>NC_134137.1:151265000-156265000 GCF_033958435.1 Carettochelys insculpta | reverse complement strand
GGCTGAATTATGATACTTGTGGAAGCCCTGGTATGGATTCTGGGGTGAGCATGGAGGAGCAATGTGGACCAGAGGAAGATGGCAAAGGACAGGAGGAAGGGAGCAACGAGCATGGGACAGAGGAATTTGTTCCAGACAGCCTGTAGCTCTTCACCATAGACTTGGAACTGGTCCCCCTTGATGCCAGGACCCTCCATGGCAGTCCCCTCCATGCTGGTCCCCACCACACCGGACTTGAGCCCTCTGGAGCAAGTGGTTCGGGTGAGTCTTTATTCTGCATGCTAGAAGCGGGTTGGGGGTGGGTATAGCTATAGGGTTTTGCACAGGTATGGGTTTGCTAGCTGTGCTTCTGTGCCCCTCAGAACAGCGTGTTAATGTTCCTTGGGATGGAGCATTTCTCCTTTTTGGAGATCTCCTCAAAGGCCTCATCCAGGCACTCTTGTATTTTTTTTCACGAGATTCTTGGGCACGCCTGACTTGTTGCAGCTTCCAGGGCAGCACACCTTGCCAAACCAGGCAACCAGTTAGCGATCTGGTGTCATGGCGTCACACAGCATTTTAGCAAATTTTCCAGGCTTTTGGTCCCACAGCAGGAGTAGCTGCTCTTTCTCCCTATCTGTTAGTTTCAGGAGGGTGATGTTTTCTTTGGAAACCTCCAGCAGCACGGGAATTTGCATCTGGTTTTTTGTTTTGTTTTTTTGTTGTTTTAGCGTGCTTCCGGCCCCTTTACATTGGCCTGCAGCAACTGGCAGGTGCACCATTCCCCACCACGTGATGCAGTTTGTAGGCTTGGGTGGGGGGGTTCCCCCCTCATGTCCCTTTCTAACCAGCATTTCATTTTTCATGACCCTGCACCACGCTGCTGCTGCTCTCTGCTGGGTGGTTTCCCTCCCATGTCCCTTACCAAGCACCGTTTGTTTTCAGTTCTCAGGAATCCTCCTCTGCCATGCGGGGGATTCCTCTGCTTTGCTTTTCCTCTCCCATGTCCCTTTACATCCAGCCTTTCTTTGGATATGTTTTTTTCTTTACATTATTTTTATTGTGCATTGAATCCCCACATACAGCCCTGTCCATGTTTACTGCCACAGGACACCCAGACAGGACACCTGGTGGCTGCCCCTGCTTTGTAGACCTTCCCATTCCCACCAAAAGAGGACAATTGCCTATAACTTGTCGTGTCCACAAAGCAACGTGCTGGAGAAGCGATGGCAAGTGAGCTATTGTGAAATGCAGACTTACTGTCCCATCCTTAATAACCCATGTGTCCTTCAAAAGTATACTTTCAGTGATAGTACACAGAATGACCCATTCGTTGCACTTCAAAGCTGATTATGTCCACTGTATCTTAATGTTGACCTTCATTTTCCAGACCCAGTGCTCAGCATTGTAGAAAAAACCAGGAGACGCAAGAAAGCAAAACAAGACGTGATCATGCAGCACGTGCAAGACACTCATGCAGAGTGTAAGAACTTGACAAAGGACACGGCTCAGTGGCCTCACAGTACAGCTGAGTGGTGTCAGAGTCACGTAAAGTTCAACGAGAGAATGCTTGACCTGCAGCAGCAGCAATTGTCCAAAATGAATGAGGTCGCGGCAAAGCAGACCGAGGTCTCTGCAAAGATCGTAACGGCAGTTACTCAGCAGATGGAAATCCTGTTCTCCCTGCTTGAGTTGCAGAGGGGCTCCCAAACCAGCAGGGCATCAGCTGACACCTGCTGGCCAGATTCCTCTGAGGAAAGGGTGCTGTTAGCCGGTGGCCAGGTAATGTGTGGTGAGGTACTCCCCTGGGTCCTAAACAACCCAGTTTTTTACTGTTAGAGGAGGCAGCTCCTAGCACACTCACCCATGGCCAGGCTGTAGTAACCAAACGGTTAAAGTTCTTTTGTTGTGTCGGCTGTGTTGCAGTGACAAAAGGATAACTGGGTCAGGCTCAGAGCTTAACTAGTTACAAGTTTATTTAAGCTACAGTTATAAGCGTGCGGTTACGAAAGGCTATTGTCTACTTCTTATATGCTAGCAAAGTACAGGGGTTAACAAGTTACGTTACAATCCAATACAAAGATATCTGTTATCATCTAACACAATGATATCTTGACACAATGACATCTAGTTACAGAGCTCTAATTCTTTAGCTGTGCACAAAAATGTCGGAGACCTAGCATGGGTGTATCTTACCCTCTCTGCGTCTCGATACCAGCGTAGCCAAGCCGGATCGGTCACTCAATTCCGCGGAAAGACGAATACGAGGTTGGGCATCCCCAGTTGTGGGCCTCGGGAGGCAATCACCTGACCCGACCAGCAGGTAGTTGGTGGAATGCACTCAAAGTTAGAGTTCTGCTGGACCCATCTTTTATACCCCTCTGGGTTATGTATTCTCTTTCTTATCTATGGTGCCAGATCATACTGGTCTGTCTTTTGTGACGCCAGTTTGTTACAAGGGCATTTCTTACTTAATTTGCACTTGTAAGACAGGAGATAAGCAATTTGAGAGTACAGGACATTCTTTTTGTGTGGGTGGGGCACTTCCCCTTCTGGGATGGTTGTGTGTGTGCATCATATCGATCAATGCCAGCTGGGGTGATTTCTTGAGGGGTCCCCCCCCCCTCGTTGACAGTTTGGCCTGTTAGCCTTCTATCTGTACTTTCTGCTTCTCAGGGTCACGATGAGCTAGCACATCTGGGCCTCAATGAGGGGCATCAAAGACTGTGCTGTCAGCAGCCGTTTCCGTGCCCTGTGTGCTTCTCAGTGGGGGGGGGCAGCGAGCAAGCTGGCTTGTAAGGGGGAGACTTTGTCTGGCTACAGGTGCCCACCCCTCATTGTCGCGGTCCACATGACGAGTCCCCGGAGGGGAGGTCATCCACGCCCTGTCGTTGGGGTTCCCGCACACAGGGAGGGAAGACAAGGTTACCCTGCTGCTCCAGCCCAAAGGGCCATTGCAAAAGGCTATTCAGGCACCCTTGAGAAGGCTTCTTTCCTCAGCCACTTAAACATCTCTTAACCCCAAAATAAAATAATTACTTTGAGCTCGGCATGAGTTCTTATCCTGCAGGAGTGGTGGGGGCAACACAGATCAAAACGAGTAGGTTGGGGGAAGGTGAATGCCACTGAAGGCACACAGCTGGGCAGAGATACTCTCTTGTCCACAGCAGACGTGCGGCTGAGGGAACCGGTTGGTTGCGGGGAGGGTGTTTGCTGCTGAAGGCACAGCTGGGCAGTGGAACTCCCTGGTCTGCCACAGACACGTGGCTGAGGGAACTGGGCAGGATGGGGAGCAGCAGTGGAACTCCCTTGTCCCACCATAAAAGAGCATTCATTCATTAGGGCATGGTTGATTTATTGGCATTATGGCAGAGACATACATAGGTACCATGTGCGTTACAGATCATTCATAAAGCTGTTTTTCAAAGCGTCCCTCATTGCTGACACCTGAGTGTGTGTACTGGTGGATGGCAGTGTGGATGGCTGTGAGTAAGCTCTGTCTATTGTCTCTGCTTCAGAATGCCATATAGATGGGAGACTCTCTCACCTTGATTCACATATGTTCTGCAAAATAGTGCATGCTCTAACAACGGTGGGGACATTAGCTTCAGAAACATCCAAATGGATCAATAAACGTCTGAACCTCACTCTTAAATGTCCAATGGTTCATTCCATGATCAGTCTGCACTTGCTTAGTATGTGAATAAAGTTTTCCTTGCTGGGGTCCAGGGCTCCTGTGTAGAGTTTCATCAATCAGGGAAACAGAGGGTAAGCAGGGTCACCCAATATAACAATGGGCATCTCCATGTTGCCAATCTTGATTTTCCGATCAGGGAAAAAAGTCCCATCCGGGAGCTTTCGGTATAGTCCTCAATTTCGGAATATGCATCTGTCGTGAACCCTCCCTGACCAGCCAACATTGGTGTAGGTAAAACGACCTTTGTGATCTACCAACCCCTGCATGACCATGGAGAAGTACTCCTTTTGATTAATATAGGCCGACGCCAGGTGTGCCAGGGCTGTGATGGGGATGTGTGCGCCATTTACTGCCCCACCACAGTTAGGAAAGCCCTGGGCAGCAAAGCCATCCACTGTGGCCTGTACATCTTCCAGGGTCACAGTCTTCCTGAGGAGATGCTGACAGACTGCATGGGCCACCTCCATCACCATGGACCCCGCTTTAGATCTGTCCACCCTGAATTGATTTGCCACTGACTGGTAACTGTTGGAGATTGCAAACTGCCACAGCGCAATTGCCACTCACGTCTGTACCCTTAAAGCCCGCCTCATTCTGGTGTGGCTGTGCTTCAGGGCAGGCACCAGCACATCACAAAGTTCCAAAAAGGTGGACTTGCACATGAGAAAATTCTGCACCCACTGCTGGGTGTCCAAAACGATGTGTTGCCACCAGCATGTGCTGATCTCTTGAGTCCAAAAACACTGCGCCATTGTCAGCAATGAAGTCATGGCAGCCAGCAGCTCTGAGTTCTTGGTCCGCAGTTGGCACAATTGCTGTTCCAAAACACCATCGTCATCAGTAGCAGCACCATTAGGATAGACGAGCACAATTGAGCTTTGGAACTGGACAAATTGTGTGACAGCAGCTGTGGATACCAAAACAATCTGTGCTCTGCGTTGGAGCATTGGTGGAGCCATGCTTGCACTGGAATGCTGCAGCAGGCACTGGCACGCTCGCCATTTCTCTTTTTGTGCAGTTACTGATGCAGTGAATTATGGGATAGTGCTTGGAATGCTGGGATTCCAACATGAAACACCCACAAGCCACCAGGGCTAAGGCACTGTGGGATAGGTACCCACAATGCAGTGCGCACGCTGTCGAACTTGCACAGGGCAATGGGGATGCAGAGATTTGACACAGAGAAAAGGTGGGTTGCATTTCAGGAAGCTTTGTGGACACTTTATTCGCAGTCATGTTATCAAGCTTAAGTATTTGATTTTATTATATATCAAATTTATCTCATAGTGTAGACGCAGCCTGAGAGGGCTCTGGGCTGGGACCCAATGGAGTATGTGGAGCTGGTACCCCTACCCCCAATCCTGCCCTTCAGGTGGTGGCCGACTCACCTGAAGCCAGAAGGCCCTTGCTAGACTTACCTCACTGCTTGCCTTAGCTGGAAGGCTTGCGCTAAAGGCTGCTTATTGCTCTGTTCTGCCCAGCCAACCAGTGCTGTAGGCTTGCTTGTTGTCAGCCCTTATTTGGAGAGTCAGTGTTAGCTATTGTTCCTGTGTTTAGTGCCCAGAGTGCTTACTGAGAGTTACACAGCCACTCAGCCTAAACCAGTGCAACACAAGCCTGACTAGTGTGGCCTGACACAGTGAGGTGGAGTCATCTCTCCACCCCTGCTGGATAGCGAGGGAGCACCACATACAGCCTTTTTTGTTATTTGGCTTTAAGGTATTTTACGTTCTAGTGGCTCTTTTGATGGCTATTAAAGTAACTAGGTAGCATTTTTCATGGATTAAAACAAAACAAGGAATAAATAGTTTTCATGGTGAGATGTTACTAATGATGCTTGCTAAGGCTCTACACTAGCAGCACATTTAATAATTTAGTGAATGGTGAAACTGCAAAATTTGTGGATAACGTTTGCTTTAAGTATCGGAGGGGTATCCATGTTAGTCTGGATCTGTAACAGCAACGAAGGGTCCTGTGGCACCTTATAGACTAACAGGAAAGTTTTGAGCATGAGCTTTCGTGAGCGCAGACACATGCTCAGAACTTTTCTGTTAGTCTATAAGGCGCCACAGGACCCTTCGTTGCTGTTTGCTTTCGTTAGCTCAGAACTGAGCAAGTAACTTCAGATTTGCTGCGCACCAGGGAAATGGGCAACACTATTACAGATGAAATCCATTAATGGCCAGGTAATTCTTGGGGCTGAAATAAGGTGAACTACTTTTAGACATTTGTGTTAATGCATAGTTGGGGAAATACTGTGTCTGGCAGGTTCATGGTGATTTTGACTTAGGGCTGGCATACGCTACCGTAGGAAGTCAATCTTAGTCAAACATCTTCAGCTATATGAATAATCTACTTACCATGGTGTTTTCCTGGCGGTGTGTCAACTGAACAGTCTCACCTGTTGAGTCCCCTGATGCTTCTTTTTAAGGTGGTATTGGAGACTTGACGGGCAAGTCATTGGTAGCGGATTTGTGTCCGTACTAGACGTGATGAATTAACCCTCCCTCTCTGCTCCCTGCTGGGCTGATTGCTGCCCCATCAATCTGGCCTGGGGTGAAGACATGCCCTTAAAGATGTATTCCATTAGAGATGCCTGTTAATTCCCACAACGTGGGTCAGGTTTGGTCTCCGGACTACTTCAGTACCTACGCTGTCTTGCTTGAATCAGGGCAAGGCCGTTTGCCTACACATTTCCTGGTGTAATCTATTATGCTTGATGCAGTTTGGTTGTAATGGAAAACTACTAATACAAAAAGACATCTTGCACCATAAATAGCGAACCTGAGTCTCTCACAGGGCTACTGAGCCCCTAGTCCAAGCACTGCACTGAACCTCCTAGAGGGCAGTTCTCTACCCCACTATTGAATCTTTAAAAATACCTGGCAACAAAATATTGTAGGTCAAATGTAATATTTTGTTCAACCTGAACCTGACTCTTTCAATTTGGCAAAACTGATACAAGAACTTAATTTTACTTCCAAATGTTCAAACGGCCAATGATAAAGAGAAAAATTCATTTGCTGAGCTCTACAAGGAAGAGGTCACACCTGTCTTCCCAAAGACACTGGCACAACCCCCCCACAAAATAAAAACACTTTTGTCTGTTGTTTGATTCTGACCAAAACAATACTGCTGCTGGAGTGTATGTGATGGAATTTTGTGGGATTTCATAATTGATTTTGCTGCGAGAGCTCATAAAATTAATAAACATGGTGCAATGTTGTACGAACACAACTAGCACAAGCTGCTTGAGATTGCCACCAAAGCAAAGCTTCTTTTGTAGTTACCTGGCCGCTCTATGCTTCAGTTGCAAGTCAGTATTTTAATGGGATACTAAGATATGAATGGGTAAGGAAGAAAACCCTGCAGAGGTAGAACAATTAACTCAGGCTGATACCTGAATACAGAAAGTGAAAGTATGATACCTCAGTTTCCATCACTCCCCTCCCCAAGAGAAGGCTGGGAATTGCCCTTTATTATTAGCATCCCTTGTCAGGCTATTCAAGTTTTACAGTATTACAAGTCCAACTTTCACCCCGTTAGTTAGCCACCAGACCACACCACTAGGTGTCTAAAAACAATTGTGCAATAAGAAGCGCAGTCTCAGTGGTAGAGCCCAACTCTTGCAAGTGATGCATAAAGTGCATTGGATTAAGGATAGTTCAACTTTTGCTTGAGACAATGGGCTAGCTCCTTAGGTTCATCTGAGGAAGGACTGAAACATGGTTACTCCATTACCTCAACCCTAATCCTGTGAGCAGCCCCATGGCTTCAAGACTCTAACCCCTAACCCTAATGATGCACCTAAATCTTGTTTCAGTCTATTCCAGTCACCCTTTAATGCAGCAACCTTTAGTTACCCTCCACTACCTACCTGGCTGAGCCCTAAATAAATTCTTCATGTAGTGTTGCTTTTCTGTGATAGCTCCGCCCCCATTTTTCACACACACCTTTCTGGGCCTGGCTCTTTAAATTTAGATGAGCCAACCACCCCCCGGCTCTTAAACAAACATTTTCTAAAGTCCTCTTCCTTGTTGCACCTTCTTTTCCTCTACCCTGTAAGTACTTGCAGCACACTGGGGCTTTAGGGTGTGCAGCCCAGGGACCATAATAAAGCTCCAAAAGCCCTTTTCATAGTACAGCTGGGCTGTTGGATCCATTTTGAAGTCTGGGCTGCCTGTGAATGCCAGGAGTTGCCATGACCAACTGTGTATTTTTCATTTTGGGCAGATGAAAAGGGTGACTGTTTCCAGTGAGGTAACCCTTACCAGCATCAGCTGTGCCTTTGTTGTAATGTGCCCCACCTGGGACTGCACGTACAGACCACATGGACACTTGAAATTAATACAAAGTGTTGTGGTCTCAGTATTGAGAGGCTTCAAACTGGGAAAACCTGACAGGTGCTCCAGCATTTGTAATGGCTAAACAAACAAACCAACTCACTCCAGTTCTCCATCCAGCTTCTCCATAGACAGCTGGGTGATGGCCTCCCTATTGTGCGAGGTGCTACTGGTTCACTGCCCAGGAGAGTTCACCCAATGCAAGAAATTTACACTGGTGAGAGCAGTTTATTGTACAGTCAAGTGAAATTAAATTCCATATAGATGTTCAAGGCCAGGGATGCTACCTCCATCATTCTGTATAAATGAAGAATTCAAATTCTAACACAACACTGTGTAAGAATAAATAACTTTTTTTTAGCCTTTTAAGGGCCATGATACAATTTTCAGGAAGAGAGGCGGACGCTATTCATGAATACCAGATTCTGCTTTGCTGACTGCACACAATGTTTTTGATTGATGCCTGACTTCATGTTAGAGAGATCAAAGTGGGAGAGGAGCATTCATACAGGGGACATACATTTAGAAGAAATCACTAGTTCTGGTGGTGATCAAGCATGTTTTGGAAATTATGTTCTTGTCTTTCATTGGCAGACACTGGTGTACATGAACCCCAAACATTTATGATAGTTAATATCCAATCCATTGGGCAAAGACATGCTGGTTTTGGAGAAGATTCTAAAATTCCTGTGCTCTAAACTAAGAGCTCTGAAAACAGTTGGTGAAGAAGAGTAAAAAAAGATTCAGGTCATAGTGTAAAAAGAAGATCATCCGTAGATAATAGGGAATTTAAATACACTAGAATGTTAGCATGTGCCCTAGAAGTTCTAAATGTTAGGAAAAGTTAAACAGAGAAGACTCTATCCTTTACTAATACAAAATAGGAGTAGCTCCATTTATTTCAGTTGAACTTTGCTGACGTACACTTGCTGAGAATCTGGTTTTTAATGTTAAGACTGAGGAAAAACTAAAATGTTTGTCTTCCATCTTCAGACAAAGGAATTTCAGTTCTGCCCCTTTAACTTGTATTCTTGATTTCAAACTTCTTTACAGTTTACTATATTAATTTTTGGAATATGGTATCAGACTCCCTGTGAACACCTGGAAGGTGGCAATTTCTCAGCTGCACCTTCTATTATGTCAAAAAAATAGAAAATTTGGGCTTTTACAGAATACCACTGGGAGGGAAATTCTGATACATGTTTGAAAAAGAAGGATCATAAATTATGGATTAAATTTGTGGGAATTAAGTCAATTATCCACAATGAGATTCCTAAAGCTTAGGAAATGATATCCAACTGTTTACATATATTAAGAGAATGCTAGTAACTAAAGATTAATGTGAAATCTCCCTGCCTACGCAGGAGTATCATAGCAGTGCATAATGCACTCAGCACGGCTGCATCTACACTAGCAAGTTCTTTTGAAAGATTTTTCAAAAAAAGGGGTCTCTTTCAAAAAAGCCTATGGAGCATCTACACACAAAAAGCGTTCTTTTGACAGTAAACTGAAAGAATGTGGTGCTCCTTTTGAAATCTCTCTTCCTTTCCCATTTCAGGAAGAGTATCCCCTTTTGAAAGCTTCTTTCAAAATAAAATGTATGTAGATGCTCTGCAAGGCCCTACTTTAGAAAGAACAGTCTTCATTGTTGATCCCTGGCCTATTCTTTTGAAAGTGTGGTGGCTGCGTGGATGCTCTCTTTCTAAAGAGCAGATTACTCTTTTGATCCACTTTTTTGTGTGTGGACAAACTCTTTTGAAAGAGATCTTCCAGAAGAGCTTCTTTCCAAAGATCGCTGTAGTGCAGACATAGCCCATACGAACTCTAACAAGATGGAATGAGAAACTCAAGCTTACATTTTAACCGCCTTTTAGGAAGCCCTAGAAGAGACACTGTGAACTTTTTCTGCTTCTGACAGTCATTGCATGTGAATGCTTGTATTTTGAGAAAATAACTACAAGTGGTAGTCATTACAAATCAGCCAAACACATGGAAATAACAAAATTAATAGACTTTTATTGACAAACTGAAGTTGGATGTGACATATGTAACCTCAGCAGGAGCAAGTTTCAGTTTAGCTTATCAAAATATTTCAGTTTTCCAGCTGGATCTGGGATTATCTGTGTGAGAAGAAAAATGAAAGTGTTGGCCCAAAAACAAAATAAATATTATCTACATCATATTCTAGCATTAAGGGTCATGTACTACATTGAGAAATGACCTTTCAGCTGTCAATATCAAAGGTTACTGCTTCTCTCTAATGAATACTGAACAGCGGAGGACAGGAAGGGTGGCGGAGGAGGAAGTGAAGTTGGAGGAAGAAGGTGTCTGCCCATTTGAAAGGGTGTAGTCTGATTTTCACCAGAAGTGATCCTGGAATTATTTCCATAACTTAACATCTGTCCTCAAGTGCCTCAGTGTACTTACAGCTCTTCTCTTGGCCACCACGCTCTCATGGTATCTTCAGGTTTGATCTAATTAAATCAAACACATTTAGAAGGCATGGCTACAGATGTCAATGTATTCTGAAGAGTGCTTTGCAGAACTATTTTGGTGTTTAAGTGTACTATGAGCAATGAGTGAATTTTCAGCAAAAAAGACATACTAAAAGAGCAGATACTATAATGTAGTAATATATTACTGCTATCAACTGGTCTCCCTTTTATGAGTAGTATGCATTCATAGGCTTGATCCTCCTCAAAATGGGAAATCAACTCAGCTGCTAATGAACAGATTATTCAATTTAGCCAGACTTTCAATGCGACACATGCCATCCGATAACCCACTTTCATAATGAAGTCTAGAGATCCAATTCTTCCCACTAAGACAAATCTCAACTAGTGCATGAATATAATCCTCAGCATTTATTTGATTTACACCATATGCAGAGGTCTGCTGCTTTGCAGCAAAGTTAACCAAATAAATGTTGCCAGTTACAACTTTTACTAGAGACTACATCGGGGTGGGCAATAATTTTTGCAGGGGGAACCATTCCATGAATTGTATTAAGTCATAATGGGTCACAGCTTTCTACTATATTAATGGAGAGGGCGCAGGGTACAGGAGGGGGTTCTGACTTGCGACAGAGGTTGGGTTACAGGAGAGGGAGCAAGGTGCAGGCACTGGCGAGAAGGTGCTTGGGAGCTTAGAGGATAGTGCTGGGAGTGGGTGCAGTGTGTGGGGACTCTCCGCCCCCTTCCTCTCATGTGGCACCCAGATACAGAAGAACAGCATGGGGCCATGGCAGGGAGGCAGCCTGCCTTAGCACCCTGCTGGATCATGGGCTTTTAGTTCAGAGAGTCATGATGAACCAGACACAAACGTTACATGGTCTGAATTCTGCCCCAGGCCATACTTTGCCCACCTCTGAGCTATACAGCCACTGGGTCTCTGCATGCACCGCTGGATATCTCGTATATAGATGTAATTTAGGGACCAGCGTGTAACGTGTGTCAGTGCAGTGACTAGCACAATGGAACTCTGATCATGGCTAAGAACTCCAGAAGCTACTAGAACACCATTTCTTAATACTGGATCAGTTGACATCACTAGCATTCTATGGACATTCTGAAAATGCTGTTTATAAAGAAGCCCATTGTCCTGAAGAATACACACATTTCACAGTCCTGCCAAAATGTGGTATTTGATGGTGTTATGAATCCCTAACTCAAGCAATCAGACCACCTCAAGTTCTGGTTGCTACTGCAACCTAGTAGAACTGCTTTCAAGGCAGCTTTTTTTTTTAAATGTTAATTTTCTTTTATGTAATGCTATTTGTATCAACAGCTGAAGTAAGTAGCAGCAGGACAAAAGGGCAGCTTCAAATGAATGCCAGTGATGTAATACTGTAGCCGGCAGACTTCCGTAACCCAGTGTCTTAGGGTATATCTCCTCGTATACCACTGCAGCTGAGCTTTGAGATCTTGGTGGCGACACTCTGTGGTGGCAGGAAAGCACTCTCCCAGCAGAATAATAAAACCACCCCCATGAACAGCAGAAGATCTGCCACGGATGGTGCTGTGCACACAAGCACTTATAAGCAGTGTCTACACGTGCACGCTACTTCGAAGTAGCGGCACTAACTTCGAAATAGCGCCCATCACGGCTACACGTGTTGGGCGCTATTTCAATGTTAACATCGCCGTTAGGCGGCGAGACGTCGAAGCCACTAACCCCATGAGGGGATGGGAATAGTGCCCTACTTCGAAGTTGAACGTCGAAGTAGGGCACGTGTAGACGATCCACGTCCCGCAACATTGAAATAGCGGGGTCCGCCATGGTGGCCATCAGCTGAGGGGTTGAGAGACGCTCTCTCTCCAGCCCCTGCGGGGCTCTATGGTCACCGTGTGCAGCAGCCCTTAGCCCAGGGCTTCTGGCTGCTGCTGGGGATCCATGCTGCATGCACAGGGTCTGCAACCAGTTGTCAGCTCTGTGGATCTTGTGTTGTTTAGTGCAACTGTGTCTGGGAGGGGCCCTTTAAGGGAGCGGCTTGCTGTTGAGTCCACCCTGTGACCCTGTCTGCAGCTGTGCCTGGCACCCTTATTTCAATGTGTGCTACTTTGGCGTGTAGACGTTCCCTCGCAGCACTTATTTCGATGTGGTGCTGCGCAACGTTGATGTTGAACGTCGACGTTGCTGGCCCTGGAGGACGTGTAGACATTATTCATCGAAATAGCCTATTTCGATGTCGCTACATCGAAATAAGCTACTTCGATGTAGGCTTCCCGTGTAGACATAGCCATATTGGTGTATCTTATGTCACTTGGGGAGTGGTTTAGTCACACCGTAAAAGACATATGTTATGCCAACCTAAGATGTATGTGTAGACAGAGCTTTAGAAAAAAAATTTATTGGGGCCTGATCCAATGCCCATGGATGTCAATTGTTTTAGTGGCCATTAAACTGGGCCCTCACTCTTTGGCTCATAAGCACGTTATGTTAATGTGTGTCACAAAATGCCTTCCACTGAACAATTTTAATCAAGTACAGTGTACTGTGCCAGACTGTGGGTAATTATGCAGGTCAGAAACCACCTAGGAACCCCCATCATCTCCACTAGGCTAGGCACTGTACAGGTAAGACAAGAGAAGATGGCCCCTTCCTCAGAGAACTTCCAACTCTCTTTTGACCTGTGTTGCAAGATGGAAGAGAAATTTCTCTCTTTAGTTAACTCGCTAGTGCTTGAAGTTTTGATCAGACATTGGAAAGTTCCAGGAGAAGGAAACACCTGATATGAAAAGATTAACTTTTTTTCCACATGAAAAATGCACTACTGTAAACATAAGTGAGTCAATATAACAGATTAAGTGAGCCAATGATAACAGATTAAGAATTTACGAAAGCATCACAATGCAAGGCCTGATATTGTTAATTGGAATTTTTCTTTTGCTTTTGATGGAGATAGGATTGGGTCCCTCATTTTAGTTAATCATGCAGGATAAGGAATGTATGATGACTATAAATAGGGACTTACTGTTTCACTGCCAGGTTTCCAACCAGCAGGGCAAACTAGAAAATAAAAAAGCAAAAAATGAATGTCCTCAGTAGGCAAGAAATGAATTTCATCATGTATTTGGTTTTCTGGCCATTCTCTTGAAAAACTAATCTTTGAATTTTAAGCACAATAGCAAGAAGGGACCACATGTAAACATCTGCAAACATACAATGTGTTTATTTTTCAGACCGTATCCCTGAAACATTCATATTGGTACTACTTTGGATTGTTCCAGTCATCAAAAACAGGAAATCCTTGCTTGGTTGGGTATCTGCTGGTTTTGATTTTCACTATTTTCAGTCTATTAGTAAACTATTGGCAAAGTAATAGTACCTCCAGTTTTGAAGATAAATCCCCGTTCCTGAATGACATATGGCACAAACATAAGAGAAGTAGCATTTCACAGGCGGAAACTGAGACAGTTATAACTTTCTTTAGAACTAATGCCAGGAGTAAGTATGACTGTGGCAATGAAGAAAAATTAAAGCTCCCTCTACAAAGAGTAGTCTGATATGCTGCTTAGTAGGTAAAAGGATTAGGACAATCAAAATAAGTATTTGCCTTTCTTGCAATTGTGCAGCTGTTTATGTACAATCTAGGTGAGGTACTTTTGGAAACCAGTGGGCTGATCCTGCAACTGCCTATGGGTGGGCAGACCTTGGGGCCAGGCAGAGTTTTACCGGCTTTCGTGAGGCTTTGCACAGGCCCGAAGAACTGCTTGCAGAAGTGGGATTACACAACTGATGCATGAGCATTTAATCCCCAGCATAAAACATAATAAAAGTTTTGAAGGATTCTTGCCCCAAGCCTTTGCAGAGTCCAGTGAAATATTTGCGTGTTGCCACAAAAGTCCAGCAATAACCAACAAGTTGCTTACAGGGAGAATTCAGAACTTTGTGAGTGGAGACAATTAATTGAGTATAAGCAAAAAAGGACTTTACCTCCTTAGTCAAAATGCTCATTGCCCTCAGTATCAGAATTTGCAATTCCCCCCGCCCCCCCGCCCTCTGAATTGCAAAACAGTGTCTGTATAAACAGCTATGTTGCATTACACATAAATGTCTCTCAAAATGAGCTACATTAAAGCACTCTAGGGAACCTGGCATGTGCACCATCAGGATCTATGCAGACCACTTAATGCCGTGTGCATCACCACACTGCGTAGACAACTTCAGAATGAATTGCTGGGATGTCACCTTCCACAGGTTTGCTTTTAAACACCAACACCAAGTTGAGAGCAGAAAGACAAGCCAGCTCAACCTAACATGTTAATAATTACATTTGAATACCTCACTGTGGGCCAAATTCTCAGCTGATGTAACTTGACAGTCCCCTGAAGTCAAGCAGACTATGCCAGTTTAAAGCAGCTCAGAATCATTTATTTTAAGAGAAGGTTTCCATTACATTGGGCATTCAGTCCAACTTCATTTTGGAAGATGCTTTTCACTGACTCAAAGCACTGTGCCTATTTTGTCTTTGGCCACCAGTCCCTGCTGCCTCCCCCCAGCCCCCCCCCCCCCCCCAAAAAAAAAGTTTTAAGATTACACCAGCAGTGCCCCTTGGAAAAACTGCAGCTTGTCCAAATTAATTGAAATACCAAACTTGACTCTTCACTGCCTCAGGCCTTGTGCCATCATTAATGCTTATGAGTGGAAAATGGGTGTCAATGTTACCGTTTTCATTTGGTAGCGTTACAACCACTTGGTATTTGCTTTGGATGCAACACTAGGTGCAACACTGGGGAGAACTGGGTGCACTGAAATCTGAAATGAGGCAAACTGAAAACTCTGCACAGTAACAACCACAATGTTATTCGATGTTGCAGTATACCTCGCTTCCTAAGAGCTATAGATACACTTTCCCAACTAACTGAAATCTCAGTGTAATTCCCATTGCCAAAACATTGAAAACAGGCACCTTCTCCGTGTTTGTCAGTATACTGGAATGCTTGTACCAGACGAAGCGTTTCATCCACTGATCTGCCGACGGGAAGGTCGTTCATTGTTATCTGTCGAAGGACCCTCTTATTATCAATAATGAAAAGGCCTCTGCGAAAATATGGAATTTTTCTTTTAGACACGATACTGATCTCTATCACCCACAGTGCAGTGTCCAGATATTGCTGCACTATATCAGCAGCAGCTGGCTCTCTCCAAGCACTACACAAACAAGTTAAGTGCAGAGTTTCTGTGTTAATTTTGAATTTCCTTGGCAAATTCCTTCACATTACATTCTTGCTCATAATGCCCCCGCCCAGAATATTAAGACTAACACACCCAATATCAGGAGTCCTTCACCACAATCTTCATTGACACAAAGCACTCCATCTCTCACTGAAAGTGCTCTCAGGTTATGTCTACACTACCCCAGAAGATCGACCCATTTAGGGTCGATCTTGCAGGGTTCAACTTTGCATGTCTAGTCGACCCCTGTACTTCCTGCAAGACATGAGGTGTAAGGGAGGCCGATGGGAGAAACTCTCCTATCGACCTTCCCTGGCACGGATGGCCAAGTTAGCCGAGTACAGATATGTCAATTTTAGCTCCACAATTGCTGTAGCTAGAATTGCGTATCTGTGGTTGACTTACTTTGCCTAGTGTAAACACAGTGTAGACGTAGTCTGCAGAGTTGTCAGATTCTGCTATGATCTAGACAAAGTCAAGGCAAAATTAAGAAAACAATGAACATCACAACAACAACAACAACAACAACAGTGGGTCAGACCAATGGTCCATCTAGCCTAGCATCCTGTCTTCTGAACAGCAGCCAATGCCATGTGCTTCAGATTGCCTATTCTGTTCAGTCTATCAACATAAGATCTATCCCGCTGTCCACTCCCAGCTTCTGGCAATCAGAAACAAGGGACAACCAGAGTACGGGGTTGCTAATGGCCACTGATGGATCCATCCTCCCTGAATTTTCCAGTTCTTTTTTGAACCAATTCATACTTGTGGCCTTCACAACATCCCCTGACAACGAGTTCTACAGAATGACTGTGTGTTGTGTGAAGTACTCCCTTTTGTTTGTTGTAAACCTGCTGTTTGTTAATGTCACCTGCTGCTTCTTGTTTTGCGAGAGGAAATACCACTCCTTTATTCACACTTCTCACACCAGTCTTGATTTTAAATCTCCATCATATCCCCATTATTCTCTTTTTCAAGCTGAAAAGTCTCAGCCTTTTTAATTGCTCCTCAGGTGGATTAATCTTTCCCCCGCCCCCCGTACCTTTTTCCAATTCTAATATTTTTTTTGAGGAGGGGTGATCCAAACTAGAGAGTATTCAAGGTGTTGATTTACCATGAACTTATGTACTGGTTAAAACTCCCTCATCTGGTATTCTCTCCTCCAGCAACATCCCTCATCCAGCAGGACAACACATGTTGCTGGACCACAGAGTAGCTATGAGAACCCAGCCAGGGTAACCCCAGCAGCCCTGTGGCTGGGAGCTGGCTGGGGCACAGAGCCTCACCAGCAGCCCCAGGGCTGGGAGCTGGCTAGGGTGTAGAGCCAGCCATGGAGACCCTAGCAGCCCCACAGCAGGTAGCCCTGGGATGAGCCCTGTAGGAGTGGTGCCCTCTCCAGGTAATCAGCCTGACCTCCCCTTAACCCACAAATCCTATTGTCCAGGACCACTCAGGGCGGACAGGCAAGGGAGGTACAACCTGTAGTAATATTACCTTATTTTTCTGTTATCTTCTGTTTTAATCATCTCATTCCTAATATTTCCTAACATCATGATATTTTTTGACTGCCACTGCCTACTGAGTAGGTGTTTTCAGAGATTTATCCATAACAACTTCCAATATCTTTCTTGACTCGTAAAAACTAATTTAGATCCCTCCCATCATTTTGTATGTGTGGTTAGGTTATATTTTCCAGTGTGATTATATTAGATTTATCATCATTGAATTCTATTTATTATTTTGTTGCCCAGACACTCAGTTTTGTGAGATTTCTCTTGTAACTTCACAGCCTACATTGGACTTGAGTAATTTTGTAATATCTGAAAATTTTGCCACCTCACTTCTTCTTTCTTCCAGACCATTTATGAGTGTTGAACCACACCGGTCCCACGGAGATCCTAGGGGGACACTATTATGTACTTTGAAAACTGACCATTTATTGCAAGCCTTTGTTTTTAGTCTTCTAACCAATCACTGATCCATGAGAGAAACTTCCCTCTTATCCTGTAACTGTTTACTTTCATTAAGAGCCTTTGGTGAGGGACCCTGACAAAGGCTTTCTGAAAGCCCATGTACATAAGTGTGCATTTTTCTTCAGTGATGGTGTTTAAGAACTTTCTTTACATGTACTTTTGTAAGAAGTCTTGAACATTATTTACCCTTAACTATGCTGCTGGATCACTGAGGTTATGAGAGACTGGACTGTATAAATGAAAACTTAGGAGCCTTTAGAGTGCATGCTCAGGAGCTAATTGCACAGTACTTTTTAAACACATTATAAGACTAAATCAAAAGCACTTGTTTGTTACACTTAAATATATAGGCCTGAAGGACGAAGTACAGTATCCCTCCAAAGCGTTTAGCACTAACAGTTGTAACACTGGATACTCTTGACATCCACAGAAGCATCTAATCCAGTGGTTCCCAATCTTTTCAAGACAGCAATTCATTTTGACAAACCAGTAAGACTTTTTGACCCAAGGTAATTCAAAAATGGGGACGTGGGGCATTAAACCAGTTAAATTGAGTTCCATTTCAGCATGCCGGGGCAGGGACTGGGAGCTGGAGGAGTCAGTGGCAGCAGCTGCAAATGACTCTTTAAAGAACCACATGCAGCTCCGAGCCGCCTGGCTGGCGACCCTTAGAAAATCTCATGGCAACCCACATTTGGCTCCGGACCCACAGGTTGGGAATCCCTGAATCTAATCCCTTTTGAAATGTTGCAAAGGACTTCCTCTCGTAATTAGTTCTAATTATGTGTGGCATGAAAGTACTGCCTTATGTCAGTGTTTGAATTGTCCCCTCCTAATTTCACTGAATGCTTCCTTGGTCTTGTTTTGAGCCAGAGAGAAAGTTCCTGATCTTCCCTCTCTGTACCATTAATTATTTTTATATACCTCGAATGTGTCCCCTCTTATTTATCTCCCATCTAAAGTAAATAATGCCAATATTTTCAGTTTCTCTTCATTATGTTTCCCACACTGTAGTTCATTCTCATTTACATTCACTGAAGCCCCTCTAATTCAGCAATTTCCACTTTGAGATGGGGCTATGCAACTGCACCATTTATTTATATAATGGCATTTTATTCTCCTTTCTATTCCTTATGTATCCTAATACAGTAAACTCTTTCATATTCAGCATTCTATTATCTGGAACTCTCAAACAACTGGCATTTTAACCATAAGTACATTTTAGTTATGTTTTCCATGAAGTACAGTATAGTGAAAGCAAATGCAAATAAATACAGCAAATACAGCATAAGATTTCAGTATACAATACTACCGTTGTTGGTAAATCAAGTACTCTGCATACATTTTTGTTTCATTCTTAATATTTGATCTTGTTCTTCTTTAGTATTATGCATTATTAGGTATGCCTCTCTGTTATCTAGAATATTTGAATATCCTGCAACCTCCCAGTCCCGAGGCTGCTGGATATGAGTTTACTGTACCTTGTTTACTTTTTTTAATGTGATTATACTCTAAATGGAGGTCACTGTGATACCTAGGGCCCTCTGAGTTAACTGATTTAAAGCCTTTGGCTACGTCTACACGTGCACCCAACTTCGAAATAGCTTATTTCGATGTTGCGACATCGAAATAGGCTATTTCGATGAATAACGTCTACACGTCCTCCAGGGCTGGCAACGTCGATGTTCAACTTCGACGTTGCTCAGCCCAACATCGAAATAGGCACAACGAGGGAACGTCTACACGGCAAAGTAGCACACATCGAAATAAGGGAGCCAGGCACAGCTGCAGACAGGGTCACAGGGCGGACTCAACAGCAAGTCGCTCCCTTAAAGGGCCCCTCCCAGACACACTTTCATTAAACAGTGCAAGATACACAGAGCCAACAACTAGTTGCAGACCCTGTATATGCAGCACGGACCCCCAGCTGCAGCAGCAGCAGCCAGAAGCCCTGGGCTAAGGGCTGCTGCCCACGGTGACCACAGAGCCCCGCAAGGGCTGGAGAGAGAGTATCTCTCAACCCCCCAGCTGATGGCCGCCATGGAGGACCCCGCTATTTCGATGTTGCGGGACGCGGATCGTCTACACGTCCCTACTTCGATGTTGAACGTCGAAGTAGGGCGCTATTCCCATCCGCTCATGGGGTTAGCGACTTCGACGTCTCGCCGCCTAACGTCGATTTCAACTTCGAAATAGCGCCCAACACGTGTAGACGTGACGGGCGCTATTTCGAAGTTACTGCCGCTACTTCGAAGTAGCGTGCACGTGTAGACGCAGCCTTTGTAAGATGCATGAATAGTTACTTGCATGTATTGTCACTGAATTTCTTTTGCCATCATGTTGGCTATTCACACCTAGCTTGGTTAGGACTCAATCTCCCACATTCTTCTCTGGTTTTGACACAAATAAGTGTCACTTGCAAATTCTGGCACTTTTACAGAGCTCTAAAACACTGGACCAAGTACAAAACCTCAGCCGTGGGATTCTTCGGTCCTTCACTATAATGAAAATTGACTACTTAATGCAATGGGTTTTTCAGCTGTAGTGAGAAAATTTTCAAAGCTAGACTTACAAAACATGAATGTAAGTCCACTTAAGTTTCATGGTTTCCAATGCATTAGCTAATTAGCCACAAATATTTAAGTAGGACAGTGCTCTTTCTAAGCCCTCTTTCTTTAGCTCTTTGCTGCAGCAAAGATGCAGATATGAATTTGCAGCAATGTCCAGACAGATAAGAGCTCTAATGTCACAAAACACATGATGTTTTCATAACACAATCATGTAGAAGAGGGAACTGAAGTGAGGGAGAGAGACATTTTCAAACATGAGCATCTGCAAAGCAGTAGCTGTAGCCAACAGCACTGAAAATGAATGGGCAAGAAATACTACTGTATCAAACAATGCCACAACTACTACAAGCAGGATTTATAGCACTAGTCAGCAGCAAGGTGGTCACTACAAAACATGTGACAGTTCTTTGCTAAATCTTGACTCCGTAGTTCAATGTCTTTTAATAAAACACTATGAATAATGGAAGAAAAGACTAGAACTGGGAGTTCAGATTCTGACAGAATAAAGCATTTCAGATGACCGTTAAATCTCTTGAGTTTTGTGTGTACAACAGATTATTGTGTGTGAACTTCTGAATTATTATTTTTAAATTAAGAAACATTTCCTTGTGGTTTAAGAGCTTTAATATACCATTTCAGCTAAGATATCAGTCGAAAAAATGCCTGTATCACGGACAGATAAGATTTTGAACAGTAAGCTTAAATGGGTGTTTTACTTCATGTGGCTTATATCATTGCGAACATTCTCCTTACTATTTATTCTCCCACACATCACACATGTTCCATTGGTTTGTTATTGTATGCTCTGGACTGTCAATCTTTCTTTTCAAGAAAAGTACTTTAGCCATGTATATAGACAAGATTATATGTTCAGATACTATATAGCATGTTCATCATAGTAGTTAAGTAAAAGGCAAAAGATTTATATAATCTAACCAGAAACCAGAGTACACAGTATAAGAGAAAAATGTCAGTACTGACACTGGCATCTGATGAAGCGGGTCTTTGCCCACAAAAGCTTATGCTCCAACTTATCTGTTAGTCTACAAGGCGCCACAGGACTTCTTGCTGTTTTTGAAGATACAGACTAACACGGCTACCCCTCTGATGCTTGTCAATACTGAGTGCCCCTTTAAACAAACCTGGTAGGAAACATTGCTATTACAAGAGAGAATGTAGTGACAGTTTGTAGTACCTAAGTGTGTGTCCTTGATCCTCTAAGTACACTCCATAATCCTTTGAAATCTGGTGTGTCAAATCTGAAAGAAGTGGGATCCTCATTGGTCCAAGTCCTCCTTGTTTTCGTGGAGTATTAATCCTTTCACAAACAAAAGAGATGCACATTTATTCTTCAGATTTTTATTCTACACACAAATAACTTTTGCATGCAGGTTTTGTGCAGAAGAAATATCTATACTCCTGTTTTGTTCTTTTTCCTACTTATTTACTCCAACCTGTTTCCTACACTCCTCTGATGTGCTCATTTATAGCTGCCTTACTCTCCTCTTCAGGTCTCCTTCCATGCTTCATTTGCACTTGCCAAAACTTTCCTTCTGTCTCTGTAGGCAAACTATCCCCAGTGAAGATTTTTTTAGTGTTACTCTATCACAGAGTGTCTGATCATAAAATTGGATGCATAATTTTAATGAACAAGTATTCTGATGGTCACAAGAGTGTCAAATTTTACTAAAGACACTTTCAACATTAAACTTTATTTTGGAATTTCTTACTATTAGCATTATTTACTTAATGCTTTTTATGTGATGTAGCAACATCTCTTATCTTATTATTCAATATGTATTTGATAACATTAGAGCATCAGGCAGAGTATGAAAATTTGGAGAAGCAACCCACAATCTAATATGCATCTACTAATAATTTCCTACCCCCATGGGCAGGCTACATACCATGCTAAGTGAGTGAACTTTGAGTCAACAGAACACGCTACCACTTCAGTGTTTATTGCTCTGAATTCTTCAATTCTGTCACTGAAGGCGATAATTTCAGTTGGACACACGAATGTGCTAAAAATTGAAAACAAAGCAAGTTAATATCAGACTTGATTTTTCAATGAGCTCAGTGCATAGGTAACTTAGTTTGTACAGAGATGTTAGATATTGTTTGAAATATATAAAATAAATTGTGAATTACTTATGACAACTACTGTTTGAATAATTACTTTGCATGTATTAACACCGAATTTCCAATATGCACAAGTGTATAGTAAGTTATAGTTTACAAGTAACTGCATTCTTAACAGCATATATAATCCATCCGTGACTCACTTATGAATCTTCAGATCTTGAAATAACTGCAAGTACATTGCAAATAATATTGAAAATTTAGTCAGCATTGACTTAGTAATTTTCAGTTCAGGTACATGTACAATTATTCACAGGATTAAAACTGTACAGGAATTACTGAATTAAAGTATGACACACCAAGTTTCAGAGAAACAGATGTATTACTAGTTTCTAGGAAATTACAAGTTGTAGTTTTTTGCATTTGAGCTCTTCCTGCTTTTTCTAGACACAAAACTACACTTTAGATCACAACTTGTTGAAGAGTTGAGGCTATGAGGAAAATAAGCCAGGATTCTAATTATTTTCCCTATCAGATCAGCCAAGCGTCTTTACTACTTATCTTTCCTTTCTAAAGGGCTGCGAGTTCTACTTGGGATGAAAATATCTGTTAAAATTGTTAACCAGTCAAACTGTTACCTAATGCCTACCATGTAATGCTCAATCTTTTACGTCTCTAAGTTCTACTGATGAAAAGTGCTAAATGAGTTATTAGTTTGTTTCTTCCCCATTTCAAGAAAACAAGAGTCCTGATTCTCCTCTCATTACACTGGTATACAGTAAACCCTCGAGATACACACAGGAGCAGTTTCCCGCTCCTGTCAGAGGCAGCAGCTGCAAGTCAGCCTGCTGTTCCTGACAGGAGTGGGGAAACTGACTCTTGGCTGCTGCCCCTGACAGGAGTGGTTTCCATGCTCCTGGAGCGGCAGGGATCTGGGGACCAGATGAGAGCAGCCCTAGTCAGGTTCCTGGCTCCAAGGAGTGGAGAGGAGTTGCTGTCACTGGTTCCCAGCTCCCGATCACTGGCTGGAGCCAGGAAACTGACCAAGGCTGCTGTCCTGGTCAGTTTCCTGTCTCTGCAAGGGGAGGGGAGCTGGGAGCCAGGCTGCTGCTACCTGTTTCCCAGCTCCTTGGAGCTTGTGGAACCCAGGAAACTGACCAGCCATGTGTTGGTCAGTTTCTGAGGCCCTGCATACCGTGGGGAGACAGGAACCAGGCTGCCTGCCATGCTCCCGGCTCCCCACCACTCTGGGAGCCAGGAAACCGACCAGCCCAGCTCCTGCAAGCCCAGGGGATTCGGGAACCAGGCTGCAGCCCAGTTACCATCTCCACTTGCCTTGCGCAAAAATTTGAATTATGTGGGGGTTGCAGGAATGCAACTCCTGTGTAACTCGAGGGTTCCTGTAAATCAAAAGCAGGGCCACTGACAGGAGCGGAGAATCTGTCCCTAGGCCCAGTGATTTTTAAAAGGGCCCTGGTCTCCCAGACTCCTGTACATAGGAAGCTGCGGTGGCCAGAACCCTGGGCCCTTTTAATCACTGCCAGAGCTCCTGGCAGCACTGAACGGCTGGCTGGAGGAGGTTAGCCCCAGCCTCATCCCTTCTGACAAAGATTGCACCCCTTCCGAGGGGCCTGGAACCAGCTCCTCCTGGGCTCGTGATGTCTCCTGTCAGCCCTGATCAGAAGTAACTTCACTGACTGCACTGGAGTTATGATAGCAGAATGAAAGGAAAGTCCATCCAATAATTTAAGTGAAATATAGCCCTTAACACTCCTGAAAGTTTGTGAAAGAGGAAATTGGTCCCTCTAAAACATCTTCCTGAGCATATGATGAGAATAGAGAAAAGATGGTGTTATTCTTTCCCAGTGCTTTTTTTCTACACAAAAAGGTGCCAGGACTCAAGGCCCAAACTGCACCCCCCCCAGCCCCACCCCTGCTTCACCCACCCTCTGCAACCCCCTGGCAAAATCCCCTGCAAGGCTGTGCTCAACAACCCCCTATCCTGCCCCCTTTCCCCAGTTCAACCCACCCCCACAGCAGCCACACAACCCCAGCTCAACCTCTCTGGCCCCCTCCTCCAGCTCAAGTCCCCCCTCACAACAGCCATACAGCCTGGCTCAACTCAAACCCCTGTCCCCCCACAGCCATAACCCACTGCCAGGCTTAACTCCCCACCCACCTCCCACAGCTCCAACCCACCGCCAGGCTTAACCCTCCCCAACTCAGGACTTCACACTTCAAAAGGAGCTCCATGTATTCCTGCTGCTTCCCCAGCTGCATGTCTCCCCCACGTACAGGTGCAGGAGCAGCTCCCTGACCTGTGCACTGAAAGAGCAGGAGTCAATGTTAATTGATTTAATGGTCTGGCTGGCCATTAAGCCAATTAAATCAAGTCCTGCTCTGCCCCTGCAGGCAGGGAGCCAGAGGCGGAGTGGTGGCAGCAGTGCCTTTTAAAAATGAAACTGGGAAAACAGGTGGTGGAACGCAGATCCACTACATTCCGCTGGAAAAAAAGCCCTGCTCTTTCCCGTATGCCTTTTCTACTTTCTGCAATCAGCCCTGTGGTAGCAAAGAATATAAACTCTGACCAGTGAGATGCTACATAATGTCATGTGCAGTTGTAATCATCATCTTAATGCCCCAACTCTAATCAACACACTTCCAAAATTCAGGAAGGGTGGAGCAGGAGAGTACGTATCTTGGTATGTCTGCATCAGTTTTACTTACAAGTCAAGAGGGTAGAAGAAGAAGACAAGATATTTTCCTTCATAATCTGTTAATTTCAGGTCTTTGAACTCTCCATTGATGACGGCTGTTCCTTCCCAATAAGGTGCTGGTTTGGAGACTAGAAATATAAAATATACATCCAAATTGATGTGTAAGAATAAAATGAAGCACGTGTGCACAAAAATTGTTCATAAAGGTAAAATATGTCCAAGGACAGTTTTCCTATTGGAAAGGCATCTAGTTTCTTACAGCAGCAAACAATTTATAAGACACATGATTTACAATCTACCTTTTCATTATCAATTTAAACCTTTCACAGTAGGAAAGAAAGCACACATTGGGGTCATGCTGTGTTTAAAAAAATGTACATTTCAAGATGCATCTAATGTATGTAACTCACAGATTTATGTTCACAAATCTCTGAGCCATTTGAAATATTGCCAAGGATATGGTTGCATGAGAGACAATGCTACACACATCTACCATGATCCCCCTAACACGTTACAAGATTACTACCGGCTGATGACAGCTCACGTATCAGGATACTGATCTGCACTGAATGATACACTGCTACAGAGTTACAGGTGTCAGTAAATTATATTTTGCTGTAAATAACTTTCCGTAATTAAAGAGTGGTTCAATTTTAGATTATTTTTACTCTGGCAAAAAAGATTTTTTAAAAATTTAATGCTGCAGGAAACACATTACATAAGCATTGGTGCCCTGAACACTTCATAAAACAGGTAGATTGTCTGTTACTACAACCCATAAACTAACCCAGTGGTTATTGCAGAATAAAAAGACTAAGGCCATGTCTACCTTAGTGCTTATGTCAGTATAACTTATGTTGCTCAAGGGTGTGAACAAAAGGCCCCTCTGAGCAATGTAAGTTACACTGAAAGAAGCACTTAAGTGCTATGTTGGCAGCTGATGCTCTCTTGATGACATTTACCGCTGCTTTTTGGAGGTGGTTTAATTATGCTGATGGGATGCCATGGGCCAGCTACACAAGTGATCTTATAGTGGTACAGCTATATTGGTAAAGCTGTACTGCTGTCAACTTGCTACTGTAAACATGGCCTAAAACAACACTACTGGAATTGTACTTTGGACAAGCTTACATGTGGTATAAGACTCAGTACTCCACCACAGACTAATCAGGAGTGATGGAGGATTTCAAATGCTAAGTACAGGGAAGTAGCATTTCTCAATATCAAAGCACATAACACTGAGCATTCCACGCCCGAGGGCAGTGTGTGTGTTGGTGAGCCAGTATCAAACTGAAGATATCTGAGCATGACAGAAATGTCAAGCACACATTGCGAGGTAAGTTACTTCACAGCTCAAAGCGACGCTTGGAATTGATTTAAAAGGCGAATGCTGATTACTATTAGACAATTACTGTCAACAGCATAATATTTGTTGTAAGTAGGCTTGTATACAGTATTATTGTTGTCCTTGTCCCAGGATATTACAGCGACAAAGTGGGTGAGGTAATATCTTTTATTAAGATCAACTTCTGTTTGTGAGAGAAACAAGCTTCAGGGCTTACACCCGGCTCTTCTACAAGGTTACATCAGTGCAGCCGCACCAATGCTGCACGCCTAGTGAAGGTGCTCTTAGAGGCTATGTCTAGATTACAGTGATTTGTCAAGGGAAGTTTGTGTTGGAAGATATCTTCCAATGAAACTTCTGTCGAGAGATCACAGCCAAATCACCAAGCGGACTGAAAGAGCGGTCGGTTCTGTTGACGGAACAGCCAACTAGAAGCACAGCAGACAGGGCTGCCAGGTGTTCTGTAAGACCTGTTTCTCGACAGACGGCCTCCATGGAACATCCAGACTGGCCTTCTGTTGACAGAGGAGTAGCGGCAGAACGCTGTTGACAAAAGTGCTGCCTGCTGTTGATTTACTGTTGACAGAACACCTTGGGAATCTGGACATAGCCAGAGCGTATACAGTGCACACATAGCCAGCCAATCTTTTTAAGCAAAAGGTCACTTTCTGAATTTAAGTGCAAGCTAGGATCTACCTCAAAGAAAATGTACAAGTAAACTGGGGTAGGTTCTGGGAGGAGGCTTAGGCAGGATGTTGGGGGTAGAGGAGGAGTTGTGGGCTCCAGGAGGGAGTTTGGGTGCAGGAAGGGGTTCAGGGCTGGGGCAAGTTGTGTTGTAGTCTCCAGTCAGGCATCACTTATTTCAGGTAGCTTCCAGGAAGCAGGGCAAAGGCAAATTCACTGCCTGCAGGGTCCAGCACCTCTCTCTGAGGCAGCTGGCACCTCCAGCAGCTGCTGCTGGGGAGGAAAGGCAGGTGGCTCTGTGTGGTGCCCCATCCACAAGCAGTGCCCCAGGGAGCTCCCACTGGCTGTGGCTCTCCATTCCCAGCCAATGGGAAATGCAGGGCTGGTGCCCGCATGGGAGGGCATCAAGTGGAGACCCACTACTCAGGATTACAGGAACATGCTGGCAACTTCCAGGAGCAGCACAGAGCCAGGGCAGTCTCACTCTGCAACTGGACTGTAACCAGAGGACCTCCCAATTTGTGTGTGTGGTGAAACTGACTTTTACTGATATTAACCAATTAAAAATCAAATCCACACTAGCCTAGTTTTAAGATACATACCTTAGTACATGGCTAATGGCATTAGAAGCTTGCACTGTCTTTTTATTTTTATGGGCACAGCCCATAAATTTTAGTACACATATCAAAAACGTTCTACAGTAACTTAAACAGTACAATGCTTTATAAATTACACATGCACTCTAGCCACCCCAAGGTGCTTCACATGACAAATCTAGTTTATCGACGGCAGGAATTTGCTGTCAGTGTTTTGTAAAAGTATTGACTACGAAACCTTGAGACTTCGCAGTCGTACTTTTCTACCGACTACAGATAAGAGGGATGAGATTATCTATTTCCAAGTGTGGACAAACTCTAGGTTTCTATAAAGATATGATTGGGAATCTTCTGACAAAACATTTGTCAAAATGCTGATTTGTGGAAACCAAAACTTCTTCTGAAAACTTTGAAATTTTGGATGCTTCTGAAAAGAAAATTCAGTTTGAAATGATTTATGGAATGATCTGTTAATTTGTAGCAAAAGTTAAAGGGTGAAATAGAAACAAAATATTTTGATTGGTCAATTATTTTTGTGATTAACTGTTTGTGAACGTTTGAGATTTCAACTTCTTATTCAGTTTGCCATTTCCCCCAATACTAATCTCAAATTTGGTGGAAAAGGAAAAACATTTCCTGCTCAACTTTCTACTGTAGATTAATATAACAGACTCTCACTTGACCCTACAAACGTGTTAAAAATTCTACAAACAGATAATCATTTAAAACAGGTAACAGGTATCTATACTCATTTAAAATGATCTGCCCTTAAATCTCCAATTTAGTTAACTCATGAGAGCTAGCTGAACATAGCTAACTCAAATGAAAAATCAGACTCTCAAACTGAAGGCACTATTAAGTGTAATTTCAGGATACTTTTGCTGCAGCTAACTTTTTGGTCACATCCTACCATTCTTTTGTACGCAGGCTGCTTACTGAAGCCAGATTAGTGCATATAACTTACCAGTCATAGTGAGGTCCATTAATAAAATATTTTAAACCTTCGTGAGAACCCCACAGCATTCCGTATATTATTTACGGTCTTTCTCTAACCTCTTTCTTTATTCCTGACACTTCAATGAAAACAGCACCTTTATTAAAGAGTTCACCCCCTACTGACTCTCCTCCCAAGTTCTCCAAGGTACTGTAGTACAAATGACAACCATGACAAATGGCTATCATCACAAACTGAAGAGACTTTCAAGGGGGGAAGGAAAAGAAATGCAAGAACAGATGAAGATTTTAATGGGAATATCCAAAATAATCTAATAAAACACTATGCAAAGTTCAAAATTCAATCTTGAAAAAGTGTCTGACACAGTTTAAAACCCTATTAAATTTGTTTTGCAGAGGCCCACCATTTACATCCATCCTACCGCTCAATAATTGAAGTACTTCTCTTCAACACAGCTGAGTCGGTAACAAAGTAAGTAACTGAGTTTAACATACTTGTCTACTTATTTAGCGATAAACAGAGAAATGATCTACAGTTGCCCTCCAATTATGCCACGGCTGCTTGGGGGGGGGGGGGGCAGGGGCTGAAGTGGAGCACCACTGTGTGCACTCAGAGTAAGCGTGGCTGTAGGATTATAACTGCATAAAACAAGTTGCTACAGAGGCTTAGAAGCGGGACAGAGAATCATTTTGGACTGAAGGTCATTGACCCACAGAAACATTAGTCAGGGCCACACAGGAGAGAAAGACAAAGAACAAAAACCTCACCCACCTCAATTACCTTGCCCCAAAATGAGAAAAAAGCCAGGAAAAAACCCTATGACACTTCACTTCCTTCTACATCCAGCCCTACAGGGAGGCACGGTGCCAAGGCTCAGGGCTTACCCCCAGACCCAGATTAAGTCTTCTGGGGACCCTGGGCTAAAAGGTTTTGTGGGGCCTCCTAGGTCCTGGGGTGGGGCCAAAAATGAGGGGTTCGGGGTGTGAGAGTGGGCTGCTGGTGAGCAGGCTGGGGGTGGGGGTTCTGGGAGGGAAGCAGTGTGCAGGAGCAGGATAGCAGTGGTAGTTTGGGGTCTGGGCCAGAGATAGGGCACGGGATCATACTGGTGATAGGGTTTTGGGAGCAGGCTGGTGGTGGTAGTCTGGGGTCTGAGCAGGACATAAAGTGTGGGGTCCAAGTGGGAGGTAGGGTGCAGGAGCAGTCTGGGGGCAGGAGGAGGCAGAGCTCCGGCACAGCTCGTGCGAGGAGGTGGCGGCGCAGATGGCTCCATGCAATCCTGCCAGTACCACTGGCCGCAATTCCCAACCACTGGGAAGGACAAGGGTGGAGCCTGAAAGCACAGCTTCTCTGAGTTGTGGTTCCCAGAGCTGCTTCCTCCCCGCTACAAGGCAGAGCCTGCAGGCTAGATGCAGCCAATTACTTGCCTTAATTTACCTGATGAGGGTCAGGGCTCCCTGCCCTCAGCTAGGTGAGGCGGCACTGGCCCTCCAGCCATGCTGGGGGGCACCAAGCATCCTTACCTTTCTGAATGGATGGAGTGCCAGTGCCACCTTGCTCTGCTGCAGGGGGTAGGGAACAACACCAAGCCGTGTGGGCCAGATTAACATAAGATGGATCTGCCCTGTGACCTGTCGGCTCCTCATCCTTGGTTTAGAACTTCCATAACACAACCTGAGGTAGGCACAAATTCCAGCACCATTAGCAACCAAGATTCACAAAAGTATTTCCACAGATTGGATCCTATATCTAGCACTAAAATCTTAACTGACTTGTATTCAAAGAAACACTTTAAAAGAATACTTTAACATAGTCTGCATACACTATTATAGTCTTAGAGAGGTAGCCATATTAGTTTGTATCCACAAATCCAATGAGAAGTCTTGTGACACCTTGCACACTAACAGATTTTTTGCAGCATAAGCTTTCATGGGCAAAGACCCACTTTGTCAGATGCATCATATATTTTAGTCCCACAGCTGGGGTTAATGAGTGGCGTATGCCTCCTTGCCAGTAGTCTATTTGCATTATTTTGATTCCCTAAATGGGCTGCTTTGCTTCTGACAAACTGTTTTATTATATATGTTAACTTATGATTTATTTACAGCGAAGGTGGGCAAACTTCAGCTGCAGGCCACATTCAGCCCACCAGCTGTTCTAATCTGGGCCTAGAACTCTTTGCTGGAGAGCAAGCTTGCTCCACTCTAGCACTCCAGCTGGGGAGTGGGATCAGAGGCCTGCCTTGCTCCATAGGTGCAGCAGTTCCCAGAAACAGCATGTTCCAGCTCCTATGGGTAGAGGCAGCCAAAGGGCTCCGTGCCTTGCTCCCACTGGCTGGGAATCACTGCCAATGGGAACTGTGGGGGTGGTGCCTGCAAACGTGAAACATGCACATGCACAGCCAGCTGACAGCCCCATCAGAGCCTGGGGAGCTGCCACCGCTTCCCAGAGCTATTGCAATGAAGGGCGGCCTGGGGCCTTGCACCCCTGCGCTCCCCTGAACCCCAGTTCACTGCCCGACCCCTGATCTCTTGCCTCTCCTGTAGCCCAAAGCCCCCTTCGCTGCCCCACAACACACCCACCCACCCACAGCCCCAACCTTCCAGCCCCCCACCCCAGCCCGCTGAGCGTTCATGGCCCGCCACACACTTTGTCCCCTTTGGGCCACAAAGCCTCCCCCCCCGCCCGGCGGCAAGAGAGGAGCTTCTGGGCCCTCACACCCTTGCCCCGTCCCCCGGATCCCTGCGCCGCTCAGGGCTCCCCGCGTCCAGCTCAACCCAATGGGCTTCGTCTGACGTGGCGTCTCCCCCGCCCGCTGCAGCCGCGCTCCGACAAGCAAGCAGCCGGCGCCCGGGGCTGCCCTAACCCGCCTTCCCCCGACCCCAGCCCGCTCGAGCGCGATCGACAGCCGGCCAGCGCCGCCCTCGCACACAGGGCTCAGCGGCTGACGAAACCCTTCCCTCTGCAGCGGGGTGCCGGCGACCGAGGCAGCGCCGCCTGCACGGCGCCAGGGAAACTGAGGCAGGTGGGCGGCAGCGGAGAAAGCCGGCGCCGGAGCGGGGCGTGGGGCAGTTTCTGGACCCGCAGGTAGAGCGGGGCCCGGAGGGCGGCCACGTAGCGCCGCCCATTGCTGCCCCGGGGAGCGGGGAAGCTGCTCGGCCCCGGCCCCGGCCCCGGCCGGCTACCTACTCTTGGCCTGGCTGAGGTGCAGGGAGTGGTCGGAGACGGGCACGCGGGCCGCCTCCCCCGGGTAGACCTGGCCCCCCGCGTAGTAATGGCACTTCTCCGCCTCCTGGGCCGCCGCGGGCCCCGCCAGCGCCCAGCACAGCGCCAGCCACCGCAGCGCCGCCTCCATGGCCGCCCGAGAGCAACTGCACGTCCCGCGCCCGGGAGCAGCCGGCGGCGCGGCGCGGCGCGGCCAGCGAGGGGCGGAGCTCGGCTCACACTGCTGCCCCCGCGACCCCGCGCACGTGGCCTCCTTTCCTCCTTCCTTCCCGCGCGCTGCCTCCTCTGCTCTCCCACAACACACACGCAGCTCCTTCCCGCTGCTGCCCCCAGGCCCCTGCCCTCCGCACCGCACAGCCCCACCGACCTCCCCTCCCTCCACCTCAGCCCTGGCCTTGCCCCTGCCGGGCCTTCCCTTCCTTACCATTGCACAAGCTGTCAGACAGTGCCCCTGCCTACTCCTTCAGCGGTGTCCTCCTCTGTCATCGCTCCCCACAGAGCCCCTTTCCCACTGTCTCACACGCCTTCCCCCTGCCCTCCCACCACACACAGACCGTCCTGTTCACCCCCCCCCCCCACATAGGCATATGCTGGCTTGTCTGTTTTTCCTTTCCACTGGTGCTGCTCCCTTGCCCTCCATCCAGTCTCCAACATCAAACACTCAGGCCAGTGATCCAGAAAAACTGCAGTTCCTAGGTCCTTGTGCCATCATTGACAGCAGAGTCAATGACTCATTCCAGTGAGACTTTTTTAGCAATACAAGCTAGCCAAGTATTGTGCAAGTTTTCCTCTTTTTAAAGGCAGAGCCCTCAAGCATCTGCCAGAGCTGCAGTGCATCTGTGCTCAGGGTATATACTGCTGCAGGGGGGTTCATCCTTCATCATCCATTTCTAAGCCCTTTGCAGGCCTGGTGTGGTGGCACCTTGCAAAGTTATAGCGAGAGTGCAATGCACAGACCAAGGGGGTTCCTCAGGTAACACATGGAATGCACCCATAAATGATGATTCTCAATTGTTCTCCAGATCTGAAGAAGTGGGTCTGTCTCACGAAAGCTCATTACCTAATAAATAATATTGTTAGTCTTTAAGGTGCTACAGGACTGTTTTTGTTTTGTGAACACACAAAAAGGGTGGAGATAGATTTGTGCAGCAAGAGTGGGCTTCATGTTTTCAGGTAGTGTATTGTAAATGGCTGGTCCTGTTCAGTCTTTGGATGTGGAACGTCAGCTCAGGTCCCATCTCTAGTAACCAGAATTCAGCTACTAATTAGGGTGAAAAGGAGCATTCCCTCTAATTTTTTCCATCCATGGGTGGAATAAATCTTGTTATGTACACCTCCAACAGAAACACGTGCTGTTGGCTGTGAGTACTCTGCTAATCAGCTGGGTAGCTGCCCAAGTGCTCAGCTTGTAGGGAACACTGGAGAAAAGTAACTCCCTGTTGAAAACGCCCATGTCCACACACAAAAGTACTTCAAATGATTATTAGGGAGGGAGGCAGCAATCTGAATATTCCTTACATTTTGATAGAGTAAAAGATAATCGATTGCTTGTGCAGATGGGATGCGATGGCACAATTTCTTCACTGTCATCTCTTACAGCTCTATCAGCTGCTTAAACTCTCCTCTGCACCCTCGGATCCTTTCATCAATATCTCTTGCACCTGCAGTCTCCTTATGGCAACCTCTTGCAGTTACCCTCCACCAGTGCTTAACATCTAGGCTAGGCAGTGCACAGCTCTAGCACTCCTGAGATTATTGTGTCGGTTATGAAAAGAAAGGAAAAAATGCAATATTTTTGTTCTGAAATGTGTTTTTCTTAAAACCCTCAACACAAGTATGTCCATCAGGGCTGAAAACAGGACAGGCTGAGTAAGGCAGCGGTCCAGGGTGTAAAAACCAGGGTGGGGGCAGTAAAAGTGGGTGGGCAAAAAGGTGATAGGAGGTAGATTTCTGCAGCAGAACTGCGATGCTGCAGGGCCTGTTCCCATACCGTGCAAAAGGCTAGCCAGGCATATGGCTAATTTATGCGACTTTTCGGGAGAAGTAAAGCACAAGTCTACAACCAGCAGAACCTCTCCCAAGTACTGAAGGATTAGGGTGTAGAAAAATCTTAAATTTTTTTTTGAAGTATGGTGAGATGGGGCACGCTTGCTTCATAGTGGTGCTGTGAGAGTTTACTCTCTAATTTCCCAGAGGAAGCTGTGTTTGTCTGTATCTTCAAAAACAATGTGAGTCATGCATCTGACGAAGCAGGCCTGTGCCCACGAAAGCTTATACTCCAACGTAGCTGTTAGTCTATAAGGTGCCACACAACTTGTTGTACCTACTCTCTGGATGAATGAGGCTGTGGCTCTGCTAGGCATGCACTGGCTGAAGACAGGCTATAAAAGGAAGAAGCTCAGCTCATTCAGAACTGACCACTGTGAAGGGAGGATGCATGCTATGAGCTCTACCATGGGAAATGCAGAAGTCAGGGATTCTGAGGGTCCAAGGACACCCCTTGAGTGTCAGAGCTGCTAGGAGCTACCATAATTGAGGCATCCCCAGGGTCTCCGGGCTTCTCAGAGGTTGCATCAGGAAGAGAGTAGGAAGCAGGTCAAGGGATTAGCTATTGTGCCACATGGGGTCAGTGTGTTTTGGGCAGGTTTTCTGCTGACCTCATGATGGGTATACTTGCCACTGGCTGGGCCCGGATCTGGGTCCTCCTACCCAGCCACCCCTCCTTCTCCAGTCCCAGGCAGCAGCCCACTCCCCCAGTTGGCTGCCAGGCCAAACAGGCCTACTGCAGAGGGCTTTAATGCTGACTGGTCATTGGGCCTTGCAGCCCTGAGAGAAGGCATCCTTACTGACTCTGGCTGTAAGACCCACAGCCCTGCTGAACAGGGCAGCCTTGTTGAGTTTTAGTCCTAAGAAAAGCTACCCCATGACAAGCGTTGGTTGTATGGATTCAGATGCGGGGCCATCATTACCTCTCATCCCACTTGCCCTGTGACAATTTGGTGGAGAATGTGTGCAACATCCAGGGCCTGCCGAGAGGTCCACTGGGAGGAAGGGCTGTGACAAGGGGCAATGTATGGGGTCGGGGAGGCACAAGGTGTCATGTGACCCCCAGACACTGTGGACAGGAGAGGACAAGGGCTGGCAAGCTATTGGCAGTGGGGCTAGTCAAGGGGTGCCTGGCATCCTCAGCAGGGATCTGCTCCCTGCATTCACCAGCAGTGGCCGGGGAAGTGGAGCAATGTGGCCAGCTAATTATACTCTCTGGGTTGAGGAGGCCACAGCCCTGCTGGGCATACTCTGTCTGGAGACTAGATATAAAAAGTGGCAGCTCGACTCATTTGGTGCTGGTTGTGGAAGAAGGAGGACTGATAGCCTGGACCCTGTGGAAGCCAGGGATGCTGATGTTCAGGTGGATGCCCATGGAGCATTGGAGCTGCTGGGTACCGCACTGACTGAGAATCCCAGAAACATTGACTGTGCTGGAGATGCTGCATCAGGAACAGGTTAGGAAGTAGGTCAGAGAATTAGCTATTGAGCCATAAGGGGTCAGCATGTTTTGAGTGGGTTTTCTGCTGACCCCAGTGGCGGGGATACTTGCCACTCACTGGGCCTTTACCGGACACCTGGTGGAGCAAGGAGGGCCTGGGTCCTCTTATCCACCTGCCACCCCCCAACCCCCACCCCCTCCGCCCAGCTGCAGGTAGCAGTTCACTCCCCTGACTTGTTGGCAGTCCAAACAGCCCTACTGAAGATGGCCTTTACACCAGCGAGGGGCAACCTAGGCTAGCAAGCAGGTTGCATGAGTGAGCTGCAAGATGGTTGTAACCCAGACAATTTCTGGGACAGGGTAACTTTGCTAACTGTGCTTGTGTACCTAAAATTTGCAGGGTGTTCTGATTGAACTGTAACAGCAGCACTTTGATTGGATGCAAAGGGAGTGTGTGGCTCTCTCGGTCCATGTTGTGTGAAATCAGCACACGCCTCACTTCACCTGCCTTTGCTTTATGTGTCACTTCAGTAATACCAGTAGGAAAAAAAATAATGTGAGGATGGAAACCAAGGGAATCTGGCGACTCTGCACCTGGGCAACGGGAAACAAAATGTTTTGTGGGCCACTCAGAACCCCTAGTGGACTGCACGTTGCCCACCACTACTTCATGCTGGCTTTGGCCACTAGGCCACACAGCCCTTAGAGAAGGCAGGCTTCACTGCCTTTAACCCCTAGGCTAAGATGTCCCAAGACAAGGGATGGGTGTATAGACTCAGCTTATGGCCATCATTTACCCTCCACACTCCATCCTAAGAAGGGATGGGGTGTGCTTCCCTGTGATTTGATTACAATTGTTCAGTATACTAATGTTAGAACTGGTGATTCTATTAACAATGTTCTTTGATACAGAAAACGAAGTAGACATAGTTAATGACTTTTTAAAAAAACTTGTTGTGATGCACTATTTCTGGTTGCTAAATATAAGTACAGTATAACACTGCAGTTACCATTTCACCTGAACAAAGAATGGTTGTGGGTAATGTGTGTATGTTGCGGGAGGGGTGTTACATGAGGGCAGGGAGTGAAGAGGTTTGAGAATAATTTTCAGAATCTGAAATAACTCTGGGGAGAAAGCCAAAGCAAAGGTGAATAGGAGACTAGCTAGAGAATGTATTCAGACGTGTTATTTTTTTTCTATAGTTGCTCTTAATTTGTTTTTCTACACAAGCTATTATTTGGTAGATGATGTAAAACACGTGACTGTAAACATCTAATGCTAGTAGTAAGCTACTCTTTTTAAATAAACTTGTTATGACTGTATGTGAAGAGGTAATATAGTGGTAGTGGCTAAAGATATGGTTCTGTCATGGAGACAATAGATTCCTTGACTTCCTGGGCTCCCTCCTTTTTTTCCTCCTCCTTCCCTCCCCTCCCTCCCTATACAAACAATGGATTCTTATCTCTGCCAAATCCCAGGAAGTGGGTCTCACACAAGAAGGCTCATTATCTACAGATAAAATTGTTAGTTTTTAAGGTGCTAAAGGGCTGCTAGTTTTTTGTGATTTTTCTGGGATTTCTGCTGGGGCAGAGCTGGAGCAGCTGCCACCCTCCAGGATGCTGGAGCTGCAGCTGCCCAAACAGCTGCCTGGCGACCAGCAAAAATCCACAGAACAACTGACTGGTTGTCAGGCACAGGGTTGCTGGAATAGCGGCCAGCCCCAGGATAGCAGCCCCTGGAACTGCTGTCTGCCCCAACAGCACTCAGCTTGTCCCTCCCTGCAGGGTATTTTTACTAAAATCAGGGACAGGTTTCAGGGCTTCTGTGAATTTTTGTTTACTGCCCATGATCTATCTTTGACTTTTATAAGCATGCCTGTGACACAACCTTAACCTCAGTAATGACAATAGTACTGCTGCACCTTCAAAGTCATAAATGTAAATAATTATTGCTTGGGTCCTGGCACCTCTTTCATACAAATTAAGCACCCCCTCCAGTTCCCAGAAATGCCCCTTTGCTCTGCTTTTACAGTGCCTTATCCCACCACTAAATGTTGATTGGTAGACGATTTTCCTTCCAGCTATGCCCTGGGTCTGTCTGTGCAAGTTCTTAGCAACTGAACCACTGTTTATTTTTCATTTTGGCTAGTATTCAAACTCTGGCACATGAACTGAGGAGGCGTATAACTGGAGGTGGTGGAGCATATGTGCATTGTCAGCTAATTTATTGGAAACATATCAAATTCAATAAGCCTGATAATGAAAGAGAATATATAATTACACAGCCATGGGAAAAGTAAAATTTTATTAACTCAAGTAATTTCATTCTTTGACCTGCCAACCTCCTCAGAATAAAAATAAAAAAAAAAATGGGAAATATAGGATAACTATCCAGGAAGCATTTAGCTTCTCCTCCAGGTTTTGAAGAGGTATTCCCTCTTAAATCCAACAAAAACACATTTATCCCAATTAAAATGATGGAATTTTGCTAGACGGAGGGGAAAAAAAAATCTACAATGCTACTATGAAAACTGTTAGCTTTCAGAGAATTTTTAATTTGCTGTCAAGCAAGCCAACATTAGATGGGGAAAGCCTTCTGTAATGTCCATATTTTATTTTATTTCAATATAAGCACATGGCGACAGTTAAAAGGATGAGGACCTATGGTTGTGCAAATCTCAATGTGTTTGTGCATTCACATACACGTGTAAGTCTCCGAGAGGTAACCATGTGAGTAGTCTCAGAGAGGTAGCTGTGTTATAACCTCTAGTGTGTTGTAATGACTTTCTCTCTGAGACGATTCACTGTGCAAGACACTGCCTTTAGCCATTTGAAGAAGTGGGTATTTCCCATGAAAGCCCATCACCCAATAAATAATATTGTTAGTCGATAAGGGTCTACAGGACTGCTGTTTTTGACGTGCGCAAATCAGAGTTCACAGGCAGTCTGCATGGTAGTGATAAGACCTAGCAGGAACACTGTGTGACAGGGCATTCTATATTCCTTATGAGAAAATAAGTACAAATATGAATGACATAACTGGAATAGGCTTTATGTGAGATCATTGGAAAGGTTATGATTTACGGAACACCTTTATCCTATTTGTGTGCAAGAGTCATGTCTGGATCTGAAGTTAGGAATACTGAGTGTAGATTTATTGTCAATGCGTTCGTGTTGGGAAAAGCCTCTTACCAGCCCATCAGGTACAACAGTAAATAAGCCAGTCACGGAGCTAATGGCTCATTGTCAACAGGCAATGAATTGTGTCAGAACTAGATTTTCCTGTAAGCCTGAGGATCAGCCTGTGAGAAATGGCTCCTGGTTCTGCAGCAACCTGTGACCATGTCACCTGATGCTGGAGTCCGTCTTGGATTCTGTACTTTTCCACCAGAAAGAAGGGTCAAGGAAATGTCAGGTTTGGGAGACAAAGGATTCCTGCCTTAGGCAAATCTTACTGGGGGCAGGGGAAAAATGAGGGAATCTTGGTAATCAATTCTGTCTAGCTATGGCACCCAAAATGACTGCTGGAAACAACTAACTGGGGGAAGAAGGGGAGGTGATGGGTGAGGACTAGGCCCAAGATGGAAGGAAGTCTGGGCTGTGAAGACAGATTATTAGACCCTCATGTAGGATGAAATTTTTCCATGTAGCTAGATTCTTCAGTGAATTTATCTTAGACTGTGTGTTTTGAATTATTTTCTTAGTAACCTGCTTTGTTCTGTTGGTTACTTCTTTGATCACTTAAAGTATCTTTTCTTAATTAAATGTTTGGTTTCTAACGTAATCCAGTTGTTGTAATTTCTAACTGGGGTAGGGATAGAGGCTGTTTATATTTTTCTTCACATTGAGAAACTTCATTCAAATTTGGATTTGTACTCCAAGGGATGTGTATGAACATATGGGTGTTAGAATAAATCCCTTAAGCTGAGTCTTCCCAGAGCTATTCTCAATGTCTGTGTCTGCATCCGGGAGAGGCCATGCCTGTGGCTTTTGCTAACAGAAGCTGGGGGACCTTCCCCAGCAAGACCAGGTATTGCTGGGAGGGAGGAGGGGGGCTCAAGCTGTCAGACAAGAGGTGCTCAGTGGTATTGAAGCACATCACATCCTGGGGTCTTGACCCATCACATACTTCTTGTTAAAATTCCTGGTACCCATCTTTCATAGAAAGTGATGCTGTACAATAACAGACAGCAGCAGCAAACAAATTTAATAATCATTCAACTGGGGGCTTTTTCCCTCTTCATGGTCTCTGCAGGGTAGCTTCCACAGCCTAGAATGCTGTGTAGTCCAAGTCTGCATACACCAACCATCTATGAACATGGACATGGAATTAAAAGTGTCACTGAGGTTGCAGTATTAGTAGGTCCCTTCTCTTATCTATGCCACACTCTTTGGTGGCTTATACAATTTCACTCACATTTACTTACTCTCACAGTACATTACACAGGGACAAAGCCATCCTGGCGGCTGAGGTGTTTTCTATGGAAGAAAGTGGTACTGCTGTAACAAAATCAGTTTAGAAATTAATTTAGTTCATCCGTTAAGGTAACTTGGTGCAATGTATTCTGAAACCCAAATAAGAATGTCATAAACAGGGCTGCACCACTGGCTATGACTACACTATGAAACAAAGTTGAATTTATTAAAGTCCACTGCATAACACTGGGTTTTATAAAGTTGACTTTCTGCACCTGCCCATAAAGTCGACTTAGTGCCTCCCCACTAAATTGCCAAAGTTCAACTGTTGCGTCAGTGTGTTGTGGGAACCTATCCCACAGTTCCCTCGGCCCCGTGGTATTCTGGGTTTTCTTGCTGGTGCATTATGGGAAAAAATGCCCCACAAGTGGGTGTGGGTGTGTGATGCCATCTTCCCAGAATGCATTTCCCTGACTCCCCTCATGTTGAAAACAGCCATTTTTCTGAAGTCTCTTTCTCCAATGAGAGAAATTGTTTGATTAGGCAGCATTATGCCTGCTGCCTCCAGCCATTTCTAAGTGTCCATTGCTGGGACTCTGCTTCAGTCTGTCCCCTTTGAAAGAACAGTGACTTTAAAAAATAACCTGACTGTACCATGTCTATAGGTCACTCAACTACTTTTCCCACAATGAAAACACATCAAAGAGGTGGGCATCACCAGCTGAAGCTCATGATGTCCAAGTAGAACAAACTGGCTCCAAGTCATTACAAAAAGACTTCATATTATTCTCAAGGAAAGAAAGAAAAGTAGGTAATCCCATGGGAAAAACAGCAAACAGGTGGGCTTCAGAAGGTGAAACACCCAAATGAGCTCTGGGAGCACCCAGCTGTATCAACAGCTCACTCAACTACTTTTCCCCCTGTGGAAATACACCAAACTGGTCACTGCTAGGACTGTGGCTCCCCCAAGCCACATGCTTTGGGAAGGGAGAGTAGTGGCGTGGGTTGCCTCTGAGGGGCAAGTGTGATGGAGTTGGGGGAGTGCATGTGTGAGACTCAGGCTGGATGTGTGTGAGACAAGCAGAGCAGCTCCCAGTGGCTAAGGATGACCCCTGGCGCTATAACCTAGGCTGGCAGGTAACACCTCTGCCCTGAACAAAGAGGAGGGAGGAGCCGAGCTGGGTTTGAATCGGAGGCGACAGTTAGAAGCTGGTGGGGAGAGGAAGCTGGAAGGCAGCCAGCCGGGCGAGGGGGAAGCTACAGCCCAGAGGGGCACCCGTCGGGCTCCTCTCCCCAGAAGGGGTAGGAATGACTATCTCTGATTGCTGCACTGACTCTTCTGTGAGAAACTGGGCCTCTGTCGTCTAATAAATTTCCTATTCTACCTGCTGAGTGAGAGTCACTCCTGCCTGCGGACAGGATGCAGTTCATGGGGACCCCGAACCCCATCACACTGGTTTCAGAAGTGGGATGCATTGCACCCACGGATGAGCTCCAGCGGTGGCTGACTGAGCTCAGGAGAAGGAAGGAGCCTCACAAGAGCTGGAGGTGGAACAGAGAGATTCCTGCAGCTGCTGCTGGTGAGTGGATACCCCGGGAGACAGTGGAGAGATGGATTATACCCGGCTCCTGAAGGCAGAGCTAGAGGGGCTGTGCAGAGAGAGGGGCCTGATCGCGGGGAAGGCGACCAAGGCCCAGCTGATTGCCCAGCTGGAAGAGAATGACCTATCCAGGGGGCCAGAGCCTGTCCCAGCAGGAAGTGGCCAGTCACCCCCTGGAAGCGTTTTGGATTCTCAGACAGGAGCGGTGGCTCAACGCTGTCAGACAGACGCAGTGCCCACCAGGTTGCGCTCAGCTAGCGGTAGTCCATCGCGGGTGGAGTCCCCCCCGCCGCAGAGCTGCAACGGCTGGAGCTCGAGGTGAGATTAATGGAACTGGAAGCCCAGGAACGGCAGGGGGAACATGAGCACCAGCTACAAGAGAGACAGCGAGAGGAGAGAGAGCGAGAGCGGGAGGAGAGAGAGCTAGAGCGGGAGCGTGAGTGGGCCATGGCAGAGGCGAGATGCCAAGAGGCCCCAGCTGTGGTAAGCGGGGAGAGGGCCAGGTGGCTCGGGGTGGCCAGTCATTTGGAGACATGCATGCTGGCCCAGTGTCAGGACCCAGGGGACATGGACAAGTTCCTTGCCGCCTTTGAGCAAGCCTGCGAGTTGCATGAGGTTACCCCAGCCGAATGGCTCCGACACCTCACCCCCTTGCTGGGCCAGAAGGCCGCAGCAGTGCTCAGCCAGCTGCAGGGGCTGCAGCCTGGGGACTATGAAGGGGTCAAACAGGCCCTGTTGCATATGTTCGGGCTGACTCTGGAGATGTACAAGAAGAAGTTCCAGGAGGCGCAGAAGAAGCCAGAGGAAACCTATGTAGACGCGGCCTCCCGCCTGATGCAATGCGACCAAAAGTGGGTGTTCGGGATGGGAGTCCAGTCCGTAAAGGACCTGGTCAAGCTGATGGTCCTGGAGCAATTCTACGAGATGTGCTCACCTGACCTGAGGGTGTGTCTCGTGGACTGGATGCCCGGGGATCCACACAGTGCAGGGAAGCTGGCAGATGACTTCACAAACAGCTGGGTCATGTTTGAAAGTGAGCCCCAGAAAGAGCGGGAGTCCTGGAGAGAGAGGGAGTCCCAGAGAAACCGGGAATCTCAGAGAGACCGGTTCCTGGCTGTACGACAGAGGGGACCACTTCTTGGGAGAGCCCAGGAAAAAGGGGCCGGCCACCCACCCCCCAGAGGGCCAGCCAGAGCCAGGACAGAGCAGCCGGCCCGAGGGACACAGCAAGACCCTGGCTGTTATCGCTGTGGGCAGAAGGGGCATAGATCAGCCCAGTGCCCCAAGTTCCCAGACAGGTTGAGCAGGCAGGGGTGTCATGGAGTCAACTGGGTGGAGTCCCAGAAGCCAGAGGGGCTGACGGCCAAGGCAGGTGGTGCCGACAGGGTGTCCTCGGATTGGGCCGAGCCCACCCCACAGACCAGCTCCTCAGGGGGGCCAAATGCTCAGAGATCAGTTTACAAAGTGGAGGCTGTCAGAGATTGGCCAACACCCCAGACTAAGAAGAAGGTCCAGGACTTCATTGGGATGGTGGGGTACTACCAGAGGCTTGTGCCCCACTTTAGCTCCATCGCAGCCCCCCTCACAGAGCTGTGTATGAAAGGCAAGCCTGACAAGGTGTTCTGGACCGAGCAGTACCAAGAGGCCCTCTGCGCGCTGAAGGAGGCTCTGGTCAGGGCCCCAGTGCTGGCAAATCCAGACTTCAACAAGCCCTTCCTTATGTTCACCAATGCCTCAGACGTGGGGCTGGGCGCTGTGCTAATGCAGGTGAATGACAAGAGGGAGAAACACCCCGTTGTGTACCTGAGCAAGAAGCTGCTGCCCCAGGAGCAGAACTACGCAGCCATAGAGAAGGAATGTCTGGCCATGGTGTGGGCTCTAGGGAAGCTGCAGCCGTACCTGTTTGGACGGCGGTTCACCATGTACACCGATCACTCACCCCTGACCTGGCTGCATCACATGAAAGGGGCCAACGCCAAGCTCCTGCGGTGGAGTCTGCTCCTGCAGGACAATGACATGGAGATGGTCCACGTCAAGGGGAACAACAACACCATAGCCGATGCCCTGTCACGCAGGGCGGGCCCCAAACTTCCCCAGGTCACTGGCTAAATGACCCCGCTCAGTTCGGTCTGGAAGGGGGGAGAGATGTGATGGAGTGGGAGGAGTGCCTGTGTGAGGCTCAGGCTGGATGTGTGTGAGACAAGCAGAGCAGCTCCCAGCGGCTAAGGATGACCCCTGGGGCTATAACCTAGGCTGGCAGATAACACCTTTGCCCTGAACAAAGAGGAGGGAGGAGCCGAGCTGGGTTTGAATTGGAGGCGACAGTTAGAAGCTGGTGGGGAGAGGAAGCTGGAAGGCAGCCAGCCGGGCGAGGGGGAAGCTACAGCCCAGAGGGGCACCCGTCGGGCTCCTCTCCCCAGGACGGGTTGGAATGGCTGTCTCTGATTGCTGCACTGACTCTTCTGTGAGAAACTGGGCCTCTGTCACCTAATAAACTTCCTATTCTACCTGCTGAGTGAGAGTCACTCCCGCCTGCGGACGGGGTGCAGTGCACGGGGACCCCTGAACCCCATCACAGCTAGCTCCCGAATATATCAGTTGCCAGGGGCCAGGTCACTGGCATTTGGTACCTCTAAGGGGGAAGCCCTGTTGACATGGTTCAATCAGTTGTGTGCCTAGGTGGGGGTGGGATGGGGGAGGCAGCCCCAGAAATATCTGCTGCCCTCTCAGGGGCCAGTCTCCGAAAATATTTGCCACAGGCGCAAGCCCCCTAAAAAAATTTGTTGCTGGGGGCCTGCCCGCCCAGCCCTTGCAGAGCAGAACCCTTCACCCTGCACAGGGTAGGATATGCTGCTGTCTGGAAGCATGGTCTGCACTGCACAGCCATCACCTCACGGGGGAGCTAGCTAGGTGGTGTGGTAGGGTCTGGGCTAGCCCGCCTGCCACATGGTGCCTGTGGGAGAGGAGGGGCTGTCCCATACAAATGTGAAGTGCAAAAAAGAAGTTTCTTGGCCCTCTCTTGCTACAGCTTGTGCAGGGCGGAAGCTTTCACTCTGTGCAGGGAAGGACATGCGGCTGTCTGCAAGCACAGTCCCCTCAGCCCAGCTGCCATGTGGTGTGGTGAGGCAGGGGCTGGCCCGCCAGCTGCATGGCGCCTGTGAGACGAGGGAGGCCTAGCCACATGGTGGGGTGGGGGGCTAGCCCGTTGTCTGCATGGCATCTGGCTGGCAGGGGCTGCCCCATACAAATGTGAAGCGCAGAAAAGAAGTTTCTCATCTTCTACTAAATCCTGTGCAGTAGAAGTGCAGTAACTTGCCACTGCAGGCAAACCTTCAGTCAGAGTGGTATGATTTTCTACTGTAAACATGAAAAAACCCTTTGCATTACAGACGATGCTTGCCTAGTTTTTCTCTTCCCTTTCCCTCGTCCCTGCCTACCTGCTTGCCTACCAGTCACATAGAATGATATGAGGATTAAGGTTTGGAGCACTTTAAGACCCTCAGGAGGAAGGCACATATTAGTGCATACGGTTATTACTATTTCACAGTTGCCTCATGAATCCAGTTTCTAAAGGTTGGCCCTTTATATATTGCCATTTGTTTTATATAATGTTTTATATAATATATAAAAAGAGTATATATATATATATAACACACACACACACGAGTCCCCCCTGCCCCATTACTACTTTACTTCCTATTAGTATCTTTGCTCCTTCTCTCTTCATCAAGCTCTCTTCTGTGGCATTTCATTTTTTTCTCTTGTACCCCTGTCATAGCTGCCACTCTCAACTTCCAGCCATGGGCTGGCAGCTCTGCTGTTCATTTACCGCATAGTGGACCTTCTCATCTTAACCTCCCTGCCTTGCACGAGTGCTAGCTGTGGCATATTGGATTAGCTTCCTAGATTCAAAAGACAGTGAGCCATAGCCCCAACTAATGGATTTCTAACCTCATGCATTGCCTGTCTTAATTCTCATATGCAATGGCAAATGATATACTTTTCCTGCAAAAATAACCAGTTCTTCAGTGTATAGCTGCAGAGAAAAACGGCTTAAGACAGGCCCTTTATCTGCCTGTCTTTTGAGACCGTAAGTTCTTTAGGGCTGGATCTGTCTCTTAACTAAATACTTGTACAGTGGCTGCTACAATGGGAGCTGTGTTGAAGCCTCTTGACGCTAATACTGTATATTACATATATTAAACAACAATATTTGACATGTGGCTAGGGGATCCAAGCTCTTGGCTGTGATATGACAGCTCATATTCAGTTTTATCTAATGCAGGCAGCAGAAAACTTCAGTTTCTGGTTTCTTTAACACATGCATTACTTTTTTTTAAATTTTGCACTCCCTGATTGAAGTTTGGCTTTAGACACACATGCAAATGATTTTTGCCTGATTCTGGGCAGACTTTGATTCCCATCTGTAATATGACAGGGTTTCTGGGTACAGCTAAGGAAATCAGTCCAGGGTATATTTGCTTAAATCTGCATCACTCACAGCCACAGACTGGGATTTCCTTCTCACTAAGGCAAATCCATGGTGATATGAAGTCCATTGAGCTGTCCTCCTTTCACTTAGATCAGTGGTGTTAAATTGCTGTAAAACTGGTGTAGAAAAGAGAAGAATCGGGCCTTGGATAATTAGAGAAACAGCGGAAAGTCAGTAGGCAAAAGCTGCTTTTGCTTGCAGAATCTTGTATAACTTACATTGCATTACTTTAAGGTTCATATGCTGGTGTGTGTTATAGTCTATCTAGAATAATGGAGATGTTGGAAAGGCTATTGAGACAAAGTTACTTGAATGAATTTCTGTAGCTGGTTAGGCTACTCTAGAACTGCCAAGACTTTTTTTTCAAAAGTGGTAAATAAATATTAACCATTTTGTTAATGAAATCCAAGATTGTGATGTTTCCCCCTCCTCCCCTGTATGAACCAAAGGGCAGACCCACCATCTTTCCCTCAGGAATGAAATCCTTGAATTACAGAAAAACATTTAAATGGTTCTAATTAACTAAGGGTGGGAAAATATATTGGCAGAAACAGTGGGCTAAATTCAACTTGATTACTCTTGCACTGATGTTAGTAGGGTTGGCTGAATGTAATGGAAGGAGAGCACAGTACTTGATTTGAATATGGTTATAGAATTTATGGCTGCTTTCATGTACTAGTAAAGTGCCTTTTTAATTTTAGTTTACCTAATGTGAAATTATTCTGAAGAAAATTACATAATGTATTGTAGCAAGGTGCTTATCACCATTTCTTGGAACTGATCCCTGATAGTCAATAATACTTTTTGTTGCAGTTGGACAGCTGGTTTTGTCCTTGTAAATAAGCCTACAAGGGCATTTTAACAAATATCTGACATTGCTTGTCATGCATGAGAGAGAAACTATAATAAAGAAAACTTTGCAAGGGAGAGGATGAAAGAAAACATCTGTTTCATAAGTATTATTGTACTGAATAGAATGACCATAATTAAAATTACCAATTAGAAGAGTGATAGCCTTTTTGGCTCTTCCTAAGGCTAGACTGATGGGAACACGTGTGTGTGTGCTGACTGCAAATTGCTTCTGAAGTGGGACAGAGAGAGACCAAAAAAAAAACAAACCCACATATGAAGATAAGTATTACTACACAAGATCTTTGTCAGTAAATTCACCCTGACTCTGTACCACCACTAATGTTGACAGTAAGATCAAACAATGTAAACTGGAGGTTACACATAACAGGATTGTTCTTAGACCAATCATCTCTGATAGTATAGAAGTACATAAGGAATGTTTGTTTTTATCCCCTACTTTAAATACTCACTGCTGTGTCTGCTGTGCCAGTGTTTGGAAGTGAATAGGAGAGACCTTCCACTTTTGAAGAGAGGTTTCATTTAATCGTTCTTTCTCCTATCTGCAAGTGGGACTTAGCCAGCTCTCACCCCATGTGCTGTAGTCCATCAGAAGCACAGAGAGGCCCATGGGGTTGTTACAGAGATAAGTGTTTTATTAATGTTGCCTGTGTGAGTAATCAATACTTCTAGCTGTTGAGAGTCCGAGGTTAACTCCTAAAATGCTTTCAACACGCACGTTAGCGAAAGCTTCCTTCTGTGTTTGACATTCCACTTCTGAGAGCTTCTGCTTACATAAGGGAGAACCGCAAGATACGTATCACCTGCTAGCCCCAATGAATTCTGTTGGTTCAGTACCTACTATCACTTGCATTTGACCTGAGGGGAAGGTGTACTTTTTTTTTTGTATGTTGACTGAAAGAAAAATACTCACTCCGCCTTTTATGCCACCTTCCGGTCACTGCAGGCACTTCCCATCTCAGATTATAAGGTCTGGAGCAAGGTAGACAAAGCTGTAAGCTCAAGATCAATCTTTAAAGAGTTAAATAATATCACACTGAGCATGTGGGTGTCTGTCCCTTTAAGTTAACAAACATTAAAGGCAACTGCTCCATTGCAGCACTTTAAGCCAAGACTGTGACCTAGTTTGTGTGGAAGACCCTCAACCAGCATCCCTGAAGCAATGTAGGCAAGCCTACTTAGGTAACCTGCTGCCTCCTGATTGGTGAGTATCTCATCCTGGCCCTTCTAGGCCTCTGAAGGACTAAGTTTTATTGGCAGCTCTGTCTGAAAGGAGCTTCCTTCAGTTGGTGTGTCAGAGTACCAAGGAGTCCAGCATAGATAATGAGAAGGCCTGATAGACTCTGAAAATAATTCTGTAAACACCCTCCCCCACCACAAGAGCCTGACTGAAGTGATGGCTCTTATGTAGTTCCCTGAAAGTCAGCAGACAATGGCTCTGTTGAATGAGTGGGAAGGGAAATAGAATGCTACCAACCTGGTCCCTCCTCCACCAACATACTGACTCTAAGTCTGAGCTGCTCAAATCTGGAGATATGTTAGCACAAGCACCCAGCATAATCTCAACTGCTGTGCCATCCTGTGGGGAAAGAGATGATATCTGACATAGTTAAAACACAGGACATGGAGAGCTCAAAAGGTCTTTGTCAGTTTCACGAGAGACAGCCAAGTTTACATGTGAAACTTTGCTCAATTGTCCAAAATCACTTCTGGCTTGGACTTCAGCCAGTTTATCCAAGTTCTTGTTTGAAGCAGCCAATGGGGAAATAGAGATACTACTGGATTTAGTCAAAAATAAGAGTTGCCTTTCATTCAGATGTTGATGGCATCCCAGAGGAAATATCTCATGATCTTTCCCTAGTGTCCTCATGGACACAGACTAGACATGGAGCTTTGTAGAAACCTATACCCATAATCTCCCAGGCTAGAACAGTATTGTGCTTTAGTGAGGTATGTTTCTGATCTGTGAACAATCACATATGTGACTGAAGTTGATGGATGTTCTAGTCACCTTTTAGTCATGCTAAATGAGGGAGCAATTAAATGCCTTTTGTTTCACAATAACTGCAAAAAAGCTACCAACTCCAAGATGGATACACATGGCAAGTCCTGAGTAGAAGGTGAGATGTGGAGATTGGGTGTGGATTTTTTCTGGAGGGTGGGGAGACTAGTTACAAATGGAAGTACTTGGACATGAATTTGACTACAGTGGATTGTCTAAGACCTGGTCTACACTAGGAATCAAAGTCGAACCCAGACACGCAATTCTTGCCATGTCATTTGCATAGCTAGAATCAATGTATCAGGATCAGCTTTCTGGCCTGGTGTAGATTGGGCCTCTTCCACCTTGTGCTGACATTCCTTACTCCATGTGGCAGCATGGACTACAGGGTCAACAGCCGAGCCCAGAGAGATTGATTTTGCTACATCTTCACATGTGGCAAAATTGATCCCCAGAAAATGAATCGCAGCTTGCTGACCTTCTGGTACATATAGACATACCCTGAGTGTGTAAAAGGAACCAGAAAGCCACAGAAGTAGTGTAAACATTGCCTTGGAAGGATGCCAGGAGAGAGTGAGTGCTTCTTTCGGTCACATTTCTGGCCAGAAATAAAGGCTTGGAACTGAGCAAGGACACTATCTCCTGTTGTGTGTTCCTCATTTGCTAATGGAAAGAGAACTTTGTGTAAATTCTTTCTAAATAAAAAAGATTCCACCAAAGAAATACCTGTCTCATACAATCAACTTCTGCTCCTCATGGAGACAACCCAGCAAGGCTCATAAATTAGCCAACATTTACACTACTTGGGTTGAGGGGCAAGCATAAGTATTGCTTAACACCATTCTGTGCAAATGTTAATGTCCTGGCATTGGCAAGCAGTTCCTCATGAGATGCTGTAATCTGTCAATTCAGCTTGAAAAAGATCTGAGTCAAGGATACATATTGGAATCCCATTGGAATGGCTAAGCTTTTATGATATGCCCATTTTCTACATATAGTTTCATATAACTTGATTATTCTTTTTCAAACTCTGTCTGTGTTTTGGACGAGTGACTAGGTGAAATGATTTTGGCTGATGAAGTGAGTCTGTGCTCACGAAAGCTCATGCTCAAAACTTTTCTGTTAGTCTATAAGGTGCCACAGGACCCTTCATTGCTGTTACAGATCCAGACTAACACGGCTACCCCTCCGATAGTAGACACCTCAGTGCAGCTCATGTTGGCATTGCTCACTAGGTGGCAGCATCCTGTTATTTTTTTACACTTAAAACAGCAAATGAGAGAGCATTCTACAATCAGGTGTAAAGAATCTCCTCCAATTCTCCAGGGTCCCAAAAATTCTTCCTCTCCTTTCCCCTACTTTGAATGACACTCAAGAACAGAGGAAAATATGAGCAGGGGTCAGTTTGGTCTTGCCCCCAGTCTCCTCTACGACTTACATCAGCTCACGCTATAATCAGGCTCTCAAACAGATTTTGACAAATCAGGGTTTTTATTTTACTATGTAAGTGAAAACTATGTGTTATAGTTCAGGGTTAGCTGTGTTTTTGTCCCGTTTCAGTCTTTCCATCAGCATTCCTTTTTGATGTGCCCAACAGCACTTGCCTTTCTTCAGAGTTGAATCCTGTGATTCATCCCCGCTTCAAAGTGGCTCTCCAGGCTACTGCACTCCTGCCCACCAGTTGTGTTTTCTTATCAGGCCCAGCTGGGTTTCATGCCTGCCAGACACATCCTTCCAGAAGCTGTGATGAGCAGAAAAATGCAGTGGCACCAGAACTAGTTTATTTTTCAGAAGAAACTTACCAGTCAGAGGGAAAAGTTAAAACAGCAAAAGGCCTACACACACATCCCTTTTCCCACAGCTTAGCATTCTCCTCAGGACTTAGGCAGGCCCGTCATATCCCAGGTACCCTAGCTCCTGGGGATGCAGGCTTCAGTCAAATTCCTGCAGACTCTTGCCTCTCTTCTCTCTTCCTCAGGGCTGCCTTCTCACAGTTTCCAAACTCTTTGTTTACTGTTTCCTGCTTTCTATCTGTTAGCAAGCAAAAGAATAATCTTCAAACAAAGTCACATAATAATGTTCTTTGGATGCTGCAGGTGTGTACATGCTGTCAAATTATACAGTGTGCAACTATAATTTTACATGAAAGAGACAAGGAACTCCAGCAAACCAATAAAAGTTCCAACAACTCTTGGATGAATTACCATTGTTCATCTAAATATTATTTAAAAGGCAGTGAATATATCCTATCAGCTGTGTCTACACGTGCACGCTACTTCGAAGTAGCGGCACTAACTTCGAAATAGCGCCCGTCGCGGCTACACGCGTCGGGCACTATTTCGAAGTAAACTTCGACTTTAGGCGGCGAGACGTCCAAGTCACTAACCTCATGAGGGGATCGGAATAGCGCCCTACTTCGACGTTCAACATCGAAGTAGGGACTGTGTAGACGAAGCGCGTCCCGCAACGTTGAAATTGCCGGGTCCTCCATGCCGGCCATCAGCTGGGGGGTTGAGAGACGCTCTCTCCAGCCCCTCAGCTCACTGGTGGCCGCGTGGAGCGGCCCCTTAAAGGTCCCCTCCCCCTCCCTTCCTCTGCAGGAAGCTGAGGGAACGTGCAGGCTGCAGCCTGCACGCGCGGCCAGCCTGCACCACCCTCAGCCCCACACAGCTGTGATGGCTGGCCGGCAGCCCCCCCAGCGCCCCCAGGGGACCCCCCCCAAGGGGAGCCAGGGCAGCCAGGCTGGCAAGCGGCAGCGGGGCCCCTCCTGGATGGAGGCCGAGCTGTGGGACCTGCTGGGGCTCTGGAGCAAGGAGGAGGTGCTCCAGGTAATGGGGAGCAAGAGGCGGAATGTGGATGCGTTTGCTCGGCTGGCCGACGGCCTGGCTGCCCGGGGTCACCCTGCCCGCACTCCTGACCACGTCAGGAGTAAGGTCAAGGAGCTGCGGCAGGGTTACTCCCGGGCCCGGGATGCGGCCAGCCGATCTGGGGCTGCCCCCGTCACTTGCCCCTTTTACAGGGAGCTCAGGGACATCCTGGGCTCCCGGCACACCTCCTCCCCTCCGGCCACCCTTGACACCTCGGCCGACGAGCCCCAGCAGGCCCTGCAGATGGAGTCCGCCCCGGAGGCAAGCCCTGCACCCCGGGGGCCCCCCCCGGAGGCCACCCCCGGGACATCGCGGCAGGAGGAGGAGGAGGAGGAGGAGGGGGGCTCCTCCTCTGCAGAATCCGGGCTGCAGATCCTCCTCCTGCCATCCCGGAGCAGCAGCAGGGCCTCCGCCCCCCGGGGATCTCCGGACCGTGGGAGCGGACCCACAGGTAGGTACCCCCCTCTGGTGGACACCCCTGGGCTTGAGGGGCGGGGGTAAGAGATATGTGTCCAGAGCCCCCCACATGCTCACATGGCCATGGCCCCAAGGACACCAGGGCCATGCCCCTCACAGCACTGCATCCATCAGCCCCTGCCCCCCCACACCCCACATGACAGTGCCATGCCCCATCCCCGGGCCAGGGGGGAGCGGAACCTCGAGGGGCCCCCGGGAGGAGGGGGAGGGACACCCCGCAGCAGCAGCATGTGATGGAGTGGGGGGAGTGCCAAAGGGAGACTCAGGCTACATATGAGCAACAAGAGCCGAATAGCTCCCAGGGGCAAAGGAGGATCCTGGGGCTACAGCTGGCAGGTGACACCTCTGCCCTGAACAAACAGGAGGGAGGAGCCAAGCTGTCTTGGACTTGGGGGGTGAGGGCGGGGCCCACAGGTAGAGGCTAGGGGAAGGGAGAGCTGGAAGGCAGCCAGCCTGAGGAGGGGGAAAGCTGCATCCCAGAGGGGCACCCCTTGGGGTCTCCTCCCCAGGATGGGTTGGAAGGACTGTCTCTTCCGACAGCTGGTGCTGTCACTCCTGGCAGAAACTGGGCATCTGTGGCCTAAGAAACCTCTCCTGCTGTCAGACCCTGCGGAGTGAAGTGAGAGTCGCTCCCACCAGGGGACGGGGTGCAGGGCAGGGGGACCCCTGAACCCCATCCATCACAGCAGCATCTCCCGGGGACGGGGATGGGTAACCTGCAGCACAGGGCTGGGGGGACAAAGGCCACGGCTCGGGGCCCACACTAACGCCTGTCTCCATTCTTCTTCCCCCCATCCTCTCCTGTGTCCTGCACCTGCACCATCAGAAGGACCGGAAGAGAGCGCCGGCGAGGCGTCAGTCGTCCTGGAGAGCCCTCTGGGACCATCGCTCCAGAGCAGCCCCTCGGCCGAGGACCGACCGGCCCCACGGCGGGCTAGACGGCGGACCCTGCGCCACCAACCGCCGACGGCGACGGACCCCCAGCTGCTGGCCATCCACCGTCGGCAGCTGGAGGTCGCGGAGCAGCACCTCCAGCTGCAGGAGCGGGCACTGGCCTGGTGCCAGGAGGCATGGGGGGCCTACATGGACACATTTAACCGCTTAGTGGACTACCTGGCCCCCATGCCGCGTCGGCCGCAACATCGCCCGTCCTGCCTGCTCCTACAGCCCCAACACCAGCTGCTCCGCCCGTCGCCGTCCCGTCCGCCGTCGCCCCGCCACCCACCGGCGAGGGCCGGAGCGCCGAGGGACCCCTGGAGCCACCTGACACTCGCCGGCCACCGTACCTTCTGGTCCAGCCTGCTCCCACCCAGCCACGGACCAGGCTGCGAGCGCGTCGGGGCTCCCGGCCGCCAACGCCCGGTGCCGGGCTATAGGGGCGAGGGGCCCGGGACGTGGCCCCCCGCTTGTATATAGTTAGACCCTGTTTTTTTCAGCCCCCAGTTTGCCCCGTCCCCCCCATGTAAATAGTTCTCCCCTTTATCCTCCCTGGTTTTCTTTTTATTATTGCGGACAGTTGTTTCTTTGTATTGTTTTATTTTTGTACATATTGCTTTTGTTCAACGTTTGTACGTAGTTTTTGGTTTGTGGTTCACATATTTATTTACAGTCATAAAAAAAAAAGCTTCGGAAAGAAAAAAAAAAGTTTACGTTCAGCCACAAGTGTGTGCTGTCATATGTCCAGGACAAGTGGGGGGCGGGGCGGTGGGGTGCTCCATCGTGTAGGCGTTGGGGCAGGAGTGTGGGGGAGGAAGAGGCGGGCAGTAGGGGGCCTGGGAAGAGTTCGCCCTGCGGCCTGTTCATCGAAGTGGGCCCGCAGGGCCTCCTCGACCCGGGTCCCCTCGGGGTCCACCTGCCGACTGGGGGCAGCAGGTGGCTGGACGTGTGCCCTGCCGGCCTTCGCAGCCCAGCCCTGGAAAAAGGTCTCCCCCTTGCTCTCGACCAAATTGTGCAGGGCACAGCAGGCACCCACAATCTGGGGGATGTTGTTGGGGCCCGCATCCAGGCGGGTCAGGAGACATCTCCAGCGTCCCTTCAGGCGGCCAAATGAGCGCTCCACCACCTGGCGCGCGTGGTTCAGGCGCTCGTTGAAGCGCTCCTGGCTAGCGGAGAGATGTCCCGTGTAGGGGTGCATGAGCCACGGCCGGAGGGGGTAGGCTGCATCTGCGATGACGCAGAAGGGCATGGTGGTGTCCCCCAGAGGGATCTCCCGCTGGGGGATGTAGGTCCCCACCTCCAGCCGGCGGCACAGGCCCGAGTTCCGGAAAACCCGGGCGTCGTGGGTGCTGCCAGGCCAGCCCACGTAAATGTCCTGGAAACGTCCCCGGCTGTCCACCAAGGCCTGGAGGACGACAGAATGGTAGCCCTTTCGATTGAGGTATCGTCCTCCACTGTGATGTGGGGCGCGGATGGGGATGTGAGTCCCATCCAGAGCCCCGAAGCAGTTGGGAAAGCCCAGGGTGGCAAAGGCGGCGATGGTGGCATCTGGGTCCCCCAGCCTCACAAGCCTGTGCAGGAGCATGGCGTTGATGGCATGCACAACCTGCAGAGAAAGCACATGGGACAGCACCAATGAGGGGTGAGCAGGGTGTGCGTGGCCCTGCCCTGCCCTGCCCTGCCCTGGCCTCCCCTCCCCTGCCCTGCCCTCCCCCCGTGGGTTCGCTTACCTCCATGAAGACAGCCCCGACGGTGGCCTTGCCGACACCAAACTGCTGGCCCACGGATCGGTAGCTGTCCAGAGTGGCCAGCTTCCAGACAGCGATGCCGACCTGTTTCTGCACTGTGAGGGCACGCCGCATGGCGGTGGTGCCTGAGTGCGGGGGTGAGCCACTGGCACAGCTCCAGAAATGTCTGCCGGCTCATCCTGAAGTTCCTGAGCCAGCGGTCGTCGTCCCACTCCCCAAGCACCAGCTGCTCCCACCAGTTGGTGCTGGTGGGGTAGCTCCACAGCCGCCAGCGTGTGAGGCAGCGGGGGGGCGGGGTGCTGCAGGGGTAGGGGTTGAGCCCTGCTGCCCTGGGGGCATCTCCTTCTCTGGGGCAAGGAGGTGCTCAGCTGCCTCCCGCATGGCACGGAGCAGGGCAAGCCCTGATCCTGCCGGGAGGGCTGGGTGGACCTCTAGCTGCTGCTGCTGCTGCTGCTGCTGGGGGTCCATGACTGCGGCGCCCGGGGTCTGTGTGCCTATGGCTCCTCAGACCGCGTGCTGTGCAGGCTGAGTGTGTCTGGGAGGGGCCCTTTAAGGGAGTGGCTAGCTGTTGCCCCGGAAGCGCTAGTCCGCCCTGTGACCCTGCCTGCAGCTGTGCCTGGCATCCCTATTTCGATGTGTGCTACTTGGGCGTGTAGACGTTCCCTCGCTGCGCCTATTTCGATGTTGGGCTGCGCAACGTCGAAGTTGAACATCGACGTTGCCGGCCCTGGAGGGCGTGTAGATGCTATTCATCGAAATAGCCTATTTCAATGTCGCTACTTCGAAATAGGCTACTTCGATGTAGGCTTCACGTGTAGACGTAGCCATCATGTGCCAACAATGCCCAAATGCTTTGTATATTGGACAGACTTCAGACTTTCTCAGACAAAGAGTTAATGGGCACAAAAAAGACCTCAAAACACTCCTGATCCACAGACCAGTTAGTCTTCATTTTAATGGAGTGGGCCATTCTGTTAATGACTAAAGAGTCTGCGTCTCATTGAAGAAGAATTTTCACTCTGCTTTGTAAAGAGAGGCTGCTGAACTCTCTTTCATATTCAAATTTGACACATTAACATGTGTTTAGAACCGGGATGCAAATTTCCTGGGACACTATAGAGGCTCTTTTGCATACTTGGCTTAATGTAATTCTTGACTCCCCCCTCCCCGCCCCTCTGCTCTCTGATTTGCTCACCTTGATAATTTTTTTCTGATTCATCAACCTTGATTACTGTTTTTGGTTCTCTGTGCCTTAAATATTGAGTCTGTTCTGGTCTGGCTATGGTCTGAAGAAGTGGGTCTGTCCCACGAAAACTCACCTAAAAATTATTTTGTTAGTCTTTAAAGTGCTACTTTACTGCTTTTTTGTCTTGATATTATTGTTACTGATACTCTTTGTCTATGATGCCACAGGATTCCTCATTTTTTTTGCAGGTACAGACTAATACGGCTACCCCTCTGATACTTTACAACAAGTATAACTTGCTGTTGCTTGAATACTGAGTTTATTTTTTTATATTCAGCACCATGTCAAGGATGTTCTGGGTCCCTCTTCTTGCCCTGCTCCCTGTTTGGTTGTTTCGTTTGCCCCAGACAATCACCATTAAGTACTTTTGCAGAGGAACCTTTTGAGCCTTCTCTGAAGAAATCTCATTAATTAGCTAATCACAGTCTATCTGCTGTGTTTCTGAGCTCACAATAGAAATAACTTCCAGATGGCTCAACGTTTCTTGTCCTACAGACACTTATTGGTAGGGCTTGATTAATTTTAGTTTGCTGTCTCTCATTTACAGCCATGATTACAATGAGACAGAAAAAGAAAAAAATGGGCCCCCTAAAGCCCCCCAAAAACAAGAAAAGCCCCACAAATGCTGTTTCTGTGTGAGGGAAATTCATATCCAATGACGTTTTTGAATGCAGCTAAGAGGGTCAATAGGCACCATTGTGTCTAATACACCTTAAAAAATTTTGTTGAAAGACTGGAGAAGAGCTTGATCTTATTCTCAAAACACTGATTGTAAATTTGAAGGTGGCTACTTCCTAGGTTTCACGCAAGCCCCCTCTGCTGAGACTTTTCAGTTTCTTGCCTGTCAAAAAAGCAATCCTTCCTATCACCCCATTGTACTTATGCATCCTGCTATCCAGTTGGATTAACATTGTGCCTAAGATGAGGTTGAAAATCTCACAGTCAAGAACGCTTTCAGGATTGATGATGACCTGTCATCTTTTGCAAGTTTGCTTGGCATGGCTTCCCTCCTTCAGACTCATTTCTCTTTGAACTGTGTGGAAGTTCCTAATGTTTCCGCCTCTGAAGAAGCAGCTGCCTTATGTGCAATGAGCCTTGCAGACCAATTCTGACAAAGCATCTTGAAGGTCACCAAGAAAACTCAGGAATTATCTGAATGTCAGGATATGCATTCTATAATTTATTGCTTATACGGTTATGCTGTATTTTCTTAGAAAGCATTATCATGTTCAAAACATGAAATAAAAACTCTGAAATGTTCATTTGCAAGCTCTTGGCTTGTGGCTTAATTTCTGGCATTAAATTACATGAAATCTTTGTCTTGGCTAAAGCACGAAGAATCCCCTCAACCTGATTTTGTCATGGAGGAATTGCCTCTGTCCTTGCTGATCATCTTCTTGTACCTCAGAATTTTAATGTAATGCTAAGATGCTTTTTTCAACACACCCCAACCACTAGTAAAAACAGAAAACAGGGTCATCATCATCAATAACCATGGGCTCAGTGCCTGTTGGTGTCTGATGCCTCTCTCACTATTCCTTTGCATCTTTCCCTGTTTGGTGCGGAGCTACTCTACAGAAACTAAGCCACTCCACACTCATCTACTATATCATCTATCCATTCTCTGTGGGGTCTGCCTCTCCTATTCGAACCATCCATTATGATGAATACCAGGGTCTTGATTTTTCCTCCGTTGTTCATTCTGCAAATATGTCCAAATACTTGTAGCTTCTGTTTTATAACCTTCTGCAGCAGGTTCTCTTTCAACTGTATCTTTCTATATGATTCCTCATTGGTGACCTTCTGCATCCATTCTATTCTCAGAATCTTTCTATAACAACTCCTTTTGAACACTAATATTCTTCTTTTTGAATCTTTCATTATCACCCATGTCTCACATCCATACAACATTCTGCTGAATACACACGTTTTCAAGACAGTCAGCTTCATTCCTAAGCTAATTGCTTTGCTTTTCCAGATCTTATCCATTGCCTTCAAGCTCGCTCTTGCTTTCACTATTCTAGTCGCTATTTCCTTCTTACAGTCTAGATCATACATTATGTTACTTCCCAGGTATGTGAACTTCTCTACATTTTCTAGTTCAATACCACCAACACTGATTTTCCTTCCTATTTCCTTACCTCTAAATACCATTGTTTTTGTTTTATCGATGTTCATAATCAGTCTGTAACACTTTCTTTCTTCATTTAGCACCTGCACCATTTTCGCTAGCTTCTTCTCATCTTCCTCAATGATAACTATATCATCTGCAAACCTCAAGCTGTTAATTCTTTTCCCATGCACAAATACCCATTGTACCTCTTCCTTAATCTTGTCCCCTATCACTTTCTCCAGATGTGTGATGAAGATACTTGGTGATATTGGATCTCCTTCGCTCTTACCTCTACATGTTTTAAACCAACTTCCCGCATGTTCTCACCGCTACCTCCGCATTGTCACTGACGTCCTTCAAAAACCGTATCAGTCTGCTATCCACTCTGTATGACTCCAACACTGCCCAAGTCACTTTCTGATCTATACTGTCAAATGTCTTTTGAAAATCGACGAAGCAAGTGTAGATGTTCTTGTTCTTTCGTTGAGTTTTCTCCACTATTGGTCTGAGTGCCAATATCTGCTGTATGGAACTTCTATCTTTTCTGAACCCCGCTTGCTCATCTGCTAGATGTTCTTCTGTCTGCAATCGTAGTCTCTCCGTCAGTATCATCATCAGCACCTTGCCTAGATGACTCGTTAGTGCAATCGTTATGTAGTTCTTGCAGTCCAATCTACTGCCTTTCTTGTGTATTGTCATTAATGCGGATCTTGTCCATTCCTTAGGTGCCTTCCCTTCTTTCCATGCTATATTACTTAGTCAGTGTACGTTCTGAATCATGCTTTCAGAAAACAGGGTGCACAGTGTTAAAACAATTCATAAAAGTAGGACAACTTGGAGAACAAGTAGTTCAGTAGCTTCTCCAACAAGATTCAGTGGGTGGAATGAAGGATAAATGCTGATATGGAAGTAACTTTTGAACATCACTGTATGCTGCACCCATGTTAGCTGTGTTCTCATAGCACTGTCCCCTGTAGCCAGCTATATCTAAACCAACTTATTTTCCCGCTTCTCTAAAACAACCTTCCCAATACCCATTCCTGTTCTTTATGTGAGTGCAAATGAAATCTATAAAGCACTAAACGGGACCCTGAACACATCATTCAGGATGCACTAAACAAAGATGGCTGGGGCCTTGTGATGGAAGAAAAAGTGAGAACAGTTCCAGTGTAATAGGCTTTGATCTGTCTTGGTCTTTTTTAAATGCAGTCTCAATCAGATGACTCTTTTTAAACTTTTGAAATAAGAAAATATAAGATTGTCCTGTACAACAAACACTCAAGCAGTCAAAAATTTCAAAGATTCAGAAATATAAAAATATAGCAGCTATTGATATGAAAATGCGGAGTAAATAATAGACTGTTCATGCAGCTAAATCTGAAGTAGTCTGATAACAGTGTCTGAATTCTTCCTCAAAGATGTCCAGCTTCTGGTTATGAGGTTCAGTCACTTCGATATGACAGGAGATACAGCTGTCTCTCTCTCTCTCTCTCTCTCTCTCTCTCTCTCTCTCTCAATTTCTCTATATCAATGGTTCCCAAACTTTTTGGCATCATGTCCTGCTTTTTATTTTTGAGAACCACCACCCCCTTTTTTACCACTGGCGAACCACCCCAGCTGCCTGTGAGCCACATGCCTGAGCCCCTACCCTTCCCCAAAGCCAGACACTGCCGGCCCCTCATCTAATCCCATCCTCCTCCTCCCTCCCAACCCACACTCACTCACCTTTGCAGGTGGCAGCTAGCTCCATGTGGACCTTTGCCGGCTGCCCCCTTTTCATAGTGGCTGCGCCAGGTCGCCCATGTGAAATGGCAGGGTCTGAGAGACGGAAGCAAGGTCTGGCTTTTAATTTGGATATGGGGAATGACGGGGGAGGATGTTGGGTTGCCTTGTGCCCCCCCAGAATTTCTTCATGCACACCCCACAGTTTGGGAAACCATGCTCTATATGGATCATACTATGCCTTTGGTGCGATAACATTGATTTTCAAAAAAGAGGAGGAATTCTTAGCACCTTCAGATAATGCTTCAACTAACAAGACCACCATAAACATTCCAAAAATACACAGGAAAGCCTCCTTTAATTCTTTGTCAGCACTTAGAACATCTTCCAATTCTTTGTGAGGTTTCTTCCCTATTAGTGGCTTAAATTCAGCCATTTCAACTTTAACCTCATCATCAAATCCACTCAAGTCCATCAAAGCATGCAATGGTTCCAGTTTCAAGAAATCTGGTGAGCTAGTAGAATAGATTGCAGACAGACTTTAATATAATTTGGAGTTTGTTTCAGAAAATCTGCTTTGCAATTCACTATTGGTTTCATCAGTCTGTTCACAATAAACCTGAGACTACTTATGCTCATTGGTGCTTTGGAATCCTGCTAATTCTGTTGTTTGGGGGAAATACTTTGGTACTTTCGGTGGCACAGTTTAATGTTGATGCTTCATCACATTCATCTTTCAAAACAAGGTGCCTGGACAAAATCTGAGAGGGGAAAAAAAACCCTTCAAACATTTGTCTTTTGCCGACGTTCTTCAGAGGCCATAGTAATGTACCTTACTGTAGAAGTTAAATTGATTATTTCCTATTGAAAATAATTTTTCACAGGAGCAAAATCTTTCAAAATCATTCTCATGATCTCATCTATGAACAAGAATTTGGATAATTCTGTGACTTCCAGAAGCTTTCTTGATTTATTTAACAAGTTGCCATATCCATTCACAAAATTTGGCAGAATACTCTGAATTTCTTCGAAATTATTGAGGACTTGCCTGTGGTTGCTCAGGTTCTTATCTCAATTAAGGATTTTTTTTTTAAAAAAAATGAAAATATATGTGCTTTATGTAAATGACTGTATTTTTGAAAAATACAATGTTATTTTCATGAAGTTAATTTTATTTTGGATTTCTCCATTTAATTTTTAAGTAAACTCTTTCAAATGGGAATTCCATCAAATGTGCTTTTTTCTTCATCCTGATGAACTCTTATCATTCACAGCATTTCGACCAAAACAAGAGCTATAATCAATTTGGTTTCCAATAACATTTTCTTCTTCCTTGCAAAGCTACTCCAAATTTCTGTTTTCTCTCTCTTTTTTCCTGTAAGGTATACTGAGAAGAACTCCTATTCTTGGTTCATTCAAATTTTTTGGCTCATCTTGGTTCAGTCTGTTTTAGCATTCACTCAGGCTGTTTCTACACTCTCACTCTCCCATCGAGGTGGCATGATAATGGGGCAATTCAAAGCAGGCTAATGAGGCGCTACCATGCACATTCAGCGCCTCAGTGGCATAATGGCAGCCATGTGGATTTCAAAGTGCAGACTTCAAATTGCAGATTGACAGTGAAGATGGGAGCAGCTTCAAAATAAGCACCCCACTTCAACATTCTCTTACTCTCAAAAATCTAGATCAGAGCGATGGAATGTCAAAGTGGGGCACTTATTTCAAAGCTGCCCCCATCTTCACTGTCAATCTGCAATTTGAATTCTGCATGTTGAAATGAGGTGTGGAATATGCATGTTAGTACCTCATTCGCCGGCTTCGAATTGCCTCATTACAATGCCACCTCCAAAGGGAGAGTGAGAGTGTAGAAGCAGCCTCAGTTATGTCAGTGTTGAGGACTTCACTTGATTTGGTGATTCTGTCTCTTTTCTGTATGGTTTTATGAGAATCAGTGTCATTCCAGGCACATCCCATTTTTCTGGCACAGTCGAACCCTTACCTTGCTTTAAGTTATGATAAGAGGAAGCTGTATACTGAATTTGGTGGTCCTAGTTCTTACCATTTAGGAGAAATTCTTGATCGAACAGACAAACTCTGTAATATATAGATAGTAGATTATTTCCTAGGTTTTCAGCTGACCAGTTTGTCTTGTTTCTTTGGCTATGTCTACACTAGCCAAAAACTTCAAAATGGCCATGCAAATGGCCATTTTGAAGTTTACTAATGAAATGCTGAAATACATATTCAGCACCCCATTAGCATGCGGGCGGCTGTGGCACTTCGAAATTGACACGGCTCGCCACCACGCGGCTCATCCAGAAGGGGCTCCTTTTCGAAAGGACACTGGCTACTTCAAAGTCCCCTTATTCCCATCTGCTCATAGGAATAAGGGGACTTCGAAGTAGGTGGGGTCCTTTTGAAAAGGAGCCCCGTCTGCACGAGCTGCGCGGCGGCGAGCCACGTCAATTTCGAAGTGCCGCGGCTGCCTGCATGCTAATGAGGCACTGAATATGTATTTCAGTGCCTCATTAGTAAACTTCGAAATGGCCATTTGCATGGCCATTTCGAAGTTTTCATGGCCATTTCGAAGTTTTTGGCTAGTGTAGACGTGGCTTTTGAGTGTTTGCGAGTGCTGGCCTTTTTACAGCATGTTCACGTCATGTCTGCAAAAAAAAATTGTTTAGAGACTTGAGAAAACATCTGCCACTACTGAGTTCTTCTCAGATGTGAATAGTCACCATTTGGAAATGGGGTTCAAGTAGCGCATGTAAGATATTTGCTTGTTTAAATTCTGATGTAAAAACATTTATACACTTTTTAACCCTGACATAACATTGGTTCCATTAAAGTAAGAACTTAAAGTTGAAATCCAGTTTGTTGAGGTCTTTCAGAATTTGGTGTGGGGCCATGAAATTGGACTACTCGGATAATAATTTTCCATAAAACCAGCATAAAACAGTGGATTTATTTCGTACATTGACAGCATCCTTTATGTCCTATTTCTGGCAGAAGCACTTGCCATTACCGTTTTTCTAAATATCTTCAATGATATCATCTATAACTCCAATTCATTCTGTATTTCAGAAGAAAGCAGTTGGTGGTTTTTGGAATGCTTTTCAGATCATTTTCTTGAATATTGGATCTTGCTCTATGCTAAACATAAGTAGGTTCATGAAACTTCTTCATGAATTGGTCAGAATAAGATCCTTGGAAGCTTTATGGTATCTTGGTCTCCTTTCAGAGGCAACTCATTTATTATAGTAAACTGGATAATTTTTGCCACTCTTTCGAAAGAGTATCTGTTTCTTTAATTTTGTGAGAATAACACCAAAACATCAATTGTGGCACTTGGAAAAATTAAGCGATGATAAAGTAAATATTGTAATCAAATTCATAATGCCTTAAATTTATTGAGCAAATGAAAAACTGAAATAGAGGGTCTCTAGTCTAGCAACATCCGTGGTCCAGCCTGATTTTAATTAGCTGGATGTCCACTTATTATGGATGTGGCCAAGTTTTCTGCAGTCCCATAAACTTTTTTTACAGCCACCGGTTCTGGGTCTGTGTTCTGTGCTGGTATTTAGCTCGAATTTATCCTAAATGTCTTGTAAACATCCAGTAAGCAGTGACAGTGTTGGTAATGTAGTGAGACAAAACTGACCTCCTGGCATTTGGCAAATTTTGTGATTCAGCAGTGGTTAGATCTTGAGGGTGCTAGACTAGAGAGGTTCAATCTGCACTAATTTTTTGTATGCTTCATAGACCACAGCTAGTTCTGGAGTTTCCTCTGAGATAAGGGAATTAGTGCTGATGGGTGCTGATGAACCTTCCATTTTTCACTTTTGCTTTTTGTTTGGTTTTCCTGTTTGGAATGGCAATGTCTGATTATTCAGGTTTGGGACAATCTCCGTCTTTCTTAGTTTTCTGTGGCAAGGTACCTCTTTTCATTTTCAAAATATTTCAGTGCTTTCCCTTTAACTGTAATGGTCCATTTTGTGTGTGTGTATGTTGTATTATGTGAAGTACTTTGTTAGCCTCATTGGTTGCAGAAGCAGCCCTCCCTGCCTGATTGTTTGATCTCTCTATAGTCAGGTGGAGCTGAATGGCAAGACAGGATTAAGGAGGTAAAGGAAGAGGCTGGAAACAGAATTTTTGTACATATTTCACTTCTTTAAGTCTGGACTTGCTGGGAAGGGAGTCGAGGTAGTGGCAGCTGTGGTAGCCCAACAGGGCTGGGAGCTGGGGTTATGGTAGCTTGGCAGGAGACCTGGGGCTGGGGACACCTGGCACAATAGCCGAAGCTGGAGCTGCAGCAGCCTGCCAGGGAGTCTGGGGCTGTGGCAACCTGGCAGCCAGCCAAGTCAGGGCCTGCATCTGTCAGCCTGACTGGGCCAGTGGCAGAGTAGCCAGAAGGAGATGAAAGTGGAGGTAGCGGTAGGCTGGGGAGCCAATGATAGAGGATTTCCCCTGGTCTGGCAAATTCCCTTGTTCGGGACCAGTCAGGTTCTGAGGATGCCAGACCAGGGAGGTCCATTCTGTACTAGAATCAGGAAACCATTTACAATTTGGGTGAAATAACAATGAATAACACAGCCTGGAACCTAAGAGGTGGTAAAGGAAAGTTGTGAACAGACAGAGCATGGGCAGAGCATGACGTACCCAGGTTGGTTCATACAAAGTAACCAAGCCAGTCCCAAAAGGTGTATTGCACTATATAATGAAAGTAAAGGAATAGGTTTATCGATTTGTATTTTAGCGTGCTCCTGTCTGTCAGTGCTGTGTGTGTTCAAGAACTCTTACGCTGTAAGAGCTACGATCACATGATTTAGTACACAGCCTTTTCTTACTCTGACATAAACTTTGGTCAGGGTTTGGATATTGCTGGACAGGGGGAAGTCTGTGAAATCCAAAGATTTCCCAGAGCATGGAAAGGGGGCACCCAGGGGAGGGACAACATACATCAGCCCCTCACACCCAACCCTGAGGCCAGGCTGCGGCCTGGTCCCAGACTCCCTGTCCCCCACCACCCAGGATCTCACATCACAGCTGGGGCCAGGCATAGACCTGCCCCAGGCCCCAGGCTCCCCTGTCCCCCTCAGAGCTGGTGCTGTGGCTGCGACTGAGCCCAGCCCCTGATTCCCCAAGGCCTCCCACTCCTCCTCTGGAGCTGGGGTTGTCCCACCCAACTCATCCTGGGGTCAGGCCCAGCACCACAGCTCAGCTCTGGCATCCATGGCACCTTCCCCTCCCACCCGGGGCTGGGCTCTCACCTTGTAAGAGGAAAAGCACCACTCCACCACCCACCTCCCCAGTCAGGCTGGGGCAGGAAGGCACCGAGCTTCTCCCCAACAGTGGAAAAGCACCTTCCCCTGACTGGAGAAAAGTGCCTCCCCTCCAGCAGCTAAAGCTGGGCCTGCGGAAGTCAACCCAGCCCAGCTTCCCCCTGCCCCGAGATGCTGGGGCCAGGATCTGTGGCACAGACAAACCCCCTGCCCAAGGAGATGCCAGGGCTGGGCAACACAGCCCTGGCCTCCAACAGACCAGCTTGGCTGTGGCTGCCCCGGTGAGTCCTCTGAGACCAACTTTCCTTTACTGCATCTCAGGTTCCAGGCTGTGTTATTCATTGTTATTTCACTCAAATTGTAAATGGTTTCCTGATTCTTATCTGAGCTAGTACAGAATGGACCTCCCAGGTCTGGCATCCTCAGAACCTGACTGGTCCCAAATGTGCCAGCCCAGGGGAAATCCTCTACCATTGGCTCCCCAGCATACCGCTAGCTCCCTGTCCCAAGTCCCTTGCTCTGCCACTCCCTCCAGCTGGATGCCCTCTCACACGCACCCTAAACCCTCTGCCCCTGAGCCCTCCACTCTATCACCCTCCACCCCAGCTTGAGCCTTCCCACACCAAAACCACTGTTGTGACTGCTGGTCAAAACCCCTGCCCCTCATCTAATCCCATGCCAACAGCTCTAGCAAAAAAAGAAAAAAAATGAGGAAAAGAGAAATTCAGTGAATTACTGTCATTTATTACTAGAAACTTAGTTTCTGCTTAATTTTCCAAAACTACAATAATTTACATAAACCATATACATTTTCCAAAAAGGACAGAAAAACACCATCCTTACGTGACTTACACACACGAGCCTCACTGGGTAAATTGGCTAGTAATGTATAGAGATATGCAGAGGAAGGGAGTTTCAGTATAACTTTGGATGTGTAGTGCACTCTGCCGACCCCATTCATTTTGCTTGTAGTTAACTCAGGGTAGCCAAATAAAGGAATTTGAGTCATGAGACTGCCGTCAAAGTGACTTTGAGGGGAAATGAATGGAAGAGGTCCTGGGAGAATCCCAGCACAGTGACACAGAGTCATACGTAGGTTGCATTACTTTTGTTAAATGTGCAGTTTTATTATCAAGGCTCACAACCCAGCTGCTTAGCAAAGTCGCTGAAAGGGTTTACATTTGCTAAGGTCTCCAGAGCACGGGAGGAGAGGCCTAGACATACAGAAGATCACTATGGACTCCCTAGGGAACTGGAGGTTGAAACTCTCTTGTCCGGCGCCCTCAGGACCTGACTGCTGCCGGACAAGGGAATTTGCCAGACCGCGGGAGGTCAGTGTTGCCTAGCACATGACCAGCACTCCCACTGCTTGCGGCACCTCTCAGGAGACATTTAGGGGTAAATTACAGCTGAATAACAGCCCAGCACGCTGAGAGCCGGGACTGGTGGCAGTAAACGACTTTGTGGGACCACGGGAAACTTGGCCACACCCATGATAAGAGGTCATCGTCCTGATAAGTAAAATCGTGGTGGACTGCAGATGTTGCCAGATGAGAGAGAGCTCTGGAACAGAGAGGTTCATTCTGCATTAGGAGGAGACTATGGCTGGATAGAAAAGGAACTCCAACAAATAAGGCTAAATAAAAATGCAAAACAAAGAAGCACAAAACTTGTTGCAAAAATTAATCCTAAACAGAGGAGCCCTGTTTAAGAAAACTAAAATAGGTACACGAGGCATTTTAAAAGAATATTAAAAAGGTATTTTAAATACCTACATAAAAGAATGCTTGGTAGAGCACAGCAAAAGTGTGTTAATTGTAATTCAAATTTTAAACTAAGGTCCATACTCAGTGAAGAAAAAAGGTAACTGTAGCTTAAAAAATACATAAAAAGCAAAAAGAAAATGTGCTAAGCCACTAAAATAGCTGCTAAAACTGTCATTTTGAAAAATAACCAATTTTGTAAAAAAATTACTAAGTTAAAATTATGCAAATGTTAAAAACTTCACAAAATAGTAAAAAAAATTAATGAGCTTGGTGTAGTAAAAGGTATTAAATTGAACACTTACTAAAAAGTGGAAAAATGCTTAGTTTTTAATAGTAAAACCTGGTTATGGAATTACTACTCAGTGCAGTCACACATAGTGGAAATCTGTAGCAAAACAAATTATGCAAGGAAAGGTCAGGTTGTGACAACTACCACCACTATCTCATAATGAATGTCAGATTCAGAACATGTCAAGTTTTTGTAAAAAAAATTTCTCCTGAACACAATAATATTGTATCACAGAATCATAGAACACTAGACTAGAAGAGACCTTGAGAGGTCATCAAGTCCAGTCCACTGCCCTCAGAGCAGGACCAAGCACTGTCTAGACTGTCACTGGTAGATGTCTGTCTAACATGCTCTTAAATGTCTCCAGCCATGGAGATTCCACAACCTCCTTAGGCAATTTATTCCAGTGTTTGACCACTACAACCCTGACAGTTAGGAACTTTATCCTAATGTCCAACCTAAACCTCCCTTGCTGCAGTTTAAACCCATAGCTCCTTGGCCTATCCTCAGAGGCCAAGAAGAACAATTTTTCTCCCTCCTCCTTGTAACCTTCTTTGAGCTACTTGAAAACCACTTTCATGTCCCCTCTAAATCTTCTCTTTTCTAAACTAAACAAGTTCTATCAGTCTTCTCTAATAGCTCATGTTCTCCAGACCTTTAACGATTCTTGTTGCTCTTCTCTGGCCCTTCTCCAATTTCTCCACCTCTTTTCTGAAATGGGGTACCTAAAACCGAACACAATACTCTAGTTGAGACCTAATGAGTGCTGAATAGAGCAGAAGTATGACTTCCTGTGTCTTGCTCTAAACACTCCTGTTAATGCATCCCAGAATCACGTTTGCTTTCTTTCAATAGTATCACACCGTTGACTCATTTAGATTGTGGTCCACTACAACCCTTAAATCCCTTTCCACCGTGCTCCTTCCTAGACAGTCACTTCCCATTTTGTATGTATGAAGCTGACTGGTTCTTCCGAAGTGGAGCACTTTGCATTTGTCCTTATTAAACTTCATCCTGTTTACCTCAGACCTTTTCTCCAGTTTGTCCAGATCATTTTGAATTCTGATCCTATCCTCCAAAGCAGTTGCAACCCCTCCCAGCTTGGGATCATCTGAAAATGTAAAAAGTGTACTCTCTATGCCAATATCTAAATCATTGGTGAATATGTTGAATAGAACTCATCCCAAAACAGACCCCTTCAGAACTTTACTTTTTATGCCCTTCCAGCATGACTGTGAACCATTAATAATTACTTTCTGAGAGCAGTTATCCAGTCAGTTAAGGCACCCACCTTATAGTAGCACCATCTAAGCTGTATTTGCCTACTTTATTGATATGAAGATCATGTGAGACTGTATTTCCAAATAGTTGATTCAATTGCATATTCTATGGTGGTTAGATCCCCTGATGGTCCCCAGGGTGTCTGGACCAAGATTGTCACAAAAATGTAGAAGTAAAAAAAAATGATTTTTTTCCTGCTACAGCCCAATCAGCCATTGTATTAGAGTGGACTGAGCAGTTTTCATCTCTTTTTAAAGGTTTGCCTTGAAAATGAGTTCTTCCAATTGCAAAAACTAGGCTGAATAAAAATCATATCAACTCCCATTCCACCAACATTGTGAGGGTGTGTTAGCCGATGGCCAGGTGAGATGCCACTTATGCCCTTGTCTACGGCAGAGCCCACCAGTGACCAGGCTTAGAGTAGCTGAAAGCAGCTGGGCTCTTTGTTTTGTGTTCGGTTTGCACAGTAACAGGAGGAGTCAGATTGCCACTTAATCAATTACTTTGTTTATTTACCTAACAAGTTAATCTCTTACTGTTACAATGTTGGTTTATTTGTTCACCTAGAGAGTTAAGCTCTTGTGGTTACAATTGTTACAAGGTTTATACTTTGATTACAAATAGCTGGCATATACTCTAATTCATAGATCTATACTTGTTAAATGCGTGCAAAAGAAAAAGATAAAATACCTAGTGGGTCTTACTCTCACCCCTGCGTTACCCACATGGCTTGGCCAGTTTCTCTCAGTGCCTTGGGAAGAAGCCCTTTGTTCCTTTTTCTCCAGGAGTCGGGCGTCCCTGGGAACCTGGGTAGACCCCACCCTCCTGTTCGGCAGGAAAGATGATTGGAGCTCAAATAGGGGGTCTGCCGGACCCCTCTTTTATACCCATCGGGTCACGTAGGCTTCTTCCTTGTTTCAATTGAATGAAACTGTCTGATGCTGGTTGTCACAGGGAGTTCAAGGGCGTAGTTCACACCTGTGAGGTAGACAATTGAGGGCATTTGTTTCTTAACGGGCTGGAGATTTTCCTCGTGTCTGGGACCAAGCAGTGCAGGCGAATCAACTGATGGTAATCAGCCAAGGGCAGTCTGAGGCCCAGCTGTTAATTAGCCCATTGTTCTTATCAGCTTTGCTCCCGAAGCTTCAAAGACCATGGATCTGCACTCTCGGGCATTCCAGGGCTGGGCTATTCCTTTTAACCCTTTCATGCTCTGAAGCACCTAGGGAAGGCAAAATGGAGTAGAGCAAAAGGGCTGGGGGGTTCTGTCTGGCTACAGGGTGGTGAATAGACATTGGAGAATCAGATAATCCACCTATGGCAGGGGTTGGCAACCTGTAGCTCTGGAGCTCTTTAAGGAATCACTTGTGGTTCCAGGTGCTGCCGCCTCTGAAATAATGGAACTACATTTAATTGATTTAAAGGCTGGCAGGGTGGAGGGAGGGATCTGGCCATTAATCCAATTACATTTAGTTCGATTATTTCAGCACAGTCAGATAAAGAGCTGGCCATGCTGCAGGTGGGGGGAGTGAGCGGGAGAAATGGGGGGAAGGGTGGCTGAGTCTGCCCCTGCCAGAGCCACACAGTTCTGTGGAGAAAGAGGTGGGGGAGGAGCAGTGGAGGGGTGGGAAGGCTGTAGCCAAACCTGCTCCTGCTGTAGCTGTGCAGCCCTGTTGAGAAGGAGATAGTCGGGGAGGAGCAGCAGCAACATGGCACACAACTGGAGGAACTTGTCAGCTGAGGCAGGTTAATCCTGGGTTTGGGGCTGAGAGGGATTAAGCCTGGGGATGGGAGGTGAAGGTAACATAAACTTTCTAACTCATAGAAATCATTGTGCATGCATTGTTCTTAAAATAGGGGTTACCAAAAGTCTGGGTTGACTTTATTTATTAAGGACTGTCTCGTATTCACATGCACTGCAGCTCCTGAAGTATTGATTTTGTAACTGAATTTGAAAAAAAAATGGCTCTTCTCACTATTTGGTTATAGACTCCTGACCTAAGGTTTCTTCTCCTGTGTGGAGGCGTATTCCATTTGACCCAATTCACCATGGTCTGTCATATACTCCAAAAGGAATTACCTCCTTTCTCTTCATTCGAAAGCACTCTTTTTCTTTTCCCTCTGAACAGGTGGATTTTTGACCATGTAGTTGTGTCAAAGAGGTGGTCAAGAACAAGGAGAATATTGTGCGGTGATAGACGAGATATTGCACTGACCTATTCAAAACACAGTTGGACCTGAGTGTCTCAGAGAGACTGACCAAAGAACTGAAAGAGATATCTCTGCTGAGCATCAACAGCAAGACTGATAGTTTGAAGGAGGAAGTAGAAAGAGCAGTGAAATGACTAAAAATCAACAAGAGCCCTGGAAATGATAAGATCATGGGAAAGATGATTAAATATGGCAGAGAAAATATGATTTGAGAACTACACCGACTATGTAATATAGCATGGAGAGAAGGGAAGGCACCTAAGGAAAGGACAAGATTCGTGCTAGTGACAATACACAAGAAAGGAAGTGTGTGGGAGTGCGAGAAATATGAATGCTTGCCCTAACGAGTCATCTAGTGAAGGTGCTGATGATGATAGTGATAGAGAGACTAAGATCGCAGATAGAAGAACATGTAGTGGACAAGCAAGCGGGGTTCAGGAAAGATAGAAGTACCATACAGCAGGTATTGGCACTAAGGTTGATAGTAGAGAAAGCTCGATGAAAGAACAAGAACATCTACACTTGCTTCAATGATCTTCAGAAGGTATTTGACAGTGTGGATCAGAAAGTGACTTGGGCGGTGTTGGAATCATGCAGAGTGGATAGCAGACTGATACGGTTCTTGAAGGATATCAATAACAATGTGGAGGCAGCTTTGAGAATGTGTGGAGAGGTGGGAAGTTCATTTAGATTGAGCAGAGGTACGAGACAAGGAGATCCGATATCGCTGAGTATCTTCATCATACATCTACAGAGAGCAATGGATAAGATCAAGGAAGAGGTAAAAAGGATATCTGTGCATGGGATAAGAATGAACAATTTGAAGTTCATGGGTGATATAGTTACCATTGAGGAAGATGAGGAGAAATTAGTGAAAATGGTGCAGGTTCTAAATGAGGAAGGGAAGCGATACGGACTGATTATGAACATTGATAAAACAAAACCAATGGTATTTAAAGATCAGTTGTAGATGAGATTGAACTAGAGAAGGCAGAGAAGTTCACTTATCTGGACAGCAACATGACATATGATCTAGACTGTAAGAAGGAAATAATGACTAGAATAGTGAAAGCAAGTGCAAGTTTGAAGGCAATGGATAAGATCTGGAAAACCAAAGCAATTAGCTTAGGAATGAAGCTCAGCATCTTGAAAACGTGTGTATTCAGCAGCATGTTGTATGAATGTGAGACATGGGTGATAAAGAAAGATTCAAAGAGAAGAATATTGACATTTGAGAGGAGTTGTTATAGAAGGATCCTGGGAATACGATGGATGCAGAAGGTCACCAACGAGGAAATATATAGGAAGATACAGCTGAAAGAGAACCTACTGCAGAAAGTTATACAACACAAGTTACAGATATTTGGGCATATTCGCAGAAGGAACGACAAAGGAAAAATCAAGACCCTGGTATTTGTCATAATGGACGTTTCGAATAGGAGAGGCAGACCCCACAGAGAATGGATAGATGATATAGTAGATTGGTGCAGAGCTACTCTACGGAAACTAAGCTACTCTACACTGGACAGGGAAAGACGGAAGGAACTAGTGACAGAAGCATCAGATACAAATGCCTATGGATGTTGATGATGATGATGATTTGTGTCACATGATTAATGTGAATGTAGACTATGTTGCGAGCACTGTTCAGTCTTCAAAGAAATGCAGTGTTAGTTTTGTGGTGTTTTTTCCTTTTTGGAGGGAGCCACTGTGAGCTGCAGAAGAATTTGCTGTTTGCCTTAACCTCTCTAATGAGGGTCAGTTCTTGGGGCACAGTGGCTTTCCAAGAAATGGGAAGTGGTGTTTTGGCCAAGATTTTTGCAAGAGGAAATTACCTGCATCACATCTGACTATCTCTGTCCAGTGTTAATAAAGGTACACTGAGAAAACACCCTCACTGTGCATCACTCTTTTTATGCAGTCTGAAAAAAACCCACACGCAGAGTGCTTTTCTTCTGCTACCACCTCACAGAGGGATGCCACATTTTGAGTGTTGGTGTGTGGCTTGGATATGCAGCAACAATATGAGCAATTATTTCACTATTTAGTTTAAAAATATTTAAAAATGTACCCCTGCTTCAGTGATTTCATTTTCAGTATTTGGAAGGTCAGGTAATTTGGGAAACTGTAGCTAGAGTCTCACATTTATGTAGTAAATTTATATTGACATTAAGCAGGTGTGACTGTACCTCAGGTTATTGGGTTTTATTCCCCTGCATGTAGAGTAGTGTACACTGAAAATTACCCACTGTTCCCAACTGACTTGTTACTGTGGTACACATATTTGAACAACTCACCACAGTGGATGTTTGTTTATATTTAGCAAATTATTTATTAAAGCAGTGGCTCATTACAGTCAAGCATTCTTCAATGCATTCAGCTTCTGATCTGAGTGTTCCTACGCTGATCCCCAGTGAGGGTTTTGCTGATGATATGATTACAGTAAGTGCCTGGAAACTGATTGCTTTCAGAATGAGGTGGGTTGGGCTTCACCCTATAATGAGAGCAGTTGAGTCTCACTTGTGGCAAGGAGGAGAGGAGGGGCAGTAGCTGTAACTCTGTCATTAATAACCATGTATATAGTTGTTTTCCCCCAGGAGAGCCCATTGTGTAGACTTTCTATTGAGGAGGCTTTTATTTCAGATTAAGGAAACTACTCCCCTGCTCCCACCCCATGAAAAATCAACAGAATTCTCCATCTGAGATGTAACTGGGTTAGGGACAGGAGTATGGTAAAACGGGACCTTACCTCACCCCTAAGTTATCTCAGTGCGATGAGAAGGTACCATCTCACCCCTGGCATAACATGAGAAAAAAGACTCTCCATAGTTCTCCATCTATGGGAATAGGCAGGACATTAGTAACTCCAGACAACTTCCTTTCACCGAGTCTGTCTAGAAGGCTTCTTCAGCAGGACCTTTTATACTGGGTACTGAAAACACTCTGGGCTTGGGTGTAAGGCTACAAACCAGTTACTTTCCCCCACCACTTGAGGGTGTTCACAGTTACTTGTGAGCTTCCAGGACTGAGTTTGAAAACTGGAGACTATGGTAAAGAAGCATCCTAATTGCATTTCCCTCTCATCATGTATGGCACTTCCTCCTCGCTTGTTCTTCTCAACTGTGTGAGATCCAGCCATGAGCCAGAGGGCTCCCACCTGGTTACTAAATCCTAGATAAGGCTACTACCCTGCTAATGGTATGTTACTTACCTTGAATTAAACTCTTATAAAGGGCGCACACACACACACAAAACAGGTTTATCTTTCTCAGGAACTGGAGAAAACTTGAGAGGGGTTCAAAAATATCCTAAGGAGTTGAAAAGTTTTAACATAGACTCAGTGAATCCTCACACTACTTTCTACACCTAAATGATAAATTATACGGAACTATTTACTGTCTGTGTATACACACGCGCCCACCCACCAACACATGCCCTTTAAACAGTGATACCAGTTTCTTTTGTGAAGTGGTGAAGGTTGGCTCTTTAGTTAGACAGCCCCAGAAAGTCTGTATCATGGGGATAATACCCCACCCGTCAGCTTATAGCTTTACTCAGAGTTCCACAGAAATTTTCACAGTGGTGTTCACTGCCCCCCTTCTTCCTTTTTGTGCAAAACCCAAGTCTTCCTCTACAATGCAGACCCTGATTTGAAAGGCCATTAGATATTTCTCAGTAGAATTTAGTGAATGGAGAAGGTCCCATTCACCCAACCAGGTGAATGCACTGGCTGACTACTGGGTCCACTTACCTCACCCCCCGCCATAGTCACTGGTTGACTGAGAAGGAGAAAAACAGCGACTACAGAAAACTTGTCCTCTTCTGAGCCCTGGGCTTCCTTGCCTGCTGCAAGGTATGGCTGCCATTGCCCTAGCTGTCCCCAGCTTGTACAGGGCTTTGCCTCTGGAATGGTCTAGCAAAAGCTGCTGCTTCAGGAATAGGTGCAGGACTTGCCCCATTTTTGCCTGCATGCAGGTGTAGCCCTTCCTGTTCACTAGCCCAGTGTGAGGTTATTCAGCATCGAGGAAGCCTTGTGATTTCTTGCACAACTGGGGGAGACTAGGCCTGAGGCTCCTTAGCGCGCTCTGCATTGTGTATTAATGTGTGTGTACCTCACACCAGACCCACTCAGACAAACCACCAAGAACAGGCTTTATTCTGTAAAAAACACAAAAGAGGATCAGAGTTCAGCATCCCCTCTCCTCTGCCTGCAGCCCGCACACGGCTTCAGCTAAGTCTCTGCTGAGGCCCTGCTGGTAGCAGAGGGCACATTCTGGCAGGAATTAGGAAATTCTCCCAGCATGCCGCAGTTTGTAGTCCGCAACTTATGGTTCCCAGGGATGCTGCTGAAATGCACTGGAGTGTATGGGGGTGGCAGTGTGTTACCAGGCTCACACAGCTTGGTGCCTCCTTGCTGCTCTCCTTGCACTCATTCAGAGGGGTCTCTGTCTGGGACTGTCTCTCGTTCCGTCAGGGTGTCTGCCTCCAGTTTCAAGGCTGCTCCCAGCAGCCTCCATTTTTCTGGGTGCTGTCATTCACAGTCCACAGTTGTTCACAGAAGTTAGCTATTTACAGAGTATAACCAGGAAGAATTGCCAATGATTCTGATTCCACTCTATTTAGTATATGTTTCTTTTCTGGTCAGATGTCTGAAGAGGCTCAGTAAGGACAGCGATTATTACAACATTGCCAACAATGGGCGGTGTAAAGTTAAATCAAAATGCCAATGAAAAGAAAATGTGGGGTGAGAGGGTTGGAGACAACTTAAACAGATACCTGGTCTCAGAATATAAATGGTGTCAGCTGTTGTAAAAATGCAGTATGCAATGAGTCACAATGCAAAACAACAACAGAGCCTCTGGAGCTGGAAACTTTGCCCTGTTTATCAGCATTTAATTAGCTGAAAACTACTCTTCCGAGCTGTACTCTCAAAGTAATTGCCCTAATGTGGTTAGAATTGCATTCAAAGCATTGATTTGATTTTTTTTCTTTTCTGAATATTAAGTATTGAAACCAGGCCAGACTGCAGTGAAATGTCAACTCCTTGTATGCTTTGTTTGCTCAAGATGTATTACAGAAAGATAGGAAATTTTGATGTGTTAAAATTTTGAAGTAAAGATGATGTAATCAACTGAGAATTCATCCTAACATCAATGAAATCAATCAGATTTGCACTAATTTACACCAGCTGAGGAACTGGCCTAAAGATTTGAATTTGAAATGAAACCTTTAAGTGCTGTGTAGCTGGGATGGAGCTCTGCATCCGATTGGTGGTTTTCCCTTTGAGTTTTTTCCTCTCAGAAAGTGGTACCTTATCTTTACTGTTAATTTTTTAAATAATAGTTCCCTTTCCACAGGGGCATTTTGGTCCTTTTGTGAGGAAGGTTGAATTAATATTGACATAATATGTATGATGTGTATTCACCGAAAGGAAATTTTTAAGCCCAGATCCTGCAGTGAGCTTTCCATGAGTGCATGGATGCTCCATCTAAGCAGAACAGAGTTCAGGACTTGGACCTGTACATTTTAATGGCAGACCTCCTGGCTCGCAGAATATGTGCTCTTTCCCAGTTTCTCATTTGGAACCTTGTTTTCTCATTAACTCCCACACCTTCTCTTACTGTTGGATGGCTCCTAGAAAGGAAACCTTTGCCTATAGTATGTTGTGAAACTATACTGCAGCTGCTAGAGCTGTCTAGGAATCATAGTTTTGGGGGCAGTTTGAGTGTTTTTTTAAATTGTCTCTCTAACTGAATTTTTCTACAGAAAGGATTTTATATGTGCCAAGTGCTACTTTAGCTACTAGTGAGTCTTTATTTTGTCATTACCTCTCTCATCTGGTACCCTGGAGACCTGAATTGGTGCTGAATTAGAACATTTGCTGGACCATGGGAGGTCAATATTGTCTAGCACATTGGTCCTGCCATTGGGGCAGGGGACTGGACTTGATGGCCTCTCGAGGTCCCTTCCAGTCCTAGTGTTCTATGATTCTATGGTTACCAACATTTCCACTGTTTACTGGGCTTTTACAAGACATTTAGGTGTAAACTAGAGCTAAATAACAGCACAGAACACTGCGAACCAGGACTGGTGTCTGTAAACAAACTTTATGAGACCTTGAGAAACTTGGCCATACACGATAAGTGGTCGTCCGGCTAACTAAAATCATGCCAGATTGCAGATGTTGCTGGACAAGAGAGTTCTGGATAAGAGAGGTTCAACCCATGCTGAGAAACAGAGTAAGCAAGTCACTTAAGCTAAGCATCCTTAAGTCTTTGGAAGATGTTTAATGAGACATCTGCTACAAGAATGGGAATGAGTTAGTTAACAGAATAGTAAGTTAAATTAACGAGTGGTGGACGTTACCGTTGCCAAATTTTATTTTACCAGGAGTAACTTAGTACCAGATGGTCCATAACACTGGATGTTATTTAAAAAAAAACATCAGTAGTAGAATTCAATGTAACAGGCAGCTTCTGTCTCAAGTATTTATAGTACACCAGTCACCATGCCATCTAGGGGTTGATCTTTGAATCCTAAAAGGGCAGCATTGCTATGGGTCATGTGGAAAGTTCAAAATCTATACTGATGGTTGAGCGAAGTTACCTTTTCCTTATCCATTCAAAAGGAAAACCTATTGTCTAATTTGTTCCACTAGTGGCCAAAAACAAGAGATGGAAAGCATCCATTTGGGAGACTTGCAGCTGGCAGGAAGGTATGCCAAAGACCCCAGAAATTTAAGGTCGGTCTACACATGGATTCAAAAACCTCTGGCAGGCGCAGATCAGCCAACTAGGGCTTTTAGGGCTCCAGCTCCGGGGCTGAAAAATCACTCTGTAGGATTTGAGCTCAGGCTGGGGCCTAAGCTCGGATATGGAGAGGGTGGTGGTCCCTGTATATCTATCCAGCAATTTTTAGCCCCTCTGCCTGACTCCCACAAGCCTGGGTCATCTGCTCTGGGCCACCCATGGCATTGTTTCAGTTCTTTTTAGTCCTGTATAGAAGTACCCTCAGGTGACTAAGTGGTTCTGATTGTCTGATAGGAGTCCCAGGGGTGGCAATGCTCAAATCCAAAATGTCAGGTTGATGAGCATGTTGAATATCAGTCTGTGAAGTTTGGGCGATTAATCGTGGTGGAAAGTGTAAACCAGAGAAGATAAGTTATGCCAGACACCTCCTTGCACTGTTTTTTGGAGACATTCAATTTATAATTCTGCGGTTTGCAGCTGGTCTTTAATAGTTTATAGATACATGTTTAATTCTGTAATTTTATTCTTCAGCTCTGAAATATTTCTGAGCTTGGGCAACAGCAGAAGGCTCTAACAGCCAATATATACAGGCTTGGCCAAAGCTACTTTTTAATTTTTCTTCTATCTTTGACAGGTAATATTGATGTTTATTTTTAATCATGTTCTAAATTTTTTATTAAATTTTCACAGATGAGGGAAATTATTGAGTGTCAGACATAGTAAGTTATAAACTGATGATTTATCAACAGTATGCATTCAGATTCAGAAAGTTAAAGTTTTGCAACCATGAAAATACAAATTGTCAACATCACATGTCAAAATATATAAAATAAATTTCCATAAACCAAACTAAAAAGTTCTCCAACAGAATTTTTTCTTTCTTTGCCTGTTTATAAGTTTCAGTTATTGATTTTTTGTCAGTTTGTGTGTGTATGGTGAAATTGATATTTTCCAATAAAAAATCTTATCCTTCCAAGTCAACCTATATATTATTGCAGGACAGAGAATTACTTTTTAATTATAAGTGCTTCTATGAAAAAGGCATTTCAGCGTAAGCACAATACAAAACTGAAGCTAAATTAAATGTCTGGTTTTTCATAAAAGGTATATTTAATCAGTTGCTCAAAATCAAATTAGAGTGGGAATCAGTTGAGAACATAAGTATTATAATTCAGCTAATGATACGAGGTAAAACTGGCAAGAAATTTGCTTTCATATTTGTAACTAAAATATTGCTTCTCTGTTATATTGCTGCAGTTTGTCTTCCAGAGGCCAATGTATTCTTGTGAGAGCAATAAGAATTTGCAGCTTTTACACAGTTTAATTCTCATTTATTATAGTGGTACACACTGTCATCACTGCATGATTGAGGCTATCAGTATTTCCATTATAGCCATTATTTTCTAACTTTGGCTGTAAAATTGGTTGGCTCATTTCAGCACAATAGCCTCTGTGGCTACTGACCCATGGATGAGTTCATGTGTTCTTCACACATTGGCATTTCTAAAGCTCTCCTTTGGTGAATATAAAATACTTCAGGCATTTGGCACTAACTGCTGAAGAATGGAGTGACTTTTATTCTGCCTGGTCAGATGGCCATACTGTACGTCACAGTCAAGATTTTGAAAATGACAATAGGAGACCCCACTGAGCCTTGAGGCTTATGAACTGTGACATAATTTACATAACCCACAAGTTTATGGGGCACTGGAAGTAGGATGGAAGTGGGGGGTTGTCCATAATGACATTGGCCAACCACAAAATGTGAGCTGAAAGCAGCTTCCGGAAGGTTCTGGATGTGCTATGGCAACAAACTGATGAATATGATAATGAAATGAAATCATCACTATAGACACCTATAGAAAAAAGAGACCTTAGCACATTATAAGGGGAGGAAATATAAATAAGGAAGAGAGAAACCCTCCCCTATTGAATACGCATTAGACATGGTAACATCAACATATTATAAAAGTGACATCCCAGTGCAGTAAAAGGAAAGATGAAGACCTCAGGAAGAGCTAGCATGATGGCCATTGGTGAAGATGAGGAAGGTGACAGTGATGAGGAAGAGAATGGCTAACATTTCAAGTTGTTCTGCGAAGGCTAGATGTCCAAATACACTTTTTGTAGTATTTCTTACATCTACCTTACTGTGTCAGGGATGCCAATTATAGCATAAGTGTAATAATTTAACTGGGTCTGATCTCGGGATTAGAACCTGTCAACCCTCACAGTGAAAAATGGGACTCTTTTGATCAGGCTACACTGCTCAGATAGCTGCAGTTACTCTTCTATTTCTAGTGGGTTGCCTGGATCAGCACTAGTGGTGATAGGTGTCCTTGAACTGGAGTTTATACCTTCCAGCACTAGAGTAAACACACCTTGGCCACGTCTACACGTGCACGCTACTTCGAAGTAGCGGCGCCAACTTCGAAATAGCGCCCGTCACAGCTACACGTGTTGAGCGCTATTTCGAAGTTGAAATCGACGTTAGGTGGTGAGACGTCAAAGTCGCTAACCCCATGAGGGGAAGGGAATAGCGCCCTACTTCGAAGTTGAACGTCGAAGTAGGGCACGTGTAGACAATCTGTGTCCCGCAACATTGAAATAGTGGGGTCCGCCATGGCGGCCATCAGCTGAGGGGTTGAGAGACGCTGTCTCTCCAGCCCCTGCGGGGCTCTGTGGTCACCGTGTGCAGCAGCCCTTAGCCCAGGGCTTCTGGCTGCTGCTGCGGCAGCTGGGGATCCATGCTGCATGCACAGGGTCTGCAACCAGTTGTCGGCTCTGTGGATCTTGTGTTGTTTAGTGCAACTGTGTCTGGGAGGGGCCCTTTAAGGGAGCAGCTTGCTGTTGAGTCCGCCCTGTGACCCTGTCTGCAGCTGTTCCTGGCACCCTTATTTCTATGTGTGCTACTTTGGCGTGTAGACGTTCCCTCGCAGCGCCTATTTTGATGTGGTGCTGCCCAACGTCGAAGTTGAACGTCGACATTGCCAGCCCTGGAGGACGTGTGGATGTTATTCATCGAAATAGATGTAGCGTGCACGTGTAGACATATGGCCTATACCTACTAGGTGTTATTAGCTAATTGAATCTAGAAAGTTGCTCCCTGACTATTTTTCAAACTAAATTAGCTTGCTTCAAGAGACCAGCTAAAGTTTGTATTTCTAAGGAAGGAGATTAATGAAGTTTAGATTTCATCCAAAATCTTCAGACAGAAAAATAAACAAGCAAGCAAACAATGATCTCACAACCTTATCCAGTCGCAGCAGAAACCTAGTCACCCACAGCCTTTCCTTTGGCAATAAAAGAAAGCCTGGAATTCTGTGATTGAATCCCATAAATTCACCCTGGGTAGCACTTAGTCTGTGAGTTGTTCTGCTCTCTTCAAGAATGTGTGAAGGTGGCAGCATTTGACCCATAGTTTTTATAAAGGAAATAAGATGTGCTTTTGAGCATTAAGATACACAGTAATTTAAAGAATTAAAGGAAATTTCTTAAGAAGATCAAGACTCAGTTCTAATTAACTAGAGGGAAAACCCTTCCTTACTTGAGACAGGGAATTAAATAATATCCAAGAAATCTTTGGGTAGTCTGGTCATTTAAATCATCTTTGTTAAATGTTTTTCCAGTGTTAAGAACAGGTCCTGGGATGGTGTAGCTCTGTTGCTGAGGCTCTGGCCTGGAATAAATTAATAATAAAATAAGTAGACACTCATTAATTATTGAACCTCTCTTGCAACTTCCACTTCCCTCCCCTGTACTGACATACAACTCTCTAAAATGAATTTTTAACTCTATAGGTAATAAATGCTACTTAAAATAAATTAGCAAAATATACTGTGAGATTTACCAGATTAAGCAACCATAAAATTGCATGTTGTTCAGTGGGGATTATTAATCTCTGGAAAGAATCCATGACAATTTTTCTCACACCTCCACATCAAAAATACATAGGGTTTTGTACTGGCATTGCTCATCTCCATGCAGCTATCCTCTGGGGAGTTCTAGCAAGTTCTGAAGGTATGGTTACAAAGAAAAAGATAATTCTGAGTTAAGAACAAAAAAAGTTGTTTTTTCCCCAGCAAAAGACAGCTAAAATTGATATGCTCTGCACAAAGAGCATTTTCAGTACTTTCCGGTGTAATTGGCCAAACGTGAATAGTTAAGAGTTTCAGATAAATAAATTCCTTTAAGAATGATGCTGGAAAATCAAAGCAACAAGTTAGCTTGAATATGGGACTGGATTAAATCCTCTGCAAAGGATGAAGGCGTTGTCTGCAGCATTTTATGAATGTTATATGTCAGTTTTTGGTTGTGGTGTTTACTGTATGATTTCATGGGGTTAAATCAATAGTTGGGTTGTCAGTCAACCACCTAGGAAAACTGACAATAGCTGATAAAAATTCCTTAGCAAGAGTCCAGCCAGGGGTGTTCAGTGTGGCTATGTCTTTGTTACAGTGATCTGTCAACAGAAGTTACCATTGGAAGATATCTTTCAACAAAACTTCTGTCGACAGATTGAGGCCACACACAAAATCGGATCACTCTGTTGACAGAATGGCCAAATGGAAGCACAGCAGACAGGACTGCCTGGTGACCTGGGAGCCCCTGTCTGTCAACAAAAGGCCCTCTGGAGCGTCCACATGGCTTTTTTGTTGACAGATTATGTTGAGAAAGGCATTCCACCTCATAGGGCAGAGGCAGAAGGCTGTGAACAACAGAGCTGGAGTCTCTGGCTATGTCTAGATTGCTGTGCTCCCACCTGTAGTGGGGCAGAACTCCAGGCTCTCCTGGGCTTATGGGCAGAGGAAGAATGCCTGGAGGACCCAAAGGCCCACCACAGAAGTGCAACACTCCCACTATAAAAATTGTTCTGGAGCCCCACAGGGAAGGCTGTTTAAATGTAGAGAGTTTCTATTTACGGCACCTTCCCTGTACAGACTTTTTGAATGTGCTCCTGCCACATCCATTGACACAGCCACACTTTCATTTCTACTAAAAATAAAATGGCTAAATAGGATGGGATATCAGCCAGCTCATGAAAACAAAAGACAAGATACCTTCAATCACCCAGGGAAGCTGTATAACGTTCAGAAAGGGTGACGTAGGCAGCAGTCTAAGATTCTGTTTCTGACAACCACTAACATACTGCATACCCCTAGTTAGGTTATTTAGCCGGTCCATGACTCAGTTTCCCCTTCAGAAATTGCTTTGAGGTCCCTCCTCTCAGGATGCATAGCACAGAATCAGGGCCTTGAATTTGCCTCATGAAAATGTTTAAGGTACAATTGATTAATATAAGGGAATAGCAAGCAGTCCTGTAGCAACGTAAAGACTAACAGATTTATTAGGCCATGAGCTTTTGTGGACAAAACACACTTCTTCAGATTATTGGAGCAGAGAGTTAGAATCCAGGGTTTATACAGCAGGGAGAGATGGGCTGGGGAAGGAAAGAGGAAGAAAAAGGGATTGCTTGTGGGATACGTGCTGCTCCTGCAAATATCCAAAGTGGGTACATAAATTGCCCTTATAATGCTTAACTTAGTTGAGATCCCTGAGAAGGCCTAATTTAAATGTATCAGATTTGCCAGTGAATTCCAGTTGAGACATCTCCCTCTGTAATCTTGTGGTAAAATCCTAGAAGAATGGCTGAAGGTAGGGATCCAGAGTGTGAGATGAGGACTGCTGCTGAATGGGCTGGAGGAGGGATGAGGGGGTGGGTGGGGGGCAGAGGAGGTGTCTGCAGGAGCAGCCTGGGGGTGGGAAAGCTGGGTGGGAGGACGAGTGCGGGACTGGGAGTGTGGAGTCTGGCCAGTGTGGGAGCACGGGCACCTGGTGGCCGGGCCTCACTCGCAAGGCAGAATAACCATACAATCCATCTTGGAATGCTATCATACAACGGCGGGAAGGTCTGAAGCCAGGCCAGGAGAAAGAAATCAGAAAGTTGACAAGTAGTTGGAGAGTCCCCAGAGAGAACATCCTGACAAGCAGATAGTAAGTCCCCAAAGAGAACAGCTGGGGCAAGTAGCTGGAAGCCCCCCAAAGAGAACATCTTGGTTGTGCAACATCAAAGGGTGCCGGGGAGAGGTTCGGAAAATGACCAAGGACAGAGGAAATCTTGTAACGTGTTCTGACAGGCCGGGAGGATAGAAAGCCCAAATTGGGTAACAAACGCTTTAATTGGGCAGGTATTGAACCCCCCAAGTAAGAAACAGGATAAAAGGTGATTTAGCAGGAATAAGGGGGTGGGCTCCTGGACACAAGGCGGAGGCTAGCAACTTCCAGTCCAGACAGCAGACCCCGGCCTGATCACCCGGATGTCACCACCACGAAAGGTCCCAACCAAGCCGTATCTCTGACTTGAAGGGCCTCTGTAACGTAGTTGTTGGTGAGATGTGGGAGCACTGGATGTTATTGGTAAGTCACATGTAATTATATACAGCTATATGTAACCTAGTGTTTAGCCTATGCCAAATAAATAAATATATTTCAGACAAGTGTTAAGTAATTGTAGTTACGAATAAAGGAATCAGTCACTATCAGTAAATACCACTAGCTGGACTGGCTGGGGCTGTATAGAGAATTATTGGGACTTAGAACAGCCACAGGGCATTGTGGTGTTCACAACTGGAGTGTTATTGTTCCTGGTACTCATAACACTGTGGAAACCTAGGTTTTAAAGTGGATACACTGTATCACATATTGCTGCTACACTATATAAGGCTACTATGAAGGTGGGGTGGTTGGTCCCGGGCCACCCGACTCCCCCCCGCTGTATCAAACCCCACGCGCACCCACGGGACCCAGAGTAGGTCGGCACATCGTCAGGCAGGAGCTAGGGTGCAGGAGTGGGATGGGTGGGGCAGAGTCTGAGTGGGAGGTACGATGCAGGAGTGGGCTGGAGATGTGGGGAATGGGGGAAGTGGGGCTGGGGGTGCAGGGTCTCAGTGGGAGGAGGGTACAGGAGCAGGCTGGGGATGAGGGCGCCTGTCTGGCATAGCTCACAGAGCAGGGGCACAGGTGGCTCTGCCCCACCCTGAGCCTGCAGGCACCACCCCCTGCTGCTCCCATTCACCATGATTCCTGGCCAGCGGGAGTCACAGGAGTGGAGCCTGCCAGCAAGCGCAGAGAAAGCTTCCCTATGCTGCTGTTTGCCCAGCCAGTCTAGAGGAGAAACAGTAGCATGCAGAGCCACTTCCTTCCTCTCCAAGCAGAGCCTGTGGGCTAGATGCAGGTTCCCCATCCCAGCCTTAGGCGGTTGCAAATGCTGCAACTTTCCACCTTGGCGTGTTTCCTCTAGGGCGTTAAAATGAGGATGACGCTGAAGGTTCTGATGATTTATTCATGGTCTGAAAAAGGGGAAAAATGTCTCTTGGCTCAAAAGGATTGAAAACATTTAAGGCCCCATAGACCGAAACAAGCAGCATCTTGTTCACCTGGAAGCTGCTGCAGCCTGCACCACACAAAAGTAATGTGCAACAGGCACCAGTAATCCTGGGCCAAATTCTGCTTCGGTGGAGGAGTTCCAGATTAGAGAAGTGTAAATGGAAGTGAAGCGTGGCTGAAAGAATGCCAGTGTGGAGAAACGTATGATGTTATTGTTCGTGCGTTATTCTACGGAATTGCTGTAATTATATGGACTAGTCTACTTTACACAATGGCATCAGCAGACGGGAGACAGTGTTGTCTGTAAGTGATAGGACCAGTATATGTAAGGTGTGCACAGCCTGCAGAGAGTAGGCATGGTCCCCAAGGATCACCAGTGGCATTCCATCATCACCAATGGTAAGCTGCTAGCGGAGACAGAAAATCCCTACATGTAGCATATAGACTTGTGTTCTGAGGAATACACCTTCCTTGACCAGTCATTACTGACATTGGCAAAATGGCCCCCCCGTCATCCACCAGTGCTGATGTAACTATAGCAATATAGCCCCTTCTGGTGCTGTACGCTGTGGCAAGATGGCCTGGTGACAAAATAGGGATCTGCATGCTAACCCTCCACTGCAGCGCAGGAATCCCACTGCTGCAAATCTATCCACTCTGCCTGGCACAGTCTTGTGTACCAGCTGATCAATGGCCTCCCACACAAGTAGGGGAATGTGGCCTGAGTGGATTTTCCAGCTCCAAAATGCTTTCCCTGTGACTGGAAATCATCCAGTGTTGCAAGTGGAGACAGTGCGATTGTCGCTTTTTTGTCCACCATACGTGCCGGTTGCATTTTTGCATCCCTGCACTGAAGTGCTGGGGCAAGCTCAGAGCAAAGATCCAGGAGTCTGGCCTGGTGCCTCTAAGAATTCCACACCCACTGGTCATCACCTGAAGCCTGCATTGTGATACAGCCCTACTGTCTGCTCTCATTTCTTGGGCCCAGAAGCAGAATTCCATCTGCAGTTGCTCCAGAAATGCCAGCAACAGCCTTGAACTGGTTCTCCCTAAGTCTCATGGCAATCCACTCTCCAGCAGATAGTCACGGCCCTGCAGCTCTTCTTGCAGCTCTGCAAATACCAGAGGATCTTATACCCTGTCCTTGCAATGGTCACGACAATAATGTAGACTTATGCAGGCTCCTGTCAAAGACAGTGGGTTTGTGGCATTTTAAAAATAGGTCCAATAATTATGTGGTACAGACAGGCCCACCAACGGGAGAAGGGAAGGAAGAGGGCAGTTGCCCCGGACGTGATGTTTCAAAGGGGTCCAGATTTCCAGCAGCTGCTACTTTGGCAGTAGCAGTGGCTGGAGCTTCAGGCCCATTTGAATTGTCATGGCCGTGTAGCTGAGCTACTGCATGTGGTTAGGTGTGTGGCCAGCACTGTGGTTCATGGTTCTGGGTCCCTCTCCCTCCTTACCCTGGGGCCCTCGGCCGCTGTTGGCCCTGTGAGATAGAGATGGCCTTATGAGGGTGGAGAAAGTTGCATCATGGGAACATGACCACACAGTCCCAGTCATCCCTATGTAATTTGTTTTTGCCACCCAATGCATTGCCAAAACTTGCCAGAAGATGGTGCATTGAACAGCAGCGAGTTGCACACTAGGGCTACGTCTACACGTGCAGCCAACATCGAAATAGTCTATTTCGATGAATAACGTCTACACGTCCTCCAGGGCCGGCAACGTCGATGTTCAACTTCGACGTTGCTCAGCCCAACATCGAAATAGGCGCAGCGAGGGAACGTCTACACGTCAAAGCAGCACACATCGAAATAGGGATGCCAGGCACAGCTGCAGACAGGGTCACAGGGCGGACTCAACAGCCAGCCGCTCCCTTAAAGGGCCCCTCCCAGACACAGTTGCACTAAACAACACAAGATACACAGAGCTGACAACTGGTTGCAGACCCTGTGCCTGCAGCATAGATCCCCAGCTGCCGCAGCAGCAGCCAGAAGCCCTGGGCTAAGGGCTGCTGCCCACGGTGACCATAGAGCCCCGCAGGGGCTGGAGAGAGAGCATCTCTCAACCCCCCAGGTGATGGCCGCCATGGAGGACCCAGCAATTTCAACGTTGCGGGACGCGGATCGTCTACACAGTCCCTACTTCGACGTTGAACGTCGAAGTAGGGCGCTATTCCTATCTCCTCATGAGGTTAGCGACTTCGATGTCTCGCCGCCTAACGTCGAAGTTAACTTCGAAATAGCGCCCAACGCGTGTAGACGCGACGGGCGCTATTTCGAAGTTGGTGCCGCTACTTCGAAGTAGCGTGCACGTGTAGACGCAGCTTAGGATATGTATCCTGGTGCCTCACGCTGTGAATCAAAACAAGCTTTCCTGGTGAGTATGTGCAGCATCAATGCAAGGAGCCCATATGCATGCGCAGAAGTGATGTGCTTCAGTGTGACAACTTTATGGAGATGTAATTTTTATCTGCAAAAGTTTGGAATGTAAACATGGCCGAAAAAATAATTTAAAGCCTTGGATAGACATTCATTTCAGTTGAAGAGTGTTTTATTTCAGTGTAGATTAAGTTGGTAAATAAATTTGTCTCTTTATTTAAGACTCTTTTGAATTGAAATAAGAGTGTCCACACTGAGTTTTGAAGTGGTTTAACTAAATTAGTTTTAAAACACATTTGTTAAACTGGTGTAAGTTCACGCGTAGACAAGGCCTGAAGCTAATGCCCTTCTCAGCAGGTTGTGCAAAACCTAAAGACAGTTTTAATTTAGTGTCATCAAATCTTTTTGACCTCTGAAATATATTTCTAAAAACAGGCCTTTGCAAGAGTTTTGCTTAGCAGAACGGTCCTTTCTTTGATTTCCATGAAGCAGATTGGTTGAATATTAAAGTTTTGATGCATGGTCTCTTGAAAAAAGATCATGAGAGCTTTGTCCTATTGCAAGATTTGTTTGTTGAACTACCTGTGAGGATCTAGTATCTTCCAAACTCACTTTTGGGAAAACATTGTGTGCCATTATAAGATAGCCTATTATGGCTGCATCTTCGATCAGTCTCTCTGAGATGCTCAGGTCCAGCTGTGCTTTGTACAGATCACTGCAAGATCTTGTCCATTGCTGCACAGTCTTCTCCTTGTTCACGAGCACCTCTTTGTTCTTGTCTTTGATCATCACCTGCTTCGTTTGCCACTTCCTATTAAAATTCCTAATCATTTTAGTCACCTTCCTGGTCTTACACTCGCCGTAATACCTCTCTATATCTTCACACTGCTCCTCTAACTATTTTGCCTTATCCTTTCTGACCGCTTTCCTTACCTCATTCCATTTCACCCTATATTGCTGTTCTGCCCTTTTGGAAACATCCCTTCCGATCTTCAATGCTCTCTTCTCTTGGACCAACTTCAGTGTCTCCTGCATAATCCACTTCTTATGGATCTTCTCTTCTTCCAGAATAGTCTGCTCAGTTGCCTCTTCTATTGCTGTGGCTATCCCTTCGACTCTCTTATTTAGGCGTTTCTCTGTGCCCGTGCTCCTAATATTCTCTTTGAGCGCTGCTCTGCATGCATTTCCTATTTCTTCCTCACCTAGCCTCACCACGTCTCTTCTTTTCTTAAACTGTGTCTTACACTTTCTCTTGAGTTTCATCTTGATGTTTGCAATCACTAGACTGTGGTCCGAGTCTATATCTGCTCCTTGGAAAGTCTAGCACTGCTGTACTGATGTTACCCATATTCTTCTTATCAAAATCATATCTATCATGTTCTTGGACTTCCCGTCGTTCGATCGCCATGTCCACTTCTTATGGTCCTTTTGTTGGAATAGACGTCAACGGATGCTGAGCCTGTGGTTGTTGATGATGATGATGATGATGATGATGATTATGGTTGAATGTAAGTTGTTAAAAAAGCCCATTTCAGAGGATTGCTGATCTGTTTTTTTCCCCCCAAAGGTTACAGAGTTAAAAACAGACCAGGACATTGAGCCACAGAACACCACAGTATTTTTGTATCAGCCATGAAATACAAGAACATGCAGAGTCAGCACCAGAACATCCAATGTCCCTTATTGTGTCACAATAACCATTTACATTTTATATGTGTCTAAGATAAAGACAGTATGTCCTTTTGGAAAGGGCACTCAGAGAGCATTCTGACTTAAACAAAAAAGCATGTAACTCCAGTCACACTGAGACACACAAGGCATTTTGAGTGAACTGGCCTCTCTGCGACATAAATCGTGTTCCATAATTTGTTATGCTTCTGTTATTTTTAAGAGAAATCATTGACGTTCATTCATAGCATCTGCCAGATAATAACAGAAATGATATTTCAGGATAATTTACAAAAATACATATAGTTTGACTTTCTCACCTCTTTTTTTTGACACTTACATTCAGGGATGAAATTGTCAACAGGTATCATTATAGAGTGATTTATTTAGAACCCAGAAAATTTTTAATAAAGTTCCATGTGACATATCAAGTAGAGCTGCAAAAATTCAGGAAGCAAGGAATAGAGATGGGATAGATATTGATACAGATACATGTGGACAAATATTAATGGCAAGAATAAAGGCTTTATCTAGAATGGCTCAGGCAATATGGAAACCTAAGGATCTGTCCAAATATTGGGGAGTTGTTTTACATGTGTAAAAAATATGAAATATAAATTTGTCTGATTTTATTCAATAGTTATCTGATTAGGATGACTTTTTGAAATACAAATTTCAAATCTGGTTGCCATATTTATATTATCTGGTGGAAGGTAAGGAAGTTAAAACTAGTTTTATGCATACTGTTGTGATTAAAACATTTTTAACTTTCTTGATATAGAGGAAAAGTCTTCAGAGGGAAATTTATTGAACTATATGAAATTTTATATATGATGAGTAATGTCAGCTTGAGTTCTTGTTATTGAAGCAGCATGGATGGCTAGACAAAGGAGCATAAAAAGAAAGAAAGAAACCCAACAATTAGTTGGACAGGCCGCACAAGAAGAAGTACTATTTTTATTTCTAAAATAATACATCCATAAAACAGTCTGTTATAAAGAGGACAAGGTGAGGTCACTGAAGCCCAAACACCGGTGTCATTTGACGTAGATACAGTACTTTTCTGTAGCAACAAGAAATCCTGTGGCACCTTAAAGACTAAGAGATATTTTGGAGCATAAGCTTTCGTGGGCAAAGACCCGCTTCATCAGAAAGCTTATGCTCCAAAATATCAGTTAGTCCACAAGGTGCCACAGGTCTTCTTGTTGTTCTCGAAGATACAGACTAACACGTCTACCTCTCTAATACTTCTCTGGTTTGCAATAGACGCTGCTGAAAGGGATGCATTCTTGCTATTTTATCTACCTGTCCAACCTCTGAATTGGTGCCATCTTTTTTCTTTTTTTATTTTAGTTTGGTGCCCTCTCTCACATTTTACTCTCTATCTTTGTATATGTGAGTGTATAACAAGAATTCCTCAGTGGCTGGTCTGGGTAGTAACTACAGAAGAAATGTAGAGGCCCTGAAGCAGTCTCTCTTTGACTGAGCTCCATGATGTACTTGTTGAAGGCCATCCAGTCTCACACCATGTAAGTTCAGAATACTAAATGGAGCCTGCGCCAGGCAAAGAGGTGACAGACATGAGGGGATACCTGATTCTGCAGCCCTGGAAAGGGCAGGGCCTTGGGCAGAAGCTGCGGGACCTTGAGCTGTGTGGTGCTCCAGAGGCGATGTAAAGAGCCTGGGTCTCTGAACGCTGCAACAGTGACAGTAGCATCGGCAGTGGCCAGAAGTCACAGGCTCTTTTGAATCACTGAGCCTTGGAACAGTTGCCCCCTTTGCGCCTCCTGTTTTCCCCCTTCCCCGTTGGTGGTTCTGCCCACAGAAGCTGAGGTTGTGTGCTTGTTTTCCTGAAAATGCTCTTCAAGAGAGCTCCTCTCAGTAAAAATAATTTCCTTTCTCCTGTCAGGTTGTCTTTAACCAGTTTTGTCATCATTCTGTTATCTACCTAGATCCCTACAGACATGATCCCTCACCATAGCACCCAAACACCTCTTGGTGGTTAAAGGATAGAAAAAAATCTTTCTCTTTCTTTGCAGACAGAAAAAGAAACTTTCATTTCCTGCATTGTTTTTGGAGTATTGCTTGGGTTTTTTTTTGTATGCAAGTGTGTGCACGTAAATGGTTATTGAGGAGAAGCTAAGCCAAAGAGGTGAGCTTTTCATTCAGTTCTGAATGTGATGAGGTTAGTAGTCATTCTTAATTCTTTGCCAATTTTTGCCTGTGCAGCTCCTCTACAGTGGGTAAGTGGTGTTCAGAGCATTGTGCTGGCTCTCTGCAACATGAGTGAATTTCACCCTTTGGGCAGCTTGACTATTATGCAGAACTTTTTGAACACTCTGCCCGAAGCTTGTAAGGAAGAACTTGTCAGAGTTAAATGCAGTTGATATCTGGCAAAAATATTCTGAGCATTCTTCTCATTGCAGGATCTGCACACTTAGATCCATGCAAATCAAAGGACGATTTTGAATACCAGGCTGGATATTTTCTAAGGCAGAAAAATGCACAACTATTTGATTTTAATATATTTTCTGTTTGAAAAGAGCACAGTCATTGAACCTATGCCTAGAGAAGAGTTAGCAAGGGGGTAAAAATGGTGTCCCTGGCCTCTGTTTGTCAGAGGCTGGAGATGGATGGCAGGAGACAAGTCGCTTGATCATTGTCTGTGGTTCACCCCCTCTGGGGCACCTGGCACCGGCCACTGTCAGCAGGTGGGATGCTGGGCAAGATGGGCCTTTGGTGTGACCCAGTAATGACCATTCGTATGTTCTTATGTTCTAGGTACTTTGTGATGGGGTGTATAGACAGGGTTGTGGAGCCACTCTGGGCTCAGGTAACCCTGCTCAGCCTCAGCTGCAGAGCAAGATCAGCTGGAGCAGAAGAGTAAGCGTGGGAGCTCAGATGAGGCAGAGTGAGGGACCTACCCTAATAGTTCCTGAGGGTGATGCAGGACCACTTCCTGGAGAGGAGGAGGCTGGCTGCTGATGAGCCTACAGAGGCTAAGCCCAGAGAGACTGACCATGTCTCTTATTTGTCAAAGTCTTGTAGTATGTTTCAGAGTTTAAGTGGGCAGTAGGAACTACTGGGCTACAATGTCTGGTAATCCTTACAGGGCCCTGGGCCAGAGCCTGGCAGAGTGGGAGGGCGTGGTCTCTCCTACCAATCCCCCCTCTCCATTGATAAGAGGAAACAAACTCTCCATCTTCTGGACTTCTCCCATGGGAGGAGAAATAGGATAAATGTTTTTTTTTGAACTCCCCAGCAAGGCTCAGACACTCATGGGAACTCCACGTTTTCCTAGGAGCCCAGTCATACCAGTAGGAGAGGAGACTGGGGAGCAAGCTCACTGGAAGCTTGAGTCAAATGCCAACAAAAGGCTGCTTCCAGGCATGAAGATGGCCTGGGGGAAGAGCAGAGGGGTAGTGAAGTGAGGCCTAACACACAAGACAGCATCAACGCCACTGAGCGCTAACCTAACTGGCTCTGGCAAAAATATCACAGCACTGGCATGACTGAAATCTCAAAGCTGAGGAACGCAAAAGCCTCAGATACATTCTTAAAACATAAGAAGACTCAAAGTTTTATAAAATTATAAATGTTTAATACAAATTTTTACATTTTGGGAATCCTGATGCTGGCACTAAAATTATTTCATAACACTATAAAACATAGTAAAATAACCTTTCTGCCAACAACACTTGTAAAAAATACTGTGCGAAAAACAAAGACATAAAATTAATCATTAAACTACTGGCATAGCACTAATATTTTTTAGTACCAGCTGTATCAAAATGGCCAGTTTTTTCTACTAGAAGTTGTACAATATGCTTCAATTTAATTAAAGGAGAAAATTACTTTGACTTAATTGGAACTGAACATTACATGATGAAGAAGGCTATTCTAAAATTCTATATGACCCCTTTTTGTCTCGAGAGATGATGGTTAGCAGCAGCGGTGGGGATCTATGGGCAGTGTTTGAGTCTGCAGATTCTCTCATGGCTTATCTGTCTCATGCTGGATTTGCACAGTCAACTGCAATAACCACATATCAGTCTATTTCCGAATTCTTGAGTCTGAGAGCTTTTCCTTCTGAGAGAAAGTTCTTTTGCATGGCTTGCACATACACTATCAAAGGATGATGTGCCCTCTTGTAGCAGTCGTCATCAGGTATTTTGATCTGATGATGTAGATTCCCAGGATTTCGGATGGATGTTGAATTTTTTCATGGCTTTTTTTGCACATATCCCTGAATCTTAGCTTTGGTCTTCCTCTTGTTCTCAACCCACATGACAGTTCACTGAAGAGGATTTCTTTGGGAAGACATTCACGACCCATTCTTCTCATATGACCAAGCCAACACAGTCTTCTGCTGTTGATGATTGCTGTGAGGCTGTGTATGCCAGATCTTGACAGGACATCTGCATTTAAAACTTTATCTTGCCAGTTGATATTCATAATTCTGTGGAGGCAGCAAAGATGGAAGCTGTTCAATTTTTTCTTCTAGTTCAAGTAGGTGGTCCATGCCTCAGAACCATATTGCAGGATACTCAATACACACGCCTGGTAGATTAGTGTCTTTGTTTTCACTGTCATTTTAGGATTGTTCCATGCATGTTTCGTAAGTGTGCCAAAAACAGTAGCTGTCTTCCTGATTCTGATGTTCAGTTCTTTGTCCATTGATAGGTTTGTGGTGATAGTAGATCCAAAGTAACAAAATTGTTGAACCCCATCTAATGGGCTGTTATCCAAAATGATGTTGGATTGCTGAGGTATGCCTTGAGTGAATACAACAGTTTTCTTCATGCTTATGTCAAGTGAAAACAACTTGCAGGCTCTGGACAGAGCATCCATCAGTGACTATAGGGTGTCTTCATTTTGAGTGATGAGAGATGCATAATCTGCAAAAAGGCATTCCCTAATGAGGACTTTCTTGACCTTAGTTTTGGCCTTGAGACTTGCCAGATTGTAGAGAGAGCCATCTAATCTTGTGTGGAGAAATACACTGCTGCAAGAGTTTTGAAATGTGCAATTTAGTAGAACTGAGAAGAATATGCCAAAGAAGATAGGGGCAAGAACACACCCTTGTTTGACTCCACTTTCATTGCAAACGGTTCTGATGTAGGTCCATCATATTGCACTGTTGCTTCCATGTTTTCATGAAAGGATATTATGAGCTTGAGTAGGGTCATTGGGCAGCCAATCTTGGTTAATACTCTGTATAGTCCTGATATACAAACTGTGTCAAATGCCTTGTTAAGTCCACAAGCACTATGAATAATGGTTTCCTTGTTCTCTGCATTTTTCCTATAGTTGTCAAACAGAGAAAATCAGGTCCATTGTCAGCCTGCCAGTCCTGAAGCCACATTTTGGTTCTGGATAGACTGGATCTGTGAGTTTTGGCAGGTGTTTGAGAATGACACAGGCAAATGTTTTTCCTGTGGTGCTCAGTAATGCCTCTGTAGTTGTTGCAGTCACCCTTGTCACCTTTGTTTTTATAGAGAGTGATGATGTTTGCATCCTTCATGTCATGTAGGACATTTCCTGCTCTCCAGCATTTTAGGAGTAAATCATAGAGAAAGGGGAAGAACACAGCCTTGTTTGCCTTCAGGACTTCAGCTGGGATTCTGTCGTTTCCTGGCACTTTTCTGTTGGAGAGAACATCAAGAGCTTAATAAAGTTCTTCCTCTGTAGGCTTTGCATCTAGCTCAAGCATTTCTGGAAGGGTTGGGATGAGATTGTTAAGTTGAGGTTGTATTGTACGCTCGTGGGAATAAAGACTTGAGTAGTGTTCCACCCATCTGGATGTCTGTAGCTTTTGTCTGTTCTGTTCATTTAAATGCTTCCGTGGGGCAACTTTGGTAACATTTGGTCCGAGTGCTTTCTTCAATCCACCATATGTAGTTTTCAGGTCACCCAAATCCAATGCTTTTTGAATATTAGAACATAGATAGTCCCAATGCTTGTTCTCACACTGCCTGGATTCTCTCTGAGGAACAGATCTCGCATGTCCAAGTTGATCTCTTGTGCTTTGAGATAGATTCTTTATGTTTTATAGATGTGCCTTGTGTTTTCCTTTGAGAAGAGGCCTATGAATGTCTGCTTTTTCATCAATCCAATCTTTGTTGGAGAATTTACGTGTTCCAAAGGCAAATTTGGCACAATTGTATATTGCATCTCTCAGCATGGACCACGTTTCACCAACGGTTTGTTGGTCTGGTTTGTGTTCCATTTCACAAGTCAGATCATCTGAGAAGACAGAGCATTTCAGCGCTTCTCTGGTATAGAGGGTATTGATCTTTGGCTTACTGCATTCTTTTGTCATATAGAGTTTCTTTGGGATGATTTTCACTCTGCTGATGATCAAGGAGTGATCAGCATCACAAACTATGCTGTGGTATGTGCATGTAGGTTGGATGGCACTGAGATATTTCCTGTGTACCAGTACAAGGTCAAGCTGACGGCAGTGACCAGATCTGCGGTGGTGCCAGGAAACCTTGTTACGCTCTTTCAAGTTAAAGAAAGTATTAGTTATGCTGAGCTGATTCTGAGAGCTGAATTTGAGAAGACTTTGACCATTTTCATTCATTTTCCCAATACCATGATGACCAAGGCAGACGGGCCAGGACTGAAGGATGTGTCCAACTCTTGCATTGAAGTTGGCAAGGATGTAGTTGTTTGCCAGTTGGAAAGGAGTCAATAATTTTCTGAAGATTACAATAAAAGTGGTTCTTTTCTTTGGTGCATGATGCCAATGTGGGTACATAAGGACTGATGATGTTGACATATCCTGACTTGGTGCAGAAGATTCAAAGACATAATGCGTTCCGATTCAGCTGTGGGCATATTGATAGATTTCAGCAGATTGTTCTGAACAGCAAATCTAACTCTGTAAGGGCGATGTTCCTCTGAACTCAAGCCCTTCCAGAAATAAGTGTAGGGATCCTTCAGTCCGCGTAGACTATGGATCGCGCCCTTTGTAACTCCATTTAAGATCGTCATTTGCAGCATTGACTGTGACTGTGGAGGCCCACATAAGAGTGACAGTCCTTGCTAGATCTACTGCATACGTAGTGGGTGTCTGGCAGGTCCTTGCTGTCCTTTCTACGGGCTCGCTTCTCCTCTGCCAGCTGTCTGATCTTCATCTCGCCCTTCTGAAGGCCCTTGTGTAGTTCCTGCTTCCAGCTGCTGCAGTCTTCTGCCAGCTCTTCCCAACTATCTGGGTCGATGTCTACCTCCTTGAGGTCCCTCTTACAGACATCTTTGTAGTGCAACTGGGGGCATCCGGGAGGTCTTTTGCCAGAGGCTAGCTCGCCGTACGGGATGCCTTTTGGTATCCTTCCATCATTCATTCTGTGGACGTGGCCAAACCAGCAGAGCTGCCACTGGCTGAGGAGAATATGCATGGTTGGAATTCCAGCTTGCTCAAAGATGGCAGTGTTGGGCACTCTGTCTTTCCATGATATCCCAAGAATGCGCCTGAGGCAGCGCAAGTGGAAGACATTCAGCCTCTTTTCCTGGTGGGCGTACAAGGTCCAAGACTCGCTGACGTAGAGGAGGGTGCTGAGGATGCAGGCTCTGTAGACTCGCAGTTTGATGTGAGTGTACAGCTTGTTGTTGTTCCACACTCTCTTGCTAAGTCTAAACCGAGTTGTGGCTGCTTTTCCGATCCTTCTGTTTAGCTCAGTCTCCAGCGACAGGGTGTCAGTGATGGTGGACCTGAGGTAAGTGAACGCGTAGACAACCTCTAGTGTGTAATTGTTAACGCTGATTGATGGAGGTTCAGCAACGTCCTGACCAAGTACGTTTGTCTTCTCTAAGCTGATGGTAAGCCCGAAGTCCTTGCATGCTTTGGAGAACTGATCCAGCAGTTTTTGAAGCTGGCCTTCTATGTGTGTCACTACAGCAGCGTTGTCTGAGAACAGCATGTCTCTAATGAGCACTTCCTGCACCTTAGACTTAGCCTTCAGCTTTTCAAGATTAAACAGTTTCCCGTCAGATCTTGTGTGCAAAACGATGCCCTCTGTTGGGGACCCAAAGGCATGCTTCAGGAGGAGTGCGAAGAAGATCCCGAACAATGCTGGAGCAAGGACGCATCCTTGTTTGACACCATTCCTGATACTGAAGGCATCTGATGATGTGCTGTCATATTGGATGGTTCCTCCCATGTCTTCGTGGAAAGACTGGATCATCTTGAATAGCCGTGGTGGACAGCCTATCTTGTGGAGCAATTTAAACAGTCCATCCCTACTGACCAAGTCGAAAACCTTGGTCAGGTCGATGAAGGCGACATAGAGTGGCTTCCTCTGCTCCCTGCATTTCTCCTGCAGCTGCCTCTGGGAGAAGATCATGTCAATGGTAGATCTCTCGGCACGGAATCCGCACTGGGATTCACGATACACCCTCTCAGCGAGCTTCTGGAGTCTTCCGAGAATGACACGAGCGAACAATTTACCAGTGATGTCACGGTAATTGTTGCAGTCACTTCTGTCTCCTTTGTTCTTATACAAGTTACAGTGTTGGCGTCCCACATATCCTGTGGAACCTCACCCTCTCTCCAGCATAGGCACGGCAGCTCATGTAGGGGTTCTAGGAATGTGTCCAAGGCACACTTGATCACCTCTGGAGGTATACCATCCTGGCCTGGGGCCTTTCCTACTGAAGTGCTGTCAATAGCTTTCTTCAATTCGACCACAGTTGGTTCCTGGTCCACCTCATCCATGAGTGACAGGAGCTTGATGGCGTTGAGGGCTGTGTCAACCACAGTGTTCTCGCATGAGTACAGCTCAGAGTAGTGCTCGACCCATCGCTCCATCTGTTTGGCTTTGTCAGTGACGACTTCACCAGATTTGGATTTCAGAGGTGCCATCTTGTTTTGAATGGGTCCCATTGCCTTCTTTATGCCCTCGTACATTCCCCTGAGATTACCAAAGTCAGCACAGGTCTGGATGCCACTGCATAGCTTAAGCCAGCAGTTGTTGGCACAGTGCCTGGCTGTCTGCTGCACTATTTTTCTGGCTACTCTGAGTGCTTGCTGGGTACTCTGACTCAGTGAGCGTTTATACTCCAGAAGTGCAGCACACTTTTTTTCGATGACTGAAATCATCTCATCGGAGTTAGCTTCGAACCAGTCATTTGTGTTTCCAGCTCTTCTTCCAAACACTGACAAGGCCATATTGTAGATTGTGTCCCTCAGATGCTGCCATCTGGATGTCACACCAGCACCCACAGGGCTGCTGCGCAGATTCTCCTCAAGGTTCTCTCTGAACATTTCGGCTTTTTCTGAGTTTGCCGTCTTTCTGGCATCAATGCGAGGCCTTCCATTTGGTTTAGAATGGTGCAGCTTCTTGGGTATCAGCTTGAGCTTGGAGCAGACTAGCGAATGATCTGTATCACAGGCGGCACTATGGTAGCTGTGTGTCAGGAGGACGTTTTTGAGGTAGTTGTGTCCGGTGATGACCAAGTTTAATTGGTGCCAGTGTTTCAAGCTTGGGTGTCTCCATGACACTCTGTGCTGTGGCTTGGTTCGGAAAAATGTGTTTGTGATGCACAGATTGTGGTACGTGCAAAGTTCGAGTAGATGCTGTCCGTTGTCATTCATTTTTCCCACACTGAAGTGACCTAGGCAAGAGGACCATGAGTCACGATTGGCTCCAGCTCTTGCATTGACGTCACCCAAAAGGTACAGTAGTTCATGAGCAGGTATTTGCACTATGGCAGCACTGAGCTTGTCATGGAACTTGTCCTTTGCTTCTGGTGTGGCGTTCAGGGTTGGAGCGTAAGCGCTGATCAAGTGGACAGTACCGGCACAGGTTTGAAGTTTGACCTGAAGGAGTCTTTCTGATCTGCCCTTGACTAGTTCCACCATTTGCAGAAGGGTGTTTCTGGTGGCAAAGCTGACACCGTGCTCCGTGGGTTCCTCTTGGGCTTTTCGCTGCCAGGAAAAGGTGTAATCCTTTACCTTTAGGGATCCCGAAGCTGCAAGTCGCGTCTCCTGCAAATTGGCGATGTCAACTTGGAGCCTCTTCAGTTCCTCATTGATGACAGCGGTCTTTTGGGTGTTGATGTCCTGAAGATCTTCAGTCAAACCAGTCAACATGGTCCGTACATTCCAACAAGCAAGCTTGAAACTTTGATGATTTCCTTTTCTTAATAATGTTCTTGTTGGTTTGTCTGGTGCTCATTTCAGTCACTTGTCAGGTTTGGGAACCTTAAGCCTCATGCACCCAGTGAGGCAAGTGAACTGTGGTGAGACAGTACCCTACTGGCTGGGAGCTGCCCAGCTTAAGGTGGGCGGTGACTGTCCAATGAGATGCAATGATCTCTCCCACCATTGGAAGCAACCCCTGGCGCTCGTTCTCTACGCCAGTCAAGCAAGAGCTTATAACCGGTATCTGTTGCCTCCTGTGTTGGTTCAACACTGTTAAGCGAAGCTGGAGTACCTCTCCAGGCACGAGCCTGGGCAGTTTTTGTGGAGACGCTTGGCTGCCCAGACACCAGGCCCCACCTCTCGGCTTTAATGATATAGTCCAAAGGAAAGGATAACTTCTACGTTTGGTACCAGCTCAGCTGCAGGAGTTGCCGGGACAGTGCCAGAAGTTGACACAGAACCACCTTAGGACTCCCCTCCGGATTTTCTGTCAGGGTTTACTCCCTTAGCCTTGCTCCTTCCCAGGATAACCCACAAGGCAGTGGGGTGTCTTCCTCTGCCTTCGCAGGAATTTTCGATTTGCAGCACCACACCTCCTGGTCTGCCATTGAGACTGTGCATTAGAAGGGAGAAGCAACAAGTTCCTCCATAAGGTCGGTATGTGAGACAGACCAGACCCTCCTCTCTGTGTTTCGCCTGTGAGCTGACGCAGTTGCCCAGGGGATGGCCTCCCTGTAATGCACAACAGCTGCTAGGCGCCGACAGTGAGAGTTGAGTGGTGGGTGAGGACCAGTGCTTCCGTCCGTCTGAAAAGGCGCAGCTTCTGGAGAGTCAAAGGTTCTACCTCTACCCCAGACACCCCTTCACTGACTCAGCTTCTGCCAGCCTGGTTTCCTGGAGAGCAATGATGTCACAGTTCAGTTTGTGCAGCTGTTGATCAATGACTGTTTTGCGTACTGAGTCCATGTTCGTAAGGTCATGGGCAGATTCAAGTCCTGGACACGTGGTCTGCACATTCCAGCTACTGAGCTTGGCCCCAGTCTACTCCCCGCATCCCCTTGGCTCAACCAATCGCCAACCCCCCCTCCACCCAACAGCCCCACACTGCTCCCCGATCTCTGCAGCCTGACCTGGCTCAACCTCCAGCCTGATCCTGCGGCACAGGCTGGTTCGATCTTCCCTGCCACTGCCCACTCTCCTGTCTCTGAACTCCCCTCCCCAGCCTGCAGCCTCCCCCAACCCCAGCTCCAGCTTGGTCCAGTCCCTGCACCCCGACCCCTTGAAAGGACTTACCACTGGTGCAGCCCAGGGGAGCTGCTACTTCCTCCACCTGAGCCATCCTGTGTATGTGGGAGCTTCAGTACCAGCTCCTCCAGGCCATGCAGTGGCCCCTCCAGCTGTGTGTGATGAAGTGGGTCTGGCTGCACAGAAGGGCAGCCGCAGCCATGTGTGGCAAAATCTCTAACATTCTAAGCCTGAACAAAAGCAGATCAATATTTTGACATCCCTTTCATCTCGTCGTTTAACATTCGAAGAGAGATTTCAGCATTGTTCCATATAATTAAGGAAGTGAAATTTATGGTCATTTATATACATTTAAACATGTACCAAAAGTAGGAAAATAATCACTGAAACTTTGTGAGTTTTCAGGGAAGGTCAAGTACTGAAAGATTTCCACCGACAGCTAATAGTTTGGTCTGGGAATGCTGTTGTGGTTCCTCATGGGAGCTGTAGTTCGATTACCTGGTGTCCCCATTCTCCTCTAGGAGCCGGGCTCCCCGGTCAGACTGTGTCTGTTGCTGTTCCATGGTCAGGGACACCCATCACATATACTTCCCCTCTCCAAAAGGGGAGGCTGTGGTTCATCACAACATATTTAGTTCAGTGAGGAACAGAGCAGTGCCTGGGGAGGTCTGTGGCCTGGGACAATCCCCTTCTCCACCCCAGGCCCCATTCCTGACCCATCTCTGCTCTGCCCCTTCCTGCTCCCATTACACCCCTTCTTTTAAGCGCCTCTCACAAGCAGTGCGACCTGGGGATTACCGGGGGCTGGGCACTGGCAGCAGACGTTCTCCCTCTTCCCCCACATGCACTCACTGTAGTGGTGGGAAATGGAACCACCTAGCCCTTGCTTGCTCTGCATCTCTGAGATACCCAGTTAGGAGATGACTGAGTGGAGTAGGCTGGGGCTGGGTCACTCTGCTTCCCACAGCTTCTGGCTCTGTTGGTACATGTGGGGCTGGGAGCATGAATACCTGAACTAAAACTCCAATGAGACAAAACTCTGTCATATTCACTTTTTCTACAGAAAAGCAACTCAATTTTGGACCAGCTTTACTTTCAACTATCATTTGTTATGGAGGGGATCTTAATCCTTTGTACCATTTCTTTTATTCCTGACCTAGAAAAACTTACTCAGCTTGTTGAATAGTGACAGACAGGTAGCCATGTTAGTCTGTGTTCTAACAAAACAAAAAAGCAGTCATGTAGCACTTTAAAGACTAACAAAATAATTTATTAGGTGATGAATGGGACAGACCCACTTCTTCAGATCTACAGCCTTACCAGAACTGACTCAATATATAAAGCACAGAGGTCCAAAAATTGTTATCAAGGTCAACACATCAGAAAAATTGTTATCAAAGTTGGAAAATCAGAAGAGCAGAGGGACATCAGGAGGGGGTGGTGGGGTGGGGAAGTCCTAAGGACTCTTTTACATACTTCGATATTTTATCTAACTCTTAACTCCCCACCCTTGCCGCTGTCCCTTCTGCTCTTCTGATTTGCCAACCTTGATAACAATGTTTCTGATTTGTCAACCTTGATAACAATTTTCTCATTTGCCAACCTTGGTAACGATTTTTGGACCACTGTGCTTTACATGTTGAGTCTGCTCTGGTATGGCTATGATCTGAAGAAGTGGGTCTGTCCCATGAAAGCTCATCACCTAATAAATTATTTTGCTAGTCTTTAAAGTGCTGCTGGACTGCTTTTTATTCAGCTTGTGGAATTCAGCAATTACATAATAATCCAGGATTACTAAAGGTTAATTTGTTGCTTCTGTTGTATGCAGAAGTGAAGAAATATGTCTGCCCTGGGTGAGGGGAATTTGCATTATTTCCGCTGTTCTTCCCCAGCCACTAACTGGAGAACCTAACCCTCAACTAACTGGAAGTGGTTTGCTGGTGGAGTTAAAAACTTAAGCTGTCCCAGCAACCCCTCATTGTATAGGTGCAACTTCCACTAGGAAAAAAGGGGCAAAATATACAGTGCAAATTAAAAACCATCAGATTTTAAAATGAACTATCTACTATATATTTGAGAGAGTGTTTGTTTCATCAAGAACTCCTTCTAATCGGTAAGAGCTAGGACCACCAAATCTGGTATACAGCTTTTGCTTATCAGAACTTAAAGCAATCTAAGTGTTTGTTCATGCCAGAAAAATGGGATGTGCCTGGAATGGATTGCCTCTCATAAAACCTAACAGAAAACAGAGTCCTCAAAACTGATATAACTGAGCAAATGTTGGAAGAAAATGAACCAAGATGAGCCAGAAAACTAGGATGAACCTGGAGTAGGATTGCTACTAAATAAACCTTACAGAAAAGAGAAAAAAACTGAGAAATTTGGAGTAGTGCTCTGTTTTGGCACAGCTAAATCAATACTTAGTGTTTGAAAATTAGAAAAAAATGTTATCGAAAATCAAACTGACTAGAGTCCTTTTTTGTGAAAACATAGCAAATAATACGAGTTTACAGGAATGACAAAAAACCCATGTGATTGAATTCCCATTTAAAAAAAATTGCTGGGCAAATTAGACCATTTTAACAACCTCTTTTCAAAGAAAACTGAAATAAAAATTAACATAAATTAATACTGTATTTTTGAAAAATGCAATCATTTAAATTAAACATGTACATTTTCCTTTTATCTTCTTAAAAAAACTTCTTAATTGAGTTAAGGACCTGAGCAACACTGCATAAATCTGCTAGTATGTATGTAGAAGAGATCTGAAATGACTGATTTCCACAAGCTGTTGTGATCATTTTCAGTTTAATATTAAAAATCACATTACAAATTCACCTTGAAATTTTTGTTGACCCTCTGATAGAACAAAAAGAAAATAAAAGTTGTACCCAATCTCCTGAAAAATGTCGCAGAATAAATAATGTTAGCAGAAAACATTGCACATTCTTGGGACCTTGTTAATGCAAACCTCGGGTAGTTTGTTTTAAACTGGGATGGTTTTAAGTTTTGCACTGTATATTTTGTGCAATTGTATTCCTAACTGTTTCGCTCTCTGTGTTACACACACACACACACGCACACATGCTAGAAATGGGGAAACTAATATACTGAAGATGATGATTATTCTATCATACAAATAATTTAGAAGAATGTATGAGCTGACCACAATATAAATGTTAATTTTAGTAATCTGCATACAGTTAAGAAGATTTAAGTGTGAATGTTTCCCACAGAGGAGCAATTTGTTTTCAACATCATTTTTAAATGAGATTTTTTTTTGCCATTAGAAAAGACAATCTTAGAATTAATTGATGGTAATTGACATGCATCAGCATCCTTGTTTATGTTTGCACCAGAGTAAGCAGGAACTAAGTAGACACAGAGAATGGACTGGTAAAAAACAGAATATGTGCCTGTTGTGCAGTGGGGAAGCTTGCAGTGCTGTCCTCTTTTCAAATTTGCACTGTGTTCCCATGTTCCATTTTAGCCCGTTACTATGAAGTCTGTAACTGAAGGAGATTAGTGTCGAATGCTGTCCATTCTCAATAAGTTTTCTGACTCTGTACATTGTACAGAGGCAGTTGTAGGCAGTTTTCTGGTTATAGGTATCTATTTCCTTATTGGTATCCCTGCCAGCAGCTAGTTGAATGAGTACTGAATTTCAAATAACCTTACATCAGACAATAACGTTTTGTTGAAATCCCGGGCTTAGAAAGCCAATGTTTAACTTCCAGTACTAACAAGTAGGGATAATTGGCTCTATAGTCAACTGTGCCCCTGTGTTCAACACTTTTCAAGTGGCTCTCAAGTAGTTGCACCCTCCTGCGAGCTTTGTAGTTACACTGTTATGTAGCAGAGTGCATGCTAGATTCATAATTTGTTTTGAGATGGTTAGAACTGGCAGAGCTTCCTTAGCACCAGTTATGTAACTAGAAATCCAGAGAGATTATTTGAAGAACTATAGTAGAGCTGGGTAGCACAAAGCAAATTGAAATCTGATTTTCACAGTTTCTTGACTGCTTCACAGTGGGTACAGTGCCTGCCGATACAAGCAATCTCTTAGCTTCACAGAGGTTGACCGCAGCATATGAGGTTCCTTAACACCACTTTCCTAGACCTCCATCTATGCTAAGAGATTAGGTCAAATTTAGGTGACATAGGCTGAATTTCTAAGGGGCCAATCACTACAGGGGCCTTTCCGTGGACTTTAAGGGCTCCTAACATTGACTCTTGTACTCCTGCTTTTCATAAGGAGTAATGCCACTTTGCCTGGTCAACCTTGGGATAATGCAGATGGAGTGTTGTGAAATTCAACATTCTTGGCCACCTGACAGTGTCCCACAGTGCCTCAGTGTGACCACTCTGGCCACCATTTTCAGCTCTGCAAGAAGCAGCCTGGGAAACTTTGAATTTCATTTCCTGTTTGCCCAGCATGGCGAGCAGCACCCCTCAGGCACACATCTGGCCATGAATTCCTAAGGTTGCAGACAAGCTCCAGGACCTCATTGCTGTGTAGGGGGATGAATCTCTGCTAAAAAATACGAAGCAGCAAAAGAAATGCAGACATATATGCCAAGATCTCACAAAGCATGGAGGAAAATGCTATACAAGGGATACCTAGCAATGCCTCATGAAAATAAAGGAGCTCAGGAAGGTGTACCATAAAACAAAGGAAGCAAATGAATGTTATGGGTCATCACCACAAACATGCCACTTCTATGAGCAGTTGCATGGGATTCTAGGAAGTGACCATGGTTCCCAAAAAATCTGTGTATAGCTCTGAAGAGATTCCTCATGAATCCTCTGACAAGAGCAAGAGGACGTGATCGATGAGGAAGAGGAGGAGGATGACAATGGTCAGCAGGTGAATGGAGCAGCTGTTGTCACCAACAGCTAGGAAGTTTTTGTAACACTGGATCTCATCCCCTTCTCCCAGGACATTTCACAGTTGCGCCATGATGTGGGAGGGCGCCTCTGGTGAGTTCTCTTTTTTAAGAATGCTACAAGTGGGCTAAGGCAATTGGGTGTGATGTCCACTGTACCTACACAGCCCGGGGCCCCTGGAACAACTTGTTAATGTGTCTGGGGATGGAACATTGATCTTCCCTGCACATCTCCAAAAAGCTCTCAGAGAAGTACTCTTTAATTCTTCTCGTGAGGTTTTTGGGGAGGCCTCCTTTATTCCGACCTCCTTGATAGGGCACCTTTCCATGCCAAATCACCCATGAGTAATCTGGAGTCATGGAACCGCACAGCAGTGCATAAAAAATGACTGGCCTTGTGCTGACTTTCAGTTAACCGCTGTTCCTTATCAATGTTAGTCTAAGGAGACTAATATCTCTTTTTGCAAACTAGAGGAAGCAGGGGAATGAGCACTAAGCAACTATATGATAGCACAAGCTGCTCTGACATGCTGGACCACCCTCCCTACTCTCCCTGTGCTACTGGGAAAAGGGAAATTTTCAATGTCCCAGCCAAGGTTGTGTAGGAGTAGGAGAGACAATGCAGTGACAGAGAGCCAGGAACACAGACACAGAGAAGACAGAACAAGTTGCTCTGCCATATCTGGACCTACCCCAACCTCCCTGGGATGCAGGGGAAGGGAAATTTTCATTGTCTCAGCCAAGAGGGCAGGTGGAAGACCACTGGGCACACACAGTGACCACCACTGCCAAAGCCCCTATCCCTGCTCAAATCCACTTGCCTTTCACTCCCAGGGATGCTTCTGCAAGCAGAAGGCCGACATTCCCCCACCTGTGATACCAAAATGCCCTTGCTTACCCGCCCCTGAAGCCCCTGCCATGAACTCCTTTAGCGTCCCATCAAAACAATTAAGCTGAAAAAACACAGTGTCTTTATTGTCTGTGTTGCATGGGGGGCGGGGTTTGCAGGGTTTACAGGCAAGCGCACATCATTCAAGGGGGACCTCCTTAAGAGCAACAGATACGCTGTCATGTCACTCTCTAGTTATTCATAAAGCTGTTTTGCAAAGCCTCCCTGATTTGCAGTGTCCCTCACTGTGTTCTCCTTATTGCTCTGGTGTCTGGCTGTTCACAATTACTGGCCAGGTGGTCTGCCTCTGTCCTCTAGCCTGGCATGAAATTTCCACCCCCCCACCCCCAATCCCACATAAATTATGAAGCACACAGCAGACTGCTCCCATGAGGGTATGTGGCTTTTGCTAAGGTCTAACTGAATCATGAGACTCCTGAACCTGGCTTTTAAATGGCCAAAGACACATTCTACTACCATTCTGCACTTGCTTAGTCTGTAGTTGAACTGCTCCTTACTGCAGTCCAGGTTGTGTGTATATGGCGAAGGGAGCAAGGGTTAAACTGGGTTACCCAGACTCAGTATTGGCATCTCCAAGTCTCCAATGGTGATCTTCTGGTCTGGGAAGCAAGTCACGTTCTGCAGCTTCCTAAACGGACCAGAGTTCCTAAAGATGAGTGTATCATGCATCTTTCCTGATCATCTCGTATTGATGTCATGGAAACAACCCTTGTGATCCACTAATGCCTACAACACCATGGAGAAGTACCCTATCTGGTTTAGGTACTCTGTGGCAAGGTGGTCCAGTGTGAAGATAGGGAGGTGCATTCCATCCATCGCACCTCTGAAGTTATGGAACCCCATCATGGTAAAACTGCCCTCTATCCCCTTCACATTTCCCAGAGTCACTCAGATTACAGCACCCTCCACTGTAGACTTGCCCATTCCAAATTGACTGCCCACTGACCCATAGCTGTCTGGTGTTGCAAGCTTCCACAAATCAATTACCTCATTCTTCTAAACTGTCAGAGCAGGTCTCATTTTGGTATTGCATCACTTCAGGGTGGGTGAAAGGATTTCACGAAGTTCTGTACAAGTGGCCTTACGCATGCAGCGGTTTTTGTAGCCACTGCTGATCATCCATTCCTGCAGAACAATGTGGTCCCACCAGACTGTTTGTCTGATGGCATAAGAGCTGGTGCTTCACTGTGTTCAAAGCATTGAGTGCAGCCAGCACCTCCCCATTCCTCCTCTCCAGTGTCTTCTTTTCATATATGTCTGTGTCCTCCTTGGAGTCTTCAGCACTCTCATAGCTGCTTAGTCTCTGCACATACTGTAGCACAATGCATGAGGTACGCGCAATGCTTACTACAACAGTTTTAAGCGGGACTGGTTCCATGGTAGCTTTGCAAAGTTGTGTGAAAGGACATGAAAAAGGATGCAAAAACAGTTTTTGCTGTTGTTTTCCATAGGGAGGAGGAGGAGAAAAGTGCCCTATGGGATGCTGATAACACCCCCTGCAAAACCACCCGTGGCACATTATTGTCCCATCACACACTGGGTCAGAAACCCACAATTCAATGGGGCAGTAGGATCTGTAGGATAGGTACCCACAGTGCATTGCTGACAAAGTCAAACCTGGCAATGCTAATGGGGGACATTCCGTCAACTGTATGTACCAGTGTGGACATGCATCTTTGACTTTGCAAAATTTGTTGCTAGAAAATTGACCTTAACAAATTTGGCCTGATTTCATAGTGTAGACATACCCTAAAAAAGAACTTTGAAGAAATCCTGGCCCTTTAGAGTCAATAGGAAAACTCCATTTTTTAAAAAAAAGATTTTATGTAGGTGAGTGCCTCCTGCAATTTTTTTTGTCCATTGCTTAAATAACCACCTTGGGAAAAAAATGGAGTTTTGTCATTGACTTCAAAGGGGCCAGGATTTCTTTGATGTTAATTGACAGGAAAAGAATGTCAGTACCCTTTATCTGGAACAGAACTGCTGTGTTGTGGTGGATATGCTTAGCTGACAGAGTAGTAAATACCAAGAAGTATGAATGCATTATGAATTCTTCGCTTGGAGTCCTATTTTGTGTAATTCTTTATTTATGTCTTTGCTTTGCCAAAATTTATATATTTAATAAATCTTATTTTCACATAACTCAGTTGACATCCTCTCTCCCTGGATTCTAAAAATGAATACTTCATTGCTGGAAACTGCTGAGTGCACAGGGAGAGAGGACAATAGAGGAAAAGCATCAATGATCCAGAGGCACCTGGGGATGAAAGAGTGAAATTAACCTAAAATAAGTCTTCATGAGAAAAAGAATATGCTGACAAATTAAAGTTGAATCTGCATCACTGAATCTGTGTCCCAATAACTATACTTAAATGTGGACATGGAGGCAGACCCAAAACAATCCTGGAAACATTTTGCAAACTACAAGTTGTACAAAAACAATGAATTTAATGCTAAAATAGGAAATATATATTAATTGTAAGGGACATCTAGAAATGTAGATTAATATATTCACTACCCTGTAACAATCCACTATATAAAACATTAAAATCAATGGACTTAAAAATTCTAATAAAAAGAGAACAAAGAATACGCTAATGAGAAAAGAGACAAAGTACGATAAACTCTGTCATATTCGGCATTCTATCATCCAGAACTCTCAAATAAGCAGCATTTTAACCATAAGTAATTTTTAGTTACATTTCCATAAGTAAATACAAATAAATACAGTGTAAGTTTACAGTGTACTATACTATTCTTTTTGGTAAACAAAGTACTCTTCATACATTTTTTTTTGTTTCTTAATATCTAATCTTGTTTTTCTTTAGTGTTTTGCATTGCTAGGTATACCTCCCTATTATCTAGAATATTTGAATATCTTGCAACTTCCCAGCTGCCGTATATGAAAGCGGATGAAGGGTTTGGTTTTACTATTCATTCATATTTTAGGGAATCATCTGCTGTTTTGTACATGCAAAGCATATTAATAGGGTGCTATTTTCATTTGCTTGCATCTCTTTTGAATTCAAATGTATCCATTAACACCATTACAGCATTGCCTATGTATATTAGAGCCATTATGATTAACTGTTTTTAAAGCATCACTTTAGCTATGGCATTGTAAATTACAGGCAAATTCATGATGGCATGTAAGACACTGAGAGGGGTGGTTAGGATTGGAGGCTCACTGGGAGAAGTGAGCTTTTTAGCAGGAACGTGAAAGAAGGAAAGAGGCTGTTCTATGGGTAAAGGACAGCAGTCATGACCCCTGGGTAGGATTTGTGCAACAATGACAGGCTGGACTGGTAGAAGAAATATATGAAAAGGGCCTGGAATAATTTGATATTTCCAAAGAATGGCGGCTGGAATCTGACATATACAGCAACTCCATCTGATAATATCTGAGAGAAATAAAAGTGACCATTGGGCGGTTTCAAAATCATTCACCTCTCGAGAATCTCATAATGTACACCCACTGAGGATGAGCTCCTTGGTTTGTGGACACACTAATAATGAGTTATACAGTTAGATGAGCTATTTGAATTAATTTGTCCAAAAGAATTTATCCAAGTACAGTCTTGCCAAATTTCATCCAGATTCAGAGATTTTTTTTTCTGAAATGTATTGAATTCTAAAGGTTAACTGGAAATGGACAATGAACAACTCCAGCAATATCTGGAATCCACAGACTTCCTGAATCCTTGTCAGCTTGTTTTCAGTCCCAGATATGGAAGAAAAGGCCCAACCCAATTCCCATTAAAACGAATGGGAGTCTTTCCATTGACTTCAGTAGGAGTTGATGGGCTGCACTGAGTTTGTTTTCTTGTGATGTGTACCAGTGGGTCTCAACCTTTCTAGACTACTGTGCCCCTTTCAGGAGTCTGATTTGTCTTGCGTACCCCAAGTTTCACCCTCAAACTACTTGCATACAAAATTGGGCATAAAAATATTGTCACAGCCCACTCACTGAAAACCGGCTTATTTTCTCATTTTTCCCACAGTATTATAAAATAAAACACTTGGAATATAAATATCATCATTACTTTTCAGTTCATAGTATATAGAGCATTGTAAAGCAAGTCACTGTTTGAAATTTTAATTTGTCCTGGCATTGCTAGGGCTTTTTATAGAGCCTCTGGCAGAACCAGGCAAATATGTAGCTGAGCTGATGTATCCCTTGGAAGACCTCTGCATACCTCCAGGTGTTCACTTATCCAGCTGAGAACCACTGATATACTCCATTGCTAACCCCCAAAAATAAAATCACCTGTGAGATGCTTTGCTGAGTAATGCTGTCCCTTTAATGATCTACCCTGGGCAACGGACTAGGACTGTTTGTTGCTGTTGATTATAAAGTACTGCTTCGTCAATTTGCCTCTAGAATCCTGTGGGGATGATAGAGCCAAACCTGAAGAGATTTATTATTTCTTGAAGAGGTACCAGAGCCAGGCAACACCTCGCCCTCCCTGGCTGACATGGTGATTTTGATGAAAGCTAACAGGTTTCTGCTCATTCATGGTCACAAGATAGAGGGGATATTTAATGGCAGAGGGAAAATTATGTTGTTGTAAAGTGGGGTGGTGAACAGTTGTTTTGTGTAAGCTGGTTGCTTGTGCGGCCTCCCAGGAGAGATTCAGAAGCAGCCCAGCTGAGTACCAGAGCGCCCGAAGCTAGGTTTTCCATTTCTACTGGTGGCACACATTCGCATATACCTTGGTGCACATAAAAACGATTCTGCACATTGGATTAGAGGTAGCGTTGGTGGTGGCAGTTTTGTACTGAGGGCCAAGAGATGCCTTTTGCCGAAATAGCTTGTGTCCGTACACCTCATTGAATCCATTGCTACACTTACATTTTCAGGTAGCAGTAGTGGCCTAAAATGCCTTTCATATTCGATGGCTGGCAAGGATGGCCATCCTCCAGACCCACACCTCCTGGTGTCCTTCTCTTATTTGTTTCCCCCAGGCTAAGCAAATGTAACAGTCTCTATGTGGGACTACCCTTGAAGAAGACTACACAGACTTGTCAGCTGGTACAGAATGTATCCTTCTGAGTGCTGAACCTCTTGTGTCTGGCACTCTTGCGATGTCACCGATGCCGGATGAGACAATTTGCCAAACCATGGGAGGTCAGTATTGTCTAGCAGTATTATCAACACTTCCTTTTCTGTTACTGGGCTCTTAGAAGACGTTTGGGGGTAAATTACAGCTAAATAACAGCACAGAACACTAAGACCCAGGACTGGTGGCTGTAAATAAACTTTATGGGACCATGGGAAAGTTGGCCATGCCTCTGATAAGCGGTTGTACAGCTAACTACCATTATGTTGGATTATGCATCTTGCCAGACAAGATAGTTCTGGATTAGAAATGTTCAACCTGTAGCACAGTGAAGAACTGTTTGCATGAATGAAACATGCACAGTGTCAATCTGGCTCAAAAAGTGTTATTAACTAGTCTCTTAATTTGATATACAACAACACTGGTTACTCCTCCCCCACCCCTCCCAAAAGTCATGCAGCATAGTTAAAGGGCTACATGAACTCAAAAGACTAGACACAGAGAGGTAGCCGTGTTAGTCTGTATTGTCGCAAAACAAAAAAGGAGTCATGTGGCACTTCTTTAAAGTAAAAAAAATAATTTATTAGGTGATGAGCTTTTGTGAGGCAGACCCTGATCTGGAGAAGTGGGTCTGCCCCACAAAAGCTCATCACCTAATACATTTTTTTTGTTAATCTTTAAAGTGCTGCATGACAGCTGGTTTGTTTTTTTCAAGAGACTAGAATAGGGCCTTTACTAAATGAGTACACTAGATGGGGCTATTTGCTAGTTTTAAAAATGCTTTATGACAAACACAATGGTGACAAAATAATATCTTTTAGCAGATCAGTTTCTGTAGGGGAGAGAGACAAGCTTTCACACCCACACAGAGCTCTTCTTCAGGTCATGCAAAGAACTGCTCAGGATAGGCAGGAGTGGTGGAACCTTATTTATGCCCTAAGCGATACCTGACAGCATAGGAAGGATTTAGATTCAGATGATAATTAGGGCCAATATGGTGCTGACAGACTGATGTTTGTGAAACTGTCAAGTCATAAATGAGAGAGGCAAAGGCGTGGTGTTCGCCAGGATGACAGTTATCCTGAGGAAGAATGACACCGTCGCGATCATATACTTGATCATGCAGTACTGATAGGGTAGCTTGTGGCTTTGTTTAACACTAAAGTGAAAAGATAATGTCTGGATGGAGTGAGTTATAAATAGTTTTGATTGGGATTTTATTTAAAACGTTATGGCATATCTGTAGTGAGAACCCTGTAGACACTCATACATTTAGTGGTGATAAAGGCCAGATACATGATGGAACAGTCTATAACTTTTCTCTGAGTTGACTGGGCTGGTGTGAGGTAGGACTTGGGGGAAAAAGTTGCTCCCTATGTACAAAGTTGGGTATTTTACAACCATTTTTTTCTTTTAAGCGTTCCAAAGAGAGCCTGACACCTATGCTCTGCTCATAGGATGTGGTTTTCAAAGCACTAAGTGTTGTTCTTCTCCCATAGAGAAGCGCTGGGCTTCTGTTGAGCTATATACCAGCTTTATACTGCTGTCCACCTGCACAGAATCTGAGCTCCTTCCATGTAAAATCCATGGCAATCGTCAAGTTATGGGTGTACTTTTTGAAGTCTCTGGCCTCTTTTTCTCTTCTAGGGTCAAAAGTCTGCTTGGGACAGATGTTTTCTTGTGTTCTGGGTTTTCTCATTTTTTTTTTCATTTGGTTGGTTGAGGGCAGGGATGTCAGCGTTAAGAGTGCCATTCTCATGGTAGAAAGGCTCTTTATTGGGAAAGCTAGTTACACAAATCCTGGGTAATCTTGAAAATCCCAACACAATTATTTAAAACATGTCTACTGCATTTGTATGTACTAAGTCTTACTCTTTAAAGGCCGTGTCTACACGTGCACGCCACTTCGAAGTAGCGGCGCCAACTTCGAAATAGCGCCCGTCACGGCTACACGTGTTGGGCGCTATCTTGAAGTTGAAATCAACGTTAGGCGGCGAGACGTCGAAGTCGCTAACCCCATGAGGGGATGGGAATAGCGCCCTACTTCGAAGTTGAACGTCGAAGTAGGGCACATGTAGATGATCTGTGTCCCGCAACATCGAAATAGCGGGGTCCGCCATGGTGGCCATCAGCTGAGGAGTTGAGAGACGCTGTCTCTCCAGCCCCTGCGGGGCTCTATGGTCACCGTGTGCAGCAGCCCTTAGCCCAGGGCTTCTGGCTGCTGCTGCGGCAGCTGGGGATCCATGCTGCAGGCACAGGGTCTGCAACCAGTTGTCGGCTCTGTGGATCTTGTGTTGTTTAGTGCAGCTGTGTCTGGGAGGGGCCCTTTAAGGGAGCGGCTTGCTGTTGAGTCCGCCCTGTGACCCTGTCTGCAGCTGTTCCTGGCACCCTTATTTCTATGTGTGCTACTTTGGCATGTAGACGTTCCCTCGCAGCGCCTATTTCGATGTGGTGCTGCCCAACGTCGAAGTTGAACGTCGACGTTGCCAGCCCTGGAGGACGTGTAGATGTTATTCATCGAAATAGACTATTTCGATGTCGCGTGCACGTGTAGACGTAGCCAAATTGGTTCATATCTTAAGCAAAGGCTTGCTTTAGAGGCCTGTTATTTTAGATATGTTAGGAGTGGGTCAGACTGAATTGCAAAAAGTCGTACTTATTGTAGAACAGGAGGGTCTATATGAGGATTTATAAAGGAATAATTATTTCAGCATAATTATTCCAGAATACCCATTTCAGGAAATTTAAAAGTATAGGTGTACACTCAGCAATAGTTCTCGCTGATCTGAAATATAATAGGGAAAATGTAGAGGATGAGAGTCAGAGACAAACAGAACAGATGTTTTAGGCCAGGGCATCATCCATAGAATCATAGAATCTTAGGGCTGGAAGAGGCCTCAGGAAGAATTGAGTCCAGCCCCCTGCCCAAGGCAGGACCAACCCTAACTAAATCATCCCAGGCAGGACTTTGTCAAACTGGGACTTAAAAACCTCTAGGGATGGAGATTCTACCACCTGTCTCAGTAATACATTCCAGAGCTTCCCCATCCTCCCAGTGAATAGTTTTTCCTGATATCCAGCCTAGACCTACCCCACTGTAACTTGAGGTTCCTCTTTTGTAAATCTGTGTGTGTATATACACATGCTTCGCTCCATGCATACTTATTTGTTCCTAGTACTGCAGTAACATGTTTACATTAAAATTCTACAGACAACAGCATTGTCTATGTCACAGAGAACAATGGAGACTGCCCTAGTTAACACTCCTTACTCAGGCAAAAGAATTAAAGAGGTATGACAAGAAGAAGATGGAAATTTAAAAACTCACTTTAAATAATCCCCACACAGTAAATCAGAGTCTGTCCTTGCATTTTATTTTTTATAGCAGTGACCCAGGACTCTGTTTAATATAGACAGAGTATGAGTCATTATTTACAATGGAAAATAAGTAATTAGTTTCTCCACAACCTGTTGCAAGATCTCAGTATAGGAATGAAATGAATGTGTGTCACTTGTATTTGCATATCTATATGTATATAACAGATAGCTTAAAAGAATACATTTTAATCCAGCAAAGAATGTTCACACTTGCTAAAATTTTATTTTTGGTCATGGTTTTGTTTTTGTTTTTACCTCTGACATTTTGACAGCTTTGACTTTTTCACCTTGAATCCCTATCAGCTGAGGTCATTGAGGCATTCTGGTCTTGAAGAAAAGGTCACATACTGTGTTTACCCAGTGTTCTGTATCAGTCTAATCTTTTGCATACTTTCATTGCCACAACAGTCACAGAGATCTAAAAAGAGCTGGTAGAAATTCTGTGGCATACTTTCAGGATTATTCCACAGGCCAGCAAATACATTATGCCATTATATTCCTTTTATGGCCTACCATAATAACAGTAGTTGATGTAATAAAAATGGAAAAGCAGGATTCAATTATCAAATTATCATTTCTAGCATCAAGTTCATACTTAAATCCAATTGGCTGCAGCAATAAATATCTATTACATTTATCACATTCAGTTTGTTTCCCCTTCACTTCAGTCAATTACCTTTTCTATGCCTGGAAAATATTTTAAGCCTTTCTCCACATCCCCATATAAGTTGATGCTCCTCTCTTCCCAATCTTTCCACAAGATATGCCTCTAATTAAAATGTTCATGTAATTGTGCAGGTTCATCTTTCAGTATTCAGACAATTGCCAACTTCAAAAAAAGGCACACTTGGGAAAATGGGACTCAAACACACCATTCTCCAGAGACAATGTTGTATTGAAATTCTGTGGGCATAGGAACATCTACAGAGGTTGCTATAGTGCTGCTGTGTGTGATGTTATAGTCAAAGGTCCATCAACATTTCTGTCACAAACCTCTTTGTTCAGAAGTTTATGCCTGGGCCATTAAAAAGTTGTGAACAAATTTGGTATAAATAGCCCCAAGCCAGAAGTCTGTAAAAAAAATTAGAAGTTGTTCTCATTGTGTAAACAATACCTGTTCCTGGTTAGCGAATAGCTGCAGCTCAGAAATTCTGTAACTCCGGTGTGCAAGGCAAATGGAGCTGCAGCACTGAAATTGTACCAGTATCATGAAGGAAATAGGGGTTCTCACTCCCTTCTGGCTTAAATTTCTGGCAAGAGGGAATCTCAAATGTTTCCATTTTCGAGGGGTTGGTGTTGGGAGGAGGCCATTACACTTCCAATAGCCCTTCATCCCAAAGCACACTACAAAGGGAATATGCTGGCCCTTTAAGGGCATTCTTGTATTGGGCTGACTTGGCTCACTTAGCATAAGATTTGGTGCAAATCTAGGACCATGGTTACAACAGTGTTTTGTTGATTTTGCTATACGTACACAAAACCACTAACAAAATATTGCCATTGACAATGATAACTATTGATAGATAGGCATGGTAAGAAAAGTGCTGCTTCAGAACTTCTTAAACTTTGATGTACAGTATTTCAGGCTATTTACTTTGCATATTTTGGTATATGATGTTGACACTTTGTGTTTTAAAGATTATAAAACTTAAACTTTTTTATTCTCAGTGTCTACAGTCCTTAAATAATTGTCTGGTCCTCTGCCCCCAATTCCTACAAATGTCAACATGGCAAACCAATAAAGAGAGACAAAGAAATTGTAAGCCCCAAAATATTGCACAACTGTGAACATTTAAACAGATGAACACTGAAAGCAAGTTTAAAAATAAACATTGATATTTTCAGTTGAAATTACATAAAAATGATAATTGCATTCTGCAAAGCCTGTATGTTCTATTCAGGCTTTTATATCACACTTACCACTGTCATAACTGAGGGCCGTCTTGGAACGCACTAAGCAGTGTGACTGCACGTCTGTCATGGGTTGTTTATTCTCTCATCCTCTCCCCCGAGGAAGAGGCATATGCAGTACAGTGTCTTGTTTAGGTAGGGTGTGTTACAGATAGCAAGATCAAACAAATGACCCTTGTACTTGGAGAAAAAAGTGGGGGAGGTTTGTGATGGCCTTCTGTTCCTAAGGGAAGTCAGTCCACATTCTTGAATCAGTCCTGGAGAAGGTGGCTTACACAGTGCATTTTGACTTTTACTGCTGACAACGTCATTGTGCCAAGGGAGCATAGCTACTGGCCACAGTCCGTGAGGGTAGGTCTACGCTATGCAGAAGATCAGCCTTGTAGGGATGTGTGAGATCGAACTTTCTGGGGTCAGCAGTCAATCCCTGTACTTCTCAATATTGTAATGAGTAAGGAAGGTCAACTGGAGAATTTCTCCTGCCAACCTCCTTCTGGGAAGATGGTCAGGTAAGTGCAGGGTTATGGAGCAGCTTCGGGATAGAGAAGTGGTTGATGGGAAGGAGCCTGGGTTGAACTTGGAGGGCTGTTGGGTATAGGAATAGAACAGGTTTTTGGGGGGACAGGGAGAGACTGCTTGGCGTTTCCCCCGTGCTGATCTGGCTGGTCTCCAGCCTCTCCCATTCACTTAAACATATCTTTTCCCATCCCCATGTGTCCCTGCACACAGATGAATCCTTGCAACCCCCCAACTCAGACACCCACTCCCTCAGCCTCATGTGGCCCTGCACCCCCTCCTGCTCCTCATCTGTCTTTTCAGCTCTTCAGCTGCCCTCATCCGCCTGTAGCTCTGCATCCCCTCCTTCTATGCCCAGGTGGCCCTGCATCTCCCTGCATCCTGTGGCCAATGTTCCCCTCCAAATTTTTTCCACCCTTGTGCAGAATAAATGTTGTTATGTGCACTGAGGCGCGCACAGATGTGTACCACCAGCAGAAACACATGCTGCTGAATCCGGGTGCTCGGCTAACCAGCTGAACAGTATTTGAATCTCTTGTGGGAGGCTGCTCAAGTGTGCAGCTTATCGGGAAGACAGCGTATGGCCCTGTGCCCTCACTCCCATTCAGCGCCTGTCCAAGCCTGTCCTCCCTCACTATCCCCTTTGAGCTCCTGTCTGATTCCCCAGCAGTGCCGTGCACTCTGTTGAGTAGAGTAATTAAACTAAAATCCCTGGAAGCTGCATGGAAACTGTTTAAAGACACCATACTAGAGGCCCAACTTAAATGTATACCCCAAATAAAAAAACACAGTAAGAGACCTAACAAAGAACCACCATGGCTAAACAGCCATGTTAAAAAGGCAGTGAGAGAGAAAAGGGCAGCTTTTAAAAAGTGGAAGTCAAATCCTAGTGAGGAAAATAGAAAGGAACATAAACACTCCCAAATTAACTGTCATAATGTAGTAAGAAAAGCCAAAAAAGAGTTTGAGGAACAGCTAGCCAAAAATTCAAAAAACAATAGTAAAATGTTTTTTAAATACATTAGAAGCAGGAAGCCTGCTAAAAAAGCAGTGGGGCCCTTGGATGATAAAGATATAAAAGGAGCGATCAAGGAAGACAGTGCCATTGCGGAGCGATTAAATGATTTCTTTGCTTCAGTCTTCACGGCTGAAGATGTTACAGAGGTTCCTAAATCTGAGCCAGCCTTTTTAGGCGACAAATCTGAGGAACTCACTCAGATTGAAGTGACATTAGAGGAGGTTTTGGAATTAATTGATAAGCTGAATAGTAACAAGTCTCCAGGACCAGATGGCATTCACCCAAGGGTTCTGAAAGAACTCAAATGTGAAATTGCGGAGTTATTAACAGTGGTTTGTAACCTATCCTTTAAATCCACTTTGGTACCAAATGACTGGAAGACGGCCAATATAACACCAATATTTAAAAAAGGCTCTAGAGGAGATCCTGGCAATTATAGACCGATAAGTTTAACATCAGTACCAGGCAAATTAGTAGAAACACTAGTAAAGAGTAAAATTGCAAGGCACATAGAAGAGCACGAATTGTTGGGCAAAAGTCAGCATGGTTTCTGCAGAGGGAAGTCGTGTCTGTCTAATCTATTAGAATTCTTTGAAGGGGTTAATAAACATGCGGACAAGGGGCACCCAGTGGACATAATATACCTAGACTTCCAGAAAGCCTTTGACACGGTCCCACACCAAAGGCTTTTATGTAAATTAGGTGGTCATGGGATAGGAGGAAAGATCCTTTCATGGATCGGGAATTGGTTAAAAGACAGAAAACAAAGGGTGGGAATAAATGGTAAATTTTCACAATGGAGGGGGGTAACTAGTGGTGTTCCCCAGGGCTCAGTCCTGGGACCGATCCTGTTCAACTTGTTCATCAATGATCTGGAAAATGAGGTAAGCAGTGAGGTGGCAAAGTTTGCAGATGACACCAAGTTGTTCAGGACAGTCAAAACCAAAAGGGATTGTGAAGAACTACAAAAAGATCTCAGCAAACTGAGTGATTGGGCAGCAAAATGGCAAATGAAATTTAATGTGGGTAAGTGTAAGGTAATGCATGTTGGAAAAAATAACCCAAATTACACGTACTACATGATGGGGTCAAATTTAGCTACGACAGATCAGGAAAGGGATCTTGGAGTTATAGTGGATAGTTCTCTGAAGACATCCACGCAGTGTGCAGCGGCAGTTAGTAAGGCAAATAGGATGTTAGGAATTATTAAAAAAGGGATCGATAATAAGACAAAAGATATCATACTTCCCCTATATAAAACTATGGTACGCCCACATCTCGAGTACTGCGTGCAGATGTGGTCTCCTCACCTCAAAAAAGATATATTGGCATTAGAAAAGGTTCAGAAAAGGGCGACTAAGATGATTAGGGGCTTGGAAAGGGTCCCATATGGGGAGAGGCTAGAGAGACTGGGACTTTTCAGTTTGGAAAAGAGGCGATTGAGGGGCGATATGATAGAGGTATATAAAATCATGAATGGTGTGGAGAAAGTGAATATAGAAAAATTATTTACCTTTTCCCATAATACAAGAACTAGGGGACACCAAATGAAATTGATGGGTAGTGGGTTCAAAACTAATAAAAGGAAATTTTTCTTCACACAGCGCACAGTCAACCTGTGGAACTCCTTGCCCGAGGCGGCTGTGAAGGCCAGGACTCTATTAGGGTTTAAAAAAGAGCTTGATAAATTTTTGCAGGTCAGGTCCATAAATGGCTATTAGCCAGGGATAAAGTATGGTGCCCTAGCCTTCATAACAAGGGCAGGAGATGGATGGCAGGAGATAAATCACTTGTCTTCTGTTCTCCTTCTCTGGGGCGCCTGGCATTGGCCACCGTCGGCAGATGGGATGCTGGGCTTGATGGACCTTTGGTCTGACCCAGTATGGCCATTCTTATGTTCTTATGTTCTTATGTTCTCATATCTCTGTCTCCTGACTTGGTCAGACAGGTGCTGTGAAGAAGCTCTGCAGGCCCTTTTTCTTCCCTAGCTGGCTGGGAGTGGCAGCTCTGTTCTAGTATCACACCACCCTCTCACTGGAAATTAGGTGGAACTGCAGCACCATTCCAGGTGAAGCTTTTCTCTGTGCAGACTTTAAAAATATGCATGGCTCATTAATTATGCACACGCTGAGTGGTGCAGAAGCAGAGGAGAAGTTTGATGCGTTTGTGGTTGCCTGTGTTGCTGCAGGGATGTCCTGCAGTTTCTGAAGCAGCTGTTATGTCCTAAGTGATGAAGTCCTCATGCCCAAGCATACTGTCTTGCTGTAATTCTGCTGAGAGGTGATGTAGACATGGGTAACAGAGGCCAGGACTTCATATGTCAGTAGACGCCATATTAAAATTCCTGTTTGTTTGGACCCAGCTTTCCAGTCAATTCAGATTGCTCCGTTTCAGTACATATCGTCTTCATTATTTATCACTCCCCTAATTTTTGTGTCATCCACAAACTTTATTGGTAGTGATTTTATGTTGTTTGCCAAGTCATTAAGAAAAATGCTAAGTAGTGTAGGTCTAAGAACTGATCCTTGAAGCATGCAGCTAGCCACGTATGCATTCCATGATGACTCTCATTGACATTTTGAGACCTAGTGAACACTGTACGTTCTCCCCATGTTTCTTTAACCATTAGCAGCATTCTCCATTTTTTTCAAAGAATAGAACCACAGTTCCCCAGCTTTGACCTGGTGCTCCTTACCTCTTCCCTGTTTCTTTCTTTTCTGGAAATTGTAAAAACTGGGTCTCTAATCCGAGGATGAAAATATTTGACAATGATTATTTCAAATCTGAAAGTCACCACAAGCCAGTTTGGGTTGACTTAATTGCCATAATTTAATCCCTTTATGTAAATGGTTTTCAAAAACAGAGGAAGGTACTCTGTTCCAGCAAAGGGTCCACCGTCTAAAGACAAATCAGTAAGCATGAAGAGAGTGGGTAGGAAAAAGGGAGCAATAAACATTTAATAGGGCTCAAAGTCGATATGCAGGGCATGTAAATTAACCAAAAATTTGTCCTCAGGTCTGACAGTGTCATATGGCAAGCAGGTTTGTTAGAAAATACAGACAATAATTCAAATAGAAATAGCAAACCACAAACACGGTTCAGAATAATATGGCTAAATTAGCAAGGCAGTAGCCTAATGTTTCAAGGCGGGAGCCTACTATTTCACTGGAAAGGTTAGATTTTTGTCAGCAAATGTCTATGTCACTGCACACATGGTCAATGAAAAATATATCTAGGGATAATAATCAAAATTCCCTCTAATTTTTTCTATCTATTTGCAGAATAAATTTTATTTTGTACACCAAGTCACATGCAGATACGCTCCACCAATAAGAACACAGGCTGTAGGTACTCTGCTCATCTGCTGAGTGGCGCTTGACTCTTGCTTGTACATACGCCTAAGCTCACCGCTTACAGGGAACACTGATAATAATGAATATTTACAGCCCAGAAAAGTAAGAAAAACGCTGCTTGAAAACGTCTTAGAATGTGTTTAAGGATGTTTACTTTGTAAATTCTGATGTGATACTGAGAATTTGTGTTCTACCAGTTATAACACTTCTTGAATCTTTTTTGAATCTCAGTGTCTACTATTATAAAATTTTCTGACCTCTTCCACTGTCTGACTCCCTATAATTTCCTGCAGCTGTAAAAATGAAAATTATTAAAAAAATTGAAAAAAAAATGCTTAAAATGAAACCGGTATGAACCATCAATTTTATTTAAAAAGATTAGATGCTGCCAACCCAACATATGACCTGCTGTGTGGTTACAAAGTCCTTTGTCTCCCTAGGCTTCTTACGTTCGTGTGCGGCAGCAAGCATGTCTGCTCTTTCAACTCCAAATGAAATTTAAGTTTGGGCATGTCCTCTTCCCAGCGCTAGGCTCTTTTTTGTGACTTGCCTTTCTCTCCCTCCTCCAGCAAGTGTGGTGAGTCAGGACTACTCTTCTGAGATGCTGATCCCACAATGGGGCTCTGCTTGTGCCTGCTACCACTGGTTTCAGTTCAGGTTGTCTGTGAGTTATGCCCCAGTATGAATATAGCCTTTTGGAATGGATATTACAAACGGTGTGTGTGTGTGGGGGGGAGAAGGTTTGGGTTACGTGGGAGATGGGTTCAGAGAGGTGCAGAGGGTTTGGGTTATGTGGGACATGAGTATGCGGGTCAGAGACTTGTGGGGGAGGAAGGGGCTCAGTACCAGAGGCAGCCTGTAGCAAGGAGGTGCTTATCTGAGCTGCTCCCCAACCAGCAACCTAGAAGGTTGCTCAGCCGGGCTTCTTGCTCACCCTACTCCCACACGCAGCTCAGCACAGTCAGCTACAGTCAGCTGTGTACTTCTCTGAATGTGGCGAGCCTGAGGGGAGGGGTATTTCACATGCTGTCTGTCCTGCAAACAGCTCCCATTGGCTGGAAACCAGCCAGCGGGAGCTGCAAGATTACGTTGGGGGCAGGAACAGTGAGTGGAGCCTCTTCTTCTCCCCCCCAACCCCCTCAGTTTGCAGCATTCAGAGAGGCACCTGGCTGAGAGCAGTTGGCTGGCTGTTCCCAGCTGTGTATGAGGGCGGGGCAGGCAAAGAGCGCCCATGGGCTGGATCCAGCAGCTTGGAAGGCTGGATCTGCCCCCAGTACATATTTTGCCCACCTCAATGTAAATCATTCCTGACGGGTGTTTGTCTAATCCATTCTTAAAAATCTCCAGTGATGAAGCTTCCACAACCTCCCTGGGCAATTTAGTCCAGTGCTTAAGCACACAGAATCACAGAATCATAGGGCTGGAAGGGACCTCAGGAGGTCATCTAGTCCAGCCCCCTGCTTCAAGCAGGATCAACCCCCACTAAGTCATCCCAGCCAGGACCTTGTTCAGCTGGGACTTAAAAACCTCGAGGGATGGAGAATCCACCACCTCTCTAGGCAACATATTCCAATGCTGCACCACCCTCCTGGTGAAGTAGTTTTTCCTAATATCTAACCTATATCTCTCCCTCTTCAACTTCAGACCATTACTCCTTGTTCTGCCATCTGACACCACTGAGAACAGTTTCTCACCCTCCTTTTTAGAGCTCTCCTTCAGGAAGTTGAAGCACCCTGACAGGCAGTTGTTCCTAAAGTACCTCCTCCTTGTAACACCCTTCTAGGTACTTGAAACCTGTTATCATGTCCCCTCTCAGTCTCTTCCAAGTCTAAACAAATCCAGTTCTTTCAATCTTCCCTTATCGGTCACGTTGTCTAGATTTGTAATAATTTTTGTTGCTCTTCTCTGGACCCTCTCCAAATTGTCCACATCGTTCCTAAAATGTGGCACGTAGAACAGGACACTACTCCAGCTGAGATCTACTCAGCACAGAGTAGAGCAGAAGAATTACTTCTTGTGTCTTGCTTACAACAACTTTGAATTTTTTGGATTACGTTCCAGTTTTTTTCCCCTCAACCTAAACAATTTGGACAATTCAACCTGAGTTCTCTTACTGTTTTTATTGACTGGAAATCTGCATTTTTTTGGCATAAAAATACTTTGGATGAAAAATTCCTCCCCTCTGTGCTTCCCATGCCTTGGTGAGGTAGGTACACTTGGGGAATCTAGGCAAAGAAAAGATAAGAGCCTTACACAGGTCACACAGGAAGCCTGTGGGAGAGCGTTGAGAATATTAGAGAGTTGAACCTGGGTCGTGGTCCCAGGCTAATACCCTTATCGCCCATCCATCCTTTGTGTCCTTTTACCCTTCTCATGTCAGTGACCATCAACCAACCAACAGCAGAGCAGCCTGGAAACCCTGGCAATTATACCCGGAATCTAGCCGGGCTTTGGAAAGCTGCTGAATAAGGACCAAATTCTTGGAGTCAATCAGGCTGTAGCCTCAAAAAGCAGCCTATAGGCTAACTTGCATGGCCAGCTGATGATTCCTGTGCTGAAATAGTATAACTGAAGATTATACCGCCTGTGCAGCTAACTCTGTGCCCCTCCCCTCTCGGCCTTCAGGGTAAGGGAGTGCTGAAGCCATCTGGGAGAGGAGAGGGTTTGGTGACTGCTGAGATACTCTGTCTAATCTGATTATACTGGGATGGCCAGTGGGGGCTTTTGCAAGTGGCTGGGTGCTGACCCTGCCTTAACAGCCCGGAGAGTAGGGGAAATGCAAAGGAGACATATTCATCTTTGCAGGTCATCTCGACTCCTACTGTTGCCAGGTTTGAGAATGTGGGCTGTGCTCAGAGCTGTGAGAGAGGAGACCTGGGGAGCCATCTCAGGGAGGCATCAGGACAGCAGTGAATGCACCAAGGCTTCGCCTCCCCAAAGCAAACATTGCTCAGCCATGTGTGACCCATTCTCATGGACACAAGGATTTGTGGCTTATTTACTGTCAGATCTTTGAGGGTCGGATCTGATACTGCATCGCCCGAGCAATACTTTTTTGGGAACAATTTGCAAACATTCATATTAATATGAATCCCTAATATTGCTATTTTCGGTGCTCCATGGTTTCCAAGACAGAGGAACGGCAGCTAACCTATGAGTGAAGGCCTGATGTAAATATGTTATTTTCCCATAAACACGCCATATGCATTTAGCAACGCAAAGTGAACTACAGCAACAGTCTGGTTCATAATGTGCAGTGCTGGAAATTGAGCTACTGTACTTTTCACAGGAATAGTGAGCTGAGTGCCCTGGCTCCTGTATTCAACCACCATTGCTGCTCCAAGCAATTTAGAATAATGCATTCAGGAAATAAATTCTTTCTCTCACCGTTTACTTGGTGTGTGTGGGCGTATGTACTGGAAGTGTGTTGGGTTTGCTGATGAAGCTAAGACCATGAATAATATTTGACTGTTACTGCGTGATGTTTCAGACAATGCAGCACATTTCTATCTGTTCTTATGTGATACTGAGCATAACTGTGCATGCATGAAATCCTAGCCATGCCTTCATTGCTATTCTTGATTTCTTAAACCTGTCCATTTGTGAAACAAATTATTACAATGGTTTCAAACAGAGGGTATTCACTACATGTTTTCTTTAAAAAAAACACAGCTATAAAATTAAGTCAAGTTCAAAATATTGGGAATAAGATTTGCAGGAGTAGGATGTGATCCATACCATAGTGAGCTGGCATTAATGTCATTCAGTTGCTAGTACTTCAGCTCATATTATGTCTTTCCTAAGGTGGCATATTTATGATTGCAAATGCTGTACAGAGCAGGATTTTCTTTTATTTGCTTTTCAAATAGGTGAGGATAAATATTTACATTTCCTAGTTCCTGCTGTATGCTTGCAATGATAGAAGACTTGAAAATAGCTTGCTAGGAAGAAAAAATAAGTAGGGAAGATAGCTTCCTAAAGAAAAACAAATATTAAAGAAAAGGATAAATTGAGCTAAGACTACACAGAAAACAAGCCATAAGCACTGGATAGACTTATTTGACTAAGGGAAGGAGAAATATATGCAAAGCAGTTGACTTAATCTACTAGTCTTGTTTCATTTTTCAAAAGATTTATTAACCATGACAGGAAATTTAATAGGGAACAAAATTAAGGTGTTTGTAGAATTGTAAATGCAAGACTGTTTGCCAATTATAAAGGGTAACTTTTATGTTAGATTCCATGAGGATTCTCTGTCTCTGTCCAAAGCAAGAAAGAATAAAATAAATATGAAATGGTGCATTGTGCGATCACATTCCTAGGCTGTTTATATGTAGGCTTCAAATTAAGGGTTTGGTGTCATGGAAACAGCTTCTTCATTTGGAAAGCATCTGCAGCACTGTGAGAAGCAAAAGATGTGTGAGTGTGTGTGTGTTGGTTTTAACAATCCCCATCACACTTCCAAATACCACACTATTCTTACAAGAGAAGCTGGAACTAAACAGCAGGGCAGTGCTCCTGGTCTACTTGTACTATGATTTAGACTAACGCAATTCATTTCAGCATTGCCATTTGTCAACTGCCAATCTAACTGGGTTTTGTTTTGTAATTAAGCTGAAATGCAGGTCCTACATTTTAATTATATTTTCCCCTACTAATGACAGAATATATGTGTCTAGATGCCATACATATGCATATACACACTTTGATATACAGCATATGTAATATTTATCTATTTAAAATACACAAGTTCAGAGTAGAAATATTGTGTATGTTGCTATGCAGCTTGCATGCGTGTGTGTATAGTATAATTGGTATATGATTTTGTTAATGAATGAAGTTTTTTTGTTGCTGGGGGTGAAGAGAAAGCAATGGAAGAGGAAACAGTTATAAATTCTTGCAGCCTGCAGAGAAACTCTCAAGTCAATACTGGATTAAAATATAAATTTGGGAATTAACAGCACTGGAGGCTTTGTCCTGGGTTTGATGCCAGCTGGTTTTGTAGGCACAATTCAGATAGCTCAGTAATTTTTTAAATTAATTAGTAACAAGGGAGTTTTACAGAGACTACATTAACTGCATGTAGTGTTTCCTTTTGCAGTAGGATCATAGCAGTATGTTTCAAAAACAGAACAATTTAATGCCACATAAAGTTTGCTGCCTTCTTAACTCTCCTCGATTTCTGTCCAAAATTTCACAGCCACACCGAGGACCATGGGACTAGTCATGGGACAGATAGCAAGCTTTTAACCTATAGGGTGTTGGCATTAACCATTGGCCGTTACAGGTCACATACAGGGATAGATTATGGCATGGCTGCAGGAGTCTCATACTCAGTGACACAAGACTTCTCCTAATTAAAGCATTTCATGAGAAGGCTCCACAAATACTCAAAAATAACCCAACAAACCTTCAGCTTAAGCTGCATGCCTATCAATTTGATCAGCTCCCTGAGTGTGCGTGTGTGTGTGTAGTGGTGGTGCTAGAGTTTCCATATGAGTGTTGTGGAAATCCTCATGAGGGGATGCTGTGGGGATACATAACAGAAGAAGACAGAATGAAGGAGAGAGAGAGAGCTACTTTCTGTCCAGAGTCTCAGGGTGTATTAACCTGTGCTGTTTTCTCTCCCTGTGCAATGGCAAACCAATATAAGGAGGTTTCTAAAGGAAGCTATTGTAGGGCATGATCCAAGATGTAGGTTTCTTGCAGGAGCCTTGTTTTCAGGAGTCAGTGGGACTGGAAAGCAGGCCAGAAGCAAGGGAAAATGACTTTTCCCTCCAGTAGTTTCCCTGCAGGATAAATACTTGCCTGTGCACTCTGAATAGGGCATGAGTTGCTAAACTGTTAAACTTCTTTAAAGATACAGGTTGGACCTCTCTTGTCTGGCACCCTCAGGACCTGACTGGTGCCGGGTGAGAGAATTTGCCAGATAACAGGAGGTCAATATTGTCTAGCAGTGTTGCCAACATTTCAACTGCTTACTGGGCTCTTAGAATCATAGAATGCTAGGACTCGAAGGGACCTTGAGAGGTCATTTTGTCCAGCCTCCTGCCCTCATGGCAGGACCAAGTCCTGTCTAGAGTATCCCTGATAGACATTTATCTAACCTGTTCTTAAATATCTCCAGAGATGGAGATTCCACAACCTCCCTAGGCAATTTATTCCAGTCTTTGACCGCCGTGATAGGTAGGAACCTTTTCCTAATGCCCAGCCTAAACCTCTCTTGCTGCAGTTTAAGCCCATTGCTTCTTGTTCTATCCTCAGAGGCCAAGAAGAACAAGTTTTCTCCCTCCTCCTTATGACACCATGTTAGATACCTGAAACCGCTTAATCTTCTTTTTTCCAAACTAAACAAGCCCAATTCTTTCAGCCTTTCTTCATAGGTCATGTTCTCTAGACCTTTGATCATTCTTGTTGCTCTTTTCTGGACCCTTTCCAATTTCTCCACATCTTTCTTGAAATGTGGTGCCCAGAACTGGGCATAATACTCCAACTGGGGCCTAACCAGCACAGAGTAGAGTGGAAGAATGACTTCTCGTGTCTTGTTCACAACACATCTGTTAATGCATCCCAGAATCACGTTTGCCTTTTTTTTTTTTTTTGCAACAGCATCACACTGTTGACTCATATTTAACTTGTGGTCCACTATAACCCCTAGATCCCTTTCTGCCATACTCCTTCCTAGACAGTCACTGCCCATTCTCTATGTGTGAAACTGATTGTTCCTTCCTAAGTGGAGCACTTTGCATTTGTCTGTATTAAACTTCATCCTGTTTACTTCAGACCATTTCTCCAATTTGTCCAGATCATTTTGAATTTTGACCCTATCCTCCAAAGCAGTTGCAACCCCTCCTAGCTTCATATCTTCTGCAAACTTAATAAGCGTACTGTCTATGCCAATATCTAAATCGCTGATGAAGATATTGAACAGAACCACTCCCAATACAGACCCCTGTGGAACCCCACTTGTTATACCTTTCCAGCAGGATTGAGAACTATTAATAACTACTCTCTGAGTATGGTTATTCAGCCAGTTTTGCACCCACCTTATAGCAGCTCCATTTAAGTTGTATTTGCCTAGTTTATTGATAAGAATGTCATGTGAGACTGTATCAAATGCCTTACTAAAATCTAGGTAAACCACAACCATCGCTTCTCCGTTATCCACAAGGCTTGTTATCCTATCAAAGAAAGCTATCAGGTTGGTTTGACATGATTTGCTCTTTGCAAATCCACGCTGGCTGTTCACTATCAGCTTACCACCTTTCAAGTGTTTGCAGATGTTTTCCTTACTTACTTGTTCCATTATCTTTCCTGGCATAGAAGTTAAACTGACCAGTCTGTAGTTTCCTGTGTTGTTCTTATTCCCCTTTTTATAGATGGGCACTATATTTGCCTTCTTGCAGTCTTCTGGCATCTGTCCTGTCTCCCATGATTTTCCAAAGATGATAGCTGATGGCTCAGATACCTCCTCCATCAGCTCCTTGAGTATTCTAGAATGCATTTCATCAGGCCCTGGTGACATGCAGACATCTAGCTTTCCTAAGTGATTTTTAACTTGTTCTTTTTTTATTTTATCTTCTAAACCTACCCCTTTCCCACTAGCATTCACTTGTTAGGCATTCCTTCCTCAGACTGCTGAGTGAAGACTGAAACAAAGACGTCATTAAGCATCTCTGCCATTTTCAAGCTTCCTGTTACTGTTTCTCCCTCCTCACCGAGCAATGGGCCTACCCTATCCTTGGTTTTCCTCTTGCTTTTAAAGTATTTATAAAAAAGCCTTCTTGTTTCCCTTTATGCTTGTAGTTAATTTGAGCTTATTTTGTGCCTTTGCCTTTACAATCTTGCCCCGGCATTCCTGTGTTGTTTGCCTATATTCATCCTTTGTAATTTGTCCTAGTTTCCATTTTTATATGATTCCTTTTTTATTTTGAGATCACACATGATCTCCTGGTTAGGAGACATTGAGGGGTAAATTGCAGCTAAATAACAGCACAGAACACTGAGAGTCAGGACTGGTGGCTAGAAACAAACATAGGACCACAGGCAAGTTGGCTGCACTCATGATAAGTGGTGGTCAGGCTAACTAAAATCATGTCAGAATATGGAGTATGCTGGATGACAGAGTTCTGGATTAGAGAGGTTCAACCTGTACAATTTTATCCTTTCACTCATCTAGCCAACATGGGCTGCTGCTGTATGGGAAAGCAGAGGCATAAACTGTTTACTTTTTTAACCCTTTCTTCCTCATCCCAGGTTGTAATTAATCATGGCTTCTTTGCTCTCTTGAATACTCCATTTTTTTCCTTGCGCTTCTTGGACTATATAAAGGAGTCCAACATAGGAGTGTCTATTCTTTCCCTCCAACTCAATCCTAACTCGGCAGAGAACTCCTGCTTCCTCTTTGGAGGAATGAGTCATGGCCCATCGTTTTCATGGAAGAACTGAGAGGAAAATTTGTCAGGTGAAACTCAGGAGTTTCCTCTGTTCTATTTAGGTTATTCCTGCATAGAAAAAGAATGGTTCTCCCTTCCCAATTCTATCTTAGTCAGGCAGAAAATGACAGTTGCCATGATATCAAAACAGGGGATCTTGTCACTGTTTTTTGCTGCAAGATGGAAAAAACCTGTTTTAAAAAAGGGGGCTAATTTTAGAAAAAAAAAGATGATTTCCGTTGTTCAGAGGCTAGGAAGAAATATAAGATAAATATTTCCATTTTAAAAATTGGATTTTAGTTTTTAAGCTAATTTGGACAAAAACAGAGATGGTCATACAAACCTTCTCATTCTCAGGCTCTGGAATCCTTCAGAAATGTTCCCAGATAGGGTGGCCCCTGATGAATTGCCAGAACACTGAACATAGTGGTACTTCTGAGAATGGCATGGGCCTGCCCTCGTCTGTGTGATCCCAGCCCTGTTGACGTGATCTGACACCATGTGACCCAGAAGATGCCATTTTCAGAGAGTGGCACCCTGCGTGGGAGGTCAATGGAACCTTTAGAAGGGCAAAGGGGTATGTTTCTCAGAATGGCATCCCGACAAGGACGCCATTTCAGGAGGGCGAGGGGTGGAGGCAACGGCTGCGCTAACTGGGACACCGCTTGCTCTTCTTCCCCTTCCCCTGGCTGTCAGGCAGTGAGAGGAATGCACACAGCTGGTTTGCGTGCCTCTTGCTTCTGGCTGGTGAAGGGAGGGGGCAGTGGAGTGATTCATGCAAGCTATAGACTTTCCCTTCACTCCCTGACAGTCAGGGGAAAGGGAAGAAGAGCAAGTGGTGTCCCAGGGCACACGACTGCTGCCCTGTCCCCACATGCCTCCTGAAATGGTGCCTCCGGCATCCTCCATCCGAGAGACTTCTAGAAAAAGGCCGGTTTTATACCAGGGCCAGACAGCGGCAAACCACACAACACCAGGCCTGCCCAGACGAATGGCCCGCCTAAGCTCAGTGCAGAAGTTCCAGCTTGCCACGGGCTAAAACCATCTGTCTGAATGTGCAAATGTTCAGTCACAAAAGAGAAGATATTTGGAAATATCTTCCATTGGAAATTACAGTCTTTCAAGCTTCACACATCTCTTTTTCAGGTCAGGGAGACAGGCTACAAGGGAGATTAATTAAAGCAAATGTGTATTGTAGGAGTACTAATTGGCCATCAAAGGTTCTACGTGACAGACTGTGCAATGTGGGTTTAAGGTATTTTCTATGCTTCCTTTGCCACCTCTCCTCCCAGGTTCTAATTTTAAGAAAGGGTTAAGCGAGTAGCTTCAGATAAAGAGATACATTGGTCTGAAATTGAATCACTGTGATTGAAAGCTTTCATTTGCCCCCACTGCAGCCGCACTAACTGTGAAGGCTGTGGGTTTCTAGACAAGAAAAAAGAGACACCTCTTTTTTCAGAACTCCCAGCTCAAGGACTAGATTGGTGCAAAGTGAGGATCTGAGGCAGCTGACCCCTCCAATTGACTATCTGGGAGGGACTGCAGTTCCAAACAACCCTTATCTGGGGCGTGCAAAGGGGAGAGGCTCCTCCCTCACCTCTTCCCCCTAGCTCTGCACAGCCATATAAGGGCTTGTCAGGACACTGGGCAAAATAAATGTGAAGGTCTGGCTCTGTGAATCTGGGGAGAAGAATTCAAAGTTGTTATGAAAAGTACTGCCGCACTGCAGCTCTCACCTCTGCAGTAAACAATTGCATAAGATAGTGCTATTCTATCTATCTATCTATCTATTGCATGCTCTTCTGAAGTATGAAGCATGCTAAAGAAACCAAACACTATGTAATTATTTTAAGAAAATGAAAAATTCCCCCAGGAAAAATTTTCATTATTGCAAAAGAAAGTTTGGGAACTTTGATGATCTGGGAAATTTTCCATCTCAGAAAAACTGCATGAGGTTAGCTGCAGATGCCAAACACACTTGTATTTGAAGGTAATAAAATGGAACATGCTTTACCCCCAAATTATGCTTTTAGCCCTAAGTCCTATACCATCGGAGGCTATCGGCCCACAGACACATATGAGGAACAAGCAACTGATAGAGAGAACCGAGAGATAGGATCTGCCAAGTTATAATCCTCACAGTGGCATGTGGCATCTGGGAAAGTCCCTTAGGGCTAGCTACAGCACGTCTTATTCTGATGGAGTAGCACCTTTTTCCACAGCTGGTCCCAGTGGTTCCAGGGGACTGGTTGCAGAATAAGGTGACGCTCTATTTATGGGCATAAGTTTGGGCCTTAGCAGCTATGTATCAGTTTCCCCATCATTACAACTGAGATAACAATACGTATTATCTCATGCTGATGACAGACAGCTGATGCGTGTACAGTGGCGTGCAGATGAAAATTGCCCTGTGAGTGTTAAGTATTATTGTTGAGTGTCTTGGGCACAGCCTAGTGCCGGCTTTTCCTGGAACAAGCAACAGACACACGTCTCCTCAGAGACAGAGTAGCTAAGAACAGAAGCAGTCTAGCTCTGCGGTGTCCAATAAGCTCCTGATTTGCCACATGTGGGGAACGGGGCAGCAGAGTGTGGCGAAATGCAGATCAGGAGAGCTGCACATGTGGGGTGCCTCTCTGGCCATTTGGTGCGGATGCCCCATCACATGGTGGGACAAGCACGTGGCTGCAGCGGTGAAGGTGGCTCCACCAGCCCCAGCGGGCTCCAGACGCAGGGTGGAAAGCGTAGCGTGGCTTCACCCCAGGGCAGCTCGCATGGTGGAAGGGGTGGCGGCTTCACCTCAGGGCAGCTTGAGGGGCTGTGGTGACTAATCTCTTGGCGGGGGTGCCTGGCTCGGCGGGATAAGGGACTGTGGGAATCGGTTAAATTTCTTGTGGACACTGCTGGTCTAGACAGCCATCCTTTTGCATGCCTTTCAGCTTAGAGAGGACACTGCAAATTCTGGTGCTCCGGGACAGCCTTTGGATTTGTACCACTCTCTGGAACGTTTGTGTTCATAAAAGGATGACAACATGTCAGCTTATTAGTTTACTCATGTAACATTTATAATAGAGGCAATATCCTTCCTTTAATAAGTAATTAAGGATAACTCAGTGTGAGTTACCAATTGAAACTTCAAATTATTCTGCATTGTATTCAGACACCGTATGGGTGTGTGTGGCTGTTTAATCTTCGGAAGGTGCAGTTCAGAGCTGTTCCCCTTCAGCAGGAGCATGGGAGGGATAAATATCAGAGGGGTAGCTTCTCCCAGCATACAGAAACTTATGGCATCTTAAAAACTAACAGATTTATTTGGGCAGAAGCTTTCATGGGCAAAAACCCACTACATCAAATGCACCTCTGACAAGGTGGGCTTTTGCTCACCAAAGCTTCAGTCCAAATAAATCTGTTGGGCTACATCTACACGAGAAGCCTCTGTTGACAGAAGTAACTGTTGGAAGGGATTTTCCAGCAAAACTTATGTCAACAGATTGTGTCTACACATAAAAGCAGATTGAAAGAGCGATCCACTATGTCAACAGGGAGCAGCCAGACTGCCTGGCCCTCTCTTGACAGAATGGCTGACTAGAAGCTCTGCAAACAGGGCTGCCTGGGGAACCAGAAGCCCTGTCTGTCGATAAAGGGCCCAGAGCATCTGCACGGCTGTTCTGTCAACAGAACGCTGTTGAGAGAGGCATTATACGTAAACAGGGAGAGGTATAATGCTGCTGACGGATGTGCCAGGTTTTGTCGACAACAAGGTGCATTTTGTGTGTGGCTGCTCCACAGTTTTTCCCAACAAAAGCCCAGTTTTTCTGGGAGAAGCCTCTCAGGTAGACAGAGCCTTAGTCTTTAAGGTGCTACAGGCCCCCTCCTTGTTTTTATGAAGGGCCTGTGTCTTTGGCAGGTAGAGCTTCCCAAACCCTCTCCATACACACAAGGACAAAGGAGCAAATTGCTGCTCTCAGTAGGAATCTCCTGTGGCCAGTGTGGAGGGAAACTGTGTTATGGCCCTGTTTCCCCTGCCTGCACCTCCTCACCCCATCCTCTGGGAAGGAAAAGAGAGTAAGTAGTGCCCGCACGCCTAGGGTGGCCATATTTCCCCATGCTGAATACAGGACACCTGGTAAAATTACTTGGATTCAGGTGAGTTCAATGGCAATCCATTTCTGCGAAATGGGTAAGTCCGTTGTAACCAGGCCTATCTTTCCCCACTGAATGGGCCAGTTCCAACTTTAGCCCATGCATCTGCAAGCTGTTTGTGTGGTCTCCAGGGGCGCTGACTGTGTGTGTGTTCTAGGGCCACCACCGGCAGCTAAGCTCATCCCTCCACACAGCCCTGCTAACCAACTCCTCTCCCGCTTCCCAGCATCTCTCACCTACAGCAAATGGCTGTTTTGGGAAAGTGGGGATGCTCCAGGAGGGAGGGTGAGAAGCAGGGCGACTGCAGTGTGCTGGGGGCAGGAGGCAGGGAAGAAACAAGGCAGGAGGAAAGAGTGGAATGGAGCAGGGTGAGGGCAAAGCAGAGGTGGGAAGAGGGAATGAGACTGGGGGTGTGGTGGAGAAGGGGGCGGGGCCTGGGGCAGAGTGAGGGATTAAGCACTTCCCAGCTAGAAAGGAAGTTGGTGCCTGTGGTGGTTTCATTGGTTCCTTCTGCTGGGAATCTCTGTACTTCTGCCCTGCTCCACACTGCTCACCATTTCTGCAATGTCACTGTTATCCATGGCCAGAATACAGCTCTCCAGTGCGCCGTTTAGATTGGATCATTCCCAGGTGCCCTTCATGTGTACATTCCAATACTTGCCCACTCATCTCTGTGGGAATTACAAGCTGTGTCCCCTTTCAGAGCACTCCAGAGCTCTTGGAAACCTTATTATAGTGAGACTAGGCATGTGGGGAGTGTACTGTTGTCCCCACCTCCTTGCTTATTGCTTGTATCGCTGCCTGCTGCATTTCCTCTTCAGCTACCGCAGCTTCTGGTTCATCCCTTAGGCCTGGAGATACAGCACATGACTATTATCATATTCACATGTGTGCAGACTCCTTGTTCCAGGCCATCAGGCTGTGTACTGACAGAAGGTGCACACGCCCTTTGCAGGGTGTGTTGGCATTAAGTGGAATCCACTTTGGAACACCAGGGCCACATTGAACATCTCTACTGTCAAACATGCTTGTTATATCCTGGGTGGTGATCCTCCAAGTTCGCCCCCCACCCAACTTCTGTTTGTATTGCAATCACGGGTTTGTGATCAGTTTCTGCTCTCATGCTGTGGCACCTATGTCCATTGGGTGACCTTGTGGAAAGGTCTTAGGTGAACTTGAAATTGCCCCTTGGTCTTTTTTCCTGTAAGATTGTTAGTGTTCCGGACTCTGAAGTAGGTGTGCTGGCCCAGTAGTCAGAGCAGGCGTCAGGTCTAGCTGGTGGGGCAGGCATCCAGATTGGGCAACAGAGCCGAGGGTCAGCAGCAAAGTCAATTGCCAAGGGTCTGAGCCAGAGTCAGACCCCAAAGCCCAGAGCCAATCTGGAGCCAGCTGATGCTTGGAAGTGAAGTGGGAGGACAGGAACTGGAACAAAGGCAGGAGCTAGGCAGCAAATTTCATGCCATATCTCATTGAGCTGGAAAGGACCTTGAGACATCATCAAGTCCAGTCCCCTGCACTTACAGCAAGACCTATCACCCTCCGCTCACAGTTTTTTTTTCTTTTTAATTTAACCTCCCTCCTCAACATTTGAGCTAATAACCTGGAAATTACAAGGCCAATGCTCTAACCACAGAGCTATCCATCCCCCAGGGAAGCATCCAGACAATTGCTTGCCAGAAGCAAGAATCTGCAGGCTGCTCAGACGAAATTACTGTGGCTCCTTCTGATTTTAAATAGACTAATTGGATCAGTTGGTGGAGCCAGGCAATCCTTTCGTCAGGGCTCCAGTGTGTGGTGTCTTGACTGAGGCTGTAGTTCTATTAGACTCTCTTAAGGGGTTTCAGGTGATGTTGGGTGGAGTGAGCTAACTGTCCGGCACTCTCAGGCCTGGGTTCAAAACCTGGGATGTCACAAGCAGGTTTTGCAAATTCCAATATTCTCTCTAGTTGTTCCTGGTGGCGATGTTACCTGAAAATTATTATGTCATCAGTGTGCACATTCATGCCTGTTAGATCCGCTAGCATCTGGCTCATATGGTGAAATATTGCTGAATCCAAACAAACACCAAAATGCAGCCTTTGGAAGCAGTACCTGCCAAATGGTATATTTAAAGTGCTGATCTTGGCACTCTCAGGGATCTGCCAAAACCTTGCTGATGCATCTCATTGTCTGAAGAATTTGCCCCCTGCCATATGAGACAGTGATTCACAACTTGCGGCTCACTGAATGTGTTCTGTTTTCGTGTTTGTGCTCAGCCCGGTAGGGTCTGTAACACATCTAGAATCCCCCTCCTTTTCCACTTACAATTACTAAGGAATACACCAAATCCATTTATTTTTCTCTTCTCTAAATGATACCGTTTGCTGTTGTCTTTGGCAGCTCTTCTTCTAGCCCCCCTTAAGGTTTGTAAACCTTTTCTGTCGCAACAGATACCACAGGTTCTGCATCTTCCCTTCACCGTAGCCTTTGCTACTGTGAGGGACCCCTTTTCGATGCATATATCTTCGTACGATGCTGTTAATATTTTCCTATCAGGTTATTTATTATCTTTCCGTCTTTCTGTGGTAAGCATCCTTTTAGTGAGACAAGCATATCTTGTGTACAGGCCCATGGTGGGTTACTTGCCTCTGTGAACCACCACAAATGCTTGTTTGATCACTTTCCCTTTGTTTTTAAGGGCCAATTGGCACTGTCCATATACTGGAATTGTTCCTCTATTATTGTCTTTAATGGATATTTTTGATTTCTCCACTTTTATTAGCTCCTTTAGAGCTCTTTAATTCCATTTCTGTTATGAAATTAACTTGTGCCCTAGTGCCTATGTTATATGTCACGCAAGTGCCATTTTGTGCAAAATTTTTAATTAGCCAGCCTTCCAAGTGCTCAGCCTTCTCCGTTACTGTGCTTAAGAAGAGCTCTCTCTCTTTTTTGAGGAATCCCTTTTTTCACTTAACTCAGGGGTGAGCAAACATGTTACATCAGGCCCCACTTTTCACCCCTGCAATTAGCCGCTCCCCCAACCCAACCTGTCTAATGTAATCCAAACTGACGGAAATTCATATGAAAAAAAATGTTCCTGCATGAGTAAGAAAACAAGTCTGTAGAATGTAAAAACTTTATTCATCAGTATAGAAATGTGAACACACATAAAAAACAGCAACACATTTCAACATTTTTAATGAGCTGGATGAGCCTGAGACCCAGCAGATGATCGTGCTGTGTCCCCCCTTATGAAATTTCACGCACGGCCCCCACCTGGTGTACCTCTGACTGAGCACATGCACTTTCCTGCCTCCTCTTCATGTTTTCTCATTATGGTTGGATTTATTTCTGTGGTTGTCTGAATGCTGGCCATTTCTATACTCATGCTGGTTGTCACATCACTGGCATTGTTTTTTCACTTTTGATTTTTTTATCCCCGGCTAATTTAGTACCTGCACTTTTCTCTTGCTGTTTTGCCCATGGTACTCATGGCCCTAGGCGCCATGCCCTACTCCCAGCCTTTTATTTGAATCTGTTTATTCTGCTGTTTGGCATATACACACTGCCCTTTCACCAGATCCATTCCCCTCAGTAACCACTCAGACTTTGTAGCTGTTATTTCCCAATACAATCTGGTTTTTAATGAGACAGTCCATAATTTCAGGACTGACTTTAGTTTTAAGTCTGTGACATACTCCTCTCTTGTGTCCCCTACTGCTGTGCTTTCAGCCTGACCACATATTTTTCAAAAGTAACACAATGGCCTTTGTTATTTCTGCACAGTTTTCCGCTCTCTCCCACCACCAGGGTAAGCTTTTGCGCATCCTTCCACATATTTGCCCCTGACCTATTTCCAGGCACATTCAGCCTTTGCCCTGATTCACAGGGCTGGTGGAGGAGCAGTTTCCAGCTGCACAGGCTCAGTAGCAGCCATTGCAATGCTACCTCACTCACTGGGTCACGCAACACACTGTCTCTTCCACTGTAGGTACAATGTAGTATCTTACAGACAAGTGGACTGGTGTCCAGATAAACACGTTATTATGAATGGGAACTGTGTACAAAATGAGGAGATAAAACCAAAGACCGCCTGAAGCGTTACAGGGAGCGTGACATCTCTACACTTGTGGAGTACTGGCACTACTATACCGTAAGCCAGCGATTCTCAAACTGTGGGACAGGACAGTGTGACCAGAGTGCCTTGTCAACAAGGGACCCTGGTGGCTCCAGTCAGCACCACTGATTGGGTCATTGACAGTCCAGTTGGTTGTGCTGTGCAGTGTGAGTGTTTAGCATCAGCACCAGGCATATCCCAGGAAGCAGCTGGCACATCCCACCCCCGTCTCACTCTTATGTTTAGGGTCAACCAGGGATGCCACAAGGTGTCCTTACCCTGGAAACTGTGGGCAATGGGAGTGGCAAGGGCGGTGCCTGTGGAAGGGGCAGTGCACAGAGCCTCGTGCCCATGTCGCTGAGTAGGAGCTGGAAGGGGGGCTGTGTCGCTGGTTCTGGGATCCATTTGAGATAAGGACCACCAGAGCCTGCACCTCAACCACCTCCTGTCTCCCAATTCCCTTCCCAAAATTCAGTCCTCCTCCTGCCCACTGAATCCTTTGGCTCCAGACCAGAGCACCCTCCTTGACCCCAAACCCTCCTCCCTAGCCCCACTCTAGAGCCTGCACCCCAGTTCTTGCCCCAGCCCTGATCCCTCTCCCACACTCTGAATCCGTCAGTCCCAGTCTGGAGCACCTCCTGCACTCCAAACCCCTCACCCCCAGCCAAAGCCCTCGCACCACTGGCCCAGCCTAGGGCCCTCTCTGCATTCCAAACCCCTCAGACTCAGCCTGGACCCCTCCTCTGCTCCCGAATCCCAAGCCCTCATCTCTGGCCCCATATCAGAGCCTGCATCCCCAGCCAGAGCCCTCTTCCCCTCTTGCATCTCAACCCACTGCCTCAGCACTGAACTCTCACACACTCTGAACCTCCCAGCCCCAGCCCCACCCCAAAGCCCACACCTTCAGCCCGAGAGCTGATCCATCACCACACCCCAGACTTCCTGAGCCAGCCCAGTGAAAATGAGCAAGTGAGTAACAGTGGGGAGAGTGAGCAGTCGAGCGGGGAGGGGAAGTGAAGAGAGTGGGAACAGGGTCTCAAAGAAGGGGCAGGGTAGGGACAGGCCTCAGAGGAAGGGCAGAGGGGGTGGGGCAAAGGTGTTTAGTTTTGTGAGAGTAGAAAGTTGGCAACCACATGATGGGACCCCAAAGTGGGTCACGGCCCCATTTTAATGCAGTTGCAGGGGCTGGCATTAGACTTACTGAGGCCCAGGGCCACAGTCGAAGCCTGAGCTCGCCATCTGGGATTGAAGCCTGAGGACTTCTGCCTTGGGTGGTGGGGCTCAGGATACGAGGACCCTAGTGATTTGGTTTTGGCTCCCTGTCCCCCGCTGGAGTAGTGGCTCAGGCTTCTGTCTCCCTTCCTGTGAATATGTAGTAATTTTTGCTGTCAGCAAAGGGTTGAAGTGCAATGACATTTGAGAACCCCTAGCATAAATAGCCTCTTTGGCATACTTCCTGGGGACAGACTGTCTGTTACTCCTTCAAGAAATGGGACCTTGCAGCCCATCTGCTGTAGGCCTGCAGGATGGTGCTGACTTCTCAGTTGCTTAAGCACTCCCTGGCCTAGAGCTCCAACCTTGTGGGCACTCTGGTTTACCATTTACCACTTCAGAGACACACGAGAGTGGAAGCAAACAGCCATACAAGCTTTGCATTGTATTCCAGAGCTAAGTAAACTAGTTAGTTAATAACAGAAGAAACAGACAGATCTAGACACCTATGTTCCATTCCTCTGCCCCAGTTTCCCCATCAGTGGTGCAGCCTTTGGATTTTGGGCAGAATCCTCTGTGGAGTGTGATCCTTGGCCCTCCACGTGGCTTCTCCTTTGAGTCACGAAGCCTGTTTTTTCCAACACGCATCTTTCTTCCTTGGCCGCTCATGTAGTTAAAAAGGACCTGTGTCTTATGAAAGCAGGCCTCTCTGTTCCTCTGTGCTGCCGAAGCTTCTTTTGTCTTTATTAGTGTGCTAGAGATTTTATATCTTTCCTGTAGCACCTGATTCCTTTTTCCTGTTACTGTGGAAATTTGGTTCTTTGGAAATTCAATTTCTTCAAACTCAAGCCCCATCTCACCCAGAGAGGTTTGATAAAACTGGTTTAATCTAAACTGCAGTTATTCCGTTCCCTAGGTTAGAGCTTTTCAGGTGCTGAGAGGCATTAACACCTGACATTTGTGCATTGATGTGCTAGCATTGCTCTGCTTCTCCTTACCGCCAGGAGCATGAGGTAGAACACAAGAAAAGCTAGTTATAAGACACAGGGATACAAACGGTTAATACAATCAGACTGGAATTCAAAGTTGCACCCAGACATCCACAAATCGTAACACAAATGCTTACTATTAAGCACATGGTCAAATATAACCATGACGATCTATGTGTCTGTCTTTGGACTTCATCTCACCTTTCACCACCCAAATAGCTGAGAATTTTCCATGTAAAATCAACAGCAATAACAAAATTTTTAGTGGACTTTATGGAGCCTTTGAGGATGTGCCTACACTTCACTTAAAAACCTGCAGCTGGCCCATGCCAGCTGACTTGGCCTTGTGGAACTCAGGCTGTGGGGCTGTTTAACTGAGCGCAGATGTCCAGGCTAGAGCTGTGGCCTGGGCTCTAGGAATCTGTGAAGGTGGAGAGTCCCAGAGCACAAACTGCCCAGAAGTCTACCCTGTAATTAAACAGCCCTTTAGCTGGAGACCCATAAACCTGAGTCAGTTGGCATGGGCCAGGCTGAGGTGTCTAACTGCAGTGTAGATATACCCTGACACTTTTTTCAGTTCACAGTTGAATTTTGTTTTAAAGTTTTCTTTAATTTTTGTTAAGGTTCATTTGTGTGAGGATTTTTTGTCTACACTAGCCCCTTCCTTTCGCAAGGGGCATGGTAATGAGCGAGTTGGGAAGATGCTAATGGGGCACTGCCACGAATATGCACAGTGTCCGTGTAGATGGGGGCCTTTCGAAAGGACCCCCGGACTTTGAAAGCACCTTATTACTAAAACCAAATAGGAAGAAGGGGCTTTTGAAGTCTGGGGGTCCTTTCGAAAGACCCCCGTTTACATGGGCAGCGTGTGATTCAAAAGCGGTGCTTTCGAATCATGCACAGCTGCCATTATGCTGATGAGGTGCTGCGTATTCATGGCAGTGCTTCATTAGCATCTTCCCAACTCACTCATTACCATGCCCCTTTCAAAAGGAAGAGGCTAGTGTAGATGTAGCCTAGGGGTGTTAGGCAGAGGAAGGTGTCCTATGGATGCTTTCCCAAATCAACTTCACTGTGAAGATTTGTTTACATGTCTTTAAAAGTAAGTAAAATTAACACATATATTTTTAATATGCACTTTTTCAGTGATTTGTTTTACCCTCCACCCTGTTTGAATAGCCACAATGCAAAGGCGCTAACAAAATGCATCTGAGAAGATGCAAATATTTAAAAAGGTCACGGGGACGGCTTTCTCATATTACAGAAGTCCTGTCAAAGGAAAATGTTTGGCCTTTGCACAAGATGTAGGGGAGAAGCAGAATCAAAATAAAAATTATGACAATGAAATAAAGTGATTATTTTTCATTTGTCCTTAAGAGAACAGAACACAACCCTTCTGAAATCAGATTTACAGGCTGAAGATGAATAAAGCAATCTCCAACAAGAACCCACAATATTTATTACAAAACATTCTTTAATTAGTAAGGCACTCAGAAAAGACCTGTTACTGGAAATGTAAACAAAAGGAAAATCTCTGACTGAAATTCTGAATGCAGGAAGAAGTTAGCAGGGATTGTCAAATGGCCAATGCCATGCTGTCATTTGGGAAAGGAGATTTTGGGTTCATGGCTACGTCACAAATAAAATGGTTACTGACCTTTCCATAATTGTTGTTCTTTGAGCTGTGTTGCACGTTTGTTCCGTTGTAAGTGTACGCGTGTGTCCTGAGCTCAGATGACAGAATTTTTGCCATCAGTGGTACTCATTGGGTTGGCTCTGGCTCCCCCTGGTTTGTGGCCATGCTGACTATATATCAGTTTGACCAAAACTGGCTTTGTCCTGTTGAGTGATGGCATAATGAGTAAAAAATGCGTGCACGGAAGAGCAAGTTGCTGCTCTGCAGATGTCTTCGATATGGATCTGAGCCAGGAATGCCACCTGAACTGTCAGTCTGGTTGCAGGGATCACTCAAGGTGATGCAAGAAAGGCACTCTACTAGTTTGTTTTGTGCTCTTTGAAGGTGAGAAGCTTTGAAATGGATTGAGTGGGGTAGGCAGGTGGAGTAATCAAGGAGGCAGTCAGGAAAACAAGTGGGTGCTCGTAACATGCAAATGCACATTGTGGGCCTGGACAAGATCCTCTGGAACAAGATGGGAAGGGCTTTCACTCTCTGTCATTGCTGCAAAAATATGGATGAGTATTTGGAACAGGTCAGATCCCTCTGTCTAGACCACTAGGGCCCACCTAACATTTGAGGTATGGTGATGTTGTTTTTCCCTGAGTCTATGTGGTTTTGGTAGATAACTGCTGGGTTGCTGTGGAACTGTGAAACCACTTTTGGAAGGAAGGCAGGGTGAGGTAGAGCTGAACCTTGTCCTTCCAAAGACTGTTCTTGGGGGCTGTTACATAAGGACATAGATCTTCAACACCCATCTTTCCAAACTAATGGCCACCAGAAAGGCCACCTTCCATGAAATGTATGACTAGGGGCACGTTGCCAGCAGCTCAAACAGGGGCCTGTAAACCTTGCTAACACCAGGTTTAGGTCTCATGGAAGGACGGATTCTCGTATTTGTGGATATAATCTTCCTAGGCCCCTGAGGAGATAGATGGACATTCTGTGTGAAAACACCGCATAGTTGTCCACAGGGAGGTATAAAGCTGAAATTGCTGCAAGGTGTACCTTAATTGATGAAATCACCAAACCTTGCTGTACGTAGCCTGGCTTCAGCTCCCACTGAAATCAATCCATTCATTCTTTGGCTCAGCTGAAGTTAAAACAGGCCTTAAATACCATTAACAGCTTTTTAGCTAATGTTGTTAAAAATGCTGTAGAAATGTAAACATACAATTTAACTGGGAAAAAGAGAGTGAAGAGAGAAAAATATTAGCTCATATATTAATGACTACAAAGGAAGAAACCATCACGTAATCAGGAGTTATTATTCCTGGCTTTCTTTTTCTTGTGTGTTTGTACTGGCCTAGCACAATGCAGCCTGACCTACGGCTTGTGTCGGTAGGCACTGCCTCGATACGCATAGTAATATTCTAACTGGACAAAGGTACTAATGATGCAGGAAAGGCATCCTTGTTAGGTCATCAACTTTTATTGTTCTAGAAGTTACTTGGATAATGACATTACCGTCCAATGTATAACCTACAAATCTGCAAATTATAATGATGAGGGGAAAGGAAAACGTGATGACAGATACAGAGTTACATAGCTGATCTACATTTTCCTAACGTATGTCAAATACACTTCAAGGCATGAGTTGGAGTGAAAGAATGGAAAACGTGGGACCGGAGAAAAAGCATATGAATTTAAAAATATGATTACAGTCTTTAAAAATGGTACTTTTAAAATATGACTCACTGGAGCCACTGAATAGTTCATGGTTAGCATACAGTACTGGGGAATTAACATGAAGATTTAGGTCATGTAGGAAGTCAATGGCATTCCTTGAAGGTAAAAGGAACATTCAGATGTATTAAGGAAAAGATGATTTACCAAAATTAAATATTTTGGCACACTTCTAATCTCTGTGAGTGTGATTTAAATCTGAGGTAGGGAATAAGAGTCAGTGGCATTACTGTGGGTTAAACTGAATTTAGAAATTGGTCCAAGAGCTACCGTTTCAGTGCATGTCATTATAAAAGTGACAAAATGAAGAAAGAACATTCCTACATTCTGGCTGTAATATTTTCATAATGATCTTTCAACAGTTTACATAATTTTCAGTATAAATATTACAGTTAGTCTGTATAAAACTACAAAAAGTGATGTTTTAGTGTTTGGTTTTGACAATGTTAATTCTTCAGATTATTTCTGAAGTTCTTTGCTATATACATGGTAATACAATTTGAACCTCTCTAGTCCAGCACTCTCTTGTCTGGCAACATCAGTGCTTCAGCATGATTTTAGTTAGCCAGATGTCCACTTGTCATGGGCATGGCCAAGTTTTCCACGGTCCCATAAAGTTTGTTTCCAGCCATTAGTCCTGGCTCTTAGTGTTCTGTGCTGTTATTTAGCTGTAATTGACCCCTAAATGTCTTCTAAGAGCCCAGTAAGCAGTGGAAGTGCTGGTAATGTGCAAGACAATATTGACTTCCTGTGGTTTGGCAAATAGTCTTGTTTGGCACCTGTTAGGTTCCGAGGGAGTCAGACTAGAGACATCCAATCTGTAGAAGTGTTTGCTTTTTAGCTTGACTTCAGTCACTTACCTCTCTCTTAGGACCAGATTTAGAACGATATTTAGGTGCCTAAACATGCAGATAGGTGTTTAGATGGATTTACAAGCGCCTACTAGCAGATTGATTTCCTTGCAACTTGAGTGCAAATTACTTCAATGGAACTTAAGCATCTATCCTTCTTAGGTCCTATTGTGAATTCTTTTTGGTGCTTAAATACCTCTGGAACTCTAGCTCCCTGTGCTTCAGAACCTAAACATCTTTGATTAGGTGGTAGTTACAAGTTTGTCTGTTCAATCACAATCATAATTGATGGGAGGCAAAATTGGGCCTTAAATGTTTAGTGTCTCATCATTTGGCATCTGATATACTGTGATAGCATGTAGTCTTTGTTGTAATCACCTAGCAATGCATACTCCTTGTGGTCTGTTTTCTTTCTTCTCTGCATTTCTCTGTTCCATTAAGTCTATGTACAGGTATGGAGCATTTTTCTACAGTGATGGCTGGTCCCCTGTCTTGGTGGATAGAATGCAACATCTTTAATTTAGGAAGTAGGTCTCCAATTTATTTTTCATGTAAAAACTTGTGCTGGTACATCCGTCTTTATTGAACACTAGCAGACATACTTTCATTAGATCCTGTCTATGTGCTTACATTGTTCATTATTAGAGAGAGATGCCTGTTTCTTCATTGCTCAGATTGTAACTAGTTTCCCATTAAGTACCTTGTCTTGAGTCTAACCCCTGTTTCGCCAAAACTAAAAACAAACAAAAAAAAATTGTTCGTGTCTCCCCTCTTACTTTCTTGAGATCCCAGAGTGTAATCTGGGGAAATTGCTTTTCTATCTGGAGGGCTTTCTCTTGTCTGAGGGATCTGCAGAATTTCCTTTTGTTTCCTGTCTTGTCCAGAATATATATCCGGGTAGAGCCCTGAGCGGATACAAACATGTGGAATTGTATCTGATCTGCATTTGCCAGGTTCAACTCCACATCCAGTCTGCAATTTGCAATCTAGATTTTACTTCTGTCTGTACAACAAATCTGGAGGGAGGATGAGTTAGGGAGCACAGACCGGCAGGCTGTGCTGTGAATAGAGGAGGCACGCATCAGGAAAGCAGGGCCTGGGGGAAAGGGGCTGCAGGTCAGAGCTCCCCAGGTGGGGGAATGGTAGGGGGAGAGAGGAAAGGAGGCCGGGTAGGGCTGGCACTCAGCCCCTCCTGCAGGTAGATTTTGGCTGTAGCTTCTTGTATTGTTTCCCTGCCAACAGTGCCGGGGCCTGCCGTGGCCCCACCCACCTCCACCTGGCTGGGCTGGCATGAAGAGTCCTGCACAGGTGTCCGCTTCACTATCTGCAGATATGCAGGGCTCTATATATGGGACTACCAGTAAGGTTATAATGAGCTATTGTATTGTTGGCATAGATGAAGTATAGCTGGCTCAAGATCCATCTGGATAAGACTGAGGTGATGCTGGTGAGCTGTGGGCAGAAATCAGAAGACATAGTGAAAATTATGTCAAGTTTTTAACAAGGAGGATGTGTGCCTGTCCTTTGTTGCTCGAGTTCACAGGCAGGGGGTATTGTTGGGTGATTCCCCTGGTAGCAATGCCTAGGAAATCCTTTGTCACGTCTTTCATGAGTCAGATTGTTGTGATGCAGGCCCTGCTACCATCTTCTATAATTACACTGCCTCAAGAGTAGACTACTGAAATGTGCCCTACATGAGGTTACAGCAATCTGGAAACTGAAAATGGTAAACATGACAACTTGCCTTATAAGCAGCATTACTCACCAGGAGCAAATGAAAGACCCAAGGAGCCAGTCTGATACCACAGAAGATTAGTAAAATATTATGATTTTTTCATAAAAATCCAATTTGATTATGTATGTCTAATATAAACAACTCTAGTTTAAAACAAAAAAGTAGAAGAAAAATCCTACTTTGTTGTACTATTAGGAATCTAGCGTCTATTCATAATAACAAACATATCTCACTTTCATTGGCTTACACAGCGCGGAGACATCATGGCTACAGTTCCACTACGGCAATTAGTCGACAGAAGTCACTGTCAGAAGAGAATTCCCCCCAAAAACTTCTGTCGACGCACTGCAGCCTCTCACAAAAGCCAATTGGAAGAGTGCTCCGCTCTGTAGACATAGCAGCCAGACTGCCCAGCTGCTCTCTGGACAAAACAGGCACCCGGAAGCACAGCACACAGGGCTGTTCATTGTTGTGGATGCCCTGTCTGTCGACAGAAGGCCCCCACCCAGATCATCCACACAGCTTTTTTGTCTACAGAAACTGTCAATAGCAGCATTATGCCTCATGGCTGAGGGGCAGAACACTGCCGGTGAAAGTACCACAACCCTTCAAAAAGTCCAAATACAGTAAATTCTCTTTTAACCAGTGTACAGATAAGCAGACCTCTCTGTTAACCGGCATTCCATCATGGCTGGCAGCTTCTCCGTTCTCCCACCCAGAGTTTTTCTAAGCCACCCAGAGCAGCTCTCTGTGTGGTGCAGCTCCTTGCGCCAAGCTGCCCAGAGTGGCTCCTCGTGCTGCAGCGCAGTCGAGCGGCTCCTTGTGCTGAATCACACAGAGCATATTGAAACCTCCCACGTACCTGGCATATTTGAATATCCAATCCTTGGGTTGCTGGATGCTTACGGTAAAAACAGACACCCACCCAAAAAGCATAAAGGAGTTGAAAAGCTACAGAATATAAAGCTGCTTAATCTATCACTTTGGCCACATCTACACTAGCAAGTTCTTAGGAAAATCAGGCCCTTTTTTTGGAAGAAAACACAGAGTGTCCACACACGGTGCTCTCTTTCAATCCGAAATTGAAAGAAACTGGTTCTTCTTCTGGAAGCCGTCTTTCACTCCTGGATCAAGAAGAGCACCTCCTTCTGAAAATTTCTTCAATAAAAAAGGCAGTCCTCGTGGCGCTGGATTTTTTGCAGGGTCTGTGTGGACGCTCTCTATTGAAAGAGTGGATTGATCTTTCGCTCCATTTTTTCGGTGTGTGGATGCACTTTTTTGAAAGAAGAGCTTCTGGAAGATCATCTTTTGAAAGATCTACTAACACGGCCTCTGAGATTTTCTCCCTAATCCTATGAGTAGTTTCTCTGTCTCTCAGGAAAAAACAGCCACTTGTGAAGTCCAAAAATATCATTTAGCTTTGATGAAATTTTCTTTAGTGGTGGAATTGGGCAATACTGACTCGTTTTACCAATGGCATGAAAAATGCTAAGCTATGAAGCAAAAGCATTTGCTGCAAAGGCTGTTGCATTAATAACCCACTGTAGTTTTTTAAAGATGGAAAGCCTAATTATAAACAAGTTGACCATTGCGATAGCTTGCAGCAAAGATGTCATATTTTTTCATTGCACTGCATTATGCCTGGGAGTGTATTTTCATGGCCTTTAGAAACCAATCTACTGGGCTGCATAAATGCTCTTTCCACTGAGAACTGGCTGGTGCAAATAGATTATGTAATAAGACCATTTACATAAACAATTTTTTTGTGGAGTGGTGTTAAGCTTTCCCCACTCCTCCAACAACCCCGAGGATATAACTATAATATTGAAAGCACCACCTATCAGACAAAATCTATCAGTCTGTAACTCATGCATAATACATTGGTGCTGAAGAGATAAATCATGCTTTAAAACACCAGGAATCATTTTCCATGGAATATTGGAGGTATTTTCCTTTCAGCTCAGAGTCTGTTTAGGACAGCTCACTTTGCCTTTAGAGGTTTGTAATTGTACGTGAAAGTTAAATGATGGTCTATAAAAATACAGCTGGCCAGGAAGCCGCAGATGAAGTGGCCAAAAGTGAAATGAAAACTAGAGTTAAATTTCTATCATATTAACCTGGTATTCAAGATTTTTTCTTTTTATACAAAACAGACAAATGCTATCTGGCTGCACAGGAATATAAATATTCCTATTCTTTGTCAATTCCTTGGACTACTTCTGTACCTGCTTCCATTCCACCCCACCATTTCTGCCTTTGAAAAAAAGAGTCAATATGTTGAGAAGGAGAGAAGGAGACCTGTCACGTAACCTGGGAGGTCTTTTGTGTGTGGAAACAGGAGAGAGATGGGGGTGAATAGCTGAGTGAGTGAGGGGAAGAGGAAGGTAGACATTCTCCAACAGCTACCAGGCCCGTATACAGGAGGGCGGTGTGCAAGGGGTGAGAACAGCCCCCACCCAATGTGTGGTTTCTTTCCCTTCATCATTGCTGTGCTGTTCAGGGAAAGCCTGAAGGGCATGATGTGGGGGTGACATCCAAGGCACACTGGGAGCTGTAGTTCCTTGGCCAGGTCCCTGCCTAGAGAGCTGGACCTGGAGCTGGGAAGGGACTACATTTTTTTGTATGCGCCCGTCTGCTAGCAATAGTAAAGGGAGAGGGACAGGGGAATATTGTTTTTCACTTATGATATTACAATAAGATCCCAGAAATAATTTCTATAAAACTTTATTACTTTATAAATTTTTAGTGTGTCATAACAAAATCATTTTACCAATCACTGTTTCCACTCAAATTTTATTAACCTCTCTTATGCGTACTTATTGTACAACTATTTTTGAACTCCTTCATATTTAACAAAATGCAGGCCACATTTACAAAAAAACCCTGCCTCCCACAGAAATTCTTGTGTACAGGCCTGGCTATAGGTTTGTCCTGGGATTGCCAGCTTTTTTTGGCACTTTTTCTAAAGGCACTTAGTTATGGTGGTTATGGCATCATTTAATAAGCTAATTTGGCTATAACTATTTACTTCATTTGAAAAGATATAGACCTGATTCTTTGCTGGTTTAAATTGGCATTGATCCATTGACTTAAATAAGGTCAATTTCAAGAGCAGAATCTTACCTGTCAAGCAGCCCACGGTTTCTGTGCACATTTGCCATTTAAAAAAATAGCATCTTTGACACAGCAGTTTCACAGAAAACAGGTTCTGCATCAATGAGCCCAGCTAGCTGTGTAGCAAAGCTCTGCATGAAAGGAGCCATTGCTGTGTCAAAGAGTCTGATCTTCAATAAACTCATCAGGTAACTCAAGAGGTCCATTTCTAAATCACCTCAGCAAGTACAGCTAGCTAAAATTTTCCAAACAAAAAACATTTTAGTTGAAAGTGGAGTTTTTGTTTTTCCTGAAAATGAAAAAAATGTGCCAAGTTTTTCTTTTTGTGTGTAGCAGATGTTTCAGTTGTTGAAAAAAGCCTTTATGTGATAAAAAAACACTTTTCCTTTGAAAATTTTGGACCAGCTTTATATAGTGAGGTGGAGTGGCCTACCACTGAGCCGGAGCAGGAGAGATCACTTTGTGAACCCTGGTAGGTGGAGCCAGGGCTGCTCTTTCCCCTCCCACCAGAAGTCAGGGGGCCAGAACAAGAAGTAAAGGACAGACCCCGGCACTCAGCTGGGCCGCCGCCACTGAAGGAGACAGATGCCTCCTACTGGTTCCTGAGCTGGGAGACTTCCGTGGACTCCCACCGAGCTGAGAACTGGCCAGAGCTGCTGGAGCCATCCACTGAGCGAGGCACTGAGGAGTTGCTGGGACTCCATTGACCTAATAGCCAGATGAGCTGGAAGACTCCTTTAAGATCAAGGCACATCCCGAGATGAAGGGAGGAAGTAGCCTGACAACAACTGACCCACTCTGGTTGTGTTGCTGCTGGAGGTTGGGTCAGCACATTGTGTTTGGATTCTCCACTGATCTGGTGGTGGAATACTTCACAGCTCTTAGCACCCTGGGCTGGGACATGCGGAATTGGGAGGGTCTATCTCCCCCTATGCCTCCCACTGCAGCCCAGGCCTGGCAGCTCCCCTCCCTGCAAGACAAGAAGCCTGTGTTTGTCAGCTGGCTGCTAGAGCTCAGATGTCTGACCCTCTTGTTGCTTGGCTCTGAATATAGGTCTAACCATAGACTCTTTGCTGTCCTGCCCTGACTAAGGGCTTGGATTTGGATTGTAACTGTTTGCTCCTTTGCCCCGATTGCAGGCTAGAGACCCCCCAACTGACTGCTGCTCTGCCTGGACTGCCAGACAGAGCCACAGGCTGCGTGTTGCTCAGCTAATTCCCTCATAGTGGGCAATGCCCAGTGTCGTAGTGAGGTAGAATGGCCTCCCATTGACCCAGAACAAACTGTATAGTTTTGTGGGGATCATACTCTTGAACAAATTGATAGAAGATGCTAGTTGTCAAAAAATTGGTTACTGTGAGCCAGTTCATGACTTCCAGTGTCACAGAGGTCCTCACTGGACAAACAAGCAGATACTGTGTAGAAGAACTTCTTGGATGCAACAGAAATACCCAGGGACTAGCAAAATCCATTTCCTAAGTCTCCACTTTTGGATGATGGGAATATGACTTAGAGCATACATTGAAAAAAGCTTCCTTGAACTGTTATAGAGCTGAAGAAGTTATAGTAAGTCTCTTCCCTGTTAGCTGAACACGCTACATAAATATTCAGTTATGATAAAGAAGGATATTAATTTTTCTGTTAATTAGCAAAGAATTACATAACCACAGTAAGTCCACCAAACTCTCAACATGTACACATTTTTGATTGCTTATATTTTGCATTTTTTGAGATAAAGGGGCTCAAAATATCATGAAACTCAAAGGCTGGGTCTACACTTGACCCCAACTTTGAAGGGGGCATGTTAATCAGGGCGAAGGGAGATTACTAATGAATTGCTGTGGGGAATATGCAGCACTTCATTAGGCTAATTCTCCCCTGCAGCAACTTCAAAGTATCAAATTTTGAAGTGCCAGCATGCATGCATGCACATGTTACTTTGAAGTGCCTTTACTCCTCAAAATTCAACACAGCACTTCATTGGTAATCTCCCATTGCCTTGATTAACATGCCTCCTTTGAAGTTGGGGGCAAGTGTAGACAAGCCCATAGTGTGTTCCTGTTAAGCTTAAGCTGGATAGGTGACACTGGTGTCCTTGGGTGTCTGCTGAAGCTTTCCTGGAGATACAGTAAACTTTCGAGTTACGAGAGGGTTGTGTTCCTGAAACCCCCACATAACTCAAACTTTTGCGCAAGTCGGGTATGGGGAAGACCATCAGAGCTAATCAGTTTCCTGGCTCCCAGAGTGGCAGAGAGCTGGGAACCAAGGAGCCATCTGCTTGTGGGACCCGGGAAACTGACCAGCTCATGTAACTTTCACAGGCTTCCCGTCTAATTGTCCCCTTTCCTCACTCATTCACCATACTATCCATCTGGGCCAGGGATTCTCTTTTCTTTCCTTTATTCCTTCATTAGACAGCAGGATTCACTCACTTCTGACACCATGTAGTGCAAAGGCATAATCACAATGAATGGTCTCTCCCACTCTAGTTCAGTGGTAAGTCACTCCACCTCACTATATAAAGCTGGTCAAAAGTTTTCAAAAGAAAAATGTGCCATGCTTTGAGTAGCACCTAGAGAATTCCCTATCCAGCAAGCTTTTTAATATCCCTACTGCAATATAGCCTAGTCCTCTCTGATAACTGTGGAGGACCAGGAACTCTGTAATCACTTAACACTGATACAACCAAGTTAGCTTTAACCTGGCTAGTATAAGCCCTGGAGCAGTGAAGCCATGGCAGTACATGTATCAGAAAACCCATGGGAACCCTGAGTAATTATTTATGGGGCTACGCTGAAGCTTATGGTTCTACAGCTTCACTGCTCCACTAGCCAAGTTAGCTTAGGTGTGTCTACTTAAGCGGCAGTGTCCCCCCAGAGATTGCAGTGGAAGACATGCCCTTGGTTTTAGCGAAGTCTGGACTGGACCATAAACATCTTTGGCAACTGGATGAAAGTGAAAGCGTAGAGGGATTAAGACCGTCATATAAGTACATGAGAATGACAAGGAAGCTGAGCAGGCCAGATTTATACATTTAATTTTTAGAAAGCCATCTGTCTTTGTAATTCCCAGATTGTCCGTTAACAGGGGTGCCATCTTCCAAGAATGCATTTAGGCTGAGCAGAGGAATCTCTACAGAAACTAATACCAGTTTGTTTGCAGTATGCAAATTGTAGACCATGAAGGTATTATTCAAACATTACCCTGCCTGGATTTGTTGCTGTATATAATCAGTTCTATAAATGAAAAACGAATTGTTGAATAATTAAGGAAATATAAAATCCTTTAGGTCATTTTGGTGCAGAACTGTCTCACGTTGCTCATAACTCTTATTCAGATAAACTGGCCCCGCTTTTTGTCTCTGTTGCTGGATGACATTTTATTATATTGAGAGTAGCCCAGAGCACTTAACAAAGTCCATGTTTCCTATAAATTAGCTGTGCAACATTACATTTTATTGCTAGGAAATAGCTACCTTGTCTCAAAGGCATCTTGGTCCTGATTTTATTAACCTGCACAATAGCTACACTGGACACATGTATATAATGACATGTCAAAAAAGATCATTCCTTCACTAAAGACATCAGTCATATTTTCCTTTAATTTTTCACATCATAAGTTATAAAATAATTGATAGTACTGTAACCAATTAGAAGATAACTTTCAAAAAGTGACAAAAACAAATGCATTTTTATTAACCTTCTTGGGGGAAAACTGCTGGCCATATTAAGGCATCTTTAGAAAGTTCTGGAGCATTGGTACTTTTCATTTAAGGATCTCCAAACAATTTGCAAAGATCAGTTAAGACTTCTAACACACTCCTGTGAGTTGCATAAAATCTTATCACGGTGTTACACATAGAGAAATTGCAGAACAGAAAGGCAAAGAGTCAAATTTCAGACGTATTGACCATCCTGAAGTTATGTTGAAGTTGATAAGAATTACGGGTGCTTGAGTACATTGGAAAATCAGGTCATACACGATGGCATTGCAACCTCTTGTGATTTTATTGTGTTGCTCATCATATTTGATATGTTTCTTAAAGATCTCACTCCTGGAGTCATGTTCTTATGTGAAAGTCTCAAGTTTCACTTTTTAAAAATAAGTTTCCAGCCTGCACACTTGCAAAATATCTTGAAAATGTGAATCGAAAAGCCTCATAATCCACAAAACAAATAAAAAGACCCAACATTTCTTACATTTAAAATCTCATGATTTTTAAGTCAGTATCATGCTTTTTGAACACAGGATTTGTTAACACATGTTGTCCAAAATAATTCAGAGAACCCTGAACCAGAGACAGATGTCACAAATCCATATTCCTAGTCATATGCTTTTAATGAGTTGACAAAAGAGTCAAAAGATCAGTATGTCAATAGTACGTCAAAAACAGTTTTATGGAATCCATATGTGGTAGCACAGAGCTCTACAGATAAAAATACTAGGCTACATCCTCCACTGGTGTGAATTGGGATTGTTCTATTGTCTTCAGCTCCACCCTTCAGGACATAGGAACCCTGGTATTTGGGATACTAGATGGCGTGGTGGGGAGTAAATGACCTCTGAATACAACTCTTACGTGGGCTGCGCAAGTGGAGTACTTGAGAATGAATCAGGAGCTGTTCCTATTCCAACTGGGTAGCAAGCAGAGATTCTTGTTTAGTTTCCACCTTTGGAGCTAATAGACAGTCCCCACTGACAGGTGTACACGAAAGCACAAGTGTGCATGAAAAAGACACGTTGTAATCAGGTTTGTAGTTGTAACCAGGTAGCGAGGAGCAGGAATAGGAACTTGTCAGTGTTAAGGAATGAAATCCCAACCAAAAAATTGCCATTAAGAGAAATTTGTCAAATAAATGATAAAGAAGACTGGGTCCAAATCCTGTTTGCCTTAATCACAGGAATAGACCTACTGAAGTCATCTTGCATGAGTAAGAGAGAAGAAATTTGGCTGCTTTCCATTTACATCTGGTGGAAAATATATTATTATTGTCAGAGGGGCAGGCGGGAGAAGGAAATCCTCATTATATGGGGAAGACAGGAACAGAAACAATATTTAGGTCAGAGGGAGAGGAAATTCTCTCCAGGAGCTCCTCACAGTGCAAATAATTATATGTTTTGTGGATGGAACATTAAGGGTAGTATATTGTTTTCAGTACAGTAAAAATCAGGCACTGATGCTGCCTAGCCTTCTTGCTTGCAAAGTGGCACAGAGAGTCTAGCATCACATTCATGATTTACCCAAAATATTATGTTTTATCTCCTGAGTGTGACATCTGGGAGAACTGCTGAGTTATAAAATCATGATAGAAACTTGCCTGGAAACTCTGCGGTTTTTTTGAGTGCTACAATAATGCCCTTATGGGGAGTGTGGAATATATTTTATTCATTTAACCGGAATTCTACCTGTTCTGATTTTTAATGGGTGTTTTTTATGTAGTAATCATGAAAGGATAAAATATGATTCAAACATATGAATTTGTATTAGGAAAAAATAAACCTTGTTTTGTACTTTTCATTCAGTTGATACAGTAAACTCTTTCATATCCGGCATTCTATCATATAGCATTCTCAAATAACCGGCGTTTTAACCGTAAGTAAATTTTATATAGGTTTTCTGTTAAGTACAGGATCGTGAAAGCAAATACAAATAAATGCAGCAAATACAGTATAAGTTTACTGTGCACAGTCCTACTGTAGTTGGTAAATAAACTACTGTGCATACATTTTTGTTTGTTTCTTAATATCTAATCGTATTTTTCTTTACTGTTATGCAGTGCTACATATACCAGAATATTTGAATATCCAGCAACCTCCCAGTCCCGGGGCTGCCTGATATGAAAGAGTTTACTGTATTTATTTTGTTTAAATATGGATGACTGCTCCACTCACTATCTTTGTGAAATATTATTGAGTATTTTACAGTGTAGGCATAGAGTTAAGTCCTCCTCCTTTCATTAATTTGGGTGCGAAAGCCTTGATTTTAAATGGATCTCAACATTGCCTCCTAAATGGGAGGCATAAATTGTATTCTTTATATTTCTAACTACCTGACTGCATAGGCAGATAGGTACAGTCCTAGCTACTATAATATGCACCCTCAGTTATTTTTTGTCACAACTATAAGTGTAAAAGTGCACCTCCTCTGTAAGAAGCTGAAAATCAGTCTTCTCCTCTGATTGGTTTGCAAACATTCTGTCTATGTCATCATCACCCCAAACAAGGAAAAACAGAAACATTCATAGATTCAGTGATTTCCTGCCGATTTTGCTGGGTTGTCTCAGTATTAAATTTGCTTTGAAGATCTAAACTGTTGCACTTAGTTTTGGTAATTCACTCAGAAATGGTTACAATGAGAGGTTATTGTCTACAAGTAATGTCAAAGCAACAGTAACGTTGTATTTTTGTTCTGGACACACTTACTTTGCAATATTTCTTTCATACTGAGGGGGGGCTGACAGCTTACAAGGGCACCCCCCCCGCCCAGGCAAGATGAAAAATGGGGCCCGACTCTGAGTCCCTGGAAGGTGCAGGGCCTCAGACAGAAGGGACAAGGCCTGGGTCAGCCAGCCCTCAGTGCCACCCAGACCGTGGCACTGAGCCCCACCCCAGTTCTCAGAGCCGCATAGAACAGCACTCCAGCAGTAATTTAAAAGGCCCAGGGCTCTGGTTGCTGCAGCCCCTTTGACATTGGACTGTGAAGCAACTGCTCCCTTTTCCCCCCTCGGCGGGCCTGTCCCTACCACACTGCAGCTCGTCAGATCAGAAACGTTGAAGGCAGTGCTTTTCATCCTTTTTGTCATTTGTGGATCCCTACAGTTTTGAATGGAGGTGTAGAGACCCCCCTTTGGAAATCTTAGACATAATTTGCATAATCTAGTGTCCATGGACCATATGCTGAAACTCAGAGCTCTGTGGTAATGACAGCCCTTCATGGACTCCTCAGACATAGCCTGTGGACCCCCAGGGATCCAGAGACTGCAGCTTAAAAAGCAATAATCTCTAGTGGATGAGTTGGATATGCATTAAGTCCAGCGGTCCTGGTATAATATGCAAGTCATTTGAATTGGCATTGTATGTGACAGAGGTGGCAATGCTGAGGAAGAATTAAATAGTTAAATAATTTTCACTGATTCAGACATTTGCCACTGTCCTTAGAAAATTAGGGGGGAAAATTGTGTGCTGGATTTTTTTTCTTCCATATAACTTCATGGATACATCGCAGGAAAACCCCTTGTGAATTCCTGCAATTTGAATGAGTTTGCAACACTTTTCAGCTGCGAATGGCATTTACAGACAAAATAAATAAGTAAAATGTGGTGCTCAATTATGCAGGCAACAGGAAACAAGTATAGAAGAGCTGACTCAAGGTTCGTGAGCCAGTTTTCTGAGATTGTTGTGCTGCTGCTGGATCTATTAATGATTATCTGCCTTCCCTTCTGTCTGAAAGCATCACTGGAGAAGGATTAGCAACAGTAGGTTTACTCCTATGGCCTCAGCATAAATGGGTATTATAGGCCACAAATAATCAGACAAGAAAGCAGTACACTTGGAAAGAAAATTGTGTTTACATTTTCAATGTGGAAAAAAGGTATAGCTTAAATGTTGTCCTGCATATAACTCCATTGACTACAGTGAGATATACACCATGCAAGGACCCAAGCTTTGATTTCAGGTAGAGAGTTAATTGTCAGAGCAGAACTTCCACTGGAGTTAATAGGGCCAAGGTTTCAACCCTGGGATTTTCACAGTATGCTTCCTTTTGGCCATGGCCACACTACCCGTCCCTTTTCCTCCTTCTTCCTTTTTCTTTCCTTCACACTTATTTTCTTTGCATTGAGACTATATTGTGGTGTATTTTCTCTCTTTTTGCCCCTCTCCATTTATTTGTCTGTAATGTGTATTTCTTTTTCTTTCCCTTTACCTCACCTGTTTCCCATCTTTTTCATTTCTGTTACATTCTTTTAGCACTTTCTCTTCCCCTCAATCACACCTTCCTTTTCACTGATTTTCCCCAGCCATCTTTGCTTTTTTTTCCCAGACACCTCCCAGCGCACACTCATGCCTGCAATTAGTTCAACTAATCACTATTCAGATATATGTGACTCAACTTCACTGGATAAGTTGGCAACAGAAAGATCAGCGGTTTCAGCTGACATCTGGTTTCCTGTAAAGAAAGCATGCCTTTTCCAAGTGACATTCTTCCATGGATCAATGTGTTCTTGACATTTGGAAATGGCTTTTCTGTCAGTTTGAAATAGAGAAACAGGTGGTCCCAAGTGTGCTTGGGTTGAAGATCATTCTGCAAATGCAGGTGATACAGCCTGTATAATGTAACTCCTAAATGATGGGAATCTAACTTATCTACTGGAAAAGTTTCAAAAAGATTTCTTAAAGAATAAGATGAAGTATTTAATGGACTAGGATATATTAAGTATATAATACAGAAGGTGTTGCTGTGAAGTGCTAATTGCAGCATATGTACTTCATAATGTTCACCTTATAATGTTCACTGGCTGCCCAAAATCTCACAGAAGAGGTAACTTTGATTTTTCTCATCTCAGACATTTCTAAAGGAGAGAGTAGAATGAAAGCTCCTTCTGTTGGCTAGTGTACAGATTACCATCAACCTCAAGGGTAAGTGCTTCCTAGCCTCTGCTAAAGCAGTCTTACAAGTATCTGTACAGAGAGAATATTGTTTCTGTGATGCTAGAATGAGATGGCAGGAAACCTCAAAACCCCCTTTGGACTAGCCCATTATTTTATGGCAGGAGCCTTTCATTGTTTCTTCTGAAGTCAATTGCAAAGCTTCTGTTGGGCCAGATCCACCACTTCCCTGAGCCTTTTGTCACCATTTACTCCCATGCAGCACAAATATAAACGACTACACAGGATGCAGTGCAATGATGAATTAGACCAACTGACTGTAATGGGAATAGGACAAAATGCCAGCTTGTAGGGAGAGAAACTTGAAATGTAGATCTTTGCAGGAGGTGATTTGAAATAAAAAAGTCAACGTTAAGCATTATCTATGAATATTCTTTTTAAAATGCACCCCCTTGATCATGTTCATGTATCTTTTAATATTTGCGCATCACGAACATTTGTGACATTGAAGTGAACTATGAATATCCCAGAAACATCGAAGTCTTATGTGCAAGCATTTGTTGAACTCAAATTTCAGATTCAGATATGTGAGTATTTGCACTAGAAATGTTCACATGCACATCCAGGGCTCAGTCCTTCAAGACACTGAGTGCCCTTTCATAATCTAGCAAAGCACTTATGTGTCAGCTTAATGTTAGACATGTAAGCAATCCCAATGACTGCAGTGAGATTACTCATGCTTTGAGCTTTGCTAGGTGGGTTCCAGAAATCTGAGACTGGTGTGGGACAGAAACCAAACCAAACCAAACCCAGTGTCTTACCCGATCAATCAGATCTATGCAACACAGCTTGCTCTGGGGCCCATGGTGGCTGTCTGCCCCTCTGACAACAGTTGCCAGTGGGGAATGATCATTAAACATGGGTGGTGCTATTGGGGTTTTGCAGGGGTCCAGTCCAGGCCCAGTGATATAGTGATATTCCCGTGAGTAATCTGGAAATAAATATAAAATCACTGCTGATAGTTTGTGTATGAACCACAGCAGTAACTACTGATGTAAATGAGACAGTTCTACAGAGCAACCTGGATCACCTGGTAAGCTGGGCCCATTCAAACAAGATGCATTTTAAAGAAGCCAATTGCAGTGTTATACATCTAGGAACAAGGAATGCAGGTCAGGCCGACAGAACCTGTCTCCAGGAAGGCAGTGACTCCGAAAAGGATATAGGCGTCACAAGGGACAATCAAGTCAAGATGAGCATCTAATGCGCTGCTGTGGCAAAAAGACCTCATATGATTCATGGACATATATATATATATATATATATATATATATATATATAAAAAGTAAGAGTAGTGAGGTGAGTGTACCTCTGTATAAAGAATTGTCCAGACAAATAGTGGAATGTGATATGCAGTTCTGGTGTCCATATTTTAAAATGGATGTTGAAAAATTGGAGAGAGTACAGAAGAGAACCACACAAATGATGTGAATGGTGGAGAAAATGGCTGTGGAACTGATGTAGTTTATCAGAAAGAAGACTGAGAGGTGACGTTATTACCGCATGTAAGTGTCATCACAGAGAGAAAATACCAGCTATGAAAGGGCTTTTTAATTTAGTCTTATTAAGCCTGCATAGACCGCCAACGTAGCACTTGCCCATACCAGCACTTATGTCAGTGTAAGTTATGTGGCTCAGGGGTGTATTTTTTCACACCCCAAATGACATAAGCTTTGCCAACATAAGTGGTAGTATACACATGGCCTTATTTTTAGAAGACTGAAAAAAACCTGGCTTCTCCAAAACAGCATGACAATCACTGACAAATAATGATTTTTTTCAGCGGTGGCCAATATATATCAAATCCTGTGCTAATATTTGCAGCAAAAGCAGGAGGAGTAATGGAAGGAATCAATCCTAAATTTCCTTTCTCTGTGGTTACTTTTATTTTAGTTCAGGACAGATTCCTGCAAACACTTACATTAGGGTGATCAGACATCCTGTTTTTAAGCCCTCTGAAAGTGTCCAAACTTTTTGTTAAACATGGACAAGTTGTCCCTTGATCTCTGTCTCCCTGCATCAGGACTGGTGGGTCTTGGTGCTGGCCGGATCCTTGCTCGCCAGTCTCATGTCTGCCAGTGGTAAGGGGTGGGGAGTCTGGTCCAGTGATGATGAAGGTGGAGATGCAGGGCCAAGATGCAGCATGTGAAGCTAGCTGCTTCCCCTGCTGGTCCATGAGTGCTGCCCCACTTGCAAGTCAGCCCTCAGCCAGCTGGGCTCCATCTCATCCCGTTTCTGGGTGACATGGCTGACTGGTGACTGTGGCAGATGGAGCAGCCTCCAGGGAGCAAGGGGCTACTTCATATCCTACGCATCTCTCTGCTCAGCCTCCTCTCTGGCCACGTTCCCTGAAGGCTCTGCAGTTGGATTCCCTGTGTCTTCGTGCACAGTGCTTCCTTAGCGCTTAATCCCTGCCTGCCTGCAGGAGACAGGAGGCAGCTGGGTTATGCTGGTGTCCAGGAGCAGGCTTTTCGCCACGGTGTGAACATGAATGGACAAGTTGCTTTCAGCCATATGAGGGGTGTGTGTGTGTGTGTGTGTTCCCTGAAGCTGGAGGCAGAGCTCACCCTTCCCTCCTGCACAGAGCCAAAAGGCTAATGCTGACCACACCCTGGTATGAACCCTGTCAGAAATCCATGTGTGTCGGAGGCGGGGGGGGGGGGGGGGCATGTGACCCTGCATGCTCCCTGCCCGCATGTTGCCTTTGGAAGTTGAGGCACCAGATACCAGGACGGGTGTGTCCATTCCAGGGGCCCTGCCAGGCCCAGAGGGTGGAGAACATGGGGCAGGAGGGGGTGGATGGTCAGTCACTGCCCACTATGTGAGAGAGTTTTGTGGGTGTATGTGTCCGTGTGTCGCCTCACCCCAGGTGTGAATGGGGAGGTAAGGATATGCGTATCATCCTGTCCCGTGTGAACCCTGGTACCTTAAAATAAGAAGGTAAATAAAAAGAACTCAACTACGCAGTGCTTCTTTTTAACAGGGGCTCAATCGACTTGATGTTAATTTGAACACTTCTGTGACTGATTACCATTGAATGAGCGTGAATGCATGCAATTTTGCCAGCTGTCCCCTATTCAGTATAGGGAAATATGGTCACCTTAACTTACATGCGTGCTTAGCTTTAAGCATGTGGGTAGTCACATTCTTTCCATTGCCTTTGCAGAAGTGAGATCTTAATTTGTTTTTAAGGCAGGAAGTCTCCTTTCAAACCTACTAATAAGAGCATCTTACATGCCCACTAACATTCTCACTTATGCTTGAGATGTTGTTTTGGCCATATGCCTCCATACTCTTCCTTGTGTTTTCATATGAAAAGAGGAGCATATAGTCCTACCGACATTCACCTGCCATTGAAATGAATGGAAGTTGTGCTGCTTCAGTCAATGCCAGTTTGCCCTCTCATTTTCCCTGTGTATCTGTGGAATGAATTTCCTTATATGAACCAATATGGAGGTGATGTGCCATTCGCCACCTCCGCGCTGGTGCGTGTAATACAATTCATTCCGCATGTGGCTGGTGTGTGGTGGGGTTGGGGGCCAATGGATGTGGGGTGGAGCTCAGGGTTGCAGCAGGGGGTTCGGGTGGTGGGGTGGTAAAGGCTCCGGCTGGGTGTGCTAGCTCTGGGATGGGGTTGGCAATGAGGGGCTTGGGAGTAAAGGCTGCACTGGGGCTATGGTAGGGACAGAGGACCCCTACCCCCACCAGATCTCTTCCCTTGAGGAGCACCTTGTATGGCAGGGAAGAATTTATTTTCCCTGCTGCAGCAGCTCTGGGGCAAGGGATGCAGGATAGGTGCCTCTCCCTCAGCTGCAGCAGGTCCAGACTGAGGTTAGGTTGGGGTTGGAGCTCGGGGAAAAGCAACTCTCCCTGGGCCAGGGCAGGTCTGAAACCAGCAGAGAGAGGCACCTGTTCCCATCATGGCAGGTCTGGGGCTAAGGGAGAGACATCTCTGCCTGCTGCAGCCCTGGGCACCTGCACAGTGCTTAATAGGTAGAACCTTTAAACTCCATAGAATCTGAGTCTTTGGAAGACTACCAATCTCGAAATCCATGGAACTTGAGGCAACGTGTTGAGAGCCTGGCTCTCCGTACAAGTTCTGTGTTGTTGCAGTACCTTAGCCTTCCCTCTGGCACTGCAAACTACTCCAGCTGAAAGTTTAGCTGCTTAGAACTTGGAAATTTGCTTGGAAATTTCCTCTTGAAAATCTGCTGAGTTTGGAAATATGCCTGCTGCAGAGAGCAGCTGTGCCCCAAGTTCATCGTCCTGAAGCCATACTATTCCCTCAACCCTTCAGACATCCCACCAGTAAGTGTCCTCTTGGAGTCAGTTTCGCTGGCTTATGGGAAGGGGCAGCATAGGAGTACATCACGGTGTGTCTCCTTGTCCACTGGCTCCACAGCTTTCCAACCCATATTCTCCCACTTGTGCTGTGTAGTACAAGGGGAAACCTTGCTTTGTAAATTACTCAGTCTTTCTTTGTCAGCCCACTGAACTGTAACAGTTTCTTTGGAACACTGCACTCTTCTATGCAGTGACCTAGTTAAGGTCTTGACAATCAGCAGAAATTTGGTTTCCATAACAAGCCAATTCTTAATTGACACGATAGGTGGTAACTACCCACAAGAAGGCTATGACAGAGTGCTGAATATCCTCTTTGCAGTTTAATGCAATTGAGTAGTCATTTCATATTTTTCAAGCTCATCTTCAATCCCTGCGTTAGCTGCTGAGAAAAGTGCTTGTTATTACAGAGATACAGGAGAGAAATTATATTTTTAAATGTGTGCTTTATTTTTAAACCTGTATAAATAAATACAAAATGACAAAGAGGTTTATGTTTACTAAACATTGCATTTGATTGTATGACATTACACAGTGTGTGTCACAATAGTTCAACTTGTAATTGTGTCCTTTTAGCTGTTGGTGCATAATTCTATAACTTGTAGGATACAATTAGTCCTGAAGCTGCATCCAGCCACCCTTTTAGTGGAACCCCTGAGTGCTTAGAATTGCAAACGTATCTTGGGGAACTACTGAGCTGCAATAGCTGAAAACTGGGAATTTCAGAAGAGCAAAGGAAGAAGACATTTGGGACAATTTGTCTATAAGGAAAATACATTAAAGCAAATTCTGGGCTTTGAAAGATTTTTATTTCTGATTTCCCCTGCTCCCTGGGCAATGGTTTTAAAAAAACCCTCTAAAGAAATTTAAAGTGAAGAGATCCCATGAATTCATTTGATTACGCTATTCAATTACCTGATTTTTTTTTCATGCTTCTTGAAAGAATGCTAATGGTGAAGCCTCCCATGGGCAATATTTATTTCTGGCACTCTTTATCAGAGTTAGATTACATTTTGTGTGTGTGTGTGTGTGTGTGTGTGTGTGTGTGATACAATCACCCACTTGATGCAGTACTAATTACCCAAACAACTCATTATTCTCAGCCAGAGAAGGTCAACTGCCAAGGTTCTAAAGAGGTACATTATTTCTTTTCTTTGTGTATTTTGTACATCTTACCATCTTTTTAGATCCATCTGAACAGAGATACTCTATCTTCGCAATTAGAGCTTGTGAAATTATTTGTTGTGAACAATTTGTTCATTTTATTTGCTCCATTTTATATGCAAATTGCCCACAAATAGATTCTAACATCTACAGATTTGTTCATTATCATAATTGTGAAATAGTTTTCTCAACAAATATGGACCTCTGGAACGTCTGCAAGCTGTATGTAGCAAGTACTCTTTCAAGCAATCAGTTTTTGGTATTTGCTATTTCAGCTCTGTACAAGGTGAGCTAGATCACGTATTATGATTTATGTTTGCTGATTGGATGACCTAACACATAAATACAAGCTATGGCAGTACTTAGAGAAATAACAGGATTTAAAGGCGGGAGAGAGAGACAGAGAGAGAGAGACAGAGAGAGAAGGAGTTAATTGGAGCCACTTCAGTACAGAGACATTAACAGGAATTAAGAAAGTCTAAGAAATGTTAGGACTTTGAAAAGCTTTTCTGTCCTTTTCTGCAAAAGAAGGAAGATTTGTTAACATGTGGTGGGCCCCAAATTTTAAAGTAGCTGACCTCTTTCCTTACTGAGGAGTAGAGAAAGTTATAGCCTAGATTTGTTGGCTGTCTGTATTCATTTCTCTCTTGTCACGTTGACACCAGGTAATTGCTGTAGCTGTGGGCCTCCTCTTTCCTGACAGATACTGCTACGTGCTGTGCTCCTTGCCCCCTCCTGTTTTTGCCCGTTGATGGAGTAGGTTTGATTCCTTTCATTCTTTCTAGCAGTTATATTACAATTTGCCTGATGGTATCCTTGCTACCACAGAACTAGATACACTTGGGCAGTTGGGTCTAGACACAGATTCCCCAGCTGCCTTGCCCTCTGGCCATGCAGCAAGCACCTTGTTCTATGGCTTGGGCTGAAACATTTCAGCAATGACTTCGGAACAGAGATTCTTCCACAAAGGCATCCCCAAGCTGCCTATCCTCCACGGCTCTGAACTGCAGCTCATGCTGAGTGACCATCGAGCTGTGTTTATTTAGGCCACTTTTTTAAGAAACATGGCTACTCGTCTGATACTTTTTAAGAAAGTCTCCACTGCTTTTGTGTGCCTCAAATTTTGGTTACTCAAGAGGGCTGTTAGACAACTTTCCATCCACACATTTTTTCTTTGTGAAAAACTGGGGTTGTGACCAAATGAAATTTTCTGCAGTATGTGTCCATTTCCTCACCTTTTGATTTTGGATCAGAAAATGGAAAGGACAAAATCTGAAAACTGTTGGGTTTCAGAGTCTTTTTAATGAAATTTGTTTTTCTTGCTTGTGGGTATTTTCAGTGCGAAGAATGTTTTCCAGCCAACAGTAGCAGTCACCATAGTCCGATTTTCAGATGTATAGAAAACCCCAGATTCCCGTAGACTTCAGCTGGATGTGTGGATGTTCAACACCTTTGAAAATCAAGCCATAGGTACATGAAGTTAGACACCTAAAATTGATGCACCTGACTCAGCGGCCATGTTCCAAATCTGAGCATTTGATTGTTTTAAAATATTGTTTTTCTCAAATTACTATTCTCTTTCTCTAGGGCTACACTGAGCCATAGTGCTGTCAGCTTGAGGTAAATGAGTGGTCTTGAAAATGAAAATGGTCCTTCATTTGCATATGTATACATCTAATTTGCAGATTCACATGAGATCACCCTGCCATCAGAAAACAAGCAGTATAGAAGGGGTTCTGCCGGCAAAACCCCCGTTTGTTGGAAGACCCTTATACCTGATTTTTTCCAGATGTAAGTGGACCATGTCTGCATGTCTTGTTTTCTGCTGGCGGAGCGATATCATGTGAGTATACAAATTAGCTATGTGAATATGCAAATTAGTATGCGAATATGCAAATGAGCATGCGTTGCATTTTTGAGAATGCTCATTTGCATTAAGCTTCTGGCACTATGGCTCAGTGTAGCCCTAGCCTTTCTGCCTCTGACACCCTCATTTCCAAAACACAAACTCAATAAACAGAGTGAGTGGGTGAGCACTTGTAATGAAGATATAATAATTCAGGCATGAAAATACTTGTTCACACAAAAATAAAGTTTTGTTTTTCAGCAAGCAACTATGAAAACAAAATATGGGTTGCAAAGTATGAAGCCAAAGGCTCAGAACCATCACATGCAGGAGCAGTGAAGACAGCCAGAACGTGTGTCTCTGTCACTGCTTCAATAACACATTATACACGTTTATAAAAGACAAAGCCAGTTTTTCTCGTGAGTTTGTAAAGAACACATTTTAAAAGTTTCCTTTCAAAATATTAGCCCTGTGTTTTCAAATTTTTTTAAATGTAAGTTTAACTAAAGGTTGTTTGCATGCTAAGTGGGTTCTGGTTGTCTCTCCTAAAACAGCTGATGACCATTTGTTTACGGCGGTATTAAAAGGATGCATTTCTTACAGTTCAAACTGTTCCAATAAGTGTAAAGAGACCCCATCAATTTTAGAAGAGAAACTGATAGCCCTACACTCAAATGTTAGCAGCAAAGTGAAGGAAGAACTGTTTTTTTTTTTTAACAGTAAAGGCCAAATTTTCAGCAATTGTAAAACTTCATAGTTCCAATCCAGATAAACTGATTTACATCAGCTGAATTTCTAACTTTTTTTGTTTGAAATGTATTTAAATTTCATCTCTTCACCTGCAGCTAATTAATCACCAAGACTTATTTATTGAAAATAATGTTCACAGTTACTTTTTACATTTTTCTTTCTTCTCTTCTCCCTGCTGTTTAAAGTGGAAGTAGGCTGTAAAAATCAATAATTTAAAATTCTTAATTTATTTTCAGCACGGTAACAGACCATCTGAGGATTTGTTCAGGGCTGTGAGTTTATTTGAATGTTCTTTAAAAAAAACCCATCACGCTCTTCTACCATCTTCTCTAAAATCTAAGCATTTCTTGATTTCACCTTTTGTCTCCACTCCACTTGTTTTTCCTGTTAGCTACCTATTTCAAAAGTGAATTTGTTATCCTTTCTGTGAAATACGTATCCCTAAATATTCTTACATGCTTTTCACGCCACACATTGTTTCAGACTTCATACCTTAGTTTTTGAACCACATACTAGAGGGCCAATCAACTCTGTAAGCTTTATCAATCCTTTTCATGGTTTAGAAATCTCATATTACATCAAGTCTAGGTTTCTCTTTTCCCAATGAGAACAAGCCCAGGTCTTTTCAGCTTTCCTTATAAATCACTTTCTTCAGGCTTGGTCATCACTGTCTGTAAGGCAGTGATCTTTCCCCCATTTCTGCACGATACTTCACTTATGTCTAACACACAGCTAAAGCGGCATCAACTTTTTGTTTTTGTATTCTATTCCTCTGCTAGTATCCCATTATAACAGCCTAATGTCTGACTTGTCTAGAACCCACATATGGATGCACATGGATAACAAATAATAAGGTGTGTATTGAACATATGCCTTTGTAGACTTCTCCATAGTAACCTCAGTGAGCACCACTGTGTCATGTACCCCTATCAGAGACATGAGAGCTGCACAATGTCTGACTTCCCAGGGTAGTTGCAGTGGGATGTTCACACTAAAGACAGGTGAAGCCATCAGCAGTGCAATGGAGAGATTCAAAAGTCACAGCGAGAGTCATGGTAAATTGAATTGTATAGTGGTGTGAATTGGCAATGCTGAGGCATCTTGAAATATGAGCAAATAAATAACATGCTAAGAAGAAGAAAAAAAGAGGGAGAAATTCAATTGCAGATGATCCTGACTCAAGAATCTTCAAGGAGAACTGACATTTTCCATTTCCTGTGACAGGTAATGTACCACATGGACTCACTTTTGAGCAGGAAGAAAGATTGATGACATTAAAAAATTCCTATTCAACACATGAATATTTTATAGGGCCATGGTAGGTTTTAAAAATGTTAACTCATTTGCTTCTCTAGAATTTAGATTCCTCAATATTTCATACATACAATTTCCTTTTGCTATGATTCTGAATCTCTCTCATTCAATTATTAGAATACAGATATTTTGAAGGGAATAATTGGGCTATGAGTTTTGACCCAAAGCATTATCAGATTGTTCTTTCATTTCAAATTATTTTATAAATATCATGGAGGAGCTCTGTTCTGAGTTCTCCAGAATTTAGTTCTGAATCTGGGTGCAGATTCTGACTTCTGATATTTTATCTGCTTTTACTTTTACCTACTGTCTACTTCTGATTTGATTTTATATATGCTATTTATATAAGCAGCTGTGAAATTTGATTTAAAATAAAATGAGAGTCAAGCTGGACTGTTTTCTTCCTTCATCTGCAGAGCCAGCTTCTTTTTTCCTAAAATGCATGACACTGTCTCTGCTACTTCTCCTGTTGCTGATTCATTACTACTTTCAAAGCTACTAACATAGCTTTGCCAACCAACAACAGTACCATTCTGGATTGGCTGTTCCCATCACTCTTACCAACTTGAGTTGAATTGGGCACATAGGCTGAAGTGTATTTAACATTTCATATTGCAATTTTTGTGTGGGCATATCTGACATGCATATGTATTTATTAGTTGGGCATATAGTTACTAAATATTTTATTTGACAAATTTAGTCACTTTTGTTTACAGTACTATCAGGCATATTGAAATATTCTCAAATGTAGCCACTTTTTGAAAACATTTGATTTTTTTTTGCACACTATTTGTAACTGTCCTTGGATTGCTTGCTTGCTATAAATATTTGGCATTTGTTATTCAGGCTAGATTGTTCAGATGTGATAAGTCACATCATGTTGCTTCTGTCCCCTGGTACCACAGTGTTCAAATACTTGTGGCACAAATCTTTATATCTATAAATAAAAAATGTTGATTTCATGAAAATTCACCAATCCAATTTTGAAATTTGCTTTCTGGTACATACTCAACTCTGACACAAAAGGGAGTGCACCTGGCTAAAGGGAATGTTCATGGAATATTTTTGCATCCTTGTATTCTACTATGTTATATATGCCTTGGATATGACAAATGGCAAGGTAGCTCTATAGCTATATATCTTCCTGAGGGGTAAACTTTAAACTGGACTTTTACCAGCACCTACTTGAGCACATGTTTGTGCATATATGTAAAATTTCTTATGCATCTGCACTTTCCACACACAAATACCTGCTACAAAGGTAATATTTGTGCACAAGCTCGTTATCTAACACCAGTAAGTATTTGTATTTCTACAAAACAAAACAAAACAATTCTTTGTAATGAGTTCTGTGGGTGCAAATGTTCACAGACCCTTAAATGGTGAGCACCTCTATTAACATACACAGAGATATTTGTCTGTGCACAGGCAGTTTATGTGTGCAAGTTACTGCAGCTGCTCATGCAACTCAGGTATTGCACCAGTGACTAAGTAAATCTGAGGTATGTATCCTAACGTAGGAATTTCACATGAAATGTGGGCATGTCATTTGTGCATAACTACTCACCTCAAATATTTAACAATCGGACTCAGTGTGCCTACTTCCTAATGGTATGATGATAGGCAGGAACGTGTGTTTCAGGAATAACCATACGTTTTAAAAGGGTATTATTAGTCAGTTATATGCATGAAGAATTACTCACCCTGCTCTTGGTAATGTTGACAAGAGATACACATTAGCACTGTGCTAAAATTTTGTTCCTTGAGCTCCTGAAAGACAAGGTAGCTCCACTTACATTAGATTAGCAATCAGAAAATCAATGTTCTTTTGTTACAGCCAGAATTTCTGCCACTGATGCATGAAAAATCTAGATTTTAAGATAATTTGATAAAGAATGTTTGAAAGAGACTAGAGCAGCAACAATAACTAAGTTGATCAATCTGCCTTTGAATTTGGCATTTGATTTCCAGATTCACAATCTCTATTTATATTAAAGTGCCTGAGTGCAAAGCTCCAGCAGTCAAACTCTCTACAGCTCCCGGACTTGCTGCTTCTCATTGTGTCTTAAGCTCACGTCTGGCTCACTTGCTTTTTTGAATAGACTTTTTTTTTCCCCCCAGCTGATTGCTGCACCCAGGTGTGACAGAATAAGTGCTGCTAACACACTGGTCACTCAGTGTAATTGTTTACTTCAGTTCTGAAGCAGTTGGTCCAAATGGACCACAGGGACTGAGAGTCAGCTCAAGGAAAGCACAGGGGGAAGCTGACTTCTGGCTCTACAGAAATGGTGGGAGTCTCTGAGTGGAAACAGGAAGAAGGTGAATAAAGGCAGTTGGGCAGGTTTGAACAAGGGTGGTGATACTCGGCAGCTCTACTGGTAATGTAATTTAATTATGGAAATGGGAGCTGGGCTTTCTGGAAAGCTGGCCATATTTTTTGAATGACAGGTTTTATGTATCAGTGACTGGCCTCTGTTTGCGAGGGAAGAAAGACATGCACAGGAAGGATTCACAGATGTGAATGGAGAAGGATCTGCTCTGATGCCTTCAATTTTACCCAATATCAGGAAGAGTGTCTCTCTCAGGTCTGGGAATATTTTTAAGAAAGATTTTGAGAGCCATAATAGTGGGTCAATTGACAATAACGAAGGTACAATTATTCAGATGATCGAGATAATACTGGATTTTGAGCCACTCACATTGCAACTCTCACCAGATTTTTATTTTAAATAGTTGGTTAATCGGGATTAGGCTGGCATTCTGCTGCTGGAAGTGGCTAATGCATGATTACTTATATTTAAATGGCAAATCCTATGAACACAGAGATAGCTGCCATCTGTGCATTTGTATTTATTCCATTGTACTGAGTTATGAGGATCCTGTGAACAGAGTGAATGTCTCAGAGCTGCTGTTGAGCAACGTTCTGTGAGAACCTCTTATAGGTCAGGCCCTACCAAATTCAAAGTCCATTTTTGTCAATTTCATGGTTATAGGATTTTAAAAACCACAAAGTTTATTATTTCAGTGATTTAAATCTGAAATGGCAGTGTTGTGATTAGAGGGGTTCTGACCCACAAAGGAAGCGTGTATGGGAGTTGCAAGGTTTTATGGCAGGGGTTGTTACCTGGGCTGCTGTGGGTGATGGTGGTGCCTTCAGAACAGGGCACCTGGAGAAGAGCCCAGGCCGGGAGCCCAGGTCTGAAGGCAGAGCCACCAGCAGCAGCACAAAAGTAAGGATAGCAAGGTATGGTATTGACATTCTTACTTCTGTGATTCTGCTGCTGCTGACAAGTTGCTGGCTTCAGACCTGGGTATTAGCCACCGAGCTCTGAAGGCAGCACAGAAGTAAGGGTGGTAACAATGCGACCCCATCCTTTGTGACCCCTGCAACTCCCTTTTGGGTCAGGACCCCAAATTTAAGAAATATTGGTTTTCCCTCTCCTCCAGAATCTGTACAGTATAGGACAAAAGCACACAAAAGACCAGATTTCACAGGGAGAAACTAGATTTCATGGGCTGTGAATTTGGTAGAACCTTTAGGGCCTGAAGTGGCCAATGAAGGAAATACGAGAGAGAGAGAGAGAGAGAGAGAGAGAGAGATCCACTAAGGCCACAAAAGATCAATAATTTGGTCAGGGGGCTGGACTCGATGACCTCCAGAGGTCTCTTCTAGCTCTAGGAGTCTATGATTCTAATTCTGTTGTTACTCTGAAGTCTTCTGTGAGGAGTCCTTCATCCCCTAGTCCTCATGAAGAACCTAGTGCACAGCTTTAAGATTAGGCCAGATAAATCAGTTTGATAATTAGGGGACAGATTAAGATTCTTCAGCAGTTTGGGAGCACAGGAAGCAGAGAGAGAGAGAGAGACATTTTATTTTAGGCATTGGCTGTACATTGAGATTTGTTATACAAGATTATTCCTAAATTAATACAAAAATAGTAACAAAAATCACCTGAAATTTTGCAAGACATTAACTGACCACATGGATTAGGACCTTTGTCTGTCTTGGAGCTGGAAAATTGAAAATGACCAACATTTTTCATATCTGGGTTTTCCCAAACAAGTAGTTGTGAAAATTTTAGAAGGCAGATGAGAGGAGACAAATTCAAGTCTAAGAAATATGTGCCTCCCAAAAGGCCACATGATACGTGCTGCAAAGACATCACTACTGTGCGCCCATATTTTGCGTAGTAACAGCTGGAAGCATGATGAAAATATATAGGGCTATATGTGTGTGTGTATGCCTAGCTGCTACTGCTAGATACGGGGGCACAGCTGCAGAAATATGTGGGCCATGCCCCACAACTCAGTGTAGTCTGCAGGAAGGTGTGGCCTGTAGAGCAGCCTCTACCATGGCTCTAGTAAGGAGAGGATCAGAAAAATTCTGCCCTGCATTTCCCCTGTAGTGAATGGATTTAATGCGGGGGGGAACGTTTCCTATGCACAAAGCTCTGCAGAATTTAAATCTAAGGTCCTGATCCTGCACTCAGAGCTGGGACAGTTGACCACCTCTGCCAGTGCAGATCCCCAATTCGACAAGGTCCACCTGTGTGTTGGGTGAATGAAAGACCAGAGCCTATAGGTTCAAGTATGGTAAGTGGATTAGTTTCCTGATGATGCTATCACTCTCCTTCCCCAAAGACATAGAGGTTAGTCAGTTTTCATGACAGGAATTGAAATGAATAGATACTTTCCCCATTTTAATAACATTCAAAGACAGATAAATTTGGTAATAAATATTTCTAATGATAGAGTTAAGTATTTATAAAAAGAAAAAGGGAAAAAACATCTTGTTGGAGACAACACTATCATCTGATACTTACCACATTATGTATTGATATCTAGAAATGCAGGAAATATTTAAGGACAAATGCTCTCCATTATGCAAAATTTTTTATAAAAAATGGGGTGGAGGCTTACCGATGGGCTCCTGTCGCAGTCCCTAACATAAGGAGCACGTCTTCCACTGCCCCAGGGGGTTCCTCAGCCTGGTCTCCAAATCTACCCACACCAGAATAGCTGGAGCCCTTCCATTGTACTCAGGGAGCCTGCAGTCTTTATCTATAGCCCCTGCTTCCTTTTCCCACATCTCCGTGAAACAGAACAAGGCATACTGTGAGAGGGTTTGGCTCACAATACTTTTATCTGCTTTCAAACGTTAAGAAACAGGAAAATATGCATCTGTTAACATTTCAAAGCGAGAAATAACTGGAGGCTTTACTTTCTGAAAAAGCGAGCCTTAGCACAGGGCTTTGTTTCTCTCTTGTTTAAGGGAGTGGGGAGAGGACATCATTCTTACCACAGACTGTGGGGTTGTGACATGGCTTTCGCTAGTTTATTTTTGTTAAATGAATGAAATAAAATTTGTGGTTGGGGTAGACTGTGGCAGCTGGCAGGAAGGAGGTGAGTGAATCCAGAACATCATTAAACACTACAAACTCTCACTTTACAGTCTGCCACTTTTTTGTCCATTTTGTCTGAGTTCAGCTTGGATCAGGAGAGCTCTCAGCTCTGAAGCCAATGCTGGCATGTTTCATAGTAATATCAAGCTGCATCAGTGACGCACTCTCCCTTTAAGCTACATCTATACCAGACACAGAAGTTGATTGCTGATATGCAAATTTAGGTAAGCCAGTTGCGTACCTAAAATCGACTTATCAGTGGTTGACTTCAGTGCCTGTTTCCATGGAAGAAGGTCGATGGAAGCATTTTTCCTGTCGACCTTCTTTAATGCTCACTGCTCATGTGGCATTCTGGGGTTGCAAAACAAAACCCCGGAAGATCAGCCCTGAGCAGGCTGATCTTCCGCAGCAGTATAGACCTAGCCTTTGTCGCATAAAGCTGGCCTGACTGAGTTTGTTGTGTTTGGTAAAGGAGCTGTTCCTTGCCAAACTGCTTCTCCTCAGCTTTCACAGTTCTAATTTTAAACTAATTAAAAATTTTTCTGAAAAAGCTTTCGGTAGAAATTTTGTCATGGCCCATTTCCATTAAGAGTGAAATTATTCCAGATGTTCCAGTTTTATCTCTGTTAGTGTTTTCCCAGAATGGAATACTTACAAACAGAAAATGAACGCATGTTAAGCTACCATAAGGAATAATCTTGCAAGAAAGACTACACCGAACTTGATGGTTAGATGCATTTTTTTCATGCTTGTCCACTATCAGAAATTTGCTTGGAACAATAATATATTAAATGAATATTTTAATGTTTATAAATTTCTGATCTGAATGGAAAGGTAATAACATTTAGCCCAATTTAAATAATAAAAATCCAAATAATAGTTTTATCTGAGAATAATAAAATATCTCATTTAACTGTCAGATGGTCCATGCCACACTGTTAGACACTGACAGAACTGTGTTTTTTCCTGGAAAAGGGATTTGCTATACTGCACAGAAAAATACAGTGAAACCTGTAGCAAGGGATCACTCCAGAGTGTGACAAAACTGCTTCCAGGGTAAGCAGAATTTTACACAAACACTGGGAGATGTCTTATGGATGTTTCCCAAGGGCCAGAAAGGTAATTTCTTGTGCAGGGTTAACCAGCCTGGGTTTGGTATATGAGCCTAAACTGTTCACAAATTTTAATCAATGTTTGTGGTGAATATAGCCTGACTTTGGCCCAGAGCAGCCCCAGGAATCATGCTGGCTCCCTGACTGTGCCTAGCCAAACCTCTTTCTGAAGGTGAGTTATAGCAGTGGAAGGGTGAGGATGAATTTTGGTGTGAACATTTTTTGACTGTCTCTGGGGAAGTGATGCCACAGAAAGTAGCTCTCCCCAGTCTCTGATAAACCAAGGCAAAGCTCCACACATGTGTACTCCCAAACTCCCAAAATTGCATGGAAATTTTATGGTGGGGTTTCCATGGGGCTGAATGGAATGATACCCCTTTGCCTCAACATCCTCTCACCTACACTGTTGTCCCCAAATCTGCTGGAATTTCAGTATACTTTTGCCTTCTTCTGTTTAGATATCAAAAGGCTCCACACACTGCTCAGATTTAATGAGAGATCTATGAAGCTACAAGCTTGAATACCCATCTCTTCCCTCAGTAGCACTTAAAGACACTCTCAGGTATTCACTTAACTTAAATGGAAAGAGGATTATAATCAGGTGTATTAGTAAATCTACTGATAGTTAAATACCTATTTATTGAAGTTTAAAAGCTAATGAATCCTGTCTGTTGAACAGTTCTAATGGAGGGTAATTAGGTGTTATTTGGATGAGAATAATCACTGTCACATAAAATTTGAAATAAACGTGCATCTGGGGACCTAATTTAAAGTTTAACCCACATCAAGCTCAGAAACAGAAATGCAAAATCGGACTTTTCCAATGACTCTCATAGTTTAGCTCACAAAAAGCAACAGTGTGCTTAGAGTTCTGTGGGAAAAAAAAATCAAAGTGGAAGTGAAACTGGTAGATGGGTCACACTGAAAACAACCACATGAAAAGTCTTGAATTTTTACTAAAATAAAGCTGATTTTCTATGCTCATTTATCTCTCACCATCCCCCATCTGGCTGGAAACTATAGACCAAGCAAGTAACAGGTCCTTACAAAGGCTATCTAGCATTTCTCAAAGTACCTTTCCACCCATCTCCAGGTTCTGACAGTTTTTCTACCAAGAACGAAGTTGCACTATAGCTTTGGTAGTTCCTACATAGTTATCAGACTTTGCTTCAGACCTGAATTTTTGGTGAAGCAAGAGTTGTAGAAATCTCTCTTTGAAAATTCAGATTCACAAAATGGAATCTGAGGATTTCACACAGGTTGAATGGGAAGTCATTCTGAATTAGTGCTCAAGAACAGTACTAGGCAGTGAGGGGCAAACCACCAATTTGTTACAACTAGTGGGAATGACAGCCACTGTGGGACTAGGGGCAAGGTATGGGGAGAACCCCTCTCCACAAGGGTGTGGCCTTGGACAATCAGTTCTTAGTATCACCCAGATCCTGGTGCTGGTCCCCCTGCCAGCCATCAGAGCTGCACAGAGCAGTGCTCTGGTAGCAAGCCAAAGGGGCCCAGGGTTCTGGCTGCTGCCACAGTAGCCGTGGTGTCCAGGAGCTCAGGGCACCTTTGAATCTCTGTCCCTAGTGAAATTCTCCCACTTTTCCCCCATATCAGCAGGCCTGGTTACAACAAATGCACTACCCTTGTGTAACATAAACAGCCTCTTGAAATCAAAGCACCCTAGTTAACCCAAGTCACACAATCCTTCAAAATAACAGTTTGAATTTCACAATCCATGAATTAGGTGAAGAATTTGCCAGTTATTGAAATCCATTCTAGTATTTTTATTTTCTTGATGGGTGTTAACAGAGAATAGCCACCCCTCATGCAAAAGTCACCTCTATTTTACTGATTTTCATAGGACTAATTTAGACTGCTCTAGCAAAACCTAGTCAATTGGCCTATGTTCCCAGAAGGGAGTCTAGCTGATTGTTATGAAATCTCACAAGAATGTCCTGTGATACTTAAGTGGGGGTAAGGCTGCTTCTTTATCCACATTACTCCACATCACAGATGTTGACATAATTATTGATTTAGAACACAGTGCTCCAAACAGATTCAGTAATGTAAAATAAATTATTGTGGTATTTTCAACTGGGACCATTGGATACAGGCTCTTTAGGGAGACAGGCATGCATGACAGTGTTGGGGTGGTCCTTCCTTTGGACTGTAGTATGTAATTCCCATTGTGGTCTGCTGTCTCCTGGAAGATCCCGTACCTGTAAAGACTATTGCTTTACAGCTCCTGTAGGAAGATTGAAGGATTAAGTTATACATTATGTAAAACTATCCATTAATCCTCTTAGTGTGCATGACTAGTGAATGGCCTGAAAGAGGCTCTTACTAAAGGAGCCCTAACATTCACTTTTCCTTGGTGTCAATATGTATTTGAGGCTTGTTTCATGGATTGTGGTACTGAAATATTCAGTACACCATCTTTTATCTGCTGTTAGAGCCACTGGCATATGTTAGTATAGTACTAACAAAACTATGGTTGGTAAAGCAGATCCCTAGTAACAAGACATTCATAGAATAGAACTGTACATTTTCTAGTGTGCCAGAGTCGCTGACATTTTTTGTCTTTGTTGTTTTTTTTTTAAAAAGGAACAGCTACAAAACCATGACTTAAAAATGTTCTTGAGGATGAATTACATTTCAAAATAACTATTTTTAGAGAAGAAAGTGATCTGTAATGCACATTTGTTTTGAAAATGTCTGTTTGCTCCATACAGCCTTCTTCCCTAGTACAATTTGCTTTCTGTTATACAAACTTGCACAAATGTTTTCATTCACGGAAAAGAGAAAAGAAAAGTTCAGTGTGATGGCTAAGACCTATCAGAGCTGACTCACTGAGCTGAATTATTGCTGTGCAGAAAGTTTGTAAAGCCTTTACCTCCAGATGAACACTGAGCGTTACTTCAGCCTTGACAGTTGACCTTTCAATCTGATTGGGCTCAGCAATAATAATAGCTGTATCTGCAGTATAGAGAAGGCAGAGCAGTGCTTAGTAACCCATCTTCCCTTATTAGATCTTACCTCAAGTGACTAAAATTCATACTCTGCATTTGTGCATAAATTCTTTCACTAATAATTTCTTGGTTACAGAGGCCAGTTAGTGTACAAACGCCATTCTCTTGTCCCACCATTTTGGCTATTCTTGGTTTTAGTTTAGGAAAAGAAAAATAAAAACCCCAATATTTAGTCAATAATGATCTCTTTTCTCTCAGTAAGACGTATTGTGAAAAGACAACAAACAAACAAATCAGACTGTTGTGATTTGGTCAACCACTCGGGTACTATCCATATCCACCATTTCAACACACTCTATTTCCTCACGGTTTTCAGGATTCTTCTTCTCTTTCCTTTTTTTCTTGGATGGTGGCACAAAAGTTAGTATCACAGGTAAAATGGCAAAGCAGTGAAAGAAGGTGACTAATGCTATTAAAAACAAGCACCTGAACAGTGTACGGGTCAGATTTGAAGGCACAGCTGCAAGAGGAATCAGACCAACAATATAGCAGAGGTAGCTCTGTAAAATAGCTACCCCATGCACTTCTAGGGCATTTTTTACCCATTTAGTTCTTGTGAAATCTTTGCCCAGAACAAAGGTTGATAACAGTGGAGCACAGTTGTCAATTGTATAATTAATCCCATAAATTAAGCACAACACAGAAATACAGTCCAGTTCCACTTTCCACAAGGTCATGAAACCTATGACTCCAAATTCAACTGAGGCAACAGTTAGAGTGAGCCAGACATTGATTAAAGAGTCTGTCACCAGGAATGCCGAGAAGAAGAGCAGAAATAAAGCACTGATGCAGGAGTTTTGTAAAGGGGCTCCCACTGAGGAGGCATAACGATCCATGTACACGAACGATGGATTGAAAACAATGAATTTCACCTTGGATGTGAGAGAGAGTTTCCTCAAGGTTTCCAGGAGATCATAGAGTTCTTCTCTCTTGGCTTCCATTGTCTTAGCTACTAAGAACATTCTAGAAGCCACTACATCAACTTCGTTATTGTATTTCTTGGAAAAGATGATATCCTCTGAAAAATGAGCATACTGGGGAGCTTTCAGGAAAGAGTTCCTCAACATGTCAGTAAAATTCTTTTTGGGTAATCCAGTAGATATATTGAGTTTCCTAAGATAATTTAAATAGCTCTCAAACCAAGATATCCTCACAAACCCTTTAGTATACTCTAGCACATCTTCTTGAACACTTGTGTTCCAATATTCAATTGACTCATAGATATAAAACCCAATGACTGGGCTGTAGTTACTGAAATACTTTTGCTGGGCAGTAGTGTATTCAATAGTTCGTGTCGCAGTTGCTACGATGTGACTGAGGTCTGACCCTTCATTAACCTGTAGGTAGCCCATTAAGGCAAAGGAAATATAAACAAGGTAAAAGAGAACTACAAAAGGCTTGACATAAGTGTTTGTTATCCAGTCACAGTAATAGCGTTTGAGGAAACACACCAAAAGATGACTTTCATAAGTATTTGTTTCCTCTGAATCGGTTGTGTCCTCACTGAATTTGGCTGTCAGAAGAAACCTATACCATGCAGGCTTCTCTTGCAATACCTCTGGCTTTGGTACCTTTCTGCAGAAGATACTATGCTGGTAGTTGTTTTCTATGTAGCCAGTAAATACCAGGCTGGAACCATAAAAGGAGAGTACATAGAGGTAGTTGAAGAAAATTGCAATACAGGAATTGCAGCAGAAAATCCTAGCTGCTTCAATGTTAGTGAAAGGACTGGCACCTATTCCAAAAGTGACCAGGTACATGGCAGTGGTGAGAGAAAAGGAGAGCATGGAGTCTGCAAACACAGCTGCAGTTCTCTCTTTAACATGTTGGTCTTCTTTAGTTTTCCTCCAGGAGGATAACATTTCAAAAGTCCCATATAACCCATGACCTAGAATAAAGAACAAAGCAAGGATTTAAGGAATGTATCTTTTTCGTCAGGAAGGACACAACATTATGGAAAAATTTTAACATGGACATGCTAAAAAGGCACAAAGGAGTTATTATTTGCTCCCGTTAATTTAAGTAGCAAAGGTGTTGTGGAATAAAATAAGTTTTTGTAAATTACAGAAACTCACCGATCATAAAAAAAAAGAATTAGCAGTTCTAAAGATTTTCTTCATATTTTTTGGTAAAGATCAACATGTGGAAGCAAAATGTCTTTGTCAAGAATTCAATAGAGTTTTCTCACATCAGTGTTACTGGGTTGGTGGTAACCATGTGTAAATATTTGTTTTTCTCAGCAATTGATTTTAGCTTTCAGGAGTGCCTGTGAGGGAGGATGCTATGAAATTAAATCATTTTGTAATCTTTACAAATGGTGGGATCTGACCAATGTTCCCTCTAATCTTATCTATTCACAGGTGGACTTGTTCATCCATCTGCTTAATAATTTTTTTATGTTCACGAAGGCATGTGTGAATGTGTACCATAAGTAAAAACAAAAACCCAACTTGTAGGAGCTCTGCTGATCAGCTGGGCAGCATTTGAATCTCCCCTGAGCAGATGCACAAGTGAACCACTTACAGGGAATACTGGATTTGACTAGTGATTAGAATAAAATATTAGGGGCCAGAAAAACTTGGGCATCATTTGGCTGCCTCGCTGAAAAACTGGATAAAAAAATAAAGTGAAGATGCTGTATCCGAGTTGAGCTATGCTGGGTGACTAAATCACAGATTTTCACAGTTCCTTGCCACATCCTCAGCCTAGAAAAAAAAAGTAACTCATAGGAATATAGCAAACAAAAAGGCAGGAATAAATTTTGCAAAAGCAAAAAGGCAGAATTAACATGGATTACAACAAGCTTATACAGGTTGAACCTCTCTCATCTGGCACCCTCGGGACTTGACCGGTGCCACATGAAAGAATTTGCTGGCCCATGGGAGGTCAATATATTCTATCACACCACCAATACTTCTACTGCTTACTGGCCTCTTAGAAGACATTTAGGGGTAAATTACAGCTACATAACAGCACAAAACACTGAGACCCAGGACTGGTTGCTATAAACAAATTTTATGGGACCAAGGGAACATGGTCACACCCATGATAAGTGGTCACCTAAAATCATGCTGGATTATGGGATTTGCAGGACGAGAGAGTTCCAGATTAGAGAGGTTCAACCTGTATGTACAAAACTACATAGTGCGTCATTTTCCTTACTTTAATGTGTGTACTTAAGGTTTGTAAAGCTACATGGAACTCCATTTAATTTTTCACCATCTCCTGAATGTTGCAATTTATTTAAATACCTCTTAAAATAAATATAGTGTTCATGAAAGAGCTGAATGGAAAGACCTGGAGCCTGAACTCCTCTGTTTAACCACAGAACAAATAAAGGAGTGGCAAAATGCACGGCTGTACCTTTTTCTCTGGGTCTTTTGTACTATCTGCCCATTAAATCCTTTGTCCCTCTATTGTGATCTGCCAACAAAGGTACCAATTGGGATAATGGGTTTGGTCATGTGGACATCTGCTCACTATCAGGAGAACTGCACTGCTAACACAGATTCGTTTCACATCCTGCATGAAAGAGCTACCACATGGGAACGATCCTGAAGTGCAACTAGATGTAATTTAGCAGATAAAGATGTGTAAAAATAATGCTTAGAGATAAGTTTGTAAAATGCCAGCTGATACCTAATCAGCACTAAAAATACACTCCTGGGCAGTCAGTAAGTACTAAACTGATAAAACATAAGAAAGCTGAGGTACAGAAAGTGACTCTATCAGGGCCTGCAGAGTTTCAACTCAGGATTTGTGGGATACTAGTCCTCTGCACTCCATCAATTCCTTGAGCCACCCAGGGATGTAAACTATGTCAAATTCATTGACAGGAGATGGCTGAATTCTAAACTAATGATAAACCTGGGCATATATTCTGGACTGTATATGACACACCATGCAATGGCCATTGATATCAGTTTGAATCTGCATAGAGATCAAATGAAACTATGGTCTTCATGTAGGAACTAGAGGTGGGACTCACTGCAGCAGGTGGACTGATCCATGGGTCTCTCCCATGCCGAGGTGTGTGCTCTAACCACTAAACAGCAGAGCCATGTTCACACACCCTGTCTCACCCACTGAATCTGTAGGGGTGCGTCTACACTAGGAACAAACTTCGAAGTTAGGCACTACATGGAAGTAGCCAGCAGACAGTCTACACACATTTTCCCTTACTTCAAAGTTAGGGAGCCCAACTTCGAAGTCCTTACTCCATTCCTGGGAAAGGAGCAGTGCCCTACTTCCAAGTTTAACTGTGAAGTAGGATGTGTTTAGGAAGCAACTTCGAAGTTATTTTTGTCATGTAGACACAGGATAAGTGCTTATCCAAAGTGAAACAGCTTCAACGGGAGAGATTCCCATAGCAGAACATCCCACCCCTAGAGAGGTGAGGGATCCCTATTCCAATCAGTCTCCCTGCTGAGTGACAAACTGGGAAGCTCTTTCCTAGAGGCAGGCAGCTTAGGTGCCTGACTCTGAAGGGATGGGGTTAAGATACTCCACTCCAGGCCTGCTGACGGCTGGGTGAATGGGGTGGAGAGAAGGGTGAAAGGGAGCAAATGCCTAGGGGCCTGGGTTATTTAAAAGAGCCAAAGGGCCCCTGGCCACCTCCAGCAGTGCAGAGGGGCTATAGCAGACTCCTGAAATACCATTAGTCCACACTGCTCCAGAAAGCAGAGGGCACTGTCCCTGCAGTACCTGGGAGCAGGGGGTCTCCATGTGCTGCCCTTACCCTGGGTACTGACTGCGGCTCCCATTGGCTGGGAGCTGCAGGCAATGGGACCTGGGGAGGGGCAGTGCCTGTGGGCAGCAGTGTGAAGAGGCCCTCTGGCCCCCCCTGGTGAGGAGCCACTACCAGAGGGGTCTGTAGGTCACTTCTGGGAGCCACCTGAGGTAAGTGCCTCGCTCCTCACCCCCTCCTGCACCAAAATCCCCTGCACCCCAACCTCTTGTCCTGGCCTAGCACCCACACACTCTCCAACACCTGTTTCCTCCCAGAGTCTGACCCTGTAATTCCTCCTACCTCAAAACTCCATCCCAGAGCCTGCATCCCACATCCTCACTTTCACCCCAACCCTCTGCCCTGGGGGGGTGTGTGAATGTGAGTGAGGAGGGTGTAGAGGGAGGGAGGATGGAGTGACTGGAGATGTGGCCTTGGAGAAGAGTCAGGACAGGCACATGGCCTAAGGGAAGGGGCAGGGCAAGGGGAGGGGCAAGAGTCTTTGGGTTTGCATGATTGAACAGTTGAGAACCCTATTGGGTGGATACATGGAAGTCCCGGCTGTGCCATAAGAAGGCTGGTCGCCAGCCAGCACAGACGCAGTACTACCCTAATGTCAGGCTGTGGCTTATGAGTGCATGGTGGCCCACTGACTGTCGGGGCCTGGAATTGCTGTCACTGGGCCTGCTCCCTTCTCCACAACATCTCTCACTGGCTGGCTTAGGAGACTCATACCTAACTCCCTTTGTGGATCTCAACCTAAAAACGTAGCTATTTATAACTAGAAGATTTACCAGGTGCTGCTTGGGTCCTTGTGGGGGCTCAGGATAGGGGATGAGGGCTGCAGGAGCCAAGGCAGGGGGTTGCGTGTGTGTGCAGGAGCCTGGGCAAGCTGTATGTTGGGCTGGAGTCAGGGCAGGGGTAGGGAGATGTGTGTGTGGGGGGGGTGGGTCTCCAGGTGTTTGGGGCAGCAGCTGCCATGTTTCCTAGCCAGCGGCTGCTCCATGTGGCCGGCTGGGGTGGTGGGGCTGGGGTGCCCAGCAGGCTGCTCTCTGGAGCTGTCCAGAGCAGCCAGGGCCATGCTGCCTGGCCACTAGCTCTCTGGGGCTGTCTGGGCTCGCAGAGGGTGAGCTGTCTGATCGCTGACTCAGTAGTGCTGCTGAGGGGGAAGGGAATGGCACTCGTTGCCCCCTGTGGTCATTCTGGGATTGAGTTATCCCTGCTATCACAGCCCTCTCTTTCCCTTGGATGAGAAAGCCACATTCCATGGACATCTCAGTGTCCTGGCACAACAAAACCTTGACCTTGCTTTAATAAATTATAAGAGGAAGTTGCACATCAAATTTGGTGGTCCTAGCTCTTACAGTTCAAGAGGAGTTTTTGAACAGACCGGGTCACAGAGGGATGGACAGATACACACACATACTCTCAAATATACAGCAGACTTCTTCTTGCATTTGTCATTCAGGGTTAAGTCTTCCCCTTTTTTGGGCCAATTGCTGCATTCCCCCGCTTTTTTTTCTTTGTTTCCCTTCCTGCTTTCTCTGTGTTTCTCCCCCTCCCTGCCTTTGTGAGTCTCCTCTGCTTTTTTTTCCTCTGCATTTCCATCTCTTCAGCAATTCCCAGTTTCCAACCCAGCAGGCTTTGCCCTTGTCTTTATCCTCATTCCGTCCACTAAAATGTTCAGTGATTAAAACATATTTAATGAGTGCATTGGAGTGTAAATTGGACTGTAATAATTGATCCAGGGTCAGGGGCATTCACATCTCTGCATGATTGTTTCATACTAGCTGCAAACTCAGGTATACATCACCTCATCGATTTCATTTGGAAGCTTATCTCTGCTGCCCACAGCATTGGAATTTCTTGTAAAAAACAAATACTTTGATTCTTGAGCATCCGTGTGTCATGAAGGCCACATAAATATGTAAGACTTAGTTTGGCCTGTGGGCCATATGTTTGACACCCTTGCCTAATAGTCTCAGGCTGCGTCTACACTAGGAACGAACTTCAAAGTTAACTTCGAAGTTATTCACTACTTCGAAGTAGCCAGCAGAGATTCTACATGCATCTTCCCTTATTTCAAAGTTAACTTTGAAGTAGGGAGTCCAACTTTGAAGTCCTTACCACATTCCCGGGAATGGAGGAGTGCCCTACTTCTAAGTGGTACTTCGAAGTAGGGTGTGTGTAGACCCTTTAAAAATACTTTGAAGTTATTTTTGTAGTGTAGACCCAGCCTCAGAGGGGTAGCCGTGTTAGTATGCAGCTTCACAACAAACAAAAAACAAGCAGTCCTGTAGCACCTTAAAGACTAATAGTTTTATTTGTTAGGTAATGAGGTTTCGTGGGTAAGACCCACTTCTTCAGATTTTGATCTTCATCAGATCTGAAGAAGTGGGTCTAACCCACAAAAGTCCATTACCTAATAAACAAAATTCTTAGTCTTTAAGGTGCTACAGGACTGCCTGACCTGTGCCTAAGTTGTTCCCTTGTCAGCACCTTTACATAATTGGCATTTCCACAAAATTGATGATGACGACCCTGGCCTTGATTCAGGAATTAGCATAGGTAATTGTTGAGCTGATAGCACGGCTTTTCATTCTACCAATAACAGAAAACAGTGAACTCGTTAGTCACAGACACTTTTAAACAAAAGAGAAATTTGAATTACAGAACTAAAATGAGCTGATGTAATGAATATCTTATCTCTCTAGTACCTCTTACTTACAGGAACAGCAAACTTGCCCTCATGCATATCAGATTTAAAAAATCTACATCATGGCATAAAACATGAATAGCCACTTTGCAGAAATATTACTCACATTTCCAAAGGCTCATTTGTCTTAATTTGTCCAAATATTGTTTTATAGCTGCTGCTGGAGGGGCAGGTTGTCATGGCTTCTTCCCCACTCTAGCAAGATAAATGCAGAAGTGGGGACCAGCAAAAGTACCTCCAAAACCTTATCTACCAGGTTTTGGTATAAACTTCCCCTTAAAAATTCTAAAAACCTTAGATTTTGGGGATAAAATTCACTGCCACCACCCAAGTAATAACAAGGAAAGCAGGGAGAGACTACTTGGGAAATTTTAGCCCAAAAGTAAAAACCAGGACACAAACATTAACCAATACCAGGTTAATAAAAAGAAAGAGAGAGAACTTTTATTATTACAACAATATTTGTGTTGCAACCCTTATGACTAGATGGAAGAGTCACAAAGTAAAACACATGGGGAGTTTCCACCATGGGCCCTGAACTTAGTTACAAGGAGAGTAAAAGAACATTTTTAAAAAGTGCACAGACATCAGATCCCACTTCCCAAACCATAAAACAATAAAGCCTAACAGATCTATTTACATGTTACCCTACTTACAGGAGATTGGAGGGCCTGTTCTTGGAGGGAGATATTCTGTGTCTCTCTCCCTCATGGCTGGGAAAAGAAGAAGGAACAGAGAAAGAAGGAGGAGGAGCCAAAATTCAATTCTTACCTACATTCCTATAGGCCAACCCCACCTGGCTAAGGAGGTTAACCCTTTTACTCCCAGGCTGCTGGCTAACCCTCATAATCATAACACAGGTCAAGACTGTTGATTTGATAGCTAGTACACCCCGTATTAAAACTATATGGGAATGCCAAAACTCCCTACCCATGGAGAAAGTACAATCAGCAACTGACGTACTGTTGTTAATTATGTTGTAAACCAACGGTTCCAGGGACAAATTTTTGGTGCCCTTCGAGTGACGCCACCCACTTTTGCTGGTGGCTGCTCTCACAATTTTCCTTAAAATACTAAATTAGCTATAGGAAAAACAATTAGGCACATACACGTGTCAAAAGCATTGTAACGTATTTATTGCTAGCTAGTAAGTCTGGTTTGAAAAGTAATACTAACAAACATACAAGTATCTCTCGTCACAGCAGACTTACTCAGCCCTGGCAAGCCTGGGGATAGATTAAGTCCTAGATGGAGAATTGTAGGAGGCAGCAGGGAGCTGGAGCCTGAAGTCCCACAGCCAGAGCTCGAAGTGGTTGGGGGATGGGGCCTGGTGATGGAGCCCGAAGACTGAGTCCAATCACCCCAGGAAAGCAAGAAACTCACTGGTCGCCTGCTCCTCTAGCATTGCGCCCTGGGTGTCTCCAGAGGAGGGCAGGCCCCAAACGTCACAACAAACACTGAGGCAGTGCATCCAGGAACAACAGGGAATGGGAAGGAGGCTGTGGCCGCAAGAAAAGCCCCGGTGGCCACATTTGAGAAAGGCCGTTTTAAGTATCTATGTTCTAGTTCAGCAGGGAACACGGTTAAGCTTGCCTTCACTGTGTTCTTTGTATAGACAGATTGACCTTTATTTAAAAGTAACAGCTCACTCGCCAAAGTGAGGAATGAGAGGTTTAATCTCTTTACAGTTCTCATACATCCTGCAGACAGGCAAGTCTGACTGTTCCACGCAACATCATGTGCATTACCTTCAAGTGAACAAAATACTACAAAATGTTGTAATAAACACTACACATTTCTTTCATCATGAGAGTTAGTTAGAACACATTTTACAAAAATTCTTCAGCAATAATAAGACCTTGCAAAAAAAGTTCAAATCAAAGCATTCATTTATCAGGCCATATCCCTTACAATACAATAACATTTATATAGAGTTAAATATGACATAAGGTCTGATTTTTTTTGTTTGCATGTTTTAGATAAAGTAATATCTAAGGACTAACTTCTGACTACCACTTACTACAAGGAAAAATTATAACAGCAGATTACTTTGGGATACATTTTTACTTTGCTTTTACATAATTATGGAGGCTAATGAGAAGGAAGTGGATTAGAAGGCCCATTAAAGTAAATGAGGGAGGCTCAAATGCATATAGTCTAGAACAGGGTTCAGCAACCCCCCGCATGGGTGCCAAAAGCGGCACGCAAGCTGATTTTCATTGGCATGCAAGGTGGGAGCTCAGATCCTCTCCTCTTCCTCCATGCAGCCAGGAGCGTGCTCAAAGCCGTGCCACCTGTGGATTAACAGAAGAGCCGCTAATGCTACAAACCACCACCTAAACGGTAAAGCTCTGCATCTTAATTTATTTATTAATGAAGCTGTTATAAGTAGGATTATTAGTAACTTTAAAAAGTATCACTGGAACTCTAACCTTCCAGAGGTCAAAAGGTCAAATTTCTGTATGACCCCTCAGTAAGGTTGCTGTCACCTTGTCTACAGAGCTAACTGAAAAAAAATTGCCTCAAATATCATCCTATTTTATGAGTTATTTTTATTGTTTTTCATACAATCTTTACTTTATGGATTTGTATTTTCTTTTTAATTGTGTGTACTTTGATCATACTGAGTCTCATACATGCTTGTGTTTAGTTGAGTATCAGAGGGGTAGCCGTGTTAGTCTGGATCTGTAACAGCAACGAAGGGTCCTGTGGCACCTTATAGACTAACAGAAAAGTTTTGAGTATGAGCTTTCGTGAGCACAGACTCACTTCATCAGATGCTGCCATCTGATGAAGTGAGTCTGTGCTCACGAAAGCTCATGCTCAAAACTTTTCTGTTAGTCTATATGGTGCCACAGGACCCTTCGTTGCTGTGTTTAGCTGAGTAACCCAAAATCAGTTTTTCCATGCAGTCAGGCTCAAGGCTTGATGCAGTGCTCACTGACATCCATGAAAAAGATCAGGCCCTAATATATGCCAATTAGGCACAGTATTTTAAAGATTACTCCTTGATGAGTGTATGGAGACATTATGAAAGACTTGTTTTCCCATCTGTGGCTATGTTAATTTCATGTTCTCCATTTTTACTACCATCTGCCCGTCCATGTTTGACTCTTCCCTCCCTCCACAATGCTATGGTGTCTGTCCCATACACAACTAGGTAGAGGTGGTCAAAACATTCCTTGCAAATAAATAATCTTTTATTTTAACCTTTTCCCTGCAAATTAGTTATGCACTACACAATTTGTACTGACTTATTCTTCACAATTGTTCTGTAACGCAATTGTGAACCCTAAAACACATTAGGCCAAAGGGTTATTAGCAAACTGTTCACTACAAACATTTATTTACCAGTTGTGGTTCGTTATGCACAATCTGTGATTGGTCAAAAACACATTGTTTTGGTTACCTGGCTGGGTGACTTCAACTATATCATCATTTTTGGTTCATATCAATTTGCTCACTATTCACAACTCTTTTAAACCAGTCTTTTATTATTGTTATTTGCAAAGAGGAGCTGGGAATATGCTTGAAAATATTTATTGACTATTTGGAGAGAAAAAGTGAGAACTGATGGTGCAGGACCTGGTGGCTCTAGCAGACACCAGTGATAGGAAGATGATTAGAGACAGTCAAGAGAGGTCTGTGGAGGCTAGAAACTGTAATCTGAAGGGGCAAATGAAATTGTCAGTGGAATGACAATGACATATTGGAAAAATGAAAGAAAGGAACTGCTTGTTCTGTGTTTGTACAGTGCAAAGAACAATGGGGTGAAGCTCTTAGACACCACAATAATACCAATAACTAATAATAACACAGGAGAAAGCCAAGCAAAAACCCTCTTGTAGTCCTAAAGAGTCAGCCTTTCGGGACACAGGGGATTTCCCCCTTGTCATGTGCGCTGTTGCTTGAGATGTATTATGGTGATTCTGATTAAAGCAGCCCAGAGAGTAGGCTCAGAGCCACAGAGGGACTAAAGTATCTAAATCTCTTATCTTGGTGCTACAGCAATCCTCAAAACCACTGCTCAGCTGCCACCTAAACCTGTAGGTAGTCAAACCCACTTGGTGCCTACATGTTTGTTGTAAAGCTTCCATAGGTGCCTACATTTCTGCCTCAGCCAGGAACCAGAATACCTCAGCTGCAGTGCAATCCTCAAATCAGTTAAGTCAGGGGTTGCCCCACCTATTCGCCGGGCCCTGTCGGGTAGATGTGACCCAAGTACACAGAACTCTGCAGAAAATGGTTGAGGAAGAGATTGTGTATGCATGTCAGTCTGGCAGTGCTTAAGCCCTTCTGCAGATTCAGGCTGGAATCATTTTGACTGTACTCACTGCAGCAGCCCAGAGTTTTACAAACTGAATTTCAGTAACATTTTCATTAGTAGGTCTCAAAGTACTTCATCAAGAAAGTCAGCATCATCATCCTCAATTTACAAACATGGAGACCGAGACACAGGGAAGTGAAGTGAGCTGCTTAGGGTCACCCACAAGGCCAGCAGCAGGTCTCGTGAGTCCATAGTGACAGCCTAAAGTGACAGCTGCTGTCATATATTGTTTATAATGTAATGTATTCTCTTAAATTTCATACACGTTATGTGGGATATCTCACAGCTCCCATAAAAAGATTAAATTTATGTACTGAAAGGAAACTCTGACTAGAATTTTTCTATAATGGAAAACAGAGCAAGGCTACGTCTACACGTGAAGCCTACATCGAAGTAGCTTATTTCGATGTAGCAACATCGAAATAGGCTATTTCGATGAATAACGTCTACACGTCCTCCAGGGCTGGCAACGTCGATGTTCAACTTCGATGTTGTGCAGCACCACATCGAAATAGGCGCTGCGAGGGAACGTCTACACGCCAGAGTAGCACACATCGAAATAAGGGTGCCAGGCACAGCTGCAGACAGGGTCACAGGGCGGACTCAACAGCAAGACGCTCCCTTAAAGGGCCCCTCCCAGACACAGTTGCACTAAACAACACAAGATCCACAGAGCCGACAACTGGTTGCAGACCCTGTGCCTGCAGCATGGATCCCCAGCTGCCGCAGCAGCAGCCAGAAGCCCTGGGCTAAGGGCTGCTGCCCACGGTGACCATAGAGCCCCGCAGGGGCTGGAGAGAGAGCGTCTCTCAACCCCTCAGCTGATGGCCGCCATGGCGGACCCCACTATTTCGAAGTTGCGGGACGCACAATGACTACACGGTCCCTAGTTCGACATTGAACGTCGAAGTAGGGCGCTATCCCCATCTCCTGATGAGGATAGCGACTTCGACGTCTCGCCGCCTAACGTCGAAGTTAACTTCGAAATAGCGCCCGACGCGTGTAGCCGTGACGGGCGCTATTTCAAAGTTAGTGCTGCTACTTCGAAGTAGCGTGCACGTGTAGACACGGCTCAAGAGACTGAGAATCAAATATTAGTTGCCTTTTCACAAGGCTATGTCTACATTACAGTCTGTACAGTGTCACAGCTGTACCACTGCTGCCCATGTAGCTACTCTATGCTGACGGGAGAGAACTCTTGCTCACATAATTACTCCCTCCCTCTCAACAAGTAACAGTAGCTATGCTTGTGAGAGAGCATCTCCAGCCAACATAGAGCTGTCTATGCTGGTGACTGGCCTTTTGTCAGTTAGGTGTATTTCCTCCCCATCCCCCACCATCCCCACCAATAAAAATTTTACCAACCGAAGTGCTACTGTAGACATAGTCCTTATTTTACATGCACATAGATACAGTGTAGCTATACCTCGTGGTGTGGAACTGCACTGTGTTTTACCTTTTGTTTTCAAATGTGTTTGTTAACTTTCCTTGGAAAATGTGACGGTCACCTAAAGATGGAGGAGGACGTTCCACTCTCTCATGGCTGCCAGTTACGCAGGGTAGCATTTTATGCTTAAGTATACTTTGACATCTGGGGAGATGTCTCTTGCTGACGTTGCACATGAGCAGGGGGTAATTCTGTGCTGGCCCACTGGGGCACCATTTCAGATATTCTGAGGGAGGGAAACAAACTGTGATTCCACAGGCTACATAGGCAACTGGAAACTATTGATTTTTCCAGATAACAACTTGGACATTATCTGACAGGAGGACTGTACTTAATTCCTATATCAAGAAAGGGATTAAATAAATACTACAGCCACTCAGCTCTAATAGTAACATCTTCTGACATCTTGTGGCAAGTCACTTAAAGGGCACTGGTTAAGTTTAAAATTGTAATGTGTATTCTTTCTCAGATATTCTTACTAAAGTCAGAAAAGACCATCATGGTCATCTGGTCTGACCTCCTGTACATTGCAGGCCACAGAACCTCACTCATTGCCTACTATAAAGACCCCTAAACTCTGTCTGAGCTACTGAAGTCCTTTAATCATAGTTTAAAGACTCATTTATAGAGAATTCACAATTTATACTAGTTTAAAAATGTAAGTGACTTATATCCTATGCTGCAGAGGTCTCTGCCAAGCTGACCTGGGGAAGAATTATTTTCCAATCACTAATACTGGGTGATCTGTTAGACCCTGAGCATGTGGGAAAGATCTACCAGAAAGATACCTGGGAAAAAATTCTCGGTAGTAATGATGAGGGAGACAGATGACCGACTAGGGACATGGTCAGGGATTGCTCCCAGTGCTTCTCTTACAGACTATTAGACTCTGCTTTTATGAAGTTTTTACTTGGACTCCCATTGAAGAGGGGGACAGCCAGAGCTTCATCCACTTCCCCTGAGGCCTTGCTTCTCTTTCAGGTGACAGAGGAGACCATTGCCAGGACTTCAACAGACTACAGCTGGACAGAAGGACATGAGACGACTGAAATGACTGAAGACGTCGAGGGACTGTATCAGGGACTGATTGGAAGTGTACTGAGGGATGACAGACACCCACCAAAGTACCTGACAGGAGACAACGAGGGACCATGTTGGGGGAAGCATTGGCTTTTACACCTGATAGACTGAGTTAAACTGGACTGAGCTCATTTTTTTTAATCTTAAGCACTTCAAGAGGGGCAAATGCCTGCAATTAATATATTTACTTATGTTGACAAACCAAGAATCTGCTATGTGTTATGGATGTTTGACAATGGGTTACTTATTGGCTTAAATGCAATCTTCCCACCACATGTATCCTGGGCAAGGTGGGGGTTACGATGTACAAATGTTAACCATGTTTAATGCTCGTTACTGCTATAACACACCTCTGAGCCGCAGATGACTTGTGTGTTTTTATTTCTTATCCTATGCAAATTGTCTATTAATTGGCTGGAAACATTTGCTCAATAAAACTCAAAGCCCTCCCCCCGTCTAGTGTCCCATCTGCTGCCATTGGGGATTTTTGCTACAGGCAGTTGCCAACTGTAGGCAGCCCTGTTATACCACCCCCTCCATAAACTTATCAAGCTCTTTGTTGAAGCCAGTTAGTTTTTTTTTTCCCTTCACTACTCTCCTTACTAGGCTGCCCCAGAACTTCATCCTCTGAAGGTCAGAAAATTTCACCTAATTTAACACCTGCAGCTTATTAATGGACATTTTATACTCATATGTTCTGAGGTCCATGTTGGTGCTTAACTTAAATTATTACTCTCTTCTCACTGGTATTTATCCGTGTGATGTATTTATAGAGTGCAATCATACCTCTCCGTAGTCTTCTATTGGTTAGGCTAAACATGGCAAGCTCTTTCAGTCACCCTTCAGAAAATAGGTTTTCCCATTCCCTAGATCATCCTAGTAGCTTTTCTTGTTGAATTCTTCTTTCCTTTAAGCATGGGAGACCAGAACTGCACACATTATTTCAGAGGAGGTCTTACCAGTGCCTTGTATAATGGTACTCACACTTCCCTGTCTCTACTGGAAATATCTTACCTGGTGCCTTTTTTCATAGCTGCATAATATTGACGGTGCACAGTCATCCTCTGATCAAATACATTCAGATCTTTCATCTCTTCTGTGACTTCCAACTGATTAGCTCCCAGCTTATAGCAAAAATTCTTCATTAATTCTTAAATGAATGATGCTGCACTTTGCACTATTAAAGATCATCCCATTTCTATTATTCCAGTTTATGTCATCCAGATCTTTATATTGACAGTACCACCCAACTTTGTGTCATCAGCAAATTTTATTACCCGCTCCACCACTTTCTGTGCCAAGATCGTTAATAATAATGTTAAATAAAAACCAAAAAAGCCGTCATGTAGCACTTTAAAGCCTAACAGAACTATTCATTAGGTGATGAGCTGTTGCTGGACAGACCCACTGGATCTGTCTTACTACAGCACGTCACCAAAGGATCTGAAGAAGTGGGTCTGTCCCACGAAAGCTCATCACCTAATACATAATTTTGTTAGTCTTTGAAGTGCGACAGGACTGCTGGTTTGTTTGCACAGAACACAGACTGACAGGGCACCTGTCGCAATGCTGAACAAGCTGGGTATGAAGACTGACATGGAACTCCACTAGTAACGCCTTCTCTAGCCTGACCCATTATGGTCTCCCCTTCAACCAGTTCCTTACCCATCTTCCAGTTCTCATATTAATCCCCATCCTCTCCAGTGTTACTAATAATTTCTCACTTGGATCTGTATCAAATGCCTTAGTGACATATGGGTAGATTATATCTACTGGATTTCTGACATCTAAAAAAATTCATCTTCTCAAAAAATATTAGCAGCTGAGTTATTACCTCTTGAATTCAATACTTGAAATATCTGTTGAAAATCTACAATTACTTTCTATCATTTAGGCTACTTACTTTTTTTCAGTTGAACAAGCTTCCAACAGGCAATTTAACTGTAGGAAACATCCTGAACAGCCCTTTCTTACCTTAATTACCAGTTAATCCCTCTGTTTATAAACAAAATTCTGACTCCCTGCCTCAGGGGTCCAAGGGGCAAGAAGTCTCCTGTCTCCTCTCCTCTGCAGAACTCATTACACTGCATACTCTGGGCTGGCTGCTCGCCTGAGCCTTGCAATCCTGGGGGAGAAATGCCTGTCTCTGCCCCCAAACGCTGTCCATGATTTTACAGGTAATAGCTTTACTTGCCCCATTTTAACACACTTGTCCACAAAGCATTAGTAATGACTGACCCCTGCATTAATGAGCTTAAATGCCATAACAATACACACGGTTTTCATCAATTGATGGGGACTCAGAATAACAACAAGCTAATGTAAGTTACTGTCTTCCTGACGTGGTCTAGGTGTGGACTTTGATGCAAGGTTTATGTATGCGTGGGACACTGCTACATATGGAATCAGGAGGCCTGATTCTGATCTCACTTACATCTGTATAAATCCCAAGTAATTCCATTGAAGTAAAAGAAGCTAACTCATGTAAAATCAGCACAAGGGACAACAGAATCAGGCCCAGGGAATTTTCTTTTACAAAACTATGACAGTAGCAGTATGCAATATAACAAAGACATATTAGATTCTGCCACCTGATGGAATGAAAAATAACACAATGCACTGCTCATCTATGTGAGTGCCTTCCAGAGTTAGAGGCTACATCTACACTAGAAGACTACATCGACAGAAGTCACTGTCGGAAGGGATTTACCAGCAAAACTTCTGTCAACAGAGAGCTTCTACACATAAAAGGAGATCGAAAGAGCAATCCGCTCTGTCACCCAGCCCCTTCTCGACAGAACGGCTGAGAGGAAGCTCTGAAAACAGGGCTTCCTGGTGAACTGGAAACCATGCGTGTCGACAAAAGGTCCCCAGAGCCCCTACACAGCTGCTCCGCCCACGGAACACGGTTGAGAGAGGCATTATATCTGATTGGGGAGAGGTATAATGCTGTCGACAGATGTGCCAGGTTTTATTGACAAACTGTCGACAAAGTGTATTTTGCATGTAGATGCTCTGCAGTTTTTCCTGACAAAAGCACAGTTTTGCCAGGAAAAGCCTCTTGTGTAGGTGTAGCCAGATAAAGAGTCTGGGATGACTCCCTCCAGAGTTATTCCTGCTGGATCAAATAGCTCACCTAAAACCCAGCTTCACCCTCTTGGAAGCTAAGTGAAATGGCCACTGCTGACCTTCCTGAGCATCAGGGTTAGGAACAGCCAGTCAGTGACAAAGTAAAAACATTATGTGACTTGCCAGATGCGACAAATACAGTTTGAAATTAAAACACATCAGTGAATAGCAGTCTCAGAACTTTCCTCAATATGCATACAGAGCAAAAGAGTCAGCACATACTTTAGATAAAATCTTTCCGACCAGATAAATAAAATTCAAAGAAGCTGACTGAACGAGAACCACAGTTAATTTACACTCTCCTTTTTTTTTTTAAACTATCTTTGTAACTAGGTACTGGCCTGGGTAGCACACCGTAATATATATGTTTATACTATGAATGTCAGCAACCATATTTTATTACCTTAGTGCTGGCCAAGTATGTAACATGGTCCTCACCCCCAATTTTATGAGAATTTGTGGCTCTCTGTATGATATCCTTGCCCAAATGTGGCCCTCAAGACAAAAAGTTTGCCCACCCCTGGCCTAGGCAGATATTTCCTATTCTGTAGTTGAGCATTTGTTTTTTTTTCCTTTTTTTAAAACCTTCCTAAGTGCAGTACTTTGCACTTGTCTTATTGTAGTTCATCTTGTTGATTTCAGACCAATGTTTGAATTTCAGGTCATTTTGAATTCTAATCCTGTCCTCCAAAGTGCTTGTAATCCCTGCCAGCTTGGCATCATTCATTCTTTTCATAACCATACTCTCCACTCCGTTACCCAAGGCATAAATGAAAGCATTGAATAGTACTGGACCCAGGACTGACTCCTGTGGGGCCCCACTAGATTTGCTCTTCAGCTATGACAGTGAAAGATAATGAGTCTTTGCTTAAGGTCTTTCAATCAATTGTGCTCCCCTCTTATAACATATGGATCTTTGCAAAAGACATGCAGGAGCCGTTAGTCAAATTGCTCGATGAACTATTTTCTACGGCACATTTGTGGTGAAATTCACTAGCACAAGCCTTACGTATCCCTCTGGACCCACACAAGACCTCAAAATACTGGATACGGTGTTTAGGTGGTGAATAGGACTTGTGTGTGCCCTCTGCCATGGCTGAGTTTCATCCTCATTTATCTGAATTTTCCACATCAGACGCAGAATATTTCACCCCTCCTACATTTCTGAAGAATACACTTTTTTTTGGAAAAACTGCATAGGGCCATCTTTCCATTCTGGGCTGGCTCATTCACTACTAGTCATGCCTTGACATTTTTGATTTATACACTCCCAAATTTACCCAAAGAGTACGCTAGCAAATGCAGCTCTTCCCCTGTGTCCCTCATCACAGATTAATAAACCTGGCTGGGTGGTGTTATCCGTCTAATGAAAAAAATATAAAATTAAATAAACATAAAATGACTATAATATAAACAATAGAATTTGATCATGAGAAGCAAATAACAATGAACATACACTTTAGGAAACTTTATGCAGCAAGGTTGTGACATCTGCAAGTGTGCCATTCGCGAATTCAATTATTCGCGAGTGGCTGCTGCTTCCCTGGGGCTCCAGGCAGGGAGTGCCAGAGGCTGCTGCTTCCCTGAGGCTGGGAGCATCAGCGGCTGCCGCTTCGCCCAGGCTCCTAGGGAAGAGTGCTGGCAGCCGCTTCCCCAGGGCTCCGAGAGGGGAGCCTTCAGCCAGGGGCATGGCAGGGCCACTGACCAACTCCCCACAGCCCCGCCGCAGATCTCTGCCTCCCCCTTGCTGCTGCTGCCCAGAGTGGGCTTAGAGCCTGCTGACGTCCTCTCCCCCAGCCAGGGTAAAATGGGGTAAGAAGATATTCGTGAAATGCTATTCGCAAAATTGAACATTCGTGAGGTGAATGTTGCGATCCTCCTGTGAAAAGAATCGACTACATGATGTCTGCATTACCATTCAAACTGAAATTACTGGCCTTGGCAAGTAGGTGCAAATACAAGCACACAAGCTATGGATACATCATCCCTATCCTGATCTATACAAGAGAGAGAGAAACATGGAAAAGGAGAAATACCCATGAAGTATTGTAATTAAATAAGAACAGCCATCCTGAGTCAGATCATTGGTCCATCTAGCCCAGTGTCCATTCTCTAGTGGCCCATACCAGAGATTCAGAGAAGTGTAGAGATAGGACAATGCTGGAAAGATCTACTCTAACTTCTCCTCCCAGTTTCTGGCACTCAAGCCGCGTCTACACTAGCCGGCTATTTCGAAGTAGCCGTGCCAACTTCGAAATAGCGCTTGCTGCGTCTACACGTGCGGAGCGCTATTTTGAAGTTGAAATCGATGTAAGGCGGCGAGACGTCGAAGTCGCGATCCTCATCAGGAGATGGGAATAGCGCCCTACTTCGACGTTGAACGTCGAAGTAGGGCTCGTGTAGACGATCTGCATCCTGCAACATCGAAATACCGGGGTCCTCCATGATGGCCATCAACTGAGGGGTTGAGAGACGCTCTCTCCAGCCCCTGAGCTCTATAGTCGCCGTGTGCAGCAGCCCCTTAAAGCTCCCCGCCCCCTGTGTTCCTGTGCAGGAAGCTGAGAGCTCGTGCAGGCAGCAGCAGCACAGCCACGCGCACAGCCTGCATGTCCCTCAGCAGCCCCAACCCACCACCCTGCACCCCATGGCACCCAGCCAGCCCCCCAAGTGCCCACAGGGCTCCCCCCTAAGGGGACTCAGGGCTCCCAGCCTGCCAGCCAGCAGGGGAAGGGGCAGCGGGGCCCCTCCTGGACGGAGGCCGAGACCCGGGACCTGCTGGGGCTCTGGGGCAAGGAGGAGGTACTCCAGGTAATGGGGAGCAAGAGGCGGAACGCGGATGCGTTCGCTTGGCTGGCCAAGGGCCTGGCTGCCCGGGGTCACCCTGCCCGCACTCCTGACCACGTCAGGAGTAAGGTAAAGGAGCTGCATCAGGGTTACGCCCGGGCCCGGGACACGGCCAGCCAATCTGGGGCCGCCCCCGCCACCTGCCCCTTTTACAGGGAGCTCAGGGCCATCCTGGGCCCCCAGTACACCTCCTCCCCCCCGGCCACCCTTGACACAAAGGGCGATGAGCCCCAGCAGGCCCCGGAGACGGAGTCCGCCCCAGAGGCCAGCCCTGCACCCCAGGAGCCCCCCCAGGAGCCCACTCCTGGGACACCGGAGGAGGAGGAGGAGGCCTCTAGCGACGGGGGTCTCCAAATTGACCTGCCCTCCCGCAGCTCCAGCAGGGCATCTGCCTGATGGGTGTCCCCCGACCGTGGGAGCGGACCGTCAGGTATGTACTCCCTGGTGCACACCCCCGGGGTGAAGGGGCAGGGACAAGAGACATGACCAGGGCCCTCAACACATCCAGATGACCATGGCCCCGAGGACAGCAGTGGCATGTCCCTCAGAAGAGTCCATCAGTCCCTGCCCCCCAGCAGGACAGCGCCATGCCCCATCCCTGGGGATGGGGGGAGCAGAAGCTAGGGTCCCCTGGGGGGTTGGACACCCATCATCATCAGCACCTCCGGGGGACGGGGGTGGGGAACCAGCAGCAGAGGGGTGGGGGGACGAGCCACGGGTCAGGACCCAGACTAACAGCTGTCTCCACTCTTCCTCCCCCCTCTGTTCTGCAGCTGCACCATCAGAGGGCCCAGAGAGCACCGGCGTGGCGTCAGTGATCCTGGAGAGCCCACTGGGGCCATCCCACCAGGCCAGCCCCTCAGTGGAGCACGGACCAGCCCCAGGATGAGCCCAACAGTGGCAGAGCCATCTGCGGGCGTCCACGGACCCCCAGCTGCTCGCCACCCTCCGTCATCAGCTGGAGGTGTCCGAGCGGCGCCTGCAGGTGGAGGAGCGGCGGCTCCATCTCCAGGAGTGAGCGCTGGCCTGGCGCCAGGAGGCTTGGGGGGCCTTCATGCGCACCTTCCAGGACATCACATGGCACCTGGCCCGCCCCCGCCGCTCCACCCGCCACTCCACCCACCGCTCTGCCTGCCATACCTCCACCATCAGCCATCCTGGGGCCTGCCACCGAGGGGGACCATGGGCCTCCGGACTCCGCCCGGCCCTATCTGCCAGTTTTCCCAGCCCCCATGCAGCCTCGACCGGGCCCCCGGCTGAGACGTGGGTCGCGCCCCCCCAACACCAGGCGCAGGACAATAGGGGGTGAGTGGTCGAGGACGTTGCCCCCGAAGGCCCCCTCCAGCCCCCTCATTTGGACATATCCCCCTATCTTTGTAAATAGTTTTTGTTCTACCCCTGTTTTGTACCTGCCCCCCCATGTACATAGTTCCCCCTTCTTCTGTTAATAATTAATACAGGTTGCACGGTTTTGTTTAAAAAAAGTTCCATTTATTGCACAGAAGTGTGGGGGGGGTGTGCTCTTGGGTTCTCTGTTGTGTGGGCATGGGGGCAGGGAGTGTTGTGGAGGATGGGGGAGTGCAGTGGGTGGCTCACCTGCAGCTGGCACTGCCAGTGTTCACCCCGTAGCCTGCTCAAAATGGGCCCGCAGAGCCTCCCGGACCCAGATCCCCTCAGGGTCGACCTGGCGAATGGGGGCAGCGGGTGGCTGGACATCAGCCCTGCCAGCCTCCACAGCCCAGCCGTGGAAGAAGGCCTCTCCCTTGCTCTCCACCAGGTTGTGGAGTGCACTGCACACGCCCACCACCTGGGGGATGTTGGTGAGGCCTGCATCCAGGTGGGTGAGGAGACGCCTCCAGCACCCTTTGAGGCGGCTGAAAGTGTACTCGACCACCTGGCGCGCATGGTTCAAGCGCATGTTGAACTGCTCCTGGCTGGCCGTGACATGGCCCGTGTAAGGGTGCATGAGCCAGGTCCAGAGGGGGTACGCTGCGTCTGCAACGAGGCAGAGGGGCATGGTGGTGTCCCCCACAGGGACCTCCCACAGGGGGATGTAGGTCCCTGCCTCCAGCCGGCAGCACAGGCCTGAATTTCTGAACACCTGGGCGTCATGGGTGCTGCCAGGCCAGCCAACATAAATGTCCAAGAGGCCTGGAGGACCATGGAATGGTATCCCTGCCTATTGATGAAGCGTCCTCTGCTATGCTCCGGGGCACGGATGGGGATATGGGTCCCATCCAGAGCCCCAAAGCAATTTGGGAAGCCCAGGCTGGCAAACCCCGCGATGGCAGCATCCGGGTCCCCAACCCGCACGAGCCTGTGGAGGAGCAGGGCATTGATTGCGTGGACAACCTGCAGGGGAAGGACATGAGAGAGCACCAGTGAGAGGTGTGCAGGGTGTGTCTGGCCCTTTCCCCCCCCCGGGCTCCCCCTTCTCTTCCCAGGGCTCCCCCTCCCCCTGGGTCCTCTTACCTCCATGAGGACAGCCCCAACGGTGGCCTTGCCCACGCCGAACTGCTGCCCTACGGATTGGTAGCTGTCTGGAGTGGCCAGCTTCCAGACAGCAATGCCGACCCGTTTCTCTACAGTGAGGGCATGTTGCAAGGGGGTGTCCTGGTGCCGTAAGGCAGGGGTGAGCCACTGGCAGAGCTCCAGGAATGTCTGCCAGCTCATTCGGAAGTTCTGGAGCCAGAGGTCATTGTCCCACTTGCCGAGCACCAGCCGCTCCCACCAGTCCATGCTCGTGGGGTATCTCCACAGCCAGCGGCATGTGCAGTGGGGGTGGGGTGGGCTGGGAGGGCAGCAAGGTCTGGGGCTGCTTCCTCATCCCCCGAGGACAGCTCATCTTCCTCAAATAAAAGATGGTCAGCTGCCTCCTGCATGGCACTGAGCAGGGCAGCCACTGGTCCTCCAGGGGTGGGTGTGTGGGCCTCTGGCTGCTGCTGCTGCTGGGGGTCCATGGTGCTTCACAGGGTGTGCGTGCCTGTGGCTCTGCAGACCGCGTGCTGTGCAGGCTGCGTGTGTCTGGGAGGGGCCCTTTAAGGGAGCGGTTAGCTGTTGCCCCGGAAGTGCTAGTCCGCCCTGTGACCCTGTCTGCAGCTGTTCCTGGCACCCTTATTTCGATTTGGGCCACTTTGGTGTGTAGACGCTCCCCTGCAGCGCCTATTTCGATGTAGTGCTGTCCAACGTCGACGTTGAACGTCGATGGCACCAGCCCTGGAGGATGTGTGGATGCTATTCGTTGAAATAGCTTATTTCGATTTCGCTACATTGAAATAAGCTATGTCGATGTAGCATCTCAGTGTAGATGTAGCTTCAGAGGTGTAGGGTTGCCTGAGCACAGGATTACATCCCTGACCATTCTGGCTCATAGCTATTGACAGAACAACCTTCCATGCATTTTTCTAGTGCTTGGTTTTCCTTCAGTGATCTTGTCACAATCTCTCTAGTTTTACCATGATTGTGAGCAGCAACAGCAGAAACCTGACTGAAAGATTCCATTTCATGGTTAAATCATTAAACTTTGAAATTATATGTATACTTTAATCATATCCATTTAAAAAACAAAACAAACAAAAAAAAACCTCCAAACCCTCTGTCCATATATAAGTTGAACCTCTCTTGTCTGGCACCCTAAGGACCTGACCAGTGCCAAACCAGAGAATTTGTTGGACGATATATCAATAGTGTTTAGCAGCATTACAAACATTCCCACTGCTTGCTGGGCTCTCAGAAGACACTTAGGGGTAACATAGAGCTAAATACCAGCACAGAACACGGAGAGCTGAGGCTGGTGGCTGTAAACAAACTTTATGGGATTGCAGAAAACTTGGCCACACCCATGATAAGCGGTCATCTAGCTAACTAAAATCATGCTGGATCACGGATGTTGACAGATTAGAGAGTGCCAGACTGGAAAGATTCAAAGTGTATTACATTTTCTACCCAGTGCCTAATGCAGCGTAACAAAACCATTAAAATCAGTAGCCAAAAGCTTTACATGTGGTGATTGGATAGTAATTATGGCCTTGACCAGCAAAAACATTTGCACTAACTTTATGCATTTAGAGTAATCCCCCAACTTCAGTGGAGTCAAGAGACCCGATTAGATAGACTGGCAGACTAAATGTTTGGAGGATGTTATTTTTGATATATGAGTTTAAATAGTTTCTTTTGGAGCTTGCGTTTTTGGATAGCAATTCAATGCAATGTTTGTGTTTGTTATTATAATGACAGCAGAATGTCAGCACATTTTATAAATAGAAAAACATCTGAGAAACAAGTTTATTTTGAGAAGTACAGATAAGCAAAGCAAATTCAAAATCTGTTTTTATTTAAAATGAATATTTAACCTAGTAGTAGAAAACCATTTGAGAGCCAGTTCTTTCTACACGTCAAATATTTCTCTTAAGAAAATAATCCTATACACTTCCATGTCAACAACTTGTTTTGGAGTTCAAACTTCAGGACACCAATTCTGTTTCAACTTGTGGATTACTCCCCTCACAGAGAGACCTGTCTGACAGGTAAGATCATATGTTTCTTTCAGCATATTGAAAAAAGATTTAAATATAAGTACTGTGCTGCTAGCTGATTATGTTGTCGATTGAGAACAGAAAGGTGTATGAAAAGTTTGAACAATCTGGACAAACATTTTGGAGATTTGCTGATCACTAATAAAATATCAGTCTGCACTTCAAAACAAACTTTTCAATCTTTAGAGCAAAGATATTTAAGGGTACAAAAGATAGCCACGTGTCTAAGTCCTGTTGACTTTCAATAGGAGCTGGGCCATTTGTACCCTTGAAATCTGCCACTGGGTGGTCATTCAGGTTGAAATGCATTGAAAAAAACATGCCACCACTTCCAACACATGGTTCTGTGGCTGAGTTCTTCACTCAGGAGAGAGCCCTGAAAGAATGAAAAGGGAAGCATTCTGTTTGGTTAACCATACCCTGTGATGGCCTCAGAGAGGAAGAGGGGAGTAAGCTCTGGCTTCAGGGGATGGTGCAGGTGCATGGACTACAGAATATCTAAGGGGAGGCGATATTCCAACTTAGTTGAGGAATGGGGTTTGTGGCACAGAATGTGACAGATGGCATTCTAGCTAAGGTCCAGGAAACATAAGTTGATGCTGGCAATGAAGACACACAGAAAACGTTTTCTTAGCATTCAGGTGCTCCAAGCCACACTTAAACAAAAGAGAACTTCCACCACGAGTGCCAGCAGCTGGTATAGGGCAGCAGGCACAAACTAAGACGGACCTCCCATTGCTGTCACATCACCAGATGTGACGCATTTACCATCTCTCCGATGTGTTCTACACATTGAGATTCAAAGCACTGGAGATTAGCCAGTGAAAGGGAAATAAAACAGTACAGTAAATGCTTGATTTAATGGATCCCAATGTAATGGACTTTGAGAATAACGGATGCTGCCTGCCAGCCTGCCCCCCTCCCCTCCCCTCCCCGCCCCTGGCACATAAATGCCAGAGACTCACCAGAGCCGCTGCCAGGTCTGGAGGAGCTGCTGGAGTGTCTGAGGCTGCCGGGGCCGGAGGGGCCATCGCAGTGGCTGGGGCCCGTGGGGCTAGAGGAGGGCCTGTAGCAGGGTGCAGGAGCTCTCCTCCTCCAGCCCTGTGTGCGTGGAGCACGTCAGCACACGGCCGCTGCTGCCCGCAATGGTGCTGAGCAGCAGCCATTGTGTCGGAGGCTGCTGCCTACTGGCAGGCTGTGGGGTGTGTGTGTGTGTGTGTGTGTGTGTCACGCTTTATCTTTGCGCGGGTGGCTTGGAGCCAGGGGCTGGAGGAGCTGTAGTGCCGAGAGCTGCAGGAGGTGGAAGGAGCCAGGCCGGCATTCAACTCCTCTCCTGGTAATTGGGAGAGGGAAGAGGAGGTGTGAGGGGAAGAGGAGAGGGCAGAGGACGGGGTGAGTGATGGGCTGGGAAGGTCAGTGCATCATCATACAGAAGAACAATTTGGATATAAAGGACTTTTGGCATTACTGGACACCCCTTCCCCCCCCCCCCCGTTAGTCTGTTAAACTGAGGGTTTACTATATTAGGCAAAAGCAGCAGACAATACAGTGCGCTTACATTCTTCATAGAGAATAAAAGGAGTTTTCTTACAGACCTTATATGAAATGGATGCAACAGCCACTGGAACTATTTATAGGGTGGGGTGCTGAACTGTGCCCCCCCAACCTCTTTGCACCCCTCATCACCCCAGGGTGTGATTACATGGGGGATGGCAGCTGCCCTAGACCAGAAGCCATGGAAGCAAATGGCATCCTGTCCATTTGGTTAAGTAGGCAGCCTACTCACAGTTAGAGGTAGCTGTGGAGCCCTGGGCCAGAGGCAGGACCTCAGGTGGCAATGCAGCCAGTGGCCTGGACCCTAGGGACAGTGGGCAGTGGGAGCATGGTGGGTGGGGGTGTGCTGAAGCCAGCAGGATCCCAGAAGGGCCACATGGAAGCTGGAAACCAGGGCTGGCCCCTGGGCACAAGTAAGCCAAGTAGAAAACATGGGATGCTGCAGCACCCCCCACAACTCTACTTTCTGCAGCTATGGTAACAACAATCAAAAAGTAACAGAGAGAAAGCTGTGCTCGTCTATATATTATCAAAACAAAAGGGCAGTCAAGTAGCACTTTAAAGCCCAGCAAAATAATTTATTAGGTGAGCTTTCGTGGGACAGACCCACTTCTTCAGGTATTAGCCTAATAAATTATTCTGTTAGTCTTTAAAGTGCTACTTGACTGCTTTCTTGTTTTGAAAGCAATCAAAAAGAAAACTAAGGCCACACCAACCTGTGTAAAAGTAATTTTTGTGTAACAGAACAGCTAAATACCACTATTTGGGTACGGTACACAGGAACACCCAAGGCTGAAATGAGGAAGGGGGTATTTTAGTTTGGGAAAATCTTAGGCATTGGTTTATGGCTCTGAATTCAGAAGCTGAAATATCCTTGGCTCTGAATAGTATTTTTTCTTTCTGGATCCACGATTTACTGGACCATGAATTAGATTAAACTCTTCCAATTTTCCCATCTCCTTCATAACACTGAAACTAAAATAACTGAATACTGTGCTTAATTTAGCCCTTTAAATACTTTCTGCTCCGCTTCTACAATCATAAATAGAACAGGTTAACACAGAAAACCATAGAGTAAACTGCCTTTAACATCGAAAAACTTAATTAGACTAGGAGAGAGTAAATATAGTGATGGGAAAACCTCAGATGTAGAGATCAAGTTGGATATTTAGCTGAAATGTCCAAATTAGGGGCAACCGCCCAAACTTGCCAGGGACCTCTGTTCCTAAACAATCACCTTTCCCTCAAACAGACCTACTCAGACTCTCTTCCTTTGCCCTTCCCAGTACAGGACCTCATGTGTCCTCTTCATGGAAGAGGTCCAATTGTCAGAAGATGGATGGCCAACACATACACCACAGCTGTCTCTATTTTGAGAAATGTCACTCATTATAGGTCCAAAACATGGTGTATTCTACACATATGAAGTGTTTCATTTTATTTTTGAACGCTATTACAAGGACCATGAAACTCATTTTATTTTGAGAATTATTTACACTAAAGGAAGGAACCTCACACTAATTACCTTTTTTACATAAATAATTTTGTATGCCTCTCCTTTTGAGACTTTGTCATACACTTCATCCTTGAGCTAGGTTGGGTTGGCAGAGATGGGCCTGCTCCACTCTCTGGTACTTCAGAGACATATCCCCTGTCCTCCAGAATCCTGTTATGACACAAATGACAGAGACCTGAGAAAATGAGTCAAACTGGTTTCTGCTGACCCTCTTGAGCACACGAGACAGGCTCAGCCAATCATCCAATATGAATATGTACCACATAACTGTACTTTTTGCCTAGGAACGAGCCCCCTTCAAAATCCAAAGTGCACCACAAAACTGTCTCAAATGTTCAGGTTCAAGAAAGTTATTTTTAAAACAAAAGTTTCATGCCCAACTTTGATTAATTGTTTTCATGGGTATGGATAATTTTTGCATGAAACACGGGAAGAACATGAAGTGATCAAAAACAGGTAGATTCTAAAAATGTTTTGTTTTGTCTCAAAGGTTGTATTTTTAGTTTGATGCCTTTACCTATGTTAACTCAGCACATTGATATGTATTCTTATGTCTCTGGGATTTATTCTTACTTCCTGACCTTTTTCTAGGGGAAAACACAGCTCTTCCTGTATTAATATTTTCTGTGGATCTTTCCAACATTTGTCAGCTTTATGTTTTCTTCATACTTGAAAAGCGCTGGGAGAACACAGCATAAAACATGCAGGGAATATCTTTATTTTAAATACTAATACATTTGAAAAGAATGTAACTCCTGTGCATTTGCTTTTCTCAATGGATGGGGGCAGATGATCAGCTGGTAGGCAGAATGGAGGGAAGGAGAGCAGCAGTTGATTGGGGAAGACGGGTGATCAACTGCCAGTTGGGGTAGAGGTTGAATTTGTTTGGAGAGCTATGGGAATAACAAAGATTGAATGACATGTCTCTCTCTCTCTCTCTCTGTGCATGTGTGATTTATGGTCATCTGATGACTAGAAACGTTCCTTTTAGACTGATATGGGAGGGATTGTGGAAGATGGATTGGAGGTCAGCAGCTTTGTTAAAGCTATTGAGGTGGGAAAGGATGGATTTTAATTAGAGGAATATGATTGGGGCTGGTAGGGAATCAATTACTTAGGGAGCAGGGAGATAAGAGAAGTGGAAAATCAGTTGGGGGTGGAATCCAGTTGGCTCAGATTGGATTGGGAGGGCAGAGGAGGGACTGAGGGGTTTGGAGGATGGACTGATGAAGAACAGAATGGACTTTTGTGGGCAGTAGATGCAATGAGGCTAACTGGGAGGACAGGATACAGAACTGATTAGGGGGCCTGAGGAGGCAGAGATTGTATTCAGAGATGTAGTGGAGGCAGAAGATAGATCAGGGCAAAGAACTATTCAGGGCCAGAGCATTCACTGGAGAGATGAATGGAAAGGGTATGGATTGTGGGCAGAATACCAACTGGAGCAGTTTAGGGGGAAGAGGATGCACTACTTATGCTGGGCTTTGTTGAAGTGGGCTTGGGGCAGAAGGCTGAGCTGGTGAAGAATGAGAAAGAAATGGAAGACAAGAAAAAAGATGTGAGCCTGAGCAAAGGCAGGGAAAGAATTAAAAACGATGAGGGAAGCATAGGGAGAGAAATCAGAACATAGGGTTGAAGTGGGATCTGAAAGACAGAACATGGGACAGAACACAAAGTGGAGGGGAAGCCAGGGAAAGCAAATCTCAAAGGGTAAAAGGATGGTGAAGTAAAGACTGTGGGAAAGTGAGAACAGGAATGAATGAGATGGAAGGGGTAGGACAAAAGGCAAGAGGACAAACTTGTGGAGAGACGTAGTTAGAGGGGAGAGAAAGGTCTCTTTAGGATAACAGAGAAGGAAAAGAGACAGGCCAAGAGAAAAAGGAAAGAAAACTGAGTAAAAAGAATAAATACAAGGGAGACATAATAAGTTTCTCATTTTTATTAATTTATGACAAAAATTGGTGGCAAAATACTCAATGAAGTCAAACATTTGTGCATACTGTACCTTTAAATGTGGATGAAGGGTATTTGGGAAAGCTGTCTGAGAACTTGGTATGGGACACTAATGTTTTTGTACGTAAAACTAATGTTGACATGGTGCCTTAAAATAATATACATATTTTGTATCTGATGGGAGAATATGACGAGTGGTTTTAGAGCTTGGGATTTTTGAGCATGGTTACATTTTCATACAAGGCAGCTCACCACTCAAAGTTTACATCAGAGACCCAGAGAGATGTCAGGTGACTACTTGTTAATTCAAATCTTGGTCTAAAATCTTCTGACGCGCAGGAAATCACACTTGGTATTTCAAACTGTGCTTGGAAGGGCCACTTGAACTTCCACTGCTCTTCACCTTTTTTCGGGGGGCCACTCCATACCCTCTCTGGTTTCATTTAGTTATACGGGGACTTGAGCTTCTTTAGAAGTCTTTTTATGTCCATCTTGCACTTTCATGTTCTGTCCTTGTCCCTCTCCTCTTCAAACATAGCCAATTCCTACCCCATTTTTCTCACCCCAGATATCCCTTCTCCTCACAATGCTCAAGTCAACCTGGCCACCAACATAATTCTCCAATTTCCTACTCTTGACTTCAGATAGGCCTGTGTCTCATCTGTAGATGATTCTTCCAGATATTAATGAGCCCACAAGTTTTCCAGCTCCCTCTCCCCTAGACAAAACTCCACCTGCCTGCTACTCAAGAGAAGGGTCTCTGATCTGACCTTTTGTTTTATGGGACCTGTCTGGCCACTCTACTAAAAAACAAACAAAAAAAAAAAACCTCACATGTTCTAGGTCTTGAGCTGACTATCTTCTCCTCTGAGCATAAGGAAGTTTGAAAAATTTGCACATTATGAACGTAGCTGTTGCCTTAGTAGAGACTGCACAACCTGCTGAGCCTGCAAAGAATGTTTTGACAAAGGAAAGAGCCTTGTAGATGACTATGAGTGTTGACACATCACTTATCTGTATTTTAATCAAACTTAGGAAAATGTTTGCCCACTTTACGGACAGCTGTAAGAATGGCCCAATCTTTCATCTAATGAACTGTTTTTGCCATGTCTATGTTAATGTGTTATTGCACTTTAAAATCAGAAGCTAAATATAAGCCAGTGGAACATTTACTGCATCTTTCTCCATATTTGGCAGTGTCTGAAATCCCACAAATGCTTCTGTCAGTGAACTCAGCCATTTGAAAGAGGTGAAACTTCCTGAACAAACTACACAGATTTTCCAAAAGTATAACAGTCTGTCTTTTTGAAATAGAAAGGCCAAGATTTAAAATTTCATTTCATTTCTCTAAGATCAATGTATCTGATATAATATGTTGACTGTCTCATGAACACTGCATATTTTTAAAATAGTTTGATACATAACACACAGTGCTTTTGATAAATCAGAAATAGTTTTAAGGATCAGACATTAGTAAATGACACTTAACAGTGATCCATGGCACTGTATTTGAGACAGCACTTTGGCCTGAGCCCAGATAACAAACATCCTGAAACTTTGGTCAGGGAGGCTATGGTAAATCAAAATCTGGATCACTGCTTTGCAGGTCATGCCCACCAATATAAAAGTTGTTTAATATAATTACAAAGAATTTGTTTTGTCATTATATATGGGAGGTTAAAAGTGCATAGGCCCTTAGTCAGCAAAGTATTATGCAAGTATCAAACTTCAAGCACTGAAGTAATTGTATTCCTGTTTAGCAAAGCATCTATGCATACACTTAAGTGTGATGAACTTAATGTTTAAATCATTCAGCCATATTCAACTCCCACTTTTATTCAGACAAGCCATGGAAGCTGCTGGGATTTCCCAGACATAACAGAGCAGAATGTAGGTACTGGATTTTTTAAAAAACAAAAACAAAAACAAAAACAAAAAAATCTTTTTTTTCCAAGTAACACCTTTAACAAAAATCTATGCACAATCTCCCAGGTTTACTTCACAAAATGTTCACAGTGAAAATAAATATTGTTGCAAAAATTCTCATGTTCAGCTCAGTGGCTGTGACAGCACCTCATCTGTGGCATGTAAGGTCTGGCTTACACCAGTGCAGTAAAGCAATCTAGCCTATGCAACTTCAGTTACATAAATAATATAACTGAAATCAACCCTGTTAGATCCATTTACAGTGGTGGCTACACTTGGTCAAGGGAGAGCCTCTCCTGTCAATTTTCCTACCGCTTCTTGGGGAGGCACAGTACACAAATTGAAAGGAAATTTGCTCACCTATCTATTTAGCATGTCTTCACCAGACCCAGTAAATCAAACACTTGCTGCATTGATTGCTCCAGTGCTGATCGACCAGCAAGCGTGGGCATATTGTAAGATTCCAATCTGTGCAGCTCTTCCTAGCCCTAAAATATCATTCTAACATAGTGAGAATAGAGCCTGCCCTTTTGAGACCACATGGAGAGGCTCCTGCTGTATTTTTAACTAGTGCTGAAGCTCGCCAAATAGTATATCTCAGAAGCCTGTTGGTTTCAATGACTTTATTTGGTTTCTTCTTTGTTTTAATAAGCAATTGATGAATCTTCATGGTGGTCAATATGCCTGTCCTCAACATAAAAACCATCAACACAATCAAGATGTAATGAGGCAAAGGATTCAATAAACACAGAAAGGCTATGTGTAGACTAGTCCCCAACTTCGAACGGGGCATAGTAATTAGGGTTTTGGGAGATTACTTATGAAGTGCTCCAGCAACTTCAAAGCGTTAAATTTCGAAGTGCTGGCTTGCATGTAGCTGCAGGCTAGCCGCGGGTATTTGAAGGAGTAAAGGGACTTTGCAGAAGCGTGGGCATTTCCAAGTACCCCCGGCTGACCTGCAGCTACACCCAAGCTGGCACTTCAAAGTTTCACACTTCGAAGTTGCCACAGGGGAGATTTAGCCTCATGAAGTGCTGCATATGCACTGCAGCACTTCATTAGTAATCTCCTGACACTCTAATTACCATGCCCCCTTTGAAGCTGGGGGCTAGTCTAGACACAGCCAAACAGAGCTGTGCTTTCTGGCCTACAGGATGTTCACTATTGGAGAGGATTGAGGATGACATGAGGTTAAATAAGTAAGAGAAGGATATGCCAATACCCTATTAAAAATAGTACATAGTTAATTGAACACTTTGTTTTGCAAATATATTGCCTGCATTATCAGTCAATCTGTATCACTGGACAAATCACCTAAAAACATTCAGTGAATAAAAGAACACATATAGTCAAATTATATGATTAATTTACTCTAGAAATTTTTTTTTGACCAGTCATAGTTGATCATAATTGTGGCATAGTGGTGCCTGCATAAGACCATGGTTTATTTCACAAGTTAGTTTTTTTTTTTTTCTTTTCTGTCAGCCCTTTGCTTGCAATCATGAGATCATGGATTCATAGATTCCAGGGCCACAAAGGACTAATGTGACAATCTTGTCTGGTTTATCACAGGCCACGGAACTTCCCAAAACAATTCTTGGAGTATATCATCTTTTAGAAAAAACATCCAAACTTGATTAAAAAACCATCACTGATAGGGAATCCCCTGTAATCGTTGGTAAACTGTTCCACTGGTTAATTCCCCCACTGTTAAATATTACACCTTATTCACTGCCAGAATTTTTCTACCTTCAATTCCCAGGGATTGGATTGTATTACACACTTTTCTGCTAGACTGAAGATCCCATTATTAAATATTTGTTCTTCATGTAGATACTTACAGACTCTAATCAAGCCATCCCTTCACCTTTTTTCTTTGTCAAACTAAACTGATTGAGCCCTTTGAGTCTATCACAATAAGGCATGTTTTCTAATCCTTTAACTCATTCTCATGGTCCTCTGAAACCCTCTCTAATTTCACAAAATCCTTCTTGAATTGTGGGCACCAGAACTAGACACAGTATTACACCAATGCCAAGTGCAGAGGTAAAATAACCTCTCTGCGCCTACTTGAGACTGCCCTTTATATGCGTCCCAGGATTGTATTAGCTCTTTTGGCCACTGTGTTGTTCTGGGAGCCCATGGTCAGTTAAGAAAAAACTACCACACTAAACCACAGACCACAAATCTCATGTCCTCTGAAGGTCACGTTAATCCTGGGTCTGATCTACTCTTCATGGAAGTTAAATGAGAGTATCTCCATTGACTACAATCAAATGTTGCATTGTATTTCTAGCCCTTAGTTATTTAAATGGAGAATATCTTCAAATGTAGACATGGGAAATATTTGTTGAAATCTGTGTAGAATCTATCCTATTTCATTTTGCTGTCAGAAGAAAAAAAAATTGTGCATCCATTTGACTAAACCAGTTTTCATTAAAAATTCTTTAGTCCCTGCTGTACATCTGTCTTTCATGTCCATGTCTCAATTTTTGGAGTTTATACTAATCCATGCAAAGCTTATAGAGGATTCAAATGAAATGGACTATTAGGTTCTGACAGTTATTTAGAGGAGTTTAATTCCTGCTAGAAACTCACACCTAAAAAGTAGTAATACACTTGAACTCAAAAATAGCATTAGTTTACAGTGCTTGGCAATAAGAGGAGTTCCGGACTAAAGCTACATTACCTTATCGACCTATGTTTTTCAAATATCCAGAGACCAACCTGCTTACAGAAATATTGCATACAAACTTAACTAAGTTAACTATGACCCCTACCCCCAAAAGAAGCACAGATCACAGCATTACATTACCAATGAAATAAGGATTTGAAAGGTTGTCCTCTGCCAGCAGGAGATTTGATTCCTTAATCTAGCTAATATATCATATTTCAAAGTCACTCCATGCAAAAATACTTTCATTTCTATGGATGGACTTTTAGATTTAATTTCTGCAGTGAACATTCTCTTTATAAACATACACAAAACCAGCATATTTTGCATAATCTCTTTAGTTTGAGAAAGGCATTTTTCCGTTCTATAAAATCAAATATAAGATAATAGGGCAGATGGCTAGCTTCCCTGTGATTCAAATATTTCACTTTTATCATGTTGCATTTTATTTTAATTTTATGCTTTGAAAATCAGAATTAATGCTACCTCTGATGTGACACATAGGGGTCTGCTTTCTGTCTACTTACTCTTCACTAAGTATATTCTGTACCTAAATGGCTCCTTTATAAAATGCACCATCCTTCTAATTAAACATGTCAGGACCACAAGTATATTACATGCACATCATAGTGGGCCTAGTTTTGAATATAAAAGAATCCTACTGAAACATGTTACATCACTACCTGATGTGACTTAGTAATTGGAGATCTACTTATGCTGAAAATTTGTAGTACTGCACACTGATTTTCAGCTGGGAAAGCTGTTATCAAATCAATGCAGGCGGTATTCTTCACAAATGAATAATGTTGCGAACAAGGACGTATCAGACACCTGCAGAGTACAAAGTTTTTCCCTGCCATTCATGAACTAAACACAAAAGCAAACAGAATGAGCTTCCAGCCAGCTTTTTATGTCCACTAGTGAAGTCCTCTGCCTGTTCCAATTTAATGCCAGATATCCTCAAATGAGCCTCATGCAAATGCCCTTGAAGTCAGTATCAGTCTTTCCACTAATTTCAGATCAGGTACAATCTGAATCTCTTGTTGTCGATGGCCTAAAAATTGTGGTGCGTGACGTGAGGTACAAAAGAGACAGACAGGAATCACCCCCAACCACCATCATCATCTGTCACTACTTTAATTTTTCATAGGGCTTAATGCTGAATGGTGTGAACTGGTCTGGTCAGCAGGAGAAAGAGCTCTGCTACTTAGCAGTGCATAGTGATACTTTAACTGCCTGGGCAAATTCACTTTTCAAGTGAAATGCCACAAAAACTGCCTACGACTGCATTTATTTCTGAGATAGACTGATTAAAATGTAAGCCCATGGCAACACAGCAGCGTGTACTCAAAGGGAGTACAGTTATTGTTCTGTAAATTAAAAATGTCCCTTTTATTTACCAAAATGGCTGATATTTTTACTTTCACAGACGTGATCTGTGCAAATGTTTTCTTGTAAAGCTGAGTACCAAAACCCATAAACAGATTAAGTGAAGCTGATGTTGGTTTCTTTCTCGTGCATAACACACTTTACTAGCACATTCTGCCACATGACCACAATGTCATGCCAAATGGTAATATGGAAAAAGGGAGTCCCTGTTAAGTTTTTTTTTTTAAAAAAGGTCCATAAGCATTATTATTACAAATGCAAGCTGAATTCATGATGAGAATGAGTACCTGCAGTTCACACTGAATGGGATACTAGGATTCATGCAGTGATACTTGGCTTCTTTTTTTGCTGGACATGAAATATGTCAAAGAAGTAGAAACCCGCACAAAAAATAGAATGAAATAAATTACCTAACATGATGAAGGGAATTCCCAGGAAGGTGGAATTGTATTTCCCACCAGTCAGATTGATGATTCCAGCTGCAGTCAGCGTGGCTAAGCTCACAGTTAACAATCCTAAAAGGCCAAGCCAGGGTTTGCTGCGGACACAATCCTGCATGGAACAGCAGAGTACAGCCAAAGTGACCACAAGGACCAGGCTTGTGGTCAGGTAGCGTTCTGACACCCTGCTCGTCTTCTGAAAGTCTTCCCTCAGTGATGACGAAGTGAAGGGATACATTTTGACTTTCCTGTTGGATTTCTGGAAAAGTTCGACAGTGTCACAAAAGATGGATTCCCACTTTTCTGCTACCATGTCATTCAGAGAGTTAATTGCTTGCAAATAGTAGGTGATCTGGATGGCTTCCGCAGACTTCACTCGATCCTTACTATGCACGGTAACCCCACCAAGCTGGTGCCCATTATACACTTCCCTGCCATCCTTTAAGTGAGTGATTGGATATGTAATAGCAAAATTAGTTCGATTAGAAGATCGAGCTGACTTTAGCTCCTCCAGTACATGCACTATGTCGTCCACTATGCAAGTCTTGTCATTATTCAGGATACATATATGGGCAAATGTATAATTGAAACCAGGTCGTTGGACTTGGATCCTGGTCACAGCTGAGTGCAACTGTAAGGGGGAGAAAAATCACACACATTATTCATCAGTTAATCGTGCATCATAGCAGGAAGAACTACAGCAGCTTTTTCATCTCATTCCATTTCCTATTTAATGTAGGCAAAAAATCTGACTGCTACAACATTAATAAGGACAAATAAATGCAAAACATGCATTAAAAGTACTGATGTCCTCCTGCCCCAAGTCCTTTAGGTCTACACAGCAAAGTTACTTTGAAATAAAAACCATTATTTCAAAATAACCACCCAAACTATAGTATAGAGTTAAGATGATGAAGAGAGCTGAAGTTAGAGCCTCTAAGAAGGACTTATTAGCTGGCTAAACCACAACGCAACTGCTATTTCAAAATAGTGATTAGTTTAGATCAAAACAGGTAAACCTCACTCTAGGACTGTGTCTACACTAGCCCCAAACTTCGAAATGGCCATGCAAATGGCCATTTCGAAGTTTACTAATGAAGCGCTGAAATACATATTCAGCACTTCATTAGCATGCGGGCGGCCACGACACTTCGAAATTGATGTGCCTCGCCACCGCGTGGCTCATCCCGACGGGGCTCCTTTTTGAAAGGACCCCGCCTACTTCAAAGTCCCCTTATTCCCATCTGCTCATAGGAATAAGGGGACTTCGAAATTGATGCGCCTCGCCCCGACGGGGCTCCTTTTCGAAAGGACCTCACCTACTTCGAAGTGCCCTTATTCCCATCTGCTCATAGGAATAAGGGGACTTCGAAGTAGGTGGGGTCCTTTTGAAAAGGAGTCCCGTTGGGACGAGCCGTGCAGCGGTGAGGCGCGTCAATTTCGAAGTGTCGCGGACGCCTGCATGCTAATGAAGCGCTGAATATATATTTCAGTGCTTCATTAGTAAACTTCAAAATGGCCATTTGCATGGCCATTTCGAAGTTTGGGGCTAGTGCAGACACGGCCTAGGAGGAATAGCGCCTATTTTGAAATTGCTCTTTGAAAATAGATGCTGTTAAGACAGGGAATGGAGCCTATTTCAAAATAAGGTATTGTGAGTCCAATGGCTCTATTGCAAAATAAGCTCCATGTGTATAGATGCTGTATTTCAAAATACCTAAGTGCTATTTCAAAATGCATTTGTGTGTGCAGCTGCATTATTTCTAAATAAAGCTATTTCAAAATAGCTATTCTGGAATAGCTTATTTTGAAATAAGGCTGCTGCACAGACACACCCTTACAGCTCTTTGGCTGTCTACACTGCCTTCAGCTTTCAGAAGTGGAATGCAAATTAGGGAGCTCAAAATGCAAATGAAGTGCTGATTTACAAATTGTGTGAGAATATGCAAATTAAGTGCAAGATCACATTTCCAGAAGAGGCTTTTCTGAAAGCATAAAGCCCTATAGATGGGGTTCCTTTGAAAACAAACCCTGTTTTTGAAAGAACCCTTCTTCCTGGAACAAAATAGGGTTCCAAAAGTGTAAAGCAGCATAGATGTAGCCCTTATGTTTCGACTTCTATACATGCTAGGTGCATCTGCTGATTACCCTCTCCAAAAACAAAACACAGGATCATTCCGAGAAGCTGGAATGCTTCATTTCCAAGTGGATAATAAGGGACAGTTACAGATCAACCACATTATGGCAATTTAGTAGTAATCAGGATTGCTAAATTACCACTTCATCAGATAACTATCAGAAATGCAGTACAACAGAACAACATGGGTGCGTCAACACTTGCATTCCACTTCTGAAAGAGGTATGCAAATGAGGCATAAATTTGCATATTTGACACCTCATTTGCACACTCTAATTTCAAAAGAGCTTCTTTTGAAAGAAGAAAGCCAGTGTAGACGCTGCTCTTTCGAAAGTAAACCCATCTTCGAAAGAATCCTTCTTCCTTTTATTTAATGGGAAGAAAGATTCTTTCGAAGATGGGTTTACTTTCGAAAGAGCAGCGTCTAAACTGGCTTTCTTCTTTCAAAAGAAGCTCTTTTGAAATTAGAGTATGCAAATGACATGTCAAATATGCACAATTATGTCTCATCTGCATTTTGACTTACCTCTTTTGAAAGAGGAAATGCAAGTGTAGATGCACCCCATGACAGATCATTTCAATGTGCAATTAGGGTGTGATGTTACAGACACCATTGACTGATGGAGGGGAGGGTTAACCCTCTCTCAAGACAAAGGAAAGACCATAGCTGCATGCCCCAAGAGCCAGGATTGTCAGGTTAGCAGAACCAAGCTCCTACCATTAACTAAATTGTAATCCTACCCACTCAAACTATAGTATAGAGTTGAGATGATGAGGAAGGCTGAAGTTCGAGCCTCTAAGAAAGAGATATTAGCTGGCTAAATCTTTTAGGGGCTGCTGGCTGGGGCCTGTTATCATTATAGCTGTCTCCCAGCTCCCTTTCTGAGGTGTTTCTATCTTTCTGAAGCATATTTTTAGGATGACATTTTCCATGATTAAGTTTTGACTATAAGTGAATTGCTCTGGACAATTTGAGCAAAAAAGGCTGCCATTTTTGAAAGAGGAAAAGAGTGGGAAAAATGAGAGTCCCCATGGGAAAAATAAAAATAAATCTTGTGCCTGCTTTTGAAACAGTGTTCACCCTAAACAGGTGGAATTAAAGGGTTGAAATTTGGCAGGGGAAAATCCTTAATTATAGTGAAGGCCTACTCTGTATTCTGGTGAAAAAAATGTTTTTAACTTGGCAGCGTTAGGAGTCTTTGCAAACCACACTGTTTATTTTGCACATGGTTCCCCGCTAATAAGCTTACAGAGACAGATCGTCAGCACCAGTTAAGTCCTCTTAGTGCTGCTGTAGTGGTGCAAAAAGTACTTAAACTTGCCTTGGGTTGCCAACTCTGACTGAAACTATTCTGGGAAACTATTTTTCCGCAATATGACATAATGCCATTTTCTTAAAATATCCTATTAAAAATCTCCAGGACTGATTTCAACCATCACTAGGAGATTAACGCTGATCCTGGGAGACTCCAGGTCAATCCTGGAAGGCTGACACCCTACACCTGCCTTAGGGAGGCAGGATTTTATGAAAAGCCATCCTTACACTAGCCACTCTTCACACAGCGGATGGGAGTGGGGTTAGAGGCTACATCTATACTACCATGATCTTTTGAAAGAAGCTCTTCCAGAAGATATCTTCTGAAAGAGCTTCTTCTGAAAATGTGTGTCCACAAAAAAGGTGGATCAAAAGAGTGATCTGCTCTTTCAAAAGACAGCATCCACACAGTCCCCACTCTTTTGAAAGAACAGGCCGGGGATCAAAAATGAAGACTGTTCTTTTGAAAGAAGGGCACTGCGGACCGTCTACATGTTCTCTTTCAAAAGAAGCTTTTGAAAGGGAAAGCTCTTCCTGTAACAGGAAAGGACAAATGATTTTGAAAGGAGCACTGCATTCTTTCGATTTACTTTTGAAAGAATGCTTTTTGTGTATAGATACTCCATGGGCTCTTTCAAAAGAGCCCTTGTCTTTCAAAAAATATTTTGAAAGAACTTGCTAGTGTAGACATGGCCAGAATGTCTGACAATGCTGGCAGATAGAGCGACATCACTGGCTGGTACAGCAGCTACCCTACCTTGTAACACGAGGTGCACTGTCCTTTGGAACTTGCCAAAATCAGAAGGGTAGAAAGGTGCCATTCCCTTCTTCTCAGAGAGCACTGCTCTGGCTCATCTGGGGATATAGCTGAAAGTGCTACACTCCACCGGTGCCTGAATTACTCTGAATGACCAAGACTGCTGTGAAAATGCTTCAAGGGAACATGGAATCTGGTCTAAGGACTGCTTGGCTTCTTGAAGTGTAGGAACGTAAATATGGGGCTGTGAGACAGGATATCCCCAGTTCAATTTCCACCCTTCTTTCTGACTGGTCTTAATTTTGCATGCTTCCCAATCCGTTTTGTGAAGACTCCCAATACCCCTGGCAGGAGGCCAATAATATTTTTACTGATGTTTTTAGATGGGTAAATCAAGGCCCAAAACTGATTTACGTGACGAGGGTCCCTTGACACGTGGCGGAGCTGTGAACAGAACAAAGTTACAGATCCTAGTCTCATTCATTCAAGGACAGTTCCTCTCAGAAAAAAAGGATCCAGTCTATGTGCCTGTGTGTAAAACCTGCCTGCTCATGCCTGCTTCACCACGTTTATTGTTTTTGAGATCTATTGATGAAAAAAGCCCTCTATAGGTGCAAAGCGTTCTCATGAGGTCAAAGACAGGAAAACTGACATATGCAAAAGCTCAGTGACTTGCTTGCAATGTGCCAGGGTTTAGCACTAACTCAAAAGATCTTGGTTCTCATGATTCTTTGGCATTAGGAAAGTCTCCGGTGCCCTTGTCACTAAATATTAAATACATCCACTGATGAGGGATTGAATTAGGAACGTCTCTAATCTTTCTAAAATGATGATCAGTTATAACCTGACCTACTGCTTGGCAGGACAGAGATCATCCTCCTGAGGAAAACAAAACAAAACAAAAAACTTCCTCTTTATATTGCATGTTCTGTCAGCCACAGACTCCCAAGGTAGCTAGAGATTCTCAGTTTACACAGACTGGACTGAACCAAAATTAATCACCCATTCTCCATAAAAGAAAAACAGTGACTGAAAAAGAAAATGAGAGAAAGTACCCACAATAACAATGGAGCTTGCAGATGCTGTTGGTGGAGATGGATTAGCTGTCTAAACACTGTGGCTGTGTCCACACTACAGTCCCCTTTCGAAAGGGGAATGCAAAGGAGGCAAATCGGAAATGCAAATGAAGCACCGATTCACATATCTCATGCTTGACTGCACAATCACATTTTCCAAAGACGGTCTTTCAAAAGAAAACAGCAGTGTAAACAGGGTTCTTTCAAAATAAAACCCTGTGTTCAAAAGTACCTTTCTTCCTGAAAAAAATTAGGAAGAAGGGTGCTTTCAAAAACAGGGTTTTATTTCAAAAGAGCCCCATCTACACTGTTGCCTTTCTTTCAAAAGACTCTTTCAAAAATACAGTTATGCAAATGAAGTGCAAGATTTGTAATTCAGTGCTTCATTTGCATTTCCCATTTGCCTCATTTGCACTCCCCTTTCAAAAGGGGATGGTAATGTAGACGCAGCCTATGGGTGAAAGCTTGGCTCTTTGAAGTAAAGGGCTTCTAGTGGCTTCCAATGTAGCCAGAATTTCATCATATTTGCAGAAACTGTGCATACCATGCATTACTAATTTTGCCAGAGAGGTGATTATCTTGTAATTATCTTATGTAGTCCACTGCTGGAATAAATTTAGTTTAAATTGTTTCTAATTCTTGCGTAAGAAGATACAAGATTCTTACCTATTGCACTTGTCTGTCTTGCAGTTATGTGTCTTGTTTCCTTGCTTTGAGAAGCTTTTTGTAAAACTATAGAACAATATTGACAATGTGAAGCTGGGTTTGGAAAAGAAATGAACCAACAGATCACTCCAGAGGATTGGAAGGATAGAACGTTAACCAGGGTGAGCAGGCCAAGTTCTCCCTCATGGAGAGATTACAAATAGGAATTTGCGATTTAAGATTTTTTGCACAAAACCCGGCAATACAAAACAGATAGAAAACGCCCCAGGAAAATATTAAGGGGAACTGGTTATCTTCCTGTCTCAAGCCTATTCCAAACTGAAAAGCTTCTGCTCTGTTAGAAAACTAAAAAGAATTATTTCAGGGATATGTCCCTCAACTTCATGTACCTATTCCATCAGCTATGTTTGTAAAAACAAATGCCATTATTTTATTCATGCATTACATTAACAATTGGTCTCTTTGAGGAAGGGTGCACAGAGTGGGATGCTGCTTTGTGAAACCCCACCCCCACAACAGTGATTTAACTTTTTAAATTACATACATTATTTACTTTCTGTATCTACTTGTCTATTCTGCCTTAACTCTGCTGTCTCTTTTTCTTGTATGTCTGACAGCTTCTCTTAACCTTTAAGTTAGAAAATAATTCACACTGCCAACATTTTTTTAAAACTTTACTAAAAGCTAGTAGCCAAACATGGTATTTGTAATAACCATTCTCCATGGAGGCCACCATTGCTGATTCAAGACCAGATCATATCATCCAGTACAGTCTTTGCTGCACTGGCAGAGAATATGGGATATATAATGCTAGCTTAGCCAAACAGATGAGATATCTCCTGACCTAGGAGAAAACTCTAGTAACCTGGAGGTAACTACTGAGCTTCCCCACTCTGCCAGCATAAGGATCATATCAGAGAGGGAAGGGGAGAAAAACAGATTCCACTGCATTCTGGTCATTCCTGGACAGTATAACAGCCCTTGAAGGTTGTTCCAAAATGGTGCAATGTACAGCAAGGCTGCAATTTGTCTAAATTGTGCCGAGAGCCAAAGTAACCGGACCTCGCATAAAATCAGAGATAGGTGGGAAAAAAAAAAAAAGGCCTAAAACCACCTTTCCCTCATAATCTTCCCACCCCTCTAGGTGCACTGAGCACTGTTTCAGCCATAAAGGTTGACTCACACCTTCATTCTGGAAGCAGATACATTCAGCACACTTTGCAATTCACTATGTGCTATTTTCAGACCAGATCTTAGAACTTAGAGCACTCTGGCTTAAGAGTGGAATTAAAGAGACCACAAAACACACTGGAAGAGTTTGGTTTGGCACAGCAACATCGCAGAATATTTCTCTCTTCTCACTGACCTGGGGCCACTGCCCTCTTCGCCAGAGACAGTTGTAGTTCCAGATCTCTCCTTATATGAAAGCAATTTAGGGACTTGATTTTTAGTTTGCACTGAATTTTTCACTTAGGCTGTGTCTACACTTGCATTCCTCTTCCAAAAGAAGCATGCAAATGGAGGAAATAAAAATGCAAATGAGATGCAGATTTACATATCTGACACCTCATTTGCATATTTTTTCAAAAGAGCTTCTTTCAAAAGAAGAAGAGCAGTATAGAAGCAACTCTTTCGAAAGTAAACCCAATCTTCGAAAGAACTTTTCTTCCTTTTTCTTATGGGAAGAACGGTTTTTTTTGAAGATGGGCTTTACTTTTGAAAGAGTCACATCTACACTTCTTTTCTTCTGTCGAAAGAAGCGCTTTTGAAAGGATATGCAAATGAGGTGCCAGATATGTAAATCTGCACCTCATTTGCATTTTTGATTTCCCTCATTTGCATGCCTCTTTTGAAAGAGGAATGCGAGTGTAGATGCAGCCTTAGACTGATCCTCTTTGTTTTGCAAAATACAGAATATGTACAGTGCTTTGTGCTGAAAGGGGATATTAACATAAGTGATTACACGATATATAATTTAATTTGAACATAGTATATTATGACATCCCTTCAGGAAAGTGTTTAGTGAACAGTAGTGACTACTGTTTAATTGGGACAGCATTAGCATAGATTTAGTCCAGGGGTGGCCGACCAGTTAGAGATCAAGAGCCAAAATAGCTGCGGATAGAGTGCAATGAGTCATGTATTATATATTTAAATCTCTATCTCGATATATCGAATAATACAGAGATATAAAATAAATACAGTTCCTATACAGATATATAAAAATAAATATATAATATGTGGCTCAATGCCCTGCCCCTCTCGCAGAGCCCAGCTCCCCCAGAGCCAGGCACTTCCAGCCCCATCCCCCAGCTCTAAATAAATGCCTTACCTCAGCAGCAGAGCCAGGTACCTCCAGTGCCCTCCCCGCCCCACACACACTCTAAATAAATGCTGGCACTCACTAGAGCCACCAGAGCTGCTGCTGGAGTTGCTGCCACCATGCGCTTCTCCCACTGAGTGGTGGGGAGCATGTGCACAGCCAGTGGCCAGCACTCCCAGCACACAGCTCTGAAGCTCCACACATTTCACCCACCAAGCCATGGGGTGCACGCATGGTGCAAGCATGGCACTTCCAGCGGATGGCTCCGAGGAGCCACATTCAAAGGCTCAAACAGCTGCATGCGTCTCGAGAGCCACAGGTTGGCCACCCTAATTTAGTCATTGCAAAGTAGTTTAATGGTGAGCAACAAGGATTTAAACAGATGTGACATTTGAAGTTTGAACTAAGGGCAGGTCAGGTAGTCTTATTTACTCCAAATCCATTTTCCCCATACCTAAATGTCTTATACCTGGAAAGGGAGAAATGCAGTAATATGAATGTAATCTGCACAAGTATTTTTCATCCTAGCTCCTCAAAGGCCAAGTGGGGCTGGTTTGTCATGACTTATGGGTTTCTTGTTAACTTACAGTATAATTCTAGAAACCAGTATATAGCTGGTGCACCAAAGCACTGCAGCATGAGAATTGTATAGTATCACTTCAGCCATGATAGTATGATGGCTTTGCTTTTGTCTCAGAAAGTGCACCTGTCATGCATTAAGTAATAACTGACATCGTTCAAGTCTTCTTACTCAGAGGAATATTGTCAACTGAAATTCACATTCCCAGTCCCCCACGCTTCTGCTCCCCAGGACCTCGAGGAGGCCAAAAGGAAGTGAAATGTAGGGCTGTTATAACTTACATTAGGGCAGGGCATGGGTTCATAGATTCCAAGGCCAGAAGGGACCACTGCGATCATCCAGATCCCTTCACAGGGGCTAGTAGAGGGAATGCAAAGGCAGTTTAAAGCAACATGTGGCTCCCAGTTCCCCTGTATCTGCCCCAAGTGCAGGAATGGAGAAACTGACAATCATGACCTTTCTCTACAGTCAGTTTTACTGTTCTGGTGATGGTGAAGTCCTTCTCCAGGAACTGCAAGAGAACACTAACCAGAAGCATCAGTGACAGCAAATGCTGGAACTGAAAGCAAAGAGGCAGCAGTCAGGGGTGTGCTCAGGAGAAAGGGGAGAGTGTTTGCACTCTCATGCCCACGCAGAAGAGCCCCTTAAACTCAGACGGGGGAAAAAAAACCTCCTCCCTTCTTTAAAATGGAACTTTCTGATACAGAAGTCTGCATGTACTATGTAAATGGGGCTTTGTCAAAAGATGCATTTAAAAAAAATTAAGTTAGCAATGTCCCTTTAAAGTAAACAAATTATATTTTAGATGAAAAGGCTGAACCTGCTGATTCATTTGTAAAATGATGCATTCCAAAAAATTCTGTAAAACCATGCTGTACAACAGGGTACTCTGATCAAAGTCATGGCTCAACAGCACAGATAAAAGGAGATGAACTACAGATAGCCCTGTGTCTGTCTCAAAAAGATTTTAAAGGCTCTGTGGTATAATCATTTAATGGTATAAATATTTACTTCCAGACAAATGAACTACCAAAAACATCAACTGGTATTGTAAGGCCTAATTCAACTCCCATTAAAGAGACTCTGAGTTCAATGGAGTCAGATTATTAAAACTAAGCATGTGTAAAACTATCCACACATAATTTGGATAGCGGTAATGAGTACATTGTACTTTATCGGATTCACACAATGCTTGCAGTTTACTGTCTGCATATGAGTTTCAAAAATGTATTTGTTTTTTGTTTGGTTTTCAAATTATGATGTGTAATGTTTTATGGGTGGCAATACATGGCATCACACTGGATTATCTTGTGTCACTTGACATATGGTAGAGAAATAGCTAGCAACCTAAAATTAGCTAGATGAATACGCTTTCCTCCTATAACATGAGTAATTTGACAAAAATGGGGACATATGTTATGAGACTTATCTTTGCAATGCCATTTCACAAATATAATTTTGGCTGTAATTTGTTTAGTCTCCAAAGGCCAGGATCAATGGGTATCTGATGGTCAGTACTGGAGATAACCTTACACGTAGGCCAACTCTTAAAGCTCCAGCTCCTGATATCATCTGGGTATTTGAGCATTTTAGTTTTCATTAAAAAACACAATATAAATAAGTTCTCCCTGTGGAGCAAAGCCGAAAACCCAGGAGGCATATTAGGAACTTCAATGCATTATTGTTTACAATCTTGTGGTTTTTGAATGCTTGTGCCTGGCAACACTGCTTAAGTCTATGGTTTCAAGTTAAGATTCCCTTTCTGTGGTTTATTATTATAGTTATTTTGTGTAAACAGAAAGGAAGAACAGGAAGAAACAATCTCTACTGAAATACTTTTAAGTTCTTCTGTTTTTCTATCTCCATCTATTTTTGAAAGTGTTTTTTCATTGAATATTTTCAGAGGATTGTCTGAGTCGAGAGGACCGCAACCACCTGAATTAAGTGAGACAACAGATTTACACAGCTCTCTTAATTTGCAGGAAATACTCTGCACATTGTACACATCGGGACAGAAACGAGTCTCCAATATTTAGAAATGTTTTAAAGAAAGGTTCTTAATTATAAAACTATGAACACATGGAAGGTGCAGGGGAAAGATGTGTAAGGGTGCCATAAACATTTCATAATGGACCAGATTCTGCTTTCAGCCTCATTTCCACAGTAACAGCATACACCAATGTGATGGAAAGCAATCACTTGCACAAGAAGTTCCAGCATGTATCTGTAACCTGTGCGCGTGCACACGCGCACGCACACACGCACACACAGAGCAGATGGGTGAAATCAAGTGACCCTAGCAGCTCACAGGGAAATATTAAAGACTAAGAAGTCCCGCGCCTATAACTTTGAGTGTATGTAAAAAGCCCAATATGCAATCCTGGTTTTCTATTGCATAGTCTAACTGAGACTGTAAAGTCTCATTACAATTGAGTAAATTATGTTTCAGCAGTAAAATCTGTAATCTGCACAAGACACTGGGGAGGTAGGAGGGAGACAGAATTCTGTCCCAAACTAATTAAAATTCTTCAACAATTTTCAAAACTGGTGAGTTATTATTTGCATTAAAAATTGAGTGTCAATAGGAATGTGTGCCTTTCCAGTATACATATTTCCATCCATTTTTCTGGTAGCATGATATCTGAGAAGACAACTATGTGTAACTTTACTAATCTAAGGAAAAGAGCATTCATACCCAATATAGCGTCCACTGCAACTAATGTCAGGTCAATTCAGTCTGAAGGTATGCTAAACTGAGATGAACATGCTTCAGTTTGGCTAGTCTGTTTGTGAGCCTGTTGTTCCAACAGGCACAGGGTGCATAGCCAAGGCAGATCCCTGAACATCTGTGCAGCAGCAAAAATCAAATGTTGCAGTTTTAACACTCTGCTGGGAAGATTTAGCCCTCCCTCATAACTTTCTTCTAATTCTCAAGTCATTATTGAGGTAGGCTGGTAACTTTATACAGTGCTCCCACAGTTCAGCTATCCCATATAAAAGTGTATTTCTGTACAGGAAAGGAGTCTGTCACAAGCTATAAAGCCATCCACAATCATTTTAATTCAAACTTTGGTCCATGTTGTCCATGCTGCTGGAAGAGAAGCATCGTGCTTGAGTGCCATGACTAGAGCCCTACCGAATTCACCGTCCATTTTGGTCAATTTTACAGTCACAGGGTAAGATCAAAAGGACCTGGGTCATCAGCAGGAGGGAAAGAAACTGAGACCTTAAGGGCTAAAGCCATGTGCACTGCTGTAGGAGCTAAAAGCCAGCCGGCTCTCAGCCAACGCTACAGAGCAGAGACTTCACTTTCTCTTGTCGGTGGTCTCAGTGCATCTGGGGTTACAAGATGATTTTAAAAATACAAATGTCATGATTTCAGCTGCTTAAAACTGAAAGGCCAGGTGTCATAATTATAGGGGTCCTGAGCTCCCCCAAAAAGCTGGGGGGTGTGTCACAAAGTTATTGTAGAAGGGGTGGTACTGATACCGTTATTTCTGTGCTCTTGTTGATGGTGGCTCTGGCTTCAGAGCTGGGCAGTTTGAGAGTGGTGGCTACTGGCTGGCTAGCCAGGGCTGGCGATAGACTATGCCAGGACCTGGACCAGGTGTGAGGGAGGGAAATTCCCTCTGGGGCCCTGGAAGGGGCAGGGCCATGGACTGGAGGGGAGGACAGGGGTCTAGTTTCCATGACCGATCGCTCAGTACTGCCAGAACACACTGCACGGGGTTCTGGCAGCAATTTAAAGGACTCAGGGCTGCCACCGCTGTAATGGTGGTCATGGCCCAGAGCCCGAGGCACTTTTAAAGTGCCAGACCTGGCCAGACCTTGGGGCAGCTGCCCTGTGGCTGAGAGCCCAGCTCTGAAAGCAAAGCTTCCACCAGCAGCAGCACATTAGTAAGGATGGCATGGAATAGTATTGCCCCCGGTACTTCTGCTCTGCTGCTTGCGGAGCCGGGACCTCATCCTCTCTCCAGCTACCCAGCTCTGAAGGCAGTGAAGAAGTAAGGGTGACAATACAGCAGGCCATCTAAAATGAACTTGAGACCCCCTGGCCACTTCGTTTTGGGTCAGGAACCCAAACTTGAGAAACACTTGTCTCTCCCTTGAAATCTGTATAGCATAGGGTAAAAGCATACAGAAGACCAGATTTCATGGGGTTTGGGGGAGAGCACATTTAATTGTTTGTGATGTTTATTTTCACAGGGATGAATTTGGTACAGTCCTAGCCATGATGTTTTCCATTCCACTTAGGGGGATAGTGGCTGCTGTTGAAAATCAACAAAAGGGCCAAAGGACAAGCGTAGAGGGGACTTCCTTAAGGCAAAGAGTAGCTGGAGTAATAATTGTTAAGTGGTGGGAACAGGGGATTCTGGGGCACCCGTGTGTGGGAGTAAATTAAAGGTGCATGTGAATCAAAGACAGCAGAGAACTTCATGGTTTTTGGTGCTAGCCTAGATCCTCTCACACACAGAAGTCACTAAGTCAACACAGACATTGATTTTTCTGCACTTGTATTTCCAAGCTGTTCTTCTACCAGATTTCTATATATTTCTCCTTCTTATCTGGTTGTGCCCACATCTTACCTGCATATCTTAATTCTACTCTGTTTTTGCATAAGGCACATTTTAACCCCATGGTATTGTGCTGCTATGACAACTGTCTTACTCTTCTGCTGTTTTTATACTTTCCTCTAATATTAGGATTACTTCCCTCCTCTTGTAGCCTTTTCCTGAAGACATGATTTGGCCCTTTATTTTCAACTCATTACACAACTAAAGAAACATTGTTCATTTTTTGGGCTAACCAGTTAAAATGTGCTGTTTTCACATACATACACTGTGTTACATCGTTATATTTCCTCTGCTTTTGTGTGTGTGTTTGGGTTAGTAAAAGTAACTAAGAATAGCTGAGAGATGGCCACAATGTCAGAAATGGTTACCTAAAAATTATGCCACAAAATCTTTGGTAGCTTAATTTTCAGAAGTACTGAGCACCAGCACCTCCCACTTACTTTTGAAAATGATGCCCTATATACACAGTATATCTGTAAGATACTGACTGTCGATAACACAAACTTTAGAGAGTAACGGAATTATTTTCCCCATGAGTTCCACCATCTGTAGAAACTATCCATCCAGAATATGAATGAGGAAATCTTAGAAGATAGTATCTGTCATATGCAGATGGAGATATAGGAAATAATTAAGAAACAATTGAAGACATGAAAATGAAACAAGAATGGGGAATACCATGGTACAAAAATCCTGCAACTAACCTGTTTATTAGTAATTGGAGCTGTGGCTTTCAGAAATAAATATTTTATCCCATTTTTATGTCCCCATATCTAGATAATTACTACTTCAATATTAGAATCTAACTACGGCAAACTTAATGAAAGAAGTGGTAAATAAACACTGCTGCTGAAAAGGTGAAGCTAGGATAGTTCTCCTTAAAACACACATCTATATCCTTATATACACAACCGTAAATATCATCCCTTTTTGCTATAAGGCAATTAGGGTTTATTATTCTTTTATTTTAGCTTTAAGCCACTTTAAATTTACCAAAATATTCTCAGTGCTTCTTATAAATAGATTAGAGGCAGAGAAGGAAAACGATTTAAAAATCAACGTACAGTAGTATAGTACAGCAGACTCTGAGATGAAGGTTGAACAAATAGGTTCAAACGAAAGACCCAGATGCTGACATCAAACTCCTGCTGAACCTAAAATCAAACTTTTTTTAAGAAGTGCCTGACTAGTGTTTTTTGCAGACTGTATATGCCTTTAATTTTTCTGGTTTCTTCTCAATGTGGAAATATCGTACCAAAAATAGAAGAAACCCTTGCAGTATTTTCAGCTTCATTTCTAGACTAAAGAGAATGGAATAGGCTTTGTACAAAATCTCAACTTTTGGATGGATTACCTGAACGAAACATCCAAATAATTTTTTCTTTTTGCTGGTTCATGTTGAGGCGCCGATACGTAAATGATTTCTTTGATTATTTCTGGTTGTTTCTCTCTCCTCCCCACAAAATAGTAAGTTTTTGAGACAAAAGGGATCTGGACAGGTAACGCAGGATCCCAATGCCCAGGCACAGTGTAGGCAATGGAAGTATCAAACTCCCGTGCTGCCCTACCACCCTTATCTCTCTATTGCACCATAATGTCAGAGGGACAAGACATTACATGAATGTTGGAGGCCTGTAACGTTTTTCTCCCCCCGGCCCACTTAGCAATTTCTACACTAGTTTGGGAGAGGAACTGGTTTGCGTGTTTGTGGAAGAAGTTTGGGGACCAGTGGATGGCGGCTTCCTCTTAAATAGGAAAAGGGTAATCAGCATTGTGTCCAAGCCAGCCTGTAATACCGGGCAAGATGGTCTGATTATCTACAATGCATTAGTCATCATCACAAAACTATGCGTTAACGTGTACCTGTTAAATATTGCTACATTCAGCAATAGTTGTTTCTGTGGTATGAGCATCACCATACTAACACTCAACATTCCCACTGGGGTGAGGAAGCTGGACCCCAAGGTTTGGCCTCATTGCCTGAATTGGCCCAGTGGCAGAGTGGTTAAGACTCCATTCTATTGTTTCAGACCTCACTGCCCAGACTACCAACAAGGCATCCCACAGGGCCTATTGTAGAGATAGTTTCTCCATCTGCTTTCCCCTGATGTGGCCAACTGCCCCCTGGGAACTAGACAAAGATCCCCAAACCATTCTTGATAAGCCACCAAAACGCCATTAGATGGTAACTATTAGTGCTTTCCACCTTATTTTGATCCCAACCAGACCTAAATGCTTCATATCGCTACCAGGCTGACTGTGTCAGAGCACACTTACTCTTCTGGTACAATTAAAAGTAAGGGGAGAGCTCCCCTTCTCCTTCTGTGAGTCGGGGAGCACTAGCTCCTCAATATTCTTCCTTTCTCTTTGGCTGGTGAGGTGAAAACTGAGCAGGCAGGTGAATTGAAAGGAGATGCAGCAGAAGAAGCTGGTGTTTGGTTGGGGTGTTTCTGGGCTTCCTAGTGCTCCAGCCAGTAGGTGGAGCAACAGCAAATCATGTAAGAAGGCAGGAGCCTTCAAGATGAGACACCTTATCTGCTTCTTTTCAAACAGAGATTCGCAACCTTTCCAGACTACTGTACACTTTTCTTGAGTCTGATTTGTCTAGTATAACACCAAGTCTTGTGCCTCACTTAACCTATTGTAAAACTGGGGAAATATCTAGATGAGACGATGTTCACCACAGGTATGCATACCTCTGCATGAGAATCACTGATCTAAAGCAAGCTCTGTCCCTAACCTAGTTTCTCCTCTTCTACGGAAGGAAAGACAGATAAGCAATGCGAAGTGATTTGTTCAAATTCTCCTCTTTGAAATGTCTTAACATTTTAAAATCCAGGACGCTACAGAATATATTTTCTATCCTGATCATGTCTGTGTGGCAGCAGTTACAGAACAGGTGATGCAAGCACCTTGCCATCACACATGTAGTCACAGTACTTTGGCTGGCTTTGGAAACATGAACTTCCCTCAGATTACAATTATTCTAGCACCTAAAGAAGCACTCCTACTGTGGTGAGAGGTACAGGAAAAAAGCCTATATTAATTTTACAACCTCTTCCACTCGCTGAATCCTGTCATCACGAGATGAAACAATGCTGCATGACCACATAAGAGCCAGAGCTGCGAGATCTGCCTCCTATTTTGGTCTGCTTGGATCCACTGCTCATAACCAAAGTCCTGAGACATCTACAGGGTTCTTTAGGCTGCTATCTGTGCCTAGGTCTGCTCACAAACAGACCAACAATTAGAATAAACATACTTTGTGTTTTCTGTAAAAATGTATTTTATATGCTTGATGTCATATGAGCAATAAATAAATGGAATCAAATGACAATAGTGTGGTAAATCATGATCTTAGTAAGTGAAAAATAATGACTGACTTTGTGGGCACATTCCATCTATAAAAAGAGGCAGCATTTAAAACTGACAGAACTTTCTAAATTACAGCTCCCACTTTGACACGATAAATCCAATGCAGAAGTTTGCTTGTGGAAAGATTCAGAGTAACATTTATTTGTGTGCCACTATTCTACTGATTAAATTACAGGTCTCTAGAGATAGCACAACAGAGGAAAAAATCCATTATAATTTTTAATCTGTGACTGAATGAATATGTACACACTGGCTGCAAATGCAGCTCAGAAAGATTGCAAAATAAAGGAATTAAAATCCTCTTCTCTGGAGTTTTCTTATTTACCAATGAATTGTTACTAGACAACTGAGATGGCATTCATTAAGTCTATTTGCTGATAACTGTTTGTCAGTGTATCAGCAACAGAAAGAAAAATACTTGAGTTTGTGAGTGCAATACTACTACAGATTAAATAAGAAAAAATAAACCCACTGAAACATTTAGTTGAGTGAAGAGAGTGAAATCTCTCAGAACCCTACATGAGCATGTATTTTTAATTTTCTTATTTTAAGAGAGACATTCCCCACTGTTCATTGCGTTATGTTTTGTGTGTTTTGATGGTATGACATTCAGCAAATAGAAGAGTGTTGACAGTGTCTATGCCTTCCACAGGGGTGAAGAAGTGTGAACGTGCAGTCCTACAGTTTAATGCTAAAGGTGTGGAGATTTTGAGACGCACACTTTAGGATTAAGCCTAAATATTCCACAGATTCTTCTTTCCTTCTGGAACTTGAACCTCTTGCAGCCCAGTTTTTTCTTTTGTCCTCCTTTCCCTTCCCACCCCCCAGAACTACTCAAAACTAATGCATCCCAAACCAATGAAATTAAATAATTTTGTATTTCTTACATGTTCGGCTATATTGTATTATGAAATGTCACATTACACATTCCATGCAACATAAAATGATAGGAACTTGATCTCATCCATCACAAACTGCACAGTACCTCAGATTTACAATTTGGCTGTTTTACCTTAAAAAAAAAAAGTTCATGAGGGTGACTAGAGGAGAAAATACTACCAGTTGAAAGTAATCAATATGGCATGCAATTTGGTTCTGGGAACCATGAAATGGATCCTCCAAGCAATTCTGTATCCAAAAAGTCACAAGCAGTCCTTACCTGGCAAACCTTACAGGGCCCCCCCCAGAAATCCTCCTAAGCAGTTTGCAGATTTGTACTCAAACTTCAAAAAACAGTTACTGAATTCAGAGTGAAGGTAACTTACAGGCATGACTGGAAGAACAACAAAGAGTGCTGGAAGAACTGTGTAACAATGCTTATTCACAAATGTACCTTTGTCTAGAATATTTCATCCAAAAATAAAGTATGTTTCCTGATCTCCTTTAAAATGAGTAGTCATCCCAACTGTTGCAGAGGTGTGACTTAGTAGCTGTGTTCACAAGACACACTGTCTATGGAAGCCAGGGCAACCCCCATACCCCAGACCTAAACGTGTATCTGGTCAGGGTCTCAACAATTTCTGGGTTATTATAAACACAGATTGAGAGGGTGGGAAAGACTAGCTGGAAGAAGGAGGATGGGACAGAGAGAGAGATGAGGTGGGGAGGAGGTGACAATTCCCAGGACCTGGGAATACAGTAGAGGTTTACCTTTAAGATCAGGTCAGTATGATGTTGGTCCAGCATGTTGGCCTTCCTGAAGGATGTGATGATGACCCTTCCGTACCGCCCAGGGGTCTGCAGGTCAGAGTAGAGCCGGTGCTTGGAGCGGTTCACCGGGAAAAGACTATTCACCAGATTCCTCTCGATCTTGGCCAGGCTGTGTTTGGGGGCCAGGAGATACTCCACGTTTTCCTCGACCTGGTACCTGCTGAAGCTGGCCCCCAGCAAAATCGAGATGAGCACAGGTGCGGAGGCGAAGAACACCGGGTGACCGGCAATGAAGTGGCCGAGCCTGGCGAAAGACGTCCTCAGCCCCCTGTGCAGAACCTGCCGCAACATCCTAGTGCAGAGGGAGCTCAGGCGGGCGAGGTGCGCGCGGGGGGATCTGCAGCTCTCCCAGGGCCGAGGCAAAACCATCGGGGGGAGGGGAAGGGAGGGGAGGGGAGTGCAGAGGAGCGGAGCCCGGGCGGACGAGAGCTGCCCCTCCGGCCTGACAGACCCCCGGGCAGGCAGGCGCCGGCGGGCTGCGGGGGCGCTACGGCTCTTTGCCCCCCCGGCCGCGGCCGCGCCCGCGAGGAGGCGCCCCCCGCCTCATAGCCGGACTCCGGCGAGCTCGCCCGCCCGGGCGGCGGGGCTGCAAGCGGGGCCGGGCGCCAGGAGCCCCGAGCCCGCCGCCGCCGCCGTCGCCACGCCACAGCCGCGCTCGGCGGGGAGGCGGGGGCTGGCCGCTGGCTGCCGCCTGCTCGCCGAGCCCGCGCCGGCAGCGAGGAGAGCGGAGTGCCCGCTCCCCCTCATGGAGCAGCGGAGGGAGGCGTGCCGGCCCCCGCCGCCGCCACCGCCCCGGCCCCCTCTCTGCCGCGCACACGCGCCAGCTCCCGGGCTGGCGGGGGAGGGGGCTGCAGCGGGCGGGGCGAGGAGGGGCCCGGCCGGCAGGGCGGCCACGCGTGCAGCGCAGCAGGGCCGGGCGCCGCGCCACGAGGTGCTCCGCCGGCGGCCCCCGCCCGGGTATCAGGCAGGGCGCAGCTCCCAGCAGCCGCCCGGGGGCTCGCCCGTCGCCAGCCGGGCTGCGGGGAGCGGGAGTAGGAAGAAGGCGGCAGCGGCGGCTGCAGACCCGCACGACCGAGCAGCGCTCATCCGACGGGGGCAGCGGGACCCCGGCCGCCCGCTCGCCCGCCCCAGCCCCGGCAGCGGCTGCAGCCCCGAGCCGCCGGAGGGAGCAGCCGCCGGGCGGGGGATCACGAGGCGCTCGGGGCAGGAGGGAGCCGGGCAGGTGACTGGCGTGTTGACGCTCCTCCGGAAAGTTTCCAGCCTCGCCTCTCCCCAGAGTCTCTGAGCGGCGGCGCAGGCAGCGGGCCAGAGGGGGGGCTGCGCCCCGGGCCGGCGGCCGCGGCTCCCATGGCCCGGCGCAGAGATACAGTTTGGTGTATTTCATTGGGCTCACGCGATCCCTGCGCCCGGCCAACACCCGCGGCGGGGAGCCGCGGGCTGGAGAAGAACAAGCACCCGAGAAGGCTGGGCGCTTCCTCCCGCCTGGCCACGGGGGCGTGCGAGCAAGCGGCGGGGAGGGGGGGCTCCGCCGCGCTCCCGGGGAGCAGCGTGGGGCGAGGGCTTTGCCGGTGGCCCAGCCGATGCCGCCTGGCCTCCCGCCGCCCTAATGGGCATGTGCGCGGGATCTGCACATGCCCATTGCCGAAGTGAAGCCCCGCCGAAGCTGGTGCCCTTCCCCTGCCCTCTGCCCTGAGCTGCCGCACAGCGCCCCTGCCCCGGCCGCGGCGGGGAGCGGGACTGTGCGGGGCCGCAGCTCGGCAGGGCAGAGCCAAAGGACGGGGCAGTTCGAAGCAGGGGTCGAGCTCCTGTCGGGATTGTCACTAGTGGCAGGCCGGTGCCGGCAGGAGTTGGAGCAGCCCCGACACAGGCAGCCTCCAGCGCCTGGACCTTTCCCCCAGCGCTGTGATTAGTTGGGAGGCGTGCAGTGATGTCACGGCGGTGTTCTCCCTTGGAGATGACACAGCCTGGGCTGTGGAGAGCCAGGAGATGAGTCATTAAAGATTTCTAACAGTGTCTCTCTCAGAAGTGACTTTCAAATGTTGAGTTGGATTCAGCTCTCCTTACACTATTTTTATGGCTGGATTTTTGTTTGAGTGAGGTGTTCACAGGTTATTTTTGTCTTCCTTTCACTAACATATTTTTCCTTTCACTGACAGATTTTTACTTCTGTCAAAAGTCTGCTACCTGTTACAAACATGACTGATTTTGTTGAAGGACCACCTGTAATGATTTTGGAAAAAAAAATCAAAACTATCTTTTCCAGTAATGTGTGATGTTATAACCTATTTTATTTGTACACGTAGCTCCATCTACAGTCTAAAGTGAATAAATGGTAGTTATACCCATATAAGCCAATTTTAAAAAAATCAGAAATAAATTGTATTTTATACCCATATAAAACTATCTTAAAAATTAGCTGGTTTAAAGCTTTTATATTTCAATACCTATGTATCCACATTTATTTGTTTTGGTTCTGTTCTTAGCTTTACCCTAGTCATCATTGCGCAAACCCTAGAGACTTTATTGTTAATAGACCAATTACTAGCCATTCCTGAAGCATTAAGAATGAGTGAAAAACGAGGTTTTTGGTGACTGTTTAGTTTTGCACATAGTATTGAATCAAATAGCGGCAGCTTTGTGTCTTGGTCATTGTACGATGACCTGATATAATGAGAAATATCAGATTCAATATCACAGCAATATCGAGTTTCAGTAGTGTGTGACCTAAAATGATGATTGTTGGTCTGTTGATAGCTAGCATAAGAAAAGTTTCATATCATCCCCATGCAAACTAAAGTGCAGAGGTGATTTCTGTGTCCCTGATGATTTTGGATGTAAAACCGTGGAAATGAGGACTTGGTTCAGTAGGTTGGCATTTCTAAGTTATTGTGTGCCATATTTTCATTAGTTGCAATACTGCACCGGAATTCATATCTTTTTGTTCATTGGTGTTTTTCATTGCAACAAATGTTATATCCAGTGTTTTGCCATAATGCAATTTCATATATGTTGTTGTAGCTAATGATATATATTTTATGATGGTAATGCCTACTATGGTACTAGACGCTGCATGAACACGTAGTAAGGGACAATCAAAGAATTTAATCTAAATACAGTAGATTAGACAAAACAAGATGTAAAGGGAAACAGAAGGGAAGTGATTTGCACAGGATCCTATAGCAGGTCTGTGGCAAAGCTAGAATACTAAGATTCAGGTCTACTGACTCCCAGTCCAGTGCCTTATCAACTAGATGATGTCATCTCTCTATAGCTATAAAGACTTACAGCGTAGGATTGATTCGATGCCTTATGCTTTGCACAGTACTTTGTCATCAGCATGGAACCTTTGCTCTTGCAACTTTCAGTGTCACATATACACTCAGACCAAGTCTACACTAAGAGGTAAAATCTATTTTAGCTATGCAAATCCAGCTATGAGAATTGCATAGCTGGAGTCAACATATCTACAGTCGATTTTTGCCATCATCCACACTGTGGAAGGTCATTGGGAAAAACTCCTTATGTGGGGCAGGAGTGCTGATGCAGGTGTCCTGTAAGTTCAGTGTCCCTACCAGCTGTGCTACACTGTACTCCAGAGGATAGACCACAGCAGGGCTGATCTTCCCTGTAGTGAAGATCTACCCACCCATAGACACGTACTTGTGTAACAATGTCTGTTGTGATTATGTGTTTCTGTATGATGTGGCTATATAAATCATATAATTCATTAGTATCAAATTGCTGATGCACTACTCTGAGTTTTACTTTTTCTTCCAAACACTTCAGTAATATGACTGTGAGGCCTAAATCCTCAACCCAGTTCCCAATCCCATTAGTTCTAGGGCTACTAGTCCCAAACTGCAGCAGCCACACTAATCCTAATACAATGACTTTACTAGGGCAGACAGGTTGAAAGGATTTAGATTTGGAGTCTTCTTCAGCCCTCACACTCTTGCCTCAGACCTGCCTCTGCCCTCCTTCTGCACAGTGTTGTATAGTGTCATCCTGGAGAAGAGTTTTGTATAGTACAGTAAACTCCATATCCAGCAGCCTCATGACTGGTAGGTTGCCGGATATTCAAATATTCTGGATAATAGGTACATCTAGTAATCCATAACACTAAAGAAGAAACAAGATTAAATATTAAGAAACAAACAAATATGTATGCAGAGTATTTCATTTACCAATAAGAGTAGTATTGTACACAGTAAACTTATACTGCATTTGCTGTATTTATTTGTATTTACTTTCACTATACTGTACTTCCGGAAAACATAACTAAAATTTACATATGGTTAAAATGCTGGTTATTTGAGAGTTCCAGATAATAGAATGCTGGATATGAAAGAATTTACTGTACTGGTGTTTGTCCCTTTGCCAACAAATTGCACCTGCCTATGGTGCAGGGAAATTACACCATATTCTGCTACCAGGGGACACGTTGTGGACATACGACCATGCAAGCACTTGGGTGCCAGACAGAGTGTAGCTTGAAAAACTCTGCTGAGCAGACACGACTCAGTCATCTTTGTTGTGAATGGGTCAGATGAGAGTATTACAAAACCACAGTTTTACTGTAGATGTAGTCTTAATGTTGACAGCTGAATCCTGCTGATGTGTTTTAGACTACACAAGAAATGAGATGACGTCAACCCTTGCTCTGCCATTCCTACAGCCATTCTTAACATCTGCTTTCCAGCTGAGGTTTGCTATAGTCTAACTGAGAAGCAGCTGCAGATCCTCCAGTGCCTTTTCATAGATAGTGAAGCTTAGCTGAGTCTCAGCACTTATCTCTGAAAGAAGATCTGGGCTGATTGCCTGTATCTCTCTATTGCTGCCTAGAGCATGTATATGTCCCATGAATTAGACTACCAGTGTTAACCTCACACATCTTTTAAAGAAACTTAAGAACATGATTTCCATTATTTATTAATTATAACCCTCCACAGATATGCAAAGTGCTTTACAACATAGAAAATGATGTTTCATAACCCCAGACGGCTAATTAGGAAAAGAACAAGGGGAAGAGATGACAACACTGTGAACTAGAAGGGCAGGAAAGAGGGATAATGAGGGCGAAGAAAATGTACGTGTGCATTCCCTTTTGAAGCTAGAGTGTATGTCTTTAGGGCAGATAAGAGTTAGTTTTGAGAAAAGCCAGAAGAGAGGGGGCAAGGAATTTATTAGATAAAGGTTCAATTCTACTCGGAATAAGGCTGTGTCTACATAAGGCCCCTCCTTTCGGAAGGGGCATGCTAATGAGGGAATTCGAGAGATGCTAATGAGGTGCTGCCATGAATATACAGTGCCTCATTAGCATAATGGAGGCTGCAGCAATTAGAAAGTGCTGTTTTTGAATTGTGCACCATCCATATAGCCGGGGGCATTTCGAAACAACCCCCCCCCAGTTTTCGAAAGCCCCTTCTTCCCAAAACAAATGGGAAGAAGGGGCTTTTGAAGTTCTGGGGGTCGATTTGAAAGGCCTGCAGCTACATGGGCAGCACGCGATTCCAAAGTGGCACTTTCAAATCGCCACGGCCGCCATTATACCAATGAGGTGCTGCATATTCATGGCATTGCCTCATTAGCATCTTTTGACCTCCCTTATTAACATGTCCCTTCCGAAAGGAGGGCGCTCGTGTAGATGCAGCCTTCCAGAAGAGCTATTCCAGAATAGCTTATTTTGAGATAAGGCTGCTCTGCACAAAAACGCCTTTTGAAATAGCACTTAGCGCTTTTGAAATACAGCATCTACACACATAGAGCCTATTTCAAAATAGAGCCATTGGTTACACTACGGTGTATTACGAAATAGGCTCTATTCCCTGTCTTAACATCTCCTATTTTGAAATAGCAATTCCGAAATAAGTATCAGATGGGTAGCCATATTGGTCCATCTCCGCAAAAACAATTAAAAGTCCTGTGACATTTTATGGATTAACAGATTTATTGGAGCATAAGCTTTCATGTGGAAGGACCCACTTTTTCATCTGATGTCATCTGATAAAGTGGGTCTTTGCCCATGCAAGCTTATGCACCAATAAATCTGTTAGGCTGTGTCTACACTAGCATTGCACTTTTGAAAGAGGCATACAAATGAGGAAATCAAAAATGCAAATGAGGTACAGATTTACATATTTGACACCTCATTTGCATATTCTTTCAAAAGAGCTTCTTTCAAAATAAAAGCAGTGTAGATATGGCACTTCTGAAAGTAAACCCCATCTTAAAAAGCACCCTTCTTCCTGAAACAAAATATTGATGCAATTCATGTTTTCTTTTTTTGAATAAAATTAATCACATTGTTTACTTTTGTTCATCATTTGCTTTCTCTTCCCCATCTGTTCTCTCTCTCAGCTGGCAGCAAGAAGCAGTGCCAACTTCATGGGTCTAGCTGACTCTCTTAAACCCACCAGCAAGTGTTGTGTAGACCACAGCTTGGGGCTCCCTGAAACAGAGTGATTGTTTTCCTCCTGATGACAGCACCAGTAAAAACAGAAATCCGATGAAAGATCAGATGAACGGAAAAGAATTTTAAGAATGTGCCATATCCCTCACAACATGCCCTTTAGGGAGCTAGAATGACAATGTTAGGGCTGAACTTTTTCTAAGTGATGTGTGCCTTTATGAACATGGGATACAAAAGGGAAGCTGCATACTTGATAAGGGGGATCTATACCCCTGATAATGTGGAGTCAGATTTAATTGTTTATCTTCTTAACTTCTTAACTTCCAGCAGACACAATTTAAAGCTGGCCATATTTTTGCTATCTTTCCTGTTGCAATGGGCTACTAACAAGAAAAAAATAATTTTTTTATTTAAGGTATGTGCACCCCTTGTTTTCACCACAGATAATGGAAGAAAACGGGTTAAGAACAAACTAATTCTTCAATTCTGTATAAACAGGTTAAACCTCTTGTATCTGATGCTCTTGGATGTGACCAGTGCCAGATGAGACAATTTGCTGTATACACAGGAGGTCAATATTGTCCAGCAGCATTACCAACATTTCCACTGCTTACTGGGTTCTTACAAGCCATTTAGGGGAAACTTAGAGCTAAGTAACAACACAGAGCACTGAGAACCAGGACTGGTGTCTGTCAACAAACTTTGTGGGACCATGGGAAACTTAGCAACACCTGTGATAGTTACCCAGCTAACTAAAATCAGACTGAACCACGGATGTTGCTGGATGTGAAGGTTATAGATTAGAAAGGGTACTTCAAAGCTACATTCTCTAGTGCCCTCAGACACTGATGGTCTGCCATTCATAACAGTACACAGAGAATCCATCTGAACTTGCAAATTTATATCTTGGGAAGAAATCCCATGAACTGGCTTCCCTTTTTGCTTAAGCAAAAATTAAAGCAATCTCCAAATCTATTGTTTGAAAATACATTTTTGCAGCCTGTTCCATAAAATGCAGACCAACTTGTTATCCCATAGGCTGTTCTGCCCTCCAGGTCAGTAGATCTATAAAAAGAATGTAAATCACCAAGAAATACTTCAACAGCTGACACATGATTCTTTACTGGGTGCGCTGATACTCACTCTTCTGCAGATCTTTGCTGATTCATGAGGACTGCAAAGGGAAAGCCTGGGTGACTTGACTTTTACGGAGTGTAATAAAAAAGGGAAGTGCCACGGATTGCTAAAAATGTAGTTTCGTGGTCATCAATGAGATGCTTCATTAGTCTGATTCTGGCAGTGATGATACTGAAATTGGATTGGTGATCTCCACATTGCACCATTACTGTGAACAGAGAGAAAAAAAGAAAAAAGTGTTTGTGTGTGTGTGGGGGATTTGTATTTGTGAGAAGCCTCAGTATTATGGGAAAATGAATTCATTTACACATTGACACAAGCTGCATGAAAACACAGTGAAGCTCCAGTCAGAGCTCTTCAAATGTTATACTGCATGTGGATTTACCTCTTACACTGAAATCTGTGGAGCACAGCATACCATTCTGACTGTATTTCTTGTTCATCACATACGGCATGCATTTATGACAGTCCAATTATTCTCTCGACCCACTCATCTGTTTATTTTAAAACATAGGCTATCGACAGACATCAATGTCAGTGCTGATTCAGATCTGTTGGGAAGGAGGGTCTTTTCTTCACCAGGAATAATGTTAGATTGTCAAAGGATCTTTTTTTGCAGAAAGATGAATTCAAGTTTGTTGTCTAAAAGGCAGCCTAATAATTCCAATGTACTGAAACATAACAGCTACTATAAAAAATGAGTCAACTTACAGCTTTCATACTACATTTTAATAGACAAAACAAGCACTTGTTCAATAACTCCACCTCTACCTCAGATCACTCCTAGCAGATGTCAAAGAATGTTTGATCAGATAGATGGGTAACAGAGCTTACTAAAAATAGAAAATGCAAATATTTTACCAAGGACATGGATTAGTATGATGATGCTTTTAACAGATTTAAACATTTTAATGTAAATGAAAGATAGAGGTCCAGAGATACCATCCTTTGTTAACAAATACAAACTTTTCATCCTAATAGTAGCCCTGATTCCTTCGTGAATGTTAGTAAAAGAGTTTTTTCAATTCAACATATAAAAGCCACCCACAAAAATAGAGGGGGGTAGTCACAGATAGGTTATTTGTGGGAATCAGGATTTCATTATCTAGCAATCACGGCTATTTGTGTAAAAGGTTCCACTGCTATGGTTTAAAAGTAAAATAGCAAACAAGTTATAAAGTCAGGCAGACTCTAACAAGGAAGTTCTGTAGATATTTAGGGTATGCCAGCTTTCAGTATTCTTTCAGGGAAAGAATAGGTCTCTCTATCCATGCATCTTGACTATTTCATTTCAGTCAGTTTTCTTCAACTAAAACAGAGATAAACTGAATGTGCAGATTTCATCATATGCAGACACATAACTCTGTTTCTGGTTTAATATTTAGGGGTATCAAAAATGTAAAAACAAAGGCTAATATTGGACTTACTTTTCAGCACCATGGACAGTTCCCCGCCTTTTCTGGTGCAATCTTCAAACGGAAGACAGCATCTTGGTCAACACCAAGACAATCAGTGTTAGACCACGCCTCATTGAATACCACTGGGAGGTCAGTTAATTTCTTACGTCCTGATACTGCAAAGATGTATACGCTTGAAGACTCCCAATGACATCAATCGGTATTGCAGGGTTAGGCCCACTGATCCCCAGAGGATCCCGTTGTAGGCAAATTTATAACAAACAGATTTCAATTTAAGCTGTTTTATCATCCATAGTATTTCCAAAATGCCCATTTGTTGAATATGTAGATGCCTTGTAATGAATAAATAACTTTTACACCAACTTGTTTATGTAATGCCTGCATAGCCTGTTGCTTTCTCTTATGCCAAGCATGCCTCACCACCTTTATTTTTCATCACCTGGCTTGTTTCCCCTTTAGTCTGTTGCTTAGGTTTTGTATCTCTAATGTTGTTAGCATAACTGATTATGTAAATATAAACAACAGATGCACAGCTTCAGCACAATGTATTTCTGACTATGAATTGTTACCCTTCAGTCACATTATTTCACCTCTGCATATGATGTATGTTAGGTAATACTGTCAGTGTACCTTGCAATCACGAGAGATTTTCAGATTCAGAATAAATGAATGACATATTGCAGCTTCTTAGAAGGATTTTTCCTGTCTTCATATGCTCTTTGTTTATTGATCACATAGTTCATAGAATGTTCTAGTTACTGGTTCTGTGCTCACTCCATTAGAACGTGCTGCTTCATTAAATGATCTAAGAGCTAGTTCTGCCACTGCGTGATGTGGGGCATCTTGTGTCTATGTTTCCCCATCTCTAGGACTGGAATATTGTTTACTCACTAACTTCACAGGAGTGTTGTGAGGGTAATTACTTGATGCTTTTACAGGGATTAGAAAATGTAATGCTATATTACTGGTACGTTTTCTACAGCTTGCTCTGGGAACTTTTCACATGTAAGAACAGCCCTTTCTCCTATTACTAATCCCATTGAAATCAATGAGATTTATGTAAATAAGGGTTTACTGGATCAGAATAGTTAGCTGATTGCTGTTATGTACTAAAGAAATCAAGAGAGAATAGATAGGAAAAAAAGTGGGAAAAGATTTAACTGTCTTGAGCCAGCCAATGTTTTCCATGTTACCATCCAAAATAATCCTAATCCTAAATAAACCTTGCCACTGCCCTGGTCAGGTCCCCTTCTCAGTATTCGTCAGGGTGCAGAGTCCAGGCCCTGTACTGGCATAGCCTTGTGTTGTATCAGGGTGCAAGATTGCCAGGAGCTCTCATCTCTGGTACACTTGCAGTGGTCACTGCTTCACTTCTGCAATGGCCTGACTTGCCAGGTCTTCTGTTCCTGCTCCATCAGGCAAGCCACACAAGAAGACTTCATTCTCTTTCTGGGATAAGAGAAGGTCCAGCTGAAAGTCTAAAACAAATGCCCGTGCTGCGCTTGTCTGCTTCGTGGCTTCATCTCCTGCAGACCTTCCCCCATGGATGTAGGCAGCTCCGCGACAATGATAGTCCCATTTCAGTGCTCCTTCAAATAGGCTACTGTGCTCTCTGTGGTCTTTGTGTAGTCCTGTTTCACTTACAGAACACTGATGCCAGAACGGCTTCCCTGGACACTTGGTCTTTTCTTGCTCGAGCTCCTCACAGGGCTCAGCTCTCTCAAGCCATGGCCAGCAGCCAACTCTTAAGCTTCCTTTGCAGCAAGGTCCTACCTCCTCTGCAGTATCTCCCACTGCACTGAATTTCCAGCTCTGTTTAAGTAGTCCTGCCTGAGTCCCTGGAGCTGGGCACATAAATTATCAATAAGTCACCATACAGCATCAATGAGTCACCATACACCATCAGGGGTATGGGTGTATGTACCAGCTGCTTGGACATAGGCAAGGCCAGGCCTGGCTTGTCTTAAAGGGACAGCCAGCCTGTCAAAGACCCCCCCCACTGGACCCAGGTGCTTTTATGTTTCCTGAGTCTGAGCAGAATGCAGGCATTCTCTCAGGTGCACAAGGTTTCTAAGAACACTCTCTGGGTCCAGATATGGTTTCTAGCACCCAAACCCATCTGACATCCCACAGTGCAAATGCCTAGGCCCTGAGACTAGGGTTGGCTCCTCAAACTCCTCAGGTTCTTAAGCACCCCGTTTCCTAGAGCTCCAGGCTTGTGAGCACTTTGCTTTGCATTTTACATCTCCACATATGATGGTGACATAAATAGCATGATTTTTTTTCATAAGGGGCTGCTAAACATTTAGACTGTGCAAGAGATACACAGATCTAAGTAGCAATAGTAAAACACCCTACAAGACCTTCCCTGCTTCAGGATCCTTGTGACTTCTGTGCAGTCTTTGGGATTTGATCAGAATTGTCTGGGGTGTCCAGGATCTCCTTCCTGCAGCACATGACTTCTCTGTTTTATGGGGCCTCTGTCTCTCTCCAGCTAGCTAACTTCAGCCTTGGCTTGTTCCACAGCCAAACAGTCCATTCTCCTGCCAAAAGTCTATTCCGTTATTTCTCTCTCCTACTTCCAAGCTTAATTTGCCTCCCACTCACCCAGTGTCTGTTTATTTATTTAAATGGATGCACTTCTTTTGTTTGTTTCCAGGTCTGGGGAATTCCATTTCCTCAAACTCTAGCCCAGGGGTCAGCAGACTTTCGGAGGCAGAGTGCAGAAATTCGACCTTTTGACCTCTATGCGCAGTCTGAGTGCTAGTGATGCTTTTTAAAAGTCACCAATAGTCCTACTTACAACATCTTCATTCATAAATACGTTAAGCTGCAGAGCTTTACTGTCTAGGTGGTGTTTGGTAGCTTTAGCTGCTCTTTTGTTAATCCACAGGTGGCATGGTTTTGAGCAAGCTCCCGGCTGTATGGGGGAGGAGGGGTGGGGCTCAGCTTCTGCCACACATGCCAATGAAAAGTGGCTCACATGCCACTCATCGCACCTGTTCTGGTGGTTGCTGACCCCTGCTCTAGCCATTTGGAAAAATGTTGGTGAACATTGGTTTTATGCAGGATACAGTTCTGCCTGAGCACGATCTGTTCAGGTGCTGCTAGTTTGGATTTCCCAGATTATCACAGCCTCCTATTCAGAGGTGTGAGCTGGAGGCCCATTTAAACTGTGAATATTTCTGTGGTACAACAATGACAGAAATAATTGTGCTGTATAACTTGGGGCTGACTCACTGTGCAATTTTTTTAAATAATTTAAAAGGATGGTTCTCATCACAGTGATTGCTGTTCAGAAAAGTGACAGTTGGAGTGGCTTAATTGCCAGTCTTGCTTTATTATTTTTACTTTTTGAAGGGAGTGTGTCTCTTTTCTTGTACTCTGCTCTGCCTGAACTTCCAACCAGTCTCCAAAGTGTCCCTTCCCAAGCTCTCCTGCTCCAACATCCTCTCTCTTACATTCTTGGCTGGGCACATTCCCTCCCTGCTAATCAAACTGCTCCAGGATCCTGTGACAAGAGGGTACCTTTGATCCTGCCCATCTGCCTTGCTGTTTTCTTGATTGTGGAGGCTTTTTTTCCATGAGCTGCACTAGATTAGTTTTTGGGACTAAGTTCCATCATTCGTGCATCTTGTCCCTTGCTTATCTGAACAGTGAGGATAATTTTTTTAAAAATGGACTTCATCAACATTTTAATAGCCCAGTCAACTTCCTACTCACTTTGTTATACTGTACTGTGGAGTATGTAGAGGAGACTAATTCAAGGTCCCTTTAAAGACCTTTATTTTATGGATGTGTACAAAACATGGTATTTTATTTTTAGATATAAGAAATGTAGATAGGATAAAAATAAGTCTTGCCTCCATGTACCCAGGAGAAAACCACACCACAAGTAAAACCACACTGAAGCAGGGTACAGGTGTAAATTACATGAACAGGTGAAACACACATAATGTATCACAATGTGCACTTGTTCATATGTTGCATGTATTCAGTTGTTTGGTTTATCAGGAGCGTGAAATATTTAAGCAGGTGCATGCAGAAATTAAAAAAAAAATACAGCTGGTGCTTGTGTTCCTCTCTTTGGCTGCATCCACACTAGCAAGTTCTTTTGAACGATTATTTGAAAGGAGGGGACTCTTTTGAAAGATCCAGTGGAGCTTCTACACACAAAAAGCATTCATTTGAAAGTAAATCAAAAGAATGAAGCCCTCCTTTTGAAATCGCTTTTCCTTTCCCATTCCAGGATGAGTGCCCCCTTTTGAAAGCTTCTTTGAAAAGAAAGCATGTGTAGATGCTCTGCAGCCCCCCTTTTTTTTTTGAAAGAGCACTCCTCGTGGGGCCTCATTTTTTTGAACCCTGACCTGGTCTTTCAAAAGAGTGGAGGCAGTGTGGATGCTGTCTGTAGAAAGAGCTGATCACTCTTTTGATTGTGGATGCACTCGTTCGAAAGAAGCTCTTCTGGAACAGATCTTCCGGATGGGCTTCTTTCGAAAGAGAGCATCCACACACAAAAAAGCAGATCAAAAGAGCGACACTGCTCTTTCAAAAGAGAGCATCCACACAGCCCCTGCTCTTTTGAAAGAACAGGCCAGGGATCGAAAATGAAGACTGCTCTTCCGAAAGGAGCATCTACACACCTTTTCTTTCTAAAGAAGCTTTCAAAAGGGGACGCTCTTCCTTAAATGGGAAAGGAAGAGTGATTTTGAAAGAAGCACCACATTCTTTTGATTTACTTTTGAAAGAATGATTTTTGTGTGTAGATGCTCCATGGCCTCTTTCAAAAGAACCCCCCTTCTTTCAAAAAATCTTTTGAAAGAACTTGATAGTGTAGATGCAGCCATAAGCAGCAGCAAAAGATTTTACAACTGTACAAAGAACATGTTTTGATTTTTGGGTATGAAAGGCTAACTTCCAAACAGATCACAGCTTTCCCCAATGAAAACAGAGGTATATCATTATAGTTATTGTAGAATACTACTTTATATTTTAGTTGGGGAGCTGGTGCTCTATCATGTATGTGGCCTTTAGTGCTAGACAGCACAAAATAAAAGCCCCCACGACAAAACCTCAATTTGTAAAATAAATGTTTAAATTGATATTTATATGCCTATTTTGAGCCTGAAAACTCTTATCTATTCATACACTGGCTTTCCTAACAAACAAGAAGATGCAGACCATTGCAGTATGAATCATCTTTTCGCCTCTAATCAGAATGCAGGCTATGTTCTGTTTTGTGTATAATACTAATTGAGATTGGCTTTGCACCTGAAAATACACACACTTTTTTTGACTGTACAGGAATATCATAACAGGAAAGGCTCTCTTATATTTCAGTGATATTTGCTTTAAGATTTGAACAATTTGTAAACCTTTTTCCTCAGGGCTGAAGAAAGTATACATTTCAGGTTATGGTAAATGTTTGTGCTATTATCCCTATTATTTAATATTTATGGTTCAGTAGTACCCAGAGGCACCAGCCAAATACAGGAGTTCATTGTATTCGGTCCTTTTATGGTCCCTTAAAATCTACCCACATTTGGCCAAATTATAACAATTTCAAAAAACACAAATTGCATATGACCACTAGCAGGTTCTGAAGAGCAGACCACTACAAATGGCAGAGCATTCTGTGGGAGCATTGCATGGGCACTGAGCATTCTCCATTCCAGGGCTATAAGAGCTGAGGAAGACTATCCCTGCATTTGTGCGTTCTGGTTGTCAGGGGCTACTGTAATCCCAGTCACCTGAATTTAGAGCAGGGAGACTCCCTCTCTTGTGATCTCAATACTCCTCCTAATTGCATCTTAACAGTGTGAAGGAGGAATCAGTCTGACTGTAGAGTGGAAAGGGAGAAGAAAACACAAGGGAGCAAGGAGGCGGTTAAGAGGAAACAAGGTCAGTCTGGATGAACAGGACCAGAAGGAGATAGAAGTAGAGGAGGATGGGGGTAGTCTGGGAAGGATATATTAGGGGGACAAAGGAAGAAGGAGGCAGGTTGGTAGGACTGGTGGAGGAAATCCCCCTTTAGAACCCAGTATTCCTGAACCTCAACATTCCTCCACTGTCGATAAACAGCTGTGAAAACTATCAGCACAGTGTAAGACTGCCTTCCTCTCTGACTGCACAAGATGACATGTACCTAGGAAACAAATCATGGTTGCATAAGAGTGAAAATGTAGTGTCCTCTTTATATCCTGCAGAAGTTGGAAGGTGTGTAGTGAAAGAGGTGGGAAAATGTAGTAAGGGAACAGATAGTCTTGTGACTTAGACAGTAGTGCTGGAACTAGGAGTTCTGGGGATGGTATCATCCCTTAACTCGAAGTAGTCATGACAAACACCAAATACATTGTTTCCATAAGTAGCACCCCATTATAAAAATTGTTCCTGCACCCCTGGGCTTAAACAATTGCATTCCATTCCAGAGAACTGGATTCTATCCCTCCTTCTGTCATGGAGTTCGTATGAGCTAGTATATGTTCAAATCAGACCTCATGGTGTAAAACCAGGCACCCAAAAATTGAGGAACACACAGATGTTGGACAATATAAAAAATTTTGGTTTAAGTGATTAGCCCAGCATCACAACTACAACTAAGGTCACTGAAGATGAACAGTTTGAACATTCAAACTTCGAACAATTAAGTCCTTGTCTTAAATTGGGTAATCATAATTAGCAGACTCTTTTGACAATGTTAGCTTTAACCGCTTAGATCCTCAGCTGTAAAATGGGGACAATTGTAGCACCTGATCTCACAGAGGTTGTGAAGATAAAATCACAAATATTTTTGAAGTCCTCAGATACTGCAGTGAGATCACGGGGGTGCCAGGATATTAACAAAGCAAAATGGGTGAGGCAATATCTTTCAGTGGGTCAACTTCTGTTGCTAAAAGAGATGAGCTTTTGAGTTTGCCCAGAGCTGTGCTTCAGATCTGGGAAATCTGGCCTTCATCTCTGTGGGTATGGAGAGCCCCAGCAATGGAGCTGTGCAAAAAGGAGAACGGGACTTCTTCCTCCGCAAAGGGGTAGGCCACAGAGTCTGACCTAACCATTCTCCCCACCGCTAAGACCAGTTATTTTGGCTGGAAGCTGTTAGAACGGTTTGTTTTATCACCCATGTACTTTACCACTTGACAGGTATATTAAGTATAACTTCATCAGTGCTCTGGTGTATGGGGAAGATGCAGTGTTTTGTTTGTAAAAAAAAAAAAAAAAAAAAAAATAGAAGATCTGGTACTCAGCTGGCTCCCCCAGGGTTTCCACAGCTGGGGCTGATGAGGTGCAGGTACTCAGTACTGGCATAAAAAAACCACTGGGAAGATGCATCGGGAGTGAAAGAACAGCACTAGGTGACTGAATTCAGCCCCAATGGCTGCAATTGGCTATCTATCTTCTTGTCAGGGCAAAGGGACAATCTGGAAGTGGAAAGAGAAAAGCATGCTAAGAAAAGTGCTCCTCCCCAGGCCATTAATCTGGAGCCAGAAATCTGGGTGGCTGGAATTAATTGACTCTGTAGTCTGGAACTAAGTGAAACCAACTGTACCCTGAAAGCCAGGGAGAAGGAGGAAATTTAACAGGCTGTAATAGTAGCTGATACTTTGTGCAATGGGTACTGTGCGTGTATGACTTAAAATATTTTGAATTGTAGCCCAATATAAAGTGGAATTTTACATATGAAAGTGAGTGCCAGACATCCTCATCTCTTGGGCGGGAGGGACAGGGGGAAGGGATTTCTTTCTTATTTCTACCTATGTTACTTAGCCTTAGGCAGCAATGTAACTGAGACCATGGCAATGGTCATGATTGCTTTGGATAACATCAGCCTGTTGCCACACCAGCAGCTGGTGAACATAAGTGGATAGGGATGACTGGAAGGAAGAACATTGCTTAGTATAACGAGAAACAACACCCTTCATTTACAGACACTCTGCTAGCAACAGCCTTACCTCGCCCACACTTAAAAACATATGGAAAGATGATCTGTGTAGCATGGCAGGAATGAATAGCAAGCCAAATCCTGTCTTACTCTTATGCAACTCATTGTTCAGACAGTCCAAATCCAGATGACACCTGCATTTAGCTATCCTTTCATTAGCACCCTATGGAGCAAAATAAAAAGCAAGAGTAAACAAGTGCACCTGTGTGAAAGGAGAAAAGGAAGTGAATATATATCCTATAATCTAGCTATACATGGCAGGAGATTAGCTTTTGGGGGAGGAAGGCTAATTTTTCCATATATGGGGCATTTGAGATGACAAATGAATACACAGTGAAAGACTAGAATAAGTCCAGAGTTTGTTAGGCTCATTAAGTCTGAAATGGACCAAATTCATTCATACCATACACTGACTTTTGATAACAAAACAAGGTGGAAGGGCACGTGTGGCATATAATTGATTAAAGGGTTTGCTTCAGTAGCAAAAGACAGCCACAGCGTTCAGCCCTCCCCGCACTCGGCGCTCACGGGGAGCCAACACAGCCTGAAGAGTTAATGGATGCTGCTTGGTGAATGTACGACTAGGTATCTTTTTACTGTATCCCCACACCTCCCTTCAGGAGCTGAACTCCTCTGATATTTTGGGTGAAACAAACCCCAGTGTGACAGGTTTTATATATCAGAATACTGAGCTCATTTCTTTCCAAAGCTGGTCAAATCATTTCCCATTTTGATTTTTTTCAATGAAAACAGGGGCAGTTTTCATCACATAAGCTGTGTCTACACGTGCACGCTACTTCGAAGTAGCGGCACTAACTTTGAAATAGTGCCCGTCGCGGCTACACGCGTTGGGCGCTATTTCGAAGTTAACTTCGACGTTAGGCGGCGAGACGTCGAAGTCGCTAACCCCATGAGGGGATAGGAATAGCGCCCTACTTCGACGTTCAACGTCGAAGTAGGGACAGTGTAGACGATCCGCGTCCCGCAACGTCGAAATTGGCAGGTCCTCCATGGCGGCCATCAGCTAGGGGGTTGAGAGACGCTCTCTCCAGCCCCTCAGCTCACTGGTGGCCGCGTGGAGCGGCCCCTTAAAGGTCCCCTCCCCCTCCCTGCCTCTGCAGGAAGCTGAGGCAACGTGTAGGCTGCAGCCTGCACACGCGGGTAGCCTGCAGCACCCTCAGCCACCCACACAGCGGCAACGGCTAGCCGGCAGCCCCCCCAGCGCCCCCAGGGGACCCCCCCCAAGGGGAGCCAGGGCAGCCAGCCCAGCCAGAGGGCCAGCCAGGCTGGGAAGCGGCAGCGGGGCCCCTCCTGGACGGAGGCCGAGCTGCGGGACCTGTTGGGGCTCTGGAGCGAGGAGGAGGTGCTCCAGGTAATGGGGAGCAAAAGGGGGAACGCGGACGCGTTCGCTCGGCTGGCCAATGGCCTGGCTGCCCGGGGTCACCCTGCCCGCACTCCTGATCATGTGAGGAGTAAGGTCAAGGAGCTGCGGCAGGGTTATGCCCGGGCCTGGGATGCGGCCAGCCGATCTGGGGCCGCCCCCGTCACTTGCCCCTTTTACAGGGAGCTCAGGGACATCCTGGGCTCCCAGCACACCTCCTCCCCTCTGGCCACCCTTGACACCTCGGCTGACGAGCCTGAGCAGGCCCTGCAGCCGGAGTCTGCCCCGGAGGCAAGCCCCGCACCCCGGGGGCCCCCCCGGAGGCCATCCCCGGGACATCGCAGCAGGAGGAGGAGGAGGAGGAGGAGGAGGAGGGGGGCTCCTCCTCCACAGAATCCAGCCTGCAGATCCTCCTCATGCCATCCCAGAGCAGCAGCAGGGCCTCCGACCCCCGGGGATCTCCGGACCATGGGAGCGGACCGACAGGTAGGTACCCCTCTCTGGTGGACACCCCTGGGCTTGAGGGGCGGGGGTAACAGAGATGTGTCCAGAGCCCCCCACATGCTCACATGGCCATGGCCCCAAGGACACCAGGGCCATGGCCCTCACAGCACTGCAGCCATCAGCCCCTGCCCCCCCCCCACCCTGCATGACAGTGCCATGCCCCATCCCCGGGGCAGGGGGGAGCGGAACCTCGAGGGGTCCCTGGGCGGAGTGGGTGGGACACCCCGCAGCAGCAGCATGTGATGGAGTGGGGGGAGTGCCAAAGGGAGACTCAGGCTACATATGAGCCACAAGAGCCGAAGAGCTCCCAGGGCCAAAGGAGGATCCTGGCGCTACAGCTGGCAGGTGACACCTCTGCCCTGAACAAACAGGAGGGAGGAGCCGAGCTGGCTTGGAATTGGGGGGCGAGGGCGGGGGCCACAGGCAGAGGCTAGGGGAAGGGAGAGCTGCTAGGCAGCCAGCCTGAGGAGGGGGAAAGCTGCATCCCAGAGGGGCCCCCCTTGGGGACTTCTCCCCATGACGGGTTGGAAGGACTGTCTCTTCCGACAGCTGGTGCTGTCACTCCTGGCAGAAAGTGGCCATCTGTGGCCTAAGAAACCTCTCCTGCTCTCAGACCCTGCAGGGTGAAGTGAGAGTCGCTCCCACCAGGGGACGGGGTGCAGGGCAGGGGGACCCCTGAACCCCATCCATCACAGCAGCATCTCCCGGGGACGGGGATGGGGAACCTGCAGCACAGGGCGGGGGGGACAGAGGCCATGGCTCGGGGCCCACACTAACGCCTGTCTCCATTCTTCTTTCCCCCCTCCTCTCCTGTGTCCTGCACCTGCACCTCCACCATCAGAAGGACCGGAAGAGAGCGCCGGCGAGGACTCAGTTGTCCCAGAGAGCCCTCCGGGACCATCGCTGCAGGGCAGCCCCTCGGCCGAGGAACGACCGGCCCCGTGGAGGGCTAGATGGCGGACCCCGCGCCTACTACCGCCGACGGCGATGGACCCCCAGCTGCTGGCCATCCTCCGCCGGCAGCTGGAGGTCTCGGAGCAGCACCTCCAGCTGCACGAGCGGGCGCTGGCCTGGCGCCAGGAGGCATGGGGTGCCTATATGCAGACATTTAACCGGCTCGTGGACTACCTGGCCCCCCATGCCGCGCCGGCCGACCCATCGCCCGCCCTGCCCGCTCCTGCAGCCCCACCACCAGCTGCTCCGCCTGTCGCCGGCCCGTCCGCCGTCGCCCCACCACCCACCCGCGAGGGCCAGAGCGCCGAGGAACCCCTGGAGCCACCTGAGACTCGCCGGCCCCGATACCTTCCGGTCCAGCCCACTCCCACCCAGCCGCGGACCAGGCTGCGAGCGCGGCGGGGCTCCCGGCCGGGCACGCCCAGTGCCGGGCTATATGGGCGAGGGGCCCGGGACGTGGCCCCCCCCTTGTATATAGTTGGACCCTGTTGTTTTGGTCCCCCCATTTGCCCCGTCTCCCCCATGTAAATAGTTCTCCCCTTTCTCCTCCCTGGTTTTCTTTTTATTATGTATGGCACACAGTTGTTTCTTTGGATTGTTTTATTTGTGTACATATTGCTTTGGTTGAACGTTTGTACCTAGTTTTCAGTTTGTGCTTCACATATTTATTTACACCCCAAAAAAAAGGTTCGGCCAGAAAAAAAAAAAATTACTTTCAGCCACAAGTTCGTGCTGTCATTTGTCCAGGACAAGTGGGGGTGGGGTGGGGTGCTCCATGGTGTGGGCGTTGGGGCAGGAGTGTGGGGGAGGAAGGGGCGGGCAGTAGGGGGCCTGGGCAGAGTTCACCCTGCGGCCTGTTGGTCGAAGTGGGCCCGCAGGGCCTCCCGGACCCGGGTCCCCTCGGGGTCCACCTGCCGACTGGGGGCAGCAGGTGGCTGGACGTCTGCCCTGCCGGCCTCCGCGGCCCAGCCCTGCAGAAAGGTCTCCCCCTTGCTCTCCACGAGGTTGTGCAGGGCGCAGCAGGCACCCACAATCTGGGGGATGTTGTTGGGGCCCGCATCCAGGCGGGTCAGGAGACATCTCCAGCATCCCTTGAGGCAGCCAAATGAGCGCTCCACCACCTGGCGTGCACGGTTCAGGCGCTCGTTGAAGTGCTCCTGGCTAGCGGAGAGATGGCCTGTGTAGGGGTGCATGAGCCACGGCCGGAGGGGGTAGGCCGCATCTGCGATGACGCAGAAGGGCATGGTGGTGTCCCCCAGAGGGATCTCCCGCTGGGGGATGTAGGTCCCCGCCTCCAGCTGGCGGCACAGGCCCGAGTTCCGGAAAACCCGGGCGTCGTGGGTGCTGCCAGGCCAGCCCACGTAAATGTCCTGGAAACGTCCCCGGCTGTCCACCAAGGCCTGCAGGACGACAGAATGGTAGCCCTTGCGATTGAGGTATCGTCCTCCACTGTGATGCGGGGCGCGGATGGGGATGTGAGTCCCATCCAGAGCACCGAAGCAGTTGGGGAAGCCCAGGGTGGCAAAGGCGGCAACGGTGGCATCGGGGTCCCCCAGCCTCACGAGCCTGTGCAGGAGCATGGCGTTGATGGCACGCACAACCTGCAGAGAAAGCACATGGGACAGCGCCAATGAGGGGTGAGCAGTGTGTGCGTGGTCCTGCCCTGCCCTGGCCTGCCCTGCTCTGGCCCCCCTGCCCTGCTCTGGCCCCCCTGCCCTGCCCTGGCCTGCCCTGCTCTGGCCCCCCTGCCCTGGCCCCCCTGCCCTGCTCTGGCCCCCCTGCCCTGCTCTGGCCCTGCCCTGGCCTGCCCTGCTCTGGCCCCCCTGCCCTGGCACCCCTGCCCTGCCCTAGCCTCCCCCTGTGGGTTCTCTTACCTCCATGAACACAGCCCCGACGGTGGCCTTGCCGACACCAAACTGCTGTCCCACGGATCGGTAGCTGTCCGGAGTGGCCAGCTTCCAGACAGCGATGCCGACCCGTTTCTCCACAGGGAGGGCACGCCGCATGGCAGTGTCCTGGTGCCTGAGTGCGGGGGTGAGCCACTGGCACAGCTCCAGGAATGTCTGCCGGCTCATCCTGAAGTTCCTGAGCCAGTGGTCATCGTCCTACTCCCCAAGCACCAGCCGCTCCCACCAGTCGGTGCTGGTGGGGTAGCTCCACAGCCGCCAGCGTGTGAGGCGGGGGGTGGAGCGGGGTGCTGCAGGGGTAGGGGTTGAGCCCTGCTGCCCTGGGGGCAGCTCCTCCCCTGGGGCAAGGAGGTGTTCAGCTGCCTCCCACATGGCATGGGTCAGGGCAAGCCCTGCTCCTGCCGGGAGGGCTGGGTGGACCTCTAGCTGCTGCTGCTGCTGCTGCTGCTGCTGGGGGTCCATGACTGCGGCGCCCGGGGTCTGTGTGCCTATGGCTCCTCAGACCGCGTGCTGTGCAGGCTGAGTGTATGTGGGAGGGGCCCTTTAAGGGAGCGGCTAGCTGTTGCCCCGGAAGCGCTAGCCTGCCCTGTGACCCTGTGTGCAGCTGTGCCTGGCATCCCTATTTCGATGTGTGCTACTTGGGCGTGTAGACGTTCCCTCGCTGCGCCTATTTCAATGTTGGGCTGAGCAACGTCGAAGTTGAACATCGACGTTGCTGGCCCTGGAGGACGTGTAGACGCTATTCATCGAAATAGGCTATTTCGATGTCGCAACATCGAAATAAGCTACTTCGATGTAGGCTTTACGTGTAGACGTAGCCATAGTGTATTTTTTTTTAATAAATTGTATTCCGACTAGGTTTATTCATCTCTCATCTACACCTAGGTGTTTCCAACTCCGCTCTTTCTACACTATCATGGTCTCTGTCCTTTAAATCTAATATTAAGGAATATTTAAGCCTAAAAGAACTCAATTTTTATTTTTGCACACTTTTGAGAGATAATTTTTTAAAGCATTTTTGTTCATGTTTATCAATTTACATTTCACACATGGGAAACTATGAGATGGCAGTGAGACAATAAGGAGGATCAAACAGTAAATATTTAACACAATACATTTTGAGATTCAAAATGTTAACACGTATGTTACTAATATCGAATTGCAAAATATCCATAAATCAAACTAATAATTTCTCAAACATCTTTTTTCTTGCTTTCACTATCTGCTCATTTTGATATTTTTGCTGGATTTTTTTTGTCAGTTTGTGTGTGTGGTCATGAAATCAACCTTTACGAGCATTTACGGATAAAAATACAAATGACTGCAGCAAGTGACCCAGCCCCAGTGCACCTCACTCCATTCCAACCCACCATCTCCTGGCATCACTTTGTGGAGGGGGCAGAAGCTGGAAAGAGGCAGTAGGGGGTGAGGTCTTGGAGGAAGTGGTGAGATGGGGTAGGGAGAAGGTGAAACATGGGTAGGAAGAGGTGGGGTGGGGGTAGAGCACGGGCAGAGGGAGGTGAGGGGGGTTGGGGAGATGGAGTGAAGTGGGATTTGGGAAGAGCAGGTCCAGGTCATTCGCTGCTGCTGGCATCAGGCCCCTTGTGAGCTCCCCAGGTCACCCTGAACCCCCACATCTCCCCAAAGCACAGCACCCCCCAAAGCATTGGGTCTGGGGTGATGTCCCAGTCTGTCCTATGAATGGAATGGCTCTGAAAATACAAGCTCAAACACTGGTGAAGCTGGGCCCACATTCTTGAATATTGGCAGAGCACAAGCACCACAGGCCCATATAATGCACCGCCTATGGAAGGGAGAGTAGGTGCCGCGTGGTTTCTCTCTTTGGAGGTCTGGGTGTAGAAGATGATGAGGGTGAGGGTACAGATTTTCCTGTAGAAAAGGTGGTGAGGGTAATCCTGCCTGGGACACTTCTGTTTTCTGCTAGGTGCTGCTTCCCTTCCGCCAACTGTCAGGAAGTACAGAAAGACAAAATGCTTCCTAGTTAGGCACTGGCTCTTTTTGCTGCTTCTACTTTTGCTTCCTGAGCCAGCTGGGTCATTCTTGGTGGAGAGGCCCACGGAAGCAAGAGGAAGTCTTGTGTACCCCTTTGAGTGTTCCCCCGCTCACCACTCTCCTTTCCTATAACCCTTGGCAGTAGGTGGGATGGCAGTGAGTTCATCGCACATGGCATCACTCCCTGCCCCTTGCAGTTGGCCTGTGTGAGAAGGGTCTTGGAACTGCCTCTTCTGTGCCCTGACTGGGCTAGAATTGTCTTGAGCCAGGACTTGCAGTGGGGCAGGGTTGGGAGAGTGGGAGAGGGAGGAAGGACCTGTTGCAGCAGTGCAGTTGTTAAATGGCATTGCACAGCATTCTGGAAAGCACAGCTTGAGGAGCACCTGCAGCAGCCACTCTGAACATCGGTAGGAACACACAAGAAATGGCAGTGGCGTGTCCCCCAGCCAGGTCCAGCAACTGGCCAGTCCAGCCCACTGGAGGTGGGAGCAGGGCTGGTGTATGGCCTGGGAAGGGAGAAGTTGGTGGACAATACCACTGAATTCACCAATGGAGGGACAGCTTTGCTCCCCAGCTCCTCCTCAGATTTAACTCCTGGTTTCCAATATCAGAAAAATCATCATAAAATGGTACCTTCCATAACTGGGAAACAGGAAGGACACGATTTTTAAAAATGGCCACTGAGTCTGCTGGCGTAGGGTGGAGGTGGGGTGACTTTCAGTGTGACTAAGCTGAGTTCCATTAGTGCCTTCTCTTACTCTGGGAACAGTTTTCAGCACAAAGCATTGGGAATTAAAATTGACAGTTCCCATTAAAAAAAAAACATTAAAGAAGGGCAGATGCCAGTATTTATTAGGTCACGAGTGAAACTGTGGTTGTGATTTCATCCTAGTCTCCAATGGATATTTGCCCAAACCATATTGGCAGCCAGTGATCAACAGCAAGAGTCATGCTAGGGTGACAATTGTGCCCTGGGTTAAACAGAGTGGGTTTGGCAAAGCTTAGTAGCCAAGCTAGCACAGCTCCTGCCTCGCTCTGTTCTTGCCTCTTACTTCACTTTAATAAGCATCAGAGTAACCCACAATGAAAAAAAAACACAGATAATAACAGTTGCTGTCCAAATAACTTCTTACTGCACACTAGTGTTTTCCCTCCATGTTTCTAAAATCTATGCACCTAACACTGTAAATGCACAGTAACTGTGCTAGCCTGCACCATATAGCTCCGTAGCAGCACAGGATCATGTACTGCCTTATAAATCAAAAGCTCCAAACAATATTTAAGCAGGTCAGATGAAAAAAGCATGCATCATTCACTTGCACTGAGCTGCACTGAATGGCTACGTCTACGCGTGCACACTACATCGAAATAGGCTATTTCGATGAATAACGTCTACACGTCCTCCAGGGCCGGCAACGTTGATGTTCAACTTCGACGGTGCGCAGCCCAACATCGAAATAGGCGCAGTGAGGGAACGTCTACATGCCAAAGTAGCACACATCGAAATAGGGATGCCAGGCACAGGTGCAGACAGGGTCAACGGGCGGACTAGCGCTTCCGGGGCAACAGCTAGCTGCTCCCTTAAAGGGCCCCTCCCAGACACACTCAGCCTGCACAGCACGCGGTCTGAGGAGCCATAGGCACACAGATCCCGGGCGCCACAGTCATGGCCCCCAGCAGCAGCAGCGGCAGCAGCAGCAGCAGCAGCAGCAGCAGCAGCCAGAGGTCCACCCAGCCCTCCCAGCAGGAGCAGGGCTTGCCCTGCTCCATGCCATGCGGGAGGCAGCTGAGCACCTCCTTGCTACACCGGAGGAGGAGCTGCCCCCAGGGCAGCAGGGCTCAACCCCTAACCCTGCAGCACCCCGCCCCCCCCACCTCACACGCCGGTGGCTGTGGAGCTACCCCACCAGCACCGACTGGTGGGAGCAGCTGGTGCTTGGGGAGTGGGACGACGACCGCTGGCTCAGGAACTTCAGGATGAGCCGGCAGACATTTATGGAGCTGTGCCAGTGGCTCACCCCCGCACTCAGGCACCAGGACACGGCCATGCGGCGTGCCCTCCCTGTGGAGAAACGGGTCGGCATCGCTGTCTGGAAGCTGGCCACTCCCGACAGCTACCGATCTGTGGGACAGCAGTTTGGTGTCGGCAAGGCCACCGTCGGGGCTGTCCTCATGGAGGTAAGAGATCCCACGGGGGGAGGGCAGGGCAGGGGAGGGGGGCCCGGGCAGAGGAGGGCAGGGGAGGGGAGGGGAGGGGAGGCCAGGGCAGGGGAGGGCAGAGGAGGGCAGGGCAGGGGAGGGGGGGCCGGGCAGAGGGGGGCAGGGCAGGGCAGGGCCACGCACACCCTGCTCGCCCCTCATTGGGGCTGTCCCATGTGCTTTCTCTGCAGGTTGTGCGTGCCATCAACGCCATGCTCCTGCACAGGCTTGTGAGGCTGGGGGACCCCGATGCCACCGTCGCCGCCTTTGCCACCCTGGGCTTCCCCAACTGCTTCGGGGCTCTGGATGGGACTCACATCCCCATCCGTGCCCCGCATCACAGTGGAGGACGATACCTGAATCGCAAGGGCTACCATTCTGTCGTCCTCCAGGCCTTGGTGGACAGCCAGGGACGTTTCCAGGACATTTATGTGGGCTGGCCTGGCAGCACCCACGACGCCCGGGTTTTCCGGAACTCGGGCCTGTGCCGCCAGCTGGAGGCGGGGACCTACATCCCCCAGCTGGAGATCCCTCTGGGGGACACCACCATGCCCTTCTGCGTCATCGCAGATGCAGCCTACCCCCTCCGGCCATGGCTCATGCACCCGTACACGGGCCATCTGTCCGCTAGCCAGGAGCGCTTCAACGAGAGCCTGAACCACGCGCGCCAGGTGGTGGAGCTCTCATTTGGCTGCCTGAAGGGACACTGGTGATCTCTCCTGACCCGCCTGGATGCGGGCCCCAACAACATCCCCCAGATTGTGGGTGCCTGCTGCGCCCTGCACAATTTGGTGGAGAGCAAGGGGGAGACCTTTTTCCAGGGCTGGGCTGCAGGGGCCGGCAGGGCAGACGTCCAGCCACCTGCTGCCCCCAGTCGGCAGGTGGACCCCAAGGGGACCCGGGTCCGGGAGGCCCTGCGGGCCCAGTTCAATGATGAGGCCGCGGGGTGAACTCTGCCCAGGCCCCCCACTGCCCGCGCCTTCCTCCACCACACTACTGCCCCAACGCCCACACCATGGAGCACCCCACCGCACCCCCCTCCCACTTTTCCTGGACAAATGACAGCACGCACTTGTGGCTGAACTTAAACTGGTTCTTCTTTTAGAACTTTTTTTTTTAACTGTAAATATATGAAACAAGAACAAACTATATACAACATGTGGAAACAAACTAATATGTACAAATAAAACAATACTAACAAACAAGTGTCCTCATTAATAAAAAGAAAACCAGGGAGGATAAAGGGGAGAACTATTTACATGGGGGGGACAGGGCAAACGGGGGGCACCAAATAAGAGGGTCAAACTATATACAAGGGGGGGGCCATGTCCCGGGCCCCTTGCTCCTATAGTCCGGCACTGGGCGTGGCCGGCCGGGAGCCCCGCCGCGGTCGCAGCCCTGTCCAGGGCTGGCTGGGGGCGGGCCGGACCGGAAGATATGCCCGGCGAGTCTCAGGTGGCTCCAGGGGTCCCTCGGCGCTCCGGCCCTCAGCGGTGGGTGGCGGGGCGAAGGCAGACGGGACGGTGACAGGCGGAGCAGCTGGTGGTGCGGCTGGTGGAGCAGGCAGGGCGGGCGCTGCGGCGGCTGGCGCGGCATGGGGGGCCAGGTAGTCCACCAGGCGGTTGACAGTGTCCATGTAGGCCCCCCATGCCTCTTGGCGCCAGGCCAGCGCCCTCTCCTGCAGCTGCAGGTGCTGCTCCACGACTTCCAGCTGCCAACGGTGGATGGCCAGCAGCTGGGGGTCCGTCGCCGTCGGCTGGTGGTGGCGCGGGGTCCGCCGTCTAGCCCGCCGTGGGGCCAGTCACTTCTTGGCCGAGGGGCTGGCCTGGAGCGATGGTCCCGGAGGGCTCTCCGGGACCACTGATGGCTCACCGGCGCTCTCTTCCGGTCCTTCTGATGGTGTAGGTGCAGGACACAGGAGAGGAGGGGGGAAAGAAGAATGGAGACAGGCGTTAGTGTGGGCCCCGAGCCGTGGCCTTTGTCCCCCCAGCCCTGTGCTGCAGGTTCCCCAGCCCCGTCCCCGGGAGATGCTGCTGTGATGGATGGGGTTCAGGGGTCCCCCTGCCCTGCACCCCATCCCCTGGTGGGAGCGACTCTCACTTCACTCCGCAGGGTCTGACAGCAGGAGAGGTTTCTTAGGCCACAGATGCCCAGTTTCTCCCAGGAGTAACAGCACCAGCTGTCGGAAGAGACAGTCCTTCCAACCCGTCCTGGGGAGAAGACCCCAAGAGGTGCCCCTCTGGGATGCAGCTTTCCCCCTCCTCAGGCTGGCTGCCTTCCAGCTCTCCCTTCCCCTAGCCTCTACCTGTGGCCCCCGCCCTCCCCCCCAATTCCAAGCCAGCTCGGCTCCTCCCTCCTCTTTGTTCAGGGCAGAGGTGTCACCTGCCAGCTGTAGCCCCAGGATCCTCCTTTGCCCCTGGGAGCTATTCAGCTCTTGGTGCTCATATGTAGCGTGAGTCTCCCTTTTGCACTCCCCCCACTCCATCACATGCTGCTGCTGCTGCTGCTGCTGCTGCTGTGGGGTGTCCCACCCCCTCCTCCCGGGGGCCCCTCGAGGTTCCGCTCCCCCCTGCCCCGGGGATCGGGCATGGCACTGTCGTGCGGGGTGAGTGGGGGAAGGGTTAGGGCTGATGCACTGCTGTGAGGGACGTGGCCCTGCTGTCCTTGGGGCCATGGCCATGTGAGCATGTGGGGGGCCCTGGACACATATCTATTACTCCCCGCCCCTCAAGCCCAGGGGTGTACACCAGAGGGGGGTACATACCTGTCAGTCCACTCCCACGGTCTGGAGATCCCAGGGGGGCGGAGGCCCGGCTGCTGCTCCGGGATGGCAGGAGGAGGATCTGCAGCCCGGATTCTGCGGAGGAGGAGCCCCCCATCTCCTCCTCCTCCTCCTCCTGCCGCGATGTCCCGGGGGTGGGCTCCGGGGGGGGCGCCCCCGGGGTGCGGGGCTTGCCTCCGGGGTGGACTCCGTCTGCAGGGCCTGCTGGGGCTCGTCGGCCGAGGTATCAAGGGTGGCCGGAGGGGAGGAGGTGTGCCGGGGGCCCAGGATGTCCCTGAGCTCCCTGTAAAAGGGGCAAGTGACGGGGGCGGCCCCAGATTGGCTTGCCGCATCCTGGGCCCGGGAGTAACCCTGCCGCAGCTCCTTGACCTTACTCCTGACGTGGTCAGGAGTGCGGGCAGGGTGACTCCGGGCAGCCAGGCCGTTGGCCAGCCGAGCGAACACATCCACGTTCTGCCTCTTGCTCCCCATTACCTGGAGCACCTCCTCCTCGCTCCAGAGCCCCAGCAGGTCCCCCAGCTCGGCCTCCGTCCAGGAGGGGCCCCGCTGCTGCTTGCCAGCCTGGCTGCCCTTCTGGCTGGGCTGGCTGCCCTGGCTCCCCTTGGGGGGGGGTCCCCTGGGGGCGCTGGGGGGGCTTCCGGGCAGCCATCGCAGCTGGGTGGGTGGCTGAGGAACGTGCAGGCTGGCCGCATGTCTGGGCTGCCGCCTGCACGTTCCCTCAGCTTCCTGCACAGGAAGGGAGGGGGAGGGGACCTTTAAGGGGCCGCTCCATGCGGCCACCATTGAGCTGAGGGGCTGGAGAGAGCGTCTCTCAACCCCTCAGCTGATGGCCGCCATGGAGGACCCGGCAATTTCGATGTTGAGGGACATGCAACGATTACACGGTCCCTACTTCGATGTTGAACGTCGAAGTAGGGCGCTATTCCTATCCCCTCATGGGGTTAGCGACTTCGACGTCTCGCCGCCTAACGTCGAAGTTAACTTCGAAATAGCGCCCGATGTGTGTAGCCGTGACGGGCGCTATTTCGAAGTTAGTGCCGCTACTACGAAGTAGCGTGCACGTGTAGACATGGCTAATGTGTGGGGGTTATTGATCTGGCATAAGATAGTTGGAATGACACAAAATTTTGCCAAAGGGAAAATGTCAGGGTTCTTTCTTGAGCGAATTTTTCCGAGATGTGTGGACTTCGATGCAGAATGAAGGCACATGCAAAGCCACTGAAAATCGATATATAAAGCTTAAGCAGCCAGGGGCACACTTATGCAAGGCTGAAGTGTTGGAGTCAAAGAGTCTTTGACTAGCAGCAGCAGGGGAGCGTCTTCGAGCAAGTGTCAGAGTGTCTTGGCAACAGTACAAGATGTCTGCAACTTTCTTTCACTTATGCAGAAAACACGTCATGTAGGCAGTGCAGTGGTGCGTGAAGACAACAGTCTAGGTTTGGTCTTGAAATATTTGCACCAAGATCAAAGGCTTGTTTGACTGTTGTAGGGAGATGGACTGAAATTTTTGTGACAGAGGAGATGGCATTTCCAGAAACATTTCTCTCTCTGGCCATTAATTGGTTGTTACATATCTGCTGTGCAGTCATGGGTGGTTTTTACCTCTTCAAAGTATTTAATGTACTAGAAATATTAGTTCTGAATTACATAGAACATTGAATGGTATAAAACTGGTTCAATTTCTTTGGAAACAGAGCCAGTTGAACACCCACGTAAATGCATTGGGCTCAGATATTATCCCCTTAAAATAAGATTAAGGTTTAATATGTGCAGGAGCAGACAGCAATACATGCCCAGAGGAAGGTGTTGCCAGATATGTGATACACACCACATTATATTTACCTCTCTGTTCTCATCATTTGTGGTTGCATATATGTGTAATTTTGATATAGCCACCAATTTCCTTCTTAGTTCCAAGATTATGTATTTGTACTTTGTCCAGCGTTTTACCTTTCGTATGTAGAGATTAGGTGACTCTGAAACAGTATGCACTAAGAATGTACTGAATGTGACTAAGTGTCTAAATATGAAGGCTACCTCTACACTAGAGGGTTTTGTTGACAAAACCTGCAGAACATCCACACTAAAAATGCATTCTGTCGACAGAACTCAGCACTTGTGTCTACAGCCTTTTGCCCCTCCCGCATGAGGCAGAACGCCTTTCTCAACAGAAACTGTCAACAAAAAAAAACTGTGTGGACACTCAGGGGTGCCCCTCTGTCAACAGACAGGGCTTCCGGGTCACCAGGCAGCTCTGTCTGCTGTGCTTCCTGTTGGCCGTTCTGTCAAGAGAGCACCTGGGCAGTCTGGCTGTTCTCTGTTGACAGAGTGGATCGACAGAGCTTTCATGTGTGGCCATGATCTGTCGACAGAAGTTTTGTTGGAAGATATCTTCCCACAGTAACTTCTGTTGACAGATTGCTGTAGGGTGGGTGTAGCCATACAGTACTGTTTATGCTCTATTTGGTACCAATTGTCAGGCAGAATTTACACTGTCCCCTACTGTGCTCCCTAAAATTATACCTGCAAACTGCATTAGCACCTGTGGATTATTTCCTCCTAATGGGAACTTAGATTCCATATACCTTTGTCTTCCCTGATGCTGGAAGCCCTCTGAGAGCAATAATGTGCGTGCAGGATTAAAATAAAGCAATTCCCTTTTCTGTTAAAGAATACAGGTATTAATTGAAACATGAAGATGAGGAATAACTCCAGCAGTATTGCCCTGAAGTCCAGAAAACAACTGAACTGACATTGAAAAAGCATCTTAATTGGAATTCATTTGCAAATTAGACACATTTAAATTAGGCCTTAAGAGAGATCTCAATTACCTTATGCTTTACAAGGGCAATTTCCCCACCTGTGATATTCACAGGAATGGCACACATCTGAATGAACTTTTAATTTGCTTCATTTACTGGTCCTATGAGTGACGGGTAACCCCTTTTCCCTTGTCCTGCCTTCCTCTCCTCCCTCTTATATAAATCCTGTATTCTAATTATCTACTCCAATCATCTGAAGAAGTGGGTCTTACTCACAAAAAGCAAATTTATTAGCCTTTAAGTTCTACTTGTTATTTATGAAGCCACAGACTAACATGACTACACCTCTGGACTATTTACCATAAGTTTGTGCTAGGGTATAAGTACCATAAGGTGACTATAAACAAACAAACAAACAAACAAACAAATCTGATTAGGCCATTGCATTGTCCAGTCTGAGCGTAATATTAAAAAGGAGTTAAACAGCATGGGGTGAATTAGAACTTTTATAACAATTTCTTTTAATATTTTGACACATTGTTAGAAACACATGTAAGGGAATTAGTTTTTTAAAATACGATTTTCAACCTGACATTTCCTGTTCTTAACAGTGCTTCCAGAACGAGTAAAGCACAGCACAACTACAGGCACAAATACAGAGACCGCCTTAAAGGTACAATTACACCCAGACTTGATGATTCACAATACTGTAGCCCTTCTACAATACAAACAAGCAAATGATGTGTTTCTGAATTCTGCAAATGAAAACTGTACATTCGGTGGCCTATTTTTCAATTTATAGGAGGCCGAGGACAAGTGATCGAAATGTTCCCAATAATATCTGTAAACAGTTTTTGTAGCACTTGGTAATTAACAATTAACAAATTATCCATAGAGAATCATGAAAATGAACAACACTCAGCAGTAGAAATAAAAGATTAAATAAAAGATAACAGCAAATTATTGTTGTGACCCTCATTGTCATTCCATATCATCTGATTGTTAGTCAGGATCACTTTTTTGAGCTTGCAGAGAATGTTTTCTATCAATTGTCTGTGTACTCTTCCATTCTCCTGCTGATTCCCATACACTGCATTTCTCTGCTGCATCTTCCAGTCTCCCATTACCGTAGAGATGGTACTGTGAGAGGCACTGCAGAGATGTACTTATTCAATACAAGGGATGACATAGTGTGGGTTGGCCTGCAGATGTTGGGGACAGGATTTTGGTGCAGGGCACTGATTTGCACAGCTGTTTTTGTGGCCATAGGATCAAAGAGAGTAATCACCTTTTGCTTCCATCAACCAGAGCTGACTTGAACTTAAAAGTAAAAAGCTTGCAAACCCGTTACCAATTCCATGCAATCCAAACCCTGTCAAAAACAATTTCTATTGAAAATGGCAAAAAACCTGATTACCAATACTTCAGTAGAAACTGAAATGTTTTATTCAACTGGAAGGATAGTCTTGCGGTTGAGGCACTGGATTGTGACTCAGGAGACCTGGCCTCAGTTCCTGGCTTTGCCACACTCTTACTGTGTAACCTAGGCTTGTACCTCTCACTTTCCTATTCAAACACAGGACATTGATAGCCCTTTCTCTTATCCCAGGTCTGCAGTGTCTATTTAGATTGTAAATGTTCCCTGTTTCTTACTATCAACAAATTTCTGGGACAGCTCATGTGGCACATATAGGCTATGTCTACACGTGAGTGATCTGTTAACAGAAGTTTCTGTTGGCAGATATTTTCCAACAAAACTTCTGTGAACAGATCGTGGCCACATTGCCAAGAGGACTGCAATAAAGATCTGCTCTGTTGACAGAGAGTGGCTGGATTGCCCGGCTGACCTCTTGACAGAACAGCCAACTGGAAGCACAGCAGACAGGGTTGCCTGGTGTCCTGGAAGCCCTGTCTATTGACAGAGGGGCACCCTGGAACATCCAGACTGGCTTTCTGTCTACAGAATCTGTCAACAGAGGTGTTCTGCCTCATGGGGGAGTGGCAGAACGCTGTCAACAGAAGGCTGGGAATGGGCAAATTATCAGATGGGCTACAGCTGAAGAGAATTAGGTGTCCTAAGCCTACCCCTGAATGATGAATAAGCCCATCTGAGAAGGAACAGGCAGGGCTAGTAGAAAACCAGTAAGTTGTCAGAAGGGTGCTGTAGCGAGGGGGCTTCCAGCCAGTTTCTGGATATGAAAGTGAGAAGTTATTCAGTCAGTCCAGGGAGAGAGGGTGTAAGAAACGTTCAGGAAAGTGGCAGTAAGGTTTCATAGAATACTGGAATTGGAAGGGACATGAGGAGGTCATCAAGTCCAGTCCCCTGGCATTCATGGAAGGACCAAGCACCATCTAGACCATCCCTGACAGGTGTTTATCTAACTTGCTTTTAAATGTCTCCAGTGATGGAGATTCCACAGCCTCCCTAAACAATTGATTCCCGTGCTTAACCACCCTGACAGTTAAGAAGTTTTTCCTAATGTCCAACCTAAACCTCCCTTGCTGCAGTTTAAGCCCCATTGCTTCTTGTCCTGTGGCTTAAGAAAGTACAGAGACCGGCTGATGATTGGATGGTCCCTGAGCTGGAACCCCAGTGGAGGATGAGTCTGGCTTCTCTTACCAGCTTCTGAAGAAATGGCTTAGTCTGGGCAGTGAATAAGAAGACTCCCTGAAACAGTCTGTAAGCAGAGTATTATGTAACAACCAATCTGGAGGGCTGAATCATGAAGAGGAAGTACATGGAGTCCCAGAGAGGGAGCAGGGCTATGGCAAGAGCAAAAAGACAGAATGGGATGTCAGACCTGGATGAGGTACCCTAAAATAGTGAGTGAACCCTGTTACAGCGTGCCTTAAGTAACACTGGACTTTTGGGATGGAAGATAACATAGCGGCAGTATATAAGGCTGCCTGTTGAAATCAATGCTTGTATTTTGTGTGTATTTTTATGCTCTCTCCAGCAGTGATAACTCAGCTGGGTTGTATACATGTTCTTCTATTGCTATGCACCTCCCAACACAAGGCACAGACATAGTCTCTGTCCCAAAGACCATTCAGCCTGAACATAACATGATAGAAGCAAGAGCAGAGGAGGGAGAAGGGATGAGCAAAGGCAAGTCCACATGGCTACTCAGTGAGATATGGATGCTGCTCGGCAACACAGTTAACTGTGTTATTAATAACCATTTCTCCTCCTGTCACTTTTTGAGAAAGAAAGTGGAAGAGAGGGTACCTGGTGGGTGTGAATAAGGCAAGGGAAGTGATTTGGGAGGGTGTCCCAGGCATAATGGAATGAGGCACTGCAGTCCTAAATCAGGAAGACACTTGAGCATTTGTTTAGATTGTTCCTGTTTGGAACAGTACTTAAGCACAAATGTAACCTTAAAGCACGTGATTAAGTACTGTCCTGAAACAAGCTGCTGTCCTGAAGGCCAGAGATATTTTGGCCGTGTCTACACTAGCTGACTACCTCAATGCGGTTGGGGTAATGTTGAAGTAGCACATGCTGCGCCTACACATGCCATGTGCTACTTTGACATTAAAATCGACCTTAGGTGGTGAGACGTCGAAATCTCTATTCCCATCAGAAGACGTTGAACATCGAAGTAGGGTGTGTCTAGACGATCCACGTCCTGCTGTGTCAAAATAGTGGGGTCCTCGATGGTGGCAATCAGTTGAAAGGTTGAGATGGGCTGGCCAGCCCCTGCAGGGCTCTGTGATTGCCATGTGCAGCATTGCTTAAAGCTCCACAGACCCGGACATCGTGTGGCAGGAAGCTGAGAGTGTGCAGGCACTGGCAGCAACACACGACTGCCCTGCACACACTTGGAGAGTCCCCGACAGCCATGATGGCATCCAGCCAACCCCCTGAGCACCCCCAGGGCTCCCCCCATGAGGAAACCCAGGGCTTCTAGGAGTCCGGCCAGTGGGGTCAAGAAGAGGCAGGGCCCCTCCTGGACCAACATGAGCTCCGAGACATGCTGGGGATCTGTGGGGAGGAGGAGGTGCTCCACATAATGGGGAGGAAGCGGCGGAATGTGGAAGTATTCGCCCAACTGGCCAAGGGCCTGGCCATCTGGGGTCACCCGGACAGCACTCTGGCCCATGGCTGGAGTAAAGTGAAGGAGCTGCAGCAGGGTTATGACTGGGTCTGGGACTTGGCCACATGGTCTGGGGCCACCCCCGCAGCTTGCCCCTATTACAGGGAGCTCAGGAGCATCCTGGGCCCTCGGGACACCTCCTCCCCCCCCGGCCTTCCTTGACACCTTGGCTGATGAGCCCCAGCAGGTCTCTGAGCTGGAGCCTGGCCCGGAGGCCAGCCCTGCACCCCAGGGGCCCCCAGAGGAGCCAGCCCTTGGGACCACCGAGGAGGGGTCTAGCAAGGAAGGGGAGCTCCTGATCAACCTTCCCTCCTGGAGCTCCAGCTGGGCATCCACCTGCTGGGTGTCCCCCGGCCACAGGAGTGGACAATCAGGTAGGTACCTCAAAGGGCGCACACCCCTGGGTCATGGGTTGAGGCACCAGACATGATCAGGAGCTCCCCACACTCCCAGTAGACCCCAGGCCACCATGGTCCAGCCACAGCATGGCTCTAGGATGGTGGCATGGTCACTGGTGCCCATCAGCACCTCGCCTCATGGACAGTGCTGCGGCCCATCCTGGGGGAGCAGGGGGCGAACGCTGAAGGAGGGCCACCCACAGGGATACCACGCCCAAGGCCAGGAGACAGGGAACAGGGACCCATGGGGGAATGGAGGGGTGAGGGTTGTGGAAAGGGGCCCAGTACTAACAGCTGTCCTCTCTCTTCCCCCCATCTGCAGCCGTACCATCCGAGGGCCACAACAGCACCATGGTCTCTGTGGTTCCAGAGAGCCTGCCAGGGCCCTCCAACTGCAGCAGCCAGCCAGGACAGGGAGCACCACCAGGACCAAGCCGCCACTGCCAGAGCCAGCTGCAATCTGCTACTGACCCCCATGTCCTCGAGACCCTAAGGCACCAGGTTGGGGTGGTGGAGTGCCACCTTGAATTCAAGGAGTGTGCCTTGGCCTGGTGCCGGGAGGCCTGGGTTCCTTCATGGAGACCTTTCGGTGGCTCGCGGCCACCCTGGACCACACTGCGGACCAGCTGACCCTCGCCCCCTGCTGCGCCATGTGCCTTCGCTCCTGCTAGCCCACCTGCTCCGGAGCCCAGAGAGGAGGACTATGGGTCAGCAGGCCCAGCCTGGCTATATTTGCCCATCCTCCCAGCACCCACCCAGCCACGACAGTGACCCCGGACAAGGGTGGAGCTGGCAACCTGTACCCGGTGGGGGTCATGCCCCTCCACACCGGACATACCAGAGAGAGGGGCCAAGGACTGTGCCAGCCAGGCCCCACCCCCATATATAGTTCCCTCCTCCCACATTTCCTGTAAATAGTTTTTCCCTCTCTGTAGTGTAGTGCTCCTCCCCCCTGTAAATAGTTTCAAAAGAGTTGGAGTTAAAGATTTATTTATAACAAAAATTTTGATTGTTAAAATAAACATATATAACCCACTTTAGTTTTCACAAACCCTGTGTGGCATATGCTCTTTGCGGGGGCAGTGTGCAGGTGGTGGGGGGCAGTGTGTGGGTGGCCCACCCGGGTTGGCCAGGGCAGGGCTCACTCTGCCCCCAATCAAAGGAGGCCCACAGGGCCTCTCTGACACATATCCCCTAGTTGTGGGCCTGGCGGCTGGAGGTGGCGGCTGGCTGGGGGTAGACTGTGTCAGCCTTGGGTGCCCACCTCTGGATGAAGGCCTCCCCCTTGCTGTCCACCAGGATGTGGCGCATGTAGCATGTGCCCACATCCTGGGGAGATTGGGGAAGCCCATGTCCAGGCAGGCTAGGAGGCAGCACCATCAGCCTTTGAGGTGGCCAAACGCCTTCTCTACTACCTGTTGGGTGTGGTTCAGGTGGCCATTGAGCCTCTCCTGGCTGGTATTGAGGTGTCTGGTGTAGGGGCACATAAGTCAGGGCTGGAGTGGGTAGGCCGCATCAGCCATGAGACAGTGGGGATCTCCCTCCGGGGGATGTAGGTCCCCACCTCCAGCCGCCAGCACAGGCCTGAATTGCAAAAGACATGGGTGTCTTGTGGATGCTGCCTCAGCGACAGCATCGAGGGCCTCCGGCGGCTGCTGCTGCTGCTGGGGGTCCATGGCTGCTGGGACTCAGTCTGCAATAGTGTGGACAGCACTCTGCAGACCTCATACTGTGCAGGCCAAGTGTGTTTGAGAGGGGCCCTTTAAAGGACTGGCTTGCTGTTGCCCTGGAAGGGCTAGTCTGCCCCGTGACCCCGTCCACAGGGTTTCCTGGCCCCTTATTTTGAAAAGAGCCACTTTTGTGTGTAGATGCTCTCTGGGAGTGGGGGCCATTTTGATATTGTCCATCCCAATGTTGACGTTAAACGTCAACGGCACCAGCCCCAGAGGATGTGTAGATGCTACACGTCGAAGCAGCTTATTTCGACGTCTCTACAATGAAGTAACCTACTTCAGCGTAGCAGTCTAGTGTAGATGTAGCCTTTGAGGAGGAAGAAAATAAATGCTAACAAAGGAGGCATTGACCAAGTAGAAGGGTGAGGGAATGGAGGTTGAGTCTGTATGAGTGAGATATCAAGGAACTAGTATATGTGACCCATGTTTTGAAGTCAAAGACTGAACTTCATGTCCATGTAGTATTTCCTCCTCCTGTTGGAGAAGGGGCAATATGCAGCTAAAGGTACAGGACTGAGACCTCGGAGAACCAGGTTTTGGTGTCTGCTGTCTTACAGTCTTCTTCAGGGACTTGGAGCAAGAAACTGCCCTTCTGTGACTCAGCTTCCCCACCTGTTAGATGGAATATAATTTACCTTTTAGCACGCCGTGAAAGTGAGGTGATATCTACACTGCAAGCACTACAGTAGCAACTATGCATTTGTAGTGCAGACACTTCCCACAGTGGTGAAAGAGGTTTTTCCCACCCTGGTTGCAAATCCATTCCCTCAAGAGGCAATAGTTAGGTTGATTAAAGAATTCTTCTGTCAACCCAGCTGTGTCTATAGTGGGGGTTAGGTTGACCTAATTTCTTTGCAAAACTTACCACATGACCAAGCGATGTAGCTAGGTAGACCTAAGCTTCAGGCATGGAGCAGATCTTAGTTATCCCACTCCAGTTGTCATCCAGTTGTTAATTTGTTTTGTCTCTGAATGCCTGAAAGGAAGACTTGAGGAAACAACTGCGTAAGTATGATTATTCCCTAGATCTTCCCAGAACTCATTCTTATTCTTCTTTCTCTTCCTCTCTTTCCTCTCCCAGCCCACCCTCCTAGTTTATTTTGTAGCTCTTAGGCTCAAGGCTGTCGGAGTGACCTAGAAACAAACTTATGAAGGCAAACTTGTGTAGCTATCTCTACCCATCTAGATACAACATTAGTTCAATAATATTTGTAAATTGTGAAGAGATTTTTGGCTGGACAGTAACAGATAAGAACAAAGTGGTGATGTTAGTAGTATTACATTACCATTTTTGTCAAAAATGTACAGCTTTACATTACTGTTTGTATTAAACTAGGTATGAATAATGTTAATGTCATTGTAACTTTTAAAAGTGACTTATGAAGCAGAGGGTGAGGGGGGAGGTTTGCCTGGTTCTGTCTTTATAACTGCATATAGAGTTCTTGACTGTTCTTGCTTTTTCTTACCTTAGTATTAGATATGTCAAATTGATGTTAAAGGAGGACATATGACAAGAACTGAGCAAAATCACAATTTCTGTCCTTCTGGAAATCCTAGTATTTCAACACCTTGTTTTTTTTTTTTTGTTTTTTTTTTTTGTTACTTTATTGCATCAGGATGATGTAGTCCCCCATCCCTGAGAGAATGGGGACATAAGGCATCTGAATTATTGTTCCCATTAGGCAATGTATCATAAGGACACCTGTTAATATTAAATTAACTTGCAGCACCATATCTGAAGTCAGTTCAACAAGCCAGAATATTTTTATTTGAGTCAAATTGTGTTTTGTTTTGGTCTCCTTGACAGAACTAACTACTTTAGCAAAATCAAAATTTCCCATATTGATTTGTGATGTTTGCCCACATAGTAATAAGAAAATAGGACCCAAAATGCACCTCAAGCAGATATATAGGTCTGAATACTCCACTATCATCATGTTGCCTTTTTTTCATTGTAAAATTTCAGCCATTCAGCAACCTGCGAGACTACCTGATCTTTTTGGCCAATCAGGGTATATGTGAGTATACCATGTGATTTGTGACTCCACATAACCACCTGGCCAACTTTGAATTCAGCAAATAATGTGACAAACTGACAATTTTTGAAACCACCCTAATAGGAAATTATTTTTGCTCTAATTTTTAGCATTTGGGTATATCTTGCAAATCTGCAAATCAGCATAGCTTAATGAAGAAAAGTTACCCTTTATGTTATCCTTGTAACATGTCACATTAAATAGGATTTAAAATGTTTGTATAGAATACTCATGTATTATCAAGTATATTCAGCAAAACACAGAAATTCAGATAATTGCATCAGTGGCATTATTTCTATTTAATGGGACATTGTTAAGCTTGCAACTCAGAATTTGACCTACTGGTATAATCTATGTTATAATAGTTACAATATAGCCAATGAAATCATGTGAATTCTAATGAAATGAAATAACCATTGTTGTTGCTGCAAAATTCAAGGAAAAAGAGGCCTGGCAGATCTGAGACCTACAATATTTCATGGACACTCACAGAAGAGTCATTCAACAGCAAAAAGAAAATTACTAACCAACCCTTTCATCAGCAGAGCAATGTTAAATTTGTCATGGAATTGGTATATACACAAAGTTAATGAGGCAGAGGTATGTTGGCTATCAGGGGTAAGTATTATGGGGATCTTGCATTGTTTGGCACCTTATGAAGCCATTCAGATCTATGATAGGAGGATTTGCTAGCATTTTATGCCCTTCATGCACAGCTGTAAATCACTACACAAAGGAGATAGTGGAGAATCAGACCCAACATAGTCAATAGAATGAATAAGATCCTTAGTATTCCTCTTTGATTCTTGACCTAGTTCTGGAAATTGCTTGCTACATGACCTTGGATAACTTAAATCTCTTTCTGTTTTCCTATCTGTAGTGTCTCTCAGGGGTTCAATCAGATTTAATCAGCCAATACATTTTTCTAAAGTATTTTGAGACCCTCCCAATGAAAGAGATTTTTTAAATACACATAAGCAGTGGGACAGATACATCTATTAATCTTGGCTTATGGCTGCTTAGTGTGACCGGAGTATAATATTGAACTTCACCCAAAATGTTTAGAATGGTTAAATTGGGAGACGGTGAAAGAGTGGAGCAAAAAACATTTTTTTAAAACCGTGGCTAATGGTTTTCTTTTCATATGTTTCATATGAACTCCTTAGACTCAGATCACCTTGCATTCATATTACCGTACACTGCTCTGTATAAAGTGTTCTCAGTTAAATCTTACTGTTTTAGAAATGTATGTCTGTCTGCCCATTTGTGAGTTGTTTATTCAAAAATTCCTCCTGCATGGTAAGAGCTAGGACTACCACATCTGGTAATCTGAGTCTAAGGAACTCATAATTTAAAGCCAGGTCAGGGTTTGGTTGTGCCAGGACAATGGGCTATGCCTTGAATGGGATTGTTTTGTATCAGATGGAAAGGGAGGGGTGTGAGGTCAGGAACAGTTACACTCAGACATGACCACAGGGGGGCAGCAGGTGGCCCAGCAAACAGCCACTGACCAGCAGCACCCGCCACCTTGGCCTGGCTCAGGGAGCATCTCCTTGTGCACCTCTTCACCCTTTCCCTCCCTGGCTGGCCATACATCCCACCACACTTAGGCTAGCTGGCACAGTCTCCCCACTACACCGGGCAAATCAGCAGTAACTCTTATTGCTGCCTCCTGATTTCTCTTCACTACCCTGGAGCCAGACTCCGGCCCCATATTTTAACAGCCGTTACAACAAACGGAAAACTCAAACCAAAGATTTGGGTGCTGACATGTTAATGAAACCATAAGAGCAACTAGAGTCAAATTGATGCAAGAGCAGAGGATGCAGGTGTGAACTGTAATTACTTTGGCAGTTTGGAATGAGAGTAATTCAGGGTTGATAGAGAAGGAAACAGAGTAATCTGGAGAGAGATCATTGAATGCACTATCCTGTAACTGATAATGAGAAAGGAGAGATCTGCAACAGTCATGGACTGTAGTAAGGGGAGTTGCAGGAACAATTATATAGTAACTAATAGTTTTATAATGAAGCAATTACAAAGGGTTGGAGACATATACATTGCACAGAAAATGATTTAAAATGTGATTTTAAGCATTGTTATTAGTACATAGTATATTACATTTAGAAAGCCCATGTACTGAATAGCAGAGAACATCATTAGTTAAATAATTAAAAGGACATTCTTCCTTTTCTGAAACAACAGATAATGTTGCCAAGAAATCTCCCATGTTTTAGTTAGTCCGGTCAGAGTGCTAGAGCTCCTGGAACACACTCCTGCATGGGATAAGAGTAGGTACTAATTTCAGTGTACTCTGAACTAAAATCAGAGCATCTCTTTGACTTAGTTGTCCCTCAGCTCAGCACATGTAGATGCTCCACTCATGACCCCATTCTGTGTCCCAAACTGTAAAGGAATCAGGGGAAGAAAGACTTCCATTTCTCTTTTTAAATACTAAGGAAGTGCTGATATATGAAGGCATGGGAGACATAGAAGTGTTGAGAGGTAAGGTGAAACACATCTATTTTATTTACTTTTGCTAGTTGCTAGGTCTTAATTTAAAAATATAGCATTATATTTGTATCCATTCAAGTGCCTGGCATGTTTTTCTTTGCATCAGCTTTAATTTTGTCTGGAATTTGGTTTAATGCTGTCAAGTTCAGGCAGATGAAATGACATTAATGGGTCTGATTATCTTACACTTCGTGTAGCTGTGTACAATTGTACAAAGTGAGTGTTAGCCCCTCAAATCAAAATTATCCACTCGCATTCATTGGCAACATTCTGTCCCACTTCACATGCATACATATGAAGGGCTGGACAAGGCAGTGGAGAATCAGGCCCAATGGAACAGATCCTCAACTGCAGCACTGTTATGCAGTAGATGTGGCTTAGATACACTTTTTTTTTCTCTTCACCCAAGCTGCACTGAGTGTGGTTGAAATGCAGCCAGGATCTGGCCCACAGACTTGGGAGAAATCCAGACTTTGTGATTGGGATGGGGGTGTGCCTCATCTCGATCAGGAAAAGCCTAATGAGCTCCCCAGGGCTCAGTTGGTACTAAATAGGCTCACCTGCAGAGTCTGCTGCACTTGGCAGAAATGAACTTAAAAGGGAGAGTTTGTCACAGGAACAGTTAGCAACTGAGTCTAGCAACTAAGCTCTGGGAGGAAAATGATGTGTGAGTCTTTGCTGCCTACCAGACCACGAGCAAGCTGATTACAGAAGGATGGGTGGAAAATCTGCTAAACCTGAGGTCAGGGCTTTCCTTGTAGACAGCGTTTGAAGCATTCATACCAAGAGTCCTGATAATTGGAATGACTCTGATAAGTTTCTGATAATGCTCAATGGGACCTAAAAGGTCTAGGTCATGCTAATGAAGGACAACCTCATGAAAAGAAGTATCTATCCATTAGTTTCCTTCTGTATCCAAGAACCAGGCAGGTATCGGTGTGCCTTTTTTCAAAAGATAAAAATATTACTTCCACAGTGAAAGTCCAGGAGATCCAGAAGCTTGATGCCCCTCATTTAGGAGTTTTTCATTGTTTATTCCATAAACCTAAAAACTACAGTACTGGGATGCATAGAATAACAGCTAGGCAGTAAAAAACTGTACCTCTGTACTTAATCTTATTATAATAAGAGCTGGGAACACCACCTATTAAGACTGTTTGACACTTCCAATTATAAGAGCCCATTTTCATTTGCTTATAACATTGTCAAACTGTGACCCTCTGGGGTGAAGATTTCCATGCTAGATATCTGCCTCACAGTGTATTGTTGTATGAAAACGTCAGCCAAAACTGTTTATCCATTTCAGAGAATGATGCTATGGAAATTATTTTGTGCTCATTAAAAATGTCTGGCATCCTTTCCTGGAAAAGCTATAGCACCTCCATGTTTGCACCGGGGACTTTATGTATGGCAGGAGGTGGCCTTTGTGCTAGGGATGCACCTCTGACCGTCCCATGCAAACCTGCACAAATTTGGTCATGCAATCAGCATGTGGAAAAAATAGCGATTGCACATGCTCATAAAAGCTCTCATTTAGTAGCTAAATTCCCCCAAGATTTCATCTGCATTAGAAATGCTCCAGTCTGGGGCCGAGCAGGAATTTGCCTGCAACTGCAGTTGTGGACTATATATGGGGTGAGGCACTGATTCAGAGAGCAGGGACACTGGCTTTCTTGGCTCTCAGTCCTTTTGCGTTATGACACAGTCCTTAATTACACGATCACATGCAATATCTTCAATAAGACCTCTGCCTCCTTCAGTGAATGGATCTGACCTACTCTGTGGATGAAATGTGGCTGAGTAGCAGAGCAGGCTGTTGTCCTTAATTAAAAAAATATATTATCCTGCATATGAACAAGTTAGGGAAACTGAAGTTAGGGAATTAATTCCAAAATTAAATCATAATGGTATTCTAATGTACCGGGTGGGGTGGGGTGACTTTGCACAAATTAATAACTTGTGAAAGTAAGGTATGTGGCTGGCGTGTTTTACATTCAAATGGTTCATGTTGTGTCTTAAACAACCTGGATCTCTGCTCCATTCAACTTCAGAGCTCATGACACATGGCTGGCAGTACTGGCATAGTGAAAGCTTTCCCTCTGGTTAATGCTCTACTGTCTTTATTCAGCTTCTCTTTATTATACTTTTAGCAGCCTAAAATCCATTGGGAAGAGAACTGATCAAGTGCCAGAAATATTAATCAACTATTGAGTAAATTTGTGAATATTATCAGACTGCCCTAGGTGGGACTTTCACAAACATCTGACTGTTTTGGATATCTTATAAAGTCATGGCCAAATCTTACTCCTCCATTTTCACTATCATTGGCATTTACCCTTTCCTCTAATTTATTCATAAGGCAGTCGGTTTCTCTGATCAGTAATAATGCAGTTTCTATCTTTTCAGTAAAAAAGTCGTGTTCCCTTTTATTATGTATAATCATTCCTTACTTAATTTATAGGGTGTCATGTATTATTCAGTGACAGCTCTTTGCTCTGACTGGTTCTGTATAATCTTACACACTTCAAAAATTGTTTGAATTGTAATAAAATAATCAACTCTCAAACAAATTCAGCAGATTGCCTTTTAGTTGTTAAAGCTAGTGTTTTGTCCTGAAGAACCTTCTTCAGGCCCTTACAGAACAAAGTACAATTAATGTGGCAATGTTTCTTAAAATAAAAAGCATTTGGAGCATTTAAGTATTGTCTTTTTCCTGGGAAAAATATTCAGATGTACCAAAAAATGACATGGAATTTGTTTCTCTGTAGGGGGCTGAACAAAAACCTTCGACTTCCGTGTGTGTTGGAATGGTACATTTGGCCTTGTACAAAACACACCTTTTGTGTGGCATGCTCCTTCACTCATTTTCCAAGACCTTTTGGGTTTTACAATGTATCTTTTCTAAAGTCTACTCTTGTTCTTTCTCCCCAAAGCAGCTGCGGCAGATGCTCTGTTACCCACTTCCCCCAGATCCTCTGTCATTTCAGCTCTCTGCTCAGAAGGTGAAAGATACATACATGGGATGAAATGTTTAATAAGAAAATGCAATCTGCATGCACTGACAGGGTGCAATTGAATTCATGGAGAAGACTGTTCCAGATGATATGCACTGATCAAGTGGAGAGAAGAGCATATAGGGAACACAGAGTAAAATGCAGGATGAGATGCTGAGGCTCATGAGGGAGCAAACAGAGCTGATATGGTGCTTGGCAGAGGTGCAGTAAAAGCATCTGGAGCTCCCCCTACACCCTCTGATGAACTTCCTGCACTGCTCACCAAATTCCAAAGTCTACCCTCCCGAGTGCCCTAGAGTGCAGGTCAGTGGTGGTGAGTGGTGAGATGGGGAAATAACTTTCACTCAGCTGCCAGGGATGTCTCCTGGAACAGAAGGCTGACATTCCCACAGCTTTTATTGGCTTACTGCACTCCCTTCCCCTCAATCTCTTGTGTAGCACTTTCCTTTGCACCCTCCACCCCTCTCTCAGTCAGAGCTACACCACGAACTCCTTTTCTATCTCTATTCCCTGAGTTTTCTAAATAAAAATGCATGGTATCAGAACAACAGCATCTTTCTTATTTGTATCAGCTGTATACAGGGAGGGGAAATAAAATACAGGCCTGTACACCTACTTTCCAATGCCAGGATAGGAAAAGTAACAGCTGTATTCAAGACTCTCCATCCATATGGAGTTTACAAATAATATCTGCGAAGATGAAACTGTGGATCTTCAACACAAATGTGAAGAGTGTGCTCTTGTATGGATGTGAAACCTGGCACAGTAAAAAGTCTTTAAATCACAATCTACAGACATTCATAAAAAGAGGCCTGAGGTACATCCTTCACATCAAATGGTAAAATTTTGTTACAAATGAGGAGCTTTTGATCAGGACAAGAGCCAACTGACATTGAAATCAAGAGAAGAAAGTGGGGATGGCTAGGACACATTCTCAGAAAACCATCATCCAGCATAGTCCATCAAACTCTCACCTGGAACCTTCAAGGAAAACGCAAAAGAGGGAGACCTCAGACAATATGGAGAAGGTCTACTGAGACTGAATGACAAAAACTGGAGTACTCCTGGAGCCAGCTAGAAGTTTTGTCCCAAGACAGAGTGAAGTGGAAGAGACTTGTAGATGACCTATGCTCCATTCAGAGTACAAGGGTTAAATAGTGGTAGTAGTATTAGTATTAGTAGTAGTACATCTGCTTCAGGAACCACCTTGTTAAGAGCAACATATATAAATGTTACATTATCTGACCACTTACGAAATTGGGTTTTCAAAGCCTCTCTGATTCACAATGCCCCTTGATGTGCTCTCCTGATCATAATTAGCAGCTAGATGATCTGTCTTGCCTCCATCCCCACTCTGCAATAAACCTTTCCCCCTTAACTTTCACAGATATTATGGCATGCACAGCAAGCAGCAACCACAATGGGAATATTACTTTTGTTGATGTCTAACCTAGTCAACAGACTCCAAAAGCAGGCTTTTAGACAGTCAAATGCACATCCTACCACTATTTTGCACTTGCTCAGTCTAGAGCTGAACTGTTGCTTACTACTGTTTGGGCTTCCATGAGTCACAGGAGTAAGGGTAGGCTGGGTTTTCAAGGATAACAATTGGCATTTCAATGTCCCAGCTGTTAATTTTACAGTCAGGGAAGAAAGTTTTCTAATGTACCAGGTGGGAAGAAAGTATTCTAATGAACCAGGTGGCGGAGGGGGGGGACTTTGCACAAATTAATAACTTGTGCAAGTAAGGTATGTGGGTGGAGTGTTTTATGTTCAACTAGTTCATGTTGCATCTTAAACAATATTCAGACTGCCCTAGGTGGGACTTTCACAAACGTCTGAATGTTTTGGCTATCTTATAAATTCATGACCAAATCTTAGTTCTCCATTTTCACTATCATTGGCATTTACTCTTTCCTCTACTTTATTCATAAGGCAGTCGGTTTCTCTGATCAGTTCCATCTTGTAGCTGGATCTCTGCTCCATTCAGCTTCAGAGCCCATGATACATGGCTGGCAGTACCGGTATATTGAAAGCTTTCCTTCTGGTTAATGCTCTACTGTCTTTATTCAGCTTCTCATTATTATATATTTAGCAGCCAAATATCCATTGGGAAGAGAACTGATCAAGTGCCAGAACTATTAATCTACTATTGAGTAAATTTGTGAATATTATTAGTATTTAATTTTATCAGGACAGTCTGATAATAATGTAGCTTTCTCAAGAGACCACAGTTCCTAAAGATGCACACATCATGCACTTTACCCAACCTTCCCATGTTGATGTCAGTGAAACAGCCCTTGTGATCTACCAGCACTTGCAACATTATGGACTATGCCATTCAGACTTCATGGAGCAGCAAATGCCTTTCAGTACTTATAGGCTGACTGCCTCAAGCATATAGATTCATAGTATCTTAGAATGCTAGGACTGGAAGGGACCTTGAGAGGTCATTGAGGCCAACCCCCTGCCCTCATGGCAGGACCAAGTACTGTGTAGACCATCTCTGATAGACATTTATCTAACCTGTTCTTAAATATCTCCAGAGATGGAGATTCTGCAACCTCTGTAGGCAATTTATTCCAGTGTTTGACCACCCTGACAGGTACATTTTCCTAATGTCCAACCTAAACCTCCCTTGCTGCCGTTTAAGCCAATTGCTTCTTGTTCTATCCTCAGAGGCCAAGAAGAACAAGTTTTCCCCCTCCTCCTTATGACACCCTTTGAGATATTTGAAAACTGCTATCATGTCCCCCCTCAATCTTCTCTTTTCCCAAACTAAACAAGACCAATTCTTTCAGCCTTTCTTCATAGGTCATGTTCTCTAGACCTTGTTGCTCTTTTCTGGACCCTTTTCAATTTCTCCACATCTTTCTCATTACACAATACACCTTCTCAGTTAGATGTAGTCACTTATACCAAAGATTGGGACTCACCCCTGAGCAAAGGCTGTGGTTGTTGACAGAAGTGGGGCTAACAGTCAACTCCAGTAAATCTACCATTGATATCTGAGGTACCAGGCCTCTTGATTATCTTATTGGTGGTGGATGAGTCTAGCCCCGATGTTTTACCATCAAAATTGAATTTTGGAACACCCCTTTGATTGCCTGCTTTTACTGTCCTTCCTGGGGTAAAAATTTCCAAGGTTAGTAGGAAAATGCTAAAGGACATGGACATAACCTTCCAATAAAGTGACTGACATAAGTAGCATTCTTTTAAAAATATTCTTTTTCTTCAGAGAACAGATGGGCAGGATCCCCTGGGAAGCTAAGATGAAGGGGAAAGGAGTCAAGGAGAACTGGCAGTATTTTAAAGAAGCCATACTGAAGGCACAGGAACAAACCATCTCAATGCACAGTAAGAAAAGCAAATATGGTAGGCAACCAACTTGGCTTACCTGGGAAATCCTTGATGAGCTTAAACTCAAAAAGTACTCATATAAGAAGTGAAAACTTTGACAGACTAAGGAGGAGTATAAATGCAGGACAGTAATCAGAAAGGTGAAAGTACAGTTGGAACTGCAGCTAACAAGGAATGTGAAGGATAACATGAAAAGTTTCTACAGGCATGTTAACTATAAGAGGGTGATTGGGGAGGGTGTGGGTCCCTTACTGGATGGGGGAGGTAACCTAGTGACAAATGATGTGGGAAAAGCTGAAGTACTCAATGCCTCCATCTTCACAGAAAAGGCAGCTCCCAGACTACTGTACTAAGCAGTGTACTAAGGGAAAGAGGTGGACAGCCCTCAGTGGGGAAGGAACAGGTTAAGAGCTATTTAGAAAAAAACTAGACATACACAAATCCACGGAATGGGATTTAGTGCATCCAAGGGTACCGAGAACATTGGCAAATGTCATTACAGAGCCTTTGGCCATAATCTTTGAAAACGTGGAGATCAGGAGAGGGCCGATCTTTAAAAAACAAAAGAAGGACAATGCAGGGAACTATAGACCTGTCAGCCTTATCTCAGTCCCCATAAAAATCATGGAGGGGATCCTCGAGGAATCCATTTTGAAATACTTGGAATTGGGGAAAGTGATCAGGAACAGTCAATTTTGTTTCACCAGGGGTAAATCATGCCTGATCAACCTGATTATCTTCTGTGATGAGGTAACTAGCTCTGTGGACATGGGGAAGTCAATGGATGTGATATACCTTGAGTTTAGCAAAGATTTTGATACAATCTCCCACAATATTCTTGCCTGCGAATTAAGGAAGCATGGATTGGAGAAATAGATTGCAAAGTGGATAGAAAGCTGGCTAGATGGTGGGCCAAACAGGTAGTGATCAATGGCTCGATGTCTAGTTGGTGGTTGGTTTCAAGTGGAGTGCACTTTTCAAAGATTGGTTCTAGGGCCTGTATTGTTCAACATCTTTATTAATGACTTGGATGAGGGAATGGAGTGCACTCTTAGCAAATTTGCAGATACATTGGAGGGTAGGAATAGGGTCCAGAGTGACCCAGACAAAGTGGAGGATTGGGCCAAAAGAAATCTGATGAGGTTCAACAAGGACAAGTGCTGAGTCCTGCACTTGAGATGGAAGAATCCCAAGAATTGTTACAGGCTGGGGACTGACTGGCAGTGCAGCAGAAAAGCACCTGGGGATTACAGTATAGAAAGGATGTGGATGCATTGGAGATGATTCAGCAGAAGGCAACCAAAGTGATTAGGGGCCTAGAGAACATGAACTATGAGGCAATACTGAAGGATTTGGGATTATTTAGTTAGCAGAAGAGAAGAGTGGGAGAGGAGATTTGACAGCTGCCTGAACTTCCTGAAGTGGGCCTCTACAGAGGCTAGAGAGAGGTTGTTCTCAGATGGCAGAACAAGGAACAATGGTCTCAAGTTACAGTGGAGGAGGTCTAGGCTGGATATGAGGAAAAACTATTTCATTAGAAGGGTGGTGAAGCTCTGAAATGCATTACCTAGAAAGAGGTGGTGGAATCTCCATTTTTGTGTCAGTACTTGCCAGTACTGAGTACTGGCACCTCAGCAGCCCCAGCGTGGGATTGTTTGGGGCAGGGAGCTGGCTGAGTACCGGTTCCTCTTTTTCTAACAAAAAAAACTTCCACTTGTTAGGGTTGATCCTGCTTTGGGCAGGGGGCTGGACTTGATCCCCTTAGGTCTCTTCTAGCTGTAGGATTTTGTGATTCTATGAAAATAACGATCTCTAATACAATATATTTTAAACTAGATATTAGACACAAATATTCAGTGTGAGTTAAAACATCTAAACTACATTAGCAGCCAGCTTAAATGATTCTAAGCAATGTGCTTTGTTTCAGATTGCCTGGCTTCAATAGATTGCTGACAGTAGTACTTAAAGTGTAAGTTAAGTTTTAAACCGGGCAATTAAAATGCACATACAACTGAAGAATATGCATTATAATATTAAGACAAACTATATCATGTTATATACTACCAAATAACAAGCTTTCGTCCTGTAGTGACTGACTGACGATATTGCTGGAAGTTGGTGTGTATGCTAGGGCTATCATATAAAAAAGAGGATACCTCTGAGACGGAGTGTATCTGTATCAGTACCTACCCATTTGTGTTGTATTAATGTGCTATAGTAGATATAGTACATTAATACAACATGAGTGGGTAGATACTGATCCAGACACACTCCCTCTCAGGGGTGTCCTCTTTTTTTTGAAAGAGGTTACATATAGTAACCTTAGTGTATGGTGGTTGCTGTTGTTGCGATGGCTTCCTTTAGCTCCTCAGGAGTCTAAACTGGCCTTTTCTTCAGTCTTCTTCTCCATCTTCAATCTCTCTTGCTCCTTATCTAACAGTCTATTGGTAGTGACATCTTTACTGAGTTTTGAATGATAGGCCTGGAAGGGACCTCAAGAGGTGGGCTGGTCTAGCTCAGTTCACTCTAATCATGGCAGAACTAAGTATTATCTAGACCACCCCGATGGGCATTTGTCTAACATGTTCTTAAAAATCTTTAATGATGGCAATTCTACAACATTCCTAGGGAATTTATTCCAGTGCTTAACCACCCCAGCACAGTTTCTCCTAATGTCCAACCTAATCCTCTTTTGCTGCAATATAAATCCATTGCTTCTTGTTCTATTCTCAGAGATTAAGAATATTTTTTCTCCCTTCTAGCTGTGTTCTCTTTTCCAGATGAAACAATCCCATTTTTTCCATCCCTCTCATACGTCATGTTTTCTAGAACTTAAATATTTTTGTTGCTCTTCTTTGGACTTTTTCCAATTTGTCTTCATCTTTCCTGAAATGTGGTACCCAGAAATGAACACAATACTCCAGCTGATGCCTAATCAGTGGGGAGTAGAGAAAAAAGTATAGCTTGTGTCTTACTTATAACACTATGGCTATTGCATCCCAGAATGGTGTTCACTTTTTTTGCAACAGCTTTACACTGTTGACTCATTTAGCTTGTGGTCCATTATGACTCCTAGGTCCCTTTCTGCAGTACTCCTTCCAGGACAGTCACTTTTCATTTTGTACCTTTGCAAGTGATGTTCCTTCCTCAATGGAGTACTTTGCATTTACCCTCATTGAATTTCATCCTATCAACTTCCGACTATTTCTCCAGTTTGTCCAGCTCATTTTGAATTTTAATATTATCCTCCAAAGTCCTTGTGACCCGTCCCGGCTTGGCATTGTTTACAAACGTTATAAGTGTACTCTCTATGCCATCGTCTAAATCATTGATGAAGATATTGAACAGAATCAAACCCAGAACAGATTTCTGTTGGACCTCACTCATTGCACTTTTCCGGTATGACTGTGAATCACTGATAACTATTCTACCTTAGAGTAGCTCCACCTAGGTTATATTTTCCTGGTTTGTTTATGAGGTCATGAGAGACAATATCAAAAGCCTAACTAACATCAACATATACCACATCTACCACTTCTCCCCCACCTACAAGGCTTGTTAGCTTCTTTTGACAGGGTATCTGATTGGTTTGAATTCTAATACTGTCTTTCCCAACTTTATCTCATTCTACAGATTTTATAAACATACTATACTTTCCATTATCCAAATCGTTAATTAAAACATTGAATGGTACTGGACCCAGGACAGATCCCTGCAAAACTCCATTAGATACATTCACTAGGTGTGACAAACTATCGATCATTACACTTTGAATATGCTCTTTCAACTAGCTTTGGACCCACTTTTCAGTAAATTCCTCTAGACCATATTTCCCTAGTTTGCTTATGAGCTAGGCTTTTGACATTGACATACGAGACTTACTAAAATTGAGGTATATGATGTCTACGAGGTCAATAGCCTTGTCAAAGAAGAAAATTAGGGTTGGCATAATTGTTTCCTTTACAAATGCATGTTGGCTATTCCTTATAACCCTTATATAATTCTTATACACTGTCACTAAGAAATCCCTTAAGGCAGTGGTGTGCAACCTTTTTCTAAGCACAACCCTGGTACTTTATTGCACTTGTGTCATGACCCCTGAGATAATTTGAGAAATTTCTTGCTTACTATCTGTTACTATCTTGGGGGTCATGAACAGGGAGGTGGGGTGTGGGGAGGTGCCTGGGCCCATTTTGAAATGATGGTGGCTGGCTCCCTGTGGCAGTCTACAGGATGAGGGCCACCCTGGAGTGGCTCCACAAGCAGGCAGCCCCCCGCTGGTCCAGGGAGCTGAGACCCAGCTGGTCCCAGGCTGAAGCCCCAGACAGCCTGGGCAGAAGAGCCCTGGTGGCCAGGGAATGGAGCCCCAGTCATCTCAGGTGGGCAGCCCCCACTAGTCCCGGGGTGTAGAGCCCTGGCTGATCCCAGGACCCAAACTGCACAGAGTCCCAGTTGGCCCCAGGAAGCAAGTCCTGGCTGGCCAGTGACAGCTGCTGGCTACCCATCACTGGCTCTGCTTAGCTGGCTCCCAGGGTGGGCAGCCACCACCAGCTCCATGGAGCCATCCCCAGCAGACAGGCCTGGTGGCTGACCCAAGGCATGGAACCCCAGTGGCTGGGGTGTGGACCCTGGCAGCTGGGATATGGAGCCACGGACAGCCCTGGGAGCCCCAGTGGCTGGGGCATGGAGCCCAGCTGGCCCTGAGGTGGGGAGCCCCGGCTGGCCAGGGGCGGCCTGCTGGCTACTCATCACTGGCTCCCCTTAGCTGGATCCCTGGGTGGGCAGCTGCCGCCAGCTCCAGGTGGAGCGCCAGTGGGCTGGGCAGGCTGCTGACTGCTCTGCTGCCAACTTCTCTGGCCATCTCCTGCCGCTCTGGCCAGGCAGCCACCCCTGGCCCAGGTGGGGAGCCACTCCTTGCCCCTGTGGGGCTGCCAGAGACCCTCAGAAAGACATCTGTGACTTGCAAGGGGGTTGTGACCCACAGGTTGTGCATCGCTCCATTAAGGTAGTGCAACATTTTCCCATCAGTCCCATATTTTTGTTTGTTAATTATTTGTTGTGGTAGCACCTAGCAGGTTTAATGAGCGATTGTGCTAAGCACTGAACACAACAAAAATAATGTGTCTATCTCTTTACTGGAAAAACTTTCAGTTTGTCCAAACTTGTCATTCTTAGTGCATATACTCTCGTGGATAAAGACCCACTTGGTCAGATGCCATCTGATAAACGGGTCTTTGCCAGCAAAAGCTTATGCTCCAAAAATCAGTTAGTCTATAAGGTGCCCTAGGACTTCTCATTGTTTTTGTGGATACAGACTAACACGGCTATCTCTCTGTTACTTGTTCTTAGTGACTTTCTTCTTTCCAACTGTGCTTTAACTCTTTATTGCTTCTCCAGTTGACTTTTACCTATCTGCTTTCTGCCTGACAAACCCAGAAAGAATGTCAATGACAGTCTCCTGCTGATAGATAAATGTGGATTCATAAGTGTAATAATGCTGAGTGATAGTGTTTGTGCATGGAGTGAAACAGTGGGTATTGTCCCTTTAAAAAGTGAGCTGGAATAAAGCTCCTAGAGCTCCCTAGGGACTTTTCTTAAGGTCAAAAACTTTAGAGTTTACATGAAAAGTCAGGGTCTGTTCCAGCACTAGAGGATCGTAGGGGAGAGTACCTGGGTATATCCTCCAAACCCCTGGTCTAGACAATTCTTGGCCCACCACTTTGGCAAGGGATATGCCATGAGAAATGAGCTCCCGCATGCTGTCTCACTGTTTGTATACCCCCTCCAGCCAGCTCTGAGTCACAATGCCTTGAAGTGTTGCCATTAAAGTGGAAGTCTGAAGAAGCTCAGTCCATTCAGTCTACCCAAGAGACTTTCAAAGGATGAGTTAGTTGTTTATAAACTCCTACGTGGAAACAGAAACTTGGTAACAGAGCGTGCTGTAGTCCTGCAAAGAAAGCTATAACGTGATCCAATGACTGAAAGCTGGTGCTCGACAAAGGCAGACTATGAGTAAGGTACGATTTTTAATAAGGGCGGGGGTAAGGGGCAGGAATAATCAGTCATTGGGCCACTGGGAGATTCTCCATTGCTGGCAACTTCTAAATCAAAATTGGATCTTTTACTAAAAGAAATGCACCAGTGCAGATACAAACTCATTGGGAATGTCTTAACGGTCTGCGTTACTCGGGAGTTCCAATTAGAATTGTGCTCAGAACAGACAGAACAAAACAATCAAGCTTTATGTGGTTATACTCTGCCTTCTCAAGCATTGTAATCATACTTCTAGGCGTGAACCAAACTCCTCAGGGGGAAGCTGGGTGCAGATCCAAGCTTTATACTTAGATCTAACTCTAACCCATATCCTAAAAGCTGTGGCTCTGTCTTACCCCAAAGACTGGGCATAAACCTGCCATCCTTATGGTGAAGGTACCACAGAGGTGGTGCAGCTTATCCACTCTCTGGATTTAAATTCACATCTCAGTCTGAATGGTCCTAACAATTTTGAGAGGGCTTGGTATAGGTTCCAATCTGTGCTCTTTGTAGTATTGGTAAAATCCTACCAAACCCCCTCCCCTTTCTGCATTTCTGTGGTTTGTGGAATTGTCATTCAACGATTGTAGAAGAGTCCCAGGAGGTGACCTTTGGGCCTTCGTATGACTTTGAATACGAGGTCCTTTCTATTAGCAAAGCTTTCCAGAGGGACCTTTATTTACACCCTGAACACTGGCAAAAGCAGGTATTCAAGCAAGGCTGTCCTGAGGTGGGGAGGCGGGGTTAGGGGCACCTCTCCCCCCACTGCCCTTGGTGTGGGGCTCCAGGCAACATGTCCCTGTGTGGCTGGCCCTGCCCCTCTCCCGCTCCAACTTGCCCCTCTCCTGGACCAGAAGGGGATTACCTGGGCCAGGGCTCAGCAGCAGGCCGCAGCAGCAAGGGGTCATTTCCCCTCGCAGCCCCTCGGCACTCATCACACAGCGTAATTAGCAGACATCTCTGGTCTGCTCTGCTGTGCCCTTCTGGCCCGTTGAGCCCTGCTTCTCCACAGGTGGAGGGGAGCGGAGGTTGCTTTCCGCTACTAGGGGGAAGGAGTGGGGCTCAACGGACTGGAATGCCAGGGTGTGGCAGAGAAGAGCAGGCTGTTATTTGTGCTGCCCACATGGTGAGTGTGGGAGGGGGGACAAGGATAGGTGAGCCCTGCTGCTGCCGCTTTCTGCCTGCACCCTACCCCAGTTAGTGCCCCCATTCCTCCCATCCCTAGGATAGCTGTGGCAGCCATGGGGGGGCCCCCAAAAGCCGAGGGACTGGCATGGCGGCTTCACCTCATCCTATGGATAGAACAGCTCTGATTCCAAGGCTCCCCCTCCTTTTCCACCCATTCTTCTAGCAACTGCCAGTGGCTTATGAAGACTTCTGATTGAAGCCTGCAGTACCTGTGTTCTGGTCTGGTTAAGATCTAGCACTTCAGAAAATCATTTTCACCGTAGTTTGGCTGAAATCTTTGAAGACTGGCAACAGGAGTCAGAGAGGTCTCTTAGTACTGATTCTTGTCATGCTTATAGATGTATTTCTAAGCAAATTATTTCTGATCTCTGCAGGATGCCATCTCTGTGCCTAAGCCCCTCAGTATGTTAAAACAACATTAGAGGCCTGCTTTAACCTGACAAAATTCTGATTTTTAACAAAGAAATTGCAAACTCCCCACTTCCCAGTCCCGCCCCCCAGTTAGTGGCTCACAGCAGAGCTGACCCTCATAACTAGGAGAAAAAAAGGCAAATAATTTTATTTGGTGATTTTTTTCATTTTTCCCCATCAATCAGCCAGCTGTAGAATGGGTCAGATAACAAAAAATGCATTTGCCAAAATCACCAAATAAATTGTTCAAGGTGAATACTTCAGTTCGCTCCGTTGCAGAAGCACTGGGGCTAACATAACCTAGCGGATCGTCCCATTCTACGGGGTTGCTGTTGAGGGCCATGTATCAGACAACTGCCTCCAGCAGGGCCAACAGCTACTGCAGACCCAAGGGGTAAGATGTGGGGGGTGGCTGGCTCCATGCCCAGAATGGGCAGGGCCTTGGGTGGTAGGGGAGGGGCCACAGGTCATCAGCCCGTATCACTGTCCTCAGAAGCCACGGGGAGTAGCGGAGTGATATTCCCATGGCATTTCTAAGGTGTTTGGAACTCCCGGCTGCCGCCACTGCCTCTAGTCCCTATGTAGTTGTCTCTCTTGCCCCCCGTCAATAGGCCTGACTGCTTCTTATGGATAAACCTGCACTGGGGAGATGGAGAGGGGTAATATCTACAAGGTTCCTGTCACAGAGACATACCCACGTCATTCTGTCAGAGATACATACATGTGAGTGATTGGACCCCTTTCTGTGGAACAGGTTACTCAATTAACTACTTAACTGTGTAGATTCTGGAGGATCTGCCCTCATCCCCCCAGGATTCTGCAGTGAATTTGAATGTGCACAGTGAGATTCCAAGTGAGCAATGCCAGGAACTTCCACTTCAAGAGATACCACTCTGGGACTCCTTGGCTGTGTCTACACTATAAAAATAACGTCGAAGTTGCTTACGTCGAAGTACAACTTCAAAGTAAGCAACTTCGAAGTAGAGCATCTACACACACCCTACTTAGAAGTTAAACTTTGAAGTAGGGCACTACTCCATTCCTGGGAATGGAGTGAGGACTTTGAAGTTGGGCTCCCTAGGGTTAACTTCGAAGGGAAAAATGTGTGTAGACTCTCTGTTGGCTACTTCAATGTAGTGCCTAACTTCAAAGTTAACTTCAAAGTTAGTTCCTAGTGTAGATGTGCCCCTTGTGAAAAATATATTACCCAGGGCATTTTCTCTTTTCTGGGAAATTCACTTTTTGATGTTTTCAGATTTTTTTTCAAAGAAAGCCCAAAAGACAACCTTCATTTTTTTGGTTTTCCCTCTCTGATCTTCTTTTTCAATTTTTTTTTCTGTACCCTTTTTCCTCCATGGCCTGAGAGAAAAAAATGGGATAATGGTAAAAATAATGAAAATCAGAGAAGAGGAAAAATAAGGACTGGAAAATCTTTTATTTTTTTACAACAATTTCTAAACAACCTAAATTATTTTTCCAAATGTGTGAGATGAATATAATTTTGTAACTAAAATCATGCTGGGTTACGGATGTTGCTGGATGAGGGAGTGCCAGACTAGAGAAGTCCAACGTTTAGTACTAGAAACAGGATATTTTAGTCAGTTATGGGGGATCCATGGCCATTGTCTCATGCCAAAAGCTTGAGGTCAGTCAGTTATGGACCTTTAAATGAACCTGTTAATTCCTGTGTTATGAATTAGGTCAACAATCTAGCAGTCAATTCCAAACCGCATTGTTTATCACCCATCTGTTCTCAAACATCAGCCATATAGCTCACCTTTTCTGAAGTACACGTCTCAGAGGGATAGCCACATTACTTTTCAACTTTACAAACAACAAGCAGTCCTATGGCACCTTAGAGACTAACAAATTTATTAGGTCATGAGCTTTCCTGGCTAAAACCCACTACCTCAGATGGATTCCACCTATGGTCCCACAAGACTGCTTGTTTTTTCTGAAGTTAGACATTTCAACTAAGCTGTGTTTGGGTTTTAGTTTGTGGCATTAGCACGAGACATTTTTATTTCTTATTTCTGAAAGTTTGGTCATTCTCGTTAGCTCCAAGTAGCAAAAGTCATGGTTCCACTGGGATGGGTGACTTTGCCTTATTGTTCATACAGTTAGAAAAGCAGTGATTCCTAGTCATTTTTTTTTCTTACCTGTTCATGATCACCTCCTGTCCTGAGCTGTGGCAAAAATTTCATACCTGCAGCAGAGACTGAGTCTAGGACAGGGGTCTGCAACCTGTGGCTCCAAAGCCACATGTGGTTCTTTAAGTACTTCTTTGTGGCTCCCAATGCTATCACTGCAAAGTAAAAAAGAAATCCTCCTGATTATTTTTGATAAATGGTGAAGGTCTAAAAGCCCAACAATAAACAACTCATATCCAAAGACAAACAATATGTGATCTTGAAATGTTGGATAACTCCCCCTTTAATATGTGTGGTGCATTGGGGGATATGATACTGTATCTGTGTTGCAATCATAAGTCTTATTCATGTGCATTGTGGTTTTGAATTATTAATTTTTTTTACCAAATTCGAAAAGAATGGCTCTTCTTGCTATTTTGGTGGCTAACTCCTGGTCTAGGATCTCTGACAAAACCATGGATTGCTTTTGCACTTGGAGAGAGCAGAGAGGGGAGGCTGCAGGAAGGTGGTTGCATCTCTGATTTGCACCCAGCCTGTACTAGCTCAAGTTAGGCCTACCCCTTTGCAACCATAATTTAAATGTCGGTTAAAGCTGTCACCCTTGGAGGCTTTCTAGAACATTACTCCAGTGAAGGCTCAGTCATTGTCAAATGGTATTGCACCACAGAATTCCCACCTAGCCCCAGCATGCTTTTTGATACCCCCTCCTTAAACTGATCCTGAGAGATATGTGGTGTGGGACTGGTATGGCTGCTTCCACTGGCTTCACAGCAGAGTTCCCTGTGTGAGGAGGGTGGCGCTCAATATTGGCCATAACTGACTGGCAAATCCATCCCTATAGATCTCTATCCATCTCTATAGGTCTAAAGTGCTTTCTGGGCCAATATTGGCTCTCAGTTGTACTCATCAACCCAATGAAGTCAACATAATAATGAGTCAGTAAGATTACATGTATAAATGTTAGCCACAATTCACTGGGTAACCAGGACTGTGAATCCCCTTGTTAGCCCCGCTTTGCCTTGGAATAAGCGAGGGTTAGCCTCCTAGCATCACCAGCCTTTCAGCCACTCAAGCACTCTCCTTGATGCTATGACAGCCCTGTCTCTGCCTTGAGGGTTAACACGTGATGCAGCTAAGTCACCTTTAAGCATTCCCCTGTGATATCCAACCCCTGAGGTGGAGGTCCTCTGCCCCCAAAAGAGCCATGTGTGCCAGCTTTATTTTAAACCACCACTTGTGTGTTACACAAAGCACTTGTAATGAAGTAGCAGAAGGTTTATTTCAGAAAGAACAGAGAAGGAAACAAATGGCTATAATACAAAATGATAACACATGAACTAGGGTCTACATTGTGTGAATAGTTATCTTTTCTATCTAATCAAGCAAGCTTCCTCAGCCCCTTCATTCCCTCTTGCTACCCCAAAGTTCAGTTTATTGCAGAGTTGGCCAGCTTCCCAGGAAGCAGAATCCAATCTCATGAAAAACACCCCCGCTCAGCAAGATGTCTCCTCAATGAACAGAGAACCATTTTTCACCGTCTCATATACTAAATCAATCTTTTGTCTTTATTCAGAGACACGCTCATCTCCAGTTAATATTCTGTTTTAGCTGACCGTGATTTTGAATGTTTGCAGTTCTCTTTGACTGGTCTGTGATAGGGCAAGGGTGGGCAATTGAATTGTGCATTACATAATTGGCTAACCAAAGGGGCGTGACACTCTCTCCTGCATCAATAAGCTATCACTGAGTAATATCACCCCGGTGACTCCTTTTAATCTGAAGACTATAGGGGCATAAACTTTAAAATAGCTACATAACCCTTAAATATTCAGCCTCACACACACCACAGCATAATTAAGAACACTGATAAGATGCAATCTTCCAGCAGAGATTTCTTGTTAAACTGTATGGACACAAATGCATATATGTGATGTAGTGAGTCTATCAGTTCTGAGATAAGGTGTTTGTGTTACCCTTCTGACAGATGGCACCAGCAGTAGCCAGTGCTGGATTCAATATCTCAGGATTCCTCTCCATCCAGCCAACACAGAAAGGGCTCAAGCCCCCACTCGCTAACCTCAGAAATTTATGCACCATCTTTGGATGCCTCTCAGAGGCACTGTTTCCCCATTTGCAAGCACAGAGTCTGAGCACAGAAAAGCTTTTAAGAGAAAGTAGGGAAGTAACTTAGCATTATTCTGGGGAAACACCAATAGAGTTCATAAATAAAAAGATAAGTAAAAGTCCCACCCCAAGTAGGCTGGGCAATGTTCTTTTCTCCTCAGGTTCTTAAGTCCAGTGTTCTTAATGCCCCTCCCATAGTTGCCACCCTGGGTCAGAGCAGACAACATTCAGGGCTGCATACGCAGGGTTCATCTCCCACTTTGAGTTGAGGGAGATAAAAAGGCATCATACTCACTTTGCTGGTCACTTGCCATCCACCTGCTCACTGCTCTCTGCCACTGGTCTGCTGGCTGCTTGTTGCACTGTCCCTGACCTGCTGGCCACTCATCACACCTTTCTGCTGCGGCCTCGCTGGCCTCTCTTCACACCTCTCTGCCACTGCCCTGCTAGCCATTCATCATACCACCATACCCTGCAGGCCACTCATCACCTCCCTCCACCACCACCCTGCTAGATGTCAGTCAACATTCACTGCCATCCACTTCTTGGCTGTGACTTCTGCCCATAAGTCTCAAGTGATTTCAGCTCCCAGTGACTTCAACTCTTAGCAAATAAGGTAAAAGAAACACAACTCCAACACAATTAACACAAGCCAGAGGCACCCCATGATGTTTATTTTGCCTTTATAGCTCTAGTCTTTGAAGGGGAAAAGTGAGAGAAGGGAAGAAAGGAAGAGAGAGGGCAAAAAGTCAAAGCCATCCAGACACAGGAGAATATACAACTTCCTAATCAGAATAACCTTTCACCTCTCCTCCTTCCAAGTGCACTGAAATTTGAGCCCTAGTTTTGCAAAGTTCTGTCAGATAACTGTGAGCTCCTTCCTTCAGAATTGATTTAGCACAGTCCTGCGTTTCTGTATTCCCACAAAATTGCAAACATTGGTAACCCCATTTCCACTACCCCTACATTTAATACAAAAATAATTGGTGTTGAGTCACATTTTAAGTTGATTATAAAGAGTAAGGTACCACTCCATCTGCTGACTCTAATGAATCTAAGCAAAGCAGAAGCAAACTGTATTTACACAGATCCACCCAGGGTCTCCCCGGTCCTCCTTACCCAGATAGCTGTAAAGGAAACATTCCTTCAGATCGTGCTTATAGGTGCAAAGAGTGAGACCCTTTGCCAAGGGGTCTATGTGTCACAAAGTTAAGGCAGAATTTGCCCTTTACATAGTGACCAGTCATTTTATGTCAGTTATGTTGAGGATAGATATCAAATGCCATTAAACAGGTTGGGTTAATCACTACCGTGTCTGTAGAGAAATATTCATTTGAACAGAATTCTGCTAGTTTTCTGTGAAAAGCTATCAAGAAGCCTGAGGAGATTTAGTGGCTCGCCAGAGGTTGGGGATTGAGACAAACAATGCTAGTGGAAGCTATATATGTAAATCCCTTATGCATCAATATGCAAACAGACAGTGGAACCCTGAAAACCACATTCGGTGCTTACCTTAATAAAAAAAGATGACCCAACAAACAACAGATGGTATATCAGTTAGATTGTCTCCCTATTTAACACCTTAACTCCCTCACCAACAAGTGCAAACAAATCAACACTAACCCACAGTATTATTAACAAATACCTCAGAAAGATATAAAGGATCTCTTTATTTCTCAGGAATATTTTCCAATGTCAAGGGAATAATTCAATCCAACAAACAAACTTCTGAAGAAGAGAGAGAGGAAATGTGTGAGACACTCAGCCTCATGATCACTATTATGATGGTAGGTGATGTGAATTAATGGAGTGAGCAGTGTATGATCAAAAGGAAATATTTTTGGAGTGAAATGAGTTTAAATACAATTAATGGACATAGGATCAGATTCACATGTGAAAACTCTGGGGGAGCGGGAGGGCATTCAGTTAAAGCAGGGGTGGGGGTTGGGGGTGCCCGTCTCTGGGCAAGGGAGAGGGCATAAATTTAGAATATGGGGGAGGGGCGGCTGTGGTGACTACTCAAGGATGACAACCACAAGTGTGGCAATCCTTGAACTGGTATTGGGCTCCACTGCTCAAGAGAGCCACTTCCCCTTGCTTTATAAGCAGGTGAAGTAACAGGCCATTTGCCTCAGTGAATCAAATAAATGTATTTAACCTGTTACCCAGATCAATATACGGTATGGGAGATAAGTGTTGCCAATCTGCTATATAGGCCACCTGGTGTACATAGTGAGGTGGTCTTCACCTCCTCCAACACATCTGGACTTCTCACACCTGGAACACGATTACTTAGGCTTTATTCATATAAGACAAATGCCACCTTAATTTTCAGCTTATGCCGTGCAAAGCTTGTTTGTGGTGGCTATATCTCCTCAGCAATAAAACACCTACGCTCCTTCCCATAGACACAAAGGGCTGCCTCTCCTCCTACCTGACTTTGCCTCTTCTTGCCTTTCCACTTGGTGTGAGGCCAACACACAGATTCATAGAATCCTAGGGCTGGAAGCAACCTTAGAAGGTCATCAAATCCAGTCCCCTGCCTGAAGCAAGATCAATGCCAACTAGATCATCCCAGCCAGGACTTTGTCAAGCTGGGACTTAAAAACCTCTAGGTATGGAGATTCCACCATTTCTCTCGGTAACACATTCCCATGCTTCACCACTCTCTGAGTGAAATAGTTTTTCCTAATATCAAATCTACACCTCTCCCTCTGCAACTTCAGACCACTGCTCCTTGTTCTGCCATCTGACACCATTGAGAACAGACTCTCTCCATCCTCCTCAGAGTCCCACTTCAGGAAGTTGAAGGCTGCTATCAAATCACCCCCCACTCTTCTGCAAACTAAATAAGCACAAATCCCTCAGCCGCTCCTCATAAGGTCATGTTCTCCAGCCCCTAATCCTTTTCGTTGCCCTCAGGTGGACCCAGTCCAATGCATACACATCCTTTCTACACTGGGAGGCCCAGAAATGGATGCAGTACTCCAGATGTGGCCTCACCAATGCCGAATAGAGGGGAATAACAACTTCTCTAGAGCTGCTGGAAATGCTTCTCCTAATGAACCTCAATATGCCATTAGCCTTCTTGGCTACAAGGGCGCACCGTTGGCTCATATCCAGCATCTCATCCACCATAATCCCCAGATCCTTTTCTGCTGCACTGCTACTTATCCAGCCAGCACCCAGCCTGTAACAATACTTGGGATTCTTCCATCTCAAGTGCAGGACTCTGCACTTGTCCTTGTAGAATCTCATCAGATTTCTTTTGGCCCAATCCTCCAATTTATCTAGGTCACACTGGACCCTACCCCTTCCCTCCAATATACCTACCTGTCCCCCCAGCTTAGTGTCATCTGCAAATTTGCTGAGGGTGCAATCCACCCCCTCATCCAGGTCATTAATAAAGATATTGAAAAATACCAGCCTTAGAACTGATCCTTGGGGCACCCCACTTGAAACTGACTCTCAACCAGACATTGAGCCATTGATCACTACCTGTTGGTCCTGACCATCTAGCCAGCTTTGTATCCATCTTACAGTCCATGTATCCAAATCCATACTTCCTTAACTTATGGGCAAGGATGTCGTAGGAAACTGTATCAAAACCTTTGCTAAAGTCAAGGTATATCACAGTCACTGACTTCCCCATGTTCACAGAGCCAGTTGCCTCATCAGAGAGCTAATCAGATTGGTCAGGCATTATTTGCCCTTGGTGACTCCTTATTAACTACTCTTGATCGCTTTCCTCTCTTCCAAGTGCTTCAAAATGGGTTCTTGGAGGATCCCCTCCATGATTTTTCCAGGGACTGAGGTAAGACTGATCAGTCTATAGTTCCCTGGATTGTCCTTCTTTCCTCTTTTAAAGATGGGCACTACATTTGCCTTTTCCCAATCAACTGGGACTTCTCCCAATCTCCACGAGTTTTTCAAAGATAATAGCCAAAGGCTCTTCAATGACTTCTGTCAATTCCCTCAGTACCCTTGGATGCATTAAATCCAGGCCCATAGATTTGTGTGCCTCTAGCTTTTCTAAATAGCTCTTAACTTATTATTTCACCACTGAGGGCTGCCCACCTCCTTCCCATATTGCATTGCCTGGTACTATAGTCTGGGAGCTGACCTCATCTGTGAAGACTGAGGCAAAAAAAGGGTAGAGTAACTCAGCCTTTCCCAGTACTCTTTTTGTGACTGGCCACTGCCTGCTCACATTCACCCTCTGGCCACAAACAAGACCTAGCTGGGATTGCACTGACTGTTGATTAGCTAGCAGAGAAGCAGAAAATACAGGACAATTTGTCCATTTTTTAAAAAAAGGCAGGACACATGGGAGAGGGCTTGAATATAAGACTGTCCCGTTAATAATGGGATGGATGGTCACCTTAAGATTGAAAGAGTTACCAGCAAAAGTAAAATCATGCTTTGAAGATTAAAACTTAATGAATCACAGTCTTGTGTTTCAAGTAAATTGTCTCACCCCAGTCATTCTTCCAGCAGGGCTCGGACGTTCTTAGCCAGGGTCCAAAACACAAGCCCAAAGTGCTTGGCTTTTTGTTTCTGAATGGTGTGACCGCAGAGGGAGAATGACCCTTTGCTGTTCTTTTCTTCCTCTGGATTTCCCATGTAAATGGAGCTTCTGTTGTTTTGATTCCACAATGTTTAATTTAAACTGGCGGTAGATAGCTAAACACCTTCCGTCCTGACTAGGAGAAAACAGGGCTCTCCCTTTGTTTGTGTTGTCCCAGACCTTAAGGCATGATGTCGGTGAGTGTTCATAACCCTCATATAGTATTAATACATATACGAATAATATCACTATAACATGTACCACCGGCTTTCTTAAAAGACTTTGCTTGGAACACTTGATTCAATTGCTTATTCTTTGGGGTTCAGCCCCTCTTTTGTTCTCTGGGGCATCTGGAGCCTGTCATGCAAGCCTGTGCCATTATTATCTTAAGCCTCCCTTCTGTAATTTTTCCCTTTATTGCACCCACTTATTTTGGTTTGCCTTAGACTGTGGAGGCAGGGAGAGCTTCTTACAAGGTGCGTACGGTGTCAAATACACAGGGACTATGATTCTTACTGGGTATTGCAATTATCACAATACAAATAGCAATGCTAATCATAGCATAAAATATAATAATCAGGTGTTTATCAAGTTGGACATGCTTTTTTGGCCAGCTCTCTAGCCAGGTTGCCTTCTCATTTTTGTAAATAGGCCAGATCCGATAATGTTTTTGGCTACGTACTGGACACATGGTTAAGAACATCTTAATAAAGTACTAAACGCAGGAAGAGCATCAGTGACAGAAAGGGAGGCCTAGCTTTTTCCATAGGCCAGTGGTGTTACGGTAAGCATGACTCAGTCTGAGCTGTGTAACACATACAGATTATTATTAATTATTATTATTATTATTTCTACTTTTAATAGGAGATTTTAACTACTTCCTTGTCATGGTGAAGTTGGTGTGGGAGGAAACAGTTTAATGTTATAGGGCAATAATAATTTACAGTGCTACAAGAATAAATTACAGGAGAATAAATTTGGACACTATCAACAGGCTCCCTCTAGCATAGGGCTTGTCTACACTATCACCTTCCTTTGAAGGAAGGATGGTAATCTGAGAGTCAGGAGTTTACTAATGAAGTGCTACTGTGCCTAGGCAGCACTTCATTAAGCAAATTCCTCCTGCGGCAACTTCGAAGTGTTGAACTTTGAAGTACCGGGACGCATCTAGCTGCGGCTCACCTGCCCATACTTCAAAGTGCTGGGGCAGATTTGAAGTCCCTTTACTCCTCAAAATTTTGCAGAGTAAAGGGACTTCAACCTTGCCCCGGCACTTCCAAGTACTGGCGGGTGCGCCGCGGCTAGATGCGTGCTGGTACTTTGAAGTTTAAAACTTCGAAGTTGCCACAAGGGGGGCTGGAATTTGCTTAATGAAGTGCTGCCTGTGCACAGTAGCACTTCATTAGTAAACTCCCGACACCCTAATTACCATCCTTCCTTCAAAGGAAGATGGTAGCGTAGACAAGCTCATAGAGTCTGCCTAATGTCTTAATGTTTTTACTATGCAGCTAAAATATTACTGATGTGACCTGCTCACTTATATGCAGAAAGATGCAGAAGTGAACACACACTCTGAGTACCTGTGGTGCATGGGCAGCCTGCAAGCTTTACAAAAGCCATTGCTCTTAGTTACAAAATGTTCTGCAGCTCAGCAATGATTTCCATACTGTAATACAGGTTGAACCTCTCTCATCCAGCACCCTGGGGACCTGAGTGATGCTGTCTGAGGGAATTTGGCAGACATGGGAGGTCAGTATTGTCTAATAGCATTACCAACACTTCCACTTCTCACTGGCTATTTAGAAGATATTTAAGGGTAAATTACAGCTAAATAACAGCACAGCACACTGAGAGCCAGGACTGGTGGCTGTAAATAAACTTTATGAGACCATGGGAAACTTGGCCACACCCATGATAAGTGGTTGTTTGGCTAACTAAAATCATGCCGGATTACAGACTTTGCCGGATGAGAGAGTTCTGAATTAGAGAGGTTCAACATGTAATCTCCTTTCTCCATTTGCCTGCTTCTATGACTAAGAAAGGAATATAATACAATTTAAAAAGCTATGATTTCCCTCTCCCCCTGACACACACCTTTCCAATAAACTGGAAGAAAATGCAGTAAATATCCCATCCCCACAAACACTACAAAATTATAATGCTATCAGATCTAGTGAAGAAAAAACAGCAGTCACGTAGCACTTTAAAGACTAACAAATAATTTATTAGTTGATGAGCTTTCATGGGGCAGACTTACTTCTTCAGAGTTGTAGAAGTAGGTCTGCCCCACAAAAGCTCATCACCTAATAAATTATTTTGTTAGTCTTTCAAATGCTACTGGACTGCTTTTTTGTTTTGTTGGGATACAGACTAACATGTCTACCTCTCCATTACTATTAGACCTAGTCCTAAAGCCTGGCTGAGGAACAGTGCAAGAGTTTGGCAGCTCCCAAGGATATCAAACTGGGGACAGAGATAGCTAGGTTTGTTTAAATGCTAGGATTACTGGGTGGAATTTCTTGTGGTTGAGATGGTGTAACACACACACACACTTTCTGGGTGTGCTGTACGGTCCTAGCTAGTGGCATGGAGTCCATGTATAGAGCCAGAGTAATGAGCATGGGCTTCTAACAAGCTTGTTTTCAGCTCACGCAGTACAGCAGGGGTGTACAAAAGGGGGCGGTTGGCCCACTCTGAGGGGTGTGAAATTTCATAAGAGGGCACAGCACAATCAGCTGCTGGGTCTCAGGCTCATCCATCTCATTAAAAATATTCACATATGTTATTGTTTTTATGAATGTATATTAATGAAGTGTATTATGAATGATTAATCAAGTTTTTGCTTTCTACATACTTATTTTCTTATATGTGCCAAAAGTTTTTTTTCATATGAACATAACTGAAATTATCATTGTTTTGGGTTACATTAGACAGATTGGATGGGCCCTGATAATTGCAGAGATGAAAAGTGGGGCCCACTGTAAAAAGTGAGATCAACACTGCAGCAAAGCATCATGCTCTAAGCTCTCAAGGTCCCAGAGTTGGTTCTGCCTGCAGACAACTGGGGTCTGTTTGCATTACAATGGCAGTGGGATTAGGGAATTCCTGAAGATTAGTTTTTGATGAGTAAGCCTATGTACAAGTCCTATGATGTTTAATGAGATATTTAATGAACATAAAAATATTTGCCTATAGCATTCAAAGTCTAAAGTGAGCAGCACCAATTCATACCCATTGTTGAGAAACAGCTCTGCATTGGTGAAATAACATTTTTTATTTGGTCCTCAATGAGAACTCTATGTAGTGCAGTGCTTGTTATGAATGTGTTTAGCAGCAATCAGACTGGAATGGTCTTCTGGAACGCATGGCTAGCTAGATTATAGCATTGTATCACTATTTTCATTGATCAGGTTTGAGCACTCAGTTACCTCTCCAAGAAAATTTTGAAAATTGTTCCCACAGAGGGAATTTGAGAGAACAAAGTGGAACTTATATTTTCATGACATTAATGAAATGGATCTGACATAAACTGAAAGTAACAGACAAAATTAGGGTAATGACAAGTGTTTCCAGACAGATGAATAATAGGTAGACCATATTTTAGTCCCAGGAATATTTCCAGAGCCTAAAACATTCAGCCTCCATCAGTCCAGAGGCATGCACGATGTATTCATAGCTGTAAACTAAATTTTCAGACTGTTCCACACAGATTTTGGTAACCCCCATTTTGCTTCCGAACACAGTATTACAAACTGTTCCAATTACTGAACTTCTGAGCTTTTTTTTTTATGTGTGTGTGTTGTCTACACATGTCCTCACTACGCTTATGTTTTATGCATCTATTGCATTTGGGCCCCCCCAGTGTCTGACCCACCTCTTTCTGCCACTGCTCTGCCTCTACCCTACCTCCATTGCACCCTTCCCCCCAAGCTCCACCCTGCCCCTTTCTGCTCCTATGCCATCTCCTCCCATCCCTCCGCCACTCCACTGCATCCCTCCTCCAAGTTCCTTTTTCCAAGCTATGTGATCTGGAGCATTACTGGGAAAGGGTGGGGCTGGTGCCAGCAGCCAGGGTTGGGCCCCTCTGCACTCACGGTGGCACTTTGAAGCAGAGCAACCTGGCCTCAGCCTGTTCTGCTCCACTCCTCTGAGCCCAGCTCCCACTCATATCACTTTGCTTCTTGCTGCCACCATGAAGTGGAGTGATCTGGCTGGGAGATGGCAGAGTGGAGCAGGCTGGAGCTGAGTCACTTCATTTCCCTCGGCTCCCCTGACTGATGGTGCATGATTTGGCAGGCATCATGCTGCTGGCAATCCTCTGCCCACCGTGGGGTGACTGCACTCAACCATTCCATGGCTCTGCCTTGGACATCCAATTAGGTTATGATCAACATCCTTTACAAATACAATATACATATCATACATATCTCATAGAACTGGAAGGGACCTCAAGAGGTCATTGGGTCCAGTCCCCAGCCCTCTTGGCAGGACCAAGCACCATCTGTGACAATTTATTTAAAAAAACTTATTTGCCCCAGATCCCTAAGTGGCCTCCTCAAGGACTAAGCTCACAACCTTGGGTTTCAAAAGCCAGTGCTCAAACTACTGCGCTGAACAAGTACAAACTAACAGACTGTTCCATAATGGATTTCAGGAAGGCAGATTTTGGTAAACTCAGACAGCTGGTGGGTAAGGTCCTATGGGAAGCTAAACTTAGGGGAAAAACAGCTGAGCAGAGTTGGCAGTTTTTCAAAGGGACATTATTAAGGGCCCAAAAGCAAGCTATCCCGCTGCGTAGGAAAGATAGAAAACATGGCAAAAGACTGCCTTGGCTTAACCAGGAGATCTTACATGATCTCAAAATAAAAAAGGAATCGTATAAGAAATGGAAACTAGGACAAATTACAAAGGACAAATATAGGCAAACAACACGAGCATGCAGGAGCAAGATTAGAAAGGCTAAGGCACAAAATGAGCTCAAACTAGCTACAGGCATAAAGGGAAACAAGAAGGCTTTTTACAAATACATTGGTAACAAGAGGAAGACCAAGGAGAGGGTAGGGCCATTGGTCAGTGAGGAGGGAGAAACAGTAACAGGAAATTTGGAAATGGCAGAGATGTTTAATGATTTCTTTGTTTTGGTCTTCACTGAGAAATCTGAAGGAATGCCTGACATAGAGAATGCTAGTGAAAAAGGGGTAGGTTTAGAAGTTGAAATAAGAAAAGAACAAATTAAAATTTACTTAGAAAAATTAGATGTCTCAAATCACCAGGGCGTGATGAAATGCATCTTAGAATCCTCAAGGAGCTGATAGAAGAGGTATCTGAGCGTTTAGCAATCATTTTTGGAAAATCATGGGAGACGGGAGAGATTCCAGAAGACTGGAAAAGGGCAAATATAGTACCCATTTATAAAAAGGGGAACAAGAATAACCCAGGAAACTACAGGCCAGTCAGCTTAACTTCTGTGCCAGGAAAGATAATGGAGCAGGTAATTAAAGAAATCATCTGCAAGCATTTGGAAGGTGGTAAGGTGATAGGGAACAGCCAGCATGGTTTTGTTAAAAACAGATCATGTCAAACCAATCCAATAGCTTTCTTTGATAGAATAACAAGCCTTGTGGATAAGGGAGAAGCAGTGGATGTGGTATACCTAGACTTCAGTAAAGCATTTGACACGGTCTCACATAATATACTTATCAATAAACTACACAAATACTACTTCGATGGGGCTACTATAAGGTGGGTGAACAACTGGCTGGATAACTGTACCCAGAGAATAGCTATTAATGGTTTTCAATCCTGCTGGAAAAGTATAACTAGTGGGGTTCCGCAGGGGTCTGTTTTAGGACTGGTTCTGTTCAATATCTTCATTAACGATTTAGATATTGACATAGAAAGTACACTTATTAAGTTTGCAGATGATACCAAGCTGGGAGGGGTTGCAACTGCTTTGGAGGATAGGGTCATAATTCAAAAGGATCTGGATAAACTGGAGAAATGGACTGAGATAAACAGGATGAAGTTTAATAAGGACAAATGCAAAGTGCTCCACTTAGGAAGGAACAATCAGTGTCACACGTACAGAATGGGAAAGGACTGCTTAGGAATGAGTACAGCAGAAAGGGATCTAGGGGTTACAGTGGACCACAAACTAAATATGAGTCAACAGTGTGATGCTGTTGCAAAGAAAGCAAACATGATTCTAGGATGCATTAACAGGTGTGTTGTGAACAAGACACGAGAAGTCATTCTCCCGCTCTACTCTGCGCTAGTTAGGCCTCAGCTGGAGTATTGTGTCCAGTTCTGGGCACTGCAGTTCAGGAAGGATGTGGAGAAATTGGAGAGGGTCCAGAGGAGAGCAACGAGAATGATCAAAGGTCTAGAGAACATGACCTATGAAGAAAGGCTGAAAGAACTGGGCTTGTTTAGTTTGGAAAAGAGAAGATTGAGGGGGGACAGTAGGCATCCTTCAGTCTGCATAGACTATGGATCGCGCTCTTTAAAGTTTCAATTGAAGACTTCATTTACAGCGTCTATTGTGACTATGAAGACCCACACGAGAGTGACAGTCCTTGCTGCATCTCTTGCAGATGTAGTGGGTGTCTGGCAAGTCCTTATTGTTCTTTCTGTGCCCTCGCTTCTCCTCTGCTAGCTGGCTGATCTTCATCTCACCCTTCTGAAGGCCCTTGTGTAACCCCTGCCTCCATCTGCTGCGGTCATCTGCTAGTTCTTCCCAGTTGTCCAGCTCGATGTCTACCTCTCTGAGGTCTCTCTTGCAGACATCTTTGTAGCGTAACTGGGGGCGTCCGCGAGGTCTTTTGCCAGAGGCTAGCTCATCATACAGGATGTCTTTTGGAATCCTTCCATCATTCATCCTGTGGACGTGGCCAAGCCAGTGGAGTCGACGCTGCCTGAGGAGGGTGTGCATGGTTGGGATTCTAGCTTGCTCGAGGACAGCTGTGTTGGTCACTCTGTCCTTCCATGATATTCCAAGGATGCGCCTGAGGCAGCACAAGTGGAAGACGTTCAGCCTCTTTTCCTGATGGGCATACAGGGTCCAAGACTCGCTGCCATAAAGGAGGGTGCTGAGGATGCAGGCTCTGTAGACTTGCATTTTGGTGTGAGTGTACAGCTTGTTGTTATTCCACACTCTCTTGCTGAGTCTGGACAGAGTTGTGGCTGCTTTTCTGATCCTCCTATTTAGCTCAGTGTCCAACGACAGGGTGTCAGTGATGGTGGACCTGAGGTAAACGAACTTGTGGACGACCTCTAACGTATAGTTGTCAATGCTGATTGATGGGGATTCAGCAACATCCTGACTGAGTACGTTTGTCTTCTTTAGGCTGATGGTAAGCCCAAAGTCCTTGCACGCTTTGGAGAACTGATCCAGCAGTTTTTGAAGCTGGTCTTCTGTGTGAGACACTACAGCAGCATTGTCTGCGAACAGCATGTCTCTGATGAGGACTTCCCGCACCTTAGACTTAGCTTTCAGCCTTGCAAGGTTAAACAGTTTCCCATCAGATCTTGTGTGCAGCAAGATGCCCTCTGTTGAAGATCCAAAGGCATGCTTCAGGAGGAGTGCGAAGAAGATCCCGAACAATGTCGGAGCAAGCACGCATCCTTGTTTGACGCCACTCCTGATTCTGAAAGCATCCGATAATGCGCCGTCATATTGGATGGTTCCTCTCATGTCTTCGTGGAACGACTGGATCATCTTGAGTAACCGTGGAGGACAGCCTATCTTGTGGAGCAGAGGGGGGACATGATAGCAGTTTTCAGGTATCTAAAAGGGTGTCATAAGGCAGAGGGAGGGAACTTGTTCTTCCTTGCCTCTGAGGATAGAACAAGAGGCAATGGGCTTAAATTGCATCAGGGTAGGTTCAGGTTGGACATTAGGAAAAAGTTCCTAACTGTCAGGTTGATCAAACACTGGAACGAATTGCCAAGGGAGGTAGTAGAATCTCCATCACTGGAGATATTTAAGAAGAGGTTAGATAGATGGCTTTCAGGGATGGTCTAGAAAGTGCTTGGTCCTGCCATGAGGGCAGGGGGCTGGACTCGATGGCCTCTCGAGCTCCCTTCCAGTCCTACTCTTCTATGATTCTATGATTCTATAAAGATAAAAAGGCAAGCACAAACATACCACATCCAGCCAGAACAAAATGCACACAAACAAAATCATAAGAAAAATGTAAAATGTTATAAAGAAGAATGTTAGCACTGTCTTAACTTTACTCCTATTGAATTTTGTGGTAAAGCTCATATTGACTTTGGTGTGAATAGTTAGACTAATGAAAGGCCCACTAATAACATAAAAATTGCTGTTTTCTAAAAACTGCTCTTTCAGTTCACTTATTATTAAGTAGGCCTTCCACTCAATTTATATCTAACTGTTGAAGCTAACAGGAAAATATTTTCAAATACTTCCAGGAAAATATTTGCAAATTTGGTCATCTAAATTCAAGACATCTCATGTTGTCTTCATATATATTGAAAAATGAAAGTTACAATATAGTGAGTCTGTGAGGAGACACAAACACTAATTCAGAAAAATATTTCTGTTCAGGAAAATGCTTCCTGATGGTCTTAACATTGAATCAATAGGCCATAAGTGTATGCTTATACTACTGTTCTTAATGCAAATAGACTTATGCTCATGCTTAAATGCTTTCTTGACTCATTTCCAGAGTTTCATCTGTCTATCTAATATACATATATGTATCTGTTTTCTGCTCTTTTAGTGTTTCAGAGATATAGTCACACACATATGTGCAGAGTTAATGATTGGGAAAAAAATCTTATTGTAAGGTAATAACTAACATTGATTTGTCTAAGCATCATTCAAAATTGTTGTTTAACTGTTGTTAATTCTCTTTTTGGTGTCGCTGCTCAGGCCTCCTTAAAAATGAAAAAAAAAATGTAGAAGCTGTTTACATGCTGCAAATGAAGACAATAATAGGAGGCTTTATATGTATTAATGACAAAACACCAATGATCCATTTGCAAATGTCAGCACAAAACAGTTTTGTATGTTTGCTGATGCTTTATGTGTGCATTTAGCTTAGATGGGCACATAACTGGATATGCAGAATCCCTTATCAACTAAATTAGATGTTTCAGGGAAATTTTCAGATAAGAAGTCTGAATTAGAAGGCCTAAAACTCCATGACTGAATGTTAGATATGCAGTTTTAACCATTTTTTTTCAATCTGAGAAGCTTATTTTTTGAAATTACATTTGTGGCAATAAATTATCTTACTCAGACATGCAAATCTGAGTATCACAGTGAAAAAAATGTGACAGCCCAAAGATATGCATCTAAAAATATGGGCATGCATGACTCTATTGCAAAAGAACTTATACTTATTTAGATAGCTCAGTATGTGGCCACATTTTCAGGAATTGAGCACACAGACAGATCTTTTATCAATCTGGGTGTAGGTGTTACAGTAGGAGCAGCTGGATGCTGGGCTCTTAAAAATCAGGCCCATATTTAGAAAATCTGCTCCCCTCCCAACTTTGGAGCTTAGAACTTGAAAATTTGCTTCCTCCAATGGGGACGTTGGAAGAAGACTGAGGGGTGGCTGGATATTGACAAAGGAATCCTGAATGAAACAAAGGAGGATCCAACCCTAAAATGGGCCTGGAAGAGAGTGGCAGACTTGAAACTAGAGGAGGTCACCACCTCGTGGTCACCCTATTGATCCCAATTGGAGTTCTGAGTGATTGCCTCTACAAGCTGGCTAAGGACCTCCAGATGCAAAAAGCTGTCTGGCAACTGTTAGACCTGTAGAGGTGTCAATGAGGTCTGTTGCACCTAGCCTACTTGCTGGTCTGGATGCTACATCTGGAAAGGGAGAAAACTCTACATTGGTGGCATGAAGATCTTGTTAGCCTGGCATACACTGAAGTGTCCAGATCTGTAGCACCTCATGTCCAGAATGCCAGACAGCTGGACCAAAACGGTTACCTAGGGACCTGTAATACCACTTCCCATAGTCAGAGTGCCTTTTGAATGTACTGGCATTGGCCAAGAGAAGCCCTGGAGGAAAAGAGGGTTGGGATACTGTTACAGCCTTCTGGCTGGTGTCTGTGTGACCAGGTATTACGAGGACATCCCTTTGTGAACAGCCATGGCCTCTACCATGGTTTTTGACCCACAGATTATCTATGTGGAGTATGTGGTGCAGAAGAGTGGGCCCAGGTCCCACAACCCTGGCTATCCCACCACTGGGGGCAACTGATGTCCACAGCGGTGGATTTTGTTGCTGAAAGGCAGCCCGATTGAATATGGCTATTGGACCATACTGCCCTGAGCTGCAGAGCAACCAGATAGACTTGGGCCACTAGTCTGTGCTGCCCTGATCAGGATAGCCTTACTGACTCAAACTGCAGTACTGCTACATAAAGCCAGGTACTTGGGATATCAAATGACTATTTGGCTAACCAGCACAATCTGGCATCCTCTGGTGGGCTGCACCTGCCCTGTGACATGTGCATTACTTCAGTATTTGCTGGAACTTCTCTCTCACATGTTGAAAGTGACATTTTCCCACAGATATTCAGGACCTTTGTTTTTGTTTTTAAGTGTCAATTAATTTATCATATTTATTGCAGATTGGGGAAAATGTTGTTGAACATAACTGCACCCTCTGTGCTTGGCCATGGCAGGCTGTCTACCAAGAACAAATCTTACAGCTTGTTTACCCTCCAGCCGTTAGTTAGCTGAAACTGCCTTTTACTGTGATAGCTGTTGAGCTGCAATTAAGAGGGCATTTGAGAATTCCATAGTCCATTAGCTTGAGCAACTCTAATTACTCTGGGTAAAGGTTGTTTCTATCTTTTTAATTACCTAGATTCAGTTTATTTGGAGAGAAAATTGGATGAATTGTTGCAAAATAGCAAATCTGAAAAGTCCAACATTTCAGTGACAAAACTGAGTATTTTTCTCTAGAGCTGTGCAAAATTCACATAAAATCCCATGAAACATTTTCAATATTTCATGAAAGTTTGAACCCTTAAATATTGCTTTATTAATGGTTTCCACAAAATAATTATTGTTTTAAATACAAAAAAAAATGCAAATATTCAGTGGCTCTTTGGCTAATTCTACTCAACTGAAGTTAATGACAAACATATTATTGTTTCCAATAAGGGGAATATAGTAATACGCACAGAATGCATCTCTTTCTTCATCTTTAAGGTCATACTCATTAAGAGATGAAAATTCTTGTTGTTAAAACAGATCTTATTGCTGTATTGTATAAAGTTGGGCCTGTCTAAGGACAGTACAAATGCATTCTTTTTGATTATGGTGACAGTAAAGAGTTTAAGCTCTCAAAATAGTTGTGACAGAAATCTTTTCATTGAATTCCAAAGGACTGAGCTTCAAAGGTAGCCTTTCCAAAAGCAATGTTGAATTATTTCAAATTCTGTATTTTAATATAGATGTTGTGTACAATATTGTGACAATTTTGGCAACGTTCTGTAATTTCCAGGACATATTTTACTGACTTAAATTAAACCCCATTGAATTAAGTTTCACATCTTTGGAATGCATTGTGTTAACAATGCAAAAATTTATACTATTATGGGACAGCTTGGATCTTCTTTAGCAGGAATATAAGATTAATGTGATCTCTAGAAGATATTAGGATCTTCAAAAGTCCTTTGGAGCAATATATGAGAAATGGATTTCCTAGGAAATACTTCAGAGTGATGGGATTGCAACAACCCACTTTGAATCTATTCTCCTGAAGCACTACCCTGAGGAGAGAAACCAATTGTATGCTGATTACTGCTCTTGAAAACCCTGGTCAGCAGCAAAATTCTGGGGGCCAGCTTTCTGTCTGTTGCTAGGAGTGGTAGGGTGAGTTTAGTGAGTCTACTCAGCTCAGACCTTTCACGCTTTTTATGCTTGTTGGTGTTAACAATAACATATTCATCAATCAAAAAAAGTCAAAACAAGAAAAAAACCCCACCCCATCAAGCAAGGAAATTCAAGTTGTGAGCTGTGCAGCTGTTTTTCTACATACCAGCAGTCAAATATAGTCAGACTTCCTGTTTTTAAAGTTGCATACTTCAGAAGTTTTAGAAGAAAGCTCAACAGGAACTCATGGCAGCAGGTCATTCTCAGTTCTTCTGGTCACTCAGTCTCCTTCCCTACAGCCTGCCTAGTTGTGCTACAGCTTCTACAAAGGACCTGTAGCTGCTTGTGGAAATAAGCATGATTATCGATATTCCAGTTACTGGCAGTAGCCAATGCCTTTCGCACATTGCCAGTGTCTCCCCTAACAAGAAGGGGGTGGTGTCTGGTAAGCGTATTAGCTTGTGTGTAGGTTCTTTTATAGTTTGTTATGCTTCTACCTTCAAAATAAAATATGCCTGTTTAAAAAGAATGGTAAGTTACAACTGTGGGATATTACTGAGCACTGTGTCTTAGGCGAGAAGCAAGCAGGCCTGCTGAGGCAGACCGTATTTGCTGGGAACAAGATAATCAAGGCAGAGAACTGTTCCACCTGGAAATACTCTGGTAAGGATGGAGAAAGCTGTAGGTATCCACCCAAGAAAGACAATGACTGAGGAACTGGTAACTTGAGAATGGACGACTGAAGGGAAATATAGATGCAATTGCCCTGAAATGAAACATACATACTTGTTTTAACTTATTGTTCTGTTGAACTTAGAGTTACTATACCTTCCATATATAAAATGGGATCAGTAACTGGTGCTATTGAAGTCAGTGGCAAAACTCCCAGCGACTTCAGGATTTCACTCTTTGAACCTGGTGATACTCATGGTCCTCCTGAGGAACATCTGGTCCCATAGTGAAGTCTGCAGTTTATTTTGCACCATATTCACAGCCTGCAGGAGTCTCTTTCAGGATTTTACTTTGACTGGATCAATGGATCACTGACTCAGGCTCTACAATAAGGAGATTTCCTCTGTAGTTTTGTGGTCTGCACTGAATCCATATGTTGTGCTATGAAGCAGGAAAACCATAGCCAGATCTGACAGTTTACTTAACAGATTAAGAGATCCTAGGTTTGTCATTTGGCCTTACTGGATTCCAGTTATTTTCTGGCAGCAATGAGGTTAATATATAAATGAGCAGTAGATTTATACAACAATAACTGGTTATGGCATTTTGGCAGATGCTTTTTCAAGTGAAACTTTGCAAGTCTCTCATACCTCTATAACATCTGGGAACAATGTTTGAGCCCTACAGCATGTTGCATAATGAGACATAAATAGACTGCATCATAAGGGGTTATATTTTCAAAGCACTTAATTTGGCTCTAGCTGCGTGACTCTCATTGAGTAGCTGTTTAGCTAATCCCAAACCTTGAAACTGTGCTACTTAGGATATTGTTTGTCAGTGTAGTGCAGGACTACAGTGTGCACCAAATGTACTGCTTAGGATACTGTTTGTGAGTACAGTGCAGGGGTGGCCAACCTTTTTTTCACTGGGGGTCACATGTCAATTTTTTACATTTTCCAGGGCATGAGCACAAAATAGCCCCAAACCTTCCCATCCCATCCCCAGGTTTAACCACTCTCAGCCCCAAAAGATCCCCAGGCCTAACTCCTTCATTCCCAAACCTGCCCCCTCTTTCCCCAGTCTTAACCTCTCTCAGCCCCAGACCACAACCCACCCCCACCCCTAGGCTTAACCCCTCGCAGCCCCAAACCCAGGATCAACTTACCTCACACAGGAACTCTGTGTGCTGCTGGTCCCTGCTGAATCTTTACTGGGCTGCCACTCCTCCTCACTGTGGCCACGCAGCTCCCCCCAGCTCGCCAACTCCCTTCCCCTACATACAGCATGTGGCTCTCTGCCCTGCCGCGCTGAAATAATGGGACTCAATTTAATTGGTTTTACAGCTAGATCCCTCCTGCTAGCTGTTAAACCAATGAAATTTAGTTCTACTCTTTCAGAGCAGGAGGAGTGGGGGAAGCTGGAGAAGGAGTGAGTGGCAGCAGCACCCAGAGCTGCAAATGGCTCGTTAAAGAGGAGCTGCCCAGCTGGCTTCCAAATGGCACTGCTGCCAGATCTGTGGGCTAGGTGAAGGCCACATGTTGGTCACCCCTGGTGTAGAAAATGCTATGTGCTCTGGGGAGGCAGGACACTGTTTGGAATACTCCTAACTTCCAGTGGGCTCATCTACAATTTAAATAATACAAATAGTAAGAATTATTTTGCCATTTTGCTTTTCAATCTTGGAAGCAACTACCTTTTTCCAGTTGCTCAATAGCTTCTTTGGCAGCTGAGTTTGCTTTGCAACTCATGGGCATGCTTGGCACCTTCCATGATTAGAATCTTAGCTGTCACAAGCTGATTCAACTGGTAGGTCAAAGACTCCATTCCTGTGAAAGGCCAGAAAAAAAGCCTGAATTTTCTTAGCCTTGATTTATGAGCAGGTACAGCAAATGAGTATGTTTCTGAGAGTAATGCTGGATATGGCTATACACTACCCCTGAAACATTAATCCTAACCTGGCAGGAACCAGAAAAAGGTGTATTTATTAAAGCCGTAAATGTTACAACACTGGTTATTTAAAGCACTGTAAACTTAGCTGTGGGAAGATTACAGTGAACAGCAATCCCATATTTCCTTGGTGCAGTGTAAGTCCCATTGCAACACGGTAATTGTTCTCATGTATATCATGTACCATCCTTACAAAATGTATCATTCTTTTTAGTGATTACGGGTACTTTTGTTTTTAAAATGGCACAGCCACTTGTAATAGGTTTCCACTGACATGTCTGAACAAAAAAGAGCACATGGAATGGCTACCCAAATTTCCACATATGAATAAAAACAACCTTTACATGGCACCTGTAACATGAAGCAAGCAAGCCCAGGAGTTTACTTAGTAGATAGAATTTGTTGAAAAATGAAAGAAATTTTGTGAAAAACCTTGCCCATTTTTGGGCAGGGAAGGGGAAGAGGATATTGATATTTTTTCAGCCAGCTCTGCTGGGGACTGCTTACATATGCACCTTCTCGTGGGGCTTCTGTAGCTCCTTTCTCTGCTCATGGGAAGGAGCACAGTTGAAGACAGCAAGTCCATTCTTCCTCCCTGTGCTGGTTTGCTTCCTTTTGATCTGAAAAATATAAAATGCCAAAGGCCAGAATGGTGATGGTGGTGGTGGAGGGGGTGCTGCACCAAAAATTTTATTCAGTTACTTTCCAGGGTGAATAATTTGTGTTTGAGAAGCACATTTACATTAGTTTCTTTCATTAGCCTCCATTTTCACAGTAAAGAGTAGGGAAGTCTGTGTATAGCTATAGTAAACTTTTCACAACAGATTTTCAAGGAGTGCTTTAAGTGATTTGCTGACTGTTTGAAATTGGACCTCTCAGGTACTCCTCAGGTGAACTGCGCAGAGAATACACCTCAGATATGAGGGTGTTACATGTGGATAGCTGGCCATTCATATTTTTGTCAACCAGACCATGCTTTACTTGAACTGGAGGCTGTGGCGACATAGCATTCTGCCCTTACAGTCCAGTAAAACACTTGTCTCAGTCCCCATTTTGGGTGGGCTGTGCTCAAACTGATATAAACTATTGCTTGTACTTTCTGTACTGCTAGGTTGGCCAGCTTATGACTAAAAAAGAGATATTAGTAATTGCATTCTGAACAAAAAGCATACAAGGAAGATATATAGTACAAGCTATCCATGTAGCAATGTTAGTTTGTACTGTGCTCAGATAGTTCCAACGTGGGCTCTAAATTCTTTCAGTTGCTAGGGTACAGGGTTCTCTTCATGCCAAGGAATCAAGGGTTGCATTCTACTATATATACAAATCTCATTAAGATGAGACTGCAGTACTTATCACCAAAATGATCTCTGAATTTCTGAGAAAATGTTTATTTCTTTGAGGTGCTTATGGCCCTGAATTTTCTGCCATTTAGATCTTATAATTTTCTAATCACCAGACCTGATGGGACAATATATTTATGCAGGAAATCTGTGCAATTAGCATGATGAATTTTCCATGTCACCTATTTTAAAATATATAAAGTATACCTGTTCTGCCTTGAGTTATTGCCTCAGATGACGAATCAGCAGAGTTGGGCCTGTGTTTAACACTCTGGTGTGTGATTTTGTTATAATCTCTGACATGACTGATTATGCCAAGGCCTGGAGCAATTTATTGAATTAATGAATTACTCACAAATACATGAGAGTGATTAATTGAGATGCCTGTTTGGATCCTACTCAGTGTAATGAGGCTTGAGCATTGAGAGATGCATACTCTTGGCATGATCCTGCCACCTGTGAAGTAAAGGGAAGTCAGTGGGATTACTTGAATGAGAAAAAGTGGTGCAGGTTTTAGCTCTAGATAGTAAAACAATGCATTGGGGGCGGGGGTTAATGGATGCTTTTTTGAATTGAGCCACGAGGCAGACTTACAGTCATGTTCTTCTGTAAATTGAAAATGCATTGCCCCATGTCCTGCCACTTTCTTCACCTTTTCTTCTCTCAGGAAGGTGCTTTATTATCAGTTTAGATTTGTTGATAGCAAGCTCGCATCTTAGACAACAAACCAAGAGTGGTGGAAACTGGATTTCCTTTAAGACAAGAGCATTGAATTAGGAAAGAAAGCTCATCTTACAGCTGAAAATACCCAACTGGGTTAATTGTAAATAAACACCTGGCATGAATTTGTAACAATATTTTGTTTCCAAAAGTGATGTTTTATTATCATAATTATAAGCAGGTTATGATAATTTTTTGTTCAGTTATGAAGACTGAAACCTGACTAGGTGTCACATATTAAGGCTATGGAGCAGTCAATGAGAGTAAGCATTTGAAAGCTGAGTCTTGTGCTCATGAGAGCTGCGTCTACACGTGCACGCTACTTCGAAGTAGCGGCAGTAACTTCGAAATAGAGCCCGTCACGTCTACACGTGTTGGGCGCTATTTCGAAGTTGAAATCGACGTTAGGCGGCGAGACGTCGAAGTTGCTAACCCCATGAGGGGATGGGAATAGCGCCCTACTTCGACGTTCAACATCGAAGTAGGGACGTGTAGACGATCCGCGTCCCGCAACGTCGAAATTGCTGGGTCCTCCATGGCGGCCATCAGCTGGGGGGTTGAGAGATACTCTCTCTCCAGCCCTTGCGGGGCTCTGTGGTCACCGTGGGCAGCAGCCCTTAGCCCAGGGCTTCTGGCTGCTGCTGCTGCAGCTGGGGGTCCGTGCTGCATATACAGGGTCTGCAACTAGTTGTTGGCTCTGTGTATCTTGCACTGTTTAATGAAAGTGTGTCTGGGAGGGGCCCTTTAAGGGAGCGACTTGCTGTTGAGTCCGCCCCGTGACCCTGTCTGCAGCTGTGCATGGCTCCCTTATTTCGATGTGTGCTACTTTGGCGTGTAGACGTTCCCTCGCTGTGCCTATTTCGATGTTGGGCTGAGCAACGTCGAAGTTGAACATCGACGTTGCCAGCCCTGGAGGACGTGTAGACGTTATTCATCGAAATAGCCTATTTCGATGTCGCAACATCGAAATAAGCTATTTCGAAGTTGGGTGCACGTGTAGACGTAGCCTAGGTGTGGTGCCCAGGAAAGAAGAAAGTCTCGACTGTGGTAGTTACAACAGTTGCTTTGCTTTTAACATTGATTTTGTTCCTAGTACGTGCATTCTGAGGGTATGTCTACATAAGATTTATTTCAAAATAGTAGCCACTATTTCAAAATAAGTATCGAAGCAGCTACACAGTACAACCACTGTTTTGAAATAATTTAGAAATGGTAGATGCCTTATTTTGAAACTGGTCAACCTCATTGTACAAGGAATAGCACCTATTTTGAAATGGGGGCTGTGTAGGCTGGGAATAGAACATATTTCAGAATAAGCCACAGTGCGTCCAATAGCTCTGTTTCAAAATAGGCTGTATTGTGCATAGCCACTCTTTTTTTTAAATAGCTGAGTGCTATTTCAAAATGCATTTTGGCTAAGCCTACACAGCATTCCCCTTTTGGAGAAGGAATGCAAATAAGGGAGATTGAAGAAGCAAATGAAGCACTGATTTACAAATCTTGCGCTTCATTTGCATAATCGCATGTGATTGCGTTTCCGGAGCAGACTTTTCTGAAAGCAAAAACATTTGTATAGACAGGGTTCTTCTGGAAAAAAAGAAATGTTTTTGAAAAAACCCTTCTTCCTGAAATGAATGAGGAAGAAGGGTTCTTTCAAAAACTTTTCTCTTTTTTTCTTGAGGGAACCTTGTCTACATGGCTGTATTTGCTTTCAGAAAAGTCTCTTCTGGAAATGTGATTGTGTGGGATTACGCAAATTAAGTGTGAGATTTGTAAATCAGCACTTCATTTGCATTTTGTGTGTAGCTGCACTATTTTGGAATAAGTTATTCTGGAATAATTCTTCCAGAATAGCTTATTCAGGAATAACACTGCTGTGTAGACATAGGCTGACAGTGCTATGGATGGGTTGGGAGCTGGAAAAGTATTTTAGATAGAACTTCATTTTACTCTTGGACAATTATTATTATTGCTATGTTCTCCCCGTGTTCAAACTTCTGTGTGTCAGTGAAATATACTAGCTGTGAGCTAGAAACCCTAATGCAGGCCAAGTTGTTCACTATAGCTATGTCTACACTAGAGTGATCTGTTGACAGAGGTTACTGTTGGAAGGTATCTTCCAACAAAGCTTCTATTGACAGATTGTGGCCACACATGAAAGCGGATTGCTCTGTCAATCTGTTCTGTCGACAGAGAGCAGCCAGACTACCCAGCTGCTCTCTCAACGGAACAGCCAGCCAGAAGCACAGCAGACAGGGCTGCCCAGTGACCCAGAAGCCCTGTGTGTGGACAGAGGGCCCCCTGGAGCATCCACATGGGTTTTTTTGTTGACAGATTCTGTTGAGAAAGGCATTCTGCCTCATATGGGAGAGACAGAAGTCTGTCAACAAAAGTGCTGAGTTCTGTCCATTTACTGTCGATTTGATTGAAGTCATTGAGGTAAATGATGTAAGTGAAATGAGAATCAAACTCTGTGTGTTTGTGTGTATGTGTGTATATTCATGCACTTTCCTGCGCAGATTCAGGGAATTTAACAATATAAGTGGGTTGCCAGGTATGCTACATAGTCTTATTTGTGTGCCAATACTGAGGATGTGGTTTTGGGTCACTGTCATTTTGCTGAGGATCTGAGCCCTGGAAACAAACTGGAAGGCATAAATACAGAGTATTTTATTTTTCTACAATATTGAAAATATGGCAGGGCAGAAGCACATTTGCATGTTCCATTGATAGAGTTAACTTCAGGAGCTGAAGCGAAGGACTGCAATAAGTAGTTCTGCTGGCGAGACAGGGTGGGGTGAATGCTTGCGGGAAAGCAGGGCTCCATACTTGAGATCTGAGATCTTGTGATTTTCCTATTTCTTACACTTTGCTTGTACTACCCTTTTTGATTTATAATTGTAAAGGTTCCCTTAAGTTTGTTTTGTTTTGACTGAGCCATATCCTGAGCTGGGGTATTTCAGAGAGTGGCATTTCTTAACTGTTCAGTTTCATGTTCCGTATGTGTTAATCCTCGGTGTTTCTTTGAAACTGCATGACTACCTCTCTGTTATTATGAAGTATTTTAAAGTAATGGACAACTGGCCAGTGTGTGCACATGTTTTGTGCCCAGGCTGTGGCCCAGGGGTCTATTTATGGAAGGTCTCCTTTCTCCAGTGATGAAGGCTCCGTGTCACTGTCTCTGCTCCTGGCCTCTGTGAGGCCTTTCTCTGTATCTGGATACATGGGATGGACCTGGACAGGCCAGACAAGGAAGTAGTGTTAGGTTTGGAACATGAAGTTTCTCCTCAAGCTTTGTAGAGATCCTTCAGAAAAGGTACCACACCTATAATACCCTAGGGATATATTATCTTTTCTCTAGAGCACTCTGTCCGTTGTTCTGAAGGTCATGGTGTCTAGAACGATTCGTTGTCTTTCAAATTGCATATGAAAGGGGATGGTGGAACATGTTATGAAAATCTGTACATCCTCCTATGAGTGACAACTCATTTGAGCAACACAAATGATTGGCATTAGGAGATACGTCCCACCTTTTCTCAGTCCCCAGTCATAAACGAGTCAAGCAAAAGGACCCTGTCAGAGCCCAGTGGGTCATCTGAACATCCCAAAGGGGGACTGAGCTCAAGAGGTCCAGAGGAGAATACAAGCTTTGCTGAGGGGAAACAAAGCACAATGAGGCCGTCAGAGGCCATGTCTCTGTAGCTGGGCTCTGGTATGGAAAGCAAAGCTTCAGAAGTGCAGAGATGTGTGATCATATTTTTATCATCAGTGTGTGGTGAGCAAAGTCTTGTGCAGGTGGAGATTATTGTACAAGCAGAACTGGTACACTACACCCACCTGACCCCTGCTCCCAGGCTGCTACACAAAGTGTTTTCATTGTAACCCTTTGTTTCTGGTGCTTATGACTTTAAAAAAGGTAACAGATCCTGTTAAGAATGTGATGCTATGTCATGACTACTCTCTTGGCCTGGAGCACCCATGGAGTTGGTGTCTATGTCCTCCTATAATACCTCCCTGCTGACTGCCATGTGGCACCACATTCAGCCACATGCAGGTTTGTGTTGCAAGGAGGCTGGGACTTGTGGGGTGCTGGTCTGGGGAATATGAGGCTGGAGGGGCTGTTTAAGGGAACTTTCCCCAATTATGAATAGGATATAAGGTTAGCTGAAGGACAAGAGGTCTCCCATTTGTGAGAGAGAGCTGATGAGGAAGAGGGAATGGATTTGGGATGCACAAGTGATTCCTCTCATCCTTTTTGGACATGAAAGTCAGTTCCCAGTGGGAACTGGGAGGGTGGGGCTGCCTCCCATTAAAATAAGCCAATTCTGAGTAGTCAATAGGAAACCATTAGAAGGAGGGAGTTCTTTATCTGTTCATCGCGTTATCAGCCTCTTAAAAGCATGCAGCATAGGGTGACAAAATTAGACTGGGGATATTATTACAAGCCTACTGTGACAACAGATGTAGGCCAACAGCGAAGCAAAAGTAATTTGGGTTGAAAGTCTCATGAATTTTTCCAACAAAGATGAGTCCTTTGGATAATTTTGTCATGTTCTAGTGAATTGTCATACAAATGCATTTTTGTGTTTACTGGGTACCTATGTTTCTAAATCAATTATATAGTCAAACAAACTGACTGCACATTTTTCCATTGAAATCTCACACTGAAGTATTAAACATATGAGCCGTGTCTACACGTGCACGTCTACACGAACATGCTACACATGTTGGGCGCTATTTCGATGTTAACATCGATGTTAGGTGGCGAGACGTCGAAGCCGCTAACCCCATGAGGGGATGGGAATAGTGCCCTACTTTGAAGTTGAACATCGAAGTAGGGCATGTGTAGACGATCCGCGTCCCGCAACATCGAAATAGCAGGGTCCACCATGGCGGCCATCAGCTGAGGGGTTGAGAGACGCTCTCTCTCCAGCCCCTGCAGGGCTCTATGGTCACCGTGTGCAGCAGCCCTTAGCCCAGGGCTTCTGGCTGCTGCTGCTGCAGCTGGGGATCCATGCTGCATGCGCAGGGTCTGCAACCAGTTGTCGGCTCTGTGTATCTTGTGTTGTTTAGGGCAACTGTGTCTGGGAGGGGCCCTTTAAGGGAGCGGCTTGCTGTTGAGTCCGCCCTGTGACCCTGTCTGCAGCTGTGCCTGGCACCCTTATTTCGATGTGTGCTACTTTGGCGTGTAGACGTTCCCTCGCAGCGCCTATTTCAATGTGGTGCTGCGCAATGTTGATGTTGAATGTCGACGTTGCCAGCCCTGGAGGACGTGTAGATGTTATTCGATGTCGCTACATCGAAATAAGCTACTTCAATGTAGGCTTCACGTGTAGACGTAGCCATGTTGTTCACTGCATTGATTTCAGTGAACAATTACCACACACTTAAGAAAGAAAAAAAAAGTTAGGAAATTCAGTACCAAAACAGTTGTAATGCAATATTATGATGGATCATTTAAACTTATGTAACCCAGAGGCACTGAGACCACTGATAAGGGAGCATAACATCTGCTTTAGAGCCTTAGCTGAGAGCCAGCTGGCTTTTACCTCATGCAGTAGAGGAGTATGGAGGAAGAGTATAAAGAAGGTGGAGGAGATACTGAAGATGGATGTGTTGATCGTTGGAGGAGATTGGAATATGAAGGTTGGAACAGATAACAAAGGTTGGGAGTCATGGGGAGGTTTGGATATGGAGAAAGAAACAAATGGGGTGAGAAACTACTAGAGTTTGCTACAGAGCATGAGATGGTGATGTGCAACACGAATTCCAACAAAAGGACTTTAGGAAGTGGACATGGTGATCGAATGATGGGAGGTCGAAGAACATGATAGGTATGATTTTGATAAGAAGATGGATAACTTCAGTACAGCAGTGCCACACTTTCCAAGGAGTAGATATAGACTCAGACCACAGTCTAGTGAACTCAATCATCAAGAAAAAACTCAAAAGAAAGTGTAAGACACAGTTTAAGAAAAGAAGAGACATGGCGAGGCTATGTGAGGAAGAAACAAAAATTGCATACAGAGCAGCGCTCAAACAGAAGATTAAGAATACTGCTGCAGAGAAAGACCTAGATAAGAGGGTCGCAGGGATAGCCACCGCTAGAGAAGAGACAATTGAGCAGACTGTTCCAGAAGAAGAGAAGATCAGTAAGAAGTGGATGACTCAGGAGACACTGAAGTTGGTTTAAGAGAAGAGAGAGTTGAAGATCAGAAGAGATGTTTCTCAGATGGCAGAACAGCAATATAGGGTGAAACTGAATGAGGTAGGGAAAGCAGCCAGAAAGGATAAGGAGAAATGGTTAGAGGAGCAATGTGAAGATATAGAGAGGTATTATGGTGAATGTAAGACCAGGGAGGTGTATAAGACAATTAGGTATATTAATAGGAAATGGCAACTGAAGCAGATGTCGATTAAAGATGAGAACGAAGAAGTGCTCATGAACAGGGTAAAGACTGTGCAGCAATGGACAAGATATTGCATTGATCTATACAAAGCACAGTTGAACCCAAGCAGCAACGAAGGGTCCTGTGGCACCTTATAGACTAACAAAAGTTTAGAGCATGAGCTTTCAGATGCATCTGAAGAAGTGAGTTAACTCACGAAAGCTCATGCTCTAAACTTTTCTGTTAGTCTATAAGGTGCCACAGGACCCTTCGTTGCTGCTACAGATCCAGACTAACACGGCTACCCCTCTGATAGTTGAACCCAAGTGTCTCAGAGAGACTGTTTGAAGAACTGAAAGAGATATCTCCACTGAGCATCGAAAGCGAGACCGATATTTTGAAGGAGGAAGTAGAGAAAGCAGTGAAATGACTGAAGAACCACAAGAGCCCTGGAAATGATAAGATAACGGGAGAGATGATCAAATATGGAGGAGAAAGCATGATTCAGGAAATACACCGACTATGTAAAGTAGCATGGAAAGAAGGGAAGGTGCCTAAGGAATGGACAAGATCTGTGCTAGTGACAATACCCAAGAAAGGAAGTACATTGGAGTGCAAGAACTACACAACGATTGCCCTAATGAGTCATCTAGCCAAGGTGCTGATGATCATACTGACTGAGAGACTAAGATCGCAGATAGAAAAACATATAGCAGACGAGCAAGCAGGGTTCAGAAAAGATAGAAGTACCATACAGCAGATATTGTGATAGTGGAGAAAGCTCGACAAAAGAACAAGAATGTATAAACTTGTTTTGTCGATTTTCAAAAGGCATTTGACAGTATAGATAAGAAAGTGACTTGGGCAGTGTTGGAATCATACGGAGTGGATATCAGAGAGATACAGTTGTTGAAGCATGTCAGTTAGAATGCGGAGGCAGTGGTTAGAACATGTGGGGAGTTAGGAAGTTGGTTTAAAACAAGTAGAGGTAAGAGAGAAGGAGGTCCAATATCACCAAGTATCTTCATCACACATCTGGAGAGAGTGATGGACAAGATCAAAGAAGAGGTAGAAGGGATATCTGTGCACAGGAAAAGAATTAACAACTTGGGTTCGCGGAAGATATAGTTATCATTGATGAAGATGAGGAGAAGCTAGCGAAAATGTTGTAGGTGCTAAACGAAGAAGGGAAGCGGTACGGACTGATTATGCACGTCGATAAAACAAAAACAATGGTGTTTGGACGTAAGAAAATAGGAAGGAAGATCAGTGTCGATGGTATTGAACTAGAAAATATACAGAAGTTCACATATCTGGGGTGTAACATAACGTATGATCTAGACTGTAAGAAGGAAATAGCGACTAGAATAGCGAAAGCAAGAGTGAGTTTGAAGGCAATGGATAAGATCTGGAAAAGCAAAGCAATTAGCTTAGGAATCAAGCTGAGCGTCTTGAAAATGTGTGTATTCAGCAGCATGTTGTACGGATGTGAGACATGGGTGATAATGGAAGATTTGAAAAGAAGAATATTGGCATTTGAAAGGAGTTGTTTTAGAAACATTCTGAGAATAAGATGGATTCAGAATGTCACCAATGAGGAATTACATAGAAAGATACAGCCGAAAGAGAACCTGCTGCAGAAGGTTATAGAACGGAAGCTACTCCTATTTGGGCATATTTACAGAATGAGCGACGAACAAAAAATCAAGACCCTGGTACTCGGCGTAATGGATGGTTCAAATAGGGGAGGTAGGTCCCACAGAGAATGGATAGATGATATAGTAGATTGGTGCGGAGCTACTCTACAGAAACTAAGCCACTCCACACTCAACAGGGAAAGATGGAAAGGAATAGTGAGAGAGGCGTCAGACACCAACAGGCACTGAGCCCACGGTTATTGATGATGATGATGATGATGAGTAGGGGAACATGAGGCTAGCCCCTAAGGTTGCAGGTTCCATCCTACCTGCTGATGCCCTCAATATCAGCTTTACACATGCTAGTCAGCAGAACCAAAGTAATGGGTTCCACAACACTAGCTTTTCCAGCCATTTCACTCATGTATTCATCATAGCTTTAAAGAGCAACTGCAGTGCTATAGTTTGAATTACCATTAACTTAATTTTGGTCTCACTTAAATTGCTGCTAATCCTGACTAACGCCACCAAAGCCATGAACCCCCACCTCTTTGTAAAACCCAGCAAAAAATGGCCACATATTGAGGTGGTAGGGATGATGCATCCTTGTTAAGGGTGACACATTGCATTTTACTCCCCCATGTTCCTACACGTTCTGGCAGGCATTATGCTTTTCTATTGCCTGCAAGGCACAGCTGTGCTTTAAAAGCAACACAGAGTCTTCAGTGCATAAAGCGTGTATCTTTCTCCCTTTTTGTTTGGTTAATATGAATGCCGTGGGTGAAAGCTACTTTCTGTGGGGTAAACAACTTGTCTGTTGCAGTCTATACAAGAGGGAGCTTCAGTGCCCAGACAGAGCATTATGATATAAAATTCACTTAGCTTTCATTACATACCATGGTGTGTGAACAAGTGGGATGTATTTACTGTTGACAGTCTTGGGTCATACATAGTGGAGTAGTGGCACAGAGGAAAATGAAATAGCTTTCTCTAGGATCAAAGAAAGTGAAAGATCTGAAGAGCCAGGGTAATGAACCCGAAAGCTCAATTTACATTCTTCAAGCCCACCAACCTCCACGGTCGTTAGAAATCTAAGGGATCTCTGAATAGCGGGAGATTTTTTTTCTATGTGTGATCTGAAACAGAGTGAACTAAAGCAGTGTCTCAGTCCTAATTCTGAATTTTCTAGCTGTTGTCAGTGTTTCTCAGACTCCCAGGGCTTAGATTCTCTGAGTTTCACTAAGACCAATTTGTATTGCATATGCCTCCTGATCTTATTTAAATTGGGCCCAGCAGATATTGAGTCGGGGAGATCTGGGCCTGTATCTGCTACCACATCTGGATATGCAGTAGTGGGGAATTGGGGCCCTAAAGTATTTTCTTCCCACTTGAAACGAAAGGTTCCTACTTCTACCACCCCTTTTTGTTTCTATTTTGATGTCCTTCAGCCAGGCAGAGCCAACATCCTGGACAAGCCTTTGTCTGAAATTCATCAGAGTAGGTTTGCTGTTGAGCGCAGATAAAAGAGCGTTCCTTGCAGGGTGCTGAATCTGTTGCCAGCCTGAGGTATGAGAAATTAAATGTGTAGTTTACATTTCTATAGTGATACATAGTCCTCAGAATAAGGTCACACCTGGAGGGGCAGACTTACCCACTCTGCAGTTTTGCCTGTAGATGGCAGATTTCTAAATCCTGTTTTGAGTCTGTGGGGGACAAATGTCCTTCCTGATTGACTTTCTATCCCCATTTCCTGGGGACAGGGTGGGGGAAGGCAGCCATTGTGAGCACCTGAAATTGTAGAATGATATCGAAATCCCTCATGACATGGAACAGTTCTCCTTCCTCGTCGCCCTGCGGAGGGACTGGATGTGTTTTCTCTCGCTGCAGATGGCTGTGGAACAACTTCTCTGACAAGCTCTGCAGAGTCAGTTTGGGCCCTTGCACTGCTGCCTAATCCAGGCCTGGGGAAGGCAGGGAGAGGAGCCAGTAGCAGTGCCCCATCCTGGGAGCAGGGAAAAGCAGTCCCAGTCCTGGGAAGGGGAGACAAGAGCCGTGCGCCTGATTCCATTGTGCTCCTTTCAGTCTTTGGGGGTGTGGCACTGGCTCAGGAAATAAGCCAGCAGGGACACCCCCAGCGCACAGACTTGAGATGGGGGAGATTCCTAAAGAAGTGAGTATGTGGAGGGGAAGCAGGGTTAGTTAGTTAGTAAACACTAGGTTTACATGCTGGCATAAGAGTTGTGGGGATTAAATGTGAGAGGTTGTTGTGACGTAGAGAATAAAATGCTGCACTGGGCAGTTTGTAGCTATTGAGAGGGAAATATTGGGAGCAGGATTCAGAGCATGAAATGCTGGGGTTGAGACTGGCTGTCGAATGGAGGCTGGGAGTGGGACCAGGGTGAGAGAAGAAGAAATATTCTGAGTGGAGAAAAGTCGACAACTAAACTAGCTAAGTGGGAAGGCAATGGAGAGTGAGAATTGATTCCTATGGCAGGAGGAGGCCAGGAGTAAATTGAGTCAGGGCTGAGGGAGGTCTGTGAATTAATTAGGATGGCTGCTGCTGCTCCTGGCCAGAGGAGAAAACGTCAACCACTTCTTTCTCTCACCCCTTCCGTTGTTCTCTCGTTCTTTCTCTAACCTCCACTGTTTCCTTCTTTCACTTTGTTTTCTCCATCTTTATTTATGGATTTTCGGAGGTTAATAGGCATGGGAGACACTATCAGGCAATACCCATTAAGATTATTGTAAACTTTAGACAATACTTTTTCACTCTTTGTCGAGTCACTGGTTGGAATATACCATTTACTATCCAATTAGTGGTATCTTCCATACATGGCCATTTCTCACCAATTTAACAGCATAATACATATGCTGTAGTACACTTTGTCACTGAGCATTTCCTTGGACTCTTGCCTTCATGGCTATCCTACAAGGTGCTTAAACCCATTACAGATATGGTTGCACTGAGCTTTCAGAGCTGCAGCATACATAAGCAAGGTGTGCACATTACATTCCTCTCTTCTCACAGTAAGTAATGGAGAACCTCCCTCATTTTACCCTGTCCTCTTAGGGTGGTTCTCTTAGTTTCTAATCATGACTTCACATAGTGCCGGCTATAAAATTCATTGGTTTTATTATGCGTGGACAATGCAAGAAAAGGCTGACCTGATTCAACAGCCAAACATCATGGCTTTCTATGAGACTTTTGCCTTGTGGTCTGACTGGATTTAGCCTCTGCGTCAATCAAGTCTCCTTTAAGGGTAACTTTGTCTTTTTATTGTAAGAACATAAGAACATAAGAATGGCCATACTGGGTCAGACCAAAGGTCCATCCAGCCCAGCATCCCATCTGCCGACGGTGGCCAATGCCAGGTGCCCCAGAGAAGGAGAACAGAAGACAATGATCAAGTGATTTATCTCCTGCCATCCATCTCTTGCCCTTGTTCTGAAGGCTGGGGCACCATACTTTACCCCTGGCTAATAGCCATTTATGGACCTAACCTGCAAAAATTTATCAAGCTCTTTTTTAAACCCTAATAGAGTCCTGGCCTTCACAGCCTCCTCGGGCAAGGAGTTCCACAGGTTGACTGTGCGCTGTGTGAAGAAAAATTTCCTTTTATTAGTTTTGAACCTACTACCCATCAATTTCATTTGGTGTCCCCTAGTTCTTGCATTATGGGAAAAGGTGAATAATTTTTCTATATTCACTTTCTCCACACCATTCATGATTTTATATACCTCTATCATATCGCCCCTCAATCGCCTCTTTTCCAGACTGAAAAGTCCCAGTCTCTCTAGCCTCTCCCCATATGGGCATGTGTGAATTATGCCTGGGGAATGTGCATTTATGGATCACCTCAACTGTGGACAGTATTTTCTGTATAGCATAGACAGATTCTCTCCCATAACTTTTGTTTTGGTTACAATTCACTGTTGACAGCAACACTTTTCCAACATAAATCTTATTCCTTAATAAGAGCTTGCAAGAGACTAGCTGTATGCCATTCATGAGGTTTACAAAGTGTTACATTTTTTCCCAGAAAATAGATCAGTGTGGGAGCGATAAATGGTTGGTGACCATATTAGTGTTCTCCAAAATGCACCTGCAATTTCAGTGATTAGTTCATAGATTATAGAAACCACAAGGGACAGTTGTGATCATCTAGTCTGACACCCTCTATAACACAGAACACAGGACTTCTTGGAATTGCTTTCTGTTTGAGCCAGAGCATATGATTTAGGAACTGATCCAATCTGGATTTAAAAACTGCCAGTAATGAACTCCAAAATCCTTGATAAATTGTTGCAATGTTTAATTACCTTCACTGTTAAAAATCTGTACCTTATTCCTAGTTTGAGTTTGTGTGGCTTCATCTTCTAGAGATTGTTAAAGCTCTGGTGTACAGATGGAGGATCCATCTACCAAATTTTTCTTCTCTCTGTAGGTATTTATAGATGGTCTGTGATCATGCCCCGCCCCTTAACCTTCTGTTTGATAAGCTAAAATTATTGAGCAATGGCAGAAGAACTTCCATCAGTATCTTCAGTCATATGTGGAGTTGGTAAGTTGATTATTTACCAGATCTGCCATGACTTGAAGCTGCCAGTCATTGGACTACTTTGATTTTAAACATCTCTGCCTGCAGATGTATGTTTCAGCGCTAACTGCTGCCTCCAAGTGCTAACTGCTGCCACTGCCTCAGTGCCAAACCTCATGCTCCAAATCATACACTGTCTCCACTTGCATACGGTTTAAAGGCTATAGTTAAACACTGAAGCTGGGTCTACATGTGTCAGTACATTTGAAATATCTGGCTGTCTTTTCAAAGAAAGTGAGGAGCGTTTACACACAAAAGCTGGGTCTACGCACGAGCGCCCTTTCGAAAGGGCAAAAATCGAAGTTCAGCGGTCGAAATAGCGGCCGTCGAAAGGGAGCACCCGACGCCATTATCGGATCGGCATTTCGATCCGCTCTTTCGAAGTGCTGTCGAGGTCTTTTGAAAGAGAGCATCCACATGGCTCCAAGTCCTCTTTCGAAAGAAGGGAGGTGGGAAATGCTGCAGGCAGGGTTCCATGGCCAACAAACCCTTCTGGGGCTGCAGCCAGTCTCCTCCTTTAAAGGGCCCCTCCCTCTACCCTCCACTTCACATGAGCTGAGTGCTGCCCAGCATTTCCCAGCCTGGCAGAGCCCACCCGTGCCCACGATGGAGGCCCAGGTTTGCAGGCTGCAGGAGGACACTCTCATCATGGACGCACTGCTGGCAGAGCTGTGCACCACCACCGCACCCACACCCAATCTCATTGGGTGGCTGGGTGGCCCCCCTGGGGCCGGGGGGCTCCCCCACCCGGGGCACCACTGGGTGCCCCACCAGGTGTCCTGACTCCTCTGGACCCACCCCAGCAGCACCGACTGGTGGGAGCGCCTGGTGCTATGGGAGTGGGGTGAGGAAAGGTGGCTGCGGAACTTCTGCATGTTGACGCAGACCTTCAAGGGGATCTGCCACTGGCTTCCCCACACTCTGGCACCACGACACCTGCATGTGGCCAGCCCTCACCCTGAAGAAACAGGTCGCGATCGCCATCTGGAAGTTGGCCATCCCGGACTCCTACCACTCTGTGGGACAACAGTTCGGGGTGGGCAAAGCCACTGTCGGGCCTGTACTTATGGAGGTAAGGTGGGGCTGGGTCATGCGTTCCCCCACGGGTGGGTGGGGGGGATGGGGCAAGGGGAACCCTCCACTGCAAGGGGCTGGGTGGGAGGGGGACAGGGGGCTGGATGAGATGGGGGCAGTGTGGGAGGGGGGCAGGGGTTGGACAGGTGGAGGCTGGATGGGAGGGGGCAGAAGGGGCCCAAGGCGGAGGGGAGATGGCCGCCACACCTGCACTACAGCATGTGTTCCCCTCACCGGCCCCCCCCCCGCAGGTCGCCAGAGCCATCAACGCAGTGCTGCTCCATAGGGTTGTCCAACTGAGGGATCTGGACAACACTGTAACTGGCTTCCAGGACCTGGGCTTTCTGAACTGCATCAGCGCTTTGGGTGGCATGTCCATCCCCATCCGTGCCCTGCCACACAGCGCCAGCCAGTACGTCAACAGGAAGGGCTACCACTCGGTGGTGCTCCAGGCCCTGATGGATGCAACAGGCCAGTTCACCGACATCTATGTGGGCTGGGCCGGCTGCACCCACGATGCCTGGGTCTTCTGGAACTCTGGCCTCTGCTGATGCATCGGGGCCGGCACCTTCGTCCTCCGGAGGGAGATCCCCATGGCAGAGGATGTCACCATGCCGTTCTGCATGGTGGCAGATGCAGCATACCCCCTGCAGCCGTGGCCCACGAGGCTGTACACGGGACACCTCGACCCCACCCGGGAGGCATTCAGTCAGCACCTCAACCACGCCCTTAATGTTGTGGAGCAGGCCTTCGGGTGTCTAGAGGGGTGGTGGAGGTGCTGCCATACACAGCTGGAGATCGGGGTCCTCAACGTGCCTTAGATGGTGGGTGCCTGTTGCATCCTTCACAATGTTGTGGAGGGAAAGGGGGATGCCTATGTCCCCAGGGGAGGGGCCCTCGAGCCGGCGCCGGCTATAAGCAGCTGGCCACCACACCAGCGAGGCCCCCGGGCAGGCCTTTGGTGATGGCCACCTCTGACCTGCATGCACACCCACAACCCACACACATCTCCCACCCACCGTCCCCGCCCAGCTGTTCCCACCAGCACTGTACCCACACATCCATCACCCATCATCCCCTTGAACAGCACGGCACAGATTGGTGAACATTAAAATAAACATTTATCTACACTATTCATGTCAACTATGTAAAGGGGGTGGGAACCTAACTTGGAGAGGGGTGGGGGGAACCTAACTTGGAGTGGGACGGGCAGCTCATTCCAGGGCAGGAGTGGTGGGCCGCTAGCCCCATTGGCCCCTAGAGCCCCTGCCTCCCTGGGTATGGAGTCCCCAGCGGGGTGGAGAGGGAATGGGGGGCACCGGCAGGTAATGCTGGTGAGTGGGCCTGATGGGGGCGGAGGGTGTAGGCTTACTGGGGGGGGACGGGCGGACGGGCGGGTGGGCTCACTGGGGCAGGAGGGTGCAGGCTCAGTGGGGGCGGTGGGGGCAGGCTTAGCAGGGGGAGCTGCCGGGGGTCCAGGAGGTGGGCAATGTTGGCTGCATGGTCCTGGAGGGCGTGGCCAATACCCTCCAGGGTGGTCAGCAGCCTCTCCCAGGCTGCCCTCCGCCACTCCATCTCAGCCTGGGTGAGCCGCAGGTGCTGTTTGGCCTCCTCGGTGTGGTGCTGGCTGGCTGGGTCCTCCTTAGCTTGGCAGGGGGCCCTCCGGCCATGGCCCCAACAGCGCACCATATGGGGTGGTGGCCGGGCACCTCCAAGGGCTGCGGGAAGGCTCTCGGGGACGAGGGACGGTGCAGGGCTCTCCCAGCCCATGGATGGTGTGGCTGTGTGGAGAGGAGGACAGCATGTCAATAATGTGCCCCAGATGGAGAGGACCTGCCTATGTCCCACCCCACCAAGCCCACCCTGTAGGGACCCCACACCCCCTAAGGACACTGACCCCTCCAGGGGCACTGACCCCCCCCACCCATGGGTGGCACCTCCCGGCCTGGGGGTGCATCCAGGGGTCTCTCATGCAGGTGGCCCTTCCTGGCCTGTGATGTGCAGGCCCCAGGTGCTGTCTGGCACTGACTGGCCGCTGCCCCTGTGCAGCTTGCAGCTCTGTCCACTGAAGGCAGGTGCTGGGCATTGCTGGTGCACCACCGCAGGGTGCTGCTTCCCATGTGGGGGGTGGCCTGTGTGCGGGTGACTAGCCATTGCTTCACCCCCACCCTGTGGAGCAGGTGTGCGCCCCTCACTGTACCTACCAGAGGGTCCCTCGGCGACATCCGGGGATGTCCGGTTCCCTGTCGCCTGACTGGAGGAGAGGGAGGGGAGGATGATGGTGAGGTCCCCCTCCTTACTTGACCACTCCGTGGTCCCCTCACCCTCCTGGGTCCCTGGTCCAGGCTGCTCCTCCTCCTCTGGCTGCAGCTCCTCGGTTGAGGTGTCCAGGAATGATGGGTGGGGAGCTGTCCTGGGGACCCAGGATGCCCTGGAGCCCCCGAAAGAAGGGGCATGTGGCTGGAGCAGCCGTGGTCCCTGGTCCCTGGTCCCTGGCCCGGGCATAGCCCTGCCACAGCTCCTTGACCTTGGAGTGTACCTGCTCCATGGTATGCTCTGGGTGGCCCCTGGTCAGGAGTCCTGAGCCAGGTGGCCGAAGGCAGTGGTCTTGCACTGCTTAATCCCCATGTCATACAGGACCTTCTCCTCCTTCCACAGGCTGAGGAGGTCCTGCAGCTCCCACTCCATTCAGGAGAGAGCCCTTTTTTATCTCCCCTTGGGAGCCCTGTGGGGACTTGGAGGGGGAGCCGTGGGGCTCGCAGTGGGGGCTGGCTGCTGACCATGCTACAGCACTGCAGCGTGGGGCTGGAGCATGTGCAGAGGCTGCTCCTAGCATGCTCAGCTTCCTGCCACGGGTTTCCTGCATGTGTGCAGCTTTAAGGCAGCCGGGTACAGGGACCATACAGCCCCCCTGCTGCCGGCTGAAGCGGCCCCACATTCCAGCTGACCGGTGCCATGGTGGACCCATATTTTGAAAAAGTGGACTGTGGAGTGTCTACACATGTACTCTTTCGATTTAGTGTTTCGAAAGAGGCCGATCTTCCTGATCTGGGAGCAGGGTTCAGATTTCGATGTCTGTGCCCCGTTCTTTCAGTTTCCTTTCGAAAGATGGCCGTTACGTGGGTGGACGCTCCTCCTGCTCTTTCGAAAAAGGGCCACTTATTTCGATGTTTTGTTCATGTGTAGACACAGCTAAGATGTATTCTTTCAAAAGGAAATTGAAGGAACATGGTGCAGAATTCAAAATCCTCAGCCTGATCCCGTATTAGGAAGAGTATCCACTTTTGTAAGACTCTTCCAAAAGAGGACACGTGTAGCTCTCCATGGCCTGCTCTTTTGAAAGAGGAGTCCTCCATGGTGTAGGCAGCTGGACTGCAGAGACGCTCTGGTCCGCAGCACCGGGGCTCTATGATCTCTTCGTCCAACCTCCCTTAAAGCTGTACGGACCCAGAAACCTCGTGGCAAGAAGCTGAGAGTGTGCTAGCAGGAAAGGCATGAGCTGCTTGCAGCGTGTCCTCACAGCTGGCGCCAGAACATCACCACACAGCAATGGCTAGCAACTGTCTGCTGCAGGAGCTCCAGGACCCTCCTCTCAGAGCCTTCACAGGGTTTGGAGGAGCCAGTGCCTGAAAAAAAAGGGCCATCTCCTGGACTAAGCCAGAGCTGAGAGACCTCCTGGGACTGTGGAAGTAGGAGGAGGTGCTCCAGGGAACGGGATAAAGCAGCACAATGCTGGACCCTTCAACTGCCTGGCCCACAGCCTCTCCACCTGGTGACACCCCGAGCAGACTCTGGACCAAATCTGGTGTAAGGTCAAGAAGCTCCAGCAGGACTATGCCAGGGCCTCAGATGAGGCTGGTCGCTCAGGTGCTGGTCCCACAGCCTAGCCATACTACAGGGAGCTCTGGGCCATCCTCCTCCCTAGGACAGCTCCTCGCCACCTGCTGCCCTCGCCACCCTCTGTAGATCGGCTGGAGGCAGAGGCCCAGGAGCAGCTGGGACCAGGGATTCCAGGCCAGGATCTGTACCCTTCCACATAGCGGTCCAGTCATGAGGGGAGCCTCATCATCGACGTGCCCTACTAATTATCCAACCGAGTGACTGGGAGCCTGGGTGTCGCCAGACCTTGGTGAGGGACTGTTGGTAAGTGCCCAACAGGGTGCACACCCTGGCTTGCAGGGTGGGGGAGCGACAGAGCTGCCAGTGGGTCACGCACATGCTCTGTGGTGCTGGCCTGGACACATCCCAACCTGCTATGGGCCCCGGCATGCCATGATGGCTGCTGGTGACACTCAGCACCCACTCCCCTGGACAGCACTGTGAGCTGCATGCATGGCAAGGGGTAGGTGGGGCTGGACCGTGCCTGAGCATGGCTTACCTCCGTGAGGAGAGCCCTGATGGTGGCCTGGCCCACCCTGAACTGGTGCCCCATGGAGCTGTAACTGTCGGGGATGGCCAGCTTCCAGATGGCTATAGCAACCCTCTTTTCAAGGGAGAGGGTGGGCTGCATGGAGGTGTTCTGGTGTGTAAGTGCAGGGGAGAGACAGTGACAGGGCTCCTGGAATGTCCCCATGCTCATGTGGAAGTTCTGCAACTATCTAGCATTGTCCCACTCCCCCAACACCAGCTGTTCCCACCAGGCAGAGCTGCGGGGCTGGCTCCAGAAGTGCCAGGGCACCTGGGGGGCAGGGAGACCTGCCAGCGGGATCCAGGGTGGGAGACTCCACAGCCCTGGGGGGGCGCAGCTCAGCCACCTGAGGAGGTGGGGGGCAGCTGCGACAACTGTGTGTAGCATGGCTAGCACAGTGTCCAGGATAGCAGCACCCAATGCCAGGAGCAGCTGCTGGGGCTCCATTAGGCTGTGCACTAGCCCTCTGGTTCCTGCATGGGCTCTGCTTGGCTTGTGGCAGCTTGGCAGGCCTCAGTGTGTGCAGGGCAAGGGTGCTGGGGAAGGGTCCTTTAAGGAAGCAGCTGGCTATGGCCCCTGGAAGGGCTTGTCTTCCATGTGACTCCATCCATGTGGTGTCCTGCTCTATCCTTTTGAAAGTGCACCTGGGGCTGTATGGATGCTCCCCTTCGAAAGAATGGAGTGGTCTTTCAAAAGAGCAGATCGAGGGTTTGATCCTCTTTTTGCGTGTAGCCGCGCTCTTTCAAAGGGCTACACTTTGAATGTTATTCAAATGTTACCTTTTGAAAGAGCGCTGTTGTGTAGACACAACTTGACTGTTGGTGTGCGATGAGGCAGGGGGAATACTGTGCTGCCGAGTGCATGGTAAGCATGTCCAGAAGTCTTGCATAACTATTAATGTTTCCTGTAATAGCTTCTGCAACACTACCTGCATCAGCTAAATTGAGTTAACCTGAGATTCTGTGGTTCTTGCTGCGTGCATGCTAGATAAAGAGGTGGTCAAATTGTATTTAATAAATTACTCAGTTCAGGTTGCACCTCTCTAATCTGGCACCTTTGGTACCTGCCTAGTGCTAAACCAGAGAAATTGCTGAACCACAAGGGGTCAATATTATCCAGGACATTACCAACATTTTCACTGCTTACTGGGCTCTTAGAAGACATTGAGGGGTATATTACAGCTAAATAACAGCACAGAGCGCTGAGAGTTAGGACTGGTGGCTGTAAACTTTATGGGATCTTGGAAAATCTGGCCACACGCATGATAAGTAGACATCTGGCTAACTAAATCACGCTGGACTACAGAGGTTCAGCATGTAATGGTTACCCTTGCTACTTCCTTGCAGACTTAATTCTGTGGAGAAATGTAGAGATACATGAATAAGCATCACAAAGTAGCAGTATATCAGCATTATCTGACATCTCTGTTGTTAACAAAGAAGTTGCCAAAGCTCATTAATAGTCAGATGAGGCGTAAATAGCATTCAGTGATAGAAAATGGCACCTTTCATTCTGACTGTAAATTAAAATTATTATTTTTTGTCAAGATGAGCTAATGGCATGTGTGCATTCATCCTGGAAACTCATGACAAGGATGGATGTCCTAGTTCTCTACTAAAATCATAAATATTTCGAAAAGGCCAATAAAATAGAGCTCATAATTTAAAGACATAATTTTCCAAATCTATGGAGAGGAAACAGTAAAGGTTCATATCACCCACTTAACACACACCTGCTGGTGTTAGCTCCTACTGAGTAAGATGCATATTTTTCTGTCCAATAATTACCAGGCACCTAATTTTTCGGTATGCTAATTACAAAAGTCAGCCTGCTATAACCTTTGTAGTAGTAGCCAGCAAAGTGATCATTATGCTGTCATGGATGGTACTGGTCTTTGCCATGGAAATGTGCATGACAAACTTGATGTCCTAAAATGTTTTGTGTATGAATTATGAATGTTAAGCATTACTTCAAGATCATGGTAGATGTCAAGCCAAACCCCATGGGGATGTGTTTGCTTGTTTGTTGGTAATATTTTGCGGCATGAGAAATATGTTTATAGAACACCATGGGCCGTGTCTACACGTGCCCCAAACTTCGAAATGGCCACGCAAATGGCCATTTTGAAGTTTACTAATGAAGCGCTGAAATGCATATTCAGTGCTTCATTAGCATGCGGGCTGCCGCGGCGCTTCGAAATTGATGCGGCTTGTCGCCGCGCGGCACGTCCAGACGGGGTTCCTTTTCGAAAGGACCCCGCCTACTTCGAAGTCCCCTTATTCCCATGTGAATAAGGGGACTTCGAAGTAGGCAGGGTCCTTTTGAATAGGAACCCCGTCTGGACGCGCCGCGCGGCGGCAAGCTGCGTCAATTTCGAAGCGCCGCTGCCGCCCGCATGCTAATGAAGCGCTGAATATGCATTTCAGTGCTTCATTAGTAAACTTTGAAATGGCCATTTGCATGGCCATTTCGAAGTTTGGGGCACGTGTAGATGTAGGCCATAGGAAACATTTCCAAGTAAGTCCATGGTTTGCTTATTGCACTCCCACAGTAAGTTGGATGTTGACAAGGAATCCTGTGCAATTCAGGTTGAGTGTTACTGCCTTAGTGTCCTAGACCCAGCCCACAAAGAGAAACTATTGTGAAAAATGGAGGAAATGTTTTTAGTGTTGCTTATTACAGAGGACACATGGCTGGTTCAAAAGAATGATATGGTCAGTAGATATGCTTCTGAGAGACAAGTTCCTTGATCATTTCCCCTCCTCTTACTCTCCAAGAAACCCGAGCCGCACCTTACTGGTTAAGCCAAAAATGTCCGGTGATATTTGAGGTAGTTTGAAATAGATTCTTAGCATATTTGTGATGTGCTGCAAAATATGGGAATATTTGACATTTTATTCACGACAGTGACTGCATGTTAGTAACTGATCCATAGCTGGAGTAACAGTCCATGGTTACCATGTGGTGGTTGTGTAGAGTGACCATCCATCTTGTATTAGGTGGGCTGGTCCCATATTCGGGATGCCAAAAAGGCATCCAGACTTATTTTTAAAAAGGGACTAATTGTCCTGTGTTTTGGCCCTCCCCCACTGACCTCTTCTGCCAGCAGCTGCGCAGGCACAGCTGCTGGTGAAAGTCACTTCCCCAAGCCTCTGGGAAATGGGGGCGGTATGGGCAGCTGCCACGTCCTTGCTGCTTCCCTGTGCTCCGGAGGAGGACTCAGCAGCTGTAGCTTCCCCAGGGTGCGCTGGGGGCTGCCACTTCTTTGGAGCACACTGGGGGCTGCTGCTTCCCCAGGGCTGCCAGGGAGCTGCATTCTTTTGATTTCAGATCACAAGAGCACATTTTGTGTGAGGATGCTCCGCGTGCTCTTTCGAAAAAGGGCCTGATTTTCTGAAAGAACTTGCTTGTGTAGCCTTAGGCTATGTCTTCATAGCAGCGTTATTTTGAAAGAATCCATTCTGGAATAGCTTTTCTGAAATAGCTTATTTTGAAATAACACAGAAACACACAAGAATGCATTTGGAAATATCACCCAGCTATTTCGAAACAGCATGTCCAGACACATAGGTCGCATGTACACTAGCAGGTCCTTTCGAAATAGTTTTTTAAAAGGAGGGCTTCTTTTGAAAGATCACGTGATGAATCTACACACCAAATGCATTCACTCAAAAGGAATTTCGAAAGAACACAGCTTGCCTTTCGAAATCGCTCTTCCCTTCCTGTATCAGGAAGAGCGTCCCCTTTCAAAAGGCTCTTTCGAAAGACAACATGTGTAGACACTGTGCAGTCCATTCTTTTGAAAGAAGGGGTCCTCCATGGCGGCGGCTGGCTGGAGTGTGGAGTCATCCCTGCCAGCACAAGCGGGGCTCTATGGTCTCCACCTCTGGCTGCATTTAAAGATGCAAGGACCCAGAAACCCCATGGCAGGAAGGTGAGAGCGTGCTGGCTGCAGACAGAGCATGACCCTCCAGCAGCATGCCCTCCCAGTGACACGAGAGCAACAGCTGCAAGGCCACTGGCACCATGGCCAGCACCCAGGGGATGTGCACCCCCCAGGGACTCCTCTCCCAGGCATCTGAGGGCTCCCAGGACCCCTTCCAGGGCCAGAGAAGAGGGCCGCCTCCTGGAGTGAGGCTGAGATGAAGGACCTGCTCAGACTTTGGTGGGGGGAGGAGGTCCTCCTCCATACCTCTGGCTGGTGCTGGAATGCAGCAGCATTCTGCTGCCTCTCCACTGGCTGGACCGTCTGGGGCCACACCGCCCATACCCCAGACCAGGTCTGCTCGAAGGTGAAGGAGCTGCAGCAGACCTACTGCCAGGCCAGGAATGTGACCAGCTGCTTGGGGGCAGCACCTACTGGCTGCCCCAACTTCAACAAGCTGGACCACCTCCTCGGGGTGAAGGAGAGGCCCCCCCCTCAACCAGTGGTGGTGCTGGACACCACCAAGCCAAAGACTGAGACCAAGCCTGAAGACCTGCTGGGCCCCGCGGGCAGCATCATCTCTCAGGAGATGGGCCAGAAGACCGAGGCCACCAGCGATGATGAGGAATCCAGTGATGAGGCCCTTGTCATTGCCTTACCATCTGGGCCATCCAGCCAGGCCCCTGACACTGGTTCCTCCCCCAAGTTCCTGGAGGGACCCTCAGGTAGGTCCTGGTCGCTTTGGATGCCCAAGCATGTGGGGATGGGGCGCCCACATCAGCCATCTAGCAGAAGGCCACTTACATAGCAGCCATCTCCAATCCAGACCCACCCTGGATGGCCACACTTCCTGGGCCCTGGGGGGCAGGGGAGAGCACATGGCACTCAGCACCTGCCCCCATGGACAGCACCACTGGCCGCATGCCCAAGAAGGGAAGGGGAAGTCCCTGACTGAGGCCTGCACATGCCCCACCCATGTGCAGATCTCCAGCAAACAGAATCTTCCCAGAACCCCTGGGCCAGTGGATGGTGGGTGGTGGTGGTGGAGTGGCCTATCGGGAGTGAGGGGCACATGGGGCTGGGTCATGGGACTGATGGATCATCCCTCTGTCCCCTTGTGTCTCCATAGCTCCACTATCTGGGGGCAGGGCGAGCCCTGTCCATTGGCCAGGGAGCCTTGCAGCAGCCGGTGAGGGGGCCAGGACACCCACAACTCCTGCGCTCACTTGGGGCCACAGCAGGGTTGTGCAGTGGCACCATCAAGATGAAGAGGCTGCCACCACTCACATGGCCACCCTGTAGGACCAAAAAGGATCCTTCAGGAGTGGCTGGCAATGGAGAGGGAGGCCTGGAGCTGGATGGCAGATGCCCTCAACTGGGTCATGACCACCTGCCTGCCCCAGCCTCCTGCTCCAATGCCAGCCACTCCTGCCACCCCCCTGCATCTCCCCACAGCTTTCCCCATGGCTTCTGATCTCACTGCTCTGATCCTAGCTGACTTCCTTCCAGCTGTCCTGCTGGAACTGGCCCAGCTGCTTGTAGCCAGGGCGGCCCATGTGGATCCAGATCACCCCACTCCTCCTCCCCCCACTGCACCCCCTGCTGAGCCCGTGGCTGCAGCACTCCTACTCTGCCCCTACCTTCCCATGGTCCCGGCCCCTTCCCAGCCCTGACGGAGACCCAGACTCGAGGCAGTAGGGGATTCCCCCAGCCACTGAGGCTCCCAACCCTCCAACCCTATGGAATACTAAAGCTCCCCCACCCCAGAATCCCCTTCTAAGTTTGGTGCCCTCACCCCTGCACAACATGGTATACATAGTTACCCCCTTCCATTCACCCTTGTTTATACCCCGTGTTGAGTTTCTGGTATGAAAACAGTTCCAACCATGAGTTATAAAGAGTTTATTTACAACCATCCCTGTATCCCATGTGCTGGTGGTTCAGTGGTGAGGGGTATGTATGGCTACGTCTACACGTGAAGCCTACATCGAAGTAGCCTATTTCGATGTGGCGACATCGAAATAGGCTATTTCGATGAATAACGTCTACACGTCCTCCAGGGCTGGCAACGTCGATGTTGAACATCGACGTTGCGCAGCACCACATCGAAATAGGCGCTGCGAGGGAACGTCTACACGTCAAAGTAGCACACATCGAAATAAGGGTGCCAGGCACAGCTGCAGACAGGGTCACACGGCGGACTCAACAGCCAGCTGCTCCCTTAAAGGGCCCCTCCCAGACACACTTGCACTAAACACCACAAGATCCACAGAGCCGACAACGAGTTGCAGACCCTGTGCATGCAGCATGAATCCCCCGCTGCAGCAGCAGCAGCCAGAAGCCCTGGGCTAAGGGCTGCTGCACACGGTGACCATAGAGCCCCGCACGGGCTGGAGAGACAGCGTCTCTCAACCCCCCAGCTGATGGCTGCCATGGAGGACCCCACAATTTCGACGTTGTGGGACGCGGATCGTCTACACGTTCCCTACTTTGACTTTGAACGTCGAAGTAGGGCGCTATTCCGATCCCCTCATGAGGTTAGCGACTTCGACGTCTCGCCGCCTAACGTCGAAGTTAACTTCGAAATAGTGCCCGACGTGTGTAGCCACGACGGGCGCTATTTCGAAGTTAGTGCCGCTACTTCGAAGTAGCATGCACGTGTAGACACAGCTTATGTGTGTGGGCAGTAGAGAGGGGTGTGTGTGGGGGGCAGTCAGGGTGGAGGGTGTGTGGAGGAGGCTCTATGAGGTCCCTTGGTGAAGGCCTCCCTGGCCCATACTCTATCCTGGGGTGCCTTTTGGCATGGAGCAGGGGCCGGTGTCTTGTACCCAGGCCAGCCTTGGCGGCCCACCCTTGCACAAATATCTCATGCCTACTCTCCACAATATTGTGGAGAGCACAGCAGGCCCCCACAACAGCCTGGGGAGGCCAAACTCCAGCCGTGTGAGTAGGCACTGAAAGCACCCCTTCGGGCACCCGGATGCCCACTCCGCTGTGTTTTGTGACCCATTTCTTCCTGCCTGGAGTTGGTGTTTCTGGTATACAGCGGCATCAGCCACATGTGCAGGGGGTATGTGGCATCGGCCATGACGCAGGGGGGCATGTAGGTGTCCCTGACTGGGAGGTCCTGTGGGGGATGTATGTTCCCTCCTGCATACTGCAGTCAAGCCATGAGTTGTGAAAGATGCGGTCATCATGGGCTCGCCCTGACCACCCCACACAAATATCCATAAGCCACCCCCTGGAGTTCATGAGAGCCTGGAGCACCACAAAGTGGTACCCATTGCGATTGACAAATGCACCTGTGCTGTGGTCTGGGGCACTGATGGTAATGTGGATCCTATCTCGAGCCCCAAAGCCGTTGGGGAAGACAAGCTCCTTGAACCCCACGAGGGCAATGTTGAGGTCCCTGACAGGGACAACTCGGCAAAGGAGGACACGTTTTATGTCCCTGACAACCTGTATGGGATGGAGGGAGAACACACTTGTGAGTGCATGGCGGGGTGCTCCATGCCTACAGGGCCCCTTTCCCTGTCCTCTATGGGGCCCCCTCCCTTGTGTCCTTCAGGACACCTGTGCCTGGGATCCTCCTTCTCCCTCCTCATGGTGGATATATGACCCAAGCAAGGCTTACCTCCAGGAGGACAGCCCCAATGGTGGCCTGGCCCACCACAAACAGATAACCGAATGAGCAGTGGCTGTCCAGTGTGGTCAGCTTCCACAGGGCAATGGCTACCCTCTTCTGCAGGGGGACCATAAGCTGCATCTCGGTGTCATAGTGCTGGAGGGCTGGGGCAAGCCAGTGACATAGTTCCAGAAATGTCCGCTTGGTCATGTGGTAGTTCTGGAGCCAGTGATTGTAATCCTAGTCCCCCAGCACCACCAACCCCTCGCTGCTGGTGGAATGGCCCCACAGGCCCTGGATCACCCGAGGGATGGGGTATGGGAGTTGCCCTGTGGGGGCAGCCCTCAGGAAGGCAGCTATGTGGGTGGTCCCCTGGAGCTGCTGGAGGATGGCCACAAGCATCACAGCTAGCAGGCTGAGGATGCCTTGAAGAGCTCCCCAGCTGGAGATTCATAGGTGTCTCCTCAGTGGCTCCACTGTGTGTTTGAGGTCTGCTGTGCCGTGGGGAAGTTCCGCAGCCCTCAGCATGTTCAGGATGGGAGCGCTTGGGGGCCTCTTTAAGGGAGAGGCAGGCTGCAACCCCTGGAAGGGCTTGTCCACAATATGACCCTGTCTGGAGTGTTTCCTGGCCCTTTCTTTTAAAGGGTGCCCTGGGATGTGTGTATGCTCCCTTTCGAAAAGGTGGGCCGGTCTTTCAAAATAGTAGATCTCATCTTCAATACCCTTTTTTTGTATTTAGACACATGATTTTGAAAGGTGATCTGTTGAATGGTGGTTTTCAAAGATTCAACTTTTGAATTCACGCAGTAGTTTATACCTAGCCATAATGTCTGTATAGCAATGAAACGACTAAAGAACAACAAGAGCCCTGGAAATTATAAGATCATGGGAGAGATGATCAAATAAGACAGAGAAAGCATGATTCAGGAAATACACTGACTATGTAATATAGCATGGAAAGAAGGGAAGGCACCTAAGGGATGGACAAGATCTGTGCTAGTGACGATACCCAAGAAAGGAAGTACATTGGAGTGCAAGAACCACAGAACGATTGCCCTAACGAATCATCTAGGCAAGGTGCTGACGATGATACTGTCTGAGAGACTAAGATCACAGGTAGAAGAACATATAGCAGAGGAGCAAGCGGGGTTCAGAAAAGATGGAAATACCATACAGAAGTGTAGGCGCCCAGGGCTATGGCAGTGCCCGTAGCTGCGGACGGGACCGCAGCCACACCGCCTGTCCTGGGAAGCCCAGCCCTTAGTTCAGGGTGGGGCAGCAGCACAAGGGTTACAGCACAGGCCCAGCCCTCAGTTCAGGGCGGGGCAGCAGCTCACGGTTTGTAGCACAAGCCCAGCCCTCAGTTTAGGGCGGGAAAACAGCACAAGGTTTGGGGAACAAACCCAGCCCTCAGTTCAGGGTGGGGCTGCAGCACAAGGGTTGAGGAACAAGCCCAGCAAGGGCCTACCCCGTCAGGGAGGGGGTAGGGGGTCGCAGGCCCTCCCACACCACTGCGACCCAGCCCGGGGCCCTGCGGGTCACTTACACATGACCACGGCGGTGGGGATCCAGGCCACAACACACTGCCACGGGCTCTGGTGCAGCGTTCCCCAGGCCACGTCCTACCTCCACCTCCATCGGGGGAAGGTCCCAGTCCATCTGGTCAGGGGGTCCCGCGGGATCGGCCCCCTCAAAATCATCTACCTTTGGGGGCTCCGGCCAGTCAGTCATCTCCACATCGTTGGGGTAGTCCGGCGGCGGTAGCACGATGGGCTCGAGGCGATCCTGGGCCTGGGGGCTGCAGGGGTCCGCTGGAACTCTGGGGAAGGCCACTCCTGGGGTCTCGTGGTTGCTAGCCCCCGCCTGTCTGTCTGGGCCTGGGGTTTCCTCCAAGGAGGGGGTCCTCCACCAGCGTGAGGGTCCTGGCAGATCTGGGAAGTCTGGGTAGGTCCCCTGGGGCATCCGGATTCGTAGCTGTCCTGGCTGGTCTGGGCCGCTGGGGGCGTGCTCCTCCCGACCGGCCAGGCGGCAGCGGGCTCTCTGCCCCTGGCATCTGGGAGCCCGCGAAGACGCTACCTCCCTGCCTGGAGGCCCAGGCTTTAATGGGTCCCAAGCTCTGCCCTTGGCCCTTCTGGCTGTAGGCCCTGCCCTCTGAGGGGTGGGCCCCTGGTGTTCTGGCTCTGGGCCCACCCACCAGGGCCTCTGCACAGCCTCCTCTGCCTCTGAGTCAGCGGGAGGCCACAGCGGCTCACTACAAGAAGATATTGGCACTAAGACTGATAGCGGAGAAAGCTCAACAAAAGAACAAGAACATATATGCTTGCTTCGTCGATTTTCAAAAGGCATTTGACAATATAAATCAGAAAGTGACTTGGGCGGTGTTCGAGTCATACGAGGTGGATAGCAGACTGATACGGTTGTTGAAGGATATCGGTGACAATGCGGAGGCAGCAGTGAGAACATGTGGGGAGTTAGGAAGTTGGTTTAAAACAAGTAGAGGTACGAGACAAGGAGATCCAATATTGCCAAGTATCTTCATCGGACATCCAGAGAGAGCAATGGACAAGATCAAGGAAGAGGTAGAAGGGGTATCTGTGCACGGGAAAAAAATTAACAGCTTGAGGTTCACAGATGATGTAGTTATCATTGAAGAAGATGAGGAGAAGCTAGCGAAAACAGTGCAGGTGTTAAATGAAGAAGGGAAGCAGTACGAACTGATTATGAACATCGATAAAACAAAAACAATGGTATTTGGAGATAAGGAAATAGGAAGGAAGATCAGTGTTGATGGTATTGAACTATAAAATGTAGAGAAGTTCACATATCTCTGGAGTAACATAACATACGATCTAGACTGTAAGAAGGAAATAGTGACTAGAATAGCAAAAGCAAGAGCGAGTTTGAAGGCAATGGATAAGATCTGGAAAAGCAAAGTAATTAGCTTAAGAATGAAGCTGAACATCTTGAAAACATGTATTCAGCAGCATGTTGTACAGATGTGAGACATGGGTGATAATGAAAGATTCGAAAAGAAGAATATTGGCATTGGAAAGGAGTTGTTATAGAAAGATTCTGAGAATAGGATGGATGCAGAAGGTCACCAGTGAGGAATTATATAGAAAGATACAGCCGAAAGAGAACCTGCTGCAGAAGGTTATAAAACAGAAGCTACACCTATCTGGGCATATTTGCGGAATGAACGATGAATGAAAAATCAAGACCCTGGTATTTGTCATAATGGATGGTTCGAATAGGAGAGGCAGACTCCACAGAGAATGGATAGATGATATAGTAGACTGGTGCAGAGCTAGTCTACAGAAACTAAGCCACTCTGCATTGGACAGGGAAAGATGAAAGGAACTAGGGACAGAGTCATCAGACACTAATGGGTGCTGAGCCCATGGTTATTGATGATGATGATGATGATGATGTCTGTATCAAAAGAGTGCCACTGGATGCCATTGAGAATTATTTCAAAATAGTGCTATTCTGTGTCTTAACAGCACCTATTTTAAAATGGCTGTGTCTACACGTGCCCCAAACTTCGAAATGGCCACGCAAATGGCCATTTCGAAGTTTACTAATGAAGCGCTGAAATGCGTATTCAGCGCTTCATTAGCATGTGGGCGGCAGCGGCACTTCAAAATTGACGAGCCTCGCCGCCGCGCATCTCGTCCAGACGGGCTCCTTTTCGAAAGGACCCCACCTACTTCGAAGTCCCCTTATTGGAATATTGGGGGAATATTGGGAATATTGGGAATAAGGGGACTTTGAAGTAGGCGGGGTCCTTTCGAAAAGGAGCCCCGTCTGGATGAGACGCACGGCGGTGAGGCGCGTCAATTTCAAAGTGCCGCTGCCACCCGCATGCTAATAAAGCGCTGAATACGCATTTCAGCGCTTCATTAGTAAACTTCGAAATGGCCATTTGCGTGGCCATTTCGAAGTTTGGGGCACGTGTAGACGTAGCCAATATGTGTTATTCCTTCTGCAATGAGGTTTACAAAATTCAAAATAAAGTGCCCACTATTTCTAATTTATTTTGAAATAGCATGTGTGTACTGTAGATGCTAGTAAAATTATTTCAAAAGAATAGTTGTTATCTCAAAATGACTTTGCTGTGTGGCCAGAGCCTTAGGATCCTCAGGAAAAAGAGCTCAGAATTTTTCAACATGGGCAAAGCCTATTATTCGCTAATCTAATTTTTGAAAAAGTCAGCGTGTCTTGGCTGAATTTCCAACCCCCCTCCCCCCCACCGGCCCTGCATAAGTCTGAGGCAATGGATATAAGCAATTAAAAACAAAATCTGATGATGTGGCATCCAGGCAACTTTAATAGATGGTGCTCCACCTCTATTATTACATTTGAGCATACACTGAAGATAGGGGTGGTCAGGGTACTTTTATCTATAGAACCAGGATGTTCAGAATAGTTGTGATTCTAAGAAGCCAGCTAACTTCTATCAATAGACAGGTGCTTTTTTAATGACCCTCTGAGGTACCGGTAATCATATGGTGCTGGTTATGCAACGATGGCTTCATGAGGAGGTATTCAGGTAGTGGTTTTATTTAGGGAACAGTTGACAGTGGGTGAGACAAACAACCTTTTGTTCCTGAAGTAACTTGCTTGTTTGTGTGGGTTGCTTTGTACAGTGCTGCTTTGAATATTAATAAGCGATTTATGTGGGAGTGCAGTGCAGGAGTGGATATGGAAGACTTTAATGAGATGACTTGTTTCCCCTATAGCACTGACTGTGTTTATGTGGCTTTACAACTACCAAGACTGTTCAGAGACGTAGCCAAAAAGACTTCCATAGTGTAAAGGCCAGATTCTCTCCTGCTATAAATAAGTATAGTTCCAGTTTAAGTCAATTAAACTATGCTGAGAAGCTACGCCAAGAATCTTGGTCCTAAATATTCAGTCCATTTGTTACACAAATAATTAATGCTGACTTTCCAGGCTTCTTCCATTATTTATTCATTTCTGATGGGTCATCATCAGTACAGCAGGTTCTGGCTGCCTGGACGAGGACAGTAGCTGGGTAAATACTAAAGGCATGCAAAACAATTTTGGGGGCCTTTTGAGACACATAGAATAACTTACTGGGAAAAATGAGATCACATGTGTGTTGAAGAAGCACCCAGATATCTCCTAAGGTACATCCATACAGCAAAGTTTTTTGAAATAACAGCTGTTCTGTTATTTTGAAAATAACTATGTTAGTATTTATGCAATGCAACAACTATTTTGAAATAATGTCAAAATAGCAGTTGCCATATTTCTAAATAGGTAAACCTCAGTCTGGCTGTGGCTACACTGCCCTCCCTTTTGGAAGGGTCATGCCAATGCAGCCAAATAGAAATGCAAATAAGGCACAGATTTAAATATCTCGTGCCTCATTTGCATACACATGGAGGATCTTAATTCCAGAAGAGCTGATTTTGAAAGCCAAAACAGTTGTGTAAACAGAGTTAATTTGAAAGGAAACTCTGCTTTTGGAAGCACCCTTCTTCCTAATTTTTTTCAGGAAGAAAGGTGCTTTTGAAATTGGGGCTTCCTTTTGAATGAATCCTGCCTTCACAGCTGTTTTGGCTTTCGAAATCAGCTCTTCTGAAATCGAGATCTCGCATGAGTATGCAAATGAGGCACGAGATATTTAAATCCACACCTCCGTTGAATTTCTGATTGGCCACATTTGCATGCCCCTTCCAAAAGGATGAAGCAGTGTAGCCACAGCCTCCATGAGAAACAGAGCAAATTTTGAAACAGCTATTTCAAAATAGGGGGTCAGTAGATAGGGAAAGGAGCCTAATTCAAGATAAGCCATAGGGCATCTATTTCGAAAAAGGCTCTATTGTTTGTGGACGCTCTATTTTGAAATAGCTAAGGACTATTTGAAAATTCATTTTAGCCGTGTCCACACTAGCCACTATTTTCAAAAATCCAGGCCCCCTTTCAAAAGAGAGCGCAGAGCGTCTATGCACGCCATGCACTCTTTCAAAAATGAAATTGATGGAAAGCGCCACAGCATTTGAAATCTCTCTTTCAAACATGACATAGGAAAAGGAAGCCCTTTTGAAAGCCTCTTTTGAAAGAGAACGCGTGTAGATGCTCCACGACCTGCTCTTTTGAAAGAGTGGGGTCCGCCATGGTGGCGATCAGCTGTTAGGCGGAGATGTGCTGCCCAGCACCTGCGGGGCTCTATGGTCTTCACATGCAACAGCCCTTAAAGCCGCATGGACCCAGAAACCCAGTTGTAGGAAGCTGAGAGCCTGCAGGCAGCAACCATCATACTTGCTGCCCCTACACACCCCAACATGGCCCCCAGCAGGGCACAGAGCAGCCTGGCCAGCACCCAGGCAGGTCAGGAGTCCCAGGGCCCCACCTCCGAGTGAGCCCAGAGCTCACAGGGGTCCAGCCAGGTGAAGAAAAAGTGAGCCCCCTCCTGGACGGAGCATGAGCTCCGGGACCTGCTGGGTCTATGGCAAGACAAGGAGGTGCTCTGGAAAATGGGCACAAAACAGCAGAATGCAGCCACTTTTGCCCTTCTGGCTGAGGGCCTGAGTTTCTGTGGCCGCCCTGCCTGCATTACTGACCAAGCGTGAAGCAAGTCAAGGAGCTGCGGCAGAGTTATGTCTGGGCTCGAGACTCAGCTACCCTGGCTTCATGCCCCTTCTACTGGGAGCTCTGGAGCCTCCTGGGCCCATGGGACACCTCTTCCCTCCCTGCCATCCTGGACACCCCAGCTGAAGAGACCCAGGCCAGGGACGCCGAGGAGCCAGGACTGTTGGCCAGCTCCACAACACCTGGGCCAGAGCTGGAGCCAGCTGCTGCCATGGAGTGGTTCAATGAAGAGGGAGACCTCATCAGTGACCTCCCCTCCTGTACCTCCAGCCAGGCCTCAGCCATCTGGGCATCGTTTGACCTCAGTGGCGGATGCTCAGGTACACTCATGGGGACCCTCCAGGACATGGAAGGCACTTTCCATGAGCTACTGCAGATGCCCTCTCCCACCACCCCTCCTGCCACCTGCCAGCCGTCCTGGAAAGGCCCCCCCTACCAGCCCCCCAGGAAAGGCCTCTGCTGGGGCCAATCACCCAGCTGGGGCTGACCCCCTGCCCTACCTCCCCATCTTCCCTGCACTCTCCCAGCCCCATCAGGGACCCAAGATGGGAGGGTCATGGGTCCTGGGGCTGGCGTGGGTTGAGGACCTCCACCCCAGGTGGGCCACCCAAGTCCCCCACCCCTGTAAAGAGTTCATCCCCACCTCCTGTGAATAGGCCGCCCCCCCTGTAAATAGTTCTATGTGGTTACATTGTACATATAAGGCATTAAGAACACATTTTTGTAGTGCACAATATCACAGTTTATTTTGCCCACATCCCTGCATGCTGTGTGGTCATTGGGGGATGCAGTGTGCAGGCGGTGGCAACAGGGGCTGTGCGGGGTGGAGGGGAGTGTGTGGTGGACCTGCTGGGGGTGGCTGTGGTGGCACTCACCTGGGCTCCCATGTGAAGTATTCACGCGGGCCTCCCAGACACGGACCCCATCATGGTGTGCCTGGCGGTTAGGGGCAGTGGCCAGCTGTGGGTAGCCCGGGCTGGACTCAGCCACTCACCTTGAATGAAGGCCTCCCCCTTGCTCTCAACAATATTATTTAGGGTGCCGCAGGCACCCATCATCTGGGGAATGCTAAGGACGCCCAACTCCAGGCAGGCCAGGAGACAGTGCCACTGCCCCTTGAGATGGCCAAAGGTGCTCTCTACCGCTTTGCAGGTGTGGTTGAGGTGTGCATTGTAGCACTCCTGGATGGCAGGGGGGTGGAGTGTCCCATATAGGGCTGGATGAGCCAGGGCTGGAGTGGATATGGTGCATTAGCCACCAGGCACAGAGGCACCGTGGTGTCCCCAAGCCGGAGCTCCTTTGGGGGATGTAGGTCCCTGCCTCCAGCTGGCGGCACATGCTGGAGTTATGAAAAACCCGCATGTTGTGGGTTCAGCTGGGCCAGCCCACATATATGTCCTGGAACCAGCCCCGGCTATCCACCATGGCCTGCAGCACTGCAGAGTGCTACCCTTTCCTGTTAATATATTGTCCTCTGCTGTGCTCGGGGGCGCAGATGGAAATATGGGTCCCATTGAGGGCCCTGAAGCAATTCAGGAACTTGGGTGCTGCGAAGCCTGCAATGGCTGCATTCAGCTTCCCCACGCAGATCACTCTCTGGAGGAGCATCACATTGAGGGTATGCACCACTTGCAGGGGAGAGGGGACATACGCACAAGTGAGGGTGTGTGGGCTGTGCCAGGCCGCACCCCGGTCCCACCCCGGCCCCACCCGAGGCCCCCCAGACCCCACCCTGCTCCTGGTCCCCAATGGGCCCCCTGTCTCTGGCTCCCCCTGCAGGGGGTGCATGGCCCAGGCTTCCTTAGTTCCATCATGACAGCCCCAAATATGGCCTTGCCCATAGCAAATTGGTGGCCCATGTAGCGGTAGCTGTCTGGAGTGGCCAGCTTCCAGACGGCTATTGTGGCCCTCTTCTCCACATGTGGGGTGCGCCACATCGGGGTGTCCTGGTGTCTCAGGGCCAGGGACAGCCACTGGCAGAGCTCCAGGAAGGTCTGCTGCTGCAACCAGAAACTCCGGAGCCACTGGTCGTTGTCCCACTCCCCCACGATGTGGTGCTCCCGCCACTCGGCGCTGGTGGGGCAGCTCTAGAGCAGGCAGAACACTGGGGGTGTGTGCCAGAGGAGCCGTGGGTCTGGGGTGTCCCTGGACATGCCAGGGGGGTTATCCCTCAACAGGAGCTGCAGGGTGGTCGCCTCTGCTGTGGCCAGTGGGGTGGCCATGCTGCTAGCGGCAGCCAGCAGGGTGCTAAGCTGCTGCTGCTCCATTGCTCTTCCTGAGGCACTGCATCTCTGGGGCTTGTGGCAGCTCCGCAGGCTTCCTGCTGTGCAGGGTGAGGGTGTTGGGGAGAGACCATTTATAGGAGTGGCTGGCTGTGGCCCTGGAAGGGCTTTTCCACCATGCGACCCTGTCCATGGCGTTCCTGTGCTTTTCTTTTGAAAGAGAGTGTGGGTAAGTGTAGACGCTCTCTTTCGAAAGAGTGAATGGCTCCTTTCGATGGGACAGACAGCACTTTTGAAGGCATGGATTGATGGCACCAGCTCCGGGTTGTGTGTAGATGCCATCTTTCGAAAGGGCATCTTGCGATTCCTTGTTTTCAAAAGGTGCCCTTTCGAAAATCTGCTCTAGTGTAGACATAGATTTTGTGTGTAGCAGTATTATTTCAAAATAAGATATTTTGGAAAATCTCTTCTGGAATAGCTCATTTTGAAATTATGCTGCAAAAACAGCTGTGTAGACGGGTTTCCTTTGGGAAAAAACCCCACTGTCGAAAGAGCCCTTCTATTTTGTTCCAAGAAGAAGGGTTCTTTTGAAAACAGGCTTTTTTTTCTCAAGGAACCCCGTCTACATGGCTGTTTTTGCTTTCTGAAAAGTCTCTTCCGGAAACACGATTGTGCAAGATTATGCAAATGATGCGCAATATCTGTAAATTAGCACTTCATTTGTATTTTCAGTCTCCATCATTTGCATTCCTCCTCATTCCAACTCCAAAAGCAGAATGTAGTGTAGCCATAGCCTCTAGATAGAAGTACTAGTTTGGGTTTTTGTATTTTTCCAGGTTGTGTGTTTATGAGAGCTTTTGCCTACTCGTTAATGGTGAATTCAGGTGATCAGCTGACATTCTATATAGTAGGAATCCTTCAGTCTGCATAGACTATGGATCGCGCCCTTTATAGTTTCAATTGAGGACTTCATTTACAGCGTCTACTGTGACCATGAAGACCCACATGAGAGTGACAGTCCTTGCTGCATCTCTTGCAGATGTGGTGGGTGTCTGGCAAGTCCTTAGTGTGCTTTCTGTGCACTCGCTTCTCCTCTGCTAGCTGTCTGATCCTCGACATTATATATATCTGACACTTTTCAGGAAAACTCTGTGTACCTCTTTATTGCTTGGTTTGTTTGTTTTTACTCGCACATTAAATATGATCTGTAATCACAATGATTTTGGTTTGTCCCACATTTCTCATGAATTTTTGTGGTGTATGATGCTTGTGTGAGTAGCTGCTCAGAAACTTTTATATGTGACCTGTTCCAGTGTTATAGAAATTTAAACATTTCATGGGAACATGTCAATTTTGACAATTTTTGCAACAGGAGAAAGGCTGTGTGAATAGTTTTGACATTCATTTCAATTCATTTTGTTTTGACTTTTATTATATTAACATACACTTATATTTAATATTTGTTTGCTTCAGTAACAGAACAATTCACCAACAAAGCAAAACAGGCATTGGTATATAAGCAAGATAATGCCACCAGCAAAAATAAGGTAATCCGGTAGTGCTTCATCATTACTCCCTATCATTTTTTTGTTGTCTTCTGCAGTTACTTGCCTCATGACATAGTCAATGACCAACGCAAACAACAGTAGGTACATAATAAGGAGTTGACCAAATTCATGGCCTTGAAAAACACATCACAGACAGTGACATCTGGTTTCCCCCTATGAAATCTGATCTTTTGTGTGCTTTTACCCTATACTATACCAATTTCATGGGGGAAAGCCTGGAGTTTCTCAAACTGGGGGTCCTGACCCTAAAGGGAATTGCAAGGGGCTTACAAGGTTATTTTAGACGGGCTCATGCTATTGCTACCCTTAATTCTGCATTGCCTTTGGATTTGGGCAGCCAGAGGCTGATTGCTGTTGGCCAAGCACTCAGCCCTTAAGGCAGTGCCCCACCAGCAGCAATGCAGATGTACGGGTGGCAATGCCAAACCATGACATCTTTCCTTCTGTGCTGCTGCTGGCAGGGGCTCTGTCTTCCGAGCTGGACTCCTGACTGGCAGGCAATGCTTTCCACATGCCCACTCCACACACAATATCATTGCAACTCCTTATGACTCCTTTTTGGGTTGGGACCCCTACAACTACAACACAGTGGCATATCCAGTTTAAATAGCTGAAATAATGAAATTCACTATTTTAAAAATCGTGTGCCCATGAAAGTGCTTCATGAATTTGGAAGGGCCCTAGACATAAAACATCCATGCTTTAGTCCAGTTGTCACTGCAAACAGTTGACTGACAGAGTCCACATCTCTGGCTGCGCATTTGGCATTGTCATAATTCTTAATAATTCTAATGCATTTTGTGGGTATTCAGGAATATGCATTGATTTTTCCATACATTGTGTCTATGCTGTCAAAACCTTTCTGGAAAACTGTAAAATATATCATAAGTGGTGCTTGAAACTCAACACTTTATTCTCAGAAATATCTGAGAACGTGAATAGAATACGTATATGTTCTAATGGTCTGAAACCATGCTATCCAAAGTGCTAGCCACTTGCCACATGTGGGTTTTTGGTCAGTTGTGTGTGGCTAGTTGACTTGAACAATAAATATATTTTCAATTTAATGTGGATACTGCTTCAGAACTGGTTGGATGCTACACCAGCTTGTTTCTTTTGAAGTTGGAGATCAGTTTGGTTCTTGATCTGTTCCAGGATGCTGCTGCACATCATTTCCCCATTGCTCATAGGAATAGGGGGATTTCGATGTGCGTGTGGTCTTTTCGAAAAGGACCCCAGTGTAGACGAGCCAGGTGGGAGCAAGCCGCAGCAATTTCAAAGTGCCGCCGCTGCCGGCATGCATATGCATTTCAGCGCCTCATTAGTATTCTTCGATTTGGCCATTTGCACAGCCATTTTGGAGTTTTTAGTAGGTGTAGACATGGCCAAAGTCTGACAAAGAGATAACTACCCCAGCAGCAGCTAAATTCACAGTCTTAGAATTAGGCTACAAGAGCATCCTATCTCTCTCTCTCTCTCTCTCTCTCTAGCAAAGCACCTCCCACTGTTCTCAGCCCGGACACTTAGGTTCTGTCTACACTAGCCCCAGAACTTCGAAAGGAGCATGATAATGAACCTAATTGAAAGATGCTAATGAGATGCTGTCATGAATACGCAGCGCCTGATTAGCATAATGGCAGCCATGGCACTTCGAAAGTGCCACTTTTGATCACATGCGGCTCATCTACACGGGGTTCTTTTGAAAAGGACCCCGTACCCTTCAAAACCCCCTTATTCCTATAACCAAATAGGAATAAGGGGATTTCGAAGTGTGCAGGGCCTAATGAGCCACACGTGATTGAAAGCGGCACTTTTGAAGTATTCATATTCATGACAGCATCTCATTAGCATCTTTCAATTAGTTTCATTATCATGCTCCTTTTGAAGTTCTGGGGCTAGTGTAGACATAGCCTATGAGATATAAATGAAGTATAGCGAAGTATATCGCAAACTCAATGTGCTTGCCATTTACCTTCACTATTTTTGCTTTAAATCCCTAGATATGCATCAGTCGATCATACCTATCTAGAAAGAATCACCATCACTCCCTTGAACTCATGATTGGAATTTCATGCATGCATTGTTTAATTAAACCATTAAAAAGTAGTGGCTATGTATTAGGTAAACGTATTGAGCTATATGTGGATTCATTTGTGTAACTTGTTAGATTATTGGCTTATTGTGCTCATTTCGTCTTGCTGCTAGCCTATCAGGGACTTGGGCTCTCCCACCCCGTTTCTTCTTTCCACCCGTAGAATCAATTGTAACTAATTGCTTGACAGAAACCCACTGAGTCTAATAAGCAAGTGGCACTCCGCCAGTGCTGTGCATAATAAATTCTGCTGCTTACTTCATATATGGGCTGCGTCTACACGTGCACGCTACTTCGAAGTAGCGGCAGTAACTTCGAAATAGCGCCCGTCACGTCTACACGTGTTGGGCGCTATTTCGAAGTTGAAATCGACGTTAGGCGGCGAGACGTCGAAGTCGCTAACCCCATGAGGGGATGGGAATAGCGCCCTACTTCGACGTTCAACATCGAAGTAGGGACGTGTAGACGATCCGCGTCCCGCAACATCGAAATAGCGGGGTCCTCCATGGCGGCCATCAGCTGGGGGGTTGAGAGATACTCTCTCTCCAGCCCTTGCGGGGCTCTGTGGTCACCGTGGGCAGCAGCCCTTAGCCCAGGGCTTCTGGCTGCTGCTGCTGCAGCTGGGGGTCCGTGCTGCATATACAGGGTCTGCAACTAGTTGTTGGCTCTGTGTATCTTGCACTGTTTAATGAAAGTGTGTCTGGGAGGGGCCCTTTAAGGGAGCGACTTGCTGTTGAGTCCGCCCCGTGACCCTGTCTGCAGCTGTGCCTGGCTCCCTTATTTCGATGTGTGCTACTTTGGCGTGTAGACGTTCCCTCGCTGTGCCTATTTCGATGTTGGGCTGAGCAACGTCGAAGTTGAACATCGACGTTGCCAGCCCTGGAGGACGTGTAGACGTTATTCATCGAAATAGACTATTTCGATGTCGCAACATCGAAATAATCTATTTCGAAGTTGGGTGCACGTGTAGACGTAGCCATGGAGTCCAGAATTTTGTTTCCAACAAATATATTTATACAAGACTGTAAACTTAGTCTTTGGCTAGTGCCTTTGTGAAAACAAAAACAAAAAACAAAAAATGGGGAGAGACTACCAGTATGGTCCCATTTCTCTCTTTTATTTGGCATTTTTTACCTCTCTGTCTAGAGCACAGTATTCTTCTTGCCACTTGTTTTTCTCTTTATATGCCTTTAGCACTCCTAAATTTTTGCTTTACACGTCTCTTTTCCACTGCTGCCCAAGAAGCACCACTAATGCATTTTTTTTTTGAATTTTTGCTGTTTGGAGTGTTGCATTCTCTAGATCACACTCTAACATTATCCCACAAACTAGCAAAGTCTTGGGTTTTATCATCTGACTCCATTAGAACTCTGTACGTGTTATTCAGTTCAAACTGAAGAGCACTTTTTGTCTGTGGGTCTTTTAACAGTGCACTGTTGATGGATGGCCTTTTACGTTCTTCATACTTTCGAATCTGATCTTCAGTTTTGCCACAGAAAGGCCACTGCCCACGTTTGTTTCCCTGTGGGCACTTATATCAACTGCAAAACTTTATTGAAATGCAGAACTGATTTATCCAGTTCTCTGTAAGAACTGGGGGATTTCATGTCATTTTGTGGATTTGTTTATGAAAGAATATTGTTCCACCTGTCACTAGGTTGTTCATACTGCAAATTCCTACCAACCGTTCAAAATTTTGTTCATAGTCAGACCTCTGAATGTATCCAGTAATTCATGGTCATTTTCAACCTTTGTGCCAAAATCACCCATAGTCACAGATACTGTGTTTTGAGGCCTTGTTTAACACATCCTTTAACAAATCATAAATAGCCTCTTGTTTCTCATTTGGATTTTTGTTAGCTGGAGCATAGTATTGTATGACTGTTAATCTGAAGAATCTAGCCTGAAGATGAACTCTAAAATTCTTTCATTGATTGACTTATTCCCACGTATAAAGTGTGTATTCTGGTTTATTTTTCTGTGTGATGTGTAAAGACGAACTTCCTTTTCTTAGCTTTAAACCTGATACCAATTAATTTCATGTGGTGACCCCTAGTTCTTATGCTATGGGAACAGATAAATAATTTAGCCTTATTCACTTTCTTCTTACCAGTTATGATTTTATGGACCTCTATCATATACCCCCCTTAGTCTCCCTTTTTCTAAGCTGAAAAGTCCCAGTCTTTTTAATCCTTCTTCATATGGTATCCATTCCAACACCCCTAATTATTTTAATTGCCTTTCCTGAAATTTTTCCAATGGCAATACATCTTTTTTGACATGAGGCGATCATGTTTGTATGCAGTTTTCAATAGGTGGTTGTATCATAGATTCATATAGAGGCAATAAGATATTCTCTGTCTTATTATCTATCCCTGTTTTAGTGATTCCTAACATTCAGTTTGGTATTTTGATTGATGCTGCACATTGATTGGATGTTTTCAGAGAATTATCCACAATGACTCTAAGATCTCTCTCCAGTGGTTATAGTTAAATTAGTCCCCATCTTTTGTACGTATAGTTGGGATTATTTTTTTCGATGTGCATTACACTTATCAACATTAAATTTTATTTGCCAATTTGTTGCCCAATCACTTAGTTTTGTGAGACCTTTCTGAAGCTTTTCACAGTCTGCTTTGTTCTTAACCAATGACTTTTTTTTAAAAAAAATAGAGGTGCCAGTACTCAGCCAGCTCCCCACACCCACCTCAGCCAATCCCATGTCTGGGGCTGCCAAGGTGCCAGTACTCCATACTGGCAAGTACCGGCACAAAAAACACCCTACTGTTCTTAACTGTCTTGAGCAGTTTAATATCATCTGCAGATTATGCCACCTCCCTGTTTACCTCTTTCTCTAGATAATTTATGAATAGGTTGAATAGTATTTGTCCTGTTATGGACCTTTGCAGGACATCACCAGTTATCATGCTCCATTTTGAAAACTGACCAACTATTCCTACCCTTTGTTTTCCGTCTTTTAACCAGTTATCAGTCAAAGAGAGGACCCTCCCCCTCTTATCCCATGACAACTTGTTTTACTTAAGAGCCTTTGGTCAGGGACTTTCTTATAGGGTTTCGGGAAATCTATGTTCACTATATCCATTGGATCCCCCATGTCCACTTGCTTTTTGACCCCTTCAAAGAACCCTAGTAAATTAGTAAGGCATGCTTTCCCTTTACGGAAGTCATGTTGACTTTTCCCCAACAAATTATGTTCATCTATGTGTCTGACCATTTTATTATTTACTGTAGTTTCAACTTATTTGCCTGGTACTGTCATGAGACCCACTGGGCTGTAATTACCAGGATCACCTCTAGAGCCCTTATTAAATATTGGCATCTCTTAGCTATCTTTCAGTCATTATATACAGAAGCTGATTTAAAGGATAAGTTACAAACCACAGTTAATAATTCTGTAATTTCACATTTGAGTTCTTTCAGAACTCTTGGGTGAATACCTTCTGATTCTGGTGACTTGTTACTATAATGTTTCTTAATTTGCTTTGGGAGGAAGCTTGGGTACAGGAGGGGATCAGGTTCTGAGAGGTGATGTGGATGTTGGAAGAGGTCTAGGGTGCAGGCACTGGGACACAATCTGGGTGCAAGTTCTGTGCTGGACCAGTGGGTGGGGGTGCAGAAGGGAGTGATGGATGTAAGATCCAAGAGGAAGTTTGGGGGCAGGAGGTGGTGTAGACTTGAAGGTGTTGGGAGGGGAGGTGATGTGTGTGCAGGAGGAGGGTGGATCTTATCTGGCTCATGACTCTGGCAGTTGCTGCTAGGCAGGGAATCTTTGCACACTGCTTCTGCAGTATCTGTGTAGCTACCCTCAGGGAGGCTCAAACCTGGGACCTCTAGAGCTAAGCTGTAGAGGACACTCATTCTTTCTTTGTGAAGTGCTCTAGGTCCATGGGACAGTTAAAGTTAACCACACATAGATGTGTGGGATACATCTGCAATTGCATGGAGTGAGTGGCCAGGAAGCCTCTCTAGCTCCACTGTGCTGTCAGCGGTGGAAATTTTAAATGGTCTGGGGATGGCAGACAGGCTGAGTGACACATGGCAGTGCACACAGGGCTGACAGGCTGGAGCTAGGCCAAGAATATGCCTGGAGCTAAGCCCCATGGGCCCATATAACTTGCCACCCCTGCTGGCATTAGACTCGATATACCAGCTTCATGTGTGTTATCCACATTAGCACAAGAGATGGTGGTCTTATTTGTTTCTCTAAAATATAGTTTGTTCAAATCTCTTCATCCACACTATTAATTACAAGGACACTAAGATGTTATTAATCCACTTCTTTAATTATCAGACAAGTGTTTAAAAGTTTTGTACACTGTTCTCAAATGCCATAATTGGATTTTAATTACGGATCTGGCCTTGAGAAAAGGACTTTTCAGGATACAGGCTCCTTACACGTTTGACCAGTGCTGGTATTATTCTTCATATGAACGTGATCTTGTGTTGGAGCCTGTGTATCAGTATGGCTTCTGACTTTTCATTCTGTAGTAAGCTTGTTTCACATGATGGTGGTACAAGCCTTGTGCACAAACCAAGACCCACTGCTCATTATTCATTATTTAGAGGTGTGACTTGGTGAGCTGTGGAAGAGGCTAACTATTACCCGACTAGCAATCATGTAGCACTTTAAAGACTAACAAAATAATTTATTAGGTGATGAGCTTTCACGGGGCAGACCCACTTCCTCAGATCTGGAGATAGAACATTTCCAGTACAGCACTGATGGTTTTATAATACAGACATCCAAAAAAACAAAACAAAAAAAATTGGAGTAAAAACTGACAAATCAGATACATAGAACTGAAATGGGGGGTGAGGGGTGCAAAATACTAAGTGTCCTGCCTGAGATCATTACAAATATGAAAGGTGGGGAAACTGTCTTTGTGATGTGTGAGGTAAGTGCTCTCTATTAAGGCCAAGATTTAATGTATCGAATTTGAGCAGGATCTCCAGTTCACGCATTGCCCACTGTAATCTGCTATTAAAGTTCCTTTGTTGTAGGATGCCTGTTCTCAGGTCTTTAACAGAATGGCCCACTCCATTGAAATGCTCACTGACAGGTTTGACAGGCTTATGTGTATTCAGATTCCTAATGTCTGCTCCATGCCCATTCATCCTTTGGCAAAGTGTTTTTCCAGTTTGTCCTATATACACAGCAGAGGGGCATTGCTGGCACATGATGGCATATATAACATTGGTTGAGGTACAGGAAAATGAACCCCTGATCTTCTAATTAGCATGGTTCGGTCCAGTGATGGTATCTCCAGAATAAATATGTGGACAAAGTAGGCACAAGGGTTTGTTGCAAGAAAAAGTTCCAGTATTAGTATTACTGCAGTATGGCCTGTGGCTGATCATGAGAATTTTCCTGAGGTTAGGCGGATGTCTGTAGGGAGAACAGACCTCTCACCTAGGGCCTCTCAGAGTGTAGCATCATGTTCCAGGATAAGTGGATAAGTTGTAGGCTTTTGGTGATGCATTGTAGGAGTTTAAGATGGGGGCTATGGATAATGACAAGTGATGTTCTGTTATTGACCTTCTTGGACCTGTCTTGAAGTAGCTGGTTTCTGGGTATTTGTCTGGCACTGCCAATCTGTTTTTCACTTCTCCCAGAGGGTAATTAAGTTTTACAAATGCTTGGTAGAAATATTGAAGTTTTTGGTCTCTATCAGTAGGATAAGAGCAGATGCAATTTTACCTATGGGCTTGACTATAAACGATGGATCGTGTGGTGTGTGCTGGATGGAAGCTGGAGGCAAGTAGGTAAGTGTAGCAGTCAGTGGGTTTCCGATAAAGAGTGGTATTGATGTGGCCATCAGTGATTTGTACTGTGGTGTCCAGGAAATGGATCTCTCATGTGGAATGGTCAAGGCTGGGATTGATGGTGGGGTGCAAGTTGTTACAATCTCTGTGGAATTTTTCCAGAGTCTCTTTACCATGGGTCCAAATGATAAAGATGTCATCGATGTATCGTAAGTAGAGGAGTGGTGATAGGGGACCAGAGCTGAGGAAATGCTGTTCTAAGTCAGCCATAAGAATGTTAGCATAGTGTGGGGCCATGCGGGTGCCCATAGCAGTGCTGCTAATCTGGAGGTATAAATTGTTCCCAAATTGGAAATAACTGTGGGTAAGAACAAAGTTACATAGGTCAGCCACCAGATTTGCTGTGGTAACATCAAGGGTAAGTGTTCCTTATTGCTTATAGTACATCTGCATGTGGAATATTGCTCTAGAGAGTCTCTACATCCATGGTGGCAAGGATGGTGTTGTCAGGGAAGTTTCTGACGTTTTGTAATTTCTTCAGGAAATCAGTAGTATCTCGGAGAAAGCTAGGAGTGCTGGTAACATAGGGTTTGAGGGGCGAGTCTATATAGCTGCATGGTCCAGTAGTAAGGGTGCCCGTACCTGAAATGAGCAAATAGAATAATCCAGGTCAGGGCTCAGAAAATGTGTCTGTATGTATTTGGTCTCAAGTAGTTCCTTAAGAAGATGGTGTTGTTTCTTTTGGAATTCTAAAGTAGGACCAGAGGAAAGAGGTCTGCAAAATGAGGTGTTGGAGAGTTGTGTAGCTGCCTCCTCGTCATAGTCTGGCTTATTCATGATGACAACAACACCCAGTTTGTCAGCCAGCATGATTATAATGTCCGAGTTATTTTTGAGACTCTGGAAGTGGGTCTGTCCCACAAAAACTCATCACCTAATAAATCATTTTGTTAGTATTTAAAGTGCTGCATGACCACTGGTTTGTTTTGTTAGACTACAGACAAACCACGGCTAGCTCTCTGTTAGTTCCTGATTGTATATGTGTTCTGTTATGGTATTGATACATAAGCATTCTAGATCATTTTCATCTGAGTTGTCAATGACTTGGAAAGAGATAATGCCATTTTTGACAGAGTACCACTTCATGCCTCTGGATCTTTATAGACTGTAGTCACTGATTTTAATATTCCAATCATGTGACTCTTCCCACCAGGTTTCAGGAATACCAACTATATTGAACTGATTGCTCATAAATGAGAAATTTCCATTCCTCTTGTTTGTTACCCAGTCTCCTAGCATTAGTGCGTAGTCATCACTTCATATCTTTGGTTCCTTGATCTCAACATCTTGATTCTGTGCTGAGAGTGCATGACTTCCCTGTTTCCTTCCCATTTTATTACTAGTTTAATGTCCTCTTGATTACTTGAGCCAGCCTGTCTCCTAGGAAATTGATTCCCCTTCTGCTCTGTGGAGGCCATCCCACCTATATATTGGAGCTACACCCACACATAGAGAATAGGTTCTTTTCTCTTCGTCAGTCTGCCTTCTAAGTTCCACAAAAGCGAAAACCTCCATATTTTCCACTGTTTAACTATCTAGTGGTTCACTCCTATAATATTCTGCTTTCTGTCTTGCTGCACTCACAGAAGGATCTCTGACAAGATTACTTGGACATACTTCTTCACTACCTTTCCAAGTCACCTAAAGACAGCTATCAGCTGGAGACTTTCCATGATGCAATACCATCAGTGCTGATATGAACCCTCTCTAGTCCTTGGCTATCAAGTTCAGAAGTCTATCCAGTCTTACAGTGAGGTTTCCTGCTTTGTCTCAGGGAGGATAACACACCATCCCATTGTCCCATCTGTCCCTTGCAGAACGTTCTTTCACATCCCTTAGTTTATCTGAAATACGGACAATACTTTAGGCGGGATGATCAGATACCAAATGTTAGGATTTCTTGAGAACACGTTGACACATAATATGGGAGTTCATAAATTTTTTAAGCCAGAAGGGGTCAATCTGATTATCTAACCTGACCTTAAACACAATATAGGCTGAGGAATCTCAGACAATGACTTCTACATCAAACCTGTAACTTCTGTTTGATACAGAATATATTTTTAGAAAGAAATTCAGTCTCTATTTAAAGACTCTAATTCTTTAAATTCAAGGTAGGTTGTTCCAGTTACTAATTATGTTCACTGTTAAAAATTCATGCCTTATTTCTAGTCTGATTTTTGTCTAGCTTCAGCTTCCAATCACTGGATCTCATTATAGCTTTTTCTCCTAGATTAAAGAGCTATCTACTTCTTTGTGTATGTGCTTGTATGATTAAGTCAGCTCCTAAACTTCCTTGATTGATCTTCTTTACTTTTCCTTTATAAGGCATATTTTCGAGTCCTGGAAAAATTTTTGTAGCTCTTTTCTGGGCTTTCATATCCTCCAAAGGGAACTATTGCAAATATGCGATTTGACTGTGCTCATCAATTTTTCTTTGTGCTAGGTCAATAAAATTGTGCAGTTACTAATAAATGCCATGTCGGCACTAACATATGGTGAGTGCTTGCTTATGAAATTAAGATATTGCCCTGTTACCAGCTGATACCTATAAGTGTAATGGATGCTTGGTTTTTGGTATCTGTGCCAGAGGAGTGAATCTTGTAGGACAGAATTTTATATGGTGTAAGTGTTTGATAGCCCACATGGGAAAATAGTATAATAGTTATATATATCCATAGTAATAGCAGACAATCTCCTGTCACAAGGAAAATGAAGTGGTAAGTCTCGGGTCTGCCACTGAAAGAGCAATGAATCTGCTGGGTAAATATAGGGCCACCTTATTTTTTTTTATTTATTTAAATTTTTTTACTCTGCCCCTGTTTCAGATATTTGAGGTGGCTTATAATTTTTTAAAAATATAAACATATAGAGCAAGATTTAAAAAATACAAAACTCCAAAAGGACATAAAACCTACTAAAACATCTCAAAAGAGGATCACTGGCACTGGCCATGTGGCTATATGGTAATATGACAGGGTGGACCAGATCTGGAGACCCCCTGTTGGAGGCCTTGTGACCCTGCCACCTCCCATGCCAGAAAAAGACAGTGGGTAGGTCCTCCAAGCTGCCTGGAGCAGCTGTGTAAGAAGCATCCAATCAGTCCCCTGTCCCAGCATGCTCGTATAAGAAGAGCTGTGGAGCCAGAGTGAGATCAGCTCCTTGCTGGAGCTGGAGGAGAGTGGGTGGTGTGTCTGTCTGTCTGATGGAGTTACAGGACACTGGGTGGAACACTGCTAGAAGAAGCTGAGGGGAAAGCAAAATAGTTCTGGGCTGGCTGCTAGATCTCATCCAGAACAAGTTCCTGAGATAAGAGCAAAGAAAGAGCTAAGGCCAGGGGAAGTGGCACAGGGAATCACAGCAGCAACACAACTTACTTATGGGATCATGGTGGATGGCTGCTTTCTTTATGGTCCCTGGGATGGGACTCAGAGGGTGGGCCTGGGTCCGTCCCACCAGCAATTGGGAAAGTGGCCTGAGCTTTGATGCATCCCAGAAAGGTGACTGAAATCTCTTAGGTTGTGTCTACACTACCCCTCCCTTTCAGAGGGGACACGTAAACGCAGTAATACAAAATGCTAATGAGGCGTTGATGTGAATATTCAGCACCTGATTTGCATAATGGTGGCCACTTGCTGCATTGAAAGTGCTGCTTTCCAAATGTAAAATAGCTGTGTAGATGGGTTTCCTTTGAAATAAAGTCCCACTATTGAAAGCACCCTTCTTCCTAAAACAAATTGGAAGAAGGGTGTTTTTGAAAACGAGGCTTCCTTTTGAAGGAACCCTGTCTACATGGCTATTTTACATTTCCAAAGCAGCACTTTGAAAATAGCAAGTGGCTGCTATTATGCAAATGAGGGGCTGAATATTCATATCAGTGCCTCATCAGTATTTTTGATCTGCTGAATTTACATATCCCTTCTGAAAGGGAAGGGTAGCGTAGAAGCAGCCTTAGGCTATGTCTACACAGCACCCTTATGTCGAAATAAGCTATTCCGGAATAGTTTATTTCTAAATAAAGCTACTACACTCAAAAATGCACTTCAAAATAGCACTCAGCTATTTCGAAATACAGAGTCTACACACACACACTGGGTCTGCACTAGCCACTGTTTTTGAAATTTCAGGCCCTCTTTCAAAAGAGTCCGTGGAGCATCTACGCAGGCTACACGCTGTTTGGGAAAGAAGATTGAAGGGACGCACCCCGGCTTTCGGATCACTCTTCCAAACTTGAAACAGGGAAAGCCCTCCCCTTTCAAACGGCTGTTTTGAAAGAAGATGTGTGTAGATGCTCTGCGACCTGCTCTTTGGAAGCAGCGGGTCTGCCATGGCCCTGGCCAGCTGGGACCTGGAGACGTGCTGCCCAGCGCCTGCGGGGCTCTATGGTCTGTGCGTGCAGCAGCCCTGAAAGCCGCACAGACCCAGGAACCCCGTTGCAGGAAGCTAAGAGCATGCAGGCAACAGCCTTTACACGTGCTGCCCCTCCACGCCTCAGCGAGACCCTGAGCAGCTGTCAGAACAGCATGGCCAGTGCCCAGCCATGCAAGGAGCCCCAGGGCCCCACCTCTGAGCGTGCCCAGGGCTTGCAGGGGGTCCAGCTGGAGGTGGGGGAAGAGCCCTCTCCTGGATTCAGCATGAGCTGCAGGACCTCCTGGGCCTATGGCAGGAGGAGGAGGTCCTGTGGGAGATGGGCACAAGGTGGCAGAACACAGTCACTTTTGCCCTGCTGGCCAAGGGCCTGTCCTCCTGGGGCCACCTGTCTGCACTCCTGACCAGGTCAGGAGTAAGGTCAAGGAGCTGCAGCAGGGCTATGCCCGGGCTTGGGAGTTGGGCAGCTGGTCAGGGGCAGCGCCCACCTCCTGCCTCTTGTATAAGGAGCTGCGGGGCCTCCTCAGGCCCAGGGATACCACCTCCCTGCCCGCTGTCCTTGATACCGTTGCTGAGGAGCCCCAGCCTGTGGACAATGATGAGCTGGAATCTGCGGCCAGCCCCACTACACCAGGCCCAGAGCCGGAGCCAGCTGCTGGGTGGTCCAGTGAGGAGGGTGAGGTGGTCATAGACCTCCCCTTCTGCACCTCCAGCCATGCCTCAGCCAGCTGGGCGTCCCTCGACCTCGGCGGTGGACCCTCAGGTAAGTACCCAACAGGGCACACACCCTGGATCACAGGGTGGGAGCTCCTTACCTGCCCAAGGGCCTCCCACACCCCCAGTAGACCCTGGCCAGCCACAGCTCAGCTGGGCTGCGGCCCTCAGGATGGTGCCATGTCTGCCAGTGGCCATCTCTACCCACTGTCATGGATAGGGCTGCAGCGCACTTCTCTGGGAAGGGGTTGGGCAGGGCCAGACCTTACAAGGGGTCCCCACCAGGGGGCTGGGGACCTCCTCTGCCACCATGGTCCCCCAGGGCCACCCTGCTGTTGGACAGGGGGTGGGGACCCACTGTCCACAGGGAGACAGGAGGTGTGGCCCACAGGGCAGGGGTCAGGACTCATGGACCATCCCTCTCTTTTTTCCCATTCTTGCAGTGATGCCTTCAGAGGGTCAGGAGAGTCTAGCACCCTCTGTGGTCCTGGACAGCCCCGGAGGTGAGGGATGAAGATGGAGGTGGGCAGCTCCACCACCAGCGCCAGGGTATCCCTGGTCCAGGAGGGGCCAGAGGCTGGCCACTGAGGACCTTCAGCTCACTGCGTCTGTCCAGGGCCAGGTGGTTATGGTGGAGTGGTGCCTCTGCTTGGAGGAGGGCGAAGCAATCTGGTGCCAGGTGGCCTGGGCGGCACTGATGGGCACCCTGAGGGATGTGGTGGGCACACAGAATCACAGAATCATAGGGCTGGAAGGGACCTCAGGAGGTCATCTAGTCCAGCCCCCTGCTTCAAGCGGGATCAACCCCAACTAAATTACCCCAGTCAGGACCTTGTCCAGCCGGGACTTAAAAACCTCAAGGGATGGAGAATCTACCACCTCTCTAGGCAACGCATTCCAATGCTTCACCACCCGCCTGGTGCAGAAGTTTTTCCTAATATCTAACCTACACCTTTCCCTCTTCAACTTCTGACCATTACTCCTTGTTCTGCCATCTGACATCACTGAGAACAATTTCTCATCCTCCTCTTTAGAGCTCCCCTTCAGGAAGTTGAAGGCTGCTATCAAATCACCTCTGTCTTCTCTTCTGTAAACTAAACAAGCCCAAATCCCTCAGCCTATCCTCATAGGTCTTGTGCTCCAGACCCTTAATCATTTTTGTTGCCCTTCGCTGAGCCTGCTCTAGCAAATCCACATCCTTTTTATACTGGAGGGCCCAAAACTGGACACAATATTCCAGATGTGGCCTCACAAGTGCCGAATAAAGAGAAATAACTACTTCCCTAGATCTGCTCGAAATGCTCCTCCTAATGCACCCCAGTATGCCGTTAGCTTTCTTGGCTACAAGGGCACACTGTTTACTCATATCCAGCCTTTCATCCACCATAACCCCTAGGTCCCTCTCCATCGTACTGCTGCTGAGCCAGTCGGTCCCAAGCCTGTAACAATGTTTGGGGATTCTTCCACCCCATGTACAGGACTCTACACTTCTCCTTATTGAACCGCATCAGATTTCTTTTGGCCCAGTCCTCCAATTTATCCAGGTCCCTCTGGATTCTCTCTCTACCCTCCAATGTATCTACCTCTCCCCCTAGTTTTGTGTCATCCGCAAACTTGCCAAGGGTGCAACCCAGTCCCTCATCCAGGTCATTAATAAAGATGTTGAATAACACCGGCCCCAGAACCGAGCCTTGTGGCACTCTGCTTGAAACAGACCACCATCCAGATATTGAGCCATTGACCACTACCAGTTCGGCCCGACCATCAAGCCAGCTTTCTATCCACCTTATAGTCCAAGGATCCAATCCATATTTCCTTAACTTATGGACAAGAATCTTGTGGGAGACCATTTCAAAAGCCTGCTGAAGTCAAGGTATATCACATCCACTGACTTCCCCATGTCCACAGACCTTGTTACGTCATCATAGAAGCTGATCAGATTGGTGAGGCAGGACTTGCCCCTGGTGAATCCATGTTGGCTACTTTTGATCACTTTCCCCTCTTCCAAGTGCTTCAAAATGGATTCCTTGAGGATCCCCTCCATTAGTTTCCCAGGGATTGAGGTAAGGCTGACGGGTCTATAGTTCCCTGGATTGCCCTTCTTTCCTTTTTTAAAGATGGGCACTATGTTTGCCTTCTTCCAGTCACCTGGTATGTCCCCTCATCTCTAAGAGTCTTCAAGGATAATGGCCAAAGGTTCAGCAATGACCTCTGCCAATTCCCTCAGTGCCCTGGGTGCATCAAATCCAGACCCATGGACTTGTGCACATCTAGTTTTTCTAGATAGCTCAGAACTTGTTCCTTCCCCGCAGATGGCTGCCCTCCACCTTCCCATACTGCATCATCTAGTACCATCATTGGGAAGTTGACTATGTCTGTGAAGACTGAGGCAAAAAAAACATTGAGTACTTCAGCTTTTCCTGCATCATCTGTCACTAGGTTACCTCCCTCATCCAGTAATGGCCCCACACCTTCTCCGATAACCCGTTTATTGTTCACATGCCTGCAGAAACCCTTCTTGTTATTCTTCACATCCCTTGCCAGCTGTAGTTCCAGTTGTACTTTCGCTTTCTTGATTACTGCCCAGCATTCTCCAGCCATATGTTTATACTCCTCCTTAGTCAACTGTCCTCGGTTCCATTTCTTGTATGCATCCTTTTTGAATTTCAGCTGACTAAGGATTTCCCTGTTAAGCCAAGCTGGTTGCCTACCATGTTTGCATTTCTTACTACGCAGTGGGATTGTTTATTCCTGTGCCTTCAGTAAGACTTCTTTAAAATACTTCCAATTCTCTTCAACTCTTTCCTCCTTCATTTTCATTTCCCAAGGGATCCTGCTCATCCGGTGTCTTAGGGAGTCAAAGTCTGCTCTTCTGAAATCAAGGGTCTGTATGTTACTGCTCAGCCTTCTTCCTTTCGTCCGGATCCTGAAATCTATGATCTCATGGTCGATGCAGCCCAGGTTCCCCCCACACTTCTATTTCTTCTATTAGTTCTTCCCTGTTTGTGAGCAACAGGTCAAGTTGCGCATGGCCCCTGTTCGGTTCCTTCAGCACTTGTACCAAGAAGTTATCCCCAGTAGTCTTCAAAAACTTCCTGGATTGTCTGTGTGCTGCTGTATTGGTCTCCCAACAAATGTCTGGATGATTAAAGTCTCCCATGAGAACCAGGGCCTGTGATTTGGAAGCTTCACTAAGCTGCCTGAAGAAATCCTCATCTATTTCATCTCCCTGATCTGGCGGTCTATAACAGACACCAACTACAACATCACCTCTGTTACTTCCCCCTCTAAGCTTAACCCAAAGACACTCAACTGGATTTTCTCCTTCCTCATACTGGAGCTCTGAGCAATCATACTTCTCCCTCACATAGAGCGCAACTCCTCCTCCTTTTCTCCCCTGTCTGTCCTTCCTAAACAATTTATAACCTTCCATGACCGTGCTCCAGTTATGCAAATTGTCCCACCAAGTCTCCGTTATTCCAACAACCTCATACTTGTGTGACTGTGCCAGGGCCTCTAATTCTTCCTGTTTGTTCCCCAGGCTTCTGCCATTAGTGTACAAGCATCTTAGAGAAGGGGCTGATTGGCCCACTTTCTCCTCTTCACCCAGGAAACCCACTTGATTGTTCCCTCCTTCTTCCCCACTTACCTCCAGGCTTGTGTCACTTCCCCCGACAAACTTAGTTTAAAGCCCTCCTCACTAGGTTTGCAAGCCTGCCCGCAAAGATACTCTTTCCTCTTTTAGTGAGGTGGATCCCATCTCTTCTCAGCAATCCCTGTTCACGAAATAGAATCCCATGGTCAAAGAAACCAAATCCTTCCCTGCTACACCACCTACGCAACCACGCATTTATCTCTGTGATTCGATGATCCCTCCGTGGACCCCTTCCTTCCACAGGGAGGATAGACGAGAAGACCACCTGTGCTCCGTATTCCTTGATCTTTGTCCCGAGGGTTACGTAGTCTGCCGTGATCTTATCAAAGTTGTTCTTGGCTGTATCGTTGGTTCCTACATGAAGTAGGAGGAAAGTGTAATAGTGTACCGATTGAAGAATTTTTGGCGGCTACTCTGTAATATCCCGAATTCTAGCTCCAGGCAAACAGCAAACTTGCTGGGGTTCTAGGTCTGGGCGGCAAATGGATGCCTCCGTCCCTCTTAGGAGGGATGCCCTGACCACCACCACTCGTCTTTTTCTCTTAGGGGTGGTGGTCATAGAACTCCCATCCTTAGGACTGTGCATCCCATGCCTTCTAAACTGTGGGGACTCTTTCAGGTACAATCCCTGGGAGGTAGCAGCCCCAATTATCTCTGCTGTATCACCTGTGGAGAGAGGCTCAAAGCGGTTACTTAACTCCACTGGAACTGGAGCGACTGGAACTGGTTTTCTCCTCCTGGAGGTAACATGCTTCCAGTTCTCCTCCTTGTTTTGGGCAGCCTGCTGTTCCTGCAGTATTATCTGTTGCCTTCTATCCAGAAAGTCTTCACCCTCTCTGATGGACCTGAGGGTTGATATTTGTGCCTCAAGTCCTTTAACCTTCTCTTCTAAAATGGCTACCAGTTTGCACTTGGTACAGAGAAAATCCTTTCTATCATTCGGGAGGAAGACAAACATGGCACATGACATGCAGGTCACAACAACAGACCTCTCAACAGGCATATCACTCTCCATTTTTTCCCTTTTCAGAGATCCCTTATTTGTTTCTAGTGCCGCCTTGAAGGGCACAACAGAAACACCGTATAAGAAAGGTGAAAACAGGTATGGGGCTCCTCCCAAAGGTGAACTCCCAGGCAAACTCCCTGTTAGCTGCTCCTGTTTGCTGCTCACAGGGTTCACTGGGGCTGCCTTCTTATAGAGCTGCTAGCTGGTTAGGCCGGGCTTAGAGCCTTTGCCTCCAATCTAATCAGCCCTTGAAGGCCCACCTGGAAGGAAGCTCTCCCAATTCACACCTTGCTCTCCCAATTCACACAAACTGCCAAACACGCTTTACAACTGCCCCTCTCTGCAAAACAGATGCTCAGGCACACAGGCAGCTCTGCAAACTGCAACAAATGCACAGACACCACAGACAGAAATTCAACCCACCACCTCACAACACAGCCCCCCAAATGCCACACTCACCTGAGCTCCTCTTGGATGCTTTCCCAGGCAAACTCCCTGTTAGCTGCTCCTGTTCACTGCTCACAGGGTTCGCTGGGGCTGCCTTCTTATAGAGCTGCTAGCTGGTTAGGCCCGGCTTAGAGCCTTTGCCTCCAATCTAATCAGCCCTTGAAGGCCCACCTTCAGGGAGCTCCTAGTCTGGCTGCCCCCCCCATCCCTCCCTCCACGCCCCTGCTGTCCCCCTGCTGCCCCTCCCACCTCCTCCCCTGCTGCAGCCGCACCCGCCAGTCCCCCTGGGGAGGCTCCCATCATGGCCAATCCCCTGGCTGAGGTGGACACCTGGCCCTACCTTCCCATCCTCCCTGCTCCATCTCTGCCCTGCTGGGGACCCTGAACCAGGGGGTCACGGATCCCAGGGTTGGCATGGGTCAAGGCCCTCCACCCCTGCCCTGCAATAAGGACCCCCCCATGTGGGCCACCCATGCCCCCTTCCCTGTGTAGATAGTTCGCCCTCTCCCCTGTATAGATAGGTCAATGGTTCCACTATATATTCATGTTAATAACTACAAGGATTTGTTATAAAGAATACATATTTTATTTCGCCCACATCCCTGTGTGCTGTGTGCTTGTTCGTGGGGAGTGGAAGGGAGTGTGTAGGGGGTGACGACGGGGGTGTATGCAGGGTGGATGGCAATGTGTTGGGGACTCGCTGGGTGTGGCCAAGGCTGCGCTCACTGGGGCCCCTGAGCAAAGGGCTCATGCAGGGCCTCCCGTGCGCAGACCCTGTCCTGGTGGACCTAGTGGCTAGGGCCCGCAGCTGGCTGTGGGTAGCCTGGGCCGGACTCGGCCGCCCACCCTGGATGAGGCCTCCCCCTTACTCTCAACAATATTATGGAGGATGCAGCAGGTGCCCACACCTGGGGGGCATTCAGAAGGCCCACCTCCAGGCATGCCAGCAGACAGCACCACTGGCCCTTCAAACACTGTGTTTTGGGTGTGGTTGAGCTGGGTGTTGAAGTGCTCCTGGCTGGGGGTGGGGTGGTAGGGCCACATGAGCCAGACCTAGAGGGCATAGGCCTCCATGTGGCAGCACAGCCTGGAGTTTCTGCAAGGAAATTTCTGAAGTTCCTGTTGCAGGCACTGCTGGGAGGTTCATGCATAAGTGTGTTTAATGCCCCAAGTGTATGCAGTTTTACCTCTGTCATGGAAACTGTTTATCAGTACACTCTTCTGCTCAGCTTCCTGTTCCTGTTTCGATAGGTCAGTTGTTGGGCAAAGCAGGGAGTCTAGTGATTTTAGGTGCCTCAGTTTTTGTAGTCTGAACATTCACCCTATGAAAATCCATCATTCATATATTTTGAACTGGGGCCTGATGCCTCTTTTTGCTTTTAATTTCAATGGGAGCAGGTCCATTCCTTAGACTGTTTTCTCCTTACAGAAGGGACCATATGTGCATAGGGCTGAGTACACAGATAACCCTCAATGAATAAGTCACTTAAGAACTATATAATTAACCAACAAAATTATATACAGACATCAGCAACAGTATCCTGAATAAGTGATGCAAATAAGTGTAGCAATCAATGGTAAATCCAACTTTAAGAAGATGCAGAATTAGAGCAGAGTGAAAAAATCGTCTTTTTTAGTTTTCAAATTTTTAATTTTACCAAAATATCCTTCAATTTGTTTGTTTTCCATACGACCTTTCCTTAATATTTACATCGTAATTTTACAGCAGTTAAGAAAATAAGAGACTTCTCTCCCCACATACTGAGTTTTTGGTACCATAGATACTGATCACTGGCTCCAAATTCTCCCTCATGTCAGATGCGGAATCTTGGCCCTGTTGAAGTCAATAGCAAAACTCCCATTGACCTGTCTAATGGAGGCAGGATTTCACCTCAGACACCCTCGGGAAACTCCTCCAGAAGCAGAGTCTCTGGAATATCTGCAACGAGAGAGTTTGAGTCCTCTTTCTAGACTCATAGAATCAAAGAATCATAGAATACTAGGACTGGAAGGGACCTCGAGAGGCCATCGAGTCCAGCCCCCCAACCCAATGGCAGGACCAAGTACCGTCTAAACCATCCCTGACAGACATCTATCTAACCTGTTCTTAAATATCTCCAGTGATGGAGATTCCACAACCTCCCTTAGCAATTTATTCCACTGTTTAACCACCCTGACAGTTAGGAACTTTTTCCTAATGTCCAACCTAAACCTCCCTTGCTGCAGTTTAAGTCCCTTGCCTCTTGTTCTATCCTCAGAGGCCAAAAAGAACAAGTTTTCTCCCTCCTCCTTATGACGCCTTTTTAGATACCTGAAAACCACTATCATGTCACCCCTCAATCTTCTCTTTTCCAACCTAAACAAGCCCAATTCTTTCAGCCTTTCTTCATAGGTCACATTCTCTAGACCTTTAATCATTCTTGTCGCTCTTTTCTGGACCCTCTCTAATTTCTCCACATCTTTCTTGAACCGCGGTGCCAAGAACTGGACACAATACTCCAGCTGAGGCCTAACCAGCGCAGAGTAGCGCAGAAGAATGACTTCTTGTGTTTTGTTCACAACACACCTGTTAATACATCCCAGAATCATGTTTGCTTTTTTTGCAACAGCATCACACTGTTGACTCATGTTTAGCTTGTGGTCCGCTATAACCTCTAGATCCCTCTCTGCTGTAGTCATTCCTAGTCAGTCTCTCCCCGTTCTGTATAGCTGCGTCTATACGTGAGCGCCCTTTTGAAAGGGCAAAAATCGAACTTCGGCTTTCGAAAAAGCGGCCATCGAAAGAGAGCACTCGCTGCCATTTTTCAGATCGCCGTTCCGATCCACTCTTTCGAAGTGCCACCCTGGTCTTTCGAAAGAGAGAGTCCACACGGCTCCAAGCTCTCTTTCGAAAGAAAGGAGGCAAGATACACCTTGAATGGGGTCCCATGGCTGACAAGCCCTTCCAGGGCCACAGCCAGCCGCCTCCTTTAAGGGCCCCTCCCTCCGCCCTCCCCTCCACACGAGCCAAGTGCTGCCCAGCCTGTTCCTGCCTGGCAGAGCCCACTCATGCCCATGGAAGCCCAGAGATAGCTCCTGCAGGCGAACGCCCTCATTATGGACGCCCTGCTGCCAGTGCTGTGCACACTCGCCGCAGCTGCACCCGAGCTCATTGGGTGGCTGCAAGGTCCCCCCAGGGCCGTGGGGCTTCCCCCCGGGCTACCGCCGGGCACCCCCTCGGGCACCTCAATGCCTCTGGACCCACCCCAGCAGCACCGACTGCTAGGAGCATGTGGTGCTAGGGGAGTGGGGCGAGGAAAGGTGGCTGCGGAACTTCCGCATGTCGACGCAGACCTTCAAGGAGATCTGCCACTGGCTTGCCCCCGCACTCCAGCACCACGACACCTGCATGCGGCCAGCCCTCACCCTGGAGAAACGGGTCTCTGTCGCCATCTGGAAGCTGGCCACCCCGGACTCCTACCGCTCTGTGGGACAGCAGTTCAGGGTGGGCAAGGCCACCGTCAGGGCTGTCCTTATGGAGGTAAGGTGGGGCCGGGAGGGGTGGGGTGGGGCTGGGGCAAGGGGAACACTCCCCTGCAAGGGGCTGGATGGGAGGGGGCGGGGGCTGCACAGGCCAGGGGCTGGACGGGAGGGGGCATAAGGGGCCCGAGGTGAGGGGTGATGGTCGCCACACCCACACTAGAGCATGTGTCCCACTTCCCCCTCTGCAGGTTGTCAGGGCCATCAACGTGATGCTGCTCCATAGGGTTGTCCGCCTGAGGGATGTGGACAACATGGCTGCCAGCTTCCTGGACCTGGGCTTCCCGAACTGCATCAGCACTTTGGATGGCACACACATCCCCATCCGCACCCTGCCACACAGCGCCGGCCAGTACATCAACCAGAAGGGCTACCATTCGGTGGTGCTCCAGGGGCTGGTGGATGCGAGGGGATGGTTCACCGACCTCTACGTGGGCTGGGCCGGCCACACCCATGATGGCCGGGTTTTCCGGAACTCTGGCCTCTGCCGCCACATGGGGGCTGGCACATTTGTTCCCCAGAGGGAGATCCCGTGGCTGAGGATGTCACCATGCCGCTCTGCATGGTGGCAGATGTGGCGTATCCCCTGCAGCCATGGCTCATGAGGCCCTACACGGGACACCTTGACCCCACCCGAGAGGCATTCAATGAGCGCCTCAACCATGCCCGCAATGTGGTGGAGCAGGCCTTTGGGTGCCTAAAGGGGCAGTGGAGGAGCCTCCTCACATGCCTGGAGGTCGGGGTCCCCAATGTGCCCCAGGTGGTGGGCGCCTGTTGTGTGCTCCACAACATTGTGGAGGGAAAGGGGTATGCCTATGTCCCTGTGGGGGCCCTCCGGATGGCGCTCTCTATGAGCAGCCGAGCACCACCGCCATCTGCCAGGCCCACCAGGATGGCCACCGCATCCGGGAGGCCCTCAGGCAGGCTTTTGCCGACGGCCATCTCTGACCCACATGCACGCTTACATCCCATGCACATCCACCACCCACCAAGGAGCACAGTATGGGGTGGTGAACAATAAACAAACTTTATGTTAAACTGCGTGTTGGTAAATATGTACAGGGGGAACCTAACTTGGAGTGGGGCATCTAACCTGGACGGGGGAGGGTGGCACTCATTCCGGGGCAGGGGTGGTGGGCCACGAGCCCTGTCAGCCCCTGGAGCCCCTGCTCCCCCAGGTGCGGGGTCCCTGGTGGTGGGGGGAAGGTGCTGGTAGCAGCGGCAAGTAAGGGCGGTGGGTGAGTCTGGTTGCGGCGGCGGGGGCAGGCTCAGTGGGGGTGGCGGGGGCAGGCTCAGTGGGGGCAGCGGGGGCAGGCTCGGGGGGGGGTGGGGGCAGGGCCAGCAGGGGGAGTCATCTGGGGGGCCAGGAGGTGGGCCATAGTGGCTGTGTGCTCCCAGACAGCCTGGCCAATGCCCTGGAGAGTGTCCAGCATCCTGTCCCAGGCTGCCCTCCGCCACTCCATGTTGGCCCGGGCTAGCTGGAGGTGCTCCTCAGCCACCTCGGCCTGATGCTGGGTGGCTGTGTCTTCCCTGGCCCTCCGGGGGGGTCCTCTGGCCACGGCCCCGACGGCGCCCTGCCTAGGGTGGTGTCTGGATGGCTGCAGTTGGTGGGCTCTCTGGTACGAGGGACGGTGTAGGGCTCTCCTGGCCCCCTGGATGGTGTGGCTGTGTGGAGAGGAGAGCATGTTGGTAGTGTGCCCCGAATGGAGGGGACCCAGCTATGGCGTACCTGCCCGAGCCCACCCCATGGGGCCCCCCACCCCCACAAGGAACACTGACCCCCCAGGGAGCACCGACCCACCCCCCTCCCTTCCCCGAGACCAGGCCTCCCAGCCTGGGTGTGATTCCAGGGGTCTCGCCCGCAGGTGGCCCTTCCCAGCCTGTGGTATGTGGGCCCTGGGCGCCGACGGGCACTGACCAGCCACCACCCCTGCGCGGCTTACAGCGCTGTCCACTGAGGGCGGGTGCTGGGTGCGGCTGATGTGCCACCGCAGGGTGCCGCATCCCATGTGGGGGCTGGCCTGTGTATGGCCCGGGACCACCCTTGGAGTAGGTGTGCGCCCCTCCCTGTATGTACCAGAGGGTCCCCTGGTGACGTCCGGAGATGTCCGGCCCTCGGTTGCCCTGCTGGAGGAGTGGGAGGGGATGAGGATGGTCAGCTCCCCATCCTCGCTCAACCACTCGGTGGTCCCCTCACCCTCCAAGGTCCCCGATCTGGGCTGCTCCTCCGCCTCCGCGGGCTGCAGCTCCTCCCCGGAGGTGTACAGGAAGGCCGCGGCGGGGGGGGCGGAGAACTCTCCCGGGGCCCCAGGATGCTCCGGAGCTCCCGGTAGAAGGGGCAGGTCACTGGACCTGCCCCGGAGCCTCTGGCAAGGTCCCTGGCCGGGGCATATCCCTGCTGGAGCTCTTTTACTTTGGAGTGTACCTGGTCTGGGGTACGCTCCGGGTGGCCCCTGGTGTGGAGGCCCGTTGCCAGGCGTCCAGAGGCAGCCGCATTGTGCTGCTTCACGTCCATGTGGCAGAGGACCTCCTCATCCTGCCAGAGGCTGAGCAGGTCCCGGAGCTCCCACTCTGTCCAGGAGGGGGCTCATTTTTTTTCTCCCCCTGGGAGCCCTGGGAGGCTGGAGAGGGCTTGGAGGGGGGGGCTGTGGGACTTGCGGGGGGTCTGGCTGCTGGCCATGGCTGGAGTGTGTGGCTGGAGCTTGTGCGCACACTGCTCCTAGCACGCTCTCAGCTTCCTGCCACGGGTTTTCTGTGTGCGTGCGGCTTTAAAGCAGCTGAACGCAGGGACCATAGAGTCCCGCTGCTGCTGGATGGAGCGGCCCCGCGCTCCAGCTGATTGGTGCCATGGCGGACCTGTATTTTGAAAGAATGGGCTGTGGAGCATCTACACGTGTACTCTTTCGATTTATTATTTCGAAAGGGAGAGATCTTCCTGATACGGGATCGGGGTTCGGATATTGATTTCCGAGCCCCGTACTTTCGATTTTCTTTTGAAAGACAGGTTTATGCGAGTAGACGCTCCTCCCGCTCTTTCGAAATAGGGCCTCTTTTTTCGAAGTTTTTTGCACGTGCAGACGTGCCTTATGTGTGAAACTGATTGTTGCTTTCCAAGTGAAGCACTTTGCATTTGTCCTTATTAAACTTCATCCTGTTTACCTCAGACCATTTCTCCAATTTACCCAGATCATTTGAATTATGACCCTATCCTCCAAAGCAGTTGCAACCCCTCCCAGCTTGGTATCACCTGCAAACATAATAAGCGTACTTTCTATTCCAATATCTAAATCGTTGATGAAGATATTGAACAGAACCGGTCCTAAAACAGACCCCTGAGGAACCCCACTTTTTATACTTTTTCAGTGGGATTGAGAACCATTAAGAACTACTCTCTGAGTACGGTTATCCAGCCAGTTATGCACCCCCCTTATAGTAGCCTCATCTAAATTGTATTTGCCTAGTTTTTTGATAAGAATATCATGTGAGACCGTATCAAATGCTTTACTAAAGTCTAGGTATACCACATCTACCGCTTCTCCCCTATCCACAAGGCTTGTTATCATATTAAAGAAAGCTATCAGATTGGTTTGACATAATTTGTTCTTTACAAATCCATGCTGGCTGTTCCCTATCACCTTACCACCTTCCAAGTGCTTGTAGATGATTTCTTTAATTATCTGCTCCACTATCTTTCCTGGCACAGAAGTTAAGCTGACTGGCCTGTAGTTTCCTAGGTTATTCTTATTTCCCTGTTTATAGAAGGGCATTATATTTACCCTTTTCCAGTCTTCTGGAATCTCTCCTGTCTCCCATGCTTTTCCAAAGATGATAGATAAAGGCTCAGATACCTCCTCTATCAGCTCCCTGAGTATTCTAGGATGCATTTCATCAGGCCCTGGTGACTTGCAGACATCTAATTTTTCTAAGTGATTTTTAACTTGTTCTTTTTTTATTTCAACTTCTAACCCTATGCCTTTCCCACTAGCATTCACTGTGTTGGGCATTCCTTCATCAGACTTCTCAGTGAAGACCGAAAAAAAGAAGTCATTAAGCATCTCTGCCATTTCCAAGTTCCCTGTTACTGTTTCTCCCTCCTCACTGAGCAATGGCCCTACCCTGTCCCTGGTCTTCCTCTTGTTTCTAATATATTTATAAAAAACCTTTGTGTTTCCCTTTGTGCCTTTAGCTAGTTTGAGCTCATTTTGTGCCTTAGCCTTTCTAATCTTGCTCCTGCATTCTTGTGTTGCTTGCCTATATTCATCCTTTGTAATTTGTCCTTGTTTCCATTTTTATATGATTCCTTGTTTATTTTGAGATCATGTAAGATCTCCTGGTTAAGCCAAGGCGGTCTTTTGACATATTTTCTATCTTTCCTATGCAGTGGGATAGCTTGCTTTTGGGTCATTAATAATGTCCCTTTGAAAAACTGCCAACTCTCCTCAGCTGTTTTTCTCCTCAGTTTTGCTTCCCATGGGACCTTACCTACCAGCTCTCTGAGTTTACCAAAATCTGCCCTCTTGAAATCCATTATCTCTATTTTGCTGTTTTCCATTCTACCCTTCCTTAGAATTGTGAACTCTATGATTTCATGATCACTTTCACCCAAGCTGCCTTCCTCTTTCAAGTTCTCTACCAATTCCTCTCTATTTGTTAAAATCAGATCTAGAACAGCTTCCCCCCGGTAGCTTTTTCAACCTTTTGGAATAAAAAATTGTCTCCAATACAATCCAAGAACTTACTGGATAATCTGTGCCCTGCTGTATTAGTTTCCCAACATATATCTGGATAGTTGAAGTCCCCTATCACCACCAAATCCGGGGCCCGGCATGACTTTGTTAGTTGTTTAAAAAAAGCCTCATCCACCTCTTCCACCTGGGTAGGCGGCCTGTAACAGACTCCTAGCAGGACATCACCCTCGTTTTTACCCCTCTTCATCTAACCCAGAGACTCAACACGTCCATCTCCTACTTCCATCTCCACCTCAGTCCAAATGTGTACATTTTTAATATATAAGGCAACACCTCCCTGCTTTCTTCCCTGTCTATCCTTCCTAAGCAGGCTGTACCCTTCAATACCAACATTCCAATCATGTGTATTATCCCACCAAGTTTCCGTGAAGCCAACGATAATACAAAGAGTTGTATTTATTTATTAGCACTTCCAGTTCTTCCTGCTTATTACCCATACTTCTTGCATTTGTACATAGGCATCTAAGATATTGATTTGATCTTGCCTCCTTGTTTTGCCCTGACCTTCTTTTTACTCTGACATTGTTGTCCATGCTGCCTTCCATTTCTGACCTATCTCCCAGGTTTCCATGTTCTCCACTTACCTGTGGGCTTTGCTCCCCTGCGCCTCCTCAAACCTAGTTTAAAGCCCTCCTCACTAGATTATCCAGTCTGTGTCCAAATAAGGTCTTTCCCCTCCTTGAAAAGTGAACACCATCTCTGCCTAGCAGTCCTTCCTGGAATAGCATCCCGTGGTTGAGGAAGACAAAGCCTTCCTGGCAACACCATCTTCGAAGCCAGGCATTCACCTCTAGGATGCACCTGTCCTTGCCTGAGCCCCTACCACCGACAGGCAGGATTTAGGAGAATACCAACTGTGCCCCAAACTCCCTTACCCATGTCCCCAGAGCTCAGAAGTCACTCTTGACCTGCTCAGTGTCACACCTCGCAGTATCATTAGTGCCCACATGGATGAGAAGCATGGGATAGTAGTCAGAGGGCTGGATAATCCTCGACAACACCTCCATAACGTCTCAGATACGGGCCCCCAGCAGGTAGCACATCCCCTGAGATGAAATGTCAGGGCGACAGATGGGCATCCCTGTCCCCCTCAGAAGAGAGTCCCTGACCACCATTACTCTACGTTTCCTCCTCGCATTGGTGGCAGCAGACCTCCCAGCCTTGGGCGTATGAGGCTTCTCCTCTGCTGTATGGGCTGATTCTTTGTCTCCTGTATCAAGTACAGCCTAACGGTTTCCTAGTACCACAGTGGAAGGGTTCGGGGCAGGGTTGGAACGCTGCCTACTGCCAGAAGTAACAAGCTGCCAGTGTCCACCCTGATCTATCTCCTCCCCCACCAGCGGTTTATCAGCTGTCCTGTGTACTGGGACAGTCACCTCAGCTGTCTCCACACGAATACTATCCAGGAACTGCTCATGGAGTCAGATACTCCTCAGCCTGGCTACCTCCTCCTGTAGCTCCTCCACCTGTCACCTGAGAGATTCCACCAGCAGGCACCTTTCACATTGGATGGTCCCACCAGCCTGGATATCAGTGAATGGGAATTGCAAGCCACAGTCCCTGCAAAGCCACGCCAGGATTTGGGTAGAGGCATCCATGGTCAGGCAGTCTGTCTGGCTACAGGCACAGGTGGAGGAGACAGTAGTACTGCTGGCACAGGTGTTGCGGGTCTTCCTAACGATCAGACTCCCTCTTAAACTCCCCTGTCTGTAGCTCCCTGTACACTTCGCTCCCCTGATCACCCTTGCCTCTGGCTTTTAAAGCCTACTGGCCTGGGTCAGGCTTTCACCCCTGTGAGTCACACAGGGGAAGGCTAGTCAAGGGAACAAATGTCAGGCAGGCAGTCCCAACTGCCACTGCAACTGAAACTGAACCTCACCCACCTGAAATCAAAATGGCAGTTCAAATTCAAACAGTTAAGCGCACTCACTCACCCCAAAAGCCAGCGCTCTCACCTGGTAGTTTCTGCAGCAGCAGGATCACTTGCTCTCCCTCTTAAACTCCCCTGTCTGCAGCTCCCTGTCCGCTTTGCTTTGTACCCTTCCGTCTTCTCCTTCCATTCTCCCCTCAACCCAAAACTCAGACTAAAGAGACTGAGAAATGGTAGCTGCTGTTACAGCTGAGGAAACCAAAATGCTGCTTTCCCTCACTGATAAACAAAGAGAAAATGTTCATTCTGTTAACATCAAATATCAGACCATTTGCTATTTCATATTGCAGTCCCATGAGATGATGTAATGAGGAGGGACAAGTGCTTATTTTAACAAGTAGATTGATAATTTTCAGATGAGTCTGACAAGTCTGCTACAGGTTGACCCTCTCTTGTCTGAGGCTCTTTGGTCCAACACTATCCATGGTCTGGCATGATTTTAGTTAGCCTGATGTCCACTTATCTTGGATCTGGCCAAGTTTCCCATGGTCCCATAAAGTTTGCTTACAGCCACCAGTCCTGGCTCTCAGAGTTCTCTGCTGTTATTTTGGTCTAATTTATGTCTAAATGTCTTCTAAGAGCCTAGTAAGCAGTGGACATGTTGGTAATGCTGTTAGCCAATATTGACCTCCCATGGTTTGGAAAATTCACTGGTTTGGCATCAGTCAGGTCTCCGGGGTGCCAGATTAGCCTGTAAAAGACTAAGAAAATTTGCTGTACTACAGAGAAAACCCTCAGTGGGTCTTCAATTTAAATTTATATTCTACCTGTGCAGATCATGTAAAGCATTATTTCCATGTGGACTATCATTCTGAAGTCAAGAGGAAGGCAAGTAGAAATTATTTAAAACAGAATTCCACTCCTGTAAGTCCTTGAATTTTATTTCATGTCTCTAACCCAAAACTAGGAGTTTATATTCATCCATGACTAAATCTACACTCTGGGGCACAAGCATCACTTGACTACAGTAGGTTTACATTGAAGTGGAATTTGGTTCATTTTAGTATTTGAGAAATTGTTAAACTCTTGGGAGTTAACACTAGAGCTTAGAAGAAGCACATTTTAAATACTCCCCTCCCTTGATCACAACATTAACATCAAATGTCTTGTCCTCACCATGTAAGGCTCTGCACAGTATTGTTTTAGTCTACGTTTTGTCTTTTGTATTTCACCATCGGATGTGTCTGTTCCCCTCACAATGTCACTCTTGGTGCCCCATTTGTTTCCTGTCTATTCTCAATATTGTAAAGAAACTTCTTTCCATAATTATTCATCGGGGGTTAGATTAACTTTCAAACCAAGACACTTCTGTTGTTGTTAACAACAGTGGACAAAAAAACAATTTCAATGTCAGTGATGCATGTTGTAGGAACCCAAAGGGCCATAGGGGCCAGCTTGTTTGGAGTGAACCTGATCCAGGAGCAGGTCTCATCATGAGCACGACACAATCTGAACCAGTTTGAAAGGAAATGGGATAACAAATTCCCAAAACAGTTAAGTAGACTTCTATGTCTATGTATCTTGTGACTGACTCACTTATAGTGGAGTCATTCATTGATATTTTAATAATGGTGCTTTTATCTCAACTGGGTCCCTCTCTTTTCCAGGGTCCCAGGAGGTGAGGAAGCAATATTATTCCCTTTGTACAGAAGGGGAGGCACAGAGAGGCTAAATGGCTTGCCCAAGGACATACACAGCAGAGCAAGGAGTTGAACCTGCATTTCCCATATCAGTGCTCCAACAACTAGACTACCTTCTCCAACTTAAACTCACCCTATCATATGGTTTGGGGTCTATCTAGTTGGATATAAAAGAGCCAGTTGCTTAGATCCACGTGTTATTTGAAACAAAGGGAATGCATCATGCACATGTATATTCTTCTTATATGTACATTGAAAAGGGAAAAAAATCCAGTTTTCAATACTGTTATCCACTCTTGCATTATTTTCAGCTTGGATGATGGAAATTAATGACATTTGACATTTGTGTACATGCAAGTTCTCTTTGCAGCTGTGTATTGGAGAACAGCATGTTTGTGGGTTTTTGTGTAAAAGTATCATTCACTAAAATAAAAACAGAGAAATTCACATTGGTTTTATAAAAGTTTGGAGGCATGACTCCTACATTTTGGGTCAAATTTGACTTGCCTGTTACCCTTCAAAGATTGCAAGATATTCTGTTAGTCTCGGTCTACATGAGCCCTTTCCTTTCGGAAGGGGCATGTTAATGAGTGGGTTTGAAAGATGCTAAAGAGGTGCTGCCATGAATATGCAGTGCCTCATTAGCATAATGGTGGCCTCGGTGATTCAAAAGTGTGGCTTTTCGAATTGCGCACTGCCTGTGGAGATGGGGACATGCCAAAAGGACCCCCCAGTTTTTGAAAGCCCCTTCTTCTAAACACCAGATAGGAAGAAGGGGCTTTAGAAATCTGGGGGGAGTCCTTTCGGAAGGATCCTGTCTCCACGGGCGGTTCATGATTCGAAAAGCTGCATTTTCGAATCACCGCGGCTGCCATTATGCTAATGAGGTGCTGCATATTCATGGAAGCACCTCATTAGCATCTTTCAAACCCACTAATTAACATGCCCTTCTGAAAGGAAGGGGCTTGTGTAGACACAGGGTTAATATTTTTACAGGCTGTTTTTTGTCATGGTGCATTGTGGCCACAGCATATTTACTAGCTGGATAGAAAGTTATTTCACATTCCATAAAACAAGATGATGTGATGCCATGAGCTTTTATTATAAAAATGTGTCAGAGTGGGAAATATGTTTTGTTTGTGTCTGTCTCCTTCATCCTATGCATTTGTAAATAAGAGGGTTACTTTACCATTTGGAGTCTGAGTTACTGGTGCTCAGAAATTCAAGTCACAAATTAACTATGTAAAACTACTAGATGAGCCATCTAAATGATGCTGCATATGTTGACTGTCCTGTAGCAATTTTCTTCTCTGTGACATATTTGCTACAGTGATAAAGTGAACTGTTTAGCTCAAAGGAGCACAACCTGACAATATTTTTAGATATCAGAATTTATAACAAAGAACATAGAACTAAGACACCCATTTTTAACCGTGGGGCTGATTAATTAAACTATCAGAGCAAGTGGTGGTTTCCTTATCTCCTGAGGGCTTCAGATCAAGACTGTGGATGCCCCTATGCTTTAGTTAAATACAAGTTATTGGATTCTGTGCAGGGCTAATTGGGTGAAACACAGTGATCTGTGATAGTCAGTAGGTCAGACTGAGTGATCTAAGGGCTCCTTGCCTCTGGCTTTAAAATCTGTGAACTACTTGTGAATTCTGCAGCCCTAAAATAGAAACTGAGGGTGTGGTGTGTCACGGAGTTACAGGCAGTTTTATGTTGCTACCTCACTGAATAATCAAGAATTCTATTTTTTTTAAAGGGCAAAGATAAAAGGTAAACTAGCAGTGACACAGGTCATGGGAGTGGAAGTTAGGTTGAGACTAAGGCTGTGGTGATCAGTATTCTAATGTCAAATTGAGTTGCTGTTGCTTTTGGATAAAGGTGTTGTTTTTTACAGTCATGTATTTACACTCTGCTACATGCTTTACCCTTGAAGCTCCCAGGCCCACTGATGGGGCAGGAGGGTGAATAAGGGGGGCATTTGCACAGGGGCCCAGCATTTCAGAAGGGCCTGGAGTGCTGACTGCTACTGCTGCTACTTTGGCAATGGTGGCGACCAGAGCTCTGGGTGTGTTTGAACTGCAGCAGCAGCACTGCTCCGGCACTCTGTGCGGCTGTGAGGGACGAGGGCGGGGGAGGGAGAGGAAGGCAGCAGCGCTGTGGTCTGAGTGGCGCTAAGGCCTGAGTGCCCTAGGCCCTGGCCCTTCTCCCATTGGCCCCGCCCCATCCAGGCCCTCTTCTCCCATTGGCCTCCCCATCCCACGTTGCCCCAGGGCCTGTGTTCGCTGTGGGCCATGCTCGAAGCCACTGTTAGTTTAGCCCACTGGTGGTCCACTGTCTGGGTATGAATGGGTAGGTATATTCACTAGACATGCGGAAGAGTACAGCTATGTACATCGCTGAGGGACTTTCTCAGTAGAGTGAAAGGAGGCATAAAAAACACTGCAAAGCCATGGAATGGGACCCATCACACCTTTTCTCCATAGCAGGGGTGAGCAAGATGTGGGGCGGTCCCCCTCAGGGGGACGTGACTTTTCCAAAGAGGGATACAGTACAATCGGCTGCTATGTGTGAGCCTCATCTGTCTCAGCAAAAATGTTGAACTATGTTACTGTTTTTCGTATGTGCATTCACATTTCTATACTGATCAATACAGTTTTTACACCCTACAGAATTATTTTCTTACACATGCCAAAAGGGTTTTTTTTCCCATGAACATAACCAAAATTTCTGTTGGTTTGGATTCCGTTAGATGGTTAGGGGAGCGTCTGGCTAGTTGCAGGGGGGCCTGATGTAAAATGTTTGCTCACCCTGCTTGGCAGCACTCTGAGAATTCACTAGCCACTGGGAAAGGGGAAAGAGAAGCTGTGTGTCCAGGAGAAATGATAACGTATAATTTCTGCCATTTGCAGGTTCATGGGCTCCCTGAGAAACATGAGCAGTTCCCTATGGCCACTGCTGTAAGAGAAGGGATGGTCAGGGTGTGGAGCATAACCATGGGTGAAAATCTGACTTATAAGCCAGGGAGGGAAAATCAGTGTTAGTCAGTATCCAAGCTGCAATGACAGGGTTTCTGCTACTAAATGTTCTGAATAAACACAGTGGCCGAGTGGCCATTCTTTCAGGGAGACTTATTTTCTTCCTGGCTGTCTGAAAGTTTGAGCCAAGGATGAGCACTCTGAGATTCATTAGCTTCAGAGCTGTGCCTCTGTAAACAGCAGTTAGTGATGGCATTCCCATGCCTGGAGATTACATCACCTCCTTTTTGTTTGCCTCTTCCCTGTGTTTGCTGCAGAGCTGCATTGTTATAACTCTCTGGCAGGGACTTCCTATTGTGGATTTGTAAAAGTTCTGCTTTATTTACACAGATGATGACACCTTGAAAGTGGCTGAAGAGCTGTCACAAGCATAAACAGACTAAGCTGTTGCTTAGGGTCCCAAACAACTCAGGAGGGCCCTTCCTGGCTTTTTTAGCATGTGTGATGGGACGGGGTTTCAGGGCACAACTAGAGAAATCAATCCAGGGTACCTTTGCTTAAAATCTGGGCCACTTACAGCCCCAGGCTGGGATTTCCTTCTTACTAAGGCAAATCCAACCAGTCTCCACAGCACTTCTGCCAGCCCAACTGGCCAGCCAGAAGCCACACAAGCAAACCCACAGACATCTCAGGTGCTCTACCAGCCCAGACCAACAACTCTGAAATTCAGATGAGAGGTTATTACACCTGTTTCACCAACCACCACACAGATTCTTCCAGACCCCAAAGGGGCCAGCCCCAGCCCCAGGTCAATATATAAACAACCATGCGAAAGCCAGATCCTTAGATCTAATATCTAAGGGCTTATTAATACCAAAGGAAGAATGGGGTTAGACAGAAGAGTTGTTAAAGCAATACTTTACGTGCATCAGTCATAGCTATTTGCTGATTCTTGAGAGTTTCTGAAAGTTCAGTTCAGGTTACATGGCTTCAGTTATTGGAGAATTGTAGATCCTGGCCTGCTGGGGTCCACATGCTGGGACAAGGACCCTTAGAAGCCATGAGACAAAAGATCCAAGATGGCCACCGCTAAATCCCTCTGAGGGATGCCTCCCTCGCCTGGTTCAGACAGGCTTAACTCCTGAGGACTGAAAACAAAGGAAGTACCTGCCAGGGCCCATCTCATAGCTTTTTGTATGTGGAGGGAAAATTCCATCCTTCTCCATAGGTCTTGGCTTGCCACCTGACCAGGTGGGTCACTGTGCTGAGTTTCCATTCTTTGCAGGCCCAGTGGGAAAACCTCACCATTAGAAAAAGGGTGTTGGCTGTCTGGGCCTTTGCTCAGTCCATTGTTCTGGCTGGGGGGGATCCCCACCTCCCTTTGTGAACCTCAGCACTGAAACATTTCTCACACGGCTGCAGAGCTAAAACTCTATAACTTTACATACATACACGAGACACACAAGTAGCCTACATAGATTCAGGGCATCATCAGCTTTCATTTGGCACCTCACATGACAGCCCTAGCACAATATTTAGGGGCAGTAGCCACACTGGGCGTATAAAATGGTTTCCAGACCCAATATAATAGTCCAGCCATGTGACAGCATGTATAGCTGAAACATTTTCCTGGTTAGGGCCCCCAAGGGGCTAACACAGCGGTGGGCAACCTGCAGAGCACAGCCACATGTAGCTCATTGGCATTCTGGGTGGCCCGTGGGATGCTTTGCTTACCGTTGTGCACATTAACAGGGTTGCCAGATTCCCCTGGTTTCCACCCACATAGTTTCTTTTCCTGCTGGTATTACTAAAGAGACACACAGGTAAAGCAAGGGCACGTGAAGTGTGGCGTGTGCTGATTGCACACAGCATTGACTGTGAGAACCGTGTGCTCCATCTGCATCCAATCAAAGCACTGCTACAGTTCAATTGGCACACCCCGCAAATCCGAGGTCTGCAAATGCACGAAGCAAAAGGGCTCATTCTGTCTTGGTTACGACAATCTTGCGGCCCACTGATATGAAGGAGGGCCACTCATGTGGCCCATTCACTGGCCTAGGATGTCTGTCGCTCAGCTAGCACCACCTTTAGGTGGCTGTTCCCAACGAGAACCTGGCTTTTATTGGTGTGAAATTAGAACTTTAAAAGTGATCTGAAGCTGAGTTTTAAGCGATTAACCTAAACTGTAAAACTGAGTGCAGCAAGGTACATGTGCCAACACACTTGGGGAGAGCAAGAAAAGTAAAAGCATCGGAAAATATCCTCTTTGGCACAAAGAAAGACGACTGAACAACAAAACTCCCCTTGGCACTGCACTGTTTGCAGTATCATTCTGAAAGCTCGGAGACTAAACTTGTTCTCCTGCTGCTCTTTGCCAGAAGAGGAAAGGCAAGAACTGAGCTTCCTCTTTTCTTCTCTTGTATTTTTACTGGCGCAGAAGCCGACACAGCCTAGCTTTCTCCTACTGCACCAGCATCATTGATTAACGCAGCAGCAAGATTCACTGCTGTGGGAATGCTGTGCAACAGAGGCAGCCGGAGAAGCACCTGCCTGGTTTTGGAAGAACTCAGCCTCTCTTTTGTTTTTGTTTCTTTTCAAACACAGTATCTCAGTGCAGTAGATGCAGGTACTTAAAAATAGTTACTATATGATATTGGTTTGGCTCTGACCCTGTGAACATGCGTATCATCGGGTCTGTGAGCAGCCTTGCTGAAGCCAGTCAATATTCTGATACTCGTACAATTTTATATTAGGCTATATTGGAGGCCTAAATGGAAGTAGGTGCTTATGGCATGCACAGGAGAAGACATTTGATGATTCAGGTTCTTTTTATTTGGATGATAATAAGCACCTCAGGACAGGGACCCCTTCTTCTTTCCTGATTATAAAATCCCTGGAAAGCAGTTGTTGCTATAACATTAATAACTATTTTCTTGGCTCTACTAAAGACTTCCTGTGCAACCAGGGGCAAGCCAATTAACCTCGCTGAGCCTGTGTTTCCTCATTGGAAAAGAAGGACAATAATAAATACCGTATTGCAGGGCTTGTGGGAGGCTACATTTACTACTATTTGGAGTCAAGTATCGGAGGGGTAGCCGTGTTAGTCTGGATCTGTAACAGCAACTAAGGGTCCTGTGGCACCTTATGGACTAACAGAAAAGTTTTGAGCATGAGCTTTCGTGAGCACAGACTCACTTCATCAGATGCTTTTCTGTTAGTCTATAAGGTGCCACAGGACCCTTCGTTGCTGCTACTATTTGGAGAACACTTTGAGATCTTTGGAAGGAGGGTGTAACAGAAGAGAAAATGTCTCTACGTTATTGAATTACTTGATTTTGTCCTCTTCATTAAGATATGCGACGTACCTAGTTAATAAGACCACAGGAAGATGGACGGCACTCAAGATGAGTGCTCAGCTCTGGCAGTGCCTTGCACTGAGGCATCTCAGAGACACCTGTTCCCTGGTAGAGTTCCCAGGCATGCCACAGGGATGTGCAAGGCACACCATCCCTCAGGAGGACAGCAGTGCATGGCTGGCTGCTGCAGATGTAGGGCAGATCAATCACTTTGACCCTGGGGTCTCCTGAATTTGTGGAGGCCCTAAGAAGCCTCGTGCTCAGAAGAACGGCTCTGTGACTGCAGCTGTACCAGGTGTCTGTCAAGGGGCGGGAATGAAAAGAAACATTTTGTGCTTTCCGCCCACACAGCAGCTAGGCAAAATCTGGCTCTAAATGCCTAACTTCTAGAGGGTGGGAGTTGAAAGTGGGTTGGGTCCCAAGCGAGACGATTATTTGTATTGGTGCACCGAGGTGCTCAACTGTGCCAAACTACTGAGGAAAATCTCACCCCAGGGCTGCAGCAGTTGGAGTGCAGTGCAGACAAGTTTGATTGAGTCTCTGTCCTTGGTGTGAATTTTTCCATATTGGAAAAACAGTGTGGCAAGAACAACTGACTCATTAGACTAGCCAGGACTAAGGCTAGATTAAACCACCACTGGGATGCTAGGCAAACATGCTTCTGGGCCTCATTATTGATCAAGTGGCCACTAGCTGTGCCCCTATTCTCTTTTCAGCTCCCCCCTCAACTCCCTTCCAGATGCCACTGTCTTCCCCACCCTTATCCCCACTCTTGACTTCTCCTTGATGGTGAGCCTCCCGTCTGTCTGTCCCGCTTCCATGCCCTGGTGCTGAGAGATTCAGGAGCTTCAGCTGCTTTCTGGCTGTGTTGAGATCTCTGCTTACTAGGGCTGGACTTGAGTGCTGTGCCAACAGTGCCCCCAGCAGCCAAGTGAGGTGAACCCCATTGCTGCACAGTGGCTTACTGCTGGCGATTGAAAAACTGCACAGGCAGTGATCCTAATGGCTGGGCCAGACCTGCCAGGCACTGAACCTTTGTATGCCATCTTGTAGTGCCACTCAGGCCAGTTTGGCCCAGCTGCCCCATCATTGTGGATGGGCGTCACAACCTGGTGCAGGGAGTAACAGTGTTGCTTCTTTCTTTTTCCCCTCAGCGATGGGGTGCCCCATTCTTCCTGACTCAGGCCTACATTTTTAGGGTCTCCCCACAGATTTGAGCTCCAGGAATATGATAGGTTGCCTGTGCCTTAATCCAGACCAGGCCTATTGGTGTTAAGGACTGAAATGCTCTGGCAGACATCTGCAAGAAAGCACAACCACATCAGTGCCCCAGACACAGATAGATACCGCGTTCTTTCAAGCTTCTCCAATGCCGTACAAACACCTTCTGCGGGTAGAAATATCGTTTACCACAAAACAGAAGACAGGATTTTAAAAAAATTGTTTTTCAGCCTCCCAATCGTTCCTTTCCATCTGACAAATACAAAAGGTCTGTGCACTCCCTGCAGCAGCACGAGTGGATTTGCTCTGAAAGACTTTGCTCTCTCTTGGAAGGATGAGCAATAGGACTGGCACAGAGCATGGCTTGATTAGTATTGAGCACAAGTTTTCCCTTTCCTTTTCTTTTTGCTGACAAGTCTTTGATTACTCACCTCTTCCCTCTGCCAAGTCCTTGCAAGACAGGTACTGGCTGTCCAGGGCCAAACCATCTCTTTAAATATCCATCAGCAAGTGAGTGCATAATTCTGCAGTTGAAAAATCGTGCCTGTGTGATTTAAAACAAAAGGGCTCCCTGTCATATTTGATTTAGACCCATTGATTTCTTCCCATTAACCAGTTCACCAGATAGGGTCTTGGCCTGGTTTGTGTGCAGGACAAGGCACAAGAGAGCTCTCACTTGTCCCATGACTCTTTTCCCTCAGGCAGGGGCCAGCTTCATTTTAGTGTGCTAGCTTGAATGCCAGCACCATGCAGAATGAGCATCACAGTCCCAAAGGGGGTGGGAAGGAAATGGATTGTTGGCCCCTCTTTCCCTCAGGCTAACTAATAGTACTGACTAGCTAGGGCTGGGAACTCATGCTGAACACAGAAGGGGTACATGAACAGATGACCTCTCAACCCCCATGCCTCCAGTGAGCCTCTGCCCTGCAGCAGGACTGTGTCTATTAAGCTCAATAGAGTCCTTAAAGAATGCGTTCTTGTTTTCATTTTTCAAGGGGAAATACCATGCATCGTGACGGCTGTTTCGCGGGCAGAGGTGTGCATTTTACTATTTAATGCAGGGTCTGCTCCTGCAGGGTTCTGGGGGCCTTCCGCTCACTGAGAGCACAGCTTGGCATCTCCAAGGACTGGCTCCAAAGGGAATTAAAAAGTATGGCAGTAAAAAATAAACAGTCTCCCAAGCCGACGTGCATTTTGCCAGCAGGCCAAGACTGTCCAGTTTCATGCAGTTCCATCTCCGAGCAGAATCACACGGTGAAGCATTTGACATCAATCCATGCCTGAGGTACACATCCAGGAAAACATGTATGTGGTGAACTGAGGTTTGTTTTTGGTCTTTAAATAAAGCAGCCGTGTTGTACATTTTCCCCATATTGTTAAGGCTGTGCCCAGTTCCACGGGGCACACATGAAGTTACCATGGTCCTTTCACAATGTGGCTGGCCCTTTAAGAAGAGGCAAGGCTGGGCCCAGCCTCAGCTGTGACTAATCACCTCCCTCCCAGGGTAGACTGAGGGAGGGATTACACAAGCCAGGAAAGAGGAGCTGCAGCGTGGAGGTGGGTGCCTCTGGCAGATCCCTGCAGGAGACCCCAGGTCAGAGGAAGAGACTAGGTTTATAACTAGTGTTGATGAATTGAGCCCTGCAGGAACGGCCTGAATGGAGTGTGGGAATGGCTTTAGTCCTCCCTGGTGGGAGAAGCTGGTGGCGGTCCTCCCAGCCCAGTGTATATTTCTGCCACACAAACCGTTTCGTATGCACTCTGGGCCAGGCCCTTACAGGGAGGTGCAAGGAAGGATAGTCAGCACAACCTTCTTGTATTGCTGTGCAGCCCCAGGAAAAATGCAACCTTGTAGCCGGGGACTGCTCTCTGCCTACTTTACCTGGGGTCACTGAGAGCAGAATGTCGTACCCAGTAAAGGGGTGGGACAGCGAGTGTACTCCTACAGGTATGAAAACTACGAGAAGTCTTTTGACATCTTATAGACTAACAGGTATCTATTAGTCTATAAAGTGCCACAGCCTTCTCATTGTTTTTGTGGATACCGATTAACACGGCTACCCCTCTGCTACAGGTACGAAGACACGTAGGTAGCTAAAGATACTGTTAAATGCCTAGTAATATTTGCAAAATCATTGACTTCAATGGACATTAAGGGCTAGTGCCACAAAACGACATAGGTGAATAATTGTTCCTTAGGGGCGTCAGGCCAATGTCTATGCCCCAGTAAGTTTTTCAAACCCCACACTCAACAACTGTGTTACCATGGAGGTGCCTAAACTCCTCAGATGACCAAATTTCCACCAGAGGGCATCTGCCACACTGCTTCTTTATGTAGCACATGCCTTTGCCCAGGTAATATTCTCAGGGCAGTTGTTCCCCCGTCTGTCTCATCTGCACAGTCCAATACAGTGAGCGTTCTTCTTTCACACTTACTGGGCTGAGCCTTACCAAAGCATGTCATCTGGGAGCCAGACTGACCCTTGTCAGTCTGGGACAGTTTCTGGGAATAGCCAATAGCCCAGCAGTTAGGGTGCACCAGTGGGAGGTACCCAAGTTTGAATCCCTGTGCTGCATCATTTGGAGTAGCAGCTTAGCCTCCACGCTACTCTTTATTTTGGGGTGGATCTCTCTTAACCTGTTCCACTTTGAGTAAATAAATACTCGTTGGGCTGGGGGGCAGGCTACAGACTGACTCTTTAGCCTTGTGGTTAGGGCACCTAGGCTGGAGGCTGAAGTCCATACTATAAATCAGAGATTTGAACGCTGGGCTCCCACACCTCTGATTTTTCATGGCCAAGGGCTGACCTGGCTTAGGTGCTTAATTCCAAGTGAGGGGATTCATGGGTGCAAACCCAGATCCGAGAGAGGGACCTCTCTCAGCTCAGAATTAGGTGCCTAACTCCCTTGGAGGGGCAGGGCTTAGGCTATGCCCCTCTGCCTGCCTTTTCTTATTGGCTAGCTACCTAGTGCAGCTCTACACTAGGAGATAAAATCACTTTTAGATATGTTAATCCAGCTATGAAAATTGCATAGGTGGAGTTGACTTTTCTAAAATCTGTTTTTGTGCCTGTCCCTGCAGCGGGAGGTTGAAAGGAGAACCTCTCCTGCAGACTTCTCTTACTCCTCATGACTGCCAGGAGTACCGGGGTCAGCGGCGACACCACGACAGCTGGATTTAGCACGTGCCTGCTAGGCATGCTACATCAAACACCGGAGAATTGCCCACCAGTATGTTGATCTTCTGATAAGAGTAGACATACCCCCAGTCCCAGCTCAGCTTGTTTGCATCTGATAATCTTAGGCACCTTACACTCCTGGTGCGCTGTAAAAGGATCCTGGGTACCTAACTCAGGGTTCAGGGTTTTGAACTGCAGTGGAAGCTGGGGAACTTAAAAGGTTTTTGCAATGCCGGCGTAACTAAGGTCCAGGTCCTCCAAATATTTGGATGGTTAACTCCCACTGAAATTTCAAATGAATTGCTAAAAACAACAAGAAATCCTGTGGCATCTTATAAACTAACAGATATTTTGGAGCTTAAGCTTTCGTGGGCAAAGACCCATTTAGTCAGATGCATGAGTGGGGGCGTTTCAGGGGAAGGTTGTCATTGCTTGGGGCTTGTCTAGCCAGGCATTGAGCTGTTCCTAGCAAACACCATGTGTAGACACTCTTATTTAAAAACACAAGTGATTTGTTGCTGATTAGCTTAACTGACTTTGAAAGGCAAACAGGAACAAGGCACCTGGAAAAAGAGCATCCACTCCTGGAACTGACCAGGAAAATCTATTGTGCTTTAAATCCTTTGGGTTCTCCCTAGCTGGCCAGGTCTAGGCCTGTGTTTAGAAACCTGAAATTCTCCTACGTGTGGCAGGATCTTCTTTTGAATCACAATTCTATTTTTTAAGTTTATGGCAACTTTAATATATCTACTTTAGTATTAGGGAGTGTCACCTATGACATACTGAATGTGTTCTGTGCACACTCATGGAGCTGACTTTGCCCTGGGAAATTTGAAGGCAAGGTAGAGCTTTGCCAAATTCACAACCATGAAAAACATGTTGTGGATTGTGAAATATGGTCTTTTGTGTGCTTTTACCCTATACCTGACAGATTTCACAGGGGACACCACTGTTTCTCAAACTGGGCATCCTGATCCAAAAGTGAGTTGCAGGGGGTTGGGGAGTGGGGTGGGTTGGTTGCAAGTTTATTTCAGTGGCTTTGAGGTATTGCCACTCTAACTTCTGTGCTTCCTTCTTAACTTGATGGCCAGAGAGTGGCAGCTACTGTTTGAGGGTCCCACTCTGTAGGCAGCAGTGCAGAAGTAGGGATGGCAATACCACATCATCCTTAGGTCTGTGCTGCTGCTGGCAGTGTCTTTGCTTTCAGAGCTGGTCTCCCAGGCAGCAGCCACTGCTTTCCATCTGCCCCACTCTGGCAGTGCAGCCATCACCAGCAGCAGTGCAGAAGTAAAGGTACAATACTACAACCCCCTCTACAATAACCGTTGACTCCCATTTCTTTTGTGGGTGAGGACCCCAACAATTATATCACTGTGAAATTTCAGGTTTAAAATAGGGAAAATCATGAAATTTTGTAACTTTGAAAAATCCTCTGACTATGACATTGTCCAAAATGGTTTAATTGGAGTCAGAGGGAGGACACCTTGCAACATCTAGAGCATTTAGAGGCTAATCTCAGCATAAAAAATACCCTGAGTTTGACAGATCTAAATTTGTGACCCATCCCAGCAATTCTAGTTCTCCAGGTTGCTAAAAACTCAGTTCTAATTCGAGATCCAAGCTGTCCTTCCTTGGGCCTTACTGTAATGCATATGCACAATGGGCCAAAAATAAACCTTCTTGTGGGAACCTGAGCTCCACATTTCCTGTTCTTTGTGTGTGACTGTAATCTCTTCCTTACTGCTGCCTGGGTGGAGTTTGTGTATATAACTTCCATTCAAAAATAAAAACAAAAGGAAAGGAAAAATGCAATGAGATAAAAACACTGCACAAACTAAAATGGGAGCAAGCAGACTACATAGAACACAAAGTACTTTGCTATAAGATCAGCAAGCCAAAGATTTCACTCCTCATAGTGTTCATTTCTTACCATCTTTCTCCATCAACTCTCTAACTTTTCATATTGCTGCATGTATAACCCAGAATTTTTATGACTGCATCCATGTTAAATTGCAAATAAGCAGCTACTACTATATACTGTAAAGTCAGTCAAGCAGAAATAGAAATAGCAAAGCTGATATGCATAGGGCAAAAGACAGAAAGAACAGCTGGAGTCAGAGAATTTGGCCTAGACAGAATTTGCAGGATTGGACCCCCAGTAAGCTCATTCTAGCTTCACACCAGTTTTGGCTTAAGTGTAAATTCACAGATTTTGAATGGAGTCTTGATTTACACTGGTGTAAACAAGATCAAAGAATGAGGACACAAATGAAGAATCCTCAAAGATACAGTTGGGAAACAATTACTGGTGTGAGTAATCCCATTGATGTCAGTGGGACGCAACATATTTAAAGATTACACAGGCTGCTTTCTGGCAGGGTCCGGAAAGAGGACAGAATGCCAGGCACTATTTACAATATAACTATAAACAAAAATTAAACCAATTTCCTTTGATTTCCTATTCCCAAGCTGAAAGACGTGAAGAATTGATAACATGTAGTAAAAGTAAATTGGATTTTTAACACTCCTTTTTATTGTAAATATGACAGGAAATACATGTTCATAATGTTTTCATTTTGCTTTCACTAGCAGTCTAAGGGAGTGGGCACTATAATATCAAATCACTACAAAACTGTACATTGGGTTAATTCTATGTTATTTATTTTGGAACTAATTGATTGCTGTTTTCCATTTCCTTTCAAGCTCATCTCTCTCCTGTGGTGCTCTTACTGAGCTTTTTCTCCATAGGAAGGTTTTGATCAAAATGAGCTATATATTCCATAACTGTGGGAAAAAAACCAAACAAACAATTCAGAGGGAACTCTACTGGTTTAAGTTTAATAAGTAATTTCCTATCAGTCATGTAGCTTCCCCCCACCTCCCTCCTATGAAAGGACGCTTGTTAGCCTAGAGGAGTTTGAATTTGGAGGGATTATTCTTCCTGTCATAGAACTGAATCCCATAATAGCATCCTACAAATTAATAGCAAATACCAATAGTTAACCCCTTGCTGCTTTAAAGCTGTGGAAACTTTTATTTTTTTCTTTCACAGAGGCTGTGATAAAACCCAGTAGTACTGTGAGAGCTCAGGAGAAAATATTGACACGAGAATACCTGAAATGAGGTAATTTTTGTGACTTAATGTTTAGTGACTTAATGTAAATAACTGCCTGTAACACATCCCGTGACGCCCAGCCCCTTGGTCTAGGGCGGACGGCAACAAAAGAGGGGGTTAGGGCACCAGCCCGTACTCAGTTCGGGCAGTCAGCGGCTCACCGCTACCACTGTACAGGCCCCAGCCCTCAGTCTAGGGCGGGGCAGCAGTTCACAAGAGTTGTATAGTTCTGGGCCCAGCCCTCAGTCCAGGGCAGGGCAGCAGTTCACAAGAGTTAAGCACCGGCCCAGCCCTCAGTTTGGGGCGGGGCAGCAACACGAGGGTAAACACCGGCCTAGCCCTCAGTTTGGGGCGGGGCAGCAACACAAGAGTTAAACACCGGCCCAGCCCTCAGTTTGGGGTGGGGTAGCAACACAAGGGTCTACAGACAGGCTCAGCGGGGGCTGGCCCTGTCAGGGAGGGGGGTAGGGGGTCGCAGGCCTTCCCACTCCACTGCGACCCGGCCCGGGGCCCTGGGGGTCGCTCACATGCAACCCTGGCAGTGGGGATCCAGACCGCAACACACTGCCATTGGTTCGTGAGCGACGTTCCCTGGGCCACTTCCTACCTCACCCTCTGTTGGCGGCAGGTCCCAGTCCATCTGGTCGAGGGGTCCTCCTAGGTCTGTCTCCTCTGTGTCATCCACCTTTGGGGGCTCCGGCCAATCGTCCATGACAACGTCGTTAGGGTAGTCAGGTGGCGGCAATACAGGAGACGCAAGGCGGTCCTGGGTCTGAGTGCTGTAAGGATCCGCTGGGACTCCGGGGCAGACCGCTCCCGGGGCCTCTTCCAAGGCGGGGGGTGTCCGCCGGCGGGAAGGTCCTGGTAGGTCCGGGAAGTCCGGGTAGTCTCCTTGGGGCATACGGACCCGGGATTGCGTGGAGCCTCTGGGGGCCTGCTCCTCTGGCCTGGCCGGGCGGCCGCAGGCCCTCTCCCTTCGGCCCCGAGGAGCTCGTGCAGGCACGTCCTCCCTGCCCGGAGGCCCAGCCCCGAATGGTTCCTGAGTCCCGCCTTTGGCTCTTCTAGCCCCTGGCCCTGCCCTCTGAGGGGCGGGCCTCTGGTCTCCTGACTCTGGCCCCGCCCACCAGGGCCTCTGCATAGCTTCCCCTGCCTCCGGGTCTGCAGGAGGCCATACTGACTCACTACACTGCCTCATCTCCAATATCAGTGAACAACTCCCATGGCAGTGCACTCCCACCCCTGAAAATCTGGCAAATTATTTATATGCCTGGGTGGATTCATGCTCCACACATCCAGCAGTACAGTTTGAGCCTTTGGAGGTAAAGGCACACTGCTACCAGGAGCACTGCTCATAGTCAGTGAAAAATGAAATGTATAATAGCATTTCTTATAAATATCTTTCTGTTCCTCTCTGCTTACTGCAAAGATAATTTTAAGTCCATTTCAGAAAGTTCTGCTTGCTCTGTGTGCTTCTGGACCTCCTTTATCCTGAAGCACAGCAGTGATTTCTGTCTTCATCAGCGCCATTATCAGGGTGTTCTTTTTCCTCTGGACTGTGCATTTGTTGGTTTTTGAGTGTGGGGAATGACTAGACTAGCATTTGGAGCCCTTTCAGTCCATTTGGCAAGACAAATGCTAGTTGTGTGGCCAGGAAGGGAATTAGGAATCCCATGCCTCCATCTTGTGATAGCGTCTGAATGTTACCACAATGTGTGGGAACTCTCTGCACATCATGACAATTATACCAGATGAAATATACTTTGGTGCTGTCTCCCAGCTGAGCTTTTTCTCATGCTCCCTCAGTCCAATTGCAGTTCATATTGATAAATTGGAAGAACATATTGTTTTGTTTATCTACTCTGAAAAAAATTAACTGCTTCTTTGTTTCCAATTTTTCTTAAAAATAACAGGAGGAATTTAAATATCATATGTTTCTCCATCTGCTGGCATCCACCACTTGTTTAGGTTGTTTCTTTGGAACCTGGGTGTTAGAAACAGCAGTGAAGAGGCCTGGACACCTGCCCATCCTATTAGTTCACCTGGCTGGGCCCTGCTTCTCTGCAGTTGGGGGAGGGTGATGGAGTCACAAGACTATCAGACCTCTCCTCGCAAGCAGCCGTACTCCGTAGGAAGCTCTGCTCATGATTCAGCTAAGTCCTGTTAAAATTCCAAGCAAACTGTTGGCAATTGGCATATCCCCGTTTTGTTTTGACACAAAACATCCTTTCTCAAGTGCTGTAGGGAACTGCACATTGGGCTCCTTGGTGGAAGGACTATGATGATGCACATAATGCATTGTATCAAAGGCATTAGCAGCCCCCACTGTTATGTGCCTGACTTGGTCACAATGCTTCCGAGCTCCCCCCCATCCTCTCTCTCTCTAGTAGGCTGTGGCTGAAAATCCACAAAATAAATTTCCTAATCAATCATTTGAGATCTCTAGTATATTTTAGAGTTTGACAGCTTTTTGAATTCCCACTATTTTCAGTAATAATGACAAAATAAGACAGAAAATATCAGTTTGCCTTTCTATTAATCCATGGTTGTCCACATTGTGAATACTGCATGCAATTGTGGTCACTCCATCTCAAAAAAGGATATTTTCACACTGGAAAAAGTTCAGAAAATGTCCACAAAAATGATTAGGGGCATGGAATGGCTGCAATATGAGGAGAAATTAATGAGATTGAGACTTTTCAGCCTGGAAAAGGGGGTGCATGATAGATAGCTATGAAATCATGACTGGTGAGGAGAAAGATGGTAAGGAAGTGTTATAAAACAAAGCAAGCAGTCCTGGCGCACCTTAAGGAGAGAGACTGCTCCAGAATCTGAAGAAGTGGGTCTTTCCCACAAAAGCTCATTACCTAATCAATAATATGGTTAGTCTTTAAGATGCTATAGGACTGCTTGCTTTGTTTTGTGAAGATACAGACTAACATGTCTACCTTTCTAAGGAAGTGTTATTTACTCCTCAGAACACAAGAACTAGAGGTCACCAAATGAAATGAATAGGTTGTTAGATTTAGAACAAAAGGAATCTGTGGAACTGTTTGTCAAAGGATGTTGTGAAGGGCAGGACTATAACAGGCTTCAAAAATGAACTAGATAAATTCATGGAGATAGGTCCATCCATGATATAGTCAGGATAGGAGGGATGGTGTCCCTGGCCACTGTTTGCCAGAAGCCATGAATGGGCAACAGGGGATGGATCGCATGTTGATTACCTGGTCTGTTCGCTCCCTTACAAGCTCATTGCATTGGCAACTGTCAGAAGACAGGATGCTGAGGAAGATGGACCTTTGGTCTGATTCAGTAGGGCTATTTTCATATTAAAACCCCTCCCAGAACAGACAGATATTCTCTTTAAAATGTGCTGATTTCTGTGATGGGACACAAATTGTAAAAGCATCAAACAGAAATCTCATAATCCTATTCGTTACCAACCCTAAGAAGTCTCTCCTGTCTTTTATGTTTAGTACCCATGGGTTGAACATACTTTTAATTCAAACTTCAGAAAATCTAGGGTGATGTTGCTAACTAAAATTATGATTCAGCTGCAGGGTGTAGTTGCTCTCTTTAAATGCAACCCCAAGAGTATATCATATCTAGGTCTGCAGATATCTCTGCTTCATGGTTACCTACTATGCAGGAAAGAAACAGGACGATTATTTTAGAAACTTCAGAAAGACCTGCTACTAACAAGGAACATGAATTTCTTGCAAAGGTTAACCTTGTTTTACAAAGTGGTAAGTCAGGATGGGGGCAAAAATTAGTCATGGTTCAGTTGTAGTTAGGATGGGTGAAGGAAAAATATTTGGCATTTATATTGTTTTGTATTTTCAAACAGCTGAATGTCACTGCATTGGATAGACTAAGAACTGTTCCAAACCATTCGATAGCTCTTGAACCAAATAAAAATTGTTTTCCAATCTGAATTGTTTCCAGATAGATGTTCAAATGACCCACTGCTCAGTCAATTTACTGCTCAGTTGAAGGTATTTGGTCCCCATTCCCTGGACTTCTCAAGCAAAGGTGAGTTACAAAAATGATTTCATTGCTGAGGAGAGTAGTTCCCGCACTTCCCCAAAGAGTGTGGAGAGGAGAGAGAGAAGAAGGGGAAACATTGATCTGTGGCTCCATTTCGCCATTCCACACAGTTTTTTGGAGCTGGTTGGACACTCAAAGGGACATAAACAGGTTGCACCTTTAAAAGATACAGTGTAGTCTGTGTCCTCCTGCTACTTGAAGAACAGGGTGGGTGGATGTATTAGCTAAAACACAGAGCTTCCTTCCGAAGCTGGTGCAGTTCCAAACTACTCCAGTATGGGACAGACTGAAGTACTCAGTCTGGTTATTCATGTCTAAGGGCTAAGACATTTTTCAGTACAGTTGTGCTTATTTCCCTTTAAATGATATCAGGTGTATAAGGCTAAGGTTTTTGCATTAAAAATATTAATTGGAATTTCCTTTAAATGGGCCCAGTCGTTGGCTCCCTTCCTCCCATCCAATGTCCTCTCTGAAAAAAGGTGTATCTAGAATGCATTGGAACATTTCCAGTGAAAATAGTTTCTGATGGAAAAACAGGAACTGTTTTGGTCAGAAATGTCTCTAACTGCCCCCTCTTTCCATGGCATTTTTAAAACCATTCTTTAAAGTAACATATGGGCCAAGTCTGGAAGGAACCAGATGAGGAACGGAAGGCCTGTAGAAGGAAGTGTGTGGCTGAGGAATAAACTACATCTTTACTTTCAGCCCCTAGCTGTCTTTGTGCTACATAGAATTCTAAACAGGGTATCGTGACTGTCTTGGTCCACACATTTATCTAATTCTTTTTCAAACTCACTTATAGTTTTGACCTTCACAACTTCCCCTCAGCAGTGCTTTTGTCAGATTTACTCTGTGTTTTGTGAAGAAATACTTCCTTTCGTTTGTTTTAAACCTGCTGCCATATTAATTTCATCTGGTGACTCCTACTTCCTGTACCCTGTATAGGGGTAAATAACACATCCCGCTTCACTTTTTCTCACAGCATTGATGATTTATAGGGTTTATCAGATCTCTTCTTTGTCATTTCCTTTGTCATATGGAAAGTGCAACCCCCACTCCTTCCTGTTGCTCTTCTCTGTACCTTTCTCATCTCTTGTATATCTTTTTTGAGAAGTGGTGACCAGAACTGTATGCAGTGTTCCATGTATGGGCATATTCTGGATTTGTATCTTGGCAATATAATTTCTATTATTCTATTATCTATCTCCCTCCAAATGATTTCAAACATTCTGTTAGCTTTTTCTTCTGCCCCAGCATATTTACCAGATATTTTCAAAGAATTTCCACTTTGACTCCACAGTCTCTTTCTTCAGTAAAACCTGACCATTTATTTCTACCTTTTGGCTATGTCTACACGTGCCCCAAACTTCGAAATGGCCATGCAAATGGCCATTTCGAAGTTTACTAATGAAGCGCTGAAATGCATATTCAGCGCTTCATTAGCATGCGGGCTGCAGCGGCGCTTCGAAATTGACGAGCCTTGCCGCCGCGCGGCGCGTCCAGACGGGGCTCCTTTTCGAAAGGGCCCCGCCTACTTCGAAGTCCCCTTATTCCCATGAGCTCATGGGAATAAGGGGACTTCGAAGAAGGTGGCGTCCTTTCGAAAAGGAGCCCCGTCTGGACGCGCCGCGCGGCGGCAAGGAGCGTCAATTTCGAAGCGCCACTGCCGCCCGCATACTAATGAAGCGCTGAATATGCATTTCAGCGCTTAATTAGTAAACTTTGAAATGGCCATTTGCATGGCCATTTCGAAGTTTGGGGCATGTGTAGACACAGCCACGGAGTGGTAGTTGTCTTGGAGTGGCCAATTTACAGACAGCTATCGCAACCCTCTTCTCCACAAGGAGGGCGCATTGCATGCGGCTGTCTTGGTGTCTCAGGCCAGAGACAACCACTGGCAGAGTACAAGGAATGTCTGCCGCCGCATCCAGAAATTCAGGAGCCACTAGTCATTGTCCCATTCCCCCACGACCAGTCGCTTCCACCACTTGGAGCTGGTGGGGTAGCTCCAGAGCCAGCAGAGTGCATGGTGGGGGCAGAGGACCCCATAGTCTGGGGCATCCCCTTCTTCCCCTGGGTGGGCCTCCCCTGATAGGAGCTGCAGGGTGGCCACCACTGCTGTGGCCAGTAGGGCAACCACTCTGTTGGCTGCAGCCACCAGGGTGTCGAGCTGTTTCTGCTCCATGTCTCTCATTGTGGGCATTGCATCTGCAGGGCTTGTGGGAGCATCACAGGCCTTGTGCTGTGCATGCCGAGGGTGTTGGGGAGGGGACCTTTAAAGGAGCAGAGTTTCTTGCCCCGTTCTTTCAAAAGAGGGCATTGGTGCATATAGACACTCTCTTTCCAGGGCCTGGATGGCCCCTTTCAACATGGCAAGTGGCCTTTTCAATGGCGCTCATTGATGCCACCAGCCCCAGTCCGTGTGTAGACGTTCCCCTTCAAAAGGGTGTCTTTCGATTACTCTCTTTTGAAAGGCACCCTTTTGAAAGAGAGCTCTAGTGTAGACATAGCTCCTATGTGTACTTCAAAATAGCTGAGCACTATTTCAAAATGCATTTTCGTGTGTTGCAGCATTATTTCAAAATAAGCTATTGCAGAATAGCTCTTCGGCTGTGGCCACACTAGCCCCTCTTTTTGGGAGGGGTGCGTTAATGAGGGATTTTGGAAGATGCTAATAAGGTACTTCCATGAATATGCAGTGCCTCATTAGCATAATGGAGGCTGCACGCGATTTGAAAGTGCCGCTTTTGAAATGCATGCTGCCCGTGTAGCTGGGGGCCTTTCAAAAGGACTCCCTGATTTTGAAGGCCCCTTCTTCCCATTTGGTTTTGGTACCTTTGCTGCAAACCTGGTGGAAAATTAGGAGGGCTATGCCTATACTAGAGCGATTTGTCGAAGGAAATTACAAAACTTCTTTCGACGCATCGTGGCCAGGCTGTAAAGTGGAGTGAAAGAGTGATCTGCTCTGTCGACAGAGAATGGCTAGACAGCCCCCTGTCTTGCACTCTTGACAAAATGGCCAACTGGAAGCACAGCAGACAGGGCTGCCTGGTGTCCTGGAAGCCCTGTGGGCTGACAGAGGGCCCCCCCAGAACGTCCAGACTGGCTTTTTGTCAACAGATCTCTTTCAACACGGCGGTGTTCTGCTTCATGGAGGAGCAGCAGAATGCTGTTGACAAAAGCGCCACATTCTGTCAATTCACTGTTGACAGAACGCCTTGGGAATGTGGCGCTCCATGTTTTTTTTTAGTTTTGTCGACAAAACTATAATATAGACATAGACAAAGGTATCAGGGCATGGAGCACCAAAACAAAGGGCTGCCAGTGTTTTGTTCCCTGCCTGCTACAGTGTTGTCTAAAGATTAGCAAATAACTATTTGCTGAATTAGTACATATATTTTGAAGGAATTTCAAAAACAGTTTCAGAAATACCTGTCTCTGCTTCAATTATCTTCATTCAGCATGTAATGCTGTGCTTCTCAGTGGGTCTGAAATATTAATGATTTTTCCCAGCTGGGGCACAGGTGGATGATGTAAAGCAGAAAGAAGTGGTTTTGTTGTGAAAAAGCATTAAAATAAGAAATCTGAAAAGTTATTCTAAATTCTATAATTTTGTTAGTTAATGGCTCATTTAGTAACTGTTAACCAGTTTTTTTTTAATTAATTCTTTGTCATTAGATTCAGTTGCAATTATATTGGAGTTTTGGTTTAATCCTATCAGTTGTCTTTAACTTGTGATAACTGTAACTGTAAGCAGTGAAATATGATCCTCACGATGTGTCTAATGAAGTAATATAGCTGTTAGATCTGGGCATTGGTTTTGAATTGGCAAGATCTTAGATTTTTTTTACAACTCTAAAGAGTGAAGGAGAGTTGGGCTGGGCCTACACGTGCCCCTTCCTTTCGAAAGGGGCATGTTAATGAGCAGGTTCAAAAGATGCTAATGAGGTGCTGCAATGAATATGCAGCACCTCTTTAGCATAATGGCAGCCACGGCGATTCGAAAGTGCGGCTTTTCGAATTGCGCGTCGCCCATGGAGATGGGACCTTCCAAATGGACCCCCCTCCCAGTTTTTGAAAGCCCTTCTTCCGATCACCAGCATCTTTCGAACCTGCTCATTAACGTGCCCCTTTCGAAAGGAAGGAGCACGTGTAGACCCAGCCTTGGTATTTTAGAAATACAATTTTTCCTAAGGCCTTTCAATCTTCTCGGACATAAACTACTGAACACGTAAGTTTTCAAACTATTAGAAAATCTATTCATACTACAGTATTTAATTTCAGATAAGGCTTACAATATGAAATTATGATAGGGAAGGGAACTCTCCATATTCCCCAGCAATGAAAGTCCTGTTCTCTTTGGTATAGGTTGCCTAGACGAGGGGCGAGCAAACCTTTTATGTCAGGCTCCAATTTTTGTCCTTGCAATTAGCAGCCCTCCCAGCTGTCTAAAGTAATCCAGATTTATGGAAATTTATATATGTTCATATGAAAGAAAAGCCCGTTCAGCATGTGTAAGAAAATAAGTCTGCAGAATGTAAAAACTTCAGTAATCAATACAGAAATTTGAATACACATACCTAAAAACAGTAACATATTTCAACATTTTTAATGAAACGGATAAGCCTGAGACTCCACAGTCAATCCTGCTTTGCCCTACTCTCCCTTATGAAATGTCATGCTCTCCCTGAGATGGTCCAGCCCCACTTTGCCCAGCCATACCCTATACCACACTTCCAGCAGGGCATTAAACAATACAACCAACACCTGTCACTGGAGGTTGCTTCTTTCTCATCCTCTCTCTCCAAGGGAAGACGAGTGTGCTGTGCAGTGTTTTTTTGTTTGTTTTCGGTAGGGTTTTGCTTTTGTTTCAAATGTACATGCTGGTATGTGTTAGTTCGAGAAGGCCAGGTCAAAAGGGTGGGCCTTGCATTCAGTGTAGGAGGTGGAGAGGTTAGCGATGGTCCTTAGTTCTTGTGGGAGTTTGTATCAATTTCAGGCCGTCCCCCTGGAGGAAGCTCTCTGTCCTGTGCTGATGAGCTTTACCTTTGTGGAAGAAGAGTCTACTGTGTAGGAGGAAACAGTTGTCAGTCTCGGTATTTGAATGTGTGAATGGCCAGATCGTTAAGAGCTTGTTCCTGCAAAGCACTGAACGCTCTAAACTTCCCCTGTCTTCAGTCACAGGGGAATTGTAGGTGATTAATATTTTGCAGAGTTGGGTCCTGCTTTCCTTTTTGCACATGTAAAATCTGTTAGAACTTCAGAGTTCAGATCTAAAGTATTTTCTCAATAATAGAAGCATAAACTGTTCACAGTCAGGTAAAGCCTAGTAAATACTGCAGAGTTCTTCACTGAACTCTCTTGCAGTTATATAAAATCTGCATTGTAGCTGCAGTGAAATAGGAGAACAAAGAATATTATGAACAATATTGCTTTCTGGGTCATACCAACCATTGAGTCAACGAGTGTCTTGAAACGACTGCATATGAAAAAGCACATGATAAAGATAGAGTAACATCCTGTCTGCCCCTAACACATAGCCATCCTGGAAAACAATTGTAACAAGCAGCTAAATATTATCCACTATGTATTTTTGAAGCTTTGTATATCTGTCTGTCTGCTTGACCCTCTGTGATTCCATTTGTTCAAGAATTCCTCTGAAGATCTAGGGCCACCAAATTTGGTATGCAACTCCATCTTATCATAAAGTAAAGTAACATAAGGGTTTGGTTGTGCCAGGACAATGGGATGTTCCTGGAATTTGATTATTTCTCATAAAATTGAAAGTGGGAGGTCTGGTAGGAGAGTCAGCTATACTGCAGAGTTACTTTGGAGGTGGAGGGCAGGAACGGAGCCTGGAAGAGAAGGGGATTGGGACAGCTATAAGCCCATGTGTCCAGCAGAAGGCAGGGGTGGAAAAAGGGGCAGCTATCCACTATATATATTCAGAGAGTATGTCTGTTTGTGTATCTGTCTGTCCTCCACTCAGGGACACGTACCCCTCCCCTGGCTGTGCCTGATGCAGCAGCCATGGACAGGTGCTTCTCAGTTGCCCCGAAAATGCTATAGTGAGAGAGGGCTGAGACTGTCCTCTCTGCCCAGGACAGCCTGCATACTGAGCCCCCCATTCCCCAGCCCCACCCCAGAACAATGATGTAAATGAAGAAAAACAAAACATATTTGAGTTAAGGACCTGAGCAACACTGGATACGTCTTCTAGTATGTAAAAATTTAGTTAGTAACACAGACTGGCCCAAACTACAATGAACTTCATCATCCCGCATGGTATTTGGATTCAGCTGTGGTTCTGAAATTTGCAGCTCCTACCACAGTATAATGTACCTAAAGTAAAAATCTGACCCACAGAACTTCCATTTGGTTTTGGCAAGATGGGGCTTTTGACATCGGGGGGTTGTTTTGAAAGGCCCTCTGGCTACACGGGCAGCTGCGTTTCGAAACTGGCACTTTTGAAGTGCGCACGGCTGCCATTGTACTAATAAGGTGCTGCAATTCATAGCAGCATCTCATTAGCATCTAGTATGCCCCCTCCAAAATGAGGGCGTAGTGTGGCCACAGCCTCAGTGGGGAAGCTAATTCCTGTGCTATTAGGAAATGAGGTCGCGGCTACGAATTCAGATCTGCCTCCCATTGCTTGGGCCTGTATCCAATTAGCACGGTTATTTGGTCTGTTCTTTGCCTACCTCTGTTTGCCTTTCTGGGGTGAGATATAGTGAAAAATCTTTACTCTGTGCTACAGTCTTGAATTCTGTAAAGATGAAGAGAAGTTTACCTATGGTATTATCATAACTTTGCTAAATAATATACACTGCCTTGTAGCGTTAAAAGCAGTTAGTAAATTGTAACTTTTCCAACATATAAAACTTCCATAAACAGTACAAGTGTCAGAGAGGTAGCTGTGTTAGTCTGTAGCTTCGAGAACAACAAGAAATCTTGTGGCACTTTACAGACTAACAGATATTTTGGAGCATCAGCTTTCATGGGCAAAGACCCGCTTCATCAGATGCATGAATGGGGATGGGGGTGGTTTCAGAAGGGTGTTTAAAGAGTGGGGTCCCAGTAAAAGGGAGGGCCAGAGCTGACAAGGTCTATTGAGCAAGGTGGAAATGGCCCGGTATCAACAGTACTTATCAAAAGAGTTAAAAACAAGTCAGGTCAGACAGGGTCCTTAGTTCTTGCTCTGGGTCCGATCTGACTTGTTTTTTCCTCTTTTGATAAGTACTGTTGATACTGGGCCATTTCCACCTTGCTGAATAGACCTTGTCAGCCTTGGCCCTCCCTCTTACTTGGACCCCACTCTTTAAACACCCCTATGAAACCACCCCGCCACTCATGCATCTGATGAAGCGGGTCTTTGCCCACAAAAGCTTATGCTCCAAAATATCTGTTAGTCTATAAGGTGCCTGAAGTCTTCTTGTTGTTCTATAAACAATACAGGAATTCTACAAAATGAGGGAAGTGAGATGAATAGAACTAATCCAAATTTACATTTCCCAGCTACTTTTATGATCATAAATCATCAGAGTATTTATTAAGAGCTCAGAGGTTACACTTTAAGACTCATTGTTGGTTCTCTCTGTCTCTCCTTTTAGCATTTCCAGTCAATGCTGAGCTGACATCTGGCTTCAAAACACAGTAGGTACATTTTGCCTTCACTGTCACAAGTCTTAGCAAGAACTGTGTAGCAGCAGTGCAATTTGCCTTAATAAATATTTATGAGCAATCTTGAACTTTAGAGGATGACAGCCATAGCTGGGGAAAGGGTGGTTGGAGTGGAAGTTGGACCATGCATGCACCCGTGTGCCTTACTCCCTACTCAGCACAGTACTATATGAACAGTTCTCAGACATGCCCTCACAACACCCTGGTAAGCAGGGGTAGGCATGTGAAGAAGTCGCTGCTCTGGTTTTGTTTGTCAGTGATGGAAGGTTTTCCCCAAGTTCCAATCAGAGCTGCCAGTGCCTATTTCCATTTGCATTTAGCTGTCAGGTTGCAGCTGGTTTTTCTCCGGCAGTGTAACCGTTCGAGCACTCGCAGGTGGGGCACCTCCTGCTGGTCTGTTTGGGAATTAGCTTTTCCAGCCCCGGTAACTGACTTTTCCACAACTTCTAGCCCCATGTCCCGCCTGACCCACTGTGCCCCTTCGCCCATGGTACTGCCCCACAGCGGTGCCCCCAGACTCTGGAGCCCTTTCCTCCCAAGTAATCCCAACTCCCTATACCCAGCTTGCCTCAGTGATCCACTGCCAGGAGTCATCTAGCCTCTGCCGCAGGGGCCAACTGCAGTCGGAAATGGTCACTCACCCTTGGCAAGGGGTTGTGAACCTGCTGATGTCTCCTGCCCTGGCTGCCTCCCTGTAGTAATAGTACCCTTCTTGAGAGCAAGGCTTCAGCTTGTGGGGCTGCCTAGCCAGAGCTCCCCAGCGCTACCTGCCTCCCCTAGTGCTGCTCTGTCTCGAGCACGCTCTCTAGCTGAACACGCAGCCCGGTCTTTCCGGCTGCATTGCTGGAGCGAGAGTGTCTCCTGAAGCTTAACAGTCCCAGGGCCACCACTGAGGGGCGGAGGGGAGGGCCAAAGGGGGAAGTTGCCCCTGGGCCTGGCATTTCAAAGGGGTCTGGAGCTCAGGAGCTCTGAGCCCCTTTGAAATGCCAGGACAGTGATGCAGTATGGGTGGTGCTGAGGGCAGACTGCCCTTGGCCATGCCCCTTCCAGGCATGTAGCCTGGCCCCCCTCCCGCTTTGCCCCAGGGCCTGTGGTGCCTGTTGGCACTGCTGAAGAGCCCCTGTTTACACCATCGCAGCTGGGTCCCGATTGACTGCAACCCGCCTGTGCCTGGCTGTCCCACAGTCCCAGCCCTCTTCCAGGGCTAGGTTTAACCCTTAGTTCACCAGACCAGGCAACTCCCTGCTCCATGCAGACTTTGCTACAGTTAACTGAGTAACCCTCAGACTGGTTACCACAATAGGCTCTATATGTATTGAAGACAATGCTGAAGATTAGACTAGTGTGGGCCTTAGAGCTATTTGAGTATTTTTTGTGGAATCAAAATTCAGCAGATTTTGGTTTTGCTTGTAGGTATATATATCATCAAGGAAGTGGTCTTATCAGAACATATTTGGCATTTGTACTTGCTTATGGAGTGGTTTGGAGGAATGATTTTCAGTTCATGGGTTGTTGTTCATGAGTTGCTCACTTTGTATTTGTATGGGTTATTGAAGTCACATGTTGTTGTTTGCATTCTTTTATTGGATAACTGACCTTAAAATCTATGGAGCAGGAAAATAAGGAGTAGCAAAGTAGATTAAATTCATTCCTTCGGAGAAGATTAGGCTGAGGCATGTACACTGTGTAAGTCCCACTTAAAATCTCTAGCAGATCCTCCCCTGTCCAGATATCATTATAGCTCCATTGAAATAAATGGAACTGTGACATTCGACATCAAATTAAGACCTGCCACGCAAAGGAGGACTCATGCAGTATGTAGACTTTGTGCTGGTCCTCAGCATAGATGATTGTCACCAATTTGGAATACCGTATTACCACTAGGACTTTTCAAATACCAGCCAATATTCGAAGTACTGATGAATAATGAGACCCCCAAAAATAGCAGTTAGTTTAACTCAAGCTGTAAATTTGCAAATAAAATCATGAATCAATTTTCTCAGCATTCAGCCAGCTCTGCACAGTGATAATAGTCACATGAAATAATTTGTATATATTCTGCGTAGACTGTTTCCCATTTGCTTCAAGGTTCAATTCATGGTCTGTGTTTGATCCCCATGTAATCTGCCTTTTGACTGTTACACAGAAAGAATGGAGTAGTGAGCAACTGAGAAAAGATTTGGTGTCTAGAGCACACAGGTTGTGTGTCATTATTGGTGAATGGCTCTATACTTCGGAACTCATTTCTTCCTATGCTGTGATAGAACTTAAATCTGTCTGTCAAGGCATAATGAAAAGTTTATTTATTCACTCACAGTTTTGTGTGAGTGATAAACGTAGGCTGATTGCAATGGATATAAAGAAGTTCATTTTTGGCATGGGTCAAATACTTTGATAATGTCCCAGATATATCCGCCCAGTGGCTTTGCAAAGAATGGACGTTTATAGTCAAAACCAAATATGAACGTGTAAAATGAAAGACTGAAATACATCTCATCAGAGAGCATTCAACACCATTTAGATACTGATTGATTTTATAATAGAGCACTTAAGCTGATTCTCTTAAGTCCATACCCAAAATAAAAATTTCTTTTTCCACAGTGTGGTTGAAAATAGGTTGACATAAGATATGAAGCTTAATATTTTCTTATAGAAACTCTTATTTTAAAAAGTTCTGAGGCATCAGGAAATGAAATATCAAGTGCAGAGATGGTTGAGGTTTGGGGAAAACATTAAAGATGTCATTAGAAATAGTTTTAATCAAGGAACAAGTTCAATTGCATAATATTCTTCCACTGAGAAAGCACTTTCTATGAATGAACTTTGCTGCCCCAGCTTCTTGACCGTCGTGCAAAATGCTAATACAAAATACTAAGTCTCATGAAAATTTCATGGCCTATAAACTAGGCTACTTGAGCTTTATGTCACCCAGGTGAAATACTGGAGTGAGACCATGGTGCTTAACAATCAAGTGTAGTGTATTAAAATCAAATAACAACAAAACCCAAGAACAAATGAGTGGGGGAACATGCATTGATGAAGAAATAAAAAACAATTAAAAAGATATCCATCAGAAACTTTAGAAGCAGAATTAAGGTTTCAAGGAACTAGAGGGAGGTGATTCAGAGAAATAACTCAAGGAAGATATGTCATTCTAACCCAAGATGCATTGGGAACTCAGTTGAAGTAAAATATCATCTATAGCACTTAGCTCATATTGGAAATTAGTGGGGAGGGACTCTGGACCTGACTTCAAGGGAGCTCACCTTGGTAATGCAATCCTAGGATACGTCTGATGAGGTATGTTCAGCAGAGTTAGAGAAGCATTGTTTCCATTATATGGGACAAGGGTGAGACGTCATTAGGAATACTGTGCACAATTCTGGTTTCAGAAATATCAGCTCAAACTGGAATAAGTGTGGAGAATGGTCAGTGAGCAGAGTAAGTCTTGGAAGAAGATGCTGAAGGAGCTTGGATTGTTTTGCCTAAGAAAAGAAAGGTTGAGGGGGCACTACAATTTCCTATATATATATCAAAGGAACAAACACCAGGGAGAGAAGGGAGTTATGTAAAAAGCAATTATGACACATGAACACATGGCTATGAACTGGCCAGCAACAAGTTTAAGCTTGAAATTAGATGAAGCTTTCTAATAATCAGAGGAGTAAAGTTCTGGAGCAGCCTTTTAAAATGGGTAGGGGGCAAAAAATCAAAGTTGCTTTGGGACTCAGCTTGAAAATTTTATGCAGCAGATAGTATAAGAATGTCTATTGTGGCATATAGTCATCTGCAATAGCTATTCATGAGTACTTCCAACAGTCAGAGTTGGGACACTAGATGAGGAGGGCTCTGAGTTACTACAGAGAATTCTTTCCCAGGTGACTGATGGGTCTTGGTGACATGCTTAGCATCTGATACATCAACATACTTTGGGTTTGGAAGGATTTTTCCCCCAGGTCAGATTGACAGAGACACTGGGGGTTTTCTCGCCTTCCTCTGCAGTGTTGGGCAGAGATCAGCTGCTTGTTTAAACCAGAGTAAATGGTGGATTCTTTAAATCATGATTTGAGTACTTAAGTTACTTAGCCCACGCTTAGGGGTCTATTACTGGAGTGGGTGAATGTGGTTCTGTGGCCTGCAATATGCACAGGCTCAGACTAGATTTTCGTGATGCTCTCTTCTCTCTTTAAAGTTTATGAATCCATGAGTCTACCTGCACAGATCCAATTGCAGAAAATTAGGCCTATGACTGCAAATGAGACCAAATTGGAACCCCAGCTATGAATACTCATTCATGGGTAAAGTTTGGATCCAAATCTAAATTTTGCAGGTCCTGTCTATCTCTAGATTACATTTCTTTAGTTACAACTCTTATTAATTCATAACTTCCCTTCAGGGAAAAATTCTGAGAACCCCATTTGAATAGGACAAAGATAATTAGCAAGAAGGTTTATCTTATTTTCTTGTGTATCTGTTAAACCAAAAGGTCTATAGGTAGATATAGTATGTCCAACAAGCTCCAAATACCTGTTGATGGATGGAATACTACCTTGGTTAAGCATAGATGAATAACTGGTTTTTGGGTAAGGTCCTTCACTATGACTTAGCGTAGTCTTTGGGCCTGTTTTTATGAACTACAGTCTCCTCCATTGTAGCCACTAATAACACTCCATTTATGTCAGCAGACAACTTGCAGCAAACAGAAGTATGGAACTTGTACAAAGGCAAGTTGTAAAAAAACAAACAAACAAAAAACCCCCTCACAGCTGATGCGGTTAGTGGCACTGACTGTATTCATGGAAGTAAATAATTCCATAATCCAATATCAAACTGAAAAGAGCAAATGGTTTTGTTTCTGTGGTTAAAAGGAATAAAAGAAATAGGGTATTGACTACCATAACAAATTAACAACTTGAAAACTGATTTATGTCCTCTGAGTGCTGAGAGATGTGAACTGGAACACTCATGTATTACACATTAGCCTCATGAGATTTAAAAGTAATTGTGCTACAGGAATAGCTGCTCATTAGAGTTCTGTAAAAATGATTTTAGTGGCATATATTGCAGGGCTAAAATAATTACTAAGCTGTGATCTAACTAATAGTGTTCTATTAATTAAGATAGTTGAACAAAACATGCAGTCCTTTTTCTTTTGCCAAGGAATAAAAACTTCAGTGGGAAGTATGAAAAACACAACCTAACTGGAACAAGCATTTGCCCAGTCTACCTACTACCATAATTCAGATAGCAACAGTTGTCTTTAACATACTAAGGCCATATCTACACTAAGCAAAGTAGACTGTAGATATGCAATTCTAGCTACGGCAATTGCATAGCTAGAATTGACCTATCTGCACTCGGCTTACCTGGCTGTCTGTACTGAGCAAGGTTGACAGGAGAGTTTCTTACATTGACCTTCCTTACTCCTCATGTCTTGTGAGGAGTACAGCGATCAACTGTGACCACTGAGAGGTGGATTTTGCGTGTCTCCCTAGACACACAAAATTGAACCCCAGAAGATTGATGCTGAGCAGGTTGATCTTCTGGACTTTGGTAGATGTAGTCGTAATGGAAAAATACTGCTGAAAATTCTGTGACCATTCTTTCAAATTTTTGAACTTTCCTTGGATTTTTTCCTGTGCTGTTTCAATTAGTGCTTTTTCAGAGGAATTTACTCACAGCAGTGCTCATGGAAACAGAAAAAAAAAGAAGTAAACATTGAAGAATATTGAAACTCCCCAAAATTTAAACTTTGCTATCACAAGTGTTTGCAACAGAAATCAGTGTCCAAAAATTGCACATATCTAGTTAGGGAGCAGAAACATGTCATGTGAATGATGCATACACTCAGTATAGCTTTAATTTCAAATGTTGAATACATACAATAAATGGTTAGCAAATGAGCTACAGGCTGTGAATTAGTTACAAAAATCATTAGGTGAGTTGGTAACACTGTGATCCACTTGTAGACAATCTGAGAACAGAATGTAACAGATATATTTGTTATGAATTATTCACTGAGACCTCTTAACAACACAAGTCATTCTAGTGTGAATTTTTGCTTGATTTAATTATGAAGAAAATAACTGGCATGCATAATGCCAGAGTATCTCAAAAGCACAGAAAAAATTAAGGTACTTTAGTATTGCCAGTCTGGCACCAAAGTGTGAAGTAATCTATCTTTCTACAGAGTAGACAACAGTAATGCATGTGCATTCCCCTCCTGTTTCCAGTGATGGTCCTCCACCTAGAGGGGACCTCCATTGGAATGACAGGATCTGTCTATTTCCTTCACTGGCCTTTCTGATGAGGCTGTTGAGAAAGAACCCATTGCAACGGTGTTATAGGTATACACCCCTTTCTCTTGAAGACTGGACTACATGCTCTCTTATAAAAGCATTCATTTCACATGCACCATCAAACAGCTACTTGACAAGTAACTATGCTATGGTTAAGGCTAGATTTGAAGCCAAGATTTAGAGAGGAATATCTGCTTCCCATTGACAGTTGTTCCAGGACCCAGATGTTATTTTTTAAAAACAAACAACTCCCACTCCTCCTCACAAAATATATTCATAACATGTGAATGCTACATTGCTGCCCAGTTTAAGCCTACAGACCAGCCTCTAATTTTACATGCTGTACTGAAGAGATTAGAAGCAACCTGGAGTACTCATTATCTTTAATGAAAATCTTGCTATTTAGGTTTTTTGTCAACTATGTTAATGTCCTTTTCTGTAAATCATACCTTGTTCTTAGCAGGTGATTTAGGGGAAGTTGTATCAGGAGCTCATCAAGCCATTTTTCATCTGAGGAAGTGGAATCCAGCCCACAAAAGCTCATGACTTAACAAAGTTGTTAGTCTCCAAGGTGCCATAGGACTGCTGATTATGTATGAAGCTACAGACTAACACCGCCACACCTCTGAGACTAGTCATCAAGAATGGAGTTAGGAAAGGAAAAACAAAAAATTAGGATAATGTTACAAACAAATGAAACGTGCTGTGTTGGAAACCACCGTGATAACCTGAAAGTGATTTAGAACTATGATAGGCAAAGCTACAATTGTGTATGGAAAAACCAGGAGGTCAACTGGTTGAAATATATTTGGTGATATGCAACAAATGGTTCCAGAAAACTGGATGATTGCAATTTAAAAATAAATTAAAACCTCGCTCCAGGTGTCCTATTGATTTTTGATATATGACTCTTTAAATAGGAGTCTCGGCTTCCTGTTACATGCAGCATTGAGAGAGCCAATTAATATTATAGACCTCTGGCAAAGTTTCCCAGCAAGCTTCTGTTGCTAATTTTTTTTATCCAGTTACTTTAGATTGCATGCAATTATAGCTGCATTTATTCTTGGCTTATTTCTTGTGATAGTAAGGTAGGTTTAAATCTTTAGATTTGGGACTATTCACTCACAAATCTACTAGGAGGCTGATATAAACAGAAAACAGGTGATTGTGGGCCTGATTCAGTTCTTTTGCAGTCATTGTATGATTTTCATTGACAGCAGTGAAATTTGTATCAGACCCTGCATGAGTAAAGCTGGGTGTTGTTGCTTTGATTTCTACACCAGAAAAGAGAATTTCAGAATCAACGCTGAATATTATTCCCCTGGTTTATTGACGCTAACACCCAATCAAAAGAGTTGCAGAAAGGGGGTAAGCCATTTTGATTCACCCTTGGCTGCAAAATGAAAGGACTGTGCAGAGGTCAGTTCGATGGAAGTGTCTCTCTTGCACACAAAATTGATTCATAAAGACAGTTTAAATGAGATATTTTGGCACAGTAATGTTTCAACTCATGCCTCTCTTCTGAGTGACAAGAGGAGAAAAAAAGGCCTTTGCAAGGAGATCACTACAATTCACTATCCCTAGATAACTGGGGGTAAAGGGGAATGGAAAGCTCTTTGTCTTGAAACACAAACAGAACCACACACACCATGACTCCGCTTTGTGTGCAGAATCCCTTATTTGGTGTTGCAGACTTTGAATGTTAAGCTGCTTGTCAGTGGAAATTTCCTTCCCTTAGGGAATCAAAGTGTTGGTTCTCCTGAGGTTTAATAGGAAAATTAATGTCCTATTTATAGAGATGTGCATTGCTTCTAGTGCTTTAGTAAACTGTCAGTTGCTTGGATTAAGTGATATGGGGAGCTCTACTTCTAAAAACTGCTTCATCTTTGGCCACTGCAAAGGCTTCTTGTCTGTTGCATTCCACCACTAGCTGTAACGTACCATTAGAAAACTGTCTTCTAAAAGAAACAGGAGACAGTTTAACAAAAAGCAATTACAATTTGACAAATAAGACACAGAGAAAATTAGCAACATTTCCCCAGGACCTTGGATAGAGACTTTCTCCAGCACAAGTTTAAGAATCTGGAAAGAGGAAAACAGGCGAACGTTACTAATATTCAGGAATTACTTAGAAGTGATGGTAGTGAATCCATAGAGAAGTTAGAAAGACATTTGACTGCAACTGCTTTGGACCTTTTAGAGCAAAGAACCTGCCATTTTCATGAATGATTTTAACAGGGTTTCTCATGTTCAGTCACATCAGAATCATTGGTGCCAGTTCCACAGGTGTTCCAACCCTGGAACACCCACAGAAAAAGGTAGGGATTCAGCACCTGCCAGCTGCCTTCCTATCAGCACCTCCTCCACCCCCCCAAAATCTCCCACCTGCCGGCAGCCCCACTGATTTGTACCTTCCTTGCCCTTTCAGTTTTCTTCCTGCCACTGGCCAGCTCTTCTGTGGCATGTAGGAGGCACAGGAGGTTGCAGGGGAAGGGGGCAAGCAAGGGCTACATTCAGCTCTTCTTCAGAAGTTGGTTCAGTAAAAGTTGTTATCTTGCCTGACTTGTTCCTGTGACGTAGGTGATGGTCCGTGTCATAGGGCAGCTCTGCCTCGAGCCACCGTCTTGTGGAAGGATGCAGCAAGTCAGAGGAACTCAGTTTCCAATGTTGAAAAGAAAAAGCTTTTCAGTGGCATATATAAAGCATAACTTTTTCTTGGCAGTCCCTCCTACTCCCATTCCCTTTCAGAGCTCTGGGCTTCAGATGAGGGGCAGGAGCATGGGAGGTGCACCAGGAAATAGTCTCTGCGAATTTAGGCCCTATTGGCATCACAGGAAAGTGTAACCATATAACCAAGATCAGGGTTGAGTCCTGAGTGGATCTTCTGAGTAATGCAGTTCACTGCTGTCACTCTAATAAGCAGAGGTGGAAAAAGTACCCCACAAGTTACTTGAGTAAAAGTCCAGCTGCTTTGGGGTGGGGGTGTACTTAAATACAAGTCACCAGTGTCCCCCTGGGAAACTACTTGAGTAAAAGTACACAGCATGCATGTGTGCACACACCCCATGTCACATCTTTATTGTACTCAAGTACCCAGAAGTGAAAGCAGCTGCACTTTTACTCAAGTAGCTTTTTGGGTACTTTCCTCATCTCTGCTAATAAGTCCAAATAGTTACCTCTGGATGTTTAAATATTAGGGAGAAATCCTACCTTTTACTGTGTATTTATAGGTAGAGTCTCTTTACATCATTCACGCAAACAGAGCACACAACCTGTAGCAAGCCCTCAGGAGCGAACTGTTATCTTTCTTGTGTACCATGGATCAAAGAGTCATGGATCCCAGCTGGATGGTACCTATGTTGCTCTTCATAAAATGCCTTAGACAAGAGGGAGTGCTGTTTCTTCTGGAATAGATATTAAGAGTGTCCCTGGATTGATTTGAACCATGCTGTCCCATGGTGGTAGGATAACATCTGTTGCAGAAATCATTCAGCTCTGTTGAGTCCTACACAAATTTGGCGTGTAGTGCTGAATCCAAATATCTATTGGTGCATTGGTAAGGTACGTAGTTTTGTGAGAAATTTTCCCTGATGATCACAGATAAGACATAATAGTTTTCCTGCAATACCTCTAAATGATGGAGAAAATATCCCAAAGATTTGGAACAGGAATATTTATTTATAGTCCATTCCAAAACAATTACACAAGATGGTGTAACATGTAGGTTTAGAAAGCATTGCAAATTAAGAACTGAGAAAATGTCTGCATTTTACTTACACTGTACTGCAGTTCAAGGCACAGGAACCTGCTGCAGTGGTCAGCTGGAATGACCAATTTCTGAAATGAAGGCTGAGATCAATTGCAACTTAGCCTCAAAGAATCATTTCTGCAAGTTTCAGTGCTGTGTTGAGCTTGGGCACTTAGCTTTGGCCCGGAATGGATGAAACAACATGATTTTACTTTGCTGCTCTGACATTCTTTCTGTCTTTGTGTTACTTATTCCATATGCAAATGCTTTTCTAGTAAATCCTTTGAGATCAGCCTTTGCTTTCCCTACTCTGTGAAAATCAAAACCTTCTTGTTCTGAGGAGCTACTGCTATAATCCCTTTCCTAAGCGACTAAAGAACTATAATCTTTTGGATATACATGTGGAATAGGGAAACATTAAACTAGCTGTTCCAGCTTGTAAATATATGTATTTAGCTATAGCCCTGTGATGACTGTTTTCTTTATGCCACATCTCTATGCTTCTGAGGTACTTTGCAGCTGTAGCTGATGTTTTGTGAGGGAGAGGTGACACAGCATGTTGGAGAGAGAGCACAAAACAGTGCTGTCTTGGAGCCTTTGCATTTGTTCTTGTAATAACCTAAAATAAAAGTAACCGAGACTGAAAGTAAATGTATGTTCTTTGTCTCTGGGGAAAGCAAGACGGAGAATATAGACTCCAGAGAAATGCAGAGTGGGTTTTGGGTTTTCTTCCAAGAGGTATGCTGCATGGGATGAAGGCTGTGGGGTGGAAGCTAGGACTGAAATGATGGAGGTGCCAGCCATTCTTCTCACAGAATTGTAAGTAGCTGTGGGGACTACCATAGTCCTGAAGGTGGCAATAGTTGCTATGAAGCAGCTCTGGTTCCAGAGGAATGATATGCTGGGCTAAGAATTTGGCCCTGTGTTTATGGTACTAGTAACATTTGTAGGGTATAATGATGTTGGAACTGCCTTTTAATTTTCTTCAGTAGTCAAGCTAGAATTATGATAGTAATTTGGAACTTGAAAAAAACCCAACTTAGCTCTTTGTAATTGAGCTGATGATTTAGCTCAGTTAAGCTATTTTGATGTTGGCAAGACTCATTTAAAGTGCCTGTTTCCAAAGGTACATAAATTTGTACAAATGACACTGGCCCAGAATGTTTACCAGGCAGGCTCTCATAACTAACGCCTATTAGCTGAATTAATGTAACTATGTGGGAAAAGATCCCTGCGTTTACTGCTCAGCAAAGAATCTTCAGCTGAAATACAAAACACTCAAACCAGCTATTCAATTAAATTCCCTTTTCTCAATTTATTTCTCTTAATTTTTTCCTTCAAATAAATCTGCAAGGAACTAAATTTTGGTGTAATGAGGAACCCAAAGCTTGCTTAATCCTCCGTTCTTCTACATTTTATATATAACACAGCAGAGTATTACAATTACTGCACTGTATTCTACCATCTGAGTGGACAATCAATGTGTAGTGCTGAATTTAACACAAAAGCACAGTACACAAATACTCTGCTGCACACTGCATAAATATTTACCGCTAGTGTTCAGGAACTGGGTAGCTTTTCTTTAAATAGTTTGAACCTTTTAGTAGGACACCTCATTTTTTCAGAAAGCAGCCAGAGCCAGCAATGAGGACATGAAACTAGATGAACCACTGCTGGCTGGCGTTGAGGTGGCCGGTGTACGGGCACATGAGCCAGGGCTGGAGGGGGTAAGCCACGTCCACCACAAGGCAGAGGAGCATGGTGGTGCCCCCAGAGGGATCTCCCTCTGGGGGATGTAGGTCCCTGCCTCCAGCTGGCAGCACAGGCCTGAGTTCCGGAAGACGCAGGTGTCATGTGTACATCTGGGCCAGTCAATATAAACATTCTGGAAGTGGCCCCTGCTGTCCACCATGGCCTGCAGGACCTGCGGTTGATATATCTTCCCCTGCTGTGGTCTGGGGCATGAATGGGGATGTGGGTCCTGTCCAAGGCCCCAAAGCAGTTCAGGAACGCCATGGCGGCGAATCCGGCGATGGCTGCGTCCAGGTCCCCAGCTCGGATGACCCTCTGGAGCAGCATGGCATTGAGCACACGGACCACCTGTGGGGAGGGAACACAAGCACCCATAAAGGTGTGCAGGGTGCCCCAGGCCCCTCCCCCCAGGTCCCCCTCTTGGGCACCTCCCCGAGTACCCCCCGCCCAGCTTCTCCCTCCCCAGCACCCCTCCCTCCACATCCCCACACCCGGTCCCCTCCTCAGCACCCCCCACCCCCTAGTGGGTGTGTGCCCAGGCCTCCTTACCTCCATGACAACAGCCCTGACTGTGGTCTTTCCCACTCCGAACTGGTGTCTCACAGAGCGATAGCTGTCTGGAGTGGCCAGCTTCCAGATGGCTATTGCGACCCTCTTCTTGACAATAAGGGTGTGCCACATCCAGGTGTCCTGGTGCCTCAGTGCGGGGGTGAGCCACTGGCAGAGCTCCAGGAAGGTCTGCTGGCACATGCGGAAGTTCCACAGCCACATGTTGTCATCCCACTCCCCTACGACCAGCTGCTCCCACCACTTGGAGCTGGTGAGGTAGCTCCAGAGTTGGCAGAGCACCTGGTGTGGGAGGAACAGGGGATCCCGGTGGTCAGGGGTGTCCCCGTCTGCCCCCTGGGAGGGCCCCTCTGCCAGGAGCTGCTGGGCAGCCTCCCATGCAGCACCTAGAAGAGCACTTGATCCCTGGGTGACTACCTGGAAGGCTTCTAGGTGGTGCTGCTGCTGCTGCTGCTGCTGCTGGGGGTCCATAGCTGCTGTGCGTCGGTCTGTGAGAGTGTGGCCAGCGCTCGGCAGACCTCGTGCTGTGCAGGCCGGGTGTGTCTGGGAGGGGCCCTTTAAAGGAGTGGTTTGCTGTTGCCCCAGAAGGGCTAGTCCAACCTGTGACCCCGTCCGCGGGGTTTTCTGGCCCCTTATTTCTATGGGGAGCACTTGTGTGTGCGGACGCTCCGCATTTCCTTCCAGGGTAGCTCCTTTCAACGTTCCCCGTCGCTACTTCGACGTTGAACATCAACAGCACCAGCCCTGGAGGACATGTAGATGATACGCGTTGAAGTAGCCTATTTCGATGTTCTTACTTCGAAATAGGCTACTTTGAAGTAGCGTGCTCATGTAGACGAAGCCTTAGTGTCTTTTGAAATTCCGTTCAATAAAAAGAAATGCAAATGTATGTGTACATAATGAATGTTACTGTAATCCTCTCCGTCATACCATTGGCATATCAGTTGACTTTTTAGACTATGGTTTGGTCTACACCACAGAATAAGATCAATGTGAGGCAGCTTAAATCCACCTAACTTTGTAAAGTCTTCATTAAAATGAAGTGGCCAAAGATGTAACTCACATACTAAACCAACCTGATAACACCACTTCTGCAAATGGCACAGTGCTTAGGTCAATATAGCTAGTTTGACTTAGTATCAGTGTAGACACTACGTTGCTTATATCAGTTGTTGTTGCCAGTCAGAAGCTATCCCACTACGCCCTACTCTGCTAGTGTTCCTGGTAAGGATATGCACCACAACTCAAAGAATGTAGTGTAAAAGCAATTCACTTACTATGGTGGCTGCACATCAATGTAACTGAGGCCATGACTTCAGGAAGAAGCATATAGTTGTGGGGAAATAAATTCCTTTTTGCATGCCTTAATAATAATTTACCTTTTGAGTGATTATTAAAATTTTGTATATCCCAAATTCATGTCTTCACTGCAGTTTTGCACACTGTAAATGTATGACTTCACTGCCGTAGGGCCGGAGCTGGTGCAGTGGTTGTGGGTCTCAGTACTAAGACCTGGTCATCTGCACATCTGAATGTATTGGTGCAGCTGTGACTCCGTAAGGTTGCTCATGGTCTATGTAGCTGGTCTATGCCGACAGGAAAGAGTATTCCAACATAATGAACATAATGAAATCAGCTCAGTGAATGGTGGCAGGTGTTTCATCAGGAGAGCATCTCCTGCTGATAAAGCACTGTGAACATGAGCGCTTTATGCTTACAAAAGTTATATCTCTCAAGGGTGTGTTTTTCCACCCTGCCCTCAAAGCTTTCCGGGGCTGGGAATTTTTTCAATATATGTTTTACAGTAACTAGCACAATGGGACCCAATTTTAAATGGAGCTTTTGGGATCTGCAATATCCCAGCATGATTAAGGTTTGGTGGGCTTTACTCCTTGAATACTTTCCATTGTTAAAATATGCTAGGCTGGGGCTAACATTTAATAGGTTTAGTAATAGAAATCAGGATATTTACTGTTAATTTCACATCATTCTCAGGGTCTAGATAGTTACTGAAATGTACATTCTGGTTCCCGGAACTGATAAAATGTATCAACAAAATACATGGCTTGATCTTGCAGCTGCAAAAAACTTATGTACTAATTCCTAGTTAGAAGAACATCTGTAAATTGGAGCTGATTGCCACAGTCTGTTCAGAAACTCTTCTATGCCAATGTGCTATTTTCCATTATGGGCAAAGAATGACTCATCTCTTTGACTTTTCAAAGCCTCTAACTGTGATCCTAAATATTGTCTGTCTAGAACAAACCTCCTCCATAAAGAGAGCCAAAAAGGAATTAATTTTACCCATAACATATATATTTGCTGTGGTGAGAGATTCCCACAAGATATATGGTGGTAAAATGACCAAGAAAAGCTTTCTTGATTTATTTTTCCCTCTGTCCATGAACTTTTTGTAAAATATCAACATTTATTGTACCTAAGCATTTCATTCATTTAAAATTGGTCAGGTATAATGTAAACTGCTGGTACAGGTTGAACCTCTCTAGTCAGCATGAAAGTGAGGAGATTGATATGTGCAGTGTCCTTCTAGGTAAGAATATGGGTACAGCCTATCTAAGTGGTCCTGAGCACTTACTGATGTTACTTAATAACAGAGAGGTAGCCATGTTGGTGTGGATTCTAACAAAGAATGTTACTTAAGTTACTTAAGATGTTTCTTAAATTAATGGGAATTAGTGGAAACTCTGTTCCTCTACAAATCAGAGCACTTATAAAGATGCCTGGCTTTGGACTTGTGTGCTTATCATTTGGGAGCCAAATTGGAAACCATTGGTCTTTCCTACCTTTTTTTTCCCCTTTCAGCATTGGGCACAGACCAACGTACTACAGGAAGAACAGCTCTCACATGAAGGAAGGTGCATGAGGTTCCGGGGAAGCTTCAGAAATAAGTTTCGCTCAATGTCATGAATGAGCTTTGTGTCCAAAAACTAATTAATTGTCAGGAATCACGCTTAAGCCATAATTCCTCCTGTTTTGTATACGTGTCTGTTGAAGCCTGGATGCCTACCCTGTTTTGGCTGTTGTACTGGTGAATAATGAGAATAGCTAAACCAAGCGTGTTTTTGAAATACAAGCTTCTGATTATTTATGTAAATATTCACTTCATTCCCCATCTGTTTCCCCCAAATAGAGAAAGAACTTGAATCTAAGGTCCAATAAACTTGCAAGGTTTTCTCCAGATGTCTTGACAAAAATGCTAGCCTTGGAAGCCAATGAAACAATTGTTTATCCATTATTTCTACCATGTCCATGATGAGACATCTTAAAATGTGTCTGGGGAGAGATTAAAGATATACTTATTCAATTAGTTTGTTGCAGTATTATTTTAAATTAAATTATCTTGAGCTAAGTGATGTATTGTGGCTTGTGGTGAGTGTTTGTTTCATACCAGTAAGGCTGCTGCAGTACCTTTTCTCATGGTTTATATTAAATTGGATGGAGTTTATATAGCTCCACAATCTATGGCTTTCATATTGTTTACATAGTTCCCCCGACACCCGCATCCTCCCCTGAGGAGCTTTACTAGTGTGGAATCATGACAGTGACTAAACCTTGGACAAACATTTGATTTTTGGAGAGTGAGGAGAACTATGACTATTTTTCATAAAACTGCTAGGAAATGGCAGCAATTTCCTCACAAAATATCTCTTGGAATGAAGAGTTTGTGTGAATTTCTGGCCCACAGGAGCATGCTGTAGTTAGGCAGAGGAGGGCACATAAAGGAACAGGACCTCACTAGAACAATCCACAGTCAGTTCTGGCCCTCCCTTTCACTGGGACTCCCCCTTTAAATCCTCCTGTGAACCCCCCCTCCCACTCATGCATCTGAGGAAGCGGGTCTTTGCCCAGGAAAGCTTAGGCTCCGAAATATCTGTTAGCCTCTAAGGTGCCCCAGGATTTCTTTTTGTTCCCTAGGATACAGACTAACATGGCTACCTCTCTGACACTAATACACAAAAATGGCTCTGTTGCTGCTGATCTCCTTGCTTTGCCTCCTTTCTCTTCATGCCTGTGTGTTCTTCTGTTTCTCTCACAAGGGACAGTTCAGTAGATTTCCTGGGCCTTCTCCATTTAAATATACAGAGCAGACCGCAGCAATTCAGGACCACAGGAAAAGAAAGAGAGACCTGGCCAGGGGAATGTCTCTTGGAGGGCAAGACTGTGCTCAGCTGCTCTGTGGATCGCACAGAGGAAGGCAGGACACACAAACGGAAGGGACAAGGAGCGTGCCTTGCTTGCGGAGTGGAAGTGCAAGTTCTGAGTTCCTGTTTCCTTGGGGCACAGCCTGCACCCTCTGTGTAGCCGTGGTGGATTGTGGGGAGACAGGCCTATAGCCTAAGTCAGGTAGTCAAGGGGATTATGCTATACCTGCTCTGGTGACTAGCTGTTGGAGCACTCCCCCTCTGGGCAAGAAAGCTTAAGAAGAAAAGGCAGAACTTATCTCTGAGCTGATGGGTTGCAGTCATACAGGACTGTGCCTTTAAGGGGATAAATGAGCCCAGAAGTAGGAGGGAGCATAACGAGCTCAAGCAGCAGCTTGTGACAATCCAAGGCGGGCTTGCAGGAGTTAGCAGCTGTCACTTGTGGTTCTGAATGGAGGGTACTGTGCAGTAGAATGTTATACCTCAACAATCTCTAGTCATAAGATTACACCTATGGTGGCAGTGGTTTATTACATGTCATGATCCACAGGCTGTAAGTGTTTAGCATTGAGGAAGATCAGAGAAGACATACACGTTATTAAATCAGTAACAATAGGTGACCAACTACCCAAGTACTTAAAAGTCTTATCATAACGTTACGAAATTGATGTTCAAAACTATATGCAAACATTGCCCAAGGAGGTTGCCAAATCTCCCTCACTGGAGATTTTGAAGAACTGGTTAGACAAACACCTTTCAAGGATGGTCTAGATGGTGCTTCGCCCTTCCCTGAGTGCAGGGGACTGAACTTGATAACCGCTCACAGGGAACATCCAATCCTGTGCTTCTCCATGGATTCTGTCATGGAACACACATTGAGGCTGCTCTTGATCACGTCGCAAAGCAACATAAGGCCGTGTTCAAAAACTAACCAATGAGTCACAAAATAAGCAGGAATATAGTGTGGTCAAGTAAAACATACACCGACTAACAGTACAACAGCTAGGAATCCAGTGGGGAGGAATTTAATGAGATGGATTTGTAAATATACTGCATTTGTTACAAAAGATCAATACTGCCAAATGAAAAGCAGTATTGCTAAAATGGCAACATACAATAATTTTGTTATCTTTATTAATGAGCTGGATGAGGGGTTGGATTGCACCCTCAGCAAATTTGCAGATGACACTAAGCTAGCGGGAGAGGTAGATACATTGAAGGGGAGAGATAGGATCCAGAGTGACCATGTAAATTGGAGGATTGGGCCAAAAGAAATCTGATAAGGTTCAGTAAGGACAGGTGCAGAGTCCTGCAAGTCCTGCGCTTGTGACAGAAGAATCTCAAGCATTTTTATAGGCTGGGGCCTGACTAGCTAAGTAGCGGTGCAGCAGAAAAGGACCTGGGGATTACAGTGGATGAGAGGCTGAATATGAGCCAACAGTGTGTCCTTGTAACCAAGAAGGCTAATGGCACATTGGGGTGCATTAGGAGGATCATTTCCAGCAGATCTAGGAAAGTTATTATTCCCCTTTATTCAGCACTGGTGAGGCCACATCTAGAGTATTGCATCCAGTTCCAGCCCTCCCCCTCAGTATAGAAATGATGTGGATGTATTGGAGAGGGTCCAGTGGAGAGCAACCAAAATAATTAGGATGCTGTAGCACCTGACCTATGAGGAGAGGCTGAGGCTACATCTAGCTTGTAGCCATAACTCAAAATAAATTTACAGAATTTGCAATTATTATGCAATTATTTCAAGCTACCTTATTTTGAGTTTCTATTATCCTTCGCATGATAAGGGGTGCTGGAAAAGGAATATTGCACTCAAAATAGCCCAAAATAGCAAAAATAGTCTAGCTGTAGCCTGAGGGATTTGGGCTTATTTAGTTTGCAGAAGAGAAAAGTGAGAGATGATTTGACAGCAGCCTTCAACTTTCTAAAGAGGGGTACTAAAGAGGATGGAGAGAGGCTGTTCTCAGTAGTGATGGATGGCAGAACAAGGAGCAATGGTCTCTAGTTGCAGTGGGAGAAGTCTAGGTTGGATATTAGGAAACTATTTCACTAGGAGGATGATGAAGCACTGGAATGCATTACCTAGGCCGTGTCTACACTAGCCCCAAACTTCGAAATGGCCATTTCGAAGTTTACTAATGAAGCGCTGAAATGCATATTCAGCGCTTCATTAGCATGCGGGCGGCCGCGGCGCTTCGAAATTGACGTGGCTCGCCGCCACGCGGCTCGTCCTGACGGGGCTCCTTTTTGAAAGGACCCTGCCTACTTCGAAGTCCCCTTATTCCCATCTGCTCATGGGAATAAGGGGACTTCGAAGGAGGCGGGGTCCTTTCAAAAAGGAGCCCCGTTGGGACGTGCCGCATGGCGGCAAGCCACGTCAATTTCGAAGCGCCGCAGCCGCCCGCATGCTAATGAAGCGCTGAATATGCATTTCAGCGCTTCATTAGTAAACTTTGAAATGGCCATTTGCGTGGCCATTTCGAAGTTTGGGGCTAGTGTAGACGTAGCCCTAGAGAGGTAGTAGAATCTCCATCTCTAGAGGTTTTTAAGTCCTGGCTTGACAAAGTCCTGGCTGGGATGACTTAGTTGGGTTTGATCCTGCTTTACTCAGGGGGCTGGAGTAGATGACCTCCGTGGTCCTTTCCAGCCCTAGGATTCTATGATTCTAAGCACCTTACACCTATCTACTCCCCTGCACAGACTCATTAGGTTACAGTCACAAATGACTTAAGTACCTAATTACCACTTAAGTTCTGGTCCCCAGAATCAGGCCTCCCCAGGATTCACAAAACTCCCGCTAAGTTTGTGCCAAACTCTGGAGACACCCAAACATGCTCAGCATCTGCTTTGTGCAGTAAAAGTGCCCTAAATATGCATGTTGCTGCCTCTGAACATGCCCCTGTAGCCTTACTTTAAACATCCAGGTGCCAGAGCCTCAAAGGTATTAAAGAACCGGAGAAAAACAGGTGTTCCCCCACAGTGAGTGTGCTCAGAGCTCACCTACCAGACTAGGGCCCCATGGATCAGCTCACCCTAAAAATCTGGGCAGGGGGAAGCCAGTGGCCTTCTTCTTGATGTTTAATCACTAATTAGGGAACTTACCTGGGATGTTGGACATCCTCAGTTCAAGCTTCCCCTCCATCTGAAGAGAAGAAAGGATTTAAACAGGGATCTGTCACCTCTCAGGTGAGTCCTATGCCACTGAGCTCCAGATAATCTGATATAACAGAATCATAGAAGATTAGGGTTGGAAGAGCCCTCAGGAAGTCACCTAGTCCAACTGCATGCTCAGAGCAGGACCAATTTCAACTAATATGAACCTTGTCACTAGAAAGCATTGTCTGTGTTGGCTGTAAGCATACCTATCTCTTTGTCTCTTGTTTAGTATCATTTAAATCTCTATTCTCTGTTAATAAATGTATTTCTAGCTTTGCTGTAAGCCATTTTGGTGCAGCAATACTGAAGTATAACGAGTTAATTTGACAGGCTAGTGCAAACATAATCATTTCTGCGAGTATCCATCGACAAAGACTGGATACTGCAGCCTATTTGCAAAGTCAAGTGATTTTCTGGATGCCTAAAATTCAGCATTACCGCAGCTAAGTTCCTTTGTAGCTCTAGCTTATTATTATTTGGTCAGTTGTACCCAGCAGTAGGGGAGGGTGTTCCTTTACCAAATACAAATCTTGAGGCACCCAGCTACTAATTTCCCTCCACATTACTAATATTATTGATTTGTATCCTGCTTATCGGTCTATCAGGGTGCAGCTACATTTCTGGGTAGAGGAAATATGCCCTTGTTGTCCAAGGGAAACATACTTACACGAACTTTAATTGAGCTAGTGTGCTAAAAGTAGTATAACCGCAACAGCACCAGCAGCTGGACAGGCTCATTGCTCCAAGCGTGTGCCGACAATTTCCAGTGGGACAATAGATGGGGAGGCTAACCCTTCCTGTCATTCATATTGCCCTGGCTATGTGCCTGTTCACTCAGTCAGAGCTAGTGTGAGTGTACTGACCCATGCTGGAAGCCCTCCCTTGCAGCACCAATGTAGATATGCCCTGAATCACAACAGGATTTCATCTACCACCCTTTAGTGAAACATTTTATCAGTAGCTTTCTAAAAGGTCATAGAAACCATATGTATCATTCTTCCTTATGTGCTATTTTGTCTACCTCTTGTAGTTTGGAGACATTTTGTTTTTCCATGTTGTACCACAGTCATCTACATGTTGTATAATTGTATAATTATCATCTCTAATTTATTAATTCCCTGATCTTCTCTAACCCTCTAATTTAACTGGTAGTGAAGTAAAGCACCAAGAAGAGTAGTTTCCAGTATTACCCCTCCTCAGCACTTCTGAAGAAAGCTGTATATGGTTGTTGGTTTTAATGTTCGCTTACATACTTTTGTAGCAACTCAGCCACTACTTCTTAAATTCCTTCAGCGTTCTTGGACGAGTACCATCTGGTCCTGGTGACTCAAGGCAATTTAAAATTATCAGCTTGTTTCACACCCTCCTTTTCTGACACCTCAGTCTTTAACAGTGCCTCATCTTTGTTACCTGCGAAGAATATGTCATGTAGGTCATTCTTCATTGTCCTGAGCAGGGAAGATGGATGCAAACATATTTGATTTTGCTATGCTTTCCTTATGCATCATGGTATGCTCCCTTTTTAGAGCTAGTAGAATTCTATCGGACAAATAGATGACACATTTTGCCATTTGCCTCATATAGTTTATTTAGTGAACTTCTTCTCAGCTGTGTTCAACCAGCTATAGCTCAGTCTGGATATCTTCCATCAAGGATTCAACAAGGATTAAAAGACACATTAAATAAACATTTTGATAACTTTTCCGGTACTCTATCAGATATATGCTATTGCTCTCGGCTCAGAGAGTGCCCACAGTGCTTCACCCACTAATTATTAGGTGTATTTATGTCTTGACTATTTACCATACAGTTTTCCACTTTTCCCTCCAAATTTCCCTCTGACATTTAGCTTCCATACAGCTTATATCCCCTTCCAATGGCATGACTCAAGCTGGACCTCTGCTATTTTGGCCTTGTCTAGAACTAGGAAAATGGGTCACAATCAGTGTTCCCTAGAAGCTGGGTGCTTGTGTGACCACTCGGGAGAGATTCAGATTCCACCCAGCTGATTATCAGAGTGCCCACAGCTAGGCATTTTGTTTCTATTGGTTCACATAAAAAAACTTACTCTGCATATGGATGGAGAAGATTAAAGGGAACATTGGTCGCAACTAAAAAAATGAAGGGTCCTGTGGCACCTTATAGACTAACAGAAAAGTTTTGAGCATGAGCTTTCGTGAGCACAGACTCACTTCATCAGATGCTGGTCTTGGAAATCTGCAGGGCCAGGTATAAATAAGCCAGAGCAAGGGTGGGGATAACAAGGTTAGCTCAGTCAGCAAGGGTGAGGCTTACTACCAGCAGTTGATCTGGAGGTGTGAACACCAAGGGAGGAGAAGCTGCTTTTGTATTTAGCCAGCCATTCGCAGTCTTTGTTTAAGCCTGAGCTGAGGGCGTCAAATTTGCAGATGAATTGCAGCTCAGCAATTTCTCTTTGGAGTCTGGTCCTGAAATTTCTTTGCTGTAGGACAGCTACTTTTAAGTCTGCTACTGTGTGGCCTGGGAGATTGAAGTGCTCTCCTACGGGTTTTTGTATATTGCCATTTCTGATATCTGATTTGTGTGCATTTATTCTTTTACGTAGAGACTGTCCAGTTTGTCCGAGGAACATAGCAGAGGGGCATTGCTGGCACATGATGCCATAAATTATATTGGTAGATGTGCAGCTGCATGAACCCATGATGGTGTGGCTGATCTGGTTAGGTCCTGTAACGGTGTTGCTGGTGTAGATATGAGGGCAGAGTTGGCAACGAGGTTTGTTGCATGGATGGGTCCCTGAGTTAGAGTGACTGTGGTGCTGTGTGTAGTTGCTGGTTAGGATTTGCTTCAGGTTGGCAGGTTGCCTGTGGGCAAGGACTGGTCTGCCTCCCAAGGCCTGTGAAAGTGGGGGATCATTGTCCAGGATGGGTTGTAAATCCCTGATGATGCGCTGTAGATGTTTTAGCTGAGGACTGTAAGTGATGGCTAGTGGTGTTCTGTTGATTTCTCTCTTGGGCTTGTCCTGTGGTAAGAGCCTTCGTGGCACACGTCTGGCTCTGTTGATCTATTTTTTCACTTCCTCAGGTGGGTATTGCAGTTTCAAGAATGCTTGGTAGAGATCCTGTAGGTGTTTGTCTCTGTTGGAGGGGTTGGAGCAAATGCGGTTATATCTTAGTGCTTGGCTGTAGACAATGGATCGTGTGGTGTGTCTGGGATGGAAGCTGGAGGCATGAAGGTAGGTGTAGCGGTCAGTGGGTTTATGGTACAGGGTGGTATTGATGTGGCCATCGTGTATTAGCACCATGGTGTCCAGGAAGTGGATCTCCTGTGTAGACTGTTCCAGGCTGAGGTTGATGTTGGGGTGAAAGTTGTTGAAGTCCCGGTGGAATTCCTCCAGAGTCTCCTTCCCATGGGTCCAGATGATGAAGATGTCATCAATGTAGCGTAAGTAGAGATGGGGTGTTAGTGGACAAGAGCTAAGGAAGTGCTACATTGATGACATCTTCATCATCTGGACCCATGGGAAGGAGACTCTGGAGGAATTCCACCAGGACTTCAACAACTTTCATTTGCTCCAACCCCTCCGACAGAGACAAACACCTACAGGATCTCTACCAAGCATTCTTGAAACTGCAATACCCACCTGAGGAAGTGAAAAGACAGATCAACAGAGCCAGACGTGTGCCACGAAGCCTCTTACCACAGGACAAGCCCAAGAGAGAAACCAACAGAACACCACTAGCCATCACTTACAGTCCTCAGCTAAAACATCTACAGCGCATCATCAGGGATTTACAACCCATCCTGGACAATGATCCCCCACTTTCACAGGCCTTGGGAGGCAGACCAGTCCTTGCTCACAGGCAACCTGCCAACCTGAAGCAAATCCTAACCAGCAACTACACACGGCACCACAGTCACTCTAACTCAGGGACCCATCCATGCAACAAACCTCGTTGCCAACTCTGCCCTCATATCTACACCAGCAACACTGTTACAGGACCTAACCAGATCAGCCACACCATCGTGGGTTCATGCAGCTGCACATCTACCAATATAATTTATGGCATCATGTGCCAGCAATGCCCCTCTGCTATGTTCCTCGGACAAACTGGACGGTCTCTGCGTAAAAGAATAAATGCACACAAATCAGATATCAGAAATGGCAATATACAAAAACCCGTAGGAGAGCACTTCAATCTCCCAGGCCACACAGTAGCAGACTTAAAAGTAGCTATCCTACAGCAAAGAAATTTCAGGACCAGACTCCAAAGAGAAATTGCTGAGCTACAATTCATCTGCAAATTCGACGCCCTCAGCTCAGGCTTAAACAACGGCTGCGAATGGCTGGCTAAATACAAAAGCAGCTTCCCCTCCCTTGGTGTTCACACCTCCAGATCAACTGCTGGTAGTAAGCCTCACCCTTGCTGACTGAGCTAACCTTGTTATCCCCACCCTTGCTCTGGCTTATTTATACCTGGCCCTGCAGATTTCCAAGACCAGCATCTGATGAAGTGAGTCTGTGCTCATGAAAGCGCATGCTCAAAACTTTTCTGTTAGTCTATAAGGTGCCACAGGACCCTTTGTTGCTGTTACAGATCCAGACTAACACGGCTACCGCTCCGATACTTAACTAAAAAAATGTAATCAAATATTCTGTAACTAACATAGTTTTCAACACCGATGTAGCTAGGCTTTCATACCTTTATAAACATGTTAGGCAACTGTGGTCATTCATACTTGGTGGTAACCTAGACTTTTACATGACGTACTAGTGTGCTTATAAACACCATCACCTAACACTAGGCATTAAGTATTATTTAAAGAAATTTTTATTTAACTTGTGTTATTTTTCACATTTAAAAACACCACTCATTTACCAGTGCACCAAAATGCCTGAGGTTTGGTTCAGGAGGAGGAATTGCTAAGAAGCACCCTTCTCTTTGAAACTTTAGCCTCTCTGGAGATAGAAGAAATCACAGTTAATGTGGCCAAGAAGAGCTCAATGACTGTGTTCCTGGACTCTCTCTCGATGCATCAGGGGCCAGCAAATCCAGGGCAGTGCAGCTATTTGTTTTACCACATTTGGGGAGATCAGAACAATGTGCTTCTGGGCTTTCTTTGTGGGACTGAATTCCAGTTTTCTCCAAGTCTACAGTTTTTCACTCTATTTTCCAACCCTACATTGGCTCCCCACCGCTAGGACTGCAGCGTGTTTTGTTCCACTGTGCATATATTTGCACAGGAGGGAGGCTCCTGATATTTGACTGAGGATGTATAATAGTCACCAGGAGCAGCAAGTCCGATGGGCCCATAGTAGCCAGGCTGCAGGAATATTCCTGGCCTGGGGTCTAGCAAAGTTTGGGGCCATATCTGTCATCTGGCCCTCCCTGCTGTACTCTTTCCCCCGCTGTGCATCCCCAGGCCCAGTTTCTGTCCCTGTGTAATTGAAAATGGTGCCCTCTTCACCACCTCTGGCAGCGCAGTGGTGCTACTGTGGCTTCCTGTCTGCTCACACCAATCAGCTGCCAGCATGTGCCTGCAGCTGCAGGGGTGAGTATATATCCACGCATTGCCCTTGCCCTGGGTGCCCCTTAAGCCAATGGGAGCTGCAGGAGTGGACCACCAGCTCCTCCCACCTGTGAGCCACTGCCAGAGGCGTTGTCTCATGCAAGCAACAAACTCCCACCCCCTCCACTTGCATCTCTAAATTCCTTCCCAGAGCTTCCACCCTCACCCTGCTCCTGGACCCCACCTACTGCCCCAGACCAGGGCCTGCACCGAGTAGCCAGACTCTCACAGAGCCTGCACCCCCGATCCCTCCCATACCCTCATTCCCTCTCAGAAACAGCCTCTCCCCATCCTCCCCCCAAACTCCCTCCTAGAGCCAGTACCCTGCATCCCTTCTGCACTCCGATCCCCTGCTCCAGTCCAGAGCCTGCACCCAGCACCCAGACTTTGTCCCCAACCCTGTACTCCAAACCTCTCCCCCACTCAAACTCCAGCCCTGAGATTTAGGCAGGTGTGTGTGTGGGGGGGCGGAATTTGGGTGATGGCAGGGTGCGGGCGCTGGGTGTTCTGAGCACCACCACAATTTTTGCAACCCTGCCAGTCTCTCATTACATCTGACATTTCTTCTGTAGGAATCTGAGCAGTGCAGAATAGCAAGTACTGTAGCGCATTTCTCTGCTCCAGTCTAAGTGGCTACTTAGATGATGTCAAACAACGCTGAACTATTGGCATGAGCTTTGCAATGAGTTTATGAATACTGAATAGCTTTTGGGATTGGAGATCAATACATGAGCCAATATTGTTTGCCTTGCTATTAGCTCTGCTTACCTTACCAGATTATGGAAAATAATACCCACAGCATGTGATACTTATTGCTTAATAGTCCTAGAAATCATATGGTCACAGGAAAAGCTCCTTGATATAGACTCTAAAAACAAATATATGCCTTTCAGCCTCAGGGCTTGCCTGAGTTCTTTCTGTGCCCCCTTATTCTGTTGCTCATACTGGTCAGAGAAGAAACTGTTTTTCTGTTATGAGTACTGTGACAATGGTCTAAAGTTTCTTCTAAATGTTGTCTGTGTAACTGTGGAGCTGGAAGTGAAGAAATGAGGTGGTGTACTTCTGGGTTTGCCTGCCACTCACTCACTATGGAACCTTGCGTGACACTTCCAGTTCTGTGTCTTGTTTACCCATATACCCAATGAGATTATGTTTGCTAATCTAGCTCAAGTGAGGCCTTTTCTTTGGCCTATTGAAATCAGTGGAAAGGAGCTCACTGACTTTCATGAGCTTTGGCCCATGTCCGTGATCACAGCTGATGCACGGGGGATGCACAGGAGTCATATGCAGCCCTTCCCCGCCAGTGCTGGACTTCCCACTCCCCGCACTCACCAGTGCCGTGCTGCTTCCTAGTTCATGCTACTCTCAGGCTGCACCACTCCAGGGGATGGGGACCGGGAAGTGGAGTGCCAGAAGTGGTGTGGTGCTTCCACAGGAAGAGGGATATGTGTGTGTGGAGGAGGGACAGGGAGAGAGCAGGGCATGGATGGAGCAGGGGTGGGACATGGGCAGGGCATGGGCACATGGCTGGTGCCCCCCTTGGAATTCTCACATCCGTCACCTCGGTCCTTGAGGTGCTCTAAGACTTGTTCACCTCTCTTCTCCTTCTTTCTTGTGATGTCCTATTTGGTGTTGGTGCTGCTCCTTAAGACTAGTAAACTCTTCCTTCATATTTTGATGGTATTTTTCTTCACAAGAAAGAAGCACCCAGAGGAAAAAATAATGCTTTAGAAGTATGCCTGCTCTGCTGATATGATTTACAAATGTAAAAGTAGGAAGCTGAAGTATTTATTGTGAACAAGGAACCTGAAAACATCTTTTTGAGATTTGTCAGCTGCAGTTCATAATGAAATTGTCTGGCCTTCTGCATCTGATATTGTAAGTGAGTGATTTACAATATTCTATTCTCAGAATGAAGTTGCTTCTTTGTGAGTTCAGATGAAACCCATTTTTAATCTTCGCTTGTATATTCTTGCGAAAATATGCAGGCAGTGGGATGGTTGACTGCTTGCATTAATGGCAAGTTTAAGAGCTTAGTCTTGCCCCTTTTCTTCTTTGCCACAACTCATTGTAGCAAAACTTCCACAACCAAAATCATGGGTGGCACAAGCAGAGCACAGCAGAACCACTGGTATTATGTGTTGTTTATCCAGCCTAAATAAATCCTTGTTAATCTCTGCAAGATCCCAGTTTATAGGCTACTTATGAATATTACTACCAGTGCACCTTGAAAAAAGGCCTTTCTATTTGTAAATTATGCAAAGAGTTATTCATGTAATTGAAATCTGAGGCAGCCTATCTGAAAATAAGCAGCCCAACATTATCTTGACTTGTAGGGTCCAACTCAGTTAGGGATCTGGAATGAGGGTGCAGAGTGCCATTGAACCAAGCTGTAAACTATTTGTGTTGGAAACCACTTCCAGTCAGGGAGTGTGGCAGAACTCCTAGTACCAGCACCTATGAATTCAACAAAACATTTGAGCATGTGTTTTAGTCTTTCTTATGTGTGCAGTGGAAGCTGAACACATGCTTAACTTTAAGCGTGTGCTTAAGAACTTTCCTGAATCAGGGCCCTACTTCCCGTGGCCATGTAGCAAAGTACAGATGAGAGTATCTGCACATATATCCTTAACTATGTGAGTGCACATGTAGCCCACACACCTACTGGGTGTGATTTGCAGTCCCATGCTGTGGGACTTAGACCACTTCCAGAGAGTAAGACTGAGGCTATGTCTGCATTGGCCACGGAAGATAGAACGCGTAGATTCTAGGATCAATGTGGAACCTGGAACTCCTTGCGAGCCACAAGGATTAAGGAACGTTGGTGGGAGAAGCACTCCTGTCAACATCCTGCAGTGAGGCGAGGGACCAACGTCGATGGCTGCAAAATCGATTTTAGGTACGCAGTTGGCACACCTAAAATTGTGTAGCAGCCGTCAACATTCCCAGTAAGTGTAGACATAGCCTCAGTCTCTTCTATAGCTGTAGCTAATAGCCAGCTGGTTTTTAGCCCAAGCTATAGAGGAGGCTCATGCACTAAGCTCACAAGGTCCTAGATTTGATTCCACCTGCCACTGTTACACAAATGTATACTCAGAGGTTCTCTCTTCTCATGTTTTCCTATTTTGGGGTTATCTTCTAAGATGAGCTGGTCAGGAATTTTTCATCAGAATGATTTTCCCAAGGAAAGCGCCCATTTCACAAAACCAGTTTTTTCAGTTGGATAGTTGAAATAAAGGAACAAGTAAAACCTGAAATAAAAACCAACCTTGCAGCTGGAGTACCAAGTCAGTGGCATCCAGACAGGCCTTAGAGCAGGGAAGCATGGTACTGGTTCCAGGAGTCCATCCTAAGTATCTTCACTGACTTGCTGTGCACTGTGGACAATTCCCTTTGAGGTCTTACTTTGTCTCCAGTCAGAGCTATGAGCATTCAGCCTGTCTGCAGATCAGGCCATGAAGGCCTTATCCTGAATTTCATGAGCTCCCATAAAATCAAGGGACTATACAGTTGTGCAAAGAATGTGGGGGCAGGCCCTCTAGCTCTTTGTATACCAGTCTCACAGTAGTATATTGAGGCTTACCAGTAAGTAATATTTCACAAGGAGATTTCAGCTCCTTGATAAAATATTAACATGCAATGAATGAACTCTGTTTATTAGATAGTTAAAATATGCATTCAAAAGTACAAAAAGCAAATTGCTGCCAAATCTCTTCCATTAGTGATTATTTTTGTGCAGGGCTTTTGTTTTTCTGCAGTAGTTTTTCTTTCAGCTTCTATTCATGCCACTAGACACACAGCTATGCAGCAGAGGGCAACCCTGATATATTGAGATCATGAACTGAATACAGAAGAGGAGGGCGATGGGAAGACATACCGTATATCTACTATATTGCATTCGCAGAAAGTGATCAAGAACTCAGCTGTTGAGGAAGGAGGGACAAGTCCATCCTCTCCTGGGCATACATGAAACACCAAACACCTGTCAGTTACGATTGTAAATGAAGTCTCTGTGGTTCTTTCTTTTTTCAGTGAACAAACTGAGACCTAGCTAAGTGTGTGGTTTCTGGAACAGCAGTCTGTCCTGGGAAACCGGCAACGGGTCACGCTGCAGTGCTAACTGTTTAAATTACAGCGATCACAACGGCCCTTGCACAGGCTCTTCTTCTTGACAGTTCCCATCTTGGCAGTGTGGGAGTTCAGCCGCCCAGGGTAAAGCGAGAAGGTCCCTTTCACTTCACGTGACTTCCCATCATGTCCAGGACTGGGGCTCAGCCTTGGCAGGATTCCAACACAGCAGCATGAGAGTTCTGTGTATTTCATACTCGTGGACAAGGTAGGTTTTCCATTTCTTTGGTCAGTGAGCTCCCTTACGGTGAGCAGATTCACTAGTCGTTTAACCTAAAAGGGATCCCAAAGTGCTATTTTAGCCCATTTCTTCTATTGTTTGCTATTTATTTTTAATCTCTGGGCATTAGAGAATCCGATGTTCAACCTGTCTCGTTTTGGACAGGGTAACACAGTTACGTCAGGCTACTGGAGAACTGTTGTGAACAGAAAAGGGCAATTGTTCTCTTTCTTGTATCACTGTTTATCTGATAGCACTGGGACACTAACAAGAAAGATGTTGTTTTTAAAATTACATTTGTGATTTTCTGTAACAAAAGAAAAAAAATCTCCAGGTTATTTCTTACGGTAGAAGCTTTCATCTAGGGAAGGCTTCTGACTTTCGTTAGGCGCCAAGTCCCAGGCTCTAGGATAGTAGCTGAACATTAAAGCAGATGGAATAAAGGAAAAACTGTCCTCTGAATATATTTTGTGTATAGATGTGAACTGAACTTGGCATTGTGATTCACAAGGTCTCATTATTAGTTGCAAACTCATACACTGACAGCCGCTGTGTGTTATTGAAATTATTCATGATTCTCAAAACTTTTAACACTAAAATATGTATCATGACTGGTTATTTGTTGTTCTTCATTGTTCATTCTTCCATTTTAAAAGTTTGTAATCTGTTCAGAAAGAAAAATCAATACTCTGCAACACAGTTAACTAGCCAGGCGCTACTAACAATGATAAGCAAATACATTAAGTGAATATGTCATAAAACAAGCTGGAAGTTATCCAAACTATTCAGCAAATACTTATGAGCAATACACATTTGTTTATAATCAACACTGCTTTGTAGAGGATTATTAGCCAAAAATAGTGTTTATGACAAATATAATTTAGGACAAATATAATTTTAAAAAATTATCTGTTTTCCTATATGTACTATAAAAGTTTTTGCTTTTGCCTCTGAAAGTGGAAGTAGTACTGTAGCTTACTGAATCTGACTTTCATCATCAAATGAAATAATACACGGTTTTACATTGATATTATTTATTCTAACTTTCCAAATACCACATCCTTAAAATGTGATAAAACAAATCAATTCAAAAAGCTGTCTGCCAAATCACTTAAAATCTAAGACTCTGTCATGTTATGCGAATACTCTCAGCTTTATTTTACCCAGCCAATTTTAATATTCCCTATAGTACAAGTATGCAAATTAATGCACAATTTCTGAAGCCAAATTCAGCTGCCATATGGCTTTTAAATGAGTTCAGACTTGTTGTTTGCTTTTGTCTTATGAGGGGAGTTCCCATTTTCATCATCAAATGACACTGATGTGAAAAGTGCACTTATAAGGGAACAGATTTTCTGTTTAATCCTGTCAGGCGTGTGCTTTCTGAGAGGGTTCCTCCTCGAGGCAGTTGATGGGAAAAAATTAACAAATAAAAAAAAAAAGAATGGAACATTTTTCTATTAGAAAAAGTTATTTTTGTCAAAAAAGAAGTTTTCAGTGGGGGAAAAAGAAGTTTAGTGAAATTTCAAGTGGTGGGGGGATAAAACAACGTGTGGCTTCGCCCTGTTGCTGAGCTAATGCAGTGAATCCTGGGGCTCCCATGGGCTGCATTCTAGGGAATAGACTGCAGTGCACCAAGGAAAAGTTAGTGTGGCTGAGCAGAGAGCTCACCAGGCACAATAAGATGATGAAGGACTCCAAACTACAAATCCTATGAGGCATTGGGGCTGTTAACGTTGGCCCGAACTAAAACAAAACATTAAATTTCAGGTGGATGATCCAAAATGATGTGCTTAATTATCTTTATAGTTGGAAAGATTTTCCTGCTGTGTAACCTAAATTTCCTTTGCTGTAGATTCAGCTGATTGTTCTCAATGTCCACTTAAGGTAAGACAAGAAGTAGTTGGTTACTATCTTCTTTGTAAGAGCCCTACGCATACTGGAAAATTATAACGGCCCTCCTCCAGCCTCCTTTCCTCAAATGGCAAGTTTTAAAAATCTTTAGTCATAGGTCAGATTTCTCAGACTTTAATTATTTTTGTTGCTCTATTCTGGATTGTCTCCAGTTCGGCCACACCTTTCCTAAACTGCAGCAGCCAGAACTGGACACAGTACTACAGCGTGGGCCTTACCATCACAAAACAAAGTGGAACAATTACCTCCCATCTCTTACATACCACTTGTAAATACACCCCAGCATTCTTTGGAAAATGTTTTTGAAACTTCATCACACTATTGATTCATATTCAATTTGTGATCCACTGTAACCCACAAATCCTTTTCAGCAATACTGCCACCTATCCATTTATTCCCTAGTTTTTACTTGTGCACTTGATATCTCTTTCTTAACTGTAATGCTTTGCATTTTTCTTTGTTTAATTTCATCATGGTGATTGCAGAATTTAAGTTCTGCAATTTATCAATTCAACTAGCTTTGACTTTCAGATATTGCATGTTGTCATTTAGCAGCATTCTCCTGTCAGACATCTTTTGCCTATGAATGTACTTATTATCTGTGATATTCTCTGGCAACTGTTTTTGATTTGGTTATTCCAGGTTCTTTGACACAAATTTGTAATAGGAAGTGACAATGTATTAGAAAAATGGAAGGATACAGTGAAGATGTTTTGGCAAATCTGATGGCCCTTTTCAGCATGTCTCTGTCCTATCATAATATTATTTTTTTTCCAGATTTTCACCTGTTTCTTTCTTTTTTTATTTTTATTTTTTTTTAGAAAAGAGTTTTTTTTTTTAAGTCACAAATTAGAAGAACCATAAAGGAATGTGAATGCACCCATCTACAAATATAATTGCCAAACCCTGTAGGCATATCCTTTATAGGGTTCAATAATTTTGGAGCATAGATTAATTTCTTACCATGAAAGGAGGATTTTTGTTAAAACCCCTTTTTTAGAATTATATGCAGATTAAATTTTAAATCTGTTAGCATTATTACTCTAGTTTTTTAAAAAACGGACATTATGCACCTCTGCCCAGGTTTAGTAGCGAGCACTGGTTTAAGATTCTTTGAGTCTCTAATTACATTAATTAAACAAAGACATGTTACTTTCACATTACTGAGCTTCAGCACCAGATTTCTATATTATATATTAACTTGCCATGGGGTGAGATGAAATCAGAAATACAGTTTTGCTTATTGTGTAGCTAGTTAGGGTGGATATTTTTTCTTCATATTTGTAAAACTAAAGAGATTTTTCAAACAAACAACCGAACCAACCAACCAACCAAACAAAACCTTTTAGCTGAATTTATGAAAAAAAGCAGGTGACAAAATGTATCATATTTAGACATCATTAAGTACCATTTGGCACAGGCAGCTACTTTAGGACCCTAATAGATTCTTAAGAATTTCCCGTGTGTCTTCGTGTCTAAAGGCCCATATGTCACAGATACTTTAAATGATGGCTGGATACATCACACGAATAGATTTGTTCAATCTATTTTGCAAGCAGTTCATGCCAAACTGGTAAAGACATCCTTTTGATTACTGAAAGGAGCTAAATTTCCTTTGAAGCCACTTATTGAATCTGATGTATTCTGTGAACACAATGCTTGTTCTCTCTAAAGAAGATTGTTTCTTTTGCTATTTGGTGGTTGTGCCAGCGAGAAGGACAGATGATGAATCAAATGGGAAGTTCAAACGCTATATTGGGAAAACAATTATTACTTTTTTCTTTTGCTTTTGAGTTGGTAAGGCATTTTCATGTGGACTCCAGTCCATGTGCTGCTAAGTAACTAAGTATGGGGATCTGATTTACCTTTCACTTCCGCCATGGCAAATCATGAATAAGTCAGTGGACTTAAATATGTAAAACTAGAATAAGAAAGAGGAGAACTGAGCACAAAATCTCCAATTGTAACATACAATATTAGAGTGGGATAAAATTGGTTTTGGAGTGGTATATGGTAAATTTGAGTGTAAAATGAATGGCAAGTCATAAGATGTAAGTAGTTCATTGGGAATGAAACTGCCAGTTCAATGTTAAAAGTTAAATGCACAGCACTATTTTCATTTGAAACTGAGACTGCATTTGCTGGTTAAATGTAGATGCTTGTTAATGGCTCACAAGACCAATAGGATTTAAACCTCAGACCAGTGATTGGCTATTTTAAATGGATTATTGCTGGTTTGGTGGAGGGAATTTGAGAAGAGAGGTTGCAGAATTTAAAGCAAAGTGATTTATGGTATATTTACGGTATATGGATATAAATTTGTACAACTTGTCTCCCTCCCCACAACATCTTCCTCTGAGTGGAAATGTTTCTTTTACATGTTACTAGGAGAAGGCAGCTGGCACTTGTAGCTGGCCTTTCATGTCTCACAGGGCCAGCAGCAAGATGTTGTCCTGTGCAGTAACTGGCTTTTCCTATTTATCTGTAGGCCTCTTGCAGTTAGTGTGCAGCTTGGAGTCATTCATTGTTACTACCTGTTCTACAACACAATTACACAACAGCCACTACCCAGTATGGCCTCTCCTGCTGGTGTTCTGTGGGTGTGGTTTTCATTTTGTACATTTTGCTGTGATTTTTCTGGGGCTCAGCAGAGCTGAGAGCCTTGTCGAGACCCTGAGCAAGTGGGGAGGAGGAGGTGGGAGCCCTGCTCCATGCCTCTGTGCATCATGGCTACTGGAAATTGTCCATCAGCTGCAGCCTTCATCCACCTTCAGAGCCCAGGGCTCCAAGAGGCAGGCCTCATCTTGGTCCAGCCCAGAGATTGAGGCCTTCCTGTGTCTCTGGGCCAAGGAGGAAACCCTCTGGTTGATGTACTTGGCCATGCTGTGCTCCAGGTATGGATCGGGATGTGGGTCCCATCGATGGCCCTGATGTAGTTTGGGAAACCCAGGCCAGTGAATCCAGCTATGACCTGGTCAAGGTCTCCCAGACAGATGACCCTCCGCAGCTAGATCACACATGGAGGGATTGAACACACACAACAGGGACTGAGGGAAGGAGTACCTGGGCCGTTGGTGAGGCTGCCCCCACTGGCAGCAGGGCTGTCCATGGGTGGGACTTTTCCCCACACCAACCTCACCTCTCACACCTCCTGACCCTGCTCCCTGAGGGTCCCCCTTTTGCGGGATGCCCTCCCCCCACATGAAAGACCACTGCCTGAGGGTGTGTTACCTCCATGAGCAGGGCCCTGTTGGTGGACTTCCCCATACTAAACTGATTACCCACTGACTGGTAGCCGTTGATGGGGGAGTCGAGCTTCCAGAGGGTGATTGTGACCTGCTTCTCCATAGGGATGGCGGGCCGCAGCTGGGTGTTGTGTCTCTGAAGGGTAGGGGCGAGCCGGGTGCAGAGCTCCAGAAAGGTGTCCTTCCACATGTGGAAGTTTTGGATCCACTGCTGGTCAACCCACTGTTCCACGACCATGTGGTCCCACCAGTCTGAACTGGTGTGGTGCCTCCAGAGCCACACTGGAGGGTGGGTGGGTGCAGATGTGCAAGTCCTGCAGCTAGGGGGCTGGCCCTGAAGGTGCTCTTGGGGTCACCCTTGGTGAGGAACAGGAGGGCAGCTGCCAGAAAGTTCAGCCACAGCCACAGCTTGTCCATGTGGGGCCATCACAAACACAGGGGCAGCTCTGACAGCATGGCATCCAGGGATTGGCTGTGTCACCTCCAAATGCAGGGCAAGCACAGTGGGCACAGTGAGAGCTCTGCTGTCACTCACAGGGGTAGACGAGCCTGCAGCAGGATCAGGTCCCTTTAAGCACCTGTCTCCACAGGGCTCCGGCACCAGCTCCTAGAAGTAATAGGCGACCATCAAACCTGGCTGACGCGGTTCCAGGTGGCAGTTTTGTCGAGAGAGCGTCCAGGCTGTCTGGCTGCTCTCTGTTGACTGGGTGGATTGCTCTTTCCATGAGCCTTGCTGTCTGGCCACTCCCTGTCAACACAGCAGATCACTCTTTCAATGCACCTTGCTCATGGGACACGCTCTGTCGACAGAAGTTTTGCTTCAAGATATCGTCCAACATAAACTTCTGCTGACAAAACCCTGCAGTCTACACATAGCCTTTGTCCGTAGCCTTGCTCTTGACCATTCTTCCATGGGTGACCCTAAGGGAGTCCTAGACTCTAGGCAGCATCGCTCTCAGGATCATTCAAAAATGCAACCCTCTCTATGGTGATCCATGGAGATGATTAATTGCAACACAGTGGGCAAGGCTGTGGAAAAAGCAGGCCCATAGCATTTAACAGCCAGGGGCTAGCTTTATCCCTCAAGCAATTCTCTTGACTTGAGTGGAGTTACGCAGGGAGCAATGTAGCCCATTATTTTATAGAATATTTATTGTTGGTATTCTCTTTGTAATTTGTAACGGCTTATGATTGATCAGAAAATGCCTTCTACTGTGCTTACCATATGACAGTCTGGTTCTTTCCTGAAAATTTATGAAGAAGTTAAACCCGCAGAGAGTTTTACTGCACATTGGCCTTTAATTCATTATAAGATTATCCCCTGAAGATTCTATGCTAAATATTGGACAGTGTGTAGATCTTATGTTCATATTTTAGTATAACAAGCTTAGAATTCAGTAAGAGAATTGAGGGCTGAGGGACCCGCGGGGTAACTTACAGAACTTCCCAATTTCAGGGTGCTCAGATTCTGTAGTTATCTGCATAGCATAAGATCCTGAAACAGTAAATGCACTATTTATAAGATCAGTCATACTGTGTCAGACCAATGGTCTGTCTCAGAGGTTCTCAGCCAGGAGTATGTGAGCTCTTCCAGAGGTTACATTAGCTGAGTGTTTCTCAACCTTTTTATGAAAACAATAGGACTTATTTTATGTCCATCTTTGTTTTATTTATCCTTTTTGCACAACCATAGAAGAGAGAGGAGAGGGAAGAGAGCTGTACTATGGCAAATTTATTGCCTGTAGGCAATTTCTTCTAACCAACCAGTTATGATTAAGTTAAACAAATGTGTTGGAATGGTAGAAAAAATTTAATGTGTTTGAAAATTGTAGGTATTTGAAATGCGGTACTTTGTAAAAAAGATTGAGAAACATGGGTCTATCTAACCTAGTATTCCTGTCTTTTGACCTTGGCCAGTGCCAGATGATGTAGAGAGAATGAACAGACCAGGACACTTCCAGATGATCCATGTTGTGGACTGTTGTGGAATCTCAGCTTCTGGCAGTCAGAATTTTAGGGATGCTTGGAACATTGGATTGTGTCCATGACCATCTTGGTTAATAGCTGTTGATGGATCTGTCCTCCATTAACACATTTAATTCTTTTTTTAATGCAGTTATACTCCTGGTCTTCAGTATCTTTCGTCAGTGAGCTCCAGAGGTTGATTGTGTCACCAAAAAGATTTCTCCTTGCATCTTCTGTAGTGAAGAAAGATGTAAAGAATTCATTTAGCTTCTTGGCAACCATCTCATCTTGATAATCTAGAGGGCCCCCCCCAGTTATTTGATATGCTTCATGCTTCTGATGTACTAAAAACAATTGTTTTTATTTTTGCGTCCTTAGCTAATTGGAGTCTTTCTTGACCCTCATTATATTTGTCTTGCCACAGTTCATGTTTCTTTCTATTTTCCTCACCAATATTTGACTTCCAGTTACTAAAAGATGCCTCTTTGACTCTAGCCACCTCTTTTACTGCATTATTTAGCTATGGTGGCCTTTTTGTGGTCTTACTTTTTTTATTGGGGGCATACATTTAGTTTGAGCTGCTATTATGACATTTAAATAGTTTTCCTGCAGATCTCAGGCATGTCACCTTTGTGACTATTCCTTTTAAGTTTCATGTAAACAAGCTTTGTCATTTTTGTGTTGTTCCTCTTCTTGAAGTTAAATGCTATTGTCGTCGTGTATATCTTTGGTATATTTGCCTCTACAAGAATGTTAACTTTAATTACATTATGGTTACTGTGACTAAACATTTCATCTATGTGTAGCCCATGGACCAGATCCTGTTCTCCTTTAGGACTAAATTAAGGGTTGTCTCTCCCCTTGTAGGTCCAGGACAACCTGCTCCAGAAAGCAGTCATTTATGGTGTCTAGAAATTTTATCTCTGAATCCTTTCCTGAGGTGACATGTATGCAGACAATCTGAGCATAGCTGAAACCCCCAATTATCATTGTGTTTTCTGACTTTGTAGCCTCTTAAATATCCTTAGGCATTTCATAGCCACCATCATCATCCTGGTCAGGTGGACAATATTATATTCCCTGTAATATATTTTTATTGCTCAAGCATGGAAATTTCATGCAGAGTTCCAATATATTTGGTGGGATTCCCCAGCTGCACAGAAGTGGGCTCTGGATGCTCCTCCAGCAGTGGTGGCTCCTTTGGTGAATTGTGGGCATTTTTTGTTGGCTGGAGGGACTGGGGCTAGGAGAGCCTGGCAGGGATGGGTGGGCAGTAAACCCTCTGTTTAATGGATTTTTGGCTTTAATGGACACCCCTCCTCACCATTAGTCCATTAAATTGAGGGTTTATTGTATTTTCATTAAAAATGAACCCCTATGAAGAATCGTCAGACTTGAGTTCTGGCACCATTTTCTAGAAAAAAAGCACTGCACTCTAGTGCACCATCTTAGTACTTAGACTTCTTGCATTTGCATACAAGGACTTGTACGTTTAGTCACTATTCAATTGCTTGTCTTTGTGACTATGTTTAAAGGAAGTTCTTTTGCATTTGATTGTTCCTCAACAACTCCCTTCCACTGCCTCATCATTCCCAACCTCAGTGCTACAGGGAGTTCGGCCACTACTGCCTTCTCAGCCCCCGAAGCCCCTCCTGGAGCCTGGTTTGTCTCCTACCCCCATTTCAAGCCATTGCCTTCAAATGGGGATCTCCGCTAACTGGCTTCAACATACGGGCCCCAGTTAGCACCCCCAGTTCATATCTTCCAAAGTGCAGATTTCTGTTCTGGACATTATAATGTGGATCAAACAAACAAACAAGCCTCTTAAATACAATTTAGATCAGTACTGCAATCTGACAGCTACAGGCGAGCATAGTGGTGTAACAGATACAGATTAGATTAGCCCTTGTTAAAATTCTTTGCAGAGAAGTGGATATAAGCCAAGAGTCCATTTATAGTGTGGTCTCCTTGGCATAAAGTACAAACCAAAAGGGATGCAGAATTGAGTATGTGTTTGGAATACTTCAGAGAATTCTTACATTGCACACACAGCCTGAAGAGTAGTAGGTTGATAACATGTAGTTGTGCAGGCTTGTTGTCTTCCTGATATAATAACTTGACCCAATGGCTGGTGTTGAAGCTAAATAAACAGACTGGAAATAAGGTGTAAATTTTTAACAGCGATGATAATTAACTAGGGAAATGACTTATGGTAGATTTTCCATCACTTAACTTTTTAATCTAAATGAGTTTTTCCCCCTTAAAATATGCTCTTGAAATTATTTTGGGGAAGTTCCATGGCTAGTGTTAGGCAGGTGATAAGATTAAATTATCACAATGCTCCCTTCTGAACTTGGAGTCTGTGAATCAATGGGAAGGCTGAAATGAGAGTATCTAGGCAACACCGTAAAATACTAGCAGTTTCTGAAGCTGACTTAGAGTACTGAAGACAGCAAGAATCCAGAAGCCCATCATTTTCACACAGTTGCATGGCTAAGGCCCTGGGTCAGCTGAACACTTATTCATGTTTAAGTTAAGCACGTGCTTAAGTGCATTCCTGAACTGCAGCTTAAATGAACAAGTGACAGAAATGTTCATGTTTCTTATAGAACCCATAAAGGAATCATTGATAGTAACTTCATGTTCTATAACCAGTTTTTACTCTCCATGGTTCAGGAACAGCTGATCTGTCTGTGCCTGATCATTTACATTTAAAAAAGGGAAGTGCTACAACATGAATGGAGGCATTCTGCCTATCTCACCTCTCTTCTGTACACCTACTGACAACAAACATCGACAACTTGAACTTTTGCATCTAAGTTTTTTCAGGTGACTTTATTTTGAGTACCCATCTTGAGACATCTGTGACCTGCTTTTCTAAAGACCTGAGCAACTACAGATCCCATTGACCTCAAATAGACTTGTGAGTGAATGACATCTGTGAAAAATCAATTCCTAGCAGTTTCAGCTAGGGCATCAAAAATGAGGCACCTGAAATTAGAGAACATATTTGAAATATTTAATATTTGAATTCTGAATATTAAGTGCCAGCTGTGCTTTTTTGTCCTCTTCTCATGAAATTTTTTTCTCAAATATTTTTCTCAATTACATTATTTTAGAAATTAAAACTATTATGTAGATGTTATTTAGCTACTCACACACTGGCTGGGAGTGATCAGTTAATAGAAGTAAGTATAATGACAGCATTACACTAGCAGTAGTAGGTATTGCTGAGATGGCTGCTCCATTCTAATTAATTAATCTGTTTGTCTAGCAAGTATTTATGGTGTGCTCATAAAAGTGGTGTCAGGAGTTATGCATGTGTGTCCATGCCTAACGAAAATATATGTGACCTGGGGACTTAACGTGATCAGGGAATTTAGATGCAGTCAGGTTAGATAGTATCTGACAGCGTATTTTGAATGAAAATGGCATCTGAATGTTAGACTTACGCATCTAACTGGCTCTTTAGGAGCCTCAGTCTCCCTTGTGAATCCTATCCCAGGTTAAAAAATCATAACACAAGCAAGTAGTGTGCATATATAGACTTATAGAATACTAGAACTGGAAGGGACCTTAAGAGGTCATCAAGTCCAATACTGGCCCTCACAGCAGGACTAGCCACCATCTATATCACCCCATTAGGTATTTATCTAATCTGTTCTTAAAGATCTCCAATAATAGACATTCTACAACCATCCTAGGCAAATTATTTCAGTGCTTAGCCACCCTGATAGGAAATTTTTCCAAATGTCCAGCCTAAACCTTTCTTGTTGCAATTTAAGCCCTTTGGTTCTTGTCCTATTTTCAGAGGCTAAGGAGAATATTTTTTCTCCTTCTCCCTTGTAACACCCATATAGGTGCTTGAAAGTTGCTGTTATGTCCCCTCTCAGCCTTCTCTTTTCCAAACTAAAGAAGCCAAATTCTTTTAGTCTTCTCTCATAAGTCATATCTTCTAGACATTTAATCATTTTAGTTGCTCTTCTCTGGACCCTCTTCAATGTCTCCACATCATTCCTAAAATGTGATGCCCAGAACTGGACACAGTACTCCAGTTGAGGCTTATTCAGTGCAGGGTAGAACAGAAGAATTATTTTTTGCGTCTTGCTCACAACACTCCTGTTGATGCATCCCAGAATCATGTTTGCGTTTTTTGCAACACTGTTGCACTGTTGACTCAGACTCAGCTTGTGGGCCACTATGACCCCCTAGGTCACTTTCTACAGTACCATTGGGTGGGAATGGTGTGGAAGTGGCAGGGAAACAAAGCTAAAGGGAAAACCAGTTTATATGGAACCAGCAAAAGTTTACAGGGCTTTTTTGTTTCTGTTTCTGGTAATTTCCTAGGGTCTCCATGTGCTATACAAACCTTAATTAAATCTCCATCTTCCAATAAATTAAAAAAAATTGTGTATCTTTTAGAGATTGTCAGATTGAGACATTGAAAGGTCAGGAATGGGACCTTCCAATTCATCTAAGAGAGTTTGGAAGCACAAGTCCCAGTAATTTTTAAATGGAATTTCTGCTCCTAGGTGAACTGTGCAACTTCTGAAAATCCCACTCATAAGTGATCTGTTGTAAGCCACATGCTGAGTTGTTGGCAAAAGCACAGATAGGATCTGGGCCCAGATGTGTGCTTTTATCATTGGATTGCACTTCTTTCTTGAGCAGTGAGTTACCAATTTAGATATTCATTGCTAAATTTAATGTTTATATTGTAATCATGCCCCTCTCTTTAGGCAATCTGATCTCTATGGCAACAATTCAAGACTGCTCACTGTGCAGAATTAAAACAACTGTATACAAAAAATGGAAGACACAACCTTCCTTTATAAAAAAACAAGCAACTCCCCGATCAAACACACACTAATTAAAAATTATGCGAGAAAAACATGTTGCTCACAATCACCAATTATTGCATGCATATTTTTATGCTGCAGAAAATCTGTCTGCTGTTTTAATTATTGTATACACTAAGATTTCCTACATAGATATACTGTGAGTGAATAGTTTTTCTTGAGTGTTTTATACTAGAAGTTTGGGACACATTTTATACTGTTGCTCATGACAAAAATTCTAGTTACTATTGGGCCAGGAAATCAGAATACTAGGGATTGTATAGTTTCTTCAGGAAAGTATGGAAAAAAACAGCATCATGAAATGTATGAAGGGGAATCTGGTGATTTTTTTTTTTAGCAGTGTATGGAAGTGAGTCATGGGAAGTCAATATTACCGAAAAGGAAAATGAAGCTTTTGAACTGCTGTGCTAGAAAAAAACTCTGGTGTATCTTCTGGATAGGAAAAAATAACACATGCATGTGTTAGAAATATTAGAGGAAAGCAGACCCTAATGTCATATGAACAGATTCAAACACATACTTTCATTCCATTAGACATAGAGTTGGAAATAACTTGGAGAAAGCTATTCTGGAAGGAATTGTGGCTGCTTCTTGTAATAAGGGATTACCCACGAGGAACAGGATAAATGGGGTATTACAGATCACTGGAAGGCCAGCCACTAAATGCTTGAGGTTAGTGGTGGATCGAAGGCTTCAGAAAATTCTCCTATGATGGTCACTGATTGGCTACGTCTACACGTGCCCCAAACTTCGAAATGGCCATGTGAATGGCCATTTTGAAGTTTACTAATGAAGCGCTGAAATGCATATTCCCATGAGCTGATGGGAATAAGGGGACTTCGAAGTAGGTGGGGTCCTTTCGAAAAGGAGCCCCGTCTGGACGAGACGCGTGGTGGCAAGCCGCGTCAATTTCGAAGCGCCGCTGCCGCCCACATGCTAATGAAGCGCTGAATATGCATTTCAGCGCTTCATTAGTAAACTTTGAAATGGCCATTTGCGTGGCCATTTCGAAGTTTGGGGCACGTGTAGACACGGACATTGTTAGACATGAATATTAGTTTGGTGGAGAGTAAAAGAAACAGCAGTTTTGATCAGTGGCATGGTACTGCTTTCATTCACATCTCTTAAGTTTAAGGCCTGACCCTTGCAAATACTGTACGTATGTGTACAGACTTTATATGTTGAGTAGTTTTGTTGAATACAGTGGGCTTGAAATGTGTGTGTATGTTTTAGAGGTGGGGCTTGAGCATGGGGCCTTTTTACAGGAGGCTGTAAATAAATGATCATAATATATGTGATGTAGCTAGTTGAACTCATTTTGCATGCCTTCAGGACGGCAGGTGGAAACATCGATAACATTCATTTTTTTCTAGATCTCAGCTGACAAAACCCCAATTACTTCATAGTTTCTTGATCCATTACCCTTTCATAGTTCTTAATAAGCTTTAATTTTGAGAGTGAATGTTTAAGCTTAGAAATGTCACAGGGGGAGTTAGAATGAAACATGCTGTGCAGACTCCTGGGATACTTGGCAATGAAGTACTGTTTTCAATAATCAATAAGACAGCCAAGTGAGTCTCTGGCATGGAGTTTCTTGGATATCTGCCTTCAGCCAACCAAAGCTAAAATTCATCTCGGAGAAATTTTATTTTCAATGTCTTTGCCACTTAGAAGTATTGTTTTGTTTTGTTGGTTGCAACTGAAAGCAAGTTTGCTTGTGCCATGCCATGCCAAATGCCATGCCAAATGTTCAAACTACTAACAGTTAAAAAAGCTGAATACTGATGCTCAGATTTCCGTAGAAAATTATTCACTTTATATATTTTGGAGTCAGTTAAACATAGCTCATCAATGTGAGGTTTTTCTGATATTGGTTTTCACTGAATTTGGCTGCAATGTCTCATATTGTTGCAAGACAACACCTATCAGCATCTTTAAGTTCATGTTGACACAACTTTTAAAATTTAGTTAGTATTCCAAAGAAGCAATGATTCTTTTGTGAGAGCCAGTTGCTTTGTGTTGCAGAGTTTTAAGTACCACATTGGCTGTCTCCAGGGTCTTCATTTACAGTGCAGGAAGGAACAAAAAGTTGGTTTTGTGTTTCTTTAGTACCAAAACTTTATGGTATTTTTCTGTGGTCAGGGTTGATTAAGGCATAATGTGGTCCAGATCTATCAAACGTTCAGCCTTTCTCTCTCCAAATAAATATCAGAGAGGTAGCCATGTTAGTCTGCAGTTTCGAGAACAACAAGAAGTCTTGTGGCACCTTATAGATTAACAGATATTTTGGAGCATAAGCTTTTGTGGGCAAAGAGTCATGCACCTGATGAAGCGGGTCTTTGCCCACCAAAGCTCATGCTCCAAAATATCTGTTAGTCTATAAGGTGCCACAAGACTTCTTGTTGTTCTCCAATAAAGTTTGCATACCACAGTCTGGTAACCAGTTATCAAAATAACCCTGGAAATCTCCACCAACCACAAACTAGGGTAGTAGAAAATAGATCATGTGGATCCACCCAGTCTGCCATGCCCCCTTATGTAATCTCAGATGGGTTTATGTATTTCCTGAATGTATTCACAGAACTTCTTTGCATTCATTATTAGAGGAAAGCCCTGGAGCAAAATGCTGATCCAAATGTACCCCATCCTCTTTGTAACAACAGCAACCTGTCCCTTTGCCACATGTATAAGAACAATATCTACATATTCCATTCTTGCAAATCACACACCTCCCACACAACCATCTGTTCCATTTCCTGATGCTTTCTATATTTTGTATCATTTGGCATTAAATCCTAGAGAAAATAGTTTTTTGTTTCCCTGACTGCTGTTCTCACTGTCTACTAAACAAACAAACAGCATAAAATTGCAGCTTGGTAATCAGTATATGCAAAAATGGTAGCCTTTCCCTGTTTCTTAACAAAAATATAATAGCCGGCAGCAGGAGTGAGTTCTCTTATTACTAAGACCTCATGATTTTTCCTATAAAATATTATCCCACAAAATATTCCCGTGAACAAAGCAGATTTTGTGCTTCATTGTTCTTGCTTACTCATTTGTGCTTATTTCCTTGATGTATTTTCTAATTTATTTGGATCCTTGATTTAGCCAAGAGGTGTAATATCTCCAGTAGCCAGAAAGCTCCCTATTTGTTACACAGCTGAAGAGGCATAAGTGCACTCACATTAAGAGTTTCATCTAATTCCACTGAATTTCTTGCTCACTAGGCTGCTTTTCAGATCTGCCTCTTTCTCAGTGGGAATAGGAACAACTTCTTGTTTTGCAGTAAATGCTCAATGTCTTTTCCCCAAACCATGTCCCTTTTTTGGAGCTTAACCATGACAACTGCAGTGGGCATATGGACCTGAGGCTCTACACAACCAGAGGGTCAGCAGAATACTAATGCAGTGGATTCCTACTGGCAGTATCTCAAACATCTCTGCCAGCAACAGAGATCACTTTCTTCAAATCTGTACTTTCTGCTCCTCCACCATTAATTAATAGACCTATTTTGTTGACATTTATTGTGCCTGCTTTCTCCCTCCTGAGCTTCTCTGCAATGTTATCTCCACAAATTGCCTCCTTTTACATGGTCTCCTCATCTCCTCCCAGGTCCATACTTTGCCCCAGTAACAAAAACCCCCTATGTTGAGCCCACTGAAATCAATCATAGAGCTCATGTCAGTGGGAGCATAGGTAATCACTGGAATACAGGGACTGGAACCATGTCTAGGTAAATGACCTAACCACTGGGCCAGAGGTGATTCTCGCATACCGACTCAATGAATATTTAATTATGTATAGGCAGTGAAATTGCTCCAACAAAAGAGGCTGAGAAAGACAAACCTGAGAATACCTCCTAGAGCAGTGGTTACTGAGCAGGGGAAGGGGTCAGAGAATCCAGGATCTAATCCCGTCTCCATACCAGGCAGAGAAGGCAACCTGTCTCATGTCTTCTGGCTCTCGGGTGAGTACCCTAACCACTGTTACTGGTTAGAGGTGGGGGGGGAAGCAAGAGGAGGGATGCACCACCATCTGCTTTTCTATGGCATTCACCTGGGTGTAGACATACTCAAATCATGTTTACCAGAGCAGGACCAAAAGGCAAGATAAGTGGTGGAATGCCTAGTTTGTGGAATACCTAGTTTGGGCACCAAAGGGCTATACTGAGTCAGGACAGAGGCAGCTGTGTGCATGCCCAGCTTCTAAAAGTTAGGTGCCTTGGGGGACATCAGGGGTGGAAATTTAGGTGCACAGGGGCTTTGGAAACAGTTTAAGTGATGGTTTTGTTAATCCCACTATCACCTAAATGCTCGATTCAGGTGCATAAAGTGGCAGGAGTCCAAGTCTCCTTCGCAAATCCCAGCCTAGATCTTCTTAAATTGTTGTGTAGTAGAAAAGGGCTCCTTTCAGGGTTACATCCTGTTGGTGTTACCTAATGCAAATAAGAAATTATCTAATTAATAACGAATTGCTGCCTTTAAACCTGCAGAACATGGAAAATGGGTTTGTTATCCATTGGCTGCTATCTGACTTGCACTGCACAGTGGTTAGCAAGGTATTTCTTTCTGAAATATTGCCCTTTTTATTAAGTTAAGATGACAAGCTGTAGCTTTTAATGGAATGTCATATTGATTGCATTAAAGTCTTTGAAATAATGGCCAGCATGGCTGCCAACAGGGTGGCATTATTAAAGGTGCCAAAACAGATCAAGCTCACATCTTTAAACTTTTTTCTTGTCCCACAGTATATTTTTCTTAGTTTGCATAAAGTTATTTTTTTTTAAAGTAACATGCTGGTTAGCTGGACTGCCTTTCAAGAGCTTCATGAAATATTCAAAACACAGATAAGTCAGGCTGGCTGGGAAAGAGCACACTTCTCTCCAAATGTAAGGGATATCTGTCTACTTGCAAGCATTTTATTACCCATTGCTGCATAGGGTGCAACAGACTGCATCCTATAGTGCAAAAATGTCCTTTGGAATGAATGGAAGCTCATGGGAATATCTCTGAAGACTTGCACTTCTTTAACATACTGAGTCTTGTGATGCTGACTTTCTTTTTCGGAGAATTTGGATACTATTTTATAACCACAAATAGCTCCATTTAGCATTACTTTTTAGCTAAGGTAAATACTGCTGACCATAGTTAAGTATTCATGCGTTTTTTCCCTAGCAATGCCTCTGTGAGAGAGAGCAGTGTTATTGTCATAATTTTACAGATAGGAACTTGAGACACAGAGGGCCAGGGCCAGAAATGTAACTGGGGCTTCTTACTTCTAATGATATGGATGGAAGTTAGGTATCTAATTACCTTTGAAGATCTGGCCAGAGAGACTGAATGACATGTCTAATTGCATAAAGGGCATGTAGAGCAGGGAACTGAGTCCTGATCTTCCAAATTCTTGACTAGCAGCCTAACCACTGGACTGTCATTCCTCTTTAACATACGTGCTTGTAGTAAGGGTTTAAACTGTTCAAGATAGTCAAGACAAAGGCAGACTCTGAAGAACTTCAAAAAGATCTCATCAAACGGAGTGATGGGGCAACAAAATGGCAAATGAAATTTAATGTGGATAAGTGTAAGGTGATGCACATTGGAAAAAATAACCCCATCTATACTTACAATATGATGAGGGCTAATTTAGCTATAACTAATCAGGAAAGAGATCTTGGAATTATTGTGGATAGTTCCTTGAAAACACCCATGCAGTATGCAGAGGCAGTCAAAAAGGCAAATAAGATGTTAGGTATTATTAAAAAAGGGATAGAAAATAAGACAAGGAGTATCTTACTGCCCCTATATAAATCTATGGTACGCCCACATCTTGAATGATGTGTACAGATGTGGTCTCTTCACCTAAAGAAAGATATTCTGGCACTAGAAAAGGTTCAGAAAAGGGCAACTAAAATGATTAGGGGCTTGGAACAGGTCCCGTGTGAGAAGAGGCTGAAAAGATTGGGACTTTTCAGTTCAGAAAAGAGGAGACTGAAGAGGGGACGTGATAGAGGTATATAAAATTATGACAGGTGTGGAGAGGGTGAATAAGGAGAAGTTATTTACTTGTGCCCATAATACAAGAACTAGAGGACACCAAATGAAATTAATGAGTAGCAGGTTTAAAACCAGTAAAAGAAAGTTCTTCTTCACTCAGCGCATAGTTAATCTGAGGAACTCCTTGCCAGAGGAGACTGCGAAGGCTAGGACTATAGCAGAATTTAAGAAAGAGATAGATAAATTCATGGAGGTTAGGTCCATAAAAGGCTATCAGCCAAGGGTAGGAATGGTGTCCCTGGCCTCTGTCGGAGGCTGGAGATGGATGGCAGGAGACAAATTGCTTGATCATTGTCTTCGGTTCACCCCCTCTAGGGCACTTGGCACTGGCCACTGTCGGCAGACAGGCTACTGGGCTGGATGGACCTTTGCTCTGACCCAGTATGGCCGTTCTTATGTCTCAGCATTTAAAAGCATACACAAAACAACCTTCCCTCTTTTCCCTGGCCAGTCTGCCATAGCCAAACTCTTTGGAGAAGTCCATGAACCCAAAGCTCCAACCTGGTGTAGGTAAGTTGTGGGGAGGGAGAAAGGACTTTTGTCCGGGAAGTCCAGCTTTTGTCATTTCTTTAAAGTAAATATTGCAAAGAAATTAGTAGAAAATGTATTTAATTCACTTTTCATTGAGACATGATAAAAGAAGGTCTAAATCTCAATACAAATATAAATATTTACAAAGATGTTGCCCCAAACTTTCAGAAATGACAAGTGATTTTGGTTGTGCAACTTGTGACCTGTTAGAGGGGCCTGATTTTTCAGAGGCTGTGAGTGCAGCACTTTCTGCATGTCAGGCCCATTTAAGATGCCTCAAGATTTGAACTTACACAGTTCAAATCAGTGTTTTTTAACTTTTGGGCCCAGTTTGAGTGGATCTAGTTAATCCTCCGATTATAATTTGGTTAACCCTTTATAATCCAGAAATCTCTCTTTTGGCAACATCCATAATCCAGCATAATTTTAATTAGCCAGACCACCACTTATCATGGGTGTGGCCAAGTTTCCCATGGTCCCATAAAGTTTGTTTACAGCAACCAGTCCTGTCTGTCAGTGCTCTGTGCTGTTATTTAGCTGTAATTTACCTCTAAATGTCTTCTAAGAGCCCAGTAAGCTGTGCAAGTGTTGGTAATGCACTAGACAATAGTGACCTCCTGTGATCTGGGAGATTTTCTCGTTCAGGTCCTGGGGGTTCTGGACTACAGAGGTTCAACCTGTACTCATTTGATCACTCTTTGAAATAATCTCATATAGACGTGTGTCCACTTGAGCTTTAAATCTCTCTAGTGGTAGTGGTCCACAAGGTCCCTTTTCAGCTAGTTTCCTTGCCTAACTTTTAGAATTGTTCCAAGCATTCAATCCACTTTCATTCAGTATTGAAAGTTCATTTTCTGGTCCAGCTGGCCCATGAAGTCAATCTACACTAGCCCTTTGTTAAATTGTCAGTGAACATCATTCATGCTTTCTCCCATTATGAAGCTCCCTGTAAACCTCTGCAAAACTAATTATTCCCCTTCAGATCTCTCCTTAAAACTTTCCTCTGCCATGAAGCCTAAAACACTTAACAGTAGTTATGCTTCTGGCATACTGAGTCCATAGCCTCTCATCCTGATCACTGTTGTCTCATTGTATCCTTGTACCCCCTAGCCAATCTGTCTGTATCCAGCTGAGTTTACGACTGTAAGTACTTGAGGCAGAAACTAGGGTGACCAGATGTCACAATTTTATGGAATAGCTCTGATATTTGAGGGCTTGTCTTCTATAACAGCCTTTTATCCACCCACCCCCAGGCTGGTTTTTTTCATACTTGCTATCTAGTCACCCTTGCAAAACTATCTTTTTGTTCTGTGTTTGTATGGTGCACAGTGGGGTCTCTGTCCATGACTAGAGTTCCTAAACTGTGTAAGATAGATATATATTTTTTCTGAGGTAATAAATTAGAATAAGTCAGAGCTGGGCAACTATTATGACCAGTGTTCCTTCTAATTTTTTCCATCCATGTGTGTAAAAAAGTTTTTGATGTGCACCAAGACATGGGCAGCTGTGTACCACCAATCGAAACACATACTGCCCGCTGAGGGTGGCTGTGTGTGCTTGGCTAATCAGCTGGGTAGCACCTGCATCTTTCTTAGGTGGCTACTCAAGTGCTCAGCTCACAGGGAGCACTGATCATTATCCTTGTATGAGACTAACTAGCCCTTTTCTTCATTCCACAGTCCTAGATATGTTTTATCCATTATCAGATGTCTCTTTTCACTGAATTGAATGGCTGGGTCTCTTAACATTTCCCCACAGGGCTTATTTTTCAAACATTGATGACTCTTGTTACTTTCCTGAATTCTTGCCCAATTTTTTTTCAAATGTTGTACTCTGAGGCCTAAAACAATGCTGAGCAGAGTGAGATAATTATCTCACCTCATGGAAGAGGAAATAAATGTAAAGGTTAAGAATGGAGATTAGAGCAAAATACAATTTGAAGGAAGTAAAAGCATTCAGAAATCAAATTGTGGGCCTGCCCTTCATGAATTGTTTCAATAATGCTGTTGCTTAGGCCTTGCTGACATTAGGCTTATTTCAGTAACATTTTCACTTTTTTTATTACGACTGGTGATATTAACTTTAGAAGATCAAGTGAAAACAAGGTATTGGCAGCTACTAAGTGTTATGCCTTGTGTCATGTAGAGCTGTTTCGAGCAGGGCTAGGCACCGTGGCATTTAAACCATTAAAGCAGTCCAGTAGCACTCTAAAGACTAACAAAACAATTTATTAGGTGGTGAGCTTTCATGGGACAGACCCACTTCTTCAGACCACAGCCTTACCAGAACAGATTCAATAGATAAGGCACAGAGGAACAAAAATAGTTATCAAGCTTGACAAATCAGAAAATTGTAATCAAGGTGGGCAAATCAGAAGAGAAGAGGGGCAGTAGGAAGGGGGAAGCTGAAGAGTCAGATAAAACAAAGTATGTAAAAAAGTCCTTCTAATGGGCCAGGTAATTGCCATCCCGGTTCAAACCACATGTTAATGTGCCGAATTTGAATATAAAAGAGAGTTCTGCACTCTGTAGGCGATCCTTAAAGTTCCTTTTCAGTAAAACACAGACTTTCAGGTCACTAACCAAATGGCCCACTCCGTTAAAGTGCTGGCTGACAGGTTTGCGAGTTAGGAGTTTTTTGATGTCTGTTTTGAGCCCATTCTTTCTTTGTTGAAGAGTGTTTACCGTTTGCCCTTTATACAAAGTATGTGGGCATTGTTGGCACATGATGGCATATATGATGTTAGTTGAGGAACATGAGAATGTGCCTGTGCTTAATTTGTGTTTTCGATGATTTACCTTCTAAAAAAATCTGGCATGTCTGGCAGAAAGGGCATCACACACACCTGGGGGATAGGTGGACCCAACGTTAAAAAACACCGCTTTAAGGGCTTGTCTGTGCTGTCCTGTAGTTTGGACTACTGGAACATGAATTTCAGTGGGCACCAAAGTGCTGTGCTGTATCCTCACCCTCCAGATGCCGCATGCATCAACTATAAGGTTGCCAGTTCACACTAATATAGTTCTCATACTACCTTAACTGAACTAGGAATCTGTTAGAGAAGCTAGGCACCTGTTAGAGAAATAAGCCTATGTAGACCTCTCCTAAAAAGTATTTTTCTCCTATCAAGATATCTGTATTATACCTATCTGCCATTCCACGCTTATTTAATTTGAAGTTCGGGACTGGTAACCTGCCAAATTGTGGAATATTGGAATAACAAGTATTATAGTACTATATGTTATTAGAACTGATTTGAGTATTTTTGTTCAAAAATTCATTCTATGAAAGATAGCCTTTCTTTATATGTGATAACTTGGCAAGTTTTTTGTCAAAAAGTAAATCTCACAAATTTTGAATTTTTGCTCTTTTACTTTCTTTCCTTTTTTTGCCATGAAATGCAATAAAATATCTGCCACCTAGATTTCTTATTTTAACTTTGTGTGTGTGTGTGTGTGTGTGTGTGTGTGTGTTCGTTCCTCCATTTTTCCCTTAGCTACTCACCATCATCAGAATGTCCTCCCTCTTTAGAAAATGAGGGACAAAAGGACAACGAAAGTCTGTAACTCAGCCGGCGTGTGTTGTCTAAAATACTGGAGAAGCTTTGATAAGTTACAGTACGAAGAAAAATATGAAATTACTGAAGAAGGGAGAATTAAAAAAAGTCCTGGTAATAGTTAATTATGTTTCATTTAGGGTGCGTCTACACTAGCTGGCTACTTCAAAGTATCTGGCACAACGTCGAAATAGCATGCGTCGCGTCTACATTTCAACGTTGAAATCGATGTTAGGTGGTGAGACATTGAAATCGCTATTCCTATCCGAAGATGGGAATAGCGTCCTACTTCGATGTTCAACGTTGAATTAGGGCGTGTGTAGATGATCTGTATACCGCTACGTCAAAATAGTGGGGTTCTCCATGGCGGCCATCGGCTGAGGGGTTGAGAGATGCTCTGCTCAGCCCCTGTGGGGCTCTGTGGTCGCCGTGTGCAGCAGCCCATAGCCCAGGGCTTCTGGCTGCTGCTGCTGCTCCTGCAGCTGGGGGTCCATGCTGTGTGCATTGGGTTTGCAACTGGTTGTCAGCTCTGCGGACCTTGTGCTTTGCAGGCTGGGTGTGTCTGGGAAGGGCCTTTAAGAGAGCAGCTTGCTCTTGCCCCAGAAGGGCTGGTCCAGCCTGTGACCCCGTCCGCAGGCTTTACTGGCCACTTATTTCGACGGGGAGTGCTTGTGTGTGTGGACGCTCCGCATTTCCTTCCGGGGTGGCTCCTTTCGACATTCTCCCTTGCTACTTCGACATTGAATGTCAATGGCACCAGCCCCAGAGGAAGTGTAGAAGATACGCGTCGAAGTAGCCTGTTTCAATGTTCATACTTCGACGTAGTGTGCTAGTGTCGATGTAGCCTTAATGGCAGCAAAGGTGGGGAAAAAGGTGGCTGGTCTGAAGTGCTGCTCAATTATCTTTAGTGCCTCAGAGAGCTAGTGTTTGTCTACCTGTGAATGGGAACCAAACCTCCATGCTGCAGTGTAGTATGCCCTAAATGTTTATATACACAGAGCTCAGTAAATGGTAATTATGCAGCTGACGCTGCTCTCTCTTTATCTCAGGTCCACTGAAAATTTTCACTTGTAAGACACCGAAATGTAGAAGTGTACGGGTCAGTTGGTGTCATACCCACATGCTGATTGTCAGCAGATAATGAGGTTCCATGTTTAAAAAGCAAGTGCACTGCGAGGCTGATATATTGTGTGTAAAGGTTTTCTGCTGATTCTTCAAACTGCTCTGGGCAGCCTTATCTCTGTACCCAGGGGAGAACCAGTGACTTCAGTAGCCTAAATCCTGGCCGTTTGTTCTTTGCCATCATAAGGCCTAAAAGGAAAATATTCACTTTATCCCTGATTTAAAATCCACGCTAGACTGCATTGCTGTAACTGTAAAGATAAACTAAAACATGCTACTTTGTAATGGCTAGGCTCACAATGGTTTCGTTTGACTTATTAATGAACCACATGCTTACTGCCTACTATTTCAAGCAGTAGCAGGCACATAGCTTACTTTCACATTGACACAGCAGTCTTGGTTTTCCAAGCCAATGTCAGATTATTAAGCAAAAAATGTCAGTTTAAAAAAGTTAGGTTTAGTTCTTTGACGTGCATGAAATTTTTCAGGCTGGTAATCCCTGGATGCCATTATATTTTGGTTGCCCCAGTACAAGGTGCAATGATCTTTTTTGCTCATAAAAAGAATGGTTGAATTGCAGCTTTTGCATGGACTCTGCTGCATTTGCTTCCTTTTTTGTAAAAATATAATCTTAATTGGGAAAGCAACCTTGAAAGACTTAACAACACTATCTGAGTATGAGTGATTTACTACAGTAGAAGGTTATTTTTGAGGCTTAATTAGGAGTGGGAATGGTCCTTTGTAATTACAGGAATAAAGGAAGAATGAGACAGGTATAGCCAAATTTGAATTTCACAAGTTTTAATGTGAAATTATTTCTTAAATTTCCACTTGCTTTGCAAATTCAGAGCACTTGTTTGGCACCAGGCATGTGAAAGAGAGGTTAGAACTCTATGCAGGTGTTTTCTAGCTTGCAGGATGGATGCAATTCTCACCAACCGAGGCTTTCCCTCCTGCTTGCATCTGGACTGTCAAACCCAGTCCAAATGTAAGCAGGGTCTGACTGAGCTCTCCCCTGACATCTAGTGTTGAGCTAGGGAAACAGACTTGAGGAGCAGACTCTGTGTAGCCATGCCTACAGTGCCTGGGTGTGGTGCATAATAGACCAGCTTTGCCAAAATGAACAATTTTGGACCGTGCTGGGTTACAAGCAGAGGTACCTCTTAATAAGGTGAAAAACACCAACAAACAGCTAGTGAAGAAGAGAGCCAGCAATAAACTGGTGTAGATTTCACACAGGCAGGCTGGTGCCGTGGCCACTCTAATGAGCGAGCTGTGTGATATTGCCATGATTGCCCACCGGCTACCTTCTGATGTGCTCAGATATCTTGGTGATGAACATTGTGGAAAATGATATGCAGGACATTGGCAGGAAGCAAATCATGAGGACCCTCCAAACAAGGTGACATTGCATCTGATGAAGCGGGTCTTCACCCACGAAAGCTTATGCTCCAAAATATTTGGTAGTCTATAAGGTGCCACAGGACTTCTTGTTGTTTTTGCGCATACAGACTAACACGGCTACCTCTATGACACAGAGCACACAGTCATCACTCTGAGAGCCAGAACCATGCTGGAGAGAAAGCTAAAGGAAGCCGCCTGATGCTATGAGACAGAAACCAGACCTGGGTAAGGTCCTTTGAGGTGGTCTGTAAGTGAGACACAAACAATCACTTCTACCATGGGGTGGAGGGTAGGGGCAGCTTCACCCAGTTTGCCGACTGGAGGTTCATCCACGGGGCCTAGCTTAACTGCATCCAGCTGAACAGAGCTGCCCACCCTGGGCAGTGGGACAAGAAATGGAGGAAGTGCAGCTATGCCAACAAGATGCTATCCCCGCCATCTTGCGTAGCTGCAAACCCCATTCCAGAGCTGGGCAACTGCACACACGGCCATCCAAGATTGCCTCGTTAGAGCTACCCTGCTACCTGTGAGGGAAGTGGCCGTGAACTTTGCCATCTCTGGAACAGATAGCGAACTGCAATTGGGCATCATTATCACTGGTAAGGATTGGGAAAAGATCATCAAAGTAGACACCACGGTTCCCTTTGAAAACAGGACCCAATGTCCAGTCTTGAAAGGTGGAGACATATGTCCCTCTGGTTGATGCCTTGGGGCTACAAGGTTCAAACTCACACTCTGATCACCAGAGCCTAGGCCCATGGAATGCCAGTAATGAGCAAATGCTGAGTGACTGTGGAGTTGGTCAATGCAATGCTCAGTTGATGCAGCAACTCATGGGGTTGCATGATATCATTGGACATTAGCAATACCATAAGGAATGAACTGGAGTGCTGGTGAGAAGCACAGCTGGATAAGTAACTCAAATACTTCCGTGATAGATTATATTTTCTAATGGACAACCTGCCCTAAATTTCTAATTACTGAGGAGCAATTTTCACTCATCAATACATTTGCTTTCCACAACTTACTTACCGTATAGCTTTTTATAAGCGATCCACTGGAAAATTTGAACGCTAATATCAAAACTGCATTGGTGAACTTATTCACCTGAATTTGGTTTATTGTTGACTATGTACTATATGTGTCTTATGACACTTACAGCAAACTTTGTCTTTTTGGATAATCTAAGTACTATACCCTGATGTACAGACACTCTCTTCTTGACCTATATACTATATAATTTTTAAAATATTAGCTTTGAGAAAGTTTGAATGCAGGGGCAGTGCCATGTTGTTTTCCTTATTGCAAGAGAAATGGCAGCAGAAGTATGCTTAGCTTAGTCTTAGGCTGTGGCCACACTAGCTGCTCATTTTGAAAATGATTTCGAAATGAGGGGCGATTTCGAAATGAGCAGGAGAGCAACTACACAGAAATTGCTTGTTTCAAAATCAACTTTGAAATTAAAAAGGCGTTCATTTTGAAGTAGTTATTCCACTCCCGTGTTGGGAATAACGCCTCCTTTCGATGTTGATTTCAAAATGAAATGTGTGTAGTTGCTCCCCAACCACCATTTCGAAATGAGAAGTCCTCCACAGAGCCGGTCCCTCCCTAGAGCACAGAGACACCCTGACCAGCTGCCAGAGCTCTATGGCTGTCAGCTATGGGTGCCTTAAAGCTACAGAGACACAGAAACCCCATGCAGGAAGCTGAGAGCATGCTGGAAGATGTAGGAGCACAAGGTGGCCAGACAGCACTCCCAAGCACCCACAGAAAGCAACACCCCTCCATGGCTGGACAGATGGACAGCAGCCAAGACCGCCAGGATCCCCGTGGAGCCAAGAGCTCCGGGTAAGCAGGGCTCCCGGGGCTCTGGGCAGCCCCCAAAGAGGAGGGGGGCCCTCTGGCTGGAGGCTGAAGTCTGGGACCTGCTGGCTGTCTGGGGGGATGAGGACATCGTGCTTAGGACAGAGGGGACGAACAGAAATGTGGATGCCTTCACCCACCTCACGAGCAACCTCACTGCAAAGGGTCACCCCCTCTGGACCCCCAACCAGGCCTGCTCTAAAGTGAAGTAGCTATGGCAGGGGTATGTCCGAGCAAGGGACTCAGCCAGGCAGTCAGGGGCCGCGCCAGCCACCTGCCCCTACTTCAGGGAGCTCCACCAGCTGCTGGGACCCAGGGAAGCTGCACCACCTGAGGAGACCCTGGACATGGCGGAGCCAAAGGGGCAGGGCAAGGAGCCCTAGCCAGGACCCTTGATGACCCCCCCCCCGACTGCAGGCCCCGAAGTACCTGCTGGCACCGGGGACAGCGACAGCCAGAGCAAGAGACTGCTGTGCATTGTTGAGCCATCTGAGGGCCCTAGCCAGTCTACCTCCACCCAGGCCTCCCCTGAACCACCCGAGGAACCCTCAGGTAGGACCAGTCATGGGGTGCCCTGGTCAGGTGGGGGGGTGGTCCCCAACACAGCTGGCACAGGCCCAGGCACATGGCCATAGGCCAGGGACCCAGGGATGGCTGTCATTGCTGCTGCGGGGGGGGGAGGGGGCATGCATGTGGGGGGTGGGCCACCACCAGGGTCAGAAGCCTGGGAGGGCTGGGGCAGTCACTCTAATGGCCCTGCGTTGATGGACCCCACAGCAGACGGGCCACCCCAGAGTCCCCTCATCACAAGCAGGGTGGGATGGCAGTGGGGACAAGACCGGTGGCCGACAGTACCTGGGCTCATGACTGATGGGGCACCACCCTCTCCCTTATGTCTTCAAAATCTTGACATCTGGAGGCACCCCAGCCCCCTGGATGTGTCCGGGCGCCCTGCAGCAGCAGAGGAGGGCAAGGGGGTGACGATTCTCCAGACTGGGCACCGTGGTGGTAGGAGCTGCCACCACAGCTGGGCAGATGATCTGGTGGCAGCCCATGGGGCTGCATGGCAGGAGCAGAACTGCTTGCTGCAGGAATGGCGCTCCATGGAGCGGGCGGCCTGGGACCGGGTGGCTGGGTGTCTCCACACCCTGACCCAGGCCATCGCCAACCGCCTGGCCCAGCCGCCCACCCCATGGATGGCCTTTTCCACAGCACCCATCTCTGCCCCAGCCCCCCCTTCCTCCCCGGTACCCTCCTCCTCCCCGCCACCTCCCTCTGACCCAGCCCCACCTGTCCTCCTCGGTCCCCTCCTCTGTCACGTCCCCTCACCCCAGCCTCCCCCTCTTTCCCCCCACCCCCTTCTTCCCCAGCTCCCCCCTGTGCCGTTCCGCTCCTCCCCTTGTAGCTCTGCTCCCAGCTGACATGGCCCTGGCTGAGTGGAAGGATCTGGCATGCTGGCTGTGGCTGGGCAAGCCCTGCCTGTCTGTGGCTCCTACCCCTCCTCCCCATGGGTCCTAGCCCCTAGATACCCCCGTCCAGCCCTACCTCCCCATTCCACTTGCCCCATCCCAGCCCCGCTGTGGTCCCCGGACCCGGGGCAATTGCGGTTCCAGGGGCCGTCGTGGCTCCCGACCAGCCACTCTGATGGAGGACTGAGGCCCTCTGTATGCCCATGTAGATAGTTCACCCCCACCCCCTCCATGTAAATATTCACACGTTCTTTGTTTTCCAAAAATAGCAGTTGAATTTATTTAATGGTGATATGTGTCTTGCCTTGGGTGGGGATGGCAAGGGGGGTGCTGGTGGGGTAGGGGCAAGAACCTGGTGGGGGAGTTGCATTGACTGAACTGGGCCAGGTCATGGGGGCCCCCAGGCAAAGGCCTCCCGGAGGGCCTCCCTCCTGCATGTGCACCCCATCCTGGTGCACCTGGTGACACGGGACCGCACCTGGCTGCTCATAGTGTGGCACAGCCTCAGCTGCCCAGTGTGCCACAAAGAGCTGCGTGCTCTCCACGAGGTTGTGAAGAGCACAGCAGGCGCCCAAGACTGCAGGTACGCTGAGCAGGCCTACCTCCAGGTGCATCAGGAGGCACCGGAAACGTGCCAAATGCCCTCTCAACGGTGTTCCTGGCCTGGTTGAGGCGGGTACTGAAGAGGTCCTGGCTCTCATTGGTGTGTCCCATGCAGGGGTGCATAAGCTAGGCCTGGAGAGGGTAGGCAGCATTGACGATGATGCACAGGGGCATGGTCACGTCCCACACTGGCAGCTCCCATGGGGGTGTGTAGGTGCCCTCTGCCATCCTGCGGCCGAGCCATGAGTTCCTCAGGACACGGGCATGATAGGCCCTGCCCAGCCAGCCTACACAGATGCCTTTGAAACATCCTCGGGCATCGACGAGGGCCTGGAGGACGATGGAGTGGTAGCCCTTTTGGTTTATGTACCATCCCTGGCTGTATGGTGGGGCCCAGTGTGACGTGGGTACTATCCAATGCATCAATGCAGCTGGGGAATCCCAGCTGTTGGATGCTAGCCATGGCAGCATCCACATCTCCGAGGTGGTGCCGGAGGATTCTGTTGATGGCAGTGACAACCTGTAGGGGGTAGAGGGCACAGGCACCCATGAGTGTGTGGTAGCATATGGGGGACCCCGCCTCCCTAGGGCCCCACTCCCCGGGGCTCCACCAAGGGTGTGTGGCCCTGGGTGCTTTACCTTAAGGAGGATGACCCCGACGGTGGCTTTCCCCACCTCGAATTGGTGGCCAACCCAGCGGTTGCTGTCCAGGGTGGCCAGCTTTCACAGGGCGATGGCCACTCGTTTCTCCAGGGGGAGCGCGGGCCACATGCAGGTGTCCTGGTGGCGAAGTGCTGGTGCCAGCCAATGGCACAGCTCCATGAATGTGGCCCGAGTCATCCGGAAGTTGCGGAGCCACTGGTCATTGTCCCACTCCCCAAGGACGATGTCGTCCCACCATTCCCCACTGGTGGGGTACTGCCAGATGTGACATCGGGGCTGGAACAGGTGGTGCTTCAGATACACCATGGGGGAGTGGGGGCTGCAGGAGGCTGGCCATGTGTCGGGCAGCACATAGCCTTATATGTCATACTGTCAGGATGCCCATCAGGCTGGCCATGATGTCCAGGGTGTCCCCGTCGGTGAAGTGCTGCAGGTCCATGGCAGGCAGTGGTGTGGTGGCTAACCAAGGCTCTGCTGAGTGCTGTGTTGGAGGTCAGATGCTGCAAGCAGCCAGGGTCCTCAGCATGTGCATGGGGGTTGTGTTTAGGTGGGGTCCCTTAATAGGGCAGCTGGCCTCTGCTTCAGGAAGGGCTTGTCGGCCATTCGTCCCTGCCCTCGCTGTTTCCTGCCCTGTTATTTTGAAACGAAGCTGTGGCTGTGTAGCTGCTCCATTTCGAAATGACTGGCATCTTTTCAATGTTGTGGATCCCAACGTCAATCCGCATTTCATGTGTAGTCGCTTCCTTTCGAAGTGGCTCACTTTGAACTGATGGATAGGGATTACCCCTTTCGACGTCACTTCCTAATGTGGCCACAGTCTTAAAGAGGGGGTCACTTAAACTGAACCTCACTTGCTAAGCAGGGAGAAGGGATGCCAAATCCCAGTGAAAGCAGGGGGTTGGGGTAGGTGGTGTGTTCTGCGTCTACATAGTAATGTGGACTCTAGTCCAAAAGAGCCAGGTGACTTTCCCCTCCCCAGTGTTTTAAGATGGAGTGGATTATACTCAACTGGGAGTCATTGTTTCTTTCAGCATTTACCAAAACTAAGTTTCTGCTTGGCTGATGTAGGGACAGTCATGAAAGGAAAGACAAGACAAAGGCAGTACTGGCAGTGAAGTTCCCTTTTCCACTAAGAGCTGAGATCACAGAGTCACAAAACACTGGAACTGGAATGGACCTCATGGGGTTATCACGTCCAGTCCCCTGCAGTCCTGGCAGGACTCGAGACTGTCTAGACCAGGCGTGTCCAACCCGCAGCCCACGGGCCGCATGCGGCCCTGGACAGCTAGTAGTGTGGCCCCACAAGAGCGTAAACTTTTAACATTATTATGTGATTTATATACATTAACTATATTATATATTTTATATGCAGCCCAAGACAATTCCTCTTCATTCAGTGCGGCCCAGGCAAGCTAAAAGGTCAGACACCCATGGTCTAGACCGTCCCTGCTTTAAGTGGTGGAACCACGAACTTGGCATCACCGAAGTGGCAGTGAGTGTCCACCACTAGTGGCAGCAGGAAATACAGCAGAGACCATGGCAAACAGCCAGCTGCACAGGTGCAAAGCACCCACAGAGACATCGTTGGGTATCCCCTCCTCCCTTCTGGAGTGGGGAGCAGCAGAGGGAGAAGGGAGGGATGTGTTAGAGGTTTCTTCATCAGACTTTCCCACTAGAGGGTAGGAAATTGAGGAAAAGGAAACTGCCCAGTGCTCTGCAGGGTCAGATGCGCTTATGGTCCCATGCTTTGGCTTGTGGTTGTGCTGTTTTCCCAAATTAGTATTTCCTTTCAGAGGAATCCAGGGATGGTGTTAAATTCACTGAGATTGCTGGGTGAGTGTCTGAGCCAACTGTATTCTGTGTTATTCAAAGGAACCCCTAGTTAATGAACTAAGCCCTTATTGCTGCTGACCTCATCCAGCAGAAGGGTTACAAAACATGTTCCTCTTTCCTTCTATCCCGCTCTTTTTCCCCGTGTCCAGCTGAAGTGCTATTCTGAGTGTCTAGCTCATTAGAAATCCATGCCCCACCTCCAATTTCTCTTAATGCAGCAGATGGAGTCCATTAGGAGCCCATGAATAGTCACTGGCATAGTGGTAAGGACGTGAATCTTCGTAAAAAAGATCTTTTTCTCTCAGGACACAGCAAGTGTCAGAAGGAGGCACACAGAGAAGGACACCACTTTGTTCTGGCAGTCACCTCGGGTGGGATCCACAAGGAACTTAGGAGTTGCAAGACTGAGGCTGTATCTTCACTTAAGCAGTTATAACATCTGTGCCACTGTAATGCTTTTGTGGTGGAGACACTTTAAGCCAACAGAAGAGACATCTTCTGTTGGTTTAATTACTCCACCTTCCATGAGCGGCCTTAGCAATGTTGGCGGGAGAAGCTCTCCTCTCAATACAGCACTGACGGTGCTGGTACTGAGGTTAGTGTAACTTATATCACTCTGGCGTGGATTATGTTGAAGTAAAATGTAGTGTAGACAAGGTCTGAGTGTCAGAACATTCAACTTTTAGGCACCTAAAGAATGACAGCGGTGTCCACAATGCTGTGTGAAGCACATAGACTGTCGTATAATGAGGAGAACAGGGAAGAGAGAGGTGCCTGATGACATGATCCACAAAATCCAGGGAGCCATCTAGACTATCCAATGGGAGATGCCAATGAGAGGGGTATATGTTAAACCCCACCCTTTTCTGAATTAGGTGACTGAATCTAGGCTGCAGGGAGGTGTCTGTCTTCTAGCTATCCATGAGTGGGAATCAGCTGCCTGAATGGGAGAGGGAAGGGAAGAAAACAAGGGTGAAAGTGAGTGCTGGGACTTACTGGGAGAGGGTGGCTCTGAGTCCCTGGAAGGGTCATGGCTTTAGGCAGAAAGGATGGGCCTCAGGGACCAGACTCCCTCATCCGGTTCTTCTTGGCTGCCGCTACTGCAGCAGTAGCCAGGAGCCCCAGGGCTCCAGTGGTGATTTAAAAGGCTCAAGAAAGCCCTTTTAAATTGCTGATCCTCAGGGCAGCTGCCCTTTTTGCTCCCTCCTATTGGTGATTTGCCACATGTGAGCCACTTCTTATGGTATACCATATCAGGCCATATCATCCCACTTCTACCTCAGAGAGAGAATGGCCTTGTAGTTCACTGGTTAGGTGTGGGTTTGGGAGATCCCAGAGCCCTGCTCCAACCACTCTGTCATTATTTATCTATAACATATTTTGCAAGTAGTCTTACTGAATTCAATGTAATTGCTCAAAGGATATAATAAGGGAGATATCATGTGAATATTCAAACACTGACTGTGCAACCAGCTGTGAATATTTCCTGTTAGAACTTGAAACATATTGAATGTAGACTAGTTAACTAAGTCATAGCAGGTATTTTTGTTGGTTTAGATAACTAACCATCACAGCTACCATCCATGGATATTTTGTTAAAAATATAACTAGGAATTTGCTTTGTGTGGATAGTAAAACTTACCCTTTATGAGTATTTGGGAGATGTAACGCTTGAGCTGTTTGCCAAAAGTGAACATGAAAGCATCCTGAATGAAATGTAACCAAAAGTAATTCAAATGTGTATTAATGTAAAATGCTTCTCACTCTGTAACTTAGTGCTAGCAGCTCAGTGGTTTGAGCATGGGTCTGTTAAACCCTGGGTTGTGAGCTCAGTCATTGAGGGGGCAATTTAAGCAGCTGGGGCAAATAGATTTAAAAAAAAAACAACAAAAAATGGAGGATAGTGCTTGGTCCGGCCAAGAGGGCAGGGGACTGGACTCAATGACCTCCTAAGGTCCCTTCCAGCTCTCTGAAATGTGTGTTGAAGAGGTTACATAAGCTAGTGCTGGAGTGTGCAGTGGCAGGGAGGTGGAGACCTGACACTTACATAGCAATACACAAGACAAGAATATTCAAACCAAGCAGCTTTGTTGTCAGTTTTCAGACAATAAAGCAGGTAAGTCAATAAATCACTGGATTTCATGAAAAGAGAAAGTGCTACATCACACAACTGGGGAATGGGAATATATTTTGTGGCTGTTTCTTGAGTACTGTTCTGGGCTACAATAGTTTAGAACTTTTAATAAGCTGGTGGTAGAGAAAATAGGCTCAGAGAATCTATACAGAATTCTGACTAATCTAAGGTTCTTTAAAGACAAACAAAATAATTTATTAGGTGATGAGCTTTCATGGGGTAGAGCCATTTCTTCAGGTCTGGAAAATTCCAGGTCTGGAGAAGTGGGTCTACCCCACGAAAGCTCATCATCTGATAAATTATTTTGTTAGTCTTTGAAAGTGCTACATGGCTACTTTTGTGTTTTGTGAAGATACAGACTAACACGGCTACCTCTCTGTGGTTGTGCAAGAAATTCTTTTTTCCAGGAAATTATGGCCGGGGCAAAAGAAGGAACAAGATCATGCTGAACAACTGCACTAAAGTAATCACCATGGCAACTTGCCATTGGTCATATTTTATTCAAATTACTTAGACCTATGGAAGCATGAATTCAGTTAATACTGAGGTGGGGTAACAGGTCATCTAGATGAAATTTATTTGCACAGATTTATTGGACTAATATGAGAATGTAACTGGCCACTTCAGTTAGCTTTACATCATAAAGAAAATGGGAAGCTCCCAAGATGGAAATTAACTTTTTTAGACTTCAGAGAATGAAAAGTGGGATGTGACAAACTGCGGTTTAAATAACACATCAGGCTTAAGCCATTAATTAGAGTCATGCACTTGATTTTTCACATCCACTGAATGCCAAATCAGTACAGATAAAACTGTGGCAAACAGTGTTATGATCCACTTAAACATCTGGTAGTAGCTAAAATTCTCTCAGACTTTCAAAGATGTTTCACATATTTACCCCGGATATTAATTTTTTTGTGTGATTTAGGTAACAAACTATGAATCCATGCACTAGAGCAAATAGAAAGCAGATGCCCTGCAGTTGAAATGAAATCAGCAGTTTGTAAGAGTGAGGAAAGCAGCAACATTTTGCAGCACTCCATGCTGGTTTATTATCTCATGGTCACTCTTATTTTCTCTTTTCTCTTTGGGAGATCCCTTCCCTTCTCCTTCCCAGCTAGCAACATAAGAAATCATGCCAGGAAAGAAAAGAACCTTTTGATTCACACCTTTTTGACACTGACAAGCACAAACTGAGCTTGTGAAAGAAGAGGTTTTTCAAATGCCTTAGTCTGCCCTAGCTGTATAAGTGCTTTTCCTACAAAAAGCCTCCTGATGTTTGTTTTAATAGTTGTACAGAAGTTATCTTAGAGGGCTTATGAAGATAAAAGGAGATTTCCTTCAGTGATCTTTTGAATAGCAGTCTGCTGTAAAAGGAAGGTCTGGGTGTAAGTTGAAAGTACAAATAGCTAGGAATTATCTTCTTCCCTTCCTACAAAAAGTGTAGCATATGAATTTTTAATTTGTGACAAATTTAGTGTAATGTTGAAGGCTATAGTAGCTTTTTAAACCCTGCAGATTCAGGAGGAATGGACTATTAGAAAAGACAACAAAGAGCTCCATGCTGTAGATTTGTTACCTGAATCTTTACCCCAGAGACACCCCAGGCTACACTCACAGGTATTTTATCAAATGCCACTTTCAAAGAAAAAAAGGGGAACTAGTTTTCAAGCACACAAACTCATATCTTCCTGCACTCATACACTTACACAGATGAACTCACGCAGGTGAAGAGTTGCACAGGGACAGTGGAGGAAGTCGAGGCAGAGCAGGTCCAGTGTGTCTGCTGCAGTCAGGAATCTAGGGCAGTAAGATTGTCCATTTGTTCTCTTTGTCAGTTTGCTCTTTTGTCAGCTTAGTACTCAAGAGCAGTCAGTACCATCCGTCCAGGGGAGACTAACTCCTGCGGATAGGTGATGGCAAGAAGCAGAAAAGGGAAAAAAAGAAACTCCTATAGTTTTGCATAATCTTTTATATGCTTCAGTCCAGTCCCACTGCTCCAGGATGTTTTGGCCTTCTCTTGAAGGGGCCTTTTCACATTTCTTGGGGGAGGTTCTTTTGCAGGGCTCAGCTCCCTTTATTTTCTGGCCATCCAGGTGCTTCTGGCAGGTGGTTGTCCAGACAGGCAGGCTTCAGGGACCAATTCCATTGCACACACACCCACATTCACACTTTTCTCACTCACACAAGGGAAAGCTCAGTTCAGAGAGAAAGCAATTTCTTTTACAAAAGAAACAGCCAGGATTTATTACAAATCTATGGTATCTATAAACAATTTCTTACTAACTTGTAATACTTACTATAGACCTAGCAACTGCTACAAAACAAAGTTTTTGAAAAAATACAACTATATAGAAAAAAGCTACATCTACAAAACAAAGCTACTGTTGCAAAGCTTACAGAAAGTTGCAGGACTTAAAACCAGGAGTGACTGAAAGTTACAGAACTTACATTTGTATTGTACTGGACTGAGCAAAGGCTTTATACAACAGACATAAAACATTTTTATTTCATAGCTAGCTCTCTATGTTAATTTCCCCAAGAACACATTTCGTTTTCATACGGATATGAGGGCAGCTGCAGTCTTGAAATCTCATTCCAGCATGCTGTAAAACAGAGAGCAGTAAAAGTAGGACATCTGGGGTCCAGAGTGAGATCTTGGTCACCTGGATATAAATCATGAACAGTTGTGTGGTGTTCTAAGAGAAGCATTATATTGGTATATATCAGGAATCATGGAAAGCAGAATCCTGCCCTGAGTCAAAGTACCAGCCAACACTAAGTAGTAACATTATTAGTTCATTTTAAAATAAGAGATTAAAAAAATTGCCATACTTACTTTGCTCACCTTTTCAAAGAATCCTGAGATTAGTGAAATGTGAATTTCCTGTACTGAGTCTGTTTTGGTTACAAAACTGTCAAATCGTAGTTTTCCAGATGCTTTGTCATTCTGAGATTAATCATTGATTCAATCAGTTTGCCAGCTACATATGTGAGATTTACAGGGAAATAATTCCCTGGATAATTGACAGAGCCTTTTTCAAGTACTGGGGCAACCTGGAACAGAGACCTTAAGAACTAGGCTCTGTCTGTCTGTCAGCATAACGAAGTAATGGTATGGAACAGCAGCTCCCAAAATCTTTTTGTGCTCAGTTTTATCCCTAATCATTTTTAAGCCTTCACTCTGGGGGGAGAAGTATATATAGGAGCTAAATTATCAAAAACATTTCGGTAATTCAGAAACCAATGACACTGTTATAATTAGGGTAAATCAAGACCCTAATGATAGTAGTTGCATGAACTGACAATAACATACAAATCCATGGAGTTAATTTTAAATTTCACAGGGATCCTTCATGCCCGTGAGGTAATAATTCTATCTTGGGCTACATGAATGAATGGTCAGTTGACAAATTGGGTTGTTATACTTTTGACATTGCTGCCATTGGCACCTGACGGCCGTGTCTACACGTGCCCCAAACTTCGAAGTGGCCATGCAAATGGCTATTTCGAAGTTTACTAATCAAGCGCTGAAATGCGTATTCAGCGCTTCATTAGCATGCGGGCGGCAGCCGCGCTTCGAAATTGACACACCTTGCCGCCGTGCGGCGCGTCCAGACGGGGTTCCTTTTCGAAAGGATGATGCCTACTTCGAAGTCCCCTTATTCCCATGAGCTCATGGGAATAAGGGGACTTCGAAGTAGGCAGCGTCCTTTCGAAAAGGAGCCCCGTCTGGACGCGCCGCACGGCGGCAAGGTGTGTCAATTTCGAAGCGCGGCTGCCGCCCGCATGCTAATGAAGCGCTGAATACGCATTTCAGCGCTTCATTAGTAAACTTCGAAATGGCCATTTGCATGGCCATTTCGAAGTTTGGGGCACGTGTAGACGTAGCCAACAGCAGCAAAGGTTAATCTCTCTCTCTTCACCCCAAAGACTATTCAGTTGCAGGACAAATACTTCAGCTGCCATTGGCCTGGTGGGAGGGAAGGGAAGAGAGAGAGCACACCTCTATAGCCCAGGGGGTTAGACCACCCACCTGTTACTCACCCACAGGGTAACAGCTTCAGCAGGAGAGACTGAAGGAGCTCCATAGGAGCACATCCCAGAGCTTGGTAGTTTGAGCATGGATCTGAGAGGGGGGACATCCTGTTCTGGTAGAGAGGGGAGAGCTGAATCAGGGTCTCCACACATCCCAGTGATAATGGTCATAAAGTGGTGCTGTACGACCTCCTCCTCTGACTACTGTCTGTGGAGAGAAGCAAGCACCTGACTCATTCCCTCAGGAAGTAGCTTAGCCGCCTAAGCTGCCTGATTCCATGTGGTGTGTTCCTCTTTGTAGGATGCTAAACAGAAATGATCTGTTCCTAAGAGGGGTGGGGATCTGCACACATTCACCCTCTGTCCTCCCACCTCCCCACTGGCATCTCCCAGTGGCTAACATGCTGCTTTCCTGTGGACGATATTCTCACATGCTCATCTCTCTCCATTCGTAGTATAGGAGCTTAGACACCTAACTCAGCTTTGTGGATTGCAGTGTTGTTTCTGTAACTTTCTAGCACTTGCAAATTAGGTGCTGCAAAGTTCAGTGTTGTGGTACCTACATTCCTTTGTGGATCCCACCCTTCATCTCTGTGCCTCAGCATCCCAGCTATAAAATTAAGATAATATATTCATAACAATGGGAAATTGTATTAACATTAAGATGTGCTTTTTCATTAGTTGCTTGGGTATTAAACGGATCTAATCTGAGATTTTTGATAGCATTTGGGTGATGTGCTCAGCATTACAAAGCCTAACTGATTTAGGAACCTATATATAATTTCTAAATGGATTCAGGCACTTGCGAGTCTAAATTTAATTTACTGCCAAGGGGATTTAGGCTCCTAAAGCTGTTGGGCATGCAACATGAGCGCACCGACATCTAAATTCCTTTAAAAATCTGGGCCCCAGTTACTTTCTGGTTCTGACTGTGACGGGAAGGAGGAGCGACAAAGGGCAGTAACAGGCTGTGGTGTGTTCAAAACCAATGGGTAATTTGGGAAAGGATCAGAAAAGCACCGCTTAGGAGAGAGGGAGCAGAGGAAGGAGGCTAGCCAAAGCAAACCTCTAAACTCTTTTGGTTTTCTTACAAGTGTTTGCCTGTGTCTAAACTGAGAGTTTTGTTGACAAAACTCATGGAGTGTCCACATTACAAATGCTTTCCGGTGACAGTAAATCAACAGAATACGGCACTTCTGTTGGCAGCATTCTGCTGTCCCCCCAGGAGGCAGAATGCCTTTCTTGGCAGAATCTGTTGGCAGAAAGCCAGTGTGGATGCTCTGGGGTCCTTCTGTCAACAGACAAGACTTCTGGGTCACCAGCCAGCCCTGTCTGCTGTGCTTCTGGTTGGCTGTTTTGTTGTGAAAGCGGCCTGGCAAACTGGCTGCTCTCTGTGACCAGAGCAGATCAACAAAGCAATCTGCTTTTGTGTGTGGCCACAATCTGTCAACAGAAGTTTTGTCGTAAGATATATTCCACCAGCAACTTCTGTTGACAGATTGCTGTAGTGTAGAGGTTGCCATTCAGATTCACCTGTTGCTATTCCCTTACTTTTATACCATGACCAGAAAATCTGTCATAAAAACTTGTTGTCTGATACACGTGCTGTCAGTCAAATGTCACAGATTCTAATATCAAGGAAAACCGTTAGCGTTTGTGTGTTTTCAGTTTTACACCACCATGCACCTCCTGTTGGTAAATCCAAAGATCAACTGTGCAGTGTTCTCGAGTAGTGTTAATTATGCACGGATGTGAGGTTCTGACCCTTAGCTGGAAAAACTGAGACAATAAGAAGTTCAATTCAGGTTCTTGGAGGTCAGTGCAACGTTGGCTGCTTTGAGAACTTTTGTCTGTTCTTGAGCAATTCAGTAGAATGTTCCAAACAACAGAAAAAGTCTGTTTCTGCCAATGGTCTCAAAACCTACCCAAAGCTTATTCGAGCTTTTCCCCCCCCGCCCCCCAAACACTTATTAAAATGGCAAAACTTAAGCTGGTCAATGCGTGGTTAGAGTAAGAGTTTCTCTGACAGGTGTTAGCCAAGAACCACTTGATTAGTGTCATTACAAATAGGGTAATAGACTGATTTGTGTGATTATTATAGAATATTAATATTTGAGGGAAAATTAGGTAATTAGTAAAAGGGGTACGACAGCAAGAAGAGGCAATTGAGCAGACTGTTCTGGAAGAAAAGATCAATAAGAGGTAGAATATGCAGGAGACACTTATGTTGGTCCAAGAGAAGAGAGCATTGAAGATCAGAAGGGGTGTTTCCAAGAGGGCACAACAGCAATATAGAGTGAAATGGGAAGTGGTCAATGGCTCAATATCTGGATGGCAGTTGGTTTCAAGTGGAGTGCCCCAAGGCTTGGTTCTGGGGCCGGTGTTATTCAACATCTTTATTAATGATGTGGATGAGGGACTGGATTGCGCCCTCAGCAAGTTTGCGGAAGACACAAAATTAGGGGTAGAGGTAGATATGTTGGAGGGTAGAGATAGAATCCAGAGTGACCTGGATAAATTGGAGGACTGGGCCAAAAGAAATCTGAAGTGGTTCAACAAGGGGATGTGTCGAGTCCTACACCTGGGATGGAAGAATCCCAAGCATGTAATAGTCTGGGGACCAACTGGCTAAGCACAGTATGACAGAAAGAGACCTAGGGGTTATGGTGGATGAAAGGCTGGATATGAGTAAACAGTGTGCCTTGTAGCTAAGAAGGCTAACGGCATACTAGAGTGCACTGGGGGAGCATTTCAAGCAGATTTAGAGAAGTGGTTATTCCCCTCTATTCGACACTGGTGAGGACACATCTGGAATATTGTGTCCTGTTTTGGGCCCCCAAGAATAAAAAGGATATAGGTGTGCTGGAGCAGGTTCAGTGGAGGACAACTAAAATGATTAAGGGTCTGGAGCACAAGACCTAGGAGGCTAGGCTGAGGGATTTGGGCTTGTTTAGTTTAGATAACAGAAAACTTAGGGATGATGTAACAGCAGCCTTCAACTTCCTGAGGGGGAGCTCTAAAGAGGAGGGAGAGAACCTGTTCTCAGTGGTGTCAGATGGCAGAACAAGGAGTAATGGTCTGAAGTTACAGAAAGAGAGGAATAGGTTGGATATTAGGAAAAACTACTTCACCGGGAGCGTAGTGAAGCACTGGAATGTGTTGCGTAGACAGGTGGTGGATTGTCCATCCCTAGAGGTTTTTCAGTCCTAGCTTGACAGGGTCCTGGCTGGGATGACTTAGTGGGTATTGATCGTGCCTGAAGCAGGGGGCTGGACTAGATGATCTCCTGTGGTCCCTTACAGTCCTATGATTCTATGATTCTCTGAAATGCAATGAGGTAAGGAAAGAGACCAGAAAGGATGAGGAGAAATGGTTAGAGGAGCAGTGTGAAGATAGAGAGGCATTATGGCGAATAAGACTAGAGAGGTGCATAAGTTGATAAATAATATTAATAGGAACTGGCAGACAAAGCAGATGGCAATCAAAGATGAGAATGATGAGGTGCTCATGAACAAGGAGAAGGTTGTGCAGCAATGGACAAGATATTGCACCAATCTGTACAAAGCACAGTTGGACCCAAGTGTCTCAGAGGGACTGATTAAAGAACTGAAAGAGATTTATCTGCTGAGCATCAAGAGCAAGACCAATATTTTGAAGGAAAAAGTAGAAAGAGCAGTGAAATTACTAAAGAACAACAAGAGCCCTGGAAATGATAAGAGCATAGGAGAGATGATCAAATGTGGCAGAGAAAGTATGATTCAGGAAATACACCTACCATGTAATATAGCATGGAAAGAATGGAATGGACAATATCCATGCCAGTGACAATACACAAGAAAGGAATTGCATTGGAGTGCAAGAACTACAGAACAATTGCCCTAACAAGTCATCTGGGCAAGGTACTGATGATGATACTGACAGAGGGACTGAGATCACAGATAGAATGTCTAGTAGATGAGCAAGCGGGATTCAGGAAAGATAGAAGTACCATACAGCAGATATTGGAACTAAGACTGATAGCAAACAAAGCTCGACGAAAAAACAAGAACATCTACAATTGCTTCATTGATTTTCAGAAGGCATTTGGCAGTATAGATCAGAAAGCGACTTGGGCAGTGTTAGAGTCATATGGAGTGAATAGCAGACTGATACGATTATTGAAGGATATCAGCAACAGTGCGGAGGCAGTGGTGAGAATATGTGGTGAGTTGGGAAGTTGGTTTAGAATGAAGTATGAGACAAGGAGATCCGATATTGCCAAGTATCTACATCATGCACCTAAGAGCAATGGACAAGATCAAGGAAGAGGTAGAAGGGATATCTGTGCATGGGGTGAGAATCAACAACTTGAGGTTCATGGATGATATAGTTATCATTGAAGAAGATGAAGAGAAGCTAGTGAGAATGGTGCAGGTGGTAAATGAGGAAGGGAAGTGGTATGGACTGATTATGAACATCAATAAAACAGAAAACAATGGTATTTGGTGGTAAGGAAGTCAGAAGGAAATCAACGTATATGGGATCAAACTAGAGAAGTAGAGAAGTTCACATGTCTGGGAAGCAACATAACATAGGATCTAGACTTTAAGAGGAAAATAACCTCTTAAATAGTGAAAGCAATAGTGAGTTTGAAGTAGATGCATAAGATCCAGAAAAACAAAGTGAAGGGAACAAACTTGAGTTTCTTGAAATTATGTGTATTCATCAGCATGTTGTACAGATGTGAGACATGGGTGATAACCATAGATTTGAAGAGTAGGATATTGGCATTCAAGAGGAGTTGTTTTAGAAAGATCTGAGAATTGGATGGATGCAGAAGGTCACCAATGAGGAATTATATTGGAAGATGCAGCTGAAAGAGAACCTACCACAGAAGGTTATGCAACAGAAGTTACAGTTATTTGGGCATATCTGCAGAATGACTGATAAATGAAAAATCAAGACCCTGGTATTTGACATAATGGATTTTTGGTGTTTGGTATTTGGCATAATGGATGTTTGGAATAGGAGAGGCAGACCCCGCAGAGAATGGAGATCAAAGAGTAGACTGGTGTGGAGCTCGTCTACAGATACTAAGCCACTCTGCACTGAACAGGGAAAGATAGAAGGAAATAGGGAGGGAGGCTTCAGACACCAACAGGCACTGAGCCCATGGTTTTTGATGATGATGTACATCAGCCCAGTAAAATGACCATGAAAAATTTCCAGATAGGCCCAAATTCTACTTCCATCTACTTGGATTTTCATTATCAGCCTCGATAATGATGTTTTATTCTCCCATGACACGGAAAAACAAACAAACCTATCTCTACCAGGAGATTGGCTGAACAGAATTTCGTAGGGGTAGATAACAGTCATGTTAAGCATATGTACGTCAGCAATTCTAATTTATTTGGGGATCTTAATCTGTACAGATAAAGTAATTTATCCAAGGATGAAAGTGCGTGGAGTGGTGGGGTGGAGGGGTGAAATCTCTTGGGCCATGTCTACGATAAAGTGTTTTTTTGTTTGTTGTTTTTGTTTTTGTTTTTTTGACAAAACTGGTGTTTTGTTGACAAAACCCTGGGAGTGTCCAGATTCCCAAAGCATTCTGTCCACAGTAAATCAACAAAATGCAGCACTTTTGTTGACAGTTTTATTCTACTTCCCATGGGGCATAATGCCTCTGTTAACGGAGATCTGTTGACAGAAAGCTGGTCTGGACATTGCAGGGGCCCTTTGTCGACAGACAGGGCTTCCAGGACACCAGGCAGCCCAAGATTCTGTGCTTCCAGTTGGCTATTTTGTCGAGAGAGTGGCTGGGCAGTCCAGTTGCTCTCTGTTGACAGAGTGGACCACTCTTGCGATCTGCTTGGCAGTTTGGCTGCGATATCTTCTGATCAAAACTTCTGTCAGCAAATCACTTTAATCTAGACATAGCCTTGGACTTTGGAAGCCAAATAATTTAGGCAGGACAACAAGTTCAGAATAAAAATAAATAAAGCCTAAAGTATGTTGACATGAAGTGGTTGCAAAGTCACGCAAGTCAACAGAATTGCTTCTGCTTAACGTAACATTGAATTTGTCCCTAGATTTTGGAACTGATCATCTATTGCCAGGAGTCCTTTTGAAGTAGTTCTAAACTAGTAATCTGCTACATAGGATGGTGAAAATAATTCTGGATTTAAATATTTTCAGTAGTTCTAGATATAAAGAGGAAAACTGTTTACAATGGAATAATATATTAACTAGAAGAGATGCAGCATTTGTTGTGGATACATTTTAGCAGAACAGTTGTTTTCCTTAAGCAATTAAAGTGAATGTTGCAAATCTTCTAGCACTTTGAAATGTAAAGTATCCAACAAATCTTTGAATCCAGAAAGTCTCCAGTTTGGAGTTTCTGCGATCTTTTCACAAGATAAAGTGCTCTTGTCACTATAATAATACAACTATGTATAACAGAGGTGCTTATGGGGTGTTTGCACTATGAAGTGGTTGAATGGGGCTGTTATAATATAAGACAGCCTAAAGTTGTCAGGTTTTTGCATATGTTGAACACAATCCAGATCTTAATTTGATGGACAGAGTTGGAATAATAACAGAGGTAGCCATGTTATCATTTCAGATATTGGCACCCTGATTATCAGAGCATCCACCTACATAGACTCCCTCCCCAAAACTATATGCCACCAGCACTCCCAGCTATCTCCAAGATACCATTGACTTCCTGAGGAAACTAGAAAACACTGAAAAAACCTCCCTGACAACACCATCCTTGCCACCATGGATGTAGAGGCTTTCTACACCAATATTCCACATGAAGATGGACTACGTGTGATCAGGACACCGTTTCTGATCTTACCACAGAAAATCTGGTGACTGACCTTTCTAACTTTGTTCTCATCCACAAGTATTTCCAATTTGGGGACAATTTATACCTCCAGATTAGCGGCACTGCTATGGGTACCCGCATGGCCTCACAATATATGAACATATGACTGACTTAGAACAACATTTCCTCAGCTCTCGCCCCCTACCACCACTCCTTTAGTTATGTTACATCAATGACATCCTTATCATTTGGACCCCTGGGCAAAGATACTCTGGAATAATTCCGCAGAGACTTTAAGAACCTGCACCCCACTATCAATTTCTGCCTTGAGCATTCCAAAGAAGAGATCCATTTCCTGGACACCACAGTGCAAATCACTGATGGCCAGAACAATACCACTCTCTACTGGAAACACACTGACTGCTACACTTACCTAATGCCTCCAGCTTCCATCCAGCACTCACCACATGATCCATCATTTATAGTCAAGCCCTTAAATACAACCACATCTGCTCAAATTCTACTGACAGAGAACAAAAGCTTCAAGATCTCTACCAAACATTTATAAAGCTTAATTTATAATAGAGATACACCTCTACTGGAGCAGAAAGGGACCTTGGAAGGTCATCTAGTCCAGTCCCCTGCCCTCTTAGCAGGAGCAAGCACCATCCCTGACATCTATTTATGTCAATCCTGAAACAGTCTCCTCAAGGATTGAGCTCACAACCCTGGGTTGAGGAGGCCCATGCTCAAACCACTGAACTATCCCTCTCAGGTGAGCAATGATAAGATGAATAGTAATGACTCTTCTAGAGCTTGTCTACACTTGCCCCTGACTTTGAAGGGGGCATGTTAATCAGGGTGACAGGAGATTACTAATGAAGTAAAGGGAATTTGAAGTAGCTCGAGCACTTCAAAGTACCTGTGGCTACACGCATGCTGGCACTTCGAAGTTTGAAGCTTTGAGTTGCCACGGGGGAGAATTAGCCTAATGAAGTGCTGCATATTCACTGAAGCACTTCATTAGTAATCTCCCATCACCCTGATTAAAATACCCCCTTCGAAGTTGGGGGCAAGTGTAAACCAGCACTAGTGTGTTAAAGGTTATGAATTTGTCATTATTATATAGATTATTAATAGACTTTGAAATGCTCTGGTGTCATTGTCACTGTTTTATAGACTTCCATTTCATTTCAGCTGCATCTACACTGTAAAGTTCTTTGGCAAAATCCAGCCCTCTTTTGAAAGAACGTGCTGAGAGTCTACAAACAAAATGTGCTCTTTCAATCCAAAACTGAAAGAACGCAGCTCTTCTGGAAGCCCTCTTCCGCTTCCAGATCAGGAACAGCGCTTTCTTTCAAAAGCTTCTTTCAACAAAAAAAAAAAAGTGTATAGATGCTCTGTGGGCCCTTCTTCCAAAAGAATAGTCCCCATGGTGCCAGCTTTTTCGATCCCTTTCCCGTCCTTTGGAAAGGGCAGGCTGTGTGAATGCTCTCTATCAAAAGAGCTGATTGGTCTTTTGATTTGCTTTTTTTGTGTTTGGATGCACTCTTTCAAAAGCAGTTCGTCTGTAAGAAATCTTCTGGAAGAACTTCTTTCAAAAGATCACTGTAGCATAGATGTAGTCTTAGATCTTCTCACTTTTTAGGATACTGTTCAAAAGGTTAAATATAAGTGATCTAACAAGCTTAAATATATTTTGTAGAAAGGCACCAAAAGCCCATTCTGAAGATACCAATCATTTCCATTTGAGCTGAAAAATTGGAACTGATGCATTGTCTTACAGCTAAGACAGTATCTACACAGCATTCCCCTTTCAGAGGAGAAATAATCTTGCGACTGCATTTCTGGAAGAGACATAGCTGTAAACAAAAACAGCCATGTAAATGGGGTTCCTTCAGGAAAAAAAATTTGAAAGGACCCTTATTCTTCATCTGTTTTCAGGAATAAGGATTCTTTTGAATTTTTTTTTTCCTGAAGGAACACCATCTACACAGCTATTTTTGTTTTCAGAAAAGTCTTGTCTAGAAATGCCATTGTGTGAGATTATGCAGATGAAGTGCAGGATTTGTAAATCAGCACTTCATTTACATTTTCCATCTCCCTCATTTGAGTTCCTCCTCTGAAAGGGGAATGCTGTGTTGACCCAGACTAAGACTTCAGCTTCCTTTTTCACATCCCAGAGAAATGCTTTATTTTTCTGAAGATGACATTTTGAAACTAGTTTTCAAACATGAGTTCCTTAAGAGAATACTCAGATTATAGCTATCAAGGTGCGTATGCATGCCTTAAATACTAATTTCCCATACTTGTTGATTTGATCATCAATTCCTTATAACACACAAAGAAAAACAGAAGAATTTATCCCTGAGTCTTCTCATGTGAAAAAGGTGCAATCCTACCAAGTTCAATTAGGTTGAAAATCAGCAAAAAGTCAGACTGACAAAAGAAATTCACAACAGAGGCTTATACTCTGTACATCACTTGATTAATTGTGTAACCAAAACTTGTGTTGTTTTAAGAACTAGATTTAATTTCATGTGGAGAGTTGGTGGTGATGCGGAGCTGACATTTTATCCAATTTTCTTAAAAGGTCAGGTAGCAAAATCTATCTATCTATCTATCTATGTAAATGGGCTAAACTGCTTTTTGTATTTGTCTGCAGCCTAGTTACGACTGCATTACAGGGCCAAAGAGACTAATTCCGCTAATTCTACCCTCTCTGCAATGTCTTAGGAAAAACCAAGATGGTGGGTTTTGAAGGCTCTATTAAGCTTCTCATGCTGTTCTAACTCTAGCCCATTGTATATGATAAGCAGGAAACATCCTGTGCTGATCCCTGCTTTCCTGAGAGCCACAGGAATGACAGTAGAAGCTATAATTCTGAGGTTCTTTGGTTTTTGTTTTTCTTCCCAATCTTTGTTTGGTGGCTTGAGTAAATCTCCACTCAGACAAAATAGCTTTGGATATTATCTGGGGTTCTAATGTTGGGTGTGCAGGTTTTCAATTCTTCTATTACACAGACCCGAGAGCTACTGCTGGGTTCCATTTCTTAGCCGCTCATATTTGTCCCCAAGATTTACATTGCACTGCATTGCATTGCATTGCTTTGCCTCCCCACAAGATTTTCCTTAATCTGCAGTGAATTGCTTGATGGGTTCCTGAAAGGTAAGAAGTAGATGAATGCTTCTTTATGATCATGGGATAACACTAAATAAATAAATAAAATCTTGGCTGTGTTTAGCGCCAGCAGCAGGTTGTGATGGTAATAAAGGAGACCTTGCTTGATGCTTTATGGAAATGAAGGTCCTAGCTCTACCTTCCCTACTATCTTTAGAGAGCCTATTTATCTGTTCCCTGAATACCACCAGCATTTCCATGAAACTGAAAAGAAATTGCTTTAAAACTTACTGTCTGAAAGTACATATTCCAATAAAATATAAGTGAAGCTGGCTCTGCTACCAGTAAGAAGGCATGCATACTGCTTTCATCAATAGTAATATGCGTGAACTTCAACTGCTTCAATGAGTTAGCAGTGATGGGACCTACACCGTGTGTAGTCATTCAATGTGATAATTTCTTTCAAATTTCTTTTATGTTCTCTTGTATCACATGGAGCTTGACAATGTTAACTCATATAAAACCCAGCAGAACCCCATATAATAACATAACATGTTACTTGAGTTAATGCTCTGTGGATCAAAAATAATTTTGTGAAGTGTGGCACTTAGCCAATAAAAGCATGCATTAATTACTGAAGTTGATGAATTATTAGGAAAATAATTTGGCAACACTTTATGGTCAACTTCACTTTACAGCTTAATACAGAGATAAAACTTACTCTGCAAGTGGTAAGTAATCTCAGAATCATAGCTGTGTAGACTGCATCTACACTACAAGATAAAATCAAATTTATTAATATTGATTTATAAATTCAATTTTGACTATCCTCACCTCCCCATGTGCTCCTCACAAAGTCGACTTATTGCTGCCACGCTCAATTGGCAAACATCGACTGTTGCAGTGATGCACTGTGGGAACCTATTCCACAGGTCCCTCATTCTGTAGCATTCTGGGTATGTTCACTGCTCTTTGACATCATCTTCCCTCATTGCATTTTTCTCATTCCCCTCCCTGTTAAGCAAACATCCATTTTTCCAGTTGGAAGGAAGGAAAAGTAGGGCATCAGGAAAGATGGCAGAGTTAACAGAAATCCCTTTCTTCAATAACTGAATTATCAAGGATTTGATAAAAATCAGCAAGTGTGTGTCTTCTCAGCTGGCCATCCGTTGACTGTATCTCCTCCCATGATTGCATCCAATTCCTAAAAATAACACAGGGACAATGAAAAGCTTGAAGAAAGAGTTGATAGTAAAGTTTTTGAAAAAAAGAGAGTTGCTGAGTGGAGGGTATTTGGCCTCCCAGTTCAATATACAGCTTCTGTGCACAGTCTGTATTCTCAGCTGGCCCTCCATCCACTCTTCCCTGTGTGAAGGGGGGTCAAAGCATGAAGAAAGAGGCTATGCAAGGCTTGGGAAAAAGATTTTTGTCTTCCCTCCTCACTACACAGAAATGGCCAATGCAAAGGATGGCAGTGAAATCTCATACACTGAACTTCTAATGGAAACAGGAATCTCAACTGGCCCTCCGCCCACTGTTGCCTGTGTTTTTTTTTTTTGAGGGTTGGGGGGTCCAAACATGAAGAAAGGGGGTAGAAAAGGTCAGGAAAAAGATTTTATGACTGAAATATCAAAGATTTTGCAAAAAGCAGCAGCTGTCTGCAATGGGCAGTAAGCTCCTGAAAATATTTTTTGTGGGTGGGGAGTGCTGTGGTCTGCAGCAGCAGAGCCTGATGAAATGTTCCACCACAGCTGAAGATCTTAGCCACTAGGGGAGACTTTCCTCTGGTGGCAGAAAGGCCCTGAAAATATTTTTGGTGGGGGGGCCAGTTGAAGTAGTTCCCCATGTGGCAGCAAGCCACCAAAAATCTTACTGCCAGGGGAGACTTCCCCCGATGGCTGCAAACCCCTGAAATTCTTTCCCGTCTTTGGAGCTCTACCCATTCGCAAGCCAGGACATGGTGCTGCCTGGCTGCATGGTCAACACCGAATGGCAGAAACATCCTTTTATTGGGTTGGGGGCTAGCCAGGTGATATAGCTGAGCATGGGAAAGACCCCAACTGCGTGGCACCTAATGGGGCATGCACAAATGTAAACCACTGAAGAAGTTTCTCTGTGTCTTATGAAAGTATAACCCCCAAAACTGTCTTGCTGCCACGTGGTGCTGTGGGGCAGCGGCTGGTGCCAGGCAGCGCAGAAAAAAATACCAAGTGTAGAGGCAGAACCACACACTCTATGTAGGGGCTATTTGTAATGGGTAGATGGGCTCACAGCACTAATAGCAAAGAAAGAAAGACATTTCTCAGGCTCTCATACAAACATAACCCCACAGCCACAAGGCTTCCTGGTCCCGATTTGAAATTCATGGTCTTCCTGTCCCCTAATTCCTGCATACCTGGAGACCAGCGCCAGAGCAGAGAACTGTGGGGCATTGTGGGTTATGTATGGGATCCTCTGGAGGCTAATAAAGGCAGTTCCACACTGGCCTTTACATGAACTTTTGAATTCGAACTTGACACTACACCCAGCACATAGCAATGATATTATGATATCGCTATTAGTGCTCCCTAAATCACGCAAATGGTATTTACAGTGAGGACAGTCACGTGGTAATATCAAGCTAAAAGAATTAATTTGAATTTATCTCATAGTGTAGACATAGCCTGTGTTTGTAGGTTCACAAAACAAACAAACAAAGAAAGAAACAAAACAAGCAGTCCTGTAGCACCTTAAAGAGTAACAATTTTATTTATTAGGTAATGAGCTTTCATGGGTAAGACCCACTTGCATCTTCTTTTGGAGCAAAAATGTGACAAGGTGAGTATATAGCATAGAGAAGGGAGGGGTAAGGAAGAAGAAGCAGGGGAAACGACAAAAAATAAAAATAAAAAGGAGGGAGGGGGGAATCCCCAATCATGAAAGGACCTGTGGAAAGAGTAATTTAAGTAGGATGGTTGCCATTCTCCCTGCGAATATCAAAGCCGGGAGGGGCGGGAATTGTCCTTGTAATACATAAGATAATTGAGATTGGTTAAGCCCCAGGTTAAATGTGTCAAACTTGCACATGAATTCCAATTCAGATGTCTTCCTTTGTTATCTAGTGGTAAGTGGTAGTGTTCCAGGGACTCTCCATACAGATCTGTATCTTAGGCTAAATCTATATGAGGGAAATAAGTCAATTTCAGATCTGCAGTTTTAGCTATGGCATTTGGGTAGCTAGAATCGATGTACTGTAATTGATTTATTTCACTAGTATAGATCTAGCCTCTCTATTCTCCTGTCAACCTTCCTTACTACATGCAATAGCACGGAGTACAGGGGTCGATTGCCGACACCAGCGAGATTGATTTTTGTGATGTCGATACCAGATGCGCAAAATCGAACTCCTGAAGATCAGCAATGTCCGGGTCAATCTTCTATTTAGTATAGACTAGCCCTTTGCATACGCAGACCATGATTGCAATTCAGATCCAAACAGCCCCAGCTGACCAGATCCTTTGTTTACATCTCTTACTCCTGCAGAGCAAAGACTCCAGGCAATACATTAAGAAGCTCTGCCTGGGTGTTTGTGGGTTTGCAGAAGTTAGAGCTGGCCTACTGTTTTGCAACTGATGGGCCTAGTTCCCAGGTCCCTTGGGAACTCTTTGTATTTTTGACATCAGACAGAGGTGGTAAGGAAGGCTTAAGCAGTTACAGAAGTATTTCCTGCACCCTAAATTGAAACCTGAAGTGCAAAACGGGTGCAGTGGCTGACTGCAATCCTCCTTTAAGAATATGGGCACAGTGGTTGTGATGGAGAGATAGAGGTGTGGCCAGAATGTTTTACCTGTCAGCTGTTCCTAGCTGCTGAACAGTCACTTGGGGTCACAGGGACATGTTCACCAGTTACAGCAGCCTTCATGCTACTCTAACTTACATTGTGGAGCTGAACCCAGAACCCATGGTTTGCAACCATAAGATTAAAGCCATCTTTTGTGTGACCTCTTTCTTCCATTTTTCCCCACCTCCCTCCTTGAGTGCATTTTAGCCCCACCTTGGCCAAAACACATTGCAGATTTAGCTCTTTTAACTCTGCAAATTGAGTACTAGTCCTGTATTTACCAAAGAGCTCATGCAAACAGATTACTGTTTGGATTTTTTTGCAACTATTCACTTTACTATTCACTATTTATCATCTGTGACTGGTCAAATGCTGTAGCCTTTGCTGTATGATTGGATGATTCCTTCCTTTAGCTGGGCTCTCATAGCTTTCTTACCGAAACTGTATAGGTAAGCATTAAATATAATGTAAGAGATAAAACTATAGGAGGTTATTGTGTTTCCCATGCTCAATCTGGCAGTCATTAAGCAAGTGAGACCTATTGATTTCACAGGGAGTTTTATTTGCATAAGGTTTAATGGCTGAGGCCTCTGTACAATGTTTGATGGCAGGTGTTAATCCAATCTCTGGGAATGTGCCACTATGGTAAGCAAGCTAAAATTGAGAATCTGAGTGGTTGCAAGCTACAGCCAGACTGAAACTTAGTTTGCTTTAGTGATTTTCTTTAACTTGCTCAGTTACTTACTGTTCAAGTTCAGGGTTTTGGACGGACTCAGAGCCAGATCATAACCTATGCTGTGGTCATACTTGGGGGAGGAAAGGCATGTAAGATGTCCCTTATACTCCTGCATATGCTACCTGCCTTTGGGCTACTTCTTTCCCTTCTGCAAAGGTGGGTGTCCAGAGCCAGAGAGTGGGTAGATATTTGACTCTGCTCCCTCTAATATGCCAGCCAGTTCATTTGAGGCCAGATCTACACTAGACCTTAAAGTCTAGGAAGTGTGTAGCTAGGATCAACTTCTCTACAATCAATTTACCTGTACATTCTCACAGAGGGAGGTCTCTCTCCCATCAACCTCCCTTACTCTCGCAATATTGAGGAGCATGGGGGTAGACTGTTGGCTCCTGATAGTTTGATTGAGTTTGTTCCCCATGAGGCACACGAAATCAAACCCTGCAAGATTGACCCTAACTGGGTCAATTGGCCACCTACTGAAGACATACCCTGAGTCAGTACATAGACTGAAGCAAGCCATGCGAGGAGATGGGCTGAAACAGAGTGCTACCTCGAGGGAGCAAGGCAGGAGGGAAGAGGAATACAGGAGCAACTTGTGACTCAGAGCAACAATTCAATCCACATTCAGATCCAGTTGCAGATGACATAGGATTTCTATCAAAGAGCTTCCAGGTTCGGGTGATCAGCTTGTATGGGGTGATAAGTCTTCCTTTAAGAAGAGCCTTAGCAGGTCAAACCCTTGGTTCAGTTTTCCTTGCTTGTGCTCCTTCTCTGTGCAGAATGGGGCTGTACTATTTACAGCAGCTTAAACCTAATTTAAAAGATTAAAATAGCAAATCATTGTTTACCAACAGAACACACCAGTCTGTACAATATTTCCTTTCACCCAACCACCTAGCCCACACCCTACTGCATTTTGTTACAGTTGCTGTGGGTAGTCACCATGGTTTCCAAAGGAAGTGACATGTAATTATTGCAGATAGCTGTTTTGACAAAATTATTCATGGTACTTTGTGGTGGCACAAATTTAATCTTTTTTTTTCTGTTGGTAGGAGGGAGATGAAAGTTTTAAAGGACAACCGATAAAATGTGTGTGGCTTGTGGTAGGTGCTGTGTGTATGCTGATTAAAAATACCCTGGGCTCAGTGCTTCTTACTGTGCCAATGTCAAAATGATGGAGACAAGGACATCTTTATCTGTTGAGGTTTTTATAAGCTCAGTTATCTCCATCAGAGCACCTTCCACAAAAAGTAACCAAACCATTAAGGAGAAGTGCACATGACAGGTCTTCTGTATGTGTGGCAATGTTCATGTAGAACATGTTTTAAATAGTGGTGTCACTACTCCTATTTTTGCCCATACATGCATTGCTGAGTAACATTCACTTTTTTTAATTTTACACAATATATCACAAGGAAACAGATCTTAAAATTTGCTATCAGTTCTGCTTGCTCTTCTCTCCCCTCTTTGCCCCAGGCTTTTTACTGTAAAATCTCAATATATGAAACAGATGTCATTTTTCGGGCATTCCATCAACAATGCACACCATAGGAAATGCAGACAAAAGTGAAATTTGTTCATTACATTCAGGGAAAAACTGCCAAATGTTTCTAGTGTCTATTACTTGGGGATAGATTTTCGTCAATTTATTTAATCTAAAGCAGCCACTGGCCCATATAATTGTTCATTAATCTCTTCTGTCCCATTGACAGAATCAACTCTTAATTGATTTAATTGCATCTTTTACTTTCTTATAACCAACAAAGACAACAATGGTCAAAAGTAAGTCACAAGGTGAGTGAGTAGTCTCTGAGAAAAGCTGAGATGAAAATATTTTAAATTTCAACAAGTACATGGTAACCTTCAAATGCTCAAAGCCTACTGATCTTATCTGCCAATCAGACCCAAAATAATATAATCATAGCCATGGCCATAATTAACATATATCTGTACTAACAAGGAATTAACATTAAAAAGATGAATGTTAAGTAACTGGAACTGATCTATATTGAGTTCACTATTAGACGTTTATGTTATACAAATGAGAAGGCCATGTTCAGAGACCTATATTATATCAGATAATATGATAATGAAAGCAGTGTCTCTTTGAGAATGGGAGATTTAAAAATAAAATGCCAAAAATCCCAACAACAAAAGCTGAACAGAAAATTCTTGGTAAAGTTTTAGGGGCAGTTGAAATTGTCGCAGTTGTAAAAATTGTTCTTGTTATTAGTACCATAACTTGATTTGTTCAAGATGATAGGTCATAATTTCCCCCAAATTCAGTTAGAGATGCTTAACTTTCTAGCGGGTACTTCTTACATTGTAGAATCAGTTTTCACATTGTACCTGATAGGCATGCACAAATTGCATAAAATGCTAAAAATATAGCTAATGATACATTTTCTATTTCAAGTTCTAAGCATTTGTCTATTGCAGACACAAGGGATAATTAAACCAATGCCAAACTGTGGGGAGAAAAGCTCATCCAAGAATGTGACTGTGTCCAGTCCTTGAAGACTTACCAGCACCTAAAGAATGTTTCATGGTGTGTGCTTTGAAAGGTTTCTCCTGGAGCATCCAGACATATGCACAGCATTTCCTATTTCTGCAACCAAAGAGAGGCGTTGGTATTTCATTTTAACTACTCCTATAATAGTGACATATGAAAAGTTCATATAAAAGGTAACTGGAGCAGAAAGATATGTATGAAGAAAGGTTGTCGTCTTCATTGTCCCTCTAATGGCCTTATAATTTACACGCAGAGCTTGTGTACAGTTTAAAATGGGACCATGTTAATGCACACCAGGGAACTTTTGATGCATGCCAGGAGGGTCCATAAAGCCCAATAGAGAACATCACACTGGTATACACTAAAATTTAGATCTCATAAGAATGGTCGTACTGGGTCAGACCAAAAGTCCATCTAGCCCAGTCTTCTGACAGTGGCCAGTGTCAGGTGCTCCACAGAGAATGAACAGGTAATCATCAAGTCATCCATTCCTTGCTATGCATTCCTCTTCCGGCAAACAGAGGAAAGAGACAACATCCCTGCTCATCCTTGCTAATAGCCATTGATGGACTTATCCCTCGTGAATTTATCTAGTTCTTTTGTAAACCCGGTTAGTGTCTTGATCTTCACAACATCTTCTGGCAGGGTGTCCACAGGCTGACTGTGTGTTTGTGTGAAAATATACTTACTTTTCTTTGTTTTATACTGGTTGCCTATTAATTTCATTTGGTAACCCCCTAATTCTTGTGTTATGAAAAGGAGTAAATAACACTTGCTTATTTAGTAACAGAGAGTAAGCCGTGCTAGTCTATACACTATCAAAACAAAAAGCAGTCAAGTAGCACTTTAAAGACTAGCAAAAGAGTTTATTAGGTGAGCTTTCGTGGGACAGACCCACTTCTTCAGACCAGGTCTGAAGAAGTGGGTCTGTCCCACGAAAGCTCACCTAATAAACTATTTTGCTAGTCTTTAAAGTGCTACTTGACTGCTACTTGCTTATGTACTTTCTCCTCACCCGTCATGATTTTGCAGACATCTATCTTACCCTCCCCCCCGTTCATCCCTTTTCCAAACTGAAAAGTCCCATTTTGATTAATTTATTCCTGGTATGGAAAATCTTCCATATCCCTGATCATTTTGTTGCCCTTTTCTGAATCTTTTCTGGTTCCAGTATATTTTTTGAAATCTGGACATAGTATTCAACATATAAATATACCATGGATTTATATAGATACAATATAATATTTTTCTCTTATTCTCTATCCATTTCTGAATGATTCTTACCATTCTGTTTGCTTTTTTGACTGCTGCTGCACATTGAGTGTATATTTTCAGAGAACTATCCACAATGAGACCAAGATCTCTCTTTTCAATGGTATCAGCTGATTTGGATTCCCATCATTTTATATGTATACTTGGGAATTTTTTCAATGGCCGTTTCTACACATGCCACTTTCTCTGAAAGTGGCATGCTAATAAAAGGCCCAAAATATGCTAATAAGGCATGGATGCAAATTCCCCATGCCTCATTAGCATAAAGTCATGATTTGGAGTCCAGAAGACTCCAGTTTCAAGCAGAGTGGTGCAAGGCTCAGTTCTGGGGCCGGTGTTCAACATCTTTATTAATGACCTGGATGACGGACTGGATTGCACCCTCAGCAAGTTCGTGGATGATGCAAAACTAGAGGGAGAGGTAGATACATTGGAGGGTAAAGACAGAATCCAGAGTGACCCGGATAAATTGGAGGACTGGGCCAAAAGAAATCTGATGCAGTTCAACACGGAGAAGTGTAGAGTCCTGCACCTGGGGCGGAAGAATCCCAAGCATTGTTGTAGGCTGAGGACTGACTGGCTCAGCAGCAGTACGATGGAAAGGGACCTAGGGGTTATGGTGGATGAAAGGCTGGATATGAGTAAAGAGTGCGCCCTTGTAGCCGAGAAGGCTAACGGCATACTAGGGTGCACTAGGAGGAGCATTTCGAGAAGTAGTTGTAGTAGTAGTAGGCATCCTTCAGTCTGCATAGACTATGGATCGCGCCCTTTATAGTTTCAATTGAGGACTTCATTTACAGCATCTACTGTGACTATGAAGACCCACACGAGACTGACAGTCCTTGCTGCATCTCTTGCAGATGTGGTCGGTGTCTGGCAAGTCCTTAGTGTGCTTTCTGTGCGCTTGCTTCTCCTCTGCTAGCTGTCTGATCCTCATCTCGCCCTTCTGAAGGCCCTTGTGTAACCCCTGCCTCCATCTGCTGCGGTTGTCTGCTAGTTCTTCCCAGTTGTCCAGCTTGATGTCTACCTCTCTGAGGTCTCTCTTGCAGACATTTTTGTAGCGCAACTGGGGGCGTCTGGGAGGTCTTTTGCCAGAGGCTAGCTCATCATACAGGATGTCTTTTGGAATCCTTCCATCATTCATCCTGTGGACATGGCCAAGCCAGTGGAGCCGATGCTGCCTGAGCAGGGTGTGCATGGTTGGCATTCCAGCTTGCTCGAGGACGGCGATGTTGGTCACTCTGTCCTTCCATGATATTCCAAGGATGCGCCTGAGGCAGTGCAAGTGGAAGACGTTCAGCCTCTTTTCCTGGCGGGCATACAGGGTCCAAGAGAGAGAGAGCGGTTAAGGTTCCTGAACCTGACAAGTGACTGAAATTTGGGCACCAGGCAAACCAATAAGAAAATCAACAAGAAATGAGAGAAGTAGTTATTCCTCTTTATTCGGCACTGGTGAGGCCACATCTGGAATATTGTGTCCAGTTTTGGGCCCCCACTATAAAAAGGATGTGGATTTGCTGGAGCAGGTTCAGCAGAGGGCGACAAAAATGATTAAGGGTCTGGAGCACAAGACCTATGAGGATAGGCTGAGGGATATGGGCTTGTTTAGTTTACAGAAGAGAAAACTTAGGTGTGATTTAATAGCAGCCTTCAACTTCCTGAAGGGGACCACTGAAGAGGAGGGTGAGAAACTGTTCTCAGTGGTGTCATATGACAGAAAAAGGAGCAATGGTCTAAAGTTGAAGAGGGAGAGGTGTAGGTTAGGTATTAGGAAAAACTACTTCACCAGGAGGGTGGTGAAGCACTGGAATGTGTTGCCTAGTGAGTTGGTGGATTCTCCATCCCTCGAGGTCTTTAAGTCCCAGCTTGACAAGGTCCTGGCTGGGATGACTTAGTTGGGGTTGATCCTGCTTGAAGCAGGGGGCTGGAGTAGATGACCTCCTGAGGTCCCTTCCAGCTGTATGATTCTGTGATTCTGTGTGATTCTGTGATTCTGTGACTCCAAAACAATGTGTAGAAGCACGGCCCCCAGGGGGTCTTCCGGAAGGAAGTCCTCCTTCTGGAGGCCCCTTCTTCCTGAAAATTTTCTGAAAGAAGGGGCCTCCAGAAGAAGGACTTCCTTCTAGAACCCCCTCCCCCCCCCGGGGGGCCGTGCTTCTACACATTGTTTTGGAGTCTGGAATAGCATCTTCCAGACTCCAAATCATGTGACCTTGTGCTAATGAGGTGTGGGGAATTTGCATCTGTACCCCATTAGCATATTTCGGGCCATTTATTAGCATGTCGCTTTTGGAAAAAGTGGCATGTGTAGAAAAGGCCAATGTGTATTACTTTGCATTTATTGACACTGAATTTCAGTTGCCATTTTGCTGCTCAGTCAACCAGTTTTTTAAAATCCTTTTGTAATTCCTCACAGTCTGCTTGGGACTTAATTATCTTGATCAATTTTATATGGTCGGCAACTTTTGCCACATTTCCGCATTTACCCCATTTCCTATATTGTTTGTGAATACATCAGATAGGATTGGTCCCAGTACTAACCCTTGGGGGACACCACTATTTACCTCTCCATTTTGAAAACTGACCATTTATTCCTACCCTTTGTCTCCCATCTTTTACCCAGTTACCAGTCCATGAGAGGACCTTTGCTCTTATCCCAGGACAGCTTACTTTGATGAAGAGTCTTTGGCATGGGACCTTGTCAAAGGCTTTCTGGAAATTTAGGTACACAATATCCACTGGACCCTTCTCAAAAAATTCTTGTGGATTGGTGAAGCATGAGTTCCATATACAAGAATCATGTTATCCTTTCCCCAACAAATCATGTTCATCTATATGTTTGACAGTTTTGTTCTTTACTATAGTTTCAACTGTTTGCCTACCATTAAAGTTAAGACTAGCAGCCTCTAATTGCCAAGGTTACCTCTGGAGCCCTTTTCAGTAATTGCTATCACAATAGCTATCCTCCGTCATTTCATAGAGAAGCTGATTTAAATGATAGGTTAAAAACTATCATTAGTAAGTAATTTTGTTCTTTCATATTTGAGTTCCTTCAGAATTCTGTGCGAATACCATCTAGTCCTAGTGACTTATTACGCTTCAGTTTACCAATTTGTTCCAAAACCTCCTGTAATGACACATGAGTCTGCAACAGTTCCTTAGATTTGTTACAAAATAAGAATGGCTCAGGTCTGGGAATCTCCCTCGTATCTTCAGCCATAAAGACTAAAGCAAAGATTTTTTTTGTTTCTTCACAATGACTTTCTTGTCTTCGTTTGCTCTTTCACCATTTTGATCATTTAGTGGCCCCACTGATTGGTAAGCAGGCTTCCTGCTTCTTATGTATTTAAAAATGTTGCTATTACTTTTTGTGTCTTTGGCTATCTGTTCTTCAAATTCTTACCTCAATGCACCTTTACTGGTGTGAACTAATGCAAGTTCCTACTGGAGAGACAAGCTCTTATGGTCTTCTTTTCTGTACACAAAAAGTTTAAAAGTCTGATTCTCCTTCTTCTGCACTTGTCTAAACTCCATTCATTTCAGGAGTTTGTCCAAATTTATCTCAATGTTAGAAGAGAATCAGGCCCATTTTTCAGAACTTGGCTCATCCTATGAAAACTTGGATGGAATCTGTATTAATATAATAGGGATATTAACATAGCATCTATCTCTTCTTATTTCTTGGATTGTAACCTCTTTGGGGCAGAAACTATTCTCTGGTTCATTGAGGACCAGATTCTCATCAGGGGCTTAGGGTATTACTGTAATGTGAATATTGAATAATAAGGTTTACATCCCTACTTCCCAATCCTATATAACTGTATTACAAGGTCCATAATTAATAAAACACAATCCCCCCGGTTAGGGTTTTGAGATACTAAAGCACACTCTCCTATTACCTGAGCTAAAAATCCAGGTTAGGTTGCTCAAAGATTTTGCTGATTCATATCTATATTTGGACTAGCTAGTTTGAGAAGGGGTTGGCTACTTTTAGTAGCATAAAAGGGAGCCTTGAATTTAGACAGCCTGTTTAGTTAAGGACTTTAAAAACCCCACAATACCAATTTTGGCCTTGAATGTGATGTGCCCTCCCACCTCAGTATTTTCCCAGGGGAGGGTATGCTATCTAGTCAGCTGCCAGGAGCCACTGTGTAGACAGGCCAATAGCCAGTCCTTGGGGTACAATAATAATAAAAGGTCTTTGGTAATGTGAACTAAAGATTGTTCAGTTACTGGTCCTCACCTTCTTAGTGCGTTGAAATTATATGTACCACATCTTAAATAGGGCAGGAGTAGGGCTGTGGTATTGCCACGGGCCTGCTCCTTTCCACACTAACTAGTAGGGCAGGCCAAAGTGACTGGGGGTAGGCTGCACAATTGATATTTATACAAGCTGCAGGCAGGAGGACTGTACAACTGTCCTTTGTATATTATACATCTCTCTCCATATTTTAACTTTATTTAAGTTTTTTATCTTGGATTATTGGCTCTTAGTACCTCTGGATCCATGGCTACATTTTCACCTCTCCTTTTACGTGTGAAAGTTTTATTGTATTTAATAAATACTTAATAATCTGGATTACTACTATTCTATTTTGAATTATAATTTTTCTTTTACTGGACATGACTGTGGACTGGCTGCAAAGAGTAACCGGGAAAAGGCAGGTGTTTGTGCCTGTACAAATATGGGGCAACTGTGCAACATCCCCCTGCCTGGGCAAGTAGCTGAAGACCACAATTAGCCTTAAGTCAAGTTGAAATATCGGGCTGTCCAGAGGCGGCCAACCAGTTAGGCTATGTCTACACTAGAGCAATCCATTGACAAAAGTTTCTGTTGGAAGTTAACTTCCGATGAAACTTCTCTTGACAGATCATGGCCACACACAAAAGTGGATCGCTTTGTTGATCTGCTCCATCAACTGTGAGTGGCCGGACTGCCGGCTGCTCTCTTGACGGAATGGCCAACTGGAAGCACAGCAGACAGAACTGCCCACTGCCCCAGAAACCCTGCCGACAGAGGGTCCACTAGAACATCCATGCAGCTTTTTGGTTGACAGATTCTGTCAAGAGAGGCATTCTGCCTCCTGGGAGAGAGTCACAAGGCTATCAACAAATGTGTGGATTTCTGTCAACCAAACACAATTTTAGTTTTGACACTTTGGGAGTTTTGTCATCAACATGCTAGTTGTTGAGAAAAATCTCTAGTGTAGATGTAGCGTTAGAGACTGAGGCTACGTCTACACTGTGAGATAAATTCAAATTTATTAAAATCGATTTTGTAACATTGTGTTTTATAAATTTGTATTTGAGTATCCTCACCTCCCCACAGGCTCCCCATAAAGTCGACGTCTTGCTACCACACTCAATCACTAAACATCGACTGGTGCAGCAGTGCACTGTGGTAACCTATTCCACAGTTCCCTCAGCCCTGTGGCATTCTGGGTATTTTTGTTGGTGCAGCATAGGAAAAAATGCCCTGCAAGTGGTTGTAGGCACGTGATGTCATCTTTCCACATTGCATCGCCCTCATTCCCCTCCAGCCCTCCAGAGGAAAGCAAACGGCTATTTTTATAGGAGGAAGGAAGGAAACGTAGGGCATCAACAAAGATCACCAAATTAACTGAAAGCTATTTCTTCTATAACTGAATTGCTTTTTATAAGTGTTGCTGTAACTGAATTATCAAAATTTTAACAAAAAGCAGCAGGTGTCTGAGTCTTCTCAAATGGCCCTCCAGCCACTGGCCTCCAGCCCTCCCTTGATTACATATGATCCCTGAAAATAATACAGGAACAATGCAAAACTTGAAGAAAGAGTAGGATAGTAAAGGTTTGGAAAAAAGAGATTTGGTGAGGGAGGGTTCTTGGCTTCCCAGTCCATTACACAGCTTCTGTGCCCTGAGATCAACCAGCAGCTTGTGTCTTCTCAACAGGCCCTCCGCCCTCTCTTCCCTGGGTGAAGGGGGGCCAGAGCTTGAGGAAAGAGGATAGAAAAGGTGAGGGAAAAGATTTTGGGTTTCCCACTACACTCCAGGTGTTTAAAACGAGATGGGGCTGAATCATTTGCTTTCAAACTGCAATATCAACTATTTTATAAAAAGCAGCAGGTGTCTGCAGTGGGCTTAAAGTGCAGCAAGGTATCTGTGTCTATGTTTTCTCAACTATTCCTCCACCCACTCTTCCCTCTGTTAAGGGGGGCAAAGCTTGAAGAAAGAGGATAGAAAAGGTTGGGGAAAAGATTTTTGTTTTCCCACTACCCTACACAGAGTTTTCCAGCATGGGGGGGATGGGGCTTATCAAATTTCAACCAATGGTGGTGCTCAAGTGGAGTGGGGGCAGCACCAACTGACTGTCAAGGTGCCAGGCTCCCTCATCCCATGGGGAGGAGGGTTGGGCGGATCGGAGGATGATGGGCCAGTTGACATGGTCCCCAAAAATCATTTTTTGTGTGCTGTGGGTTTGTGGCGACCCTGGCTGCAAAGACAGTTGAAATGGTTCCCCAGGCGGCAGCAAGCTCCCCAAAATCTTAGCTGCCAGGAGAGACTTCCCCCGATGGCAGAAAGCCCCTGCAGGTCTTAGACGTTGGGCAAGACTTCTCACCCAGCAGCAGCAAGCCTCTGAAAATATTTTTTGTGGGGGTGGGGGCCAGTTGAAGTAGCCCCCTCCAGGCAGCAGTAAGCCCCACAATAACTTACCTGCTGGGGGGAGACTTCCCCCAGGTGACAGCCGGCGCTCGAAAATCTTTCCCACTCTTGGAGCCCTCGCCATGTGCAAGCCAGGACATGGTGCTTCCTGGCAGCATGGTCTGCGCTGCCCCACAGGTACTTCCTTTTATTGGGTCAGGGGCTAGCCATGTGATGTGGCTGGGGGTGGGAAATACCCTGACTACATGGCACCTGAGACTGGGGGAGATGGGGGCCCTGCACAAATGTAAACCACAGAAAAGAAGCTTCTTGGCCTCTCTTTCATGAAGCCCCCCGCCCCTTGCCACCCCTACAACAGCCTAGCTGCCATGTGGTATGGTGGGGAAGGGGCTGGCACCAGCACAGCAAAAAACCCCAAGTGCTCAGCTTCCAGAGGTTGAGACAGAACTATGAACTCCATGTTGGGGCTATTTGTAATGGGTAGATGCACTCACAGGCTGAGAGCAAGAAAAGAAAGACATTTCTCAGCCTCTCACACAAGCATGACCCCCCAGCCACAGTGTTCCTGGTGCTGAAATTCAAATTCATGGGCTTCTTGATACCTAATTCCTGCACACCTGGAGCTCAGTGGAGATGGAAGTGGCCAGAGTGGGGCATTATGGGATACGTACAGGATGCTTCTTCAGGCTAATGAATTTGATTTTAAGATTGTAGAAAAATCCTCTTCTGAGGTGATTTATATGTCCCTGTCCATGAGCCATGGTGTCTGTGTGGTTGCCCTGCATCCTGACCAAACAGCCTTTAAGCTAAGCATTTAAAATTTATAATCTGCTTTACCAGCAGTGGTGACATATTTCCCTCACAAACCACATCAAAATTAGATAAATTGTAAAATATATTTACTGTTAAAATGGTGTTTAGATACACAAAATGGCCGCTGGAAAATGACAGTTAGAGAATGACAGTTACAATTAATATTCGGTGGGCTATGAATATGTATGAAGTTATGGTTTGAAATGTTTCAAACTGATTGGTCAATTTAGAATCCTTATACATATGTAGTAGTCAAATGCCCGTTTGATACATTGTGGCACTGCGGAGGACGTAGCAGGCAGAAGTTGTCAAACAGGTCCACCCAGGCTGCATATATTCAGGAGAGCAGCTCTGTTTGGGGCATTCCGGACCAGACCTCGGAGGAGAACAGACGAAGAAGGAAGAAGACTACAGAGAAGGACTGAGCTAAGAGCTGGACTGAGCCTGTAGCCGCACATCGCTGGCGGAAGAGCCGAAGCTGACCTGTGTGTCAGTCATCGCTCGCTAGCCGCCGTGGGCCGACGAAGAACAGAAGAGTTCCAGCCAGAAAACCAGAAGAGCTCCAGTCTACAAAGAGCAAAAATCACTAGTAAGGCTCCGGTCCTTTTATCCAGAGGGTTTGCCCGGCAGACCGCACCGCCTAAACAACGGTGCCCTGCACGGGGAAACCGCAGCAGCGACCCTGCCCTTCCAGTCACCGACCTTAGCTCGGGCCAGTGTCTGAAATATCATGGTCGTTCCTGAAAAGACACAGGAGGTTTTGTTAACCAAGCCGGTTTTTCCTCCTGGCTCTCTTTTTCTTCCTTCCTCCTTTACTATCTGACCTGACGCGGCTGCCGTACAAGCGCGCTGTGAGGGTCATAACTTCCTAGCTCGAAGAGAACTACAGGCCCAGCGCCTGGATTACAGAGCAGGAATAAGGAGGTATTTGTGGTCTGGGTTTAAGGCTAATATAAGTAATTAGGTGAGCAGTTAATGTTTTTATATAGTTTTGTAACAGAGAGTGGATTGGGACTTCCCCAAGTCCATGATCTGTGTCTTATATTTTGTACCCCTTGTCTCTTTGTAAAGGCACAGGAGGCCAATGCTATTGGTCTAGCCTAAAACTATTACATGCACACAGAAGAATAGTTAGGCAAACTGCTTTAAAATTATAATCCAGAGCTATAAGCTCCCCCCTATTTAGGAGGGTAGAGCGGTCAGGGATAACCCTATAAAGGGAAAACCCTGGTGTTCTTAGTAACCCTTTAAGGGTAATCAAGGTTCTGCAATAAAGGGCTACCATAACAAGGTGGTCGAAATAGGCAGCACCTTTTTGAGGGGATAACCTTTAACTAGGAAAACCCCACTATTTAACTAAGGGGATAACCTCTCAGAAGGAAACCCTGCATATACTGGGCTCTCCCCTGCTTGGCCAGCAGGGCAACCCACTTAACTAGAGAATTGACCTAGCTTAGTGCAGGCAAATTCTCATTCTAAGTAAGATCTGCTCCCCGCGGTAGTCGGCCAAGGGTAGAGCGACCTGGTGAACCTCAGGAAGATCCAGGAATAAATAAATACAATATTCAGCTCTGAAGTTATCCTTTCCATTTTTCAGCACGCATCGAAGACTGCACGGTTCGTCCCGGAAGCACAGTAAGTAGCTAAGGGGTTAGATAGCAGTGCTGTTATAGCAGTTACCTATTGTTTAAGGCTATAAGCCAATTAGTATTCAAATCCTGTGCTTATTTCAGAAAAACAAGGGTCCATATATTTTGTGTCACCTAGCTTACCATAATCCACACTTTTACTTTGTTAAATAAACCCTTTCTCCCTGTTTGAACCTAACACCTTGTCCGTATTTCTTCCTTGGGTAAACACACCGCAGCAGCGCAGTTCACACACCCTGAAACCCCGTTGTGATTAGACCCACCGTAGACGGCGAGCAGGGTCGCGGGGTAAAATCCTGGGAGCATTGGTAAGGACTCAGTTTTAGTCCAGTCCATTGCTCTGGTGTGACTGACTTAGCCTAATCAATATTCAAATTTATTCTTACGTCACTCACATCCTCGATAAAGATGTGGCGCTTCCACACTGTCCTTCATTTGGCGTTTTGAATTCAAACTTGATGCTATGCCCTGCTGGTTTCGATGATGTGATGATATCGATATTAGTGCTCCCAAAATCGAACTAATGGTACTTACAATGAAGACAGTGAAGTTGTAATATCAAGCTAAAGGCTTTATTCAAATTTGTCTCATAGTGTGGGGAACCTAAGAGCCATAATAGCCATGGATAGAGTATAACAATCCACATACTATATATTATATTATATTATATTATATTATAGATAAAATAAATATATGTGGCTCAATGCCCTCCCATCCCCAGAGCCAGGCACTCCCAGCCCCTCCACCCTGCTCTAACCCAATGCCTGGGGTTCACCGGAGCCACTGCCACCATGTGCTTCTCCCTCCAGACACTGGGGTGCATGCGTAGACCAGTGGTAAGCCCTCACAGCACATGGCTCCAAGCAGGAGCTACATTTCATTACTCAAAGAAATGCAAGTGGCTTGAGAGCCATGGGTTGGCCACCCCGGGCTAGGCTGTGTGTGTGGTTGTCATATGACGGGGTTTCTGAGCACAGCTAGAGAAATCAATCCAGGGTATTTTTTCTTAAAACCGGGACACTTACAGCCTCAGGCTGCAATTTCCTTCTCACTAAAGGCAAATCCAATCAGCCACAAGAGTACTTTTGCCAGCCCCAATGGCCAGCCAGAAGCCACACAAGCAAACCCTCAGCCTTCGCAGCTGCTATACCAGCCCAGACCAACAATCCCCCAGCTAAGGCGAGTGGTTTGTTAAATCTATTTCACCCAATCCACAGATTCTTCCATGTCTGAAAGGGTCCAGCAACAGTTCCCAGTCAATATACACTTGGATCTTACCTAAAAACTATACACGTGCCCAAATCCTTCAAATCTAACCATCTAAAGGTTTATTTACAAAGCAAGAAAGAAGTGGGTAAGAGAGAAAAAGTGTTAAAGTGATACTTTGCATACATCAGTTACAGTTATTGATGCCAACTAGCCATGCTCTTTGTTCATTCTTCAAAAGTCCACCCCCTAAGGGGTAAGATTCCAGGTTACATAGTTTTAACTACTGGAGACTTGTAGATCTGGCCAGCTGGGGTCAGCATGCAGGAACATGGATCCTTGGAACAGGAACAAAAGACAAAAGGCACAAGACTTTCTTCCCAAGATGGATGCTGCTAGCCTCCTTTTATAGTTTCTCCCTACGGAGAGGAAAGGAAAAAAAAAAAACTTTCTTCTTCCCATAGGTCCTTGAGGGTCAATGTCATATGACCCAAGTGAGCTGCTGTGGCAAAATGCCATTGGTTGCTGGTTTTGCTAGCACATCCCAGTCATTTACGTGGCAGGTGGTCTGTATGTCTGGGCATCTAATTTCAATTCCTTTGCTCAGCCCAGGTCACCTGACCAGTGGGCTGCATTTCATTGACAAGTCAAACATTTCTGAGATGTGGATTTGATGTCTGGGCAGCTGGTTTCCATCCCATTGTTTAGCCCAATATCCTGGGTGGGGCTGAGTTCACACCCCCTATTGTGAATCTTAGCACTAAAAACATGGCTAATACAACTACATAGCTAAAACCTGTAACTCTACCCACAAACATGACAAATATATATAACCTTATTATACTATAAGCATCATACACAGATTCAGGACATCCTCAGCTTTCATTAGATACCACAATGCCCCCCTCCCCTCCAGCACACTGTTTGGGGCCAATAGATACATAGACACATAAAATGGCTTCAATATCCACTATAAAAGTCCAGTCACGTGACTAGTAAGGGCCATTTATGTTGTACAGAGCTGCCCAGCTCCAGGGGCAACTCAGAGTGCAACAATTCCTTCCTAGATCCCAGTAACACAAGTTCTCTTTGGTTGTTCTCCTTGTGTCCCTCCCACTTCACAGTTTGCTGTGGATGGCACTGCCACACCTCAGGCACACTGGCAGTGCGCAGTCTCAAAGTACAAGCTTGACAGTGAAACACTGTATAAGAACACTTGTGATGAGAGTTGTACTAGCCTTGGTTTTGAGCTATGCTTGGTATCAATGCTTCATTTATACAAATGGCTTGCAACGGCTATTGCCTGGTAGAAGTGTTATAGATGATTATAAACACTCCAATATCTTATAACCATCAACACCATCTGGTGCTGTAAGCAGCCCACTGATCTATAATTAGAGTCTATCAATCTTTAAAACCTGATGAACCATTTACTAAAACATTTATAAATCCGTGCATTCTTTAGAGTCTATTTTAAAATGACATTTTATGTTGAAGTGTGGTGTCTTTTTCACCTATTCTACTAAAAATGTACAAACTTCTCAAATATCTCTAGGCAGAGAAAGGTAAGAACATTCAATTGAATAAAGGTAGTGTTTGAATTTTGAAGCTAATACCTACTAGTCTTAATATGTGAAGATACACGTCTCACAAAACTGGAAGGGACTTCAGGAGTCCAGCCCCCTGCCCTCTTAGCAGGACCAAACACTACCTTTTTTTTTTTTTTTTTTGAAAAGAAAACCTGTTTACCCCAGTTCCCAGATTGGGCCCCTCAACAATTGAGCTCACAATGCTGGGTGTAGGAGGCCAATGCTTAAACCACTGAGCTATCCCTTCCCCGGTCTTACTTTTGAAGTGGTGTCTACAAGAATATTAAAGAAATTTGATCTAAAGCAGTCAGTGAGGGTCAAGATTAAGAAACCCTAATTTCTGCTGCATAGAGCTGATGCCACAGGAGGGTAATAAATTTTGAGTTAGTGATGAAATCAAAAAACATGGAGAATTCTCTGTAGTCTGAGGCAGGGCACCCAGAGTGGCAGGGAGCTGTCTGCAATACAGCTTTGTACTTTCAAAGGCTTGCTGCAAGCATATTTACTTTAAAAGTCTCTGTCAAATTACTGCAATTTATTTTTTTGGAATTAATAACTCTAATAGCTTTATTACTTATTGGAATGAACGCCATTTTTGAGTTGCAGAGATTACTGTTCCATTTTCCCTGGACACCAGTGTTTTATTATTTTCTAGATAAGAGAACTGCATCTGAATTACTCAGTATCATGTCACTGTTCTCAGTTTGAAAGACTTTATTAGCACATAAAGAGAATTCCTATAGGACACAAGACTGTCATCAATTTTCCAAGATAAAAATATTATAAACAGATTTTATCAGCCTCAAGTAATATAAGACCAACAGCTATTAAACTGTATATAAAATACTGAAAAATGTAATGTCAGAAAGAAACAATGGACTGAAATTAAGAAGCTGAATTTTCTGGAGTTCCCTGTGTCAGTAAAATTGATAACTGAAATTTTATGAATTTTAAAGGAGAGCAGCAAAACTAGAATGAAAACTTGAGTTAATATGAGAAGCAAGCACTAGCCTCCACACCAGTGGCAGTGTTGCACAAATAAGTCACCTATGTTTTTAAAATGTTTTGTTTTCACTCATCCTTGAAATTCCTTGCTTGGTACGTGACCTGTTAGCTTATGTCTACATAGCAGCTCTATTTCAAAACAAGCTATTCCAGAATAGGTATTATGGAATAGCTATTTTGAAATAGTTCTTTCAAAATAAACGCTATCCTGTTTTGGATTAATTATTTTGAAATGTTGCTATTTCTCCAGCAATGAAGTTTACTGATTTCAAAATAAGGCATCTGCTATTTAGAATTTATTTTGAAATATGGTATGCATAGAGTAGATGACAGCAAAGTTAAAAACCAAATAGGAAGAAGAGGCTTTTGAAGCCTGGAGGGTCTTTGGAAAGGCCCCTGTCTACATGGGCGGTGTGTGATTCGAAAGCGACACTTTCGAATTGCGTGCGGCCACTATTTAGCTCATGAGGCACTGCATATTCATGGCAGCACCTCATTAGCATCTTCCCAACTCACTCATTACCATGCCCCTTCTGAAAGGAAGGGGCTAGTGTAGAAGTAGCCAATCTCAGTTTACTGCAATCCATTCAAAACCACTTAGATCTGATGTATACTTAATCTTGTTGAGCTCCTAAAATAGACAAAAGCAGTGATGTGATTAACAGCACTGGACAAACAACAAACTCTGGCCTAATATTCAGATAATATGATTACGTTGCTTACAGAAGCCCCTTTCCCTGGGATTCTCTTCCCTACCCAGGGTAGTCACAAGCACCAAGAATTCCTTTCACCGGTGGTAGCTTCTAGGGGAAAGTGCAGCTAGTGGTCTGTAACAGCTCCTCTGCACTTCAGATATCCCACTCTCCAGAGCATGGCAGTTGGTTGCTTTTCCTATCATCAATCCTTGGGTGAACAACTCAGCCCCAGCCCTGCTCCCAGGTCTATGGTGTGGTGGTGGAGGCAGGGCCTGGATACTATAGAATGCTACAGTCAAGCTCTTACTTGTAGACACTAGTAAAGTAGTACTGCAGTTGCAGGAAAGTCTCCTGCCACACTGCTGCATTGAGTCCGCAGACAGCCTGAGCTATTTGCGGAGGCTACAGACAGGCAGCCTGCAGTGAAGGAAATACCCAGGTTTCCCTAGCAACAGGTTGAAAGCTTAGAATTATAGAGAATCCATGGGGTTTCCCTAGTTACAGACAGTCGCTAAGGAGCATAGAGCATCATGAAACTCCAGCCTGGCTGCAAAGCAGCACACAGAAACCTTCCTTGATTCTATTGCTGCAGTATAGGGGGTATAATTAGGCAGCTACTCAGCTGCCCTTGGAGTCTTTTCTACGGAGTGGGGAGCCTGCAGCCACCCTAGGCGGTTCTCTGGAAATGCCTGCTGAAAGCAGTGGCCACCCAGTACCCCCCACTGACAAATTTTGAAGAACACTGAGCTGATCTGACAAGCTGGGAGAAAGGACGAGAGGTCACTAAGCTACCAAAGGTGAGACACATCCCCGTAAATATGTGTGTGGGCCGGGAGGACAGTTCCTCTGACATTTCTAGGGGGCTGCTTGAGGTGGCAAAGGGATCAAAGTGGAAACAAGTTAACATTAATAGTTAGGGGTGTCTCCACCAGGCTATGGATTACACTTTGTAACGCAGCAGTCTTCTAATATGAGTGAAATTGCCTGTCTGATTCTACTCTTTTAACTCCCATATGTATAACTTGTGGTGTCCAATAAACATAGTCTTCAGAAAAACTGCTCAAAATCCTCTTTCTCATCTCAGAGGCTTGTAGTGGTTCGGGGCCTACCTCTGCTTATTGTTCACATTTGACAAGGTCCATGGAGCTTGTGACTAAAATAAAGGTCTCAAGTGTGGGGCGGTTGATAGCCGTGGCATTTACTGCCAAGGGAAATCATGGGTGGGGTAATGAAAACTGTCTAGAAACTGTTTAGAAATGGTGGGCCTTACATTTCAGTATGACCTCCCCCTCTACTGAAATTACTTCCTTTTGAAAAGCAAACAACTCTGAAACAAAGGAAAGGACACTGTCAGATTTACACATCTGTTGCTGAACAAGAGAGATCCTTAGTAGCTTAAATGCTGTTATTTGGATCCCCACTGTGCCTGTGTGATTCCTTCATATTTAGGGTGGCCCAGCCCTGAGGATGGGCCTGGAGTCTCTTGAAATTGGCATCAATCTCTCAGTGACTATTGAAATCAATCCTGGAAACTTTAATAGGCTATTTTAAGAAAATGAAATTATGTCATGTTGGAAAAAATGATCTCCCAGAATATCTTTAGTCACAGTTTGCAACCCTATTCCTATTGGCTATGTCTACACAAGAAGCATCTGTTGACAGAAGTGAATGTTGGAAGGGATTTTCTGGCAAAACTTCTGTTGATAGATTGTTCTGCATGTAAAAGCAGATCAAAATGGCAATCCTCTCTGCCAACAGACAGCAGCTAGACTACCCGGCCCTCTCTTGACAGAATGGCTGACTGGAAGCTCCGCAAACAGGGCTGCCTGGTGAACCGGAAGCCCTGTCTGTCAAGAAAAGGGCCGTGGAGCATCTACATGGCAGTTTTGTTGATGGGAACTGTTGAGAAAGGCATTATACCTGAATGTGGAGAGGTATAATTCTGCCGGTTGAAGTGCCGAGTTTTGTCAACAGAGCACATTGTACGTGTAGCTGTGCAGTGGGTTTTTCTGACAAAAGCCGAGTTTTGCTGGAAAAACCCTCTTGTGTATAAATAGCCATTATGTTTGTGTAAAGATTAAAGGGCATAGAATTCTCACTCAAAAGATGTAAGTTGCTTAAGTGTAGTTAATTTAGTTTTTCCTCCCAGTGCCAAAATCTGTCGTTACAAAGGAAATAGTGTGTTATCCTGGCTTGCTTCCCTATAATACGTAAGTGGGCATGACTTCATAATACATTATTTTCACAGCATCCAGTCTACTATAAAGCATGGTTACCAAACTCCCCAAACTCTTCTGGCATCTGTAACATGAAGTCCCATGCATTTCCTCATTAACCTTTTCTGGATCAGATGGTAAATCGGCCAAAGATCCAGCTTCTTTTTTAACTCCACCAGCATGTGCGTTGCTCTGCAAAACAGAGCTTGTTTTCAACAGGAAAGTTTATAATCAGAAATTGACAAAAAAATGTCTATTGCGGTAAAGTAGGATCCTTCAGCAATTTCAAGTAACTGCCCTGTGTGCATACTGCTGGTACAAACTAAAGGTCCCCCCTTCATGTTAATGTAGTCTTGTTTGAAACAGGACTAAGTTAATGTGAATTAAGTACTTTTTAGTATGAAGCAGGTAGACCATAACTCTCCAGTTCTCATTCCCATAGTACAGGTTGACCTTTCTCATCCAGCACTCTTGGGACCTGACCAGTGCCAAACAAGAGAATTTGCTGGATAATATGTGATCACTATTGTGTAGCACGTTACCAACACTTCCACTGCTTACTGGGGTCTAAGAAGACATTTAGTGGTAAATTATAACTAAATAACAGCACAGAACACTGAGAGCCAGGACTTGTGGCTGTAAACAGATTTCATGGGACTGTCGAAAACTTGGCCACACCCAGGATAAGTGGTTTTCCAGTGAACTAAAATTATGCTGGATTACAGATATTGTCCAATGAGAGAGTTTCGGATTAGAGAGGTTCAACCTGTACATACACTGGGACCACTTGAACATAGCCAAACAGTCCCGATACTGGGATCTGGCTACATAGAGATATTTGGCTGTAAAGGAACTAATAAGAGTGAGGCTATGTCTACACTACCTCAGCGTTGATTTTCCAGGGTTCGATTTAGATTCATGAAATCAAGCTCTCAGGGCTCACAGTCTACCTCTGTACTCCTCATGACATGCAAGGAGTAAGAGAGGACTACGGGATAAACTCTTCCATCAAGCTTCTTCAGTAGGAATGACCAAGTTAGTTGAGAACAGATACGTCAATTTTAGTTATGCAATCGCTGTAGCTAGAACTGAGTATCTGTGGTGGACTTACTTTGCCGTGTAGATGTAGCCTCAGTATCGTCTGATTGGGAAATGAGAAATCAGTTTTGCCCTGAATGCAATACAATGGTTTGCACTGCTTCCTGTAAGAACGTTACATTTAGACTGTGGAACAGCTATGACTTATTTTTGGAGTTACAATTAAAATTTAAAAACAATACACAAGCAGTAATGTATGGGGATATACCTGTTTCATAGAACTGAAAGGAACCTTCAGAGGTCATTAAGTCCAGTCCTCTGCCCTCAAAATGAACCTATCATCATCCCTGCTGAACTTTTTTATTTTAAATCTTTTTCCCATGATTTCTAAATGGCCCCTTCAAGGACTAAATTCACAACCCTGGGTTTAGCAGGCTAGTGCTCACAACACTGATCTATCCCTCACTCAATTTAAAAATATTATATTAAATACGGAGGTATGCCTATCTCACAGAACTGGAATGGACCTTCAGAGGTCATCAAGTCCAGTCACTTGCACTCACAGCAGGCCTATCACCATCCCTGACAGATTTTTTTTAAATGTATTTGCCCTACATCCTTAAACGGCCCCTGGAAGGGCTGATAAGGCTATGCTAATCCTTTCTGATATTCATTTGCATATATCCTGTAACCCAATCTCTTTGTTTCATTCTAATTGTCTTTGTTAGCCTGTGGCCAGAGATTACCTATGTTTGTTCCGTGCCTAATAGAGTAGGTCTTCAATCCTAAGTAGGCTTCATTTTCCCATATGATTTGCTGTCATAATATATGTTACAGACACATGTAACGGTAAGAATAAAGCGGACTTGAGGTGGGACTTTTGTCACTGATATTCATGGGAATAGGATTTGACCAATGTTGAACACTTCTGAAAAGCCCACCTACTCTCTCTTTATATTGTATGCAATGTGTTTTTGTCATGTATAATGATTTGAGCGAAAATCACAAGCCGTGTCTACACATGCACGCTACTTCGAAGTAGCGGCACTAACTTCGAAATAGCGCCCGTCACGGCTACACGTGTTGGGCGCTATTTCAATGTTAACATCGCCGTTAGGCAGCGAGACGTCGAAGCCGCTAACCCCATGAGGGGATGGGAATAGCGCCCTACTTCAAAGTTGAACGTCGAAGTAGGGCACGTGTAGACGATCCGCGTCCCACAACATCGAAATAGCGGGGTCCGCTATGGTGGCCATCAGCTGAGGGGTTGAGAGACGCTGTCTCTCCAGCCCCTGCGGGGCTCTATGGTCACCGTGGGCAGCAGCCCTTAGCCCAGGGCTTCTGGCTGCTGCTGCTGCAGCTGGGGATCCATGCTGCATGCACAGGGTCTGCAACCAGTTGTCGGCTCTGAGGATCTTGTGTTGTTTGGTGCAACTGTGTCTGGGAGGGGCCCTTTAAGGGAGCGGCTTGCTGTTGAGTCCGCCCTGTGACCCTGTCTGCAGCTGTTCCTGGCACCCTTATTTTGATGTGTGCTACTTTGGCGTGTAGACGTTCCCTCACAGCACCTATTTCAATGTGGTGCTGCGCAACGTCGATGTTGAACGTCGACGTTGCCAGCCCTGGAGGACGTGTAGACGTTATTCATCAAAATAGCCTATTTCGATGTTGCTACATCGAAATAAGCTATTCGATGTAGGCTTCACGTGTAGACGTAGCTACAGTGTGTAATGAATTAGGAGTTTTCTTTGAAATATGAATCTCTAAAGACTTTCCCCCCTTTATGCTATTTTGTTGAAAGGGGAGGCATGTTGCTTTAGGATGTACTTTGTATTTAAAGAGGTGAAGGAGAAGAAATGGGGAAGGTTCTGGGTGGATTTGAACTCTAGCCCAGTTGCAAGTGTTTTGCCTTTGCTAAAGGGTCATGGGGGCAGTGTCTACACTAGCTCCCTACTTCAAAGGGAGGATTTTAAGTTGGGTGCTGCATATGCAGCACTTCATTAAGCTAATTCTCCCCTGCGGCAACTTTGAAGTGTTAAACTTTGAAGTGCTGGCTTGCGTGTAGCCACGGCTAACTTGCCGGTACTTTAAGTGCTCGGGAAATTTTGAAGTCCCTTCTCTCCTCAAAAAGAGGACCTAGGCTTTTTACTACTCAAAAGGAGTAAAGGGACCTTGAAGATGCCCAGGCACTTCGAAGTACCGGCGGGTTAGCTGCAGCTACACGCAAGCCAGCACTTTGAAGTTTAACACTTTGAAGTTGCCGCGGGGGAGAATTAGCTTAATGAAGTGGTGTATACGCACTGCAGCACTTCATTAATAATCTCCCGACACCCTGCTTACCATGCTCCCTTCGAAGTAGGGAGCTAGTGTAGACACAGCCTAGGTGTTATCTCTAAAGTAGAAAATGTTCTATATATGGTACACATCGAATACATGGCATATGTATTTTTGCCAGAACCTTAATATATACAATTTTATTTATTAAAACTATTGATTACATCTCTTTTTTTGAAAAAAGAGCTCTTACTTTGTGAAAGAGACTGCATGGCTGCTGCCTGTGTTATACTTAGGAAGAGCATAAATAAAGTTTTGTCTCCATTTTTTGTTGTTCTTTGCAACTTGCATGAACGCTGTGTTCATTTGAATGAGGCACATCAACTCCACCTCTTCCAAATTTAAACTATGTCTAATCCTGGCCCCCATGAAATCCATAGCAAAATTCACATTGATTTCAGTGCAACCGGGATTTCACCTGGGGTCAGAAGAATGAATTAGATGCAAATATAAATGTCATTGTAAATAACCCCCCCTAAAATAAATGATTGAGAGCTTTCAATTGGATTAAAATGGTACACGTTTGAGAGAGTCTAAGAGTCCTTCAAGGACAAAATAGCCAAATCTGGGTATCTAAAGTTAGGCACTAAAAGAGAGGAGGGAATGCTAGATCTCTACAGATAATAACTACCCCTAATCCCTGATACAATCAGTGGGAGCTCATCATCTGATACATTTTAGATAACCAAATGTGGATTTGTATGACTAAATTTAGATACTATTTTGAATAATTTAGTCTCCTTACTTCAAAGATTTCTGCAATTACAGTTCTGCAATTTTGGTGAAAACTCTGAAATGTCTTTTCTGAAAACAAAATTCTTCATAATAAACATGTTAAAAGGACCTAAGAATAGCCATATTTGATAGGCTGTCTTTTATTTTAAAAAAAGATCTTAGCAATGTTTTTATCCCAATATGACAGCTTTGCAGAAATATTCTGAGGATCAGATAGGAGGTACAGTATATTGGTAGAAGGAAAATAATTTCCAATTGTCAAGGTCCCAGATATTCACTATGATCATGAAGTTGATAGATTCAGCTTTCTTTGCTTTGAAGGATAAAAATATTTTATTGGATGCCATCATATGAAACTTCACTTAACTTTCATGTTCGGGCAGTGTGATGTTTATTGAAAGCCTCTGATTGTATAACTAATAAAACCTCCTCAGTTATGACATCTTATGGTGATAGAAATTTATTATCATTGTCATGTCACTCCTCATAGAAAAGTATTATCTTTTTGTCAAGAAGTGATGACAAAAGAATAAGCTTAATAGCAACAACATCTCTGCCATAATTGGTAGATACCTTTGATGCAATGGTGACTTTGTCTTAAAGGAACAGAGATCTTTTACAAAACAGAAATAAGTATACTGATGTGACTAGCGGTGAGAGAGGAAACCTAATGCTTGTAAGCTCTGCATTCATTTCTTTCTTCTGTACTTGTAAAGATTTTTCAAAAAGTCTCACGTGAAGCATTTCATTTAAGAATAGCAGTAGAAAATTACTCATCTCTAGGTTCTTGGAATGCATCTTTTCTCCCTTGGCACTACTTCAGCCACTGGAAACCCTACCACCCCCAGAACAAAGAAAAGACCTCAAGGGGTCTAAAATCTGGATCTGGACTTACTGCTTAAGCCCATATCCACTTAGAAATTCATCAGTACATTTTAATTTGAGAATGCCCATGTCTTTTACAAAAATGACTAAAACCAAAATTACCCATTGAATAATGCCTTACTCCTGTGTAAAAAGGAAAATATAATATCCAAGAGTATAACCTGCAAAACTTCAAATCCCCTGTTTGATGCAATAACATAGAAGAGTCCAGCAACTTAAACTTCCAAGAAACCACTTTAAAAATATGTCTTAAACCTAGACCTGAAGGATTACAGAAATACAGTTTGATGTGCAATCAGGAGTTGGATGGACCATTCCAAATGTATGGATCCTCCATGGAGATGGGCCTGAGTTGTCTTTTCAGGACTTTAATGTAAGAATGTCTTAGTTAAACACGGTGGCTTAGATGGCATGTCAGAAACACCTTGGTAAGTTGCATTTGTTTCACAGCATTTCAAAGAGGAGGAGAGAATATGTATGCCTCAAGAAGCAGGAAGATACTACGCTCATATTTTACGAGACAACCAGCCAATCTGACAGACTAATGGGTATCTTACAGAAAAAAAACCCAAAACAAAACGATAATATGGTGTAAAATGCCTCAGTACTGCTGTGGGTTGTGGCATTCTCCTTGAGCTCATCTACAGTAGCCACCTCCTTCGAAGGGAGTGTGTAAATGAGACTGGTTGGTGAATAGCAATGACGTACTGCACTGCATATGCAGCACCTCATTAGCATAATTCTTGGCAAGCAAACTTTGAAGTTGTGAACTTCGAAGCACCGGCAAGCAGTCTAGCCACAGGCACTTCAAAGTACCCATGCTACTTTGAAGTTCTCTTACTCCCAGCGCATTTTGGAAGTAAGAGAACTTCGAAGTAGCATGAGTACTTTGAAGTGCCCACAGCTAGACTGCTTTGCCGGCGCTTTGAAGTTCACAACTTTGAAGTTTGTGCGCTGAGAATTATGCTAATGAGGTGCTGCATATGCAGCACAGCACCTCATTGCTATTCCTGACCGGGCTCGTTTACATGCCCTGTTTGAAGGAGGGGACTAGTGTAGACAAGCCCCTTATGTAGCACAGGATAGTCCAGACATGAGTAATTAACACACGGAAAGAGACCTTATTTCTTGAACGGCATAATTAGGGAGGTAAACTGATCAAGATAAGTTAGAAATATAAAGATGAGGTCAAACATAATCTTCTTTCCCAAGCCCTCCCCATTAGTATCATCCTTTTTCATTGTGTGCACAACACTGCAATACTGTCTGGTCACGCAGACACATGATGTCTTCAACTTGGACCGCTCTCCATTCTCAGAGCCAGGCAATGCTTGGCTTTCAGATTCTCTCTACATAACATTTCTGTGATCTGTGGCCTGCCCTGTCCATCCACAAAGCTAAAACTGTCACATCTTGATTACTGCACCATCCTTGTCAGGCTTCGAGAAATGCACTTTTCCTCACAAATAGCTATTCTGAATGCTGCTGCAAAGAAAATTTTCCTAGCTTATTGGTTGGACCTTGTCAATTCTCTCTTTGCATCGCTCCAATGACTCCCTCTTCTCTGGTATCAAATACATGCAACTTCATGTTCAAGGGCCTTCCTGACTTATTCCCACCCTGCCTATCCTCGCCCTTGCTAAATGGCCCATGATGCCAGTGTATCTAGCCAACCTGCTAAATTTTCAAACAAGCGCATTCAAGGTTTCTCCCATTCTGCTGCTCATGCTTGGGAGGAACTCCCCATAAATGCCCATAAAATTAACATACTCTCCTCCTTCAAAACTGTCCTTCACTGCAAAGATTAAACAGACCTTCACAATCATTTGGCTGATGGTCTGCTGAGATCAGTATCATGCTGCCCAATATTATCTCATTGTTCTCTTTGCTCCTCCTCCTTTCTTTCTGTCTATCCATCTGCTGTCTCTCCTTTTCTACTTGCATTCTAAGCTCTTTGGAGCAGAGAATGACTTTTTCCCTGTGTGTTTGTGCCTAACATAAAATATCAATGTTATGATTGAGGCATATACTAGGGCTATGATGAGACAAATAATAAATAACACTTGGATTTTTCCCATCTCCTTTCATCACTCTCCAAAGTGCTTGTGGCTGCTTGCAGGCTGTAATCTTCCTCAACTGGAAGCTAGCCACATGAGAGTTGTCAAGTCTCTTTGAACGTTGGCCATTATCTTCTGCTTTCAGGACTCTGCAATATGAATAAACCAAACTTCCTGGCAATTCTTGATTGAATTACATTCAAGAACAATAAATTTAAGCCTCAAGACAATAGGTGGTGAAATAGGACATAACATACAAATGTAAATGTATAAACGGCTGTGTTCCCTGGTAAAGCCAAACAGTCATTGGTCTCGTCGCAAAGGGAAGACTAACTAAAACTGACTGCATGTAGCTGAAAAATAAACTTATTCATTTTGGTCAAGAATTCTGCCTGTTTTCTTGATTGGACCATTTCACCCATAGACCAGTGCAGTGCTTGCAGGTCTGTTTCCCTCTGTTGACTTTACCTTTATGGGGCTTATCTTGAAAATTGGTTACAAGCTATAAGGGTAGAATATATCCCAGCCTCAGATAGTGATGGACGTGTACTTAGATTTTAGCAACTGTCTAGTTAATTTTCCCTTGTAAGGAAGGGAAGTAAGTAAAATAGTTCGACTGCAGGTGTTGAGAGATTATGTCTAAGGCCTAAATTTGCCTATGAAGAATCTCACGCCCTTAAAACAGCTGAGAGTCTTCTCGCACTTAGATGGACAAGGCCTTCTCTTGTTTTCTGTAGTGTCTAGTTTCCCAACAATCAGTATGATTTGTTACTGAATGGGGATGGGAAAGTGAACTGATTTATTAAGCTACAGATTGGATTGAATTCTGTGAATGAACCCTGTCGATGCAGTCTATGCATTCCTTCCCACCCTTAGCTGCTATAGCTAGGAGATAACATGGCATTCTGGGTATCCTCATAATCCATTTTTCTTTTTTTTTTCGGTCCAGACACTTTAGTGGATTAAGGTTGGCTATTTTAAATTAGAAGTCCCATTGGACCTGAAAACTAAACTATTCAGACTCCTTCAGAGAGAACTTTAATGTGTTTGGGGAAGAGACCATATACAGAGACATACATCTACCTGCTTGTCTTCCGCCTTTTCCAAAAGTAATGTCAGCATTTTTATGGCATTAGCTGCTCTGCCAGACTGAGCATCTCTGGCTTCCAACCCCCTTAGCTTAGATACAGCTTTGTTCAGCCTTTTGCTGTACCCAGGAATAACATTTAAATTGGCTACTAAAGTATTTTAATGGCTTTTTATCCTAATACATGGCCTGTAGAGACTTAGGTCTTTAGTATTTCACATTTTCTTTTTTGCAGATAGTCTTCACTAATGTGATCATACTTGATTTTTTCTAATTCCATTGTCTGAGACATCTCAATTTCACATAAGCTGGGTCTACACTTGCATTCCTTTTTCGAAAGAGGCATGCAAATGAAGGAAATTGAAAATGCAAATGAAGCACTGCTACATCTCTGGAGCCTCATTTGCATATTCTCCTTTTGAAAGAAAAAAACCAGTGTAGATGGGGCTCTTTTGAAAATAAACCCCCATTTTCGAAAGAATTCTTCCTATTTTGTTTCAGGGAGAAGGGTTCTTTTGAAGACAGGGTTTATTTTTGAAAGAGCCCCGTCTACACTGCTTTTTTTCTTTTGAAAGGAGAATATGCAAATGAGGCATCAGACATGTAAAGCAGTGCCTCATTTGCATTTTTGATTTCCTTTATTTGCATGACTCTTTCAAAAGAAGCTTGCACGTATAGACCCAGCCATAATAAACATATTTCAGTTGCCTCTGTCATATGGGGATTTGACTTCACTTCTCCTTCCACTTTCAGATCAGCCTGTTTTCAATTTTTGCTGGTAAATATAGCCACAGAAACGTTAATGCAGACGCTTAGATCTAAAGTTAAGTACGGGCGTTTCATGTCACACATCCTGTGTTCTTGGGTGGAATGATAACGTTCTAGCTGTGGAATCATGCCATTAGTTAGGCCTTATTGTTGGGTACAATCAGAGGTGGAAGTAAGGCCGTGCGCCGCTTTGGTAAGGACTGGCTGAGGCACTCAGCTGCAGGAGGCGATGCAGCATGCTCACAGCTGGGCCCCAGTGCTCTTCTGCAGGCAGCTGTGCTCAGCAGCAGGCAGGTGACAGGGACTTGTTGGGTACCCGCCTCACCAGTCCAGGGCTGTTCTGGAGTGCACATTTGAGAGGGCGGACGGCTGTATTGCTTGCTGTTCCCTTCCCATCACTGTCAGGGAGTGAGAGGATGGCCCACAGCATCCCTGCCTTCCTCTTCCTCCTGGCTGGAGGGGGAGGGCTCAGAGGAGTGAGTGATGGACACCGTGTGCTTTTCTTGCACTCCCTGACAATGGTGGAAGAGGAAGAGCACGAGCAAGTGACAAGCAGCGCTGGCAGGAACTGGGTGGGGGGGCTGGAGCCCCCTTACCTGCCATAAATAGTGATCTTGTTCCCCACACTGTCCCCTTCCCGGAGCTCCACCCCCCCACTCTGCCAGTCCCGTGTCCTAGCTCCTGTAGCCCACATAGTCCAACCCTCTGCCCCAATTCCCCCAGCCTTGTGCCTTGCTTCCTACACCCCCCATGCCCAGACCCCTGCCCTGAGCCCCCTGCACTCCACCCCACACTTACATTTCTTATGGGTACAGGCAGGTTATCCCCGCCCCCCAAAATCCTGAACTCCCCCTACTGGTGGGCAATACAACAGCGCCTGTAAGAAATGTGAATGACTTTCACCCCTGGGTATATTGCTAATGGTTGTTGAGACCAGAAATGTGTACTTGAGGAAAAGGCCTAGTCTCTGTTACCTGGATTAGATGCTAACAGCCACCAGTGGCACTGTGCTCATGTAGGAGATGTCTCAAAGGTGGAGTGGAGAAAAAAAATAATGTCTGGTTTGACCTGGAACAAGCGAAAAGAAAACAGGATGAGGATAACATCTTAAGTTGGAGATGCTCGCATGATCTGTAGCATGCTGAGTTCTGCCCTGGCGATGATGCTGTGAGGGGCTTGGGTAAGATAGTGTTGGGCATGGCATAAGGATGCAGATGGTGGAGACAATGCCCATATGGTGGGAATTGCATGTCTCTGAAGCAGCTAAAGGGACTGACTTCGGGACTAGCTCAGACACAAATTCTTTCAGTGCTTTAGAAAAACTGTATATTCTGGCAGTCCACAGAAATCACAATGAATGGGTCTAATGTGGATTTTGTATTAATGATACAGTAATTTCCTACCTCCAAATCCATTCTTTTAAAACAGATTTTTTAGGAACATAATTATTAATAATTAAAAAAGTTATAATTTACTCCAAAACGAAGTGATTTGAGGTAGCAAAGCTCATTTGTGAAAGTGTTCACTATGAATACTAGTGTTTCAGATTTGGACAGCCTCTGTTTTCATTTGTCTCCTCACTTTGCTGTGAAGGGGTGTAGGTTGTGAATATGTATTGAGACAAGATAATAAATAACATTAGGTATTAAAAATGTCACTACTTACCTCCTAACTTGTATGTGTCATCTCTAAGGTTATGGCAGCACTGTAAAATTATGTTAACCTAAGTTTTGTCAATGTGCAGCCACTGCAGTAATTAAATCATCTTTGCATGTCCACATTATGCTCCTTGTGGCAGCAAAGCCCTTCCTCACCAGGAACATTTGCAAATATTTAATTGTCAGTGTGGGGGATGTGGGATGGCTGTTGAGATGCATTGCAGTTTCCGCAATGTAGTGTTTCCCCTGGCATAGCATCTCCCTGACAAACTTGATCTAAGTGCTACACCTCTTGGACAGGCAAGGATGTCATTTTGGGAAGTTGTAGTGGGGGCCACAGCCCTGTGTACTAGGCCACTGCTCACTCTGCTTCCCAGTCACATCACAATCAGGGAGCGAAGGGAAAGTACACGGCTTGTGTGCATTCCTCTCACTCCCGGCTGGTGAGGGGAGGGGGCAGAGGAGTACATGATGCAAGCTGTGTACTTTCCCCTTGCTCCCTGACTGTGAAGGGAAAGAGAAGACAAGCAAGCAGCATCATGGTGGGGGTGGCTGTAGCCCACCTGCCCTCCCAAAATAGTGCCTTTGCGCAGAGGGTGGAGTGATTAAAGCTATGTCTACACTACAGACTTTGCTGCACCACTGTAAGGCCTGCTCTGTAATCGCTCTAAGCTGATGGGAGAGAACTCATCAGCATGATTAAACCACTACCCACCAAGCAGCAGCAGCTTTGCTGGTGAGAGAGCATCTCCCACTGGCATAGTGCTATCCACTCCAGCGCTTTTTGGTTGCAAAACTTATGTCAGTCAGAGGTGTGTTTTTTCACACCCCTAACAAAGAAAGGTTACTAACCGTAGTAACGGTGGTTCTTCGAGATGTGTCCCCATGGGTGCTCCACAATAGGTGTCGGGCTCGCCCGGCGCCGCAGATCGGATCTTCCAAGCAGTTTCTGCCGGACCGCGCGTGCGCCGGTGTGCGCCACTCCCTTGCGTGCTGCTGGCCATGTGCGCGATCTGGTCCCCGCCAGTTCCTTGACCAACCGCCTCGGATGCTCCTGCAAAACACTAAACAGAGATCCGAAGCGGGGAGGATGGGCGGGTAGTGGAGCACCCACGGGGACACATCTCGAAGAACCACCGTTACTACGGTGAGTAACCTTTCTTTCTTCTTCGAGTGTCCCCGTGGGTGCTCCACAATAGGTGACTACCCAGCAGTAACCCAAGATAGGAGGTGGGTAATCGGATTATGTGCAGCTTGTCCCCGAGAGGACCGCTGTCGAGAGACGGGTATCCTCTTGGAATACCCTGTGAAGGGCGTAATGTTTGGCGAAGGTGTCATAGGATGACCAGGTCGCCACTCTGCAAATGTCTTTTAGCGCAACACCCTTGAAAAAGGCTGTTGATGCCACCATCGCCCTAGTGGAATGAGCCCTGGGAGTGGCCAGTAAAGGAGTCTTTTTGAGTTCGTAGCACATTTTTATGCAGGATACGATGTGCTTCGAGATTCTCTGCGAAGAGAGACCTTCTCCTTTTGATTTGGGAGTGAGAGAGACTAGGAGTCTATCCGTTGTCCGGAAGGACTTGGTCCTGTCTATATAGAAGGCTAGCGCCCTCCTCACGTCCAGGAGGTGTAGGCGCGCCTCTTTGTTAGAGTTATGAGGCTTTGGATAAAACGAGGGTAAAACAATAGGTTCGTTAATGTGAAACTCAGAAGAAACTTTGGGAACAAAGGCTGGATGCAGCCGTATGGTTACCGCCTCCTTGGAAAAAACAGTGCAGGGTGGCGTTGCCATAACTGCCGCAAGTTCGCTCACCCTGCGAGCTGACGTGATTGCGAGAAGAAAGGTCGTCTTTATCGTAAGGAGGCGGAGGGAAACTGTGGCCAAGGGCTCGAACGGTGGTCCCGTTAGCACATTAAGCACCAGGTCCAAGTTCCACGAGGGTGGAAGCGGTTTCCGAGGGGGGTATAGGTTTACTAACCCTTTGAGGAACCTGGTAACCATGGGATGGGCGAACACCGTGTGCCCTTCCTCTTCGTGTCTGAACACCGAAATGGCAGCAAGGTGGACCTTTAACGAGGATAGTGAGAGTCCTCCTCTCTTGAGGTCCAGTAAATACTCTAATATCACAGGTATAGGCACCAAAAGGGGGGCTAGCTGTTTGGTAGAACACCATGCCGTGAAGTGAGTCCATTTCTGCTTGTAGGTCTTCCTGGTGGAAGTCCTCCTGCTACTTTCTAGGACTTGCTGCACTTCCTCCGTACATGTGCTCTCTAGGGAGCTGAGCCATGGATTAACCACGCTTGTAGTCGCAGGCCTTGGGGGTGCAGATGCACTATGGACCCCTGGGCTTGTGTGAGCAGATCCGGCGCCACCGGAAGGGGCATCGGTGGACGGTCCGACATGCGCAGGAGTAGGGGGAACCATTGCTGTCGATCCCACGTTGGGACTATCAGGATCATTCGGGCTCCTTCCCTCCTGGCTTTCTGCAAGACTTTGTGGATCATCACTGTGGGAGGAAAAGCGTAAAGCAGGGGGCCCCTCCACGAGATCGTGAACGCGTCCCCCAGGGACCCCCGTCCCAGTCCTGCCCTGGAGCAGAATCATGGGCACTTCTTGTTGTGTTGAGTGGCAAACAGGTCTATCTGGGGAAAACCCCATGCGTGAAAAATCGGTCGTAGCAGATCGGGACGGATCTGCCACTCATGCGTGAGTGCAAAACGCCTGCTCAGCTGGTCTGCCTTCACGTTGTGAGCGCCTGGTAAGTACAAGGCTTTCAAGATTATATTGTTGGCGATGCACCAGTTCCATAACCGGACTGCTTCCGCACGTAAGGCACGGGACCGAGCTCCTCCTTGCCGATTTATATAAAACATGGTGGAGGTATTGTCTGTACTGATCCCGACGACTGTGCCTTGTATATGGTCTCGAAAGTGTCTGCAGGCGTTGAACACTGCTCTGAGCTCCAGTATATTTATGTGCAGTGACTGCTCTGTGGAGGACCACAGCCCTTGAGTCACCTCCTCACCCATGTGTGCTCCCCACCCTATGAGGGAGGCATCTGTAGTAAGAAAAACCAATATTTGTGGTTGGTGGAAGGGTACCCCTGTTAGCAAGTTCTTGGGGTTTACCCACCATTGCAGGGATTTGCGCATCTCTGGTGTGGGCGACACCACCCTGTGAACGGTGTGTGCTGCTGGTTTGTATACGCTCGCCAGCCAGTGCTGCATGCTGCGCATGTGTAACCTGGCGTTCTATACTACGAACGTCACCGCTGCCATGTGGCCCAGCAGCTGTAAGCACGTCAGGACCGGCACCGTAGGGCTGAAGGTGATGACCTGCACGAGGGAGCCGATGGCCTGAAGGCGAGTCTCTGGTAGATACACTCTCGCTGTAATAGAATTTATGCGTGCCCCTATGAACTCTATGTCCTGTGTGGGGTCTATCTTTGATTTTGCCAGATTGATAACCAGGCCGAGCGAAGAGAACGTGCCTGCTGTGACGCGTATCATGCGTAGTACCTCCTCCTTCGAGGCCCCTTTGAGTAGGCAGTCGTCCAGATACGGGAATATAAATACCCCCTGTCTGTGCAGGTAGGCTGACACCACTGCCAAGGTCTTGGTGAAGACTCTGGGGGGCCGAGGAGAGGCCAAACGGTAGGACCTTGTATTGAAAATGTTCTTTGCCTACCATGAACCGGAGGAATCGCCGGTGAGCCGGATGGATAGTTATGTGAAAATACGCGTCTTGTAAGTCGAGGGCTGCGAACCAATCTCCATCGTCCAGTGCCATAAGGATGGAGGCAATTGTGATCATCCGAAAGCGTTGCTTGTGCAGGTACCGGTTGAGGCCTCGAAGATCTAAGATGGGCCTCCAGCCTCCTGTCTTTTTCTCCGTGAGGAAGTACCTCGAGTAGAACCCTTTTCCTTGCAGTTGCTCCGGCACTCTTTCCACTGCCCCTATGAGCATGAGATGGTCTACCTCCTGCTTGAGCCTCGCTACGTGGGAGGCCTCCTGGAGGTGGGGCCTGGGTGGAGGTTGTGGCGGTGGGAGCGACTGGAAGGGGATGGCGTACCCCGTGGCTATGATCTCCGGCACCCATTTGTCTGTGGTGATCCTTTGCTACTGGTCGTAGAATGGTCGGAGGCGATGGTGGAATAGCCGCTTCGGATGACCTTGTGCGATGGTAGTGATGGCGCAGCCCTGGATCTGTGTGTCAAACTTGTGGCCTTTGGCCCTGCCCCGAGGATGCACGGCTCTGTTGGGAACGTCGCCTGGGAGTTCTGTACTGCTGGTGCTGTTGATGTCGCCCTTGCTCGTAACCCCTGTGGTACTGGGGACGCTGTTGCTGGTACTGGTACCGTCTTTGTTGAGGGTAGTACTTTTTCTTTCTGTATGGAGGGGTGTAAATGCCCAGGGTCCTAAGTGTGGCTCTTGAATCTTTACTGGAATGAAGGACCGAGTCAGTTGATTCAGCAAACAGCTTCTGCGAGTCGAAGGGAAGATTGACTATCTTTGCCTGCAGATCCCTCGGTATACCCAAAGTCTGGAGCCAGGACTCCCTTCGCATCACCACTGCCGTAGCTGTGGAGCATGCTGCTGTGTCCGCAACATCCAGGGCGATCTGAACTCCCGTCCTCGAGGCTGCGTAGCCTTCTTGCACGATGGCCTTAAGCACTGGTTTCTTGTCCTCTGGAAGCGAGTCCATGAGGGAGGTTAACCTAGTGTAGTTGTCGAAATTATGGTTCGCTAAATGCGCTGCATAATTTGCCATTCGCAACAGTAGAGTGGAGGAGGAGTAGACCTTTCTGCTGAGCAGCTCTAGCTTCTTGGCATCTTTGTCTGTTCCCCCTGTCTTGAATTGAGATATCTTTGATCTTTGTTGCGACAACTCCACCACCAAGGAATTTGGTTGTGGGTGGCTGAACAGGAACTCCATGCCCTTCGCCGGCATGAAGTATTTCTTATCCGCTCTCTTGTGGACAGGCGGAATAGTCGCAGGGGTCTGCCATATCATAGTGGCGGACTCCAAGATCGCTTCATCAAGCGGTATTGCTATTTTGGAGGAGGCCGGAGGTCTCAGATTTTTGAGGAGCTTATGGTGTTTCTCTTGCGCCTCTGCTGTCTGGATGCCTTGCGTGAAGGCCACCCTCTTAAACAGCTCTTGAAACTGTTTGAGATCGTCCGGAGGATGGACGTCCCCCGGGGCCGTAGCCTTGTCCGGGGAGGAGAGCGAGGAACCACTAGGGTACGCCTCTCTGGACCCTTCCAGTTCCTGTTGGTGATGGTACATCCTCTCGCTGGAAGCTTGCAAGGGAAAATCTCGGGGTTCCATAACCAGTTCCCCCTGAGATACTTGAGTCTCTGTCCCCGTTCGTGATTGCCCTCGGGGATACGGGGCCATCTGTGGGGATCTTTCCCTGGTAGATTGCCGGTGGTGTCTATGCCCCACGTGATAGGGACGACCATGGCAGCATGGGCACTGTTCTTGGGAAGGTGACCTAGACCACTCCCTTGGTGCATACCTTCTGCGTCTGGGGGAGCGAGATCGTCGAGAGACCTGGGACACTGGAGAGAGCGATTTGTGATAGTATTCCAGCGGCTCAAACCCCAGGAAGGGTGAAGGTGGTCCCAGCCAGGGCGAGGCTGGTTGTAAAAATGGAGATGGGGGCTCTGGGTAGGCTAGGGGGGACCCCTGCCTTCTGGTTGGAGTCTGCAGCATAAGCGGAGGGCTGAGAGAAAGCAACTCTGCAGCCCTGTCTGGAGAGGGGCTGCGGTGCCTTGTTTTGTGTGCAGCCTTCGCCCTCCCTTGAAGAGGTAGCTCCGCCCCCTGACATGTAGGGGATCTCGGCCCCGTCCGCGCTGTGCTCGGCATGCTCATGGGCGGTGCCGCACAGGCAGTGTCCTCCGGTGCCTGCAGGCTGCGTGCCTGCGTGCTCTACACCGCCGGTTCCCCAGGGGTCGGTGCTGCTGCTTGCGGTGCCACCGATACCGGCGCTTGTTTAGCCGCCGCCCTGCCTGTGGTGTGGGGCGGCTGTTTGATTATCGGAGGCTGAGCCGCCTCCACGTGGCTCTCCGTGCCGCTGCCGATCAGCTGTTGCTGCGGCTGGGGGCTGTGCGCTCCTCCCGTCCCGCTCGCTGTTGCTGCCGGCAGGGATCGGGCTGGGGAGGCTTTCCTCCGTTTTTGCGCTGATGGGGTGAGGGAGGCGGCTTTCCTTTTATGGGCCCCGGAGGGTCCCTCCTGCTGCGGCCGCTCCGGCACGTCTGGCTGGAGGGCCTTGTCGAAGAGCAGCATTTTAAGCCACATCTCCCTGTCCTTCCTTGCTCTGGCTGTTAATTTTGCACAGAAGGAGCATTTCTGCATGACATGGGACTCCCCCAGGCACCTTATGCAGAGACTGTGCCCATCAGACGCTGGCATTGCCTCTCGGCAGGACTCACATTTTTTGAATCCTGAAGAGGACATTGTTGGTGAGTCTTTCAGTTCTTAATGGGTACTTAGCACCTTCTCTGTGCTGTTTTCCCCCCTCTCCTATAGCCTGCTGCGGCAGGAGGGCTAATGGCCCTAGGCTCCTGGCCTCTGGTGCTCCGCTTGTTACTAGGACTGGACTGAATGCTGTCCCACTTGTTGTTTCTTTTTTTTTTTTTTTTTGAAAATAACAACTGGCTAACTTAACAGTAGCCTAAGAGCTTGAAAACTTTAAAGAAAAACAGTTAAAACCATTGAATACGCTAACTTGGCCGTAGCCTAGTCGGATTCCGTCTGCAGCCGTCTGGCGGGGACCGGATCGCGCACGTGGCCAGCAGCGCGCAAGGGAGCGGCGCGCACCGGCGCATGCGCGGTCTGGCAGAAACTGCTTGGAAGATCCGATCTGCGGCGCCGGGCGAGCCCGACACCTATTGTGGAGCACCCACGGGGACACTCGAAGAAGAAAGAAAAGTTTTACCATCTGCAGTGCTAGTGTAGACAAAGCCTAAGTCAGCATAGTGGGTGAGTTCCTCAGTGCAAGTGACAAGTTAGTGTAGATGTTTACAGAGTTAGGTTGAGGTAAGTTGCTTCAGGTTGACCTATCTTGATAGTGTTGATCAGGGCTTGGTAAATATTATGCCACACAAACCCTACTGTTAACTCTAGAGAGTGGAAATGGCCAAGTGATGGCTGTATATACAACCTTAATTCCGCTCCTAAATGGATATATTTTAGCATAGTTTCTTAAAACATAACCCATGCTATTTCTCAGCTATAGTTCCTTTTAATTTTATGATTTTTAATTTTATACAGTCTCTGGCTTTAGGCACCCTTTTACACTTTTACAAAGACACAGTCTCTGTCTCCAACTTTAGTCAACCCTGTATCATGCATGGGACTTATATTCTTATACAGAGTTCTAATTGTTATAATGAAAGCCTAAGCTTCCTTAGTGTCTCAATTCTTGAGCCTAGGGAGAATGCGCTTTGTGTGAATGTAGTGTGTTGTGCAAGGCAAATCAGTGTGTGTTGACTTATTCTGGTAAACATTGTTTTTTCAGCTGACTGCTTCTCCAGGCTCGAACTTTGTAGAGCCATTAAAAAAGGCCTCAGACATTTCATTCATCTCCTCCTGAAACACACCATGGTTCTATTTTGCCTAAGCTGAATTGTGATAGAACCCTAGAAGTGACTGGATGGGGACATTCAAGATTAAAAGGAATAAAAAGACAATAATGAAAGCTGGGGGAAATTTCTAGATTTTTAAGAGGTCATTTCAATGGTATATGGTGCTGCTAGATCTGCCTGGGGCTCTGTGACCAGTGCATGGTGTGTTTTTTTTCCCTTGTCCATCTGCCACTCTCCCCTCTAGCACTCACCACACCTGTCCCTTGCATCATAGCCTCTATCCTCAGCTAATTTCTTCTGCTCAGTGAGCCCCATTTCCCCATGTTTGCTACTGTTATATCCTACAGTTCCCATCAAGCCTATTTGCTCTTCTTTCACTCTCCATCATCATCCCCCTATTACAGCACAAATCCAGATTAATCCACACTCTTCTCTGCTGTCATCTCAAATGCTGGCCCTCTCTTCCCACCCTCTCCACCTTTCTGATTATTCATTGTTGCCCATAGTCATTCAGGTACTGGGTCAGGAAGAGAATTACTGATTCTACAGCCTGAGGGTGGCTAGATCATTTGCCTAAATTAAGACAAATCCAAGTTCAAATCTCATTTTCAATGATGGAATAGCTTCAACAGACAACACTGAGAAAGTCTGACAGCAGAATATTCCATAGTCTGTCTTGAACATTGCCCTGGAAAGCAAGGAATGTAAGTTCAAATCACTGTGGGTGGCAGGGTTTCCACATACCAGGCAAGTGCCCTAATAATTGGGTTAAAGCTTCTGACACCATTAGCTCCCCCCTTTACCCTCTACAGCTCCAGTTTTATGAATCTAGTTCCCCTTTTTGGTGGTCTAGTCAACAATGCCTGAACTCAAAGAGAAATGTTTCACATAGTACTGAAACAAACTGTTTTGTTTCAAAATCATCAAAGCCCTTTTCCTAGTTCAGTTGAAATGAGCCTGTGAACTTCACATGATTTTGCAAATATTTGCAGCCCATCTGAAGTTGCAGTTTGTAGTGTGAATAGTTGGACCTAATGGCACCATCCAGAATGAGGAGCAGGAAACCTGGCCTGCCACTCAGATGGAACTAAAAGGGGTCTAAGATGAAGTTGGTCCTGTAACCAGGACACATAGGTCATAAGTGACGATAATAATTATTTACTGGAAATGGGGCTGTTAAACATGACTCAATTTCCCTAATGCCAGCCTTAATTAAAACCCAAGCAAGACCAGTTTAGAGTCATTGTTCGAATAACTATATTAGTCTGTCACAATAAATCAAGCCTTCATCGTGATTCTTCAGCACAGACTTCCCTTGTTAGTTTAATAATTCAGAAAACACTGCCTTGAAGAGAGAAGAACATTTTGACACTGCTTCCTAGATCTTTCACTTGACACTTTTCATCTTGTAGATCACACAGCAGTTAGTGACTGCAGAAGGTTGGGTGTTGGCCGTTAGTAACTGCACTTTGTGTTAGTTTAATCTTGTTTCAATGGCAGGTCATGGATGGTGTATCTGGTGTTATGTCTCTGCTCTAGTCAATCATACTTGGTGATACAGGAATAGCTGACCAGCAGAACATGCTGCAAAGGCTCCCCTTTCTGTCTGGGTGGCTTTCAAGGTTGGACTCTGATAAGGATGATTATGGTGGAAAAAGAGGGAAGTCCCACTACTAGTGACATTGGGGGTAGAGTTTAGCTAGGAATTACAAGCGGATGTCGAAGGCACCTGAAGAAGCTATCTTTTATGTTAAAAATAACAATAAAATATATGTTAAAGATCAACTTTCCTTGTGTGTTGACAATGTGCCTTTAAATACCAAATGGAGTAACTGCCAGAGTATTTATGCTGAAAAAGATCTATTTTTTCTTTTGGAAAATACCTTCTAATGTTCTTGATGTTGTCACATTTAGATTTTAATTCTGTTTCTCACTAATATGGGGTAATTTATATTTTTAACACCTACTGCAAATTAGTATTTGACAGCTTGAGAATAACGGGTAAAATTTTCCCAACAGACCTGAGTAACTTAGAAGACTAAGCCTCATCGATTTGAGTGACTTTGTCTTTCAGAGGATCTTAAGAGTCTTGTAAATCACTCAGGAGTGTTTGGGAAAAATTACCCCAAACTGGGACACAGATCCTGAGAGCTCGGCTGTTGCCAAAGATCTGCGGTTTTCCTGTGCTTAATTCTCTGCTTTCAAGCAATCCTTCTTACCTCAGTGAAATTGTTTACTTGTAACATTAAGCACATGCAAAGCTGCTTGTTGGATCAGCATGTTAGCGTATATTGCCTTTATATTCAATATGATAATAGACTTCTAAAATATATATTAAAATTTGTCATGAGAGGGTTGGAGGGGGAAAGTACGTCATTATCATTTTCTAGGTATAAAATGAAAGTGTATAATGCAGTCTTAACTATTGCACTGCTACCAGAGTATCATAATTGCAGTAATATATGTTATAGCTTACGGGGTATACGCCTCTAAGGCAAATATATCACAGACAAAGTTTTGGAAAAATATTCAGGTTTTTGTTACTAGCCTAATAGACGGCTATGTTTTGTAATCGAAATGCATGATTGTAATCCTTCTCTGAAGATAACCTATGCTAATTCCATGGCATCGTTCTTTGGATTCTTGCAAAAATACTAATATAATTCTCCAGAAAAAATGATGTGCAGATTACAGTAGTTTACAATGAGTGAGTGCACTGATTATTAGTTATGCAGCCTTGGGCTTCCAATCAAGGAGATAATAAATATCTAAGTCACAATCAGTTTGTACATGACTTCTGAAACTTTGAAAATATTTGGGTTCACTACTGAGATAGTGTTTGCTCCCACAAAATTCCCCTAAAGCTGCAAATTTTTAAATGCTGATTGAGATAATCCTGCTTTGGTTGGTCTGACACGTTTCTAATCACTACGGAATGAAATCTACTGCCAAAAAAGAAGTATTACACAGAAGCTCTCTACTACAAGGTGAGAAAGAAGTCACAGATTCATGCACATTTTCTACGGCTGGAAGTTACACAAGGCAATGTCTGGCTACTCAACATCCCCTATAGAAGTCACACTGGCTAGGTCTACACTGACCTGTTCTGCCAGCAGCTTCATGCTGATTTTTTTCAGGCATAAGAAGCAGGCAACAGAGAGGAAGGTCTACACAGTCTGTTTAATGCCAGCAGCAGCTTCCACAGGCAGGGAGATCTTACATGCCTATGGTAATTTCCCCCAGGATTATGCTAATGAGCAGTCATTTGCAGATACGAGACTGCTCATTATCATGAAGCTGTGGGGAGAACAGGTCAGTGAAGACCTCATCACTGAAAATAGTTATCCAGATATAGAGTGTGTAATACTGTAAGCTTCTGGAGTTGTGCAGAGAATTATGGAGGAATGTGCCACCCAGAATAGATCATGAAAAATACTCTTGAAGTTTTTGAGATCCAAATTGGCTGATTTAATAAGAGCCCATTTCTGTTGTGGAGGATGAGGGCTCTGGATGCTTGAACCTTTCAGAAACTTGGCATCACCTCTGTTCCCACAATATTTTTTTTAAATTTTAAATAACATCATTCTTCATACAGTTGAGTGATTGTTAACCAAGTGAATAGAAACAATAGGCCTACCTCAACTAAGGATTGTGTTAAGGCTTCGCCCATAATTTATCTGCAGTGCTAAATGACCGCACTTGGCACCTCCTCTCTAATAAGTGGGAAGGATAGCTCAGTGGTTTGAGCATTAGACTACTAAATCCATGGTTATGAGCTCAATCCTTGAGGAGGCCATTTAGAGGTGGGGGGTAAATAGATTAATTAAAAAAGGAGAGGGTGTTTGGTCTGCCTCAGAAGGCAGGGACTGGGACTTACTAACCTCCTGAGTCTACTTCCAGCTCTGTAAAATGTGTCTTTCTCTACATATAACTTTGGTAGTGCATCTATTGAGCTGCTTTGGTAACTCTAACACAGTCCTTAGCAAACAATATGAGCTGCTGCTATCCTTTGTTTTCATGTGTAGCAGCTTTCTCATGAACAAAAAATAAAGGGCTGGGGGTGGGGGAAGGAGCTCACAGAAACAGAAGTGGGGCTTTAGACTATGTGATTCAAAAGAAAGGGCTGCATTTATGAATAGTGTTTCCATATTGTAATGCCTAAAAGGCCTCCACCAAAGCTGAACACTCTACGGTGATGAGGAAGCTCAAAAGAAGATGAAGCTCCCTTTCCCAAGGAGCTTTCATTAAGGCGTTGCCTAGATTACAGGGTTTTGTCTACAAACCTGGAGAGCATCCAGATTCCAAAGTGTGCTCTGTTAACAGTAAGTTGACAGAACACAGTGCTTTTGTTGGCAGCCGTGCCCCACTCACCAGGAGGAGGAGCAAAGCCATTACCAGAGATCTGTCGACAAAACACTAAGCTGGACATTCCAGAGGGACTTCTGTTGACAGAAAAGGCCTCCAGGGTGCCACGCAAACACCCTGTCCACATCAATCAGCTCCTGCCTCCGGCCATTCTTAAGGCTTCAGAGATGCCAGGGAAACCTGTGGCAGGAAGCTGAAAGGATCTGAGCAGCAGAGCAATACTCTGTTCCCTAGACACCCTCACAGCCGCACGTGTGCGGCAAAACTGTGGTGGCAGAGGTCTCCCGAGATCCCGCTGGGTCTGAGACAGACTCAGAGGCGAGCAGCCTCATCCTCATCCTGCACCCAGTCCCTGGCAGCCAGACCACATCCTGGCCATCTTCAGAGGTGTGGGAGGGTCTCTCTGGTGAGTACCCCATGCGTTACACACCCCATGCTGTGAGTGTTGCTTGGCCTGCCTGGGTGGGACCTCACGCTGCGGTCCCAGCATGTGGAACCATGTGCAGCAGGAGTGTGCACCATCCGGTCCCAGCAGACAGCGCCTGGGCGTGGGCAGCATACTCCTGCCAGCCTCACAGGAGGCCTTATGAGCCCCAGGCCTCGGGGGAGGCGACCCTCCCAGCACCTGCCATGGCACCACACATGGCTGTGCTCCTGTGACGTCCCTATTCCTTGGCCCGAGCAGTGTTGGTTCGTGCTCGTGGTGGGGGGCCTGGCCTCAGGGGGCTGCATTGCATGAATGACTCACCATCTCTCCTCATCTTCCTTACAGATGAACCTGCACTGACCAAGGTCTAAGCCACCCCCACGATGCCTGCAGGCCGAGCTTGCAGACAGAGGGGCCGTTAGAAGGTCTGTGATGACCTCCAGTGGGACCACAATGCCGCCCTGTGGGCCACGGTAGGGTTAATGGAGCAGCAGCTCGGGGTCGACATGGCATGGCAGTTATGGGCCTGAGACCAGCTCATGTCCCACTTTGATACAATCACCAGCATCTGGTGGGACATGATGACCCAGCTGCCCACAGCTGTCCTCCCACTCCTGCCCACCACCACCCCTGCCCTCCCCTGCTGGCCCTGCTGCAGGGCATACTGAACCTGCTCCAGTGGGAGATGGCCATGGCTGCCTTCCTGCCTCCAGGCTCCCTCCATCAACAGCCCCCCCCACTCCCTCTGTGCACCCAGACCCCACCACAGCCTATCCCTACTTGTATCTCCCACTGCTCCCAGCCCCAGCCATGCCCTGATGGGGGCCCTGAACGCTTGAAGGGAAAGGATCCTGAGGCTGACTTTGCTTGGGGTCCTGCATCTTAAATATTTCTATACACAAACTATGGATAAAAAACTGTTCATGAATGGTGTATAAATACTTTTATGTAGCAGCCCATTCATTGTAAATGTAATGTTCTCTCTCTATAGGGCTGTCTTGAGAGCTAACTGTTATGAATAGCCTGGAATGAGGCACTGTTCTTATGATGGAATTTATGCATTTTGGAGCCAGATGGAAGCAGCTGTATACCAGGAGATACTTTGTAGGGAGGGAATGTTGTAAGAGTTGTAAATGAATGTCCTTTTCGTAGTTTGTAGTAATGCAGAATGCACTGTTGATATGACATAGTACGCTCATTTCACAAAATAAAGATGTGAGATGTAATTATTCTGTTTGTTACACGACAGAACTATAAGATAAAGGGCACCTGGAAATGTATAAAAGTAAGAAAAGAGACTAAAAAGGATTTTCTTAGAAATGTAACTCATAGAATCGTAGAATCCTAGGGCTGGAAGGTACCTCAGGAGCTCATCTAGTTCAGCCTCCTGCTTCAAGCAGGATCAACCCCAACTAAGTCATTCCAGCCAGGACCGTGTCAAGCTGGGACTTAAAAACATCTGTGGATGGAGAATCCACCATCTCTCTAGGCAACGCATTCCAGTGCTTCACCACCCTCCTGGTGAAGCAGGTTTTCCTCACATTTTTTTTGCCAGACAAAACGAGAATGCAGTGAGGAATAATGGGCCTTTATGAAGTAAAACATTTTAAACAGCCTAGGAATGCTTTCAGTCTAGCAATGATAAACAAATGGATTTTATTCTGTTTATGGTGTTTTATTGATGTCAGTTGAGGTACATTTTTTCCATATGGAAACGCATGGCTTTGTTACCTCTTTGTAAATCAAGACAAAGCATTTCATGATGTGGAGTTTACAGAAGGTCATGGCATAAGAGACTTTAATAAGCAGACGATCGCATAAAAAATTGTCTGTTTAACCTCTTTTTCCCACTAATGTGCTGTGGAACTAGCAGCAAGAGGGTAAGAAACACCACACATGGGTGAGTCTTATGTCTGTCACTCCTATTTATTATAATAAATGGCTGAAACTAGATTTTGCCTGCTCTATCTTGAGGACTCTAAGTCTGTCTACACTGGAGTGATCTGTCAACAGACGTCTCTGTCAGAAGGTATTTTCTGACAAAACTTCTGTCAACATATCACGGCCACACACAAAATGGGACAGCTCTGTCAATCCGCTCTGTCAACAGAAAGTGGCTGGACTGCCTGGCCGCTGTCTTGACAGAACGGCCAAAAAGAAACACAGCAGACAGGGTTGCCGAAGGACCCAGAAGCCCTGTCTGTTAACAGAGGGCCCCCCAGAGAGTCCACAGAGCTCTTTTGTTGTCAGATTCTGTAGAGAAAGGCATTCTGCCTTGTGGGGGAGAGGCAGAAGGCTGTTGACAAAAGTGCTGAGTTCTGTTGACAATATGTTGACAGAATGAATTTTTAGTGTGGATGCTGCCTGGGTTTTGTCTACCAAATGCCAGTTTTATCAACTAAAACCTCCTGTGTAGATGCAGCCATTGGGTATGTCTACACTGCAGCATTATTGCGAAATAAACCATTCAAGAAGAGATATTATGGAATAGCTTATTTTAAAATAATGCATCTACACAAAAAATGCATTTTGAAATAGCACTCAGCTGTTTTGAAGTAGAGTGTTCACACACAATAGAACCTATTTTGAAATGGAGCCATTGGACACACAATGGATTATTTTGAAATAGGCTCTATTTCTCAACTGCGCAGCCCCTATTTCGAAATAGTTACTTTGAAATAGGTGCTATTCCCCATACAGGCTACTTCTACACTACAGAGATCTTTTGAAAGAAGCCTTTCTGGAAGATCTCTTCCAAAAGAGCTTCTTTCGAAACAGTGTGTCCACACACAAAAAAGTGGATCAAAAGAGCGATCTGCTGTTTTGAAAGAGAGCGTCCACACAGCCCCTGCTCTTTCAAAAGAACTGGCCGGGAATCCAAATATCAGGCCTCAGAAGGACTGCTCTTTTGACAAAAAAAAGAAGAGTCTGTGGAGCATCTACACCCATTTTCTTTTGAAAGAAGCTTTCAAATGAAGGTGCTCTTCCTGAGATGGGAAAGGAAGAGTGATTTTGAAAGGGGCGCCACATTCTTTTGATTTACTTTCAAAAGAACAATTTTTGTGTGTAGACACTCCGTGGGATCTGCCCCTTCTTTTGAAAAATCTTTTGAAAGAACTTGCTAGTGCAGATGCAGCCAATATGAGGGTTATCTATCTCGAAGCCCTCTGCTATTTCAAAATTATTTCAAGATAGTGATTGCATTGGGTAGGTGCTAGCAATGTTATTTCAAAATGGAGGGCATTATTTCAAGATACCTTTGTTGTGTAGACAGACCCTACTAATACTTTAAGGGCACTTTTCATACCTGCAGTTATCAAGGCCCTGCCCCCAACCTGTCTAATGTACTCCAACCCGATGGAAATTTTGGTTATGCTCATATGAACAAAATCCCTTTCAGTGTGTGTAAAAATCTATTGATTGGTATATAAACGTGATTGAACATAAATAAAATCATTAACATATTTCAACATTTGTAACGAGATGGAAGAGCCTAAGACTCAGCAGCCGATTGTGTTGCTCCCTGCTTATGAAATTTCATGCCGTGCCATGCCGTGCCCCCCTCCCCCACTTCGGCACACCCCTGCTTTAAGGAACTAGACTCTCAAACCAAGGATTTGAGGAGGATCTGGTGTTGGACATAGTTTATTTTTGAGCAGTACTACAAAGGAACCCACTTTGTAATCTTAAATATCCACAGAGCATAACATGATTGCTATTAAAGTAGATTCATTATATAAAGTCATAGAAATTTTTATCCTACATGACTGGAATAGATAATTATAAGAAAAGAGTGCAGTTTTCAAGAACAGATTAGTTTTGCACCTTTTTCGCTTTCTCATTGCAGTCTTTGTCACAAAAATGGATATCATTTATGCCATTTTCTGTTTGCCTCACAGTCATTACATTGGAAATGATATCACTATTGATTTTTCAGTTTTTGCAGTGCTACAATTTGATATCATTTTATTTTCATCATATATTGTCTGTCTCAATTTTGTGATCAAGATTGTAACCCTAGTAGAATGGGGTAGAAAATTAACCTTTTTCCTGACAATCTAAATATGGTATTTTTTTAAATGTTACAATAGGAAGCCATTTTCAGGACAGTTTCACGCAGATATTAATATGTTGATTGCAGGAGCTGAAGGAGATTGTACTATTTCATAGATGCTTAAGGACAGAAAGGCCCATTGTTTATATTTGGTCATTCACATATGCTACAGGTCTTAGAACTTAACTCAGTAATTCCTGCATCAAACCTATAAAGTGTGATTTGCCTAGACCTTATTTTTTTTAGAAATGCTTTCTAAATCAGATCCTGATTGTAATGTTTTCAAGTAAGATAGACTCTATCAAAACTGTCGGTAGCCTGTTGCAGTGATTAAGCATTCAATGTTTGAAAGTTGGACCTCATTTCTAGCTAGAATTTATCTAGCTTCATTAGACAATCACTGGATAGCCTTTTTTTTTTGTCTGCTACATTGAAGAGCCATCCTTAGAACTGCAAGCAGAGCTGGCCTATTAGGTTATCAAATATAGTCATAGAATCTTGTAGGGTACCCAATTTTAATTCTCAGTTGAGTCGCTCAGCACCTTCAGTGCGGAAACCAAAGTCAAGGGCAAAGGATTATTTATCCTCTTATTAATATTTATCCTCTATGTGATTAGGAAGTGACATAGATGTATGCATAGGATTAGGATGAAGACCAAGGACCTGCTAACAGATGTGGAGAAGTTTGCATCTCTTCTCTTTCCCACACAAACACACATGAAAATCAATTGTAGAGAATGTGCTTTTTCACGGTCTCACCGTTCCCCTGTAATAAGATTAGATTATGAAATACAGGAGTTACATTTCAGAGCAGTATTTAAGATAGACTTTATTTCACTTAAACTCCTGAGTACCCTATACACATGCCACTTCTCTTGTGCATTGAACCCATTTCTCCCACAAAAAGTGGCACATTTAGAGCCTACAGAGTTTCCTGCAGCATTTACTCAGTGTTATTTAAATTCCGATGTCAAGGAGACCAGAAAGCCCTGAATGTGCAGAGTTAGATGGCTCAGAATTAATTTAAACTTGCAGTACCTCATAATAGGATGACACTGTATGGTATGGCCTGAGATCTTGTATTCTTATGAAGTCTATCTCAATGTAATGACTATAACTACTGTAATCTTGGCCTTCTCCACTTCTACAGCTTCCTAAATTGGTTCATGCCTTCATTTTAGTGCCTATAAAAGTGCGGCCTTAAAATGAGAAGTCCATGCTTAGAGGCATTGAGAGAAGTCATTTTGATGCTTTTCTATTTTATGGTTGTATAAAGTATTACACATAGTGAAAGTATGGAAGCAGGACAGAGGAAACCACTTCAGCATATGCCAGTTTTCATAGAAAATATCTGACAATAGCATTTCTTGGGTCATTCTCATGATACAGATGGCACAAAAAAAACTAGATAGGAGAGAAAAGTATTTTCTAATGGCAGTAATCATAGATTAATTGTTGCAGTTTTCGTGGAGATCCAGGACTCTATAGGCCTGACATCAAACCTGGGTAAAATCATGGAAAGGTTGCTATAGGAAATAATCAGTACAGTGTTAAAAGATGATGGTATTATTAATTCCAGTCCATGTGGTTTTAAGGACAATAGATCTTGTCAAACAAACGATACTGATGTCTTATGTGTTTACAAATCACAGAATCATAGAATACTAGAACTGGAAGGGACCTTGAGAGGTCCTCTGGGCCAGGAGCAGGTCCTCATGGCAGGACCAAACACAATCTAGATCATCCTTGAAGGATATTTATCTAGCTTGCTCTTAAAAATCTCCAATGATGGAGATCCTACAACCTGTCTGTGCAATTTATTCCAGTGCTTAATCAGCCCCCTCAGCCCACTGATTCTTGTTCTATCCTCAGAGGTCAAGGAGAACTATTTTTCTCCCTCCTCTTTGTGACACCCTTTCATGTAATTGAAAAGTCCTTGAAAATTTGGTTAACATAACATAGGTTTCTGTATGGCATTTGACTAAATCCCACATGATGTTCTGATTCTTTCTCTTTCTTTCTTTCTATTACTATACAAAATCAGTTAGCCCATATTAAATAGATAAAAACTGGTTAATTAGTAGTTTACAAAAAAGAAAATGTGAACTGGAACCATCACTTTATCAGGATATTTCTAGTGGGATCCCACAGGAAATTTCTATTCAAAATTTTAAGAATAATTTGGAAGAAAATATGAAATCCTTCTTGGTAAAATTTGCAGCTGACACATATTGGTGGAATAGTAACGATAGGGATAGGTCAGTGATAGAGACCAGTCTGGATCTGTTAGAATGGTAAGCTTATTTGAACAATGTGAATCATTTTAACATAGCCAAATGCAAAGTCAGACAGCTCAGAACAAAGAATGTAGGTCACATCTGTAAGATGGGGAACTATAGGCCTGACATCAAACCTGGGTAAAATCATGGAAAGGTTGCTATAGGAAATAATCAGTATAGTGTTAAAAGCAGCAACTATGAACAGAACTTAGCAGAGATGGTAGATAATCAACTGAGTATAAGCTCACAGTGTGATGCTGTAGCTAAGAGGGAGACCACAACCTTGGGGTGTATTAAGAGGGAACTAGTAGTGCTTCTTCTATAAAAAAATGTGGAGCCAGTACAGCTCCTCACCTCCCTGCTCCTAGGTTCCTGCAGGTGGAGCAGTGGGGGCTCCAGCTCCTGGTCTCTGATGCTGCAGGGCATGGGGGGGCTCTGGCTCCCAGCCCCACTCTGCTGAGGGGTGGCAGGTGCTCCAGGTCTAGGCCCTGTGCTGCTATGGAGTGCGAGGGCTTTGCCTCCCAGCCCCATGGTAACCTCCCAGCTCCTGCCCTGCTCTGGGGCTGCAGGGGTTCCAGCAGCCCTGGCTTGGGCGCTGAGTCCTGCCAGCTGCCCCAGTTGCAGGAACCCTGGCGAGGAGGTGCAGATATGCAGTATCAGCATGTACTGCCACAAAAAAAGGCCTGGGTAATAGTAAGTGGAAGGGGTATTATCTATGTCTATGGTACTGGTGAAGTGAATAGTGGAATACCATGTACCAGTCTAGTGGCAACGCTCACAAAAGGATGTTGAAAATATAGACAAGGTTCAGCAAAGAGCTATAGGACTAATTAGATGTAGGAAAATCTGCCTTATATTAAGAGACTAAAGAAGCTTGATGTCATTGGCTTATCCAAGAGATTTTTAAGAGATTACTTGGTCACAGTCCCCCACTGTCGTCCACTGGGAAGAGATTTTATAGTAAATGACAGCAGTGAGCTGACTGATAGTGCACAGGCCTGGGGAAGGTGGGGGAGAGGGGCAGAAGGAGGGGTAAGTTTTGGGGCAGTCTGTTCTTAGCACTGGATAGAGCAAAAGTTCTGGGCCTCTCCTCACTCCCACAGAGCTGCTCCGAGTGGCAGAACAGGACTGTCATGGCATTTCAGACCCTGGTGCCACTGCTCCCCTTCCCTCCTCCTGTGCCCCCAACAGTGGGCCTGAATGGCTCCATGGCTCCTTCATCTAGCAGATAAAAAGGCATAATAAGATCAGCTTCCATGGAAAAAAAAACCAGTGCGGGTAATTAAACATTGGAGCAACTTATTTAGGTATGTGGTGGATTTTAGGTCACTTGTAGTCTGTAAGTCAAGGCTGGACTATTTTTTTGAAAAATATGCTCTATCAAACAGTTGTAAGTGTTAAGCAGAAATTACTTGGTAAGGCTCTATTGCCCGTGTAATACAGGGGATCAGACAAGATACCAATAATGCTTCATTCAGGCATTCACCTATAAGTGTATGAGAAAAATTGTACTGAATGGAAAATAGTCTAGTATCCAGACAGAACAGAATTTTATCAAAAAACTCATAACTTTAGAAGTTCTTATTTTTCAAGCAAACTTTTATATAGCTCTCCAATTTGCTTGATCTGCCTTTGGCTATGTCTATACTAGAAGCATCTGTCGACAGAAGTGTCTGTATGAAGGGATTTTCCAAAAAAAATTCTGTTGACAGACTGCGTCTACACATAAAAGCAGATCAAAAAAATGATCTGCTCTGTCGACAGAAAGTGGTCACAAGCTCCGGCCACTTTGTTGACAGAACCGGCTCCGAGACACCGAAAGACCATACAGGTCGTATGGATAGAAAGCCCTTCCTGGACCTCCAGCTAGGCTTGCCCTTGAAGGGCTCCTTTGACCCATGGTCCCTGCCCATGCTGAGGGTTGCCTACCTCCTCAAGGGAAAGCAAAATTGTTGCAAGGCTCTCGAGCAGTCTGTGAGAGACTCAGTTCTTTCCTGACCACAAGCATGCCAGAGCTGCCCCGGGGCTTTCCCTGGACCAAACAGCTGCTGCAGGTACTGCCATCCATCCTGATGGCCATCTTCCTCTGCATTTGGGAGGACAAGCCTGCCAGATGGCCTGTAGAGCACACCCGTGGTGCCCCTGTGCCCTGCCTGCCTTCACCCTCTCAGCTGCTCAGGTGGGTCTGGAGGTACCACACCAGCTCTGACTGGTGGAACCAGATGGTCATGTGGCAATGGGACAGCCAGCAGTGGCTCCAGAATTTCTGAAGGTCTAAGAAGACCTTTGTTGAGCTCTGCACCTGGCTCACCCCTGCCCTCCGATGACAGGACACCCCCATGCAGGCTGCCCTCCTGCTCGGGAAGTGGGTTGCCATCACCCTGTGGAAGTTGGCCACACCGACAGCTACTGCTCCATGAATGACCAATCTGGTGTTGGGAAGTCCACTGCTGGGGCTGTACTCATGAAGGTAAGGCACTCCTGGGCTGTAGGTCCTGCATGAGGCAGGGGGAGGGAGAGAGGAGAGGGGAGGGGATCCTGCTCAAGGGGACCTTGGGAGGCAGGGGAGGGGCTGGGGGGAAGCCTTGTCCCCAGGGGACCATACTGCCCCACCCTCACACAGCCCTGCTGCCAGTGGGGGGACCTCCCAGGCCAGGGTGCGCTCCCAGAGAGCTCAGTGGGTAGAGGATGGCAGTGGGCAGGGGGGCCTGCAAAGGCCCAGGGGTGCACTCTCCCCCACTCTCTGTTGTGCATGTCTGGTTTCCTCCTTTCATAGGTAGTGTAGGCCAATAACATGCTCCTGCTCTGGAGGCTCATGTGCATCACCAACCTGGACACAACCACGCCTGGCATGAATGCCTTCTGCTTCCCCAGTTGTTTTGTGGTGATTGACAGGACCACCTGCTGCACCCTCCATACCCTTGTGGAGGGGGAGTGGGAGGCTTTCCTCCTGGGGTGGAGGGTGGGTGGCAGAGGTGCCTATGACTAGCAGGGCGTGGTTTCAGCCCACCAAGTGCACAGGGATGGGGTGCGCATGCAGGAAGCCCTAAGAGATAGCTTTGCTGGCAGCCCCTGATGATCCTTCCTGGGGCACCTCCCACAGGGGCCTTGGGCCCTGTCCCCACCACTTCCACTCCTTTTCTGCCTCCCTCTGACTCCTCCCCAATAAAGAGGGAAACGGGAGGGTGAGAACAGAACTCTTACTAAAATGTAGATTAAAATAACTCAAATAAACCTTTTTATGTAACAAACTATTTACATATGTATGCTGTGGGGGGCTTGGGGCAGTAGTGGGAGACGTTCATTAGTCCAGGGAGGAGGTGGAGGGCCATGAGCCCATGGGAGAGCTGAACCCCGAGTGTTATCAGCTGTGGGATCCCCTCTTGCCACAAGTTTGGGGTCCCTGTAGGGCATGCTAGGGTTGGGCTTGGCCAGGGAACTGGGGGAGCCTGGGGAAAAGTGGACAGGGTGGAGGGACCTGGGGAGCAGGGGTGCCAGTCATGGCCATTGCCTACTGAAGGGCCTACAGCATCACCTGGGCATGGGGTTGGGAGGCGCGGTGTTGGCAGGGGTAGCAACGGTGGCTGGGGGAAGGGGAGTGGCTGGGGCCACAGGAACAGATACCTGGGCCTCCCGGATGGTGAGGATGTGGCCTATCCTGGCCAACCACTGGTCCTAGGCCTACGCCTGCTCCTGTTGCCACTCCCAGTCCTCCTGCAGCTGCTGCTCCAGCAGTTTGTTTTGCCACTGGCGGGTGGCCGTGTAGGCCCACAGGGTGTCATCACCCACCCAGCAACACCCCTCGAGCCATGCGCCTGCCGTGGTGGTGTTAGGGTGCTGTCCCTCTGGGATGCCACTCCCAGGCTGTCTGTCTCTGGGACCAGGATGGGGTTGGCCCAGCCCTTGGATGGTGCAGCTGTAAGGAGAGAAGGGGAGATGGTGCACACCCCCCAAAGCCCCATCCCCCCATGAGCAGCAGTCCCCATCCCCAGGCTGTTGGCTGGGCTGTCCCAGGAACACATGTCTGTGCCCCCTTCATGATGGGCCTTGCTGCACAGGGACTGCATGGTGCCTCAGGGACTGGGCTGACTGCTGTGTCTCCCCTGACTCTCTTGTCCAAAGGGCTAGTGGCCTGGGGGTGGGGTGTCTGGCCACAGAGTGGTTCCAGGGTGGTGGGTGAGCTGGGTGCATCCTGGTGCTCCCCGAACCCTGCCCATGCATGTGGCTTGCAGTGCTGTCCATAGTGGCGGGTGCTGCCTCTCACCTGTGGGCATGCCTGTGCCCTGGGGGCTGCACTCCTCGGTGGTGTGTCTGAGGTCGGGTTGTTGACTGTGTGACTGCCCTGCTCCCAGCTGTGGCCAGGTAGGCAGCACCCTCCCCCCAGGACTCCAGTGCTTGTGTGGCCCCCTGTGGTGCTGGCAGGGGGCCAGCTTCTGTGCACAGGGGCTGCCTGCTGGGTCCAGGTGGGATGTGCTGCTATGCACACGGGTGCACATGCTGGGCCCACAGCATGGGCTCCCACCCAAGCTGACCTGGCGAGGCTCACAGCATGCCCTGTCTGCACCCCCCGCCCTAGGGTGTGTGACCTGTGGGGTACTGACTAGACTGTCCCCTGAAGAGGTCCAGAGATCCCTGGATGTTGCCTCCCTTGAGGGGCCTGAGTCCAGGGCGATGGGTAGGGTTCCCTGACTGGACTTGGGGTCTGAGGGTGGCTCTGGCTGGGGCTCCAGTGGGGTGCCTGGCTGCTCCAGCTCCAGCTGCATTGTGGTGGGGGGTCTCCGCCATGTTGACAGCCTCTCAGCTGGGGGCACCATCCTCAACCCCCAGGAGCTGGTGTAGCTCAGTGTAATAGGGGCAAGTGGTGGACCCTCCCCCGAGCTCTGCCGCATGTCTCAGGCCTGCACATGGCCCTGGCAGAGCTCCTTCACGTTGGCCTGCATCTGCTCCAGGGTGCGGGCAGAGTGGCTGTGCTTCTCCAGGGCTGCAATGAGGCAGGTGTATCCTGGAGTGTTCTGGTGCTTGGCTGTAGCGTTGAGGAGTTTGGCCTCCTTGCCCCAGATGGCCAGCAGTTCCTTGAGCTCTGGCCAAGAGCTGGATGGATTCCTGCTTCTTTGACCCCTGGGATGGGTCCTGGAACTCCTTGGGCCATAGGTGACAGCTCTGTAATCTCCTATAGACAAACTCCTAACCTAAGGAAGATTCTCACCAGCAATCACAGGCTACACCACAATAATACTAATCCTGGAACTGTTCTTCGTAACACACCCCACTGCCAACTTTGTCCACGTATTTAGTCTGGAGATACCATCACTGAACCTAGTCACATTAGTTACAAGATCAGGGACTCATTCTCTTGTACCTCGACCAACATTATATATGCTACTATGTGCCTGCAATGCCTCTCTACAATGTACAATGGACAAACTGGGCAAACATTTTTCCAAAGAAGAATGAACACCGAGCAGACATCAGCAATCCCAATACACATAAGCCAGTCAGTGAACATTTCCATGGAGTGAGCCATTCTGTTAAAGACCTGAGAATTTGTGTCCTACAACAAAGAGACTTTAAAAACAGTTTACATGGGGAGATTTCTGAACTTGGCTCTTTTGAAAAAAAAAAAAAAAAGGACCTGTGGAGCATCTACACATTTTCTGTTGAAAGATGCTTTCACAAGGGGGCACTGTTCCTGAAACAGGAAAAGAAGAACAATTTTGAAAGGAGCACCACATTCTTTTGATTTACTTTCGAAAGACCATTTTTTGTATGTAGGTGATCCACAGGATCTTTTGAAAGAGCCTCCTTCTTTCAAAAACTCTTTTGAAAGAACTTACAGGTGTAGATGCAGCCTTTTGGGGCACCCTCCCCTGCTGTTCCTGACCTGAAGCTTTTGCTCTATTGCTCTGTCTCTCATACAGCTCTCGTCTCATCCTTCACTCTTTCCCCCACCTTCCAGCTGTGGAAGTTTTTAAAGGCCTTCATCTCACCAGCAGTGGAGTCAGCTGGCCCCATTGAGCCTGAGCCTGCTCCCTCCCAGCTGCTTCCAATTGCCCCGGTGCCTTCTGTTCCTATTTAGCATGTCTTTCCCTTGCCTTCCTCCCACACTGAAGGAGCCTTCTGAACTGACCTTGTCACAAGAGATAAGGCTGATGATCTAATAGGGCTGATTCAGAATCTATTCATAGTGCATGTAGCTGCAATAGTACTTTAGTGTCTTTGTGCCAGGTCCCACACCAGCTGTATCACTGCTTAGCTTCCATCTCACCTGGAGTACTTTTTATTTTATTTTATTCACAGTCACACTTATGCTGCTGTAGAGTGGTATATTGTGACAGTGGGACCGAGAGTGGGAGTAGCATAGATGGACTTAGAGGGTACATAAATGAACAAGTGTAGAGCACTGTGTGTCCATGTCAGCTACACTGACACAGTTGCCTCAAAAGGTGGGTAGCTGCTGGTTTATATATAGGGGAGAGACAGAAAAATAAGTGTGTGTGTAAAGACTGAGTGAGGCTGAGAAGACAGATTTCCCACCTCCAGCTTTCCAGCCCTCTCCCCATGTTAGAAACTTCTTTCTGGCTCATACCTGGAGTGGGGAGAGAAGCCGAACAGAATCATAGAATGCTGGAACTGGAAGGGACCTCAGGAGATCATGAAGTCCAGAACCCTGCTCTCGTGGCAGAATGTAACTGCCTCTGCCTTTCAGTCTTCTTGACATCATCTGATACGCAGCAAGACGGGGATGAAAGGATGAAAATCCCCTGATGTGCACTGTGTGGAAAGAGCTACTTTGCAAAACTGCATGACAGGCTGCCTGATGCTGCTGGGTCAAGGCCAATATTGACTGAGATGATGAAAAGCCATTTTAGAAATACAAGTGAATAATGTTCAAGAGAGCACAAAAGCCAAAATTGGTTCTTTTATATTAAATATGGGAGAGAAGGCTTCTCAAGTAACACCCTTCGTGACCATGAAATAAGTGAACACCCACACCCAAGTTTTAACAAGCTTTACCTGAAACAGAGCAAAACAGCAGTCATGTCGCACTTTAAAGACTAACAAAATGATTTATTGGGTGATGAGCCTTTGTGGGACAGACTCCCTTCTTCAGAGCTATGGAATTTCTAGTCCAGACCCAAGTACATAGTACAGAGGTCCAAAAATAACACTAAAAGCTGGCAAATCAAATAGATGAACTGAAGGAGGGGGCTAAGGGTTGGAGGATGTCAAGTGTCTTGCCTGAGATCATTATGAACACCAAAGGAAGGGAAGCAATCTGACTTAGAAAGATTCCTCAGCTCTTGTCCCCTATTATTCCTCCTTTACTTATGCAACATCGATGACATCTTCATAATTTGGACCCACAGTAAAAAGACTCTGGAAGAATTCCACAGAGATTTTAACAACCTGCATCCTACCATCAATCTCACCTTGACTATTCCACACAAGAAATACATTTCCTGGACACTACAGTGCAAATCACTGACGGACACATCAACACCACTCTTTACCAGAAACCCACCAACTGCTACACTTACCTACATGCCTCCAGGTTCCATCCAGCTCACACCACACGATCCATCGTTTATAGTTAAGCCCTTAGATATAAATTGCATCTGCTCCGCTCCAATCCTACTGACAGAGAACGAAAAATTCAAGACCTCTACCAAACATTTGTAAAACTTAATTACCCTCTGGGAGAAGTACAGAAACAGATTGACAGGGCCAGATGAATGCCCAGAAACCAGTTACTTCAAGATAGGCCCAAGAATGACAATAAGAGAACATCGCTTGTCATTATCTATAGCCCCCAGCTCAAACCTTTGCAACACATCATTAAAAACCTGCAACCTATTCTATATCATGGTGCTACACACCAGAAGGCCGTAGGTGACAGCTCTGTAATCTCCTATAGACAAACTCCTAACCTAAGGAAGATTCTCACCAACAATCACAGGCTACACCACAATAATACTAATCCTGGAACTTTTCTTCGTAACACACCCCACTGCCAACTTTGTCCACGTATTTAGTCTGGAGATACCATTACTGAACCTAGTCACATTAGTTACAAGATCAGGGACTCATTCTCTTGTACCTTGACCAACATTATATATGCTATAATGTGCCTGCAATGCCTCTCTACAATGTACAATGGACAAACCGGGCAAACATTTTTCCAAAGAATGAATGGACACAGAGCAGACATCAGCAATCCCAATACACATAAGCCAGTCAGTGAACATTTCCATGGAGTGAGCCATTCTGTTAAAGACCTGAGAATTTGTGTCCTACAACAAAGAGACTTTAAAAACAGTTTACATGGGGAGATTTCTGTACTGGGCTTCATGTTCAAATTCAACACATTTATACTTGGCATGAACAAAGACAACAATTATCTCACGCATTACAAGGATTGCTTCCCTTCCTTTGATGTTCGTAATGATCTCAGACAAGACACTTAATATTCCCTACTCCTCAACCCCCTCCTTCAGTTCATCTATTTGATTTGTCAGTTTTTCTTGCTTTTTTAATTTTTTTTTTGGAACTCTGTGCTAATTATCTGGGTCTGCACTGGATATTCTATAGACCTGAAGAAGTGGGTCTGTCCCATGGAAACTTATTACCTAATAAATAATTTCGTTGGTCTTTAAAGTGCTACATGACAGCTGTTTTCCTTTGTTAGTATACAGACTAACACAGCTACCTCTTTGTTACTATTTTACCTGAAACTGGTTTTGTAAGTTAAAAGGAACTACATCTGTAAGTGTACAATATTACTTATTTGCATTTCTACTGAAATAAGCTGCAAAAAAGATATCACATTGTTTTCAGTTATGGAAATGTGGGATTAAACTGCCAGACCATAAGTGGGCAAAATTTTGGCTACAGGAAAGTTCTATCCATTTACGGTAGCAGTAAATTTGGCCCAGAGATGGAGCAGCTGTGTATCCTGAATTTGATCAATTACAAAATCAACAAGTACTTCAGAAATAATGAAGCAACTTGCATGTAACTGGAAGAGTTGTAAGAAAGACAGTGTATCATTCCCCAAACAAGCCAATCTCCACATCTTGTGTCGTGTTGATGAGGACAGTGGGAGAGTGAACAAAGAGGAACCTAAAGTGATGGGGAAAAGCATGCGATTTCAGAAACTAATGTGCATTTAAAAAAATGAAAAAGGATCAGAGGGAGCCACCCCCGCCCCAGAAAAAAGAAAAAAAAAGCTGGAAGGTTGTCTCTTGCCTCAGCAATTATCTCTTGTTTGCAGAGCTTCCATTAATTGGAATGCATTTTCTAATGAAATTAGGCTGCTGGCCAGTATCAAGGCTTTACTGCTAGGGAATATTGGTCCTTCTACAGCTAAGTCATGGCTGTGGGTTTTTTTTTGTTATGTTTTGTTTGTGTATGAGATTGTAATGTGCTGAATATTCCACACTCCATATCAGCTCCAACAGGACAAATTATTTGCATTCCCTTCCCTGCTCCCACAAAACTGAGTTCTGCAATACTGCCCCATTTTCTATTTCTTCCCTTTTTTGTTTTTATTTTCAAGCCTTCTTAATTAGCATGAGTCAGTTACTCTATTTTTCCTCTGCATTCTGATAGGACCCTGGCAATACGTTACAATGTGTAAAACCATTAGGAATCCTAACAAAAAGTCTTGTTGTTGGAATGACATTCATAGCTGCAGGTTCTTAATTTAAAGGAGCCCAAACTTTGTCCGATTTACCTGGAGCAATGGGACAGTGCGAAGTGAGTTTAAAATTGAGTGCATTGCCCCTTTTTCATTTTTTGAAAAAAGGATCTATGACTGGCGGAAACTACGAGTCTTAGGCAAAGATGCCTCTTGCTGTGAACAGTGTTGATTGGAGAATTCTGTAGATTGCATTTTAGTCTCTCTTATCCTTTATGGATTAATTTGAGATACCAGATACAGTATTTGCAAAAGCAACGAAGGGTCCTGTGGCACCTTATAGACTAACAGAAAAGTTTTGAGCATGAGCTTTCGTGAGCACAGACTCACTTCATCAGATGCTGGTCATGGAAATCATGGAGTATTTGCAAAGTAGTATTTGCAAAGTTATCTTAGCACAGGTAATGTTCCTGAGTGTGTATGGGTCTTGTGTCTATGCCTTTCTTTTCAGTACTGTGCATAGTTTGGCATATATCTACTATGCACATATGTACCTGTGATGGGATGTCCATCCCACAGCAGATCTGACTGGGTAAACTAGGCCAATTAACCTATAGGCCACACTTGGAGGCAAGCCAGAGCATGCTCAAGTTTAATTTGTTGATGGAGTCCTTCTGGAGTCAAAATTTAGGAGTCAAATTCCCTCAAAATTTTGGGGAAGAAAGGGAGTGCTGGAAGGCAGGTTTCCTTCTGGAAGATCCCAGGGGGCCGCACGTCTGCATGTGTATTTTGGCATCCAGAAGAGCTTCTTCCAGACTCTGAATCATGTGCCCATATGCCAATGAGGCATGGGAAATTTACATCCGCACCTCCTTAGCATCTTCCAGACAGCTCATTACCATGCGGCTTCCAGAAGAAGTGGCACGTGTAGACATGACAAAGAGATAGCCATGTTAGTCTGTATTCTAACAAAACAAAACAGCTGTCATATACTGCTTTAAAAGACTAACAAAATGATTTACTAGGTGATGAGCTTTCTTGGGACAGACCCATTTCATTAGATATATAGAATTTCCAGTCCAGACCCAGTTATATAGCACAGAGGTCCAAAACCAATTGCAATAAAATGTGACAAATCAAATACATGAACTGAAGGAGGGGAGTGAGGGGCAGGGGATGTTAAGTGCTTTGCCTGAGATCATTATGAACATCAAAGGAGGGGAAGCAGTCCTTGTAATGTGTGAGATGGTATGATCAAAGGCTTTCTCTATACTAGACATAGAAGTAGACCACACATATGCAATTTTAGCTATGCCAATTGCATGGCTAAAATCGACTTATCTGTGGTCTACTTCCATGTCTGTCCACACAGGGGAAGGTTAACAGAAGACTCTCTCCTTTAGATATTCCATATTCCTCACCTCTCACGAGGAGCACAGGGGTTCGAATTTGACCCCGAGAGCATCATTTCATGCATGCGTGAAATCAAACCATGGAAGATTGACCCTGAGTAGGTCAGTCTTCCATGACAGTGTGGCTGTAACCACATTGCCTGTTGGTTCTTCCCTTCACTCCTTTCTACAGCTTCTGATCCAATGCCACTCCCTCCCCTCCTCCAGCTGTACCAGTTCAGAATCCGTCCTCCCATTGATTAACTGCAGACTACTGAACTCTGTAGTCTCAAACACAGCTCCCCAATGGGGCAGGGTGCAGGAGGGGAGATGACTGAAGACTACTTCTCTGTAGCTCTGTTGCCAGCTTCCTGTATCTATGTACTCAACCCACCTCTCCTCCCAAATGAGTCCATCAACAAATTAGACTTCAACATGCTCTGGCTTGTCTCCAAGTGTGGCCTATAGGCTAATTGGCCTAGTTTACTCAGTCAGATCTGCTGTGGGATGGCCACCCACGTGTAGACCATTGATACTAATCAGCCTTACTGAACTATATGAAAACACATACTGCCATTCTGATAGGCTTCAAGTGGACAGTCATGTACTTCTGTTTCATTCATTAAATGTGACAGTGTCCAAATTAGGATTACACAGCCAATCTTCATTCTGGCACCTAATTTGGAACACTTGAGTTTGTAAGCATAATCTTCTGTTTAATAGCTTCTCCTTGTAATTTGTGTGTGTAGTACTACCTGTATACATAAACATGCTAAACTCTTGGTATGCCTTTGTTCTAAATGACATTCATTTTCCATATGCTTTGCTCTTTCTCCTTACAGAATTTAAAGCTATTTAAGTGATGTAAATAAGGGATATTCCTGTAGTCAGCACCTGGAAATAAAATGCTGTAGTGAGATGCTGTGCTGAGAGTTAAGACATACAAGAAATATTATAGCTGACAAGAAGAGCTTGGCATGGTCACCAGCACTAATTTTTAGTAGGGGGAAACAGAAATCAGTAGATCGGCATCTGTAGCCATCTGCAGGAGGCTGCAGGTTGCTTACAAAAGAAGTAAAAAAAGGTTTATGTTATAGAGACACTGCATGGAAGACTAATAGGCCCAGGGCCCCCACAGATGAAATTCCTCTCGGAGGTGGAAGCTTTGCATTTGAGAATGGACTGAGAGGGAGAGAAGCTAAGTGGCAAATGGAAGGCAAATCAAGCTGTTGACACAGTTGGCCACTCCATCAAGCTACATGGTTACAGATATACCATCATGCATGGTTCTTTCAGATCTGGAAAAAAATATCAAATACATTTTTATTCATATTTTATTTTACCAGTGCAAATAATCTGTGTGAACATTTCCACTTTCCCTACTATCAATAGCCAAATGTTAACACTTTCAGTCAATAATTTTGTTTACATTATTTACTTAATTGTAAGTTACAGGCCTGCCAGCATTCTGTATTCTACTCAGTCTCTGGAAGTTATACAATAAAACAGTAACTGTATTTCCTTCCACTGTCAGAGAAGTGGCAGAAAGTGATGCCTAGTTTTCATGCATTGTTAGTTTCTCTCCCCCTTTCCTTAGACTGCCCTCACATTCCCACTGAAATTGTTTAGAAAACAATTAACACCATCTAAATATGCAGATAAACTGTAATGCTAGAACTGTGGTATCATGGGGGATGTATAGATTTATGGGGTAATCAAATTTTTTCTTTAAAGTTTGAAATTCCATTACTTGTGTATTTGCAAGATCAATTTATACTTTTTTGCTGCAACTGCACTGTCCGTATCTGGAAAAAAACCAAAACATAAATATGCGAGACAAGGCAGATGCAGATAAATATAAAGATGCAGGCATCTGAGATTGTCTTGTGAGAATCATTTATTGTGAGAACACTAATAGTGTATTTGACTGCTGAAAAACTATTTATTTATTTATTTATTTATTTTCATCATTCTTATTAAATGGAGGTGATAGTCAAGAAATTTTCATTATCATCAACTGTAGGCATGGTCATGAGCCTTTCTTCAAGAGAGTTCTGAAGTTTCCCCTGAGATACTACAACCTGAAAAGACTTGATGCTGAATTTCTTTCATATTGATTTTGCCTGTTCACAATGCCGTGGGGCAATCTGGGCTTTAATAATGGAGCTAAAAAGGCAATGGTCTGTCCAGTCATCATCGGTTCCATGCATAGCCCTCATGCTGCAGACATCCTTCTGATCTTCTGATAACATAGTCAAGAAGAATAGTAACAGAGAGAAAGCCGTGCTAGTCTATACACTATCAAAACAAAAAGCAGTCAAGTAGCATTTTAAAGACTAGCAAAATAGTTTATTAGGTGAGCTTTCGTGGGACAGACCCACTTCTTCAGACCATAGCCAGACCAGAACAGACTCAATATTGAAGGCACAGAGAACCAAAAACAGTAATCAAGGAGGACAAATCGGAAAAAAATGATCAAGGTGAGCAAATCAGAGAGTGGAGGGGTGGGGGAGGGAGGTCAAGAATTAGATTAAGCCAAGTATGCAGACGAGCCCCTATAGTGACTCAGAAAGTTCCCGTCCCTTTTTAAACCACGTGTTAATGTGCCGAATTTGAATATAAAAGCCAGCTCGGCTGTTTCTCTTTGAAGAACGGTGCGAAAGTTCTCTTTCAGTAACACACATACCTTGAGGTCGTTAATAGAATGCCCCATTCCATTAAAATGTTGACTAACTGGTTTGTGGATCTGGAGTGTTTTGATGTCTGTTTTGTGTCCGTTAACCCTTTGTCTAAGGGAGTTAAAAGTCTGTTCAATATACAAAGCATCTGGGCATTGTTGGCGCATGATGGCATATACGATGTTAGTAGAGGAGCATGAGAAAGTCACGGGCACTTTCTCATGCTACTCTACTAACATCGTATATGCCACCATGCGCCAACAACGCCCAGATGCTTTGTATATTGAACAGACTTCTAACTCCCTTAGACAAAGGGTTAACGGACACAAATCAGACATCAAAACACTCCAGATCCACAAACCAGTTAGTCAACATTTTAATGGAATGGGGCATTCTATTAATGACCTCAAGGTATGTGTGTTACTGAAAGAGAACTTTCACACCGTTCTTCAAAGAGAAACAGCCGAGCTGGCTTTTATATTCAAATTCGGCACATTAACACGTGGTTTAAAAAGGGACGGGAACTTTCTGAGTCACTATAGGGGCTCGTCTGCATACTTGGCTTAATCTAATTCTTGACCTCCCTCCCCCACCCCTCCACTCTCTGATTTGCTCACCTTGATCATTTTTTTCCGATTTGTCCTCCTTGATTACTGTTTTTGGTTCTCTGTGCCTTCAATATTGAGTCTGTTCTGGTCTGGTTATGGTCTGAAGAAGTGGGTCTGTCCCACGAAAGCTTACCTAATAAACTATTTTGCTAGTCTTTAAAATGCTACTTGACTGCTTTTTGTTTTGATAGTCAAGAAGGTGCCAATGCTTGGAGCAAGGGTACTTCCAAATGGTCTTTTATTTCTCACTTTGTCTAAAGATGATATTCCTGATGACAAGGCCAAGTTCTACCCATTTGCTCAGTAGAAGGATGCTGTTAGATTCGGTCTTTCTGTTCCTTCTTTTCTGGTACAGTTCGAGCCTTTCTCATCCAGTACCCTTGGGAGCTGACTAGTGCTGGATGAGAGAATTGCAAAATGGCAGGAGGTCAATATTTTCTAGCACATTACCAACACTTCCACTGATTACTGGGCTCTTAGAAAACATGTAGGGGTAAATTGCAGTTAAATAACAGCACAAAACACTGAGGGCTTGTCTACACATGCCCCCAGCTTCGAAGGGCGCATGTTAATCAGGGTGATAGGGCATTACTAATGAGGTGCTACGGTGAATATGCAGCACTTCATGAGGCTAATTCTCCCCTGAGGCAGCTTCAAAGTGTCAAACTTCAAAGTGCTGGCATGCGTGTAGCCACAGGCACTTGAAAGTGCCTGTGCTCCTTTGTGCCTTTACTCATCAAAATTTTGTGGAGCAAAGGTACTTTGAGGTAGTGCGAGCACTTCAAAGTGCCCACAGCTACACGCATGGCGGCACTTTGAAGTTTGACACTTCAAAGCTGCCTCAGGGGAGAATTAGCCTAATGATGTGCTGCATATTCACCGCCGCAGCTCATTAGTAATGCCCCATCACCCTGATTAACATGCCCCCTTCGAAGCTGGGGGCAAGTGTAGACAAGCCCTGAGAGCCAGGGCTCGTAGCCATAAAGAAACTTTATGGGACCATGGGAAACTTGGCCACACCCATGATAAGAGGTTGTTCGATTAACTAAAATCGTGTTGGATTACAGAGTTTACCATCCTAGAGAGTTCTGGATTAGAGAGGTTCAACCTGTAATGCCATTCCAGAGATCTGGCTCACCCAATTCTAGCATCAATTCTCCAAGTAGAATCATCTTGTGCTCCTCAAAAATGTTGGTCAGGATTTTGGCAAGATCCAAACAGAACTGTTTCCTAACCAACCAGAAAATATCTGAACCTACTGCAGGCAGATATGTGGTTCCAGAAGCGGACTCTTGAATCCTCTCCAGACTCGTATACAGATCTATGGTAGAGATCAGTCTTGGAATGAGGAATCAGTGCACAGGGAGTTATTGCTCTGTGGAGGACCATAGTGATGGCAGATACAGTGTGTCTGTGTAGATAATCTCTTCGGGGGGAAAACGTTCCTCTTTTGCAGATGGAGAGCATAGTAACTCCACCTTTATGTTTTGGGGAGTTATATAGTGACTTCTAACGGAGCACAGATCACACAGATGGCTCTCTATCCCTGTGATTCAAACCCTTCTTTTCAGGGCTTTGTAACACATTCCTACACAGGCCCCTCAGCTTTGGGCCCCTTTTGAACCCACAAACCAGTCAGTGACCTTTTTCTTGTGCAAGCACCCATGTCCTGCATCGTCCATGCTAGTTCCCATCACCGTCTATGTACAAAGGTTCCACGTAGCCAGCTCAGAGACTGCTAGCTCCTGCAGCTAGCTGGAAAGTACAGCGTTCTATTCCCTGGCTGCTCCCCTTCCTCTCCCATTACTTCCTTGCTGCCAGGCTTATATAGTCCTGTGGCTAATGAGGCCTGCATCTCTTCTTCATTTACATTTCAGTTTTGGGCTCACTCAACCAGCTCCGATTACCCTTTTTGCTGTAGCAGGTGTGGTGGAACTCTGGCTTACTCTTCTTAGCCAGCCGTCTGTCACAGGCCTGGCTTCCCACTTCCTATTTGGAGCTGTGTATTCACAGCAGTCACTACAGCCTCCTCGGTTCCAGTCGGAGCTAGTGGAATTTTTAATCTGTAACAATTGTTTTGTGTGTGGAACATTCACATTTTTGACTATAGATTTGTGGCAGAATTCCCACACTGCCGTGTTGTACTGCACACTTTTCTGACTGTGCTAATTACTGTGAAGTCTGTTCACAGTAGCTTTTAAGACTTAAACTGATGAGGTTTTTAAGAGCTTATGTGAGTTAAGAAAGGCTGAGGTTGATTCACATTCACTCTTTTTCCTCCCACTGCTCTGACTGAAAAGAGCCTTTGCATATCCTGAGGCGCTAATTCTCAATCATGCTAAATAGACAGTTTTGTCTGGTTTAATTAAACTGGTTTTAAAGATTAAACCAGAGCAACTTCAAATACACAGCATTTTTTTTGTTTGTTGTTTGCTTGCTTTATTTATTTATTTATTTTTGTTCTAGTGGGTAGGGCAAGTGTCAGTAATTTAAAAATACCTTTTTTTCAGTGATGAGGTGGGAAAAGCTTTTTACAGGCCGAGCAAGAATATTATGGCCAGTTTTGTAGAGCTAACTGTGTACTCAAGATGAATAGCTGAGAAACTGATAAATGAGCAGTGGCACGTGTATGGTCATAGCTTGAGTTCATTGAAACTTACTTAAGGGTTTCCCAGATTTAGCTGACAGTTGCTTTTTAACATCCGTGCGCAAAAGTTGCTCTTGTGCCAAACAGCAGTTTCAATAAAACATTGCTGAAAGTAAATAAATGCATTGTGGAGCGGCAATCTTTCACTAAGGAATTTTTATTCCTACAACGGTGTTGTTTTTGCTTTCTGTCATATGTCTCTGGGGTGCGTGCGTGCGTGTGTGTGTGTGTGTGTGTACCTCTAACTGTCATCTGTGTAAGTTGCATCAAATATCTGACTTGATGCCTTCCCCAATTCACTTACAAGTGCAAGGAAGCTAACACATTTAGCTGCTCATGGTATTTAGTCTTCCCTATGACTCTTACTTTCATAGCTCCACGGTATAGAACTTCAAACTCTAAACTTTGTTCAATAACAATAATAATTCAACTCTTGGAGATACAGCAGTTACATGTAGACTGTAACTGGTACAAATATGCTTACTGCTGATATTTGTGTGGGTTTTGCTCAAGATTTCGTGTACATCATTAACGGAGGAGGTGCCGGGTCTAGGTTAGTGGTTGGGTGCATAAAGGAGCTTGGAGTAGGGGAATGGGATGAAAGAGGGGATGTGGGGTCTGGGAGGGAGTTTGGGTGAAGAAGGGGACAGGCGCAGACGAGACTTCCTCATGCCAAAGGCAGGTGGTGGTGAGGTGCTTCACAACTCTAGTACTAGGGAAAGCATCCCAGTTGTCTAATAGCTTTGCTATTAGGCTGCTGAAGAATTGGAATGAATCATTGGAGCAGTCAAGGGACATCTAGCTATTACTTGTTGGAGGATATCAGACAATATAACAAATACAGTCAGTGTCTTACCTTGGGCTAGAGCCAGACTGGGAGCAATCTAACTGTCCTTAGCTCCAGGGTTGTTCCCCATGGGAGCATGTGGCCTGGGGCAACCCCTGCCCAGTGCCTGGGTGCAGGGCCCAGGGCAAAACTCTGCCAAAGACTGTGCCCTTACCCTGCCCCACCTCTGTCCCCACTGTGTCCTTCCCCCCGTTCTTTTGCACCCCTTTTCCCAAGCTCCTTCCCAGGAATGATGCAAGATTGGGGATTACCAGGGGCCTGGCGTGGGGTGGCAGCATGGGTTGGGTCCCCCCACACTCACGGAGGTGGCAGGAGATGGAGTGACCTGGCAGTGCTCTCCACTTTGCCCGTCACCCGGGCCACTGACAGTGTTCTCTCATCTTATTTAGTGCCATCACAACAAAAAAGCAGTCAAGTAGCACTTTAAAGACTAGCAAAATAGTTTATTAGGGGAGCTTTCATGGGACAGACCCACTTCTTCAGACCATATCCAGACCAGAACAGACTCAATATTTAAGGCACAGAGAACCAAAAACAGTAAGCAAGGAGGACAAATCAGAAAAAGATAATCAAGGTGAGCAAATCAGAGAGTGGAGGGGTAGAAGCGGGGGGGAAGGTCAAGAATTAGATTAAGCAGAGTATGCAAACAAGCCCCTACAGTGACTCAGAAAATTCCCATCCCGGTTCAAACCACGTGTTAATGTGCCGAATTTGAATATAAAAGACAGCTCAGCTGACTCCCTTTCAATAGTGGTGCGAAAATTTTTCTTGGTAACACACAGACTCTTAAGTCATTAACAGAATGGCCCACTCCATTAAAATGTTGACTAACTGGTTTGTGGATCTGGAGTGTTTTTATGTCTGTTTTGTGCCCATTAACTCTTTGTCTAAGGGAGTTAGAAGTCTGTCCAATGTACAAAGCATGTGGGCATTGTTGGCACATGATGGCCTATACAATGTTAGTAGAGGAGCATGAGAAAGTGCCCGTGATTCTGTGAATAACCTGGTTAGGTCCAGTGATGGTATTTCCAGAGAAGATATGTGGACAAAGCTGGCAGCGGGCTTTGTTTCAATGAAAGGTTCCAGGACTGGTATTCCTGGGGTATAGACTGTGGTTGTTGGTGAGAATCCTGATAAGGTTGGGAGATTGTCTGTAGGAGAGAACAGGCCTGTCACCTAGGGCCTTGTGGAGTGTGGCATCCTGATTAAGGATAGTTTGTAGGTCTTTAATAATTCGTTGCAGTGGTTTGAGTTGAGGGCTGTAGGTGATGACCAGTGGTGCTCTGTTACTTATTTAGTGCAAGTTTGTCAAAGTTTGTTTTTAGTGGGTGGTTAGTAAGCACACATGGATGGAAACTAGGTGCCCTGCTCTTGCAGAGAGTATATTGCAACTAACAAAGGCACAGTATCTCTGCAGATAATTGGCAGATTACAGATCATAACTGGAGATACAAAATTTTACACGTGAAGCTTCTTCAAAGGGTTTTCATTGTCTGATCAGCACTTCTGGTCCTGCCCTTAGTCAGTGGAAATCTTGGCACATGGGGGAAAGTGCTCAAAGAGGCAACTATTAGTTAACTGCTGAAATTCTATACTTGAGAACTGGCTGTGTTGCCAGCAGAGGCAACTGGTGAGGAGGATCCCGGGGGTGTGTGTGTGGTCACTGGCCAGGTGCCACACCCCTTACCCCACCACCGTCAACCCGGAGAAGGGCCAGGACAACCCCCCTCCGCTTCAGACCTCACCACTCCCCACCCTGCCTCGCACTGTCCTTGTCCTTGCTCTGCCTTCTCCCTGCCTCTTCCCCGCTTTTGCTCTGCCCTGCCCTGCTCCCTCAGCTGAGGCGGCCTGGAGAAATAGTGGGGATAGGGGGACTGCAGTGCCCCTCCCACTCTCCAGCAGTGACGTGAAAGCAGAGGAAGGCAGCCGAAGCTCCCTCCTTTGCTCTCCCATCTGGGTCTCTTCAGTTCCCACCGGGGACTGCATGGGCTGGGTGTCTATGTACTGTGGGCTGGGTGTCTATGTATCGTAGGCTATGGTTACACTAGCACATTTTGCCAGCAGAACCCCAGTTGTGTCAACAAAACTTGTGGAGTGTGCACACACAAAATGAGATTTGTTGACAGTATTTTTATGAAACACAGCATTTTTGTCAGGAGCACTCTGTCTCAAAGCTTTGAGGCATAATGCTGCTGTCGACAGAATCTGTCGACAAAAGAGCTGGGTGGGTCCTCTGGGTGTGGGCATGCTTCTTTTGACAAACAAGGCATCCACAACAATGAGCAGCCCTGTCTGCTGTGCTTCCAGGTGCCTGTTTTGTCGAGAGAGCAGCCAGGCTGTCCATCTGCTAGCTGAGCGCTCTCCTGATTGGCCTTTGTGTGTCGCCTCACACTGTCAGCAGAAGTTTTGTTGGGAAAACTCTCTCAGTGGTGACTTCTGTTGACAGACCATTGTAGTGAAACCATAGCACAGTGAATAGTTCTTTGTCTGTGCCAGTGGAACAGTTAGTGTATCTTTAAGAAAATGTTGTTCTCTCAAGCTTTTTTCCCCCCCTAAAGACTAAAAAGAGCTAAACTTTTGGTCTTATCTCTCTGTTTCTGCTTATATAAAAATGGGGTATGTATTACTCAATATAAAATTTCTCCTAATTTTGGAACAATATATGACATGTGCCTGACAACATGAATTCATCAAGGTTACTTTTAGGTTGTGTTAATGTGCTTACCCACTGCTAAAGATATCTGCTGTGAATACTCAATTAAATTAACACATAGAACCATAGAAACATATGGTTGAAAGGGACATCAAGATGTCTTAAAGTCCAGCCTTCTGTGAAGCAACAGAACCAGCTATAGCAGACAGCTTGCCATTGGTTTCAGAATTATATCTTTTACTTATAACTCCAGCTAGACGCTAAGGCTTTGGTAGAACATAAAACAACAAAGCCTAATTCCCTGCATCTTCTGCACAATTGAGGTAAAGCTTCTTTCCTCTTGTGTAAGCATTTTGATGAAAGTACAGTTGGTTGAACTTCCTGGCCCCATGCAAAACTCCTGTTGACTTTAATGAAGATAGCATTTCACACTTTGTCTGTAAGAAAGTTAGTCTACTGGAAACTGGCAGAGTTAAATCATAATTAAAACTCAGTGAAGCTTGGGGTTCTTGTTTCCCAAGACGCTTCAGTATTTTGGAATCAGGTTTTATTTCAAACTGGCATATAAATTTTGCTAAAATGTCATGCAAACCAATACCCCTCACCCAAAGAATTTCATATTGGAAACACCAAAGGTGGTAGTCTTGAAATGAAATTTGTGAAATTGACATTCTTGTTGGTTTCAGTTTCCAACCTGAGTGTTTAGGCTACCCAGGTTTGCAGCTATGGGGCAGCCCCCACACATGGACTGTCCCCAGGGTCAAGGACTTCCAGGCTGGTTAATGCTGTCTGCTTCTTTTTTATAATGTCACCTGAAAGTGAGAAGGGTATTGGTATGGCACTGTTATAAATATCTAGCAACACGGGCTATATGCTAGATATGCTAAAGATTCATATGTCCCTTCATGCTTCAGCTACTATAGCAGCAGACATATATCCATGCTGATAACAGGTTCTGCTAGATAATGATCCAAAGCAGCGCAGACCAAAGCAAGTTCATTGTCCTCATCTGAGTCAGACACGACTGGCAGAAGGTTGAGCGGTCTGTGTGTGTGTGTGTGTTTCAGGTTCTGTAGTTTCCACATCAGAGTGTTTGTGCTTTTGACTTCTGAAACCGGATATTTCAGATTTTAGAAGGCATTTCAAATTCTAAAATCTTGCATCAAGTTATCTTTAGAAATTTCTCCTTGCATTTTGTCAAATCTAGTGACAGTGTTCTTAAAATGAATGTGGGTTGGGTCATCACCTGAGACTGCTATAACATGAAATATATAGCAGAATTTGGGTAAAACAGAAAGAAACATAAAATTGTCCCACAGGGAGCTCAGTCACAAATTAAATTATTTTTTTAAAGAGTGTTGTCAGCATGGAGCCATGTCCTCTGGAATGATGGGTGAAGCATGAAGGGGCACCTAAATCTTTAGCATATGTGGCATGTAAATACCTTGCAATGCCAGCTGCAACAGTGCCATGTGGATGCCTGTTTTTGCTTCCAGGTGACGTTGTAAATAGAAGTGGGCAGCATTATCTCCCCTAAATGTAAACAAACCTTACCCTTATTAGTGATTGGCTGAACAAGAGGTAGGACTGAGTAGACTTGTAGGCTCTAAGGTTTTACATTGTTTTGTTTTTGAATGAAGACATGGAGGAAAATAATCTACATTTGGAGTTTGACTTTCACAAGAGACCACACTACAGTACTTGTATTTGGTGAATTGAAAAACACTATACTATTTCTTTTAACATTTCACTGTGCAATGATAAAATAAAGATAACAGGGTCAGCACTGTACACTCTGTATTCTATGTTGTAACTAAAATCAACATAATTGAAAATGTAGACAAACCATCAAAATATTTAATAAATTTCAGTTGGTATTCTATTGCTTAAGTGTGATTAAAACTGCAATTAGTTCTGACTAATTATGTTAATAATGATTAATTTTTTGGAGTTAATCGCATGTGTTAACTATGATGAGTTGAAAACCCTATAAAATTTGTTATAAAATATCTCACTTCTCCACAGTAATGAAGAAAGGATCTTGTAAACAGCTTCCTTTATTTGTTGCAGAAGTTGGAAGCAGGTCTAATAAACAAAGCAGGGCACTGCAGGAAGAGAGGGTGGTCTCTTAGAACAGATAATTGAATGCCACCCTAGAGAACTGGATGCTGTCACTAATGGTGCCAGAGAGTGCCTGGGTGAGCTAAGAAGTAGCTTAAACTACACTTTTTCACAGGTGGTCACTAGCTGAGTGCACAGTTTGAGATTCCAAGGTCTAATGTGCAGAAATGCTGACAACTTTCAGCTGCATCTGAAATTAATGGGAGCTGTGCTTTATGATCAAGGTGCTATATAAAACTAACCACCTGGTGGGGCAGGGGTAGGTTCTGCCTGTCCAAAATTACAGTGGACAGTTGAGCTTAATCTCTGTCTGCATCAGTTGCCCATGTCACATGGGGATAGTATCACTTCACCCTCAAAGGTATGGTGAAAATAAGCTAATTTTAATGAAGCACTCTGATTCTATTAAGGTGAGCACTTGGAAAACAAGATGAAATTAGTAATTCTCTACACTTCTTCTTCTTTTTTTTTTTTTTGGAGGCGGGAGGCAGAGGGATTTAAATGGTGTGCAGTCAACAAGGCATTGTGCCAGGTGTGAATGATGATAAAAAAGGGATAGTGCACTGTGTCCATCCTTTGTACTGAATGGGGGATTGGGCATGGGAAAAGAGGAGAGATCATATAACTTGAAATGCATACACAGAAAGGAGAGGGCAAAGTTAGGTTGCATGGGAATCCTTAATTCTGGCATTCCAAACTTTTGAGCATCTGACTTTTCAGTGATAGCTTTATTTTAATTTGGGTGGTTTATTATTTAAAAGTGACATTTTTCAGAAGAAAATGATGTGCAAAAATCAATACTGAAAGCAAAGAGTGCAGTTTTTCTTGCTTTCCTCCCCTTTGTGTCTCTCCATTTGACTAGGGGAAGGAGAATAAACCTAACATTGGAAGACATTCTTGCACAGCATTGGTAATCAATTGCTATTACATTCTTTATGAGCAGAGGTCTTCCCATACATGTTATTGTGTGGAACTGAGAAGAGGAAGGAAAGCTGATGCATACAGTATGCAGTAGTCAGAAGGAAGGGAAGAGATTATTTATCCTTTGCTGTTGTAAGAATCTGAATTGCAATTCATAAACTGTGATCTGATTTCCAGCATAGCCTTAAATGAAAACTGCAACTTCCTAGAACAATTCCATGATCCGCACTGTTGACTCCTTTTGCCTGCACTCCAATGATATAAAATCAGCCATGACTCTTTCTCCTTTGTTTTCTTCATACGTTAGCTGCACTCTTCTCTTCTGGCTATTTACTTCAAAATCTAGGGGTAAATCCAGCCCTCAGCTATGTGTGGACAGTCACAAGTAATTGAGGTGTGCATATTTAAGGATCGAAATTAGCCTTTAGGTTTTAATCCATGATTTGGCATTGCCATATTACCACCTGGAAGCAGTTGTAGTAATCAGCCAACATATAAATAAATCCAACAAGAACATAAAATATCCCAACCTTTTCAACAGTTTGTCAGGCACCACTTTATTTTTAATGGAAAATGTGACTAGGAAGAATGAATCAACCCGTGCAATTAAAATTGCATGTTTCAGAGATGTGTGCGTGTATGAGAAGGATTCAGATTTTTTTTTTGGCTTTAATATCTGGCAATATCCCTGTAATGTTTATCCAGACAAAATATTCTAAACCCAGGAGTTCTATTGCACAAGGGTTTTAACAGAACTTAAATTCTCCCTACTTGTCCAATGGTATTGCCTGTATTCTCTGTGCACTGGACCATGATTTTTCATTTCATACATCACTAACAAACTGCAGTAGGACCAAAAAGTCGCAATGCCCTCCTCAAAAATGCAGGCACATAACTAAAAACTTTCTAGTGGGGTCTGAAATCTTGGCAACACAAACTTGGTATCCTGGTATTGTTTGGATTTTTAAATTGAGCGTGGCTGTGGAGCTGAACTGTGGGTCATCCCTAATGCAACACACTCATGGGCTACGTCTACACGTGCACCCAACTTCGAAATAGCTTATTTCGATGTTGCGACATCGAAATAGGCTATTTCGATGAATAACGTCTACACGTCCTCCAGGGCTGGCAACGTCGATGTTCAACTTCGACGTTGCTCAGCCCAACATGGAAATAGGCACAGCGAGGGAACGTCTACACGCCAAAGTAGCACACATCGAAATAAGGGAGCCAGGCACAGCTGCAGACAGGGTCACGGGGCGGACTCAACAGCAAGTTGCTCCCTTAAAGGGCCCCTCCCAGACACACTTTCATTAAACAGTGCAAGATACACAGAGCCAACAACTAGTTGCAGACCCTGTATATGCAGCACGGACCCCCAGCTGCAGCAGCAGCAGCCAGAAGCCCTGGGCTAAGGGCTGCTGCCCACGGTGACCACAGAGCCCCGCAAGGGCTGGAGAGAGAGTATCTCTCAACCCCCCAGCTGATGGCCGCCATGGAGGACCCCGCTATTTCGATGTTGCGGGACGCGGATCGTCTACACGTCCCTACTTCGATGTTGAACGTCGAAGTAGGGCGCTATTCCCATCCGCTCATGGGGTTAGCGACTTCGACGTCTCGCCGCCTAACGTCGATTTCAACTTCGAAATAGCGCCCAACACGTGTAGACGTGACGGGCGCTATTTCGAAGTTACTGCCGCTACTTCGAAGTAGCGTGCACGTGTAGACGCAGCCATGGTGGCATGCCCATGTGATGTGCTCTCAGAGGGCAAGGCTTTCATTTCCCTACTGCAAGAGTAGGGATGGGAAAGCCATCTTGATAAAAATAAGAAGCAGCTTAAATTCTTGATTAGTCAGGAGCTGATCCAAACTTGAGCTATTGAAGTAGTGCATAATCTGATTGTGTCTGTAAGCAGAAGCAGACGTAATGAAATATTCTTGTGATGGTTCCAGTCAAAAGCAGGGATTAATGTCAATCTCGTGAGAGCCTGGCCTCACAAGACTCCCAAAAAGAGTTTCAGACCACCAACTTCTGGATAAGATCTGAAAAAGCATTATTATAAAGCAGTTTATAAACTGTAGTACTTAATGGTGCTGTGCAGCCGGTGAGCTGTTCCAGTAAGTAATCTGTCCCTGATCCAAAAGATTTTACGTCTTAACATCCCAGTGAATCCATACAGTACATAATATGGCTTGAAATCATTGGGGTACTTATTTGAAATATACCTGTAACTGCTTGGAGGGTCAGAATTCACAAATTACCCAGGTGACCTAATTAGAACTGCTTTCGCATGTTTTTTGGCTGAGTACAGTAGGACAAGGTGGTTGTGTGCACAGACTCTTTCTACCCGCTCCCCAGCTTTTGCCCAGCCCCACCAAGTTTCATGTCTTTGCCTATGGCTGCATGCTATCTGATATAGTAATAGTTCTGAATGCCAGTTTACACAGACTTTATCACTGAGACATATGGTATCAGTTGAAAATTGTGCCAATTCTTCATCATTGTACAGGTTGAACCTTTCTAATCTGGAATTCTTGACTCCTCCAAACTCCATAATGAAGCATGATTTTATTTAGTCAGGCGACCACTTGTTGGTGTGGCTGAGTTTCTCGTGGTGCCATAAAGTTTGTTTACAGGCACCAGTCCTGGCTCTCAGCGTGCTGGGCTGTTATTTAGCTGTAGTTTACCCCTAAATGTCTTCTAAGAGCCCAGTAAGCAGTGGGAGTGTAGGTAACGCTGTTGACAACACTGACCTCCCAAGGTCTGGCAAATTGTCTTGTTTGGCACTGATCAGGTCCCGAGGGTGCTGGAGAAGAGATGTTCAACCTGTACTTTGTTTTCAAATAGCAGTGCTTATACCATCATTCTGCCAAAAGCATTTTCCTCCATGCTTTCCCCTGTGCGAAACACGTGCACGTGGTCACCTGCACGTATTCTGAGGATGATTCTCTTATCAGCCGTACCTGTCATCTTGCTGACATCAACATTGCACCAGCTGCCTGACACGTGGGAGATTATAAAGTATACAGAGACATTTTTTTAAAAAAATGTTGGCCCCAAAGCTGTGCCTCACTTGAATGAATGAGTATGTGGGCCACCAGCTATAAAGCTAATAAGAAGCAAAAGAACTCAGGTACATCGAGCAAAAGGAAGCACATGTGCCCATCTAATCCCATTCCAAGCAAGTGAGCAAGCCATGCAAAGGAAAAGTTATTTTCCGAGAAACTGTTGGGAAAAGGTAGCAATGAAGCAGTGCATACGGCGCTCAGTGTAGAGAAACAAGCCTCTTACGGAAGAGACTTACAAAGCAATTTTCTGCTTCTTTCAGGAAATAACTGAAGGGGAGTCTGGTCTCTCCACTGTAAAACCAAATACCTGGAGTGAAACCTTGGCCCCACTTTAACCCAGAGCAAAACTCCCATTGATGTCCATGGGACAGGATTTCACCCCTGACTTTTTGAGGATCGTATTGTCTTATGAACTGTGGTACTCCCCTGCCTCTCTGGAGAGAGGGAAGCTGCGACTTGTATCCATTCCACAGACTGACCTTGTTCTTTTCCTATGTAGCTGGAATTCTGCAGCACACTGATGCTTCCAACTGAGTTCTTCTCCAAGTAAGAGGTACTGTAATTGCCACCCTCTCTGGAATGATAACTTTGCAGCTGCAGAAGAAATCTTGCTGAAAACGGAACTCTTATTTTATTTATCACAGGCTAACATCTAGCTGCTGCTGCAACTTCCTCACACTACCGCCTCAGCATGATACCTTTGGAACTGAGAATGACTCATCTCTCTGGGGTCACCCTGCTGAAGTATTGGAAATAAATACAATTACCAGAGAGGATTTACAATCCAGTAATTTGGATGATGAAACTCATGGCATTGCAGGGTTAGGAGAAGCTGCATTCAAAAGACTGGGAGATGCAGCAGAGAAACCCTCTACATAGAAACAAGGAAAGCAGTAAGTGTCCAGAATATTGACTTACAGTAGCGTGGAACTGCAATAATGCCCTCGGATCAATAATGCAGAGACTTAGACAAACACACATTATGCTGTAGAAGTACAGCTGCTTGCAAACACTGTCACTTTAGTAAAAATTCCCAGACCCCTGCGGTAATCCTGGCTTTACATTCCTCCAAACCTGTGCATACATGGGGATCCAATGGCTGTGAACTAAGGATGTTTTTAGAGCTGGAGCACATAGGGAATTTGTCTGCACACTCTCAATCATATTGTCTTGGATCCTAGTGGTGACACGTTTTACTAGCTCTTGTGGGAAAACTTGGATGAACAAATACCTGAAAATGAATAGTCAGTCATGGGGATAATAGCTCTAGAACTATGGCTAGAAGTGTTCCTGCGACCATCATGCCTCTACCTCTGGTGGGCTTGGAAGTGGCCAGTTCTTTGTGGGAGTTATTTAAATGGTATTTTTAAAGTGAAATAGTTATCTTTAAAACTGAATCCTGAATTATCCAGGATTATAAATAGTAATTTAAAGGCAAAAACAAAGAATTAGACCCTTTAATGAACCTGTAGCTGAGGACTGCACTGGGACTTTTTAATTTGTTTTCCTCATTGAAACATATAATCAGCTCACTGGAAAAAAAAAACTAACTTGCTTTCCCCAATGAAATGAGAAATATACATTAAGCAAGAGAGAAAACAAATTTGGAATTTGATGGTGCAAGAAGCACTATTACACAGAATAAGTAGAGCTTAGTTGCATTTAATTTTGGGGTGTCTGAGATCTTTGTCAATGTCTAAAGGCTGCATCTATACATCAAGATAAATTCAAATGTATTATTAGTTTTTTAATTCTGAAATTTATAAGTTCAAGTTTGACTATGTTCACCTCACCATGTGCTCCTCCAAAAGTCAACTTATTGCCGCCATATTCGATTGATCCTCCTTCCTTCACTCCTTCATAAAGATGTTGGGGGAAAAAAAAAAAAAGAAAAGAGGCACACACATTGCCTGAGGCTGAATCTTAGGCCACAACTGCACTACCAACTTTGGGCAACGCAACATAAATCAGAGTAAAACCAGCTGCAGTTAGTACCTTGCATGTGTGCACATCATATATTGAAAAGGGGTGCATCTACACTATCCAGCTACTTCGAAGTAGCTGGCACAACGTCGAAATAGCACACGTTGCGTCTACACGCGCTGTGTGCTATTTTGATGTTGAAATCGATGTTAGGCGGTGAGATGTCGAAATCGCTATTCCTATCCGAAGATGGGAATAGCACCCTACTTCAACATTCAACTGAAGGGTTGAGAGATGCTTTGTCCAGCCCCTGCGGGTCTCTATGGTCACTGCGTGCAGCAGCCCTTAGCCCAGAGCTTCTGGCAGCAGCGGCTGCTGCTGCTGCAGCTGGGGGACCATGCTGCGTGCACAGGGTCTGCAAACGGTTGTTGGCTCTGTGGATCTCGAGCTGTGCAGGCTGAGTGTGTCTGGGAGGGGCCATTTAAGGGATCAGCTTGGGGCTTTGCTGGCCCCTTATTTTGATGGGGAGCACTTGTGTGAGTGGACACTCTGCATTTCCTTCTGGAGCGGCTCCTTTCAACGTTCTCTGTTGCTTCTTCAACATTGAACATCGATGGCACCAGCCCTGGAGGACATGAAGACAATACATGTGGAAGTAGCCTATTTCGATGTCCTTACTTTGAAATAGGCTACTTCGACGTAGTGTGCTGGTGTAGACATAGCCCAGGAGTGTGTGATTGCACCAGTAACTACCCTGGGTAGTTATTCCAATGTGCCATGTTCTGCCTTATGGTATAATGTCTTTTGGGGAATGTTTGCAATAGGTTGAGGGGACACACAAGTTGCTTGGGAACTGGGTGCAAAGGGCCAGGTTCCCACTGTGCCACTTTCTCCATCCAGTAATGCCAGTTCCCAATTCTTTCCGCAATTCCTTAACTTTCATATAACACGGCTGCTGGTTCCTTTTGTACTGCTTCATTGCCATCACCTTAGGTGTGCTCATTCTACAAGTGTTTCAGAAGTGTGTCTGCAAAGTCTCTTCTCACAATGAGCTTTAGAGATCCAGTACCGCCTGGAGTATAGACACATGCACAAAAAGGTTGACACAAGGTGATTTACTTTGATCTGACTTTGTAGTGTAGACCATGTTACCTGCACAGATTTATTTATCCCTTCCACATTTCAGAAACACACACACCTTTACTCAATTCCTAGGGCTCAAGATATAACACTGTTAGTTCAAGCACCCACCCTTACACAATTCCTAGGGCTCAGGGTTTCACTTCTGTGGGTCTGCAGGATCTTTGCCATTGAAAAAGCCTTGCACAGTGATACTCTTATTCTCTGTTTATTGACAGTTACCAAGCAAGCAGAAGACATGCAAAGCACACAGTGTCATGCTCGCCAGTCCTGATAAAGGCGGGCAGACTGCCCCTTCGACCAGAAAAAGTCTGTTTCCTTGGATGCTGGTTGCTGTACCTCAAGATCATTCAGAGGACTCTTGGCAGCTCTTGTCTTAGGCTTAGTGTCTTGGAGGTGAGTTCTTCTTCCAGGTCTTTTCCCCTTTTTCCTTCCTTTCTGCTCTTTTTCCTTCTTAGACTCCAGTTTATGTAGTGAAACTTGAGTCCTGCTTAGCTATATCTTGACCAATTATTTTAATATAATTTTACTAACCAAGTGTAACCCACTGTACTTAAGTAATTCTTTCAATCATAGGTGGACTCACACCTAGAAAAAATTACAAACCAGAGAGAGATTATACAATCAGCCAATAGAAAAGTGAGGACAATCATCACGGAATGAGGATTCCACAACCTCAGCTATAAGTAGTTACTTGCCAGACAAAATGCTGTTACCCAAGCTTTCTCCACCCATCTTGAGATCTGTTTCTTTATCTGGTGACGGTAGGTGCCGTTAGGACAGGTCTCTTTCTAACAACCTGGTGTGACACTGTGGTAATAACATTTAGATGGAATGTGAATGTGACTCCCAGCTTTATGGTTACTGGCTGTTGCTCTTCATTCTGGGTGCAGAGGAAGGCTTTAGACCTCTCAATGGTTATAGAAAAACTATATTTGTTATACTATTCCAGACCAGGCCTTACAGTGAAAGTCTTAAGGAGACGAATCTGGTTAATATTTTCAACACAGGAGTACCAGAATGAAATTTACTGGCTGGGGTCACACAGAAGGTCATGGTCCCTCTGGCCTTAAACGCTGAGCCTGAGTAATCTTTGGACTAGGTGAGGGAATACAAATCCAGGGCGAGAGAGAGAATAGGACTAAATATTGTCAGTCATAAACCCATATAGGTTAGTGAGGCTCCTGGAACAGGAATGCTTGGTGCCTGCACTGCAACTCTAGGATTGTCCTACACCAGGGTGTCACAGTGAGAGAAGTGGTACATGTACACCAGTCTCCCCTAGCTATTTGCTGCCACACTGTGTACACCATGAGCTGGGGTCGCGATGGCCAACACTGTCACCACTCACCACATATGGGCTACGTCTACACATGCACCCAACTTCGAAATAGCTTATTTCGATGTTGCGACATCGAAATAGGCTATTTCGATGAATAACGTCTACACGTCCTCCAGGGCTGGCAACGTCGATGTTCAACTTCGACGTTGCTCAGCCCAACATGGAAATAGGCACAGCGAGGGAACGTCTACACGCCAAAGTAGCACACATCGAAATAAGGGAGCCAGGCACAGCTGCAGACAGGGTCACGGGGCGGACTCAACAGCAAGTTGCTCCCTTAAAGGGCCCCTCCCAGACACACTTTCATTAAACAGTGCAAGATACACAGAGCCAACAACTAGTTGCAGACCCTGTATATGCAGCACGGACCCCCAGCTGCAGCAGCAGCAGCCAGAAGCCCTGGGCTAAGGGCTGCTGCCCACGGTGACCACAGAGCCCCGCAAGGGCTGGAGAGAGAGTATCTCTCAACCCCCCAGCTGATGGCCGCCATGGAGGACCCCGCTATTTCGATGTTGCGGGACGCGGATCGTCTACACGTCCCTACTTCGATGTTGAACGTCGAAGTAGGGCGCTATTCCCATCCGCTCATGGGGTTAGCGACTTCGACGTCTCGCCGCCTAACGTCGATTTCAACTTCGAAATAGCGCCCAACACGTGTAGACGTGACGGGCGCTATTTCGAAGTTACTGCCGCTACTTCGAAGTAGCGTGCACGTGTAGACGCAGCTATGGTGAACAAGACACCACCGTGTGGCAGTTTCTGCTCTGGCACCGTATGCGGCTTTTTGAGCCTCTAAATGTGGCTCCTCCTAGAGCTGCATGCAAGTGCCACCTGCCCGTGCACGCACCCCACCCCAGTGGGAGAAGTGCATGGTGGCCCTGGCAACACCAGCTGCTCCTCTGGCTCCAGCAGCAGCAATTCCAGTCCCACTGGTGGCTCTGGTGGCTCCAGCCACTTCTCAAGCCCTAGTGGCCCCGGCAGTCCCAGCGGTGGCAGCCCTGGCCATTCCTCCAGCCCTTGCCCCTCTCTGGCCTTGGCAGCCCCAGTGGCAGTGCCAGCCCTCTGCTCCTCCAGCCCTGGTGGCAGCCCCAGTCACTGCAGTGGTGGCCCCAGGGGCTGCAGCAGCTGTGGCTCTAGAGAGTTGCTGGCATTAATTTAGAATGTTGGGCTGGGGCTGTCTGGCTCTGGGGGAGGGGGAGGGCATTTATGTAGAGGGAAAGCTGAGGGAGCCAGGCTCTGTGTGTGTGTGGGGCGGGGGGGGACATGGCTGTGGCAAAATATAGGAGGACGCCAACCACAAGTGTGGTGATCTTTCAATTCCCACTGGATGCCACTGAGCTAGGAGATAAGTGCTCTGTGTGTTCCAACTCTACTGGCTTTTGTTTATCGGATTCTGAGCCATTAATGGGGTTAAATGGAGCAAAGCTAAGAGTGAGCAACAGACATCAATTGCAATGCAGCAAAACCAAACCCCATGAATCTAACTCTCCCATGACTAATATGAGGTGAAAGTGCTGGCCGAGGTGTAAATGCTGCTATTATATGATTACTGATTTAGGAATAGGAGTATAACAATATCAAATAACGAGCAGGTGCAGTGAATGTGATGAGGAACTCCGAGAGTTTAAGACTTGCTAAATACTGCACTTTAGGTTTGTTTTAGGGGATTTCCTTTTTGCACCCTTTCAATCATTTAAAACCATTTATAGGAGTCATATGCATTTCACTCAAGCAGTCTTCCTGGATTGCAGGTAAAAGTTGGATATAATCTCTTCTTTCAGTACAAGATCCTGTTTTCTGATGTGGAAGTCTTTATATCTGCCTTTTAAGAGGCCCATAATCCAGTTTTACACAATCTGACTTTTTCTGGTTTGTGTGAAGAGGCTGCAGTTATTTTACAAGTTCCAGGTGTAGGATAGAAAGCGTATACTTTTTGTAGCTATATCTCTAGAGTATAGAAGAGGCTTTGAATTGCACCAGACTGCAGCTGCACTAAACAGCCGTCTGCCACATAAACAATAGGTTGGAAATAGATACTGTAGAATTTATTGAATTTTATTTCACAAATATTTCAGATGTTTTGCTATTTGAATTATACACAAAAATGAAGGAACAAAACCTAAATCAGAGCAGATTTAAGGTATGGAAAATATATGTAATGCTTTGTTGAATTCTGCAAACCTTGTAGGGAGAGATTTTACAAGTACACTTGAACATCTCCTGCAAGCCTGGGAACTAAGCCAGACCAGATTGTGGCATTTTCCAGACCATGGGTGTTCATGTATACTTTTTGGTTTTGTAGATGAAAATTAAAACATTTTGTGAATATTGACTTTTTCACATGTAGCCTAGACAGCAACACACTTGGGTCTGGGAGAGAAAGAGGGCCCAGGTGCATGCTGGGGATGGCCGTACAGGGTCTGGGAGGACGGGAGGATGCGGGGAGTGGTATGGGTGTGTATGGTCTGGGCATGAGAGAGTTGGGGTGTGGCACTTACCTGTCACCTCATTCCCAGGCGCACACATGGTTCTGCACCCGCCACCACTCTGGAAGTGGGTGGGGCAGGGAGAGCCTCCAGACAAGCACTTTACAGTGGTGCCATTTCCCCCAGCTGTGGGGGAAGAGGGAACATCAGTACACAAAGCCACTTCCGCCTGCTGCACCAGGTTCTGAGCCACAGATGCTCCTGGAGCACAGGCTATACCAACATTAAAGCATAAAGTCAATCTGGAGGCACTTAGTCACACGCCCTTAGGTTGATTTTAATGGGCATTAAAATTGTTTCTCCCCTCGACCCTCTGAAGTGGAGTAACACCAAATTGAATTTAAAAGGTCAAATTAATGCTAGTGTGGAAACAGTGTTCTTTTAAATTGATTTTATTGGCCTCCAGGGGTATCCCACATTGCCCAGAATGTGTACGTTCTGTCTGCTTTCACCTCCGCTGCTCTCCAGGTATGCAGGAAGTAGGAAACAAGAAGCCCGCAATTTGAATTCATTTTTTTTTTCTGATCAGTGTGGCAATCACATCTGGCCATGAAAGAGAGCTCTAGCATGGAGCCATCAGGAGAGCCAGGATTTTGTTTTGGTTGGTGAGACAGCTCCAGCCTCACTGCACCATGTGGAGGCTTGGCTGTGGGGACAGACAGCAGGGCAGCATGTCCTGCCCTGCACAGGCTGAAAGCTTCTTCCCTGCACAGGATATAGCAGGAGGGGCTGAGAAACTTCTTTTCTGCACTTCACATTTGTATGGTGCAGCCCCCCCCCGCACCCAGGCACCATGCAGCTGGCGGGTTAGCCCCCACCCCACCCCACCCCACCCCACCACACACTGGCTGTGCAGTGCAGACCTTACTTCCAGACAGCAGCATGTCCTGGCCTGCGTGGGTTGAAAGCTTCTGCGCTTCACATTTTCCAGGGCTCACCAAGTGCTGGCCCCCGGCAGCAAATATTTTTTGGGGGCTGGCCCCTGAGAGACAACACTGTGCCAGGGGGCTGGACCCCCCCCAGTGGCAAATATTTTTGGGGCTGGTCTCCCTACCTAGGTGCACAACTGATTGAAAAATGTCAACAGGTTACTTGGGGCTGGCCCCTCAGAGGCAACACGTGCTGCAGGGCTGGCCCCCAGCAGCAGATATTTTTGGGTCTGACTCACCCCGGTATACAGTCTGAATCATGTTAACTTGATGTTAACCGCTGCCAACTGAGTTCTTTGGGGCTGGCCCCTGGTGGCAAATATTTTTGGGGCTCACCCCCCCCACACTTAGGCGCACAACTGATCAAAAACTTTCGACTGTTTACACAGGGGCTGGTTCCTCAGTGCCCCTGGCAACTGATATTAACGTGCTCCAGTACTCTCCCTTCCCGAAGTGTGTGGTTCGGGGGGGGGGGGGGGGGGGCGCACAGTCTCAGCAGTGACCCGTTCCATGTGTTTTCACAGGGGGGAAAAGTAGCTGAGTGATGTGCTGACATGGCACAGGCAGCTGGGTGCTCCCTTATTTTTAAAAGTCACCATTTTCTTTCCTCTGGGATTTCCTACTTTTCTTTCTTTCCTACTTAGCTTGAAAACAATACAAGTCTTTCCCAAGTCACCCGGGCATCCTGGCTACATGGTACAGTCAGCTGGGTGCTCCCACAGCTCATTTGGGTACTTCACCTTGTGAAGCCCACCTGTTTGATGTGTGTCACAAGGAGGAAGTAGCGGAGCGACCAGTTGACATGGCACAGTCAGCTGTGTGCTCTCTAAGGTTATTTTAAAAGTCACTTTTTTTACAAAAAAGGGACACAATGAACAAGAGTCCTAGCAATGACCTGTTGAGTGTTTTTCACCAGGGGAAAAGTAGTTGAGTGACCTGTTGATATGATAGTCAGCTGGGTGCTCCCAGAGCTCATTTGTTAATGGTGCTTCACCTTCTGAAGCCCACTTGTTTGGTGTTTTGGCCCCAGGGTTCCCTACTTTTCCTTCTTTCCTTGAGAATAATATGAAGTATTTTCATAGTCACATGGAGCCAGTTTGTTCCACTTCAGCATCATGGGTTTAACCTTCTGAAGCCCACCTCTTTGGTGTGTTTTCACCATGGGAAAAACAGTTGAGTGATCTGTAGACATGGTCCAGTCAGGTTATTTTTTAAAGTCACTGTTCTTTCAAGGGGACAGAATGACACTCAGTCCCAGCAATGGATGCTTAGAAACAGCTTATGGGGATGGCGGAGCGTAATGCTATGACTCAAACAATTTCTCTCTTCAGGCAATGAGACTTCAGAAAAAGGGCTGTTGCCTTTCAACAGGAGGGGAATGAGGGCAATGCAGTCTGGGAAGATGACCTCACACGCACAACCACTTGTGGGACATTTTTGTCCCGTAACATACTGTCAAGAAAACCCAGAATGCCACAGGCTGAGGGAAATGTGGGATAGGTTTCCACAATGCACTGCAGCAACAGTTGAACTTTTCTGGTTTAGTGGGGATGCACTAAGTTGACTTGGTGGGCAGGTATGGCAACTCAGCTTCAACTTTATAAATCCCAGTGTTACAAAGTCAACTTTAATGAATTTTACTTTATTTCATCATGTAGACGTAACCATAGACACCTGGACTAGGGAAGTTTGCCAATATAGATCTGATTTGTATTGATAAACCGTTATATATAATTCAGTAGGGTACAGAACAAGCACTGTTATTTTTGGCATTTATTTTTAAGGTGGTGGTAAGGGAAAACACAGCTTCTAATATTTTACCACATTAAGAGTTGGCTCAGCCACTTTTTTCCCTTGCTGGGACATATGGAAAGTTGGACTGCTAAATCCTAAGGGTAAAAACAATAATATAATTATCTAAATTAATACATTTACTCTGGGGTAAGTTTGCTTGAGCCCGCTCTTTCTGAAAGGGCTATTAATGAACTACCAACAACTTTCATTGTATTCCAGAATGTTTTGTTCATAACTAGATAGACATTGAAGAGGAAACTTAACACTTTCTGATAAAATGAGACTTTACAGAGCTGTAGTGTGTCTTCCTTTCCCTTAGATTACCGCCCCAAATGTTATTTTCTCATGTCCTTCACCTTAGCTTAGAACACAATGGAAATTAAATGCAAAAAACAACAAAAAACAGAATGCCAGTCTCAGGCTCTTTTTCCTCAGATTCTGTGTAGTCTGAATAGGATATGGCATGGGCTTTCTCACCCCCATTCTGGTCTACCATTAAATTCCCTCACTGTAAGCTGTTTGTGAATTTTCCTTGGAAAGAAAATCTAACTTCCCAATTTCCCTGCATTTTCACCAAATTCTTCCATGGAAAATTGAAGATCTTTGGTCAAATAGCAAAACCAAATCACTTCCATACAAACTGTTCTGCCCTGGTTAGAATCAGAGTCATTAGGGCTAGAAGAGACATCAGTAGGTCATCAAGTCCAACAACCTCTTGGTCAAAGCAGGACCAATTCCAACAAAATTATCCCAGTCAGAGCTTGATGAAGCCCTGCTTCAGGGGAAAGGTAGTTCAGCTGCTTTATAATCCCATTCTCTTCTGAGGCTTTTTGACCAGGTGACATCTTCCAGGCTGTCCGATGACCAGGGATTCTTCTCATCTGACTGCCATCACCAAGAGCAGAGGGATAGTGGTGCACCCTGGAAGATGTTGTCTGGACAGAAGGCCTGAGCCACAGAGGAGAATGGGAGAATAAAGCATCCCAACGACATCTCCCATGAGCCAATGCAGCACTATGTTGTATTTTAAAAAACTTGTTTCAGATTTTGGACATCAGGTTTTCATAACATTTATAATTGTGTAATGAAAGTCCACATTGGAAATGTGGAAGAGGAGAGTGTTAGGGTTGCAACAGAAATAAGTAATTGATTTACTGGCTTTTGGGGAATTAAAATCTGAAGTTAACTATTACAGTTTTTACTTAACTATTTTTGGGTTTATTGGCTTCACAAGCAGCTTTGTTGCTGATGCAGAATGAAGTACTATACTCCATGCTGCTTACCGCCATCTAACTGCCAGTTGGTGCTCAGATTAGTCTTGGCTTTACTTTTCGTAATAAAAATGACTTTTTACCACATTACTTCTGTATACTTTGTAAAACCAGCTCAGCTAAAGGAGAAGGAGCTAGAGTCTCTCCCAGTTTGCAAGTTAACAAAAGAATGGTTAACAAAAGGTCAGATTTTTCAATGCATCAGTAGAACTGCTGTGTGAGTAAGGTACTATTCAGTATAAAAGGGGCAGAAATGGATTCAGCACTGGGAATGGGCAAGCCAGAAGCACACTAGGGCTGGGTCTATAATTATAAAGAACTTCAAAATGTCAACACTAATGGTCAAATCGATGAACACTAATGAGGCGCTGAAATGTGTATTCAGAGCCTCATAGCATGCTGCCAGACGCGGAACTTCAAAAGTGATGCAGTTCACTTGCCTGCGGAACGTCTACACGGGGGTTCTTTTCGAAAGGACCCCGCCAACATTGAAATCCCCTTATTGCTTTCAGCTGACAGGAATAATGAGGTTTCGCTGTTGGCACAGTGCTTTCGAGAAGGACCCCTGTGTAGATGAGCTGTGGGGGAGCAAACCATGGCACTTTCAAAGTGCCACTGCCAGTGGCATGCTAATGAAGTGCTGAATATGCATTTCAGCACCTCATTAGTATTCTTCGATTTGACCATTAGCATGGACATTTTGAAGTTTTTTGTAAGTGTAGACAAGACAACAGGCTTATACTGGAATAATGACAGTGTAAAGCAGAACTGTATGAACTGAGGAAATTATATTTCAAAGTTAATAAAAGACAAGAAACATAGAACTTGAGAATCAGTTTTCAGTCCTTTGAAGTCACAACTTTTCTTAAATCATCATGAAGTTCTCTGCTGTCTGAGGAAACCCAAATTATTACTTCAGTATAAACAACTGGTGTTCCTTGAAAATGTCACTAATTTCTCTATCTGGAATTCTCTCCAGGTGATATTTTTGTATGAAAAATGAGAAACCAAACACACACTGTGTATGCTTATAACTACCAGCTTGATTTAGGTTGATGGCTTTGAAAAAAAAATCTGCAGTAATTCTCAAGTTAGTTTCCTGGTTATATGTTGAACAGTTGGTCTGCTTAATATTCACCCTCTGTTTTGGTTCTCCCTGGAGTGTTTATTATATGGCCTACTTTAAATTGCATTTTTAATTGGATTGGCTCAACCATCTACTGTACAAGATCCAAATCCAACCGATTCTTACTGCTGTTACATGGTGAATTTTGTGTCTCCACTGTATAAATCCATCAAAAATCTATGTACCATAAAGGCAGTTACAAATGCTTTATCGTCTGTGTGCTTGTAACAAGTCCAGAGACGCCCAGCCCCTTGGCCTAGGGCGGGCGGCAGCAAAAGGGGGTTAGAGCACCAGCCCGTACTCAGTTTGGGCGGTCAGCGGCTCACCGCTACAACGCCATACCGGCCCCAGCCCTCAATCTAGGGCGGGGCAGCAGTTCACAAGAGTTGTATAGCTCTGGGCCCGGCCCTCAGTCCAGGGCAGGGCAGCAGTTCACAGGTAATAGTACAGTTCTGGGCCCAGCCCTCAGTCCAGGGCAGGGCAGCAACACAAGGGTTAAACACAAGCCCAGCCCTCAGTTTGGGGCGGGGCAGCAACACAAGGGTTAAACACAAGCCCAGCCCTCAGTTTGGGGCAGGGCAGCAACACAAGGGTTTAAGCGCAGGCCCAGCACAGGCGGGCCTTGTTGAGGAGGGGGGTAGGGAGTCGCAGGCCCTCCCACTCCACTGCGACCCGGCCCGGGGCCCTGGGGGGTCGCTCACACGCAACCCTGGCAGTGGGGATCCAGACCGCAACACACTGCCATTGGTTCGTGAGCGTCGTTCCCCGGGCCACTTCCTACCTCACCCTCTGCTGGCGGAAGGTCCCAGTCCATCTGGTCGAGGGGTCCTCCTAGGTCGGTCTCCTCTGGGTCGTCCACCTTCGGGGGCTCCAGCCAGTCGTCCATAACAATGTCATTAGGGTAGTCGGGCGGCGGTAATACAGGAGACCCGAGGCGATCCTGGGTCTGAGTGCTGTAAGGATCCGCCGGGACTCTGGGGCAGCCCGCTCCTGGGGCCTCTTCCAAGGCGGGGGGTCTCCGCCGGCGTGAAGGTCCTGGTAGGTCTGGGAAGTCCGGGTAGTCCCCTTGGGGCATATGGACCTGGGATTGCTTGGAGCCTCTGGGGGCTTGCTCCTCCGGCCTGGCTGGGCGGCAGCAGGCCCTCTCCCTTTGGTGCTGCGGAGCTTGTGCAGGCACGTCCTCCCTGCCCGGAAGCCCAGGCCCAAATGGGTCCTGAGTCCCGCCTTTGGCTCTTCTAGCCCTTGGCCCCGCCCTCTGAGGGGCGGGCCTCTTGTCTCCTGGCTCCGGCCCCGCCCACCAGGGCCTCTGCATAGTCTCCCCTGCCTCTGGGTCTGCAGGAGGCCATACTGACTCACTACAGTGCTACTAACACAAAAGGATGTTGAAAGTCTCCTACTTTCCAAGTCCCTCTCTGTGATCTTGGTAAGTGTAGAAAATTCACTGTTAGATATCTGTGTCATTACACTAGGATCTCTCAGATCTGACTGTCCCTGCTCCAGGAACACCTGTGGTTTGGACCCTGGCAGGGGAAGGAGAAACCAGCTTTGCATGCTGGCCCTGCCCCTATGAGCAGCAAAGAGCTGGTCTGGAGGCTTTTCCCCCACTGGTCCCATTCCATTGCATGTTGTCCTTACTTCTGCCCTGCTGCCTTCAGAGTTGGGTAGCCACAGAGTGATGGGTGCTGAGGACTCAGCTCTATAAGACCAGGGCATTCTTCCTTCTGTGCTGCTGCTTGCTCTGCCTTCAGAGTTGGATTCATGGCTAGGAGCTGCAGCTGTCCAGTAGAAAGGTTAGCAATACTGCAACCCCCAGATAGTAATCTTGTGGCCCTCACACAGTTCCTTTTGGGTCAGGATCCCTACAATTACAATACCCTGAAATTTCAGATTTAAATATCTGAAATCGTGAAGTTTACTGTTTTAAAAATCCTGTGACCATGAATTGACCAAAATTTACCACAAATATGAGAGGGTCTTAAGTTTAATGCTACTAACACTTCCCTGTGTACTTGAAATACCTTACCTGATACACTCTTGGATTAATTTGCTTTTTCATGGCTGTATCCCATGGGTGGCTCAGTCATCCATTGATTAGTCAATAGACCGAGCTTCTCTCTCTCTCTCCTGTTGCTTCCAACTCAGAAAGTTCTGTTTTATTGCAAAAATTCTTGTAGTTGGTCCCTAAGTGCATGACTTTGCACTATTTCATCCTGTTTCTACCACTACAGTTTTCAAAGTCCTCTAGTTCTTCTTGTATGATACTCCACTTCTCCCACGTATTATCAATGCCTCCCAACTTTGTTATCCACAAATTTTCTTAACCCACTCCAACTTTTTGTGCAAAGGTCAGTAATAAAAAGTTAAATGAGATCCAATCCCTGAGGGACTCCACTAGTTCCTGCCCCCCAGCTTGACAGTTCATCTTTAATTGTGACCCATTTGTGGTGTCCCTTTTATGCAATTCTTTATCCAGCTTTCAATTCTCATATTAATCCCCACCTTCTTCAATTTAACTAATGTCCCCACGAAGAGCCATATAAAATGCTGGCTAGCGAAGGACCTTATTTGCAAATTTCCCCGTTTAGTTTAAACTGAATTAACTCATGATTTAGGCTAAGATTTTTCATGGCTATTTTTAGTGATAGCCAAAGGTTAAAAAAAAGGAATAATTCATGGAAGCATACAAATTTTATAAAAAAAGTCCATCGTCAAATGGGGAGCTGCTATGCAGTTGTGGGGGGGCCTTGCTGGGAACTCCAGGGTCCCCTCTCCAACCACTCAGTGCTGTGGGGTCCCTAGCTACCAGAAGCTAGAAGCTGTGGGTGGCTAGCCAGGAGCTGTGAGTCCCTGCACACATGGAAGGTTGGAATTGTGGGAAGCTGCAGAGTTCCCTGCCCCCACTTTTGCCTGGAGTAGCAGGGAGCTGCAAGGTCCCTTCACTGTCTATGGTGCCTGGGAGCCACAGGGTCCAACATGACTCATGGGAAGTGGGAGATGTGGGATACACAGGTCTGCTTATGAGGGTAGAAGAGGGGACAATTGTACTGGGCCCTGGAGAATCAAAGGGGCCAGACCTCCTAGCTACTGCCACCATTACTGGACAGCTGGAATGCTGAAAACCTGAGCCCCACCCCTTCTGCCCATGGTCATGACCCTTCTGGGAACACAGAGCTGGCTCTCCCAGGGCCTGTGGTGGTTGTTGGCCTTGCTGAGTGCGCTGGCCTCAGTGAGTGTACCTCTGCCACTTCTGAGGTCTGGGGTTGTACTTGCCTTGGGCGGAGGGCGAATCACACTATTCCTGATCCTTCTAGATAGCAGCAGGGCCCATCAACTTCCAGACACCTGTTGGCTAAAGTCATAGACATCTTCAGAAGTCACAGATTCCATGAGTTCTGCAACCTCTATGATAAAATTGTAGCCTTACTTATGATCAAGGTTGAGTCCTGCAACCAGTTATTTTCCAGACATTTCCCTGATCTTTCTGGCTGCAAGGACTCTTCTGACCTGCCCAGCATGTGCTATGTTTGTCTTCCTCCCAGAAGATAGGAGGGATTTTTTATGTACCAAATGCAAGCTGGTTGACATCTTGGAAGAAAAGATGAGAGGACTCGAGGCACAAATATCAACCCTCCGGTTTATCACAGAAGGTGAAGATTTCCTTGACAGAAGACATCATTTAGTTCTGCAGGCACAGCAGGCTGAGCAACCAGTGAGGGCAGTATAGAACAAGGAAGAAAACTGGCAGCATATAACCTCCAGGAGAAGAAAGCCAGGCGAAAGTGATTGGAAAAAGGCAAATGTAGTGCTCATTTTTAAAAAAAGGAAAGAAGGACAATCCAGGGAACTATAGATGGGGCAGCCTTACCTCAGTCCCAGAAAAATCATGGAGAGAATCCTCAAGGATTCCGTTTTGAAGCCCTTGGAAGAGGGGAAAATGATTGAGTAGTCAATGTAGATTCACAAGGGCCAGCCTTGCCTGACAAATCTAATTAGCTTCTATGATGAGGTAACTGGCTCTGTGGGTGGAGGAAAGTGAAAGGATGTGATATACCTTGACTTTAGCAAAGCTTTTGATACGGTGTCCTACAACGTTCTTTCCCATAAGTTAAGGAAGTATGGACTGGCTGCATAAACTGTGAGATGGACAGAGAGATGGCTAGATGGTCAGGCCCAACAAGGGTGATCAATGGCTCTATGTTTGGTTGGAGGTTCATTTCAACTAGAGTGCTCCTAGGCTCAGTGCTAAGGCTGGTATTGTTCAACCTCTTTATTAATGCTTGAGATTATTTCTTCTTCTGGATGAGGGGATGGATTGCACCCTCAGCAAATTTGAAGATGACGCTAAGCTAAGGGGAGAGGTAGATATCATGGAGGGTAGGGATAGGGTCCAGAGTGTCCTAGACTAATTGGAGGACTGGGCCAAAAGAAATTTTATGAGGCTCAACAAGGACAAGTGCAGAGTCTTGCACTTGGGACGGAAGAATCCCAAGCATTGTTACAGGATGGGGACCAACTGGCTAAGTAGCAGTGCATCACAAAAGGACCTGGGGATAACAGTGGATGAGAGGCTAGATATGAGTCAACAGTGTGCCCTTGAAGCCAGGAAGGCTAATGGCATATTGGATGCATTAGGAGAAGCATTTCCAGCAGATCTAGAGAAGTTGTTATTCCCCTCTATTCGGCATTGATGAGTCCACATCTGGAGTATTGTGTCCAGTTCTGCCCCACTGCCCAATAGAGAAATAATGTGGATGCATTGCAGCAGGTTCAGTGAAGGGCAACAAAAATGATCAGGAGGCTGGAGAACATGACCTATGAGGAGAGACTGAGGGATGTGGGGTTATTTTAGTTTGCAGCCGAGGAGAATGAGGGGCGATTTGATAGCAGCCTTCAACTTTCTTAAAGGGAGCTCTAAAAAGGATGGAGAGAGAGGCTGTTCTCGTTAGTGAAGGGGGGCAGAACAAGAAGCAGTGGTCTGGAGTTACAGAGGGAGATGTGTAGGTTGGATATTAGGAAAAACTATTTCACTAGAAGGGCGGTGAAGCACTGGAATGCATTACCTAGAGACGTGGCAGACTCTCCATCAGTAGAGGTTTTTAAGTCTCGGCTAGACAAAGTTGTGGCTGGGATGATTTAGTTGGGGTTGATCCTGCTTTAGGCAGGGGGCTGGACTTGATGACCTCCTAAGGTCACTTGCAGCCCTAGGATTCTATGATTCTGTGTTTCTATTTTGTTCTCTCTTGCAAATCTTCTGCAAGTCATCTTCTATATATTCCAGGGGCTCCAAACTCTAGCTATGTCCGTGGAATCTTTCCTACTTCTAAGACTAGCTGTTCTCTTCTTGTCTTCCCAATTTCTGTTACTGCCTCTTCTGACCCTTCTTTGTTTTCTCTTCCTGAGCACTGTTTCTGGTGCACTAGTCATCTTTTTTCCTGGTTCTCTTGGTAACATGCTTGCACTCACCTCCTTCCTCACCTAGGCTGGAGACCTGTGAGGGGAAATTGCTGTCTTGTATCCACTAGTTGTTACTTTTTCCCTTCAGCCTCCTCTTGCCTTCCCTCCTTTATCTGCTCACTCCCCTTCAAATCTCAGCCGTAATTTCCACCTGCACCCATCTGTTTCAGCTCTTCTCTGCCAGCAGCTCTATCAGACAGGACTTTCTACAAATGAAACTTTTTCAAGGTATCTGTACCAGGATAATGTACACACTGCAGCTTCAACACTCAGTCATCTTAATTGTCTCTTTCATTCTTTTGATCGCTATCAGTGCTACCTTAATTTTGTCAAGGCTTTCATGCTTAAGTTCCTGTTAAAGATGTAAAAAAATATAACCCGCCATGCCAAAACCAGAATGCCAGGCACCACCTCCTCCAAAGTTCCTGACGGAACTGCCACTCAGACTCCCCCATTTTCAGCTCTGGTTGCTACCATCTATGCTGCTACTGCTGTGCAGTTGGCTGGTGGCTTTGCTGATTTTATAGGCCCTGTAATTCAGGAACCCCTGCCCCCTAATCACGGCTCTGCTTCTCTCATAGCGCCTGGTCCCCAGTCAGCCTCTGTGAACTGGAAAAAACAAAACACACACAACACACACAAACAAAAGAATACATTCCTATTCCTAAGGGACAGGACTAGCCTCCTTCCTTCTCTATCAAAACTCCCACTCAAATGCCCCTATTACCAGCTCTGTTTCCTAGCATATACATCCAGAAAAGAGACACATCTGCAAAAGGGCCAGAATGGAGTTTCTGTGTAGGCACAGGCGATGTGGCATAGCTTTCTCCATTTTGTGTTCTTATGGGCCTGAGAGCTGCTGAAGAGAAGTTTATGTCAAACCTACTAAATTTAACTGAAGGCAGGCAATTAATTTCCACCTGGTTCTGTGAATATTCAGCTGTTCTGGGGTCTGATGTGGCCTCTTCTCTTGTGCGGTGGACAAGGATGCTTACTTATCATTTCTCTTATTGTTAATCCCTAATGCAACATGAAACTGCTCAAAAGGTGTTCTATCATGCTCTTTTATCACTAAAGTTCAAAGGGATTTTGGAGGGATTATGAGAAATATTAGCTCTATTACCCACGGAAGGAAGAACCTATTTCTTTCAGTATTTCAGGCTTGGTTATCTGCTGTTCTTGTACCTCTAAGATTTTAGTTGTTTTTAATCTTTACTGTAGCTTTACTTTGGTTTCCAGTGCTGCTCCTGTCCTTGTTTTTCTCCTTGCCTGCTCAATAGATGTTGGGATTGAGGTGGGGGTGGGGGGTATTTTCTGCCTTAACAGTCCTTCCCAGAGCCTTAGCTATATTGCCTTACTTCAGCCCTACAAACATTAGTCTGTTCCAGTACTTGGGGTGGCTAAAACATAACGGTTCGATCACTACAGAGGAGTTTCCTTTCTCTTTATATTCTCCTCTCCCTAGAGGTGCTATCACTTCTGGGACCACCAAAAGGGTTGAGGGTTACCTCCATGAAACCTCTTTGTCTGAACATAGAAGCTGCTACTGAGTGGGCAACCACAGGGATTTTGTGCCTTGAACTTTTTCAGGTACTTTTCTGCAGCTGTGCTGTATCTAAATTGCTTGCTAGCAAGTAAGTCTGAGATGGTGTTTAGCCAAGCAGACGTCACAGTGACTGCCGGGTGCGCTTGCCTTTCTGCCAGGAGTTGGGAGAGCTTTGGCAACTGCAGAAGCTATAATTGATTTAGAATCAGAATTCTATAGTAATCAGAGCCAATTTAATGCATTCCTAGACGTGCCTGACATATGCCTACCCATGGCTTGGTTCTATGACCTCACCCATATAACAAGGCACCACCTCCTCTTGGCACTGCTGTTGTATAACAAGTGTTGTATAGATGGGGCAGTACACTCTTCTCAAGCCGTGTCTACACTTAGAGAAAACTTCGAAATGGCCATGCTAATGGCTAAATCAAAGAATACTGAGGCACTGAAATGCATATTCAACACCTCATTAGCATGCCGCCGGCCGCGGCACTTCAAAATTGCTGCTTTTCACTCCCGCATGGCTCGTCCAGATGGGGGTCCTTTTCGAAAGCACCCCACCATCTTTGAAATCCCCTTATTCCTATCTGCTGATAGGCAAACCTGACCCTACAGTGCACTGGGTGGTGTTCTTTGCCTCAGTTTCCCACTTTGTAGTGGAAAAATGAAAAACAAACTCTGTTTAACATGTCACTCCACTCTGTCTTGTGGCCCCCCATGCACAATTGGCTGTCTTTGGTCAGCAAAAAAACAGGCGTACTCTTCCGACTCCAGAAACGTGTGGGGTGCTGAATGGTGTCTCTGTGGTGATTGTGGACCTCTGCAGCTCTCTGGTAACTGCTGTCTTTGCTGCTTGGCCTGTAGGACTCATGCCTTAACATGACCATGATAATAATTTTGGAGAGTGGGAGAAGGATTTTCTTGTTATAAAAATGTCTGTGGTTACTGCTAGTGGGGTACAGCATGGAATATATTTTACAACGTTACAAGGAAATGAAGGAAGCCACTTGAGACTCGTAGTAAAATTTCAGTGTAATTTGTTGAACAATTTGCAGGTACTGCATTGTAATTTCTTGGGAAGGATATATTACTCGGAAAGGTTTAATATCCATCTTCACAAAATGTACACAGTGTTGTCCTTAAAATCTCCAGGGCAAAGGGACAGCTCAAGTGGCTAGAGTAAACTAAATAGAATAAAGTTTTTTCTTTGCTAAATGTCGTTTTACTGACTGGCATGCAGAGGGGTCATTGTTATAGTTAGTTACCTACCAATACCACATTAGGTTTAGAAAGACTACAGTATGCCATATAATTAAAATAAGCAACAAACATAAAATCACATTGATGGTTTCTGTATAGTTGTTACTGCCTAGCCCAATATTCCACTCTACAGATACTAATCTACTGTGAGTAAATCCAGATGGTGGTCCCATGAGCTTTATGTCCACTGGGACTGGGTAGACCATAGTCACTGATTCATGTTACATATCTGAGAGGCACGCACCGATTCTTGTGTGAAACACCCACTTTGGGATGTGGGGCATCACTACCCAGTTGCTCTAGACCTTGAAATCACTGTCTAAAACCTCCCTTTCCCTTGGTCACTTGCATCCTCCTTCTCAGAGTTCCACCTGCAGCCTTTGCTTCTCTGGGTTTTTAATATAATGCTGTTGGGGCAACACGAAAGGTAAGCAAGGAACTCTGGGTTAGCAAAGGCATTTCTGGATCACCATGGCTTTAAAGTTAAAGCATTTGTGTTGTGGATCTCAGAGAGCAAACATTCCGTTGACATGCCCTTCTCTGACCCCACCACTTCTGGGAGCCTGAGGTTTGTCAGCAAGCAGCATGGAATCCCTCCTGTTCTCTCTCCGACAAACCCTTCTTATGGGTGGTGATGGGCAGGTCGCCCTCAGGAAGAGCTGAGTCCTGTTCTCCCTCTCTTTTGTCTCTGAGCCATGTGCTCAACCTGAGATACCTTTGCTTGTGGCCCCGTCTGTAGAAAAGACATTGGGGCTGCACTTGAGACACCGTCAGCACTGATGGTCCCATACTTCAGTTTGATGGTTTTGATGTGTAAAGTATCTCTCCGGGGCGAGGCAGTTATTTATAAGGAATTGCTAATAAGCTGTCCATGGCAAACATAGACCTAATACAAAAAGGAGTTCATAATTTGTTATAGATATATCCCAAATGTATCTATATTGTTAGAGATACATTCTTTCCTTTGCTTGGAGCCTGATCTACCACTTGTCAAACCCTAAGACAAACCTAGCTGAAAGAGACTCTTCCCTCTCCAGAGGCAGGTACAGGGCCTGTGCTCTGTCCCCACCTGTGCTGTGAAGTTGATGGGCAGGGAAGTTGCAAAGGGATCACTTATGCCATGCAGTATTGTCACGCTGGACTTTTCTCTCAGGCTATGTCTAAACTAGAGGGTTTTGTCAACAAAACAGCTGTTTTGTCGACAGAACCTGGGGATCATCCAGGTTACCAAGCGCGTGATGTCAAGAGTAAGTCAACAGAACACAGAGCTTTTGGCGACAGCCGTATCCCGCTCCCCACAAGGAAGAACGCCTCTGTTGACAGAAAGCCAGTCTGGACATTCCACAGGGCCTTCTGTTGACAGAAAAGGCCTTCAGGGTGCTTCACATGTGCCCTGGCGGATGTCCTGTCCACAGCAATCAGAGGTCTATGGTCCCTGCTGCTGGCACCTCTTAAAGTTGCAGGAAGCCTGGGAAACCCTGTGGCAGGCAGCTGAGAGCATGCAAACAGCACAGCAACACACAGCTGTGTGTCATGCCCTTACTGTCACTCCTGAGCAGCCAGCGTGCCCTAAGGCTGAGCAGCAGGCAGGCCTTTACCCTGCTGGCCCTCAAGGCACCAGTGTGAGGTGTCCCAGGAGCCAGCTCAGGGCAGCAAGAAGTGGGCTCCCTCCTGGACTGGGGCTGAAGTACAGGTCCTGTTGGACTTGTGGGGGGAGGAGGACACCCTCCAAGAACCCAAGGCAGAATGCGGCAATGTCCCCATCTACATCTGGATGGCCACTGCCCTGTGTGAATGTGGCCATCCCCCCCAAACCGTGAAGAAGATGCAGGCCAAGGTGAAGGAGCTTTGCCAGGGCCATGTCTGGGCCTGGAACACTGCCCAATGCTCTGGGGCAGGACCTATTTCCTGCCCTTTTTTCCATGAGCTCCACATCATCCTGGGTTGGGGGGGGTCACATCCCCACCAAGCCACAGCATGGACATGGCTGTAGAGCCCTCCTCCCCACTGCAGTGGAAGGCCCAATCCCCTCTGGAGGCAGACACATGGTTGGAGGCTAGCAGCAGCCTCTTACTTGTCCTGAATCCAGTCCCTGCCTGCCAGGACACCCCCTGGGCATCTTCGGAGCTGGGCAAGAGTCCTCTGGTGAGTACCCCATGTGTCGTGCACCCCAGGGCATGGGTGGTGGTTGCTGACAGGGTGTGCTGGGAGCATTGGGTGGCCAGCTCAGGTGGGACCTTGTGCTGTGGTCCTGGCATGTGGAACTATGTGCAAGGACGTGTGCACGACCTTGACCCAGCAGATGGCCTCTGGGCACAGGTGCCACCCTGCTGACAGCCTCATGGGAAGCCAGATGAGCCCTTGGTCTCTGGGTGGGGGGCTGGATGGGGAACTGAGTGGGGGACCTCCCAACACTTGCTATGGCTGGAAGTGGGCTGACCACAAAGGCACCGGCCTTACCGAGGAGTGTGGCACCTGGCATGTGGTCATACCTGGAAGTATGAGGCAGAACTACTCCCATGGACAGCACTCAGAGCTGCAGGTGTATGTGGGGGGCATCGGGGAGAGCCAGGCTGCTCCCTGCTCACCTGCCACCCATGCGGGGAAGCCTCTGTGTCCAGACATGCCCCCCCCATGGTTGCTACCCCATCAAGTGTAGGTGTGAGTGCTGCTGCAGTCAACCTGTGTCTGGAGGCACTGTGGAGCCCCTGTGTAGTGGAGCCTGTTGTGCAGGCCACACATGGCTTTGCCTGGCGGGGGTTTGGTCACTGATCCTGATGGGGGGTGGGGAGCAGGGCCATAGGGTTTGCGTTGCATGAATGACTCACCATCTCTCCTCCTTGTCTTCCTTATAGCTGCATCTACATCATCCAAGGGCCAGACCAGTCCTGTCTCACCATCAGGGTAAGCCCACAGCCAGAAGGGGGCTGTTGGCACATTTAGAAGGACCTCCACTGGAACCACAATGCTACCCTCTGGAGGATGACCCAGCTTATGGAAGAGCAGCTGCCAGCCAATGTGAAGTGGAGGTTGCAGGCCTGGGACCAGCTCATGTCCCACTTTGATGCCACCTCCAGCATCTGCTCAGACATGATGGCCCTGCCATCCCCACCCCCACCACCCTGCCCCTGCCAGCCATCCTGCAAGGCATCCTGGACCTGCTCCAGTGGCTGAGGGCCATACCTGCTCCCCACTGCTCCCCAGCCCCCCATCTGCCCCCGCCCACCCAGATCCCACCACAGTCCCACCTCCTTCATACCTCCCACTGGTCCCAGCCCCAACCCAGCCCTGACTGACCCCACAATGGCAAGGGATCCCAAGAGCAACATTGTGTGGACTCCTGCTTCCCCTTGTATTCACAGCCCTCACCCCCTCCATGTTTTGAGGCCCCTAATCTTATATTCCAAGTCACCCCATCCAAGTTCTGATGCCATGCACCCTCTGTCCCAAGCCCTCCCTCTGTGTATAGTCCACTGCACTTCAGTTTGCTGTAAATAGTTTTGAATTACACTGTTTATTTTTGCAGAAGTTTTTTGTTGTTGAGTAAAATGTATTTCACTGTTCGCCTCATCTGCATCCCTCTTTAATGAGCAGGGATCAGGGAACGGTGAGGGGGCACAGGGAGGGGTCATGATGGGGATGGGGTAGGGCTGAGGGCCTGGGGCCCCTGCGGGGGGGGCCCTGGGGACCTCTACCTCAGGACCTCGCAGATCTGCACCTGCCTTGATGGGCCTGGTGTATGGAAGCTGTCCCTCACAGCCAGCATCCAACCTCCCACCCTGAGAGGAAGGTCTTCCCCTCCACTATGTTGTGCAGGGCATAACATGCTGCCACAACTTAGGGGACACTGAGCTCCTCCACATCCAGTCAATCAAGCAGGCACCTAAATCATGCCTTGAGGCAGCTGAAGGCACACTCAGCCTGCATCCTGGTCCAGATGAGGCAGGCTTTGAAGAGTTCCTGGCTGAAGTCCAGCTGGCCAGTGTAAAGCTTCATGACCATGGCATGAGGAGGTAAACTGTGTCCCCCATGATGTAGAGTGGCATCTCCACATCCATGACCACCAACCACAGTGGGGGATGAATGTGCCTGCCTCCATCCTCCGGTGCAGGACAGAGTTGTACAACATATGGGCTTTGTGTGCTCCGTCTGACCATCCCATGTGAATGTCCGTGAACTGTTCATGGTGGTCAACCAGCACCATCAAAAAATATCTCTTGGGATTGATATACTTGGCCATGCATTGCTCCAGGGCACGGATTGGGATGCAGGTCTCATTGATGGCTCCAACACAGTTCAGGAACCCCAGGGCAGTGAATCTGACCAGAACTGCATCCACGTCTCCCATACAGATGACCCTCCATAGCAGGATGGTGTTGATGCCCTTCACAACCTGCAGAGAGGAGGGACTGAACACACATGTTGGGGGCTGAGCGAGGGAGTCACTGGGCCCTGGGTGGGGGGTCCCAATATCCCTCCCATCCTTTCTCCACCGAGCTCCCAGGATCCCTGCCGTGAGGCCACCCCCCAGCAGCAGGTCTCTGTGAGGGTGCGACAACATAGTCCCCTAGGGATGGGGCTTCCCCCCAACACCCAACCTCTAACCATGCATCCTAAAAATCCCCCTTGGGCAGGACACACCCCATCTGCATGGAGGGACTGAAGCCTAAGAGAGTGCCTTACCTCCATGAGGAGGGCCCTGATGGTGGATTTTCTCACACCAAACAGGTTGCCCAACAAGCTGTAGGTGTCTGAGGTGGTGAGCTTTCAGAGGGCAGCTGCAACCATGGGGATGGCAGGCCACAGCTGGCTGTCCTGTCTCTGGAGGGCAGGGATGAGCTAGGCAGAGAGCTCCAGGAAGGTGTCTTTAGACATTTGGAGGTTCTGGAGCCACTGCTGATTATCCCACTGCCCCAAGACCAGCCAGTCTCATCAGTTGGAACTAGCATGATTTCTCCTGATCCTGCTGTGCACCCAGGGGGTCAGGCACAGGTATGACAATCCTACAGCCAGGGCTAGGTGCTTGAAGTTGATCTCAGGCTTGCTCTCCATGCGAAAGAGGAGGACAGCCATCAGGAGATGCAGCAGGTGTTGAAGCACCTCTGTCTAGGGCCATCACAATCCTGGGGGCTTCTGGCACCGTGGCACATAGGAATGACCTGCATCTCCCAGAAAAAGTCAAAGCCCCACTCTGGCTGTGCTGTCCCTCAAGGAGGTAGGCATGCCTGCAGAATAGGCAGGGAATGGGTGTTGTGGGAAAGGGGGGGTCCATTTAAGGGAGCATCTCACCAGGGCTCCCAGAAGGCAACGGTGACCTGTGACTCTGACTGCTGTGCTTCTGGTTGCCATTTTTCCGGTAGACCAGCCGGGAAGTCCATCCACTCTCTCTGTACAGAGAAGATTGCTTTTTCCACCCACTGCTGTCTGGACACGATCTGTTGACAGTTCTGTTTTGCAGGGAGGGGCAGTTGGAAACCGTGTTTGGCAGTTTGGCAAGTTTGCCAGTTGTGAATTGGGAGAGCTTCCTTCCAGGTGGGCCTGCAAGGGCTGATTTGACTGGAGGCAAAGGCTTTGAGCCGGGTCTAACCAGCTAGCAGCTCTATAAGAAGGCAGCCCTGTGAGCGAACAGGAGCAGCTAACAGGGAGTTTGCCTGGGAGTTCGCCTTTGGGAGGAGCCCCATACCTATTTTTACCTTTCTTATACGATGTTTCTCTTGTGCCCTTCAAGGCGGCACTAGAAACAAATAAGGGATCTCTGTAAAGGGAAAAAATGGAGAGTGATATGTCTGGTGAGAGGTCTGTTGTTGTGACCTGCACGTCATGTGCCATATTTGTCTTCCTCCCGAACGATAGAAAGGATTTTCTATGTACCAAGTGTAAGCTGGTAGCCATTTTAGAAGAGAAGGTTAAAGGACTTGAGGCACAAATATCAACCCTCAGGTCCATCAGAGAGGGTGAAGACTTTCTGGATAGAAGGCAACACATAATACTGCAGGAACAGCAGGCTTCCCAAAACAAGGAGGAGAACTGGAAGCATGTTACCTTCAGGAGGAGAAAACCAGTTCAAGTCTCTCCAATTCCAGTGGAGTTAAGTAACTGCTTTCAGCCTCTCTCCACAAGTGATACAGTGGAGATAATTGGGGCTGATACAGTCCCTGGGAGGTATCTGAAAGAGTCCCCACAGTTTAGAAGGCATGGGATGTGCAGTCCTAGGGATGGGAGTTCTATGACCACCACCCCTAAGAGGAAAAGACAAGTGGTGGTGGTTGGGGACTCCCTCCTAAGAGGGACGGAGTCATCCATCTGCCATCTGGACCTAGAATCCTGGCAAGTTTGCTGCTTGCCTGGAGCTAGAATTCGGGATATTACAGAGTTGCTGCCAAAAGTCCTTAAACCTGTAGACTATTACCCCTTCCTACTTCTTCATGTAGGAACCAATGATACAGTCAAGAACAACTTTAACGAGATCACGGCAGATTATGTAACCCTCAGAAGGAAAATCAAGGAATATGGAGCACAAGTGGTCTTCTCGTCTATCCTCCCTGTGGAAGGAAGGGGTCCGTGTAGGGATCATCAAATCACAGAGGTAAATGTGTGGTTGCGTAGGTGGTGTAGCAGGGAAGGATTTGGTTTCTTTGACCATGGGATTCTGTTTCGTGAACAGGGATTGCTGAGAAGAGACAGGATCCACCTCACTAAAAGGGGTAAGAGTATCTTTGCGGGCAGGCTTGCAAACATAGTGAGGAGGGCTTTAAACTAGGTTTGTCGGGGGAAGGTGACACAAGCCTTGAGGTAAATGGGGAAGGAGGAGAAAACAATCAAGTGGGTTTCCTGGGTGAAGAGGAGAAAGTGGGGCAATCAGCCCCTTCTCTAAGATGCTTGTGCACTAATGCCAGAAGCCTGGGGAACAAGCAGGAAGAATTAGAGGCCCTGGCACAGTCACACAAGTATGAGGTGGTTGAAATAATGGAGACTTGGGAGGACGATTCACATAACTGGAGCACAGTCATGGAAGGTTATAAATTGTTTAGGAAGGACAGACAGGGGAGAAAAGGAGCAGGAGTTGCGCTCTGTGTGAGGGAGCAGTATGATTGCTCAGAGCTCCAGTACGAGGAGGGAGAAAATCCAGTTGAATGTCTTTGGGTTAAGCTTAGAGGTGGAAGTAACAGAGGCGATGTTGTAATTGGTGTCTGTTATAGACCGCCAGATCAGGGAGATGAGATAGATGAGGCCTCTTCAGGCAGCCAAGTGAAGCTTCCAAATCACAGGCCCTGGTTCTCATGGGAGACTTTAATCATCCGGACATTTGTTGGGAGACCAATACAGCAGCACACAGACAATCCAGGAAGTTTTTGGAGAATGTTGGGGATAACTTCTTGGTACAAGTGCTGAAGGAACCGACCAGGGGCCGTGTGCAACTTGGCTTGCTGCTCACAAACAGGGAAGAACTATTAGAAGAAAGAGAAGTGGGAGGGAACCTGGGCTGCAGTGACCATGAGATCGTAATTTCATGATCTGGACAAAAGTAAGAAAGGTGAGCAGTAATGTACAGACCCTTGATTTCAGAATAGCAAACTTTGGCTACGTCTACACGTGAAGCCAACATCGAAATAGGCTATTTCGATGAATAACGTCTACACATCCTCCATGGCTGGCAACGTCGATGTTCAACTTCGACGTTGCGCGGCACCACATCGAAATAGGCGCTGCGAGGGTACGTCTACACGCCAAAGTAGCACACATCGAAATAAGGGTGCCAGGCACAGCTGCAGACAGGGTCACAGGGCAGACTCGACAGCAAGCCGCACCCTTAAAGGGCCCCTCCCAGGCACAGTTGCACTAAACAACACAAGATACACAGAGCCGACAACTGGTTGCAGACCCTGTGCCTGCAGCATGGATCCCCAGCTGCCGCAGCAGCAGCCAGAAGCCCTGGGCTAAGGGCTGCTGCCCACGGTGACCATAGAGCCCTGCAGGGGCTGGAGAGAGAGCATCTCGCAACCCCCCAGCTGATGGCCGCCATGGAGGACCCAGCAATTTCGACGTTGCGGGACGCGGATCGTCTACACGGTCCCTCCTTCGACGTTGAACGTTGAAGTAGGGCGCTATTCCGATCCCCTCATGAGGTTAGCGACTTCGACGTCTCGCCGCCTAACATCGAAGTTAACTTCGAAATAGCGCCCGACGTGTGTAGCCGCGACGGGCGCTATTTCGAAGTTAGTGCCGTTACTTCCAAGTAGCGTGCACCTGTAGACACAGCTTTTGACTCCCTGAGAGAATGGATGAGCAGGATCCCTTGGGAAATGAAGATGAAGGCACAGATGATGAAGTGTTACTGAAGGCACAGGAACAAACAATCCTGCTATATAGTAAGAAATGCAAACATGGCAGGCAACCAGCTTGGCTTAACAGAGAAATCCTTAGCCAGCTTAAATTCAAATAGGATGCATACAAGAAATGGAAACGTGGACAATTGACTAAGGAGGAGTATAAATATATGGCTGGAGAATGCCGGGCAGTAATCAAGAAAGCGAAAGCACAACAGGAACTGCAGCTGGCAAGGGATGTGAAGAGTAACAAGAAGCGTTTCTACAGACATGAACAATAAACAGGTTATCAGAGAAGGTGTGAGGCCATTACTGGATGAGGGAGGTAACCTAGTGATAGATGATGCAGGAAAAGCTGAAGTACTCAATGCTTTTTTTGCCTTAGTCTTCATGGACAAAGTCAACTTCCACATGACGGTCCCGGGCAATGCAGTATGGGAAGGTGGAGGGCAGCCATCTGTGGGGAAGGAACAAGTTCTGAGCTATCTAGAAAAACTAGATGTACACAAGTCCATGGGTCTGGATTTAATGCACTCCAGGGTACTGAGGGAATTGGCAGAGGTCATTGCTGAAACTTTGGCCATTATCCTTGAAGACTCTTGCAGATCAGGGAGATACTGGATGACTGGAAGAAGGCAAAAGTAGTGCTCATCTTTAAAAAAGGAAAGAAGAACAATCCAGGGAACTATAGACTGGTCAGTCTTACCTCAATCCCTGGGAAAATAATGGAGGGAATCCTCAAGCAATCCATTTTGGAGCACTTGAAGAGGGGAAAGTGATCAAAAGTAGCCAACATGGATTCACCAGGGGCAAGTCCTGCCTGACCAATCTGATTAGCTTCTATGATGGGGTAACAAGCTCTGTGGACATGGGGAAGTCAGTGGATGTGATATACCTTGACTTCAGCAAGGCTTCTGATATGGTCTCCCACAATATTCTTGTCCATAAGTTAAAGAAATATGGATTGGATCCTTGGACTATAAGATGGATAGAAAGCTGGCTTGATGGTCGGGCCCAACGGGTAGTGGTCAATGGCTCAATATCTGGATGGCGGTCAGTTTCAAGTAGAGTGCCTCAAGGCTCGGTTCCAGTGCCAGTGTTAGTCAACATCTTTATTAATGACCTGGATGAGGGACTGGATTGCACCCTCAGCAAATTTGCAGATGACACAAAACTAGGGGGAAAGGTAGATTCATTGGAGGGTAGAGAGAGAATCCAGAGGGACCTGGATAAATTGGAGGACTGGGCCAAAAGAAATCTGATGCAGTTCAGTAAGGAGAAGTATAGAGTCCTGCACCTGGGGCAGAAGAATCCCAAGAATTGTTACAGGCTGGGGACCGACTCGCTCAGCAGCAGTACTATGGAAAGGGACCTAGGGGTTATGGTTGATGAAAGGCTGGATATGAGTAAACAGTGTGCCCTTGTAGCCAAGAAGGCTAACGGCATACTAGGGTGCATTAGGAGGAGTATTTCGAGCAGATCGAGAGAAGTAGTTATTCCTCTTTATTCGGCACTGGCGAGGCCACATCTGGAATATTGTGTCCAGTTTTGGGCCCCCAGTATAAAAAGGATGTGGATTTGCTGGAGCAGGTTCAGCAAAGGGCAACAAAAATGATTCAGGGTCTGGAGCACAAGACCTATGAGGCTAGGCTGAGAGATTTGGGCTTGTTTAGTTTACAGAAGAGAAGACTGAGGCGTGATTTAATAGCAGCCTTCAACTTCCTGAAGGGGAGCTCTAAAAAGGAGGGTGAGAAACTGTTCTCAGTGGTGTCAGATGGCAGAACAAGGAGTAATGGTCTGAAGTTGAAGAGGGAGAGGTGTAGGTTAGATATTAGGAAAAACTACTTCACCAGGCGGGTGGTGAATCATTGGAATGCATTGCCTAGAGAGGTGGTGGATTCTCCATCCCTTGAGGTTTTTAAGTCCCAGCTGGGCAAGGTCCTGGCTGGGATGACTTAGTAGGGGTTGATCCTGCTTGAAGCAGGGGGCTGGACTAGATGACCTCCTGAGTTCCCTTCCAGTCCTGTGATTCTGTGATTCTGTTTCAAAATATCTTCCGACAAAAACTTTTGTTGGCAAATCACTCTAATCTAGACATAGCCTCAGTGGAGCAGAAATAGGCTTAGTAAATGTGTGTTGGATGAAGTAAGTCTTGTGCAAAATTTGTAACATCCAATATAGTTAGTTAGCTTTTTGGAATTGGAGAAGCTTACAATTGTAAAATCCTTTGGACAAGAGTTAATGAGTTAATTACAGTGGATTTATTAGTTAAATTTGCCATCAGATACTTTAATTTCATGGAAATCTGTCTACTGGCAAGTGTCGTAAGCAAGTGGGAAGACCTTTACCTGATTTATGGACTCGGTCATACTGCTTAGAGTCAAATTTAATTTGTGCCTGATTGTCAGTTTTAGTTTTATATGCATCTGTGCAAATGATCATTATGCTTTGAATGGGCATCAAGTTTACCAGTGATCATGCTGCAAGCATTGTGTCGTTTGCCTGTTTGTATTATCTGTCAGCTACTTTCCATAATAGTTGTTGGGTGTATCTCCTCTGCCATCACAACTCTTCTCCTGGAATTTTGGACTCCTGTACGAGGCACTACAATGCACGCTACAGGGGTACGTCGTACTGCATTAACACACAATAGGGAATTTCTATTGCTCTCTGTGGTCAGTGTGGGCCAGTGTGCGCAAAACACATTGCCACATACTTGAATTCTGACCCCTCTCAGGTGCAGTGCTGTACCGGGTGATAAATCCTTAGCGAGCTCGAAAACATTGGAGAAAGTTAATGCATTAAGGAGCTTCCATATTCCAAACACCAATAATTTGTACCGTGTGTGAATCAGCTCATGCAGCATTGCAAATCTTTGCCACTAGAACAAATTTGCAAGTACAAATTGGAAGTTGAGTATGTCCCTCTGGCAACCAGGTGTAGTTGAAATAGCCATTGGGAAATAATCTTATTTAGTATGTTAGCTACAGCTCCAGTGATAGCCCAGTAAATGGAATAGAAATCAAGATTTTTAATTTATAAACACACAGCGAGAGATTTTCAAAACTACAAAAGGCAGTTAGGTACTTGCACATCCAAGCTGCACCTTGAAAAGATCTCTCCCTTAGTTAAAAGAATTAAGGTTGAAATTGTATCGATGGAGTGAAGCTAGCATGCAAATAGTGAGTTAACTTTTATTGTAACTTGGCACCTTCATAAGAAACAAAAATCAAACATTAAAGGGTCCCCAAAATTGAAGAATCCAGCCAGTTTTCCACTGCCATATGGTTAACACTTCATTACTCACCATCGCCCCCGTTGATTTACAGACCCCACAAAAAGTTAACTTTGTCCCTTAAAATTTTCAAAACTGAAAAGAAAAATAAAAATAACAAGTTATCAGGACACCATTTCCTATACAGTAAACCACCGAGAAGTGCGATTTCGATTTGCACTTAACTCGCATTAATATAAGTTAAGCACAAATTGAAATGCCCCCCACCCTCACAGCCCCTGGCTGTCCCAGCTGGGGACCCCAGCAAGCAGACAGCTTCTTGCAGTGTGGTTTCTCCCAGCTGGGAGAAGCCGGGGGCCACATGGCTGCCGCACCGCCCCCCACTTCCCTGCCAGCAGGAGTCAGCAGCCGTGCCAGTTCTCCCAGTCAGGGAAGTGGGCAACTGGAACTGCGGCGGAGCACTGCTGCTCTCTGGCTTCCCCAAGTTTGGGGAAGCTGGGGAGCAGTAGCGCTCTGCAGAGGTTCCAGCTGCCCATTCCCCCAGCCTGGGGAATTCTGGGGATCTCCCCAATGCCCACCCCATTTACGTGAAACTTGATTACGTGGCGGTTGCCCAGGATGCAACCTCTCCATAAATCGAGTGATTACTGTATGCTGGAATACTAATGCATAGTACAGCATTACTCACTACAGAACAATTAGTGTATTCACTTCTACGTGATGGTGATAGTGGTATGTGTGTGTGTGTAGATGTGGCAGGGGGGAATTTCACAAATTCACGCGTCCATCTGCTTCAACTGATGCAGGTTCAGGTGCCATATTTCATTTGAAATCTTTACTACACATATAATAAGCTCATCTGAATACAACCTCATGATATTGCTATGGCTCCTATTGTTCAGTTACCTTATTCCATAAAGGACCACAACTGGTTTTTTGTATTTATTCTGCATCTGGTTACTCCCATCAGCCTCGGTCAGATTTCAGTCTACCCTCAGAATAACAATACATAATTCAAATGTAGCTCTTAAAATTCCAAGAGGTGTGAATTACTTTGAGTGCTTTTAATAATTTAAGGACTTGGATGCCTACTCATAGCACCAAGATTAAATATGTTTGCTCTAGGAATTCCATGTCACTTTTACCAATTAAAATATCAGGTTCAGGATTCAGTGTGCCACTTAGACAGAGCTAATTGCAGTGGTCACCAGGCTTCTTCCATCTGGACTTTTGTCCCCTCTGTCTCTTTTTCCAAAAATAGGGTTTCCAATCCTCCCAGTTTTTCTGGTACTCTCCTGGAACTGGGGCTAAGGGAGGAGCCCTGCCTGCCTAGGTCCTGCGCTACTCCCAGAAGTGGCCAGAACACTTCTACAGCCCCTGGGGAGGCAGGTAACACAGGAGTCTTTGTGCACCATCCCCTCTCCAAGTTCTGACTCTAAGCTCCCATTGGCCAGGAACTTGTCACATGCACCAGCATAAGCAGGATTGTGTACAGTGGGATGTTGATGGGAAAGCTGCTTCCGCTGACGTAGCTACCACCACTCATGAAGATGGTTTTATTATGTCAGTGAGAAAGCACGCTCTCTTGTTGGCCCATTCTTGATGACATAAAACTTCTCATCAGTGAAGCCCTGTCCATGCCAGCGCTTTTTTGTTGTGAAAGCTTGCCTTGTTTAGATGTGTTTTTTTCAAACCCCATGTGACAAAACTCTTAATGATAAAAATGTACTGCAGACATCACCTGAGATTGCAAATCCAACCCAGGTGAAGCAAAACAACAGAGCAAACAGTATTAGGGTAGATCACAAAGGATGGGTTAAGTAAGTTAGCAATTTCCTTTTTCTAGGAGTAAAATATTAAACTTGCCCTGCTACATCTGCAGTATATGTCAGGCTTGCAGGGAGAGTTAAAAGGGAAGGACTCACCTCAGGTGACTGTTGCTTGGGAGGGAGCGAGGAAACTTCCTGCTCTCAGTCTGCGAGAGAAGCCTGGCTGGGGCAAGGAACTGACTAGAAATTGCTACCTGCCTAATTCTCCCCGAGAGAAGCTAAGCCTGATGCAGAGTAGCTATTTAGATTTGCTACCAGCAACTTGCTTATTGTTGCTGAATCAGTCTGCTGCTGGTCATGCTCTGTCTGGAGAAAGGTGGATGAGAGTCAAATAAAACCTTCTGTCTCTTGCACTTGGCTGAGGAACTAGCTGTGGTTTATTGCATGTCTCAGAGTGATGCATGTCAGGTTCATTTTGTTTACCTTTTCCTCGGGCACCTCTGGAAGACGCTTGGGCCATGGGCCATCTTCAGGCTTTTCTCTGCAAATGTAAGGGTAGAAATTGCCTTTAAAAATGAAAGTTGAAGTTCTCATATTTACTCAACTCCTTGATCTGCAACTTCAAGGAAACATCAAATATTGTAGAATTTGTTATAAAATCATGTCTTGGCAATGCTGCTCAATTGGCATCAAGTAAAGTATAGAATTCATTGCAATTAACTATTTTTACACTATTTTTTAACTATTATTAACTATTTTTTTATCATTGTGAATTCCTGGATTTTCCTGGTGGAGCAATCAACTCTCACATTATATGGCACACAAATGGGGAACCGATCAAGAAAGTTAGGAGTTATTGTTTTGAAAGACTGATGAAGGACGAGTTCCCAAGGGGGGAACTAAGAAGTTGTATGCTGAAAGGGGGCATGATAAACTGCATAGCAGGGGAGGACTTTGCTGAGGCACATAGGAAAATGAAAGAGGAGGAAGCACCTTAATCAGATGAAGTATTAATGGATGCTCTGAAGTCATTGGGAAAGGAAGAAATCAAGTATCTTACAAGTTCTTTCAGTAATAATCTCAAGAAAGAGAAAATGTTGGATGAACTGCATGGAAGTTTTATGGCATCAATGTTTAAATGTAAAGGAGATGTTGCACTGTGTGCTAAGTTCTGTCCAGTAATGCTGATGACACATACTCTGAAAATATGGGAGAAGATTACTAAGAAGTGTCTGCATGGAACAGTTAAAATTTGGAAGGATCAGTACAGATTCTTGCTGAGAAGCAGCACAATTGGTGCCGTGAATGATCCATGACTGAAGGTCAGCGCTAACTGCAGTGTCTCACCAGGCACTTTTCATCTGATATGAGTGGTCCATGACTAAAAGAAACCAATAAATTTAAAAGACAGATTTATAAAACTGTAATTAGACTGATCTCTGTCCCAGTGCATGGAACAGAGATTTGGTCTATCCCAAGAAAATAAATCAGTGTGCTCTCCAATACAGAAATTAACATCTTGAGATGGTCATATAGATAGATGTGCCATGACAGGAAATTGTATGAAGTTTATAAAGGGCCTTACACACATTGCTCCAACTGAAGACACTCCATGGAAGGCTAAACTATGTGCACGTGGGCGTATCCAGTGGAGAGCTCAGATCTGCATTGGTATGTTAGCCATTGCAATGACTGCGTGTTGAAGACACCCGGGGGAAACCAAAGTTTCAGTATACCACTTGGAGCTGGAGGACTTAAGAGACATCAGTCTGCCTGGATGCCTGGTGTCAGAATCAGGGGCACAGTCTCCTGTTCCTCAACTAACATTATATATATGCCATCATGTGCCAGCGATGTCCATCTGCTATGTATATTGGGCAAACTTCAAACTCTCTTTGCCAAACAATGAATGGACACAGAGCAGACATCAAAAATCTCCAAATACACAAACCTGCCAGCCAGCACTTTAATGGACTGGGCCATTCTGTTAAAAACCTGAGAGTTTGTGTTCTGGAGAAAAGAAATTTTAACAACCGCCTACAGAGGGAATGTTTGGAACTAATATTCATACTCAAATTCGACACATTAACATGTGGTTTGAACAGGGAGAGCAATTACCTGACCCATTGCAAGGACTCTTTTACATACTTTGCTGTTTGACTAAACACTGAACTTCCCCCACCCCAACCCTGCTTTTTCTGCTCTTCTGTCTGATTTGCCAGCCTTGATAACAATTCTTCTGATTTGTCTACTTTGATAACAATTTTTGGACCTCTCTGCTTTATATGTTGAGTCTGTTCAGACTATAGATCTGAAGAAGTGGGCCTGTCCCATGAAACAGACATGTCCCATGAAACAAACTAACAGACATGTTAGTCTTTAAAGTGCTACATGACTGCCGTTTTGTTTTGTTAGAATAGAGACTAACACAGCTACCTCTCTGTTACTATGGCTGGGATGTAATGGAAGTGAAGTTGTAGAATCTGTCTAGGCATTGGAGTCAAATTTTTAAATTTGATTGGGAATAGACTCTACAAAAGCATCTAAATAATTTCCATGAGACTGTAGGTGGTTTATTTCTGTTATTTTATAATAATACCACCTACTTTTCATAAATTTATGAATTTCATTTGAAGAAGAACAAGGCAACCACAATCTTAGACTGTTGTATCCATGTCACCACTTACCATACATGGGATCTAAGGCACAAGCATAAAGTAGGACCAATAAAATTGCAATTTGGCAGTTTTAAGACTGTGTTTTAAGACTGTGTTTCTATGAACTGCCTCTACTTCTAGAGATGGGCACAAACCACAAAATTAAGACCCAGCTTTGGACTTCTCTAATCCCTAGGGATATTCAAATCTAAATGGTTGGTTCAGGCCCAGTTGAACATCTGGCATAGGAATGGATGAAAGGGGAAGTATCGATCTTCAGTTCTGCTCAAAGTGAAAAGATGTGAAAAGGATGCGTGCATCCTGGAGGACTTGGAATTCTGGGTGCAAAGCAAACACATTCTACCCAGAGCCAGACACTGGTCCTGTGCTTTAATGTGGATTTGAGGAACAACTAATTGATAATGGGATATTAGGAGGAGAAAAGGAAATCTTAAATAAATGGACAATTAGCTTCCTGTCCAGCACCGTTTTCTGTATTATTTCATTTCTCCCCTTGATAGGACTTTGTAACACGAGTGATGGAGTCATTCCTTTGCCCTGTATAGATGAGTACTGCTCTCTTAATCTACCCAGAAGTCAGGCAAAGGGGAAAACCCAGCTCGTTTCCTGAGTCTGGTTTTGAATCGTACTCTCATGGAGCAGCACTTTGCTGATGAGTAGTTCCATCAACTAAAAGCACAATGATAGGCTAAGATGTAGGTGAATAAACTGGAATCTCTCTACTTTCCTCCCTCTAATTTGGATTCACGATCTCAGGGGAGGCTTACCTTGCAGTTCCATATTTGTATCAGCTAATTAAAAAGTGTACGCATGAGTGAAATGCTGATTAGAGAGGCAGAGGTACAATTATACCGGGCAACATTACTTGTTACTGGGCATAATGATTAATATCCTGAGTAGTTCTGATGTTGCTGGGATCTGACCCCAGGTTGTCTTTAATGAACAATGCTTCCTTTCTGCTTGCATTTAGTTTTAAAATCACAGCAATGCATGAATGCTGACAGTTTTCATTGGCTGCCACCAAAACCACTTCACTTTAGTGTGATGTTTTAAAAGATATTGTGCTGAGAACCCAATGTCAGCTCTTATGTAAAATCTAGAGTGGATGGAATGTAAATCCATGTTAAAGCTGAAATTGCTAGCTCAGCCTCAATTTTTAACAGTGCTTTCTCATACTTGGACTGCTTTTAACACTTGCTTTTTATTTCAAATAAACTAAATTGGAATTCTTTCCATTTCTTTTTAATAGCAAGTGACGGACCAAGTCAGAAAAGATCAGTATTATTTAATCGTATGTTCTGAAAATTGGCTCAGGTGCTTTAGAAAGTGAATAAATTACTCATATCAAATATGAAAGGCATATCAGTCATCCAACCCATGCAAAATTGTTCAGAAAGGCAATGACAATAGTGGTAAGGACACAGAGGTAAGGCACTGTCCCCTCTCTGGGAACTACTGGATCAGCAAATTTCTCACCAGGATGACATTTTGCCTTAAAACCATTAGAATTGGTATCAAAATGTCAGGTTTATGCATTCCTTGGTCACAGGGGGAGAGCTGAATTAATTGGGGTGTCCCTCACAAATTTAATTGATTATTATCATTCAAGTATTCCAAGAACAAGAAATGGAGATCCTGCTCAATTGAAATGGAGGCATCCTTCAGTCTGCATAGACTATGGATCGCGCCCTTTAAAGTTTCAATTGAGGACTTCATTTACAGCGTCTATTGTGACTATGAAGACCCACATGAGAGTGACAGTCCTTGCTGCATCTCTTGCAGATGTAGTGGGTGTCTGGCAAGTCCTTATTGTGCTTTCTGTGCACTCGCTTCTCCTCTGCTAGCTGTCTGATCTTCATCTCGCCCTTCTGAAGGCCCTTGTGTAACCCCTGCCTCCATCTGCTGCGGTCGTCTGCTAGTTCTTCCCAGTTGTCCAGCTCAATGTCTACCTCTCTGAGGTCTCTCTTGCAGACATCTTTGTAGCGCAACTGGGGGCGTCCAGGAGATCTTTTGCCAGAGGCTAGCTCACCATACAGGATGTCTTTTGGAATCCTTCCATCGTTCATCCTGTGGACGTGGCCAAGCCAGCGGAGTTGACGCTGCCTGAGGAGGGTGTGCATGGTTGGGATTCCAGCTTGCTCAAGGACGGCGGTGTTGGTAACTCTGTCCTTCCATGATATTCCAAGGATGCGCCTGAGGCAGCGCAAGTGGAAGACGTTCAGCATCTTTTCCTGGTGAGCATACAGGGTCCAAGTCTCACTGCCATAAAGGAGGGTGCTGAGGATGCAGGCTCTGTAGACTTGCATTTTGGTGTGAGTGTACAGCTTGTTGTTATTCCACACTCTCTCACTGAGTCTGGACAGAGTTGTGGCCGCTTTTCTGATCCTCCTATTTAGCTCAGTGTCCAACGACAGGGTGTCAGTGATGGTGGACCCGAGGTAAACGAACTCGTGGACGACCTCTAACGTATAGTTGCCAATGCTGATAGATGGGGATTCAGCAACATCCTGACCGAGTACGTTCGTCTTATTTAGGCTGATGGTAAGCCCAAAGTCCTTGCACGCTTTGGAGAACCGATCCAGCAGTTTTTGAAGCTGGTCTTCTGTGTGAGACACTACAGCAGCATCGTGTGCGAACAGCATGTCTCTGATGAGGACTTCTCACACCTTAGACTTAGCTTTCAGCCTTGCAAGGTTAAACAGTTTCCCATCGGATCTTGTGTGCAGCAAGATGCCCTCTGTTGAAGATCCAAAGACATGCTTCAGGAGGAGTGCGAAGAAGATCCCAAACAATGTCGGAGCAAGCACGCATCCTTGTTTGACACCGTTCCTGATTCTGAAAGCATCCGATAATGCGCCGTCATATTGGATGGTTCCTCTCATGTTTTCATGGAATGACTGGATCATCTTGAGTAACCGTGGAGGACACCCTATATTGTGGAGCAGTTTGAACAGACCATCCCTGCTGACCAAGTCAAAAGCCTTGGTCAAGTCGATGAAGGCTATGTAGAGTGGCTTTCTCTGCTCACTGCACTTCTCCTGCAGCTGCCTTAGAGAGAAGACCGTGTCAACGGTAGACCTCTCTCCGCGGAATCCGCACTGTGATTTGGGGTGCACCCTCTCAGCAATCTTCTGGAGTCTGCCAAGGATGACGCGAGTGAACAGTTTACCAGTGACGCTTAGGAGGGAGATTCCACGGTAGTTGTTGCAGTTGCTTCTGTCTCCTTTGTTCTTATACAACGTTACAATGTTATCAAGTATCAGAAGGGTAGCCGTGTTAGTCTGGATCTGTAGCAGCAACGAAGGGTCCTGTGGCACCTTATAGGCTAACAGAAAAGTTTAGAGCATGAGCTTTCGTGAGTTAACTCACTTCTTCAGATGCTGGTCCTGGAAATCTGCAAGGCCAGGTATAAATAGGCCAGAGCAAGGCTGGGGATAACGAGGTTAGCTCAGTCAGGCAGGCTGAGCTGTATTGTCATCAGTAGATCTGGAGGTGTGAACTCCAAGAGAGGGGAAGCTGCTTTTGTATTTAGCCAGCCATTCACAGTCTTTGTTTAATCCTGAGCTGAGGGTATTGAATTTGCAGATGAATTGTAGCTCAGCAATTTCTCTTTGGAGTGTGTTCTTGAAATTTCTTTGCTGCAGGATAGCTACTTTTAAATCTGCTACTGTGTGTCCTGGGAGATTGAAGTGCTCTCCTATGGGTGTTTGTATATTGCCATTTCTGATGTCTGATTTGTGTGCATTTATTCTTTTACGTTGAGAGTCTGTGCGCGTCGGCGGAAGCATTCTATGTATAGGTCCAGACTCTTATTTCTGCCCTCGGGAGGAGTCCACGTGGAGTTACTCTTCTTGTGCTGCTGGGAGGTTGTCTGTGTAATGGTGTGTTGGTCAGTGTTGTGTTGAAAGTATTCTTTGAGTCTGAGACGGTGAAAGTAGGCTTCCAGATCACCGCAGAACTGTATCATGTTTGTGCGTGTGGTGGGGCAAAAAGAGAGTCCCCGAGAAAGGGAAGACTCTTCTGCTGAGCTGAGTGTGTAGCTGGACAGATTGATGATATTGCTGGCTGAGTTAGTGGTACCACTGCTGTGGCTCTGTGTGGCAGGCAGGAGTTTAGAAAGTTTGCAGTCTTTTTTCTTCTGTATAGTAGTGAAGTGTCTAGTGTAAATCTCTTGTCTTATTTTAGTAAAGTTCAGCGGCGTGGAAGTTTGTGTTGAAGGTTGGTTATTGATGAAAGACTCCAGATTGGAGAGCTCTTTTTTGATGTTCTCCTGTTTGTTGTACAGGACACTGATCAGGTGGTTCCTCAGTTTCTTTGAGAGTGTGTGGCATAATCTCTCACTGTAGTCTGTGCAGTATGTAGATTGCAAAGGATTTTTTACCTTCAGTCCATCCGATATGATGTCCATTCATTTGCATTTGGAGAGAAAGATGATGTCTGTCTGAATTTGTGCAAGCTTCCTCGTGAGATTGATAGATTTCCATTCCATACGGCTAAATGCAGTGCCTTGCATGTTGTCAAGTATCAGAGGGGTAGCCGTGTTAGTCAAAAGAATAAATGCACACAAATCAGACATCAGAAATGGCAATATACAAACACCCATAGGAGAGCACTTCAATCTCCCAGGACACACAGTAGCAGATTTAAAAGTAGCTATCCTGCAGCAAAGAAATTTCAAGAACAGACTCCAAAGAGAAATTGCTGAGCTACAATTCATCTGCAAATTCAATACCCTCAGCTCAGGATTAAACAAAGACTGTGAATGGCTGGCTAAATACAAAAGCAGCTTCCCCTCTCTTGGAGTGCACACCTCCAGATCTACTGATGACAATACAGCTCAGCCTGCCTGACTGAGCTAACCTCGTTATCCCCAGCCTTGCTCTGGCCTATTTATACCTGGCCTTGCAGATTTCCAGGACCAGCATCTGAAGAAGTGAGTTAACTCATGAAAGCTCATGCTCTAAACTTTTCTGTTAGTCTATAAGGTGCCACAGGACCCTTCGTTGCTGTTACAATGTTAGCGTCATGCATATCCTGTGGAACCTCACCCTCTTTCCAGCACAGGCACAGTAGCTCATGTAGGGGTTCCAGGAGTGTGTCCGCGGCACATTTGATTACCTCTGGTGGTATACCGTCCTGGCCAGGGGCCTTTCCTGCTGCAATGCTGTCGATGGCTCTCTTCAGTTCATCCACAGTCGGTTCTTGATCCAGTTCGTCCATTACTGGTAGGAGCTCGACAGCATCGAGGGCTGCGTCAACCACAACGTTCTCGTGTGAGTACAGCTCGAAGTAGTGCTCAACCCAGCGCTCCATCTGTTTCGCTTTGTCAGCGATGACTTCACCAGATTTGGATTTCAGAGGTGCCATCTTGTTCTGGGTGGGTCCTAATGCCTTCTTCATACCCTCGTACATTCCTCTGAGATTACCAAAGTCGGCACAGGTCTGGATGCTGCTGCGTAGCTAGAGCCAGTGGTTGTTGGCACAGCACCTGGCTGCCTGCTGTACTGTTCTTCTGGCCTATCTAGGTGCTTGCTGGGTACTCTGGCTCGGTGAGCGTTTGTACTCCAGGAGTGCAGCGCGCTTCTTTTCAATGACTGGAATCATCTCATCAGAGTTAGCTTCGAACCAGTCGTTCGTGTTTCTAGCTCTTCTTCCAAACACTGACAAGGCCGTGTTGTAAACAGTATCCCTCAGATCTTGCCATTTGGATGTCGCATCGGCGCCCCCAGGGCCACTGCGCAGATTTTCCTGGAGGGTCTCTCTGAACTTTTCAGCTTTCTCCGAGTTTACCGTCTTTCTGGCATCAATGCGGGGCCTTCCAGCAGGTTTAGAGCGGTACAGCTTCTTGGGTCTCAGCTTGAGCTTGGAGCAAACTAGCGAGTGATCTGTATCACAGTCAGCACTATGATAGCTGCGTGTCAGAAGGATGTTTTTGAGGTTATTACGCCTAGTGATGACCACATCTAGTTGATGCCAGTGCTTCGAGCGTGGGTGTCTCCATGACACTCTGTGCTGTGGCTTCGTTCGGAAGAATGTGTTTGTGATGCACAGATTGTGGTACGTGCACAGTGCAAGGAGACTCTGTCCATTGTCATTCATTTTTCCCACACCGAAGTGTCCTAAGCAGGAAGGCCATGAGGTCCAATCAGCTCCAACTCTTGCATTGAAGTCACCCAAGATGTACAGTTGTTCACGAGTAGGTATTTGCGCTACGGCAGCACTAAGCACCTCATAGAACTTGTCTTGTACTTCTGGTGTGGCGTACAGGGTTGGGGCATAAGCGCTGATCAGGTGGACAGGACCAGCGCAAGTTTGAAGCGTGATCCGAAGAAGTCTTTCTGATCTGCCTATGACTAAATCCACCATTTGTAGAAGGGTGTTTCTGACAGCAAAGCCAACACCATACTCTCTGGGTTCTTCTTGGGCTTTACCCTGCCAGAAAAAGGTGTAGTCCTTTTCCTTTAGAGATCCTGAATCTGTGAGTTGCATCTTTTGCAGTGCAGCAATATCAGCTCGGAGCCTCTTCAGTTCCTCGTTGATGACAGTGGTCTTTCGGGTGTCACTGATGGCCTGAAGATCTTCAGTCAAGCTGGTCAGCATGGTCCGCACATTCCAGCAAGCAAGCTTGAATTGTTGATTGTTTCTCATTTCTTGTTGATTTTTGTATTGGTTTGCCTGGTGCCCAAATTTCAGTCACTTGTCAGGTTCAGGAACCTTAAGCCTCACGCACCCAGCGAGGCAGGTGAACTGTGGTGGGACAGTACCCTATTGGCTGGGGGCTGCCCAGCTTGAGGCGGGCGGTGACTGTCCAGTGAGATGTGAGGATCTCTCCCACCGTCGAAGGCAACCCCTGGAGCTCATTCTCTACGCCAATCAAGCAAGAGCTTATAACTGGTATCTGTTGCCTCCCGTGTTGACACAACGCTGTTCAGTGATGCTGGAGTACCTCTCCGGGCGTGAGCCTGGGCATTTGTTATGGAGACTCTGGGCTGCCCAGACACCAGTGTCTCCCTCTCGGCTTTACTGATATAGTCCAAAGGAGAAGATAACCTCCACGTCTGGTACCAGCTCAGCTGCAGGAGTTGCCGGGACAGTGCCAGAAGTTGACACTGAACCGCCTTCGGACTCCACTCCGGATTTTCTGTCAGGGTTTACTCCCTTAGCCTTTCTTCTTCCCAGGATAACCCACAAGGCAGTGGGGTGTGGAGAATGTGGTTAAGGATCCTACTACTTCATACCTCCCTGTCACCACGAGTCACCATAGCTCCCTGTGGAGCAATGACCTCATATCCCCGGGACCCTCCTCCCTACCTTTTGCCCCCCCCCCAGCTACCATCACCATAGGACTCTCCCCAACCCACTACCCCCATCTGCTCTCATGTCCACCCTCCTCACTGCACTGGCCCCTCTCCCCTCAGCTGCTCTCAGTGACCCCAGGTCCACCTTCCCCCATCGCTCTTCAGGCTCTTTTCTTCAGAGACTCCTTTTCCTGATAGTGCTGCCTTGCAGGGCAGAGGTAGAATACCATACCTGAAAAGTACAAACAAACACAGGGCTCCTCCCTCGGCGAACTCCCAGAGGCAAACTCCCAGAGGCAAACTCCCTTCCCTGTTGGCTGCTCACCTCTTGTTTGCTGGAAGCTCCCTTCTTATAGAGAGAGCTGCTGGCTGGTCAGGCCTGGCTCAAAGCCTTGCCTCCAGTCTAATCAGCCCTTGAAGGCTCACCTGGCAGGGAACTCCCCCAGTTCACACCTTGCAAACTGCCCTTCTCTGCAAAGTTTTGATCAGCAGTTTTGATCAGCTGCCTGGGTGAGTGCCTGAGCTTGTGCTGTGCAGAGAAGAGCAGTTTGCAAGGTGTGAATTGGGGGGAGTTCCCTGCCAAGTGAGCCTTCAAGGGCTGAATAGACTGGAGGCAAGGCTTTGAGCCAGGCCTGACCAGCCAGCAGCTCTCTCTATAAGAAGGGAGCTCCCAGCAAACAAGGGGTGAGCAGCAAACAGGGGGCAGCAGCTAACAGGGATGGGAGTTTGCCTCTGGGCAAAGTGTCCCAGAGGAGCTTGGGTGAGTGTGGGATTTGGGGGGCTGTGTGGTGAGCTGGTGGGTGAATGTCTCTGTCTGTGCAGCTATGTGACTTTGCTCTATTGAAAATTTGCAAGAAAATAGGCTACTGTACTGTCAGACCCTTCCCTCTGACACCCCTAAGCCTATGACTGCTTCTCACTGATGTCTGAGCTCATTGGCTTTCACTCCAGAGCCCCTGCTTTCTGCTTCTTGACTGATGCAGAGCTTAAGGTAACCCTTAAGTTAAAAAAGGGAGGAGCTGGTTTTCATCCACACCTGCTTATAACTGGATAAGGAAAATATCCATGTTGTATTACATGTATGATTATGGGCAGGCAAGTTTCATTCTGCATTATATACTGCTTTACCCCACTGTTGCTTTTATGAAAATAGTCTGATTTTCCTTTTCGCTGCCCCTGGCTATCCTGCTCCCATTCCAGCCATATCCATGTACACGCTGTGTGCCATTTGTGAGGGACACCTACCAATTGTAATCAAGAAAATAATCCCCCTCCCCCTTTATGTGTATTCTGACAATGGTAGGAGGTAGGTGGCAAGAGCCATTGTCTTTTCAACCTCTCTTGGCAGGACTTAGCTTTTTGCTCCTCTTCTTCTCCATTTGTTGACACTTGAATAATTGTAAGTGCTGCAGCTGCGGCACTTGAGGCACAGCTGGTCGTTGCTGATGTGAGATTTTACAAACAGCCGTGAGGTTTGAGGAATCCCACTGAAGTATGCAGTCAGGAAGGGTGGTGTTTAAGCAACCTGACTGCTCCCTTAGCAGGAGGTCTGTAGAGGTTTTACATCTGCCTGGTTGTTGGACGTGTGGAGGTGGGTGCAGTCTCCCCCCAACCTCAGCTAGCCAGTGGCCACTACCCCGGTATATGACAGAGCCTATCTTTTGTACCCTTACCCCGTGTGATGTAACTGGGGGCCAGAAAATAAAGATATTGCACACTTAAGCTGTCTGCACGTGTACAAAACGTCGAAACAAGTGGCCCTCTTTTGAAAGAGTGGGAGGCGTGTGCACATGCGTAACGCCGTCTTTCGAAAGGAAACCGAAGGAAGGGGGCGCAGACGTGGAAATCCGAACCCCGATCCCATATCAGGAAGATCAGACCCTTTCGAAAAACTAAATGGAAGGAGTACATGTGTAGATGCTCCACATTCTGCTTTTTTGAAATATGGGTCCACCATGGCGTCAGTCAGCTGGAGTGTGGGGCTGCTCCAGCTGGCAGCAGTGGGGCTCTATGGTCCCTGCGTTTGGCCGCCTTAAAGCTGCACACGTTCAGGAAACCCACGGCAGGAAGCTGTGTGTGTGCTAGGAGCAGCCTTGTCACATGCTCCAGTGCTGTAGCATGGCCAACAGCCAGCCCCCGTGTGAGCCCCATGGGCCCCCCTCCGAGCCTCTGCAGGGCTCCCATGGGGAGAAAAAAAAGGCCCCCTCCTGGAAGGAGCGAGAGCTGCGGGACCTCCTTGGTCTGTGGAAGGAGGAGGAGGTCCTCCATGAGATGTGGGCTAAGCGGCACAATGCCGCAGCCTTTGGCCACCTGGTTCAGAGCCTCCTGATCGGGGCGACCTGGAGCGTACCACCAACCAGGTATGCTCCAAGGTGAAGGAAATGAGGCAGGGCTATGCCAGGGCCAGGGACCAGGCCAGCAGCGCCGGGGCTGCTCCAGCCACATGCACCTTCTTCCGGGAGCTGCAGGGCATCCTTGGGCCCTGGGACAGTTTCCCACCCACGGCGTTCCTGGACACATCCACCAACAAGTCGCATCTGGAGGCGGAGGAGCAGCCCAGACTGGGGACCCAAGAGGGGGAGGGCACCATCAAGTGGTTGAGCAAGGCAGGGGACCTCACCATCTATGTACCCTCCTGCTCATCCAGCTGGGCACCCGCGAGCTGGGCATCCCCAGATGTCATAGAGGGACCCTTTTGTACGTACAGGAGGGGCGTGTACCCACTCCATAGGGTGGGGGTGATGCAATGGCTAGTCACCCATGCACAGGACCAGTGGTCCCAGGCTGCACACATGCCAGCCCACCATTGTATGCGGCACCCTGTGGTGGCCCAACAGTGATACCCAGCACCCGCCCCCAATGGACAGCACCACAATTTGCACATGGGAAGTGGCTGCTCTGTGCTGGACAGCACCCATGGACTGCACACCACAGGCTGGGATGGGCCACCCACATGAGAGACGCCTGGATGCACCCCCATTGGACAGAATGCCCAGCCCATGGGGGGGTGGGTTGGTGCCCTTGGGGGGGCAGGGGCCCCAGGGGGGAGATCAGGTGGGTGGGCCACAGCCAGATCCCCCTCCATCCAGGGCACATTACTGACATGCTGCCCTCATCTCCATACAGCTGCACCATCCATGGGCTGGGAGAGCCCAGTGCCATCCCTCATCCCCGAGAGCCCCCCAGTGGATATCGAAGGCACCTGGATGCCACCCCATGCAGCGCACCGGCAGCCTCAATGCCGGAGTGCCCACTGCTGGGCCCAGGAGCACCCTGCCAGCCAGCACCAGGCTGAGGTGGCCGAGCAGCACCTGTGGCTCACCGAGGCTGAGATGGAGTGGCGGAGAGCGGCTTGGGAGAAGCTGCTCTAGACCCTTGAGGTCATTGGTCACACCCTCTGGGACCATGCGGCCAAAGTTGCCCACCTCCATGCCCCCCCGACAGCTCCCCTGCTGAGCCTGCCTCCTCCACCCCCGCTGAGCCTGCCCCTTCCACCCCCATTGGGCCCACTCCCTGGCCTTACCTGCTGGTGCTCCCCGCACCCTCTGCTCCCTGCTGGGGACCCCACACTCGGGGAGGCAGGGGCTCCAGAGGCTGACAGGGCTCGCAGCCCACTACCCCTGCCCCAGAATGAGCTCCCTGCCCACTTCCTGGTTAACTTTCCCCCACCCGCTTCCAGGTTAGGTTCCTCCCACCTGCACGTAGTTGACAATGCATGATCTCGATAAATGTTTATTTACTGTTCACCACTCCATGCTGTGCTCCTCAGGTGGATAGTGGGTGGCGGATGAGTGGGTGCGGTGCTGGTGGGGGGGGTGACAGGGATGGTGGGTGGCGGATGTGTGTGGGATGTGGGTGTGCTTGTGGGTCAGAGGTGGCCATCAGCAAAAGCCTGTCTGAGGGCCTCCCTAATTCGGTGGCCATCCCGGTGGGCCTGGCGAATGGGGGTGGTGCCTGGCTGCTCATAGCCAGAGCCTGCCAGAGGGACCTCACCCCCGGGGACATAGGCATCCCCCTTTTCCTCCACAACATTGTGGAGGACACAACAGGCTCCCACCACCTGGGGCATGCTGAGGACCATGACCTCCAGCTGTGTGTGGAGGCACCTCCACTGCCCCTTTAGGCACCCGAAGGCCCGCTCCTGAAGCCTTGAGCAGATCACAGTCTGGCTTCTCTCTTTAGTCAAGGGTATGCTGCTCTGACCAGTATGCACTCTCATTGGCTTTTGGGGTTCCAGTGGAGTGGTCACCATTTAAAAAGCAACCACCTGTCATACATTTGAGCTGTGGAACTCGGCAAGCCACAGTTTCTTTCTGACCTTGGGACTGAGAATAACAATATTCATTATGTGGTATCTGTTGGCAGAACGTTGACTTTCTGAGAACAACTGCTACAGTATCTTTTATCCAGACAAATTCCAGAAGCCTTTTTGGGTTAATTCGTCTAAAAGTGATATGCAGCCACTTTGGGGTGTGGAATGTGGATGTTTCTCTGGCACTATCAACTCCTTATGCTAAGTTTTTGATAGGAAACATGAACAATCCTTTACTGTATCCCACTCGAAGTACAGAGGGAATTTCTGTCAGGATGGAATCACTCAAAGTGGAATATGCCATGAAACCAGAACTAACACTCATATGCGCCGACAAAATAGTAACTTTAGGACCTTCCAATGAGGATACAAAGTCAGGAACTTCTTTTTCCAGCAACAGACTGAACCCTCAGCAACACACTGCTCCGTACCTCTTTCTACGGGCGTAGATTTAGTACTCACTGAGGTTAAAGGGAAGAATGCTGCATACAAAATTAATATTTCCTGTTCTAGCAGCATCTAGATTTTCCTGAGAGAGTCCAGTGACCAGAATTACCACTGCTTTGTTTTTAACTACTGGTAAGATGACAGCCTGTTATTTTAGTTACAGGACAAGAACTTAAAAATTACATTTTTTATTTGTATTGGCCCAATATTTTATTTCATTTCCTGTTACCTTTATTAGAGTGGGAAGAGAAATCCATTATTATACTTAATTGTGAATTTGGCAACAGTAGAGAGGCCAGATCATAGGATGTGCATTTAACTGTGTGTTAATAAAACTAAATTAATAATATTATTGCTTTAATACCAATTTAAAAGCCTGATTCAGCACCTCTTGACATCATTGAAAAGAATCCCACTAACTTCATGGGACTTTGGAGCAGACCTTAAGGGCTTGTCTATGTGGTGGAAGGGAAAACCCAGAACAGCTACTGGTTGAACCACTCTGATCTGGCACCCCTTGGTACCTGACTGGAGCCAAATAAGAGAACTTGCTGAATCATGGGAAGTCAATATAATCTAACTGCATTACCAAGACTTGCACTGCTTACTGTGCTCTTAGAAGACATTCAGGGGTAAATTACAGCTAAATAATGACACAGAACACTGAGAGCCAGGACTGGCATCTGTAAACAAACTTTATGGGACTGAAAGAAACTTGACCACAGACAAGATAAACGGACATCTGTCTAACTAAAGTCATGCTGGACCACAGATGTTGCTGGACTAGAGAGTTCTGGACTAGAGAGGTTCAAGCTGTGGAGTACACTAGATACTCAGCACTTCACCCAGTGCAGATACTCTTAGGGCTGGTTTACATTGTGAGTTAGTGCACAGCAAGCCTGGGCCACTAACTAACTCACTATATAGACAAGACCTTTTCACATGGAGTGCATTCATAAGGTATAATTTAATGAACTTTGTAACTGCATTTAGCTAGAGTTCACCAACACAAATCTTCCACCTGAGCAGTCACTGCAAAAAGTGTCACGATCAGTGGAAATGGCACCTGAGAGACCTTGTTTGCTGGAGGGACTGCTATTGATGAAACACCATGAGCAATTTCAGCTGTATAGCAGGGTTTCCTGCAATGTGATTCCTCACACTAAACTAGACTTGAACACAGGCACTACAAAAAGCAGGCACAATGCAGTAATGTACAACGAGAGCCTAACTCAGTCTGTAGGAAAATATGACCTTACAGAAACGAACCCAAAACATGATAGTACCAAGTGAAGATTGTGGTGGCAGATGGTTAGCAGATGGGCAATACAGCCATAAAAGCCACAAGTGTGTTGGGGTGCAGCATCAGAATTTTATAGCTGCAATGAAAGAAGCAAAAGTGAGATGGAGACAATTTTAAAAGCATATGGTGATGTTTTCAAAGGCAATGCCTTGAAGGAAAGCTGTGACTGGAAGTAGACACCACAGTGGAATGTGTTTACCATGAAAGAAAATTCCAGTTGTATTATGTAATCCACTGTTCTTAAGAGTTTGGAAGGGGTGCCATAGGAAGAAAGATTAAAAAGACTGGGACTTTTCAGCTTAGAAAAAAAGGAGACAGAGAGGATATGATAGAGTTCTATGAAATCATGACTGGTGTGGAAAAAGTGAATAAGGAAAACTTATTTACTTGTTCACGTAACAAAAGAACTAGAGGTCACCAAAAGAAATTAATATTAATAGGTAGCAACTTTACAATTAACAAACAGAAATTTTTCTTCACACAGCACATAGTAGGCCCATGGAACTCCTTGCCAGAGGAGGTTATGAAGACCAGGACCTTAACAGTGTTCAAAAAAGAACTCGATAAATTCATGTCAGTTAGGTTCATCAATGGACATTAGCTAGGGTAGGTAGGAATGGTGTCCCTAGCTTCTGTTTGTCAGAGGCTGGAATGGATGTCAGGAGAGGGATTACCTTGGTGATTACCTCTTCTGTTCACTCCCTCTGGGGCATCCGCCATTGGCCTTGTTGGAAGACAGGATACTGGGCTAGATGGATTTTGGTCTGACCCAATATGGCCATTCTTATGTTCTTATGCAAAGAACTCAAAAGTCTGCAGAGTAGGGGCATCATACATATGGAGAAACCAGTCTCATCTAGATAAGCAGAGTGACGGTGGTAAAGAAGTCAACTGGCAAGTTACATTACTGCATAGACCCAGAGCCACTGACTGAGGTATTGAAAACATGCCACTATCCGTGGCTCACAATTCCTGACTTCTTGCCAGAACTTTCCAAAGCCAGAATCTTTGCAGTCTGGTCTGAGGAACAGCTTTTGGCACATAACCCTGGATTGTGAATCCATCTTCCTTACAACCTTCACAACACCTATTTGATTGCTCTGGATTGCTATGGGTCACAATGGCTATGTCTACACTAGCACACTACATCGAAGTAGCCTATTTTGACGTAAGAACATCGAAACAGGCTACTTCAACGCGTATCGTCTACACATCCTCCGGGGCTGGTGCCGTTGACGTTCAACATAGAACTAGCGATGGGGAACATCGAAAGGACCTGCTCCAGAAGGAAATGTGGAACGTCCACACACACAAGCGCTCCCCGTCAAAATAAGGGGCCACCAAAGCCTGTGGACGGGGTCACAGGCTGGACTAGCCCTTCTGGGGCAACAGCAAGCCGCTCCCTTAAAGGGACCCTCTCAGACACACCTGGCCTACACAGCACGAGGTCCGCAGAGCCGACAACCAGTTGCAGACACTGTGCATGCAGCATGGACCCCCAGCAGCAGCAGCAGAAGCCAGAAGCCCTGAGCTAAGGGCTGGTGCACATGGCAACCATAGAGCCCTGCAGGGGCTGGACAGAGCATCTCTCAACCCCTCAGCTGATGGCCACCATGGAGGACCCCGCTATTTCCATGTAGTGGGACACGGATCATCTACACGCACCCTACTTCAACGTTGAACATCGAAGTAGGGCGCTATTCCCATCTTTAGATAGGAATAGGGATTTTGACATCTCGCCGCCTAACGTCGATTTCAACGTCGAAATAGCGCACGGTGCGTGTAGACGCGACGTGTGCTATTTTGACATTGTGCCAGGTACTTCGAAGTAGCTGGCTAGTGTAGATGCACCCAAAGGCCACAAACCCAACGCCAGAAGTGCTCCAGCGAATACGCACCTCAAGCACTGGAAGGACTACCCATGGTGAAAATAATTGCAGATGATGTCATCATTACAGTTACAGGGAACAATGATACAGTGTCTTGATGAGCTCATGACAGAGAACTATAAGATTTTCTTCAGTGATATAAGCACAAGATAAGATTACCCAGAAAAAATTGCCAGACAGTGTAAAGTGACATACATTTGACAGCTACTCACAGCAGTGAGATAGAAAACAGATTCCAAACAAGTTCAAGGCAGCCAGTGACATGCCAGCTCCAGTGTATGTGAAAGGGTTACAGGACTTCATAGGAATACATTCTCTGTCCCTGCCTGGCTGCAGTAGGGGACCATGTATGTCAGCTTATAAGGGAAGATAGTTGAATGGGACTGCGAAGGTGCCTAGCAGCAAGCATTCAAAACACTGCAATATATGATAACAGAGGCCAATATCCTGAAGTACCACCATCCAGGAATGCCCTGAGCATTCTCCTGCACTGCAGAAAGGACTGGCTGTAGCTCTTTTGCAGAAGTGCCAATCACTTGTGCAAGCAAAGTCCTGTCAGACTGAGCAGGGGAATGTCCAAATAGAAAGAGAGCTCTTGGCTGTGGTATTTGGAGGAAAGCTATTCCATCAGTACACCTATGCCATCTACTTATAGTGCAATCAGAGCAAAGCCCCTCCTTTCAACTCCAAAGAGCTTGCAGCACATGTCAGGTGGAGATCAGATATTGTCCACGATGATTTGTAATGTTAGCTCACAGCCTGAGCAGGGCATGTATACCCAGCAGCAGGAATAGTGGGGAGAGGATTGGGATATCTCATCCATTAACATGCTGCATTATCTTCTAGTTTCTGCAACAGAAGTGATGGGCTCCTAAGAGGCTGCCAAAAGGACACTCAATACTGGCAGTCCAGAGAACAATAGTAGCAGTGTGGCCAGAAGACAAAAGCTACGTGTGGGTAATAACAAGAACCATATTTTCAAATTAGGAATGAACTAAATGTGCAAGATGGAATCATAGTTCCAGGGCAGAAAGCTATTGTCCCCACTTCATCATATAAGGGTGCCATGCATAAAATTAATGCTTTACACCTAGGCACTGGCAGCTGCTGAGACAGCTTTGTGTTTATTGGCCTGGAATGAACACACAGCTCTGAACCTTGATGTAGAATGTGGTATCCCTACACAGCAAGATGGTTATCACATGAGCTGTGCACCCAACTACGGGAGCAGATTTTACTAATCTCCAGTGAAAAGTGGTAGTTGGTTACAGTGGAGTACTATATACATTTTTTGAGAGGCTGGTTCCCTGCGTCATATAAGAATCAAGTCAGTGACTGGCAACCCAAAGGGCTGTGGTATTCTGAACACCATATTCACCAACACTGGACTCCAGTTTGCCTCAGAAGAAGTAAAGAATTCTAACTCAAATGGGGTTTGACCACAGCACCTCCTCTCCAACATATCCAAAGATTAATGAAAAGGTGAGATCAGCTGTAAAAACACCTGAGACTGTTACACAAGGCTGTGTCTTCTGCCTCAGGCCCCTTTTTAGCATTTTTGGCACACCAGAATAGCCCATCACAGGAGTCCCAAAGCAGTCCAGTGCAGGCACTGATGGGACAAGGACCAAAACATCGCTGTCCATGAGGGGAGACCTGTTGCTCTTCAGCTACCACTGAAAGGAGATCGAAAGACAGTCAGAGAAAGTATCAGAGAGGTAGCCGTGTTAGTCTGAGAAAGAATTCACTGGAGTACAGCAGGTCACCCAAGGACCTGTCAGCCCTGGAGATGGGCACTGCTGAGAGAATACACCCACTAGAGAGACACCAGAAAGAGTGGACTAAAGGAGCTGTATTGTTGCAGAAGCACCAGGTGTCATGAGGTAATTATACAAGAGAGACAAATGATCTGAAGGATCAGGAGACACTTGTGAGCCAGCAGACACATCACCAAACGAGCTGACAGAGATATAATCATAGAATGGAGAGATGGAAAACCATTTGGAGGCCAACCTCACAGGGAGGAAGGAGACTGCAGATTTAGTTGGCAGGTAGAGGTGACTGGGAGACAGCAATAGGTCACTCCCAATTGAGGAGATCATATTATCTCAAAATCTATGTAACTAGCTGAGTCAGTGGTAAAGATGGAACACGAGCTCAGCCGTATTCTAGCAACCGCTGACTGAAGGGACTTGGAGTGAGCGTATGGGGTTAATTATTTGTTTTTAATATCTGTGGAAATGGAGTCAGAAGGTACATCTTCCACAACTGGATTGTTATGGTCTCAACATCATGAAAACAGGAGTCTATTGTGATAGGTCAGAAGTAACAGGTATGTGGACCAGAGCTGCCCACAGGGTTTAATAAAAGCTTGCTTTGTTCAACTTAACTTGCATTTGGTTTCATTCTCTCCTAATGAAATGCAGAGTAGCTAGCATGCTTTAAATTCACAACCTAGCTTATTGCATGCTAAGTCACCCACGTAGGCAAGCCCTAAAGCTCTTCATTTTTTATGATAGAAAATTTGTGTATGGGCACTTTATAGTCAACAGAAGTGTAGGGTGTATATAATGCCCAGTTCTTTTGGTCATGTGACCTTCAGCCTCAAGCTTAGCAATGTGTCCCAAGTGCCACACATAGGTTATGTCTACACTAGAGGGTTTAGTCGACAAAACCCAGGGAGCGTCCAGATTCCCAAGGTGTTCTGTCTATAGTAAATCGACAGAATGCAGCACTTTTATTGCAAGCCATATCCTGCTTTCCATGAGGCATAGCACCTCTGTCATTAGAGATCTGTCAACAGAAAGCCTTTCTGGACATTCTGGGGGGGCCCAGGACACTGGGCAGCCCTGTCTGCTGTGCTTCTGGTTGGCCACTTTGCCAATGGAGCAGCCGGGCAGTTTGGCCACTCTCTGTCAACAAAGCAGACCACTCTTGTGATCCGCTTGGCAGTTTGGCCGTGATCTGTCGACAGAAGTTTTGTTGGAAGATATTTTCCGATCAAAACTTCTGTCAACAAATCACTATGATCTAGACATAGCCCTAAAAATCCAAGCATAAGACACCCCCTTTGTTAATTTGCTTTTAGGTTCCAATCCACTCCTTTTTCTTACAATATTTACATTCCCCTCCCCGGGAGCTGGCTTCATGCATGGGCTGCACAAAGTGTGACAGTACCTTTGATTTGTCACTTGTTTCAGTTAAGCATTCTCTTATGCAATTGTTCAAGAAGAACTATTTCTCCTTCTTCAGCAAGTGGTATATTAAAAATGCCATTTATGTCTATACCAATTTTCAATCTAGTATGCTGTGTCATCAACTTGCGCAGTCCAGGGCAACTCAACCAAATTTAGAGCTACAGTAAGTCATTTTATCCACCTCATAGAGAAGTGTAGGGCTTGCTAAACATTCTTGAGGGAAGACATCTATAAAAAGGACCTAAACATAGTCTCTCATCTGTTCCTGTACACCCCATTTTCCTGCTAGGATTTGTTATTGTTGGGTGTGCAGCCATTAGAATGTGATCTCTCAAATGAGGAGAAAACAGCCTCCATACAACAAAACTACACCCAGTTCTAGCTACTTGTAAATAAAAAATAATTGGAGTCATGAGTATATCACAGGATTAAAAATATATATTTGATCTGTTTAGAAAAAACAGCTTGTGCTTGATATTCTGGATTCAGGAGACTTCAAACACATATTTTAGTATTGTTTGTGAAAATTACAGTTCAGAGTCTGTATCACACAGCAAGTGCTAGGGACAGTTTTGCATTGCTTTCTATCTTATGAAATCTCACTTGTGGGGAAAGGATGGAGATAAGAGTTGCATTATCATTTTCTACCAGAGAGGATTTGGGAACGATCTGATGGACAGACACGCCGCGGGTGATGGGTTGTTTATTTTGTGTATGGTTTGTTTATATTGCTGAATGTAACTCATGTTTCTAAATCTCTTATGTCTGGATGATATATTCTTGCCTGAGGAGAGGTTTTTTTTGAAAGGAAAGATGAGTGAGCTGGCGGTTCCTTAAGGGTTCAGTAAAAAATAGAAAGGAACCATTAATGCTGAGACATACCATCCAGAGAGAGCTGATTTTAGGCATTAAAACAGGTGTGTATGAAGTCATATTAAAACTCTTACAAGAACTTTTGTTTTCAATTGTTAAGTATTGTAATAATAATTGCTGATGTAATTCTACCAATACTACTATAAATATATGTAATAGCTATCCTAGTTATACACTGCCAGAAACAGAAAAATATTAGTACCAATGTGGGGTATTGAGCGTCATTGTACGGTGTGTTATGGAATAAGGGTGTTTTTTTTTTTTTAAAGAACTAGAGTAATTATTTCCTGGGTAACTGTGTTCTTCCAAAGAAGGATGTGTGTAATTAGTCTAATCTAATTCCAACTCTATGGATAGTGTCCCGTTGACTTCAACGTGTAGGATCAGGCCCTATGTGTAATTTAAATGTGATACAATGAACTTAATAAAAGGGCCAAGTAATATAGTTCTCAGAGATACTGATGATCACATTATAAAATGCGAGATGAAGAAACAGTAAGAGCAGAACCCCAACCCAAAGCACAAAAGATCCTCAAAGGGAAGGAAGCACTTCTCACACTACTGCCACAAGAAGGCAAAGTGCGATAGTCTGCGTGTAGGATACACTGAGCACGTTATCAAGATGATTCCATGTTATATAAAACAAATGTATGTGCTACTCCAGGTTAGTCTGTGTCCTTGAAATGACTGAAGGAAGATTGTGCATGCACTGACTGTGTTTGAAGGTTTCTTTAAGTTGGAAGGTTGGCCATGTTAAAAATCAAAATGATTTTTGATGCAACCCTATGAATGGTAAAACAAATATCTTTGAAGGATGATACTCTTATCTGTCCAGGAAGACGGACAGGGATGATTTAAGCTGTCTTGTAATAAGTGTAAGTGTTAACTAAGGCTAGCACATATGTCTATATATACTTTACAGCAGTGTTTCTTAAATAGTGTTCCAGGGAACACTGGCGTTTCGAGAACCACTCGCAGGTGTGTTGCAGAGGTTTAGCAACTAGCAATGACATGCAGGGCAGGTATATATTTCTGTTATTAAAACCAGATGCGGTGTTACTTCTTCATTGCTATGATACCTGATTACATTACTTTAGTTTGTTTTTGTTGTATATTTTCCTGCTTTTTTGGTCCAACAACCCTTTTTTTAACGAAAATTTTCATAGGTGTTCCGCCTTAAAAATGATATAGTTTGGTATTCTGTGGTCTCAAAAAGTTTAAGAAACACTTCTCTAAATCACGTAAACAAAATGTTAATATTAACATACGTTATTGCTCTCTCTCTCTCCGTCTGTCTCTGCGTTAAGCACTCAATTATATTAAGGTCAAATATTGCCACGGCGCTATAACCTAAAATGGCCTCTTCCATACTCCTGTCCACTTATAATAAAGAGCTGCAATGCCTTGGATTTGCTGAAGAAGGCTTTTGGCATAAATGGATGGGAAGCTCATCAAAATCAAGACTCATTCATTCTGTGTCTTAATTTAAACTAGGGAAATACCTTCACAGACAAGTACTTGGAATGCTAGTATCCAACACAACGATGAGGAAGAAACAGATTAAGTTAGGGAGCTGGGGCAAAAAGACAGGCACTGGATTTTAGTGAGGTGTTAAGAAATGTATAACATGCAAAATCACCTTGTAGATAATACCAGCTGAAATGTATATATCTGAGAACACACCTTCTGTGTAAGGTAAATGCAACATCACTGCACGAGGCAACTTCCCAGAGACTAGAATAATATAGAGCCTTTATTCCTGTCTTATATTATTATTTGATTTTAGCAATAGACCTGACTGGGTGTGATCTCTTGAACATATTACATAATGAACCAGGATGTGGACAAACAATTGACTACACACTTTATCAACGTGTGCCATAAAGGGACTGTATAAATGACAAGTTAGTAAAAGACCCCTTTCAGTAAATTACCCCTTTCTTTTGATGACAAGAGATTATAGCCTACTGATAGTAGTCCGCATAATACTGGGAAATATTGCTCTTTCCTTAAAAAATGAGTTCCTAAAATTATTAATGCTCTTAATGTTCCTGGTCACGTGAGAGCATTGTACTTTAATATCATATAAAAGGAATGTACTTTCCAATTAAAGAAAGCATTCCTGTGCAGGAAAACACCTAAACACATGTATAGTTTCCTGAATTGGGGTAATAGCTCTGAAATATGAAACAAAATAATGGGCTGCCGAGGGTCAGAGCTGATATATGCAGTAATGGCAAAACTTGGCCCTGTGCACAAGGTCAGCAGTGGGATTTGGTAAACCTTAATCTGGCTCTTTGTACCTGGATGAAATTCACCTTCTATAAACAAAGAATGCTCCCACGTGTATATCCCATGACTGCTACAGAGATTTATCTTTCCATCTATGGAAGCACTGCAAACAAAATTACATATAGCTCCAAAAGAACAATCTTGAACTTGGTAAGTTACAAGCAAAACCTCTTTTCTTAATGAGATTTTTAGCTAATAAATTGCCAATGCCCTGTGCACTCCTAGGAAAGAAACACTGACCCTGCCTCTGTTTATCTAATGCAAAGACCTGCTCGTTCTAGGGGGCTTTTTTGATGGGAGACAGGGTGAAGTTGAAAATGTTAGATGGGCAGAGTAAGATTGCAATGAGATAATATGTAATGCTACATTTTGGAATCTGTGTATCTGACCTCTGCCTGTCTCTGCAAGCTTCTTCTAATTCAACATATTTTAAAAGAATCACAAGCCTCAAGTGTTGCCTAGGATGTTATGCGTGGAGAGCTATAGCTCTGAAAGCTACTTTAGAATTACAGAATCATTACGCAGGCTTTTAGTGTTATAACTGCCTTACTCAGGAAAAAGCATCAGACTGAATATTTGCTGTCCAGCATACTGTAACGCTCTTTTTCAAGGTCAAGCAGGATTTTAGATGGCAAGCTGAAATATGTCCCATTAATGCTGGGGGCCATTTTGGGTTAAAGGCCAACTGCAGCAGTGAAGGAACACCTGGACAGAGTTCCCCTTCTGTTTTGTTTGCAGTCGATTGGGTTGTTGTTATTAACAATTATTATTTATTAAATATTTCCCCCTAACCTCTGTTTTTTTTCTTTCCCTTTTGTGATAAACAAGCACTGTCAATGTGGGCTGTAGCCAAATCAGTCTCCCCATTTATCATACTAATTGAGGCTTAATGAGGAGAGGCTTGAAGCTGGAAGAGTTGTAGTCTACCCAGAACATTATTGGAGTATAGCTTCTTATGGGGGTTAGTACAGTCTGTAATAATTAGGTCTTCTCAGTTCTATATTTATCACAGAGATTTAGCACTCAAAACATGCACATCTTTTGTGTAGGGAATAGCAATTTTAAATCTAAAAGTGGTCAGCCTTAATAGATACAATGTTATTTCCCTTTAAAGAACTTGTAATTTTACACTGTTTTTCAGACAAGGCAGCTAACTCACCATTGTATTACTCCTGTTTTTATGGAGTTACTGTGGCATAAAACTAGAGGTAACCTTGTGATGAATCATGGCCATAGAGTTGCTTTAACACAGCGTTTAATTGCACATAGGATTGATAAGACCATTTTCTTTCGCAGGTAAAAGCTCTTCAGTAGTCTTGCTGTGTAAGTCTGAGAGTTTTAGATATCCACTGAAAGTCTTCATTCCCAAATGAGAGGTCTGTGTTTATTTGAAGAGCTGAATATCAAAGCAGAGATATGTTACAGGGATGTGAGAAAAGAACTGCCCTCAAAGATACTTAAACCACTTGTCTGTCTGCAGACAACTGCCCTACTCTGGAATCTCCTACCAAAGTCTTCCCACCTTGAAGTCAAACTTGAGCCCTCTTCTGTTTGTTTGCTTGGGTTTTTTGTTTGTTTTAAATCTTAGAAACGATTTCTCTAAAAGGGCTTGGTGAAATAGCAGGTGAAAACTACAGTGCAAATGTATGAGGCTGAATCAACTTCAAAGATAAATGGGTAGTGATTAAAAGAAATATGAGCACAGATGGCATGTTTGGGGACCTTATTGCTGATGGATCAAAAGAATTGCTAAGATATGTATGCTGGAATAGAAATGAGTTTCTTTTGGTCTCTGTGGTGCAGGAGGGCACTTCCTCACCTGACTAAGGAATGTATCTTATTCCCTCAGATGAAAACATTTATCATGGTTACCCGTGATATGGTAATAACTATTCAACATTAATCAATGCTGGTGCCCACTAAGGCTACGTCTACACTAGCCCCAAACTTCGAAATGGCCACGCAAATGGCCATTTCGAAGTTTATTAATGAAGCGCTGAAATGCATATTCAGCACCTCATTAGCATGCGGGCGGCCGTGGCACTTTGAAATTGACGCGCCTCGCCGCCGCGCGTCTCGTCCAGACGGGGCTCCTTTTCGAAAGGACCCCGCCTACTTCGAAGTCCCCTTATTCCCACGAGCTGAAATATGCATTTCAGTGCTTCATTAGTAAACTTCGAAATGGCCATTTGCGTGGCCATTTCGAAGTTTGGGGCTAGTGTAGACATGGCCTAAGAGGAACTAGCTATGAAACGAAGATGAAGTCTGGTTTGGAATAATAGAAAATTATTCCAAATCTACTTTGAAGCCCCCTGATCTTTTTATAGAAGGTGTGAGAAGACAAGAAGAGAGTTAAATTTAAAATGTTCATGACAGTTTTGAAGATATTAAAAAAAATTAAAAAGAGATGTGGTGAACAAAGCCTCACAGCTATTATATAGAGCAGGGGTGGCCAACCTGTGGGTCTTGGGCCACATTAAGCTCTTTGCTCAATTAAATGCAGCTTCTTGTTGGAGCTGCGTGCCCAGACTGCTCACAATTGCTCTGTGCACATGCCTCAGTGCCTGGTGGGAGAAGCATGTGGGTGTGGTGGTGAATCCTGTGAGACCCAGGCATTGGGTTACAGCAGTGGGGTGGAGGTGCCTGGCTCTGCAGGAGGGAAGGGGGATTGGGTTAGAGCAGGGGGCTGGGGCTGTCTGGGTCTTGGGAAGCGGGAGGACATTGGGTTAGAGTGAAAGGGGTGGGGAGCCTTGGTCTGGGGGGAGGGGAAGGGCATTGGGTTAGAGTAGGGAGGCTGGGGGTGCCTAGCTGTGGGGGGGGAGGGCACTGGGTTAGAATGGGGAGCCAGGGATGCTTGACTCTGGGGAATGGGGAGGGCATTAGGTTAGAATAGGGAGGCGGGGGGTGCCTTTCTCTGCCGGAGAGCTATTGAGCTACGTGTTACATATTTATTTTTAAGTATCAGAGGGGTAGCCGTGTTAGTCTGTATCTTTGAGAACAACAAGAAGTCGTGTGGCACCTTATAAACTAACAGATATTTCGGAGCATAAGATGTCATGGGTAAAGTCCTGCTTCGTCAGATAGATAAATAAAAATAGACGTACACTCAACTCTTTCATATCCAGCAGCCCTGGGACTGAGAGGTTGCCAGATATTCAAATATTCTGGATAATAGGGAAGTATACCTATCAATGCATAACACTAAAGAAAAACAAGATTAAATATTAAGAAACAAACAAAAATGTATGCACAGTACTTTATTTACAAACAACAGTAGTATTGTACACTGTACATTTATGCTGTATTTGCTGTATTTATTTGTATTTACTTACACTATATTTTACTTATGGAAAAAGTAACAAAAATATACTTATGGTTAAAATGCCAGTTATTTGAGAGTTCTGGATGATAGAGTGCCAGATATGAAAGCATTTACTGTATAATACATGGCTCTTTGCACTCTGTCCACAGCTATTTTGGCTCTTAGTCTCTAACTGGTTAGCCACTGCTGACATGAGCAATAGATTAAGAATACAGGCATTCAGATGTATGACCTCACATGAATGCAGCCCAAACTCCAGTAGCTGGAAAAAAGATACAAGAAATTTCTTTCAAGGCAAAAAGTTCAAAGAAAACAAAAGAGAGGGAAACCAGAAGGGGGAAACCAGAAGCAGAGGCTCTTTTCATTTAATAAGATAGTACCTCTGCAGAATTGTAATAAGAAAGGTGTTTTAACAAAAATCCATTAGCACAAATATGAATTCTTAAGTTTTTTTAATTATTGACATGGATTTACATATGCAATATATGAATTGTATCACCAGTTTCAAATTCCTCCTTCTCTTTCATCTCATTGCCACTTTGCTGCTCTTTGGCATATGTGTGGTTCACATCCACTTCCTAAATCCATCATAGCAGTCACCTGAGATGTAAAACAGACTGTGTCTTTCCCTAATATCTTGCATTCCTCAGCATTGTCCACCTGGGAAGAAAAGGGAGCTTAGTACACAAACTCTCATCCCCTGCACCGCATCATGACTCATTGATTTTAATCCTAGTCATTCTTGTATTTTTCCTTATAACAGTGATTGAAATATGGCAGTAGAACAAAAGGGAGCTGTTGAAATAGATGAAAGAGATGACAGATACTCGAGAAAGGTGACTTCAGTGCCCACGGACATAAAGACAACTCTGCTTTACTTAGCTTGTGATCTCATGGTCATTAGGACATCCTGTCTTGGTTAGTTTCTGGACCCAGGCCTACAGCTGGCTGTGCTATGAGCCTGTGTTTGAGGCTGGGATCAGAGATAAGGGCAGGGGAAAATTACACCGTTGTGAGTGACTGACCATTAGCTGCTTGGTTATGAACAGAGAGTACACCTCTTTTGTTGGGGTGTAGCACCTGTTTTGGTCATCCTATCATCAAGACCGATGGAACTAAGTGAGTTTCAGAGTCATCTGAGGAAGAACTTTGTTCAAATGACAGTGATCCAAAGGGACTTTATTATCTCTGGCCCTGAACTATCTGTGGATTTGTCCCCAAATGCCCTTTGTGCAACTTCACCAATCACTGTAGTATTTGGATGGCCTGTGACTCTGAAGTGACCTGTAAGAGTACTGTTTAGGCTTTGGACTAGTTGCAGTGTGAATAACTTTTGAAACCCAAGGCTGCGGTTGTAGAGGATATTGAAGAAAAGTTTATTTTTCTGCTGCACAACATGGCACTGAAAAGCTAGCAGAAGCTGTGATTGCATTATCACTTAGGAATGCCTGCCTTGTAACTGCCACTTCACAATCCTGGGGATTTGCTGGACTCATTTCGATTTCTGGAATTTGAAATAATAGCAGTGACCAAAATCACAAGTCCTCAGCTGACCAAGGGATGTATCCTATTCTCTCAGATGCAACCATTTACCCTGGTTATCCGTGCTTTCCATCCCTGCAGTTTTGGCTATCCTGGATGGGGATGGAAGAAGCACAAAAAAGTTTCAGCTGCAACAGAGTGCGAGAGCGCCACCTTTAGGGGAGGATGATCTGATGAAAGTATTAGCACAACTGTGCTTCAAATTTTACTGAGTGTACTTGATTTCTTATGGGCCACCAGTTTTCTGACTGGAAGCATGCTCAGTTTCTGAGTCAGTGTCACAGACAAAGTGGAGTATGTGCTCCCTGTTTCAATCAAAATTTTTCTTTCTCACTCATTCTCTCTCTCTGTGCATATATTATCTTGATGTGAAGTTGGGAAGTGATACTCCAGACACTGCCGTGATGGGCACTTCATAATGCCTTGCTATTATTTGCTTTTATGAAGGTCTTTCTTGTTATGTATCTTACATTAGATATTTTATATCTAAATAGCAAAGATTCCTTGAAAAATAATGTTATTCTGTCTCCACAACCATTCAACAACATAATCAACTAAGGGATACAATATGGACATACACAGTATATGATCAGTTTAAGTTCCTGATCATTAAAAATATTGAGGTGCTCTGTTTGTTTTTTCTAGATTCTTTGGTTCTCTTTGGTGGGCACCATGATTTATGTGGTGTCCTCCTCTTACCAAGGCTGTGCCATCTGATCCTCATCTCTATCAGAAGAAGAAGCTCCAGTTCCCATTAGAGGTTACATCTTCACTTCAGGGAAGATCATCCCTGAGAAGGTCTATCTTCCGGAGTTTGATTTAGTGGGCCTAGTAGAGCCCATGCTAAATCAAGTTTACAGAGTGCCTGTGCTGATGCCAGTACTCCTGCCCCTCGTTAGAAGTAAGGGAATGTTCTCCTTTCAACCTTCCTTACTGAAGATGGTGCAGAGGCCCAAATTAAAGTATGTCAAGTCCAGGTACGTAATTAATGTATCTAGAATTCCATGCCTTAATTTGACGTTTTGCTGTAGTGTAGACCTGCGCTAAGATTCAGATCCATAAAGTTCATGAAAACAAATGTACCCAATTCATTTATTGTATGCATTGCTGCAATAACACAATCTGGAGACTGGCTTTCAGTGGAGAGTCTATATACTCAGTCACTGTGCATATATTGTTTAAAGAATGAGCTTTAGTGATCAGAAATCTTCCAGACAGAGCACACAGAAAAGTCCTCTGTTTACTACAGAACAGGAACAGCACAGGCAGCTAAGGAACAGACTTCTACATGCTGCTCTGCCTGGGTGCCTTAACCCTAACCTGGAAGCTGAATCTGTATGCCAATTCAATCACTGGCCTTCCCCAAGAGGTTGTCTGGTTGATGACTTTTATTACACTCCTGTTTCTGCCTGCATGTTTCTACTTCCTCTTTTCTTGTATTTATCCAGTGCTGAACACTGATCTCCAGGGAAGCACTGAGAGTTTAATTGTCCAGTGGAAAGGGAAGATCTTGAATTGGCCCCTCATGTTGAAATTCTGGAGGCTTATTTGTGATGGGAAATTTTTAACATGTTGCATTTTGTTTCTCAGTGTCACAAAAACTCATTGTACACATTTTGTGCCTCTCACTAAATAAACGAACATGTCAATTTAAGCTATGGATGCAAGTTGAAAGCAGGATTCTGTACAACTGCAACATATACATAAAATACTTTAACAATATCTATTGATGTTGAATATTTGAAGATCTGCAAGCCTTAATAACTCACTCAAGAGTTTTAATATTGCCCGAGGAGCTCCCTGAGCCATTGATTTGATTTAACAAATTTTAGTATGCTGGGGAAGTTCCGGAGGCCTGAATAAAACCCAATGTTGTTGTGTCCGCATTTTAAAGGATAAGAGAGGTGACCTGGAGAATCATAACCTGGTTAGCTGGACATGAGTCCTAAGCAAAATCATGGAAAGACTGGCATGGGTTCCAATCAATACATAATTAAACATAGTATAAATAATGCCAGTCAACACAGTGTTACAGAAAATTGCTCTTATCCATTGTTTTTGACATTTTTTTTTATTACAGGTTTTATAAAGGCAACTGGATTGACGTAATGGAATTAGACTCCTGGAAGGTATTTGACGTAATACATCACAACATTCTGATTAAAAATTGCATTATGCAAAATCAATATAGTGCATATTAAATGGATTAAAACTGGTTAACTTGTTAAATAGCAAAGCATTGTTATAAATGGTGAAGTCCGCAACTATTCTAGTGAGGACAAAGATCTTTTCTTGGCCAGATGCTGTTCAACATCTTTGTCAAATGTGGCAGAAGTTTGCAGATGATTATTATACGTTGGTGACGTGGTGAACAATGAGGATAGCTCAGTTTCCCAGAACTATTTCCCCAGATCACGTAGTAAGCTAGTCAGGGATCGGAATAAGTTTATAATGGGAGTGCTGAAAACCATTGAATCAAACTGCAAGCCAGGTATATAATGGAAACCAATTAGGACCAGGAGATGAGAAAGCACACAAGAACACCTAGTCCCAGTGTCTATGAAGCTAGGTTTACATGCACAACATGCATTTAATATTGCATTAAAAGCAAGGTTAATCTATCTAGGAACATAGATCATACTTACAGGATGTGAGGATGCATTTTAGAAAGCACAGACTTCAAAAGGGTCTTGAAATCACAGGCTAAGTCTCTGTTAGAGGATCTTTTTGAAAAAAATAGGTGTTTTGTTGACAAAGCTTGTGGAGCATCCACACTACAAATGCGTTCTGTCGACCATACTGTTGACAGAACTCAGCACTTGTGCCAACCTTCTGCCTCTCGCCCATGAGGCAGAACACCTTTCTTGAAGAATCTGTTGACAACAAAGGCATGTGGATGCTCCAGACGGCTCTCTGTTGACAGACAGGGCTTCCAAGTCACCGGGCAATCCTATCTGCTGTGCTTCTGGTTGGCCGTTCTGTCCAGAGAGTGGCTGGGCAGTCCGGCTGCTCTCTGTTGACAGAGTGGATTAACAGAGTGATCTGCTTTGATGTGTGGGTCCACAATATGTCAACAGAAGTTTTGTTAGAAGATATCTTTCAATAACAACTTCCGTCAACAGGTCACTTTAATGTAAACATAGCTATAGTGTTTAACTAACTGCAAATGGACTTCTAGTGCTAAGTAATGTGCCTTGGACAGCAAATACAATCTTTGTACATTTATACCGTGAAATATAGAGTAGAAGTAGGGACTAGAGAGTTCAACCTGTATAATTATTTCTTCTAAATACTGACATATTTTGGAGCATAAGCTTTCATGGGCAAAGACCCGCTTCATCAAATTTTTTGTGAGTAAGAGGACTTTGAAGTTACACAGGTACTTTGAAGTGTCTGCAGCTACACAACATGCCAGTGCTTTGAAGTTTGCAACTTTGAAGTTGTGGTGGGGAGAATTAGCCTAATAAGGTGCTACATATTCATTGCAACACTTCAATATTATTCCCTGCTCAAGCTGATTACCATGCCTCCTTGGAAGAAGAGGGTTAGTGTAGACACAGCCTTGGAGATAGACCTATCTCATAGAACTGGAAGAGATCTTGAGAGGTCATTGAGTCCAGTCCCCTGCACTCACAGCGGGACCTGACAGATTTGGTTCTTTTTTTAATCTGTTGGCCCCAACTCCCTAAATAGCCCCTTCAAGGTTTGGGTTCACAACCCTGGGTTTAGCAGGTCAATGCTCAAACCACTGAGCTATCCCTCCCCCCAAGCATAGCTTCTTGGTGTTTCAGATACTTCAGTGAGGAATGGCTCAGTGGTTTGTGCATTAGCTTACAAAGGCCAGGCTTGTGAGCTGAATCCTTGAGGAAGCCATTTAGGAGTCTGGGGCAAATAGATTAAAACAAATGGTCAGGGCTGGTGCTTGGCCCCCCTGAGAGGGCAGGGGACTGGACTTGATGACCTCTCAAGGTCTCTTCCAGCTCCATGAGATGTGTGTATATCATGACTCTCTAACAACCATGGAAATTTAAAACAGATAAAATGCAGCATAATATATCTTTGGCTTTCGCTGTACATCCCAGGCTGAAAGAAAGGTTTTGCATTTGTTTCCAATTTAGTGACTGTGCAGAAAATTGTAATAATTAATTTTTGTTCATTGAACTGATTTAATTGTCATGGTTTTCCACATAAATGTAATTACCACGGCACTTCTAGTTTGGAACTTCTCAGCTGCAAAATAGTTCTTGTGTTGTCTTCTGCCCCTTTTTGTCTCTGCTCTAGCTGTACTACAGTGTGGTAGGGATCTTTAAAAATAAACTAAGGAACATATTTATAATGGCTTCCCTTGTATTCACAGGGGTTTCTGTAAGTGCAGCATGCTGCCACCTTCCGCTATGTTAGCAAAGTAACCAGCACTTACTATCGTAATGGGTTGGCAGCAGTCACTATGATTGGACTCCGTTGCTACATGTGCGCTTATGTAATTTCCCATTCTGTAAAATGGAGACTATTTCTAGGCATATAGAAGTTTCCTTGCTGGGTTCATGCCCAAAATGGAGCAGGTTTCTCAGGAGGGAAATAAACATCTTCCACGATTATCTGGCACTGTATGAAATACTTTTTCTCTGTCCAGCATTTTTGGAAGAGGCCTGTCTGTCCGCATTTTACAATCCCTGACAACTTTTTAGCACTTAGATTTACTGACACCTTGCTGTGGTTACCATTCTCAGTGTAAGCATGCTCATAGACCTTCCTTCCATGCACCAGCTCAGTCATTAGCATTTTTTACAGAACTGGGGAACATTGCAAAAAAATGATCTTTTCTGTAACACTGCAAATATTTATCACCTTTCTGTTCAATAAATTCTCAAACTCAGAGGAATCTCAAAATGTGGAATTGCAAAGATTTAATTTTGAATTAAAACCTTCCTAGTCCAGCACACCCGGGACCTGACTGGTGCCAAACAAGAGAATTTGCCAGACCATGAGAGGTCGATATTGCCTAGCAGCATTACCAACATTTCCACTGCTTACTGGGCTCTTAGAAGACATTGAGGGGTAAATTAGAGCTAAGTAACAGCACAGAACACCAAGAGCCAGGATTGGTGGCTGTAAACAAACTTTGTGGGACCACAGAAAACTTGGCCACATCCATGATAATTACTCGTCTGGCTAACTAAAGTCATACTGGGTTATGGATGTTGCTGGACAAAAGAGTGCCAGACTAGGGAGGTTCATTCTACACTGGAAATTAAAGTAAAAAGAAAACCTGAAATGATGCTTTGACTTAATTAAAAGCCACTGTCTTTACTTGAATGTTGTTATATATTCTTATTTTATATTTACAGTCTCTGATGCGGGCTAAAAGGAGGAAGAACTAAGTGTCATAGTTTAAAAATGTATTTTATATAATTTAACCCCACTACTGCTAGTCCTTGCTAAAGTTTCTGCACCACAGTGGAATGAAGAGGTCTATCAGACAAATATCTGACATACCTTGATGGTCCCTGGTTGTCAGAAATGCTAAGCTGTACAGACCCTATTAGCATCCAAAACAAAAGGATTATGTCTCTAAAACAGAAAAAGTTCAGCTCTTTTCTGCACCTGTTCTTCTATCTCTAGGTACACTGACTCTGTGGACTGTGGCTAGAAGATTGCAATCTGGGAGTAGTCCAGAATAGTAAGCCCCATGGACAGAGATCCATAGTTTTGGGGTCACACATAGGCTTTGTCTACACTACACAGCTCTTTCAAAAGAAGTCCTTTTAGAAGATCTCTTCCAAAAAACATATTTCAAAAGATCATGGCCACACGTAAAAAGTGGATTGAAATATCAAGCTGCTCTTTCGATAAACAGCAGTTACACAGCCCCAGCGGCTCTTTCAAAAGAGCAGGCCAGGAAATGCCATGGGTGGGGTTGCATCGCCAGCCAGGCACACCCTTAAAGGGCCTCTTGCAAACACCCCCTCCCTTCACATGCTGAGGCTAGCCTTGCTGTACAAAACGCAGCAGAGCAAGTGCAGGGACCAGAAGCTGATACTTATGGACCCACAGCAGCTGCTAGGCCGGCACTGGATCCATGTTGTGGTTGGGCTGCTGGCCGCAGTGCTTGTGGCTGCCCTCCATCTCTTCTGATTGGAGAGACCCCAGCCAAGGCTGAGAAGAAATCTCTCAGGGTCCTGACCACAACCCCCCAGGTGATGAGGCCCATTGGACCTAACTGGTGGGACCAGCTGGTGATGGGTGAGTGGGACTACATGCAGTAGCTCCAGAACTTCCGCATGCAGCCCACGCTCCCCCTTCGGAAGCGCTTTGCCATCACATTGTGGAAGATGGCCACCCCGGACAGCTTCTGCTCCGTGCGACAGCAATTCGGAATGGGCAAGTTGACCACTGGGGCTGTCCTCATGGAGGTAAGGCATTCTTGGGTCACAGACTCAGCATGAAGAGGCAGGAGAGAGCTCTCAGCCAAGGGTGACCCTTGGGGATGGGGCTTGGGGGATATGAGGGGTCAGGCCAGAGGGGGTGGGGAGATATAGTGGATGGTTTGGCTGTAATGGGGCTTCTTAACTGGGATGGGGCAATGGATGGAATATCCCTATCTTGGCACCAGAGCACCTTGCCAAAAGTACATAAACTGAAAGGGATACTTTACAGTGGTGTGGCCAGCACTGCTGGGTGAAAGGGGATGTTTCATCAATATCATTGTGCGATGGTCAGGAAAGATGAATAATGCGTGTATCTTTAGGAGCATGGATCTGTTGGGAAAGCTGCATGCAGGAGCTTTCTTTCCAGAGCCCAGAATTAACCACTGATGATGTTGAAATGACAGTTATGATCCTGGAATACCCAGCCTACCCCTTGTTCCCATGGCTTATGAAGCTATACACTGTCTGCTTGTACAGAAGTAAGGAGCAGTTCAACAATAATCTGACCAAGTGCCAAATGTTGGAGACATTTCTGCTCTCCTCCCTCTCCTTCCCAGCTGGGATTGCAAGGCATGCACACAAGCTGTGTACTTTCCCCTCACTCCCTGATAGTCAGGGAAATGGGAAGAAGAGGAAACAGCATCCCAGTGCGCTGCTGCTTCCCCACTCCTGAAATAGAACCTTTACCTGGGAGGTGTCCAGGCTATTTTGGGGGATACTGGTGGGGTCACTGCCCAGAATCCCACGAAGCTCATTGTATAAGCAACCTGTCTGTGGTGCAGACCCAGAATGACTATTTGACTCCTTTATCTTCCCATAGGCCTGTCAAAGTTATTTGATTTTTCAGGCACCAGGATTTTCACTCTTTTCTTAGATGTGTATGTTTCATTGGCAGAGGTGGAAAAAATACCCAGGAAGTTACTTGTGAAAAGTGCAGCTGCTTTCTCTTCTGGATACTTGAGTACACTAAAGATGTGATGTGTGTGCACTTCTACTCAAGCAGTTTTCCAGAGGGACGTAGGTGACTTGTACTTAAGTACATACCCCTGGCCCTCCCAAAGCAGCTGTACTGTTACTCAAGTAACTTGTGGGATACATTTTCCACCTCTGTTTGTTGACTGGATTGGAGCTGTGCCTGTAGAGATGCCTCTGTAGACCAATAAGACACAGGCTTCCTGTGTATTCCAGGATGGAGCATGTTTGGAGCAGTGGATCACCGTAATCAGCTGTAGTGGCGAGCACTCCCTATTGATCACTAGCTGCTGTGCAGTGGAGTTGAAAATGGTCTCCAGACCAGTTACAACAACAGAGCATTGTGGGACACCTCCTCAAGGCCAGTTCAGTTGACCTAAACAACTCAGCATCTACATCAACACTGAATTAAGCACTACGCCTTCACAGAGGTAGTGTAACTAAGTCAACATTACAGGCAAGTTAGGTTAGGGAAGGGACCTGGTAGCATAGATACATACGTTATTAAGTTGATGAAAAACGGCTTCTGCTAATTTTGTAATTTTAGACCAGGCCTCAGTAATGAATTATGTTGATCATGTCCCTAAAGGGATATTGGTGCCCACTTTGCTGGTAGCTATTCAAGTTCCTTCTTTAAATCTAAGGGGGGATTCATTGTTTTCAGATCTATTTTTCTTTTAAATCCCAGTCCGGGAAGCTTCCCACAGATGGAAAAGGGACTGACTTCAAAATCTCTGTGTGGCCTAAAAACTGCCAAGAGAAAATCAGTAAATTCCAAAGGACTGCTGCTGTGGTACTGAGGATGTAGAAACACCTCACCTCTGTTCACTGTGCAATGCTGCACAAACAACAGCAAACTTTAGGGGTGCTTTTTGATGTATAGTGCCATTGATGTTTCACTAACAGAAGTGCAACTGGGAGTCATTCCACACGGGGGGAGTTATTTTTGGTGAGACTCATTGTGCTCTGGCCTTTGGAGAGTTGTTTCTCTCTGGAGTTTCCTCAGGTTAATGTATGTGGCAGCTATAGTCTGAGGTATGTTTTCCAAGTGATTATAATCTAAGTTTCAGTCAGAGAGAAACCCTACATCATGGCAAAGAGATGTATGTGCCAAAGGGTGTTTAGTGTGCACTGAACTTCTTGTATCTATTTCACCCTCTAGTCTGTGACAGCAGTGGCACAGCATATTGATGGTGTAACCCATGCCTTCTGGGTGTGGTGCTGCATCCCTCTCTAGACAGTCTGGAGACTGATGAGTCTGCTACTGGCTTGGCTAAAAGCCAGGTGGTTTTCAGTTCATGCGGTAGAGGCTTGTACACATTTGCCAGACTCAGTCCTGCCTGCTGACAACTGGGGTCTGTCAGTGTTACAGTGACACATAGTGGCTACGTCTACACGTGCCCCAAACTTCGAAATGGCCATTTCGAAGTTTGGGGCACGTGTAGACACGGCCAGTGTGATGCATCCCCAGGCAGGGATTCTTAGCATTCAGTGTTCAGTCAGCCTGCGTTTTCTCTCTGAGAGAAGATAGATTGTTATTTGTGATTACTTTTAGGGCCTGCTCAATTAGTTGCATCAATGCTTTTTTTGTGCCGGTACTGGGCACCAGCACCTCGGCAGCACCAGCCGCAGCATTGGCTGGGGTGGGGTGGTGGGGTGGGAAGTTGGCCGATTACTAGCCCCTCTGTTTTTTACAAAAAAAGCACTGGGTTGTATCATGTGTATAATCATATGCACCCATCTCTAATCTATAAAGACAATTCCTCAGATGTCATCTGATTTAATGTTGCAGTTGCAAAGAGTCACGTGCAAATAACCTGGAATATGTCATCTGCAGCTAAAAAAATGATGCCACCACTTAGGTTCTATATAGGGAGGTTATCAAGCAATGCTTTCTGGGACAACCATTATGGTAGTCAGAACCTGATGTTTCTGCTCAGTCTCTCCTGTCTTTTGTTTCTTAATTAAACAGCTCTGCCTTTGCCTAAAAAAATGGCACCTTATTTACATTTACATCACAGACTGCATCCCTGACTTGACCTGCATTGAAGAGACATGGCTTATCTCAAAAAAGTGGATATTAGTGCAATATTGTTTCCCCAGATTTTGAATCACCCTCAAGTTGATGCTACAGCACATCACCCAGGGAATCACCGCAGTTACATTTCTGTCTTCTCTCAGCTGTTCATTAGTACATTCTTGCATTTTATTAAGTGAAAGTGAAATAACAAGGCAGATATCTATATTGGGATGTTCTGAGGATCAATGCATTGAAGATCACAAGCCACTGAGAGGCTACAATGACTGGGGCCAGATAAGTATCATAGATAGATTGTTGTGCTCAGAAATTCACATTTAGTGTGTGAAGAGGTGTGGAATATAGATTGTTTTAAGGTGTTTTTGGCTCATTTAGCAGGGTCACAGTGTTTGTACCTGCACAGAACTTACAGCTGCATACTAAGGTGAATAAGCAAGCAACACAACCTAGCACATTGTTTTACCCTAGTACGTAATCCACATATTGTCTCCATTTTTAGTTTAGAATGTTTTCCAAAATGTGGGCAGCACCCTTCTGGAGACAAGAGCTAAATGCTAGTCAGGGTTAACATGAAGAGCCCTAACAGTTGTTCTCCAAAACCTCCGCTTTCATTTCATAATGAAATTGTCAGTCTCTTGCTGATACAGTTGTGAAGAAAGCCTGCACAATGTCAGCCAAGTATAACAGATGCAATCATGTTGATGCTTAGCCAAGTTTGAGGAGAACATGGAACAATGTATCTGAGGAGTGAACTACCACAGTCATTTCAGTGCTAATTCAGATGCCAACAATGTTAGTTTAAACAATAATATTAACAATTTGAATGCTCAGACAGGCATGTAAGAAAGAAAAGTATGTATCAAACTATGAAGATCTCTAGCAGCTTTAAGTACAGGAGTGTACTGGAGATCAACTGGTGGATGGGTGGAAGACATATAACATGCATATACAGGTCTTTAACGCATGCCAAACTGAGCATTCTCTTGTTGTTCTACTTTATCCACCTGCCTGAGCGGTGGAAGGTCTACAGGAAAGTTCTCCCATTCACCTAGCTCTATCTATACTAGGGTTTAGATGAATTCAAATACATTGGTCTAGGATGCGGATTTTTCGTGTTCCCAAGTGCTGCAGTTGTACTGACCTAATTTCCTGTCAGAGACCAGGGCCCAGCTTTCAAACATTCGGGAAATGCTGGTCTACAAAATTGAAATTCACAGGACTGAAGTTTTTCTCCCTATGCAGTCATCCCAAATAACTGGAAGGGCCTATTATCAGGATTTTATGTAGTTTTTTGTATCTAAAGGAATTATGGAGATGGGACTTTTGGAAAACAAAACATAAAATTTGATTTTCACTTGAAATTTAAAGAATAATTGTATGTTCATTTCAATAACCAAAGAAGACTTAAGTTCAAATCTTAACTATGTTTCAAACATAACTGTACTTGTGTGATTACCTGAAGAGAATTTACCGCTATCTACAAACAGCAAACCCTCCATTTAATGGACCCCAATTTAACAGACTTTGGAAATCATGGACATTCTCTGCCAGCCCCTCCCCCCCAGATAAATACCACTGGGGCTGAAGGAGCCGCTGGAGTGGCTGGGGCTGCCACCAGGGCTAAGGGTGCTGGGGCTGGAGGAGCCACCGCCACAGCTGGGGCTGCCAGAGTGGTTGAGGCCACTGGGGCCAGGAGCCACAACTCTGAGTGCACTGAGAGCTGAAAGGAGCCAGACCAGTGTGCAGCTCCTCTCCGGTAATTGGGAGAGGGAGATGGAGGTGTGAGGGGAAGAATGGGGCAGGAGGGGGAAAGAGTAGTTGGCGGGGGCAGAAGACAGGAGTGAGTGATGGGCTGGGAAGGTCCATGCATCACTCATACAGTAGAACCATTTGGATTTAACAGACTTTTGGCTTTAACAGACACCCCTTTCCCCCTATTAATACATTAAATCAAGTGTTTACTGCATGGTATTAGACTGACATTTTTGTTGTTACCTTTTGCTGAAGACTCGGATGCTGAGCAATGCTGTCATCAGCATACAAAATTAAAGGCTTGATTGATCTGTGTTATATAGGAGGTTAGGCTTCATGATCACTGTGTCTTCTCTGGGTTTGGAATCTAGGAATCCTCCTCCTTTGGATATCCTTGGGAGCAGAAGCCTGGTCTTCAGTAGGCTGATATGGCTTGAGAAATGCAGGGCCCCTCATCTGTCTTTTTTATGACAACATTGAAAAATCATTAGAGACTCTGACCTGATTGTCTCTATCTCTTCTTAAGAATGAATTGGAACAGGAAGAGATTTTTTCTTTAAGATTGAAGTGCGTATGTAACCCACACACCTACTCAACTGGGTATGATACACTGTCCCAGGTAGTGGCATCTAGGCCACTTACAAAGCAGAAGAATGAGCCTCCTCTACAACCTTAGCTGAGGCCCAGCTGGCCTTCAGCTCAAACAGAGAAGCGCCTGCACTAAGTTCAGAGGTCCCAAGCTCCAATTTGTCTGTTGGCAGTTACACATACACAGAGCCCTAGAGTGGGCAACTGACCATTATAACCCTCGCATTGTCTCCAGCCAGTAAAGCATATTCACATTTCAGACCGCTAAATTCATTCACATAAGAATCAAACATCTGGGTAAACTTCTTGTTAAAAGGCACGACGTGTTATTGCTGAAATATGCCGCCTAGAGAGCCCACTGTATTTTTCAGGCACACTTGCCAAAGCTCTTGGTACTTTAATATTGACCAGTCAACCTCTTGATTTAGTTCTCAAGTTTCACAGCTCTTTGCTTCATCTCCAGGAAACTTTAACGTTCTTGTTAAACATAAATTAACCAGGAGGCAAGCTTGAACCATTAACTGCTGTTTTGCATCTGGGCTAGCTTGGCTTGCCTCCCAGTTTGCGAGCAACTGAAAATTTTCTTCTTTCATATTGCTCTGAAAACTGTATTTTGTTTTTAATTTATGTGAAGTGACACTGTGGCTTGTCATAAAATTTTTAAAGACCTTCTTTTACCTAGCAAGTATCGTTTATCTCAGATAGCATCTATTCACCGTGAAGACGCTGGCAGAGGAGAATGAAACAAATGGTTTTGCCTTTCTTAGCACATGATCCTGAGAGCTCATTTCTCAGACTGAAGTGTCTGCTGCAATACATTGCTTAAATTGTTGTAAATTCTCCTTTGATTAGCTTCTGCCTACATAGCAGAATAAATTAGGTATTTTGCTTTTTCAAAAGAGTACTCTGAGTGGCATTTTAAAATCTTATTTACATGAATAAAACCACATTTTCCCTAATAATATTGCAGGAGAAAGTGAGGAGGAAAGGATCTAAATCATGACTACAGTCATGCCATGTTTAATTATATTGTATAAACAGTCCACAAACAGTAGGTGAATTGCCTATCAAACTAAAGAAGGAATTTAGACAAAGAATTGGTGCTATGACTATACTATAACACTTCACAGAAATACTAACAAAGCCATGTGTTCACATCATCTGCAAATGTCAAAACAAGGATGAAGACTGAAACTCCCTCATCCCCATATCAGACTAGTTATTAAAAATATGCAAACTCTTTTAGTCTGAAACCATGTGAAACACAAAACATTTTGGTGTTGGTCCCATCTCACAAGAAAACTCAATGTTTTGTTGATGGACTGGCCTCCAGGCCCATTTCCCTCAAATCCATAGTATCTTGGGAGTGAGTAGGGTTGGGAAAATAAGCTGCTCCTTCCCATTTTTCTTTAGTTATAGTAGCCTAAATATGCCATGAAGATCTGTTACTGTAGATGAATTTGTGCATTATCTCGATGTGACAAGTTTCATTTACTCTTTTGTCTGTGTTCTGCTTGAGTTCCAGCTAAACCCCTAAACTTAAGGGTAAATGGGCCTGTATCTCTTATCATTATGAAATCAGTGCTATTCAGCCCAGGTGAGAGCAAACAATGCATACTCTCTGTTTTAAAGAACAGGAGAAGAAAATATAAAGGTGATGGTAAGGAATCTACGGTATTATGAAATATCTTACTTGGGATCCTGCAAAAGTCTAACAAAGCTGATAACAAAATGTAGGGGCTGTGGATAAATTGTATAGCAAATTGCTGGACCACACTCTGAAATATATTCAAGAAGCCAAATAGCCAGTGCCAAGTTTATTGCTCTAAGCCAGCAATGGGCAGCCAAGACTAGTGAGGGGGCTGCATGACTGGCCTTCCATTGTCTCAGTGGGCCACATGATTGGCACTGGTGGGAAACCTGTGGCCCACTGGGGTTCCAATTGGCCCATGCGCCCCCTCACGACTCCCTTCCCACACACCTCTTCTGCACTGGTACACTGGAGCCCCGTACTTCCTAGTCCTCCCACCACCCAGCACTTTTGGAGTGCTGACTCACACTCTTCCCACTCCCTGCCAGAGCTGGAAGAGCCACAAAGAGCTGATTCTCAGTGTTCGAGCTCTGGGGGAGAGGGGCAGGGGCAGAGCTTGAATCTGCAGGGGCAGAGTAAGATGTGCAGGGCTCCAGTGCCCCAGGGTGCAAGAGGCATGTGGGGAGGGAGGCAGAGGGGATGTGTGGGCCATAGGTAAAGCCCCCGTGGGCTGCAGGCAGCCCACAGGCCACAGGTTGCCCACTACTACTTTGAGATAATAATAGTTTAGTCCAAGAAAAGTGAGCTATATGGTACTAGTCACCAGAAAGCCGCCTTCTGCAGCAGTGTTGAGTACACCTTAGGCAGAAAGTGTGCTCCCAAAGTGGCATACAGTAAAATTCCTTTAATTTGGCATGTCCAGGACCAGACAGGTGCTGGATTACCAAATTTTCTGGACTATTGGATGTCACCACCCCTGTGCACCTGCAGCTTCTTCAGGATGAAGTTTAATAAGGACAAATGCAAAGTGCTCCACTTAGGAAGGAACAATCAGTGTCACACGTACAGAATGGGAAAGGACTGCCTAGGAATGAGTGCAGCAGAAAGGGATCTAGGGGTTATAGTGGGCCATAAACTAAATATGAGTCAACAGTGTGATGCTGTTGCAAAAAAAGCAAACATGATTCTGGGATGCATTAACAGGTGTGTTGTGAACAAGACACGAGAAATCATTCTTCTGCTCTACTCTGCGCTGGTTAGGCCTCAGCTGGAGTATTGTGTCCAGTTCTGGGCAACACAGTTCAAGAAAGATGTGGAGAAATTGGAGAGGGTCCAGAAGAGAGCGACAAGAATAATTAAAGGTCTAGAGAACGTAGCCTATGAAGACAGGCTGAAAGAATTGGGCTTGTTTAGTTTGGAAAAGAGAAAATTGAGGGGGGACATGATAGCGGTTTTCAGGTATCGAAAGGGGTGTCATAAGCAGGAGGGAGAAAACTTGTCCTGCGTGGCCTCTGAGGATAGAACAAGAGGCCGTGGACTTAAACTGCAGCAGGGAGGTTTAGGCTGGACACTAGGAAAAAGTTCCTAACTATCAGGGTGGTCAAACAGTGGAATAAATTGCCAAGGGACGTTGCGGAATCTCCATCGCTGGAGATATTTAAGAAGAGGTTAGATAGACGTCTATCAGGGCTGGTTTAGACAGTACTTGGTCCTTCCATAAGGGCAGGGGGCTGGACTCGATGGCCTCTTGAGGTCCCTTCCAGTCCTAGTGTTCTACGATTCTATGATTCTTCACCACCCCATGCTCCTGCAGCTCACTACCCCCACACTCCTCCAGCTTCTTCATCACCCCACACTCCTCCTGCTTCTTTACCTCTGCACGTCTCCAGCTTCACCGCCCCCACACTCCCCGGCTCCAACCTCCTCATGTCCTGGCTCAACTCCACCCCGACCCCCTGCAGCCGTAACCCACCCCAGGCTTAACCCCCCTGTCCCCCTCCCATGGCCCCAACCCACCACCCAAGGCCCCGCCCCCAACTTTCACGAATTTCAAGGTATGCAAGGGTTGTGTGGAACACAATCCCTGCCTATTTCAGGGGACTGCTGTGTGCCAAACTGTGCAATTTTGCTGTGTTATTTCCATAAATGGGACTATTTTTGCTAGATGCTGGACCATCAGGGTTTCCTAATCATCAGAGGCCACATTAAAGGACTTTTACTGTATTTCAAAAATTTCATCTATCAGTTTGTCTTGTTTCTCTGCCTTGTTGTTCTCTTCCTTCCCTGCCTTTCTGGGGGGATGCAGGCATTCCAGGTACAGGCCTGTGAAGAAACTGTGAAGAACTGGGGTACAGGCAGCCTGGCTAGTGGCTACAGTTGTACTGAGTTCTGCCCACCAGGCACAGATAGTCATCGGGCAGGAAGAGGAGGAATCACAAGGCCAGGCTGGAGTCAGAGCGTGGAGATCAGAGGCAGTACTGAGCTAGAATGAAGAGCCAGGAATGGGGTGTCAAAGTCAAGCTTGAATCACAGATCAGGAGATAAGGCAAAGTCTGGCACTGGTGCCAGCCCAGGTCTGTGCAGTTGCCTAGACAGCTTTAATGAGCAAGAATGGGCACTGGGCCAACCAGTGGACCTCAGGATACTGTCACCCTGGGAATGTTTGGCTCATGGCATCTATACTGCGCAGTGCTCCTGGGCTGTACCTCTGCACAGTCTCCTAATGCTGCTGTGGGACTATCAGTCCACATAGCCTCTGCAGACCTGCATTCTAGTCCCTGGGGCCTTACAAGTACCTCCCTAGCTTGTACTAAGACAGTATTTTTCATTTGACAAGTCTCCGGTCATCTTATGTCAAATGCTTACTTCAGCAAATGCAAGGAGGCATGAGATACGCAGCATAAATTAACAGGATTATGGGAACTGGCCATTTTAAGCAATGTTTGTGCTTAATGTATTTGGTGATTAATGGGTACGCACGCACTCACATGTAAATATACACACATTTTTTTCTAGACACCATCAATTAGTCAACAAGGCAACTTCTTGCATTGTTAATTGTTATAATTTAGGTGACGACTTGGACAGATTAATACAGCATATATGATGCAATGATGAAGGCCTTAATATCTGATTTAGTGTGTCTTACCGAAATGAGTAAGCAGGAATACATAATAAGCATAGCTCAAGTTACTATATTTTGCATTTAAAATTTTGCTTGTATTACAACTTCTATCCAGTTGTGGGAAATATTTTGAAACTATTGTGCAAGGATGAGGCTGGATGGATGGGTCAGATATAGAGTGATTGCTTTGTGAAAAATATTCACTTACAAGAGATAGGGTGTCTTTGTCATTTATCACTTTTGTTGTATGAGTTAATTCAAGAGCATAGCAGTTGTCTGGTTTCACCCACATAGTAGTGTTTGGCACACATGGGATGCACCACATGTGATAGACATCTACAAAGCCATGCACAGATATGTCTCCACTATTGCAGGTATCCGTGAATATAAATTGGTATCTGCGGAGCTGCAAGGGTGTACTGGGAACCTCAGAAGCAAAAGGAGCAGCTACTCCTAGGAGCCAGTGCCCCACTCCGGCAGCTCCTCTGGCAAAGCTGTACCACCTGCAGCCCTGCTTCCAGCACCTCCCACAGGGGCGGGCAGTGAGCTCACTGGCAGCTGTCTTGAGTTGTGCTCGTGTGTTCAAATGGTGTGCATGGGTCCAGACAGGAGATGCAGGAATGTAACTTTGCTTATACTGCCACCTACTTCAATGGGCCTCTTTAGGTGTGCAATATTTATACCTGTCATTGGCTTAAATATGTGAAGTTTTGGGACTACAATGAGATCACCAGCAAACAAATCATATTCACAAGATTGAGAGCTCAACTGGATGATGTGGGGGAGATGCACAAACTACTTCCCCTGGACCTTTGATTTTTTGACCTTTCTCTGGCAGAAGTTTCCCCTCAGAAAAAATCTCAGGCTCTTAGTTTATGGAGGAATCACTGTATGATGGCCTGTCTCCACCAAATGCAAACCCAGCAAACACATCCCTGGAGATATTTAAGAGCAGGTTAGATAAATGTCTATCAGGGATGGTCTAGACAGCACTTGGGCCTGCCATGAGGGCAGGGGCTGGACTTGATAACCTTTCAAGGTCCCTTCCAGTCCTAGCATTCTATGGTTCTGTGAGCTACCTACTGAAGATATAGGGGATTCCATTATCTGGGGCCAAAGGCCTACAGCTGGGTGGATGGCTAACTAGTCCTTGTCCTGGAACCCAATTAACTGATTTTTATAAAAAGGGCATCAGGAAGCAGAGGAAAGGACTACAATACCCTCCAGAAAGCAGACAGGCTGGGGATGATGCTCCCAAGGGACTGCTGTTGCAAAGAGAAATTATGCCATGAAACCACACAGGCAGAAGCGAAATTACGTGTAGTCTTTTACTCCTGAGGTAAAAGGCAGGAAATTTTGGTTACTGGAAGTACTGGCATGAGGGATAAGGCTGAGGAAGGGACAACTTGGCCTCTCCAGACTTTTGACAGGTGAAACTGCAGGGTTTTGATTTTCAAAACAAAAAGCAGTCAAGTAGCACTTTAAAGACTAGCAAAATAGTTTATTAGGTGAGCTTTCGTGGGACAGACCCGCTTCTTCAGACCATAGCCAGACCAGAACAGACAGTGTTATGGATGGCTATGGTCTCAAGAAGCGGGTCTGTCCCACGAAAGCTCACCTAATAAACTATTTTGCTAGTCTTTAAAGTGCTACTTGACTGGTTTTTGTTTTGATAGTGTATAGACTAGCACGGCTCCCTCTCTGTTACTATTCAACATGCAAGGTTTTGATTTTGTTTTTTAAGAAAGCCTAACTGCAGTTGGAAACTTTTCCCCTGGATTCAGGTGAGAGAGCACAGAGCAAATTAACCCAGGCAGTGAATTGACTGAGCAGGAACACAACTGGGTCTGGAAGGAAGGAGCTTTAAAATAGGCCCTAATCTTTTTACCGTGCCTCTGCTCATTGTTTACCCAGTTCCATGTACTGTGCTTGCTTGGGGCTCTTTGCAGGTGTCTGAAAGGTGTGGGTCTAGAAGCCTTGGATATGGCTTGACCATCTTTTCACATGAATTGGGGGCATGATCTGCTCCACAGGAAAGTCTTAGCACTTGCTTCAGGGTCTGTTCTAATAAAGTTAGGAATGATAAAATAGGAATAGGAACTACTGTTAAGAAGAAAAAGAGCTGTGTGAAAACGGTTGAAGGCTGGTTATATACCTAGATGCTGCTCTGGAGCACAGGCTTCAGTTTCTGTTTCTGACACAGGCTGCCTGCGTGACCTTGGAAAATCAATTAGTCCCTTTATGCCCCACCTTCTAGTCTGCAAAATGGTGTTTATTTTTTTCTCACTTACTTTCTGTATTGTAAACTTTATAGTGCAGCTACTGTTTCTTATAATACGCGTGACCAGCATCTCGTATGACGGAGCCCTGATTTTATATGGGGCCTCTTGGTATTTTAAATGGGGGAAAATAATTGATGCAGGTGGCAGTTATCCTGGTGATAAGTTTTGCCTGTCCAGAACACAGGTCAGCAGAACTCAGACTTATGAAAATGAAGAAATTCCTCCCCTGCCAAAAAAAAAAAAATTAGTAGTGACCACTGGAAATTACCTGCATGCGCTCCAGCTCCATTCAGTGCATTAGGTGTAGCTGTAGTCAGTGAGAGAAGACTAAATGGGAGCAGCTTGGAAGTTCTGTGATTGTGATATGATGTGATCTCAGGATTAATTTGAAGATCATCTTAGAGCGGAAGCTGTGATAGAAGGAGGTCTGTGTCCCAGTCCCCTTATGTGTTATGAAGAGGTACTTAAAATCAATGAGAAGTCCTGTGGCATCTTATAGCCTAACAGATTTTTTGGGGCATAAGCTTTTGTGGGCAAAAACACACACACAAAGGCCGTGTCTACACTAAGTCCAAACTTCGAAATGGCCATGCAAATGGCCATTTCGAAGTTTACTAATGAAGCACTGAAATACATATTCAGCGCTTCATTAGCATATTCAGCGCTTCATTAGCATGCGGGCAGCCGCAGCACTTCGAAATTGATGCGCCTCATGAGCAGATGGGAATAAGGGGACTTTGAAGTAGGCAGGGTCCTTTTGAAAAGGAGCCCCATCGGGACGAGCTGCGTGGCGGCGAGGCGCGTCAATTTTGAAGTGTCGCGGCTGCCCGCATGCTAATGAAGTGCTGAATATGTATTTCAGTGCTTCATTAGTAAACTTCTAAATGGCAATTTGCATGGCCATTTCGAAGTTGGGGCTAGTGTAGACACGGCCCAAGACACAAAAGATGCATCTGACAAAGCGGCTCTCTGCCCATGAAAGCATATGCACCAAAAAATCTGTTCATCTATAAGGTGCCGTAGGACTTCTCATTGTTTTTGCAGATACAGACTAACACAGCTACCTCTCTGATACAAGAGGTACTTGTGCACCTTCACATTCCAGTGTGCATCGTTGTAATACAGAACTGTGTGGACTGTGTCAGGAGCACGGCATTAGGGTGTTCTTGCCATGGGTATTGTCACTTGTGAGGTGATAGATGAGAGTCACCTGTGGATTTAATTGCAGGTGGAGTAAGCAAAAGGGTTAAGTAGTATCCAATGTGCAAGTGTGACTGGGCTGTAAAAGAAAGGAATGAAGTGAAATTGTACAAGTGCTGCTGGGGGTGGGGGTGTAAATTCAATATTTGAGCACAAAGCAAGGGCGAGTAGTACCGTCCACTACAGTGAGAGGACAGTGTGTGGGTGGGGTGGGTATCACTCCAAGAAGACCTGTATGGGCAGGGCTGCTGACAAAGCTGCCAGTCCCCTGGGCAAAGGGCTATTGTAGTGTGTTGCTAGAGTTTTGCCCTTATAAACCCAGTGTTGTGAGTTCAGTCCCTCAGGGAGCCTTGCAAGGGTGTGGGGCAGGTTAGATTTAATATATATGTATCTGTCAGGGGTGGTGCTTGGTCCTGCTGTGAGTGCAGGGCACTGAACTCAATGACCGCTCAAGGTCCCTTCCAGCTCTGTGAGATATGTAAGTATAAAGGGGGGGGGGCAGCTCAAGGCCCCCAGAAGAGGTGAGGCTGTGCAGTCTGTGCTGCCTGTGGTTCCAGCAGAGATTTAAAAGGTCCAAGGCTCCAGCTGCTGTAACTATGGCTCCAGGCCTTTTAAACCTGTGGCCCCCAGGCAGCTGCAACCCCCTAACCCTCAGCGGCCCTGTGTATAGATGACATTGACCGGAACATGGTATTTCCTGGTTTTCAGAAGCCAGGTATTTGCTGAATGTGCTATTCTGGAAGGCCACATGCTCTCTTTGAGCTGCTCTTCACCTCAGGGTAACAATTCTCTTCTCACTTTAATTTCCTAGTTTTTTAAACTGAAACTGTTAGGGTGCATCTACACTTGCATTCCTCTTTCAAAAGGGATATGCAAATGAGATATAAATTTGCATATTCAGCCTCTCATTTGCATATGCTAGTTTCAAAAGAGCTTCTTTTTAAAGAAGAAAGCCAGGGTAGATGCTGTTCTTTTGAAAGTAAACCCCATCTTCGAAAGAATCCTTCTTCCCATTAAATAAAGGGAAGAAGGATTCTTTTGAAGATGGGGTTTACTTTCAAAAGGGCAGCATCTACACTGGCTTTCTTCTTTCGAAACAAGCTCTTTTGAAATTAAAATATGCAAACGAGGGGCAGAACATGCAAATTTGTACCTCATTTGCATTTTCAATTTCCCTTATTTGCATACCTCTTTCAAAAGAGGAATGCAAATGTAGACGCACCCTTAGAGTTAATGGCAGTTGCAGTTCTCACCCAGGTTTGCAGCGAATACACCACTGTGGCCAGGCTATTAATCAAAAGGCAAAGTTTCATATAGCACTTTTTAATCATTATCTCCATTTTACAGATGGAAAAGAGGTATGACTTGCCCAAGGTCACCCAGCAGGCCAGTGGCAGAACTAGGAATAGCCCCAGACTAGTGAGTGCTTGTTATGTGAGTCCTCTGTGTTCCTTCCCGCTCATGTAAAGTTTATTCCAGTGGAATGGGGATAATGGCTGGGCTTTGGGATGTTTGCAATGTGCAGTTCCTGAGGGGGCTGCTGAGAGAAATCTCATCCGTGACCATCAGAGTAACTTTAGGCATGTGAGAGAAGATGGATGTCTCTCTCCCTTATCCCTTGCCCCCCATCATTTCCTGTAACGTGGTCCCTCTTGTCAGCACTTTTGGAGACTTCTCCTTTGCTGCAGGCCTGCCAATGGGGAAGAGGAGCTGGGGGGCAACTGTACTGGGGTTCAGAGCTCCCATTTGCCACAGCTGTGGCGACCAGGCATTCTGGGCCCCTTTGAAACACTGCAGGCATGGTGCTCCTTGCAGCTTCTGAGGTCTGGGTTGCAGGGGACCAATGCCATGCTTCAGGTGGCATACCCCTTCTCTCCCACCAGAGGCTCTGTCTGTGCTGGGGTGAGGAGCCAGGGACCCCCACAGCTTGCCCCCAGGCCTGCAGTGTCCACTGGCCCCACAGCCTTGCTGTAAAGCCATTAGTTAGCATCGCAGAGTCTTTGCTGTCTCCTGCCCTATGCTGGGGTGCACACATCACAGGCAGCAGCTAATGGAAATCTGCATGCTACCTTGGCTACTCAGCCTAAACAGCAGGGACCCTCCTTCCTACGAGCCAAACTCCCAGCTGGGAATCTTGTCTCTGCTTCAGCCTGGTTTCCCCCCCAAGCTCCAAGTCCACCCAGCCTGCCCCTTCTCCAAATCAGGTGTCTCCCCACATACCTTGGCCAGTCCCCTTTCTCCCCCACCCCAAACACACACACACACAGATGAGTTATACCTTAGGGAACAATGACACTAGAGAGTTTAGAGTGGTGCAGATGCACTCATAGAGCTGTAAGCTCTCTAACATTGCTGCTCTGAGGCAACAGGAGAGAGCTCCCAACTTAGCTTCTGCTGCTTGCAGGGGATGGAGTAGCTTTGTCAGGGGAGAAACTCCTTGTGACTTAGGGCTGTCTACACCCACCCATACGTCAGTGTAATGGATATCACTCAGGAGAGGGAATAAATCAAGCCTACGTAAGCTGTAGTGTAGACATACCTTTAAGTACTTTTTTTTTCTGGCTGTCATATGTTGAGGTGTGCATTGCCTTTATTTCCCCCTCTAACTGCAATCCCAGCACACACAGGCCAGGGAATGGGGCCCAGACACCAGGAGAAGACCAGGCTTACATTTCTAAAGCAAAGCAGAAACAATTCACAAACTTTGATGATGGTAGATTCCACCCGCCAAAAAAAAGTTTGCAGTTCCTTGCTAGATTTCTTCCCAGGATGGGTTCCAGACTTCACAGTTGCTGGGATCTGTGGAATGTAATGAAATGCAGATTTGTTGTTTGTTTTGTTTGTTTTTCTGGGGGTTGCATCTTGAGCACTCCTTGCTTCAACAATCTCTTATGTGGATCACTAACCCTAGCCTGCACCCCTAGGAGGCATAGCAAGTTTTAAAATCATCTGTGTAAGCGCTCACAGATCCAGGTGCTAAACAGGAAGGGTTTCCCAACTCCCAGCCTTAGCTAGAGCAGAGCTGGCAGTCCATTTCAGTACAGTGCGACATTAGGAGGAGAATGAAAAGAAGGGGCTCTGCCCATCCGTCATTAGCAGAGAGGTGTGAAAGCCTCATTCATCTCACTTAGACGTTCTCAGATGACAGAGACTGTCCCGTGGGGATGAATAACACGTACTACGATAGCTCTGAGATGTGTGCCAGCTCCATTCACGTCAGGGATGTTCCCTTCCCCCACTCCCCAGAGATGGAGAGTTTGCAAAAGGTTCCCCCACCATTCTGCCAGCCCCAAGCATGTCTGTTCTCAACTCTCCACCCTGAGGGACAGGGCTTCTCCAGATGATGGCTCATGCTGAAGGAACTTAGGAGGAGAGTTCATGTACCCACAGAAAGACAATACCCACCCCCTGCTTCCAACCTGATTGACATGAAATAGCAGACCCTCATACATTGGAATGACTACCCAGATACCAGCATGCACAGGATGGGCAGCAACGGTGCCATACAGGATGATGCGGGAGGTGGGGGCAGCAGTTGTGTGCACCAGGATGCTGCTTGCTCTTCTCTCCATTCCCCTGACTGCCAGGCAGTGAGAGGGAAAGTGGCAGGTTGTGCGATTTCTCCTCTGCCCCTCCCCTCACCAGCCAGAAGTGAGAGGCATGCACACTAGCTGCGTACGGTGCCCATACTCCCTGACAGGAGAAAGGGAAGACAAGTAAGCAGTGTCCTGGCATGCGTGGCTGCTAGCCCCCTCCTGAAATGGCAACCTTGGTGGCCAAGAATGGGTCTCCAGGGTTTCAGGGGGAGATGGACCCCTGATCATATGAAGGGGTTAATGAGTGGGATTCCGCCCCCCCCAAATGCAGCCATCCTCTCTAGAATCTGGCCTACACAAGGTATGACAAAAAGTGGAGATCAGTTGCCATAGGTTAGTTGGGACCTGCCATATCCTGGTTTGCACATGGGTCGGGAGTGTTGCGCTAATAAGTGCTCCTACCCCTATTCTCCTCCACAGTCCACTTTCCAGTGCTCCAGTCATCCCCTCACTCACTATATTCCCACCCGGTCTTCCTCACTTCCCAGGGAATGTTTGGTTGGGTCGTTTCTTCTTTGAATGCATTTTTCTTCTCTTTGATCCTGATAAGCTTCTTCGACAGACCTGAAAGCCCCTCCGTCTTGGCTCAGTCTTTCCCCCAACATTCACTCTTGACATGAGTTCTGCTGTTTTATCTCTTTCCATATTTGAAAAAGTAACTCTGCCTCAATAGGTCATCTGCTAATCTTATTCTGCTTATTGACTTCATGGCTCGACATTGTGTTTCGAAGCTGTTACCATCTCAACCCACAGACAAACAGATACCACTACTGAATCCCTTTGCTATATTTCATTCTACTATGAGATGCCCTCTTAAGTAAATTCAGGCTCTGATGCAGAATGTATTGTAGCCGTAAAACAAAGTCTATCCAATCTGCCTTAGAAACACATAGCCCTGCAGCTCTAAACATTTATATTCCTCTACATAGCCTCTTCAATCTCAACAGTACTTTCTGTAGTAAGGCAAATGGAATGGCACACACTAGTTAGAGCTGAGTGAAACTTGTATTACAAATAGCTGCCTGATAACAGGTTTTTATTACAAACTGAGAATACTTCACAAGGCTGTTGAACATTTCCTCTTTTTGTATAATCCTACAGCCTTTAAACAAGATCAATCCAATAGGTTTCTCTAGAAAGTACCCTAGCAGTCTTGGCAATGTCTATAATTTATTGCAGGATTATATCACTGCTGTATAATCCACTTACCTTTGCTTAAAATGTATTATGTCATTTTACTACAAGAATTACAAATCTTTCAAGTGGCTCTGGGCCTATTTTATATATTTGTTGTCTTGTGGTTTCACAAAATCATGTAAATTTAAGACTTGCATTTTTCAGTATGAAATCATTTGCTTTCAGCTGAGTTTTGACTTGGAGCTGTTTTAACAGGGTTCTTTTTTAAATGAATTGGAGGTTCACGTCAGTCTTCAGGCAAAATGCCACAAGCGGGTATACACACAGCTCAAATAATGATGGGTGTGCTGTTTGTACTAATAGGGACAGAAGTCTTTTTATATACCCCAGAGTAAAAGAAATAGTGATGTATGTTACTCTTTGGATGAAAAATATATATCCATGGCAAAATACTCCATCTTGCACTGATTTGGTATTGAATGAATATTCAACACACGTAAAATGTACAATGGTTTGGATTCTGCGGTGTTTCAATTCAGCTTTCACTGAAGTCACAGGGAATTCCATTTACACAAAAACTGACTTTGTCTTCAGGATTTCTGAAGGTGGAAAGAGATTGTAATTTGGATATTACATGACCTCTTCCTCACAGATTAGTGGTTGGTCATGGTTGTAGGAAACCCTGCACAATATTAAGAGCTAAAAACTTCCAGTACTGGATCATAGTGATGTAAGCCTAAAGGTAGACAGCTAAGCTATTAGGCCATCTGCTTGGAATATCTTTTCTTTTATACTATGTAGTGCTCCCTGACAGAGTACATGTGTACAGTTCTTCAAACTAGCTGGATACTTTAAGCACTGCTGCTGTGTAAACTTTTGTTATAAGTTACCATGCTTTGTAACCTTTACTCTTATGGTATCTCTATACTTACAGGAAGATTGACCTAGTCAGGGTCGATCTTCTGGAGTTTGATTTTTGCGCATCTGGTGAAGATGTGCAAAATCAATCTCTCTGGGGTCGGCAGTCAACCCCTGCACTCCTCCTGAGACACTAGGAGTAAGGGAGGTCATGGGAGAAATTCTGCTTATCTTCCTCAGTAGAGATGGCCAAGTTAACGGAGCATCGATATATTGATTCTAGCTACGCAATTGCCATAGCTAGAATTACGTATTTATAGTAGACTTACTTCACCTAGTGTAGACATAACCTAGGCATCAGTCTCTAGAAGGAATCCCTAGGAAATTGATCAATGCCCTTTTTGCAGCCAACACTTGGTGGAAGAGTACAATATTACAGTAATAATGTTAATCCCCCTTCCACCCCATCAGCATATATGTTACAAAGATTTCAGATGTCTAATAAATGCCCAATTGTTGCAAATTTCATAGTTTTGCCACTTTCACCTAGTTATTCAACCACTGTACGATGGATGTGTAGTTTATGTTCCCTCAGAAGAACCTGGCAGAGGTGCCCAATTGCTGTAAATTAATGAAGATATTGTGACTTAAACCAGCAAGGTGCAAAAGGTTTGTTCTGTTCAGTTTTCACTTCAAACAGAAGTCCCTCTAATGGTGTATTTGCAGTTTGCTTTTCAGAAGACTATGGAAGGGTTAATGCTGACTCAGAGTATGTCTACAAAAAGTTATTTCAAAATAACAGACATTACTACAGTGTTTACCCAATTCAACTGCTATTTTGAGTAATTCAAAATAGTGGTTATTTTGAAATAGGTAAAGATCATTCCATCAGGAATAGCATCTATGTTGAAATAAACCATAGTGCTTCCAATGACTTTGTTTTGAAACAGGCTCTATTGTGGATAGATGCTATCTTTCAGAATAGCTGGGTGCTATTCTGAAATGCATTTTTGTGTGTAACGGAGTTATTTAAAAATAAGCTATTCTAGAATAACTCTTCCAGAATAGCTTATTTTGAAATAATGCTGCTATGTGGACTTACCCTCACTGAGCTGCTGCACTGATACAACAAGATGGGGAAACGTTTCCATTTCCTTGGAATTGACTAGAGTTTTTTGGGATAGAGAGGAAAAGGAAGTTGGCCTATGAGCTTGAGATACTTTTGGTGGACTGTGAGGACCCAAGTTTGGCAGGACCATATCTAAAATGCAAAGCAATAGTGCTTGAACCTTGGTCCCATTTAGACACAAGCTCAAACTTTTTTCCCTGGAGAGTTCTAGGACTGGAGGCCAAAATTTACATATGGGAAATTCACACTGTCAGAATGGAGGAATTGGGGTTGGAATCAAGCCTGAGCATGACTCCAGGCTTCCACAGGATATATCTACACTGTGCTGTACTGGACTGTGAAGCTCTTACTCAGACTGATGATCACTTACTTCTGTGAGCAGTCTCACTGAAACCAGTTAGACTAATTGTGTGTCAGTGTTAAATTGCGTGGCCTTAATCTGTCTTTCATGAATTTGGGAATTGTAGTAATACAGTGTATCAAAATCCAAAATACAGTGGTTTTGCATTAATGTTGTTTGTGATGGGGATGTAATATTACTAATTTAATGGCTAAATCTATGACGTAATCACATGAATTCTTGGTGTGAAACTACTGAGTGAAACTGTGACAACTAGAATACCAAGTCCTTGTTGTCTCCCACTGAAGTGTTATTTGCAGACAGGAAACAACAGATGTCAAGCTACGAGGGCTGTCAAATTAATAATGTGATTAATCACACTGTTAAACAATAGTAGAATACCATTTATTTAAATATTTTGAATACTTTCTGCATTTTCAAATGCATTGATTTTTAAATTACTACACCTTATATTTTTAATCACAAATATTTGCACAAAAGAAATAGTATTTTTCAGTTCCCTCAGAACGAGTACTTTTGTGCAACCTTTTTATTATGAGAGCTGAACTTTAAATGTAGAATTATGTACAAAAAATAAATGCATTCAAAAACATGCTTTAAAACTTTAGAGCCTACAAGACCAATCAGTCCTACTTCTTGTATACTCAGTTGCTCGGACAAAAAAGTTTGTTTACATTTACAGGAGATAATTCTGCCTACTTCTTTTTTTATAAAGTCACCTGAAAATTGAGAACAGGCATTCACATGGCACTGTTATAGCTGGTGTCACAAGATACTTACATATCAGATGTGCTAAGGATACATTTGTCCCTTCATGCTTAAACCACTATTGCAGAGGACATTCATCCACGCTGATGACTGGTTTTGCTCAATAATGGTCTAAAGCAGGTTAGACCAATGCATGATCATTTTCTTTATGTGAGTCAGATGTCACCAGTAGCTGGCTGATTTTCTTTCTCTGGTAGTTCGAGTTGTGTAATTTCCATATCAGAATGCTGCACTTCTAAAACTTCTGACAGGATACTCCATAATCCCTCCCTCTAAGATTTTGGACAGCACATCAGGTTCTCAAACCTTGGGTTGAGTGTAATACCTATCTTTATAAATGTGAGAATTCTATCTTTGTGTTTTGTTAAATCTGCAGTAAAAGTGTGCTAGGTCATCATCAGAGACTACTAGAACATGAAATAGATGGCAGCATGTGGGTAAAACAGAGAAGGAGTCACACAATTCTCCACCAAAGAGGTCAGTCACAAATGTAACATTTAAAAAGACTCCCATCAGTACTGAAATATGTCCTCTGGAATGGTGGCCAAAGCATGAAGAGCTATACAAATATTTAGCATATCTGGTATGTAAATGCCTTGCAATGCTAGCTACAAAAGTGCAGTGTGAACATCTATTTTCACTTCAATGTGACATTGTAAATAGGAAGCAGACAGCATTATCTCTCATAAATATAAACAAACTCGTTCCTCGAAGCAACTGGCTGAACAAAAAGTAGGACTGAGTGGACATGTGGGCACTAAAGTTTTAAACCTTTTAATGAAGCTAGTGTAACATAAAATCTATTTTTCAAATTTCTCTTTGAAGATGGAGTTTGTACTACCATACTTGTATAAAGTGAATTGTAAATATTATTTCTTTTATCATTTTGCAGTGCAAATATTGACACTAATATAAAGTGAGCACACTAAACTTTCTATTCTGAGTTGTAACTGAAATCAATATGTGATTGAAAATGTAAAAAATGAAAATATTTAATACATTTCAATTGATAGTCTAACAGCATGCTTAAAAATAAATACTTGTGATTGATTTTTTTAATCATGATTAATTTTTGAGCTAATTGCTTGAGTTAACTGCAAGCTCTACAAGTTACCTATATGAAATACCATGGTGCCTACTGCATCTAATTCTAGAGTGCACGAAACAGGCTACTGATATTTTTTTTTAAGCGCAAACTCGTATTTCTAATTATTGGTGAAATTATGGTATTGAACCCGATGTTTCAACCAAACAGTTAATACTCCCTTAAATCTCACTGATGTTAATCTTTTAAAAAACCTATCCAAACCAATACCTGGGAAACAAAAATCTGTTTCCTCACTCAGAAGCAAATAACAAAATACAATTACCACTGCCAACAAAAATAAACCTTTGATATTGGAAATTTTAAACCCATGGTTTTTTTTTTCTGTTAGCACAGAAAAAAAGTTGCATTCTGTCTCCATGTCAAGCTTTATACAGCCACAGCAGTAGAACAGACAGGGGAATTGAATCTGTTTTTTCCTCAGGCTGAGTCTGGAAAGGCAAAGCATATGTACAACTGCTCTGAAAAGGCTGAAATGATGACTAGTATGTGCTTTGCATGCAATAACAGGAGGTTCATTTGTCAGTGTTTCTCTTCTTTACTATAGTGATGCTAAGCTTTCCTTTCTAATGTGTTTCTAGGCTTGAGTATGTCAACCACAACAAATATATTTGGGTCCATTTGTGCATATTGACTAAGACAAAAATCTGTCCCTTCTCCCCTGCCTCCCTCCCTCCATCTCTGCATATAAGCATAATTAATACTTGTGTATGCAAGCTTTGTATTTGCTTTTTATGATCATTAATAAGAACAAAATTTGGTTACTTGCTTGTTGACAAGAGCTCCGGTCCTACAATCAGACCCTGGTGGGCCAATACCTCCCCTATACACACTTGAATGAAATAGGTTGAAGCTCAGAAGAAAGAGTGCTTCCAAAAATCTGATTTCAGAACTGGAAACTAAAGGTGAACACCAATAGGATGCAGAAGCAGAGAGAGTTTAGAATGAAATTCAGCCAAATCTAGAAAATGCTGGTATTTGCCCACTTCTAATTATAATTTCTTGGCGGGAAGGGGTTGTAAATCAGAATTATTTTAGTTCAATCTGTGCAATAAATCTTGTCATATTCTCTAATATGTAGCATTGATACAAACAATCCTATTATGATGTACCTGGTAGCATGGCTAGCAGCTGTCTGAATGTGCTGGCCAGAAAGAGTCATGCATATAATGTCCATCGATATTTACTTATAGCCCTTCAAAGGGGTTGATGTTTAAAATATCTTTTGGGTAAAAACAGTGGTGTGTGTGTGTGTGTGTGTGTGTGTGTGTGTGAATTTCTGAGCCACTACAATTTGAGAATCTACTTTGTATGCAAAGTATGTTTGAATTTGTCATGTTCTATATTCATAAGCTTGGTTTAAAAATCATGGGCCAGATTTTTCAAGTTTGACTACCTACAATTAAAAGACACTAAAATACGTAACCTGATTTTTCTGTGTTTGATAATTTTGGCCATGCTTCTTTTCTTTTCACTAGTCCAAAGTGTCCACATTTCTCCACTGTATGAATTCTCCATGTGGTTTTCAAATTCAAAATATCTTTTCTGTTTTGGAAGAAGTGAGTGGGCTCATCCATTATGGGCATTGCTCTTTAGCTTGTTTTTATTCTTCTATGGTGTCTTTAGTGAGAAGCTTTAGTCTAATGTGACAAATGAGTTACACTGTTCTTTCATTTAAATGTAGACATGGCAACTCACGAGGAACGAGACACAAGAGATAATCATCTTACACCAACTTGCATACAAGTATTTAATGTGGAACTGAGTCTCTGGTCCCTCTTGAAGGAAAGTGATCTTCCAAAATGCTTCAAGATTTGCTGTTGATATTTAAGTGCTCTCAACTAACGATGAAATCTGTAGGTGTTAAGAATGTTTTGTCCTTTGAAAGCTTGGGCTTTCATTTGTGGGCTGTATGAAGTGTGCCTTGAGCCTTCCTCTTTACTTCCACAATGTCATGCACTCCTTCATCCACTGTAATTTAGGCAAATCTTTCCTATCTGGCTGAGCCTGCTTTTTTGGACTGGCATAATTCATTTAAGCAGGGGAAAAAAGTCCATTTGGTGTGAATAAGAACATCTTTCTTATTGTTACTTCTTGAAATCATGCAGTAAGAAAGCAACAAGGCACCACTGTTATCTTCTACTTTTCTTTTGCCTGAGCAAATCAATTCCTCACTGGAAAGCAAAGCAGACCTCACTGTCCTGATGCATAAATGGCTGTATATGGGGCAGGAATTTTGTTCTCCACTGCCATAGAGAAGAAACAAATCAAATAATGTAGCTAAAATATCCTCTCAGCAAGTGAAGGCCTAGAAGGCACAGAGAAAATGGCATTCTAAGTCCTTCTCTACATGAAAGAATTTTGTTAATAAAAGTTCTGTAGACACTCAAAAACACTATATTAAAATTGGTATTGCATGTTCATACTTGTACTCGGTCTGCACGGTAAGTCCGCACTTGTGGAATTATCAACTGTGTGAGGTATGCATTGTAGGCCTCTATCCCACAGTCCACCTCAACACTTCTGTCACTAGATCTGGTGGGAAGGTGGAACAAAACTGCAGTGTATCTTAGGACCAGGGTTAATGTTCTGTGATGCATTTTTTTTTTCTGTCCTAGCACTCCATGGACTTCTGGCTTTCTTCTGTGGCATTTTTCAACCATCCTTGTTTACTGTGCACCTGGCATCTTTGAGGGAAGGGAGGAATCCCATGCTGCTCTCCTATGCCCTAATAAGCTAGTAAGACATTGTGGATGGCAATGCACTTAATCACGAGGTTCCGAACTGAGGAAGACAGCCAGTTGCATGACATGCTGTGTGAAACAGATAAGAGCAACTTTACGTTGCTTTTACAAGAAGAAGTCCCGTGGCACCTTAAAGATTTTTTGGAGCATAAGTGTTCATGGGCAAAGACCCACTTCATCAGATGTGTGTCTGATGGGTTGCAGGTGCATGCAACTGACAAAGTAGGTCTTTGCCCATGAAAGCTTATGCTCCAAAGAATCTGCTAGTGTATAAGGTGCCACAGGACTACTCATTCGTTTTGTGGATAGAGACTAAAGCGGCTACTCCTCTGATATTTTACTTTGCTTTTGGCATTCATGAAGCAGCTGCAGATGATGGACATCACTTTTGGGCTTGGGACATAAACCCTGACTCAGCAGCATCCTTAAACTCCTGACTTTCTTTTCCAGACTGTCTTTTGGCTTTCTTTTTCTCTGTGTTGGAGAATGCAGTATTTCTCAGAACATGTCTTTTCTGCTTCATCTTCAGAGCTTTCTTATCTAGCAGAGACACTCAGCCAGTGTGATGTGTTCCTTAAGGCCACATCTGCTTAAGCACTAGGACCAATGCACAGAAGCATGATTGTTAAGTTAATGAATGGTATTGAAAGGTTTTAGTGAAATATGCTTCTGGTAACATAACAGTCCTTTTTTCACTGACTGGCCTTGGCAAACACATATCTCAACATTCAGAGCATGGTGAGTGTTGTCGGGGCAGGGCCGGGGGGGAAGATGCTATATGGGGAAAAGAGCACTCTGCAAGAGCTGTGGCACAGCTATTCAGGGAAAAAGTTTAAAATGCTCCCCAAACTTTTTCACAAGCAGGAAGCACGGTTTGTGTGTGTCCCTACAGCAGATATCTCAATACTGAGGGTAAGCAGGGAAGCAAGGTTACTCTACCACTTATTTGCGGCTTCCATTCTGATCCCTATGCTGCTTACCTGTGTGCTGCTCTGGTCCCCACACAAGCGACTGCCAAATGGCACAGGAAAGTTTCCTACAGTGGAAAAAGGAACAAAGCAGCTTTGCCAAGGAACCTTTGCCAGAGTATAGCTGAACACTTCCAGGGGACATTTCTAGGGATCTCTCTGAAGGCATCCCATGAGATCGAGGTGTTCATCAACATTCTGCTCTGCCCTACTCATTAGTTGCACAATTAAGTGTCCAGCTCTCACAAACACAGCCCCTTGCGCACATTTTTGTACCCTGAACCCACCTCCGCATTGCAAAAACCAAAGCCACTCACCAGGCGTCTCCGCTCCTGCTTCTTGCTTGCTGGAGAGTAACTGCTGCGATTGGCTAGACAACTCTGAAGTGGTGAACAGTCCTATGCTGCCTGCCCCACCAGGTGACATCACATGGAGTTCCACATCATGGACTAACTCCACCTTTTCATCGATGAGTTTGTCCTCTGGATAGGTCCTCTTTCTGTTGCCCCCAGGTCTGCTAAAGTATCCACAAGGCTTTTGGCTGTAAAGACGCGGTCTCCACTGAGGATAGTGTCCAACTTCTTATAGAACCAGCAGTTCTTAGGTACAGCTCTGGAGTGATAGTTTGCTTCCATCACCTTGTGGTACATCATTTATGTTCTCTCTGCACTGCAGTGCATGTCAACTGTAGCCTCCTCTCCCTCTGTACTCACCAGATCCAGCAGCTTTGCAGTGGTTCAAGCAGGAGAGTGTTTGCTATGGTAAGATGCCCTGGTCACCTGGGAAAATGCAATGACACCTTTTCTTGTTGTGCCAACAGGAAGTGGAATTTCAAAAATTCCTGGGAGGATCGGGTGGTTGTTTACCTGACTGTAGAGCATTGGCGTTCAAACCACTGAATGGAGTGGCCAGGATGAGCATTGTGGGATACCATCTGAAAGCCAATTAAAATGATAAAAATCGAGTGTTGTCTACACTGGCACTTTGTCAACAGAAATTTTGCACAAAAGAGCCTTATGTCACTTTGGGATGGTTTTTATTTTGCCACCAAAAGATATATCACAGTGTGTATGCATTCACTGCTTTGTCAGCAAAAGCTGACTTCTGTCCCCAAGCTTGAACCCCTCCAGTGCATTGACCGTCTGCAGCCTAACCTAACTGATAGTCCCACTCTCTTGCAGACCTCGAGGGATTCTCCAATCCTTGCCTGTGGATGCCCCACCAGCTTGAAGCAGGTGCCTGCCTGTGGCCACACACCAAACTGCAGGGGCACTGGCCCAGGAATCTATCTCTGCAGCAGACCCCATTGCCAACTTTGTCCATGTGTCTTTGTGGATGATGCTATCACAGGACCTGACCACTTGGGTCACAACATCAGAGTGGTCCTACACCTGCGATCCACTAATGTGATAATGTGCCAGCAATGCCTTTCTGCCAAGTATATTTGACAAACTGAACAGTCTCTAAGTCAAAGGCTAGGTGGACGCAGGACAGACATCAGGAATGGTAGCACACATGAACCTGCAGGGGACCATTTTAACGTCCCTGGACATTAAATGATGGACTTAGAGGTAGCCCTTCTTTTACAAAATAATTTTCTTCACACAATTATAAAGGGAGACATCTGAACTGGAATTTAGTTACAGGTTTAACACCATGAACTTGGGCTTGAATAAGGTCATGACTGGTTGGCACATTGCAGAGGCAATTTACCATCCTTTGATGTTAGCACTTCTACATCAAATGCCATGAATGAGACACACCCAGCCTAATTTGCTTGTTTGGCTGGTCCAACTAATGACAGGTAACTTGCTTTTTTTTTTTTCCTATATATATCCAGATTCTGTAATTTACACTCCAACTCATCTGATCAAGTGGGCTTTACCCACAAAAGCTGATGATCTAATAAATTTGTTAGTCTTTAAGGTGCCACTGGACTGCTTGTTTTTGAAGTTGCAGAGTAACGTAGCTTTCACTCTGAACCTATGTAGTGTCCTTCCTGACAATCCAGCATGGGCAGGGATCTCCTAATTAGATGGATATCATTGCATATTGGTTTCATAAGTGTGTAAACAGTAGGTTTCACTGCAATGGATATTTTTAGCATCTCCAGATATATTTTGCTTATGCTAGCAACTTTCGATGCATAGTCGGAGTTTCTTAGACTATATATGGGAGAAAAAAGCACAACATTGTATGTATAATCTGTCACACTTGATCACAAGCAGCTGCAAGCACAAAATAACAAATTAAATGAGTATCACCATTTTTGCACCCTGGGGAAGTGCAGAACAAAGTCACGCAGTGATTACGCTTCCATCAGCATGCCATTAACAACTCCAGATGGCAGCACTTTAGCTGCAAAAATTACCAGGTGTACTGAGGAGGCTAAAAATAACTAAACAACAAGGCGTGACCTGATGACAGTCTAATTCACAAAATGGGTGTATATGAACAGACACCAGGGCTACTGAACTCAATGGAAAAGAGGTGGGAGGGGGAGGGAGAACAAGTATATATAAATATAACATTTTACATTTAAGAAAGAAAGATGCACAAAGTTTGTTCTATCCTCACATTAGCCATATGTGGAATTTCCCCCTCTGAACTCGTAATGTCTGTTTGTATGAGGCAGCAACAGCTTTGCTCCTTTCAGTAATGGCTGTGATCCTTTCTAGCATTTAGACTAATTGCCAGCCGGGTTGGGTAGCACCTGCCTTTTAGCAAACAGGACTGATTTTTTTTTTAAAGTGAGGCATTGAATGTCACTATTTGCAACAACAACAAAGGAGGGAACAAACAATTATTGCCTATCGAATGCTACAGGATGTTCAGCTTAATTGCCGACATGACAGAGAATTTTATTTGCTTCATCATTTGTAAGTACTAATAATCCTAGCGTCTGTAGGCCAGATCCAAACCCCACTGAAGTTCATGATTTCTGACTGATTTCAGTGGACTCTGGATCAGGTTCCTAGTGTGATTCAGAAACATAACAAATTCAGGGCCTGGTTCCTGATCCCACTGAAACACATGGAAGTTCTACCATGGCCTTCAGTGGGAGCAGGAGTTGCTCATTAAGGTAGGGTGAAATGCACAACAAGAATGTTAACCAGCTCTGTATCCAGCAGCACCTTGCACCATGCTCTGAAAGATCTTTGCAATATAGCAGGCTAGTAATAGCAGCATCGGTGTAAGAAATAGGGACATGGGAGATACTGCAACACCTCAGGCTTTGCTCCTGCTGTCTCTACAGACTCTGTGCTGGGGTCCTGCCTTCCAGCCCTCTGCCCAGAGGCTCCACTGCCAGTCGTTTGCTCAGAGGCCCTGCTTCTGGCTCCAGGATGTTTGGCTCCACTGTCAGCCAGCGTTCTGGCCAGTGGCCTCACTGATGCCCGGGGTCTCTGCTCCTGTCTGTGCCCTTTGAAAGTTCCAGAAGGGAATGAAGCAGAATTCTAAAACACTGTACCACAGAAAACCTTGTCACCTGGTTTATCCAATCGGTGCCAGAGATAGCCAATCTTTCTGGAGAACGGTCTTGTGAACAGTCTAGTGAGGGACTAGCTTTGCAAGATAAGCCTCTGCGTGGACGGGCTGAACCTTATTAACTCTGTCTGCATCCTCTGGGAGCTGAAGACTCTCCATAGACTTCTTGCGTGTAGCCCAATGTAATATATGTTATCCCAGGGGCACTGAGACCACTGACCACTTCACTCTCCCTTGTCAGTGGTCTCAGGACCTCTGGGGTTACATATTCCCTCTGGGTATGTCTACGCAGCAGCCCTATTTCGAAGTAAGCTATCATCAACTATTTGCAACTTTTAAATTAAGATTTTGGAAGCGTTTCTAAAAATGTGCTGGAGGAATTGTTTTGAGAGTATTCCATGCCCATTAGCCAGGAGGTCAGACTATATCAGTCATCCTCTCTGGCCTTAGAATATATGAATCTTGCCTCACTTCTTTGCAAGTCGGAGAGGCTTAGGTAGATAAAATAAGCAGCCACTCTTTGGCAGCTCTTTCAGATTAACCTTTGGACCCTTTGAAATTCACTCAGTGATATTCTAAATTACCAAGGCTGTTCTGACTAGAAAAGAATATCTGAGCAAATATTCTGCCTTTAATGCAACACTAACTTTATTTCTATTTTGAAATATAGATAATATACTCGGTTTAAATAAAAATGTGCCTTTTTTGTTCAATATTTCCTGCCTTTTCAGTGCGTTAATCTGTCTGAACATCCCAAGACACAAACAAATGGCGTATTTCTTAAAAAGCTCTATGTCTGAGTCAATGTCCTAGAAAATGTAGGTTTTATTAGTCCATAGTGCTCACAGCTTCACTGGATATAGCACTTAGCTTCACTACTGCAGTCTAAAAAGTCATGTTAGAGTTCTATCCACTTTTCCTTCTTTGCAGCTGCAGGCTTAGATCTAGGAAGACTTTTTTGGCTTCTGTTTTTGGAAGTCAAGAGATTTTTAATTCTGCAGAATATATAGAGTCCTAGATCTTATTACCGTGCCTCCCTCCAAAGGGACATTTGGGATCATCTAGCCTGAACTCCTGCACATCACAGGCTGCAGATCCTCACCCTCCTGTTGCCTTAATAGAGCCTTGGCTTCTGGCTCAGTCACTGAAGTCCTCAAATAATTTAAAGACTTCAAATTACAGACACTCCACCATGTCCTCTCATTTAAACCAGAAAGTGGCTGTGCCCCAGGCTGCAGACGAAGACAACCCTCACACTCCTTGACCAGGATCTCTGCCAATCTGACCTGGGGAAAAATTCCTTCCTGATATCCAAATATGGTGGTCGGTTAGACCTTGAGAAATGCAGCAAGACTCCCCAGCCAGACACAAGGGAAAGAATTCTCTCTTGTAATTAGAGCCCTCAAGCTGGAATCCCAACCATGTACACCCTCCTCAGGCAGTGTCGGCTCCGCTGGCTTGGCCGCGTCCACAGAATGAAAGATGGAAGTATTCCAAAAGACATCCTGTATGGTCAGCTAGCCTCTGGCAAAAGACCTCCCGGATGCCCCCAGTTGCGCTACAAAGATGTCTGCAAGAGAGACCTCAGAGAGGTAGACATCGAGCTGGACAACTGGGAAGAACTAGCAGATGACTGCAGCAGATGGAGGCAGGGGTTACACAAAGGCCTTCAGAAGGGCGAGATGAGGATCAGACAGCTAGCAGAGGAGAAGCGAGTGCACAAAAAGCACACTAAGGACTTGCCAGACATCCACCACATCTGCAAGAGATGCAGCAAGGACTGTCACTCTCATGTGGGTCTTCATAGTCACAGTAGATGCTGTAAATGAAGTCCTCAGTTGAAACTATAAAGGGCGCGATCCATAGTCTATGCAGACTGAAGGATGCCTACTACAACCCCCTAATGTCCCAGCTCCAGCCTTTGGGAATATTTACCAGTGGTAGTCAAGATGGACAACCTGCCATTGTAGGCATAAGCATCATACCATGCACCCCCCCACACACAAACACACTCTTCAAGCCCTCTCTTGAACCAAGTTGTGCTTGTTTTTGCCCCCTCTGCTTCTCATGAAGGGCTATTTCAGAGTTTTGTTTCTCTGGTGGTTCACACCTTTGTCTAATTTCAAGACTAAACTTGTTGGTGGCCAGTTTATAACCATTTGTTCTTATGTCCACATTGGCATTTAATTTAAATAAGTCCTCTTCCTCCCTACTATTTATTCCTCTGTTTGTATTTAGAGAGCAAACCTATTTCCCCTCAGCCTTCATGTTGTTCAGCTAAATGAACCAAGGTCCTTGAGTCTCCTCTGATAAGATTGGTTTTCCAGTGTGACACAGCTGTGAAAAAGGCCAATGCAGTTCTGGGATATATTCTGGTTAGGCTAAATGAGGATCGTCCTAGTAGCCCTCTTCTGCATCTGTTCCAGTTTGAATTCATTTTTCTTATATACAGGTGACCAGAATTAAATACACTATTCCAGATGAGGTCTCACCAGTGCCTTGAATAATGTCAATAATACTTCCCTGTCTTTACTGGAGATATCTCACATAATGCATCCTAGAACCACATTAATCTTTTTCACAACTGCATTACATTGGTCACTGGATGATTGAGCCACCAACCAACTCACACAGGTGTTCATCCTGCTCTCACTTCCAACTCACATGTCCCCAGATTATAGCAAAAATTCATGTTGATAGTTGATGAGGACGTGATTCTGTATTATTTAGTTTCATCTCATTTTTTACTACTCCAGTTTTCAAGGTCTTTCAGTTCTTGTATGATATTCCAGTCCTTCTCCATTCCAGCAATAGCTCTTAACTTTGTCAATCTGCAAATTTTATTGGCACACTCCCAATTTTTGTGACAAGGTCAATAACAAAAATGTTAAATATGATTGGTCCTGAGACCAATCCCTGAGGAGCTGCACTAATAAGCCCCTTCCAGCCTGACAATTCACTTTCTAGTAAACTCAGTTTAGTCTCCCCTTTAAATAGTTCCTTATCCTGATATTAATTCTCATCTTAGTCCTCACCTTCTCCAATTGAATTAATATTTTATGTGGAACTGCATCAAATGCCCTGCTGCAATCCAAGTAGATTAGCTCAAATGAGGGGTTTTTGTTTTGTTTTATTTTGTTTTTCAGGCTATGCAGTAAATATTAAATCAAGCTGGTCCAGCATGATATATCCTTTGTAAAACCATGTGGTATTTTACTTTACCTGTCTTGAATTCCTTACTTTAAGACTTTGCATGTAATTGACATCAAACTCATGGGAAAGTAGTTTCCCAGATCAGTTTTTTCCTCAAAAATAGGCTCTATTTCAGGGTGTGTCCTTGGTATCAGTCTAGAAATTTCATAAGAATGGCTATGCTGGGTGAGATAAAAAATTCATCCAGCCCCGAATGCTGTCTTCTGACAATGGTCAATCCCACAGCAGGAGGGAAGAGAACAGGCAGTCAAATGATCAAGCCATTCTCAGCTTCAGGCAAACAGAATTTAGACACTTCAGAGCATGGTTTTGCATCCCTGCCCATGCTAACTAATAGCCATTTATTGGCCTGTCCTCCATGGACTTCTCTAATTAGTCTTGGCCTTCATAATGTCCTCTGACAAAGTGTTGTATAGCTTTAACTGGCTGTACATTGTATAAAAATATTACATTTAATTTGTTTTTAAATCTGCTTGCCTATTTAATTTCATTTTGTAAACCCTAGATCTCAAGTTATGAGGAATAAGTAACACTTCCTTATATAGTTGCTACACATCATTCCTGATTTTACAATCCCTTCTTAGATATCTCTTTTCCAAGCTGTGATGTCCCAGTTTTATTGATCTCTCCTCATATGAAACTGTTCAATACTTCTAATAATTTTTGTTGTGCTTCCGAACCTTTTCCAGTTCCTCTGTGTATGTGTGTGTGTGTGTGTGCGCGTGCGCACATGCACAGACACATGAGGTGCCAGTACTCAGCTGGCTCCCCATTCCCTTCCTCCAGCCAAAGGCTAGGGCTACTGAGGTGCTGCTACTCAGTTTTGGCAAGCATCAGCAGAAAAAAAACCAAAAAGCACAATTAGCTGGGACCACCAGACCTGAAAGCAGTATTCAACATATGGGTTTACCATGGATTTAATAGAGGCAATATGATACTTTCTTTCCTTTTCCTAATGATTACTAGTATCCTGCTCTTTTTGATGGCTGTTGCACACTCTGTGGATATTTTCAGAGACACTTTTCATGTGCCAATCCCCTTAATATTCTTGCACAGATATTAGCTAGGCTCCCCAAGTAAGATGATTTGTCTTTCATCTCAGATGCAACTTCCATATCTTAATTTCCATTAGCCATACTGCCATTACCCTCAAGCTCCTCGTGAACTTTGTTTAAAAATTGAGGCAAAATACTTATTAGATAATTGGCTATGCCTAGATTATCTTTAATTGCTGTCCTATCCTCAGTCCTTCGTGGTCCCACTTATTTCCATATTTTTCTTTTTTTATGTAGTGATAGAATGTTTTAGTATTGGTTTTCAATTTATCTGTGAGGACAAACTTTTGTGGCATTTGGCAGTTCTCATTTTATCCTGGTACATTCTGCCTGCCAAGAAGTAGCTTTCCTTGATGATTCATTCCTTGTAGGCTTTATGCTTTGTTTTCATCACCTGTTGTGGGGATACTTGCTCATCCAGCTTCCCTATGAATTTTCCCCCTTCATTGAGATTCATCCTTCAGTTACTTGAAGGCAAAGTTGCAGAAACTAATTCCAAGCCTCCTCCACATTCAAATCATTGAGGCCTTCAGTTCACTTCACTTTCCTGACTACTTCTCAGGATCCAGCCCAAGATTGAAAATCAGCACTGAAAGGTTATAGCCCTGCAGCCTGCACCTGACTTATTTGACCTGGGCCAGCCATGGGTATCTTGTGGATATAACTATGCCACATAAAGTCCAGTATACTGAGTTAAGAAAAGGGGTTGCTCTATTGTTAGAGAGCTGAGTGAATATTGCAAAATAGCACTCTAAAAATAATGGCACAAGCCACGACTGCGTACCTTTTGCTAGCTCTCCACAAATCTTTGAGACACTATTTTATTTGCAGGAATATGCACAGACAGCAAGCTTCAAAGCACTGTGCAGGTAGCTACAGAAAATGAAATAGATTGCTTGGTCCATATCTGACTGACTTTTTCCACAAAATAATTAGACTTTTCTTAACAGAATGAACTAAAATCTCCCACCCAAGGAGAGCAACTGAGAAAAATCCAAGCTGTCCACCACATGAAAGAAGTCTGATGATCAAGACTTCCTAAGCTACGGAAGAGGCAGTGAATCTGTCTCCTGGTCTGGCGTAAGAAGTCCAAACATTTTCAGGGCACATTCACCATTGATCTGATAGCAGGCTAGCCACCTTCCCCCTAATTGAATGCAATGCTGATCCTCTGGCTTAACACTCTCAGGGCATCCTGGTATGCACTTTATCAATGAGGATAAATGATTAAAAGATTGATAGCAGAAGCTCTTTAAAATATCCAGAATGAACCTTATATCCACTTTCACTTTTCCTGAAGACAGGGCAGTTTGTACAACAGAGAAATCTGCACTGATTGTCATTGGTTATCACAAAATAGTCCAGGGGTTCTCAAACTTCACTGCACTGTAACCCTCTTCTTACAACTCGAATTACTTTGCAACACCACGAGGGGGACACAAAGCTGAACCCCAAGAGCTTCACTCTAGGCAAGGGGTCTGTGACCTCAGCCATACTGAGTCACTCCTTCAAGGTCACGTTTTTAAGGTAAACACTGACATACTGTGCCAAAGCTAAAAGATGAACAACGATCCTGTCTCTCACACAGTCACCTGTCATGCTGTTAGTAGGCTTAAATTCTGTCAGATATGAAAACGTGTGCGGTTCCTCTGTTCACTCTACTTTTCCAAATATCTACTCTGTTCTGAAAGGTCTTATTACTTCCCTCAAGGATGGGTGTGTCATGCCTTGGGATGGACTGATTCAGACCATTCAACTACTTAAAAACATCTGCAAGCTTCACAATCCATATTGGTTCAGAAAGTTCACAGAGGTCATGCGATTATGCAAAGAAAGAAAACATTAAAGCTCTTTAAAGCCAAAAACTCTTTCCAGCGCTCTGCCATGAGATAGCCAATGCGCTCTATACAAAACAGTTATTTGTTATGTCCTGCATCCATTTCTAAACAGTACTTTGAAAAACAGGCATCGATTGAAAGTCTGGGATTTTACAGAATTCACAGCTGTCACAGCTGTATTAAGCATATCATGTACTTTGGGTTCCATTTTTTTTTGATGTAAGGGACTTGTAACGCAATATACAGTTTCACAATTACCTGGCTTCCAGTCTTACTTCAACTCCACTTCTATAGCCTGTCATAGCAGCAGCAGCAGCATCTGTACAAACCGCTCCACACTTCTCCCAGTTCAACTTTCAGGAAAAGATCAGTTTTGTATATTTCTTGACCTGTGGTCCATTCTGGTAATTCCTGACAAAAAATTCCCCCGGCCAAATACAATGAACAAAACACTAATTGTGCTGCAATACTAACATCAGCTGTTTCAGCAAGCTGAATTGCCAACTTTGCATGTGTATGTAGCCTTTAAATTAGTAGGAATTATATAACACTTACAGTACTTTAAATTTCTTCTCATTAGTAAATATTGTGGTTGCAAGTTTCCCTGCTGAATCTTCACTTACTTTCACTTTGCACATTTCTACAGTAGCTGAAACAACCATTTCATCTAAAATGGCCTGGGACTTTTTTTTTCTTTGAAATCTGAAGCCATGTTAAGAAAGATGCTTTTAGAGCCTCTTCTGGAACTGTTACATTTTGTCATTGATGTTTTGTCAATTGTATTCTTTGTCACAAAGCAGTGAGATTTTTATATTGACACATGCAGTGTGAGTTTTGCAGAGTTGTTCATACACCATGGAATATGTTGAGTAGTAACAGAGAGGAGGCCGTGCTAGTCTATACACTATCAAAACAAAAAGCAGTCAAGTAGCACTTTAAAGACCAGCAAAATGGTTTATCAGGTGAGCTTTCGTGGGACAGACCCACTTCTTCAGACCATAGCCAGACCAGAACAGACTCAATATTTAAGGCACAGAGAACCAAAAACAGTAAGCAAGGAGGACAAATCAGAAAAAGATAATCAAGGTGAGCAAATCAGAGAGTGGAGGGGTGGGGGGAGGTCCAAATACCATCACTGGACCTAACCAGGTTACTCACAGAATCACGGGCACTTTCTCATGCTCCTCTACTAACATCATATATGCCATCATGTGCCAACAATGCCCAGATGCTTTGTATATGGGACAGACTTCTAACTCCCTTAGACAAAGGGTCAATGGGCACAAAAGAGACATCAAAACACTCCAGATCCACAAACCAGTTAGTCAACATTTTAATGGAATGGGGCATTCTGTCAATGACCTAAAGGTATGTGTGTAACTGAAAAGGAATTATCGCACCTTTTTGGAAAGAGAAACAGCCGAGCTGGCTTTTATATTCAAATTCGGCACATTAACACATGGTTTAAATCATGATGGGAACTTTCTGAGTCACTATAGGGGCTTGTCTGCATACTTGGCTCAGTCTAATTCTTGATCTTCCCTCCCCACCCTCCACTCTCTGATTTGCTCACCTTGATTATCTTTTTCTGATTTGTCCTCCTTGCTTACTGTTTTTGGTTCTCTGTGCCTTAAATATTGAATCTGTTCTGGTCTGGCTATGGTCTGAAGAAGTGGGTCTGTCCCATGAAAGTTCACCTAATAAACCATTTTGCTAGTCTTAAAAGTGCTACTTGACTGCTTTTTGTTTTCATGGAATATGTTGTGTAAACAGGAATTGATTTATTGTTTTTCATTGTGCAGCAATGCAGACATGCAAAGAAGTATTTTTAAAGTGTTTGTAATATTTTGTAACCAACTTGTGGTATCTAAGGAAGCCAGTTTAAGAATCACTACCCTAGTGGACAGATGAATCTGTCTATCATGGGCACCACCTCCTCTCTCCTGGTGTTATCATGGAGAAGAATTGGTAGTGAAGGACGAGGTATTTCAAGTGAGAAGAACTGGTAGTGAAGGACAAGGTATTTTTTCCTGCTTCTTGTATCTATCATGAATTTAACGATAAAATGAATGCAATCCCAGTCACTGTGAAACTTATTCTCTAACATTTCCTTGCTTACCTTGTGCTATGGTATCTCCCTAAGCTCTTCTCTATGCTCTCTCCTTGAGAGATTCAAACACTACTGATTCCTTCAGACTTGTTCACAAAAGATTAGGTCACCCATCCAAGGAACAGAACCTTCCTGACTCCTGTGATGTGAGTGGCTGGTTGCAGAGTTGGAATGCCCACATCAGAATAGTGGATACTTGAAGGCGTTCTTGCCATGAATAGCTTATGAACACTCCCTAGATTCAATGTTTGTTAAAGGAATTTCTCAAACAGTTATAAATAAGGAACAACTTTGGGAAAACTGTATTAGGATGCAGATGCTTCACAGACAGTAAAAGAAGAGAAATCCAATGAATAAATAGTTTACAATGAATAATTTAACTAATTCTAGACAATATAACACTGCAACCTTCTCTCATGAAGAGACATAAACCTCTTCTTTATTTTGAATAAGAATAACATATTTTTCATGTCTGTAAAGTTTTTGACATGCAATTTCTTTCTGTCTGTTTGCTATGTGAATTTATCACTAAATTTCCTGGTTTTTTTCCCTCTCCCAAATAGGTATATAGATGTCATATCTAGCTTGTAATGTTGATTTATAATATTAACATAGGCTTTCAGACTCTTTGAAAATATTCTTTCCACTCTTTTTAAAAAAGCTTTTCTGTCACTTACTAAGATGAAGAGCAATTTATGAGATTGTCTAGTTCCATTTAGCATAGCAAATCGTTTTCATTTCTCATTATCAGTAGGCAGTTTAAGAAGCCTTATTTTGCTGTGCTTCTCACTATTAATTTATTTTATATGAAAGAGGGGAACACCAGAATTATTTTCAGTCATAATGAATTGCTAAATCTACGCAGTATCTGGAACATAAGAGAGCTTCTAAGTACAACGTATTTTTATAAATTAAAGGAATGAAATCCAGTTCTTGATTTTTTTTTTGTGATGAGCACAGTAAAATGCATCCACTTCCCCAGAAATTTTTTCTTAATATTGGATTAATCTCTTCTAAATTTAAACATTAACACTATTTTTATTTATATGATCTCTTGGAATCTCTCAAAATAAAAAAATATAAAGTTATGTGGCTACAGATATCGCTTTAGTCTACATGTTCAAGAAGATTTGGGATATTAGAGGAAAGATTTGCCAAAATAAAACACAATAAATTTATTGAAAAATAGCATATCATACTACCAATGGAAGGAAAAATTAGGTTGGCAGAATGTCATTGTCCAACGTGATTACACAGGATATGAGTCTCTCTTTTCTTGGTAAGATGAAACATGACCACTCCTGGTCATTTTGGACATCTTTAGTTGGAAAGACCTCCATTTTATGGCTTAGGCTGGGTCTGCACTACAGAGTTTTGTCGACGGAAGTGGTCTTCTGTTGACAAAACCAGGGAACATCTACATTACAAATGCATTCTTTTGAATCTGTTGACAGAATGCAGCACTTTTGCAGCGGACTTCTGTCATGACCGTTAGAGGCATAGCACCTCTGTCAACAAAAAATAGTATAGATGCTCCAGGAGTCCCTCTGTTGACAGAGAGGGCTTCCAGTTTACCAGTCAGGCCTGTTTGCAGAACTTCCACTTGGCTGTTCTGGGCAGGTCTGGGCAGTCTGGCCGCTCTGTGTTGACAGAGGGGATTGACAGGAAAAGCCTCTATTTCATGCGGATGCATTCTATTGGCAGAGGTTCTGTTTGGAAACATCTGTCAACACTGACTTCTGTCAACAGAAAGCTGTAATGTAGACACAGCCTTAGGGTATGTCTTTAGAGTTAGTGCAGGTCAGCTGCATTCAAGATAGTTTAGTTCTAGTGAGAACAATACCTGAAGATACCAGGAACAATATCTTGTTAAATAACTGCCCCAGTATCCCTTTGTCTGTTATCTACTTGAGGAGTTCTTGGTTAAGTGCTGGTCTCCGCTTGTCATCTAGTATGCTTTTAAGGAGCACATGAAATCTTTTTCCAGGGGATAAGGCAATAGGTCATGTTTATTGAAAGCACAGATTAATCATTAAGAAAAGCATATGCATCCATTCACACTTACATACCCGCCTTCCTCCAGCTGGCTTTATAGTTACCAGTCCTTATTAACAATGAGGACTTCAGTGGAACCTTTAAAGCCTGACAAATTTATTTGGGCATAAACTCTCGTGGGCAAAATCCCGTGAAATTTGATTAAATGAGTTTTTGCCCACTAAAGTTTACTCCCAAATAAGTGTTTAGTTTTTAAGGTGTCACAGAACTCCATGCTGTTTTTGAGGATACAGACTAGTACAGTCCTTGTTGCCTGAATCAACCTAGTGGCTAGCTAAGCTGAAGATGAGTTGGGAGCTGGGCCTCAGTTAGATACACATCCAATACTCAGTTGTTTATTGAAGTACAACTCACAGCCTTCTGTTACCTATATTTGTAGTAAAACAAAACAACAAAAATGTAGCACTTTAAAGACTAACAAATCATTTTGTTAGTCTTTAAAGTGCTACATTTCTGCTGCTTTGTTTCATTAGTCTGTATTCTAACATAGCTACCACTCTGTTACTATCTGTATAGTAGTTATAGTAGTTATCCCACATACAGGTTGGTATCAGCTGGTATTTGCTCAATACGAAATGGCTGTTCTTACAGTCACCTTTCATCAGTTATGTCTGGATCCTTCACACAAGCTGAGCACTGGGTGTTTACATAGCTTCTGCTTAGTCTGGGATGGATGCCTGGCACTTCAGGGTTGCTAATAAGCACTTTGGCCATAGCGCTTCATTCCTTCACACCCTTCTTCTTGTCATTAGGCCCACCTACTACTAGCTTCAAATTGCCCTTAGCTATCCGCACACCATACATTCCCATTCTTGCACAGAGCAGTACAATAAGACCCCTTTTTATGTATAACATAATAATGTAATAGCATGAAATTCAAACAACAAAGTATAAGATTCTAACAGAATAAGGCAAAATATAGACAAAGTAATTTAAATACAAACAATGCAATAAATGCTCCTATTTCTATTCTTTATTAAGATGACCAATTATTTCTCATGTGAGGTTGTGTAGATGCTATATCCTAAACACCCTCATATAAAAAGAACCCTTAACTAAAAAACCTAAAATAATTTCATTGAAGTTGGCTACCATTGTGCCTGATAATGAATTGCTTCCATCTGACAAGAGGATTTTAAGGCTGTGCAGATACATGCCTTACACTGGAATTCCTAACAGCCAGCGCCAATGCACTGCTGTCTCTCCATAGACTATGAACATTGCTGCAGTTATCAATTACCATGTACCTCTTTCTAAGCAAGCACATTTTTTCTTAAGGGAAAAACATAGGAAAAAAACCCCCAACAATAGTTAAGAGATTTAAACCCCCTACTCAACACAGCAGAAGTCAGCCCTCAATCTTATGGGGCCCTAGCAGGGCAAAGTCTTTCCAAACCTTCAACTAGGATAGGGACAACTGTTGGACAAAAGGTCCTTCGATATGCAGGATCAGGATGAGTCAATTCAGGCTTATCCTTTAATGTTAAAATCCTTTTAACTTTTTTCCTAGTCTCTGAAAAATTTGGCCACCAACAGTTTATGCTAACCATTCCAGAGGCTGGAGCTCTTCAGAGCTGTTTAAGTTCAGTGGGTATGTCTACACTGCAATAAAAGAACAGCATCACAGCCACAGGTGGCCCAGGTCAGCTGACTTGGGCTAGTAGGGCTCAGGCTGAGGGGGCTATAAAATTTCAGTGTAGAGATTTGGGTTAAACTGGAGACTAGGCTTTGACACCTTCCACCCATGAGGGTCTCAGAGGCCATACTGCACCGTGTTTGTCTATGCTGAAACTTTGAAGCCCCATAGACGTAATCAGTGTTGTGGGATTTTTATAGGCAGTTCACCTTTACCATCCCCCCAGCTTCATCACACAGACTGGTTTTCAATTCCTGGAGAAGTTATGGTAACATCTTCTCTGGAGCAGAAGACAAGAATCCATAAATGATTCACATATTTAATACAAATGGTCCCCAAAAATACTGCATGGGGTTGCAAAATATGTTACAGAGGCTGCTGTCCTCCCATGGCTGTTCTTGCTGTTACCAAATAGTTTTCCTTTGCCCCAGAGACAGAAAGAACAGATGCTGTAAAGAGGTCCAGATTATGTGGAAGAAGGTAGATAATACTTCAGCTGGGCTGAGTCCAGCTTTCAGGCCAAATGCTTGACACTTGTGATGGAACATGAGAATTATCACATGCCTGCAACATTTAATTTTTAGATTACTCATGAGCTGTTTTCAGCTCTGGAATTGTAACCCCAGTGTTAAGAAATGGCATTTTTCAGAGGCTGCGGTGTAAGTTCTGGGGCTATAGAGTCCTTCAGAGGCTGAAGCATGTGAGATTAGTTAAAACTTTCTGTGTGGAATTTGTCAGTCAGACAACAAGCAACATGTCACTGTGTGGCCCTTTCTGAACTGTTTTATGCTTATCTACCAACACTCATTTACTCCAGTTCATTTGTCTACTTGTTCAATAAAGTCGCTATACATTTCACAAAGACTGCAACCTAATTCCCTTTGGGTCCTATGCCTTAATGAGAACTTCAGATTCAATATCGGTGGCTGGCAGGATTTTGCTCATCTTGTTAAATCTTTCTAGCATCTAATTCCATATGTCAGCAAGAGCGGGTTACAAGGTTCCCATCATATCCATGTAGAAAGAATTAGCCATTGCCTCAAGATTAGCATCATCTAACTGATCTGGATCACTTGCAGGTAACTTCAGTGTTCTCTTGTATATGATTGTAATCACCTTATAGCTGAAGACAGGCACAGAAGTCAAAAGCTGAAAAGTAGATTTTAAGGTACACAACTGGCATACCTAAAATTGTGTATCAGCCATCAACGTTCCAGGTGAATATAGACATAGACTTTGTGTAGATGCTAGCAAAGTTATTTGCTGTGTAGACATACATTAAGGTGCCACCAGGTTTCTTGTTGTTTTTACAATACTGTGTTGACATAGTAAAAAGAATACATCGAAGAACTGGTTCTCTCACATTCAAAGCATGCTGGAAGTATTTCGGACCTTTGTGAGCATATACAGAGCAATTGGCACTTCTTCAGGTGGGAAAAAAATCGTTCTTAAGGGCAGCTTTCCCTGGGTACAATTTTATGTAAGTGGTACATTTTTCAGAACTAAATTAAATACAGGTCAGTCATGGTATCTCTGAGGCAGACAGACGTTATTAGGCTGCATCTGTGTATTAAGTCTACATTAAAATAATAGAATGACTTTTCTGAGGGGGGTTGTAACCCTTATTGTAATCTTTTGTTGAGTAAGAAAGAGAGAAATGGACAACTGGATTGGGACTAGGGGGTCCATATTTCCCTAGGCCAAATACAGGACACCTGGAGCTGGGGGCGGGCAGCTCCCCAGCTGCACCTGCTAAGCAAGTGCAGCTCCCTGGCTGCCCTATGCCAGGGAGCACCAGAGCAGGGCTGCTGCCCCATGAGGAAGGTCCACACTCGCAGAGGTACTCGCCCCGTGGGAGGGGCGGGTTTACAGATGACCCATGCTGCTGGGTGCCAGGAATAGGGCTGCAGCCCTACCGGTGTAACTCTGCTGGTGTAGCTCCTGGCTTCTCCCCAAGCAGGAGAGCTGGGAAGGGGCTGCAGCCCCAACAGTGTTCTTCCAGCTTCCCCATGCCATTGGGAGCTGGGAACAGGGCCATGGACCCACTGGTGTAGCTCCTGGCTTCTCCCCACACTAAGGGGAGCTGGGAATGGGGCTGCAGCCCTGCCTGGCCGGGTCTCCCTGGCTGGAGGGGTGGCTTCCCAGGGCACCAGATCCCATTGAAATCTGAAAAAGGATTCCCTGATACCCTGCCTTACTAACCTATAGCACAGCCCCTGCTGGGTCCCAGTCCTGCTGCTGCCTGTACATGTGGCCACTGATTATGTGCTCTCCAGCCAGCAGCTGCAGTTGTTCTGACCTTTGGGAAGGGCAGCTCAGCAGGGAGTGTAGATATGGGACAATTAGACCTTTTGTTAAAATAAGTTGGGGCATCTTCCTGCCGCCTGAAATAGGGGACTGTCCCGGCCAAAATGGGATAGATGGTCACCCTAACTGGGACTGAAAGAGTTAATCTTTTAGGCTACACCTACATGAGAAGGTTTTGTCGACAAAAAACCTGTGGAGCATCTACACACAAAATGCATTTTGTCGACAGGAAGAATGCCTTGTGATAAAAAAGCCACGTAGATGCTCCTGGGGCCCCACTGTTGACCAACAGGGCTTCTGGTTCATTGGGCAGCCCTGTTTGCTGAGCTTCCGGTTGGCTGTTCTGTCAAGAGAGCAGCTGGGCAGTCTGGCTGTTATCTGTCGACAGAGCAGATTGCTCTTTCAATCCACTTTTGTGTGTGGAAGTGATCTGTCGACAGAAGTTGTGTCAGAAAATCTCTTCTGCCAACTTCTGTCAACCGCTTGCTGTAGTGTAGACGTAGCCTCACTGTTCCATATGCAGACTGGGGCCAATTATTGATTTGAGCTGAGTGACTTGGTTTGAAGAAAAGTGATAAGTCATTTATTATTCCAGAGCCCAAATCAATGATGAATCAAGGAAAGTGCCATTTAAGACTTCAAGGATGAGAAATTGCTGATAAATCTAATAAAACTGCACATGGATTGAGAAGTTGAAACCAACTTACTTATGGTATTAAAATAGGTGAGGTAATTAAAGGCAGATTTTGTTGGAACAAATACTGAGGCTTTGACTGCAGCCTCAGTGAAAAGAAAACCCTTGTCATAATAATGTCAAGGCAAGTCAGGAGATTTGGGTGCCTGTTTTATTCAGGGCAGAGGGGTGAGCTTGCTTAAAGATTCAGGAAGCATCCTGAGGGGAGTTAGACAGCAGGCTTTTTTTAATGGGGACCATCTGTATTTTTGCAGCACTAGCATAAGAAGGCCTGGGGCCTCCCAAGTGCTGCTAGAGTGTTACTGCTGCTGCTAATTATTGAGGGAACAGTCAGCTGAAACTGTCAGAGAATTGCTTCGTATTTTGTTCTCCATTTTTTTGCTGAATTAAGAAATAATAATATCTGGTCCAGGTAATTTAGGGGGTCCCTGGTTTTAAGTCTGTGTTCCAGTTCATGGCAAACCTGATAAGGAAGGGGGGAGGCTTCCGAGTCTGCAAATGGAAAAAAAGAGAAATATAATATCCAATCATAGCACCCGCTTCTGTGAGCAGAGGACAGAGGAAATTGAGACTAAGCCCATTGGAAGGCACACGATACTAGTCCTGAGGCAACATGCCATCTTCCCTGATAACATGGAACCTTTCACTGAACTGTCTTGTGCATCAGGGAGTGCTAGCTATACATAGGGGTGCTGTGGGGGCTTGGAGAGTAATAGATCCCCACGACATCCCAGTGCCTGTAAATGCCTGAGTTTCAGCATAACACTGAAATCATTAGCATTAGTAATTGAATAACCTGCATATGAAAAATGAATTCACCACATACGCACAAGCAGCTGGCCACAAAGGTTTGGCAGCATGACCATACGGGTCAGTGGGGATTTCAAATAGTGCAGTGATCATGGCCCTGTAGGGTGTGACCCAAGACATGTGAACTCTTGAGCCATTTAGATGTTTTGGGATTGAAACCTGTTACCTGTCCCACTGTCCAGGCTCCACAAGTAGAAGACAGGAGTTTTCATGTTTTAAGAAGGATATTCCTGTCTAGCCAATGATATCGCATAGATTGTTTCTTAATTGTGTGTTATTGTGACACGCTATACCTGACAATGGCACCCTGGATCTCCATACTCCCCACTGTGATGTGATTATGATGTGTTTTGTACAAACTATCCCTTGCTGGGTGTCATTTACAGACTCTTGATCTGTTGAACTTTACTGTCTTATTGAATTGTGTGTGTGATGGGCCAGGACCCCTTTCAAACTGACACCTGATGTGCTCAGATGCCACTGAGCCTGCTTCCCCTGACAGCCTGGGTAACATGTACCCCTTTCTTGTTGAGTTTAGCTCACTAGCCTGCCTCTACCGAGACATGGGGACAGGCCGTGTGCACAAGGCTGCAGGCACACACTGTAAGCAGCATAATGTGGGTGTGTCTACGCTAGGCACTAAGTTCGAAGTTGTCAAAGTTAGGCACTACATCGAAGTAGCCAGCAGAGAGTCTACACACATTTTTTCCCTTTGAACTAAACTTCGAAGTTAACCCTAGGGAGCCCAACTGCGAAGTCCTTACTCCATTCCTAGGAATGGAGTAGGGCCCTACTTTAAAGTTTAACTTCGAAGTAGGGTGTGCGTGTCGATGTTCAACTTCAGAGTTGCTTAGCTGTACTCTGGGAGCTGAAGCCTGGATAATTATTGCATGTGAGTTAATGAAGTATATCTATGTATGTGTTCATGAAGTATGTAGTTGATGAGGGGTCAGCAACCTTTGGCTCTCAGAGAAATGCACTGGCAGGCTGTGAGACCTTTTGCTGATGCTGACCGTCTGCAGGCACGGCTTCCTGCAGCTCCCAGTGACTGCAGTTTATTGTTCCTGACCAGTGGGACCGGTAGGAAGCAGCAACCACTACATCCCTGTAGGCCATGTTGCTTCCTGCAGCCCCCATTGACCAGGAACAGTGAACCACAGGCCCTGGGAGCTGCCGGAAGCAATATGGCCTACAGGGATGTAGCAGTAGCTGCTTCCTACTGGTCCCGCTGGTCAGGAGGCTAAAATTCAGACTGAGTCCATTGTTGTTTCTTACATAACCAATTCTGACCTCTGTGCTGAACATTTTTAGCACAGTAAACTCTCAAAATATGCGGCTTCAAGTTGTGTGTAATTCTCTTTAATGTGAGTTAAGCACAATTTGAAGCTGCTTTGTGGGTGTCAGCCTACCTAGCTGCCTGCAGCTGCCGGAAACTAGTGTAGCCAGACATGAACCCCTCATTTGGCCTTTTCTTCTTCTCCCCCCCGCCACTAGGAGAGACAGAGAGAGAAACAAGCAGGGGAGACAGGTAGCCTTTGATGTCCTGGGAATGCAGGTGTGCTGTCTCGCCCAGCCTCTCCACTATACACAAAAACCAGACAGTGAATGGGCTAGCTAATGGCCGCCCTTCTGGCTGATCTCGGTAATTAACACGCCTTGATCACTTCCCTAGGAAGAACGGGGAACCCCCGCCCATCACCTCCAAAGGTGCCCAATTGTCCACAATTTACAGGTGCAAATTGAGACTTGCACCTTCCCTGGGAAACCTGGGGTTCAAAACATTCCTCCCAATTGGCCACTTGAGACGAGGAAGAAGCTTACTTGACAAAAGGGGCATAAAGGGGCTTGGCAGCCCCCCCCCCACACTTTTGAGTTTCAATCATCTACACCTGCTGGCCAGGTCTGGAATTAACTCCTGAGACTGTGGATGCCTGGTTCGTATCTACTTCTTCCCGAGGGATTGAGAGAAAGATTCTGGGTCACACTGGAGCTGGGAGGCAGGGGTAAGAATTACACCTGTATTACACTTCTTTCCTATAGGAATTGAGGGAAAGACTCTGGTTCCACCAGGTCTAAGAGGCAGGGGTAAAAATCACACCTGCAACGTGCCTTTCTTGTGTACACATTAATTGTATTACTTTAAGCTAGCTAGTTTGTCTAAAACTTTTCTTAAGTTAAATTATGTTGTTTCCCCTTTAAGAACCACGAGTACTAACTTGTACTTCAATCATTTGTCTTAGTTAAATTGTTTCTATCTTTGTATAAATAAAAAGTAACTGTTAAAGCCTCTCTAAGTGTAATTTTCCTCTTGCTGCTGTACCTGAACTAAACACAAACCAAAGAACCCAGCCTGCCCTGGCTGCTTAGCGTAGCTGCTGGTGTGGCATCACCCCCTTTGCCCCACCAGACCCTTAGCTGGCACCTGCGCATCAGCTCACAACTAGGCAGGCTAAGAGCCCCTTCTCCCTGCCTCCCCCTAGCCACACAGCTGACAGACATGTGGCTGGGGGAAGGCATGGAGAAGCAGCCAGGAAACTGACCAGCCCTGGTGGGCTGGTCAATTTCCTAGCTCCAAGGAGTAGAGAGGAGCTGGGAGCCAGGCTGCCTCTGGTTATTGGCTCTTCTCCACTGGCTGGAGCCAGGTAACTGACCAAGGCTGCTACCTTAGTCAGTTTCCTGGCTCTGCAAAGGGAGGGGATCTGGGAGCCGCCTGGTTCCCAGCTCCCCACTGCTTGTGGGACCCTGGAAACTGACCAGCTCATGGCTGGTCAGCTTCCTCGGTCCCCCCAGAGGTGCGGAGCTGGGAACCAGGCAGCAGCCTGGTTCCCAGCTGCCCTGCACTGGAAGGAACTGGGAAACTGACCAGCTATGAGCTGGTCAGTTTCCTGGGTCTCACAAGCAGTGGGGAGCTGGAAACCAGGCAGCAGCTTGGTTCTTATCTCCTTGCCACTTGCAGGACCCAGGAAATTGACCAGCAATGTATTTCTGGGGTGCAAAGCTGGGACGGGCTGATTTGCCGATGCCTCTCTGTATAATTCATGAGTGCCTTAGAAAATATTCATGCAATTTAACTGGGTGAGTCTCCACATGCTGATGGCTGAGATATCACTGAGCTTGGCAAGGCATTGCTGCTTGTCAGTGTCATAGCATTATGAGATGCCAGGCTGGAGAGTGAAGGAGGTGCAGTGGTCCCCTAGGCTCAAGTTGTATGCCAGGGATCCCATCACAATTGTGAAAGGGCATGTGGCAGCATAAATAAATCAGGAGGCCTGCAAAATTGTCACCGTGGTAGTTATTTATATTTATCAGTACTAGTTCATTGTTAGACATTTTTTGTTTTTTATCTTCTTAAATTATTTTCAAATGGGTTGGTGTTATTCAGCCAGCCGGGTAAATAGATGAAAAACATTTGGTGAATAATTTTTTGATTTTTTTTTCAGTAGATGAATAACAGATTTAGAGAAAAAGTTTGCTTTATTTTCAGAAAGACCTGGTTGATTAAACTTGTCTGCAAAAGTTCAGATTTACTTTGTTGTGCCATTTTCACAGGTGAGTTTATGTTCCTTTTTAGAAGAGCATGTTTTTTGCGTTTTTAACAGTTGTGGTATTTCCTAAAGTGTTTGTCTGTACAAGTTGAAATCACCTTATATAATTCAAACCTGTGCAGAGTACAATCCTTGTACACCCTGTAATGCATAACTTTCTCTAGCTCTCATGACTTACAAGTATATAGATAAGTAAATTCAATAAAATGAAGCTCTCAGAATAGCCTCCTTCAGGTAATGGAATCACCGCCTAATGTCCTGAGTGTGACACTTCCAATTTTTCAAGACTCTGGTGAATCATACCCTGCATTACAGAGCAACAAGAATCTTATATGAGCAAAACCCCATAGCATTTCCAAATTTCATATGCGCTTCTCTTGGGCCTGAACACTACTAGACGGCTGGTATATTTTTAGTAACAGATTTAAGAAGAGCAGGAATTATGGAACAGCAACAATACAAAGAGAGTTGAAGGTACTGTAAATCCAAGATTAGTTATATAAATGTAGATAAGCGTGTCTGCAGCCGCTTGGTTTTGTTCCTTTTTGAAAAAGGACCTAGAGATCAGTCATTTTGTCTTTAGTGTTGTAAACTGGGTGAGATGGGAGAGAAAGAGGGAACATGCTGAAACGATGTATTCAGTTGGCAGCTGGAACTTTTGTACAGCGTTGGTTATAAAATTCTTCCTCTTTTAAAAGTTATAAGGCCTGTAATTTATAGTGCATTGTATCATAGCGTAAAGTTTTCAAGTGCTCTTTTGTGATCATTTGTGAACTGCTGTGTCACTCCTGCAATGCTGGAGTTTGCTGTGACTCCGTACACCATTGCCATTGCTCCCAGCATTGCTAACTTTGGAAGTGCACTCCCCCCATCATGTTTTTTGCATTTCTGGGGATACATTGGGTAAGGAAATAGGAACTGATGTGCTAACAGTGCTCCCATGGTTCAAAAGTCATGTAATAATTCTGCTTCTTTAGGTATAATAAACAGCCACAAGGTGTGCTCACTGTACAAACTCTTCTTACAGCTAAAACAACCTCCTCTCGTACAATCTCCCTAAAAAGGAAAATATATGGAATCATCAGCACAACCATAGTGATGCTTCTTAGGGCTCCCAGGGTGGTGAGTCATTTGTTGCCTGCCTCCAAAGCAAGGGAGTCTTGCTTGTACTGAGCAAATGTTAGCTCCCTGACAAAAATCAACCCTCAAGCACTTGCCACCAGCCCTATCTGTTCCTGGCTCATTGACAACACATGCATCCAAAACCCTTCAAAGTGTCCCCTGTGGTATCCAGTATCAGATTATCGGATAGTCACAGAAATCCCATATTCTCTGGTCCCAAAGGAACACTGCACTTTAAATCTCAGCTCCTGATTCACATGCAGGACTTGAGCTCAATTATAAACAAAAAGAATTTGCTTTAAAGAATAGGGATTCAAATAAAAATCAGTGTAAGGAGAACAATAAATGGTTACATACATAACCTCATTGCATGCTTTCTAGAGGCTAAACTTCACCTTGTTGTTTTACTTCTTCTTGTTAGTTTTAGCATTTGGCTTAGAATGCTAACAGACTCCTATTGTATGACCTGCAATACGGTGGTGCCCCTTAGAAACAAGCATCTCCGGCTCCTGCTCGGAAGGAGGTTGTCTCAGGATGCTCTATCTTTAAGTGACCTATTTGGAAATACAGACCTTGAGAGCATAATTTTGGGAATTTATATATAACTCACATTTTCCATACATTCACACATATATCTCACAATGGGCATGATGCCAAGAGTGACACAGGGTTTCATTACAGACCTTACATGACATTCTTTCAAACCCAGTGATTTCTATACCCCATTGCTCCCTGGAAGTTAGCATCCAGAGGGTCTTATATCACAGCTGCTGTTGTCTGTGACACCATGAATGCCAACCAAAAGAACAAGATTTAGCACTTGACAAGATGCAAAATCCTATGAAATGGTAATTAGACTGTATCTGTGTAACTGTACTATGTCAGTATTACATGCATAATTCTGTGTTTGATGCTCATTTTTAATATACAACTACAAGATACCTAGAGCCTGGTTCTCAATTAAACTGCTAAAGCAATTTTATAGGGAGCTGTAAGTAAATGTGCCTACTACTTACATCCACTTAAAGGCCACTTTCACTGCCAGAATAGTGTTAAAGTACCTTAGTGTAAATGAGAATAAGGTCCTCAGTGTCTTGATATGTGTAAAGATCTGAAGAAATCTGTCCAATAGAAAGTTATAACATAATGGGTGTCTACAGTAATTACATTCTTATTTAAAAAAGCAGTTATTTTTCTGGGCTAATGTTCATTAAGATGCAAAAACAACTATCCTAAGTTCATGGCAAATAATTTTACTTACTCAGATAAGGATGAATTACAGCTAACTCAGTGATGCTAACTGGAACCCTGAAATAGTAGTCAGGCAGCGAATGATGAGATTCCTAGCAGAAGGTGACAGTCAGATTTCATACACTGGAGAGATCCCTAGGGTAACCATTTTACTTTTTTTGTGTTTGCTAGTGCCTATGCATGAGGGATCTAGTTGAGAATGCCTGGAATCATTCCATATAAGCATTGATGTTTTACATATGCAGGTGTCTTTGCTGGCAGCCAGACTGATGCTGCCTTCCAGTTTTAACAATTTTGGATTATTCATTGCTTTAGAAAAGCAATGGGAAGGTGGTATACAGAAGTAAACAAAATGCTCAGTGTTCATAGCAGTGGTAGCAGTTACTAAATACAGCACAGCACCTGAAAGATGTATTCTAATAATCAATTGTGGGCCATTCAGGTACTTGAGTGCTTTCTCTCCTGCCCCACTCTCGCTGGCAAAGTGCTAATACTCTATAACAGAAAAATATCCCCATCTTGGCTAGAACTTTAGGTATGCGTTATTTATGTTTGGATAGCAGTGGTGACTAAAAGCCCCAAGGTCACTGAGCAAAATCTAGTGTGCTCAGAGCTGTACAAACATAGAACAAAGATACAGTTACTGTTCCAAGTTGCTTGAAATCCAAGTAATAAACAAATGTAGGTGCCTGAAGTTAGTTATCATCTAAATTGATACCAAATAAAAGCAGTCTTATCCTTTGAGGTGATCAAAAGGCATTGCCATCTGAAGCCCTTAAGATGGGGAAAGCTACTGCCTCCAAGATTACCCTCCTGTTTTCCTCCACTGAGCTTAATTGGCACTAATGTCAGAACTTGGTCGTGAAGACATAATCCAAGTGTATTTTGAAATAACAGCAGTTATTTTAAAATAACATTGGCAGAGTCTAAATAATCCACGCACTATTTCAAAAGAAATTCAAAATAGCAGGTGCATTATTTCAATTCTGGTAAACCAAATATCCTGAGGAATAATGTGTGTCTCGAAATAGGTCATAATGGGCTCTAGTGGCAGTATTTCACAATAGCAGCATGGTCCTGGAAATGCTATTTCCAAATGTATTTTGTGTGTGGTTGTGTTATGTCAAAATAAGATATTTTGAAATATATCTTATTTTGAACTAGGGCTGTCATGTTTACATAGCTTTGTTGGCCATCATAACTAAAGGGTCAAAAAACAGGTGGGGCATAGAAAATGAATGGTTTCACTCCTAGAAATGGTCTCTTCATGGAGAACTAAGGCATATTGAGAAGTTTTCACAGCCTCTGCCATACTGAACCTGGTCTGTGGATAATAAGTTATAAATGCGGTGTCCAGTCTCACGTGCAATTAAAATTGGAGTAAAATATACAGGGATTTAGACATAAAAGCTACAGTTACACAAGCAAGTTTTGTTGACAAAACTGGTGGAATGTTCACACACAAAATGCGGGTTTTTTTGACAGTTTGTCAACAAAACTTAGTACTTCTGCTGGCAGCACTCTGCCTCTCAGCCATGATGCATAATGCTGCTGTTGACAGATTCTGTCGATCAAAAAAGCTGTGTGGATGCTCTTGACAGACAGGGCATCCAGAACAATGGGCAGCTCTGTCTGCTGTGCTTCTGGATGCCTGCTTTGTTGAGACAGAAGCTGGGCAGTCCGGTTGCTCTTTCGACAGAGCGGCACGCTCTCCCGATTGGCTTTTGTGTGTAGCAGCACTCTGTCGACAGAAGTTTTGTCAGGAAATGTCTCCTGCAGTGACTTCTGTTGACAGAGTGCTGTAAAGTTACTGTAGCCAAAGGCAAAAAAGAGAAATGGGCGAAACAGAAGAGTGTCAATGGGCACAGTAATTATATTGTAACTTGTGGCAGGGGAAGTCTGCATGTAAGACTAAAGACTATAGACATTGGACTTATACCAAGACTGAAGATACTGCTTCAGAATGTCGAGGTATTCTGAAGCAGTATCCTAAACCTCTGCCTCACATACACTTCAAATTTACTAGATACTAAATATGAATACATTAATTTCTACGAATATAATTAGGTTGAGTCCCTACATTTTGCGTAGTCTTATGTGTCAGTGGCTCAGAGCATTATTGTAGCAACACTTTGCTTCTGTGAAAGTTGTGGTTTGAATATAAGTCTAGCTTTAAAGCAATCTTTGTTTGTAACACCCATGCTAATAAATAAAAATATCCCTGAAAGTCTTCTGCCAGTGAGCTTTGCAGATTGGAGCTTTCCCAAGCACATTTAGTTTGGCTTTCATATTGGGTGAGTCAGTGTTTCCTACTCTTTGGCATATTCTATTAATGACTAGTGCTTTAATTTTTCCATTTCTGGAATGGGAAAAATGTCCTTTTAATCTCAGAATTTAATAATCTGTATAATTTGCAGTTATGCTATATTTTAGTGGCATTTTAACAATCCTGACCTGAAACATAAATCCTATGGAGTGCATGAGGAATCAATAAAAATGATAATACTGATATTTGAGCATAGTTTCTTAAACACTACAGTCATGTCTACACTTGGCCAGAATTTTGAAAGGGCCATGCTAATGGCCAAATTGGAGAATACTAATGAGGTGCTGAAATGAATTAGGCTGATAGGAATTAGAGGATTTTGAAGTCTGTGGGGTCCTTTCAAAAAGGGCTTGTGTAGATGAACCATGCATGATTGAAATGCAGCACTTTCCAAGTGCTGTAGCTGGCAACATGCGAATAACATGCTGAATATTCATTTCAGCGCCTCATTAGTATTCTCCAAGTTGGCCATTAGCATGGCCCTTTCAAAATTTTGGCCAAGTGTAGACATGGCCAGTGGGTCATGATGCACAAATGTTGATCAAAATAAACTCCAATAGCACTATCAAAGATACATTTTAATTTGGTATCAGAGATTTTTTATGATTAATCAATAGTTAACAATTTTTATCCTTTTTGTTTTATTCAGAACACCCAGAACATTTTTAAGAAAATTAAGTGAAAAGTATTTTTAAAAGAAACAAAAGCTATGGATATGGTATCAACATATTTTTTTGCAATGTACACCCCTCCTCAGAACTCATTTGTCCTAGAATACCATTCCTACCTGAAGCGTATAATGAATCTGGAAAATTATTCTTTAACAATTTTTTCTTAGCTAACCTCTTCTTTGCTGCCCTTATAAGGCGCTTCCTGTAAATATCTGCACAGTCATTGCTTTGTCTTTCTTCAAATTCTTCCTTAAAACTCAGCTGTGCAGTGATGTGTGGAAATAAAAGCACACAAAGGTTAAGCTCATTGCTTTGAATGTTAATCAGTATCATTTTGTTATTACCTTGTTCTTCCACTGTCTGTAATATCCCATTATTGTCTCTGATCTTTGGACTTATCTGCACACATTGCTGGTTTGGATACAGTTAACACTGGCATGAAGGTACATTATTTCCAATTGGGGATGACTTGTACCTGCAGATTAGAGGCAATGCTATGGGCACGCGCATGGTCTCACAGTATGGTAACATTTTTATGGCCAACTTAGAACAACAATTACTTAGCTCTTGTTCCCTGTTATCCCTCCTTTACTTGTGCTACATTGATGGCATCTTTATCATTTGGACCCACAGTAAAGACACTCTGGAAGAATTCCACAGAGATTTTAACAACCTGCATCCTACCATCAATCTCAGCTATGAGTATTCCACAGAAGAAATATATTTCCTGGACACCACAGTATAGATCACTGATCGACACATCAATACCACTCTCTTCCAGAAACCCCCTGACTGCTACACTTATGTACATGCCTCCAGCTTCCATCCAGTGCACACACCACAAGATCCATCATTTATAGTTAAGCCCTTAGGTACAATCACATCTGCTGTGATCCTACTAACAGAGACCAAAAACTTCAAGACCTCTACCAAGCATTTATAAAACTTAATTGTCCACAGGGAAAAGTAACAAACCAGATTAACAGGGCCAGAAGAGTATCCAGAAATCAGCTACTTCAAGATAGGCTTAAGAAGGTCAATAACAGAACACCACTTGTCATCATGTATGTCCCCCCAACTCAAACCCCTGCAATGCATCACTAAAAACCTATAGCTTATTCTTGATCATGATGCTACACTCCAGAAAGTCTTAAGTGACAGGTTTGTCCTCTCCTTTAGACAACCTCTTAACCTAAGAAAGATTCTCATTAGCAATCACAGGCTATGCTACAATAATACTAATCTAACTCCCTTAGACAAAGGGTTAATGGGCACAAAACAGACATCAAAACACTCCAGATCCACAAACTAGTTAGTCAACATTTTAATGGAATGGGGCATTCTATTAATGACCAAAAGGTATGTGTGTTACTTAAAAACAACTTTTGCACCATTCTTCAAAGAGAAACAGCTGAGCTGGCTTTTATATTCAAATTTGGTACATTAACACATGGTTTGAACTGGGATGGGAACCTTCTGAGTCACTATAGGGGCTTGTCTGCATAGTTGGCTTAATCTAATTCTTGACCTTCCCCACCACCGCTCCACTCTCTGATTTGCTCACCTTGATCATTTTTTTCTGATTTGTCCTCCTTCATTACTGTTTTTGGTTCTCTGTGCCTTAAATATTGAGTCTGTTCTGGTCTGGCTATGGTCTGAAGAAGTGGGTCTGTCCCACGAAAGCTCACCTAATAAACTATTTTGCAAGCCTTTAAAGTGCTACTTGACTGCTTTTTGTTTTAATACTAATCCTGGAACTTTTCCATGCAACAAAACTGGCTGCCAACTTTGTCCACATATTCATTTTGGGGTTACAGTCACTAGACTTAACCATGTTAGCTGCAAGATCAAGGTCACATTCTTGTGTATTTCTATCAACATTATATATGCCATTATGTGCCAACAATGTCCCTATACAATGTATGTTGCACAAACTGGGCAAAATCTTCACCAAAGAATGAATGGACACAGAGCAGACATCAGGAATCTCAATGCAGATGTAAGGAATGTGCCATCAGGAGCTCAATACTGCTGAATGATTTGGAGAATGTGTTCTTCAGAGATCATTTGCATGAAAATGCAAGGGTGTGTATATGTAATGCCTTGTAAACTAAGTCTGATGGGAACAGGCAAAGCAATGACATTTTGTCTATTGTAAACAGCATGTTGTTGTAAAGTCACAGTTTATGCTATCACCCAGTGTAAGAATTGTGGAGTCTCACCAATGCTTGAAAAGTGTGTGTGTGTGTGTGTGTGTGTGTGTGTGTGTGTGTGTGTGTGTAGGGGGCGGGGGGGTGGTAAAAGGCAGTCATCATTACTGTGTAAGATATGGATTCCAGAGGGCTCCCTCCCTCAAAACATTGACAGGGGAGAAAAGGAGAGGTATAGGGGTTAAATCAACTGGCTGGAAGCCTTTTGGCTCCATAGCTGTAAGACTGGTTTGACTAGTTCTTCTACCACTGTTCAAAGGTAAACCTACAGTTAGGTTTGTAGCTATTCTGTGAAAATCCACATTGGTGGCTACTGAATGCTACTAGGGGAAGGTGGGGTAGGGGTGGCTGCCAGGCTGGGTGGTGATGGGGGGCAGTTGGGGCTAGGTGGCTAGCCATAGCCTGTGTCATGGTGTCAAGGTTGGCTGCTACCCAGTCCCAGGCCAGCCACTCCTGCAGCATGCTGGAAAGGTCCCGCAGCGCTGCAGTGTGGGCAGCAACCCAGTTCCCCCCTCCCTGCCCTGATGGCACTGGTGGACAGCCCAGTGGGAGGCCTGTGCAGGGACAGCACGGGGTCCAGGCTGCTGGCCGCCCGACCGCTGGCTATGGGAGCTTTGGAGACAGAAGGGGAGAGTGGGGAGGGGCATTAATCCCAGGCACAGAACCTTGTGCTTCCTCTCTGGGTGCCCTGTGATGCCCATGCCCCACATTTCCCTGTGTGGGTGCCAAGGGCACGGGCTGCTCCACCCTGCCCTCCTGGCCCCTCCACAGCTGGACGGCCTGTGGTGTTGTCCTGGCCATGTGGTGCCATCGCCTCCCCCCCCAACATCTGAGCCCAGGGAAAGCAGCCGTCTGTGGTCCACAGGCCCCAGGGTAGTGGGCATGTGGGAGGGCTGCAGCTACCCTGGGTGGGACCAGACACCCCTTCCCCAGTCACTGGGAGGGCTGGTGTGTGGACCACCTACCTGTGGGTCCCTCCAGGAAGTTGGGCAAGGCATGGGTGGATGGTGCCGGGCTGGATGGGATGTCAATGATGAGGGCCCCCTCCCTTGAGCTCTGGTCATTGGTGGTGGTGTCCAGCCTCTGTGGGCACCTGGTGCCTTCTGTGGGGGCGGGACAGTCCTCCCCCTCTGTCCCCATCTCGGGCTCCTCCTCTGCTGCCAAGACTGCTGTGTCCAGCAGCACAGTTGGGGGTCCTGCCTTCTTGGGCCCAAGGAGGCAGTTGAGTTCTTGGTAGTAGTGACAGCTGGTGGGCGCTACCCCTGACCACCCAGCCGTGTCCCAGGCCTGGCAGTATCCCTGGCACAACTCCTTCACCTTGGACCTCACCTGGCCAGAGTCCAGGTGGGGTGACCCCAGCCAGTGAGGCCCATGGCAAGGTGCTGGAATGTCACCACATTCCTGTGCTGGACCTCCGTCTGGTGCAGGACTCCTCATCTGCCCAGAGGGCAAGGAGGTCCCGTACCTCAGCATCAGTCCAGGAGGGGGCCCAGCGCTTGGGGAGCTGGTTCCCCTCCTGGAAGGGTTCCCTGGTTTCCTTGGGGGGCCCCTGGGATGGGCAGGGGTCAGGGGTGCTGACCACGTTGCCAAGGAGGGCGATGGGCTGGCTGGAGCGCTGTAATTGACAGCTGGCTGGGCGGCAGCAGGGGCTCCCTGCTGTCTGCACGCTCTCGGCTTCCTGTCTGGGGGTTTCTGGGAGCCTGCATCCTTATACACAGCTGAACGCTGGGGCCATATAGCTCCGCTTGTGCTGGGAGCGGCGCCGCTGCCTGCCAGCTGATCACAGCCATGGTGGACTCTCTCTTTCGAAAGAACGGGCCACGGATCATCTACACTTGCTCTCTTTTGAAATAATCTTTCGAAGGAGGGCGCTCTTCCCATCCCGGGAACGGAGGACTGACTTCAAAAGAACAGGGGAGTTCTTTCAAAGTTAATTTAGAAAGACAGCTGTGTGAGTATAGGCGCTCCGCGGGTTCTTTCAAAAGAACTCAGGCTTCCGATCAGGATTTTGAATGTACTTGCTAGTGTAGACGCACCCTGAGAGTTTTCGATATTTTAAATTTTTGTCATACTCTGAATTGGAGAGGAAAATATAAAATCTCTAACTTTCATGAACTAATAATCTGATTTTTTGAGTCAATCTAAATGTTTCATTCCAATTATTTTCAACCTTTTTTTAATTTCAACCTTTTTCATTTTTAACTTTTAAAATATGAAACAAATTTCAAAATGACTTCTGTTTTGAACTGGGAAAATAAACTTTTCTTTTATAAAATGATGGAAATGGCATGTTTTAAGAACTTCAAAACTTTTTCCCCCAACTGTTTCTAATTGGGATATTAGTTGAAACCAACCCTTCCTGTGAACAGTTTTGGTTTTAATAAATCAACATTTTCTGATGAAAAAAAATATAGCATGTTTCCAGCCAGCTGATAGTTTTTTTTTAGCTCCTTCTCTGTCCCCACAACCACCCACCTCATAAGTGACTTTCTGATGTGGGAGACACCCATGTTTTTCATTGACTTCAGCTGGAGCAGTACATGCACAGTACCTCTGTTTTTAAAATTCTGAAATAAAAATAATAATGATGCTAATACCACTGAATTATTATTACTGTTTGCCAAACAGATGTGTAGGAAAGTAAATAATATGCTGTGCTTTGCTCATGGAGCTTAATATGTTTAGCAATATAAGACCAACTGGTATTCCTTTAAGTAAAGAAAGGAATCTGTTGATCTGACAATTAAAAGCAAAGCAAATGTTTCCTATCCACAGGAAGCTTATTTGCAAAATTAGAAGAGTTTTTATAGAGTGGATGAGGTATGGTGCTTATCAGTGTAATGAAGGTTCACCTTATTGCTGTGGACTCTGTGGCTTGGAAGTACTTAGTTACAGGTAATCAGCTCATCAGCAAGGAGAATGAATACAAGAGCACAGGGAAGAAGTGCAAGTGGGGAAAAGTAGGAGACAACTGTGCCATAGGCAATTGTCTGGAAGGTTAGGGTTCTCTGGAATTGTGCCTTTGGAGAAGGGGAAGTAAAACAGGAGAGCTTTTTAAATACTTTTTAAATGTGCAAATATGTAGAAGACAGTAGAATGAACCTCTCCCTCAATCCTGTAAGGTGGCATTTATTGCAAAGGACTCTGAGCAGACTGTGAAGAACTAACATGATCAGATCAAAGCGTGCCTTGTCTCACTCCCCTAGGTCACACAAATCTGGCTCACTTTACTGGGGATGACAAGAGCCTGGCTGTCACTCATCCAACTGTGCTGTAAATAGGTTCACAGAGGAAACTGGTTTGGACTATGACTATAAATAGAGCTGTAGAGTGGTAGGGTTAGAGTCATCCAAGGCACCCACACAAGTTAAATGCTTAGATTTCACTGTCATGTGAACAGAGGCTGGGCATCTAATTGCCTACGTCTTTTCAATGCTACCTTTTGAAAATCCCTGCTATGGACCTTACTCAGTGGTCTAATCCATGCCCATGCCAGTCCAGTATGAGTGCTGTGTCCTGAATATAGTAGTATGGGTTTTAAATGTCTTGAGGAATACGTTTTCTGTCATGATAGCCTCTTCTAGTTACACAAATCTGGAAATCACTGGGGAGTTTGCCTATTTAAAGAGTGGATGTAAAAGGAATATGGACAAAGGTTTATATCTAAACTCCTTACATATATGTGAACCTTATCCCAAATCTACCCCCCTCCTCCTTCCCCATACCAATGGTGTATTGCTCCTCAGGCTGCAGAATGGCTTTAACCCTTTTTACAAGGTAATACCTGGTGGCTCTATCACAGAATCATAGGTCTGGAAGGGACCTCAGGAGGTCATCTAGTCCAGCCCCCTGCTTCAAGCAGGATCAACCCCCACTAAGTCATCCCAGCCAGGACGTTGTCAAGCTGGAACTTAAAAACTATGAGGGATAGAGAATCCACCACCTCTCTAGGCAACACATTCCAATGCTTCTCCACCCTCCTGGTGAAGTAGTTTTTCCTCATACCTAACCTACACCTCTCCCTCTTCAACTTGAGACCATTACTCCTTGTTCTGCCATCTGACACGACTGAGAACAGTTTCTCACCCTCCTCTTTAGAGCTCCTATCCAGGAAGTTGAAGGCTGATATTAAATCACCCCTAAGTCTTCTCTTCTGTAAACTAAACAAGCCCAAATCCCTCAGCCCATCCTCATAGGTCTTGTACTCCAGCCCCATAATCATTTTTGTTGCCCTCTGCTGAATCTGCTCCAGCACATCCACATCCTTTTTATACTGGGGGGCCCAAAACTGGACACCATATTCCAGATGCGGCCTCACCAGTGCGGAACAGAGAAAAGGCACCCTTTTGAAAGAGAGCTCTAGTGTAGACTTAGCTCCTGTGTGTACTTCAAAATAGCTGAGCACTTTTTTCAAAATGCATTTTCATGTGCTGCAGCATTATTTCAAAATAAGCTATTGCAGAATAATGCTTCAGCTGTAGCCACACTAGCCCCTCTTTTTGGAAGGGGCACATTAATGAGGGATTTTGGAAGATGCTAATGATGTACTTTCATGAATATGCAACACCTCATTAGCATAATGGCGGCTGCACACAATTCGAACGTGCTGCTTTTGAAATGCACACTGCTCATGTAGCTGCGGGGATGGTTTGTTCTGTGCCTTCAGTAAGACTTCTTTAAAATACTGCCAGTTCTCTTCAACTCTTTTCCCTTTCATCTTCCTTTCCCAAGGGATTCTGCTCATCAGTTCTCTCAGGAAGTCAAAGTCTGCTCTTTTGAAATCAAGGGTCTGTATGTTACTGCTCACCTTTCTTCCTTTTGTCCGGATTGTGAAATCTATGATCTCATGGTCACTGCAGGCCAGGTTTCCACCCACTTCTATTTCTCCTACTAGTACTTCCCTGTTTGTGAGCAGCAGGTCAAGTTGTGCATGGCCCCTGGTCGGTTCCTTCAGCACTTGTACCAAGAAGCTGTCCCCAGCATTCTCCAAAAACTTCCTGGATTGTCTGTGTGCTGCTGTATTGATCTCCCAACAAATGTCTGGGTGGTTAAAGTCTCCCATGAGAACCAGGGCCTGTGATCTGGAAGCCTCACTTAGCTCCCTGAAGAAATCCTCATCTATTTCATCTCCCTGATCTGGCGGTCTATAACAGACACCAACTACACCATCACCTCTGTGACTTCCTCCTGTAAGCTTAACTCAAAGATGCTCAACTGGATTTTCTCCCTCCTTTTACTGGAGCTCTGAGCAATCATACTGCTCCCTCACATAGAGCGCAACTCCTCCTCCTTTTCTCCTCTAAACAGTTTATAGCCTTCCATTACCGTGCTCCAGTTATGCGAATCATCCCACCAAGTCTCTGTTATTCCAACCACCTCTACCCTCACTCATCCTGCTCTGTCCCTCCTCTAAACCACAAGCCCTGCTGCACAGGAATATGGAGGAAATCATCACAGAGCTGAGGATTTGTGGACTGTGACACTTGGGTAGAAACAAGAGGAAAAGAGCAGATCGTGTCTTGTCTCACTAATTGTGCTCCGTACACACTCCTGAAATTCCGTGTACTCACCCTAGGCAGCAGAATGGCATCTGTTCCTCTGCAGCTGGAGTTCTGTGCAAGGATAGAGGATGTCCAAAATAAAGGTATGGCAGGAGAGTATGGCCTCAAATAAAGAGCTGTCATTCAGAATTTCTTCTAAAGTGAAGGCAAAAATGCCTTGATTTTTGTTTTGTTGGTTTTAATGCTCAAGGAAGTTTCTTTGGTCCCATTTTCATTAGCCATCTCTGCTGTACCTCTATTAACTGTTCTTCCTCAGGTTGTCCTTTGGATATAACATATTTAAAGACAGAAACACACTCAAAAATAATTAATTAAATATTGTAAGGATCCCAGTCATGGACCAGAGTCACCTTGTGTAGACTCTGTTTAATCATATGACTAAGAGCTGGTGTCTGCCTTACTTAACAGTGTAAGTAACAGTGCATAAGGGGTGCATGATGGAGATCCATTTGCTACCATTTTTGTAAAGACTGCAAAGTATGTCATAGCATTTTCTGTGATATTTTCTTGTTTGGTCTGATTAAGTGATATGGTATTTTCAGGTAGAAGATTTCTCTTACCTCAAAAGTCAAGTATTTAGAAGGCTGCCATGAGTACATGGGTGTAAATGGAGAGCTATCATGCTATTAATAATTCCTCCAATCTATTAGCAAATTCCAGTTTATAAGACAGAGAAATAAAAATAGTCCAAGACTGAGAATTAACAAGGGAAAGACCAAGACAATGAGGAACAGCCAGTCCAACAACAATGCCATCAAACTGGGGATGTACTTACACTACAGCAATACTCGAAAGAAGTTCTTCCAAAAGAGATCTTCCAAAAAAACTTCTTTGAAAGATCACATCCACACACAAAAAACCTCTAAATAAAGATTGATCTGCTCTTTTAACAGAGAGCATCCACACAGCCCCTGATCTTTCGAAAGACTGGGACAGAGATCAAAAAATTTGGCGCCATGATGACTCCTCTTTCGAAAGAAGGTCCTGGGGAGCATGTCTTTCTTTCTTTCTTTCTGGAAAAAGGCACTCTTTCTTATCTGGGAGAAGGGCCACATTCTTTCAATTTCAGATCAAAAGAGTACATTTTGTTTATAGATGCTCTGTGGGTTTTTCCGCAAAAGGCCAAGCATCCACCCCCCACCTCCTCCTCAAAAAAATTGTTAGTGTAGACACTGCCTAGGATGAGATGACTTGGAAGATGTGGAGCAGTTTGCCTACTCAGGGAATGTTATGGGCAGAGATGGAGCAACAGGCAAGGATATCACTGCCAGGATAGGGTAAGCAACAGCTGCATTCAAGACTCTTCATCCCATATGGAATTCACAAATAATATCTGCAAAGATGAAACTGCGACTCTTCAGCACAAATGTGAGGAGTGTCGGTTTGTCTGGATGTGAGACCTGGCATTCTAAAACATCTTCAAATCACAAGCTACAGACATTCATTAGCAGATGCCTGAGGTGCATTCTTCGCATCAAATGTCAAGGCTTTGTGACAAAATGAGGTGCGTTGAAACAGATCAGGACATTCAAATCAACAGTAGAAAGTGGGGGTGGCAAAGCCACACCCTCAAAAAACCATCATCCAGCACAGACCATCAAGCTCTCAAGTGGAACCCGCAAGGAAAACACAAGACAGGAAGACCTTGGATAACATGGAGAAGATCTACTGAGACTGAAGGACAACAGTTGGGATCCTCCTGCAGTCAGTTAGAAGTTTTGTCCCAAGACAGGGTGAAGCAAAGAAGACTGCTAGAGGACCTTTGCTCCACTTGGAGTACAAGGGTTTAAATCAAGCTAGTTAAAAACAGGCTTTCATATACCTATGTCAAATTAGTAGCATTCCTAGAACCCTCTAAAGTGCCAGGAAGAACTTCAAAGTGATATAATGGAATTAGTTTATTCTTTCTGCTGCACTGTGCTAGAATATTTCTGCTGTGAATAATAAGAGCCATGTCAGCTGGCACACCTAAATTAAAAGTGAAAGAGGTTGTTCATTCATTGCAAAAATCCATTTTAACGAGAGGAAAAGGGCATTTTGTGCTTAGACCCCTTCCATAGTATCTAGATCTTTTTATAGTCGTAAGAGATCCATGACTGGTGATATCATGGGTCACTGAAGCTTTAAATTTGCTTTTCTTAACTCATTTTTCATACTTTGTTTGTGGCTTAACTATCATAGGAGCTATTGAGGATTTCCTCTGTTGTAGGCTGTGTCATATGATGCTTAAAAGGGAAGTGATGATTCTTACATGTATCTTATATGTACCTCTTCATCTTTTGCCAGCAATTTAGTACATTGTGATCTGAGAATCCACAGCTTTCATTTCTGCGTACACTAGCAAATAAATTTGGCATGTAGCTACCAGTAAAGCAACTATTAACATATATTGGTTTTTAAAAGATTTTTCCAAAGAAAGCTTTATTTTAATGTATTACCTCAAATGACCTTTGAGTGACTCTACATGGAAGCTTTATGTAGGATGCTTTAACACTCCTTATCTTTAAACATGCTCATGATTTAAGTGAACTTTGGAAAGTACCACACAGTCCCTTATCTCATGTCTGACAGAATATTCAGTGACATACTGCTGGTTTTGGAGGTTTCCTTGTCCTCATCAGTGGAGGGCACTTTACAAACTGATCCTCAGTTGTCTACTGTCCAGATGTTCCCCATATTTCTGTGCGTAACCTGTAATCTGTGGTTCTGAAACAGCTTCTTCACTTGGGCCCATCATTATTAAGAGACATTTAATTAAGAATGAATGCTGAATATGGCTGAGATGAAGGTAAATTTATTAAATTCTGAATTTCTCCTGTTTCTTGTCTGAGTAGAAAGTCACCCCAATAGAAGAGGAGAAGGGTAGAGCCAGTGGTTAGAACACTAGCCTGTGACTTGAGAGAACTAATTTAAATTGTCAGGGCAACCACAGGCTTTCTGGGTGACCTTGGGCAAGTCTGTCTCCATTTTTCATATGTGAAGCATGGGTAGGGTTGTGAGGACAAATAAATATTGTGAGGGACAAAAATACCCTTTTAATGAAGCCTCTGTCTGTGCCTCAGTTGCCTATAGAAGGATGCATGGACTGTCAAAGAATAAAATCTAGCTTTGAAAGAAAATTAACTGAATATTTTTTATGTTTTTTAGCAGTTATGCTGCTTTTAAGGAAACTAGGAAAGCACAGGACTGGTGATTAAATATGGAAAAAAGCACCTCAAGGCTCTTCCTTGATCACTTCAGTGAAAAACCTAGTTGTTTTATGTGTGTTCTGCTTCCCTGTGTCATACAGAAATTGTCAACTTCAGTTAAAAATCCAGATCAAGCAAGCAGATGTCTGCATTGTTCATACAGACCCAAACTTCCACCCAGTATGACAGAAAGAAGAGCAAACAGGAGAGAGGATGTAGGAAAGGGGAAGTGAATAACATAATCAGATGTTATGAACTAATATGTTTATGCTAAATGCTGCATAAAATATTGCACCCAAACCTCTGTGATACTGCTAGCTACCTAAGTACCTGTGTGTAATCTAATAAATGAACATGTTGTACAAGGAAGCTTGGAGCATATGTTCAGTACCAGTGCAGGAAGAAAAAATCCTAGCGAAATTAATGTGGCCATTTTAATTTAAGGAGAGAAGAGGCACAAAATTACAATCATGGGAAAGATTTGTTTGCCGCAAGAGATATTGGGAAATCCCTTTTATTCTGGGCATAGGCAAATTCATTAAATGAAACCAAGCTGCAAATGCGGCATCATTGTACTATACAGCTACGTCTACACGTGAACGCTACATCGAAATAAGCTATTTCGATGAATAACGTCTACATGTCCTCCAGGGCTGTTGCCGTCGACGTTCAACGTCAACGATGGGCAGCACCACATCGAAGTAGGCGCTGCAGGGGAACGTCTACATGCCAAAGTAGCACACTTTCACATGAGCCGGCAGACATTTCTGGAGCTATGCCAGTGGCTCACCCCCAGCACTGAGGCACCAGGACACCACCATGCGGCGTGCCCTCAGTGTGGAGAAACAGGTCAGCATCGCTGTCTGGAAGCTGGCCACTCCAGATAGCTACTGATCCATGGGGTAGCAGTTTGGTGTTGGCAAGGCCACCGTCGGGGCTGTCCTCATGGAGGTAAGAGGACCCACGGGGGGAGGGGGAGGCAGCCCTGGCAGGGGAGGGCCACACACACCTTGCACACCCCTCATTGGTGCTCTCCCATGTCCTTCCCCTGCAGGTCGTCCGCGCCATCAATGCCCTGCTCCTCCAGAGGGTCGTGCGGCTTGGGGACCCGGATGCCGCCATCGCGGGGTTTGCCACCCTGGGCTTCCCCAGTTGCTTCGGGGCTGTGGATGGGACCCATATCCCCATCCATGCCCCAGAGCACAGTGGAGGATGCTACTTAAACAGGAAGGGCTACCACTCAGTGGTCCTCCAGGCCTTGGTGGACAGCCGGGGCCGCTTCCTGGACATATATGTGGGCTGGCCTGGCAGCACCCACGACGCCCGGGTATTCTGGAATTCAGGCCTGTGCCGCCGGCTGGAGGTGGGGACCTTCATCCCCCAGTGGGAGAGCCCTGTGGGGGACACCACCATGCCCCTCTGCGTCATCGCAGATGCGGCATACCCCCTCCGGCCCTGGCTCATGCACCCTTACACGGGCCATCTCACAGCCAGCCAGGAGCGCTTCAACCAGCACCTGAACCACACGCACCAGGTGGTGGAGTGCAGATTTGGACACCTCAAAGGACGCTGGAGGTGTCTCCTCACCCGCCTTGATGCGGGCCCCACCAACATCCCCCAGATTGTGGGCATGTGCAGCGCCCTCCACAACCTGGTCAAGAGCAAGGGGGAGGCATTCTTTCAGGGCTGGGCTGTGGAGGCTGGCAGGGCTGATGTGCAGCTACCCGCTGCCCCCAGTCGCCAGGTGGACCCCGAAGGGACCCGGGTCCGAGAGGCCCTGCGGGGCCATTTCAACGAGGCCACGGGGTGAACACTGGCAGGCCCCCCACTGCACCCCTCCATCCTCCACAACACTCCCTGCCCCTACCCCCACACCACAGAGCACCCAAGAGCACACCCCCACCGCCACTTTTCTTGTAAATAAAAATAGACATGTTGCTCGTGAAACCAGAAAACATTGAACTCTTATTATTATTATAATACTATTTACAACCAAAATAAATATTATATATATGTATTATATGATGAAATGAAAAAAAGGGGAAGACAAGGAAGGGTTTACATGGGGGGGCAGGTATCATCATAAAATAACGGGTGTAATACAAACTATTTACAAAACACAAGTAAAGGGGATATGTACAAAGGGGGAGGGTGGGGCCACGTCCTGGGCCCCACACCCCCTAATGTCCAGCACTGGGGGTGGGCAGCCGCGACCTGTGCCCCCTGGCCGGGGCTGGCTGGGGGCTGGGCGGACCGGGAGATATGACCGGCGGGTGTCAGCAGACCCCAGGTCCCCCTCGGCAGAAGGGCCCTCAGTGGCAGATGGCGGTGCAACGGCGGGTGGAGCAGCAGGTGGAGCGGCGGGTGGAGCAGGCAGGGCAGGCAGAGCGGCGGCCGGCGCGGCACGGGGGGCCAGGTAGTCCGCAATGTGCGCGAGGGTGTGCATAAAGGCCCCACATGCCTCCTGGCACCAGGCCAGCGCCCGCTCCTGCAGTTCGAGGTGCCGCTCCTCCACCCACAGGCACTGCTCTGAGACCTCCAGCTGCCGCCAGAGGATCACCAGCAGCCGGGGGTCCGTCGCCGTCTGGGAGTGGTGCTGGGTCCGCCGTTGTCCCCGCCCTGGGGCTGGTTGGTCCTCCGCCGAGGGGCTGGCCTGCAGTGATGGCCCCGGTGGGCTCTCTGGGACCACTGACACCTCGCCGGTGCTCTCCGGTCCCTCCGATGGTGCAGCTGCGGAACACAAGGGGGGAAGAAGAGTGGAGACAGCCGTTAGTGTGGGCCCCGAGCCATAGCCCTTTTCCCCCCACACCTCTGCTGCTGGTTCCCCATCCCCGCCCCCGGGAGATGCTGCTGCTGCTGATGGATGTCCCACCCCCTCCCCCCGGGGGACCCTAGGTTCCTCTCCCCCTATCCCCAGGGATGGGGCAAGGCACTGTTGTGCTGTGGGGGTAGGGGCTGATGCACTCTTCTGAGGGACATGCCACTGCTGTCCTTGGGGTCATGGTCATCTGGGCATGTGCAGGGCCCTGGTCATGTCTGTTGCCCCTGCCCCTCAACCCCGGGGGTGTGCACTGGGAGGGGTACATACCTGATGGTCTGCTCCCATGGTCGGGGGACACCTGGTGGGCGGACACCCTGCTGGAGCTCCAGGATGGCAGTGTGATGTGGAGCCCCCCATCACTGGAGGAGGATCCCCCCTCTTCCTCCTCCTCCGGTGCCCCAGGGGTGGGCTCCTGGAGGGGCCCCTGGGGTGCGGGGCTTGCCTCCGGGGCGGACTTCACCTCCAGGGCCTGCTGGGGCTTGTCGGCCAATGTATCAAGAGTGGCTGGAGGGGAGGAGGTGTGCCGGGGACCCAGGATTTCTCTGAGCTCCCTGTAAAAGGGGCAAGTGACGGGGGCGGCCCCAGATCGGCCGGCCGCATCCCGGGCCCGGGCGTAACCTTGTCGCAGCTCCTTAACCTTACTCCTGACGGGGTCAGGAGTGCGGGCAGGGTGACCCCGGGCGGCCAGGCCCTCGGCCAGCTGATCGAACGCATCCGCGTTCTGCCTCTTGCTCCCCCTTACCTGGAGCACCTCCTCCTCACTCCAGAGCCCCAGCAGGTCCCGAAGCTCGGCCTCCATCCAGGAGGGGCCCCGCTGCCGCTTCCCGGGCTGTCTGCCAGCCTGCGAGCCCTGGCTCCCCTTGGGGGGGTGCCCTGGGGTCGCTTGGGGGGCTGGCAGGCGGCCATTGCAGCGAGGGGGTGTTTGTGGGCTGCTGTGAGGCGTGCAGGCTGGCCGCATGGCTGTGCTGCCGCCTGCACGCGCTCTCAGCTTTGTGCACAGGAAGGCAGGGGGTGGGGCCCTTTAAGGGGCCGCTGCATGCGGTGACCATCGAGCTCAGGGGCTGGAGAAAGCATCTCTCAACCCCTCAGCTGATGGCCGCCATGGCAGACTCTGCTATTTCGATGTTGCGGGACGCGCATCGGCTACACGTGCCCTACTTCGACGTTCAACGTTGAAGTAGGGCACTATTCCCATCTCCTCATGGAGTTAGCGACTTCGACGTCTCGCTGCCTGACGTCGATGTCAACTTCGAAATAGCGCCCGCCACGTGTAGTCATGGCAGGCGCTATTTCGAAGTTGGCACGGCTACTTCGAAGTAGCTGGCACGTGTAGACATGGCTATACATGTATTTAATACTCTCCTCATCTTGATTATGAATGTAATTCTAAAAAGAGCTAATGAAGAATTTTCCCCCACCTCATTCTTGCAGTCAAGTTTTCTAAAAGAAACAGTGTTTGTTTCATTAAATTTGTTCTATTCACCACATGTAGGGGGCTGCTTGTTCACTTGTCCTGATGCATTTATTTTTATGTTTACCGGTGGCACTTACTGGAGATGGGAGAATGAGCAAGAGAAAATTTTAAACCTGTTTGAACTTCTGTGGCCTTGTAATTTACTCAGGAAACAGAACTGTTAAAAAGCTTGAGTGTAATTCCTGGCAGCCAGAAGTGTTCAGAGTAGCATGCTAAGAGTGTCAGAAGGAATCTGTCCCTCAGTCACTGCCTGAATGAAAAGAGTGAGTTACACATTCATGAAAATAAAATGGGTAATTTGGCTAAGGAATTGGAAGAATAATCTCTGACTATTGTATTGAAAAAGGCATAGGATAATGAAGGATGCAAATATCTGAAAGAGGGAAAGGAAAATAAGGGTTACAAGGGTAATAAGTGCCCACCCATTGTGGCTATTGAAGGATCTAAAGCAGTTTGGGGTAGGGCTAAATATTATTTCCACACCCCAAGATTTTACATCAGGGGTCAGAGGTGGAGTGCTGAAATTTGACCTTTTGATGTCAGTCCCAGTGCGGGTGATGCTTTTCTAAAGTCACTAATAGACCTACTCACAACAGCTTCATTAATGGATACATGAAGCTGCAAAGCATTACCATTTAGTTGGTGGCTGATAGCTTTAGCTGGTCTTTTACTAATCCCACAGGCAGCATGGCTTTGAGGAAGCTCCTGGCTGCATGGGGGAGAAGGGGTGGAGGTGAGCTCCCATCTTGCATGTCGATGAAAATCAGTTCATGTGCCACTCTTGGAATCCATGCCAGGGTCTTTGACCCCCTGCTCTAGAGGGTAGGCTTATTTGGCTCACTTTCTTGAGAGATATCTCTGTTCCACCTTCATTGCCACAATCCCATACAGGGGATATAGCTAGAAAAAAATAGATGTGGCTGGAATGTGCATAGTTATTCCCAGCAGTCAGAATAGACATCTCAGAGCATATTAGTTCATAGACTCATAGCGAAATTAATTAAGCGATCTCAGGAGGTCATCAAGTCCAGCCCCCCTGCTTCAAGCAGGATCAACCCCCACAAAGTCATCCCAGCCAGGACCTTATCAAGCCAGGACTTAAAAACCATGAGCGATGGAGAATCCACCACCTCTCTAGGCAATGCATTCCAATGCTTCACCACCCTCCTGGTTAAGTAGGGTTTCCTTATATATAACCCACACATCTCCCTCTTCAACTTCAGACCATTACTCCTAGTTCTGCCATCTGACACCACTGAGAACAACTTGTCACCCTCCTCTTTAGAGCTCCCCTTCAGAAAGTTGAAGGCTTCTATTAAATCACCCTTAAGTCTTCTCTTCTGTAAACTAAACAAGCCTAAATCCCTCAGCCTATCCTCATAGATCTTTTGCTCCAGCCCCTTAATCATTTTTGTTGCCCTCCACTGAACCTGCTCCAGTACATCCACATCCTTTTTATACTGGGGGGCTCAAAACTGGACACAATATTCCAGATGTGGCCTCCACAGTGCTGAATAGAGGGGAACAACTACTTCTCTAGATCTGCTTGAAACGCTCCTCCTAATGCACCCTAGTATGCTGTTAGCTGTCTTGGCTACAAGGGCACACTGTTTACTCACATCCAGCCTTTCATTCACCATAACCCCTAGGTCCCTTTCCATCATACTGCTGCTGAGACAGTCGGTCCCCAGCCTGTATCAATGCTTGGGATTCTTCTGCCTCAGGTGCAGGACTCTACACTTCTCCTTGTTGAACCACATCAGATTTCTTTTGGCCTAGTCCTCCAATTTATCCAGGTCACTCTGGATTCTCTCTCTACCCTCCAACATATCTACCTCTCCCCCTAGTTTTGCGTCATCTGCAAATTTGCTAACGGTGCAATCCAGTCCCTCATCCAGGTCATTAATAAAGATGTTGAACAGCACTGGCCCCAGAACCGAGCCTTGTAGCACTCCACTTGAAACTGACCGCCATTCAGATATTGAGCCATTGACCACTACCTGTTGGGCCTGACTGTCAAGCCAGCTTTCTGTCCATTTTATCGTCCAAGGATCCTTAACTTATGGACAAGAATGTTGTGGGAGACCGTAACAAAAGCTTTGCTGAAGTCAAGGTATATCACATCTACTGACTTCCCCATGTCCACAGAGCCGGTTACCTCATCATAGAAGCTAATCAGATTGGTCAGGCAGGACTTGCCCCTGGTGAATCCATGTTGGCTACTTTTGATCACTGTCCCCTCTTCCAAGTGCTCCAAAATGGATTCCTTGATGATCCCCTCCATTATTTTCTCAGGGATTGAGGTAAGGCTGACTGGTCTATAGTTCCCTGGATTGTCCTTCTTTCCTTTTTTGAAGATGGGCACTACGTTTACCTTTTTCCAGTCATCCGGTATCTCCCCTGATCTCCAAGAGTCTTCAAAGATAATAGCCATAGGATCAGCAATGACCTCTGCCAATTCCCTCAGTACCCTCGGGTGCATTAAATCCAGACCCGTGGACTTGTGCACATCTAGTTTTTCTAGATAGCTCAGAACTTGTTCCTTCCCCACAGATGGCTGCCCTCCACCTTCCCATACTGCATTGTCTTGGACTGTCATGTGGAAGTTGACTTTGTCCGTGAAGACTGAGGCAAAAAAAGCATGGAGTTCTTCAGCTTTTCCTACATCATCTGTTGTTAGGTTACCTCCCTCATACAGTAATGGCCCCACACCTTCTCTGATAACCTGTTTATTGTTAACATGCCTGTATAAACATTTCTTGTTACTCATCACATCCCTTGCCAGCTGCAGCTCCAGTTGTGCTTTCACTTTCCTGATTACTGCCTGGCATTCTCCAGCTGTATGTTTATACTCCTCCTTAGTCAACTGTCCAGGTTTCCATTTCTTGTATGCATCCTTTTTGACTTTAAGCTGACTAAGGATTTCCCTGTTAAGCAAAGCTGGTTGCCTACCATGTTTGCATTTCTTACTATATAGCGGGATGGTTTGTTCCTGTGCCTTCGGTAAGACATCTTTAAAATACTGCCAGTTCTCTTGAACTCTTTTCACCTTCATCTTCATTTCCCAAGAGTTCCTGATCATCAGTTCTCTCAGGGAGTCGAAGTCTGCTCTTTTGAAATCATGGGTCTGTTCTTTTGCTCTGTCAAGGGACGGGCTGTGCCTGGATACATCAAGTTCAGGCATGGAGCAGAGAGTCAGAAAGGTGGCAGAAAGTGTCCTTTGTACCTTTCTCTCATCTACCTGAGCACAGCACAGCTTTGGCATGTCCCTGGACCTCACCCTTCAACAAGGTGAATTCCTTGGGGTGCTTTTGTGAGGTGAACTTCTGATTGGCCAATCAGTAGTATTTATTTTGGACATGGTATCTCAATTTGATACCCGCACAGTAAATGATTTTATGTCATTAGATGCTCAAGAAATAGTACTATAATATTTTGCATCAGAATTACGGTAAAATGAGACAAGTCCACTCACTTTATTAATAGTGGATTGAGATAAATGCCTATTGTTGAACTAGTTGTAACTGACTTCAGTAGCTATATCTGAAAGCTAACTGAGCTCCAGGATGAATTGTCAATGCCGTTTTTGTGAGCACCTGTAAAAAAGACCAGAATTTGTTCTAATAAACATTTACATAATTCCCTATTGACATGATTATATGCTCTTTGCCATTGATCCTCCTGCCTGGGGCAAATGAGTTTTTCTAATGGGTAAACACATTGATGGATGCTCTCTTGCATATGGTACAGTATTTGTATTCAGTACAAAACCATATTTGGTTAAGATTTCTAAACAAGTACTTCTCTGTTTTCCATCATTTCACAGAGAGATTCCAAATGAAGAACAAGGAAAACAAGCAGAGTAGGAAACTGAATGTGGCTTTCATTCAGGTAGCAAAAAGTAGAATTTTATATAACCTCAGGTTCATTACTCTGTTTTTGAGGTGTTGAATGATTAATATAATAAATTTATGGGTACAATGAGCAGTTTGGAAGGGACTGAGGTAGATCTAGGTTTAAATAAGAAGTGCACTGAGGGGTGTGAAAATGAGAAAACTCTTAGAGTGAGAATGGAAGAATTCTACCTGGCTTTCCTCTATTGCAATGGTTACCAGCCTGGGTGGTGTGCAAGAGTATTGCAGGGGGTCTGCGAAAAAAAGAAAAGATAAATAAAAATGATCATAGAAAATAAAGTTTTAAATAAATTGTAAAGTTACAATCAATTATTATTTTAAATTAAATATGTTCCAATACTATTATTAGTTGTCTGAAAATCGATGTTGTAGTTTCCTTTTTCATTTCATGAAATGTATGCAGCAGCTAGAATTGGCTTTGATGGGGATCCATGAACAGGCTGGGGAGGCGACTGGGGGTACATGAATGATATGGGGTGGTGATAGAGGGTCTGCACTAGTGAAAAGGTTAGAAATCACTTCTCTATGGGCCATATTCAGTTTAAGATTTATGGTGACTTCTGCCATACCAGCTTTGTTAAGGGCCTCTTACAGCTGTAGGAAGGAATATCTAGCAGGAGACCACAGAGTCAGGACGCGGCCCCAGTGATCTCTTGTGACAAAATAGTAGAGGGTGATGACAAGGTTGAATGTGACTAAGAAGCAGGGGATGTTGTGATTCAGTCCCTGCTTCTACAATCCCATTCTAATCAACACAACATTTGAGCCATGTGCTTAAATGCGTTCCTTAATTGAGACCTCAGCGTGTGTTCTTAGCAGACCTTGCAGGCTGGGCAAGCACAATCAAAACTTGATGCCAAGCACACTCAAAACTTGATTGCACAAAGTGAAAATCCTGAGGAAGGAACCTGCCTTTCTCCTGGGTGCAATCTGTGGTGCAGATCTTCAGCCGGTACAAGTAGTGATATTAGCACAGGGAGGTTTAAATTACACCTGTGACTGGTCTATGTCCCCTGCCTATTCCATGTTATCTTGAGCTCTGTGCAAGTGCATCTATGTATTTAGACAGGGCATTTTTCATCATGAGTCAAAATAATGGTTTCCAAAATAATTGGAAAATACATTGTTATCATTACTCACTTACCAGGGTTGGATTTAGTGGGTAATCTGGATTATTGCCATGACAATACCAAAATCTGAAACTTTATTCTTTTGGTGGTATATTCACAACTGGTGTGAAGTGAATTATGCTTGGCAGAAATCAATCAAGTTGCATTTGTATTTTTGTATTCATTAGAAGTGGGTGAATTATTCATAGTGAACCATTTGTTTAATGTAGCCCCGTTTTTATTCTCAAATTATGTGCGAATATAGTTTGACTTTCAAGACTTTCTTCTTCTTACTAATGCCAATTTAGCTTATTGGTTACCCAAGTGCAACTCCATACTTAATTCTTTAAAAATTCATTAGTCAGACTCTGCTGTCAGCTCACTAAATCAAATGGTGTTGTTTCTGTTCAGTGATTGGATGATTCCCAAATGCACCACAAGCTTTCAGGATGGTTGCATCACTAGTTCCTTCATGAATATTCATAGACCAGCATATTTGTGGGAGTATTGTCAACTGTTTGTATCCCATGAGATTCAGTCAACAAAACATTTGAAAAATAAACCACTCTGGCATTTTGTTTAGTGGTTTTGCTATTCAGTTAAAACCTTTTAAACACGAAGGAAGGGATAGGTGCCTGAATTATTTGTGTCCCTCTCTTAGCTAAAGTACTTGGAAGACTGTGTTTATGGAGCTGAAGGTAATGATTTCTGTGTCACACATACTTTAGCTGTCAGATATGTATGTGTTTATGTATGTAGCTAGAGATTATAAAGCTGTCATAGAAACACAACGATCCAGTGACAGCTAGGTGTCTGGAAATAAGAGTTTGGAAGATGAAGCTTTGATAACAGTGACAGAAAGATGTCAATGGAATATTCTGAGTGGTCCCATCAGATGCCTCATGCTTTTCACTTTAAAATGGCAATGCAGGGAAGAAGGATAAAGCTTTAATATACCTTCCATGCACTGCTCTAGATAAAGTTGTGAATTTTTTATTTATAGCTAGGAACACAGAATTTGTAATCTGCTTTATAAAGAGAACTTTTCCATTTCTTGGAAAGCAAGATTTGTGTTTTTTTTAAAGCTGTGAGTCTGATACAGAAGTCCTTGTAGCATGAAATATAGGTAACAAACTCATTTGAATTCAGCAGAGATAGTTCAAGGCATGGTACATCTCAGACTGTGTGAAACCTAATTGGTGGCCTCTTTGGACCAAACTTTAGCACTTTTGTTCATGGATGTGCCTATTTAAAGACCATTACCGTTGATGGGATTCTAACCTGCTAATGCTAACAGGCTGTGTCTACACTTGCATTCCTCTTTCAAAAGAGGCATGCAAATGAGGGAAATCAAAAATGCCCTTTCAAAGGGCCCCTGTCTAAATGGGTGGTGTGCGTTTTGAAAGCGGCACTTTCGGAACATGTGAGGCTGCCTCTATGCTAATGAGGCACCGCCTAATCATGGCAGCACCTCATTAACCTCTGCTGAAGCAGCTCATTACCATGCCTCTTCCAGAAGGCAGGGGGTAGTGTAGCCATAGCAGTGTAGACACAGCTCTTTCAAAAGTAAACCCTACCTTCGAAAGAACCCTTCTTTCCTTTTTTTATGGGGAGAAGGATTCTTTTGAAGATGGGGTTTACTTTTGAAAGAGCCGTGTCTACACTGCTTTTCTTCTTTTGAAAGAAGCTCTTTTGAAGGAAGAATATGCAAATGATGTGTCAAATAAGTAAATCTGCACCTCATTTGCATTTTCGATTTCCCTTATTTGCATGACTCTTTCAAAAGAGGAATGCAAGTGTAGACACAGACAGACTTTGTCCAATTGCACACCTTCTTTCCCATTCATTGGCTGTTCTATTAACAAATATAACCTTTTCAGGAGGCCCACTTATTACATGATTGTCCCCTGACCTAGGCTACTTCAAACCTATGGTGCAGATTGACAATCTAAGACTGATCCACTGGTGGTTGATTTAGTAGGTCTAGTTAAGATTCACTGAATCAACCAAGGATCACTCTCCCATCAAACCTATTGCTCTACCCTGGATGAGGAGAGAAAGAGAAGTCAACAGGGGAATTTCTCCCACTGACACCCCCTTCTCTGCCTCCCCCATGGTACAGATCCTGTAGTAAAGCAACTGGAGATATGTCAGCTCCAGTTGTATTTTTCATGTGGCTAGAATAGCATAGCTTATGTTGACTTTCTGTTGCAGTGTAGCTGTAGCCCTAGTTAAGTGTTCTCATTACAGTGTAGTTTGTAATGGTGCTACAATCACATTGGTAAGGTAGATGGGTACAGAGGATTCCTCACGAGCACTGAGTTCAATTCAAAAGATTAAGGGATTTGGCTAAGGCAGTTACTGAAAAGTGCAGCTGTTCAGCTGCAGCTTATCCAAAAGATCTGAACTACACATTCAGGGTAGATATATTAAAATGCCATGCTCTTCTGCAAACTTTATGGTGCATTACAGCTCTCTTGAGTTCTGCAGAGTTCGAATGTTCATATTTGTGACATGAGACACAGAGGGTCAAACAACCAGCAAGTGAAATGACCCTAATTAAGCCAATAATGACATTTAATAAGAATATACATGAGAATTAGGTCCATTTTTATAAATAGCTAGCAAAGCCATGTTAGTGGGACTAGAGCTGAGATAGAAACCTTTATTACTAGAGAATTAGAGGTAAACACGAATTGTGTTCATGTGTTTACTTACATGATGTTAGATGTTAATAATTGTCCCTATCTGTTGCTATATTCAATTCAATAAGAGAAAAAGGGCATATTAACATTTAAATGGAACTTTGGTGTTATAGTACCCTTGTTTATATTTCTCTTTGAAGTTTGTAGTAAACTGTCCATGAATTGCTTAATGGTTAATTTGCCTTATGCTGATGAACGTAACTAATTACCTTTGTATACATAGGAAATAGGAAGATTTACTTCAAAGTAATGCTTCATCCAAGGAATGACTGTTGTCAGATGGCTGTCCATAGCCTGCCAGAGAGCTATAAAGGAATTCTAGGTCCCCAATCTTGTATCTCAGATATTTCAACCACAGTACCCTCTCTCTCTCTCTCTCGTGTATTTTCAAATAAATCTTATTCAGTTAAGAAGAATTGATTGTAACCATGTATTGGAGTAACATCTCAAATATTCATTAACCTAGTGATAATGTGTCCCTTAGGATTGTTTGAACTTTTTATACACAATGACCAAGATTTTCAGTAATCCTCGTCATATTTGACTTGGCAGTGTGGGTAGGAGACCAAGGCTGGTTTGCTTTAAGGGAGCTGTGGTTTTGATTTCTGGGTAATCAGTAAAGTATTTTAGAAGCTGTTTTGTTGCTGACTTGGGGAAACTAATTATTAGATTAACCACTAATTTTGGGGATCATCTGCCCCATTCTTTGTAATCTGCTCTGATTGGGCAATCTTCACATGGCCCTACAGGCAACAATGGTTACCTGATTATTACCATTGTTACTTTAGTTTTTACCTGACATTGTGCATTTGACATTGTCTCAAAACCAAACCATGATGGCGGTGATCCAGAGACATTCAATGTTTTATCACAAATATTTGCTCTCTGAGAAACTACCTTCCAAGTATCATTCATGTGGTGTGATCCTTGTGTATTTGTGTCAGCCATTGTGCAGGGAAGAGGCCGGGTCTTCCCTGCAATTTCTGCTTCCAGCTGCTGGCTGAATGCTGAACCAAATCCACCCCTCTCCTTTCTTCCATCTCACTCTTGTTCCTGCTGATTCTCACTGTGCTGCTAAGTGTATTGCAAAGAGGTTGGTAGTGGGGAGGTGAAGCAGAGCAGGAAAACAGGAAACCACCACCACTCGTTGGGGGCGGTGCAGCATGTTTCTCCACAGATTGTCAATAGGAAGAGGAGAAACTGTTATAAACTGTTCCTTTAGACACACAAGGAAAATGCAACAGGCTTTCTATATCCAGGCATGGTATCTGCAGTGTGATGTAATCAAGATGGGTGTGGTAGACCTTCTGGGTTGCTTGATTGGCTGCCTCTATGTCCAATACCAAACCAAGGACATCACAGAGACAAGACAATGTGTGTATGTATATATAATCTCACAGGTATAAAAGTAGGGTATGGTGTGTGAAGTGAAGTCTTATTCAGCTGTGGTATGTCAATGACAGCCAGAGCCAGACTGATAGAAAAGTGGCTAGACAGGCTAAAGAACAAGACTGATGGGTTTGCACTTGTTGTTAGTTACCTACAGAGTTACATTGACCTCCAGTGACAGAAGAAAACAGTACTAAAGCACTTTCCAGGATGACAATACCACCTGGACTGAATCTATAAACACTCCATACCCGGGGGAGGGCGGGTGTTAGAATCTTACAGAATAATGACACAATACAAGAATTTGATCTAGGAACTCTGTAAGTATGTGTTTAACCCTGAAAAGTGACTGAAAAGGCTACCATTAGGGTCATTCCATGACGTTTAGGTACAATATAGAATTAAAAATCTAACTTCCAACACCACAAATTGGACTTGGGCTCTGAACAGTCATTCTGTTTTTCTCTTTGTAGGCTTCACTATCACTAATAAACATTTCTTACTGGAGAGGGTGCATGAGATGGAAAGAGCTTTGACTCTCTGAGTACATGCTGGCTGGGAGTTAGGATACTAGCCTCTGTTTACTAGAAAAATGAGCACAATGGGTCAGGGCATCCTTGAAAGAGCAGAAGCATAGACTACTATAATGCAATTTGTACAGTAACATTTTAAAGGGAAACTACACTTAAAAGTCTCCACTAAAGCTAAGGTATTTTTTTCCCAGGGTCAGTTTGGTTACATAAAAATTTCATGCTGACATATTTTTTTCCTTCATCTCCTTGCATCTCTAAAGTAGAGCTTTTTAGTGGTAAGTTCATTTCTGCTATTGTCTTCTGCTGTCTGGTATCCAATGGACAATACATACATTGGATCGGTCAACAAAAAAGCTGCCTGGAGAAAGACCGTTCTATTTTGTGAAAATATTCAAGGGTTTGAAAAATTTTATTCTGTGCTTAGGGTTAAAAAACAAAATGTTTCACAAACGTGAATTGTGTTGTAAATTCTATTTTTAGATAAAAGAAAGTCAGGTTTTAGATTCCTCTCACTCTTGTATCTTTCTATTTGCACCTTGTAGTTTACTTGCAGTGATCACTTTCTTCTTGATCTGAAGAAGTGGGTCTGTCCCATGAAATCTCATCACCTAATAAATTATTTTGTTAGTCTTTAAAGTGCTACTGGACTGCTTTTTTGTTTTGATAATATATAGACTAGCATGGCTATCTCTCTGTTACTGTTCTACTTCGTTTGTTATTAAGTCAAAAGGAGCTGAGGATGACAAAAGCCATAAGTAATACACACCAAAAAAAGCAGTGATTGCGTCAATCAGCAAAACAAGAAAGGAAATAACAATATCAATATGCCAACTGTGCACCTTACCTCTGGCCATGTCTGTCATTTTCATTTCCAGTCACTGTACAAAGGGTTCATACATGCAAAGGTGACAGTTGTTTCATATTTAAGTTATATGTATCTATTAGGCTTTATATTTTAATTATTCAAAATCGTACAATTTTAAAGCCATTTATATTACTTATATATTTCTGCTCAATCATAATCTTCTTAGTATCATGTTTCAATGAATGAAGGTGACTGTTCTGCAAATACAGAGGTATATGTAACTTTTTTTTTTGAATGAGCAGCCGTAAAGAAAAGACTATAAGAGCAGCACACTGGGTGAGACCAAAAGTCCATTCAGCCCAGTACCCTGTCCTCCAACAGTGGTGAATACCAGTTGCTCCAGAGGGCATTAAAAGAAGAAGTGAGCCATTCACAGCCCTGAGAAGTAGATGCTACAGGCACCACCCCTGCCCATGCTGGCTAATAGCCTTTGATGAACCTGTCCTCCATGAATTTATCAAGTTCTTTTTTGAACCCTTAGCCTTAGCCTTTACAACGTTCTCTGGAAGGGAGTTCCACAGTCTGACTACACTGTGTAAAGAAGTATTTCCTTGTGTTTGTTTTAAATCCACTACCTATTAATTTCATTTGGTGACCCCCTAGTTCTCGAATTACATGAAAGCATACGTAATACTTCCCTTGTATCATACACCTATCTCATCCCTCCTCAGTTGTCTCTTTTCCAAGCTAACAACCCGCAGTCTTACTAATCTTTCCTCATATGGCAGTTGTTCCATACTCAATCAATTCTGCTGCCCTTTTCTGAACTTTTTTGAGATTAGGGCTATGTCTAGCCTGAAACAGCAATGTTGCAAGCATGTTCTGTTGACAGGAAGTCAGCAGAATGGAGGGGTTTTTTCAAAAGCCATACCCTGCTTGCCACATGGAAGAACGCCTCTTCCAAGGGAGATCTCCCAATGAAGGGCATTTGTGTGCATAATGGAGGCTCTTCTGGAGATGGAAGAGGCCTCTGAGATGCCACAGAGGTATCCCAGTGGACCCCCTGTCCATGACAATCAGTGCTCTATGATTCCTGCCTCCTGGATCTCCTAAAGCTGCAGAGACTGGAGAAGCTCTGTGGCAGGAAGCAGGCCAGGAGACCAGCAGCATGCCATGGGGCTCTCCTCCAGCCCACAGAGAAGCCAACATGCAGGAGCCACAGGGCCTTCGAGACACCCCCTGGCCCTTCCAGGGACCAGCCCCAGGGGCCCCAGGACCTACCCAGGGGATAGAAGAGGTGGGCACCTTCCTGGTCTGGGCCTGAGATCCAGCCCCTCTTGGACATATAAGCAGAGTAGTAGATCCTTCAACACCCATGGGCCAAAAGACACAGTGCTGAGATCTACAACCAAAAAGTGAAGGAGCTGTGGCAGGGCCACATTCGGGTTTGGGACAGCCCAGCACACTTGGGGGCAGAACTACCCGCTAGCCGGATGCTGGACTCTGGGCTCAACGCCTCCCTCACTAGCTGAGCTGAAGAGACAGTGAAGGAGGAGGGTGACCATGGAAAAGGGCAGCCACAGGAGATGGAGGAGGCAGGGACCCTCACCATTGTCCTCAAGCTGGTGACAGTGATCCAGGACGGATCCCAGGCCTCTTCGGACAATGGGGAGGGTTCCTCGGGTGAGTGCTCCATTCATCACAAACCCAGGGCAGGGGAGTTGGGCGTGGGGGAGAGGGTGTGAGCGTCACTTGGTTAGCGCAGCGGGACATCTCACTGCAGTCTTTGAGCACGGAATCACGTGTAGCATTAGTATGTGTCACACAGACCCAGCAGGCAGCCCCTGAGCGTGGATTCTGCTTCCAGGCTCATAGGAGGCCAGATGAACATCAGGCCCTTGGGGGGGGCCTCCCACCACCTGCCACAGATGGAAGCCGGCTAGACACAAGGTTATTTACATGACCCCAGGCACATCTAGGGGTGCTGCACACAGCACATAGGCATGCTTGCCTGGGTGTGGCAGCACCTGCTCCCATGAGCAGCCTCTTAAAGCTCCCCGCCCCCTTATTTGCTGTGCAGGAAGCTGAGAGCTTGTGCAGGCAGCCGCACAGCCACGTGCCCAGCCTGCACATCCCTCAGCAGCCCCAACCCACCACCCTGCACCCCATGGCATCCAGCCAGCCCCCCAAGCGCCCACAGGGCACCCCCCCCAAGGGGACCCAGGGCTCCCAGCCTGCCAGCCAGTGGGGGAAGAGGCAGCGGGGCCCCTCCTGGACGGAGGCCGAGATCCGGGACCTGCTGGGGCTCTGGGGCGAGGAGGAGGTGCTCCAGGTAATGGGGAGCAAGAGGTGGAAAGTGGATGCGTTCGCTCAGCTGGCCGAGGGCCTGGCTGCCCGGGGTCACCCTGCCCACACTCCTGACCATGTCAGGAGTAAGGTAAAGGAACTGCGTCAGGGTTACGCCCGGGCCCGGGACACGGCCAGCCAATCTGGGGCCGCCCCCGCCACCTGCCCCTTTTACAGGGAGCTCAGGGCCATCCCGGGCCCCCAGTACACCTCCTCCCCCAGCCCCGGCCACCCTTGACACCTTGGCCGACGACCCCAGCAGGCCCCGGAGACGGAGTCCGCCCCGGAGGCCAGCCCTGCACCCCAGGTGCCCCCCCCAGGAGCCCACCCCTGGGACACCGGAGGAGGAGGAGGGGGCCTCCAGCAATGGGAGGCTCCAAATCGACCTCCCCTCCCGCAGCTCCAGGAGGGCGTCCGCCTGATGGGTGTCCCCCGACTGTGGGAGCGGACCATCAGGTATGTACCCCCCGGTGCACACTCCCGGGCTTAAGGGGCGGGGACAAGAGACATGACCAGGGCTCTCCACACACCCAGATGACCATGGCCCCGAGGACAGCAGTTCTATGTCCTCAGAAGAGTCCATCAGCCCCTGCCCCCCAGCAGGACAGCGCCATGCCCCATCCATGGGGATGGGGGGAGCAGAACCTAGGGTCCCCCGGGGGGGAGGGGGTTGGACACCCATCATCATCAGCAGCAGCATCTCTGGGGGACGGGGATGGGGAACCAGCAGCAGAGGGGTGGGGGGACAAGGGCCATGGGTCAGGGCCCAGACTAATGGCTGTCTCCACTCTTCTTCCCCCCTCTGTTCTGCAGCTGCACCATCGGAGGACCCGGAGAGCACCGGCACAGCATCTCTGGTCCCGGACAGCCCACCAGGTCAGCCCCTCGGCAGCACACGGACCAGCCCCAGGACGAGCCCGACAGCGGCAGAGCCATCCACGGGCGTCCACGGACCCCCAGCTGCTCGCCACCCTCCGGCATCAGCTGGAGGCGTCCAAGCGGCGCCTGCAGGTGGAGGAGAGGTGGCTCCATCTCCAGGAGTGAGCGCTGGCCTGGCGCCAGGAGGCTTGGGGGGCCTTCATGCGCACCTTCCAGGACATCGCGCAGCACTTGGACCCCCTGCCGCTCCACCCGCCGCTCTGCCTGCCGTCCCTCCACCATCCGCCATCCTGGGGCCTGCCGCCGAGGGCGACCATGGGCCTTCAGACTCCAGCCGGCCCTATCTGCCGGTTCTCCCGGCCCCCACGCAGCCTCGACCGGGCCTCCGGCTGAGACGTGGGTCGCACCCCCCAACACCAGGCGCAGGACAATAGCGGTGCGTGGCTGAGGATGTTGCCCCCCAAAGCCCCCTCCTTTGGGCATATTTCCCCCATCTTTGTAAATAGTTTTTGTTCTACCCCTGTTTTGTACCTGCCCCCACATGTACATAGTTCCCCCCTTCTTCTTCTGTTAATAATTAATACAAGGTTGCACGGTTTTGTTTAAAAAAAATCCCATTTATTGCACAGAAGTGTGGGGGGGGTTGTGCTCTCGGGTTCTCTGTGGTGCAGGCGTGGGGGCAGGGAGTGTTGTGGAGCCTGGGGGAGTGCAGTGGGTGGCTCACCTGCAGCTGGCCCTGCCAGCGTTCACCCTGCAGCCTAGTCAAAATGGGCCCGCAGGGCCTCCCGAACCCAGATCCCCTCAGGGTCGACCTGGCGACTGGGGGCAGCGGGTGGCTGGACATCAGCCCTGCCAGCCTCCACAGCCCAGCCCTGGAAGAAGGCCTCTCCCTTGCTCTCCACCAGGTTGTGGAGTGCGCTGCACGCGCCCACAACCTGGGGGATGTTGGTGAGGCCTGCATCCAGGTGGGTGAGGAGACACCTCCAGCGTCCTTTGAGGTGGCCGAAAGTGCGCTCGACCACCTGGCGCGCATGGTTCAAGCGCGTGTTGAACCGGTCCTGGCTGGCTGTGACATGGCCCATGTAAGGGTGCATGAGCCAGGGCCAGAGGGGGTACGCCGCGTCTGCAACGAGGCAAAGAGGCATGGTGGTGTCCCCCACAGGGATCTCCCGCTGGGGGATGTAGGTCCCTGCCTCCAGCCGGCAGCACTGGCCTGAATTTCTGAACACCCGGGCGTCGTGGGTTCTGCCAGGCCAGCCAACATAAATGTCCAAGAGGCGGCCCCAGCTGTCCACCAAGGCCTGGAGGACCACGGAATGGTATCCCTTCCTATTAAGGAAGCGTCCTCCTCTGTGCTCCGGGATACGGATGGAGATATGGGTCCCATCCAGAGCTCTAAAGCAATTTGGGAAGCCCAGGCTGGCAAACCCCATGATGGCAGCATCCAGGTCCCCAAGCCGCATGAGCCTGTGGAGCAGCAGGGCATTGATTGCGCGGACGACCTGCAGGGGAACAACATGAGAGAGCACTGGTAAGGGGTGTGCAGGGTGTGTCTGGCCCTCTCCCCCGGGCTCCCCCCTTCCCTTCCCAGGGCTCCCCCCGCAGGCTCCCCCCGACCCCCCAGGGCTCTCCCCAGGGCTCCCCCCCGGGCTCCCCCCCCCCCCGGGTCCTCTTACCTCCATGAGGACAGCCCCGACGGTGGCCTTGCCCACGCCGAACTGCTGCCCTATGGATCGGTAGCTGTCTGGAGTGGCCAACTTCCAGACAGTGATGCCGACCAGTTTCTCTACAGTGAGGGCACGTTGCATGGGGGTGTCGTGGTGCCGTAAGGCAGGGGTGAGCCACTGGCAGAGCTCCAGGAATGTCTGCCGGCTCATTCGGAAGTTCCAGAGCCAGCGGTCATTGTCCCATTCGCCGCGCACCAGCTGCTCCCACCAGTCCGTGCTCGTGGGGTATCTCCACAGCTGGCGGCGTGTGCGGTGGGTGGGGTTGGGAGGGCAGCAAGGTCTGGGGCTACTTTCTCATCCCCCGAGGACAGCTCATCTTCCTCAAATAAAAGATGGTCAGCTGCCTCCTGCATGGCACTGAGCAGGGCAACCACTGCTCCTCCAGGGGCGGGTATGTGGGCCTCTGGCTGCTGCTACTGCTGCTGCTGGGGGTCCATGCTGCTTCCACGGGGTGTGCATGCTTGTGGCTCTGCAGACCGCGTGCTGTGCAGGCTGAGTGTGTCTGGGAGGGGCCCTTTAAGGGAGCGGCTAGCTGTTGCTCCGGAAGTGCTAGTCCGCCCTGTGACACTGTCTGCAGCTGTTCCTGGCACCCTTATTTCAATTTGGGCTGCTTTGAGCTGCGTCTACATGTGCACGCTACTTCGAAGTAGCGGCACCAACTTCGAAATAGCGCCCGTCGCGTCTACACGCGTCGGGCGCTATTTCGAAGTTAACTTCGACGTTAGGCGGCGAGACGTCGAAGTCGCTAACCTCATGAGGAGATAGGAATAGCGCCCTACTTCGACGTTCAACGTCGAAGTAGGGACCGTGTAGACGATCCGCGTCCCGCAACGTCGAAATTGCTGGGTCCTCCATGGCGGCCATCAGCTGGGGGGTTGAGAGATGCTCTCTCTCCAGCCCCTGCGGGGCTCTATGGTCACCGTGGGCAGCAGCCCTTAGCCCAGGGCTTCTGGCTGCTTCTGCGGCAGCTGGGGATCTACGCTGCAGGCACAGGGTCTGCAACCAGTTGTCAGCTCTGTGGATCTTGTGTTGTTTAGTGCAACTGTGTCTGGGAGGGGCCCTTTAAGGGAGCGGCTTGCTGTTGAGTCCGCCCTGTGACCCTGTCTGCAGCTGTGCCTGGCATCCCTATTTCGATGTGTGCTACTTTGACGTGTAGACATTCCCTCGCTGCGCCTATTTCGATGTTGGGCTGAGCAACGTCGAAGTTGAACATCGACGTTGCCGGCCCTGGAGGACGTGTAGACGTTATTCATCGAAATAGACTATTTCGATGTTGGCTGCACGTGTAGACGTAGCCTTGGTGTGTAGACGCTCCTCTGCAGTGCCTACTTTGATGTAGTGCTGTCCAACCTCAACGTTGAATGTCGACAGCACCAGCCCTGGAGGATGTGTAGATGCTATTCATTGAAATAGCTTATTTCGATTTCGCTACATCGAAATAAACTATTTCGATGTAGCATCCCAGTGTAGACATAACTAGTGTGTCCAATGGATCTATTTTGAAATATGCTCTACGGGACTAGATATGGTATTTTGAAATAGCCAAGTGCTATTTCAAGATGTATTTTTGTTTATAGCAGCATTATTTCAAAATAAACGATTCCAGAATAGCTCTTCTGGAATAGTTTGTTTCTAAATAAGTCTGCTGTGTAGACACACCATAGCCATGTTTACACTAGCCACCTCCTTCGGGGGGGCATGTTAATGAGGGATTTTGGCAGATGCTAATGAGGTGCTGCCATAAATATGCAGCACCTCATTAGCATAATGGCAGCCACATGCGATTTGAATGTGCCACTTTCAAAACACACACTGCCCATGTAGACGGGGTCCTTTCAAAAGGACCCCTCCGATTTCAAAAGCCCCTTCTTTGCATTTGATTTTGTGAAAAAAGGGCTTTCAAAATCAGGGGGTCCTTTCAAAAGGCCCCCATCTAAATGGGTGGAGTGTGTTTCGAAATCTGGGCTTTCGAATTGCATGCGGCCACCATTATATTAATGAGATACTGCATATTCATGGCAGTGCCTCATTAGCATCTGCTGGAATCCCTCATTAACATGCCCTCTTTGAAAAGAGGGGGCCAGGGTAGACACAGCTCTTTAGTCTTTACTGAGGCCCCAGAGTTTTACCTGAGTTGAGGGCTGAGTAAAAAAACAGACTATGATCCTTGTCTTCGCACCAGAATGACCAGACTGTCACATTCCCTTATATTTTGAACCTAGTAATTTTCAGCAGCACTAAAATTCAGTTAAAAAATGCTACTTGCTGCAAAATGTCTGAATAGTGAAATTCTCCACCTGTGATTATGAGAGAAATTTATAGTAAACACAATTCATGCTGGATCTCTCAGTCTGGCTACAAATTATACTCTTCTATATAAAGAAAGGGAGCTGTATCAGGAAAGAATGGATGTGAAATCAATCACATCTGCAGCATTTATAGCAAGCTCACTTTCCATACACTATTCTATGTCTACATCCAGTCCTAGCCTAAGGCTACTTATTCAGTCAGTAAATGTGTCAAGCTGAGAATATATCCCCCAACTGTGGAAGAGTAAGGCACAACAATATTTTGGAGCAATTGTGGCTGTACTACTATCTATGTGGTAACAATCAAAATGGAACCTTTTTGGAGTTTGATATTGAAAAGTAATAAAAGAAGCGCCATAGATAAAAACACAGGCAGCACAATTTAAGGTCATCCAGAGGATTTATTAGATAGCAGTGACTTTTAAAATAGGGACCATTATAACTTTAGAAACCTATTGCAAATGGAGTTGGTCAAGAGTTCAGCTGTTCAGAACCGGTGTCTTTGTTGGATTTGAACAAAATTTTGTGTAACTTCCATTATAAAATACAACTCACCTGCCTTTATTAAAAAGCCAAGGCAACCGAGGTATGTCACAAATGTATTCCAGGTAATAAAACTTTGCAGTGAACCATAGCCAAATGTATAGCTCCACATCAGTTTGACACAAAGCCAGGTGCAACTTTACTATTTTGACTGTGCTTTTTCCTTTGAGCTAGGTTAATTCAAAACCAGTAAAACCCTGTAACTCAAAACAAAATTCAGGAATGTGGATCCAGTTAAATCAGACAGAAAACAATGTTTCATGTAGACCCCTGCAAGGGAAAATCACTGGATTTTTCACAGCTTTACAGCAGATTCCAGAATTTAGAATAGAATTAATAAGGGTTATACTTGGGAATACAGGTTGAACCATTCTTGTATGCACCCGTGGGACCTGACTGGTGCCAAACCAGAGAATTTGCCAAACCCCGGGAAGTCAATGTTGCCTAGCACATTACCAACACTTCCACAGCTTACAAGGCTCTCACAAAACACTCCACCCTTTTCACCCCCACCCCCCTCGCCCTGCCCACCACCTTCAATAAATCACTGTAGCACAACTTGTCAGGAATAGCTAAGTATGAAAAAAAATCACACTTACTACAGGTGGAGCAACCACTTCTGTTTCATGTATGCATGCGTAGTCCTTTAGGAATCCACCCTGCCTGATTTTCTGCTACTTTTACTTTCAGTTTTGTGTGGGTGTTTGAAAAATGAACGTTCAGGGATATCTTATGGTGATCTCTTGGCTTTCTTCAGTAACAGCTAATTCAGAATAGTAACAGAGAGGAAGCCGTGCTAGTCTATACACTATCAAAACAAAAAGCAGTCAAGTAGCACTTTAAAGACTAGCAAAATAGTTTATTAGGTGAGCTTTCGTGGGACAGACCCACTTCTTCAGACCATCTGGTCTGGCTATGGTCTGAAGAAGTGGGTCTGTCCCACGAAATCTCACCTAATAAACTATTTTGCTAGTCTTTAAAGTGCTACTTGACTGCTTTTTGTTTTGATAGCTAATTCAGAGTGCATGGTCAGTAGTGCTCATTATATACATCTGTGTGTCTGAGCATTTGTTTTGCAAAGAGGGGCAGTTTGAAAGCCTGTTTGGCCATTTGATAAGTTTGCAAGGTGTGAATTGAGAGTGCTTTGTTCCAGGTGGGCCTTCAAGTGCTGATTAGATTGGAGCCAAAGCTTTGAGCTGGACTTTGGCAGTCAGCAGCATTATAAGAAGGCAGCACAGTGAACACTGTGAGCAGCCAACAGGTGCATTTCACAAAGAGTTTGCCTGGGAGTTCACCTGGGGGGAGCCCCATATCTGTTGTCTCTTTATTATAGGTTTATTTGTCTTGTGCACTTCAAGGCGGCACTAGAAACGTCTAGGGGAACTCTCTGGAGGAAGGGATGGTGCCATGCCTACTGAGAAGTCTGCTGTTGTGACCTGCATGGCATGTGCCATGTTTGTCTTCCTCTCAGATGATAGAAAGAATTTCATATGTCCCAAGTGCAAGCTGGTTGCTATTTTGGAAGAGAAGGTTAGAGGACTTGAGGCACAAATACCAACCCTCAGGTCCATCAGAGAACGTGAAGACTTTCTAGATACAAGGCACCATGTAACACTGCAGAAACAGCAGGCTGTTCAAAACAAGGAAGAGAAATGGAAGCATGTTACCTCCAGGAGAAGAAAAACAATTCAGGCCTCTCCAATTCCAGTGAAGTTAAGCAACTGCTTTCAGCCTCTCTGCACAGATGATATAGTGGAGATAGCTAGGTCAGATACCTCACAGGGAATGGATCAGAAGAAGACCTCACGGATTGTAAGGCATGGGATTTGCAGTCATAGGGATGAGGGGTTCTATGACCACCACCCCTCAGAGAAGAAGATGGGTGGTGGTCAGGGACTCCCTCCTTAGAGGGATGGAGTCATCCATCTGCCATCCAGACTTGGAATCTGGCAGGTCTGCTGCTTACCAGGAGCTAGAGTCCAGGATATTGCAGAGTCTTTTCCAAAAATCATCAAGTCTGCAGACTATTACCTCTTCTTACTTCTCCATGTAGGAACTAATGATACAGCCAAGAGTGACCTTGATGAGATCACTGTGGATGATGTAACCTTAGGAAGAAAGATCAAGGAATATGGAGGACAAGTGCTGTTCTTGTCCATCCTCCCTGTGCAAGGAAGGGGTCCAGGTGGGGATCGTCGAATCACTGAGGTAAATGTGTGGTTGCGTAGATGATGTTCCAGATAAGGATTTGGTTTTTTCAACTATGCGATTCTCTTTCAGCAAAAAGGATTGCTAGAAAGAAATGGGGTCCAACTAACGAAGAGAGGAAAAAGCATCTTTGCAGGCAGGCTTGCAAGCCTAGTGAGGAAGGCTTTAAACTAGGTTCATCAGGGGACGGTGACACAAGCCCTGAGGTAAGTGGGGAAGGAGTAGAGAGCAACAAAGTAGGATTCTGAGGTGAAGAGGAGAAAGTGGGCCAATCAGCCACTGTTGCAAGGTGCTTGTACACAGATGCAAGAAGTCTGAGAACGCAAACAGGAAGAATTAGAGGCCCTGGCACAGTCAAAGAAGTACAAGGAGGTTGGAATAACAGAGACTTGACAGGATGATTCGCATAGTTGGAGCACGGTCATGGAAAGTTATAAACTGTTTTGGAAGCACAGGCAGGTACAAAAGGAGGAGAAGTTGTGCTCTATGGCTGTTTCTACACATGCCACTTTTTCTGAAAGCTGCCCAAAAACTGCTAATGAGGCCTGGATGTAAATTTTCAGGAAGAACGGGCTTCCAGAAGGAGGATTTCCTTCCAGGAGATCCCCGGGGGGCTGCACCTCTACATGCTGTTTTGGAGTCTGGAAGAGACTCTGAGTCATGTGACTGTATGCTAATGAGGTGCCGGAAATTTACATCCACACCTAATTAGCATTTTTCAGGCCGTTTATTAGTATTCTGCTTTTGGAAAAAGTGGCATGTGTAGAAATGGCCTATATGAGGGAGCAGTATGATAGCTCAGAGCTCCAGTATAAAGGAGGAGAAAAAACAGTTGAGTGTCTTTGGGTTAAGCCTACAGGTGGAAGCAACAGGGATGATGTTGTAGTTGGTGTCTGCTATAGACCCCCAAATCAGGGAGATGAGGTAGATGAGGATTTCTTCAGACAGCTAAGAGAAGCTTCCAAATCCCAAGCCCTGGTTCTCATGGGAGACTTTAATCATTGGGACATTTGTTGGGAGACCAATACACCAGCACACAGACAATCCAGGAAGTTTCTGGAGAATGTTGGGGATAACTTGGTACAAGTGCTGATGGAACTGACCAGGGACTATGTACAACTTGAACTGCTGCTCACAAACAGGAAAGAGTTACTAGGAGAAATAGAAGTGGGTGGCAACCAGGGCTGCAGCGATCACAAGATGGTAGATTTCAGGATCCGGACAAAAGGAAGAAAGGTGAGCAGTAAAATACAGAGCCTTGATTTCAAAAAAGCAGAATTCAACTCCCTGAGAGAACTGATGGGCAGGATCCTTTGGGAAATGAAGATGAAGGGGAAAAGAGTTCAAGAGAACTGGCAGTATTTTAAAGAATTCTTACTGAAGGCACAGGAAGAAACCATCCCACTGCATAGTAAGAAATGCAAATATGGTAGGCAACCAGCTTGGTTTAACAGGGAAATCCTTGGTCATCTTAAACTCAAAAAGGATGCATACAAGAAATGGAAATGTGGACAGATGACTAAGGAGAAGTATAAGTATACGGCTGGAGAATGCCAGGCAGTAATCAGGAAAGCAAAAGCACAAATGGAATTGCAGGTGGCAAGGGATGTGAAGAGTAACAAGAAGGGTTTCTATGGGCACGTTAACAAAAAGAGGGATATCAGGGAAGGTGTGGGGCCTTTACTGGATGAGAGAGGTAACCTAGTGATGACGATGTAAGAAAAGCTGAAGTACTCAATGCTTTTTTTGCCTCAGTCTTCACGAAGAATGACAGCTCCCACGTTATGGTGCTAGAAAATGCAGTATGGGAAGGTGGAAGGCAGTCCTCAGTGGAGAAGAAACGAGGTGAGAGCTACTTAGAAAAACTAGACGTACATAAATCCATGGATCTGGATTTAGTGCACCCAAGGGTTCTGAGGAAATTGGCAGATGTCATTGCCAAGCCTTTGGCCATTATCTTTTAAGACTCTTGGAGATCGGGAGAGATCCTGGATGATTGGAAAAAGGCAAATGTAGTGCCCATCTTTAAAAAAAGGAAAGAAGGACAATCCAGGGACTGTAGACTAGTCAGCCTTACCTCAGTCTCTAGGAAAATAATGGAGGGGATCATAAAGGAATCTATTTTGGATCACTTTGAAGAGGGGAATGCAATCAAAAATAATCAATATGGGTTCACCAAGGACAAGTCATACCTGATCAATCTGATTAGCTTCTATGATGAGGGAACAGGCTTGGTGGACATGAGGAAGTCACTAGAAGTGATATACCTTGACTTCAGTAAAGCTTTTGATAGTCTCCCACAACATTCTTGCCCATAAGTTAAGGAAGTATGGACTGGATATATGGGCTGTAAGATGGATAGAAAGCTGTCTTGATGGTCAGGCCCAATGGGTAGTGGTCAATGCCTCAATACCTGGATGAAGGTTTGTGTCAAGTGGAGTGCTCAAAGGCTCGTTTCTCTGGCCAGTGTTGTTCAACATCTTTATTAATGACCTGGATGAGGGACTGGATTGCACCCTCAGCAAGTTTGCGGATGACACTAAGCTAGGTGGAGAGGTAAATGCATTGGAGAATAGAGAGAGGATCCAGAGTGACCTGGATAATTTGGAGGATTGGGCCAAAAGAAATCTAATGCGGTTCAACAAGGAGAAGTGTAGAGTCCTGCGCTTGGGATGGAAGAATCCCAAGCATTGTTATAGGCTGGGGACTGACTGGCTAAGCAGCAGTACAGTGTAAAGTGACCTAGGATTATGGTGGATGAAAGGCTGGGTATGAGTAAACAGTGTGCCCGTATAGCCAAGAAGACTAATGACATATTGGGTACATTAGGAGGAGCATTTTGTGCCAATCTAGAGAAGTTGTTGCTCCCCTCTGTTTGGTGCTGAGAAGGCCACATCTGGAGGATGGCATTCAGTTTTGGGCCCCCAGTATAGAAAAGATGTGGATGTGCTGGAGCAGGTTCAGTGGAGAGCAATGAAAATGATTACAGGACTGGAGCACGTGACCTGTGAGTAGAGGCTGAGAAATTTGGGCTTGTTTAGTTTAGAGAAGAAAAGACTGAGGGGTGATTCAATAGCAGCCTTGAACTTCCTGAAGGGGAGCTCTAAAGAGGATGGAGAGAAATTATCCGTGGTGACAGGCGGCAGAACAAGGAGCAACGGTCTGAAGTAACAGAAGGAGAGAAGTAGGTTGGATATTAGGAAAAACTACTTCACCAACAGAGTGGTGAAGCACTGGAATGCATTACAAGAAAGGTGGTGGAATCTCCATCCCTAGAGGTTTTTAAGTCCCAGCTTGACAAAGTCTTGGCTGGGATGACTTGGGGTTGATCCTGCTGTTATTTTGTCTAGTTCAGACAGTTGCTGACCTAACTGGTTCATGGTTATTGCAAATTTTGATTGACAACTTATCTACATCTTGCTTCCTTTTTCTGTGTATTTAGAATAGCTATTCTGTGACATAGTGTAACAGCTGTGTTTTGGTTTTGGTTTTTGCTCTGAAATTAGGTTGTGCTATGGAATGAATCTGCACTTTGGACGTTGGACAACTTAGCATATTTTCCCCCATCCAAGTGCCTAGCCATACATTGTTAATGGTTTGTTTCTATGTGTTCTGGCCTTTGCTTGAGGGGGATAACTGAGAGAGACTGACGGGGTGGTTTTATGGTGCTGCTGTTGCTACTGATAGTGGCATCACAGAAACATGGAGGTGAGAAGAGAAAACTAGGTGTGACCCAGAGCAAGAGTTTCCAAGGCACCTATGATATAGTTTTTGGCTAGTTTACCTTACTCATTCAGACTCCTATTAAAGTCTGTGGAAGTTTAATTGAGTAAATGCTGAGTAATATCTTACGGCTTGGTCCCTTCTGTATATGGGTTAATGGACTACCATTGTGAATAAAGTTATTCACGTGTAAATGTTTGCAGGATGGAACCCTATATGAACACTGAGTAAGCACTTCAGCCCAGTGCATTTAATTACTTTGACCATACGGGAACACCAGAAAATTAAGGCCTGGCCAGAGCTGTGTGTAAAAGTCCACCTTGTGACTCTTTTTGAAAATGGCTTTGGCACTCAGATGAAATCAAAAGGCACCACAGTTAATGTTTAAAGGACAAGTGAGGGGACTAACGAATCTTGAAAACTCTGTTGTATACATATAAATGCACGGTGAATCTTTCCATTGAAAGTATTTGTTCCCAAACGGTAGCTGAGGGTGTGTCCTTGCTACAGGGAAGATGGACACTATTGCAGTCAGTCTTCCAGAATTCTATTTAGTTTGCATGGTTGGGACTCACTAAATCCAAATCATGGGCATCTGCATTGGCGCTGGTACTCCTGCCCCATGCTAGGAGTAAGGGAAGTTGACAAGAGCAAACAATCCCATCTACCTCCCTCAGTGGACATGGCATGGAAGCCCATATTAAGGTACATTGACTCCAGGTATGTAATTAACATAGCTGGAATTGCACATCTTAAGTCAACTTTCTTCTGTAGTTTAGACCTGCCTGAATTGTGTTGGTTAAGACTATTTGTAATTTAGGGTTGTTGTTCCATATATTTCGTCAACGTTTTTCAGTAGAAAAATCTCTTTATGTGTCTTTGGGATGATGCTGTGAAAACTATACAGATTTCATATAAAATGAAAGCTGTTAAGCAACTGTCACAGGTTTTCCATAGCTCCAAAAGCAGAGTGTATCAGTTCCCTTATTCACCAGTAACAGGGCGGGGGGGGACTTTCCATGGTGCAGTGAATGATACAGATTTATTTTCTGGCTTTACACATTCTGTGCAGTGCTCAGAGTAGGATGGTGCGAGTAGTTCAGAGTAATAAGTACAGTTTGTTATTGTTCAGTTACAATAAAAAAACAGTGCTATGGTGACACCCTATACACACACACACATACACACACACACTGTATAGACTTTTCTGTGATTCTTAAAGCTATGTCCTCAAAAGGAAGTGGGAGCAGAGAGTCTCTACACCAGTAATAGGTGATGGAAGCAGTCTCCTTGCACCAGGGTTGATGCACAGTCAGCACCTCCAAGTATGACACAGGTTCACACTGAAGTAGCAGTTTTGCTGCATCCTGTGAAGTGAATGAATCCTCTTCATTCCCTGACTACATCAATCTTATGACAACTGTCAGTATGGAAAAGCAGGCAGAACTAAGATCTTCCTTACTCCTTGGGTGAGTCTAGCGCTGGGAGCACTACTGAGTTAACCTCTCCATTCTTTGATGAGTTGTAGGAGGCCTGACAATTTACATCACCAGAGGCTCTGCCCTGTAGAGTACCAGAGCTTGGACTGGAGCTGTCACTTGCTTAGGAGTAGGAAAGAGTAAGAATTCCAGGCACTGTCTCCCCAGTTTGTGCTCCCGCTTGGCGTCTGCTGTAATCCCTCTCTGAAAAGACTCAACCTGAAGGAGCTTGGAGTACCTGTTACTGCTCTAGTAAAATGTTTATACATACTTTTATTTCATTAAAAATACCTCAGTGACCAGTACAACTTAATTGAGCATGTCACGGTGGTATAAGTACATTGTAAAAACAATGAGAAGTCCTGTGGCACCTTATAGACTAACAGAGCTTTTGGAGCATAAGCTTTTGTGGACAAAAATCCACCTGCATCTGACGAAGTGGGTCTAGGCCCATGAAAGCTTATGCTCCAAAAAAATCTGTTTGTCTATAAGGTGCCACAGGACTTCCTGTAGTTTTTGTAGGTATAGACTAATATGGCTACCCCTCTGTTACAAGTACACTGAAATCTAACAACGTACGTGAAGTCTTCTATACTTAGAAATCCCATTCCATTTTCCATCCTTAGACTGCCATGGTAAGTTAACAACACAGGAATTAACATTGTGCTTTGGTAGCACATCCATATTAAATATCTCTACTGGCATGTATGGATAAAAATATTTTCATTTTATACTTAGGAAAATAAGAAAGGTCATTCTTATTAAATGTAAGTTTTTTCACAACAAACACTGCAATATAAAGAATTAATTTACAGCCACTTGTGCAATAATACAGAGAAATAAATTATAACTGCTGTGTATTTATTTGCCATGTTTATGTTCTCAGATCAGTATAAATACTACCAGAAATACAGAGTTCCACATGTAGGCGTAATGTAAGCACTATGAGATGCTATTATATTCTGCAATATTATTGCTAAGTTAAGCAGATTTTAATTAGTTGGTTTGTAATTTATTGGTAGTATTGATTTTTTTAGCATAAGGTATCTGTTATAATGTTGGCATCATTAAACCTATTGAATACAGATCAGTTGTTCAATAAAATCAAGTCTTCATTAGCAATAGCAGAATGGTAAACTTTTTATAGTTTAATTCCCTTATAATGCACTCAGAGCCCTGTAGGGTTCATTCACCTCTAATGCTACAGCAATTGACTGATCTATAGAAATGGCATGATAGGCACAAGCCGTATTCTGAGAATGTCTATGTAACTCTGTTCTAGGTGTTGGCTAGATGCCCTTAAAGGGGCTCCTCTGTGTCCCAGAAATTAAGTACAATGATGAAGCAAAGGAGCTTGTTGGGCTGTGTTACAGAAGAGTGGGCTAGAGGAGGCAAGAGCCATCCCGGAGTGAGAATTAGATTACTAAGAGACTAGCAGCTTGTCTAGGACAGGCTGAGAAAGTGGCTAACAGTCCAAAAAAGATACAACAGAGTTGGCATGCACAACAGTGACACCAGAAGCTAGAACAGCTGTCCATCTGAAGCTTTTTTAATACATCTAAAATTAAATCCCAGGTACTATGTCAAATAGTAACAGCTAAGGGAATCAAATACAAAGGACAATGCACTATGGAATATTAAATTACATTTTTATATACATTTTCACAGGAGTCACCTGGCAAAAGACTTACAAATTTGAGAGCTTTGTGTCAGAAGCATTGGGGAATTCCAGGTAACCAGCAGTACCCTTCTGGTCACTTTTACAATGTCCTCCTCTCAGGCCCATAGGGAACACTGATATTTCTTGATAGCGATGTGGAATTTATTTGCAGTCTCTTCCTTTGTGCTGTAAATACTTAGGAAGATTAGTTACTGCATATTCTTTAGGCAGCTCAGTAGAGGAAGTCCTGGAAGTGTTCAACTTATTGTTTACAAAGGCCTAGGAGAGTTGGTGGAGACAGAAGTTAGAGAAGAACCAACACAGATGCCTCCCATATTCTGAAGGGATATCTCTGTCAGTGTCCCAGCTTCCTCTGCTGAGAAATGAAAACTACCTGTCCCATGCAAAAATATATAGGAAACTTCCTGAGATGGAAGTTTGAAGAATTGGCTCTCGCCTACCTGGGTTATTCAGCTGTAAAAGTGCCTGATGGCCTTGGGGAGATTTTGATATAGTGTGAAAACACTTAATTATCATTAAAAGTGTGTGTGGAATGTTGAGGGCCACATTTATAATGGAGCATGTGTAGCTGGCTTTCGAGGTAGCTTGCTCTCCTTTGCAGATAATGTATTTGTTTTACTTCTTAGCTGTTTAGGACACGTATATTTGCAATGTCTGCACTGAAACAAAGAATGGGAGAGAAAAATAAATAGTATTACAAATGTGTTCATTATCTGAAATCTAATGCTGTGTATGCAGCTGTGTCCATCCTCAATCATTTATTAGAGCCCAATCAAACAGCATTGTATGCCATTTAGCTTAATTTCAGCTGCTGTGTTTTGTGCTTCCTGCATTGTTCCAGCTCGTTGTATGCTCAGATGACTCATGGTGCATGTGGACATGGTGGTATGTTGCATAATACATTTCCCCCTCTCTCTACCATGTAAAGTGCTTTTCACAATTAGCATTTTAGAACTCTTAAATCCAGCCTGAAGTGTATGCTCATGGAACCAGCAATTGGTTTTAATTTCTCAGGTTCGAATAAACAAACTCAAATAGCAGCAGCCAATTGAGTGTATTATATAAAGTGAACTGATGTCTTTTAACTTCCATTAATATTGAAATTTGGCTGTTTCTGTACACTGCTAGCTGCCAAAGAACTAAGTCGTAACTCTTTCTATGGTATGCAGTTAAGCTAGATTAGCTGGACCCTGAATTTATGCTTGTTCCTTTGGTCATATGACAAGAAGCTGGGCCATGTGGAGGATGGTATGGTGTTGGAAAATGGTCATAAACTATCTTAAGTTAGGGAATGTAAAAGATGCAGATTAGCCTGAAAGTGGTCAATCCTGGCTGCGTGGGGGCTGGCTAGGGTGGTTGGCACATAAATTAATTTATTTATTTTGCTACAGTCTCTGATGGCTGGGCTTCCCAAAGCTGCCTTTTGTTGGCATAGGCCCCAAAGGATGGCAGGGCTAGAAATACCATCTGTGCTCCCTTGGAAGAGAGGAAACGAGGACACTGCTGACAGCAAGTGTAGATGTTTTAGAATGGTGGAAGAATATTCTGGAAAAATGAAAAGTGTCCCTGAAAATGTACTGAAAGGAAGAAAGCAGGCAGGGGAGATGAAACTGAAAGGCAGATTAAGAAAAAGGAAACTGGTAGAGAGGAAACAATAGACTTGGAGGGGAAATGACAAAAGAGTATGGGCCTGATTCTGTACCCACTGAAGTCAGGAGCAAAGCTGCCTTTGTTTTCATGGGTGTAGGAATGCGAGAGACAATGGCAGATGTGAGAGAGAGAGAAGAAGGAGGAAACAGAAATGACACTTTATGGGAGGAAAAGCTGTTGAGAAGGTAGAAGTCTTGTATGTTCATTCCTCTCTTAGCTCTTCCTTCATTTGCTCATGACTTAGTAAAACAAATTCCTTTTAGGCTGAAATGTTCTGTGCTTGATCTCAAGATACTATTTCAAGAATGTATTGTAAGATTTAGAGATTCCACACTAGCAGATACCCTCATCCTTCTCCCAGCCCTCAATTATAAATAGTTTTTACAAAGCTTTGTCGTGTTAGGAAAAGTCTTTAGATGACTTTTAAGGATCTTTTCTTTATTATAAAGAGTTTGATTTTGGCTGGTTCATTGTGACAGGCTTGCTAAATATCTACAGCCTGGTAAATATACTGAGGTGGTTCATTTCATTTAGAAGGCTGACTTGGGGCAAGAATTCCATATCAAAGGCAACACTGGAATTAGCAAAACATGGAATTAAAGCCTTATAGTGATTCAAACACAAGCATCTGAAAATCATATGCAGCAGGCTAAAATGAATAGGCAAGGGGAATCCATTCACTCGGAAAAGGGACCATAAATTAAAATTGGCATCGCTGCTTGAAAGAGGTGCACACAATGGAGTGTGTTTTTTGCGGGGACCCAGAGAATGTATTTAATCTGCACTGTACAGTTCCAAATCAAAAACTGCCAGAGTTCAGACAATCTTAGGCTATATGTTTCCTACACATATGTGCATGTCTGAACACACACATAGTGTTTAATTTTACTTATAGGTCCAGTCAGTTCACTGTTTGCTGATAACTGGTCTTTGCTATTTGTGGTTCATATAGGTGTTCCTGGGGGCAGCGCTCAGGGATGTGGATGAGAAGAGAGTCCTCCACCAAAACAATCCTGCAGAGGAATGGCAAAGTTTTCATATGACTCAGAAATCTGTGTGTGGATGCCTGGGAAAAATGAGAGTATGACCAATGGAGCCTCATTGGCACAGCAGATATGCAGGTCTCACCCCTCCCCCATTATATCACATAAGAATGTAGAAAGGGCCATGCTTGGTGACTCTAAAAGTCCACCTGCTCCTGTATTCTGTCTTCTGACAGAGGGCAATGCCAAGAGCTCCGGAGGGAACAGAGATTAGTGACACCATCCCTGCCCATCCTGTCTAACAGTCACTAATGGACCTATCCTCCATGAATTTATCTAGCTCTTTTTTGAACCTTATTATAGTCTTGGTCGTCGTATCATCCTCCAGCAAGGAGTTCCACAGGCTGAGTTATGTGAATACTTCCTTGTCTTTGTTTTAACTCTGCTTCTGCTATTTCTCTTCCAGTAGGGTTTGGGGAACCCTGTTAGAGTAGGACCTTTGGCCTTAAGCATACAGAGCCTGCTGCCCCTTTGTTGGCATTATCTCATATCATGAACCCCCTTGGTGTGTAGAAGATGACCAGGTTCTCTGAACCAAATCTGACAGTGTTTGCTCTCAAGATTTTTTTGGAATCTGAAACTTAAGTGTTGCCTTTTCACTTTTAAAGGCTGCCAAATGATTGAACTATCATCATTCTTGAAAGCTGGAGAAATTACCCCGTCTCTGCTACAGAAAACACGAGTGTCGGAATAAAACAGCCCATATAAAACAGGAATGAAAAGGCTAAAATATAAAATGTAGTCCCTCAGTTATGACAGTGCATTCGTTTTGGGTATTAATTTTCCAAAATTATTTGAGTTGATGGTTGCATTGTCATTTGCAAAATAGCTTTGCTATTACTGTAATTCTAGTAGAGAGACATTAGTCTGTCTCATAATCTGCACACAGTATGTGCAAGCACTACAGAGCATGTAGTTGAATAAGAAAACCATTAAATTTTCCTCTTACTTGTAATTCAAATAGAAATCAAAGTCTGTGGCAACAATTTTTCATAATTGTAAGAACTGTGGGCCACAATTATTGTCTTTGCTTCTTTGATACTGAGTTGGAACAACTTATAAACTCTAAGTTTCCTGCTCATCCCTCTCTCTGTCTCTCTCTCACACACATATACTCATTCTCTCTTTATTTTCCTGAAATCAGAGATTCTAAGTGATCAAGAAATAGGGTTTTATACCATTCATCCTTACCTTTCCAAACTATCTGGATTTTTCCTATGGCTGGTGGAAAAACTAGATGGCTGAGAATTTGGGACTGGTAAAGCTCTAATCCATTCCCCTTCATTTCTTCAGTTATGAGCTCATTTATAATTTATATTTGATAGTATCTATGTCATTATGCTCTTCTCTTTTGTCTTGCCTATATATCCATCAATTAATAGCTTATACTTCTAATTTATAGTCTTCATGTGAGCTATTGGTGGGTGTTTTGCTTGGTTTATTTTATGTCCACTTATTTTTTTCTCTGTATCACAGCTTAGCAATATTTTATATTCAAATGATGCACAGGTCAATATACTAAACATTATATATTATATTTTGAAGTTGTTCATCTCCATAACTCTTGTTGCAAGAGTGACATCTCCAACTGTCTGTATCTAACATTTTATTATGAAGCAATGGTTTAAACAGATGTCTATTATTTTTTATCCATTACTTGACTCATACACAAACTTTTTCCCCATATCATCTGTTCATGCGATAAATAGCTGGGTGTAATTCTGAACTCAAATTGAGCATTACATCTTCATACTAATTCCAAAGTTAAGAACTGACTGCATCATTTATTAAATACCTTTATAAATGTTCCTATTTTACCTATTTGGCAACTGCCACAACCAAAACCTGGACGCATGCCCTGGTTTTCTCCATGAAGCATTCTCTAATAGCCTTCTGACTAATAGTATCTACCTTGCAATTGTGCAACTTCTTGTTCTTTCTTTCTCCCACCATCCATTTCTTAAATGTAGTCACTGGCTTCCTGTTTTTATTTGTTTCATCTGAGTTGTAATCTTGGTATTGAGGACCTTCTTTACTCTGTAATTCTATCCTTTCTGCTTAACATGTTTCCCATATGTGAAGTATACAGTGACTCCTAACTTGCACCTAATTTCTGGCTCACCTCTTGCAGCCACACTGTTTACCATCAGCCAGCTCTAAATATTGGGCTTTTGCCTATGTTGATGTGTTATGACAGAATTGTCTACCTTGCAAGATTCACACTAGAGATTGGTTCCAAAACTCACAGTGCATTATTTTACTAGGACTATATTCTGTTCTTATGCACAGTCATTCAAAATGACAATAAGTATTCATTGGGCCAGGGAAACACATTGAGACTGACTTTATATCCTGGCAATATGATGCTTAGTTAGGAGGTGAGAGACCAAAGTTCACATACCTGCTCCAATTATTTTAGTCTACTATATATTTTACAGTGTTTGTGTGATCAATAACCCCTCCTAAATGAACAACAAGAAATCTTGTGACATCTTGTTGACTAACAGATATTTTGGAGCATAAGCTTTCATGGGCAAAAACCTGTTTCATCAGATGCATGAGTGGGGGGGGGGGCGTTCAGAGGGGTATTTAAAGAGTGGGGTCCCAGTAAAAGGGAAGGCAAGAGCTGACAAAGTCTATTCAGCAAGGTGGAAATGGCCCAGTATCAACACTACTTATCAAAAGAGGAAAAAACAACTCGGATCAGACAGGGGGATGTGAGCCATTGTCAGTGTCTAATGGGGAGATATTAACACCCAGAGCAGAGAAGCTGCCTTTGTAAGCTGCGAGCCACTCCCAGTCTCTGTTTAATCCATGGTTAATGGAGTCAAATTTGCAAATAAATTGCAGCTCAGAGATTTTTCTCTCCATTTGGTTTTTGAAATTTTTTTGTTTCACAACTGACACCCTTAAATCTGCCACTGAGTGTCCAGGGAGATTGAAATGCTCTCTCACAGGCTTCGGTACATTACTGTTCCTGATGTCTGCTTTATGTCCATTTATTCTCTTACAGAGAGACTGTCCAGTTTGGCCAGTGTAAAGTGCAGTGGGGCTGGGTCCAGGCCTAGAGTCACTGGTTTGTGATTTGTAGTGGCTGGTGAGGATTTGTTTAAGGTTGTCAGGCTCTCTGTAGGCGAGGACAGGCCTGCCTCCCAAGGTCTGTGAGAGTGAAAGATCATTGTTCAGGATGGGTTGCAGATCACTGATGATGCGTTGGAGAGGCCTTAGGTGGGGTCTGTATGTGATGGTCAGTGGTGTTCTCTTGTTTTCCTTGAGAGGCCTGTCATGTAGCAGGTGGCTTCTGGGTACCCGTCTGGCTCTATCAATCTTTTTCCTCATTTCCGTAGGTAGGTATTGAAGTTTGAGGAAAGCCTGATAAAGGTCTTGTAGATGTTTGTCTCTGTCTGATGGATCACAGCAGATACGGTTGCACCTCAGTATACAACCGTACACAACGGCTACCTCTCTGATACTTGTCCTCCTAAATGGTAAGAGTTAGGAACACCAAATTTGGTATGCATTTTTCTTTTATCATAACTTAAAGCAAAGAAAACTGGATGTGCCTGGGATGGAATTGCATCTCATAAAACCAAACAGAAAAGAGCCAGAATCACCAAATCAAGCACAGTCCTTAAAATCACATAACTGAGCAAATGTTGAAAGTGACTGAACCAAAATAAGCCAGAAAAAAAGGATGAACCTGGAACCAGTTTGCTTTTTAATAAATGTTACACAAAAGAGATAAAACACAGAAATTTGGAGTAGTTCTCAGTTTTACCCCACTATATCAATGTTAATGGTTTGATAACTAGAAGAAAATGTTACTGGAAACCAACTTGATTATAGCCCTTTTTTGTTAAAACATAGAAAATGATAAAAATTTATAGGGATGAAGAAAAAATATGCATGGTGGAATTTCCATTAAAAATTAAATGAAAAAATTTGAACAATCTCTTTTTCAAGAAATCCAAAATGGACATTAAATTCATAGAACACTATATTTTTGAAAAATACAAACATTTAAATAAAGCGTGTACATTTTCCTTTTATTTTCCAAAAAAACCCTCCCACCCTGAAAATCCTTAGTTGAGTTAAGAACCCCAGCATTGACAGACACATCTGCTAGTTAGTTGTAAAAAGAGGAACAGTTTTAACAGGAGAGATGGTGACAGACCAATATCAAAATATCCCATAGCCCAGCAGTTGGGAAATTCTTGTGTAATCTGAGAAACCCACATTCAAATTTCCTCTCCATATCAGACAGGGAGCGAGAAATGAATCTAATTCTTCCATATCCTAGGTAAGTGCCCAAAGCACTAATTAAAGTTACTAGGGAGGCCTCTGTCACCTGTTTCAAGTCAAACAAAACATGTTTCTTTCACTCTGATTTTTTTTTCTTTGCCATTTTTTCCCCAATAATTGTATTTGGGTTAAATAAACCAATATTTTTTTGGAACTACCAGTGAACTGAAAAAATCATTTATTCGTCCAGCTTTCCCTATTAAGTTTTTTCCCCTTCTCATTTGTAATCCTATTTTTAGTTATTGCAGCAAATATTGAAAGGCTGTTACTTTAAACTTGTCATTCAAATCTGAAGTTTCAGAAATAGCCCTGTATAGTCCTATGACTTAATCATTTCAGATTCTGTGTCGCATTTTTCAGAAAAGTATGAAGCCTTGTATCTTTTCTTCCTTGGATTGTAAGTGCGGCTTCTAGAAAACTGTGGAATTCACAGTTTAGTAGAAATGAAATGTTAATTGTTTGGGGATTCATCTTTAGCTAGGCAAACTAAATGCTCTTCTTATAGACCACTGAGTTATCAAAGATTTTGTTAAAGTTCATCCTTACAAAATACCGTTTCTTAAAATGAAGCCACTTATTCTCCACTGGCTATTTCCCACTGCTTTTAGAGCAAATGATTTTAGGTCGATGTCTTGAAACTTAATGTTCAAACTGAAACAGGAATATTTATCTTGAGCTGCTACATCTCCTCTTAATGTGTATCTCTGGAGGTTTCCTTCCTCAAGCAGTCTAGAGAAGTAAAAGCCGTTTTCCTCTTTTTTATCTATCAGAGCTACAGTTTTAAACACAGTTGTGTTCTTGGAGCAATATTGTAGGTGGATGTTTGTATGCAGCATGGCTTTGGTTCCTGGTAACTGGAAACTATTGTTCCATTGGAAACAACAGTGACCAGATAACTCCAGAGACATTGCAATTACATGACAAGGCAACCTTCTGACTGACAGGCAAATAATGATGGCTAAAGGGAATTTTAGTTATCAAAGAAAATTATATTTACTCAGATAATGACGATTTTCAGAAGCAGGAGCAATCAAAAACCTTTTCAGTTTGAAAATTTATTATGTGAGAGATTCTTTATTGTGGTTCCATTGTATGTTTTGCTGAACAGTTGGTGCTTTTAATAAACAAAATCTTTTTTTTTTACTATCTTGCTTTCATGCCTGGATATTTAATAATAGCAGTGCATTACAGATTAAAGTCCTCACTTGTTCTGGCACCCACTCTATTTTACAGCAAGGAAAAAGTCCAATGACATGACTGCAAAGAGCATGTTTTTCAATATTATGCTCTGAGCAAAATACTGAAAAAAACTTCCTTTCTCTTTAATCTGCATAATTCCTGGAAAGATCTTTGCTACTCATTCACATGGTTTTGCTTATGTGCTTTCCATAGTTAATTGGTTTATCAAGTTCTGTGAGATAATTTAATGAATCCCGTACTTGTTGCTTCTTTGGGTGCCATTTGCAGTATTCTGGCACTGGAACACTGAAATAATAGCTGATTTCTTCTGATTATAATAGGCACTGTGGCTTTTCTCCTCCATTTACCCTTTCCTCAGAACACTATTCATCAGGCAGTCTCTTTATTGTATCAGTTCTTCACAGCGAATTCACTAAGTGTTCCGCTCTGTGTCTCAACATCCCATCGAGTTTGTTTGCCTCAGCTGACTAGCCCACTGGGGCAATAAAGTTTGACAACTCTGTGTAATTCATCCATTGTTACCAAGCTGTTTAATTGCTTAGCCACATGTATCGCCTTTTTCTAAATGAAAAATGGAGTGCGACAGATTTCAAAAATTTGCAAAATTGTGTTTTTTTCCTCATTTGTGAGGGAAACAAAGAGCAACTGAAGATACTCCAATAGATGGCTCAGAGAGCAGTCTAGAGAAGGACAAGCATCCTGACTGAGCATATTGGAAATTTGACATTACTAGTTACATTGATCATAACTTTCCTCTGGGACTTTGCCACACAACTAGGCAATAAGTAAGTCTAGTTAGCAATATGGTACTAAAGGCAGTGACTGATCTGCCTGATATAAGCAGAAGCAAAGGACAACATAAGAAAATTAATAGGAGGACACCTGGAAAATTAGAGACTTTTAGTTTTCAACAAGGTATTATTCAAAAATGTCGTTCTTGGTTCAAGATATTGTTAGGGCACCAGCAACTCAACAGTAACAAAGCTTGTAACCTGTATGTTTAGGGGTGTGAAGCCTCTTCTCCCATGCTGTGTAGAGCTTCATTTTCACTACATGCAAAAGTCACATTTTACAGCCAAAAATAGGAAGAAAACCAAAACTATGAATTACACTATTTGTCAAGTTCACAAAGCAATGTCAGGGGTTTGATAGCCTTTGTTAAACTTTATTGAAGAATAAGTGGCTGCTGGGAGTTGCCAGCTGTCTCCTGTGCAGACCAAAGGCCTGATCCTACATGTTACTGATCAATTACTACTGAAGTAGCTGAGTAGAAAGTGCTCAGTATCTTGAAGGACAGACTGTCCACTTTGTAGAGTTGGCCAGAGGGGCACCCTGGTATGCTTTTGAAATGGGGTTGAGATATGATCCTCTTGTGATGCGTGGTACCAGTTCTCCTTGGTATGGTCTTATAGGGATCTCTATTGGTCTCTCACTGGTTTCCTTTATCAGAGAGGTAGCCGTGTAAGTCTGTAGCTTTGAGAACAACAAGAAGTCGTGTGGCACCTTATAGACTAACAGATATTTTGGAGCATAAGCTTTCGTGGGCAAAGACCCGCTTCATCAGATGCATGAGTGGGGGGGGTGGTTTCATAAGGGTGTTTAAAGAGTGGGGTCCCAGTAAGAGGGAGGGCTGGAGCTGACAAGGTCTATTCAGCAAGGTGGAAATGGCCCAGTATCAAGAGCACTTATCAAGAGAGGAAAAAACAGGTCAGATCAGACAGGGGGATGTGAGCCATTGTCAGAGTCTAATGGGGAGATATTAGCACCTAGAGCAGAGAAACTGCCTTTGTAAGTAACAAAGAGGAAGCCCTCCTAGTCTATACACTACCAAAACAAAAAGCAGTCAGGTAGCACTTTCTGAAGAAGTGGGTCTGTCCCACAAAAGCTCACCTAATAAACCATTTTGCTAGTCTTTAAAGTGCTACTTGACTGCTTTTTGTTTTGCCTGTGTAAGATGTGAGCCACTCCCAGTCTCTGTTTAATCCATGGTTAATGGAGTCAAATTTGCAAATTTTTGTTTCAGAACTGTCACCCTCAAATGCCAAACTGGACAGTCTCTCCGTAAAAGAATAGCTGGACATAAATCAGACATCAGGAATAGTAATGTACAGAAGCCTGTGGGAGAACACTTCAATCTTCCTGGTCACTCAGTGGCAGATTTAAGGGTGACAGTTCTGAAACAAAAAACTTTCAGAAATCAAATAGAGAGAGAAATCTCTGAGCTGCAATTTATTTGCAAATTTGACTCCATTAACCATGGATTAAACAGAGACTGGGAGTGGCTCGCAGCTTACAAAGGCAGTTTCTCTGCTCTAGGTCTAATATCTCCCCATTAGTCACTGACAATGGCTCACATCCCCCTGTCTGATCTGACTTGTTTTTTCCTCTTTTGATAAGTGCTGTTGATACTGGGCCATTTCCACCTTGCTGAATAGTCCTTGTCAGCTCTGGCCCTCCCTCTTACTGGAACCCCACTCTTTAAATACCCCTGTGAACCCCCACCCCCCATGCATCTGATGAAGCGGGTCTTTGCCCACAAAAGCTTATGCTCCGAAATATCTGTTAGTCTATAAGGTGCCACAATACTTCTTGTTGTTCTGGTTTCCTTTAGTTAGCCATGATCAGGGCAGTTCTTGGACCCTGGTCTGTAATTAGGCTGAGCGATGTGCTTCAGTCTCTTTGGGCCTTATTCCTGAAGGTGGCCTTCTGAGGGGTGTTGCCACCATTGCTGTCCCAGGCCTTTCTGCCTCCTTTCCTTCACTGAGCTCCCTGTGTTTATAACAGGCCTAGTTTCCCAAAATGGTTGCAGCTGGGTGTGCATGCCACCATGATTGACAGTTGTGGCCTGTGCATTGGGTTGTGTTCAGGCTGCAGGCATGAATAGCTCCCCTCCTCCTTCTGCAGCGGCTCCATGTAGGGTTTGTAGGCCTCATTACTGATGGACCCCCACACCCTTTGCAGAGTACTGGAATCAGTGTTAATCTAGCCATGTAGATGAACTCTTAGCTCAGATTGCCTCAGGCAGCCCTAATAACACCACTGCCATCGGATCCTAATCCTCAAGTAATAGTGTCGAACATGGTTTGTCTTATTCAGTGAAACCCCACATGGAGTTGAATTAACTTCAGAGATTTTTTTTCCTAGAGTACAAATCTTTTTTTAATTTTACTCTGTGTTACTTTCCCATTAAAAAATCCTCTTTCTTGACTTTTGCCGCCACTGAATTTTTCCTTATTTATCTGCATTTTCCTTCAGTTGGCCCAGATACTTATATAACCTAAATCCTTTAATTGCTTATGGTGTTGTTCCTTGTTACATTACTGTTCAACACAATTTAGTAACAGGAGCAGGCTTAAAAATTTTACTCAGTCATCAATAATATAAATACCTAACAGCAGAGCATTGAGCACTAAGATGTACATCATCCCCTTCTAAATTATTTGTTTCATGAAAATATTTCCAGCTGTTCAGCCAGTCTGGAGTTCAATAAACCAAGATTTCTTACTACAGCTTGAACCTCTCTTATCCAGGACTCTGGTCTGGCAACATCTGTGGTCCAGCAGGACCGTGGATGTTGCTAGAGCAGGGAGCTCCAGCCACCTCTGTGGTTGGGGGCTTAGCCAGTTTGACAGGCAGCCCCTCTCTCTGGGGGTAGAGCCGCTGCCAGCCCTGGGCAGGGCGCTCCCGTAGCCAGTGGGCCCAGGATGTGGAGCTGCTGCCAGCCTTAGGAGGGGAGCTCCAGCAGCCAGGTCTATGGAGCTGCTGGGGGCAAGGAGTCCCACGGGCTGGAACAGGTGGCCCAGAATGGCTTAACCCCCCCTGGTCCAGCAAACTCCTTGTATGGGAAAGCTCAGGTCTCTCTTAATTTTTGAGGAGGAGCTTTTCTCAGTGTTTTTGTAACTCTAACTACCCTACCACATTCTCCAAATCCTTCCTCAGGCCTTGTGAAAAATCTCAGTAAGAATGGTCTGATTTTTTTTTTTAAATATTGGTTTTTAACTTCTTATTGCTTTTGTAAAAGAGAAATAATGGGGCTTACACATTAGTAACAAAATTAAACTGGGAGGTACTTGAATTAAGTTGCATGGTTAAGCCAAAACTTAAGAAAAAGGATCCATGCTGAGTATATGCCCTTTGGTTTTACTGGGTGTGTACATGGCACAGCTCAGCCACATCTTGGGGGCTGTTACCAGTGCTGCCATGGCTAAACTGCTATTTATACTCGCCTGAATTTGATGACAGCTAGCTCAAACATGTGTACTGAGCAGGGGACTCAGACCCTAGCTTCTACTGTTGATGTGATCTTAGAAATCACAACCCTGTAGGGCACATTAGCCCACCCTGTAGACAAACCCCGAGTCACACAGGCACTGCACAACCTGAAGATGGCATTAATCAGAATGAGGCAAAGCAAGTATTCAGCCAGGCTTCTGTACCTCCTGTGGCTTGGAAAGCGGGGTTTGTGCCACATGTACCACAGGAATCAATCTGCTCCCCACCAAAGGCTGTAGGCACAGCCTGTGCATGCCCAGGAGGCATTTGCTTCCTAGTGTTCATACTTTGGCACTCGTGCCTCCTGCAATGAGTGTCCTGTTTGTTGTACAAGTTCCATGTAGCTTTCACTTTCAGTCCCAGACTTTATTAATTTAATTCATCTGGGAACTTGCTGGCAATAATGCCCAGTGACAGTGATTCCTTCCTCAATTTTTTCTCCCTGCTCAGGGCTGCAGACAGTATCCCATCCCTTCACAGCTGCTGCTCAGCACATTGGTGGAACGCTGCCATCCTTTTGCAATAGCTAAAGAGCTGGAAAATGTCTAATTTCTGTGCTAGAGATTGGGAACCCCAACCTTGTTCCTCAGTTTCTTGCAAAGATGCCATTTCCAAGTTCCCTTTCACCTCTGGTTTGTCAGGGAACAGGACACCTTAAACAAGAGTCCTCACCCTGAGCCCTTGACACGAGGAAGTGACAGTAGTTACTTTGGCTGCCTACCACAATACCCAGCCAGGTTGCCAGATATTTAACAGTTACCTCCTGAACACAAAGCCATAAATGTTTCTGTTCCCCAGTCACAGGGGCGTACCATGCTTTTCCTCTATCTCCCAGGCACCCAGTATGATATTTTTAGTGAGTGATTATAAATCTCCCCTCCTTTTGATGTTAAACACGTTTTCGAGCCTTTTCACTCCATGGACACCTGGTGGCCTCTCAAACACAACACACATGTTGAACTTCATTCGTAAATAAGTAACCCTTTGCCCTTTAAAGTGCCTATTGTAAAACAGAGCTGCTGCTCACCACTCAAAGTGCAAAGTATTGATTCTTGGTAGAGATCTGCTGAGCAACTGAAATGATCTTAAATGTATAAAGCAGAGAATTGTGTGCTGACTCTCTGGGAGACGGTCACTTATGGTATCTGTTTTTTGATACATCTAGAACTCTGACATATTTCTTTTTTACAGAAAAGTTACTTTTGTGTAATGGACACAATGGAGAGCAGAAATTTGAAGTCATTTTCAGTTAGCCTGAAAGCTTCCTTTTGCCTGTTTTGACGATTTCAAAGGATGCTATATTTTAGAAAAATAGCAGGGTAAAAATAAGTGATGTAAAAGAGAAGAAGGTCACTTCAGTCTCAAATATAGTTCATAGCATTTGGATGGATTAAGAGACCACGGTGAATTCAGTGGTTTAAGAAATGGAAAGGTATTTCTATGCCAACACAGGAATTCCTAGTTAAGAAGACAGCGTATGAGGGGAATTAGGAGAAGAGAGAATGAGAGAACTAGAGCTATGATTGGCTAATTTTAAATTGAATAAAGGAGTTCAGGTGCTTGTAATGTGTTTGTGCTCAGTCTATTTTATTTGTTAATGAGAGCTGAACAGAAAGTAGAGAGAGCAATTAATTAAAACAAACACCCCCCCTCCCCAAGTGCGTGCAACTAATGACAGGGAAAGGTGAGAATAAAGCACATTCATGTTTTGCCTTATGAGTTATTTTAATATATTCAGTTCTTAAGCTCTAATTGAGCAGGACACTCAAGCACATTGTCTTTAAGCACATGTGTAGTGCCACTGAAAGCAATGGGGCTACTCATATGCAGAAGAGCCTTGATTCATCTGGACTATAAAAGGGAGGCTTGCCCCAGGGACTGGGGAACCTGAAACAAAACCAGCCCAAGGCAAAGGGATCAGGCACTTCCCTGTACAGAGCAGAAAGTGGCTGCAGCAGGGAACCCTGGGAGGCTGCAGCTAGGTTGGTGGACACTGCAAGGATGAAAAAAGGCTTCCAGTGAATGGGAGACTCTGACTGTGTTTGGGACAGTGTTGGAGAATTCTTAAAGGGGGCTGAAGAGGGGAAAAAAGAGAGGAGGGAGGCCTACAGAGACACTCACAGCAGGAGTGGGTGCTTAGTGAACAGCCGCCCTCTTCAAAGAGCCTGTGGCACTATAGCGATAGGCTGCTTAGAAATACTGAGGCACATAAAATAGTTAAATCAGAGCGCATAACAGAAGGCTTCTTTCCCTTCCTTGAGTTGCTGCAAGTTCTCTGGTAGCAACCCATGAAAAGTCTGGAAACAACTTTGGTGTTTGTATTTAATATGTTCCCCAAACCAAAATTAAACCAAAGTGTTACAGCCAACAGTGTACTGGAGTATTGTATGCCACAAGCAAACATAAGAGAGACACACCCACCCCCTTCAGTGGTAAGGAAATGATTAAATGATTTTTTTAGGAAAAATGTGGAGGGATTGGAAAGGATCTGGAGAAGAGCAACTCAAATGATTAAAGGTCTCGAAAATTCGACCAATGAGAGAAGACTGGCTTTGTTTAGTTTCGGAAAGAGAATACTGAGCGGGGACATGATAGCAGCTTTCAAATACCTAACAGGGTATTAGAAAGAGGGAGGGCAGGGAACTGGACTTGATGACCTCTTGAGGTCCCTTCCAGTTTTAGTGTTCTATGATTTCATGAGCGATGCCAAGACAATCCTGGCATTGGCCAGTGTCCCTCTAATTTTTCCATCCCCGTGCAGACTAAATTTTGTTAAGCGCACTGAGGCATGTGTGGATGTGCACCACCAGTAGAAACATGTTCTGCCTGCAGTGGGTGACCACAGGCACTCTGCTAATCAGCTGGATGGCACCTGACCCTCTTCTGGGTGGCCACCCAAGCTGTCAGCTTACAGGGAACACTGCATTTGACTGCAAGCTGCAGAGGAAGGCAAAATAAGTCCAAGGTCACTGCTGATCTGACCTGGGACAAAATTACTTCCCATCTCCACCTATGGCAACCAACTAAACCCTGAGCATGTAAGCAAGAACCAGCCTGCCATGCAGCTGAGCAGCACCTCCTCTGTTCAGTGTGTTGCCTCTGGCTATGGCCATCATGGATGCTTCAGATGAAGGAGATAACTAAACATTTTCAGAGTACATTGCAGGGGAGGGAAGAAATCTCTTTCTGATCCCTGCATGTGGTCATCTGAAACCCTTAAATATAAGCTTTTAGAAAGATAAGACATAAGCTGTAAGAGAGCTTCAGGGCTTCCAAGCCCTGCCCCTGCTATCGCTAGCACTCCTGTCATAAAATCATGCATACATTTCTTCATCCCTCTCTTAAAACTAAGTTGTTTGCCCCCACCATGCTATTGGGAGGCTGTTTCAGAATTTCACCCCTCTGATGGCTAGAAACCTAATTTTCAGCCTGTATTTGTTCAAGACCAATTTGTGTTGGCTTGTTCTTATGCCAGCATTGTCCTTTACAGTAAGCAGCTCTTCACCATCTCTGGTATTTACTCCTGGCTGTATCCTTCTCAGTCTTCTTTTCATCAGACTAACCAAGCTAATTTCTTCTAGTCTCGTCTCATAGGAGAGGCCCTTCCTTCCCCAGATCATTCTATTTGCTCTTCTTTGCACCTGTTGCAGTTTAAATTACTCTGCCTGGCACATGGGTGACCAGAATTCTGCACAGTGTTTCAAATGAGGTGTTGCCAGTGCCCTGTACAATAACATTAATGATTCTCTAACTCTACCTGAAATGCATTCAAATACACCTTAGAATTGCATTTTTTTCAGCCACATCATATTGGAGGCTTGTATTCATTTCAGATCAACCCATGTCTGCTTCTTCTCTCTCTGTTGCTTCCACTGATGAACCCATCTCCCACTAGTTTGTAGCAGAAATTTTCAGCATTAGACCCTAAGTGTATGACCCTGTATTTTGTACTATGCAATTTCATCCATTTTTCAGTCACTCCAGTTTGCAAGGTCATCCAGATCTGCTTGTATAATAATCGGATCCTCCTCTTTATCAACAGCGCCTCCCAACTTTGTATCATCAGCAAATTTCATTAGTGCAGCTTACTTTTTGCGCCAAGGTCGTTAATAAAAGTATTGAATAATATTGGTGCCAACCCCAATCCTTGAGGATTTCTCTGAATAACCGCCATAATTTACCTTTCCATGCAACCTATTGCCTTCTCAGCATTAGCAAGTTCCTTAGCCAGGTTATTAGATTCCCATCTTCCCTAATTTAGGTAATAATCTTTTCATGTGCTATCACGTCAAATGCTTTACTTAAGTCCAAACATGTTATATTTCCTGCACTTCCCTTATTTAAAAAATAGTTTTATTCTTAAAGAAACCAGATTTGCCTAGCATAATCTACCTCTGATAAGCTTCAGTTGTGTTACATCCCCTTTACCATATACCTTTATGAATCTAATCTTTCCTTTGAAATTTGTTCTAAAGACATTGCATACTCATGAGATCAAACTAACAGCTGTGTACTTGCCTGGATCTCTTTCTTAAATATAGGTATAGCACTGTCTAATCTCCAGTCATAGGATACTACCCGCAGGTAGATAGTAAAAATCCATGCTACTTGATTAGCAATTTGATGTCCAGTTCTTTTAATATTCTGGGTGGAAATTATTTACACTGAGCACATTTGGGGCTTTAAACTTTTTGTCCCCTTCTCAGATATGGTCGCTTCCATTTCTAGACACTTCTTGCCTTCAGACATTTTGCACTGATACACAAACTATATTATCCTCACTGAAAACTGAGGCCAAGTACTCATTTAGTTTTTGGCCCATTTTGAGATGATCTTTAATCTCTTCCCAGCCATGCTGTACAGAGTCTCAACCACATCGCTCCGTATTATTTTTATTTATATAACTAAATACAATTTATTTTAATGTTCGTGGCAAAGAGCTAATTCAGCTTCAACTCTGGCAATTCTCACTTTATGCCTATATTTTCTAACCCCCTACAGTGTAATTTTTTTGTTCTGACCAACCCTTTTCAATTCTATATAGGGTCTCTGGTTAGACAGTACTATTTTTAAGGTGGTTATTCACCCAGCTGTCTTGCCAAGCCTTTCCCTATAAGTTTTCCCCCTTGATTGGAATGCAAATTTCATACTTTTTGTGTAGCTCCTTTGAAAACTTTCCAAGCCTCCTGAATCATTGAGCTCTTGAGTCCAGTTGACTTATTTTTTCCTAGTTCCCTTTCATTTCCTTAGTTCTGACCTTTTCAAACCAGAAGCCACTAGCTGACCCTAGATCCTTTCTGGATATGAATCAACAGTTTTCCCATGTAGCCAGGAGGGCTAACCGCATATTGGGGTACATTAGAAGGAGCATTTCCAGCAGATTTAGAGAAGTTATTTTTCCCCTCTTCTTGGCACTGTTGAGGCCACATGTGGAGTAGGCATCCAGTGTTGCTCCCCCCCGAGTATAGAAAAGATGTGGATGCATTGGAGAGGGTCCAGTGGAGGGCAAAGAAAATGATTAGGGGGCCAGAGCATATGACCTATGAGGAGAGTCTGAGAGATTTGGGCTTATTTAGTTTGCAGAACAGAAGAATGAGGAGCACTTTGGCAGAGGCCTTCAACTTCCTGAAGGGGGACTCTAAAGAGGCTGCAGAGAGGCTGTTCTCAGTACTGATGGATGGCAGAACAAGGAGCAATGGTCTCAAGTTAAAGAGCAGGAGGTGTAGTTTAGATTTAGGAAAAACTGTTTCACTAGGAGGGTGGTGAAGCACTGGAAAACTATTTCACTAGAGAGGTGGTGGAGTTTCTATCCCTAGAGGTTTCTAAATCCCAGCTTGACAAAATCCTGGCTGGGATGATTTAGAAAGGGTTGGTCCTGCTTTAGGCAGAGAGCTGGACTTGATGACCTCCTGAGGTCCCTTCCAGCCCTAGGATTCTATAATTCTATTCTGTGATTCTGAAGTGTTGATCATTCTTTTTTCTAATTCAAACTGAATCAACCAAACTGTGACTGCTTCATCCAAGATTATTTCCTAGAATCAGATCTTCTGTGATGTGGAATCTTCTCATTGCTTACCAAAACCAAGTTTAAAATTGCATCACTTTTTAGAGCTTGTCTCTCTAGCATTCTTAAAAAGATCACTATCCACAGATGAATCTAGTGCAGGGGCTTTAGCAGACTCCTAATGTTATCCCAACCGAACTTCTTTTCTAATCCTTCCCCAAAGTGATTTTGAACCAAACAGATTATGTCCATTTGTATTTATGTACAGTTGACCACTGTATTGCCATGAAATGCTACGGTACCACCTTAACTTTTGTTCCTCTCCTGAAGAGCACATACCTGTATTCCAGTCATGAGTGCTATTCTGTTATGATCCTGTAATCCCATTAGTAACTTGACTTGACCTCCTGCACAACCTTGCTGACTCACAACCCATTTTCTTATTTTTTACCTACGCACACTGTCTTTGTTTACTTTCAGGTTCCTTTTGAAGGGCATATATAATTTAAAAATCCATAAATTGAACTAATACTGAAATGCAGCACTAGCACTCAGGTCATCATCATGATCAACAAACCTGGGCTCAGCGCCCGTTGGTGTCCAATGCCTCCCTTACTATTTCCTTCCATTTCCCCCTGTCCAGTGGCTTAGTTTCTGTCATCTAGCTCCACACCAGCTACTATATCATCTACCCATTCTCTGTGGGGTCTCACTTCCCTGTTCCAGTCATCCATTATGCCGAATACCAGGGTCTTGACTTTTCGTTCATCATTCATTCTGCAGATATGTCTGAACAGCTGTAACTTCCATTGTATAACCTTCTGCAGTAGGTTCTCTTTTGGCTGTATATTTCTATATAATTCCTCATTGGTGACCTTCAGCATCCATCCTATTCTCAGGATCCATATCTGCACTCAGGTACAGTGTTCTATGTCCCTGATTTTAAGAAATCACTTTAACATGTGCTTAATTTTCAAGCATACATTTAATTACTGTCAACTTGTTTGGGCATTATGTGTGTCCTTTCCTGAATCAGAGCCTATGTGCAGAGAACTGGGATTTGCACCCTGATGTTGGTATGTTAGTGGTCTGGACAACATTTTTGTTCGGAACCTCCCGTGTATCGTCTTTATGTTGACTCTACTGTCATGGACCACTTCCTGTCTGTAGCCCCTTGGTTGTAAATGAAACTGAAATTTGCTAGTCACGTATGCTCCTGGAATATGTTGGGTTTCTTCTTACTTCTGCTGTTGCATAAAGACTTGGTGGTAAACAAAGGGAGGCTCAGAGAGAGAAGGAGACAGTATCCTTCCCATTCTTGCACTACTGCTCAGAGCTGTATAGTTTCTGGTTGGTATCATAGTTATCAGTAGTTACACTTTTTGCACTGCTTAAAACATGTACTTATCAACAAATTTTATATTGCTGGAGTTCCCAGTTCTGCTTGTATGCCCCTCACAAGCATTATTTGTCAGAGTTTGTTCTTTGGGGGTATCTGCTCTGAAAAGAAAACCTTCATCTGCTGATTATTAGAGCAGCTGCAATTCTTGACCTGACTAGTGTCTCTGGGAATTGAACTGACATCTTCAAGAGCAGTTTCTGGAAACACAATCACAACCCAGTCTAAATAAGGCCACAGACATTTTACCAAACCTGTGTCCTGAGAAATAATTCAATTTTTATTGGCAAATGCTTGGCAGATGTGTTTTTTTCCTCATCAGACTTTCTTTTTTCCTGTCTTAAAACAAAAAACTTGTTCCACTGAAATTATGATTCAAGTACTAGAGTGGTGAAGAATGTGTGCTCTAGGCCAGTATTGCTCAAACTTTTTGGCCATTTCTACACAGGCCACTTCCTTCGGGGGTGGCATGCTAATACACGGAGCGAAAGATGCTAATGAGGTGCGGATGCAAATTCCCCACACCTCATTAGCATAATGTCACGTGATTTGGAGTCCGGAAGACCATTCTGACGTTATGGTAATGAGACGTGGGGAATTTGCATCCGTGCCTCATTAGCATCTTTCGCTCCGTGTATTAGCATGCCACTTCTGAAGGAAGTGGCGTGTGTAGAAATGGCCTTTGATACCACAGAACACCAAACAAGAAGTTCTGTGGCATCATATAGACTAATAGATATTTTGGAGCATAAGCTTTTGTGGGCAAAGACCCACTTCATCAGGTGCGTGTGACATTTCACATTTTTAATGTGAAACACCTGGGAAAATATTCTTTAAAAAAATTGTCAGAAAAAAAAAAGAACCATGAAGCAGCAATATGTACGGACAAAAAAAAAGAGAGAGAGAATTTAATCAGGTATCACAGCAATGAAGAAGTAACACTGTATCTGGTTTTAATAACAGAAAAGATATACCATCAGTGTATTTTTCCAAATGTTCGTGGCACATCTGCAACTTGTTCATGGAACACCAGAGTTCCACAGAATATGGTTTAAGTAACACTGCTTTAGGCAACATAGCTATTGGACAATGGATAATGAAATGTTATATTATGTTTGAAAGAAGGAATTATAGCATTAGCTGTAGAGTTGCTGGAGGACTGGGTTGTATAAAGAAAAGTAATATTTTAGGGTACTATTGTTAAACATCTGAAACTTTGGGGAATAAGTCCTCAGTCCAACAAAGCATGGAACCACTCACATGCTTCCAGTTAAGTGTATGCTTAAGTGCTTTGTTGAATATAGGCCTCAAAGCCTATCCAAAAGTGCACATTGTCAGATTCATCCAGGCCAATCAGAGGAGGTTCTAGAAGGGTCATTTGGCCTTTGCCTCAAGTTCAAAGGGGGCCTCAATAGAGTTGTTTATTCCCTGTATTAAGATCCCTTTTATAGATTTCAAAGCTAGTTTTTTCCTGAACAGTTAGTGTATTTGCACAGAAAAAGGCTAGAAAAGCATTTGTTACATAACATATGTTCAAATTACATCTCAATCTTCTTTTTTGGTGCTGCTTTATTTTATTTCCCTGTGTCGTCATTTTTTATTTTTATTATGGCTGAGGGCCTCAAAAGCAGGAAGTGGGCTGGGCATCTCTGAACCTCCAAGAAGGCCTGCTTCTACCAATGGATAGTCAGGTTTATGATGATTTTGCAGAGGAGTTTTGGGCTGCAAATTTAAAGGAATTTGACCTTGAAAAGGCACATTCATTCAGTGTAACAAATTACTGGAAAAGAGAATGTTTTCTATAAATAATGCATAAGGAAGATATTTTATGCATGAATTCATATATTTAACATTGTATCTGATTAGATTTTCTAAGTGAAGTAAATCCTGTTCCCTCCTGAATGGTTCTGGAAATCCCTCCTGGTGGGAAAACTGGTGTATTTTGTTGAGCAAATGGTGTTCAGTTATATGTGTATTAAGGATCGGGGGAGGAGTGTGCTGGGAGATAAAGGTAGCCTTTGGAGCTTCTGTACTGTAAAGTACAGCAGATGTGAGGAAACAGGAAGTACTTGCTCCTCACTAGTTTATGCTTTTCAGAAAAGAAAATAACACTGTTATTTTAAGTTGAAGGTGCTATTATGTATGCATATGAAGGGTTATTATAGTCTAAAAACAATAATAGTAAATCCTAGAAGCTGAGCTCAGGCTTCAGCAACAGAGTAAAGGTTGTTCTGTAATATCCAAAGCAATATTTTATATGAGTATAGTTAAGAACTCTTGGGCTATATCTACACGAGAGGCTTTTCCAGGCAAAAGAGGGCTTTTGTCAAGAAAAACCATGGCACATCTACACTCAAAATGTGCTTTGCTGACAGTTTGTTAACAAAACCCGGCATATCTGTCGGCAGCGTTATGCCTCTCCCCATTCAGGTATAATGCTTCTCTCGATGGTGTTCTGTCAACAAACCAGCCATGTAGATGCTTCGGCACCCTTTTGTCAACAGAGGAGGCTTCTGGTTCACTGGGCAGCTCTATTTGCAGAGCTTCCGGTCAGCAATTCTGTAGAGAGAGAGCTGGGCAGTCTGGCTGCTCTCTGTTGACGAAGTGGCTTGCTCTTTCAATCTGTTTTTATGTGTAGATGTAATCTGTCGACGGAAGTGCTGGGAAGTCCCTTCCAACAGTGACTTCTGTCAACAGAGGCTTCTTGTGTAGATGTAGCATTGGTGTATTTGAATATTTATTTCCCTCATCTTCATGGTTCACTTCCATATTTTTGCAAGATTGTTTATACATACAGTAGTAGCAACCTCCATTAGTTTTAATATAATTTTAAAATATGTTCTTAATGCTTTCAAGTCCTGTAAAATCTTCCTACGTATAAAAAATTGCAGAAGTGGGGCTGATGAGGTTTTTCTAGAGTTGTTTATTCTTTTGATATTCTTTTATAGCTTTATGATAATTGTTCTGTGTTTCAAATTTTGGGCTGTCTAGAGATTCATAACTTCATGTTGAAATATCAGAATTAAATAATAATTTATTTCTCTAGGTGCAGTTACTAGAGCTATGCTAAAATTACCCACTATTAAAATACAAACATGCAATATGAAGAAAAGTCGCAAATAAGGAATAATTCTGATAGGATTGATTTCCTAATCCCTCTAATAGCAATGGAGAACCATATTTATTTTCCATGATGTATTACTGAATCAAACTTGAGGGACTGACAGTGTTATTGACGAAGGCCTATGATTAATGTTTCACTACAAAGCAGAAATGTTGGAAATGTGTTTTCTTCTTATAGTGAAGTAATTTGGCTCAATATTCTTAACATCTCAACTTTCCCAAAAGCATTTTACCTTTCTAGTGCACACCAGGCAAGCAATGTGTGCCATTACCATTTTGAAAGCTAGCTTAATTGTGCTTTTAATGTAATGGACTTTGCATAGAGTTCTAGATCAATAAGTTTTATGATGGGTATTACAGATTGAAGACCATTGTGTAAACTCAAAGCTTGTTCCACCTCCAGATCTGGTGCAGTAACAGATATTACCTCACCCACCTTGTCTCTGTAAATCTCACATTGTCATTCTCACTCATTGTTACCTGCCATACAGGCTACGTCTACACTAGGATGCTATGCTGAAGTAGGCTATTTCAAAGTAACGACATTGAAATAGGCTACTTTGATGCGTATCGTCCACACATCCTCTGGGGCTGGTGCCATCGATGTTCAACATTGAAGTAGCAATGGGGGACATCAAAAGGGGCCACCCCGGAAGGAAAAGCAGAGCATCCACACACACACAAGCGCCCCCCTTCAAAATAAGGGACCAAGAAAGCCCATGGATGGGGTCACAGGGCAGACTAGCCCTTCCAGGGCAACAGCATTCCGCTCCCTTAAAAGGCCCTTCCCAAACACAGTCGGCCTGCGCTGTACGAGCCCTGCGTTGGTGACACAAGCCTCGCAGACCTCGAGCCTGCAGACATGGACATCCAGCAGGAGCTGGAAGCCCTCCAAGCCTCCTCCTGCAGGGCGGGCACCCAGCTAGACGCTGCATGGGTGGCCGCCTAGCAGCTCCTGGCAGGGGAGCCCTCCCTAGGGCAGAAGGAGACGCCCTGGACCATCGGGCCCTCCTGGTCCCCCTCCCCCACCCTGCTGGGTGCCCTGCCAGCTCTGGAGCTACCCCTCCAACACCGAGTGGTGGGAGCACCTGGTTATGGGGGAATGGGATGATGACCAGTGGCTGCAGAACTTCCGCATGAGCCGGCAGACCTTCATGGAGCTCTGCCAGTGGCTCATCCCCGTCCTGAGGCACCAGGACACCTGGATGTGGCACACTGTCACTGTTGAGAAGAGGGTCGCAATAGCTGTCTGGAAGCTGGCCACTCCAGACAGCTACTGCTCCGTGGGCCAGCAGTTTGGCGTTGGCAAGGCCACAGTTGGGGCTGTCTTGATGGAGGTAAGCAGGCCTGGGCCTGAATCCACTGGGGGGTAGGGGGTCAGGGAGGGGAGCCTGGGTAGGGGAGCCCAGATGGGGAGGGGGACCTGGGTGCGGGGGAAGGGTGCACTCTGCATACCCTCACAGGCACCCACGTCCCCTCCCCGCAGGTGGTGCATGCACTCAATGCCCTGGTGCTGCACAGGGTCATCCGAGTTGGGGACCTGGACTTGGCCATCGCAGGATTCATCACCATGGGATTCCCTAACTGCTTCGGGGCCCTTGATGGGACCCACATTCCCATCCGCACCCCGGACCACACTAGTGGGCACTATATCAACAAGAAGGCTATCACTCCATGGTCCTGCAGGCCACGGTGGACAGCCAAGGCCACTTCAAGGATGCATATGTGGGCTGGCCCAGCCGTACCCATGACGCTCGTGTGTTCTGCAATTCGTGACTATGCCACCAGCTGGAGGTGGGGACCTACATCCCCCAGAGGGAGATCCTTCTGGGGGACATCACCATACCCCTCTGCCTCGTGGCGAATGCGGCCTACCCCTCCAGCCCTGGCTTATGAGCCCCTACATGGGCCACCTCAATGTCAGCCAGGAGTGCTACAACAACCAACTGAACCACGCCTGCCAAATGGTCAAGTGGGCCTTCAGGCACCTGAAGGGCCGGTGGTGCTGCCTCCTGGCCTGCCTGGATGTGGGCCTCCCAAATGTCCCCCAGGTTGTGGGTGCCTGCTGCACATTCCACAACCTGGTGGAAAGCAAGAGGGAGGCCTTCTTGCAGAGCTGGGTGCTGGAGGCCGGAACAAGCTACCCACAGCCTGCTGCTGCCCCTAGCCACCAGGCCCACCACAATGGGGTCCGAGTCCAGGAGGCCCTGCAGGAGTACTTTGACCAGGGGGCCTAGTGAGTGCCATCCAGGCCATCCCTGGTGGGTCCCCTGCACACCACCCCTACCACCCGCACACTGCTCCCCACTGAAAGCACACGGGACACAAAGGTTTTTGAAAAATAAAACTGCTTCATTGCTAAATAACCAAAAACCTCACCTCTGTGCATAAAACTAATAACAAACAGCATCAAAAAATAACTATATATGGGGGGGACAACTATATACACGGGGAGACATGGCCAGGCCAGCCATTGGCCCATCATTCTGGAGCAGGGGGTGGAAGGGCGTGACCCCCATCGTGTCTGGGTAGGTGCTTCGCCCCGTCAGCCAGGGTCCCTGGCAAGGCCAGCTGGGGGCTGGGAGGATGGAGAGGTATGACCAGGGTGGGTCCTCACCTCAGTTGTCAGCCCCAGTGGGCTTCTGCCCTTTGGAGCTGGCAGGTGGGGCAGCAGATGGGATGTCAGGCAGGGCAGCAGGGAAGGCAGCATGGAGGGCAAGGGGGGTGGGGGCAGCCAGGCCACCAGCTCCTCAAAGGTTGCGGCCACACAATTGAAGGTGGCCATAAAGTCCCAAAAGGCCTCCCAGCACCAGGCAGCCTCCTGCTCCTCGAAGTGGAGCCTCCACTCCATGATGTCTGCCTGGCGCCGGAGGGCAGCGACCACCTTGGGACCATGGGTGGTGACCCTCTGGCCCCGGTGGGGGCGGGCCCATTCCAGTGCCAGCAGTGCCCCTGGGCGGTGATGGTCCGGGGATCTTGGGGGGCAGTCCAGGATCACGGATGGTGCCATGCTGTCCTGGCTCTTGGATGGTGTGGCCGCGGAAACGGGGAAGGGCAGGAGGGAGTCTGTGAGCACCAAGCCCTGCCCCGTGGCCCACTACCCCATCCCCCATGGGCATCTGGTCCCCATCCCTGTCCTCCATCAGTGCATGCAGTGGCCTTGCGCGTGGCCCCTTCCAGTGTTCTGCCCCCTCCCACTGGCGGCAGGGCACGGCACTGTCCATGGGTGACAGTGCTGACAGGCACTGGTGGCTGTGGCACCATACCTGGGCCATAGTCTGCCTGGGCCCTGGCAGGCTGGGGTCTGCTGGGGATGTGGGGGGCTCCCGGTCACATGTGATGCCCCCTGCCCCCTACCCAGGGGGTGCGTGCCCTGTGAGGTATGTACCTGACAGTCCACTGCCATGCTCAGGGGAGGCCCTTTGGGCAGATGCCTGGCTGGAGCTGCATGAGGGGATGTCCAGCACCAGCTACCCTTCCTCGCTGGACCACTCTGTGGCCAGGGGAATGGTCTTGGCTCTGGCCCTGGGGCTGCAGGGCTTGGCTCCAGACCCAATTCCGGCTCCGAGGCCTGCTGGGGCTCCTTGGCCATGGTGTCAAGGATGGCTTGGGGGGAGGAGGTGTCCCAGTAGCCAAGGATAGACCTGAGCTCCCGGTAATAGGGGTAAGCAGCAGTGGCAGCCCCAGACCAGCTGGCCGAGTCCCTTGCCTGGCCGTAACCAGGCTGCAACTCCTTGACCTTACTCCTGACATGGTCAGGAGTGCGGGCAGGGTGACCCTGGGTGGCCAGGCCCTCGGCCAGCCAGGTGAACACCTCTGCATTCCACCACTTGTTCCCCATTATGTGAAGCACCTCCTCCTCACCCCAGAGCCCCAACAGTTCACTGAGCTCGGAGTCACTCCAGGAGGGTCCCTGCTTCCTGCCCCACTGGCTGGAGGCCTGGCAGCCCTGGAATGGCCTGGGGGGCAGTCCTGGGGGGTGCTCGGGGGGCTGGCTTGCTGCCATGTGCTGTCTCTGAGCTGTGCAGGGGCATCGCATGGCACAGCTGCTTGCCTTCACGGCTTCAGCTTCCTGCTATGGGGTTTCTGGGTCTGTGTGGCTTTAAGAACCGTTGGGCACAGAGATCAGAGCCCCACAGGGGCTGGACAGCACGTCTCCCCCTAACAGCTGATTTCCGCCATGACGGACCCCGCTATTTCGAAGTAGTGGGACGCAGAACATGTACACATGTCCTGCATCAATGTTAGATGTCGAAGTAGAGCGCTAGTCCCATCTTCTGATAGGAATAGTGATTTCGACGTCTCACTGTCTAACTTCAATTTCAACTTCGAAGTAGCATGTGCTGTGTGTAGACACAGTGCGCACTATTTCAAAGCTGGGCTTGCTACTTCGACGTTGTGTTCTAGTGTAGACACGCCTAGAGTGCTTTTAAATCATAAGGAAATATCACTGCTGAGTATGGTGGAAAGGACATTAATGCTCTTCAGCTGGAAACTAAGGCTTGGATTCTGTGAACACTTGAACCCAAAGGGACTTGAAGTTAAGCAATTGTGTTAAGTGTAGCTACTATCTCTTATTCTGCCAAGATGTTGATTTACAATTCCAATGTGCCGGGGTTCCCAGTCTTCATCTCTGAGTCTTCCCAGGGTGCACCATTAACCGTCTCCCATGCTGCAGTGTCACAAGGTCAAGATCCCCTGTGCCAAAAGAGTCAAGTCCTCTCTCCCTAAGCAAAGGGTGCTGCATAAATTTACCGATAAAGCCGAACCAGAGACTCATGTGAAACGGGGATTAGGCCTGCCCCTAGCCTGCAGACAGGGAAGGGAGAGGTAAGGGGCACAAGTGCACTGGGCCCTTTGAATTGCTGCTGGAGCGCCATGCTGAGTGATTCTGAGGGCAGGGTGTGTGGGGCATGCCATGCTCTGTGTGGCACTAAGGGCTGACTGCCTGAGGACCCCGCCTCTTCTTCCCACAGCTCTGCCCCTTCTGGAGGGGTGGCTCTGGCCCCCACACACACCTTGCCCTGGGACTCTGGTGGCTGTCAGCCCCACTGCAGGCCTCTGTGTCCATACTCTGTTGCTAAGAATTGGGGCTTTCTGCAGGCATAGGGGATTTCAGGAGTAGAGTCCATAGCCGGAAAAAGAGAATGAGTCATATTCACCTGCCTGTAGTTCTAGCGTGACACACTTGTTCAGAAAATTAGATAAATTGCTTTTTTAGCATATAAGTCCTATGTATCACTAGGCTGACTTTTGCTAGTGCTTCTGGCCTCTGCTGGAAGGAGATAATACTGAAGTTAGGTGTGACAGCCTGAAAACAATATCCCATAGCCCAGCACTATATGATTAATATTATAGCAACGTAAATGTGTCTGTCATCTAAAATTAATCCATGGTTAGAGGAACCAAACTTAGAATGTTGGATGAAGTAATATAAATGAATTATTGTTGTGTAGAAATATTGTGTTTGCTCAGTTGTAAATTGAGCAAATATTTCATGCTGAAATATTTATTATTTGTGGGAAAAGTTGGACCTCTTTTCATATATTATATTTTGGAAAATGACTAGTAATTCACACATGCAGGCCCACTCCAACTAAGGGACACAAGAAAAACTATGTATTAATTAGGGCTCTCAATTAATTGCAGTTAACATAAGCAATGAACATAAAACAAATGAAAAAGATTAAAAATTAGCGTAGCACTGTTAATTGCAATGTTAACAGAATTGCACTTTAAATTGATCATAAATGTTTTTCTGCATGTTCTAATGTATAGATTTCAAATCACAGAACAATACAAAGTGCCCAGTGCTCAGTTTATATTACTGTTTTGATTACAAATATTTGCACTGTAAAAAAATAAAAGAAACAATATTTTCAGTTATACCATACACGTACTATAGTGCAACCTCTTTATCATGATAGCACAACTTACAAATGTGTATTTTTTTCATAACTGCACTCAAAACCAAAATGTAAAACTTTAGGGCTTACAGGTTCATTCAGTCTTACTACTTGTTCAGTCAATCACTGAGACAACGAAGTTTTATATTTACAGGGGATAATGCTGCCTGCTTCTTATTTACAATGGCACCTGAAAGTGGTAACATAACATTACTACAAGGCGGAGTTAAGGTTGTTTGACTACCTTAACGTGTTTTGGTTATTTTTACATATAGCTGTAACTTTGAATTTCCTAGGTTTCTAATGCATTATCTTGGGTTTCTACAATATCCCTATATTTGGCTAGTGTGTACTTTCAACCTTAATTCCATTTTAATGGAGGTTTGTTTCTTTTCCTCATGATTTATAAATATTTGTGATACACTGCGTTAATAATTTTAAATGTATTATTTCTTTCTGAACCAATGACTTTGATTATTTGTCAGCTGTTCTTTGTGTTGTGCGTCTGATCATGCTTTATTGTTTCAGCTTCCGAATGGGAAGAATGCAAGTTTTATTAAACAGGAAAATAACTAATGACAAATCATCTGTATTCAGATGGGTGAGCGGTAATGCGAAAATGAGAAACTTATGGAATTCAAGAGCACTTTGAAGCATACCTAGCATATGCCCAAATAATCTACAGAAAGAAAAATAAAACTCTGTGGTTCACAGCAAATTGAATTTGGTGCTTTCACTGGAAACTATTTATCTATCATCTTCTAAAGAATGGCAGCTGAGCTCCAAAAGAAAAACAAAATTTTGGGAAAAAAATGAAACTTGAAAAGCCTTCTTGTACCCCCTGCTCCTTCTGCCCTGCGTAGGAGGGAGATTCTGGACTTTTCACAACCATAGGCAGCGTGAGTACTAATGATGTAGGTTCACATGATACTATTTTGTCGTTCATTTTATAACATTATTTCTCAAACTGGTTTTTCATACATATGTTTTGATGCACAGACAGCATCAGCTCACATTTATGGCTGTGGCAAGGCAAGTTTGCAATGTTAGATATATATTAGCTGTTCAGCTGCCTCCCATTTTAAAAAAAATAAATATGCCATTGTTTTATACAAGATTTCTTAACTTTAAGGAGGGTGAGAGATGCTTTCAATTGTCTCGGCTCCCTGTTCCCCCCCACATCCCCATAAAAAAAGTTTATTTTTGGGATGAGAACATGGTAAGGAATCTCAGTTCAGATGGTGACTTCTTAAAATGAACACCAGAAAATGAGAAGATGAATAATAGGTCAACTCAGCCATAAATCCACTATATCCTAACTATTGTGATACATCATATTGTCTTGGTCTTACTGACTCCTAAATGGTTAAATCTGTTACCTTTCCCTCTGCACAAAACTAAAGTAGAAGGACTTCCTGTGAGAAAGTTGGCTGTGAAATCCATGCCGTCCAACTCATCACGCAATTTCTGCACATTTCAGCCTAGGGGCGGGCCTAGAATAATGGCCTCAGCCCTTTCATGAGCACTGTGGAATTGCTTTAGGAGGTGCATTAGCTTTGAACCCATGCTTCTCTCCTACAGAGCATCTCAAACATTTTCCTGCACAATGGCTTATGAAATACTAGCGCAGAGAAGGTCTCTATGGCAGGGAGGGAAGTCCAGAAGCACCACCTTAGTGGCCATTCTTTTTGCTTTACCCCACCTCACACAGCAAACCACAGGGATTAAAGGGTATGGGGGGCTTTGCATCAGTCCTCCATGCTTGGGTGAGTTTCAGTCAACAACAACATAACAACATAATCAGCTAAGGAGTGTTGTATTCCTGTGTTACAGTGCCCAGACTCTGTGGGATTCTTCCCACCAAGGGACTGGTAACCCCTAAATGTACCTTTTCATCTCAGACTGAGAGTATCAATACTGTGATATCAGTCTGTTTGAACTTTGTTACAGTAGTCACTTGAGTTATGTGAGGGTTACGTTCCCACGCAACCTCACATAACTCAAATTTTGCATAAGTGTTGGGGAGGCTTTTTTTCCCCAGCAGAATACGTGTTCTGCAGCCAGGGAAGCAGCAGGAGCCCCTGAACCTCTTTTTGAAAAGTAAGTCTTGGGATGGGAGGCTCAGCTGGGGAAGGTTAAGTCTGGCAGTGGGCTGGGGTGGTGTGGGGGGGGCAGGGGAGTTAAGCTTAAGGTGGGTTAGGGCTGCAGGGAGGACGGGGAGGGGTGGAGTTGAGCTAGGGCCATGCAGCCCTGTGGGTGGTGAGCCAAAGCCAGGCATGCAGGGGTGGTGAGCCAGGGCCACGGGGTGCAGGGGTGGAGAGGGTTGAGCCAGGACTGGGGAAAGTGGGATTTTGAGTTGTGCTTAACTCATGTTAATGTGAGTTAAGCACAACTCGAAATTGCGCATTTTGAGGTATAACTGTATATTCAATAAAGCTTTTAATGGTGTCACTCATTATATCATTCAGACTCCTTGACCAAATGAAATGTTCCATAGCCATCCTGGAAGCTCAAACCTTAAAGAATTTAGTTTGCTTTTACTTTGTATTTTTGAATTACTAATTGGGAACACACAAATCAAAGGTTACAGTGTTAAGCCATAGAGCTCATCCTCATTTGAAATTAAATGTGAAGTGCTTTTAAGTCTTCTCTCATAGTGCATGTGTCATCACACAGTAGCTCATCTGTGACAGGATACATATTATTTATACTGCAGTTGCAGTAAATTTGAATGGTGCCAGATTTATCTCTATAAATGTCAGTTCCTGGATCTTCTCAAGACCTGGTTTTCATCCTTTTATAGATATTACCTTTTTTCCTAAAATATTAAAAGACTGCAAACAGGAACATTTATGGAGAGGGGGAGCAGCAAAAGCATTTGACAGTGATGCAGACTATGAAAAGCCATGTACAGGCTGAACCTCTCTCTCCCAGCACCCTTGGGACCTGATTGAGGCTGGACGAGAGATTTTGCTGGACTACAGAAGGTTAATATTGTCTAGCACATTACCAAAACTTCAGCATCTTTCTGGGCTCTTAGAAGATTTTTAGGGGTATATTACAGCTAAATAACAGCCGAGAACACTGAAAGCCAGGGCTGGTGGCTGTAAACAAACTTCATGGGACCATGGGAAATTTGGCTACACCCATGATAAGTGGTCATCTGGCTAACTAAAGTCATGTTAGGTTATGGAGTTTGTTGGGTGAAAGAGTTCCAGATTTGAGAGGTTTTAACCTGTATTATTCTACTAAAGCAAACAAAATAACCTATAATGGTTTAGGGTATTGGGGGAGATCATTTCTTTCATAGGTACAAAGAAAATGTGCCTCTTAGTAACATTAATGAAAGTGACCTGTACATATGTGTTCTATGGTACAGCCTGATGTTAGTATCTTTCCTTGGACTGCATTAATACCAATAATTTCAGAAGATGACGCACTCACAGATTAGCAAATAGCAACCCTCAGAAGATTTTGTGTTTCAGTTCAAGCAAGCATTTAAATGAAAATGCTTAACTTTTAGGGCCTGAAAGTTGTACTGTGAAGAAAGAAAAGATTTCTTGTAAGGTGACAAGTACTTTGTGCTTAAGATCCTTGGGCACATGGCTAGTCCCCTCTAAGATCCAAGAGGATGCTATGGATGCTGCCTAGAAGAGCTTCTGATTCCCATATAGGAAGTGGGAGGGTGGGTAGACCTCCATGTAGTGTGTTCTCTGAGTCATGCTTTACTCATCCAGGTGAGATTTTGCAATACAGTGTTTTAGATCACTCTGGCTACGTCTACACATGCACGCTACATCGAAATAGCTAATTTCGATGTAGCGACATCGAAATAGGCTATTTCGATGAATAACGTCTACACGTCCTCCAGGGCCGGCAAGGTCGATGTTAAACTTCGACGTTGCGCAGCCCAACATCGAAATAGGCGCAGCGAGGGAATGTCTACACGCCAAAGTAGCACACATCGAAATAGGGATGCCAGGCACAGCTGCAGACGGGGTCACAGGGCGGACTAGCGCTTCCAGGGCAACAGCTAGCCGCTCCCTTAAAGGGCCCCTCCCAGACACACTCAGCCTGCACAGCACGCGGTCTGAGGAGCCATAGGCACACAGACCCCGGGCGTCGCAATCATGGACCCCCAGCAGCAGCAGCAGCAGCAGCAGCCAGAGGTCCACCCAGCCCTCCTGGCAGGAGCAGGGCTTGCCCTGCTCCATGCCATGCGGGAGGCAGCTGAGCACCTCCTTGCTACACCGGAGGAGGAGCTGCCCCCAGGGCAGCAGGGCTCAACCCCTAACCCTGCAGCACCCCGCCCACCCCCCCGCCTCACACGCCGGCGGCTGTGGAGCTACCCCACCAGCACCAACTGGTGGGAGCGGCTGGTGCTTGGGGAGTGGGACGACGACCGCTGGCTCAGGAACTTCAGGATGAGCTGGCAGACATTTATGGAGCTGTGCCAGTGGCTCACCCCCGCACTCAGGCACCAGGACATGGACATGCGGCGTGCCCTCCCTGTGGAGAAACGGGTCGGCATCGCTGTCTGGAAGCTGGCCACTCCCGACAGCTACCGATCCGTGGGCCAGCAGTTTGGTGTCGGCAAGGCCACCGTCGGGGCTGTCCTCATGGAGGTAAGAGAACCCACGCGGGGAGGGCAGGGCAGGGGAGGAGGGCCCGGGCACAGGAGGGCAGGGCAGGGCAGGGCCACGCACACCCTGCTCACCCCTCATTGGTGCTGTCCCATGTGCTTTCTCTGCAGGTTGTGCGTGCCATCAACGCCATGCTCCTGCACAGGCTCGTGAGGCTGGGGGACCCACATACCACCATCGCGGCCTTTGCCACCCTGGGCTTCCCCAACTGCTTCGGGGCTCTGGATGGGACTCACATCCCCATCCGCACCCTGCATCACAGTGGAGGACGATACCTGAATCGCAAGGGCTACCATTCTGTCGTCCTCCAGGCCTTGGTGGACAGCCGGGGACGTTTCCAGGACATTTATGTGGGCTGGCCTGGCAGCACCCACGATGCCCGGGTTTTCCAGAACTCGGGCCTGTGCCGCCGGCTGGAGGCGGGGACCTACATCCCCCAGCGGGAGATCCCTCTGGGGGACACCACCATGCCCTTCTGCGTCATCGCAGATGTGGCATACGCCCTCCGGCCCTGGCTTATGCACCCATACACGGGCCATCTCTCCGCTAGCCAGGAGCGCTTCAACGAGCACCTGAACCACGCGTGCCAGGTGGTGGAGTGCTCATTTGGCCGCCTGAAGGGACGCTGGAGATGTCTCCTGACCCGCCTGCATGCGGGCCCCCACAACATCCCCCAGATTGTGGGTGCCTGCTGCGCCCTGCACAATTTGGTGGAGAGCAAGGGGGAGACCTTTTTCCAGGGCTGGGCTGCGGAGGCCGGCAGGGCAGACGTCCAGCCACCTGCTGCCCCTAGTCGGCAGGTGGACCCCGAAGGGACCTGGGTCCGGGAGGCCCTGCGGGCCCACTTCAATGATGAGGCCGCGGGGTGAACTCTGCCCAGGCCCCCCACTGCCCGCCCCTTCCTCCACCACACTCCTGCCCCAACGCCCACACCATGGAGCACCCCACCGCACCCCCCTCCCACTTGTCCTGGACAAATGACAGCACGCACTTGTGGCTGACCTTAAACTTCTTTTTCTTTCAGAACTTTTTTTTTTAACTGTAAATATATGAAACAAGAACAAACTGTATACAAACATGTGGAAACAAACTAATATGTACAAAAATAAAACAATGCTAACAAACAAGTGTCCTCAATAATAAAAAGAAAACCAGGGAGGATAAAGGGGAGAACTATTTACATGGGGGGGACGGGGCAAACGGGGGGCACCAAATAAGAACTTTAAACTATATACAAGGGGGGGGGCCACGTCCCGGGCCCCTTGCCCCATAGCTCGGCACTGGGCGTGGCCGGCTGGGAGCCCCGCCGCGGTCGCAGCCCTGTCCGGGGCTGGCTGGGGGCGGGCCGGACCGGAAGATAGGATGCCCGGCGAGTCTCAGGTGGCTCCAGGGGTCCCTCGGCGCTCCGGCCCTCGGCGGTGGGTGGCGGGGCGACGGCGGACGGGACGGCGACGGGCGGAGCAGCTGGTGGTGGGGCTGGTGGAGCAGGCAGGGCGGGCGCTGCGGCGGCCGGCGTGGCATGGGGGGCCAGGTAGTCCACCAGGCGGTAAAAAGTCTCCATGTAGGCCCCCCATGCCTCCTGGCGCCAGGCCAGCACCCGCTCCTGCAGCTGCAGCTGCTGCTCCACAACCTCCAGCTGCCGTCGGTGGATGGGCAGCAGCTGGGGGTCCATCGCCGTCGGGTGGTGGTGGTGCGGGGTCCGCCGTCTAGCCCACCGTGGGGCCGGTCGGTCCTCGGCCGAGGGGCTGGCCTGGAGCGATGGTCCCAGGACCACTGAGGCCTCGCTGGTGCTCTCTTCCGGTCCTTCTGATGGTGCAGGTGCGGGACACAGGAGAGGAGGGGGGAAGAAGAATGGAGACAGGCGTTAGTGTGGGCCCCGAGCCGTGGCCTTTGTCCCCCCAGCCCTGTGCTGCAGGTTCCCCATCCCCGTCCCCGGGAGATGCTGCTGTGATGGATGGGGTTCAGGGGTCCCCCTGCCCTGCACCCCGTCCCCTGGTGGGAGCGACTCTCACTTCACCCCGCAGGGTCTGAGAGCAGGAGATGTTTCTTAGGCCACAGATGGCCAGTTTCTGCCAGGCGTGACAGCACCAGCTGTCGGAAGAGACAGTCCTTCCTACCCGTCGTGGGGAGAAGACCCCAAGGGGTGCCCCTATGGGATGCAGCTTTCCCCCTCCTCAGGCTGGCTGCCTTCCAGCTCTCCCTTCCCCTAGCCTCTGCCTGTGGCCCCCGCCCTCCCCCCCCAATTCCAAGCCAGATAGGCTCCTCCCTCCTCTTTGTTCAGAGCAGAGGTGTCACCTGCCAGCTGTAACCCCAGGATCCTCCTTTGCCCCTGGGAGCTATTCGGCTCTTGTTGCTCATATGTAGCCTGAGTCTCCCTTTTGCACTCCCCCCACTCCATCACATGCTGCTGCTGTGGGATGTCCCATCCCCTCCTCCCAGGGGCCCCTCAAGTTTCCGCTCCCCCCTGCCCCGGGGATGGGGCATGGCACTGTCGTGCGGGGTGGCTGGAGGGCAGGGGCTGATGCAGTGCTGTGAGGGCCATGGCCCTGGTGTCCTTGGGGCCATGGCCATGTGAGCATGTGGGGGGCCCTGGACACATATCTATTACCCCCCGCCCCTCAAGCCCAGGGGTGTACACTAGAGGGGGGTACCTACCTGTCGGTCCGCTCCCACGGTCCAGAGATCCCTGGGGGGCGGAGGCCCTGCTGCTGCTCTGGGATGGCAGGAGGAGGATCTGCAGCCCGGATTCTGCAGAGGAGGAGCCCCCCCCCACTCCTCCTCCTCCTGCTGCGGTGTCCCGAGGGGGGCCCCTGGGGTGCGGGGCTTACCTCAGGGGCAGACTCCGGCTGCAGGGCCTGCTGGAGCTCGTCGGCCGAGGTGTCAAGGGTGGCCGGAGGGGAGGAGGTGTGCTGGGGGCCCAGGATGTCTCTGAGCTCCTTGTAAAAGGGGCAAGTGACGGGGGCGGCCCCAGATCGGCTGGCCGCATCCCGGGCCCGGGCGTAACCCTGCCGCAGCTCCTTCACCTTACTCCTGACGTGATCAGGAGTGCGGGCAGGGTGACCCCGGGCAGCCAGGCCGTCGGCCAGCCGAGCGAACGCATCCGCGTTCCACCTCTTGCTCCCCATTACCTGGAGCACCTCCTCCTCGCTCCAGAGCCCCAGCAGGTCCCAGATCTCGGCCTCCGTCCAGGAGGGGCCCCGCTGCCGCTTGACAGCCTGGCTGCCCGCCTGGCTGGGCTGGCTGCCCTGGCTCCCCTTGGGGGGGATCCCCTGAGGGTGCTGGGGGGGCTGCCGGGCAGCCATCGCAGCTGGGTGGGTGGCTGAGGGACGTGCAGGCTGGCCGCGTGTGTGGGCTGCCGCCTGCACGATCCCTCAGCTTCCTGCACAGGAAGGGAGGGGGAGGGGACCTTTAAGGGGCCGCTCCATGCGGCCACCATTGAGCTGAGGGGCTGGAGAGAGCGTCTCTCAACCCCTCAGCTGATGGCCGCCATGGAGGACCCGGCAATTTTGACGTTGCGGGACGCGCAACGACTACACGGTCCCTACTTCGATGTTCAACGTCGAAGTAGGGCGCTATTCCTATCCCCTCATGGGGTTAGTGACTTCAACGTCTCGCTGCCTAACGTCGAAGTTAACTTCGAAATAGCACCCGACGCGTGTAGCCACGACGGGCGCTATTTCAAAGTTAGTGCCACTACTTCGAAGTAGCGTGCACGTGTAGACACGGCTTCTAAGAGTTAGTTTCATGGGGTGAAATCCTTGCCCCATTGAAATTGATAAGAGAGCTCCAACTGACTTAGATGGTGCAAGAATTTCCTACCAGATTGACCAAATCTGATCTATGTTAAACTGTTGGAAATCTGATTCTGGAGTAACTTCAGTGAGGTGAATGAAGCTACATTGCTACGAATGTAACCTAGCGCAGAATTTGTCCTTTGATTGGGTACAAGCAGACACAGATAGCTAAAATATAGACTTAAAAAGATACCAATTCCTCTTTCTTCTGAATAAGGTGCAGATAAACTAATGTAAATATGTGGCTCTGTTGGGTCCTGGAGCAGTGGAGAAACAGAGTTGAGGCCAGGGGGATGGGAGAGCTAATTCCAAAACACCTGGGGCAGTACTGCATATGTTCCCTCTACTTCTCCCCATCTCCTTGCCTTGAGCTTGCATGCGGTGGGTGGGGATTTTTCCATCTCTTTCTACTACTACCCTTTTAGTGCTGTGTGCACGCATGTGGGCTGGGGTTCTGCCCACCATTGATACCGCTGGGCACTGGAGTTTGTGCAGGGGCCAGGAGATTCTCTCCCATCTAGAGGTGCTAGAAGGAAGGGGAGGTTACTCTTTGCTGAGCAGCCATTTGGTGCTCCTTGTCTCTTTCCCACCCTTAATCTGCTTGCTGCGTTGCTGCTGATCTGAGGGGCTCAGCTGATCACCAGTTTTGGGCCTTGGCTAGATGGCAAAATTGGCAGAGTGCTGAGTAGGTTTTTTCCCGATTCTATCTGGCATCTGAGTGGACTGAGTCTGTGGGGGTTTAGAGGACACTTGTGGTGACCTTTGAGCAGTTGGTCACAGCACTGCGGAGTGAGTGGGTTGCCTCCGTGTTTCTCGGAGCTTGTGGTTTCCTGTGTCTAATCTCTCCTAGCTGGGGTGTACAGGAAGAAAGAAGGCTGGGACTGTGGCAGCCAGTCAGGGTTCCTGAGTGAACCTGAAGGTATAGCTGGGGCATGGCCTTCACTCTCATCCTCACATTTGTCGTGACCCAGGCCACTGATGACAGTTGAAGTCTTCACTAGAACAATCCAGCTGAGTAGATCAGGTGATTGCTCCAGTCGGTGTAGTAGGTTTAAAATACAGCTGTGGTTTCACATTTAGCCATACTCTGGCATCTCTCTCATTGTTGCCAGGTCCACATCACATAACCTCTGTGAATAAGAACAAGCATCTGACGTAAAGTACTCCTTAAAAGTACTCAGGGAAGCGTGGTTTTGTTAATGGCTGTGGGAAACAGAACTCAATTTGAGATTTCAGTTGAGATGCCATGAAGCCTGCTAGTGGACTCTGCAATGCAGGCCAAATTTACCTGTTTAGTTCTGAAATTGTACAGCACTGGGTGCTATGGAAAACCCCAAAGTGGCCGGTAGATGAAAACACTCAATTCAGCTAAGACACCCGAGCCAAATTAATAGAGAAACTGAAAGAATAAGCTCAGGTCTTTTGAGCACTTGTTCAACCTAAGTGGATGTCTTCAGAATTAGAATTACCTAACAGCACAAGAAAATTCAGCACTGGTCTGTACATTTGTGCCATGAATCATTATACACTTTGTTACTAGTGTGGCTTACTTTCGCAAAAGATGTTTTGGTTTCAGCTGTAGCTTTCAACCTGAACTTGTGATTCATGTCCTGGGGAAAAGAGAGAAGTTCCATTGCTGTGGAAACACAGTTTAATTTCTTCATCTGCAGTGTGTGTCTTGTAAAGTGGATTTCCCAAGCATATTTTCTGGATCTGGTTATTCTGTTAATAGGTTTCAGATATTAGGGCATCTCCAAAATGCATTCTATTTATAATATTACATAATCTCAAAATAATTAGAAATTGTATAGAGATGGCTGTGGAAAAAATCCAGTTTATGTGATATTTCTGAGTCAGTGTGAAAGCCTGTTCTGGAAGCTCAACATTATTATTTTAATAACAAATTAAATGCACAAATAGAAGTCAGCAGAGGAGGAAACATTGTCACATAGTAGCTTTATTAGGACAGGAGTAAGGTGCTGAGACTTAAGGGGATTCATTCAGTATATTTGTGTTCTTTGGCCTTAGTAAGGCTGACTCCTGTGATTTTGCCTACTATAAGCACTCAGCCACTCCTTTTTTCCCTCTTCAGTCTCTGCTGAACATGAATATCCGGAGGGGCCTGAAAGCAGACATGAGATGGTACCTTCTGAGTTCTAATCCTGCCTCCACTACTGCGTAGCCTCTAGTGCAGCCGTGCCTGAACAGTTCCTGTTGTATCCTCCCACCTTACCACTAATGGAATCTGTCCAAGATCCTCCTCATTTAGCGCACATTTGGCTCAGTGGTGGAACTGAGGGCAGCACTGGGGATAAGGGAGGAGCTGGGGTTGGCAACTGCGCAGACGCTTTAAGGGTCCTCCATGTCCCCAGGAGGGCATGCTCCATAGTTTGGGGAACAATGCTGTAGTGTGCCATGCAGCCTTTACATGTCTCCGTTTCCCCATTTGTTGCATGGTCTGAGGATAGTTCTTTCCTGGCTTACTGTGTGGTGCAGTTTAATTTAAGCTATTAAAAGTGCTAATGTACATATTTGCTAAGTGTTATAAACCACAAAACTATTCTTCTCTTTGATGACTGGCTGAAAATAGCCATGAGGTATGTTAATAAATCTCTCTTGTTGGGAACCTGAAACATAACTCAGGCTCTCTAATTTGAATTTTGACTGAGTTATGACACATAAGCTACATCTACACGGGGATGCTACCTCGAAATAGCTTATTTCGATGTAGTGAAATCGAAATAAGCTATTTCGATGAATAGCGTCTACATGTCCTCCAGGGCTGGTGCCGTCGACGTTGAACGTCAACGTTGGGGAGCACTACATCGAAGTAGGCGCTGCAGGGGAGCGTCTACACACCAAAGTGGCCCACATCAAAATAAGGGTGCCAGGAACAGCTGCAGACAGGGTCACAGGGTGGACTAGCACTTCCGGGGCAACAGCAAGCCGCTCCCTTAAAGGGCCCCTCCCAGACACACTTGCATTAAACAGCACAAGATCCACAGAGCCGACAACTGGTTGCAGACCCTGTGCATGCAGCATGGATCCCCAGCTGCAGCAACAACAGCCAGAAACCCTGGGCTAAGGGCTGCTGCACACGGTGACCATAGAGCCCCGCAGGGGCTGGAGAGAGCGTCTCTCAACCCCTCAGCTGATGGCCGCCATGGCGGACCCCGCTATTTCGATGTTGCGGGACGCGGATCGTCTACATGTGCCCTACTTCGACGTTCAGCATCGAAGTAGGGTGCTATTCCCATCTCCTGTTGGGGATAGCGACTTCAACGTCTCGCCACCTTATGTCGATTTCAACTTCGAAATAGCACTCGCCATGTGTAGACGTGGCGGGCGCTATTTCGAAGTTGGCACAGCTACTTCGAAGTAGCCGGCTCGTGTGGACGCGGCTATAGATGTCCTTCAGCATCAGCTTGACTATCTCCAATAAACCACCCTGATATTCACCTCAAGAAAAGTCATGCCTTAACTACCTACAACAAACCATCTTGATATACATTGGTATTGAGGTAAAGACCTGTTTCATATGATTGGTTTTTATTGGGTCGGGAGTTATTAGAACATTTAAAAAAACTAGGAATAAAGTAAATATTTCCCAGCTTATTGTTTTAGAAGCTACCATAGAGCCCAAAGACTTTTTTAGAAGGATGTTATCTTCTGTACAGTTTAATTGCTTATTCTTTTCAATTTTTTGGATAATGAACACTTGGGACCTACCGTGTGCTGCCTTATACATTTAAGAGGTACTACCAAAGCACACATGATGAATGTTGCTGCTGTCTAATAATTCTGAGATGTTCTTGTAACTCAGTGGTAGCCTATAGCATGTTATTGATATAAGCTGAAAGCTAAGTTTTTTTTATAAACCCTAATCCTAAAATTAAGTGTATTTCCACTCTTAAAATTAATAGAATTCATGAACCTCAGCATTACGGTGGATGAGAATCTAGATTTGAGTCAATAATGTGCCCTTGTAGCCAAGAAGGCTAACTGCATATTGGGCTACATTAATAGGAGCGCTGCCCTCAGAGCTAGAGATGTGATTATTCCCCTTTCAACACTGGTGAGTCCACATTTGGAATACTGTGTCTAATTTTGGGGCCCCCACCCATTGCAAAAAGGATGTGGGTGCATTGGAGAGAATCTAGCAGAGGGCAACCAAAATGATTAGGAAGCTGGAGCACATGACTTATGAGGAGAAGCTGAGGGATTTAGGCTTATTTAGTCTAGAGAAGAAAATAGTGAAGGGAGATTTGATAGCAGCCTTCAACTACCCAAAGGAGGATTACAAAGAGGATGGAGAGAGGCTATTTTAAGTGGTGACAGTTGATAGAACGAGGAGCAATGGTCTCAAAGTTGCAGTGGGGTAGGTTTAGGTTGGACACTAGAAAAACTATTTCACCAGGAAGATGGTGAAGCAGTGAAATGAGTTAACAAATCTCCATCTCTAGAGGTTTGTAAGTGCTGGCTTGACAAAGTCCTTAATGAGATGATTTAGTTGGGACTGATCCTGTTTTGAACAGAGTTCTGACTTGATGACCTCCTGAGGTCTCTTCCAATCTTATGATTCTATCATTTTATGAAAATTTAGTTTTAAGAGTAATATAAATCACAGTATTTTAACCCATGAGCAGATAGGAATAAGAGGACTTCAAAGTAGGCGGGGTCCTTTTGAAAAGGAGCCCCATTGGGACGAGCCGTGCGGCAGCGAGCCACGTCAATTTCAAAGTGCCGCGGCCGCCTGCATGCTAATGAAGCGCTGAATATGTATTTCAGCGCTTCATTAGTAAACTTCGAAATGGCCATTTGCATGGCCATTTCGAAGTTTGGGGCTAGTGTAGACACGGCCATTGTGTGACAGCTGGTTCTTATGTTGTATAAAGGGGTAAATTAAACTTTCACTTTCTCCCATCACTTTCTCCACACCTGTCAAGATTTTATAGACCATTGTTATAACCCCCTTAGTTGTTTCTTTTCCAAGGTGAACAGTCTTTTAATCTCTGCTCCCCTTAATCATTTTTGTTGCCCTTTTTGACAACTTTTCCAATCCCAGTATATTTCTTTTGAGATGGGGTGACCAAAATGGTATGCAATATTCAACATATAAACATATCATGGATTCATACAGTGGCATCATAATATTTTCTGTTTTTGTTATCTATTCCTTTCCTAATGGTTACTCACGTTCTGTTAGGTTTTATGACTGCTGCTGCACAGTCAGCAGATATTTTCAGAGAACTATGCACAGTCAGCAAATATTTTCAGAGAACTATAATCAAGATCTTTTTCTTGATTATTGAGACCCCAGCATTTTGTATGCAAAGATGGGATTATGTCTTCCAGTGTGCCTTACTTTAGATTTATCAGCATCAATTTCCTGTCATTTTCTTACTCAGTCACTCAGTTTTTGTGAGGTCCCTTTGTAACTTTTTGCAGTCTGCTTTGGAATTAATTATCTTGAGTAATTTTGTATCATCTGCAAATTTGGGCATCTCACTTTTTACTCCTCTTTTCCAAATCATTTATGAATATGTTGAATATCACTAGTCCCTGTACAGAACTTTATGGGACCCTGCTATTCCTTTATCTTTTGTTTTCTATTTTTTTGTCCAATACTGATCTATGAGAGGATCTTCCCTCTTATTCCATGACTGCTTGCTTTGCTTAAGAGCTTTGTGTGGGGGACCTTATCACAGGATTGCTGAAAATTTGGGCACACTATATCCAGTGAATCCCCTAGGCCACACATTTGTTGACCTTCTCAGAGAACTCTAATAGATTGGTGAGACATATTTTCCCTTTTCAAAAGCCATGCTGATTCTTCCCCAATATAACATGTCAAAAGTAGGCATCTCTGCTTTCGATTGCCAGTATTGCTTCTTGATCCTTTTTTTAAAAAATGATGTCATATTAGCTATCTACCACTCTTCTGGTACAAAGGCTGATTTAGGTCATTGGTTACCTACTACAGTGAGTAGTTCTGTAATTTCATGTAAGTGTTCTTCAGATCTCTCAGGTGAATACCATCTGGTCCTGATGATTTATTACTGTTTTAATTTATCATTTAGCTTCAAATCTCCTCAGTTGGAACCTCAATCATGCCTATTGTGATGGGTTTCTTTGGTTTTAGTCCCCTACAAAGATTTTAAATTTGATTACCTGATGGTCCCTATTACCAAGTAGCTAAGCTGTACTCACTTCACAGATCATGTCCTGTGCTCCACTTGACTAAATTATGAATTGTCTCTCCCTTTGTGGGTTTCACAGACAGCTGCTACAAGGAGCAGTCATTAATGGTTTCTATAAATTTTATCTCTGCGTACCATCCTGAGGTGATGCATACCCAGTCAGTATGGGATAGTTGAAAGCCTTTATTATTATTATTACTTTCTGTTGTTTTATTAGTCTCTCTAATCTGCTTGAACATTTCACAATTACTGCTATCACCCTGGTCAGGTGGTCAGTAGTATATTGCTACAGCTATAGTCTTATGATTTAAGCCTATAAATTATATCCATAGAGATTGTATGGTATTGTTTGAGTCATGTAAGATTTTTACTTCATGGATTCTAGCTTTCTATGTATAATGCCAGTCCTCCCACTACCACTACCTATTCTGTCATTCCTATATATTTTCTAATTTTTCATTACTATCATCTTCCACTTGCTACCATTTGTTATATTTATTTTACATGCCAGCAATCTGTCTTTCTTTTCATAACAGTGGAGTTTTTCTTTCCTATATTGGCTGCTCCTTTCCTAGAAGGTTCCCTAGTTACTATTAGAGTTAAATCCCTTCCTTGGACATCATCATCTCATCCACACATTGAGAGCCTACAGTTCTGCCTGTCGAACTGGTCCAGCATATGGAACTGAAAGCATATCAGGGAATCCTAAACTGGAGGTCCCAGACTTTAATCTCTTCCCTAGAAGGTGAAATTTGGCCTCCAGAACCTCTTCTATCCATTCCTGTGTCACTGGTACCAACATGTACCATGAACACTGGCACAAGTCTCAAGGGCCATTTCTACATAGGCAAGATCCTCTGGAAGTACAGTGCCTTCTTCCAGGGATGGTGCCTTCTTCCATGTGCCTTCTTCTATACATGAAAGACGCTTTTTCGGATTTTCTTCCAGAAGAAGGTGCCCCCTCTTCCGGATTCTGTACTATGCTTCAGAATCAGGAAGAGGACCTTCTTCCAGAAGAATCTTCCGGAAGAAGGCATGTGTAGATGTTCCCAGACTGCTTCTTCTGAAAAAAGCAGTCCTCCATGGCAGCAGCCTGCTGGAGAGTGGGGCCGCTCTAGACACTCCCAGCGAGCCTCTATGGTCCCCAGGTCCTTGCAGCCTTTAAAGCTGCAAGGGCCTGGAGACCCTGTGGCAGGAAGCTGAGAGTGTGAGACAGGCAGCACATGCAGGGCTGCCTGCCACACTCCCCCGAGGCCTTGCAGTGCCCAGTGAGTCCCAACCCACAGGGATGGCTATCCAACCAGCACTCTGTACTGTCCAGGGGAGCCCCAGGAACCCTGATGATGGCAGCCAAGACCCCAACTGGGCTCCAAAATGGAGGGCCCCCTCCTGGACTGAGCCAGAGCTCCAGGACCTCCTGAGGCTCTGTCGCGATGAGGAGTCCTCTGGGGCACCAGCGGGCACAGGAGGAATACCCCAGTGTTTGCCTGCCTCACCCAGGACCTGGCTGCCCATGGCCACCCCTCCCAGACACCGGAGCAAGTCAGGTGCAAGGTGAAGAAGCTTTGGCAGGGGTACATGTGGGCCCAGGATAGTGCCTGCAGATCCAGCCATGCCCCTACCAGCTGCTGCTTCTACTGGGAGCTTTGGGACCTCCTGGCTGCAGATGACGCCTCTCCACCCCGCGTCACCATGGAGACAGCCACACCCGAGACCCCTGCCACAGCGGAGGAGGAGGAGGTGGAGGAGGAGGAGGAGGGACCTGCCACTGTGGACGTCCCATCTGATGGGGAGTCCACAGATGGGTCCCACGTCATCGCACTGCCCTCCACCACCAGCAGCCGGGCCCTCTCCAGTCGGGCATCACCCAACATCTACAAGGCCACATCGGGTAAGTGCACACAGTGGAAAAGCACAGTGGGGGGAGGGTGATACCTGGGCCCTAGCCCCAAGCCCTGAAGCCTTAAAGCCAGTCCCCGGTCAGGGCCCAGGACACACCCATGCCTGCAAGCAGCACCCAGCTCCTTCTCCCCTGGAGCACCCCCCAAGCGTGATGAGCGCCCCCCACACCCGGGCAGCATAGCTGCATCTGGAACCCCCCACAGCTGAGTTCCCACCAGCCCACAAGCACGTCGACAGGGTGAGCCACCGTGGATAGTGCCCCGGCCCCGGCATCATGTCCCATTGGCCACTGGAGCGAATGCAGACGAGCCCGCATGGTGGCCTCTCCTGGCACATGCCCATCCCGTTGGTCTGTGGAGGGTGTAACGAGCCAGGGAGACTGGGGCCATGCCACCCAGGTCCCGGATGCGGCACTGACTCCCTCACTCCACCCACCCTCTCTCTCGACAGCGGTACCACCAGAGGACCAGGGTAGCCGGATGAGGAGCCTGGGACCTGCCAGCCCCATCCAGGCTGGAGGACCCAGCAGCCCACCAGCTGGGCCCACACCAGCCCCTGCTGTGCGGTGGCCATGGGTGCACCAGACCCAACGCAGCCACCATGAGGAGGAGGACATGGCCTACACGGTGGCCCTCCACCAGCAGAACACCCTCACCGAAAGACGGCTGTCCCTCAACGAGGCCGAGCTTCAGTGGAGGTGGGACGTATGGGGGAGGTGGTGAGGATGCTCCGCACCATGTGTGGGGCCCTAGCGGGCCAGCCCCGAGACCTCCCAGGGTAAGTAATCCACATATAATCAAAACAAATTACTGGAAAAATTAAAATCTTAATTTTGTTAATCTGCTTCAGCATTTTAACTGTATACTATTCACAAAAGCAAGACATGAATGGGTATTTTAAAACTGTGGTGATTTATACAATAATTAATACATTTTAGTTATATACAACAGTATTTAGACATTTTAGGGACTTCAGAAAAAACATAGATAATAATACTGGCCCTGGTTTAACAAGTTACTTAAGCCCCCATGAAAACCTTATGCATCTACACCAGCTGATTTTGATCAGATTATTCCCAGACCATAAAGTTAAGCATGTGCTTAAGTCCCTTTTTGAACTGGGACTATTAGTGTGTGTATTTCGATATTTATGCAATAGTATTTTATTCAATCATTAAAGAATGCTTGCAGCCTGACTGCACTTGCCTTACTCATGTCAGTGAGCACTTACTCATACAAATGACTCAGTTGACTTCAAGTGGTCCATAACATGGCGAGGTTTGGCCAACCAGTACTCTTCAATATGAGAAGTGAGAACTACTTACCCCTAACATGCTGTTGTTTTATTTGATATTCCGAATATCATCTAGTGTGTATCAATAAACAAGTCCATTAGTTTTTGTAGCAAAGTATAAAATCTCCCATCTTGTTGGTACAGGAGTCAGAAGCTGAACTTTTGAGAAATGGGTTAAAAATCTGAATGTGTAGCTTGTGTCTAATTTTCACTTCTAATTAACCTACTTCAGTCCTGCCCTTGATAATCCGCAAAATGTTTTAGTCCAGATATTCATATAAACCCAGGTCCTATGGAGTTATCTTTTGCTTTTTCGGAAAAGTACATGGCCAGTTCATACAATAGCTACAGGAAAACTAGGTTCCAGTATAGGATGTGCTTGGTGAATAATCTGGAAACCAAGAGATAAGTTAATCAGGACACCTTATCTATTTTATAAGCATTACACAAGCCAGTTTATAAATAGTAGAAGGTGTTGGCTTGAAAAGCAGCAGTGAGGTGCAAGAATGGCAGTTAAAAGGGTAGCTACAACACACAACAAAGATGAAACGTGACATAGAAGTGCTTTGGGAAAGGAAAGACAAATAAGGAAACTGACAGCATGAAGCTGTGTGAAAATGCTAATAAGATCAGCACAGAAAAATCACTTGCATGGAATCATTGAATGACAAGAATGGGGAAGCTGAATGTAAGAAAGGAAGCATCGAAAGTACATGGAAGTCATGATTTCAAGGTCAAGTCTGAACAGGGTTTTGCTACTGCTCATGTACTGATGTAGCTTAATATGACAGAAGCCATATAGAAAGAGGGTTTGTTTTTTTTAATAGTCATAGACTGTTCCAGGTAAAAGCAGCATTTTCCTGTGTGTTGGACAAATACGTGGCTGTGATGTTATACGATTAAAATGTGACCAGGTAGATCCATAGTGTCCAACACACTACTCACTATATACATATGGCTGTTTGGCCAGTTAGCTTGAACAATAAATATATTTTCTGAATAATGTGGCTGATTCACTGTAGCAGTAGCCAGTACAGTGATTCCTGCTGCTGAACTGGTTGGACACTGGAATCATTCTTGCAACCACTGTTATATGTTTGCAACAAATCTTGTCAAGTAACATGTCTATGGAAGGGTTCTGATTTGCTGAATATGAGTAGGCTATTTGTATGCATGTATAATTTTTGCAGTTGAACTTATTGGTTCAATACCTGTATTTCAAATGTTTGTTCCTGGAGCAAGGCCCACAAGGTATTTAGCCAGCATATCTGGAGGGACTATTCAAATTAAATGTCTCATTGAGGAACATTTATCTTACAATGGAAGATGCCCACCTATGCTAAATGTACTTTTCTATGAAGAACATGTTGTTTGGGGTATTGGTAATGACGTCAGAGAAACTAGTCATGGATATGTGACTTGCCCGTGTGATTCCAAACCTCATCTTGTTCTGACAATTTTCCACTAGCTGTGCTGAGGGTTTTGTTTGAAACAATGGATTTGCCACCACATTGCAGAAACTAAAAAGAGCCCTGGAAACATCTCTGTTTTGCTTCTTTCCTGCCCCAGCCTCTGGACTGTGGACTTATACTAATGGGAACATTCAAACAAAAGGACCTATGTTCTTCCAATGACTTGGAAGTTACCAGAGATGTATCAAGTTTATTCCATCTCTGCTACAAGTCAAAACTAAGAACTTTTTCAATCATTGTATGTATTTGATTCCTTTAACAAATTTTAACTCTCATTGTTTTCAGTTTTATAAATAATGCTTGACATTTTAGATATTAAAGGGTTGGCAACAGTGTGATTATTGGATAAAATTTGAATTATATATTCACCTGGGTATGTGGCTATTCGTATGGGATCAGAAGAACATTTTGTCTGATGAGACTGGTTTTAGCTAACCACTCAGCTTTAAATCCAGTGTTTTGGCGGGGGTGATACAAGGACTGGAATGCTGCAGGAAACTTTTCTGACTTCTTGGAAGCCAGTGTGGTGAAGCAGAAGTTTACTTTTGTTGCTAGTGTGGTATAACTAATAACGAATAACTTCCAGTTTTGGGTTGTATCTGCCCTCTTTCTCAGCAGTGTTTCCTGAATTCTGTATTCTCAGTTGTGACCCATAAAGACATAGGTACACTGGCCTTTGGGTGCTAGTATGATTTTTCCATAACTACTGTGCATGGCAATGTGTTTTCCCCGAGTGCTTATAGTGTTTATAAAGTGATAGTTTATTACAAGGGACCATATAAAATTAGCATTTGGTCTTGGCAGTGTGGCTGAACTATTTAACCAGGATTCGTGTGTTTCATTTCCTTAAGCTTTCTCCATGAATAAACTGGACATATAGCTCTCATCCCTACAATAGTAAAGAATTGCATCTGTAGGGCGCGAGAAGACTTTGTAACGGTCTCATGAGAGCAGTCCGACCCCTCTGTGAACTCTTAGAGGAATCATATACAGAAGCATGCTGCCAACAAACAAGAGATACCAAAACTGGTCTGTGCAAGGTGAAAGCTGCAAAACTACTCACATTACCTGCAAAACAAGCCACGCCTGCCAAAACTCCAAGGCTACGCTGGCAGTAGGCCACTAAAGACAGTGATAAGAAATGCATAGGCAATTTTAGGCAATCTTATGTTAATGAGCTCATCTTATCAGCTAGTGTTAGAAGGCATGTTACAGAGCCTCTCCCCAAGCAAAGCTCCGACGCGTCGGGTTTTCCCCCACTGGTGACTGTGGCGTCTCCGGGGCTCCCGTCGCGGGTGTCACGCGCTTTCAAGAAACCAAATATAGCACTCGCCTTCTGGGTGCAGCCTCGTCTCTGGGGAACCCGAGCCTGGTTGGCTACAGCATCATTGCAACTTTCACCAGTGTTTGTTGTAACTGTGTAGTTCATCCTTGCTAGCCATCATCATCAAAGAAGAGCTGTGGATTGTTGTGTCTTTCCCATGATACTCAGAAGCACATCAGGTGCATAATATCTGTGATAGTGTATCATTAGACCTGTTCATATTTTGAGCTTGTTCTCACCAATGCACAAGGATCTGTCCTGCACAATGATCCACACAGCTGTTAGAGGTGTGGGCTATGAACTCCTTAGTCCTCATACTTGCAAATACCTGGTGGACTCCAAACAAAGTGATCCTAGGAAAATGTACCTTGATTTCAACTTGGTAACTTCTGGAGTAAGGTAGTGCACAGCTTGAGCAAGTGTGGCTGACCCTTGCTCTAAGAAAGGCTGAAGATGATGAACACCCTGTAAGAAAAAAATAGTCTGTATACTGACAAAAATGCTAAGTAATAAAATTAAAATGGAAAAGTGTAGCTAGGTGGTCTTACCTGTGTATGCTTTTTAACAGTCAGGCTATGTCTACACTAGCCCCAAACTTCTAAATGGCCATAAAAATGGCATTTTGGAGATTACTAATGAAGTGCTGAAATACATGTTCAGTGCCTCATTAGCATGCAGGCGGCCGTGGCACTTCGAAATTGCCACGGCTCGCTGCCGCGCAGCTCGTCCAGACGGGACTCCTTTTCGAAAGGACCCCACCAACTTTGAAATTCCTTTATTCCTATCTGCTGATATTATTATAGGATATTAGGATAGGATATTATCTGCTGATAGGAATAAGGGGATTTCGAAGTTGGCGGGGTCCTTTCAAAAAGGATCCCCATCTAGATGAGCCATGTGGCAGCGAGCTGCGGCAATTTCAAAGTGCCGTGGCTGCCTGCATGCTAATGAGGCACTGAATATGTATTTCAGAGCTTCATTAGTAATCTTCAAAATGGCCATTTGCATGGCCATTTCAAAGTTTTGGGCTAGTGTAGACTCGGCATCTAATACAGTTTTAAGACCATAAGGAGACTAAAGAGACATGAATAAGAACAAGTGGTAATGGAGGAGTAATATTTCAGACAGTTCAGCATATTCTTTCTTCTATCATATGGCACAGTGTTTCTGAAAAAAGCTGAAGGTCACATCCAGAAAACTGGATTGTACTTTTTCTGCTAAAGATAGTAAAAGCTTAATAAAATATGCCACAGTTAGGTATATGCAGTGCTTTTTTTGTTAAAAAAAAAAAAAAAGAAAAAGAGAAGCCAGTACGGCACCTCCTGCCTGCTGGATTCAGCTCTCAGCCCTGTTCTGCTGTGGGACATAGGGGTTCTGGCGTCCAGCCCCACAGTAGCCTACTGGCCCCATGCTGGAGTCCTGCTGGCACCCTGAGCTGCGGGAACCCCGGTGAGAAGGTGCTGGTAAGCAGTACTGGCATGTATCACCACAAAAAAGCCCCGCATATGTGAAAACATTAAAGTCTGAGAAGGCACTTGATCCAGATGAATTACATTTGAAAATTCTAAAGGAAGCGTCACAGTAGAGCGAGAAAAGCATCTGGAACTGATTTTTCATATCTTAAGGGCAAGAGAAATGTCAAATAACTGAGATTAGTGTATGTAATTCCCATTTATTTAGAGAAGACTTAAGAATATCTGTACTGGGTAAGACCAGTGGTCTGTCTAGCTCAGTAAATTATCTTTCAGCAGTGGCCTGTGCTAGATGCTTCAGAGGAAATTAATAGAACAGGGGAAACATTGAGTGATTGGCTCCTTCTTGCGGTTTCTGGCTGTCAGAGATTTGGGACACCAAGAGCATGGGTTTGCATCCCTGATTGTCTTGACTAATAGCTATTGCTAAACCTGGGATAAATCTTTTTTGCACTCAAAATAACCACTAGCAATGAATTGCCCAGGTTGTCTGTATGTAGGGGGAAATACTTCTTTGTGCTTCTGTTAAACCTGCCTATTAAATTTATCATGTGAATGCTGGTTCTTGTGTTATTTGATAAATAAGAAATCTTCACTTTTTTCACACTATGCATGACTTTATTCACCTTTATCATACCCTTCCTTACTGTCTTTTTTCTAAGATGAACAGTTCCAGTCATTTTAATTTCTCTTCCAAAGGAAGTTGTTCCATACGCCTAATCACTTTTGTTGCCTTCTCTGTACTTTCTCCAACTCCAATATGTGTTTTGAGATGGGTGACCTGAACTGTACACTATATTCAAGGTATGGACATAACATGAATTTATGTAGAGACATGATATTTTCTATTTTATTATCTATCTCATTCTGAATGGTTTAAAATAACCTGCCTGCTTTTTGACTGCTGCTGCACATTCAGCAGATTTTTCAGAGAATTTTTCACAATAACTCCAAGACCTTTTTCTTGACTGGTAACAGCTAATAGAACCTCCACCATTTTGTACATATAGTTAGGATGAAGTATTGGAAGGGTATCTGTGCTGGTCTGTATCCACAAAAACAATGAGGAGTCCCATGACACCCTAAAATGACAAAGTGGCTTTTTGCCTAAGAAAACTTATGCACAAATCAATCGGCTAGACTTTAAGGTGCCAGAGGACTCCTTGTTATAATTGAGATGATGTTTTGCAATGTTAATTACTCTAAACTTATTGTCATTAAATTTCACCTGCCATTTCCTGGCTCGGTCATTCAGTTTTGTTAAAACCTTTTGTAATGCTTCATTAGCAGTTTTGGACTTCATAATCTTTTGTAATTTAATATTGTCTTCAACTTTACCATATTCCTGTTAACTCTCTTTTCCAAATCATTTGAGTATGCTGAACAGTGTAGATCCTTGAAGAAATCCTCTTCACTGTGAAGCTCACTGTTCTTATGGTTTTTTTGCTATCTTTTAATCAGTTACCAATCCATACAAGAACCTTTCCTTCTATATAGTCATAACCTACTTTGCTTAAGAACCTGTGGTGAGGGACCTTGTCAAAGACTTTCTGAAAATACAAGTATGGTGTGCTCACTGGATCACCCATCAACATGCTTCTTGACTCTCAAAAAGAATTCTAGTAGCTGGGTGAGGCATAACTTCCTTTTACAGAATCCGTATTTACTCTTCCCCAACATATCAGACACATATGTGAACATGATAATTCTGTACCTAGAACTGAGAAAATTAAGGCAATTTCAGATCTGTGTGTTTAACTTAAGTGGGGAGATGATATTGGAACCACGGCACAGGGTAAGGATTAAGCAGCATTAGAGATATATAATAGGGGAAAGAACCATCATTGCTGACTTATGAAAGGACTCTCAAACCTGCTAGATGTGCTTCACTTCAGAGTGGACATTTTTGAATAGTTAAATTATAGTATATTTTATCTGGACTTGGGAGATTTTTGATACTGCTTGTGCATGGCCATTTGGAAAGAAGCATGCATTGGAAATCAGGGCACCCTTTTGAAGGAACCCTGGCTACATGAATATTTATATTTCGAAATCAGCACTTTCGACAGGCTGGATGGCTGACATTATGCAAATGAGGTGCTGAATATTCACATCAGTGCCTCATTTGCATTTTCAAGTGGCCATAATTTACATGCCCATTCCAAAAGGGAGGGCTAGTGTGGCCACGGCCCATAAGAAGCACAGCACTGAATGTCAGTCATTAAGGAGCTTCAGAATGTACACAGCTAGAACACTAAATCTATTTTACAATATTTAGTGTAACTCTTCAGCTGGAAGGAGTTGGCAGCAACCAGGGGCAGGTTCAGCATCTAGGGGTTCCTTCTCACCCATCTCACATAGAACTGGCTCAACCCCCCCACCCAATAGCCTGGGAAATTCACACACCCCTGGATGCCTTGGAGAGGCAATGCTTCCCCACTTGCAAACACGGAGTCTGGGTGCAGAAAAGAAACTTTTAATGAAAGAGGCAGAAAAGTCATATGGCATAAGCTTGGGAAAATACCACACCCAGAGTTCATAACCAATCCTCACGTAACTGTCCCAGCTCAAATGTCTTGAGTAGTGTCTTTTACCTCTCAGTCTCACCAGCCAATCCACACACCCAAACTTTCTCTATACCCTGCTTCAAATGCCCCACCTCCAATCTGTCCAGCCCATGGAGGCCCTGACAAATTACCCTGGTGCATTCCCTCATTGAGACGGAGACAATGCCACCGTTGTGCTGGTCTGGCGTTCCGCTTGCCCCACCAGGTGCCCCACCGGCCTCCCACTGGTCTTTCCTGCCAGCCACACGCTGCTTCTCGTCCTGGCTGCTTGCCAATCGCTCCTGCAGACCACTTGCTGCTTCTCTCACCACCACCCATATGCTTGCTCCTGCCAGCCACCTGTCTGCTGTGCTCTGCCGGCTGTTTGCCCTCTGTCTTGTAAGTTTTGCTGTAGGCAAAACCCTGTGATTCCAGCTCTCTGTGGCTTCAGCTACCAGTAATTTCAGCTCATAGTGGGATTCAGCTCTGGGCCTAGCCACAGCATCTCAGTATCCACCAAGAAGGATTCTCACAAAATAACTATAGGCTCAGCTTTATCGCTGTCTTTGAACAGTGGGTGGCAGGGGAGAACTAGTCAAACCAGTCTTACAGCTGTATGGCCAAAAGGCTCCCAGCCAGCTGGTTGAAGCGCTATGCCTTCCACCTTCCACCTCACAGTGTTTAGATGGAGGCAGCCTTGTGTGATACATATCTTACATAGCAGTTGTTGGAAACAAAGTCTGGACACCGTGTCTGAAGCAAGCTGGAGGGTTTATTACACACAGCGCTGGTGGAGTGCCACTTCGCCCATCAGGACTCAGTGGAGCATTTCCAGACAATAGACTGCAATTGATTATATAGATTATTGATGGGCGGGGGGAAGCTATGGCATGGGTGTTACCCACGCCTGGATAGGTCCTGGGAACAAGACGAAATGAGCACAATGAGCCAATAAACTGAAAAAGGTTAAAGAGTATCCCCACCCATAGTTTATAAAACATCTTATCTCTAGTTAGACAAGTTATTAGAACAAAAAAAGATAGACAATAACATTTATGTCAGATAGGATAGATGATGTGTCTACAAAGGTAATGATGGTGACTCCATACTGGCACATTTAGGGGTGCTTATCTGGAGGGTTGAAGCAAAAGACATTAACAACATAAAGCAATAATATATTTGTTTAGAGTACCAGTCTGAGATGGCAGAGGAGAAAACACCATAATTAGGTTCTCATATGCAGGGCCTCTCTCTGGAATGTGGTTGCTGAGGCAGCTAACCCTCCCTTCAGACTACAAGGTCCTGCCCGTGCTGTGACAAACTTCCCTGGGTCTGGTGGGGGGCAGGAGGGGGGGCAGCGAGGTATCTCTCCACTCATGCTAACTGGGTTTCTGAACTGTAGATTATAGGTCTACTCCAGACTTTAGGACTCCAATAGGGGATCTTTAGCAGAATACCATAACATGTCTCAGAAATTTCCGTCCTACAACAGGGACGACTGCCCTATACTCCCACAACAACTTCAAGCTTTGGTGAGGCTCCACAATTCTTAAACTGGGTGATAGCATAAATTGTGACTTTACAACATGTTCTTGCTTCACCTGCTATCCATTAGGCTTTGTTTACAAGGCATTATATATGCACACCTTTGCATTTTCATGCTAATGATCTCTAAAGGGCACATTTCCCCAAATCCTTCAGCAGTACTGAGCTCCTGCTGGCACATTGCTTACATTAGCAATATTAATAGCATGAACTATGACATTTTAGGGTAACAGCATATATAGTATGTTTTATAGTCTTACTACTATTAGCATAGAAGACAAAGATGGATAAGGAGCGCACATGAGTTTGTGTTGTAATTATAAACATTTTGTTGTAAATTTGGGATAGCTACCAATCTTAACGATTTGTAGCCTTTGACATAGTATCAGTGCTTTCCACATAAATTCTACACAAATTGTAAAGTCCTGGGGAAATCACTGGCAGTTCTGCCTTTTTAAGTTTAAATCTCTGCTTTCGGTAGAATTTTATATTTTTATTAATTACCTTTCTTGCGTGCTTTTAAGGTTCCTCTGTTTCAGGCTTGGAATTCTATTGATTTTTCTTGGAATTGAAGGGCAGAGCAAAGTTGCTTGCTGGGTGTGTGCCTAACTCAAATGATGACCCCATGAATAAGCGATGCAGATTATCCCAATTAAATGCCAAAAAACCTTTACACAAGATGCTGTTCTTGTGTGCATCCCACATATATTACAGATAAGTACTTCACAAATGTTAGAGAGTTTTAAAAACATCTTTTAAAAAAAGAAAGTAAAATCTTTTTGCTGGCAACACTATGTGGCTGAGCACTACAAGTTCAACTCTGAAGGGCTCAAAGAGAGCCTAAAACCTACTAACCATTTAAAAAAGGCCTTTTCTCGCTCTCTGAAATGTCACACAGCCCTTCCAGGTTAGCAGTAGCTGCTGAATCCTACTTTGGAGATGAGAATCTCTGCTTTCCAGTGTTACTGTATAAAGCTATTCTTTTTAGCCCTGCAGGGGTGCAGCATTTTGAACTGTATCACTTTTATGTACAGAAAGAGCTGTTACTGGTGCAGGATTGAAGAGTTGCACTCACAGGCCTGAGGCAGGGTTAATTTTTGCGGGGAGGGGGGTGTGGGGGGAGAAATATTTTTGTGGCTTTTTTCTCCTTCCTAGAAAAGGACGTTTGAAGCTGCTGGATGGTTCGAAATGTTGTTAAGGCCCACGGATGTCTGAGTGAGAAGAAGATATGGGAGACAACTGCAGGAGCAGGAGATATCGATTTACAATGTGGTTTCACAGTTTTTATGAGAGTAATAATAGACATGGGAACATACTCTCCACTGCATATGCGGTGTGCGTATCAGAATGTTATACTTCTCTCCAATGAACGTTTTTCAATGTCTCAAATCTCAGACCACTTCCAAACCATCTTAAAAATAATCTGTCCCAAAAATGTTACTTCCTTTCCCTCTATTGTGAAGATTTCCTTTCAAAATTATGTCTGGCCAAAGCCCAGGGTACACAATAATTAGTCCTGAAACAGTAATGGGGTCTTCTCACTCCAAATGGGTACATGTGTGAAGGTCATCTCATGGTATGCACATCTGTACATTGTTGTTATCTGGGGATTTCTTGTGGCGGTTTAAATCATTTCTTGTTCAAACCTGTAATTTAGGAAGCAACCATAAGTGAACAGCATCTGTTTTATCATAGAAATAGACATATGGGAGCAGATTCTGCATTTTGTTGTGCCTTGAATAGCCATTGACACCAGCATACAATAGATACAGCATATTGCTCCAAAACACTGATAATGATTTACACCTCTTTGTAGCGGTATAAATAACTACACAAGATACTGGAGATCAGAGAATCAGGTGCATGGTTTTGTGCTATTAGTCATCCTATTTTGACTAAGAGACTTCGTTCTATTTTTGGAAGAAACCTACGTGACGGAGTAGGAATCTCTTCTTTCCATTCAGTCAACAGGGCAGAACATTTAGAAAAAACTGACTGATACTGCAGAGCTGAAAAAGGGCAATGAAGAACATTATTTTTTACTAGTACATGAAGAACATAATAGAACAGTTGGTTTCACACTTACTTACAGTCTAAATTGCACTGTATTTCTGAGCACTCTGTTTAAACACTGGAAATTCCCCAGCTGCTCATACAATGCTCGAAATTGAAAGGGGTAATTTCCTCCTAGATAACACTGCTCTTTCAGGTTAACTCCATGATGGCACAGTCTCAAAATACTTGATTTGTAAAAGAATATTAAAACTACACATGGGTCAGATAAGTAGAACAAAGCTGATACAAAGCTGGAAAGGTGGAGACACTATGATTTTAACAGAGATCATATGGGGAAAAGATGTGACAACTGTTAAGGTAATTTTAAAAAAAATCCTAAATCTATATGCCATCCAACCGTTATGAATAAAAGGAAAGCTATTTTTGTCTCATGAGCTAAGTCTATACTAGCCCCCGCTTTTTGAAAGGGGGATGCTAATGAGACACTTCGGCAGATGCTAATAAGGCACTACCATGAATATGCAGTGCCTCATTAGCATAATGGTGGCCACAGCGATTTGAAAGTGCCCCTTTCAAATCATGCGCCACCCGTGTAGACGGGGGCTTTTCAAAAGCACCCCCCAGTCTTCAAAAGCCCCTTATTCCTATTTGGTTTTAGGAATAAGGAGCTTTCAAAGACCGAGGGGTCCTTTCAAAAGGCCCCTGTCTACACGAGCAGTGCATGATTCGAAAGTGGCACTTTTGAATGGCTGGGACTGCCATTATGCTAATGAGACACTGCATATTTATGGAAGTGCCTCATTAGCATCTGCCGAAGTGTCTCATTAGCATCCCCCTTTCAGAAGGCAGCGGGGCTAGTGCAGACATGGCCATACTAGTTAAGAACTGGAAATAGTCTTGGAGATTATCTTTTTCTGGCAGATGAATTGGTGACAACGCAAAGAAGAAAATGACTCCCTCTGGGATTCCTCGCCACTGTCATATGGCTAATAGCAGGGGGTGCGCCCCTTTGGGTGGCATGGAATTGCATGAGGCGGGGGCACAGCACGATCAGCCTCCTCTCCAGCCTCTGCTGCCTCCCCAGTGGTCTCCACTAGCTCCCCCTGCTTTGCTACCTCCATCACCCAGGGAGCGCAGCACAGCACATCAGTTCAGGGAGGCTGCAATTTGCTTTTGGATATGCTGGCAGGCCGGGGCTGCTAATTTCAGGGATGAAAAGTGGGGTCTGACATAAAATGTTTGCTCACCCCTGGTTATAGAATGCCTGGATTGTTGCCGGATTAGAGGGGTTTTTGGATTCAGGAAGCTCGTGCCCAGTAGGAGTATCTGGAGAACTTTTTCTCTGAGGCCTAAGTGTTTCCGTGAACTCCATTCACCCGGAGTCGATTGATTAGTGGAATTTTTCTGGCTACTGGCTCAGAATGGTGGCACAACTTGGCATCCAAAGGGTTCTGTTGGCTTCAAGGATCATTTTACCTACAAAAATCAAGAAGTAGTCCTATGGCACCTTATAGTCTAACAATTATTTTGTCAACGGTCTTTGCCCACGAAAGCTTACGCCCCAAAATATCTGTTAGTCTCTAAGGTGCCACAGGACTTCTTGTTGTTTTTGTAGATACAGATTAACTCAGCTACCCCTCTGATTTTGCCTACGGTAATCCAAAGTATACCTTTTAGAATGTGTTCTAGAATGTTCATTCTCTCTTTTCTTCCTTTTGCTTTCTCTTCTTATATAAACACACAGCCTCTGTCTACACGAGCCCCTTCCTTTCGGAAGGGGCATGTTAATGAGCGGGTTCAAAAGATGCTAATGAGGCAGTGCCATGAATATGCAGCACCTCACTATGATAATGGCGGCCGCAGTGATTTGAAAGTGCGGCTTTTGGAATCGCGCACCACCCATGAAGATGGGGTCCTTCCGAAAGGACCCCCACCAGTTTTCGAAAGCCCCTTCTTCCTATCTGGTGTTAGGAAGAAGGGCTTTTGAAAACTAGGGGGTCCTTTTGAAATGTCCCCTTCTCCATGGGCAACATGCGATTCGAAAGCCTCACTTTCAAATTGCTGCAGCCACCATTATGCTAATGAGGTGCTGCATATTCATGGCAGTGCCTCATTAGCATCTTTTGAACCTGCTCATTAACATGCCATTTCCGAAAGGAAGGGGCTCGTGTAGATCCAGCTACAGTGACATGAGTAGCTTGATTTTTTTATTTTTATTTCATTATAGAGGTGTTTAGAGGCTCCATCAGGACTGGAATCCCATCATGGTACCCAGACTACAAATAGCAAGAGACAACAGTTGGCAATCTCAACAGATAGAACAGACAAATAGTGGATGGGGAGGCTTAGAATGGAGAAGTGACTCATACAAAGTTGCACAACAGGAGGGGAACAAAATCTGGATTTCCTAACACTCAGTTTAGTACTCTATCAGTTCCATCATCGCTGACAGCTGCCTTGACATATACTGTCATTCCATATTTTGAAATTGTATTACCTCAGGTTCTAACCAAATGATACATTTTTGCTGCAGTTTTAAAAGTGAGTTAATATTGATGAATATATCAAAATTCTCATTGTTCATCTCCCCACAATTTGACACTGGCTGTGTACAATCCATATAACTCTCCCCTTTCAGTTCCTGAGCCAGTTTAAGATTGAACCAAATGGGATCCAAAGTGTTTCCCACTGTGACTTTAGAGACTACCATGTTCATTACTCAAAGAAGAAACCTTCCGCCTTTCTAGATTGCCATAGGGGACCATTTATTTCAGGGACGTTGCCCATTCCTCATGGAAGCTTAACTCCACAAATACAAATTCTATGAGCTATTTATTCTGAATCAAAATGTTTATTACTGCTACATCTTCAGCAGCAGAAGGGGATCCTGACCTATCAAATCTAAATAAAAATTTCTGAAAATTCAGATGCTTAAAATGTCTCTCAGATAATGGTTCCTTTTTAAAAGGCTCTCTCCATCCCTAATTAGGACACATGGGTTGCTAAGTTTGATTTATTACTTCAGAAATTGCCCTGTTGGCAGGAGGCACTAATATATTTTAAAAATTGCATTGCTCAAGGTGCATTTCATATTACAATTTTCTTTTCCTCTAGCTTTTGCCTGGGTTTTTGTGGGAATCATAGACATTTCATTGAAAAATAGATGGGTTTCTTTCCTTCCTGTAACACATCGTTAAGTAAAGCCCTTTATCAAGGACAAAGAGCCTTTGAATGCTGTCCCTTGACATGGGATGTTTATAAACTGAAATGTGAGATCTGTTGCTTTTTCTTAAAGAAAAAAATGTGGCAAAAGTACTTCATTGCTAATCTGCAATCCCTGTAGGTTTTCCTATGACTTCAAGTGCTGAAATACCCTGTTTCTGTTTATTTCCCAAGAAAGCTTATTTTTCCACCTGTCTCCAATAGCTTTTCAAATAAATTTCAAACATTTCCTTTTGTGTCTAACTTGCATTTTTCATAATCTGTAAATGACAGGAACGTCAGTTGGGGGAAATGTTCCTCCTGTTTCAGGATGAACAAGGCTCCCAGAGAAGCAGAACCACTGGATTTCATGTGAATCGGGGTGGGGGGGAAGGGCTGAGCCATTGCTACCGTTGCCCCTTTTTTCAGCCCAAGGAGCTAGCCAAAGTCTGGGGCAGTGGGGATGTTGCAAGTGGGATTAGACAATGGTATTAGTCATGTATTGCTTTGATGCCATCTTGTCTATTTACAGACGCTGTGCAAAGTCTTGTATCTTGGATTGCAGAAGGAATAAGAAGAAAACTGCTTCTTTTGCTCACTGCATGAAGAACAGTCCTCTGAGCCACAAACAAAGCACACACAAAGTAGAATCCCCTACCCGCCTAGTGCTAGTTTCTGGGGAAACTCTGTCTATAGGCAGGCCTGTCGATGGGGGCAGGGAAAATAGAGGGCAGTTGCCCTAGGACATGGTGATACAAAAGGGCCTGGAGCTCCCGGCCATTGCCAATACAGTGGCTGGTGCTCCGGACCCTTTAAATCACTTCCAGAGGACCCTGTGGCACGCCCCAGGGAGTGCTGGGGTGGTGCCATGGTCCAGGCACTGCTGAGCGCTGACTGCCCAGCCCTGCCCCTTCTTTCCAAGCCCCGCCCCTTCCAGGGACGTGGGACGTGGCTCCACCCCTCTGTCTTGCCCCGGGGCCCAGCGAGGCTGTCAGCCCCACGGTCTATGGACATATCTGCTCTGCAATATAGCAGCTGGCCTCGGTCAGCTGACTGAACTCATGAGGTTAGTGCTGAAGATCTATAAAGTTGTGGTGTAGATGCTTGGACTTGGTTCGTGCCTGAGCTGTGGGACCCTTTCCCCTGGCAGGGTCCCACAGCCCACATTCCAGCCCAAGCCCAAATTTCTATCTTGCAACTTTATAGCCCTGCAGTCTGAGCCTGAGCCAGCTGACACAGGGCAGAGATGGAAGTTTCACAGCAGTTTTAGCTATATCCTATTAGGCCCCATGTTCACTTAACCTGGGTAAGTGTTTCTAACAACTGCACTGAGTGAAGGGTACATTGACATCCAGTCGGAAAGGGGTTTGTGATTCATGCAGTCACCAGTGGCTCTCAACATGGCACTGTGCTCCAGCTGTCTGTGGCATGAGGTTAGGATCAGGAGAATGGTGTGTGTAGCCAGTGTATAGTGATATGCTAGATAGATCACCTCCACAGGGCGGTAGTATTGGGCCAGTACTATGGTTTTCAGGCAGCTGAGTGTGTGTGTGACCACTCTGTATTCTCATGTGAGGTTTGTGGATTAGCAGAAGGTAGCTGAGACATTCAAAGAATAAAGGGTTGTTCGATGTATCATGTAACTTCACAGTTTTACACAGCAGTAATATGTGTGCATATTACACAAAACCACAGATGGAGTTGAAATCCACAGGATAAAGAGCTTTACAAATGGACCTGTGCTATATTCTAAACATAAGACCTGCTTCAAACACCTTTTTTATTCCCAACCTCCCAAAAGCATTTCCGTCTTTCCTTTCCACCCCAAATGCATTTCTCTGTTTCCCCTCTGTGAGTATGTCATATAAAGGTTGTAGCTGGGTGTAGGAATTGAACTCAGAAAAGTAGGTACAAATATTACTCTGGGTGAAACTATTCACAGGATAGATAATTTACTTGTCTAGTAATATGCACAATAAAGTGAATATGCATCAATATGCAATACTCCCTGTAAGAGTCCCGAAACGCCCAGCCCTCGACCTAGGGTGGGCGGCACCCAATAAGGGGTTAGAATACCAGCCCCGCACTCAGTTCAGGGCAGGCAGCAGTTCACGGTCGCAACACACTTCCGGCCCAGCCCTCAGTTCAGGGTGGGGCAGCAGTTCACAATAGCAATATAATATATGCCCAGCCCTCAGTTCAGGGCGGGCAGCGGTTCACGGTAGTAGTACCGTACAGGCCCAGCCCTCAGTTCAGGGCAGGACAGCAGTTCTCAGTTGCAACAAAATCCCGGCCCAGCCCTCAGTCCAGGGCGGGGCAGCAACACAAGGGTTTTAGCCGAGGCCCCAGCCCTCAGTTTGGGGCGGGGCAACAGCACAAGGGATTAGCACAGGCCCAGCGCGGGCTGGCTCTGTCAAGGAGGGGGGGTAGGGGGTTGCAGGCCCTCCCACTCCACTGCGACCCAGCCTGGGGCCGTGGGGGTCGCTCACACACGATCACGGCAGTGGGGATCCAGGCCGCAACACACTGCCATGGGTTCGGGAGCATCGTTCCCCGGGCTACTTCCTACCTCTACCTCCGCTGGCGGAAGATCCCAGTCCATCCGGTCAGGGGGTCCCTCTGGGTCGGTCTCCTCCAAATCGTCCACCTTCGGGGGCTCCGGCCAGTCGCTCATATCAACGTCATTGGGATAGTCGGGCGGCGGTAGCACAGGGGACCCGAGGCAATCCTGGGCTTGAGGGCTGTAGGGATCCGCCAGGACTCTGGGGCAGGCCGCTCCTGGGGCTTCTTCCAAGGCAGGGGGTCTCCGCTGGCGTGAGGGTCCTGGCAGGTCTGGGAAGTCCGGGTAGTCCCCCTGGGGCATCTGGATCCGGGGCTGTTTGGAGCCGCTGGGGGCTTGCTCCTCCGGCAGAGCCAGGCGGCGACAGGCCCTCTGCCCTTGGTGCCGGGGAGCTTGCGCAGGTGCCTCCTCCCTGCCCGGAGGCCCAGGCTTTAATGGGTCCTGAGCCCTGCCCTTGGCTCTTCTAGCCCTGGGCCCCGCCCTCTGAGGGGCGGGCCTCTGGTGCTCTGGCTCCGGGCCCGCCCACCAGGGCCTCTGCGCAGCCTCCTCTGCCTCTGAGTCCGCAGGAGGCCATACTGACTCACTACACTCCCTAATTATTTGTAATTATACTACAAGACTTATCCTGGTTCTAGGGAAGTGAGTGAGAATTTGCCACTGGCTTCAATAGGAGCAGACCTTTGCTAAATACAAAGTAAAGTTCATTCAGTTGCCACTTGTGTTTAGCAAATAGGAAGAGTATTGTAATTATTTCAGTATTCAGCAGGTATTATACCTACAGTAATTAAGGTTGAGTTCCTGTTTCAGTTCTTTCCCCTTGTATTGTTTAAATGGGTGCCAAAGCTGATATTAATAAATGAGGAAGTTAAATATAAAAGCTTATGTTTACTAAATTGTTAATCAGCATTTGGACATAGCAGATAGCTGTTCTCAGCTCCCTGATTCACTATTGAGTAGAAGGATGAATACTACTTTTCGAAGGGCTTCATAGGCACAGCTATCTCCCCTCTCACCACATCAAGCAGGAAGGAATGGTCATTGGGCTGCAAGCTGGAGAGAGGAGGGTCTCCTTACCAAAGACCTCAGATGTGTGAAGTTGTCCTAGAACTTGCTGAGGGTGACACAGGAAAGTGGCTGGGTGGGGAAGAAGTTGTAGAAAACTTGATGCCAACTTCAGCCTAAGTTTGCAAATCTTTCTCAGTCATGAAGCGAGATTTCCAAACACACTAAACTTCAGATCCAGCCTGACTTTGGGCATGGTCCAAGTTTGTGCAAATATTTCACCCAACTCTATTTTTTTCCTTTTCTTTGTTTTAAAGCCATCCCACAACATAACATGACACTGAAGATGAAGGGTTATATGGTCATATTCGGCTACCAAAGACAGGTAAACATGCTTTGCAATTCACATGAAGCTGCTATGTGATACTTTACATCCAGAGAGTTACCCTGTGTCTACACAAGCCCCTTCCTTTCAGAAGGGGTATGTTAATGAGAGGTTTCGAAAGATGCTAATGAGGTGCTGCCATGAGTATGCAGCACCTCATTAGCATAATGGTGGCCGCAGCGATTTGAAAGTGCTGTTTTCTAGTCGCACGCCACCCATGGAGATAGGACCTTCTGAAAGGATCCCTCTGTCTTCAAAAGCCCTACTTCCTAACACCAGAAAGTCTACCATCAGCCTTGAAATATTGGTAATCTGAGTATCAAATCAGTAAACTCAGTCTGCAAGCACACATCATGCTCCTGAACATCTTGTTTAAACCAAATTGACCTAAATTAAGATTTAAACCTAGATCTTCAGGATGAAAAACTTGAATCACCGTGGCTGACATTATGCTAATATGGTGCTGCATATTCATGACAGTGCCTCATTAGCATCTTTCAAACCCGCTCATTAACATGCCCCTTCCAAAAGGAAGGGGCTTGTGTAGACCCAGCCTGAGTGCATCTACACTTGCATTCCTCTTTCAAAAGTAAACCCCATTAAATAAAGAGAAGAATGATTCTTTTTGAAGATGAGTTTACTTTTGAAAGAGCTGCGTCTACACTGGCTGTCTTCTTTCGAAAGAAGCTCTTTTGAAATTAGAATATGCAAATGAGGTGTCAAATACGAGCATTTATGCCTCATTTGCCTTTTTGGTTTACCTCATTTGCATATCTCTTTCAAAAGAGGAATGCAAGTGTAGACGCACCCCCTTGGTGTAAGCAAGTAACAGAGAGAAAATATCCTAGTGTAATAAGGCAATTGCCTGCAACATCATTGAAAAACCTTACTGTATTAAGTTACTTTGATATTGTGAATGGGGTTGCTGTGTAACTTAGCCAAGGGGGAGGCGAGACAGATGTGAGACCTAGAAGTTCATAAGATTTTTACTGAAAATATATCTGACGTGGACTTCTGGAACAGTGAGCTAATGGATTTCCTGGGGAATCTGCAGGAAGCAGTCAGTACAAATTCCCCAGTTCCACCTATGCAAAAATCCAACCTTTTGATGCTATACTCTGCAGAGAGCATGATTGTCTGCTGATTATCTGAGAGAGGTAGCTGTGTTAGTCTGTGTCTTCACAAAACAAAAATGCAGTCCTGTGACACCTTAAAGAGTAACAATATTATTTATTAGGTGATGAGCTCTCATGAGTTAGACCCACTTCTTCAGATCTGGAGAATACTGATAATAGATAAGTGAGAGGATATCTGACTACCCGTTAGATCAACGGCTCAGGGGCTATGTCTACACGTGAAGCATACATCGAAATAGCTTATTTCGACGTAGCAACGTCTACACGTCCTCCAGGGCTGGCAACGTCGATGTTCAACTCCGACGTTGCGCGGCACCACATCAAAATAGGCGCAGCGAGGGAACGTCTACATGCCAAAGTAGCACACATCGAAATAAAGGTGCCAGGCACAGCTGCAGACAGGGTCACAGGGCGGACTCAACAGCAAGCCGCTCCCTTAAAGGGCCCCTCCCAGACACAGTTGCACTAAACAACACAAGATACACAGAGCTGACAACTGGTTGCAGACCCTGTGCCTGCAGCATGGATCCCCAGCTGCAGCAGCAGCAGCCAGAAGCCCTGGGCTAAGTGCTGCTGCCCACGGTGACCATAGAGCCCCGCAGGGGCTGGAGAGAGAGCGTCTCTCAACCCCTCAGCTGATGGTCGCCATGGTGGACCCCGCTATTTCGAAGTTGTGGGACGCGCAACGACTACACGGTCCCTCCTTCGACGTTGAACTTTGAAGTAGGGCGCTATTCCTATCCCCTCATGGGGTTAGTGACTTTGACGTCTCGCCGCCTAACGTCGAAGTTAACTTCGAAATAGCGCCCGGCGCGTGTAGCCGTGATGGGCGCTATTTCGAAGTTAGTGCCACTACTTCGAAGTAGCATGCATGTGTAGACACGGCTAGGCTGTCTAAGCAGATAACTGCTCTGACCATGTTAGAGAACAAAATGATTGTTCAGAGCTCCAGAATAAAACATGAAAACAAGCCTGTTGCGATTTCTGGGGTTAAGTTTAAAGGCAGTAGTAACAGGGGTGATGTTGTGACGGGTGTCTACTATAGACCACCAGATCAGGTGGGAGGTAGAAGAGGCTTTCTTCAGACAGTTAATGGAAGCTGCCAGATCACAGGTCCTAGTTCTCATAGGGGATTTCAATCACCCGCACATCTGCTTGGAGTACACAGACAATCCAGGAAGTTTTTGGAGAATGGTAGGGACAACTTCCTGGTGCAAGTGCTGAAGGAACCAGCCAGGGGCTGGGCCCAGTTTGATCAGCCATTCACAAACAGGGAGTAACTAATAGGGGAAGTAAATGGGGGTGGCAACCTGGTCAGCAGTGATCATGAAATGGTTGAGCTCAGGATCGTGACCAAAGGAAGACAGGAGAGCAGCAGAATGAGGATGCTGCACTTCAGAAAGGCAGACTTTGATTCGTTTAGGGAGGAAAGGGGAAAGGATTTGAGGAGAGCTGGCTGTATTTCAAAGCAGCCCCATTGGAGGGTGCAGGTGCACATCATCCCAATGTGCAGAAACAAAAGCCAATATGTTAGGCAACCAGCTTGGTTTAACAGAGAAATCTTTGAGCTTAAACACAAAAAAGAAGCTTACAAGAAGTGGAAGCTTGGATAAATGGCTAGGGAAGAGTATAAATGTATTGCTTGAGCATGAAGGGGTGCAATCAGAAAGGCCAAAGCACAACAGGAATTACAGCTAGCAAGGGATGTGAAACACAACTAGAAACTTTCCTACAGGCATGTTAGCAATAAGACTGTTGTCAGGGAATGCATGGGGCCATTACTGGATAGGGAAAGTGCCTAGTGACAGATAATAGCCGTGTCTACACGCGCACGCTACTTCGCAGTAGCGGCACTAACTTCGAAATAGCGCCCGTCACAGCTACACGCGTCGGGCGCTATTTCAAAGTTAACTTCGACGTTAGGCGGCGAGACGTCGAAGTCGCTAACCCCATGAGGGGATAGGAATAGTGCCCTACTTCGACGTTGAACGTCGAAGTAGGGACCGTGTAGTCGTTGCGTGTCCTGCAACGTCGAAATTGCCGGGTCCTCCATGGCGACCATCAGCTGAGGGGTTGAGAGACGCTCTCTCCAGCCCCTCAGCTCAATGGTGGCCGCATGGAGCGGCCCCTTAAAGGTCCCCTCCCGCTCCCGTCCTGTGCAGGAAGCTGAGGGAACATGCAAGGTGGCAGCCCAGACATGCGGCCAGCCTGCACGTCCCTCAGCCAGCACAGCCACCCACCCAGCTGCGATGGCTGGCCGGCAGCCCCCCCAGCGCCCCCAGGGGACCACCCCCAAGGGGAGCCAGGGCAGCCAGCCCAGCCAGGCGGGCAGCCAGGCTGGCAAGCGGCAGCGGGGCCCCTCCTGGACGGAGGCCGAGCTGCAGGACCTGCTGGGGCTCTGGAGCGAGGAGGAGGTGCTCCAGGTAATGGGGAGCAAGAGGTGGAACGCGGATGCATTTGCTCAGCTGGCCAACGGCCTGGCTGCCCGGGGTCACCCTGCCTGCACTCCTGATCACGTCAGGAGTAAGGTGAAGGAGCTGCGGCAGGGTTACTCCCGGGCCCGGGATGCGGCCAGCCGATCTGGGGCCGCCCCCGTCACTTGCCCTTTTACAGGGAGCTCAGGGACATCCTGGGCCCCCGGAAAACCTCCTCCCCTCCGGCCACCCTTGATACCTCGGCCGACGAGCCCCAGAAGACCCTGCAGCTGGAGTCCGCCCCGGAGGTAAGCCCTGCACCCCGGGGGCCCCCCCCGGAGCCCACTCCCGGGACATCGCGGCAGGAGGAGGAGGAGGAGGAGGAGGGGGGCTCCTCCTCTGCAGAATCCGGGCTGCAGATCCTCCTCCTGCCATCCCAGAGCAGCAGCCGGGCCTCCGCCCTCCGGGGATCTCCAGACCGTGGGAGTAGACCGACAGGTATGTACCCCGCTCTGGTGTACACCCCTGGGCTTGAGGGGTGGGGGGTAATAGATATGTGTCCAGGGCCCCCCACATGCTCACATGGCCATGGCCCCAAGGACAGCAGGGCCATGGCCCTCACAGCAGTGCATCAGCCCCTGCCCCCCACCCACCCCGCACGACAGTGCCATGCCCCATCCCCGGGGCAGGGGGGAGTGGAACCTCGAGGGGCCCCCGGGAGGAGGGGGTGGGACACCCCGCAGCAGCAGCAGCAGCAGCAGCAGCAGCAGCAGCAGCAGCAGCATGTGATGGAGTCGGGGGAGTGCAAAAGGGAGACTCAGGCTACATATGAGCAACAAGAGCCGAATAGCTCCCAGGGGCAAAGGAGGATCCTGGGGCTACAGCTGGCAGGTGACACCTCTGCCCTGAACAAAGAGGAGGGAGGAGCCGAGCTGGCTTGGAATTAGGGCGGAGGGCGGGGGCCACAGGTAGAGGCTAGGGGAAGGGAGAGCTGCTAAGCAGCCAGCCTGAGGAGGGGGAAAGCTGCCTCCCAGAGGGGCACCCCTTGGGGTCTTCTCCCCACGACGGGTTGGAAGGACTGTCTCTTCTGACAGCTGGTGCTGTCACTCCTGGGAGAAACTGGGCATCTGTGGCCTAAGAAACCTCTCCTGCTGTCAGACCCTGCGGGGTGAAGTGAGAGTCGCTCCCACCAGGGGACGGGGTGCAGTGCAGGGGGACCCCTGGACCCCATCCATCACAGCAGCATTTCCCGGGGATGGGGATGTGGAACCTGCAGCACAGGGCTGGGGGGACAAAGGCCACGGCTTGGGGCCCACACTAACGCCTGTCTCCATTCTTCTTCCCCCACTCCTCTCCTGTGTCCTGCACCTGCACCATCAGAAGGACCAGAAGAGAGCGCCGGCGAGGCCTCAGTGGTCCCGGAGAGCCCTCCAGGACCATCGCTCCAGGCCAGCCCCTCGGCCGAGGACCGACCGGCCCCACGGCAGGCTAGACAACGGACCCCGTGCCACCAACAGCCGACGGCGACGGACCCCCAGCTGCTGGCCATCCACCGACGGCAGCTGGAGGTCGTGGAGCAGCACCTGCAGGAGCGGGTGCTGGCCTGGTGCCAAGAGGCATGGGGGGCCTACATGGACACTTTCAACCGCCTGGTGGACTACCTGGCCCCCCATGCCGCGCCGGCCACCGCAGTGCCTGCCCTGCCTGCTCCACCAGCCGCACCACCAGCTGCTCCGCCCATTGCCGTCCCGTCCGCCGTCGCCCCGCCACCCACCACCGAGGGCCGGAGCGCCGAGGGACCCCTGGAGCCACCTGAGACTCGCCGGACATATCTTCCGGTCCAGCCCGCCCCCAGCCAGCCCTGGACAGGGCTGCGGCCGTGGCGGGGCTCCCGGCCGCCCACGCCCAGTGCCGGACTGTAGGGGCGAGGGGCCCGGGACGTGGCCCCCCCCCTTGTATATAGTTTCAACTTATTAGTTTGTGCCCCCCGTTTGCCCCGTCCCCCCATGTACATAGTTCTCCCCTTTATCCTCCCTGGTTTTCTTTTTATTAATGAGGACACTTGTTTCTTACGATTGTTTTATTTGTACATATTACTTTGTTTCCACATGTTGTATATAGTTTGTTCTTGTTTTATATATTTACAGTTAAAAAAAAAAGTTCTCAAAGAAAAAACCAGTTTAAGTTCAGCCACAAGTGCGTGCTGTCATTTGTCTAGGAAAAGTGGGAGGGGGTTGCGGTTGGGTGCTCCATGGTGTGGGCGTTGGGGCAGGAGTGTGGTGGAGGAAGGGGCGGTCAGTGGGGGGCTTGGGCAGAGTTCACCCCGCGGCCTCATCATCGAAGTGGGCCCACAGGGCCTCCCAGACCCGGGTCCCTTCGGGGTCCACCTGCCGACTGGGGACAGCAGGTGGCTGGACATCGGCCCTGCCAGCCTCCACAGCCCAGCCCTGGAAAAAGGTCTCCCCCTTCCTCTCCACCAAATTGTGCAGGGTGCAGCAGGCACCCACAATCAGGGGGATATTGTTGGGGCCCGCATCCAGGCGGGTCAGGAGACATCTCCAGCGTCCCTTCAGGCGGCCAAATGAGCGCTCCACCACCTGGTGCGTGTGGTTCAGGCGCTCGTTGAAGCGCTCCTGGCTAGCGGAGAGATGGCCCATGTACGGGCACATGAGCCATGGCCGGAGGGGGTAGGCCGCATCTGCGATGATGCAGAAGGGCATGGTGGTGTCCCCCAGAGGGATCTCCAGCTGGGGGATGTAGGTCCCCGCCTCCAGCCGGCGGCACAGGCCTGAGTTCCGGAAAACCCGGGCGTCGTGGGTGCTGCCAGGCCAGCCCACATAAATGTCCTGGAAACGTCCCCGACTGTCCACCAAGGCCTGGAGGACGACAGAATGGTAGCCCTTGCGATTGAGGTATCGTCCTCCACTGTGATGCGGGGCGCGGATGGGGATGTGAGTCCCATCCAGAGCCCCGAAGCAGTTGGGGAAGCCCAGGGTGGCAAAGGCCGCGATGGTGGCATGTGGGTCCCCCAGCCTCATGAGCCTGTGCAGGAGCATGGCGTTGATGGCACACACAACCTGCAGAGAAAGCACATGGGACAGCACCAATGAGGGGTGAGCAGGGTGTGCGTGGCCCTGCCCTGCCCTGCCCTCCTCTGCCCAGGCCCCGCTCCCCTGCCCTGCCCTCCTCTGCCCTCCCCCGCCCTTCCGTCCCCTCCCTTGCCCTCCCCTGCCCTCCTCTTCCCGGGCCCCCCTCCCCTGCCCTGCCCTCCCCCCGTGGGTTCTCTTACCTCCATGAGGACAGCCCCGATGGTGGCCTTGCCGACATCAAACTGCTGCCCCACGGATCGGTAGCTGTCGAGAGTGGCCAGCTTCCAGACAGCGATGCCGACCCGTTTCTCCACTGTGAGGGCATGCCGCATGGCAGTGTCCTGGTGCCTGAGTGCGGGGGTGAGCCACTGACACAGCTCCATAAATGTCTGCCAGCTCATCCTGAAGTTCCTGAGCCAGTGGTCGTCATCCCACTCCCCAAGCACCAGCCGCTCTCACCAGTCTGTGCTGGTGGGGTAGCTCCACAGCCGCCAGCGTGTGAGGCGGGGGGGCGGCGGGGTGCTGCAGGGTTGGGGGTTGAGCCCTGCTGCCCTGGGGGCAGCTCCTCCTCTGGGGTAGCAAGGAGGTGCTCAGCTGCCTCCCGCATGGCATGGAGCAGGGCAAGCCCTGCTCCTGCCAGGAGGGCTGGGTGGACCTCTGGCTGCTGCTGCTGCTGCTGCTGGGGGTCCATGACTGTGGCGCCCGGGGTCTGTGTGCCTATGGCTCCTCAGACCGCGTGCTGTGCAGGCTGAGTGTGTCTGGGAGGGGCCCTTTAAGGGAGCGGCTAGCTGTTGCCCTGGAAGCACTAGTCCGCCCTGTGACCCTGTCTGCAGCTGTGCCTGGCATCCCTATTTCGATGTCTGCTACGTTGGCATGTAGACGTTCCCTCGCTGCGCCTATTTCGATGTTGGGCTGCGCAACGTCGAAGTTGAACATCGACGTTGCCAGCCCTGGAGGACGTGTAGACGTTATTCATCGAAATAGCCTATCTCGATGTCGCTACATCGAAATAAGCTATTTCGATGTCGGCGTCACGTGTAGATGTAGCCGATGTGGAAAAAGCTGAAATAATCAATGTGGTAGTTTTCTTTTTCTTTTTCTTTTTCTCTTTTTTTTTTTGGCCTCTGTCTTCACAGACAAGGTCAGCTCCCAGACTGCAGCACCGGGCAGCGTAGTATGTGGAGGAGGTGGACAGTCCTTAGTGGAACAGGCAGGTTAAGAATTACTTAGAAAAGCTGTAAAAACAAAAAGCAGCCAAGTAGCACTTTAAAGACTAGCAAAATAGTTTATTAGGTGAGCTTTCGTGGAAACAAACTATTTTGCTAGTCTTTAAAGTGCTACTTGACTGCTTTTTGTTTTGATAGTGTATAGACTAGCACGGCTTCCTCTCTGTTACTATTAGAAAAGCTGGAAATACACATATCCATTGGGCCAGATCAAATGCACCTGAGGGTGCTGAAGGAGATGGCTGATGTGATTGCAGAGCCATTGGCCATTATCTTTGAAAACTCCAGGTGATCAGGGGAGGCTCTGGATGACTAGAAAAAGGCAAATGTAGTGCCCTCCTTAAAAAAAGGAAGAAGAGCAATACAGGGAACTATAGCCTGGTCAGCCTTATTTCAGTCCCCAGAAAAATCATAGAGGAGATCCTCAGGGAATCCGTTTTGAGACACTCAGAAGAGAGGAAAGTGATCATAAATAGTCAACATGGATTCACCAAAGTCATGTCATACCTGACCAATCTGATTGCTTCTGTGATGAACTAACTGGCTCTGTGGATATGGGGAAGACAGTGGATGTGATATACCTGGACTTTAGCAAATCTTTTCATACAGTCTCTCACGGTATTCTTGTCAGCAAGTTGAAGAAGTATGGATTTGATAAATGGACTGTACAATTGATAGAAAGCAGGTTAGATAGTTAGGCTCAATGGGTTGTGCTAAATGACTCGATGTCTGGTTGGTGAATGGTATCAAGCAGAGTAACTCAAGGGTCAGTCCTTGGGCTGGTTTCATTCAACATCTTCATTAATAACCTGGATGAGGGGATGGATTGCATCCTCAGCAAGTTTGCAGATGATACTAAGCTGTGGGAGAGGTAGATACACTGGAGAATAGGGATAGGATCCAAAGTGACCTGGACATATTGGAAGATTGGGCCAAAAGAAATGGATAGGATTTGAGAAGTGTAGAATCCTGCATTTGGGACATAAGAATTCCAATGTTTCTACAGGTTGGGGACTGACTGGCTCAGCAGCAGTTCTGAAGAAAAGGACCTGGGCATTACAGTGTATGAGAAGCTGGACATGAGTCAACAATGTATCCTTAACAGGAACGAAGGGTCCTGTGGCACCTTATAGACCAACAGAAAAGGTTTGAGCATGAGCTTTCGTGAGCACAGACTCAATTCATCAGATGAAGCATCTGATGAAGTGAGTCTGTGCTCACAAAAGCTCATGCTCAAAACTTTTCTGTTAGTCTATAAGGTGCCACAGGACCCTTCGTTGCTGTTACAGATCCAGACTAACATGGCTACCCCTCCGATACTTGACACAATGTATCCTTGTAGCCAATAAGGCCAATGGCTTATTGGGCTCCATTAATAGGAGCATTGCCAGTAGATCTAGGGAAGTAATTATTCCCATTTATTTGGTACAGTTGAGGCCACGTCTGGAATATAGTGTCCAATTTTGGTCCCCCCATTACACAAATGATGTGGACACATTGGAGAGAATCCAGCAGAGGGCAACAAAATGATTAGGGGGCTGGAGCACATGACTTATGAGGAGAGGTGGAGGGATTTAGGCTTATTCAATGGATAGAAGAGAAGCGGGGTGGGTGGGGAGACTTGACAGCAGCTTTCAACCACCTAAAGGGGGGTATAAAGAAGAGGGAGAGAGGAAGTTTTCGTTGGTGACAGATGACAGAACAAGGAGCAATGGTCTCAGATTACAGTGGGGGAGGTCTGGATTGGATATTAGAAAAAAAAAAAAACAATGTCACTAGGATGGCAGTGAACACTTGACATTAGTTACTTAGAGAGGTGGTGAAATCTCCATCCCTAGAGGTTTTTAAGTCCAAACCTGACAAATCCCAGGCTGGGATGATTTAGTTGGGATTGGTCTTGCTTTGAGCAGTGTTCTGAGTTGATGACCTCTTGGGGTGTCTTCCAACCCTTTGACCAGCTTTGTTTGTGACTCCAGGTCTCAGACAGATGAACTTCTAACCATGGGAAAAACTTTGTTGAGTGTTTTGAAGCTTTAAAATACACCAGAGGCCTAGGCTAGAATTGTAGGTGACCTCTTGTAAGCTTTTTTAGCAGGCATGTAGGTTCCTTTATTGTTTTAATGTTGCTTTTCTGTAATGGTTTTACCTTAAAAATAAATGTGCTTGCTTAGAAGGAGCTGTGTGGTAACTGGTACTGTGGGCCATAGACTGCTAATAACCCTTACCTAGGAAGCAGTGACCTTTTGTGCAGTCTGAGTGGCTGGGGATATTTGTGTATAGCCCCAAAATTTCCAGTCAGGAATGAGTGACATGCAAGTCTCTGCCCAACAGAGTTGTGGGGTGAGGAGCCAAAGCCTGAAGGGGAATACAGGAAGTTTCACTTTATACCTTGAATGACCTTGGAAGGGAGGAAAGAATGTTAATAATTTGAGGAGTACAAAACAGTGAGATAAATGTGGTCATGGACAATGGGCAAACCCCTATCTTGTGGAGTTAGCTCCCAAACTCCACTTCTTATTTCCAAATCCCCACCTGTTTCACACCCACTGGCCCCAACATCCCTCATTTTGGCTGCTGGTTCCTACTTCTCAGGCCTGGAGCCCAGGGCTGCTGTACAGCTTGGCCCCATGTACCCCAGCTTTGGAATGCTGGGAGGTCGGGCAGTGTGGTCCAAGAGCTACGTCCCAAGAACACTGGAGAACCAGATGAGCAGCACATCCTCAGCCATCCCCAGAGTGCTGGGTGGGCAGCATGGCCTCAGCCATGTCTGGAGTTCTGGATGGGCAGTGCCACCTGCAATGCACCCCATCTAAGCTGCCGGCCCCAGCACTTGGAGTCTGGGACAGTCCCAAAGGTTCATTGTGGCTCCAGCCTGCCTGCTCTGGTTTCTGGGAGCAGGCAGATGTGAGCCTAGCAGTACAATATGGGTTAGGCATCTTAAGGCAGTTTGGGAAGACAGTGCCTTCCCATGCCTGTAATATCCACTGCTCATGAATATTTCACATACATATATGTCTCCAAATGTACTGTAATTTTAGTAACGTTGTTGAAAGTCTACCATCAGCCTGAGGTCTGATCATATAATTGCTAGAAATATTGGTAATCTGAGTATCAAATCAATAAACTCAGTCTACAAGCACACATCAGGCTTCTGAACTTCTTGTTTAAACCAAATTGACCTAAACTAAGATTTAAACCTAGATCTTCAGGGTGAAAAAATTACTGTTAGAGATGAGCATGAACCAGAGCATCAAATCCACTTCTGCTGTTTATTTTAATTTTAGAGAATCACAGGACCATCTGAATTCAGATTCCTCTCTATTTTTTGCTTGTGTCTCAGATCCAATATCAAAAAGGGCTGTGTATTCCAGCTCCAGTTTGGATCTGTCCAAAATATGGCAGAAGTCTCTCAAGAAAAGCTAACTTATCTAGAAAAATCTGTATAATTTCCATTCATAAAACTTAGTAGCAGAAAGGCCCTGTTAGTCATTGACTCTATGGCTGTGTCTACACTAGCCCCAAACTTCGAAATGGCCACACAAATGGCCATTTCGAAGTTTACTAATGAAGCACTGAAATACATATTCAGCGCCTTATTAGCATGCGGGCGGCCGCAGCACTTCGAAATTGACGCGCCTTGCCGCCGTGCGTCTCGTCCCGACGGGGCTCCTTTTCGAAAGGACCCCGCCTACTTCGAAGTCCCCTTATTCCCATGAGCTGATGGGAATAAGGGGACTTCGAAGTAGGCGGGGTCCTTTCGAAAAGGAGTCCCGTCGAGACGAGCCACATGGCGGCGAGGCGCGTCAATTTCGAAGTGCTGCGGCCGCTCGCATGCTAATGAGGCGCTGAATATGCATTTCAGCCCTTCATTAGTAAACTTCGAAATGGCCATTTGCATGGCCATTTCGAAGTTTGGGGCTAGTGTAGATGTAGCCTATAAGACATATAGTACAGGTTGAACCCCTCTAATCCGGAACTCTCTCATCCATCAACATCTGTAATCTGTCATGAATTTAATTAGCCAGATGACCCCTGATCATGGGTGTGGCCAAGTTTCCCATGGTCCCATAAAACTTGTTTCCAGCCCCCAGTCCTGGCTCTCAGTGTTCTGTGCTTTTATTTAGCTGTAATTTACTTCTAAAAGTCTCCTAAGAGCCCAGTAAGCAGTGGAAGTGTTGGTAATGTGCTAGAAAATGTTGACCTTCCGTTGTCCAGCAAATTCTCTCATCTGGAACCGGTCAGGTCTCAAGGGTGCCAGACAAGAGAGGTTCAACTTGTAAAAATGTTGTCAGTGTAATTTGGTACACTATATCATTGGGAGTAGAACAAATTACACTAAATTTGTGATACTGTGTAAATGACTGCTACGAAAAGCGCTCGACTGAAAGGCATGACAGTGCAACTAAAAACCAGTGACGTAAAATAAAGGAAATTAAAAGATCAGGCACAGGAAAGAGAAGTTGCATAATTGATTGGTTGGTCTTGTCAAATCAAATATCAGTTTCATTCACAGCACCATTCTCAGGACTTAAATAGTGGTCTGGCTAGCAGGAGAGGAAGCAGACACCACAGAAGTCCAATTTCCCTACCCCATACAGAGGAGTATTGCAGGATCAGAACTGGTCGGAGCCTTGCTACTGCCTCCTCAGCAAATCAGCTGACATAGCTACACTGCTGCATGGGGGAGCATATGCTCCACCAGTTACAGATCAGCACAGTTTGATCGTGCTAGAGCAGTGGAAAGATCACTCATGAGTCCTTGAATTACAGTCTCCTTGTCAGCTTCCTCCAGCGGCAACTCAACAGCATGTTGCCTTTTACCTTGGGAGGTCATAACGTTCCAGTCTGGCCCTCATTCAAATTTCTCTGCTTATTGTAGTGTTGCTGTGGGGTGGTGTGGGGTGTGTGTGTGTGTTTTGGTATGTCAAGTTCCATGATTAGCTACATTCAGATAACCAAATCCAGGTTACTGAACCATAGGGTGGGTATTTGGAAGAGGTATGATATATGTCTGAGATGCAAGCGTCAAATGATCTAGGCTGGCCCTGGTTTACAATGCAGTGGTTTGCATCTGGCATCGGCATCTAGTGAAAGGACCAAACCCTTCATGTGATGCCCCTTTCACACGTTAAGGCCTAGCACAGTGAATGTTTTCAGAACGCTCCCAAGCCACAATTTGTCAGTACCCTGATCTGCTTAGCAATGTGAAATTCTGGTGCTAAAACATTTGAAATACCTTTGGATGATCACCATGAAAATCTCTTGTATGTTTTTCTGGTCTCTTTTAAAAGTAAATTCTCCAACTTCTGCTAAAGTGGGGAGTGAACTTTGTCACATATAAAAGGCAAAGTTTAGCCTAGGAGAAGCGATTGCTTTTAGTTTAACATTTTTTGTGCGTGCAACAATTTTTCCCCTCAGAAGAAATGTTGGTAAAATAGTGCTACTAAAATAGCCTGTGGTTTTGCAAATGTATGTTGGACTTTGGCTTGTGAAAGGAGACTCACTGAGTTGGCTTGACTTAAGACACAGACAAACCTGCACTGCACACTCCATCAGTGCTCCTCAGCCTTCACCTGCAAAACTCCCTCCAGTCCCAGTCTTAAATTTCTGACAGTGGGTGTTGCCAGCCAAGTCTGCAATGGTACATGAGGCAAACACCCATTAATCAGAGTGAGCAACATGCCCACCCCACCTTCTGCCTTATGCTAGATGGGATCCTCAGTCTGTGGTCAGTTTAAACTGCTGAATTATCTGGTGTCTGTCTTGATTTCAAGATCAACATTTTATTTTCATTCAGCCTGAGTTCAAAATACTCACTTTCTCCATTTATTGATTGCTTGGTGATTACATCAGATCGTCACCTGACATAAAGTCAAAGAGCACCACATACATTTTAAAAAGAATTAGGGCTAAATAATATCATGGCTACAGGGCTATAGAAGGCGGGGAGAAGGAAAGTCAGGTGCTGCTCCATGCAGACCCCCGTGTGGGCTACATGGATCGCTACTCAGGGTCCTGGAATGGGCTATCCCCACAGGATTGCCATTGCCACTTGCTCAGGATGGAAACTAAAAGTTCGGGGGAAAAGAGGGGTACAGAGTGAGTAGTACATTAGCTCTGTCCACTCCGCCAATGGGCCAGAGAAGGGAGGTAATCCACTAGGAAGTAACTTGCAACCAGTGCCAGCAGCACATTGGGAGCAGAGAAGGAAGGGTGGCTGTCTGATCTATCAGATGTCCAGTCACAGTGCTAAGTCCCATCCATCACATACATTATTGACTGTCTAAGATGAATGAAGAGATTGCAAGTGCCCAGTCAGCCCTTTAGAAGTAGTGACTTATGATATAATTTTCTATAAATATAAAATTCATTCTAATGAAAACACTATGCTCTACTGCCAATTTCGTATTTTTACTTTATTTTCCAACTAGTATTGAAAATGACTAGATGATTTGAGAGGGCAGCATCATAACCTCTATATCCACTTTTTATATACCTGCAGGTTCAACTCCAGCAGCTCTCCATCTGTTTGCAGATTGTTTTTTAAATTGATGTGATACCTCAGGTGCAGAGGAGAGAGACAATAATTAACAGTATATCCCACAGCATGTCAGGGACCAATTAATCTCTGTGCGTTGTATGCATGTGAACACCTTTCTACATAAATACATATATTTGAATTTCTGCTACATGGGTTATTTTTCAGTATTTGGGTTTTGTTTCACTCGCAGTCAAACAGAAAGTGCTTGAAACAGACATCACCATCTGCAATGAAGAGACTAAAGATGTCAAAGAAATATTTTTCACTTTTCACATTAGTATCTTTCTCTACTGTGTCCCTGGAAAAATACCAGCTTTTATTTTGTCAAAACACAGGTTTAAAATTGGTCTCTAGTGCACAGAAAACTATGAGATAAAGTATATGCAACCATCACGATGCTAAGGACTAAGGCTGTACAAGAAAAAATAATGCTGCTGATAAAAGAACAAATAAATGTGTATTCACACACACTTGAACATGAATTCAAGAATGGGATGTGATTTTTATATATTTATGTCTGTGTATGTCTATAGAATGTTTGATTTATTGTGTTTATACAAACATTAAAGACAGTGTTCATATATAATATTAGAATTGGTAGGTTTGCACAGCTGCAGAGAGACATTAAAATAGAAGCAGTATAATTGCTGAAGCATTTTATATTTTTTCAAATCTCAGAGTCTAAATTTAGCAACCTAAATCTAGTTACAGGCACTAAAATAAAAATGGCCTTATTTTCACAGGTGCCAGTTTCCGCTGACTTCTGTTTAAGATTAGGTCTTTTTGTTTCTGAACAGCAGCCATGGGTGAGGCTAGCTAGCATATAGTCAAATACAGTTGAAACACCTGTGTCCCAAGCAAGTACTGCTGCATGCATGTGGATACACTGTTTATCTTTCTGATTTGCTATGGAAGTTCTCCGAGTGTGTGGACGAGGGAAACCCCGGGGTGACGGTATGAGTTGTTCCTCACTTTTTAATCGTGTTCTTCTTTGTATATTTGTTTTGTTTTTTCTCCTTCTTATTCTAAAGATTAAATCTGAAGTGTGTTTTACCCATGAAAGCTCATTACCTAATAAATAAATAAATGTGTTAGTAATTAAGGTGCAACAGGATTTAATTTATTTGATAATATAAAACAAGGCAGTTTTAAGAATAGAGACGTTATAGCTCTGATTATATAGTTGTTCAATGATTTTGGCTGTACAGAGGCAGGGTGGAAATTTCAATAGTTGTTCATCTCATATTTGTAGTATTTGATTTGATAATAGGTTGTGTGAGACTTTAGTAAACAACAGTGCTGACAAGGAGGCACAGATGCCATAATCCTGGGCCAAGAGACTCTCTGTTATGTTGTTAACCCTTAATCGTCACTCTGAAATCTCTCTCTTTCTCTCTCTCTGTCTCACACACACATATATGTATATACACGTACATAATGGATTCATCAATTAGGAAAAGAAAACTGGCTTGGTTTTTCCTTTTCATGTCAGTTTATTCCAACAATTATACAGACAAGCAAAAAATTGTCCTACTATGAGCCTCACTCAAATGTTTTCATGCAGTACAATAAAGGAAAATCAACAGATCAGTGCAAATCTGATCTAGACCTGTTTACATGTCATTTGGAAGCTAAAAGGTTTATTCATGCCATTAGTTCTAAGTGAATGCAAAATTGAATATTTACGCTATAAACAATGGCATGTAGAGGCTACTCTTTTCCAGCTGCTCTGTATACAACAGAAGTATCCAGGTGTTTTCCATTTCTCCCCTCCAGAAGTCAAGCAGCAAGACAGCAGGGGAGTCCAGGAGCTAACTTTTAGAATATGAAATATATTGTTTGTACAGTAGAGGCCAGCATGCCATGAACTATGAACTTCAAGGGAGGTAACCAGAAGTAATTATATATAATGAAATAGTAATCCAGTTGAGATTGTACAGCTCTTCATAAAGCAAGAAGCTGGAAAATGTAATGTCCTCATGTCATTTCATACCTGTCGCTGTGGCTTATGCTATGTTGATCATGTTTCAGCCTTTTTGGTCATCTGCAATATCTTTGCTTACCAGTAAGTTAGCAGCCAAAAGGCAAGAGTTTATCCATACAAAAATGTCAGAAAATGGAATTTCCATCCTGCATTCAATTTTGAAATTTTGTTTTTTCTTTCCAAAGTGGAAAAAAGTCAAAATTTGGCATTTTTCACAGAACAGAAATTAAAAAAAGAAAAGTTCAGTGAAGAAACAATGAGCACTTTAGTATTTCAACATTATCTATATAAAGGTAATACAAAAACAAATGAAGAAGAAATATTTTACCTTATCAAAATGTAATATGACTGAACACACAGTTTTACTCAACACTTTCCATAGCAATGTTATTTAACATTAATATGGTCCAGAAAACAGTCTCATTTTGATGAAACGATGTTGCTGCTGGAACATTATTCTATCAATTTTTTCTACCACCTCTAGCACTCATAAAGTTCTCTTGGGGATATTTCCTTTAAAATATTCATTTAATATTTCACATCATAAATGAAATATTATGTGAGGAACAGTCTGGGTTCTGTCCAAGTAGCTCATGTTTCAACAGATCATCAGAAAAGCTACAGCTCAGCAAAAACCCGTCTTTATTGACAGTATGAAAGTAGTGTTCAAAAGGAAGCCTTTGAAATATTGCTTGAATGTGTGGGATCAGACAACTCGATCGATGCAATAATGGAGTTAATATTATAAATGTAGGTACATAGTAAGATCAGATACAGGCCTGGGTCAGTATTGTGATTGGGGTTAGACAACAGTGCACATGTTTTCCTCAGTCCTTTTAACACTAGCAATAGACTAGAGCTAAGACTACACAGCGCTCCCACCCAGCGCCACTGCCAGCAGAGCTATGCAAAATGAGCTTCTTGGGATTGCAAATGTGTGCCCTTTGCATACTCCCGAAGCTCTTTACCATAGTCCCGCAAGAGTTCGGCGTCGGCAGAAAGGGGTGCCGGCACTGCAGAGGCTGTGTAGACCTGCCTTTGTCAGATAACTCCCCTCTGTCACCAGTCCCTTATGCCTCAAATGTTTGAGGCATAAGGGACTGGCAACAGAGGGGGGTTTAGCCGGCAAAGACTGGTCTACACAGCCTCTGCAGTGCCGGCACCCCTTTCTGCCGACGCCGAACTCTCGCGGGGCTATGGTAAAGAGCTTCGGGAGTATGCAAAGGGCACACATTTGCAATCCCAAGAAGCTCATTTTGCATAGCTCTGCCAGCAGTGGCGCTGGGCGGGAGCGCTGTGTAGACGCAGCCTCTGTAATGAAGTGGGCAACAAAAGGCATAGTAAATGGCATAAAAAGTATCAGTGGACATGAGTTTCAAGACCTTGACTTTAATAACAACATTATGTTACTAAACATGGAGAGGAACAGAATGGACATCACAGGTGTAACAGGAAATGGCAAAAATTAGATTGAAGGCAAATGCGGAGAAAAGAGATTATGAAAGTGGGAAACTGGAGAATGTATGCAAAGCAGTCTGTGGATGGAAAAGAAATCAAATATGTAGAACAGTTCTCCTGTCTGAGGAAAGTCATGGTATTTGAAGGTGACTGTAATAAAGATATTCATGTGTGATTAGGAAAACCAAACATCATTTTTGAAGGATGAGCAACATGTTAAACAGAGGTGCCTACACCAAACTAAAGGTCCAACTATATCATGATAGTATATGGAGTTCACTGTTGAACGGCACAGAGATTTGACCAGTGAGCAGCTGCCCCTCAAGGATGGTTCTAGAAGGCTCTACACACTTCAAGGAAAGACAGAAAAACACGTTAGAGTAAGTGTGGGGCATGTTAGAGAAATACCATCAGAGAAAAAGGGTGAGGTGGTTGGGATATGCATACCATAAGAAAGATGGGCAATATGCAGAGTACACAATGAATTGAGTACTGGGGAGCAAAGAGCAGAGAGAGGAAGACTGGGGAAGAACTGATAGACATTGACAGAGGACATTGAATGTGCTGCCCTCACTTGGGAAGAAGACCCATGACAAAGGTGACAGTATCAATGGAGAAACTGGAAATATGTCAATGGTACAGGAAGGCATAAGGTAATTTACATAACAGCTTTTGTGTCTTTTTATGTTGCTTGTATTGTGGTCTGACCTGTAAGTTGCTTGAGGCATTTAAAATCAGACTGGACCAAAAAAAAAAGAAGTGCAATGTGTGGCAGGAGGGTGGACTGAATGACCCAAAACAATTGGCTTTTTTCTAGTGGTAACTATAATTCTTTGATATGAGTTGAAAAAAGGCAGTGTCTCAATCAAACTTTTGAGGTCACAATTATTCCCGTGCCTGATGAGAACCTAGATTGTAAGCAGAAGATTTTCATTTATATCCCATTGTTCTTTCTCTCTCTCTTTCTTTCCCTCTTTCTCTCTCTCTCTCTCTCTCTCTCACTGGCTGTGTCTACACTGCAAAAATAACTTTGAAGTTGCTTATTCGAAGTACAACTTCACAGGAAAAGACTTCGAAGCTGAGTGTCTACACATACCCTACTTTGAAGTTAAACTGTCTCTTTTTAATTCAAGACCAAGCAGTCATTGAAAAGGAAAGATGCAGTGGTTCTTCACTCATGCTTTATATTCCTTGTTAAGAAGATAATTCTCACCATACTGGAGGTTCATTTTTTCCTACCGAGAACTACAATCTTACAAGCACTTTTGGGGGAAAAAAACACTTCTGTTCTGATTGTTCACAAGTATGATTAAAAGTAACCTAGCTCTTGACATCACCCTTCTCTCCAATTGCTAGAGAGACCTCAGAAGAAATAATATTAATTACAGATCAATAAGAGGTCAGAAAAAAAGTCTGAATTAAGTAGACCCTTCAAAAATTACTACTACTACTAATAATAAAGCGATATGTTGAAAAAATATTATTAAACATCATTAGTAACCAGTCAGAATCTAGCAGAGTGAACACAGCACGAAGGCAACTGTGAAAAATCAGTATTTGAATATAAGACCAAATAGAAATGTATAAAAGAGGCTGAAATGTTGCACAGAGCACAGTTGGAATCTCCTTCTTTCCTGATTGTTGCTAATCTACCTAAGCGGTGAAAGGATGCCAGGGCTGTGCAAATCTGACTGAGAAGCCAGACTACTTGTTTCTGTTGTCAGCCTAATTTCAGCACCTGAGAACACATTAAGGAAACCAGAAGAAAACTCAGTTTCCAAAATTACAATTCTTGTTTTGCTCTGAGGATGCAGAGTCCTAGGTGGGCTGATCATTTGGCGCTACAGTAAGGTGGGAGTGGAAGAAAGGGGAATCCACTGTAATTGCTGAAGACTTTCTATGTTGTTTAAAAAACTCAGTTATCAAAATGTGCTTGGTTTTAGATCAAAGAAGGGAATTCAGTGCCTACTTCAGGGAAATCATCGTCCTGACCTGTGGCTTTAAGACAGACTACTAACTACAAGAAGACAATCAAGTAAATTCAAAGAGTATTGGAAAGAAGAGCTCTTTCTGTCAATACTTGCAGGTATAGTATTGCTGGCACTCCACAAAGACATAGACAATAGATTATTAATAAATAGTTCTCCCTCCTTGTTTACATCCTTCGAATACAAGCACTGAATGTCCCACCTCCTGACCTATCACTTAGCTAAGCTATGCATATTTGGCTCATTTAATCTTTCCTTTGAAATCATTCTTCCTGCCCTCATCACTTGTCTTGCATTCTCTGAACGCCTTCCAGTTTCTCTACATCTTCCTCATACATGGGGATGCCAGAACTGAATAAGTTAAGTGAGCATGCACAAGAGCTGTACAGAGAGGGACCATGCAACTTCTTCACTGCAGCATGATTTTCTGTAAGCATCCTTTGCTTTTCACAGATCTGAGCAAGTTCATAGCACATGGCGCATAAAAATAAAGCTAAAATTGCTCTGGCCTTTTTGGTACTAAGATTGCAGATTCATCTGAGATTTGCTGGCTGGGAGTATCCCTAGCTGTCTTTCAGCATTATTGCATTCCAATTTTCTTCATCCCACTTAATGCCTGTGCTCCAGCTTATGGGTTGTTATATGTATTATTCTGTATTTTTCCCAGATGAATCTCATTGAATATTTTCTGACTTTTCTAGTATCTGCAGGTTCCTTTATATCATCTCTGCCTGTCTCTAGGGGTTTAAATGTTTTCTTTTACCGAGCATCTCACAAGCATTAATGATTTTTTGTCCTGAGGCTCAGGCTTTCAGGGGATTGCTAAACTCCTCAGAACTGTTTCCAGAATTTCAGAACTTTCAGGGTGCTGTAATAACAGGTTCCACAGCTGTGAATGTGGCACTAAAGATATTAAGTGACGGATCCTGTCCAGGCAACTTGTAAGATAGAGTTTGAGGCCCTCCTGCCACTCAGATCAAATGAAGATAAAGTATTTTTCTAATTTATGAAAGAAACACATTGCTGGTTCTTTTTCCAAATGGCCAAGAGAACTCCAAGGGGAAAGTCATCTGATCAGAATGTCTCTGGTACTTCAATCATGTATTATAGATAGGCAAATGATAATCATCGCTCAGACCAAAGTGAATTAACGTTATGAGTAAAGTTTTTGAGAGATATTGTATCAAATCCTTTGTTAAAATTCTATCATAAAACTCAAGATGTCTGTCATGATAGCTCTTTAACAATCTCCTGATATTCACAATTTGGTTTGCTAGATTCTCTCCCCTCCCTCTTTTAAATGGTCATTTTAGTATCATTCTGTGGATAGACTCTTGATGTTATATACAGTAATTTCCTTTTTTGCACCTTGTTGCAATGGGTATTGATTTCTAGCATGCTGGTACCTAACTCTTTTACCACATCTCCTTAGAAGAGAATTAAATGGTTCACTATATTTACTAAATAGTTTTCTTAACACCCTGCTATGCATGTTATCTGAACCTACTGATATTCTGAGCATGGTGTGTGGAATAGTTCTCAGGGTGTCCATGACTAAGAATTGCCTTGTTACCACCCTGCCCCCTATGAGAGGGAAACTTGCTTGTGCTTACCTGGGTGTCAGTATCTGGATACCATGAACCTATCATCCACCCAAGCACTCTCCTCTGGGCCTATACCAGGACTTTACTTTGCCTTGCAGGTTAACAACAGTTGCACTCCAGTCTCAGAGCCTCTTTGCAGAATTCACCTGTAGTGTTTGGCCCTTAGCTACTGGACGCCCACTGGAATACTTGGTCTGCAGTCCCCAAGGCAGCATTTTAAATACTTGTTGGAATGATTCTACTCAGGATCATCACCTTGCAGAACACCACAGTACTGAGGTATAGTTATAGTGATAACAATGATAAATCCATTATGAAAGATTTGAGAGTCACCTAATGGCACATTAAGGTAATGGAAACAAAAGGCTTGCACATAACAAAATCATACCATGATTTCTAGAGACTAATATTGTCAGGCTAACCCTCTGTTCAAAGAAATTCATCTCACTCCAAATGTCATCATTGTCATCAACAACCATGGGCTCAGTGCCCATTGGTGTCTGATGCCTCCCTCACTATTTTCTTCCCTCTTTCCTTCTCCAGTGCGGAGTAGCTTAGTTTCTGTATTCTGCACCAGTCCACTATATCGTCTACCCGATTCTCTGTGGGGTCTGACTATCCTATTCGAGCCGTCCATTATGCTGAATACCAGGGCCTTGACCTTTCGCGCATCGTTCACTCTTCAGATATGACTGAATAGCTGTAACTTCTGTTGTATAACCTACTGCAGTAGTTTAACTTCTGGCTGTATCTTCCTATATAATTCCTTTTTGGTGACCTTCTGCATCCATCCTATTCACAGGACTTTTCTATAACAACTCCTCTCGAATGCCAATATTCTTCTCTTTGAATCTTTCATTATCACCAATGTCTCACATTCATGCAACGTGCTGCTAAATACATACATCTTCAAGATATTCAGCTTCATTCCTAAGTTAATTGCTTTGCTTTTGCAAATCTTGTCTATTGCCTTCAAATTCTCTCTTGCTTTTGCTATTCTAGTTATTTCCATCTTACAGTCTAAATCATACGTCATATTCCTTCCCAGATACATGATCTTCTCTACGTTCTCTAGTCTGATCCTGTCTACACTGATCTTCCTTCCTGTTTCCTTAACTTCAGATACAATTGTCTTTGTTTTATCTATGTTCTTAATCACACTGTACCACTTCCCTTCCTCATTTAACACCTGCACTGGTCTTACTAGCTTCTCTTCATCTTCCCTGATGAACCTCATCTTCCACAAACCTCAAGTTGTTAATTCTCATCCTGTGCACTGATAATGTCCTTTGCAGTATTTCTGCCAGGGTTGGGTGAGATCCTGTTTTCCTGAATGTAATTGCACTGCCTGGTTACTTCCTAGGTGCAGGATCCAAGGGCTGCCATTTTGCAATCTTATACTCCCAAAGGCGATTATCTTTATTCAGGCAGCAGACCCTCCATCCCCATCACCATTGTTGTCCTTCCCTGTTGATTTCACATCCTTCTCTTCCTTCATATATAGATGTGCAGCCTATATGTTGGTTTGTAATGCTTAGTTTACCTGCTGAGACAGGAGATTAAACATCTTTTGTCCAATAGAAAACTTTTGTGCCAACTCTTGGTACAGACATTAAGAACATATTTTCAAGATGCATACATTACTCTGATTAATCTGTACATGCAGTTTACAATATTATTAATCATTAGTGTGACCCCAGCTTTCATTTAAGATCTCACATGACATTCTTTGATGAACCAGAATTCACAAACCACAATCAGGGTATTCTCATAATCTTATCAGTTGGTTTTGATGAGCTCTTGAATTAACAGAGTGAGCATAGAGAATAAAAATTGTGGTAGTATCTATGCTGGTCAGAAGAAGGCTGAGATTAGATCTAAGAGCAGAGGCCTAAAAGCAGAAGAATCATGGAGTGGTTGAGGGACAGCGAAATTATCCAAATTATACAAAGATGTGCAGAAGAAAGACAGGGGTCTGACTGAAGTAGAAATTAATGTGACGAGGCAAGAAAAACACCTTTGGCTAGAGCCACACTACCACAGAAGATTGACCCACTCAGGGTTGATATTCCAGAGTTTCATTTCACACACACATGAGATGATGTTTTCAGGGGTCAATGTCAATCCCCAAACTCTTCTCGAGAGGCAAGGAATAAGGAAGGTTGACAGGAGAAATGCTCCTGTCGCTGTTCCTCCATATAGACAGACATGGAAGTCATCCACTGATAAGTTGATTTTATCTACACAATTGGTCTAGCTAAAATGACATATCAGCGGTTGACTTCTATGTCTAGTGTAGACACAGCCTCATAGAATTTCAGTCCAGTAGCATAGGCAGCAAGTTACATGGGCTCAAGGTACTCAGACACCATGAATATTCAAACCTGGAGGCTCAGCTCAAGCAGTGTTAACTGCAACACAAGCCTGAGTGTCACTGTGATGAATCTGGGAGCAGCATTGCTTTGGGGAGGGAGTGTGTGTATAGACAGAGGTAGTGATTACTGTAACAAAAGATTTATCATTAAAGTGAACTAAGGCTATGCGTACATTAGATGTAGCATTTGACTGCTGATACACAATTTTACCTATGTCAATTGCATAGCTCAAATTCACTTATCAGAGGTCAACTGGTAGGGCTGTCCTCATGGAAGAAGGTCAGTGGGAGCGTTTCTCCTGTTGATCTTCCTTAATCCTCGCTGCTCGTGAGGAGTTCCAGGGTCAATGCTGACCCTGGAAAATGCCATTTCACACATGCGCGAAACAAAACCCTGGAAGATAAACCCTGAACAGGTCGATCTTCTGTGGGGATATACACATAGGCTAAGGAGCATTCAGTTATCCCCAAAGCATAGTTAGGTACTCCAGTCAAAATATAGGAAACAAAAAGTTGGACTAAGGGGAGTTTTGCAATGAATTTAAAGGCAGAGTCTGAGGGGTATCACAGAAACTTGGTGGAATGAAGATAATCAATGGGACACAGCAATACAAGGGTGTAAAATCAGTTAAATGGTAACATTTATGCATTACATTCTGCTGGTTTTCACTTTTGTGCAAAACAGATTGTGAAGAAAATACATCAGTGCAACTGATAAATACAGCATCTAGTTCTGTAGTTTTACCAGTTGTTTTGAAAGAATTAGTAGTTGGGAAACCAAGTGGAGAGGTGATTTCAGTGGCCCCAGGACCTTCAAGCTAACTACGTAGTGGTGGCCAAACCTCGTGGGGTGGGGCGTGTCTCTTTTTCTGATCCACGGTAACTGATATCCTTATACTTACCCACCTCGTCCATAAAATCCTATTCTTCCTGCCTTCCTGATGCACTCTGATGCACCTCTGTGCCCCTCTCCATATCTGTATTCAGTCCTTCTCAGGTCTTACCTCCTACATCTGCTTGCAGAGCATCATATATCCAGTCCCTTAGGCAAGTTTTGCCATAAAAAATCTTGCGTCCAAGAGCAAAGTAAGTTTTAAAGTACAAATTTCCTCGTGCTGTCAGAGACTGAAGAACTACTTGTACTGTACTTTAAGAAGGAATGGAAAGAGTTGTAAAAAGAGAGGATAAATGTAATGGATTAATGGAGACCTGATATATATGGAAATGTCCTGATCCTCTTTAGCTGCGGAAGGTAAAATTCACTCTTACGCAGGGAGACAGCAGAAGGTGTACATGCCACTTAAATTCCACTTAAACCACATCTTGAGAATGTAAAAGTAGTGAGGAATCCTGTAGCAAAACTAATGGATTTATTACAACAAACATTTATAGTCTGTAAGGTGCTACAGGACTCGTCGTTTTTACAGATAGTCCTAGTTGACACTAGAGGGGCAATTTTGAAACACTGGAGTGTCTGTGCACACTAGACAACCCATTGTTTCAGAATAACTGGGAGCTGTTTCAAAATAATGTAATCCTGGTTTTGACAGGTGTTAAGCACCTATGTCGAAATAGTTATTTCATTACAACAACAGTGTGCACAGGCAGGGGCTGTTATATCAAAATAATTGGCCTCCAGGGGCCTGGCACAGCTGCAGATCTGACCACTCTAGGCACACCTGTGGCCAACTCTACTGCTCACCCCCTCCCCACCCTGTCACAAGGAGCCAACCAGAGGCAGAAGGACTGGCTGCATGTGGCCTGCCCTGAAGCCATGAGCTGCAATGCAGGGTAGTCAGAGGGAGCCATGAGCCAGGCCAGAGCTCCAAGTGAGCTCCTGATGATTGACAGGACTGCCAGAGCTGCTCCTGCAGCTTCCTGGACCATATAAGGCTCTGAGGTGAGGGGATCTCCGCACCAGGTGTCAAAATGCTGAGGTCTATATCCAGATTGCCACTGGCCTGATGGAGACGGGGCATACATGGACCCTGGAGCATTGCCAGCTAAAAATTAAGGAGCTGTGCCAGGGATATTACCAAGGCCAGGAGAAGTCCAGCTGCTCTGGGGCGGCACCCCACAAGTGCACCTATAGTGAGCTGCTGGATGCTATCTTGTGGTGTGTGAGTGGAGTTGCATCACCACCCTCCCTTTCTGCTGCGTAGAGTCTAGCTAGGACATGCCAAACAACACCTTGAAGGTGCCTGAGGCCAGTGATGGAGAGCATAAGAAGGCCAGCTACTCCACCATGCTGCCAGTCTGGACCTGGTCCCCCACTCCCAGGACATCCCCCAGGATCCTGGTAAAGGCACTGCAGGTGGTTTAGAAACGTTTCCCTGTCATGTAAGAGGCAGGTGATGGATGGTGGGTGGGGTGGGGTGAGTGTGAGGCGCACTCCTTTCACAGCCCACGTAGCCTGGAGTCACAGAACAGCCTGCCAACTTTTGTGTACATGACCTACCAGTCTTCAGCAACCAGCTCCAGGGTGCTCCCACATGGAGACCTGTGGTCCCTCTCATGAGGTTCCTGCAGAGGCCTGCCTTATTCTGGCCTCCATGGTAGGATATCTTCCCATGATAAGTCAACGCTTGGTTGTCTGGGGTCAAATGGCCCACACAGGAGTGCCACTCGTGGCCAAGGGCCAGACCATACTCAGGCAGCAGTCGCTCACGATGTAGCACAGTTCTGTGTGGGGAAGCAGAGGGGAACACAATGGCCTTTTCCCTGGCAAACAGCATCTGCCACTCATACATACCTTCCACAACACTTCCCCCTCACCAGACACCAGAAGGCACAGATAGGAATCCTGCCTGTGGGGGATGCTGCGAGGGCCAGACCTGAAGTGTGTGGGACTCAAACCAAAGGTGACTTGTGTAGTCCTCCCTCCTGCCTGCAGGCCCATGGCCTGGCTGGCTCATTCCCATGCTTGGTCATCTCCAGCCATAGGTGTGTTAATGCTCACCTGGGAAATCTGTGCCCTTGCTTGACAGTGCCTACTGTCTGGGCTACATACAGCTATGATCATAGCACATTACCAGCACCTGAAGCAAGACCTTGTATACACAGAGTCTTCCATGTGATAGCCCTCATAATTTCTCTTCACAGCTGGGCCAGCTGTGAGCATGGCAAGTCTCCTACCTTCCACGCCATCCACCTGCCTGCATGGGATCCACAGGAGGAAGCACTTCTAGGACAGCCTGCTCCAGGAGCAGATGACTTCCCTTCAGACCTACCTGGAGGGCCAAAAGGAGCACCAAGCAAACCGGAAGCACCAGAGTGCCATCTGGATGCATGAGCAGGACCCCATTGCTGTGTCAGTGGAGCATGGAGTGGGCAACCAGCAATGTCTGCCCCGCCCCCGGCACCCCAGCCTTCCCATTCCAGTCTTCACAGTGGTCACCAGAGCCCAAGAACTTGGAGTTGTGGGACCCTAGGCAGCTGCAGTCTTCCCACCATATGGAGGGAGGCAGCTGCAGTCTTCCCACCAGTGCTCACAGCCCATCCCTGAGCCCCTCCCCTCCTGCATTCCAGGGGAGGGGAAAAATGGGGTGGGGGATGATATGCACATGTGAGAAAGCAGGGGCCCCTTTTGGAGAGATCAGAAGGAGAGTCTCAGAAGTGGCCTCCCTGATCAGCACAGCCTCTTGATGCATATGGAACAAGCGTCCAGCTGCTCATAGACCCTGGCCAGACACTCTGCCTCAGCGCCCATGCTGGCAGGAAAGCCTCCCCCCTTGCTCTCACAGGAGTTGTGGTGCACACAACAGGCTGCCACCACAAAAGGGAAGTCACATGCTCTGAGGTCTAGGAGAGTGAGGGGACACTGGAACCTCCTCTCGAGATGACCAAATGTGCATTCCCTGATCATGCGGCACCTGCTCAGCCTGGTGCTTAAGTCCTCCTTGCAAGGATCCAGGCTGCCTGTATAGGGCATCATGACCCAGGGTAGGCTGCATCGACCAGAAGGATGATGGGCATGTCCACCTTCCCAACTCTGACGGGGCACTCAGGGAAGAAGGTGCTGGCATGCATCTTCTGGAAGATGCAGGAGTTCTGGAAGATGTGTGCATTGTGAGCCTTTCCCGGCCATCCCATGCTGATGTTCCTGAAGTGACCCCTGTGGTCCATGAGGCCCCGCAGCACCATGGAGAGGTAGCTCTTGGGGTTGACATAGTCTACAGCCTGGTGCGGGGAGTGGGCAGGATGCAGATGTGCATGCCATCTAGGGTCCTCCTGCAATTGGGGAATCTCAGGGTGGCAAAGTCATCCACAATGGCATACACATTTCCTGGAGTGACGACTGTGTGCAGCAGCTCTTGGTTGATGGTGTGGATGACTTGCAGGAACACAACCTTGACAGTGGATTTCCCCATCTCAAACTGGTTCCTGACAGAGTGGTAGCTCTCCAGTGTGGCGACCTTCCCTGGCATGATGGAGATATACTTCTGCATGGGGGTGGCCAGTCTCATGCAGGTGTCCTGTGCTTGATGGCAGGGGTGAACCACTCACAGAGTACCTGGAAGGTGGCCTTCTTCATGCAGAAGTTCCACAGCCTGCTGATTGTCCCATCTCTGAGAGATGACATGCTCCCACCAGTCAAAGCTAGCATCATGCTTCCAGAAGCAGTGCTCCATGGTGTGCAGGAGACCAAGGGTACTGTGCAGCAGAAGGAGCACCATGACTTGGATGAGGGGGTCTGGCTGGTTCTCATCATCATCCCACTGGAGAAGCACGTGAGAAGCTGAGAGGAAGTGTGCCACAAGGTGCCACATGAAACTTTCAAGCCTGTCAGTAGTTTGCAGCTGCTCCAGATCCATGCTGTGAGTGCTGTGGTGTCTGCAAGGGCAACTAAGGCACAAGGCTGCCCATGCCCAGTGCATCCCCTTTATGACTCTGACCAAGCAGCTACAGGGAAGGACCTGCCCTGGTGCCATTCCTGGAGTGCTTACAATGAAAATTGGCTCTATTGTGTGTGGAGGTGTTTTCCTGGAATAGTTTATTTTGGAATAATAATTCTGGAATGAGCTATTCCAGAATAACTTTGTAATGTAGACAAGCCCATACAGACTAAAGCAGCTATCCATCTAGGACCTGAAAATTTAAGTGGGGCATGTCTTTGTGCTAGTCCTCCGTACAGGGGAAAATTTCACTAAGGGAGAGACAGAGTGTGTGTGTGCCTAGTACCATATAAATCTTGTCAGAAATAGTAACTAGTCTGCTCTTCATCTGGTGCAGCTTCTTTGACCCTCACTCATGGACGATTTTATTGATGTGTAGGTATGACTTGGGTATGACTCTTCCTTCATTTTTGATGAGACCAGAAGGGGGAAAGGTGATACAAAGTTCCCTGAACAGTTACACTTGTGCATATTTGTGTCCAGTTGAAATATACACTATTATTTATTTAACATTTATATTTCAGTGGCACCTAAAAGCCACAACCAAGCTGTGTGACACTGACCTAGGCTATGTGCAGACGTAACAAACGAAAGGGGCTTACAATTTATGTGTCTAGTGCAGGTACATATGGATAGCCCTTTCCACAGGTATGTCCCATCTAAGAGTTCACACTTTTGAAAACTTAGGTCTTCATCTTTCAGAGCTGAAGGAAGTTCTCATGGAACATTTTAACTGCATTAAATTGGAAAATTCTTAACTGAAAGCGTTAGTCAAAGGAAATTAAAGATCAGTGCAATCCTTCAAGCCAACTTTGTAGCCACTTTATTCCAGGATCCTTTACTGCCTCTTTTCAGTGTAGCCTCAGACGCAGATGGTACTTCTGGAAAGACAGATTTCAATTCCCAGTTTTGCAACTGACAATTTAATGGCTATATTTCCCTATGTGTATCCATTCTTAACTCCACTAGAGAGAAGGAAATAAATGGGAACATTAGTAATATCAGTGAGGGAGTAGACACACTGGTGAAAGCAAGACAGTACTGTATTGACATGTTATGTATGAGCCGATGATTTTATAATGGGCACATCTGTCCACTTGACAAAATCGCTATAATAATTGGCAAGATTTTCAGAATCCTCTGAGGAGATATTCAGGTCTGGAACAGAAAAGGTCGTTGTGATTGAGGTTCACTGGCCAAGCTGCTTAGGAAAGGTTCCCCAGTACCTTATCATCTTAAAGCTAACTGTAAGCAATGCTATTAATTCGTCAGTCCGGAGCAGAAAGTTGATCCAGGATGTAGGCACATACATAAAGAAATCCTCAGAACTGCTTATTTTTGCAAGAGAATTTAATTGTAACAATCGTGTGTTGGAAAGGTTTTAAGTAGACATTTATATGCATTGTCTAATTCATTTGTATGCATTGTTTATGGAATAAAAATAAAATATTGATGCCCGCTCTAGTTTTGGAAAAGGCAGGTTAAAATTTATGGTGAAGGTGAGGGACAATGGAAATATAATGGATTAGTCTGATTCATTAAAATGAAATAGTGTAGAGAATATATTTTTGACCTGGAAACCTGGGTCAAACAATTAACAATGAAAGTAAAGGATAGCTGATTATTCACCTGAATGAACCTTTATATGTTATATGCTTTAGGCATCTCTCAATGGGTATACCTGGCTGAAATGCACATTAAAGATGATCTTATAGAAAGGCAATGAATATCAGACTGTTTATAGCAAACATCGCCTTTCAATGTCCTTGAAAGGCTGAGATTGTCACTCTTTGAAGTTAGTAAAACCTCTGTGATTGAATTATTTCTAGCTAATTTGTGCTGATTTCAAAGTGTTTGGTACAGGCTTTGAAAATTCCTGACCATTTGCTTTCTTGAAAACAATCCAATTATCAATAAGGCTCTCACCTGAGAAGTGAGGGGAAGCTCTGGCTTGCTATTGATGTTGTATAAGTAATTTCATCCACATTCTTGGGACCTGTTGCATGTTGTTTTATTGGGAAATGTAAAAGGCCAGATCCTGTCACTCTTAATTATGTTATGTATTACCACATTCCTGTTGACACTGCATATGTCCACACTAGGAAATTAGGTCAATTCATTAAGGTCAATTTTTTAGCATCCACTTTTATAAAGTCAAGGTTACACTTCCACAGTGGCATGTGAAGTTGAGGGAATGCAGCCCCATTGCGGAGGGCAGTTTCCACTTTGTCAGCAAAGCAGTGTGGGTGTCTATTCCACAGTTCCTGCTAATGCTTTGCATTGTGGGTTAAGTTCCCAGTGTCTGATGGGACAAAAAAGTGCCGGGGGTATATGGTAGACCACAAGCTGCATGCTGCAGGAGCCTGATCCTACTGGGGTAACCGAGGAAGTGGGCGGGAACAAGCCTGCCCACAGCTACAAGATCCCTCAGGGAGGGGGATCTACTAAAACAATGTGATCTCCAAATAAATTTGGGGAACAACTCAAAAGGAAACAGGGATGGGCGTGGGGGTCAAAGGGCTAAAATAAAGCAGCCAGAGGGGGACACTGAGCAGAGAGCCCTGGGCAGCACCCACTGCTCCTCAATGGTGTCAGCGGAGCCAGCGGACGCTGCCCAGAGAAACTCCACCCAGATTCATGAGCGAATGGAGGAATGGAAGTAGGCCCCACAGTCACAGTCCCACCCCGCCCCTTGACCAGTCTCTTCTCCTTGGTCTTATAAGCTGCGTCTACACGTGCATGCTACTTCGAAGTAGCGGCACCAACTTCGACGTTAGGCGGCGAGACGTCGAAGTCGCTAACCTCATGAGGAGATCGGAATAGCGCCCTACTTCGACGTTCAACGTCGAAGTAGGGACCGTGTAGACGATCCGCGTTCCGCAACGTCGAAATTGCTGGGTCCTCCATGGCGGCCATCAGCTGGGGGGGTTGAGAGATGCTCTCTCTCCAGCCCCTGCGGGGCTCTATGGTCACCGTGGGCAGCAGCCCTTAGCCCAGGGCTTCTGGCTGCTTCTGCGGCAGCTGGGGATCTATGCTGCAGGCACAGGGTCTGCAACCAGTTGTCAGCTCTGTGTATCTTGTGTTGTTTAGTGCAGCTGTGTCTGGGAGGGGCCCTTTAAGGGAGCAGCTGGCTGTTGAGTCCGCCCTGTGACCCTGTCTGCAGCTGTGCCCGGCATCCCTATTTCGATGTGTGCTACTTTGACGTGTAGACGTTCCCTCGCTGTGCCTATTTCGATGTTGGGCTGAGCAACGTCGAAGTTGAACATCGACGTTGCCGGCCCTGGAGGACGTGTAGAGTCTATTTCAATGTTGGCTGCACGTGTAGACGTAGCCATAGATGGCCACATTGGCCGTGGTCAGAAGGAAGCTGACAAGGAGGTTCTGCAACTTTGTGGGGCCATGGATGGGGTTGCAGGAGCCTGATGGAAGTTAGGTATGTGGGGAACTGGGTCAATGCCTTTCTGTTCCCCGACTAGGCTCCCAGAGAATGCAGCCCAGCAGCTGGGGCAGGCAGCTGGGGCTCATTAAGGTTCAGACTCCAGTGAAAGGCCAATCAAACACCTGCTACTAGTTAAGGCCCTCTGACTCACTATAAAAGGCTTCTCCCCAGGCAGTAGGAGCAAGGAGCTGTGAGGTGCACTAGGAAGAGAGGCCAGAGGACTGAGGTTCAGAAGAGACAAGCAGCATCCAGGTACAGGGAAAAGGTGGTGAAGGGAAGTGGTGGGAGAAGCTGCCCAGGGAAAGTCTGCTGAGTTTGGGGTGGAAAGAGCCCCATCAGCTGCCTCTCATCTAGGGTCCCTGGGCCGGAGCCCAAAGTAGTGGGTGGGCAGGACCGCCAACCAAATCTGCTGAAGGGGGCTTGCCCCTGCCCACTTGGGACTTGCCTATCATGAGAATGGCTGAGTAAGCAGAGACACTAGTCTCTGGGAAGACCCAAGGCATGGAAAGGGCCACCGTGAGTCTCTGAGGCACAAACTAAGATCCACCAGGAGGAGCAGCACCCATTGGGGCTGACAAGGTACTTGTCACAGGTCATTCTGCGTGTATGTTGTCAGCTTCCCATAGTGCACATCTCCCCTTGGGACGCAATGGCAAAAAGTATTTTTGTGCCCTTTTTTCATGTCTGTGCAGATGCCGTTGCAAGGCTAGAATGGCACCTGTGCAGCTTAAAACTTTTGTAACAAGTACTGTGAGCACCTCACGCATTGTGCTGCACCATGTGCAGCACCTAAGCAGCCTTCAGCGTGAAAAAGACAGCTGTGTTCTGCCTCGTCAGCTGCAACATCTCCTCCGGGGTCTGGACTTCACACTCGGAGTGCTTACCTGCCCTCCTAATCCATCCTCCCCTTCTCCAGTATGATTCTCCTTCATGCATTTAAGTTGCCATTTGGTTGGGTTGTATATGCTCTAAGAACATATCTTCCCATGTTCGTTTTCTCCGTTGGATCTGTGCCACTCTAATAGCTTGGGGAAGTGGCAAGGTGGCCAACAAACCCACTATTGAGCAGACTGCAACAAAATGTAAATGAAGGCCAGACATTAGGGATCTATATGTACTATAGATAAGCTTTCTAAAACACAAAGGAATTAATTAAAGAGCCTCTGTGGCACACAACAGAGATGTGTTATGTACAAGAACCAACTTTGGCTTTTAAGCAGCCTTTGTGCAGCATGTACTACACAGGTATCTTAAGGGACCTGCTTGGTTTGGTTTCCTTCTGGTCGGGTTAAGGCATAGATTTCCCCTGGGGCCCGAGAAAAAGAAATGAGAAGGGGCAGGCACAGCAGTGTGGCTTGTACTTTTGTCCTTTGTGGCCATGTGTGGCTCTTGTGATTGCTTATTGTTCCTTCCTCTGCTTCCTCTAAAACCATAGAACACTAGAGCTGGAAGGGACCTCAAGAGGTCCTCAAGTCTGGTCCCTGTGCTCACAGAAGGACAAAGCACCATCTATATCATTTCTGCTAAATGTTTATCCAACCTTTTCTTAGATATTTCCAGTGATGGAGAGTCTACAACCATCCTAGACAATTTATTCCGTACTTAATCACCCTGGCAAGGAATTTTTCCTAATGTCCAACCAAAACCGCGCTTGCTTCAATTTAAGACCATTGCTGCTTTTCCTATCATTAGACTCTAAGGAGAATAAGTTTTCTCCCGCCTCCTTGTAACACCCTTTTAGGTACTTGTCCCTTCTCGGCCTTCTCTTTTCCAAACTAGACAAACCCAGTTCTTTTAATCTCCTACCATATGTCATATTTATAGACCTTTAATAATTCTTATTGCTCTTCTCTAAGTCCCCTCCAATTTCTCCACATCTTTCCTAAAAAATGTGCCCAGAACTGGGCACAATACTCCAATTGAGGCCTAATCAGTGCAGAGTAGTGTAGAAGAATTACTTCTCAGGTCTTTCCTACAATACACCTATTTCACTCCTTCAGGTTGCAAAGAGAGTTATTAGCTTCCTTAGAATAACACACATTAATAAAGAATGCATTCTGACTGAACGTGGATAGAAGGCTGGTCATTATACTGCACTGTTCTGTGGTGCAATGACTCCAGATTACTTACAGGTGGCTTGGCAAGGAAAGGTGTCCTATTGAGGAGGTTGCAATAAGGCAGGCCTCCCCAAAAACCTTTGACAGCTTTAGGGAAATGTGCAGGGAGGATTGGCACTCCATTACCAAACGTGTTAACAACTTGTTCCAGGGAATCCAAGCTGAGTAGGTACAGCGCCCTCAACAGATCACACCCAATTGGCTTAACCCACTTGTAGAATGATTGAAAATGAGAATTCACCAGAGAGGCCCTCCCGGCCCTCAGGGTCCAGCTGTGAAACATCCTGGAAGGAGGGACTGAGATCCAAAGTTAAAAGTTCCCGGTGGTCAGTGAGATCAGCTGCTCCATTCACCTGTTGACCACTGCTATTCTCTTCCTCTTCCTCATTTTCCATGTGTTCCTTACTGTTGCCAGAGACTGCATGAGGAATCTCTTGAGATGTATCCAGACTGTTCAGGGACAGTGATTGGATCTCTCCATGCATGCACCATTCATAAACATGGCATGTTTGTGGTGATGAGACAGAACATCCATTTACTTCCTTTGTCTTCTGGTATGCTTGCCTGAGCTCTTTTATTTTCATGCTGCAATGGTGGGTGTCCCTGGTGCATCCTTTTTCCACCATGACCTGTGAACTCTTGGCATAGATGTCTGTTTCTTTTGCTGCTTCATAGTTCTGCCAGCACAGCTTCATTCCTACCCCCTGCCCGCACAGCAATAAAGTCATGGATCTCCTATGCACTCCATGCTGGACCTTGTCTGAAACCCTGGAAATTCATGGCAAGGTGTGCTGCATCGACTGCTTGCCACACTGGCCAAACAGGAAATAACATTCAAACTTTTCCACGCTGTTTCCTGCACACATGAGCTGCGTCTACACGTGCACGCTACTTCGAAGTAGCGGCACCAACTTCGAAATAGCGCCCGTCACGTCTACACGCGTCGGGCGCTATTTCGAAGTTAACTTCGACGTTAGGCGGCGAGACGTCGAAGTCGCTAACCTCATGAGGAGATAGGAATAGCACCCTACTTCGACGTTCAATGTCGAAGTAGGGACAGTGTAGACGATCTGCGTCCCGCAACGTCGAAATTGCCGGGTCCTCCATGGCAGCCATCAGCTGGGGGGTTGAGAGACGCTGTCTCTCCAGCCCGTGCGGGGCTCTATGGTCACCGTGTGCAGCAGCCCTTAGCCCAGGGCTTCTGGCTGCTGCTGCTGCAGCGGGGGATTCATGCTGCATGCACAGGGTCTGCAACTCGTTGTCGGCTCTGTGTATCTTGTGCTGTTTAGTGCAACTGTGTCTGGGAGGGGCCCTTTAAGGGAGCGGCTGGCTGTTGAGTCCGCCCTGTGACCCTGTCTGCAGCTGTGCCTGGCACCCTTATTTCGATGTGTGCTACTGTGGCGTGTAGACGTTCTCTCGCTGCGCCTATTTCGATGTGGTGCTGCGCAACGTCGATGTTGAACATCGACGTTGCCAGCCCTGGAGGACATGTAGGCGTTATTCATCGAAATAGCCTATTTCGATGTCACCACATCGAAATAGGCTACTTCGATGTAGGCTTCACGTGTAGACGTAGAGATGGAGAGCAGTGGAGCTGAAAGTGGTGGTCACATTGGATCACTGTGGGACACCTCCAGGAAGCCAAGAATGTTGAATTTCACAACACTCCATCTTCACTACCCTAAAGCTGGCCATGCAAGGTCAATTTTGGTGTTGCTCCTCATGAGAAGTTGACCCTCTGATATTGACTGATTGCTTAGAAAATAGACCTAAGTCAGCTATATTCGATCTCACCTCGTCGTACAGACCAGGCCTTCATGATAGCTCATGGCATAAGGATCTAGTCAGTACGCATAAGGGGAGGTCATCATCTGGCCCTTTCAGAGTAGGACCCTACTCTGTCAAAGTCAATTGGTCTCTGCACAGGTGTGGGTCAGCCTGTACCTATCTGATTGCAGAACCAGAACCTGTAATGTTGAGTTAAATACACATTGATCATGCCTGTGTTTTGGGTTTAGAATGAAAAAACCTGTTAATACTCTTTCTTTGACATATATTTGAGTGTATGCTGAGATATAATATTGCATTGTAGGTATAAAGGCAGCTGGCGGACATTTTCAAACTAAGCCCTTCCCTCTCACTGACTTCAGTAGGTTTCCATGGTGATGATGATTATTTTATATTTTAGTATTTTTCTTACGGTAGCATCCAAAGGTTCCAGTCAGGATTGGACTAGAGCACCATTGTTCTAGGTGCTTTGCAAATGCAGGTCATAAGACAGACCCCAAAACTGAGTTCACAATCTAAAATTCATAAAAAGATAAATGGTTGAGAGTGGTGATATGATACAGGTTGCACCTCTCTAATCTGGAACTCTCTCATCCGGCAATATCCATAGTCTGGCATGATTTTAGTTAGCTGGGCAACCACTTATCACAGGTGTGGCCAAGTTTCCTATCATCCCATAAAGTTGCTTTACAGCCACCAGTCCTGGCTCTCAGTGTTCTGTGCTGTTATTTATCCTTAATGTACACCTACATGTCTTCTATGAGCGCAGTAAGCAGTGGAAGTGTAGGTAATTCTGCTAGAGCATATTGACCTGCAGTGGTCTGGCAAATTCTCTCGTTTGGTACTGGTTGATCATGAAGGTGCTGGATTAGAGAGGTTCAACATGTACAGAATCAAATGGTTAATTTTAGTGATATATTTTGTTCTGGTTTGGAATTGTAACTGTAAGATGGAGCCAATAATCCCCGTTTATGTATAGGTTTTCATCCTGGTGCAAGGTTAGCCTTCTGTGTTTGTGGCTGCCAAACTTACCAGTTAGATGTTTTGCTGTCTGAGCAACCAGCTGTACAGATATATGAGCACTTAGTCAGTGTGGCCACCATAAGAGTGCTTTTTTTTGTTGTTGAAAACTACAGTTGGGACACTGAGTCACTGAAAATGTTGCTTTTAGGGGCCCGTGGGTTATGAATGCACACATCCATTTTTGCATGACTAAATGTAATTGTTGGGCTTTTGATACACTTGCAAATTAAACCTCCAGTGTTACAATTAGTCACGTTGCCATATAACTATCCATGTCCTGAATAATTAATGTTATATTTATGATTTGATATTTTATAAAAAATACCAACCTTTACGCCCTGATCCCTAACTACAAAGTTGGGTTGACCTAAGTTGATTTGTGTTGACCTTGTTGTGCATCTGTTTATACCTAAATTGGTCTTTGACTGATGTAAGCATCCCATTATACCAATGCACACCTAACAGCTCATGTTTATGAGCATATGGCTATGCTGGGTTCATATGGACAGAGAACAGGAAGGAAGTCATGGATCTCCTCTCCATGTGGCAGAAAGGATTCTGCAAGCCCAGCTCAGGAACAGATGTATGCAGATTGCACAGGAGATGCTGAAACCAAGGTGTTATGGACATAGGCAGCAGTGTGGCATGAAAGCAACCACATAGCAGAGGGCAGGGAGGCTCACAACAAATTTGGGGCCAACCTGCTCCTTCTGTAAAGAACTGCATGCTGTACTTAGTGAGGGCTCCACCAACACTGCACCTATAATTGAGGAAACTTCACAGTAACCCCATGCGGAGACCCTGGCTTTGAAAAGCAAGGCACCGGTGACATCAAGGGGGAATCAAATGATGCAGTGAACCAGAAGCTCGTTGAAACTCCACAGAGTCAAGCCAGTCGAAGCAAATAAAGTGACTCATGATGGGGAAAGGAGCTTGGGTAAGTATGCAAAACCATTGTTTCTCATAAGCATGTTTTACCTTTCCAGAGACTTAAACCTCATTTCCCTTTTTGTCCTGCTCCTTTCTGCCATTTAAAATTTGTGCTCACCTCATCTGCAGGTTTAAAGAACAAAGATACTGGCTTTTGCCTCCTCACGTTACCTGAATAATGTTCAAAAACAGAATGTTGGAGAATACATTTTAACAAATGTTATGGCAGTCTGAGTTCACATTTCACACCAGATCAGTGTCCTACAGAGGTAGAACACAGCAGTACAGACAGCATTTGCTTTTCCATTCTTCACTTTGCTGGGTTAGGCAGTGGGAGCCGTGCTGAGAACTTGGTCATCTGAATGGGGATGTCCTTTTGTCCTCTGGAGAGCTCTTGTTGAAACTTTCCTGAAGATAGTATGCAGTCCTCTCCCAAATAGTTTTAGGGATGCCTTGTGTCTTCCTTCATGATCAGAAACTTTGCTATGCCACTCTGCAATGGTTCTGTTGCCACTACTAAAGCAACCTGGCTAGCAGCCATACAGGCTCAGGTGTTCTCAGGATGACAGTAGAATTTGGATTCTCTGTGCCTTTGTCAACCTTAGGAATGAGAGATCAGCCAAAATCACCACTGCCTGTGAAGCTATTGGTAATATTCACTGTGCTTACCCTGTACTCACTAGGTGCCAAGTGCCTAAATCTTAAAAGCAAGAGAACCACACCCCTCCCAACACCACTGCTAAACTAAGCTGAACTCACCATGGCTTGAGATGCAGAGTGGAGTTGTAATGAGGTGTTCCAAAGCTAAAGCAACAACTATCATTTCTTATTAAAGTTATTTGTGGGAATAATGTAAGGGAATTTTGAGATTTAGTTTGCCTTTCTGTTGTGACTATAAGTTTAACCTAACCTTGAGTGGTGTCCCCTTCAGGTCTGCTGAATGTTTGAACCTGGTTGGGAGGAGAAAGGTCCAGAGTAGGAAGGATTTGTTCTGTAAGGTCTTCAAATCCCCATCAGCCTGACCCTGAAGCTAGTGCTTGAAGAGACCATGTGACTATGCCCATGGAGCAGGACTGAGAATGAAGAGGACTGTTTCTGCAGGAGATGAAAAAGAACAGAGAGGGGAACTGTGAATTTGCTCAGGCAGCTAACTCATGCAGAATATGATGGACCTATGTGCCCAAAGACCCTTGACTCAGCAGTCTGTCCAAACTATAGAAAGCTCCTTGGTCACTACTTCCTATGTCCCTTCTTCCAGCATAACAGGTGACAACATGGCTTGAATCTTTACCCCTACCACTCCACACTGTTGCAAAACAAGAACCATACCCAACCTCTGAAATGCATAGGATCATCCGTAGTGTACTGTAAGTAGGCTTCTGGTTTGGGGGAGAGGGAGCAGTATTAATTCCATTTTGGGGAGAACACTTTTACCAATTTTTGAGTTTTATGTAAATGTATAAAAATAGAGATCTGCGGGGGCTTTTGCTTTGTCTGTTCTGTAATGAGTAATCTCTTTGTAATGTTCTGTGGTGTGCTTCAACATAATGCTCTTTGAAATAGGATAGGCTAGGGAACCTTTAATGCATAGCAGCAGAGTCTACATGGACCCATTAATGTGTGATGTACAGTGCACTTTAGAATTTGCTCCCAGGTAGTCCACGTTACTGCACTGTGTAGACAAGAGCTTAGATATAAGTAATCATTTTTTATGTTTTTCTGGGAATTATTGGATAATTTTCTTTGTCTTTTTTGTATCAGGATGTTTTTCCAGTGTCTGTTGGTTAAAGCTGGAATCAGAAGCTCTAACTATGTCTCTTGTGACATGATTGAAACACTGTAATGAGTTTTTAATACATGAACTAAACATTGTTTGTTTACTCAGGTTTTTACAATATAACACACACTGTTAGAGTGCTGCTAAAATATTTTTACTCTATGCATTTGTATTTTGTTATGTGAAAAGAAGCTAAAGTTCTAGTTATCAAAACTCAGAGTTTATTTATGAGTTTACACGAAGTATAACTGCTACATTACAGAACTTTTAACAGGAGTTAAAAATTTAAGCTCTGCACATGCAAAAGTGTCACTCACTGCTGTGGGCTGATTGTTAACATGGTCTCTTATGGAGTCTATGATATGCAAAGCTCCATGGTTGGTTCTTTTAATAGCCCCCCTATTATCTGGTCGTTTACATTTAGTGAACACCCAGTCCACCTTGCTGGTAGCTTTCCTGTCATCACTGAGCAGATATTATGTGATAAACAACATGGAGCTATAACAAAGGGGATGTTTGCCTTTCTTACATACAGTCTGGTCAGTAAACAGTGCTAGAAACCCGTTAATCTACCAAAGGCTCTTTCTTTTCTCTGTCATCTTGCACAGGCTGAGCTTGTACCCAAAACTGTCTTTGGTGTTGTCAAGATGATCAGTGTATGAGACAGGGGAACAAAGGTTAGGCTGGGCCCCCAGAATTACTACTGCATTTCAGCATCACCAATAGGAGTGTTTTGATTGAGTAAGAGTTTTAGGATGGCAGCTTTTGGAAAAATCTTGTGTTCTTAGAGATGCAAGCATAATGCTCCCTCATTGACTGACCCAATCTGATATAAGTGAAGCATCACCAGTGATCTGCTGGGACTTGCATTACCCTGGAAAAGTGTCCCTTTCCATTTGTGTGTGCACTGCCAATAGGATGTTCATCATCCCAGTGCAGTTTGCCATCAACGAACTCACAAATAGGAGGCTGACAGGAAGATATTCTACTTGTTATTGAGTGACTGTCAAGACAGTTTGGGAATACCATTGCTGCAAATCCATCCACAACATCTAGTTTGTTTTCAAGTCTCATCTTCCTGTGCAGCAGGGAATGCCTAATGGCCTGATAGAGTAGCATGACAATTCCCTCCTTCTCCTCCACCCGTGGATTTTCCAGCTCCAGACTGATTGGTCACTAAGCAGTGCAAGCTTCTAGAACAACATCACCACTTGCTTCTCCACAGACAATGCAGCTCTTATTTTTGATGCATGTTACAGTGGAATGCTTACCCACCGTAGACTGAATTTTCCCACTTGTGCCTGCATAATATATAAATGCTGGTAGCTGTACACCAACATAACTTTGTAGTATAGACGTGGCTAGAGTTTGATCAGAGAAGGCAAACTCCTCCAGAATAAACTACAAGAAACCTCTGAAAATTTCAGCCCAAGGAGCATTTGTATTTGTAACAACATTGTCTGTTGGGAGTGCATGTGTCAGACTTTGGGGTAAATGGCTGCTGATCAGGAGGGCTGAGAGCCTTACTGGGCCCCTGGGCAAGGTGGGAAGCTGGCTCTGTGTGCCCACAAGGAACAGGGTCTCGGGTAGAAGAAGCCAGGGGTGGGAGCAGGCAGCTCTCACAGCTGCTTAGAGTGCACTGCTTAACCCCCCGCCCACATTCTCAGGCCCTTAACACTGCCCAGAATATTCTGCATGGCACTCTGGCAGTAATTTAAAGGGCTCAGGGATCCATGACAATGGCCAGGAGTCCCTGGCCCTACTGAATGGTAGAGCCATGTGGCAACTGCCTCCGACCCCTGTCCTCCATTGATGGGTCTAGTGCCGAGGCTTTACAGTACATCGTATATTTGCTCCACCACTGATCACTAGCTTTAGAGAAAAACTGGTATGTGTCTTAGTACAGAAAAAAAAAGACTGCTGTTTTCTGTTGCTTAAGGAACCTTATCACAGCTCTTAGATGGTGGAGTCATTTTAACATATCTTTTGACTTACTATAACTGAACTGGGGTTTTGTTAAACTGGCTTTAAGCTAATTTAGAGAATTTCTAAAACCTTTCTTCCAGTTTGTATAAATCAGTGGAAGGGCATGGCCATAAAAACTATAATTAGTTGGAAATTACTTCTACTGAAAGCAGAGGAATAATGCTCAGTCAGAGGTACTGAAAGTACAGCAGTCAAAAGTAGCTCCAATTAAAAATTATAAATTAGAGCTAGGAGAGTTTGGGACCACCTGCCTGGTGAGCACGCTTGCTTTCATGTATATACAAAAAGGTCACCACATTCCTGAGCATATGGAGATTAAAGCAAATAGGCTCTCTGTCTCACATGCTCCCAAAAGAAAAAGAAGCACTTAAAAATACTCTTTGGCTACATCTACACTAGCCCCTTTCTTTTGAAAGGGGCATGGTAATGAGCAAGTTGGGAAGATGCTAATGAGGCACTGCTGTGAATACGCATTGCCCATTAGCATAATGGCAGCTGTGCACACACCAAAAGCCCTGGTCTCGAATCACGTGTCACCCGCGTAGGTGGGGGCCTTTCGAAGGGACTCCTCCAGACTTTGAAAACCCCTTCTTCCTAAAACCAAATAGGAAGGAAGGGCTTTTGAAGTCTGGGGGTCCTTTCGAAAGGCTCCCGTCTACAGGGGCAGCGTGCATTTTGAAACCGGAAATTTTGAAGTGCACATGGGCAACATAAAGCTAGTGAGGCACTGCCTATTCATAGTCGTACATCATTAGCATATTCCGAAGTGCCACATTACTGTAGCCCTTCTGAAAGGAGAGGCTAGTGTGGCCAGGGCTTTTGGGTCTTAATACACACTGGTCTTTCTCCCACCTCTTCTCGTCTGAGAGCTATTGTTGCAGGCTCTGTCTTGTCTCAAGCCAACACTAGTTTCACAGCTACAAGTTCTTTATTAAAGGGTTAACAATTGTGCAGCCATTTGCCAAGCCACTTTGCTATCTTATATCGTGAAGAAACCATTAAGATCAGATTTTGTAATACAAAACGTATACTCCTAAACTGCATCATCTTTGCGTGCATGCTTTTTAACATACTATTCCATTACGCCATACGTGGGTTACCTCCAGCCTGTAGGCCGCATCCAGCTTGCTGCTTAGTTTCACCTGGCCCATGGTGTATGTCAGTGCTGGAAGTCCTGGCATATCCCTGTATCCCCTAAATACAGGGGAAATCAGGAAAGCTTTTCATGCCATCCTTGCCTCAAGAACCAGCTCTGTAGATTGTGTTATCTGGAAACTATGGCCCGTAGGAATTGCAGGTACAACAATTTTAGGCACAGGCAGTGTGCATTGTTCAGAGTCACGTGGAGGCTAGAGGCTAGAGATGGTGGCTGCTGCTTGTAGTGGCTACGGACCAGGGATAAGCAGGGAGCTTGCCTTAGTCTGCTATACCACTGACTGGAAGCCATCTCAGGTAAGCACCTTCAGCTAGAGCCCAAACCCCTATCACTCCCAGACCCTGCACTCCCATCCCAAATCCTGTGTTCCAGATCAGAACTGCCTCCCACTCCCTAACTCCCTCTCAGACCATGCACCCCACCCAAATCCCCATGCTCCAGGTTAGAATTCCCTGCACCATAACTCCTTCCCAGAACCCCACACCCCAACCCCCAGCCCTGAGCCCTCTCCTGCACCCCAAACCCACCCTATAGCTGTCACATGTATGTGGAGTTCTCACCACCTGGCTCTGCCTAACCTGCTGCCCTAGCCAGGGGCCCCCTTCCACAACCTGAACCCATCATTTCTGGCACCATCCCAACCCTCTGCACCTCCCTTTGGCTCAGCTAAACCTCTGCTTATGTTCTTATGTTCTTATGCCCATCCCTCTGCAGGTCTATGTGTGGTCAGCAGCTGATTTTTTTTTCTGTGGGTCAGTGACATCGATAGAAAAATGTTTCCCAACCTCCCTGCTTTCCCTCATATCACCTATAATCCTAGGTGATGCCAAGAAGCAGGTTGTGAGAATACTAGAGAGTCAGGAAGAAGTTAGGTGGAGGAAAAGGTGTTCTCTTAGCTAAGCCCAGAAGATGGAGGCGAGACTGTAGGTAAGATTGTCAGGGGTATACGAATGTCCTGCGAGGGAAGTGGGTATACGAATGGGTGCTGCATCTGGCCTATGTATGGAAGGTTGGCCAGGGTGAGAGAGTGTCCAGATATCATAGGGGGGTGTGGTCACCGTACCTGAGGTAACTGCACCTCTGACCTGCTCTGTGACCACCCTGAGGGCACTCCACGTAGGTCTCAGGCTCTAGTTATCACTTTACCTGTGGAGGAGTCTTGTTAGTCTACCTGTCTGGGCCATGGATTTAGGCAGCAGATCCTTCTGCAGTTCACTGTGATTTCCTTTAGTTCAGCACCTGAAGTCCTACTCTCTCAGAGGCAGTGAGAGTGTTAACCAGCCACCAGTCCACCTTCCAAGTACCAAATGCTATTTTTTCAGAGCAAAGGCATTAAAGTGAACAACATACATGCAAGTCTCGGCTAAACATGCAGTCAGCCATGTTCCTTATGGAGACAATGACTAAAACGAAGTACTTCAAGCCCTTCCCACAGAGTCTGTCGCTTTGGGTCACCAGTCATGTCAGTTCTAGGATAGAGCAACAGTGTCTTCCCTCCCCGATGCCAGGCTGGTCACACGGTGTACTTCACTGTTCTCTGTTCTCATCCTTCTTCAAACAATTCAAGCGAGTCTCTGCAATTTCTCCAAGGGGCTGAGGCTTCTCTAGCCTTATTCAATTGCCTAGGGATTTGAATTTAACTGTCCCTCAATGATTTTTAGTTTCTGAACCAACTCCTGTAATGCCTGTAACTTCCCACACCCCACATCCCAAGCTGAAATACATGCCCTGGCCTTGACATATAGCTATAGTTATGAAAGTGATAGAATAAACTCAAAGATATAGCATGTTTCTATAATATCTGACGCAGTGTACACATAAGAAATAGCTTAATAACCAGATGGCAGATAAAGTCAAGGTGGGTGGTGGATTCCTACCTGAGAATTTACTGATTTATAAGTACATTTTCAACTACCAGATAAGAATCCAGAAAAAAATTTGAATGGGGAAAGCAACCCTAAGGCTGGGTCTACACTTGCCCCCAACTTCGAAGGTGGCATTTTAGTCAGGGCAATGGGAGATTACTAATGAAGTGCTGTGGTGAATAAGCAGCACTTCATTAGACTAATTCTCCCCTGCAACAACTTCAAAGTGTCAAACTTCGACGTGCCCGTGGCTACATACATGCTGGCATTTTGAAGTCTGACACTTCGAAGTTGCCGCGGGGCAGAATTAGCCTAATGAAGTGCTGCATATTCACCAGAGCACTTCATTAGTAATCTCCCATCACCCTGACTAACGTGCCCCCTTCGAAGTTGGAGGCAAGTGGAGACCCAGTCTTAGACAAGCCCTAAATGTGTTAACAGTTTTTTTATTGTTATTGTTGCTTAGCTGGTGGGTCAGTTTGGTTCTCTTTAATGTACTTGTGCTAATGCTCCTTTTCACAAACCTGTCATCTGATGTGCTGATTGCTGTCTAAGGTGTAATAATATTCTAAGATGTTCCCTTTCAGGGAAGGAAGTATGGTGGATCTTCCATGCATACTGTTCAGAAGAGATGCTTCATTGACAGTACCATGATGTACCTCACTGAAGAGTTCTAACATACCACAAGTTTCTACACTGGAACTTGGATTCATGACTAAATTGGTCAGCTCTTAAATGAGGACAAGGCCTATTGCTTCAGCCAAGCATTTCTCAAATGTGTCTCACCTTTTCCTATTTGCATGCTCTCTTGGCTTGTGAATGATAAACTTGGGGTTTTATCTGTGATATGGCCTGATTCGAGTAGTTTTATTCATATTGATTAGTACCCTATGCAGAGGGTAATTGTGCTGGTTTCAGCATGACTACCTGCAGAGGAAGACACTACTCGGGCTTGAAACTTTTCTGGATTCCATGATAACTCCATGCGGTGACATATGTTTAGGTATAGAATCCATACCACAGTGTCAGCATTATTAAATCCGAATGTTCTGGTGTCAAGATTTGTTAATGTTAACCCTGTGAATGTCAGTAACCTCCAACTGCATAGCAGTAAAATGGCAACAGAGTTTAAATCATGAAATTTTGTAGTTTGCTATGAGCCCACTGTTGCCTTTGGGTCATTAAAAATATGTTTGGGAGCAAGAGGCACTTTTATGTAAACATTGTTCTATACCTTCCCATTAAATGCTTAACTGGCTTTAGATGACAATTTCTGATTTTAACACCAATCTGAGCTACGTTGGGTGAAAATGATCTCATTTTAGGGTCATGGGCTTACATACATACGGAGCTTAATACAACTGAAATAGAAATAGCAAAATAAAGATCAAATTGCAGATATTGAGCTATGTAATTTTCATTCCCTTATCTTTTTTATTTTTCTTTAACAAAAGACAGAGGAGCCAAAACAGAGTAACTATAAAGTTAAACAGAAACTTGAAGTGATGCCCTGAGTTAATTTCCTATATTGCATCATGATACTGTCAAAACATCGCATGATTCGCTACATGCAACACATTAACTGAGGGACATACAAGGGTATATCTGCTAATTGTGACATTACCAATTAACTTCTGTGTTATCATACATCACTTTCACTGCAAATGAATGGCTAACACCCACTCTGTCACATCTGGAGTGACCCCTGTCACTTAGTTAGGTCTACATGAAATTTACAGTAGTGACGTTAAGATCAGAATCTGTCAATTGATCAGTGTAAGAAGGCTGTTCATTAATTAATTGTGGAGTTGTCCAAAAAACCAAGGCATAAAAGAGTTGACAGAACTGCAAATAAATTCTAAATTCCTAACAATACATGGAGTTTCCATTTGGCTAGATGAAAGGACTTCAAGGAGGCATGAGGGACTGGCGACAGAGGAGGAATTTAGCTGGCAGAGATACATCCAAATGGCCTCTGAAATGCCGGCACCCAACTCTCATGTGGCTATGGTAATGAGCTTCGGGAGAATGCAAATGGGCAGTTACTTGCAATCCCAACAAGCTCACTTTGCATATCTCTGCTGGCAGTGGTGCTGGGCAGAGCTCCATGTAGACCTAGCTGCATAAGGTAGACACTAGTGAAGTTATTTCGAAATAACAGCTCTTATCTTGAAATGCCTCCGTCATGTAGATGTAGCCCAAGTGACCTAGCATTAGAATTATGTTTTAATATGATGTAAGTGTTCAGAGGCCCTTGTGAGAACTGGGACCCTATTGTGCTGGACACTAAACAAGGACTAAATAGACACCCCTGTGTCAGAGAATATGCAGTCTAAATAGAAATGAGACATGCCTGCAGGGTACAGAAACCTAGAGAGAGGAAAAAAATAGGAATATAACATTGGATATAATGGCATTGCTCAGAAGACCATGGCTACCACTTAGGCATCAGCAGAAATGATTAGATCATGGTGAGCTTCTTTGAAAAATCTGTCTCTTGCTTAGGTGTGGTCTACACTAAGGATCAGAGTTGATCCCAGATACACAGTTATAGTCATGCCCTTTGAGTAGCTAGAATTGACGTATCAGGATCGACCTTCTTCCCTGGTGTAGACCAGGGATCTTCAGGCTCATGCCAATGTCCCTTATTCTGTGTGTCAAGATGCAATATCAGGGTCAACACCCAAGCCCACAGAGACTGATTTCACCACATCTTCACACATGCAGCAAAATCGATCCCTGTAAGATTGGTCATAGTGCACCACCCCCATCCCCCCCCAATGTAAGTATAGACATATCCTTAGTTAGCTGTGGAAGAGGTAAGTGAGGTGTTTTGAAATAACACCTTGTCTTAGTTGCTGGTACTGAGTACTTGAAAAATGGGCTTACATGAAAGTTAAATTTTAAATGAACAAATCAGTACTTTATTGTTCAACATAAATGAACGTGAATGTTAATGAGTCACTAATGGATCACTACTTCCTTTGTAAATACCAGAAACATCATCAGATGACTACACTGAATACTATTAAAAAGTCAGATTGACAAATTGCAGTACTCATTGCAGTTTTTCTTGAACTTCCAGCCCTCTGTATAGGGAATATCCAAAACATACCTTAATAAATTCAATATGTATACACTATACGATAGTGCAAAAGTCCTTTAAAGACTCTCGTGTGATAATTCATTAGGCAGGTGTGCTCCTCACCCCAAAGTCTTTTCAATCATTGCTATAAATCTGACTACAAGTTGAACTTCTCTAATATGGCACTTTCTTTATTGTAGTTATGATTTTAGTGCATGATTTTAGTTAGCTAAAGTACCACTTACCATGGGTGTGGCCAAGTTCCTGTAAAATTTGTTTAAGGCCACCCAATCCTTGCTCTCAGTGTTCTGAGCTATTATTTAGCTCTATTTTACCACTGGAAGTCTTCAAAGAGCCCCGTAAGCAGTGAAGTATTGTTAATGTGCTAGATGATATTGACCACCCCTGGTTCGTCAAATTCTCTTGTTCAGCACCAGTCAGGTTCCAAGGGTGCTGGACTAAAGAGGTTCAACCTGTATCACCCATTTCACACTTTTCCAGGCATTTTTTAGTTTTGATATACCACACATTTGTATCATCTATCTGATTGTGCTTTGTTTAGTCAAAACTTTCACTGTACAGCATCGTATTTGTGACAGCAGAACATGCCTCGCGCTCTAGGGTAACTGCACCCATGCATAACACAGTTAGGTGTGTCCAGTATGACCACACAAAGATGTAAGCTTGCAAAATGCATCTGATGAACTGTCTTACTCTGCTGGCTAGTCAGCTGTCTCAGCCTGAAGTTTTCCATGCTATCATTAATTATATTAAACCATGTTATTATCCTAATAGGTTCCTTAAAAGTTTATCTTTCCAGAGAACTGAAAGATCTGTGGAGCTCATTACCGAATTATAAAACACATATTAGGTTAGTCTAAAGACTGAAACAGTATCAGAGAGGTAGCCGTGTCAGTCTGTAGCTTCGAGAACAACAAGAAGCCCTGTGGCACCTTATAGACTAACAGATATTTTGGAGCATAAGCTTTCATGAGCAAAGACCCACTTCATCAGATGCATGAGTGGGGGGGTGGTTTCAGTGGGGTATTTAAAGAATGGGGTCCCAGTAAAAGGGAGGGCCAGCTCTGAGTCAGTTCCAGCCCTCCCTTTTACTGGGACCCCGTTCTTTAAATATCCCTCTGACCCCCCCCCCCCCCGACACACACACTCATGCATCTGATGAAGCGGGTCTTTGCCCACGAAAGCTTATGCTCCAAAATATCTGTTAGACTGGAACAGTGATTGTTATAAGAAAGTGAGGCTGTGACTAATGCTCTGTGCGTATAGCCCTACAGGCCAGTAATCTCCCACAATTTTGCTCAACTAAATAAGTACTCATCTATTACTTTATTATATAAATAGAAGGCACAGCCTTTACAGATAGAGAGTAATATACTGTTTAAACAACAATAGCACTGCAATTAAAATATCCAGAAACATAAGAGCACAGCTGACACTCTGTCCTTTAATTACATGATGGTGCCTTTTGTCACATATTTGATAGCCATTCTAAGACTGGTTATATTAGGACATATAATTCATCGGTTACAGTGATTTATCTGTAGCAAGTGTGGTGAAGTTTTCCGTAAGTGTTTCTCTCAGGGATAACATTGTATTGTGATGACACTGAACTGAAACAAGTATGTCAAATAGCACACATATGGTTTCTAGCATTGGTAGTGTACTCAGATATTCCAAGACTGTAAAATCTTCAGGCCAGGAATTCTTGCTAAATTCCATAGCACCTTGCACAACAGCATAATAAACTTGACTCCAATCCAGAATATGGAATCAATCCTGTCTGGTTAGGCTGCAGTATGGGGATAGTATAAAGTGGGCACATAACTGGTTGGGTAACCATTCCCAGGGAGTAGTTATCAATGATTCACACTCATGCTGGAGAGGCACAACAAGTGGCATTCCACAGAGACCAGTTTCAGGCACAGTTCTGTTTAATATATTAAGCAATGATTTAGCTAATGGCATAGAGACTACAATTATAAAGCTTGCTAATGATATCTGGCTGGGATGGATTGCAAGTACTTTGGAGGATAAGATTATAATTCAAAATGATCTGGCAAAACTGAAGAAATGGTCTGAGGTAAATAGGATGAAATTCAAACTCTTTTGTGGCCAGGGACTGTCATTTATCATATGTTTGCTCATCACCTAGCACAAGGAAGGGGGAAAACCTGGTTAAAGGTCTTCAGGGGGCTACTGCTATATAAATAATTTATTTCATTTAAGAATAGTAACCACTTCCGTGAATTTAAGCTTCAGCCTGTGCTTTGTTATCCTGAGCTGTGCATATAAATACCTCTTTCCCCAGTCACCCAGAAAGATATGAAAATCTGATATAAAGGGGAATTAACCTAAGAGTTCTAAGCAGAAGCCCTCCTGGTATTATATGACCAGGGACAGGAATTGGGGTAGCTGACATCTCTACATGCTTAGCAGTGGTTAAGCTTTGGGATGGAAAAATCCTCTGTAGAAGAGCTCTGTGAAACACTGTCCAAAACTAGCAAATTTGAGTCAGAGTGTGTACGAGTCCAGCTCAGAGAAATCTATTAACTTCAATGCATTTCTCATGCATCAAACCAGCTAAATAGGCTGTTGTGTTGACTTTGGTTTGGTCAGTTCACCTTTTCAGATACATTCCTCCCTAAACATCTTATCCCAAATGTTGGCCTCCATCCTGTCAAGAGCTCCGCACACTCAGGTGGAATCTAATTGCCCTCAGTGGGTTCCTGTGCTGGCACAGGGTCTCCCCATATGACATTCTTTGCAGAACTGCGACCTTTGCTGTAACTCAAGAGTCTGATATTTATTAATCCAACTTTAAAATTACAAGTGTTTGAAACAACCTCTGTAGCCTGCATCGCTCTGCGGCAGCATAGCTCTGTTTATTGATTTTTTTTCCTCTGTTAAAAATAGAACATTTATCATTGGACCTAGGAAGAAGCTCTCATGGACATATTGGGCAGTAATAGTAAACTGCAAAAGAACTTGAGTGGGATGTTTTCCCTATCAGGGATTTTCACCAAGTATAAAAATCATATTTTTAGCCCAGAGCTGTGAAATATTGGTTTGACAAAGGGTAAGATTAGGATCATTGTACTATAAGCCCTGCAGGCTGTTAAATTTGTTATAACTCTAGGAAAAATTAGTATAGAATACTTAACAATATTAAAGGTACTGTGTGAGAAAGGTATAATGCTCTCCCTGCTCCCTCCTACAAAATGTTGGATGAACACATGTTGTAAGTAAGATAGATTATATTTTTCACTCCATGATGTTGAGTCCTTTCTCCCATAGTTCAATACATACATTTGACAGTTGTCATTATGGGATTCCACCTGCAGTCAAAATTCACTAGAAAACTTGTTTTAAGGGTTGAAATAACATCCCTGATACTCAGATCAAAGCAAGGGTTTTCTTTCTTCATTATCCAAAGTCACTTCTAGAGAACAACAGACGTTTGTTTAAATATACCTGCTTGATGACTGCTATATGCTTCCTCTGTGACTACCTTCTGGGCATGTGGCCAACTATGATTATGTTGAAAAAAAATAGAAAGAGGGCATTTTAAAAAACCATGAGAAAGCAGCAAGCACATTGAATGACCAATAAGTCTCCCCTTCTCCGTCTCTCCTCCTCTTCTTATTTCTTTTTACTTTTATTGTCCTGTTTACTCACCCACCTCCTGCCATACTCTGTTCTCCTCATCTTCTTGCTAATCAACTAGCTAAAGAAAAAATAAAAAAAAAAAAACAGAACAAGATGTGGGCTTGTCATCACCTAAAATCCTGTTCTTGAACTGCATGTTATGTCCGTTTCTCCCCACAATTTGTCTGTCTATGTTTTTATGGACCTTTCTAGACTAGGAAAATGAGTGTGTTGAGTATATGGGTTAGTTTACACATATACAAGGCTCTAGATTGTAAACTCTTTGTTGTCTTTTTCAATCCTGAGAGGAGTTCATGGTCCTGTAGTAATTCTAACTGACTGCCAATTAACTCAAATTAACTAACACAATTGTAATGTTAGTATAAGGCTCATCCTAGGGTCAACCACAACGATTTGTGTCCTGGACCAAAAGTGTGTGTGGTTCTAGACTGGCATTTACAATTATTAATTTGAATTAATAGGCATTCAGTTAACTTGAATTCCAATAGATCTTCAAACTTTATTCTGCCCATAGCTTCAGATTGCAAGACCATGTTTTACTACAGTCTGTGTTTGTACATTGGCTTGCACAAAGGGAACCTGAACCTGGCTGAGGCCAATGGGAGATTATTTTACTATAAATAATTAACAGTGCGTGTCTTAAGTTATTAAGCTGTGCAAAAATAAAATACATTAAGATTACTGAAAGTCAAACAGTATAACAGATAATAAATATATCATGTGCTGGGCTTTTTTTAAACGGGCTCGATGAGCCTCTCAGAGTTTCTGTTTGCCAGTCTCCCTAAAGGAATACTGTCAATTTTCTGCTCTCTTATGAGTTGTGGCATGCATATCAGACAATATTCTTTTTGATGTTTCTTTAGGACAGTGTTATGTATGCTGTATTTCTCTGAAGATCATGAAGTAAATTCCAGCTTTACTTTACTATAATAAACGTAGGCCAACTTCAATGAAGCTGATTGTTATTCTGGATTTGCAGTAGTGTGAATCAAAGTAGAATTTGGTCCCATAATTTCCAGATCCTGGGAAGGTAGCAAAGTCAGTTTCATTCACTTGTAGGACCTACATATGTGGGCTATGTGAGCCCTACAGTAACTACATATTCCTTCCTTTGCATGTTTATTTATTTCTTCAAGTTTGGTGGAAGTGGTCATTGGTGAGGGTCTTGCAGCAAGTCCCACCAGGCTCAGTCCTCAAGCTATTTTCCAGTGACGAGGAGCACTAGGGTAAATGCTGTATTTAATACCAGACAAATTCAAGCTTCTAGTTCTGATCTTTAATGCATTACATTTCCTCAGATGTTGCTACTTTAGAGATTTGCCTCCTCACTTGTGATTTCCTAATGAACATGAACTCAGAGGAGAAATTAGGGTTGGCAGAGTACAGGGGAAACTGGCAGAACAGAATTCTCAGGGTTTCGGCATTGGACCATTATAGCAGAGGAAATCAAAAAGAGCCCAAATCTGATCATCTTCCTATTTAAATGCAAATAATAAATAAATAAATGTTTTTAAAAAAGCATAAACTTTTTTTTTACCTAAAGTGTAGCATGTATGATTATCCTGTAGGTTCTGTTGTTTTGAGATTCTTTATTATCTACTTTGCAGTTAGATTTGACCACGATTGATGCATTAGACATGCCTAGATAAGTACAGACATGGCTCAGTGATGGCTCAGAGGCAAGCTGCACCAGAGAGCTCCCTCCCCATTTCTTCTCCTGGGCAACTGTTTTCAAGTGACAGGCTTTCACCCACCTTCCTCCTGCAGTGGAATTCAGTTCACCCAACATTAGCCTACATCATGAGTGTATAACATTCCCTATTCCCACTTCATGGCTCTGATTAGAGGGTGAATGGTGCCTTGCAGTTCTTCATGAGTGACTCCCCTGAAAGGACAGATTAAATTGCCTTCACCTCTCTCTTGGAAAGCCACAGCTCTACTGCTGTTTAGACTTGATCTTAGGGTGACAGCCCTCCTGTTTCTAACTATGTTAACACAACAGACTCAGCTGGCATTGTTGTCCATAATACACACTTTTCTCTGGAAGACTTTGATCAATGGCTAACTAAAGTGATTCAAAACAGCTCTGGCCCAAAGGTACATAAAAGAAAGATGGATAAAGACCACAAAAGGGTTCCCTGCCTGCTTCTTGCCTAAAGCTCATCACGTCTCTGATAGCTTAGCTGAGCCTATCTGTGCAGACACATCCCACAGAGCCTCTGCCTCAGTACTACAACCTGGCTGCAGAGTCTTTAGGCAAGACTGTGGTTGGAAAATCTTGTGGTTGGGTTGTTCAGTGGCTCACTGCTAAGCGAACACCCAAGCAGTGTTCCCAATAAGTTGTGCGCTTGTGCAGCCACTCAGGAGAGACTCAAACACTGTCCAGCTGATTTGCAGCATGCACACAGGACTTTTGTTTCTAAGGGTGGTGCAGATCTGCACATGCCTCAGTGCACATAACAGTTATTCTGCACATGGATAGAAAATCTTCATATGTGGCTAGAGAATGATTAGAGGGAACGTTGCTCCCAAGCCATTAGGAATAATAGGTTTTAGCTAAATAAGAAACTTCTGTTTTATTCAGTTTGAAACCAAACACATATTTTATAAAATCTGCCTCATTCCTTCCTAAGTGGCCATTGGCAATGTTGTTACCTTATTTGGAGAAATAAGCACCAAAACTGAACTTAAATGTTAAGCCACTCTTCTTTATTTGCTCCCCTTGATTAGCATGTCTAGAGTTCCCCCCGGCTATTCAGCTTTGAATTTTAGGCTCAGTTTTTTAAATCTAATTTGGTGATGCTGAACTCAGCACATAAAGCAAAGGACCATAAAGTAGAGTTACTTCATTCTCAAATTTTCAACGTATTTATCACAGACCGCCAGGGGAATGGTTGTCACAGTCTGTAGAAATTTGCTATTTTTTTCCTTTTCATAATTCATCTTGAAGTTGTAATTTTCTGTTGACTATCCCCCATGAGTAATGTTTGTTCACATCTTCAATACAATGGTTATTTATATATATTTATATACAAGGCACATTGATAGTCCTGGGGTTTGAATCTCTCCCAGAAATATTTCTTTGATTGTCTTTGTCTATACTGCGCTGTTTTTTTCCAACAGAATGTTTGGCTACAGAAGGAGGATTTTACATAGAGGGTCACAATTGCTGTCCACAGTTTTAGTATAATAATTCATATATCAATTACCTCTCACTATTAAGATGTCCCCTCCTTAAGAGGCTCAGTTTCAATACTGCATGGATAGATATATTTATAACTGTCTACACTAGCCCCAAACTTTGAAATGGCCGCACAAATGGCCATTTCGAAGTTTACTAATGAAGCACTGAAATGCATATTCAACACTTCATTAGCATGCGGGCAGCCGCGGCACTTCGAAATTGACGTGCCTCGCCGCCGCGTGGCTCGTCCCGAGGGGGCTCCTTTTCGAAAGGACCCTGCCTACTTTGAAGTCCCCTTATTCCCATGAGCTGATGGGAATAAGGGGACTTCAAAGTAGGCGGGGTCCTTTTGAAAAGGAGCCCCGTCGGGACGAGCCGCGTGGCAGCGAGGCACGTCAATTTCGAAGTGCCGCGGCTGCCCGCATGCCAATGAAGTGCTGAATATTCATTTCAGCGCTTCATTAGTAAACTTCGAAATGGCCATATACGTGGCCATTTCGACGTTTGGGGCTAGTGTAGACATAGCCTTAGGGGAGAGAGGGTGTTTGTTGCTCACTGGTCTTTTTCATGTTATAAATAGCATTTCAAATCACTTTGCAGCTCAAAATTAATTGAAAAGTCAAATGTTTTACTCTAATTTGAAGTATCAGAGGGGTAGCCTTGTTAGTCTGTATCTGCAGAAACAATAAGTCCTGCATGTATCTGATGAGGTGGTTCTTTGCCCACAAAGGGTTACCCTCCAATATATCTGTTAGTCTGTAAGGTGCCAAAGGACTTCTCATTGTTTTTTACGCTAATTTGAGTCCCCAGGATGCACCTGTTAAAAACTACCACAATATCAAAATGAAGACGCATAATGGCCAGACCATAAAAACCATCTTTGTAATCCTACAGTTTATTACAGTATATGGATTTGAGGCATTTTTATGAATCTGCTTAGTATAATTAACACTTTTTTAAAAATTGCAGCATTGTAGGTAGGAAAACAATTCTGTGTATTTCTAGAACAGCAGTTCAGATTCATGCAGTGATCCAAACACGCTCATTTGTACTGTTTCATCTAACCACAAAGAAGGGTCATTTTACTTAACTACTGCGTTATGCCCTCCTATACATGCAATCTTTGCTTCATATCCCTTCAAGACTGTGCAGTAGCCTGGGCAATATCTCTCATTTCATGGGGCAGTATTGGCAAAGACTTACTCTGTGGCTATCTGCATTAAACCTGCCCTATGAATACCATTTGTCATGTGTTAGAAGATATTGTCTGTTCCTGAGGACAGCAGATGATAAATCTTATGTAGAAACAATATTTGTCTTTCAGTGCACAGATTCATTCTCTTCCATTACAATAACATTTGCCTCAATCAACCCATAATACCTTTTATATTCTCCGAGGGGAGCCAGGTCTGTAGATAATTAGGTACACAAATGCTGGCTTTCTATTATCACTTTGTTCGACCAGCAAATGTTTACCTGGTACATCATATAGGCTCCAACAAGTGGTTGATCTTCTTACCCTCTGTTGCCTATTGAGTTTAGTTTTTTCTTTCCCTCCTCCATCCCCATATGTGTTTCCCACTCCACCCCCCATACCAATTTGATTTAAAAAAGAAAGCTCAGAAATAAGAAACAAAGAGGCCTCAGTGTGTTGTGTTCCCTTCCTCTTGCTTGTGACAGGTTAACATATATTTCACACTATACTGTGCAACATGCCAAGAAAGGAGTTAAATCATTTTCAAAGGTATGAAAGCTATGGTATGAATAGCTTTTTTTTGTTTTTGTGAAAGTGAGTAATGAACTGGTTGCATTTTTTCTTGAACAGGCTTCTGTAACACTTGCTGGTTTTATTCAGCACAATTTTTTCCATAATATTTAATGACAGGAGTGCTGCATACATTTGCATAATATGTCTTTTTTTTTTGCAAGAGAAATGAGGGCATATATGACAATACCTCACGATTTTCTCTCTTTCCTGTCAATTATCCTTGAGTCATCCCAGTCGTTTAAGCTTTAGGTCAATAAAATGAATCTCAAAGCAAAAGTCTAGCATGCGTTAAGGTATTAACTCTGTAGGGTGCCTTGGAAAAGTGAATATTTTTCCATTGCCCTTTTCCCTTAGCATCCGTGTTTTTCCAATTTTCTCCTTCTGTTAGGAGGTTCTCTTATGAACATTTAATGTGGTTTTATCATAACAATCTTTGCACAGACATTGGTACCTATCCACATGAATTTTACTTCTCAGTATACATTGATGAGTGAGTGGGAATGTGAATCTCATTTTGTCCTAAAACAAAAAATAATGCAATAAAGAGAGAAAACTTGATCCAAAGCTCATCAAATTCATTGGGAGCCTATAAATGTAATGAGCTTTGGCTCAAACGCTTGGTGGGTAAAATTGTTTGTGGGTATTTGATATGTCGGATACATCTCATCATGAAAAAGAAAAAGTACCATTCACCATTGATGCTATGGTGGAACTTACTGAACAAGAGTACTCGATTCAAATTAAATGAGCATGTGACATGGATAAAGTTGACTGAAATGAAGAGATTTTGGCTTGCTAGTGCAAATCCTGTGCTTATGAAAACAAGATATCACTTGATGTATTTATATTCCTTTTGAAAAATGTATGCAAATAGCAAAAGTAATTCAGGTTGTACAGTTAACCTCTCAAAAATTAGGAAATGCAAAATTAAGACAAAGTACAACCTGATTCCTTCCCCTTCGAATATATACATTTGGATTAGCATGTGGCCTTAGGAGTGTCATGGAGCCATACCAGCCCATGGGGTTTAAGTGGGAAAGCACATAATTACTCGTGTCACAATGGTCTTTATTTTTTTGTCTATTTCATCTTTAACCAGGGTGAAATAACAGGATGCAACCACCAGCGGTGGCATGCTGCAGAGAGGGGGTGTAATGTTGCCTTCTGGAGGAATTGCTACTTAGTGTTCATTGAGCATGCTCAGGTGAACAGAGCGTGCTCTGGAACTCTCCTGAAGACAGCCTGAAGGCAGTGGCAGGTAACCCAGGCTTGGGGTCCCCCTGCCCTCTCTGCCCATCCTCCACCCCGGCCCTGTCTCCTCTTATGCCCCCAGTCCTGACTCCACCCCACACATTCCCCAACCATCTGACATGAGCCCCCTGCACTCCACCCCCCGCACTTAAATTTCTTACAGGTTCTGTTATATTGCAACTTCCAAAATCCCTGCCCTGAATTCACCCTTATGGGTGGTGGAGGTGGGTTATGTAATAGGATAACACCTGTAAGAAATGTGTTACTTTCATCACCACCTTAAACTGTTCCTTTTATTACTCATCCATCATTTCCACTCATTTGTAGTAAGAGACTGCCCTCAGACAAAAAAAAATCAAATGCAGAATGGCATCTCGTGAGAAAACATGCAGCATTTGCTACAAAACACCCCAAGGGTGATGTGCAAATAAAGCTTGCAAAGAGCTGCAGTGAAAAATGAAAATGGGAGAAAATAGCCTGTTGGCATGGTCAAAACAAAACAAAACAAAACACCTCTGCAAGTTTTCTGGGCTCATACAGCACTATTTGGAATGGGAAGCCTTTCACTGATGGGATTACATGAAAAGATGCATGCTAAAAATTGGTCGTGAATTATCTGAGTTTCACAACAAGGACAAAACCTTACAGAAAATTCAAGACAAGCCATTATTGGCAAAAACAGTTCATGAAAGAGCCATGGCAATGGCCCATCAAATTGACAGTGAACAAATGCAAAATTTGACTACAGCTACTTACCTTTCATTTGCTTTGGACAAGACAACCAACGTATGTGACATTAATTAGTTGTATATTTCTGGAACATTACAGTACATGAAGAAATGATAGTGCTATTACCACTGCAAAGTGAAGCGAGGGGAGAAGACATCCTTCAAGCTGATGAGATTGTGAACAAGAAATTGTGCACCTGTGTATGGTGAATGTAGCACAGTTAGCAAATACAAGGGATCCCTTACTCTTTTGTCTGAACAGCTGAACCTCCTGTTTTTGAACTTTCATTGCATTGTGCATCAGGAAGCACGTTGCGCTCAGGCTTGTGGAAATGAGCTTGGAAATAAAATGGGACTTAACATTCTTACTGGCAATTGGATTCTTGCCTGAGCCCTTAATCACAGTCAACTTCAGTCACTGCTTGAGGCAGTAGATTCGGAATACCCAAAATCTACTAATGCACAGGAATGTTCAGGGGTTGTCTCAAGTTTTGTCTTGTTCTGCAGCCTGCATTAATGAGATTGAGGTGCCAAACACGCTGAGCTTTCCAACTGTGACAGGTTGCTCAAGTTTTACTAGCCCATCAACATTACTGGTCATTTGAGTTGAACCTTAAGCTACAAGGGCAAGGAAATACAGTCCTGACTCTGCCGCAGGCTGTGTTTGGATTTGAGTCAAAATTGACCGTCTTCATCAAGGATATCGAAACGAGCAGACTGGCACATTTTGAAAGACTATGACTGTTTTGTGATTCGTATCGGAGAGCAAATTCAAATAACAGCCTTGATTTGCAGCAGTTTATCAGATTAGATTATGGGTTCCTAATGGCATTCAAGTCTTGTTTAGTTGACTTTTACAAACAGTGCTCTGTTTAAGCTTCTGATTTTTGCACCTGAAGCATCCATTAATGAACTGGATTTGACAGTCATTCCAGGCATCTCAGCCAGCGATTTGGAAATTGAAATAGCAGATTTCAAGGGTTTGGACATCTGGGTGGAAAAAATTGCCTAACTGAATTCTGATTGGCTATGTCTACACTAGAAGCATCTGTCTACCCTGGAAGCATCTGTCTACAGAAATTACTGTTGGAAGAGAGCATCTAGACAGCTTTGTTGTGGACAGTTTCTGTCAACTAAATGCATTTTGTATGTAGACACTCCGTGAATTTTATCTACAAAACCCCAGTTTTGTCTACAAAACTCTCTAGTATAGACACACTGATTGAGTTTGCCTTCTTGACAACATGCATAATTGGCAAAATTGCATAAATGGGCCGACATGAAGAAATTCGAGTATGATGATAATTTGATTCTGAAAACTTGGAAAGAATTTCCTATAACATACAACACCATGAAGAATGTCAGCTTGGCCTTACTTTCACTGTTTGGCTCCACCTATGTCGGTAAGCAGGCTTTCTCTCATTTGAATTGTATCAAAAGTAATTTGCTCTCAAGATTGACACAAGACAGCCTGAATGTGTGCATGAAGCTGGATTTGACCAAGTTACGTTGTAAACTTCAGAGAAATTCACAAAAGATGCAGTAGCAGAAAACTAATCAAATAAAGTCTGTGAATACAATGTTTAATTTATGCTCTTGTTAATCTTCATGTCAATTATCAATGATATTAAATTGTGTATTTGTAGCCAGGCAAATGGACGTTGTTTTGGCTCTTTGTCAACCTCTCATTCTGTATTTTGATGTAGTTTAGCTTCAAAAGACTGCTGACTCTGATCTAGCAGCACATGGCCTAGTAAATTTGGTCGAAGTTGGAAAAAGGTAGAAAAGAGTAAATTCTAAAGCGATTTGGCCCCTCCAAGAGAATGTTTTTTCAACAGTTTTATTACTGAAGGAACTCCAGTTTGATTGCTTCCACCGACCTCGGGTATGCCAGTTCTCTTTAAGAAACAGGGGCTGGACTCAATGACCTCCTGAGGTCTCTTCTAGCCCTAGCATTCTATGAAACAGATTGTGAGGTACCACAAGACTCAGTTACTATTCAAAAATGTATTTTTCCCAAATGAAAATAAAAATATCCCATTAAGTGTCAGTGATCGACAAGTTAGTTCAGTATAGAAAGAGCAGAGTCTACTAAAAAGAAGTATAAGTCAGTAAGGATATGGGGGACCATTTATGAAAATCGAACATTTGTAAGGAAACAAAAATATAGAATGTTACATATGTGTATCTAAGGTGGTAGAAAAATACCATGATATATTGTCCAAAGAGAAGCCTACTATCAGTTAGTTAAAGAACATCACATAATGCATGTATACACAAGAAGCCAGAATTACAGCTGTGTATTCATTTTTAAATATTATATTTCTGTACTTTGGAGTGCTTAGTTATATGTTCTTTTAATGTTTTTGTAAAATATTTCCTTTTAAAAATTTAAATAATGAAAATAAAAATTAAATGTATTAGTACATGGCTGTCAGCTGACTCACTGGAGGTCAAACTACAACTTAACTTGTAGAAGTGGTCAATCCATGTAATTAATTTAATTTTTCTCCAGAATTCCAACTACTCCATTAAACAATTAATCAGGCTGCTTATATTGACACAAGTGTCTTAATTGTTTAGTTTTATTCCCACTGGTGAAACTGAGAGCTCATCATTTGGAGGCCTAATAAGATTACCACAGTTGCACCTATACTATAACTTCTCCACTAACACTCAGTTCTGTCTGAACACTCCACCTTCCACCCTTTTTGTTTGCATTATGCCTGCCGCAAGAAATTTTTGGTTATATTGCTACTGTTGCACTTTTTACATGGTTAGTGATGTATTTTTTAAAATCTAGTTTCAGTGACTCATTCAAACAGTATTTTTACAGTGGTATGCTAAAGTAGTTAAAACTTAATAGTTGTCAAGTAATTCAGCCACCTCTTATCGTAGGCAGGCTTATTTCATATGCAGTCTTGTGAGCTGGAATTGTTTTCAATATTGCCCTTTGAGGAGGATAATACTACACATAAACAATTTATTCAGCCAACTATAATGTAAACTAGCTGATTAGTTAAGCATATTTCAACTTCACCTGAGATAAGTACCAAGATTTTTTTAAACTAAGGTGAAACCAAGGTTAGCTTTAAGCTACTAACATAAATCTTGGTATTCACTAAACGAGAAGTTGAAATATGTAGTCTGGTCCATGGTAATAAAAGAGATCAGATTTCCATCTAGGTACTATGTTTGTAAGTTCAAGGGAAAATTAAGTTCTGAAGTTCAGGGAAATCACTCGTGGCCTGTAAGCTACATTCTGATTGGGTGTTAGGGAGGAAGGCTGCGCCAAATGCAAGAGACACTGAGTGACGTTTATAAAAGATATTGGCCACATCTAAATGGGTGCTTAGGACATCACTGCTGCCAGCAGCACAATGCTAATGAGGTTTCTAAAACTTGCAAATGGTTGCCCATTTGTAAACTCACACAGATAATTCGCATAGCCGCGTGAGATTACTCTGTCAGCAGAGCGGGGAGCTGGCAGTAAAGAAGCAGTGTGGACATGCCTCTGCTGGTTAAACCCCACTCTCTCACCAGTCCCTTATTCCTGAAAAATGGGCAACCATTTGCAATTTCTAGAAACTTCATTAGCATAGCACTGCTGGCAGAAGCTCTGTGCTAAGTGCCCATTTTGATGTGGCTATTCAGTTTCAAGTTGGGAACCTCAGAATGACACGCTGAAATCCGGTGAACTTCCTAATGACTGTTTCATGGTGCAGATGATGCTGAGGACAGTAATGAGCTTCACAGAGTGCTGTTAGTTCACTGTTAGTTCATCTATAGTGTGCCAATATATTCAACAATACACATTACCAAACACAGTAAAATCTTAAGGCTGCTGCAGACTACCTAAGGCATTAGAGGCACTGAGATGAAATCCACATAGATGCTCTAAGTTCTGATGTACATACTTTCTGGGCACTTTGTGTCCTAACAGGTGAGCAGGCACTCCAAATATTGACTGTTTGAAGTGCTGACCTTAGATGTTCTACGGGGGCAGTCACACTCTCAGACATGGCAAAAGTGCTTGACAAAAATAAGACTAATCTACTAGAGATCATTTATGGGAACCACCAGCAGCTAGGAAAACTGGTCAAATCTTCAAGAATTCCGTTGGAAGCTTCTTGATACATCAAGTGGCTTGGAAAGTTAGATGTGAGAATCTAGGCTATTAGGGATTAGCTGGTCATCAAGTCTGGGATACTTTTGTGAAAAGTCCATTGATTGCTATCATTTTTGACAGTTAATATTCTTTTGAAAGTCATGAACAGGAATAGCAATGAATGCAGATTTTCTCATAGCTTCACATGGTATAATTATTAACCACCCATTATCCTATATCTCAAGGAGGTAATTTTCAGAGTTGAAACTGTGGTGTGGGAGTTTGAAAATTGTTCTCTAACTTTGATTTTTAGATCATTAAAGCAATGTTGTGAGTCCAATCTCACCTGTTTTAATTTTTCTTTACTTCTACTGGTAGACAATTAAATCCCCTCCCCTACAATACTACTAGCTAAGCAGCTCTGGGTGTATTTATAGTCCCAACACCTTGTGAGGAAGGGAAGTGTTAGTAGCCTAATTTGAGATGGGAAATAGAAACACAGGCTGCTTCTACACTCTCACTCTCCCTTTGGCAGTGCCATGGTAATGAGGCAATTAGAAGCAGGCTAATGAGGTGCTAATGTGCATATTCAGTGCCTCATTAGCATAATGGCAGCCACACAAATTTCAAAGTGCAGACTTTGACTTGCAGATTGACAGTGTAGATGGGGACAGCTTTGTAATAAGTGCCCCATTTTGACATTCCCTTACTCCAATCTAGTTCAGTGGGAGTAAGGGAATGTCGAAGTGGGGTGCTTATTTTGAAGCCGCCCCATCTACACTGTCAATCTGCAATTCAAAATCTGCACTTCGAAATTCACATGGCTGTCATTATGCTATTGAAGCTCTAAATATGTACATTAGTGCCTCATTAGTCTGCTTTGAATTGCCTCATTACCATGCCATCTGCAACAGGAGAGTGAGTATAGAAGCAGCCACAGACTGGTCTAAGGTCACATAGGATGTCTGTTGTAGAATAAGAAGTTGAACCCTACCCACTGTACCTCATCCAAAAGTTAAATTCAGTTTATAATCCTTTTCATTCATGGAGGGTGCATTTAATATATGAGGCAAATTAAATAAGTAGTATCAGCCATTTCTCATGTATACAAGATATTTTGCATTTTGTATGTCTATCGAGTACTCACTATACAACATGTTAGCTCCATGTAATGCTCTGAATGTTCAACATACAAAATTTCAAAGTGATAAAAAGATGTGTATGTATTTTTATTTGGAAAACCCCTGTACAGTATATTGGTATTGTAGCTGATACATTTCAGCAAAGCATCTTTTTATGTACAGGAACCAACAGGGCTAATTTGTCAGTGGCTGAATCATCTCTCTGCTGAATCACCAGTCTCTTAAAAATAGTAGGGTTAAGGGGATGTTTTTGTCCTTCTTTCCAAGATGTTAGATTAAATTGGTACAATATGTTAGATGTAAACTGGTGAGAAATTTAAGACTCCGAGTGAGAGATGAGTGTATGCCATCCACTGACCCTGTCCTTTGATCTTCACGTATCATCTTTGAGAGACAGTGGAGTGCCAAGCACTGATATGCTAACACTGTAAGGGAATGCCATGTTCACACGTGCCATTTTCTAAAGGAATAATCTTGTCTTCTTCTGGGAATAATATCAAAAACAATCTGTCTCTTCCATCATGAATAAAAGAACCAGTTGAGAAGAGCTGTCATTTTCACAGGTCAGCAATACCTCAATGGATAGAACCTCCTCCAGAAGTAAAACACAGGGTAAAACACAAATAGTGAGTAAATGCCCAGATTTTCGAAAGAGCTTGCCTCCCACGCAGGCATCTAAATGAAGTGGGAAGAGTTTTCAGAGTGCTTAGCACCCAGTTGTTCCTACTGAATAAAAATATGTCACGCCACGACTCACAGCCCTAAGAAATGGAAGTAAAATTAAGTCCCATATTTCCAAAAGAGTCTCAGATATAGTGATTCCACACCCTTCCAGAAGTAATTGATCATTGGAACCAGGTGTGTGCTTCAGTACTCATCTGTAATCACAACTTTACAAAAGTTAGTAGTAGAGATGGCAAAAGCAGTTTCAATAATACATAACTGTTTACCCCAAACTCAAACTGCAATTTTTTGAAAGCTACAGTTGAGCAATGTTTAAAAGGGACATCCCCCCCACACATGTCCCATATCCCTGTGTATTACCAGGTTGTAAGTAGGAATGTTAATAAAAGTGCTAAAATAATATGGAATGCCATTGTGACATTGGAAGGGAAGGCCTACAGGAGGAAAGAATTGCAGGAATTCTCACAAGGAATCTCTTATGAGATTTCCAGCTCAATTTTTAAGTTCAGGTAGTTTGAATAAGCATCCAAACATCTGGGTTCTTGTTCTTCTTTAATCATTTCTAAGCCTTTTGATGTTTGTTGGCCATTAGTTAAATATGCTGTACGAAGCCTGCTTGTTAAAACAAATAATGTCAAGAACTCCACTCAGACGTGCAAAAACCATGAAAGCTGAAATTTCCTGCTTACCCACTAGTGTTATTATTTGTACTTATTACAACTGCAATAGCACCTAAAATGTGCCAAGCACTTTCCAAATCCAGACAAGGAAAGTCCTTAATCCTGAAAATGGGGTGACTGCCTAGCCTTGAGGTGTTTTCTACCTGGAGATAAGCTAGGCTTCTGCATTGTGTGTGAGGTTTCTAAAGAGCCCTGTGCCAGAGATTAGAGAAATTCTGTGGCCACAGGAGAAGGGGACAGATTGGAAAATCTGTGTGGAGCTAACTCTACCTCAATCTTTCCCAGTAGGAAATATCTCCATTTCCATCGTCTGTCCTTCAGCCTTTTTCCTGACTACCCTACCCATCTCCAGCCTCCACACTAGGACACAGCTGGGAAAGGTGGCTCATAATGATGGAAGTGGGTGAGAGCAAGGAATGGCTTACTTAGCCTAAAGAGATAGAAGAGAGCTTATTCATTGAAATCCTTCAAAACCAGAGCTGTTAACAAGAGACAGATGCAGAAATAAACTTTTTACCTAACAACTGTTTTATCAGTACAACAATATGTTGCATTTTACATATCACCTTGTCATGATCATCCATTTGAAAGACACATTGCAGTATAAATATTACTTTGGTTTGTTTATTTTATTCATATTTCATTTACAGCAGATTCCAAAATAAAATAAATGTAAATTAAATTAATTGCAATTCAATAATTAAAATAAAACACAAACAATATATTAAATTAATGTAAAAATGTCATTAAACAGAATTAATTTGAAGATAATAAACCACAGATGAAAGATTCAGCTCTTGTATTTTTTTCATGTCTAATTTTGTTTCACACTTTATTCCTATGCTTTCTTATATTGCCCTGTGGCTCCTTTGCTGTTTTTATAACTTTTTATTCTGGCTCAAATTTGAAATATGGTATAGCATTTGCAAGCTTCATTTGGCTAATAGAGGACAGTGTCCCATCAAGTCTAAAATTGGGCCTGAATGGTATCTCATTCTTTCAAACTACACTGAACAAGCTCTCTTCTCCTTCATTGGAGTAGGGTAAACTAGGGGTAAATCTATACTAGGGAAATTAGTCAATTACAGATACTCAATTCAAGCTATGGCATTTGCATAGCTAGACTCAATGTATCAGACTTGACTTACTTCCCTAGTGAAATACTAGCCTCTTTAGTCTCACATCAATGTCCCTTACTCCACAGATTGTGTGGAATACAGGGGTTGACAGCCAAGCCCAGAGAAGTTGTTTTTGCTCCATTTTCACCAGATGCACAAAATCAAACTCCGGAAGATTGAGAGCAACACGTTGATCTTCTGGTAAGTATATACAGGCCCTGAGGTAAGCCTTGCAAGTTTTTATGGTATTGGAGATTTGAAACAACATTGCTTATTGTCTCTTTCAGTGCCTGATGTATGGTATGGTTACACTGCAAAGTTATTTTGAAATAACAGCTGCTATCACAAAGTAACTTTGCTAGCATAGTGGTTTGAGCAGTGCCCCCAACCCCCTGGTTATGAGATCAGCCCTTCAAGGGGCTGTTTAGGGATCTGGGGCAAATGGGTTACTAATAAAAGAAGGGATGGTGCTTGGCCCTGTCCAGAAGGCAGAGGACTGGATCCAATGATCTCCTGAGGTCCCTTTCAGCTCTATGTGATGTGTACACAACATAGCCACTATTTCAAAATAATTTTGAAGTAGGGGTGGCTTAAAAATAGGTAAACCTCATTCCATGAGGAATAGTGCCTATTTTGGAATAGGGGTGGTGTAGATAGGGAATAAGGCCTATTTCAAAATAAGCCACTGTGCATCCAATGGCTCTATTTTAAAATAGGCCCTACACGTGTATATGCTCTGTTTTGCAATAGCTAAGTGTTATTTCGAAGATCCACACTGGCAATGCTGGCGGGTCCAAAGGGGTAGTTTAGAGCATCTTTACCATCACGGGATTCTTTTTATCCTGAGGAAATTCCAAGGTGATCAGATGTGTCAGCATTATGACTCTTTGGCCGTGTCTACACTAGCCCCAAACTTCAAAATGGCCACGCAAATGGCCATTTCGAAGTTTACTAATGAAGCGCTGAAATGCATATTCAGCGCTTCATTGCCATGCGGGCGGCCGCGGCTCTTCGAAATTGACGTGGCTCACCGCCGCGTGGCTCGTCCCGACAGTGCTCCTTTTCGAAAAGACCCCGCCTACTTCGAAGTCCCCTTATTCCCATCTGCTCACGGGAATAAGGGGACTTCGATGTAGGCGGGGTCCTTTCAAAAAGGAGCCCTGTTGGGACGAGGCACGCAGCAGCGAGCCGCGTCAATTTCGAAGCACTGCAGCCGCCCGCATGCTAATGAAGCGCTGAATATGCATTTCAGCGCTTCATTAGTTAACTTCGAAATGGCCATTTGCGCGGCCATTTCGAAGTTTGGGACTAGTGTAGACACGGCCTTAGATTGTAGTTTTCTTTCCAGTTCATTGCTCTTTCAGCTGTTTTTCAACCATCAAGTTGGTTAGATTTGGGGAAAGCCATTATCACAATTGGACAAATAAGCTTCTTTCTCACACAATGCAACGCTGCCTCTTGATTTAAGCTATTTCATATGATCTGTTCTAATGGACAAGTGCAGTGTTTTCTTCTATTTTTGTTTGTTCACTTTTTCCCCTGTTGTCTGCTTTCATGAAATGTGACATTTTGTTACACGCTGCTGGTTTTCTGGGTTAGAAAATATTTTTCATTACTTCGCTGATGGGAGATCCATCTAATTTCAGAATGTTCTCCATTTCAGAGGAGTTAGCTGTTTGGTCACGTATGTGGCTACAGTGCATGGTTTTGCTATTGACCTGCTAAGCTTCTATAAATACCATATGTCCAGCTTCTTTGTCTGCTTCTTTTATTCAGCGGTCTGTCAAAGAATGTGTCTTAGGGGTTCTTGCCCCTACGTGATTATACTTGTATTATTTCCTATTTTTTGGCTGTGATTCCATAGAACTCACTTTGCATAAAGAGCAAAGCGAGCACGTTTTACAGCGTTTTACAAATAAGCTTAGGAGGCTGGTCCCAATCTTTGCCTCTAGCCAATGAACACAAAGCATAGTTGAGACTATAGGGAGAGGGCAGAGATGGCTTTAAACCAGCTTTTCACACATTAGCTGGGCACAGAGCCAATCACTCACCATACATTACAGTAGAGGAAGAGCTGCCTTTGCTAACAGACCCCCCAGGGATATTAAGGCAGCCAAAACTGGTCATGAGCCCTAGGAAACCTGGTTGTACCACTTACCCTAACTACGCTTCCCTCAAGCCAGAGAACATAGAAACTATTCCACAGCTTTGTGCCGTGTGAGGATCCCCTTATACAGAGAAAACCCTCATAGACCCTAATATATTGAGTTTAGTGCTACTTTGCACTGGTGGAAACAATATAAATTGACTAGAGGACGGGCTCCATTTGGGGCCTTTACGATAAGCGTAAAAAGCTAAACTAGCATAACTAAAGCACTGTGCCTCTTGCGTGTAAAAGAGAGAGATTTCCTTGGGGTGTTTTTCTGCCTAGGGTGGTGGTAGATGCATTCTATTGCGTAATACAGAGTGGATCAGCAGTACTCAAGGGACTAAAGAGAAAGAGAGATTCCAGAAAAAGCTACAAAGCAGCAGAGAACAAGCAGCCACTATTTAATTCATATAAGTATGCATGAAAGCAGATACATTGCGATTTATATATAGATATAGATATGAAAGCATATCATATATATATAGATCAGGTTTCATGCATATATATACACAGTATGTAGACGAGTGAAGTAGTAGCTGCTTTTTCTTTGCTGCTTCGCAGCTTTGTAGCTTTCCTGAATATTTCTTGTATATATGAAAGCTAAAAATAGTAGCTGCTTGATTTATATATACACACACACACACACACACACACACACACACACTAGTATAGAGTTGCCACAGTGACACTTTGAGTTTGTTAAAAATACAAGGTAAAAAAGGAGAAACTTGACTTACGTTTTTTAGATGCAATTGGTATTGGAATAAAAAAAGGTGGTATTAAGCCATATGCTTATCTTTCAGAAATTAAAAGCTTTCTGAATTGTGCAATCCCTGGCATACAGGGATAAACAGAGTTTTGTATTCTTTTCAAGACCGTTTCAGAACCTAAAATCTTAATTTTAATGTTTTTATCTCACTTGAAGTCAAGAAGTGAATGTAAGACATACTATTGGTGGGGAATGAATGCAGAACTGACAGAGAGAGTGGGGATAATTTTTCTTTGTCCCAAGATATTAGACTATACTTATGGAGTATTTAAAAGTTAATCTTTTTATGAAGGCAGGTGAAACAGTATTCCAAACTTCTCTCATTACATGTTGATGTGCCTACAATCTGCTTTTCCACAAACTTGTAAATATTTGTATAAAAGTGTGCTAAAACAACATAATATTCACGTGGAGAAGAGTTTGTGAAAAAGGAAGCAAAGGACCATAAAAGGAAAAGTGAAAAATTCAGTAGGAGGAAATTAACTGAAAGCCAGTTAACTATGAATTTGGTAAACACCCAGAGGCAAAGAACTTTAGATGAGACAATGTTAAGAAAACTGTGTCCAATAATGTTAAAAGGGTACAGTACCTCCAGTAACTTCAGTCTTTGGTAATTATTCAGTCAGATGACCTGCAGTCTAAATCTGTGATACCCAGGGTGTCACACTGGCTGACCTGTTCCTTGATCTCTTAACCACAAACACAATGGTTGTGGCCACTCTAGCTCCTCCGTTTGGAGGGGCTATGGTAATGTGGCACTTTGGAATATGCTAATAAGTTGCTGCTATGAATATGCACCATCTCATTAGCATAATGTTTGTCATGCATGCTTCGCAACTGCCGGTTTCGAAATGCTCACTGCCTGCGTAGCTGGGGGCCTTTTGAAATAGCCCCTTGATTTCGAAAGCCCCTTCTTCCCATTTGGTTTTGGGAAGAAGAGGGCTTTCAAAATCAGAGGGGGTCATTTCGAAAGGCTCTTGGCTACACAGGCAGCGTGTATTACAAACTCCGTGCATCATTAGCATATTCTGAAGTGCCACATTACCATAGCCCCATTATTTACATACTCTGAATTATTTAGCCAGCAGCCCCAGCAGCCCAACAGTTGCCACTGACATGTCAGTAATCCCTGTTGAAATTCAGTCTTTCCAATACTACCACAACCTCACCAAGCAGGGGTGCTACTGAATAGTGTCCTGTCACAGCAATGTCATATGTAAGACAAGGGAGGTAATTATCTTTCTGTGCTGGGCACTGATGAGGCCTCAACTAAAATACTGTGCAAGTTCTGGCCACCACAGTTCAGGACAAATTGCAGAGAGGCCAGTGTTTAGAAAACCAGACCAAAGAGGAAAAGCTAAAGAAATGCTGGCATGATTAATTTGGAAAAAAGAAGACTGAGGGAAGGATGTGATAAATCTTCAAATATGCTAAGATAAAACCAGCCAGTTGTTTTGCCTGTGAGTTGAAGGAAGGAAAATAAGTAACGGACTTTTTTGGCAGGAAGGGATCTGTAGCTTTGCTATTAGGAAGAAAACTCTCTTATCTTATGAATAATGAAATGCTGAAGGAGGTTTTTAAGTAATGCAGTGGAATCCCACTCATTCAAGGTTTCTCAGAACAGGTGAGACAGGCACCTGGCAGGAATGGCTCAGTACAGTTTGTCTGCCTCAGCATGAGGAGCTTGACAAGGTCTTGTGAGGTCCTTTCCAGGCTCATATTTCTATGATTCTGTTATTCTGCATTCAGGGGAACCGTATCAAAGCTAACAGGTAATCAACACCTTCCCCCATTAAAAATTAACAAATATTAGATCTTCTCATCTTCAACACTGATAAAATGATAATATTCTATGCTGAGTCGCTTAGGGTATGTTTATACTGCAGTTAAAATGCCCAGCTGGCCTGTGCCCTCTGACTCGTACTCACAGGTCTCAGGCTAAGTGGCTGCTTCATTACATTGTAGATATTCAGGCTTTGGCTGTAGCTTGAGCTCTAGGATGCCCCCCCACTTAGAACCTGGGCTGCGGCCTGAACCTGAACAACTACACTACAATTAAACAGCCACTTAAGCCTGAGTCATGAGAGTCCAAGTCAGCTGATATGGGTTTTAGCTGCAGCGTAGACATACTCATAGAAACAATAAACCCAGGATCTGAGTTTCTTTATGATCATAGGTGCTCCTATGTGCATTCACACAGTCACTCCGTCCTGCAGATCAGACCCTTTCTTCTGGCCAGGTACAGTATTAAGATTTAGAACAATCCCCCTCTGTTGTTCATAAGTCATTCGATGATGACGAATTTGAAGTATGTATTTAGTGTTCCATGTTGTAGTGTTTATAGATAGCAAGTTTGGAGAAGACTATTCCATGTTTAAGGGTCTGCAAAAAGTCCTGTCCTGCAAGATTTATCTGCTTAGGTTTAACTTCAAGTGTACCCGTCCTAATATTATTCCCATCACAGTACCCATAATTGTCTTTGATAACACCCAATCCAAAGCCCATTCGAGTCAGTGGAAGGACATACATCAGGGAAGTTTTTGTTTTGGTAAACACTGATCACGACGATACAATTTTCTGTAAATGTAAGCGAATGAATGAGCTCTCCCCTGACATCTAGTGATGACCTGTGGGAAAAGACTCAAGAGCAGAACGTATTTATATAAACACACTCTGCCTAGGTACACAGCAGAGGGAAGTGTTGCCAAAATGAGCAGTTTTGGCTAGTGTTGGATTACAGACCACTTTTGAAGGCAGGGGTAATGGAATGCTATTATCCTGGTTGTACTTAACCTGACCTGAACACTTCAGGAGGAAAGGGTGGGGAGAGGGGCAGCCAACTCTCAGTGCCACCCAGACCACGCCTTCATGGATATATGCTTCTGACTTGTGATTGAGGTGTTTTCCCAAATAAATGTGAGGTTTCTTTTCTCCTTAGAGTAAAAATTTTATTTTGTTATACAAAGGCTTGGTTCTTCTGCCTGTGCAAGTATTGCCTTTTAGAGGTGACTAGGAGTAGTGTTAAGTTTTCCCAGTTTATTGCAGATCTGTTTTGTATGATCAAGAGCATCCCCTAGATTTTGAATCTGACGTTGGTTGCTGCCAACTCTATCTGGCAGAAGGGTTACATGAAAATCTCCATATCTCTGAACAACTCTAATGCCTTCAGTCCTAATGTTTTTGGATAGAATAGGTGTTGAAATTGCCATAATGTTTCTTCGTTAAGTAAATATTTTATGTAACTATTTTTAAACTAATATTTTAAGCTATTATTATATAAGCCCAACCACACAGTTGCATTCAAATGCTATATGATCTAAAGAGCTAAGTTAATGGATCTCCAAAGTGGTTTTGCAGCTACAGCAATATTTGTTTTGTTTTAAATTATCTGTTCTATTCCTTTAATGAATTCAGTCTGCATCCAGTCTTCAGCCCCACCCAAGGGTCTATGGGTTAAGTTTGGGGCATGGCCCTGAGAATCTAGTTCCCCCTTGGTGGGAGAAGGGTTCCCTGGGGGATGGTCCTAGCTGTAGCCTCTGGCGGCTAACCTGCTGGCAGCTCTGGCTTGAGGCCTGCTACCTCAGAGCCAGCTCCTGCCTCTTGTCTGGTCAGCCCCAAACTGTCCTGGCTTCCTTCCTTTTACACCACTCCAGGCCTGACACTGGCCACAGGTGAACCAGGGTGGGGCTGATTGGGCCAACAGGCCTTGTTTAACCCCTGCCTTGCTTGGCCTCCCTCTCACACTCCTACAATTCCTTTTCACTAGGCTGTTAAATTCATTTACACATGCCAGAAATAATGTGTAGTAGTAGTAGTAGTAGAAGTGATGTATAGTTCTTGTAATCTTTAAAAAGGTGCCTGCTGGTACTGTTCATTTCACAGTAGGTAAGTAAACAACACACTGATAAATCTCTATCAATCAAAGCAGCTGCAAAACTAACTGGAAGAAAATGTCATAATCTGAGCAGAAAGCAAAATTTAGAATTACTGAGCCAGACCATCAGTATGCGGAACCCAGTACAAGCCCACGTCACTTGAGATCTATGTTAGTTTATACAAGCTGATGATCTGTCCTCCTGATTATGATGTATACGATGGCTCAAACAGAGGCACTACATCTTTTTGTTTGTTTGTTTGTTTCATTTTCTCCATCCCCTCTGCCGTGGCAGTGATGGCAGCCCTAGCATGTAATTTGTCAGCTTATTCTTTGACCATCTAGATGCTCTCTTTCATTCTGCCACTTGGGCACTGTGCACATACACTTTGAGGTGAAAAAGCTTGTTGAAAAAGCTTTCTCACATAAGCAGAATGATAAAAGGAAGGAGAGAAGTCGGGCGAAAATATTTTAGATGTATAGTCCAAGTAGAGCTTCGTATTCCAAGAAATGGAGCAAATCAAAAATTCCCCTATATCTACGACAGAAGATGTCTTGAACTTCTAAGTCATTTGGGTCGCATTAGATAGACAGTGACAAAGATCAGACAGAGCCACAAATCTGTAATTAGCTTCTTCAGCCATATTATGGCACTGGTCCTAATCTTTAAGGAGCATGCTGTCTTTGGATCAACATCTCCTTGCGCACAGTGCCATAGGAACTAGAATCCAGTGTCAGAGAAATTGGAAGCTGGGCAGAGGCAGTGCCTTCTGAGTTGAGCATCCTATGCTGTTGAAGTCCATACCAATGAAGAAAAGAATGAACTGGAGTCTTGCCACGCACAGGTGCTGTTGCAAAAGTACTATTTCATTATGTGATTCTCCAAAGCAAAGCCTGAAAGAAGTAAGAAAAAGAAACAAAGCTTGCACAGTCTTCTGCAATATAGTAATCAGTAGCGCAAAAAAAGAAGGGTGAAAGACCTGTGTGCTACTCACCATGACCACGTCTACACTAGCAAGTACTTTAGAAAAATCCTTCAAAAGAAAGAGCTCTTTCAAAACAGACCTTGGAGTGTCTACACACAAAACACGTTCTTTCAAAAGTACTGTCAAAAGAACGTGGCCCCCCTTTTCGAAAGAGTTCTTCCATTCCGATGTCAGGAAGAGTGCCATCTTTTGAAAGAAAACGTGTAGATATTCTGCAGGCCTCTCTTGCAAAAGAGCAGCCCTCCATGGTGCCCACCAGATGGAGCACGGAGATGCCCCTGGCAGCACCATCGGGGCTCTATGGTCTCTGAGTCCGGCTGCATTTAAAGATGCAGGGACTCAGAAACCCCATGGCAGGAAGCTGAGAGTGTGCTAGCAGCAGAGAAGACATGAGCCTCTTCCAGCATGCCCTCCTGATGACTCTCCAGAACCACAAGCCACCCCACCACCACCCTGGCCAGTGGCAGGAGCTCTGTGCCCTACAAGCCAGCAGAAGCCTCCCAGGAGGCCAGCCGGGGTCCAGAAAAGAGGTCCTCTTCATGGACAGAGGCCAAGGTGAAGGATCTCCTCTGACTGTGCAGGTATGAGGAGGTCCTCTTCCAGACCAGTGGCCAGCGCAGGAATGCTGCAGCACTGCGATGCCTCTCCAATGACCTGAGCACCTGGGGGCGCCCCAGCCCCTGCTGGACCAAGTCCTCACCCAAGGTAAAGGAGTTAAGGCAGGCCTACTGCCAGGCCCAAGATGTGGCCAGCTGGGCGGGGGTAGTGCCCACCAGCTACCCCCACTATGAGGAGCTGGACCTCCTCCTTGGGCCAAAGGAGGAAGCCACCACCCCAGTAGTGGTGCTGACATAGTGGGCTGAGCCGGAGGACCAGCCAGGACCCTTGGGCATGACCAGCCCCCAGCAGCTGTAGCTGAGCCGGAGCCCCCCAGAGAGGATGACATCTCCAGTTATGGGATGCTCATCATCACCCTCTCATCCGGGTCATTAAGCCAGGAACCATCCACCTGGGCATCCCCTGAGGGACCCTCAGGTAGTACCAGGCATTTTGGACACCCCGGATCATGGGGAGGGGGTGCCTGCCTCCACCACAGCTGGCAGTGGGCTGCCCACATGAGTGCTGGCCCCAGTCAGGATGCACCCTGGACAGCCACATTCCCCAGGCCCAAGAGAGGGCCATGCACAGCACTCAGCACTCACTCCCATGGACAGCACCACAGGCCAGATACCTGGGGCAGAAATGGCGTGTGTGTGGATTATACCCAGTGTATGCCACACCCATGTGGGAACCTCTCAGTGCCTGGAGTCCCCCAGGGCCCTTAGTCCATCAGATGGGGAGCTGGCCATGGGGGTTGGGGGGGCAGGGCCTCTGGGGACAGGTCATGGAACTGATGGGTCATCTCTCTCTCTCCCCCCTTCTGTCTCCACAGCGCCATTGTCCAGGGGCTGCCACACCCCATCCACAGGCAAGGGAACCCTGCACCAGCCACCAAGGGGAGCCAGGGCACCCCGAAGCCTGATGTCCATGTGGGACCACAGCAGGGGTCTATTCTGGAGCCACCACAAGGAGGAGGCCATGGCTGCTCCACACGGCTGCCCTGAAGGAGAAAAACACCATCCTGTGGGAGTGGCTGACGATGAAGCAGGAGGCCTGGGGTGGGAAGTCAGGCACCCTTCATGCCTCACCTGGGCTGTGACTGCCCATCTGTCCCAACCTCCCACTTCCTTCCCAGGCACTCCCACAGTCCCCCCTCAGCCCCTTCTGCAGCCCATGCCCTTGCTGCCTGGCTCCCACCCAACCTCCCCCCTTCACTCAGGGGCCCCAATGACCCTCCCTAAGGCACCCTCCACCATGACCCCCGTGTACACCCACTCCTTACTGCTCCTCCCTCCACACACCCTTCACTGCTCCTGCACCACAAGGGACAAGAGGGTAGTGGAAAATAAAGTTTTTAACTATATATTTGAGCTGTGGTTTAACTACAAACTATGCAAGGGACTATATACGAGGTGAAAGGGGGCAGAACTATGTATAATGTGGCATCTGGGTACAGGGGTGAGCATGGGGGCACCTGAACTTGGAGGGGTGAGGGTGGGGGACTTTTATCAGCAGCAGGGTTAGCGGGACATGAGCCGCGCCAGGTGTGGGTGTCCCTACTGCCCCGGGTCCAGGGTCTGTATCAGGCCTGGGACAGGATGGGACTATGGAGAGGTAGGGGCATGACGGGGGTGCTCCCAAGCTACAAGTTTTTGAATACCTGGGCATCATGGGCCCAGTCCAACCAGCCCACACAGACATCCATAAATCGTCCTTTGGCATCTCCGCAGGCTTGGAGCATCATGGACTGATACCCCTTCCAGTTGAAAAAAAACACCTGTGCTGTGGTCCAGGACCTGGCTGGTGATGTGACTCCCATCCAATGTGCCAAAGCAGTTGGGGTGGAGAATCTGACGATGGCAACACCAAGGTCCTCGACACAGACTACCGACTGCAGGAGGATGGTGTTTATTGCCCTCACAATCTGCATGGGATGGAGTGCCAAGGCACCTTTGAGCACGTGGTGGGGTGCTCCATGCCCCCAGGCCTTGGTTCTGCCCCTTCCCTTCCCAAACCTCCTACCCAGTCCCTGAGGGTCCCCCTTGCTTGGGAGCCCCCTCCCCTCTCCCTGTGGTGAGTGTGTGACCCAAGCATGCATTACCTTCAATGGTTGCCTTGCCCACCCTGAACTGGTACCCGAGTGACTGGTGGCTGTCCGGGGTGGCCAGCTTCCAGATGATGATGGAAACCCTCTTCTCCACGGGGAATGAAGGCCCCATCTGAGTGTTCTGGTGCTGGAAGATGGGGGTGAGCCAGTGACATAGCTCCAGAAACATCTGCTTCATCATGCAGAAGTTCTGGAGCCAGCGGTCACCATCTCAGTCCTCCGTAATGAGCCAGTCCCACAATTCAGCACTTGTGGGATAGCTCCATAGGCACCGTATGACCAGGGGAGGGGCACAGATGTTGCCTCATGGCGGCAGCCTGCAGGAAGGCAGCTAGGTGGCTGGCGCCCCGGAGGCACTGGAGGATTGCAGCAAGCATGATGGCCAGCAGGCTGACCATGGCCTCAAGGAGTTCCCTATCAGAGAGCTGCTGGAGATCTATGGGTGTCTCCACAGTGGCTCCACTCTGTTCCATGTGTGGGATCTACTGTGCTACGGACACTCTGGCAGCCCTCAGTGTGTGCAGAGTGAGGGTGTCGGTGAAGGGGCTTTAAGTGGGAGGTTGGCTGCGGCCCCCCAGAAGGGATGGTCAGCCATGTGACTCCATCCATGCCATTTCATGGCCTATTCTTTTGAAAGAGCACCTGGAGCTGTGTGGGTACTCTCTTTTGACAGAACAGACCAGTCTTTTCAAAGAGCGGATTGAAAGCTCAAGCCGCTTTTTGTGTGTGACCTTCTGGAAGATATCTTCTGGAAGACCTTCGTTTGAAAGGTTCCCTAGTGTAGATGTAGTCAGTGATAGTTAACCATTTAATAGCACCACAGAATATAGATTTAAAGGCCATGGAATTTCCCTAAAATCATTTCTAGAACATGTCATTTAGAATCTTATTTCAAAATGTTCAGTGATGGAGAATTCTCCTCAACCCTTGGTAAATTGTTTCAGTAGGTTATTATTCTGGTTTTTCCATGCCTCCGATCTAGTCTAAATTTATCTAGCTTCAGCTGAAGCATCCATTATCATAGGTTCATCTGCTGGAGTCTATTGGTATAAGGCAGTAGTGGGCAACCTGCGGCCTATGCACATGGAGTATTGTGGTTCCATGTGTGGCCCACAAGAGATTTTGCTTACCCATGCGGGGAGTTGCCAGATTCTGCTCGTTTCTGTCTGTGTCATTTTTTTCTGCCCGTACGGCTAAAATGAAACACGTAAATCAAGGCTGCGTGAAGTGAGGTGCACACAGCTTGCACACTGTACTGACTATGAGATCCATGTCCTCCCTCTGCATCCCACCAAAGCACTGCTTCACTGCAGTTGTTCCACCCTGCAAATTCTAGGCACACAAGCGCAGTTAGCAAAACTACTCTATCCTGGAAGACCGTCTTGGTTATGACAATTTTGCAATCCCTTGGGATGAAGAAGGGCCACTCATGTGGCCCGCTCCCTAACCTATGTTGCCCACTGCTACTCTAAGGGATGTTCTTTCATCATTGCTGTGGCTACTCTCTGAACCCTCTCCAATTTATCCTGCTTGAATTACTGACACCAGAACTGGACACAGCATTCTAGCAGTGGTCACAAGAGGACCGAATACAGAGAAAATCTTACTCAGGATTCCCCTGTTTATGGATCCCTGGATAGCATTAGCTTGAAATAATCTATTTTCCATAAACACAAGTTGATTTGCATTTATAACAGTACCCTCCTTTAGTTCCCAATATTAAATGAGGCCCATGTCAGCTGCTCCACTATCCTTCAAGGGATTGATGTGAAGCTGACAGACTTATAAATAACTAGGTGTTCTTGTTTACCCATTTAAAACTTTGGTGCAACATTTTCTTTCTTTCAGTCTTCTGGAACTTACCCCATGTTCCAAGCCTTACTGAAAATCCACAGTAATAGTCCTAGTAGCTCCTCACCCAGATCTTTTAAAGGTGTTGGATACAAGCTATTTGACCCCGCTGATTTTTGAAAAGGCTATCTGTCATAGCTGCTATTTAACATCCTATAATGGTAAGTAGAGTGATATGAGACTGTGTAATCTGTTTTTCCCCAAACAAAGAACATAAATATTTATTGAACACTTCTGCCTTTTTGCATTGTTATTGACAACTCCACCACTTCCATTTAGTAATGAACCAAGACCAAGAGTATACTTTGTGTTGTCAATATATTTTAAACTCCTTTGTATTGTCCTTAACTCACTGGTCATAGATTTTTCCTCATGTTCCTTGGTTTTTTTGTATCAATTTTCTACAATTTCTAATTCTTGATTTATATTCATTACTATTGATTTTGCCTGTCTTCCATTTTTATATATATTTATTTTTACAGCTGCCTTCATATACACTCTAAACCAGGTTTTTTTTAAAAAATCAGTACAACCTTCTTCTGTAAGTGTGGGATTGTGGCTTTTTCCTCATCCAGTAAGGTGTTCTGAAAGGATTTCACATTATTCACATTTTTACAATCAAATTCTTTCTCACAGCTAATTAGTCTCGTAGTTGTTTTCATCTTTAGGAAATTGGAGATATAGATATAGATATAGATGGTTTGGGTATTAACTTTTCATTTTGTGATAAATTCTGCTAATCTTGAAGGATGAAGTCTAATGCAGAATTCCTTGATGGTGACTGCAACATTTGAGTTAGGGAAGAGCCATGTATTTTGATTAGAAATGCCAAGGATGTTTATGTACTAGCAGCATGAGACCTCAAGCATATGTCACTCAAATTGAAGTCCCTCATAATCACACCACTTTTTCCCTGAACAATATAAAAAAATGCCTTAAGAAGCTGTCATCCTATTCTCTGATGTGATTTGGTGATCTTTAGCAGATACCAATTAGTGTCTTATTCAAGAACATTTTCTTTTCAGTTATTGGTGAGTTGGAAACAGATAATGCCATTTTTGATAAAGCACCACTCACCCTCTTCTTTTGCCCTCTCTGTGTCTCGTAAATATTTTATGAATGTTGATTTTAGCATTCCAGTTGGGCAAATCATCCCACCAGGTTTAAATAATGCCACCTAGATAAAATGTATAATGAGCAATTCCAGTTTCTCTTGTTCTTAACTCAGGCTCTGCTTGGGTTTACATACCATTAAAAAAATTTATTCTTTTCATGTCCTTCGGTTCCTTGAGTTTGTTCTCTGTATCACTTATGTGCTGAGCGTTCATATCTTCTCCCTTTTTACCACTCTGTTTTGCTATTAATTCAGCCACCTCCTGACCACTCTTGTCTGTTTGTCTTTAATGAGATTGTTCCCCCTTCTACTAAGGTGGAGGCAATACAAACTATATAGAACCTCTCCCCACAGAAAGTGTAACAATGTTGAACAAATCCAAAGCCCTCCATTCTACACCACCTACCTAACCAGTGACTCACAAGCAGAATCTTCTACCTTCTGTCATCTTTCACTTAGTGGACAAGAAGGATCTCAGAGAAGATGGTTTGGACATTCTTTTTCTCCTTCAGAATGCTTCTGAGTGCCCTGAAGTCATCTACAATCTGCAAGGCAACTGGTATGGCAATTACAGGGTGTGCACCACCCAAGTGCCTCTTCCCTGTCCCCCCTCTTCCCCTGTTGCTCCTATGCCCTGCCTTCTCCCACCCTTGTCCCACCCCTTCCCCAACCCTGCCCACCCCTGCACCACCTCCACCCACCTCTTCCCATGGACGCACCATGCCACATCCAGTGGGTAGCCATGCCTTCCCTGGAGTGCGTGGAATGGGAGTAGTGCTTTGGGGCCATGCTGCTGCAACGAAGAGGAGAGACTGCCTCCTTACTCATTGGAAGTGGCAGAGGGTGTAATGCAGAGGTGCATTTTCCCTCCTGTGCACCCCCGTGCTGGCACTTCAAAATTTGACGCTTTGAAGTTTCTGTGGGGGAGAATTTAATTGCAGCAATCTGTGTCTTTTTTGCATCACTTTTATCCATTGCAGCACTTCACTAGTAATCTCCCATCCCCATGATTACCATGCCCCCTTCGAAAAAGTCATAGTCAGTATGAATCAACACCAGTGGCTCTGTGCCCGTTGTTCAGTCACCTATCACTTCTTAGCATACTAGTGCTTAGTGTTTTACACATGCAGTAGAGACAGTGATATGCATGGGTTCTGTGTTGCCTTTCTTCAACTCTCACTGATATTAATGAGAGAGCTGCAGAGGTCAAAAAGCAAAATGAGACACTTAGCTTAAAATGATTGTTTCATGATTATTATAACTCTATTAAGGAGAAAACTGTCTTTGCCAAAATATTTGTTCCGTGTATGTTAATAGGGTGCTGCACCCTGCTGGCAATATTTCAGAGGTGACTTTACAGGTATGTCTGAATCCTCCAAACACACAACATAAGAATGACATCCAGCTTACTGCCAACGTAAAATATGCAATGTTTCCATGATACTCAGAACTACTTTGTTTAAGACTTGCAGGTCTTGTTCATTTAGAAGTTTCAATTTTGTTACAAATTTTTTCCATCACTTGTGCCTATTTTGATTTTACCTTTTCATGACTTACCCTGTGTCCACACAAGCCCCTTCCTTTCGAAAGGGGCATGTTAATTAGCGGGTTTGAAAAATGCTAATGAGGTACTGCAATGAATATGCAGCATCTCATTAGCATAATGGCGGCCTCAGAGATTCAAAAGTGCAGCTTTTCGAATCACGCGCCGCCCGTGGAGACGGGACCTTCCAAAAGGACCCCCGCAGTTTTCGAAAGCCCTTCTTCTGATCACCAGATAGGAGGAAGGGCTTTTGAAAACTGGGGGGGGTCCTTTCAGAAGGTCCCGTCTCCACGAGCGGCATGCTATTCAAAAGCTGCACTTTCGAATCGCCGCAGCCACCATTATGCTAATGAGGTGCTGCATATTCATTGCAGCGCCTCATTAGCATCTTTCGAACCCGCTCATTAACATGCCCCTTTCGAAAGGAAGAGGCTCATATAGACGCAGCCAAGGTGAAAACAGGAACCTGCATAGGGCCAGCCCAAGTTCCCCATCTACACAGCCACAACATGGGCCAGCCCCGAGCCACTTGCTCAAGCCATGCTGCCTGCTGTCATCACTCACCTTAACATCACCATGCAGGGCTGGTGTCATTGTTTGCCCACCCCACATGGTCCTCTTTCTCCTTTTAGGGGTGCATGGCCCATTTTTTGGCAGAAATAGGTATTTGTCCCATATGCTCGGCAAGTGATGATTTTTTGCCAAAAAAGTGGAGTTGTCTGTGACAGGGCTTAAAAGGGGGTGTGCTCCAGCTAAAATGGGACAAATGGTCACCCTACCCATCATGTTAATTTTGTACTCTCTATAGCTGTGTCTACACTAGCCAGCTGTTTCACAATAGCCGGGCCAACTTCGAAATAACGCCCGCTGCATCTATACGTGCCGAGCACTATTTTGAAGTTGAAATTGACGTAAGGCGACAAGACGTTGAAATCACTATCCTCATCAGGAGATGGGAATAGTGCCCTACTTTGACATTCAACGTCGAAGTAGGGCACGTGTAGAGGATCCACAACCCGCAACATTGAAATAGCGGGGTCCTCCATGGCAGCCATCAGCTGTGGGGTTGAGAGACGCTCTGTCCAGCCCCAGAGCTCTCTGGTCGCCGTGTGCAGCAGCCGCTTAAAGCTCCCCGCCACCTTATTTCCTGTGGCGGGAAGCTGAGAGAGTGCAGGCAGCAGCACAGACAAGTGCACAGCCTGCACGCTCTCCAGAAAGCCCCAACCCACCACCCAGCACCCATGGCAGCCGGGCAGCCCCCCAAGCACACACAGGGCACCCCCCCACAAGGGGACCCAGGGCTCCCAGCCATCCAGCCAGTGGGGGAAGAGGCAGCGGGGCCCCTCCTGGTCCGACGCCGAGATCCAGGACCTGCTGGGGCTCTGGGGCGAGAAGGAGGTGCTCCAGGTAATGGGGAGCAAGTGGTGGAACGCAGATACATTCACCCAGCTGGCCGAGGGCCTGGCTGCCAAGGGTCACCCTGTCCACACTCCTGATCATGTCAGGAGTAAGGTAAAGGAGATGCGGCAGGGTTACACCCGGACCCAGGACACGGCCAGCCAATCTGGGGCTGCCCCCGCCACTTGCCCCTTTTACAGGGAGCTCAGGGAGATCCTGGGCCCCTGGCACACCACCTCCCCCCTGGCCACCTTTAACACCTTGGTAGACGAGCCCCAGCAGACTCCAGAGCTGGAGTCCGGCCCGGAGACCAGCTCTGCACCCCAGGAGCCCCCAGAGGAGCCCACCCGGGACAGCAGAGAAGGAGGAGGATGCCCTCAGTGACGAGGGGCTGCTCATCGACCTCCCCTCCCACAGCTCCAGCAGGGTGTCCACCTGATAGGTGTCCCCTGACCGTGGCAGCAGACCATCAGGTATGTACCCCAGTGCACACCCCCGGGTTAAGGGGCGGGGACAAGGGACATGACCAGGGCCCTCCACACCCAAAGCTGACCACGGCCCTGAGGAGAGCAGTGGCATGTCCCTCATAAGAGTCCATCAGCCCCTGTCCCCCAGGACAGTGCCATGCCCCATCCCTCACCAGCTTCACAGAGTTGGGCTTCTTGAACTGTTTTGGTGCTCTGGCCAGGATGCTGTACTGGCCACCACCCACTGTGCCAATTCCAAGTGGTCGGCTGGGGAGATGTCCGCTGGAATCAGGGCAGCTATGGGGGAATCACCTGGGGCAGCTGCAGCGGAAGCTGCGGAGGGGGGATTGGAGGGGGGCTGTGGTGGCGGGTGGGGGGGTCTGTGAGCTATGGGGAGGTTGATTGAGGCAGGAGGCCACAGTCTGGGTGAGGGTTTCAAGACAATCTGCCACCCGCACCCATGCCTCCCACCTGGTTTGCTGTCACCTATTCATCCCCCATCATGATGGCGTCCAGCCTGATGGTGACTCTGCACAGCCTCAGGGTGGGGTGGAGTGGCAGCCTCCTGGCCCTGGGCTGCTGGGGGTACTGGACCTGTGGCAACAGAAGGGAATAGAGGGATAGACAATATGTCCTGAATCCTGACCCTGGGGGCAGGGGTCCCCACTCCAATGGCTCTCCCTGCACCCCCTCTCCTTTATGGCCTGTGGGTCCCATGGGATACTGGATGCGGATTGGTGTCCACATGGTGTGGCTCGCATTGGGGGTCAGTCACTCCCCCATTCCCTCCCAGCTGTGTGGAATGTGGGGCTGGTGGGGAGGTGCAGGCTCTGCATGTCACATGGATGAGTGGCCTCCTGCTGGCTGTGGCAGGGACAGGGTCCCCCTTCCCCAGCCCTTGAGGCATCCTGAACACCCAGTACCTTCCTTCTGCTCCCTCCATGAAGACTGGAAATGCCCTGGTGGAGGGGTCCTGACTGGATGATCTGCAGGGGATCACGATGATGAGGGTCCCATCACTGGAACCCTCATAATCCCTGATGGCCTCTTGGTCGTGTTCCCTCAGGCAGTGGATAGTGACACCTGAGGGCCCTGGCTCCTTCTCTGTGGCTGTCTCGGGCTTGGGCTCAGTGGAGGGGTGCGGCCATGAGGAGGAGGTTCTCGGGGGTAGCACCTATCAGCTCCTGATAGTGGGGGCACCTGGTGGGAGGTGCCCCTGACTGGCTGGTGGCACCTCAGCTGCAGCAGTATGTCTGCCTCAGCTCCCTAACTTTGCAATGCACCTGGTCTCTGGTGCACGTGGGGTGCCCCCGGCACTGAGGGCCCTGGAGAGGTGTTCAAATGTGTTTGTATTGTGGTGACACACCCCAATCTGGAGGAGGCCTGTCTCTTTTCCGCAGTGGCTGAGGAGGTCCTTGAGCTCCTCCTCAGACTGGGAGGGGGAAGGAGCTTCTGGCTCACCACTGGCTCGGCTCCTGGGAGCCCTGGGTGGACTCACCAGGGGACCCCTGGGAGGCACGGGGCTCTTGGCTACTTGCCATTGGCACAGGGGTTGGCAATCTCTGGCCTGTCATCATGGGGAGGGCATGCAGCTGAGAGCTCATGCTCACCCTTCTGCTAGCATGCTCTCAGCTTCCTACCATGGGTTGCTGGGTGCATATTTCCTTAAACACGACTATCAGTGACCATAAAGTCCTGCCTGGAGTGGCTCAATTTCCTACATACTCCTGTGGGCCACTGCCATGGTGGACTCATTATTTCCAAAGGCAGACCGCGGAGCATCTACACACATCCTATTTTGAAGTTACACTACAGGAATGGAGGAATGACTTCAAGATATGGCCCCGTTACTTCAATCCCAATTTCAAAATAGTGTATAATATTTGTAGACACTTTGCAGTGCTTTTCGAAAGGAGGCCTTATTTTGAAATTATTTTTCAAAAAACCGCTATGTAGACACAGCCATATAGTGGTACCTTGAGGAGCATAGACAATTGACAAATCTAGAGCAGAACCCAGGCTGCTCTCTCTTATACTAGAACTGAAATCAGGATTATTTGAGGATCTGGGCATTGTACCCAGATTCATGACTGCCTCATCTCAAGCTCCAGATGAGTCTTGGCATATAAATGAAAATGAAGTGGAACAACATGACACAAAGGAAAAACAGGAATTAATGCACAAAGTAATTATCCATTCAAATTCTGTTGTATGTAAGGTTAAAGGTCACTAGAATGATAGATCAAATGTCTTGGAATTTCACAGACTGTTCATTGTTAAAGGGATAATTTAAATGTGATTCAGCTGGTCCTGTAGAGAGAGAGAAAACCATCCTTTTTACCAGTGTGACCGGAGCCAATGTATATGCAGTTTTAAACTTGAACAGAATTTTTTTTAACCACAGACATGAACAATTCTTCATATTATCTTCTTCTGATGACTCTGTTTTAGGTGATCATTCTGATATACCAAAGAATTTTCAGTTCCTCAGGGGTTTGGGATGTTCAAATTGTGTCTTACCAGAAATAGATGTAAGCTATTCTCATGAAATGGAATAATCCCCATGGACCAACCAATTGGTCCAAATATAATTATTTCTTGTTCTGGGGCTGTCATTTATATTTGAGGAGTGAAAGCCTTCAGGAAGTCATAACATTAACAATTTATTGCAGAAATCTTTCTATTTCACTATCTGTATCGTATTCTCAGTTTGAGTAAGGTAGACATACTCCCTTCACCTCGTTGTCCTATTGGTCTTTTTCCAAATGATGAAATGACATTTTATGAGTTAAAAAGATGTTATCAGTTTCATGTATTAATACAGCAACTTCCCTCAGGCTTTCATCTGACACACCGTGGATTTCATAAAAAAAATCAGATTCTCTTCGAAGGTGAGTTATAAGAGATTCGCATTTCTAGATCTCACAGAAGATGTGAAAGATTATGAGCAGGCTAAAAGAATTTAGAAACCAGGGGACAGTCATCACTCCTGAGACTTGGAGGGGTGGGGTGGACTATCAGAGCTGCACATTCTTCTTTTCATCATTGAGTGACAGGAGTTTGGCTGAGTATTCATCTGCGCCCTCTGTTACCTTCCCACATAGGTGGGATGTGTGTATATTTCTCATAGCTGCTTTTTGGAAGCTTTGAAGCATGATTTGAGTTTATTTTTTCTTTTCTAGTGTTTGTATGCTTGTCAGCAGCAACTGCCTACTAGAAGAATATAGTGCTGGTAGCTGAAATGCCACCAATTATAACTAACAACAAAACTGCTCCTGGCTGATCTGCTATATTTTTCAGTGGAGCTCTCTTTTCTACTCTTATGTGCTTTTTCTTCACCCAGGTCTGAACCATTTTCCTCTTAACAATGGGCCAAAATGCATTTGAAAACAACAGTGGATGAGAAATTTTCTTTGAAGCAATTGGAGGTCTTGCTGCAGATCTCAGCCTTGCTACATGTCTGACTGCCCTGCTCTGTGGCAGATCCCATAAATATGCCTCCAGGTAATTCAGTAGTCCATGGCTTCTGTAACTGATAGTGGACTTGCAATGCCTCTCTCAGGCTACGTCTACACTAGCCCCAAACTTCCAAATGGCCGTGCAAATTACATGGCCATTACAACCTCATGCAAATGGCCATTTGAACCTCAAATTAAAACTTTCAAATTAAATGGCCATTATAACCTCATGCAAATGGCCATTTCGAAGTTTACTAATGAAGCACTGAAATGCATATTCAGCGCTTCATTGCCATGCGGGTGGCTGCGGCACTACGAAATTGATGCGGCTCGCCGCTGCGTGGCTCATCCCGACAGGGCTCCTTTTCGAAAGGACCCCGCCTACTTCAAAGTCCCCTTATTCCCATGAGCTGATGGGAATAAGGGGACTTCAAAGTAGGCGGGGTCCTTTTGAAAAGGAGCCCCGTCGGGACGAGCTGCGTGGCGGCGAGGCATGTCAATTTCGAAGTGCCGCAGCTGCCCGCATGCCAATGAAGTGCTGAATATTCATTTCAGCGCTTCATTAGTAAACTTCGAAATGGCCATTTACGTGGCCATTTCGAAGTTTGGGGCTAGTGTAGGCACGGCCTCAGAGTGCTACATAGCTACGCCCTTATCCACTCTTCCTGATAAACACCACCTACTGTGTGAATTGGGAGCAGTGACTTACAGTGAGGCAGTAGACATAAGGTCATGCTAACTACACAATCCAAAGATTCCTACAGCTGCTCTGCCTGGGCAGCTTCCCGGTCCTTTTGTGTAATAGAAACAACACAGAAGGGCAAGAAAGGGCCCTTTTTATTATGAAATTCAAAAATTTTGCCCATTTATTTCTTTAGCTATATTTCCATTTCTTGTAAATTAAGAAGAGATATTGTTCATCTTTCTTTCAGTATCACATACCTTTAACAGCTGAAAGATGGCATTGTGTATGTTTCAGCTTTAAAGCTAGGAGTGGGCATTTAGCTACAGATCAAGTTTTTGTTTCTTTTTCATTGTTTTGTTTTGCTGTGACCTTTTGGTTTCTGCAGATATTCTCCTGCGTGTGCAAGTTGCTTTTACAACCTCAGTAACTGAGGAAGAACTCTTCTGTTGTTATGCTGACTTAACTGAACAAAAAATTATGGCACTTCTATGATTAAAGAGCTGTTCACCATTCTCTGAAATACATTTTATTAAACCCTCTAATTTACAACAAACTTAATTGTAAAGTTATCAACTATAATTCATGCTCATTAGATTTTATAGTGTGAGAGCTTTTTGTGATAGAGTGCTTTGCAGTTTTCAGAGGGACTTTTCTGTTTCTAAGCTCCTAATGTTAACATCCGAAGAGGATCATTCAGTTACAATGGAAGAGGACTGGAAACGCAAACCACCACTGCAATGCCTTTATAGCACAATCAGACTTATAATTGAAATAGCACAATAGCCTGTTCCAAGTATTTGAAGACTTCATTGCTGTAACCTTAATCCTCTGACCTCTATTCTTTCTCCCTCCACACATTTCTTGTGTTATACCTAAAATAAAAGGTGAAGCTACTTGGGTAAGGAGGACTGTGTTTGTACTGTAAAGCACCCAGCACTCTTTTTTATATATATAGTACATATTATATATACTTTTGGCACAAGCTGACAATATGTTGCGTGAAAGGATGATACTTTCTCCTGAACCCCAGCACTTTTCCTGGACTACGTAAAATGAGCACACTTGGAAAGAATGACCTGAACAATTTGGTTTTAAGGCCCTGATTCTGCAAAGCACATAAGCACATTTCTAAGTTTAAACATGTGCTAAAGTGCTTTGATGAAACAGAGCCTTCATTCGGGCAAGATTTTCAAGTCAAAATTGGAATTTAGTTAGATATTTGGGTTAGCCTCTTCCATGGGAGCTTTAGCAGGCACAAGGAATCAGGGCTGTAGTGTCATGTTGTATTTGAAAAATAGTACATAGAGAGGCATAGACTGGACTCTAACACCATGCTTGGACATTTATCCTGCACCTGGTTTCCCTGAAAGGCTTTTCTTCTAAATAAATAACATTTTGTTTTAAGGAAGTAGTTTGGTCACTGATTGAACTTGTCATTGGCTGGAGGGTAATGACCTTCAGCATCTGAGCCTCAGTCAAACCTGCTAAGATGATTACAGCTGATAATCAGGGGACTGCAACCTAAGCTGCCTGGACTACAAATAAGAGAAGAGTAAGTTTCTACCCCCAAGAAGAGGTGATGACTTGAGGCCTAGATTTCATGCGGTTGAAAAGCCAGTGGGTTAGAAGTACAGTTAGCTCAGTAACTGTGACAAGAAGAACATAATGAAACAAGGAAAGTTGGTTGCAGTTATTTGTACTTTTGTTTTTTCTCAGATGAGTGACAGCAATGTGATGTATCCATGTTTAGTAAACAAAAAGTTATACAGAACATTGAAGCCCGTTGTCTCAGCAAGACAGGACAGGTACTGCAACCACATCAGATGTCCACTCTCTACCATGACTTCCCATGTAACGTTGAACCAAGTTCAAGTTCTCGAATTTTATATTCGAGGGTCACAATGGCTAGGGACCAGGGCATCTAAAAGATGACTAAAGCTTTGGGATGAAGACTACGGTTGACAATTTCACCCTTCTGGTACAATGCAACTTCCTACAATAGGGGTAAATTCCTTTCTGCAAGAGATGCCTTTCCCTGGGGCTGGTCCAAGACAGTGGAAAGAACTCTCCCAAGAATTAAGGACTACCACAAACCTCATTAACTTCTGCCTAAATGAAAGGTAAATTTCTTTGAAATTGCCTTGTGTACCATAGGAATATAGCAACTTGCATGTGTGTGCACACATATATACTTTCTGTCATCTTTTAAATATCTTGACCCCAGGCCACGCAGCACCTTGAAAATAAATAGAGGTTTTGAACTTTATTTGATAGTTGTTCAAATGATACTTGTATACATAATACTACATATAATTAGCATCATTTAAAAAAAATCCAAAATGCAATCATCTGCACACTCCCTTTCCTCTAGGAAGAGGATGAGTGAGCAAACATAAGCCAGATAGTAACAGAGAGGTAGCCATGTTAGTCTGTATTCTAACAAAACAAAACAGCAGTCATGTAGCACTTTAAAGAATAACGAAATGATTTCTTCGGTAATGAGCTTTTTTGGGACAGGCCCACTTCACCAGATCATTAGCACTTCCAGTACAGACTGATGTCTGTAAGTACAGTGGTCCAAAAAAATTGTAATAAAAACTGACAAATCAAGTACATAGGACTGAAAGAGGCGGGGTGTGGGGTTGGGGCAAGACACTTAACTGGAAGGGACCTTGAGAGCTCTTCAAGTCCAGTCCCCTGATCTCACAGCAGGAATAAGTACCATCTAAACCATCCCTGAAAAAAGTCGATCTAATCTGCTCTTACAGATCTCCAGTGATGGAGATTCCACAACCTCCCCAGGCAATTTATGCCAATGTTTAACCACCCTGACAGTTAAGAAGTTTTTCCTAATGTCCAACCTAAACCTCCCTTGCAGCAGTTTAGGTCCATTGCTCATTGTCTTATCCTTAGAGGCCAAAAAGAACAATTTTTCTCTCTCCTCCTTGTAACACTCTTCTAGGTAATTGTAAACAGCTAACATGTCCCCTTACAGTCTTCTCTTTTCTAAGCTAAACAAACCCAGCTCTTTCAGTCTTTCCTCATAGCTCATGTTCTCCAGACCTTTAATCATTCTTGATGCTCTTCTTTGAACCTTTACCAATTTCTTCACATACCCCTTGAAATGTGGTGCCCAGAACTGGACACAGTATTCCAACTGAGGCCTAATGATCACTGAGTAGAGTGAAAGAATGACTTCCCATGTCTTGCTCAAAACACTCCCAGAATCGTGTTTGGTTTTTTTGCAACGTTATTTTCTCCCAGATTTTTGCAGATGAATTCCTTAATTACTCTTCCATTATCTTTCCAGGCACAGAAGTTAAACTGACTGGTCTGTAATTCCCTGGATTGCTCTTATTCCCCTTTTTATAGATGGGTAATATATTTGCCCTTTTCCAGGCTTCTGAAATCTCCCAGAACTTTCATGACTTTTCAAATATGATAGCTAAAGCCTCAGATACCTCCTCTATCAGCTCCTTGAGTATTCTAGGATGCATTTCATCAGCCCCAGTGACTTGCAGACATCTAACATTTGTGTGTAATTTTTAACTTGTTCTTTTTTAATTTTATCTTCTAAATCTATTCCCTTACCACTAGCATTCACTATGTTAGGAATTCCTTCATGAGACTTCTTGGTGAAGACCAAAACAAAGAAGTCATTAAACACCTCTGACATTTCTAGGTTTTCTGATATTCTTTCTTCCTCCTCACTGAGCAGTGGGCCTACACTGTCCTTGGTCTTCCTCTTGGATCTAATATATTTATAGAATATCTTCTTGTTACCCTTTATGTCTCTACCTAGTTTGCCCTCATTTTGTGCCTTTGCCTTTCTGATCTTGCTCCTGCTTATCTGTTTTGTTTGCTTATATTCATCCTTTGTAATTTGTCCTAGTTTCCACTTTTTATATGACTCCTTTTTGTTTTTGAGATCATGCAAGATCTCCTGGTTAAGCCAAGCAGGTCTTTTGCCATACTTTCTATCTTTCCTACACAGTGGAATAGCTTGCTTTTTTGGCCTTTAATAATGTCCCTTTGAAAAATTGCCAACTGTCTTCCATTGTTTTCCGTCTTAGTCTTGCTTCCCACGGGAACTTACCTACCACCTCTCTGAATTTGCCAAATTCTGCCTTCCTGAAATTCACTGTCTATTTTGCTGTTCTTCCTTCTACCAGTCCTTAAAATCGTGAAGGCTATGATTTCGTGGTCACTTTCTCCCAAGATGCCTTTCACTTTCAAATTCTCAATCAGATCCTCCCTATTTGTTAAAATAAAATCTAGAACATCTTCTCCCCTGGTAGCTTTTGTACTTGCTGAAATAAAAAAGTGTCTTCAATGCAGTCCAAGAGCTTATTGGATAATCTGTGTCTTGCTGTGTTAGTTTCCAAACATCTGTCTGAATAGTTAAAGTCTCCCATTACCACCAAATCTGGCACTTTGGATGATTTTGTTAGTTTCTCAGAAAAAGCCTCATCCACCCCTTCTCTCTAGGTAGATGTAGTAGCAGACCCCTAACATGATATCACCCTTGTTTTTTACCCATTTTCACTTAACCCAAAGACTCTCAATGCGTCTGTCTCCTGAATCTATCTCCACCTCAGTCCAGGTGTGCACACTTTTAATACATAAGGCAATAATTCCTCCCTGTTTATCCTGCCTATCCTTCCTGAGTAAGCTGTACCTTTCTATATCAATATTCCAATCATGTGTATTATCCCACCAAGTTTCTGTGATATGCCAATTATGTTATAGTTGTATTTATTTATTTGGACTTCAAGTTCTTTCTGTTTATTACCCATACTTCTTGAATTTGTACATAGGCATCTAAGAAACTGATTTGATTTTGCCTCACTGTTCTGCATAGTCCCTCTTTTTCTCTGTTATTATAGCCCATGTTCCCTCCCATTTCTGACCCAACCCTCAGGTCTCCATGGTTTTCTCTTAATTGTGGTCTTTGGTCACCTGCCCTTGTCAAACATACTTTAAAGCCCTCCTCATTAGCTCAGCCAGTCTGCTTCCAAAAATGGTCTTCCTTTTCCTCAAAAAGTGAACCTCATTTCTGCTTAGCAGTCCTTCTTGGACTAGCATTCCATGGTCAAGGAAGCCAAAATGCTCCTGGCGACACCATCTCGCAGCCAGGCACTCACCTCCAGGATGCACCTGTCTCTGCATGAGCGCCTACCTTTGACCAGAAGAATTGAACATACTACCTGTGCTCCCAGCTCCTTCACCTGTACTCCCAGAGCCCTGTAGTCATTCTTGATCTGCTCCATGTCACACCTTGCAGTATCATTCCTGCCCACAAGGATGAGTAGCGTGGGGGAGTAGTCAGAAGGCCAAATGATCCTCGACCATGCATCCATATAAGCTTGGATACAGGCCCCAGGCAGGCAGCATACCTCCCGGGATGTCGTGTCAGGGCAACAGAAGAAAGTCATCAATCACCACTACCCCATGCTTCCACCTCACAGTGGTGGTTGCAGACTTTCCAGGCTTGGGGGTGCATGGCTTCTCCTCTTCCTCCTTAGCGGAGAATTTCTCGCCTATGGCATCCAAAGCAGCAAAACAGTTCTCCAGAACCGCAGTGGGATGATAATGTATTACTGGAAGTTGCTCTGACACTGGGGTGATGAATGAGGTATGAGAACCCCCACACAATTAGAATTGGCTGCATGCGCATTTTAATTTATCTGCCAGAACTCAGGGTGAAGAAATATTGACCTCATAGAACAGTAGCACATGTAGATACGAGCAGGTAGGCTAACAAGGTTCATAGTCTAAGATATCAGTGACTCTGAGAACTAATAAGATTGGCTATGAGTTGGAAAGGTGTGCAATCTGTCCAATACAGTTTGTTTAGTAGACTGATGTTCCCTGTATCTTTGCTATTGATTATTTATTTGCCCCCGCACTTTGGGAACTTCTAATATGGACCACAGTAGCCTACTATTGTTGTCAGTTGCTTTTACTTACATCAAATGCCGGAGGTATTATAAGGGTTCCGGCATGATGGGGTTTCTGATCTTGAAAAACTGAGGAAATTACACATAAATAAGCTGCATTAAGAGAACACTTTAAAGTTGCAAAGAAGCACTCAAAAGTTAGGAAATGTCTGAATAAAGGTTGCCTCTGCAACTTTAATTTGGTCCCCTTATGTGTCTGCATAATGATCCATCTTTAATCACACTCCATTTTTCTCTTTGGGTCCCAGCCTCAGTGTACAGGCTGGATCTGGTCTGGCAATAAATCAGTATTATGTAGTGGATGAGATATTATCATTAAAACTCTTCATTTTTTGCAGAAGGTGAAAGGTGTGTGTGATGGGTACCTCCCAGGGGCCACCAGGTACCTCTGAGCCCTCTAATCCCACAGCCTCGACTCCCTTTCATGCTGTGCTTCTGTGACAAGCCGCAGACATGCTCCCAGTCCTGTCATCAGCATCCACACACCCAGCTAGAGTTACATGCAGTCCCTCTGCCTCACCTCTGAATGTGAACCCACAATGGGGAGACCACAACCAAAGTGACTCCCAGCTTTCCAGTCTAGGACTGCAGAGTGGTACTGTCCTGTGTTGGTCCAAACCCCAACTAGTATAAATTTATTATCCAGCTCACCTCTCCCTCCATGTGGAGAGGAATGTGCAACAACCCCTCTGAGCCAAGATTCCAAACTATAGTCTAGACTCACTAGTTTAGATTAAAACTTAAAATAAATGTACTAACCACAAAAGATAGACTTTAAATCATTAAAAATGGTAGCAAACAAATAAAGCACAACCTAAGATTAATATGCTATACAGACTGGTTATGAGTAGCAGATGGTCACCCTAACTGATAGTACAGGATGATCTCTAGATTTGTAAGACACAAGCTACACTTGTTTTCCAGCATGGAATTCCCAGGTGTATCGTGGGCAGGGCTAGAAATCCTTTAGCCTGGGTCCAGCACTTCCCCCAATTCAGTCTTTGTTCCTCATGTATTTCTAGAAGTTTTCTTGTTTAGGGAGTGAAGAACCACAGGTGATATCATTCCCTGCATTATACAGTTTTAGCATATGTCCAAAACCTTATGGTCAAGCTAAGTTCTCAGACTTGTTTGTGGGAAAATACTGACATCCCAAGAGGAAGTCCAGAATCATATGGCCTGGTCACATGCCCTTGCAGAGTTCCAGCAGCTGTTGCTGGCCAAAATATCTACAGGAAAGTATTCTACAATCCACTGTCTGTGCTAATGGGTCATCAGCACTGTCTGACTTCTTCATTGTACCTGAAAGGCTGGCTGTGAGTATTTTCCAGCTAGAGAGGAAGTTTGAAGTGGGCTAGATACACTTGGCATTCTTTAAAACTAAACTATAACCAAAACTACTTGATTTAAATAAAAACCTATCAAGAATCTAATTATCTGGAGGAGGGAATGCAGGCAGAAGCCCAGCAGCAGAGTGGGGATTATCCTGTTTATTGCACCTAGTGTAGTATGTGCAATGGATGGGTGGCATTTGGGTGCATTCGTTGCAAGGAGCTTCTGCGCTTCAGAGACTGTGAATGGGCTTCAGAGTCCAGGGTGGCTGAAGAAGTTCAGGAATGTACCTAGACTAGGCTTTCTGGGGCACTGTAACTCAGACAGCCCCTGTGTTGTTGAGGATGGTGAAAGATTTAGGGAAGGAGAACATTCAACTGGAACAGAGGGAAGCCATCCCATAGTTAGGGCTCTCCTTCCAGGTGGAGTATCTTCTCACACTGAGGTAACGTTAGAAAAAGGCAGGTATTAGTAATGGAAGATTTGATCATTCGAAACATAGATAGCTGGATCTGTGATGACTGGGAAAATCATATGGTGACTTGCCTGCCTTGTGCAAAGGTTGCAGCTCTCTCAAGACATCTAGATAGACTTATGTATAGTGCTGGTGAGTAGCTGGTGGTCATGGTTCATATAGATACCAATGACATAGAAAGGGCAGGAGAGAGATTCTGGAGGCCAAATTTAGGCTTCTAGGGAAGAGACTGAAATCTGGAACTTCTACAGTAGCATTCTCTGAAATTCTTACAGTTCCACATATAGGATCAGGTAGGCAGGCAGAGCTTCAGAGTCTCAATGTATGGATGTAGGGTGGAGGGCAGGATGGTGTATGGTGGAGGGTTTTAGATTCATTAGGAAATGGGGAAACTTTTGGGGAAGGAGGAGCATGAGCTGGAAGGATTGGCTCACCTAAACCAAAGTGGAACCAAGCTGCTGGCACTTAACAATTAAAAAGGTCATAGAACAGTATTTAAACTAAGGGCTGAGGGAAAGCCAATGGGTGCAGAAGAGCACATGGATCGGACAGAGACATCTCTTAGGGGAGGGTCTCTTAACAGAGATTCTCTGGCTGGGTCTATCTGATCATCAGATAGGAAGAAGGGCTTTCAAAAACTGGCAGGGTCCTTTCAGAAGGTCCCGTGTCCACGGGCAGCGTGCAATTCGAAAAGCTGCACTTTGGAATCACTGCGGCCGCCATTATGCTAATGAGGCGCTGCATATTCATTGCAGCGCCTCATTAGCATATTTCAAACCTGCTCATTAACATGCCCCTTTCAAAAGGAAGGGGAACGTGTAGACCCAGCCTCTATGTTTAATAAAGAGGAGAGGATTGAAGATGATAAAATGTGGGTAAGATCAGGTGAGAAACAATCAAATGAAAAACAGTCTAATGCATCAGGAAATGACACACAGATAAATGGAGGCCAGTTTTAAAGTGCTTATACACAAACGTTAGAAGTCAAAATAATAAGAAGGGGGAACTAGAGGCCTCGTTTTAAAGGAGGATATTGATATAATAGGCATCAGAGAAACTTGATGGAATGAGGACAATCAATGGGACAGAGTCATACCAGGGTACAAAATATATCATAAGGACAGCACAGGCCATGTTAGTAGGAGCATGGCACTATACACGAGAGAAAATGTAGAATGAAATGAAGTAAAGATCTGAAATGAACCAGAATGTTCCATAGAATTTCTATGCATAGCAATTCAATGCTCTGATAATAAGAATATAGCAGTAGGGATATATTATCAACCACATAACCACGATCGTGATAGTGACTATGAAATGCTAAGGAAGATTACAGAGGCTATCAAAATAAAAAACTCAGTAATAATGGGGGATTTCAACTACCCTCATAATAACAAGTCACTGGAACCAGCTAGTATTCACCCAAGAGTTCTGCAAAAACTCAAATATGAAATTGAAGAACTATTATATGTGGTTTGTAATTTATCCTTTCAATCAGCTTCTGTGCCTAACGACTGCAAGCTAGCAAATATGGCACCAATATTTGGAGAATAAGACGGAAATTATCTCATTGCCTTTATATAAAGCCATGGCAGTGAATAAGGAAAAGTTATTTACTTGTCCTCATAACATAAGAGCTACTGGTCACCAAATGAAGTTAATGGGTAGCAGGTTTAAAACTAATGAAAGGGAGTTTTCTTCATGCAGCACATGGTAGGCGTCTGGAATTCCTTGCCAGAAGATGTTGCGAAGACCAGGACTTTAACAAGGTTCAAAAAAGAACTACATAAATTCATGGAGGTTAGATCCCTCAATGGTTATTAGCCAGGATGGGTAGGGATGGTGGCCCTAGCCTGTTTGTTTATCAGAGGCTGGATAACAGTGGGGAAGCACTTGATGATTACCTGTCTTTTCACTCTTTTTGATGCATCTGCCATTGACCACTTTTGGAAGACAGGATACTGAACTAGATTAAACTTTGGTCTTACCCAATATGGCCGTTCTTATGTTCCAGAGTAAACCTTTTTACAGTACAGATCCTGGATTAATAACATAATAGAAAATTAGAATTGGAAGAGACCACAGGAGGTCATCTCAAAGCAGGACCAATGCCAACTAAATCATACCAGCCAGGGATTTGTGAAGCCTGGACTTTAAAACCGCTAAAGGTAGAGTTTCCACCAGCTCCCTAGGTAACCCGTTCTAGTGCTTCACCACCTTTGTAGTGAAATAGGTTTTCCTAATGTCCACCTTAAACCTCTCCCACTGTAACTCTAAACCATTGCTCTCATTCTGTCATCTGTCATCACTGACAATAGCTTGGTTCCATCCTCTTTGGAACTCTCCCTTCAGGCAGTTGATGGCTGCTGTCAGATATCCCTCATTCTTCTCTTCTGCCAGCTAAATAAACCCAATTCTCTCAGCCTCTGCTTGTAAGTCATGCACCCCAGGTTCCTAATCATATTCATTGGCCTCTGCTGGACTCTCTTCAGTTTGGTCACATTCTTTCTTGGGATGGACATGGTGGGCAGAACTGGATGAAATACTCCAGATGAGTCCTTGTCTGTGCTGAAAAGGGGGAATTATCATTTCCCTCGATAAATTGGAAATACTCTTACTAATGCACCCCAATATGCTGTTAGCCATCTTGGCAACAAGGGCATACTGTTGACTCATATCCAGCTCCTCACTACTGTAATTTCCAGGTTCTTTTCTGCAGAACTGCCACTTAGCCAATTGGTCTCCAGCTTTCATGGGATTCTTCCATCCTAAATGCAGTATTCTGCATTCCTGCTAGCTGAACCTCATCAGATTTCTTTTGGCTCAATCCTCCAGTTTGTTTAGGTCACTCTTACGATATCCCTATCTTCCAGCATCCTCTCCCCACTATTTAATATAATCTGCAAAGTTGTTCAGGTTGCAATCCATCCCATCATCCACATCATTAATGACTATATTAATCAAAACAAGCCCCAGGACCAAACCATGAGACATTCCATTTGTTACTGGCTGCCAGCTAGACAACAAGCCATTGATCACTTTCTGATGATCCCGAAGAGCTAGCCAGCTTTCTATCCACCTTATAGTCCATTCTTGGAAGTCATAGTTCTTTAATTTGGTGACCAAAAAACCTATGGGAGACCATATCGAAAGCTTTGCTAAAATCAAAGTGTATAACGTCCAACACTTTCACTATATCCACAGAGGCAGTTATCTCATTATAGAAGGCAATTAGTTTGGTCAGATATGATTTGGCCTTGGTGAATCTATGTTGAAGTTGCGGACCACCTTCCTCTCTTCCAAAGCTTTGTCTACACCACAGAGTTCTGTTGACAGAAGTCACTGTCAACAGATATTTCCTGACAGAACCTCTGTCTACAAAACACATCCACACCTCATACAGGCTTCCCCTGACAACACCCTCTGTTGCCAGAGCATATCCAGACTTCCTAGTCCTCCGTTGACAGAACAGAAACTGGAAGCTCTGCAAACAGGGCTGCCTGCTGAACCAGAAGCTCTCTCTGTCGACAGAGGGCCCCATGGAGTGCCTACACTATATTTTTGTTTGACAGAATCTGTCGACAGAGACGCTATGACTTGTACAGTCAAGACAGAACTCCACCGGGCAAGCTACTGCATTCTGTCAACAGATTCTCAACAGAATGCCATTATAATGTGTACGCTCCCCAGTTTTGTCAAAAGAAACCTTCTTCTGTCAACAGAACTCCTTAGTGTATACTCAGCTCAAGTGTTGAGATCCCTAGTCTACAGTCTTAACTTCAGCTGCAACAATACATGTATGCAATTAGGGTAATCATATTCAGCAAACTGTAACTTTTTCAATGACACCTTACATGACTTGTACAAAATACATCATAATTATGCCATAATCTTATCATAATAATATCACTGTGAAGAATATGGGGTAGAGAGTCACAGTCTGTAATTACTGAGGTAGAGAAGTTCCAGAAGAGAAGGGAGGGTTTCATGGATAAGGCAGTTGAATACTGCCCTGGAGAATTAGATTCTATCACTGACTAGCCGCGTCTACACGTCCATGCTACTTCGAAGTAGCAGCGCCAACTTCGAAATAGCACTCGTCACGGCTACACGTGTTAGGCGCTATTTCGAAGTTAACATCGACATTAGGCGGCGAGACGTCGAAGTCGCTAACCCCATGAGGGGATGGGAATAGCGCCCTACTTCGACGTTCAATGTCGAAGTAGGGAACATGTAGTCGTTGCGCGTCCCGCAACATCAAAATTGCGGGGTCCTCCATGGCGGCCGTCAGCTGAGGGGTTGAGAGACGCTCTCTCCAGCCCCTGAGCTCGATGGTGGCGCATGGAGCGGCCCCTTAAAGCTCCCCGCCCCCTGCCTTCCTGTGCAGGAAGCTGAGAGAAAGTGCAGGCGGCAGCCCAGACACGCGGCCAGCCTGCACGTCTCTGAGTGCCACAGACACCCACCCCAGCTGCGATGGCCGCACGCCAGCCCCCCAAGCGCCCCCAGGGGACCCCCCCCAAGGGAAGCCAGGGCTCACAGCCCAGCAGCCAGGTGGGGAAGCGGCAGCGGGGCCCCTCCTGGATGGAGGCCGAGCTTCAGGACCTGCTGGGGCTCTGGTGCGAGGAGAAGGTGCTCCAGGTAATGGGGAGCAAGAGGCAGAACGCGGATGCGTTCGCTTGGCTGGCCGAGGGCCTGGCCGCCCGGGGTCACCCTGCCCGCACTCCAGATCATGTCCGGAGTAAAGTGAAGGAGCTGCGGCAGGGTTACGCCCGGGCCCGGGATGTGGCCGGCCGATCTGGGGCCACCCCCTGTCACTTGCCCCTTTTACAGGGAGCTCAGGGCCATCCTGGGCCCCCGGCACACCTCCTCCCCTCCGGCCACTCTTGATACCTTGGCTGAGGAGCCCCAGCAGGCCCCGGAGGCAGAGTCCGCCCCGGAGGCAAGCCCTGCACCCCAGGGGCCCCCCCAGGAGCCCACCCCCGGGGCACCGGAGCAGGAGGAGGAGGAGAGGGAGTCCTCCTTGAGTGACGCCGGCCTCCAGACCATACTCCCATCCAGGAGCTCCAGCCGGGCGTCCACCCCCCCGGGTGTCCTCCGACCGTGGGACTGGACCTTCAGGTATGTATCCCCCCTGGTGCACACCCCCGGGGTTGAGGGGCGGGGGTAATAGATATGACCAGGGCCCTCCACATGCCCAGATGACCATGGCCCCAAGGACAGCAGTGGCATGTCCCTCAGAAGAGTGTATCAACCCCTGGCCCCCCCCAGCACGACAGTGCCATGCCCCATCCCTGGGGCTGGGGGGAGTGGAACCTCTAGGGTCCCCCGGGGGGGGAGGGGGTGGGACACCCAGCAGCAGCAGCAGCAGCAGCATGTGATGGAGTGGGGGGAGTGCAAATGTGAGACTTAGGCTAGATATGAGCAACAAGCTGAATAGCTCCCAGTGGCTAAGGATGATCCTGGGGCTACAACTGGCAGGTTACACCTCTGCCCTGAACAAAGAGGAAGGAGGAGCCGAGCTGGGTTTGAATCGGGGGCGGCAGTTAGAGGCTAGGGGAAGGGAGAGGTAGAAGGCAGCCAGCCTGAGAAGGGGGAAAGCTACACCCCAGAGGGGCACCCCTCTGGGTCTTCTCCCCAGGACGGGTTGGAAGGACCATCTCTGACTGCTGTACTGTCGCTTCTCTGAGAAACTTGGCATCTGTTGCCTAATAAACCTCCTGTTGTACCTGCTGAGTGAGAGTCACTCCTGCCAGCAGACGGGGTGCAGTGCAGGGGGACCCCTGAACCCCATCACAGCAGCATCTCTCGGGGACAGGGATGGGGAACCTGCAGCAGAGGGGTGGGGGGACAAGGGCCATGGCTCGGGGCCCACACTAACGGCTGTTTCCACTCTTCTTCCCCCCCTCCAGTGTTCCACAGCTGCACCATCGGAAGGACTGGAGAGCGCCGGCGAGGCGTCAGTGGTCCCAGAAAGCCCTCCGGGGCCATTACTTCAGGCCAGCCCCTCGGCGGAGGACCGACCAGCCCCACGGCGGGGAAGACAGCGGACCCAGCACCACCACCCGCCGGCGACGGACCCCCAGCTGCTGGCCCTCCACCGTCAGCAGCTGGATGTCGCCGAGCAGCGGCTGCGGGTGGAGGAATGCTGCCTCCAGCTGCAGGAGCAGGCGCTGGCCTGACGCCAGGAGGCATGGGGAGCCTACATGCGGACTCTCAACCGTATCGCGGACTCCCTGGCCCCGCCATGCCACGCCGGCCGCCTCAGCACCAGCCCTGCCTGCTCCACCTGCTACACCACCCGCTGCTCCAGCTGCTGCGCCGTCCGCTGTCGCACCGCCACCCACCACCAAGGGCCCTTCCGCCGAGGGGGACCTGGGGCCAGCTGACACTCACCGGCCGTATCTCCCGGTCCGCCCGGCCCCCAGCCAGCCCCGGCCAGGGCTGAGGCCGAGGCAGGGATCCCGGCCGCCCACTCCCAGCACTGGACTTCAGGGGCGTGGGGCCCAGGACATGCCCCACCCCCTTTGTATATATTCCCCCCAGTTTTTAAGTTACTTTGCTGTAAATAGTTTGTATATTTGACCCCTGTTACCATGGTGATCCTTACCCCCCCATGTAAATAGTTCTCCCCTTCCTTGTCTTCCCCTTTCATGTTATCCCTATTTTATAATGTATATATATTTATTAAGTTCGAATTTCCCTGTACATAGTTAGTTACTCTTGTTGATAATAATAATAAGAGTTCTAAAGATATTTGAGTTGCCGAACAACTGTCTGCTTTTATTTTTACAAGAAAAGTAGGGGGGGTCTCTTGGGTGCCCTGTGGTGTGGGCATAGGGGCAGGGAGTGTTGTGGAGGATGGGGGGGGAAAGTCGGGGGCCTGCCAGCGTTCACCCCACGGCCTCATCGAAGTGGGCCCACAGGGCCTCCCGGACCTGGGTCCCTTTGGGGTCCACCTGGTGACTGGGGGTAGCGGGTGGCTGCACATCGGCCCTGCCGGCCTCCACAGCCCAGCCCTAAAAGAAGGCCTCCCCCTTGCTCTCTACCAGGTTGTGGAAGGCGCTGCACGCACCCACAATCTGGGGGATGTTGGTGGGGCCCGCATCAAGGCGGGTGAGGAGACACCTCCAGTGCCCTTTGAGGCAGCCAAATGTGTGCTCCACCACCTGGCACGCGTGGTTCAGGCGCTGGTTGAAGCGCTCCTGGCTGGCAGACAGATGGCCTGTGTACGGGTGCATGAGCCAGGGCCGGAGGGGGTATGCCGCATCTGCGATGACTCAGAGGGGCATGGTGGTGTCCCCCACAGGGATCTCCCACTGGGGGATGTAGGTCCCCGCCTCCAGCAGGCGGCACAGGCCCGAGTTCCGGAATACCTGGGCATTGTGGGTGCTGCCAGGCCAGCCCACATAAATGTCCAGGAAACGGCCCCAGCTGTCCACCAAGGCTTGGAGGACCACCGAGTGGTAGCCCTTCCTGTTTACGTAGTGTCCTCCTCTGTGTTCCGGGGCGCGGATGGGGATGTGAGTCCCATCCAGAGCCCCGAAGCAACTGGGGAAGCCCAGGGTGACAAAGCCCGCGATGGCGGCATCCGGGTCCCCAAGCCTCACGAGCCTGTGGAGGAGCAGGGCGTTGATGGCGCAGACGACCTGCAGGGGAAGCACATGGGAGAGCACCAATGAGGGGTGTGCAGGGTGTGTGTGGCCCTTCCCTGCCAGGGCCCCCCTCCCCTCCCCTGCCAGGGCTGCCTCCCCCAACTCCACTGCCAGGGCTGCCTCCCCCCCGCCCCATGGGTCCTCTTACCTCCATGAGCAGAGCCCCAACGGTGGCCTTGCCGACGCCAAACTGCTGGCCCACGGATCGGTAGCTGTCTGGAGTGGCCAGCTTCCAGACAGCAATGCCGAACCGTTTCTTGACACTGAGGGCACGCCGCATGGTGGTGTCCTGGTGCCTCAGTGCGGGGGTGAGCCACTGGCATAGCTCCAGAAATGTCTGCCGGCTCATGCGAAAGTTCTGGAGCCAGCGGTCATCGTCCCACTCTCCGAGCACCAGCCGCTCCCACCAGTCGGTGCTGGTGGGGTAGCTCCACAGTCGGCGGCGTGTGCAGCGGGGGGGGCGGCGGGGTGCTGCAGGATTGGGGGTTGCATCCTCCTCCCCTGCGGGCAGCTCCTTCTCTGTGGCAAGGAGGTGCTCAGCTGCCTCCTGCATGGCATGGAGCAGGGCGAGCACTGCTTCTGCAGGGGTGGCTGGGTCGACCTCTGGCTGCTGCTGCTGCTGCTGCTGCTGCTGCTGCTGTGGCTGGGGGTCCATGACTGCGTCGCTCAAGGTGTGCGTGCCTATGGCTCTGCAAACCGCGTGCTGTGCAGGCTGCATGTGTCTGGGAGGGGCCCTTTAAGGGAGCAGCTAGCTGTTGCCCCAGAAGCGCTAGTCCGCCCTGTGACCCTGTCTGCAGCTGTTCCTGGCACCCTTATTTTGATGTGTGCTCCTTTGGCGTGTAGACGTTCCCTCACAGCTCCTATTTCAATGTGGTGCTGTGCAACGTCGATACTGAACGTCGACGTTGCCAGCCCTGGAGGACGTGTAGACGTTATTCATCAAAATAGGCTATTTCGATGTCGCTACATCGAAATAAGCTACTTCGATGTAGCGTTCACGTGTAGACGTAGCCACTGTGTCACAAAATTCTTATGTTGCACTAGGTAAGACACTTACACCAACATTTTTGCAGATGGTTATTAATTATGTTTTCCCCATTTTCTGTACACTCAATATGAAACATCTGGAGCCTAATATGCAGAGGTGCTGAGTGCTCGCAAGTGTTATGATGATAATGGGATATGTGCTTTGAAGTGTTATAAATATATGTAATAGCCTGGAAGAATCTGATTCCAAGATTTTTTAAGTGAGCCCCCCCTCCACACTGACTTTTGACAATTTTAGTCATAACCTCTATGTGACTAAATTCCCCAGCTGTAAAATGGGAATAATACCACCATCTAATCTCAAAGGGGTTTCGTGAAGATAAATTAATATTTGTGAAGCACTCGGATACTACACTGACAGCACCAGAGGAATGAGGAAAATAATCATTTTGTGTTCAGTGAAAGGTTTGAATGCTATGTAAATAAAGCCTGGGGCCTCACACAGAATGATGAGGGAAAGAGAAATACCCATTTATGAATAAGTTGAGGTTGCTAGGGAAAAAAAATCCCACAAGCTCATGTAAGGAAACACAGTATCAAAATGAACATGCAGAAGGGGAACAAATTAATTTGCACAGGAAGCCTTATAGGTGATATTTTCTAATTTTTGTTGGTTTGATTTTGCAACATTAATAGGCTTTTATTGTGGTGAGGCGTTTGGGATTTTTTAATATAATATATGTGTAGTATGTGGGACTAAAAGGAATTTATTATTCAATCCTGCTTGCTTATCCCCAGTGTAAACATGTTATAGCTTGCGCAGTTCGTAAGGCAAAAGAAGTGATAATTCAGTTCTTACTTTCTCTGCTCAATGTTTATTTCCCCCTAACATTTCCTCTCAAACCAGGCCAAGTATAATTAATGTTATTCTAGACTGGAAGAGTTCGTGTCTGCTGACAAGGCTAATGGAGGATACAAGTTCAAGTACAGATGTTATGTCACACCTGGGCTGCGTCTGCACTACCCGACTACTTTGAAGTAACTGGCACAAATTTGAAGTGGCACATGTTTCATCTGCACATGCCGTGCGCTACTTCAAAGTCGCCTCCCCCCTCCTCCCACCCCACCCGGCCATCCTTGACACCATGGCCAAGGAGCCCCAGCAGGCCTCGGAGCTGGAGTCTGGCCCGGAGGCCAGCCCTGCACCCCGGGGGCAACCGGATGAACCAGCCCTCAGGACCACCGAGGAAGGGTCCACCAGTGAGGAGGGGGGAGCTCCTCATTGACCTCCCATCCTGGAGCTCCAGCCAGGCATCTGGCCAATGGGCATTCCCTGACCGTGGCAGTGGACCATCAGGTACATACCCACAGGGCACACACAGGGCAGGGGCACCAGATATGACCGGGGCCCCCCACACTTCCAGCAGACCCTGGCCCACCACAGCCCAGCCACAGCATGGACCCGGGATGGCAGCATGGCTGCCAGTGCCCATCAGAACCCTCTCCCATGGACAGCAATCGACCCTAACCCTGGGGGCAGGGGCGACCATGCAGTGGGGCCACCCACAGGGACACTGTGCCTACAAACAGGGGACAGGGACCTAGCAATCATGGTGGGGGGGTGGGCCATGGCCCAGGGCACAGTACTAATGGCCTTCTTCTCCCTTCTCCCCTGCCCCCCCATTTCTGCAGCTGCACCATCCGAGGCCCCGGACAGCCAGGTGGCATCTGTCATCCCCAAGAGCCCCCCGGGGTCCAGGACCGCCAGTGCCTGGGGGCACCAGCAGTGCCAGGATGGGTCCACCCCTGCTGGACTGAGGGGACAGCGCCACAGACCTCCAGCTCCTGGCAACTCTCCAGCGGCAGGTGGATGTAGCTGAGGAGAGGCTCTGCCATGACCAGGAGGAGGCTGCCTGGCACTGGGCCGCATGGCAGGACTTCACAGAGGTCTTCAGGGACATCGCCAGGTCATTCTGGGAGGCTGTGGCCAGCTCCCAGCTCCTGCTGCCCTCCCTGCCACCCTCCCCAGTGCCCTGCCTGCTGCCCCGCCTGCCACCCCACCTTCCAGCCCCCAAGAACCGGAGCCCCCAGGGGCTGAAGACTGGACAGGGCAGGCAGCCCGGCCCTACCTGCCAGTCATCCCGGTTCCCAGCCAGCTGTGCTGGGGACCATGGAAGGGGGGAGGGGGGGCGGCCCACAACCTGAACTCTTCAGGGGTCACGCCCATCCACCCCCGCCCTGGAGTGATAGGCCGATGGCTGGCCCATCCACAGCCCCCCCATGTACATATAGTTATCCCCCCATGTCTATACTTCCGATTTGTTGTGCAGAAATCATAGTCAACAGTTAACAGTTATCAATAATTCAAAGTTTTATTTTCTCCAAGCCCCTGTGTGACGTGGGCTTGTTGGGTGGGGGCAGTGTGTGGGTGGTGGGGGCAGTGTGTGGGTGGTGGGGGCGGTGTGCAGGAGGCCCACCGGGGTGGCCAGGGAGGAGCTCACTGGGCTCCCTGATCAAAATATGCCCGCAGGGCCTCTTGGACCTGGACCCCCTCCTGGTGGGCCTGGCAACTGGATGCGGCAGCTGTCTGAGGGTAGAGTGTGCCAGTGTCAACCGCCCACTCCTGGACAAAGGCCTCCCCCTTGCTCTCCATGATGTTGTGGAGCGTGCAACACATGCCCACAACCTGGTGGATGTTCTGCAGGCCAATGTCCAGGCGGGTAAGGAGGCAGTACCACAAGCCTTTGTACTGGCTGAAGGTCCTCTCCACCACCTGGTGGGCGTCGTTCAGGTGGCCGTTAAACTGCTCCTGGCTGGCATTGAGGTGGTCGATGTACAGGTGCATGAACCAGGGCTGGAGTGGGTACGCCGCATCTGCCACAAGGCAGAGGGGCATGGGGGGGATCCCTCAAGTGGATCTCCCTCTGGGGGATGTAGGTCACCACCTCCAGCTGGTGGCACAGTCTCGAGTTCCAAAACACGTGGGCATTGTGGGTGCAGCTGGGCCAGCCCACATAAACATCCTGAAAGTGGTCCCAGCTGCCCACCATGGCCTGCAGGACCACAGAGAGGTAGTCCTTCCAGTTTATATATCATCCCCCCTATGGTCTGGGGCACAGATAGGGAGATGGGTCCTGTCCAGGGCCCCAAAGCAGTTCAGGAACCCCATAGTGGTGAAGCCCACAATGGCCACATCCAGGTCCCCACTGTGGATGGCCCTCTGGAGGAGCAGGCCGTTCAGTGCATGGACTACCTGTGGGGAGGAGACATGAGCACCTGCGAGGGTGTTCAGGGTGCCCCCAGGCATTCCTCCTGGGCCCCCTAGACCCCCTCTGGGCATCTGTCCTGGGCACCTCCTTCCTGGGCCCCTGGGCACCTGTTCCTGGCACTCCCCAGGCATCCCTCCTGGGCACCCCCCTCCCCTGGCCTACACCCCTACCCAGTGTGTGCATGCCCAGGTCTCCTTACCTCAATGATGACAGCCCAGACTGCGGCCTTGCCCACACCAAACTGGTGGCCCACAGAACGGTAGCTGCCTGGAGTGGCCAGCTTCAAGACAGCTATCACAACCCGCTTCTTGACGGTGAGGGTGCGCTGCATCTGTGTGTCCTGGTGCCTCAGTGAGGGGGTGAGCCACTGGCAGAGCTCCAGGAAGGTCTGCCGGCCACGCGGAAATTCCGCAGCCACATGTTGTCATCCTTCTCCCCCCATTACCAGGTGGTGGGGCAGCTCCAGAGGTGGCAGGGTTCCCCAGCAGGCAGGGGAACAGGGGAGCCCGATGGTCTGGGGCATCCCCATCTGCCCCTGGAGAGGGCTTTCCTGCCAGGAGCTGATGGGTGGCCACCCATGCAGCACTTAGCAGGGCACTTGTTCCCCAGGTGACAGCCTGGAGGGCTTCCAGCTGCTGCTGCTGGGGGTCCATCGCTGCTTGCAGTGAGTATGCAGGTCTGACGTGAGCTCCACAGGACATGTGCTGTGCAGGCTGTGTGTGTCTGGCAGGGGCCCTTTAAAGGAGAGGCTCACTGTTGCCCCAGAAGGGCTAGTACGCCCTGTGACCCCATCCGTGGGCTCTCCTGGCCCCTTATTTCTAAAGGGGACACTTGTGTGTGCAGATGCTCCGATTTTCCGTCCAGGGCAGCCCCTTTCAACGTCCCCTGGCACTACTTCGACACTGAACATCGACAGCCCCAAACCCAAAAGATATGCAGATGATATGCATTGAAGTACTTATTTCGATGTTACTTCGAAATAAGCTACTGCGACCTAGCATCCTCATTTAGACGTAGCCCTGTTATTTAAATGCACTGCTATTCACTGATATAAATATAGCTGTTTCCTTTTTTCCCACTCCAAAAAGATATTAAACTGTAAAATGTAGGTTCAGAAGAGGAGGGAGTAGTGAGGAAATGAAATAGTGCTTAGATTCTTAGAGTATACTCTGAGGAATTCCAAGAACATTCTTCTGAATGATGGGGCCGGAAAGGATTTGGGACTATACAGTTTATAATTCCCATAGCAGGCATTCAACTTTAATTCATATGAATAGTCACCATGATAAGTACAGGATGACCAGTGATCAACTGATAAGCCAGAAGATTTATTCACGCATCAAAAATATATTTCTCATCCCCTTACAACTGTGGAGGTACTTGAATTCTGGTAAGACTTTTGTGGATATTTCCCACTGTTAAATGGCTAGTTACTAAAAATAATGTGTAGTGTTGCTTTGGGCTGCTGGTGAAGAAAGCACTGATTTACTGACTGAATAGCACACTAATCTGAAATATGATATATTATTATTATTATTATTAGTGTACGTTTGTATTACCATAATACCATTTTCTGTTAGGCACTTAACAAACAGTTATGGTCCTTGTTCCCAGATACCTTTATACTCTAAGTAGGTATGAAATCTCAACCTATGTGTCTACATGTGTATATTTATTGCTGGCCTCAGACAAGTGAGGGAGACCACTATATCCCTACTTTCTCTTTTACTTTCTAAGGGGTAACAATATTTTCAAAGTCATCCAGAGGACTTGGCTGTCCAGTTCATATTAATTCTAATGAAAACAGGGTGTCCAAGTCTCTTAGACATAATTGAATATCTCTGACACAAACACCATCCTCCTTGTCACTGAAGCCTGTGATCTTCAGTTTATTTTTTGTGCCTATTCCTTTGACCTACTGATTCAGGCCATATCCAGGTGTTATTGTCATCTCAACATCTCCACGTACCCCCGCCCTCATCCAGATCTCTTACCCATATCCTCCTTATATCCACCTTTGTCTACCACTGTGTTGTGCTCTGTGGTCTCCCCTTAAACATACATGATGTGACAGCTAAAATCATATTCTTTGACTCTTGACTTGATCACGAGTCCCCATGCAATGATGATTAAACTACTTGAGTGAATAAAGATTTGGCCCCAGGTCCTACAAGCATGTTAAGTTTATCTATAGAAAGAAGTGTGCAACATGAATTGATTGCAGGTTGCTTTGTGCTTAGTCAAATACATGTAGAATCTGATTTTAAAAAATGACAGGTCAATGTTTCTTTACCCACTTCCACCATTGTGCTTGCTGAAATGCTGGCTCTGACTTCTGGACATCTCTTCCTGTCCACATCCTCCAGTCAGCTTCTCTCTCCCTGTTCCACTCCCTCCTTGAAGTCCCCACGCCCTCTCTTTTTCAAATTCACCGTGTTTGTCTTGCCTAGTTGTTTCTTTCTTTGGGCAGGCCCAACAATGAGAGGAGGAGAGGAGAAAAATGGAGTAACTGCCCTGGGCCTGGCATTTCGAAGGGGCCCAGAGCTCCAGCCGCTGTCAAAGTAGCAGCAGCTTTGGCCAGAGCTCTGGACCCTTTGGCCAGAGCTCTGGACATCTTTAAATCGCTGCATCAGTGTTGCTGTGCACAGTTGTGGGGAGGTGGGTCCAACAACTCAGTCACTGAGGCCCGAATGCTCTAGACTCCACCTTTTCTGCCTCAGGCCCTGCCCCTTCTGGGGCATGGAGCCGAGACCCCCTCCCACCTTGCCCCATGGCCCATGCAGCTCTGGGTGCTGCTGTCTTTGGGACATAGAATTTTTCTCTTCCTCTTAATATGAAGCACTGTTTTATAGTGCCCTGATTACAGCATATTAGGCTCTGTTTTAAATCTAACCTCATAAGCATAGTGGCCAGTAGCCACTCTGTGGTGTTTGAGTAAGACAATGTATTGCACTGACTCCCTTCAGGAAAAAGCATAAATATATGCAGAAAAACTATTCCATTAGTTAATTTTAAGAATTTAAAGGTCTGTTCCATGGTTATATTTTTATTGCTGTGACATTGTAAAAAGCCCCAATCCTGCACCAAGCTTTATGTGTACACGTATGTGCAGCAGACAGGTTGACAGCCACCGTGGGCCCAGAGGCAAGGTTGTGGTGGGGAGGGCTGGCTCTGCATTCCCGGAATGTGGAGAGCCTTGGGCAAAAGAGGTGAGGGCAAGGGCAATCATCCCTTAGTACTGCTCAGAGCACAGTGCTGGCCTCCTCTCCCCAGCCCTCTATTTGGCAATGGTAAGGCCACATCTGGAGTATTACGTCCAGTTCTGGGCCCCCCAGCATAGAAAGGATGTGGATGCATTGGAGAGGGTTCAGCAGAGGGCAATGAAAATTTTTAGGGGGCTGGAGCACATGACGTATGAGGAGCAGCTGAGACATTTCTGCTTATTTAGTTTGCAGAAGAGAAGACTCGGGCAATTTGATAGCAGCCTTCAACTTCTTGAAAGGGGGCTCTAACGAGGATGGAGAGAAGCTGTTTTCTGTGGTGACAGATGGCAGAACAAGGAGCAATGGTCTGAAGTTAAGAGGGAGAGGTGTAAGTTGGATATTAGGAAAAACTATTTCACCAGAAGGCTGGTGAAGCACAGGAACGTGTTACCAAGACAGGTGGTGGAATCTCCATCCCTAAAGGTTTTTAAGTCCTGGTTTGACACAGTCATGACTGGATGATTTTGTTGGGTTTGATCCTGCTTTAGGAAGTGGGCTGGAGTAGATGACCTCCTGAGGTCCCTTCCAGGCCTAGAATTCTATGATTTTATGACTTGATGATAATAGTCTGCACCTCACCATAGCATGTGAGCTAGGTTTAATTTTTTGGATAGCTTTCATGGTTCCAGTGTCAGAGTCACGAAGCCAGCCTTTCATCATTAGTCAAAAGAATCAACTCATATTCATAACAGAAAAAAAATAAAACCACTTCTGTGAATCCAAAAATAGGAAGCCAGACTGTTTTTTCCTTTTTTATAATGCATCACAAAGCAATTTGCCTAAGCCACCCGCATAAATGTAATTTGCACTTTTACCAAACACATGGCAGCAAGCTTTGATTTCAGTCATATAATTAAGGGAGCCCACAATGCAATATTACTATATAAAATGTTGGTCTAAAGTATTGGTTGAATAAAGGATTAGTTTAATTGTTTTTTTTTAATAAAAGTAGAAATTACATTGGCAAAAAATGGTATCACAGAGCGGAGGGTCGGGCTTGTAATATTTACATGTAATGTTGATTCCTTTTGCTGTGTTATCACTCTGGTTTTATCACTCTGGAGTCTTCTTTTAGTTCTAGGATTATTTAGATCCTGCTTATATCCAAAAGATTAAATACATAACGCATTTCATGCCAGACTTAAGGGTTCAAGGCTGTGCTACTGCAGTTTTATGTCAGTGTAACGTCACTGAAGTCAGGCATTCAATTAAATTCGTAAAAAGTCTTAAGAGGCACATTTTGTTCTCTTTTACATGGGGACAATGGGGGGCAACTCACAGACTCAGTAGAATTACGTCTTTGTTGCTGAGAGCAGAATCTGGGCTCCAATAGCAAAAGATACTTTCTTAGTAAAAGAGGTTGGATGAAATCTCAGCTCCATGGACAGCTCAGTTGGAGTTTTGCCGCTACTTTCGGTGGGGCTAAGATTCACCGCATACAAGTTGAAGCTCTCTTATCCAGCACCCTCGGGACCTGACTGCTGCCGGACAAGGGAATTTGCCAGACCGCGGGAGGTCAGTGTTGCCTAGCACGTGACCAGCACTCCCACTGCTTAGGCACCTCTCAGGAGACATTTAGGGGTAAATTACAGCTGAATAACAGCCCAGCACGCTGAGAGCTGGGACTGGTGGCTGTAAACGACTTTGTGGGACCACGGAAAACTTGGCCACATGCATGATAAATGGTCATCTGAATAATTAAGATCGTGCCAGATTACGAATGTTACTGGACAAGAGCATTCCATATTAGAGAGGCTCATACTGTATCTACATATTTAACTAAAAATAACTTCCACTGTTTTTTCATTAGGACAGTCAGCACTATTCATATTTTTTTCATTTTAGGAGCATTGTATATTTTCCACCAAATTAAGTCGTTTCAATGTTAATGGCAAAATCATCCTTTATGACCCTATGAGAAGAAAGGGTGATAACTCACTATGTCTGCATGATGGCATTGGTGCTCCTATTTCCACAGAAACCCTTCAACAGGAAACTAGAGAATAACTAGTCACAGTAGCATTATTACGTTTGATCCATTGATAACCTTACCTATTTTACTGGTCTCACTTGCAGGTTAGGGAGCTTGGTAAGGAAGTGTGAAATCTGGTCCTGGGAAATCAGTTTGCAAGGAGCCATTGTAGATCATCATGGTGCGGGGAGTTAGGCATCTCTGCCTTAGGGAGCAGCCTGCTTTGTCTCTCTCCTGTTTTTGATTCTTATGTGTTAAAGTTCTGAATTTTAGGAAGTAGCAATATGTGGCCACCTTCCAGAAGAAGTATGTAATATTTTTAACCAATTATTTTTTTATGCAATGAAATCAACAGTTTGGAAGTATGATTATCCACGCTTCACAGATAGGGAAGTGGAACACAAAAAGATGAAGGGCAAGACTGACTTTCAGCGGGAGGCTGAGCTGTTGAATATCCTACCCTAAGTAACTTGTCCAAGGTCACAGTGGAAATCTGTGACAGATATGGGAATTGAACCCACCTTGGAACTCCAGTTCAGTTCATTAACCACTTATAGCATAATTATACAAAAAACCAACAGAGTGTTCTTTTTTAAATTCATCAAAGTCGGGTTTTCTGCCACAAATTTTCTATCCCTAAGTCGGATAGTGTGTCTGAAGAAAAAATAATTAATTCTACTGGATAATTTTCAATTTAATCACTGACTGCTCATCCACTGCTTCACTATTGGAGTAGCTTTGAGTCTAAAAATTAAAATTTTACCACAAAAATTAATTTTGTACTTTACATTTAGAATTCCTTTGTGATAGTTATGGTAACCATTTTCTTTTAAAGCCCTTTACAAAACAAGCATTAGCTTCTTTTCAATTAACTGATAGACTGAAATGGAAAACAAATCCTAAAACAACTATTGTTGTTCATAATCTATTTTTTCACATAATCTTTATTCTTTCCTGGTGTATAGTTATAACTTTTATTTTATTTTATATTATTTTATTTTTACTTTTACTGTTCTTGCTGCTGTTTATTGGAGGTGTAAAATGTCAAAAACTAATTTTGTAATCTCTTTCTTTTAAATGGATTTTTCAAATGCAGCTAAATGCCTTAGAAGCCCTACTGACTTTCAATGAGATTTAGGCTTCAAGTGGCCAGATTTTCAAGGGATTTAGGCTCCTACAGATGCAGATAGGCTATGGATGTCTGTGGAAGCTAAGCATCTAACTGCCCTCTATTCCAGTCTATCACACTTAGCTTTAGGTGTCTGAGTAATTTTTTTTTTAAATCGGGTTTATCTACGTTTGAAAAATTCAGCCAGACCATATAAGCAATCAGTGGCACCATCCCTCTTTACAGAGTATGGTTTATGTGCCAATGAATTTTTGGACAGCTGCTGAATCCGATGTGAGAGTGACAGTCCCACACACTGATAGGGCACACCAACACACCAACAATATGCAGAATTCAAGAAGTAGGGTCTTTCCATCACTGGCACTGGTCATCACAAAGCCTACTGCAGTCTACCTCACAATGTTTTGCTAAGTCTACAAGGTGACTCTGCCAACCAGAGTGGCAGTCTGCACTCCTTTTCCAGTCATCCTCAGGGATTCCAAAGGACACTAAATCATCTTTGCAAGCATACTGAAATCTGAGCAGCAATCTGCCTCTCATTCTAAATCTTTCATGAGCTCAGGACTTCAGAACATTCTTTGAGATTGTGTAATCTGGATTTCTCTTGACATATCCAAACCAGCTGATTCTTTTCTTAGTGTCAGCCTTCTCATGAATGATAGACCAGCATGATTTAATATTCCCACGTTTGTTGCCCTGCCCTGCCATCTTACCCAAAGAATTTTATGCAAGGACCTAATATGAAAAGTGTTTAGTCCTTTGATATGTTTACCTACTTGACACTGGTGAGGTTGAATCTGGAGTATTACATCCCCACCACCACAGAAAGGATGTGGACAAATTGGAAGGTGTCCAGCTTAGGGTAACAAAAATAATTAGGTGTTGGGGTACATGACATGAGGAGAGGGTGAGGGAACCATGCTTACTTAGAAGAATGCGGTGGGGGAGAGATTTGATAGCAGCCTTCAACCATCAGAAGGGGGCTTCCGAAGAGGGTAGAGCCAGTCTATTCTCAATGGCGGCAGTTGACAGGATGAGGAGCAATGGTCTCAAGCTGCATTAGGGAAGGTCTAGTTGGATATTAGGAAAAGAGGGTGGTGAAGCACTGGAATGGGTTACCTAGATGAAGTATCTATCCTTAATGGTTTTTAGGGCCATGCTTGGCAAAGCCCTGACTGTAATGATTTAGTTGGGGTTGGCCCTGTTTTGAGCAGGGGGTTGGACTAGATGACCTCCTGGGATCTCATCCAACCCTAATCTTCTATGATTGTATGAATATGTGATATTTGGAGTAAGTCATCCCATGCTTCTGAGCCATACAGAAGAGTGGTTAAAACACCTCTCATAAACATGAATTTTCAGTTCAGCTGACAGTTTGTCATTGTGCTAGGCTTTGTTTTGCAGAAGACCAAACTTCCTGGCTTATTTTTGAGCAGCTCTACTAGTAAGTTCAGCATCAAGACTTAAATGCTGGTACCAGTAGAGACAATGTTGATCAACAACATTTAGACAAATGCCATAAATACAAATACTAAAGTGATTTCTGGAATTGGTTTGGAAGAGCTTTCGTGCATGATAACAGTCTTCTTTCAAGGTTATTGCTAATAAAAAGATTTTACGTGAATCAGAAAACGTGGTGATAAGATGTTTAGTGCTGAGATACACGCATCTCAGAACACATGTTAAAGCAGGAATGAGAAGTAAATATTAAACAATGTGTGTGTTGGAGTCAGTACACAGCCTTGCCTCACTCCACTGTTGACGTTAAATGAGTCAAGCTCCTGGTTTTCATACATTACAGTTGTCTTTTTGCCATCATATAAAGATTTCACAAGGTTTAGAAATATAGGTGAACAACCAAACTTCTTCAGAACAATGTAAAGCCACCCTGATTGACTAACCATGTCAAAGGTGATTGGTAAATCTTTAAAAGCCATGTACAGCAGAATATGCTTCCCTCTGCATTTTTCCACAGTTTTTTTACAGAGAAGATCATGTCTACAGTGCACTTCCCTAAGCAGAAACCACACTGGCTATAAGGATGGATTCTCTCAAAAAATGTTTGAAAAAATTTTACCCATGACGCGAAGAAAAGAGATGGTTATTACAGTCACATCTACCTCCTCTGTTTTTATAGAGTTGTGTGACATTAGCATCCTCAAAATCTTGTGGAACAGTTTCTTCCTTTTGACAGATTAGCGGTACCTTTGCAGCTAGTCTTTGTGCATTTGTAGATTTCAGCAAGTAAGCTTTGTTGGGAATCTTTCTGATATTTTGTTCTTCTCGTTGTTCTTCTAGACTCAGCTGGTTTGGATGTGTCAAGAGAATGCCAGATTACACAATCTCAAAGAATGTTCTGAAGTCCTGAGCTCATGAAAGATTTAGAATGAGAGGCAGATTGCTGCTCAGATTTCAGTATGCTTGCAAAGATGATTTAGTGTCCTTTGGAATCCCTGAGGATGACTGGGAAAGTTCTTCTAGCATAGATCTGGCATGCAGTGAACACATAATTTCAAACCCAGGTAATTCATCTAATGCATGTTGAACTACTACAGCACCCTGGAGTATATCATTACACAGTGCCCAAGCCACCTTTCCAGCTGCTTCTATTTATCAGTTATAATTTTCCATCCAGATCTTTCAGATCTTCTTATCAGCACAATGGCATTTCTAATGGCCTCACGCAATTGTCTACTCTCACCTTGAAGAGTTCACCACACCATAAAGATGCACTGTAAGTAGCAAACAGAATTGTCTCAATGCTGAAACTTGGGAACTTAAGTAAAACAAGCAGTCCTATAGCACGTTAAAGACTAACAATTTAATTGCTACAGGATTGGTTCTTTTTTGTGAAGCTACAGACTAACACAGCTATCCTTTGGGGACTTACATGACATTGTTTTCTTTCAGATGAAGGTGTAAGCTGACATTCATCCAGGAGAGAACTCTCAGAAATCTGTCACAATAAATGTGGAATAGTTAGGGGTAGATTTTGACTGGACAGACCACACTGCTCCAGGAAGATTGGAAGAATAAAATACTTCCCAGCATCCTCTGTAGCTGGGCTCCCTGGATCACAGCTGAGGCATGGAGGGGGCAGGGGCAGTTATACCTACAATAATTCTTTCCGAGGAAGAGGAGGGAAGGCAGAAGCAGGGGGATGATAAGACCCATGTCTTATTAAAAGTTTTATCATGGGAAATGGTCTTTAAAATATTTAGGGTTTTGTTTTTAATTTCAATTTTAATTTAATTAAATATTCCTAGCTGTTACAGAAGCCGGTCTGGAATTTTCTGGCAGAATGATTTTATGATTTAAAATGCAGTTTCTGCAAAAACATATATTTTTCTTAGGATGATTTCATGTTATTTAATGAGAATCTGAGCTTTCACTCATTTTTTAAATGATGTGCCTAGCCTTCACAGTTGCAATGAAAATCTTGTAAACAAGAACTGTAAAGGCTCAGACACCAGAGGGCAATTAAAACAAACTCAGAGTTTATTAGTTTTAGAATCCTGTGAATTTTTTTTCTTCCTGACTCAATATTTTTGAATACTCGTGAGTGGTAATAGTGGAAAGCTGCATATCATATAAAATATGCATCTTATCAAAGCTTACCTACACAGGGTGAATTTCTAATATGGGATATTTGCAACTAATCACTCATAAAAACCTACAAGCCACAGTTATTCACAGAAATTATTTTTGAGTACTTTCAAATAATGAATAAACTCAAGGAAATGTGTCTATAAAACTACTTTTATAATTTGCAAAGTGAAAAAGACTAATTCATTGGATGTTCAGTATAAATTGTTTTTTGAACTCTAAACCCATCCCTATCTCTTGCATTTGCCAGAGATTATGAAAATTATCATACTGAAATTCTGGAAACTGGTTGCACCAGGAGTGAGATTACAGCCAAGAAACCAAAGGGAAATCAGTTATTCTGTTTTCCATCCTCCTTATTATCTGTATCTCAGCAACACAATTACATTTCAGTAATATTGTTTGCACATTTTCCCATATATGGTTCATTTGAGGCTTACCAAATGACTGTCTGGGAAATATCTTGCTGTTTGTGGAAGGAGCCTTTTGCAATTGCAAACAGCTGGAAAACATGCCTATTAAAAATGGAGAAAATGTCAGTATTTTTACATCAAAATGACTAGACACCATTACTAGCACTGCTTAAAATTCACTCCCTCAGCTACCTTGCTTTCAGTTAGTGTAAGACACAGAAAACAGTTTGGCTTGGGTTTTACTACTAAGAGAATAAAGCACAGCATATACTGTATGCAATAGCACCTTTGTGCAGCATTTCTGGAGTATTACAATAGACCCGAGTAGCAACTACATCTAGCCAAGGTTACCCAATATCATAGAATCACAGGGCTGGAAGGGACCTCAGGAGGTCATCTAGTCCATCCCCCTGCTTCAAGCAGGATCAAATCCCACTAAGTCATCCCAGCCAGGACCTTGTCAAGCTGTGACCTAAAAACCTTGAGGGATGGAGAATCCACCACCTCTCTAGGCAACGCATTCCAGTGCTTCACCACCCGCCTGGTGAAGTAGTTTTTCTGAATATCCAACCTACACCTCTCCCTCTTCAACTTCAGACCATTACTCCTTGTTCTGCCATCTGACACCACTGAGAACAGTTTCTCTCCCTCCTCTTTAGAGCTCCCCTTCAGTAAGTTGAAGGCTGCTATTAAATCACCCGTAAGTCTTCTCCTCTGTAAACTAAACAAGCCCAAATCCCTCAGCCTGTCCTTATAGTCTTGTGCTCCAGTTCCTCCGCTGAACCTGCTGCAGCACATCCACATCCTTTTTATACTGGGGGGGCGAAACTGGACACAATATTCCAGATGTGGCCACACCAATGCCAAATAGAGGGGAACAACCACTTCTTTAGATCTAGATCTGCTTGAAATGCTCCTCCTAATGCACCCTAGGATGTCATTAGCCTTCTTGGCTACAAGAGCACACAGTTTACTCATGTCCAGCCTTTCATCAACCATAACCCCTAGGTCACTTTCCGCTGTACTGCTGCTTAGCCATTCGGTCCCCAGCCTATAACGATGCTTGGGATTCTTCAGCCCCAAGTGCAGGACTCTACACTTCTCCTTATTGAACCGCATCAGATTTCTTTTGGCCCACTCCTCCAATTTATCCAGGTCCCTCTGGATTCTCTCTCTACCCTCCAACGTATCTACCTCTCCCCCTAGCTTAGTGCCATCTGCAAAATTGCTGAGGGTGCAATCCAGCCCCTCATCCAGGTCATTAATAAAGATGTTGAACAGCACCGGCCCCAGAACCGAGCCTTGTGACACTCCGCTTGAAACTGACCACCATCCAGATATTGAGCCATTGACCACTACCCGTTGGGCCCAACCATCAAGCCAGCTTTCTATCCATCTTATAGTCCAAGGATCCAATCCATATTTCCTTAATTTATGGGCAAGAATGTTGTGGGAGACCGTATCAAAAGCTTTGCTGAAGTCAAGGTATATCACATCTACTGACTTCCCCATGTCCACAGAGCCTGTTACCTCGTCATAGAAGCTAATCAGATCGGTCAGGCAGGACTTGCCCCTGGTGGAATCCATGTTGGCTACTTTTGATCACTTTCCCCTCTTCCAAGTGCTCCAAAATGGATTCTTTGAGGATCCCCTCCATTATTTTCCCAGGGATAGAGGTAAGGCTAACCCGGCTATAGTTCCCTGGATTCTTCTTCTTTCCTTTTTTAAAGATGGACACTACATTTGCCTTTTTCCAGTCAGCAGGGATCTCTCCTGATCTCCAAGAATCTTCAAAGATATTTACCACTTTTTCTGTTTTCAGATGCTTATAAATATGCAAAAATATTTGGGTTGAAATTTTCCATAGATGCTTTCTGCCCTGTGCTGAATTCCTGGGATATTTGCAAAAGTTTTCCACAATCATCATCATAATCATCCTGGCAGATCCCAAGGGGATGTGGCATCCTTGGAGATTGTGCATCAGCAGTATAGACAGGATACCAGGATGCCCTCTTCAAAAGTTTAATTGCTCATTTTCACTTCAGTGGCAGACTGATGGTGTTGTGTGGGGGTGGGGGCAGTGGCCCCAGGGCAGCCCCTTTAACTTATCACCAGAGAGCCACACTGCATGCTCGATGTGGCTCTGAGGTCTGAGGTGAGTCCAGCACCATGGTTCTGGCGGCCCTGCCTCCCCACACTCCACCTGAGGCTCTGCCCCTTCCAGGGACATGGAAGTGGCCCCCACCATCACTTTGCTTAGGGAGTCTGCAAAGTCTAGTAGCAGAGAAAGTACGGAATGTTTCACCTACCAGGACAACTGACCAAAATACCAGAGGTGGCGGGTATCATTGTAAATACCCTCATGACATCTGCATTCTGACCTAGGAGGGTATTTCCAAGAGCAAAGTTAGGAAGAAATTGATAATTTAATACCTTTTCTAAGTGCCCATACTTCTCCAAGCTGTGGAACTTGAACTTTGGTGAGTGGATAATCCTGCGGCAAAGGAGGTAACTTTTACTGCTCTTATGAAAATACCACAAGCAGCTCCACGGTCAGGAGTCACCTAGAGTGCTCTGGTACCCCAATCCCTGTCTGTGTCACATGGTTGGATGGAAGTGCAGCGCATGTCAGGCGCTGGCCTTGTGTGGACTCCCAAAAACACTTACAGAATGTGAAGAGCAAAGGATTGCTCTGCTAGGCTGCCACCCATAAACAACGAAATTACCCTAGTTTCAATGGTTTTAAGTTACAAACAAACAAAAATTAACCCATAGTCCTTATCTCAGCCCTTAGGGATTTTGCAGGGCAGGCATATGAACATTGGCTCCTCAGAGCTATGGCATGGGTTCTCACTCCAGGCCTGCTCTTTCCCATAGATATGCATTCTCTGATCTGAAAATCCTTTTGGAATTCTTGCCTTTTGTAAATCAAGTTCAGATGCTCTCCTGTTTGCAGGTTGTTCCTAGCCTCCATTTTTCCTGCTTGCCACTGACACTTACAACAGACTATTTCCCAGCCTTTCAATAACAGCTCCTAAACTACCAGTCCCTGACTCCATGCCCAACTTCCAGGTTGCTATTCCAGCTTAGGGGCTGCTTCTGGAACCAGTTCTCCTCTGATCTCTGGCAGTATTTCATTTTCACTTTCTGAAGGTACTAAGGAGTCCTCTGCCCTCTTCTCCAGATGAACATTTCACTGGGCATCAGGACAGTGAACCGCTAGCAGGTTTTTTACAATGTTTCCAAATTGGTCAGATTGAAAGCCTCTAAAAATTGGCACACATTCAGTAGAATTTTTAAGTCATGCCATGAGCCAAATCCAGCCCATGAGCTGTAGGTTCCCCACTGCTGGATTAACCCCTTCCTGCGCATGCTTTAATCTGGGAACAGAAGGTTATATCAGTGGCTAGCAGAAGCTTGGAGATGTTAACTCCTTTCAACACTGCACGAGAGGAAGGGACAAGCTGCTTCCAGTCCCAGTAGAGTGGGATGGGACAGAAGAGATGACTCCTCAGATGCACAGGCCAGGTCATCCCTAACCTCCACCCCTACTTCTGTTGTGGCTGGAAGCAGCTCCCACCCATTCCCTCACACACAATGCTGAAAGGCAGTTGCTGGTTGTGCTCTGGTGTGAACCCAGACAGAAATCTGTGGCAAAGGGCCTGCGAATCTGCCTGCCTCCCACATGTTTCTTTGAGAAGATGCAGCACCAGGTTCCAGGAGAGGCAGGTTTGTCCCTGGGGCCAGCCAGGCATGGAGGGTGGAAAGCGCTGGACAAGGGAGGATGGGTTCGATCAGCCAGTCACTCCCATCCCCACATGAGGGAGGTATGTGAGAGTGTATGCGTGTCACTTCTCCACATGCAAACCTTAAAGATTAAAATGTACATAAAAAGACTCCAGCTGTGCACTATTTCTTTAACAGGAGTTCAGTGAATGTTTGCACTGTGCAGTTCTAATTGATTGTCACTGACCTCAGCTGAGTATGAATTGTTTTACCAGATGCCCTGTAAGGGAGCAAGAGGAAGTCCGGGCAAGGCAGGAGTTAAACAGAGCCTGTTTGCCCAATTAGCCCCACCCCGGTTCACCTGCAGCCAGTGCCAGGCATGGAGGCAGTATAAAAGAGGAGAAGCTAACCCAGCTCGGGGCTGACCAGCCAAGAGGCAGGAGCTGGCTCTGGCACATGCAGCACCTGAGTCAGAGCTGCCACCAGGTTGGCAGTCGGAGGAAGGAGCCTCCGAACCCTTCCCCAGGCAGAATGGGGGGAGAACCCCAGAGAACAGTCCCCGCTCCCCCCTATCCACGGGGAAGCTAGATTCTCAGACCCATGCCCCAAACTAAGACTGCAGCCTTTAGGGTTGGGCTGCAGACCTACACCCCAGGCCTCAAGGCTCTGCAAAGGGCCTAGCCACTAGGCCACCCTGCCATCGGGGTAACCCCTTACACATAGCAGAGAATGTGGGCGTACATCCCCAGCCCTGCTGAAGGGCCATCTTACTGTGACAGCCACAGACCCAGCAAGTGCAAACCACTGAAGTGCAACGGAGCCCTTGCTCAAGTGGAAGGTGGAGCAACATGCCAGCAGCAGCAGCAGCAGCTCCAACAGATGGCCCAGCAGCAACAACAGCTAACTGGGGAATTAGCAACCCATCAGCAACAGCTGGTGCAGCAGATGACTTCCCTGCTATGACCCAGAACCCTGGAGGAGTCCACAGCACCTGCGCTGGCACCAATCAAGCTCACGGAGATGAGCCCAGGAGATGATCCAGAGGCATTCCTGGAGATGTCTGAGTGGGTAGCCACCATAGCCCAGTGGGCCCGAGGGCAGTGGGTAGCCATGTTGGCACTGCACTTGACAGGGGTCGTTCAGACTGCATACCAGGCTCTAGACATTGTGGCCACTCAGGACTATGCCTAGGCTATGATGTGGATGCCCTGGACATCTCCAAAGAGATTTTCTGCCAGGGCTTCCAGTATGCTTCCCCCTGGAGCCTGACCCTGCCCTATCACCCAGAAGCTGAGGGATGCCTGCTGGACGTGGCTGAAGCCTGAAACAAAGACCAGGGTCCAGGTAGCCGAGCAGATCCTTCCTGAACAATTCACCCAGATTCTGCCGTCTGGGGGAAGGGAGGGGGTGATGCAGAACCACCCAAAAAACATAACCACAGCCACCCAGTTGATGGAGAACTATCTAATAGCCAAGTCCCCCAGGGTGACTTCCTCTCTAGGCCCCAGGGCAGCCAGAGGCACCCCAGCTCAAGTGGCTGAGGTGAGCCAGAGGTCACAAAGCCAGGGTGGACCATGGCACCTGCCTCCCCTTCCTGGGCCCAAAAAGATTCAGGGCTCCCGTACTAACCCTGGGCTCCAACCCCTGAGCCTTGGACCAGCCCACCAGTTCCTCCATTGGGAACCCAGCTGCTCCTCAGACAAGGCACCAGGGCCCCCACTCATGCCCCAGCCTGGAGACCCTGCTCCACATCCATCCCCAACCTGGGCACCTTGAGGAGACCCCCTGAAGTCCACCCCAGCACCGGACACTTGCTTTACATGTGGGGTTTGGGCACTGGTCCGGAGACTCCCCATATACAGAAAGCAACTTTGGGAAGCTCTGGACCCCACAGACACGGGCGCGCCCCCAGGATAAAGCCAAGCTGACCATCCCTGTGGGCATCAACGGGACAGAGGCAATTGGGCTAATTGACTTGCAGTGTGCCAAGACCCTGGTTCAGCAAATGCTCCTGCCTGACCCAGTGTCCCCTCAGTGTGCCATCAGACTGCAGTGTGTCCCCGGGGATGCAACATCCTACCCCTGCGCCCAGGTAACCGTATGAGTGGGAAAGTACGAAGAACCATTGGTGGTCGGCTTGGCCCCAGCCCTTGCCTAGCCAGTGATGCTGGGCTGCAGATATTTTAGAGAACTGCTAGCAGGACTTGGGAAGCCTTCAGCAAGGGAATGGCAACCCCAACCATTGAGAACTGTGCAAGGGGAAACCTTGACTCTTGCTGGGGTAGGGGAAGTGGCCGATCCAGGGGAAGGGACTTCCCTGGAGCCACCACTGGCCCAGGAGGGCCCAGGCCCCAGGCAACCTGAGATGGAGCCGTCCCCAGTACCCTAGTCTGGAATCTTAACATGACCCTCAGACTTTGTGAGGGAACAGCAGGCAGATGAGACACCGAGCAGAGCATATGATCAGGTGACGGTAGTGAATGGGGAGACCACCAGAACCCATCACATGAGACAGCTCCCCCATTTTGAAATCCAGGGAGACTGGCTATACCCAGTAGAAAAGGACCTGCAGACAGAAGAAGTACATCATCAGCTGCTGGTTCCCTGGCCGTACCAGAGAGGGGTCATGGGGTCTTGCCCATTCCATCCCCATGGCAGGACACCTAGGAAGAGACAAGACCCTGGACAGGATCCTGGCCCCCTTCTTTTGGCCCAGGGTCCACAGGGAGGTCACAGACTTCTGTGCCTCCTGCCCAGAGTGCCAGCTCACAGCACCCTGGTCTGTGGAGAAAGCCCCAGTGGTTCCCCACCCCAACTCATGGGTACACCCTTTGAGTGGATTAGCATCTATATGCTTGGCCCACTGGAGAAGAGTGCAGGGGGATACTGGTTCATCCTTATTGTCATGGACTGTGCAACCCAGAAGCTATGTTTCTACGCTTCATAAGCGCCAAGAGGGTGGCAAACGAGCTCATGAATAAGTTCAGTCAGGTCGGGGTCCCTCTGGAAGTCCTAACGGATCAGGGCACAAACTTTATGTCCCTAATGGTGCGACAACTCTGCTGGTTGTTAAAAATCAAGACATTTAGGACGTCCGTCTACCACCCCCAAACGGACTGACTAGTAGAGTGCTTCAATCAGACTTTGAAGGCAATGCTCCGCAAGTTCGTGCTGACAGATGTATGCCACTGGGACCAGCATCTCCTGGCCCTCATGTTTGCAGTCCAGCAAGTGCCCCAGGCCTCCACAGGGTTGTCACCCTTTGAAATCCTGTATGAGAGGCAGCTGCAGGGAATTTTGGACTTAGTAAGGGAGATATGGGAGGAACAGCCACCCCAAAGTAGTAACATGGTGCAGTATGTATGTAACCTATGACAGAGGCAAGAAGCCCTAGGAATGTTAGTCCAGGAGAACCACCTCCAAGCACAGCAGGCCCAGGAGCAAGACTTATAACAAATGAGCAAGACTCTGCGAGTTTCAGCCGGGGGATTGAAAGCTGCTGCTACTACCTAGTACAGACTCCGAACTCCTCGCCCACTGGCATGGGCCTTATGAGGTCATTCGGCGAGTGGGCCCAGTGAACTGTGAGGTGGATCAGCCGAGTAAGCACAAGGGGTGACAGATTTACCACGTAAATCTCCTCAAACCCTGGAGGGCCCAGGAAGAATTACTAATCACTCCCTACCCACCAGACCTGGAACTGGGACCCAAGGCAGAGGAGACAGCTAATCTGGGGAGGTCCAGATTGGGCCCAACCTGACCCAGAACAGGGGCTTCAGGCTTAGTTGCCAACTTCTCCTCGGTCTTCTGAGCAAAACCTGGTCAAACTCACCTGGCTGTTCCTCATATCCAAACCAAACCAGGGGTAAAGGTCTGGGAGACCACCCCGGCCCCTTCCCCAGAAGTTGAGAGAGGTGGTGAAGCAAGAAATTCAGTCAATGCTGGCACTGGGGATAATTGTGGAGTCCTTCAGTGAATGGAAAAGCCTGATAGTCCTAGTTCCCCAGGCAGACGGGAGCACCCGGTTTTGTATCGACTTCCGAAAAGTGAATGCAGTCTCTGAATTTGATGCCTACCGAATGCCTTGGGTGGATGAGCTGTTTGACCGGCTTGGGGAGGCAGAGTACATTACTACCCTTGGCTTAACAAAGGGCTATTGGCAAATCCCTCTCATGCTTGAGTCCAAGGAGAAGACGGCTTTCTCCACTCACTTTGGACTCTTTCAATTCTGGACCATTGGCTTCGGGCTGCATGGTGCTCTGGCCACATTCCAGCAGCTAATGGACCAAATTCTACATCCCCATAGCTAATACACTGCGGCGTATTTGGATGACGTAGTAATCTATAGCTGCAACAGGCAAACCCTCCTATAACATGTGGCCGCCGTATTGCAGTCCTTCAAGGAAGCAGGGCTGACAGAGAATACCACAAAATACCTCAATGGAAGAGATGAAACTACCTGCCTAGGCTACACCCTGGGTAAGGACACTGTATGTCCCCTCATTGGGCAGGTCCAAGCCCTCAAGCTGTACGCCCCTTCATCCTCAAAAAGACAAGTACGCCAGTTCCTGTGTTTAGCACGGTACTATCGCCGCTTCATCCTGGGCTTCTCCTCCATCGCTGCCCCTCTTACCGACCTTCTCAAGAAAGTCCAAGTCATAGCCAGTGGATCCCAGCTTGCAAGGAAGCTTTCCAAGCCTTAAAGGCCCAGCTCTGCCTAGAACAAGCCCTGTACAGCTCAGACTTCTCAAAGGACTGCTTGTTACAGACAGATGCCTCGGATGTTGGAGTGGGAGTGGTGCTCCCCCAAGTTGTGGGGGTGAAGAACACTCCATTCTTTATATCAGCAGGAAACTCTTCCCAAGGGAGAGGGCTTACTCAGTAATACAGAAGGAGACACTAGCAGTGAAATGAACCATGGACTCGCTCCAATATTAACTCCTGGGCAGACACTTTACCCTCATCACCGATCACGCCCCGCTTTGGTGGCTACAGGCAATGAAGAAGAACCCCAGAATCCTGAGGTGGTAACTCTCCCTGCAACCCTCCTCCAGCATTTCCAAGCCAGATCCAGCATCATGCAGGGAAGGACCATGCAAATGCTGATTTTTCTCCAGAAGAGAAGGAACACAGTTGGGGGAGGGCAGACCCCATGGGGGTATTGAGGCAGGGGATGTGTAAGGAAGCAAGAGGAAAGCCAGGCAAGGCAGGGGTTAAACAGGTTGTCTTTGCCCAATTAGCCCTGCCCCAGTTCACCTGCAGCCAGTGCCAGGCTTGGAGGTAGTATAAAAGAGGAGAAGCTAACCCACCTTGGGGCTGCCCAACCAAGAGTCAGGAGCTGGCTCTGGCACAAGCAGGGCCTGAGTCAGAGTTGCTACCAGGTCAGCCGTTGGAGGGATGCGCCTCCGAACCATTTGCTAGGCAGGCGGGACAGGGCAGGGGAGAGAACCCCAGAGAACTACCCCCTGCAGAGGGGAAGCTAGGATGTGGGGGCCACACCCCAAACTAAGACTGCAGCCTTTAGGGGTGGGCTACAGACCTAAACCCCAGGCCTCTAAGCTCCACAAGGGGCCTAGACACTAGGCCACCCTGCCATCAGGGGAACTGCTTACATGTCCCATAGTCAGCATAGGAAAATATGGTCACCTTTAGCCAATGTAAACTTTGGTGTATACTATTGTGTTACTTTCTCTTGGAAACAACAACCAATCTCACAATCTTATTTAAACTGAGAGCATTTCACTGATTGAAACTCTTCTGCTTGATACAGCTGGGGACTTGTCTTTATTTTACTTCAATAAGAACTCTTTGTTCTTTTTCAGAAATAGACAAGTAATGACCTTCAGCCATTCTAGTGATTAATACGTGGGAGCCTTTAATCAATCTCTTCTTTGTGAATTTATCTAATTGCATTGAAGAAGTGACTGATCCTATCATTCCTCTTCTGTGTTCAAGCCATTTAGATTTCTGTGTATTTCCCAGACAAACCTTAAAACCCAGTGTACTTTGATTGTTATTTCAAGTATACTAACTTTTCTTTGTAAAGTACTTTGACACCTTTGAATGAAAAAAGTTACAAGTACTAAGCACTAGTATTTTTGTTATTCTCCTTTATTGCTTTTGTTTCCTCAGGGCAAAAAATATATAATAACTTAAGCGTATCACTTTCCTACAACCTTTTATTGTTTGACAATGATAAGCATATATAGATACACATGAAAATAGGGGTGATTATCAATTTTTACAAAGATAGGGGTAATTCAGAGGTTTATTGGAGAGAGAGCCTTAAACTAGTGTAGTTTACATCTGCTGTCATTCCTCCCACTAAATGTGTATACTACAACATTTTAGACTCCGTTAAACTTGCTTAATTAGCTTCACATAAATGCGCACCCACTTGCACGTCACCTCTAAATCTGAATCTAAGGTCTTGTTCACATACCTAGGTGCAATTTTATATCCCAACCAAGGCCAAGCTTGAAAGTGGTAAATGAGAGTGTCTGGATATTGGTGGTACAAAACAATCAAAACAAGGTGAGTATTTTGAGCATGGATTTGGAGGTGTAGCTTGAGATTAGTGTGAGGAAAGGCCTGGACTACGAATGAGGAAAAAGATGAAGGCAAGGATGACGTACTGTAGATTGTCTTAAGGAAGAGAAGAGATTGGAATGGATACGTAGGCAGCAGCAGAGTTAAAGAGTGCCTTGCAGGGAGAATGAGGATGTAGAGAAAGACAGGAAGCCAGGGAAAGAGGCGGGAGGAAGGATGTATTGGTTCATTTCTCTGAACGTAATGATCAAGTGCCTGATTCAGAGCAGAAAGTGAAACACTCAAACTGTGAAAAGCTGCAAAAGGATCTCACAAAACTAGGTGACTGGGCAACAAAAATGGCAGATGAATGTTAATGTTCCTAAATGTAAAGTAATGTATATTGGAAAACATAATACCGACGATACATACAAAATGATGGGGACTAAAGTAGTTGTTACTGCTCAAGAGAGATCTTGGAGTCATTGAGGATAGATCTCTGAAAACATTCACTTAATAGCAGTGGCAGTCCAAAAAAACAAACAAACAGAATGTTAGGTATCATTAAGAAGGGAGTGGAGAATAGTATAGAGAATATCTTATTATCCTATATAATTCCATGGTACGCTCACATCTTGTATACTGCATGCAGATGTTTTTGTTTCATCTCAGAAACATATCTTGGCATTGGGAACTGTTCAGAAAAGGGCAACAAAATGATCAGGGTTGTGGAAAGACTGCCTTCTGAGGAGAAGTAAGAAAGACTGGGACTTTTCAGCTTGAAAAAGAGAGGACTGAGGGACGGTAGAGTAGACATCCATAATGTCACGCCTGGTGTGGAAATAGTGTAAAAAGAAGAGTTTTTTACTATCTACCATAATGCAAGAACTACGGCAGTGGCTGGCAACCAAAATAGCAAAAAGAACCATTTTTTCCAATTTGGTAAAAAACTCAATCATTCAAGAGCCTCATTGCATGTGGATACGAAACAGTCCTTAATAAACCATACTTTTTGTAACCCCTATTTTAAGCACAGCGCTCACACAATGATTTTTAATGCAGTACATCTTTACAGCAGGACATTCACAAACTTTTTACATATTCTATTTCCTCACACTTTATGTGACAGTTTGTACCATTGTGTTCCTGACTTTCCCTCCCGAACCTTCTCTCTCTCTGAAGGATGCTAGAGCGACTTCATCAATGGTTTGACAGCACATACCATTTGCTATTTAGATATTAGTTGTTCGTTTTTGGGCTTTTAGGAGCTCACAGTTTATTGAAAATAATTAGGAGGGGTTTTTTGTTTTTTAATTTTCAATTACAGCTTCGGGAGCCACAAAGAAGTCCCTAAAGAGTCGCATGCAGCTCCAGAGCTGCAGGTTGCAGGCCCCTGAACTAAGAGGTCACCAAATGAAATGAATAGGTAGCACATTTAAAACAAACAAAAGGAGATACTTGATCACACAAACCACAGTCAACTGTGGAATTTCTTGCCAGAGTATGTTGAGAAGTCCAAGACTATAATAGGATCAATAAAAGAGCTAGATTAATTCATGGATGATAGGTCCATCCAAAGAGGATAGGTCTAGGATGGGCAGGAATGGTGTCCCTAGTCTCTGGTTGTCAGAAGCTGGGAATAGGTGACAGAGGATGGATGACTTGATGATTTCCTGTTCTGTTCATTCCCTCTGGGGCATCTGTCATTGGCTCCTGTCAGAAGACAACATACTGGGATAGAAGGACCTTTCATCTGACCAGTCAGTGAAACTGTGCTTATGTTGTTACGAAGCCCCCTGAAGTCAGCAGAAAGATTTCCACTAATTACAATGTACTTTGGGTTAAGCTCTATAGGTCTAGCATGTCTTGATGGAGGGATTTTACAGTGTTCTTCTCTTTACTTGTCTGCTACCTCTCCCCCTGCCCTTTAGTATCCCTCATCCTACCTACTTATGTATAACGGCTGTATTTATATTAGTAATTCACTCATCCTATTGACTGGTGCACATGAAAATACCATATTTTCATACTGGAAATATTTGGTGTCTATCAGATATGAGATTGTTGTGAATATATATCAATGAAAATGCAAAATACATCTAAAATGCTGGTGAGTTACATTGACAGAAAACTAATTTATGCCTCTCATCTGGAAGCATTTCAAAACACTCTATAAACAGCAAGAGCTCAGTCTTGCCACTTTTTATAGCTTGAGCAGCTCCTCCCCATATTAGCTAAATTGAGGGCCTCATCTTTGCAACCCCTAAATTCGCTCTCAAAAAATAATTTAAGAACACTGATTGGTCTAAACCTTTGTTTCTTAAACTATGTTCCACAGAACACTGGTGTTTCATGAGCAACTCGCAGGCGTGTCGTGAGCATCTGACACTTTTTTGATACCATACACTGATGGCGTACATCTTCTGTTATTAAAACCAGACACAACATTACTTCTTCTTGCTGTGATACCTGATTAAATTGTTTCAGTTTAGTTTTGCTGTGTATGTTGCTGGTGGATTTTGTTTTTGTGTGGTTTGGTTTGGTTTTTGGGGTGATGACAGTTTTCATAAAGAAAATTTTGTTAGGTGTTCCTCTGAAAAAATATTATTGTTTGGTGTTCTGTGGTCTCAAAAAGTTTAACAAACACTGCTGTAAACCACCTGGGAATTACACTGGGAAATGTAAAGGTTTGGTGTCAGAGGCATCATGCAGCAAAGCACTTACGTGCATGCCTAACTTCATGCACCAGAGTAGTTGCACTGACTTCAAAGGAATGATTGACATGTGAAACATATACATAACTGATTTGCTGGATAGCGGCCAAACAACCTTGGAAGACAGTGCAAGGCGGACCCACTACTTGTGGGAGACTCCTGCTCCCTTCATTTTTATTTCACTTGCCAAATGTTGGGGTCCAAATATATATTATTAGAACTGATACCGCAGCGCTAGGAAACAAAACAGCGATAATGAAAAAAATGTAGCAGGTTTTCTGTTGCAGCACCTTTAGCAATCATTCTTCCATGTGTGACACAAAGTGTAAGTGCTACACTCATGTATTGTATCACAGAAAGAAGAATGATTGCTAAAGGTGCTGCAGCAAAAAGGTGTTACATGTGTGCTTGGAAGGGGTCATGTTCTTTTTCGGGGGTAGTGAGAAGAAAATGTAACCCACTGGCAAAAGTGCTTAACCAGGTCACCCCTAGTTTCATAGCAGTCCATTCATTTCAGTAGGAAATAGGAACAACTTTTCAGTATTTTCCCTGCCCTCAAGTCATATTTCTAGATCTCTCAGACATCACTAGGAGTGGAGTTCAAACTGGATGCATGTCATAAGCCTGTGTGTGTGCCTCAATTAAATATAGATTTTTGATGCTCAAGGCTAGGATGCTTACCTAATTAGGTTGAAGCATTGGTGTGATGAAAATGCATTTATTCTATTTAAATAGTACCAATAACTGTATAGTACAGGTTTATCCGCATCCTCATCAGCACCCTCAGGACTTGACCAGTGCTGGACAAGAAAATTTGCAGGACCACAGGATGTCAATATTGCCTACAGCATTACCAACACTTTCACTGCTCATTGGGATCTTAGAAGACATTTAGGGGTAAATTACAGCTAAATACCAGCACAGAACACTGAGAGCCAGGATTGGTGGCTGTAAACAAACTTTATGGGACCACTGGAAACTTGGCCACATGCATGATAAGTGGTCGTACAGCTAACTAAAATCATGCCGGATTACAGATCTTGCCTGATGAGAGAGTTCCACATTGGGAAGTTTCAAACTGTAGACAATCAGCAACCAGGTAAGAAAATCTCAGCGCTATCAGTGCCTTATCCATTCCCTACTGGGGAGTGTGAGAATCACATTCATGATCACAACATTTGGCTCTATGGAAGTTTTGGAATAGCTAGTTCTGCTTAACTATTTCTAATTAATTCCATGTATAGGTGCTCTAGTTTGGGACTCATAGTATCTTATTCTGAGCTAGTTTAATCCACTTGGATTAAGATAATTCAGAATCAGGCATTATTTTTCCAAAATAAGAGAGAATGTACAAATAGTTAATCTGCTTTAAATTCACACCCTACTTTGTTCTGAATTAGTTTTCATAGGTGGGCAAGCTCTAATTGAAGGTTGCCATTCCTTCATATATAATCCTCAGGAAGAATTGCTCATTGTTAACAACAAAGGCGGAGGATGTTTAAAAATAGGGCATCACAATGAATTTACCATTTTATTAGTGTAATTTATCATGGTTATTGTTGTACCTACAAGCCATCCATGACTAGTGCAACATTGTGGTAAACTCTCTTCAAACACAAAGTGTAACTTGCTCCAAATTTATTGGAACATGCAATGATGTTTGCAGGTATATTTTCTGGTTTGGGTGTTATGGTTTGTAAGCACCCATAATACGGGAATGGGCAGTGTTTTAAAAAAAAAAAAAAAGTTCACATCATCCATCCAGAATTGCACATGAAACAAAGAAGAAATTACAAATACAGTAAGATGTAGTATAATCTTACTAAATTGCTTGCAATCAGTAAAGTGAAATTCCACAAAGAGAGATGAAAAGTGATTCACATTGGAAGGAATATAAATGCACAAAGACAGACAACAAAAAATTACGTTTATCTTATGTACTTCAGAGAAAGAGATGAACCCAGCAGGGAATGTGAATGCTGAATTTAAATGAAGACAGCAACACGAAAAGGAAAAGCTTTACTGGATTGAATGCATTAGGCCCATTCAATGTTCATTGTGAAAGTCAAACCTACTTGAAATAAAGCTCAATTTGAAGCTCTTTATCTTGCTAATTGAAGGGAAAGAAACTTTTTCCCTTTCAACCATCATCCATCCTGTTAATGCCCACTAACTACTGAGATTCACATTTCTTATTGTTGGTATCTTCAGAGGGGACCTAGTAAGCTCACCTCATCTGCCTACATCCTCTTAGAGTGTCTTTCCTTGAGGGGGGATCCTTTGAGGCAAGGGAACATTGGCCACTACCTTTGAATCTTAAGAGAGCTCTGAAACAAAAAAAGACCTTTTCACTTGCTGTTGCTGGGTCATGTCTGGGGCTAGGTCTACACAAAGCTGCTCTCCCAACAGCTTCACGCAAATGAGCAGCCTTGCGATTGCAAATGGCTGCTCATTAGCATAGCTGCACGAGCTCTTGCTGTCAGCAGAGGTAGGTGCCGGCAGTAAAGAGGTTGTGTGGACATACCCCTGCTGGCAAAACGCCCCTCATGCCTGAAAATGCTTATGCTAATGAGCCGTGGAACCATGCTAATGAGCAGCCATTTGCAATTGTGAGGCTGCTCATTAGCATGGAGCTGTTGGGAGAGCACCTCCGTGTAGACCCAGCCTAGGAGTAGAGACAGCTATCTCCGGTCTTCCCTTCATATTATATGGCTGCTAGGGATTGTTTAAAGGTTCCCTAGATACTACACTAAGGGCTTGTCTACACTACCACCTTCCTTTGAAGGAAGGATGGTAATTAAGGTGTTGGGAGTTTACTAATGAAGTGCTGTGGTGCATAGGCAGCGCTTCTTTAAGCAATTTCGCCCCCCATGGCAACTTCAAAGTTTTAAACTTCAAAGTACCAGCACGTGTCGAGCTGCAGCTCACCCACCGGTACTTTGAAGTGCCGGGGCAACTTCGAAGTCCCTTTACTCCTCAAAATTTTGTGGAGTATTTTGCCCCTCACCATCAGTGGGCTTGTTTAGTACTGTTGTAAGTCCCGTCCTCTAAAGTCCTAGAACACAGGGAGGTCCTAACTGACATCTGTTAGTGAAAGTTGCAAGTAGCACTCCAGGGCTGCTTGAAAACCGCAGGCTTATGGCTACACGGCCATGTTACCTCAAAATACCAGCAGTTATTTCAAAATAACTTTGGCAGAATCTAAATGACAAACACGCTACCCCAAAATATATGTGAAATAGTAGGTGTGTTACATCAGTTCCAGTAAACCTCGCTTCCTGAGGACTAATGACTATTTCAAAATAGGGCTAAGGACCCAGAAACGCTAGTTTGAAATGCATTTTGTGTCTGGTTGTGTTATTTCAAAATAAGATATTTTGAAATGGCAATGTCGAAATGTCTCATTTCGAAAAAAGGTTATCATGTAGACACAGCCCAGGTGCACAGGGGCTCCGTAGTCTGGGGTGGGCAGGACGTACTCTGCTGGCATCTATCAGTGAACAAGGGGAAATGACTGAATGAACCAGGGCACATCTGCATTTCAGTTATATGAAAATGTAAGTGCATTGTGACTCACATGTCAAAAGTGTTAAGTTTGGGGGTAGTAAAATGCTATAATCGCTGTAGGGAAATGAAAGGACAAGAGAACCATACCCTAAAAACAGAAATCTGGCACAGATCCTGGACAAACCCAAAAGGTGAGAAATAATGCCGTCATCATTGTGATGCATCTGGTGATAAGGACTCTGTTCTGGGACCTAAGTACATGGAGATACACATCTCACAGAGCTGGAAAGGACCTCAGGAGGTTGTTGAGTCCAGTCCCTTACCCTCTTGGCAGAACCAAGCACAACCCCCTTTTTTAAATGTAATCTATGTGCCTCAGATCCTTGAAGGAGGCCCTCAGGGACTGAGCTCATAACCTGGGGTTTAGCAAGCTAATCCTCAACCCACTGAGCTATCCCTCTCCTGCTTAGAAGTGCCTGATGTTTCTTTGAAGCTTTTGTAAAGAATAGATGATGCGTTCCATTGTGTACTGGAGAAATTCAAACAGTAATTGCTATGGGAGCCCTTAAAGTAGAATAGCAACGAGGGATCCTGTGGCACCTTATAGACTAACAGAAATGTATGACCATAAGCTTTCATGGGCAAAGACCCACTTTGTCAGATGCAGGTAGTAGAAATTTGCAGGGGCAGGTATAAATAGGCAGGCCAGAGCAAGTCTGGAGATAATGAGGTTGACTCAGTCAGGGAGGGTGAGGCTTACTACCAGCAGTTGATCTGGAGGTGTGAACACCAAGAGAGGAGAAACTGCTTTTGGGTTTAGCCAGCCATTCACAGTCTTTGTTTAATCCTGAGCTGAGGGTATCAAATTTGCAGATGAAATGCAGCTCAGCAGTTTCTCTTTGGAATCTGGTTTTAAAATTTTTTTGCCGTAGGATAGGTACTTTTAAATCTGTTACTGTGTGTCCTGGGAGATTGAAGTGCTTTCCTACAGGCTTTTGTACATTGCCATTTCTGATATCCAACTTGTGTGCATTTATTCTTTTCCGTAGGGATTGTCCAGTTTGTCCAAGGTATATAGCACAGGGGCACTCCTGACACACGATGGCATATATTACATTGGTGGATGTGCAGCTGAATGAACCTGTGTAGAATAGGTGCACTTCCCTGAGGGAATATAAACCCTGGATTCTGCCAATGTCAGACAACAAACAGGCTGTGGCCACACTAGCCCCTCCTTTTGGAGGGGCTGTGGTAATCCAGCTCTTCAGAATATGCTAATGAGGTGCTGCCATGAATATGGAGTGCCTCATTAGCATAATGGCAGCCATGCACGCTTCGAAACTGCTGGTTTCAAACCCCAGCTGCCCATGTAGCTGGGAGGGGCCTTTCAAAATGACCCCCTGATTTTGAAAGCCCCTTATTTCCATCTTGTTTGGGGATTAAGGGGCTTTCGAAATCAGAGGTCCATTTTGAAAGGACCCCTGGCTACCCAGACATCTGCATTTCGAAACCAGCAGTTTAGAAGCACGCATGGCTGCCATTATGCTAATGATGTGCTCCATATTCATGGCAGTGCCTCATTAGCATATTCCAAAGTGCCACATTACCATAGCCACTCTGAAAGGAGGGTCTAGTGTGGCCACAGTGAATGTGGATGAAGCAGAGGAGGAAGTGATGTTGCAGAACTACCTTACTCTGTTGGATGCTCACAACCATGAGCAGAGGACTAACTTTAAGATTATTGCCAGTGCCAAAAGACCTGAGAGAGAGTGGGGAGGAATGAAGGAGCCCTGCTTCACAAATACATCTATTGCTGATTTACTGTTGCTGACTATACCAAGTTTGAGGGGGCAGGTTCCTAGAAAAAGCCCTCATTTTAAATCACCAGACTAAGGCTGTTTCTACACAGGCCACTTTCTTTGAAAGTGGCATGGTAATACATGGCCCAAAATATGCTAATGAGATGCGGATGCAAATTCCCTGCGCCTCATTAGCATATGGTCATGTGATTTGGAGTCTGGAAGATCGCTCTGCTGGACTCCAAAACGCCATGTAGAAGTGCAGCCCTGGGGGAGCTTCTGGAAGGAAGTCCTTCTTCTGGAGGCCCATTCTTCCCGAAAATTTTCAGGAAGAAGGGACCTCCAGAAGAAGGACTTCCTTCTGGAAGACCCCCCCAGGAGCTGTGCTTCTAAACCGCGTTTTGGAGTCCAGAAGAACAATCTTTTGGACTCCAAATCATGTGACTGTATGCTAATGAGGTGCAGGGAATTTGCATCTGTGACTCATTAGCATATTTTGGGCCGCGTATTACCATGCCACTTTTGAAGAAAGTGGCCTGTGTAGAAATGGCCTAAATGTTTATGAATAGGGAAGTATTTATTATCAAGGGCATCCAAAGAGGTATTTACATTTTGCAAGTAACTGGGTGAGAGCTCAAATCCGTATTGATTATACTCAGAATGAACCAATAGATAAGTGAACCTGGGTTATTATTGCTGACAACACCTAGCAAAAGAGTTACATTAATATGGTAATGTAGGCAATGAATCTAGCTGCCAAAGGCATTTTCAGGTCATGGTTCCTGGAGTTATTCAGGGCAAGGCTGTACACCCATCAAAGACAGGTTAGAGAAGATGCAATTTACTAAAGCACGTCTAAGGCTACATCTACACAGCAAAGCTGTTGCGAAATAACAGACATTATTTTGAAATAACTCTGTGAGCATCTATAGTATGCACACACTATTTTGAAATAAATTTGAAATAGCGGGAGAGTTATTTAGAATTTTGAAAACCTCATTGCAGGAGGATGCTGTTATGGCTTATTTCAAAACAGAGATATTCCATGTCTTAACAGTGCCTATTTTGAAATAGCAACGAAGGGTCCTGTGGCACCTTATAGACTAACAGAAAAGTTTAGAGCATGAGCTTTCGTGAGTTAACTCACTTCTTCAGATGCTGGTCAGAAGTGAGTTAACTCACGAAAGCTCATGCTCTAAACTTTTCTGTTAGTCTATAAGGTGCCACAGGACCCTTCGTTGCTCTACAGATCCAGACTAACACGGCTACCCCTCTGATATTTTGAAATAGGCATTATTCCTCCTGCAATGAGGTTTACAAAATTCTAAATACCTCTCCCACTATTTCAAATTTATTTCAAAATAGCGTGTGCATACTATAGATGCTCACAGAGTTATTTCAAACAGGTATGATGTGTCCAGACATGCTATCTCAAAATAGCTTGGTGCTGTTTCAAAACACTTTGTTGCGTGTAGCTGTGTTATTTTGAAATTAGCTATTCTGGAAAAGCTATTCCAGAATGAATTGTTTCAAAATAATTCTGCTGTGTAAACATAGCCTAAGGAGGTAATTAGATGACCTGTTCAGAGTCCTAAATTGAGACACTAATGATTTTGTCACCTAAGACTGAACTTGAATCCTCTACTGTGATGTTATATTATGTGGCTCTTATTCATTAGTATTTTGTTCAGCAGTTCGCTTTATTCCCTTACTCCATAGGTCAGACTTTTACTGATAAAGATTTTTTTGTCTATTGATATGAAAATTCCATTGATTTGCATGCAATATCTAAAAACTCAGGTAAGTGCTAGGATTTAGACCCTTTCTTTACTCCTGTTTCTCCAGTACCTCAGAAGATGGTATCTGTTATATGTAGATTCACAGTAGGAAAAACATTTTGGAAGACAGCAGATTTTCTGGTTTCTTGCTAAAACTACCTTTGCTCTGTCATTATGCAAGCGTATAAAAATTCAAGTTTCAGAAAAAATTAATTCAAAATACATTTGTCTATTAATTTAGTAAAATAACATAAGGCAGAGCATTAGCAAACTAATGATTGTTTAATTGACAGATGCACCCATTTTATGTTTTAAAATCAGTATGACTTGTAAAAGTGATTCTTCAGTGTTTGTCAAAACAGCTCTTGATAAGGATTCACGTTCATCTATTAGCACAAAGTGCTCTTGAAATTTAATTTTTTTTCTTGCTGCTGCATCTGTGCTGCGATTTCATATTTACCGGAGATATTTAAAAAAAAACACAACCTTTCAGAATCATATTATTCCTGAAACCAGGTTATTTTACTGAATAGCTAGATGACAGTGCCATTTATGAACAGATTAACATGTGGATGGCAAAATTAACCTTAAAAAATAGGGCATTGCTTTCTGCTTTAGTCAGAGAAGACTTGCAAGTGTTATCGTGTGAATCTCAAGTATACAAATGTAGGAGTTTAAAATGTAGATAAGAACAGGATAAAAAAAATCTCTATTACAGGAATTTCAACCTATAGCCCATAGCAGAGGTCAGCAACCTTTCTGAGACGGAATGCCAACATTTGACCTTTTGACCTCTATGTACTGTCCGAGTGCTGGTGATAATTTTAAAGTCACTAATAGTTCAACTTACAACAGCTTGATTAATAAATACATTAAGAAGCAGAGCTTTACTGTTCAGGTGGTGGTTGGTAGCATTAGTTGCTTTTTGTTAATCTGTAGGTGGCATGGCTCTGAGCAAGCTCCCAGCTGCATTGTGGGAGGAAGAGGCAGGGCTGAGCTCTCATCTCACATGCCAACAAAAATCATCTTGCGTGTCACTCTTGGCATCAGTGCCAGGGATTGCTGACCCCAGGCCCATAGGTTGTCTGGTCCTCTTTTTGACACTCATGCATCCTTTAGGAGCCAAGTGGAACACCATTCTCTTCCCTATTCCTGTGTCTAACTCAACAGTGGTTTTCTCCTGAGGGAGAATTCATTCACTTGGAGTGAATCAGTCAATTACTGCATCTACATAAGAGAAGGAGCTCTTGATTTTTAAACACAATGTTATGTTTACTTGTATATTATAGAGTAACTTGGAAAAGGGAATCTCAAGGGTAATAAATTCACTTCAATGAATTTGTGTTATAAATCTCTTTATGTCAACTGTAAACTTGGAGTTACTGAATAAAAGCCAAATTTATCTGCCAATTACACCTGTGCAAACTCAGTGACTTTGGTGGGATTTCAAAGGCTGAAATCAAAGGTAGAACTGTCCCTAGAAGTCTCGTTCTTACTATCCTCATACACTCAAAAAGTAAATCCTTTCCAGCCCACATTGCAAAGCTGTGTCTGAGAAGCCTCCTTTATCTTGCTAAAACTAGTGCATGCTTGATAGCCCTTCTAATTGTCAATAGAGATGTTTAATGTGAAAGTATTCTTGAGCTTTGAAACATGTTCCCCAGTTCAACGTATCCTATCGTCGTAGGGATGATTGCTTCATCTTTTCATCCAAAAGCACATTTACAGCTTTGTCAGAAGCTTACCTCAACTATATTATCCTTCTAGACATGAGGGCCATGTAAGTAGTGAGAGAAATTATGTACAAGTATACACACACGACGCATATCCTTCCTCTTTTGAAATGCACTTGTTCCAAACAATGTTTCTTTGCTTCTTGATATTATATTCATGTGTATAATGGCTTCAGATGACTCCTTTGATCATGCTGAAGGAGTTATTCATCTGTGCTTGTTGAACTGATTACACAAATGTCTTGCATAAAGAGCACATAGCCCCATTTGCCTTTCACACCATTGTGGGAGCAAGCTCTCCTTCATGTTAGTTATGAATTCATATTGGTGGTTCCTTTGTGTTCTGAAGGCACAGAAGTCTTTGAATGCAGAAGTCAAGAGGTGGAAAACAGAACATTAATATAAATAAACTGCGCTGACAAATACACCAGGCAGAATTAAATTAGATAAAAGTGTTATATAACCTGTCACAGGCTTGTACTGAAATTCTTCAAACTGTATACTCAAGCTACTTTGGTAAACAGTTTTGACAGCATTAATTGTTTGCTAAAAATGCCTTTTCCATTATTATCTATGTAAGTTTTCTATGCTACTCAGCACTATGTAGTTGGGGAGGGGAAGCCCCATCATTTTAAATAAAGAAATTTAGTACTCCTCTTGATGGTGAAAAGAGTAACTTCAGCCTCTTAACGGTCACTTCGCAAGGATTGTTATTCCTGTTAGACCTTCTCTTAAATATTTTTAAATTATGTATATTTGTAACTGTAGAACTGGTGAAAGATGCTAGATAGGACTGGAGATATACAATGCTTCCCTTATTGAGGCACGGAGAACATTTGTTCACCATTTAAATTGTTGTAATTTAAATACTACATAAGTCTTACAAAAAAACCAATGCCAGGTGTTTAAGAACATATATAAGGAACAGCCAAAGCTTACAAAGGTATGCAAGGAGCTCTCCTGTAACACTACTGAACTGTCTATATCTCCATGCAATCCAAACTCCCACCATCCAGTATGAAGAAGAGCCTCTCATGTCTTTATCCAGGCCTGCCAATGGGGGAGACAAAGGAGCAGGTTCCCCAGGACCCAGCAGTTCAAAGGTGCCTGGAATTCTGCTGCTGCTCCACTTTGGCAGCAGTGGCAGCCAAAGCTTTGGGCCCATTAGAACTGCCATGGCAAAGCTGTTCCGCCATCCCACATGGCTTCGTGGGGTGGGCAGTGCCATGATCTGAGCAGCATTAAGAACTGACTTCCCGAGGTCCCTGGCCCTTCTGCCCTTGGCCCTGCCCCTTTCAGGGGTGTGGAGCCAGCCCCCTCCACACATTTCCCCAGGTCTCAGTGGCTGTTGGCCCTGTTGTCTGTACCCTCAGCTTTCCATGACAATAACAGTTATTCTTTGTTTCCTTTTTAGTCACAGCATAGGTATAGTGTGGAAAAGATACAATGCAAGCTTCTCAACATGTTCCCAGTAATGTGAGTCAGCTCTCAGAGAATCAAATCTTAGAGTGAAAGGGTAGTTCAGTGTCTATACTTAATCCATAAGCTCTGCTGGGAATGCCAGCTAAGGATGTAAATTAGTACCATACTCACAACCTGTTTGTATATTATATTAATTACATATTAATTTTGTGTCAGGGAGTCATTCTTGGTACCTTCAATGACCACACAAAATGCAGCAGTTGCACTGATTACATAAATGCAATTAGTAAATAGCTCTAGCTAAATGAATATTGTAAGTTTTATATTATTATAGATTACTTAAATAAGTGCACTATTTTGTGTCTGTGTACATTGGCTTAATTGACACTCCTCTCTCTAAGGTAACTGATATTGATTTTATGAATAATTTACAAGACAGAAAGTCAACATGTCACTGACATAAACACTAAAGAATTCCACATTAATCACTTTGATTATCTGTTTTAGTGCCTTGTATCTTCGTAGTAAAATCAATTTAAATGTTTGAATTATGATTTCTTTCCTTTGAACAGAAATCTGTTCCATTAAAAATGAAATAAACTTCAGTGAAAAAAACCCAAAGGTTTTTGAAAACTTCCAGCCCCCAAAAATATACTTAACGCATCCACTGCTATGCATCTCCATGAGCTCAACTATGACTAGCATATTGATTGATTGAATGATTGATTGCTTGCTTGATTGATTCTCAGTTTTAATAGCAAACTGGATCCCCAGTTTGGACATCAATAATACTCCACGGAAGTCAATGGAAATTCTGCTATTAATCTCAATAGGAACAGTGCAAAACATTATTTAAAAAGTACTTGTGATCACATGTATTTCTTATCATCACAACAAAAAAAGCCTTGTAAGGTATTTTTTGAAAACTAACAGATCATTGATCAACTATCATAGTGAAACACATGTAGCAGTATGGTATGTAAAATTATGACCGTAAGCTGAAGCTTTGACTGAACAAACAGACAAATTTGGGAAGGTGGTAAACTTGTTTCTCAAAGACAAAGCACAAGCTGACACTTCTACCCAAGTGTCATCGAAATTGATTGGCAGTCACTGGGCAAGTGGCCGTTCTTTGGAAGTAAAGGGTGGCGGAGTATGACCAGATCAAATTCCATTTTAACAAACAACAACATGGACCTTCTTTCACCACAAGACTCTAGGGGTAACTCTAAGGAAAACTCATGTCACAGGGTGAAAGGGTGCTATAAAAGGGAGGTACAAAACATGATATTATCTCTCTCACTTTTTTATCTCAGAAGACAAAGGAACCAACCTTGAGATGCCGGGAGGTGTTCTGACCTCAGAATTTTGGTCAGCCCTATTGCTGTGAACATGTAAGGATTTTACCTTGGACCGAGTCTACCTGAAATCCAGCACTTTTTGGCTACAGCTACACAGCCAAGATAGTTTGAGATCGCTGCTGTTCTTTTGAAATGACTTTGCTGTTGTCCATGCTATGCACATGATTGTCTGAAATAAATTTGAAATAGTGGGTGTGTTATTTTGAAGTCAGTAAACTTCACTGCAGGAAGAATAGTGCCTCTTTCATTTTGAAATGGGTGCTGTTAAGATGTATAATAGCGCTTATTTCTAAATACCTCTTTCAAAATGGGTACGCCTACACTAGCAAGTACATTCAAAAGTGAGGTCAAAAGATGGCCAGCATCCGAAACAACCCACGGAGCAACTACACACACCCCACAAACATTCGAAAAATGATTTTGAAAGAGAATAAGTGTAGACGCTCTGCAGCCCACTGTTTCAAAAGAAGGAGTCCTCCATGACAGAGATCAGCAGGCGGGCGGCAGCGCCACTCTTGGCAGAAGCAGAGCTCTATGGCTCCAGAATCTGGCCACATGTAAAGATGCAGGCTCCCACAAAGCCCCAGGCAGGAAGCTGAGAACATGCAGGCATGTGCAACACAGCCCGCTGCCAGCCGTGACACCCCAGGCACAACAGTGCCCTCCCCACCACCATGGCCAGCAACCCTCACCCCCGCCCACACCGGGACCCCCCAAGGATGCTGGGGAGTCCTCCCAAGAGGATAGCCAGGCTCCGAAGTGCCGGGAACTCTCATGGACCGAAGCCAAGCTGCAAGACCTCCTCGCCCTCTGGGAAGAAGAGGAGGTCCTGCACCAGATGGGGGTCTGGCGCCAGAATGTGGTGGCATTTGAGCATGTCGCCAAGTGCCTCACTGGCCGGGGTCACTACACCCTTACCCCAGACCTGGTGAGGTCCAAGGTGAAGGAGCTCTGCCAGGGCTACTGCAGGGCCCAGGACACTACCGGGCAGTCAGGGGCAGCGCCCACCATCTGTCCCTACTTTAAAGAACTGGCCCACAGACCCCAGAACCAGGCTGGAGCCTGAGACATGGACTGAGGAGGAGGAACACCCAGAACCAGTGGCCGGCACCATGCGCCCGCCAAGGCTCCAGACCATAAGCAATGACGAAGGCTTGAGCGAGGGGACCCTCGTCATCGATGTCTCGTCTGGCCCATCCAGCCTGGCCCCTCCAACTGTTCCTTGCCCAAGTTCCTGGAGGGACCCAGAGGTATGTGCATGACAGTCACCGAGGGGCTTGGGGAGGGAGTGCACAGTCCCACCCGGGGTGGCCACAGCCCACCCACATGGCTGTCACCCCAGGGCACAGGCAGGTCAGACGGCCCCGCTCCCCCAGCCTCAGAGGGCCAACGTGCTGCACTCAGCACATGGGCCACCCAGCCACTGAGGGTCCGGTAGGGCTGAGGGGAGATCATACTCCTGGCATCTAGAAGGGGATTTCCAGGATGAGGTCCCAGCAGGACCCCCAGGATGGGGGCGGGGTTCGAGGGGACCTTTGCTAGGGACTAATGGCGCATTCCTTCACCATCTTATGTCTCCACAGCTCCAGCAGCCAGCACCTGGACCAGCCCCACAATGGTCCCGGGGAGCCCAACCACGGAGGGCAAGGCGGAGCAGACCAGACTCTGACCAAGGACAGCGTGGGGCTGCTGCCGGGCCATCCGCCGGCACCACCAGGGCTGGGAGGAGAAGGTGGGGGATGCAGCCCACACGGCAGCCCTGTGGGACCTGACAGGTGTGCTATGGGAGTGGCTCACTATGGAGTGGCAGGCCTGGGACCGGGTAGTGGCCAAACTGGATGCCCTGACCTGGGCCGTGGTCGGCCACCTGGCCTCAGTCACTGCCCCATTGCGTGCTATTCCCACACCTGTCCCACCTGCCCCCACCCACCATCCCCCATTCCCCATCACTCGTCTGTCCCCTCTCCTTCCCCCTCCAACCTCCCTCTGCCCTGATCTTCCACCCAGGAGTTCCCCAGCTGGGAACTGGTAGAGATCCATGAGGCTCTCTGCAGTGGCTCTGCTGCGCTCCACTCTGTGCACGTGGTGGGCTGTGCTGCGGACAGCCTGGCAGCCCTTGGCATGTGCATGGCGAGGGTGTTGGGGAGGGGTCCTTTAAGGGAGTGGCTGGCTGTGGCTCCTGGAAAGGCTTGTCAGTCATGCGACCCCCTCTGCAGTGTTTCCCTGCTTCATTATTTTAAAAGAGAACCCCGGGGCTGTGCGGCAAGGACAGAGGGCTCTTTCAAAAGGGTGGATCAAGTGTGTAGCCGCTCTCTTTTGAAAGGCAGGCTTTTGGGCGGCAGCTTTTGAAAGTTCACCTTTCAGAATTGAACTGTAGTGTGGCCACAGCCTTTGACTACGTCTACACTATAGAGATCTTTCGAAAGAAGCCCTTCTGGAAGATCTCTTCCCAAAGAACTTCTTTCAAAAGACAGCTTCCACACAGCCCCCAATCTTTCAAAAGACAGGCCACAGATCAAAAAACCAGGCCCCATGAGGCTTGGTCTTTTGAAAAGAAAGGCCTGCGGAGCATCTACACACATTTTCTTTTGAAAGAAGCTTTCAAAAGGGGGAGTCCTTCCTGAAACGGGAAAGGAAGAGCGATTTCGAAAGAGCACCACATTCTTTCAGTTTACCTTTGAAAAAACATTTTTTCTGTGTAGACGCTCTGTGAGATCTTTCAAAAGGGGCCCCTTCTTGAAGTTGCTAGTGCAGGCCCAGCCTTTGTGCGCAGCAGCATTTCAGAATAGCTTATTTTAAATAAGGTTGCTGTGTAGAAGTAGCCTTTGATGGTGCAAGCGGCTCACAAGGGTGGAATATGGGTGCAGATGGACAAAGGAGAGTTCCCCAGCAGCAAGGGAAATTTCTGTCTGTGCACACATGCTGGATCTGAGTCATGTGTGCATTTGGGATGTAGAGGGTATGCTGGTGTGTGGAGGGCCCAAATCAGAGTTCAGCTACATTAATCTTATTGCATATTTAAAGATGTCTAGCAGCTGCTCTTTGTATTACTGGGGTATGGCTTTAGGGTTTTCCGCCTCCCCAGTAAACAAACAAACAAACAAACAAACAAATAAATAAATAAAACAAGGGGAGTTTAGAACTTAGGAACCAACTGTGTAATAAAGTCCATAAAAGTAGACTGCTGTGACTGTGAATGTAGTTTGTTCCAGTCTTCCAAGTGTCTTCCCATCTTATTTTAATGTTTCCCAGATGAAAGAGGGCAGTTGGGGACCATTTATCCGGCCTTAAAAATGGGAAGAATTTAGTTATTGCAATGATCTTACAGAGCCAGTTGGCAAAACGAAAAAAAACCCTTTAATTCTGCAGTGCTCTAAATTAGATCATACGTGCTGAAAACTAAAGTAAAATAACACAGAGTAGAATGCAAAGTACAATCCACCTCCAGAGCAGCTGTTTGTATAAGAGAATGTGCAGTTTGTGTAAAGAAATGTGCACTGTTGTTATAAATAGCTCCTCCCCATGCTTTGTTTATTCTTTTGTGTAGTGTTTAATAGCAGACAAGTTGAAAAGAGGAGTAGCTGACTACCACTTACTGATTGATTTTGCTGATGTCAGGGCGTCTCTTTTGCACATGCATTTTCATAATCAAAACATTGGTTCCTCAAGAAAGGCCAAAGAGATCAATTTAATAAACAAACATTAAGTTCCTGGGATGCCGCTTTCCATTAAACCTAATGAGCAAAAGACACATGTATAGATTTACCCTACAAAAGCTTGTTAATTACAGTTATCAGGATGTATGGAGATAATGTTTATGTGCACCTTCTTTCTTCATATGGTTGGCTTTGTGGTATTAATCCAGAGTGTGTGCCGGGGGGAGGGTGAAATGCCATTTCACAAAGATTCCAGGCTTCATTTAAATGAAGGTGACAGGCATCACACTGTATAAACTATTTTCATGAGGTGAACCTCAAGAAGTTCAGATGTGTGGATTAGCGGCAAACCTTATCCATTTCCCCAGATCTGTACCCCCAAACTGTGAGAGATTAAAATTTGCCATGTACACAATGGTCTCAGTGTTTGAGGGTCAGAGCACAAGATAGCATAGAACTAAATATTATGGCCAAGATTTTCTAAAGTGACTGATGTTTTGGGATGTCTAACAAAAGGTACCACCTAATCTGATTTGAAAAACATGCATCACCTCCTGAAAATTGGACCCCTTTAACATGAAGATGGACATCCAAAAACTAAGCCAACTCAAATCACTGGTCACTTTTAAAAATTGTGGTCCATATGGACTCGTAAGGTTAGAAGGGACCTTTTCAGTCATCTAATCTAACCCTAAACCAAGATGCAGCATATGCTCAGTCTAAAGCCTCCAGGACAGATGGGTAGCCTTTTGAAAGCCTCCAGGGAAGACACTTGCACAAATTGGTCAGAGGATTTGCTTACCCCTAGCTGTATCCCTTTCCTGTTACTGTCTATGTTAAATATGCCAGTTGTCCAGTCACTAGTTATTTTTGAGGAAAGACGGAAGCAAAGTAGGCACTGAGAAGTTCTACCTACCTATCATCTTTACCAGCCCACCTTCTCCACTGAGCCATGGACATGTGCAGTCCTTGATCTTTCTTTGATGTCTTTGATGTTGTCTCTAATGTGTCTTGGCAGCTGCAGCTCATTCTTTACCTTGAGTTTCCTGAGTTTTGTGCCTACATGGTTGTGTTATTTCCATTTATACATCATTGGTGACTTGCCTCTCCTACTCAATCCCGCATGCATCCCTTTTAGTTTTTAGAAAGTCAAAAATCTCCTTTGTGCAGCCTAATTGGCTTCCTGTGACTTTTCTTATTTTTCATCTGCTTTGCAATAGCTTGATTTTTAAGCCTCTGGTATTGCATCTTTTAAGACTTGCAAGCCCCTTTTGACTTTTTTCCTTCCTAATTGTTATTTTCCTGGGACTGTGCCTATTATTTTGCTGAACCAGTTGAAATCTGCCTTTTTGGTATCTTGAGTCCTTTTTATTCCCCCGTTCTCATAGTCCCCTTTCCATAAGAGACTGAATTATATCAGATAGTGATTACTTCTTTCCAAAATCCTGACCACCTTTGTGTTCACTAATAATTCATCCCTGTTGGTCAAAACCAGATCCAAAATAGATGAGCTCCTATAAGCTTAACCCCTGAAACCGAGGACTGTCTGGTCCAGCAACATCCATGCTCTGGCTGGACCACAGATCCACAGATGTTGCTGAACCAGAGAGCCCCAGCAGCCAGGAGTGGGGGCCAGCTAGGAATCCAGTGGCCAGGAGTTCTGTCTGCAGCTGGGAATAGGCACCAGGGCCAGGGTGCCAGTGGCCCATGGATGGGGCCAGGAAGTGGCATGGACTGGTGGCCACAGCAGGCCAACAGCTGGGAGGGGTGCCTGGGAGTGGGGGCTGGAGGTCAGCAGGGGAACATTGAGCACCCCAGAATTGCAAAATCCCTGTCTTGGGACCACTCAGGTTCAGAGGGTGTGGGACCAAGAAGCTCCAACTGTAGTAGTTTTCTTTTTTTCTGAATCAGAAAGCTGTCTCTACTCATGCTAAAAATTCACAGGATGTATTGTGTTTTGCAGCAGTAGTCTTTCAGCAGACATCAGGAAAGTAAAATCATCCATTAATATTAGCTCAATTATATACACGCACACATAATGAGGTAAATATGCATTTTGTAAGTAGTTAAGACCCAGTAGCTATAAAATACAATAAGAAAAATGTATCAGCTTCATGACAAATTCCAAAGGAATGTATCCTCATTGCAGATCAAAGGCCACCTGAATACATCTTTAGCTGGGTTCTGAAGGCAATCTGACTGGCTATTCAGTTTAAGTCCATTATTGGTGGTCTAATGCTACCCCCCAAAACTTCTGATAAACCAGGTGACGGGTAACAATGCAGAGGCATTCCTTGGTAAACATATTGTGGAACTCATTGCTCTTCCATTCTAATACGTCCATGTCAAGAAAGCTGCCAAACTGAGCTAGTGCCAGTTGAGGAGATAGCTTATCTAAATGAAAAACATGCTCAAACTGTCACACATTTTTATCACGTGCGATACATCTAGCAATAATAACCACACAGTGTTGTCAAGAGAATGCTGAAAAGTCTTTCTATATCAGTAATGATGACATTAGTTCTCATCTACAATGGGAACCCCTTGCTTAGCCTAAAACTTGACTGTTGTATATCGCTAGTAATTAAACAGCAAAAAAATGAAACAGGTGGTAAATTAAAGCTGACAAAAAGATTGAAACCGATCTATAATAATCCTTTGCAACATCATTGGAGTGTTGCAGACTCTTAATGGGCTGTTTTACTAGATGTAATGCACATTATTTTCCAAAATACACTTCAGAAATTGTTTAGACAAGTCTAATTAGATGCCATTGAGCTCATATATCAGTTGTGGAATGATAAATTTATTCAGGATGGGTGAGTTTCCCCAGCTTCTCTCATTTTCTGCAGATGTTCTCCCAGCTCCACTGATTAATTTTTCCATGTCTTTCTTTAGCTTTCCTTCCCTTCTCTCCTCCACCCAAAGTTCTTTTGGAGCTGTTGAACTGAGAGATGTCTCCAGGGGGAAGCAGAGACGTGCAAACTGATAGTACATCCACGCTGCAGCTGGTTGTGTGCCTTCCAGCACGGCAGAGAGACACATGGCAGCTCTGCTTGAGCTTCAGCAAGTGGGCTAAGACTAGCTGTGTGCTAACCTATCCAGTCCCACTGCGTCTGTGTGCAGCTAGCTCAAGCAACCACCCTTGCTGCCTCTGACTGTCCTGCTGTTTTGAAATGCTCTAGATTGAGCAGAGCTAGCAGGTCTCTGTCTACTCATGCTGGGAAGCAGGCTTCCAGCTGCAATGTAGACATGCTCATAGCTTGGGAGACATTACCAGGGTATCTGACAGACACAGTGAGGTGACTGGTCAGTGTGTGCTGGGAATTCTGACAAGAAAATCTAAGGTTTACAGGCTGAGGAAACAGAAAGATCTTTTCAGAAACACTTGCCAATCTGGGGTGGCTGAAGCAGATTCTACACTCATAAATTACCCTAATATGCAATTAGCCATTGTAGATTATGACTCAGCATTTGAACACTATACAAATTGCGCTGTGATCTTATTATATTAAATCTTGAATCTTCTGTAGATTCAACATGCATTTTAGTTTTCAATAATAAAATTTTGTGTTTGGTATCAGAGCAAATATTTTCTTGGAAGATTTTAATGTAAAAATAAAAGAGACACTTTTTCAGCATATTTGGACACATTTTCAAAGGAGATTTGCAACTAGAGGTGCCATCAAGCATCTAGTGGGAGTTCAAAGCCATCTAAGCAGGGTAAGTAACTACCTTTGAAAATCTGGTGTTTTGTGCCTCTGGGGCTACGTCTACACGTGAAGCCTACATCGAAGTAGCCTATTTCGATGTGGCAACATCGAAATAGGCTATTTCGATGAATAGCGTCTACACGTCCTCCAGGGCCGGCAACGTCGATGTTCAACTTCGACGTTGCACAGCCCAACATCAAAATAGGCGCAGCGAGGGAACGTCTACATGCCAAAGTAGCACACATCGAAATAGGGATGCCAGGCACAGCTGCAGACAGGGTCAACGGGCGGACTAGCGCTTCCGGGGCAACAGCTAGCCGCTCCCTTAAAGGGCCCCTCCCAGACACACTCAGCCTGCACAGCACGCGGTCTAAGGAGCCATAGGCACACAGACCCTGGGCGCCGCAGTCATGGACCCCCAGCAGCAGCAGCAGCAGCAGCTAGAGGTCCACCCAGCCCTCCCGGCAGGAGCAGGGCTTGCCCTGCTCCATGCCATGTGGGAGGCAGCTGAGCACCTCCTTGCCCCAGAGGAGGAGATGCCCCCAGGGCAGCAGGGCTCAACCCCTACCCCTGCAGCACCCCCCCCGCCTCACATGCCGGCGGCTGTGGAGCTACCCCACCAGCACCGACTGGTGGGAGCGGCTGGTGCTTGGGGAGTGGGACGACGACCGCTGGCTCAGGAACTTCAGGATGAGCCGGCAGACATTTCTGGAGCTGTGCCAGTGGCTCACTCCCACACTCAGGCACCAGGACACCACCATGCACCGTGCCCTCACAGTGCAGAAACGGGTCGGCATCGCTGTCTGGAAGCTGGCCACTCCAGACAGCTACCGATCCGTGGGGCAGCAGTTTGGTGTCGGCAACGCCACCATTGGGGCTGTCTTCATGGAGGTAAGCGAACCCACGGGGGGAGGGCAGGGCAGGGCAGGGGGGCCAGGGCAGGGCAGGGCAGCCAGGGCAGGGGGGCCAGGGCAGGGCAGGGCAGGGCCACGCACACCCTGCTCACCCCTCATTGGGGCTGTCCCATGTGCTTTCTCTGCAGGTTGTGCGCGCCATCAACACCATGCTCCTGCAATATGTACAAAAATAAAACAATACAAAGAAACAACTGTCCGCAATAATAAAAAGAAAACCAGGGAGGATAAAGGGGAGAACTATTTACATAGGGGGGATGGGGCAAACTGGGGGCCAAAAACAACAGGGTCCAACTATATACAAGTGGGGGGGCCACATCCCGGGCCCCTCGCCCCTATAGCCCGGCACCGGGCGTTGGCGGCCGGGAGCCCCGCCGCAGTCGCAGCCTGGTCCGTGGCTGGGTGGGAGCGGGCTGGACTGGAAGGTACGGTGGCCGGCGAGTGTCAGGTGGCTCCAGGGGTCCCTCGGCGCTCCGGCCCTCGCCGGTGGGTGGCGGGGCGACGGCGGACAGGACGGCGACGGGCGGAGCAGCTGGTGGTGGGGCTGCAGGAGCAGGCAGGGCGGGCGATGTTGCGGCCAGCGCAGCATGGGGGGCCAGGTAGTCCACCAAGCGGTTAAATGTCTCCATGTAGGCCCCCCATGCCTCCTGGCGCCAGGCCAGCACCCGCTCCTGCAGCTGGAGGTGCTGCTCCGCGACCTCCAGCTGCCGATGGTGGATGGCCAGCAGCTGGGGGTCCGTCGCCGTCGGCGGTTGGTGGCGCGGGGTCCGCCGTCTAGCCCGCCGTGGGGCCGGTCGGTCCTCGGCCAAGGGGCTGCCCTGGAGCGATGGTCCCGGAGGGCTCTCCGGGACGACTGACGCCTCGCCGGCGCTCTCTTCCGGTCCTTCTCATGGTGCAGGTGCAGGACACAAGAGAGGAGGGGGGGAAGAAGAATGGAGACAGGCGTTAGTGTGGGCCCCAAGCCGTGCCCTTTGTCCCCCCAGCCCTGTGCTGCAGGTTCCCCATCCCCGTCCCCGGGAGATGCTGCTGTGATGGATGGGGTTCAGGGGTCCCCCTGCCCTGCACCCCATCCCCTGGTGGGAGCAACTCTCACTTCACCCCGCAGGGTCTGAGAGCAGGAGATGTTTCTTAGGCCACAGATGCCCAGTTTCTCCCAAGAGTAACAGCACCAGCTGTCGGAAGAGACAGTCCTTCCAACCCATCCTGGGGAGAAGACCCCAAGGGGTGCCCCTCGGGGATGCAGCTTTCCCCCTCCTCAGGCTGGCTGCCTTCCAGCTCTCCCTTCCCCTAGCCTCTACCTGTGGGCCCCGCCCTCGCCCCCCAAGTCCAAGCCAGCTCGGCTCCTCCCTCCTCTTTGTTCAGGGCAGAGGTGTCACCTGCCAGCTGTAGCCCCAGGATCCTCCTTTGCCCCTGGGAGCTATTTGGCTCTTGTTGCTCATATGTAGCCTGAGTCTCCCTTTGGCACTCCCCCCACTCCATCACATGCTGCTGCTGCGGGGTGTCCCACCCCCTCCTCCTGGGGGCCCCTCGAGGTTCCGCTCCCCCCTGGCCCATGGATGGGGCATGGCACTGTCATGCGGGGTGTGGGGGGGCAGGAGCTGATGGATGCAGTGCTGTGAGGGCCATGGCCCTGGTGTCCTTGGGGCCATGGCCATGTGAGCATGTGGGGGGCCCTGGACACATATCTCTTACCCCCGCCCCTCAAGCCCAGGGGTGTCCACCAGAGGGGGGTACCTACCTGTCGGTCCGCTCCCATGGTCCGGAGATCCCCGGGAGGTGGAGGCCCTGCTGCTGCTCCGGGATGGCAGGAGGAGGATCTGCAGCCCGGATTCTGCGGAGGAGGAGACCCCTCCTCCTCCTCCTCCTCCTCCTCCTGCCGCGATGTCCTGGGGGTGGCCTCCGGGGGGGCCCCCCAGGGTGCGGGGCTTGCTTCCGGGGCAGATTCTGTCTGCAGGGCCTGCTCGGGCTCATCGGCCAAGGTGTCAAGGGTGGCCGGAGGGGAGGAGGTGTGCCGGGAGCCCAGGATGTCCCTGAGCTCCCTGTAAAAGGGGTAAGTGATGGTGGCGGCCCCAGATCGGCTGGCCGCATCCTGGGCCCAGGAGTAACCCTGCCGCAGCTCCTTGACCTTACTCCTGACGTGGTCAGGAGTGCGGGCAGGGTGACCCCGGGCAGCCAGGCCGTCGGCCAGCTGAGCGAACACATCCGCGTTCCGCCTCTTGCTCCCCATTACCTGGAGCACCTCCTCCTCGCTCCAGAGCCCCAGCAGGTCCCGCAGCTCGGCCTCCGTCCAGGAGGGGCCCCGCTGCCGCTTCCCAGCCTGGCTGCCCTGGCTCCCCATGGGGGGGGTCCCCTGGGGGCGCTGGGGGGGCTGCCGGCCAGCCATCGCAGCTGTGTGGGGGGCTGAGGGTGGTGCAGGCTGGCCGCATGTGCAGGCTGCAGCCTGCACGTTCCCTCAGCTTCCTGCACAGGAAGGGAGGGGGAGGGGACCTTTCAGGGGCCGCTCCACGCGGCCACCAGTGAGCTGAGGGGCTGGACAGAGCGTCTCTCAACCCCCCAGCTGATGGCCGCCATGGAGGACCCGGCAATTTCGACGTTGCGGGATGCGGATCGTCTACAAGGTCCCTACTTCGACGTTGAACGTCGAAGTAGGGCGCTATTCCGATCCCCTCATGGGGTTAGCGACTTCGAAGTCTCGCCGCCTAATGTCGAAGTTAACTTCAAAATAGCGCCCGACGCGTGTAGCCACGACAGGCGCTATTTCGAAGTTAATGCCGCTACTTTGAAGTAGCATGCACGTGTAGACACAGCTTGGGTGAGCAAACTCATGATCTACATCATTTCTGAACTTGGTAGTTCAGCTCCTTTTGGTCCTGATCTGACTCCCACCATGTCATATGCCCAGTTGCTTTGCTGGGAGTTGTCAGGCTACTACAAAGGAAATGAATGTTTCCTAGGAAACTGAGAAATAGTGTGTTGGCCAACTCAGATTAATGCAGTATCTAAAATAGTTATTTATTCTAGTAATGTTATAAGTGGGCTGAAAAATTTAAGTTTTTATTTAAAGATTTATAGTGAAAATTTCCCTTTCAAAGATTATTTGACACTCTTCATTCCAGTGCATAACAAAAGTTTAGGTGAAACTGAACAATTTTTTGTGTTGGGTTTTTTAAAAACTTTCACCACTGACTTGATGCTTCTTCGATTTGAAGTACCTGGTAAAATGGTTGTGTACATTAATGAGTGCATCACTAGGCCAAAGTACATTAGTTTTATAAAAAAGGGCCTCATCCTCAGCTAGTTTAGCTTGGCGTGCCCCATCAACATCAGTGGGTCAGGTTAGCTAAGGAACTAGTACAATATGGGGAGGAAGTCGCCTAAGGGCGCTGATAAAGCAATGTAGTTAACGCTTGTAGTACTTCTTGGCTTTATCAGAAAGTGAAAATGGAAGTACCTAAAGACAACCAAACAAAAGAAAACAAATTTAGCTTTTTCTGGCCCAACCAGGATTAAAATGTATTGACATTTCACAGTTAAGCATGAATTTGCAATGTTTGCACTCCAACAAGGAGTTCACAAGAGCTTACCAAAAATTTACTGATTAACAAGTTGGAAAAAATGATACTGTGCCTTTTCTCTTTACTCTTCTCATTTGTTCTGCCTAGAGGAATTTAGATAAAAAGAGGTATTTCCAACAAGGTATTTTGTCTACTGCTCTTGCTACTTATTCCTCACATTCAGTTTTAGACCTCTGTTTGCGTCATTTGTTAGCTGCCATGGCTGTGTTTTGAAGTGTGACAAACAGGCTTGTGTGGCTGCTTCTCCTCTCTGTTACACCAGTGACAATTTGGAGTAATCTGTGTAAAACTTGTGCAAGTGTGAGATGACTTATGGCAAATAAGCAGCAAGAGCCAATAAATAGTCTAATGAGCAAATTTCAAAACATTATGGTCCCACTTCAGCAGGTCACTTCAGCTTGTGGTTAATTTTAAATACATGTTTATGTCCCATTGACGTGAAAGAGATGTAAGCATGTGCTAAAAGTAAAACACAAGCTCGTGTTTTGCTGTATCAGTACTTATAAAGGGTTTTATCCACACAATTATTCCCACTAAAGTTAGTGAGAATCCTATAACTCAACTCCATCTAACTCTTACCCTGTTTACCCTGCTGATTCTGACTTTCTTTTTATGTTTTGTACCATCAGAGTTTAGCCTTTAGGCTAGAAGGACTATTAGATCATGTAATCTGACCTCATCCCAGGACTGTATATTTCACCTAGCTCCCCTTGTGTTAAAATCAAACACGTGTTTGATTGAAGTATATCTTCCAGAAAGACATCCAATCTTCATTTGAAGACTTCAGGAGATGGCGAATCCCTCACTTCCAGTGGCACTTTGTTCCAATGGTTAACTACCTTCTCTGCTAAAAATGTGTGCCTTGTTTCCAATTTCAATTTGTCTGTCTGCAATTTCCAGCCGTTGATTCTTGTTATGCCTTTCTCCACTAGATTAAGAGCCCTTTAATACCTACTATTTTCTTCCCATGAAGATACTTATACACCATAATCAAATCACCTCTTGATCTTCTCTTTGGTAAATTAAATAGCTTGAGTTCTTAAATCGCTCAATGTGAGGCTATTTCTCCAGCCAGTGAATAATTTTTTGTGGCTTTCTCCAATTTTTCCACACCCATTTTAAAAGATGTACTAACGTAGTGTTCTAAAATTGGTCTCACCTGTTCCACAGAGGTGAAATCACCTTCCTGCTCCTACTCATTGCTCTCCTATTCATAGAGAGAGAGGAAGACAGAGAGAGAGCTCTTCTCACCAAAGCAATGCGCCAGGCACTGATGTTGAGTTGCTTGGCCACTATGATCCTTACATTCTTTTTGAAGTCACTGTTTTCGTGGATAGATGCTCCTATTCTGTAGGAATGGTCTGAATATATCTGGCTCTGTTAAAACGTGTTTTGTTTGAATGGACTCAGCTTACTAATTGCTTCAGAAGGTTCTGTCTGACCACCCTGTCTCCCTCATTATGTACCATTCTCCCAATCTTTGTGTCAGCCTCAGATTGTATCAGTAGTGACACTTCACTTTTGCTCCTGGTGAAAAATGTTGAATAGTTTCAAGCTTACTACTAGTCTCCATTGGACCCAACTAGAAACATTCCATATGATGGCTCCCCACTGGCAAGAGATCTTTTGAGATCCCCCTTAGTCTGTTCTTAATCTCCTGTATGGTCTTCCACACAACGTAGCAGGAATTTTTAAATCAGATGTCAGTACTCTATCCAATGCTTTAAAAAGTCTGTTGCAGCTATGTAGTTACCTTTGTCACCCAAACTTACAATATCAAATGAAATCAGGCTTTTTTGTCACATTTATTCAATCTATCCATCACAAGCTGTTTGAGTTTGTACCACTTTTACTTTCTTAGAAACCTCACATTATTTTGGTTTAATGCTACCCTTGCTGTTAAAGCTGATAATCATGTTTTTCATACAGGGAGCTAAAACTTGATTCTGAGTTGTATCTCGTGGTTACAGAATTATTTACTTGGACACTACTGAAAATTTGGACTCAGTAATTTTTACTGATCATGCTAAAATACACAGGGCCTGGTTATCAGAGTTAGTGCATACCGACAAGCACAAATGCAATGAAGTCAGTAAGATCTGAGGGGGAACAGATCCTTTGAAACCAGGTCCTTGGTTTCTTCGGTTAGACGTGTATATGTTGGAACAGTTAGTTGCCAAATATTCAAGATATGTTGAGAGTCTGGTACCTAGTTCTTTGCAAAGCATTTGTTATAAGTAATATGTTATTTTAAATAACATATACTTTCCAGTGATGAGACAAACCACAGAGGTTTATTGTCTGTGAAATTTGGAAAGACATGCAGTGGCAGTCATGTTTAAAAATCCCACCTCTGTTGTTTTCCAACCTACTTTGTGCTGTGAGCATCTGCATCTTCTGTTCCATGAATTAAGAAATGTATATATATATTTCCAACAAAAACATCTCCAACATTTAAAGATAAGAGAAACAAAACCAAAGCCAATGAAAAGTTAACTGAAAACGTATTTAAATGGAAGAATATCAGTCACATAAGTGCATTCCTTCACAGCCCAAGATGAATCAAAGCATTGTACTGTAATCAACCTGTACAGACTAAACCTCTGGGTCTTTTTTATTTTCTTTTTTCAACTAATTCAGCATTTTCTCTGCATAGTTCTCAGTCTTAATTAGCTTTTGTTTTTTTGATAAAGTTTAAAAATGTTTACATTTAAAATAATTGTCATCAAGATTCAGATGTAGAAGTTGAATTCTGTATACAGTACTAGTTCAATTTACATAAGTGATTTTTGACTTGTTATAGAAATTTGTTTGATAATGAAATTAAACGCAACTTCTTTATATGATGGCTGTAAACAAACTGACAGATTTTCTCTTAAACAACCAATCAAGTCTCTGACTCTTTCTGACCCTGTTTGTTTGATTGGATCTGAGATATCATAAAATGGAACTGAATATTTCTTCACTTCTGATTGGAAGCATGATTATTTTTATTAGGACTGCAATTTCTTTCATTCACAGAGGTCTAAATTATCAGTAACTGCTTTTAATTGAACAATTAGTAATATTGCCAAAACCAATTTGAATTCCAAATCTTATTCCCTGTAAAAACCATTGAAAATCTTTTTCTAACTAAAAGCTTTAGCTATTAAGAAATTAATTGATTAAATGCTGCACACTAATTTTCATAAACAAGATGCAATTTTTGCTTGATAGATTCTCTTACTATAACCATAGTTGAAGACATGTGATTATTTTAGTGGAGCATAGAAATTTAGGAACTGAAAAACAGATTTGAGGCTCAGGTAACAGTTTGTTGTTTGAAGTTCTGCATATGACCTGAAAATTCTGATTATTTAGTAATGAAGAACCTATCTTAACTTGTCAGCTTGTAATGCTTGGGAGACTGTAAAAGCATTAAACATGGTCTGATTTTAATTCTTTCATCTTACCCTTTGATCTTTCACATATTTCACTTGTCTACTTCATGGTCTTACAGCTATAAGCAACATGGGATCCTACATTCTGAGTGCCTCACTGAAATATCAAAACAAAAAGCAGTCAAGTAGCACTTTAAAGATTAGCAAAATAGTTTATTAGGTGAGCTTTCGTGGGACAGACCCACTTCTTCAGACCATATCCAGACCAGAACAGACTCAATATTTAAGACACAGAGAACCAAAAACAGTAAGCAAGGAGGACAAATCAGAAAAAGATAATCAAGGTGAGCAAATCAGAGAGTGGAGGGGTGGGGGGGAAGATCAAGAATTAGATTGAGCCAAGTATGCAGATGAGCCCCTATAGTGACTCAGAAAGTTCCCATCACAATTTAAACCATGTGTTAATGTGCCGAATTTGAATATAAAAGTCAGCTTGTCCACTTCTCTCTCTAAAAAGGAGCGATAATTTCTCTTCAGTAACACACATACCTTGAGGTCATTGACAGAATGCCCCATTCCATTAAAATGTTGACTAACTGGTTTGTGGATCTGGAGTGTTTTGATGTCTGTTTTGTGCCCGTTGACCCTTTGTCTAAGGGAGTTAGAAGTCTGTCCAATATACAAAGCATCTGGGCATTGTTGGCACATGATGGCATATATGATGTTAGTAGAGGAGCATGAGAAAGTGCCCGTGATTCTGTGAGTAACCTGGTTAGGTCCAGTGATGGTATTTCCAGAGAAGATATGTGGACAAAGCTGGCAGCGGGCTTTGTTGCAGGGAAAGGTTTCAGGACTGGTGTTCCTGGGGTATAGGCTGTGGCTGTTAGTAAGGATCCTCATGAGGTTGGGAGGTTGTCTGTAGGAGAGAACAGGCATGTCACCCAGGGCCTTCTGGAGTGTAGCATCCTGATTAAGAATAGGTTGTAGGACTATTTTGCTAGTCTTTAAAGTGCTACTTGACTCCTTTTTGTTTTGATAGTGTATAGACTAGCACGGCTTACTCTCTGTTACTATTCAATGAAATATGTATTTCAAATACTTGAGAAAATCCTATGACTAAAAGAACATTTTCTCTTTAACCTAATATAGCCACAGAACAAAGGGGGCCAAGATTATAAGAAATAATTAGTAATCAGGGAGGGGGATGTCCATTTTTGAAGGCCCTGAAGGGTCTGATTTTTCAGGAAGGACTGAATACTCACCCTCAGCAAAGTAGGACGTTTTAAGATATCTGAGGTTGGGAACCAAAAATGGAGATACAAAAATCACTAGCTTTTAAAAATCTTAGCTTTAATTTCTCAGAACAGGGTGAACTGAAAATGGCAAATTATATTAATCTCTAATCATACCTAAGAGTTACTAGATTTGAGCCGTAACAGAGAGTAAGCCGTGCTAGCCTATACCCTATCAAAACAAAAAGCAGTCAAGTAGCACTTTAAAGACTAGCAAAATAGTTTATTAGGTGAGCTTTCGTGGGACAGACCCACTTCTTCAGACCATAGCCAGACCAGAACAGACTCAATATTTAAGACACAGAGAACCAGAAACAGTAAGCAAGGAGGACAAATCAGAAAAAGATAATCAAGGTGAGCAAATCAAAGAGTGGAGGGGTGGGGGGGAAGATCAAGAATTAGATTGAGTCAAGTATGCAGATGAGCCCCTGTAGTGACTCAGAAAGTTCCAAATTCGGAACATTAACACATGGTTTAAATCGTGATGGGAACTTTCTGAGTCACTACGGGGGCTCATCTGCATACTTGACTCAATCTAATTCTTGATCTTCCCCCCCACCCCTCCACTCTCTGATTTGCTCACCTTGATTATCTTTTTCTGATTTGTCCTCCTTACTTACTGTTTTTGGTTCTTTGTGTCTTAAATATTGAGTCTGTTCTGGTCTGGCTATGGTCTGAAGAAGTGGGTCTGTCCCACGAAAGCTCACCTAATAAACTATTTTGCTAGTCTTTAAAGTGCTACTTGACTGCTTTTTGTTTTGATAGATTTGAGCCGTAATGCTTCTAAGCAACCCCTATGAGCAGACACTTACTTGCATGAAGAGCACCACTGAGATCAATTTTTAGACCATCTTTGTGCAAAATATTGGAGAATTGAGGCTTTGGATTGCAGCTTGGTTCATGGATTCCAAGGTCAGACAGGTCCACTGTGATCTGGTGGAACTTCCAGTGACCCTCCCCACCCCCCAAAAAAAACAAGTCCTAAAGCGGATCTTTTAGAAAAGCACCTAAACTTGGTTTTAAAATTACCAGTGACAGAGAGCCCACCAACACACCTTGTTAAATTGTACCCGTGGTTAATTACCCTCCCTGTTAAAAATTACACTTTATTTCTAGTCTGAATATGTCTACGGCTGGCTTCCAGCCAATGATCGGTATTGTACTATTCACTTCTAGATTGAAGACACCATTACCAGACATTTGTTCTCCATGTAGGTTCTTACGGGCATAATCAATTCACTCATTAACCTTTTCTTTAAGTTACACATTGCTTCTCTTAAGAAGCATTAAGGTAAGAATGCAAACCTTTGGCTGGCATGCAAGCTGAGTGCTAGAGCAGCTGCCCAGGAGAGATTCAGATGCCAGCCAGCTGATTAGCAAATCAACCACAGCCACCCACAGTGGGCAGTATGTGTTTCTCTTAGTGGTGCACAGCCGCATATACCTGGGTGCACATAACAAAATTTATTCCATACATGGATAGAAAAAAATGAGGGGGAACACTGGTTGTGAATATTGTTATAAGTCATAAAGCTCCTGAATGTGCATTCATAACTGTACACAATCATCTTGCTGCAAGAGTTACAGCATTTATTTTGGAGTAGAGCCGGTTCATGTGACATATAAGGTGTGATTTATTGAGTAAAGGTTGAGAACCAATGGAGTACTTGCAGCAAAAATATGGGTACCTCCTACTCAGCAACACCTCACTGAAAGAATCTCACACAGGATTGCTGAATATCAGTTGCACAGTGGAAGAAGGTCTAATAAAGGTGGAGTAAAATTGTGTATTGCATGTTTGGTTCTTATAAGTCCAGAGCGCTCTTATCATATATATTATTTTTGCTGTGTCTGTCTACCATGTTTCCCCCCACCCCACACCAGCACTGTGCTGGCCCTGGCCTCTCCCCTGGCCAGCGTGGACCCATTCTAGCCCCCACCAAGAGACACCCCCCCATCCCACACCATGCCAGCCCCAGTTCCTCCCACAGCCAGCATGGGGCTCAACCCAGTCCCCCAACAGAGCCCCCCTCCACCAAGCCATACCTCCCCCACCCAATGCAGGCCCTGGCCCAGACACTCAACAGAGACACACATACACCTGCACTGTGCCACCTGCCACTTCCAGACCCTTACCCGGCCAGCACGGGGCCTGGCCCAGCCCCCAGTGGAGCCCCCCTGAATTATGTCAGCCCCTCCTCCACCCAGCATGGGGTCCAGCCCAGCCCCACAATGGAGACCCCACACATACACACTGTGCCATACCCAGCCCCTCCCCTACCCCATGCATGGCCCGGCCTGGCCCAGCCCATCCCCCACGAGAGCTCCTCCCTGAGCCAGCACGGGGCCCAGCCCATACACTTTGGATATGTATTACAACAGGTTTCTCTCTAGAACTTTCTTCCAATACAACTTAGTTAGGGCTGATCCTGCTTTAGGCAGGGGGCTGAACTCAATGACCTCCTGAGGTTCCTTCCAGCCCTGGCATTCTATGATTCTATGAACTTCCACTTACAAGGGGAGCTGCAACCCATCCTCTAATAGGTTTAATTGTTGACGATTGCCACGTCATTTTTCACGTCAACTACTTTTCTGTGACTACTGGAAATGGACACAAAAAAAATCTGTTGCAAACATACAAAATAGTCTCGTTGGTGTCAATAGACTGAATGGAATTAATTAATGTGATAGTGAATGAGTTTATAACTATATCAGTAGCACCTGATGGCTCTATAATAAGGTATTACAATTTGAATGCATAATCTTCCTACAGCACCAGAATACCACAGCAGATAACCTGTCTGAAGATTGATAGATTCTTTACCTTCCTCCACATTTTAAAGATACCTACATATTTCATAGAAAGCTGCCACGACACACACAATCTCCCTGGCACATATATGTCCAAAGCAGAAGTAAATCAGTGCAAATCATAATGTTGAGGGCCTCTAAAAAGTTGTCTGTATTTATATAAATTGTAAGAACTCCAAGTACATGTTCCACAAAAGCAGTTAGATTTGTTAAGATAATACAAATTTTCTCAACACAATTAAGTAAACATATATACATAAAATTGGTGACACCATGATCATCTATCTCCTTTCAGGTGGCAATCCAAAAAAATCTGCTTTTCTTTTGTAACAGAAAAAAAGTAGTTACATGTGGGCTCAGTGAATGAAAAACCATTCAACACTTATGAGTCATAAAATGAAAAATAGCTCTGTGTTTAACTGCTAGAAATAAAATCCAAATAAACCTAATTTAGAGGACTGGTATTTGAACAAATTAAAGATAATTGTTTAGACTAATCATGTAAATTTACCTTCTGTTTTTTGTTGGCGTACTTTAACTACTTACACCTAAATATATGCAGTCATATACTGTTCAGTAGATGAGGAGTTGGAGTGTTTATATTCACAGCATACATGCCTACTTCAATATAACTAGACCTTTAAAAGACTTTTTAGTAATTGTACACAGGATTCTGCTTATGGGCAATGGTGCAGTCCTGGCAAAGTGGAAGACAACATTTTCAGTCACTTGAATTTCAAGGCCAAGTACTGACGGTACAGATGTTATCTCACATGTCAAAATGAAGTGCTATTTGTATATTAACCTAGACTTGGAAGTTGAATTGTCTATAGGTTTTCTTCCTCACTGTATCTATTTTGTTCAGGCAGGGTTCAAAGCAGTGCCGAATGCTGAAGTGTGGGAGAAAGAGGTGGCATGTTAGATAAGAGAAGCTTAGAGAATGTGGGGCTGAGTGGTAGAAGATCTGTAGTGCTTCAGAGTGTAAGAAGGAGGGAAGCAATGGAACACAGAGGGGCATACCATTTTAAACTGAGTTTTGCTTTTAGGCATTCTACAGTAGCGGGAGGAACTTTGGTAACCCTGGCTGACTGGTAACTGAGGTCAGTGACAGTACTTTTCTTGTTATTTCTTCACTGATCTTTCTCCAAAAATAATTTTGAACTGTGGTCATTAGAGCAACATAAAAGCTTTTGATATGCCCCCTGCTGTGTTCTGATGTTAACTGCAAGTGACTATCAATAGCAATTTGTTTCTGGGCAAAACAATACTTAGTAGATGTGGAATACTTTGACTTTGCCTCCCTCTAGCCCATCTCAGAGAAAGAAGCCTGCACTGCACATACCCTATTGTGGCATTGCTATATTGATGTTTGATGTTCTGCTTAGAGAAATTAGCCCAGAGTTCCTTCTCATATGGAGTACGTGGACATGCAAACTTATCTCACTGCAGAACTGAGCTATTTCTAAAGCTAGTTCAAGAATGTGTTCCTCTTTCACAATTCCAGTTTCCCTTTACTTTCCAGCTTCAAACAATACTCCAAGCTTGGCCAGCAGCAATCTCTGTGTAGATGATCTGTCTGTTCTAAAATGTTAAAGGCACATTGTGTGGTTTCACCAATAAATACGTTCAGATATAAAGTCACTTTTCATATGTCCCCTGCTGTGCTCTGATGTTAACTGAATATAAATTATAAAACATTCACAAAGCTGCGTGTTAGTATGTGTCTGCTCTCTGTCAAAAAGAACTTTCTTCTTTCAAGTTTAAGGTCCAGTCCCACAGACCCTGGGTGAGCAAAGTTTTTACACTGGGCCCCACTCTTTGTTCCTGCAGTTAGTAGGAGCCCCCTACCTTCCAGATGGCCCTGGAAGTGAGCAGCCATCTCTGGGACGTGTCAGAGAGGTAACCATGTTAGTCTGTATCTTCAAAAACGAAAAGAAGTTCTGTGGCACCTTATAGACTAACAGATATTTTGGAGCATAAGCCTTCATTGGCAAAGATGAAGTAAGTCTTTGTCCATGAAACCTATGTTCCAAAATATCTCTGGGAAGTGATGCACTGTGGACCTTGGTGGCAGAGGCTATGAGTAGGAGATAGAAAAGATTAGAGCGAACATTGGTCTGGGTGAGAATTTAAAAGTCCCTGTGAAAACACATGTAGGACCCAGAAGCACTGAGACCTCATCTGGGGTGAGTGAAGTCTCTGGGTCTGAAGTCCCCAGTGCTGGGGAGCCAAGTTAAAGAGGATTCTTTCCTCCCCACTATGCATGCAGATCCTCCCCAGCTCAGTGCTGTGTTGCAGGGCTCCCTAAAGTAGTAGCAGCAGTATGGACAGGGCCACTGGCGCACCACCGGTTACCTGAGTGTGGCCAGGTGACATGGGAGGAGGGGCAGAGAAGGCAGCCCCACTGCCCAGCCAATGGTAGTGCAAAGGCAGCTGGAGACTCACAGGGGCAGGCTGCATGCCAGGCTTTGTCCGTCCATGGGGCAGGAGCGGGGTCAGCTGCATGTGCTCCCTGGTGCACAGGGGAAGTGTTCCACTGCGAGTGAGAGCGGCCGGAGTGCCTGCATTGTCTCCCGCGGAGCTGGTTCTGTTCCGTTAATGACAATGCGGCTGCAAGCAGTGGGATTTTACCGCTTGCCCCCATAAAAAATGTCATGCCCCCACAAGGGGGCTCACCCCTGCCATAGGTAATATCTAATTTTGGAGGGTTTTTGGAAAATACTATCTTTCTAAAAAACCCCAAAGCTGTCAAGACAATAGTAGAACAGTAATTCTCAACTTTTACATATCATGACCCCATATTAAAAGAAAATGAGTTTGGAACGCTTTGCAATCTAAAATAAGGGAGTGTAGTTGGAACAGCTCTGTTCAAAACCCCTCCCAAGCTCTGCTGGAAGTCCATGCTTCAGAATCCTTGATATATTTATACAATCAACTCCACAATCATAAGACACAATCCAAGCAGTCATTGTATTACTTTGTGCAGTAACTCATCATATATAGAATGGTTTATTACCCCTAATAACCATCTGATTAATAAATGGGAGCACTGATCTAATATGCTTGAATAACTTTAATACACCAATGTTTTGGCTGTGATGTTAATGACTCCATGGCGCTATTGCACAAATGGGGCTGTTTTCTGTGATGTACAAGATAAACTACAATCTGCATAATTACTTTCTGCCTGGATAAAATAGCCCAATAATTTAAATTGGAAAAGGTATTTTTCATATTCTGTCTGAGCTCTTGTGCCGTATACTTCTGCATTATTAAACTGTTGCCTGTTTTGCCTTAGATAGAGGTGGTTGCTTATCAGCAGTGGGAGAAATGATTCATATGTATAGATAATTGATGTATGAGTAGTGCTATATAATTGATGTTGGTATAATTTATACTCTGCTGTTCTACAAATGTGCAAACTCTAGGCTTACTTAAGCCCTCAAGGTCCCCTGTTGGAGTAAAACTGCATCATTTTACCCAGACTCAGTATGAGAGGTGTCACCCAAAGGCTGCCTTCTATGCAGGAAATTCTTACTCCTTGTTATCCATACCCCTATATGCCAGATTATACTGTAGGCTGGTTAACAGAAGCACAGGGCCATGGGTGCGCATGAGGACTGTAATTGTGCCTGAGCCATACAAGGATCTTGCCGGGGAGGGTTCTTGTCCACTCTCCCCCTGCAAGAATTAGACACATTAAGTCCTTGGGCAAAGTTGCCATTTTTATTCAAGGAACCACATGGGATTAATGAAGGAAACTTCTGTCCCATTTTTTGAAACTGGATTTCCTTCAGTTTGACTGAATTGCTATTAAAATGATAAATAATTGCCATTTTCTGCATGTCAGCTGGGCTTTGTACATTTGTTCGTTCTGAAATTCCATCCTCTGAGAAGTACTCATGGTTAACTCTTGAGGCGTTGCTTCCCGCTCACCATTCCCCACCATTTCAGAATAGACAAAAGCCTGCAAAAGAGGCTAGCTGACTGAGGGAATTGCTGTTATTTCATTGAATCTTTCCAGATCCTCCAAAGTATTTAGTCTCATGGACCCCTTTTGAGTCCATGGTACGAGGACCCTCAATTCCTTTTGAGGACCTGGGCCTAGGTTACTATTTTGAATCTGGTCCTGTTCAGGAGTGACTGAATGTTGTTATCCTGGCAACTCGTCAGTGATTTGCCATCCTAGTCCTTAGTTAACATGTAGCCACAGAAAAATAATCCCTACCATACCAAAATAACGTACCATCTTAAACAGACTCAAAGAAGGACTGAACTGGACTGATTGTATAACTGAACCTTTTCTCACATGTGAAGGGATTGTTTTCTGATGTTTGAAAATGTATGGTTAAATTCCTAAAATTTCTACTGATTCCCTTTAACCACTGAAATTCCTAGCTATTGTGAGGGCTAAAAATAGTGCTGCCTGAATAGTCTACTTTTGGCAACCAGGCATCAGATTTGAAGAACCATTTAAGTTTGCAGTGGTTATCTGAATCAAACCTTTACTATTGAGCATTATCAGCAACTATGATGATATTCAACATTGTCCAGCGTGTTCAGCAGGAGGCAGCAAAGGGTAAATTTTTAGAACTTCTCAAGTGATTTAGAAGGCTAAGTCACACTTTCAAAAAATGTCTTTCACACTTTTGAAAATTTTGCCTCAAGGCCTACACTCCTGCCAGCCATGCAAACTCTGGTCCTATGACTGATCCTTCTAGAGCTGGTTTGGGACTCATTCAAGGGTCAGTACAAGAAGTGTGTAATTTTGCTGCTTGGGCTGGTCCTTTTGTGTGGTTGAATGGAGGAGTGTGTTCTGTCTTCTGTGCTGTCATTGTAGCAGCTTTCATTAGTTTTAAAATCCACTTTGAATTGTAAGATTAAAAGTTAAAAAAAAAAAAGTGAGCTAACCACTTTCACCTGCCAAGGGATGTCAGCTACCTGTACAAGTTTTAACCAATCAAAGTCAGCCTGTTCTAGAGCACTCATGTGTGTTTGTTTTCTTTTTCCTCCTCTCCTACCCCCACCTCTAATGAAGGGCTAATTTGGATTCTTTGACAGATTTCTTAAAGTAGTGCAATGAAATATTTTGACTGCCATAAGAGCTTTACCTTTTGTTCTTTGGCAGCTCCCTGCCATTCTTGCACCTTGTACTGGATCCACCATTAACTCACACTTTGTATAGCAAGCTCTTTATTTTGGAAACATTTTACACCCAGTTTGCTCTGGAGCGGTCAGTGGAGCTCTGCCCTAGGGCAGGATTCTGCCTTATTGCAACATTGGAACCAGTATTCATTATAATTGGTTTATGTCATACATACACTGATAAGCAACGTAAAGGATGAAAGTGGACCAGGATGTCAACCATGCCAAAGCTGAAATCAAAGCCTAAAAAAAGAAAATTCAAATACTAGCTTCTTGTTTACTCAAAGAAAATAAAATGACATCTATTAAAATAAAATTTGCGAAACCAAATCTGCAGGGGTTACCTCCAAATGCAGACACAATGGTGGTGCTCGGGAATTTTCTCAAGCATTGCCAAAAGAACACATTTGGGCAAACCCTTAACATTCTGGCAGCATGTCACTATGTTTGTGATAGATTTTCTCAATAATGCTAAGAAAAAAAAAAGAACATATGCATCAGTGAGTGAATAAGAGTGGCTTTAGGTGTCTTGACTATATTTATTCCCTTTTGTTATGGCTCTAGAAAAATGCAGCTTGGTAACTAGCTCTGATTTAGTTATAAACTAACCCCCATACGCTAGATCTGTAGGGATCTTCATTTTCTGCTGGACTAGGATGGTGTCTTCATTCCTACTTTCTGGTTTTCACAGTGTAAGAGAGAGCTGCTTCCAAACAGCAGAAGCGCTAGCACTGATACACCATGCGATATTAAAGGGTTTAATGGATTCTGGTGTGGAGCGCAAAGGTTCAGTAACACAGCTCCTATTAATACAAATGGACATCATGCAGCTAAATCACCATGAATATAACACTAGATCACTGAAATGTGAGTAGCTATTGGCAGCTCACTATGCTCTCCAAACCCTTGCTCCGTGTGAGACCAATGAGACTTTTGGGTGTCTTCGTATAATGTCAGTCTTTGGAAGTGAGAAGTTTGAGGTAGCACATGAGCGACAGATATCATGGCTTCCTTCCAGCTGCTGATTTTGTGAAAGCAATAATATTTCCTTAAAAAAAGAGTTTTGTGAGAAGAGAAAAGCAGCTTAAACTAAAGGCATCTGCCACTCACATGTTGGCAAGATTTTCTTTTAAAACTTTTTGCCATGGACCATGAATCGCACCAAAAGATTGAAAATCCTATCTCTGTTTTATTGGAACATAATAATGCCACAGATGAAGCTGTTGCTAATTGTGTTTATATGTTTATTTTGAACTAAAATGAGTTTTTCTAGTGGTATCCTCTTGGGAACTGCACTGCAAAGCATAGAAAGAAAAGTTTTGATTTTGGACCAAATGATATGTTAAACAGTAAAATCCAGAACCCCCTGTTCATAAATATTATTCAGGTTAGTTTCACAAGGAAACAAAAAGCTAAAATTATGGTCAGGTCGAAACTAGGAAAGAAATAGAAGTGGGTATCAGCGAGTGGATAATATAGGTTGAACCTCTCTAGTCTGGCAACATCTGTGGTCTGGCATGATTCTAGTTAGCCAGATGTCAACTTATCATAGATGTGGCCGAATTTCCCATAGTTCCATCAATTTTGTTTCAAGCCACAGTCCTGGCTTGCAGTGTTTTATGCTGTTATTTAGCTGTAATTTGCTTCTAAATGTCTTCTAAGAGCCCAGTAAGCAGTGGAAGTGTAGACACTATTGACATCCTGTGGTTCAGCAAATTCTCTGGTTCAGCAATGGTCAGATCCTGAGGATGCCGGAATAGTGAAGTTCAACCTATAGTAGTTTTAGATATCCTGGGTTTATTTCTTTTTAGTTAATCCTCTCTGAAAATGCAGTTTACATGCAGGGAAACTAATTCAGCTTACTATATTTCTGGCCCATACTGTGAAAGGTTGTGACTTAGCACAGCAAAGAAGCGGATGCTTAATTTCAAATTGTTAGGAATTAAGCACTTTGCTGAATATGGGATGATTTAAACATATGCTCAAGTGCTGTGTGAAATCAGAGCTCAAATTCACAATGTGTGCCACGAGGTTTCCACTCTGCAATGTGTCAGTCTTCTGGAAACAGACAACTTTTGTACTCAGGCTGAGAATTCTGTTACTAAAAGCAAGTATTGTTTGCATGCTATTGTGTCTGTTATTTCCCGTTTATATTTTGGATGTGCTGAGAGACCTCAACCAGATTAGGACCCCATTGCTGCGTGTACTCTACAATTATATAATAAATGAAAAAAGTGACAATTTAATCTGCATTTATATTTGTTTGAACCGCTGTCTTGAAACTCCAGCAACAAGCAGAAATTAAACTCTGAAATAAAGTCTTCTCAAACACAAAATAAACTAAACCTTTAAAAGAGCTCTCTGCCACCTCTCTCTGTGTTTTTTTTTCCAAAAGGTCTCAAAAGGGGGCATTTTTCTCTTTTTTCAATATTGTTTTTATTACAGTATCTTCCAATACATTTTTCACTATTTTTAGGAGCAGCTCAGTCTGAGAGCTGTAAATTAACCTATTACACATTATACAGGCACTTGCCTAATGAAATTAGGTCACCAACTTTCCATTATATTTCCCTAACAAGTGAATGCCTGGTTATGTGATTTTTCAGACCATTTTTGCATATTTGGAAAATTTGGATTGTTCAGATGAGTTTTGGATATAGTGTGGATTTTTTTAAACTGATTGTCCATATGAAATCCTTGACCACTGTGAGATTCATTCATTTATATTCATTCTATATGCTGAAGACTGTTATGAACAATTTTTTAAATTTAATAAATATTTAATATGCTATTTTACCTTCTGCCTTTAGTTAACAGGAAGGTTAACGCTGTTTGTGCTATGGGTTGGTAGAGTCCAGTATTTCTCTAGAGAACTGGACACCTTAATGGAAACAGACCTCGTGACAGTGTAGTAAGCATGTATGTTACAGGTTTCCTTCTGTGCTGAGTTTTGGAGGGTGTTAGTTGCTAAAGCTATAGCTCTTCAGCTGATACTAGAGCAGCTTACACTATTATCTCCAGAGGGCCCCAGTTCAATCCCTAGTATGACAGCCATCATATTATCAGAATACTTTAAACCAATACATCAAGTTATCTAATGAAAGCAAATCATGAGGGAGACAGAGCTACCTGTAAAATGAGATGAAAAACCTGAAGCAAAATTGCAAGAGCAGCTTCTCCTGAGTTTCCTCTTTAATAGCTTCCTCCTACATGGAACAGATGGTTCCTTTTCAAAGATTAAAAATGAATAGAATTGTGAAAAGTGTGAAGATAAACAGAGTTCTTTACAAATATATAAAGATCTGAAGGTCAGAGAGTGAGAGACAGCAAGAGGAAGAAGGCACCATGTGGGCTAGTGGAGGTATCTTGGTGATAAATGAGATGCATATTGCTGGAAAACTAACCCAGTGATTTGTCATGGTGGTTCCAGGGTGTGTGAGGGAAACATGCCTGAAATGTTTCCCACATACAAAAAATGAAAAATTAATAAAACAAAGGCTGATACTAGAACAGATGGAGAAAAGAAGATGAGCAGCTAAACAGCAATATGGTTGACGGGCTAAATTGCCTACATCTCCAAACTCAGTCAGAGATTGTGATTTTTTTTATTAATAACTGTCCAATGAAAATGGGAACAGTATCGAGGTATATGTTTTCAAAGCAATGTAGGGCAGACTCTGGTAACTATAGGTTTTCTGAACAAAAAGAGCTCATCTTGGGAGGAAGGCCACAAATGATTTTGGAAATTATAGTTAGGGGGAACCATAAGGGTCATCTGAGGTACCCACCTTCCAAGGTGCAGGATTTGTTAGATCTAAACCATTCAAGACAGAGCTCTCCAGCCTCCTTTCGAAAGCCTCCAGTGAAGGCGCTTCCACAACCTCCATAGGCAATTTGTTCCGCTGTCCTACAGTTCTTACAGTTAGAAAGTTTATTCCTGAGATTAATCTAAATATGCTACACTCTAGTTCAGTGGCAGGCAAAAGGCAGCCTGTGGGCTGGATCCTGCCTGACAAATCTTCAAATCCAGCCCATCCCAATAACCTGGGCACTAAAGTCCCATGATCCAGTGGGACTCTCAGGTAGGCTCCCTACTTTCCATGCCCCATGCACCACTCGAAGTGGAAGGCTGCTGTGACCATGTGCATCTCTGTGCCACAAGCCTACAGGAAGGGGGACTCCACATGCTGCCCTTTCTCCCAGCACAATTCTCATAGCTCTCTTTGGCCAGCTTTGTGTCACGTGCAGATTTGGGCAGTATGCTCTCCGTTCCAACGTGCAGGCCTTAAATGAAACAATTAAACATCAGCAGACCAAAAACAGACTTTTGTGGAATGCCACTTGAGACCACCTTCCAATCTGACAGTAATCCATAAATAGGCGCTCCTCATTTGTAATTGTCTCACTGATTATGTACCCACTTTATGGTAGGTCAGCCAAGGCCAAATTTCTCCAGAATATTATGAAATAGGGGAAAGCATATAGAAAAAATAAGTAAAACTACATTTCAAAGAGTAATCCTATAGATTGTGATGATGTTTCCTACTGGGGCACATCTAAGCAGATTTAATTTTTATGTTAGTTTATAGTAAAGATTTTCATCAGCATCAATAATCAGAATCTGTGACCCTATGAACAATGTCAAACAGGGTGAGGTCCATCTTTTTGGCCAACTAATGTTAAGATGATAGTCAACTAAATGCCTGATTAGAAAAATACATAGTAATAATGTATGATCATCAGAAGACACTGACAATAGCTGTTAAGCAAATATCTGCTAGAGAACTGCTTTGTAATTTAAACTCATACTCCAGATTACATAAAATGAATTTAAATGTGACACAGGTTTCATTGCCAAAAACTAGAAACAAATAGAAGCATTGCATTTAAAAGGATGGGTGAGAATTTGGCCCTCTGTACACTGCCCTAAATAATAATATCATCCATTTGATTAAATACTTGGAAGGTTTGGTACTTAAGCACATATGCACACAAATATTTAAGCATCTATCTCCCATTGAAGTCAAGTGGGGGAGGATGGGTAGCACTTAATTACCTTAAGGTAGGTCTTCACAGCACAGTTATTTTGAAATAACTAACCTAACATCTACACAACACAACCACTATTTCAAATACATTAAAAATTGTGGGCATATTTTTTTCAAAATTGGTAAACCTCATTTCATGAGGAAGAGCACTTAGTACGAAATAAGCCATAGTGCATCCAGTGGCTCTATTTGAAATAGGCTCTATGGCTGTTTCTACACAGGCAAGATCTTCCAGAAGAACGGCACCTTCTTCTGGAAGATCTAAGAAGCATCTACACATGCAAGGTGCTCTTCTGGAAGAATTCCGAAAGAAGGTGCCCCCTCCTCCAGATTCTGTACTCCGCTGCAGAATCAGAAAGAGGGCCATCTTCCAGAAGAGTCTTCCGGAAGAAGGCATGTGTAGATGCTCCCGGACCGCTTCTTCCAAAAGAAGTGGTCCTCCATGGTGGCAGCCCTCCGGAGAGCGGGGACACTCTAGGCAACCCCAGCGGGCTTCTGTGGTCTCCAGGTCCTGCAGCTTTTAAAGTTGCAAGGACCCGGAGACCCCGTGGCAGGAAGCTGAGAGTGTGAGAGAGGCAGCACGTGCAGGGCTGCCTGCCACACTCCCCCCTAGGTCCCCCCAATGCCCAGTGATCCATAGAGAGGGCCAGCAGGCCAGCACCCCGCACTGCTCAGGAGAGTCCCAGATGAGGGCAGCCAAGACCCCGGCCAGGCTCCAAAATGGAGGGCCCCCTCCATTGGACTTAGCCAGAGCTCCAGGACCTCCTGGGGCTCTGGTGTGATGAGGAGGTACTCTGGGACACCAGCGCGCACTGGAGGAATGCTCCAGCTTTTGCCCACCTCGCCCTGGGCCTGGATGCCCATTGCCACCCTTCCTGGACACTGGAGCTAGTCAGGTGCAAGGTGAAGGAGCTGCAGCAGGGGTACATGCAGGCTCAGGACAGTGCTCACAGATCTGGCCATGACCCTGCCAGCTGCCCCTTCTACTGGGAGCTTTGGGACCTCCTGGCTGTGGATGACGCTTCTATACCCTGTGCCACCATGGAGACAGACGCACCTGAGCCCCCTGCTGCACTGGAGGAGGAGGAGGAGGGACCCGCCACTGTGCACATCCCATCTGATGGGGAGTCCACAGATTGGTCCCTCATCATCATGCTGCCCTCCAGTGCCAGCAGCCAGGCCACCTCCAGTCGGGCATCACCCGACATATATGAGGCCACCTTAGGTAAGTGCGCACAGTGATAAAGCACAAGTGGGGGAAGGGGACACCTGGGCCCCAGCCCCAGGCCCTGAAGCCCTAAAGCCCATCCCTGGTCAGGGCCCAGGGTGCACCCATGCCTGTCGGCAGCACCCAGCTCCCTCTCCCAGGGAGCACCTCTGAGCATTCTGACCCACCCCCCCTGGGCAGCATAGCTGCATCGAGAACCCCCCACAGCCGAGCCCGCCCTGCAGCCCATGAGCCCATTGCCAGGGTGGGCCACCATGGACAGTGCCCTGGCCCTGGCATCATGCCCAAGTGCACACAGGACCTCACAGTAGCCTCACTGGGCACATGCCTGTCCCGTGGGTCTGTGGCGGGGGTAACCAGCCAGGGAGACTGGGGCCATGCCACCCAGATCTCAGATGTGGCACTTACTCCCCCCTCTACCTCCCCCCCTTTCTCTCAACAGCTGCACCATCTGAGGGCTGGGGCAGCAGGACAAGGAGCCCAGGCCTGCCAGCCCTGTCCAGACCAGAGGACCCAGCAGCCCACCAGCTGGGCCCGCACCAGCCCCAGTGGCACAGCGGCCACGTGTGCACCTGACCAGGCACAGCCACAATGAGGATGAGGTCGCAGCCTACACAGTGGCCCTCTGCCACCAGAACACCCTCCCCAAAAAGTGGCTGGCCCTCGATGAGTCCAAGCTGCGATGGAAGTGGGACACATGGGGGGAGGTGGTGGGGATGGTCCGCACCATGTACATGGCCCTAGTGGGCCAGCTCCCAGCCCTCCCAGCTGCTCCCCCCTGCAGTCCCCTCCTGCTGCCCCCCAGCTGCCCCCTGAGGCCCCCCTGCTATCCCCCTTGAGGCCCCCCTGCTTCCCACCCTGCAGTTCCCCCGAGGGCCCCCCTGATGGCCCTTCTGCTGCTTCCATCCCCCCCAGTCCATGACCCTGAGGCTCTGGCCACCCTATTGCCCCTGGTCCTGCCTGCAGCTGCACTGAGGAACCTTGCAGCATGGCTTGTGGCCACGGTGGGCCCTGCGGAGGGTCCTTCGAGCCAAGACCTGACACTCTCCAGCCCCTCTGCTGAGGCTGGGCCAGGTGCTGTCCGACCCTACCTGCCAGTGTTTCCGGCCCCATCAGTGCCCCGCAGGGGACCGCGCACCAGGGGTGCGAGGGGGACCCACAGGCACCAGGACTCTTGGCCTTCCACCCCATCCCTTGATTAGGGCCCCCACCATTCCTTCCCCAATTCCCATCCAAGTTTAAGTGCCCCTGCCTCCTTACCACCATGTATATAGTTTGCTCTGTATGAGGTTTTAGTCGTTATTTTTATAATTCCCTATTTACTATTTACATTGGTCATTGTTGTTAAAGGTTGAGCGTTAAATACGTGTTTACATTTTGCACCGCCTGTGTCCCTGATTACTGTGGGGGAGGGTGGGGGGTTTGGAGGGGTGTGGGGTGTGTGCATGGGGGTATGTGTAAGGGGGCCCTTTGGGGAGGGGTGTGGAGATTAGTAGTCCCCTCAGCTGAATGCCTCCCAAAGCGCCTCCCAGATCCGGAGCCCATTACTGTCAAGTCACCTGCCAGGGGCCACAGTGAGCTGCCGGTAGCCGGGGGGCCAGCTCCGCCATCCAGCCCTGGGGCAGGGTCTCCTCATGTGCCTTGATGAGGTTGTGGAGTGTGCAGCAGGTGGTCACAACCAATGGGGCATTCCCCACTCCCACATCGAGGCACATGAGGAGACACCTGAACCATGCCTCCAGACAGGCGAAAGCACGCTCAACGGGATACTGGCCTGTGTGATCCGGGCATTAAACAACTCCTGGGAAGGTGTGAGATGGCCCATGTATGGGCACATCAACCAGGGCTGGAATGGGTAGGTTGGGTAACCCATGAGGCAGAGAGGCATCACGACGTCCCCGATGGCGTGCTCCCACCGGGGCACGAATGTCCCGGCCTCCATCTTGCAGAACAGGACAGAATTCCACAGGATCTGCTCATTATGTGCCCTGCCCGGCCAGCCAACATAAATGTCCTTGAATTTCCCATGGGCATCCACCACCACCTGAGCTGCGTCTACACGTGCACGCTACTTCGAAGTAGCGGCACCAACTTCGAAATAGCGCCCGTCACGTCTACACGCGTTGGACGCTATTTCGAAGTTGAAATCGACGTTAGGCGGCGAGACGTCGAAGTCGCTAACCCCATGAGCGGATGGGAATAGCGCCCTACTTCGACGTTCAACGTCGAAGTAGGGACAGTGTAGACGATCCGCGTCCCGCAACGTCGAAATTGACGGGTCCTCCATGGCGCCCATCAGCTGGGGGGTTGAGAGACGCTCTCTCCAGCCCCGCAGCTCACTGGTGGCCGCGTGGAACGGCCCCTTAAAGGCACCCTCCCCCGCCCTGACTGCAGGAGGCTGAGGGAACGTGCAGGCTCCTGCCTGCACACGCGGTGCAGAGCCTGTCCAGCCCTCAGCCCCTGCAGCAGCCATGGCTGCCCAGCAGCCCCCCCAGCGCCCCCAGGGGCCCCCCCCCAAGGGCAGCCAGGGCAGCCAGCAGAGCCAGAGGACCAAGCAGTCTGGCAAGCGGCAGCGGGGCCCCTCCTGGACGGAGGCCGAGCTGCGGGACCTGCTGGGGCTCTGGAGCGTGGAGGAGGTGCTCCAGGTAGTGGGGAGCAAGAGACGGAACGCGGATGCGTTTGCTCGGCTGGCCGACGGCCTGGCTGCCCGGGGTCACCCTGCCCGCACTCCTGACCATGTCCGCAGCAAGGTGAAGGAGCTGCGGCAGGGTTACTCCCGGGCCCGGGATGCGGCCAGCCGATCTGGGGCCGCCCCAGTCACTTGCCCCTTTTACAGGGAGCTCAGGGACATCCTGGGCTCCCGGCACACCTCCTCCCCTCCGGCCACCCTTGACACTTCGGCTGACGAGCCCCAGCAGGCCCTGCAGCCGGGCTCCAGCCCGGAGGTAAGCCCCGCACCCCGGGGGTCCCCCCCGGAGGCCATCCCCGGGACATCACGGCAGGGGGAGGAGGAGGAGGAGGGGGGCTCCTCCTCCACTGATTCCAGCCTGCAGATCCTCCTCCTGCCATCCCGGAGCAGCAGCAGGGCCTCCGACCCCCGGGGATCTCCGGACCATGGGAGCGGACCCACAGGTAGGTACCCCTCTCTGGTGGATACCCCGGGGCTGGAGGGGCGGGGGGAACAGAGATGTGTCCAGGGCCCCCCACACGCTCACATGGCCATGGCCCCAAGGACACCAGGGACAGGGCCCTCACAGCACTGCAGCCAGCAGCCCCTGCCCCCCGCCACCCTGCATGACAGTGCCATGCCCCATCCCCAGGCCAGGGGGGAGCGGAACCTCGAGGGGCCCCCGGGTGGAGGGGGTGGGACACCCCGCAGCACCAGCAGGCGATGGAGTGGGGGGAGTGCCAAAGGGAGACCCAGGCTACAGATGAGCCACCCGAGCCGAGGAGCTCCCAGGGCCAAAGGAGGATCCTGGCGCTACAGCTGGCAGGTGACACCTCTGCCCTGAACAAACAGGAGGGAGGAGCCGAGCTGGCTTGGAATTGGGGGGCGAGGGCGGGGGCCACAGGTAGAGGCTAGGGGAAGGGAGAGCTGGTAGGCAGCCAGCCAGAGGAGGGGGAAAGCTGCATCGCAGAGGGGCCCCCCCTTGGGGTCTTCTCCCCACGACGAGTTGGAAGGACTGTCTCTTCCGACAGCTGGTGCTGTCACTCCTGCCAGAAACTGGCCAGCTGTGGCCTAAGAAACCTCTCCTGCTCTCAGACCCTGCGGGCTGAAGTGAGAGTCGCTCCCACCAGGGGACGGGCTGCAGGGCAGGGGGACCCCTGAACCCCATCCATCACAGCAGCATCTCCCGGGGACGGGGATGGGGAACCTGCAGCACAGGGCGGGGGGGACAAAGGCCACAGCTCGGGGACGACACTATCGCCTGTCTCCATTCTTCTTTCCCCCCTCCTCTCCTGTGTCCTGCACCTGCACCGGCACCATCCGAAGGACCGGAAGAGAGCGCCGGCGAGGCGTCGGTCGTCCCGGAGAGTCCTCCGGGACCCTCGCTCCAGGGAAGCCCCTCGGCCGAGGAACCACCGGCCCCGCGGAGGGCAAGACGGCGGACCCCGCACCTACTGCCGGCGGTGGCCACAGACCCCCAGCTGCTGGCCATCCATCGCCGGCAGCTGAAGGTGTCGGAGCGGCAGCTGGAGGTGTCGGAGCGGCAGCTGGAGGTGTCGCAGCACTACATCCGGCTGCAGGAGCAGGCGCTGGCCTGGCGCCGCGAGTCATGGGGGGCCCTGGTGGACACTGTCAACCGCCTGGTTGATTTCCTGGCCCCCCATGCCGCGCCAGCCGCGCCACCGCCCGCCATGGCCGCTCCTGCAGCCCCACCACCAGCTGCTGCAGCCGCCGCCGGCCCGTCCGCCGTCGCCCCACCACCTCCCCGCGAGGGCCACCGCGCCGAGGGACCCCTGGAGCCACCCGAGACTCGCCGGCGCCGATATCTTCTGGTGGAGCCTGCTCCCACCCAGCCGCGGACCAGACTGCAGGCCCGCCGGAGCTCCCGGCCGGGAACGCCCACTGGGGGCCTGTAGGGGGTGAGGGGCCCGGGACGTGGCCCCCCCCCCGATGGACAGACTTTGGGGACTGGGTGGGTGGGTGCTGCCCCTGCTTGCCCCGTCCCCCCTGTAAATAGTTCTCCCCGTTCTCCTCCCTGCTTTTTGGTTTCCTTTTGTGGATGGCGCACCCTGCTTGGAGTTTATTGTTGTACATAGTTTTATTTGTACCCATCTTGCTTTTGTTACATGTTTGTCCCTCCTTTTTGCTTTCCCTTTCACATGTGTATATTTTTCTATTTCAAAAAAAAAAAGGGTTCAGCCAAAGAAAACATTTACGTTCACCCACAAGTTCGATCTGTCGTTTCTCCTGGACAAGGGGGCGGGGGGCGGTGGGGTGCCCCATGGTGGTGTGGGCGTTGAGGCAGGAGTGTGGGGGAGGAAGGGGCGGGCAGTCGGGGGCCTGGGCAGAGTTCACCCCGCGGCCTGGTTGTCGAAGTGGGCCCGCAGGGCCTCCCGGACCCGGGTCCCCTCTGGGTCCACCTGCCGACTGGGGGCAGCAGGTGGCTGGAGGTGTGCCCTGCCGGCCTCGGCGGCCCAGCCCTGAAGGAAGGTCTCCCCCTTGCTCTCGACAAGGTTGTGCAGGGCGCAGCAGGCACCCACAATCTGGGGGATGTTGTTGCGGCTGGCATCCAGGCGGGTGAGGAGACATCTCCATCGTCCCTTGAGGCGGCCGAAGGAGCGCTCCACCACCTGGCGCGCACGGTTCAGGCGCGCGTTGAAGCGCTCCTGGCTGGCGGAGAGGTGGCCCGTGTAGGGGCGCATAAGCCACGGCCGGAGGGGGTAGGCCGCATCCGCAATCATGCAGAAGGGCATGGTGGTGTCCCCCAGAGGGATCTCCCGCTGGGGGATGTAGGTCCCCGCCTCCAGCCGGTGGCACAGGCCCGAGTTGCGGAAAACCCGGGCGTCGTGGGTGCTGCCAGGCCAGCCCACGTAAATGTCCTGGAACCGTCTCCGGCTGTCCACCAAGGCCTGCAGGACGACTGAATGGTAGCCCTTCCGGTTCACGTATTGGCCTCCGCTGTGGTCCGGGGCGCGGATGGGGATGTGGGTCCCATCCAGAGCCCCGAAGCAGTTGGGGAAGCCCAGGGTGGCAAAGGCGGCAATGGTGGCATCTGGGTCCCCCAGCCTCACGAGTCTGTGCAGGAGCATGGAGTTGATGGCACGCACGACCTGCAGGGAAAAACATGGGACAGCCTCAATGAGGGGTGAGCAGGGTGTGCATGGCCCTGCCCTGGCCCCCCTGGCCCCCCCACCCCCCCTGGCCTGCCCTGCTCTGCCCTGGCCCCCCTGGCCTGCCCTGCTCTGCCCTGGCCCCCCTGCTCTGCCCTGGCCCCCCTGGCCTGCCCTGCTCTGCCCTGGCCCCCCTGCTCTGCCCTGGCCCCCCTGCTCTGCCCTGCTCTGCCCTGGCCCCCCTGGCCTGCCCTGCTCTGCCCTGGCCCCCCTGCTCTGCCCTGGCCCCCCTGCTCTGCCCTGCTCTGCCCTGGCCCCCCTGCTCTGCCCTGGCCTCCCCCTGTGGGTTCTCTTACCTCCATGAACACAGCCCCGACGGTGGCCTTGCCGACACCAAACTGCTGTCCCACGGACCGGTAGCTGTCCGGAGTGGCCAGCTTCCAGACAGCGATGCCAACCCGTTTCTCCAAGCTGAGGGCACGCCGCATGGCAGTGTCCCGGTGCCGGAGTGCGGGGCTGAGCCACTGGCACAGCTCCAGGAATGTCTGTCGGGTCATCCTGAAGTTGCGGACCCAGTGCTCGTCGTCCCACTCCCCAAGCACCAGGCGGTCCCACCAGTCGGTGCTGGTGGGGTGGCTCCACAGCCGCCGGCGTGTGAGGCGGGGGGTGGAGCGGGGTGCTGCAGGGGTAGGGGCTAAGCCCTGCTGCCCTGGGGGCATCTCCTCCCCTGGGGCAGGAAGGTGCTCAGCTGCCCCCAACATGACAAGAGCCAGGGCAAGCCCTGCTCCTGCCAGGAGGGCTGGCTGGACCTCTAGCTGCTGCTGCTGCGGCTGCTGCTGCTGCTGCTGCTGCTGGGGGTCCATAACTGCGGCGCTCGGGGTCTGTGTGCCTATCTGGCTCGTCAGACCGCTTGCTGTGCAGGCTGAGTGTATGTGGGAGGGGCCCTTTAAGGGAGCGGCTAGCTGTTGCCCCGGAAGCGCTAGCCTGCCCTGTGACCCTGTGTGCAGCTGTGCCTGGCATCCCTATTTCGATGTGTGGTACTTTGACGTGTAGACGTTCCCTCGCTGCGCCTATTTCGATGTCGGGCTGCGCAACGTCGAAGTTGAACATCGACGTTGCCGGCCCTGGAGGACGTGTAGACGTTATTCGTCGAAATAGCCTATTTCGATGTCGCAACATCGAAATAAGCTATTTCGATGTTGGGTGCACGTGTAGACGTAGCCCTGGAGTACAATGGAGAGGTACCCCTTGTGGTTGACATATCGGCCACCACTGTGGTCTGGGGCCCTGATGGGGATATGTGTCCTGTTGATCGCCCTGAAACACTGGGGGAACCCGAGTGCAGTGAAGCCCTCGACGACTGTGTCTAGGTCCCCGATGTGCACCAGCTTACCTGGAGGACAATGGCCCCGATGGTGGATGTGCCCAATCTGAACTACCGCCCGATGGATCAGTAGCTGTCCAGGATGGCCGATTTCCATATTGTGCTGGCCATGCACTTCTGCGGGGAGAGGGTCAGCCTCATCCAGGTATTCCAGCATTGTAGCATGGAGGCGAGCCAGCTGCAGATCTCCAGGAAAGTCTCTTTCTTCATCTGCAGATTCTGGAGCCAGCGGTCATTGTCCCACTCCCCCATGACAACACTGTCCCAGCAGTCTGTGCTGGTGGCGTGGGTCCAGATGCGCTGGACCAGCCGGAGGGGGCCCGGCAGGGACAGTGGGGGTTCGGGACCCACGGGCCTGGGCCTCTGTCTCTACAGGAGGCTGAGGAGGGTGACCAGGAGAATGACTAGCCTGCAGGTGAGGGCAAACCTGCTGTCCTGCGTTTGCTGGGGTCCATGCCTGCTGGTCAGAGGGCGCTGGACAGGGACCTGGGTCTGCCTTGCTGTGCACAGATATGGCTGGCCTAGCAGCATTTGCAGGGAGGGGCTATTTGGGTGGGGCCCTTTAAGGGGCCGTGTGGCCAGCAGACCTGGAAGGGCTCCCTGGCTGTGCAACCCCGCCCACATTGTTTCCTGCTCTGTTCTGAAAGAGCACCAGTGCGTGTGTAGATGCTCTCTTCCAGAAGAAGGGGAGGCTCTTTCGAGGGCATGTTTGCTGTGTAGATGCACTCTTCTGGAAGAGGATCATCCGGAAGACATCTTCCGGAAAATCGTCTTCTGGAAGAAGTGCCATGTGTAGAAACAGCCTATGTGCGTAGACACTTTATTTTGAAATAGCTAAGTGCTATTCCAAAAAGAATTATTGTGTGTAGCAGTGTTACTTTGAAATAAAGTATTCTGGAATGACTATTCTGGAATATATAGAATATTCTGTGTAGATATACCTTTAGGCCACATCTACACTACAGCTATTTTTCGGAAGATAGTCGTCTGGAAGATGTCTTCCAGAAGATCTCCTTCTGAAAAAGTGCATCCACACACAAAAAAGTGGATCGAAAGATCAATCCACTTTTTTGATAGAGAGCATTCACACAGCCCCCACTCTTTCAAAAGAACAGGCCAGGGGTCGAAAAATCTGATGCCAAGCGGACGGCTTTTTCAAAAAAATGGCCCACAGAGCATCTACACTTTTTATATTTTGAAAGAAGCTTTCGAAAGGAGGAGCTTTTCCTGATCTGGGAGCAGAAGAGAGCTTCCAGAAGAAGAGATGCATTCTTTCAATTTCAGATAGAAAGAGCGTGTTTTGTGTGTGGACGCTCTGTGTGTTCTTTAGAAAAAGGACTGATTTTTCGAAACACCTTGCTAATGTAGATGTGGTCTTAGTGAATCTGAGCCTTGGTCAAATGCACAAATGAAATAATTATTTGTCCAAATAACTGCAAGTTTGAATCCTTGGCCCAGACAACTAATTTGGCAGAATTACTCTAATTTGTTCTGGGGAACACTCTTCCTCATTAGATTTAAGTGGATTTAAAAATTTAAAATAATTTTTCTGTTGTGTCAACAGAGGTGGATTGGGCATGTCTGAACACTACTACTAAACCCTTGTACTCCATGTGGCGCATAGGTCATCTACAAGTCTTCTCCACTTCACTCTGACAAAACTTCTAGCTGGCTCCAGGAGTACCCCAGTTGTTGTCCACACTCAGGAGACCTTTTCTGAACATTATTAAACTTAAGAGGGCATCTTAGGCTGACACATTCATTTTTAACCTGGGGCTCTGTTACGAATTAGACCTTTCATCTCAAAAGCAGCAGTTTTTATTCCTTAAACACTGTAACTGGTGATTTTGTATTTAAATGGTGTCCTGCATACAACTGAGATGAGATACCCAAAGAACATACAAATGCACCTGATTATCGGTGACCAGAATAATGACTAGTAATGCTCTCCATTTTTTCTTTTTGCAGTAATTCATTCCTGGATGTATACTAAGTTATCTCTGTCAGCACTGAGAAAGTAGAGATTATTGGACTATTTTAAAGTATTTCTACTCTGGCATCTGCTCCTCTTCTTCCCTTGCAATCTGGTATGTGAGATGGTCATTATGAAACACAAACAAAATTGTGATTTTTTTTTCAAAGCAGCTATATTTCAATACAGGTAGGAAATGCAGCCTGGAGATATTTTTCTTCTCCTAGCTTTCAGTTTTATTCCAATTTCCTTTTTGGCCACCAAGGACCTAAAGGACAGGAAGCATAAAGCTCTATAGCCATGGTGGGCAATAATTTTCAGCCGGGGGCCACTCTCCAAATTTTGGAAAGCTGTCAGTGGCTGCACATTTCTTATTAATGAAATTACTGCCTGTTGCAGGGATGAGCAAGATATGGCCCCTGGGCAGGATCTGGCCCTCAGACTGCATCTGGCGTGAATAATATTTATATACCGCTGAAGAGGTAGCAGCTTGGGCTGGGAGCCATGGGCTTTTTAAACAGCTGCAGGAGCACCTGATGGTGGCCAGGCAGTGCAGTAGGGGCAGGGGCTGGGAGCCCTTTAAAGAGCAGCAATTTAAAAGGCTCCAGGCACCCATTCCCCACTTTTATCACACTGCCTGGGCCACATCTGGGATTTCCTGCAGAGACCCCAGCAGTGGGATATAAATTGCATGTGGGTCGTATACAACCTGCAGGCCTGATTCAAGTGTTAAGTCAGCCAAGTCTGGCCCATAGGTCATATCTTGGCCACCACTGTTCTATAGCTTAAGCTACACCTAAGCTTGGTAGATAGAATGTAAGTCTCTCACCCTATTTGGGTCAGGCACAGAAAGGCACACAGCTGAGCTCCTTGCTCAACATTTTCTAATTAAATCAAGTCATCCTCTCCCTTCAAGGGCAGTATTTGCATCAAAGCATTCCCCTGCTTCTGACTAAAGGATGGGGGATTGAGCACTAATTTTCTCCTACTTTCCGTTTACACATTTTTCAGATTTGATTGTTTTTGTTGCAAGTGGCAGGGTCTCAGCCAGGAAAGGCATGATCTTCACTGTCACAGATCTCTTTCAGGATAGGTTTGGTAATGATCACAACTGCACTATACCCTCAGGAAATTATGTGGAGAGTAAAGACGAGTTCATTCTGGTATCTGCACCTCTCCGGTTTTCATGTTCCTCTATGTCTAGGCAGCCTTTCCCTCTAAGTTCCAGGTTAAATCTCCATTCCTTCCTTGAGTCTGTTCTGTTTCACAGCATACACAATCTACATAAAAACATAAAATACTCTTGCTGAAGGTTGTCACATAACACTACTTGATTTCTTTGAATTCAGAATTATAATGCACAAATCACAACACACCCTCACCTTGTTTGAAGATGTATCTGGCTGATAGAAGGAGATTTCCCCTCCACCAACCCACCCACGACACATGCACACATTGTACTTACCAGTGTTACCATACCTTGGAAAACAATTACAAAAAAATTTTTTTTTAATTTCTAACCAGACATAACATCAATGGTGTATCTGCACTAGCAAGTACATTTGAAATCCAGATTGAAAAAGCGAGTTCTTTTGAAAGAATCTGCGGAGCTTCTACACACACGGCACTCTTTCGAAATTAACTTAGAAAGAACTTCCCCGTTCTTTCAAAGTCGGTCCTCCCATCCCGGGATGGGAAGAGCACCTTCCTTTGAAAGATTATTTTGAAAGAGTGCAAGTGTAGATGCTCTAGCTGTGTCTACACTAGCCCAAAACTTTGAAATGGCCATGTGAATGGCCATTTCAAAGTTTACTAATGAAGCACTGAAATACATATTCAGCACCTCATTAGAATGCTGGCAGCCACGGCACTTCGAAATTGACATGGCTCACTGCCACACGGCTCGTCCAGACGAGGGTCTTTTCTGAAAGGACCCCACCAACTTCGATATCCCCTTATTCCTATGTGCTGATGGTAATAAGGGGATTTTGAAGCTGCCAGGGTCCTTTCAGAAAGGAGCCCCGTCTGGATGAGCTGCGTGACGGTGAGCCACGGCAATTTCGAAGTGCCGCGGCTGCCAGCATTCTAATGAGGTGCTGAATATGTATTTCAGTGCTTCATTAGTAAACTTTGAAATGACCATTCGCATGGCCGTTTCGAAGTTTTGGGCTAGTGTAGACATAGCCTCTGTGGCCTGCTCTTTCATAAGAGCGGGTCCTCAATGGCTGCGATCAGCTGGCAGGCAGCGACACAGCTCCCAGCACAAGCGGAGCTTTATGGCTCCAGTATCCAGCTGCGTTTCTGGACGCAGGCTCCCAGAAGCCCTCAGGCAGGAAGCTGAGATCATGCAGACAGCCGGGAGCCAACACTGCTGCACAGCCTGCTCCCTGTCACGATGCTCCAGCCAGCCCAGAGCCCTCCTCAGCACCATGGCCAGTGCCCCCATCCCCTGCTCACCCCAGGGCCCCCCCTCAAAGAAACCAGGGAGCCTTCCCAGGAGGGGAGCAGGCCCTCAAGTGCTGGGCCCCCTCCTGGACAGACGCTGAGGTAAAGGACGTCCTTTCCCTCTGGGCAGACGAAGAGGTCCTGCACCAGATGGGGGTCCGGCACAGGAATGCAGCCTGGACCCCAGACCAGGTGAGGTCCAAGGTGAAGGAGCTGCACCAGGGATACTGCGGGTCCCGGGACATGGCCAGGCAGTCAGGGGCAGCACCCACCAGATGCCCCTACTATAAAGATCTGGACCACCTCCTTGGGGCCAAGGAGGCGGGACCCCTAGCTGTGCTGCTGGACACGATGGTCCTGGCATCAGAGCAGGAGCCCGAGACGGGGACAGAGGGGGACTGTCCAGGACCCAGGACCAGGACCAGGCACCCACGGAGGCTGGACACCACCAGCGATGATGAGGGCTCAAGCGAGGGGACCCTCATCATTGACATCCCATCCAGGCCATCCAGCTGGGCCCGATCCATCCATACCTCACTCGACTTCCTGCAGGGACCCACACCACACCACACCACACCAGGACTGAGGAACGGGCACCCAGTCTCACCCAGGGTTGCTGCAGCCCCCCCACAAGCCTGCCGCCCAGGGGCCTGTGGACTTCAGACAGCTGCATTCCCCAGGCCTGGATGGAGGACTGACACGTGTCACTCAGCACCACATGGGTGGGACAGCACCACAGACTGGTGGCTGTGGAGGGACCAGGGCAGGGGGGAAGCATGGGGCAGCCTGTGCCCTTGGCACTCTGGCAGGGAATCCCAGAACATGGGCATCACAGGGCACCTAGTCAGGGCAGGAGAGCACAAGGTTCAGTGCTTGGGACTCATGCCCACCACCTCTGCTCTCCCCTTTTGTATCCATAGCTCCTGTAGCCATCCGCCAGCACCTCCTGGGTGGGAAGGAAGGCACAGGGGAGGCTGCCCACACCACAGCACTGTGGGACCTTTCCAGCATGCTGCGGGAGTGGCTGGAGATGGAGCGGCGGGCCTGGGACTGGGTGGCATCCAACCTTGACACCCTGAACCTGACCCAGGCTGTGGCCAGCTGCCTGGCCCCAACTGCCAACCTCCAGCCCCTACAGCCATCCCTCCCGCACCCACCCCACTGTCCCACATCCACCCATCACCCACCCCCCCAACCCACCCCCCTCATCTTCCCTATCCCCCACTCAGCCTCCCCCCCACTCCCTAGTCTGCCCTCCGACCCCACCACCCACAATGAACCTCTCCCAAATGCCCAAACTGTATCCCCTGGTCCTGACCCACCTGCCCCCGGCTGACCTCATCCAGCTGGCCCACAAGCTGCTGGTGAGGTCCAGCCAGGAGGAGGCTGCAGCTCCCACCCCCTGCTCCCCCTGTCATGATCCCACACAGCCTGCAGAGACCTCGCCCCAGGTGTGCCCCTACCTGCTGTGGCATTGGCCCCAGCCCAGCCCCGATGGGGACCCTGGACGTGGAGGGACGGGTAGGGTGCGGGTGACGGGGATCATGCCTGTTGAGCCCCCAGGAACACTAAACTGCCCCACTCCTGGGAACCCACCCGGGATCTCTCTATCCCTGTAAATAGTTGCCCCTTGTCCCCATCACCCATGCTGCCCCCCTGTAAATAGTTGTCAAGAAGACTTACACTTTGTTATTTATATTAAAATGTTTATTTTTGTGTTCTACCCCATGTCCCTTGTGCATGTGTGGTGGAGTGGGGAGTGAGCAGTGTGGAAGTGTGTGCATGTGTGTGTGAGCGAGTGTGCAGGATGGTGGTGTGTATGCGCAGGGTGAGTGGGGCTCACCATGCATCCTGCTCAAGGGCCTGGCACAGGGCGTCCTGGATCCCCACCTCATCCTGCTGAGCCAGGCGGCACGGGGCAGCAGGGGGCTGCTCTTACCCGTGCCCCAGCTGGGCAGCCCACCCCTGCATGTAGGGCTCATTCTTGGCCTCCACAAGATTATGCAGGGTGCAGCTGGCCCTGACCACTGCGGGGACATTGGCCAGGCCCACCTCCAACCTCGTGTGGAGGCCCCTGAAGCACCCCTTGAGGCGGCCAAATGCCCACTCCACAGTATTGCAGGCCTGGTTCAGCCGCTCATTAAAATGGTCCTGATTCGGCTGGATGTGCCCTGTGTGTGGCCTCATGAGCCAGGGCTGCAAGGGGAAGACCGTATCCTCCACGATACACATCGGCATTGTCATGTCCCCAGTGGGCAGCTCCCGCCAGGGAAGGAAGGTCGCCTTGGCCATGCTGCGTTCCAGTCCCATGTTGCTGAAAACCCTGGCATGATGGGTGCAGCCAGACCAGCCCACCCAGATGTCATGGGACTGGCCACTGGCATTGACAAGCGCCTGCAGGACCACAGAGGGGTAGCCCTTCCGATTCGCATAGGCCCCACAACTGAGCTCCGGGGCCCTGATGGCAATGTGGGTGCCGTCCAGGGTTCTGAAGCAGTTGGGGAACCCTAGCTCCTGGAAGCCCCATATGGCATCATCCAGGTCCCCGACGTGGATCAACTGCCACAGGAGCACCTTGTTGATGGCACGGATGACCTGCGGGGCGGTGAGGGGGAGCACTCATAAGCGTGGTCTGGGCTGCATCCTGCACACCCGCCCATCCCCACTCCCCACTCCTGTCCCTGGTGGGGGATTCCCCACCCCTGTTCCCAGCAGGTGATGCCCCACCACTCCCTGATAGGGCCCCTTGGTGGGGTGCCCCCTGCCCCCTGCTCCCCACATGCAGTGTGGGTGTGACCCAGCCATAGCTTACCTTGATGAGGACAGCCCCAACAGTGGCCTTGTTCACCCCAAACTGGTGACCAACGGACCGGTAACTGTCCAGGGTGGCCAGCTTCCATAGGGTGCTGGCCACCCTTTTCTGTAGGGGGAGCAACAGCCTCATGTGGGTGTCCCAGTGCTGGAGGACTGGGGCGAGCCAGTGGCACAGCTCCAGGAATGTCCCCTTGGTGATCCCAGAGTTCTGTAGTCACTGGTTGTCACCCCAGTCCTCCAGCACCAGCTGGCCCCACCAGTCCCTGCTTGGGGGGAAATTCCACAGGCGGTGGATGACCCAGGGGACTGGCTGGGGACATCACACCCTGAGGACGGCCTCTGGGAGGAGGGCTAGCAGGGTGGCCCCTTAGAGCCACTGGAGAACAGCGGCCAGGACCACGGCCAGTGTAGTGGCCCTGGCCTCAATGCTGGGGTGCCGCTGCTCAGGGTCCATGAGGGTCCGGGACGCCTGCTTTGTGCTCTCTCTCTCTCTTTCTCTCTCTCTCTTCTCTGCCTTGGGACAGGCCTGTGGTGGGGGCCCTTTAAGGGGATGGTGGACGGCGGCCCTGGAAGGGCTTGTCCCCCATGCAACCCTGCCTGTGGCGCTTCCTCCCCCTGTTCTTTTGAAAGAGCACTCTGGTGTGTGTGGGCGCTCTCTTTCAAAATTGCACTGGGGACCTTTCAAAATAACGGACTGAAACGTCGGTCCCTGCTGGCGCGTGCAGATGCTCCGTTTAGAAAGAGTATCTTTCGAAAGATGTTCTTTCGAAACAGAGCTGTAGTAGACACACCCCAAGAGTTTAACTACTGAGCATCCATGACTTTGGCAGTCTAGAATGTTTAGAACAGAAATCTGAACAACACTATGTTAGTCTTTAAAATCCTTTGCTCAAATAGAGGGACAAGGTGCGTGAAGTAAGATCTTCTATTGGACCAACTTCCACTGGTGAGAAAGACAAACTTTTGAGCTATGAAGCGCTCTTTTCCAGGTCCAATCCAATGTATTACCTTACCCAGCTTGTTTCTCTGATACCCTGGCAATAATATGCCTACAACAACTCTTTGTTCAAATAATAATTCTGGGAGAAAGGAGACCTGGGAAGAAGAGAAAAGTAATAATCTACCAGTTATAGAGCTGGCACAGTAATTAAATGCCATTTGTCACCATCACACCCTCCAATAATACTTCTTTTCCTGATGGCATATTGATAAGCACAAAACTTGAATGACTGATAACCACAAAGCCAAAGCCAGGTAGTATAACTGTTTCAGCAATTGCATAGCTAGAATTGACTTATCTACAGTCAACTTACCTGACCGTCTTCACAGAGATAAGTCAACAGGAGAAATTTTGCCATCAACCTCCCTTACTCCTCACAATATTGAGGGGTACAGAGGTTGACTACTGACCCCAGATAGTTTGATTTTGTGCATCCCTATTAGGCACATGAAATTGAATCCTGGAAGGTAGACCCTGACCAGGTCGATCTTCTGCATAGTGAAGACATACCTTACGCGGTTTTAGAAAAGCAAATATGGTAGGCAACCCAGCCTGGCTTAACATAGAAATATTTGATGAGCTGAACCACAAAACAGGAAGCTTACAAGAAGTGGAAACTTCCAAATGACTAGAAAAGAGTATGAATATATTGCTTGAGTATGCAGGGCTGTAACCAGGAAGGCCAAAGCACAACTGGGTACAAGAAAGGTTTCTGCAAGCACGTTAGCAATAACAGGCTGGTCAGGGAAGGTATGGGGTACTTAAGCTACGTCTACACTTACCTAAAACTTTGAAATGGCCACGGTAATTGCCATATCGAAGAATACTAATGTGGTGCTGAAATGGGAATAAGGAGATTTTGATGTTGGTGGGGGTCCTTTCAAAAAGGACCCCCGTGTAGATGAGCCACGCAGGAGCAAAACACGGCAATTTTGAAGTGCCACAGCTGATGGCATGCTAATGCGGTGCCTCATCAGTATTCTTCGATCTGGTCATTAGCAGGGCCATTTCGAAGTTTTGGATAAGTGTAAACACAGCCTTAGGCTGTGTCTACACTAGAGAGTTTTGTCGAGAGAAGGGACCTTCTGTCCACATAACGCAGGGAGCATCCACACACTTCCCAGCTCGACAGAGTCTCAACAGAACTCTGCATTTGCCTCAACAGTATTATCCCTCAAAAATATGAGGCATAACAATCTGCTGATGGGGTGCTGTCAACAGAAGTGCAGTGTAGACACCTTTGTCGACAGAGAGAGCTTCTGGTTACTGGGCAGCCCTCTTTACAGGGCTGCCATTCTGCTTTCTGGCACCAGAGAGCAGTTGAGTCTGGCAGTTCTCTGTCGACAGAGCAAGTCATGTGTGGATGCAATCGATCTGTTGACAGAGTACTGTCGCACGTAACTTCTGTCAACAGATGCTTCTAGTGTAGGCATAACCTTACTGAATGAAGGAGGTAACATAGTGACAAATTATGTGGAAAAAGTTGAAGTACTCAATGCTTTATTTGCCTGTGTTATTACAGACAAGGTCAGCTCCCAGAGTGCTGCACTAGGCAGCAAAGTATAGGAAAGAGGTGAGCAGCCCTCAGTGGAGAAAGAACAGTTTAAGAACGATCAAGAAAAGCTGGTCATACAGAAATCCATGGGACTGGATCAAATGCATCTGAGGGTGCTAAGAAAGTTGGCCGATGTGATTGCAGAGCCACTGGCCATTATCTTTGAAAACTTGTGGTGATTCGGGGACGTCCCAGAGAATTCGGAAAAGACAAATATAGTGCCCATCTTTTAAAAAGGGAAGGAGAATCTGGGGAACTCCAGATCAGGCAGCCTCATGTTTGTTCCCAGAAAACCCTCATTCATCCATTTTGAAGCACTTGGGGGAGAAGAAAGTGATCGGCAATATTCAACATAGACTCAACAAGGGCAAGTCATCACTTGACCAACCAGATTGCCTTCTATGATGAGGCTCTGTGGAAATGGGTAAGGCTGGACCTGGACATCAGGAAATCTTTTGATATGATCTCCCACAGTATCCTAGCCAGCAAGTTAAACAAGTATGGAGTGGATAAATGGACTGTAAGGTAAATAGAAAGTGGACTAGATTGTCAGGCTCATCAGATAGTGATCAATGTTTTGATGTCTCGTTGGCAGCCGACATCAAGCAGAATGCCCCTGTGTTCATTTGTAATGCTGGTTTTGTTCAATATCTTTGTTAATGACCTAGATGAGGGGATGGATTTCACCCTCAGCAAATTTGCAGATGACACTAAACTAGGAGAGATGTTGATACAAGGGAGGGTAGGGATAGGGTCCAAGGAGACTTAGACAAATTGGAGGACTGGGCCAAAAGAAATCAGATAAAGTTAAACAAGGAGAAGTGCAGAGTCCAGCACGTAAGACGGAGGAATCCTAAGTCCTGCTACAGGCTAGGAACTGACTGACTAAAGGACCTGGGCATTACAGTGGATGAGAAGCTGAATATTAGTCACCCGTGTGGCCTTATAACCAGGAAGGCTAATGGCATATTGGGATGCATTAAGAGAAGCAATTCCAGCAGATTTAGAGAAGTTATTATTCCCATTTATATGGCACTAGTGAGGCATGTCTGGAGTATTGCATCCAGTTCTGGGTCCCTCATCTCAGAAAAGATGTGGATGCACTGGAGAGAGTTCAATGGAGAGCCATAAGCATGATTAGGGGATGGAGCATATGACCTTTGAGGAGAGGCTGAGGGATTTGGCTTATTTAGTGAACAGAAGAGAATAATGGGTGGGGAGGAGGGATTGATAGCAGCCTTGAACTACCTGAAGGGAGGGAGTTTAAAGGGGATGGAAAGAGACTGTTCACATTGGTGACAGTTGACAGAATGAGGAGCAATGGTCTCAAGTTGCAGTGGGGGAGGTCTAGATTTGATATTAGGAAAAACTATTTCACTAGGAGGGCAGTGAAGCACTGGAATACATTACCTAGAGAGGTGGTGGAATCTCTATCCCTAGAGGTCTTTAAGTCCAGGCTTGACAAAGCCCAGGCTGGAATGATTTAGTTGGGGCTGGTCCTGCTTTGAGCAGGGTTCTGACTTCATGATCTCCTGAGGTCTCTTCCAACCCCATGATTCTGTGACTTGCTTACATACTGAATCATGGCTAAGGATAATTTAGCATTTGGGCAGAAGGAGGGAGGAATACAATAGGAAACAAATCCAGAAAATCAGCAGAGGAGTCAGGGATGCTGTAGTTTCCTTTACATTTACATTTACTAAAGCAGGTAGAGTTGACAGTGCACACCCAGCTAAAATGGGTACAAGAATAATGTACATTGTAAGACACACTTTAGGTGAGTAGAACTTCCTGTGCCCAACACAGACCTGGACACATCCATGCAGCGCCTCCCACTTGCACACTGCTAGTTGTAGCAGCCTGTATCCCAGTGCTGGAACCTTTTTCTGCTGCGGGAAAAGGCTCCAGCGGTGACGAAAGGCTCTGCAAGCTCCCCACTGTGTCCCAACTGTCAGAGTCTGTCACTATGCAGAGTAGCTACACACCATGGTGTTAAAATTGACACAGTCAGCCTTTCACTGTGGCGTGTAACTAGGCACACAGTGCCTGTGCTCTAAATGCCAAGGAAAGCAATGTGTAAAAAAAAAAAGAAAGAAAGAAAGCCTGGTGGAAAGGACAACAGTTGTGTCACCCTAACCATTGGCCTGGAACTGAGGGGGACTGTTTTATCTCGACCTGCAGCAAAGGTGAGAGACAAGCGTGATGGTAACAACTTAATTTTTATATCCTTGTCCCAATCACCTATCGTGGACGTGGGTTACTGTAGCCAGACAAAGTCTCCCCCTTACAAGCCAGCTTGCTCGCTGCCCCGCCCCCCAACTGAGGTGCCTCACAAGCACACAGGGCATGGAAACGGCTGCTGACAGCACAGTCTTTGATGTCTCTCATTGAGGCCCAGATGCGCTAGCTCATCATGTCCCTGAGAAACAGAAAGTACAGATAGAGGGCTAACAGGCCAAACTGTCAGCAAGAGAGCGGGGCGGGGGGGACCTCAGGAAATCACCCCAGCTGGCATTGATGGATATGATGACCACACAGCCATCCCAGGAGAGGAAGTCTCCGTCCATACAAAAAGAATGTCCTGTACTCATAAATTGCTTATCTCCTGTCTTACAAGTGCAAATTAAGTAAGAATTGCCCTTGTAACAAACCGGTGTCACAAAAGACAGACCAGTGCAATCTGGCACCATAGATAAGAAAGAGAATACGTAACCAAAGGGGGTATAAAGGTGGGCCCAGCAGAACTCTAACTATGAGTGCATCTCCACCAATTACCTGCTGGTCAGGTCAGGTGATTGCCTCCCGAGGTCCGCAGCTGGGGACGCCCAACCTCGTATTCATCTTTCCGCGGAATTGAGTGACCGATCCGGCTTGGCTACGCTGGTATCGAGAGACGCAAGGAAGGTAAGATATACCCATGCAAGGTGTCCTTTTTTTGGTGTGCACAGTTAAAGAATTAGAGCTCTGTAACTAGATGTCGTTGTATCAAGATATCATTGTGTTAGATGGTAACAGATATCTTTGTATTGGATTGTAACGTAACTTGTTAACACCTGTACTTTGCTAGCATATAAGAAGTAGACAATAGCCTTTTGTAACCACATGCTTATAACTGTAGCTTAAATAAACTTGTAACTAGTTAAGATCTAAGCCTGACTGTTGTTACTCTTTGTCACTGCAACACAGCCGGCACAATAAAAAGAACTGTAACCGTTTGGTTACCACAGCCTGGCCGTAGGTAAGAGTGCTAGGAGCTCCCTGCTCTAACAGTAAAAAAAATGGATTGTTTAGGACCCAGGGGAATCCATCAGCCTGTCCTGGCTGCCTGCAGCGATGAGCTCCCTGCTCTCGCTGTTTAAGACTCAGATGGTAAAAAGGGCATAGTTGGTACCTCACTGTACATTACCCGGCCACCGGCTAACAGTCACAAATTTTATACTGCACTCACATGACAATGGTAGCTATTGGTTGATCACATTTCTTACATGAACTGTTATGAGTCAAAACTACAAGTGACCAGATAAAATCCCAAGCTGTTTTTCCTCAGCACAGCGATGACTCAGTTTATATGACTGGAAGAGAAAATCTCTTATTGTTTTGCACTTAATATTAACAGGCAAGCCATTTTATTTCTTGAGAGCTTTATTACCCAAGACCCAAATCGACAGAAAGTAAGTTGCTTCTCAACAGAATCCACACTGTTCAATGCTATTTCTGAAGGTGCAAGTCTCCATAAACTTCACTTCAAAATGACAGGAAATGATTGTGTGGAGACTGCAGAGCGCTCGAGCTGCTTTAGATTAGACAAGTCACCTTCAGTATGTTTTGTATGCTGCCCTCAGAAGGAAGAAAGAAAATGAATGATGAAGCACCGTAAATTTGCAGATGCTTAGCCTGTACTGAATTATCATATATAGTGCCTTTACCAGACCAACTGTGCCTCTTTCTAATGCTATGAAGCAGTGGAACCATACTGGGGATCACCACAGGACTATAGTTTCATTCAACTGGATTAAAATGTAGGATGCTGAGTAATTTTCCACCAGCCCACTCAATCGTCTCTATTGGCAAAGGAAGTGTTCCTCATTTCCTGAAGGACCTAGGGGAGCACACAAGCAAAGAGAAGAAACATTACCTTTCCAAACACAGATATGTGAAAATATTCAGGGTTGGCAGGTGACACCAAATTGTCCTGTGTCATTATATTTTTGTTGTAACAGCCAGTATCAAAGGTCATTAGACGTAGAAGAAATATACCTCCTGTTGCTCAGCCAAGATTACCAATAAATCAAAAACTAGAAAGGGTTAGGACTGTAAAGATTAGGCTTTTATAAGTAAAAGATGGGATTGCATTATGTAAAAACCAACAGATCAACTGAACCATAGCAGTTCAGTGGTCTTAGATCAGATTTTAATTTAAAACACACCAGAAGAAATAGATGAAATAGCTTTTCCTGGTTTTATACACAGCCTAAGGGCTCCATCCTCACAAATTTCAGCTATATGGGCATTTCTTTATTTTTTTCTTTATGCAAACAGCCTGGATTCTATATAGCTTTCTTCAATATGTGTGCTAACATGTACCATGCATTTAGTTACTTTATCAACCCAGGCACTGCAAAATATTCACCAGGGACTGCAGAAATACTGAAAATAAGCTTCTGTTTGAGTTTGAGCTGTGTTTCTGAACCAGCATTAATTTGTTAGAATTGTTTTTCTTGTTTATTATCCTCTCAAGTTTGCCATGTACTTTTTTCTCTCTCCCTGAATAGCTATGGCTGTTTTGAGATTACTAAAATAGGTACATTTTTAGTTCAGCTGGGACAGACTTCGCAAACTGCACTGTGTTTCTCAATTGCCTCAGGCTGCACTTCATTAACAGGAAGACGCATCAAGTGCCTCTATAGAAATATCTCCCTCTTCCCCACAGACCCTACGGAAGGCTCTGTATTAGTCCATAGATCAGCATCTAGAGTGGGTGAAGGCATGTGAAAATGTCAGGGAAGGATAAGACTACCAGGAGGTATAGCTGGGAGGACAAGTATCATTCTGGGTTAATATCCACTTGTCAGCACTAAGTAAAGCCACTTTAACTGGGCTACAGACTTTGTCTTATTACATTTGCAGCTCTCACTCCTGAAACTTTCAGTAACTTTCCAAGGCATGAGAGGAGAACATAGATTCATGATATGCGCTGTGTTGTAACAATTCTATAATACACTTAACTCTGGACTCAGGTGACTGTGGATAAACCATAAGCTAAGTATCCTTTTTAGAATCAAATAATAATAATTAATAATCCTTAACTGTTGCATAGTGCTTTTCCTCAGTAGATCTCCAAGACCTTTTCAGAGAAGGGAAGTATCACTAGAATATGTAGTGAGGCATGTTACTTGATGGTATTTATTGTGAAGTAGAGTGGGGCACAACTGTCAGAGTAAAGGCTTATTTGGCATCATTATTATTATATTATGATTAGTTATGTGCCATAAGGTTCAGCCCCTGCCTTAAGAAGCTTACGCTGTAAGGGCTGCAGTAGGTTCACGTGGGCTGGTACAGAAAAATGAAAACTGGTGAAGAAGGGAATAGGTGAAGGCCAGGACATGAGGACTAAAATTGGTTGGCATGAGGAAGCAAATTAGGCAAATCAAACTGGCACCAGTAAGCCAAGACGAAAGACAAACTGTGACTAGTGAGTCAGAAACAAGTGTGCAAACTCAGAATCAATAGCCAGCAATGAGTCATCCAGTTGGCAACAGTGAAGGTGGAGATGTAGAGACGAAAGGGTGTGGTTGGGAAGTCTACCTCACCAAGTACATAATTACAAGCTCCTGAACCCACTCTTTCTGCTCCCATGATGGCAGTCTTCTCTTTGTCCCTTCCTGACAATTTTCTTCAGTTGAGGATAAAGAAGTTAGTGGGCAAATGTTTCCTCTATTCTGACTCGTTCTTTAATTATCTCCTTCCCATCAAGCCCTCTTGCCTCTTTAACCCTCCAGGGCCCACACAAGAAGAAATCATTCAGCCAACAGCATATGCCATAATTGCTCTGAGTTCAAGTTTGAAAGTGAAACTTCACTAAATTGTAAGACTTTCATACCTGCATTAAAATCAGAATGCTATGACAATTCTGCTGTGTGTTGAGGCTGTAATCTTTCACTCTGTTTTTGCAATGGTGATGTGCCACTTCATATGGTTTAGTGGCACTGAAGAAACATTTCTGAATGACAGGGAGAAATATAGGAATAACTGGGTCTAATGGAAACAAAATTCCAAAGTTATGAAGAGAGACAGCAGTTTGGAAGTTTGGTTTGATAAGGTTGTGCCATTATCTAAACGAAATGCACATGATATTCCATCATTCTAAATCTCCTTCTAGTGAGCTTGTTTCAGATCTGACAGATATTGATGTCAATTGAGAGTAATTTAATTGATATCAGTGGAGTTAAACTAGTGTAAAACCAGAGTGAATAAACAATCTGGCCCGATATTTTTTAAAAAAAGGTTTTTATTGGAATCTTGCTTGTTTCTTGGTAACTATATAAATTACTAGCAATTTCTAAAGTCACGAGTGACTAATCCAAGTTAGACGATGCTGCATTCCGGAACACTTCAATTTCATAAACAGGATTAATAAAATAAGAAGAAATCAGGAAAGGTGCTTTAGTATTTGTGTTCATCCCCATATTTTCAATATCATATTGTCCATTAAGTGAAGAGCAGATTATTTCACAGGTCATTAGTAACACTGTGTGGGTGCATCTACACTAGCAAGTACATCCACGGAGCGTCTACACACACACGGAGCTCTTTCGAAATTAACTCCGAAAGAACTCCCCCCATTCTTTCAAAGTCGGTCCTCCCAGCCCAGGGTGGGGAGAGCGCCCTCCTTTGAAAGAAGACGTCCTGCACCAGATGGGAGTCCGGTTCAGGAACATGGTGGTGTTCCAGTGCCTCACCACGGGCCTCACTGGCCCATGTCACCCTACCCAGACACCAGACCAGGTCAGGTCTAAGGTGAAGGAGTTGTGCCAGGGATACAGTAGGGCCCGGGACACGGCTGGGCAGTCAGGGACAGCGCCCACCAGCTGCCCCTACTATAAAGACCTGGACTGCCTCCTGGGGCCCAAGGAGGCGGGATCCCCGGCCTTGCTGCTGGACACAACGGTCCTGGCATCAGAGCAGGAGCCTGAGAGGGCAACAGAGGAGGACCGTCCCGGAGCCACGCCTGGATCCAGGTGCCCACGAAGACTGGAGAACATCAGCGATGATGAGGGCTCAAGCGAGGGGGCCCTCATCATCGACATCCCATCTAGGCCATCCAACCAGGCCCCATCTGTCTGTACCTTGACAGACTTCCTGGAGGGACCCACAGGGAGGTGGCCCACACACCAGCTGCCCCACAAATGAGGAGGGGGCATCTGGTCTTGCCTGGGGTTGCCGCAGCCTCCCCACATGCCTGCCACCCAGGGGCATGTGGACTCCAGACAGCTGCATTCCCCAGGCCCAGACAGGGGACCGACACACATCACTCAGCACCACAAGGGCCGGACAGCACCACAGACCAGTGGCTGTGGAGGGACCCGGGGGGGCAGCCCGTATCCTTGACCCCCAGGCAGGGAACCCTGGGACATGAGCATCACAGGGCAACCAGTCGGGGGGCATGGGGGGAGCACAAGGTTCAGTCCTCGGGACTCATGGCCCCCCACTCTCCCCTTTTGTCTCCACAGCTCCTGTAGCCAGAGGCCAGACCAGCCCCACCACTGAGGGCGAGGGGGAGATACCCGGACCCCACGCTGTCCCTGCACGAGCCCACCACCGGGCCGTCCACTGGCACCAGCTACGTGGGGAGGAAGATACAGAGGAAGATGCCCATACCGCAGCACTGCAGAACCTTTCCAGCTTGCTGCGGGAGTGGCTGGAGATAGAGCACTGGGCCTGGGACCGGGTGACAGCTAACCTCGACACCCTGCCCCAGGCCATGGCTGGCCGCCCAGCCCCGAACACCGCCCCATCAGCACCCAGTCCCGCAGACACCCCTTCTTCACCCACCCCACCATCCCCCATCTGCCCATGACCCACCCACCCCCCCCACCTCCCCTGTCCCCCACTCAGCCTCCCCCTTTCCAACCTCCCCTCACTCCCTGGTCCGTCCTCCAACCTTACCACCCACAGTGAACCCCTCCCAAATGCCCGACCTTGCTGCCCTGATCCTGACTCCCCTGCCCCCGGCTGACCTCACCCATCTGGCCCACGTACTGCTGGTGAGGGCCGGCCAGGGGGAGGCTGCACATCCCACCCCCTGTTCCCCCTGCGATGACCCCCCACAGACCACAGAGGCCTCTCCCCAGGTGCACCCCTACCTGCCCATGGCACCAGCCCTGGCCCGGCCCCGATGGGCCCCCAGACATGGCGGAGACAGGCAGGGCGTGGGCAATGGGGATAATGCCCCTTGAGCCCCCAGGAGCACTAAGCTGCCTCCCCCTTCGGGGAGCCTGCCCAGGACCTCGCCACCCCTGTAAATAGTTACCACCTGCCCACATCACTCATTCCGCCCCCCTGTAAATAGTTGTCAGGAAGACTTGCCTTGTTATTTATATAAAACATTTATTTTTGTGTTCCACCCTGTGTCCCCTGTGCATGTGTGGTGGGGGGGAGTGTGCAGTGTGGTGGTGTGTGTGCAGGTGCATGGGCAAAATGGTGATGTGTGTGTGCAGGGTTGGGGGGGCTCACCATGCACCCTGCTCAAAGGCCTGGCACAGGGCATCCTGGATCCACACCTTGTCCTGCTGGGCCAGGCAGCATGGGGCGGCAAGGGGCTGCTCCTCCCTGTGCCCCAACTGGGCAGCCCACCCCTGCATGTCGGGCTCATTCTTGGCCTCCATGAGGTTATGCAGGGTGCAGCAGGCCCCTACTACTGCCAGGACATTGGCCAGGCCCACCTCCAGCCTCATGTGGCGGCACCTGAAGCTCCCCATGAGGCGGCCGAACATCTGCTCCACAGTATTGCGGGCCCAGTTCAGCCGATCATTAAAATGGTCCTGGCTCAGCTGGGTGAGCCCCATGTATGGCCTCATGAGCCAGGGCTGCAGGGGGTAGGCTGCATCTGCCACAATACACAGCAGCATTGTCGTGTCCCCAACAGGCAGCTCCCACCGGGGGAGGAAGGTCCCCACAGCCATGCTGCTTCCCAGTCCAGAGTTCCTGAAAACCCTGGCATCACGGGCGTGGTTGGCCCAGCCCACACAGATGTCCTGGAACTGGCCATTGGCATCAACGAGTGCCTGAAGGACCACAGAGTGGTAGCCCTTCCAATTCACATAGCCCCCGCAACTGAGCTCCAGGACCCTGATGGCGATGTGGGTGCCATCCAGGGTTCTGAAGCAGTTGGGGAAGCCCAGCTCCTGGAAGCCCCACATGGCATCATCCTGGTCCCTGACATGGATCAACTGCCGCAAGAGCACCTTGTTGATGGCACGGACAACCTGCAGGTGAGTGAGGGGGGCGTGCTTATGAGTGTGGCCTGGGCTGCATCCTGTACACCCACCCCCGCAACACTCCCCACCCCTGTCCCTGGTGGGGGATGCCCCACCACTCCCCGATAGGGCCCCTTGCTGTGGCTCCCCCTGCCCCCTTCATGCAGTGTAGTTGCGACGCAGCCATAGCTTACCTCAATGAGGATGGCCCCGATGGTGGCCTTGCCCACCACGAACTGGTGGCCAACGGATCGGTAACTGTCTGGGGTGGCCAGCTTCCATAGGGCAATGGCCACCCTTTTCTGTAGGGGGAGTGCCGGCCTCATGTGTGTCCCCCAGTGCTGGAGGACTGGGGTGAGCTGGTGGCACAGTTCCAGGAATGTCTCCTTGGTCATCCTGAAGTTCTGTAGCCACCAGTCATTGCCCCAGTCCTCCAGCACCAGCCGGTCCCACCAGCCACTGCATTTGGGGAAGCTCCACAGGCGGCGGGTGATCCAGGAGACTGGCTGGGGATGTTGTGCCCTGAGGATGGCATCCAGGAGGGCAACTAGCAGAGTGGCCACTCAGAGCCGCTGGAGCACAATACTGGGGTGCTGCTGCTTGGCGTCCATGAGGGCCCGGGATGCCTGCTCCGCTCTCGCTGTCTCTGTCTCTGTCTCTCTCTCTCTCTCTCAGGCTCTCTCTCCTCTCTCTCTATTCTCTGCCTGGGGACGGGCCTGTGGCGGGGGGGCCCTTTAAGGGGACAGTGGGCAGCGGGCAGCAGCCCCGGAAGGGCTTGTCCCACACGCGACCATGCCCATGGTGCTTCCTGCCCCTGCTCTTTTGAAAGAGCTCCCTGGTGTGTGTGGACGCTCTCTTTGAAAATCGTGCTGGGGGCGCCTTTCTAAATAATGGATTGAAACTTTGGTCCCTGCTGGTGTGTGTAGATGCTCCATTTCGAAAGAGCATCTTTCAATGTTCTCCTTCGAAAGACGTTCTTTCAAAACAGAGCTGTAGTGAAGACACACCCTGTGTGAATGGGTTCAGCGCACATTTCAATTCACTAACTATGCCACTTCATGCCCTCACGCAACTCCAACACACATGATAACACTGTATCTTGCTCAGCTCTTTCAAAACCTATTCGTAATAACAAAAACGTACCTAGGAAGTCACTCTAAAATCATCTTTCCTCCAATGAAGATAAGTTGTGACTTCTTTAGTTTTTTCCTCTTATCAATTGTTCTTAATATGAAGAATCATCTTAGATGTTCTACTTTGCACCCAGTACAGGAAAAAGTACTCTGAACATGAATCTATTCTAGGTAAGACCTGGACTCTTTTTCTCTCTGTCTCTTTCTCTCTTCTGTACTCATTATGGGCTAGACCAAAGGTCTGCAACCTGCAGCTCTTTAAGGACTTCTTTGCAAAGTAAAAAAAAAAATCCTTCTGATTATTTTCAATGAACAGTGAACATCTAAAAGCCCAGCAATGAACAACTCAGATCTAAATAGCAAAGGATATGTGATCTCGAAACATTGGATAACTCTCCCTTTTATACATGCAGTGCATTGTGGGATATAATACGGTATCTACGGTTTGACTGTGTTGCTGATAAAGTCTTGATTTTGAAAAGGAAGCTTGCAGCATTCCTGCTGTGAAGGGCAACACACATTTTAAGAAAGAAAACTGAAATTAAGCAATTACAAAAAATGTGGTTTGACTTTTTTTATTAAGGACCGTCTCATATTCACATGCATTGCAGTTCTTGAATTATTGAGTTTTTTTATGGAATTCAAAAAAATAGTTTTTTGCTATTTTGATTGTTGACCCGTGGGCTAGAGAGTGGCTGAACCCATCCTGGTTCACGAAAGGAGAGTGGATTACAGAATCATTTCTCTCTTTCCTGGTCGTTCCTGCACAATGCATTGCTGCAGCTGCTTGCTCACTGTGATACAAGCAGCTGTTAGGTACCATTGCTATCCTCAGTAGTCCTTCCTCTACAACAGACAGCAAAGCTTGCTAACTGAGGAAGAGAGTATTTGCTTTGCCCCCTGAAGTGGGTGAACTTCCCCTGTAACTTCACAAATCACAAGCAGTCCTATGGCGCTTTGGAGACTAACAAATGTATTAGGTCATGAGCTTTCATGGTAAAACCCCCTTCCTCAGATGGGTTTTGCAGTGGAAATACAACATCTAGGGCTTCTGTAACAGGGGGCGAGTTGACGGGGGAAGAGGAAACAGTGATGTGTGGAGGCAGGTAGTGTGCCCTGAGGCACAATCGTCTATGGTTTCAGAATAATAACAGAGCTGCTCCTCCCCGAAATTCAAAGCACAGGTAAGTATCACTGCCCTGATTTTGTGGACATGGGGACTGAAGTTAGAGCCAAACCTTGATGGCTATAGTATGGCATTTAACTCCATAGCCGCGTCTACACGTGCTGGCTACTTCGAAGTAGCTGCCCCAACTTCGAAATAGCGCCTGTCACGGCTACGCGTGGCGGGCGCTATTTCGAAGTTGACATCGATGTAAGGCGGCGAGACGTCGAAGTCGCTATCCCCATCAGGAGATGGGAATAGCGCCCTACTTCGACGTTCAACATCGAAGTAGGGGACGTATATCCATTGCACATCCCGCAACATCAAAATAGCGGAGTCCGTCATGGCGGCCATCAGCTGAGGGGTTGAGAGACGCTCTCTCCAGCCCCTGAGCTCGATGGTCGCTGCGTGCAGCGGCCCCTTAAAGGTCCCCGCCCCCTGCCTTCCTGTACAGGAAGCTGAGAGAGCATGCAGGCGGCAGCCCAGCCACACGGCCAGCCTGCACACTCCTCTGCAGCCACACCAACCCCCCACCGCTGTGATGGCTGCCCCCCAGCCCCCTAAGTGCCCCCAGAGCACCCCCGCAAGGGGAGCCAGGGCTCCCAGACCAGCAGCCAGGCTGGGAAGCGGCAGTGGGGTCCCTCCTGGACGGAGGCCGAGCTTCGGGACCTGCTGGGGCTCTGGAGCGAGGAGGAGGTGCTCCAGGTAACGGGAAGCAAGAGGCGGAACGCAGATGTGTTTGCTTGGCTGGCCGAGGGCCTGGCCGCCCAGGGTCACCCTGCCCGCACTCCTGACCATGTCAGGAGTAAGGTGAAGGAGCTGTGGCAGGGTTGCACCCAGGCCCGGGATGCAGCCGGCCGATCTGGGGCTGCCCCCATCACTTGCCCCTTTTATAGGGAGCTCAGGGACATCCTGGGCCCCCGGCACACCTCCTCCCCTCCGGGCACTCTTGATACCTCAGCCGACGAGCCCCAGCAGGCTCCGGAGGTGGAGTCTGCCCCAGAGGTAAGCCCCGCACCCTGGGAGCCCCCTCAGGAGCCCACCCCTGGGGCACTGGAGGAGGAGAAGGAAGGGGGATCCTCCTCCAGCGATGGGGGGCTCCGGATCCACATCCCGTCCTGGAGCTCCAGCAAGGCGTCCACCCACTGGATGTCCCCGGACCGTGGGAGCAGACCATCAGGTATGTACCCCCCCCGGTGCACACCCCCGGGATTGAGGGGCAGGGGTAACAGATATGACCAGGGCCCTCCACATGCCCAGATGACCATGGCCCCAAGGACAGCAGTGGCATGTCCCTCAGAAGAGTGCATCAGCCCCTGCCCCCCCAGCACAACAGTGCCATGCCCCATCCCTGGGGATGGGGGGAGCGGAACCTAGGGTCCCCGGGGGAGGGGGTGGGACACCCATCATCATCATCAGCAGCATCTCCCGGGGACGCGGATGGGAACCAGCAGCAGAGGGGTGGGGGGACAAGGGCCACTACTCAGGGGCCACACTAACGTCTGTCTCCACTCTTCTTCCCGCCCCCCATGTTCCACGGCTGCACCATCGGAAGGACCGGAGAGCACCAGCAAGGTGTCAGTGGTCCCGGAGAGCCCACCGGGGCCATCACTCCAGGCCAGCCCCTCGGCGGAGCACCGACCGGCCCCAGGGCGGGGATGACGGCAGAGCCAGCACCATCCGAGGACGGTGACGGACCCCCAGCTGCACCCCCAGCGGCACCTCCAACTCCAGGAGCGGGCGCTGGCCCGGCACCAGGAGGCATGGGGGGCCCTTATGCGCACATTTGAGCGCATCGCAGACTACCTGGCCCCCCCATGCCACGCCGGCCACCACTCTGCCCACCCTGCCTGCTCCACCTGCTGCTCCACCCGCCGTCGCACCGCCGTCCGCCACCGAGGGCCCTTCCGCCGAGGGGGACCTGGGGCCAGCTGACACCTGCCGGCCTTATCTCCCGGTCTGCCCGGCCCCCAGCCAGCCCCAGCGTGGGCTGCAGCCGAGGCGCGGGTCATGGCCGCCCACCCGCAGCGCTGGACATTAGGGGGTGTGGGGCCCAGGACGTGGCCCCACCCTCCCCCTTTGTATATATCCCCTTCACCTATCTTTTGTAAATAGTTTGTATTAGACCCCTGTCCTGTTATGTTATGATGATACCTGCCCCCCATGTAAATAGTTCTCCCCTTCCTTGTCTTCCCCTTTTTTTTTCCTTTCATCTTATAATACATATATATATAATATTTATTTTGGCTGTACATAGTTATGATATAATAATGAGTTCAACATATATATTCTGGTTTGACGAAAAACATGTCTGTTTTTATTTACAAGAAAAGTGGGGGGGGTGTGCTCTTGGGTGCTCTGTGGTGTGGGCGTAGGGGCAGACAGCGTTGAGGAGGATGGGGTGGGTGCAGTGGGGGGCCTTCCAGCGTTCACCCCACGGCCTCGTCGAACTGGGCCCTCAGGGCCTCCCGGACCCGGGTCCCTTCGGTGTCCACCTGGCAACTAGGGGCAGCGGGTGGCTGCACATCGGCCCTGCCGGCCTGCACAGCCCAGCCCTGAAAGAAGGCTTCCCCCTTGCTCTCAAGGAGGCTGTGTAGGGCACTGCACGCACCCACAATCTGGGAGATGTTGGTGGGGCCCGCATCGAGGTGGGTGAGAAGACACCTCCAGCACCCCTTGAGGCAGCCAAATATGCGCTCCACCACCTGGCGCGCGTGGTTCAGGCGCATGTTGAAGCGCTCCTGGCTGGCTGACAGGTGGTCCCTGCTAGGGTGCATGAGCCAGGGCCGGAGGGGGTATGCCGCGTCTGCAATGACGCAGAGGGGCATGGTGGTGTCCCCCAGAGGGATCTCCCACTGGGGGATGTAGGTCCCCGCCTCCAGCCAGCAGCATAGGTCCGAGTTCCGGAATACCCGGGCGTCGTGGGTGCTGCCAGGCCAGCCCACATATATGTCCAGGAAGCGGCCCCGGCTGTCCACCAAGGCCTGGAGGACTACTGAGTGGTAGCCCTTCCTGTTTAGGTAGCGTCCTCCACTGTGCTCCAGGGCGTGGATGGGGATGTGGGTCCCATCCAGAGCCCTGAAGCAATTGGGGAAGCCCAGGGTGGCAAAGCCCGCGATGGCAGCATCCGGATCCCCAAGCCTCACGAGCCTGTGGAGGAGCAGGGCGTTGATGGCGCGGACGACCTGCAGGGGAAGCACATGGGAGAGCACCAGTGAGGGGTGTGCAGGGTGTGTGTGGCCCTCCCCTGCCAGGGCTCCCCTCCCCTCCTCTTCCCTCCCCTGCCAGGGCTCCCCTCCCATCCCAGGGCTGCCTCCTCCTCCCCCCGTGGGTCCTCTTACCTCCATGAGGACAGCCCCGATGGTGGCCTTGCCGACGCCGAACTGCTGGCCCATGGATTGGTAGCTGTCTGGAGTGGCCAGCTTCCAGACAGCGATGCCAACCTGTTTCTTCACACTGAGGGCACGCCGCATGAAGGTGTCCTGGTGCCTCAGTGTGGGTGTGAGCCACTGGCATAGCTCAAGAAATGTCTGCCGGCTCATGCGAAAGTTCTGGAGCCAGCGGTTGTCGTCCCACTCTCTGAGCACCAGCCACTCCCACCAGTTGGTGCTCGTGGGGTAGCTCCACAGCTGGCTGCGTGTGAGGCGGGGGTTGGCAAGGGCAAGCACTGCTCCTACAGGGGCGGCTGGGTGGACCTCTGGCTGCTGCTGCTGCTGCTGCTGCTGCTGGGGGTCCATGACTGCGTCGCTTGATGTTTGCATGCCTATGGCTCTGCAAACCACGTGCTGTGCAGGCTGAGTGTGTCTGGGAGGGGCCCTTTAAGGGAGCGGCTAGCTGTTGCCCCAGAAGCGCTAGTCCGCCCTGTGACCCTGTCTGCAGCTGTTCCTGGCACCGTTATTTCAATGTGTGCTACTTTGGCGTGTAGACGTTCCCTCGCAGCACCTACTTCGATGTGGTGCTGCCCAATGTGAACGTTCAACGTCGACGGCACCAGCCCTGGAGGATGTGTAGACGTAATTCATCGAAATAAGCTATTTCGATGTAGCGTTCACGTGTAGACGTAGCCCATATTTGGCCAGCTAAATAAATGGGCACTGGGCTGAGCATCTGCAACTGTTGACACCCATCTCTGTATTTATGAAGTATTTATGGCTCTTCTGTTGAATTTGACTCTCAGTAACCTGTTAAAAATTGATAACAATTAAGATCACAAAAGACTAATCTGATTTGGGATATGGTCATGTTCAGGAATTCTTTAATCTCGTCTCCACAATTAAGAGGAGCAGGGGACACTTAGCCCCTCCTTTAAAATAAGTCATATCATTTGGTACCCAAATATGAGTAAATATAGATAAATATCGAACAGGGGTGTTATAGATGGTGGTTGGTCCTGCCATGAGGACAGAGAACTGGACTTGAAGACCTCCTGAGGTTCCTTCCAGTTTTAGTGTTCTATAGATTGAAGTATCAGAGGGGTAGCCCTGTTAGTTTGTTTCCACAAAAACAGTGAGAAGTCCTGTGGTCCGCTATAGACTAACAGATTTATTGGAGTATAAGCTTTCTTGGGCAAAAACCCATTTCATTAGATGTAATATGAGATGGATCTGATGAAGCGGGTCTTTGCTCATGAAAGCTTATGCCCCAATAAATCTGCTAGTCTATAAGGTGCCACAGAACTTCTTGTTGTTTCGATGGATTTAGCAGCCTAAATTTACCAATTGTGCTGTATGTTATGCACACATGGACACTCCACATTTAACTTCTTAGCATTGATTTAATTCGTGCAATGCCTGGCTTCATTAAGCAGTCATGTCTGAAGCAAAAAAAAACCTAGGGCTCAGAGATGTTCCTGTGGCCCTAGGGCATTTATGTTTCACACAATTCTTTTTCATTATGCTGAAGAATTTCCTTGAGATGTCCAGTGCAATTCTCAGAACAGTGATGGGTGGATTTATTGAGTGACAAGAGCCGACATCATGAGTGGCTTCCTCCGAAATCTACAAAATCTTGACACACATAGTATGTATCTCCACTCCTGAGAAATGAAAACTATTTGACCTATCCATGTGAACTTTATATGCATGTACAGATTTTGCCATTGCTCTTGTCATCTTTTCAAGCAGAAGAAAAGTAAATTGCTATCAAGTTGGCAGCTCAACCAAAGTGTATTTGATTTGGTTGGGTTTTATTTTTTTGCATGTTTATAGTGTTTTGGTTTTGTATTTGTATTTTGTGCAGTTCTTCACGCTGACTGTTTGGTAAAACTTTGGTAAATCAATAACAAACTTCTCTCAAATAGTTGTCATTTTTACCAGAGCTGTATATGTGCAAGTAAAATATGTCTCAGGGTAAATTTCGCATCGCACCCTACTTTAGCAACATTGATTCCACTGTTAGTGCTAGTTAAACCAATAGAAAGAGGTTGTGAAATTTGACAATTATTTGGTCTTCGGGTATTGATTGGGTACTATTTTGGCTATAGAGTGACGAAAGAATGGAGAACATTCCAAAATCTGTAAGAAACTTCTAATTTTCCATGATCCATAGACTTTAAAGCATTGATGATTTCAGTCACCTCTGTAGCAAGCTAAGAAGTCTGTCTTTCCATTAAGATGGTGATTCTCAAACTGTTGCATTACGTGGCCATGTCTTAGAAAACTGGTCTTCATAGCCAATGTCTTCCGCCATTCTCCCAATCTCAATTCTATGCCACACCTATTGCAATTGTGTTTGCTTACATAACAGTCCTATATGCAGGGGAGGCAGGGTGAGCAGGTTGCAAACGCACCCCCTGCCCATGTCCAGTTTTTCTTCCTGCTACACTGCGCAGAGGGAGCCTGCAGGGCATGATGGGTGAAACCAAAGGCACCTTGGGAGCTGTAGTTCCTTGGCCAGCTCCCTGCCTAAAGACATGGGCCTGGATCAGGAAAGGGATCACCTTTCCCAGCATGCCATTGGTCACTAGCCACAGGAAAGGGATGGGGATGAGGGGGAAGCTGTGAGACATTGGAACAACACTTGCTGTGCATGGAGAGGGCTGCTGGAAGGGGTTGGCACTGGGAGTGGAGAACATGGGTGCGCAGGAAGTAAGCATCTTTGGCCCAGCTCTCACCCGCAGAAGACTGGAAAGTTCTGGAATATTATTTTTCACTTAGATATTACAACAAGATCCCAGAATAGAATTTCTATAAAACCTTTATTACTGTATAATTTTTTAGTATAATAAAACCATTTTACCTGTCACTTTTTACACTCAAATTTTTATTAACCTCTCTTATTCACACTCATTGCATGATGACTATTTTGAACTCCTTTTACTTAAAAAATTGTGGTCCACATTTACAAAAAACCACATATACCCCCACAGAAGTTCCTGCATATGGTCCTGCATAAGTCAGCAATTCTAGGTCAGCATTGAGGAGAGGAGATGAAAACAAAATTGTTTTACTGCAGTGATTGCAGTTGATTGAGTACATCTCTCCTTTTTTCATCTGGGATGTTGAGTTCTCCTCCCTGAGTGGGCAACTTGCTTTGAATGAAACAAACAAGTCTGTTTATTGCGGAAGAGATAACAGAAAAAGCTATCCTCCTTTTCCCTCTACCTAACATCTCTCTGGTGTTGCTGTTACATCCCATTTTCCTTCTCTTCAGAGGTAGGGGGCACAAGCAGTAATAAAACTCTTTTTAGAAGTACTTCCTGAATCATGAGTCTATCCCATATGGACAAAGCTGCACCATTAGGAAACTGCATATGTACATGTAAAGGGACACTCATGCGTACAACACAGTGTGTTTCTCAAGCTGTGATGTTTCTTGTCACAGAAAATAAGCTGACACTGTCTCTACCCATGTTTTTTCCCTTTGATGACGGAAAGTGAGGAATGCATTTTGAATCTGTGAGCTCAGGTCACCGCACACAAAGACCATTTGCTTTGGAGTTAACATCCTTGCTGATAAAGTCCTTTTCACAAGATTTCTTCAATGTCTGATGATCTAGTGGGGAATAGGGATACTTCTGTTTGCTATTACATTGGTGAGGACACAGATAAGTAAAAAAAAAATACATGTACTATTCTATTTGCTTTGTGACATTTTAACAACAGCCACACTCTTAATACAGTTAACAATTACCTTGAGCTATACTAGAACCTACGTGAATTAATCTGTGAATACCCTAGCATGACCTGGCCCAGTAGCATCACACACTGTCTGCTTTCCCTTCTATGGTTTCATGGACAAGATAATTATTTTCTTTCGAATAATCACTGGTTGATTTTCCTCTCTATTGCATCTTTGTTGCAGTCTCATATTGATAGCCCTCAGTGACAGAGAACTTTGTTCTTTGTACTGAGTGCCTTCAGATGATTCCCAAATAGTAACACTCACCACAGCCAAAAATCTTCTAGAAGCCTCATAGGTTGGGAGGGAGAGACGCTGGTTAATTCCTGATTTCAAATGACTTCTTCAAGTATTAGTCTAAATCTTGATAGGAAAACTTTAAAACATAAATGAATGGCTTCCAAGTTCAGTTTTCAAATGGAAACCAGTATAGATTTGTTTCCATTCACATAGACCAGGGTGAACAAACTTTCAGTCCCTCCAAAACACTCATGACAATCTTGAAAAGTTTGAAAGCCAGGGCATGCCTGCTGGGGCCAGTGCTTGGCGTTCCAGCCTTGCTCCTGCTGAAGTCCTGAGCCCTAGCAGGGCCACCCCACAGCCTGGATGTCCCATCCCCTTTCCACTGAACAGTAGCTACTATCTCTTGCCAAAGTAAGGCAGAGGCCCTGAGCTCTCTCCAGCCCCCACCAGTCTGACAGGCAGAGAATGGCTTGCAAACTGCACTTTAATACTAAAAGAGCTGCATGTGGCTTGTGAGCCACAGTTTGCCCATCCCTGCCATAGACTGCACATGCAGGGAAGGATACCTCATATAATTACACTGAATTACATCTGAAGTATTATTTATGTGTGTTAGGCATATATAACGGCTTGTGCTATATGATTGATTAGAACTAAAAAGCTGAGTGTGTGTGTCTGTTAAATGGGAACCAGGGATGTTAAACATGGACATGGGAACAATTATGTACATTTAACTTCTTTTTAAAGCATCTTAACTGAATATTAGAGAAACTAGTGCATTGTCATGCTTTGACTCATGCAGCATCCAATGAGCTGAACCATAGACAAATCCAAAATGTAATAACAAAGCTCATTATGGGAGAAATTGCAGGCCTCTGCAGGCCTGAGTTCAAGATCTGCTGGATCTCATAATATTACTGACAATGTAGTCTTTGGCACATGCATCTGAGCGACATATCTGTTCAGCTACTTTTTGTCTACTATGCATTAGATTGCCTCCTTCATAGTAAATCACCCTCTTGTCCTGCTGCCGTATAACAAGGCAGTGGAGCTGCAGATAAAGAATAAAAGTAATCTACTACGGGTAAAAATTCAAAGTGAAATAGAATCTAATTTAATCATTAAAATTCAGGTAGAATAGGAGACAAGACAGGTAGGAGAAGAAACTCTAAAGACTCAGGGCTGGTCTACACTGGGAATCTCATCAGCATAGCTATAAAATCTTCTCGTGAGATACAGCTATGCCAACTTAATGCCTGCCGTAGCCAGTGATAGGTTGAGGAAATAATTCTTTGTTTGACCTTGTTATTGCTTCTCGGGGAGGTAGGTTAGCTGCACTGGTGGGAGACACCCTTCCCATCAACACAGGAAGCGCCTCAACTGAAGCACAACAGCCACACAGCTTCAGTGATTTATATGTAGACTACCTTTAGAATTACAACTGTACAAAACTTGTGATGAAATGCAAAAGACTTTCCATTAAACAGCCCCAAACTTGGGAAAAGCTCACCAAACCCTGTGAGACTTAAGCAGTTGTGGGCTTGGTTTTGAGCAAACTTGATCCTGATTTAAAGTTTCACGTATAAACCATCCAAAGCTTAGTGTGTGCATTTATTTTACAAGTGGTACCTGATCACATTAGACCCTCCATACAAAATCGGTTTGAGAAGCTACAAATTTCTGTTGGAGATCTGTCTCTGCTTTATCTGAAGTGGTTCCACCCCATTTCCTGATAAACAACCCATAGTACACTTGGGAGATTTGCAGAAGGATTTTGGACAATTCTGTTAATGTGCAACTGATTTAAGTTTTTTCTCATTTGAGCTTTTGTATGACATATTTTCCCCTGCTTTATTTCAGATACTTTTAGGTTTTTTCCTTACACTTGACTTAAATCTTTCCTTTGTACAGCTTCCTAGGGTTACGCAGTTAGCTTACATTTTTTAAAAAGTCCCAGAAATTGTCTGCCTTTCTGGTTAAACAAACTTACACAATCATTTTATTTAAAGAATAGTGCTTGTATTTTTATGGACTTCATTTTCACCATCTTGTCTTTTGATTTTTATGTTTCACCCTAGTTTTGTTTCCATTGTTCCTGTTCACTGCTTTGACAAAAGCCTAATAAGCTGTAATTTGAGCTTCAAGAGCCGTATGTTTTTCTCCACATCACATTAATGGATTCACTAATTGACAGAGAAGGCACAGATCCACAGACTGTTACTTTACAAAAACGTTGACGTACCTTGATCTTAGTTATAAAAGGCTTTTAACTTAGTATTACATGATTTTAAAAAATAGATATATGCAAATTAATATAACCCATGTTAAATAAAAAATGAAAAAACTGACTCAGTGACAGATGTCAGAAAAGGTAACAGGAACTCTCTCAGAAAAAGGTGGGTTTGGAACAAATCGATCAAGTAAATGGTAATAAATCACCAGGTCTAGATTATATTAACCCAAGAGTTTTGAAGGAACTCAAATGTGAAATTGCAGAACTACTAACTGTGTGTGCAACTTATCATTTAAATCAGCTTCTGCACCAAAAGATAGTAAATGTGATGCCAATTTTTTAAAAGCGCTCCAGAGGTGATCTTGATGATTACAGGACAGTAAGCCTGACTTCAGTAGTTAGCAAATTGGTTGAAACTTGAAACTGTAGTAAAGAACAGAATTATCAAATGCATAGATGAAAATAATTTGTTGGGAAGAGTCAACATGGTTTTAGCAAAAGGAAATCATGCCTCATCAATCTACTAGAATTCTTTGATGGAGTTGTCAAGCAGGTGACCAAAAAGAAGCCAGTGGAATTAGTGCATGTAGACGTTCAAAAAGTTTTTGATAACATCCCTCACCTAAGTCTCAAGCAAAGTAACATGTCATGGAATAGGAGATCGGATCCTCTCATGGACTGGTAACTGGTTAAAACATAGGAAACAAAAGGTAGGAATAAAGGGTCAGTTTTCAGAATGCAGCCTAGTAAATAGGAGTGGGATGAATCCTATTCAACATATTCATAAATGATCTAGAAAAAAAGGTAAACACTGAGGTAGCAAAATTTGCAGATGAGACAAAACTGATCAGATAGTGACAGAGAGATTGCCGTGTTAGTTTGTATTCTATCAAAACAATCTTTAAAGTGCTACATGACTGCTTTTTTGTTTTGATCAAGATAGATAAGTCCAAGCAGACTTTGAAGAGCTACAAAGGTATTTCACAAAACTGGGTGGCTGGACAACACAGTGGCAGATGAAATTCAATGTTGATACATTCAAAGTAATTCACATTGGAAAACATGATCCAAACTATACATATAAAATGATGGGGTCTAAATTAACTGTCACTGCTCAAGAGAGAGATCATGGGGTCATTGAGGATAGTTCTCTGAAAATATCCACTTAGTGTGCACCAGCAGTCAAAAAGTTGAATAGAATCTTGGGAATCATTAAGAAAGGGCTAGATAATAGAAGAGAAAATTTCATATTGCTCTATTTAAATCCATGGTATACCCACATTTTGAATATTGCATGCAAATGTGGTATTCTGATCTCAAAAAGACATATTAGAATTTGAAAAGATTCAGAAAAAGACAACAAAATGATTAGCGGCATGGAACAATTTCTGTATGCGGAGAGATTAATAATATTGGAACTTTTCAGACCGGAAAAGAGATGGCTACGGGATGATGTGATAGAGGTCTATAAAATCATGAGTGCTGTGAAGAAAGTAAATAAAGGAAATGTCATTTACTCCTTTTCATAACAGAAGAACTGGGGTCACACAATGAAATTGTTAGGCAGCAGACTTCAAGTGAACAGAAGGAAGCATTTCTTCACACAATGCACAGTCAACACGTGGAACTCCTTGCCAGAGGATGCTGTGAAAATCAAGACTATAATCGGGTTCAAAAAAGCACTAGATAAGTTCCTGGATGATGGGTTCATCAATGGTTATTAGCCAGGGTAGACAGGAATTTTGTCCCTAGCACTTATTTGCCAGAAGCAAGGAAGGGATCACTGGAAGATTACCTGTTCTGTTCATTCCCTCTGGGGCACCTGGCACTGGCCACTGTCGGAAGACAGAATCCAGGACTAGATGGTTCCAGTATGGCCATTCTTGTGTACTAACCATATGTACCTCTCCCCCAGCCCCAATCCCAGACTTCTCACAGGTACCATTGCCTATATTTCATATTATTTGCATGTATTTTGTCTTGTACGCAATTTATTGTATTTTTTTAAAAAATGGCAGAAAGAATGTCAGCATGAGGTCAGCGTATGAAAGGGCATAGGTAGCAGAGGGAAGTTTCAGGCTTTTCTATTCCTCACTGAAGGCATGTATACAACTGCAGGTCCCCTGCATATACAAGTCTCTGCAGGAGGAGAGTGTCTTTTTAAGAGCAATTCAGTGGGATTTACTTTAATTCCCCATGCAGGCCGTGAATCCTCTGGAAGGGCAGTAAGACGTTTAAGTGATGTAGACAATTGAGTGGAACAATTCAGTAAAGTGTTCCATCACATTGTGTCCTCCAGAGACCTGCTTAGAGATGAAGAGCATGAAGCATGCAAATGAGTTTTCCATCTCCTCTAGCACTTCCATTTGCTTAGGTTAAAGGACAAGACTTAAGCCCTCAAGTATGATGGAAACGACTGCTGAGAAGGATCCAAACTGTACAATGCCTATAAAGAGGGCCTGGATTTCAAACTCTGCAAAATTTAGAGGTGCCTTGATCTGGAATGTTGGTTCTGAGGGTCAGTTTCTAATCACAAACCCTCCAAAATTACTTAATAATCAACATTAATTATTAGGATGAAACAAAGAATTATTATTTCTCCTTTTAAATGTGTTCATGTGTGCAGCTGCAAACAGCAGTCTCTCATGTGTATAAATCAGAAAAGGTTATCACTGTATGGGTAAGTAAAGAAGCAGAAATATGCAGTTCAGACACTACACAAACCTTTTAATAAGCCTCAGTAAAAGGGGATTTGACTTACAATCAAATGCATCCGGTTCCACAAAGAAGCAGCCTAGAAGTTCTTCAACATTAGCATTTCTGTGCACTAATAGGAAAAATGTATATTCAAAGCTTTCAAATTGACATTGAAAGCATGACACAATTTTATGTCACAGTTATAACCAAACAAAATGAGGGCTGGGGAATGGATAGTTCAGGAGCTTGGAAATGGACTATAAAGCCCTTCACTAGGCCTCTGAGGCTCCGTCTACACCAGGGGAAAACTTTGACATGGCCAAGCTAACGGCCAAATTGGAGATGAATATTCAGCACCTCATTAGCATGCTCCTGGCCAGCATTTCGAAAGTGCCATGTTTTGCTCGTGCGTGGCTCGTTTACATAGGGGTCCTTTTCAAAAAGCTGAAGGGATAAGGGGATTTCAATGTTTTCAGGGTCCTTTCGAAACAGACTTCTGTGTAGACAAGCCACGCGCAAGCAAAACACGGCAGTTTCGAAGTGCCATGGCTGGCAGCATGCTAATAAGGCTCTGAATATTCATTTCAGCACCTTGTTAGTATTCTCCGATTTGGCCATTAGCACGGACATTTCGAAGTTTTCCCCTAATGTAGACATAGCCTGACTGGCACTCCTAATCAATTAAGCTAAAATTTTCAGAAGTGGCTAGGCGTTTTGAGGGCCTAACTAGCTACACCTTAAAGATGCCTTGTTTTCAGAAAGTGTTCTGTTGTTTCTGAACCTGTTGAAAATCAGATCCCTTTCTCTCAAGCTGGGTGCCCAAAAGTTGAGATGCACAAAACTGGTCACTGGTTGGCTCAAATAGATGTTTAGTGAAAGATGAGAAATACTTCAGTGGTGTCAATCTCTTTCCTTACAGAGAAGTGTCTTTTATCACAAAATACACGGTTGCAGTTGGCATCCCTTGTCAGTGGATTCTGAAAGGAAGTTAAGTATTGAATTAAAAGTCTAAGCTCCCCTGGCATATTAGATCAGCACTGGGGCACAAAAGGACAGCTTGCAGAGGGTGCCTGGAGACAGTCCTAGTAGTATTGCTTTTGCAGAACAGCAGACTTCACTCTCCAGTAACTTCAGACCAAGACTTGTTGCTACCAGTAGGTTAACATGGTATCACAAAAATTGTATTTTGAAAATGTATAAAATTGAAAAAGCTACAGGTTGCACCTTTCTTGTCCAGCACCCTCAGGACCTGAGCAGTCATGGATGAGGGATTTTGCCGGACAAGAGGTGGTCAAAGTCCTCGGGGTTCCCCTCCTGGCCCACTCAGCCACTTTCGAGACTTTCTGCTGGCTCCCTGGCTCCACAGTTCCCTGGCTGCTCCCGTCCCATGGGTCCCCAGCAACTCCCAGCCTGTGGTTCTCTGTCCAGCTTCCTGCCAGCTCCCCAGCTCCTCAGCCCTGCTGCTCCCCAACCAGGTCCCCCGGGGTCCCAGTGCTCACCTCTGTCTCTCCAGTCACTGGGGCCCACTGGCTTCTGCTCCCCAGCTTCACTCTTCATCCTCCTGCAGGGGCTCAGTGGGGGTTTTACTCCTCCACCCCCCATGCTGCTGCAGGGCCAGCAGGGGCTCCAGCTTTGGCCTGGGCCAGGCTGCTGGCCACTGCTATGGCCCCACCCCGCCCGCTGATGCAGGTGCTGCCCCAGCCCTGGGACTCTCTGGTCCTGCAATATCTGTGGTCATGCCAGATGACGGATGTTGCTGGGTGAGAGAATTCCGGATTTAAGAGGTTGAACCTGTATAAGCAAAAAAAGATTCATTTGACTACTCTGTCTTCCTCCTCTGTCAACTATTTTTCAGAATAAATAATGAAAAAGACTGAAAGATCATTCTGAGTCATCACTCAGTGCAAAAGATTGAGGATGTTGCTAAAACATAACCTATGTTAATGTGTTTCTTAAAGTAAGCTAAAAATTGCTTTTCCTTTGACCTTTTTTCCTTCAACACAAGCAGGTTGTACCTTAATCACCCAATACACAATCTTGCAAGCCTGTTTGTTGAACTGATACAGTGTGTAGTTTCCTCGTGAATAATTAAGTGCTTTATCACACTTTGGTTTGTTTTATTAAATATAGTAAGAGACCAGATAACCATTGTTTATTAGATCTATTGTCATTGCCCCAATAATATAATAAAGCAAAAAGATTTCATATGCTACTGGTTTCTGAGAAGCCATCCTGTCCACTGTTGTGACATTTACTTCATGCAGAATACAGGCTCGCAAAGTTATTTATGTTGTCATTGTAGCTGTGTTGGCCCCAGACTATTAGCATGACAAAATGGGTGAGGTAATATCTTTTACTGGACCAGCTTCTCTTGTTGTAAACAACAATGGAAGATATATGAATTAATACTCAGGACATCAGTATGAGCAATTTTTGCTTTGTTGGGTTAAGTTACTTTAGTATTCATTCATAGTTTGATTACCCTGAAGGGACATGCCTGGTCCCCACCTCTACAATAGGGACAAGGCATGTTATGTAGTAGCAATGATGGGGGAGGGAGTTGAGGCCATGAACAAGATGTTCAGTACCAAGCATAGCTTCCATGCGGGTGAGGGTAGGCATTGGGAGAAAGTAGGAAGGGAGGTGGATCCATTGTTGTACAGATCCTTTTGTCTTTCCTCCCATGTGTAGGAGGATTGAGCACAGGACATTGAGGAAAGCAACAGCTGCAGAGAAGCTCCATCTGGCAGGACAGGGAAGATTATTATTCTGACTCGTCCATACAGAAATATATCACATCTGGTCCAGTTGCTGAGACCGCTGAGACAAGGAAAGAACTCTGCACTAAATCTTTCTGTCCGACTGCGTGTTGATGTAAATAATAGCTTGTTTTGTTCATTATTCAAGTAACATTTTGTGCATATGCTGCTGTTGATCATGGCTCCAGCATTAACACAAGCTATTCTAAATTACTGAATGCTGGATTATAGCAGAAACTCATTTTCCAGTTGACTCCAAAATTACTTAAAACTGCTGTTTATTCCAATAGCTCTATTTTAAGTGGTTCTCCAGGCCAAGTTTATATACCTGTTAAATCACTTCTGTCCTTTCATAACTGTTTTCAGTGAGTTGGCTTTTCCCTCTCTTTTCCTTAACTTGCTGAGTGTTGCTGCTCTCATAGTTTGCCAAGATTATCCTTTCATTAACCTGGCTTTATTCAGCCCTTTAAAAAGCTGTAGGGCTCCTTTTTTCCTTTTTGCTATCTTTTAGAATACTGAGATCCTGACTGGAGAGACTGACTGGCAGGAAACCAAGACAGGATGAGACATAGTAATGAAAATAGGTACAACTTGTATTTGGCATAACCAGGAGGGCATGGGGCGGGGGCTTCCATTAACTTTTTATTGTTTTGTAAGCTTTTTCATTTTACTTCAGCTACCACAACTAATATAAGAAGCTGCCTAAAATATTACATAGAACAGCATGTTCTGTTCACTGTTGGCCAGAAATCATTATGTCTTTATCAAACTTTGAGACTGGGGATGCAAAGTAAATCCTGGCCCTACTGAAGTTAATGGAAGCTTTGCCCAACTGAGGTTACAACTTCACTCCTAGATTGTAGGCCATTTTAAATTGGTAAAGGAAGTCGGGTATCCGGACCGTATTCATGTTGAGCTATAAATAACATTATAGAAACAGAGGTAAGACTCATGTATTGTTACAGCTTATGTGTAAATGGCAAGTGTTACGATTTTATTTATGGGACAAAATCCTACCACAGTTTTCACTCATTCCTACTCTGGCAAATCTCTAATTGGTTTAAGGCTTTCAGGATTTCTCCTTGTAATAATAACAAAGAAAAAGCTATCAGGATTAAGCTCCATTAGCCTTATAATTAGACAGCTGCATTTATTACTTAGCCTATCCCCAAAGAATAATAGAGAAAATGGTGTATTAGCCAAGAATTGTATTGACAGGAAGAAAAAAAATGATCTGTTTTTCAGAATCATAAGTATAGTGCTGTCAAACATTCCATAAAACATGACTATGTAGAGGTGCGGGTAAGGGTTCTGCCCTGCTGGGGTGGCAGAAGGCCACAACACCTCACTACAATCAGTGGGCCTGGCTGGTTCAGGGCTGGACAGCCATTAATGCAGGGTCAGCTCCCTTTTAGCAGGGCTGAGCCCCACAATAACTGTTGCTCTGCCCTGAACCAGGGCAGCCCACTGAAGCGTTTGTCTCCTCAGCCCTCCTAAAAGGGGGCCAACTCCTGCGCTAACTACTGTCCCTGCCTGAACCAGCACAGGTCACTGACTGTAGTAAGGTGTTGTGATCTTCCCCCACCCTGGAGGGGGCAAACTCTATAGTGCACCTCTACACACTATTTATTGTGTTTGAATCAAAATAAATACAACAATAATCCAGAAAAAAATGAGTTACTCACAATATCTATTTTTCAAACATATATTTAGCCAACAGTTAGTAAGATGCCCTCTTTTTTTTTTTTTTTTTTTTGTTTTCAGGCCTGACCACAATTCCTATTGGTTCTTAGTCTAATTTCCTTGAGACAATGTCTGCAAACCAGACATGGAGCCATTCTGTAAAAATGATAAATTGGCCTGTTAGAATTTTGGAATGTCTCTGTTCTTCATGTCCATAGCATTGCACTGCATGCTGTCCTGGAAGCAGTAGTAGTTGCATTTCATTTTACTATATAAATATTTAAGGTATGTAATTTCTCTACTGTTCACGCTGCTGGTACCCATGCAATGCAATGGTCCATTACCTACTCCTAGTGTAAACATGATCTTGTCAAACTTTGTTTCCAATAAATATAGCATGATATATTTTGAATATATGTATAGCTGAATTCATTCATACTGCTTTCAATCATGGCCTAGTTACAAACACAGAGGGAAGGGCTGCAGTTACATGGAACAATAACCTGCAAGCATAGTGCCAATATATTTTCATTAGTCAGTGACACCCAGCTGCAGAGAAGAATTAGGCTGTATCTCTGGGAAACAAATCATTTTGCTTCTAACAGCAGCTCATCAGGACAAGCTGCTTGTTGGAGCCACAACATTTTTCTGCAGTTTTACATTCATAATTCAGATTTAGTATGCTTACTGCAAACATTTCATTGGTGATTTATTAATTCCTCATTATCCTTAGTTTGAAAACTCCATGTAGCTTGAAGATCCAGGACAAAAGAAAACAACATTTATGCATCCTATTATGCCTGGAAATCTTGGAAAATGTGTTTATTAGTAGAGGGAGACTATTCTGGACCTTTCCAAATGTTTCTAGATGTTTCATGAAACACCGGGAATTTTTTGGAGGGTGGGAAGCATTTCACTTTATTAGATATTGCTGTGGAAGCAATCTTAACTTCTATGAAAGTACTTTTTGAGCTGAAGTCTCTGCTGGCATAAATCTAGTGGAAGCAGAGGGTTTGCACTAGCTTATATCAGAAGGATATGAAGAAGAAGGAGGTTGTTTCAGCCTTTATGAGGGCTTAAGTTTAATTCTTGGCTTTGCTACAGGTTTCCTGTGTGATTGGGGGCACATTGCTTAGTCTCTTTGGGTACTTTTCACTACAATGTAAGCCTAGGATGAGTAGGACTTAAGCCATGTCAGCTGGACTTGAGCCCAGCATGTTAACTGTAGGTTAAGGACTCTCTCATCTCTGCTTACACCTAGGGCTTAAGCATCCATACTGCAGCGCACAGACCCAAGTAACCCTAGCTCAGAGTGCCTAGTGCCTCTCCCCATCTCCAGTGTTGACACTCTAGCCCTAGAAATGTGTTGCACTGAGGGGAAAGTTGACTGTGTATCCTGTTTCCTCATTCTGACACAGCTATTGACAGGTCTCAGGTGCCCACAACAACCACACAAGCATAGTTGGTTTCTGCGGTGTCTGCCTCAGTAAAATAACTAACTATCTTGAGAAGGCTACCATCTAAGCCAATACATGGACTCCCCACCTCTAAGCTGAGTTGCACTGCCAACAACATGCCCATGTTCTGAGGATAGTCAGCACTTCAGACCCCAGGGCTGTCCAGCTATTAAAATGAAACTTTGGCGTTCTTTGGGGTTTGTTTTTTTTTTGAATAGGCTGTTCAGTGAGGGAGTTCTTGTTTTGTTGTTGGCTTTTTAATTTTATATTTGTCTCTCTATTAGGATGTTTGACGTTAACTGTAGGTTTCAGATGGAAAACACACTCTACCCCGCCTGCCTGCAGCTGAGTAAAGTGAATCTGCAGGCCTTTGGGTGCAGTGTGTTCTAGCATGTGTCTGTGGGTGTGTGCACACACCCACACCCACACCCATACACACACACAAGCCTACCAGCGGTAGAGGGGGGAAGTTGCCACAGCTCTGGCATTTCAAAGGGGCCCAGAGCCCCAGCCACTGCCACTGCTTCTTTGGCAGACGCAGTGCTGGAGCTCCTGGTCCCCTTAAAAATGCCAGCAGTGTTGCTCCACCGCTCTGCACAGTGTGTGTGTGCGTGTGTGTGTGTGGGGCTGGGCAATACTGCTGACTGCTCTACGCCCCGCCTCTTCTGCCCTGGGGCATAGAGACAGGGCCCCCTCCCACCCTGCCCCAGATCCCGTGGGGGCTGATTCCCACTCACTGCCTTCACAGGGGATGTTAGCCAAGCACTTCCACACACACATCACCAGGGAGGTCATGGACGCTTGAGAGCAAGGGCCAGAGAGTAGAACAGGGAACAAGCAGTCGTCCTTTAAGAGAGGGAGTGGCAGCGGCAGGGCTCCTTGCTCAGTACAGGCAGGGGAGGAATGAACCCCAACAACCAGCAGCTTAGAGCGGCCTCCCACCTTTCACTTTTGCTCTTGGTTCCAGGCAAGCTGCTTCTATCAGACAAGCAGAAACGTGGAGCATGCCTGGCCAGGAGTAATGGTGCTTCTGGCTACTGTGTTGCTCTGCTGAGAAGAGGACCTCTGGGATATAGCTGAAGGACTTACTGTACCTGAGTAAAGGAGGAGTTGCTTCTACACAGGAAAGCAATAAGATCAGACCCTGTGTTCCAGCTTAACATGGGCTTGAAGCCTGCAGGATCCTGGGACACTAGATCCAAACCCACACATCTGCCAAAGCGGGTCTTTGCCAACGAAAGCTTATGCTCCAAAAAATCAGTTAATCTATAAGATGCCACAGGACTTCTCATTGTTTTGCAGATACAGATTAACATGGCTAACTCTCTGATGCTTGAAACCCGAGGATAGTACAACTGGTGCGTAGACATCAGAGGAGTTAGGCATGAGCCCAGAACCACGTTGCTATGTAGACATACCTTTTTTGACTAATTCTCCATCTGTAGAAGGGGATGATAGTAATCCCCTACCTCACAGGGCCATTGGTGATAGTAAAGTGTCTGGCTGTATCGACACAAGCAAGGTCTTTCAGAAAAGGAGGCCTTTTTCCAAAAGAACGTGCAGAGCATCTGCACACAAAATGCACTCTTTTGAATTCCTTTTGAAGGAATGTGGCACTTCTCCTGGGGGCCCTCTTCCACTCGCCGACCAGGAAGAGCACCTTCTTTAAAAAGACTCTTTTGAAAGGCGTGTGTAGACACGCCACCGGCCCCCCTTTCAGAAGAGGGGTCCTCCATGATATTGATCATCTGGGGTGCAGAGATGCCCTGGCCAGCATGAGCAGAGCTCTATGCTCCTTGCATCTGGCCAACTTAAAAGTGCAGGGAGCCCCGGAAACCCCAATGCAGGAAGCTGAGAGTGTGCTGGCAGGGAGCACACGATCCCAGCACTGCACGCTCTCACACAGCCTCCTGAAGAGCCTGCATGCATCATGGCTGACAGACAGCCACATGTGACCCTTAGGGGCCCCCCCACTGAGCCATCAGAGGGGCTCCAGGAGCCCACCCTGGCTTCTGGGTGGAGGGCGCCCTCCTGGAGGAGGCAGAAGGTCAGCTTGGCTTAACAGGGAAATCTTTAGTCAGTTTAAATTCAAAAAGGATGCATACAAGAAATGGAAATGTGGACAGTTGACTAAGGAGGAGTATAAACATATGGCTGGAGAATGCTGGTCAGTAAACAGGAAAGCGAAAGCACAATTGGAACTGCAGCTGGCAAGGGACATGAAGAGTAACAAGAAGGGTTTCTACAGGCATGTGAACAATAAACAGGTTATCAGAGAAGGTGCGGGGCCATTACTGGATGATGGAGGTAACCTAGTGACAGATGATGCAGGAAAAGCTGAAGTACTCAATGCTTTTTTTGCCTCAGTCTTCACAGACAAAGTCAACTTCCACATGACAGTCCTAGACAATGCAGTATGGGAAGGTGCAGGGCAGCCATCTGTGGGGAAGGAACAAGTTCTGAGATATCTAGAAAAACTAGATGTGTACAAGTCCATGGGTCTGGATTTAATGCCCCCCAGAGTACTGAGGGAATTGGCAGAGGTGATTGCTGAACCTTTGGCCATTATCCTTGAAGACTCTTGGAGATCGGGAGAGATACCGGATGACTGGAAGAAGGCAAAGGTAGTGCCCATCTTTAAAAAAGGAAAGAAGGAGAATCCAGGGAACTATAGACCCGTCAGCCTTACCTCAATCCCTGGGAAAATAATGGAGGGAATCCTCAAGGAATCCATTTTGGAGCACTTGAAGAGGGGAAAGTGATCACAAGTAGCTAACATGGATTCACCGGGGCAAGTCCTGCCTGACCAATTTGATTAGCTTCTATGACAAGGTAACAAGCTCTGTGGACATGAGGAAGTCAGTGGATGTGTTATACCTAGACTTCAGCAAGGCTTTTGATACAGTCTCCCACAACATTCTTGTCCATAAGTTAAGGAAATATGGATTGGATCCTTGGACTATAAGATGGATAGAAAGCTGGCTTGATGGTCGGGCCCAACGGGTAGTGGTCAATGGCTCAATAGCTGGATGGTGGTCTGTTTCAAGCGGAGTGCCGCAAGGCTCGGTTCTGGGGCCAGTGTTATTTAACATCTTTATAAATGACCTGGATGAGGGACTGGATTGCACCCTCAGCAAGTTTGTGGATGACACAAAACTAGGGGGAGAGGTAGATTCGTTGGAGGGTAGAGAGAGAATCCAGAGGGACCTGGATAAATTGGAGGACTGGGCCAAAAGAAATCTGATGCAGTTCAGTAAGGAGAAGTATAGAGTCCTGCACCTGGGGTGGAAGAATCCCAAACATTGTTACAGGCTGGGGACCAACTGGGGCAGCAGCAGTACTATGGAAAGGGACCTAGGGGTTATGGTGGATGAAAGGCTGGATATGAGTAAACAGTGTGCCCTTGTAGCCAAGAAGGCTAACAGCATACCAGGGAGCATTAGGAGGAGCATTTCGAGCAGATCTAGAGAACTAGTTATTCCTCTTTATTCGGCACTGGTGAAGCCACATCTGGAATACTATGTCCAGTTTTGGGCCCCTCCCCATTATAAAAAGGATGTGCATTTTCTGGAGCAGGTTCAGCGAAGGGCAACAAAAATGATTAAGGGTCTGGAGCACAAGACCTATGAGGACAGGCTGAGGGATTTGGACTTGTTTAGTTTACAGAAGAGAAGACTTAGAGGTGATTTAATAGCAGCCTTCAACTTCCTGAAGGAGAGCTCTAAAAAGGAGGGTGAGAAACTGTTCTGTGTCAGATGGCAAAACAAGGAGTAATGGTCTGAAGTTGGAGAGGGAGAGGTGTAGGTTAGATATTAGGACAAACTACTTCATTAGGCAGGTGGCGAAGCATTGGAATGCGTTGCCTAGAGAGGTGGTGGATTCTCCATCCCTTGAGGTTATGACTTAGTGGAGGTTGATCCTGCTTGTGATTCTGAGATTGCCTATGCTGGCCACCAGCCTGTCAGCCTGCAGACACCCCAGCCTCACCTTAAAGCAGGTCTGCTCCAAGGTGAAAGAGTTGCAACAGAGGTATGTATAGGTGAGGGTCTCTGCCAGGTTCTCAGGGACAGGGCCAGCCACCTGCCCCCACTACAGGGAACTGTGCAACCTCGTTGCAGGTGAGGATGGCTCCCCTCTCCCCCACAGCCCCTCAACACAGCTGTCCAGGAGACCCTGCCCGCATCAGAGGTGGCAGAAGAGATAGCCCAGGAGCAGCTGGGCCCCACCACCCACTCCAGACAGCCAGAGGAGGAACTACAGACCCCATCAGGCAGCGGGTCCTCCAATGGGACCCTGGTCCTCACTGTCCCTTCGGGGACTTTCAGCCAGGCAACCCACAGCCAGGCATCCCCCGATATTGCTGAGGGATCCGCCAGTAAGTGCCAGGTCATCACCCACCGCGGTGGGGTGCAGGGGGGTGCCGTCCCTGATATGGCTGGGAGCAGGCAGGCCAGCCACCCAGGTAATGGCACAACCCTGCACACACCACTGAGGGGTGTGTCCCTGGCATGTAGGCACGCCCACAGGTGGAGGTCAGCACCAGTTCCCATGGACAGCACTGTGAGCCGCAGTCATGTGCGGGGGGACCCAGGGAGGGCTAGGCTGTACCCAGCTTACATGCCACCCATGTGGGGACCTCCATGTGCCTGAACTCCTGCCCCTTGCTCACTAACCCATTCCCTGGCCCTTCCTACCCTTTTGGGTAATTGGGTTCGGGGCGGGGTCACCAGAGGACGCTGCGGCAGGGGTGGCAGGAGCCGTGGAACCTACGCCCGCGCCCTCGACTGATGAGATGGCAAAGACGCCAGCGGCCCTGGACGAGGAGGCCGCCATTTCATAGGTAGAAGCGGTGCCAGTGGAGGGAAGAGGGAGGGGGGCATCGCCAGATGGCCCCCCGGTGGTTGTAGAGGCCATGGTGAGGGGTGCAAGGGCAAGGGAATTTATTGGAGTGGGGCACTTTAAGAAAGAGCAAGGGAGGGGAGGAGGGGAGGAGAAAGGAGGGAGGAAGTGGCTACCCCTCCCCCACCAGCCAAGCTGAGGACCTGGTCAGGTGGGGGTGGGGCAGGAGGAGAGAGGGAGGAAAGGGAGGTGCAAGGGGGCCACAACTCCCAGCACAGGGTGGTAAGCAGCTCCTGCAACTGGACTGGGATGTGTGTGTGGCGGGGGATTCAATATATGTAAGTGTGGGGAGGTGAGTGAGTGGAAGGGGAGGGGCTCAGGCACCTAACAGAAGAAAGTGGGGGTAGCGTGGGCACAAGGGGGGGGGGCAAGGTGGAAGGGTGGTAAAGCCAACCAAAGGAGGGGGGGTTAGGGGGAAGAGTGTGCCCATGGGTGCCTGAGGGTGGGCCCACAGCAGCCACTGCAGAGCCCCACAGAAGCAGGAAGGAGGAAGGGGAAGATGATTAGGGTGGGGCCCAGATGGAAAGGGCCCTGGCGGCAGCCGGGTGTGGAGGGGGCGGGGCGGTGAAGGAGGCGGTGGCTGCAGGGGTGGGGCAGGGACCACAGCCTAACACCCTACCCCCCAACTATGCAGCCACCCCTGTGGAGCCCCAGTGGGGAGGGGCCCCACCCAAACTCACCACCCCTCCCAGCCACTCCACAGCAAGCTGTGGAGGGAAGCCCAGCTGCTGCCCAAGAAAGCCCCTTACCTCCTCCGGAGCAGTGAGGATGCAGCGGCCAGTGGATGGAAAGGTGGGCCCAAGTAGAGGGCCAGCAGAGTCCCCCCCAGAAGATGGAAGGAGGGGGGGTACCCTCCTCCCCGCCAAGAGGCAGGGCAGCAGGAGTCTCCCCCCCTCATACCACCCACGCAGCAGGTCCAGAAGAAACTAGCTGGGAGGGGAGGGGTGGGGTGGGGAGGGGTGGCAGGGAGAAGAAAGCAGCCTGCCTAAGGCAGGGAAGAGAAGCTGGCCCAGATGGGGAGCCAAAAGACAGCCCCAGGGGGGCCTGAAGCAGCCAAAGGCTGCCCACCCCCCCAGCACCTCACCTCCCAACCGCGGGGCTCCCCAGATGGGACCCCCCCTGCAGCCTAGAGGACAGAGTGTTTCTGTTCCCTGTCTAGGCCCAGACCTTCATTGGTCAGATGGGCCCTGTGCTCCCTATAAAAGGCTCCCCATCTGGTAGCACGGGGGAAGGTTTTGGGAGGTGCACCAGAGGAGCAGGAGCACAGCGAAAAGGTACCATGAGGAAGTGGTGGGCGAAGTGGCCCAGGGTGAAGCTACTACTTTGGGGCAGGAGTAAAGGTCCTGCCGGTTGCCTCTTGTTCTCACAGGGACCCTGGGCCGGAGTCCAGGGTAGAGGGTGGGTCTGGACTCCCCCCACCCTTCCCCCGAGGGATCACTTTACTGGAGCAGGTGCGGGCCTGCAAGGGGACTGGTATTATTCTCCCTGTACTGGTCCTGCCTATGATGAGGATGGCTCGCTAAGCGGAGACCCCTGCCTTTGGAAGGGCCTGGGCAAAAGGGGGGCCTCCGTGAGTCTCTGAGGCAGCACAGATCCGCCAGAAAGCGCAGGGACCCACAGAGGCTGACAAGGGACTTTGTCACACTACTCTATCCCTCCCACCACCTTTGTTAAAAATGAAAAAGGCTGGTGGAATGATTAAAATGCAACAGAGATTTAAAATCGGTCTATACTGTTCCTCACATTTCCTGTCAAAGCCTTGAATTGATTTTGGAAGGAATAGCCTTCTTGGCTGTAATCACTGGCTACGTCTACATGAGAAGTCTCTGTCAACTGAATGCACTATTGGCAGGGATTTCCTTGCAAAACGTACGTTGACAGATTGCGTCTACACATAAAAAGAAGATCAAAAGAGAAATCTGGTCTGTTGACAGAGAGAAGCCAGAGTGCCCAGACATCTCTCAACAGAACAGCTGACCAGAAACTCTGCAGACAGAGCTGTCTGGTGAACCTGAAGCCCTGCCTGTTGATGAAAGGGCCCTGGAATGTCTACATGGCTGTTTTGTCGACAGAACAGTGAATGGGGAGAGGCATCATGGTGCTGGTGGATGTGCTGGGTTTTATCAACAAAGTGTCTACAAAGTGCATTTTGCATGTAGCTGCTCCATGATTTTTCCTGACAGAAGACCAAATTTGCTGGGAAAAGCCCCTCATGTAAATGTAGCCACTATGTCTACACTGCTATTCTTAGCTGTGTTCAATAGATGAAAGCTATAATGGGTGAGCCTACTGATGCTGCACTCACACTTCTCCCTATGTCATGTAGACGTGCCTTAACAAGCTAGTATCAAAATCAAAAACAGGAACCCCTATGATGATCATATTATTTTATTACCCTTTTTCAGTGTAGCTATCTCCACTTTTCATTGTAAACTAAGCTGCAGCAGAATTTCCAGCATGTCACACCAGAGCGATGCCGAAGAATGGTCTCTGTTGTAAAATTAAGGAATGAGTAATCATTCCTCGGAGAAGATTTTTTTTTTAAATAAAAAATTGCAGTGATATTTCCAGGGCCATCTCTTGACAGCTGTGTCCTGTGTGAGGATCCACCACAGAGTCAGAGGCTCTTTTCCAGCAGTATCAGGTATGATCTGCACATCAGCCTCTTGTTCATTATCTCTCAGGCTATGTCTAAATTTGAGGGATTTGTCGGAGGAAGTTTTTGCAGAAGATGTCTTGCAACAAAACTTCTGTCAACAGATTGTGGCCACCCTGTTGACAGACAGAGGCCAGATTGCCTGGCTGTTCTTTCAGCATAATGGCCACCCGAAAACACAGTAGACAGAATTGCCTGGTGTCCTGGAAGCCTTTTCTGTTGACAGAAGGCCCCCTAGACTCTCCAGACTGATTCTTTTTTGTCAACAGATCTCTGTCAACAGCTGCGTTCTTCCTTGTCGTGAGTGGGATACAGCTGTCAACAAAAATGCTGCGTTCTGTCAATTTACTGTAGACAGAACACGCTTGGGAATCTTGACGCTCCATGGGTTTTGTCGACAAAACCTTCCAGTCTAGACATAGCCTCAGAAACAAAGATGTATTCCAGACCTTGTGTATTCATATGAAAATGAGCCATCCACTGATGTCAATATATTTATGCCAGGGTTAAAGCTTTAAGCTTCTTCCCATTGCATTGGTTTGTGCTCTATGGGTTTGACTGTAACTAGGGATCTAGCCAGCATCTTGAATCAAAATGAAATGTTTGCTAAAAATAAGTTAATTAAGTTGAAAGAGGTAATAGTGGTTTCTTAATCAAAAGCAGTGCAAAGATGTAAATCTTGGCCTGAATGAAATTTGTTATATTGAATTCCCCCAGCTGTTCTCTCTTGTTGGATACGCATTATAAATTCTTTACCCAGGTATTGTACTTTTGTCCTAGTGTTTGTATTTCACCTAGCACTGTGGGCCATGGCTGAGAGTATCTAGGCACTATAGTGATACAAATAAGAAATAATAATGATGAGTGTAACATGTCCAGAGACGCCCAGCCCCTTGGCCTAGGGCGGGCGGCAGCAAAAAGGGGTTTAGAGCACCAGCCCGTACTCAGTTCGGGTGGTCAGCGGCTCACCGCTACAACACCATACAGGCCCCAGCCCTCAACCGAGGGTGGGGCCGCAGTTCACAAGAGTTGTATAGTTCTGGGCCCAGCGCTCAGTCCAGGGCAGGGCAGCAGTTCACAGGTAATAGTACAGTTCTAGGCCCGCACCCTCAGTCCAGGGCAGGGCAGCAGTTCCCAGGTAATAGTACAACTCTAGGCCCAGCCCTCAGTCCAGGGTAGGGCAGCAGTCCCCAAGTACTAGCACAGTTCTGGGCCCAGCCCTTAGTTTGGGGTGGGGCAGCAACCCAAGGGTTTAAGTGCAGGCCCAGCCCTCAGTTTGGGGCGGGGCAGCAACACGAGGGTTTAAATGCAGGCCCAGCCCTCAGTTTGGGGTGGGGCAGCAACACAAGGTTTAAACACAAGCCCAGCCCTCAGTTTGGGGCGGGACAGCAACACAAGGGCTTAAGCGCAGGCCCAGCACAGGCTGGCCCTGTCAAGGAGGGGGGGTAGGGGGTCGCAGGCCCTCCCACTCCACTGCGACCCGGCCCGGGGCCCTGGGGGTTGCTCACACGCAACCCTGGCAGTGGGGATCCAGACCGCAACACACTGCCATTGGTTCGTGAGCGTCGTTCCCCGGGCCACTTCCTACCTCAACCTCTGCTGGCGGAAGGTCCCAGTCCATCTGGTCAAGGGGTCTCCCTAGGTCGGTCTCCTCCAGGTCATCCACCTTCGGGGGCTCCGGCCAGTCGTCCATAACAATGTCATTAGGGTAGTCGGGCAGCAGTAATACAGGAGACCAGAGGCGATCCTGGGTCTGAGTGCTGTAAGGATCCACCGGGACTCTGGGGCAGCCCGCTCCTGGGGCCTCTTCCAAGGCGGGGGGTCTCCGCCGGCGTGAAGGTCCTGGTAGGTCCAGGAAGTCCGGGTAGTCCCCTTGGGGCATATGGACCCGGGATTGCTTGGAGCCTCTGGGGGCCTGCTCCTCCGGCCTGGCTAGGCGGCAGCAGGCCCTCTCCCTTTGGTGCCGCGGAGCTCGTGCAGGCACGTCCTCCCTGCCTGGAGGCCCAGGCCCGAATGGGTCCTGAGTCCCGCCTTTGGCTCTTCTAGCCCTTGGCCCCGCCCTCTGAGGGGCGGGCCTCTGGTCTCCTGGCTCCGGCCCCGCCCACCAGGGCCTCTGCATAGTCTCCCCTGCCTCCCGGTCTGCAGGAGGCCATACTGACTCACTACAATGAGATATAACAACAAAGAAATCAAAACATATAACTTATTTGATATTTTAATACAAAATTGTCAGTATAGATCATGTGTTTTACTGTGTGTTTTCATTTGAAATTAATGGTGAAATCAATGCACATGATCGCATGAAATTTAATTATAGTATTTGGAAACCCATATTCTAGAATACTTCTGCAATGTGCTGTTACTTTGATAGAAATGGTTGAGTGTCCTGGAATTATGTGAAGATGCTCCTGACTCATAAAAGGGTGATTTTTTTTGTTTAACTTTGTGAGTTCTAGTCAATAAATGGCAATCCTATCTGTTAAAAGTCAACAGGAGAAAAATAGCAAATGACTTGAGTGCACTTGACTATAAATGAATAAATCTCTCAGGAGGAAAATACAAGCTGACCCAGACTCTCATCCTGAACCACACCAAGTACTTTTTCTGATTCACAAACATTCAAATAACAACCTCCTCCATCATCTTTAGTTGTTGCAGGCTTCAGCACCTTGAGGTCAGAGAGGGCTGGGGATTGTGCAAGCAAATCTGTTTTTTTGAGATGTCTGGCACATGCAAGAAGTTTGGATGGTTGATGTAACTATTCCAGTCTGAGGTGAAACTCCAAATGGTGTAGACCAGCAAGTTCTACTGACATTAAAGGACCTCCTCCAGTTTACAACAGTTTGGGGGCATACTTATCTGATGTCTGTCCTTCACTGTTAATGAATATATTTTGAATTAATAGAATATCTGCATTTATAAATATCAATAAGTGTTGTGATCCTCATAGACCTAAGATTGCTTTTATAATATTTAATTTACTAAATGCCTCTGATTTAAAAAAAAAAAAAGTAGTTCACATTTGGGGGACCAGATTTGAAACTGATACATGTTTACTATGATCTATAATGACTTCAGTGAAGTTACAGTGATTTACACCTGCTAGGAATTTGGCCTATACACAAAAATACTATTTGGGTAAATCCTGCAGTTCTTAGTCCACTTGAAGAATTATTCACACGGAAGTCTCATAATTCCAGACTACTATGTCAGTTCTGTAATAGTCTTAAGTGAGAGTATGAACTATAACATCCATCTCCTTAGGATTATGTCTACACAGGGATAAAAACTCTCTAGGGCGGCTGCAACTGGCCCAGGTCAGGTGACTTGGGCTCCTGAGTCTCATGATATGAGCCTAAAGATTAAGACTTTTAGGCTCTGGCTGAATGCTGAGCTCTGGGACCATCTACCCTCACAGGTCCCAGAGCTCCAGCTTGGGCCCAAGCCTGAACATGCGCACAACAGCTCTTCAGCCCAGGAGCTGAAGCCCCACAAGCCTGAGTTAGCTGACCTGGGCCAGTTGAAGGGTTTTAGTCCTGTGTAGACATAGTCTTAATGGCTTACATAAGACATAGCAAGGAATGTGGCTCAGTGTGAGTTTGTTTGTATGAATAGTCTAATGCATAGTCCACTTTTTACATAAAGAACTAACTCTTTATCCTTCAGGAAAGACATGGCTGACTACTGAAATTAATAGTTGATCATTTTGAACATCCTGGGTGTGCTGTAGAAATAAAGAAAAGAACAACTTTTTTTCAGCACAGTGTCTGGGTTTCATGTCAATAACCACACAAGTCACATTTTAAAAAATGCCTTCTTTTCAAAACCTTTAGCTGGCTTGAACACTATTGCTTAGAGTTGACACAGAGAATATAACTCAAACTGGTAGTCTATATGTGAAAAACAGACTGAACATTTTACATGACAACTATTTGGCAACTATCCTTCCGGATACAGATTGAAAATGAACACAAGAACCCCTACAACCCTTAGGCAGCCACAGATATTACAGTAAAGTTTGGTGACTTGATAAAAGCTTGTCTGAACTTGGGATTCACTGCCTTTGGCTATCAAATATTACTCCCATGAGGTCTGCAGTGCTCTGCCATCCTGTACATCACATGGGAAGACAAAAAAGTCACAGCTACCATAAATAAATGTGTCTCCTTTGTCTTCAATAGAGTTATTGTTTGCACTGTGTTAGGATCTGGCTCAAAACTGTGTTCTACAGGCTCCTTGAATAGCCCATTGAGGCTAATGTTGCAAAGACAAGTGTAAAGGTGGAAAAATAAGACACAGAAGGTATGCTTACAGTGCAGTATACGCCCAAGCTCAGACTCAGGCTTGAGTCTACACACACATATTTCTTGGCACTAACATACTGGGACCTTGCAGGGTGGGAAGATCTGAGCCTGAGTCAAGCCTCGAATATGAGTTCAAGCCTAGTTTCCTTGCAGCTTAGACACAGCCTCCATGACTTGCGTACTGTGAATCTGCCATATGTATTCCACCAGCCAGCTTCTTTTGTCCTCCCTGTCCCACCAACCTCCAGCTGACTCCAGTGACAATGGGTGTAACCTCCCCTTCTCCTTGGTGCACTGCAGCAGTTCAGCAGTTTAACATTAACGTCACTTGTCTTCTGACCATCAGACTGCACACATCCATCAGACAGCCTTCCATGTCTGCAGTGCAGATGGAAGAGAACAGTAGGTGCTTCAATGTGAGGGTGAGCTATCCTATGGGTGAGGACCTCAAAGCTAGAGTAAGGATTCCTCTGCGTAGGGCCATGAGGGTTATGTTAGCGTGCATAAGGGTAGGGTCATGAAAGCTAGCATTAAGATTCCTATAGAGATGTCCTCAAAGCTAGGGTTAGGGTTCTCTGGGTGTCACCCTGGGAACTAAGTTATGCTTTCCTATGGTTGGGGCCCTAGAGCTAGGGTTAGGGCTCCTATGGTTAGGTCCCTGGGAGCTAGGGTTGGACTTGGCTATGGGCAGGGCTCTGGTATCTAGGGTAAGGTTTCCTATGGTTAGGGTTCTTATGGGTAGGGTTCTGGGGGCTATGGTTACATTCCTATGGGGAGGGACATCAAAGCTACAGGAAGTGTTCCTATGGGTAGAAACCTGGAACTAGGGTTAGGGTTCCTATGGCAAGGTCCCTGGGAGCTAGGGTAGGCTTTCTATGGGTAGAGCTCTGGTACCTAGGGTAACGTTTCCTATGGTTAGGGCCTGAGAACTAGGGTTAGGGTATCAATAAGTAGGGCCCTTGAAAGAAATCTTAGATTCCCATGAGTATGGACTCGGTAGCTATGGTCAGGGTTCCTAAAGTTAGGGATATGGGAGCTAGGCTAAGGGTTCCTATGGGTAGGTCTCTGGGAGCAAGGGTTATGGTTCCTATAAGTAGGGTCCTGGGAATTAGGCTCAGAGTTCCTATGAGTAGGGCCTAGAGTAAGGTTTCCTATGGGTAGGGCCCTGAGTGTTAAGGTTAGGATTCCTATGGCTAGGGCTCTGGGAGCTAGGGTAGGGAATCCAATGAGTAGGGTCCTGGGAACTAGGGTTATAGTTCATATGGGTAGAGACCTGGGAGCTAAGGTTAGTATTCCAATGGGTAGGAACCTTGAAACTAAGGTGGAGCTTCCAATAGGTTGGTGCTTTGAAGCTTGGGTAAAGGTTTGTAATGGTAAGGCCCTTGAAGCTAGGACAAGGATTCCATTGGGTAGGGTCCTTGGAACTAGAGTCAGGGTTAAGGTTCCTATTAGTAGAGTGCTGGAAGCTCTGGTTAGGGTTCCTCTAGGTAGAGGCCTCAAAGATAAGGTTAGGATCCTATGAGTAGGGCCCTGGGATCTTGGGTTAGGGTTCATGTGAGAAGGTCCCTTGCTGTGGGAAGGCTATGGGAGCTAGCCTTAGGTTATCTATGGGCAGGGCCCTGGGAGATAGTGTTATGGTTCCTGCAAGTAGGACCACGGAAGCTAGGTTAGGGTTCCTATAGGTAGAGCACTAGGAACTTGGGTTAAGTTTCCTATGGGTAGGTTCCTCCATGTCAGGGTTATGGTAGTACGTATGGGTACCCTGGGAGCCAGGGAAAGTGTTCCTATGGGTAGCGCCCTGCTACCTAGAGGTAGGATTCCTATGGGAAAAGCCATGGGCATTAGGGGTGAGGTTTCTATATGTAGGGTCCTGATATCTAGGAGTATGATTCCTATTAATATGATCCTGGGAGCTTGTTTTAGAGTTCTTATGGGTAGGGTTCCATAGGTAGGACCTCAAGGCTAGGTTTAAGGTTCATATGGGTAGGGCCTTGGAATCTAGGGTTATGTGTCCCTTGGTCAGGACACTGGGAGCTAGGGTTAGTGTTCCAGGATTTAGGGCTCTGGGAGATAAGGTGAGTATTCCTATGGGTAGGACTCTAGTAGCTCAAGGGTTGCTATGGATAGGGGACTGGGAGCTAGGATTTTGCTCCATATGGGTAAGGGCCTAGGGTATAGGGTTCTTATTGGTAGCACCCTGGATTCTAGATTTAGTGTTCCTATGTGTAAGTACCTCAAAGCTAGACTTGAGCTTCTCTGGGTAGAGCCCTAGGATCTAGGCTTAGGTTACCTATGGGTTTAACCCTGTGATATAGGTTTAGGGATCCTATGAGAAGGGCCCTGGCAGCTAGTCTTATGGTTTTTATAAGTCGTGACCCTGTCTCTAGGGTTAGGTTGGTCCCATTAAGCTATGGTTAGTGTTCCTGTGGGAAGGGCCTAGTTAGCTAGGTTTAGGAGTCCCATGGTTTGGGTCCTGGAATGAAGGGTCAGAGGTTCTATGGGTAGGTCCCTCAAAGCTAGGATTAGGGTTCCTATGTTTTAGGCCCTGGGAGTTAGTCTTAGGGTTACATTGGGCATGAATCTGGGATTACTGAAGTCTTCCTATGCATAGAGGCCTGGGAATTAGGTTTAGGGGTTTTATGGGTCAACCCTAGTTATCTAGAATTAAGGTTCCTATGGGTTGAGCCCTGGGATCTAGGGTTATGGTTCTTATGGTTAGAACCCTGGGATATAGATTTAGGGTTCCTGCACTTGGGGTAATGGGAGACCAGGTTAGGTTTCCTATGGGTAGGGTAGTCGTGAGCTAGGGTTAGGAATCTTACAGATAGAGCCCTGGGATCTAGGATTACAGTCTTTATGAGTGGGGTGCTGGGAGACAGAGTTTAGGGTCCTATGCATAATTCCCTGTGAGCTAGGGATAGGACTCCTATTGGTAGCCTGCCATAGGGTTCAGGTGCTATGAGTAGGACCCTGCAAAACTATCATTAGCTTCTACCAAAAAGAAACCCTTACCACAGCTCCCGGGCTCTTACTCATACAAACCCTAATCCTAGCTCCCACATCCCTACAGATAGGAACCCTAACCCTGTCCTCCAGGATCTTAGCCACAGGAACCCTAACCCTGTCTCCCTGTCTCCCATGGTCCTATCTATAGGGACCCTAACCCTAGCTCCAGGGCCATAACTACAGGAATGCTAATCCTAGCTCCCATTGACCTACCTATATAACCATACCCCTTTCCCCAGGGCCCTACCCATTTGAACCCTATCTCCCAGGTCCAAATACATATGATCCCTACTGTAGGTACCAGGGTAGTACCCATAGACATCCTAATGCTATGAATGGGTTTAGGTTCCCATGGGTAGAGCCATAGGAGCTAGGATTAGGGGTCCTAAAGTTAGGGTCCTGGCAGCTAGGTTTTGGGTCCCTATGAGTAGTATACTGGGAGAAAGTCTTAGGATTATGATGGTTAAGGTTCTGGCAGCTAGAGCTAAGGTTTCTTTCAGTAAGGAGCTGGGAGCTAGGGTTAGGGTTCCTCTGGGTAGGGTCCTGGAAGCTTGGCGTAGGGTTCCTTTGTGTGGGGCACACAGCCCAACTGTTACAGTCCCTATGGATAGAGTCGTTGGGGTTGGGGTTTGCATATGTAGGATTTTGGGAGATCTCTAACCCTGGGTTGGGGTGCCCTATGCATAGGAACCCTCGCCATAGTTCCAAGGGCCATACCTATAGGAACGCTAACCCTAGCATTGGGGTGCCCTACACATAGGAACCCTAACACAGCTCACAGGGGCCTACCTATTAGAACCCGAACCCTACCACCCAGGGGCCTTCCCAAAGGAACCTGAACTGTAGCTCCCAGGGGTCTTCCTGCTGAACCTTGGGGGTGGAGGGTATCACACGTCACTCCCCATGACTCTGCATGTTGCAGGGTAGGCAACCACCAGCACTGCCTCTTCCTCTCCCATTGGCTGTGATTTGGCCAGTGATAATGATGTAGGGGTGCGGGGGGTGAGTTCATGGAGCACTTTCCTGTAGCGCACTGAGGCGTGCCCCTGCCTGGAATGAACTCAGGAGGCTCAGGTCTTCCCCTCCATCTTGTGGCAGTGTGAGCTGGCTGGTGCTGGTGGTCTGTCTATAGTGCCTTATTCATGGCTGGTATTCCAGCTCACACCTGTCTGGGTGGGAAGAGCCCCCAGCCTCACAGCCAAGATCTGTCCTGTGGGCTGTATGTTGCCCACCCCTGTCTTACATAACTTCTTGTAGTCCCTGGTTTTTTTAATGTGTTCACTGTTTAGCTGATGACCTTTGATGGACCATCAAAGAAGCTAGGCTGTGCTGATGTCCAAGTGCGTGGGGATATCACCCAGAAACACAGCACAAATTTGAACACACAGCTGGACCATACATATCTACAACTCATAATACAAACGTGATACAAACATAGAAAGAAGATCATCACACCTGTCAAACTATGACATTTTCACAAATACCTTTACATGGCATACCTTGCACAACTCATTGCACTTTTATAAAATTGGCATCAATAATATCATAGTGTTTCTCACATTCCATACAGCGTCACAAGAGTTATACCACCATCCCAAGCAAGGGGAAAATTCATAGGGAAGGGTTGCAGACCAAACTGGTTGAACACACATCTTACACAGCTTATTAAGGCAAAGCAAAAAGCTTGCATGGAATGGAAGATGGGAATGATCAGCAAGAAAAATAACCTGTAAGAGGTAAGAAAGTGTAAGGGAGAAGTGATACTTGCCAAAAATGAAGCAGAAGATAAGCTGACTTGAGTGCCAATAACGCTCCCCTTACATTGCCATGTAGCCACATCCTGCGAGAGCTAGCTCTGACATTGCACTTTTAGCCTCAACATGGCTGATGTGTTTGATTTGCATTGTTGTTTCTGGTCCATAGGATTGTTAACTCATTTCTCCCTCCAAATTAGCCTGGGGTCTTGGAGGCAAATTTGTTCATTATTTATTTTCCCTTTCCTCTTGAAGCAACCTCAAAACTCTTGCCAAATGGTGACCATTGGAAATGTAATTGTACCTACAAGAAGACATGATATTTGCTCTTCAATAGCTGGGGTACTATGCACACAATTTGAAATGTATTGAAAATTATTGGGCTGACAGTCACCTGTTCAAAGTACACCAAAAGTTATCAAATTCCAAGGCTGCTTGCCTGTGGATTGCCTTTCGTATCCTGTGCTCTGTCACGAATGTGCGGCATGCAGTCTGATCTTCACTTCTGATGGCTAGGTCCAGAGCTGAACAGAAAACAAACTGAACCAGTAAATGTATTGTTACAAATAAAAGCAGGGCTGAAGGGCAGCACATATGTCAGATGGGCAGAGGTGCACATGCCAAACAAAAGCTGTCAAATGTCTCACACTAATCAAGGCCCTTGTATACCATTCTCAAGTTAGACATGACTGCTGTTTGTGGGAAGAAAGATGCATGTTGAAAAATTCTTCTCTCCTTTGTCAGCCCTCGAAGATTGTTAAGCCTCAGATCTTGCTACTGTGTTTTACACTCAGAAAATTAAATCTGACGAAGCGGGTCTTTGCCCATGAAAGGTCATGCTCCAAAATATCTGTTAGTCTATAACGTACCACAGGACTTCTTGTTGCCTTCTCTGCATTGATAGCCAAATGTGAACCTTACCTCTCTGTCTGACCATCCCTAAATAGTACTTCAGCCTTTTATTTTCATTCAGATATACACACAGCCATCACCACCACTACAAGAGTTAAAAAAAAGGTTATATATCATCATCAAAAAGGCAGAACAATATAACACAGTTGTCTTTTAGCCCAGGAGGGCCTCACATAATTATATAATGATGGGACTCTGGATGAGAAGAGAGAGAGATTTATACCAAAATTATTTGAGTTCCTGTAATTTTCCTTCCAGTAAATTAATATATTGCTTGGTATCACACATATGCATGCGAGCACACACACCCCATTGGGCTTTGCCATCTTATTATTTTTTCCCCTTTGAAATACAGCAGTCACTAATTAAATCTTTCCCAGGAGTTTGGTGCTTTTTTTAAAGACTTTTTAAAAACAACTTTTTTTTTTTAAATAATGGTTTGTGTGTGTGTGGGCCGGGGAGGCGGGGACAGGTGGCGGTTGGGTAGCTTTTATTGAGCTCTCATTAAAATACAAAAGGTAGTTTATCTCTTCCTCTTAGACATGAGTTAGGTGCCTTCAGTAGCCTCCCAAATGGCTTTTCTTGGTGGGTGGATTTGTTTTTTTAATTACAGCTTTTGTTACTTTAGAACGCTGGTTAGGGTTTTTTTTCAGTTGCTGTTCTAATTCCTCTGAAGCTTTGCAATATCTCCTCCAGCCCTCCTCCCATGCCCTCCTCCATTGCCACTGTAGCATCTGAGTGTTGCACACTTTTCAGTGATTTCATCCTCACTACGCCCCTGTGAGTTAGGGACATAATATCTCCCTTTTACAAATGAACCCTTGAAGAACAGACAATAAGGGTTAGCTTCTCAAAGGTATTTAGGCAACGCTGAGGAAAGAGAAATGTCATCTCTAAAGAGGAATACTTTTTATAGTGAAGATGATGAAACATTTGAACAAAATGGCAAACCCTGTCTATGATTCAAAGCATCTCAAACAGGGGGTGCAACAACACCCTACTTCCAGGCCCTCATGCTTGTGGCACCAACATGGTTTCATCATTGAAAGAAACTTGATTGTATCAAGCGCTTTTTGTGGATAGGTGACTGGGGATTTTGTCCCCTAGCATTTCACACTGAAGCATTTTCTAAAGAGAGACAAACTAAAATGGCTTTACTAAATACGTGGCTATCACAGGTTGATGTTTCCTAGGCAACATAACTGAGCAAAAGCAATCTGGTGTCCATTCTCGCCTTGCCTAACTGAGCAATTATTATTATTTTATCTGTTTATTAAGCACCCAGCAGTGTGACAGGGACTTTGCAGACATACAGTGAGCCAAGTCACTGCCTTGCATTTAAAAACAGCCAGTCATAGCATGCATTTTGCCCAACAAATCCGGCAAGCCAGAAGCAGTGAGAGTTGCAAAATACATTCCAGCTTCATCATTGCATTATCCACAGGAAGCTAATGTCTGGGTAGTCTAAAAATGAATGCTCCAGTGAAGCAAACCATAACTCTCCCTCTCATTGGCTTGCTTTTAAACCAGTAACTAAAACAATTTGACCATTTATACATGGTCATGCTAAGAATCACCAACTAACCCCACCCCAGGGTTGTGAAGATTAATAAGTTAATACTAAAGCACTCTGAACATGTACTGCGGTACATAAATGCAAAAGTATTATTAGTCAATAACTTCTCTATTGTACCATAGCCTTCCCCTTGGTACTATGTAATCTTGAATACACTGAAACCAATTAAGACTTAATTTACTGATGGGCAAAGATTTATACTGAAAATGGGCAAAATACTTAAGGAAACATCATATATCAGTGTAGTGAGTTCTATTAAAAGAAAGAAAAGCAAAAGCCCAAAAACCTTTAACAGCAGTGGAACCTAAATGAACGGTAAAGAGACAGCTAGTCAATATGCTAGTCCTGTGTCTACTGGGCTGTCTTTATCCTCTTAGATTCTTAACTTGATGGACTGTTGATTGCCTGCTCTTTCTCAAGAGACAGCACTAAAACCTGTCACTGGAACTTGCAGCATCTATTCTGAGTGACCGCATCTATTGCAAAAGAGTAGAAGTCGGGTTCTTCTGTTACATGAAACAAGGGATCCAGCTGCCTGCAGACTGATAAAAGCAAATGCTTCAATTTCCATTTATTCCTCAGTTTCATATACAGATCTGGGCTACTTCAGATCGTTGTCACTTGGCAATTGTGCTTATGTCAGTGCAGCTCATAGCAAGAGAAGCAGGGAGTGGGGAGAAGGAGGAATCGGGGAGGGAAAGCCAGTGGTCATTTCTCCAAGATAGAAATAGAAAAGAGGACTATCTTCGTTGAATCATGTTGACTGAGACACAATGAAAAATATTCTCTTAGTCTCAGAGTGATTAGAAATACACAAGGGACTAAGCTATGATTGCTTTTGTGTATCTGTGGGTATGTCTACACTACTGGGAAGATTGACCCACTCATGGTCAATATTCCAGAGTCTGATTTTTTGCACCTGGTACAGACTCATGAAATCGAACTATCTGGAGTTGGCAGTCAACCCCTGTACTTCTCAATATTGTGAGGACTGAGGGTGATTCATGGGAGATTTTCTCTCATCCACCTCCTGCTGGGTAGACAGCCAGGTAAGTCAGTTGCAGATAAGTCGATTCTAGGTACACAGTTGGCATAACTAGAATTGCATATCGGCAATCAACTTAACTCCCTAATGTAGATCAAGCCTGAATTATAGTAGAGAGAAGATAGGAACAAGCCGTTTCAGAGAATGACAGAGCCTGGGTCACTTTGAGTTTACGGGCCCCGGCCTGGCCCCAGACCCCTGGCATATCTAACTTCTCATCCACAGGGGTATACTAAAAGCAAAAGAATATATGAAAATGAACGCTTGAAACATTTATTTATTGACAATTAAGTCATTATGCCAACAGCACATATATTAAAAATGTAACTGTAATTGTGAGCTTCCACTGGAAGCAAAACTCTTTATTTTAGGAATGCTTTTTGGGCTTTATTGTGTGCAAACTCAGTTATGGTTGAAGAAAAATCTAACTTATGTGGATCACTGGTAATGTTAAGCATTGTGAGTCCATTCAAATGCTCTTGTCCCATTGTAGAACGATAGCTCTTTACTCATTTTAACATGTTGAATGCGCATTCACCTGAAGCCATGGATGCAAGCAGACTGACAAAAATACATATTGCAAGTGTGATATTAGAAAATACAGTCAACAGTTGGTGGAATGTATACATTTCAAGAAGACAATATTGTCACAGAAATTGTTTGAAATTTCATTGTTGTTTTCATAAGCATACCTCAGGTTGTTGATGTTACATCCTCCAATGTTTGATCCTGGCAGACCTTCTATTTTACACATTATTCTTTCACTGTACAACTTAAAGAGATCAGGTGAAAGAACACAACCTTGTCTGACTCCTCGTTTTATCTTCATATATCTACTAAGGTTTTTTCCGACCCTGACGGCTCCTGTCTGTTCCCAGTAGATGTTTTTAATTATTCTCAAATCCTTCCCATCTATACGCAGTTCTTCCAACAGTTTAATCATTTCTTCATATTTTACTCTGTCGAACACTTCCTCATAGTCCATGAAGCACAAATATATATCCTTTTGAACTTCCAGTGCTCTTTCGATTAATGGCCTTAAAATGTAGATTGCGATACCAGTACCTCTGTCTTTCACAAATCCACATTGTTCATCAGAGATCTCAGGCTGTATTCGATTTCGAATCCCATTCATAATAATCTTCAAAAGAATTTTGGTCATGGGACTCATGAGCCTGATTGTCCTATGCTGTTCACATTCAGTTGCACATGGTTTCTCTGGCAAGGCAATAAAAGCAGATCCTGATAAGTCTTCTGGGATGTGCCACGTACTGTAAATATCATTTAAGAGTTTCGTAATTGTGTCAATACCAATGTCTTCTAAAGCTTCAAACATCTCACTCATGAGTTTGTCCAGACCAGGCGCTTTTCCTCTTTTCATGCTTTTCAAAGCTTTTCTTACTTCTTCCTTAAGTATAGGTGGACCATCTGCATTCTTAGATGGACGACTGTTTTAATAGCAGAAAGTGAAAAAGATCTTCAGGAAGTAGTTAACGTTGTCAATAAAGAAAGCTAGCTGAAGGGGCTCAAGCTGAACATCTTGAAGTTGGAAGTAATGGTTATTACGAAGACGAAGGTACTGCCAACATGTGAGGTACTAGCAAATAGAACAGTTCTTCATCAAGTGACTACATTCAAGTACTTAGGATCATATAGGACATCTGATGTTAGGTGTTTAACTGAAGTGAAATGCAGAATCGCTCAAGGGAAAGCAGCATTTCAGAAAATGAGAAGCATTCTCCTGAACAGATGTTTATCATTGGAGGTTAGGAAAAGAGTGCTGCGATGTTATGTAGAACCAGTCCTCATGTACGGATGCGAATCATGGAGTATCGGTAAACAAGTTGAGAAGTACATCAAAGCCACAGAAATGTGGTTTTTTAGAAGAATGTTGTGCATCTCATGGAGGACCAAAAGGACAAATGAGTCTGTCTTAAATGAAGCCAGCGGCAAAAGAACACTGTTAAATAGGATAAGACCAAGGCAGGCAACATTTATAGGCCATATAATTAGAAAGTCTGCACTTGAAAATTTAGTGACAACAGGAAAGTATAATGGAAAGCGAGGACGAGGTAGACAATGTGAGAAAATATTGGATAGTATCACTTCATGGTTGCATTGCGACAGTACTGTGGAGATGCTCCAGAGTACTCATAATAGACAGGGGTGGAGGGACATGATCGCCTACGCTAATCAGCATGGCACAAATGAATGAATGAATCTCATAAGCAAACTAGGTAAACATAGCCTAGACAAGCGGTTCTCAAATTATGGGTTAGAACCCCAAATGTATCACAACTCGGGGTCACCAGGGCTGGTATTAGACATGCTGGTGACCAAAGGCAAAGCCCAAGCCTGCTGCCTGAGGCCAAAGACAAAGCATACTGGGGTTCAGCCTTCAGCTGTAGGTGGCAGAGCTGAAGTCAGAGGCTTGTCCACCACCCTGACTTGTGGTGAAGCCTTTGGGCTTTGGCTTTGAGCCCCCTTCCCTGACCCCAGGCAGTTGGACTTGGACTTTGGTCCCTGTCCCGAGGTTCTGGGACTCAGACAGTCTTAGGCTTTGCCCATGGCCAGGTCATGAGGTAATTTTTGTTGATAGAAGGAGGTCACAGTGCAGTGAAGTTTGAGAACCTCTGGTCTAGACAAACCTACTCTAAGATGGGTTCATAAGTGGTTGGAATTCCATACTCAGAGAACAGTTATAAATAGTTCACAATCAAGTCAAAAGAGCATATTGAGTAGAGGCCTGAAAGGATCTGTCTGAAGTTTCATTCTATTCATTATTTTCATAAATTATTTAGATAATGTCATAGACAGTGCACATGTAGTTTGTAGATGTTATCAACCTTGGAGTGGTTGCAAACACTTTTAGAGGACAGGAACAGAATTCACAGTAACCAAGACAAACTGGAGAATTTCTTTGAATTCAACAAAAAAAAATCAATAAAGACGAGTGCAAAATAATTTACTTAAGAAGGAAAAATCAAATAAACATCTACTAAATGGGGAATAACCGAATAGGTGCCAGTACAGCTGAAAGGGATCTGGAGATAATGGTGAATCACAAATTAAATATAAGTCAACAATGTAGTACAGTTGCAAGTGGAGGCTAGTCATTAAGGGGTACAGTAGAAACACTGTTTAATGTTAGACACGCAAAGGTTCTGCTCAGCTGGAGTACAATGTCTAGTTTTGGGCACTGCACTTTAAGAAAGATGTGGACAAATTGCAGAGTCCACAGAAGAAGCAACAAAAATGATAAAAAATTTAGAACATCTGGGCTACGTCTACACGTGCCCCAAACTTCGAAATAGCCATGCAAATGGCCATTTCGAAGTTTACTAATGAAGCGCTGACATGCATATTCAGCGCTTCATTAGCATGCGGGCGGCAGCGGCGCTTCGAAATTGAGGAGCCTTGCCGCCGCGCGGCGCGTCCAGACGGGGCTCCTTTTCGAAAGCACGCCACCTACTTCGAAGTCCCCTTATTCTCGTGAGCTCATGGGAATAAGGGGACTTCGAAGAAGGTGGCGTGCTTTCGAAAAGGAGCCCCGTCTGGACGCGCCGCACGGCGGCAAGGCTCCTCAATTTCGAAGCGCCGCTGCCGCCCGCATGCTAATGAAGCGCTGAATATGCATGTCAGCGCTTCATTAGTAAACTTCGAAATGGCCATTTGCATGGCCATTTCGAAGTTTGGGGCACGTGTAGACACAGCCCTGGTGTCCAAGGACAGGTTTAACAACCTGAACAAATTTATTCTTTAGGAAAGAATTCTGAGGGGTGATCTGATAACAGCCTTCAAACACATTAATGGCTGCTCTAAAGAGGAAGGTGATCAATTATTCTCCTTGTTCAGTGAACAGGAAGGTGATCTATTGCTCTGCATGTTCACGGAAGCACAAGAAATAATGGGCTTCATCCGCAGCTAAGGGATATAGTTTGGATATTATGAAAATTGTTGTGGTCATCGGGTGATTAAGCATTGAAGTGGGCTTCCAAGGGAAGTTGTAGACATTTCCTTATCACTGGAGGATTTTTAAAACATTGGATTAAACACCTGTCAGAACAGGTCTAAGCTTGCATGGTCTTGCCACAGTACAGGGGGCTTGACTTGATGACTTCTCAAGGTCCCTACCAGCTATATTTTTTCTATGATCTCATTTCTATTTTTCCATTCATCAAGAACATTCAAGGCTTGGCATTGCCAATGCTTCCCAACTTTGTGTCATGAGCTAATTTTATTAGTACATGCCACTTTTTTATGCCAGGGTCATTAATGAAAATATTCAATAAGATCAGTCTCAAAACAAATCCCTGAGAAACTCCACTAACAACTTCCCCCTAGCCTAATAGTTCCATGTCTTTAATTCTACGTCCCCTCAAAAATTGTTCTAAAGCCTTGAATACTTTTGGTGCCAGTACTGTAGTTGCCTGGATTCCTTCCCCACTGCTTTTTCTTCCCCCTCCTCCCACTCCCATTCTCTTAATTAATGTCATAAGTGCTGACATCCTCTCTTCCTCTCTTGACCTGCCCTGTCCACCCCAAGCCATGCCCCCACTCTGCCCATTCCCCAAGTCTCTGCTTCCACCCCCGTAGCACCACTCCACCTCAGCCCCCACCACTTCTCAAGTGCGCCCCATCTATGCATCTCCTTCTCCTTCCTGAAGCCTCCTGAATGGCACAAAACAGCTGCTTGTGGCAGGTTGGAGACACTGGGAGGAAGGAGGAGGAGGAGTTGATCAGTGGGTTTGCTGTTTAGGGCATGGTGCTAGGGACGGGGGGAAGAGATGCCAGTGGATGCTGAGTATCCACTAATTTTTCTCCATGGTGCTCCAGCCCTGGAGCACTCACAGAATTGGTGACTATGGAGGGTATTGTGTGTGCTGTAGAGTAGACCCTTGATTTACTTGAGGATTATGGTCCCACACACCCTCGCATAACCTGAATTTCCTGTAAGTAAGGGTCAGCTATTTCCCTGGTGGAACACACGTTCTGCAGAAGGGGAAGCAGCAGGAGCACCTGGAGCTCCTTTTTGAATGGTAAGTCCTGGGGTTGGGAGTGCAGCTGGGGAGGATTAAGCCTGGTGGTGGGGCAGGGCAGTGGGATGGGGACGGGGAGTTAAGCCTGGGGTGGGTTAGGACTGCAGGGAGGCAGGGGGAGGTTGAAGGGGAGCCCTTGTGGGGAGGGTTTGAATCGGCGCTGGGAGCACCCACAGCCACCGCTTCCCTGGGGTTCTGGGTCGGGAGCACCTGCAGCTGCCATTTCTCTGGGGCTTGGATGCAGCTGGGAGGAGCTGCCCCCGCCAGTGTGGGGGGTGAGCCAGAGCTGTGTGCGGGTGATGAGCAGGGCAGTGAGGGGGCTGAGTCGGGCCCACATGGGGCCGGGGGGTTGAGCCTGGGCTGGTGGGATGAGTTGGATTTTCAGTTGCGCTTAGCTCACATTAATGCAAGTTAGGTGCAACTTGAAACTGCGCATTTCGAGAGTTTACTGTACAGTATGAATCGGGGGGTCAGCCACATAAGAGCGGAGTCACGTACTCTGAGACCTTACTGTACTCCAGCTCTCAATTTGACATGCAGGTTGAACCTGGCAGTATCTCATCTGGCAACACCGATAGTCAGCATGATTTTAGTTATCTAAATGGTCACTTATCCTTGGTGTGGCCAAGTTTCCTGCAGTCTAATAAAGCTGGTTTACAGACACCAGTCCTGGCTCTCAGTGTTCTGTGCTGTCATTTAGCTGCAATTTACATCTAAATGTCTTCTAAGAAGCGAGTAAGCAGTACAGGTGTTGGCAATGCTTCTAGACAATACTGTCCTCCCAGGGTCCAGCAAAGTCTCTGGTTTGGCACTGGTCAGGTCCCAAAAGTGCTGGACTAGAGAGGTTCAACCTGCGTTAATTAAAAATCCTTGCTACTGGACTTGTAATTCCAGTGCCAGTTGTTTTCGTATTCTAGAACTGAGTTACCTGATGTTCTTATCTCCTGAGCATAAGGGTCACTATTTTTTTATTGTTTCCTCAGTGCAAAAGAGACCATAAATAAATACAAATGTCACTTAACATGAATGAAACCAATCTTCTTAGCATATGTGCAGCATAAGAAGCATTTGTTTAGGTTGCAGTTTTATTCTATTTCAATAAAGGATGCAGTCAAAGGAAGTTTTCTTTCCTCTCACTGACATCATAAACAATGGCAACAACTACTTAGGGGTTAAAAAAATAAAAACCAAGAGAAGAAAACAAATTGAGATGAATGTGTGTTTCCTCCTCAATTTCAACAAGCAACCTGCCAACCAGAAATCATTTACTCTATGTAGGCTTCGTAGGAATAGAGAGACTTTCTGTATTTGTAGTATGTAATGTGCTTTCACAAACAATGAAACCAAACTGCTTTAAGAGAAAAGAAACACATCTATTAACAGAATAGGTTTAATTTTCCTTGAAGTAATGCATATCTTTTATGTGGCTGTGGGGTTCTGAAACAAAAATCCACTGAACATGGGCGGGGCACATGAAAACTCTCAAATTAACTAAAAACTCTGTATCGAGCATTAAAATAACAGATACACCAATCCAAACATTTTTTAGGTAATTAACATTTTCTTATTACTTACAGTATTCCTCCCAAAACAAGCACTTTTTGGTACATCAGTAAAATAAGCACTGGCTATTTTATTATTGCTATAGCTTTTAAACGGGAGCATTGTTTATGTATTTAAGGGAAATCTTGTAGAACTGCGATAAGATGATATGGGAAGAGAGCTAAAAAAATAAAGCTTGGCTTTGACAGTATATGTGAACAAACTGATAAAGCACACCCCATGCATCACTGAAATAAATCATGAGCAAAGCAGGCTGGATAAAATGAACAAGGGAGAATTTAAAAAGAAAAAGAACAATTAAACTGAGAGGGTGAAATCCTGCCCCATTTAAGTAGACAGGAATTTTGCCTTTGACTTCACCGGGTCAAGATTTCACTCAGTCCAACCCATCAGTCTTACAATGCCTACTTTTATTGTGCCATTATCAGGCTGTTATCATCATTCTGGGCAAAACTGACCTGGAGAGAAACAGTAGATATGTCTTCCTCACACACACTCACTTCTATTGTATAGTAACAGAGAGATAGCCCTGCTAGGCTATATACTATCAAAACATAAAAGCAGTCCAGTAGCACTTTAAAAGGCTAACAAAATAATTATTAGGTGATGAGCTTTCATGGGACAGACCCACTTCTTCAGATCATAGCCTTACCAGAACAGACTCAATATATAGGGCACAGAGAACCAAAAATAATAATCAAAGTTGACAAATCAGAAAAATTATTATCAAGGTGAGCAAATCAGAGAGCAGAGGGGCAGAAGATGCAGGGGGCAGGAGTCAAGAATTAGATAAAGCATAGTATGCTTTGCTTCATTTACGTACATACTTTATTTACATACTTGGCTTTACCTAATTCTTGACTCCACCCCCCTTCTGCCCCTCTGTTCTCTGATTTGCTCACCTTGATAATATATGCTTTGCTTCATTTACATATATCAGAGAGGTAGTTGTGTTAGTCTGTAGCTTCAAGAGCAACAAGAAGTCTTGTGGCACCTTATAGATTAACAGATATTTTGGAGCATAAGCTTTCGTGGGCAAAGATCTACTTCATCAGATGCATGAGTGGGGGTGGTGGTTTCAGAAGGGTATTTAAAGAATGGGGTCCTTGACTCCCCCCCATCTTCTGCCCCTCTGCTCTCTGATTTGCTTACCTTGATAATAATTGTTCTGATTTGTCAACCTTGATTACTATTTTTGGTTCTCTGTGCCCTAAATATTGAGTCTGTTCTGGTATGGCTATGGTCTGAAGAAGTGGGTCTGTACCACAAAAGCTCATCACCTAATAAATTATTTTGTTAGTCTTTAAAGTGCTATTGGACTGTTTTTTTACTTCTGCTGTACTTTGATCAGTAGAATTAAATCACGTATCAAAAAACATTCTTCACTGTTCCGATTCACATGAATACATTCCAAAGACAAATAATTGCAGTGAAAATTGCCAAACCAATTCTAGATAATATCAGTAGAATTGGATTACATACATAAATGCTTGAGCTAGGGGTACCGAGGGTGCTGCGGCACCCCCAGGCTTGAAGTGGTTTCCATTCTATAAGCGTTAAGAGTTAGTTCAAGGGCATTCAGGATCCTCACTAGAGAAATTATTCTAGGACCTCTAATTACATACGACTGGAAAAGGGATCAGAAACCTTTCTGAGGCGGAGTGCTGAAATATGATCTTTTGACCTCTGTGTAGGGCCTGTGATACTTTTGAAAGTCACTAAGGATATGCCCAGAAGGCAGGTGCTATTTCAGGATGTGGTGATATGCTAAAATAGCTGCCCATGTCTATACAACACGCCCATTATCTCAAAACAGTTTTTGAAATAACAGGCACACTATTATGGAGATACACACCTCTTAGAACTATAAGGGACCTCGGTAGGCCATCAAGTCCAGTCCCCTGCTCTCTTGGCAGGACCAACCAACATCCAGCATCCCTGTACACCTCATTGCATGAGGAGTACAGGGATGCCTGAAATAGTGCTTTATTCCAGCACATGGTGCCATTCAGACAATGCCACATGCTGAAATAGCCTATTTTGAAATCTACTTGAAATAAGCTGTGTAATTTGCGTAGTGCAAATTGCATAGCTTATTTTGAGGTTAGAGAGCTGCGTAGACATAGCCTAGTAGTCCTACATACAACAGCTTCATTAATAAATAAATTAAGCTGCAGAGCTTTACCGTTCGGGTGGTGGTTGTTAGCATTTGCTGGTCTTTTGTTAATTCACACGCAGAATGGCTTTGAGCAATTTCCCAGCTGCATGGGGGAGGTGGGAAGGGGCTGAGCTCCTGCCTCATGTGCCAATGAAAACTGGCTCATATGCCCCTCTTGGCACCATGCCAGGGGATGCTGATCCCAGGCTAAAATATATTTCACCCTGGTTATGTTGCTGGTGTGCTGTGACTACTGCTTATTACAATAGTCAGACCTCTTCATATGCATGTTCTTCACCATCCTTGACCCTGACCCTTCCTCTCTTTCCCCTCTCTCTGGGGTTATTGCGTCAACTTCTTATCTTATGCCTAACATCTAGAGTCACTGTCTGGAAAACAGACTCTGTGTGTGTATACCACAGGGCCTTGCACTATAGGCCCCAGTCATTAACTGGTGACCTCTAGGCACTACCACGATACAACAATACGCACTGATCATATATAATAAAACACAACACTACACAATAACACAACACAAATACAAGCAGTGCATAGTATTGGGCAAAGTGAACATATTTTGCATATTGTCTTTTAAATTTCAAAGTGCTTTTTAATGTCAGAATTGTGCATCATGATTTTAGGAGAGTTTTACTGAAGTCATCTATTGTTGCATTTTCTACTTTACAAACGTCCAGTAATTATCCAAAGTGGTGTGTAGCTCTGAAAATAAATGTCATTCAGCTTTCCCGGTATTGCTCTTTTAAATATAGAAAAATTCCCCCCATTTCTGTCCCAAAGGCAACTGCTATTTTATGTTTCATTTCACATGCAGAATGTTGCAGAGTGATTGCCTGCAAGCTCTCTCTCTCCCGCTCTCTCTCTCTCTCGTAGACTTTACATTGGTACTTTCTAACTTTGGTGGTTTCTCTTAATCTAAACTAAGTAATCTGGACTGAAAATTAATGCATTGGTTCCATAACTAATTACTGTATTTAACAAAACCAATTAATGCATTTCTATTTGTGCACATAAGAACATAGTGCCCAGGATGACACGTGTTTATGAACTTCTTGTGACAGGGACCAAAGGATCAGAATTAAATTTTATGGAGAAAGTAACGAACTGAAGCACAAAGAAAAATACCAATACTGAATAAACATACCCTGGAAGCATAGCCATGTATTTCAGTTTTTGAAATTTATATTGCTCATGTTAAGGAAATGCAAGCCTATCTTTAGAACAAAATTTAAAGATGAAGCACCTTGTCCCATTCTCCATAAGTCTGGTGAGTACATATGTCCATATTCACCCTGCTACTGTAAGAAGTTGCAAATTATATTTCTGTGGATGAACCCAACCCCTCACACCCTAGGATGAGAAAAGACACCTCCCTCATCCTACAGCCACACTACCGACCTTCCACGATTTTGCTTCATGCATGTGTGAAACAACAGTTCCTGGGGTCAAAGTTGACCCTGGGACTCCTTGTGAGCAGTGAGAATGAAGGAGAGTCAATGGGAGAAATGCTCCCAATGACTTTCTTCCATGTAGACAGCCATAGCAGTCCTCCTCTGATAAGTCGATTTTAGCTACGCAATTGCTAAAATTGCTTTTCAGGGTCAACTGCTAGGTCTAGTATAGACAGAGCCTAAGGGTGTATAACAGGGTGGCTTCCCCTTCGGCTGGGCAGCCTGGGGCTAAAAAAGACCTGTTTGCAAAAATTAGCCCCACCTGAGAGGAATGAAGTGATTCCAATGAAAAAGGCATCAGAAAGCTGTGGGTAGGATGTGGTTAAAAGAGTAGCGTAGATTACCAGAAACACAAAGCTCAGGAAACTGCATGGAGCTGAGAACAGCTACCAGTAGCAAACCTGCCTCCTGCAGAGCCTTGGCCAGATAAAGCCTATGAGTGGGAGTTGGAGATGGGAAGATGAGTTGAAAAATGTTTGTTTTGTACTTTTGAGTTCTGTTTTTGACACTGCCTGCTGTCAGCCTGAGGAAAGCTGCTGAAAAGTGAATTAAAAGATTAAGCTTACAAGGTCACTGAAGACTGAGTTTCTTGAACAAGCAGTAGAGGTGCAATGGCAGAGAGGCAACCCTAACCACAAAGGGGCATACAAGGCAATAAGAGACTCCCATAGTACAATCACCATAGCAGGATCTAAACCTCCTTCCAATCAAGGAGTAACAGGGGAAACACTTCCGGAAGTGGGGGAGCTTCTATCCCTGTGTATGACCACAGTGCTTCCCCACTGGGTTGCTGGAATAATTATGTTGCCAGGCTTCCTTGAGTGACCTGCTACCTCTGGTCTGGTGGACACAGCCTCTTCTCAGAAGCAAGCCCAGCCAAAGAGTTTCAGAGGCCCACAGTGACTTGCTGATGGTAGGACCTGGCTGGTAGGTGGGGGTCCAAGGCAGCTCACTGATAGCAGGGCCTGGTCAGTGGGCAATGGATGCAAGCTCGGGCCCCTGACAGTATAGGACCCAGAGTAACTGCCTGGCTCACCTTGCCCTAAGGTTGGGCCTGCTCAGAACTTGGTCTACAGGGATTTTTTACTCTTGGAGTATTTATAAGATACTGATCCAATGATCACTTCTCACATTCACACTGATGCAAATTCTAGTGCATCTGTCATACTGCAGACAGGAGGGCATGAAGCGGAGATCTAAGTAGTGGTCTGAGAGAATTTATGTTGGTCTGTTTTATAGGACAGGATTGGAAACATTTTCAGGACCTGCTTGATGCCACAGTCCCAGCCCCACCAAAGCTAAAGCAGGAGAACACTTCAGATAATTGGGCATGTGTGTACTCCCGAGTAAAATTGGGCCTTGCAGAGGAAATGTTTCTCAAGCCCCAGAAACCCTAACAACAGAAGTGAGGAGCTGCATGACATGAGGCATATTTGGACTAGATTTAGAGAAGGGCAAGTCAAAGGGTTACAGTGGAGGAGCACCCTGAAGAAGGTACCTCTGTGAGTCATGACAAGGAAACTATGGTCATGGAGGAGCCATCGCTCCACTGCTCCTGATATTTATGTTGATATAGTGTTGGAACAACAAGCAGATGATACACTGAGGGAGCCTTACTGTTAATAATCAGTTGTCAATGGTGAAGTCATCTAGGATGATCTAGCCAGAACATATCCACACTTTGTTAGAAAAGAATCTTCTTTACCAAACTGTCCAGGATATGCACACAAAGCAGGTAGATGGAGGCCAGTTGCAGTAAGGTGGGGGCACGTATTGCTTCCTGAGCACCCCACTGCAATCATCTCCCTTTGCCCAAGCCCCTTTAAGAAACTTGCTCTCTAGTGACAGTCTAAACTCAACCCTTCAGTCTACTCTTTGCCAGTTCTCCTGAGGCTGGCAACAGACCTTGTCAAAGACAGAACTCAAAAGTCCAACAAAACCACAGTGTTTTTTCAGCTCATCTTCCCTCCTTTAAGTCCCACCCTTGGGCCTTGCAGAACCTAACTTGCCCTTCTCAGCTGCACCTCACCCCAGCTTCCTGACCTTCCCTACCTTACCACCAGGCTACCTGCCTTGGACAGTCTCAGTTGGAGGCCCCTGCAACTCCCTGGTGTCCTTCACATTGGAATCACCCAATTCCTTTTCCAGGAAAACTCATTTTGTAATCAACACTGGCTTAGTCCGGGCTCTTCAGCCCACAGGCATGCCACCCCATTACAGGAGGCCAGGCAGTATTTCAATTGTTATACTTCTTCAAGGGATTCTGGTAGCTGGGAAAAGCTTTCATTTCTCCTTGAGCCTCCATCAGACTCCCAGTGGCAGATCCTCTTAGGGTTGTGTTTAATAAGCCCATTTCCTAACTATGTTAGTAGACCCCTTCCAGGCCGCAGCATCAATATTTTTAGTTGTGTCTGCTGAGGTCACGAATGCAGAGGGCTGTTGTCTGACCTAGCAAGACTTTACACCCTGGTAGTCTGTGCCAGATGAAGCTGGCATAAATCCATGAATGTCTTCCAAGATATTAAGTTTGTTTCATCTGATTTCCATATTTGGACTTCAACATGCTTTGGTTGATGTTTTTTTAAGAAAGTATTTAATAATCCTCCATAGTAAATCTGACTGCATTTAGCAAGATACATGCAGAAAATATCACCAGACTCTGTAGGTTAGATAGCTCAGGTATTCATTATACCACTTTTTTAATGAACGCAGCAAAAATCGACACACAAGGGTTGCATACGCATTCTGACTACATATTTGGCTACTTAAATGTAAAAATCGTTGTCTAGTCTCTTCTGTGTTTATAGTGAGCTCCTCTGCATAAGAAGCAAGTGCTCTCTGGTTATCGCACAGTGACATTCAGTGGCTTCTCTGATGTTTAGATAATGTCATTGTCAACCAGTGGCAGGCAGCATCCTGTCCAGCCTTCCCTGTGGTAAGGAAAGATAAGCATCTTTAGCTGTCAAAAACCTTTTCTTCCCTCCTGTATGCAATATTCACATTCCAGGTGGGGTGGCTGAGAATGCAAGATATGTCCTTGCTTTAATGTGCTTTGCAGTTAATCCTCTCCAAAGTGCATTCTAAAGCCAACTGCAGTAGATCAGTGTATTAAGGGATTTGATCAGTGACCACATTTTACTGGTCATCAGAAGGAGGGTGCAGATTCTTTTACTGTTGCTATCACCTGATACTGTGCATGCTTTGCATGTGAAAGCACAAGGGGACATACTAATGAATCCAGGGCATTAAGAGACGTGCAACACTGGCCAGAAGCAAAATATTCTGAATTTGGTTTTGTTTTTGTTAGTCAGCTCACTTTATAGCAAAGGCCGGGCGTGGTAATCAGGACTGTCATTATTTTAATAATTTGTTACTTTAAATTGGAGATGATGCTCTAAGAATTAATGGTTTTCAGTCACTCTGAATGTTCTTAGTTTTGTACTCCAGTGAGGCCTGTCTACACGCCACACGCTAAGCTAGCCTCCAGTGGCTCGGAGAGGGTGTAGCTAAGGTGAGCAGAAGTCCCAGTAATAGCAGGACCACATTGCTGGTAGGGTCTTTGTTTCACATACACAACTACAGTATTACCCCACCCCCCAGTCCTGATTTTTCATACTTGCAGTAGGGTCACCCAGTGCAGAAGCAGGAAGTTCCCATAGGTCTGACCTCTTCCCCCATCATCATTTCCCATGAATCACACACGGGACATAGGGGAAGGCATGTACACCTGGAAACAGGAGTGAAGGGGGCTGTGCTTTGATCCCCACCAATGGTGCATGGATTCCACCTCAGAACGAAGTGGGTCTTTGCCCACGAAAGCTTATGCTCCAGTCTATAAGGTGCCCCAGGACTTCTTGTTCTCGAAGATATGGACTAACACGGCTACCTCTAGAAACGTCAGAAATAAGTTACTATTAAGTTCTGGGCAGAGCATCTCTGAGGTGGTCTACTCAAAACAGGCGGAGACAGAGAGCCTAGAAGCGTGGCTGCCACAGCCAAACTTTCAGGGGGTTTGAAAGAAGGTTGACACTGTCCCAGAAAACGTGTGGGGAACACAGGGCTCAGTTCTATCACTTACCAGAGCTCTCTAAGGTATAGGGAAAGACAGGGATTGTCTGAGATCATATTGCAGCTCCCTGATCTGTGACACTGGGCCCAACACTGGGCATTTCTTAAACCAACTGAGACACCTCTGTCACATTCACCAGTGGTGTAAGGTGTATAAAGGACTGAATGCCAAGGACCTGACTCTGTGCCGTTTAAAGTCAATAGTAACCTAAAGGGTTAGTAATCTTCCTGAGCAGATGCAGTGCCAAAAGTGGATTTTACTTGAATTTTCTTCTGTCACAAAATTCAGCAACTCTATTGTCATGAGAAATACTAGAAACAAACTGCAGCTGAACTTCTATCTCCAGTGCATCCACACACCTATTTGTTTGTTGCATCTACAAGCAAGTCCCATTTTTTCCCATTATTCTCCCACCACTAGTAAAAATCAGTCTGAAAAAAAAAAAGTAGGTGGAAAAACACCAGAAGATGAGCCTTAACGTAGCTAGACACTGTTAATCTAGGTACATTTTTAGGGCAGTGACATTTGTCTATATCCATCCGAGCAAACAGATCAGACAAAAATATAGATCTTGTTGTTTTAGGTGAGGTTGTTGTTTAAACCATTCAGAGATAGGATTCCTAGGCTGTTTTGCCTGAACACAGGTTGCTTTTAAATGGGCTTATGCTGCAGATGGCATAAACATAAATAACAGCAGGGAAACAAAATTGCAAATGTCATCGGGTATCCAGGGATTGAGAGGTGGAGGAGCACATGGAGAGAATAAATATTCCCACTTCTTGTCAGACCATTAACAGATCAAATGGCAGGACAAGCCTCTCCAGGTATAATGGAGATCTAAAAATAACAGCATCATTATATAACTCAGCAGCAGTCTCATTCTGTTTCTAAATATAGGCAGTGCAACAAAGGCCAGTCTGGTGATGTGTTGCCAGCTGATGCCAATTAATGGGATGACTCACACTGCTCAACTAATAAAAATGAAATGTGTGTTTTGAAGGTACAATACAGGAATGACTATATTTATAGGAAATATCTGAAAAGGACCCAACATTAGACTGACTATTATAATCAATGGGAGAGAAATTGAAACCTAAGATTCCATCAGGCATATAGGATAACATTACATTACTTTCCTGTATTCAGGCAGTTAGAGACGTGAAGCTGCCATTAGTGACGTTTTAATGTCCTGTTCAGTAGGGATTTGTTTATTGTATGTAACTGAGCCAGACAGAGTTGGTGTTTTATGATTAAATAATAATAATAATAAATCATTAACAATAAAAATGGTCAATGTTACACTTCAGAGAATATCATGAAATGCTTTACAAATGCCAAGGTCAAAGACTAGCCAAATTCTGCTGTTAGATACATAAGAAAAGTCGCACTTATATCAGTGGGCATTGCATATATGCCAGGTAAAAGTACAGGTTGCACCCCCCGGTCCAGCACTGTCAGGATCCACAAGAGAATCTGCAGGACCAGGGGAGGTCCCCAGGCACATGCCTCAGGCTTCCTGCTTTGCCCCTCACCCCACTTGCACAGCAGCAGCTGGTGCCCTGACCACACACTGCTGTGGAGCTGCCACAGGGCTCTGGTCCCACACCTGTGTTCTCCAGGGCTGGTGCAGGGCTTTGGCCCCAGCTCCACGCTGCTGCGGACTGCCACAGGGCTCCAGCCATAGTACCACAGATGTTGCCGGACCAGAGAATACCAGTTTTCAGAGGAGCAACCTGTGTATAATGCTCCCCTATACAATGCATAAATAGTGGTGACGTGACAACATTGCATGTATTGGTTTTTCCATCTGCCCACCAATCCATCACTGCCAACATGCGAAATGGAAAAACCAATAGAAATGAATTAACAGATTTTTGACAAGTGCATGAACATGCATCGGCTCGCGTGGCTGCATGATCTGTTTGCCCCACCCACACCTACACCATGTGTTTAATATTTCTGGACTTTCACAACCCTGGACTGATTATACAGCCCCTTGCTGTCCTCTTCCAGTCTTTCCACCTCGAAATGTGCACATTCCTAAAACACAACTCATTCCACGCCTGTCTCAATTTGTTCAATATTGATCCACCGGTGCATTCCCCTATTCATAGAATCATAGAAAATGGGGGTGGGAAGAGCTCTCAATGGGTGATCTAATCCAATTTTCCTGCTTGAAGCTGGAACAACACTAACTACTGTCCCTATTTTTCTGTGTCCCTCAGTAATGATGCCTCCAAGCAACTTGGACTCTGTGACTCCAGTACCACTGATTATGATGCACCGTCCCTATTTTACAAACATTTTAACATAAATCTTATAACCAAAAATAAATGCTTCATCCAGAGTTTGCTAGTATAAATTACTATCTCCTCTTTTCAACAGTCTTTGAGATAGCTGGTCTCCTCAACGAGGAAACACCCCCAAAGGGTTCTATCTCTGTTGCCCTGTGAGAGGTACTTGGGATGGTGGGAGAACTTGTGTGCTTGTGAATGCGGAGAACCTGCTAATTTTTCCTTGTGGGTGCTCCAGCTCCAGGGTTCTCCTGGATTCAATGCCTACGAGCACTCATATATGTCCGCTCAGAGCAATCTGGAGCCTGTGTGTGAGCAGGCCAGGACTGGCTGTTCTCAAGAGGAAGCAGATTAAAATATACCACCGGCTAGAGAACTGAGGGGACACAGCTGTACCCTAGCGAATGTCACAATCTCTGATGGCATTCGTGCTCTCTCTCTCTCTCTCTCGCTCTCGGTCTGCTGGATTGTAAGTGCTTTGTGTTCCTTTGGAGCACTTGTGCATCTTGAGAAGTTTACTTGTCAGACTAGGGTGCCACTACCCTCACAATCAATTCAGGCTTCCTGGGCTACGTCTACACGTGCACCCAACATCGAAATAGCTTATTTCGATGTTGTGACATCGAAATAGGCTATTTCGATGAATAACGTCTACACGTCCTCCAGGGCCGGCAACGTCGATGTTCAACTTCGACGTTGCTCAGCCCAACATCGAAATAGGCACAGCGAGGGAACGTCTACACGTCAAAGTAGCACACATCGAAATAAGGGTGCCAGGCACAGCTGCAGACAGGGTCACAGGGCGGACTCAACAGCCAGCCGCTCCCTTAAAGGGCCCCTCCCAGACACAGTTGCACTAAACAACACAAGATACACAGAGCTGACAACTGGTTGCAGACCCTGTGCCTGCAGCATAGATCCCCAGCTGCCGCAGAAGCAGCCAGAAGCCCTGGGCTAAGGGCTGCTGCCCACGGTGACCATAGAGCCCCGCAGGGGCTGGAGAGAGAGCATCTCTCAACCCCCCAGCTGATGGCTGCCATGGAGGACCCAGCAATTTCGATGTTGCGGGACGCGGATCGTCTACACGGTCCCTACTTCGACGTTGAACGTCGAAGTAGGGCGCTATTCCTATCTCCTCATGAGGTTAGTGACTTCGACGTCTCGCCGCCTAACGTCGAAGTTAACTTCGAAATAGCGCCCGACGCGTGTAGACGTGACGGGCGCTATTTCGAAGTTGGTGCCGCTACTTCAAAGTAGCGTGCACGTGTAGACGCAGCTCTGGTGTCCTGTCAATAACAGTGCCTCCAGAGAACACAGCTCCGGTTCCACTGTCATGATGCAGAATCACATCACTGAAATAAACCGATAAGTTAAAAGAAGGAATTTACATTTAATTTCTGAGGGAGGCGGAATTTGTGGTTCAGGGATGTAACTGGGACTCCAGATGCCTGGATTTAATTCCCAATTCCGCCTGAGTTCCTATGGATCTTACACAAGTCACTGTGACAGTTTCATATCAGAAACAATGGGATTGCACTTCCCTATCTCACAGGGATGTTCAAGAACAAGTTAATTCATGTTTTAAAGTGCACAGACCCTGCAACTATTGTGGCCATATAAATCCTATGTGGAAATGCAAAACAATGTAAGGACCTAGACCTTGAACTAACTATTGGTGTTTTAAATTGTCCCCTTTTTTTTTTGAATAACATTATTGTTCAAATATGTCCTAAGAAGAGGAACCCAAAATGATATTCATCTGTAGTTCGGGAATAAATAATTAATTTCCCACATCATTACATGGTAATTTGATGGAAAGGTCTTATCAGGTCGGCAAGCACTATGCAGGAGATATTTTTGTTCTGATCCCTTTCTTACATCTGACAATCTTTTCTGTATGACACAGCCTGCTGTTCATTTTGCACCTCCAGCAGTCTCCAGGGTTAGTACATCCTTATCTAAACAATTTAGCTAGGTTCCTGACCAAAAAAAAACCCACTCCTCTTTCTCCCTTGAGGTGCAGAGCTCTGATTCAGCTGTTTTCCTTTGACAGATTTAAAGTAATCAAAAATTTATTTGTGCTTTTAAACACAAATCCTTAGCAACAGATTGGACATGGAGGGATAACCTTCGCAGCCAAGAGTAGTGTGTTTATCAGCAGAATTGCAAAGCAATGCTCAGCCTGGGCAAGAAACCAGAAGTTTGATCTTGGTTGTATGGGCAGGCATAAAACTTTCAAATCAAGGCAATGCAAGGAGAAGCTTGAAATATGCTCCAGTATAGAAACATGACAAGGTTATCCAATAAAAACAGTTTAGCTCCCATGCATCATGTACTGAGCTACCTACCACCACAGGGCACTCATTGTCCTCATTGCTTCTGCTCTGTCTGCAATGCTAAGATTAGATCATGGAGCTGTTGTCTAATGATGCAGTTTCTATGATAGCTACCTCCAGCTTCCAGTCTGCTAAATGTCTTGCAAGACTGTGGAAATCCCAACACTTTGATTCTTCAAGCTTCCAAAACTGCATGAACAGCAGGGATCCAACATTTACCTGGTATATATTATCCTACTTACAGCTTGCGATAGCACGGGGCATGTTTAGGGGCTGACTTGTCTCTATTTTGACACATTGCTAAAGCTGGGCAAATAGTTCATAGTAACAATTGTGCAAATTGACACATTTTTCTCAAGTGCATTCATGGCATCTTTTATTTATGTCCAGCTGACAACTGGATGAGATTTTCTATTTATTATTATTTTATTTGCAAAGCTGTTCAGAACATAAATATCTAATGGACTGCAAATGTGTTTGCATGAAACTTCATGCTGAGAATGCTCACACAGTTACCTTGAAAAACTCTGGCCATTTCTTCACAGTCCACTTCCGAAGTGGCATGCTAATACACAGAACGAAAGATGCTAATGAGGCACAGATGCAAATTTCCCGCACCTCACTAGCATAATGGCATGTGATTTGGAGTCCGGAAGACTGTTCTTCCAGACTCCAAAACACTGTGTAGAAGTGTGGTCCCAGGGGCGCTTCCGGAAGGAAGTCCTCCTTCCAGAGGCCCCTTCTTCCCAAAAATTTTCAGTAAGAAGGGGCCTCCAGAAGGACTTCCTTCCAGAAGCACCCCCCCCGCCCGGGGCTGCGCTTCTACACGGCCTTTTGGAGTCCGTGTATTAGCATGCCAATTCCGAAGGAAGTGGTCTGTGTAGAAACAGCCTTTGACTTCCCTCTTCCTATTTATAACATTTTTAAATGCTCCATCAAGTCATCTGGCTCCTCACATGGTTCCTAAGGGGATGCACTTTGCTCTGCCCAAAGCTTTGACTATATTACACAGTCTAACCCAAAGCTGGGCAAGTTCGAACAATGAATAGATGAGTAAAGCCCAGTCTCTTTGTAGATAATTTCCAAACAGGGTTAATAATGTATTTATTCTACATAGTTCCCCCATTATTATACATACATTGTATTACTCCTCCTATGTAAAAGGTATCCACTGTGAAATGTGAGTCCCTGTAACATATTGGATGCATCTCCACTAGCCGGTTACTTCGAAGCAGCTGGCACAACATCGAAATAGCACCCATCACGTCTACACACGCCATGCACTATTTCAACATTGAAATCGATGTTAGGTGGCGAGACATCGAAACCACTATTCGTATCCGAACATGTCCCTTGGGATGGCAGAGGAGCGGTCCAGCAGTTGGGGGGGGCACTCCTAATAGACCTCACCTCCCGGAGCACCAGCCGGGCATCCACCCACCGGGGTTCCCCTGACCGCGGCAGTGGACGGTCACGTACGTACCCCACAGGACACACACCCCTGGGCCACGGGGCAGGGGCACCAGACATGACCAGGAGCCCCACACACCCGTAGTAGACCCCAACCCGCAACTGCCCAGCCACAGTATGGTCCCAGGATAGCAGCATGGCCATCAGCGCCAGTCAGCACCCACATCCATGGACAACACAGTGCCCTAACCCTGGGGGCGGGGGGAACCACGCAATGGGGACACTCAATAGGGACATCACACCCACCGTCAGGGACGGAGACCCAGCACCCAAGCGGGGTGGGGGGAATGGGCCATGGGCCAGGGCACAGTACTAACAGCCTTCCCCTCCCTCTCCACAGCTGCACCATCCGAGGCCCCAAGCAGCCAGGCACTATCTGTGGTCCCTGAGAGCCCACCACAGGCCAGGATATCCCTCTGGGGGATGTAGGTCCCTGCCTCCAGCTGGTGGCACAGGCCCAAGTTCCGGAAGAGGCGGCTGTCATGTGTACAGCCAGGCCAGCCCACATAAACTTTCTGCAAGTGGCCCTGGCTGTCCACCAGGGCCCTCAGGACCATGGTGTGGTAGCCCCTGCAGTTGATGTATCTTCCCCTGCTGTGGTCCAGGGCGCAAATGGGGATGTGGGTCCCATCCAGGGCCCCAAAGCAGTTCAGGAACCCCATGGCGGTGAATCCGGCGACAGCTGCATCCAGGTCCCCAACTCGGATGACCCTCTGGAGCAGCATGGCATTGAGCACATGGACCACCTGTGGGGAGGGAACACAGGCGCCCATGAGGGTGTGCAGGGTGCCCCAGGCCTCTGTGCCAGGCACCTCCCCAGGGAACCCCCCCACCTATCGCCTACCTCCCTGGCACCCCTCCCTCCCCAGCCCCACACCCGGTCCCCTCCTTGGTCCCCCCACCTCCCCCAGTGGGTGTGTGCCCAGGCCTCCTTACCTCCATGCCAACAGCCCAACCGTGGCCTTTCCCCACTCCGAACTGGTGTCCCATGGAGCAGTAGCTGTCTGGAGTGGCCAGCTTCCAGATGGCTATTGTGACCCTCCTCTCGATGGGGAAGGTGCGCCACATCTGTGTGTGGTGGTGCCTCAATGCGGGGGTGAGCCACTGGCAGAGCTCTAGGAAGGTCTGCTGGTGCATGCGGAAGTTCCATAGCCACATGTCATCATCCCACTCCCCCATGACCAGCTGCTCCCACCACTCGGAGCTGCTGGGGTAGCTCCAGAGGTGGCAGAGCACCCAATGGGGGAGGAAGAGGGCGTCCCCATCTGCCCCCTGGGAGGGCCCACCTGCCAGGAGCTGCTGGGCGGCCTCCCATGCAGCACCTAGCAGAGCGCTTGATCCCTGGGTGACTACCTGGAAGCCTTCCAGGTGCTGCTGCTGCTGCTGCTGGGGATCTATAGGTGCTGTGCATCAGTCTGTGAGAGTGTGGTTAGTGCTCTGCAGACCTCGTGCTGTGCAGGCCGGGTGTGTCTGGGAGGGACCCTTTAAAGGAGAGGCTTGCTGTTGCCCCAGAAGGGCTAGTCCAGCCTGTGACCCTGTCTGTGGGCTTTCCTGGCCCCTTATTTCAATGGGGAGCGCTTGTGTGTGTGGACTTTCCACGTTTCCTTCCAAGGCAGTTCCTTTCGATGTTCCCTGTCGCTACTTCGATGTTGAACGTCGACAGCACCAGCCCTGGAGGACAGTAGACGATATGCGTCAAAATAGCCTATTTCAATGTTCTTACTTCGAAACAGGCTACTTCAATGTAGTGTGCTAGTGTAGATGTAGCCATTGTGAATATATCATAGCTTTCACAAAGGAGCCGTTGGAGTAGGAGGATGAAGGCAACGCATTGTCATAAAATAATACATTTCTGCTCGTGTGGGTTCACAAGCTATTGTTTGACTAACTGAGAGGAAAGATAATCTTGCAGAGAAGGCATGTGACTGGGAGTCAGTTCAGTCCTTACAATAACTCTCTGGAATTGACAGACTCTCGCATGCCGTTTACACAGTTAGCCCAAGAACATCAGCTCCAAGAAACTAAAATAAAGTTTCAAATCAGGTTGTGGAGTGGACCTCTGTGGAAGGGTGAATATACCCATTCCACCACTCCATCACCCCCGTCCAATAGTCCATGGAGGTTTCTATCACTGCTGAAGTACATCCCAGGTTCAATCATCACTGCTAAAGCAGCTGCTGTCTTCCAGAACTTCCTGCCTCAACAGAGAAGTCCACCGCATGAAACCATTTGACGCACCAATAATGCTGTGGAGAATCCGTTTACCTAGAGCTGAGGAATTCCATTGGATACTGAGGACTCACTGTGCATCTGGGTTAGACTACAACCTCCCTTCTGATTCTCCCTTCCTTTTGCCTTCTTTGCTGCCTTTGCCTTTATATTAAAACCTCCATGAGTGTAAAAGGAGAAATTCTCTCACCTGCTACAGGGCTATGGCAAAAGATTGTTTAACTTTGTCAATCACCCATTTAAACTGAACACCTGAACAAAATGGTATGTGCAAACCTCCCAGCCAAAGCCAACCAGCTTTTCCAGCCTAAATCCTACGAATGGTAAACAGGGAATTCCCTAGATCCCATTTAGTGGGGGTGTACTCACCACACTGAATTTCCCCAAAACTCCCTCCCTCCAATGGCATGCAGCAGCTGATGGGCTGCAGGTTGCCATCAAACACATTGCCAAGAATAGGGTGGCATGCTGGGCCCGGCTGGTATGTTTCTGGGGATTGGAGGCAGCAACTAGGGAGAGGCATCACCCACTTTAGAAGCTGATTCAGAAACTGTGCTAATTACGTTGGGGTGCTCTGGATGGGTAACCGCTTCCCCTTTGGAAAGCTTCCTCTTGGCCACACACAATGAGTCACTATAGGGGCTCATCTGCATACTTGGCTTAATCTAATTCTTGACCTTTTCCCCCCACACCCGCCCCTCCACTCTCTGATTTGCTCACCTTGATCATTTTCTTCTGATTTGCCCTCCTTGATTACTGTTTTTGGTTCTCTGTGCCTTAAATATTGAGTCTGTTCTGGTCTGGCTATGGTCTGAAGAAGTGGGTCTGTCCCACGAAAGCTCATCACCCAATAAATTATTTTGCTAGTCTTTAAAGTGCTGCTGGACTGCTTTTTGTTTTGATAGTATATAGACTAGCACAGCTCCCTCTCTGTTACAATGGAGTATTATGTCCAGTTCTGGAAAGATGTGGAGGAATTGGAGAAGGTCGAGAAAACGTGAGCTGCGAGGGAAGATTGAAAGAATCGGGCTTGATTTGTTTAGAAAAGAGCAGACTGACAGAGGACATGATAGCAATTTACAAGTGCCTAAAAGGGTTTTACAAGGAGGAGGGAGAAAAATTGTTCTCCTTGGCCCGTGAGGACACAACGGCTACGTCTACACGTGCCCCAAACTTCGAAATGGCCATGCAAATGGCCATTTCGAAGTTTACTAATGAAGCGCTGAAATGCATATTCAGCGCTTCATTAGCATGCGGGCGGCAGCAGCGCTTCGAAATTGACGCACCTTGCCGCCGCGCGGCGCGTCCAGACGGGGCTCCTTTTCGAAAGGGCCCCGCCTATTTCGAAGTCCCCTTATTCCCATGAGCTCATGGGAATAAGGGGACTTCGAAGTAGGTGGCTTCCTTTCGAAAAGGAGCCCCGTCTGGACGCGCCGCGCGGCGGCAAGGTGCGTCAATTTCGAAGCGCTGCTGCTGCCCGCATGCTAATGAAGCGCTGAATATGCATTTCAGCGCTTCATTAGTAAACTTCGAAATGGCCATTTGCATGGCCATTTCGAAGTTTGGGGCACGTGTAGACACAGCCAACAAGGAGCAATGGGGCTTAAACTGCAGCAAGGGAGGTTTAGGCTGGACATTAGGAAAAACTTCCTAACTGTCAGGATGGTTAAGCACTGGAATATATTGTCTAGGGAGGTTGTGGGATCTCCATCACTGGAGATATTTAAGAGCAGGTTAGACATACACCTGCCAGGGAAGATCTAGATGGTACCTGTGAGGGCAGGGTACTGGGCTCAATGATTTCTCAAGGTCTCTTCCAGTTCTAGTGTTCTACGGTTGTATGGTGTTGCCAATGTAGCCATTGCTTGGAAGTTTAAATAGAAACTGCAGCATTAACGTACACTTTAAAAGCACATACGGTATACGAGAAAATACATGTACCTGAAAAAGCATATTGGGTTTGGAAAGCACAAATAAAAACTGGCTTCTTCAGACAGCTGTTTATGACAATGTTGGAGCATTTATTTAGGCTTTAGGCAGAAAGGCTTTGGGACCAGGACTCCAAGAAAAGGTGTGTTTAAGCTACAGGGGGAGTCTAAGAAGTCAGCATTGGCCCCAGGGCCGGAAAGGGGACCATGAGGTCACAGATCTGAAGATACTGTGTTAGAGAATCTGCAGCTCAAAGAGCCATAGACCCCCCAAAACTGAACAGTGCCTGGACTCTCTTCATATGCTTGAGATTTACAGCACTAGGGAGCCAGTGGCCTGGGCTTTCCCTTGCTGTAACTTAGTGGGTTGCTTACAAGAAGAGCTTGATGGGATCTGGGACACATGGGTCCAGTGGACTGTGCCCCAACATAGCTAACTGAGGAGCAGCTAAGAGTGTGTGTGAAGCAAGCAGCCTGAGAGAACCAGCATCAAGAGTGCTACCCATTCCTTCGATATGACTCCAAGGCTATGTCTACATTTGCCCCCTTCTTTGAAGGGGCCATGGTAATCAGGGTGGTGGGAGATTACTAAAGGAGTGCTGTGAAGAATATGCAGCACTTCCTTAGGCAAATTCTCCCCCATGACAACTTCAAAGTGCCAAACTGCAAAGTGCCACCATGCCATGTCGCTGTGGGCACTTCGAAGTGCCCGTGCTACTTAGAAGTGCCTTTATTCCTCAAAAGTTTACTCCTGGAAAAATTCTGAGGAGTAAAGGCACTTTGAAGTCGCACAGGCCCACAGCTACACAGCAGACCGGCCCTTCACAGTTTGGCACTTTGAAGTTGCCACAGGGGAGAATTTGCCTAATGAAGTGCTGCATATTCACTGCAGCACTTCATTAGTCATTTCCCATCACCCTGATTACCATGCCCCCTTTGGGGTTGGGGACAAGTGTAGACATAGCCCTAGAGAAGCTGTCAAGAAGAGAACTGGTGCCATGAAGGTGTGGAGGAACGGGAGTATAAAGAAATGAAGGTTGAAGTTAGGGAAGAGAGAATGTAAAATTGGCTGGGAATCAGAATGGTAGATAGGAGCCCTAAAGTATCTGCATAATCACAAGCAATTTATCCCACCTCAGGCTCCAAACTTTATGATTTGCTCATCTCTCAGATTCATGGATACGCTTAGCTTCTCTCGCCCTGCAGTGATTGAAGCCTCCCAGCCACTACCTTAAAACTGGGACCTCTGCGCTGATGCTTCAGGTTGGCTTTTCTTGTCTGTTCTATCTGCTCCTGGGGGTGGTGGAGTCTGCAGTGACGTGGTGCAGATTTAAGGGAAGAGCATAGTGGGAGAGGAGATATCATGCAGCTTCTGCTTGTACTTTGAATGTCAGACTTTGAATCTGCCCTCTAGTTTTTTTATTTGAAAACCAGCTCTCCGCTCACGATACTCCCATACATTCGCGCACTTACTTTTTTGTTATTTGCTACTGGCTTGACCCTCTTCACTCTTCCCTGATCTCAATATGACAGCAAGTGCTGCTGAACGCATGGGTGAGATTCAGTTTGCTACTCAGTGAACTCGCTTTGAACTTTGCATCTTCTCTTTGGACTCCTGGCTGTGATTCATTATTTTTGATAAGGCGAAGAGAAGCAGTTTGCATCACCAGACAATACAAATGTGCCTTCTGCAACCAAACTGTATATAGTCTAGATAGGTTTGGAAGGACTTGATCTTTATCAATCAATATCAGTTCCACTGTGCACACATAATACTGACAAAAAATTTATATGGATAATCATTGAAAGCAGAGGAAGGGAAAACGTTGCCTTAGACTTTAGAATTTGTTTAAAGGATATTTATTCTCTATATTTTGACATGTGATTTTGTGTTGTAATGGTTGTACAGCTTTATCTTTCTGAATTTGAAGATTTACTGTCATTAAATAATTGTCTTGCCAACCCCATAAATCTCCTCAATAGGGAAAATTTAGTCAATAATTGTTTAAAAAGCTTAAAATAAGCACTGATATTATTTTTATTTTTTTTAAATTGACTTCTTCTAAGTATAGACTGTTTTTTAACTTATTCTAACCAGCCCATCCAACCATTTGAAAGGCAAAAAAGATCATTTTGCTTTACACATGAAGTTGCTAACTCAGATCCTGTGCCCATTCTGAATGTTGGGACCACTGAGTACCATTGATAATAATCTGAAAATATTATATATATCTTATATATTTAAGAAGGGTGGGGTTTGACTGATGGCCACATTCTGACTTCACACCCATTTACAACTGCCAATTAATTATAATTTATTTGTGTAACCATGTCTTTGTAAGTCACAACTGAGAATACCAAATCCAGGTCACTCAGCTGAGAAATAAGGCAAATACAGGTTGAACCCCTCTAATCTGACACACTCTCATCCATCAACATCTATAATCCAGCATGGTTTTAGTTAGCCAGGTGAGCAATTATGGGAGTGGCCAAGTTTCCTGTGGTCCCATAATGTTTGTTTACAGCCACCAGTCCTGGCTCTCAGTGTTCTGTGCAGTTATTTATCTGAACTTTAGCCCTAACTGTCTTCTGAAAGACCAGTAAACAGTGAAAGATTTTACAATTCTGCTAGAAAATGTTGATGTCCCGTGGTCTGAGAAATTCTCTCATTCAGCACTGGCCAGGTCCCCAGAGTGCTGGACTAGAGAGGTTCAACCTGTACAGTCTAAAATTTTGATGGTTATTGTCCCATAAGATATACCAAACCAGCCTCAAAAGTGAACTTGGTCTCATCATAGAAGTCAGAAAAGTAGCTTCCAGCTTTTGTATCAGCTCCAAAAACACTGGATTTAAAGATGAGTGGTCCTTTAAAACCATTATCACCAACTAACAGGCTCTTCTGGTCCCAAAGGAACAGCCAAACTTCGAGATTCATATATTACTTTAATCTTACCCCAAAATCACACTGTTGCAAACCTTTGGTATCTAAAAAGTGGTGGTTTAAATAAGAGAAAGAAAGAAAGAATTGGTTAAAGGAACCAAATACATGCAATTGCAAAGTTCTTGGTTCAAGCTTGTAGCAGTGAAGAATAGGCTGCTCACTGAAGTCAAATCTCTGGTTGCTTCCAAATCACTAGAAAGACTTCAGTCCCTTTTTTAGAATGCACCATTAGTTCTAAAGTCCATAATCCAAAAGTTTGAGCAGCAAAGATGCTGGATCAAGAAAGAGTCCAAAACAGAGGTGCTTCAAGGGCTATTTATAGCTTCTGCCATATTGTGGGAATGCTATTGTTTCAAGCACAGTCCTCAGCACATGTAAGGAAGAGGACTATTACCATTTACATAGTGAACAATAAACCACCCTTGTTGTGGAAGGCAAGATGGCTGGCATGGGGAACTCCCATTGCCATTTCAATGAAAGTTGAAGACACCAGCTACCATCCTGGAAGGGTCTCCTCCTCTGTCCCCCAGAAGATCACACCTTCTTGGAGCCACTGTAGGCTGGCCTTCCTGGTAGCTGAAACTCCTGCTATTGCTCTTTAGAGCACTGGAGGCTAAATTGCTGGGCCCATTGAAGTGAATGTCAGAATTCACACTGACTTCATTAGGGTGTGGTTTTTACCCTAAATTTGGAATTCTGATGCCCTACAGGGTAGGGAACCCACTCCCTGGATCAGTCTGCTACTACTGCACCCACACAACCCCTAAAAGGACTTTTTCCCCCTGGATCACAATGGTACTGGACTGATCTCACCTTCACACGACTGAGTTTTACACAGTCCCTAGTTACTACCACTTGATGGCTAAAGAGTAGTGTTTTGTGCATTAAAAACATGGTCCAGCAACAATCTAATCTATTCAAGTTTTCATACTCTGTCCATTAGTGTGATATCTTCACACCTCAGATTGGACAAAGTCTTTATACGGGCACTGGGGTTTCATGCAAACCAAGGCCTTGGGTACTTCTTGTTATGAGAAGCTCATTTATTGTTTTGTTACTCACATTGCAGTAGCCCTAGAAAATCCTTTCAGACAGATAACACCTTACTCCAGATCATTTACAGCTGTGGTTTCTGTGACAGTACAGAAGAAGGGGATGACATAGGAGGGAGGAAAACTGAAAGGAATTGGGGACAATGAAACCCCTAATTGTTGCCATTTCTTGAACCAGTTTAAAGACAGATTGTGACATGCTTACACAAAGGCTTGTCTACATAGGAAAGGTAATGCAGCATCCTCTGGATAGTGGCTTTAAAGTTCACCAGCTAGTCTGCTTTAAATCTGCATGTGGAGACTGTTTGAACACTAAAAATGCCCATGGTTCCATTCTGCTTGTACATTTTAAAGCATATTAAGTTAAGGCACACAAAGCTTACGTTTACCTGAGGGGATAATGCAAAGCTTTTAGCTGTATGTCAGGTAATTTGCAGTACCCAAGGTCTACAAGTAGTGTGTGCACAGGCTGCCTCTTCCATTTTTAATTGATATCATGTGACCAAGTGGCAGTGGGTTTCTGTGAACTGAGGCATGTTGTGGGGCTTCTGGAGCACTTTCATGTTGAATTGCAAAAACGCTGAGATGCTTAGATCCAGGAGCAAATTGGTAAACTCTGGCTTCTGTGCCAGCTTTCAAATGGCGGCTGGAAGGATAACATCCTGGAAACCTGACCCCAGAACGGTGGCAGGCACACAGGTGAATGAACGGGTCACTGACGTAACCCTGCAAAGCATTGTGGGGAAGCCATTAGATGTGTGGAACCCCATTTTGTATAAAAATTATCAGAGGAACTTGCTAGTGTAGCAAGACTATATACTTACAACTGAAAGTGTTGCAAAGTGCTTTACATCACCATTCAAAAGCGCAGGAAGAGAAAGAAGTTTGAGTTCTTAAACTTAATTCCCATTGTCCTAAGCTTTTGTGGAACAGTAGTATTCAAAGTGTAGTGTGGGTGGATGGCAGCTTTACACTGCGCAAACATGTTCCTCTTAAACTCCTTGAGAACGGTGCAGTGATTCACTTACTATACATTGTACTGTACAATGAATAACATTATGTTCCAAACTTCAGAATTACACCCGAGGAGCCGTAAATAATGAAATGTTTTCTGTCTTCCGCAAGTGAAGGCTGTTCGTCTTTTTCTGCTTTTGTTTTTTAACAAGGTAAAAAAACTTACTTCTTTTTCAGGTTTTGGACTCAAGTGATGCCTTTTTCTTTGTAGCAATAACAAATAGGCTCTTCTCACTGATTTGAGGGCACTTCTGATGTTTCAAAGTGCAACTTGTTTGTTCATACAATAAGCAACATTTCTGAGGGGTGGTTGGGTAAGTTGAGGAAAGCGTAAAACTGTAACAGTTCTCCCTCTGCAGTAAAAGATAAGCAATTAGACTGAAAAACAAATTTGTAAAGACTTGGACAATTGCAGTTCTCTAGTCTGATGCCATAATCTCACTCCTTAGATGAAATTAAGGAATCTTAGCTAAAAATGTGTTTCGATGCACCATATCATCGCAGTGCTAAATCTGCTATTCTCTCAGATTGTATTTGGGCCATGGGGGCAGTGACTGGTTCACACTAACTTTCGTCTGTGATTCAAAATCAATTTGGTTCTATTTTTTCATTCTGTTTTCACAAAGTTTACGCCATGTTAAGTACTCTATGATATTCCAGCCTATATGAGCTTTTGCCTGTTGTGAAGCTAGGTTGGGTTGTAGTTTTGGATCTGATGTGCACTGTACATAGGGGTTTAGAGCTACGGATGCCAGTCAGTTATTCCTGACATATTAAAGGATTAAGATTCAGGGCTCTGATTTTGATTGTTCTTCTCTTAAGTCATTTCTTCTTTGGCAGGCAAGCATCTTGTGGAAGTATAAGATGTGACATTGTACATAAAAGAGTGACATTGGAAAAAGAAATTAAATCACACTATGATACAATGTTACTTCTGAGCTCAAGAAGGGGAAGTTATGTTGATACTGTGTGTAGGAATGTAGGGTGGGTTTGGATGGAGCCAGGTGTGCCTGGGAAAGCAGAAACCAGAGCAGTAGATGCTAGACAGCAATTAATTAAGGTAACCAGGGAGTCATTGGCAGGGGGTTGCTAAGGGTGATATGGAAATAAAGGTACGTGACTGGTCTCAGGGACTATATGGGGTGGGTGTGTGTCTGTTTTTTTCCTGTTTTCTCCTTTGTCTATTAACTTGCCTTCTTGATCTGTATAAATTAAGAGACCTGAGCCCTGGAAGGGGACTCACTTTTCTAAATGTATTAGCAGAGCAGCTTTGCTAATAAACAGAGTGGTCTGACAAATTGTGAGTCTTGTGTCTAACTTTGACAATTTGGAGGTCCCACTGAGATGGCAAGCGTCTTCGCTGAGGCTGTGCGATCCCTGACTGCCTTGCAGGACGACCGTGGCAGCCGGCGCCTGGACATTTAGTCCGAGCGGTCCTCCATGAGACGGAAAGGTGCACAACCGCAGCACAGTCTACGCCATCGAACCTGTTGGTTCCCACTCTGTTCTGGTAGGGGTCCCGGGATCTAACTTCTGGAATCTGGTCCTGATCAGGTAATTATTCTTTCTGGGTTTTGACCGGTCTGAGGACTGTCCTGTCTCTGTGTCTGTCCGTCGTCCCTGTGGTGTGTTTGAGTCTGGGTGCCATCTCCGTCCGGGGACTGGCCGACCAAGAGGTTCCCACCCCCGCGGTCTGAATAAGTGAAATCTGCACAATTGCAGCGGCACCACACCTTGGGTATAACCCCTGGTGTGAAAGCAAGGGCGATTGAGGCAGTAGCCTGTGGGCTCCTTTCTGTGTGTTGCACCGAGTACTGCTCTGACAAGCCCGAATTTCCTTCTTGTGTGAGTGCTGTGTGAAGTCCTCCTGGATGGGTAATCAGAAGTATAAGGTAGAACAGTTCCCTAAGGGAACTCCGGCTTATTTTATGTATTTTAGGAGGGGTCCGGACTCTTGTAGGTTTCTTGAGAAATGGTCTAAACTGACCCTGGAGAACCCCAAATTGCAGTGGCCACTGTTAGGTTCTTGGGACAAGGACCGAGTGAACACCTTAAACGACAAACTCGTCCTCCCAAAAAAAAAAAAAAACTAAATTGGCAAAAGGAGAGGTAGGCTGCTTCATGCAGTGGTGGGAAGAGGCAAATCATAGGTGGACTGAATCAAAACTCACCTCTCTTAGAAATTCTAATGATAAATTAAAAGCCCAACTGAATGCAGTCTCTCCCACCACCAGTCCGAGCGCTCCCCTTTACCCAGTCCTGTGTAATGATCCGGATCAAACCCGACCCCCACTATACTCCTGCTCGAGTTAAAAAAAAAAAAAAACGGAAAGAAAAGCCTTCAGTAACTACAGATGATGAGAGCAATGATGAGAATGAGGAAAATACCCTCATTGGCCTCGCAGCCCTGCAAAATATTATGAAAAGACAACCCAAAGCAGACTGCAAAAATTCTGTTGATCTCGCTACCTGGAAAAGAGAATCTGATGGGAGGTTAAAAAAAAAAAAAGAATTCTAATAAAAATGTTGTGGCACCCTTATGAGTCCTTAAGGCGGAAGGAAGTGAGCCCATATGGAATTATAAGCCCTGGACCCATACGGAACTTTTGTCTATAGTTAGAGGTTTTCCCAAGCCACAGGAAAATCTTATCAAATTTGCTGAGGAGTTTCTGTTAATCTGTGAACCTATGAACCCTCTGAGACAGACCTCCTCCAACTGTGTAAACTGTTAGCCACTACCAGTCAGTATGAAAAATGGTTGACTGCCGCAGACTGGCCAGCTGAGGCACGCCAGTCAACCATGAAAAATACTGACCCAGTTCGAATTACTGTAGACAATTCCAAACCTCTGCCTCGCCTGTCTCAGTACACTTTAAATCCTGAAGCAGAGGCTGGTATTGCTCCAGTTATAACCGCATTGAAAGAACAAGGAATTATTGTTCCCTGTTCCAGCCCCTGTAACACCCCTATCCTCCCAGTTCAAAAGGCTAATGGTAAATCGTGGCAGTTTGTTCAGGATCTTTGAGCCATTGACCGTATTGTCATACCTACTTTTCCAGTAGTCCCTAACCCCGCCACAATATTGGCTTCTATTCCGCCAGATGCAACCCATTTTACTGTTGTGGATTTGTGTTCTGCTTTCTTCTCTGTCCCGGTTCACACTGAGTCCCTTGTCCTCCGTTCTCCTCTCACTCTCATGGTTCCTGTTTTAGGAACGACCAAAGTCGCCTCCTTGCAGGATATGCTGTGGCATCCCTCTCTGAAACTATAGAAGCTGCGCCTTTATCTTCTGTAACCTCAGCCCGGGTAGCTGAACTGGTTGCCCTAACCCGTGCTTGCTTCCTGGCTGAGGGGCACTCTGCCACCATTTACACTGACTCTCGATATGCTTTTGGGGTTGTACATGACTTTGGCACCTTCTGGCAGGCTTGAGGTTTCCTTACCTCTGCTGGTACCCCTATCAAGAATGGCCCCTACATTGCCGCTCTCCTGTATGCAGTTTTACTCCCATCTGCTTTAGCCATTGTTAAGTGTACTGGCCACTCAGCTGCAGACACTGAGGTGGCTAAAGGAAATGCACTTGCTGATGTTGCTGCAAAACATGCTGCCACTATGGAGCCTTCGCTAGACGCGTTTCTTGGTTCCCTCTCTGTCTCCGTATCACCACCGTCCCTTTCTGATCTCGCCCAGCTCCAGGACTCTGCCCCAGAAGCAGAGAAAGACTCCTGGAGTGCCCAGGGTTGCTCTCTACATCCCGATTCCCTTTGGCGCTCACCTACTGGTGCCCTCGTAGCCCCTCTTTCACTCTACCCATCTCTGGCCGCCCTGCTACCCGGTGTTTCTCCTGTCGGAAAGGAGGGGATGGTCTCTGCTATGACTAAGGCAGGATGGTGGGCTCCTCATTTCAGCTCTTTTGCAACCCGCCACTGCGCTGCCTGTACTACTTGCCAAAGCTACAATGTAGGCAAGTCTGTGAGAGTAACACAAGGGTTTCGAGGTCTGCCTCAAGCACCTTTCTTACACTGGCAACTTGACTTTCTTCAAATGCCAAAGTGTCAGAAATATGAATTCATTTTAGTTGTGGTATGTCTGTTTTCGGGTTGGATTGAAGCTTTTCCCTGCCGCAAAGCTGATTCATTGTCTGTTGCCAAATGCTTGTTAAACCATATTATCCCTACCAAGGGAATTCCTGCTGCTCTGTCTAGTGACCGGGGAACACATTTTACTGAAAAAAAAAATTGTTCAGCATCTGGACCGGGTATTACATGTCACTCACCTATTGCACTGTCCCTACCATCCACAGAGTGCAGGTGCAGTTGAAAGGCGAAACGGTGTGCTAAAAAATAAGCTTGCAAAAAAAATTGTGACTCTACAGGGTTAAACTGGCCAGCAGCTTTACCACTGGCTCTTATGGAAATTCGCTCATCCCCATCTCAAAGGCACAAATTAAGTCCATTTGAAATCATTATGGGATGCCCTATGCGAACAATGGCTACCATTACCCCAGTGCCAGACCTAAACCTGACTCACAGCACACTCCTTCAGTATTGCAAGGGATTAATGCAAGCTGTGAGTCACATCCATTCACAGGTACGAGCAGCCTGGCCAACGAAACCCACCTTCGAAAGCACGCCTTGGAACCCTGGTGGAAGGGTCCATACCAGGTATTGCTCATTACCCAGACAGCTGTAAAGCTGTCTGGCATCGCAGCATGGATACACGCTTCACAGTGTAAAAAAGCACCATCCCCAGCGGACCAAGCACCACCGCAGAACCACGCAGAGCCAATTTTGGCCCCAGAAAAAGACATAGAGGAACAGCCTGCAATACCTTACAACCTACGCCCCTGTAAGGGTTGCCAGAAGCAGACGGCAAGCAAACAGCAGGACCCGAAAAGAAGCAGTAGTGAACCTAGCGCCTGCTGCCTGGTGGACATAAAACTGTGACTGCGGTTCCCTCAAGAGAGGTTGTCAGAACCAGAAAGCGTCCTGCCTTCAACATGTGTCCCTGGTGGAGCCTAATCCTCAGCTACTGGTTTCTTAAGGTCTGGGGAGTCTGAAGTGACAATGACAATTCTTTTATTCACCAACAAGTGTGGATAGCCCAGACTCTCAGTATCTCTAATTGCTGGGTCTGCAGCCACATCCTGACGTGGAAAAGAAATGACACTTGGGGATTGATGAGAACAAATGCTCCTAAAGTTATAAGTGTGGTGAAGGGAAAGGCCACTGGTGCTGGGTGTGTAATGGGACAGGGCTGAATTTAGGGAGGAGCAGCTGTCTCCAGTATATTGTGTCCCATGGTGTATGGGACTATTCAAATAAGATTGGAGAATGGCAAACCGGGTATGGGGATATGAATTTTTTCTCAACCTGGGATCAGACCGGAAAATCAATCTCTTGCTCCCCCTATAGCCTCCCTGAAAAAAACAACACAATCTTCCAATGTCATGCAAATGTTACTTCTTTCCCCAAGGAAGGTCATCCAGTGCCCTTTGGGGGATATTATTCCTCTTTCGTGGATACCTATATGTCAAAAGGGTGCAGCCAACCCTGCAGCTTTAATAGGACATCATTGGGTCTGTGGGAGAAATGCTTATACCATGTTACCAGCTAACCGGTCAGGTATTTGTTATCCTGCTCAGCTTTTCCCGCAATTCCGTGTGCTTCAATATATACCTGCTAATACTAACAATGTAATAAATCGTGCTAGCCACTTGGAGCAGATTGCATACCTTCTCCACAAAGAGCCAAGTTCCTTGTGGAAATGGCTAAGTGGTTTATTTAATTTCTCTAGCCTAGGAAACTGGTTGTTTCAAGGAATTCTGACTATCTTATTTGGAATTTTAATGATATTTGTATGTTTCCAATTAATCTCTTATTATATCCAAAGCTGTGCAAGGCACACCATCCAACAGGTCACCCCTAACCAGAGTGCCAATCTGATGGTTTTAAATATCACCAATGAGAGGAATAAAAAAGAACGGTTAATGTATGAAACCCGGTAATTGTTGGTCATAGGCGTAGCTTGACCAAAAGGAGGGATTGTGGAAGTATAAGATGTGACATTGTACATAAAAGAGTGACATTGTAAAAAGAAATTAAATCACACTATGATACAATGTTACTTCTGAGCTCAAGAAGGGGAAGTTATGTTGATACTGTGTGGAGGAATGTAGGGTGAGTTTGGATGGAGCCAGGTGTGCCTGGGAAAGCAGAAACCAGAGCAGTAGGTGCTAGACAGTAATTAATTAAGGTAACCAGAGAGTCATTGGCAGGGGATTGCTAAGGGTGATATGGAAATAAAGGTACGTGACTGGTCTCAGGGACTATATGGGGTGGGTGTGTGTCTGTTTTTTTCCTGTTTTTTCCTTTGTCTATTAACTTGCCTTCTTGATCTGTATAAATTAAGAGACCTGAGCCCTGGGAGGGGACTCACTTTTCTAAATGTATTAGCAGAGCAGCTTTGCTAATAAACAGAGTGGTCTGACAAATTGTGTCTTGAGTCTAACTTTGACAGTCTCTAACATCACTACACAGACTAGCTTTAGAGGACAACTTTGAAAACACAAGGCCATGCATAGAAAAGACACACATAATCAATAATGACTACCTTTTGCAGTATGGCAGCAAATCCAAGACTATTACAGTAGGCCAATATTACCAAACACCAGATAAGAATAGTGACTGTGAAATGCTGAGGGCAATTAGAGAAGCTATAAAAATAACAATACTCAGCAATCATGGGGGATTCCAAATAGCCCCATATTGACTGGGTACATGTCAACTCATTCAGAGATAAAATGGCTTGACACCTTAAATAACTGCTTTTTGGAGCAGTTAGTCCTGGAACACACAAGGGTTAGTCCTAGTTGAAGCACAGGATCTGGTTTAAGAGTTGAATATAGCTGAGCTGCTTGTTAATAGTGACCATGGCACAATAAAATGTAACATCCCTGTGGTGGAGAGGAGGATTTCTCAGCTTGGAAAAGGGATGAATAAAATGGGGAGGGTATGATAGAGGTCTATAAAGTCATTACTGGCATAGAGAAAATAAATAAGGAAATGTTACTTACACCTTCACACAAGAACTAGTGGGTCAACAATTGAAAATAATGGGCAACAGGTTTAATACAAACCAAAAGGAATTATTTCTTCACACACTGCACAGTCAATCTGTAGGACTTTTGCCAGAGGACATTGTGAAGGCCCAGACTCTAAGACTGCTTCTACACTAGCAGCTAAAATCAATTATATTAAAATCGATTTTAATGCTGGGTTTTATAAATTCAAATTTGAGCATCCTCACCTTCACACAGGCTCCCCACAAATTTGACATTGCTCCCACACACAAGTCATCAGACATGACTCGCAGCAATGTATTGTGGGAGCCTATCCTTCAGTTCCCTGAAACCTGTAGCATCCTGGGTGTTTCTACTGTTGCAGCATGGGGGAAAAAATGCCCTGCAAGTGGCTGTGGGTATCCGGCTACATCTTCCTACATTTCATTTCCCTCATTCCTCTGCCATATTAAGCAAATGTCCCTTTTTCCAGGCAGAATCTTGCTTGTATAAGTGATTTGTTTTGTTTTTTTTAAGGGAGGAGAGAGGTAGCAAAGTGATTAGAGCATTTGTCTGCTCAACCTGGGGCTGTGAACTCAATCCCTGAAGGGCTGTTTAGGCATATGGGTAAATAGATTTAAACAAAACTCTGTCTGGGATGGTGATAGGTACTGCTGTGAGTACAGACGGCTAGACTCAGTGAAGAAAGTAGCTAGAAAGGGTTAGAAAGAAGATTTTGGGCTTTCCAACCAAAAAGTTCCCAAAATGGGATGCAAAAGCACTGGAGCACATGCAGAAGTGGAGGGGCTGAGGGCAGAAATTCATGCAGCTTTACTGCAGCTTTACTGTAGCTTTGCATTCTGCCCTGAACAGGAGGTAGCTCATAGCTTTTCTGCCCTATGAGCAACCTGAAGAATGAACTGTGACTTAGGGCAAAGGTAAACAAAAGCTGGGTAAGATTAAGGCTTGGATCTGGATTTAAACCTCCTGGCAAAGAAGATCCCCAGAACAAGAATTTTCTCTCAAAGGCCAGTACACACAGGCATTATACTGAAAATGCAAAAGGCTCATTAAAACAGTTATGGTTCCTTTGGTCACTCCAAGCCTTATGTGGATAACTGTGGTAACTGTAGAGCTAATACATTGACTTTAATGGCTTTTGGATCTGGATTTAGACCTCCTGGCGAAGAAGACCCTCAGAACATGAATTTTCTCTCAAAGGTCAGCCACTCTAGTTAGAAAGTTTTTTCTTCCCTTGAGAGAGTATTTTCAATGTTTTTCATAAGAAGGTCTTCTCACTCCAGATTGTTGATCTGGAATGGATTAACCCATAACTCTGAAAAGAAATTCTGTGTCACTGAACGCCTGAGCCAAAGCCAATTGAAATCCATGGGATTATGGTTCCTTCAGTCACTACAAGCCTTATTTGGCTAATTGTGGTAATTATAGAGCTAATACATTGACTTCAATGGCCTTTGCATCAAGCCCATACCAAGGTATTGCTCTGTCACGTTTATATCTTGATGCTCAACAATCTAGAAATGTCCATCTAAGTACACACAGACATTACACTGAATGTCTGTCCTCTCAACTTTCAATGGCACTTCCTATCCACCAAAGGAGACTTGTGCTCCAGTGCTTCACCCTGGTTGGCTGCAATGCCCCCAAACATCAGCCAGCCCCCAAATGTCTTAGCCACTGAGGGAGACAATCCCCGGACAGCTGCAAGGCCCAGAGTATATAATCTGCTGAGGGAGACTTCCCCTCTCCCCCCAGTTGCTTGCAAGGTCCCCAAAGAGCTGCCAGCCCTGAATAGCTTAAGCCACTGAGGGAGGGAGACTTCCCCTGAGCAGTTCCAGGACCCTCACCATGTGCAAGCTCCCTAGCAGCATGTTCAGCACATCCTTTTATTGGTTCAGGGTCAAGCCGTGTGATGGTCAGAAGTCCCAGAAGGAGAGGATTAGGTTGGATATTAGGAAAAAACTACTTCACTAGGTGCGTGGTGAAGCACTGGAATGCGTTGCCTAGTGAGGTGATGGAATCTCCATCCCTAGAGGTTTTTAAGTCCTGGCTTGACAAGGTCCTGGCTGGGATGACTTAGATGGGGTTGATCCTGCTTGAAGGAGGGAGCTGGACTTGATGACCTCCTGAGGTCCCATCCAGCCCTGTGATTCTATGATTCTATGCATCTGGGTGCCGGAAAGTTCCAGACTCCATGGCACCTCTCGCTGAGGGAAGGGAGGAGATGTGAGGATCAGGACAAAACGTAAATGGCTGAAAAGAAGTTTCGTGGCCTCTCATACAAATATGACCCACACCCACAGCCTAGGGGGGCAGCGTCTGGCACCAGGCAGTGCAGAAAAAAAGGCAGCTAGCAGAGGTAGATTCCGAACCACAGACCCACAGCCATGCTCATAGCAAAGAAAGAAAGACGTTTTTCAGCCTCTCATATGAGCATGGGCTTCTAGGTGCTGAACTGAAATGGTGTTCCTGTTGCCCAGTTCTTGCGCACCTAAGAGCAGTGGAGAGGGAAGAGGCCAGAGCAGAGAACTGTGGGGCATTGTGGGGCACATACAGGACATCTCTGGAGGCTAATGAATTCGATTTAAAGACATGGCACATCACACTAGCCTTCATTCAGAATTTTAGATTTGAAATAAACACTATGCTCGTCAGGTTCCGATGATATAATATCAATATTATATCAATTTGAGTGCTCCATAAATCAAGCTAATGGTATTTATAGTGAAGACAGGCACTTGGTACAATCGAGCTAAATGCCTTAAATTCGATTGTATCTCGTAGTGTAGACACAGCCTAACAGAGTTCAAAAGAGAATTAGCAAAGCTCATGAAGGATAGGTGCATTGATGGCTGTTAGCTGAAATGGGCAGAGATGGTGTCCCTAACCTCTGTTTGCCAGAACCTGGGGCTGGATAATTTAAAGATTACCTGTTCTGTTCATTCTCTCTGAAGCACCTGTCGTTGATCAGTACTGGAAGACGGAATACTGGGATAGAAGGACATTTCTGGTCTCACCCCACATAGCTGTTCTTATGTTCAGGGTTTTATAAAGCCAATGATGCCAAACTTTGACAGAGGTAGTTAAAATATCCAGGGTTGTTTAAAATAATACCTCTACCCTAGAAAGCAATCATATCCTGTATAATTCTTTGTTGCATCAAGTTCACAATAGCACATATGATTATCCAAATCACAACATCTCAATTTCCTTCACTAGTTGTGCTTGCCTGGTATCCCTATCCCAGAACTCCCTTCATCCCTCCCATCCCCAGGGTAATTATTAATTGCCACTGACCTAGGACCAACGGATAGATTGTTAGGGAAATATTGGAAGGGACTGTGATGAAGAACCTCTGAATTGGCAGGCCAATCAGATCCTAAGTATCACAGGACTTATTGCGAAAAAACCTGTTATGTAGCACTTTAATGGCTAACAAAATGATATATTAGGTGATGAGCTTTCAGGGACAGACCCACTTCTTCTGACCAGGAGAAGTGGATCTGCCCCATGAAAGCTCATCATCTAATAAATTATTTTGTTAGTCTTTAAAGTGCTACATGACTGCTCTTTTTTTTTTTTTGATAGAATACAGACTAACCCAGCTATCTCTCTGTTACTATAGGACTTAACTGCATTTGAGATTTCCTGATTTACCTAGGAAATGAAACAAAGTACTGGTGGAATAAAATAAATATAGAGAATTGCATGCGTACACCACACATTCCTAAACCACAGGGCTGAAATGTTATGATATTATCCAATGTCAGCATCAAAACATTAGCTAGTGAAATAATGAAGAATCATACATTTTTAATATCAGAATTTGCCATCATCTAGATTAACTTCTAGTTTAACAAAAGCCCTAGAGTTTCAGAAGATACTTCTGGCTTGAGAACAATGACTTGTATTTCATCAAAGTAATCTTCTAGAAAGACAACTGTCTTAATGGTTTAAAAAAAGCAGAATATTGCATTTCCTGTTGTAGTTGTGAATGGGTGGAGAAACAAGTTCTTAAATTAATAGCTTTTGCAATGCTTCAATCTTCATAGTGTTGAGGCCAAAACTTCTTGGTTTTTTATTGCTTCCTCATCAGAAGTTATACTTGTCATAATGGAATAACTTCCTCCCCCAGTATCATATTCTGTAGTTAATCAACTAATAGTGTAAGTGCAGCCAGTCCCTTCTCCTACCGTAACAATAAACTAATCGTTTCTTATAGTTGTGGGTTTTATAGACAGCTATTTTAAATTGAAAATAATCACTTTCCTAAATTAAAAACATTAGATCCTATGGCAATCGTTCTATAGAGAAAACACACGTTTATATCCCAATATTTACCAGTAAACCAGATGTTTATCCATTTGTCTCCTCTCTGACTAGCATGCAGCTGTTTAAGTAGTTTCCAAAGCAATAGCTGTATCTGTGGCAGACATCTATGCTTGGAAAGCAATGTGCAGACAATGGTTTGTTTACAGAAGATAATCATTCTCCTCCCTCCCCTCTACAATGCAGAAATTTCAAGGAAGAAACTGCTACAGAATTAAATTAGATTGGGGTGATGTGCACCCATCAGTCTCAGTCAACAACAAGTAAGAAAAGCATGGATGTGATTGTTTATTATGTGACTATTTTAAAAAAAATATGTCAACTTTAGGGTTTTTCCCCTAAACTTGGAAATGCACAGATTGCTATTTTTCTGCCCTTTCTCATTTTAAACCATATAACAGTCTAATTTGTATGATGGCACTTGAGGGGAGTCTGTGAGCTGTAGATGTCTCTGTAGAAGATAGCATTTGTCTAATCAGAGCTCAGTAAAGGAGTGGAAGCGTTTACAGTCAGAGTTCTAGATGTATTCAGGTGACTAACAAATGCAGATAGACTTTTAGTAAATCTCACTAGGAGCCTCTTAAGACACTTAAACACATCTAGAAATCTGGTCTCGGTCCCTACAAAATTAGTGCCCAGCATGATATTAGTACTATAGCTTTTCCAAGAATGACTGTCTTCTGGTTTTGACAGAAAGTCAAGCCTTTACCCACTTATCCTCATGAAGGTCCCATAGCACTTTTTGCAAGTGAGAAGCTAGAAGAGAGGAACTGAATTTAAGTTGATGTGGATAACTGTTAGAGTTTGTAGGAATTTCAATCCACAATTTTCAAAGCTAAATATGGCCTTCATTTTTCTACAAGTGTTTTAAATATTTTTTCATTTTTAAAAATATTTTAATTGTAAAACCGAAATACACAATTTTGACCAAAAAAGCAGTAAGAAAGCAGATGAGAAGAATGATTATTTCTTTCTAATTGTCTAGTGAAAAATACTTTGTTTCTTTGTTTGTTTTGACCAGCTCCACTAACTAGTTTGTGTGGCTACATTCTTGCTACATTTTCCCCTGAATGTGGTATGGTTCTTCTACTCCTAACTTAAACTTAAGTTGCTGTGAGCTTTCCACACTGTTATGTTCCATTTTTGAAGTTGCTGGATTTTATTCTCAGGTGAGCCCTGATAGTGGAAAAGGTATAAAATATTTTGGGAATCGATGGGATGAAACACACCCTCTATAATTATGCTGATATTCAGTTAAATTCAGGTAATTCTAAATTTCTATTTTTTAACAGTTGAGGGATTGTCATTCACTCCTGGGCATACAAATTGAACCTCTCTAGTCTGGCACTCTCTCATGTGGCAATATCTGTAATCCAGCATGATTTTACTTAGCCAGACAACCACTTATCATGGGTGTGGCCAAGTTTCCTGTGATCCCATAAAATTTATTTACAGCCACCAGTCTTGGCTGTCAGTGTTCTGTGCTGTTATTTAACTGTAATTTACCCTTACCTGTCTTCTAAGAGCCCAGTAACCAGTGGAAATGTTGGTAACGCTGCTAGACAATATTGATCTTCCATGGTTCACCACATTCTCTCATTCAGCACTGGTCAGGGCCCCAGTGTCCTAAACTAGAGAGGTTCAACCAGTACCTTTATTATTCACTTCTGAAAAATGAAGTTACTTTATCATCTAATGGAACAGAAAGCTATGCCGTCTTATGTTCTTTTCTCTCTCTCTCTCTCTCTCTTTTTTCTTTTCTAAGAAAGGTACTCACAAATTTTTGGCTGATATAAGTATACACCTCCTGCCTAGAAATCAATGCACATTAGCTCATCTGTGTATACCTCTGAGTTCTGTCCAATCTTAGAAACATTACATTTTAATATCAATGAGCTGACTGTGCATGCCACGCTGGAATGAATTGCCCTCATGGACATAGATGAACATCTTGGCAAAGTCAAACTGAAATCAGTGGTTTGCCACATAGGTGCAGATCTCTCTTTGATTTCATGTATTCAGTTGCAGGATTCGGATGTATACCACCAGATACTTTCAGACCAAAAAATTCATTCACAAAGGTGTTATTAATGTGTTCCCTTGCACATTTTGTAGTAATAGTTACAGTTATTAATGGGCAAATTTCCGGAGGGAAAGATAAGAAATCTGCAAAAATCAAGAGCCAAACAGATAAATTACCAACTGCTTCCTGTAAACGTTCTCACTTCAGCTTATCAGTATGAAACCATTGAGTATATTCACAGTTTGTGCATAATTGCAGCCCTAGGTATCCCTGTATTCATAACCTGCAACTACTGCAATGTGCAAGACAATTGTACAAAATAAACTATGGCTATGTCTGCACTACAGCAATCTGTCGACAGAAATTACTGTTAGAAGATATGTTCTGACAAAACTTCAGACAACAGATCACAGCAACTCACAAGAGTGTATCGCTCTGTCGATCCGCTCTGTCAACAGAGAGCAGCTGGACTGCCCCAACCACTCTCTTAACAGAACAGCCAACTGGAAGCACAACAGACAGGGCTGCCCGGTAACCTAGATGCACTGTCTGTCGACAGAGGACCCCTGCAATGCCATATGACCTTTTTGTCAACAGTCTGTCGAGAAAGGCATTCTGCCTTGTGGGGGAAAGGCAGAAGGCTGTCGACAACAGTGCTAAATCCTGGCAAGAGTATGTTGACAAAATGCATTTTTAGTGTGGACATTCCCTGAGTTTTGTCAACAAAATCGGGATTTTGTCAACAAAACTCTTTAGTGTAGATGTAGCCTATATGATGCACTGTATGAAGGCTAATAAAATACTGGTAATTAACATAATTGGAAAATGCACATGTTAATATTATGTGTGAAGCTATGAATTCCCTCTGTACAATGTTTATAGAAAATATTTAAAACTAGACAGGCTAGCTAGGGTCAAGGTGATAAAAATGGCTGTTGTAGATAAAGGATTTCAATTAAAAATAAGTAGTTCTGAAGCAAACTATCCTGAAGTTTCTCTGATTGTTCATGTTAAATCTTTACATTTCTCTTGGGTACAGTCAGCACACATTTAATGCTTTTCCTACTAACAAATTCGCATCCATGTACTACTTTTTCTTAGTAAAAAAAACATCCTCAACTAGTTTTGTGTTTCTAACTCCACCTAGAGATTGCTAAGATTGAAAAAAATGTGTACATCCTCAAAAGGCCTTTCTTTTTTATAATCAAGGGGTAATGGAACTTGCGAGACCTCTTGGATTTTGTGTAGGGTTAGTGATTACCACAGGTTTAAACTCCACTTTTAAAAAAGCTAAATGTCCTAAAAGTGACACTTTGATGCACACAGAAGATGGATGTAACTGAGCACAATTTAATAGTGCTATTAGAAAGCAAAATGTCAATTGTAACTATAAGACTTTCATCTTTAAGAGTAGTAATTCTAACAATGACACCATTAAGTCATCTAGAACACAATCTTGATATCTCCCTGTCAGAACATTTCCTTCCATTTCAAGACATTTTTTTTATTCTGCCAGATGTCATGAGGGGTTAAATTCACACAATCAGTGCCACAAATTTAGTAATATCCCAATGCATTAAGGGAAGTGAGGATTGGAGTAAGAAATAATTTCTGTCAAAATCCGAGCTTAATCTGGGTTAACTCAGGAAGCACATAAAATCACACTATATATTGGAGGATGGATTCTGATATTCTTCTTTCACAATCACAGTATGTATAGAAAAACAAAAAGCAGTGCAGTAGCACTTTCAAGACTAACAAAATAATTTATTAGGTGGTGAGCTTTCATGGGACAGACCCACTTCTTCAGACCATAGCCATATCAGAACAGATTCAATATTTAAGGCACAGAGAACCAAAAATTGTTATCAAGGTAGACAAATCAGAAAAAGTGTAATCAAGGTGTGCAAATCCAAAGAGCAGAGGGGTGGTAGGAGCAGGGGAAGTCAAGAGTCAGATAAAGCAAAGTATGTAAACAAGTCCTTATAATGGGCCAGGTAATTGCCATCCTGGTTCAAACCACGTGTTAATGTGTCAAATTTGAATATACAAGAGAGTTCCACACTCTCTCTCTGCAGGCAGTTGTTAAAGTTCCTTTTCAGTAAAGCACAGACTTTCAGGTCATTTACAGAATGGCCCACTCCATTAAAGTCTTGGCTGACAGGCTTGTGAATTAAAAGTTTTCTGATTTCTGTTTTGTGTCCATTTATTCTTTGTCAAAAAGTGTTTACCATTTGTCCTATGTACATAGTATGTGAGCATTGTTAGCACAAGATGGCATACGTGATGTTAGTTGAGGAACATGAGAATGTGCCCATGATTCTGTGAGTAACCTGGTTAGGTCCAGTGATGGTATCTCCAGAATAGATATGTGGACAAAGTTGGCAACGGGCCTTCTTGCGAGGAAAAGTTCCAGGATTGGTATTATTGTGGTATAGCCTGTAGTTGCTGGTGAGAATCTTCATAAGGTTGGGAGATCGTCTGTAGGAGAAAACAGGCCTTTCACCTAGGGCCTTCTGCAGTGTGGCATCCTCATTAAGGATAGGTTGTAGGTCTTTAGTGATGCGTTGCAGTGGTTTGAGTTGGGGGCTGTAGGTAATGACCACTATTGTCCTGTTGTTGGTTTTTCTGGGCCTATCTTGAAGTAGCTGATTTCTGGGTATTCATCTGGCCCTGTCAATTTGGTTTTTTTTTTACTTCTCCTGGTGAGTAATTCAGGTTTATGAATATTTGGTAGAGATCTTGTAGTTTTTGGTGTCTGTCAGTAGGATCAGAGCAAATGTGATTGTACCTAAGGGCTTGACTGTAAACAATGGATCTTTTTGTGTGTGCAGGATGGAAGCTAGAAGCATGTAGGTAAGTATAGTGGTCAGTGGGTTTCTGGTAGAGTGTGGTACTGATCAGGCCATCATTGATTTGTACTGTAGTGTCCAGGAAGTGTACCTCTCACATGGTGTGGTCAAGGTATAAGTTGATGGTGGGGTGCAGATTGTTAAAGTCTCTGTGGAATTATTCTAGAGTCTCCATACCATGGGTCAAAATCATAAAGATGCTGTTGCTGTATTGTAAATAAAGGAGGGGTAGTAGGGGACGAGAGATGAGGAATCATTGTTCCAGGTCAGCCATAAATATATTAGCATATTGTGGGGCCATGCGGGTGCCCATAGCAGTTCCACTAATCTGGAGGTATAACTTGTCCTCAAATCAGAAATAATTGTGGGTGAGAACAAAGTGACAGAGGTCAGACACTAGATTGGCTGTAGTGACGTCAGGGATGATATTCCTGATCGCTTGTAATCCATCTACATGTGGAATATTAGCGTACAGAGACTCTACATCTATGGTGGCAAGGATGGTGTTGTCAGGTAGTTTTCCAATGTTTTGTAATTTCCTCAGGAAGTCAGTGGTATCTCGGAGATAGCTGGGAGTGCTGGTGTTATAGGGTTTGAGGAGGGAGTCTACATAACTGGAAAATCCGGTGGTGAGGGTGCCAATACCCAAAATGATCAGGTGTCCAGGGTTTCCAGGTTTGGGGATTTTGGGAAGTAAATAGAATAATCCAGGTCAGAGCTCAGATGGCGTGTCTGAGCGAATAAGGTCCCGAGTAGCAGCAGGGAGTTCTTCAAGTAGTTGTTGTAATTTCTTTTGGAATTCCAAAGTGGGATCAGAGGAGAGAGGTCTGTAAAATGTGATGTTGGAGAGTTGTCTGGCTGCCTCCTGTTCGCAGTCTGACTTATTCATGATGACAACAGCACTGTCTTTGTCAGCTGGTTTGATTATAACGTCTGGGTTATTTTTGAGACTCTGGACAGCATAGCATTCATCATAATTGAGATTATGTCTCATTTGATATTGTTTGCATATAATGTCAGTCTGATCATGCTTGCAGAAGCATTGTCCGTAGAAATCCAGACTTTCACTATGACTGTGGGGAGAGTCCACATAGAGTTCTTCTTCTTTTGGTGTTGGTGGGAGGGGGGGTCAACACAGTCAGACTGATGTTGAGAGGTGTGTTGGAAGAATTCCTTTAGATGGAGACGGTGAAAGAAGGCTTCAAGGTCACCACAAAATTGTATTAGGTTCGTGGAGGAAGTAGGACAGAAAGAAAGACCCCAGGATAAGAGAGACACCTGTTGGGCTGAGTTGGTGCCTGGAAAGGTTAACAGTATTGTTCGTTGAGCTGTGGTTGTTGTAGTATCCTGAGGTATGAAGTAATTTAAATAATTTATTGTCCTTTCTTTTTTGTTGGAAGTGGAAGTGTGTTTTATAGATTTCTTGTCTGGTATACATAAAGTCTCTTTCTGTGAAATCTTGTGTGGATGCCTGATTATTGATGAAAGTTTCAAGTTCAGAGCTCATCTTTTGTTTATTGTAAAGGATTTTGATCAAGTGGTTCCTCAGTTTCTTAAGAGAGTTTGTGGCATAGATTCTTGCTGTAGTCAGTGTAGTACGTTGATTGTAATGGGTTTTTCACTGTCAGTCCCTTGGGTATAGTGTCCATTTTCTCGCATTTGTAGAGAAAGATGATGTCTGTCTGGATCTGAGCAAATTTTTTCATGTAGTTGATGGATCTCCATTCCAAACAGCTGAATGTGGTGCCTTGCATGTTGAATAGTATCAGAGAGATACAGTATGTATAGGAAACTGCAGTTTCAGACAGCTTTCTTGTACATGGGCTAGCTTTCTACCGAAGGTACTCACCTGCCCCCAGTCTCCATAGAATCTAAGCACCTCAGAGTCTTTAAGGTTGCCCTCTTTGAAGTAACCTTGTGAGGCAGAGGCAGAGGCAGAGAAGCACCTGCCTCTGAATCTTTCCACAGCTTTCCATGCATACACACCTGAGCCCACCAGGAACAGGAGGATACCTGTGCCCACATGAGGCTCAAGTCTGCAATTCCATGTCTTCATTCAGACAAACTCACACTGAGTGTGGACTGGGCCCAAGAGTAGCACTGGGATGTGGAAAATACATCCATACATTTCTGAGACATTGCAGCTCTTGTAGAACTCATTGGAACCCAGCTCTGTGGTGCACCACAGCGTCTTGCAAAAGAAGCAAATATGACCAGCACTAATTCAGTCTCACAGCTATGATAAACAACAAGAAGTCCTGTGACACCTAATAGACGAACATATTTTGGAGCATAAGCTTTCGCGGGCAAAGACACACATACATCTGACGAAGCGGGTCTTTGCCCGCGAAAGCTTATGGTCTAAAATATCTGTTAGTCCATAAGGTGCCACAGGACTTTGTTGTTTTTGAAGATACAGACTAATTTGGCTACCTCTCTGATGCTTACAGCTATGATAGTTACTTTAGCTGCCACAAAAGAAGCTGCAGAATGTGTCTGTGTCTAACTTTTTGGAGGATAAAAAGAGCTTATTCTCTTCTTTTTAAACTACTTCCATGAAAATTAACGTTCATCCATTTCTGCTCCTATTTGCTACCCAAAGTCTTCTTATGTTTGTGCCATAATGCCCACAACAACTAATTGTGATTCCACAAATGTACGTTGTGAGTGCAAATGTAAAATAATTAAGAAAAACAGATTAACTCCTGAGAAACAACAATCCAGTTGTCAAGCGCGTGTTTTTTTGCGGGAGTGGGGAAGGGCACAAAAGGGGAGGAGAGACTAAAATCACTCCAGAAGGTATGTGTAGTGGAATTTTTCTTGGGTAGATTGCTCATCAAATTCACGTTAAGGCATCAGTGGGTCTGTAGATCTCAAACCAATATTCTAATGGGTGGTTACCCAACTAACAAAATGTGACCTCTTTTATTTCACTTTCAGAGGAGTAAATGATAGGACAGCATCTGTGTTCAGTTCAGAGCTAAGCCCGAACAACAGTGCTTTGAGCATGATCCCTATTTTAGCTCAGGGCAAAAATAGTTTCACTTTCATGAACACTGAATTCTTTCTCAATTTACCAAATGCCTGTGGCACTAGAAAACCACCTGCCGTTGACAAGGGTTTTTTAGTACCACGTCTCCCCCGGTCTCCCTCTAGTGGTGTGGAAAGCAGCTTGGCTGTGACTTTTGCACATGTATATTGCAACCGTCACTTGAGGTCAAACACATCAGAAGCCCATTGTGTGAAGTTCAGCACAAACATAGGAGGTGACAAACTGGAAGGGGGGAGAATTTTCGTCACTGTTACAGAATGTGTGACAGATTCAGGAGCCCCACCAATGGAACCTAAATGCTTTTGTGGCTTATGTTCCACCATGTCTCTGTGTGCTATTCTTTCTTTAATAGCATTGAAGACAGTTCTGTCCCATCAGCATTAGCAGTCATAATGCATTCAACAATCAACAACAATTGAGGAAGGTTCAGGAGGAATCTATGGCTAAGAACCGGCAAGTAATGGATCATCATGCAAGTGCAGGTGGACCTGAGTTACATGTGACAGAATTTAATGGTTATGAATGTGAGTATATCGCTACTAGAGACAGCAGTAATGCTCACTGCAGAGCTTAGCAATTCACTTTAGTTAGGATTTGGATATCTGTTATTTGTATTGCCTAAAAACTCAATTTTCCACAGGGAGAAAACCCCATTTTCCAAACACCTCCAGTCTAGCTTTCCTAATATTGAAAAATGTCCACCAGGGATAAGGGTTGAGAACAAACTCACTTTTATATGCTCCCACTAACTCCTACCTTCTAACTTTATTGAAACTGTCCAACTATCCTCAGCTACCATCTCTGTCAACCTCAGCCATAAATGAAGACTGCAAGGCAATAAGGATGGAGATCACTGGAAAACTGGACAAGGGATGCTCTCTAATGTGTGTCTACACAGCAAAGTTATTTTGAAATAATGGCTGCTATTTCAAAATAAATTTGTGAGCATCTACACAACAACTGCTATATCAAAATATTTTCAAAATAGCAGAAGGTTTATTTTGAATTTGGTAAACCTCATTCCATGAGGAATAGCGCCTATTTTGAAATAGATATTTCGAAGTAGAGGCTGTGTAGACCAGGGATAAAGGCTATTTTGAAATAAGCTACAGTCCATCCAAGGGCTTTATTACAAAATAGGCTCTATTGTGCCTGGATGCTCTATTTTGAAATAGCTGAGCACTATTTCAAAAAGCATTCTGGCTGTGTCAACACTTGCATTCCTCTTTCGAAAGAGGAATGCAAATAAGGGAAACCAAAAATGCAAATGAGGTGCATATTTACATATCTGGTGCCTCATTTGCATATGCTTTCAAAAGACTTTTTTTGAAAAGAAGAAAAGCAGTGTACACACTCTTTCGAAAGTAAACCCCATTTCCGAAATAAATCGTCTTCCCTTTTTTATGGGAAGAAGGGTTCTTTTGAAGGTGAGGTTTATTTTCAAAAGTGTCATGTCTACTCTGCTTTTCTTTTTTTTTTTTTTTTTGAAAAAAAGCTCTTTTGAAGGAAGAATATGCAAAAGCTATTCCAGATATGTAAATATGCACCTCATTTGCATTTCAATTTCCCTCATTTACATGCCTCTTTTGAAAGATGAATGCAAGTGTAGACATTGCCTCTGTGTGCAGACACAGATTTTGAAATAAGCTATTCCAGAAAAGCTTATTTCAAAATAACACTGCTCTGTAGGCATAGCCTAAATGCATAGTCTCCCAAATACGTAAATCGTACTATGGGGGAGTTAAAAGTTTAAAAAGTGGTTAAGATTTTTAAGCCTGAAACAGTAGTATGGGCCATAGGGTTAGGGTTAGGGATAGTGTCAGTGACTGCCCTCAGTCTCTGTCATGGAGCTTTGCCTGTATTACCTTGAAAATAAAGAACTTTGTTTAAACAGAATTGTTTGGATGGCTCTGAACATCTGCTGTGCAGCAGGCGGGGGAAAATACTGCACTACTTCCTGAGGATTACCACGTTTGGTCAAAGTGAAATATAAAACTCCAACTTATTCCTTCCTCGTAGGGTATACTTCTTTCTTTTCTGTTATTAGGACGCAGGTGTAGTTGAAAACCTGTCCAACACTTGAAAGGCAAATAAACTAAGCTTGTCATCTTCGGCAAAGGTATGATTACTTTTTTCTGCCATTCAAATAACTGTTTGGCTGACCTTTGTTAAATGTTGCACATTCCTCGTACCTGTAAAAATAGATCTGAAATCAGTCTTTAAAAGTTACTCACTCACTACATTAGCCAGTAGTCTGCTTTTTCTTTTTTAATTACCATAAAGTGACAGTGAGTTGATGCAGTTATATCTAATTGGTTAGGGTATTTGGCTTACTTCATTCATGAACAATGGCAGATGATACAGTGTTAACGTGGACTGATTTATAGCAGATGTCAGTCATGGTACAGGAGTCACTCTATTGGCCCATTAGGAAAACTATTAACAGGATGTCAACAAAGACAGAAGTCCAGTGGTGGCTATTTATAATGGTACAACTTTCTAGGAGAGTTGTGTGAGATCATCATTCAGGAAGAAATCTTCAAATGTTTTGGAAGCCATAACATTGTTAATGAAAATTTTCAGATCACGTCATTATTATTGGTAATTCCTAGATATGTAAAAATAGAATGGCTGCATCACCTGTCTATGAAAATGAAATAACATCTCTAGTATTGAAACAAATATGTCTACTCAAAAAAGTAGCAAGTAGCCACCAGAATTGATGCTTATAACCATATCCAAAAATTAGAGCTGGAAGAATATTAAGATACATTAGTGACTATTAAACAGAAGGAATTTCAATTTGTGATTAAACAAAGCAGCACTGCAAACTAGATCATCAAATCAGAAAACACAAACAGTGACAAGGGACCAATCAAATTGCATAATCCATTCTCGATATTTAATTTTCAGAGATACACAGGAAAATAGTCAAGTGAATACAGCAATCACATTTTCCAAAACTCTGTTTGCAGACAGGTTTAGAGAACCAGCTTCCTTGAATAAATCGTTCTTTAAAAGTCACTCATCTGCCTCTACTCTAGGTGGGCACTGCCTAAAATAACATGTGCCATGTCTGAAAGGGCCATTTAGCTTTCTTCTAGATATGGTCCTAGTTACCATGTTTGGCCCTGTAGCTGAACTTCTGAAAAGGGTGGTCACATTCAGCTTTTTGGCTCAGCCTACCAAAAAGATATGTATAAGGACCTTGAAACTCATATATAAGAAAATATAAGATGCCCAATCACCTCTATCGCTGTATGAAATTAGTAAAAACTGAATGTTAAAAAAATTAGGAGCCTTTCGAAAGGACCCCCAGACTTCAAAAGCCCCTTATTCCCATTTGGTTTTAGGGAGAAGGGGCTTTCAAAATCTGGGGTGTCCTTTCGAAAGGCCCCTGTCTACACCAGCGGCATGTGTTTTGAAAGCAGCACTTTCAAAATACACGTAGCCACAATTATGCTAATGAGAGGCTGCATATGCATGGAAAGACCTAATTAGCATCCGCTGAAGTGGCTCATTGGCATCCCCCCTTTCGAAAGGTGGTGGCTAGTGTAGCCACAGCCTATATGTATAGACCATTCATGCAATTTTTCCTCTTCCTTCACCTACACCGCTCAAGTCTTGCCTTGTCTATATGTTAACGCCAGTGTGTTATCTGTATTTACAGCTAAGCTGTGAATGGTCAGTACAGGTGAAATTAAACAGACTGACAACAAAGGGGCACGGAAGTAGGATGGACAAGGTCTCACTTTCATATGAGCATACACACTATTCTGGCTATCCCATTTCATTCTATGCCTCAACAAACTGGTTAAATCATGAATTTGTGGGCTGAAGAGAGAGAAATTATGGAGCAATTTACAGAGGGGAACCAGCCATTTCAGGACTTGGAAATGGTGTTCAGTTGGCAAGACTTGGGTTCTACCTGCTGTCCTCTGTGGACCATTTCATATCCCAGAAGAAACCAGCTTTAAGAAAATCTATCTTTTGGGAGAGCTTGGAGAGGGGAAAATATTATATTCTATGTAACAAATTATGATTGGCGTTGAGAAAGTAAATAAAGAAGTTTTATTTAGCCCTTCAGATAACGCAATACCCAGGGGCAACCCAATGACATTCATGACAGATTTAAAACAAAGGAAAGGTAGTACTACCTCATGTAATGCATATAATGTGAAACAGGCCACTGAGAAGGGCAGCGCTGTAATTAAGTTCCAAAAAGAATTAAATAAGTCCATGGAGGATCAAGATAGTCAGCGATGCAACCCTATTATCTAGGTATCCCTAAGCCAGCTATGATGATGGAGGAAATTGCCCTAGGGACCTTTCAGTCACTGCTGGAGCCCTGTGCATCATGGTACAGGTAGCCCCAAGGGCTGTCTGTGGGGAGGAATGGCACAGTCTGGGCAGTGCTGAGTGCTGACTGTCTCCATTCCTGCCCCTTTTGTCTGAGGCCCCTTCCAAGGGCATGGGGCTGCCCCCAACATCACCACCACCTTGCTCAAGGGTCTGGTAATTCTGTTGGCCCCCTTGCCCAAAGCCTCTGACTGCCAAATTCTGGGACTGGCAACAAGGGTTGATCTCCAGAGGTTGCCTTTTCTGTTTATTCACTTCAAAGTAGGGATATCCAGTGTTTGGCCTAAGGATGATACATCCACCAATGCATTTCATAAAGCCTGATGCCTAGTTCAACACGATATATTAAAAATCTTATTAATCTGCATTTTGTCATTATGTTTATATCATTTTAATTTACACTAAGTAAATAGACAACACCGTATGTAGGTTATGTCAATCTAAATATAAACCAATACAGGTGACTTTAAATCTCATTATCATATGCAGAATCTGATTCTCCCACAAAAGGTTCTGCTTAGGTACATGTGGTCCTCCTGTGTAATAAGACTGAGCACAACTGCTTTGAAGCATCTGATGCTGGACATTTTAAGAATACAGGATACTGGGCTGGAAGGTCTAGTATGGCTGTTCTTGTATTTTGCTACTGTGCATCTGAAATTCTTTTGCAAATTGTCCCCATTGTACTCTCTTTTTTTATTTCATGATGCACATTAATTACCTGTAAATTAAACTGATGTCTATTGTATTTTAGCATTCCACCAGTCCACTATTTTCATCTGGATAATTTATTTCCTGGGATATTACGATAAGCATGCAATTAATAAAGCTGCCCAAAATGGGCTGAATTGAATTCAGATGACGGAAAGCACTGCCATTTCTGTCAAGTAAGAAATAGTAAGGCTTTGAAAAATGAAAGGCATTCTGAGAAGTCCCTCTATGAGTTCAAACCTAAGGGTTGGAACAGTGATGTTTTCTAGAAAACTACTCTCTGACTGTGTCTACACTAGAGATTTTTGTTGACAAAGCTCATGGAGCAGCTACACGCAAAATGCATTTCATCAACAGTTTGTCGACAAAACTCAGCACTGATACCGACAGCATTTTGCCTCTCCACGATGAGGAATAATGCCCTTGTTGACAGTTTCTGTCAACAAACAAGCTGTGTAGACACTCCAGGGGACCCTCTGTCGAGAGACAGGGCTTCTGGTTCACGGGGCAGCCCTGTTTGCTGGACTTCCATTTGGCTGTTCTGTTGAGAGAGTGGCTGGGCAGTTTGGCTGCTCTCTGTTAATGGAGCAGATCACTTTTCTGATCCACTTTTGTATGTGCACGTGATCTGTTGTCAGTAGTTCTATTGAAAGATCTCTTCTGACAGTAACTTCTGTTGACAGATCGCTGTAGTGTAGACATAGCCTGTAAGGCTATGTCTAACCTATGAGGTAATATTGATTTAAGTCAATTAAAAATTTTGTCTATTTAAATCAATTGGTTTTTAGCCTGATTTTTCCAAGTGCCTGTCTTCACTGTAAATTCCATTAGCTCGATTCAAGGAGCAGTAAAATTGACATAATATTGATATCATAACATGCTAGTAACCTGACAGGTGTAGCATTCAAGTTGAATTTAAAACTCCGAATGAAGGGTAGTGAGGAAGCGCCATGTCTTTCAGTCAAATTCATTAGCCTCCAGGCATGTCCCGTATATGCCCCACAGTTCTCCGCTCTGGCCTCTTCCATCTCCACTGCTCTCAGGTGCTGAGGAATTAGGCAACAGGAAGACCGTCTGGCACCTGGAAGGCTGTGGCTGTAGGGTCATGAAGGCTGCAAAATCTCTCTTTTTGTTTGCTAGTAGCGCAGCTGTGGGGTCTGTGGTTCTGTGTATACCCCTGCCAGCTGCCTTTTTCTTCTGAGCTGCCTGGCACCTGCCACTGCCACCCCTCCCACCATGTGGCAACTAGGCTGTGGGTGGGGGTCATGCTTGTCTGATAGGACAAGAAAATTCTTTTCAGCTGTTTCCATGTTATCCCACACCCCACCCGCAGAGCACCTCCTTTTCCTCCCCAAGAGGCGCCACGCATTCTGGAACTTTCCCTCGCACGTTAGTGTGGCAGCTAGTCTGTGGGCGAAGGTCGTGCTTGGACGAGAAACTTCTTTTCAGCTGCTTACATTTTGTCCTGACCCCCACGTCCCTTCCCTTGCCTCCCCCAGAGGTGCCACACAGTCTGGAATTTTCCCATGACCAGCCGCATCACGTGGCTTGACAACGAACCCATAAAAAGACGTGCTGTGCGAGGTGCTAGGCATCTTGCACGCCGTAAGGGTCCTGTAGCTGACCAGGGAAACTCTCCCTGGTCAGTCACGATTTTTGGGCAGCAGAAGAAAATACTTTGTTACTTGTGTAGCTGTCCTCTGAGAGGAAATTTTTGGATGGGCTTTAGCCAAAGGCCAAAGGCCAAAGGCCTGGCTGTAGCCAGCGGTCTTTTAGCTGCCCAGGGGAAGTCTCCGCCGGCAGTCACAATTTTCAGGGCTGGCTGCAGTAGTGGGTCTTTCAGCTGCCCAGGGGGAGTTTCCCTCAGCAGTCCTGAGTGTAGTTTAGCCATGGGTCTTTTGGCCCCCTGGGGGGAAGTCTTACTCAGTGGTCACGATTTTCAGGGCTGGCTGTAGTAGGGATTCTTTCAGCCACCTGGAAGAAGTCTTCATTGTCAGTCATGATTTTTGGGTGCTGGCTGTAGCCAGGGGGTGTCTTTCAGCCACCCTGAGCTATAACTGTTTCAATGAAGGCCGTGTACTAGCTATACAGTTACCACAGTTCTCAAAGTAAGGCTTGCAGCAAGGAATATTCTTGTTCTGCGGGTCTTTTTTGGCAGGTCAAAACCTGGCTGTAGCCTGGGGTCTTTTAGCCACCCGGGGGAAGTCTCATTTGGCAGACACGAGTTTTGTGGCTGGCTATAGTCTGGGGTCTTTCAGCTGCCCCAAGCTGTAACTGTTTCAATGATTCATTGCAATTTCAGTGTAGCAACCGTGTCTATTTGGACATATTCTGCTTCTGAGGGTCTTCTTTTCCAGGAGGCCTAACACCAGATCCAGGTCCAAACCTAGATCCAAGCCTAGGCATGTTGTTAATAGGGGCAGGTGGTGGGTCTCCCTTGGCCATCAAGATTTTCAGGGCTGGCTGTAGCCAGGGGTCTTTTAGCAGCCGTGAGCTGTAACTGTTTCAAAGATTCATTGCAGTTTTCAGTGTAGCACCCATATCTACTTAAAAATATTCTTTTTCTGAGGGTCTTTTTAGCCAGGAACTTAAATCCAGATCCAAGCCTGAAAAGATCCAGTGCTTTTGCACCCCATTTTCAAAAACTTGCCATTGGGACAGGTTTACTACCCCCGCTACCTTCTCTCTCCCCTCAATTATAAAAAAGTACGTCTCTTATAAAGGCAAACCAGACCTGTACCTGGAAAAAAGGGATATTTGTTTAACACGGCAGGGGAAGGGGAATGTAATGTGGGAAGATGTCATCAGATAGCTACATCTACTTTCAGAGCATTTTTTCCCCATGTTTCACCAGTAAAAATAGCCAGAATGCTATGGGGCTCAGGGAACTGTGGGATACGTTCCACCAATACACTGCTGCAGTATGCAACTTAAGCTACTTGTGTGTGACAGCAACGAGTCGATTTTGTGGGGAGCATATGGAAAGGTGAGGATGCTCAAAATTGAATGGATAAAACCCAGCATTAATATATCAATTTTAATAAATTCGAGTTTAGCTCCTAGTGTAGACGCAGCTTAAGCCTAGGTAGAAGAGTCTAGGGTCAATAGTTTACAATCTGGGTCTGTGGACCCCTGAGGGTCCACAAGGGTATTGCAAACAGCCCGTGAAAAAAATAAAAGATAAATAAAAATGATTATAGAGAATAAGTTTTCAATACATTGCAAAGTTATAATCAATTATTATTTTAAATTAAATATCTTCCAATAACGTTATTAATTGCTGTCTGAAAAATCTACGTTGTGGTTTCCTTTGTCATTTAATATTTGTACGTAGCACCTAGAACTGGCTTTGAAGGGGGTCCGCGAATGGCTTGGGAAGCCTATTGGGGGTCCACACTAGTGAAGAGCTTGGGAACTGCTGCTCTAGGTGGAAAGAGGAATGAGGGGAAAACAAGGCTTATACCTCTAACTGTCTGATTTTGAACAATGAAAGATTGAATACTTTCCAAACACATTTTTGAAAAACAAAACCTGTGCTAGTTTGAGTAAGATTTCACACACATCTCTGACTTAGCTTAAAAAAATCTAAACCGCTTCCCATATCTATTTGTATTTTACTTGTTACTGTAGTTCAGAGGCCTTGGGCGCCAATGCTTAATGCTGAGCAAACACAGACGCTCAAAGAGTAAAGTTTACAATCTATCTACAAAAAAGCAAAAGGAAGTATTATCCTCCCTTCAGAGGAAGAAACTGAGGCACATAGTCAAAGACTTGCCCAAAGTCAGACAGAAAGTCTGTGGCACAGTCAGGATCTAAATCCACCTAAAGCCCATTTAGTGCCTCAATCATCGTTTCCCTTATTTAAGCTGAGTCTACACTACCAAGAGGCCTTCTCTTGACAAAACTAGGGAGCATCCATACCACAAAACCATTCTGCCTGGAATCTGTCTACAGAACACAACCCTTTCCCCAGCAGAGCTCTGTCTTGAAAGTTTGAGGCATAGCGCCTCTGTAGACAGATTCTGTCAACAGAAAAATAGTGTAGGTGCTCTGGGGAGGGTCCTCTGTCGACAGAGAGGGCTTCCTGTTCACCTGGCAGCCCTGTTTGCACAGCTCCTGGTTGGCTGTTCTGTCGACAGAGGGCTGGGCAGTCCAGCTGCTCTCTGTCCACAGGGGGCGTCGACGGGGGGAGTCCCTGTTAGGTCTGGATGTGTTCTGTAGACAGAGGTTCTGTTGAGAAATATCAGTGACTTCTGTCAACAGAACACTGTAGTGTAGACACAGCTTTAGTAGGGAATACAATAAAATATTTAATTATGTAAAATAAAAATGTAACTTAATATCCATATTTAAAATGTCACATGACTGAAAACCTCTAATGTGAGCGCGAATTTTAAAATGAACGTTCATTTGGAAACATTCATTGCCGCTTGCTAAACACATCACCTTGCCTCTTTGGAACTAGCTCCCACTCATGGTCTGTGAATCCTGAATTTGACATTTGCGTCACATTGCAAAGGCTTTCCTGTTCACTTAGGTCAAATTTTATTTTTTTTCCTGGTTCATTACTAAATGCTGTTTAGTATAGGGTGGGACAGTTTGTGGGCTCTGTTTCTGTGAATAAATATGATCTATTGATTATAACAATAAGTTGCCACTGGATAAGAAAGTAAGTAAAGATATCAGTGTTTTATACAAATAATATCATTTTGAATCAGTTCCCCTTTCTTTTAGACCAGAGATCTGCAACCAAATTAGTGAGAAGAGATATTCTTTTAATTTGGTTATGAAATCAATACTTCAGATGTCACAATGCATGTGAATAGAAGACAGTCCTTAATAAATAAAGTCAAACCATACTTTTTGTAGTCCCTATTTTAAGACCAGCACGCACACAATGACTTTTAATGCGATACATGTTTACTGCAGGATGTTCACAACTTTTTACATATTCTATTTCCTCACACTTTACACTTTCTCCCGGGGCCGAAATCAAGTCGTTTGCAGCTCCAGACACTGACGCTGCTGACCCCTTTGCGGTTTGCTGCAAACCCCACAAACATTGAAATCCCCTTTATTCCTCTCAGCTGAATAGAATGGTACAGCAGTGATAATCAGCTAGAGGGGCTGGAGGCGGCTGCATGGGAGTCCCCTGCGAGAAACAAAAAGGACCCCCATGTGGACCAGCCGTGTGTGAGTGAAACATGGCATTTTTGAAGTGCCATGGCTGGCAGCATGCTAATGAGGCACTGAATATTCATTTCAGCACCTCATTAGTATTCTCCGATTTGGCTGTTAGCATGGCTGTTTCGAAGTTTTCCCCTAGTGTAGATGTAGCCATGATGTAGAAGATCATTTGTTAGTAGTGACCAGCAGAGCTGTTCATTTGAAGAATAACCTGGAGGTGCTTGAGGTAAATAAAACAATTCTTAGGAGCCAGACCATCCATGTCATCTTCTAGTAGACGAAGCAAAAGGTTACATGCTACATTCTTCTATTTTATATATTATGCATGTGTGTGTCTGTGTGCATATATATATATATAAATGGGTAGGGCTTTTACAGCAATTCATGCTCAGCCTTTTGCTGAGTGAGACAGATCTCATTCTCCCCTGATTTGCCCCTTGTGTAGCACTTGCAGCTAATTCAGAACATCAGTGTGCAATGCTATGAGTGTGCAAAACAGGGGAGAGTAAAGCCCTGAAAGTTTAGGGACAAGCATTTGCAGCAGAGCTGCTAATCCCCCTTGAAAGGATGGGCTCATGTCCAATTATAGTTTTTTTCAAGGCAGCTGGAAAAGCCATTATACCAAGGGCAATCAGAATGGTACAGCAGTGATGATCCTGAAAGCACTTAGGAAGCCTTTGATTAAATGATATACTGGGCAAAGAATAAAATTACTTCTCTGTCTGGAGGGCTGCATGGTGGGTTTTTAATTAAAATGAATTAATATGGTGTTCTCATTTGTAAAATAAAAATGAAAGGGAAAAAAATAAAGCAAAGGCATTTAAGTTAGGAAAACACCCATTGATTTTTTTTCTTTTTTGCCTGATGGTTGCTGCTCTGTCATAAAATCCCTTTGTTTCGTAGTGTAATCAAGTTGATTAAAATCCTGTAAAGAATTAAACAGCTGCACAGACACTGGAAAGCCTTTCTCCTATGTGCGTGCATTGTCTTTTCAACTGTTTTGTTTCTAAATTATTCTTTTCCCTTCACTGCTGCTGAAGCCTATTACTAGATTTATTAAAAGAAAGCCAAATAAGTGCATGGATAAAGACACACTGATTGCTTCAACACATGTTGTTCTTCCAGAGATTATTGTACTTGCATTTCTAAACTGCTGGCTGCTGCTGAATGGAAAACAAACCCAGGAACAAAACAAAGCCTTGCTGAACTTAAAAAAAAATTGCTGTATTTTCCCTCTGTCAAATGTTGAATAGTTAAAAGAGTTATTAAGACCCAGGCCAATTAATCCAGACAAACAGACAAAGTGTTGCAACATGACTCTAGGGCGGGAACAAAACTGCTATACCTTTTGCACTATGTGCCAAAATGCATTAGTGAGACAAGGTGGGTGAGATTTCTTTTATTGGCCCAACTGCCATGTGGTGAGCCAGAAAAGCCCCACATGGCCTTTCTTGCCAAGAAGTTGGTCTGATAAAGGATATTACTGCACCCACTGAGTCTGGCTATAGTCCTAGGATTGACAGGACTGCAACAATGAATACAAGAATGCACTAGAACAGCTGAACCACTGCCCATTGTCCTCCGCTCTGTGCGGCAGGAGATGGAGAGAACATAGCAGTTCTCTGGCTCCTGCTACACCTCACTTGCTGGAAGTTATTGTTAGTAGCATCCTTCAGTCTACGTAGACTATGGAATGTGCCCTTCGTAGTTCCGTTTGGCATCCTCATTTGCAGCGTTGGCTGTGACTGTGAAGACCCACACAAGAGTGACAGTCCTTGCTGCATCTGTTGCATATATAATGGGTGTCTGGCAGGTCCTTGCTGTGCTTTCCGTGGGCTCGCTTCTCCTTTGCTAGCTGTCTGATCCTCATCTCACCCTTCTGAAGGCCCTTGTATAGTTCCTGCCTCCATCTGCTCCGATCGTCTGCCAGCTCCTCCCAGCTGTCTGGCTTGATGTCTACTTCCCTGAGGTCTCTCTTGCAAACATCTTTGTAGCACAGCTGGGGGCATCCGGGAGGTCTTTTGCCAGAGGCTAGCTCACCATACAGGACGTCTTTTGGGATCCTTCCATCATTCATCCTGTGGACGTGGCCAAGCCAGGGGAGCCGCCGCTGCCTGAGGAGGGTGTGCATAGTTGGGATTCCAGCTTGCTCAAGGACAGTAGTGTTGGACACTCTGTCCTTCCACGATATTCCAAGGATGCGCCTGAGGCAGCGCAAGTGGAAGACGTTCAGCCGCTTTTCCTGGCGGGCATACAGGGTCCAAGTCTTGCTGCCGTAGAGGAGGGTGCTGAGGATGCAGGCTCTGTAGACTTGCATTTTGGTGTGAGTGTACAGCTTGTTGTTATTCCACACTCTCTCGCTGAATCTGGACAGAGTTGTGGCTGCTTTACCGATCCTCCTATTTAGCTCAGTCTCCAAGGACAGGGTGTCAGTGATGGTGGACCCCAGGTAAACGAACTCGTGGACGACCTCTAACATATAGTCAATGCTGATTGATGGAGAAACAGCAATGTCCTGAGCAAGTACATTTATCTTCTTTAGGCTGATGGAGAGCCCAAAGTCCTTGCATGCTTTGGAGAACCGATCCAGCAGCTTCTGAAGCTGGTCTTCTGTGTGTGACACGACAGCAGCGTCATCTGCGAACAGCATGTCTCTGATGAGGACTTCCCGCACCTTAGATTTAGCTTTCAGCCATGCAAGATTAAACAGTTTCCCATCAGATCTTGTGTGCAAAAATATGCCCTCTGTTGAAGATCCAAAGGCGTGTTTAAGGAGGAGTGTGAATAAGATCCCGAACAATGTCGGAGCAAGGACGCATCCTTGTTTGACGCTGCTCCTGATGCTGAAAGCATCCGATAATGTGCCATCGTATTGGACGGTTCGCTTACGCCCCAACCCTGTACGCCGCACCAGAAGTAAAAGACAAGTTTTATGACGTGCTTAGTGCTGCCATAGCGCAAATACCTGCTCACGAACAACTGTACATTCTGGGTGACTTCAATGTGAGAGTTGGAGCCAATTGTGACTCATGGCCTTCCTGCTTAGGCCACTTTGGTGTGGGAATGAATGAAAATGGTCAGCATCTTCTTGAACTTTGCACGTACCACAATCTGTGCATCACAAACACATTTTTCCAAACCAAGCCACAGCACAGAGTGTCATGGAGACACCCACGCTCAAAACACTGGCATCAACTAGACATGGTCATTGCTAGACGTGATAACCTCAAAAACGTCCTTCTGACACGCAGCTATCATAGTGCTGACTGCAATAAAGACTCAAGGTGATTCCCAAGAAGCTGCACTGCTCTAAACCAACTGGAAGGCCCCGCATCGATGCCAGAAAGACGGCTAACTCAGAGAGAGCTGAAAAGTTCAGAGCGACCCTTGAGGAGAATCTGCGCAGCAACCCTGGGGGTGCCGATGTGACATCCAGATGGCAGCATCTGAGGGATACAATGTACAACACGGCCTTGTCGGTGTTTGGAAGAAGAGCTAGAAACACAAATGACTGGTTCGAAGCTAACTCCAATGAGATGATTCCAGCCATCGAAAAAAGCATGCTGCGCTCCTGGAGTACAAACATTCACTGAGCCAGAATACCCTGCAAGCACTCAGAGCAGCCAGAAAAACAGTACAGCAGACGGCCAGGTGCTGTGCCAACAACTACTGGAAGTTATTGTGCAGTGTACATAACTCCCGGGGGCCAATGTACAGGAGATGCTATAAACTAGGCTCCAAAATTATCACTAAAGGGTGAAACTGGAACTTGTCTCCACTTTTTGGCCATTTTCTTTATCCCAGATCTTTAGGCAGTCTTTTAGCTATGCTGGGCCTGGGCCACTGAGTTTCTTGAAGATGAAGACCTTTAATGTGACTCAATATTTTATGGGTAGCCAGTACAGGGAAAGGAGAATGGGATGAAGTTCTTGCAGTAGCCAGTGTTGCTGAGGAAATGTCCTGCATCATTCTGGATTAGCTGGAATATCTTAAACACTGATGGACTCATGGCCAGGTCTTTGTAAGGGACACCTTAAGGTGGCTGACATTGCTGTCCTCAAAGAGTGCTAAATCTCTCACTCAATTCCATGAGAACAAAGCTAGGCCAATGCAGAGCCCTTCTGAAAAGCCCATCCACGCTGTAGACATGGGATAGGATTTCCACAAGCATCTAAGGGCAAGGGGTACCCTGAATCCTATTACAAGTAGAAGTTGTGTCTAATTCCATTATATACCTTTTCAAATTCCACCCATACATGACACCCCAGTAACACCTTTTCAGTGCTGTTATATGTTGTTCTAAAACTCTTGGTCTGCAAGCCATGCAGACTTGTTGAAGTGTGTGCTATTGCTGTAGCTGAAGTTATGCTGTTTGCCTGGGTATGTGGTACTGAAACATGTTGTGAGGATAAAAACATGCACATGTAACACTTTCAGGTACAACAGCAAAAAAGGCCAAATGATGTGAAGGGCTTACTGAGGAACTGCATGCAAGCACAAGGCTCACCCCACACACTGTGTATGGTAGAAATCTTTCAGGGATAGCCCAATGCCAGTGGTGTGCAACGTGGGGGGTGGGCACCCTCGGATGGGGGCATGAAATTTTATAAGGCAGGCGATGCCAGAGTGACTGCTGGGTCTCAGGTTCATCCATCTCATTAAAAAGGTTAAAATATGTTACTGGTTTCACGTAGGTGTATTCATATTTATGTACCGATTAATGACGTGTTTACAGTCTACATATTTATTTTCCTACACGCACAGAAAGTTTTATTTTTTTTCCTCTGAACACAATTGAAATGTCCATCAGTCTGGATTACGTTAGACAGGCTGCAGGTGGGGGAGGGGCTGCTAAGTACAAGGATGAAAAGTGAGGCCCAATATAAAAAGTTTGCTAACCCCACCCCCCACCCTACTCATTGGGACCCACTGGCCCCAGGTCACAGCAAAAGAGCTTTGCAGCAAGAGGGAAGAAGATATGAAAAAGGGGAAATGACAGCATGAAAGCTGCTCACTCTCCTTACAATACCACACCAGGAAACACATGAGAAAGGAAGGCTGAACTGTTAGAAATGGGGCTTAAACTAGAGGGATCTCTAGCCCTGCGGTGTCCAATACGCGTCCCTTCCACCACATGTGGCGAATGGGGAAACATACTGTGGCAAATGCAGCTTGGTGGGCTCGTGTGGAGGTTTGGGCAGCAGCGCGACAGCCCCGGGGATGACATTGTGGCTCCTCAGGTGCCACGCAGCAGTGGCAGCTCAGGAGCTTGGGCACTGCGTAGCTGACGTGGCAGCTGCTCGGGCGCTGCACTGCTGGAGCCACCCCGTCCCAAGACGCACAGCCCCGAGAGTCACACAGCACGGCACCTGAGCAGCTGCCCCACCGTGTGGCCTCCGAGCCGGCCACGTGATGCCAGACCTCCTGAGCTGCTGCTGTGTGGCACCCGAGGAGCCACCACACGAGCCCCTGGAGACACTGTGCCACCACCCTGCGTCTCGAGGCTGCATGGCTTGGAGCGGGACAGCTCCAGTGGTGGCTCTGGTGAGTCACTGGGAGCAGGGGGGTAGGCTGTGTGGCTGCCATAGTTGGGTGGGGGGGCATAGGGTTTCTGGCTCCAGGTGTGGGAGGGTGCCTGGCTGGGCAGGGGGCAGTGTCTGGCTGTGTGGGTGGGGTGCATGTGGTGATCTGGTGCCTTCCTTTTGGACGCCACTGCTCTAGCTATGTGTGAAAACCTGGACAATCCAAGCTGCAAAGCCAAGGCAGCTTGTGAATTAATAATCTGCCATGTCTACCATTCAGGGTGAGGATTTGTTAATTCATACCCTATCTAGTGTGCTAAACTCAGTTTCAGCTTTGTTTATTTCCTAGGTAATCTGCTTTGATCTATTTGCTATTATTTATAACCACTTAGAAATCTACCCTTCTGGAGTTAATAAATATCTTTTATGTTTTATTCTAAACCTCTGAACTTCATAGAATCATAGAATGCCAGGACTGGAAGGGACCTTAAGAGGTCATCGAGTCCAGCCCCCTGCCCTCCTGGCAGGACCAAGTACTGTCTGGAGGGAAAGGTGGTCTGGTATTAAAAGTGCATACTGGTTAGATTTGATAAGGACAGGACAGGACAGGACAGCTCCGGTGTTCCAGGCTGGGAAGCTGGTGGTTAAAGAGCCTATGTATAGCTACAGCTGGGTGTGTCCCTGTTTTTATGAATGCTGGTGAAAGTACAGGACAGGCTTGAAAGCTTTGCAGATTTTCACACCAGCACAGTGCGAAATGAGTCCAGGCTGGTGGGTCAGGAGGCTCAGTAATACCCCAATTCCAGGCTTCACCTTGGGGGAACCTGTTGCACCACAGTCTAAGGAACTCACTCTGTTCTCAGTTGGGCACACGGCTTCTGTTATGTAGCCATTTTTATAGGGAAGTAACTTCAAGTGGTGGTTAAGGCAGTAAGTACATTCCATGACCTATCTATAGGTAGCTCTTGTATTCTAACTGAACATGGCCTACACAATCTAGTAACGTATCACCCCATCATTCTGCACCAAAAATATTAAATTCTGAAACAAAAAATTAAAAATTCTGCATGCAGTATTTTAAAATTCTGCACATTTTATTTGTCAAAATAATGCCACATCATCCCACTAGTTTCAATTGTTCTGGTACTTTATTTCAAATTACCTGTCAGCAAGCAGGTGTGTGAGAACACACACACACACAAAGTTTCCACAGGATATAGAGTTAAAGAAACCCCTATGACAAACCAGTTCCTGTTTCGCTGCCCCCTTTCCTACCCCAGAGCCCAGCCAGGGGACCAGACACACACAACACTCCCCCTCTCCTCCCAGAACCCACATGCAGGGCATTCCCCAGCCAATACCTCTAATCCCTATCTTCTCCAAAGCCCAACCTACACTCCCCCCTCCCCTGATCCCCATTCACCTTCCTCCCTGGTGATCCCTGGGATCCAGCAGGAGAAACAGCTTGATGCTCAGTCCCAGGGTTGCACAGTTTCCTGCACACTGCCATCTTCTGCCCTCAGAACGCACATGAAAGTTCATCTGCCAGAAACCTTCTAGGCTCCTTCCTCCTCCTCTCCCTCTCCCCAGTGCCTTTTATATACAAGTTGAACCTCTCCAACCTGGAACTCTCCCCTCCGGCAACATCTGTAATACGGCATGATTTCAGTTAGCCAGATGACCACTTATCATGGGTGTGGCCGAGTTTCCCATGGGCCCATAAAGTTTGTTTACAGCCACCAGTCCTGGCTTTCAGTGTTCTGTGCTGTAGTTTAGCCTTACATGTCTTCCAAGAGCCCAGCAAGCAGTGGAAGTGTTGGTAATGCTGCTAGACAATATTGACCTCCCACATGGTCCAACAAATTTGGCAGGCACTAGTCAAGTCCAGAGGGTGCTGAACAAGAGAGGTTCAGCCTGTACAAGCTGGGCTTTGCCATGTCCAGTGGCTCCCAGCAGCACTGTAGCCCATTTTTGTGATGGGAAGCACATTCTGCCCATACAGTGTTAATTTCTGGGAAAAATCTGCATTGCATGGTAGTGCAGAATTCCCCCAGAAGTAATCATGGGCTAATTTACTGAGGTGTTGTTTTTGTGTCATGCTTCCATACTTATAGTTGTATTAATTTCTAAATGCTCAGGGCGGAGTGCTTCTCAACTTTGGAGGAATTCTTAATTCAGAAACTCTGAATTCAAATACTTAGTTTCAAAGTCAAGCATAATACACAGTACAATACTGCAGTCAATTACAATACAAAACTTTTAATAAGGAGCACTGGTTGCAATTGTCTCATCATGAATGAGTTATGCTAGGGCATGCCTACTAATAAGTGAAGGAATTAATTCAAAGTATATGGAGTTTTCAATATTGTCACTGATGCTCATTAGTTAAAACTCAGCAGACTCCTTAACAGCAGACTATATATATTGCAAGACTTGCTCAGAATGCCACAGTTGGGTTAATAATTGTGCAGCAATCTGGAATGGGAGCAATAAACTGTCTGATGCATCAAAACCAAAGACATAAGTGTCTGAGGGAAATTAATCACAGTATTTTTATGTGGAAGGTTTTAATGGCTATCCTGAATGATAAACCTGGTTAAAAGTTGATCGGTGTATTAAGAACTCTTCATTTAAGCAACAGGGAAGGAATAATTAAATGTCCTCTTGTGTGGTGATAGCTGAAAAAATGGAAGCCACCAGGCATAGCCTGGGCAACATGCCAGGTCTGAGAAGCTAAGTCATGTAGACACATGGACTTCCAAGGGGATGACTGTCAAGGCAGGATCTGGGGGATTACCCAGTAGCACACATGTCCTGTATTTGTAAGATGAGAGCACAACCAGAAAGTTAGCAGCCAGTGAGAGGAGCGGTGGAGAGCAGGGTCCAGAGGAAAAGCAGAGGAAAGTCCTTGGAGCACAGGATATGCTGGAAATGCAGACTTGGAAATTGTAAGCAAGGATCTAACTCCTGTTTGTTCTCACTGTGTGCATGGATACATATTCCTTGTAAATAAACAGGATTGTACTAAAGACTCGTTTCTCCTCCTAACCTGGCAATATTGGCTAACCTCAAGGGTCAAAAAAGGGCAACATTATAGACTACCAGAACATACATTTAAAAAACAAATCCCTCTGATGTAAATTGTTTTGGCTTCCCCATTTAAGAAATCTTTTATTCAACAGTTTAAGCATGTTTGTAGCTTCTGAGTGACTGGATATATTATATGCTTCTACTTTTAAACCTCTGTTACTCACTGGACCAAATGGGATCACGGGCAACCTGATATTAACCATCATTGTCGTTTCTTGTAGAAGAGGGCTGATTACTAATCTAATTTTTTTTCTGTGGTGGTGGGGGAGGGTTCACCTAAAACCCACATTTGACATTTTTCCTCTCTAATTTATACATGGCTGACTTTTTAACTGTTGGCTGGTCCAAAATATCAGTTCAAAACACAGCTAGGGACCAGCTGAATTTCCACATCCTGTTTTCTAGAGCCGGTCTTCATTAATCTCAAACAAATTGCTATATAAGAACATATATTTTAAGATAAAATCAAACAAAGATCTTACTACTAGGATGGCTCATGGATCATTGATATTATAACTGCTTCCATGATGTGACTGCTGTAACACATTACCTTGATTCTTTCTTTCAAAAGCTAGTTTTGGTATAGTTAATAAAACCGGGTGCTATGTTGGCAGAATTGTTTGGAAATATCTCATTTTTAAAAATACATATCAAATTTAAAATTTAATAAAATGATCTGATTCTTGGAAAAAGCTCCAGCCATCCCAAATAACCTGTAGATTGCTCCAGGAATTGTAAAACATAGTTTTGCACAGGGAGTGATGTTCTTGGTTCCTGGAAATTCAGCAAATCAGGTAGCTTGTCAACTGCAAGGGCCCTAATTCTGTATCAGTCTCTGTTGGTTTCCATACTTATGGCTCTGCAGAGTCCCACTGAGTTCCCAAAAGCTCAAAGACTATGCCCAGACACCTGCTTCCAAACATGCGTTATCTTTTATTGTAATTTAACTCTTTTGACTGAAAAGTAGGCTTAGATATTATCTAGATTAAATAGTAGAAAAGGGAAAAATCTGAATATATGTCACAAATGATCATTCTAACAGTTTGGAAAGGGGCTACAGAATTTGGGGGACCCAGTAAGTTAGTCTCAGGGCAAAGGTGATGCATGAGAATGTGCACGGGGGCAACATGCATCCTCCAGCATCGCTCCCCCTGCACTCACCCTCAGCTCTGCATTGCTTCTGATGAGTGTGAGGGCCTCCACCAGAGTGACACAGCATGAGAGCTGTGCAAGCCTCCTAGCTCATACTACCCGTAGGCCACGCTGCTTGGAAATGGGATGGGGGAGGGACTGTCTTGCATGCACCGGAAGCAGCAGGTGGGGGCACAGAAGGGGTGGGAGTGGGGCAATGGTGGAGCTGGGGTGGGGACAGAGTGGAGCAGGAGCACATGGCCAGTGGTGCCCCCCCCCCACAATCCCCACACGGGTCACCTGTGTCTTAGGGCATATCTACACACCTGCCAGATCAACAGGCAGCAACTGATCCAGCAGGGGGCCAATTTATCATGTCTGGTAGACATGAAAAATCAACTGCCAAGCACTGTCTTGTTGACTCCAGCACTTCATCAAAATGAGAAGTGTAGACAGAATAGATGGAGAGTGTCTGCCATTGAAAATCACAGTGAAAATATTGCAGTAAAATCTAAGTACATTGACTTCAGCTATGTTATTCAAGTACTTGAAGTTGTGTAACTTCGATGGCTGGCCCGCTGTAGCATAGACTAGGCCTAAGTCATTTTTTGTAATTCCGAGTTGTTGCATCGTGTTTTAGATTGGGCCCTGATCCTTCATGCACATGGCTAGTGCTATGAACTCAGTGGCCCTACAAATGCACATGAAGCTGTATGGCAGTGCACATGTGCGTCTGCAGGACTGGAACCTTAGGCTAAGATTCAGGCAGAGACAGCCCTATACTACATGTGAGTTAGCACCCAGACAACGGGAGGAGTGGCTGATCCTGACTGGAGCCTCTGGGCACTACCATGATAAAACTAATAAACAATAAGAGCCTTAAAATCCTGGTACCACATGGCCATAGAACCATATATGTTCCTTATTACCTTTTACAAATATTAGATGCAACATAAATGACATTTTATAATTGAAAACAAACATCCCAAGCACCTTTGGTGGGAAAGCACACAGGAAATTCTTAATTAATATGGCTTTCTGGCACTTTAAATAGGGAATACAAGAAAAATGTCATAACATCTACATTTTATTCCTAATTTTACAATGTAAAAATTCACCAATATATGATAAAAGATACGGATTTTTTTAGGTATTAGGTTTAAATTAACCAACTGTACTCCAGCTCAAAGTGTAATCACATACACATGAGTAACTTTACTTTGGTGATTAAAACAATTGTGTCTTCACTGGAACTATCTATGTGCAATTCTACTCCTGCTTATAAGACCCTATTTATGCAAACGTGAAAACACATGAATCCCTTTGCAATTGAGTAGTTCCACTGAGATCAATGGAGCTACTCACAGTGTGTACAATTTAAGGTCTGCACAAGTTGTTACAAGATCAGGGACTATTTTTCCCAAAGATCAGAGCACTAGACAAAAAAAAATATGTTTTGTTGTTCATGGAACAAAAGAAAATCTCTTCAAATGCACACAACACATCTGCATGTGCAGGGTACAATTTTTTCCACTGATGACCTGGAACCAAACATTCGAACATTAGTTGAGCACACATATCAACAATGAATGGTGTGCATGTAAAGTAAAAAAGCTAATAGGATGACTTCCTACCTTGCTAGCAATGAGAAGTGTAAGTACCCTCTGTTTGTATCGGATACTGACTTTTTAATAGTTTCTGAAAACTTATCCAGAAGCGCAATCTAGAAGCTGCAGCAACTAAATGTTTGATGAAGTCATTTTGCAGAATCGATATTGTTGATAGACTGGCCATATTACACTTTGTTAGAGCAAAACACCGGTAGTACGCAGGCACCATAGGAAAGCAGATCAGGCTATGTAATGTGCCCTGCTGTAGCGCCATCTGCTGGCCATTCTGAGAATTAGCTCTTGCTCACGAGTGTGACCTCCTCAGGAGCAGTCTCACCACATCCTCATCTGGACACATCTCTCTGGCTGTGCCCTGCTTTGTTATCTCCCTGGCGCCCCCACACACATAAACAACTTGCCTCAATGGCCAACTTCAGGCCAAGGTCCAGCCCCTCAGGTCATGGGAAGACCGCAGTCTAGATACTGGCCTCTCTCCTCACTGGCCCACCCACTATTCTGGGTCCCACTCAAGGGCCTTATTGTTAGCAGCCACCTACTGTCTCCCTCCAATCTGCTGCCTGTTTTTCCTTGGGCCACATCCCCTGTAGCCCTAACACTCTCTCAGACATCGTAGCTAGGCATAAAGTCATAATCTAATAGTGTGCATCCATCAGTCTCTAGAGGCCTTGGCTATGTACCCTCAGAAGTAAAGAATTTACTCAGTTTTATGGCACCCATGAATGTGGCTGAAGAGACCCACTTGAGGGAGACAAGCTCTGCTGCATCCATCACATTTAAAGGTGATGTCTCAATCCTTTTGGCTGTGCCATCTGTGAGTTCTTTTCTCCTCTGCTAAGCTGAACATCTTTCTCTTGCAAGTTTGGAGACCTTTGTTAAGCTCATGATTCCAAAGGCAGCAGTCTTGAGTATGTTCTTTCCGTTTGTCCATATTCAGGTCCGTTTCTGTGAGGTCTCGTTTGCATACATCCTTGAAATGCAATTTTGGAGATCCTTTGGGTCTTTTTGCAGATGTTACTTTGCTGTAAAAGATGTACTTTGGGGTGCACCAATTGCTCATTTGGCACAGATGCCCAAGCCAGTGGAGAAGTCTCTGTTTGAGAAATATTTACATGTTGGGTGTGCTGGCCCATTTAAGCACCTCAGTGGCGATTCTGATTCCAAAGATCCAAATAAGGCAATGCATATGAAATCTGTTGAGTATCTTTTTGCTCCCATACAAAAGTATGCTGATAACACATTCATGATATACACAGATATGTGTGTGTTATGCAGTTTATTCCTTTGCAATACCATCTTGTTCAGTCATTGTTGTGGCATCTTGTCCAATGAGGATGTAGAGTTCCATTTCAAGTAAAAAGGTGACCACAATGGTGGACCCCTGGTATGTGAACTCATTCAGTACTTCATGTTCACAGTTATTGCTCTTTGAGTTTGCTTCCTCAGCTCCTTGGTACATTATGTTTGTCACTTTGGGGTTTAGAGTAAACCCGAAGTCTTGGCAGGCTTTAGAAAAACTGTCCATTAGGCTTTGACGATAAGCTTCTGTGTGAGTTGTAACAGCTGTGTCACCAGCAAAGAGGAGGTTTTGCATAAGGACCTATGAAGTCTTTGGCTTAGAATGGAGCCTTGCAAGATTGAACAGCTTCTTGATCAGATATTGCAAGTGAGCAGATTTCCTCTGTTGAGAAACACAAAGCCTGATTTCACTAGCAGGGAGAAAAAGATTCCAAACTGAGTTGGGGCAAGTACACAATCTTGCTTAACTCCACTGCAAATTTGGAAGGCTTCAGAAATTGAGCCATCATATTGGACTGTGCCATATGAGTTTTCATGGGATTGAATCATGCTTAAAAGCTTGGGGGGTCAGCCAATCTTTTCAAAAAGCACAAACAGTCCAGTTTTACTGACAAACTCAAAAGCCCTTGCAGGATCAATGAAGGCTATGTAGAGGGGCTTTTCTTGTTCTGTGCATTTCTCTACAGTTGTCTCAATAAAATGATCTTTTCAATAGTAGACTTTTCAGTTCTGAAGCCACAGTGTGATTTAGAATAGATTCTGCCAACAAGGGTCTCAAGTCTGTTCAGGACAACTCAGACGAAGTTTTTCCCCATAAGAGTAAGAAGAGAAATGCCAGCATAGGTGTTACAATAGTTCCTGTCACCCTTATTTCTACAGAGAGTGATGGTGTTGATGTCTCTCATTTCTTGTGGTACTTCACTTTCTTTCCAGCATAGCCAGAGCAACTCATGAACATGTAGTAGTAGAACAGGTTTTCTGCATTTTATGACCTCTAACATATGCAGGGGTCTTTGCATTAGGGAGGCCACCTATGCAAGGCTAAGTTCCTTGACATTGGTTCATCATCAGATTGGTTCATAACAGGCAAGCTTTCGATGGCACTGATGGCTGTGACCATAGTAATATTTTTATGAGACTAAAAGTTCAAGTCGTGTTCTACTGAGCTATGCATCTGTTTGATGCAGTTGTCGATTGTGTTCCTTGTTGTTGATTTAAATCGGTGCAGTGTCAAGCAGTTTGTTGTACCCAGGTTCAACTCACTCTCAATCATTGTAAGGGTTTTTCCCTTTTGGCCTCTCCTGTAGCTGGTTTGGGCTGTGCATTTGGCCTCAGACTGGTGTCCGCACACTGAAATAAGTATCAAGCCAGTCATTTGTCTTGTTTTTTTTTTTTCCCAAAGATTGACAGAGCTGCATCATAGATTGTGTTCTTCAGGTGCTCCCACTTCACCTAGGAACTTGTGGCACAATCACTGGTGTTGAGGCCCTGTTGTAGTACTGCTGTACTAACTTGGTCTGCCATAATCTAACTTCTGGAAAGAGTCACTACTCTTGGCATTAAATACCTCAGGCACAGAAACGTTAGTCAGCAAATATGGACAAAGCCTGTGTCCTCTTTCATCGTTCCCCCTCAGAATTACTGCAGTTCACAAATGCATTTCATCTGAGGGTCTTTTGTGGCTCTGAGACCTAAAATCTTATTTTACAAAGAAACAATCCAAGTACTGCCTTGGCCATTTCAGTAGGAATTGAGTTTGTACCTCCATCCTGCAAGTGACTCCAGGGATAGATCCCACCGGCTACAGTGGAGCTCCACAGATGCCTACCGGATTGCTTGTGTGATTAGGTCTCCCACAGGGCAAACTGTGCTTTAAAAAGTTCTTAAGAAGTCAGCCCTTGTAGGCTCAAATCCTGTTTATACAATAGGTTGCCTGTCAGTCTCTACGGCACACGCCTAGCAAGGCTGGTTTTCTAACCATAGCTTTGTTTAAGGATATAGGAGCTGGGTGCTGGGAAGCGGTTATTTGCATTATGTTTTTGCATGTATATGGCATGGCAGGGCATATGTATATGCATGGCAGGGCATACAGGAAAAACTAAAAATCTTGAAAGAAAACGCACTGTCATGAAACTGTTTTTGAAAACTCAAGAGTGAAATTAGGGTGAAATACTGGCCCAATTTATGTAACTGTCCAAACTCTTAGCAATTTCAATTGGGTCAAGATCTCACTCCTGAACTTTACATCATTTATTTAAAGTGAACCTGAATAATGTCAGTATTTGGATCCAGAGCATGAATGTATTCAATCATCAATTTACTAAAACCAGTAACCTAAGAGCAACTCTATCATACATGGAGTCCCATTTAGTTCACTAGCATAAGGAATCCTGATTTCTGTACTTGAGGGCTGTATGAGATGTACTGACCCTCTCAAGAACATCTCTGGTAAATAATTTCAGGAAACATTAATGTACATTTCAGTGGAGTGGATTTTGGAGGTAGCTGGCAAATGTTTTTCTCTTTCTGGAGAGAATTTTGACTTTTTAGTGAAATATTTTGGTCAAAAATATTAATATGATTCAGAAATGCTGTTGCAATGCCCCATGGGACATATAGATCAGGTCCTTAAAGTCCTATTCTGCTTTCTGGGCTATGGTCCTTGGGTGGACTGCATTTCCCCAGCACTTCGCCTCCCCACATGTGCGGGACAGAAAACAAGACAACTTTAATGAAAAATTTTATTTGATAGAAAAATGGATTTTTGACTAAAGCCAGTTTTGCTGGAAATTTTTCAGTCAGCCTTATTCAGTAACCTCTACCCCATTTCAGCACTGGTAATACTTTTTTAAAAGCAAGCCATTTAAAGGGGAAGATTTTTTTGTAACTACTACAGTAAAACTTCTGACAACATGAAATTGTTATTTTTTGTAAAAATCAGTTAAGCCCTGTATATGATACCTAAAATCCATGCCTATATATTTCCTTGAGCAAGTGGTTATTTTTGCTTGCCTTTCTTTCCTACCTACTACATAATATAGTTTATCACAATAGAAAACATGCTTTTAGGGATATTATTGGTGGAAATCAGATGAAGGACTGAAGCGGACTGATTACATACCACTTCTGGAAAAGTTGTCTGTATCTGAATAAGTCTTGTGAGGCAAACAAACCAAACATTGCAGACATCAAGTTCTTGAGTCACACCTCTCACTTTCCGAATGGGTATGGGTGGATTTCACCCCGTGCAGAAACCTCATACACAGGTGATGATAGCCCATTGGTGGCCTCCAATGTACACAACACACACTAATAAGGTGGGGCTTGAGCTGCTTGGGTGCCTAAGCAACTGCTTATTAGTAGTGCTCACATCCCATACAAGTCTTACATTTCTCTCAAACCCTAGTTCATAAGGCTCAAGTAGGACTTAGGTAGTACATAGGCCATTTAGTAGTTATTAGTGGTGCCACCTTCGCATTCAGCCCGTGTGCAAGGATGAAATATGCACCATGTTGTAAATCAACAAGAAGTCCTGTGGCACCTTATAGACTAACAGCTATTTTGGAGCATAAGTTTTTGTGGGCAAAACCAGGTCTTTGCCCACGAAAGCTTATGCTCCAAAATAGCTGTTAGTCTATAAGGTGCCACAAGACTTCTTGTTGTTTTTGAGGATACAGACTAACTCAGCAACCTCTCTGCTACATGTTGTATATGTGTGCCCCTTTGGAACAGGCATCAAAGCTACACATAATGATTCTGGAGTTTCACAATGACAGGAATTCCCTGCTCCAGCTCAATTTTCACACTCAGATTTTCACCATAAGGTGCTATTAAGGCACTCATGAAGAATCTGACAAGTAATTTTTGTGATTAGTCAATGCAGAGGGAAACAATGGGGAGCTACTCCAATCTCCGGCATTGATCCGACTTCTGAAATTGAATTTATGTAAGACCTCCTGTCTTAACATCATGCAAAACCATTTATGGCATGCTCTGCAATGACAACATACATTACAGAATGCTGTGTGGCACAGAAGATCAGCACTGGCTAGGTAGCAGTTCTCAGGAACTAAGGAAATCTGGAAGGCTGAATTTGTATGGGAACATTTTGCTCAGCCTCCCTGCAAAGCAATGGCTTAAAATTGGATTCTACCATTTAGCTCTTGCTAAACTATAGATCAGAAAGTAGACTGAGTAATGGCAGCAATCCATCAAGAGCAATCCAACTGTGGCACGTCAATTTTTTTTTCCTGAATCCACTTTCTCTTGTCCAATTTGTAAAGCTTTCAAATCATGAACAGACAATGGTTAGATTTGTGCAGGTCCTCCACTTATATGGTAACAATGCATTAAAAAACAAAAACAAAAAAAACCCTCTCCATATTGCTACATGTTGTTCTGAAGCTGTAAGGAGAGAGTTAGAGGTCAGAAACAGCAGTTTGTATAAAAAAAGCCTCTTGGCATTGGATTTAAAAAGACCATCTACCATAGCCGACAGGATTGTGCACCTCTGTTCATGGTAGAATTTACTGGGCAATTGAAAGCTTTACGGAACTCCTCGAAGTTGCTCATTGCACCAATGACTCTAAAAAAATGGAAAAAAGAAAGAAAACACAATGAAATTATACAGTGGAAATCTTGCAGAGTTCAATTGATGTTTTATGTTTCAGATTATGTTCTCTTTGTGGAAATTAGATTTTCTGTTCCCTTTACTCTCAGGCATTGGAAAAGTTTTGAATTTTAAGGAGAGTCTTCCTTTAAATTAACATAAGGCTGATATTATTTAACCTAAGGCACTGACATTGCTCTGGAAGAAACTACAGTGAAGTCAGTGAGAATGTCCAAATCTAACTCATAGCATTCAGGGAAGGTGCCAGATTAACAGGATAATGTAATGAAATTTGTCTTTTGTCACTTGACAAACAAGTGCAGAACAGAAAAGATGAGCACAATGGTTCTTAAAACAGACTCCTTTACAACTGTCCTGGAAATATCCCTACATCTCAGCCTGACAAGACCACCTCCAATCGAGACAATAGTTCCCTCTCTGTATGCAGAGAGTCCTTGACCTCCCTTTCCTGATCTCTCTAATTTCATGATGCCAGGTAGGATTATTTTCCCATTGGTAAAATTATATTTTGTTTACTCCTAGCATTTGTGGCCTCTTAATATTTAATAATGTGAAGCTTGAAATGGTACTAAAATAAGTGAATATCTGGGCTAATGGTATAAGCATATCTACTATGCAATTAATCATGTGCCTCTTCATCCTCTGTCTGCAGTGAACTAGCACTTTCTCTCCAGTCCATACCAACAGCCTTTCAATGTAGCTCAGCATGGTAGAAATGAAATTCCCATCGCATAGACTGGACTTCCTGCTGGTAGGGATACTTACAGTGGGGTTAAAAAAAAGTGAATTTAGTTTAGTGGGGAGAACTGCACTGTACTATCAGACTGCATATAAAGTATCAGCAAACATTAGGATTTCAGATACATATTCAGGGCCTGGATATACAAACTTTGAAGACAAAGACTAGGAAATTCTGCTTGTAATATCAGCCACTTAAATAAGCTCCCCAGAACTCTGCCTCCCATTTAGCACACAGGTTTTCAAACTGTGGGGTGCACCTCCCCAGGGAGATGTGTCCTACAGACTGAAAACCAGTGTCCCCTGTCCGGAGCTGGCAGATTAGAAGCTGGTGGGTTCTGCTTGGCCTGCTGAGGCCTGGACTGTCTATGAACCGGGAGTCAGCATGCTGGTTGGCTGCCCGGCACACCTCTCTGCCCTGCTTCCTAAGCCTGCTGCCCCTGGGGGACAGGCTTGCAGTCACACAGCCTGAGCACTGAGCTCAGCCATGCAAGCCTGCATCCACCCCAAGCACTGGGTGCCCACCCCAAATCACTCCTGCCAGCTCCAAAACCAAGCTGCGAGACGGAGAAACCTCAGGGTTACCGGATTTGAAGTTCCCAAATAGAGGACACTACCAGCACAGGAGGAGCTGGAGGAAGTATTGAAGGGATACCAATGGCAGGGGCACCCACTGAAGCAAGGCTGCCAGTGCTGGGAAGGGATGGGTTGGCTTGACAGGGAAGCCCCAGCTGCAGTTGCTGCCAAGGGGATGCTGCATGTGAGGAACCAGTTTTCTGTCCCCGATTCCTATATCCCCTTTTCCCCCACCCCCTCCACTCCCTTACTCCATCCTCCTCCCACAGCTCTTAACTCCTTCCCCCCCCCGGCCCCCTTCCTTTATCTCCTTCCCCATCCCCTTCACACAACTCTCACATCCCTCTTCCCTCTCCACCGCCTCTTCCCCCTCCACCGCCTCTTCCCCCAAACTCTTTCTTCTTCCCCAATGTGCCCCCTGCAGGCACACACCACTGCACAGAAAACAGGATGATGGCCATCTAGCGCCTCCAGCAAACAGAGAAAAGAAAGCCAACCAGCACTAGGACCCAGGAGGTGGTGTCCAGCTGCAGAGGCATGAACACCATGCAGGAGAAGCAGCTGAATACCTCTCCTTTGTTAGCGGCTGGGAGCTCTGTTTGGGGGGAAAACGCTCCCTACACCACCACCTTATGTCCAGGGACCCTGGTTGACACTGCTGAGCCCTATCTTTGGCTGCATCATTACTGTGCCTCCACCAGCTCTGCCCCTCTACCCTAGTTACAACTGTCTACCTTTGACAGATGTATTATTTACTTTACCTGAACTGAGGAGGGCTGTGAACTCCAGTATAGATTTGCTCTCTTGCAGACTCTGGTCTGAAGGAATTGCATCTCACCTGAGGCAAGACGGGGGGGGATGACAAGTATGCACATTATTTGGAGGACACATTTTTTTCAAAAAATAATTGCTCCTGATTCGTGTAATACTATAATATAAATGAACTGGCCAGAAACCATACCACATTCTTTTTTCTTTCCCCTCTATCAGCTTCCTAGACACCTACGTAATTTAAAACCATGCTGATTTTCATATACTCTCTACAGATTCAAGTCTCTAACCCACTGCTGTTCCCCATCCACTCACACAGATCATCTAATCCTAGCTTTCTTGCTTACCCTGTCTCTTGAGATTCACTGAGAGTCACTTCTTGTCTTGGGCTTCACCATCTGGAACTCTTTTCCCTCCCTTTTGACCACTGTGACTCGTCTTGATTTCAAAGCTCTAAGGTGTATCTATTAAAGATATGATCTAATGATGTTTCTCTGAAGACGACCCAATTGTGAGTGCAAGTACTGAATTATCCCCTTGTCTGCTGTACCTGCTATACCATAGCAGACTTTGTGAGTTGGTCAAGCACCCAATCCTTTGCATGATATAAAATGAATTCAGTGATATTGTGTGTCCACACTGGTACCTCTTTTCTAAAAGTGTGCTAAATATACAGAGGGCACCAGCAGGCAATCTTAGGGTGCGTCTACACTAGCCAGCTACTTCGAAGTAGCCGGCACAACGTCGAAAGAGAACGCATCGCGTCTACACGCGCCGTGTGCTATTTCGACGTTGAAATCAACGTTAGGCAGCGAGATGTCGAAATCACTATTCCCATCCGAAGATGGGAATAGTGCCCTACTTCAACGTTCAACGTTGAAGTAGGGCCTGTGTAGACAATCCGCGTCCCACTACTTCGAAATAGCGGTGTCCTCCATGGCGGCCATCAGCTGAGGGGTTGAAAGATGCTCTGTCCAGCGCCTGTGGGCTCTATAGTCATCGCGTGCAGCAGCCTTTAGCCCAGGGCTGCTGCTGCTGCTGCTGCTGCTGCTGCTGCTGGGGGTCCATGCTGCGTGCACAGGGTCTGCAACCAGTTATCGGCTCTGTGGATCTCGTGCTGTGCAGGCTGAGTGTATCTGGGAGGGGCCCTTTAAGGGAGCGGCTTGGGGCTTTGCTGGCCCCTTATTTCGACGGGGAGCACTTGTGTGTGTGGACGCTCCGCATTTCCTTCTGGGGCAGCTCCTTTCGATGTTCTCTGTTGCTATTTTGACATTGAACGTTGATGGCACCAGTCCTGGAGGACGTGTAGATGATACGCATCGAAGTAGCCTATTTCGGTGTCCTTACTTCGAAACAGGCTACTTCAACATAGTGTGCTAGTGTAGACGTAGCCTTAATGTACAGCAGACAAAGTGAGCAAACTTTCCAAAATGTCTCTCTCCTCCATTGCTTAGTTTCACTGAACAACATGCCCAGTTTCCCAAACTGAAGGCCTATTGCTTTCACTCCAGCAGTCTGGAGTTCCGGAAGTCAGATAGTCAAACCTCTGAAAACTTACAAAGGTCTATAGAGGCAGAAAGTGGTTGAAAAGCTATCAAGGATAGGATGAAGGCTTGAAGACTACGGAGAGGAAGAGGCTTACGAGAGAGAGGGACATGGCTGTCTCGACACCTATGTTCAAAAGCTGGAATCATTTCATTGGGAGATGTAAGGGAGTACTACATTGCCAAGGAAGTGTGTACAAAAGTTTGGGGGTGAGATGAGAGATGCATGAAATCCTTGAAAGGATACAGAAGGAGAAAAAAATATACACATTTAGGAAAAACAAGACTCTTTGTTCATCCAATAAAATCTCTTGTTTTGAAGAAAATGTCTGTTGAGGATGAGGAGTGTTTTTAAACCAAGCAGACTGTGCAGCAATCTAATGGATATGTCAACTTGAAAATTTGTTTTTATTACTCACATGAGCATAACTAAGAAAGAAGAGCTGATTGTGGGTGAATTCAATGCCTGGTAACAAGTCTTCCTCTTCTCCTTGTCTCTTTTCTTCAATCCATTTCCGGTAGGCCTGATTAAAGAGGTGCAATGAGTACTGTTCAGTACATACAGAGTATAAGGGCAGATTTTTACCGTACTGAGCTTCAATTTTTTTCCTGCAAGCACAAAGAAATAAAACAGCTGCCTACTGTGATGCTGGCAGGCCAGCTGCCAGCTCATGCCAAGGTCCTCATGTCTCAACTAGATTGTTACAGATACAGATCTGTAATTTGTCTGGTTTACTTGTGAATCATTATTATTCAAATTGGTGTTTGAATTATGAGAGTTTAGTTTCCATCACATGCTCATGAATTGCTGAATACATTAATCTTAATTGTGATGTCTGTGTTTCATACTGTAACATAATGCTTGAGTGGCTGTGTTATGAGCCTCTGTGACTGTATGAATCACCACATGCAGAGGGACACTAATTAGTTGAAGACCTGCATTTCTACAGAAAGTGTTATGCCCCTCCAGAAAAATAAAGCTATCAGTACCAGGTTGGGTGCCCTTTAGAACTGGAAACTCCCCATATCTGGAGTGAGGCATTGCCATCAAAAGGACGATAGATTTGTATTGTTATTCTGCTCTCCTCCCAGAGGAGAGGAGTCATGCAAGTGGGCTACTCCCTTCAGATGAGTTTTGCAGCTCAGATCACATGGCAGGAACACAATTAAAACTACCACCAAAAGGAAAGAGATATCTCTGTATTGATTGGACTCAGGGTAGGAAGTGGAAGGTGTTTTTAAGCACAAGCGAAAGATCCTCTGCTGCTTAACCAGGGTTAGCCCGAAAGGTCAAATAGAGCTTGTTGATTATAGCAGCCTATGTTACCTTTAGACAGGGCTTTTTTTCAGCTGGAATGGCACAGAACAGCATTCTGGCACCCTTTTTCCCTGGGTGGGGCAGGGCACCACACCAGGAGTCACTCTGGTAGCTCACACATGGCCAGGCCATGCTAGAAGTCACTTTGGGAGGCTTGTGCATGGCCACGCTGCACCAGGAGCCACTCTGGGCAAGAGAGCAGAGGAGAGACTGGCAGCTCCTGTGTGAGGTAGGTGGGGGGAAGTTTGGGGCTGCGGAGGGGTTCAGCCTGGGGGCAGAGGTGTGATTTGAGGTTATGCGAGGGCTTCAGCCTACGGATGGCTGTCAATTTGAGGCTGTGGGGAGGGTAAATCTGGGAGTGGGGGACAGGTTGAGACAGCAGAGGGATTAGGTCTGGGGATGGAGGTGGGGGCAGTTTGATGCTGTGAGGGGTTAAACCACCTGGTGGTGGGAGGGGGAACAGTTGAGTTCTGACACCTTTTTTTCTAGGAAAAAAAGCACCACCTTTAGACATCTGTGATTGTAACAGTTCATGGATTTAACCTTGTAAATAATTCCCTGTTTTCCTTTCTCTATATAATTCATGTTCAGTTAGTGCATTGTGTGTGTGCGTGTCTTTGGGATTAGGATTAACCTGAATGTTACTGTGATTCTTGGTGTAAAAGGTTATTTATCATAGAGATATGCTCAGTCGGCTGATGAGACAGACCAGAGTATCCAAGGGGATGGCCTATGACCTTATGTTAAGTTTATTGGTGCAGCTGGTTGGTGAGATCCAAGTTTGCAACTCACAAACAATTAGGACATTGTTCCCTGGTTTTTAACGTCTGCTTCCTAGAATTGGTATTCATGCTCGTGTGTCACCATGGGGAAGGTTACACCTACCCTAAAAGCCTCTCGCAAACCTCCATTGTCGGCAATGTTTTCTGCCAAAGTCCTCTTCCCTTTCACCTGGCAGAAAGAGAGAACATAATTCCTCTAATATGTTTCTAAATTTCACTTCAGGGAAAATCAAACAAAGGTTATAGGTCAGATCCTCAGCTAAGGTAAATGAATAGCTCTGATGAAGAAAATCACTTTCCTATGTGAAAAATCAAATCTATACTCATGCCATCTCTGTATTCTCCTGCTGCCAGTTGCTCTGGTTCTCTAGTTAGATTCCAGAAGCATAGTGGCATGATGCAGAAACAATGCCTCAGAGAATCTGGTCTGTGAAATTCGATCTGAGTATCCATTTTTTTCCATCCATGTCTGTGCTGCTCTCATTACATCTGGGAATTTGAAAAGTTTTCAACTTATTTGGCAAACTACATTTATTTCTCCACATAACTTATCTACTGCTGGAGGGACAGTAACTATCCATAGTATGATATAAAACGGTAGAATTCAAAGCAAATGTCAGGGAGAAAAAGCAAAATGGATAGTCTACACAATGCTTTTTACAAATTTAGAAAGAAGTTGCAAATTCTTTTTTTACTAATATTGCTTCCAGCAACTGTAAAAAAAATCATGTTACAAAAATCGGTCCCATCTAAACACTGATAAACCTAATATCCTGATGTTACAGTATTTAATATAATTTGGAAAAAAAAAACTCCCATTCTCTGTGGAGTAGAGCAGTATCCATTATCACCAGACCAATAAGGATTTTCAAGTTATCAGACTGCATTCATAATTCATTGGTTTTTCCTCCAACTTTTTATACAAAAATGGGAGTGTTAGAGAATTACAGGATCAAATTTAGAATCAAATTAATTAAAATATGATTCCAAAGCAACAGCTGATAAAATGGTATGAAGCAACAGATTGAAATTTAGAACAGGACAAATTATCAGTGGCACAAAGATCTTATCAAAAGCCTCTGGAGTAAATGGGAGTCTTTCTATTGGCTTCAGTGAACTCTGGATCAAATCTCTGAGATGGCTGTGGCTAAAAGGGGTTGTGATAGTGATAGGAGAACAAGAGAATTTTTTAATCCCAGATTTCTTTGATGTTGGCAGAATCTACAACTATGTCTATTTCCATATCTACTTTTTTCATTAAGCACCTTGTTTGGAGACCTTTGGCTGTGTCTACAGTAGCTCCCTACTTTGAAGGGAGCATGGTAAGTAGGGTGTTGAGAGATTATTAATGAAGTGCTGTGGTGCCTATGCAGCACTTCATTAAACTAATTCTCCCCTGTGGCAACTTCAAACAGTTAAACTTTTGATGAGTAATTTTGAAGAGTAAAGGGACTTCAAAGTTGCCCAGGCACTTCGAAGTACTGGCGGGTTAGCCGCGGCTACACAAAATCCGGCACTTTGAAGTTTAACACTTTGAAGTTGCCGCGGGGGAGAATTAGCTTAATGAAGTGCTGAATATGCACCACAGCACTTCATTAATAATCTCCCAACACCCTGCTTACCATCCTCCCTTCAAAGTAGTGAGCTAGTGTAGACACAGCCTTTTTGTTTGACATTGAAAGAGGTGTTAGGGGAGGAAACGACACCTGAAAAAGTAAAGTAAAAGTGAAAAGAAAAAGTAAAAGCAAAGTAAAGTGATCGCATATAGATAAATTGCAGGACATATCAATAATAAAGACGTTAAATATAGAGGGTAGAAAGCAGCCTTTGAATGTCCCTCCCTTAAAACAGAAGTTCCAAGAAAAGAAGAGAAAATTTTCCTATCTTATCCTATCCCAAAAAAGTGTTCAGAGTTGTGGCATATAGAAATCTGTGTTGGAATGGCATACTATCACCTTATGAATGGGGGCAGTTTCCTTGAATGCTTGGGGATTCTGTAGGAAAGTGTGTAATGTTGGAGCAGCACAGTCAGGAAAAAGCAAACTAGCATAATGTTAGGTAAGTTGTGCTTCTGCATTAGGGAGCAGCCTGCTTTGTCTCCCTCTGGCTACATCTACACTAGCCCCAAACTTCGAAATGGCCACGCAAATGGCCATTTCGAAGTTTACTAATGAAGCGCTGAAATGCATATTCAGCGCTTCATTAGCATGCGGGTGGCCACGGCACTTCAAAATTGACGCGCCTCGCCACCACGCGGCTCGTCCTGACGGGGCTTCTTTTCAGCTGATGGGAATAAGGGGACTTCAAAGTAGGCGGGGTCCTTTCAAAAAGGAGCCCTGTCGGGACGAGCCGCGCAGCGGTGAGGCGCATCAATTTCGAAGTGCCGCGGCCGCCCACATGCTAATGAAGTGCTGAATATGCATTTCAGCGCTTCATCAGTAAACTTCGAAATGGCCATTTGCGTGGCCATTTCAAAGTTTGGGGCTACTGTAGACACGGCCTCTGTGTGGGTTAGTGTATATCATTCTGAATTCTAAGAAATGAAGTAGTGTTACATTCCAATGTTCCAAAAAGAATATTTTTATCTAACATACTTGTGCATCCACCCTGAAGTATAACAAAAACAACCACCCTCAAAGTGCAGTATAATGCTTCATGGGAAAAGAACTATATATCTCCACCTCAGCAAAGTCCTGCAGGTGACAGGTTTGTGCTATGGTTTCAACAGACTTTCTTGCATTACCAGCAGTGCCTACAACTTCATGCATTGGGAGGGTCCAAATCCTCCTCACCGCTGTCAAAAAGCAATACTGATGGATGGATCAATAGCCTCAGCATGGAATGTGTGGCTGAGTTCCAGCAGCTCCACATTTTCTGGGGCTAAAATGATGATACTTGTGGGGATGAGGGTGGTTAGCTGAAACGTCTAACAAACACCTGGAAATATTTTAGTTTATAAATGGATTGCTAGCCAGTACTTCACACTAGCGCCATTGGATTACTGATTGGTCTGTGGCCCATCATTATCATTCAGATGATGAACAACTTATTGTGAGGAGGTGCTGGATCTGGTGGGTTAAATTCTCTTTTGAAATGCATATATGGGGGTAGAAACTGAGTTTTAGGAATATGGATTTAACTCTTAAATAAAAAGAGATTAAAATTTTGGCCCCATTGAAGTCACCAGGAGTTCCGCAAATGTTATCAGTCGGGCCAGAATTCCATACCCAGAATCCCTGTGTATGCTCCCTTCAAGAAAAGTATAGAACAGTTGTTATTTCTATTTCCTTTTTCAATCCTATAGTTGCTGTGAATGATTGGTTTTGATTAGTAACATGTCCACACATACATGGCAAGAGTTGAATGTGATATAAGTTGCGTCTTGTGTCTCTGCACTATAATTTTAATTTATTTTCTGATTTCTTGGGTGGGATTGCTACATGGATCTCAAGTACATTATTTCTTCTTTGTAAAAATTGAAACTAGATAGTGGCTGCTACAATCACTTTTCTATGCTGACACAGCCATCACAGGGCATTTAACATATGCATCTCCATTAGATTACTCCTACTGCTTTGCTTCAGCCACTCATACGACATACATTTTTTAAATCACTAGGAGAAATAATTTAACCTTTTCAACAAAGGTGGGGGTAATGACATCCCTTTGTACTTTGTCCTAAGAATTTAACAAGTGAGTTTAATTAAACAAATGTGCTCCCCTCAAAGCATTTGTTATGAATAGCCCTTTCATTTGCAGTATTCCAACATGCTGAACATCATGAAAAAGTACTTAGAGAAAAACTACCGGGGACTTTAGCCACTGGCATGTTACATACATTTAAGCCTGCTCTCTTCCAGTAATACTTATTGTACTGGTTAATCATGCATTTTGTCTTCTCTTTGAAATTTTCTTCAGACTCAGTGGACCACCAGGGGTCTAAATTTCCATTTTTGTCGTACTTACGACCTAAAACCAAAAGACATTTTTGAGAAAAATATACTTTTTAGCATTTGTAGCATAACATGGACACAAATACAAAAAATGAGAAGAGTAGAACAGACACATTAGTTTGTACACAATTGCCTTTTCAGCTCAATTTACTTAGATTTCCTGATTCTTGTCACTCAGCAAAACGTAGTACTATGGAAAACAAACTCCAGCCAATGCCACTTCATCAGTGGATCTCATGAAAATGCAATAATAGGCATGTCATTCACTTAATAAGAAAAAGGCAGGTTCATTCTAAGAGGGCATGGTGTTGTTTATCTGTGTACTTTGTTTTTCATATAAATTATTCTGAGAGATGCCCAAGTCACATACTGTACTTAGGCTTCTTCCTCTAAAAAAGCACTGTAAAATAATGCTAACACCAGTATGTCACTCTGCACCAAAAATCCTACACAAAAGGATTGCATATATATGATTGAGAATATAGACCAGAGAGTCTTTTGGGAATGTTGATGCACTTGATGGAAATAACACAGCTTGGCTATGTCTACACTAGCCAAAAACTTCGAAATGGCCATGCAAATGGCCATTTCGAAGTTTACTAATGAAGCACTGAAATACATATTCAGCGCCTCATTAGCATGCGGGCGGCTGCGGCACTTTGAAATTGACGCGGCTTGCCGCTGCGCAGCTCGTCCAGATGGGGCTCCTTTTTGAAAGGACCCTGGCTACTTCGACATCCCTTTATTCCTATGAGCAGATGGGAATAAGGGGACTTCGAAGTAGCCAGGGTCCTTTCGAAAAGGAGCCCTGCCTGGATGAGCCGCGCAGCGGCGATCCACATCAATTTCGAAGTGCCATGGCCGCCCGCATGCTAATGAGGCTGTGAATATGTATTTCAGTGCTTCATTAGTAAACTTTGAAATGGCCATTTGCATGGCCATTTCAAAGTTTTTGGCTAGTGTAGACATGGCCCTTGACTCTCAGATCCCAGGGTACATTTGCATAGCTGGAAATTGGAGAATAGGGAATTCTACAACAGTAACTGAGGACAGAATTTCCTATTCTGGTTAGAGTATCATAATGATGTAATGATCTGTGAGCCCAAATAGAATCTAGCATTTAGAATCCTAAACTATTTAGACTCTGCAGCATGAATAAGAGTAGAAGCAGGAAAACTTCATTTGTAACTAACGTAATCAAATATGTGACTCTGAATATACCCACAGATATGACTTGCAGAGGATGATAATGTTGTTTTTAAATAGCCATTTCTCAGAAAAAATATTTTAACTGCATAAATATTCTGAATTATTCTTTGGGTAAATTATTAGACTCTAGAATGCTAAATGATAAAAAAACGACATTAAGATTTTTAGAGTGAAAAAAGGATGACAAGATTAGCCATCAGTGTCTGACTAAATGGCTTTTTCCCTCCCATCCTATATTTTTATTTTATATTTCTATTTAAAATGGACTTAGCCCTTAGTTGAAATCCTGCCCCCATACCCCTATTTCTATCAGTGGGGTCCCAATTTCATATAATGCCTCAGTTACAATTTTCACAACAAATTTTGTCACACATGTGAGGTCTAAGACATAGTTTGGAATTATACAATATTGCAGAAATAAGAACTTTTACAGTAAAATCTACCACTAAATACATTTATTAAAAATACTCTGTTATAAAACCAATACTACATTCTATGCTTCTTGCTCCCCAGTTTATTTGTCTAAAGCCTCATGACTCACACCATGCCCACACTGCAATAAGACACCTGCCAGCAGATTCAGGCACCAGCTAAGGGGCTGTTTAACTGTAGAGTAAACCTTGGGACCTCCCATCTTGCAGGGTCCAAGAACCCAGGCTCTAGCTGAAGCCCAAGCATCTACACAGCAATTAAAGACCCTCTTAGCTTTAGCCCTGCAAGCCTGGCTCAGATGGAATGAGCTAGTGTTTTTTAATTACAGAGTAGACATATGCAGAGAGAAATCAGCCAGTCAAATCACAGACCAGTCCATTCAACACAATAGACTACCATAAACTGTGTTGCACAACTCCATGATTTTCTACAGACTCCTGTATCTTATCGTTAAAATGACAATGACAAGATAAAGATAAGACAATTAATTGTTGCCCCAGTTGCATCAGTGGAAAGATAGAGCTGGTTTTCTGATAGAATCATTTTTCATCTCATGAAAGCAAAGCATTTTGCAGAAGCATGACAATGTAAATGTAAATAAAAATTTGGTTAAAAAAGCGGAGAAAATGTTGACTGGAACATTTTGATTTTCCTTTTTGAAATTATTTAGCTTTTTCAATTTTATATGATGTAAACATATATTTTAAAGGCAAGAATTGCAATCAAAATATTTTGATGTAGTCAAAATATTTTTTTAGTTGGCCCAAAACACCTTTTCTCAGAATTTCATTTTATGGGATAGTTTCTATTATTTTTGTTTATGTTCTGTTTCAGACCATAAAGCAACAGAGGTGGGAGAAATACAAAAAAAAAATCCCTCTTGGCCCCACTTTAGAATGCATCCATGCACAACTCAACCATTCTTTTTATAGCCTCATGGTCCTCTTCACATATACCATCGTGGAAAGAAGTGTTCACATAAAGCTACTCCAATGCATCTTTTTTCTATTCAATAATCCCAAAAAGAAGAATGATATGAACGTGGACAGTTACTCACCATTACTATCAAAACCATGGGTAAACTCATGCCCAACAATTACTCCAATGGCACCATAACTTAAAGACCTATAACACAAAAGAGCAGTTTCACCTCACAGTAATATGAATGCATATGAATGTAAATCAGATGAGGCAGAGGATAGAATAGGTTTCCATTTCAGAAAATATTTTTTATCTAAAAGCTACATCCACAAAGTTCCTCTCAAGGGTTCTGATATTGAAGGGCTCAACACAAAACACCCTGCATATTAAAGAAGAGTGAAAACATGACCCTAAATGCATTGCTACACCTCTGAGGTGGCTAGATTTACAAAATAAATATTGCATGTCACCATCAGGACTCAAAAGAGTTATCTTCTAACTTGGAACTGGAGAATGTTCAGAATGAAATCATTCTGTTAATCTAAAGAAAAGCATAGATCAAAGATTAAAACTGATTTCTGAGATATCATCTCGAATCACTCCTCTCTAAGTATGGGATAGAAAAGTTTGCAAATGCATGACATCTAATGTGTGAAGCATTAAATAGATTTTCATTGTTTTCAAAAGAGGAGTTGTCCTATTTCCCTTTGCCTGTTTAGAAATAAAAGATTATCTACAATCAGATCTGCTGCACTGATGAGCCAGAAAGGAAACAATCATTTCTCTTTCCTGACAAACGATAATTGACATTTTTCTGGTGTGTTTGTACCGTACATATTTTTGTTTTCAATTTTCTGAGCATGCCATGTTACAAAAATACCATATATTGAAAGAGTGTATATTAGTGTATTAATAGCGCATTGTAGAAACAGGAATAGGCTAAGGGTTTGATGTAACATGTTATTGCTAGACATAATGATTCTTCACATTCTAATTGCTCACTGCAGTCATGCCTACAAAAGTATTCAGGATTTAATTCCCTCCTCCCCCACACACCATGGCAATTTCTTCCCTTTGTTGTTTTGTTTTTCTCTGAAAGGTAATTTGCATGTGACAAAATGTTTCCTAATGTGTTTTCTATCATCACCAACCTTTATTAAAGAGCTTTGGCTAAAATTATACATTTCAACAATAAAAATCTCAATCCATTACATGACAAATTTGTAATTTTGTCTAATGACAATTCTCTGTACTGAATACACAATACTAGGCTTGTTTTCCACACCTAAAGTTATAAGGCCTTCTGCAGCCAGAGTGGTGTAAACAAACATAACAGTAAAATAAATTTATCTGCAGTATTATTAGCAGCTTGGGGAACTCTTCTGCAGAAAAGTTTCCAGTTGTTCCTACACTTTCAAGTAAAGGATGAAGTATTTTTTCAAGGTTGGTGAACCCTCTCCTTCCCTAGCATGGGAGCTCTGCAGTTGATAAATTCAAATTCAAACCAAAATCAACTTACCACAATGAAGGCAAATAACTAGTCACGTCACCCTGCATGTATGGCTTCTATTATATGGACTGAAAAAAATCCTAAGTATTTCAAGGACAAAGCTAATCTGATATAGAACAGAATCATCTGTTTACTAAATATCATTCTGAGTATGTAAATGAAAACTACTTTCCTAAGTTAGAATAACATTTAAAGATGAGAAATATGTTAAAAAAATTTTTGAAAGAGCCAGAATTTCAGCGTTTTGACAGGTGATCATGGTACCAAGAAATCTGCTCAGAGAGCAAAGCTGGAAATGACCACACTGAAATAAGCATGGTAAAAAGGAATTTAATATATAGGATCTGCTTTTATTCCTAATTACTGCACCATGAAATTACTTGGCTCATAAGATCTAACCCTGAACACACATTTGTTTCTAAGTTTAATGCATGCCTTTGCATTTACTGCCAAATTTCCTAATTAAAAGAACACAACATTTTTAAATGGCAATTTCTTAAGGCCACCTGTCAGTAGTAACAACAACGAGAAGTCCTGTGGCACCTTATAGACTAGCAGATATTTTGGAGCATAAGCTTTCCTGGGCTAAGACCCGCTTCATAAGATGCATGTGGGAGCATATTCTTTTCACCTCTAGTCATTCTCAGTGAAAAGTCCCTACTCCCATGCAATTCATTATGTTCATTCTTGGGGTAGGGACTTTTCACTGAGCATTATTAAAGGTGAAAAAAATATGCTGACGAAGTGGGTCTTTGCCCACAAAAGCTTATGCTGCAAAATATCAGTTAGCCTATGAGGTGCCGCAGGCCTTCTTGTTGTTTTTGCAGATACAGACTAACATGGCTACCCCCTGATACTTGTCAGTAGTATTCATCTCACTTGATAGCAAGAGAGCTTGCTGACACTGTGGTCAGGGTCTTTTCATTTTCTTGTCCCACCCCAAGAATGAACATACTGAATTGCATAGAAGTAGGGACTTTTCAATGAGGATGATTAAACGTGACTTGCAATCATTTTCCCACGTATAGCAGCCATAGTAACCAAGGCCCCAGTGGAACTGTGTGTGTGTTTATAGTCAAGCATACATAAAGTGCTTTGGCGAATTAAAGTTCAAGATCCTGAAAGAGATGCATTGCCTTGGTGAGGCCCTTTGAGGAACATCAAACACTTTCACCCAGACCCACAAAGGTACTTAGGCACCCAGGATGTCTGATTCATGAAGAGGTGTTTCAAGCTGTAGATGAGAAGAAGAGCAGATCCTGCAGCCCAGGCCTAGGCACCTAACTCCAGGACTCCAAACCCCTCCTCACCAGCATTTCCCATTGGCTAGTTTAGGGGCTGGCTTTTGTAGATCCCATTCTTAGGCACCTATCTCTCACCAGTCATTGCATAGGGAACATAGGGGTTTAACTCAGGCTCTGTGAGCTCAAATGTGTTCCTGTGATTTTCTAGGCACCTAAAAGTTAGGCACTGTAGTATTGAGCCTTGTGGCCCCTAATTTCCTTTTGTAGATCCAGGCCTTTTGGACCTAATTCAAAACCCACTGCAGGCAATGGAAATGATGCCATTCACTTCAGCAGGCTTTAGGGCAGGTCCAATATTAGTTTAAAATTTTAGTAAGAAAGTAATGAGGTGCAGATGAGAAAGTTTTGTTTCTGTTATTTGTGGTTCTCTTAAGAGATGTCATGAATATGCTGCCCTCTTCCACTCACTACAGAATCTAAACACCCTGAAAAGACACACTTGTAAATTCCTCTAAGCAACCAGTCCTCATCCACTTTCCCAAGGTTAAAACAGGTATCACATAAGGCAGCAGCTTTTCAGATCAACCCAGTTTTCCAACAGGAAAAGCAGTGAATGGAGGAAGTACATTTACCCCAAAGGGCTCTCCTGTTGCCAGTTTTTTCATGCCATGATTATACAGTTCTACTGTACACATCTCTTTGGACTGTTGTATCAGTACTCTCACTCCATGCTCCATATCATTTCACACAAGAACTTACATGTGCAACTCTTTTACTCCTTATTGCCTACTCACTGCAGTTTTCCTCTCTTACTCACCTAGGATATTCTGTCCCCCAGAAGAAAGGCTTTTGGAGTTCTCCTGCTGGAAATCCTGTAATAGTCAAAATACAAAAGTTAGATGTAAATACAATCCAGCTGAATGATGAAGCCATGAGCCAGTTTATCTGAGGGTTCTTCAGGGCAGCTCTTCTCTTGAACAACTTCCAAAAAAGCATGCTGATAATTAGCCTGAGGATCTACCAAACAGACCATCAAACCTCCTTGTTCACAGTGCAGTGGCAACAGTATGTTGCATTGTGATCTGGGACACTCAGTTGTCGTATGTTAGCCTTCTAAACAAGGAGAACTTTCCTTGGGCTTTCTTTCTGGGTTTTGAGTTACACCAATAGCTGGCTGCACTGGTATTCCCATGCAAAGGGAGGGAGATGCTGCTCTGACCTCAACACTGTTCTCAGTACATGCAGCAGGGCAGGAGTAGCTGACAAAATGCCTGAAAAAATAATTAAGAATATGCTTTCTGACATACTGGTGCCTAGTTCTGCAAGGTACTTATGCATGTTCCTGTTTTAGACCATGTGAAGAGTCCCATTAAAATTAGTGGGTTGTTTAAAGTAAGTAACGTGCTTAAGCAACTTGCTAAATCGGGATCATGGTAGGAACAGACTAGCAAGACGAGAGAGAAACATCCTACCAAACCCAATAAGTTGCATCAATTGGAAGTTAGTGGCAAAATAACCTGCACTGGAAAGGTCAACGATACAGGCACTCCAGTTAGTCACCTATTTAAGGTCATACACTGAGATCAGAATAGTACCTGGAACTCAGAAATCACCATCCCTTTTCTAACCTAGAAACTACATTTCGCCACACATCCAGAAGTCAATTTCCTGTTGGTAAAATTACATCTCACCTTGGGTTAAACAAAACCTTTGAGTAACAGTCACTGAATCACTCCACAAGAATGAGATTCTGTGCCCAAATTTTTCAAAATGGATGAAAATGAGGCTGCTTATGTGCTTGGATATAGGATTGTGCATATAGCTTCAGGAGCACCCTTTTGCAAAGACTTCACATATATCTCAATTTCTGTTTTTCAGAGAATTGTAAGCATACATAAAGTGGCTATGACGATGCTTTTCACACTGATTCCTTGCAATTTCTAACTTTTCCTCCATACTCTGATTTCCAAAGAAAACACTGCCAAAGAATGGAACAGCATAACATCCATAACAAAACATAAAAAGTACTTGAGCATTAAAATCAAGACCAAAAAGGCAGTCGTTTAATAAGATTCTAGGTCTTCTATTATTTATAAACAGAGCATGGAATTTTGAACGGGAATTTAAACTTCAGGAAAGATTTCATTGTTATCTTCCCAGACTCTTTTAAAACACCATGCAGAGTGTAATTTATGTCAAGTGATGCAGCAGGTTGTATGCCCTCCTGGCCTGCCCATCTGCTGCCTGCTTGCTTTGGTCCCATAGCCACCTGTTTGCAATTGATTTATGAAAAGCAACTTTGTATAAAACTTATTTTCTGGATTTTTATAGTTCCCCAGATAGTTCTTTCATTGTTCAGATCTTGTTTGGACTTTTTATTTTTGTGCTGTAAAAATATAAATTACACTTGTTACCAAGGCTTTCCTGATCTTTCATCACAGCACGACCAGAATAATAAGCATTCATATTCACCATGTGTGCTGTTAAACACCTCCTGTTAATGACATTCTCAAATATTCTCATGAGAACGCTTCTCAAAGTATAGCTTAGCGGACCAATCACTGGACTGGAACCTGGGAGATGTGGGTTGCATTCATGGCTCTGTCACTACCCTACTGGGTAGACTTCAGCCAGTCACTTCATTTCCTGTGCCTCACTTCCCCCATCTGTAAAACAGGGATGATAATACTGACCTCTTTTGTAAGGCATTTTTAGCTCTAAAGATGAAAAGCCCTATGTATGTGAGAGTATTATTAGATTAGGCTCCACCTACAGAGCTATCATAACTAGGCTATGATAAATCACACACTCTGTTAGGATCTAATCAAAACCATTTGAATTAAACAGAAAACTCTCCAGAGTGCATTGTGGAACCTTGCAATCTGATCTCCTCTATCTGGTGGCATTCAAAACAGATAGCCCATGCCGAGCTCTACATCTTCCCTTTACTGTCTTGTATAGGTGCACACACTGAACCAACAGTCTCCAGTGGCTTGATCCTACAAACCAGGAGTCAGCAACTTTCCTGAGGCGGCCTACTGAAATGTGACCTTTTGATCACTATGTACGGTCCAAGTGCCTGTGACACTTTTAAAAATCACTAATAGCCCTACTTACAGCAGATTCATAAATAAATTAAGATGCAGAGCTTTACCATCTAGGTGGTAGGTTGGTAGCTTTAGCTGCTCTTTTGTTAATCAACAGGTGGTCTGGCTTTGACCAAGCTCCGACTGCATGGGAGCAAGCTTGCTCCTGCCTCATGGGCCGATGAAAATCTGCTCGGGTGCCACTCTTGTTTGCTGACCCCTGCTATAAATGTTAATGTGCTGTGAGTCATTTTTACTCCTGTTGACATAATAAATCTATTCAAGCGAAATATCACATATCAAACTCTGATCTCAATTTTGTGTACTGCATATGTTTTCTGACATCCACTTTTTGGTACCCTGTGTTCCACTTTGTGTGCTAACTGCAACTCTGTGGTCAGTATCGGCCAGCCAGTCAGACCCTGATAAGGCCAGTTGAGATACTACTCCTCCAGGATGGGATGTGGCACACCTAATAGTGGGCAATCCATAGGAGGGCCTTCAAGAGACACCAATTTTGAATGACTCTCAGTGAATGGTCCAACCCAGGGGACAATGCTTTTCGTCTGCTGGGGACTTGCATGACCTGGGCTGAACATTTCCCAGTCTGGTCAAGCAAAAGGCAAAAGAGAATCAGAAACTATAAGTAAATAATGGGTTTCCTTCAGAAGAAGGGAGCTGTCCACCATCACTGGGCAGAAAACGAGGCTGGAGAGTCAGTGGGACAGAAGAGAGCCTGCCTCGTATGAAATTCTAACTAGCCCTCAGACTCACAGGAAGGATGAGATCAGTCATAAGAAGGGTACATCTCAGGACTGTAGTTGTTCTGTGAAGAACTGTAACTCTCTACTTTCTTAACTCTAAAAGTGACTGTGGTTACGAAATTCCATTGATCGATTCCTTTGTTGCTCATGTTCCGGCTACATTGTCCCTGAGACAGTTAACTGAATTCAGAGTGCCTACACAGTGAGGTAGAATTCTGAAGGAACACACAAACAACAGGCAGGCTTGGGAGAATTGAGGCACTGATAAGGAGATTCAGGTAGCTTGGCTTTGAAACCCCCCATCTTAAAGATGGTGCATATAAACAGGAGCACGGGAGCATGATTTAGAGACCCTGATCTGGGAACAACAATGTGATTTTGCCTGACCCTTTTGGCTTAAGAGCGCATGGGTGTCTGTCCAGACTGGTGGAGGGGGACAGGGTCAGACTTTAACAATTATATGTATAAATGTTTACAGGACTGAGCCTGAATTTTGCAGTTTTTCCTCTCTTTTCATTGTCTTCATTTGGGAATAGAAATTCCACTTATTTGGACAAGATATTTTCCCTTTCCTTGTTATGGAAAGTGATGCACTTTTTGGTTGTTGTTTTCTTTCAAAATATTTATGGGAAAAGGTTTTTAAAAATATTTGATTTTGCTGCTGCTTCCTTTCCATTATATATCTGCTGAACTTTCTACTTGTTCAAAATACACTCCCAAAATGAAACATCTTTTTTCACAGTCTTGCAAACAATTGAATGTACCTGTCCTTCTTTTGAAATGTTTAGCTCTGAATTTATTCTGAATTTAAAATTCTGATTGGCATCTTTGAGCTCCAAAAGGCTACTTTTAACTTCATTGAAGGAAACTTGGCTTATGCATTTTCACACATCAACTCTTAATCTGTCTCCCTAAAGACAATATACAGTTTGCGGATGTATATTTCAAATTTTAAAGTATGGTATTTTCCATCTTTACAATGGCCTTCCCTCTAAGTGCTTTACTACTATCTGTGAATTAAGTTATCAGAATTAATTACCAAATTTGTAAGATAGGTAAGTAATATTCACGTTTCACAGAAAGACAAACTGAGGCACAGTGAGATGAAGTTATTTGCCTAAGTAAATACAATTAGATTTGTTCAATTCATTTAGAAGGCTGTGAGAAGAAATAGTTTAATACCACCTGGCTACTTCCAAATATTTTCTTCCAATTCTACTATGTTAGTTTACTCCATTGAGTTTTGATTTCAAAAAAGTCAAAATCCCAGTAGTACAGTTGAGGGGAAACACAAATAAACAGTGTTTACCTGCTTCCCATTTGGGAAATGTAGAAGTTAATTAGTTTACCCACCTCTTTTTAGGGTCAGCTCCAAATCTCATTTGAAATGCTGTAAGATCTATCTTGTAAAATTTTTGATTGGATAGCACTGGGTCTTCTAAACTATAGCAAAATCACTTTGCAAATCATGTTAGTGCACCCATGCTTACCACTAACTCCACTGGTATGGTTAAAACAAATTTCTAAGTGGATAGTGATCCCAGCACACAGATATTAGCGGTAGATGATAAATAACAACATAATCCTTAAAATGTATACTGAGTTTAGAACTGTGTTCAGCAGATCTCAGACGTGGTTAGATTACATATATAAAGCGTGTCACATGATTTGCAAATTTTATAGGGCCGATTCAAATTATGAGGTACATAGGATTGGTAATAGATTAACAGAAGATGAAGTGATGGTCAAAAGTCAAAGAGTTTCAAACCCACGAACAAGAAAGGTCATTTCTATCTTCACCCCATATATCCTGTGATATGCAGAACAAGTAGGATAAACTGCGGAAGGTAGAATAACTGGTCCATAGTGTGCATCAGCACAAACCTCACTTTAAAAAGTAGGTCCATGAGATCAAATTAATAGGTGCAGAGGAAAGAGGATATTGTGGCAAAGGTGCTAGACTCAATCACCTTTGGTTCAATTCCCAGCTTTAACAAAGACTTTCCCATTTGATTTTGGAAAAAGAAGCCTAATCTCCCTCCATCTCAATTCCTCGTGTGTAAAACAGGAATAGTGCTGCTTCCCTCTCTCCTAGGGCTAAGAGATAAGTGAGTTAGTATCTATGAGGGCTCAGATAGTACAGTGAGGAGGGTGGCATAAGGACCCAGGGAAAAGGAAAAAGCATTAACCTATTGTCTCAGGGAAAGGGAATATCTAAGATTCCCCAAAACAGGAAACACACATTGACATATCCCTTTATCTTATGTATTTGCACATAAGAATATCAGGAAAAGCAGAGAGAGAGGACAGTTCATTGCCTTGGCTGTGAATGTCTTGTAAAATGAAAGAGACTTGCTGTCATTAGGAAAATGGGAACAACTTTAATCTCCTAATTAAAAATGTTACTCAGAAATGTTAATTCCAAAACTAGTCTGCCCATTAGACTTACGGAAGCCAGTGGACAATCCTGAAACTACTCCTTCATCAGGAAACTTCTGATTAACCCAGTCCTTCAGGAAAAGCAAAGAGTTCCTGAGGAAAGTCTAGCTGCTTCTCTGAGGCCAGGAATGCTTCACACTGCATTTGCTGTCTTTCCTTAACCACTCTCAGATACCAAAGAGCTTTCTTTCCTCCGCTCCACACCATCAAGCACACACAGCTGGCAAGATGCTTAACAGGAGCGATGAGGTTCTCATTTGTCATTTTCTGTATGGAAGCTAATTCCAATATAATTTTAAAAGGGCTCTTCTCTAAAATGTAATGACAGCTCTCAGTAGATTAGGGCCATCCTTGCTGACTCTGTACATCTGAGGAACTGTTATTTCACAGTAATTGATTTAAAAAAAAAAGACACTGGTACCTGTGTATGTTCACACCAATACACCAGGCTCAATATCTAATACAGCTATAAGTGTTCATATCTAGTGAGCATATCATTCAGTTTATGACTAAAATTAGCTCCATCCTATGCAAATCCACAATCTATAATTATAATTAATTGATCAAAACACTAAAGATTTAAACATAAAATTGAAAATGTTGTATTTTACATGTTAAGGAAATTAAACTTGCGAGTTTAAGCTTCCTATCTACTTCTTTGTTGTAGCACTGCATTTTTTGTCTTTTAAGAGGCCAGAGTTATACTACATTCCAAGTGTTATAAAGAAGCTAAACACTTTCCTCAACAGACCTACAGTAGTAGAAAGTTGTCATAAGTCTTTCTGTTATGACTGTTACTTTGAACATTACTGAATTAGGTACTTAAGTAAATCAAAGACCAGTTTTAAGGCCTATTGAAGTTAATAGGAGACTTTTCAGTAACTTTAATAGATTTTGGATCAGACCCTAAAAGCCCATTATGAAAAAAGAAAACAGTCAATGCACTGTGCCAATGGCTGCAATTAAAACCCAGGCATTTGCCAATACTACAAACAGGAAGTACTCAAATACCATGGGAAATGGATTTGTTTATAAAGGCAATGACTTATACCTGCTTCCCTTTGAAAAAAACTACCCAAAATCAGTGGGCTGTATCACTCAGTAAACACTCAAAAATATGAGGTCAAATGTTAAGAAACTAACAAAGTTTTCAAAAAGATGTGTAACATTGGTTACTCCTATTGCACCTCCATTAAGTCAACAAGGATATGTTTATACTGCAAAAATAGCTACTTTGCATCTATGAAATGCGCCCAGTAATTCAAAATATTTTTCGAAATACCAGGTGTGCTATTTTGGCATCCCTCTACACCTCGCTGCAGGAGGAGTAAGGGATGCCTTGAAATAGCACAGTATTTTGACGTGGCTCTGTGTAAACAGCGCCAAATGCCAAAATAGCGTGCTTTGAAATTAACTTAAAATAGGATACCCAAATTGTGTAGCTTATTTCAAGTTTAGGGCACAGTGTAAACGAAGACCAAATGAATTATTTAGGTAATGCAGAGCAGGGCATGAAGGACAAAGTGTTGCTGGAGTGAGATGAGCATGACAATGGGATATATTGAAGTAGTTGTCAGTAGCCAGCAAGTGATTAATCTAATTTTATATTTTTATGAATTGTCCATAAAGCACTTAGGCTTATTTAGAAAGTATTCACTATTCAGAATTCATTGTCCAAAACAAAACAGCCCTTTGTCTCTATATTGTTTGCAAACTTGCTTTTCATAAACAGTAAACAATTTCCTTCATTCACTTAAAATTCACCATTTCCACAAATGTTTCTATCATACATTAAAAGCAAACACAAGCACAGTAGAATCCAGTTTGCTTAAAGAGGTAACTCTATACCCACAGTTTATATAGTATATTATCTACCTCCTAGGACAGTCAACATGAATGGTTAGAAAAAACCCTAACTGAGAGAAGTAAAATGTAGTTCTCATAAGTGAAGTTTTGTGAATTCCAGCCCAGGTGATGATGGAGATCTTCTCTGGAATTACCAACTTTTGAAGGAGCTGTGACAGCAGCAATGAAAGCCAATAGTTTATTCTGAAATAGCACATCTACACACAAAATGCATTTCAGAAGAGTGCTCTGCTATTTTGAAATACGAACACTACACACAATACAGCCTGTTTCAAAATAGAATCATTGGACACCCTCTGGCTTATTCCAAAATAGTATGTATTCCAAAATAGTAGTTATTCAAAATAACTATTTTGAAACAGACACTATTCCTCATGGAGTATTTTGAAATAGCGGTTGCGTTGTGTAGACGCTTGCATAGTTATTTAGCAATAGCGGTCATTATTTCAAAATAACTTTGCTGTGTAGACACACCTGTAGTGTACCATGAAAGATTCCATTAATGACTTCTCCTAGGCTGAAATAAGTGCCATACCAGGCTATCTGTGAGCCAGATCAGCTCAGGCCCATCCATATTTTTTGGAGCTGAGAGCAGCCTTAGAGACAGTGAGCAGCACTATCCAAACACCAAGGGCAAATGCAAGCAGTGCAAGAAGGTCAGCAGCCTTGGCATAAAACACAATTGATTCTAAACCCTTGACTGATTGGCTACATTTGACAGCGCTCTGCTTCATGATACTGTTAGACATAGGGAGTGTGAAATTCAGCATCAGTAACTCTAGCCTCTCATTATAGCTCTCTTTAATGTGATATGTCAGAGCTGCTGTGAGAGCTGAATGATGTGGTAACTTTGAAAGATTCAATAATAAAATATATGTAACGGCAACAGATCTTATTCTGTGCTTGCTGAACTTTCAATCTTAGCCACACTGGAAATCTGAGAACCAAAGAAATTTGTTCGTAACATAACAAGAAAATGGTTGTTTTTTCCTATGTACTTTAGGTAGGTATCACAGAATTCATCAGCTGTCTTAAATAACCACTCAAAAATTGAATGCTTAATAGAGGTGACCTTTAAGTATAAGTGGAACAGAATATGCCTAGTGTTAATTTTTAGGATAAGAAGGTCCCTAATTATTGCACACATTTTATAAATCAGTACAGTAAGCCACAGAGAAGTTAAATGACTTATGCAGGGGCACAAGTTAGTTACAGGAATAGCCGAACATACAATTCAGGTGACATAAGCATCAATTCCCTGCTTTAACCACTGGACAATACTTACTGTCCATCTTCAATCTGGCATCTTCCTTCCATTAGTTTCAGGAATTACTTCATAGTGTGATAAAAAGAGACATAGGAAAATGGAGGGAAGGGCCCAACCAGGGAACATTGGGAAGCCTGTGGTAAGGGACCCAAAGCACAGAGGTTATGCCAGAAAGCTATGCAAAGCTTAAAGCCACAGAAAAAATGCTGCTGCTGCCAGTAACTCTCATAGCTGAGAGGTGGAAGAGCAGTCTCCTGCTAAAGTTAGTACTACCATCCTTCCAGCCTTAGAAATATAGTCTGAGATTTTCAAGTGGCACTTCATAAATTTTGATGCAACATTCCATTAAAACAAATTGGAAGTGGGCAACCACATCTTGGGCGTACAGCTTTGCAAAGCTCAGCCATATTGTTTCAGGAGCCCTGGAACCAATGTATGGTGAAGAAAAGGTAGCTGGCAAGAGTATGTTAAATACAAGGAAACCAGTTCTCCCAAGATTAGGTTAATAGCCATTGTGCTGTAATTACAAGGTGAGACCAGACAAGAATTTGAGGCCAAATCAAGTGTTCTTTAATACCCATTCAGGCCCATAGACCTCAATGGACTTGCACAAATTTCATGGAAGTCAGGATTTAGCTTTTAGTATTTGAACCACTTTCCTCTGTGCACTTTCCCTAGTCCTAAAATGCTGTACTATTACATGATTATGGAAGGAATTTCGGTTTGCATTTTCAATGGTTTACACTAATGTAAAATGTCTGAATTTTGGAGTGGCTGATGTGAGTCACCGCAGGGCCTGATAAAAATATGCCCTCACATATCTCCTTCTCCAAATACATAATTAAGGAAGAAAAAGAAGTCAGGTACTCACTGATCTGGTTGGTTGATGCACTATAGAAAGCGTTGACAGTGGTTGGACTAGTAAACCACCTATAAAAACAGTAATAAACAGCAACGCATTATTGATTGTAAGTGTGTTGGACTTGTGAATAGAACGATCAAAGAAAAAGGGCTAATTCCATTAAATGAAACCAAAAGATTAAAAAACATTAGCTACATTACAAATGTAATTATTTCTGCATTTTGTCAATTGCTATCTGTGATTTTTGGATCATTGAAATCTCTTGTCTACTGACATTATTTTAAATGACTACAATCAAATAGCGCTTAACAGAGCACTGACTGGAGGGTACACTTTCTAATGTTTATTCAATTTTTGTGTTCTTTTTAAAGTGATTTTAATGCTTATGAAAACTGCAAATTGACAGCCTGGCACAACGAAGTCCTGAGTTTAAACTGAATTGCTGTGTCTACGCCTGCATTCCTCTTTCGAAAGAGGCATGCAAAGGAGGAAAATCAAAAATGCAAATGAGGTGCAGATTTACATAGCTGATGCCTCATAGGCATATTCTTCTTTTGAAAGAAGAAAAGCAGTGTAGACGTGACTCTTTCAAAAGTAAAGCCCATCTTCGAAAGAACCCTTCTTCCCTTTCTTTATGGGAAGAAGGGTTTTTTCAAAGATGGGGCTTACTTTCAAAAGAGCTGTGTCTACACTGCTTTTCTTCTTTTTAAAGAAGAATATGCAAATGAGGCACCCAATATGTAAATCTGCACCTCATTTGCATTTTCAGTTTCCCTCATTTGCATGCCTGTTTCAAAAGAGGAATGCAAGTGTAGACGCAGACAACAGGACCAACACAGCAGCTGTGTAAAGTCCTTTGAACTGTCTCCTCAATGTACATCAACCTACACATAGAAAATCTACTTATAGGAATTAGAGAAGTGTGCTTAAGGGCTATGTCTACACTAGCACACTACGTCGACGTAGCCTGTTTCAACATAAGAACATCGAAATAGGCTACTTCGACACGTATCATCTATACATCCTCCAGGGCTGGTGCCATCAACATTCAATGTCAAAGTAGCAATGGAGAACGTCAAAAGTAGCCAGCCCAGAAGGAAATGCAGTGTCCACACACACAAGCGCTCCCCGTCAAAATAAGGGGCCAGCAAAGCCCCAAGCTGCTCCCATAAAGGGCCCCTCCCAGACACACTCAGCCTGCACAGCATGAGATCCACAGAGCCAACAACCGATTGCAGACCCCGTGCACACAGCATGGACCCCCAGCTTCTCCCGCAGCTGCAGCAGCAGCTAGAAGCCCTGAGCTAGGGGCTTCTGCATGCAGCGACCATAGAGCCCCACAGGGGCTGGACAGAGTGTCTCTCAACCCCTCAGCTGATGGCTGCCATGGAGGACCCCACTACTTTGACGTAGTGGGACGCGGATCGTCTACACACACCCTACTTCGATGTTGAACATCAAAGTAGAGCGCTAGTCCCATCTTTGGATAGGAATAGCAATTGTGACGTCTTGCTGCCTAATGTCTATTTCAACATCAAATAGCTCACGGCACGTGTAGACGCGACCTGTACTATTTTGATGTTGTGCCAGCTACTTTGAAGTAGCCAGCTGGGGTAGACGCACCCAATAATGAGTACTCAAGTTTTCCAGTCCATGGCCTCTCTCCTGAAACCCCTGACAAAGTGACTACTTATACCTATTAGAATGATTTCAGTTCTATGCACGTATCTCTAGTAAGAACAGGAGAAGGAAACAAATAATTTCAACATTCTTTAGGTCACTTAGCAACTACTGCTAATGATTTTATTGCTGGTAAAGATTGCGATAGCTTTCAACAACTCTTAACAAATGGCCTAGAAATGAAATATTTTGTACTGTGGCTAGGGGATAATGCAAAGTATAAGGTTACAGGAACTCCTAAACTTCAAATCCAGCTTGTCCACTGATTCATTGTATGGTCTAGACTCACAATGTAACCTTTTGTTTTCCCATCTCTAAAGCAAGTAACATATTTATCTACCTTAGCATCTGATCCAGCCAACACTCATGAGTAACATTAAGGAAAAAGTCCCATTGCTTCCACTGGGACTATTTACTTGAGTAAATTTACTTATGTGTCCATGTGAGGAGGACTGGGCCTTTACATGGGTAGGTAAATTAACACTGGCATTCGTAATATATTAAGCATGATCCCTCCACTGCTCTGCAATTCAGTGATCTTCTTGCCCTCTAGTGCCATTTATTAACAATGAAGTAATTTATTTACTAACAAAAGTGAGGTTCGTAGTGGTTACAAATATTGCACTCATCAGCAAACAATGTACAAAAGAATCATTTTCAACTGATTTGAAGGATTTAATATTGACCCTGGCTGAAGTTTTACTGCAAGAATGTATGAATTAACACTGCAGCTATTAAAGTTATAGCAAAATTCCCATAGACGTTTCTGGGAACAGAGTCAGACCTCCCAGGTGAAATTCTGCCTCTACTGAGGCAAATGAGAATTTTCCCATTGGGTTCAATGGCTCCAGGGTTTCACCCAAGGTTTATATAATGAAAAAATTAAAATAAAATTAAGTATAAAAGTAAGGAGATTCATGAGTAATTGGTGATAATTTAGGCCCAGGTATAACAAAGGCTGGCATGTCTACAGGAGAAAAAACTTGAGTTATCATGAGATGCTAGAATTTCTTCATTATGCAAGTTCAAAATTTTAAATCAACAACTTCAGAAAGTCTCACGGAAAATCAATAGGACTTCAGCCCCTTTAGTGCCTAATACACTTTTGAAAATGTGGCTTTTCCATCCAAACTACATGAGCCCTGTGGTTCTGAATGGAATAATACCTAAATGCCTTTTTAAAATCTAGGTCTTACCCTCTCTATGACTCATTCCCCTATTTGTACAGTGTAGATAGTAGCACTTCCCAATCATATAGGGCTGCATTAAGATAACACGGTATTTAATGGAGAGGTGATTATACAGTAATAGCAGGCCACATAAAATCACAAGAAAGTAAAAATTAAAATCCCAGTTATCTGGGTACATGCCCAAAAGAGATTAAACCATTTTAAATTATTTTGAAGCAGGGGATGAACCATTATAGAAAACTAGTTCTGCTTTTTCTTACCAGCCAAGAGCTGAGTTCTGGGGTACTATTACTAAGACTACAGTTAATGACTTCATTATTATCAAAAAGGCTGTGGCCACACTTGGCCAAAACTTAGAAATGGCCATATTATTGGCCAAAATGAAGAATACTAATGAGATGCTGAACTGAATATTCAGCGTTAGCATTAGCATGCTTCCGGCTGTGGTGCTTCAAAAGTGCCGCTTTCGAACACACATTGCTCAGCATGGCTACAAGGGGGTCCTTTCCAAAAGGACCCCGCATATTTCAAAATCTCCTTATTCCTCTCATCTGATTAATCCCCTTATTCCTCAGCTGAGAGGAATAAGGGGATTTTGGAATGTGCGGGGTCCTTTCGAAGAGGACGCCTGTGTAGCCACACTGAGCCAAGCCGCGTGCGTTCAAAAGCGGCACTTTCAAAGAGCCGCAGCTGGAAGTTTGTTAATGCTAATGAGACACTGAATATTCAATTTGGCCAAACAGTATAAAGAATGTTATTTTCAAAACATTAGAGATGTCCTTCATGCAGCTATAAGAAGCCCTCAACTTTGAATTTAGGTCTTCATAGGCAAAAATCTTTTCAAGTTAAAAGCAACAAATATTTAGAGAGAAATATTGAGCCATTCCTTTTGAATTACTCTGCTTCAAAATATTTTCATTCCCCTTTAGACTGGTGAAATTTCAAAAGTGAAATTTAGAGTTTAATTGTGGTGCAGCATGTACACCTGACCCAGAGATACTTACTTCACTAAAATCTCATTGACATCGAGATTTGCACTACTGTGATTTCTGGGACTAAGTGCCCTGACAAAAGAGTCAGTGTTTCCATTTCCTTGAATTCTCTTTCAAACCATAACAATATAGTAAGTTCTTCAGCACTGTTAAAACCATGCTGTGCTGCCTCAGAGACCACCTCCTTAACTTCTAGCAGTCTCTGGTTCCTTCCCTGTGAGCACCAAATGCAGCCATTTCCCTGCATCTCACAGTGGCTGTGCCTATACTACAGTGAACCTTTGAAAGGAGATCTTCAGAAAAAACTTCTTTTGAAAAATTACTTCCACACACCAAAAAGCAGATTGAAAGATCAATCCACTCTTTCGATAAAGAGCGATAACACATCCTGCTCTTTCGAAAGAACAGGTCAGGGATCAAAAAAGCCAGCACCATGAGGATTGCTCTTTCAAAAGAAGGGCCTGTGAAGCATCTACACATAGATGTTTTTCAGAAAAAGGCACTCTTCCTCATCAGGGACAGGAAGAGGGCCACCAGAAAAAGGGGCCCATACTTTCAAATTCAGATCAAAACAGGACATTTTGCGTGTAGACGCTCTGTGTGGGTGGGTTTTTTTTTAAATGACCCAGCTTTTCCAAAAACCTTGCTAATGTAGATGCAGCCAGCCATCCTAACCTAGGGTTCATCATGAGACACTCTTGTGACCTCATGCATGCAATATACTCCAAGTACCAGCTAACAGTGATGATGTAAAGCCATGGCTTTCAACTTTTTCAGGCTCAGGACCATTTGTAAATGTTGATGATCTGGTGTGATCGAATATATAGTCTGGAAGAGGGAGAGTTAGGTCCTGCCCCTGAGTGAGTCATGGCGTGTCATAAACTAGTAAATAGGTGGGGGAGAGGTGAATCAGATCCTGTCCCCAGAGTGATTGGGGGGCCATAGGAAAGGGGTTCGGGTTCAGGTTCTGCCACTTGTGAGCAGTGCAAGGGGAAGGTCTGTGGAAGAGCCCATCCCACACTTCCCTCACAGCAGTTGCTCCTGCAGTTCTAGTCCCACAGGGCTGGCTAGGCCTATCTCCTCACTCCAGACATTGCAACCTCCAGGGTCACACTGCCACTCAGGTTTGGCCCTGCTTTCTTGACAGGGTCCATCTAAGCCAAATTTGTGGAAGTGGCATCACCACCTACTGCTAGGACTACCATATCTGAAATGCAAAAAGAAACCCACAAAACAGCACCTACCCCTACAGAAGGCCCAAGCACAAGACAAATACACAACAACCCCTCCTTCAACAGCCACTTATAGCATGTAGAGACGGAACACAGAGATAATATTGATAACATTTTCTTACTTAAACTGCCGAAGAGGGAACCCTGCAGCATCTTTAGCTGGGCACAGAAACATTTAACATCGGCTGTCTCAATGTATTGTGATAATAATGCAAACCTTTAGACTCAGGCAAAAAACCCTGACAGATTAATTGTTTTTGACAGCTGGCAAATCCATAAATAACCTGGCCAGGTCAGTCAAATATCAGACAGGTGATATCCTTATCTGATATCTGGGGTTGCATCAGTACCCACTCTGATTTGACCTGACCCTCTATCATCATGGTGGAGGGAAAGCAGCACCAAATCTTAGTAGTTCCACAACCCTACAAGTTACAAAGCCTAGAACCAAGATGAGCCAGCCTCATCAGACCCACCATGTGACACATGGAACCATTTGGTGACCCAGTTTGGGGTTGCAACCACGGATTGAGGAAACCCTGCTCTAAAATACTACGACACTGGAAGCAAGCAGCCACTTCTGACCCAGCAGAAACCCTGCAAAAGCTACTTTCAACTGTAGATAGGGTCATAGGGCAAGATGAAGCTGAGGGTTTGAGTTGGGATCAAGGAAATATCTGCACTGAAGTGAACTCAGGAGACTGGATTGATTGGGAATGGTAGAACAAAGGCACATGAGGAAGAAGTAGACCAGAAAGAGCAAGGCAGAAGGCAAGATAATTAGAACCTGGATATTTTATGAGGTTGGTGATATTAATGTACACAATGATGGTTTTAAAACAAGCAACTGAATTAGTTATCTCTGTAGTTATGTCTCCCTATGCTTCTGTTGGTAATTGTAATTCTTAGTTAAATTGTGCAATAAAGGCTAGAATCTTAAAATGGCAGTGTACATTCTTTAATCAATACATTAATCAGCTTCCCTCTCTCAGTTTATTTTATAGTGCAGGAATGAGAGAATTAGTCAGTTGAAACACCAAGAATGATGTCATAAATATCCATCATTTTATGAACTCTAATTGCTGAGGGTAATACTCCCTGCAGAGTTTAAAAGAAAGGTTTCTTCCGGAAAAATTTCCTTGTAATAAAGTGATGAAATGGTGGAAACATTTTAGCAAAATAGTCAGAAAGAAGACAGGTGCTTCTGTTGAGAAGTCTGAAAACATTTTAGAATTAAATCAATTAAATTCAATCAATTAACATCATAAACAAGCACGTTTAGTTATACCATATTTCAATTTCACATCCATTCACTTCATCAGAGCAATGGTTTGTGAATGATGCAGACACTTGGAAAGTGGAGCTCACCCACAGGAAAAGATGCATGGCTTTGCAGTGGTCTGCAGGAAAAACCATGAGTTCAGATTCCTTTAGTATGACGAGGGAATCTCACAGGCCACGGCTAAAACACTGAACATTCGTTTTTGAAGCATCTCTGATTATAAACAAGTCTCCACTGTGATTTCAGCCTCAGTCCAGGTATCAGTCCTTTTCTCTCACAACTGCCTTTGCACTTCCTTCTACATCATCCCTTATATATGAAAGGTACTCCCTGATCTTCTCCAAAGCCCATTATCCTCTCCCTTTCCAAACCCTTCCTAAAGACCCAGGTGACTAAATTGCCACCTAATTCAAGGGCTTTCTGAGGATAGTTCATACTCAAAAATTATATGTTTCATCTATCTCTCTCAGGCTACGTCTACACGTGCACCCAACTTCGAAATAGCTTATTTCGATGTTGCGACATCGAAATAGGCTATTTCGATGAATAACGTCTACACGTCCTCCAGGGCTGGCAACGTCGATGTTCAACTTCGACGTTGCTCAGCCCAACATCGAAATAGGCACAGCGAGGGAACGTCTACACGGCAAAGTAGCACACATCGAAATAAGGGAGCCAGGCACAGCTGCAGACAGGGTCACAGGGCGGACTCAACAGCAAGCCGCTCCCTTAAAGGGCCCCTCCCAGACACACTTTCATTAAACAGTGCAAGATACACAGAGCCAACAACTAGTTGCAGACCCTGTATATGCAGCACGGACCCCCAGCTGCAGCAGCAGCAGCCAGAAGCCCTGGGCTAAGGGCTGCTGCCCACGGTGACCACAGAGCCCCGCAAGGGCTGGAGAGAGAGTATCTCTCAACCCCCCAGCTGATGGCCGCCATGGAGGACCCCGCTATTTCGATGTTGCGGGACGCGGATCGTCTACACGTCCCTACTTCGATGTTGAACGTCGAAGTAGGGCGCTATTCCCATCCGCTCATGGGGTTAGCGATTTCGACGTCTCGCCGCCTAACGTCAATTTCAACTTCGAAATAGCGCCCAACACGTGTAGACGTGACGGGCGCTATTTCGAAGTTACTGCCGCTACTTCGAAGTAGCGTGCACGTGTAGACGCAGCCTTACTGTTTTATTGTTTCTTGGCTTTTTATCATTAGGGCCCCGCTGGACTTATTACTATTACAGAACACAAAGATAATATCAGTGCCAAAAAATGCCTTTGGCTAGCCTGTGGAGCCTGCACCTATTCTTTTTGGATGAGGACCTAACCATTATGATAAATGTATTTGTCATTTTGAAATTTGATTACTGTACCGCACTCTGCCTGGGCTGATAGGAAAGGTTGGTAGGAATGCCAGTTTATATAACACTCAGCTGCCCATCTTGCAAGGCCACACAGAGCATATCACTTTTCACCTGCCTCATTTGCATTTTTGAACTCACTCATTTGTATTCCGCTTCCGAAAGTGGAATGTAGTGTAGCCACAGCTAAAGTGTGTATCAAAATAGCACTTAGCTACTTCAAAATAGAGCCAACCCACACAACAGAGCTTACTTTAGATTAGAGCAGCAGAAGCATTATAGCTTATTTTGAAATAGCCCCTATTCCCAGCTATACAGCCCCTACTCTGAAATATCTGTTAGTTACAGTTCCCTGTTGTTTTCACAGTAGAACTAATGTTTTTCTGTTTCTCATGGAATTTTGCAGGTCATTAGCACCTATTATGGTTTTGTACTGTGAGAAAGTGTCTACACAGCATAGTTATTTTGGCATAATGGCTGCTATTCTAAAATAAATTTGTAAGCATCTACATAGCAAAACCACTGCTTTGAATTAATTTTGGAATAACAGGTGGCTTATTTCGAATTCTGAAAACTTCATTCTACAAGGAATAGAGCCTATTAATTAATTAATCTATTCCTTGTAGAATGAGGTTTTCAGAATTTGCAATAAGCCATCTGTTATTCCAAAATGAATTCAAAACAGTGGTTTTGCTATGTAGATTCTTACAAATTTATTTTAGAATAGCAGTCATTATTCCAAAATAGCTATGCCGTGTAGACACATTCTCACAGTACTAAACCACAGTAGGAGCTAATGACCTGCAAAAATCCATGAGAAGCAGAAAAACATTAGTTCTACTGTGCAAACAACAGGGAACTGTAACCATGTCTCTGTGACTCTGCTTAAATGTGGCAAAACTGATCTATTTTTTAGACCACACCTCACATGTGAGGCTGGTGCAAATTATGACTGTTGAGTTATAGCCACCATAAAATATAGTGGAAGTTTATAAAGGAAGAACTAGCAGGTCTGAATGCTTTAGATACCTGTCTGAATGGCACGTATGTAGCGTTCCAATTCTGATACCACCCATATTGTATAAATTACAAGGCATATCGGCAGAATAATTGCCAAACATATTGAATACCATGGGTATGTTGTAAGGTTGCTCTAGGTCAGAGGAAAGAACAGCATGTAGTTCCACTGACCAAGGAAGAGACTGGTAACTAAATTGTGACTCTGAGACTCAAAATTTGGTCCTTGGGTCTCCCTTTGGGTTCACAGGGGAAACAGTTTGCACCAGCACTTTACCTGGCAGCTGTTAGCTGTGTGGCCTGGAGATACTGTGGTGGAGATGGGTGAAGTCAAAGCTCTGTGCAATCCCTGACACCTATGTAGGCCTCTCTCCCCTGACCATTCTGTAATCCACAGCATGTGTAGCCCCCCACAGGAGATTAAGGAGACACTTTACACCTCCTTTCTCCAGTTCACACAGGCATCGGGTGCCCCACAATCAGTGTTACCCCTAATTTTTTTTCCACCCGGGGTAGAATAAATTTTATGTGCACTGAGGAATGTGCAGAAGTGCACCAACAGTGGGACTGCAAGCTGCCAGCTGCGGGGACTCTGCTAATCAGCTGGGTGGCAAGTGAAGCTCTCCTGGGCGGTCGTCTAAGTGCTCAGATTACAGGGAATGCTGCCCACCATCTTACCCTATGTGGATATTAGGTCCATTAATCTATTTTTTTTCAATGTAACATAAAGGGCAAAAGAAGGCCAGATTTGATCTACCGTGCTACAATAAGAATAAAAATGCCTTCAAATTTTCCTTGAATGAAAAGAAATAAGATATGAGAGAGAAATTATATTCTCTCTCTCACTAAATAGCAGAATAAATGCCTTATATTTTAAGCATCTCAGGCTGGGTCTACACTCATTGCAGAAGATCAAATGTTTAGGTTCGATCTCCCAGGGCGCCATTTTGCATATGCACAAAATGGTGCATTCTGGGGTCATTGTCAACTCCAGAACTCCTTGCGAGCTGCAAGGAATAAGGAATGCCAACGGGAGAAGCGCTCTTGTCGGCCTTCTGCAGCATGGACAGGGACGAATATTGACAGCTGCAAAATCGATTTTTGATGTGCAATTGGCATCCCTAAAATTGTATAGCAGCCATCGATATTCACTGTGAATGGAGACCCAGCCTCAGTGACGTGGAAATTCTCAGAGTATGGCCCTACAGATGTATATTTAAGGAATTACAGGCCAAATAATTTCCTCCAAGATAATATTCCCCTTCATGCTAAGAACCTATTTGGTAAACATTAATGTAGCTAAAAATTCCTTTCCTTGAGACTGAAGGATAGAGGCTGTTCATCTCTTTTTCCATAAAGGAGAAAATATTATTTCACTGCTCTATGAAAACTCAAGATGGCTAAAAAGAATATATTATCATGATGTAGCTGTGGCATACAAGGCTGTATTAGAGTCTTCAGTATCATCCCCTCGGAATTAACCCTTCTGCCTTCAAAGTAATATGCACATGAGATATTAGTAGTGATACTCACTATTGAAGTTAAGCTTCTAAAACCAAGGACTATGCCTCAAATATAAAGGACAAATTCTTATACCCTTACTAACAGGGATTAGTACATTACCCTTTGAGTAGTCTCACTGAGTCAAGGGGACCACTTGTGGTGTAAATTGAAATCTAATATGAGTAAGGATAACAAAATCTGGTTTATAAGGATTAATAATATACCTGAGACAGTTATCATATTTAGCTATACAGTGGGAAATTACTTTCAAACCTAATGATGATAACACCTATATGAAATATGTCCAGTATAACTATGCATCAGTGCTGAAATCAAAGCTTTTATACAGAAGAGGTCACTTTAAATAGCGTGATTACACTAATTGACTGTATTGACATTGTATATGTTTTAATTAGAATTTTAAGGATTTAATTACCCAGCCGAAAGAAAAGAGATTTGATTACTCCTGTGTGTTAAGGCCATTGTACAAACTACGCTTTCATCTTGTTTTTTAAAGTAAATTTAAACTGTTAAAATGAAATTAATTATCTTTTATTCCACATCACTGCTATCAACAGCAGATAATTCTGGCTGCTATTAGTAGTAAGAATATTATTCCTTAATATTCTATTAATGGAAAAATTATTGAATAAAATCCCTGCTGTGCCATTCTAAATTCTTATTAGGATCAAAAGAAGTAATTCATTGTTAATTGAGATTCAATTACTCTTTCTTTTCATTAAATTAAATATTTAAATGCCACAAATATGAAGAATGGGATGAAACACTAGAACAGGACTGCTCAGAATTTTAAAGAAGTTTTTAAGATGTAAATATTTAGAGGCCTTTCTAAGTAACTACTGATTTTTTACTCTAGGATTATTTCTTCACAATTAGGCACCATGTGTGACTGCATTCAGTGTACACGTTCGCCTACTCACTCTGTCTTTGGAACTTCTTTTCTAAGCCAGTAGAAGTCAGACTGAGCCAGGTACTTGCGGGTCTGCAATACGTTGCCAAAATAGTCATTTTCTGAAAACTTCATCTGTGTAAATAAATCATAACCATTAAACATGACCAACAAATACACAGCTGAGATAAAAAGAGTCAGAACTTCAACAGGAGCCAGATAATAATATTAGTGACTAAAAACATTCGATTAAGGTAATGATATTCACATTACAACAGTTAGGATTAAATTCACCTGTGGCAAATCTCACCTGCTAGCTTGGTGAGGACCACAGTTTTTTGGCAGATTATTTTCCTCAGAGGCTTACAGCGGCCCTCATATTAGACACCAGCTTGCTGTTTTGGTGAGCTATTCTCATCATTGGTCAGCCCAGGGAAAAGAGAGAAAACCAAACTCTGTAGTCTCTGCTGCCAGTCCAAGTGTTTAGGAAAGACAAATACCTCCACCAACAAAGTCCTTCTCTGCTGGACAGGGGTTGCGGGGGAATGGGAAGGAGCCCAGGCCCACCCTCTACTCTGAACTTGCAGTCCTGGGACCCTGAGTTAGCAGCTGCCAAAAATTTCTCAAGTTTCAGCTGCTTGACAGCAATGATTCCCCAGGTCACCTCCCCCCAATGGTCCCCAGTACCCACCTTACCACAGGCTCTTCCCTTGGTACCTGCTGGTGCTTGCTCCTGTCAGACTCTCTACAGCTCCTTACCTCCCCCACTCCTCACCCAGCACTGAGCCAGCAGAAGAGAAGCCTTTTTATAACCAGTCTCATCTGGTTCTTCATTGCATCCACCTTTCCTATTAACCTGGCTCTCTTGAGTCTGCAAGCCTCCTTACTGGCTCCCGGTGTTTTAATTGGCCTGATTGCTCTGACTGATTCTAGCAGGCTCCTGCTTGTTCTGGATCAGTCCTTGATAGTTTACTCCAGGAACAGGGACCTATTCAATCTAGGGCTAATATATCTCCCGTCTATTACTCTTCTTTAGCCCTCTGGCCTAACCCTATCACACTACAAAAGGTAACAGAAATCTTCCATAAGAAAATAGCAACCTTTAGAAGTTAATAGGCAGATCTGAAATTCATTGAAGGACTTCAGGAGATATAGAGGGCACCTTTACTATATTTCCTGGAAATGAGAAGATGGAACACTTGTTCACTGTACGTTCAATGGAACAGAGATCTCTGCATTCACACCGTGACAAACCTTGATTCTCTATTAGTGCATCAGATGTGCACATGTTCCAAGTAATGTCCTAATATGATTCATGGTTATCCTCTGTATTCAGTGGAACAAGAAAATAGGTAGTTCAATGGTGGGATTGTTTATACAGGTGCATGCTGTTTGTCAAAACTCTCCATTGCACCCATCAAGTGTCTTTCGTACTGAAGTCGGATGGTAGAAAAACATCGAAGGGTCAGTGGTGAGTATGAGGAGAACAAACAAGGTCATCATGGAGTGGTTTTCATTTTAGTTAGCAGGCTTCTCGTGCATATGTCAAGTAGATTGGTTTTTCCATGCGTACAGTCTATGCACACACTATGATAAAGTAAACATTTCTCTCTCACCCTAGAAGAGATGTATTATATTATCTCAGTTTAGATATAAGACTTCTGGTGGCTGTTCCAGGATTTCCTATAGCTGGAAATAACATGTTCTCAAGGAAGGGTGGGCATGTAGTTAAAGCATTAGACTAAGATCCAAGAGACGTGGGTTTCATTTGTAGCTCTACCACAAATTTCTCATGTGACCTTGGCCAAGTCACTTTACTGACACTGTGCAAAAGTTCCTCATCTGTAAATAGAACTAAAATTCCTGACTTTCTCCAACTTGTAATTCTTTCTCTATTGAAATTAAGGGGCAGGACTTATCTCGTACTATGTTTTTGTTATCAGAGAGGTAGCCGTGTTAGTCTGTAGCTTTGAGAACAACAAGAAGTCTTGTGGCACCTTATAGACTAACAGATATTTTGGAGCATAACCTTTCATGGGCAAAGACCTGCTTCATCAGATGCATGAAACCACCCCCTCACACACACTCATGTATCTGACGAAGCGGGTCTTTGTCTACGAAAGCTTATGATCCAAAACATCTGTTAGTCTCTAAGGTGCCACAAGACTTCTATGTTTTTGTTGGTGTTTTTTTGTTTTTTCAAAAAAAAGAGGCAGTGGTTCTCAGCCAGCTTCCCCCCACCCCACCCTGGGCAATCCCAAGGCTGGGCCTGCCAAGGTGTAAGTACTCAGTACCTGTAAGTACTGGCACAAAAAAAGCCCTGTTTTTTGTAATTATTTTAGCTGGGTCTTTTAGGCACATTGATCAATATTCATACTATTAAGGTCAGAGAAAAAGTCCAAGTATTTAATAATTTGTATTATTTGGGGAGAAAACATATTCATTTATTGAAAAACTTTATTTTGAGGGGAACACAAGGGGTTATTCTGTTTTATTATTAAAAATAAAAGGTGTGTTAGAATATTTTCACCTTGAAAAGAAAACTCTGGGTGTATTAAAACTTCCCAGATACATTTTAGAGATAATGGCCCACGCTCTCACACACAGAGGTGGAAACAAAGAATATCTTTGTTGAAAATTAAGAAAGCTGCAGTGGCACGAATCTGTTGAACGTTAGAGGAAAACAAACCTCAATAGTAATGCTGTCATAAGTCCAGATCTTGCAGTCTTCATGGTGGTATGATTATTATTTATATCAGTGTTGATTCTTTTTGTATGAAGGCTGCTGTGCCGGATGCATATATGTTAGATTTGGAAAGATCTATTAGATTACTTAGTCCATCCCTTTGGCATAGCAGGATTGTTTCTGAAGATGTATTTTCTATTGCTTTACATAGTTTACTTTTAAATCTGTCCTAAGGTTTAATAGCATCTGCTTGGTACAGTGTAAATACATTAATAAAAGAAGAGATTTATTTTAATTTCTAAGCCTGTTTTAATTCATTACAAACAGGACAGTTCCCTCAGTGATGACAATGCCAGTATTCTGTACATCTGAACTTTATTTCAATGCAATACGTGGCACTTAACAAGTCTGCTACAAGCTCTAGTGACTGACTCTGTCAATTCTGGAAAAATTATCAATAATCAGTATGGTTGGCCATACTCAACTTTGGACTGCCAACTTGTGTTTATGGTAACCTAGTTTGTATCCTTGGTCCAGTACCTCCCATTGGCCATCTTCCTCTCACAGTGTCTTCCATGTCTCTGCCCTCCAGCTAAGTCACAAAGTTCAAATCAGTTCCAGGATAACAGAAAGATCCAAATAAAAATCCAAACAAATACAAATAATTCTTCTTACATGGTGGGCTTCTGAAGTCTTCTGTTTCTAGTATCTCAGGTCTCCTTCTCACAGGAACTTGCTCTGCTTCATGTGGGTTTCTTCCTGTTGGAGACTCTTGCTTCCTCTACAATCGTTTCCATGGCCCACCCTAAGGATAAATTCTATCCCTGCAGCCTTCCTTGGCAGTGCCTAGCCCAGGCACATCCTGAGAGGTCAGTGGCACAAGTCTACATCAGTGGCGCCAGAGTTGCAGCTTTACTAAGTCATTATGACCCAACAACCAAGTCAGTCTCTCACTTCTTGGCTTGCCTCATGGTTCATTGGATCTTCACAGAGCTGGAAGATCTGAAGTATGGGGGCATTCCTCCTACTGCTTCAGCAGCTGCTCCCTTCTGTTGGCTTCCCTCTGGCTGGCTGCATCTTTCTTCTTTAATAACCCTTCTTGCTACCATGCATGAATGTCAGGCCCAGAGGAGCAGAGCTGTGTTAGTGCACACAACCTCCCTAGATCCTTCTCTGTCAGCATGAGATTAATCCACCTCATCACAATGCTCAATTCTTTCCTATGTGGTTAAGCTAAGTGAGCAACCAGACAGTATGTTTAGCTTTAATGTCCTTTTAAAATTTCATTGTGCTCAGTTCAGAATCATGAGGGAATGGGGAAATCAAGCAGAAGGCTAGATGCAAAGTGTGCCATGCAAGGTGTGGGGGAATTAAGTGTTCTCTCACACCACCACCTTTATTTACAAATGATGCACCTGCTTTGATTTTGGATGGCTGAAAGGAAAAAGATACTAAAACAGTTGGGACAAACTGTAAAGGAGGAAAACTATGGCTACAGTTACACTACAAGCATCTGTCTACAGAAGTTACTTTCAGAAGAGATGTTCTGACAAAACTTCTGTTGACAGATTGCATCTACGCATAAAAGTAGCTCAATCTTTTGATCCACTCTATCGACAAAAGGGTCCCCCAGAGCGTCTGCACGGACTTTTTGTCGACTGTTTGTCAACAAAACGCACTGTGGCCATTTCTACACAGGCCACTATTTTCAGAAGTGGCATGTTAATACAGGGAGCGAAAGATGCTAATGAGGCGCAGATGCAAATTCCTTGCACCTTTGTATTCCTCATTAGCATAACATCACGTGATTTGGAGTCTGAAAGACCATTCTTCCTGACTCCAAAACGCCGTGTAGAACCGTGGCCCCCAGGGGGAGGGCTTCCAGAAGGAGAACTTCCTCCCGGAAGTCCCCCTGGCGCCTCACTTCTACACGGCGTTTTGGAGCCTGGAAGAACGGTCTTCTGGACTCCAAATCACATGACATTATGCTAATGAGGCATGGGAAATTTGCATCCATGTCTCATTAGCATCTTTTGCTCCCTGTATTAGCATGCCTCTTCCAAAAGAAGTGGCCTGTGTAGGAATGGCCTGTGTGTGTAGATGCCCTGCAAGTTGTGTCGATAAAACCCCAGTTTTTTCTACAAAATTCTGTAGTGCAGACATAGCCTATGTTTTATACTTACCATTTTGATGTCTTCATTAATGTACGTGTCATTCATTATAAATTCTGGGTAGCCCACTTTTGCCAAAACTGCTTTTGCCTTTGAAAGAAAAGAAAATTTAAGCATTTAAAAGTTAATATTTTCCTTCAATGAAACTACCACATAGTACTGTACCTCTCTAGTGGGACCTCAATCTCACCTCAAACAACTTGCTTACATGCAACATATCAGTTTTACTCAGTAACACTGAGAGCTGCATTCAACTGTCAGTTTAAATAGTAGCTCCATTAACTCCTGTAGAGTTTCTGCAGAATCACAAACGCACTTGAGCACAGAATCTGGTCCTATGATTTGAACCCCACTAAAGATTGCAAGCAAAATTAATCAGATGGTCACAGCTTATACGTTTTTAGTGTTTTAAAAACCTGTGACCTGTGTAACTACCATAAGACAGCTAAAGCAAGGCCAGTTCTTCAAATGTATGCAGACATGGATATGAATAGGTCAGAACCCCAGCTGGGATAAACACAGCATAATTCCACTGACGTCAAATAGGTCTACATCAGACAAGGATGTGGCTACAATTTCTGACGAAGAATGTGGTTTCTTCAAGTTCATGCTGTTGACACTGTTTTGCTCCTCTACCTGAGCTGTCTATTTAAAATCTTTCCACTGCTCCTCTGTTTAACAGACTCCATTTCTTAAAATACTTGTTCCCAATAATAGCACAGAATCTTCTGTGTTCCATTAATCAATACAAAGGCCACAGGAACATTAAAATAATGCAATTTACAATGAACTTGGATTTATTCTGTTACACATTTGCCAGAATGTGCCCTAGTGTTTATATATAGTGCATTATATATACAGACAGCCATATACTCAAAACATTTATTTATGAATATGAGTGTACACACACACACACACACACACACACACACACAGAGAGTCAGGGTGACTGCCTTGACTATACTTACATTTCATAAAATCATGATAAAAATTGGAAACAATTATGTAAGCCAACTTTATAATACATTTGTGGATGGCGCTAAACTTGTCCCACTCCAAGGACATCCATCCATAGTTACTATGGAAACAATTTATCTCCAAGAGGAAAAGCAGAGAGAGAGAAAGAGAAAGATTAAATTAAAAAAAAACAACACAAGTGCATGGAATAAACTAAACGTGATAGAATGGGACAATATAAAATGTACATTTCCTTGTTGTTTAGGAAGACATAAGCCGTGTCTACACGTGCACGCTACTTCGAAGTAGCGGCACTAACTTCGAAATAGCGCCCGTCATGGCTACACGTGTTGGGCGCTATTTCGATGTTAACATCGACGTTAGGCGGCGAGACGTCGAAGCTGCTAACCCCATGAGGGGATAGGAATAGCGCCCTACTTCGATGTTCTACGTCGAAGTAGGGAACGTGTAGTTGTTGCGCGTCCTGCAACTTCGAAATTGTGGGGTCCTCCATGGCTGCCATCAGCTGAGGGGTTGAGAGATGCTCTCTCCCCTAAAGGTCCCCACCCCCAACCTTTCTGTGCAGGAAGCTGAGAGAGCGTGCAGGCAGCAGCAATAACACGCGGCTCACCTGCACGCTCTTCTTCAGCCACCCACACCCCCAACCGACCTGATGGCCACCCAGCAGCCCCCCCAGCGCCCTCAGGGAACCCCCCCGAAGGGGAGCCAGGGTTCCCAGGGCAGGAGCCAGGCTGGGAAGTGGCAGTGGGGCCCCTCCTGGACGGAGGCTGAGCTTCGGGACCTGCTGGGGCTCTGGAGCGAGGAGGAGGTGCTCCAGGTAATGGGGAGCAAGAGGCGGAATGTGGATGCATTCGCTCGCCTGGCCGAGGGCCTGGCCGCCCGGGGTCACCCTGCCCGCACTCCGGACCATGTCTGGAGTAAAGTGAAGGAGCTGTGGCAGGGTTACGCCCGGGCCCGGGATGCGGCCGGCCGATCTGGGGCCGCCCCCATCACTTGCCCCTTTTACAGGGAGCTCAGGGACATCCTGCGCCCCCGGCACACCTCCTCCCCTCTGGCCATGCTTGACACCTCGGCTGAGGAGCCCCAGCAGGCCCCGGAGGTGGAGTCCGCCCCGGAGGCAAGCCCCGCACCGCGGAGGCCCCCCCAGAAGCCCACCCCCGGGGCACCAGAGCAGGAGGAGGAGGTGGAGGGGGACTCCTCCTCCAATGACACCGGCCTCCAGATCCTCCTCCTGCCATCCTGGAGCAGCAGCCGGGCGTCCGCTCCCCGGGTGTCCCCCGACCGTGGGAGTGGACCGTCAGGTATGTACCCCCCCAGTGCACACCCCTGGGGTTGAGGGGCGGAGGTAATAGATATGGCCAGGGCCCTCCACATGCCCACATGACCATGGCCCCAAGGACAGCAGTGGCATGTCCCTCACAGGAGTGCATCAGCCCCTGCCCCCCCCAGCACGACAGTGCCATGCCCCATCCCCGGGGAAGGGGGGAGCAGAACCTCTAGGGTCCCCCAGGGGGAGCAGGTGGGACACCCAGCAGCAGCAGCATGTGATGGAGTGGGGGGAGTGCAAATGCGAGACTCAGGCTAGATATGAGCAACAAGCTGAATAGCTCCCAGTGGCTAAGGATGATCCTGGGGCTACAACTGGCAGGTTACACCTCTGCCCTGAACAAAAAGGAGGGAGGAGCCGAGCTGCGTTTGAATCCGGGGCGGCAGTTAGAGGCTAGGGGAAGTGAGAGCTAGAAGGCTGCCTGCCTGAGGAGGGGGAAAGCTACACCCCAGAGGGGCACCCCTCAGGGTCTTCTCCCCAGGACGGGTTGGAAGGACTGTCTCTGACTGCTGTACTGTCGCTTCTGTGAGAAACTGGGCATCTGTTGCCTAAGAAACCTCTCCTGTCATACCTGCTGCGTGAAGTGAGTCACTCCCGCCAGGGGACGGGGTGCAGTGCAGGGGGACCCTTGAACCCCATCACAGCAGCATCTGACGGGGATGGGGAACCTGCAGCACAGGGGTGGGGGGACAAGGGCCATGGCTCAGGGCCCACACTAACGGCTGTCTCCACTCTTCTTCCCCCCCTCCTGTGTTCCGCAGCTGCACCATCGGAAGGACCGGAGAGCGCCGGCGAGGCTTCAGTGGTCCCGGAATCCCCTCCAGGGCCATCGCTCCAGGCCAGCCCCTTGGCAGAGCAACGACCGGCCCCACAGCGGGCAAGACGGTGGACCCAGCAGCAGCAGCCACCAGCGACGGACCCCCAGATGCTGGCGCTCCACCGCCGGCAGGTGGAGGTCGCAGAGCAGCGGCTGCGGGTGGAGCAATGCTGCCTCCACCTGCAGGAGCGGCCGCTGGCCTGGCGCCAAGAGGCATGGGGGGGCCTACATGCAGACATTCAACCGCATAGCGGATTACCTGGCCCCCCATGCCACGCCGGCTGCCGCTGCACCTGCCCTGTGTGCTCCACCCGCTGCGCCACCCGCTGCTCCAGTCGCCGCGCCGTCTGCCGTCGCCCCGCCACCCGCCACCGAGGGGGACCTGGGGCCAGCTAACACTCACCGGCCATATCTTCCGGTCCGCCCGGCCCCCAGCCAGCCCCGGCCAGGGCTACGGCCGAGGCGGGGATCCCGGCCGCCCATCCCCAGTGCTGGACTGTAGGGGCATGGGGCCCAGGACGTGGCCCCCCTCTTTGTATATATTCCCCCCACTTTTTTGGTTTTTTGCCCTGTACATAGTTTGTATTTATTTATTTGTGACCCCCGTTTTCACTGTCTGATCCTTCCCCCCCCATGTAAATAGTTCTCCCCTTCCTTGTTATCCCTGTTTTTATATTAATATACATACATATAATATATAAGTTAGTTAGAAGTTCTATAGTTATTATTAAGAAGAGTTCAAGTAAACATGTTTGATTTCACAAACAAGTGTCTGCTTTTATTTGTACAAGAAAAGTGGGGTGGGGTGTGCTGTTCGGTGCTCCATGGTGTGGGCGTAGGGGCAGGGAGTGTTGTGGAGGATGGGGGAGGGGCAGTGGGGGGCCTGCCAGCGTTCACCCCATGGCCTCATCTAAGTGGGCCCGCAGGGCCTCCCGGACCCGGGTCCCTTTGGGGTCCACCTGGCGACTGCGGGCAGCGGGTGGCTGCACAGCAGCCCTGCCGGTCTCCACAGCCCAGCCCTGAAAGAAGGCCTCCCCCTTGCTCTCCACCAGATTGTGTAGGGCGCTGCATGCAACCACAATCTGGGGGATGTTGGTGGGGCCCGCATCCAGGCGGGTGAGGAGACACCTCCAGCGCCCTTTGAGCCGGCCAAATGTGCACTCCACCACCTGGCGCACGTGGTTCAGGCACTGGTTGAAGCGCTCCTGGCTGGCAGACAGATGCCCCGTGTACGGGTGCATGAGCCAGGGCCGGAGGGGGTATGCCGCATCTGCGATGACGCAGAGGGGCATGGTGGTGTCCCCCACAGGGATCTCCTGCTGGGGGATGTAGGTCTCCGCCTCCAGCCAGCGGCACAGGCCCAAGTTCCGGAATACCCGGGCGTCGTGGGTGCTGCCAGGCCAGCCCACATAAATGTCCTGGAAACAGCCCCGGCTGTCCACCAAGGCCTGGAGGACAACTGAGTGGTAGCCCTTCCGGTTGATGTAACGTCCTCCACTGTGCTCCGGGGCGCGGATGGGGATGTGAGTCCCACCCAGAGCCCCGAAGCAATTGGGGAAGCCCAGGGTGGCAAAGCCCGTGATGGTGGCATCTGGGTCCCCAAGCCTCACGAGCCTGTGGAGGAGCATGGTGTTGATGGCACGGACGACCTGCAGGGGAAGCACATGGGAGAGCACCAATGAGGGGTAAGCAGGGTGTGTGTGGCCCTCCCCTGCCAAGGCCCCCCTCCCCTCCCCTCCCCTCTCCTCCCCTGCCCTCCTCTGCCAGGGCCCCCCTCCCCTCCCCTCCCCTCCCCTGCCAGGGCTGCCTCCCGCCCCTCCCCCCGTGGGTCCTCTTACCTCCATGAGGACAGCCCCGACAGTGGCCTTGCCAACGCCAAACTGCTGGCCCACGGATCGGTAGCTGTCTGGAGTGGCCAGCTTCCAGACAGCGATGCCGACCTGTTTCTCCATGCTGAGGGCACGCCGCATGGCGGTGTCCTGGTGCCTCAGTGCAGGGGTGACCCACTGGCATGGCTCCATAAATGTCTGCCGGCTCATTCTAAAGTTCCTGAGCCAGCAGTCATCGTCCCACTCCCCAAGCACCAGCCACTCCCACCAGTCGGTGCTGGTGGGGTAGCTCCACAGCCGCCGGTGTATGAGGCGGCGGGGGGGTTGGGGTGCTGCAGGGTTGGGGGTTGCGTCCTCCTCCCCTGCGGGCAGCTCCTCCTCTGTGGCAAGGAGGTGCTCAGCTGCCTCCTGCATGGCATGGAGCAGGGCGAGCACTGCTCCTGCAGGGGCGGCTGGGTGGACCTCTGGCTGCTGCTGCTGCTGCTGGGGGTCCATGACTGCGTCGCCCGAGATGTGCTTGCCTATGGCTCTGCAGACCGCGTGCTGTGCAGGCTGAGTGTGTCTGGGAGGGGCCCTTTAAGGGAGCGGCTAGCTGTTGCCCCGGAAGCACTAGTCTGCCCTGGGACCCTGTCTGCAGTTGTGCCTGGCACCCTTATTTCGATGTGTGCTATTTTAGCGTGTAGACGTTCCCTCGCAGCACCTATTTCGATGTGGTGCTGCGCAACGTCGATGTTGAACGTCGACGTTGCCAGCCCTGGAGGACGTGTAGACGTTATTCATCGAAATAGCCTATTTCGATGTCGCTACATCGAAATAAGCTACTTCAATGTAGGCTTCACGTGTAGACGTAGCTATACTGTACCAATTTATCTCTTAGGACTACAGGACTTTTCTATAAAATTTTCCTCTATCAATATGAACTTTTAAACGTAAAAATATGAAACCATGTGAAGGCTAAAAAAGGAAACCTTAATGAACTACAAGGCCCTTTTTAAATAACTCACCTTCTGAATACAAGTTTCAATCCTGCACTCTGCTCCATGAGAGCACTGCTTCACTCATCGGGAGTCCCTTGACTTCAGAGATTACCTTGCTTTTATTTTATTTTCAGCTATCATTTGAGGACTTCAGTAACTCAGCCAGAGGTTACTGGTCTATCACAGGAGTGGACGGGTGAGGTTCTATGGCCTGCGATGTACAGGGGGTAACAACAGATGATTGTGATGGTCCCTTCTGGCCTTCGCATCTATAAGGCTCTGAAGAGCAGCTTACGCGATCAGGGCTTTACGCACCAAGGTGATAGGAAATTCAGAAATAGCTCAGGATTCCTCTGATACCTTTGAGTCATTTCAAATTCAAGGCCAGGATGTATAATAAAATTAATTAAACAATTTATGGCATCTCATGGAAACCCTGGGGAAAATATATACATTAGAAGCTGGGCAGTTGACGGACTTGCTAGGTACCTAGGCAAAGTGGGGGAGGGCCTGGATAAATGCTTCCAGAAGGGGCAGTGCTGTGGCACCATGCCACACCCTTCATCCCAGCCATCAGGGCAGCCTGAAATTGCTACACGAGGTTCCAGTGGTGATGTAAAGGAACTCGGATTCCCAGCCACGCTGGGTCTTTTCAAATCACCGGATCATGGGGTAGAATCACTTGTCCCTGGGGCAATCCTGATTAGAAGTAATTCAGATACATCTCTTTGATCACAGTAGACCCTACTCAAAGATCCAGAAGACTAGGTGTCTTCTGTGGCAGTAACAATTATTGCAAGGCCACAAAAGTTACCAGAAGTAAATAATGTCTAGGCCATTTCCCTTCTCACCCCAGCTACCACCAGTGTTTCCTACCAAGGCTGAGAAGACCACAGTCAGAACAGCCAGCTTCACAATTTCTTGATCTCCCTTTGCGTCAGCTATGCCAGTGTGATGGGGAGAAGCAATGCTGCAATATGTTCTCCTGATATCCCTTTTTTTAACTTCCCTCATTTTCAAGAAAACAGGATCTGTTCCTTGAGAGTTAATCTGTCCCTAAGGTTTATTTCCCAGCAGAAGTTACTGTCTTCTACTCCTGATATCACAAATGATTGTTGTTGAGATAATTAAGATGTCACAAACAGATGATTACTTCAGGTTGGAAATTAGCAACAGGAACAGATGAACTCTTCAGCAAGAAGGATCCCATTGTCATACAAATATCTCCTGTGACAGAAAAACAATGGAAAACAAATGCTCTACAGGAAATATGAACTGAGCCAAATTACCACTAAATGGAATGTTTTCTTAGTTTTTCATGAGGCACAGCAGTTATGGAGGATTTTTTTAAGTGCTTGAGAAAACAGGAAAGAACCAAAACTCAGTTGTGGACAGCATCTATTTTTTGCCCTGCTTATGCTGTCTTGTCCAGCTGCCTGAAATTGGGTGATGTATTTGAAACTTCAGTACCTTACTTTAAGGTTTTCAGTGCTATTGCTACTATATCAGTCTGAAGAAAGCAAGAGGACTCATCAGTTTTAATTTCCACTCAGTTGGCTGCTTAAAAGAGTTAGGTTAGTCTCAAATGTCTTGCATGTATCCCAAAGTAATCATTTTAATCACTTAATTAAGCAGTCTTTGTATTGCATCTGCATGATTGAGCCCTTACATTTTTGATAAAACCAACAGAAGGAACAAAATAATTTGTAATAACTGATGAACAATTGCCCTTTTAAAAACAATTCAAAGAATCAGTGGTAGATTAACTGTTCCAATATTGTGTTGACTTTGAAAGGAGCAATCAGTACAAAAATGTTGATCAAAACCATTGTTGGATATATTTTTAAATTAAAAAAACACTCTGAATTACATTATCTCTTAAAAATGCTGACATTTTCCAGACTGCCTTCCAAAGCTTTAGCACCTATAAACCTGAGAGAACACTGAAACCATCTTAGGCCCAGCGATCTCAGTGAGCAGGTCAATCCACCCATCACCCTGACAGGAGTAAAGGTGGACCCTGGCCTCAGACCAGAGGTGTTAATGGTCTGACCTTGATAAGAGTGTACTGCTTGTGTCCCCGCAGCACAATTCCATCTGGAAGAATCAGTCTGCCTGGGCATTAAAATCTGTCAGAACCAGAAGACTTTTCAGACCTAGGACTCTGACAGCTCAGCCAAGGAACCTGAGGTGTAGGAGGACAGCCCATACAATGCTGCTATTCTCAATTTAAACCTATTCTATTATTCACACACACAGTGGACTCTCATATCCATCCATTTTTGGAGAGAGAAACATCCCACATTTAAGAGCAGATGCAACAAATTCAGCCATGACCTCCCCGCTCCACCCCGCTCCACCCCTCACCTCCCCAGGTATGGCTGAAAAAGTGCCCATCATGATACACATTGGCGATGGAATCGTTTCCTCCAACATCGTTTCCTAAAGAAACCCAGCTGCCCTTTCAAAAGCAGCCTGTGGCCTAATGGCCACTTTCTACTCATTCCCTTCCCTACTCTGGAAGATAGGTCTGAAAAAACTACAAAGTAGTCCCAAATTGCAGCCTGGCAATGTGTGAGAGGAAAAAGTTTCAGTTATCACTTTTTGACCTAAGCCTCACTCCTTCCTCACCTAAAATGTTTTATCATCACCACTTAACATTTCCCTCTTTTCCAATACATTTCAATGGCAAGATGCCAGTTGTGCACCATTAATAGTTATTTGGTTCATGTCTGCAATACTAACAAAATAGCCAACCCAGAGTGAGGCGGGCTTTGGACAACCTCCTTTCTAATTGCAAGTTTACCAATTGACTTAACATAAGAATAGCCATATTAGGTGAGATCAAAGGACCACCTAGCCCAGTATCCTGTCTTCTGACAGTAGCTAGTAGCAGATGCCCAGGAGGAAATACCAGAAAAGATAATTGTCAAGTGATCCCTCTTTTGTTCCCCATTCCCATCCTCTGGCAAATGGAGGCTAGGGACACCATACCTGCTGTCCTGGCTAATAGTCGTTGCTACACCTATCCTGCATGATTTTAGCTAGTTCTTTCTAAACACTTGTTAAAATCCAGGTCTTCGCAACTTCCTCTGGCAAAGAGTTCCATAGGTAGAGAGACCATTACATGAAGAACCTCTGAGCCGTGTGAAGGAATATCACTGACAGACAACTATTATTTGCCATTTATTTTATATTGCAACATGGGTATTATGTGTATGGGAGTTAGGGGGAATGAGTGAACAGACAGAGAGAAAATCCTGGCCCTACTGATATCAGGGTAAGTTTTGCTATTGAAATCACCCATAATTTTTCCCATTTCTCTTCATTCCAAAGTGTAGATATCTGTAGATGCAAAATAAAATAAAATAAAATAAAATAAACTTTTTCTTGGCTTGCCAGCCTAAGTCAATTGTTTGTGTTTCAGTAATACATAATATCATTCTGTTCTATTCAGATTCTTCTACCATGCCATAAACTTGGCTTCTGAGCATTATCAGTGACCCTGATTTTCATTTACACTGAGGTCCCTTCAAGCCATCCTGGCAACATAAAAAGGTTACAATATAAATTAACTTAAATTACACCCCTCTGTGCATATTTTTACTGGAGTATATTCATATCTTAAAATCTGAAAAATACTATCATGGTTGTCAATATGCTACATTATACCTTATTTTTATCATGTTATAAAAAGTACTTGTCTTGAAGCACTAACCTATCACTCTACAATGAAGTCAAATTGTATCTACTGTAAAATATTTTTTAAAAATATTTATAAACTTTAAAATTCATTACTATTAAAATGCTTTTTTGCCCTGGCTTCAAGAAGTTTATTTTTATTTGGCGCATCTAAAAAAATTAAAAATTAATACAATTATAGTTCACTGAAAAATTAGCATGAAATCTACTTTGAAAGCTTGAATCATTCATGGCAAAGTAATGTTCCATTTAATTACAAAGATTAATTCAGCCTTTATGTACGTGTCTGGTCTTTTCATTTTTCACTGAAAATAGATGATTCAAATGCCATCTGGTAAAATTGCTGTACACATATTGCGGGCATATTTTTTAGTTTTAGAGACAGAAAAGAGAAAGAAAATAGGGTGACGGAAATTTGTAAAACATAGTAAGATACAAATATGGAGCTTGAACCAACTTCCAGGCTACGTGTACACTACAGCAATCTGTTGACAGAAGTTACTGTCAGAAGAGATCTTCCAGCAAAACTTATGTCGACAGATCACATTCACACAAAAGCAGATCAAAAGAGCAATCTGCTCTGTAGCAGAGAACGGCCAGACTGCCCAGCTGCTCTCTTGATGGAACGGCCAGTCAGAAGCTCAGCAAACGGGGCTGTCCAGTGAAGTGCAAGCCCTGTCTGTCAATAGAGGGCCCCTTGGAGCATCTATATGTTTTTTTTTGGTGACAGAAAAGCAAAGTGTTATTCCTCACCATGGAGAGGCAGAATGCTGTCAGTGAAAGTGCTGAATTTGTCGACAAACTGTTGACAAAAACATTTTGTCTGAAGATGCTCTGCAAGTTTTGTTGACAAAACTCTCTAGGGTTGACGTAGCCCCAGTGACATCAGTATAAAGACACTTATTACTGATTTCACCAGGGCTGCGTCTACACTAGCAAGTTCTTTTGAAAGAAGGGGGGTCTTTTGAAAGAGCCCAAGGAGCATCTACACACAAAAAGCATTCTTGAGAAAGCAAACTGAAAGAATGTGGTACTCCTTTCAAAATCATTCTTCCTTTCCTGTTTCAGGAAGAACACCCCCTTTTGAAAGCTTCTTTTGAAAGAAAACATGTGTAGACACTCTGCAGTGCCCTTCTTTTGAAAGAACAGTCTTCATTGTTGATCCCTGGCCCATTCTTTCAAAAGAGGAGGGGCTGCGTGGACTCTCTCTTTCGAAAAAGCAGCTCACTCTTTTGATACACTTTTTTGCATGTGAATGCACTCTTTCAAAAGAAGCTCTTTCGAAAGAGATCGTCCAGAAGAGCTTCTTTTGAAAGATCTCTGTAGTGTAGATGTAGCCTGGGAGTTGTATTGGGCCCATCACAGTAATGTGTTTTATTTCCTCAACTGTTGCGACATGAAATGATTTGTGAATCACAAACTCTGCAATCAAAAGTGAAGTGGACACTCAAGCACAAACCCTTCTATTGCTTGGTCTAAAGTGCTAAATGAAGGTATAGAGAGTGCTTGGTCTGTTCAGAGCACACCACAAAACACTGCTAGCAATCAATCTGAGGCATGTGTGGCTGTTTTTAAAACACTGGTTTGATTTACCTATTGGCTTTTTTATACTTGTAATGATAAAAAACCAAGTACAATTAAATATGAAACTTTATTTATGAAGATTCCAGGGAAGTGAAGGATGTTTAATAACTAATTTGCACACAGCATCCGACTGTCCAACAATAACCTGAGCTATCGTTCCCTTATTTCAGTAGTTGTTTTATAGGTTCTATCTTAATCAATCATTGGAATGGGTAATGTGGTTGCTATTGCTTCCTTCTTGCTACTTCCTGGCTGTATATACACTACAAAAATAACTACAAAGTTGTTTACTTCAAAGTACAACTTCGAAGTAGAGCATCTACACACACCCTACTTCAGAGTTAAACTTCAAAGTAAGGCACTACTCCATTCCTGAGAATGGAGTAAGGACTTCAAAGTTGAGCTCCTGACTTCGAAGTTAACTTTGAAGTAAGGAAAAATGTGTGGAGACTCTCCGCTGGCTACTTCCATGTAGTGCCTATCTTCAAAGTTAACTTCGGAATTAGTTCCTAGTGTAGACGCTCCCCCGAGTTCAGTGACAGAAAAATACAATGTGACATACGACTAATCACAACTCAGAAACACAGCACAAATTTCAAATGTTTAATACTCATGGGCTGTGTCTAGACTTGCCCCCAACATCGAAGGGGGCATTCAATGTGTGAAACTTTGAAATGTCAGCTTGCATGTAACTGCCGGTCAGCTGCGGGTACACGCAAGCCAGCACTTCAAAGTTTCACACTTCGAAGATGCCGCAGGGGAGGTTTAGCCTAATGAAGTGCTGCATATGCACCACAGCACTTCATTAGTAATCTCCTGACACCCTAATTACCATGCCCACTTTGAAGTTGGGGGCTAGTCTAGACACAGCCATGATGACCCATTTTAAATCAACTCAGAGAGCAGAATAAACTTTTAATAAGAAAAAGATTTCAGGTGTATTTTGAAAATGTCTGTCTGCACATTGACATTCTAGGAGCAGGAATAAAAATGCAGGAGGGGAAAATGCCAAATAAATGGTTTGTTGTCAATTATTCACTGAGTTCTAAAACAATAGGGGTAATACTAACAATATTACTTCACCTTTATCAGATCATTGCTGCAAGCTGTTGAAACTTCATTCGGACCTCAGAGCATGGAGATGTCAATATATCACTTCATATGACTGAGCCGCTCTTTTCTATCATGAATCCCTGCTAACACATTCTGGTTGGAGGACAAAACCTTCACGGCTGGTTCAAACAAAGCAGGCCCTTCCTCAAACCCATTATTCACCATTATGCAAGGCCCAAGGATCATGGCAAGATCTTGACCCCATTAAAGTCAATGGCATAATGCACAGTGATTTCAGCAGAACCAGAATTTCACCCTCTGTGTGTTTAACATTAACCTAACCTTCGACCCACTTCTCTTTCAAATTCCTATGGCATGCAAGAGAAGAGACCTAGCCAATCACCAATGATTAGTGATGGGAAATAGCATCTCCACTGTCAGATCCCACACTTGTGGCATTCCACAAAAATCAATTCTCTCTTCTATGTTTTTCAACATCTATGTGCAACCACCGGGTGAACCTATGAGACAACATGAGCTCTAGTTCCACCAGTATGCAGATGTTGCACAGTTCTACCTATCCATCACCAGGAACAGCAACAATGCTATTACAAAGGTGGCCTACTGCTTTGATGGGATCAGCTCTTGGATGAAACTGATCCCAAGAAAGACAGAAGCAATGCTGGTGGGTAGCAGAGGAAAGTACTTTGAAGAGCTTGCAGCCACAGTGCAGTCTCCATTGGTTGAATACAGACACCTACAATTAGTCAGTTTTCAGTCTATGAGTTATGAGTACTGTCAGATACCTTACAAATGCTGAGCTCTCATATAGAAAGCATTACATGCTGCTGCAATCATACCCATCTGGATAGGAATCTCTGTTCCTTCCTGGCAGATGGAGACCTGGCCTCAGCTATTCAAGACTGCATCACCTCTCAGATGGATTACAGCAGTGTAATACACATGGGCATGAAGCTGTCAGCACGTAGGAAACTTCAGCACATCTCCCCAGCAACACAGGCTACCATGCACGTATCAGATCTCACCTCCACACTCTACACTGGCTTCCAATAGAATTTTGATTCAGAATCAAGGTCACAGTCCTTCAAAAAGCTCCATAACATGGATCCAGAATATCTAAAAGATCACCTAAAGCCGATGGTCAACAACACCTCTCTTCTGGTACAGCAGAACTCTTAACAATCAGACCAAAGACCATCTATACTAGAAATGAGACTGTCTCCAGGCATGGTCCAAGAGTGCAGGATGAACGCCTGCCCCTGCATCTCTGAAGAACCATTGGCCAACACTAGCCTTCCACACCAAGTGCAAGGTGCATTTCTTGGACCTTGACTTCCCTTACATAAACATGTAACAAGTAATTTTTTTTAAAAAAAGGCATGCCTCAGTGCACACATCTTCCTCTCATGAGGAGATGAAGGAAAAAATAACACTTGGCACAGGGGTATTCATGTTACTTAATGCACTACTTGTAAGTTCTCAGCTAGGACATTGATGAGTCTGGTAATAACAATGTAAACAGACTAGACTAGAATGTTCAGTTTTATAGATGTTAGGCAGGAATGAACCAGATCTGTCATATGAGTTTGTGAGCAGTTAAATAGGAGGAGGAACATGGGATATCCCCCTAGCCAAGGCAGCACTTAAGGAAGGAAAATTCCAGTTCTTGGGGAGTTTAATCTATCATCATCACATAACTCTCAGTCATCAGCACTGCATGCCATTGAGTCACAAAGAGCAAATACTATGCTGTATCGTCCTGGCAGGGGTCCCCCATAATCTGGGAATCCTCTGTGGCTAAAAGTTTGGCATTATTGGGTGAACAAGCCTGGGAAGGCATTGTGTGAGTTTTACCTTTGTCTTGGCTGAGGAAATGATCTTTAAGTTTAAAGCCATTCAAGCTCTACAAATACCTTTTATTCTTCCAGGGGATGATTTCCGTATGAGATACAAGGGCACGTGTTACGTTAACATAAAAACAAAACCAATTTGTTAGCTCAGGATATCAGTGTAATTACTAAACCAGCTAACACTTGTTCTTATCACAGATAATCCAGTTCTAAACTCCATTTCCCTTTCTACCTGTCCTTGTGACACTACTCTGTGAGATTCAGTTATTTTATTATACAGACTTATGGGGGTGGGGAGGGAACAGATTGCAAGACTGCACAGTCTCCCTTCATCACCATGGATATAGGCTATGAGGATTTTAATGACTCTCATATGATATCCCTGACACCCTTCATCTATTATTACAGAGTACGTATGGTTGGAGCTATTCTTACTATATCCCTTGTAATTTTGAACTAAAGCGATATGCTGATTCCAAAAGACCAATTGCATTATGGTATTTCATGCTCCATATTAACTCTGACCTGAATCAGATCCAATAGTCTAAAGTTGTCTATAAATGTATTAAGAGAGAACACAGTAAAACTAGTCATAAAGCCAGTGAAATGAGCCAAGGCTTAAATCAGTCTATTCTAGTCCCAAATGCCAACTGACAGACATATTAAGAAGATTTAAAACACTGAATGGGAAGGAGCTCAAGTGTTTGTTCTGGAAACCAGTACAACAGACAAGACAAGCTCTCTGAGAATTTAAATAAAGCCAAGTCCACAGAGAGTCTCCTGGCTGAAATAAAGCTTCAAACATTCAACATAAATCCAGAGGTAGACTACAGTTTAGCGGTTTGTAGTATTATTTCGGATGTCAATTGTTGGTTCAAGTTTTCATTGGAGAGATCTAAAAAAGTCTTCGATCCCCAGTTAATGGTGAACAGCATAAAACCCAATATGAAGCATAAAGCAGTAAAAACATACGATCAGATTTTAACAAACAACTTTGTCCTATTTCTACTCCACTGATGCCAGCATTGGTAAAGCTCCCATTTAGTTAGACGAGACCAAACTGCCATTGCTGAAAGCTTTTGAAAACTCTTACCCTATGCCAGGATGCCACATTCTCTGTTTTATAATATACAAATTTACAAAATTTGTTTTGTCATTAACCTCAGGCCTCCAATAATTTTTCCACTTTTCCAGCTACATAAATGTGATTGACTACATTGATAGGCTGTGATTACACTAACCAGTTCTACCTACAAAGCCTGGGTTTTGTTGACAAAAGTGATGGAACATCGACAGACAAAATGTGTTTTGCTGACAGTGTCAACAAAACTCAGCACTTTCACCAGCAGCATTCTGTGTCTGAACCATCAGGCATAACACTGCTGTCAACAGATTCTGTTGACAGAAAAGTGGTGTGGATGCTCTGGAGAAGCCTTCTCTCAACAGACAGGGCATCCACAGCAATGGGCAGAGCTATCTGCTGTGCTGCCTGGTGTCTGTTTTGTTGAGAGAGTAGCCAGGCAGTCTGGTTACTCGGTCAAAAAAGCTGAGTGCTCCTCAATTGGCTTTTTTATGTGGTCACACTCTGTCGACAGAAGTTTTGTCAGGAAATCTCTTCCAACAGTGACTTCTGTCAATAGATGCCTGTAGTGTAACCATAGCGATAGTTGCAGCTGTTATTGTTTCTTTTTAGTCAATGTATTACTATTTTAAAAGGGCCAGACTGGCAGTCCTATTTTATCCACAAGCATCTTACCTTTTATAAATTCATTTAAGAGAAGGATGCATTAAGATCCCAGTAAATGAGTAATGATGCTCCTTTTAATCCAGTTTAACAAAAACCCTCCATCAATAAATTTTTTGCTTTTTTAATCTGGAAAAAGTACATTCTCCTGAACTTTAAATTGCGTTTAAATATTGAGTCAATTGCCATTCATTTTCAAGCATTACAGTTCAAAAGTGAGTGCACCCCAGTCCATGAACAGAATCAAATGATTGATTAAGGTGGGATTGAAACATGTACCAATGAATGTTCATTGGGGAGCAATAGGGAAAGGTGGAGAGTTCTTTGTGTCTGACACAGGCCCAAGGATAATGTGCACTTCCCTGTGCTGGAACATCAAAGGAGGAGAAGCTCCTTAAGTCCTCCCCTAAAAACCCACACTGTGGTCCAACACGATCTAGAACTCTGGGTGCCGCTCTCTAATGTGCCTCCCTGAATTAGGAGCCTAAGTGCCACTGAATTTCAATGGTATTTAGGCTTTTAAGACACTTAAGTACTTGAGAAAATTGTACCCTGTCTCTTGATCTGCAGATGATGCGTTTTCTCCAGAATCTAATGTTTCATTTTTAACAAACAAACCTTGTTATGCCTCCCTTTGAAATCATGCTGGAGTTTCTTCCCAGTTGTGTTCCATTCCTGAACTCAGGGGGTTTGCTGTTTAACAAATAAATACACGCAAAACATGAACTGCACTTTCATCTGTTAGCACATTGCTCTAATTATTCCATCAAACTCTTCTTAGAAACCTACGCCAAGCCTCATCCCCTGCCTGAAGAACTCCTGAGCACCTAACCTCTGCTGCAAATGGTTGCCATGCCACCCATTCCTGAAAACATGAACAACTCTGAACAAAACCTTTTTTGAGTATTTTTGTTTAAGCTCTGGCATGTCAGTAAATTTAACAAAGAGCACTGCATTGATTGACATGGTAAAAGCCCCCACAGGCTTAATAAATTCAGCTTGCTAAAGGAAAGTTTAGGTTCTGAATAACAGCATCATCTATGCATAAATATAAAGAGTGTCAGGCAGGGAGAAAAGGCAAGGGGCTCTTTCATGCTGCGGGCCTGGCACAGTAAGATCTGTGGTCCCCATAGAGTCTGTCTTGGTAGCTATGAGGGAGACTGTGAATACACTGTAGATGACATGGACAGCCTTCCCACCCAAGCCTTCTGTTTGCATCAGTTGATAGTTGTTTAAAATATCTTCACCTGGAAACACAATAGTTTTACTAACAAAATCTACAAATTGTCTTATGTATCTAGGCCTGGGAAAATGAGTGGGAATCACTGAGTCCATCAGTCTACATGATGCCATGCATTGCAGGACATAATGTCCAGATAACAGCCAGGAGCTGCAGGCACAGACTGTGGCTCTAGCATTTCCCAGAACCTTAGTAGCCTCCATGGGCTTCAATTCAGGCAAAGACGACTACATTGGCCCTTCCCTTTCTCTGACCTCCAAGAACAGATTCCATTCATTTGGTGGTAAATCATTCATTCTGGGTCTGAGCCATCAAAGTACCTCGCAAACATCTCACAGCCGGAACATGCAGCTGTGCTGAGGGCTAACAATGAAATATAATCAGTCCACTAGCCACTTGGAACTGTTCCTCCGGTCAGGGCTTTGCAGTGGGTTCCCTCTGTAGAGAGGAACTGTGGCTGCATCTACGCCACGAGATAATATTGATTTTAAGGCATTGAGCCTGATTTTACCAAGTGCCTGTCTTCACTTTAAATTCAATTAGCTCGATTTATGGAGCACTAAAATTGACATAATGTCGATATCATAAGAGCGTAGTAACCTGACAGGTGCAGTGTTCAGATCCAATCTAAGCTTCCAAATGAAGGGTAGTGAGGAAGTGCCATCTCTTTGAACTGAATTCATTAGCCTCCAGAGATGTCCTGTATGTGCCCCACAATGCCCCACAGTTCTCCACTCTGGCCTCTTCCATCTCCACAGCTCTCAGGTGAGTGGGAGTCAGGCATCAGGAAGACCATTTCAATTCAGCACCTGGAAGCCTGTGGCTGTGGGGTCATGCTTGTATGAGAGGTTGAAAAACCTTCTTTCTTTCTTTGCTATTAGCAGGGCTGTGGTTCTGCATCTGCCTCTGCTAGCTGTCTGTTTTTTCTGCACTGCCAGTCACAAATTGCTGCCCCTCTCCCCCTCTGCCACATCATGTGGCAGCTAGGGGCTGTGGGTGGTGGTCGTGATTGTATGATAGGATGAAAAACTTCTTTTCAGCTATTTATATTTTGTCCTGCCCCCTACATCCCCTCTCTTACTTCCCTGAGAAGCACCACACAGTCAAACTGTCTGACACCCAGCCATATCACATGGCTCGACCTGAACCAATAAAAGGATGCGCTGAACATGCTGCCAGGCAGCTTGTGAGGGGTGAGGGTCCTGGAGCCGCCCAAGGGAAGTCTCCCTCAGCAGCTAAGATATTCAGGGGCTTGCAGCCACCCGGAAAAAGTCTCCAGTGGCTGAGATATTCAGGTGCTGGCAGCTATTAGGGGGAAGTCTCCCTCCGCATCTAATATTCGGGGACTGGCTTAAGACTATCAAGTGCCCAGAGGCAGGAGCTGGGACTAGAATTGCCCTCCAATGGATCCTCATTAAAGGATTTACAGTGTACTCAGTCCAATGTGGCAGCCTTTTCTCAGGCTCCCTCTCCGTAATTAACCCCTGGATCCCTGTTACTCGTAGGCACATTGAAGTGCCATTGAAAGTTGATAGGTGGACATTCAGTGTAACGCCCGTGTGTACTTAGATGTACATTTCTAGGTTATGGATTGGGTGCAAGGGTACAAATTATTGTTCTGAGGATCTTTTTTTTACTGGAGGGTCTAAATACAGAGCCAAGACTTTCCTCTGGGCCTGCTGAACATAGAGACAGGTGGTGAGTCCTGCCACATGGTTTCCTGGGCTCCCAGTGGCTTTAAGTAGGGCCAGAGGCAGGCACGAAAGAGTACTGATTACTGTGGACAGGGAGTCCCCTGGGCCACCTGGTGGCCTTTTTGGTCAACAGAAGGAAAAACTTTGTCACTAGAGTGACTGTCCTTGGAGACCAAATTTTTGCATGGGCTTGATCCAAAGTCCATTGAAGGCAATGTAGTAGTTCTACAATTACCACAATTCTCCAAGTAAGGCTTGGAGCAACCAACAGAGCTATAACTGATTTGATGATCCATTGCATTTTCAGTGTAACGCCCGTGTCTACTACTTACACATAGATTTTCAGATTTTGTAGTGGGTGCACAGATGAAAATTCTTATTCTGAGTATCTCCTTTGCCAGGAGGTCTAAACCCATATCCAGGTGGTGGGTCCTGCCCTGGAATGTCAGGCACAGCATCCTGGGCCTGGATGGAGCCCTGCTGGAGTGTCTTCACCTTCACCTGGACTTCCACCATGCTGCAGAAGGGGTTGGCCTCATTCCACCAGGCTGGTGGCCATCCGGCATAGGCTTGTGCATTACAGTGCTTCACCCTGGGGTCTTGGAGTAGCTCCTCCTTGTACCACAGGTCCAGGAGGGTCTGCACCTGGGGCCCACTCCAGGAGGGACCTGCCTCTTGGTGCCCCAGACTGGCTCCTGGGACCCTTCCAGATGATTCCTTGAGGAACCAGAGAGTCTTGAGCTCCCTTCTGGTGTGCCATGTAGAATGCTGGCTGGAAAGGAGTGGGTGCAAGGGTGTTTGCACAGCAGCTCGAAGCTCTGTTGTTTGCACACACTCAGAATTTTGTCAGTAGAGTGGCTGGCCTTTGAGACAAAATTTTTGATCTGAGGATCTTCTTTGCCAGGAGGTCTAAATACAGATGCAAGCCTTTCCCCTGGGTCTGTGGCGCTTTGTGTCCCTGCTAATGTTAGGAGTCCCCTTGGTTTATGTGACCCTTCCTTCCCACTTAACATCAAGCATGTGCTCCAGTGCTTTTGTATCCTGTTTTGAAACCCTGTCTGTTGGTAAACCCAAAATCTTATTTCTAACCTTTCCTTTCCACTTTACTACTCTCCCCTCCCCTCCACTCCCCTCACTTATAAAAAGCACATCTCTTAAATAGACAAGCCAGATTCCGCCTAGAAAAAGGGATATTTGTTTAATACGACAGGGAATGAGGGAAATGAAATGGAGGAAATTAAATGTGGGAAGATGTTGTCAGATACCCACAGCTACTCGGGGATATTTTTTCCCAAGCTACACAACTGAAAATACCTAGAATGCAACAGGGCTCAGGGAACTGTGGTATAGGTTCCCACAATATGCAGCTGCAGCAGTAGATTTGGCCAACTTGTGTGTGGCAGCAATAAATCAATTTTGTGGGAACATGAGGGAAGGCTTGGATGCTCAAAATCAAATTGATAAAACCCACTCTTAAAAATCGATTTAAATAAAGTTGATTTTAGCATGTAGTATAGATGCAGCCTCTGCCTGCTTGAGCAAAACTCCTTCTGTGCAGATTTGCAATGAGTACACCAAAACTACTCCCCATGCCTCCTTCCTATCTTATATTGCAAACAAGAAAACACACACACACACACACACACACACTGCTGACCAGAAGGCAGGGAAGAAGCAAACAGAAGAGATATTCTCTTATCTACCTAGGAAAGAGTTTCTCCTTCTAGTAAATACTTTTTGAGAAAAATCCCATTCTGGAGCTTAGATTATTTCTGAACTTTTAAAAAGTTCCTTTCAAAGTTATGGAGGAAACAGCAAACAGTCACCTCTTACTTAAAAATCATAGGCACCTTGGTGTTTGCCTAATAAACGTGAGCAGCTGGCAAAGCACCTTTTCTGCTAAGGACTGCATACTGCTTGGTGAATAGCCAATAAGGGAGCAGCCTCATCCTGCAGCTGATGATATCTGTTAAAAAAATACACCTCTGTAAAGTCTACCACCCAGAATCTGAGGCGTTTCTGTGGGACACGTAACATTTCTCTTCATTATTGAGTTTCAGACGTCATTGGCCAATGAAATGCCTGAGCAATTTAAGGTCTGCTGATGTTATAACTAAGTTTTCCCCAAGTACATCACCATTTCTGCTTCCTAGTACTTAAGGCATTAAAAGTATGTGTAAACTGACAGAGATGCATGGCTGCAATTATTCCTGGTTTCACCAGAGTAGAGGAGACGATTATGGCCACACAAGTGAACTAGCCTGCCAGAACCACCTGTTTACAAAGTGCTGTGAAAACCACATGTAAATTATAGAACGAGGCCTTACACTTCCCAGAATATCTGCTTTCTAAGTCAAGGAATACACAACTTCAACTATCAAAACAGCTGGCCAAACAGAGGTGAAGATTTTTAAGACAAGCAGTAGTCAGGCACTTGCCTTGCACTGGAAGTGTCCCATTTGTGGCTATGAAAATCCTGGTCTGAAAAAAGGTATTTCTAAATGCCTGTTGGAACACGAGTGATCCCTTTCCACCAGCTGATCAAGCCACAACCTAAATTTGCCTATCTCTAATTGGGTTTGGAACATGAATTTCAAAACAATGGCTTTTTGGGCAGTGAAGGGAGGGCCCACAGGAACCTCCCCACTGTGGTTGACTGGCCTGGCAAATCAGAAACCAGGCTGTATCCTATTGTGGTTGGCACATTAGAGGTAATTGACATATAAGCCTCTATCATGAACTACTCCACAGAAGAATTAAAGATGCCGTGTAGTAACTGTGCCCACAAAATCAGTAAGGGGCCTGGTCATCATGTCAGTTAAAGTACTCTACTTTCTCCTAGAACAATTTGCATTTTCCTCCACTCATAGCACTACTGAGAAAATGGTGGGTCCATGGACAGGACACTTTTTCTGGACTATGCATTTTGAGGCAACACTTGAATTATGGGTTTCCCAAAGGTAAGTGCATGGGCTAAGGGAGGGAAAGAAATGCCCTGGAAAAAAGACACCTACCCAAAGAAGCTGCTCCTTGGGGCTGGGAAAACAAAGGCCTTACTTCAGGTTTCTGCCTGTACGCAACCAGACACAATCCTCTGCTCAAAAACAGGACATATGTACATTTTGTAAATACCCAAATTACATGAAGAATTACTTTATTTTGCCTCACTGACTCCTGTTCCAAACAGGAATGGCCAACAAGGCCTTGAAGAAAGGGCTCTGAGTTACTGCAGTGAATTTTCTCCCAGGTATGGCTGGCTGATGGGTATCACTGACATGCTCAGTGTCTAACTGATTACCATATATGGGTTCAGAAAGGAATTTCCTGAAGGTCAGATTGACAGAGACCCTAAGGGGGTTTTGCCTTTCTCTATGGCATTGGCAGCTGACAGGTTTTAACTAGTATAAACACTGGATTACTTCTAACTTTTAATCTTTAAATCATGATTGGAGGACTTCGATCGTCCAGCCAGAGTTTATCGGTCTGTTACAGGACTAGGGGAGGTTCTGTGGCCTGTGACATGCAGGAGGTCAGATGAGATGATCATGAAGGCCCCCTCTCCCCTTAAAGTCCATGAGTCTTTAAGAAACCGTTACTCAGTAAAGAGGTGGTAATCCTTTTTAAAATGTACCTCTATGCAGTAAAAGCTCCATTATCTGGCACGTTTTTCGCAGACGATGCTGCTGTAGTGTCTCACACAGAAGACCAGCTTCAAAAACTGCTGGATCGGTTCTCCAAAGCGTGCAAGGACTTTGGGCTTACCACCAGCCTAAAGAAGACGAATGTGCTCGGTCAGGATGTTGCTGAATCCCCATCAATCACCATTGACAACTATACGTTAGAGGTCATCCACAAGTTCGTTTACCTCGGGTCCGCCATCACTGACACCCTGTCGTTGGACACTGAGCTAAATAGGAGGATCGGAAAAGTGGCCACAACTCTGTCCAGACTCAGAGAGTGTGGAATAACAACAAGCTGTACGCTCACACCAAAATGCAAGTCTACAGAGCCTGCATCCTCAGCACCCTCTTTTATGGCAGCGAGACTTGGACCCTGTATGCCCGCCAGGAAAAGAGGCTGAACGTCTTCCACTTGCGCTGCCTCAGGCGCATCCTTGGAACATCATGGAAGGACAGAGTGACCAACACTGCTGTCCTCGAGCAAGCTGGAATCCCAACCATGCACACCCTCCTCAGGCGGCGTCGACTCCGCTGGCTTGGCCACGTCCACAGGATGAACGATGGAAGGATTCCAAAAGACATCCTGTATGGTGAGCTAGCCTCTGGCAAAAGACCTCCCGGATGCCCCCAGTTGCATTACAAAGATGTCTGCAAGAGAGACCTCAGAGAGGTAGACATCGAGCTGGACAACTGGGAAGATCTAGCAGACGACCGCAGCAGATGGAGGCAGGGGTTACACAAGGGCCTTCAGAAGGGCGAGTTGAAGATCAGACAGCTAGCAGAGGAGAAGCGAGCGTGCAGAAAGAACAATAAGGACTTGCCAGACACCCACTACATCTGCAAGAGATGCAGCAAGGACTGACACTTTCGTGTGGGTCTTTATAGTCACAATAGACGCTGTAAATGAAGTCCTCAATTGAAACTTTAAAGGGCGCGATCCATAGTCTATGCAGACTGAAGGATGCCTACTGCTACTACTACTACTACTGGCACGTTGGGTGAATGGGAGGGTGCCAGTTAACTGAATTTTCCGGTTAACTATGAGTTATACTTTACCAATGGAATATCAGTTTCCAAAGAATTGGACTACAATGAAATGAATCAAGTATAAAACGGTACACAGCTACTCACCAACCTGTAGCAGCACTGCACTGCAGAGTGGTGGGTTTCTTGAAGCACTTAGGAGTGTGCAGGCAAAGTTTTCTATATTTTACAACACTACATATCACCATGGGCCGCACATGGCGTACACCCAGATCAACAAAATACACAACACCAAAACTATAATGAACATAATTTAATCTTTGGTGATACAGAAGACCTCTAAGGATAGTGCAGGGCCCTCAGAGATCATCATTATCAGCTTCAGTTATCATTACAGAGGGAAGAGATTGAGTTGAATCTGTAACGACCCTATGACACACCCCAGAAACGTCTTTTTGGAATAAATCCCTGACATTAGCTTGTTTACTTGTCTTCTGCCTCTTTTGCTTGAAAGAAGAGCACAAAATATGCAATTGCATAATGTGATGGACAGAATATAGTCCCAGTTACCAGAATGCAGATTTGTCTTGCAAATTATAAAACAGTTGCATAACTGAATGCCAGAAAATGGAGCTTTTTCTGTAAAAGTTCCCCCCCACCCAACTGGAGAAACAACAAGGACAGTCAAAGCTAAAATCAAATCAAATTTGCAGAGATGGGAGCAGTCTTCGGGCGCTTCAGAAGAATTAATTTATGCCTGTGTATCTCACTTCTATTAGAGAGCAGTCCCACTGCAAAACCTCCAGATTCATTCCAAATTTTACCTGTGTCCCCCCCGCCCTCCATCTTTTTGCATTTTTCTCTTCCTCTTTTTCACACATGAGATTTTTCACAGGTGTTTTGATGTCACACACCCACTCTGGCCTTCTGGAGCTGTGCAAGGGCTGAAAAATGACAGCAAGAGATCAGGGTTAAATGCAATTTCCTTTCCCTTCACCCATTTTCCACTATCTGTCTGCATGGTGCTCAGGTTATTAATGGAACTGACATCACTGTACAACTGACTGAGCAGTAGCAGCAGTCAGATAACAAGGAAGAAGCTGACAGCAGCAGATCTAGCCCCACAGATAAGATACAAGCAAACACGCCGTGGCTATTAGTTTCAGCTCTGGCCAAAGAAGAACATTTCATATGGTTATTGAGCAGAAAACCCCAGTCTTCCTGGGGAGATTAAATTAAGCTTGGTTTTGAAAAACAGTATTTTCTGGGACCAAAATAAAAAATTATTGGAGGAGGAGGTGCTGGACTTCTATCTGTGTGTTGTCGATCCAACCACAAATGAGGATTTCTTTTTAATCCATGAAAAAAAAAGCATAGAATGTTTTCATACTGCAAGGAAAGACTCTCCCACTCATTTTATCTGCCAGTTGAAATGTCATCCTAAACACTGTCTGACAAACACAAAAAGGTGTTAACTTCAGTGTCCTGGCAAAATTCCATTTTGGGTTCCTACAGTGACCTTTCCAGATTCTCTCCATCATTTCCAATGATCTCACTATTCCTCACTTTCTTCCTTCAGTCTGTCATGTCATGCTATTCTCTGCATATGTTCATGAGCACAGTAGGAAAAGGACTAACCACTTTGTACAGACAAGTCTGAGTTGAACAGTGGAAGTTTATTGCCCTCTAAAGCTGAAGGACGGTTCAGGAACACAGTTAAAACATAGTTCAGACCCCTTACGCACTCCAAATCTTATTTCAACTGTATCGATGGTCTAACCTTTTGCAGCCAGGTCCCTTGACATTGTAGATGTTACTGTATAGATGAGCATCTTGATCTTTAAGGTCTACCTCAGAACACTGCCACAACTCAAGACTATAGAAATACCAACACATTTCAGTGAAACAAAAGCATTACTAAGACTCAGTCAGCGTTAGAGACAAGGAGCTGGTTCTGTGATTAAAAGCACAAATCTGGAAGTGAGAAGACTGGGTTTAAAGGTTTGCAAAGGCACAAATAGGAATCAGGCATGCTGTTTTGACCATTTCTCCCTTGGTTCCCAGGTCTTTCTAAAACAAGGTGTCATTCAACAAGAGCAAACAGGGTAAAGTCCATTAAGGTTTCTAAAGAAGATTTAAGGTTTGTAAAGTGTTTTTAGAACTTTGGATTGAAGATGCTGTATAAATGTAAAGGAAGTAGTAGGATCTGCGGTTATGGAATGCACTCCTACAACTTAGTTTTGTTAACTTTTGAGATGCACAGAAACACTCATATTTTCCCTCTCCTTTCTCAGGCTACCAATGTGCAGGTTGAGCTGAGCTTTAGGACTGGATAATCTGCAGGAGTACATTTGCATTATTTGATTTATAACCAAAGGGATAAACAAATACAAGAAGAAGTTTGGCGCTTACAGACAGAAATGGAAAGCATTATTTAAACTCTATTAGGTGAACAAGCTATAAACTAATGCTTGGCAGGAAATCGTTTGCCTCTCTTGCAGAAGTTTTCAGGATTTTTACATTTATTCCTATCTTATATAAGAAAAAAAGTGACAAAATCTCAAAAATACTTTGGAACAGAAACCCCCACCAAAAAGTTTTTATGCTCAGGTCAATCAGAAAGCTATGTCGGACCATTTCAAAGCACGTAGTCTCACTTTTAACCATTTCCTAGCAATGTTTTCAAATATTATCTAGCATTTCTATCTGAAAAGTCATTCAGAATTAGAAAACCAGGACTTTTCATTTCAAAAATATCAATTTTTTTTGACAATGACAAAGAAAAAACGTTGAGTGAAAAAATTGTCAAAACCAACCTTTACCCCAGGAACAGTTGTGCTTCTGACAATTGAATATTTTTTAACAAAATAAACATTTAGGTGAAAATATGCCACTGACCAGTACTATCATATTAAAGCATTTAAAACTGGTTCAGTAAAAAAGGGTTCTGCTCTTAATAACAAAGGTGCCTATTGACTTCAGTGGGGATCACGCCAATGAGAATACTAAAATGCTTAAACTTAGGCAAATAGTTAAGTACAGTGATTTTTTATGCCAATACTTGCCAAAACTGAGTTCTGGCCCCTCAGCAGCCTCAGCCAAGGGATAGGGAAAATGCTGGGTGGGGAATCAGCTGAGTACCGGCTCCTCTTTTTTTTAACAAAAAAAAAACATTGGTTCAGCATCTTTTTTAAATTGGACCTCTTTTCTTACTCTAGATGGTGCTAAAGTACTCCAGGTATTGGTTTGTAAAGGCCATTGACCTGCTCTGCATCACAGAACTCAATGGGAATTTTGCCTCATCTTACATTGCTTGTTTGAGTCTGTTCCTAGTGAAGTCAGTGGGACTTTTGCCATTGACTTTACTGGGAACAGAATCAAGCAACATAAACTGAAACTAAACTAAGAAACATAGCAGAGAATTATGCTTATGTTTTTCTCTGAGCCTGCTATATTAATCTTTAGACTGGGAAAGATGAGATTGAAAACAAATATTGTAAATATGACTTCCTTACAGAAAAGTAAAACCAGGCTACAGTCAAATTCAGTAAGCAACGATAGTACTGCAGAGTCACCTTGGGATTACCCATGAACTCTCATTACCTAATAAATAAAATTGTTATTCTTTAAAGTGATACAGGACTGCTAGTTATACAGGTCTTGAATATTACTCCCAAGCCCCTGTTAAACTCGAGGCATTTTAGTGGAGAGAAACAACAGGGATGAACAAAAAATAATTAATCCTGACAGTGCCAAGAAACACACTCATAGTTTACTTCTCCCAAAGATCATCTGCCAACGAATTATCATTTTTGAAGAAGCAGCGATAAATGATGATTTTAAAAATTACGATCTTCATTAGGACATGATTACAAGAGTCATGGTTAGGTAGTTTCAATTTTGGATTCACTTTTTTCCCTGCAGGTCCATCCTTAGGAAATGCAGCTGTCAATATCGTCAGGATGATAGAGTACTGTGCTATCAACACTTTCATTATCAGGAAAAGAAAAGGTCCTTTTTGCACATTTGTCAGCTCTCCCAATAGGCTGCAAGGTGACTCAGAGCTGGCACAGCACAAAAGCTATTGAAGACTAGACATAATGCATACAGCACATGCCAAACACACCCACAGAGCTGCACTCTTCTGAATAATTTAGCTACCCTTAAAATTGAAGGCAAAATGTCATGACCCTCACAAACTAGGGAATTTAAAAAGTGAGAGCAGGGAGCAAAGTGAGTTTTAAAAAGAGAAAAATCAGAGGCCTCCCCATCTAAGACTCAAAGGATTGACAGGAACAGTTTAAACAAATCCTTGATTATAGCCAAATAGGCTATAATAACATAAGACTAACACAGAAGAAAAAGGAATCAGCATATGAAAGCATGGCGCCAGATACTAGACTCTGATTAAGCTATGATTTTTAGAAATACCATGAGCTCCATCCAGAGAATTATATGAGAACTGCACATTTTTTTAAAAAATTACCCAAAGCCTCTTAGGATGGGGGAAGAGGAGAGAATGGAGGTGTTTGTTTGTTGGTTTGTTTGTTTGTTGGGGAAATTTTCAGAAGAACTGGTTTCATTTCATACTTACAGCATAGAGGTTCAAAATGATCAGAAGACATGATGTTGATTCCAGGAAGAAAACTGAGATTCTTTGAGATACAGAGCTCAAGGATGCAGAACTGCTCAGAAGACTACATAAGTTAATACTTGCTAAATTGGTCAAGTTTCATAATATAGACTGAGCTGGCTGCTCTCCTAAAGCCAAACTGTGGTAACTGGTTCTATCATAGGGATCCACTCCAAAGCCTGCATAAGTCAATGAGAGTCTTCAGTGATGTCAGTGAGGCCTGAATCAGGCTTACAGAAATTTCTTCAGCTGACCCCTGGCACTATTAGCAATAAAAATGTGCAGGCTAACAGAACTTAGGCAATCCCTATCACAAGCAGAATCTGCAGTCTCCTCTTTGAGGGGATCAGAAAGCCTATCAAGCCATTTTCAGTATAGTGGGGTCACCTAAACATAGAAGCGATGGTTACAACAGCAGTCCGTTGACAGAAGTCACTGTCGGAAGAGATCTCCTGACAAAATTTCTGTTGACAGAGTGTGGCCACCCACAAAAGCCAATCAGAAGAGTGCGCCGCTCTGTTGACAGAGCACCCAGACTGCCCTGCTGCACCCAGAAGCACAACTGACAGGGCTGACCATAGTTGTGGATGACCTGTCTGTTGACAGAAGCCCCACCGCCCCACCCCATCCCACCCCTAGCATCCACACAGCTTTTCTGTCCACACAATCTGTCAATATCAGCATTCTACCTCAAAGCTTTGAGACAGAACGCTGCTGGTAAAAGTGCTGTGTTTTGTTTAGGTACTGTGGACAAATCCCAAAACTGGGGTTTTGCCAGCAAAACTTCCTAGTGTGACTATAGCCAGAGATAGCAAGCATGTCAAAATCATTCTAGGAGAATTTCTTTCAAAAATATTTTCAATACACAAAACTAAAACATATAAACAAAAGATCTTTTAACTGTTACGCAATAAATGAATAAGCCTGCTACAGACTAAATTACCCACTGGTTTAAAAAGTTCTAAACAGTAGGGAAACCATTCTACTGGGTACAACAAGTAACCAGAAAAATAACACCACCAATTAACTCCTTTAATTCCAAAGTGGTTTGCAAACTCAAAAAAAAAATATTGACCAAACTGACTATATGAAATGCAGCCATTTCTGAGTAAAATGCAGGTGCTGTTTAACTCCACACAGCAATACTACGCAACACACCACGATAGGTAGGTAGTATAGCCAAGCAGTAGGCTTGAACTCCAGAGAGTTTTGCTCCAGGACAGATTGCAATCACAGACACACACCATTGGATTTGTCCTGAAGTTAAGAATCTTACTCTTACAAAAATGCTGTGAGATACTTAATTACCACAAGCACCAGAGAAGCTTTTTTCCATGCCAGTGGGCACAATGTGAGCACAAGTGGGTGACATTCTGTGGGCTGTGTTATACAGAAGGTCAAACTAGCTGAACTAGTAGTACCGTCAGGCTTTTCCTCTAAAACAGGGTATTTCCAGCAACACAGAATTTTCTTGTTAGAATGCTCAGTTTTAGCTGAGTAGTGACTTAAAAGTCAGAGTGCTACCTAGGAATTCACTGCAATACACTTTATGCACATTCTCCTCATCTCAGACTCTGACTCAAAACAACAGCTTGTGCATGCTGACAGGATCACAGCAGTATTATAGACAGACACATTGTGGACACTTTTAGGCCAACCAATGCACTTTCTGTGTGTCAACCCATTAAATAAATACTGCTAAAACCCCCAAATCTTCTGTTTTATATGCTATTGTATTAAAGTGACAAGAAAAAATGGGTGGGAGGGTTATGCGTAAAGCTGATCATACACTGGCGTAAGCAATCTACTTTATTACATTTTTAGGGGTCTGACACGTAGTAAGTCTCCCATTTATCCAGTACATCATTGACCAGGGAGTTTTAATTAGTTAGTTAACATATGCCCATCCAAAGCAATTTACCTTGCTTCCTGGATGCCTTTTTCAGAAAGATGTAGGGTGCTCCCTAAGTAAAGCTGTCAGTACTGCCCAGAGTACTCAACAAAACTCGTATTGTGTTTAAATACATCATATGATTGTTTGGTGTGATTTTTGTAATTTATTATAAAAAAGAACATCAGAATGAAATCAAGTTTTGGGGAGTGCTTAAAATGCTTCTGGATTAAAAGGATTTAAGATAGACGGGACTTTTAAAAAATGTTATTTTATCAGTTCATTTCACTTGGTATCCCATGTGTGCCCTATTATGGGATTGCATCTAAGACACTAAAAATCACACAAGACATGACTATACTGTCTCTATTTGGCTTTAAAAAAAGTGTTTTACAATAATGACCCAAAATGTGACAGCCGTCAATGATATCGCTGTGATTTTAATAGTTGTTTCAATATAATAGTTTAAATATGCTTAGTTCTTATAAGCCTCCTCCTGTTCACATTGAAGTTCACTTTAAATGAAGCTATGCACATAATATTTGTAGAATTTTTAAATAAGGCCTGAATTTAGTGTGCCAGACACATTTTATATATGGCAGAAGGACATATGACCAATATGGTTTTGACTTCTTATAGACTTTACAGTATTTTCACCATCTTCTCGTGCTGACTCTTTCTGTTCAACCTTCTGCTACATCTGATGGGCAGCAGGAGTAGAGCAGAAGAGTACACAGAGTAGTTTAGTAAATTATTTACTAGAGAAATCAATTGAGACTCAAGATAGTATTAGAAAAGTTGCTCTTATAAAATACATACATATATATGTATGTGTGTATGCAAAAGGCCTTTCTGCAAAGACTGAAAATGGCATCCCTCCACCATGAGCCAATCAAGTATCTCTTGTAGATATGTTAGTATCTATATTGGATATAATCCGTTTGTTTTTTCGTTTCCTAAACTTCACAGGTTGTGTGAATGTATGTGGTTAATTGGTGACTCAAATGGCAACGCACTCCATTTGCTATCAGGTTACCGAGCGCTATAGTGTGATCCTGTTCCCCTTGGCTTTGTGGCTCTGAAGGATTCATAGAATCATAAAATCACAGAGTTGGAAGGGACCTCAAGAGGTCCTTAAGTCCAGCCCCCTGCCCCAAGCAGGATCAACCCCAACTAAGTCATCCCAGCCATGACTATGTCAAGCCAGGACTTAAAAACCTCCAGGGATGGAGATTCCACCACCTCCCTAGGAAATGCATTCCAGTGCTTCACCACCTTCCTGCTAAAGTAGTTTTTCCTAATATCCAACCTACTTCTATCCTTCTGTAACTTCTGACCATTACCCCTTGTTCTGCCATCAGTCACCAATGAGAACAGTTTCTCTCCATCCTTTTTAGAGCACCCCTTCAAGAAGTTGAAGGCTGCTATTAAATTGCCCCTCAGTCTTCTCTTCTGCAAACTAAATAAGCCCATATGCGTTCTTCAGAAAGGCAGCATGAAACAAAGATGTGGCATATAGAATTTAAAATTTTCCAAAGATAAAATGGCTTCCCAAGCCTTTTCATCTGAATTATACAAAAGCTATGAAGACTGCTTTTTTGAACCAAAATGGCTATGTTTATTCAAGCACAGTAGGTGGAAAATTATTCAGCTTTGCTTGCCTATAATTCTGTTCAGAATGAATGCTTGGAAATGGAATGCTGTCCAGTCACTTTGACAAAGAAGATGAACAGCCCATCCTCTGTTCCTGTGAGTTCATTACTTTATTAGGGTATGTCTACATTGGCTTTTTTTTTTTAAAGCAATAGAGATCTCTCATCAGTGACTTTCTGAGTCTGGGTCAATTGACTTAGGCTCAGTGGGCTCATGCTATGAGACAAAAAAATAACAGTACAGATGTTCAGGTAAATGCTGGAGACCAGAATCTGAGAGAACTCCTTTGCTGGATCTCAAAGCCCAGGCTTAAGATCAAGCCCAACCATTATTTTTAACCCCAGAGTATCAGTTGACCCAGGCTCTGACACTTTCAGTCTTTTTCTGCATAGTAGACAAGCCCAGTTTCTTGCCCTGTTCTCTAAGATCATTTTCCCTGTCTTAGTGAGTAAAAGTGAGGGATGGAGTGACCTGCTTCAGGAACCTGTGGGTCCTTCCTAACATCCAGTTAAACCTCTAAACTATAATGACACAAATGTTCACATTATCATGACGAAAATTGCCAGCCTTGAGAATGACATGATGGCACTGATGATTGACTGGAATGGAGACAACACTTTTTGAAGTGCTGTGTTCAGGGGGTAAAATTCCCAAAGAGACATCAAAGAAGATCCTCACCATAAGATCTTCATAAACCCGTTGTTAAATTGGAGTCTCATTCTTACAGATGCTGGACATCTTGAGCAACCTAAACTTAATATTTTACAGTAGTGTTATTCATTTATACTATGGTAGCACCTAGAAAGCCCATTCAGGATAAGAGTCCATTGTGGTAGGCTCTATACTGACAAATAATGAGGAAGACAGACTGTGCTGCAGAGAGTTTACAGTCTCCATATCACTTAGAGAAAGAAATAAGAAGTGGACAACACAAAGAGGGTGAACATGGGAGGAAACAATGCAACAAATGAGTCCCTGAGAAGAAAGCAGGATTTGAGGCATCTCAGCATTTGGCCAAACAGATTGACAATGTGCATCTCTAAAATAGCAAACAATTCAATGGAACTTTAAACACAGCATTAAAACTAATGGCAAAGATTCCACTGACTTTAAGGCAGCAGGATTTCACCTGGCGTTTCCATTATCTCATGCTCATGATTACCTTTTCTTTGGCTTTCCTTTTTGTTCTGGAATCCATCCAGTCGTTTTCCTTTTCCAACATGTCGATAAAGGCCCAGCGAATCCCTTCTGTCAACTCCGCCATCTGCAAGACAAATTTTCCCCTATAAAGACAGCCACAGAAAATTGACGATGAGAAAAGCAGACTGCTCAGCTAACTGGGTATATGAACAACCTGTCGGGTAAGACTACACCTATCTCTCTTCATAAGACTCCAAGTCTTCTTCCCTCTCCACCTACCTTCCTCCTTCTCTTCCCACAACCCTGGGATTTCTAGTTATCAAATGCTTGTCTTCCTTTTTAATCTCTGCCAGCTACATCAGACACGTTTTGCACCTCTGTTCCCTCCACCACAAAACAATGAACAGCCGTCATGAGAATGCCTGTTGTGCACGCATAAAGGACATGCTGAGAGAACGGCAGCCATCTTGTGAAATTCCTGGCTATGTGTCTCGCAGTCACATCTGCTCAGTGGCCAGTATTTCTTCTGATTGACTTTCATCCAAAAGAACCATATTCTGCCTGTTTGCATCCTTACCCAAATACAAAGCAGAACTCTATTATTTACCTAACTAGCTTCATTTGTGGACTCTGAGTGTAATTTAAATAAGTACTGTTTATATGACAGATGGTAGCTGCTTGAACACCCAACAGGGCCCAATTTTCCTTGGTTTTGCACCTTGGATAGTAATTGACATTGACACTGCCAATCTGGTCTGGTAGCATTTTTCATCCACTTGGCACAGATATCAAATGACTACACAGAGAGTCACAGAATTTCAAAAACAGGAATAGTAACACTAAGATACTAGGATGATAGAGAATACACATCAGGTGACACCATGTCATCTGATCCTGAGTGAAAGATGATTCAGCAGGTCTAAAGAACAGAAATGTTATCAGTCCCATGTATTTGGCTGGGGGAGCTGAACAACAGAGATACTCATAATCAGTTGCTTCTACTTGTATTGACAGGCATGGCTGAAGATCTAGGCAATTACTAAAGAAACAATGTGACAATAAAAAGGGCCTGCTCCAACAGTCACTGGGGTTATTGGAGCTAGATAAGATCTAAAGTTTAACAACTGTGTTAAATTAAAAAATAAACTGAAATGTTAATTAACATGGGCATGCAATGTGTTAGTCAGGAGATATAGGATCTTTAAAGTGTTCTGGTGGGGAGAGAGGGACCCTGAAAAACAGCAACATTATTTTAATTGGAACAGTCATTAATACATCAGGTTCACATTTTGAGCTGTCATTTCCTTGTTTTAGGTCTCCCCTGAATTAAAGGAAAACTCTTGCTTCTCTATTATTCAGTTTCCTCTCCTCTTTTTTAAAAATATCACTACTTTAGAGACAATACTGGACAACCAGAACAAAACAATAAATACGATCAGAACAGCTCAGTAAATAGCATCCAAGGGACAAATGTAACTTAAAGGATATTGATGAGAGAGCACTGACTCAATTAACTTAGTGCACTAATGAGGTGAACTCCTTGTATTTGGAGGATGCAAGTTCAAACTCAGCTCTGCAATTGGGCCCTGGTGTATATTTAGGTTTTATGCACCAGCTGCAGCAAGCAGGGGGTGGGAGAAGAGACCTATTCATATTATCAGAGTTATTACTGGAATTGCTCAGGCATAGCTGTGATAAACACTGCAGAGATTGTAGGTTAACAACAATGCTATATTTAGACACAAATAATTTTTTTTTCATACATGGAGGCAAAAGAAGGCATACATGGCATGAGACACCATCAGTGACTAAAACCTGAAAACACTGTCCTACCCGTAACTCATGATTTGCTTGTCATGGATGTTCTCCTCCTTTCACGAAGGAAAAACATTCTAGAAAATAGAATGGTTTTCCTAATTTAAGAAAGGGAGGAGAATGGGAAAAAAAGAAAAGAAACAATATTTAAAATAGACTAGAATAGCCACACTTTTCAAGATTTCAACCAGATCTAACACAACCTCTCATTTTGTTTCTGTCCACCATCTACACTCAGGGTTGAGCTAGCCAAGAAGTGCTATATCGGCATTCATGTGATACAGTTGATCCCAGTGTACATCGGGTACCGATGCTGCATGCCAATGGGAGAGAGCTCCCTCAGCACCATAATTGCGCCACTTCCTTAAGAGGTGGAAGGTATGTTGGTGAGAGAAAGTCTCCCATCATCTTAGCACCAGCATGGATAATTCTTAGTCACAGTAACGCGCATCCCTGGATAGGGAAGGTGTCTTTTTCACACCCCTGGGCAATGTAAGTTAGATTGATTTAAGCAGTAGTGTTCACCTGCCCTCAGATCAATGCCTATCTTCTGTCATTCGTGTAGAAGTTTCATGCTCCTAGTTCGTCGATGGTAAAAACTTGCTGCTTATTTTCTTTTAAATTTGCCCTAAAGAGAAACTTGAATCCTCAAAAATACTTTGAACCATATCACATTTAAACAAAAACCTAAATTTTCTTTTTGTGTTTCACATAGTTTTTGAACGTGTGGAGGAAAAGTAACAAAAATATTTGTAACTCCAACAGCTGTTCCTCTCTTTTCACTTGAACCTTCATGGAGATCATTATACTACGTTTGTGACATCAAGAAATGGAAAAAAATTGGATGTTGGACAAAAAAATTCTAATTCAAAGACAAAGGCCCCACACCAGTAACAAAGGGAATCTCAGTCATTATTGAAATTACAAGGAATAAAGGCTTTGACAAACCTAATCAAGACATGAGTCATCTTAGGATCCTACCTTTGAAAGCAGCAAACACCTGGTCCTATAAAGGAAACTAGAGATAGACTCAGACCCATAAATTTACATCAGGAGAATGGGCCTGGTCCAATGCCCCTGAAGTAAGTGAAAGCCCTTCCACTAATTACTGTGCATTAGATGAGCACCTTCAATCCAGATCTGCATTTTCCTAGAATCTGGTATTTGGAGTCCATCTTAGGTACACTAAAGAGAAGATCCATTAGCTGGGAGATGAAGTGAAAAGTTAGAAAAGAGCAAAGTGGAAGTAAGTCACAAGTTTAACAGCAAGGATAGGTAATCTTTGGGAAAATGTATGAAGAATAATGGTAAATTCAGCATTAATTTGAAGTCTTCAGATTGAAAAAGGATGGCTTTAAATATAATTTCAAAATTTTTCTGCTGGGAGAAAGAAACTAATTAAAAATATCAAGGTAGAAGCTGAAGAGGACTTGCCATTTTTCTCTTGTCTTCTTGAAAATGGACATTCACAAACATCCTGCCAATGACATAAGGGAGTGCTCCTTCAACTAAGTTGACACATTTATCCCACTGAGGCAGTAAAGATGTGGTTCCTTGGATTACCTGTTGGCATTGCACAATGAACTGTCAGAACAACTTATTTGAGAAGAATCATCATAATAACTCAGTATCCTAAGTGTTAATGCTAAAACATAAGAGACAGGCATAGCCTAATATATGTAACAGCAGGATCAATTTATGATTCATGTCCACATTTTCATCATCTTCAAAATACTCCACCCCAACTGACAACTTGTGCCCCTAAGACCTAAACCACCATTTAATGAGCAGGATGCAGCATTCTGCACCAACTTCAATATGATCCAAAAGGCAATCTTCATGTGCCTGAAGCAAGCCTGCCACTAGGACTTCCAGGGATTGGGATAGGAACTACTGCAGGTGGAATGTCATCAATATGAATGCTTGTGTAATGCCCACAGACCTGGGTTGCTGGCACTATGTATAGAACCTGCAAGCATAGGGTCTAAAGCCCTGCACTCTACCACATGAGCTAAAGGCCAGCTGGCTTTCAACCATGGCTGTAGAGCAGAGACTTCACTCACCCTAGAATGAGGTCCCAGTACCTCTGGGTACTACACTTGCATGGGAATTTCTGGGAGGCCATTAATATCAGTGGGGGCAAGAAAGCCCCAGCATGAGTGGAAGCTATCTGTGAGTGTGGGATTCATATTTTTTTATGTCTGAAACCAATTGGCAGATAAAGGCATGCTAAAACCTGGCCCATGCAGGGGAGCTGACAGTCTCCTGGGCAAAGTCGGGAGGTGGCTCTGTACTCTTGGAAGGCACAGGGCCTTGGGTGAAAGGGGCAGAGCCTGGGTTGCCAACCCTCCATGCCACCTGGTGCACAACACACCTCCCTGCCACCTCCAGAACAACACGGAGCATGTAGCGTGGTATTCTGGTGGCAATTTAAAGAGTCCAGGGTGCCAGCCACTGACTCTGCTGCAATAATGATGGCAGCTAGGAGTCCCTGGTCCCTTAGTGTTGATGAGCCCCAAGGCAATTGCACTGGTTGCCCTCCCCACATCAGTGAGCTTGGTACTGGGCTTAGCACACTGCATGGAATTCACATGTGTAGGTAACCATCACTTGACCTATGGACCATTTATACAAGAAGTTGAAAATGCTGTGCGGGAAAGGCTACAGCCAACTCAACCAATATATTTGCTTTGCTTTCTCAAGTGAATGCATAAATGCAAGGAGTCAAAAAAGCATAGCCTCTACACTCTAAAGGTTGAATTTGGGATCTTAATATCCTGCCAGACTAGGTCAGCACTCTCTTTGATTTGACCACCAAGAAGCACCTCATAAAAAGATGTATTAATAAACACATTGCTGGAACCAGACAGCCAGTTGCTCACATCTTTTCATAAAGAAAATTCTTCTCTAGCTATACCTGTTTGAATGTGATTTACAACTAGTTTGCAGCATTTGTCTTTTTCATAAAACAACGTATTGGATGGTGCTTTTTGGGCCAACTCTAAGAATGTTCAAATGTTACTTATCACATTGAAAAGACTCTTAGGTCACTCCATGTGCCTGCAAAGGAAACACAGAGCAGCACTGAACAAATAACGTTTTTTTGTTGTTGTTTTTTTTTGTTTTAGGGGCCAAATAAAAAAACAGGGTATCAATTCTGATTTGAGTGGAACCAATGAAGATAAACTCTAGAAATTCCACAGAGACAGTGGAGAGTTTTATAGCCTGTGCTATACAGAAGGTCAGACTAGATGATTACAAAGGTTCTTTCTAGCCCTGGAACCTATTACTCTACAAAAAACAGTCCTTTTATTTTTTTAATTCATCAAATCAAAATATATGAAAAATATTGGTTTTAAATTGACCAAAATATTCTGAGCCACCTTAAAACAAGATATTTTAGATTCTTCTATTCATTCAAATCAACTAGAATGTTTTTGGTTGACTCAAAATATTTTTTTTCTTTTTAATTGTTTGTGTTGATTAAGCAATATCAGATGTCATTCACCCTTTGTGTATATGGTGAGAGTTAAAAATGAGGCATTTGGGACTTCATAATACCATTTCAAATAGAAAAGTCAAAAGAAAACATTTTAAGATTTTTCTAAGTAAAAAATAAAATAAAATAAAATAAATATTCTGGTGTGGTATCTTTTGAAATGTAGCAATACACAAAACAGAAAAAAAAATCGTCTCAAACCATTCATCAAATTTCACCCAGATTCAGCAAATAGTGTTGGGCCTCCTCCAAAATGCACTTTTATTAAAAACAACTTTTCCGAATGCAGTTGTACAACTCTAATATGTGTGTCTCTATCTCAGCTACCAGTCCCAGCTTCCCCTCCTCACACTGGCTCCCAGTGTCCCTGGCAAGACAGCCGGAGGATCATTCACAGTGCTGTCCGTTCCTTTGTCCACAGCAGCAATTATAGGGCAAGTCCACCTGAATTCCTGTGTGGCACATGCTCAGTTGTTCTGTGGGGATGTGCATGAGCAGTCTGATCACACATAGGAACTACATGCAGAAGGATCATGCTCATTTGCTTTGTGTGGAGGGTGCAGTCCAGTCAGCACTGGAAGCTGTGAAAGGTTTGAGCATGCTCAGTGAGGGTAGACTCTCGAGAGATTTTAGCTGGTGACAGTCTCTTCTTAGCGCATGCCTGTATCTTGACCAGATTTGGGCAGATGTTTGTGGGGGCGGTAAAAGCGATATCCCTGACACAAAGACCACTTCCTTGTCAAATTTTGAGTCCTTACTCCAAAATGTGGATGAAAGCAATAGCTCTTGAAAAAATTTCTGGACCTTTTTAAACAGGGAATAAGCAACATATTGCCCCTTCCTAGCCTCACTCTTATAGATGGATGAAGTATTTTGGCAGAAATTCAGCCTAAGATAGAAATCTGGAACATAAAATTCATAACAAAGTTTGGGAAGGTTAAAAGCAACTGGAAGCAGGATCTTACAATGGAAAGCATCAGCAAACTTTAACATGTGATCACCTATGCTACTGGGCTCACCAATTTTACAAAACTTAAAAGCAGTCCCATAGCACTTTAAAGACTAACAAAATGATTTATTAGGTGATGAGCTTTCATGGGACAGACCCACTTCTTCAGATCTATTCAATTTCCAGTCCAAATTCAGTTATATAGCACAGAGGTCCAAAACACTTGCAATAAACTCTGACAAATCAAATACATAGAACAGTTCTATGGCAATTCTTACAAGCTGAAGAAGTGGGTCTGTCCCACAAAAGCTAATAAATCATTTTGTTAGTCTTTAAAGTGCTACATGATTGCTAGTTTTTTTTGTTAGAACACAGACTAACACAGCTACCTCTCTGTTACTATTCAACATGCAAGGCACTACATTAGCCATTTGGAATGGAGATCTACCAATATATGAAAAAAACTGGCTCAGATCCAGACAGACATCATCTTCCTCTCCAAACTCTCCTTTAGTTCTATGTATTTGATGTCAGTTTTTATTGCAATTATTTTTTTAACCTCTGTGCTATATATCTGAGTCTGGACCAAAAATTCTACAGCTCTGAAGGGCTACGTCTACACGTGCAGCCAACATCGAAATAGCTTATTTCGATGTTGCGACATCGAAATAGGCTATTTCGATGAATAACGTCTACACGTCCTCCAGGGCCGGCAACGTCGATGTTCAACTTCGACGTTGCTCAGCCCAACATCGAAATAGGCACAGCGAGGGAACGTCTACACTTCAAAGTAGCACACATCAAAATAGGGATGCCAGGCACAGCTGCAGACAGGGTCACAGGGCGGACTCAACAGCAAGCCGCTCCCTTAAAGGGCCCCTCCCAGACACAGTTGCACTAAACAACACAAGATACACAGAGCTGACAACTGGTTGCAGACCCTGTGCCTGCAGCATAGATCCCCAGCTGCCGCAGAAGCAGCCAGAAGCCCTGGGCTAAGGGCTGCTGCCCACAGTGACCATAGAGCCCCGCAGGGGCTGGAGAGAGAGCATCTCTCAACCCCCCAGCTGATGGCCGCCATGGAGGACCCAGCAATTTCGACGTTGCGGGACGCGGATCGTCTACACTGTCCCTACTTCGACGTTGAACGTCGAAGTAGGGCGCTATTCCTATCTCCTCATGAGGTTAGCGGCTTCGACGTCTCGCCGCCTAACGTCGAAGTTAACTTCAAAATAGCGCCCGACGCGTGTAGACGTGACGGGCGCTATTTCGAAGTTGGTGCCGCTACTTCGAAGTAGCGTGCACGTGTAGACGCAGCCAAGAAGTGGGTCTGTCCCATGGAAGCTCATCACCGAATAATCATTTTGTTAGTCTTTAAAGTACTACATGACTGCTGTTTTGTTTTGTTAGAATACAGACTAACACAGCTGCCTCTCTGTTACCAATTTTACAAGACTACGATACATTTTGCATAAAAAATGCTTGTGTGGTATCTTTTGAAATGTTGCAAGCTACAAAGCATTATTGTCCCGGTAAGCTATGTGCATCAACACAGTAGAATCTTATAACTTCACATACAACGTATAATTGCTGTAACCTGTTCCAAGTTTAAGAAAAGCAGGCCCAAACCAGTTTTCTGAGATACCAAGGAGAAACCACTACCCAGCCAAGTGTTAAAACTCTATTGACTGCTTTAACAGCCATTCTCTAGCGATGTTTAAGTATAAACAAGAAATTTACATTTAATTGCAAAGAGACTGTATGTCACTGTGACTCAGCAAGGATGTTTATAGCACAACAAATTGAATTATAAAAAAGAGAGGGGAAAACTCGTGACTTCACTCTTATTCCAATCTCTCTTCTCATGTCACCAACAAATACCTATCAAAACAAAAAAGCAGTCCAGTAGCACTTTAAAGACTAACAAAATAATTTATTAGGTGATGAGCTTTCGTGGGACAGACCCACTTCTTCAGATCATAGCCATACCAGAACAGACTCAATATTTAAGGCACAGAGAACCAAAAATAGTAATCAAGGTTGACAAATCAGAAAAATATTATCAAGATGAGCAAAGCAGAGAATAGAGGGGCAGAAGGGGACGGGAGTCAAGAATTAGATAAAGCCAAGTATACATAAAAGCCCCTATAATGACCTAGAAGATTCCCTATACGAGCCCCTATAATCACCTAGAACATTCTAGGTCATTATAGGGACTCTTATGTATACTTGGCTTTATCTAATTCTTGACTCCCGTCCCCTTCTGCCCCTCTACTCTCTGCTTTGCTCATCTTGATATTTTTCTGATTTGTCAACCTTGATTACTATTTTTAGTTCTCTGTGCGTTAAATATTGAGCCTGTTCTGGTATGGCTATGATCTGAAGAAGTGGGTCTGTCCCACGAAAGCTCATCACCTAATAAATTATTTTGTTAGTCTTTAAAGTGCTACCAGACTGCTTTTTGTTTTGATAGTATATAGATTATCACAGCTAACTCTCTGTTACTATTCAACAAATACCTGAAGGAGTAGTCTTGTGACCTGTAAAATTTACTGCAGTACATAGTAAAGGAAAGTCTGTATATGTGTATGAATTCTGTTTATTTGTTAAGTTACCCATTAGCTCTTTTGTTTCTTTTGTAACTAATCCTAATTTTTATGAATCATTAGTTGCAATCATTTAAAATCTACCTTTCTGTAGCTAATACTCCCCTTTTATTCTTTTATCATAACCTGTGTGTTTAAGTGTGTGGAAAATTTCATTTGAGATAACAAGGCTGGTGCATTATCATTTGCCTTTGATGAAATGATGGACTTTCTATGAGCTCGTACCGTTCAGGAGAGTACTGGAGTAGTACAATATGCACATGTCTGGGAGGCAAGAAATTTGTGAGTGTCAACCTGTATATAATTCACAAATGACTGCTCAGGATGTTTGTGTATTTAGCTGCAAATGAATCTGCCTGCTGAAGTCTGTTTGAGCAGGCCATGAGTGGACGTTTTGAAATCAAAGCAATTTGAGAGGCACCCAGCCACTTTTCAACTGTCCAGACTGCACACAGCAGAATGTCATAATGTCACTACCAGTCTTGCCTACAATAAAAACAGAATATTCTTAAGCTTACCCGAGAAAATTCCAGCCACCTATACTGAAAGCGTCGGCTGAGGTTAAATATTCTTGAATAAACCATCCTCCACACCAGATAGTTGGCAATAGTCCTGTTAAATCACACATAGGTATATATCAAACATTTAATTCCATGAGATGCACAGTAAAGCACTTGCAGAAGCAGTATCTGAACGGTTTTTGAAAAGAGCAGTTTAAACTGAGAAAATTTCACCTTTAAAATTAATGAGGAAGTAGAACCAAATGATAAAATCCTTCTAGACATAATGTACTACATGAAGACAGCACCATTCACCATTTCATGATAGGAACCACCTTCTGAAGAACACACATAACACTTTCATATTCTGATGTATACATTTCATAGTAGTAGTCTTTTCATGATGCAATTTTCATTTAGGTACTTTTTACACAAATAATAAGAGCTATGCCATGACAGTAATTACATAGCTGCTCTGTATAAAAACTACATAATAGTTGGTAATACATGACTTGTAAATCAAAGTGCTACTTCTCTCACCATACTAGTAAGACTTACAAATGATCACAAAATTAAAATAATGGATGTTTAGCTACCTTATATAAAATTAACTAGGGTGACTGGACATCCTGATATTAGGGACTTTGTCTTATATAAAAAAGCATATCTTCCATCCTCCTCCCCTTCCTCCCCTACCTCCCTCGCCAAAAAAGTGTCCCAATTTTTCAGACTTGCTGTAGGGTCACCCTTGTATTAGCACCTTTCCTCTGAAAATAACAAAGTGCTTTACAAACATTTCTTCATAATTGCTCTGAAAACTACTGCAGATAAATATTATTATCCCTCCCATAGCAGATGGATAAACTGAAGTACAGAGAGGTTAAGCTCCCAGATACTAGGGAGACTGAAAGACAAATAGGAGAGACTTGTCCAAGCCTCCCAGGGGGCTCAACTATTCTCTTTCTCTATAAAACAAAACAGCAGTCATGTAGCACTTTAAAGACTAACAAAATAATGTACTAGGTGATGAGCTTTTGTGGGTCTGTCACACGAAAGCCCATCACCTAATAAATTATTTTGTTAGCCTTGAAAGTGCTACATGACTACATGCTTTTTGTTATAATACAAACTAACATAGCCCCTTCTCTGTTACCTGTCTGAATACATTAAACACATACCCTCAAATGCACGGTGTAGCTGGGTCTACAATACAGTCAACAGAAGAGGCCTTCTGTCAACAAAACTAAGGAGCGTACACATTACAAATGCATTCTGCCAAGAATCTGTCGACAGAACATAGTGGCTTTCCTGGCAAAGTTATGTCATGATCATCTGAGGCATAGCGCCCAATCTGTTGACAAAAAAGTACCATAGACCCTCTTGGGGTCTTTCTCTCGACAAAGAAGGCTTCCAGTTCACAGGGCAGTCCTGCTTGCAGAGCTTCCTGTTGGTTGTTCTGCTGACTGAGGGCTTGGCAGTCTGGCTGCTCTCTGTCGACAGAGGGTGTTGACAGGGGGAACCTCCACTAGGTGTGGATTTGTTCTGTAAACAGAGGTTCTGTCAGGAAATATCTGTCAAGAGTGACTTCTGTTGACAGAACTCCATAGTGTAGACACAGCTTGCATGATTATTGTGATGGAGGTAACTAACATCTGGTGTATGAGGTATATGTGCACTGTAACAATCCAGGTGAGGAATGTAGGCTTCGCCCTCTTGAAAAGACTAAAGTACTCTGCAATATATGTTTTTCGGGGTTTGTTTGTTTGTTTTAGTGTACAAGGTCCAGGTTTCGCAGCCATACAGGAGACTGGTCAGGACTACAGCCTTGTACACTTTCTCTTTAGTGGACTGCCGGATATTGTGCTGATTCAACACTCACACTCTCAGACATCCTCGTGCCCGAAAGGCATGGCAGATTCTGGCATTGATTTCTTTGTCAAGGGAGCCATCGTTGGCTATTGCACTGCCAAGCTACTTGAACTCCTCCACTGTTTTTAATTCTGTTCCTTCAATAAAGATTGAAGCAGGGAGAATGGCAGATCCTGGAGCAGGTTGAAACAGTACCTCGGTCTTTCCTAGGCTGATGGTCAAACCAAAGAGGCGAGTGGCATCAGCAAACTTGTTGACGATGAGCTGGAGATCAGATTACTTGCGTGCTATAAGTGCACAGTTGTCAGCAAAAAGGGCTTCAAGGGTGAGCCTTTCAAGTATCTTGGTTTTAACATTCAGACGACGAAGGTCAAAAAGTGACCCATCAAGTATGTATTTTATGTAGACTCCATGGTCCAGGTCCCTACCTACGTGGCTGAGGACGCACGTGGAAAAAGAGGTTGAATAACACTGGAGCCAGCAGGCACCCTTGCTTCACACCATTGGATATCTCAGATGGATCTGAGGACTCGCCATTTGAAAGAACAAAGCCAGTCATGTCATCATGGAACAGGCATATGAGGTTAACAAATCTTCTCAGGCAGGCAAGTTTTGACAGTATAAACCACAGGGTTTCTCTGTTGAAGGTGTCAAATGCCTTGGTCAGGTCTATAAAGACAGCGTACAGATCCAAGTTCTGCTCTATGCACTTTTCCTGGACCTGACGAACAGCAAAGATCGTGTCAATGGTGCTGCAGCCTGGGGCTGTAGTACTGACCAGTCTCCGGTATGACTGTGAAACCTGGACCTTGTACAGAAAACACATAAAACTGCTGGAGCACTTCCACACACATAGTCTGAGGTCAATACTGCACATTTGATGGCAGGACAAAGTTACGAACCTGGAAGTCCTGGGCAGAGCAGGAACCACAAGCATTGAAGCCATGATTCTGAAAGCCCAGCTTCGCTGGACAGGGCACATCATACGAATAGAGGAGTCAAGAATCCCTAAGCAACTCCTCTACGGTGAACTCTCCCAGGGCAAAAGGAATCAAGGTAGGCCCCACAAGAGATATAAAGACTGTGTGAAGGCCAACATTGCTCATGCTGGTTTAAAACCAGATCAGCTAGAGCAGCATGCAAAAGACCGAACAGGCTGGCTTGCTCTCATGCGACACGCGTATGACAACTTTGAAGAGCAGCAACACATACACCTCATTGATGCTCATGAGAGGAAGAAAGCAACAGCAGCAGCTGCACCAACAGAGCCAGGACAATTCCCTTGCCCCCACTGTGAACGCCCATGCTGTTCAAAACTTGGACTCCTCAGCCACATGCTAGTCCACAAACAATGAGCCTGTGCAAGCTCAAGACATCATTGTCGGACACGACAGACTACCTACTTTACGCTACGTACACTCTACGGTAACAGCCTAAACATACACATCTTGGGTGCTGTTTATCCTTGATTATAGGTTAGGAAATCTATTCTGGAGTTAAACCGTAGGGGAAGGAGATATAATTAGTGTTGGGAGAATTTCCAAAAATAGGTCTGAGCCAAAGCCCATTGATTTTAGTAGCTGTTGGATCAAGTTGGTAATATGGAGGTGGGGCTCAGTTTAGATAAGTATACCAAGAGTATCCAAATCTTATTTGAAATTTGATTTGCAAAACTGGGCTGGACACCTTCCAAGAATGAGTTCTGTGTTGAGAACACTGGTACTTCCTTTTTGTACCTGTATTTGAATCCCTTGCTACACAGAAATATAAAGCAATGAAAAAGGTTCCATTTCAAACTCTGGGTGAGGATCTGTTATTCTGTTTTCAAGGGCATGGGGAGGGGACATGTTTCATATTTTACCTGAACCTGTTTACCAATCCTTAGCTTCTATTATTTCTCTCTTTGGCCAAGTACACAAAGCACAAAAAGAATAGGTAGAGAAAGAGTTAATTTTACCACTTTGGTTTAAAACAACAATATTCTTCACTTATATATTGCCATTTACCCAAGGCCCTCAGAATGCTTTAAAAATGATTCAATCTGCACTAGGCCAGTGTGAAGGTACTGCATGTTTACCTATGGTGAAAATGAGGCACAGAGGTGAGGTGTTAACCCTGCTTCACAATTTGAGACATAGCTTTGGAATAGGGCCCACAAGCCCCAGATCCAAATTCTGTGTAACTAAAGTCCTTGTTATTGTAACCCTTGGGAAAATTTCATCCCCCCCGCCCCACTTCCTTTTGACTGCCAAATGATTGCTAAAGATGGAAAGTTTATGATGTTTATTTTCTAAAAAGACGTCTGTTAATTTGTGGTATAGCCTCCCAAAGGAAGTGGTAGAGATCTTGTTATTTGGGACATTTGGAGCTGGACAAGCATTTCTGATAACACTGTAAGGAACAAATAACGGTCTGTCAATGAATAAAGTTGATTTTCTACATAAAATGCTAGAATTTTGTCACATTATGTATTATTTCTATCAATATTTATTAGCAGACAGATGTAATACAAGATATAAATTTGGATTTAATATGAGTAGAACAAATAGGCCCATGTTTTGTAACTTGTGGTCTTGCTTGAGGGGGCATAAGCTGTACATGCATTTTTGCATTCCTAACTAAGTTGTGGAACCCGGACTCCTAAACCTCTGTCTGCCCTATTCCAGCAGGGGCCTATCCACAACTCATTTTGCAAGTGCATGCTGAAATGCAGAGAGAAAACCTGGGCTTCAGGGTCTCCAACAGTTTGTTCCATTATGTTCTACGGAGGAGTGAATGTTAGTTATTTGTCTGTTTCCAGATCAGTATTATAAACAACAGGAAAGTTGTTCTTCCGTGAGTTCTATTAGGGTTATAATCATTGTTGTAACAATTTCAAAGATTTATATCTGCAATACTAATCCTTTTATTGCTTTCATGTTAGGCCTGGGCCTGTTTTTCTCTCAGGCTATGTCTACATTAGAGCATTTTGTCAACAAAACCCATGGAACATCCACATTCCCACGGCATTCTGTCGACATTAAATCAACAGAACGTGGCACTTTTGTTGACAGCTTTCTGCCACTCCCCCCTGAGGCAGAACATCTCTGTCGATAGATTCTGCTGACTTAAAGCCAGTCTGGAAGTTCCAGGGGCCCTCTGTTGACAAACAGGGCTTCCAGGACACCAGGCAGCCCTGCCTGCTGTGCTTCCGGTTGGTGGTTCTGTCAAGAGAGCAGCCAGGTAGTCTGGCCACTCTCTGTTGACAGAGTGGATCAAAGAGCAATCTGCTTGGCAGTCTGGCTGCAATCTGTCAACAGAAGTTTTGTTGGAAGATATCATCCAACAGTAATGTCTGTCAACAGCTCACTCGAATGTAGACATAGCTTCAGTGTACACTAATTCTTCATAACAAACATTTAAATGTGCATTGAGGAAAGAACAGATTCCTTATATAACAGTTAGAAGTTAACATCTAAAATTCCTAGGCCATACCATACAGTATCTTGGCTATATTTGCTGGTGTTACTGTGAACTGACTAGTGATGACTGAATAACTGCCTGGGAAAAATTCTGATTTGTGTGCCGTCTCCAATCTGAGTGCAATTTTAATGAATTTGTTCCTTTTTGAAAAGGGTCCAGTGAGGACTCTGAGGAAGCAGTTTTCAATGTGGCTTGCTCACAATTCGCTGTGAATACTTCTCTGAATAATCCAGACCTGGAGCCCAATCTTGTTCTTGAGTGATTTGGCACTTACTTTGCATACTGTTTCTATTCTCAGAATGGAGGACCTAACCCTTAAACTGCTTCTTCCTCTGTCTATAACAAATTTCATTTACATGAACTCCAAAGCACTTTGGTGATGGGACAGCTTTTTTTTTTTCTCCATGTTTTTGCAACACTTTCTACGACAGTTCTGGTCTAGGACTGGTATTTCTATGGCGACCATCATGTTGCTATTAATAATAATTTTGTTACTGAAAACAGATATGAGTTCAGTCAAAGTGAAATCCTATTTAGATCCTGCAGAAATAGCCACAAATAATGTTTCTTATTATTCATCTAGCTCCACTAATAATATTACATTCCATGAATTGATTCAGAAATTAATTTATGTTAAAATCACTGAAATATGAGTGGAACTTCAGAAGGAATACAGGGGAACTTGATCTACAGAAATATTTACTGTGAGAATCTGAAATCAAGTCCATGTTGTTTGCATCAATTTTGCTGCTTAAATGTCTTTCTGAAATTCACATGCTATGCAAAATATACGTAAGCATTTATCCAGGAACTTATTCACAATTTAGGTGGATTTTAAGGTTCTGAATATTTCTCTATGCCTACGGAGGTGGAGGGAGAGGAAAAAATTTATTTTGTGCTACTATTTTTTCCAAACTAGATAATAACGTGACTTTCAGAGACAATCTTATCATCTTAAAGAGTCCTGAAAAAAGGCTTTTTGAGTAGTATGCCATGAATATTTCTAATGGATTTTACGGATTAATGTATTTGTATCTTTGATAAACACATGAGTAACAAGAGCCAAACTCTATCCAGGGATGCACATGCACACCATTAAAGTAACTAAATAAGTCTATTTATGGTTCATTTTGTCATGCAGCAATTTACTATTTCTAACCACTTATGATTCCATTTTCTTAGGACTAGATGGCAAAAAGAAGGCATAAGCCATATTGATAGGGTGATCGTCCATCCCATATTGGGTAGGACAGTCCCATATTTGGGATGCCAAAAAGGCATCACTACTTATTTTTTAAAAGGGGCTAATTGTCCCATATTTGGACCCTCCCCCACTGACCTTTTCCACCCGCAGCTGCGCAAGTGCAGCTGCTGGCTGGAGAGCACATAGGGAAGCAAAGGGAGTGTGGGCAGCTGTTGCTTCTCCAGAGCTTGGGGAGCACTGGGGGTTGCCGTTTCCCCAGGGCTCAGGGACGGCCATCAGCTGCCACCTCCTTCCCAGCTCCCCGGGGCTTGGTGGAGCCAGAAGGAGCCACCCCTCCCCTCATATTTGGGACAGGGAGATATGATCACCTTACATATTGAGGACGCTCACAAACTGCTGCACTTCTTATGGGACACAGCTCAGTGCCTGGGATATGGGGAAATGGAGTCCTGGCCTCGCCTACTGTTGTGCTTCCTGCTTTCATTAGGGTACCATGCGGCCACCGGCAATAGTTAGGAATTCTTGTACTCCACTGAGCACAGGGCTTGCACCTAAGCTCAGCCAATAGGCCAGGCTCCCAGGAGAGGTGAGATTATTTACTCCCTTCTTCTGCTCTATCCCTGCATCAAAGCTAGGCAGAATCTAGCTCTGAATTAGGATATAGGATTCAATCCTCCCGGCACCTTATGGGACGGTATGCTGCAGGAAATAAAACAGCCTCTTTGCTTCATAGTTATATAATACAGGATATACAAATAAAGGGAGCAATTGTTCATTGCCTTGCTACATGTGCAATGGGTGCAAAATGCTATCCCATAAGCATTTTATATCCACTTTGTACTCATGCAACTGACTTTCCAAGGCACAGGGAATGGAATATAGGAGCCACACAATATGCATTGAAGGAGAGGTTCTCAGGTAGTGTCTGTTTGAATTATTTAAAGTAGGCTATGATAACTGATTGTTTGGCAATAGGACAAGTTTTATTTTTAGTATTGCCTGATCTGCCTGATATTTTACTTGTAGTATGAATTTATTCTAATATGCTATTATTAAGAGAAGAAATACAGTGCGATTATATTGGAACAAAGTTTTTGTGCTGATCTAATATTTTTAATGGTCATGAAGCTTATTTTAATTTGATTTGCTGGGACTAAGTAATATTATTGCAAAGCTAGGAACAAACCGTTTTTGGAAAAAGACATCAGCCAAGAATAAAAAGGTGAGTAGTACAAGACAATCATTACACAACTAGCTCAACAGAGTCATTCATAAGCTGCCGGGCAGTTTTAGTAGGAAAGACGCATTGCAATGTTGGACAATCTAATATATATACATTTTTCTGTACTAAGGGATGTTCTTCCACTGTCTTGCAGCCCTGAGCAAAGTGGCTGCAAAATGCTGCCCTTCTGATCTAGTAGCACTTTACACATCCATTCCACAGGGGTAACTGAGAACACAGGGTGCAAGGCCATGGAGAATCAGGCCTTAAGCCTATATGAGAATGATGAGTTGGATATATCTGTAATTGAAAGACTCTCTGCGGGATCTTTTTTATTTCAATAAGAAGGTGTGTGAAGCTAGAAACTGCATTACCACCTCCAAGCCTTGGAGTCTTCAGGCTTTATCCAAGCAAAATCAAATGGGAGTTTTGCTTGAGTGAAGATGTGAGCCAATAGAGCGCTGAGTATCTGACAGTCACATTGAAATGAATTCAGTTTTGGCCCACCCTTCTGAGTACAGCTGAAAGCACAGTACAAGGTAGCAGACAGGCCTGCCAACCGGGGGTGGGAGGGGGACGGGGTGTAGCGCAAAGGGACAGCTTCACAGGAGACCAATGTTTCAAAGGAGCCCAGCAATCTGGACGCCACCACTGCTACTTCAGCAGCAAGTGGCGATCTTTGGGCCCCTTTGAACTGCTGCTGCAGTGCTGTTCGGTGTGGCTGGGAGGGCGTGTACGCAGTGCCACAATCAAAGCAGCAACGAGGGCTGACTGTCACTGGCCACACTCCTCCTGCCCTTAGTCTTGCCCCTTCTGGGGATGCAGCTCCAGGCCCCCCAGTGGCTGCTGGCCACACTGGTAGCAGACAATAGTATAACAGCCAAATGGCTGGCAGTTGAAGCTAGAAAAAACTAAAATAAGAAAATAAGAAAGCACACATTTTCAGTATTTGAACAATTTACCAACGATTGTGGTGCATTTTCTATCTCTGGCCTTTTTTTAAATGCAATATTGAGTGCTTTAAAAAACAGACGCACTCCAGGAATTATTTTACAGAAGTTCTGTGGCCTGTGTTATACAGAAGGTCAGACGAGAGCATCCCAATGGTCCCTTCTGGCCCTGGAATCTTAAAAACATAATACTTATCCTTACTTTTTCCTTTCATTTCCTAGGATCCTGAACAAATCTTGGAAGTACTGAGGCACACGGACAATCACATTTTCTGATGGACCTATATCTTTCAGGTCAGGGTAGAGTTTGGTATCAATCACCTTCTTGATGTATGCCAGCCAGTCAAACTGAAAGAACAAAAAAGCTGAGCTAATACAGTTTACAAGCAGAGAAAATTAAACATAATTAATTGGCAGGGTTCAGTAGAATGGCACAGTGCAGGTTCAAGCTCTCTAATCCTCTATAACCTAACTCTCTTGCTTGGCACAACATAATGTGTCATGATTTTAGTTAGCCAGATGATCACTTATCATGGGTGTGGCCAAGTTTCACATGGTCCCATAAAGTTTGTTTACACTCTCTCAGTGTTCTGTAATGCTATTAGCTCTAATTCATTCCTAAATATCTTCTAAGAGCCCCATAAGCAATGGAAATGTTGTTAATGTGCAGACAACATTGACCTTCCATTGTGCAGCAAATTCTCTCATTCGGCACCAGTCTGGTCCCAAGGTGCCGGATGAAAGAGGTTCAACCTGTACTCATTTCTAAGTTAGAAAATATCATGGCAAATCGATTGGAACTTAGAGATGCAACTGTATTTAAAATAACAAATGTAACAGAGAATACCAGTGTCTACTAATGTTGATGTAAAAAGCTGTCCTATGCACATTTGAAGCACCTTTAATTGTGAAGAGTTAGTTACATAGTCCTAACAGAATAATTTTCCAGATAACTTCCACCAACCTGTGGGATCATGGTGCTAAGTTCAGATATGTTCATTTTATTGTACATAGTCTCGCTGGTTCGATTCTCTTGTGGAATCATTATCTAGAGAATATAAATGAAAAGAAACATGTTTAAAACATCCTTCTCTCACTTTGTTAATATGCATCATATGATATGTGAGAACTGCATCAGTTCAGCTGCAAAAAAAAAATGTTCATAGCTTCTCAATCCTCGAAGGAAAGTTAAAACAAAAACAATGTGGAGTCCTGTGGCACCTTCAAGACTAACACATTTATTTAAGTTTTTGTGGGCTGGAAGCCACTTTGTCATGTACATGAAAGTCAGCTATCCCAAACCATAAAACTAATTCAATGTTATTTTAACTTATTACACTTCAATACGTCATCCAGTATTTTTTCCTCTAAAACAATGGGCCAAATTTGGCTCCAATTACCCCATATTAAATTAGCAGTCAACCCATTCAAATTTTTACCAGCATAAATGAGAGCCGAATTTAGCCTGTTGACACTTTTTTCACTCCATAACCTCAACTAAAAGTCCATCCCACTTCTGCAAAAGCAGCTGGCCAAAGAGAAATGCTACAGAGAAAAATGAGCCCATTCATAAATTCTGAGGAATATTCAGATTCCAGGGTTTCAGTTCATCCATAATAAAAAAAAATAGTCAAAGGAAAAAGATCAGATTCAGTTCAAAACGTCCTCCAAGTTCAAGAGTGTTAGGATTCCAGATGCAGGTTTCAGCCTAATTCTAATTTTCATAAAATGGAGGACGACTGAAACAGGACGCAGATGGCAAGACTCCAGACTAACCCTATCAATGGCAGTTTTCCAACTCAAACTCCCAAACCAAATTTCTTTGGCTTTTGCTTAAGCCACACAAAAAATATAACTTTTCTCAGATATTTTTAATCCATTCCCCAACTCCCTCTCACACACACTTCACCTTTTTCTCCCCACACTCCACACAGGCTCTCTAGTTCTTGCTGAAATCTTACCACTTTTTCCTACTTAATTTTCTTTTATTTTTTCTCCACACCTACAGGTGCCCCACCTCCAATCTGACAAATCTCTAAACTCATCCACACATGCTTTACTTTCTCTCCCCTCAACAATATCCTTTTACCTGTCTCTAGTTCAGTAACCTATACCCCCCTGAAATCCTAGCATTTTCCCTGCACGCAAGCCATGCCTTCAACATTCCTTCAAACATGCTATCTCCTCCATAATCACAGGATCATTTGTCTGGTTCTCAGAAACATTTTCCCTCCATTTCTGCTGTTTCCCTCCCTGTACAAATCCTTCCCAGGTAAGTTCATTTAAAATAATTATAGGATACACATTATATGTTTAAAACCCAAAAGCTAGCACGAGATCACTTTTAATTTGCATTAACAAAGAGAGACAGTGAAAGCCTGGTTATCAGGCATTCAGATAACCGGCACATTTAATTATCCAGCGTGCCCAGCAGGGGCCATTGGCCATGGGCCAGTGTCCCAGATGGGCCCCCACTGCCATGGGGCCAGCTGCCCATTGCCTGGGCTGGGGTTAGAATGGGGCTGACTGCTGGCCCCAGCTCTACGAGCCAGTACATTTCATTATCCAGTATCCCCAGAGAACTGGGGATGCCAGATAAAGCTTTTACTGTACTTATATAACCAATTATGTTCCTTAGGGATTAGTTAACAGTCAATGCCATTGGACTCTGGTCATTATTCCTGTCTAAGTTTTAGGGTATTTTATTCTTGAACATCAATAATTATCTCTCTCAGTGTAGTCTGACCCTGACTTATTAACCCTGAATGCTTTCATCTATGTGGCAGCTTCACATGTGCATTAAATTCATGATCTACAAGTCTGTAGGGCTTTATTGAAAGAATTACTGGAGCCACAAGTGATGGCAATGCCTTGGAAAAGTGTGCCTATCTGTAGTGTCACTAAAGAGCTGAATGGACTTTTTTTTTTGTTTCTTCAGTCTAACAAGACGAAGTGTGGAATGTGCTCATTACAACAAAGCAAGCTTGAATAAAATAATTAAAGCTGAATGTCTGAGACACTTTTGCCATATTGGATCACCCCAAATTCTGCAAAATAAAAAATCTTTTTGGGCCAAATGCTACTTTCTGCTCTGGGAAAAGCAGTTGCAGAAATTAGCACAACAGGACTAATGGGGTTTGTATGTGAAAGGGAAGAGGACCAGTGTTATGGTAGGTTGCCCGCCATCCTTCCCCAAAAAGTTTCTCCAACATTTCCAGAGGTTTCAAGTTCCTCACTTTAGGAGATGGAAGTGGGATGGGTGGATGACAATGTCCAGAAGCCATGAGCTCAGTGTACATTAATGCTGATGGGGCAGAACTAATATATAATGTTTCACTGAATGAAATTATATCTAGCAGGAAATCTAGGAGGATGGGTAACCTCTGGTAGCAAAGTCTCTGCAGGAACCATGCTGATATGTAAAAAGGGGAAGGCAAGAAGCACAGGGTCACCATACATGTCACTTTTATCTCCAACCAGTTCTCAGAAAGCTAGGAGTTTTATCATTAAAAGCAAGTATAAATTATATAGGACTGAGGAAGGATCCATTTTCCTACCATAGCCTTTTTCATGCAGGAACAAATGGAATACTGATAGAATAAACCCATCATTCTGTACTTGAACAAATAAGGACCCCCCACTATTCAGTGGCTGTAATGTTCTAACAGACAACAAAACATTTCAAGAGGAAAGCTAGATGTGAAACTCTTTGAAGTTATACTTAATGTTACTTTGACAATTACTTCCAGCTTCCTCACATGCATTAGTTAGTGGAAATACAACATCCTGCTTACTGCACAATGGGGGATGCATTAACTAAAAATGTGGTTAGTTATCTCAGAACAGATTTATGAGTTAACAGCTAACTAATGCAGAAGGTCTGCTTTCGAATTTTCCTTTTCATCACTTCATTACTGCTTCTACTCTCAATTTCACCTGTCAAGAAATGTTACAAAGTATGTTAATCTATGTTAATCAAATAATTGCACAAAGGAAAAACCACAGACTTTGTATTGTTTAAATTAATGTATCTTTTTATCAGCTAGTCACACAGTTACACAAATGAAAATTACTCACCTCGGCTATTTTAATTTCCAGTTTCAAAACTGACTTCATATCAGACTCTGCTCGTGAGGCATTAGCACCCAAAAGCACTGCAGTATCCACCATGAACTGCAAAAAGGCATCTCTGTACTGAAAAGAAAGGAGATTGAAATGACTGTTTCAGCTACATCTCAGCATGGCTGCGGCAGTAGCACCTGGGAGCACAGTTACAGTCATAAGAGAAGTAGTCAGCATTTTTAGGAAATTGTTTCAAGTGGAAGATGAGCATTTTGTGAGATTGGTTTGATTCCACCACAGGGGAAATGGGGAAACAATGCCATAACAAGTATTGTGCTCTCTCGTGGTTCACTGAATAGAGCTTTCAGAACATACTGAATGGCAGGTGTATGTTGGATTGAGACACACCTACTCATGTTTGTGCTCAGAGAATTACTGCACGTCAAGAGAAGCTGTAAAGCTACAGCATGCTAGCATGCCATGCGCTAACAGCTATGTAGACTGAAAGTCCCTCCTGAGGTCCCTTCCAGCCCTATGATTCTGTGATTCTGTGGTTTCAAACACTGTGCAGTGGCATGGTCCACGTGGCCAGTCCACAGTAAGGTAGCGTGCTGTAGATTCACATTGCAGCTTGCCATGTACTAAGTCTGTGTGTAGACAAGCCCTTACCAAGGAACTGGGTAGGTATATTTGCACAGAAAACGCATTCACAAATGTATCAATCTCACTGCAACAACTCACTCCCCTCTTCCACTCTTAAGCTACGTCTACACGGGCATGCTACATCGAAATAGCTTATTTCGATGTAGCGAAATCGAAATAAGCTATTTCGATGAATAGCGTCTACATGTCCTCCAGGGCTGGTGCCGTCGACGTGTTGGGCAGCACCACATCGAAGTAGGCGCTGCAGGGCAGCGTCTACACACCAAAGCGGCCCACATCAAAATAAGGGTGCCAGGAACAGCTGCAGACAGGGTCACAGGGTAGACTAGCACTTCCGGAGCAACAGCAAGCCGCTCCCTTAAAGGGCCCCTCCCAGACACACTTGCACTAACAGCACAAGATCCACAGAGCCGAAAACTGGTTGCAGACCCTGTGCATGAAGCATGGATCCCCAGCTGCAGCAGCAGCAGCCAGAAGCCCCGGGCTAAGGGCTGCTGAACATGGTGACCATAGAGCCCTGCAGGGGCTAGAGAGAGCATCTCTCAACCCCTCAGCTGATGGCCACCATGGCGGACCCCGCTATTTCGATGTTGCGGGACGCGGGTCATCTACACGTGCCCTACTTCGATGTTCAACGTCGAAGTAGAGTGCTATTCCCATCTCTTGTTGGGGATAGCGACTTCAACGTCTCGCCACCTTACATCGATTTCAACTTTGAAATAGTGCTCGCCACGTGTAGATGTAGTGGGCGCTATTTCGAAGTTGACACGGCTACTTAGAAGTAGCCGGCTCGTGTAGACGTGCCTTTACTCTGGCCTTTTGGATTCCCTAGGTTCTCTGATGTCTTGGAGAGCTTCTGGTAGAATCCTACTAGCCAGCATTCAAGACAGGAATAAAATTAAACTCCAGTTAGCTACACATTTCATCTTCTGGTAGATGTAGCTCACTGGACAGTACCCACCCCCTCGTCAGAAGGATGACACTGGAAAACTTACTAGCTCACCTGAGAGCTGAAGGGGGAAGAGAAAGGATCAGAACTTGGATGAGAGCAGTCACGCCACTGCCACATAAAGATGGTGGGGATATATTTCTTGAGTCTGGGGCTACAAGTGCTGGGCATTGTATATTTTTCCATCACACTTTGGGGAAAAGGTGGGGCAGATACTAAATATTACAATAATCATTAAACTTCGCAATCCATACTCAGTTGGGAGCATGAAGATGTTTGCAAGGGACTATAGGAAGAAAAGGAATACTGAAGACCTAGAAACCTAATTTTTGAATTAAAAGAAATGTAAATGTACTTGACAATGATGATCTAGAACTTAATACACTGTTGATGCTTACAGACATTACACCACTCTCATTGTTGAATTGAATCAACCCAAAACTTACTAAAATGTGCAGGTTTGGTTCAGAGGAAGTGCAGAGCTGAAATTTGTTTTTATAATTTTTCTAAAATGAAGAATATTATTGATGAGTACAAAAGACATGCAATTAACTATAAGTATAAACTAGCATAAATAGCAAACCACCTTGCCCAATCTCAATTTGGAGCTCAGCTAAAAAGAAAAAGTCCCTAGTGGGAAAATGATTTATCAAACCTCAATTTATTAATACTTACAGATTTAGCTTCTGTGGTATTATCAAGGTAGTCCTCCCGTGCAGTCAAGGACAGGGTTGCTTGGTCTAACTGTTAAAGTAACAGAAAAGTATATAATACTCCTTACATAGTCCATATTACACTCACACACAATTCAACAGCTTTATGATTTCTGAGAAATAATATCACTGTACTATTTTTCAATGGCTACGATTACACTACAGGGTTTTGGCCATTTTGCTGATAAACCCTATGGAGCGTTCAAATTCCCAAGGCATTCTCTCAACTGTAAGTTGACGGAATGCAGCACTGTTGTTGACACCTGTACCTGGCTCCCCGCAGGAATAATGCCTCTGTTGACAACCCAGTCTGCATGTTCCAGGAGGCCCTCTGTCAACACACAGGGCTTCTGGGACACCAGGCAGCCCTGTCTAGTGTGCCTCCAGCTGGCCATTTTGTCAAGAGAGATCCCAGGCAGTCTGGTTGCTCTCTGTCAACAGAGTGGCTCACTCTTGCAATCCGCTTGGCAGTTTGGCTGCAATCTGTCAACAGAAGTTTTGTCAGATGATAACTTCCAACAGAAACTTCTGTCAACAAATCCCTGTAATCTAGACATAGCCCAAGTGAAGTTATCTACAGCAGCAACGGTGGACTTCTGATGATTTTGTCTCAAGTCACCTTCTGGACATTTAAATACTTATCTGAATTTAGCCAAAACTTTTTTGGTCTAGAAATAAGTCTTGCAGTCTTGGAAGAAGAGAATTTTTTTCTATACTTGGCTCTGCTAGGGCTAGAAGTATATTCTAGTTGAAACCAAGAAGAGCAAAAAATTACAAAAAAAACAAACAAACCAAAACCAATTAACCAACTTCTTAGCCCTCAGGAAAAGGTTCAGTAGGGATTGAATAGGGATGTTTATTTCATCTGAACCACATTGCTCAAGAACCTGCAATGCTGAGAGAGAAAGCTTAAGAACACTAAAATATATCTCCTGTCATAAATAGGTTTAAACACTTCATTACACATCTACCCTTCTGGAAATTAATTAAAACATTTACTACTAAGCATAATATTGGCAGAGGCGCTCTGCAAATCAAACTTCTAATCAAATTAGCAATGCACAGTCATTCAGCCTGTGCAGTTGTTCAGTTACTTAGGCACTTAAATACTACTAAGCAAATTCAGTGGACACGTTATTAGGTATAATCCATCACTGAGAAACTAGCAAAAGGATCTGTCCAAACCAGTGGCTGAGTTAACTATCTAACTACCTAACTATCTTCTTGGGAAATACTTCCTGTACTAATTCTAGTGTTTCATGCATTAGGGAAACACACACACACACACACACACACACACTCTCTCTTTGGCCAAAGCAGTCTGAACATCATTCAGGTAGTCTGTTCATGGGAACCCGATTATGAAACAAGGAAGTGACTCATTTACTTGATTTACTGTTGACTCAATGAGTACTGAAAAAAAATCTCTTTAATGACATGTTAGGAACATAAAAAATTACATCAGCTGGATAGCCCTGACCAGTTTTGGAAAACTGATCCAGAATCAATAACAAATCTACTATCAGAAAAGCTAAGTTCCACAGTACTCCTAAACAACCTATGCAGTGCAGAAAAGGCAACTTGTATATAAGGACCACATATATTATTTCACTCTTGTGACTGGTCACTTTCCACTTTGCCTTTATCTCTCTCTAGTACACAGCTACAATCTCATTGCTTGTAATTGGTGGGTTGGGTTATATGGTTTGGGGTGGACGTCTTCTTAAACAACAACAAAAATTTGGATCAAATCTCACATGCTAACTCAGGTGTTCTGGTGACAATCTGCCTCCTACACTCCCTCAGAAGTTTCAATATTTTAATTCACTTGTTATCCTAAATGGTTGTACAGTGTTGGCACGTACCGCTAACTTGCCGCCACATTCCCGTGCAGAAGCAATTGCCTTTCACTGAAAATGACAACTATTTTTAAAGTATGAATGAGTCAAGGGAGCATATGAAATGAAAGATGACATATCAATAGAGGCCAGTATATTAGTGCTACCAATTAAGTGTCTAATAAAGTGTAATATCCCAAATTTATAATACTTGCAACTGGTACATCACCTTTCATCTTCACAGAAAAAAATATTCCCCATCACGCTATAGATGCTTCAGATATAGGACACAAAAAACAGCAAGGATCATATTCTGACCTCATTTGGAGACCCAGATTGCTCTTGGATATTAATTAATCAGTAACGTATTTTACTTACAATTCTGCCCTCTTAAGGAATAAAATATTTAATAATCTCTGATTTGCTCACCTTGATAATAATTTCTCTGATTTGTCAACCTTGATTACTATTTTTGGTTCTCTGTGCCTTAAATATTGAGTCTGTTCTGGTATGGCTATGGTCTGAAGAAGTGGGTCTGTCCCACACAAGCTCATCACTTAATAAATTATTTTGTTAGTCTTTAAAGTGCTACTGGACTGCTTTTTTGTTTTGATAGTATATAAACCAGCACAACTATCTCTCTGTTACTATGATACGTAGTGTATTAGAGCTGTTACACCGTACCTTTAAGATGTGTTTATTGGAAGTTTTGTCATCAGGTGCCACGTACAACCGGATGAAGACAGAGTTGCTGTATTGACCACGAAAAGTTGCAAGGGTCTGCAGCATGCTGAACTTCCTTTCTGACCATTGCCCTTCAGGCCCGATGTTAGATTCCAGCACAGGCCAACGGAATGGTGTCTGCTTCAGTATATTTAACAGTGGTTTTGCATCAGCCTTTTCAATTTTATCTGAAATGGCAAGAGGTACCAATGCTTGAGTTCCAAACAGTTCACATCCAGGTGTTAGCAGAGGTGAAAGCAATCCGGTGCACAGCTCTGGCAAGAGCTGGCTGAGCTGCGGCAAAAGCCAGCAGGGAGCTATATAAAGAGCCAGCAGGGACTTGGGCTGCAGTAGGACAGTACCTGTAAGAGGTTACTTTCACCCCTGGGAGTGGGCATAAATTCATGCCAATGAGATGCAACGGTTTAAAGACATTGATCAATTTCTAGGCAAGATAAAACAGAATAGCTCAAACCTAAAGCCTTGGGTTATACTTTGCTAAAAAAGATGTCTATGAAAATAAGAGTACACTCATCCCTTGCTCTACGAGCACAATTGGTTCCCCACTTTGTGCTCGTAGGCAAAAACTCATAAGACGGACACTAAGTTCTCATTAACATACAGGTAGAAGTCTCTGATTGGTTCCTAGAGCTCGGCAAAGGAGTGGCAGCAGGTGGTGCTGCTTTTGAAAGGTAAGTGAACCTTGGGTTTGGGAGTTGGAAAAGGTTAAAGGCTGTTGGCAGATTGGGGCCACGAGTGGGAAGGAGGGTTAAAACCTGGTGGCCAGTTGGGTCCATGGTGTGGCAGGGAGGTTCAGGCTGCTGAAGGTTGGGTGTGTGGTCCAGGGGGCAGGGTGGGGTCAGCCTGCGGTGGGTTAGGTGTACCGGGCTGGTGGGGAGGGGAGGTGGGGCTCAGGCTGCCGCAGGGCCAGTCTGTGGGGCCGGAGGTGGGGTTAGGGCTGCCTTGGGACTGTGGGGCCGGCACAAGGGTCAGACTGCCATGGGGCAGCAGCTGGGGGGGCGGTCAGGCTGCTGCAGGGCTAGTCTGTGGGCCGGCACTGGGGGGGTTAAGGCTGCCGCAGGCCGGGGGGGACTGTCAGGCTGCCATGGGTTGGAGCCGCGGGGAGGGAGTTAGCCTCATATTAGTGGGGGAATTCACTCACAGAGTGAACAAAGGTAAGTAAATGTGTCCCTCGTTTGAGCAAGTACTGATCAGTAAAGTACTCATTTAACGAGGGATGAGTGTATATGGCTGGGTCTACACTTACCTTGAATATCGATGGCTGCTACACAATTTCACGTACGCCACGTGTGTACCAAAAATCAATTTTGCAGCCGTCGATATTCGTCCCTGTCCTTATTGCAGAATGCCAACTGGAGTGCACCTCCTCTTGGCATTCCTTAATCCTTGCAGCTTGCAAGGAGTTCCAGGGTCAGTCTTCTGCAGTTAGTGCGGACCCATCTTATGCTTCCTTAATCGCAGCTTATCCAAATCGAGCATTGATAGCCTGGGCAGGAAGAAACATATGTTGCTTCCAGCAGCACTATGCCTGTCCTTGGAATGTAAATCTCTCTACACTTTAATTATACACTATTTTCACATAGCCTATAGAAGACATGTTTAGGAAAAACAGACTGTGATGATCTAGGTCAGATTTAAAATATAAAGTAAGAATCAGCATTGGTGCTACAGTGATGGACTGTATGGAAAACCCAAAGGCTGAGAGAAATGGCATTTGTTGTTTAAGAAAATCGGAAACACTTACCTTTTTAAATAACGGTTGGTGGCTGACAGGGACTGAAATAAATACATCAGTAACAAAATCCCGCTGGAGATAGTTCAACAACTGGCAATGGGGTTTGATTGGGTCAGAGGAATACTTGTTATTTGCAAACGAAATTAAGAGGGGAGTAGGAGTGGCCAGAGAGAAAAATACACTGGCATGTGAAACAGAAAAGCCACGCAGGCATTGAGCTTCACAGCATGTTGGAGCATCAGAAAAACACAACTTTTATAAAAGAGAGGGAAAAACAACAAAGTCTAGGAGAATGATAAAAGAACGTGTTGAAGAAAGAAGCCTGCCACGTCTGATCTCCTTTCCCTACAAGGAACTGACTCAAGAGACTCCAGAAAATGTAAGGATAAACACCTAACTGCATTTAACCAAGAAGGGCCACAAGTAAAACAGATGTCACAGGATCAGACCCTTGTGGAAACATTATGGTGGCATGAGATTTTTGGGTGGTGGAGATTCTAGAAACATGCACAATCAGACGTGAGTGGTGAAGAGATTGTGAGAGTTGAAAACGGAGATGGAGAACCCAGACTAGCCGGCTAAAGACAAGAGCTGCACAGATGAGAGGAGAGAGCAGGATAAAGCAAGAAATGCTGCAGGCTATCCCAGGGATACTCTGACAGGGTTCTGCTGTCAGGCCCAGTTGAAGGGTTGGCCATCTGGGTGCCCACAATTTAGGGAAAATAAGAATGTGAAGAAGAATTTCAATTTTCATTAGAAAGAAAAATAAGCAAGTATGCAACTTGTTTATGGAAACAACCTGCTAGGTCGTAAGCGGGGAGGACCATCAAAAGGGTGAGGGGCCTCAAGACCCTGATCTCCTTCATTCTGACATCCACTCTTCTAATGTCAAGTGAGTCGGCTGGGTTTGGTGTGTGTTGCAAAGTACCGCCTCCCTGAACCTCCCCAGAATCCTCAGGCCAGAACAGTGTACTAGTATAACAGAGGAGAGACTTCAGTGATTGTTAAGCAGCAGGGGTGACAAATGTTTATGGCAGAGGCTGACAACTGGCTATGCTACATGGACTCAGGGGTTCAGAGAGAGGCCTGAGGGCATGAGCTGAGATGATAAAGTTTGGTGCTGTCTGGTGCTTGCTTACCAGCTGAACAATTCCATCAGAGGCATCTGTGAAATAGTTTACTCATTTAACCCATCTGTTAATACCCCGATGTCATTTTGAGAGTCCTTTAAAGCATAGTCACTTTTTGCAGAAGAAATACGTAAATATTGTATCTTATGTCTCTGTATATTTAGAGGCTGGTTGACCAACTTTATTGACAGAACAGGACTCTGAGCTTGTAACTGGATCCATGTGAGTAGAGCATTTGCATGGAGCCTTATTGAATTCATTGAGTGCAAGTGTCTACCTAAATGAGTACAATGGCAGGGTCTGGGCCTAAACTTTTACTGCCAGAACCCGTGTAGGTAATATATAGCTCACCCATACCCCAAACAAAAATCAAGTTACTTACTGTCATTCATACATGACGAGTAAAGGATCTTGGCCTTCTGTACAGCCTCACTGTCCCGTCTCTTGCTGATGGGTTTCTCTAACAGTGCTGTGAAGTATACAAAGTAAATGACATTTTCTCCCAGGCCTTGGAAAACACAGGATTTGGATTGTTTTTTAATTCATGCTGGTGGTTGGAAAATGTGTCATCGTGGGATGACTTCCTCACCTAATACCACTTATCTCCTCAAAATAATTTTGAATGCTAGCTGAGTTGACTGAAAACCTTACTCCTCATAAGGCACTTAAATAGAGTTATTCTAAAGACTGGGGAGAGTAGGAGCTAGTGGGGAGGTGGAGACTTTCAGATGACTTTGAAAGCCAAGATTTGCCTCACAATTTTTTAAAAACTGCATTATGAAGGAAGTGACAATCACTTCAGTATGTGGCTCATCCTTCTTCTTTTAAGGCAGGGTGAGCAAGGATAGAGCTTGTAGGCAGCTGAACTAGTATTTTTAATGCTATGATCAATGGGGTTCTACACCACTATTTATGGTTGGTGGGGTGCTCCCTTTTTTCTTATTTTTTTCTTTTGGCCACTGTCCTTTCCATTCATTTATCAGCCCACTGTTCCCATGACTGTCTCACAGAAAGGGCAAAATAGCACAGCTTGACAATGATCATCCATGGCATGCTGGAGGACTGGGGCAGCTTTCTCTCTAGCCAGGTGCAATACAAGAGACTATGGAGATGAGTGTGCGTAACAGCCATTGTCTTCAGCAGGAGCGGAAGGAGCCCAGAATTTTTCAGGAGCCACTCAGAACCTTAAAGGGCACGATATAAAACTATTATAAATACTCACACCCATCCCTTTGTGGAGTAGAAATCTAAACACAGAAAAAAATAGCAAAAGACAACAAAAGTTCTCATGCAGCTACAATAATGCACAATGTACCCAAGCAATACAGGTGAAATTCTGTGTTAATACCTTGGCAACAGTGTAGCTGTCGTTAGTTTTGAGTGGTTACAATCATCTGAATAAATACCCCTGAATTAATACATGCAATTGATTGGATAAATACCAAAAGTTACAAAACAAACAAAATAGATTAGTTTCTAAAAAAATGGTTTTACCATCATAAGGCTGTTTTAGTTTCAGATTAGAATCTCCTGTAATCTACTGCAGGGCACAATTCTTGATAGATTTGATTTTGAAACTCAATCTTATTAAAATTTCTGAGCTTCTTAAACACAACATCAGAACGGTCTCCAATATACCTCTACCAAAAGGCTCACAAGCAAAGTTCTCAATGGAAGTAGCTCAATCATTTACCTTTTTTAAAAAACAGGATGATCAGATCTGTTCATGCTTTAAAAGTATGGCATTTTAAAGGACACTGTGATTCAGATCTCAATAAAACTGAAAATGAAAAATAGCCTCCTATACCATAATTTCTGGTTCTTGCCAGAGATTTGCAGCAGTCATGAGAATTGGAAGCTAACAACACAGGATAGCTAAAGCTAAAGCCCAGAAGCAGGGGAGTTGACAAGACAAAATAAACTATAACCATCACTAGAACTGCATATAGCATGGGCATCCTTCAGTCTGCATAGACTATGGATCGCACCCTTTATACTTTCAATTGAGGACTTCATTTACAGCGTCTACTGTGACTGTGAAGACCCACATGAGAGTGACAGTCCTTGCTGCATCTCTTGCAGATGTGGTGGGTGTCTGGCAAGTCCTTAGTGTGCTTTCTGTGCGGTTGCTTCTCCTCTGCTATCTAGAACTGCACCAACATAAAATCCGACCTGTGCTTTCTACTGAATCGGTTTTGCAGGAAGAAGCTGTGAAACTCATTATAGAACTTCAAAGAGTGACTGAGTGAGTGTAAGACACTTCCAATTTGCTGAGAAAAATGAAGATTTTGAAAAAAAAAATCTGGATTCTGATGGAGAAGCACAGGAAGCCCAGTTTAAAAAACGGGAATCTTAATAGGATGTTCAAATCCCACACTTCGAGCCTCAAATTGGCTCTGTGGATATAAACACTCTTTACAGCAAACACTTAGTAAGCCTTAAAGCTCAGATTTGGATCCAAACAAAGCCACTGCTTGAGAGGTTTCCAACCTGGTGTCCTGGTCCAGTCCTCTCTGCTTTTTACATCCTGAGGTGCTAATGCAAAATCCAAATGCACAAGTTGGACATCATGCTCCTGTTTAAATCACCAGGCATGAAAACTGTTTCAGGTACTAGACTTCTCTTTGCTACTATGCACTTCAGGAAGAGTGAGGAACAAGGAGGAGGAATGGGCATCTTTTCTATATATCTCTAGCTATCTCCATATGCTAGGTAAGCTAGACAAGGGTCCCCCATTCCCAGACCTGTTACATGGGTCCAATGGCCTCTGCTCTCTTCTAAGAGTACCAACATGTGGCAAGGTTTCTTCATTTCACATTACAGCCCCCCTCTCTCAGGCTCAACAGCTGTCCCTTAGCAGCCATTCCCCACTTCCTGCCAAGGAGACGGAGCTGTAGCTCCCTTAACTCTCAAAGGTGGGTAAGAGGAACTAAAATGGAGAAACTGCCCACAAGATCCACCACTAACTGAACCCATCACATAGTCCATCCCACTCTCTGCACCCTCTGTACTACCACAGAGAGTAGGAACAACATCAATCCCTACTGATAGGCTAAAGAAAGAGGGAGAAGAACCAGACCCGGGAGGGATTCCCAGCACCTGGATCCAGTGTTCCACCTGTCCTCTTGGATAACAGCTTTCTGCTGTTTATAGTCCATATAGTTAGTTCTGATGATCCAGTGGCAGCAATTTCTACTGTAGTGCTAACCATTCAGAGTCAAAACTCCAAGGATGATGAGCGGGGATGGTTACATTCACACATCACAGAACCTTTTTTTCCTTTTTAAAGAAAACCAGAAAATTACATGTAAAGCTATTAGTTTGCAGATTCAAGCACTCAAAAGGGTTCAGAAGTTTTAGATTTTCACTTATCTGTGCAACCTTCATTTCAGTCCCCTTGTGTATATGTGTTAGGATACAGTCTTTAATTATACAGTTATCTATTATATTACTTTTTCCACATGATGTTTGCTTTATTCAGTGCACAGGGTTTATGAGGAGACAGAAGTAAGACTTCCTGGGCAACCATAAACCTGGCATTTCCTATCATTTAAGTGACTGACTATGCAATCTAAATTATGTTTTTTGTTAATATGGATTTTTTAATATTACGTGTGAATGTTTGTCTTATTTCAGTTTGTGAAAATCTACCTTCCTTTTATCCTCAAATAGTGTTAATCCTCCAAACACTCTTTCAAAAAATAAACAATAACAAACTAACATTATGAAAATACCACTAGTGTAAAACCTCTGCACAGTCCAGCCCATGAAAGAATGTGCAACCTGAAGCCCCTGAGATCCACAATACCATTCCATATTGTCTCCTGTTCCCTTCAACATCAATATGCTGCCTGTTCTCCTGGTTACTAGTCAATATAACCTAACCAATTGGTGCCTGGTATATGTTTCACCATCAGAGTTCACGTGTAATCCACCCTCCTGGTAATTCGGTTCACGAGGCTGTTGAAAGTGACCAGGAAAAGGAGACCTAAGAGGATGGATGGAGAGGTTAAACTTAACAAAAACGAAAAATACCACCGATATTACTACGGCTTGGAGAGTTTAGAAATACAGGGGAAGGGCGCAAAACTACTAAAGGGAGCAGGGATAGTGCGGGGCTAATACATGCAATAAATGAAGATAAGGAGGCTAGGCCCACAAAAAGAGAAGGGAATGTTGTATTTTGAGCTATGAAACCGAAGCTTTAGCTTTGTACATGCTGCACATTTACCCTTCTAAGAATTCTCCCGGTGCATGGAGTTCCACCACTATTTTGTTCTTCGACTTGCTGCGGCCTGCTACAGAAGAGAAACATGCTATGCTAAAAGCTTTACATTTGCTCTTTCTTCTCGTTTCCCATCAGCTAAAATAAAACTAACACATCATTGCTTTTTGTGTATTATTCCTAAAGCTTGTGGTGTTGGTGATAAAAGGAAAACAGAGTGGAGTGGGAGACACAAGTAATTTTATTATTATATTATTCCTTATAAACCATGTGATCCAGGCCCCTAATAATTTTATTTGCCCTCCACTGGACACTCTCCAATTTATCCACATTCTGTCTGTGGTGATAGGCCCAAACTTGATGCATGACTCCAGATGTGGCCTTGCTCGTGCAGAATAGAGGAGAATAGTTACTTCTCTCGATCTGCTAACAATGCTTCTGCAGTTCAATGTGCCTTTCGCCTTCTTAGCAACAAGGTCACACTGTTGAATCATATCCAGTTCTCACACACTGTAATCCTCAGGTCCTTTTCTGCAGAACTGCTGCTTAGCCAGATGGACTGCAGCATGCAGCAGTGCAGGGGATTCTTGCACCCTAAATGCAGGACTTTGCACGTTTCCTTGCTGAGTTTCATCAGATTTCTTTTGGCCCAATCCCCCAATTTGTCTAGGTCATTCTGGACCTTGTCCCTACCCTCCAGCATAGCTACCTCTTCCCCCAACATAACATCATTTGTGAACATGCTGAGCCTGCATTCCATCCCCTCAGGTACTCTGCTTGATACTGGCTGCAAACTATACATTGAGCCATTATCACTACTTGTTGAGCCTGATGATCTAGCCAGCTTTCTATCCTCCTTATAGTCCATTCATCCAAGCCATACTTCTTTAACTTGCCAGCAAGAATACTTTGGGAGACTGTATCAATAGCTTAGCTAAAGTCAAGGTATATCTCTTCCACCACTTCGGCCAACCCGAGAGCCCGTTATCTCTAGTTTGGGGTCAGACATGACTTGTCCTTGGTGAATCCATGTTAACTGTTCCAGACACCTTCCTTTCCTCCAGATGTTTCAAAATGGATTCCTTGAGGCCCAGCTCCGTGCTTATTCTAGGGACTGAGGTGAGGCTGACTGGTCTGTAGTCTCCTGGATTCTCATTCTTCCCTTTTAAAAGGATTGGCACTGTATTTGCCTCTTTCCAAGCATCCACAACCTCCCCTAATCACCATGAATTTTCAAACTTTGTTTTTTAATAGCTTGCAATTCACCACTACACAGAGGCATTTTAGCACACAACTGCGATGGATAATGTTACATTGCTCAAGTAAAATGTGTAGGGAGCAAAATATTATTTCATCATAATAAAATATAACATCAAAGCTACCAAATACTTTCAAGTGTACTATTTTGATATTACTTGTGGGCCTGATTCTGCTACCCTCAGGCATTGGGTCTAGTTATGGAGAAATGAGCTATTTTAATGCACCAAATGTAAGAGTGTAGCACTGAGGCCTACAAACATGTTTCAAATACAAGAGAGCCCGTAGGAGCTTCTCCGCATATGTCAAATGGCTTCTAACGCTTATATGGTGTTAGGGCTTTGCAGTGCTTTTTTGTGTTTAAAAAAAAAACAGCTGGTACTCCACCCGCTTCCCACCCCTTCTTTCCCCAGTCAATCACATGGCTGGGGCTGCTGAGGTGCCAGTGCTCAGTACCAGCAAATATCCATGCAAAAAAAAGCACTGGAGCTTTGGGTGCCCCCAAACCAATTAACACTTAAGACTAAAAATACCAACATTCTGCTTTTTGGCAAAGAGAACCAGCATCAACCACTTCCTCTCCTGTCCCCATTTCTAACTATTTTAAACAGTGGATTCTCAAGCTGAACAGACCCTTCCAAGTCTGGTCTGAAATGTGTTTGCAAAATGTAGGTATTAGCAGCAGTCAGAAAAATCTAAGTCAGCACTTGGAGCCAAGACATTTTTCCCTGAAAAACTTGTAAAAAAAATTAGGCATCAGATCACATAGCTAAAAACAACACAGTTGGTTTCCACTGACTGAGTAAATTACCAATAATAGCATGCTGACCTAGACTTCTGCCTGACACAGCCACACAGAGATACAGAGACAAAAACATTGAAAAATTATCTTATTCACACCACCTCTGTCTCTGAAAAACACCTCACTGCAGAACAATACCATATCACCTTCCCCGGCAAACAAATTGAAGTTTAGTTATCTCATTTTGAGGCTATTTGTTAGAGCTGGATAGTTTGCATGCAGCTTTGATTAGAAGTTCATGAAGAAGAACAAAAACTGAGCATACATTGCTAGATCACTGACACAGGCTAACCCCAAACAACAGCTGATTTTAATATAGGGATTAATGTTTATTTTGCAGTGTCAGGAGCAAGGCCCCATTGTGCTGGGCAGTGTATAAATACACAGTGGTAGACAGTCTTCACCAGATGCACCAGAACAAGGGGGACTAGAGGTCCATTTTTACCAGCCATAAGGGCAAGGAACAAAGAGTGTAGAGGAACAAAAAGGAGGTAGAGTCATGGGAGAAGGAAGCAACACAGGGATGGGGGCCTCAGAGGCATTATGAAGGCAGGGGATTGAGGAGAAAGGGATGTATAAGGGCAGGATCTCAGTGGGTGGCACAAGGGCAGGGCCTTGAGGAAAGGGGCAGGGCCACAGTTCAAGCGTCTGTGGTTCCACACTTCTAGGTGCTTCTGCAGCTCCTGTTCCTCATCCCCAGAGGACAGTGATAAAATAACTGGCTGATGGTTTTCTAGGAAACATGATATAGGTAGGTAATGAGAAAAGATTTGAAGGAAGAGGGCCTAGTAGTTTAAGGATCAATTCTGGAAGATGCTGTGGTGTATAAGGGACAAAAGAGGAGTTGCCGAGGTGACAAACTGACAGTTCACATCCTTGGGGGTGGGGGCAGAGGCAGGACAGCAGCATAATATGAGAAAGGGGTGGCTAGGGAGGAAGGTGAATGTTCCCAAAGGCCAAAATGACACGTAGCCATTTTATCAGGTCAAATTTAAAGAGGGACCCAGGCATGTGGTCAGAGTGATGGGCAAGGAAGATGATCTCAGTGACTGCATAGCGTACCCTTGAAAGAGTTGGGGAAGCTGGAGAAGAGGAGGTTACAGTGTTCAGTTTTAGCTGCTTGAAGAGAAGGAAAATGTGGCTATTAGACACTTGGAGAAATGAATGAAGCAGTAGCAAGCCCTGGCGATCGCATGAGGCCCACCCTACCCCTGAAAACCAGGTGGCAGTAGTGCTCCAGGAATTGGTGAACAGCAGGGGCTACTTCATGGACATCTATGTGGGCTGGACATGATGCCTGTGTGTTCCATAATTCCAGGCTCTGCTGCTGCACAGAGGCTGGGACATACCGTCTCCTGCTCCCATCAGGAAATCAAGGTCAGGGCTACCCTGACCCCACCCGGGAGTCATTTAACACTCGCCTCTACCGGGTCCAATATATGGTGGTGTAGGCCTTCAGGTACCTGCAGAGGCATGAGCCTCCTCAAGTGCCTGGAGGTTGGGCTATGGAATGTCCCCCAGGAGGAGGGTGCCTGTTGCATCCTCTACAACATTGTGAAGGGAAAAAGCGAGGCGTTCCCCCCTGCCCCGCGGTGGGTGGCACAGTATGGTCCCCACCTCAAACAGCTGGTCCCCACCCAAGCCTCCAGGCCCTATGGGAGGGGGTCTGCATTCTGGGGGCAAGTTGGGAGAGATTTGCACATGAGCAATAGTGACCACCACCCACAGTCACCACATGCTTCCTCCCACACTCCACAGACAACCCTCATCATCCCCCTACCACATGCATCTACACCCACACCCCACTGTCACCCCACCAAGAGCACAGGACACAGGGATGGTGCAAAAATAAAGATTTATAGATTAATGAAAACTGTGCGATTTACAAATATTAAAAAATGAACCGTAGTGGAGAGCAGGGCAAACTATTTACAAGGATGGTCTAGGTGGGGGCGGGGTGTGAAAATGGGGATAGACCTCAGCCAAGATTGGAGAGGGAGGGACAGACTGAACTGGTAGGGAGGAGTGGGGGATCTCAATTGGGATGGGGGGAGTTTGGGACCATAACTGGGAGAGGAGAAGGGGGAACTATTATGGGAGGTGGTAGAGGGGACCTCAACCAGGAGGGGGTGCTGGGGGCACTACTCTGGGGTGGGGGTCGATGTCTGTGAGTCCTGTCATCCCCAGGCTTCCCACTGGGGCTGTGAAGGGGCAGGCAGCACAGGGAAGTAGAGTCATGGGGGAGTCCAGTGGGAGCAGGCTCAGCTTGGGGGGTAGCAGAGAAAGGGGCCTGCTCAGGAGGGTGTGCAGTGGGGGGGACATGAGTGGGAGTGGGTGTGGTGGTGGTGGTGGGGTTAACAGGTATGTCAGGAACCCTGTGTGCTCCCTCAGGACCACCATGACATCCCTCAGGTGGCCCGGCAAGTCAGAGTATGCCTCCCTCTGCCACACATAGGGGCCATGGTCCATTTGGAGTCACCACTCCACAACCTCCACCAGGCAATAGGTCCCTTCATTAGCATCAGCATGCCGCCGCGCCCTCCTCCTCCGGGCACCTCATTCTGCTGCTGGGGGTGGGGAATGTTCCCCCTCCTCCTCCTCCTCCTGGCTCTCTGGCAGCACAGAGGGGCTGGGGCTTTCCCAGCCTTCCTGCAGCTGAGCTGCAAGGATGGATAGGAAGACAGAATCACAGAATCATAGGGCTGGAAGGGACCTCAGGAGATCATCTAGTCCAGCCCCCTGCTTCAAGCAGGATCAACCCCAAGTAAGTCATCCCAGGCAGGACCTTGTCCAGCCGGGACTTAAAAACCTCAAGGGATGGAGAATCCACCACCTCTCTAGGCAACGCATTCCAATGCTTCACCACCCGCCTGGTGAAGTTTTTCCTAATATCTAACCTATACCTCTCCCTCTTCAACTTCTGACCATTATTCCTTGTTCTGTCATCTGACACCACTGAGAACAATTTCTCACCCTCCTGTTTAGAGCTCCCCTTTGGGAAGTTGAAGGCTGCTATTAAATCACCTCTAAGTCTTCTCTTCTGTAAACTAAACAAGTCCAAATCCCTCAGCCTATCCTCATAGGTCTTGTGCTCCAGACCCTTAATCATTTTTGTTGCCCTTTGCTGAACCTGCTCTAGCAAATCCACATCCTTTTTATACTGGGGGGGCCCAGTATTCCAGATGTGGCATTCCAGTATTCCAGATGTGGCCTCACCAGTGCCGAATAAAAAGGAATAACTACTTCCCTAGATCTGCTCGAAATGCTCCTCCTAATGCACCCCAGTATGCCGTTAGCTTTCTTGGCTACAAGGGCACACTGTTTACTCATATCCAGCCTTTCATCCACCATAACCCCTACATACCTTTCCATCGTACTGCTGCTGAGCCAGTCGGTCCCCAGCCTGTAACAATGTTTGGGATTCTTCCGCCCCAGGTGCAGGACTCTACACTTCTCTTTATTGAACCACATCAGATTTCTTTTGGCCCAGTCGTCCAATTTATCCAGGTCCCTCTGGATTCTCTCTCTACCCTCCAAGGTATCTACCTCTCCCCCTAGTTTTGTGTCATCAGCAAACTCGCTGAGGGTGCAACCCAGTCCCTCATCCAGGTCATTAATAAAGAAGTTGAATAACACCGGCCCCAGAACTGAGCCTTGCAGCACTCCGCTTGAAACAGACCATCATCCAGATATTGAGCCATTGTCCACTACCCGTTGGGCCCGACCATCAAGCCAGCTTTCTATCCATCTTATAGTCCAAGGATCCAATCCATATTTCCTTAACTTATGGACAAGAATGTTGTGGGAGACCGTATCAAAAGACTTGCTGAAGTCTAGGTCTAACACATCCACTGACTTCCTCATGTCCACAGAGCTTGTTATGTCATCACAGAAGCTGATCAGATTGGTGAGGCAGGACTTGCCCCTGGTGAATCCATGTTGGCTACATTTGATCACTTTCCCCTCTTCCAAGTGCTTCAAAATGGATTCCTTGTGGATTCCCTCCATTATTTTCCCAGGGATTGAGGTAAGGCTGACGGGTCTATAGTTCCCTGGATTGTCCGTCCTTCCTTTTTAAAGATGGGCACTACATTTGCCTTCTTCCAGTCATCCGGTATCTCCCCCGATCTCCAAGAGTCTTCAAGGACAATGGCCAAAGGTTCAGCAATGACCTCTGCCAATTCCCTCTGTACCCTGGGGTGCATTAAATCCAGACCCATGGACTTGTGCACATCTAGTTTTTCTAGATAGCTCAGAACTTATTCCTTCTCCACAGATGGCTGCCCTCCACCTTCCCATACTGCATCATCTAGGACCATCATTGGGAAGTTGACTTTGTCTGTGAAGATTGAGGCAAAAAAAGCATTGAGTACCTCCCTCATCCAGTAATGGCCCCACACCTTCTCTGATAACCCGTTTATTGTTCACATGCCTGTAGAAACCCTTCTTGTTACTCTTCACGTCCCTTGCCAGCTGCAGTTCCAATTGTGCTTTCGTTTTCCTGATTACTGCCTGGCATTCTCCAGCCATATCTTTATACTCCTCCTTAGTCAACTGTCCTCATTTCCATTTCTTGTAGACATCCTTTTTGAATTTAAGCTGACTAAGGATTTCCCTGTTAAGCCAAGGTGGTTGCCTACCACGTTTGCATTTCTTACTACGCAGCAGGATTGTTTGTTTCTCTGCCTTCAGTAAGACTTCTTGAAATACTTCCAGTTCTCTTCAACTCTTTTCCCCTTCATCTTCATTTCCCAAGGGATCCTGCCCTTCTGGTCTCTTAGGGATTCAAAGTCTGCTCTTCTGAAATCAAGGGTCTTTATGTTACTGCTCACCCTTCTTCCTTTCATCTGGATCCTGATATCTATGATCTCATGGTCGCTGCAGCCCAGGTTCCCCCCAACTTCTATTTCTTCTACTAGTTCTTCCCTGTTTGTGAGCAACAGGTCAAGTTGTGCACGGCCCCTGGTCGGTTCCCTCATCATTTGTACCAAGAAGTTATCCCCAGAGTCTCCAAAAACTTCCTGGATTGTCTGTGTGCTGCTGTATTGGTCTCCCAACAAATGTCTGGATGATTAAAGTCTCCCATGAGAACCAGAGCCTGTGATTTGGAAGCTTCACTAAGCTGCCTGAAGAAAACCTCATCTATCTAACAGTCAATCCCTTGTTACGGCTCAATGGCCATGCCTCCCACCCCGCTGCAGGCACCGTCTCCCTCCAGGAGCAGGTGGATTTGGTGCATCTCCGGTTGTGGTGTGGCGCCGCCCCGCCTCCCTGCGCGTATGGCTTATGGTGTTGTCGGTGCTGGATGTCGCTTAATGGGAGTCACGGCCACCTGTGCTATGTTCAGACCAGGAAAGATGGGCGTATGTATGGGCTGCTGGCAGCTGTGGTGCCCCTGCCCCACAAGCTGGGGTGTGTGCCCCACTGTGTACTTACTGGAAGTTCCCTCCACAAGGTCCTCCAGTGTCCAGCTGGCTGTCACCTGTCTCAATGGTCAGGATGGGATGTTGATAATTAGGCCCCTCATCGCTGAAAACCTTGGTGGCTAGTTTGGTGTCTGTTGCCCTGGAGAGGTTTGCTGGTCCGGGCCCCTCCTCTTCTTTCCACAGCCCAAGCAGGTCCCTCAGCTCGAGCTCAGTCCAGGAAGGTGCCCTTTTTCAGGGCTCACTGGCCTGGGTCCTGAGAGCCCCTGATAGCTCAGGGGGCGGGACTCTGGGGCTGCTGCAGAGACTGACTGCTGGCCATCACTGCAGGTCACTCCTTGCGGGGGTCACTGTGAGGAATGCTGCAAGAACTTGTGCTCAGCTGTTGCAAGCACACACTCAGCTTCCTGCAAAGGGCTTTCTGGGACCGTGGGGCTTTAAACGTTCCAACTTAATTTCAAAGTTGTTCTTCAAGAGACTTCATTGGCTTGGGCCTTCATTATCACTCTAATCATCTGGCTTCTGTGCTTCAGTGTACACCAGATTGTTGGAACACAAGATATATTTTTTATCTGAAAATGGGAATAAATAGGGCAAGTGTCCAAATTTGTTGTTAACTGCGCTCCAAAGCTCTGGAATGTCATTATCTTGCCTCATTTGGTGAGTGTTATCTGTGTGCTTAGAAGTATGTTCAAAGTGTTCACGGTCTCTTAAACCTTCTGAGATTTCCAAATTGTTTAACTGGTTTTGGCTCGTTTCCTTTTATCGAGAGAGTTAAAGGCTGAAAGACTCTGGTTGAAAATGTCTTTATTTTTGGCTGCCTCGGTGTTAAGAATCAGATCAAGTCACTTTGCCTAGATCTCACTAGATTTTGTCTAAAACATTAGGGAGATTAATATAAAGTAATATACGATTAGAAATAGTGCTCAAGAGTATGAATTCTAGATGCTGAATATGGCTACATTACAAAAACTCATTAAAGAGTCACAGAATCCGTAGCCACAGCACCTTTCCCTAGAAAAAAAGGTATTCTGACTAAACCCATTTAAACAGTGCCCTTTTAGGCACAATAGATGGAAAAGGCAAACTTTCTGAGGTTTACTATCCTACAGTAAATAGCAATCATCTACTGTTAAAAGTAAGTATAATTTACTTTACAAAGTAAGCTTCACTTTTTTTTAACTATTCTAAAGCTGTCTAAGAACAGCCTTGTGGTTACTTTGGTACCTTTCATCTTACTTGCTATTTCTAGCTCTTGTTGATTTTCCAGCCTACAGCCTGACACAGCTTCTTTAGTTTTCAGACTCTTTGTTTTATTTACTGTAATAAGAAATCTTTCTTTTCTCCTTTAATCTGAACTGCATAAAAATGAATCTGTTGTGTAGCTTTTCACGGGCTGGATCAGAGATCCCTTTGACATTATCACTCAGTGTGCTGAGCCACCTATCTACCCTCTGGGGCTCTCCACCACCTTGTCCTGCTGGGCCAGATGCTCCAGCTTCCCCTCAGGAAAAGCCCAGAGTTGGGGTAACAGCCCCCAACAGAGTAGCACAAATGACAGTTCTGGGAGACCTCAGCTGCAGGAACTTGGATGAATGCCAGCACCAGGTGGCATGGTCTCATGTCTTTGTAGGACCAATCACAGTTTGGGCTTACAGGACAAACAAAACCATTTACAGATCATTGTCTTGAGCACCAGGCCATTAAATTCCCTAACTAGCACTAATGGCTTTCACCACAATAAATAAAACAGGTTTCCACTTAATATTTCTAACTTTACATACAAGAATGATACATGCACACAAAAAAATATATACATTCAGGAGCTTGCCCTGTTTTGAATAAAGTATATTTAAATTATGCATATTCATATTCAAAAGCATATTTCCATTAAAAATATTAGGGGTGGGTAAAGCATCACACAGCCAGATCTGGGAAAAGATGGATCACTTTGCATTTCAATTTTACTCAGACTAGAAATATAGATTCAAGTTATCAAAGTCATGGTCCATCTACAGATGGTATACATTCTATGCTATCTTAAACTATTTATCACACACAATATACCACTCAGAAAAACATTAGCCACACATGTGATTTACTAGGTATATATTCTGCACTAGAAAGACAAGATGAGAAGAGTGTATTTTTTACACTTCTGAAAACCTTCCTTGTTTACCAATGGGGAGAGATTTTTATCCCAAGAAAGACACTAACATTTCTGTTTTATAGTCATCTCCCCTAATGCCTCTCCCTACACCTTTAAAAATATTTGTAGTAAGTAGAGATAGATTTTTCAAATATTTGGAAAGAGATATTTGATAATGCCTTGAAATATACTCCTGTGCTTTCCACCTTTCACCAAGGAATGGAGAAGCAACCACACGTCTGAGCATGCCAGTTGGAAGGCATTCAGATACCACAATGATGGCTGCAGTAGAAAAACCTAATAGAACCATGCTGTATCCTGGAAAGCTATGATTCCAAAACAGACTTCAAGCATAACAGTGGACAAGCAACTCAACATGACTCTGTTCAATGCTGTGGCAAAAGAGAGCCAAAGTGATTCTTGGACATAGAAATTGGAAAGCAGTAAGGAGAAATAGGGAGGTAATTTTTATGTTGTACATGGCATTGGTTGTACTGACACTCAGAGACTATCTGTGCCTACAATTGTTGCAGGGGTGGGGGCAAGGCAGAGAGAGGGCAGCTGTCTTCAGCAGTATTACTGAGCATGCTCAGTCCCTATGAGCATGCTCAGTACAAGCCAATCAGAAAACCTAGGCAGGGCTGCCTCATGACACCACATGCCCTCTGCCACCCCAGCCCACACACATATTGCCTCTGCTGATTCTGGAATTCTGCACCAACTTCTGGTGTTCACAATTTGAAGAGAATATTGCAACATTGGAGAGAGTATAGAAGAAAGCCACAAACATGAGTTAAGGGCTGGAGAAAAAGGCCTAAGAGTGAAAGACTTATTGAGCTCAGTACTTTTTGTTTATCAAAAAGAAGATTGAGAGGTGATGATTACAATGTATCACTGTGCAGTAGGGTCTCAACATTTGTGAACCTAAGGTTCGCGAATTCAAGTATTCCTGGGCGGCCACAAGTGGCCACTCCCCAGGGCTCCAGGCAGGGAGCGCCAGAAGCCGCAGCTTCCTTGGGGCATCAGCCAGGGAGCACCAGCAGCCACTGCTTCCCTGGGGCTCCAAGCCCCCAGCATTCATGAAATTCAACATTCAAGAGGTTCTCAACACAGAACCTCACAAATTTTGAGACCCTATTGTACCTTCACAGAGAGAAAATGGTGGCTGCTAAAGGGCTCTAATGTAGCAGAGTAAGGCATAACAAGAACTAATGGCTAAAAGCCAGACAAAGTCTGATTAAAAATGATGCAAAATGTTTTAACAGTAAGGGTGATTAATCACCAGCTCAAACTACCAAGGGACATGATAAATTCCCTAAGTCTTGATGTCTACAAATCAACACTGGGCGCCTTTCTGAAACATACGCTTTGGCTAGACACAACTTATTGGGCTCAATGAAGAAGGTCAGACTAGATCTAGTGGCTTCCTCTGGCCTTAAATTCTATGAATCTGTAAGAAGGGTCTTAAAGCACTCTATAGACTTTAAGTATAAAATAGGTACAACTTTGTCAACATTTATGGAGAAGGAAAATGAGTCCGAGAGTAATTCCTGCTTATCTTACACATGTGAGTAGTCATATTGATTTTAGCCTTTGTGAAAGTAAAGGCATGCAGAATTTAGCCCTGAATGACTAAGGGATTCATATTTGTAGATGTTGATTGCCTTTAGCTCCCACTTAAATCAGCAGAAGTGGAAATTGCTCAGCATGTCACATAAGATATCTGGCAGAATCAGACCCTAAATGACTTCCACTAAGTCCCACAGCAAGGTAGTGCCAAAGCTGGAAATATCTACTTTCACATTATACATTTTTTCATACAAAAATTATGTTAAAAGAACACTAAAGACACCGCCTGAACCTATAAAGGCTTACATGTGCAAGGCTAGCTCCGCCACATTGGTGTTAATAATATGGTCACATGCCATGATTCTCTCATACTTTCTAGCTTAGACCCATGTAGAGCCACATGCGTTTAAAATCTGTGTAAGATTCTTGCAGGATAGCAGTCACCGTGATAAAACACAATAAATGAAAGCCATTGCTTTTGTTACTGAAGTCATGCCTTGACAAACACACTGCCTTAATTATAGTTGTGCAGATTTACACAAGTGCATTCCAAGAAGTATTATTTCAGAATGGTTTGGGGTCAGCTGACATTCATTTAGAGTATCTGATTTCTACGTCCAGTTTTCAAGAAGTTCCCACAGAGCTTGGATCTAAGAAAGAGAGGGCTGACATCTGGGAACTTATGAAAGATGAAACTCTAAGTATATAATGTTCTATCTCAAAATAAAAATACCAGCCACAAACATCTAAAATTAGGCACAACATTGTTCCTCTAACATAACCAGTGGTCTCGTCTGCTGAAATCTGTGGGCAAAAAGTGAGTTAAGTAGGTTGCATACCACAGAGCTCCCCTAATATAGAAATTTGGAAAGTTCTGTATAAGATTTAACTGAAAAAGTTTTGACCTTTCGTGTAGTAATTAGAAACAGGAGTAATCAGTCCTGCTATGCTCCAGAATGAGCTGTTCCAAGAAGCCATTCAAACCACATCTCATGATGCCATTCAAGTCGTTTATGCCTGGATAATGGAAATCGCCCATCATCATGGTTCTTACATATTTTGTTGCTTCCTTACATTCTGTTGAAATAAATATTCTGGAACAGGTTCATCACTGATCTACAGGGAAACATTTTCTTTTAAATCAACTGGTAAATTTTACCATCTAACTTAATTGAACTGTGTTAATCTGTAGACTGGCTCTGTATCTACCAGAACCTATATGGCCCTGATTCTGCTGATGGAACCACGTGGACCCTTGTGTGCACACACCAAATGGTTCTCTTTGGCTTGGCAGGTTCAGCTACAGATCTCAAACCTGGAGTCTCCCCAGAGCAGTGACTTTGCAAATATATTTCAGCACCATCCCCCCTCCGCAGACTCCCTACCACCACCATAAGAATATCACTTCCCCATAGAATAGCAATCAATGGTGAAGATTTTGTTTGGGTGCTAATCGAAGAACTCTGAGGGGAAGCCGACCAATTCGCAGTCTCATGGCAGACCAACCAGGAGATAACCAGAATCAGAAGAGAGAGCAGGGGACAGCTGATACTGAATTTCAATACCTTCCAACATCCTTTGATGATAGTCTACAAGGGCACAGTTTCCATGGCTACTAGACCAGAGGGCAAGAGGGATCCATCAATTGTCTCTATTAGGTCTAGGATAAATTTCTACATTCAAGCTACACTCACAACAATGTAGGGCCACTGCAGAAGTATTTGTTGAGTATGGTAAATGCATGGTATTGTAATAGGGTATCGACATTCGCGACTGCTACATTCATAAATTCAATTATTTGCGAGTGGTCTCACTTCCCTGGGGCTCCAGAAAGTGCCAATGGCTGCCACAGCTTCCCTGGGGCTCTGAGCTGAGAATGCTGATGGCTGCTGTGGCTTCCCCGGGGCTCTGGGGCTGGGAGAACTGGCAGCTGCCACCGCTTCCCCAGGGCCCCAGGCAGGAGTGCTGGCAGCTGCCGCTTCCCCCGGGCTCTGGGCACAGAAGCACTGGCAGCCGCCACTGCTCCAGGTCGAACGCCAGTAGCTGCCTCTTCCCTGGGGCCCCGGGGCAGGTAGTGGAAGTAGCTGTCACATCCCAGGGCTCTGAGCCCCACGCACACATTCGTGAAAATCAACATTTGCAAGGGTTCTGAACACAGAACTCTCGCAAATGTTGAGACCCTACTGTACTTGCCTGGAGCACATGTTCCGCTCAGATTCAGACTCGGTGGTAAGCTTTGTTGAGGTACTCCCCTTTTCTCATCACAACATTTCCCAGGGCTGCTGGGTTCTCAGTCAAGGCCACTTCATCCTCAATTGCTTCTCGCAGACAAGACTGGCATGGGTATAGTCAGGCTACCTCATTCCAGGCCATTTCTGATATGCGTCAGCAGAAGTGCACTGCTTACGAGGCAGCTGTATCTTGCCATGGCCAGGGCAGATTCTGTAGCCTGGTGCAATTCCGATCACCAAAAATGTTTAGAATTGCACATTGGAGAGTACACCAGTTAGGCAACACTATCAATTGTGAATAACAGTAAGACCTAGCCCAATATTTCTCTAGTCAGAAAGTGACTATGAGCATTGGCCTTGTAAACCCAGGGTTATTTGTTCAGTCCTGGCGGAGTATATTTAGGGGTCTGGAGCAAATAATTTAAACAAAAAAATCTGTCAGGAATGGTGATAGGTCCTCCTGTGAGTGCAGTGGACTGGACTCGATGACCTCTCAAGGTCCTTTCCGGTTCTATCAGGTATGTAGGTATGTATACCAGACCCATCCTGGCACCCTACAGGAGTACATCCATGGATGAAGCAGGAACTGAAGGCAGCACTGACACCTCAAAATCTTTGGAAACACATGTTAAAGCACTCTGGAAGAAGAATGAGGAGTGCTGGGTTGGGCCCACAGCTCAGTGCTCTCAGTAAGAAGTTGGAGCATTTGATTCCTCCAGTGTTCTTTACAATGGATGGAGCTCTGCTTCCAGCCTGGAAGATTAGGCTCTGTCAAGGGGTCAGTTGTCCAAGAAAGCTGTCAGGACATGGCAAGTGTGACATAGTAGTTGGAGCAGGGATGGTCAGGCCTAATGTTTGCAGCTGTGCCATAACAAGGGCATGGTGAGTGAGGCACTTGCCTTGGGCACATAGCTAAGGGGAAGGAGAAAATCAATATAGAAAATTAATTGTTTTAAGATGAGTAAGCTGTAGTTCTCGGTCTCTGTCAGTAGGATCAGAGTAGATGCGATTGTATCTAAGGGCTTGACTGTAAACTATGGATAGTGTGATGTGAGCTGGATGGAAGCTGGAGGCATGTAGGTAAGTGTAGCAGTCTGTGGGTTTCTGGTAGAGGGTGTGCAGAAGCATTGTATATAGAAATCTGGACTGTCACTATGCCTGTCAGGGAGAGTCCACATAGAATTTTTCTTCTCTTGGTGTTGGGAGTGGGGATCTAGCAAGTCAATCTGATCCTACTGACAAAGGCTACTTCTACGCGTGCATGCTACATCGAAATAGCTTATTTCAAGGTAGCGACATCGAAATAGTCTATTTCAATGAATAACGTCTACACGTCCTCCAGGGCTGGCAACGTTGACGTTCAACTTCGACGTTGGGCAGCACCACATCGAAATAGGTGCTGCGAGGGAACGCCGACATGCCAAAGTAGCACACATCGAAATAAGGGTGCCAGGAACAGCTGCAGACAGGGTCACAGGGCGGACTCAACAGCAAGCCGCTCCCTTAAAGGGCCCCTCCCAGACACAGTTGCACTAAACAACACAACATCCACAAAGCCGACAACTGGTTGCAGACCCTGTGCGTGCAGCATGGATCCCCAGCTGCAGCAGCAGCAGCCAGAAGCCCTGGGCTAAGGGCAGCTGCACACGGTGACCATAAAGCCCCGCAGGGGCTGGAGAGAGAACGTCTCTCAACCCCTCAGCTGATGGCCGCCATGGGTTGCGGGACGCGGATCGTCTACACGTGCCCTACTTCGACATTCAGCTTCGAAGTAGGGCGCTATTCCCATCCCCTCATGGGGTTAGCGACTTCGACATCTCGCCACCTAACGTTGATTTCAACTTTGAAATAGCGCCCAACACGTGTAGCCGTGACGGGTGCTATTTCGAAGTTGGCGCCGCTACTTCGAAGTAGCGTGCACGTGTAGACACGGCCAAAGACTGAAATCTTCAAGACCTCTACCAAGCATTTATAGAACCAAATTACCCACTGGGAGAAGTAAAAAAGCAAACTGACAGGGCCAGACGAATACCCAGAAACCAGCTACTTCAAGATAGGCCCAAGAAGATCAACAACACAACACCACTTGTCATCACGTATAGCTCCCAACTCAAACCCCTGCAATGCATCATTAAAAACCTACAACTTATTCTAGGTTGATGCTACACTCCAGAAGGCTCTAGGTGACAGGCCTGTCCTTCCCTATAAACAACCGCCTAACCTGAGGAAGTTTCTCACCAGCAATCACAGGCTACACCACAGTAATACTAATCCTGGAACTTCTCCATGCAACAAACCCAACTGCCAATTTGTCTACATATTTATTCTGGGGATACCATCACTGGACCTAACCATGTTAGTTATAAGATCACAGGCACATTCTTGTGCACTTCCAGCAACATTATATATGCTATAATGTGCCAACAATGCCCTGGCACTATGTACGTTGGACAGACTGGGCAAAACCTTCGCCAAAGAATAAATGGACACAGAGCAGACACTGAGAAACTCCATAGATATAAGCCAGTCAGTGAAGACCTCAATGGAGTCGGTCATTCTGTTAAAGACCTGACAATTTGTGTCCTGGAACACAAAAAATTTAATAATAGATTAGCGCGAGAGATATGTGAGTTAGAGCACATAAATTAACACATTAACTCATGGCATGAACAGAGACATCAATTACCTCACACATTACAATGGTTGCTTCCCTTCCTTTGATGCTCATAATTGTCTCAGACAGCACAATTAACATCTACCCACCTCTCACCCACTTCCTTCAATCCTATTTGATTTGTCAGTTTTTATCGCCTTTTTTTATTTTATTTTTGGTCTTCTGTATTTATAAATGTTAGTCTGTATTGGAAATGAAACTGATCTGATGAAGTGGGTCTGTCCCACAAAAGCTCATCAGGTGACTGGTTTTTTTTAAACGCTTTTAATGGAGAAACCGTAGAGTGCAATTGGCTTATTTGCTCTGAAAATAGCAAGGCCATTTTTTGTTTTCCATGAATATTGTTTTTCCAAACCTAATATTGCAAAACAGAAAACAGGATTTAATGTTTGAAAAAACTTAACCCCTATTGTAGAGCATAAAAATTGAAGCAATCATCGAACAATTTCTCTAAATTTCTCTAAATGGAAATCCGTGCAGAAAAAAGACTATTAAGCGGAGAATGTATCGATGTTCTACAAAAAGCTGTTGAAGCTGATAAGCAAAAATGGAGATATATCCTGTAAATAATTCTAGATGCTATGATGTTTTGTGCCAAAAATAATCTTCCACTTAGAAGATAGAGTAGTGTTATAAGAAACCCTAATTAGGGAATATTTCTTAATCTAGAGCAATTTATACGTCATTATAATGTTGAACTAAGACAACATACGGTAACTCACAAAAAGGTTTAGAAAGCTACTTTGCACTGGCTGTCCAAAAATGAGTTTACTGAGTTACTACCAAAACCAAGTTTGAATTGAAACTATATCCAAAATGAAAAAAAGAAAAATATTCTTCTAAGCTTCTGGATTGTATACCAGATATATCTCTTCATGATTAAATGTCTTCGATTGTGAGATACGTGAAAATTGATAAAATTGATAGTAACTATAGAATAAAGTTTCATAGACTTTATTGAAACCAAAGAAAAAATAAGAAGTAGGTTAGCCAAAGAAATAGTAAAGAAGTTTGAAAAGGATGGCATTGATCTGTAAAAGTTGCAAGGCCAAAGGTATGATAATAGTGCAAAGATATCAGGCATGTACAAAGGCTTTAAACTATCATTCTGCAAATTTTGTACCATTGTTGGCCCACACTCTCAGTTTAGTTGGAGTACATGCAGTTTCTGTAAATTCATCTATGGTTTCTTTCTTTGGCACTGTACAAAAAGTACATTTTTTTTTCTAATTGTGCCACCACTGGAATATTTTAAAGGGTATATTAAAAGTATCACTAATAGGTCATGCTGATACTAGATGGGCATCATAAACAGATTCAACTGCAGACTTAACTTTGCAGACTTGAGAAGTTACTAAGACCCTAAAGGATGTTGCTGCTTCATCTAAATGTGGTGAAACAGTTAACTTCTTAAAATAATAATTTTGAGTTTTTGTGCACATTATCCATTTGTCATAATATTCTAACTCACATTTCCAGAGTGAATAAAGCCTTACAAAGCAAAAGGCATTTCTGTTCATCTGGCTTCTAAGAGGATCTATAGATCATGAAACACTTTGCAAGAGATGCATGGAAACGAGAACTATATGGAAGATATTTTTACTGATTGCAGGAAAATGGTCAAAAATATAGAAATATCAGCAAAATTTACAGAATGCAGAAAGTGAAAAGTTAAAAGCTTTGAGTCACAAGACAAAAGTGGTTATCTGCTAAAGAACTGTTCAAAATATGAATAAAAGCCTTCTTTGACAGCATAATATTTGAGTTAAACTGAAGATATGAAACAGTAAAGCTACGTCTACACTGGGATGCTACGTCGAAATAGCTTATTTCAATGTAGCGAAATCGAAATAAGCTATTTCGACGAATAGCATCCACACATCCTCCAGGGCTGGTGCCGTCAACGTTCAACGTCAACGTTGGGCAGCACTACATCGAAGTAGGCGCTGCAGGGAGGCGTCTACACACCAAAGCAGCCCAAATCGAAATAAGGGTGCCAGGAACAGCTGCAGACAGGGTCACAGGGCAGACTAGCACTTCTGGGGCAACAGCAAGCCACTGCCTTAAAGGGCCCCTCCCAGACACACTCAGCCTGCACAGCATGCGGTCTGCATAGCCACAAGCACGCACACCCCATGAAGCACCATGGACCCCCCAGCAGCAGCAGCAGCAGCAGCAGCAGCAGCTGCCAGAGGCCCACACACCCGCCCCTGGAGGACCAGTGGCTGCCCTGCTCAGTGCCATGCAGGAGGCAGCTGACCATCTTTTATTTGAGGAAGATGAGCTGCCCCCAGGGGATGAGGAAGCAGCCCCAGACTTTGCTGCCCTCCCAGCCCGCCCCTGCTGCACACGCCGCTGGCTGTGGAGATACCCCACGAGCACAGACTGGTGGGAGCGGATGGTGCTCGGCAAGTGGGATAACAACCGCTGGCTCCGGAACTTCCGAATGAGCCGGCAGACATTCCTGGAGCTCTGCCAGTGGCTGACCCCTGCCTTACGGCACCAGGACATCCCCATGAGATGTGCCCTCACTGTAGAGAAACGGGTCGGCATCGCTGACTGGAAGCTGGCCACTCCAGACAGCTACCGATCCATACAGCAGCAGTTCGGCATGGGCAAGGCCACCGTCGGGGCTGTCCTCATGGAGGTAAGAGGACCTGGGGGAGCGGGGGAGCCCTGGAGGGAGGGCCAGACACACCCTGCACACCCCTCACCAGTGCTCTCTCATGTCGTTCCCCTGCAGGTTGTCCGCGCAATCAATGCCCTGCTCCTCCACAGGCTTGTGCAGCTTGGGGACCTGGATGCTGCCATCGTGGGGTTTGCCAGCCTGGGCTTCCCAAATTGCTTTGGGGCTCTGGATGGGACCCATATCCCCATCCATGCCCCGGAGCACAGCGGAGGATGCTTCCTCAATAGGAAGGGCTACCATTCGGTGGTCCTCCAAGCCTTGGTGGACAGCCGGGGCCGCCTCTTGGACATTTATATTGGCTGGCCTGGCAGCACCCATGACGCCCAAGTGTTCAGAAATTCGGGCCTGTGCCGCCAGCTGGAGGCGGGGACCTACATCCCCCAGCGGGAGATCCCTGTGGGGGACACCACCATGCCCCTCTGTGTCGTTGCAGACGCAGCATACCCCCTCTGGCCCTGGCTCATGCACCCCTACATGGGCCATGTCACAGCCAGCCAGGAGCAGTTCAACATGCACTTGAACCATGCGCGCCAGGTGGTCGAGCACACTTTCGGCCGCCTCAAAGGGCGCTGGAGGTGTCTCCTCACGCGCCTGGATGCAGGGCTCACCAACATCCCCCAGGTTATGGGCACGTGCAGCGCACTCCACAACCTGGTGGAGAGCAAGGGAGAGGCCTTCTTCCAGGGCTGGGCTGTGGAGGCTGGCAGGGCCGACGTCCAGCCACCCGCTGCCCCCATTCGCCAGGTCGACCCTGAGGGGATCGGGGTCCGGGAGGCCCTGCGGGCCCATTTTGACCAGGCTGCGGGGTGAATGCTGGCAGGGCCAGCTGCGGGTGAGCCACCCACTGCACTCCCCCATCGTCCACAACACTCCCTGCCCCCACACCCACACCACAGAGAATCCGAGAGCACACACCCCCACACACTTCTGTGCAATAAATGGAATTTTTTTTTTAAACAAAACTGTGCAATGTGTATTAATTATTAAAAGAAGAAGGGGGGAACTATGTACATGGGGGGGCAGGTACTAAACAGGGTAGAACAAAAACTATGTACAAGGATGGGGGGAATATGTCCAGAGGAGGGGGCCCTTGGGGGGCAACGTCTTCGGCCATGCACCCTCTATTGTCCTGCGCCTGGTGTGGGGGGGGGGCGCAACCCACGTCTGGGCCGGAGGCCCGTTGAGGCTGGCGGGGGGGGCCGGGAGAACCGGCAGATAGGACTGGGCGGTGTCCGGAGGCCCATGGTGCCCCTCAGCGGCAGGCCTCAGGATGGCGGATGGTGGAGGGACGGCAGGCGGAGCGGCAGGGGGGCCAAGTGTCACGCGATGTCCTGGAAGGTGCGCATGAAGGCCCCCCAAGCCTCCTGGCGTGAGGCCAGCACTCGCTCCTGGAGATCGAGCTGCCGCTCCTCCACCTGCAGGCGCCACTCGGACACCTCCAGCTCACGCCGGAGGGTGGAGAGCAGCTGGGGGTCCGTGGACGCCCACGGATGGCTCCGACACTGTCGGGCTCGTCCTGCGGCTGGTCTGTGCTCCGCCAAGGGCCTGGCCTGCTGGGATGGCCCCGGTGGGCTGTCCAGGACCACAGATGCCGTGCTGGTGCTCTCCAGGCCCTCCGATGGTGCAACTGCGGAACACAGGGGGGAAGAAGAGTGGAGACAGCCGTTAGTCTGGGCCCTGACCCGTGGCCCTTGTCTCCCCACCCCTCTGCTGCTGGTTCCCCATCCCTGTCCCCCGGAGATGCTGATGATGATGATGGGTGTCCAACCCCCCCCCGGGGACCCTAGGTTACGCTCCCCCCATCCCCAGGGATGGGGCATGGTGCTGTCCTTCTGGGGGGCAGGGGCTGATGGACTCTTCTGAGGACATGCCACTAATGTCCTCGGGGCCATGGTCATCTGGGTGTGTGGAGGGCCCTGGTCGTGTCTCTTGTCCCCGCCCCTTAACCCCGGGGGTGTGCACCAGGGGGGTACATACCTGATGGTCCGCTCCCACAGTTGGGGGACACCCATCGGGCAGACACCCTGCTGGAGCTGCAGGAGGGAAGGGTGATTTGGAGCCCCCCATTGCTGGAGGCCTCCTCCTCCGGTGTCCCAGGGGTAGGCTCCTGGGGGGGTCCTGGGGTGCAGGGCTGGCCTCCGGGGCGGACTCTGTCTCCGCGGCCTGCTGGGGCTCGTCACCTGAGGTGTCAAGAGTGGCCAGGAGGGAGGAGGTGTACTGGGGGCCCAGGATGGCCCTGAGCTCCCTGTAAAAGGGGCAAGTGGCGGGGGCGGCCCCAGATCAGCTGGCTGTGTCCCGGGCCCGGGCGTAACCCTGCCACAGCTCTTTTACCTTACTGCTGACATGGTCAGGAGTGTGGGCAGGGTGACCCCGGGCAGCCAGGCCCTCGGCCAGCCGAGTGAACGCATCCGCATTCCGCCTCTTGCTCCCCATTACCTGGAGCACCTCCTCCTCGCCCCAGAGCCCCATCAGGTACCAGATCCCAGCCTCCATCCAGGAGGGGCCCCACTGCCTCTTCCCCCACTGGCTGGCAGGCTGGGAGCCCTGGGTCCCCTTGGGGGGGTGCCCTGTGGGTGCATGGGGGGCTGGCTGGCTGCCATGGGTGCTGGGTGTTGGGTTGGGGCTGGTGAGGACGTGCAGGCTGAGCACGTGGCTGTGCTGCTGCCTGCACGCGCTCTCAGCTTCCTGCACAGGAAATAAGGGGGCGGGGAGCTTTAAGAGGCTGCTGTACGCAGTGACCATAGACCTCAGGGGCTGCAGAGAGCATCTCTCAACCCCTCAGCAGATGGCTGCCATGGAGGACCCCGCTATTTCGATGTTGCGGGACGCGGATCATCTACACGTGCCCTACTTCAACGTTCAACGTCGAAGTAGGGCACTATTCCCATCTCCTGATGTGGATAGCGACTTCGACGTCTCGCTGCCTTACATCAATTTCAACTTTGAAATAGCACTCGGCACGTGTAGACGTGGCGGGCGCTATTTCGAAGTTGGCACAGCTATTTTGAAATAGCCGGCTACTGTAGACACGGCTTAAATGAGATATCTTTGGATTTCGGTTTTCTTTCTGGCAATTCTTTTGTTAAAATGGATACCGATAATCTTTAAAAAGCAGCAGTAGATTTAAGTTTTAATTATGACATTGATTTGAATGCCTCAGAAATTTCATCAGAGACTCAGAGTTTTAAATATCAGGCTTTAGCACTGCTGCCAAACTTTTCATCTGGGACTAGTTTGGAATTTCTACAGTTAACTCATCAATATAATCTGGCTAGATCTTATCCAAAATTGGAAATCACCCTGCAAATATTTCTCTTCTTTCCAGTGACTGTGGCTTCTTGTGAAAGAAGTTTTAGCAAACTAAAATTAAGTAAGAACTATCTTCAGGCATATATGGGTCAGGAGTGATTATCAAATTTGTCCATCTCATCAATCGAGCACAAGGTAGTGAGTAGTATTAATTTCATTGCAATTATTGATGAGTTTGTGAGTTTGCCTCAGTAATAGTGTGCAAAGTACAATTATAAACAAATACCTAATTGTACCTGACCTGTTGATATTTTATAATTATTCGTATGACTATATAGATTATATGCATAAACGATATTAAAATTATATATATTAAGATATATATGTATTAATTGATTGTTTATGCATATCTCATGACTACAATAAATCAACATTTTATTATTATTGTTGTTGTTATTTATGTATTTTCCCTTTTGCTACAAAATAACTAATATGACTATTCAAACATGAGGGGGGCGCAATTTTATATTCTTGCCTCAGGTGCAAAATTAGCTTGTTACAGCTCTGGTTTGGAGCCAGAGTCCAGGTATTAAACAAAAGTCAGGCCCAGTGCAGCAGGCCTTCAAGAAGCAATTCTGGGCCATGTGCAGAATGCTCAATGGGTCCCATGCACACACAGGCTAGGCTCACTCAGACATGGTCTGCCTGACATTTGGGCAGTATCGTGCTTGCACTGGCTGGTACCCACCACATACGGTTACCAACTGTCTAATAGTGCAAACCCACAGATCCTTGCCCTGCCCCCCTTCTCATGCCTTCCCATAGGCCATACTCTGTCCCAGCCCCATGCTGAGGCCCCACCCCTGTTTACTCCACCTCCCTTCCTCTTTCACTCACTTTGTCCCACCCTCACACACTTTCACCAGGCTGAGGCAGAGGGTTGGGGGGTGGGAGGAGGTGAAGGTTCCGGGAGGGAGTCTGAGTGCAGGAGGGATGTGGGCTTGGGTGCAGGCTCTGGGCTGGGGCAGCAGGCTGAGGTACAGGAAGGTTGATCTGAGGACTCCTAAAGCAACCAGCACACCCCTTTGACAGCAGCTGCTTGGCAGGGGAGCCGGAGGTGGGTGTATCTGCATTCTGCTGTCCACAGGCACCCCCTCCACAGCTCCCATCAGCTGCAGATCTTGGCCAATGGGAACTGCAGAATCAGCAATCAGGGCAGGGGCAGTGTGCAGAGGTCCCCTCTTTTTAGGGGCCACAAGGACGATGCTGGCCACATCCAGCAGTAGTGCGGACTGAGGGCAAGCAGGAAGCCTGCTTTAACCCTTCCGCCCTGCCAGTGGCAGCTGCTTGGAGTCTCCAGGACCTTTTTAAATCACCCAGGCTATTGCCCCATTTGTTCTTCCTATCAGCAGGCCTGGCAATCAGGCATTCTCTCAGGAGACATCCTGTGCCTTGTTCTGGCTTACATTGTATGGTCCAGCCAATCAGCATGACTGTTATTCTCAGTCAGGATCCTCATGTGCTGTTTTCCCAGGACTCCAAGGGAAACCACAGGCGGAGGTTTAAAGATAACACTCTTGTCCTTTGTTTGCTGCTAATTAGAAATGAAAATATTTTCCTTTCCTGCAAGACCAAATGGAAGCAGTCCAGGGCACTTGACACAACCCACACAGAGCCCTCTCATTGCTTTGCTCCATGTTCTATCCTACTGCTTTGGATGGCAGCAGCTTTTAGAATTCTGGTGAACAGGGCTGCTTACATCTCTTGGAGCTACTGATTCAGACTGGCCGTGTCTACATTAGCCCCCTTCTTTCGGGAGGGGCATTGTAATGAGGGATTTTGGCAGATGCTAATGAGACACCTCATTAGCATGTTGGCAGCCACGCGTGCCTCAAAAGAGCCGCTTTCTAAACATATGCTGCCCATGTAGACGGGGGCCTTTTGAAAGGACCCCAGCTACAAGGGCAATGTGCGTTTTGAAAGCGGCACTTTTGAAGTGCATGCAGTTGCCATTATGCTAATGAAGCACTGCATAGTCATGGCAGCACCTCATTAGCATCTGTTGAAGTCCCTCATTACCATGCACCTTCTGAAAGGAGGGTCTAGTACGGCCACAGTCACTCTGTACAGACTCTGGCAGTTCCCCAATTCACATTTTGAAGCTTTTATTTGCAACCACCAGGGCTACAAATATAATTCATTAAAAATAATGAACTGCTTCCTCTATTTTTTTGAAGTACATCTAGTGATACAAACATCAACACCAATTAGATCATCCAGACAAGCATTTTATTTTTGATATAATAAATGTCCACCAGCCTCCCTTTTGAAGGTAACGTGTTTCTGACCAAAAATAATTTAGGGACACTAGAAAATAATTAGCCCATCGTGATTCTTTCGGCATTTATAATGATGCCCATAAACCACTGTGAATTAAGAAGGATGTTAACAACATGCATTTCCAGAGGAACTTTATGTTGATTTGGCAATTCACCAGTCAACATTGGCTGCTGTGTCTCAAGAAGAAATCAAGTAAGTTGAACAAATTTGCCAGGCCAAACAAACCCACATTATGTGCGCTTACACAAACAAATCTGATTCAAATGACATTTTAGTTTTGCAATTTTGTCATTCAGTGCCAATTTCAGACATGAAAATGCCAGTTATACAGCTATGCTAATCAGTGCTGCAAACTAGCTAACTTGGCGCCTGAGGAAAGAAGATAAAATTGCACCCCCTCATATATTCATAGTAGTTATTTTGTAGAAAAAGGGAAAATACACAAATAACAACAACAACACACTGCTTACACTGGCTGATGGGGAAGGAGAGGGCCTGTGTCTGGTTCCCCCGGGCTGGTTGGCAGAGGGGCTGTCTGTAGTGGACCCACCATGCCCCTGTCTCTCCTGCCTCAGTGGGGCCTGCACCCCTAACAGCCACTTGTGGTGGGCTGTGGTGGGGCTGCAAAGGAAACGGGGGAAGGTGTATGTGGTGGGGGGATGCTGATGGCACTGGGTGCAGAGCCAAGATAGTAATGTGGGAGGTGGTGCGGTATGTAGGGAGAAGGGTGTGTAGATGCTGGTCGTGGTGTGTGCGAGCACACAGAGAGAGTGAGTGTGTGTGTCTGTAAAGGCAGGATGTGTATGATGGTGCTGTGCCTATGGGCAGTAAGTGTGTGTGTAGATGCTGGTGGTATTGTGTGTCAGGAGAGGGTAAGTCACCAAGGGAGATACTGATCAAGCCAGGGATGAAGATGTCCTGCTGGGCCTCCTGGGCAGCATCGGGCTGCAGAACTCATGTGGCTCCTGGCTAGAGCCGCAGGAGCCGTGCTGGGGAAATAGCAGCAACAGGGGCCGTCCCCTCTGCTGCCACCATGCTTGCCCCACAAGTGGTGGTATACATGCACATAGCAGTGGGAGGACGCCCCACATGAGCAGCTCCCCTGAGCCCATCTTCTGCCCACAGCCTCCAGGAGAGCGCAGGGCTCAGGCTGCGCCTCATCAGCTGCCTGCTGCCATCAGCTGCCTGACACCCAGCCCAGCCCCACTATCCTCTCTCCACTGGAACCTGTCACAGGGCCCCATAACTCAGTGCAGCCTCACTGGCAGGGTCCTGGAAGAGGCAGCAGCAGGGGGTGTGTACTCAGGCAGCAGGAACTGAGCCCCCCTCAGCCCTGCACCTGAGGCAAGTGCCTCACTCACCTCACCCTTGTTACAGCCTTGATGCAAATATAAGTGCTTCCTAATGCTATTTAGTGGTGCCTTGTAGCCAGACAGAGGCTCCCCTTTTGCTCTACTCCATCTTGCCTTCCCTTGCTGCTTCAGAGCACGAAAGGGTTAAAAAGGAATAGCCCAGCCCTGGAATGCCCAAGAGCACACATGGGCTTATTTTAGCCATGGCCTTTGAAGCTCCAGAGCAAAGAACAATGGGCTAATTAACAGCCAGGCCTCAGACTGCCCTTGGCTAATTACCATCAGTTGATTCGACAGGACACTAGTCCCAGACATGAGGAAAAATCTCCGGCCCATTAAGACACAAATGCCCCTAATTGTCTCTACCTCACAGGTGTAAACTACGCCCTTGAACTCCCTGTGAAAACCAGTATCAGACAGTTTAATTCAATTAAACCAAGGAAAAAGCCTACGTGACCCAATAGGTATACAGAGGGGTCCAGCAGACCCCCTATTTGAGCTCCAATCATCTTTCCTGCCGGACAGGAGGGTGAGGGTCTCCCCAGGTCCCCGAGGATGCTCAACTGCTGGAAAAAAGGACAAAGGACTTCTTCCCAAGGAATTGAGGGAAACAGGCCAAGCCACATTGGTAATGCAGGGGTGAGGATAAGACCTGCTAGGTATTTTACTTTTTATTTCTTTTGCGTGCATTTAACAAGTATAAATCTATAAAATAGAGTGCATGCTAGCTAGTTGTAATCAAAGTATAAACCTTGTAACAATTGTAATCACAAGAGCTTAACTTGCTAGGTAACAAATAAAGCAACATTGTAACAGTAAGAACTTAATTTGTTAAATAAATAAATAAAGTAATTAATTAAGTGGTAACCTGACTCCTCCTGTTACTGTGCTAACCCAAACACAAAAACAAAAGAACCTAGCTGCTTTTGAGCAGCTCTTAGCCTGGTGACTGGTGAGCTCTGCTCTGGCAGTTAATATCTCATATTAATACAAGGGCATAGTGGCATCTCGCCTGACCATCGGCTAACAGAAATTGGCATAGTCGGCAGGATTTTTGATATCAGTTTATAACACAGTAACATGAAGCCAGTCACGATCAGCACTGATTTCTGTAGGGTAGAAAAGATTTTTGCCCAGGAAGGTTGGGGTGACCTGAAGTGGGATAAGGAGATGTTGGAAAACAACTGGGGTGATGTAGAGGAACTGTGGTCACAGTTCTGTGTGTGGAGGAATGCTTATAAGTTGAAGAAAGGGAAAGGGAAAGGAGCCTGTATCTGGCTGTTAAAGAGTGCCCTGCAGGCTGCATGTAGAAGTCATAAGGAAGTAGAAATGGAGCTGGAAAGAGTGCAGAGGGAGAGAGATGAGTTGCAGCAGTGATGCCAGAATTTAGATACCTGGGCACGCCTGCTGGGTAAGGATGTGTGCCAACTAGAGGAGCGCCTTGTTCCTCTGGTAAAGAAGGAAGGAATAGAGTGGAGGGCAAAGCTAGAGAGTAAATCTAGGTGCATTAATAGAGCCAAAGTAGAGGCTGCTCTCTGGCTAGACCCAGAGGAGTGGGATGGGGACATTTGGAATTCCTCAGAGGATGAGTATTCCAGCAATCTCTCTGAGATAGAGAAAACCCCCATTCGCATGAGACCTATTGTTACTTATCAAAAGGATCTCACTCCTAAAGAAGAGGAGGCTGAGGGGGCTGAAACTGACAATAGCTCCTCCTCTGAGCGTGATAAGCTGAAACGGCGGCCAACCCAAACTACTACTCGGAGCTATGAGCCAGCCAAGCTGAGAAAGATTCAGGAAGAGTTTATTAAGAAGCCTGGGGAGGGAGTAATAGACTGGCTAGTCAAAATATGGAACGCAGGAGCCAGCCATACACAACTGTCCTCCCAGGAATGTGGAAGGGTTAATATGGGGGTAGGAGTATTCTTCACCCCCAGAGACAGGGAAGGTCCAAAGTCTATCTGGACTTTTGCCTGTAGATGGGCAAGGGGAATTCACCCCTCTGATAGAGGTGAACCCACTAGCACCCCTTGGACCAATGGGGATGGACTTAAAGGAGCCCTACAGACCATATCCACGATGACTGTGTTTTGGGTTGATGGTCCTGGAGCGGGGGAAGAAGGGAGCCCATGGGAGCACATAGCTGTAACAGCAGATTTACAACCCATAATTAAAGGAGCTCCCAGATTTTATAAAGCCCTAGCAGTAGCTGAGAAAAATCATGCTCAGAATAACAAGATTACTTATCAGACCTTACTTGGGAATATGCTTAAGGACCTACGAGAATGTGGGGAGGATGAGATAACACCACAGGCATCACAACCCAAAGCTAAGGTACGGAGCCTGACAGGAGATTCTAGGGGTAAGGAAGGAGGCTTTAAGCCCAAGCGAGAAATAACCCCAAAGAAAAAGGAACTGAAAACCAAATTGTGAAAGCAGTGTTTAGATCTGGGATACCCCAGAGACCTGCTGCATGGGACGCCAACTGGAAAGTTAAAAATCTTGGCAACCTCAAAGGGCATTGAGCAGGGGAAAACAGCAGTAATGCCTAGTGCTCCTCCCAGCACAGACACCCCTTACTCACCACTGAGGCAGCAATTACGTGAAATGATGCCCATAATTAAAATTGACCAGGGAAACTAAATAGCGGGGGTCAAACCTCTCTCTGCATAAATAAACTTTAATCAGCAGAGGAGGGAAGTACCAGCATTGACCCCTGGATCCTAGTAACAGTAAATGATAAAACTACTGTGTCTTTCCTAGTAGATACTGGAGCCCAATTGTCCATGATTAAAAGAGAAAGCTTTCTTGGTCCTCCAACTTCTGGTTGGAGAAATGTGCTAGTCACAAGGGTAAATGGCACTATTGTGTCCTATCCCCTGGTTAAAGTGAAATTGGATATTGCCTTAAATCCCTACAAACAGCCCCGGAAGCATGAAGTAATACTTGGGAATGCTAATATCCTTGGCATGGATATTCTGAGGGGCAAGGAGGGAATCATTAATGGGGAAAGGTGGGCATTTGGAGCTGAGTGTAAACCTAGCACAACAGTTCTGGATGAGGGGACAGCTCCCCTCTGTCATGTGAACCTGCTAGCCCAAGCTCCTCCCCTCCCCCCATCAGTTGTGACTAATGTAAAGCAGTATAATGTCCCAGCTGAATCTGTGGCTCCTGTAACAGAATTGATTAAAGGCCTAAAAAAACAGGGAATATTAATTCGGACACACTCCCTGTACAATTCACCAGTGTGGCCAGTAAAGAAGCCTAATGGCAAATGGAGGCTCACTGTAAACTACCGCAAACTGAATAGCAACACTGGACCCCTAACTGCAGCAGTCCCCGGCATAGTGGACATTGTAAATAACATACAAACCTGGAACAAACAGTGGCTAGCTATACTGGATGTAAAGGACATGTTTTTCATGGTCCCCCTACAGCCTGCAGATCAGGATAGATTTGCTTTCACCTAGAAAGGCGTCCAATATACTTTCACTAGGATGCCACAGGGATTCAAACATTCACCCACAATATGCCATGGTGCATTATCAAAAGTCCTAGATGGTTTAACCATACCACATAATGTCCAAATATTACAGTATATTGATGACATTTTAATTGGTGGGGATTCATGTGAGAAAGTACAGAAAGCTATGGACAGGGTAAAAACAGCACTAAAAAACCTTGAATTAAATTTACCTCCAGATAAGTGCCAAGGTCCCTCCCATAAGGTAAAATTCCTAGGCACTGTCTGGATGCGAGGGAGAAGGTCAGTGCCTGATAAAACTGTAAAGAAACTCAGCCAGGCACTGTCACCCAAGAACAAGGCTCAACTAAAACAAATTCTAGGAACTTTGGGGTTTTGGAAAAAACATGTGCCAGGCTTTGCTGTAATTGCCCAGCCACTATACAATTTGTTAAAGAAAAGTGCCACTTGGAAATGGCCTTCCGCTCACAAGGAGGCATTAAGGCAATTAATAAGTAAAATTCACACTTATCAAGCCCTGGGTCCAATTCACCTCAATGCCCCATTTCATTTGTATCTTACTGTAGAAATCACAGGAATGTCTTATGCCCTATGGCAAAAGAGTGACACTGCACCCCAACGCCCCACTCCATTCGGTTCAAAGTCATGGCAGGGGTCACAGGCAAATTACACTCCATATAAAAAAGTGTTCCTGGCAGCCTACTCGGCTTCAAGAGAAACTAAAAAACTAACTCAAACTCAAAACATAACTATTCACACCCCTCTTCCAATTATTAAACCTATATTGAAAGGAAAGGAGCTACCGCCAGGTGTGGCACAGAAAATAACAATTCAGAGGTGGGCACTGTACATACATCACAGGGTAGGTGGTGCAAACACCGCACAAAACCCCACCATAATTAAAAAATCTTTATGGAAGGTGGGCATGCCCGAGGAATACAACCTACCACCACAACCGTCTCCTATCCGAGACGCTGCTCCATTTAACCCCTCTCACCCTAAGGGAGTATGGTTCACTGATGGGAGTGCTAAATTAGTTAAAGAAAAGGAAAAGGAAAAAGCTGCAGCAGTGTCAGCAGATAACTCCACCACACCCTTAACTACTAAGATTAACGGCTCCGCCCAACTTGCAGAACTAACAGCAATTAAACTTGCTTGTAAAGCTGGTGCTCACACTGTATATACTAACTCGTATGCTGTATGGGCAGGAGCCACCCAGTGGATAACTAACTGAAAAAAATAATAACTGGAAAATAGGAAAAAAGCCTGTATGGGGACTGGAATACTGGAAATGGCTTTATAATCACGCCACCCAGCAACCCCTAAGCATAGGACATGTGTCAGCCCACTAAAAAAATAACACTCCAGCTGCACAGCTGAATAACCTGGCTGATGCAGCAGCCCAGATCTTTACCACCCAAGTAAATTGGGAACGTTTATACATCTGGTTACATAAAACTCTAAAACACACAGGGAGTTAAAAAACTGGTACGGCAAGTCCATACCAGGGGGTGGCCCATTACCCACCAACAAGCCAGAGACTTGGTACAAGCCTGTGCCCTATGTGCTGTAACCAGGAAACACATAACTAAAGGGCAACAATTTGCCAAACTAAAAGATGAAAAAACACTGTGGGCAACCTGGCAAGTCAATTGTATTGGTCCACTACCCACCACAAGGCAGAGGTAAAAATACATCTTAACTGGGGTAAAAGTCATTTCAGAAATTCGTTTTGCTTACCCAACTCGATTAGCAACAGCACTGTCAACCATTATGGGACTAAACCGCCCAACAGCAATCGTCCCAATACCCCGAGAAATCCAATCAAACAATGGCTCACACTTTAAAAATAAACTTGTGCAAGAGTGGGCCCTCCAAAAAGGAGTTCAATGGGTCTTTCACCTCCCGTACCAACCCCAATCCAATGGTATAATTAAACGATGGAATGGGCTACTAAAGCACCACCTACAGCCCACAGACAGTACATGGAAGAGCAAACTAAACACTATAGTGCAACAACTAAACAATTGGCAAACCCCTACGGGTAGCCCAATAAGGAAAAATTTTTCCCTACCAAAAGAGCTTCTGTAACTCAAACATTGCTCAAGGATTCTAAGTATACACCTAAAGACACTGTTGTAATTAAACACCCTAGCATGGGTACACAAACGTGTACTCCAGTCATACAGGGGAAAAGGTGTATGGACCACCTTAAACTCTGGAAAGGTGCCAATAATAATCACTAAGGCTTGGATTGTATCCAAGACCGGTTAAACTTGTGTTGTCTTCCTGGGGAGAGAAAAGCAATTACTACCTCAGACAAATATACCTCAACGACTCTTATCTTATCTGTGTAGCAGACCTCAACCTGAACAACAGCATAACGCTCACACTTGTTATGGTGCTAGTGGTAATCCCAGCGGTCTCCGCCGTGCCCGAGCATCCCCTCAAAAATGCTATCCAGACCATCGCCTCTGCTGCTGGTGCCACAAACTGCTGGATGTGGACCCTGTTAAACTCCTCCACAGGACTGGGAGTCAAATTTGTTCCCTTAAACCTAAAAAACTGGTGGAACAAGAGCAACATCTTCAGGTGGGAATCAGCCTGGTTTAATAACGACAACAACGTTCAAAATAACTCTGGGGAAAAATCAAGGGGGCAGCGCGAACACTGGCAATCCACTGTATGGGGCCAGCCATTAAAATATGTAACTGGAACCTCTAAAAATATATATCCTATTTGTTTTAAAAATGGTAATGGTACTGAACCTCACCTAGGGCGGGTGGAAGACCAGCAATGCACTCACATTTTGGCTTTCAATAACAAACTGAAAATTTGAAACATTTATCCAAACTCAGGCAGTACAACCCATCAGGGACACTTAACCTGTTGGGGATTTCTTGTAAATGTGTCTCTTGAAGGTACACCTGTACATAATAATGTTACCATTGTTCCCCTAAATTTTAGCCAGTATCCTAAGGGAAAAACCTGGCATAATAATTCTTTGTATATAATTCCTACTACTGGATAACCACTCTGTTAACCATTCTAATTTCTGTAATTGCTTGTTGCGTTATTTTGTGTATTGTTAAATGTGTAGTTAATGTAGCTATGTCCTCTGCGCATGTCCGATATATGGCATGGGCAAGTGATCCTGATCAATTCCTTGACTGTAAATCACCTAATCAGGCCATCCCTATGGGCCGATTTTAGTTTCCTCCAAGGAGGGCAAGAGGTGCTGGCATCACCACCACCTTGAGGTCTGGGACACAGTGAGGTGAAACAAGGGGGTGGAATGTAGCCAGACAGAGGCCCCCCCTTTTGCTCTACTCCCTCTTGCCTTCCCTAGGTGCTTCAGAGCACGAAAGGGTTAAAAAGGAATAGCCCAGCCCTGGAATGCCCAAGAGCACACATGGGCTTATTTTAGCCATGGCCTTTGAAGCTCCAGAGCAAAGAACAATGGGCTAATTAACAGCCAGGCCTCAGACTGCCCTTGGCTAATTACCATCAGTTGATTCGACAGGACACTAGTCCCAGACATGAGGAAAAATCTCCGGCCCATTAAGACACAAATGCCCCTAATTGTCTCTACCTCACAGGTGTAAACTACACCCTTGAACTCCCTGTGAAAACCAGTATCAGACAGTTTAATTCAATTAAACCAAGGAAAAAGCCTACGTGACCCAATAGGTATACAGAGGGGTCCAGCAGACCCCCTATTTGAGCTCCAATCATCTTTCCTGCCGGACAGGAGGGTGAGGGTCTCCCCAGGTCCCCGAGGATGCTCAACTGCTGGAAAAAAGGACAAAGGACTTCTTCCCAAGAATTGAGGGAAACGGGCCAAGCCACGTTGGTAATGCAGGGGTGAGGATAAGACCTGCTAGGTATTTTACTTTTATTTCTTTTGCGTGCATTTAACAAGTATAAATCTATAAAATAGAGTGCATGCTAGCTAGTTGTAATCAAAGTATAAACCTTGTAACAATTGTAATCACAAGAGCTTAAATTGCTAGGTAACAAATAAAGCAACATTGTAACACTAAGAGCTTAACTCGTTAAATAAATAAACAAAGTAATTAATTAAGTGGTAACCTGACTCCTCCTGTTACTGTGCTAACCCAAACACAAAAACAAAAGAACCTAGCTGCTTTTGAGCAGCTCTTAGCCTGGTGACTGGTGAGCTCTGCTCTGGCAGTTAATATCTCATATTAATACAAGGGCATAGTGGCATCTCGCCTGACGGTCGGCTAACATGACTGAAGACCACACAGTGCTGCCTGTCGCCCATAGGACAATGCTTTGAAAGTTTGTGGCTATAATTTCAGTATTTTGTAATGGTTATGTCTAAGCATACTTTTAAAAACTGAGTTCGCATGTGACAAAGATAAATGCATCACCTGAGTTCAGGTAAAACTAAACTAATGTAACTACATAGAAATGAAAACTACTTTATCCAATGAACTACGGAGAGGGGATGGTCTGTTCTCACAAACCTAATTACAGTATTTTCATAAACACTTTTGAGGTGTATTCTTGTGGCACCATTCTGCGGGGGTTATTCATGCTTAGCCATAGGAGAGTATAACTATTAATTTATAATAGTGGCATAGGCATAAAAGGAAAGATTGTTGCCATATAGCCACAGCATAATGTTTAACAGCTACATTAAGCTTTACTTCATGTTATTAAATGGTTTTACCATGTATTTTCAGTAAGGCTATGTCTACACTACAGAGATCTTTTGAAAGAAGCCCTTCCGAAAGATCTCTTCCGAAACAGTTTCTTTTGAAAGAGTGCGTCCACACACAAAAAAAATGGATCAAAAGAGTGATCTGCTCTTTCAAAAGAGAGCGTCCACACAGGCCCCACTGTTTCAAAAGAATGTGCCTGAGATTGAAAAATCAGGCCCCATGAAGACTGCTCTTTCGAAAAAAGGACTTGTGGAGCATCTACAAACATTTTCATTTGAAAGAAGCTTTTGAAAGGGGATGTTCTTCCTGAAACAGGAAAGGAAGAGTGATTTCAAAAGGAGTGCTGCATTCTTTTGATTTACTTTCAAAAAATGCTTTTTCTGCATAGATGGTCCAGGGGAATCTACCAAAACAGCCATCTTCTTTGGAAAAACCTTTCAAAAGAACTTGCTAGTGTAGATGCGTTTTAAGTGTTTTTCATTAGACGACACTATTTTAAGGTAATAAATGTATCCTTTTCTAGAACGTATATATGAAAAAAATATTTGGTTTTGTCTTCTTTATATTTGGATACAAATCTGTCACTTTTATTCACACAACAGCTTTGATACATAAGGTTGGTACAAAACTGCTATAAATACGACACCAAAAATAGAATGAAAAGGTGATAGAAATTCAACTCCCAGTGCTAATGCACGAATTCTCAGAGCACACATAAGCCAGAAGGTGGTGTTCTGCTCTCCTGACCAGAAAGGCTCTGTGGGAATCCTGTGGCTCAGCTGCTGTGGAGCCTTAAACCTCATTCAAGAACCAAAATGATCTGCTTTCTTCACCCATGGTTTCCCAAACACTCATTACAAATACAGCTTTTCTCTCTAGCAGCCACAAGAGCTGCAAAACTTCCTGGCTGCTCCACTTCCTATTCAGGTAGATTATTTTATCAAAAAAACAAGCTGTTAAATGGTTACCTGAACTGGGTTGGCAGACTTTCACTTCTTGTTTTACCTTCCTGGCACAGTGTCACATTTTGAGTAATGCTCAGTTCTCACATTTTATGCAGTCTATAAATACCTTGTACTTATTGCAGTAGGCTCCTGTTCCCTGAAAGAATTGCATTGACTGGACTCAGGCAAAAAAAAGAACATGTGGAGTTAGATGGAAAGTCATTTAGCTACACGGCATGCAAAAGCATTGCAAAATTTCAGTATCACTCTTCATAAATGAAATTCTTATATACAATATTTAATCTTCCAATAATTTGTATTCATTAGCTAATTAAATGCTTACAGTAACTCCACAATGCCGATATTATCCACGTTTTACAAACATGGAAAACTGAAATGCAGCAGGTACTAAGATAAAAAGAAAAAAAACTGGAGCAAGAGAATTCTGGACTTCCGAAGTAAAGTTCTGTGTTTGGATTACTGGAGCATGCCTGTCAATTCTGTTCCATCATTTGGCATCACCCAAAGAGGATGAGCAAACTGACTTAACTGACTTAGGCTACGTCTACACGTGCAGCCAACATCGAAATAGTCTATTTCGATGAATAACGTCTACACGTCCTCCAGGGCCGGCAACGTCGATGTTCAACTTCGACGTTGCTCAGCCCAACATCGAAATAGGCGCAGCAAGGGAACGTCTACACGTCAAGGTAGCACACATCGAAATAGGGATGCCAGGCACAGCTGCAGACAGGGTCACAGGGCGGACTCAACAGCCAGCCGCTCCCTTAAAGGGCCCCTCCCAGACACAGTTGCACTAAACAACACAAGATACACAGAGCTGACAACTGGTTGCAGACCCTGTGCCTGCAGCATAGATCCCCAGCTGCCGCAGAAGCAGCCAGAAGCCCTGGGCTAAGGGCTGCTGCCCACGGTGACCATAGAGCCCCACAGGGGCTGGAGAGAGAGCATCTCTCAACCCCTCAGCTGATGGCCGCCATGGAGGACCCAGCAATTTCGACGTTGCGGGACGCGGATCGTCTACACGGTCCCTACTTCGACGTTGAACGTCGAAGTAGGGCGCTATTCCTATCTCCTCATGAGGTTAGCGACTTCGACGTCTCGCCGCCTAACGTCGAAGTTAACTTCGAAATAGCACCCGATGCGTGTAGACGCGACGGGCGCTATTTCAAAGTTGGTGCCGCTACTTCGAAGTAGCGTGCACGTGTAGACGCAGCTTTAGAGTGAGAAAAGGTCTGAGCTCTTACTAAAAACTGACACTCGGGAACAGACTTTCTACCGATAAAGTAAAAAACTCAATTAGAAACACTCAGTGATTCATCGGGTACTTTCTAAAAAAACAAGTTTTTCATAATATTCTGTTAGATTAGAAAATTCTACTCACCCCTAATAGTGGGAAGGGTGGGGAAATGGGGCTATTTCTTCTGAATGTGATTCTGAATATAAAGCAAGAAATATGAATAACAATAGCAATGAATGCCCTACATGCAAACAAAGTAACCTATACTTAACACCAGGCATATAAGAGAGTCTTTATTTCTGCAAATGACACAGTCCCACATGTATGCAGTGTACTTGTAACCATGTCACTTCCAAGATATCAGAGAGACAAAGTAGCTGAGGTCATACCATTTATCAGACCAATTTCTGTTGCTTAGGAAAGATAAGCCACAAAGAGCTCAAAAGATTGCCTGGGGAAATAGAATAACTGGTTTTAAATGAACAAAGCTCAATAAAGACAAGTGTAAAGTATTATACTTGGGAATTAAAAAATGGAAGGCATAAATATGAACTGGCAAGGCAGTGGTACCACTGAAAAGGATTTGAGGTCATAATGCACCACAAATTGAATATGAGTCAACAGTGTGACTGTAAAATGTCATCATAAAAAGGCCAATATAATTGGAGTGACATGTCATGTTGTGAGACCTCAGACAAAGAGCTGTCTCTTTGATGCCACACTCAGAAAGATGTGCACACATTGGAGAGGGTCCACAGGAAGGCAATAAAAAATGATAAAATGTTTAGAAAACCTGGCTTGTGAGGAATGGTTAGAAAAGCCGGGTGTGTTTGGTCTTGAGAAAAGAAAGCCTCAGTGGAGGCCTGGTTACAGTCTTCAAACACGTTGATATCTGCTGTAAAGGGAATGGTGATCAATTTTTCTCCATTCCACAAAAGGCAGGACCAGAAATAATTGGCTTCTGCTGAAGGAAGGGAGACTTAGGTTTCATATGAGGAAAGATTTCCTAAGTACTGTACAAGGATAATCAAGTACGGAACAGGGCATCCAAGAGAGTTGTGGAATCCTTGCCATTAAAAGCAAGTTAAACAAACATATCTCAGGGAGGATTTCTAAGTAATCTTTGTCTTACCTCAGTTCAGAAGGCTGGACTGGAGGACCTCTTGATGTCCCTTCCAGCCATACCTTTTGTGACAAAGTTATACCTGACAGCTATGAACGATGGAAGGTTGATACAGCATTACTAGAATGGTGAAGGCTCTTTTTCCTATGAACTGTAAAGATGTTACCTCAGATTAACTAAAGATACCTGAAACCATTTAAGGGCTGCTGATGACTTAAAAAATATCTTGTGAAAGACAGAGAGGATGGATAAGGAAAAAGCTGCAGTAGAGTTACAGATGATGACTAGGGTTGCCAGGTGTCCAGTTTTCAACCAATATTCCAGATTGAAATGAAACCTGGGCACCTCTGTTTAGCACAACTGACCAGAATATTAAAAGTCTATTTGGCACAGAGCTGGTAGGCCCCCATGGCTCCAGAAGTGGCAACATGTCCCTCAACTCTTGGGTGGAGGGACTGCCAGGAAGACTCTGCATGCTGTCCCCTAGCAGAAAGCCAGCTCTGCAGCTCCCATTGTCCAGGAACACAGCCACTGGGAGCTCCAGGGGCAGCACCTGTGGACAGAGGCAGCATGCAGAGCCACCTCGCTGCACCTCTACCTAGGAGGTGGCAGAACATGCTGGCAGCTTCCTGGGAGCCGTCCGAGGTAAGCACTGCCAGGAATCCACACTTCAATCTCTATCCTCTCAAGCCCTAGAAACCTACTCCCGTCCTTTAGGGGAAACATTGAGTTTATTCTATTTGGGGGAAGAGCTGGCAACCATAAGCCAGCATGAGTCAATCCAGGAGAGGCAAGGAAATGTATTTCTTTTATATCGTGGTTTTGTATTTTTATTAAGAGAACAACTTGGGCCTACCCTGAAACCCATCGTAAAGAGGCCAAAGTTAAGAATTCAAACTCGCCAGCAGAGGACTGATTTCCCCTAGCCCTTCTGGCCAAAGTGAGAAATGCTGAGGCTCATGTGGCAAAAGAGGTGTCTCGTCACACATTCTGTGAACTAATATGTAAAGCACTTCAGGCTCTATATCATTACAGGGGCTGAGGTACATTGCACTCATGTGGAGATCTGTTCAGTAAGGGGAGACTGAGACACTGAGGTGTTAACATGAATAATAATTATTTGTATCCATAAACATGCAATAGTTATTCAAAACTCTGCACACATACATCTAGAAAATACTGGGCTTTTTAATGTATACATTTTGAACCAATGTTTATAATCTAGAAACCTTCTATCTCCCTTTTTCATCATAATGAGACTGTCTCCCTACATCTTCCCAACTCACCAGCAAAGGGAAGTGTTTCGCAATGTGTCCTAAAGATCTCTTTATCTTCGGTGAACTAAGAAGAAAATTTGCTCAGGAGTCAAGTCTACCTCAGTCAAGAACATCCTCCTATCAACCTCCTGTTGTTTAAACCTGGAGTCAGATGCTTTTTCTCGACTTAGAACTACTTGGTTTTCTTCCAGTTTGGAGTAAAAGTATCAAATTTCAAAACTGCTTGGGCACTAAAATGGTGCCCCAGCCACAACGTAGTCTTCACAGCTGGACATCCCAAAGCCATGGAGTCTGGAAGCCCTGTTGTCCCAAACTCCCAGGCATTTTGTGTGGCTGGGCAGCCCAGAAGACATGAATCCTTCAAACCCTGTGGGGTGGGCAAGCTGGAAAGAATACCAGACAGTTTCTGACTGATTCCCCTCGGACCCCTGCCTGGGTTCCACTGGAATTTTACTGACACTGAAATATAGTTGTATTTCAATTCTGACAAATCAGTAACTTCTGACAAAAATGTATCTTGTCTGAATTTTTCCAACCATCTCTACCCAGAATAGCTCTGTAGGAGCAAAGTAAATGAGCAGCTACACCCTAAACTTCACCCTGGATCAATGGCTTTCCAGTACAGATCACAGAGCACAGGAGATTGTTAGGGGCATTTTACGGGAAGTACAATTTGATTCAAAGGTAGATGGATGTTCACAGTTCCTGCAATGTCTGAACAGCTTCATTCAGAGCCCTTGTAGAACAAAGTGCAGTAACCCACTCTGAGGTGACAGAGGTATTGGCCATTGCAGGCAAGATCCCCACAAAAAGAAAGGCTGAACAAAAGACATAAGAAACTTAATAGACACCTGCTTCTACCTGGACATCTAAGACCAGCAAATATCCAACCACACGCCCGCGAGCTATTGGAGGCACTGTTATAAACTTCTCCATTCTGTCTGGTTGCTTCCCCTGGCCTATTAATATCACTTCTGAATGAATACATTTTAGTCGGCTAGCCCTCAGCATGCCCCAAGCACTATCTACCCTGGGGTAGTCACTAATCTGTGCAGCAATAGTCAGACGATGTTTAAGTCTGTAGATGAGGGTCAGTCGTATATCAAAGACTCCACAGCCCAAACTTGAACCATATAAATAGTCCCATACCACTTGTCAATCAAAGTAGAGGTATGATAGAATGGAAACATGTGGAAACTAGCGAAATAGATCCCTCAGCACAGAAGATCAATTACTCAATGCTGCCTTCTGGCGTCTGTCAGAGGGAAGGGAATGCATGAGCAAAACAGTCTGAAATCCCCTAAATCTCAGCATTTACGCAATATTTTTAGGTTCCTGCAGTCATATAAATGAAAAAGCTTTTCTCTGCAGAAAATTCCTGCAAATGATCTTACAAAAGACTGACTGCGCTGCAAAGTTGTTTTCTTTGTTCTCTGTGTCCCACTCTTCAAATTACCTCCGCAAAGAGGCTTCTGTTTCTCTGTATTAGCCCTGGTGTGAATTCCTTATTTCATTTAAGAGGACTCTCCTCTACAAATAGCAATGATAAATACTTTAGATCAACAGATTAGACTGAAATAGATGCAGGATTAATATGGGATAAAATCTGTAATTTTTCTACAGTTATGAATTAAAGGTGAGGGCCTGAAAGACACCTTCCCATACTGTTAATGTAATTCTAATGAGTTCTCTTATGTAATCCTGTAATTTTTTGAATGTTTGCACAATTTTGTAATTTATTGCATTTTGTTCTGCAGACTTCAGATGCGGTTAAAGAAATTTTAATGGTGCTGATCAAATTGCATGGCAGGTTATGAGTCCTGATTCACTCACCCTAGGATTCCAATTTTGCATAATTTGCAAAGAACCACTTGCATTTAAACATTAAGATTATACGGTGCTCTGGAAAGCTAAACAAAGGTCAACGATCAACGTGAAAATTCAGTTGGAACTGAAATAGTTTAGCAGGAAATGTCATGGTAAATGAAATGCATTTACTAACTCAGAGAGAAACAACAAACTTAACTTTATTTCACCTTGAACAGAAGCAGCGTGCTTGATCTTCTATTTAAACAACACCAGCAGTATCTAATATGTTTCTTCTGTTTTGAAAGATTCTACCATTTTGCAAGTCGTTCCTTAAAGACTGAGAATTCTGCTGCGACTGAATCTCCATCAGGCTGATGGAAACTCTTGAAGTGCACCTAATGTAATTCTGACACATAATTTAAAACATTTGATTTACTAACTACCCATACAAGCTAGTTGCACTCATGTAGGTCCCAAAATATTGGAGAGACAAGGTTGACTCAGATAATATCTTTCGTTCTGTTGGTGAGAAAGCAGGGCATGAGATAGGCGGAGGCAGGAAGAGAAATAGGAAACAGGAAGCTGCTTTCAGGCCTTGTGAGTTAAAAGGGTCTGGGGCTCCCAGCTGCCATCACAGCTGTGGCAGCAACCAGAGCTTCGGGCCCTGTTAAAATGCTATGGGAGGCCCTGGCCATGTGGTCCAGGCAGTGCAAAAGGGATGGTAGGCATGGGCTCAGGCACCATGTGCCTCAGGCCATGCCCCTTCTGGAGGACCTGGAGCCAGCCCCTAATCTCTCCCCAGAGACCCAGTGTTTGTGTCCTCAGGCCTGTGAGAGAAAAACCTGAGACCTCTGTGTTGCTTGAAAGTTTGTTTTTCCCACAAACAGAAGTTGACCCAATAAAATATGGTACCTCACAAACCTTGTTGCGCATCCCAGAATCCAAGCACAAATAGTTATATCCTAGAGAATACACAACAGACAAACCAAAATTCATCGTAATTCCAAAAATATCAATCAAAAAGTTGGATGTTAGATTTGTAGGCCCCTGAATCTAGGTCACACCCAAAATTACACTGCCCCAGTTTTCAATTCATTACCTACCTGAATTTTCGCAAGTTGAGGGCTGGGTTACTGTATGCTACCATACAGTGGCTTAAATCTTGACCCTATTGAAGTCAATGGAAATCTTATAATTGACTTTAATAGGTTTAGTACTTCACCCATTATGTGTTGTTAAAGTGCTGTGGATAGAGTTCACTTCAGGATTTTGTTCCGTTTGTTTTAGAAAAAAATCTTAATTTTATGAGCATGCAAAAATATTTAGAGAGGAAAACAAGATTATTTTAGGCTGAATTTGTTAAAAGCAAGTAAGGCAAAAGTTTAAAAGCATTAAACTATTTCATATTCTTGTGGACTATGAACCCAAACTGGACACCAAAATGTAAAACAAAAGGAGCATAGGTTTTAAAAGGTTTGCAAACTAAAACATAATCCACCACACAAACAAAACCCCACAGTTGTCACAGTTGTCTTGTCCCTTCTCTACTTTTTACCACTGATATGTGGAGAAGAGGGCAAACTGAATACATGCCAATCGATGTAGACACAGAAGTGAAATGAGGACAGACGTATGCATGGATTTATGTGGAAGGCGGCACCTTCTCTTTAACACAAGAAGGGGATACTATCTCCCCACCATCCATGCTTTCCTACAATCGGATATTTAGCGGGGAGGGGAGGATGATAGTTTCTGTGGGCCCCCAGGAAAGGTGTGTGTAGGGGCAGCTCTATGCCCTGGAAGGGGTGTGGCCTCTGGCAGAAGGAGTGGGTCTGGCACGTCCAGCCCTCAGTGCCTCCTAGGTCAGAGGTGAGCAAACTATTTTGTTGCATCCCCCTTTTTGGCCCTGCAATTAGCTGGGGCCCCCCAAACTGTGGGAGGACCACAGGAAGGGATGGGGGGGCACTCAGGACGGGGGCGCCGCTACATGAAAAACCACCAGCTCTGCACATGCTCCTGCCGCAGGCTCCACCACCTCCCCAGCCATGCTGAAACCACTAGGCCCTGCCGCTTGACTCAGGGCCCCTGAATATTCCAATTGGCCTAGAGGATGAGGTGGAGGCCGCAGAGGGCTGCAGAAGCAGCGGAAGCTGCGGGGGAGGGGGCGGAGTCAATTGCACTGCACCCCTCTTACAAAATGTCACACCCCCATCTTTGCACATCACCTTCCTAGGGCACAGCATTGTCCCCCTCCCCCGCCACCACCCCCATCCCACCCTGGCCCAGCCCTCAGCACAGTAGTATGGTGGTGGTTTAAACAGTCCATGGTGCCCGTCACCACAACTGTCACAGTAGCAGCAGCTGCAGTCAGGTAACCCAGGCCCCTTTGAATCCATAGGCCCCAGGGCAACTACCTCCTTTGCCCCCTTTGCCAGCATTTAATTAGTTCTAGTGCCTGCTGGAACAGAGCCAAAAGACAATCCATGTGGCCCCTCTGCTGGGCTAAATTCTGTGATCCAGGGAACACTGATCAATCATCTAATTTCTTTGCCACTTTCAGCCTTTCCTTTCTTTGTTATTCACCACCAGGGCGCACATCTTTCACAGACAAGCTGCTTAAATACTCCTGCGACTCCTGCAGCTGACACCGACCTTGTCCTGTACCATATTCTGGTCTCTTTTTTATCAGCATCTTGAAAGAACTAACTATGGTCTCATCTCAGGTTTCAGATATATTACAATCTTATCCTGTCTTCTTCACTGAATCCCACTCCTTTGCCTACTGCATATCAGCAGTCCAGTTCTAATCCTAATATTACTGTTAATGAAGGTTTGGGAATCCCCGTTTCCTGTTGTCCATGAATCCAAAACCATGAATCCAAAACCAAGACATTCTCTGTTTGCTCATGCCACTGAAAAACCAGAATCCAATGACTGCTGCTTTTCAAAAACAATACCTAAATCTCCCTCCAATAATTTCTTTTCTTTTATACAGAAATAGCCAGAGTACAGTAAAGAAACCAGAAAGTATTTCATGTTAAGTAAGAACATTCCATAAAAAATTGCCTTCCACTTATATCATCTCAAAAATATAAACACTGAAACCATGACTTTCTGCCCCACAAATGAGAGAGTAAGGGGATGAGATAATATTAAGTTGGTTCAATGAAAGGTATTACTTCACCCACCTTGTTTCTCTAATATCTCAGGACTGACAAAGCTACAACAAAACATAAACAAACTATGTTATCAGAGTAAGATTAATAGTTTTCTTTCATGTGGTATCTCATAACGTGGAACTTAAGTAGAAAACAGTCCTTTAAAGATTTTTTTTTTAATCTACAACAGGGAAATGCAATAAATAAATAAAATGCAAGGTGCCCCTGAAAGTAGTTAGAAGACAGAAGCCAAAATATTTCACGTGGGTGCCTAACTTAGGTTCTTCAAATCCACATTTAGGCCCATAAATAAGGTCTCAGATTTCCAGAGGTGCTGTGCACTCATCAGCTCCCACTGAAAGGGGCAGAAGCAGACAGACCAGGGACTGCTGCACCAGTGGGATGTTGTAAAATGGGGCTGACCAGGCAGGGCTGGGAGCTATACAGCAGAGCACACCACACACAATGCAGACATGCTATGACCCAGGCAGTTCCTCCTTTCCACCCCACGACACCATTCTGAGGGAAAATTGTCAGAGTTTCCCAATGGTTGGAGCAAAGGCAGCCAAATCAGGCACCCGCTGCACACTTAGAGCAGTTTCAATACTTTTGACTGGACTTTCTCTACCCTGTGCTCATTGACCATTTTCTCCAGCCCTTCCCCTCCCCACCAAGTCTCTTCATCTCCACTTCATTCCACACCTGCCGTCCTTTCATCTTCTGCCCTTCCTTGTTCCCCTCATTCCCCTTCCCTTTTCTTTCCATTTTACTGATCCCTTCGTCCCCAAACCCACTTCCTAAAAGTGTTTAAATGAGAGGCTTGGCATGGTTTCCTTCACTAGTGTTATCTGTTAACAGAGCTAGTATTCCCCAGACCAGGACAAGAGGCGGGGCTGAACCAGTAGTTTACTTTTTCAAGTAGGCCGGCAAACCTAAACTTCAGGAAAAAAACATTTCTGAAGGTGTGGGAAAGGAGAAGTTACACACTTTAGCGTATTACTTAGTGCACTTGCCTGGGATGTCCATCTCCCCACATGATTCACAGGAGGGATTTGAATTCACAGGTCCTGTCCTCTCAGCTGAGTGCCTTCAGCACTGAACTACAGCATCAGCTTCATTCTCTCCCTGCTGCACTGAGCGTGTGTGCACAGTAGACTCTCAACGTTCTGTACACCAGAATTATGAACTAAACCAGTCAATCACACATCTCGTTTGGACCCACAAGAACACAATCAGACAGAACCAGAGGCCAAAAAGTAGTCAAATATGGTACTGAGTTAAACATAAACTACTAAAAAATAAAGGGAAAGTCGTAAAAATGTTTGGCAAGGGAAGAAAATGGTTTCTGCGGTTCTTTTATTTAAAATTGGGAAGATTAAAAGCAGCATCTTTCTGCTGCATGGTTATGTTTCAAAAATGTATTAAAGTCAATGTACAGTTGTAAGTTTCTGAAAACACTACCGTAACATTCTGTTACTATTCAACCTTGCGCAGAGTTACATTTCAGAGTTACTACAGTTTCAGAGCCACAAACAACCCCCATTCCTGAGGTGTTTGCAGGTCGGAGGGTCTGTTGTATGTCGAGAAAATGGAGCTACTTCAGCAGGAAAGATTGAGAACAGCATAGTCAATAAACTAGTGGTGAGGGCACTCCTTCAGCGTGGGACACACTTCAAATCAGGTCCCTGAGCCAAGGAGTATTTAAGTATTTATATAACATGGAACTCCCTCAGTACATGAGATTGAGAACATCCTACTGTAGAATATCCTATTGGCCTGTGCTTATGCTCCCCACTCAGGTGAGTGCCCTCAGAGTTCAAGTCTGTGTTCCAAAAGAGGCATTCCAACCTGAGTCCCTCCCATTCCAGAAAATAGTCCTGCCCACTGCTTTAAAGGGGGAACAAACACACACAGTCTCTCTTCTCATTCTGGGTCTGGAAAACTTTTGATCAACTCTGCAAAAAGTTTGGGATCAAGCAATATAGCATTGTTCATCAAATGTACCAAACAAATTTGCCCTGCTCTAGTGAGAGTTAACATATATTGTAGTCTACAGTAACTGTCCATAGTGACTGAATAAATCTTGCTACAATGCTAATTAAATCCAGCTTATAAAAAGTTGCCATCTGAGCAGCCTGCTATATCATTTTGGCAGCAGTAAGGTTAGGAAAGTATGACTTAACCCAGTTTCCAGTACTAAGTTTTCCTGGTTCAGAGACATCCTCAAGAAAGACCTAATGCAGCACTAATTATACCATGTTTTAGTATTTGTAACTGAGCACAGCTATAAAAACAGTTAATGGTATCTAGAATTAATGTGCACTCTATGCTGACCTTACTGCAGATAGTTGGGATGCATCAAAAAAATCCCTGCAGGCAATTTATCCAATAAGTCTATTTTAGTGCAACACAAAAGTGCTGATCACCCTCTGTTCTGCTGTGCTCAGAGCAGGCTGTGGTTATTTCAGCAACACATTTTCACTGTGCTATGTTAAGGTACTTAAAGGATAATATTAAATCTTGCCCACCAGTCTCCCTTCCATTACATGACTCACCATTTTAGTTATGATTATAAAAATCTGACACTTTTTCCTACCTAACAATCATCATCATCCGTCTTCCTTGTAGAACTTCCTGCTGAGGTGGCATTGGTATGGAGTCCAGTGCAAAAGCAGGTCATGTTCAGATAAAAATATCTACCTCCCTACACACATACACTTCAGGTTATTTTTTCCTCCGGACACACATTCTCTTAAACAGATTTCTGTTTTTCTGAAGGCAATTCAGGTATTTTAAGTGCAGCTTCATAAGCTTATTTACTAGCTGGCTAAGGAATTTAAAGGAAGCAGAATACAAAGATCTGATCAGCCTTCTACTCCAACAAATGAAGTAAACATGCTCAGAGCTTTGCAAAACATAGTTCTTCAAACAGTCTGTGGACTCTGCTACACCACCACCTCAGGTTAGATAAGCTTTGACTAAAATATCACTGATCAGACCCAGAAAGGAGAGAAAAGATCACAAGTAACAATGAGTGAAGGTAAGTGCACAATATTCATCTAAAAGAATATGCTGGTGAGCAAAATACAATATCATGTGACAAAATCACCAGATAACAAAGAAGTCACATCTGTAGCATGTGGACTGCTCTCTCTTCACTCTCTGTGAAAATCAGGCTAGTGCATTTTACTAAGTCTTTGTCCACTCAGAGGAAATTTATGAATAGAATGAGTTTTAAAACCCGTTAAAACGAGTTAGATCACCAGTGTTGATAAAGCTTGGACAGACAGTCTCATTTTCACTATTTCATTAAGAAGTGCCTTTCAAAAATGGTGGCAAAAATGGATCCCCCAGGTCTCATTAATTTTAGTTCCTTTTCAACTGAACCTGTGAGAAAATGTGGTTTTATCAAGTGATGTACTTCTTCTCAAACCATCAACAAAAATGCAATGAAAAGAGAATACGATGTTGTTCTGTTGGATGCTATTCAACATAAATCTACATGAAGGACGGGCATGGAGTCAGTACTTCTTCCATACAAAGCCAGCTGACAAGCTGCAGTGGAAAGAGTTATCATTGTTCTCAGAAAGAAAGTATATACCTTTCAACTTGAGGTCCACATTGTGCCTCAGCCAAGGATAAACTCCAAAGTTTGATGAGTCTTCTGGAATGGGATTATTAGATGTCCAGCCATCACAGGCAAACCGAAAAAAGTTCTCACAGGGATCCACAGACCGATTTATTTTGCTTAAGATGGAGGCAGCTGTAAAATATCACATGGATTTATGGAATATTTTGGTAAAATAGAAAATCATGCACCATTATGCAAGTTGAACCACACTAATATGGCACCATGGGGACTAACTGGGGCTGAAACAAGAGAATTTCCTGGACCACAGAAGTTCAGTATGGTCTAGCAGCATTACAAACACATCCACTGCTTACTAGGCTCTTAGAAAAGACACATATGGGTAAACTACAGCTAAATAACAGCACAGAACACTGAGAGCCAGGACTGGTGGTTGTAAACAAACTTTATGGGATCACATGAAACATAGCAAGAACCATAATAAGTGGTCATCCAGCTCACTAACATCATGCCGGATTATGGATGTTGCCAAATGAGAGAGTGCCAGACTAGAGAGGTTCAACCCATATTCCCAAAAAGGCACTTTACTCACATCAGTTATCAAAACAAGGCTTTTCACCTTCATTAGGCATGCTTTCGTCTTGCAGTTTCCTGAATCTAACTTTGCCTATACATATGCCACAAACCAGCCCAAAATATTGTGTTGTACTGTATTGTGCATGTATTGTAAGAATTCATTTGGACAAAACTGCTGTTTATTGTTATGAGATCTAATTATCCATGAAGCCAGAACTACAGTAAAACCTCTATTTGCCCATTTCAACTTGTGCGTTACTTGGATTACTGCAAGTCAAAATCGTGAGTAGTGGGGGGCCGGGAACCAGACGGCTCCCAGCTCTCTTCTACTCCCTGGCTCCCCTCCACTTGCAGGAGCCAGGAAACTGACCAGCACAGCAGCGGTGGTCAGTTTCCCAGCACCCCACGTCTTGCGCGAAATTCAACTTACACATGGTTGCCTGGGAAGTACAATTTTGTACTAGAAATTGAACTTACAGAACCTGAATAGAAACAGAATCTCCATCTTGTCAGAATTGCACAAATTCTATCTAGCTGTTTAATATCAGAACATGTCAATCAATCTGTAATTAGTGCAGCTCAAAATTATACGTTTTTATATGCAGACATGTAGCACTAATGGAAAATGTGCAAAGTTCCTTTGAAAAGAGCAAAGAAAAAAACTTCTTGTTTCACCTTTGTGACTGAATGCCCCCTGATTATTACTAGAGATGAAACTCTTCTGATAAAGACATCACCAATGGTCAGTGACTTTCAGAAAGAAAATTTAATTATATAGCAAAATGATCTCTGTCATGGTTATCATTAAAAAATTGAACTCCATAATATATGGTTGAGGCATGTAATCAGAACAGATCTGAAATCTAAAAAGCCTTGCTTTCCTCGGATCCAGCAGAAGCCATTTGTACTTATGGTGGGTGTAACTCAAAAGATTCAGAAGGTCAGCTCAATTTGGCTAACCATCCATACTTTTTGAAGTTTATCCAAATAAGTTTGCTTCAAGAATTAGAGTCTGATAAGATTCACAGGCTTTGTGGTATCTGCCGTTACTTATGTTGGAAATGTGATTACAGGAACTTCCCCTCTGTGGAATGTTTAAATGTTCTACAAAGACAGAAAGCCCAGGACTGGTTCAGCTGGAGTTTTGATGAGGGTTGGTTTGGTTCCAATTAATCAGAATTGTTCTTGGATGCACCCTAAATACATTTACATTGTTTCTTCCTTCACAGTGTCCAACAAGCACACACAGGTTTAGGAAGAAAACAATGAAGCATGTTCTATATTAGCCAAAATGTAGCCTTTTTTCCCTTGTAGTGCAAGCAACCCCCTCCTCTTACCTTCTGCACTCCACTCGTGATGTGTCAAATATTAGAGACAACATAAAACTGAAGCCCTGAACTCCCTTGAAAGTGAAGATCCGTCTCCACATCTGTATTGTATAGCTTGGGAGCATCTTTACTAAATATAGTGCCTCCTGGATGCATTGCCCTTTGGCAATTTTTGCACAACTTTTGAACTGTTGTAAGACAAGCTCTGGTCTAGACCTCAAGAACATACTGAAGGGATTCATCGTTTAGTGCATTTTGAAGACAGTTGTAGCTTTCCAGTTCTGACTCTGAAGTCTATATGCAAAGTGACAGTTTTCGCTGACCTTGCCAAAAAAATTCAGATCAGTTGCATCTGTGCACAACTTATAAACGTAATAAAGAGGAAGAAAACATTTCACATAAAATATGAGCACCAGTTTGCCACAAATCTCAAAGTAAGACCCATATTTTTTGAAATTCTTAAACATTTACTCAGTTTATTCCATTCTATTACCTCCTTGTTTTTTGGTCTCTCGTATCTTTCAGGGTTTAGCCTCAAGTAGTAGTGCCTAAATACCCTGTCAAAAAGTTGTTGTTAAAAAAGGTGAAATAAAAACAATAACTGTAAAAAAGTCTCATTAAAAATTCATTCTTATGAGATTTCCAAACCAATTCTGTGGTCTTAAGAAGTTCAAGGTTTCAGATGCAATACATTATGAGGTTCAGTCTATTAGTAGAAAAAATACCCTCCTCCAAAGATGCCATATTGTCAACTTGGTTTCTAATTAAATATTTTGACAACAGGCATTTCAGATGTACTGAGCACTGGTGTAACTTAGCTCTCATTAAAGTCAATCAAACAACCCCCGCTCAGTGGGAGCTGGATTAATCCAAGGTTGAGCAGTATAGAATATTCCCCCTTGACTTCACAGGGAATTTTGCCGTCAAATACTTACTGTCACCAAATGCCCCATCCTGCAAAAATAACCACGTGGTTCTCCTAATGGACATGGCAGTCTGCCTGACTGCAACAAGCCATTGTTACCATACTGGGTAGATTAAGTGGTATTAAGATGGATCAGGCCATAGCACACCTATGTGATTATTAACATTTTGCTGATTAGTCGCTTGGCTGGCTACGGAAAAGGAAGCTTAATTAGCATGAACGTACATAAAATGACTCTATCCATCATTAGGCCTACAGTTAAAAAAGGAGAGAGAATAGAGTAGAACATTACAGCAAAACAAAAACCTAAGTGAAAAAGAGCCACTGTAAAATTTCTGCTTCATTGGTTTTTAAATGATCTCAAAATGTATTCATTGAGTTAAAAGGAATCATGGAACTGTAGAATATTATCAATATTTAATGTCTCTCAACCAAAGTATTGCAATTATCATATAAAACAAGATTGAAAATGTTTGCTTACCAGCTTCAACGCATTCTGAAGTCAAGCAATACTGTTGCTTAGGACGAAAGTTTATAAGACCTTGGCTAACTGCAAAATGGAAAACAAACTGGGATCATTTGTACTGCAACAAAATAATTGTTAATATTTTCACAAACATGCATACTAAGTAATGTACTTTTTTTAAATGCTTGTCTCAATAAATTCCACTTGCTAGATGGATGCTGAGTGGCATTTAATGGCCTGTTATATGCAGAAGGTCAGACTAGATGATCTGGTGGTCTATCAAACAGGTACTGATGTTTTGTTTTTAAGAAATCTAAAAACAAAAGCATGAAGAAGCAGGCACCTTGCCTTCAGACAACATTAAATGGCTAACACTAGGGCATCCCTGAGGGAAGACTAGTGTACCAAAAATGCTAGTTCTTGGACTTACATCAACACATTAGCTATGTCTACACTACAGAGATCTTTCAAAAGTTCTTCTAGAAGATCTCTTTTGAAAGAACTTCTTTTGAAAGAGTGCATCCACACACACAAAAGCAGATCAAAAGAGTGATCTGCTGTTTCAAAAGAGAGCATCCACACAGCTCCCCCACTCTTTCCAAAGAACAGGCCAGGTATCGAAAATGAAGACCGTTGTTTCAAAAGATGGGCCCTGTGTAGCGTCTACACACTTTTTCTTTGAAAGAAGCTTCTGAATGGGGGGTGTTCTTCCTGAATTTGGTTTCAAGGGTTGTCATAGCCGGGGGTGGTAGCGGGAATAAGGTCCCACTATCTATAAAATGCTCCCATGGCGTGCGTCTCCAATAGCCTCTGACAACCGAAGTCCAGCTGCTGGCCTTCACGTGTGGCTTAGTTTCTAAGCCCGGTGAAACTGTTTGCACTGACAGGACAAGGAGCAAAGGCGGGTGACTGGCACCTTAAAACCAGCTGCTTCGGGCAGATGCGGCTCGTCAGCCTGGGAAGGCGGCCCACCTAGGAGAAGGAAACTCTGATTTAAAACCTCCGCTGCCTTGCAGCGATACCTAGTCATGGGAAAGGCTTCAGGAGTAAACCCCAAGGAAAAATCCGGAGATGGAGCCCCTTCGGCAGTTTGAGGTTGTGCTCTGTCCCACTCTGGCAGCTCCTGCGACGACATTGGTGCCAAGCTGTACTGGCTTTCGCCTTTCCCTTGGATTACTTCAGTGGTGTGGAGAGGGGGAACCTGCTGCTGGGTATCAGGTGGTTCTTCAAACTTACTTGCTCAGGCCTGCGCCCTGGAGAGGACACTCCAGCTTCGCTTTCTGAGCCGTGACACAACACGGGAAGTAGCAGTTACTGGAATTAAGCCACTGCACTCGATTGGTGTAGAGTGAGGTGCCAGGGGTTGCTCCCGACAGTGGGAGAGGTCTTCGGATCTCATTGGGCAGCTACCGGCCACCTCAAGCTGGGCAGCCCCCAGCCAAGTAGGTGCTGCCTCACCACGGTCCACTTGCTCCACTGGGTGTGTGGGGCTTAGGGAATCACTGACAGGTGGATCATTAACCTTACACCAGGCAAAACAAACAAACAACAAAATAATCCAGCCTTCAGGCTGGGCACATGGAATGTAAGGACCATGACTCCGGGCCTTACAGAAGACCTACAAAGCAAAAGTAACCCCCAGAAGACAGCAATCATTAACAAGGAGCTGAGAAGACTGCGGATGGACATCGTGGCCCTCTAGGAAACAAGGCTATCATCCTCTGGATGTCTCAGGGAGAAGGACTTTTCCTTTTTCTGGCATGGGAAGCCTCCAGAAGAGACCAGGGAACATGGTGTTGGCTTCGCAATCAGAAACAGCCTAGTTGGCTCAATCATACCACCAAATGTGGGAACTGAGAGAATGCTGAAAATCCAGCTTCAACCACCAGTGGGCATGGCCAACATCTTCAGTGTCTATGCGCCTGCTTTAACTTCTGCCCAGGAAGTTAAGGACAAGTTCTATGATAAACTTAGCATTGCCATCAGTGAGGTACCTTCCCATGAGCTGCTATTCATCCTTGGTGACTTCAGTGCCAGAGTTGGCAGCGACCACCATAGCTGGCCATCCTATCTGGGACAGTTTGGAACAGGGAAGATGAATGAAAATGGACAGCACCTCCTTGAACTCTGCTCCCAACATGACCTCTGTGTAACCAATACCTTCTTCAACGTCAAACCCCAGCACAAAGTTTTGTGGCGACACCCAAGATCGAAACATTGGCACCAGCTTGACCTCGTCCTCACCAAACGCAGCCGTTTAGGTAATGTCAGGGTGACACGTAGCTACCACAGCGCAGACTGTGACACTGACCATTTGCTCGTGTGTAGTAAGGTGCACATCCAGCCATGAAGATTCTTTCGCTCCAAAAAGGAAGGGAGGCAAGACTCGTGACCCTTCAAAAGTATGCGAGTTTGTCCAAGCACTTGAAGAGGCCTTGCCCTGCCCAGACGACACTAATATCAGAAAGAGATGGGAACAACTACGGGACACTATCTATAATACTGCGATAGCTACCTTTGGAAAGAAGACAGTCAAGTCTGCTGATTGGTTTGAAGCCCACACTGAGGTGCTGACGCCCCTGATTGAGAAGAAGAGACAGGCACTGGCTGCATGCAGGTCCTCTCCCAGTGAGGTGAACCTGCAGGTGCTCCAGTCTGCTCAGAGTCAAGTGCAGCAGGTTGCTCAGAGGTGTGCCAATGATTACTGGCTCCAACTCTGCTCCAAGATTCAGCAGGCCGCGGACACTGGTAACATGCGAGGAATGTACGATGGGATCAAGCAGGCCATCGGTCCATCACAAAGAAAGACTGCCCCCTTAAGTCGGCCACAGGTGAGGTCTTGAAGGACAGAACCAAGCAGATGGAATGCTAGGTGGAACACTACTCACAGTTGTATGCCAGAGAGACCGTAGTTACAGAGAGAGCCCTGAATGCCATCGAGCCTCTGCCCACCATGACTGAACTTGATGCTGAGCCCACCTTGGAGGAACTCAGCGATGCGCTAAAAGCACTTTCTTCTGGAAAAGCCCCAGGAAAAGATGGTATTCCCTCAGAAATCCTCAAATGCGCCAACGGTACCCTAGTTTCAGAGCTGCATGGAATACTTTGCCAATGCTGGAGAGAAGGCAGCGTACCGCAAGATATGAGGGATGCTAACATCGTTACTGTCTACAAGAACAAGGGTGACAAAAGCGATTGTAACAACTATCGCGGCATCTCCCTTTTCAGTACCGTGGAGAAGCTATTTGCAAGAGTTGTTCTGAAGAGTCTCAATGTTCTTGCAGAGAGAGTCTACCCTGAGTCTCAGTGTGGGTTCAGAGCTGAACGGTCCACCATAGACATGGTTTTCTCTGTTAGGCAACTACAAGAGAAGTGCAGGGAGCAGAACAAACCTCTATATATCGCCTTCATCGACCTGACCAAGGCATTTGACCTCGTCAGCAGAAAAGGTCTGTTCACGATTCTGGCTAAGATCAGCTGTCCCCCAACTCTGCTCAGCATTATTAGGGCCTTCCATGAAGGCATGAAGGGGACCATCGTATATGACGGATCCACATCCAAACCCTTTGAGATTTTCAGCGGAGTGAAGCAGGGGTGTGTGCTGGCTCCAACACTGTTCAGCATCTTCTTTGCAGTTTTGCTCAAATATGCCTTCGGAACTGCTACAGAGGGCATCTCTCTCCGCACGAGAATGGATGGCAACCTCTTCAAACTGTCGAGGCTTAGAGCGAAGACCAGGGTGCTTACAAAGTGCCTAAAGGAGTTCCTTTTTGCTGACGATGCAGCTATTGTTGCTCACGCTCAGCAGGAACTGCAGTCTCGCTTTGCGGATGCATGTATGGAATTTGGCCTCACAATCAGCTTAAAGAAGACCCAGGTGATGGGCCAAAACGTGGGTAATGAGCCATTTATCAACGTGCTAGACTACGAACTGGAAGTTGTCCATGAGTTCGTGTACCCAGTCTCGACGATCTCGGACAACTTGTCACTTGATAGCAAGATCAACAAGCACATTGGAAAAGCCGCCACTAGTTTCTCCAGGCTGACAAAGAGAGCATGGGCCTCTCTAACAATAAGCTCACTGTACACACCAAGGTGCAGGTCAATGCAGCCTGTGTTTTGAGCACACTGCTGTACTCCAGAGAAACATGGACTTTGCACTCAAAACAAGAGCAGCGGTTCAACGCATTCCACATGCACTGTCTTAGGTGCATGCTCCGTATCTCATGGCAGGACAAGGTCCCCAATAGCGCAGTGCTTGAGAGGGCAGGCACCGCCTCCATGTTCACCCTTCTCAAACAGAGGCGTATGTGCTGGCTGGGCAATATCTCACGCATGACAGATGGCCAAATACCAAAGGACCTCCTCTTCGGTGAACTGGCGTCTGGAAAGAGGCCGAAAGGGAGTCCTAAATTGCGCTACAAGGACAAGTGCAAGCGTGACCTCAGCGCTCTCTCTATCAGTGTGAACACCTGGCATTCGCTCGCCTCAGACAGGCATGCCTGGAAACAGGGAGTGAAGGAAGCTCTTGCTATGTATGAAACTACCTTGGTGAAGGAAGCGGAAGACAGGAGAGCCCTCAGGAAGATCCGTGCCCGTGATACCAGAGCGACATCTGCCTACTGCTGGTCACAGTGCGGAAAGGACTGCCACTCCTGGATTGGATTGCACAGCCACAGAAGACACTGCTCGAATCAGTCCAACTGGGGCGCAAACCCATGATCCCTCGGGATTGAAGGATGCCTACTACTACTACTACTTCCTGAATCAGGAAAGGAAGAGCGATTTTGAAAGTAGCACCACATTCTTTCGATTTACTCTTAAAGAATGCTTTTTGTGTGTAGACGCTCCATGGGCTCTTTCAAAAGAGCCCCCTTCTTTCGAAAAATCTTTCAAATGAACTTGCTAGTGTAGACACAGCCATTGTGTATTTGCCAGCTTTGAAGATCTCACACCCATTTGGTCATTTCCAGTCTCAAAGAGATATGTAAATTGCCTTGTGCCTGAACACTGTATTTTTTGAAAAAAGCACAAGTCCAGTACGGTAATTAAAAATAAAAAAAATTGATTTACAGTATCCCTATTGGTTTTCAGTAGAACCATAGCTTTTTCAGAGGCTTCAGACAGCTACTGTGCAGTAGGTTTTTTACTGATTTTCAGAAGCTTTCCAAGTCAAATATTTCAAAATGTTATCCACAAAATATATTTGCAATTCCTTGGGTGGGTTAAGTAACAAATCCTTTGAGCATTGCTGTCTTGTAGCCCTAGTCTATCCATGGAAAAACAATTTTGAAAAAATGTTGAAATGTATTGGCTGTTCCTGTTTAATGTGATTTGAAAGGGAATCACTTTTTTAGCTTCTTCAAGCTGGGGGCTGGGAGATGGCAAATTTTTCGAAGACCTGCAAAATTTTGAAATTTTGTTTTTCCTTCGCTCTTTCCTATTTCTTGAGTCCATTAAAATGAATAACACCCAAGACTGATGAGGGGGAAGCTTTCATGTCTCCTACTTTCGAAAAGATGCCGAGCAGAAAAAGGAGCCTAGCCCTTAACCATTCTATTGTTCTCAGTGTTAAAATGGGAAAAAAAGAAGGAGGGGCTGGGGAAATCTGACATTTCAAAACTATTTTGGTTTTCAAACAAAATTTCAACACAAAACCAAAACATTTTGTTTTATTTGGAAATTTCCTGTAAAAAAACACTTGAAAAACATTTTTAGTTTCAATTAAACTGTATATTTGGAGGGAAATGATTTCAGCTGAAAAGCTTGGACCAGCTCAGTTGTCTTGCCTTCTGATGTTACTAGAACCCATTATTACATACAATTGTGATTACATTACAGCTATTCTGCATCTACTTCTTAAGGTTATTTCCAGACTTCTAAGAAAAGAGGAGTATAAATACCAGTGCGTGAGACCACTTTAAAAGCCACAGATACAATCTCACTAGTCTTACTGTTTGTGCAGTCCAAAGTTACCAGTGAAGGGGAAAAGGATAAACTGAAATTGCTTTAATCTCTGCTCTTGTTGCCAATGAAGGCATGAGGAGAGTGATCTTTCCTAAACCTGTGGTCCTACCGCCAGAGCAGACTAGGTTGAACCATGAGTTACTAAATGTATATGGGATTAGGAATTCCTAAAGATGCTTGATGGAAAACTGAATAGTAGATTTCTCAAAGTGCATAGAGGCAAGTTGACTAGGGAAGGGTCTGTCCATAGAGCAGAGCTGAAATCAATTATTTCCAATTTGGCATCTGGCATTTCATGTGGAATCAGAATCAGAATTTTAATCTACGCTCCCCTGGCAGAGGCCCCAGGAGAAGTGACAGTTCAGCGGTAACTGGGTGGATGGTGTGTTCATGGACTTGCCACTGCTGGGTGTATCCATTTTCTTTTTCCTGGAAAAGAACTCTATTGACATACCTTACCAAAAGCTGTGGAGGTGTCTTAGTAGAGGACTTGCATTTCTATGCAGAAAATACAAACAAGAAACCTCACTAGTTTTTTCTGCTTCCTATAGACTCAGACTCTGATTTTCAGAGATGCTGGGCATCAACAAGTCCCAACAAAATGAAGAGGGGGCTGTGGATGCTGGTGATCTGGATGCTGTTCCCAAAGAAATCGGTAGTAGTTTTGCCATTGGATCACTCAGTGCAGCAATGGCCCCATTAATTTTATATGTCTCTTTAGCTGTATGTAATTTTTCTCTGCATTTTCATTTCTAATCATTGGATACAGAACCTTACATCTTAAGGGAACCTGAGCAACTTAGCTTATATATTATCTACTGGTAACAATACAAAGACCTCTTTCTATTATTATTCCTGTCTGTATGAAACGCTGCTCTTCTAATGTGAAAAAGCTACTCTGATATCAATATTTTGTTCTCAGACTGTGCATCTGATTCTGCCAAAAGTTTTGGATATATGAAGTTTCATGCTTAGCTAACTTCCCTGAGATGCCTTGTGTTCTACGTGCAGTTACTCATGCATACGTTTTTTTTCAGGCTCAGGCCCAACAGACCCTAGCCTGTTGCCATAAATTTTCCATATAAAAGATTCCAGCTGACATACAGCAGATTTTTAAAAAGTGGTGATGGGTTGATAGATCTTTCAAACAAGACTGTAAAAGATCTGTGAAAAATAAAATGCATTTTCTTATAGGCCAGAATCACAACTGTGTAAAGTGGCATAGCTAGGATAAATTAAAACAAATTACACTGATTTATTCCACATGAGGACCTGATGCTGTACAGTTTTTGTAAAAGACAGCCTTTCCAGATGGTTTCCATTTAGTATTAGGCATCTTTGGCTCACCATTTCACATTGTTTTGCAGATCAGTGTGTGTGCTTTGAGCAATATTCCAAAAAAATTCCTTTACTGTAAACACCAGCTCCCAGGGAGGAAAATATTCCTTTTGCCACTCTGTTCAACTGTAGCTAACGATTCTGATACAAATCGCTTAATTTCATCCAGAATGAATTTATTATCATCTTTCTGAAGAAGATTCTGCAATTCATCACAGAAAATAATTTAACTGTTTAGAAAAATGTGAGGATGATTTAGTCAAATAAAAACCAAACAAAATGAATAATCTCTATGGTTCCTTAAAGCACATGTATTATAGCTCAGTTTTCTGCAAACACAGAAAATATTAATCCATATTTGTCAGAATCTATCAGTGAAGCACCTTTGGTGAGATGCAGAATCATCCCAGACTCATCCCAACTATGAAAGAACTGGATTCTTAAGAGGGCACATTCTACTGAATACTCCAATTTAAGTAAAGTATTCACAGGTTAGGTGTTCACAACTATGCTAGCTTGTGTTGCAGCTCCAAGCTATAACTGTTTAACAATGTCTGAAATATGTGCAATTCCATTTACGATAAAAGGAGAAAGGTTACAGTCAAAAATGTGCACAGGTAAGCCAAGAGTATTTGCATGCAGGCAAGAAGTAGAAAACCTTGAGAAAGTTTTAAATTTGCTAACATATAACTTTTAACTTACCCAGAAAAAGTGCAATGCCCAGCACTACAGTGCTACTTATGAACACAACAAGGGCTATCCGAAGGGCTTTGCTGGCAGTCCTCTTTGCACCTGGCACTGAATTCCCCAGTGCCTCTCCTTCCATTAGAGTGAACTTAAAAAGCACTCAAGAAGAAATCTTGTTTTCTTTTTACTGCCGATGTCTGGGACCTCAGCTATTCACAAGTGCTAGTTCTAAGCTTTGTCTTTTCTGTCACTGTCTTATTTACAGCTTAAAGTTCCAGTCATGAACCATCTCCTACTCCACACTCTATCTCCAAAAGAAAACACACACATAAAACACTAGCTGCCGTAAGCCTTCCTCTGACCAAGACTTGGGATGACAAACAGGGACTACTTTATTTACAGCTCTTGCTGTCTGCAAAATCCGTATGAATCAATCTCTTAATAGTCCCCTTTCTCAGTTCAGACTATGAATATTTCACAGTATTGCTGAACAGATATTTTAGCTACTCAAAAATATAGTGATAATACCCTTTATTATCAAAACTGAACTTCTGGTAATCTTTTCTGCACTAAAATCGGTGGAGTGTTTTTTCTTGCTTTTATTTAAAGAAACTAATTATCTGTTCAGCTTCATTATTTTTGCTTTAATCATGCTTGCTGCATCATTTGTCTTCATTAGAAAATGCATCCTCTTGAGTGTTCAAATCCCTTTATAAAGATTCCTGGGGAGAGGGTGGGAGGAGGGATTGGGATATCCTGTAGTATTTTATTTTGGAAACTTTGGGCATGATACTATGTGCCAAAAATCATAGTCATGTTCAGATGCTGTGCAAAGCAGTAATTAAGACAACCTACGGAGGAATTGAGAGACCTCTTAAATTTCAGACAAGCCATATTCTAAGTTCTGTGGTCCTGCCATGTCAAAGACCCCGTGCTTCTGAATTAAGCACTTCTGCTATTATGAGCAGGATAGCAGAAAATATATCATTTGGAGCCATTCTGGGTAGGAAAGGATTTCCAATTCCAAGGTTTAAACTTGGAAAAAGTTGTTTGGGATAGTGAGAGTTTTCAGATAAATCCATCGTGAAGTTTATCATTTCATTTCATTTCAAACTACCAGTGAGCTGAGTGGTGGATGTGTGAAAAGGAAGTCCACACCCTTAGCTCGCACAAAGAATGGCCCCTCTGTGCATTTCAGAATAGAGGCACAGGAGTCTGATATATGCTAGATCAACTGCACTGGCTGCCAGATAGCCTTATGGATGCGAAGGCTGTCTGAGAGGACCTTGGTGCTTGCAGAAATATCCAGAAGCTTGTGTTGTGGACCTTGGACTTCTTCCAAAATGAGGGTGAGGGTGATGGCCACTTGCTGAAACAGATCATGGAATTGTTGACGGCCATCATGAGACAAAAGGGGAGGATGGAATCAGTGCCTTGTCCAGTTAAAGCAAGGCTCCAGAGGGCACCAGTGGTATTGTCTGCCCTATATCTTCCTTGGATTCATCATAAATGGAGGAGGGCATACTGCAGGCACAAGATGGCTGGTAGGATGTCACTGGAGGACCCTCTTAGTATAATAAAGGCCTGTAGGCCCAAGCCTACAGGTCAGCAGGCATCAGCAGACCCCAGGACTATCGGCACCATTGAAGCAGAGGAAAGGATGGTTGGCCTTCGGGATCCAGGCTGTGAGACTGGGCAGGTAAAAAGGAGGGATCCAGCTCTGAGAAGCACTGTGACTTGGAGAGTGAGTCCAGAAGCGACTTGGCCAACAATGCAAGGTTGGCGGAAGCATGCTGTTCAGAGTGGAGTAGGGGAGACTCATCTGCCAGAGAAGGCAGGACAAGAGAGCAGTAGGGAACCTGAGTATGGAAGCGTCAGTGCCTCAGTAGGGATCAGCTGCTCCAGGTATCCAGGAACCCCATGTGGTAGTCTGGAGGGGCCTGGTGGCATTGATAGTGCTACTGGAGGCAATGGTATCAAAACTGTGACCATGGCTGAAGGCAGCACCAGTGGAAAGCTCTGATGGTTCACTTTGTTCTCGGGAGCTAGAGCATCCAGGCTAACACTTTACTTCTCACCCAACCTGGCTCAGCTCAGGGAGGCAATGCTGCACTTCAAATGAGCCTCTGTCAGGCAGCTGCCCGTATGTGCATGCCCATGCTGCCTCTGATCACAGTGGGGCTTGACAGGCTGCAGGGGTCCTGAAGGCTGAAGTTCCCAGGCGTATGACAGAGGGGGGATCACCAATGATGATGGATGCTGTTCTATGGTGAATCTGCCAGTCCCAATTACAACTGTGTGTGTGGACACATAGCTCTCTCTATTAGGAACTTGTGGAGGCAAGGTTATCTACCGTATCATGCCCTAAGTGGGAACAATCAGCTGATGGTGCAGCAGGCATAGAACTTAACCAAGGCACTAGAGGCAACACTGGAGCCAGAGGTGGAAAAAGTACCCCAAAAGTTACTTGAGTAACTTGGGCAGGGAGTGCACTTTAGTACAAGTAACTGGCATCCCTCTGGAAAACTACCGCAGTAAAAAATGCATGTATACAGGCATATATGTCACATCTTGACCATACTCAAGAACTACAAGTGAAAGCAGCTGCAATTTGACTGAAGTAACTTTTTGGGTATTTTTTTCTACCTCTGGCTGGAGCTCATCACTCACAGAGGAGCAACTCTGGCACACAGCACAGCTTTTCAAACTGACTTGCCAGGGCCCAATTCCCAGAGTGAAAGTGTTCTTAAAATGAACACTGTGTGCTAGGTCATCATCCAAAACTAACATAATATGAAATAAGTGGCAGAATAGGGGTAAAACACAAAGCAGAAGACATCCCCCAAGGAGCTGAGTCAAAATTTAACAATTTTTTTAAACAAGAATCTTCACTATGAAGGCATATCCTTGGAAAGTTGGCCAAAGCACAAAGCACATACAAATATTTAGCACATCTGGCATATAAACACATTGCCACTGTTTGCTGCAAAAGTGCCATGTGAAAACCTGTTCTTGCTTTTAGGTGACATTTTAAGTAGCAAGTGGGCAGCGTTATGCCCTGCAAATGTAAACAAACTTGTTTCTCTTAACAATTTGCTGAACAAGAAGTAGGACTGGGTAGACTTGTAAGCGCTAAAGTTTTACACTGTTATATAACTGCACTCAGAAACAAGATAATCTATATTAGTAAATTGCAATTTCACGATGGAGAGATTGTCCTTCTATGAGGTAAATTGAAAAATACTGTTTCTTTTATTTGTCCTTTTTGCAGTTTCTATTATTTTATTACAAATATTTGAAGGGAGTACAATACATTTTATAGTACGTGTTCCAAATGACAATGTAGAAAACATCCAAAAATATTTAATAAACTTCATTTGGTATTATATTTTAGCAGTATGATTAGAACTGCAATTAATTTTAAATCAAGATTAATTTTAGTTAATTGTGTGAATGAACTGTGACTAATTGGCAGCTCTAATATAAATATAAACAACACTACAGAACTCTATTCAACTATACACAAAATGGACAATCAACTCTTTTAGTAAAGCTAAAAGCACAGAGGAACAGGGATTCCGACTCTGGCTATGCAGCAGTAAGAGGGAACTGGAACAGTGTCTTATAGCCTCGGAGGTGAACATGTGGACAATGCATGATGGATATGAGGGTCAATGGACACTACTACAAACCTGTATGGATCCTGGTGCATGGCACACATGTTCACCCATGGTTAGAATCCATTAAGGGACCATCACTTCAAGAAGAATCATAAATATAAAGAAGCAGAAAAGTACATTTTCAAAACAATCCATCCAGAGAAACTTTGCTAGTATTAACAAATGTTGTTAAGCAATCGTCCAGTTGTGAAAACTTAGATAACCATGTGCTCAGGGAATGCAATTTGTCTCTTTGTACTTTAATATCCTTTTATCTCTCTCCCTCCTCTTCCATATGCTTCAGCCATGGTAAAAAATCAAGAATAAAGAAAAATGTAATTTAAAACCATCTCCCTTTCTTTCTGAGCCACAGACCACTGCCACTTTTGTGGAGGAGTTAACAGGGAACAAAATAAGCATTTGAAGGGGGTGCAGGGAAAGACACAGCAAGATTATATTAAGTTTTATATCTGCATATGACTCCATATATAAAGGAATGGAGAACATAAGAATGGCCATATGGGGTCAGACCAAAGGTCCATCTAGTTCAGTAACCCATCTTCCAACAGTGGCCAGTTCCAGGTGTCCCAGAGGGGATGAACAGAACAGGATCGAGTGATCCCTCCCGTCACCCATTTCCAGCTTCTGGCAGAAGCTAGGGACACCATTCCTACCCATCCTGGCTAATAGCCATTAATGGACCTAACCTCCATGAATTTAGCTAGTTCTTTTTTGAACCCTGTTAAAATCCAAGTCTTCACAACATCCTCTGGCTAGGAGTTCCACAGGTTGCGTATGCACTGCATGAAGGAAAATTTCCTTTTGTTTGTTTTAAACCTGCTATCTATTTATTTCATTTGGTGACCTCTAGTTCTTCCGTTGTAGGAAGAAGCAAATAACTTGTTCTTATTCACTTTCTTCACATAAGTCATGATTTTACAGACCTTAATCATAGCCCACCTCAGTCTCCTCTTTTCTAAACTGAGAAGTTTCAGTCTTTTTACTTTACCCCTAATAATTTTTGTTGCCTTTTTCAGAACTTTTTCCAATGTCAAGATATCTTTTTGGAGATGAGACAACCACCTCTGTATTCAAAATCAGCTCATGCCATGGATTCATACAGAAGTAATAAAATATTCCCTCTTATGCTCGATCCCATTTTTTAGTGATTCCTAACACAGTTTGCTTTTTTGACTGCTAGTTCACACTGAGTAGATGTTTTACTAGAACTATCCACAATGACTGTAAAATCTCTCGAGTTGTAATAGCTAATTTAGTCACCATCATTTTGCACATATATTTGGAATTGTTTTCCAATAAGCCTTACTTTGCATTTATCAAAATTAAAATTCATCTGCTATTTTGTTGCCCACTTGCCTAGTTTTGTGAGAGCCTTCTGAAGCACTTCACAGTCTGCTTTGGATTTAACTATCTTAAGCAGTTTAGTGTCATCTACAAATTTTGCCATCTCCCTCTTTATCCCTTTCTCCAGATACTTTACAAATACGTTGAACAGGATCAATCCAAGGAAGGACCTCTGTGGGATACCATTACTTACCTCTCTACATTCTGAAAACTAACCATTTACTCCTAACTTTTGTTCTCTTTTTTTTAATCAGTTATCTATCCATGAGAAGACCGTCCCTCTTATCTCATGAAAGCTTACTTTTCTTAAGAGCCTTTGGTGAGGGGCCTTGTTAAAGGCTTTAGAGTAATCTAAACATACTGTATCCATTGAACCCCCATGTCCACATGCTTGTTGACCCTCTCTAAGATTAGTAAGGTATGATTTCTCTACAGAAATCATTTGACTTCCCCCAACAAATTATGTTCATCCATGTCTTACAATTCTGTTCTTTACTATAGTTTCAACTATATTTCGCTAGATACTAACGTTGGATTTGCCAGTGTATAATTGCCAAGATCACCTTGAGAGCCCTTTTTACAGAATGGAATTATATTATATATCTTCCAGTCATTTGGAATAGAAGACTATTTAACGTATAGGTTACAAACCACAGTTACTAGTTTTGCAATTTCACATTTGAGCTCTTTCAGGACTCTTGGGTGAATGCCATCTGATCCCAGTGACTTGCAACTGTTAAGTTTACCAATTTGTTCCAAAACCTCCTCTAAAAACACCTCGATCTGGGACAATTCTTCAGATTTATCACCTAAAAAGAGTGGCTCAGGTTTGGCGCTCTCTCCAACATCCTTGGCCATTAAGACTGATGCAAAGATTTCCTTTGGCTTCTCTGCAATAACCTTATCGCCCCTGAGTACTCCTTTATCATCTTGATCATCCAGTGCCCCCACTAGGGCCATGTCTACACCAGCCCGCGCCCTTCTGGAAGGGGCATGGTAACAACTGGCATGGAAAACACAAATGAGGGGTGAATTAAAAATATATCATGCCTCAGTTGCATATTCACACGAGATCTCACTTCCAGAAGATCCCCTTATGGAAGCAAAAGCTGATGTGTAGATGGGGCTCCTTCAGAAGGAAGCGAGAGTCCTTCTGAAGGAAATCCCCCTTCTGGAAGACCCTTCTTCTGCAAACTTTTATAGTTATATCGTTACAGTCAGTAACCTCTTAGACCAGATCCCGTGCTTCACTTTGGTCCAAATCAAGAAGTGCTTCTCCCCTTGTGGGGTTATGAATTTGTAGTTTTCAGCATGTCCCTTGTATTGAGCACTGGAGGCAGGTGGGGACAGGGAGTGGTTTAAAAGCCCTTGACATAGAGACAATTAGACTGACGTGGTAGGGAAGGGAGGAGCCCATGCAGTTCCTAGGCCTGCTTTCCCTGCCAGAAAAAAAAGTGGAGGGCGAGCAGCAGAAAACTTACCTCTCCATCCTTGGGTGAGTTTTCCTGATAGACAGGGGGACTCAGGCACAATATACACCTTCTTTTGGGAACTCAGATTAACTTGGCCCATAGTTTGTAAAACATCTTCAGAACTTTTTGGATGAAAAGTGCAAGAGACAAAGTTCTGAATAAAAAATTAGGAACAGCCTGAAGCTACAACTGCAAAAGGTGATTTCAGACAGTTTTGGCAATGTTATGTGGAGCACATTTGAGTCAGCTTCTTCAAATACCCTTGAGCACCAAGAGAAGGTTAATGTTGCAATCACAGCAATTTCCTGTAAGAATGCTGTTATGTGACCCATTAGCTGGTCATGTTCCCACAAATTCCATTACACTATACATAAGCTACAGCATGCCCACTACTAGAACTGCCAACATCTCCTCCCTTGAATATTCTTATCCCAGAAGAGATTGCACTTGGGCTGAGCTGTATATTATTTGCAAAATACTCAACAAAGTCAGGAAGGAAATTGCTATTTAAATGGAACATTCATTGACTCATTCGTTCACTCAGAATTACTCCTGGCTGAGATTCCTAACAACAGGATCATTATTATAACAAGGCCAGTCCTAATGTTGTTGACATTTTCATTTGAATTCTATTTACAAGAGCTGACCCACGGACAGTAAGCTATTTAAAAAATAGCCCAGGAATGGTGACCAGACACATGCAAAATGCAGATCTAGCTGTTTTTTAAGATGGGATAACAAACTCAATGCTGATGTAAGTAGGTGCACTTCCCACTGAAATCTACTGAGTTGCATCCACTTATGTAGTGGTCAATTTAACCTAAGAAGCTCAGAGATTGTTTCGCCCGGGGAATGAATAGCAGGGCATACCAACGTGGCTGACCTATAACTCCCTTGGTGGATGCTGCAGGCATGAATTAGAAGATACTTTGTTAGCAATAAATTTCGACCTCTTCAAACAGTATTACATGAATGTGAGTTAGGACTCTTTGAGGACACGGCCATATATGCCACACGGGGTGAGGGCCACCAACGCATGGTTTTGTCACAAGTTTCATGATAATTATGCTTGCCTTTATGCTCCGGGTCCTGATCAAGTGGATCTATAATGATTTCAAACCATGTTTCTAGCCCTCCTGGCTGTGGAAAAAGCTTCAAAACATGGCCTCAGTGCACCACAATGGTCAAAAAGCAGAAAGCAAATAAAAAGAATACATCTTCTTATTTATAAATTGTGACAGGCCACAGGGCTACAGAAGAATGACACAAAGGAAATATATTACCCCTAGATTAAAAGGGGCCCTGTTCCTAGAGTAAACTAGCAAGGGCTAATCCAGAAACAGCAGGAACTTGCTATAATCAGTCAGAGCCATCAGGAAAATTAAAATACCTGGAGCCAATTAGGAGACTTCCAACCTAACCAGGATACCCAGCGCCAATGAGGAACCAGTTGAGACCGATTCTAAAAAGGTCTCCTCTTCTGTTGGCTCCTTGTGCGTAAGGAGTGGATGAGAAAAGACACTGTGGAGAATCTGAGAGGTGCAAGCTGACACCAGAGGAAGAGCTGGCGGTAAGGAGGGTGTTGGGGACAGCTGTGGGGAAGTGGCCCAGGGAATCGTAGCAGCTGTCAAGCAACTGACTTGGAGACATTGTAGGCAGCTGGAGCTCAAACTGTGTGTGGGGGGGCTCCCTCACCTCTGCCCCCCACATTCTCCCATCCCCTCTCCAGCACAGGAGGAGTACTAATACTGGTGAATGAGTTTGTCCTTCCTGGATCACTTAAAAGGGCAGCAGAGACTATGGAATTTGGTCTCCTCTCTTTTCCTCTAAGCTGGCCGATGATGAAAGAAGCTCACCAAAGAGCAAGCTGGTATCTGATGTGAGGGCCACTGGGAACCTCTGTGGCAAGTAATCCCGCAAGGGTGCAAAACCTGCCATGCTAGAGGATGAGTTTTTTTCACAGAATAATCTCATGATTTTTAAAGCCAATCTTGTGAGTTTTGAACGGTGTGGGGGGATTGGCAATGTGGGGATTACAACACAGCAGAGTGACTCACACTGCAATTCACACCTCCATAGCCTGAACAGCAGATGAGTGCAGACAGAGCTTTGGATTTTTGCTCTGTGAAATGCAGGTCTTTCATTTCAGGGAGTGCTGTGTGGCTGTTCTATCCATAGTCGGTTCACATGAGTTCCAACATCAGTGCTTCACATTTGAAAAACTTTAAATCCCACAAATGCCAATACATTGTGTCTGCTTTCAACTGTAAATGATTCCAATCCACAGAGATGTGCACTCTTTTACTATCAGGTATCTGAAACTATAATGCAGCCCAAATGTGTTCTCAACTCAGTCTCAGGTTACTGAAAGTTTGAGAATAGATGAGCTTTAGTTCAGAAGCACTTTCCTGCTCAGATAGCTAAAATTACTGTTTTAGAGTAACTGGCAAAAAATATAATCACTCTTTTTAAGGGTGATGTTAAGTAATGCATGTCAAACCACATTGCTAAATAGTTAGAGGATTAAATTATACTCAGCCTTTATTGCAAAACTTCTCAAGATCTGGTCCTCCTTGCTGCATTATATCTAACTCTACTGTGAGGTGAAACAGGGAACTGGGAGCAAAGGCACAGCCCCTATCCCCTCCACTCGTTGGCCACCAGGACATGTTAGGATATTTATCCCTTGTGTCCTCATTCTGCAATACCCCATGAACTGGGAGTGTTCCTATGAAACAATACCAGTGTTTATTGACAAAGCGTCTCACAGAAACAGACTTAGCTTGGCTTGATTAGAGAACAACTTCTTACCACAATAAACGAGTTTGAGCTCCCCAGTGACTGGTAGCAAGAGGGGAAAAGCTGCAGCTTTAGCAACCAGAATTACTGGGAGGAATGCTGTCTGTAGGGCTCAGTGAACAGTTGTAGAATATCACTCTACAGTAGGGAATGGGATGTACAGTGCTAGGAGCTAGGTAAGATGTGTGTGGGTGGGGCGTAGGGAAGTACAGAATGTCATCTATTCTTGACAGAGAGCTGCCCGCTGCTGGAGAAAAATTGAAAAGGCTGATCTGTAGCCCAAGGTGTTTCCAGGAAGGAACAGAGAAGTACTGTACTTAGAAAGCTTAAGATCACAGTTCCCAGGTCACAAACCAAAAGAAATCTGAGCTAAAACTGGTGAGTTTAATATATGGTGTATGAGAAAAGGAAGTCAAAGGAACTTTCATTTTGTGTATATCTCTCCTGTTCAGGGGCTGATCAAGTGAGTGAGCTTTGGGTCAAGGCTTTATGCCCTAGCTGCGTCTACAGTACAAAATAACTTTGAAGTTGCTTACTTCAAAGGATAACTTCAAAGTAGAGTGTCTACACAGAAAAAGCACTTCCCCTTACTTGGAAGTAGGTTCCCCCCTACTTCGAAGTTAAGCATCTACACACACTCAGCCCCTACGCTGAAGTAAGAGGCCAGGAAATGATGCAGGCATGGGGTCACATGACAGACAAGCCCATCTGGATTCACAGCCAGCTGATCCCTTAAAGAACCCCTCCCAACACCCACAGCCTGCACTCTGGTGGACATGAGGGACCTTTTCCTGGACATGTACATGGGGTGACCAGGCAGGGCCCATGATGCCCAGGTGCTCCAGATGCCGGACGCAGGACAGCATGTACATCCCCATGCGGGAGCTCTTGCTTGGGGACATCACGATGCTCCCCTGCGTCGTGGCCAACCCTGCCCACTCACTGCATCTGTGGCTCATGCACCCCTATGCTGGATGCACCACGCCGGCTCAGCACACCTTTAGCAGTCGCCTCAACCACGCCAGGGGCACAGTAGAGCAGGTGTTTGGGAAGCTGAAAAGGAGGTTTTGCAGCCTCCTCACAGGCTGGATGTCAGCCTCCCAAACATCACCTCGGTCATCGCCACCTGCTGTGCCTTCTACAACCTTGTGAAGGGCTGATGGGAGCCCTATATCCAGGGCTGGGCCATGGACCCATGGGCCAGGTATGAATAGCCACCCACTGCCCTGTGCTGTGAGGCCCAGAGAGATGGGGTCAGGGGGCGCGAGGCCTGCCCTGGCCTCCCCAGCCACACTCCGCATCATAGGCCCCCACACTTTCCCACCCCAACCACCCTACCACCAAACACGAGGAACACAGGGTTAGGGTGGGAACAATAAACTTTACTTTAGGAAATAAATGTACTTGTGTGAAACTATTTACATTGCATGGGGGGAACAGGCCACGGGATGAGGCGGGGGGCTAGGTGGGGGGGACTGAACTGGGCAGGGGCCAAGGATGGGAGAAGGGTCAGTCACCCAGAGGGTGTGGGGGGTCAGGAGTCGCATCCACCACAGATGCCCCCACCATCTCAGGTCCAGAGCCCTCTGCAGGGCTGCAATAGGTCCATGGGGAGGTATGGGTGGGGTGGGGGTGCCACAGGCTCAGCCTCCACAGGGTGTGCAGGTGGGGTCACTGGGGCTGGGACACGTGCACCTGCCTCAGCCAGCAGCCACCAAGCCAGCTCAAAGTGGGCAGACGGTGACAGGTCTGCCACGCCATGGGTGGATGGTGGAGGGGCGGCTGAGGGCTGGTCTGGGCTGGGCTGCTGAGGGCGCAGGAGGTTGGACAAGGTGGATGGCCAAGGCCTGGGCCATGGCATCCAGGCTGCCAGCCAGCCACAACCACACATCCCACTCCATTGCTAGCCAGTCCCAGGAGGCCCAGCTGCGGCTACAGGGGGAAGCAGGCTGGGGCGATGGGGTGGCCTCCTGACCCCCTGTGGCCCACTCTGGTGGGCTGTGGCGGCTTCTCAGTGATGGACCTATGGAGACAGAAGGGGACAGGGAAATGGCCCATGAGTGCTGGGTCCCAACCGGGGGGGCAGGGCCCCCACCCTGCTCCCCTAGCACCCGATGGTCCATGAGCCCTGTGAGATCCTGGGGGCCCAGAGATTCCCACCTGGCAAGGGTTGGACTATGTTCCCTCCCTCTCCCCTGTCCTCAGGCATGTGGGCTGCAGAGCTATTCGTGGGGGGCCTTCCCTGCCCTCCTTGCACTTGCGCTGCCGGGCACTGGTTTGGCAAAGGCCCTCCTCCTCCCCCCACAGCGCCAGGAGGTCCTTCAGCTCATCTTCGGTCCAGGAGGGTCCTCTCTTGGCACAGCCCTTGCCTGGGTGCTGTGAGCCCTTGGACTCCTAGGCCAGGGCCCTGGGTGGGGGCAGGAGGGTCCTGGTGTGCTGCCATGGTGGCCAGGGCATGCAGAAGCTGGCTGGTGCTCCAAACAGGGGCAGTCCAAGAGAGAGCTCCTGCTGTCCTTGCTTGTTACACAGTGTCAGCTTCCTGCCTGGGGTTGCTGGAGAGCTGCTTCCTTTAAGGCAGCTGGCAGGGACCATAGAGCCCTGGCTGGGCTGGCCAGACTCTCTCCATCCTCGAGGTGGGGCTGCCTCTTGGCAGACTCCTTAGTTTGAAGTAGGGAGTGCAGAACATGTATGTAGATGCTCTGCATGTTACTTTGAAGTTATTTTGCAGCATAGATGCAGCCCCTATGATTATGCATTTGCTACAGGCAGAATCAGGCCTGCCAACAGGAATGGGGAGCCTTGCCCCAGGCCCTTTAAGCCTCATGGCACCCTCCAGGCAGCTCTGAGGCCTTGCGTATCCCAGCCACGCCCCTCCCACTCAAGGCCCTGTCCCTTCTGGGAGTGTGGAACCACTACACTTGTGCCAACACACACCATGCCCAGGGGCCCAGCCCTTCGCTCAGCCCCTCTGGACAGAATAGTTGTATCTAGTGCTGTTGTGGCTGTGTTTGTGCCAGGAAATTAACAAGACAAGGTCAGTGAGGCAATACCTTATATTTGACCAGCTTCTACTGGTGAGAGAGACAAGCCTTCAAACCACACTGCGCTCTTCTTCAAAGGTGCTGGTTCCCACACTGGAAGAGCTGTGTGTGACTTGAAAGCTTGTCTCTCTCACCAACAGAGAGTGGTCCAGTGTAAGATACTCTCTCACCCATCTTGTCTTAGATAGAATAGGCTACTTATGCTTTATGCACGTGCAACTTGGAGAAACTCTGACTGCTGATTTATGTGGGCTGGACCCTGAATCTCTTGGCTACAAGCCCCCATTATAACTGCACGGGAGGCATGCTCTTGGCACAAACAGCCTTTTACTTTCTAGGTTTCTGAGACAACTAGAAATTAACAACTTTCTGTTGGTATAGCAACACCACAGAAAACATCAGCACAGCTATGGCAATTAGGGCTAGTTAACTAACAGCAGCCACCACAGAGCAAATAGAAGAGAGCTTCAGAACTCCAAACTTGATTTGTACCTTCATCTTTCACCAGCAGTCTTTTTCTTGGGCTATGCCTACGCTATGAGATAAATTCAAATGCCCTCATTCCCCTCCCATGTTAAGCAAATGCTCATTTTTCCAGTCGGAAGGAAGGAAAAGTAGGGCAGCAACAAAGATGGCAAAATTAACAAATCTCTCTTTTTTCTGTAACTGAATTATCAAGGATTTCATAAAATCAGCAAGTGTCTCTCTTCTCAACTGGCCATCCACTCACTGTCCCCACTCCCGTGACTTCATCTGATCCCGAAAAATAACACAGGGACAATGAAAAGTTTGAAGAAAGAGTTGATATTAAAGAGAAAGAGTTGCTGAGGGGAGGGTATTTGGCTTCCCTGTTCATTATACAGCTTCTGTGCACCATCTGTATTCTCAACTGGCCCAGGGGTGCAAAGTTAGAAGAAAGACAACAAAAAAGGCTAGGGGAAAAAAAAATTGTCTTCCCTCTGCACTACTCAGAAATTGCCCACATGGGGGATGGCAGCAATGCCCCAAAAATCTTAGCCGCCGGAGGAGACTTCCCCCAGGTGGCAGCCAGCCCCCTGGGTCCTTGTTGGGGTGGGAGGCAGGGGGGTTACAGTGGGGAACCAGTTGAAGTAGTCCCGCCCTGTGTGGCAGAAAGGCCCCAAAAACCTTAGCCGCCTGGGGAGACTTCCTCCCGACAGCTGCAAGCCTCTCAGAAATCTTTCCTGCCCTAACTGCGCACAAGACAGGACATGGTGCTGCCTGGCAGCATGGTCAGCACTGAATGGCAGGCACGTCCTTGTCTTGGGTTGGGGGCTACCCATGTGATGTGGCTGAGCATGGGAAAGACCCCAGTTGCATGGCACCTGTGGGGGTGGGGTTGAGGGGGGCATGCACAAATGTAAGCTGCTGAGAAGAAATTTGTCAGTCTCTTATGCAAGCATGACCCCCACAACAGTCTTGCTGCCACATGGTATGGTGGGGCGATGGCTGGCAGCAGGCAGTGCAGGTTAAAAAAAAAATTGTAGAGACAGAACCATGAACTCTATGCTGGGGCTGTTTGTAATGGGTGGATGCACTCCTAGTGCTAATAGCAAAGACACAGACATTTCTCAGCCTCTTATACAAACATGAGCCCACAGCCACAGGCTTCCTGGTCACATATTGAAACTCAAGGTCTTACTGATTTCCTACGCACCTGGAGAGGAACGGCCAGAGCAGAGCACTGTGGGGCATTGTGGGTTACACACAGGATACCTCTGGAGGCTAATAAATTTGATTTTAGAACATGGCGTTTCCACACTGGCCTTTACTTTAACTTTTAAATTCTAACTTAATGCTACACCCAGCAAGTATCAATGATATTGATATCAATATTAGTGCTCCCTAAATCAAGCAATTAGTATTTACAGTGAAGACAGTAATAACGTGATAATATCGAGCTAAGTGCCTTAAATTCCAATATATCTCGTAGTGTAGACACAACCTGAATACGGGAGTAGTATATTTTTGATGGAATCACAGACTATGGAAAGTATTCTCTGCTAGCCTGAAACTAATTCCAAACTGGGGCCTAATTTATATGTGTTAGTCCAAAAAAAGTGCATGCAGCATTTGCAGGAGTAGTTACAAGAACAGTATTCTCTTTTCAAATTAAGTTTGTATCTAACCATAGGAGCAACTAGGAAAGCCAACTTCTTGAGTTATTACTGTCAGGCACTCACATGTGAAAAGCCTTTGTAGAGCTGTTCTAAGAACCAGCTCAAGTCAGTTATAACACGTGTGTTTATTAGCTAGCTCAGAAGGGTCTGAAAGAGAAGTTGATTTAGGCCTTTGTGTAGTTTTCCTTCAGAAACAGAATGGATTAAGACTAAACTCAACCCAGCTGAACTGTCTTCAAGGCCCTGTTTGCTCTAATGTTTGAGCAACTGATAGCAAAAGAACATGAATACAGATGGCCACCAGCTGTGCATACAATAATCATCTATCATCCTCTAGCACTCATGCAGGATGAAGTCATTTTCCACTGTGTACAGACATGACTTTTGAAAACAATGCAAAGAAAAATCATGCCATAGAGTATTGTCTGGCCCTATCCATGCCAAAAGAATGTTTAAACATGTTTGGGAAACTGGGCCCTATCTACATTACACTGGTTTGGGGAATCTCCCACTGTTTCACTAGCACCAGCCCAATTCTCCCATTGGTAGCAACAGTCAGTGAGCTGATTGGGATAGGAAACTAGTGTTCACTAGTCTTCCTCAGTGAAGTGTCATCTAGCCCACTAGTCAGCATCAGGAATCAAACTCATCTGTTCTGTTCAATACTACTGCATCATCATATTGGCCCTCACGACAAGAGTTGCACTGCTCTCTTACATATCACTACTACAAATGTTGGGTCTTCATAGGGGCAATTTTCTGCTGCCACATTTTTCCCTTATGCAGAACCACTTCCCTCTTCCACAACTCAAAATCACAAGGGTTGGAATTCACTTTTGATTTTCATACAGCTAAAAGTCAGATCATTCGAAAAGGTAGACTTAATCCTTAACACTTACCCCATGGCAGCAAGAAACTAAGGCAACGTCTACATGATGGACTTTACAGCAGCACAGCATGAGGGACCTTACTGCAGATGCATCGCTTCTAAGGTCTCCCCTGTAACCACTTTTTATTGGCAGGAGACAGCTCTCCCACTGGCATAGTCAATCTCCTGCCCTGCCCCCCACCAAGTGGCAGGAAAGCATCCCCCGCCAACATTGTTCTGCCCAGACTGGAGCTTTTGCCAGTGAAACTTAAGAGGTGAGGAGCTGTGTCTTCATACCCCATAGGCCGACAAAAGTGCTAGCATAGATAAAACCTCAGTGAGACTCAGCAAGAGACTTTGGCTGAGGTAGTTCTAGCTAGTGTCTATGCAGGTCACAGCTTTAGTGCTACAGAAACGACTGTGTGGGCAGAATAGCTACAAACAGCAGCAGCTCAGAAGGATTTAAAATGGCACTTAATTGCTAAAGTTTTCATGATGGGGGTGGGGGACCTGAAACCATCACACCAAGTCCCATAGAACTGAATAATGAAGACCAAATGTTTGTTTTCTTTAAAGCTCAGAAGAACCCGTAGAACCAAACATTAAAGAACTAAATATAATTATCTTGGTAAACCTAATTGCAATGTCTGGCAGCTCTTCCTTGATGTTTCCTTTATAGTTAACTTTTCTATCTGCAATAACGGGTTTTTAAAAAGCACCACCACCATAGGGAAGCATACAACTATGTCATCTTCATATTTTTTTGTATTTATATCCAACCTATGAGGAACCTTTGAGCACAATACAGGGAACTCACACAGATTATACACTATGCACATAATGTATCATAAATATCTTCACTTTTTCTAAATGTGGCACTTTAACTTTAGGGAGTGTAAAAAGAGTGGAGGCTCTTTCTTCCTTGGGAGGAAAGGGGAGAGGAGGAAGGAAGGAAGGTGGTAAAAGTAAGCCCTTTTTATTTTATCAGACAAAACTGATTTACATGTCTTTCCAACTTCTGTACCCACTTTGAAAAAAATTACCTGGACAAAATACACACATGAAAGCTTTTTGTTACCAGAAATATTAAGCTCAGTTGTTGCCGTGGGTGAACATACTTAGCTATTCTAAGAAAGTTAAAATGGACAGAGACAGAGAGAGATTCTTTTTATGCTTCTAGAAGAGCTAAAACTTACAGAATGGTCTAGAAACATGAAGAAGAATGGGAGGGAGTGACTGGCAGCTGGATAGAGAGATATGGCTCATGAGCAGACTAGTTACTCTTATGTATATTCAAGTTTCACCAACTAGTGGCCAACAGCCAATTCAACTGCTCTGCTGCAAACCTGAACAGAAGTTAAGAAAGCTGTGATTTTCATCAGGTGAACAAATCACAGCTTGAAATATCGGTAAAATCAGTTATAGTTTTCCTTATCTGTGCTTGAGGCAAACTCCTGGCCCCATGGAAACCCCAGGTAAACCATCCAGTGGATGAGTCTGTCACCCTTGAGGTTTATAACACCTGGCAAAAAGGCAGAACATCTGATAAAGTAATTTGACATAAAGCTAGCTAGATATTAATTTTTATTCTTCATGTCATTAAACTCCCTGGATGGTTGCTTGAACATAACATGAAGGTTACTGGTCAATACTGAAAATAGGTGATTAAACATCTGTGGATGAGTTTCTCTAAATAAAATGAACATTTTCAAGGTCTGTTAAGCAGCAAGATAGATGGTATTCAGGCACCTTTCAAAAATAAGTGTGGAAAATCAATTTCTTCAGCTTCTTCAAGATCAAATGGGCCTGTGAAGGAATGACACTTTGTCTGTTCAAGTGGAAGAGCAGAGACTGATGACTGTTTAAGGACGTTTGAAATGTCTGCAAACACCATCAGTCTTTTAGCTGATTTGATCGATTAAAATGAAGAAGCAAAGACCAAGCTTCCCAATGACATCACTGAACTCTCAAGATTGTGTTTGTACATTTTGAGCCAGCAAATATCAGTATTTTGAAATTTGTACTGAGGATGACTTTGATCAAAACATATCAGGAGTATGTATCTTATGTAACAGCAACTCTGAAGGAAGTTCCAGACAGACTAGCAAGTTTACAGCAGGACAGCACTATAGTTGCAGTTGATAAAGTGTCAAAACAAAAAAGCAGTCAAGTAGCGCTTTAAAGACTAAAAAAATAATTTATTAGGTGATGAGCTTTCGTGGTGCAGACCCACTTCTTCAGACCATAGCCATACCAGAACAGACTCAATATTTAAGGCACAGAGAACCAAAAACAGGAATCAAGGTGAACAAATCAGAAAAAAAAATTATCAAGGTGAGCAAATCAGAGAGTAGAGGGGTAGAGTGGGGACGGGGTGGGAAGTCAAGAATTAGATTAAGCCAAGTATGCAGATGAGCCCCTATAGTGTCCCAGAAAATTCCCATCCCAGTTTAAACCACGTGTTAACGTGTCAAATTTGAATAAAAAAGAGAGTTCAGCAGCCTCTCTTCAAGTGTTGTGAAAATTCCTCTTCAGTAACACACAAACTCTCAAGTCATTAACAGAATGGCCCACTCCATTAAAATGCTAGCTAACAGGTTTGTGGATCAGGAGTGTTTTTATGTCTGTTTTGTGCCCACTGATTCTTTGTCAAGAGAGTTTGAAGTCTGTCCAATATACAAACCATGAGGGCATTGTTGGCACATGATGGCATATATGATGTTAGTTGAGGAACATGAGAATGTGCCCATGATTCTGTGAATAACCTGGTTAGATCCAGTGATGGCATCTCCAGAAAAGATATGTGGACAAAGCTGGCAGTGGGCTTTATTGCAAGAAAAAAGTTCCAGGACTGGTGTTCCTGCGGTATAGACTGTGGCTGTTGGTGAGAATCCTCATAAGGTTGGGAGGCTGTCTGTTGGAGAGAACAGGCCTGTCACTTAGTGCCTTCTGGAATGTGGCATCCTGATTAAGGGTAGGTTGTAGGTCTTTAATAATTTGTCGCAGTGGTTTGAGTTGGGGGCTGTAGGTAATGACCAGTGATGTTCTGTTCTTGGCTTTTTTGGGCCTATCTTGGAGTAGGTGGTCTCTGGGTATTCATCTGGCCCTGTCGATTTGTTTTTTTATTTCTCCTGGTGGGTAATTCAGGTTTATGAACATTTGATAAAGATCTTGTAGCTTTTGGTCTCTGTCAGTAGGATCAGAGCAAATGCGATCCTGATCCACAAACCTGTTAGCCAGCATTTTAATGGAGTGGGCCATTCTGTTAATGACTTAAGAGTTTGCGAGTTACTGAAGAGTAATTTTCACAACGCTCTTGAAAGAGAGGCTGCTGAACTCTCTTTTATATTCAAATTCAACACATTAACACATGGTTTGAACCGGGATGGGAATTTTCTGGGACACTGTAGGGGCTCGTTTGCATACTTGGCTCAATCTAATTCTTGACTCCCTCCCACCCCCAATCTACCCCTCTACTCTCTGATTTGCTCACCTTGATCATTTTTTTTTCTGATTTGTCCACCTTGATTCCTGTTTTTGGTTCTCTGTGCCTTAAATATTGAGTCTGTTCTGGTATAGCTATGGTCTGAAGAAGGGCATCTGTCCCATGAAAGCTCACCTAATAAATTATTTTGTTAGTCTTTGAAGAGCTACTGGACTGCTTTTTTGTTTTGATAGTATATAGACTAGCACGGCTTTCTCTTACTTGATAAAGTGTGTTTGTGTTTAAGGGTAGACATTATTTATTATCAACAGGGACTAGAAACAGAGGAACCAAAATTCTAAGAGAGAGGCTGCCCTCATTGTATTTTAGAGTCACACTAAACCAAAAAGTGCTGTGAATCTTATGAGTCAGCACCTGAGATTTCTAGTACAGCCTCCAAAATAAAGATGAATTTGGAAAGTTTGCACAATCATCCAAACTCTCTCGATGCTCCTCTGAATTAAATGGTGCAGAATCACCCTTGCCTAGGGATTTTCATAGCCATGCTTTTCAAATGTCAGTACTATTCTTGGGTGCCCAACCAAACAGTGGCTAGGTCTCTTTAATCTCTAAAATTGGTTGTTTTCCTTATCTTCATTTTAAGCAAAATCCTGGCCCCATGGAAACCCCAGGTGAAACATCTAGTGGATCAGTCTGTCTCCCTTGAGGTTTATAACACCTGGCAAAAAGGCAGAACACTGGATAAAGTAACTTGACGTAAAGCTGGCTAGATATTAATTTTTATTCTTCATGTTATTAAAGTCCCTGGATGGTTCTTCGAACATAACATGAAGGTTACTGGTCAATAATGAGAACAGTTGATTAAACATCTGTGGATGAGTTTCTCCAAATAAAATGGACATTTTCAAGGTCCGTTAAGTAGCAAGATAGAAGGTATGCAGGCCCCTTTCAAAAATAAGTGTAGAAAATCAATTTTTTCAGCTTCTTCAAGATCAAATGGGCCTGTGAAGGAATGAAACATTGTCTAAATTTGACCAAGTCTGATGCAGGATTGCTCCTCGAAGTACATTACCCAGCTTCTATAATCCCTCTCCAGCCTTGTTTAATCCACTTTTCTTCACATTTACCATGACCTTTTCATTGCCCATTCCTGTAAACACATTTCCCATCTCAACTTGTGACCTAAATTTAGTTTTATGGAAAAAGCTAGTTGTTGAATGACTGGCTCATGTTACAATTCTATACGTAAGTACATACGATTAGCCACAAATACCCCATTTCTTATTTTTAAATGGGAGAAGAAATGCTATTGTTTGCTGTTATTTAGGACAGTTTGAAGCACCAGCAACTTCTAATCCACCAGTCTCTTTCTGTTAAATAAGAGCATCAGGAATGATGCAACCAATACAGAATGTTTAAAAAAAAGCCTGTTAAGGTACAATAAGTCTCTGTGGGAAGCGTCCTCCCTTTCTGTCAGAGTAGTAATATAACAAGGTCACTTTCAGGACCAAATGCAAAACTACACTAAGTAAATATCTGAGCCTCTTTCTCAGATGAAATACAAAGGCCGTGTCTACGCTGGCACAAAATTGAAATGGCCATGCAAATGGCCATTTTGAAGATTACTAATAAGGCGCTGAAATGCATATTCAGAGCCTCATTAGCATACCACTGGCTGCAGCTCTTCGAAATTGGGATTTCGAACTTAGAGGGGCCCTTTCCAAAAGGACCTGTCTGGACGAGCCGCGTGGGAGAGAAAAAGTGGCAATTTCAAAGTGCCATGGCCAATGGCATGCTAATGAGGCAAAGAATATGCATTTCGGCACCTCATTAGCATTCTGCAAAATGGCCATTAGTGTGGCCATTTTGAAGTTCTCTCTAAATGTGGACACAGCCCCCGTGTTTTATAGTTACTTACAAGTTAAGCCTCTGACCTTGGAGGTGGAAAAATATTTGTAAAAAAACCCAGTAGATGTTTTGTCTCTGTCTTTTTTGAAAACTGAATTTCAGCACTGAAACTTAGTAAGGTGCTTCTGAAAATGTTACCCAGTGTCACAAGACTTGTTGCCTGAAAATTCAGGCTAGTTTCCCAGAAAAATATTAATAGGTGGTTAAAAAATAGCTTTCAAGGTATAAAAATATCGTAAGTAAAGCCAGGGAGTGTTGCATTTTTTCCCCGGCTATTCCAAGGTATAGCTTTAGAGCAATATAGGCAAGGCATGAGCTAAAAGTAAGCAAAAAATATCAGCTTTGATATGGCACCAAAGGAAAGCCAAATGGCAAATTAATAAACATTAGAAGCTGCCAGAAAATGTCAAATCATTGACAGTTGCAAAGTATTAGCTCTTCAGGCACAGATTTTGTTATGGTTGGCCAATTAAGGGAAATGCTTTGAAATGTTTTCACTCTTTGCCGTGTATATACAAAAATCACCCAGATGCTACGTTACTACAAAATATTAAGCAAAACAAGTTTCAACAAGTACCAGAAAAACCAAGACTCAAACAACATTATCATGTCAAGAATCTCCCTCTTCCCACTGTGCTGAACAATATAAGCTCTGCTTACCCACCATATTGCTGTGAACCTACCCAACCACAAGACCCATGCTCCAGCCTCTCGGATACCCAAAACAAGCTCCTTTTCTCTCCTGTTTGTCTGCCACCTTTTAATTTCCATGCTGGTAAGTCAGCTCACCACTTCACCTCCTACCTCTTCGTTTGACCTTATCTTCATCTCACCAATACACCAAACAAGGCTATTTCTTGGATTTCATCTCCACTAAGGAATGCTCATTTTGGTGTCTTAATAGAATTCCTGTCTGACCATCATCTCATCTCCTCTAGCATTGCTTAATTCCCTCTTGCCCACCACTCCTGCCTTTACTAGAATTTCTATTCTACTGTCATCCCTTTACTTACCTGTGCTCGGGATTACTCCACAGCTGACTCCCCTCAAATTCTCTCACCAACTTTAAGTCCTTTACTCCCCTCCTAGTGTTACTCGGTCCAAAACTCAGACACTTAGTATTGCACACTATCTCTCTACGGACCAACATTTTTTGAATCATTCACGTTTCTAATTTGATGTTATGCTTTTTCCTCTTGCCTTCTCTGCATTTCCAACCTCTCCAGCTGTTACCTTTACCCCAAGTTTCTCACCACGTTTGACCCTATGCCCCCTCTGATAGCACCTATTTTCCCCTCACCAAAGTAGCACATTTCCCTTCTTAACTCTATTGACTCCAGCCATCGATCCTATTTTCCAATGCCTCCCTGTACCTGTAAATCTGACTGAGCATGCTGTTTACAATCACTGTTTCAGCTTTCTTCCCTAACACTCGCTGTAATCCAGTTTGCACTTTTTTCATTCAATAGAAGATACTATCACAAAGATCCTGTTTCTAGTGAAGTCTCAAGTCCATTTTTCTAGATGTATTAATTACTCCTTCCCTCACATCCTCATCTCCAGGTTTCCTTCCCTGTATCTGCTTTTTCAGCATTTCTGTTGGTGGCAGATCATCCTCTACAGTACCCTTTTCCACAGGATATTGAGTGGTGCTGCCACCTGTTATTTTTGTGAAACCTCATCCAATCACTCAGTTCTCCATTACCTAAATTATTGTTCAACGTGGACAAAACTGAGGTGTTCTTTCTTGCTCCTGTACGTTCTCCACCATTCTCCATTGCTGTCCAGTCTTCCCATGTCTGGAACCTAGAATTACCGTCATTTTCTCTCACTTGCAGTTCCAATCACATCTTGCTTTCTTCCCCAAAGTATCTAGAACCTGCTCAGCTTTTCTGCATATATGCCATAATCCCATGCTGTCTACAACTTCCTTTTCCTTTTCCCGCTTTTTTGTTTTGATAGTATATAAACTAGCACGGCTACCTCTCTGTTACTATTCAACAATCAAGGCACTACATTCAGCCGTTTGGAATGGAAATCCGTCAACTACATGAAAAAACTCGCCCAGATCCAGACAGACATCATCTTTCTCTCCAAATGCAAGAAAATGGACATTGTACCCAAGGGACTGACAGTGAAAAACCCATTACAATCAATGTACTACATTGACTACAGCGAGCATCTATGCCACATGCTCTCTAAGAAACTAAGGAACCACTTGATCAAAATCTTTTACAATAAAAAAAATGATTAAAAATGAACTCTCTGAACTTGAAATTCTCATCACCACCAATCAGGCATCCATGCAAGACCCCATGGAACAAGACTTTTTACTTATACTAGACAAGAAATCTATAAAACACACTTCCACTTCTTACAAAAAAGAAAAGACAATAAATTTTCTAAATTACTTCATACCTCAGGATACTACAACTACAACAACCAGAGCTCAAATAACAATATTGTTACTCTTTCCCGCTACCAACTCAGCTGAGCAGAAGTCTCTCTCTTATCCCAGGGTCTTTCTTTCTTTCTGCCCCTCTTTCTCCACGAACTTAATACAATTCTGTGGTGACCTTGAAGCCTTCTTTCGCCACCTCCATCTAAAGGAATTCTTCCAACACACCTATGGACAACAGTCTGACTCTCTTGACCCCCCCTCCCCCCACCAACACTAAAAGAAGAATAACTCAATGTGGACTCCCGACGGTCGTAGTGGAAGTCTGGATTTCTACATACAATGCTTCCACAACCGTGCTCAGACTGACATTATACACAAACAATACCAAATGAGACACAGTCTCAACTATGCTGAATGCTATGCAGTCCAGAGTCTCAAAAATAACCCAGACATTATAATGAAACCAGCTGACAAAAGGGGGTGCTGCTGTCATCATGACTAAATCAGACTATGAACAGGAGGCAGCCAGACAACTCTCCAACATCACATTTCACAGACCTCTCTCCTCTGATCCACTTTGGAATTCCAAAATAAATTACAACAACTACTGGAGGAACTCCATGCTGCTACTCGGGACCTTATCACTCAGACACGCCCTCTGAGCCCCAACCTGGATTATTCTATTTACTTCCCAAAATCCACAAACCTGGAAACCCCGGATGCCCTATCATTTCGGGTATTGACACCCTTACCACCAGACTATCCAGTTATGTAGACTCCCTCCTCAAACCCTATGCCACCAACACTCCCAGCTATCTCCGAGATATCACTGACTTCCTGAGGAAATTACAAAACATCAGAAAACTTCCTGAAAACACCATCCTTGCCACCATGGATGTAGAGGCTCTGTACACTAATATTCCACACAAAGATGGATTACAAGTGATCAGGAATACCATCCCTGATGTCACGACAGCCAATCTGGTGTCTGACCTCTGTAACTGTGTTCTCACCTATAATTATTTCCGGTTTGGGGGCAATTTATACCTCCAGATTAGTGGAACTGCTATGGGCACCCGCATTGCCCCACAATATGGTAATATATTTATGGCTTACCTGGAACAACGATTCCTCAGCTCTCATCCCCTATTACCCCATCTTTACTTACGATACATTAATAACATCTTATGATTTTGACCCATGGTACAGAGACTCCAGAAGAATTCCACAGAGACTTTAACAATCTGCACCCCACCATCAACTTATGCCTCGATCATGCCACGCGAGAGATACATTTCCTGGACACTACACTAAAAATCAAGGATGGCCTGATCCTTACCACACTCTACCAGAAACCCACTGATCGCTATACCTACCTACACACTTCTAGCTTCCATCCTGCACACACAACTTGACCCATTGTTTACAGTCAAGCCCTTAGGTACAACTGCATTTGCTTTGATCCTACTGACAGAGACCAAAAAAACTAGAGGATCTCTACCAAATATTCATAAACCTGAATTACCCAACAGGAGAAATAAAAATACAAATTGACAGGGCCAGATGAACCCTCAAAGACCAGCTACTCCAAGATAGGCCCAAAAAAGCCAAGAACACCACCACCGGTCATCACCTACAGCCCCTAACTCAAATCACTGCAACAAATTATTAAAGACCTACAACCTATCCTTATTCAGGCCAGAAGGTCATAGGTGACAGGCCTGTTCTCTCCTACAGACAAACCTCCCAACCTTATGAGGATTCTCACCAACAACCACAGTCTACACCACAGGAATATCAATCCTGGAACTCTTCCTTGCAACAAGGCCAGTTGCCAACTTTGTCCATGTATCTTTTCTGGAAATACCATCACTGGACCTAACTAGGTTATTCACAGAATCATGGGCACATTCTCATGTTCCTCAACTAACAGCATATATGCCATCATGTGCCCACAAGCTTTGCATATTGGACAGACTTCAAACTCTCTTAGACAAAGAATTAATGGGCATAAAACAGACAAACACACTCCTGATTCACAAACCTGTCAGCCAGCACTTTAACAGAGTGGGCCATTCTGTTAATGACCTGAAAGTCTGTTTTACTGAAAAAGAACTTTCACAGCCGTTTGAAAAGAGTGGCTGCTGAACTCTCTTTTATATTCAAATTTGACACGTTAACACGTGGTTTGAACTGGGATGGTAATTTTCTAGCTCATTATAGGGGCTCTTTTACATACGTTGCTTTATCTAATTCTTGACTCCCCGCCCCCGGCCCCTCTGCTCTCTGATTTGCGCAGCTGGATAATTTTTTTTTCTGATTTGTCCACCTTGATTCCTGTTTTTGGTTCTCTGTGCCTTAAATATTGAGCCTGTTCTGGTATGACTATGGTCTGAAGAAGTGGGTCTGTCCCACAAAAGCTCATCAGCTAATAAATTATTTTGTTAGTCTTTAAAGTGCTACTGGACTGCTTTTTTGCTTCGATAGTATTTAGACTAGCATGGCTATTCCTCTGTTCCTTTTCCCCAGTTAACCTGATTCCACTCATTAAAATCCACCCAGCACAGACTCTAAATCTATCCTCTTCCAGCACTCTGACCATAACAATGCCCTCTTTGAAACTTGCTAGCTCATTGTCCTGCCAGCAGGTTCAAACTTGCTCTCGCTTTTGAAAGGCCCTTCACAATAACTCTGCCCTTATCTCCTATTCTGTGTCACAAACTAGGACACTCTTAATGCCTCCTTTCCTTCTGATGCTCCTTCCTCTGCAACTTACCCTATATCCTCCCCTCCCCCATGTATGAAATGCCCTTGTAAAGCCATTTTGCCAATCCAGCATACATATTCACCATCTACTTCCTGAATGCTCACTTTTGCAATTTCTCTTACCAGGCATTTGCATTACATATGTATAACTAAAAGAGTGACATGTGTGCCAAGTCACCATATGGTGGTATTGTTAAAACCCACGTCCTCCCGCAGTTTCAACCATTTTGTTGTTTTGTTTCCCCATCACAAGGCAGGCAGGAAATTTTATTATAAGCTGTTCAGGAAAGGGACCTCTTTTTTCATAGGTCACAATAAAGTACCTAACACATTCTTAGGTAACGTAAAAAATCTCATCAATTACTGATCACGTGAGGCAGGAAAAGCTCCTTTAACATCTCAACAAAAAGACACAAAACTCAACAGTCCTATTATCAAATATATTGGGTGGGAAATGGAAAAGAATGGTGATGTGTTGATGATTATCACATGAGACTGTTGCATGGTCTTTAGTACCGGAAGTGAATTTAACAGTTCAGTCATACAGATAACAAGAGTGTACCTTTATTTTAACATGTGCACTGCACTTGTGCAGTAGATACAATGCCAGCAGTCTTCTTTCAGCACAAATTATTACCAATCATGTTTTAAAAATGTAATCACATTTCTTGGTGGAAGCAGCATTTAGTGCAAAGGCTAAAAACCATTTTTTTTTCAGTTTCTGTTTGTGTGTGTAGAGAGGCACTCGTAACCATGTCCCAACTTGCTTTAAATGTAGTGTTCAATTATTGCAAGCTTCGTCTGAAACCATATGAAGCTGGTTTTGTTTCAGTTTATACTACAGCAATAACAAATAATGAATGACAGCATTTTAAAAAGTAGTAACGCAAAGAAAAAACAGCAGTGTTCAGTGTTTGCCAGTTTGTTTTCCACTACATGATGATAAGAAAGTCTACACAAAAACACTGCAAAACAAAATAGTAACACTCCCCTCTCCTCACCTTCTCACAGTATCAGTGTAAGAGGAAAACTGTGAGAAGGTTGTATGTACTGCTCTGCTTTCAAAACAATGCTTCCTCTCACCTCCCCAATACCCACTCACTTCACACTCTTCTGTCTCACTGAATGTTCAAGGGACTAATTTCACTGCATACTTCCACTCTCAAACTGCTCTAATTCCATGCAGCTGAGCAAACACAGCAATAGCCCTGGTGCTACAAACCTGTCAAGTGTATCAGATCGTGTTTTAATCACAAGAGCTTGGGTGGGTGCTTCTAGAACCTCTCCAAACACCAAGATGTGGGCTATCTTTTTAACTCTGAATCCAATACACTTAACATTACTTCCACGAGTAATCACAACCCAAGTCAATGGTAGTACTCATGCATATGTTGTTAAACATGCGTTTGTTTGCAGGATTGGGGCTTCAGTCTTCACCCCTCATATGAGCCCACTGACTTCAACCTTCAGCTACAAACACCCAATTACAGTTGTCCAGGTGCTAGCAGCATGACCCCCATGATGTTCTAGCTCTGGATGGGACACTGCCAAGAACCAGGAGATTCTTCTTTTCACTACCCCACAAGCGGACTCTGTTCCTTACCAGTGATAGGATTCCACCAACTGTAAATCAAGTGGCTTGGCCCCAGGTAACGCTGCTTGCAATCCCTTAAAGTAGTCATTTTAAACAGGAAATACAAAGAAGTCCACTTAGCTTCCCAAGTTAAACAGGTCTCTCTAATAGCATAATCATACATACAAAAGCATAATCCAAGTGAAGAGCAAAGGGAGTGTTCTAATACACTTTGGAATTTCTACAGGGGCTACTAAGAGTTCACTAGGAGTTTGGACACATGATAGAACACATTAGTCATACTGTTCCTTCAGCACATAATAACCAGAAATCTAGTTTTTTTAACAATCGAAATTAGTTATAAATGGGCAGAGGGGACCACTTTATCTCAAACTGCAGTATACAGAAAACCTCTATTTCAATAATAGTCTTATTTTGGACCATGATGTTTAATATTTAAGGGACAGTAAATTGTTAATTCTCTGTGAGAAACATACCAAAAAGTTAGACTTTTTGCCTCATCCAAGGGTGGATCTTTTTAACACTCTGCTGAGAATAAAATTGGCTATCAGTAAACAGCAAGCTTTTACAAAAATATAATTTCAGAAAATGTGCAGAAATACTGAAGGAAAGAATTTTTTTCTTTCACGAGAACCCACAAAAAATAATGCCATTTTCCTTCCACTGAACTTTTGACTGACCAGTGAATATGAAGTTTGGGCCTAACCCTGAATTAGTGTCAATGCAAACACCTGAATCCATATGATCGGTTTACCCTAGTGAAGTCGACACATTTTTTTCTAAACATGCATAAAATATATATGCACAAGGATTTAAATCACTTTTTCTCATCTTCCCTTTTATGTGACTTTCATGTTTTATGGCTATAATATTCCGCCATAAAGCTAAAGGGTATCTACCTATTAGAAGCCTCATTACATAGTTCAACATGTCATATTGTGGTGGGAATGAAAATAGGCTTTAATTTTCAAAATTATGGGGCTGAAAGTGCCTCTGTAACCTAATGTTAATCCAGACTGAAATCAAAGTAATAAATGTGACAGGGCTAAGTAATTTTAAGCAACAACAAGTTAGCGCTCTGCTGATGAGACGACACAGGATGATGTATGAAATTAAGGTGTAAATAAACAAAACTCCAAATTCACTCCTTCCATTTAGAACTAAGGGCAAAGGGTATATTCGTAAAATGAGATATGCCCTTCACATTTTGTGTAATGGAAGCACTGTGTTCACTTAAGAGAAATCTGCCATCTTTTAAAAGAACAATAATCTAAGTGAGTTAATATCTAGAGAGAAAAAAAAAATCACGGACCACCCTCAGAAATGAAATGCTAATGATGGGTTTTTTTTAATCAGTTTGTGAAGAAGGTCTACAAAAAAAATAGAAATAAAAAGGGTCACATTCTAAAGGTTCAGTGCATTCAGCAGCTACAGTTTTGCTGCTAATTCATCTTTAGGTTGACTTTCAAAAATAACACCCTAGCTCATCAAAATATACATTTTTCCATTTGCTTTTAAATTAAAAATAATAAAAAACATTTAAAGAATTCACAATCAAGAGCATGACTAAATTTCAGGATCATCTACAGCATATAATTTAAAGGTTCAAGATGCTGATACGCAGCACATGGCAAGCCTATATGCTCCACGCAGCACACAGTTGGAATCTCTTGATCTTCACACTTCAGTTCTCTTCTTCCAAATAGTGTAGAACACCCATCTGGAAAAACAGTCAAGGAACAAAAACTGCATAGTGTATTGTCAAAGCAGCACTTTAGTTCTAAAAGTGAAATAAATCTCCGCACAACGCCTGATTATTATAGCTCAGGAAGACGTGATGGGTAACATCCCTACCATTTCTCTGGAACCCAGGAAGTAGAACCCCCTTGACCCTTAGGGTTACAAGATATTTTGGCAGAGTACCTTCCTTTGGCCTCTCATTTGTGTTTTTTAATTTAGTGCGGTGATGTTGCTGGATTATAGTATGCCTCTACAGATCATTGCTGTAACTTATTGGAATTGGATTACTGGAATGCACCAAATCTCTCACAAAGTGGGCCAAGCTGAGATGGCCCTGAGAAGCTTACGATTATGATTCGTTGATTCTGTTTACACACTTCACGTGCATGTGTCATCTTTGTATTTGAAGTATAATAATTGGCTATGTGCTTGTATTTCAGATGTTTCCTTCTGGGAGACATCAATAGGAGGCTTGGCCAGTCTACTGTAAAGGGCTATTAGCTTAAGAGAATGGAAGTACTTGACTGACACAATGTACCTTCCTTGGGTGGTGCCAGTGCACATCTGGTGGACTTTTCGGTGAACGTTCAGATCAGCATAGAATCGATGGCTTCTGCCTAAAAAGGACTGAGTCATGCATGGATTATGATCTGCTCATGTGACAAACTCCACTTTGTAGCTGTACTTTTCCACAGTAGGAATCATGGGAGTCCCTCCACATGGCCTAGGACAGGTGTCAGCAACCTTTCCGAGGCGCAGTGCTGATATTTGACCTTTTGATCTCTATGTATGGTCCAAGTGCCAGGTGACACTTTTTAAAGGCACTAAAATGAATTAAATGAATTAAGCTGCAGAGCTTTACCCTTGGAGGCGGGGGGGGTGGGGTTGGTAGGATTAGCTGGTCTTTTGTTAATTCACAAGTGGCATGGCTTCGAGCAAGCTTCTAGCAGCATGGGGAAGGTGGGGAGCAACAGCTCAGTGTTTTGAACATTGGCCTCCTAAACCCAGCATTGAGAGTTCAGTCCTTGAGGGGGCCATTTAGGGACCTGTGGCAACTAGATGAAAAAAAATCTGTCAGGGATGGGGATAGGTCCTGCTGTGAGTGCACGGGACTGGACCCAATGACCTCTAAAGGTCCTTTCCAGTCCTAGGAGACAGACAGGGGAAGGAGGAGTGGGGCTGAGCTCCCACCTTGCTTGCTGATGGAAACTGGCCTGCACCACACTCTTGGCATGCATGTCGAGGGCTGCTGACCCCTCACCTCAGATATAAAAGAGGCCCTGAATTTTTTCTCTTTAGCCTAGCTCAATACCGCTGAAGGATCTTTATTGTGAACAGCCTGCCTTTTGGGGCAAGATCTGAGTTATAAATTGACCTGGGAATGTGTCCGGTCCTTTGGGAGATTATGAAAGAGGAGCTTCAATAATCAAGGTAAGATGCCTGTACAGAGCTGAAGGCTGGGAAACCTTTTGATGACTCAAAAGGAAAGATTTTCAGGCCCTCCTTCCTCTATTTCTATTTAGACCAAGGAAGGGAAATGTAATCATCAAGGTGGAGGGACAGAGACAACCTGAAGGGATGAGACTTTGAGGAAATGGAGGAGAAGCCTGTCCTGGGCTTTGAAAACTCTGGCTGAGGTACTCACTCTCTGATGCTTTATCATTCCCCTTGGTTTCTGAGGTAATACACCATCTCTGACAACGTTATAGAACAGTTATGGAACAAGTACCTCAATTTTGAAAAGTGCTGGTCACCTCTCACAGGGACATTAAAGCTGTGTCCACACGTGCACGCTACTTCGAAGTAGCGGCACTAACTTCGAAATAGCGTCCATCACGGCTACACGTGTTGGGTGCTATTTCGATGTTAACATCGACGTTAAGCGGCGAGACGTCAAAGCCGCTAACCCCATGAGGGGATAGGAATAGCGCTCTACTTCGATGTTCAACGTCGAAGTAGGGAACGTGTAGTCGTTGTGCATCCCGCAACATCGAAATTGTGGGGTCCTCCATGGCGGCCATCAGCTGAGGGGTTGAGAGATGCTCTCTCTCTAGCCCCTGCGGGGCTCTATGGTCACCGTGGGCAGCAGCCCTTAGCCCAGGGCTTCTGGCTGCTGCTGCTGCAGCTGGGGATCCATGCTGCATGCACAGGGTCTGCAACCAGTTGTCGGCTTTGTGGATCTTGTGTTGTTTAGTGCAACTGTGTCTGGGAGGGGCCCTTTAAGGGAGCGGCTTGCTGTTGAGTCCGCCCTGTGACCCTGTCTGCAGCTGTGCCTGGCACCCTTATTTCGATGTGTGCTACTGTGGCGTGTAGACGTTCCCTCGCAGCGCCTATTTCGATGTGGTGCTGCGCAACGTTGATGTTGAACGTCGACGTTGCCAGCCCTGGAGGACGTGTAGACGTTATTCATTGAAATAGCCTATTTCAATGTCACTACATCGAAATAAGCTATTTCGATGTAGCGTTCACGTGTAGACGTAGCCTAAAAGGGAAATGTGAGTTCATGGAACTCTTAAACTTCTTATCTCCCCCCTCCCCCAAAACCACAATTATGGAAGTCCATTTTCTGTTTAGAAATCACAAAACATGCTCAGATTAGCCCTTTTAAACTATTGGCTTGTTCATTTAAGGGAAAGAACTAGTCAGGTCACTCCAGCCTCATAAACTGGACTTGTTTGATTATTAATCATGCAGGCTCAACCCTTCATATCTGTCAAGGATACAATTCCATGTATGAGGGCACACATACAGTTTCCTTTGAGAACTCCACAGGGCAATAAAGCCTGCTGAGCTGTTCTTCATAGAGGGTCAAGGCTTCAGTCAGATTGACACAGTTCCCCTAAGAGGAGGGCAAAACAAAAAAAACAAACAAAAATCAAGTCCTAGTTACAATGAGATAAAGAAAAATTACAGCTGCATAGGGACAAATACATGTATAAATTAATTCTAAGCAGTTATGTGCTACCAAGACATCTTTGAGATTTTCTCAACATATAGCACTTCCAATGCTGAATGCAATATGAATAATGAACAGCTTGTTTTTCCATCTCACTTATCCTTCCATGTAAAGACACCTATCCAATCACAATTTAAAATTTATTTGTAAATACTAGAGGACTGTCTGACTCCCTTCTCATTAGCAGGCGCATTCACTGCATCACTGCTTCCAATTAGGGCAGACATTAATGTTATTTATGTGATCAGCATACACTTCATAATCGTTTTCTTTAAGATTGCTTCCATACATTAGCAGACGCCATTGTAAGTCACGTTTTTTTCCCTTAATTAAAATCTTAACCACACTATGTTGTATGAGTCAATCTGCATTTAGCAGGTTCATCTACTTATCCACAGAACAGTATGATGAAACAGATTCAGTAGAGTAATACCTGTCTTACCTTTAGGTCCTTTGTGTCATGCTACTGAAATGCAGGTGCTACACAAAAAATATGTTTATCTGTATCTAAGCAACCAACAGGGGTTTTCTCCCCTCCAAGAAAATAAGCACTTACTTGTAGATCAAAAGAAAGTAAAAAAATCTAAATGAGCTGCTATTATTTTCCCTTTTAAGAGTGTTGCCAAGACACCACCACCTGCACAGGAGAAACTAAAAATCACATTCTTCCATTCCAAGTAACCAACAACCACTCCCCACACCCCAGCAAGCAAGTTACTGGAGTACACAGTAGACCCCCGAGTTATGCGTAGGCTGCATTCCTGGGCAACCATTTGTAACTCAAATTTTGCGCAAGTTGGGAGGAGCTGGGAAATTGCACAGCACTCTACAAGCAGAGGGGAGCCAGGAAACAAACCAGTGCAGTGCTGGTCAGTTTCCTGGCTCCCTCCACTCAGTGTTGACTTATATTCATGTAAGGAAAGCTTAACGTGAAACCATGTATGTTGGGGGGGTCTACTGTTAACCTGTTTAGAAAACTAACTTGAAAAACTGAAAAGTCAAGTTTTTTATCCATGTTACTCACACAGAGATGTCAAATGACAAGGATAGTTTACTGGCTGCAAAAATAGTTTACTAGCCGCCCCCCTGCCCCAGAGACACCATCAGAAAGGAGGATATCTGCATTCCAATTTCATTGTGCTGGAATTTTGCCAAAAGATTTTCCGGAATCCTATTCAGCGCATTCCTGTCAAAAGAAAAATCAGCTGAGGAATTAATTCAGGATTTCTACTGTCCCAAACCACCAATAGCTTCCTCCACAACATGCATATATTCTGCTTTAAAGGAACATCTAAGAAAATGGTCTACAACAAAAAATCTATGCGTTCTTTTCGTATGTCCAAGTAGTAGTTTAGTTATTCCACACTCGGAAACATGCCCTTTACTTTCTCACTTAATGTCTGGGCTCTTACGTTAACATTGTCCAGAGCATCTGCTTCAAAAAAATATTCTTAACTCGAAGAAAATACACATTCCTTTAGACATCATCTGTTGAGACACTAAGAAGCCTAGTGGGCTAGATCAAAGCATGCCATGGGCCAGATCTGGCTCCCAGGCTGTAGGTTCCCCGCTCCTGCACTACAGCTTAACAGGAACTATTTCCCATCGAGTTCTGAACGTCTGCTTTTCCCTCGTGTTTTTATACCCTTGGCCAGCTATGGCCTGCTATTACTGTCCCATGCTGCACTTATAAAAAAGAAGTTATGCTAGATAAGTTCTCAAAAACCCAAAGGAAATAACTGAGGAATATGGAAGTGGATTTTAAAACTATGACTGTTGAACCTGGGAGATATGCTGGCTAATAACTTACTTGACCACTCTTCAGGAGTTTCTTATTCACAGTCACAAATGGTGGCAAAACAACAATACTATAAATGGAGCAGAAGAGAAACACATCACCACTGTATGGTCTCTGGTAGCTAGATCACTTCAACTTCTGTTTTCTGAGTAGGAGACATTGCCTATGACTATGATCAATTACAAAAAACTACACTGTGATGGCACAGCACATATTGAAAACTACGTTGCTGGCGAAGGAGGAGGCCGCTGTAGTGCCCCAAGACCACACAGGTGAGTAGATGTGGATATCAACTATATATATCAGGACTAGAAAGGCCAACACTCCATTTAAACAGAGAAAAGTTAGTTAAACGTAAACAAAAGGCAATACTGTTTAACTTTATGCAGGAGAAACCGAGCTTATATTTTGCTGACTGCCAGTCACTAGAAGCAGAAACATGAACTAACAGATCTTCAATCCTTTTTTCAGTAGCATTTCTCCCATTTTATAATTTCCACTAGGTATGTCACATTTATCATAGTAGGCAAAAAAACCAAAGCAGTGTTTGAGTAAAAGTCCCTAAAAAAACATGTTCACGAGAAGAGCTAAGCCTTAGCATTTTCACTCTGTATTGTAGACCACAATAGAGCACCAGAATGCAGCTCAAGTGTCTGTTTAAAGACTTGAACTAAGACTAATTAAAAAAAAATTGGATAGTTCAGCAATCAGAACCATCTGATCTTCTTATAGACCCCAAAAGCTACCCATTATATCTGTAGAAGATGAATTGCTTTTGACCTTTAAAAGTCTTAAATGTGCATGAAAAAAGGTCAAAGGCAGAAAAACCTAACGTAAACTCCAGTTCAGCAAGAAAGTTTTTTCACCTGCCTTGAGAAATGTTTGGAGTTTTCAGAATAGAGAGATTTTTTAAAAAATTAAACAAGGTCTCTCCTCTCCCGCTCCCTTCCCCCACCATTATTTGTATGATTTGTACCAGACTTGAAAGACTAACAGCAATATTATCACTACTACATAAAGCTGGGGCTCAGTCTAAAGACTTAAATGTCACCCTTTATGAGGCTCTCAGACAATAAACAAGCTCTTTTAATAACTTTAATGATAAAACACACAGAATTAACACAGCACCTTCAAATATAGAGATATAGCAAATTCAAATAATCTTTCACATTCATATATTTTGCTAAAGCATTACAACGTTTTGTTCTTTGAGAACAGATATTTACTTAAGTTACCAAGGAGCACTTTACTACCATGTTGCTTCTTCCAACACAACTTTGAATTTTTTTTAAATAGCCTAACTTTTAAGATAAGCTTAATTTTGGACATAGATACAAAAAAAATCAGTCTGAACAACACACACGTAATGAAAACAGACTGAACCAAAACAGAGCCTATATTTAATCTAGCATAGTAAAGTAGTTTCTTTCAAAACTCTCTTTCTTTCTTTGCTTCCTATATTACAAGAATCCTCTCCACTATGGTGTGTGAAGAAAGTACGCTGAAAAGTTTGTAAGAGAGATATGGAAAAATGTCATCCCACTTTTACTGTAATGCACTTTGACTTTTTGCATTACCGTACACTTTAGTTTTGTGAATGGGAAAAGCTTTCTGTATTACAAAGTACTTTTAAACATCCTCTTTAACCTTTGAGATGCTCACTCTCAATTTGCTAAAATGCCAAAGAGAATTTGGTAAAAACAGTGTTCGTTAAAACTGAAATATTTCATTTACAAATGCACTCTTGCTTACATGGTTCAAGATAGCACACTTCACACTGCATAGTTTCATACTTATTTCTGAACAGATTTACAAATACCATAGGTACCAGGAAATGGAAAATAAGAGATTTATAGACAGTAACAGTTGAACACTTCAACTTAGCACAACTGTATAAAGCACTACACTGAAGTACTGTAGCACTCATTTAGCAACCTACTATTATCCATAGGACTGCAGTGGTTATTTGGTTCAGCTGTCCTTTACCAACCATATAATTTTGTTTTGACATGAAACTGAATGAGACTACCAAAACAGCTTGTGTATGTAATTTAAGATTCACAAATAGAAACTAATGCTTGGTAATTTATGGAACATACCACCATTATGGAGGAAGTTTAATGGTGAGACCAATAAGGCACACAATGACACAAATATATGACTAGTTTCTCAAACTGTCATCTTAGTATCCTACCCCTTCTCCTGTCTTCGTATGACAGAGGTATCACTACAGTCAATGTGGAAAACAAATTGCAGAATTAAAGGCAAGAACAAAACACTTTAGTGTGTGATTTCTACATTTTGTCAATGCCACAAACTCCCACCCTTCAAAACAAGGCTTGCTTACATAAGGGTGGTCAGACATTTGATTTTACAGTATTTTAATACCCTCTTTGAAATGACATATAGGCTATGTCTACACTAGCCCCCACCTTTTGAAAGGGGGATGCTAATGAGACACTTTGGCAGATGCTAATGAGGTGCTTCCATGAATATGCAATGCCTCATTAGCACAATATCGGCTACAGAGATTCGAAAGTGCCACTTTCAAATAGCGTGCTGCCCATGTAGACAGGGGTCTTTCGAAAGGACCCCCCAGTCTTCAAAAGCCCCTTATTCTTAAAACCAAATAGGAATAAGGGGCTTTCGAAGGCTGAGGGGTCCTTTTGAAAGGCCCCCGTCTACACGGGTGCTGCATGATTCAAAAGTGGCACTTTCGAATCGCTGTGGCCGGCATTATGCAAATGAGGCACTGCATATTCATGGCAGTGCCTCATTAGCATCTGCCAAAGTGTCTCATTAGCATCCCCCTTTCGAAAGGCAGGGGCTAGTGTAGACATAGCCATAGAAATGTAAGTTTTATATTGTTTTTGTTTCAAAGTAGTTGTCTACTTTTATCTAAACAAGCCAAAAAAAAAAAACCCACTAACTAGAAAATTTAGGTATGGTTATTCCCATAATCAAATTATACCAAAACATTTCCCTCCCACCCTGCCACATCATTAGTAGTTAACAGGCAACTAGAATGGTTTAATCCAAGTCAGAAAAATATTTCACCTTAGATTACTTCTAGGTTGCAGTCATGGTGCCAATTTAGGAGATGTTCTTTTACCTCTGAAATTATTCAGACAAGAACCCATACCACACAAATAACTACCTTCACACAGGGAAAATAGTTAAAAATAATGAGATTCAGAAGTGCAGCAATAATATTTTTCTTTTGTGTAGCCATTTGATATCCACTAATGAACAATATTAGTACAGAAGCGTGAGTCTATCTCACTTTGATGTATTTTAACGTAGTTTAAACAGACTGACTAATGGAATCACTCATCTTTTATACGGTGATACATGAGGTCAGAATCAGATCCCTATTTTTAACTTGTTAGTCAGCAGAAATTTTCCCTCCATAGAGGTGGAGAAGTCTTTTTTATTTTGTAATATAGCAGTTGGGGGAAAGTCTTCTCAATTTATTTTGTTTTTTGTTCTCTCTTTATACATGCCATAATGAGATTCCTGTTCAGAAAGACACAAAGCTGAGCAGCTAAAATAATTTGCAGCTCTCAAGCATATTAGACATGGAGAATTTTAAGTAAGCTTATTTGGGTTGTAAAAAGGCTGCATGTTTCTCTACCGTAAGATTTAAACACCCTTTGCATTTTAACCTGGACTAGAATACTTACACCATTCATTGCTCGTGCTTTTATCCTGTAAGCCATCTCATCTTTTTACAGACTAAGTTCTTTGGGTCAGAGGCTATCCTTTATAATAAGTGCAAGGAAGATCCAGCTAGGCTGTCCTTGAAACACTACTGCAGTATGAATACTAAATACAGAAAGGGTCGAAACTCTTCATTAAAAGTTTGTCCCTTTCTTATAGCACATAGCATATTCCCTTCTGCCTCCTAGAAAAGCTACTCAAATCACCATATTTTCTAATTAAATCCCTTTCCACCATCTCCAATTAAATCCTTACCACAGACACAATATTAGCGTAAATAATTTCCCATCTCATATTTTAAGATATATCTGTCCCCGGTGACATTTTCTCTTTCCTCTGCCACATGCGTGCACACACCCACACCATGCTTTCAGCGCTAGCCAGCTTTCCTCCAGAAGGAAAAAGGAAGGATAATAGCAATAGCTCTTTTCTTCTATGGGACTAGGACAAAGAAAGCGGTTGAATTTAGTCAACATTCCCTTTCCCTTTTATTGCAACATGATTACGGGCCAGAAGATTTCTATTCTATGACAAGACAGAAAATCATTTTGGCTAAGTGTATGTGTGTGGCAAGAGATGGGGGCAGTTAGCAAAAAGAGAATGGAGCTGGATGGGTTCAAAGCAGTACTCAGCAGCATTCTATGAATTCGGGATAACAAAGAAATACCTATAACGGGAGGTTCTTGAGATGCATGCTCTCTATCCATATGTGGGAGGTAACACACATAGGTATTGTTTTGGTCAGAAGAATTTGAAACAACAAACCATTACAAAATCTCTCTCTCTCTCACACACACACATACACGTTTCCATTTACATAAAAATGGCAAAAGAAGAGAGCAGGTATGAGGCAATGGCCCAAAAGGTCTGAAGAATCTATGTGGCAGACATCTATTATATTAGAGAATAGTTGGGAAAGAGCAGCATGACTGATGGTGGAGTGGGGGAAGAAATCTGATCTTCATGACAGTAGTTAGTGGCATGCAAAAAAACCCCACCATAAACATTCTGAGAACATTTTTATCTGGACAGGAAAGATGACCCAGACAAGGAAGTGCAGTTTCTGTATCAACATATTTTTAAAGCTCTCTTTCACAAATAGGCTCAAGATGACGGATATTGGCTGAGAAGGTTAGATTGGCAGAGCAAGTATCTGGCATCCAGAATAGTGGCTATCAGTAAAAATGCTTGGGTTATACAGAGCAACAGATGCCTGATAATAAATCAGCCATCATTCATCAGCTGCCAGAGAGCTTCCAACAGGTTTGAAGAGTATATGGAAAAGGTGGCTCTGAAGCAGTTAGGACAACTTGGTGAGGGATTTTGCTTAAGTGATTTAGGAGTGAAACTTATGCTCCCATGCCACTTAGGCCAGTGGTTTTCATTTGCAAATCCTTATAATATGTAGAGATGCAGAACCCTTTGGAAATCACACACAGTCTGCAAACCAGGCACAAACAGCCTGACAAGCACTGCAAATAGTAAGGTCTAGAAAGAATGACTATATGGAATTCAGGCAGAAGACTCCAACTTCTAACACTGGTCACTTACTCAAGGCTCTATCCATCAAGTGCCAGGGCACCATCAACTCCCGCTGGCTCCAATAAGGGAGGAGGGTACTCTGCATCTCATAGGATCAAACGTTCACCATGTAGCAGTTAGCAAATCAATTCTCTGCTGCAGAGAGAAAGGGAACAATGACTCTGACCCAGGGATCAGCAACAAGAATAGCAAGAACAGCCCCTTATTTTCAAATTTGGTAAAAACTCAATTCAAGAGCTGCAATGCATGTGAATACGAGATGGTCCTTAATAAATAACATCAAACCATACTTTTTGTAACCCCTATTTTAGGAATAGCACACACACAATGATTGGCAATGTGATACGTTTACTGCAGCACGTTCATAAATTTCACATACTTTATTTCTTTACACTTTGTGTGTTTGTATCACTATCTTCCTGACTTTCGCTCCTGAACCCACTTTAATTTTGCTAATCTTAATTACGTTTAAGTTCAGTTTTCTTTCTTAAAATGTGTGTTGCTCTTCACAGCAGGAATGCAACAAGCCTCCTTTTCCTTTTCAAGCTAAGACTTTATTAGCTACACGATCAAAATACAGTTACAGTATCATATCCCACAATGCACTACACATATTAAAGGAGGAGTTATCCAACATTTCGAGCTCACACATTATTTGCTATTTTGACATGAGTTCATTGTTGGGCTTTTAGACATTCACCATTTATCAAAAATATTCAAGATGTTTTTTGTTTTGTTTTGTTTTGTTTTTAACTTTGCAATTATAGGGCCTGGAGCCACAAAAGTCTTTAAAGAACTGCAGGTTGCAGACCCCTACCCTAGCCCTTTAAGTCCTATGCAGTCCTATTTAAATCAATGAGACGACACTCAGTAGTAAGTCTTCAGGCCTTTTTTGCTTATGATCCATAAATGACTGAAAAGGTCTCTTCCAAACTGACATCATGCTGGGGGGAAGTTGCTGGCTTGCTTTTTTGCATTGTTCTGTGAAAGCTGTAAAACGATGGATGTTTGAGGAACTACTGAATAGTGAGATTGTAAGAGCAAAGAGTGCAAGCTGACCAACTGAGGGAAAGTGAACAGTTTTCATGTGCTCTACACATTGTCGAGCATATTTGGAGATTTAAAAGCCCCAAGGTTACTACTATACTACCATAACTATTAGCCACGTTAAAAAAAACCTAACTTTGTTGTCAAAATGTCTTCCATAACTACCTGTAATATGATAAATGTTGTCACTAGACTAGTCTGTTCTAGCACTCTTATTAATGCAAAAGAAATTCTCAACATTCTCTATTACAAAATCTTTCGATGGACTCCTGTGTGCTAAGAAGATCTGGCCAACCTCAGTCATCAGTCTCCACCTAGTGGTATGATATCATACTGCACAGATTCTCTCAAGTGCTGAGTTCTGCCTCTGAAGGTCTAAGTTATGATCAAACTGTGGAATGAAATGCATGTAAAGAAGAATCTGGAAACCACAACCTGAGAAACTTGAAAGGAGAGTATAACTATGTAAATCAGCCTATTAAAAATGTAAGATACAATCTAATTTCTACTCTCTTCATAGTGTATTTGATACAATAGAGCCTCCAGTCAAACCTAGAAAAAGTCCAAACCAAAACCAACTTAGTTTAAAAGAATAATGAAAACACTTAAGCCACTTAAGCTTAAAATCACTCACTATTATGCAATTTCCGTGGAGAATTATAATGTGCAAATTTTGCCAGAGAAGAGAAAAGAAGGCAGACAAAGAACACAAGAACAATCAAACTGGGTCACATCAAAGGCCCATCCAGCCCTGAATCCCGTCTTCTGGCAGTGGCCAATCCCAGGTGCCCCACAGAGAATGAACAGAACAGGTAATCCCCAAGTGAACCATCCTCCATCACCATTTCCAGCTTCTGGCAGACAGACCATCTCTGTCCATCCTGGCTAACAGACATTGACAGACCTGTCCTCCATGAACTGACCTCTTGTCTGAACCCTGCTATAGTTCTGGCCCTCACAACATCCCCTGGCAAGAAACTCCACATGTGGATTGCGTGTTGTGTGAAAACACACTCTTTTGTTTGCTTCAAACCTGCTGCTTATCAATTTCATTTGGTGAAACCCAGTTCCTGTGCTACGAGGAGCAAGTAATACTTCCCATTTACCTTCTCCACACACCTATATCCCCCCGCCCCCACCCTTCCTGTTGCCTCTTTTCTAAGATCCAAATCCCAGTCTTACCACTCTCTTCTCATATGGAAGCCATTCCACAACCCACAGTTTTTCTTGTTGTCCTCCAATCACCTGCCCTCTCCATAATGTATTCAAGATGTGGGTGAACCATGGATTGAGAGAGAGGTGACATTTTCTGTCTTTAAAAACTAATAAAATGATTTATTTGGTGATGAGCTTTTGTGTGACCGACCAACTTCTTCAGATCAATCTCATTCCGAATACAGACTGACAAAATCTCACAAATTTCTCACTTTAATCAGATTCTAATCAAAGGGGGTCTGTCCCATGAAAGCTCAATCACCAAAATCGTTTTGTTAGTCTTTAAAGTGCTACATTGCCGCTGCTTTGTTTTGTTGGAGTACAGACTAACACGGCTACCTCTCTGTTACTGTTTTCTGTCTTAACATCCATCCCCCTCCCAATGATTCCTGACATTTTGTTCATTTTTTAGACTGCCGAACCACGCCACGCAGATATCCCCACACGGTTTCCCACAGTGACTTCGAGATCTCCTTCCTGAGTGACCCTATCATCCTATATTTATAGTGGGGATGATGTTTTCCAATGTGCCTTACTTTGCAAAAACGCTAAATTTTATCTGTTGTTCCATTGTTCAGTCACATACCCCATGAGAGCCCCCTGCAGCTCTCCACAGTCTGCCTGAGACTCCACCACCCTGGCAGCCTTGCCTTACCGGTAAACTCTGCCATCTCACCGGTAAACTCTGCCACCTCACGCTCTCTCCTGGTCATCCATGAAGATGCTGAACAGGACCAGTCCCAGCACAGGTGTCCAGGGAACACTATGTCCACCTTACTCCACTCTGAAAAATGACCATTCACCTTTCCCTACTCCTGAGCAGAATGTGTCTTCTTATGTGCACCAATATGCAAGTGACATGTGACGCACCACCTTCAGATTGGTGCACATACAAAATTCACATCATGGGCTGAGGCCAAGGGATTCGGAGTGTGGAAGCAGGCTCAGGCCTGGATCAGAGGGCTGGGGCCCAGGATGGGAGGGCTCTGGCTGCGGGTGCAGACTCGAGGGTGGGACTGGGACTGAGGGGCTTGGATCTAGGACAGAGGGTTCTCGTGTAACAGCTCTGGCTGGGGATGCAGGTTTTGAGGTGCGGTTGAACATAAAGGGTTTAGAGTGCAGAAAGGTGGTTCCAGGTTTGGGAAGGGGCTCAAATTAGGGGTCTAGGGTACAGGAGAGAGTAAATATTCTGAACTGCAGAATGGGACGCAGGAGGGGACACAGGCTCTGCACTGGGGTACTGGCAGGTGCACAGGGGTGAGGGGAGATTATACAGTGGGGGACTGGAGGCTCAGGCACTCAGGGAAAGGCTCCTCCCCACCAGCTTCAGGACTTAAGGAGATGCATTTCTCCCCACAGCAGCCCTGAGCCCCTGTATGGTCTTAATGAGAACTGTGCAGCTTAGATGGAAAACTGTGACTCCAATCCCTTGCTTCCCATCCCAGCCAACCATCAGTCCACAAGAGGACTCTCCCTCCTATCCCATGACAGCCCACCCTACTCAAGAGCCCTTGGGGAGGGACCTTGTTTAAAGGCTTTCTGAAAATCTAAATATACGTGAAATCTTGCTCCATGTTACTGCCATAATTGTGCCCAACTTCCAAGATGTGTATCTTACCTGGACAATTCTTCTCTGCAAGAATGGGATCCAAAGCCCCCTGAAATCAATAAAAGCCTCCAATAGGTTTCAGTGAGTATTTTGGAGTCTTTCAACTCCAGTTGGCAATGAACACCTGAGAGATGAATGGCTTCACCTATTTCACAGCTTTCATGAAGAACACCGAGGGACAAACTCCTAACCAGTCCACCAGTGTTCCCTGTAAGCTGCACTTGTGCAGCTGCTCAGCAGAGATTCAAATGCCACCCAGCTGTTTAGCAGAGCACCCTCAGCTAGGTCTTGCTCCTACTGGGGGTGCATATTCACACGGCTCAGTGCACAGAAAAAAAGTTTAAAACTTTTCTTGGGTGGACAAGATTAAAGGGAACATTGACCTACAGTCCCATTAATTTTGGGCCCTCCAGTTCACAAGGAGTGTTTGACACAGTTATGCAGAAGCAAAGCTGTTGCTGTGCCACTGAAGTTTTGATGGATTTGTGACATAAGTTATTTATTTAGAAACAGTACCATGAGACCAATTTGCAGGATCAGTGATTTTTCACCATGTTACTCCCCCCACAAATATTAAGAAAAAAAACAGAAAGGGGAAAACAACTTGCAAACTATGATTTCACAACAAACCAAGTACTCCTTCCATATAGCAAACATTTTAAATACTGTATCATGTCTTTTTAATTGAATGCCAATTTCCATACAAGTTCAGTTTAAATACAAATCCCCAATAAAAAATTATTCTAGTTAACTAGAAATATAATTCACCATTTTCTAACACAAAAAATGTAACAGTTCATAATCTTACTAAACATGTGTTGTTATGTAATTGCTTAAATTAACACATACAGATACTTTCTGCCAACCAAGTGGATACAGTAAACTCTTTCATATCTGGCATTCCATCATCCAGAACTCTCAAATAACCAGCATTTTAACCATAAGTAAATTTTAGTTACAATTTCCGTAAGTACAGTACAGTACAGTGAAAGTACACGCAAATAAATACAGCAAACACAGTGTAAGTTTACAATGTACAATGCTACTGCTGTTGGTAAATTAAGTAAAGTGCTCTGCAGACATTTTATTTGTTTCCTAATATCTAATCTTGTGTTTCTTTAGGGTTGTGCATTGCTAGGTATACCCATCTATCATCCCGAATATATGAACACCCGGCAACCTCCTGGTCCCAGAGCTGCTTGATATGAAAGAGTTTACTGTATATTGTATTGAATTTAGCATGAAGAGTATACGAGGTTACAATTCCACGTTTTAATGATTACTCTGTAATAAGACACAACCTCTCTGACAAAAATAAATAAAAAGGTACACATGCAGAAGAAAATTAAGAATCAGTGATTATTTAAATTAATGTTTCCAGCTTGGTGATTTAAAAATCAATCCACCACAAGTATAATATTTATTTAAAGTATTAAAATACTAAAGAGATAAACTTGAGCATAGTGAAATATGTACATCATTGCTAAAAAGTAATCGTGTTTGTAACACAAACTAGCCATTGAGAGTCACAACCAAAGGTGGAAAGCTAGGTTTTGTAAATGAACCTGCACAGTTGGAGAAATTTTGAAGACACTGGTAAGAACCAACATTCTTCCCCAACAGCCCTTCATTGGACAGATTTCCAATTTGAAAGGCTGATTGCACTGAATGCCTGGTGACCTCTACAGCTAGTGTTCTAATGTAAGAACTATAGCATAAACCACAGCAGATTACACATGGAGCAGAATAAAAAGAGCTACTAAGTAGGAGATCTCCAACACCCTGATTTCGCCTGAGATGCATCTGCTCATTACAGGAGAGGCCAATATGTAATCCAAGAGAAGCGACAAGCCAGACTAAATAGGTGCATGAATAACTTTTTTTTTTTTTTTTTGGTGCCACTTAACATTACTTTCAGGCTTACTCATAGCATTTTCAAACTCTCTGGCAAAGGAAACCCCACTTTTTACCAATGTCTCTGTGGTGAGTGCGACACTCACCCCTATTGCCAGCAACTTGATGCAAATGAGCAGTCTTGAAAATGCAAAATGGCCATTCATTTGCATGTTCATGACAGAAAAGTAATGAAGACTTGGTTCTTCCAGCAAAACACCCCTGTGTCAGCAGCCCATTGTCCTTGATTTTTTTCCAGGCATAAGGGGCTGGTGACAGAGGGGAACTTTGCCAGCAGAACCACATCTTCACCACTTTTTCTGCTGTGAATATGCAAATGAGCCAGTAAAATATGCAAATCAATGGCAATTTTCCATTTTTGAGACTTCATGTTTGCATCAAGCTGCAGGCACAAGGGATGAGCAAAGCACTAGCCTTTGAGAATATGAAGTTATTTTGGCAAGTAAATGCAAGCTACATCACACAGACCCAGGCAGCAGTGAGAGACAGTAAACTGAAGTAACACTATGTAACAGAATCCAGTAACTAACCAGCCCTCCACCACCAAACCACACAGACTGACACACAGCAATACAGAGACCAATTAAAGAATCAGCAGTTAACACACCATAGCATTCAACATATTGTAGTGTTCAGCATATATTTAACTTGGCTCAGATCCCACAGTGGTTACTGTTGGTAAGGTTAATTTTTTACTAAAATTAAAATTGGCAGATTCCTCCTGAATACCTAAAACAATGGATACAATTTAAAAACTTTTACAGTTACACAAGGCAGGTTTTCCTGTGTTTGACAAGTGAAATAAATTAAACTCTGATGAATGGCTATCTAAAAAGTGCATTATCATCTCTCTTCCTCCACCCCCAAACTAATAGAAGTGAGTTTTTCTATGGTGCCTTTAAACTTTTTTGAACACAAAGTAAGCTTCAACTCCTCAGCAGGTCAAGCTTTGTAAAACCACATCTGTCCCATACTCAGGACCTTCTCCTGCTATCAGATTACAGTGCCAATTTCAAGTGTTTCCACTGATCTTCAGATCTATAAATGGTCATGAGTCAACTATTTGTGGTTTCAGGATGATGCTGCTCTGAAAAACAGAACACCCTCCCCAACCCACCCAGACTCTGAGGGACAGTGATAAAATATTCTGGGAGGAGAGGAGAGGGAGCAATGAGGGCAGTGGTTGAGTTTGTTCAAAATGCTACCAGGAGAGATTAGCATGAGAAAAACTGCCAGTTTTAGAGTACCACACAAGACCTGTGCATTTGCTAAATGTTTCCTATGCTAAGCAGAACACCTCATTCACACTTTTCTAGTCCATTCCAGATATCAGCATACAAAACTAACTTAGAGCAGGCACCAAGGTGGTAAATGTTATTGTGAAACCTACAGTTATTGAAAATAAAAAGTCCTATAACAAATTTTATTTTTAGTAGGGCTTTCTATTTATCACAGTTAATACAGGTGGCAATCTAAAAACAATTGCAATTTTAAAAATTTAATCACTATTAATCGGCCTCTACATTGTTAATTATAACAAAGTTTACAGTGTTCATTTTATATTATTTTTATGACAAACGTTTGAACTGTAATAAATGATCAATATATTTTCAATTTCATAGTACTGTAGTTACACTCGAGTGTAAAACTGCAACTTACAAATGCAGATTGTTATGTAACTACATTCAAAAACAAAACAATACAAAACTTTATAAATTACATGTCTACTCAGTCCTACTTCTTGTTCAGCCAATCTGAAGAGAAACAAATTTGTTTACATTTTCAGGAGTTAATGCTGCCTACTTCTTGTTTATGGTATCACCCAAAAGAGAACAGGTGTTCACATGGCACTGCTGTTGCAGGCATGGCAGTGTTTTATTTGCCGGATATGCTAAACAGTTGTACAACTGTTGCTGCTTTCTGCCACCATTCCAAAGACGATGCTTGTTAAAAACTGTGTTAATTAAATTTGTGACTCAACTCCTTAGGGAGGAACTCTATATATCTCCTGCTCTGTGCTTTATCCACATTGTGACACATATTCTTGCAATACTGGACTCGGATGATGATCCGGAACAGGGGTTGGCAACCAAAATATCAAGAAGAGCCGCAATGCACGTGAATACAGATGGTCCTTAATGAATAACAGGAAACCATACTTTTTGTAACCTCTATTTTAAGAACAGGGCACACACAATGACTGATAATGCAACATGGTTACTACAGAACGTTTACAAACATTTTACATATTCTATTTCCTCACACTTTACATGTTGTTTTTACCTCCGTCTTCCTGTCTTTCACTCCCTTACCCTTCCTCTCTCTGGAGGATGCTAGATTCTGAACAACTGCATTTTTGTTTTTGAAATCACTGCACAGTTGCTCACAACACTTTGACAGAGCACTCTTTTATGTATTTGCCACCCATGACTGGCCTTCCTCGTTTCTCAAAATCTTGAGTTGCCACAAAAGCAGCCACACTTATGCTACTTGCTGATTTCACCCATTTAGCAAACATGTTCTTACTTTGCTCGGCTTTGCATAGCAGCTTTTTTCCTGCTATCTCCAGAACGATACTGTTTGGCAAAAGTAGTGTGTTTTTTGAGAAAAATGCATCCGAGGATGCATTTTTTGCTGGCAAATTGCTCATTCCAAATGAGACATTAAAGAAGCCCAGCTTGATATAAATGAAAAGGATTGGGTCCATCCAGTTTGAAATTCTGTTTTCATCTCCAATTTCTCCTTTAAAGCCATTCCTACCCCACTTTAAATATACCAATTTTACTCCATGTTTAATTTCAGTCTTCTTTCTGAAAATGCATGTTGCCCTTCACAGCAGGAATGCCACAAGCTTCCTTTACCTTTTCAAAATCAAGACTTTATTAGCAACACAATCAAAGCACAGCTACAGTATCATATCCCACAATGCACTGCACATATTAAAGGGGGAGTTATCCAAAATTTCAAGATCACATATCATTTGCTATTTTGATATGAGTTGTTCTTTGTTGTTCAGATGTTCACTGTAATGAAAAAGTTTGTTTTTTTTTTCTTTCTTCTTGTTTTTAAATAAACTTTACAATTATAGCATCAGGAGACACAAAAAATTCCTTAGAGAGCTGCATGTGGCCCTGGAGCCACTGATTGCAGACACGATCCAGAACATGTTCATTTTAAGTACACTTTCACTTCAGATAAGACAAAACACAAACAAGGTACCAAGGTGAGATTTCGAAAGACAGCGACAGCACTTGACACAAAGTTTAAGAACCTGAAGCGCCTTTGTGAATCTGAGAGACAAGGTGTGGAACATCCTTTCACAAGTCGTAAAAGAGCAAAACTCTGATGCAAAAACTACAGAACCTCAGCCACCAAAACAAACAATCAGCCTGAGTCAGATGATGACAATGAAAGAGAAGTTACTCACCTGTAGTAACGATGGTTCTTTGAGATGTGTCCCCGTGGGTGCTCCACAGTAGGTGTCGGGCTCGCCCGGCGCCGCAGATCGGAATTCTTCTAGCAGTTTCCACTGGATTGCGCATGCGCCGATGCATGCCGCTCCCTTGCGCGCCCTCGGTCATGTGCACGATCCGGTCCCCGCCAGTTCCTTGACCAACCACCTCAGATGCTCCTGAAAAACACCGGACAGAGATCCAAAGCGGGGAGGATGGGCGGGTAGTGGAGCACCCATGGGGACACATCTCGAAGAACCATTGTTACTACAGGTGAGTAACTTCTCTTTCTTCTTCGAGTGGTCCCCGTGGGTGCTCCACAGTAGGTGACTACCCAGCAGTAACCCCAAGTAAGGAGGTGGGTACTCGATTCATGTGCAGCTTGCCCTCGAGAGGACTGCTGTCGACAGACGGGTATCCTCATCGAACACCCGATGCAGGGCGTAATGCTTGGCGAAGGTGTCGTAGGATGCCCAAGTTGCCGCTCTACAAATGTCTTTCAGCGTGATTCCCTTGAAGAAGGCCGTTGATGCCACCACCGCTCTGGTGGAGTGAGCCCTAGGCAGGGCCAGCAAAGGGGTCTTTCGAAGCTTGTAGCACAGTTTTATATAGGACACAATGTGCTCTGAAATTCTCTGGGAAGAGAGGCCTTCCCCTTTTGACCTGGGAGTGAGAGACACCAGAAGCCTGTCCGTTTTCCGGAAGGATTTGGTTCTGTCTATGTAGAAGGCCAACGCCCTCCTCGCATCTAGGAGATGCAGGCGCACCTCCTTGCTGGAGCTGTGAGGCTTCGGGTAAAACGAGGGTAAGACTATTGGTTCGTTAAGATGGAACTCCGAAGAAACTTTTGGAACAAAGGCTGGGTGTAACCGTAAGATCACCGCCTCCTTTGAGAATACTGTGCAGGGCGGCGTTGCCATCACTGCTGCGAGCTCGCTCACCCTGCGGGCTGACGTAATCGTAAGAAGGAAGATCGTTTTCATGGTAAGGAGTCGGAGGGGTACCATGGCTAATGGTTCGAAGGGTGGTCCCGATAGCGTGTGGAGCACCAAGTCCAAACTCCACGACGGTGGTAGAGGTTTTCGAGGGGGATACAGGTTTACCAGGCCCTTCAAGAACCTTGTGACAATAGGGTGGGCGAATACGGTGGGCCCTTCCTCTTTGTGCCGAAAAGCTGATATAGCTGTGAGGTGGACCTTTAGCGAGGACAGAGAGAGCCCGTCTCGTTTGAAGTCCAATAGGTATTCTAGTATTACAGTTATAGGAACGTCAAGAAGAGCTAATTGTTCGGCGGAGCACCATGCAGTAAAGTGTGTCCATTTCTGTTCGTAAGTCCTCCTGGTGGAGGTCCTTCGGCTACACTCTAAGACTTGTCGTACTCCCTCCGTACACGTGCTCTCTAAGGCGCTGAGCCATGGATTAACCATGCTTGTAGGCGTAGTCCCTGAGGGTGCGGGTGCACTATGGACCCCTGAGCCTGCGTAAGTAAGTCCGGCGCCACCGGTAGGGGGAGTGGTGGACGATCCGACATGCGCAGAAGCAAGGGAAACCATTGTTGCCGGTCCCAAGTTGGAACTATGAGTATCATGTGAGCTCTCTCCCTTCTGGCTTTCTGCAGAACCTTGTGGATAAGTGTTGTGGGGGGAAACGCGTAGAGTAGAGGGTCCTTCCATGAGATCATGAATCCGTCCCCCAGGGACCCCCGCCCTATTCCTACTCTGGAGCAGTACTGGGGACACTTCTTGTTGTACTGGGGGGCAAACAAATCGACTTGGGGAAACCCCAAGGTACGAAATATGCGCCGTAGCAGGTCGGAGCGGATCTGCCATGCGTGCATGAGTGCGAAGCGCCTGCTCAGTTGATCTGCCTTCATGTTGTGGTCGCCTGGCAAATACGAGGCTTTCAACGTTATGTTGTTGGCAATGCACCAATTCCACAGTCTGACTGCTTCCGCGCATAACGCACGGGATCGTGCCCCTCCTTGTCTATTGATGTAGAACATAGTGGAGGTATTGTCGGTATTGATCCCGACTACTTTGCCATGCAGGTATTTCCGAAAATGTCTGCACGCATTGAACACTGCTCTGAGCTCCAGTATGTTTATGTGCAGTGTCTGTTCCGCAGGGGACCATAGCCCTTGAGTCACCTTGCTGCCAATGTGCACTCCCCATCCTATGTGGGAGGCGTCGGTTGTAAGAAAAATAGAAATTTGTGGTTGGTGGAAGGGCACCCCCACTAGCAGGTTCTTGGGATTTTCCCACCACGCTAGCGATCTCCGTACCTCCGTCGTGGGCGATACTACCCTGTGGACGGTATGGGATGCTGGTTTGTAAACACTCGCCAGCCAACGCTGCAGGCTTCGCATGTGTAACCTGGCATTCTGTACCACAAATATAGCTGCTGCCATGTGCCCCAACAGTTGCAGGCACGTTAGGACTGGCACCGCCGGGCTGTAGCTCATGACTTGCACCAAGGAGTTGATGGTGCGGAAGCGGGCGTCGGGCAGGTATACTCTTGATGCAATAGAGTTTATGCGTGCCCCTATGAACTCTATATTTTGCGTGGCTTCGGTCTTTGACTTTGCGAGGTTGATAACTAGGCCCAGCGAAGTAAACGTGTTCACGGTGACGCGTATCATGCATCGGACCTCTGCCTTTGAGGCCCCTTTCAGTAGACAGTCGTCCAGATATGGAAAAATAAACACGCCCTGCCTGTGCAGGTAAGCTGATACCACTACTGCCAGGGTTTTGGTAAAGACTCTGGGTGCCGAGGATAGGCCGAACAGAAGAACCCTGTATTAGAGATGTTCCCCGCCGACCGTGAAGTGGAGGAAGCGTCTGTGTGCCAGGTGGATTGTTACATGAAAGTAAGCGTCTTGTAAGTCGAGGGCTGCAAACCAGTCTCCATCGTCCAGTGCCGTAAGTATGGAGGCAACTGTAATCATCCAGAAGCGCTGCTTGCACAAGTATCGGTTGAGGCCCCGTAGGTCCAAAATCGGTCTCCAGCCTCCTGTTTTCTTCTCTGTTAGGAAGTAGCGTGAGTAAAAACCTTTCCCTTGGAATTGTTCCGGCACTCTTTCCACCGCCCCTATGAACATGAGGTGATCTACCTCCTGCTTCAGCCTCGCCTCGTGGGAAGTGTCCCTGAGAGGAGGCTGGGTGGGAGGTTTCGTCGGTGGAAGTGACTGGAAGGGATCGTGTAGCCCATGGCTATAATTTCCAGCACCCATTTGTCTGTTGTGATCTTTTGCCATTGGGAGTGGAACGGTTTGAGGCGATGATTGAACATGAGGTGAGAGTGGCATTGAGCGATGGTGTTCATAGTGCAGTCCTCGACATACCCGTCAAACTTGCTGCCTCTGGGCTTGCTCCGAGGGTGTACGACTTTGTTGAGAACATCGCCTGGGGGCCCTGTACTGCTGCTGCTGTTGATGGCACCCTTGGTCATAGCCTCGCTGATATTGTGCGGGCTGTGGTTGGTAAGTGTAGCATCTTTGCTGAGGATAGAATTTCTTTTTCTTGTATGGGGGAGTGTAGATACCCAAGGTCTTAAGCGTGGCCCTCGAATCTTTGCTAGAGTGGAGGACCGAGTCGGTTGAATTTGCAAACAGCTTTTGCTTGTCAAAGGGAAGATCCACGATCTTCGCCTGTAGATCTCTGGGGATACCAGATGTCTGGAGCCAAGATTCCCTATGCATTACCACTGCTGCCGCTGTTGAGCGTGCCGCTGTGTCCACCACATCCAGGGTAATCTGAACTCCTGTTCGCGATGCCGCGTAGCCCCCTTGGACAATCGCCTTGAACACTGGCTTCTTGTCCTCCGGAAGTGAATCCATGAGAAAGGTGAGTCTAGAGTAATTGTCAAAGTTGTGGTTTGATAAATGTGTCGCGTAGTTTGCCATTCTCAATAATAGGGTAGAGGAGGAGTAGACCTTCCTGCCAAACAGCTCTAATTTCTTAGCATCTTTATCCGACCCCCCTGATTTGTACTGAGACATCTTCGACCTCTGCTGGGATGATTCAACCACCAAAGAATTGGGTTGTGGGTGGCTAAACAGGAACTCCATGCCCTTGGCTGGGACGAAGTACTTATCTGCCCTTTTGTTCGTAGGCGGAATAGAGGCCGGAGTCTGCCATATGTTAGTGGCTGACTCCATAATGGCTTCGTCCAGTGGGATAGAGATTTTAGATGAAGCCGGGGGTCTCAAATTTTTCAGGAGTTTATGGTGCTTCTCCTGTACCTCTGCTATTTGAATGTCCTGCATGTATGCTACTCTTTTGAACAGCTCTTGGAATTGTTTAAGGTCATCCGGAGGGCAGACATCCCTGGAGACAATCGCCTCATCTGGAGAGGATGAGGAGGAACCGCTCGGGTAAGCCTCCCCCAGATCCTCTGGCTCCCGAGTTCGCTGCTATGCTTGCTCCCTTGTGGGCTGTGAAGGAAAGTCTCGGGACTCTGGACCCAATTCCCCCTGGGACAACTGCGTTCCTCTCCCACAGCGAGAGTGTACACAGGAGTATTGACGAGGAGTGGGAGAGGATCTGCCCCTGGATCTGGACCTCCGATGTCAGTGTTCAGTATGATGAGGATGGCCATAGCAACATGGGCAAGGGCCCGGTGATGGAGACCTGGACCACGATCGGAGAGTGTACCCATGATGTCTGGGAGAGCGGGATCTCCGTGACGACATTGATAATGGTGAAGCTAGTTTGTGATAGTACTCAAGGGGATCCATGCTCAAAAATGGTGAAGGTGGCCTGAGCCACAGCGAAAGTGGTTGGAAGAACAGAGAGGGAGGCCCGAAATAAGCCGGTGGAGTTGCTGCCCGGTGATGTGGCGTGTGTATCTCGGGAGTGGGGCTGGGTGACAAGGGCATGACAGCCCTGTCTGGAGATGGACTGAGGTGCGGGGTTTTGGCTCTAGCCTTCCCCCTCCCCTGCAGGGTGGGCACCGCCCCCTCCCGTGCTGGGGATCTCGGCCCCGTTGTTGGCACTGAGCTCGGTACTGTCATCAGCGGTGCCACGCAGGTAGCTTCCTCCAGCGCCGGTAGGCCCCGTGCTGGGTGCCCCTGCGCCGTCGGCCCCGCAAGAGCCGGTGCTGCGTGTGGCAGCGCCGCCGATTCCAGCACTTGCTGCGCTGGCGCTCGCTGCACCTTCCGTGCCAACTGCTGTATAGTCGGAGGCCCGGCCTTGGCCATGTACACTACTGCGCTGCTGCTTTCACCAGCTGGCGGCTGAGGGCTCTGCGTTCCGCTCATTCTGCTCGCTGGGACCGCCGGCAAGGATCGAGCCGGGGAAAGTTTCTTCTTCTTCTGCACAGAAGGGGTCAAAGACGCTGCCTTCCTTTTATGTGACCCAGAGGGCCCTTCTGTGTGAGGCTTCTCCGGCGGCTCAGGCTGGAGGGCCTTATCAAACAAGATCATTTTGAGCCTCATTTCTCTGTCCTTCCTGGCCCTGGCTGTAAGCTTACCGCAGTGCGAACACTTCTGGGTAACATGAGACTCCCCCAGGCAACGAATGCACTCACTATGCCCAACAGAGGCCGGCACAGCCTCGCAGCATGACTCACACTTCTTAAACTCCGAGGAAGCCATTGTGGTGAGTCTTTACTGTTAATCGGGTACTTAGCCGCTAATTAGCGCGTTCTACTACCCAGATAACATTCACAGCCCTCAAGGTAGCGAACGGCTTAAGACAGCCTTCTTTGTCCGCTCCCCTTCCCTACGTCCTCTTCTCTCTACTGTATTGTATGTGTTGTTTTGGTTTTTTTTTCATCTTTTTCTTTTTAATAGGAAAAGAAAAACAAGCTAACAAGGAAAAACAACTCTCTTATCTGTCTCAGACTACAGAGCCGGAACGGATTCCATCTGCAGCCGTTGGCAGTTGAGAAGGAACTGGAGGGGACCGGATCGCACGCATCACCGAGGGCGCGCAAGGGAGCGGCGCGCATCGGCGCATGCGCAATCCAGTGGAAACTGCTAGAAGAATTCCGATCTGCGGCGCCAGGTGAGCCTGACACCTACTGTGGAGCACCCACGGGGACCACTCGAAGAAGAACATGTGTTTGTTGCACTGGGATTATTATTGATCAGAACCCGTTAGCAGCATGGACATGTCCTCAGAAATGGGGGTTGAAGCGTGAAGAGACATGAATCTCTAGAACATCTGATATGTAAATATTTTGCCATGCTGGCTATAACAATGCCACAAATCACCTGTTTTCACTTCTGTGTGACATGGCAAAGAAGGTGGAGGCAGTATTACCACCTACTAGGGATGCAATACTTAATTGGCTAAGCGGCTAAACACTCGGCTTAACCAGCTAACCAACTAAACAGGCTGGGGTGGCAGCAGGGCTGGAATGGCACCTCGCTGCAGACGGGGGCTGCTCCTTTGGCACTGCCATTGTATACAGGGCACTCCAGAGTGGCTGGAGCAGCACCAGTCTGCAATGACCCAGCAGCACCACGGGTCAGGGATGCTCCAGCAAGGCTGAAACAGGGACCAACATTAACTTATCTTGGTTTGGGACCAGTCAGTACCACAGGTGCTGGAGCAGGGAGGTTACAATGTGTTATTGAAATACAAATATCTGTAAAGAAAACATCCAAAATATTTAAATAAATGGGATTCTGTTTCTGTTTAACAGTATGATTAATCATACAACTAATCATGAATCACTTGACAGCCCTTTTTTTTTTTTTTGTTTAACAATTTATATATTTATTTTCTCTTTGTATATGAGAATTCGGTGTCTGCTGCAGATGTCAAATCATCAAAATATCTCCCGAATCTAATGAAAGATGAACATTTAAATAATAAAATGAACATTTAACAGACTCTGACCCTTTGAAATGAGATACCCTATTGTTATATTAAAAGTCTTTAAAGAGAAATTTTTAGGCTTTAGAAAGCACAATAATGCATCAGTGATTTATTTTTTAAGAAGTCACATTACAACAAGAAGATTAAGAGAATCAGTCTTGTTCAGTGAAAGGCATTAAGGTGGGCAATAATGAAAAACACCACAAAATAAATGATGGTGGGGATTGGTAGGGTTTTGTAAGTCAATCTTATTTTTTGTAAATTTATGCATGGCAATCTAGCATAAAATCCATTTCCTTTACAAATAACAGAAACAGTTTAAGACAGACACTGAGTTTTATGTATAGATCAACAAGACCATTCTTGTTCACCATTCAAGAATTATAGTGGAGTACTAAATGAAAACAATATTTTAACCTGCTACACCTGCATGCTAGAAACAGTAGTCCCTTAAGTTATGTTCCCACACACTCCCACACTACCTGAATTTCGCATAAGTTGGGGGGGGGCGGCTCTTTCCCCCCAGCGGAATGCACTTTCTGCAGCTGGGGAAGCAGCAGGAGCACCTGGAGCTCCTTTTGAAAGGTAAGTCCTAAGGTGGGGGGGGCACAGTTGGGGAGGGTTAAGCCTGAGCGTGGGTTGGGGAAGGGAAGCAGGAGGTTAAGCCTGGGGTGGGTTAGGGTTGAAGGGGGGCGAAGTGGGGGGTGAAGTTGAGCGGAAGCCGCATGCAAGGGGTTGAACCACAGCAGTGGGGGTTGAGCTGGAGCCATGGGAGTGCTGGGAGCAGGTCAGCGCTGGGAGCGGGGAGCCAGAGCCGTGCAGGAAGGTGGTTAAGCCAGGCCGGGAAGGAGTTGAAACAGCGTCGGAGGGAGGTTGAACATGGAGGGGGCTTGAACAGGGTCGCGTGGACCCGGGGGGGAGGGGGAGGGCAGCTGGTTTGAGCCAGGGCCAGGGGAGAGTGGGATTCTGAGTTGCACTTTACTTGCAACTCCAAATCACACATTTTGGGGGTTTACTGAATTTAAAAGAGAAGTTATACCGAGTGCATAGGGAGGAAAAAATATACTTTAATGGTTATAGTTCAGATATGTACTGGAGAACAGAAAACAGCAGCAAACATGTTCCATTTAAAACAATGATACAAAACTGTATGCACAGTTTGGCTAAATATTTGTGATAATCATATTCCAGTTACCCCAGAGGAAGAACTGGAGCATGAAACCCCCCAAATAAGCACCCAAATACTCTCTACAATCTTATTTTTCTATAAAAGTATGTCAAGTGAGGTTTTTTACTAACACTGGTAACACCGCTCATGAACAGCGCTATGAAACAGATGTATTAACACTGTGAGGAAGCATGGCTACCTATTGATATTACACATTCAAGTCTGATCAGGGCTTCTCTCAGACAGGAAGGTAGGTAGCTACTTCCCTCTCCCTAAGGTAAATTAGGTATTATGTAAATTAAACAATGAAAACTTCATTTATATATGAGCCAACACATGGTGGCCGTGTCTACACGTGCCCCAAACTTCGAAATGGCCACGCAAATGGCCATTTTGAAGTTTACTAATGAAGTGCTGAAATGCATATTCAGCGCTTCATTAGCATGCAGGCGGCCGCGGCACTTCGAAATTGACGCTCCTCGCCGCCGCGCGTCTCGTCCAGACGGGGCTCCTTTTCGAAAGGACCCCGCCTACTTCGAAGTCCCCTTATTCCCAACAGCTCATGGGAATAAGGGGACTTCGAAGTAGGCGGGGTCCTTTCGAAAAGGAGCCCCGTCTGGACGAGACGCGCGGCGGCGAGGAGCGTCAATTTCGAAGTGCCGTGACCGCCCGCATGCTAATGAAGCGCTGAATATGCACTTCAGCGCTTCATTAGTAAACTTCGAAACGGCCACTTGCGTGGCCATTTTGAAGTTTGGGGCACGTGTAGACGTAGCCAGTAAGAAGTTAACAGAAAATGATGAACAGCATGGGGCCATCCTGTTTGTGGAGATATAAGAAATGTGGAGAAGTTTAAGGAGAAGCAAGAAGTTACCACTTAAGGGACAAAGAGGCCAGCACCAGTGTTCCCTGGAAACTGTGTACTAGGGTGGTCACCCAGGAGAGACTCAAATGCTGCCTAGCTGGTTAGCAGAGCACTCCACAACAGCAGTGTGTGTATCTATTGGTGGTGCACATCCACACAAGCCTCAGCACACAATTCATTCCATACATGGATGGAAATAATGACAGAGAACATTGACCAGAACTCTTCAAATCCACAAAAAATGGGGCCCTCACCACATGGATTAAGGGCACTGATTGGATTGTAACAGTAGAATTGCCTAGAAGAAGACTGCAATCTGATAAATTGCAGACACTGAAAAACTTCTGTCACCATTTCTGGTTTCCATTTTTCTTGTTTACTCTTGTTTATTCTTGTTTACTTGCATCATTATTCTTATTAATATACTTTTATTTTTAATGTTACCATAAAATCATCCCAGTGCTGTGCACTTAAGTGGGGATCCTCAACTAAATAACAGGCTGCTCTGTGCACTGTCTTTTTAGAAGCAGGACAGTTGGCCATTTCTATGAGTGTCCAGTGACAGAAGCTGGATATAGATATTACATACAACTACTCTCTTGGGGGTTCACGAAGTGTTACCTGCAAAGCTGCCACATGACTGACAGAATTGTGAGGAGTTTGCTGGTGAGGCAGACATGCTGCCATGCCAGGGAGCTGAGGCAAGGAGCTGACACAAGTTAAACTCCAGCAAACTGTCATTTTATTGCTGGTTCAGCACCCAGTAGGTCAATTTCCAACTCACTTGTACCTCATGGACAACATAAGTTTTCAACTTTTCTTTATGTTACTAGAGCCACTGTCACGAAAACTGGTTCTTTTCTTAAGTAATTCACCTGACTTGCTTTCTTAAATACCACTTGAAACCTTAATCCTCTGTGACAAGCCAACTAATTCTTGAAGAAGTATTTACGATGTCAAGACAAAAAACATGCTCTCCGCTAAAAACATGCACTACCATTAGCAGATGAGACAGCATCAAAGACCACGCTTCACATGAATATTCCTATCAATATATTCAAGAAAGAAAATCAGCAGGTTTTTTTCCCCAGAATCTGAAATGTATGTTACTATATACAGAGAGCGTAGATTTATTTCTTTTAATCACAGTGTCGTACCTGTGTGAAATATTTTCCATCATGTTTCAGGACTTTCATTGAAAGGTCAAGAATCAAGCGTAGAAACTCCCACGTAGAATCTGGATATAAAGAATGAATCAGAATCTTCAAGTACTATTGACTTACTAGGCATTGCATAGCTAACATTTCAGCACTGATACTGAGTATTTTAGAAGGGTGATCATTTTGCTCCTTTATTAGTTTAAATAAAGTGTTGGTTACCAGCTCTCGGGCTCCTGGGATTTTTGTCAGTTTTTTTTTTTTAAATTTTCTGAGAGACTTTGCTTAAACTCATAGTGTATTTTCCCACACTTCTTTTCATGAGTTCACACTATTCAGCTGCTTAAAGTCAAACTAAAGTGATAAACAGAAAAAACTTCTGGGGAAAAAACCCCAAGCCCTTGATGCCAGTAATTGGATTTTAAACACAGAACGCCAACAGAAAAATACAGTAAAACCCTGGTTATCCAACATAATTGGGACTGATCAATGGTCGGATACCCAAAAATGGCAGCCAATCAGGGGTGGTGGGGTGGGTTGTGGAGGAGATGGCTAGGGGTGGGGGGGGCTGTCTGGGCTCCTTCTGAAGTGCTGCTGGCTGGCTCCCTGGGGCTGGCTGCAGGATGTTGACTACTGTGGAGCAGCTCCCTTAGGTTGGCTCCCTGGGCAGGCAGCCTCCACCAGTCCTGCGGTGCGGAGCCCCAGCCAGCCTGGGCAGGCAGCCACTGCTGGTCCTGGGGGGGCTGCCTGCTGCCCAGGTTGAGCTGCCAGCTGCGCAGTGCTGGGGGAGATTAACCAACCCCCCAGTTATCAAAGATTCCATTTCATCCCACACCACCCACCTCAGGTGATGTCAGATAAAATGGAGTGTTGGCTGACTGGGGGGCTGGATAACTGGGGTTTTTCTATATTTCAATACTAATAAGGTAATGAAATTTCCACCCAGCCAAGAGGTATAGAGGAGGCAAACATACAATACTAAACTAGAGAGGTTGGGGTGTAAGTGACATTCCCCCTTCAGCTCTAATTTTTCACACTACAAGGTGTATACTGGTAAGCAGTTCAGGATGAAAGTAAGAAAAATATAAAGAAAAAGATAACGTTGATTCTTTAAATCATTGGATACACCCATGAAAGTAACCTCAGGAAGATTTAGCGTGTTTTGCAAGCATACCTTCAATCACAACTCAAGCTAACGGTTATCTGTTATCTTGAAGGTACACAGGAGGGAGATCTACCTCTTCATTTAGCCATTCCATTCCCACGATGCCTTCTATAAGGAAAATTCTATTCTCCCACAGACAGGGCATCTTATGTTCCTAAAGTGTTTTTATATCCATATTTTAATATAATAGTGTTACAGTTCAGAATAACTGACGTCCTCAACTGTTTTTAAAAGGATCTCAACTTTGAGATTTACTAATAAGCAATCACTGGTGTTCTGCAACCTTTGATGTTTTCTTTTTGTCTGTTTTGTTTGGAGTCTGCAACTGGATTTCACCACCACCCAGAAATGTTGATCAAGGAATAAGCAACAGCATGGGGGTTAAAATGCAACAGAATTAGGACCTGGAGCCACTATAAAACATTTGGAGAGAGTTTTCCCATGCTGTGCTGAAAGGTCAACCCATCTTTTTGAATACGCGCTGAAGGGAACGGTTTTGTGCAGTTATTCCATATAACTGACAAAACAGTTTTTCCCTCTTCTGTCTGAATACTGGATCCATAGCCATATGAGTCATCTGGTCTGTAAACCACATATAGCTGAAAAACACCCTGGGTTGGTACCAATAACAGTATATCTAAACATGGCAAATACCTGCATTCTCAAAAAATGCTTTTGGAAAAGTCTGTAAAAATCCTGTTTAACTCAATTTTCTCTAAGTGACATCTAGCCTAATATGAAAAAAACCCAGTATTTCAAAAATACAAATCAAAAGCTTAAACATTGAACTTTTAAAAATTCATTATAATAGAGAGAGAAAAAACAGAATTATTACTAGAGTTCATGTCCAAGCATACTTGTGTAACCAAGTTATATATTATGATGAAGTCTAAAACTTATTAAATGTGCAACACTGGAAACTAATGGAAAGTAGAAAGGGACTGGAATGAGGAAGGGTACTGCTATAATCATTCACGGCACCATGTCTAAATATAGGCCCTGTCATGCAGTTCATTGCTTGTGGGTTTAGGGACATGCCTAATGGGGTAAATTCAAAAGATCAAAGTCTGAGTCTGGGAACTCTAAAGGACAGTGGCTGTATTCCACCAGAGCTCCGCATACTTCTTGGTTCCGTATAAAATTATTGCCAAAGGTTGCAGTATGATTAAAGTAGCTCATATTGTACCATCACCCACAGAGAAAGTCAATTCTTGGCGGCGGTGCCAGGAGATGAGAAGAAGAAGAAGAGAGAGAATAACAGTGGGAAGAAAGACTTCAAAAAGAAATCTGGGCATAAAGTGTTCCGACCTAGAGTGGCAACTCACATATAAACTCAGGCTTAAACAAAGACTGCGAATGGCTGGCTAAATACAGAAGCAGCTTCCCCTCCCTCGGTGTTCACACCTCCAGATGAACTGCTGGTAGTAAGCCTCACCCTTGCTGACTGAGCTAACCTTGTTATCCCCACCCTTGGTCTGGCTTATTTATACCTGGCCCTGCAGATTTCCAAGACCAGCATCTGAAGAAGTGAGTCTGTGCTCATGAAAGCTCATGCTCAAAACTTTTCTGTTAGTCTATAAGGTGCCACAGGACCATTCATTGCTGAACTCACATATAGTGACACTCTAATACATGTATTGATAAAAACATAAAACATATCTCCTTCTGAGCACATAAAATAGTTTTCCCCTCCCCCATTTCCTATAGCCCAATTAGAGAAAATGTACATTCATGTTCCACAAGTCACAAATCAATGGCAAGCTGAAAAAATATATATATTTGTGTTTCTGAAAGTCATCAACTTGGGGAATGGTGGTAAGAGGAAATAAAAGATCCTGATGGGACATTTACCCCAACATTTATAAGGAAAGTATTCCTCACATCTTCTCTCCCAATTTAGAAACTGAATAGAAATATTAGAAGCCCCGACTGTCACAATTCTTCTCTCTGCCTGCCTGCATGTGCACTCCCTCCTCACCCTTTCTTTTTTTTTCTAGTGCTCTTAATTACAAGAGCATCCCTGGTCTTGAAGGAGCACGTTACTCATAAAAACTGCTGCTAACACCACCCCATGCACCCTGAATGGCTGAAATAAACTCTTGGTAAGCACACTGTTTGCTTCCTTGCTGTGCAATGACTACACGCTCCTCACCACCAACACTGGGAGTGGAGGTGGTGGGGGCACAGGGAGAAGAGATGATGTACTTGTGGGTATGTCTGCACTACTGCAAGAGAAGAAAAGCCATGTCAGAGAGTCTCAGAGTCTGTATCAACTGACTCAGGCTCACACCAAAGGACTGGAAATAGCAGTGCAGACATTCCCACTTGGGCTGAAGCTCAGGTTCTGAAACCCAGCAAGGGGCATGAGAACAGCCACACTACTATCTTTAGCTCTACAGTGTAAGCCCTACATCAAATTACCCAGGCTGAGATTCAGTGTCCCAGGTTTGGTTTGGTTTTGGCAGTGTAAAGGTACCCCGCTGTTGCACTCTGCTGTTTATCTTTTGAAACAACTGGCTGTGACCTAGGAGTTCCATGGAACTAGGTGCTCCAAGCTGGAGTGTGCCTTTCACTAGCCAATGCTCAGCAGGCTTAGAGAAGAGTATTTATGTGGCCCATGCAGTTGGGGAGCTGACCCCTGACAAGTACAGACAAGGTTTCCTCCAGCTGAAAAGGGGAGGGGGTGCAGCCAAGAGGGGAGAAGAGAGGGAAGGGGCAGCAGGGTTCCTCACAACCCTGAGAACCTTGAAGCATCTCAAGAAGCATCATCTAAGGGTTTTTAAAGAAAGCCGAATTTTAACCCTCAAAATAATATTTTGCTGCAAACTATCAAGAAAGTGAAGTATTAAAAACAAGGAAAAAAATAACGAAAGAACCTTCTTCTGGAGACGTGGAGATTGGAACAGCTGTCAGATCATTAATTACATAATCAAACATCCTTCCTTCTTTGGCATACCTCTTCATTACTGGAATACAGTCTTCTATTAGAACCTGAAAAATGAGTATGTCTTAATAAGTAATCAAAACCCTCAGACTGACTGGAAAAGATGATGTGATTTACAGGAAGTAAAATGGCAAAAGGGGTCTGCATTAAGACTGACTTTCACACGAGGCTCTGTTCAGCTTGTTACAACCTCTAAGACAGGAGGCAATGCTGAAGGGATGAGGAAGCAGACTAGAATTTCCATTCTCAGCTTTGTCGATGACTGCTGGGTGACCGTTTGTACCTGTGTTATTCCCCATTTTGAAGATGGGGAAATAAAAACTGTCCTCACAAGGTAATGTTTGAGATCCCTGGATGAAAGCTATTTGGCACATGCAAAATGCAAACAGGCAGCGTTTGCTCATTTCCCTCCAAGAAAATGAATTAGTATTTAAGGGTACATCCTTAGGAAGAATAAAAGAGGGTTAACTCACCTGTGCAGTAACTGAGGTTCTTCGAGATGAGTGTCCCGTGAGTGCTCCACTCCAGGTACTGGTGCATTCCTGTGCCTTTGCATGTATGCTTTTGCAGCAGCGTCCCTCTGGGTCACATGCATGCATGTGCACCAGCCTGTCTCTCAGACATTCCCCTCCCAACCCCCGTTCAAAGAGCTGCGCAAAGGACCCACCCAGAGCCTTCAGGTCCCTATCTAACTGTGGAGTTTCTGAACTGTGGTGTAGGGTGGAGGAGGGTTCGTAGTGGAACACCAAGGGGTACACTCATCTCAAAGGACCTCGGTTACTCTACACGTGAGCAAACTTCATTTTTCTTCTTCGAGCATTGTCCCCATGGACGTTCCACTCCAGGCATCTTAACAGCAGCTTCCCTTAAGATGGGACTTCAGAGTTGGCAGAATAACTGGTGAGAGTACCCCTGTTCCCAGGCACATGCACCTGAGATGCCTGGGTGATGGCATGGAGATGGCACAGTGATGGGTGACAGTATGTTGGGACGTCCATATCGCTGCCTTGCAGAAGATGTCTACCAATAGCACAGTGTGCAGGAATGCTACCGAAGTGGCCACCGCTCTGATGGAGAGTGAGATGGATTTTGTGTGTCACCCTATGTAGGAGGGGTGTAGGTGGGAAGGCATAGGCCCAGTACATGTGACAGTCAAGGAGAAGAGCATTTCCCATTGAGTTCTTGCCTAGGCCCGCCCTGGAACAATATTTCATGCATATCTTGTTCTTGTCACAGCAAAGAGGTCTATGGCTGAGTAACCCCATTGGTTGATTATGGCATGCAGGATCTTGTCATTCAGTTCCCACTTGTGTCACCTGAGTTCGCCTGCTATTGAGAGCCAGACAGTTCCAGTACGTTTATACGAGCATTCCGCTAGGTCATGGACCAGAGGCCCTGTGCCATCTGACGTTGTAAGTGAGCTACTCACCCTGTGAGGCAGGCATCCGTGGTAAGAATACGCGTGGGTGGATCCTGAACAAATGGGATTCCCGAGCATAGGTTTCCGGGTTGCGTCCACCAAATAAGAGAGCCTTTCACCTTGGCAGGAATGGTGAGTGATAGCGTCAATGTACATTTGTGCGGCTTGTAAACAGCAGCAAGCCAACCTTGCACACTTTGCACGTGTAGTTGTGCATGCCTGACCACAAAAAACTACACGCAGCCATGTGGCCTAGTAGTTGGTAGGTATTGCGGCGCTGTGGTTTGTGGGGCAGGTCGTAAGGAGGTTACAAAGTTGGTGATGGACTGGACTGGTGAGGGAGGCAGTAGCTGCAGTGGCAGCAAGGTGAACCCCAATGAATTCCAGATGCTGTGAAGGTGGTTGTTGATTTTTTCTGTGTTTATGTGCGGGCCCAAGCATTTCACTGTCATGATGGTGTTGTGAGTGGCTTCTTCCCATGTTGGTGCTTCCAGAAGACAATCATCAAGGTAAGGAAAGATGATTCCTTGTTTTCTGAGGTGTGTGGTCACTACTTCAAGGAGTTTGGGAAAAACTCTAGGGGCTGTGGAGAGTCCAAAGGGCAGAACTCTGTATTGGTAGTGGGCAGCTCCTACTGTAAATCTCAGAAAACATCTGTGGGCCAGTTGTATGACGACACGAAAGTAAACATCTTGCAGGTCGAACTTGGGCTGAAAATTTGTCCCCCTGTTCTAGCGCTGGGAGAAGGTGAGCATTTTCAACATATTTGTTTAAGCCTCTTAGGTCGAGAATTAAGTCTCAATTCTCCTTTCTTTTTTGGGTATTAAAAAATAGCGTGAATAAAAATCTTTCCTTCCATGTTGCTAGGGAACAGGTTCTGTGACCCCCAAGTTGAGGAGATGGTCTACATCCTGACATAACATTTGTTCTTGAGAGGGATCCCTGAAAAGGAACAGGGATGGAAAGAGTGTGAGGAGGCTTTGAAAGAAAGGGGAACATGTAGCCAGATCTGATGATTTCTAATGTCCATTTGTCAGTGGTAATCGTTAGCCATTCATGATAGAAAGGTCAAAGACGTTTGGAGAAATGGAGGGTTGATTGCACTAGAAAGGGGGAGAGATCTTCTGGACTCTTGACCAAAACTTCAAATGTGCTTAGTTGAGGATGAAGGTTGAGGCGTTGTGGTCGATGGTAGTGGACAGCACTGCAGATTCTGTCTGTATCATTGCTGTCATTCGTTATAAGCTCGTGGCTGTTGTTTAGAGTAATATGAGTATCTATTTCTCTGGTATGGTTGGTACCGAAGCTGACGTTTTGTTGTGGCAGGTATCCACACGCCCAAAGATCACAGAGTGGCTCGACAGTCCTTCATGGAGTGAAGCACACCATTGGCTGGCTCTATGAAAAGCTTTCTGGTGTCGAAAAGGAGATCTTCCACTGTGCTCTGGATCTCTGTAGGGAATGTGGTAGAATCGCACCAGGAGGCCCGCCTCATAATTATCGCGATGGCTGTGGTTCACACAGCTGCATCCATGGTGTAAAGAGCTAGTTTGAGTGACAAGGGCTTGAAATGGCTGTCTTTTGTCTTCTGGGAGATCCCTGATCAAGTCTGTAAACTCTGCATAGTTTTTGCGGCCATATTTGGCAAGCAGCGCAGTGTAACTTGCAACCTTAAACTGGAGTGTGGCTGAAGAATAACTTTGCAGCCAAAGATGCCCAGTCTCTTATTATCTTTATCTGCTGGGGCAGCCCTGGGCTGCTGCTGTTTTGGCCTTTTGATGTGCTGCCTCTACCAATAGAGAGTTTGGAGCAGGACGCGTGAACGTGAAGAGAAATTCTGAGCCCTTGGGGGCATACAGTACTTGTGATCAGATTTCTTGCCTGTGGGTGCTGCGGCTGCTGCTGGTGCCTCCCACTCTGATTTTGCTGGGTTTAGAATCGTTGTACTGGTGGGTAAAGCAATCTTAATCAAGGAGGGTGGCTGTAGTGTATCAAGTCAACTTGTGTGGGGTTTCTGACACCTCCTCCATATCAATTTGAAGTTCTGCTGCTACTCGTTTAAACAGGTCCTGAAACGGGGTATAATCATCCAACGTGTGTGACAATGGGGGTGGAGCAGCCTCATCAGGTTGATAAGACACGTGATCCAGCATGTCCTCTGGTTTATCAGCCACAGGTAAGTCCTGTTCTGCCTCAGTGGACTGTGGGGGTAATGATGTGGGGGGTGGGGTGGGGGGTGAGGCTGTTACTGAGGAGACTTGCAAATCTCGGTGCTGAGTATAAGTCTGTGGTGTGGGCAGCTGTGGACTGTAAGCTGAGCTGACAGAGCTGCAGGGTGCTTTGCAGGGGAGGAGTGACGAACGCTTGCTTGCCTCAGCGCCATGGTGCTGCAGTCAGAGCAGACTGGCTGCCAGTGCCAAGTCTGAGGTGCTGACAGTGCTGCGAGAGCAACAGGGAGGGCGGCTGCATTTGCTTCGGCACCGATGCTGCCTGAGGTGCCTGAAGCACTGACGGAGCTCCCTCCCAGAGCTGTCTGTGGGGGCGGCAGAGATCTTGTTGGAGAGCATTTCTCTCTCTTATGTGCGCTCTGTGGCGAATAAGCCTGATGCTTTTTTTCTGCGTTCAGCAGCTTTGGGGACCTCGTGAGGGACATTGTTACACAGCCTTTTGCTGAGCATACCCCCTGCTCTGGGTCAGAGGTTGGTCAGAGAGACTTCTCCATTAGCAGGAGTTTCAGCCTCAAGTCTCTGTCTTTGCATGCCCTGGACTTCATTTGGAACAGTGGACACATGTCTGAGGGATATACCCCTGGTCCAAACAGCAGTCACACTGGCTGCGTCCATCAGAAACCAGCACAGCCTCCCTGCAGGAGGCCCATCTCCTGAAGCCCGGGAAGCCAGGCATTTCTGCAGAAGCTGCTAAAACAGCTGATGCAGTTTCCCCCTGGCACCTTCCTTTTCTTTTCTTCTTCTAAAAACAGTAAATAACAAACTAACTGAGAAAACTGTTACAATTTGTTATAAAACTGTGAGGGGCTTGCTGGTAAGAGTGACTGCCGCACCCTGTCTCCCACCAGGGATGGTAAAAAGGGAACCAGAGGCTCCAGGTCCTGCACGCAGCAGCTTAAACCATGGGAGGGGCGGGGGCAGGGAGGGATGAGGGTCAAGAGACAAACTAGCACAAGTGTGCACAAGCAACACGGAAGGTCACTGCTGCAAAAATCTCTCTGCAAGAGCATAGGGATGCCTGGAGTGGAGGACAACTCTCGAAGGAGAACCTTGCAGGTAAAATACAAAACTATGACCCAGTAGACCTGGTCTGATAGACACTGGTTATACACAGTAACCCAGTTTCTTCTTTCCAATGAGCAGTGGTAGGCCTTTACAATATTTAGTCATATGCACAGATTTGCCAACACATTTGAAACAAGTAAAAGCACAGATAAAACCAAAATAAAACTCCAAACATGTGACTGTGAGATTCCGAAGGATGCACTACCACTGAATTAGGTCTATCATTTGTATTACTTCTCAGGCAGTTTATACTGGGAGTTATTAGATAACATTCTCTATTTTTATATTAATATTAAACCATTTTCATTCATCTACTAACAAAGCATAGTGAATGGCAAAACTCCTTAATATGCTCCATGTTTAGAATTCCAACTGTGGGTTACAAATATTAAAAAGCAGAACGGGCCTGGGGGTGGGGAGTTAAATAATTCAAAATTAATGGATCAGTGTTTTGAACACAACCTCCTGGTACAAACTGTACAATGATTTGGAAATACAGATACGGATTAAGGAAAGAAAACATTAAAAAGTCAGATGACATATACATTACATTGCCAGGTCTAAATTTAGATCCTGTGAAATATTTTCATTTGTAAATGTTACTTGCAATGAAGGCAGCACACAGATTACCTGATAGCATTCTCCTTTAAGATTGTCTAAGACATCTCCACATGTTTTACGCATGAATTTTCTACATCCATCAATCACCATTTGGTCAATGTTTAAATTTGGTTAAGGAGCTCTAAAATCTGTTCCTCTTTTATTAACCGGTTTGGGGATTTCTTTTCTTTAAGTGAAAGATACAGTTAAACTTATGACGGGAGAGTAATGCATATATTTACTGCAACATCTAGGCTTAGGAATTAATTCCCAACCTCAATAAGAGGTTTACAATATTATCAGTTGAACCTCTCTCATCGAGAACCCTTGGAACCTGATCAGAATCAAATGAGAGAATCTGCCAGACCACAGGAGGTCAATATTGTCTAGTACAGTGTTCCTTAGATCTTTTAAGGCCATGGAACACCAAACAATAGTTTTTATTTAGAAAACCTATGAAAATTTTCTTCAAAAAATTTTGTCAGGCCAAAATAAATTAAAAAAAAAAAAACTAGCAATGCATATGGCAAAAACAAAAGGAAGTAATTTAATTAGGTATCATAGAAATGAAAAAGTAACATTGTATTTGGTTTTAATAACAGAAAATATGTATGCTCATGGCAGGCCTGTAAGCTGTTCATGGAATACCAGTGTTCCATGGAATATAGTTTAAGTCACACTGGTCTAGTACATTACCAACACTTCCATGGCTTACTGGGCTCTGAGAAAATATCTGGGGGTAAATTAGAGCGAGATACTGCACAGAACACTGAGAGCCAGGACTAGTGGCTATAAACAAACTTTACAGGACCATGGGAAACTTGGCCACTCCCATGATAAATGACCATCCAGCTAACTAAAATCATTATGGATTACAGATGTTGCTAGACAAGAGTGTTCTGGATTAGAGAGGTTCAACCTGTATTTATATTACAAAAGAATTCTTTCCAACCAGCATTGTTGGCACCATAGTTTAACATACATTTTAAAAGTGCAATGCTTCCACAAAATGGTTTACAGCTAATGAAATTTGCTATGTACAGTAGCTAACAGCAAATCAGATCTAAAATATGGAAAGTTGAAATTGTATTTATACAGCTGCCTTTGGATCATTTTCTTTAACTTATATCTGAAATAGAGGATATGGTTGACCCATGTGCTATCATCATCAAGAATGAAATCCTTCCCATTGATGTCAGCAGCTGCAAGTTAGCTAAAACAAGGAAATCTGGATTCAGCTCGAAGTGCAGGAAATGCTATCTGAGAACTACAATTTGCATGAGGAATTAGGCCTATAACACCTGATAATGATCTGTATTCACCATGTGTCTGCATGCTACACTGACTGGTAAAATCATTCCTGGCGTTTTGGCTTACAGAGAGCCAGTCTCCCAACACAAATGCATATAAGAGTAGGGTGACCCTACCTCCCTGTCCCAAAAACAGGAGAGGGAGATTTGGGGGAGAGGCATCTCCTCCCGGCTCCACCAAGCACCAGGGAGCCTGGAAGGAGGCAGCAGCTGCCAGCACTCCCTGGGAACCCCGGGGAAACGGCAGCCACCGGCCCTGCACTGGAGCCCCGGGAAGCTGCAGCTGCCAGTGCTCCCTGGGAGCCCCAGGGAAGAGGCAGCCAACAGCGACCCCCAAGGAGCCCTGGAGAAGGATCAGCTGCCGGTGATCCCCAGGAAGTGGCAGCCCCCAGCAGCTCCCCAAGCCCTGTGTAGCTGTGGGCGGAAAAGGCCAGTGGGGGCGGGTGGCCTAAATATGGGACAATGAGTCCCTTTTTAAAGATAAGTCACAATGCCTTTTTGGCATCCCAGATACAGGACCGTCCCACCCAATATGGGGTGGTCACCCTATATAAGAGACATTTAACTTTAGGTTCCCAAGGTACAAAAGGAAGGGTATGTTTTCTTATTCAAATGAATGGTCATTTACTGAAAGGATATCTCCACCATGGTGACCATCTTTGGTTTCAGTTTGACTATTTCATACAGTATACCCCCATCTCCACCTCCTAGGATAAGCACTTCTTTCCCATTGAAGTCTTCTTTACCACTGCCCATTATGGCTTGTGTATATGCCAGGTCACTCTCTGCCAGATCTGGAAGCAACAAAGAAGAAGCTGGTCAGAAGCTTTACGTGTTTAAGTCTACTAATCACAATATCAATGGGAAACTAAAAAAGGTGTGTTCTGACAAAATAAAAATCCAAATGACTTCCAGCTTCAGACCAAAGTGCATTGTAAAGTGACCATACTTACTAACATCCCCACTGAGGATAAGAATATTCCCAAACTGTTTTGAATGTAGAATTTTAATATTCTGATAAGGCGAATCTTCATCATAAACAACCTCATCTATGTCATACTCTACCAAACGGCCATCAGCTGTGGGCCAATATCTGTCAATGGCTTCTCCTCGCACAATTGCAGGCAATCTAAGGAAGGGAAAAACAAAAACTCTTCACAATTCATTAACAAACCCCCTTAGTACTTAACATTTTATCATCGTGAGGACTACAGTACAGATTGAACCTCTCATCTGGCACACTGAAAATCTGACTGGTCCAGAACAAGAGAATTTGCCAGACCACGGGAGGTCAATATTGTCTAGCAGCTTTATCAACACTTCCACTGCTTACTGGCCTCTTAGAAGACATTCAGGAATAAATTAAAGCTAAACAGCAGCACAGAACACTGAGACCCAGGACTGGTGGCTGTAAACAGACTTTATGGGACCACTGGAAACTTGGCTACCCCCACAATAAGTGGTCATCCAGCTAACTAAAATCATGCCAGATTATGCACGTTGTTGGACTAGAAAGGTTCAAACTGTAGTATGCAACTGAGCATAGTTGACACCTATTCAAAAACATGGTTATCTCAGATTTCACAAGAAAACAGAATCCAAATAGCATTCATACAAAAAATAAAAGTTTGCAAATACGATTTTCATTTTTTATCTTCAGTAAGATTGCACTATCAAATTGTGTGTAAGGCTCAAGAAGGTAATTTTAAATATTTTAGCTAGAAGTCAAATATACAAGGATTGTGAGAGTTTACAGATAATCTGGGTAGTGATATGTTAATTTAGCACTATTCTCGCATTTCCATCCGTGAATCGGTCTTTCATTCTCCCTAACATGATTTGTGCAGACACTTATTCTGAAACTAGAACTTGAAAATAAATGATACAAATGTAGAACAGGGATAAAGAGACACAAAACAAGTTTAAGCAGTCTGTCTTTATTTTTAATGTAGATGTGAAACACATTTGGTTATTTCCACCAGAACCTGCATTAACTTCTGAAAATCTGGCTCAGATATGTGGCCTCAAAATTGGATGAATCCAGTAAGTCATATTACAATTTCTTAATCTAGTGTCAGTTTACTTTTAGAAAATGAGTTAGCTTTAAAAAGACAAATTCACTTTCAATGTTCATTTTTAAGGAGGCACAAGCAGATCAAAATGCCTTAGTTATGCTTCTGTACAAGACAGTCTCAAGGCTGATTTATTTCCTGTTTAGGAGAATTAATCTTTCTGAAAATCATCTTTTGAATTTCCAGTGATTCTAAAAGAAAAAAAAATAGAATTATACTTTCTGGAAGACACTAGGTGGCAGACCTTGGTGGGAGAAACAAGCACAAATATGAAAAGGAAAAAAAAATCAGAAATGGCAATTTCTCACTGTTTTCCTTGGAGTGTGCAAGACTTTCAGTCCTTGTAAAACAGACACACATTGACAAGATAGCCTCACGATTTGAGCATGTCAAAACACTGGACAAATAAAATTATATTTTTGCCATTTTTGTTTAATTCAACTCAGTGCTTATGAAAATATTTCATACATTTTCTTTATTCTAGATTCCCATATTTATCAGTTCTGAAACAAAACAACAGCACTTACAGGTACTGAAACAGCAGAGACATGCTCAGATGAAAAAAAAAAAAAAGAGAGACAGTCTAACTCTCTCTCTCTCTGTTTGTAAATGGCAGTAATTTATTACTGTAACTTTAATAGCCCCTTAGAAAGTGAGTTTCCTGACAAATTCTACCAAACTTGATAGCTGACTATTGATACGTTATGACAGGGTTGCTTATTTTTTCTAGAGGGAACAATAGGATGTGTCTGGGAAATAAAAATATTTCACTGGAAAAGTCAGGTGGAGTCTACTACATATAAAATATATATATATATGCCTACCATTCTTGACAGTGTTTCTTCAAGCAGATATTTATTGTAGAAGTTAAATGCCATATGAATTTTTCAAATAATTATAAAAGAATGTGTTTACTACACATAACCATTTCAATAAATGGGAGGATGAGAAACAAAAATTTACAGTAAATCAAAAGGTACATCCATGCTACCATCTACTACAGGACCAAAAATGCTTAACCAAATTCTGTGTAAATCAAAAGGGATTCCACAGCTTCATAAGAACTAGGCCCTACTGGCAGCTGTTTTAGCAGCACAGGATTTGACTCATTTTGAACGTCAAGATAAAGGTCCATCAAGTTAAAAGTGATCGTACATTAAAAACAACCTACCGCTTTACCCTTTTGATACTGCTGTGAAACAACTCTTTCATTCTTTCTTCTATCTTACTTAGTAGCTGTAAGAAACATGAAAGATGCCGAGTTTATAAAGGGTAGAAATATATTTCCCCACTCGCCATACAGTAATGTGAAATAGTGTTATATTAGGAATAAGAAGAGTCTCCCTGTGGCACCTATAGAGCTAGGTTGCCATGACAAATTGCCACTCCGAAGTCTGTCCTGTCCCGGCCCCAGCCTCTGAGGGCATGTCTCTCCTGCAGGCAGACACTGGCAACTGGCCCATGCCATTTGACTTGGGCTTGCCAGGCTTAGGCTGCAGGGCTGTTTAACAGGAGTTAGGCTTCTAGTTCAGCTCGGGGTGGGAGGCTCTAGGCTGCAAGGGTTGAGCTGAGAGGGTTCCAGGATTCAAGCTGTAGCCTAAGCCAGACACCTATACTGCAATGACACAGCCTAGCAACCCAAGCCCCCGCACCAAGTCAGCTGGCATGAATCAGCCTTGCACAGCTGAGAACATGCAGCACGGGTGTCCACGCTTCAAATTTTATAGCCCCAAAAGTCCCAGTCAGCTGACCCAGCCAGCTAGAGGTGTTTAATTACTAGGTACAACATCTGATGCAAAAGCTGAGGTGTAATACAACTCCAGTTAGGGCACCCTGGCTTTGTTACTGTCGGGCTTGAATGTTTATTTACACTCATTTGCTACCCCAGTTCAGAATTATGAAATTCACAACCAGCATCTACACAGCATTAAGTGCGCCTGAGCCCAGCCACCCAGATTTCCTAGCACCTTCTCAACATTTTGCCATTCTAGCTCTTGGTTCATGGTGCAACATGGGAAACCTTGAGTGATTGCCTCACTTGATTACAGAGAGAACAAAGGAAGTGGGTACATGGGAGCACGGAATGCCTTTGGTGGACTCCCAAAGCTCAAGCCCATTGGTATCTCTCTACCCCGCCAAGAAACACAGCTCAAATCCTGGATCCTGTGTCGACTCAGGCTTGGACTCTCTGCACTCCCCCTAGCATCCTGAGAGCTTGGACCCAAACACTGGGTTAGCACAAGTTGTGTTGAGACAGAAAGAAGGGGTTAGGCTTGAGCCTAAGTTTGAAGAGTTCTATAGCACCACATTATCTTAGGGTGCCTGGGTAGCAGCTTTATGGAACTCTTGACCAGGTAGCCAAGCCAGTCTCTCCCTCCTGTGTTCCCCCTGAGGTACACCTGATTCCTTGCAGAGCTTGAGGGCGGGAACAGGATCTTTGGCATGGGGAGCATCTTCCTAATGCTTCAGGAACCACTCCATTCTCTCGGCTTCCCCCATGCTGACTTCAGGTTCCTCCTCATATGCATGACTGGCACCTTAGTGCACACATCCCACCCTGATCCTGGCCCTATCAGAGCAAAGTTTACATACCCTATTACATTGGGAATCTGAAGAGAGAAGTAATGAGGCACACACCTTTTCACTTGTACGCTACCAATAAACGTGGTCAACTTTATGATGATGTGAAATTAGACCAATTCCTAGTGAATATTAGTCACATGACAGCAATGATCACAACTGGCACATTTGTTGGCAGTATCAGCCTGGAGACCAAGGATCACATGGACATACACAAGCTATCTTGCTAAGTAAAAAGGTAGCCAATTCTCCAATGCAGCGTTAGGACATAAGACAGGTCATCTGAACTGCTCGTTCAAACTTGGCAGCTGAACTGGATGCTAATTTAAGGGTATGTAGCTTGACAAAAATCAGTGGGTCACTCCACACTGCGGCCTTCAGATAACCCTGAAACAGGCAAAAGACACTGTTTGTACCCAGGTGGAGTGGACCTTCACACTACCCATCTGGTGATCTAAATTCTAGATAAAGTGTCCTGACCTTTTAAAGCAGCCTCAGATGGCCACAAAAAGACAACCTGAAAGACTTAGTTCTATTACTATGATACAGCAAGTACACAGAGAGAAGAGTAAAGCAAAGTACTTGAAAGCTCCAGAGCAAGTAGTTTCTTTTTTTTCCAGTGCAAAATGAGGTGCTCGAAGTCTCAGTCAGGTAGAAGATTTAGACAATGCTGAGGCTCCATCTATGCTACAGCCCAGACTGACATTCAGAGACTGATCCACCAGCGGTCTAATGAAGGCCTGCCAAATCGACTGCAGACTGCTCTCCTGTCAACCCTGTGACTCTACCCCAGACAAGAAGAGTAAGGGAAGGTAATGGCCCTGTGGTACAGGCCTACAGTGACTTGACTTAATAACGTAGCTACAGATGCTGTACCTTCACAGAGCTGAAGCTGTGTAGCTTAAATTGACTTTCTGCTGCAGTGTAGATGTAGTGTAAGAGGTACTGGGTCGGACACCACAATTCAATTATATTGCCACAGATGGTAAGAGGGGACGGAAGGCTGGCAGCTACTTCACTATAGATCAAAAGGAGGCATATAGCTGGCCCCAACAGTCACTGCTATTCAAAAGACTTAGATCTTGTGAATGTATGTACCTATAATAGGATCCAAGCCAACATACTCAAAGAAGCTGAAAGGATTTCCTCTCCATGTTTTGAAAAGACTAATGCATGCTTAGCTAATAAGGCATACTTACATGATCACTTTCATCTTTTCCACTCACATCATCACTGTAGATCTGCAGATCCACCAATACTAATCCGTGCGGGTAAATTCTCAGGTTGGAAAAACTACAAAGCAAAGTTGTAGTGATTAGGAATTCATTTCTTCATAACTTTGTGGTTTACCAAGAGAAAAAAAACCTAACTATTTCTTAATAAAATGAAATTCCAAAGATTGACTTTTCCAACTCCGCAGTCAACAAATGATCTTCTATTGCCATTCCTTTCATAAAATGAACAACAAATAGCTTTGCCAGGGAAATGGCAGCCACCATGTAAGGACCATACAACTCACCTTTTAAAAAAAAACACACACAACCAGTTTATAAAACAGTACAACCAACACAAACATAAGAGGGAAATTACACTGCTCATCATGCTGTATTCCTTGACTATGAGAAATCTCTTTAGACAGTTAAACATTTAAAAATAAAACAAGTTTCAGAAAATAGTTATTCTCTTCTCTTTTGCTTCAAGAGAACTTACAGAAACTACCACAGCCAATTCAGACAGTTTTCATGTTAAGAGATTAATGATTATTTATAAGAAATAAAAAGCATATTTTATGGAGGAGGGAGCACAAGGCAGGGAATAGATCACCACAAACAATTAAGTGACATAATGGCCGTGTCTACACTAGCCCCAAACTTCGAAATGGCCATTCAAATGGCCATTTCGAAGTTTACTAATGAAGTGCTGAAATGCATATTCAGCGCTTCATTAGCATGCGGGTGGCTGCGGCGCTTCGAAATTGACGCGCCTCGCCGTCGCATGGCTCGTCCCAATGGGGCTGCTTTTCGAAAGGACCCTGCCTACTTTGAAGTCCCCTTATTCCCATCAGCTCATAGGAATAAGGCGACTTCAAAGTAGGAGGGGTCCTTTCAAAAAGGAGCCCTGTCTGGACGAGCCGCGTCAATTTCGAAGCACCGCGGCCGCCCGCATGCTAATGAAATGCTCAATATGCATTTCAGCGCTTCATTAGTAAACTTCGAAATGGCCATTTTGAAGTTTGGGGATAGTGTAGACGTAGCCAATAAGTATTAAATAAGAGCAGGCGCCTAATTTCTTCAAGTTTACATTTAGGAAAGTTTTAAAGTGATTACTGTAAAAATTAAAAAAGGAGAAGCCAAAGATGGCAGGCACAGAATCAACAACAAAACCCACTTGCTCTATTTTACAGGCCATCAATAAGCCATTTTGCTTTTGATATGAGCACTACAATATAGCGGATGGGTTTCAACTTTTTTTTTTTTTTTAATAGCAAAGATAAGGCCTTTACAGTGCAACTCCAGCACCTTTAAGAGATGGTCTGTGAAGTCTCAGTCCACCAAGGTCTCTCTTACAGGACCACCGGATAAAGGAGAAGGATGTACTTTGGGGTATTTTAACAAAAAATACAGTAATTTCTAAAAAGTATATTTTAAAATATGCAGATTTTGTGGTATTCCCTCTGAACCAGGTAGTTTCAGAAACAGTCTACCAAAGATCTTTTTTATTTTATTAACGTTTAAGACTAAATGGGAGATATCTGTAAACTAATGCCAGCGAAAACTAAAGAACGTCTTCCTACTACCTAGTAAATTAATTCCACATAATAAGCAGCTTGCTAGTGCAGTCCAATGGAGGAAAGTAGAGAAACAGCGATGTGACAGATAGTCTACGTCTACACGTGCACGCTACATCGAAATAACTTATTTTGATGTAGCGACATCGAAATAGTCTATTTCGATGAATAACGTCTACACGTCCTCCAGGGCTGGCAACGTCAACGTCGACGTTGGGCAGCACCACATCGAAATAGGCGCTGCGAGGGAATGTCTACACGCCAAAGTAGCACACATCGAAATAAGGGTGCCAGGAACAGCTGCAGACAGGGTCACAGGGCGGACTCAACAGCAAGCCGTTCCCTTAAAGGGCCCCTCCCAGACACACTTGCACTAAACAGCACAAGATACATAGAGCCGACAACTAGTTGCAGACCCTGTGCATGCAGCATGGATCCCCAGCTGCAACAGCATCAGCCAAAAGCCCTGGGCTACGGGCTGCTGCACATGGTGACCATAGAGCCTCACAGGGGCTGGAGAGAGCGCGTCTCTCAACCCCTCAGCTGATGGCCGCCATGGAGGACCCCGCTATTTCGATGTTGCGGGAAGCGGATCGTCTACACGTTCCCTACTTCGACGTTGAACATCGAAGTAGGGAGCTATTCCGATCCCCTCATGGGGTTAGCGACTTCAACGTCTCGCCGCCTAACGTGGATTTCAACTTCGAAATAGCGCCCAACACGTGTAGCCGTGACGGGCACTATTTCGAAGTTGGCGCCGCTACTTCGAAGTAGCGTGCACGTGTAGACGCGGCCATAGAGTCATGTTTGTCTTAAAATTATAAGATTACCTTAGGCACCAGGACGGTGTTCTGTCAGCTTAGAAACACTGCCACATTACCCCTTTGTTAGGAGAAAAGGCACTCATGAGTACTTTGTTCTAATAATAATGATTTGGTTCTTACTTCTGCATCAATACCATGGTAAAATGTTAACAACAATGCTCAATACAAGAAGTTAGTTATAAGCTCTGTGCACTGATGGACGTGAGCAATAGCAATGCATGTACAGTGAGGTTTCCTTTGGCGTCCAGAAATACGTACAATAGCTACAGCCAACTGAGTTATACCATTTATTTTTAGAGAAAACATTGCCACTGCAATTGAGCTTTCTTCTGCACTCCCTAGCTATTCTCTTCAGCTCCACCATCTTTTCCCCCAGCCATTCCTACATGGCAGACCCAGCCCACAAGAATGTCCCCTTCTCCTCCTCCAGTATTACTTGGGCATCCTCAAGCATTAATGCGGGTGGAGTGTTTAGGGCTAAGAGCTGGTGTTTTGCGAGGTTCAACACCCTATAGCATTCCCGTGTACAAAACCACTATAGAAGAAACCAAAGCCAGGAAACTTTGGAGTAGTGTTTATTTCATGAGTGAAACGACTAGGATCTGGCAGAGACTGCTTCTAGCAAAGCAAACTTTGCTGTAGTTTGAGCAAAAGATATCAGTGACCAGAAAGGATCTGTGATCTTTTCTTCCCTTTTCCCCAAACCAGTTCTACACATGGTTGCCAATACTATTCTCTAACCTTTATGCATCCATGTCCCAAAAAGCATGTATATCCCTTTCTTTTGGTTTGTTTCTTATGGGGTACTCTGTGCACATGACAGACAAAACCCTGGCTGGTTAGTCAAGCACTGATGCGAAACACTGCATGACACCTTGTTCCAGTAGCTGGACACTCTCCACTATACAAAGGAATTTTAATAAAGCACACTTACCCAAGTATACTATTGGCTAGCTCTATAGGTATGTACAATGTTTTCAGTCCAGGACATTACATGGTTTTTGATCAAACATAGGCTGAACCTCTCTAATTTGGAACTCTCCCAACCGGCAATATCCCTAATTCGGTATGATTTTAGTTAGCCAGACAACCACTTGTCATGAGTGTGGCCAAGTTTCATCGAGTCTCAAAGTCTGTTTCCAGCCACCAGTCCTAGCTCTCAGTGTTCTGTGCTGTTATTTAATCGTACTTTACTCCTAAATGTCTTCTGAGAGTCCAGTAAGCAGTGGAAGCGTTGGTAATGCGTTAGACAATGACGACCTCCTATGGTCCAGAAAATTCTCTTTTTCGTTTGGCACAGGTCAGGTCCCGAGGGAACCAGATGAGAAAGGTTCTTCCTCTACTTGAATGGAAATATTCCCACTGACTTTTTAAGTCAATGGATTCAAACCAAACCCTAACCACCACCCCTAGAACTAGAACATGTTGCTAGGGGGTACTCTTCCTGTTCTGCACTAAACCCATGCTTTGACATTGGTGCCAGAGAATGTAGTGCTAATAAATGGGCCATTTTTAAAGTTTATCCCCATACTGTAACAACTGCAGCTATTTCACTTACCATTGGCAAATTATTAATTTGGATAGCCACTTTTTCTACTCAAATTCCCCCTGTAATTTCAATTTCCAGCCTGAGTGAGGCACTGCATAGCTGCATTACAGGTTAACAATTGCGATGTTTAACCTCCAACGTTGCTCATTTCCGAGCTGCTGGAAGTACTTCCTTAGTGCAGGAGTATGCAACTAGGGCGTGCACAAAAGTTCAAAAGGAGGGGGGAAGCAGTTCAATCAGCTCCCTACACCCCTATGAGGACCCTCCAGTGCCTCCCCAGAGCTTCTGTACACAACCGTGCTGTGCTTGTGTACTGCACTGCCTGCCTCCCTGCCCCCTTGGTCTCTGCCACTGGCAGAGGCCAGCTTCATTTCTGGTTCCGCCCCCGCCCCCAGCATATTGGGGCCCTCTATTGCCTCCCTGCAGCCTCTCTTGACTCAGCTTCCCTGTGCAGTGCTGACAGCAGAGACCGCAGGGACAGGGAGGCAGGCAGCAGAGGGTCAGCATAATTTCTGGTCCCCCTCTCACGTTTTGCAAAGGCATCTGAGTGGGGGTAAGAGATGTGTGCTTTTATCAGGAAAGCCCCTTGTTTCAGCTTCCTGAGAGTCCAGGCTACTGCTCCCCCTGCACTACAGTGCAATTATGTTGACCTTTTGTTTAACTTTAAAAGGCTGCCCAGTGGGGCTGCAAAGCGGGGGAAGTGGCATGCTAGCTCTTTAAACAGCAGGGAGCTGTTGGTTTTTGAGGGGCAGGGGGTTTCCCTTAAACTGAGCCAGGCTCTTGAAACAGTAAGATGACCTACCTGGGACTCCTGGAGTTGGGAGGGCTCTTTAAACAGCCCTTGAGTGATTTTGTTTTGTTTTGTTTTAATAGCTGCCTGTGGGAGGGCTTGGGGAAGATGGTAAGGCAGGCTCTCCAAAGAGGCTTTGCCTGGATCCGTACAGAGAGTATCCTCTCTCCCATTGTGTGCATTATCCTTGCACTACTGCAGTTTATGTTGCTGCCTCACATAGACTGGCACATGCCAAAAGGTTTTATTTTCCCCCCCATATGAACGTAACAGAAATTGACATTGGTTTGGATTTTATCAGACAGGTTGGGGGGCCCTAGCTAACTGAAGGGACAAAAAGGGAGAGAGGATGTAAAAAGTTTGCTCACCCCTCCCTTGATACACTCATACATTGTGTGGGTTTTCTTGTTCTATTTTGTTTTTCAGATAAGAAGATAATGGCAAGGTTAGTTCATTTTATTGCAGGTATTAGAATATACAGCAGATGTTTTTCTAGATCTATGTAGATTGTATCTATTTATTATTTTAACTGTTACAACAGGATTTTCTAGATCTATGCGGATGGTGTCTATTATTTTAACTGTTACCACAGGATATTCTGGGATTTATAAGAGTGGAAGACTGCTGTCATGCAGAACAAAAGGTCCCTAATTCAACCTGTAAATCTAGCCCATACTCTCTTCCTCTAACCAGAAGATACTATGAGCCTTTTTTCCTAAAGGCAAGTTGCACCAGTTTAACTGAAGCAGGTTTTAAATCTGCTTAGCCCATGGTTTCCCTGGGGGGGGGGCGACCTAGTGCCCCCCACCATTCCCCCCATCTGAAGAAAGAGCCGGCCCTTGCTTCTCGCTCTCAGACCCTGCCATTTTACATGGGTGATCTGGTGCAGCCATTATAAAAAGCAGGCAGCCAGCAAAGACCCACGTGGAGCTAGCTGCCTCCAGCAAAAATAAATGAGTGTGGGCTGGAGGAGGATGGGATTAGATGAAAGGCTGCTGATGCCTCGCTCAGGTGAAGGTGAAGGGGTAAGTGCGTAGGGCTGGTGGTGCCTGGCTTTGTGGAATGGGAAGGGCTTGGGCAGGCAGCTCACGGGGCTCAGGCAGCTGGCCAGCTTGTAGGACTTGGGGTGCTTGAGCAGCTGGCTGTGGCACCGCAGGTCTCAGGCAGCTTGGGCTGGCAGCTGGTCCCAGCAGTGCAGGTCTTGGGCGGCTCAGGCTGGCAGGCAGGTAGCTGGCCCCAGCAACGGGGGGCTCAGGAGGCTCGGGCTGCCAGCGTGGGGCTCGGGCAGCTTGGGATGGCAATCAGGCAGATAGCCCTGGCCGCATGGGGCTTGGGCAGGTGACTTGGGCAGCTCGCCTGCGGCTTGGGCTGGAGGGTCGGCGGGACTCAGGCAGGTGGCAGGCAGCTGGCCTCAGCGGTACAAGGCTCAGGCAGGTGGCTCTGGCAGCACAGGTCTCAGGCGGCTCTCACGGTCAGCTCTGGTGGCCCGCAAGGGGTCAAGAAAAGCTATTTGTGCTTGTTTTTAATTTTAAACAACATTTTATATCAAGTTTTTATGTTTATTTTAAACTATTAATTGACTTTCTGTTAAAAGGCGGGCTGGATGATGGTAAAAAAGTCGGGGGGCATGAGGGTTTCTCAAAAATCAAAAAGGGGGGCATGATGCCTAAATGTGTGGGAACCACTGGCTTAGCTAAACAGATGGAACCCCCTACTGCTTATAGATTTACTTGTTTATTACATTATGCCAAATCCAATTTAAAATGATCCATGCCAGTATAATAAGCAGGTGTGGAAACAGATATAGTTAAACCACCACAATTGATATGTGTGGGGAAAAAAACCCTCTAACATCAGTCTGGACACCAAGAGCCCAAGGCTTCAGTCATAAATTTTGTTAGCTACCCCAGCCAGACTCGGCAAAATCAAAAACAGTTACTGTACTGTGCATGTTTATTTGCTCCTCAGATAAGTGTTCTCTTTTTGTGGGTTTTATCTACACTGCCAAGACCAGTTTCCATCACCACCGGCTAGTTTCACCTCCAGCGTCCCCTGTAAGCTGTGTGCTTGGATGGCCACCCAAAAGAGATCAAATGCCGCCCAGTTGATTAACAGAGTGCCCTCAGCCCACAAGATGTGTTTTGACTGGTGGTGCACATAAGAAAATTTATTCTGCCTACAGATGGAAAAAAATGAGAGAAAACAGCGTTCACCACCCACCATCCGACCAGAATGCTTTCTTCAGCTGGCACAGGGAATGAGAAGTCCTGTGAGCGTGACATTTTTTGACAGATCAGTGAAAGATCAAACTGTAGTAAGCAAAAAGTGGCTCCCATCACAACCTGCTTGGTTTTCTTTTATTAAAAAAAAAAAAAAAAAAAAAAAGACTAAAGAGAAGGAAGCAAAATGTTTGCCAGTATTAAATTAGATCTGAGTAGGTGAGGCAAACAAAAGGGAATAACTAGGCTCGAATCCTTTCACTTAAAGATTGTTTTTTTTATTCATTTGTCTTTTAATCAGACACACTCACTAACATAACCCCACTGAAGTCATGATTAATGGGAGCAGAATCTAACCCAGACTCTTAATACCACATCTCACCAGATCAGTATCTAAAGCTCAATGAAATCAAAGAAAAACATTTCAGCAACTCCAAATGGCCTTGTGTCAGGCCTGTAATTACTCACATTATTTGAGAAGTTTCAAGGTGTCACTCCTAAGGATGATAAAGAGTGAGGAATCTGGTAACTGAGTAACTGCTGGAAATAACCACTCTGCCCCATGCCCCCACCAACCCCACAGACCCCCTGCCACTCTGCATTTAAAAGGCTAGGCTGGCTCAGCTTTTGTCCCGACATTCTCCCTCCCCTGCATTTACATTTTAGGAAAGAGGAGTCTGCCTTGCTAAGGATTCAGTCCTCTTTCCCTTCAATTGTAAGTTCAGAGAAAGCAAAACATAATGAAGATCTCTACAATAAAACCAGAGTTCTTTTTTGGAGGGACTACGGGGCAGAGAGGAGAGAGATAAAACATCTCTCTCTCTCTCTCTCTCTCACACATACACACACACACAGCCCGTCCCCCCTTCAGGCCTTATTTGAATATCATAAAGCAGCCTAAAGGTTTTGCAAGTAACTTTTAAAATAGTGTCTCCTATTGTTTAGGTATTCCTCATAACAGGGAAGGGGGCAGAAGCCATTTTCTGGACACCCTTGTAAAGACATTTTGCTGGTATGATTTTAAATTAAACTTTGCACATGTACCACATCCCACTGGACCTCAGAGTATTTAACACAAGTGAAAGAATGCCAACACTCCTGCACAATCAGTATTTTAATTATAAAGATGGGAAAACTAAGGATTTAAGAAATACCCAATGTTATGCAACTCCGCCATGAAGCCTCTATGAGCTCCATGCCAGTCCCAAGCCTGGATGAAGGAGGAGGGTTGATCAGATGTGTGTTGATGCGCTGATGGTCAAAACAACAATACGAATGCAATCTGATGCAAGTACAACTAAATGACAAAAGATTCCGGCTCGGACATCACCCGGATAAACAAGGTCCGCGATACCAATCGAGCGATCGGAGTTGGGTTGATAAGTTGGCTACTAAAAGAAAATTACAGCTAACACATATGCTATCCATTGGAACACGGAACATCCAAACTCTGTGGGCAACTGGAAAATTAGAGCTGCTTCGGAAGGACATGTAGAGATACTGATGCGATATACTTGGACTGGCAGAGATGCGTTGGACAGCATCAAGAGAAATATGCGATTGCAAAATCATTTGGTCAGAAAACAAAACAAAGCATGAAGCAGGAGTTGGATTCCTTCCTAGCAAAATAGCTAGAAGAGCATTATTAGGATACAAACTGGTGAGTACAAGAATGACGGTAGTGAGATTCGAAGCAAAACTGTTCAACATCTCAGTCATTCAGGTGTATGCGCCCACGTCGGACAACATGGAGGAAGAGATTGGGCTATTCTATAAATACTTGACAAAGACAGTGGAGGAGATATCAAAGCAAGATGTGTTGATCATCAGAGGAGGTTGGAATGCGAAGGTTGGAACAGAGTCATGGGAAGGGTTGGATATGAAGAAAGAAAGAAACGAGGTCAAAAACTGCTGAAGTTTGCTACAGAGCACAAGACAGTGATCTGCAACACAAGATTCCAACAAAACAGCTGTAGGAAGTAGACACGGGGATCGAATGACAGGAAGTCCAAGAACACAATAGATATGATTGTGATAAAAAGATGGATAACATTGGTACAGCAGTGCCAAACTTTCCAAGGAGCAGATATAAACTCACACCGCAGTCTAGAGATTGCAAACATCAAGATAAAGCTCAAAAGAAAATGTAAGACATAGAAAAGAAGAGACGTGGCGAGGCTATGTGAGGAAGAAACAGGGAATGCATACTGAGCAACAAAGAGAAGATTATCGCCACAGAGGAAGACTTAGATAAGAGAGTCGCAGGGATAGCCATCGCTATATAAGAGGCAATTGAGCAGACTGTTCGAGAAAAAGGAAAGATCAATAAGAAGTGGATTACCCAGGAGACAATGAAGTTGGTTCAAGAGAAGAGAGCGTTGAACATCAGAAGAGATGTTTCTGAGATGGCAGAACAGCAATACAGGGTGAAATGCAATGAGGTAAGGAAAGCAGCCAGAAAGGATAAGGAGAAATGGTTAGAGGAGCAATGTGAAGATACAGAGAGTTATTATGGTGAACGTAAGACTAGGGAGGTGTGTAAGACAATTCGCAGTATTAATAGGAAATGGCAACCAAAGCAGATGGCGATCAAAGATGACAATGAAGATGTGCTCATGAACAGGGAGAAGATTGTGCAACGATGGACGAGATATTGCACTGATCTATACAAAGCACAGTTGGACCCCAGTGTCTCTGAGAGACTGATTGAAGAACTGAGAGAGATATGTCCACTGAGCATCAAGAGCAAGGTGGATATTTCGAAGGAGGAAGTAGAAAAAGCAGTGAAATGACTAAAGAACCACAAGAGCCCTGGAAATGATAAGTTCACAGGACAGATGATCAAATACGGCAGAGAAAGCATGATTCAGGAAAGACACCAACTATGTAATATAGCATGGAAAGAAGGGAAGGCGCCTAAGGAATGGACAAGATCTGTGCTAGTGACAATACCCAAGGCAGGAAGTACACTGGAGTGCAAGAACTACAGAACGATTGCCCTAACGAATCATCTAGGCAAGGTGCTGATGACGATACTGACTGAGAGACTAAGATCACAGATAGAAGAACATATAGCAGATCAGCAAGCGGGGGTTCAGAAAAGACAGAAGTACCATACAGTAGATATTGGCATTAAGACTGATAGCGGAAAAAGCTCGATGAAAGAATAAGAACGTACACACTTGCTTCGTCGATTTTCAAAAGGCATTTGACAGTACAGATCAGAAAGTGACATGGGCAGTGTTGGAGTCCTATGGAGTGGACAGCAGACTGATACGGTTGTTGAAGGATATCAATGACAATATGGACGCAGAGGTGAGTACGTGCGGGGAGTTGGGAAGTTGGTTTAAAACAAGTAGAGGTATGAGACAAGGAGATCCAATATCACCAAGTATCTTCATTGCACACCTGGAGAGAGCGACGGACAAGATCAAGGAAAAGGTAGAAGGGATATCTGTGCACGGGAAAAGAATTAACAACTTGAGGTTTGCAGATGATATAGTTATCATTGAGGAAGATGAGGAGAAGCTAGCAAAAATGGTGCAGGTGTTAAACAAAGAAGGGAAGCGGTACGGACCGATTATGAACATCGATAAAACAAAAACAATGGTATCTGGAGATAAGAAAATAAGAAGGAAGATCAGTGTCTATGGTATTGAACTAGAAAATGTACAGAAGTTCACTTATCTGGGGAACAACATAACATATGATCTAGACTGTAAAGGAAATAGCGACTCGAATAGCGAAAGCAAGAGTGAGTTTGAAGGTGATGGATAAGATCTGGAAAAGCAAAGCAATTAGCTAAAGAATGAAGTTGAGCATCTTGAAAACGTGTGTATTCAGCAGCATGTTGTACGGATATGAGACATGGGTGATAACGAAAGATTCGAAGAGAAGAATATTGGTGTTTGAAACGAGTTGTTACAGAAAGATTCTAAGAATAGGATGGATGCAGAAGGTCACCAATAAGGAATTATATAGAAAGATACAGCCAAAAGAGAACCTGCTGCAGAAGGTTATAAAACGGCAAGCTATGACTATTTGGGCATATTTGAAGAATGAACAACACACAAAAAAATCAAGAGCCTGGTATTTAGCATAATGGATGGTTCAAATAGGAGAGACAGACCCCACAGAGAATGGATAGATGATACAGTAGATTGATGCGGAGCTAGTCTACAGAAACTAAGCCACTCTGCACTGGACAGGGAAAGATGGAAGGAAATAGTGAGAGAGGCATCAGACACCAACAGGCGCTGAGCGCATGGTTATTGATGATGATGACAATGTTATGCCTTCTGATCCTAAGCAGATTCCAAGGGTAAGCCACACAACTTACAGCCCAAGACCAGGTCAGAACTATCACAATGTCAGCACATTGCTCACCTAACTCTAGGTGTAGCTAGCTCTATGTCCATGGGAGAGCTTCTCCCAATGACACAGCTATCACCTCTGTGTGGCAATGGATTAACTACAAGACAGGAGAAGCTCTCCCATCTACATAGGAGCACCTCCACTGAAGTGCTGCATCTGCGCTGTATGTGATGACAAGCCCTGAAACAAAGGCTCAGAGAGTGTCTATACTAGCTTTTTTAAAGCGTTAAGATTAAAACAAAATGCTTCTCGCTCATGCTGTAGGCCAGAGCAGAATCATCATCTGCCAAACGACCAGCAAAATTGACACCAAGCCATGCAGGCATAACTAAGTCAAATTCCCATAAAATCACAGTGCTCATTATTCAAGGCTGAACAGAGCTTTAAGAAACAGTGAAGGTCACAGCTTTCCAGAGAAGCATCTCCTATATATTGTTTTATGTGGGGGGGGGGGGGAAAAAAAGGATTTGCTTTTAAACAGCTTTGCAGACAGAGCACCAGTGTGGATTTGAAGCAACCCCTTCTCCCACATATACCGCACACCCAGGGACATTAACTCTCAAGTTTGCCCACACACACTATCGAAGCTGGCATTAGAACACAATAAAAGGCAGTATTAGTTGACATGCACCATAAAATTAAAAAAAAAAAAATCAGGTTCTCCCTTAAGTGTCTTCCTCACCCAGAGTACCTCCATCATTTTGAAGCTGTACATATTTTAAAGCATCATTTGCTTACCTAGTTGGTGTACAAAAGGTACAAACACACATGCATAAAGTACACATATGCTGAAAAGTGCTGCTTAACACAACTCACCCTTTGAAAAGTTAATGCAATTTCCATTGGTGATGTTAAGGGTATTGGGCAGATACAAAAATTGCTCAGGTCCCACAATGCACTTGTGAGAGCTGTGGTGTATTTACTGGTTCACTGTTTGGTCAATGAGGCTGGCATAGCAAAGAAAATATTCATTCACGCCACTACTGACAATGATTTGATTGGTTAAAATAGCCAGTGTGATGCTTGGGCTGGGGGCATGAATGGTTACTTGCCCTTCGTTTGTGTTGATAACAGGATTGGTGAATGTTTTTCAAGTAACTCTTCTTCAATTAGGTTCTTTGTCAGAGTAAATCATGAATCAAATGGACCAGGTAGAGTTGCCAAGTGTGACTTTTGCTAGCTTAACTACCGACAAAGAAGGACATGGCTCTGTTATTTTGTTAAGGACAACAGGAAAGTGTAGCTTAATCCCCAAATCAACTCTGATTCATTTAACAGCTGCATCTTTCCAAAGGGCTGCTCACATGTCTTTGTCAGACAAATTTTTGTTGACAGCAACGGTAATGGTCTGAACACTAATATGCTCGAGCTGAAGTGCAGCAGACTCATTTTACAGAGTTTGTGCTGCACACATTAGAGGTGGACAATAATTCTGATAGGAGGGGGTCAAGCCAAGATTTTGGTAAGTGGTCCAGGGCCACACTCCTCCACGATATTAATGGAGGAGGTGTAGGGGCTGGGATACAGGCAGAGTACAGAAGGGAGCTCAGGGTAAGGAATGGCGTGCAGTTAGAGGTGTGGGTGAAGGAGGAAATTGTGGAGTGGTGAGAGACTTGCCAGGCCCCCAGGCAAGAAGGGAGGGAGAGGGGTCTGGCTCCTCACTCCCAGAAGAGACAGAGCCGCGGGTGGAAAGGGCGTCTGCATGCAGCCAGCTCTCAGCACTGCTCAGAATACTCCACTCACCCTCTGCAGGCAACCCTCCGATACTCCAGCAACAATTTAAAGGGCCAATAGGGCTTCAGCCACTGCTGTGGTAGCAAAAGCCAGTAACCCCAAGTCCTTCTGAATTGCCAGGCCCCTGGGCTGTGGCTTCCTTTGCTTGCACGCCAAGGAGCAGGGCCTAGACCTGGGACATGGGGTTGAGGTGCAGGAGGGGGTATGGAAGCAAGAGAAGATTCTGACCTAGAGGAGGGCTGTAGGATGGACTGCCAAGTGTTTGTGGTACACGGGGGCTGTAGAAGAGGGTTCTGACCTGGAGGATGTGTACAAGGTGAGGGTGCACAGGGGTTGGGTTGTAACCTAGGTTTGTGACTGCCTGGAGCACATGGTCCCAGCAGCCAGCCACTATGAATGGCATGCAGGGCACAGCAGGCAAGGAGCCTAATCCTGCTGGGCAGTGGTATAATGGTGGGACAGATTAATATACCAGCACTTCACATACGCAGTATTTGACAATATATCTGTTGGGCTGTCCAAAATATTTTCATTTTTCTAGGGTTAGTACTTTTGTGCATGGCCCTGCGTTGGCTCAGCTTTATTTGACGTGCTTATGGACACGGATAACTACTGAAATTACCCAAAGCCATTATTTTAATATTAAGGCTGGTTATTCCCCATCCTGGACTTCGACTCTCACTCAGCATGGAGTGTTTGTGCCTGGCAAGACCCATCCATTCAGTATGAAAGCTTTTCATTCCAGCCTTCCAAGAAGAGATATTGTTCAGGAAGATGGGTGCAATACAACCCTGTCCTGAGGCCTTAATATCAGAGTTCCAATGTTCCCTAGCAAAGCCAAAATAGTTTTGTTGAGCAACTAACTCCAGCCACTGCCTACAGAGTAATATGAATGTCTTTTGACAAAGGACTAGGTCCAGCTGCATGACAAAGCAATGCACAAACTTGTTAACTGTAACTCTAAAGACATTATTTTATTGCCACGCAAATTCTATAGGAATAATTAAAGCAGTACATTCTCAAATAGGCACGTCCTCAGGGATTTCCCAAGTCCAGCTAATGTTTGACTAAATGAATAACTATGACCGCAAATGTTTTAATGGGTTCTAACAAAAATTACAAAGCGTGAAATTTCCATTTACTTGTTTTTGTGAAGAGGACTGAGTTAAAAATAAGAGAGCAGTGGATTCAAGAAATATCTTTCTTAGGGGAAGGTCTAAGGACTTTTCCATAAAATATTTTTGTACCTATGTAGCTTACACTGATATAACTGTGTGTAAGCTCCCATCACAAACCTTCTACAATGGTATAAACCATGATTTTGCACTGGTATAACTTAAAATATTTTAGGAAGGAAGGAATCTCACAAGAAAACCCCATACAGCCGTGGGGATGCTTCAGCCTTTGCAAGCCAGATATTGGGTAACTATCTCTAGACAGTCCAATATCTATACGCTGAGTTTGCACCACTCCAATTAGATTAACATAGCTATGCTAGTGCAAACAAATTATGAAAAAGTCAACCACAACCACAAAAGCATAAAACCAGCTGAAGAGCTTTTGGTTTCTGCCCTCAAGGATGAGCCAAAATTACAAAATTGTCAGGCATGAATGCAGTAAAGCTTACCTAATTTGTGAAGCATCGAATAAGCCAATTATATTTAAACATGTAGTCCTTCAAAAAAAAAAAAAAAAAAAAAATCTTCTTCTGCATGGTAAAGTAGTTAAGGGGAATAAACTGGGCCTGGTTTTGCTTACCAGTTTGTGTCAGATCTGCTTACATAAAAACGTGCCCTATTCATACCATAAGCATTTTTAAAATTAAATTTTAATATTTTAATTAAAAAACAGCCAAAAGCAATAACAATAAAGGGATGAAAATATCAGTTAGTATATCTGGAAAGACAAGAGGGGAGTGACCTTACTGGATCAATTTCTGTTGGTGAGAGAGACAAGCTTTCCAGCTACACAGAGCTATTCAGATCTGGGAAAAGAAGTCCTTGGGGACTTCCCTTTTCTTCTTTACAGGGAATGCACTTCATTCACATGCTGCAATTTTCTAAAGCTAAAGCATGGTTAAACATATAATGATCTTATTGTTGGAAAATTGGGAATCCTGAGGCTAAAGCAGCAGTGATTAACAATGGTTGGGCTTCAAATACAGTAATTCACAGCAAGTAGGACTCTCTTGCAAAGGGATTTGCAAGGAGTGTGACTTGGGATTTCTGTAGATTTTAAGATTTTGTTAAACAAAAAAAAACCCCCCCCCCCCCCCCCCGAGAAAAACGCCCTAGCCATTTTTGACTGCAAAGAAGGCATTCAGCTCACGCCAGGAAGCTTAAGTGATTTCAAAGAGGTTATCAAAGAGAGACAGTTCCTGGAGATGTTTTTGAATCTGCAGAGTATACACTGACTAGTGTGATCAGTTTTCACTGCTACCGATCAGAGTTTGGGGTATCAATGGAACTGGACAAAGTATGGGAAAAATTTCTTTCTGGTATATCAGGAAGAACCCTCTCTTCCTTTCTCCTTCCCCCTCTCAAAAAATACAAAATAAATAAATAAACAAACAAAAGGAGCCGGCTGAGCTGCTCCTTGGCTGAGCTGAAGAAACTATGATGCTTTTGGGAGCCACGTTGGAGAAATAAAATAAGAGAAAAAAGATATATATAGGGACGGATGTGAAGTAAGTTTTGTATGGAAGGGGGGAAAATAAGATTGAAAAACAGGACGAGTCAACACGATACAGAACAGGGGTCTCAAACTTGTTGCCCAGGGGTCATCTGCACCCAAGCAGTTCCACAATCTGGCCTGTGAGTCCCTGAGGTGGGTGTCTGTAGCCTTCCCCTAAGTCCAGCCCTGTTCCGCTCCTACCCTGCCACTGCTCTGCCCTCTCCCGCACATTACACTCCTCTTTTAAGCCCCTCCCCTTAAGAGATGCAGCCTCAAGGATTACTGGAGGGAGTGTGGGGGTGGGGTCTGGCCTGGGGTGGCGGCAGGAATCAGGACCCTCCACACTCACCGCAATAGCAGGAGCTGCAGGGGCGCAGAGCAACACAGCAGTCCCTGCTCTGTTCCACTGCAATCTAGCAAGGCTAGCACGGTTACTCTGCTTCACCACAACTGCAGGAAGTGCAGTGATGACGACAGAACAGAGAAGGCTACTGCATAACTCTGCTTCCCCACAGCTCCCACTGCTGCAGTGAGGGCTGGGGTGGAGGTTGGACAGGACTCCGAGCCCCACCACAGGCCCCAGCCCGCCCAGGGCCCCACAAAGGATGACTGGGGTGGACACTGCAGGGCCCAGAGTGGCCAGATCAAGCTGTCCTATGAACGGGAAAAAACTGCACATACCTCCTCCAGGCCATGGGGAATCACAGAATTAATGAACACTGGAGCTAGTAGGGACATCAAGAGGTTATTGAGTCCACTCCCCTGCCCTTTTGGCAGGACCAAGCACCCTCTAGATCACTCCTGATAAGATGTCTGTGTAACCTGTTCTTAAATATCCACAACTTCCCTGGGTTATTTATTCCAGTTTTTAACCACCCTGATAGTTAGGAAGTTTTTCCTAGTGTTCAACCTAAATTTCCCTTGTGGCAGTTTAAGCCCATTGCATGTTGTCCTACCCTCAGAGATCAAAGAACAATTTTTTCCTCCCTCCTCCTTGTAACCCTCTTTTAAGTACTTGAGAATCGCTATCATGTCCCCTCTAACTCTTCTTCTTTCTAAACTAAAGAAGCCCCATTTGTTCAGTCTTCCCTCATAGCTCACGTTCTCTAGACCTTTAATCATTCTTATTGCTCTTCTTGGACCATCTCCAATTTCTCCGCAACTTTCTGGAAATGTGATGTCCAGAACTGGACACGATACTGAGGGAAGTGCTGGCTGAGGTGCAGAGCTAGCAATGGAAGCTGCTCTAGGCCCACTGCACTACTGATGGTGTCACTGTCCCCCTCCCCACCCCGGAGAAGCTGGCCGACTCCAAGGATTGAGGACTGCCACTGGCCCTAAGGCAAACTGAGTTTGAGATCCTGATCTAGAATCAGGAGAAAACCAACAAGTAAAGGTAGGGAAGAAGGTAAAATGAAAACAAGGGCACAGTAAGACACTGTTTAAATTTAGTATGTTAAAAATATTTTAGTTAGGCACAGTAAAGTATCAGGCAGGAGTACCCAACTGTTTGTTTTTTTTACTTTCCTCTAATTATTTTGTTGCAGGAGATGAAGGGGTTGGGCAGAGGTTTCACATATAGGGATCCTTTTATAGATTGTTAAAAGCATCTGGACTTCTGAAAACACTGCTTTTCTTACACAGTTATACCTTCACTCATCTGGTCAGAACAGGAATCCAGGGTCCAAAATCCAACTCACCTGCCATTTTTGTTGATGTAAGTTGCTAAGTAACCATGATCCTCCCAGTTATGAATTGTTCCAGTCATTCCCTGCTCTTGAAAAACAGGCTGTAGACCTTTAAGAACGGCATTGCAATCAGCTGCAAGAGGAAGGGAGGGAAAATACAGTTAAGACATTCTGAAACAAAGGTTTGTTATGTTTTAAAGTTCTTAGTTCCTGGCAGCAGTCTGGAAGCTATATGCTGGGCTGCCCTTATCCCATGACTTCTGAATCTGCAACCTCACCCTGGGGTAAAGGGGAAAAGGAGGAGCAGGGCATGACAGGAGGACAGAACAAACTACTTTAACTACTACACTTTACATGCCTTTAGGACCTCTTTCTGGACAAGGAAGTTCCATTACACGTATGTGGTTTTTTTTTAAGATTTGGGTGATCATAGGGCACAGTGTCTAGTCTAACAGGATTAACATTACTCAGCCATTTCTACGACTATGAAAGAGACTCCAGACTTGTACCAACTTGTTTCTGGAGAGACCTAAAGATAGAGAAGCTGCCATACTGGATGGCCTCACAATTCTCCCTAGGTCAGGGCTTTTAACACTCTCTCTAATGGTTAAATGGGCAAGATAAGACAACCAGTTCCACTCAAAACACAAGCAAAACTTTCCCTGACTCCTTTAAGTGAAGGAGAGGGAAACCCTTAAGGTGAAAGTTTGTAGCTAAGGGACACAAAGTAATAGTAAGAGCTAATGTATGTTTTTCCCATGTCTGAAGGGTGCCAGGGGGTGCTCAACTCCCACCTCTGCCCCTCAACTCCACAGATTCCCCACAAGACCTCAACCCCACCCTGCTTCTTCCTGCCCAGTTTCATCTCCTCCCCTGAGTGCAGAGTCCTTGCTCCTCCTCTCCCCACCCCCAACTACAGGTTGAACCTCTCTAGTCCAGCACTTTCTCATTCAGCAACACCTGTAGTCTGGCATGATTTTAGTTAGCCAGACGACCACTTATCACGGGTGTGGTCAAGTTTCCTGCGGTCTCACAAGGTTTGTTTCCGGCCACCAGTCTGGGCTCTCAGTGTTCTGTGCTGTTGTTTAGCTATAATTTACCCCTAAAAGGCTTCTAAGAGCCCAACAAGCAGTGGAAGTGTTGGTAAAGCTGCTAGACAATACTGACCTCCCGTGGTCTGACAAATTCTCTTGTCCAGCATTGGTCAGATCCCGAGGGTGCCAGACTAGAGAGACTCAAACTGTACCACCACAGGATCATGGTGGGAGGGATGGAGGGAGGTGGAGACACTGATCCACAGATCCCATTGGTGGACTGGAGGTGCTGGGGGGAAGGGAGGAAACTGATTGGGGGGCTCATAGGGAACACCCACAGAATCAGCGCCAATGCCACTACCAATACCAACAGTGAGCTACATTTTTAAATTGCCTATCAGAAAGCCCTCCAACAGAGACTTTTCTCTGTTGGTCATCAGTTTTCTGTGAAGAAAATACTCATTCATGCACTGAACTGTGTGTGTGCTACAGAGATCTGTTTGCATAGAGCTTAATGAAGTCTCAGGGCCTTAGTCAAACTAGTGATATTCCAGTGATGTTTGCAGGCCAAATCTAACTTAAAATTAAAATTATTTAGAGACTGTTCCCTCAAGTTATTGAATTTAAGAATCTAGTTACATGGGGAAATCTATAGTTTAGTTGTAGTGGAATAAGTATAACTATAGCTATGCTAATATAGCTACATGCAGACGCTATTCCAGAATGAAACTGACTTAGTCAATAATTACTCTGCTTTAGCTGGTCAGTTCCTCCTGGAAGACAAGCTTCAAAACTTAGGAGCCTCTATCTTCCACCAAAATACAAAGACCAACACACCAAACTGCCAACACGATCGCTGATTGCTCAAATGTCTGAGTTCAAAGCTTTTGCATAATGGCAATCATACATCTAACTCTATCAAACGAACTGAAATACTAAAGAGGAGCAAGAAAAGAAAATGTCCCATATTTTCCCTGTTAACAGGGTCACAAGAATGATCTCATTTACATTCCTTTGCCAAAACATATTAAGCTAGAAAGGCACTGCCTTCGACATAAAGATCAAAGCATGTTGGAGCTAACAAAGCAATTTTCTTTTTATCGTCTAGGTCTTATTCATTACACTGCCCAGGTTGCAATTTGTGCTTAACTAGAATTAAGAAAAAACAAGTTATGCCGTAAAGCACTGAACATTGTGGGTCCTGACATAGCTAAGGTGCTTCGATTTTACTTGTGTGTAATGTTCACACATGCTCAAGTGAAAGTGGACTTCTTTCCAAAGCTCCATAGTACGCATACAATAGTGCCTTGATTTACGCAAGGGTTGCATTCCCACATGCTCTTGCGTAACCCTAATTTTGCATAAGTTGGGAGACTTTTTTGACCCTGGTGGAATGCATGTTCTGCAGCCGGAAAAGCAACAGGAGGACCTGAAGCTCCTTTTGAAAGGTGAGTCCTGGGGTTGGAGGGGGCAGTGTGGGAGGGTTAAGCCTGGCAGTGGGCTGGGGCCATGGGAGGAGAACATGGGGTTAAGCCTGGGGTCGGGGGTGGAACTGAGCTGGAGCCGTGAGCAGGGGAGGTGGTTGAACCACGGTGGTGGGGTATGAGTTAGAGCTGGGCGCGGGGTTGGTGAGCTGGTCTGTGGGGGGTTGAACTGAGGCTGCATGTGGGAGTTTGAACAGGGGCAGGTGAATGGAACTGGAGTCACACATGGGCAGTTTAAACCAGGGTCGGGGGATGGAAAAAGAGCCACATGGGGGCGGGGGGAGAGAATTTTTGAGATTTGAACCAGGACAGGAGGTTTGAGCCAGAGCCGCATGTGAGGGGCTGTGAGCTGGAGCCAGAGCCAGGCACGGGGTTGGGGGGTGAGCCAGAGCTGTGCGCGGGTGGGGACAGGACAGGGGCTGAGTTGACGCTGCGCAGGGCTGGAGGGGTTGAGCCAGGGCTGGGGGGAAGCACGATTCTGAGTTGCGCTTAACTCACATTAATGTGAGCTAAGTGCAACTTGAACTCACGCATTTCAAGGGTTTACTGTACAGCGTTAAGCAATGGTGCAAATTCAAACACTTTACAGTGATGTTATGTTCAAGCTTATTTGGCAAATTAGTTCAATTAACTATTCCCACTATTTTTCAGCTATCATCATAATCAAATGTAATCTTTATCCTCCACCCCCCCAAAATACCATGTCTTTTTTTTTTTTATTATTATTTCTTTCATACTCCACATTTTCTAGGAAGTTTTAGACACTCTCTCTGGCTCCACAGCCCACCAGCAATTTTTAATACCTCCTATCCAGCAGCGGTATAGCTATGCCATTGATGTAAGCACTAACACAGATAAGAGTTAGGTGCTTATAGCATTGTCACGAAAGAGAGTTTTCGTGGCTCACTGTTGAACACCCTCTCCCTGTAGTCTGCACTGCTAATACTGGTACAGCCACTCCCTGGCAAGACAACTGGTTCCACATTGTTGAATCTTTAGACAATGCCCTTGGTGCTGTGTTGTATGCTGTCCACGCCTCCCCCATTCATCTTCTCCCTCCTACTCTCTTTCCTTTCCTTCTTATTTTCTCCTAAAATATCATGAGAGACAGCATGAAAATGAAAGTGATCGGTGCAGTTAATTGTGCACACAGCACTTCTGAGGCTAACATATTAGAGTAAAAACCAAAGGCCTGATCTACACTTGAAAATTAGGTCAGCATTACTACATTGCTTAGGGGTGGGAAAAACTGAAAAATGCACACTCCACAGATACATAGTTAAGCCCCCCTAAATCCAATATAGAGAGCACAAGATTGATGGTAGACTTCTTCCATTGACCTATTTATCATTCCCAGGGGAGTTGGGTAACACAGCCCAACAGGACAACTCCTCCTGTCAGAGAAGGTAGCAATTGCACTGAAGCACTACTGCAGCTGTGATGCTATAGCATTTTTAAGGTGTAGACAAGCCCTAACCTAATTAAGGCTCTTCACTTGCATACTGCTGCAGCATCACGACCACACCACCGGGTACCCAAGAAATTTTTGGAATACTGACCCTTCTCTCCACCTCACTTCATTTCTTCCACTCTCCAGTTTAAAAACAAACAAACAAAAAAACAAACTTGCCCCCATGTCCCCAGGGACAGCAGGAAGCTCAAGACAGTGACCATCCTCCAGCAAGACAAAGTGTATCCTCTGACCATAAGAGCAACTCAAGAAAAAGAATGCCATTCCATTTAGCTCAAATTTTGATGCAAGTTCAGGCCAGGGAAACTGCTTTCCAGTTCACGTGGAAACTTAACAAAATGCATTTATTTAAAATGTGAAGTACAGAATTAATAATTATCCAAGAATCTGGCATATGTGCTTTGAGAAGAACGAATCTGCAATGGATGAGATATCAAAGAATACAAAACAAGAATTATTATGTACAATGAAGTTACATCCACGTAAACTTGAGGCATCCAGTCTGTGCATGAAACATACTTCTGAAGAGGCAGTTTGCTATAGCTACTGACGTTCCTCTGAAGAATTACTGTTGCCTAAAGGCTGCTCATTGATTAAAAATCACTGAGTTTAACTGCTGGTTTAAGACAAGAAAAAAGTCATTATGATCTGCTAGTCTGATCATCTTGCACAACAGACACCATAGAATTTCTATTTATAATTCCAGCTTTGAACTCCGCAATTTGAAGCTGAAGCAGGCCATCTCTTTTAGAAAGACATCCAAACTTGACTTAAAGTCTACAAGTAAGAGATTTTTCCAACAACATCTCTTGGTAATCTGTTCCAAAAGTTTATTACTCTCTTGTTTATTATGTATTGTTTTTTGCAGTGCTTTCCAGTTTTCATTTTGAGCAGCCAGATCTTGTTATGTCTTTGTCCTCTTGATTGAAAAAGGCCTCTAAATTTCTAGTTTGTCTCTCTCCTGTAGGTACTCCTAGACCCCAATAAAGTACTTCATCAACTTCTCTGAAAAATGAAGACTGAGCTCCTTAAAACACAGCTATTGTGTGTCCCAAAAATACATCATCAACTGAGATTATGGTACCACTGTGTCCCTTTAATTCAGTAATCTGCGTTGTGTGTCGCAATACCTTACTCGTTATTAACACCAAACCTGTCCCCATACTGTTACCACTCAGTACAACTGCATGCATAGCCCCACACTAAACAGGATTGCACAAAGGCTCCCAGAGCCACTCATGGATCACACAGAGAAAGGCACCAGACAAACCTCCTCAATACCTGCTCCCAACGTTTTACCTCAGGGGCACAGCATCTTCAACTCCTCAAAACCCTTCCATGAGCAATGCAAGTTTATTAATTGGTTTAGTACTTCATCCCTGGAGGGTGGACATACGCCAGACTTTGTAATCTGATCAGATTTACCAAGCAGCACTTCAGTGAAATGCACAGATAAGGACAAACATTAGAATAAGTTTACGGATTACAAAAGACGGATATTAAAGGGATTGGTGACCACTCTCCCTTTTGCGTAAGAAAAATACAAGGAAAACATGCAGTCTAAATTCCCCACTTTATTAGACCAGGCAATCTGGATTAAGCAGGTTTTCCTCACTCTACCAGCTGCTGCAGGTTGGTTACTATCTTTCACATGCAGGCTCTTCGTACTAGCCTGGTGACCAGTCTCTAGTGTTCTTGTTGCCTTCAGTTTAGGGAAGAGATGGGACAAATCATGTGGCCTCTGTCTTTTATTTTTTATCCTCATTCCATGTGCTTGGAGAAAACAAGTCCAAGTATGTTTGATGGGTGGAGTTACAAGGAAAGACTGAGCAATTCCCTTGGTGTGGTCTTGTGCAAGTTAGTCACTGAACTGTAACTCTCTCACTGGACAATGCTCAACATTCACCCAGGCATTTCTTGCTGTTTCTGGGGATATAGTATTTGGGCAATTCCTCTACTCACAGTTTAATGACAATCATTTAATACAAGCTCACAACTTCATAGGTATTAAATGATATACCAGTTTAGATACAGCAATGGCTTTCAGCAGATCAAAGACTTTCCTGGGAGTCCTTAGCTGGCATGCTTTATATGAAATACCACAGTTATACACAAATGGTGAACATGTGGGTTGCAGGGCACCCTATCACAAAGCTCCTGCTGTTGGATACCTTTCCATTTTTGAAGACTGATTTTTTCCTAAACAAATCTGTGGACTAAGTCATAAACCTGATGTAAGACATGACATTGATTATGCAGGGTTTGAAACATCATACCTGTGCCAATACTGAAGTATAAGCACACAAATCTTTGCCACTGGTGTGTTAGCATGTATTCACCCTCCACACAATATGAAAACATGTCAGCATCCTGGGAAAAGACCAATGTGAATGCCTGACAACTTTGACCAATGGATGCCTGAGTTTGAACAAAAAATACATAAAACCAATGCTCTGTAGTCCACTTGCATGGCTTCAACAGCAGCAAATCTGATCCTTTGCCACCACACAATCATTTGGTCTTACCTTGTCTGTATCCCATGATTTAACAGCATGGCCCTATGACATTTATATCTAGAGCTACATTAGTTATGTGTATTTTATCGACCTGTTTTTGTCAGCACATATACAGGAATTAGGGTTGAGGAGGAAAGGCCCCTCCTTGCTCTTCTGATATAGGAAGTGTTAAATAAATCTGAATTACACATAGCTATAAAAACAGCAGAATCAGGTATATTAGTCATCTATCTAAGAGGTGCATTTGCATTTAACTGATAGTACCCAGTATTTCTGCTCCCCATTTGCAAAGGTAATTTGATTTTGTGGCAGTGAATTCACCCATATGAGCAGACTGAAGGAGTAGAGATTATAAACTAAGAATTATACATTCTTAGAAGAGGGGGCAATTTCTGATGTCAGCAACCTTCCAAGAGATTTCACCTCTATATTCGATGCCTCTCACAGCAGGAATAACACTTATTAACTATGATTCACACATTTGTTTATTTTGAGTAGAGTTTTAGGTTCCCAAGTTTTCTGAAGTTTAGGGATGCTGGTTGTTCCTGTTATTCGTATCTTTTAGTTGTAGGTTTTGTTTAAGTGGTGTCTTTAAGAAGAACCTGAAGAGCATAACAGCATACCAAACCCCAATCTAACATGAGCATTCAAACAACTTTTGCTTTAAGTTGATGAAAACACATCCACTAGAAACAATCGGCCTTGGCAACAATTACCTCCCCCAGTACTAAGTTTAGGAGCAATCTGTTCTCTGTAAGAAAAACACCATAGAAAAATCCTTTGTTTTGTTCACACTAGGTCTGTGCAAACACAGAACTGCAGGAAGCACAGCTAAGTACCAAGACAATCGAGGCATGTGGGAATTGAATTTTTAATAATTTGCACATGAGAACAGCCATCAATATTTAAGCTGATTTATACCTCACACAAGCAGAATACTGATGGACCTCAGTGGAAATGACACACCTATTATTCAACTGTACATCGGAAAGGAGATCAAGGGGATCAACCTTGTGCACTTGTCCTGTTTTATTAGGCTCCTCCTATTTATAATATGAAAGGTAGGTTGGGAGGGCTACTTTTCCTTAGCAGATTGTCTCTGTAGTAGTGAAGTTCTAAAATTATGCTACCAAAATAGGAATGCAGGAACTATACAGTGAACAAAAACCAGTGAGTGAAAATGTATTTCTTTAATATTCAGTAGCGCTTAGCCCACTTGGAGCTTCTCAGACAGCAGGTTTCAAACTTTTTAATTGGATTGCCAGGGCCAGCATTACACCTGCTGGAGCTGGGGCTGAAGCCCGAGCCCCAACCCCAATCAAAGCAGAAGGGCACAGGCTTCAGCCCCTTCTCACAATATATGGCACAGGGGTGGCCACCTGTCTCTACACCTAGCATGACAGGTATCAGATTCTGCCTCTCCTCCCCAGGCCCATCCTACCGTCGCCCCAGTTTCACGTAGTAATTTGTCATCACAGAGCAATGAAGCTTATAACCCCTATTCTAGAAGACTGTGTAATAAAAGTAGTTTAAGGTGACCCCCGGGGTCAGGAAAATTCTGCATGAAGAAAACCTAAAAGGATTTCTTCTTTGCTTTTCATAGCTGCAAACACAGATCTTGACTTCACTGTTTTTTGCTGAAGTACTGCTTGATGGACTGGGGAGGGGAAACACCACACTGTGTCCCCCCAGCAACAGGTATGTTCAGGCAAGGAAATAAGAGAAACCCAGAAAAGGGAGGTATATTTAATCTAGACTGTTTGAAAAAGGGTTTTAAAAAAACCAAAATCTAACCAAGCCATTGCTGCTCTTCAGAAGACGAGAGGGCTGCCTTTCAAACTGAGTCCTGGCTTGCACTGCCACGGGGCACCAACTGAAGTTACCCAACGTCAGCTACTTGGAGCTACTTACTGCAATGTCCTCGCTGCGATCCAGACACTAACTCTGCCTATGCTCCTCATTCTGGAGGAGGATCCAAGTCAACGGGAGAGCATTCAAATTTACCACATCTATACTAGATGTGATTAATCAGCCCTCCACCGGACTGATCACTGCCCACTGCTCATTCCCTTATTAAGAAATCTTCTACTCGAGCCCTACCTGTCCATATCTCCCAACAAGACACCTGAAAATAAACTAATTACTTTGGGAGGGAGAGGGGAGGATTACAATTTGGATTAAAGGGAATCTTGTCTGAACATAAGTCAAGAGGGAATTTTTACTTTTTGCAGGGTAACTTTGAACTGCTATTCTACTTTGGAAAGTGGCTTGTGTGCACTTTAAAAGCTGCAGTAGCACGGCCAAGATGCTGTAGCACTTCACTGGAGGCACCCCTGCCCCAACAGGAGGAATTCTCCTGCAAGTGTAGCTACCCCACCTCCTTGAGGGGTGGTAGCTGAACTTAGAGCTGCCTACACTGATGGTTAGGTCAGCTTAACTACACGGCTCAGGGACATGAAATCATTTTTTCCCACTCAAGTGATGTAGCCTGGTCACTTAACTTTTTAGTGCAGATCAGGCACGTGTAAAGAATTGAATCTTGGCTCTGAAACCTTTGCTATCTGTGTGAATTCAGAGCAACATCAGCTTTCTTTACTGACTAAAGTTTTTGTTGTATTTAATTCTCACAAGCAGTGTAAACTGACTCTAGCTATAAGAAGCATGACTCTGTTTTACCATATGTATCAAATGAAAAATGATTTGATGTGTTCCAGCTACAAGGTTAATATGATACAAGGGAATAGGTGCTATGTGCCTGGGACCATTACCAAAAATATCACTCAAGGCACACAGGCAAGATTCTCCATAGTTGCAGATCTAGTCCATTTGCATTCCATTACATTCCAGACAGTCTGGTAATTGTCTTTTCTTGTTTGTTTGTTCGTTCTTGAATCCTAATACAGAAGATTTTCACTCTTCTCTTCGTATTCACATAGGAAGAGGTATATAAGAGAAACCTTGCCTCTTTTTAAAAATGTGACTGCAAGCCACACAAATTGTCAGGAGATCTGGAGCAGTTGTCAGTGTTCCCCTGATCATTTTTGGTCAAAAAAAATGCTTTCTTAAAGAAAAAAAAAGTCTCACCCCCCCCTCCTCCAAGATATACAAGTGAGTGGACAGTTGTGAACATTTAGATGTCAGTACACATAAAACAAAACAAAGCACTCCTGGTCTGTAGTTGCGATACATAAAGGTTGTCAGATGCATAAACTAAAATGCCAGTTTAAAAAACAATCCAATGTGATGTATAAGTTGATGTCCCTTTGAGGCACATTTATATCCCCAGCTAGCAGGTTATAGAATTAAAAACCTGTTAGTAAATACTGGTAGAAAAGTAGCATCCAGAAGTCCCAATCAAAATCAGAGACCCATCGTGCTATACATGGCTCTAAACCAGGGGTGCACAAGTGGGGAGCGGGTCCCCTGGAGGGGTGAAATTTCATACAGGGCGGGGTGCAGCAGGATTGACTGCCGGGTTTCAGCTTAATCCGGCTCATTAAAACATTTTTTATGTGTATTCACATTTACGTACCAATTAATGAAGTTTTTACATTCTACATCATTATTTTGTTATGCGTGATGAAGGGTTTGTTTGTTTTTTTAAATATGACCATAACTGAAATTTTCATCCGTTTGGATTACATTAGAGAGATCGGAGGACCCTGCTAATTGCAGGGTGGAAAATGGGGCCTGACATAAAAAGTTTGCTCATGGTTTAGAGCAGGGATGAGTCTTGACCAGGAGTCTCAACAGTAACTGAAAACATGTGGGTTCACAGTATTGTGAGACATCCAGTCTCCTGAAATTCTGTGCCAACTGCACCTAATGACTTCAGCTCTGAGAGAACTGATAATGTGACATGGCAGGATGTATTAACTCAGTCTCTAAAACTGAAACTACATTTGTCTGGCTTCCAAGACAAAAACTTCATTTTAAACAAGATGAATGGTCAACATCTGCCACAAGAACAGACAGCATAGATTAAAATGTTTCAAACTTCTGCTAGTTAGGACTGTGTATTGAGAAGCTGATAGGAATCCCCCACCTCATAGCCTAAAATTAAATGAGTTAAAGCGGAATGTGAAATCAGTTAGAAAGCATAATCCCAGCATCCTGAGGAAATTCCATTCTGCCTATTTAAATCCTACTTTCAATTGGATAGACTGTTTTTTACTTCCCATTCTTAACAAATGCATAGTTGTGTAAATTGCACTGGTAAAGTATCACAGGTTTGTGTGGCTCTTTACAGATGAGATATCAGGCCCTACAGGTTTAGAAGCATGGGTGGGGGTGGGAGGAAATAGACCCCAGGATCCCATACTATCCAATTGATTAGCAGAGAGTTCACAGATAGGTTTGTGGTTTGTTTGTTTTTTTGGTGCTTCCACTGGTGGCGCACATAAAACATTTATTCTGCACTTGGATGGGGGGGAAAAAAAAAAATCTATACATGGGTAGAAGAGATTGAAGGGAACATGCCAGCCAGTCCTTCATAGCCAGCAGCCCCAGGACTACAGCAAGGGAAACTGGAAGCCCCAGCAGCCCTTTTTGGTCAGCTGCCCCTTTTGCTCCCCCCATGCATCAACACTGCTGCCCCTTTAGCTCCCTGGACAGAAGCTATAAAGCACTGCCACAGCACTGCTGCCAAATCCTACCAGCAGGGCCACCAAGGAGGGTAGGGATAGCAGGAGCAAAAAAGTCAACCATGTGTGGGCCAGCTGGGTGTCTGGTTCTTATCAGTACATTGCACTGGCCCACTTTCATCTCTGTTTAGAAGCTATACTGGATAGCATGCGAAAGAGAAGGCAGGGTGGGGTTGCAAATGAAGGCAAGGAGACACGCCTCATCTACACGAGAAAGCTAGGTAGGTACAACCTCCATTTATGAATTTTTAGGGGTCCACAAATGGGGGGGAAGGGGTGGAAACCTCTTATCTGCAGTAGTGATGGCTAGAAGTCAGACTAGTTCAGCAGATTGAAATAGAGAGGAGAGAATCAACATCATGGAAATGATAAAGCGTGACCTAATTTTGCCAGTGAGTCACATGCACTCTTCTTTGTTTGATGTCTATTAAGATTAAATTGTTGGCATTATACAGTGGCAAGTCCCATGTTACCAGGTCAAAGCATTTAGTATACTACTGGTATAATTTAAAACATGGAAAAAACAGTAGTACAGTGCTCAAATGTACCTAAAGCTAGGCATTTTTAGGGAGGTGGTGGTAAGCACCTATTGTTGAGACCACTGATGCACTTCTAAAGGAGGCAACACTCATTCAAAGTGCTGATGTTTTTATTACTGCATTTCATAACATATCTAAATTAAACCTTGCTTTGGGTTGGTCTATTTGGCCACAAAATGTCTCAATTTTGGCATGAAATATTAAAAAACTTCTCGTTTTGTTTGGGGTTATTTTATTGGCCTCTAGACGGCCGATCACCTGAAGTTACACTTTTTTTTCTCCATTAAGCACAGACTAGGAGCTCAGGAGGACACTAGGAAGACATGTTCCTTACCACCAGGAGTTTAACCACTAAAGCCACGTTCACAAGGATGCTCCGAATGGGCATTATGATTCGTCCTCATTTTCAAAAATCAGGGCCTGCACAGGCAGACAATTCAAATCAAACCCACAAGATAATGGCTCACAGGGGGCAACATCTATACTACAGCAATCTGTTGACGGACGTCACCACTGGAAAACTTCTGTTGACAGATTGCAGCCACACATGAAAGTGGATCACTCTGTCAACCCACTCAGTCAACAGAGTGGCCAGAGCGCCCAGCCGCTCTCAAGACAGAACAGCCAACTGGAAACACAGGTGCCCAGTGACCCAGAAGCCCTGTCTTGTTAACAGAAGGACCCCAGAGCAATCAAAGATTCTGCTGAGAAAGGTGTTCTGCCTCATGGCGGAGAGGCAGAAGGCTGTCAGCAAAGGTGCTGAGCTCTGTCGACAGACCACATTTTTAACGTGGACAATCTGCAAGTTCTGTCAACGAATCTGGGGTTTTGTCGACAAAACTCTCTAACGTGGATGTAGCTAGGATGTTTCTTGTAACCAGCCATCACGAAAAATCTTCATAAGAACAGCCATACTAGGTCAGACCAAAGGTCCATCTAGCCCAGTTTCCTATCTGCTAACAGCAGCTAATGCCAAGTGAACTGAACAGGTAACAATCTCTCTCCTGCCATCCATCTCCAGTCTCTGACAAAGGCAAGGGACACTACTCCTTACCCATCCTTGCTAACAGTCATTAATGGGTCTAACCTGCATGAATTTATCTAGCCCTTTTTTAAACCCTCTTATAGTTCTAGCCTTCACAGCCTCCTCTGGCAAGGAGTTCCACAGGTTGACTGTGTGCTGTGTGAAGAAGAATTTCCTTTCATTTGTTTTATATCTGCTGCCCATTAATTTCATTGGATATCCCCTAGTTCTTATATTATGGGAAAAAGTAAATAGATTTTCCTTGTTTACTTTCTCCACACCACTCCTAAGTTTATATACCTCTATCATTCCCCCCTTTAGTCTCCTCTTTTCTAAGATGAAAAGTCATAGTCTCTTTAATGTCTCTTCACATGGGACCCATTCTAAACCCCTAATCATTTTAGTTGCCCTTTTCTGAAGCTTTTCTAATGCCAATATATCTTTTTTGAGATGAGGAACACCACATCCGCATGCAGCATTCAAGATGTAGGTATACCATGGTTCTATATAAGGGCAATAAAATATTCTCCATCTTAATTTCTATCCCTTTTTTCATGATTCTTAACACTGTTTCCTTTGTTGACTGCTGCTGCACACTGTGTGATTGTTTTCAGAGAACCATCCACAATGACTCCAAGATCTCTTTCCTGATAAACTGTACATAAATTAGCCCCATCCTATTGTATGTACAGTTGGGGTTATTTTTTCCAATGTACATTACTTTATATTTTATCGATGTTAAATTTTATTTGCCACTTTGTTGCCCAATCACTCAGTTTTGTGAGAACCGTTTGAAGTTCTTCACAGTTTGTTTTGGTCTTAACTATCCTGAGCAGCTGAATATCGTCTGCAAACTTTGCCACCTCACAGGTACTCCTTTCTCTAGATCATTTGTGAATAAGTTGAATAGGTTTGGTCCAAGGACTAACCCTTAGGAAATGCCACTAGCTACCCATCTCCATTCGGAAAAATCTACCATTTATTCCTACCCTTTATTTCCTGTCTTTTAGCCATTTCTCAATCCATGACACAGTCTTGCCTCTTATCCCATTACAACTGAATTTACATAAGAGCCTTTGATGAGGGACCTTGTCAAAGGCCTTCCGGAAATCTAAGTACCCTATATGTACTTGAGTCCCCCTTGTCCACATGTTTCTTGACCCTTTCAAAGAACTCTAATAGAGTAGTAAGACATGATTTCCCTTTACAGAAACCATGTTGGCTTTTTCCCAACAAATTATGTTCCTCTATGCATCTGACAATTTTATTCTTTACTATGGTTTCAACTAGTTTGCCCAGTACTGACATTAGAATTACTGAGTTGTAATTGGTGGGATCACCTCTAGAGCCCTTTTAAATATGGTGTTACGCTCGCTATCTTCCAGTTCATTGGTTACAGAAGCTGATTTAAAGGCTAGGTTACAAGACACAGATAATATAATCCCAGGCAACTTTACTCCTCAAAATTTTTTGAGTACAGGAACTTCGAACTTGCCCAGGCACTTTGAAGTACCGGCAGGTTAGCCACAGCTACATGAGAGCCGGCACTTCGAAGTTGCCATGTGGGAGAATGAGCTTAATGAAGTGCTCCATATGCAGCGCAGCATGTCATTAATTATCTCCCGACACCCTACTTACCATCCTTCCTTCGAAGTAGGGAGGTAGTGTAGACACAGACTTACTCTGTCTTTTAATTTGGGGTATACATTGACATTGGGCCTCTATGGTGGTGTCTTTAAAAAGTTTCCATGCAGCTTGCAGAGATTTTACTTCAGTCACTGTACCTTTTAATTCCTGTTCACCTAACCTCCTCATTTTTACATAGTTCCCCGTTCTGAAATTAAATGCTGCAGTGTTAGACTGCTGAGATGTTCTTCCCACCATAGGAATATTGAATGTTGTTATATTATGGTCACTATTTCCAAGTGGTCCTGTTACAGTAACCTCTTGAACCAAATCCTGCACTCCCTCAGAACTAAATCAAGAATTGCCTCTCTCCTTGTGGGTTCCTGTACCAGCTGCTCGAAGCAGCAGACATTTAAGGTATCAAGAAATTTTATCTCTACATTGCGTCCTGAGTTGACATGCACTCAGTCAATATGAGCATAACTGAAATCCCCTACTATTATTGCATATTTTTTTTTGATTGCCTCTAATCTCCCTTAGCATTTCATAGTCATTATCTCTGTCCTGGTCAGATAGCCTGTAATATAGCCCTACTGCAGTAGTCTTATTTGAGCATGGAATTTCTATCCATGGAGATTCTATGGAACATTTTGATTTGTTTGAAATTTTTACTTCATTTAATTCTACATTTTCTTTCACATATAGTGCTACTCCCCCACCTATACAACATATTCTGTCTTTCCAATATATTTTGTACCCTGGTATGACTCTGTCCCATTGATTGTCCTCATTCCACCTATTACATCAATATGCTCCTCTAATAGACAGCACTCTAGTTCACCCATCTTATTAGACTTCTAGTGTTTGCATATTAGTACTTTAAACACTTGTCACTATTTATTCGTTCACTCTTTCCTAATGCATTAGATTCTTTTTAATGTGATTGTTGATGGAGATTCTCTAGGTTTTAATCAGGAGGAGAGGATGGAAGAGGATAAAGTATGGGCTGGATCAGCAAAGAAACAGACTCCCTTCTAGGAGAAGTCTCTGATCCACATGCTCCTCTGCATCAATCAGCCTTCCCCCAGGCCCTTAGTTTAAAAACTGCTCTACAACCTTTTTAATGGCAAGTGCCAGCAGTCTGGTTCCGCTTTGGTTTAGGTGGAGTCCATCCTTCCTTTATAGGCTCCCCCATCCCAATACAGTAGTCCCTCAAGTTATGCAAGGGTTGTGTTCTCACATAGGCTCACGTTACTCAAATTTCACATAAGTTGCAGGGCGGATTCTTCCCCAGCAGAACACGCATTCTGCAGCTGGGGAAGCAGCAGCAGCAGCCCCTGAAGCTCCTTTTGAAAGGTAAGTCCTGGGGTTGGGGAGGGAGGGATTTAAGCCTAGGGTGGGTTAGGGCTGCAGTGAGGGCAAGGGGGTGGAGCTGAGTCAGACCTGCACAGGGGGGACTGAACCAGGGCGGGGGACACTGAACAGAGGCCGCAAGGGATTGAGCCAGGGCCAAGGGGAGCAGGATTTTGGGTTAATGAGAGTTAAGCAAAACTTGAAATCGTGCATTTTGAGGGATTATTGTAGTTTCCTCAGCTCCTAATAAACCTAAACCCCTCCTCCCTACACCATTGTGTCATCCACACATTGAGACTTTGAATTTCTGCCTGCTTACATGGCCCTGTGCGTGGAACTGGAAGCATTTCTGAGAATACCACCATAGAGATCCTGGAATTCAGTCTCTTTCCTAGTAACCTAAACTTGACTTCCAGGACATCTCTCCTACCCTTCCCTGTCATTGGTACTAACATGTACCACGACCACCAGCTCCTCCCCAGCACTACACATAAGTCTATCTACATGCCTTAAGAGATCCACAACCTTTGCACCAGGCACGCAAGTCACCATGAGGTTTTCCCAATCAACACACACCCAGCTATCTATGTTTCTAATGACTGAATCACCCATTACTAACACCCGCCTTTTCCTACTGACTGGAGTACCCTCCTCCAGAGAGGCATCCTCCATGCGAAAGGATACTACATCCTCATCTGGAAGGGGGGTCCCTGCTATGGTATGGTTTCCCTCAGCTTCCACTGACTGCTCTCCTACCCTGAGCATTTCCTCCTCCTCAACAGCACAGGGGCTTTCTGACTGGATGTGGGACAATTCCAGGTTGTCTTGGAAAACCTCATCGAACAACCCTCTGCCTCCCTTATCTCCTCCAGTTCAGCCACCCTGGCCTCCAAAGCCTGCAGTTGGTCTCTGAGGGCCAGGTGCTCCTTGCACCGAATGCACACGCAAGCCACCTGACAATGTGGTAGGCAATCATACATGCTCCACTGGAGGCAATACACAGGATCACCCCCACTCTGCTGCTGGGCTTCTGACTGTATTTTCCACGGATAATTAGATTATATGTGGGGTTATTATGTAAATGCAGCACTTTGAGATATACTGAGAGGTAGCCGTGTTAGTTGGCATCCTATCAAAACAAAAAAGCAGTCATGTAGCACTTTAAAGACTAACAACATAATTTATTAGGTGATGAGCTTGTGGGACAGACTCACTTCTTCAGATCATAGCCATACCAGAGCAGACTCAATATATAAAGCACAGACATCCAAAAACTGTTATCAAGGCTGGCAAATCAGAAGAACAGAGAGATGGGGTGTGTGGTGACAAAGGTAAGAGTTAGGTCAAACATCAATGTAAAAAAGAGTCCTTATAATGGGTCAGGTAACTGCTGTCCCTGTTCAAACCACATGTTAATGTGTCGAATTTGAATATCAATGGTAGTTCTGAGCACTCTCTCTGAAGATGGTTGTTAAAGTCCCTTTTCCGCAAAACACAAACTCTCAGGTTTTTAACAGAATGGCCCACTCCATTTAAAGTGCTGGCTGACAGGTTTGTGTATTTGGAGACTTTTGATGTCTGTTCTATAGCCATTCATTCTCTGTCAAAAAGAGTTTGCAGTTTGTCCTATATACATGGTGGGTGGGCATTGTTGGCACATGAGGGCATATATGATGTTAGTTGAGGAACAGGAGGATGTGCCCGTGATTCTGTAATTAACATGGTTAGGTCCAGTAATGGTATCTCCAGAATAGATATGGGGACAAAGCTGGCAACGGGACTTGTTGCAAGGAAAAGTTCCAGGATTAGTGTTATTGTCTGTGGTTGCTAATGAGAATCCTCACAAGGTTGGGAGGTTGTCTATAACAAAGAACAGGCCTGTCACCTATGGCCTTCATGAGTTTGTGATATACACTCATCCCTCGCTATACAAGTGCAATTGGTTTCCAACTTTCTGCTTGCAGGCGAAAACTTCTCAGAGACACTAAATTCCCATTAAAATACACGTAAAAGTCTGTGATTGGTTCCAAGTGCTCCTAGTTTGGCAAAGGAGTGGCATCATGTGGTGCTGCTTTTGAAAGGTAAATAAACCTTGGGTTGTCTGGTTGGAGAGGGTTAAAGGCTGGGGGGCCTTGGGGCCATGAGCGGGAGGGAGAGTTAAAACCTGGCGGTAGTTTGGGTCTGTAGAGCAGATGGGGCGGGGGTGTTAAGTCTGCAGCAGGTTGGGTCATTGGGGCAGGCATGGAGGTTCAGGCTGCGGTGGGTTGGGTCTGTGGGTCTGGTGGGGGGGTAAGGCTGCGGGTGGCTTGGGTCTGCGGGGTGTCAGGCTGCAGCAAGCTGGGTCTGCGGGGTGGGGGGTAAGGCTCGTATTAGTGGGGGGGAGTTCACTCATCCAGTGAGCAAAAGGTAGGTATGTGTGTCCCTCGTTTTAACAAGTACTCCTAAGTCAAGTACTCGTTTAACGAGGGATGAGTGTAGTTTTTAACGTAAAAGTTTTAAAGTGCCAAAAAGTAACTAGCACCCTCCTCTCAAGTTCCCCTCTCAAAACTCCCTCCTGTTTGCAATCACCCTGTTTGCAAGCTCCCATGGTCACCTGCTTGCAGGCATTATATAGCTCTAGCCTTCCCAACTAGTAGCCCCACCCTCGGATACAGCTCAGCCAATGAGCAGAGAGTTCTGGATTTCAAATCCTAACTGCCACCCTCAGCATGTGGTCCCAAGATCCTGTGAATTGCTCCTCCTTCACTTGGAGAGCACCCTTCTCCAAACTCTCTCCTGTTTGCAAGCTCCCTATATAAAGCCTGCAAGTTCATCCCTATATAAAGTCTGCCTATTCTACAGCTAGTTAAGAAGCTAGCAAAGCTAGATTTAAAATACTTTTGGGGTGGTTGAGATTTATGCTAGTTAGGAGTGTAGGGCCACTTATTACAGTTTCAAGCACAAAAGTCATACTTCAGTATATGCTTTCATTTTTAATTGCATAAACATTCATCAGCCTCACTTCTCATGTATGATAAATTGATCTGGAAAGCAGTCACTTGACTCATGGAGTCTAACTACATTTCCTCAATAATAGAAGTACTTTTCCTGGCTTGCTCTCAGCGTAAGTAATATTCCTTGCTCACTGGAATTCAATGGCTCCACTCCATCTCTGCTATTTTTGACTCCTCCTACTTAACAACTGCCCTCATGCAATTAAAACACAAAAACACAAGCTGTTTCTTATTGTGTTACGTATTTCATGGTTTTGCTGGGTTTAGCCAAGTAACTTTTTTATCCCTTCAGCACTGCTGGAGAACTGGGACAATTTTAGGAGCTATTTCCAACTAATCAAAGAATGTTTTCCAATTAAGCTAGGATGAGTCCCAAAACAACCTTTCCCAGGAGGAAAAGGAGGCTTTAGACGCTAATCATGCCTCTCAGAATTTGGAATGCTGATCCACAAAAGGTGTACTTCTTGTAAGAGAACAGAAGGGGAGAGTGGCACCATGATGATATACCACTTCTTTCATAAACAGTGCTCACACACAGAACTCTTATGTGTAACAAAACAAAAGGGTACAAAATTTAAAAAAGATTTTCAAAGAAGTATGATACTGACAGATATAACGACAGGGTTGTATGGCCACACAAGTGACTGTAATTAGAATAACCAACTGTTTTTGTTTCAGCAACAGTTTGCATATGAAGTAGGGCAGGGATCCGACACACCACACTACAATGCAAAAACTATTCCGTAATGGTAAGCTGGTAAAGTAAAGTAGACTCTTCACCCGACACATGCGAGGTCTTAAGCCAGGAATTTCTACAGAATCTAGCCTTTCATTAAAAAGGTGTACTAGACCTTATGGCTCAGACAGTAACTATTCAAATGCCAGCCAAGGCAATATGTTTCCTGGGCTCACAGATTGCTCCAGTTCAGCAACAGACAACCAAGAAGAGTGAATGGGCTGCAGCAGCCCACGACCCACTGGGCTCCCACCTGCAGCCCACTGACCCTGTCTGCCTCTCTCCCCCATGTGCCATTCACACAGTGGGGCAATGGAGCCCCTCACTTTCTATTCCCCCTCTCCCTCCCTCAACACTTTTGGAACACCACAAACTGCCTCATTGACGCTCTGCTCCCATTCCTTCACTTCCTTCCCAGAGTTTGAAAAGCCATAACAGCTGATTCGCGGAATTCTAACTGCGGCAGGGGTGTGAAAAGCACGGACAGACTGCAAAACTTCGAACGTGCTGGGAGGGAGGGGCTGGGACTAAGAAGTGCGGAGCTCTGATGTCCCAATACATGAGAAGTACACAGAAGTTAGGGGGGCTGTCAGGGAGGAAGTCTGCGAGCTGCAGGTTACCCACCATTAACTTAACTCCTTTTTTAAGATACAGGGTACCTAAGGGTAAGGTAATATAAAAACAATTCACCAATGGCAAATGGGACACTTCTCCCACTTTACTATAGTGTTACATAATTATTTAAACCCTGGATTAATTGATTAAAATCCGTGATTAAAACAATCTTTCCTGCTTGCTGATTTTAACAGTGATTTAAAGCACTTCAATTTTAATCTCACCCTGCAGTTGTATTTTGCTTGGGAAATGCTGATATAATGACGGAAACACACGAATATGCAACCGAATACCAAAAGGCAGTACTTTTTTGTTATCCAAAAGGATACACTAGCTAAACTCATTTAAATAGTTATAAAATTTAAGTATACATTTATTGAGATTTTCTATTACTTTTGTAATATGCTTGTGACCCAAGAACCTCTTAGACAAAACTGAAATGGATGTTGAGAGGAATTACACAAGCCTCAAAAGCTGGTGGACATATTCTAGTTCACCAAAGCCAGTATCACACAGATCATTAATATCATTATGAAAAACATGTACATGTACTATGCAAGGAATTACATATCTGTACCACAAGTTTACGTTTGTAAGCATGTAAGGTAAAAGTACATAGGTGACACACACAAGACCAATTTTTCCAGACAGGAAGTAAGAAACATGCATCTGTCTGTGTGGGTATACCTTAAGCATTGTTAGCTAACACAAAGGTTGACAACTTGCATGCAAAACCCAATGCTAACAAAGAAGATGTGCAGTCCACAGGAAAGGAGCATGCAGGAAAACAAGCCATGGAACATTATCCCATTTAGGAGTAAAAACAACAAACATAACCTGGTATCCTGCACCTAAGAAACAGTGTGTTTGCAGTCATGAAAACGGGGGTCTCAGCCAACCTCGACTAAAAATAATGCAGAAGACTTTGCTTGAGGTAAGCTTCTTTTGATAGGAGATTAACCTTTTAGTTAAGTTTAACTTCCAGAAAGCATCTAATAACTTTGTTTTATAGGAAGGCATTTCTTAACCAATGGATGAAGCGGGACTTTGCCCACGAAAGCTTATGCTCCAAAATATCTGTTAGTCTATAAGAACAAAAAGAAGTCCTGTAGCACCTTAAACAATAGTTTGCCTATTTTTTAAATCTTTGATAATAAATTTATTCTTATTTTCACTATACATGTGCCTCTAACTGTGATGTTAAACAAAATCATGATCCTGAGTTAAAATTTACGTGACATGGATTGTTCCTTTATGAATACCACATCTGACAACTGTGAGAGTGTCCAGTGGCTACATGACTGAACACAGCAGTGGTCACTCTGATGCACTGAGCTCAATACGTGTGTATATCACTAGCTGTACATGAATATGAGGACTGAAGAAGCCTGGAACGCGTGTTTGTGCTGTCAAGAGGCTGTTGATCCACAGCAGCTACAGATAAGACTCTTTTACACTAAGGACAGGTAGCAGTGAGCTGCCTCACAAATCATCATACATCATCTTCTGTTTACTAGATCAGTGTTTCACAAAGTGTGGTCTGCGGCCCAGTGCCAGTTCTTGGGGAAAAAAAATAAAATAAAATAATACCAGTCCTTAGAATATACACAAATGATCACTATGTACTATTATTGTGAATAAACAGTGAAAATGTATTCATTTTTAATTATTTTTAATATGCAATTGTATTTTTGGGATACAAAACAAAAGGGGTACTGGAAAAACCAGGTCCCAACTATATAAAATTTGTGAAACCCTTTACTAGATGATTTTCTTTTTACTTGACAAACGTGTCAAATTGCATTTGAATGGAAATTTGGAATTTAATTAAATTTACAAACGTTAAAACTCATGTGTGGTGGATACATGTATCAAATGTGGTTTGCATTTGTAACTGATTTTATTAAACATGAACTATTTCTGTCATTAGGGAATTGAACTGATTGTTTCTGATCACCATATCCCAAATATTCAAATATATTCTAAACACATGAACAGGTGTGTAGCAGGACATTCCAAAGTGCCTATGTGCATCTTCAAACTCCTAAATATCTTTAAATACTTTGCCATCCATGTACTTGACATTGTTCCAAGTAGTTGCTCTCCTCCTCTTCCCCCACCTGTTTTTTATTTTTAGACTTCTTAGAACTTAGAGTGGGAAAGCCTAATTCTCCCGTCATCTTCTCAACTTTGAATGAACTAGTCCCAATTAAGAAAATATTCTCTGCACCTGCTAGCTAATCTTGAAACTAAAGTAAGGCAAAAGATTTTCTGCCCCACAGTAACTGAAAGTACTTTTCCTGTCTTCAACATCCAAAGAGTATTTACAGAAATGATTAAAAGATTGTACTAAATGTAACATTAACATCAGTTGTCATTATTTCAAGTTAATATGACAGGTTTATTTTTATAAACACAATATCTGTTATTAACTGATTTGTATCCGCCTGCCTTAAAGCACTAATCATTTTTCACAACGTAAATGTCTAAAAAGGCACTTCATTCAGCATATCTGCAACACGAATCTATCCAGAATTACACTTGATTTAAAACAAAATAAGTTTTATTGATTTCTTGTATTCTTTTTAGTGCAATGTCAACATAGCAGAAAAGGGAGCTGTCATCCAATACTTTTTGTACTTGGAACACAATGATTGCCATTCGCTTGCCACCCACAATGGGGTTATACTCGTGTAAATAAGGAGCATAGCAGCTCACTTAATAGACACTTGCAGAAACTCTTTTTCTGACCCCCGTCCTATCCAGCTGATTAGTCAGGTTGTATTTCATTTTTTCTTTCTTTCTGTTAAATTCTCTTCACCTCAGTTATCATTTATCAGAATTTTCCAGATCTGCAGAAGTGGGTCTGTCCCATGAAAGCCTATCACCTAATAAATTATACGGTTAGCCCTTAAAGTGCTACTTTCTTTAAAGGATTGCTTTTTTGTTTTATAAAGGCGTTGTAAGAGATCAACTGAAAGCCAGTGATATGCTGGTCATTAATATAATTGTGAAATGTATGTATGAACATACTATGGGGAATTCTGGGTACATACTGATACAAGGCTCAAAAGAAAGAGGTTCTCCCTCTGACTGCAAGGGGAATAGTTGCCTCTCATGTAAATTAAGTATTGTGGAACAAACACAAAGGAAGCTCCAGCATTGTGGAACAAACACAAAAGAAGTTCCATTTCCTGTTGACTTCATATGCAAAAACAAGTTGATGGAGAGCTGTGAAACCAAGGGTGTCGGGGGGAGGATGATCTGAATCCCAGGTCGTCATCCTGAGTCTGGAAACAAAATGAACTTGGGAGATACAAGGAGGAAAATATTTCTTTATTCATTTCACTGCAGTACACCCTTCATGGAGGGAGATTTTTTCTTTTTTTTTTTTTTTTTTTTTTTTTTTAAAAAGAAGTCGGTATCCTGATTTAATTGAAAAGTCAACAAGCTTTTCAGAAGGATTCTGAGGGTTACAAACAAGAGACAAATCATTATAGCCTGCTAAAGTTGTTTACTCTCTTAGAAGCATGTAACACTTCTATTTTATTTGCAAAACACTATCCTTACTCTGAATCACTTGAATCTTTAATAAATTTATTCTAGCTTGTTATACACGTCTCAGTAATACTAAACTGAATTTGAAGCCTCAGCTGAGCCAAACAGGCTTGTTTGTACAAGGTCTCCTCAAAAACTGCAAACTTTGTAATTTCTGAGAGTGTCCAGTAATAGAGGACCAGGGTTAAGACCTGGCACGCACCTTAAGTTAAGCTGTCCAAGTAAAGGACTAGAGCTTATTTGGGTACCTAACAGACTGGTGTGACAGGAAGCAAGACCCAGCTGTGCACCAGCAAGTCTCTCTCACTGAAGCAGGGAGATGATAAGGTGATTGCAGTCCAAGAAAGCATCACAAGATCTCAGGAGGGATTTGAAGAACTCATAGGCTATGGTTACATTAGCGAGTTTTGCAGGCAAAACCTGGTTTCATTGACAAGACTGATGGAGTGTGCACACAAAATGGGATTTGTCGACAGTATCTTGACAAAGCTCAGCACTTTTGCCAGCAGAGTTCTTTCTCTCAGCCATGAGGCACAACATTTCAAGGGAAAAAAAAAAAAAAAAAGGCTGTGTGGATGCTTGGGCGGGGGGCGGCTTCTTTCAACAGACAGGGCATCCACAACACTGGGCAGCCCTGTCTGCTGTGCTTTGGGGTGCCTGTTGTGTCCAGAGAGCAGCCGGGCAGTCCAGCTGCTCTGCTGACACAGTGGAGCGCTCTCCTGATTGGATTTTGTGCATGGCCACACTCTGTCAATAGAAGTTATGTTGGGAAATCTCTTCGGACAGGGACTTCTGCCATCAGGGCACTGTAGTGCAACTGTAGCCACAAGGTAAGTCTACAGAGCAAAATAACCAATTCAAAACAGTTATCTCCAAGCCCCAGTCAACTGATTCAGGACAGCACTCTGAGACAGGAATGTCTACACTGCTATTTTTAGCCCCATAATGCAAGCTTGCTGTGTAAATATACTCATGTAGGTAGTCCGTTGTGTCTGTCCAACGATGATGTCTTGAGCTTGCACAGGCTCATCGATTGTGGACTCGCATGTGGCTGACGAGTCCAAGCTCTGAACGGCATGAGCTTCCACAGTGGGGGCAAGGGAATTGTCCTGGCTCTGTTGGTGCGGCTGCTGCTATTGCTTTCTTCCTCTCATGAGCACCAATACGCGTACGCGTCGCTGCTCTTCAAAGTTGTCATACGCATGTCGTACAAGAGCACGCCAGCCTGTTTGGTCTTTTGCATGCTGCTCTAGCTGATCTGGTTTTAAACCAGCATGAGCAGTGTTGGCCTTCATGTAGTCTTTATACCTCTTGCGAGGCCTACCTTGATTCCTTTTGCCCTGGGAGAGTTCACCGCAGAGGAGTTGCTTATTGCCCAAGTAATGTACAAAACCAAACAAGTTAATGACCTTTTATTCAGCCTTTATATCTAAAACTTATTGCAATAGATTATTATATTACACTCCATGTTCTTAATGAAAAGGTGCTTCTGGTACAAATATGGCCGAAGATATGCTTTATTCAAGGTAACTCAGGTAAGCTATCACTGGAAAGGTTATCATTTACTGGGTATAACTATCCTATTTCTATGGCTATGTCTACACTACAGTGATCCATCAACAGAAGATATCCTCTGACAAAACATTTGTCGACAGATTATGGCAAGACTGCAAAGCGGACTGAAAAAGCGATCCACTCTGTCAACAGAGAGACCTCCCCACCACTCTCTCAACAGAACAGCCAACTAGACGCACAGCAGCCAGGGCTGCCTGGTGACCCGCAAGTCCGGACTGTCAACAGAGGGCCCCCAGAGCATCCACACAGCTTTTTTGTCAAGAAAGACATTCTGCCTCTTGGGGGAGCGGCAGAAGGCTGTGAGCAAAAGTGCCACGTACTCTTGATAGAACGCATTTTTAGTGTGGAGGCTCTATGTGCCGGCATTTAGTCGACAAAACTCTCTAGCGTAGATCTAGTTTACGTGTGTATCTTTTTTGTTAAATCAGAAGTTCGGAATACTGACTGTGTATCTGCATTGCAATTACGCTACTTTGGGTGACGCCCACAGCTAGCGCTGGAAAAGTCAGACTAGGCCGATGGCACTTCAGGGAGGACAACGGTCAGTGAAAAGACTTGTCTTTCCCACAAGACACTCGTACTGACACTGACTCCTGGATGCCACGATACTATAGAGCCAGGTGACTGTCGTGATACTAAACTTCATGACCAGGTCTACACTAGCCCAAATGACCATTTCGAAGATTACTATTGAAGCGCTGAAATGTATATTCAATGCCTCATTAGCATGCTGCCAGGCACGGCTCTTTGAAATTGCCGCTTTTCGCTTTTGTCAGCGGATAGGAATAAGGGGATTTCGAAGTTCCTGGGGTCCTTTCAAAAAGGACCCCCCCCGCCGTCTGGACGAGCCGCACCACAGCAAAAAGCGGCAATTTCGAAGACCCGTGGCTGGCGGCATGCTAATGAGGTGCTGAACATGCATTTCAGCGCCTCATTAGTAACCTTCACAGCCCATCTGGGGGCGCTGAACTTTTTCAATGGGAAGTGGGAGAATTAAACAAAGGATTCTCTCCTTGTTCCCTGGAAATCCTACATGAGGTAGGAGGAAAACAATCAAGTTCTTCAGTTTGCACCTCCTCCATCTCCCCCACCCAAGGAGATACTGGAAAATATCTGGAAACAAAAGGATTAAGACTGAGGTGTAATAGGAACTGCTGGATGCTTGGCTTGTGAAGGAATCTACTTAAAACAATATCTACCTAATCTATCGAAAACAATATCTAGGATGCAGAATTATTTGTAACCATTTTTTCAATGAATCAAGTTTAGTCTGTGTGATTTGCTTCATTTTCTTAGTAATCTGCTTTGTTCTATTTGCTATCCCTTCAACCACTTAAAAATACATCTTTCTTAGTTAATGAACTTATATTATAACCCAACTTATGTAAATTCTAACTGGGGGGAGGAGGAACTTGTGCATACCTTCCTCCATACTATGGGAGGGAGTGAATTTTTTATAATTTGGGGGTTTCTCTACAAGGAATGTGAACTGCTGTGTGCTGTGGCAAACCCTTTAAAAGGAATCTTCCCAGAGCTGATCATAGGGTCTGCATCATTCTGTAATGGGGTATGATCCTGCTCGTGCGCGCTCTGGAGGAGGTTTAAGAGCCTGGCTCAGCAAGATAGGGTTAAAGGCGGTCCAGGTTGGCAGAAAAGACAGGTTCAGCTCACAAGGTGATGTTTCAAGGGGCAGAAGTCCATCCCAATTATAAGCAGTTTTTCATTTTGTTACAGAAATCATACCATTCTTTGGTTTTGGGTCATAAATATAATAGAAGTGAAACAAATATAAAAAAAATTAACTTGATGACATTATCATCTTGGGAAAGGATTTCTCTTTAAAGACCATTCACATAAGGTTGTTTAAAGAAAATGTCCAAGAACAACAACAGAAGAAAAAGTGGTTCTTTATTTATATATTGGACAACACACTTCCCTGTTTAGCTGGCTTCCCCTTTTGTTGTTAAAGATGAGGCCTTCACGCACACTAACTAGCAAGAGAAAAGTGTTGTAAAAACAAACAGGAAAGTAGGATTTTTAAGCCTTATTTTTTAAGCAGCAAACACACTGTGTCCATTAACTAAGAGGACAGGGAGGATAAAGTATTAAGGACAGAATACATTTTTAAAGCATACAAACTTTTACAATTTTCTTATCTGTGATATCTTTTCGGCTCCTGCTGGTTCACCGAAAAAGATCACCCTGCAATTTCAAAAGTGCTATCGAGTTCAATGAAGCTTCTGAAATCTGTTTCTTCAACTAAACAGAGCTCCAAAAATGAATTAACACAGGGGAATGCCTGTCCCCAACACAAAAAACCTGGAAAAAGGGCTCAATTAGAAAATAACTACTTTGAAAAAACGTATCGTCAGAGTAATTAATAAGCAGGCAAGACAATCAAGAGTTTACTTATCTCGTTCCAAATCTAGTAGTTTAATTCCACCCTCTTTGGTTGTATTCAGCGCTCTCCAAAGGCAAAATGTATCACCCACCTCACATACCAAATAAAGTTAATACTTTTAATGACCTTTGCCTGGAACCTGCTGCTTCTGCTTCACCATCCCACAACTGATCAGTCCACAGCTACAGTCAGTTCTTAAATCTGATCCCCAGCTCACTTTTATCACTAGTTATTGCCCAAAATTCTGCACGCCCCCATCAGCTGATAAGAAATGCTGGAATAATTTATAAATTTAGAATAAATCATATTGGATATGTGAGCCTCTACTTTGTGTTGACCAACCAGGAAAAATAAAAGTCAGCAGGTCATTTCCCATTACCTCATTTTAAATAAGATTAAAATGCTACTTTAAGCATTTTGGTGACCTGTCATGACAGATTACATAATAAAATGCTACAGATCCAATTTTCAGGACATTCCATTTTCATATCTCCCCCCCAAGGCAATCTCCGAAAACCTCATATACCCGTGATTAGAAAGTCTACAAGCATTCCCCCTCCAGCCTCTATTTTTCAAGTATATATCTAAACCCCACTGACTGAAGTCGTCATGCCAAAGCCCAGCACAGAAGCCAGGCATGCACACCCCCTCACCAACTCCCTTCCTCTAGAAGCATTAACAAAGGGGGAAACCATTCAAAACAAAACACTTGTGGCTCTTCCTTTCTGTGCCAGCTTAGCTACCAGTGTCATTTGCAAGAGACAGGCAATGCACATTTCCAGCCCAGTTCTCCAACAATCCCAGTCCTTCCTTGTTTCTGTTCCTCAAATCATATTATTGTACCCGCCCCATCTCGCCCCACATGAATACTTCATCTCGCCTGGCTTCATTTCCACATTAGGCCAAACAGTATCCTGCCCCATAGAATCACAGCGCTGGAAGGGACCCAAAGAGGTCCTCGAGTCCGGTCCCTTGCCCCAAGAAGGATCCACCCTGAGCTCCCTCGGCTCCCACCCGGATACGTGCGGAAAAACACAAAGCCGCTCGCCAAGGGAAAGTCACCCGGCCAGGGGACAGCGCAAGGTCGCGCACGCGGCGAAGAACAGCGCAACCCCAGCAGCATCCCCCCCTCCCCCCGGCACACGCTTTGCAGCCGCTCGCTTGCATTCACCCTCGCGAGGAGCGCTCCAGGCAGGCGCAGCGAGGCGCGTTGCTAGGCTGCCCGCCCATGCGCGGCGGACTTTGCATTCCCCCACCCCCGGCTGGCGGGGGGCTGAATGGTGCGGGGCGGGAGGGCCGGGCCCGGGGCTGCAGGGCGAGCCACGAGGGGAGCGGCTGATGCATCTGCATGCTCGGCGAGAGGCGGGGGCGCGCTGCACGTACGGGGAGGCGCCGGGGAGGGGGAACCAGCATTCCTGAAGGGAGAAGGCAGCTGCGTCAGTGAAGGCCTGGGGGAGCTGCACGCCGGGGGTGGGGGGACCACAGACGGCCCCTACGACGGGAGGGGAGAGACGTGCAGGTTGGGGGGAAGGGAGCTCGGAGCCGGGCTGGGGGCAACCTAGGCGTGGAAGGGCAGCCGCGTGCCCGCAAGGAGCGGGGGGGGGGGCTAGGCCGCGTGCCCGGCAGGAGCGGGGTGCAAGCGGGGGGCGAGCTCCAAGGAGCCGGGCAGCGCGCGGTGGCGGCAGCAGCCACGCGAGGGCCTGCAGCAAGGAGCGGGCCCAGAGTCGGCTGCCCCCGCCCGCTGTGGAGCCGGCCAGAGGAGGAGCAGCTGCAGCTGGAGGGGGGATTGGTAGCAAGTGGGGAGCGCCGCGAGCCGGGGCGGTCACCTGGGGCGCTGAGCAGGAAGTCCAGGGTGCTGTGCCGCGCTGCTGCTGCTGCCATGGCGAGGCGGAGCCCTGTGCCATGCCTGGTGGCGGCGGCCGCTGCTGCACTGCGAGTGCCACTGCCGGAGTGTGTGTGTGTGTGTGTGCGGGGCTGCTGCGGCGCAGCGTGTGCGCCGGCCGGGCGGCTGCGGAGCCCGGGGGCGGGACCCGCCAGCACCGCCCACCCCGCGGGGGAGGTAGGGAGGCGAGAAAGGCTGTGTTTCCGCGAGGGACAGAGGCTAAAGGGAGGGGACTGGGGGGCGCCTCCCCCCTTCCCGCCACCCACAGAGACGGGGCAGTAACCAAACGGCACACAAAGGCGGGCCTCGCTGCCCTCCCACAACCCGCCTGCTCAGTTGGCGGCCCCAGCCTTGCACCCGCGCTAGGGGAGAGGAAGGGTGAGCTCCTGCGTATGGGGGGGGCCCTTAGGCCGGGATCCTGAGAACAGCCGGAGTGGGTCAGACCAATGGTCCAGCTAGCCCCGATCCCGCCTCCAGCCAGCAGCCAGTGACAGGCCCAAAACGGAACAGGGAAATTCGTCATGCATCTGACAAAGCGGGTCTTTGCCCACGAAAGCTTGTGCTCCAAAATAGCTTAGGCTATAAGGTGCCACAGGAAATTACTGAGTGAGCCATCTGCTGTCAGCCAACCCCAGCGGGGACACCATGCCGGGGTTAGGGGAAGAACCTATGGCGATCTTTGTGTTTGGGTTTCCTCAGTGCCTAGCCTGGGACTGGCTTCCAGCTGCAAGTGCAACACAAAGACGTAATATATTTTTATTTCCTTCCCATACTGCCCCGAGCCTCTCTCTGGGACAGGATGGATTTTAGAGTTGGTTCCTTGCTGAACCTTCAGTTGTGGTTGGATAACACTCTTGCTCTCTCTCTGCCCCTCCTCCCCGCCCTTGGGAGCTACAACAAAATCAGATATCGGAGGGGTAGCCGTGTTAGTCTGGATCTGTAACAGCAATGAAGGGTCCTGTGGCATCTTATAGACTAACAGAAAAGTTTTGAGCATGAGCTTTCGTGAGCACAGACTCACTTCATCAGATGCTCAACAAAATCAGAAATACCCCTCTCCTTCCATAGAAGTACCCCAGACTGTCCCGTGTGCTCCCAACCCAGCAGCAGGCAGGGTCTTTCAAAATCTCCTTCAAAATATTTAAGAAAGGCTGTTGTAAAGAAACATAAACTGTTTGAATATAATGAGAATTGCGAGATGATGCTGCATGCCCCAACAGTGAATGAAAGAGGCAATATATAAACAACAGGTTGTAGTAAAAATGTTAGTTCAACCAGCTCTGGATGGTGTGACATCCAGGAATGTATCATTTTGTGGCATCTTCTTTACCACTAACTCCACTGGAACATGCAATCAGACCAGTAAGGCATGTGTCATGGACTAGTTCATCCTTTGAGAAAAGCTCTGCCCACCCTTTCGCAGCTCTCCCTAACTTTACTATTAAAGCCCTGCAAATCCATGGATATCTGCTTTGTATCTGCAGCACATTTTTACAGATATAAATATTCATATCTGCATGGGTACAGATATCCACATCTTATTTTTGCAGATATGGATACCAATTTTTATCTAGCACTCTGCAAATTTGCTTTATAACCACAAGTAATCACAGCTCATTTTGGCAGATGCAGATGAGCTGGCAACATTAGGGTTCATTAGTAGACTCACAAATTGTAAGGGGGCTTAATTAAAAAGACCAACCTGGCTGTGGTGGTGAAGCAGGGTGAGCACTATGCAAATACGAGTGGAAGTGAGTAGAGAAAGGAGGATCTTGAAAAAAGAAACAAAGGGAGATTTGAATCTGAGGTAGTCAAAATCACCCACAGCGCATAAGGTGGCTCAGTTCCAAAGGGAAGAGCAATGAATTAGACATGGAGAACATCAGAGATAAATTAGAGTCCTGACAAAGGGAATCTGGAAGTGACAAACCCTGTGTGGGAAGAAGCTGCTCAAGAGCGGCTCTATTGAGCCCCAAAAGTAGAAGATTTCTCAAGCGTTTGCCATTAGTGTGCTCCCCAGGCACACAGGAGTACACAGTTGCATGGAACACCACTAAATTTGGGACACTGTACCTGTGTGTGCCTAGAATGGATGGAGGACAGTGCTGCCTCATGTAGCCCCAATCCCCAGCCTCTGCTGTGCCTCCCAGCCCCAGCAACCCAATCAGCTGAGCCCTGAGCCCCCCACTCTGCTTCCCTGACCCAGAGTGGTCCAGCTCCACCTCCAGCTCCACCTCCCAGCTCAATCATTGAGCCCTCCACTCCAGCTCCCAGCCCCAGCAGCTGAATTTCCTCAGCCCTGCACCCACTACTCTGACTGCCCCCATGACTCTGATGTCCCCAGTCACTTCACCCTCTGCTCCACCATCCAGCACCTGCGGCCCCACTTGCCTACCCCCTGCTCCACCCCCCTGCCCACAGCTCTGGCAGGGTAAACCACTTCCCCTTCCACTGGTTCCCCCACCAATTTCCCTGTCTGTTTATTACTTCTACAGCTCCTGCCCCCACCACCTTGAGCACAGCAACTGCCCCACACCTCCAGAGTTGCTGCTTAACTTCCTGGAAGTGGATAGGGGATGCAGGTGCTTAGGATGCATAGGTCATTTGGGATGAACAGAAGTCTGAACATTTTGAACTTTAAGTTGGACTTTTAGTTACCGCAGAGGGAGAGTAAATGATTAGCTGATTTGGCCAGAGGGCTGAGCCACAGAAGAATGATTGTGGTAGTTCATGTAGAAGAGAGGTTCTGGAGGTCAATTTTAGGTTACTAGGTAAGAGATTAAATTCCAGGACCTTCAAGACAACATTCTCTGAAGTGCTCCAATTTCACATGTGGTTCTGCAGGTTTAACTGTTTCTGTAAGGTCTCATTGCATGAAACAGTGATAGGAGGAGGAGGGATAGAGGTTTGCTAGGACCTAGGGAAACTTTTGGCCTTCACCTAAACCAAAATGGAACCAGACAGCTGTACTATTTAAAAAGATTGTAGCCAGTGCTTTTTCTCCTAGAAAAAAGGTGGCAGAACTCAAGCCCCAGGACATGTGCTGCCTGGCAGCATGGTCAGCACTGAATGTCAGGTACATCCTTTTATTGGGTTGGGGGCTACCCACATGATGTGACTGAGCACAGGAAAGATCCTGACTGTGTGGCGCCTGTAGGGAGGGGGCACGCACAAATGTAAACTGCTCAGAAGAAGCTTCTTGGCCTCTTATGGAAGCACGACCCCACAACAGCCTTGTTGCTACGTGGTGTGGCAGGGCAGTAGCTGGCACCAGGCACTGCAGAAAAAAACACCAAGTGTAGAGACACAACCACAAACTCCGTGCTGGGGCTATTTGTAATGGGTAGGTGCTCTCACAGAGCTAATAACAAAGAAGGAAAGACATTTCTCAGGCTTTCATATAAACATAACACCACAGCCACAGGCTTCCTGGTCCCAGTTTGAAATTCACGGTCTTCCAGTTACCTAATTCCTGTGCACCTGGAGAGCAGCAGCCAGAGCACAGCACTGAGGGGCATTGTGGGTTACACATGGGACACCTCTGGAGGCTAATTCGCTTTTAAGATGTGGTGCTTCCACACTGGCCTTTAATCGAACTTCTGAATTCGAGCTTGAATCAGGTAACGGCAATTTTGTAATCTCGATATTAGTGCTCCCTACATCGAGCTAACGGTATTTACAGCAAAGACAGTCACATGGTAATATCTAGCTAACAGCCTTAAATTTGAATTTGTCTTGTAGTATAGGTGTAGCCTGTGTTAGTCTACAGGACCTGAGTTTAAAATTAGCTTTGGAAACATCTCATTAGTATGTTGCTAAAGTGTATAAAATAACATTTGTAAAAAAAGTCTCCTCCTCCCCCCTGCACTAGCTCTGGCAGGCACAGAGGCACCACTTTAATAGTACTGCATAGAGCCCCATAAATCCTAAAGACAGCTCTGTCAAAAAAGCTAGCAATTTTATGAATTATTAGGAAAAGGAGAGACAATAAGACGGAAAGTATCATAAGACTTCCATACAAATCCATGGTACAACCACAGCTTGGATACTGCTTGCAGTTCTGGTCACCCACTCTCAAAAGAGAAGAAAATATAATTGGAAAAATACAGAGAAGGGCAACAAAAATTCTTGGGGTAACAAACAGCTTTCATACAAGAAATGATTAAAAAGGTGGATCTATTATTATTCATGGTAGGAAAAGATATTCCTAAGGAGGGATATGATAGCGGTGTATAAAATCATGGATCGTGTCAAGAAAATGAATAAGGATGTTTATGTACTCCTTAACACAACAGAAGAAGCAAGTGCCACCCCTGATATTAGTAGGCAACAGGTTTTAAAGCAGATAAAGGATATATTTCTTCACACATTGCACAGCCAAACTCTGAAATGATATGAAGGCCAAAACTATAACTGGGTTCAAACAAGAATGAGATAAGAATGAACTCCATCCCTGTTACAGGGAGGCATCCCTGTAGTTCATTCTGTCCATGTGGAGCTTCTTGCAGGAACAAGGCCTAAATTTTACACCCTGGTGGATCACAGAAGTGATGCAGAGGATTTCAAATAAAAGCCACATTTTTCAGAGGGTAAGTTTGCAATTAGTCATTTAACTGCATTTTTGCTTCTTGCCCGAAGGCATTCAGCTTGCAATTTTGTAATCATGTCTACGCTCGCTATTGGGGCAGATCACAGTTAAGAGTCTAGTTCACTTGGACCTGCTCCATAAGAGGAGCCCAGCACTGTAAAGTACAATATGAAGGGTTGAGGGGACAGCAGTGCTGCAATGAGACCTCAATGACCTCTCCTCAGAAGGCCCGCAGAAGGCCCATTCTGCCCAGGTGAATGGGGGTAGCCAGAGAAAGTAGAGATTAAAGCCCTCAGCAGAGATTAAAGCTACCTTTTCTTTGGGAGATTCCCAACAGAGAGTAGTGGTAATGATGTTGTTGCAATTGTTGTCTGTGCACTGCAGGCCAAATTGGCCCATTACAGGAGAATTTGGCTCAAGTTAATTCTGACGTTCAGTTGGACTACTTGCAAGGGTAAGATGGACAGAATTTGGCTTCTAGTTTCGAGAGGTGAACACAGCATTTAACAATAACTACACACCTACTGATCTTATCAAGGATCCAACACTAAACATTGTCTAACAGAGAGAAGTGCAGGAGCCACAAGGTGTATAAGCTCAAGCCAAGCGTACACGAGGGGAGAAGTTTGAATTAAGATAAACAACTCCAGCTAAGTTAATTGCATAGCTGGAGTTGACATACCTTGATTTGAACTTTGGCGCTGTCTCCATAAGAGAAGGTCAGTTGGAGAAATGTTCCCATCAACTCTCCTTGCCCCTCACAACTGCGAGGAGTCAATGGGAGTGGCCTCAATGTTGGATTTAGCATGTCACTGTTAGACACACTAAACTGAACCCCGGAAGATCAACCTCCAGAGCGTCAATCTGTGGGCAAATATAGACATATTCTAAGTTAGTTATTGTTTTGCTGCTACCCCCTCACACCAGCTCCACCAGAGTAAAGGGCTCATAAAGATGTTTGATCTAGTCCCCACAGAACTGCTGTGGCAGAGGAGTGCCTGTGGTACAGGGCTGGTTTAGTAGCTCAGCATCACCATCTCAAAGAACCCTAGGAATTAGGACTGACTGGCTGGGGAATGAGGCTGTTGCTGAAACACCCTACTTCTTCCCAGATTCTAGAAAGCAACCGGGCACTCGGTAAGGGAGCTCTCACTGCTATTGAAAGCCAAACTATAAAGTTACCTCTAGCTAGAGTTTGCCCAAGAACAAGACCTGAAGATGACATCTACATTGTAAAAAGTGTTTTCCTAATTATAGCTTGAAATATATGACTTTCCAGAACAACTCTTCCATTTGGCATTCATATATGTACATGAAATACAGTCATTGCCTTTTTAGGAGGATTTTATATGGTACAATTAAAAACATTTTGAATTTAATTATAGGTGTGGCTGGTATAACTGCCTACTATGACGGTTCCTTGACACTTCTCATTATAAATCCTGTTGTTCCATGTAATTTAGCAAGACTTTACCACATGGGCTGAAATTTTCTATGTCAGGTGTTTTAACAGTGTTGTGGGTTTGGTTTTGTATTTTTAGAGGGAGCGGAGGATTAGGCAACTCATCTAAGTTTGAAGGCTACGTCTGCATTCAGAATGCTGTAGTCTTAGGGATTTGTCCCATTAAATTATGCATGCAAACAATATTATATACATAAAAAGATATCATTGTTTGCAAAGTCAAGTACTTGAAAAACCAGGACTTTGAGGGTGAATCAGGGATGTGTCAGTAAAGAAGAATATTGTCTATGGGACCCCTGCTCTATTTGTTGCAGAAATTAAGCGTGCAGTAAATGAGACAGGACTGCAAAAAGAGAAGGGATGGTTGATGGTTATAGTAATGCAATGCTGCCCCAGAAAATTGGACTCTGTTCCCATATGTGACAGAGAATGCTGATGTGATGCTAGGGAACTCAGCAAATTTTCACAGGTTTTGTATTGCTCATTTTCTCGTGCCTGACTTGATACGATAGAAGTGTGGAGTGTGCACATTTGTAACTGAAGTCAGTAAGGGCTGTGGTTTGAATATGTTAAGTGCTATATAATGTGAAAATCTACTCTTTAGCATCCAAAATTACAGGTTGAACCTCTCTAGTCTGGCGCCCTCAGGACCTGACCAGTGCCAAACTAGAGAATTTGCTAAACCACAGGCAGTCAATATTGTCTAGTAGCATTACTAATACTTCCACTGCTTGCTGGGCTCTTAGAAGACATTTAGGGGTAAATTACAGCTAAATAACAAAACAAAACACTGAGAGCCAGGACTGGCAGCTGTAAACAAACTTTATGGGACCATTGGAAACTTGGCCGCATCTATGATAAACGGTGGTATAACTAATTAAAACCAGACCAGACCTCAGATGGTGCCAGACTAGAGAGTGGCAGAGTACAGAAGTTCAACATGTAGTGGGTATTTTTGATTACACTCTCTGTGCCTTAGTTTCCTATTGTAAAATGGGGAAAATACTACTCCCTCATCTCATCAGGGTGTGAGAAATAAATTCATTAATGTTAATGAAGAACTTGGACACTACAGAGATATGCAACACAGAAAAGCCCATAATGAAATTAAAAATTCTGTCTTCAGCGGAAGGCTTGAATAGTATTCAATAAATATGGACGAGAGCCAGTCACCAAACAATGATGGCTAAATAAAATATTGAATAGCTGCTCACTGAGTGAGCACCATTTATTTTTTGCACTGAATGAGTCAGGAGTCTGTAGAAGTATAGTTTGTGATCGTGCAATTTAAAACTGTATAATACATACAAGGGAAACAAATTAAGATTGGTCAAGCAGTCATAATAAGCCATTTCCTAATTTCTCAGTGCTTGTTTTTGTAACCTTAACATTGCGATAATTTCTGATATGATGTCATTGCTGTTTAAAAAAAGCAAACTTTAAAAAAAAAAATCCATCATGTAGCCTTATATTGGTTTATCACCAGAATTGGAATCTTCGCAAGCAACCCAGACCTCTGTAGCTAATGATGTAACTGAGAGCAGCAAGAGGCTGTTGCACTCCGTGGGCACCAGAGTGGAATGGGATGCCTTATATGCAGTTGCCTGAGCCCTAAACCACGATGTTAGAGAATTGGTTTCAAATCCCTGTTCTATCCTGTGTGCAGGAGGAACTAGGTCTCCCACTTCTCCACAGAGTAGTCTAACCACTGGATTAAAGAGTCATTCTTCTTTTATGTGGGGCCCTCTTACTGGTTAAGTACTTCATAAAAAGTAGAACAGGAAAGACCCAGAGAGAGACACCCATCATAGAATACCCTCTTATAGCCAAGTGATTAGGGCACTTTTCTTGGTTCAAGACCTTCCTTTGATTCAGATAGATTAAGGAGTTGAGACCATGTCTTCCCAGTCCTGGGTGAGTGCTGTTATCAGTGGGCTATTGAGTCTTCTTGTCTCCTGCCCCATCTTTTGTGTCCATTAGGCATTCTGTGTATGTACTTGTGAATTACACCAGTGCTTAGGCAGGGGTTAGGACTGAGCTGCTTGGCAGTGTCAGGACTCACTGCTTTGCATTTTCCCCATCAACAGAAATGTGAGTGCCAGGGGGACTTTACCAGTGGAAACTTTAGTGCTCTGAGTCTTTAGGAGCTTCTATGGTTAGGCAGCCCCAGTGGTTTTCCTTATGCCTGTGGTGCCTAAATGTTGGATTGAAGCACCTGAAGCGTCAGTTATGTGTCTAAATCTTCCTTGTAAATTTAGGCCTAAATCACTTTGGTACGTGAGAGTTCACTGGCTCAGTTATTTAGGCCTTGCAATACTGAGTGCAGTTACAGTTAAGTACCCTTGTGTGTCTGGGTCCAGTGTAGCAGGCGTTGGACTCACCGCTGTGGCACCTCATGGAATTAGCTTTGTTCCTCAGCAGGGTGCCCTCTTTTGGCCAGTGTCTCACCCCTCATTGCTCTTTACCCTGATGTCTTCACCATCTGGACCTGTGTTGCTTCCTGGATTGCAGCATTCTCTTCAGGACTCTGCCCTCCAGCAGCACCCCCCACAATGTTCTCCCACCCCTTTCTGGGGATATCAGCAGTCCTCTGTCTGCCACCTGCCACTATGGCCAATTGCAGTCAAGGTCTAGCCCCTCACTTCAGGCCACATTCTGTGGTGGCTAGATGCAGTGCAAGAGGGAATTGGGGGACCCAGGCCCTCCTAATATCCTGGGTCCCAACCCAGGGACCCTCTGGCAGGAGCCTTGTCCTACCCTCAACTGCTCCCACACCCTGGGCCACTTTCCCATGACTTTTGAACCTTCTTGGCCCTTTTGTTAAGGCCACAGGCTAGGTGGTGAGAGGCTGGAACCTCTGTCCACTTACCCTGAGCCTGCTCAGCACTGCTCTCGCCAGGTGCTTCTACTCCCTTCCTGGACAGACCAAGAGTGAGCACTTCTTAGCCCTGTGACTTTTATAGGGCTCGGGCTGGGCCTGATCAGCTGACTGCTCCCTGCCCTGATTGGTCAGGGCCGCACAAGCCTCCTATGGCTTGTCTGTCGCCCTGTCTGGACTGGAGTGGGTTATAGCACCACTACACTCAAACTCTCAAAGGTATTTAAGTTCCATTGAAATCAATGATCCTAAGTGTGATGAGGTACAGTCACAGAGGACCCCTTGGGATGTTGCCCAGTGAGCTGAGCATGCCACTGACACCTGCCTTCTTGCTGTCTGGGGCTCCCCCACCACCCTGTCCTACTGAGCCAGATCCGCTGGTCTCCTCCAACCAAGGCACAGAGCTGGATTAACCAGCCCCCTGCAGATTAATGAACATGCTGTTTAACCACAGCTCTGGGTGGAAGCAGTTATAGGTCACAGCACCTGGCAGATCAACTCCCAGAAGGAATCAAAACCCCAGATAGGTTTGACTCTTGGTGCAAAAGATTTCCATAGGTAGGGCTCATTAGGTAAGCCCCCATTTATCAATGAAAGGGGGATATGCACAGTGATAGCTCTCCCCAAGTAATAACAACTTACACTGGGTTAGATTGTAAACAAGAGGTTTTTTTTATTGAGCAAAACTGTGTGATTTAAGTGGTCATAGGTAAGGACAAGCAGATCAAAATGAGTTACCAAATCAAACAAAAGAGAAAACACATAGCCAGTTCTGTTCCCCTAAGAATCTAGTTACTTATTTGGGCCTCCTCCATCTTTCTTAAGGTATGTCAGGCAATTTCCAAGGCAGGCTGAAGACAAAAGATGAAGGAACCTCAGGGTCTTATTTATATCTTTCCCTGCAGAGGGAATTCCATTGTTCTCTTTGGCTGTAGCCACACTAGGGAGTGACGTCAAAAGGGGTAATCCCTATCCATCACTTCGAAGTGAGCTGCTTCGAAAGGAAGCAACTACACACGAAACGCGGATCGACATTGCGATCCGCAACATCGAAGAGACACCCGTCATTTTGAAATGGAGCGGCTACACAGCCACAGCTTCATTTCAAAATAACGGGGCAGGAAATGGTGAGGGCAGGGATGAATGGCCGAAAAGCCCTTCCTGGAGCACGGGCCAGCCGCCCTATTAAGGGGCCCCGCCTAAACACACCCCCCGTGCACATGCTGACAACCCTGGCTGCTTGCAGCACGTGACCTCCAGCACAGCGCTCGGCAGAGCCTTGGTTAGCCACCACACCACTGCCTGCCATGGACCTGCAGCACTTCACTGAGAGGGACACCCTGCATGTCATGACCAGCCTGATGGCCATCCTGACAACATGCCATATGAGGCTACATACTGCCTGACACGTGGCCGGCCTCCTGCAGGCTTCCCCCATGGTGCATCTGGAGCACCCCCTGTTCCAGGCCCGTTGCCTCTGGCAGTACCCCACCAGCAGGGAATGGTGGGACGACATCGTCCTTGCAGAGTGGGACAACGACCAGTGGGTCCGCAACTTCCGGATGACTCGGGCCACGTTCATGGAGCTGTGCCATTGGCTGGCACCAGCACTTCGCCACCAGGACACCTGCATGTGGCCCGCGCTCCCCCTGGAGAAACGAGTGGCCATCACCCTGTAGAAGCTGGCCACCCTGGACAGCAACCGCTTGGATGGCCACTAATTCGGGGTGGGGAAGGCCACTGTTTGGGTCGTCCTCCTTGAGGTAAGGCACCCGGGGCCACACACCCAAGGCAGGGTCCCAGGGAGTGGGGCCCCAGGGAGGGGAGTCCCCATATGCTACCACACACTCATGGGCGCCTGTGCCCTCTACCCCCTACACGTTGTCACCGCCATCAACAGGATCCTCCTGCACTGCCTGATCCGCCTGGGAGACGTGGAAGCTGCCACGACTGGCTTCCAACAGCTGGGATTCCCCAGCTGCATCGGTGCATTGGACTGCACCCACATCTCCATCCGGGCCCCACCACACAGCCAGGGACGATACATCAACCAAAAGGGTTACCACTCTGTCATTCTCCAGGCCCTCGTGGATACCCGAGGACATTTCATGGACATTTGTGTGGGCTGTCCGGCAGGGCCCATGATGCCCACGTCCTACGGAACTCATGGCTCGGCCGCAGGATGGCAGAGGGCACCTACATCCCCCCACGGGAGCTGCCGGTGGGTTACGTGACCATGCCCCTGTGCATCGTTTCCGATGCTGCCTACCCTCTCCAGGCCTGGCTAATGCGCCCCTATGCGGGACACACCAATGAGAGCCAGGACCTCTTCAACACCTGCCTCAACCATGCCAGGAACACCATAGAGCGGGCATTCAGCTGTCTGAAGGAGCATTTCAGTTGCCTCCTGATGCGCCTGGAGGTAGGGCTGCCCAGTGTACCCGCAGTCGTGGGCACCTGCTGTGCACTCCACAACCTTGTGGAGAGCAAGCAGGGGCTCTTTGTGGCACACTGGGCAGCCGAGGCCATGCCGCACTATGAGCAGCCAGGTGTGGTCCTGTGTCGCCAGGTGCACTGGGATGGGATAACAGCCATCCCTGGGTCCCCGGCCCGTGGCCATGTGGTGCCCAGGCCTGTACTGGCTGCATCGGGGCCTTCCCCCCAACCCCGCATGACCAGGGCACCCCACACCTGGTCCTACCTGAGGACTCCTTGGGTGGTTCAGGGGAGGCCCGGGTGGAGGTAGACTGGCTAGGGCCCTCGGAGGGCTTGGCAATATACATCAGCCCCTTGCTCCCGCTGTCGCTGTCCCCAGTGCCAGGAGGTACTTCGGGGCCTGCAGTTGGGGGGACCATCGAGGGTCCTGGCTGGAGCTCCTCGCCCTGCCCCTCCGGCTCCACTGTGTCCAGGGTCTCCTTGGGTGGTGCAGCCTCCCTGGGTCCCAGCAGCTGGTGGAGCTCCCTGAAGTAGGGGCAGGTGGCCGGTGCGGCCCCTGACTGCCGGGCTGAGTCCCTTGGTCAGCCCTGCCACAGCTACTTCATTCTGGAGCAGACCTGGTCAGGGGTCTGGAGGGGGTGGGCCCTTGCAGCAAGGTTGTTGGTGAGGCAGGCAAAGGCATCTGCATTTCTCTTCCGCCTCTCTGTCCTGAGCAGGATGTCCTCGTTTCCCCCGACAGGCAACAGGTCCCGGATTTCAGCTTCCAGCCAGAAGTCCCCTCTCCTCTTTGGGGGCTGCCCAAAGCACTGGTCTCCACCTGCCGTCCAGAACCCTTGGCTCCACGGAGATCCTGGGGGTCTTGGCTGCTAGCCACCTGTCCAGCCACGGAAGGGTGTTGCTTTCAGGGGTGCTAGGGAGTGTCATTTGGCCACCTTGTGCTTCTACGTCTGCCAGCACACGTTCAGCTTCCTGCACGGGGTTTCTGTGTCCCTGCAACTTTAAGGCACCCGCAGCTGACAGCCATAGAGCTCTGGCTGCTGGGCAGGGTGTGTCTGCTCTGGGGAGCAGCTGGCCGTGTGAAGGACTTTTCATTTCGAAATGGTGGCCAGGGAGGGAGTACACACATTTAATTTTGAAATAAACATCAAAAGGAGGCGTTATTCCCAACACGGGAGTGGAATAATGACTTCAAAATGAACGCCTTTTAATTTCAAAGTTGATTTCAAAATGAGCAATTTCTGTGTAGTCGCCCTCCTGCTCGTTTCAAAATTGCCCCTCATTTTGAAATCGTTTTCAAAATGAGTGGCTAGTGTGGCCACAGCCTTTGTGTAAGAGTATACGCCAAGATGGAGACTGTCACATGAGCAGGCCACCTGTCCAAATCCTTTTTAGGCAATGATTTACAGATCCAGCAGGTTATAACATTCAAAAGGATAGGTTACACAACAAATTTATCCAAAGCAAAAAAATTAGGAATAAGGGTTCTTTCAAAAACAGGGTTTATTTTAGAAAGAGCCCCATCTACACTGCTCTTTTTTCTTTTGAAAGAATCTCTTCCGAAGAGATTATGCAAATGAAGCAAGAAATACGTAAATCAGCATGAGCTCATGGGAATAAGGGGACTTCGAAGAAGGTGGCGTCCTTTCGAAAAGGAGCCGTCTGGACGCGCCGCGCGGCGGCAAGGAGCGTCAATTTCGAAGCGCCGCTGCCGCCCGCATGCTAATGAAGCGCTGAATATGCATTTCAGCGCTTCATTAGTAAACTTCGAAATGGCCATTTGCATGGCCATTTCGAAGTTTGGGGCACGTGTAGACACGGCCCTGGTGGACTTTCCTGTGGACGTTCCACCCATAATATGGGTACTGGCCCCTACTGTAGATGTAATGGCACATGACTAGATAATGTGCTACTGAACTCCATCCTGCGTCTGTACTTTTCCACTAACTATGCCAATGGCTTTGTTGGGACAGCGGGGTTTCCTCCATGTGGCAGAAGCTATGGAAGTTCCTGGAAAGATCTCCCTTTTGCCTCTTTCCCGCTCTGATCTGTGGATTATGGATTTATACTAATAGGAGCATTCTTTCCAAGAGAATGGGGACCTTCCAATTATTTGCAAGTAACCAGAGACTTAACAAGCCAACACTTTATTCCATCACTGCTTCAGATTGGATTCAAGAACACTGCAATTGTTGTTCATATTTAATTCCTTTAAACAATTTTAACTCTCACCTCTTTCTTTTTCTCTTATAAACAAACCTTTCTATAATAGATACTAAACGATTGGCAACAGTATAATTTTTAGGTATGAGTTGTGTTATTTATTGACCTGGGTACATGGCTGGTCCTTTGGTCCCTTCGTTCATGATATGTGTTTTAGATAATCATTCATCATTAAGTCTAATGTCTGGGTGTTGGAAGAAGGTCTGGGATACCTAAGGAGGGTGTATACCTGACTCCTTAGTAGCTAGGGTAATGAGACCAATGGTTGCTTTTGTTACTGGTTTGGTATAATCATCAGTGTGGGATGAGTCTGTGCTATTTCTCAGCGGTTTGTCCTGAATCTGTTATTCTCAACTGTGACCCACTAAGTCACAGTAACAGTGAGAGCACATTTTGTCATGCACAATCTTTTACAGGTGTTAATGGTTAAGAAAGTAAGAGCTCGTATTTGTTCTGGGAGCATAGGGGAAGTCTCTCGGCTGGTAGCTAGGAGAAAAGTCTGATCTTACTTGTAAACAAAGCAGATTATATCTGAAGTCATAGAAAGAGAATACGACACAATTATGCCATTTTTATGGGTTTGTTTTCAAAGCAGTGCCACAGTGTAAAGTAGAAGGAGGAATGGTTAATGCACTACTACAAAGATCTGTGTTAGATCAAGCCTTATTTAATATCTTGATGAATGATTTTAGACTGATACCTGCATACGAATGACAGTCAGAGACAATTACTAGATTGAGATGACTTGGGATAATAACATAGATAGAGAATCAATGAAAGAGATATTAATAGTATGTATGGAAAACAACAAAATAAGATTCTAGTTAGAAAAATGTCTAGTGTGTCTGGAGGAAAAACAATCGGAAACATGGATATTCAATAATAATAAGAAACCTGAGTAGTAGTAATACTAAAGCATAGGAGTGACAGTAAATTATATATGAACGTATGGTGCAATATGACAACAAAAGCAGTCCACAGAGTTTAGGGCTGCATATATTACAGAGGCATCATGTCAGTGGGTGGGGAAATGATACATTTTCTCTGTTATAGTTGGAGGGATATGAACAAAGATGAAAAGAGCTAAAATTTTACAAACTTGCTCAGCAATGTTATGGCTTTGGGGAAACAATATTTTGCTAACATTGCAGCATATATTCATATCTAATTAGGAATCAACTTTCACTCCTTAGGTTTAATGCCTCTACAGTTCATATTTCTTCTTCTTAGTGAATATCTTTTGTTTCAGATTATTTTCTTCAGCCGTATTAATTTGGGTTCTTCTAATATGAATTTTGTTTTGTAACACATATATTTTAATAATTCTTGTATTTGAAGGGTGTAAAAATTACAGGAGAAAAAAATTATTTTGTATCATAAAAGATGCATCTTTGAGACTGCTAAGGATGGTTACAAAGGGTGTAACAGGATTATTCTCCTACCTAATAACTGCCAGGAGTGTTAGGGTGTGCAGCAGAGCCCCAAGAATAGAGATGGAGAAAACCCAGCACAAAAACAACCCCTCCACAACTCTGCTTCACACCCTAGGAAATAATCCTGTGCTGCAAGTAGACAAGAGGACCTCGCTGGTCATTTATATGTTTCTGTGTGATTATCTGTATTCATTATGCTCTTCTGACTGCCTTATCTATGATATTCTCACTCCTTTGTCTCCTTCCTGATCTACTAAATATTGCAAACCTCTCAAAGTTTTTCATCATTGTTTGAAATTAAAAAGCATGCATATACTTTTTGTCCCAAATATGGATTTCACCAGCTACCCAAAAAAGTGCACGGATGTGCCTTCCAGGTTTGAAAATATTCAATTCTACAACAGCCACAAGTGGAAGGCCTGATATCTCCTAACTTATCAAATCTAGAAACATTTTATCCTTCTGGGAAGTTCTGAATTGGTTTTCTAATGGCAGAATTTCTACCATTTGACCACGATGATATAGGGGATACTGGGACCCAAGACTGGTGGCACTGTGGGAAAAAAGGAGCCACAAGCCCTTTAAATCCCACCCCCGAGTCGTGCTGCGGCCCTCCACGCATCTCTTCAGGCTTCCTGGAGAGGTGGAGGTGCAGAGCAGTCCACTCCAAATGGAGATGGGGGAGGTGTCAGAGTCCGGAAGGCATTAAGGGCTGGCTGCCCTCAGCCCCTCTCCTTCCACTCTCAGGCTTGTCCCCTCCAGGAAAGGCAGTTTATATCTTGATTCTAAGGATTCTTTAAGAGCATGACAATTCTGTAAAATGTTAGCAAACCAAGAAAAAAACCCTAATTACTTAAATAAATAAGATAGTAAATTACAACAACCAGTTAGCTGGTACCCTACTTCTGTACACATGCTGCCTAATTTTGCTTTCGTTTGCACTGGGTAAAATCAGGAGTAACTCAGTTATGGGTCATACTGGGATTGTGGAGGTAGCTTATGATGTACTTTAAAAAGTTGTTTCCAAGCACTGGGTGGACAGTGCTGATAGCTGCCATGGGACCCAGGGCAAGGTGGGAGAGGGCCCTGGCTCCGCGGCCTAGAGGGGCGGGGCCAAGGACAGAAGGGGTGGGGCTAGAGCATTCAGCCCTCAGTAATGCCCGGAGTGGGGCACTGGGCTCCTCCCCCACCCCTCATAGCTTTACACATCTGAAGTAGTGCTGTGGTAGAATTCCGGGCCCCTCTGAAATACTGGGCCCATGGGCAACTGGCCCCTGTGACACCCTGCCCCAAACAGTGGGCCTGGCAGTCGGTCTTGCTGCATTTATTTTCTCAGTTGTTTTCTATTTCTAGCTCAGCAGCACTCTGTCTCAGCCTTTTAAAAAACTGTAAAGCAGAAAAAATCATCTGTACTTTAATCAGTGAATCTAGTTTAGAATGATGTGAAGAACATTACAGTACTGTAATATTACTACTGATCAAAGTGTTCATGCGAGAAGAGACAACTTGGTGAAGGACTGGTGGAAAACGTTTTATAAAGACTCCACTCAGCCCAGTACAATGTGGATGTAAGTTCTGTAACTTCCTGTAGCTTTGTTTTGTAGCAGCTGCTAGGTCTATATAAGTTAGTAAGAAATTGCTTATAGATACCCTCAGTCTGTAAGAAATCCTGACTGTTCCTTTGTAAAAGAAATTGTTTTCTCTGAAGTGAGCTTTTCCTTGTTTGAGCAAGGGAAGTATGACTGTGGGTGTGTGCGCAATGGAATCAGTCCCTGAAACCAGCCTGTTTGAATGACCAGCTGCCGGCACCACCTCAATGGCCAGCAAATAATAGGAGCTGAGCCCTGCAAAAGAATCCACCCACAAAAGAGAAAGGGGCCCCCACAAGAGAAGATCAAAGTCTCATCTGCTGTTAGCTGATGACTCATGCTAATACAGAATGCTGGGACAGTGAGACAGGACAAGAGCTGTTGGACTGAAACATATAAAAAACATGGGCACAAAGCAATAGGGAAGTTCTTCTTGCCATCACCTCTGCAAGAGTTAGCTACACCTGCCTGGGGAGGCAAGAGGCAGCCCAGTGAGTACTCCTGATTACTAAGCTGACAATCAGCAGTTAGCTCACTGATTAGTTAGTTCCGGATTCATGACTGCAGCCAGACACACTGAATCCACCATGCCTTGGCCTCCTCCACTGAGCCTATGCAACTCTTCACCTGTGTGAGTTAACCAGTGTAAGTGTATGTGTGCAGGAGGGTCTGAGTGTGGGTGTGTGTGTGTTTGAAACCCAGTTCCCCTTTTCCTTTAATCCAATAGTGACATTAAATAAAATACATCTCAGTGAACTCTGGGGTGGTCTCTTGTGTAACTTAAGGAAACAGGAAAGGAAGTGACCAGAAAAAGAAAAACTATTCAAACAGCCAGGGGAGGCAGAGAGACTATGCAGAGTCACAAAGAGAAATGAAGGTAAGAGAGAGAGAGAGAAAAGGACAGTTCTGAATCCAGTACTGCTATGTTATTAATTATTCAATTATTCATATTTAGAATATGTTTATACAGCAAACACCACACAGTTCATAGTGGCAGGCAAAGCCCAAGCCCAGCAATATTTATAATGTGCAGCCAGCACAGCATACAGCTATAACCATTGAGATATTTTTCTCACTGAGTAAATAACCCTAGGGTTCCATCAGTCTATGAAAAGCCCATTTCACAGTCATTCTTCACCTAGGGAGCCATTTGGTGAATTTGTCCTTGGAGCTGTTGAGATGGCCGACGTATGGCTTTGTGAGCCGAGAGAGTAAACTCCATCATGATTGGCACGTTCACATTGCCAGTGGTAAGTCTGCCATTCACAAAAGAGTGCTCCTGTATGCCTCTTTCTGCAGAGTCCTGCCTTTTCAAAGGTGCAGGAGTCACTGATGTCAGCAGAGCATGCCTGTTGATCCACTAGTGCTTGCATAACTAAGGGAAAACAGTACCCAGTAGCATGCATGGGCAGCCAGCAACCCAGCCCTGAGGGGAGACTAGACCAAGGACCTGCCCTTCCCTCTCCATGCTATCCCCTCCTCCAGAGGAGCCCCAGCGCACCCCCATTGTGTACGCAGGCTCTGGCAAGCACCAGGCAGCTGGGAGATGCGGCTGCAGCACCCCTAGTGCTGGTGCACCCGATGGCGCAGCTTCAGTGCCCCCAGTTCTGACGTACCAGGAAAACAGACCAAGCCCCATCTAGCCTGGGCCATGGCTGAGCACCAGGGACTGCAGGACAGGGCTGAGGATAGAATCTGGGTGGGGAACACTGTGTTCCCCCCGCCTCTGATAGTCACTGCCCACGGTAGCATGGAGGGCTGGTGCCAAAATAGGTGTGTGTGGGCTGTCTAATTCTCCCAAACTTTTTGGAAATCCAACTGCTGCCAGTCCATCCACCATTTCTTGCACAAAGGCTTACTCTCTGTTACTATTCAACAAAACAAAGAGAGACATTCCTCCGTAGCCCCTTTGAATTGCACCACTCCTTGCAGCTATGAGAGCTGGGGTGGAGAGCGGCACAATGGTCTGGGTGGTGCTAAGGGTTGTCTGCCTTTGGCCCCAGCCCTTCAGCCTGTGCCCTGGGAGGCAGCAGCTGCCCAACCCCCACACTACTTGCCCCAGGGCCCTTAACGATGAAGCACTTGTTCCAAAGCTGTTTTTATCCCTTGAGAAAAACAAAATTGCCTCAAGGCTCTGGCTGTAAAATTTATGGAATGTCTGCTAGAGAGAGAAAAGTATCAGAGGCGTAAACTGTGTTACTCTGTATCCTCATAAACAAGGAAGAGTCCTGTGACATCTTGAAGACTAACAGATTTATTTGGACATAAGCTTTTGTGAGAAAAAACAACTTTGTCAGATGCATCTACTAACAAAGTGGATTTTTGCCAATGAAAGCTTATGCCCAAATAAATCTGTTAGTCTTCAAGACACTATAGGACTCTTCCTTGTATTTGCTGAATAGGAGGTTGCCAAAACATTCTAAAACTCTGTCAGAGGCTTTTGTTATGTTTCATGGATTCTAGGATAATAGCAAGAGCCACCCCACAAAGAAATGCTTAAGATGTACAAAATGCAGCATGCAACATGCTTCACTTTCTGCATAGCACCCAGGATCTGGAAGGTTTCCCTTACAAGAAGCGAGAAGCAAGCAAGATTTTTCAAATAATAGACAGGATTTCTGAAAGAAAGTGCAGAAATAGTTCATTAATAGTCGGTCAGTGGTGGTTTGGGCGGCAAGACAATTAGACAGACATCAAACAAGCAGGTTCAAAATACTAAGGAACATGAAGATATTTGAAAAGCAGATTATGGTACAGAGTGACTTGTCCAAACCCCAGCCATACCACACTGGTTTTTGTTTCCAGTTGTCCATGCTAGAGTAATACTCTTCCTTACTCAAAAGAAAGAAAAATCATACTAGAATTCAGAGAAGCCCCAGAAAGAATACAGGTTGAACCTCTCTCACCTGGCATCCTCAGGATCTGACCAGTGCTGGACAAGAGAACTTGCCAGACCCCAGGAGGTCACTGTTGTCTCTCTAGTACACTACCAACACTTTCACTGCTTACTGGGCTCTTAGAAGACATTTGGTGTACATCTAAATAATGCACAGAACACTGAGAGCCAGGACCGACTGGTGCTGTAAACAAATTTTATAGGACTGCAGGAAACTTGGTCACACCCATGATAAGAGAGTTCCGGATTAGGGAGGTTCAACATGTACAGTTGTTTGAATAAAACAAACATATACAATTGTGCTAAGGAATTTGTTTTTAAAGTGCACTGTAACTGAAGACCTAGATGACCTCCTGAGGTACCTTCCAGCCCTGTGAAGACCCTTGTTACCTTAACACTATATGATGCAGAAAATAATATTTCTTCTTTAAAGTTTTCTAATTCTGCATGGAACCCTTCTGAGTATGTTTCATGCATACTTTCCTTCCTATGAGAAAATAAGTTCATCGGTTTCCCTCATTACTAAACTGAAAAACTGAAGCTTGCAAACATCCATAAATGGAAAATCCTCTTGGGAGTTAATTGTGTACACAAATCTTAACTTTTAAATTCTGTGTCAGAAGGCAATCAGGCCCGGCCTTAGGGCAAGGCAAGCAAGGCCGTTGCCTTGGGCCCCAGATCTTCAGGGCCCTGTGCTCCAATTGACTACAGCACCCACCACCCACTTGCCAGACCCTACTTCAAATTCTTTGGCTGGACCTGCTGGCAGTTTTCTTTGATAATCTAAAGCAAATAGTAGATATTTAGAAAGAAAATAGGATTAGCAGCCAGTAAGCTTTTTTCACTGTACTTTGCTGAAACTGTAACTGTGCAGTTTTAGAAACCTAATAAGCATGGGCAAAGCATGCTATTAGATAAAATGTGCAGTAGAAGAAGTGGTTAGATCAGTGGTTCCCAACCTTTTCGCTAGTGAGGACCCCCAATCACCTCCCCAAACCATTCACGGACCCCCATCAAAGCCAATTCTAGCCGCTACGTACACGTCACTAAATGAAATGGAAACCACACCAGATTTTCAGACAGCAACTGGAAACATTATTGAAAGATATTTAGTTTAAAAATAATAACTGATTGTAAATTTGCAATTTATTGAAATCTTATTTTCTGTGATCATTTTTATCTATCTTTTTTTTTTTCATGGACCCCCTGCAATACCCTCATGGACCCCTGGGGGTCCATGGACCCCAGGTTGGGAGCCACTGAAACTATTAGATAGTTTATAGCCCAAGCAGTGCTGCACTGCTTTGTTCTTTGCTTCCTAATGTATTCGAGCTGCAGTCTTCCCTATTCCAAGTATGGAGTGTTTAATTATTTTTGGTTTTGCTTGTAGGCCCATCTGTATCACAGACCGCCCAGTTGTGATGCACAGCGTGGCAAAAGACCTCAAGAGTGGAACAGCTCACTGCACCTGTGAAGCACTGAGTGACACTGATTAGAGTAGACACCTGAAAAGCATTAAAGGGATGCAGTCTGTGTTTTTTCTTATCTTCATTTTCAGAAATTCACAGCGCAGAATAAACCACTGAGAGATTACAACTGAAGTCAGATTTCTCCACACATTGTGTTTTCCTATGTCATACACATACACAAAAACAACCCTAAAGCAACAATCTGACGTACCAGACCACTGGCCTTCAACTTTAGCTGGTTTTGCTTGGGGATTGAAAAAGCAATATGTCTATTTTTAAAATCACATGGATGAAGAATTACAGATGGGAGAGGGAGTAAAAAAAAATGGTGGGGAGCAGAGACTCCAGAATATGGACTGAACAATTTGGCTTGTGCCACATACTAGGACTCAATCACTGCAATGTTGCAGATTTTGTGTAGCAAGATTATCCATTGGCATGACTTCACATATTCCAAAGTACCTTTTTCCTAGATTTTTTGTTCTAGGCTGCAACCATCCTGTGGCTCTTCCATTTATTATGCTGTATGCATACGCTGTAAATTATCCCTAAATCAGTTACAGTAGAATCTCAGAGTTACAAACATCAATGTTACAAACTGACCAGTCAACCACATGGAACCAGACGCACATAATCAGGCAGCAGCAGAGACAAAAAAAAAACCCAGCAAATACAGGCGACATAGAACCATAAAGTATTAAACTGTGGGGAAAACAGGTTAACAAGCTCTCATAGCTGCAAAAGAACATAGTAAAAGCAAAGCATTGAGGAAGTGCTTCCTATTGCTTTCCAGAGGCCCATTCTAGCCCATTACACAAATGGTCAGACTAGGGCTACAGGGAACAGCATTCAGTCCTGGAAGGATGGGGAAAGATAGATGCATCGCGCTCACCCTCACCCACTTGCTGCCCATTCAAACTAACTGAGCCAAAAACACAATGTTTGTATGCAGATATGCAGAATTTTTACCTGGGGAAAGGGCCTGACTGTCAGCTGATGCAAAGCAGTACAGCTGTATCACAGCCAGTGGAGCTATGCTGATTTGCGCCAGCTGAGGATCTAACCTAGTGTTTCTGTTTCAGTCTATTTGAGCGAGAAGCACAAGCATTAGACTGCTGCAAAAGTTTTATCAGATTTCACTTCTAAATCCAGAATAAATTCTTCCTTGTGCCTCAAACTTTCATAATACAGGTTGAACCTCTCTCATCCGGCACCCATGGGACCTGACTGGTGCCAGATGAGAGAATTTGTTGGACCACAGGAGGTCAATATTGTCTAGCACATTACCAACACTTTAGCTATCTACTGGGCTCTCATAAGACAGTTGGGGTAAATTAAAGCTAAATAACAGCACAGAACACTGAAAGCAAGGCCTGGTGGCTGTACACAAACTTTATGGGACCATGGGAAGCTTGGCCACACCCACGATAAGTGGTCACCTGCCTAACTAAAATCATTCCAGATTATGGATGTTGCTGGACAAGAGAGTTCTGGATTAGAGAGGTTCAACCTGTACTCAAAAATAAATGTTAAAGTGGGAGTCATACTAAAACAAATTAACAACAAATTAATGACTGTAGCTCCTACTTCTAACATTGTCTAAATACTGAAAAGATATTAATGACACTAGATAGTGGCAATAAATATCAACGTGTAGGTTATTTGAAAACTATTCTCTTTGACCTTCACTTCTGTTTGCTATTTTTCTGCAATGGGTCTTAGTCACATGGCATTGTCTTTTGTTCTCTGGTTGCCAATCTGCTTAAACATATCAATGAATGTATGAATGGAGACTAGCAAATTACAGATTTCCAGAAAAATCTTCAGGATAAAATTTCATAGAATGTACAGCAGTCACAAAGATTCTCGGAAATACCTCCTCTCATCAGAATGCTCAAGAGCCCCTCAAAAGTAAAGGGAACTCTCCTTATTTGTAAATCAGTTTTCATACTGTTTTACCAGCTCTGGCCTGGCCTTTACCATGGCCTGATGTGAAGCACAATGAAATCAATGAAAGAAAGACTTCCATTAACTTCACTGGGCTTTGGATCAGGCCCTTGTATAGAAACACTGTTTTATCCTATCAGATTGCATAAAACCTCTTTCAGAGGCGTAAGCCAAGAGAGCAGTAAGGAGAAGGCTTTTGATCCTTTTGCACTAACACAAGAGTGGAGCATTTGCAAACGCTATGGGAAATGTTTAACCATAAACAAAAGTTTATTTTCCTGGGCACTTAACAAACATGAGAAAATTCCCAATGATATTTAATTATGTAAAACCCCTGTTTCACAAAACTAGCTCTGCAGGGTTAAGCTGACTGTTGAAAGAGAAGGATCTAAAAATGGACATATTTGGTTTGTGCTGCTCCTGTGAGATGTACAAAGATGGTATCACTCAGCATTTCAGCCATGAGCAATGTTCTCTTTAATAATCTTTGCTATCCATTTGCAGATTGTTCTCATCCTTATGTGGAATGAACTTGTTTACAAGCACCGAGGTTTGTGAAAATGTGCACCACCAGTAGACACAAAAATTCTAGCTGTTGGTTCACTGGTAATCAGCTGAGCAGCATCTGAATTTCTCCTGAGCATCTGCAGACACAGAGCTTACAGGGACCACTGATCATAAGAGAAGTGACCTGGAAAGCGTGTGCTAGGGAGGCATCATAGCAGAAGTGGAAGGAAAGGTGAAAGGCTGCTGTAAAACATGCCCTTTCCACAGGCTACATTTGTGGTTGCAGAAATAATGTGGCACATTAAAAGCAGATTGTACAGCGCTGGTGTAAAAACAAATGCTATGTCTAATTCATAAAACGGTGGGACAAAACAAAGATGCGCAAAAATGAAAGCCAGCGCCTCCTCAGGAACTAGTGTGGCCCTCCCTTCTCAGCAGCAATCAGCCCAGACTGAGCTGCTCTGTATGCTTTTATACCTGACTTCCAGCTGGAGCATGCCTAGTAAAACAGGGGGTGGGGCCTCCTTAGCTAAGTGAACAGGGTTTACTCTTGCCATCCCAAGGTGGGGTTGGTACATCACGTGTCTAGCCCAGGGGTCAGCAACCTTTCTGAGGCAGGGTGCCAAAATGTAACCTTTTGACTTTTATGTTCAGTCCAAGTGCCAGCGATTCTTTTTAAAGTCACTAATAGGCCTACTTGCAACAGCTTCATTAATAAATAAAGATGCAGAGCTTTATTGTTTAGTTGGTGGCTCGTATAGCATTAACTGGTCTTTTGTTAATCCACAGGCAGCCTAGCTTTGAGCAAGCTCCCTGCTGCATGGGGGAGGTGCTGAGATCCTGTCTCATGTGCTGATGTAAATTGCCTTGTGTGCCACTCTTGGCATATGTGCCAGGGGTTGCTGACCCCGGTCTAGCCCTTGTTATCCCGCCTTCCCTCACACTTCCTTGAACCATTGCAGTTCATCTTTCCTCTCTTCCTCCACATGACCTTCATCTATCAACTCCTCCAACTCTAGGTCTTTGTTCTGTGATGTACTGACATTCTGGGGAACAGTCCTGATCAGTGCAGGGTTGTGTCAGCTCTGCTCAGGGCCACAAACTTAGCAAACTAGACTTGTTTCAAGGTGGAATTCCCTACCACACCTTTCCAGCAACCCTGCTGATCAAATATTCAGGCTAGAATTTTCTCCCAAAGTCTACAGGCTGTTTCTATTGTCTTCTGAAGTGAAAGAGAAATGCGTAGACAGTGCATAGAAGATAAATTTGACAGTTTTTGCCTTTCACTTTCACAGTGTAGTCATCATTTTAAATCTGTTCTGTCACAGGTTACCCCTAGAAAAAGTTCATGCTCATTGTGGGGACAGAAACAAGAATCCTGGTGAAAGAAGATCCATGCTATTGTTTGATAAGAGGCAGATCTCTTTGTTTCTGTCCCTGTTCCTTGACCAAGAATGGACACACGATAGGAGCTTGCTTATCAACTCTGATGACGCTTGGGTAGAGCTGTCAGCTTTGTCTTTTCTCTTTGAGAAACTGGCTTACTTAGACTGGTCTGGTGAACACTTTTCAGACATAATTTCAAACTTTATAAAGAATATTGCTATACACATTTCTTCATGGTATTATTGACCAGTGAGTTATTAGTTTTCAAATGATACCTCACATGGTACATGTTACACAAAACATAATTATAGTAGCATATAAGACGCAAATACTGGGGTTCATTTGGTCACAGATGCCCCGGCCCTTCACCTCTTCATCCATGTAGCCACATTTGCTGTGTCCCTGTCTCCCACAAAAAGGGGGAATTCCCCCTCCCCACCCAAAAAAAAAGCTTTATTAAAGTGACAATTAAGATAAGACTCCGTTTTAAAGGAAGTCGAAGGGAAGTAATTGGGAAGCTGAATGACCAGCCTGCTTATTTCCTTGCTTTTTATGGTTTGCATTAATCAGACTGATTTACTGGAAGATTTGCATTCTGCAGCTAACTGAAGACCAACTAAATGAGCATTTTTAAGGAGTATATTATAATTTTTATGATTAACTTTTCAGCAAAATTGACTAAAAACATATAAAGGTTTTAGCCCCAGCCGTCCCCTTGCCAAGTCCTTGGCATAGACTCCATTTACTATCACATTCCTTAGTAAATGTTTCAACAAACATAATCATGCAAAAAAAGTGATCTGTTTTGATCTCATTAGGCTAAAATATTTTGATTGCGAGAATAGCTCAGATTCAGTCAACCTCTTTATAATGAGAGACAGTCCTCCTTATAGGAATGCAGTCGGTGCATTCAGTGAACCCTCCATCACATGGGTACCTTGCGAGTAAGATGATCAGTATGAATCCAACATAGAAATAGCCGTGCCACAATAAACCACGCTATGTATTTATTTGCATGGTAAGTACAAGGCAGTCCAAAACCCTTTACACATTATTATATTTTAATTCTCAGTCACAAAGGTTATGTCTATACTGGCTCTCCTGTTTTGAAAGGGGCATGCGAAAATGGCTGATCAAAAATGCAATGAGATGCTGATTTGCATATGCAGTGCCTCATTTGCATAATGATGGCCACACCATTCTGGAAGTACTATTTTAAAAGCCAAAACAGCCTTGTAGATGGGGTTCCTTTGAAAGGAAGCTCTCCACCTTCGAAAGCAGCCTTCTTCCTAATTTTCAGGAAGAATGGTGCTTTTGAAAGGGGGGCTTCCTTTCGAGGGAACCCCAGCTACACAGCTGTTTGGCATTTGAAAACAGCACTTCTGGAATGGCGCGTGACCACCGTTATGTAAATGAGGTGCTGAATATACAAATCAGTACCTCATTTGCATTTTGACTGGCTGTTTTTGCATGCCCCTTTCAAAAGGGAGGGTCCAGTGTAGACGTATCCAAACTGTTCAACACTGTGCTTCTCATTCCTTCCATTGGTTTATCAGCTACAAAACGGCTATTTATTTAGGTGCTCTGAGTACCTCAAATCACTAATGGATTTGAGCCTCACAGCATTCCTTGAAAAGAGGAAGGTATTGTTCCTGATTTACAGATAGCACATGGTAGATTAGGTGACTTACCTAAGACCATACCAGGAATTAAATGCAGATCTGCTGCTGCCTTATGCACTAGATGAGTGTTTTCAAACTGCTGATCATGGTTTCTGAACATGGAGTGTGTCACAAAAGGGCATCAGAGGAAGGACAAGGTCTTGAAAAAATTATTACAGTCTTACACATATCTGGGAAATAAGGATGTAAGTTTTTCTTACTTTCAAGATGAAGTATTCTTTGTCAACCTCTCAAAATACACAAAAGCAAAAACATTTAACTTTGAGAGGTAAATAGTTAACCTGAGAGGAGGAGACACATGGTTCAGACCGACACTGTAGACCCAGTTCGGCCACTTTCACTTCTATTACTTCACTCTACAAGCAATCTCTGTGAATTCAGTCAGATTACTTGAGGGCTAAAGAACTATACATAGGGCTTGACCCCATATTCATTGTCATCAGCGGCATAACACTCATTGTCTTTAACGTTAAAAAATCAAGCTTGAAATTAATAAGGGTGTCAGAGTTGCATCCCCTTTGGTCACAGACTGACCAGCAATCCTAATATTTCTGCATATTTTGACTAAGTTTTCAGTGCAGAGATTTCCCTGTTTATATATTTTGCTCTGTCCTAACCCAAAACTTCGTTTAATGGTAGGTTTAATAACACCAGGTTCCAATGCCTGAAACAGTTTTACAAATGGAGAGAAATTAAAACCTATTATTCAAATAGCTAATTTCTCTGATTAATTATTGAAGTTATTGGTAGAAATTGCTGACTGCTCTAGGGCAGAACAGCTATCTTTTATGAACAGCTGGCTTGGCACAGTTTCTTTGGTGAGAAATGGGGCCAAACATCTGGAGTACTGCAGGAGTTGGAGAGAGAATTTCAAAGCTCCTTTGTTTGTAAGCTTTTATCTCCAAAAAGAGCCCTGCATAAATCATGAAGCTGAGTTAACTGTTTCATGGGGAAAAAAGGGGATTTCCATCAATTGTTACAGATGAAGAAAACACTCATTCAAGTTCTATTTTTACATTAATATTTTAACTCTTTAAAAGCTGATTTCAAATTGATGTCATTTAAAACACATTTCACCAACAAGAAATACCCATCTTACTTTGCTTGTGAATATTATCAAATGCTTGTGAATATTATTATAGACAGAGCCCTAGAGACTGAAGCTCTCTATATTTTAAAACAGATACAGCAGAGATTGTGGTGGGATGCTATCACAGAAGACCCTGGGGATATTTCCTAGTTGTGCTGATCAGGCCACTAACATCCGTGTTCTTGCTCTCTGGAGCTCCTCACTACCCTCTCCTGCTGGGCCAGATCCTCTGGTTTCCTGCACCCAGGGCACAGAGTCGGGGTTACCACCCCTCTGCATAGCAATGCAGACACTGTTTAATCACAGATTTGGGTGGATGCAGTTCTAGGGTACAGCACCCAAGAAACCAACCAAACCAAAGGGGATCAAACCCCCAAATAAATGTGTTTCTTGGCTCATCATCGGGTAAGCCCCTTTTATCAATGAAAGGCAGAAATGCACAGTGGTAGTCATTCCCCAGGTGGGAATTACTTGCATCGGGCTTGATAGTGGACAAAAGAGATTTTAATTAAGCAAAACTAGGATTTAAGTAGCTATATGTGAAAAGAGAGAGATTAAAGTAGTTACTAAAATGAAATTAAAACACACAGTGAGTTTAACTGCCCTAAGAGATTAGATTCTTACTTTAAAGAGCTGTTCTCTTATCAGGTAAAATTTTCCAACCAGTGCTGTTCCATTTCTTTGATTTGAGTCAACAGCATTTTACAGTTCTTTTGTTTCTTCATAGGGTGTGTCAAGCAGATTCCAATGTAGGCTGAAGACCAAAAGCTGGTCACTTCCCATTGCTTAAATAGTTTCCGCCCAGGGAGAAAGTCTATTTAAGCAATGGGAAGTGACCAGCTTTTGGTCTTCAGCCTACATTGGAATCTGCTTGACACACCCTAAGGAGAAACAAAAGAACTGTAAAATGCTGTTCACTCAAATCAAAGAAATGGAACAGCACTGGTTGGAAAATTTTACCTGATAAGAGAAGAGCTCATAGGAATAAGGGGATTTTGATGTTGGTGGGGGTCTTTAGAAAATGACCCTGGTGTGAACACGCTGCCTGGGAGCGAAACACAGCACTTTCGAAGTGCCGCAGCCACCAGCATGCTAATGAGATGCTGAATCTGCATTTCAGAGCCTCATTAGTATTCTTCAATCTGGCCATTAGCATGGCCATTTTGAAGTTTTTACTAAGTGTAGACATGGCCTTGGGGACATGGGATTTGTATTGAAGTGCCTTAAAGCCCACAGACTTCCAATGTTGTTTAGGCTTGCAAAAGCCTATGCCACTTTTGAAAATGGCATTTGGAGCATAAGAATTTTAGGTGCTCATCTATGAGCTCAGAGTGTAACAGTGGAATTCACAGATGCCATATGCAACTGACCAGAAAATTGTGCCCATCCTATCACACACAGTCCATGGTGAGCTGTACATTTATGGGGTCTAGGCTGAATTTCTACGACTTATATGGGGGAATGAAGTGGTAACCTTTGAAAAATCTGAGTGGTATACAAAGGAGCTACCTCTCCGGATAGCAACAAAGGTTGTGGTCAGCACATCATCCCAGTCCTCAGCGTACAATTCAAGATCCTCGTGTTCAAAGCCCTTCACATAATGAGCCTAATAGCTAACCTCCCCATGACTATATATCCCATGTCAGGCTCATTCCACGAATGCAAGAGAATGGTCAACCAATTTATGGAGGCTCATGAGTCTAGGAGAAAAGAACTTTCATAGGAAGTGAACCCCGACTACAGAACGGACTCCTACAAGAAGTGAGAATAGCCTTAGGACTCATCACATTCAGAAGTAAATGTAGCATACATTTGAAATTTAGCTACCCCCAACACCTTGCCTGCACCATGAATTGAGGTACTTTTGCTAAAAGGTTGGCAATATGAGAGAAGGGGTTTGTTGTTGTGCCATATGAAAGCCCTTGGAAGTACTGACATTCAAAAAGACTTATTATAGGTAGATGTCCCTGACATTATGGGCACATGGAATATTCACAGACTCAAGTGCTTACATTATATCTGAGCTAGGAATTGTATTCTGCCTACATTAATGAGAGTTACAGGCCTTCCTGAAAGAACTAAAATCAGTAGTGGGGGTAATTGCAGCAAATCCCAGGATTAGTAAAGAACTCAGGAAAAGTACTATCCCCTAAGCAAATTGCATATACTGGTTCAGACCAGGGCAAGAGAGACACAACAGATAAAAACAGCCTTTTATACAAAAATTGGGAGGCTGAACTTCTCCGGGACCTCACTGGATCCTCAAATTGACTATAGCCAAGAGGGAAAAACTTGCTGGAAAGCTTTGAAAGCCGAACATAGAACACTGGTAACCCATCTCCCAAAAAGATGAAGGTTGAAGACCTGAGTCCTAAAGAGGCAAATGGAGAGAGCAAAATGTAGTTTACCCTGGAACTGAGACAACTATTAGAAGATGCTTCAATACTCTGTTGATGGTGGGAGCCACGTAAGTGCCTAATACAAATCACTTTAAGAATATGGAAAACTACTTTTAAACTGATTTGGATATTAATAAACTTATCATTTTTAACACTAGAAAACACACCCATAACACCTTTGCCACAAAAAATATGTGCTTTTAGTCTGGTTTCAAATGTAAAACATGCTAACAATTAAACATTTATTTGCAATAAACAATCATTTATCACAAGTAGAAAACAATACTTATTGTTGGGTTGATGAGTTAGTGGGGGGGAAAAACACAATATATCATTCAAATACAAAAATATTCCACACTTTTGTTAGTCTGCTTGATCTGAACATCTTCATAAACATGATGATGTCTGGAGCGACTGGTACAGAAATCTGACATGCCACTATTGTCAGTCAGTGTAAAAAAATCAAATATACGAAGAGAAAACTAAAACTTTTAAAACAGCACCAATTCCACTGATGGTTTCAGGAAGGGACATTTTGGTTGTGGCCACACTTGGCCAAAACTTCAAAATGGCCATGTAAATTGCTCATTCAGTGCCTCATTAGCATTAGAACGCTTCCAGCCACAGAGCTCAGAAAGTGCCGCTTTTGAACACTCGCGGCTCGGTGTGGCTACACGGGGGTCCTTTTCAAAAGGACCCTCACCTTTCAAAATCCTCCTATTCATGTCAACAGAGGGGAATAAGGGGATTTCGAAAGGGACCCCCGTGTAGCTGCGCCAAGCTGCGAGCATTCAAAAGCAGTACTTTCGAAGCCCCGCGGCCAGAGGCGTCCTTATGCTAATGAAGCCCCACGGCCAGAAGCTTCCTAATGCAATTCAGTGTCTCATTAGTAATCTTCGAAATGGCCATTTGCATGGCCATTGCGAAGTTTTGGCCAAGTGTGACCTTTGTATACCTTGAAACCCTAAACAAGAGTCATGTTGTGATTATCTGGAAATCTCTTCCATACCAGCACTGAACTGCTGCCCAAAATTCCTCCAAATATTTATGGAAGTTAATCCCAGTACACTGTTAAGGGGAAAAGAACAGTGACCATTTAGAACTAAGCAATATCCAAATTCATCCCAAATAAATTGTGGCTACCCAAATAACTTTTTAGTTTCTGATCTATTAAAATGAATCAAGGATACAAAGTTTAAACAGTGCCTGAGCCTCCAATGTCATGTGATTTGAGAAAGGCCAAAAAAACAGGAACATTCTCTGAACTGTCAGTTACAAAACTATTTTTAAACTCCATGCCAGTGTAAATGACATTGGTACCAGCTGTTCAGACATCCTGGCTGTTGTCCCAGCAGTGCAAAGGACCCAGAAAACTCCTACTAACTAGTCAGCAAAAGGAAAACTGGGCATAGCCAACTCTATGCCATCCTCACTCGGTCCAGTGTTATGGGTATGGCCAGGGCACGGCTAATTCCTGGCTGGAGTAATGGTTTCCATATTGTCTTAGTCACATATTTTCTCTATGCTTAATTAGCATATGTTGTGTCCCATTACATATGCCAAAAGGTTTTGTTTAAATAATGTGAGTTTACATATCATCATCAGAGAAGAAGTATAGCATACAGGAAGTAGAATAACTTCCAATATTCGATTTACCAGAGTTAAACACAACTTTATTATTCACAAGGGACACAACAAAGCTGAGGCAAGATTGGCTGATGCAATTAGTTTGACCTCACAGAAGCAAAACTCACAGAAGGGTAGCTTCACCAATAACAAACAACCCTATAGCACATGGGTGTCCAACCTTTTGGCTTGCCTGGGCCGCACTGAGTGAAGAGGAATTGTCTTGGGCCGCATATAAAATATATAATATAGTTAATGTATATAAATCACATAATAATGTTAAAAGTTTACGATCTTGTGAGGCCGCATTACTAGCTGTCCAGGGCCACATGCGGCCCGTGGGCTGGACACGCCTGCTGTAGCACCTTAAAAACTAACACATTTATGAGGTAATGAGATTTTGTGGGTAAGACCCACTTCCACGTATTATTCCAGTAATCTGAAGATGTGAGGCTGACCTATTGCCTGATAAATTTGTAAGTCTTTAAGGTGCTACAGGACTTTATGCATATTTATTCTGTATTTATTTGTATGTCATCTTACAAACATTTAAACCCTGGGGAGGTTCATTTTCACAGGTTATTTTGTATCTGATCACAATTGAGGCTAGAGGAATAAAAGATGTACATGTCATGTAATTTCATATGCAACTGTAAAGATTGCTTAAACAATCTTTTATTTGTTAATGGGCATTTTTGCTATCCACATGCTGGGTCCTGTGAGGTGTTCAGAAAACTAAGGGGATGTGTGTGTGGAGTGTGAGTAATGGAATATTTTAGTTGTAAATAACAAAACTCAAAGTGTAAACAGCTATTCAAACATGACTGCTGCATGTGACAGCGCTCTACTGAGAAAACATTGTTATGTATAGTAGTATTCTCCCTGTCGGCTGGAAAAAAATACAGAAGGACTCATTTGGAGAGCTGCAAGTTCTAAAGAAAATCTTTCTGAGCCCGCTCAGAAAGAAGAAAAAGGCTTTAATGGATGAAAACTTCCATATATGAGATTGATTTTCAATCTGTATTTTTGTTTCCAGCCATGGTATGCAGTTCATTCAGCTATCATTTCATGTTTATGTCAGTTTTCTTGTAAAATGTAAGTTAAACATGGGAGAAGAACAAGTTATAATTCTCAAATTCCAGGAAAGACAGTCATTTCATACACTTGAGAGACTAAAGATTTAATCTACCTGTAAACAAGTGAGTGTGTGCAAGTGCTCACGTACACCCAAACAAAGAATAAATATCAGCATTGCAAAATACTACTGCTCTGGGTGATTTTTTTTTTAACAATGAGCAAAACATAATTGATTGTTTCATTATTATTAAAAAGGGCGACTAAGTAGATTTTGTTCCTGAGCTAGAAAATTTTAATGGCATTTTCTAAAGCTGATATACATGGTTCGGCAAATTCTCTAGTTCGGCACCAGCCAGGTCTCAAGGGTGCTGGGCTAGAGGCTCAACCTGTATTCTATATTGAGAAACTATGGTAGAGTCTTGAGATTTGCAGGTGCCACATTCGTGAATTCAATTATTCGTGAGTGGCCTCACGTACCTGGGGCTGGGAGCGCTGGCTGCTGCTGCCACTTCCTCGGGGCTTCGTGGCAGGGAGCATTCGTGGCTGCTGCTTCCTGGGGTTCCGAGCCGCACCCCCATTCACAAAAATCTGTGTTCAGAACCCTCGCGAATGTTGAGACCCTACTGCATACTAAACTTAAACTGCATTAATGGTCAGTTACAAGTATACGGTTTTGACAGCTTTCAGTTAGGAGCAACTTACAATGTTTCTGAAAATTAGACAGTACTTCTTCCATCTGCTACAGATTTTTACACAGAAAAATAAAAGCTAATAGTGGTACCCAGTCAAACTGTAACTATATTGCTGCAATCTGTATTTAAGGAGCAACTGCCTTCTAATCAGTCTGTTGAAATACAGAGAAGACGCAGAAGAAAGATTTCACTTTCATTTTAGCTTTCTGGGTCAGTGAAACAGAAAAGGAAGAATCAACGTTAAATTCCTTTGTGCAGTACAAATTACTTTAAAGTTTTTTTAAAAAAAATCTCTCACAACCTTCAGTTATCCCAATCCACTTTCTTTTTACTGCGTTCCTTCCCGGGAAACAAACAAAAACACACAAACCAAAAAGTCCAATAACAAGAGCAACACCGACATTGTGTTGTAATGTACTGGCCAGGCTAGGGTTACAGGACAATGAGACTGAACCAGTAGGAGTACTTATCTGTTTAGGAGCCAGTTCAAGCTGCGTTCTATTATGGTGCACAACAATCTCACTCTACATCAGCTTTTCAGCAAAGCTTCCCATTCATCTCAGTGTCAATGGCGCAGGTGCTACTTCAAAGCACATAAACTCATACTTAAATCCACCCCTATTTAGCAAACTATGAACTTCAGTGAAATTAACTATGTGCAAAGTTAAGTGCATATTTAAGTTCTTTGCTAAACAGGGATGGGCTTGCACATGTACTTAAGTGGGGATTTAAAAGGTGATGGCATAATCTGGCCCAATGAAATTAATGGGAATTTTACAGACTAAGGTATTACTCCACATGAATTAGGGCTTGTCTCCTTGGCATGGCTATGCACTGCAGAGGGCTGGAATTTGTAAAGCTGGCTAACAGGTCGCAGTCTCACTGACCCAGGTAAACCATGCTGCCAACACTCTAAAAGAGGAGTGGAGAACTCCCAACCTGCGGCTTGCCTGGATCCAGCCCCTGAAGCTCAGGGCTCCCCTCTCCAGCATCCAACCTGCTGTGGGTCGGGAAGTATGGAGCTCCAAGCCTCCCGGGTTGAAGTCAGCTAGCCAGGGCTGGATCTGGCCCAAACTGTCTGGTGTGGGCAGAAAGTGGCTCCGGACTCTGCACACTACTGCTTCCTTCCCCTGGCTGGGGGACCAGCATGTAGGACTGCTGGGAGAGGCTTTCCTCCCTGCTGCTCTGATAGAGGCTGGAATTAGGGCCAATCAGAGCAGTGTCTGTGCAGGTGTGTGGGTGTGTGCACGCGCATCGAGTGGTGGGAAAGCTGCACCATGTAAGTGCCTCCCCATTGCCCAGTCCTGCCCTGCTCCTCAATCCTCTCCTATCCTGACCCCCACCCATACCTGTACCCCTTACCACCCAGACCCCATGACCCCAGCCTGCTCCTGCATCCCCCTCTCGCCCAGACCCCTCCACTCTTAGCCTGTCCCTGAACCGCCCCCACCCAAACTCCCGACCCTCAGCCTGGTCCTGCACCCTCACTCCCTCTCAGATCCCAAACATCCATCCCCAGCCCACTCCTGCACCCTCTCTCCTGCCCAGACCCTAAACCTGCTCCCTGGCAGCCCCTTCACACACACTAAACCCTGAACCCCCCTCCAGAGTAGTTCACCTGGCTAGGGGAAAGCCCTGAACACCTCAGTCCCCTGCCTTCTCCAGCCTCTGTTGATGGGGCAGGAGTGTGAGGGGAGTGAGGTGTCTCAGTGAGAGGGCCACATCAGTGAGAGTTTTCTTCCTTTCTTTTTTTTTTTTTGCTCACTGTTATGTGGTTCCAGACTGATTTTTCTGTGAGTCAGTGGCCCTCAATACAAAAAAAGGTTCTCCATCTCTTCTCTAAAAGGTCTCAAGAAGACTAAGTTAACATATCCTAAGTAACTTTTAGAGAGCAACAGTAGGGCCGACATGGAGCAATAAGATCGCAACACGAAATAGAGCATTTCACAAAGCACACCATGTGCCATGCTGCGCAGACAAGGCCAGAAGCAGAATTGGCCATTTTATAAACACTAGCCACAACAAAGTAATCTATTTTTGTTTTCTTTGAAATTAAATGTAAAGGTGACCCCTTCACGACCCATTAATTTTAGAGCAGTGGGACACAAATCAGCAGCATATTAGAAGAACAGTAATAACAGACTTACAAGTGATTAATGGAAAGCACCCTTTTAAGCACCTCTCTCCTTCTTCTGCACTCAGACAAGCACAGTGCCAGCACAGACTGTCGCACAAATATCTGAGGTGAGACTATTGATGTGCAAAGTATTAAGTTTAAAACTTTACCTAAGGAATGTTTTGAAACTGTCATTATAGAATTAATGATTATGTGCGAGAAGAAAACAGTACTCCAATTGTGTCACATGCAAAGTGATTGTCTGATTTTAAACTACTGAAGATAGCTACACTGCTTAACAAATATGGTCAGTTGTACTGAGCTAGGTTCAGTGCCAAACAACATATGTCAGAAGACAAAGCAGAGAAAAATTCAAAGGGTAATTTCAAAATATATATAGCCAAGACTATCAGTAAACTTACAAAAAGCCAAGGAAATGAACATGTTCAATTTGGTCATTATTGCTCACATTATCTGAGCAGAATTATTTTTTTCCCATAACAATCCATGTATGTTCCACCTTTCTCCTACATGTGCAGGCTATCCTCAGAAAACAGAGTAACACATCAATGGTCAAATGCAGGCTAACAGTTATCAGGGCACGCATGCAGCACTGAGAATAAGACTAAACCTTCAGTTAAATACAGAGGCTTCTATCTCTTGGCCCATGTACATCTTGGAAGACAAAGCCACATGACAACACAGTTTATTTGAGTGATAACCCTATTCTTTTTTCTGCTGTTATGACCAAAGTCAAAGCTCAACTAAATGTCTTTATCAGCATTAATTTCAACCAAAGAAAAGCAACTCTTTTAGAAAGAGACCACTGAAGTACTATATATCACTCCTATCGTATACATAGCAACAGAAGATGTGCATTCAGAAACAAGTTTTGTTGTTAAATACAAACAGATACAACATTTAACTGTCTGACACTCTGACACTCTCTCTCTCTCTCTCTCTCTCTCATACACACACACACGAGAGACAAAAAGAAGTCCTGTGGCACCCTATAGACTAACAGATATTTTGGAGCATAAGCTTGCGTGGGCAAAGACCCGCTTCATCAGATGCGTCTGATGAAGCGGGTCTTTGCCCACGCAAGCTTATGCTCCAAAATATCTGTTAGTCTATAGGGTGCCACAAGACTTCTTTATCAGAGGGGTAGCCGCGTTAGTCTGGATCTGTAGCAGCAACGAAGGGTCCTGTGGCACCTTATAGACTAACAGAAAAGTTTAGAGCATGAGCTTTCGTGAGTTAACTCACTTCTTCAGATGCTGGTCCTGGAAATCTCCTGGAAGTCCTGGAAGACTTCTTGTTGTTCTCGAAGATACAGACTAACACGGCTACCTCTCTGATACACGAGAGATGCTTAACATTACCAGTCACTTCTAAATAATTCTGCACAGTATTATTTCAGCAATCACAATTCTTACTGGGAGACTAGAATTCTAAATTATTTTCAAGCTATTGCTGATGCACAAAGTATTATCTTCAAAAATATTCCCAGTGGTGCACAATATTATACACTTAACATTTAAAAAAACACAGATGATATGTGGTGAGTTTTGCCCCTTAAGAACACAAGGCAGTAATATACACAGCCTTGCCCCAATTTAAAAAGTGAGCTCACACTTCAGTTTTGCAGGTTCCAAACTGGTATGCCACCAAATTAAAAAAGCAAAACAAAACCCAACAACCCAAATAGGCAGTGGTTGAGCGGTGTCAATGCAGAGAATCTCATAAATATTCAAATAATATCATAAAACATAGCTCAAGTTATCTTCCTTTTCCACCCTTCCAGCAAAATACAAGACGTCAATGTCACATATATTCTTTCATTTTGGAATCTAAATTCACCAAGCCTTAGTCTTTTTCTTGTAAAATTGTTTCAGTGTAATTTCTCCAGAATGATCACAGTGCTTTGAAGACAATATTAAAAGAGAAGAGTTCTTATTCAATTTTTCCATAAATTATCATCTGCACAAGACTCTGCAGTGTTAATTAACATGCAACTCCAATCACCAATCTTTCTTCTGTTGTAATGTTAAGGAAGTTATTCCTATCTCATACACTGTAAGCTTTCCCATTTCTTTGTGTGTATTGCGAAAATTCATGAGAGTGATCAGATGCAGAAATATATCCAACATATTATCGGGCTGTCACCATCCAAAGTCCCAGTACCACATTGGCAGCCAAAAGTGCACTGCCAGCAAGCAAGATTAAAAAGCCAACAAGCTCTCTGTTTTGTTTCTCTACAACCAATGAAGTAAGAGTGGCTTCCAGAAAAGAGTTTAATATCCATTGGCCATCAAGTGCAAAGCAGGGTACTGCATTGATAACTGCCAAGGCTCCTGATAGTGAAATTAGATATCTGGTTGAGATGAGTTAAGGACAAAAGAGAACATAGGACTGTAAGAATGGCCACGATGAGTCAACACCAATGGTCCATATAGCCCAGTAACCCGTCTTCCGACAGCGACCCATCACAGGCACTTCAGATATAATGAACAGAACAAGGCAATTATCGAGTGATACATCTTCTGTCATCCAGATTCTGGCAGTCAGAGGTTTAGGGACACCCAGAGCATGTGGTCACATCCCCAAACTTGGCTAACAGCTCTTGATGGGCCTGTACTCAATGAACTTATACAACTCTTTTTTGAACCAAGTTACACTTTTAGTCTTTCCCCAGCAAGGAGTTCCAAAGGCTAACAAGCACTGCATGAAGTAGTATTTCCTTATGCTTGTTTTAAACCTGCTTCATTGATGACCCTTAGTTCATGTGTTATGTGAAGTGGTAAATAACACTTCCTTCCTAATGTTTTCTAACACTTCATTAGCTTTCTTGACTGGCACTATGCTCTGAATTGAAGTTTTCCGAGAACCATCTACGACAACAACAAGATTTCTTTCTGGAGTGAAAAAATCTTAACTTAGATCCTTTATTTTGTATGTAAAGTTGGGATAATGTTTTCCAAACAGTCTACCACTATACAAATACATAAAAAGAAAAATAAAACAGCTTTTGATTTTATGTAAGAAGGTGGTATTCCAATCATACAGAACGGTAATCACATAAATTACACGATAATTTTTACTTCACAATAGGGTAGCACAGGGAATCACGTCTTAGAATTTCTTTTTTAAGGAAATGAGTGCTTGTTTGGGTTTTGAAACAACACATATCACAACACTGAGGTGAAAACCAAAGCATAGTGGTTGGCTAGAAATAGCAAGCTTGCACTACTGCTGTTTGCTTCTTCATCTGCACTGAGTCACACGTGCTAGTCACTCAGATTGCAGAAAGATGCTTCCCAGACCTTGGGTCTGGATGTGCAGTACTAAGGGGGATATTCCCCTATGCTGTCCATTCCTGGAGCAGGCTGATGGCCAAGGAATTTGTAGAGTCCTGGCTCTGTTCTCCCTACTCACCACTCAGGGAAGCTGAACCAGTTTTGTGAGTGTATCAAGCATGTGCAAGTAAACCATACTATTGCTATCGGCAACCTGCAAGTTACTATCGCCCACAACCTTTCGAAGCTGGAAGTGTGACTCAGACATGCTTTACTGAGTCACCATGTCAGTGCACAGGACTGGGCACCACATTTTGGCTGTGTCTACTCTGCCCCGCCCTTTCAGAAGGGGCATGTAAATGCAGTGGATCAAAAATGCTAATGAGGTGCTGGTATGAATATTCAGTGCTAATTTGCATAACAGCCACTTGCCAAGTCAAAAAACTAGCCGTGTAGATGGAGTTCCTTTGAAAGGAAACACTGATTTTGAAAGCACTCTTCTTCCTAATGTTTTTCAGGAAGAAGGGCGCTTTTGAAAGCAGGGCTTCCTTTCGAAGGAATGCTGTCTACACGGCTAGTTTGCATTTCAAAAGCAGCACTTTCAATACCGTGAGTGGTTGCCATTACGCAAAGGAGGCACAGAATTTCATATAAATGCCTCATTAGCATTTTTGATCTGCTGCATTTACATGCCCCTTCCGAAAAGGAGGGGCAGTGTAGACACAGTCTTTGTGTTTCAGGCACAGCCCTGAATACTCTGTCTCCTTGACATTTCAGTTGGTAGAGGCTGTCAGTCCAGAAGATTTCAAGATCACTAACTTAAATATAAAAAGTTAAATGACAACAGGGAAAAAAGTGTGTTTATGTCTGCATTTCAATGATTCTTCTCACCCGCTGAAAGAAAAACTAAAAGGGGGAGAAGATGAGTTATCATATATTGTTACTTAGCTCACAATACTGATTCAATAGCCAGATAGCTCTATAGCATGCCATTTGTTCTGCTATTAGTACTGCTGTAAATTTCTGTAAATTTCTTCTCGCTAGAACTGTAAAAAAACTTACCAGCAGAGTCCAGATAAAAGCAACCACAATTATTCTTACAAACAACAGGGCTATGTCTACATTAGCAAGTTCTTCCAAAAATTTTTTTCGAAAGAAGGGGGCTCGTTCAAAAGATCCCCTGGAGCATCTACATACAAAATGTGATCTTTTGAAGGAAAATTAAAAGAATGTGGCACTCCTTTCAAAATGGCTCTTCCTTTCGAGTTTCAGAAAGAGTACCCTCTTTTGAAAGCTTCTTTAGAAAGAAAATATGTCGACACACTTCAGGCTCTTTTTTTTCAAAAGAGCAGTCCACATTTTTGATCCGTGGCTTGTTCTTTTGAAATAGTAGGGGCTGTGGGGATGCTGTCTTTTGAAGGAGCAGGTCGCTCTTTTGATCCGCTTTTTTGTGTGTGGATGCACTCTTTTGAAAAAAGTTCTTTTGGAAGAGATCTTCTGGAAGGGCTTCTTTCAAAAGATCTCTGTAGAGTAGACGTAGCCCAGGAAGAAAGAGTTTCATTCTGAATAAGGCATGTGGGCAAATAATCTGTTTGGGGACGGGTCAAAGCTGATGTCCTACAGAGACATTTCAGACCTGTGATTTAGCATGCCACAAAGTAGAAGGGGGTCCAGCAACCTTTCCAAGGTGGAATGCCTAAATCTGATCTTTTGACCTTTATGTATGGTTGCCAGTGATACTCTTAAAAGACACAAAGTCCTATTTATACCAGCTTCACTAATAAATAAATTAAGATGCAGAGCTTTACCCTTTAGGTGGTGGTTGGTAGCATTAGCTGCTCTTTTGTTAATCCACAGACATCAGGGGTTTGAGCAAGCTCCCGGCTGCACGGGGAACGAGGGGCAGGGCTGAGCCAATGAAAATCGGCTCACGTGCCACTCTTGGCATCCGTGCTGGGGTTTGCTGACCTCTAAAGTAGAAGCAGCCCTGTTAAACCTAGTAATGATAACAACCTGAAATCTTGCTGGATCAGCAAACTGCAAACAATTTGTTTTTCATTTTAAGGGAACACTTCAAAGGATACTTGCACATTGTCTCTATCACCACAGGCAGATCAATGCTCAGAAAGTTATGTCGTGGTACAAAACTGCTGAGGCTCACTGAAACAAAAAGAACATGAAAAAGCAGTAAAGCTACAAATGAAACCAAATGGCAATTCAACAGACATAATGTAATTAGTTTCAGATTAGTATAATGGCAAATCTGATTTTTATGTGTTTTCCACACTTCTTTCAGGATAAATAACCACCCTAAATACAGCTTTCTGTTGACACAATCACTTAATTATCTCTTAGTCAGATGCAGTCACAATGATGGTAGGAAAAATCAACAAGCCACATTACACAATTAGTATTTTATACCATGCATGTAACACCAAATCTAAAGCAAATAATATGCTTTCAGCCACATCACAAATGAATATTTGTACTCCTAAATAACATGTTGTACAGTTTAAACTTTGATTTGACTAACCTTATAATGACTATTACACCAAGAATGGAAGTTAAAGTTGTGTTAAATTTTCCATTCTAACCACTCCCTTTGCTTTGAGGTCAGCTCTGCATTAGAGATTTTAGCTAGTATCATATCAGTAAGGAGTGCTGTTCTTTATGAAACTTTGAGCAAAAATCTCTAGTGGACATGCACTTATAAGTCCCCTTAGTCAGTTTTGCTTATTTTATTTGGGGAACTAGCACAGAGTAACATGCAATAGAACGCTTTAAGACCCCTCTCGTAGGACTGGCAACTAAAGCTGGCTATACAAGTAAACTTTTTGTGCAGACCTGAATGTAGTTATTTATAACTTTCTCCAAATGAGATGAAGATGTTTTTATCTACTGAAAAATTTGAAGTTTTGTATCTAAAATACTTAACATTAACATGGAGAAAAGCTGTCTATTTCCTGAAGTCACCAATTAGAATAAAGAGGGAATTGGTTCTTTTAAGGTCAGTATAGTGGCTCATAAGAAGAAACTAGCCTGCCTGTAAAAGAGAAAATCCAGATTATAACTGGAAGCTACAGGTTGAACCTCTCTAGTCCAACACTCTCTGGTCCAGAAATATCCATTGTCCAGCATGATTTTATTTAGCCAGATGTCCACTTATCATGGGGTAGCCAGGTTGCCCATGGCCCCATAAAGTTTGTCTCTGTTTTGTGATGTTATTTAACTCCATTTTACCCCAAGTGTCTTCTAAGAGCCCAGTAAGCAACGGAAGGGGTAATAATACTGCTAGACAACGTTGGTCTTCTGTGGCTCAGCAAATTCTCTGGTTCAGCACAGGTCAGGTCCTGAGGGTGCTGGACTAGAGAGGTTCAACCTATAGTTTCAGCTTCAGCTGTGTTGCTCCACACTTCAGGACTACCATCATAATGATATTAATACATATAGGAAAAAAATGGTGTGTGTATAGAGCTGGATAAAAAAACTATAGGAATTTAAACAATATTATTGGAGAAAGAGTAAGATTATTTATTCACAGATTACTGTAATGTAGACACGAAAGGTGGAAGGGTTAAATACAATGCAGCTCTGAAGAAATGACACCTTTTCATTTAGCACATCTGTTCCTAGTGAGCATTCAGAGCCACAGGGACTTGACTTATTTCATTGACAAATGAGGAATGTTTCAAACCACTGTTAATTCATATTTTAAAATGTATACAGCTAAGAGTGAGAGTAAGACCCTCCTCCTGCATCATCAAAATATGCTTACAAAATTCCAATCAATTACACCCATACAACCCACAGAACAAAATGGTTTGCTTTGAGGCCCAAACCTGCACTGTAAAATGCAAGGCCAGACTACTGCATTTATGCACAGCCCCACTGAAGGCAATAGGACTCCATGAAGGTGTAACAGCCCACCTGCATTCTACACATTGCAGGATTAGAGAACTAGTGTATATTATGTTATTACTGGTGTTTACACAGTAAAGGAATGGAACCCTATTTGAATCAGACTGCAGGCTGAGTTTATAGTAACATCTGTTATAGGGAAAAAAAAGCATGTATTTTACTTGCAAAGTGAGCTCATTTGATAAGGAAATCATTGAGACACAGGGAATCATTCAGTCTCAATAATGTCTTCATGAAGTACCTTCTCAGTTAAGTTCAGCAGAATTACACTTCAAGATCAGCAGCAGCAGTTTAGGAATTTCCTGATCATTTCTTTCTTACTTGACAATAGGAAGCAGTTTCCTGATTGAAATCCGTCTAGTGGGAAATGTCCACTAAAATTCCATTACCCCGTCAAAAACCCAGCGGAACAATAGCCGCTACTTGAAGAATACCTACAGTGTTTTGGGTTTTTCAGTTAGACAGTCTAGAAAGGGGGTTTAAAATAATCATCACACACTATTCTGAGAGCTTTGCTGCACACAGAACAAAGTATCAGCAAACAAAGCTAAGTATCAATGCCTAAGGCCCCAAACAATGTGCTGCAGGTGGAGAAAGGACATTATATTCTGGACTTCCAGGATATACTGCAAACAATACACTACAAAAATAGAATATAACAACCAATTTATAAAAGTATAGGTTGTATCTCCCCAGTCTGGCAGCCCTGGGACCTGAGCGGTCCTGATTGAGGGTCAGGCTCTGCTCCTGGCTGCTGCTCCACTCCCTGCCCCCATGCTGCAGGGGATGCGGCAGGGTCCCTACTACTCCCCATGGCCAGGCTGCTGGCAGCACTCCCTGGCTACGTCTACACGTGCACCCAACTTCGAAATAGATTATTTCGATGTTGCGACATCGAAATAGGCTATTTCGATGAATAACGTCTACACGTCCTCCAGGGCTGGCAACGTCGATGTTCAACTTCGACGTTGCTCAGCCCAACATCGAAATAGGCACAGCGAGGGAACGTCTACACGCCAAAGTAGCACACATCGAAATAAGGGAGCCAGGCACAGCTGCAGACAGGGTCACGGGGCGGACTCAACAGCAAGTCGCTCCCTTAAAGGGCCCCTCCCAGACACACTTTCATTAAACAGTGCAAGATACACAGAGCCAACAACTAGTTGCAGACCCTGTATATGCAGCACGGACCCCCAGCTGCAGCAGCAGCAGCCAGAAGCCCTGGGCTAAGGGCTGCTGCCCACGGTGACCACAGAGCCCCGCAAGGGCTGGAGAGAGAGTATCTCTCAACCCCCCAGCTGATGGCCGCCATGGAGGACCCCGCTATTTCGATGTTGCGGGACGCGGATCGTCTACACGTCCCTACTTCGATGTTGAACGTCGAAGTAGGGCGCTATTCCCATCCGCTCATGGGGTTAGCGACTTCGACGTCTCGCCGCCTAACGTCGATTTCAACTTCGAAATAGCGCCCAACACGTGTAGACGTGACGGGCACTATTTCGAAGTTACTGCCGCTACTTCGAAGTAGCGTGCACGTGTAGACGCAGCTCCTGTCTCCTGGCCTGGCTCTGCACAGCAGGGCTGCCAGTGGAGCTCCCTGTCTGCCCGCCCACCCAGCTCCCATCTGTGGGGATGCAGGTGGGGCTCCCTGTCCCCAGTGAGGCTTCCTACCACCAGCCTACCAGTGGGGCTCCACTCCCAGTCTGCATGCCAGACTAGCTCAGCACTGCTGAGGCGCTCTGGTGCAGAGGCTCCCTGGTCCAGCAATATCTGTGGTGCTGCCTGAAGAGAGAGTACTGAATAAGAGAGCTTCCACCTGTACTCAGTAATATCTCCACCCAACAAATAACCTTTCCCCTGCCACATTCCAGGAGGAAAAGATAAAGGCTTGCCAGGTTACCTAACAGAAACTCATATCTATGAAAGAATCATTGTGCAAAGAGGGCCTGATATTGCCACGGTTACACAAGCTGAGCAGCACACAAGTCCAGCCCCGACTGAGGAAAGCTTTTGAGCTTGTGCTTTCACGTACCCTTAGTTAGCAAGTGCTTCAACTGCTTCTCAATGTCTCAGAGATAAGAAGACAGTGATTTTTGGTCCAGCCCTGCTGACGCGCAGTACACGCTGTAGCATCCAGTAATAGTCCTGGAAGGCACTGTGAATCTGACACAAACCCTGAAGGCATAATTCCTTACCTGCTTTCTCCTTGCTCTTGGAGAGGGAATATAACTTATTATTGCCTAAACTGACCTCATATTTAACACCTACCCCATTTTAGCTCAGCTACTACGGCCAGCAAATGGGCTCTGGAGCAAAGTGTCTGCCCATTCTCCACTAATCTGCACGTAGGCAGTAATAAACTTGCTCCCATGTGCCTGGACCTAAAACCTGAATAGCGTGCATGGGTGTGGATCAGAATTGACATGAGCAAAGGTAGCAGAATTTGGCCCACGTTGTTTACAGACTTGTTAGGGTTGATAATGTAGGTTTGGATACTCTTTACTCATGATGAGTAGTACTTTAACCTACTGACTTGACTTAACCCCTTGTACTCCCAGTGGAGCATAGGCCATCTACATGCCTCCTCCACTTCGCTCTGTCTCCGGACAAAATTTCTAGCTGACCCCAGGAGTACCCCAGTTGTTTTTCAATCTCTTTAGATCTTCTCCACATTGTTCGAGGTCCTCCTCTTTTGCGTTTTCCTTGTGGGTTCCATTTGAGAGTTTGACAGACTATGCTGGGTGATGGTTTTCTGAAAGTATGGCCTAGCCATCGCCACTTTCTTCCCTTGTTAAATAAGGAACTATTCAACATAAGAAAGGTGGCAAAAAAAACCCAAGATTTTCTATATTTACAAGGAAGACATCGTGAGGACTTGCAGGAACATTTGGGTACTGGGCAGGGTTTAAAGGAACAACTGTGAATATCCCAATCCAGGGGATGGTGTACGACTCCCTAATGGCTTTTAAAGCGTACCAGAGCCTTGAAGAGTTCACGTATCAGACAATGCACAAATGGGACATGTTAGGATGAGTGAGTACTGTTGAAATGCCCCCTTCGTGCTTTTTCTGAATAAGCAGGCACCTAATATCATCTTGTTTTCTATAAAAAGTATACCACTTTGCACTGTGCACATTTCACTGTTATTCCTAATTACTCCAGCCTCTCCACCAGCTGTAACTCAGAAAGGAACAATGGAATGGAACTAGAAATGGATTCTGCACAAATCAAGCAGACTGGTTAGCCATCCAAAACAGTATGTATTCAAGCAGCTTGTCCAAGCAGCCAGCCTAAGCTAACCATTCCCTAACCATCTTAATTTAATGCCCACATAAATAATACACACCTGTATACTGAAGATGCATAGGGTGTCCTACAAACAACATGTCAACATGCGGTGGATGTTTCACTCTGATTAATCGTGTCTGATTTTCTAAAGAAGGTGTCACACACAAGCTTGGAACAAAGTCCTTCTGGCAATCCATATTGGTTCGACAGACTTGGCTGGCCTCAATAGCTTTTCGAGCTGGCAGACAGGCATACTGAAAAGGACAATTTAAATAATTATCAAATTCAGGGTATTTTACAACTTGTTTCTGCATTTTTTTTTATTTTTTTTTTTAAAAGAGAAGAAGTTGATTTGCCTTCATTGATATGCAGCCAGGATATGAAGAATATTGTTCTGATCCTTTTTGTTTTGATACGTATGTGCACCCTCTCATACCCTGCAGGCCCTCCATGCACTAACGCAGAGGTGTGCACATATTCAGCCTGGCATTCTGCCATTAAGGCCCACGAGTGCATGTGCACATATGCACCAAAGCTGTGTAGAGCCAGCATTACCATAAACACATACATTAAGAAAAAATCTAAATATAGAAGGGACAGGATAGGTCAAGCAATTGGGAATGAGCAGGCCCTTGGAAAACATATATCACCATGCCAGGGTATGGAGCTAAAGACTCTAAGGGAGTTTGGTTTTTGTAGCTACAGCTGTAATTTAAAGCTTTTGTTAAAAGGAAAATCCTAAAATCTAATATGCCTGGCACTTCTGATTGCCAAGTTTCAGAAAATTCTGAACTGAAGCAGCCTATGCAATATTAAGTTCCTGAGTCACCAATATTCCCTCTCATTTCTTCCATGTGCAGAATCAATTTTGTTATGTGCACTGAGGCATGTGTCAATGCAGACCACCAACAGAAACACATGCTGCCAGCTGTAGGTGCTGTGAGCACCTTAATTGTCTGGGGGGTATTCGATTGGTTGGCTGCCCAAATGCTCAGCTTACAGGTAACACCACTCCCTTTGACACATGGCTGTCAGAGGGCAAAGGAACCCAGACACAAAAATGTCTTTTCTCCTCATCCCCTGCTAGAGGCTTATTGTGGCTTGCTTCTCAGTCCTCAGGGCAAACCAGGGAATAGTTCATCCTCTACTGTCCCTGCTCATAGAAGGGAGGGTGTCGGTGGTTTTCAGCCAACAGCCACACTGGCAGTACAGGGTGCCCACCGCTGCACACAAGGTTGAGTCTGTTTCTCCAAATTAATCTCAATTTAGGCTCCTCCCCATGCCAGTCTACTGAGCAGGAGAAAGCATTCAGAAGCCTCTGCTGTTGTTGTGTAGTTCTGCAAGTACAGGCTAAACCTCTCTAATCCAGAACTATGTTGTCTGGCAACATCTGTAATCCAGCATGATTTTAGTTAGCCAGACAACCACTTTTAATGGGTATGGCCAAGTTTCCAGTGTCCTCTTAAAGTTTGTTTAAAGCCACCAATCTTGGCTCTGAGTGTTCTGTGCTGTTATTTAGCTGTAATTTACTTGTAAATATCTTCTAAGAGCCCAGAAAGCAGTGGAAGTGTTGGCAATGTAGTAGACAATATTGACCTCCTGTGGTCCAGCAAATTATCTCATTTGGCACTGGTAAGGTCCCGAAGGTGCCGGACTAGAGAGGTTCAAACTGTAGCACTTAAAAAAAAAAAAACCCCACTCAGGCAGCTGAGCATCCATCTTAGTCCCTTTGCTCATCGGAAGGGTTTCCCCCTGAAATAGCAGCCATGCATCTAAGAATGTCAAAGTGCTAAGATAATGACTTATCTGAACCCAGATCAGGGACTATTACCAGCTGATGGCTATCCAAAACAAAATGAACTCATGGCTTATATCCAATTCCTGATAGATGGGTATCACTGGAACAGAAAGCTTCACATCAGAGAGTTCAAATGGACTTGGGAAGTGACTGCTTCTATCTTGAGGTGGTTACTTTTTCAATAGGGGCCCATATATTTTAATAGAAACAAATGTAAAATCCCCCACAGGCACCTAACATTTCCCCATATTCTACAAGACAATTAAGAGAGAAGAGGAGAGAAACAGGAGAACCTGCAAAGTGCTGAACAATCTAGGCCTTGATCCAGCATAGCACCTGCTTAACTTTAGGCATGTGTGCAGACCACTGACTTCAGCTGTTTTATGTTCAACATGTATTTAAAAGCTTTGCTGCTGAAGGACCTGAAATGCTCAGTCCTTAGCAGCATCAAGCCCAGGCTGAAAAATTCCCCCTTGTTCTTGAGAGCTGCTATTGGTCTCTTGTTTGCTCATACTTACTCGTGACTGTTGTGCCTTCACAGCATAAAATGTGGATGAGCATAAGCAAAGTAAAAAGAATAGTCCCCTGACTAATGGCATGTGACCAGGAAGACTGAGATCTGATCCTAGATCTACCACACACTTCTTGTGTGACTTTAGGCAAGTGGGTCTCAACCCACGCCTTCTTTCAGCACCATCAGCACACAACCACAGCTCATGTGAATCCTGAGGCACATATAAGTAGCATATACATTGTGTGGATGTGGTCCATGTTACACACAGCGAACTGCATATGTGGCCTGCAATGGTAAATAGGCTTAAACCCACTGCCTTAGATAAAACACACAACCACACAGCCTCAGTTTCCTTAGCTGGAAAACAGGAACATGAATGTTTGCCTAGCTCATCTGAATGTTGTGAAACTTAACTAATCAATATCTATCAAATGTTTTAAGATGCTCAAATAGAACGTGCTGCCTGCATTGCACTGAAAAATTATGTGCACATTTGTGAGATCAGTCGGAACTTCAGCTAAAGTAACTTACCAAGTGGCTGTCCAAGTTATTGCTGTATGAAAAGCAGACGTTGGTGAGGCTGCTGTTACTACAACATTCAACAGTGCCATCAAGTCTTCTGTAGACTAAAGAAGAACACAACCAACTAATTTTAAGACAAGAGCAGAATGATATTTGTAATACATCACAAAAATACATGCATCTCTGAATAAAATCCAACAATCATGTCAGTAGCCTGTTGCATGAACTACAATAATTCAGAGATTCTGACTTGGATGTTAGCCATAGTTATCAATGAGTTTCTCCAACCTAAGAAGATCACCAGACTGCAGCCATCATTCCCACAGGTTGATCTTATCACATTATTACGTAGACTACTCCGATTAACTGTTATGAAACAGTTCGATCTGTTGCCTGCAGCTGACACCAATGGTGAGCAACTTCAAAATATATTTTTTAAAGCATTAAAAGCCTTTAATGGATTAAGTTGATGATAACTCTCTGAGTACTTGCACCTGTTCAGCTAAAAGTATGTTTTTAAATGGATTTAGTTAAACTAGTGCAAAATCCTGTATGGACAATCATAATTTGATTTCAAATGCAATTAGTGACGTAAACTAAATGGATACTATCCAATTTTAAATGGGTGCAACAGTGCCACGTTAGGGGTTGCACCAGTTTAACTAAAACACATTTTTAAAGTAGTGTAACTTACAGACAAGGCTTGAGCTGCCTGCACCCTATATACAATTATGCCCTCTGATAGCCAACAACACAGAGATTTGGAGCCTTGAGGCTTGCAAGTGCAGAAGTAATACTACGCATATTTTTGAATAGTAACAGAGAGAAAGCCATGCTAGTCTATATACTATCAAAACCAAAAAGCAGTAAAGTAGCACTTTAAAGACTAACAAAATAATTTATTAAATTTTGAGTCTGTTCTGGTCTGGCTATGGTCTGAAGAAGTGGGTCTGTCCCACGAAAGCTCACCTAATAAATTATTTTTTTTAGTCTTTAAAGTGCTACTTTATGCATATTTTTGGCTGTAGCCTTGGGGGGGGCAATGTCATACTTTTGAAGTGGAGATGAGCATGGAATTAGCTCCTTTACAAAATACATTTTAAAATACTTTTATTTCAGAAGGACTTTGGTACACTGTTCTCTATTTTAGTTGTTTATTCTGTATTTGTTTCAGTTTAAGGTGCCTAGGAACCATTCACAGTGTAGGTTCATTATAAACATAATGTATTAACAGAAAGAATGCAAAGATGTGAACTCCTGGGATTTTGACAAATGACAGCTATTGCCATTTGAACAACTCAGATTATTTCATTTCGGAGGAAAGCTATCACTGATGGAGACTTGCCACTAAGGGCTTATCTATACTACAGGACTGGGTCGATCTTCTGGTGTTCAATTTCATGCATCTGGTAAAGATGTGTGAAATCTGTCTGGGGGGGGCAGTAAACCCCTGTAGTCCTTGCTATTGTGAGGAGGAAGGGAAGTCAATGGGAGAAACCCTCCCATTGACCTTCCTTAGTGAAGACAGTCAGGTAAGTTGATTTCCGATACATTGATTCTATCTATGCAACTGCCTTAGCTGGAATTGCATATCTGAAAGCAACTTAGTCCCCTAGTGTAGACATAGCCTAAGAAATACAGACAGATTCATCTGATGTGGGTGGTGGCAAGGATGTGGGCTGATAACACAATACACCACTGTGTTTAGAATCAACTGTGGCACTTCAGTCTGAAGGGTTAAAAATATTCAGTTTTATTACCCTTGCCTGAAGTTACAAGAAGATCCCTGCTGTCCACAGGAGCGTATTTATTTCTGGTAGGATGGGATCAGGAAACATCTCTGCAGTGCTTCTCTCTTGCCCTCCCAATTTAGCTAAGGGCACATGGCAAGGCTGCCTAATCTCCTTCAGACAGTGACTCAAATCATTAGTCTGTCTAAATGCGACATTTCGAGATACCACTTTCAGATATATGTAATAGGAAAAGAGATTAACAGATTATAAAGATCTAAGTGACCACTGTGACCAGAATTAGCACCCTGAATGTCACATGAAGAGCACTGCACATAACAAATACACATACAAAACTATTTGAGCCTGCCTGGCTTCCTGTTTAGTTCCAAGTACAGGTTGCACATCCCTGGTCTGGCATGGTCAGGACCTGATTGGTCCTGAACGAGAGAATTTGCTGGACCGGGGAGGTCCCTGGCCTTGGGTCCCCAAACCCTGTCTCGCCCTCACTCCTCAGTGGGCTGCTTGCCGAGCTGCTGCAGGCAGTGGCTGGACTCTGTCCCAGCCTGTGTTGCCACATTGGGGCTCAAGACAGCCCTGTGTTCTTGTGGGGGACTCTGGCTCTGGCCCAGCCTCAGCCAAGTACTGCCTTCCTGTGGGTCTGCCGGGGGACACCTTGGATGACCCTCCTGCCTGGACTTTCTGGTCTGGGAGCATCTATGGTTGATAGACTAGAGAGTGTGGGTTTTAGGAGGTGCAGCCTGTATAATGCAAAAGGCTGTCAAGAATCTCTAAATCTCAAATAGTCTAGAACTTGATTATCCAAAACATTGCCAACCTCTCTGTACTAAGTTAGGGCAGTTAAGAATGGCTGTAAGGGAACTGCTGTCCTGTCTTAAAGTTGAAGCAAACTTCCTGTGGCTGGTTTGGGAGGATTTGCTTATCTTTGGAATTCTATCACCATCACAATTTCCTTGAACTAAACCCTAAAAAAATTCCCTGGCTTCATGAAAGACATGATTTAGTCTACGCTTAGTTTAGTTTTGCTAGATTTTTAATTTTTTTATTTTTGGTTACATTTTGCTTGTCCTAGTTTTGCTTAACCTATATTTCTCATTAAGGGCAAAGCTCTTACAGTAAAAGGCACGCTAATGTATGAGCAAAATCAACATGGAATAGAGAACTAACCTCTGGATGGAACATGCAGGCTATGTCTACACTAAGAGATAAATTCGAATTTAAGGCCGTTAGCTTGATATTACCACATGACTGTCTTCACTTTAAATACTATTAGCTTGATTTAGGGAGCACTAATATCAAGGTTCCAACATTGCTGGTACCTGCTGGGTGTAGCGTCAAGCTCGAACTCAAAAATTTGATTAAAGGCCAGTGTGGAAGTGCCACATCTTAAAATCGAATTTATTAGCCTCCAGAGGTGTTGCGTGTGTAACCCACAATGCCTCACAATGCTCTGCTTTGGCTGCTGCTCTCCAGGTGCGCAGGAATCAGGTAACAGGAAGACCGTGAATTTCAAAGCAGGAGCAGCAAGCCTGTGGCTTGTATGGGAGCCTGAGAATGCCTGTCTTTCTTTGCTATTAGCACTGTGAGCCCATCTACCCATTACAAATAGCCCCTGCACAAGTTTGTGGTTCTGTCTCTACCCTTGTTATTTTTTTCTGTGCTGTCCGGTGCCAGCCGCTGCCCAGCCGCACCATGTGGCAACAATGCTGTTTCGGGAGTCGTGCTTGCATAAGAGGCCAAGAAACTCCTTCTTAGTAGTTTACATTTGTGTGCAAACCCCTCTCGTTCCCCCAAAGGCACCACGCAGCCAGGGTCTTTCCTGCGCTCAGCCACATCACATGGGTACCCCCAACCCAATAAAAAACATTGCCGCCGTTCAGTGCTGACCACGCTGCCAGGCAGCACCATGTCCTAGCTTGCACGTGTTTAGGGCTCCAAGGGCAGGAAAGAATTTCAGGGACTTGCAGCTGCCAGGGAGAGGTCTAAGTGACTAAGATATCTGGGGGCTTGCTGCCAGCAGAGGGAAATCTCCCCTGGTGACTATGATATTCGTGGGGCTTGCTACTGCTGGTGGGGGTAGTCTCCCCCAGTGGCTAAGATGGTTGGAGGGACCACTTCAACTGCTCCCCCCATGCTCCTAGCAAGGGATCAGTGCTGCTTGCAGCCGCTGGGGGAGGGGGGGAGTCTCCCCCAGCAGCTAAGATACTCAGTGGGACCACTACAACCGGCCCCCCACTGAACCTCCCCTGACTCCTGTAGGAAGGGACCGGTGGATGATCATTCACTGCCATGCCCCATGTTGGCAATGTCTGTGTAGCGAAGAGGGAAGACAAAAATCTTTGTTCCTAGCCTTTTCTATCCGCATCTAACTTTAAGAATACAGTCAGGGTCTCTGGTTATTTTCAGGGATCAATGCGATCACGGGAGGGTGGAGACTCAGTGGATGGCCACTTCAGAACACAGCCTGTGCACAGGAGCCTTACAGTGCACTGGAAAGCCAACGACACCCCCTGCCCCACAGCAACTCTCTTTTGTCAAAAACTTTCCTATCTTATCTTCCTTCAAGCTTTTCAGGGTCCCTGTATTATTTTCAGGGGTTGGATGCAATCATGGGAGGGGGACACTCAGTGGACGGCCAGTTGAGAATTCAGCTACAGAACAGATTTCTGTAAACTTTTTTGCCATCTCTGTGGACAACCTACTTTTCCTTCCTACTAATGGGAAAAGTGAATGTTTGCTTACCATAGTAGGGGAATGAAGAAAATGCAATGTGGGAAGATGATGTCAAAGACCAGCAAACGTACACCCCTTTGGGGATAAGGGAACTGTGGGACAGGATCCCACAGTGCACTACTGCAACAGTCGATGTTTGCCAGTTGAGTGTGGCAGCAATAAGTTGACTTTGTGAGGAGCACAAGAAGAGGTGAGGCTAGTTAAAATCTGATTTATAAATTCTAGAGTTACAAAATTGATATTGATAAATTCAAATTTTTTCCCGATAGTGTAGACGCAGCCTCAGATTTAAGAAACAAATAATTCCAAATTCACGACGATTTTGTTAAAAAACAAACAAACCCTGAGAATGAGGATGATCTGCAATAGCAATCATAATGCAGAGCATTGTTACCTTACACCCCACAAACCTTCATAGCATTAATGTTTTCCCACAAAATCACTCAAAGCCATAAGCCAATCTAGGAATCCACTACTTAGAAGGTGCCCAAGATGAACATTATAGCTGGATAATTTTATTAAAGGGAACACCTGTATATGCAATCCTACAAAGAGGTAATAAAATCTCATTCATCAAGCCACAAACTAAAATGCACAGAATATAAGAAGAATTAATAATTCTATCACCTCCCCAAATACAGAATTTTAGAAAAAAATTGCATACTGGTCAACACCAAAGACAGCATACCAGATTTGATGGACCAAAAATCTGAACAATTTGCAAATCCTAAATCAAAATTAAATCTTTAAGAGGTGATGAAATACTTATAAGGATCATTTAAAGGAGTATACAAATAATCATACCCCTGGCTGGGAAGCTTAACTGTTGCAGGGTGGCCGCATTTATGCAGTACCCAATTTGTGTCTTCTGTGAGATCTCTCCTAGGCAGGAATTCCAGTCTTCCACACTACGAACTGAACAGTCTTGAAGATTAGTTACAAGGTCCCCTACAAAAAGGCCTCGGGGTCCACTGGCAGGAGAATCCTGCAAAGGAAAAAGAAGTCTGACACCCTACCATTCTTAATAATGCTGGGACTTGTTTTAAGTTCTGCTGAATGTCCAACAGACACTTAAGTTAGTAAACTATACTTGGAAGAAACTGAAAAACTCAGATTTTATTAGCACTGATTATTTTATTCTCAAGGAGAATATTAGGAAAATGCACTCCTCCATAAAGAATATCTCAAATCATACACAAGTAAACCTAAATTATCCAAATCTCTCAAGGGACTTCTGAAATGGAAAGGCAATTCGTTTAATTGAAAATGTGTTAAAAACAAACAATCGAAAAACTACACCTCATTTTAGGTTCAAGAGACAAGCTAATACCTCAAGTGTTTTAGACTATCAGGGATTACCTATACTTCAGGGGGGAGTGAAGCCATAAAGCTTTTTCTTCTGACACAAGACCTCAATTACACTACAGCTTGTCTCTTTCTAGTACAGCACCCTCGGGACCTGACTGGTGCCTAATGAAAGAATTTGGCAGACTATGGGAGGTCAGTATTGTCTAGCAGCATTACCAACACTTCCACTGCTTATTGGGCTCTCAGAAGATATCTAGGAGAAAGTTACAGCTAAATAACAGTACAGAACAATGAGAGCGAGGACCACTGGTGGTAAGCAAACTTTTTGGGTCTGTGGAAAGTGGCCATACCCATGATAGGTGGTTATTCAGTTAACTAAAATCATGCCAGACTAGAGAGGTTCAACCTGTAGCTCCTTTTTAAAATGGGAAGATTTGATGCCTGTCACCTCTGTCTATCAACAATGTTTGAGTAGCTAATTAATTAAGAGCAAGCTGTCTCCTTTGTGCTCCTAGGTCCTGCTGACCCAGGGAGTGAAGGAGCAACCTCACAGTCTTACCACTGATTTCTCTTCTTCTACTGGCACTGGATAACTGAACCAATGTGGTCATTATTATCTCTCATTAGCTGGGACTGACTTCTGTTTAATTTAACAACACTAAGGCTCTAAAGGTATCAAGATTTTTTACTAATATCATTGAAAATCAGGGCATTTGTCAGCTAACCAGTGTTTATTCCTCAAAAACAGGGTATGCTGGATCCTGCAAGGTATTGCAGGATTTTCTAAAAATGTGTTTCATTTCAGCAAATGGCAGCCAGCCTCAGCTATCCCACTGGATCTACGCAGGTGGATCCTAGAACCATCACAAAACTTAACTGTTGCTCCTTCTCACGCAGGTGACTGGAGAACAGAAGCCAAAGCTTGGACTACATATAGGAGCTAGGGAGAGGAACAAAATCAGTTGCCTAGCCTAGAAAATTTGTACTTCAAATATAAATAAAACTAAGCAAAGTTGTGCAAGACCTTACAAATTTCTCCAACATTATTTAAATACTGTACTTCTTTTTTCTGATTTAATAATTATCTTATCCAGACTGCATTATATACAAGATTGTCCTGGGACAGAGAATGTATTACAGAATTATTTGACTACATAGAAAATTAAACAAATGGAAATATTTCTTTAACTAAGTGTTAAGGATGTATAATCCCAAAGTCTATCGATATAACACCAGAAAGAAAGCAAATACAGAGTTAAGGTAAATAGATAAAGATACATTTATTCATTAAATAAATTTAAGATTAAAATAAATGAAAAACTGGCAAATTAACCTGTAAATCTTACCACTAACATTTTAATTAGTTGGTATATACTACTACTTATTCACATATATTTTGTTACTCTAAATATAATCACTAATTATTTAAAGAGTTAATATAATTATGTGTACTTTATCAACTTGATAGTTAAAGAATAGTCTTTTTAGACTATTTCTTGTTGTTTGAATTATATTTCCAAGAGATAAAGGAACTTAGAAGCATGACTCCAATTGACAGTCATTGGGACTTGTGCTTCTAACTCATTTTGCTAACCTATCCAAAATGTTTATGGTCCAATACAGAATTTTCTTCATAAATGATAGTTCTGTGATTTATTGAAGTTAGGTTTGTCAATATAATTTCTTCGGGAAACATTAACTGAAGCATCATTTCTTTTCAAAAGCAAGAAGAATTTTTACACTGTTCATGCAGTGATCAAACTATAGGCATGAAATATTTCAAGCCACATATAACATAAGAACGGCCATACCGGTTCAGACCAAAGGTCCACTTAGCCCAGTATCCTGTCTGCTGGCTGCCCAATACCATGTGTCCCAGAAGGAGTGAACTGAACAGGTAACGATCTCCCTCCTGCCATCCAACTCCAGCTTCTGACAGAGCCTAAGAACACCACTACTTACTCATTTTGACTAATAGTCATCAATGGACCTAACTTCCATGAATTTATCTAGCTCTTCTTTAAATCCCCTTATAGTCCTAGCCTTCACCATCTCCTCCAGCAAGGAGCTCCACATTCTGACTGTTTACTTTGTGAAGAAGAATTTCCTTTGATTTGTTTTAAACCTACTGCCCATTAATTTCATTTGGTGTCTGCTAGTTTTTATGTTATGGCAATAAGTAAATAATTTTCCTTGTTCACGTTCTCCACATCATTCATAATTGTATATAACTCTATCATATCCCCCTTAGTCTCCTCTTTTCTACACTGAAAAGTCCTAGCCTCTTTAAACTCTCTTCATAGGGACCTGTTCCAAACCCCTAATCATTTTAGTTGTCCTTTTCTGAACTTATGCTACAGCATATAATAAGTCATTCAAGACCTATTCTTACCTCTGTGACCTCAGTGACAAGTGCCCCAACACCTGTGTAATAAAACGGGAAAAGAAATGCTGGCAGCAGGAACAGAACTATAAGACTTGCAACACCAAGCACAAAATTATGCCAGACACCTGCAAAGAGAATAAAAATATTAATCTTCTATGGATGCATTGGGATAGGTAACTAACAAAAAAGCATTTCTGAACAGTAAAATATCAGCGTCTTTCCAACTAACTTTTCTGAAACGACTACCAGTAAAAAGGAACATGATCAGCCTGCTGATTTATGGCTAAAGGCCTCAATCGTGCATGGATGTGAGCACATGGATTACTTTACCAGCATAAGAAGCTCCATTGATCTCAATGGGACTATTAATACTCATAAAGTTAGTCCAGTGCTTAAGTCTTTATAGTATTCAGTGCCAAAGCAAATACTTTTTTGATTGTGCAGCTTTAGAATCTCTTTTTAAAAAAAAAAAGTAAATGTTGTCCTGAGGGACAGGAACTGGTGAGTTTTAATTTTTAATAAACTACAATATTTTTTCTTTATGTAGCAGTACCATAAATTTTGGGAGAGGAAGACTATAAGCTCAGAAGGAGAGACAGGGAAGAAACCAACAGATTCCCAAAAATCAAGTTCTACCAATTCTTTAATAGAAAAAAAAATCTTGTAAAATGGTTGAAAGAAAAATTAGGGCTTAAAGCTGTCCTGGGAAACCAGCTTGTGCAGTCAGCACCTTTTAGTGCAAGGCAAGCATAAGCTTCATAGGAAACTGTGTGAACTCCAGAAGCCGCAAATGGGGATATTGTCAACATCTACAACAGAAATGTTCTAGTTCTACTTGTTTGGTTGGACAAACACTCTGCTTGATCAATTCACAGCAGCTTTTCAATGATGGAATTTCCTTATATAGGTTGAACCATTCTCATCCAGAACTCTCTTGTCTGGCAACATCAGTAATCTGGAATTACTTCAGTTAGCCAGATGACCACTTATCGTGTGTGGCCAAGTTTCACATGGTCCCATAAAGTTTGTTGCCAGCCACCACTCCTGGTTCTCAGTGTCTGTGGTGTTATTTAGCTGTAATTTACCCCTAAATGTCTTCTAAGACCCCAGTCAGCAGTGGAAATGTTGGTAATGTCCTAGAAAATATTGACCTCCAATGATGTGGCAAGTTCTCTGGTCTGGCTCTGGTTAGCTCCCAAGGGTGGTGGACAAGAAAGGTTCAACTTGTAGTATCTTACCTTGTTGCGAACAACACATTACAATCAACATTTACACTAATGATTTATTGCATAAAAGAGCAAGATTAATCTCAAAATCTTTTAAACACATTTTTCTCCCACTGTACATAATGGAGCAGTCACTAGATGCAATGGAATCTCATGATATTCCCTCGGGATACTTGCTGTGAGTCATCACTATGAGTCTTACAAAATATGATTTCTCCTTCAGCATTCTGAGGCCACAAAAAGGGAACGAGAAGCAAGGTTCCAGTAAAGGGTTTGTCATCATTTCCATTAATGGCTCTTTTTGTAAAAGAATTTCTTTCCACGTGGGCTTTAAATCACATGTGGCTAAAACTAAATTGGCACATAAATCATAAGCCCGAGCACTAATTTGCCTCATCCCAAAGTAAAATACTTTCAACAACAGTTTAAATTAAACAGGCAACAACCGTTTTATTTTGGCTCTCACACCATTAAAAAACTGCATTGGAGCAGCTTGGAATACAGACACCTTGTGTTCCACTTTATTTTCATTTTTCATCATTCTCAGATGTAATACATTTCCACTGGGCATCAGTGCAGTTTCTGAAAGAACCCTCTGTAAATCAGACTATTAAAAGATTAGATAGTACCAAAGAGCAGTTAGTTTAAGCGGCTGATCCTTCTATATCTTGCACTTTGCAAAGCAAGAATAAGAAGCTGCCATTCTGATTTGGAAACCCATTACAAGAGAGCAGAAAAGCTGATTTAAGTTTTGTGTCACAAAAACTACATACTAAAGAAATAAAAGGAGGGGGTTAGGGAAGAAGAGAGGGAGGAGATACTAAGAATAAAGAAGAGGGGTCAACCATACAGCTGGAGGAAAGCATCAGCAGACACACAAGCTGAGAACCACTGGCCTGGGTGACGTAGAGTTCACTATGTAGGAATGGGGCAGAGGAATCTAGAAGAGAGAGAGGAAACAGATTGGGGCTGATGCTGGCCTGAGAATCAGCAACACCTGCCAGCCTGATAAGCTAAGGGCTATATAAGTTGAGAAGGAGCCAGAAATAGGGACAGGCAGAGAGGGAGAGATCAGTCAGGGAGGGAACTGGAAGCTACCTAGCTGAAGACTGTCTGTAAGAGGAGAAAGCCCTGTAAAGACTATATGTTGTTTGGCACTGGTGGTGAGACAAGCAAAGGTGAATAAAGACATGGGCAGTTCACAAGTCTGAAGTCTCTCTGAGCCTGTTTGGGAGGGCAACCAGTGCCTGAGAAGGGGGAGATGGTTGTGTACGCTCATTGCACTGGAATATCAATTTAATTTTTTCAAAATATATACACTCCCAAAAATTGAACCTCAGGCAGCATTCTTGCAGATGTTTTGCTATATTTTAAAAAGCAAAGACTTCAGAAAGCTAGAACAAAAGAAAGAAAAAAACCCAAAAACAAACACCCCCCTCAACCTGAAGACAATTTATTAAAATCTACTTAATTCTCATTTAAAAAGTATATACATTCCAGTGACTCTTCAGAGATGCTTCAAGCAACATATCCTCCTTTTAAGAATATTTTTTTATTTGGGGATATAAATAGGTAACACAGAATTCCTTTTTTTTTTTTCCAAGTTACAACCTATATTTTAACACTTAATATTATTGAACTCATGATGCCCTCTGCTGCACAACAAACATACTTCAGAGGTAAAAGTTTGACAGAGCTACAAAAGAAACTTTCAATGTATTTTCCCTACTTCTTCAGCAAACATAATAAAATCTGATTTCTGTTATTTAAACTTAGAGTTTAAGTCTTCAAAAATTGGACTAAGTTCACTCAGTTCCTCAAACAAACAATCAGCAATGCCAAACAAACAATGAAGCTTCTAATAACATTTAATGCACAACATGCTTAATCATTAAATTCTCCAATCTCATCTTTGAACTACATTATTAGCTGTACCAAAATGCACTTATTTGATACAATTAACTGGTAACTGTTAATTAAAATACAGGCCTGGGACTCTGACTCCACCACTACCCGTCATCACTCTATACATTACATTTTCCTGTTTCATACTTGGCCACAGTTGTTCTTGGCATTTGTTAGTCAACAAGAAACAGAATTCAGTTTTAATCATAGCTTACAAATGATTGGCTCCTGTAGAAAATGTAATAATGAAGATCAACTGAAATTAGGCAATTATGGACCTCTCTTTCAATTATGTCTAGGCTAGCAATTAGCTTAAGAACAAAGCTGAGCGTCTTGAAAACAGGTGTGTTCAGCAGCATACTGTATGGATGAGAGACATGGGTGATAACGAAAGATTCAAAAAGAAGAATGTTGGCATTGAAAATGAGTTGTTACAGAAAAATTAACATAAAAGTGTTAGCACACTGTGGGGCCATGAGGGTGCCCATAGCAGTGCCGATGATCTGGAGGTATAAAGTGTCCACAGATTGGAAACAGTTGTGGGAGAGGACAAAGTTATATAACTCAGCCACCAAGTTTGCTGTGGCAACATCTGAGATAGTGTTCCTAATCACTCTTCATTTGGAATACTGGTGTAAAGAGCATCTACATCCATGCTGGTAGCAAAGGGTTTGAGGGGGGAGTCTACATAGCTGTATAGTCTAGTAGAAAGGGTAACAATACCTGAAATGATAGGGTGCTCAGGGTTCCCAGGTTTATGGATTTTGAGCAAACAGAATAATCAAGGCTGGGGTTCAGAAGGTGTGTCTGCATGCCTAGATGGCAATTAAATCAAGACACAAATCTTTATTATACTAATTTCAATAGGCTGGGAGTCATTTCAGTCCCTGTAGAAACCTAGAATCCAGGCAGCATGTACAATACTGCACCTGCCCTGAAGACTTCAAATTCCTAAACACTGGGCTAGGAGATCTATTATGTGGTATTTGCACGCCTCTCAGATATGGTAAATCCTGGGTAGGTGATAAGAGTTTATAATTCCAGGATAATTTTGAACTATAAGTTGAATAAGAAATTTTGCTTTTCCTTTTATGTCTGCAATTTAGCCTCCCCTTCTTCCTTAGGGAAAACTTTACACTACAGAATCTATGACTAACATGCCTTTTTGAAGCTACACTTACAATCCACTCAGACTGCACCTACGATAGAATGCAGCAGTAAAACTGCCAATGGGTATTCATCTATGACATGTAATCAGGTCCACATTTAAACAACTGTAGCGGATGCTCATTCTGCAGCTCATGTGCATCAAGATTTTACTATTACTACTTAGAAATGTACTAAATAAAGAATATAGGGTTAAAAGATGCTCACACAATGCACTGAAGTTAGAAAGTTTGGTGTTGCAGACAATTCCAAAGCACACAGTATCATTTTCTTAGATGGCAAAAGGAAATTAAAACATGCAAATATACAGACACCTGGAGAAGCTCCTCTTCCCAACCATTCCTGACATTAATCTTTGGTCCATTAAAAAGAAGAATAATGGTAGAAAAGGGGAAAAAAAAAAACTCTACAGTTAAAAAAGCAAGAGGCAATCCAACATCAAGGATAAGACTAAAAATAACATTATCTCATTCTTACTGAATGAAAAAAATGGAACTATATCATTTTTTTCATATTTACTTTTTAAATTCCATCACTAAAACTGTTTGTTTTGCTTACTATGTGGGTTTTGAAGTTTGAGGACTATATGTACATGTGAAGGGCCAGATTTTTATAGTCTGTCTTATAATAAGGTGTTAGTGTAAGAGTATTCCATTTAATTCAATCAGAAACTCATGGTATAAAGTATTAATCCAAGTAAGGGTATCATAAACAATGGCTCACACAGTATGTATGTTCACCTAAAGGCCCATTTTTACCTGATTATATTCCTTCCTCCCTTTCCCAATCCACCCACCTCCAAAGGAAAAATAAAAGAACCAGTAAGATTTCTCCGGTTGGGCAAAATCACAGCCTCACTGCTGGAACTTACCAGGACTTGTTGCCTCTATTGTAAGTTACGCTGTACTTATATTTTGTAATGACACTAACAACTGGCATCATAACTTTTCTTATTTACAGTTCTTTTTAAAATGACATCCCTGGAAACTCAAGCTGTACTTCCAAAACGTTTCCCACGGATATTTTGCTATACTATTTATTGCCAAATTGAACATAAGACACAACAGCTTCTATTTTTAAAAAAGTAAACTTAGTGCACGTTCCAAACTTCCTGGAGACTCAAGTCTTGTTTGGAGGGAGAGGAGGAGGCAGCAAAAAAAAAAAACAAAAACCCAAACAAGAAGAGTACAGACAGCGATAATATAAATCTTCTCCTCACTAGCTACTAACATATCTCAGTCTCAGAACAGAGGGACCTTTCGGGGAAGAGAAGATTTTAGTCTGCTTATATATTCATTTTCTGGATTATCTGTCAAGTTTTCCAAACAGGATGCCATACTATGTCAATTTTGGAAATGTTATTCTGTAAAAGGACAACTGTCCACTAATAACTAGACAAAAACCATAAAGACCGTGACAGCAGTGTTTTCAAAACAACGACTTGTAGGACAGATTAAGATTTAAACACAACATAGATTTTGTTACCTGCACAAAATATTCTCAACTGCTGGACTGGAGATATAAGTTGCAAGTGGGTAGTAAAGAGATCGACAAATGCTCCAGGATATACAATAAAGATAAAAATCCCAAATCCATTAAACCGTACTTGTTCTCTAAAGAAAAAAAGAAAAATGTTACTGCAAACAAAAAAACAGTGACCCTATCATATAAACTATTTATTGTTACACTTTAGAGGACAGTAGAACCTTAAAGTATATGCATGAAATTCAGTTTAGCACAAACTTCTAGTTAAAAGATAACTATACTAAGTTTTTTTTTTGAACAATAAACTCTTTATTTATAATTTCTCCAAATCATACAGTTGGATGACCCCAATTTATCAATTTGTAAATGAAAGAAAATAAATGATTTTAAAACCACCCTTAAAAAGCTTTATATGTTTTAATATGTTGGGGGTGTTCTAAACTAAAAAATAATTGCAGTTAGGAGTTAATTATGAAGTAGACCAGACCTCAATTTGGTCTACCTAGAACTACCTAGAAATAGCAGCAGAAATGTTTTTATCACAACACTATTTTTCTGAATGTATCACTCTTTCCCCTAAGAGTACTTAAGAACAATTTGTAGGCCAAAAGGTGGGTGGCACCACTTGAAAAGGACAAATAATTTTCAAGTATTCATGTAACAGAGAAGAAACCAAAAAAGAGGACAAATATAATTAGAGAATTAGTAAGTGACAGTGTGTGGGGTTTATACCCAAGTCAGAGTTTCGAATTAGTATTTTTTAAAAATGGCAGTTATATATTTTGGAATTAATAGATTAAAGCTTATGTGAACCTCAGGAATTTACCAGGGTTTGAAACAAGCTTTACAGCCTCTGTCTTTCCCAATGCAAATATTTTAGACCAGTCCTTTATCTGAGCTGTCATGCTATACAGGGCTTAACATTTTATTTATTTCTCACATATCAAATGGTCCTTACAATATGAATGAGGTACGTGTAAAATAAAAACTGGTACAAATCTTACTGAACAAACCCATAAAAATTATAAATCTTTCCTAAGCAGCTAACCCATCAGAACTGCCAACAAAACAGGATTATTATCAGCAGTCCCAACGCTCACATACTGTCTCTCAACTTCAGCTCATGAGCTCAGGGAAAAGGAAAAGAAAATGGGAGGAATTTGGCTTTTGCAACAGACCCTGTGGGCCAACAGATTCACCTATCAAACCATGGTCAATGAAGATTTCCAGAACCAAAAGTCTCACACTGATATTATCTTGCCACCAGCTGCTCCCAGTTTACAGCAAGTGATGGTTAACTAAAGCACTGATCTCAATTGGCTCAGTACCGCAAGAAGACAATTGTCTTATTTTTAAATAAGCCAAGACTCAAACAATTTAGGATTTCGTTAGTCAAAAGTATCTTGAAATAGTTCTGGAAATGAACTGGACGTCTCAGAGCACAGATTTGACAGGCTCCATCAAGCACTAGTCTGACAAAATGAAGGGAAGCCATCCTGTGACATCATAATACAAGACTTGAACTAGAGGAGAAAAGTTGACACCAGGAAAAGAAAGGAGAGGAAGAAGTTGGAGGAAAGAGAAAGCCTCTCTTCATCCAAAGATGCATCTCAAAACAGTATATTTTTTGTTGGGCTACTCCATTTTTCTTTCTGTAAATAATTTTAATGAAGTTTCCTACACAAGCCACAATCTAAAGTCAAATTCTCAGAACATGAGCAAAGATAAAAGTGCCACCATGTAACAGCTAGTTAAGTAATTATCTGATATATTCTGGCTAAAAAAAAAAAAGGTCTGTCTCTAACACCAGAATCGCTGCAGCTGCACATTCTAATTGACTAGTCACATGAACAGAAATGGTAAAGGTGAGAGAAAGGAGGACTATGCCTTGGCCCGTCTTGTGATAGCACCCTCTGTTCTCACATTCCTGTATTATATGGGAAAGCCTCAATTAAAGACAGAAGAAACAACAAATATTACAGACAGAACACAAAATAGGGTTGAGCCCGAAGTGACGACTTCAGTTTATAACTTCCAGATAACAATGCAAGAGATTTTCATTGTAATCACTTCTCTAGGACCTATAGCAAAGCTCAGATGAGTACTTGCCACCTTAATCCATGCATTTTCTCTCAGAAGAGAAGAGAACAGTTAAATTTATTATTTACAACATTCCCAATATGCCAAGGGAATGGTATTTTTCAAATAGCACTTGCTTTCATAATTAAACTCATTGATACACAATTCAGATGAGGTCAATAAAAATAACAAAAATATCATTGTAAATCACAAGGGCCATGTCCACACTGGTACAAATCTTTGAAATAGCCATGCTAATGGCCATTTTGAAGATTACAAATGAGGCACTGGAATTGAATATTCAGCGCCTTATTAGCATTAGCTTGTTTCCCGCCGTGATGCTTCAAAAATGCTGCTTTCAAACTCCCGTGGCTCAGCACAGCTACATGGGGGCCCTTTTCAAAAGGATCCCACACATTTCGAAACCCCTTTATTCCCTTCCGCTGAGAGGAATAAGGGGATTTCAAAATGTGCGGGGTCGTTTCGGAAAGGACCCCCATATAGCCGCGCCGAGCTGCACGCTTTCAAAGCGCCGTGGCCGGAAGTATGCTAATGCTAACGAGGTGCTGAATATTCAAATTCAGCGCATTAGTAATCTTGAAAATGGCAATTAGCATGGGTATTTTGAAGATTTGTACCAGTGTAGACACAGCCAAGATGTCTTACCACCTTTTCACAAGCCATGCAAATACCCACCGGATAAAACTGTTACCAACCTGTTCTGTAACCTGTATTTCCAGATGTGTTGCACTCATTCATTCCACTTCAGCGTGTCCATGTGTACCCAGCACTGAAGCTGGAAATTTCCCTCCCTCAGTGGTACCAGTTGGGGGAGAACATAAGTTCTCAGTATGCTCATGCTGCTAATCAATGAAATAAAGCCATCAAATCCTTCCTCGTTTCCTTCTAACCAGAATCCAGTCTGTTAGCTGCCAGCACAGACAGGAAGAGGGTGGGATGTGGAGTGGACATGGGCAACACATCCATAAGAACATCAGCTACAGAACAGGTAGGTAACCCTTTTTTCTTCTTTGAGAGTTTGAACATTTTCACTGCCCTTCAGTTGACTCCCAAGCAACTAGAAAAGGAGAGTTTCAAAATCTACCTGAACAAGAACTGCAGCACAAAACTCTCTCAAATTTAGCAGCATCCTTCAAAGTTTTGGAAAGAGTATAATGAGAAGTGAAGGTAAGACAAGTCAACCAAGTCACTGATTGAAAATTACACCATTAGGTACATAACCAAAGAAAACAGCAGACACGCCTTGAGTTCTTGTAGACTGTGCTGAAACTCAGCCTTCAAGTGGGAGAACCTCAACAATGACACAGGGGAGTAAGATACAGGATGAGATTCAGGAAGACATCCTCTGGGGACAAGACAACCCTCCTGTTAGCGAAGGAGACAAACAACTGAGGAAAAGCTCTAAATTGCTCAGTGCTGATCAACTAAAAGGCTAGTGCCCTGCAGACATCCAGAGCATGGCGCCTCCATTCATCCTGATCAGTGCAGTTTTGGAAAATAAGGAAGGCAAGCGGAAGACTGATGGAAGTGGAAGTCCAACACTACCTAACTGAGAAATGTATGATGAGGTTGCAAATAGAACTTGTCTTTATACAAAGCCTTATATAGGAGGTCAGCAACTAAAATATGTGAATTCTCATGGAGTTAACACAGTGTGTTTTTTCTCTTTAGGGCTGTGTCTACACGTGCCCCAAACTTCGAAATGGCCATGCAAATGGCTATTTCGAAGTTTACTAATGAAGCGCTGAAATGCATATTCAGCGCTTCATTAGCATGTGGGCGGCAGCGGCGCTTCGAAATTGACGAGCCTTGCCGCCGCGCGGCACGTCCAGACGGGGCTCCTTTTCGAAAGGACCCCGCCTACTTCGAAGTCCCCTTATTCCCATGAGCTCATGGGACTTCGAAGTAGGCGGGGTCCTTTCGAAAAGGAGCCCCGTCTGGACGCGCCGCGCGGCGGCAAGGCTCGTCAATTTCGAAGCGCGGCTGCCGCCCGCATGCTAATGAAGCGCTGAATATGCATTTCAGCGCTTCATTAGTAAACTTCGAAATAGCCATGCAAATGGCCATTTCGAAGTTTGGGGCACGTGTAGACACAGCCTAGGTGTAGTAAATATTCCAGAATAACATATAAACTATGTCTACATTTGCATTCCTCTTTTAAAAGAGGCATGCAAATAAAGGAAATCAAAAATGCAAATGAGGCACTCTTTTACATATCTGGCACCTCATCTGCATAATCTCTTTTTGAAAGAGCTTCTTTTTGTTTCAGGAAAAAGGGTTTGTTTGAAGATGGGGTTTATTTTGAAAGAGCCCCATCTATACTTCTTTCTCTCTTTCTTCTGAAAGAAGCTCTTTTAAAAAGAGATTACGCCAATTACCATATATGTAAATCAGTTCCTCATTTGCATTTTTGATTTCCTTCATTTGCATCCCTCTTTTAAAAGAGGAATGCCTCTTTTAAAAGAGGAATGCAAGTGTAGACACAGCTATAGGGAAAACCTTGTATCAGGATTAACTCCTTGCTGGAACCATACGCAAAAACTATTTCCCTATAATCAAGTAAAGGTATAAAGCATCAATAGATTGTCCTGAACCTCTAGGTTATACACAGTTTGTGGAGTTGTAGACCACAGGGAGGATCTGGCAATTCTCATATTGTGACCTGTTTTGGAACATGACAGGTGACAATCTATTCGGTCAAGTAGCGTCTCTGGCATTCTCCACATATGAAAAATGTATCTTACGTCCATTGTGAGAGACCACTCGTCTCCTACTGAAAAATCTGAGGCAATGATCCATCAGAAAGCAGAGAACATCTGGCTGGTGCAAGGCTTTGAGTGCAATAGCATTGTTGATGCAACTCCCAGCTAAAAGACCTACAGTTTGCTAGCAATGGACATTTGAACTGCACCTTCGCAGTGTTCTAACAAAAAGAGAGCAGCAGTGTTTTGGACAAGAACCTGTACTTTGCCTCCCATGAAGTGTGGAAAAAATTCCTGACATACCAAGTGAATTGCTTTGCAGTTCTCAAACGTTTAGATCAGGGGTCTCCAACCTGTAGCTCTTTAAGGACTTTGTTGTGGCTCCTGACACTATAATTGCAAAGCAAAAAGCCCCTCTCCTGATTATTTTAGATATTTCGGTAAACATCTAAAAGCTGAACAATGAACTCATTTGTAAACAGCAAACAATATGTGATCTCAAAACACTGGATAATTCCCCCTTTAATACATGCAGTGCATTGTGAGATATGTGTGCGCTCTGTTCTTAGTAGGGTCAATGCTATTTATTAAGGACTGTTTCATATTCACATGCATTGCGGCTTGTGAATTGTTGATTTTTTTACCAAATTCAAAAAAAAAAAAAAAAAAAAAAAAAAAAAGGTTCCTCTTGCTCTTTTGGTTGCTGACCCCTGATTTAGGTGGAGAGTGATATCTTCATCTGACCAAAGTATATGAATCCAGAAGTCTCCAGAGGAGCTCCCCACATCCCAGTAAGGAGGAATCCATGACTGATCCTGGAAGACAGGGTAGAATTAAAAAGAGGCCCTTTATATATATTTGCAGAGTCCATCCTCAGGATCCAAGGATGACAAGACATTTGCAAGCGCATGAATCAGCATGCCCAAAAAACTGGGGATGGATGACAGATGAACTTCAACCTCCCCTGCGTACGCTTGTGATGAAATTGGGCATCATCAGTCAAATGTGCAAACTGCCATGTGTTCTAGAAGTCTCAGACAATTCCTTAATTCTTGTACAAGGATGGACCTTAAAGTCTTTGCACAGTCCAATGTCGTCCAGAATCTGGCCAGAGGCAAGTATGCTGTCACTGAATTGGAGTCAAAAGCTGTTCCTATAAAATACATCCTTGTACAAGAAACACCTTTACAAAGAGGTGACTAAAGGGACATATGATGAAGTCTATAAAATCAAGATGGGTTTGGAGAAAGTAAATAAGGAATTGTTTTTTACTCCTTTTCGTAACACAAGAACTAAGGGGCTACCAAATAAAATTAACATGTAGCAGGTTTAAAACAAACAAGAGAAACTATTTCTTCATCCAAGCAGAGTCAACCTGTGGAACTCTTGCCAGATGATGTTCTGTAGGTCAAGACTAGAACATGGTTCAAAAAGAAGAACTGGATAAGTTCATGGAGGACAGGTTCACCAATGGCTATTAGACACTTTGGGCTGGGAATGGACAATGGGGGATGGATCTCTTGAGGATTGCCTATTCTATTCATTCCCTCTGAAGCACCTGACATTGGCCACTGTTGAGAGACAGGACACTAGAGTACATGGACCTTAGTACAATCCAGTGTTGCTGTTCTTATGTTCTTAAAAGCGTGCTGGGCATTTGTAGTTCAGTACAAAGGAAGAAATGCCACATACAAGGAACAGCCTTTATTATGACTCTGCTGTCCCACATCTTGCTACCCTAGAAATGACTTCTGTGCTGATTTAACATAGTATTATGTTGTGGCACAAGCATTACAATATTGTAATGCAACAATTACATGCTAATGGAGAAGGTCTAAAAAGTATCAACTGAAAATAGGGGTTTTCTTCTTTTCTTCTCTGTTCTTTCCTGTGTAGCTCCAAAAAATTAAGACTCAAAGAATTTAAAGACCTACGAAGAGATAGTTTATACACAAGATTTCATTGATCAAAATAGTAGCTTTCATGTAACAGGCTACAGAATCAGTTAGCTTTTAATTTTGCAGGGCACAATTATTGCTGAAAAGGGAAATTTATTCACCCAGTGCTGTAACAATGGTTCTTTGAGATGTGTCCCTGTCGGTGCGCCACTCAGGTCTTGCTGTGCCATGGTGCTGCTGATCAGAGAATCTTAGAGTAGTGTCCCTCAGGCTGCTCCTGCACACTGAGCACCTTGCAGTCCAGCCGCTCTGTGCATGGCATGAGCCCCATGTGTTTGTTTTCTACCTGAAGCCCCTGTAGTCTCCAAGTAAAGGGAAGAATGGGAGGGTTGGGGACCACCCACAGGGACACAGCTTGAAGAAACATCATTACTGCACTGGCTGAGTAACTTTCCCTTCTTCTTCAAGTGGTCCCTGTGGATGCTCCACTCAGATGACTCTTTAAAGTGCTACTTGACTGCCTTTTTTTTTTTTTTCAGGTGACTCTGTAGCAATACTGGTCTGATGGAGGTGGGTATTGCAGTCCTTCATGTGGAGGAAGGAAGAACCACATCTGCTAGTACTCTGGCAAGTACTGGTCCTTTTTGTAAAGCGCAGTTGTGTGCAAAAGTATGGTATGAGGACCACCTGGCCACTCTGCAGGTGTCCCTAACAGGACATCGTTCAGACAGGGGAAGATAATGATGTTTCGCCTTCTGAGAAATGCTGTGACTAAAGCAAGTGTTTTTGAAAATACTCAAAGGGACATTCAGAGTCCAAAAGGGAGCACTCCCCTTGTCCAATGCTGATATGATAGTTGCCAATGTCACCATTCCGCACTTTGTGTTGCGAATAAACCTGTTCAGCTTCCTGAGGTCTAACATCAGTCTCCCCCCCCCATCTTTTTGACTGTGAGGAGATAGTTGGAGTGGGCAGGACAGAGGCTGGGTTCTGCTAGACATCATCTGAAGGTTCGAGGATAGCTGTGGACTGATGGGTACTGCTATCTTCGAGGATGCTGTGGGTGTAGTATCGTGAGTAGTCTTTACTGTTTGTCTTGCACCTCCTGTAATGTGATACCTCGCAATTGGGCTACTCATCTAAATAGCTCCTCAAACTGTTTCAGATCATCTGCTGGTGGCGAGGGAGAGATATGGAATTCTACTTTGTCCTGTGTGGACCTAGGCTCACATGAGAAGCACTCCAAGTCTGAATGAGGTAAGTCCTCATGCTCATTGGAACCTGCTTGGGAGATTACTGATGGCGGTTGAGCAGGTGAGGAGTGCACAGAGGTTGTGGGTGAGCACCTAAAGGTGTGCTGTCACTGAGGTGTACTATGTCTTGAGTGGTAGGTATGAGAGGAATGTGGTCAGTAGCCCTCCCATGCATCCTAGGGGCCCCACTGTCGTGGAAACTGCTGTGGGGGATACAACCATGGCTGGCTGGCTCACATGGATGCTGCTGGAGGAAATAACCCCTGTATGAGCACCACAAAGCCTGTGATAGAGAAGGAGATGGGCAGCCGTGCACACACTCCACAGAGCAGCTGGAGCACGGGGCGCTCACGCGGCTCGAAGGACACTGCTCTAAAGAGTGTCAGAGCACAGCAAGCTCTGACTTTAGCACTCTCAGGGATCACTCAAAGAACAAACAGTTCTCTGAGTAATATTGGGTTAAAAAAGGCCCTTGTGAAACTGGGCCTAAACACTGATCTAAGGCAGAGGTGAACAAATTGGGGGACAATATGGATTTTTTTTCTGGGGTGGAGCTTGGGACCTCAACAAGTCAGATACTCTAACACTAAAGTGTATGAATGAATAATCTCATCTCTTTGTCTCCCTGTCAAAAATCAAGAATGAAAACCAATTTCAGGTTACAGGTAATGAAGATGGAGCATAACAAATTAAGTGAATGGTAAAGGGAGATGGTGACTGGAAAAATTTGCACGTTTCTGCTCCAAGGCTTCTGGTTTCTGTAACATTCCTTTATAGCAATCCAGAAATTTGGCAGACAAATCTCAACTCTGAAGATTTTTAACGTGACTATGAAAACAAATAATATAACCAGTTCTGCCAAACTGTTAACATGCCATCAACACTTGTACTGAAATGTATATCTGGTTTTGGCATCTGGGTAAGACAAATTGGAGTTTCCAATACACACTAAAAAGAGGGAAGAGTTTGGGATTTTGGCCCTTTTGGGGAAGCTGATGCTTTTGGTGTTCAGGAGATAATGATTCTTCTCCTTCCCTGCCCATTGTCAGCAAAGGCAGAGACGACCTCAACATCAGGTTTCCCACCAAACCATGTAGTAATCCTGTCTAACATTTTCTACAGCATTTAACAGTAATGGCTATGCACATAAATGAATGTTAAGGAACATTTATGTAGACTCATATTGTACGTTCATGTTGTATGATAGCCATGTTCAGCGACAAATAGGGATCCTGGAGCTACATTTTGAGTACCCTATTGTAGTTATATTATACATGTTTCTCTTTTAAACTTTTTACTTTTTTTTTTTTTTTTTAAATCACAGAAAATATGGCATCCTGGTTAATGGTAAATGAAAGGTGGGCTAACTTTAAATCTGAAGCAATGCAGTACATTAAAGAAGCGAAAGTCCGTAATGAAGATCTGAGCAGTGGACATTGCTTATTTGTAACTCTGTGAACCGAGCCATGACTAGGCACTTCGAAAACTTATAATGTACATAAATCATAAAACAAAATTATAAAAAGAGAACAAATGAATTGCCTAAAAAACGTATAAACTCTAATAATATTCAGTTGAAGCTAACTAGTCTGGAACATAAAGCTTTGCTGGCACGCAGTAAGAGAAAAATAGTTTGCATTACCGAATAGCTGACACCCCGTGGCCAACTTCATGTATGACACCACTGATGAGGATTGCAGTGAAGAAATAGGTCAGTTGATTGATGGGCAGATTTACACCAGGCACCTGTTCATGTAGGCATGGCGACAAAATAAAACAAACTAGGATACCAAAATATACAAAGATAGATTCCATTTTACCTTTAGACATGCTACTGCAACATAGTTGTTTAAAGACCAGAAGCAAGCCATGAGCCATCTATATACAAAACTCTCAGATGACTGCCCTTTCCATCTTATATATTAAGATGTTGCTTTTCATTATCCTTTACTGAGGGTTTAAAACACTCCCATTCAAAAAAACTGAACAAAAACAAACAATATCAAACTATATTGCAAAAAACTGCCCTAAGCAACAGAAGTGTATATAGATTTATACAGACATGATATACATATAAATCAGTCATGGAAATTGCAAGCATCTGTTTACAACTCTCTGTGGTGATTTTTGTAGGAATAGCTGCCCATCCATCACAAACACTTCTGTATTGGAATAGCAGAAAAAAGCCCAAAATTGTGAGTCACACTGGCTGTGTCTACACTATGAGATAAATTTGATATTTAATAAATTTGAATATTTAACCTTGATATCATGAATTTGAAAAGTGTCCACAAAGCTTCTTGAAATTAGACCCACCTTTTTTCTGTGTTGAATCTCCACAGCCCGCTTGCCCCGTGCAAGTTCGACAGCGTGAGCGCTGCATTGTGGGTACCTATCCCACAGTGCCTTAGCCCTCGTGGCTTGTGGGTGTTTCTTGTTGGAATCCCAGAATTCCAAGCACTGTCCCAGAATTCAATGCACCACTAACCACACCCAAACAGAACTGGCGATTGCACCACTTCCTGCTGCAGCATTCCAGCCCAAGCACAGACCTGTGAATGCTCCAACTCACAGCACAGATTGTTTCAGCAACCATGGCAGCTGTTACACAATTTGTCCTTCAATTCCAAAGCTCAATGACGCTTGGCTAACCTATTGGTGCTGCTGCTGACGATGAGGAAGAGGATGTTTCGGAACAGCAAACAGCGGCCCAAGAACTCAGAGCTGGTGACTGCCATGACTGCACTGCTGACAGTGGAGCAGCATTTTTGGACTCGAGAAACCAGCACATGCTGGTGGGCACACATGGTTCTGGAGTCCTGGGATGACCAGCAGTGGGTGCAGAACTTTCTCATGTGAAAGTCCACCTTTATGGAACTTTGTGATGTGCTGGTGCCTGTCCTGAAGCACAGCCACACCAGAATGAGGCAGGCTTTAACGGTTCATAAGTGAATGGCAATTGCACTGTGGAAGTTTGCAACCCCCAACAGTTGCCGGTCAGTGGCAAATCAGTCCAGGGTGGACAGATCTCAAGTGGGGTCCGAGGTGATGGAGGTGGCCCATGCAGTCTGTTGGCATCTCCTCAAGAAGATCGTGACACTGGAAGATGTACAGGCCACAGTGGATGGTTTTGCTGCCCAGGGCTTTCCTAACTGCGGTGGGGCAATAGATGGCATGCACATACCCATCACGGCCCCAGCCCACCTGGCCTCAGAGTATATTAATCGAAAGGGGTACTTCTCCATGGTCATGCCAGGGTGGTAGATCACAAAGGTCATTTTGCTGTCATTAACACTGGCTAGCCAGGGAGGGTTCACAACACGTGCATATTCTGAAATTCGGGGCTGTACCGAAAGCTCCCAGATGGGACTTTTTTTCCCTGATCAGAAAATCAAGATTGGCAATGTGGAGACACCCACTGTGATATTGGGCAACCTGTTCACGCTCTGCTTCCCTGCCTGATGAAGCCCTACACAGGAGCCCTGGACCCCAAAAAGGAAAACTTTAATCACAGACTGAGCAGGTGCAGAATGATTGTGGAATGCACCTTTGGATATTTAAAAGCGAGGTTTAGATGTTTATTGACCCACACGCAGGGACCATGACGACGGGGAGTGGATGACCTCTCCTCAGGGGACTCATTGTGGGAACTGCAACGACGGGGGGTGGACGCCCTCTCCTCAGGGGACTCCGGCCAGAGGGTATCATCTGATGCCCTGCTGGGTTGGGAGTCCCTCTTCAGCTGCAGCAGGGAGCGCAGGACCTCCATCTGCTCAGTAACAGCCCTTACGAGCTTTGCTGTGACTTCAGTCTGCTTTTCTGTGGCCTCATTCATCTTTGACAATGGCTGCTGCTGGAGGCCAAGCATTCTCTCATTAAAGTTTACTTGACTCTGACGCCACTCAGCCGTACTGTGACACCACTCAGCAGTGTCCTTGATCAGGTTCTTGTGCTCTGCCTCAGTGTTTTCCAAGTGCTGCAGGATCAGATCTTCTTTGCATTTCTTCCATCCTCTGGTTTTCTCTGCAACACTGGGCACTGGGTCTGGAAAATGAAGGTCAAAATTAAGATACCGTTGACATAATGTGCTTTGAAGTGCAATGAATGGGTCTTACTGTGTACTATCACTGAAAGTATACTTTTAAAGGACACATGGGTTATTAAGGATGGTACAGTAAGTGTGCATTTCACAATACCTCACTTATGCAATACATTGCTTTGTGGACATGGTAGGTTATAGGCAATTGTCCTCTTTTGGTGGGAATCAGAAGGTCTGCAAAGCACGGGCAGCTGCCAGGCGTCCTGGCCGGGTGTCCTGTGGCAGTGATAAATGGTTGGCTTTGTGTGGGGAATCAATGCATAACAAAAATAATGTAAAGAGAAAAATATCCAAAGAAAGGTTGGATGTAAACAGACATGAGAGGGGAAAAGCACAGCAAAGCTCAGCAGCTGTGTGGCACCAGGGAGTCCTGGAAAATCAAAAGAGACGCTGGGAGAAGAGGGATTGGAAGGGCAAATACCTAGCAGAGCCTGGCAGCTACGGGGTGCCATGGGGAACCAGGAAAATGAAAAGAAATGCTGGGGAAAGGGGACATGGGATGGAAAAAGCACAGCAGAGCCCAGCAGCCACATGGTGCGGGGGAGTCATGAAAAATGAAAACAAATGCTGGTTGGAAAGGGACGTGGGGGAGGAATCCCTGCAGAGCCTGCAAACCGCATTGTGGAGTGGGGAACGGAGCACTTGCCAGCTGCTGAAGGGCAATGTTAAGGGACAGGAAGCATGTTTTAAAAAAAAAAGATGCAAATTTTCATGCTTCTGCAGGTTGTCAAAGAGGCCATCACCTTTCTAAAACTAACAGATATGGAGAATGAACAGCTGCTCCTGCTGTGTGAGCAAAAGCCTGGAAAATTTGCTAAAATGCTGTGTGGTGCCATGACACCAGATCGCTAACCGGTTGCCTGGCACAGCAAGGTGTGCTACTGTGGAAGCTGCAACAAGTCTGGCTTACCCAAGAACCTCATGAAAAAGATGCAAAAGTGTCTGGATGAGGCCTTCAAGGAGATCTCCAGAAAGGAAAACATTCCATTGCAAGACACATTAACACACTGTTCTGAGGGGCACAGAAGCACAGCTAGCACTTCCAGAATAAATAGCAAACCTAGAATAAATACTCACCCAAAATGCTTGCTCCAGGGAGTTTGGGGACCGGCATGGAAGGGACTGCTGTGGAGAGTCCCAACATGGAGGGGACTGGTTCCAGGTCAACTGTGAAGCACTCTGGGCTGTCTGGAACAACTTCCCGTCCCCTGCTTGTCGCTCCTTTCCTCATCTCCATTGCCCTCTTCTTCCGGGCCATGCTGCTCCTCTGGGCTCACCCCAAACTCCCTACCAGGGTCTCCACAAGTTTCGTAATTCAGTCCGGGCTCCATGATGGGGTCGCTCCCCATACACATGTGCAGCTGTTGATAATAGCGGGAGGTCCGTAGAGCCATCGTGACCACTGGTTGGCTTCCCAGACTTTTTGATAGGCCTGTTGGAGTTCTTTAACCTTCAGCCAGCATTGCATAGCATCCCAAGAGTAACCTCAGGCTGCCCTCTCTGAGACATCTGACCACAGATGGTTGCATTTCTCTTGGCCATCCGAAGTCTCTTTGCCACCGACTAGTCTCCCCAAATAGCAATGAGATCAAGAATCGCCTGGTGGGTCCAAGCCGGGGCTCTCTTGCGAGCCTGAGAAGCGCTAGTCAGCTCACCACCCTGAGTGCTCATGATTGCAGTACAGGGCTTCCGATAATTGATACCGATGCAATGCGATGACTACTGATGCGGTGCAACACGATGGGCAAAAGGATTTTTTCATAATGAATGCCCTTTTTATTTGCAGGGCTGGGCCACTAAATTCCAATTTAAATTTTAATTCAAATTCAATCCAAATTTCACAGGCTTACTTTGACTTTCCTGCACACCTGACAGCAGTGCACAATGAAGCTGCCATACTCGGAGGGTAGCTTTGTGGGATACATATGGGACACTTCTGGTGGCTAACAAATTCGAATTAAGGACACAGTGCTTCCACACTTGCCTTGATTCAAGATTTTAAATTCAAGATACATGCTATATCCATTCCGTAATATTGATATTCTATAATTGGTATCATGGCTCAATAAATCGAGTTAACAGTATTACATGTGAAGACAGTAATGTTTTAATATTGAACTAATAGCCTTGAAATTTAACTTTATCTTATAGTGTAGACACAGCCTATCCTACCCTTAAAACATAAAAATGATGAGATTTAAAAAAAAAAAATCACGCTTTTGGGTTTCTCTTCTTGGTTTTGGATTCCTCCTAATTGTTCCCACTGCAGCTGTGACAAATACAAGTCAAAAATTCATCATCTAATGCACACAAAATGTATGCACACAAACAATACAGGCCCCTCCCGCTCACCGCTCAAAGCTCTCCCTGACACATCTTATTGCCCCAGACTTCTTCAGCTCCCTGCAACCACTGACAGTTGCCTGTCCTTCACTCACTGAGACAGACATCCTCAATCCCCAGCTGGCTCCAAGTACTATGCCAACTTTCTAGCCAGCAGGGAAAAAGGCTATGCTGAATTCCTATCTTTATTAACTCCTGCTTCCTGCACTGAAGTGGGAGCACCAGGTCATTGTTGCTGCTGAGCTTGGAGAAAGAGCAGCTCTACAGTACCTGCAGCAGGGCTCTGACCCCTCAGAACAAAGATATTGGACCCAGGTACTGAATGTACCTGCTCCGGCTACTAGAAGCCTAAAATGGAATAGTGACCTCTAGTGTTAAAAAGTGTGAACTGCACACAATGCAGGCAAAATTACCGAACTGCCTGTCTCATCACTAGAGTAGAGGGCAGCAAAATCAGCCCCGGTGGCTGAACCTAGCCCACGAAGCATTTCTCTCCAGGAGCCAAGTCAGTTAGCAGAGTGTGTATACTTACAGCCACCAGCATGTCTTCAACTGCCCCTCCCCACACCTTGTTCCATTTGCAACAGAACTGCCCCTTGGATTCTCCTGCTACAGCCACAAATCAGTACCAAAATTTGTGGAGTAATCTGTAAAAATTATTGCTCATCCCTGCACTAGAACCTCCCAAAATTGTTCAGAAATTGTGACACACAATAATACGATGTTAGCAATTAGTAAGGCAGCCACGGTGTGATTTTCCTTAACTTGTAAACTGCATTGTAAGATGTATTAAACTACCAAAACACCATCACCTTGACGCAATCAGAGAAAACATAGGATTCCAAGAACATACATTTATTTTACTCTCTCTCATTTTAGAGACACTTCTATCTTGAAGAGCATAACTAGGGAATCAATAACACAAGGACTACACTGCAGCTTCTGTCAACACATCAGTGGAGAGAAGTGTTTTCCATAGAGCATGTGTCCAAATTTCAGATCTCTCGGAAGAGATCTGTCAGTCAAAAGCATTCTGTTGACATTCGTATACGCTTCGTTCCATGAGGAAGAAGGGATGTCTCAACAGCGGGGGGTTTTCCGACATTTGGCCCTGTGTGGACAGGCCAAATGCTGGGAAGACCTGTCCTGACAGAATTGCTGGCAAAAGATATGAAAATGCATCTTTTGCCAACAGTTCTCAGCAATCTAGACAGAGCCAATAAGAAGTCACAGGGAAAAGCGAGATGAAGAGGTCAGGAGAGAAAGAAAGCAGAAAATGAAGATAGACATGAGAGAGGGTAGAGGCAGAAATCAACCATATGAGCACAGACAGATGTCAGTACAATGCACTGAATAAAGCGGAAAAGGGGAAAGAGACAAAGAGAAACCAGGACAAAACAAAAAAGGGGACAGGGACAGAAAAAGGAAAGGACAAAACAAAGAGAAAGGTTTTCCCTTGGAAAAAAGTAGTTCCAGGGGTGGGAACCAGTAGGAGAAGCGTAAATCACTTAACCCAGGGGTCCTCAAACTTCACTGCAGCACAATTCTCTTTTGACAACAAAAATTACTACATGACCCCAGAAAGAGGGACCAAAGTCCAAGCCTATCCAACCCCTGCAACCCCAGATGGGAGGATGGGCAGGAGGAAGAAGAGAAAATGACAATGAAGCCAAAGTTCATGTCCTATTGTTCCATACATGTAGGCTAAAACCGAAATCCAAGGGCTTTGGCCCCACGTGGGGGGTCTGTAACATGAGCCCCATCACCCAGCGCTGAAGCCCTTGGACTTCAGCTTGGCCCCAGGCAGTGGGGCTTATGTTTTGGCCCTGGACGCCACCAAGTCTAATGCCAGTCCTGGGTGATCCCATTAGAATGGAGTCACAACCCATTTCGGGATCTCTTAACCAAAACTTTCAAAACTGCTGAGATAATCTAAGTTTTAAAAAATAATAAAATGAAACTAAAAATCCTTTTTGGAAGAAGGGGAATAGGAAAGCAGAGCAGAAGAGAGAGAGAAAAAGTGTTTATGGTCAGGCCTGTCACTATCAGAAGGATAGGACCATAAAGCCACCTCTCAGCTACAGGCAACACAATCCTCCAGTGTGCACACCCTGAGAAACAGCTCTTGAGGGAAGCACAGTTAGAATGTTGACTACGGTCCTCTAACAATTTGAAGCCAGCAATGCTCCCTTACATTAAGCACCTTCTGCATCAACTGGTGGTGTTAAAGTTAGAGCTGCTGAGAAAAGAAGAGCTGTTTCAGACATGTTACGGATATAAATACTGGTTTTAAAAGTGAACCAATTAAATGATTAAAATTATACTGTTGACCAGGTTAACTGAGGTCACTTTGTCTGGCCTGCTGTGGCAGGGACTGGTGTCGGTCCAGCTGGCCAGTGTAGTGTGGCCGGAGCTGGGGTCACTTCAGCCAGCCAGTGCAGGGTTGGGCCAAATGCTTACCGGTTAACCAGTGAATCTTTTACATCCACAAGACATATACAAAGGACAAAGAGCTATTAGTACTGAAAGCTGGCATCATGAGTCTACCAAGAATACGGGATGCTTCCTGGCATCTAAAGGATTTTAGACTCAAATGTCTGAAAACCCTTTTTAAGATATATTTAAAACGAATCTAATCCTTCAGGAAATCTACAGAAATTGAAAATAATAACAGGAAACAGTACCATCTCTATAGATATCTTGACTTCCTAAATTCTACTAAAGACATTTGTATGAGAGGAGGAACCTTTGTTATAGTGTTTCTTTCACCTGTTTCTTTTTTTACCTCTGACAGGTGCAAAAATTCCCAGAGTAAGTAACTGTTAGAAAATAAGCAGCAGAACTGGAAGACCACTAAAGAAACAAACATTCTATTTGCATGCAAATACCTGTAAGAGGAAAGGCCAAGAACTGGAACATAGAAAATATTGGATATAGAGCTATACAAGTAAAATTAACAGTTTTTCAATTATTCTTATAAGGCATCTCTCCCTCTTTAAAGTTTATTACACCAAGAGCTACTGTATGGGATATAACTAGTTTTGAGATTTTGGAGCTCAGAAGCTATTCTCTTGTATGGTATCTATAGACCTTTTCTCTATCACAATTATAGAAAGATATTCATATTGGTATGCAACAAAAATATGGCTGGTCTAAAGTTACAGTTGGAAAAAGTACTACAAAGCTGTTCTTGTCACTGGCACTACTCTTCTGCCACCAGGTATTGGGTTATTTTATTACTGCTAATTGGACATATGTGAGTAAGTCAATGACACTCCACTCTGAAGACCTCTACTTCACAGAAAACTCTGTCACCATGATGGTCTCTGCGGAGAAAAGTAAGCAATGAGGAGAAATGAAAAAAACGTAATACCAAATATTTACCATTTAATCCTCTTGGGAATGAGGAGGTGGCATGACAACTATTTTTAAAAGTCAAAAACCATATGTTTTATTTTAAAAAGTATATGCCATTTTCCCTCTATTTTTCCCCTGTCTTTTAACAGCTGTGTTCCAATTTGTGGAAGAGGTCACTAAATGCTCAATTCCATAATATTATCACAAAATAAAGGAGTGAGAGGGGTGTTGCTCTACCAGAACAATATAAATGTGTACACAGAGGGACCCTCAATCTTTCAGAATAGTTATATCTGACAGAGAAGACATAAGAATGTTCAGCTGGAAACATTCAATAAAATTGTATCTGAGGGGTAGCCGTGTTAGTCTGTATCTGCAGAAACAAAAAGTCCTGTGGCAGGCTAACAGATATTTTGGAGCATAAGATTTCATGGCCAAAGGCCCACTTCATCAGATGAAAGCCCATGCGCTATAATATCTGTTAGTCTCTCAGGTGCCACTTCTCATTGTTGTTTTCAATAAAATCGGTGTAAGGAGTGCACAATATAACTTTATGTGAGCATGGAAGAAGTCAGGTACACTCTGTAGGATTATTATATGAGAGAAAAAATAATTAGCTAGATAGTTTCATAAAGGAGATGCAATTCCTTCGTCACCGCTTCCGATATTCCAAAACAAAAGATAAGAGATTTTAATTGCCAGTTCTTCCATTCTTGCAATACAGTTCTCTTTTACTGGCATTGTACGTTTCATGTCTGGTATCAGATATCCTTGCAAACAAATACAATGTTATTAGCTCAGTAACATGGCATCTACAACAGAAACAATGAAAATTTCTGTCTCACGTCACCAACTCAACAAATGATCCTCATGTGATTCAAGTTGTAATCAGCTTCACAGTATAATCTTTGCCTTCCACTATCCTGAACAGTTGTTCATCCTTCCTTCTACTGACATTCTGAACCAAAGCAAACTGAAACACTCATCTTTTTGCTGAAAAGAGACATGGCTTGTTTTGGAAATTTAAAACCCATCACCCCGAACTGAAAAATATTAGAATTCTAAATAGATTCTAAAAGAATTCTAAACAGCTATGGGTGTTCTTAGTAACTACGCTCATTTCTGGATATTCAGTATGCGTATTGTCTATTCCAAATTCCTCCGTGCTTTTTTATATAAACACTTTGTGTTTTCCCACCTCCTTTTTAAAGACTGAACATGAACACTTCTGGTATAATTGGTGAGACTTCTGATCTTGAAAGGGAAAATTTAAAGATCAGAAAGGCTATCTGTTTAGAATAAGTCCATAGGTAGCCACATGGGGCTATTTGAATGGTTGAGTGTGGCTAGTTGGCTTGAACGAGTACTATATTTTCAGAATAATGTGGGTAGCTCGCCGTAGTGGCCACTGTTTCAGAACTAGTTGGATGTCGTGCGTACAGATTATAATTCTTAAACTAGCAACCAGAGAGGGAACACTTACCACAACTTGCAACATACGATCATTCTGGATTCCGGGGGCTTCAGTTATCATCAGTGTCAGGGTCTGCATTAGTGTCTTTCCAAGGAGAACAACAGAACCAAACATCGCAATTATGCCAAACACCATTCCTATATTGAACCTGAAACAAAGAGAAACATACAGTGCTGTGCACATAAAATGAGTAACTGCGTAACATGAAGACACTTAAATGAGTCAGTATACCCTAACATACGAAACACAAGGACAAAACTTCCCCCATGCTATTCAATCTGGTACATCATCACAAAAGCACCTGCAATGCACTAGAATGCTTAAACTTAGAGGAGCAGAACAGCATTTTTATCCAGTTAAGAAGCTAATGACATAATGCTATCCAAAACTGCATCTAGATGAGGGTCAGGATTAGATAATAAAACACACTGTTTCCATGACGCTAGAATAGGAAACATTTATTTTCAGATTTAAATAAATTTCAGAATACTTACTAATAAAATTCTGCAATGTTTCTTATACAATCAAAGGGAAAATTGGTACTGCAAAGCAGTTAATGCATTAAATAAAGCTTATTCTTTGTCTAAAATATTGCAAGTCACTGTCAGCTTTCCCCCACCTTTCTAACAATTTCATTGTTTCACTACCACCTTTAACGGAACCTCACTGGGAGTTAGTCAGTCAGCACATATGTTTTAAGCTGTTTGCATTTGTACTTAAGAGGGACAAGTGCAAGCCAGTATATTCTCTTTTGCTGTAGATATTATAAAAAAGCTATTTCTGACTGATGTTAACCCCAAGTTATGATATATAAGAGGAAACATTAACAAAAAGTATCAGCTTGGCAGATCTTTCCTCTTTTATTCACTCCTATGCCACTGATAGTAACAGTAAAATAAGGTCAGTAGTGAAAAGAAATGTGCAACTTCACAACTCCTTAGCTGTAATTCCCAGAGTTGGTGCAAAATAATGCCAGAAACACAGTTTTGTAGGCATTTTCTGGCCACTCCAAAAGTACTGAGTTAGCCACTGTGCACATCCCTCATGCCAGAAGCATAAAAAAATTCCAGCGGAGGAAAGTGTGGGATGGATGCCAGCAAAAATGTGAGCAATACAGCCTAATAACCCCAAACTCAATGTTAGAATGACCACTTTGGCTTTGGCCATGGCCACAGGGTCAAATTTGTGGTTTGATTTCCATCAGGGCTCAAAGCAAGCAACTTGTGCCTATGGCCAGGCACAGTACTGCTGTCGTTTCACTGATTTCTCACACTGCTCTCCCCATCAACAGGTGTAATCCTGAAACGGGACTATATGCATACAGTCTGATTTCAAAGGGACTACTCACTCGCTTACAGGAAGAAGCTATGGCAGTATGTATACCAATATTGTAACAATAGTGTTATTTTTGTCTTCTGCAAAATCTCAACAGGCAATACTACAGAATCACTACAACTCAGCTTCTTGCTTATCTCCTTAATGAAAAGCATTCCTTTCTAAACTAAAACCTGATTTCTGGAAAGAGTACAGAGGAGTATACAGGATCTTCTATAAGTAAAAAAATATGTTAAGTCTTCAGCTGACAAGACCAGAACATTTTCTTCAATGGGTACTTCATATTCTCTGAAACGATAAATATCAATGATGCACTGACAATTTCTAGGAAAAATAAGAAAATATCTAAGTTTCATTAACGTCTACATTACAGTGACCAAGGTTTAGCTTAGTGTGCAGGACTAAATACACTTTGCAAGACATGAAAAGCTATGTCTGGGTTCCCTAACAAATATATAAACTAAAAATTTACACTGTTTACAGCACGCCCTTTGCAACAAATATTTTGCTAACTGTGGATTCATAAAAGAGAAAGAAAAGAAGATTGGTACTTCAACTACATTTTTGTGGTTTTATTTCTAAATTATCAAGGTTGTATTATAACCAGAACATTTTAAAACTAGCAATATGGTAATAATTATTAATACCATGATTAACAAAAGCAAAGTTCCCTAGTGGTTGTACAATAGTCAAACTAGAATTCCAAAATTATACCATAGATAAAGAAATCTGGGTTTCCATCGTCCCCAACTGTAGAACAGACGGTTGAAGAGAGTAGTTTGCCATCGCATATGAAAAGGAGAGATATTCAGCCCATATGACATCAGCCAGTCTTCGTAAGATGCTTTCAGAGAACTAGATGACTGTAAGGAACAATGGAAAATAAGCTTGACACACAGCTTTGGGAACAGCATATGGGAGTACATATGTGGGCGTCTAACAACGTGTAAATTACGGGGGGGGAAGAAATAATGAATTGTGCACAACACATACTTTGTAGGAACTACAGACTCTTATAACAGGAGTCTAATGTGTGGTCTAAAGTGCAAATTCATCCTGCAGTCATGTACTGTAGCCTTTAGTCTTCCTCTTCTTGTAATTTTACATTAAGGACAAAGCTGCAGATTTACATTACTGGTGAACTCAAGCAATAACCAAAGTCAAACTGCTAGAAGAGAGAAATCCAGACCAATGTTGTGACTGTGTGCATTTATTTTTATAAATACATTAGGGACACCACATGATTATAAAAATTAATCATGAGATTAAAAATGACAGAGCATACATTTATATAAGAATAATATAAAGTGAGTATGGTGCAATTTGTATTCTGTGTTGTAATTGAAATCAATATATTAAAAAACATAAAAAACCCACCAAAATTATTTATAATAAATTTAAATGGATTTTCTATTATTGTTTAACAGTGCAATTAAAACTGAAATTAATCCTCATTAATTTTATTGAGCTAATTTGTTTTGAGTTAATTGCTTGAGAAAAAAAATGATTAATGGATAGCCCTAAAATGTACACATATTGGCAAGAGTAACATCACAGCTGTGACAAATTTAAATCATGGACCCAGGGCTGTTTGGTAGACCTAAAATTTTTTGGGATGATTTTTCTCCAAAGTGGGGATGGGGATCATGGGAAACTGGCTAATAAAAATATTAACAAAGAAAATTATTTTGCATAAAAATATATTCAATCTGCTCTAATAACAACAAATGTCTATCTTAAAACTCTGAATTTTCCTTACTTTAGATTAGGTTTTTTAATATGTTTGCAAAAAACGTTTTCACCTTGGCAAAATAGGAGATACAGAATAAACCCATGTATGCTTATGTATTACAGTAAAAAAAGATGGGTTATCCCAGAATTTGGATAACCGGAATGCTCAATTAACTGGCACCTGCTCTGGCAGAGCAGGGTCAGCTGCCATGGGGCTGGCTGGCGGTGATGGGAAATAGTTGTTTAGCCAGGGCCAGCTACCCAGCTGGTGCCAGTGGCAGCAGGGCTGGTGGAGCATGGCCAGTGGAGCAGAACCAGTGTCCTCACTCCAAAATCCGGCACTTTTAATTATCTGGCACCCCCAGTTCCCCAGGGGGTTCATATTACACAGCTTCTAATGTGACACTGTGATTTAAATCATTTCTTAAAGATCTGATAACAGTATGCAATTACTTTTCAAGATTGTTGTTCTAGGAGGAATGTAGTTTGTCACCCAATTATCACGTACTACAGGCCACCACACTGAATGACTTTGTAAAAGTACCAAAAAAAGTTTCAAATTGACTAAGTGTATAAAATAATTTGTACAATTTATTTCCTACTAGAGGGTGGCATGAATGAATTTATGTTTTTATTGCAAAACAAAAAAGCAGTCCAGTAACACTTTAAAGACTAACAAAATAATTTATTAGGTGAGCTTTCGTGGGACAGACCCACTTCTTCAGACCATAGCCATACCAGAACAGACTCAATATTTAAGGCACAGAGAACCAAAAAACAGTAATCAAAGCTGACAAATCAGAAAGAAATTATCAAGATGAGTAAATCAGAGAACGGGGGGGGGGGGGGGAGTCAAGAATTAGATTAAGCCAAGTATGCCAAAGAGCCCCTATAATGTCCCAGAAAATTTGCATCCCAGTTAAAACCACGTGTTAATGTGTCAAATCACAGGCACATTCTCATGTTCCTCAACTAACATCATATATGCCATCATGTGCCAACAATGCCCAGATGCGTTGTATATTGGACAGACTTCAAACTCTCTTAGACAAAGAGTTAATGGGCACAAAACAGACATAAAAACACTTCTGATCCACAAACCTGTTAGCCAGCACTTTAATGGAGTGGGCCATTCTGTTAATGACTTAAGAGCTTGCATCTTATTGAAGAAGAATTTTCAGCCTGCTTCAGAAAGAGATGCTGCTGAACTTTCTGTCACATTCAAATTCGACAAGTTAACACGTGGTTTGAACCAGGATGGCAATTTTCTGGGACATTATAGGGGCTCGTTGGCATACTTGGCTTAAGCTAATTCTTGACTCCCCCACACCAGCCACTCTGCTCTCCGATTTGCTCACCTTGATAATTCTTTCTGATTTGTCAACCTTGATTACTGTTTTTGGTTTTCTATGCCTTAAATATTGAGTCTGTTCTGGTCTTGCTATGGTCTGAAGAAGTGGGTCTGTCCCACAAAAGCTCACCTAATAAATTATTTTGTTAGTCTTTAAAGTGCTACTTGACTGCTTTTTTGTTTTGATAGTATATAGACTAGCACGGCTCCCTGTTTTTATTGCAGTTAATGTCAAACATAGATAGGTCATAAACACTTAGGCTGTGGCCACACTTGGCCAAAATTTCAAAATAGCCATACTAATCGCCAAATCAGAGAATACTAATGAGGCGCTGAGGTGAATATTCAGCACCTCATTAGCATGCTGCCTTCCGTGGCGCTTCAAAAGTGCCACATTTCATTCACACAGGGCTCACATACATGGGGCTCCTTTTCGAAAGGACCCCGCAAACATCAAAATCCCCTTATTCCTATCAGCTGAATAGGAATAAGAGGATTTCAGTGTTTGCAGGGCTGTTTTGAAAAGCACCCCCACATAGCTGAGCCGCGCGTGAATGAAATGTGGCACTTTTCAAGTGCTGCAGCTGGCAGCATGCTAATGAGGTGGTAAATATTCACTTCAGTGCCTCATTAGTATTCTCCGATTTGGCCATTAGCATGGCCATTTCGAAATTTTGGCCAAGTGTGGCCACAGCCTTAATGTGTGGCACAGACTGGCAGCTGCAGTTTTAGATTTGGTCTTGTCTTCCATATATTTCCCCTAATCTGCTTCATAGAAGCCAGAATCAAAGGTCCACCATGTGGATGGGAGTCCGTGCTGCAACAATTAGGATCTATCTACGCTGCAGACAAGAGCATGACTTCCAGCCCAAGAAGGCAGAAACACCTGAGGCTCTGCTCCTGCCAGCGTGCTTAAAAGCAGCAGCATGGATGCTGTTGCATGTGTGGCAGCACAGCTCTTCTGCTTGTATCCAAACAGCTAATCAATGTCACTGCACCTTGCTACTTTTAATGCTCTAGCTGAAATAAGAGCTGTGCACCCAAATGGGAAGGAATGCTGCCACCTACACTGCAGACATAAAGGGAACAGCATGGAACTTGCAGCTCAGAGGGAGATTATGGGAGCTTTAAACCACCCTGGTGCTCTTCTTATAACAGCTGCTCCAGAAGCCCATATGGTCCTGAAATAATTTAGATTGAGACAGTCTCTCAGTGCTGCCTAAACTACAGCAATCTCTCAATGGGAGCTGCAAAATTGTGTTGGGGATGGGTGTAGCAGGTGAAGTGCTTCCCCCCGGGGACAGAGTAGATGCACATAACCCACCACAGGTAGCCACTATGACAGGCATGTGGTAGCACAGCAGGCAGAGAGCCTGCCTGAGATTCCCATGGATTTGCAAAACGGTGGCAGGCTGGATCTGGCAGTTTCGAAGGCTGGATCTGATCCAGTGGCCATATTTTATCTATCACGGCTGTTGACATGCAGTAGCTCCTACACATTCCCTGAAGACTGAAGATATGTTGAAAACTTTTGATTATGATAACAAAGTTCAAATTGGGGCTGTTGCCTGGACTCTCCTGGTTTCCTCAAAAGCAGGTCAGCACTGCTACCAATTACTCTATTGCCTCTAAATCACATTGTTTCTTTTCTTCTTTGATCATGGATATAAGTAGTTTCAGAGGGGATCTAAAAAGAGAAAGGATGTTTGGTCAGATGGACTGAGCAACTAATTACAAGGCTTCTGTCACGCAACAAGATGTAGATGTCCATTCTATTTGGAGTCCCGATTACTTCAGAGTGGTCCACATAGGTGTTACAGTTTTGTCCACATTGACCTGCAGGACATGGCCCCAAAATGGTTTATCAAAAGAGCACCTGAATAGCCAAAAACAGATGACAACCTGATGGCCGCTATTTTTACAGTGATCTATATTCAGATTTAGGATTTTCTTCCCTCTTGCGGTCAACTACTCTTAATGAACGGAGTGCCTAACTCATATTTGTTTGCCATTATTTGCTCTAGCCCTGCTCAAATGAAATTTGAACAATTTTTAAAGTCACTCATAATTTTAGAAATAGACCTTTTGCCAGCTTACTAAATGAGAATATCACAACTTTTCTCTATAAAATGTTTGACAAATATTGCTTTCATTATTTGCTGACCTGTATTTTGTTTCAAGGCAAGCAGCAGAGGGAGCTGCTTATTGCTCATGTTTGCTCATCTTCTAAATATTAAGATAAATTATCTTTAATAGTTTGTATCTATATAATTTGTAAAAAAGTGTTTTTGCATCTATCCTATAAATTAAATCTATCTGCTGTATCGAATTGAACAAGGTTTAATTTGAACAAACATGAGCCATTGGGATTGGAGGATTAGGACCTATACATTGAAAAATAAGAGCATCATAGAGTGAGCACTACATTTGATTTTCACAGACATTGTCTTCAGTTTGTTACATCTATATATTTTTACACAAATACTTAACAACTTTGATCGAATTTCAAAGGATGAGCTATAAAATAAACTACAAGTATTGATGTACATTTTGCTAGTTACAAATATATGATACTTACTCTGTGGAAGACAGTACTTCCTTGATCCCTATACAAACCCCTGTATTTGTTTATTCAGATTTATAAAATGCTAAAAGTGATACTAATCCGTATGCTCTAGACTCCCTGGATACAACTGCAAAACACATGCTTAATGCAGCAATTTAACCCACCATCTATCCCCTGTCCCTTTCTCTCTCAATGTCCCTCACCACCTCCACCACCATTTTCAAGTGCTTGGAAGAAAAAAATGAGTCTTGTAACAGTCTCTGAAGGTTATTTTAGAACTATTTAGCTAACAAGTGGGTTATACCATTATTTTATTTTATTTCTGTGAGGATTAAAGACGATGAAAATTCACAAAGAAGACACTGAATTATGACAATATTATTATTGTAAACACACTGGCTTTTAATACAAGCATAGAATTCACTGGACCTAACCAGGTTAGTCACAGAATCAAGGGTACATTCTCATGTTCCTCAACTAACATCATATAGGCCATCATGTGCCAGCAATGCCCAGATGCTTTGTATATTGGACAGACTTCAAACTCTCTTAGACAAAGAGTTAATGGGCACAAAACAGACATAAAAACACTTCTGATCCACAAACCGGTCAGCCAACATTTTAATGGAGTGGGCCATTCTATGAATGATTTAAGACTTACTGAAGAGGAATTTTCATACTACTTTGGAAAGAGAGGCTGCTGAACTCTCTTTTATATTCAAATTTGACAAATTAACACATGGTTTGAACAGGGATGCAAATTTTCTGGGTCATTATAGTGGCTCTTCGGCATACTTGGCTTAATCTAATTCTTGACCTCCCCCCTCCCCTCTGATTTGCTCACCTTGATCATTTTTTTTTTCTGATTTGTCAACCTTGATTACTGTTTTTGGTTCTCTATGCCTTAAATATTGAGTCTGTTCTGGTATGGCTATGGTGTGAAAAAGTGGATCTGCTCCATGAAAGCTCACCTAATAAATTATTTTGTTAGTCTTTAAAGTGCTACTTTATTGTTTTTTGTTTTGATAGAGTTCAAAGGTACCTTTAGAGTTCAAGTCCACTCACCTGCACTTATGGCAGCACCAAACACCATTTCCACCAGCCCAGACCAGTGTGTGTCTAACCTGCCCTTAAAAATCTCCAGTAATGGATACTCCCACAACCTCCATAGGCAATTTATTTCAGCACTTAACCACCCTGACAGTTAATAAGTGTTTTCCTAATATCCAACCTAAAACACCCTGGTTGCAGTTTAAGCCCATTGCTTCTTGTCCTAGCCTCAGAGGTGACGTTTCTTTTTAAATCAGACCTTTCTACTCATTAGACTCTTGGAAGTCTGGAAATTTGCCATACCTCTTCGCATTTTCAAAAGAAACCCATCAAAGCCCACAAGTTTTGTTCAGGTGTCATAAAACACTCAATTCTGTCTCCAGGAAGGGAAAGAGCTGTGGTCCCTGGCCTGGCATTGAGTCCGAGGCAGTTCTGACCCCCAAATCTTGGTTAAAACCTGCCCCACACTGCGAGGCCGGGGAGGCCCCAGAAGGACCCCGGGCTTTGGACAAGGCCTGAGACAGAGACCAACCCCACCACACCCTCCGTGGGTGCACACGGCGCCCTCGGCGCCCTTGACAGGCTCGGGGGACACGCCCAGCCAGGCCCCACCCGCCCCTCGTCACTGCTGGGGGGAGGACCCGGCCCTCAGTGACCCCAAACCCTCAATGCAGCCGGGATCCCAGCGCTCCCCCCGAATAGGCCCGGCCCAGCTGACTCTGGGGCCCGCAGCCTTCCTGCTACGCGAGCCGGGCGCCCTCACCTTCAGCAGCGTGTCCGCCAGGTAAATGGCGCACCAGCCCCCCAGCACGCACACCACCACGGGGATCGGGATCATTGCGGCACCGAAAAGGCAGCGGCCGAGGCGGTTCCCGCGCAGGCAAATGCCTCCGGAACGACGAGTCTCTCGGAACCTTCCTCTAGTAGCCCCATTTTCTAGACGGACACTTCTAGGACACGGACACGGCAAAGCCGGACGTGAGGAAGTTGAAATACGTCATGCTGCAGCTAATCTCGTTTGTCATTTTAGGGCAATCCGTATTGGCGAATGATTGGTGGTCCGTGTGCGCATGCGTTCCCTCGGCCTTAGTCCCCTTAGCTTCCGGTGCCGCTCCTGGCGAACGCTAGGGAGGGTGATAGGAAAAAAAAAAAAAAAAAAAAAAAAAAAAAAAAAAAAGAGCTTTTGGATTGCGCGCAGGCGCAATGAGGCTAGGTTTTTAGCGCAGTTGCCACGCTTGCCCCGCGCATGCGCGGGCTGTCAGTGAAGCCTGCTGCGTGCCCTAATGCCATGCAGCCCCGTGGCGGGAGTGGATGCAGCGAGTGCTGTGCGTGTCTAGAACAGTGCCATACAATTGAGCTGCTTGGCCAAAGGCAGGGCCCAATGTTTAGTTTCCTGGGGCGAGTTAACCCAGGCCCTGTTTGAGTCTTTGCGTGGAGACCTCAGATTTCAAGCCTGGGTGTCATGTCCCTGCACCTGTCTATTCCCTCCCTGAAAGATACACATCCCTTTATAAGGAAATGAAGGTTCTACCTCCATCAGGTGCAAGGAAAAGCTCTCCAAGGTGAACAGTTAACAGTGCTAAGTGTCAGAGGTAGCCATGTTAGTCTGTATCTTCGGGAACAACAAGAAGTGCCGTGGCACTTTATAGGCTTAACAGATATTTTGGAGCATAAGCTTTCATGGGCAAAGACCTGCTTTAACAGTGCAGCCTTCCCAAGTGTGCAGAGGTCCTCGTCTCTGATGTACGGATTTGGTTGTATCTGAGAACCTTATGCTGTAGCATAGTGTGTCTGCATTTCAGATTGTGTGCAGAGTGCATTCACTGCACACTCCCCCAGCACGTGTATAAATAGTTGTCTGGACAGTAATACCCTGCTTAGGGAAGAAGAGTATATAGGGAAAGACTTAAGCATGAGAGAAAGGCTCTGGTTGCCGGAATCTTTCATTGTAGCAGGGAAAGGCCTTAGAAGGGGGAGCTTTTCCCTGCTCCAGTGAAAGACTGTGGTAATTAGGAACTGCCAAAGCCTTTTCTCACTGCTGCAATCTTGCCAGAGCATTTTGCTGCAGCTGTAGCTACGCACCACAGTGTGAACTCAACTTGCCTTTCACTATGATGGGTAGCTAATTACACCTACCCACACACCAGCTTGACAGGGTCATAATTGTATTTCTAGAGTTCAACAAAGATTCCATTTTTGGCTTCAAGCTTGCTCATCTGTACAGGCAGAGCCCTTAAGCCATATAGAGCAGAGGTGCACAAAATGGGGGGCACAACACTTTGTAAGGGAAGAGAAGCATGATCGGCTCCCCTGCACGCGACTTCCTGTGCATCCCCAGCCCTCTGCTTCTTCCCCTGCAGCCTCCACCACTACCTTTGCCAAAGGAATGCGCCCCCCCGGCCCTCTGATGGGCCAATTGGAGTGTGCAGAGGCTCTGAGTCAAGTGGCAGGGCCAAGCCAGCAAGTTCCCGGCTTGGTAAGGGGGCCACATTGGTCCCAGCATCCCGTGTCACCCTAGCCCCCAGGAACCTCCCAAGGTGCTGGTATAGACTGAGTGCTGCTGGGGGGTGTGCAGGCCACCACCACCCGTCAACATAGTGCAGCTGTGAGTCCCCGTGAGTCCCCCACCTACCATCTTGGGGTCCTCCCCCAAGCACCCCTCTCCCTTTAGAGCTGTCAGCACCCCCTTCCTGAACATATAATCCCCTTCCCACGTGTCCCACCATTTTCCTGAGCTCCTCCCCCCTTCATCCCTTCTCGTGGTCCTCCCACAGGTTGGTGGCGGCCCAGCTAATTGCAGGGCCGAAAAGTGGTGCCCAATGTAAGACGTTTGCTCACCCCTCATATAGAGCACCATGGAAATCACTGAGGCTTTGCACAGGTGTAGAGACCAATCAGAGCAGATCTGAATGCAGAACTGAGGGCTCATGTCATGGACATGTTCTAATTATATTTTAGCCATCTCATGTTCATAGGAAGTGACCACAAAACATAAACCCACATGATGAGGTCCTGATCTGAAAAAAAGATCACAATTTCCAAAAGCTACTTGCAACATTAGACTAGAAATCAGGTTCCAGAATGTGGGAGTGTTTTCATTTAGTCTGATTTCGTGTCAAGGAAAAGCAGAATTCAGTCCTAGAAAAATGCCAGGAATAATTTATATTTGAGTCATTTCCCCACCAGCTTTGCCATAGTATTTTGGCACAAGTAAGAATATACATAATTTTACAAATGTGTTCGCATTATCAACGGAGTTTTTAAAATATGGTATTAAAGAGGAAAACTGTCAGCACAGATTGTGTGTACAAATCATTTGAGTGTTTTGTCAGTAACTCTACTCTCAAACCACAAAGATTATCACAACAAAAAGCAGTCAAGTAGCACTTTAAAGACTAGCAAAATAGTTTATTAGGTGAGCTTTCGTGGGACAGACCCACTTCTTCAGACTATAGCCAGGCCAGATGGTCTGAAGAAGTGGGTCTGTCCCACGAAAGCTCACCTAATAAACTATTTTGCTAGTCTTTAAAGTGCTACTTGACTGCTTTTTGTTTTGATAGTGTATAGACTAGCACAGCTTCCTCTCTGTTACTATTCAAAGATTATCACATTTCCCTTATCCTTGCCCAAGGTTTCTTGCCTTCTGTTGAATTAAACCCTTGTACTCCAAGTGAAGCATAGGTCATCTACAAGTCTCCTCCACTTCACTGTGTCTTAGGACAAACTTCTAGATAACTCCAGGAGTACCCCAGTTGTTGTCCTTCAATCTCAGTAGATCTGAGGTCTTCCTCATTTGTATTTTCCCTGCAGGTTCCATTTGAGAGTTTGACAGACTATACTGGATGATGGTTTTCTGAGTGAGTAGCCTAGCCATCCTCACTTTCTTCTCTTCATTTGAATGTCAAGTGATGTTTGTCCTACTCTGTTGCAAAGCTCCTCGTCTGTGACCAAGTCTTGCCATTTGATGCAAAGGACGTACATCAGGCATCTGTTATTATGAGTGCCTGTAGCTTGTGATTTGAAGCCTTTTTAGTACACCAGGTTTCACATCCATACAACAGTACACTCTTCACATTTGTGTTGAAGATCCTTGGTTTCATCTTCGCAGATATTATTTGTGAACTCCATGTGGGACGAATAGTCTTGAATGCAGTTACTTTTCCTACCCTGGCATTGATATCCTTGCCTGTTCCTCCATCTTTGCCCATAATACTCCCCAAGTAGGTGAACTGCTCCACATCTTCCAGGTCATACTGTCCCAGCGTGATGGTGCTGTTGTTGGACTTGTTGATCCTCATTGTCTTGGCCTTTCCCTTGTTAATGCCCAGTCCAGTCATTGAGGCAGTTTTGTCTAGTGTTGCAACCTTTTCTTCCATGCTTTCATGTCACTGTGAAAGGTGGGTAAGATTGTCAGCAAATTCATTGTCCTCTAGATGTTAGAAAAGTATCCACTGAGTGCCCCATAGATGGCCATCTGGGCTACGTCTACACGTGCAGCCAACATCGAAATAGCTTATTTCGATGTTGCGACATCGAAATAGTCTATTTCGATGAATAACGTCTACACGTCCTCCAGGGCCAGCAACGTCGATGTTCAACTTCGACGTTGCTCAGCCCAACATCGAAATAGGCGCAGCGAGGGAACGTCTACACATCAAAGTAGCACACATCGAAATAGGGATGCCCGGCACAGCTGCAGACAGGGTCACAGGGCGGACTCAACAGCAAGCCGCTCCCTTAAAGGGCCCCTCCCAGACACAGTTGCACTAAACAACACAAGATACACAGAGCTGACAACTGGTTGCAGACCCTGTGCCTGCAGCATGGATCCCCAGCTGCCGCAGCAGCAGCCAGAAGCCCTGGGCTAAGGGCTGCTGCCCACGGTGACCATAGAGCCCCGCAGGGGCTGGAGAGAGAGCATCTCTCAACCCCCCAGCTGATGGCCGCCATGGAGGACCCAGCAATTTCGACGTTGCGGGACGCGGATCGTCTACACGGTCCCAACTTCGACGTTGAACGTCGAAGTAGGGCGCTATTCCTATCTCCTCATGAGGTTAGCGACTTCGACGTCTCGCCGCCTAACGTCGAAGTTAACTTCGAAATAGCGCCCGACGCGTGTAGACGCGACGGGCGCTATTTCGAAGTTGCTGCTGCTACTTCGAAGTAGCGTGCACGTGTAGACGCAGCTCTGTTGTCCTGCTCATAATTCAGCCCACTGTGATCAAGAACAGGAAAGGTAACAATAGGCAACCTTGTCACACTCGTGAGAGTATGCTTAAGGATTCTGTTGAGACACCATTGTGAACAACTTGACGTTGAGACTTCGTGCATTGAACGGATCAGGTAATATGCCAATTTGTGTCCTGCTGAAGAACTGTACATTTATTGAAACCTAAGTGCAAGTCAGAATTGATTTTAGAAAGTTCACAGAAATGAAAGATTTGCAGTCCTACCTACATTAACTAATTTTGTTTTTATTAGATTTCCTTTGGGGAAAATTAATATGTTTAATTTGCTTTGTTATTGATATTTCTTAAAGAAGTGCAATTAATACTTCCAAAATTCAGTACTTTTATCATTTTTCATCAGTTTCGGCAGAAATCTTGTTTCACAAGTGCTGGAGTCAATACAAAAATAATTCCACAAGGGCTGACTATGTCTGTTTTGTAGTTATTCACAGTATATTCAATTCTTGCATCTGCTCAGTTGAAGACTGACTACACTGAGCAATGATGCAGTTTTCAGTTATACTAATAGTGCACACTTTTAAAGGTAAAAAGGAAAATTCTACTTTTCCTTGTGGACAAAATGCATCAACTGTAAACCTAAATTATACATTCCCATGTTGGTTTTTGGGAATAAATTAAAATATGCATATAGGCTTTCCTTCAGTAAATAAGACCTGTGCATTCTATTATTTGTTTGTAGGACTGGGTCTATGAAAGGCTTCTGTGAACAGTACTATTATTTTATTTAATGCACACTTTGCAAACTATAAAATGCTATTTGAGATACTGGCATAGAACTCTGGCAGTAAAAAAAGAACATTCCTAAAATACAGTTTGTACATCTTACAGATAGATGTCCTAATAAAAGCAAACACACAAAATTACTGGATTCTGCAGAAGAGAGAGTTTCCCACAATGCAGAAGACATATGTTTTTAGTGAATTAACACTGAACTTGATTGTCCTCTTATTACTATCACTTCAGTGAGTATTTTGAATGTGACAGGAAGGCACAAATGAATCCTTTATTGTCACAATATTAAGACAGTTCTAGAGTGATCACTGTGGAAGCAAGTGGTTATATATACATATATTTTATTAAATAAATATATAGTATTTTATTATTTCCATACTAGAATTAAAGATGATTAATAGGTAAGATAGACCAGGGGTTGGCAACTTTTTGAAACCAAAGAGCCAAACTACAGCAAGATTCAGAACAAGTGGTCAACAAAGAGCCAGTATAAGAATGTCCATTTACAAGACTGAAAATATACAACTTAATATTATTGATAATTGACATGATGATTAATAATAGCATAAATGAAACATCGTATTTACAGACTTTATTTAATGAGACTTCCGCTGCTGCATCTTTTTAAACATTTCTTTGAAGTTTACAACATAAATTCAAATTCATAAAACATAAATTCAAAGTCAAATTCAGCTTCATGCACACATCTAGGCTGTGTTGTGCCAATTTTCAGCACAAATTACTTTTGATGTGATTCAAATGAGAGAAATCCTACTCACCCATATAAGTGGAGCCAAACAGTGAAAGTAAGGCCAACCTGATTTTCAGCATGGTGTTATACGTGACAGGAAGTTTTTTTCCAAGCTTGCAGAATCAGATTATCATCATGTTTCAATTTGCTTATGTCAGCCATTCGTGTTATTTTGCCAATTCTGCATTTTGTCAATCAAAGCAGTCTCAAACAGAATTCAGCCTGACAAAGTTTTCCACCCAGATATCCGCTATTTTCATTTCCAAATCACTGACTGAGATGACTGGAATGACTGTCAAATACAGTTCTTTAATGGATGCTTTAGGTGGACAAATCAGAAACTTAAACAGAGCACATGTTTGCGAAAGTCAACAAAATGAGGCTTGAATGAGGAGCCCAGAAACAAGTCTGGCAAGCTGCTGCAAAACAAGGATTCTCTCTCTGATATGAATCACAAAATATATGTAATCTTTCAAAATGTGCCAGTCTGCCCCTCTCAATATCTTTGATGAAGACAGACAGTTTGGACTCAAATCCAAACACAGCCTGCTGCAGAGTCAGGACTGTGTTTCCTTGCATTTGTAGCTTAAGGTTCAATTCATTCAAATGCCCAGTAATGTTAATGAGATATAAAACTTGAACAACCAGTCACAGTCTGAAAGCTTGGCATCCCAGGCCCCACCCATGCCCTGCCTCTTCTTACCCCTGCTCTTCCCTCTCGCTACCCCAACCCCTGCCCCACTTCACCCTCCCTTTTTTTTGCCCCTGCCCTGCCCTCTCAAACTACCCCTTGCACCCATTCCCCAAAGCCCCTTCCCTCAAGCAACATGACCCCGGGATTAACCGGGGGCCTGAGTTGAGCTGGCTGCAAGGGTTGCCCCCCATTCCCCCAACAGTGGTGGCAGAAGCCTTTGGAAGCAGAAACAATCAAGTTCCTGCTCTGCTCGGCCATCCATCTTCCAGCTGGGTCACTCTGCTTCACTGTGGCATCGGGAAATGGAATGACCCACTTCCAGCCCACTCCACTCTGCTCCCCTGAGCGACACAGGACTTGGGGAAGTGGAGCAGGCTGGGGTTGGGTCACTCCCAGGGTTCCCTCTGATTTTTTCCATCCATGGGGGAAATACATTTTATTATGTGCACGAAGGCATATGGGGAGGCACACCGCCTGTAGATATACACACTGCTGGGTGTAGGTCCTCTGCACCTGGGCAGCACCTGAAAAAATTAGGAAGAAGGGGGCTTTCGAAAGCATGGTTTCCTTTCAAATGAACCCCATCTACATGGCTGTTTTGGCTTTGAAAACAGTTCTTTCGGAAGTGAGATCCCATGGGAGTATGCAAATAAGGCACAAGATATTTAAATCCATACCTTGTTTGCATTTTTTATCAGCCTGATTTGCATGCCCCTTCCGAAAGGGCGAGGCAGTGTAGATGTAGCTCTTGAGTGAAAAAGTATAGCGTTCCAAATGGCTTCCAGCATCAGCTGGCCTGGTCAAATGTCTTTGTAGGACCAACCATAGTCCTCACTCACAGGAGGAGCAAGACTATTCACAGCTCATTATCCCAAATACTGGGCCTTAAGTTCCTTAAATACCACTAATAGCTTTCACTTACTATGTCTAGATCAGTAAACAGCATATTCTAATTAGGCCTAGTCATATTCATAGGCATACTTCCATAAAAATATAGGGGTGCAATGTCACAGTAGGGGTAGATGTCCAAATATACCTGCTCAGTTGTCCGTCAGGCTGTTAGCTGTCCTAGAGTGGAGTTCCAGAATTCTCTCAAACTCCAGTTTCATCACAATTTTAGAAGCCCCTTTTGTGTAATATTTTGTAGTTTGATTCTTTTTATATTCCTTCTGATCTGTGAGGGCTTAGGGTTCACATGTGGGGGCTGCACTGATGGACCAGAAGGGGAACAGGCAGCCCCATGCACTGCATCTTCACCTGCCACCAATTGGGCACATCCACCCCCGTCACTGGCCACTGAACCCTCTGACTCACTGTTGGTGGGCAGCTGACAAGGAGGGATCCAGCCAGCAACAGTACTCACCAATGCTGACAGGGGGAGACAAAATACAGGATGGTTCCCCCCGCCCCCTTTAAGAAAAAGTCTGGACTTTTAGGAGGGCTTAAATACAGGACCCTTTAAAATACCCCTTAAAAATGGGCTCTCTGGTCACCCGAACCTAAATTAATGTAAAACCATACTTAAGTTAGAAAGATTTATAGCAGAAGCATAATCAAAAATAATTGGGCATGTAAATACAAAGCAGAACATAATAAATGAATAAAGAGAAAATCAAATACACACAGTCTCAGTGCCATAAGCAACTGGCTGCTAAAAACAGATTTAGCTTTAGATTAATTATCTACATCTCTAATTATTATTCATTTCAGCTTTGATCTATTATTGAAGTGCCTTGACTTATTATTCATCTATTACCATAAATGCATATGAGGCTTGAAAAAACATGGACTTCCCTATGTATTCTACTGTCTAAGGTCCTGATCCTATAATGAGTTCTATATGAGTGCTGAAGTCTGCCCAACTTGATCTCTTTGTGGGATCAAACAAATTCACCCAAGAACAATGGGAGGATATGACAAAACAAATCTGAACTGGGCACAGAAAGGTTTTATGGGTTTGGATGAAGACAATGAAGGCAGGAGGTCACTCGGGCAAGCAAGTGTACGAGGCTTGAAGTCTGCCAAGGGAGTATGGGATTGTTTTGAGCACATATTCTTAAGACTATCATTACCAAACAGTTTCCCAAGAAGGGAGCTTTGAGAAAGGACTAAGTGAGGGAGGGCGGAATCACAGCATGCTATGGACCCTATCCAATAAACACTTTAAACACATGAGTAATCCCATGCGATTTAAAGTATGTACATACCTATTTGCAGGATGACGGCTCAAGTCAGGGAGGGGATCTCAGGCATACGGAAATTAATGAATGAAGGATTGGACATGAATGAGGAGGGTACAAAAGGAATAACTAAAAGAACTGAGTCAGGAGTGAGGGGAAGGAGTGGACAGGGAGCAAAAGGAAACGGACGGAGAGAGTAAGGAAATCAAGGCACAAGACGATCACCACAGTGACTGGCACACTACAGAGATGTCTATAGAGAGACTGATTTTATATGATTAAAGGGTGACTAACCACCATTTCACTTACCCTGCTAAAATTGTAATCAAGGACACCTTAGTATCTGGAAGATATTCAAATCATATAAGTTAAGCAGGCATAGAATATTGTTGTGTTGTTTTAAACTGAATTTTAAAATAAAGAGCGCTTAAGTAGCTATATAAAACTAAAAAGAAGCTGTGACACTATTTTGTAAGTAGAATTTCAAGTGTCTGCTGTTTATATAGTGCAAAACCATTCTGGTCTTCTTCAAAGATAGAGTCAGAGTTCTCTGTTAAGTTTCAGGTATCTGCTTATAAAAGATAGTATGGCCACCACAAGCAAACACTAGTCACTTTTTTGTTGACCTTTCCAAACAACCTAGTAAAACTGATTTGAGTCTATGCTTGCACAACATTTCTTAAAGGGATCAAACGCAAGCTAACTGACAGGTCTCAAAATATAACTGTAAATCATGACTCATCTTCAAATACAGATCCTGTGTCTCAGTGGTTCTCATCCGGCGGTCTGGGGCTCTCTGGCTATGTGTTTGTGTTATGAACAGGTTTCGGGGTCTGCCAAGTGCTAGGACCAATGCTAGACTTGCTGGGACACAGGGCAGAAAGCCTAAGCTCTGCCATATAGGGCTGAAGCCCAGGGCCCAGAGCCCCACCATCAGGGGCTGAAAAAGAAGCCTCAGCAACTTAGCTTAATGCATGTGGCCCCAGGTAATTGCTCTACTTGCAACCCTTTAACACTGGCCATAGCTGTTATTTGCCACAAATAGATGTGGCAGAGGTGGACCATGGAGGTTGGGTGTTTGGGGTTTTTTGTTTTTTTTTTTGTTTTTTGGCGTGTTGGGGTGGCTCAGAAAGAAAATGGTTTAGAACCCCTGCTGTATTTAGCGACCTGTCCTGAGGGCTTAGACAATGCAGTCTCCCTGCTCAGGCCTTGTTAGACGTGTTGACTCATGAAACTCCCCATGCAGCTTAAACTCATCTTCTCACGGAGCTCTACTCAAAGGTCTGAGCCTTCTAAGTTATCTTTTCAAAGGGCCACATGGTAGGTGTAGCATATAACCCACACACAATTCTAAGACATTTTTGCTCTCTTCTTAATCACATGAGAATTTCATAGATAATACCCTTCTGTCCTTTTATAACATTCCAGGATGGCATGTGACTAGGTCATTACCAACAGATGACCTTGTTGCTAGATGATTTCTCCTTTGACAAACCAGTTCTGGTGGGGAGCCAAGCCATCTCAATTTAACTACCTCTTAAAGTCCAGGCTTTAACCTCCAAATGTCGGCTCCACTACACTACACCTTGATGTTTGAGCCCAACTTGGAGCTGAAGATCTGACAATTAACCTCCATACTCAAAATGGACTTTTTTATTGTTCAAGACTCAGGGAAACTTCACAATCTCACATAGCATTAAAAAATTGTGCAAACACATTTCCAAATAGTCACACAGGCCCACTGGCTTTGAACCTGAAGGGTTTTAGGGTGTACCTTCTCTAGGGAAAAAACAAAGTGTGTTCTTAATGTAAGTTAGCCAACATAAGATAAAATTCCACTGAAGACAAGTCTTCAGTTTTCATGAGTCAGCGCGTTAGATGATGGGAGCTAGAGTTTACCTTCACTTGCTAATTCATGTAACACCTACAGACTATTTTCTTTTCATTAAGATTTCACCTCATGTTCATTACTATGTATTAGCTAACTAAGATAACGAACTAAGGCCTTAGTTCAAATCTTGCTGTAGTAATGTGTTGTGAATGCCTATGCAGTAAGTCCAGTCAGTCTACAGGGACTCTGCCAATTTGCTATCTGCTCATCAGTTTACAGACGTGACAAATAAAGAAGGTGTAAATCTGCAGTTTTCATGTGTTGTTTTCATAATACAACAATCACTTTTCAAACAGCGCTTTTAGCTCTTTGAAGAGTGCTGGCTTCTGAGCATCCAGCTGTTGTTCAGAAGGTAGCTCCTTCTGTAGCTGAATGAAGCAGCTTAATATTTGCATTTTCTTATTCAGCTTCAGTATTATCTTTGGACAGGAAATGTGGCCAGCACTTTAGGACACCGCCCATCCTCCCACATGATGTAAACTATGGCTAGTTTTCTTTTTGTGGGACTTTACTATTTCCTTGCCTGTGCTCTGATTCCTTTTAGTGATTTGCTTTTGTATATTTATAATATTAAATTTCAGGAGACCACAGATGATTTAAAAATGTCCCTATAGCATATTCAATAAAGTAAGGTTTGATAGAGCTTATGACTGATTATTTTGAGCACTGCTAGAACTATTTGTAGCCCAAGGACCAGTGCAGTTCAACAGGTGTCCTTGGAACTAGCAGCCCAGGTCTGTTGGCATCACATATGCATGTCCTGACACCGTAAAACATTAATTCTTGTTATTTGTATATATTTTTTTCAGAGACTGAAGAAGGGCGTGGGTTTAAAAATATGTCTTGGGATATTTCTAATGGGAACTGCAAGTAGATCAGTTTCCTGTTATTGATCAACTAGAAAATTGGAAGCTCTTGAAGATGAAAGCATATGGACCTTTTATTTCAGTTGCAGTGTATACGGTCCAAACTCAATGATGGACCTTCTAAACATAAGGTTTAGAAGTCATTACAGATACATCCTCTATAGGTTGAATGCTTGTTAGCTAAATTTCTCACACTTTTAGAGAAGTAGCCATGTTAGTCTGTAGCTTCACGTAGCACCTTAGAGACTAACAAACATGTATGTATTTATGTACTAATATAATTTATATTTATGTATTATTTATTAATAATCAGTATTATTAATCTGATGAAGTGAGTCATTCATGATAGCTCATTAACTAACAAATAAATGTGTTAGTCTTTGAGGTTCTACAGGATGGCTTGGTTTTTATGCACACTTTTTGAGGCTTCTTTGCACTTTCACTCCTTCCTACCCACTGCATTCATCTCACTTCATTTCATCTTCCTCTCTCATGCAAACACACTTCAGAGCTCCAGTATGCTTCTTTACCCAGGCAGCCTTATCAGGTCTCACCAGCTCTTTTTGTTAGTTGAAATGACACTGCAGGAGGGAGCATCAGTAATCAATCTGCACTCTATCTGCTAGACTTTGGACAACAACTCTACTAAAATCTGTAGGGATCAAGGAACCCAAGAATCCATTTCCTTTTCCCAAAATCTAGTGAACCCCCCATTCTGGCAATTGAAAACAGAGACTATCATACCTTATTAGAAATGCTGGCAAAAGGAGTTTGTCATGGCATTGGTAGTAAAGTGGATAATTATTTGAACTTTCTTAAAAGATTTGGTTTTGTTCAAAACCTGGGTTTAAAATCACCTTATGTTTTTCCAAAACTTATTTGCCAAGAACTAAATGAGATGTTTTAGTATAATGGGTTGTATTTCTTTTCAAGATTATATTGAATCACTGGTGTGCTTTAAATAAGATATTTAGAGGAGCAATACACTGTTTTCAATGCATTATGCATTCTGTATTTCTGTATTCTGGCCCTCTCTTTATGTTATCAGTTGTGGCTACATTTTCCTAGGAACAGACCAGAAAAAATACATATTTGTTTGTGCTGCAACTCCACCGTTCAATGTATCAAAAGATTTTTGGTGAGATTTTATTTCTGTGCACAAAGAGTGTGAGGCAACTGACAATATTACTTTTGTATATTAGATCTGGTCATGACTATTATATTCTAGGATATGTGTGGGTTACATTCATAATGTGGTTTGTATACATATATATCACCAATATAAAATCTTGATGATAATAAAAACACAGCTATTAAAAGATGTTAGAACTTTGGGAATTAGAACAAGGTCACCTGGCAGTGTCTAATGAGGCCACTCTCCTTAATACAAGGCTAATTATTTCTTTGTGGAACATACTGTAACAAAAATCACTAATCTTTAATTTAGAGGGAAAAAGAGAGAGAGTGATATTTGTTAATTCAAAAAAAGTATTTGCAGCAAAGAGTGATTAAGTTAATAATGTTTTATTGTTACAATTCCATTAGTACATTAAAGAGTGGCAAACGTTGTTTGTATAATATCTCATGTATTTCACTGTTTAAATAACCTGTTTAAATAATACTATTATTGCATGTGTTGTCATAATCATCCAAGAGCACAGGAGAAAATTATTTTTCTTTCCTTTTCTTTTCTTTTATGTTAAACATTTGTATGTGTTGGGAAAAACTAGATTATACATCATAAATGATTTACATGACACTTTGTTATTTAACTTCTTCAAATGACATTTCTTTGACAGCCACAGCCAGTCTGCCATTAACCTTCAGAATTATTATGTTTTCAATAGTTAAAGAGTATGGATTAATTTTTAGTTTAGATTATGTATAATATAGTCAATAGAGAGAGGGTGGATATTTGCCCCAACAGGTATTACTCTTTTGAAACGCTGACCTATTTCAGATGCTTGGACACAGAAAATTAAAATCAGTCTTTTACAAGTACACCTGTACATTTATGTTGTGTTGTGTTGTGTTAAAAACAAATGAACAAAAATTTCCATGAGAAATAAAGCAGGCAGAATTTCTCATTCTTTAAGGTCTTCCATTTGAATCCTGTCATAATTCTTCCCACTGGTAGATATTGTACATTTAATACTCATTCATAACTTACCCTTTCTAATATAGGTATCTATTCGGTCATTAAATTATTTTCTTTATCCAATGCATGATCTCATGTTGGAACCCAGATCTCCACCTTCCTTTTTAAGCCTCTTCCCCCACTTTCACTCCCACACACACACGACAACAGCATGGGCCAGGGCCTGAGCTGCTGGGGGCCGCTGAGCCTGGGCGGGGCGTGCGGAGTGGGCTGTGAGGGCAGAGGTGACACCCACGGCCCGGGTTGCTGAGGGCTTTGGGGAGGGGAGAACTGCTGTAGTGTGGCCCTGCTGTCCGAGAACTGGCGGTGAAGGGATCCCTCTCTTTTAGCCATAATATTTTAACATCCAGCAACCTTGTATGCACTATATTGCATGTACTATGTACTAGTTTGAGATAGTCTAACGTCCAGCAGACAGCATTCAGACTAGTGTTCCCTCCTCAGAATGGCATTCCAATTAAGAAAAAAGAGCTGTGAGATATGGTAAGTCTGCCGGGGTAGAGAAGCATACTAGAGCTCAGAAGTATGTTTGGAGGAGAGAGGGAGTTGAAGTGACCAGAGGCAAGTACTGGGGGGGCTGGAAGGAGTGAAAGATCATGGAAACCTCAAAAAGCATCAATACATTTAGCTAACTGTTCAACCTTTAATGGATGTCTCTATAATGATTTCTGAAGATTAAGTGGCTCATCCATCACTGATTTCAGACTGTATACACTGCATCTAAAATAAAAGGTCCAGAATATAATCAGGGTTGACGAGTGTAAAGTAATGAACATTGGAAAATATAATCCCAACTGGACATGCAAAATGATGGAGTCTACATTAGGAGTTGCCACTCAAAGTCACCATGGGTAGTTCTCTGGAAACTCCCTCTCAGTGCACAGCAGTAATCAAAAAGGCTAACAGTAAGTTAGGAACTATTAGGGAAAGGATGGGAAATAAGACAGGACATATCGTAATTCCACTATATAAATCTATAGTGCAGCCATACGTTGAATATTATGCAGTTGTTGTCACCCCATCTTTATAAAGGATATTGTGGACCTGGAAAAGGTTCACAGAAGTGCAACAAGATGATCAAATGTATTACATGGCTTTCATTTAAGGAGAAACCAGAAAATCAAGACTGTTCATCTGAAAAATAGATGATTAAAAGAAGGATGGGACAGAGTCTTTTTTTTTCTTTTTCTGCAGGAAGTGAATAATGTTATTTATCTTTTCACGTAATACAAGTAGGGTTCACCAATGAAATTAATAGGCAGAAGGTTTCATAGCAACAAGAACAACTTTTTCATGAAACACTAAGTCAACCTGTGGAACTCATAATAGTGCAGTTGGCTCAAGAAAGAACTAATTAAGTTCACACTGGGAAGGTTCATCAATGGTTCTTAGCCAGAGTGGTCAGGGACAGAATCACATGCTTGGAGTGACTCTAAACCTCTGACTTCCAGAAGCTGGATGTAGAAAAGAGGGCTGGAGCATTCTGTGACTGGCCTGTTCTGTACACTCCCCTAAATCTCTGGTACCCCGTCAGAGACATGACTGTCAGAAATTGTCAGAAACGGATCATAGTCTGACCCAGTGTGGCATCTCTTATGTTCTGTTTTCTCTTGGATCACTAGCAGCTTGTGAAATCAGCAACTGCACATATATGGCAGATGAATGTACCAGTTACAGGGTAGCATACATCTGTGGCTGTATTCTTCAGAGTGATTGTAAAACTGGCACTTTCTTACTTAATGAGTCTGCTGTGACATTTTCTGACTTCAGTGACAAATTGTGCTTTTAACTCCTTTTATCTCAATTCACTTAACACAGCTAGAACCTTAATTTGATTCTTCATCTTTCCTGTGAATCAATAGCTTTGTTAAGTAAAATTGTATTTGTTACTAATGTGCAAATCTACTGAAGGAAATAGTTCTGAACTGATGTCACTCTAGGCATAAACTGAAGACAATGGAATTGAGGAAGTGCAAGAAAGGGTCTCATTAGGATGGCAGAGACTTTATTTCTATTAATGACATAATGGGAAAGAGCCCTGTTTGACTCTCCTGTCCTAGGAGGATAAATACCTAGCACATATGTTGTAGTATCAAGTGAAATAAATAAAGGTACAGGGGTGGCAGTTAGGAAATCATCTTTTTACCTGTACATCAAATGTATTTAACATGGAAAACATTAAGGCCATTTCTACACATGCCTTATATAGCTGTATAGAAACGCAGCCCCCGGGGATCTCATGGAAGGAAATCCTCCTTCCGGAAGCCCTGTCTCCCTGATAATAGCGCTTCTATACAGCTATTTTGGAGTCCAGAAGAGCTTCTTACGGACTCCAAATCATGTGACCATATGCTAATGAGGTGCCAGAAGTTTATATCCACACCTTATTAGCGTTTTCCAGGCTGTTCATTAGCATGCCGCTTTCGGAACAAGTGGTATGTGTAGAAAGGGCTGAAGGGAATAAAGGGAAATTGCTCACACACCAAGTTTTAAAGAGTAACTCCACAGAGTAAAGCTGCACTTTGAGACAGGATCAATCCCATACCAAGCCTGATCTTATGAGTGCATAATATATTGCAAAAATTCCACTCCTAGCAAAAAGCCAAATCTATGTGAAGACTGTAAACTATGTTTCATAACGTAGAATCACTAATCAGAGAAGCTACTCCAGCCTCCAGTCTCACAAATGAAAACTTGGATGTAATTGAAAAACTGGTGAAGGCTTCAGGTGCCACAGTGATTTAAATTAATTTTTTGCAGGTGTATATAGATTCTTTTGTTGTGTCTGTTATAACCCCTCTGACAAAGCCTGCTAATGTGCATGACCATGGCTAGAGCCACACTGCAGGGGCAGATTGACCTGCTGAGGGTCGATCTTCCAGTGTTACATTTCATGCATGCATGAAATGATGCTCCCAGGGGCAGATGTTGGCTCGTTCTCCTCACGTGAGATGAGGAATAAGGAAGGTCGATAGAAGAAATGCTCCCATTGACCATCCTCTATGTGGACAGACATGGAAGTTGACCGTGAATAAATTGGCATAGCTAAAGTGGATTATCAGTGGTCAACTTCTACGTCTGGTATAGACATAGCTTCTGTGAGGTATTATCGATGACTGCTCATGTCTGTACTCTGCCATGATATTAGATAATGTTTTCACGTCTTAACAGAAAGGTTGAGAAGTAAGGTGGACTCGTTGCATTAGCCACAATGATTGCTCCTGTTTGTACTAACAAAGCATTACTTAACTTAGATCCCTAACATTTAACAAATATTTGAGTAGTAACAGAGAGAAAGCCGTGCTAGTCTATATACTATGAAAACAAAAAAGCAGTCCAGTAGCACTTTAAAGACTAACAAAATCATTTATTAGGTGATGAGCTTTCGTGGGACAGACCCACTTCTTCAGATCATACCATACCAGAACAGACTCAATATTTAAGGCACAGAGAACCAAAATTACTATTACGTGATTACTATTTTTGGTTCTCTGTGCCTTAAATATTGAGTCTGCTCTGGTATGGCTCTGATCTGAAGAAGTGGGTCTGTCCCACAAAAGCTCATCACCTAATAAATGATTTTGTTAGTCTTTAAAGTGCTACTGGACTGCTTTTTTGTTAACAAATATTTGTTAGAGCCAACACTTTCAGAAGAGGTGATTCATTTTGTGTGTCTCAGCTTTCAGGGGCTCACCTGGTGCCTGACTTTCAGAGTTCCTCTGGACTTGACTGTCAGAGTTCCTCTGGACTACCTGTGATTTCAGACCCAGTGTACCTCAATGGAGTGCCCAAAAATTAAGGTAAACAAAATATATGAGCACTTTTTAAAACATGACTGAAAAATGTATGCATTTGTGATCAGTCCTCAGCTTGGTGCAGTGCTAAAGAGGTAACCTTTTGCAAGTGGTGATTTAAACAAAAGAGGGAAAGTTTAGGGATATGCACTGCCTTTTCCCATTGTGTGCTTCAGTTCTGTGAACACCCAAAAACTACTGTGAGTGTGACAGGAAAACATGACCCGATGATGTTTTTCATTAACAGCTATTGCTTGACATTTGAACCCTGTTTTTAAGAGTTCAAGTGTCTCAGAGTTACATGATGCATCAAATTCTATATTTAGGAAGAACAACTGCAAGCTATGCCAGGAATTCACTTGTACACTTAGCTTCTAAACTCAGTTCCACTCCAGCCCTCAGCAGCTCTCAGTACCATACAGGCACAAAGCACTCTAGCTATTTCAGACACATTTAAAGGATCACAGTCAAGACCTCGGCTGACTGAAGAAGGTGTCTCTTTCAGCATCGAAAAGAAGTGTATATACTCACTTGACGGTTTGAAACTTTTCTTATATAAATAAATAAGTAAACTAACCTGAAGGGGTCATTTGTAAATTCAGGAGATTCTGTGAAGTGTCTGAAGAAGTTATAGTTCGCTGTTTAGTTTAACATCTTATGCAGCATATTAATGTGTTAGTGTTGATTGCTATTGCTACTGCTTTATAATCTATGGGGATCTTAAAAGATTTAAAACAGAAAGCTGCTTTAACACTTAGTGACATCACAGGCAAAACTATGTAGCAGCGTGAATAACATACCAGAAATCTGCTTAAAAACTGGTAAAAAATTGGTTTGGGATGAGAGGAGAGGGTGTCGGAGAGAGGTAAGTTTTCTTCACTGTAACTGTAGCTGCATACAGTAGTAGAGTCAGAGACAACTGTTATCAAAAGCTTTATATATTATTGTATGTGTCTGCAGAATGTAGTCAGTTTATTCCTGGCAAAGTGGAGGCTTCTCCTCAATACCAGTTAGGTTTCACATTGATGTAGTTCCTGCAAGTCTTTTATAAGAAAACAGACAGCAGTTTTCTGGCTAAAACACCTTTGGTGTTTGATTTCATGAGAACAGCAGGAGGTAAGAGAACAGCATTCAGTGTCTGTTTGTTAGTTGGTTTTTATTTTCTCCTGCTGTGTACCTGCAGTGGGATTATGAAAGATGTCATTATGATAATACCTTGTGCATCACAGCCATATTTAAAACAAATGAATAACAAATCATTCAGTCCAGCACCTCTTTCTGCACCCTGCTCAGGAATTATTTTTATCTGAAGAAGAGAAAATAACTGTTTTTCAAACTCATTCTAGAATACTGACTAATTCCTTCCTATCAGATATTCTTGTTCATGAGCGATTGCACTACAAAGTAAAGGAGTTTGCATTGCAAGTTAGACAATAAATAGCAACAAACTGAAATAAGAGGGCCAGTGCTTTCAAAAGTTTGCCTTTGCATGCAGGCCGTAAAAGATATAGGTAAGGTGCTCGGAAGCTTGAGAACAAAGCTCTGTGTGTGTGTGTGAAAGATGTTGGTTGGCAAAGGGGTTTAAACGCTTAACTGATAGTGATCTGAACTGACGTTTGTTCATATTTGCATATCTGCTCAAAATGTCAGAAAGAACAGAATGTGGGTAACAGCATTTTTGTTGACAATCTCTCAGATATACATGGAAAAAATGAAAGCATTTATAAAAATACATATTTATTGATTCATGGCAGTCTTTGTGTGGTCAGAGATAAAGCTATTGCAGTAAACTAAGTTTTATTTCTATACAGTTGACGGTCAGTAGTTGTGCTAGAGGTGAAATGGGGGGAGGGTAGGAGGAGAGGGAATGCAGCCAGAGAAGGTTGTCTATTTTTACTCATCAGTATGCTGTTGTCCTGGTTTCATTGGCAATAATGAGGGCAGCATTGACTAGAAACTAAAAAAAATCACCTCCTCCAAAAGCAATCCTACTCAGTTGTATCATACATCTCTTTAGGATCTGGTGTCTGATTGCAATCAGTTTCAACGCAAGCTTCTTAGTAACTCACAACATATTACAAAATCTAAAATGGCTCGGGTTAACAAAAGATGTTCTAAGCAAAGATTTAATCTAATTCCTCACCCCTCCGCCCCCATGTTTTATAATGGCCAAATGCCCATGGAAGCATATATCAGCTGTTTCACATGAGGTGAGGGAGCATGCTGCCTTACACTGATAGCTTTAACTGCACTTTCATTGCTGCACTGGTTTTAAAGTAGTCCCATGGTATTTTTAAATTTGTATGGCTACGTCTACACGTGCAGCCAACATCGAAATAGCTTATTTCGATGTTGCAACATCGAAATAGTCTATTTCGATGAATAACGTCTACACGTCCTCCAGGACCGGCAACGTCGATGTTCAACTTCGACGTTGCTCAGCCCAACATCGAAATAGGCGCAGCGAGGGAACGTCTACACGTCAAAGTAGCACCATCGAAATAGGGATGCCAGGCACAGCTGCAGACAGGGTCACAGGGCGGACTCAACAGCAAGCCGCTCCCTTAAAGGGCCCCTCCCAGACACAGTTGCACTAAACAACACAAGATACACAGAGCTGACAACTGGTTGCAGACCCTGTGCCTGCAGCATAGATCCCCAGCTGCCGCAGAAGCAGCCAGAAGCCCTGGGCTAAGGGCTGCTGCCCACGGTGACCATAGAGCCCCGCAGGGGCTGGAGAGAGAGCATCTCTCAACCCCCCAGCTGATGGCCGCCATGGAGGACCCAGCAATTTCGACGTTGCGGGACGCGGATCGTCTACACGGTCCCTACTTCGACGTTGAACGTCGAAGTAGGGCGCTATTCCTATCTCCTCATGAGGTTAGCGACTTCGACGTCTCACCGCCTAACGTCGAAGTTGCTGCCGCTACTTCGAAGTAGCGCGCACGTGTAGACGCAGCTTATGTGTGTTAATTTCCTTTTCCTCAGTTTTCATGTTTAGTAGTAGGCATCCTTCAGTCTGCATAGACTATGGATCGCGCCCTTTATAGTTTCAATTGAGGACTTCATTTACAGCGTCTACTGTGACTGTGAAGACCCACATGAGAGTGACAGTCCTTGCTGCATCTCTTGCAGATGTGGTGGGTGTCTGCCTTAGTGTGCTTTTTGTGCACTCGCTTCTCCTCTGCTAGCTGTCTGATCGTCACCTCGCCCTTCTGAAGGCCCTTGTGTAACCCCTGCCTCCATCTGCTGCGGTCGTCTGCTAGTTCTTCCCAGTTGTCCAGCTCGATGTCTACCTCTCTGAGGTCTCTCTTGCAGACATCTTTGTAGTGCAACTGGGGGCGTCCAGGAGGTCTTTTGCCAGAGGCTAGCTCACCATACAGGATGTCTTTTGGAATCCTTCCATCGTTCATCCTGTGGATGTGGCCAAGCCAGCAGAGCCGACGCTGCCTGAGGAGGGTGTGCATGGCTGGGATTCCAGCTTGCTCGAGGACGGCGATGTTGGTCACTCTGTCCTTCCATGATATTCCAAGGATGCGACTGAGGCAGCGCAAGTGGAAGACGTTCAGCCTTTTTTTCCTGGCAGGCATACAGGGTCCAAGTCTCGCTGCCATAAAGGAGGGTGCTGAGGATGCAGGCTCTGTAGACTTGCATTTTGGTGTGTGTACAGCTTGTTGTTATTCCACACTCTCTTGCTGAGTCTGGACAGAGTTGTGGCCGCTTTTCCGATCCTCCTGTTTAGCTCAGTGTCCAACGACAGGGTGTCAGTGATGGTGAACCCGAGGTAAAAGAACTCGTGGACAACCTCTAATGTATAGTTGTCAATGGTGATTGATGGGGATTCAGCAACATCCTGACCGAGTACGTTTGTCTTCTTTAGGCGGATGGTAAGCCCAAAGTCCTTGCATGCTTTGGAGAACTGATCCAGCAGTTTTTGAAGCTGGTCTTCTGTGTGAGACACTACAGCAGCATTGCCTGCGAACAGCATGTTTCTGATGAGGACTTCCCGCACCTTAGACTTAGCTTTCAGCCTTGCAAGATTAAACAGTTTCCCATCAGATCTTGTGTGCAGCAAGATGCCCTCTGTTGAAGATCCAAAGGCATGCTTCAGGAGGAGTGCGAAGAAGATCCCGAACAATAGGGGAAAAGATCAGAGTATAAGTGAACTACACTTTTTCCATGTATAAACCATAACAGATCATATCTTTCTAACAGTTCAGGGGTTTTTAGAATCTCTGAAATGCAATCACTGAATACCACCACTGTGCATTAATAAAAGTTTGCTTTGTATCAGTCATCTGGGAAAACAATTACTTTCTGTGCACAGTAGCAGCTTAAAAAATGAATTTTGCCATTCACTTCAGTGAACCAGGATTTCACATCTCAAGTCAGTCTAATGGATGGAACGATGGACAATGAAGTTGTTTAAACTGTCTCTGGCTTTAGGTTATCACAGTGCAAAAACATCTGGAATTGTACAATTTATAGTATGTATGATGGGTGTTTTGAAATCCTGAAATCCTTACCCTGACCTACCCAAACTGAAAACAAGCCCCTCAGAAAAGACAAGAAAAAACAAGTGCAGAATTCAACCCTATGAAATTGCTTCAGTGAAACTGAGGCCAGAAGGTGATTCTTGTTTTTTACTGAGCTCCTTGATTTGAGGGTCAGTAGGACTGAATAAGTGGTGTGGTGTGAATTTATATGTTCTCGGTATCAGTATTTCAGTTTTTATCTGAATGGTTTCCAATCTTAATTCCTTGCTTTGCTATTGCTCAAAAATAGCAATTTTACTTAATATAAATGTTTGAGGGGAAGGGCCTCAGAGGCCTGAAGATTTCCGAGGAGGACTTTGTAACAGCAACAAAGGGTCCTGTGGCACCTTATAGACTAACAGAAAAGTTTTGAGCATGAGCTTTCGTGAGCACAGACTCACTTCTTCAGATGCTGGTCTTGGAAAATCTGCAGGGCCAGGTATAAATAAGCTAGAGCAAGGGTGGGGATAACAAGGTTAGCTCAGTCAGCAAGGGTGAGGCTTACTACCAGCTGTTCATCTGGAGGTGTGAACACCAAGGGAGGGGAAGCTGCTTCTGTATTTAGCCAGCCATTCGCAGTCTTTGTTTAAGCCAGAGCTGAGGGCGTCGAATTTGCAGATGAATTGTAGCTCAGAAATTTCTCTTTGGAGTCTGGTCCTGAAATTTCTTTGCTGTAGGATAGCTACTTTTAAGTCTGCTACTGTGTGGCCTGGGAGATTGAAGTGCTCTCCTACGGGTTTTTGTATATTGCCATTTCTGATATCTGATTTGTGTGCATTTATTCTTTTACGTAGAGACTGTCCAGTTTGTCCGATGTACATAGCAGAGGGGCATTGCTGGCACATGATGGCATAAATTATATTGGTAGATGTGCAGCTGAATGAACCCACGATGGTGTGGCCGATCTGGTTAGGTCCTGTAATGGTGTTGCTGGTGTAGATATGTGGGCAGAGCTGGCAACGAGGTTTGTTGCATGGATGCGTCCCTGAGTTAGAGTGACTGTGGTGCCGTGTATAGTTGCTGGTTAGGATTTGCTTCAGGTTGGCAGGTTGTCTGTGGGCAAGGACTGGTCTGCCTCCCAAGGCCTGTGATCCCCCACTTTCACAGGCCTTGGGAGGCAGACCAGTCCTTGCCCACAGGCAACCTGCCAACCTGAAGCAAATCCTAACCAGCAACTACACACGGCACCACAGTCACTCTAACTCAGGGACCCATCCATGCAACAAACCTCGTTGCCAGCTCTGCCCACATATCTACACCAGCAACACCATTACAGGACCTAACCAGAACGGCCACACCATCGTGGGTTCATTCAGCTGCACATCTACCAATATAATTTATGCCATCATGTGCCAGCAATGCCCCTCTGCTATGTACATCGGACAAACTGGACAGTCTCTACGTAAAAGAATAAATGCACACAAATCAGATATCAGAAATGGCAATATACAAAAACCCGTAGGAGAGCACTTCAATCTCCCAGGCCACACAGTAGCAGACTTAAAAGTAGCTATCCTACAGCAAAGAAATTTCAGGACCAGACTCCAAAGAGAAATTTCTGAGCTACAATTCATCTGCAAATTCGACGCCCTCAGCTCTGGCTTAAACAAAGACTGCGAATGGCTGGCTAAATACAGAAGCAGCTTCCCCTCCCTTGGTGTTCACACCTCCAGATGAACTGCTGGTAGTAAGCCTCACCCTTGCTGACTGAGCTAACCTTGTTATCCCCACCCTTGCTCTGGCTTATTTATACCTGGCCCTGCAGATTTCCAAGACCAGCATCTGAAGAAGTGAGTCTGTGCTCATGAAAGCTCATGCTCAAAACTTTTCTGTTAGTCTATAAGGTGCCACAGGACCCTTCGTTGCTGTTACAGATCCAGACTAACACGGCTACCCCTCCGATACAAGGAGGACTTTATAATTTAATGGTGTCTTATTTTTCTTCAGTCTATACACAAATGAATTTGAGAGATTTTTGAGACTCTGGAAGTCATACAATAGACACATTTATTCATTAAAAGCGTATTCTTCAGAATTACATTTTTATTTCAAAGGCCAGATTCAGACTCAAGGCATCAGTAACCTGAACATATGAGGGAACAGTAACAACACTATGTTTGCCCCAAACTTTTTCCTTTTGCTATTTGTTCACTCTAGGAAGTCCTTAATATCTTACAAATTTCTGATCCCCCCTCACTATTACTTTTAAAATGTGAAAGCAATATCACCATTTCTGGCTATGAAATATTAACCAAGGAAGCTCAGGTGTTATCACCCCCTCAGGTATTAGAAGGGAGTATCTAAGCAACTCTGAAAATGACACTGAAAGAGTAGATGGGAGGATGAAATAGATTCCTGTCAAGAAGTAGCATGGGTTAAGCTCTAGTTTATCAAGCTGTGCTATCAAAGTGTCAGAGCCTGTAACAGTTTCTGGTTTTGCTTTCAGGGATAAGGCGCTCTCCTAAGAATGTCAAAACAGCCAGTTTCAAATGTCAGATCCATTCAGGTAAGAGCCAGTACTTAAATTTCTAATACCAGAAGATAATAAATCTCTACATCAGTTGCTTGGCAATCTCCATTTTGTTTGTAATGAACAACACACAACTGTTAGCTAGTGACTATTTTAAAAAAAGAATAAAAGTTTAGGTTTGTAGCCAGGAAAGCACATAAAAATGTTGACCTGAGGAATTGCTGATTTGAACAGACTTGCTAAACACAACAGGATAATCCACAGAATTTCCATAGGTACAGCCAATCAGTATTATAAAGAAATCCCATGTCTGTAAACCCTGGGGCTACGGTTACACTAGCAAGTTTTGCTAACCAAACTCTGGTTTTGTCAACAAAACTGGTGGAATGTCCACACACAAAATGCATTTTGTCTACAGTTTGTCAACAAAACTCAGCACTTTCGCTGGCAACATTCTGCCTCTCAACAATGAGGCATAATGCTGCTGTCAACAGATTGTGTTGACAAAAAGCTGTGTGAACAATCTGGGGACCCTTCTCTAGACAGACAGGCCATCCAGAACAATGGGCAGTCCTGTCTGTTGTGCTCCTGAGTGCCTGTCTTGTCGAGAGAGCAGCCAGGTACTCTTCCAATTGGCTTTTGTGTGTGGTCGCCCTCTGTCAACAGAAGCTTTGTTGGGAAATCTCTTCTGACAGTGACGTCTGTCAACAGAGCACTGTAGTGTAACTGTAGCCTTGGAGTTTTTCTAGAATTTATACCATTGTGATAGAAGTATGGGATACGTAGGTGACACAAGTTTTAATGTTGCTTATTTTAATCTCCTTATTCTTTTGTACAACAAAATATATAGTTCCAATATTCAGTTTAACCACATTGTTATTCATACAGATATTTTATGGGAAAGCTAACATAAATTTGAGTAATCAGCTGCAAGACTGTGCCAGGTAGAGGTGTGTGCACCTTCTGGTTAATTGTTTTTCTTAGTGTGTTTTACATACATCAACTATAGAACAGTTGCAAGATGAACAAAGTATGGTGAAAAATTCTTCTTCCACTGAAGTCAATTGCAAAACTGCCATTGATTTCAGTATGAGCAGGAACTGATCGTAAAATAGTAAGAGCTAAACTTGTTTGTTTGCTTGCTTTTTTAGTTAAACCAAAGATGAGCCTAGAAATCTCTAGGCTGTCAGTTCACAGAGGTTGGTTACTATGTGATTTCTGGGTCCTAAAGGCTGTCTGTGCCAACAAGTACCAGATATCATTCACAGACTTAGATCATACAGGTTGAAGCTCTCTAGTCTGGAACCCTTTGAACCTGACCAGTGCTGAACGAGGGAATTTGCTGGACCACAGGAGGTCAGTATTGTCTAGCAGCATTACCAACATTTTCAAGGCTCACTGGGCTCATGGAAGAAATTTAGGGGCAAATTACGCCAAATAACAGCACAGAACACTGAACGCCAGGACTGGTGGCTGTAAAAAAACTTTATGGGACTGTGGGTAACTTGGCCACACCCATGATAAGTGATCATTCAGCTAACTAAAATCATGCCAGTTTACAGATGTGGCTGAATGAGAGAGTGACAGACTAGAAAGGTTCAACCTGTATTAGATTTTAAACTCATACAAATCTTTTAATAAAGAATATTTAATATTACAGAACACATACATTTTTGTATGCACATTTTAAATACCCCAGCCTTGTCAGTTCATATTAACCAAAAATGATGTTCTTGTGCTATTGTACCCCCATATTCTTTATGGAAATATGCTTACAAATAGGAATATTCCTATCTTGAATTATGCTTCATGCAAAATACTGCTTGTAACCCGTCAATAGAATGCTTGTGATCCCCTGTATGTGTATATTCTATTTCTGTGGGTATATCATTCCCGTATTTGAACTTAGAAATATGAAGCATAAGCGTGTTTACTAAGCGAGACATGCTAAAAGAGTGCCATGAGTGGTACTCAAGGAGCTTACTGTCCCACTACTTAGTATAATGCACTATGAATAGTTTTGCTTCTTCTGTGAGTCCAGACTATGGTTGGTCCGACAGAGTCATGTGACCAGGTCACCTTATGCTGGAAACCATTTGGAATGCTTTACTTTTCCACTCAAGGTGAGAAAATTTTGAACTGGACACAAAGAATTCCCACCTTGGGGAAAACCTGTATAAAGACATGAAACCAGACCATAGGGGGCTGCTGCCAAGGGCTACGTCTACACGTGCACGCTACATCGAAGTAGCTAATTTCGAAGTAGAGACATCGAAATAGGCTATTTCGATGAATAGCGTCTACACGTCCTCCAGGGCCGGCAACGTCGATGTTCAACTTCGACGTTGCGCAGCCCAACATCGAAATAGGTGCAGCGAGGGAACGTCTACACGCCCAAGTAGCACACATCGAAATAGGGATGCCAGGCACAGCTGCAGACAGGGTCACAGGGAGGACTCAACAGCAAGCCGCTCCCTTAAAGGGCCCCTCCCAGACACACTCAGCCTGCACAGCACGCGGTCTGAGGAGCCATAGGCACACAGACCCCGGGCGCCGCAGTCATGGACCCCCAGCAGCAGCAGCAGCAGCAGCCAGAGGTCTACCCAGCCCTCCCGGCAGGAGCAAGGCTTGCCCTGTTCCATGCCATGCGGGAGGCAGCTGAGCACCTCCTTGCTACACCAGAGGAGGAGCTGCCCCCAGGGCAGCAGGGCTCAACCCCCAACCCTGCAGCACCCCGCCCCCCCCCGCCTCACACGCCGGCGGCTGTGGAGCTACCCCACCAGCACCGACTGGTGGGAGCAGCTGGTGCTTGGGGAGTGGGACGATGACCGCTAGCTCAGGAACTTCAGGATGAGCCAGCAGACATTTATGGAGCTGTGCCAGTGGCTCACCCCCGCACTCAGGCACCAGGACACGGCCATGCGGCGTGCCCTCACAGTGCAGAAACGGGTCGGCATCGCTGTCTGGAAGCTGGCCACTCCCGACAGCTACCGATCCGTGGGGCAGCAGTTTGGTGTCGGCAAGGCCACCGTCGGGGCTGTCCTCATGGAGGTAAGAGAACCCACGGGGGGTGGGCAGGGCAGGGGAGGGGGGCCCGGGCACAGGAGGGCAGGGGAGGGGAGGGGAGGCCAGGGCGGGGGAGGGCAGAGGAGGGCAGGGCAGGGGAGGGGCCCCGGGCACAGGAGAGCAGGGCAGGGCAGGGCCATGCACACCCTGCTTACCCCTCATTGGTGCTGTCCCATGTGCTTTCTCGGCAGGTTGTGCGTGCCATCAACGCCATGCTCCTGCACAGGCTCGTGAGGCTGGGGGACCCAGATGCCACCATCGCGGCCTTTGCCACCCTGGGCTTCCCCAACTGCTTCGGGGCTGTAGATGGGACTCACATCCCCATCCGCGCCCCGCATCACAGTGGAGGATGATACCTGAATCGCAAGGGCTACCATTCTGTCGTCCTCCAGGCCTTGGTGGACAGCCGGGGACGTTTCCAGGACATTTATGTGGGCTGGCCTGGCAGCACCCACGACGCCCGGGTTTTCCGGAACTTGGGCCTGTGCCGCCGGCTGGAGGCGGGGACCTACATCCCCCAGCGGGAGATCCCTCTGGGGGACACCACCATGCCCTTCTGCGTCATCGCAGATGCGGCATACCCCCTCCGGCCGTGGCTCATGCACCCGTACACGGGCCATCTCTCCGCTAGCCAGGAGCGCTTCAACGAGCGCCTGAACCACGCGCGCCAGGTGGTGGAGCGCTCATTTGGCCGCCTGAAGGGACGCTGGAGATGTCTCCTGACCCGCCTGGATGTGGGCCCCAACAACATCCCCCAGATTGTGGGTGCCTGCTGTGCCCTGCACAATTTGGTGGAGAGCAAGGGGGACACCTTTTTCCGGGGCTGGGCTGCGGAGGCCAGCAGGGCAGACGTCCAGCCACCTGCTGCCCCCAGTCGGCAGGTGGACCCTGAAGGGACCCGGGTCCGGGAGGCCCTGCGGGCCCACTTCAATGATGAGGCCGCGGGGTGAACTCTGCCCAGGCCCCCCCACTGCCCGCCCCTTCCTCCACCACACTCCTGCCCCAACGCCCACACCATGGAGCACCCCACTGCACCCCCCTCCCACTTTTCGTGGACAAATGACAGCACGCACTTGTGGCTGAACTTAAACTTCTTTTTCTTTCAGAACCTTTTTTTTTAACTGTAAATATATGAACCAAGAACAAACTATCTACAAACATGTGGAAACAAACTAATATGTACAAAAATAAAACAATACAAACAAACAAGTGTCCTCAATAATAAAAAGAAAACCAGGGAGAATAAAGGGGAGAACTATTTACATGGGGGGGATGGGGCAAACGGGGGGCAACAAATAAGAGGGTCCAACTATATACAAGGGGGGGGGCCACGTCCCGGGCCCCTCGTCCCTATAGCCCGGCACTAGGCGTGGGCAGCCGGGAGCCCCGACGCGGTCGCAGCCCTGTCCGGGGCTGGCTGGGGGCGGGCCGGACCGGAAGGTAGGATGCCCGGCGAGTCTCTGGTGGCTCCAGGGTCCCTCGGCGCTCCGGCCCTCGGCGGTGGGTGGCGGGGCGATGGCAGACAGGATGGCGACGGGCAGAGCAGCTGGTGGTGGTGCTGCAGGAGTAGGCAGGGCGGGCGATGTGGCGGCCGGCGCGGCATGGGGGGCCAGGTAGTCCACCAAGCGGTTAAAAGTCTCCATGTAGGCCCCCCATGCCTCCTGGCGCCAGGCCAGCGCCCGCTCCTGCAGCTGCAGGTGCTGCTCCGCGACCTCCAGCTGCCGACGGTGGATGGCCAGCAGCTGGGGGTCTGTCGCCGTCGGGTGGTGGTGGTGCGGGGTCCGCCGTCTAGCCCGCCGTGGGGCCGGTTGGTCCTCGGCCGAGGGGCTGGCCTGGAGCGAGGGTCCCGGAGGGCTCTCCGGGACGACTGAGGCCTCGCCGGCGCTCTCTTCCGGTCCTTCAGCTGTTGCAGGTGCGGGACACAGGAGAGGATGGGGGGAAGAAGAATGGAGACAGGCGTTAGTGTGGGCCCCGAGCCGTGGCCTTTGTCCCCCCAGCCCTGTGCTGCAGGTTCCCCATCCCCGTCCCCGGGAGATGCTGCTGTGATGGATGGGGTTCAGGGGTCCCCCTGCCCTGCACCCCATCCCCTGGTGGGAGCGACTCTCACTTCACCCCGCAGGGTCTGACAGCAGGAGAGGTTTCTTAGGCCACAGATGCCCAGTTTCTCCCAGGAGTGACAGCACCAGCTGTCGGAAGAGACAGTCCTTCCAACCCGTCGTGGGGAGAAGACCCGAAGGGGGGCCCCTCTGGGATGCAGCTTTCCCCCTCCTCAGGCTGGCTGCCTTCCAGCTCTCCCTTCCCCTAGCCTCTACCTGTGGCCCCCGCCCTCCCCCCCCAATTCCAAGCCAGCTCGGCTCCTCCCTCCTCTTTGTTCAGGGCAGAGGTGTCACCTGCCAGCTGTAGCCCCAGGATCCTCCTTTGCCCCTGGGAGCTATTCGGCTCTTGTTGCTCATATGTAGCTTGAGTCTCCCTTTTGCACTCCCCCCACTCCATCACATGCTGCTGCTGTGGGGTGTCCCACCCCCTCCTCCCGGGGGCCCCTCGAGGTTCAGCTCCCCCCTGGCCCGGGGATGGGGCATGGCACTGTCATGCGGGGTGGGCGGGGGCAGGGGCTGATGGATGCAGTGCTGTGAGGGCCATGGCCCTGGTGTCCTTGGGGCCATGGCCATGTGAGCATGTGGGGGGCTCTGGACACATATCTCTTACCCCCGCCCCTCAAGCCCAGGGGTGTCCACCTGAGAGGGGTACCTACCTGTCGGTCCGCTCCCACGGTCTGGAGATCCCCAGGGGGCGGAGGCCCTGCTGCTGCTCCGGGATGGCAGGAGGAGGATCTGCAGCCCGGATTCTGCAGAGGAGGAGCCCCCCCCCCTCGTCCTCCTCCTCCTGCCGCGATGTCCCGGGGGTGGCCTCCGGGGGGGGCCCCCGGGGTGCGGGGCTTACCTCCGGGGCAGACTCCGGCTGCAGGGCCTGCTGGGACTCGTCGGCCGAGGTGTCAAGGGTGGCCGGAGGGGAGGAGGTGTGCCGGGGGCCCAGGATGTCCCTGAGCTCCCTGTAAAAGGGGCAAGTGACGGGGGCAGCCCCAGATCGGCCGGCCGCATCCCGGGCCCGGGAGTAACCCTGCCGCAGCTCCTTCACCTTACTCCTGACGTGATCAGGAGTGCGGGCAGGGTGACCCCGGGCAGCCAGGCCGTTGGCCAGCCAAGCAAACACATCCGCGTTCCGCCTCTTGCTCCCCATTACCTGGAGCACCTCCTCCTCGCTCCAGAGCCCCAGCAGGTCCCGCAGCTCGGCCTCCGTCCAGGAGGGGCCCCGCTGCCACTTGCCAGCCTGGCTGCCCTGGCTCCCCTTGGGGGGGGTCCCCAGGGGGCGCTGGGGGGGCTGCCGGGCAGCCATCGCAGCTGGGTGGGGGGCTGAGGGATGTGCAGGCTGGCCGCGTGTGTGGGCTGCCGCCTGCACGATCCCTCAGCTTCCTGCACAGGAAGGGAGTGGGAGGGGACCTTTAAGGGGCCGCTCCATGCGGCCACCATTGAGCTGAGGGGCTGGAGAGAGCGTCTCTCAACCCCTCAGCTGATGGCTGCCATGGAGGACCCAGCAATTTCGACGTTGTGGGACGCGCAACGACTACACGGTTCCTACTTCGCCGTTGAATGTCGAAGTAGGGCGCTATTCCTATCCCCTCATGGGGTTAGCGACTTCGACGTCTCGCCACCTAACATCGAAGTTAACTTCGAAATAGCGCCCGACGCGTGTAGCCGCGACGGGCGCTATTTCGAAGTTAGTGCTGCTACTTCAAAGTAGCGTTCACGTGTAGACACGGCTAAGATGACCCTGGTTACCACATAAGATGACTGCTGGAACCATCTAAGACTGAAGGGGGAAGGATCAGGCCCAAACTAGAGGCTGCCTAGCTTGTGAGAAAAGATAATTTAAACTGCTATTAGGGTAAGAAACTGCATGTAACAAGTTTCTTAGAAAATTAAGCATAGCTGGTGTGTTTTGTTTTATTAAACTTAACCGGCATGTTTTGTTTTATTTTGCTTAGTAGCTTACTTTGATGTGTCTATCATTTGCAACTGCTACCTGTTATACTTTATAAAATCACTTTTGTTTATTAATAAACCTGCTGTCAATAATTGTTATCTGGGACAGGGGACCGCAGCTGTGTACATCTCTCCTTTCATTTATAAATGAGGTGAACAACTGATGAGCTTGCTCTGTAATAACTTTATGCATAGTGAGATGGATTGATCTAGAGTGTTGGTCTCACTGGGGCTGTGCATCTGGGTGCTGTGTCAGGTCCCTTTGCCTGAGCCTTCCCAGAGTTAACTGGATTTCAGTGTCTATGTCACTCTGTTGTTAACTGTGCCCCCAACTCTCTTCCTCTGCTTGGGGAAGAGATCAGAGGTTCTGGCTCAGCAGGACAGGTTTGTGTGATGCCACAGAGAGCAGGTAGGTGGCCTCAGGGTTATTTTCTGCACATTAATGACAGTCTCACAGGGATCTTTGTTACCCAGCTCACTACAGATGTAGTACAAAATAAAGAAAGAAATAAAGAAAAAATGTATTAGCTGACATTTGTACGCCACAGAAAATATAGACAAGGGTTAGTGATTAGGCATCTAGCAGAAAAAAATAAACTAGTTGGTTGGATCAGCTGATTTTAGCCAAAAGGCTAAGGTGCCTCCCCAAATAGCAACTTCTATGACAAATTTTGTCAAATATAATTTTGCAATACATTTTTCCAATATGCAATAGGAAAAATAGTTGAAGGTGTCATAAAAGATTGAAATAGCATAGGAAACACAAAACGTATTTATCATGGTTGATCTACTCTCAGTTTTCCCTTAATAATATTTACATAACTCATTGAGGTATTGTGAATATTAAAGTTTTGGCTTTGAAATCAATGGACATTTTGCCATTGACTTCAGCTGGTGGGTTAGGATTTCTCCCTTTATATATTAGATTTCAAAATAATGTGCATTTTAACGGAATAGTTTTAGGAGATTTGTAACTTGGATCTATAATTTAATCAATTATTAAATATCATATGTGTAAACAAGTTTTTAAAATACATTTTTAAGTAAATTGATTGGGTTTTTCTTTTCTTAAAGAGTAAGGCCGAGCAAACAGTATTTGGTCACTCTCAGAATATTTTCCATACTTCTAAACAAACTTTAAATGTCTAACTTTTGGTACTATTTTTAAAAAGCTTGTGCCACCCAAACCACTAAATTTAATATTAAAAGCAAGTCAAAATGATGAAATAATCTTGCATTACATATTTTAGAAAAAGGAAACAGTGTGGAAACTGGGGTTCTTTTACAACATTTCTATGGAATAATGTTGGAAGCTGCTGCAGTAAGAAAACCTACACTGAACTTTATGTCTATTATACTTGCTCTATGTCAGATCCATGATATAAGGTGGCACTGTTTTTTGTATACTCTACTTTGCATTATATGACCTTTCACTACTACACGCTGACACAGTAGGTCCTACATCCAGGGAAATGACAATGTATATTGACTTACAGATATGGAAATTTAAGGATCCATATCTATATTCTGACATGAAAAATGTAACTGAAGAAGCTGTCGATAAACTGTGTGAAATGCTGTCTATCGTATTAGCTGATAACATATTTTGTCAACATTTACTCCTTTTGCTTTTCCTCTCAGTTAATTTTCTCTGGGTTAGAGCGTTAATGGAGGTCCTCAGTTCTGTTCAGAGCTTGGAAAACTTTCCTATTCTCTCAAAGTATTGTAACACTATTATCTTCAAATGGCCCTACAGAAGCTGTGCTTCTGGATGAATAGGGGGTGACCTTGACTCCATTGAGATCTCACCAGTAACACCCTAATCTGGCCTTCTGGAGTGTTGCAGCACAGTACAACGCACTCAAGCTCTCGGGGCTGTATATTCTGCCTCTGCAACACTCTCAGCCAGAGAATCAAATGACTGTAAAACAAGTCCAGTTCTTGTGCACAGTAGACCCGGTCACTATATAATAGTCCCTGGAGCTGACACAGCATACACTTCATCTCTCCATTTATAGTCAGAGGTAATACTATCTATTAGAGAGACAAGGTGGGTGAGGTAATGTCTTTTATGGGACCAGTTTCTGTTGGTGAGAGAGACAAGCTTTTGAGCGACACAGAGTTCTTTTTCAGGCCTGCATACATATTCATTCTTTTTTTAAAAAGTCTTTGTTTTCAAAGACACATTTAAACTAGCAAGCAACTCTGTCTCTGAATTCTCGTATAGATAACAAATCAGGCACCGAACTCAAGTGCATTGGCACAACTCTAGAATATCCCCATTGATTCCAACAGGGCGAAGGGCTGGCCATACAAAGCTTATGATTAGGGTGGCCAGGGGTTTGTGCTGATTTAGCTTCCTCAACTAGTGAAAAACCTTTGCAACGGCTGATAAAATATTAAGCTGGCCTGGCTGACAAAGCTCACAAGAGGAGGAAGCAGTAGAAATTCTGCCTGCTGTCCTAGGAGGGTGAATCCCTCTTGGGAGGCAAAGGCACAGGTCTAAGGTGAAGAGATAAATACAGGTTAAACCTCTCTCTCCTGCACCTTTGGGACCTGACCAGTGCTGAATGAGAGCATCTACTGGACTGCTGCAGGTCAATGTTTTCTAGCAGCATTACCAACATTTCTACTGCATACCGGGCTCTTCGAAGGGTGAATTACAGCTAAATAACAGCACAGAACACTGAGAGCCAGGACTGGTGTCTGGAAACAAACTTTATGGGACCACGGGAAACTTAGCCACACCCATGATAAGTGGTCATCTGGATAACTAAAATATACCCGATTACGGATGTTGCTGGATGAGGGAGTTCTGGATTAGAGAAGTTCAACCTTTATTGCAATTCCCTGCAACAGTGGAGTGAATTTGATGCATTAATGGCAATTCAAACACTATTAAGTTTAACTCACCAACTGGAGGCTAAAGTGCTTAAGGGACCAACCTTCTTCCCAAAGCATGGAGACCATGTATGCAATTTGGGATCTGAGGCTTCCTGTGTGGCCTCAGACAAGTCAATTAGTCTCTCTTTGCCTCAGATTCCCATTTTATGGACGTGAACCTGAGGCAAAGAGCACTTCTCTTCTTCATAGGGGTATATTAAATACATCAAAGATTGTAAGAGGCTGAGATGGTGCTGAGGACTACATGGGTATGTCAACATTGCAATTTAACGTTCATAACTTATCTCAAATGCTGTGGGCTCACAGCGCTCAGGCTAAGCAGCTGTTTGATTACAATGCAATCAGTTGAGCTGGGACTGCAGCCTGAGCTCTCACCCTGCAGGGTCATACAGCCCAGGCTCCGGTGCAAGCCTGAATGTCGGCAGAGCAATGAACCAGCTCCTCAGTTTGTGCGCAGCCAGTCTGGGTCAGCTAGCTTTCTTACAGACATATTCTGTAAATGCCTCTCATTGCAGCCAAGGTAGGTTTTGACATTGATTTTATTTACTGTAGAATTGAACTGAGTGGTGAACTTCCCTGAGCGCTCCAATCTGTTTGAACCCAGAAGGTTGGGGGACAGGATCTAATTACTTCATGTTCATTTTAAACTGCATCCCCACTACAGTGTGAATTTTACTGTACATATTATTGTGCTTTCATTGCTCTACAGCCTTCATGAAGTCTATAGATCTGCTTCTGACACAAAGTGACAAAACCAGCAGTTAGCAGCGTCCATCCTCCGCCTTCCTTCTAGCTTTTGGCCCAGTCCAGGAGCCTCAGGTTTTTCCAGGAGTTTTCTTCCTTTCTGCCACTTTTCCTGAGTGTCATGTATCACCATAGAAAAGCCTCCTTTTTCTTCACAGCAGGGTGCAGCCACTCCTGGGGGATTTCCCAGCACTGCCAGGCCAACCAGGAAATATAATCCCTCCAGTGCATCCTGGGTCATCTTCAGGGCCTCTGCTCAGTGGGACATGCCTGGTTGAGTTCCACTGGAAGCCGCCTCCTCAGGGGCATCTTTACCAGGTGCCCAAACAACTTTAGATGTCTCTTCTTGATCTGGAAGAGAAGCAGCTTTACTCCAAGGCTCTCCTGAATAACCAATCCCCTGGCCCTGTCTTGGAGAGTAATCCCAGTCACCCAGTGGAGAAACCTCATTTCCACAGCTTATACCCACAGCCTCATCCTTTTGGTCACTACACGGAACATAGGTGTGACCTGTAAACTGAGAGCTTTGTTGGAGAACTCAGTTTCCCATTTCACCCCTCTGGACTGGGACAGTGCCCACATTGCGGCCATTGCGGCACTAATCTGTGGGTTGATCTCGTGCCCCTGCACTTGCTATCACCAGTGAACAAGGCCCCTAGATACTTGAACTTTTCCACGTAGGGCAGCTGCTCCCCCTCTTACAAGGAGAGAGCAGTCTACTCTCTTCCAGGAAAGGACCCCAGCCCCTGAGTTGGAGGTGCTGATTCTCATCCCAGCTGCTTCACACTCTCTATCAAAAAGTTCAAGTGGGTGTCTGAATTTGCCATCTGGAGAAGCAATAAGGGCAGTGCCCTCTGCAAAAACAGGCCACCACAAGTCCCCGTTGGGGCATGATGGGACAATTTCTATAGGGTTATGGGTGCTGAGAGCTCCTGAACCCAACTGGAAACCATGGATATAATAGAAACCAGTTCAAACCGGGGGGGCTGCAGCACCTGCTGCACCCCAAGTTCCATCACCTATGGTCCCCATACCAGATGCCCTGCTTGAGCTCAGCTGCACTTTGGTATCATGTCCATGAAAATCCAACAGCTTTTTTACCACATTAATTAAAAAAACACCTGAAAAAGCAGTTCCCCTTAAGCACTGAATGAACCTACTCCATCTCTTTGTAAGACCACTCCATTGTTGTAAATCCAGTCTCGGTCAAATTAGTGGGTAACATCACAAGTGGAGGGGTAGCAAATGTACAGATAAACATGGCCAAACTGCAAAGTAACCTAAAGACCTGAAAAACAGTGGGGCTGCAGGCAATACAGCGAGATAATTTAATCTTACTAGTGTACGTGCTGGGGAAGATATAAAGTAGCACAGCTTCAGAAGGATGATGGGTGCAGGGAATGTCCAACCTGCTATACTCATTACATTAAATATGATTATGTCCCTTTTGTCTCTTTAGTACCATCTTAACATTAAGCTGTTATGTAACCAATCCCTAGAGTTGCCACAGACAAGGAGTGGGATTGGAAGCTGGGTGAAGAGGGTCAGCAAGAGAATGTTAACTTCATAAGTAGCCGTTAGTATGAAAGGGTCTGTGAGCCATCACTCCAGCTCTCTGAAAACACAGCAGTTGTTACACGTATAAAACACACACAGAGAAATTCACCACAGTGATCCATTTGCATCTTTTTTCTGTAATTACATTTCATTTAGACTTCTTTTTTTGCATGATGAATCCATTATGGTTTCCTTCTGACAGGCTAATATCAACATCCCAATGGGAGCATTTCGACCTGGAGCAGGCCATCCTCCCAAAAGAAAAGAATTTACACCTGAAGTAGATGAGGTAAGGAAAATAATATTTAAACTTAATGTAGGAGAATCTCTGCAGTTTATGTGCTGTGCAAGCCATTTTATCTAGACTACAGTATGAAATGTTATACAGGTTATCACAGGTATCCATATAACCTAGTTACCCCAAGTACCCATAGAACAATCCCCATTGGAAATCAACCTCTGACTATCATATACGGTTGATAAACTTGGTGGTTTTTTCAAGCCAAAACATACATGGTAATATAAACAAGTAGCAGAGTCATACGAGGGGAAGGCAGTGATGGCAAAGCAAACAAGCACTTTGAGGAGCGTATATTGCATTGTGTATAGACCTACCATAGCTTGCTACTGCCTGGGGCAGTGGTCTGCAACCTGCAACTCCAGAGCTACATGCAGCTCTTTAAGGATTTCTTTGGGGCTCCTGATGCTACAATTGCAAAGTAAAAAAAAAAAAAAAAAGAATTTTTGATGCACAGTGAACATCTAAAAGGCCAAAAATGAACAACTCATGTCTAAATAGCAAACCATATGTGATCTTGGAACACTGGATAACTCCCACTAGCGTTCTCCAGAGACAGAAAAGGTTTGGGAGTGAAAGTCAGGGAGACAGTGGTACAAACACACACGTAAAGTGAGAGGAAATAGAATATGCAAAAAATTTGTAAACATCCTTCAGTTAACTTGTACCACATTACAGATCATTGTGTGTGTGCTGTTCTTAAAATAGGGGCTATAAAAAGTATGGTTTGATGTTATTTATTAAGGATCATTTCGTATTCATTGCAGCTCTTGAATTATTGAGTTTTTTTACTGAATTGAAAAAAATGACTCTTCTTGCTATTTTGGTTGCCGGCTCCTGGTCTGGGGCAATGGGGAGACAAAGAGAGGAACTGTCACACCCCCCAGGGACTCTGGTGATCTATTTCTAAATAAGTAATATTTAGAATATTTTTGGACAAATTATCAGCCTTTACCCACCACCTACTATAGCCATAGCGACACGAAATTTTCTTATCAAGGGTTAAGTCTTCCCTCCTCTCTCAACAGTTTAATTGTTAATCTAAATTGAAAAAACGTATTTTGCTAAACTTTCTCATATACGTGACAGTGATGATGCTCTGTTTATAAAGTTGTGTGTGTGTGTGTGTGAGAGAGAGAGAGAGAGAGAGAGGAACTGATCTAATTTATTTTTGAAAAAGGGCATTTTGGAAAAACACACATTAAGTGATCTTGCATCGACAGATGTTTTTGTCTTCTGAAAAGAAATTAAATTAAGTTTCTGCTCTGATCTTCTGCCTTTATTTCCCCAAACCACTGGGATGCTTCACAGGAGTAAAGGCTGCTGAATTAGACCTTGTAGTAGCAGTGGAACAAGAAGTGGTCCAAGTGGGTTTGTCTTCTCAGGTTTTCCTTTTCGTTTAGCTTTTGCAATAAAATCCATGGTTCTATTTTTAAGGCCATTAGAGGCAGTTCTTTTTCTTAACAATCTGGAACACTATGGGCTATATTTTGAAAATCTGGAAAGGAAGATATGTATGACATTCCATGGCCTGAAATCCTTGCAGGTTTTCTATGTGAAAAAAGCTGAGTGGAAAGGCATGTAGCAAGCAAATTGAGTGGGAGGACTTCGGGAATTTCAAAAAAATGACACTGGCTCATCAGCCAAATGTTTGGTTCCATAATTTTAGCACCATCAGGCATCTTATTGACTTCAGACTTCCTTTGATAAAATTAAAACACAAGTTCTAATCTGAACTGAAAATGTACACCATACGCATAGTGGGGATAATTTGAGATATGTTTGTTAGAAATATCACATATCTGAGATTAAAAAGTAACCTGAAAAATAATTTAGAGAACAGAACATCTCCAAAACATGTCCAAACCTTACACAGTCCAAAAGATCGAATGTTTGTTGCCTAATTTAGTAACAACACAGTACTACAAAATAGAAATGTGTTGTAATTGATTTAGGCAACAATCATTTTTAAACTGTTCCTCTTTAGACAGTACTGTAATTAGGTGATCCAGGTCCTTATTCAAGTTATCCGGCAATTAAACTGTGCCAGAAAATAATACTGTGTGGTAACTGTCTGTGATTACTGAGACCTTCTGCTGCCTCCCCTCCTCTCCTTCTCCATTAATTTAGTTATCACTTTGCCTTAATCCCAGATTGTGAGCTCACTGGGACACTGTACCGTGCCCAGTACTACATGCCCCTGATTTCTGCTAGTGGTCCTTGTACATTACCACAAGAGAAGAAAGATACACCAGTGACAGTAAATATCAAGGATGTCAACACATATTCTTAGTATAGCACAGTATACTTTGTATGGCAGTTAAACTGTCAGAATTATAGTTGGATGTAAACTGTGAATCCCTCTACTTTAAAATTAATTAACTTTCGTTATGTTTGTCTCATTAGAATTCTTTTTCCTAAAAATGTAGCAGTTTCACTTATAGTAGCTCTCACAGAAAGCACATTCTCAGTAAGCATGTACAAGTATTTCTATGAGAAACGATATATTTTAACAGACATAGAACAAATCTTTCACCAATGCCCTGACTCTTAGTCAATGAGACAAGACAAACAAACATCTACTACAATCAGTGGTTCCGAACCCGAGGTCCACGAATCATTGCAGGGTCTGTGAGGGTATTTCAGGGAGTCTCTGAAAAAAGTAAAAAATAAATAAAAATGGTAATAGAAAATACGTTTATTATTAATATACGTTTATTATTAAATAGAAAATAAGTTGCAAAGTTACAATTGTCAGTTTTAAATTAAATGTCTTCCAATTATATTATTAATTGCTAACTGAAAATGTATATTGTGGTTTCCTTTTTCATTTAATGATGTGTACATAGTGGCTAGAATTGGCTTTGTTGGGAGTTTGCACATGGTTTGTGGGGTGATTGAGGATCTGCACCAGTGAAAAAGTTGGGAAAGACTGAACTAGTAACTAGGAGCATGCATCCCATGTTAGTTATTTTGCATGTATTAGATGATACAAAATTAAATATAAATTTATCAAGTCCATTAAACTTATAGCAACATGAGTTTCCTAAAGATGATGCCTTATGAAAAATCTTTGTGGCCCAGACAGGCAGAGGGTACACATTGTCTTAAATTCCTTCATTGTCTGCTGCTTCTCCCTAGGGGATTGAAGCCATAGTAGATTCATTCTCCCTCCTTGGGTTACATTTGCTTAATCAGTGAATAGAAGTAATACTACATGATATACAGGACCAATAACAACCAACCACTTTTGAATTCTGAATATCAGATGTCAAATATCAAGAGCAAAGTCAAACTGTAGAGAAAAGTCTCACTGTAGAAACAGAAAAAGAATGTCAAGTAAATCCACCCAATAAATTAATTTAAGGAAGCCATGCTCCCCCAGCGAATATTCCGTGTGTAAAAAAAGAAAGAAGATAGATTAATCAAGTCATTTGCGCTAAACTATTCATTTAGCTCCAGCGACAACTAATTTGTATGGTAATAATACCGAGGCTGGAAGAATCTTAACCTCATTGCTGGACATCTATAGCCCCATGCATTGGATCAATCAAGATAGGATATCCCCAGTTGTGGCCCTTAGGCTCAATCACAGTTAAACAAACAACAACAACTACTACTACTACTATTTAATGATGAACAGTCCCTTCTGGTTTTAAAATCAAGGAAACAGCAAGAATTAGAGATGAGGAGAGGAAAGGAGAAGATTTAGGCTCTCCTCAGAACAGCAGTGCACAGATGGCACCCAGCTTGACCTCTTCTCACAGAGAGAACCTGTCCCCAGCTGTCTTGATGCTTGAACTGAAACCTAAATCCAAGAAGGAGAAGGTGATGTAATTGAGCAGAGGGAAATATTCTGAAAACTTGGCCGAAACCATGTCTTTTAAGGGCATCTACCAACAATTGACACAGCAAGATAATACACAGTCCTGGGCTTGTTCTGAATGTTTCACTACTCCTGGCTGTCTCACTTAGAGTTGGGTGACTAAGAGGGTTTTTTGTTCATTGGCTATGCTGAAAAGTGAAAAAAAAAAAAAAAGGGGGGTTGACACTGACAAAATATTTTGTTTCAACAAAATGGAAATGTTCATTGTGATCTCGAGCACTTCTAAAATATCTTTGAATTTTTAGAAATAAAATTAAAGGAAATGTTGAAAAGAAAAGGTGCTTCAGATTGAAAAATCAAAAAAAAAGTAGAAAATTTCAAAACTGACAGCTCTGATTTTGCTAAATTTTTAAAAAGTTCTTTTTCTAAAATGAAAAATTCAGCAAAATCAATATGTACTCAAGAAGTTATTTAGTATCACTGAATGTGCACTTTTTGCTGAAAGAATTGTGTGTGAAAAAGTTCACTCAGCACTACCCGGCATGGTGTTAGAATCCAGACATGCCTCCCTTACAGTCGTGCATGGACCAGCCACCTCCAGCTTCAGTCATTCCAGTGCATGACAAATAAGGCTTGTCAGTGGACGACCACAAGGAAGCTGCAGACAGCACAGCATGTAGTAGGCCATCTTATCACTATAACATAGATCGGGGTGAGCAAACTTTTTACACTGGGCCTCACTTTTTGTCCCTGTAAATGGCAGTCCCCCGCTTCCACCTTTGTAATGTAATCCAAACCAATGGAAACTTATGTTATCTTCACATGAAAAAAAAAACAAAAAAACAAAAAACAACCTTTCAGCACAAGTAAGAAAATGAGTATATAGAATGTAAATACGTTATGAGCCTGAGACCCAGCAGCTGATTGTGCTGCACCCACCTTATGAAATTTCATGCCCCCTGCACTTTGCACGTGCATGACATAGATGACAAGAACAATACCCCCCCACCCCCAAAATCTCCCAACACATTGTATTAACTTCCTATTTTAGTCCAGACCTAGGACTTAGTCTTCATTTACCCTCCCCACCAAGTAGGCTGTGTTGCAAATATCTCAAAATCCATCTTTTCCACAGGGCCTGCTCCAAAGCCCACTAAAGTCAATGGAAAGACTCCTACTGACTTTAACAGGCTTTGGGGCAGGCCCTTAGTGTCCATGAGCTACCACCACACCTCTGTTCTTACAAGAATTGGGAGGTACCCAGGGTTAAAATCACAGGTGCAGAGTTATAGGTTTCTCAGCAGCTAGCTCATGGCTATGGAACTCTAGAAGATATTAGGTAAAAAATGGACAGTTTCTTTTCTTCCTATGGCAATCCATTCGTTTCACATCCCAGTATTCCTTTAACACAATAAAGTGCTATTCACATGTAGAAAGATGTAAATACTTGTGCATTCAGTACACTTGCATAGCTTATTTTTAAAGCGCATGTTGATATTTAAAAGCATCTTCTAATCAAGTTAATTCTTTCTTATGGCTGTCCAGGTTCCACTGTGATTACATTTAGCCTCCAAAAAAAAAAAAAAACTTTTTACATTTCCCAATTAACTGACCTCATTCTGTGCTCAAGAGATTTGTACCATTATTGTGAGGGAACTATTTTCCCATTGTACAGAGTGTTTCTGCTTCTACGGAGGAGGGGAAGGAAAAGAAGCAGATCCCAGGAGCCAAGAAACTTCCAGGCCCTGCTGTCAACTTATCAGAAATCCAGAATATAAAGAGTGAGCTGAAATTTGTCCGCAGAGCTGACCAATAGGTGGAAAGAACAGGTAAGTAAAAGATTTTTCTTTGCTGTTGCTTTAGGAACGACAGGCCAATCCAAAGCCCATATATATCAATAGGAGTCTTTCCATTGACTTCAATAGACTGTAGAACGGAACCTAAAATTTGACAGAGAAAGTCTGCTTCACGAATAGATGTTCATGGTCCCTGGAATGCCACATCATTTAAAACACAAATCTGGTAGCAGAGACTTTGCATCTGATCATTTCTGCCATATACCAGACACATAAGAACATAAAACAGCCATACTGGGTCAGACCAAAGGTCCGTCTAGCCCAGTATCTTGTCTTCCAGCAGAGGCCACTGCCAGATGCCCCAAAGGGAGTGAAGTGATCCCTCTCCTGTCATCCATTTCCAGCTGCTGATAAACAGAGGCCAGGGACACCAGTCCTACCCTTCCTGGTTAATAGGCATTGATAGACCTAACCTCCATGAATTTGTCTAGTTCTTTTTTGAACCCTGTTAAAGTCTTGGTTTCCACAACATCCTCCGGCAAGGAATTCCACAGGCCTACTAAGCCCTGTGTGAAGAAAAACTTCCTTTTGTTGGTTTTAAACCTGCTGCCCGTTAATTTCATTTGGTGACCCCTAGTTCTGTTGTTATGGGAACAAGTAAGCAACTTCTCGTTTTTCACTTTTTCCACACCACTCATGATTTTATTGACCTTTATCATATCCCTCCCTTGGTCTCCTTCTTTCTAAGGTGAAAAGTCACTGTCTTCTTAATCTGTGTTAACATGGCACCTGTTCCAAACCCTAATCATTTTTATTGCCTTTTCTGAACCTTCTCAAATCTCAATATATCTTTTTTGAGATGAGGTGACCACATCTGTATGCAATATTCAGGATGTGGGTGTACCATGGATTTATATGGAGGAAATAAGGTATTATCTGTCTTATTCTCTGTCCTGTTTTTAATGAGTCCTGACACTCTGTTTGCTTTTTTGACTGCTGCAGCACACTGAGTAGATGTTTTCAGAGAACTTTCCACCATGACTCCAAGATCTCTCTTTTGAGTGGTTATAGATAAATTAGTCACCATCATATTGTATGTATAGTTGGGATTATTTTTTCCAATGTGCATTACTTTACATTTATCAACATTAAATTTCATTAACATTAATTTAATTCACTAACAAAAAATTCCTCTGCTGTTATGGTTATTATAGTCAGCATTAATAGTGCCAAGTTATGGTCTGTCAGTCTTGCACATCCCTATTTCTAGAACAAGTGGCAGAATTCAGAACTTATTTTTATATACATAAACTAAAAACACATGCATTATAATGTAGAACAACTAGGTCAAGAAGTACTACCTCCTTTAGTTTAACATTTATCCTTATTTTATTCTTGTGGTTCAAGAGATATGCACCAGTGTGTACAAAACCCCACACCCTGTCACACACAGAATTAATTAGGAGTTTGTCTGTGATCATCAGCAAAGCTCTTTAAAAAGAAAAAATCATCCATCCAACAAAGAACTTGATCTTAAAATTATTTTCACCTGATTTTGAACATCTTGTAAATCTTCTAAATCTCCCTTTGTCATTTTACATTCTGGCTATTTTTGGACTAGAGTGCTAAAGCAATGAACTTCCATCTCTGTTAAAAAAAAAAGAAAGAAAGAAAAAAAGAAAAAAAAAACTTGGTCGACTTCCTTCAAACGCTTGAATCAATAAAGGGGCATCAGGCAGTAACAATGAGAGCTCAGTTCAGCCGGGGGTGGGGTGACAATTGAACCTGGCTAAAGATAGCAAAAGTGATTTGCGTCACATAGTATCTAACAGAATAGTACATTTGCCAATTACTTCTATTGAAATAAGTCCTTTGTGTGCTGGAGAAGGGGCAGAGGAATAAAATAATGGCATCTGGAATCTTCTGCCTACTCACATAAAAGAAGAACAAAGCAATATAAAGCATAATTCAGGAGGACTCTGTCACTGCACATTTGTAGAGTAGCTGGGTGGGGCCTTCAAGGAAATGAGGTGCAATCAGAATGATTTGGCCCAAAACACTATGTAACGTTTATTTGTTTTTGTGTGCAAGATACGTCAATTTAACAAATAAAAACAAACAAACCCCAATACTTTATTATGTTTCGCCTGCTGTGCCAAAATGTTCCGGTGATTTTCAAGTAACAACAGAGGAAAACTGGGGAAAGGAAAAATTAGCTTTTTTTTTTTTCCCTAAAATGTAATATTGTAGTCATCGTATAAAAGCAGTGCCCAGAGAAACATGAATTTTTAATGTGGAGCTTTAAAGTTTTCTCCCTGTAGCAGAGATATTGAGACCTAAATTTAACCCCAGATTCAATTTCCGATGACTGTTATTCTTAGTGTTTGAAAGTTGTTGTCTTATAATTAGTCTACTGAGGATCTGGCAATGATGTTTGTCACATGCCCTGAAGTACAATAGCAGAAAGCACATTGCTACCCAGCTAAATACAACCTTCAAAGCTGTTAGACCATCATACAGGAAAATAACTTGGCATTGCCTTCTTTCCCTGCCCTTCTCCTTGTGCTTTGTTGTTTCTTTGGTTCAGAGAGTGACATGAGTCGCTCAGGGAAAGTGAAGGGATTGAGGAATATTTCTGAAAGGACTGAAGGGGAACTCTTGGCTGTGTAGGAGATTTTATATCACATCCCAGGAAGCTTCCATTTGGGGTGGGGGTGATATGTATGGCCATATCACCTAGCTGGGAGCAGCAAGGATTAGGGAAATAGGCCCAGTTCCTTCCCACAGGAACATAAGCTTTGGGTTAACAGTGAATGGAGGAGATGCTGCAGGGATGGCAGCATTATCCATTGTCTTGTGGCAAATATACCTTGTAATATACTTTGACTTAAGCAAAGCTGTTGATACGGTCTCCCACAATATCCTTGCCAGCAAGTTAAAGAGGTATGGATCAGACACATGGATTGTTAGGTACATAGAAAGCTGGCTAGATCATTGGGCTCAACAGGTAGTGATCAATGGCTCAATGTCTGGTTGGCAGCTGGTATCAAGCAAAGTACACCAAGGGCTGGTTCTGGGCCTGTTTTGTTCAACATCTTCATTAAAGACCGGGGTGAGGGGATGGATTGCACCCTCAGAAAGTTCACAGATGACACTAAACTGGGGGAGAGGTTGATGCATTGGAGTGTAGGGATAGGGCCAGGGGGACCTACTCATATTAGAGGATTGGGCCAAAAGAAATCTGATGAAGTTCAACAAGGACAAGTGCAGAGTCCTGCACTTAGAATGGAGGAAGCCCAAGCACTAGTATAGGCTGGGAATCAACTGGCTAAGCAGCAGCTCTGCAGAAAAGGACCTGGGGATTACAGTGGATGAGAAACTAGACTGTATCCATACCCTCCAACGTATCTACCTGTCCTCCTAGCTTTGTGTCATCCAAAAATTTGCTGAGGGTGCAATACATTCTGTCATCCAGATAGTTAATAAAGACGTTGCCCAACCCTAGAACTGATCCTTGGGGCACTCTACTTGAAACCAATGGCCAACCAGACTTTGAGCCATTGATCACTACCCGCTGGACCCAACCATCTAGCCAGCTTTCTATCAGCTTACAGTCCTTATGTCCAATCCATACTTTCTTAACTTATGGGCAAGAATATTGTGGGAACTGTATCCAGTTCTGGGCCTCTCATTACAGAAAGATGTGGATGCACTGGAGAGAGTCCAGTGGAGGGTGACAAAAATGACTAGGAGGCTGGAGCACATAATTTATGAGGAGATGCTGAGGGATTTGGGCTTATTTAGTCTACAGAAGAGAAGAGTAAGGGGGGATTTGATAGCAGCCTTCAAATACCTGAAAGAGGCTTCCAAAGGGGATGCAGAAAGACTGTTCTCAGTGGTGACAGATGACAGAACAAGGACCAATGGTCTCAAGTTGCAGTGGGGTAGGTCTGGGCAGGATATTAAGAAAAACTATTTCACTAGGGTCGCATCTACACTAGCAAGTTCTTTCAAAATATTTTTTGAAAGAAGGGACTCTTTCAAAATATCCAGTGGAGTGTCTACACACAAAAAGAATTCTTCTGAAATTAAACTGAAAAAAAATGCAGCACTCCTTTTGAAAGTGCTTTTCCACTCCCATTTCAGGAAGAGTGCCTTCTTTTGAAAGCTTCTTTAAAAAAATGCATGTGTAGACATTTGGTGGGTCCTTTTCTTTGAAAGAACAGCCCTCATGGCACAAGATTTTGCAGTCCTTGGCCCATTCTTTCAAAGTGGGGACAGCTGGGGACACTCTCTGTCGAAAGAGCAGATAACTCTTTTGATCTGCTTTTTTGTGCGTGGATGCACTCTTTTGAAAGCAGTCTTTTTGGAAGAGATCTTCTGGAAGGGCTTCTTTTGAAAGCTCTCTGTAGAGTAGATATAGCCTCAGAGAGTAATAAAGCTGTGGAATGGGTTACCTAGGGAGGTAGCAGAATCTTCTTCCCTCGAAGTCTTTAAATCTTGGCTGGACAAAGCCCTGGCTGGGATGATTTAGTTGGTATTGATCCTGATTTGAGCAGGGGGTTGGACTTGATGACCTCATGAGGTCTCTTCCAATCCTACAATTCTATGCTTCTTCATGCAGGTAGAAGAAAGGAAGGAGAAAATATGGTGCAGTAACTTCTTACCAGGGAAGTAGGGTGCTAGGTCCAGCTCCTTCTTTTGGCCAGGTTTACAAATGCACTGTGCACTTGGGTACTAGTCGTGCTCTTAGAAAGCATTTGACCTAGGGAGTGCGTTCAGCCACATTACTTGCCTGTCATGGAAATGTTAATCGACTCACTGATAAGCAAAATAGACAGACCCTCCTTCTTTTATGTTGTTTGGCTATCATATATCAGCACTGTTATTTTCCACTCTTTGGTGTTACCCTGCTCCCCAAACCTGACTTTCGATATTGTCCTACCTCTGCACAGACCATCTTGTTCACCTCCCAGTGCAGACAGTTCAGATTCCTTTGAGAACACCAGAAAATAACTTTTTTCTAGTTGTAACAGTCACAGACCAAAGCCATTTAGATTTAATAATAGAACTCTGAGGAAGTAAGGAATGGCCAAACTGGATCAGATCTGAGGTCCACCTGCTTCCCTATCCTGTTGCTGACAATGGCCAGTGCTTCAGAGAAAGTTGTAAGAACTCCACAGTTGGAAGAAGGAGGATTGTCCCCATATTGGCAGTCTCATTCTGATCTCTAATAGTTAGAGATTGTCTTAAAGTTTGGCACTGAGTCTATTGTACGTTTACAGAAGTGTTAGGGTCCATCCATACAGCAAAAAAGCCCCCTGGCTGCACATCTCAGAGCCAGGGTCAGATGACTCAGGTGCATTGGGCTTGTGCCATGGGGCTAAATATGGTGGTGTAAATATTCCCACTCAGGCTGAAATCTGGGTCGGGCTCGGAGCCTAGGCTCCAGCCCAAGTGGGAAATCTCAGCACTGCTATTTTTAGCCCCGTAGTGCAGGCCCCATGAGCCTAAGTCCCTTGAGACTCACTGCCGCTGGGTATTTCTGCCGTGTTGACGTTCCCTTAGTCAAATATGAAGCGCAGTATGAGGAAAGTTCTCCTATGCAACCCTACCTTTTGGGTGGCAGTGACTATATAATGCCTCAATAGCCCATTAGAAATCTGCCTGGCCTCTAAAAAGCTGTCAACAGAACAGCCTCTCTAACAGTAGCGTCACTTGAGAGAAACTTTTGCCTTTACGTAATGGGACTCTTCTACCCCTTGGTTATAAGCGTAAGGCCAATAGACCCGGCTCATCAGCAGGAAGGAATGAACTTGAGACCTCAGGGGCTAAAGGTCTGTGCTCTACCACACAAGCCAAAAGCCAGCAAGTTCTCAGCCAAGGCTGTAGAGCAGAGGCTTTGCTGTCCTGTCAGTGGTCTCCGTGTCTCTGGGGTTACACACTTCCCTCAGCTGAGGTAGCGTGTCCCAGGCTTCTGAGACCTTCCAGCAGTTCATCCTGGATGTGCTCCTACTTGTAAGGGTGATGGGCCCATGTCATCAGCAGGAGGGAGCGAACCTGGGCCCTTAGGGGCTAAAGCTTTGTGCTCCACCACGTAAGCTAAAAGCCAGCTGGCTCTCAGCCAAGGCTATAAGAGCAGAGACTTCAGTCTCCCTTGTCAGTGGTCTCAGTGCATCTGGGGTTACATAAGCACAGCTTTCTTTGATGTGTAGCTATCAATTATTTATAAAAGATGTTTTTTGCCTACTGTGGTGCTAAGTGGTCACATTAACTTTCCTTCCAATCACATACTTGTTTTGTATGCATAAAGTTATTTCCATTACCCAACATCCATTGCCTTTAAACTGCATTGAGCTTGGAGGGTTTCCTTTCACCTTTCCCTGGTCATTGTTCAAACACAGCCTTTATCTCCCCCATTTAAGCAAAACAAGCAGAAAGAGCTAACCCTGAAATATTGAAGTGCAAATTTTAAATGTCTTCTCTCATGAACATGCTTTGTCGTGCTAAAATCTGTACTCCCTTGCTTGGCCTCTGTCATGATATCTGCTCACACAGAAAAGTCAACACAGCCCTGGAATTTCAAATTAAGGAGAAAACCTAACCTTATCACTATGCTGAAGCATGAGGTTCACAATAAAACCATGAGGGTCGGCAGCACTGTAATCCTCATTCCTGGCTGCTCTAGTTATATGTCAATTATGTGCCCCCCCACCCACAAATCTTTTTCTTTTAGAGACCAGTTTCTTCATATGTCTTCATTCCCCATGACCAGACAGTCAGTGAGGTCCTGGAGGCTGAATGGATAGTCTGGTACCTCTGAAGAAGACTGTGATTGCCAGTAGGAGCCACTGCTGAGACCCCAACTCCCTTTCCTCCACTCCCCATCAAATGCCACTGAGAGCAGCTAACCTTATTTTTGTCCCCCTTTGCAAATCAGGGAGAGTTTTCCTACTGCACCAGTGAGATTCTGTGGTCTGAACACGGGAATGGAGGTAGAGAAAAGCTTGAGAAATCTTGAACTGCTTGTACCTCTCAGCACGAGTGAGTTACACAGAGTAAACTGAGGAACAGAACACACCCCTATGGGTAGGAACACCTATATGAGCCAGACAGGCAATAATTGAGTGTTGCTATTTTGTCCAGTAAAAGTTACTGCACTGGCACCTTCAGAACAAAAAGACTACAGAGCATTTTGCTCAACACTGGAAAAGATTTGTATTCGTTCTTTCCTTTAACGGAAATGTGCAAAACAATTCTTTACGTTCACCAAGAATGTCTTCATTCGAAGCAGGGAATGTTTATAATTGGATGAGACATCCACCAATGAATAATTCAAAGAACTGTCATATTTTGTAGAAATTGTGAGAAGAAGCATGTACCAATAGTTACAATTTAAACAAATTATAGCTCATTCTAGCACCTCTCATATTCAGGAGCTAATTTCCAGAGTGTTTGCAGTTGTGAACACGTGCGCACTCATGCCCCTCACATGTCTTTCTGAATAAAGTAACTTCATGACAGACTCATTTATGTTCACCCCACTTGGAAGTTCTAATTCTCTCCAAGTAACAAGAAGTTTCTCACAAAAGCATGGTGGTTAGACAAAAAGGCCTTTTTTCTTTTTCCCCAGTTCACAAGGAGAAACAGCATTTTCAGATCACCAGGTAGAAGGTTCCAACTAATTGGTTTGGAAGTAGATAATGCACTACTTCCGTATTTTTGTGTGTGTAAGAATTAGGGCTATTAAATAATTGGTTTTCGTCAATCATGGTGTATTATGTAATACTGTGCCCTGAGCCTTTATTGTGGCACATATTTTTACACTGAAAACTAAGGATTTCTATGGCCCCTTTTCACCTCGAGAGACGGTGGTTAGTAGCAGTGGTGAGGATCTATGGGCAGAGTCTGCAGCTTCTCTCGTGGCTTACCTGTCCAATATTGGATTTGCACGGTCAACTGCAATAACCGCAAGTCAGTCTATTTCCAAATTCTGAAGTCTGTGAGTTTTTCCTTCTAAGATGAAGTTCTCTTGCATGGCTTGCACATATACTATCTAAGGATGATGTGCCCTGTTGTGGCAATCATTGCCAGGTATTTCGATCTGATGATGTAGATTCCCAGGATTTTGGATTGATGTTGAACTTTTTCATGGCGTTTTTGCATGTATCCTTGAATCTTAGCTTTGGTCTTCCTCTTGTTCTCAACCCACATGACAGTTCACTGAAGAGGATTTCTTTGGGAAGACGTTCATCACCCACTCTTCTCACATGACCCAGCCATCGTAGTCTTCTGATGTTGAGGATCACTATGAGGCTGGGTATGCCAGATCTTGACAGGACATCTGCAGTTGAAACTTTATCTTGCCAGATGATATTCCTAATTCTGTGGAGGCAGTGAAGATGGAAGCTGTTCAATTTTTTTTCCTCATTGGAGTAGGTGGTCCATGCCTCAGAACCATTCAGCAGGATACTCAACACACATGCCTGGCAGATTAGTATCTTTGTTTTCACTGTCAGCTTAGGATTGTTCCATGTTCATTTTGTAAGTCTGCCAAAAATCGTAGCTGCCTTCCCGATTCTCATGTTCAGTTCTGCATCCATGGATGGGTTTGTGTTGACCATAGATTCAAGGTAACAGAATTGTTGAACCACATCTCATGGGCTGTTGTCCAGAATGACGTTGGGTCTCTGAGGTATACCTTGAGTGAATACAACAGTTTTCTTCATGTTTATGTCAAGGGAAAACAACTTGCAGGCTTTAGATAGAGAATCCATCAGTGCCTGTAGCGTGTCTTCATTATGAGCAATGACAGCTGCATCATCTGCAAAGAGTAGTTCTTGACTAACTTTCTAAGGATTAGGCTGCTCATTTAGTCACTGCTCAGCTGAAAGTGGAGCAAAGCTATGTCCCACAGAGGAAGTCATGATGTCTCTGGAGGCTATAAGGCAGGGGTCAGCAACCTTTTCAAGGCAAAGTGCTGAAATTTGACCTTTTGACCTCTACGCACAGTCCGAGCACTGGTGATACTTTTTAAAGTCACTAATTGTCCTACTTACAACAGCTTCATTAATAAATAAATTCATATGCAGAACTTTGTTGTTTAGGTGGTGGTTGGTAGCATTAGTTAGTCTTTTGTTAATCCACAGGAAACATGGCCTTCAGGAAGCTCCCGGCTTTATGGGAAGGGGCAGGGTGGGGCTGAGCTCCCATCTCACATGCCAATGAAAATCAGCTCTTGGCACCTGTGCTGGAAATTGCTGACCCCTGCTATAACACGTGCCAGGTTTCCTTTTTGGTGGAACATCTTACTTCTCTGATAGCATTAGTCAGTTCTGCTAGTTGGCATAGGTATGAAAATGGGGAACAGCCATGGGGACTCCACCTCTTGCCTCTTTAACTATGCAGTATGAGGCAACAGGAATTGTGCCAGTTAAAATAAAACAGTTGGAATGCAGTCTCCGTAGAACTGTCTGAATGTAGTATCATCTATCCCCAAGACTCTACAATCTGAGCTGTGTGGGAGACCCTGGTTCCAACAGAAAGTCTCACTGACAGAAATAAAGCTTTGCCTGGGCATAATGACCATTCATACAGCTCTTGTTGTCTTTAGGGTCATTAGAAATTATTTAGTTCGCAGGCGAAAAATACATATTATATGATTTTCCTTGGGAGCATGAAACAGAACCTATTTACAGAGCTATGAAAGAGATTATATAGTGGTATTACCTCCCCTGTACAAGGGAATTAGCTCATCAGTTTTAGCCATGTGCAGTGTACCCAGCCATTAGGGTGATAAGCCTGTAATAAATGCTAGAAATACTTAATCATACAAAGTTCAAAATGTCTTCTGAGCAGTAGATTTCAAGTACCTTAATCAGAGTAAAGGGCTGAGTGTTCTCAAACACATAACATGCAACTCAGCCCCTTGTTAATGGCTCAGCTAGTTATGAAATCTACATAGACTGCAATCAATTAAACTGACAGAGTGATTCAAAATATCTTTATTCAAAATATCTTTATTTCTCATAGACTTGGTCCCCTTTTAATTTCATTTTAAAGTTTTTTTCCTCCCTGTCAGTTGATCAGAGACTACCTACAGAAATTTCTGTCAGTTTGGATTACATTAGACAGGTTGCTAATTGCAGGGACAAAAAGAGCGGCCCAGTGGAAGAAGTTTGCTCACCCCAGTCTGAATTACTTTTAAAAAGTACTTTTGATTTTTTGTCAGCTACTTTGAAACTTTGTACTGACATCATTCAGCTCTCAGGAGCCATGCCGAAGGGAGGCTATTTATATGTAATGTATTTCATGGCCTTTAAATCAAACAGTTTTAGACATATGGACCCAATCTTGCTCCTTTCTCCGTCAGTCTCTAGTTATACAAACTCTCTTTCATTTCAGAGACAGCTTGACTTGAGGCCATAGGCAATGGCTTCCAATTGTCTTGTGGAAAGAGAGGCACAATCCTCTCTCAGCCCTCTCATCCCAACCTCACCCCTTCCTCCAAACTTCCACCTGGTCTGCCTCTATCCACCCTTGCTGTGCCCCCAGCCCTGCTCCCATGACACCCCTTAATCTAACACCACACTCCAGCCTCTTCCTGCTCCCATCTTGCTTTTTTTCTCCCCTGAGTATGCCCCATCGTGATCCCTCATCCCCAATGCATCCTGCAGACCACAGACCAGCTATTGTTGGCACACAGTTGCTGCTCTGCATAAAATCTTCAAACAGACAAAGACCAGTTAAGCTGGTAATCTAGGGTCTGCCAAACTGGAAAAAGCAGTGGCTTTCCTTGTCTACATTGAGGGATTGCATCTGTTATCGAATCCCGAGCACAGACCAGAATCCTAAGCACAGACAAGAAGTAAAAACAGAGTAAAAGCCTCAGAACTGAGGCCCGTAGTCAGAAGTGGCCCTCCCCTTTGGTGACATCTACTTTGATTTGAGAACACTGTTATTCAATTGATAAAAGGTAAATTTAATCCTACAGTTTTTAATTCTCTTGGGTCTTTGTTCATGTTTGTTGCCTGGGAGCAAACCTTGTTCTAAATTGCTGCAATGCCATCATAGCCATACAGAGCCACTCACAATGCACAAATGCACTCCTAGAGCAAACAAGAGCAATCTGACAAGAGTGCAATGTGCATTCTACCTGTTCCAAACAAACTCACATACCAGCAAACAAATTGGGGCAGCCAAAGAGCTTTTACTGAAGAAAGATGAAAGACCCTTCCCCCAAAATACCTCAAATAAAACCAAAACATTCCCTAGCAATGAAGTGTCAAATCAGGGAATGAAAACCCATAATGACAGGAAACAAACGGTATTTTCTTAAACCTTTGGAGATGCAGCCCTCATACTGAAAACTAAATGAGCACAGCCATATAGAGAAGTGGAATAAAATATAAATATACAGACCCTTAAAAATATATGCTCTGGCTTAAATAGGCAGCAGCAAGGGAAGTAGACTTACAATTGCCACCACTCTGTCAGTCCTGTGCCCTGTGTCAGGCCTAGGGTTGGGTATACGGAGGTGAATTAAGGACAGATTGTTCCATAGATAGGAATTGTTGAATTACGTTGCTTTTGTGAGTTTGTCTGAAGCCCATTCTATTGATAAATGCCTCTGGTTTGGCTGCTTTTTTGGATGAGGGAGGGATCAGGGAGTGACTTTGAGAAGGAATGTGCAACTTAATTTTTAAGAGCAGACATGTTCTCTCAGGAAAGAGAAGAGTTTCATGAGTGAGATATTTCCTCATCTGAAGCTTTCCCAGAGAAGTGTGTTATATGTAAGGACATTCAGTGAAACATGTACTCTATCAGAGTGCTTTACAGATGCTCCTTTAAAACTCTTTGCACTAAGTAAAACACCAAATTTACCTGCTGTATGAAGGTGTAGTCCTTCACCTTTTCCATGGGTAATGCCTGTTGGCCAAGGAAGTCTGGGGACGTAGGCCACTGCTCTAGTAAAGTGTATGCAGCTAGTTGGGTAGCCAGGAGGTCAACAGTTTCAGATGTGATCCAGGACTGGTCAGAGTTCTCAGATGAGTCAGTAATCAGAAGATTAGATCAAGGGCACTGAGTCAGCAGGTTAGGAAGATGATGTCTGGTGAGGTGGGACTGGGGAAGACAGCAACCAATAGGCAATAGTTTATTGCTCTGACAGCTTCCTCTTCCTTTTGGGGTCCTGTTATATTCCAGCTACTCTATGAGAATTCTGCCCATGCATCCAGTCAGGAGTTTGGGCCATGCCTGCTGTGGCTGTGGCTGTGGCTCTGTAAGCCTATAGTTGTTGGTTAGTGTCAGCAGTGCAATGCTCCAGGTTGGTGCAGCAGGTAAGGATGTCACCCAGAGAGCTGAGAGATTTTTGTTCAGCATTTGGCTCCATTGGAGTGACTGAGGCCCAGGTTTATTTGGATAGACTCTGTGGAAGGCTGTTGTGAGGAAGTGTATAATGAACTGCTTCCTAGGACCATGCTTCTGGCCTGTACCCATCCCAGTCAACCAGTTACCATATCTCTTCTCTTTGCATGTGAGATTCTAGGACAGGGTATTCACCATAACCTTAGCCTGGTGGAGGAAGCGGTTGCTTCCCTTCAGAAAGGAATCATCAGAGAATGGCCTAGGAGGAAGATACAGACGAGAGGGTTCACTTTGAGGTACAAGAAAAATTGAGTTCAAAGGTTACTGGATTTATTTGCCTGCAGATTGGGTAGGGTTCTAGTTACAGGTGGTTCAATTTTAAAGGAGAATCTGCTTCTTTTCAGGTGTTTGTCGTGTAGCCATATGTTTTGATTTACTGCAAATGTACAGGTCTCCTTCTGGTGTGGTCAGAAGCGGACAGGGGGCTGCAGACAGTTGCTGAGGAGGCTGCCCAGTAAATGAACTAGCAGTTGGTGAGAGTGAGTTTGCCTGAGTGTTTAAATTTTGAACTCTGATTGCAGGTGACTTCAGTTTGTTACTGTGGCTGTTAGGATTGTGTGCCTGGGAGGTTGGAACCTCTTTTGCTCCCTTGATTGCCTTTGATCAGCCTCAAGATCAGTCTTCCCCTGTGTGACTAACAACAGGGAGGCCTGACTGAGATTTGCAGGTTTTATAAAGCCAGAGTCAGAGTGACCAGGGGAGCAAAGTGGACAAGGGGCTGCAAACGGGAGATTAGAGGCTGTTTGACAGAGTGGTTCCACTATGGTTAGTAAGACACGCAACACCTCTGCCAGCACTGCTCCTGTCTCCTCCACCTGTGCCTGTAGTCAAACAGACCTCCTGACCAGGGAGGCCTCTACCCAGATGCTGGTGTGGTTTCGCTGGGACTGTGACTTGCAGTTACCACCTTCTGAAGTCCAGGCTGGGGAGACCATCCAATGTAGAAGGTGTCTTCTGGTAGAAGCTCCCAGGCAGTAGGTGGTGGAGCTACAGGATGAGGTAGCTAGGCTTAGGAGTATTCAACTCCATGAGCAATTCCTGGACAGTATTTATGGAGAGACAGCTGAGGGTAAGATGACTGTCCTACCGCATAAGAGTACTGATGCTCCATCCGAGGAGGTGGAGCTGGCTCAGGGCTGACACTGGCAGCTGGTCACTTCTGGCAGCAGGCGCTGCTCTACTCCTGCTCCCAGTCCTCCCCGCTGTGAAACCATTGTGCTCTTCTGGATATGGGAGATACAGGAGATAAGGAATCACCCCCTACAGGGTGAATCAGAGAAGCCTTGTACCTCCAAGGCTGGGAGGGCTGCTGCTACCACTATGAGGAGGAAACGTAGGGTAGTAGTGGTAGAAGACTCTCTTCTGAGGGGGACGGAGGCTCCCATCTGTCGCCCTGACATGTCATCCAGGGAGGTATGCTGCCCGCCAAGAACCCATATCTGAGATGTTATGGAGGCATTGTTGGGGATTATCAAGCCTGCTGACTACTACCCCATGCTACTCACCCATGTGGGCATGAATGATACTACAAAGTGTAACCTTGAGCAGATCAAGCGGGTCTACACGGCTTTGAGAGTACAAGCGAAAGGGTTAGGAGCACAGGTGATGTTCTCCTCAGTCTTTCCTATCAAAGGTAGGGGCCCAGGCAGGCACAGGTGCATTCTGGAGGTGGATGCCTGGCTGAGAAGAGGGTGTCGCCAGAAGCGCTTTGGCTTCCTCGATCAAAGGATGCTATTCCAAGAAGGACTGCTAAGTGGGGATGGGGTTCACCTTTCAAGGAATGGGAAAGCTGTATTTGGATCAAGACTAGCTAACCTAGTGAGGAGGCTCTTAAACGAGGCTTGTTGGGGATAGCTGACCAAAGCCCACAGGCAAGTAAAAAATCTGGAGACCTGGGAGTTGGTTTGGAAATGGGAGGGATCATGGGCTATAATAGCAGAGAAAAAAGAGAGACTAGGAAGAACTGGGAGGCAAAAGCTTAGATGTCTATATACAAATGCAAGAAGCATGGGTAATAAGCAGGAGGAACTTGAAAGTTTAATAAACAAACACAACCATTACATAACTGGAATCACAGAAACTTGAGGGGCTAATACATATGATTGATATGGAAGGGTACAGCTTACTCAGTAAGGACAGGCAGAATAAACAGGGAGTAGGTGTTGCCTGATATATTAAAAATATTTACACACGGACTGAGGTGGAGATGTATGCAGGAGACAGACATGTTGAGAGTCTCTGGTGATGTCACGATAGGGTCTACTACAGACCACCCAGTCAGGTAGAAGAGGTGGATGAGGCTTTTTCTAAACAATCAACAAAATAATCCAAAACAAAGATTTTGGTGGTGAAGGGGGATTTCAGCTACCCAGACATATGTTGGGAAACTAAGACAGCGAGGCACAGACAATCCAGAAAGTTCTTGGACGGCATGGATGACAATTTTATTTCAGAAGGTGGAAAAAGCTTCTGGGGGGAGCAGTTCTAGATTTGATTTTAACAAATAGGGAGGAACTGGTTGAGAATTTGAAGTGGAAGGCAGCTTGGGAGAAAGCAACCATGAAATAAAATAGAGTTCATGATTCTAAGAAATAGCGAAAGAGAGAACAGCAAAATAGAGACAGTGGATTTCAGGAAAGCAAATTTTAGTAAACTCAGAGAGCTGGTAGGTAAGAGTGCATGGGAAGCAAGGTTAAGAGAAAAAACAACTGAAGAGAGCTGGCAATTTTTCAAAGGGACATTATTAAGGTCCCAAAAGCAAGCTATACCACTGCATAGGAAAGCTAGAAAGTATGGTAAAAGACTACTTTGGCTGAGCCAGGAGATCTTGCATAATCTCAAAATCCAAAAGGAGTCATGTAAGAAGTGAAAATTAGGAGAAATTACAAAAGATGAATATAAGCAAACAGTACATATGTGCGGGGGCAAGATTAGAAAGGCCAGGACACAAAATAAGCTTAACTAGCTGGAGACATAAAGGCTACATCTACACTACAGAGATCTTTCAAAAGAAGATCTTCCAGAAGAGCTCTTTTGAGAGAGCTTCTTTCAAAAGAGTGTGTCCACATACAAAAAAGCAGATCAAAAGAGTGATCTGTTCCTTTGAAAGACAGTGTCCACACAGCCCCCACAAAGAACAGGCCAGGGATCGAAAGTGAACCCTGTTCTTTTGAAAGAAAGGCCCTGCGGAGTGTCCACACGTGTTTTCTTTCAAAAGAAGGTTTCAAAAGCTGGTGCTTTTCCTAAAAGGGGTAAGGAAGAGTGATTTTGAAGGGAGCACCGCATTTTTTGATTTACTTTCGAAAGAATGCTTTCTGTGTGCAGATGCTCCATGCGCTCTTTTAAAAGAGCCCCCTTCTTTCAAAGAATCTTTCAAAAGAACTTGCTAGCGTAGACACAGCCAAAGGGTAACAAGAAGTCATTCTATAAATATATTAGAAGCAAGAGGAAGACCAAGGACAGGGTAGGCCCACTGCTCAGTGAGCAGGGAGAAACAACATCAGGAAATGTGGAAATGGCAGAGGTGCTTAATGACTTCTTCGTTTTGGTCTTCACCAAGAAGTCCAATGCAGAAATGCCTACCGTAATGTATGCTAGTGATAAGGGAGTAGGTTTAGAGGATACAATACAAAAATAACAAGCTAAAAATTACTTAGAAAAATTAGATGTCTGCAAGTCACCAGGGCCTGGCAAAATGCATCCTCGAATACTTGAGGAGGTTTCTGAGCCTTTAACTATGATCTTTGAAAAGTTCTGAAAGTAGGGAGAGATTCCAGAAGACTGGAAAAGGGCAAACATAGTGCCCATCTATGAAACAGGAAAAAAGAAGATCCCAGGAAGCTACAGACCAGTCAGTATAACTTCTGTGCAGGGAAAGATAATGGAACACATAATTAAGGACTCATCTGCAAACATCTGGAAGAAAATAAAGTGATAGGTAACAGCCAGCATGCATTTGTAAAGAACAAATCATGGCAGACCAATCTGATAGCTTTCTTTGGTAGGATAACAAGTCTTGTGGAGAAGGGAGAAGTGGTGGATCTGGTATATCTAGACTTTAGTAAGGCATTTGACACAGTCTTGCATGATCTTCTTATCAATAAGCTAATCAAATAAAACTTAGATGGGGCCACTATAAACTGGGTGCATAACTGTATGTATAACCATTCTTAGAGAGTAGTTATAAATGGTGTGCAGTCATGCTGGAAGGGCATAACAAGTGGAGTTCCAGAGGGATCTGTTTTGGGACAGGTTCTATTCAATATCTTCATCGATAACTTAGATATTGATATAGAGGGTATGCTTATTAAGTTTGCACATGATACCAAACCAGGAGAGGTTGCAGCTTCTTTGAAGGATAGGGTCATAATTCAAAATGAGCTAGACAAACTGGAGGAATGGTGTGAGGCAAAATGCAAAGGACAAATGCAAAGTACTCCACTTAGGAAGAAATCAACTTAATGCATACAGAATGCTGAGCTAAATAGGAGGATCGGAAAAGTGGCCACAACTCTGTCCAGACTCAGCAAGAGAGTGTGAAATAACAACAAGCTGTACATTCACACCAAAATGCAAGTCTACAGAGCGTGCATCCTCAGCACCCTCCTTTATGGCAGCGAGACTTGGACCCTGTATGCCTACCAGGAAAAGAGGCTGAACGTCTTCCACTTGCGCTGCCTCAGGAGCATCCTTGGAATATCATGGAAGGACAGAGTGACCAACACCGCCGTCCTCGAGCAAGCTGGAATCCCAACCATGCACACCCTCCTCAGGCAGCGTCGACTCCACTGGCTTGGCCATGTCCACAGGATGAATGATGGAAGGATTCCAAAAGACATCCTGTATGGTGAGCTAGCCTCTGGCAAAAGACCTCCCGGACGCCCCCAGTTGCGCTACAAAGATGTCTGCAAGAGAGACCTCAGAGAGGTAGACATCGAGCTGGACAATTGGGAAGAACTAGCAGATGACCGCAGCAGATGGAGGCAGGGGTTACACAAGGGCCTTCAGAAGGGCGAGATGAAGATCAGACAGCTAGCAGAGGAGAAGCGAGCACACAGATAGCACAATAAGGACTTGCCAGACACCCACTACATCTGCAAGAGATGCAGCAAGGACTGTCACTCTCGTGTGGGTCTTCATAGTCACAATAGACGCTGTAAATGAAGTCTTCAATTGAAACTTTAAAGGGCGCGATCCATAGTCTATGCAGACTGAAGGATGCCTACTACTACTACATACAGAATGGGAAGCAACTGTCTAGCAAGGAGTACTGCAGAAAGGGATTTAGGGGTCATAGTGGACCACAACCTAAATATGAGTCAGTGTGATGCTCTTGCAAGAAAAGCAAACACGATTCTGGGATGCATTAACAGGAGTGTTGAAAGCAAGACATGGGAAGTCATTCTTTTGCTCTACTCAGTGCTCATTAGGCCTCAGCTGGAGTATTGTGTCCAATTGTGGACACCAAATTCAAGAAAGATGTTGGAGAAAGTCCAGAGAAGAGCAACAAGAATAATTAAAGGTTTAGAGAACACGAGCTATGAGGGAAGCCTGACAGAACTGGGCTTTTTTAGTTTAGAAAAGAGAAGACTGAGAGGAGACTTGATAGCGGTTTTCAAATAGGGTTACAAGAAGGAGGGAGAAAAATTGTTCTCCTTGGCCTCTGAGGACAGGACGAGGAGTAATGGGCTTAAACTGCAGCAAGGGAGGTTTAGATTAGACATTAGGAAAAACTTCCTAACTGTCAGGGAGGCTCAACACAGGAATAAGTTACCTAGGGAGGTTGTGGAATTTCCATTGCTGGAGATATTTAAGAGCAGATTAGAAACACTATCAGGGATGGTGTTTGGTCATGCTTGGAGGGTAGGGAACTGGACTTGATGGCCACTTGCGGACCCTTCCAGTTCAGCTGTTCTATGATTCTATGCCTCGCTGTGTTCGTTTCCCAACATATGGCTGGATAGTTAAAGTTCCCCATTACCACCAAATCCTGCGTTTTTGGAAGATTTTGTTCGTTTCTTAGAAAAAGCCTTATCCACCTATTGTACCTGGCTAGGTGGTCTGTAGTAGACCCTAAGCCTAACATCACCCTTGTTCTTTATCCCTTTTAACTTAACCCAAAGACTCTCAATGCTTCTGTCTCCTATGTCCATCTCCATCTCAGTCCAGGTATGCATGTTTTAAATATATAATGCCATACTGGCTCCATTTATCTTGCCTATCCTTCCTGAGTAAGCTGTACCCTTCTATACCAATATTCCAATCACGTGTACTATCCCACCAAGTCTCTATGATACCAGTTATAAAACAGTTGTGTTTGTTTACTAGGACTGTGAGTTCTTCCTGCTCATTATCCATACTTCTTGCATTTGTGTATAGGCATCTAAGATACTGATTTCATTTTGCTTTCCAGTACCGCCTAGTCCCTCTTTTTTCTCTGTTATTATAGACCATGCTCCCTCCCATTTCTGGCCCAACTCCCAGGTTTCCATATTTTTCTCTTACCTATGGGCTTTGGTTACCTCCCCGCCTCGAACCTAGTTTAAAGCCCTCCTTACTAGGTTAGCCAGTCTCCTTCCAAAAATGGTGTTCCCCTTCCTTGAAAGAGTTGGCAGTTGTTCAAATGGACATTATTAAAGACCCAAAAGCAAGCTATTCTGCTGCATAGGAAAGATAGAAAGTGTGACAAAAGACCATTTTGGCTTAACTAGGAGATCATGCATGATCTCAAAAACAAAAAGGAGTCATAAAAAGTGGAAACCAGGACAAACTACAAAGGACAAATATAAGCAAACAACACAGATATGCATGGGGAAGATTAGAAAGGCAAAGGCACAAAATGAGCTCAAACTAGAGACATAAAGGCTACGTCTACACGTGAAGCCAACATCGAAATAGCTTATTTCGATGTAGCAACATCGAAATAGGCTATTTCAATGAATAACGTCTACACGTCCTCCAGGGCTGGCAACGTCGATGTTCAACTTCGACATTGCACGGCACCACATCAAAATAGGCGCTGCGAGGGTACGTCTACACGCCAAAGTAGCACACATCGAAATAAGGGTGCCAGGCACAGCTGCAGACAGGGTCACAGGGCGGACTCAACAGCAAGCCGCTCCCTTAAAGGGCCCCTCCCAGACACAGTTGCACTAAACAACACAAGATACACAGAGCTGACAACTGGTTGCAGACCCTGTGCCTGCAGCATGGATCCCCAGCTGCCGCAGCAGCAGCCAGAAGCCCTGGGCTAAGGGCTGCTGCCCACGGTGACCATAGAGCCCCGCAGGGGCTGGAGAGAGAGCATCTCTCAACCCCCCAGCTGATGGCCGCCATGGAGGACCCAGCAATTTCGACGTTGCGGGACGCGGATCGTCTACACGGTCCCTACTTCGACGTTGAACGTCGAAGTAGGGCGCTATTCCGATCCCCTCATGAGGTTAGCAACTTCGACGTCTCGCCGCCTAACGTCGAAGTTAACTTCGAAATAGCGCCCGACGCGTGTAGCCGCGACGGGCGCTATTTCGAAGTTAGTGCCGCTACTTCGAAGTAGCGTGCACGTGTAGACACAGCTAAAGGGTAACAAGAAGACATTCTATAAATGCACTAGAAGCAGGAGGAAGACCAAGGACTGGGTAGGCCCACTGCTCAGGAAGGAGGGAAAAACAACATCAGAAAACTTAGAAATGGCAGAGATGCTTAATAACTGCTTTGTTCTGGTCTTCACCAAGAAGTCTGATGAAGGAATGCCTAACATAGTGAATACTAATAGGAAGAGGGTAAGTTTAGAAGATAAAATAAATAATAATAAAAAACAAGGTAAAAATAACTTAAAAAAGTTAGATGTCTGCATGTCACCAGGGCCTGATGAAGTGCATCCCAGAATAATCAAGGAGCCGATAAAGGAGGTATCTGTGCCCTTAGCAATCATCTTTGAAAAGTCATGGAAGTCCAGGTTGATTCCAGAAGACTGGAAATGGGCAAATATAGTGCCAATCTATAAAAAGAGTAATAAGAGCAACCCAGGGAATTACAGACCAGTAAGTTTAACTTTGGTGTCTGGAAAGATAATGGAGCAAGTAATTAAGGAATTCATCTGCAAACATCTGGCCAGCATGGATTTCTAAAGATCAAATCATGCCAGACCAATCTAACAGCTTTCTTTGATAGGATAACAAGTCTTGTGGATGAAGGAGAAATGGTGGATGTGGTATACCTAGAGGCTGTGTCTACACGCCCCACTTCTTTCGGAAGCGGCACACTAATGAGCTATCCTGAAGATGCTAATGAGGCGTGGATGCAAATCTTCTGTGCCTTGGCACATGGTTTGAACTCTGGAAGAAGCTCTTCTGGACTCCAAAGTACAAGTGCTGATGTACAGCCCACGGGGATCTTCCAGAAGGAAACCCTCCTTCCAGAAGCCCCTTCTTCCCAAAATTTTAGGAAAATTTGAGCAAATTTTGGGGACGAAGGCGCTTCCAGAAGGAGGGTTTCCTTCTGGAAGATCCACACAAGCCACGTGTCTGCATGTGCACTTTGGAGTCCGGAAGAGCTTCTTCTGGACTCCAAACCAAATGCTGATATGCTAATGAGGCACAGAAAATTTGCATCCATGCCTCATTAGCATCTTCCAGATAGCTTATTAGTGTTCCACTTCTGGAAGAAGCGGCACGTGTAGACATAGCCAGACTTTGGTGAGGCATTTGATATAGTCTTGCATGATCTTCTCATCAATAAACTGGGCAAATACAACCTAGATGAGACTACTATATGGTGGGTGCATAACTGGCTAGATAACTGTTCTTAGAGGGTAGTTATTAACAGTTTACAGTTGGGCTGGAAGGGCATAACACATGGGGTTCTGCCAGGGTCTGTTCTGGGTCTGGTTCTGTTCAATATCTTCATCAACAGTTTAGATATTTGCATAGAGAGTACGCTTATGAAGCTGGGAGTGGTTACAACTGCTTTGGAGGATAGTGTCAGAATTCAAAATGATCTGGACAAACTGGAGAAATGGTCTGACGTAAATAAGATGAAGTTTCATAAGGACAAATGCAAAGTACTCCACTTAGGAAGGAATAATCAGTTTCACACATGCAGAATGGGAAGTGACTGTCTAGGAAGGAGTGCTGCAGAAAGGGATTTAGGGTTACACTGGACCACAAGCTAAAGATAAATCAACATTGTGATGCTGTGGCAAAAAGAGCAAACGTGATTCTGGGATTCATTAACAAGAGTGTTGAAAGGAAGTGACATGGGAAGTCACTTTTCTGCTCTACTCTGCACCGATTAGGCCTCAGCTGGAGTATTGTGTCCAGTTTTGGGCACCACATTTCAAGAAAGATGTGGAGAAATTGGAAATGGTCCAGAGAAGAGCAAGAATAATAATTAAGGGTCTGCAGAACATGAGCTATGAGGAAAGCCTGAAAAAATTGGGCTTGTTTAGTTTGGAAAAAAGAAGACTGAAGGGGGACACGATACTGGTTTTCAAGTACCTAAAAGAGCATTACAAGGAAGAGGAACAAAAAGTTGTTCTTCTTAGCCTCTGAGGATAGGACAAGGAGCAATGAGCTTAAACTGCATGAAGGGAGGTTTAGTTTGGACATTAGGAAAAGCTTCCTAACTGTCAGGGTGGCTAAACATTGGAATAAATTGCCTAGGGAGGTTGTGGAATCTCCATCACTACAGATATTTAATAGCAGATTAGATAGACATCTGTCAGAGATGGTCTAGACGGTGCTTGGTCCTCTTGTGATGGCAGTGGTCTGGACTCAGTGACCTCTTGAGGTCCCTTCCAGTTCTAGTGTTCTATGGTTCTATGACCACAGGTGTTGCAAGAGCTGACATAAATCTGAAATTCAGATTGCAGTTTTGTCTACCAGATTGATCAGTTTGTCACACCAATGGTCTTTGCCTTGCTCAGCACAAAGGATGTATGTATGGGACCTCCAAACAGGAATGTCCCTGAGAGACATAGATGTGCCCATGAATGAGGAAAAAGAGTCTGTCCTGTTGAATGAGTTTACCCTGGGGTTCAATGTTGGAAGTTTGGAGTATCTAAACAAAGGGGTCACTTGGTGGGGCTAAACATATGGTCATGAGCAAATAATTATCTCCTAAGGAAATTATGTAGTTTCAGGATGCAGAGGGGACTTCTTCAGGTCCATTAGGATCAGTGGCATATTCCTCTTTGTGGGACACAACATCTGGCTTATTGTTGAAGGAGTCAGGGTGGTAGGTCATACTAGTATCAGATCTAGCGGGGAAGAAAGAGAGAGAGCGAGCTCAGGATAGTTGTTCTTGGTTTAGGACTTTTGCAGAAAGCAGGTATTTTATATTTTTGCACTCAGTGCCTGTCTCCTTCTAGAACTGGGAAATATGTGGGGGCCAACCATTTCCACAGGGTGGCCAACTCATGAATTTTGTTATGTCATCAGGATCAGCACGTTTCTTATTAATGAAATTCCCTCACCATCTATTGTAAAAAGACCCCTGTATGTTCTTTATACAACAGTGTAAGTACATTTAGTATCAATTAACTGAAAAAAATATTCAATGTGTCTCTTAGAAGGCAATGCGTATTAAAAACCATTTTGTGAACACTTTTAAAATTTGTAATAAGAACACTAACACTAAATTCAACTTACGTTCATCTTTAACATTAAGCTTAAAGGGAAAAATGGAAGTGTGAAGAAGAAGGTCTTTAATAAGCAGTACTAAGAGAAGTGAAGTCAGGTGTCACTTCTGCTGTTGCAATGTAAAGCACTGCTGCAAGATGGTCATTATTGATCAAAGATCTGTTCCTTGATTTACAGAATTCATCACAGAATATGTCTGCTCACAGCCATAAGTTGATCTGAACATTACAAGCACCTTTTGGGCATGAGCCTTGATCTTCAGCAAGTTCTGTTCATTGAACGATGTGTAAAACATCAGAAGTGGAGCTGATTTGAATTGTTCCACAAGCAATGCAACTCACTGCAAGTCAATAAGCTTAATTTGGAAGTCACTTGCATAGTTGTCCACATCACATGTGAAAGGAGAGGAGAACAAAGCCAGGTGGTTTTCTATTATTCTAAAATCCAAGAAGCGACAAGAAAAGTCAGCATGCAAAGTGCGTAGTAACAATATGTATGTTTCAGGGACAGGTTAGATATTGTAATCTGTGGCAAAGCAGGGAAGTGTGTGAACTCCTTGTTTCCAATCTGATGGGAGAAAAGGAGCAACTTTGTCATGAAAGCTTGACAAGGGAAAACACATTAGGAACAAAAAGATCCCTACTTTGCAGTTTCAAATTCAGTTCATTCATGGGATCTCAACATCAATAACAAATGCCAAACCAGAGATCCAGTTCAACTGGTGGAAATCAACAAATTTTCATTTCTTAAGGTTCCTGAGCCTAGAAAAGGCCTCCCTCTTGCACTGACATGAAGCAGGCAGTGTTAAATCCAAGGCCAGTATGTTAAACTTTCAAAAGAGAATGCAAAATTTGTGGATCTGATAGATTTTGACAGTGAATCCTCACAGTCTTTCTCCATGCACCTTCCTTCTTCAATTCCATTGCTTGGTACCTTCATCTTGCTTCATATTAGATCAGGGCAGAGATTTGGTTGCCCTCTAAAAGTATGTTAAAGGGTTCACACACTGAAACTCCCATTCCTGAGTGGGCTCTTTGAATATTATCACACTACAAACATTTCACCTTAGCTCTTTTCACACATCCAAAGATACTTGGACCTGGAGTCTCTGGGTTCAATGTCTCTGGCATACCAAACATGCTAGAATCACACAGAAACTAGAAACTAGATACCTGAGTTACACCATGTGTACTCCTGATTATTACTTCATTGTACAGCAATGTTGCATGTAATAGTATCTGCTGTACATTGCCTTTGAACAGAATGACACCGTCCCATCTACTGAAGAAGCTGCATTTGGAAGCTGAGAGCACAGTTTTTAAAAAAGTAAATAAACAGCTCACCAAACTCCGACTATTTTTAGTACAATCTGTGGGTGAGAGTTTGGATTGATGATAAATTGGGAGCCCCTACCCAAATTAGGAAGGTTGAGATTACTGTTTTTTCTGCTTCTTCTATATTCTTGGAAATGAACATTTTTTCTATGCCATTTAGCTCCAGAACTAGCAATTAATCTGTGTTTTAATAGCTAGAAAATCAGTTTGGAAAAAAGTGCATTAGCATGTAATGTTGATAAGGCTTTGAAGTACTTAGTCACCAGAAACACAATGGCCTATTTCTATCATGTTTCAGAATGGACCCTAGTGTGATCTTGTGCCAGAGCCTCAGGCAAGTTCACTCATTTATTAGTATAGAACAAAGTGATTATTAAATATATGAATGTATTGGATTTTAAACTTCATGAAAACTGGGGTTGTGCATTTCTTTTACTTTTATATATCCTGTTATAATGGAGTACAAACATTTACAGTTGAATAACCTATCAAAGGAGAAAGAAGCCTTGTGGAATGCAAATGAAGAATGTTAACAGAAAAATACTAATTTGAAAGCAAATGGTTATTGTGTGCAATAATCAGAATCCATTCCTTCTCTCTCTCTCTCAAAGGAAAAGCCCACATGGATAGCAACACTGGCAGTTTTCTGCATGAAGGAGCTGTAAGTATGGATTCAAGAAAAAGATCCTAGATCGCTGGACTGTTTGGATTCTTACAGGGAAGTGTACCAGATGAAAAGCGGAGATCCCTAGAGACACTCTGGGAACACTGAAAAAAGTTCTGGAAAACTGGCAGTTTATTACAGCACTGCCAACATTTGGAGTTACAAACTGAGATTCACCTCTGCATATATTTTCCCTGCTTCAACCTCTCAGTCACCTCAGACTTCCTTTTCTTAGCTAATAAACCTTTAGTTTGTGTTCTATAGAATTGGCTGCCAGTGTTGTCTTTGATGTAAGATCAGGAACACCAAATGATCTGGGCTAAGTGACTGATCTTCTGGGACTAGGAGAAACCTGATGTGGTGTGATATTTGATGTAAGTGATCTTTTATCTCGAGGTCCAGTTTATCTGGGTGGCAAGGTAAGGAGGACAGTCTATAGGGGACTGTCACGTCATGGTAAGACTGAGGTACTGATCCAATTCACCTTTGTTTCTGGCTCGGTCAGATCTATTTATAGAACACCTCACCAGTTCATGGAGTCTGCCCATTTTCTGACAGTCTTCCCTGAGTTAGACATCCACAACTATGAGCCCAGACAGTGTGACACACGGCGCAAAGGCTCTTTGCTGAAAGTTCTTGGATGCAATTAATGGGATTTCTGGGCATGAATTTGCCTTTTCACTTACAAGGCAGAAATGTTGGAGCTTTATTTACACTCCTGGAAGATCAGAACTCACACTGGGCTAGATTTCTTTGCGGTAACTTAACAATAAATATATACCTGCCCAGGTATAGTGTGTAGATCTGTGCAACCTCGAAAATTAAATTTTGTAAACACCAAAAAACTATTCTGATTGCAGCTGGAATTTTAGCCTAGTTTTTAGATGATATTTCTGTGGAGGGATGGTTGAGGGAAATCTATATAGCTATTTGATTTTTCTTAAAACATCCAGGAAAATGTTAATTCTGCTGTCTGAATTTTGAAGCTGAATTCAGGCACTGAAATAGATTTAAAATGCAGGAGTCATTTGTACCTGGAGAAGGCACTAAAGCTCTATTCTCTACAAAGTTCTTAGGCTTCCTAGCCAAAACATTTATGATCACCAAAGCTCAAGAGAGCAAAACAAAGGAAACTCATTTAGATGCCAGTCTGGTTTGAGCTTCTCTTTAAATGTCAAGGAACCTTTTTGTTGTGTTTACCAACAAAGGCCTATGGGCATATCTCATCATCCCTGCATTCTTCTAGGAAGACGATTTGTCCAAATTAAACTGCTAGTCTCCTCATTTAAGAATTAAAGCAGAACAAAGTACTCCAGGCTGGTCTCATTTTGCCCTTGTGGGTGTCCCTGTTCACTCGAGAAATACTTCTGTTTTCCCCTCTCCTCTTTGCAAAAGTAATACAAATATACAATATGTTCCAGCATATTGTTCTCAAACAGCATGAAGTGATAACATGCAGATGTTACTTCTTTCAATAATTGCTTGTTGTTTCTTTTCGGGTGTTTATGCCTACGGTGCTATTGGTTTATCTTTAAGTAGCAAAAAATTGTTTTTCTTAGTACTAATTTACAAATCAACTTCTATTCCAGACAATACAATTTATATAATTATTCTGTTTCAAAAAATGAATTCCGAAGACTAATGTTGAATCTCGTTGATATACATTCCTGCTTTTTCATCGATTGGCAATAATAGCTATGGAAAAGCATAACTGTCGCCTGAACAGATGCAGACATACTGCAGTATAACAAGTAACTTTGTGGAGACATTGGATGTGATGGGAGAGAGATTTTTAAAGCTATGTAGGCAGCTGAAGCTATAAACAGGTACTTAGTGGTATTTTCAAAAGCAGATAGGCCCAGAGGGATTCATCAACACATAAAAAAGCAGCATTAATTGCTAGGCATCAATAACTGAGCATCTACCATTGCAGCACTGCTACTTCTCAGTCCCAGCCTATTAGCTTCACTTGAATGCGACCCTTTCTTTGTTCTATTCACTTGCTGTCTCTTGTCATATACTAGTATTATGAGTCCTCCGAGGGGCTGGACTTTCTCCTTGTCACATGTATAAGCAATGCAGCTCACAAGGGGCTTGATTTGAGCTGGGGACTGTGCTAGGTTAGCAGTGGCCCCTTCCTCTCTGAGTCAGTGAGAGGCCGCTCTGCCTCACCACGTCACTGGGCATCGCCTGAGCAACACGCAGCTGGCAGTCCATGCAGAGCAGCAGTCAGCTGGGGTCGCTGGGCTCTAATCAGGGCAGGGGAACAGACAGTTATGGGTCCAGGCCTATAGCCAGGATGGGGGCAGTAAGGACTCCATGGCTCAAACCTGTGCTCTGGACCAAGCAGTGAACAAATGGTTATTAAGCCAAGCCCTTGGTCAGAAAAGAGTCAGTAAAGAGTCTATGACTCAGGCCTGTATTCAGGGCCAAGCAGCAAGAGGATCAGGCAACTTACCACCACCAGATGGCCAACAAAGACAGACTCCTTGGCCCAGAAAGGAGTGACCGTGGCCCCTGGATTAGGGCGGCATGGCAGGGGGTGCAGATCCTTCATAGACTTCATTAGAGCCCTGTGCAGATACAAAATAGCATCCACATCTATACCTATATCTGCAAGTATCACACTGACATCTGCAGATGTGGCTACCCCAGGATATAAGGTGGATATCTGCAAATTTGCAAGATTCTAGATACAAAATTTGTACCAGCATCCAAAGCCACAAAAATGAGCTGTAGATGTCTATGGATTTGCAGGGCTCTATCCACTGTGTCCCAGCCCAGGTCCGAACAGCGGTGACACAGTCTGCCACTGGGTCAGTGGGGAATCTAGCCACAGCATGCTGACCTGGTCTCTGGCAGCAACTCTAGGGTTAGCTGCCCCTGGCCACTTCCTGCCTTCCCCAGGTCTTACTTGGAGGATGGCCTCCAGTACCTCTGGGTACAAGGCCAGTGACTTCTCGATGCCTTTTTTAGGTGGTGGCTCTAGCAGCTCAGGCCAGTCCTCAGCTTGGTGGGAGTCCACCGCAGTCTCACAGCTTGGGAGCATGCAGAAAGTTTGTCTCCTTCGGCAGGTGCAGCTCAGCTGATCACCAGGACCCATCCTTTATACTTCCTGATCCAGCCTCTCACTATTGGTGAGAAGGGCAAGCGCGGCCTGACTCCAGCCACCAGGGTTCAGAGTGACCCCTCCCACTCTAGCTCAGAATAGTGCTCTCAGCCTTTTCAGAATTTGTAACTGCTCAAGTATTATGGGCATCTGATAGGGTAAGTCCTCAATCATGCAGTGCTGTTCTGAACTTGATGGCACAAGAGGAACACCAAGAGCATCATAGTGACTGTCAAGTTGCAGAGAGATGCTCTAGGAGGGAGGAGTAGTGCAACATACCAGAGCAATGGAAACACCAACTCATGTTTAAATGATATGTTGGGCATAACATGTCTTTTATTGATTCACCTAGTATCATAAAGAATAAAGACTGTTTGCCCAGATGCTACTGTTGTGCTTGGTGTGACTTAATACACAAAAATGCACTCCACTATAAACATACAGCAGCATTTCCAGCCCCTCTAGCTCCCAGTCAGAAAGGGACACCATTACTTTGTCATCAGTTATCTGCACTCACCATTCACCTCTCAAACATGCCCTGGAAGCAGTGGGGTGCGGGGAACCGATTAGCTGTGCAGTATATCCAGACATTAATTTTTTTATCGTTTCATAGGTCTGACCTTTGTAATTCCAAAGCAGCTGCAATATAAAAGGTACATAGCACTGTTAATCCGAAACAATCCCCAAACTGTGCACACGCTGTGCCACTAACATGCAACTACCTCTGAGGCACATAAAGAGGACGGAATCTGCTTTAAAGGTCTTTTACAAAAGATACGCTATAGTGAGCAGGAAATGCTTCCTCCTGCCTCTCCTTGGAAGCATGGCAAGTAAAGTGTGCCTTCTTGTGACTTAAACTGGTCCCACATGTGAGTATACATAGTTCTAATTTAAGGTGTACCAAAATAGCAAGAAAACTTGTTTTTTCAAATTCAGTTACAAAATCAATCCTTCAAGAGCTGCAATGTATGTGAATGCAAGACAGCCCTTAATAAATAACATCACACCGTACTTTTTATCACCTCCTATTTTAAGAACACTGCATACACAATTTGTACCAGTTAGAAAGTTGTTACCCCCCTCGGCAGGCTTTACCTGCCTGAGCCCCCAAATCCTCCTCCTATGCCCAGGATTTTCCCCCCATTCTGGATACCATCTCATAGGAGCACCCATGCTGTGGAGTCCTCCCTTCCTGGGGAACCTAATCACCCCTTAGCCACCACTTGCCTCAATGACTCATTGTCTTTCATCATCTAACCCCTTCTCTCAGGGGCAAACTGCAGTTTGAAGTGGCCACTCACCAACTGCAAAAGTGGTTGGATCTTCTATCATTCCTATTCTGTTTCTCTGTAGCCATAGTACCTCCTCATGTCTCTGTTCTTGGTGATTCCTCAGACCAGAGCTCCCCTGGCTCACTCTGCCTTTCCCCAGCACTTCTCTGTCCCACATGCCCCTTACTAGCAGGCAGCTAGGTCCCCATCTCATTCCCCAGCAGAAGCAAGATTGAGTTGCCTCTGGCCAGATACCTTTTTATACTCCCTAGATGGGTCCTGATTGACTGCCTCAGGCCTGCTTGTGATTGGTTCCCAGCCCTAGCCCCCTCCCAAAGCTGTTTTAACAACTTATGTGCCTGTGAGGGGCAATCACCCCATCATTCCAGGGCTCACTTGACTAACTTTGCTTTCTCCAAAACTATCAATGGGATGTCATCATCAGTAACAAAATGATCAGCTATTTCAACTCTGCAAAAAAATCACCCACAGTAATAAGTTCTAGAACCTGGGTCATCTGATTTGGGCTCAGGTTGCATACTGGAGGAATAAAAATAGTAGTGTAGGCGTTCCCATTCAGGCCAGCATAGGGTGAGAGAGTACATCTCAGAGCCCAAAATCCAGGCCTAGCAGGAGCATCTTCACAGCTGCTTTATAGTGCTACAGCATGAGCCCTGAAGCCCAGGTCTGTAGGTCCCACCTCTGAGACTTGACTGCCACAATGTTTATTTTACGCTATGCACATACCTGTGGAGGTGAGAAAGGAACATTACAACAGAGAGAACATTGCCCTGGCTGTGAACAGAAATGGGTGTTTTCACACAGTGCAAAAGAGAGCACTCTGGAACCATTCATTAAGGAACACACACACCCTCCTTCCCTCCCTACCCGCCAAGCTTAAGGGAGCTTTCAAGAACATTTGGGTCCTGGTTCTTGTAAAAGCAGCCAACTCTAAAAGATTTAACTTTTGGGAAAAGCCTACTTTATTGTATAGGAATGATAGCTAGTGACACGTAGTTTCAAGTTCACATTTATTGACGTTGTTGTGCTGTAACCCTTTGTTCTCCATCACTCTCTCTTTCATTTCTCATTAAATCTTCATTCTTTCTTAACTAAACCTTTTGTTGTATAGTATGTGCTCACAAGTGCTGTTCAGTTTACAGGAGGAATGGCTTAAGGTAAAACTGGTAAATTGGGTACACTGCACCTGTGGGTTCTGAAGATCTGGCATTTCTCTGAGTAGCCAATGTTAGGGGCTGGATAAGACAGGCAATGGCTTCAGAGACAGTAGTTGAAGGGCTGGTGTCTTCAGGTAATTGTCTCGCAGCTGCTGTATGAAAGTTGCTGGGCATAACAAAATGACTCTCAGTGACAGTCAAAATAATGAAAATCTGTGACAGAGATTAATGTCTCACTGACCCAAATGTATATCTGAAGTAAGCTTTGAGTTCAGTGAGATTATGGGTTCACATGAGAGGAGAATCAGGCCCAGTGTTGTAATTTGTATATACATGAGGACAGTTAGATTGTATCTTCATATCTTTTACATCACTGGATGTTTGTGAGATTAATCTATAACTTAACATGAACATTGTGCTTTTGCATTTAATTTCCGACCCACTTTGTGAGTCTCTAGCTCTGTAAAGCAAACCAGTCCGCAAAGATTGCTCATTATTATGACCTGTAAACTACACACACGTGGATTTGGCCCGCACCAACAGACATTCGTATATACCGCAGTTATGTGTCTGCAGATTTTACCATGCAGTCTACTCACTGCTTCAGGTCAGTACTCCAGAATCAAAGCTTTTCTTTTGTTTGCAAGTTATATTTCTAGCCCTTGCAGTCATAAAGATTACCTTGAGAACATGAGCCAAGCTTAAACAGAGGCAGCACTGTCTTCCTTGTAACGTCAACCTCAGGAATATTGGGGAATCATGTGACTGGCGGTAAGACAATAACAGTAAACATCACCATCCATGTGAACTCAGAGAACCGTCCTCTCCAGTGTTGTTTTGCTTCTAATGTGCTTCATTCAGCTTGACAAGAAAGCTTTGCGTATAATTTAAAAGAATGGATCCCTGTTTCATTGGAGAGTCATGTGTCAGACCCAAAGGAAATGTAACCATAGGTGAAATCTAAAACAAGCCTCATGCTTCAGATTTTTCTTGGTTAATTAACAGGGCTTACTTTACAAATAAAAGCTTTGTTCAGTTTACTGAATCTAGTTATTAGGTTTGTGGCAGAGATAGTTGGATAATAAATAAATTTGTGGAATAAATTGCCTAGGGAGGTTGTGGAATTTCCATCATTTGAGATATTTAAAAGCAGGTTAAGTCGACATCCATCAGTGATGATCTAGATTAAGGGGTGCAAAAAGTGTGGCAGGGGGGTGCACCCTCCAGAGGGAGGGCAACATTTTGCAAGGTGGGTGCAGTGTGATTGCTTCTCCCCCCCGCAGCCCTCTACTTACCCCCTGCAGCCTCCACCACTGCTGTTGACAAATTAACACCTTGCCTCCCACCGCCACTGGCCCAGTCAGTATGTGCAGAGGCCCTGAGCCAGGCGGTGTGGCAGAAAGCCAGTTCCCAACTTAGTAAGGCAGCCGCATTGGTCCCTGCAGCCTGTGTCATTCTGGGCCCTGGGACACCCCGCAAGATATTGGTGTGGAGGGAGTGCTGATGCCTTTGGTGGCACAAGGCCACCCTCAGCCTGTTGCCACCACCACCCATCAACACAGTGCAGCCTGGGGTCACCACCTCCCTGCTCTACAGCAGCACCAAGTTCCATGGCCAGCAGCAGCACAAGGGCAACACCTACGAGGCAGAGGTGGTGAAGCAGCTGAGCGCCCAGGGTCCTCCCTTTGAGACATCCTCCTGAGCACTGCTCCCCCCCCTTTGGGGCACCCCTTGAGTCCCCCACATACCCTTCTAGGGTCCTCTCCCCTGAGCACCACTCCCCCTTTGGGGCACTCCATGGAGCCACCAGCATCCCCTTCCTGAGCATTTCACCCCTTTCCTGAGCGCCCTCCCCCACCTGCATCCCTTTCTGTGGTCCTCACACAGGTTGGAGAGGCCCCAGCTAATTACAGGGCCAAAAAGTGGGGACCAACATAAGAAGTTAGCTTACCCCAATCTAGACGGTGCTTGGTCACTGGACTTGACCCCTCAAGGGCCCTTCCAGTTTCATTATTCTATGATTTTATGAAAGAGTGGTTAAGAGCTCTGTCCTGCAAAGACTTACTCACCTGAATAATTTGATGTGTGAGTAGTTTCATTGATTTCAGTGAAACTATTAGCATACATAAGGTTATTTGTGTGCAAAGTATTTTCAGAATTAGTTCACCATGCAAGACTAAGAGGGAATTTGGGATCCACTTAGAAAATGATGTTTTTCCACTGAAAATTTCAACAAAAATTTTAAAAACCCACATTTTTGTCAACATTTTAGCAGAAAATGTTTACTTTTGGACAATAAATTAGGCTACCTAATCGAAAATTATCAGTTTTGGCTGACTTATTTTTTCCAGACAAAAATATGTTTTTAGGGGCAGCAGCCTTTTTCCGGGAAAATGTTTGGTTTTGTTAAAAATCCAATTCTCTGTCAAAAATGTTGAGATGGAATTTTTATAATCAGACCTAATACTATTCACGACTCTAGCTGAACCCAGCAGTGAGAAGGCAGTTGGCCTGCACTGGTAGAGAAAGACTTAAAAGCAGCCCAGGGAGAGGGCTGTCCTGGGAACCAATCAAGGGGAAAGATTGTGGCAGCCAATCAGAGCCCACGAGGGCTGTATAAAGGCGATGGTTGGCCAGTGTGAGCAGAAACTCTTGCTCCAGCTCTTGGGGGGGGGGGGGGGGGGAACCTAGTTACCTGCTAGAGCTGGGTAACATGGCTAGAGCAGTGCTGGTTGAAAGGCAGGGTGAGCCAAGGGAGTTCTGGCAAAGCAAGCCCCAGGCTGCAGGGCCTGAAACAAGGCCTGAGGCTACCAAGAAAGCAGAGAGGCAGCCAAGGCAGAGGAAGGCAGCAGATCCAACCCCTTGCCAATGATGAGCAGCCATTTCAGACTGCAGTCTTTCCCTGAGGTAAGGGGCTAGATGATGATTGACAGTGGGGCATTGAAGCAAGATGGGCATAGAGGGCTTGGGGTTCCCTTGGAGGGGAAGACCCCCAGAATGTGGGGCACTGAAGTAGGGCAGTGCCCTAAGGGAAGCACTCTGTGGTCAGGGAGAGATGCGGGTCCTGTTATAAGGTGAAGAACAACTTGCTAAGCAACAGTAGGTGAAACAGCAGCCAGACAAGGGTGCTCTGGAAGCTGGACAAGCTAATTTCCATGTCACCAGCAGGAGGTGCTGTGGTGGTGAGTCATGCCCATTACAGGAGGGCATGATGCTCACCTTCACCATGCCTCACTTTCCTCATCTGTAGCACAGGGTAAACATATTAAGTACCTCAAAATAAAGTAGAATATTTCATTAATATTTTAAAATACTTTGATATCTTCTGAGGGAAGACACTACAGAGATATTAAGTATTAGGTTCATTAACTTTTGTTTAAATTTTATTTTCTGATTAGACCTTTACTTTTAATTCATTTTAAAAAAATGTGAAAGTGGGTTTCCTGTTGTGCTGGAAATGCCATTATTCATTAGGCAACGTCAAGACCATGACTGAAGGAAGATGGCATAGAGCTCTCAGCCCCACTCAAGATTTGTTAAAATGATTCTTTTTCCCTCACCCTGTTTTGTAATCGTAACAGTTAAAGGAGGTGAAAGTTACAAGGTTTTATTTTTTAATAGGCAGCCAACATGCTGGTGTTTATTTTTCCTGAGTACTGTTGCAGAGGATCACTGGCTGTTTTTAGCACATTATGCCTGACCAAGTCATAGCTTGTTCCTCTGTGCAAAACCAGTCCACATCCTGAAGTCCTTACCCTGTCCGTGGGAATTGAGTGACAGTATGGAATAAGGTTTCCAAAAATATCTAGTGATTTTTGGGTGTCTCAGTTTTTGAGTGCCCATTTCAAGACACCTTTAAAAGAGTTTGATTTTCAATTGATAGATGCTCAGCACTGTCTGAAGTTTAGAAGTCTCAGGAAGGTTATAAACTTTAGGAACTAGTCACTTTGGAGGACTCTTATTGAAGAATTTCTGGTTTTATCCTATGATAATGGGGGCTGAATGTAATACAGTTCACACACTGTACCTTCAGTGATCATGCCTCTTCTTGATTGTCATCCTATGGAGTACCTGTGCTCTGAGAGCACATGCCCTTTAGATGTTTTCCATCATGCCCCAGTTGGTAAGCAGCCAAGCTTCTGCTGGTGTGATTTCCATGCTGGGGTCCTGGGCAAGATGGTTTGGTAGGGAGGTGGTGGCAGGCAGCTCTGTCCTCCCAGCATGTTGGTTCCAGAGGCGGAAGAGGTGGGGCTTGGAGCAGCCAGCCTTCAGTGCTGTCCAGCTGAATGCTCCCTGGAGTACATTGCTTGGGGCTCCAGCAGTGGTTTAAATGTCTGGGGGCTCCTGCTGCTGCAGTAGTGGTAGCGGCAGCAAGGATTGCTGGGCCCTTTCGAATCGCCAAGCTCTAGGGCAGTTGTCCCTTTTGCCCCACCCCCTGTCAGTGAGCCTGGTCCTGTAGCATGGAACTTGGACATTCAGCTTCAACCCATTGGTCCTAGCATATAAAATATATTGGAAATCCTTTTTTTTTTTTAGTGGTAGTTCCTAGTTTAGACAGCAACCCTGTAAGTGACCCTGAGCTAGCTGCCCAGTTAGGGTCTTAATGACTGTTGGCCCCCATAGAAGATTCCCCTTCACCCTTTTATATGATGCCATTTTCTTTGGATTTTTAGCATTTGATTTTTTTTTCAGCTGTCTGCATTGTGCTGTACTAATGATCAGTTCTTACAGTTTTAGTTGTTTAACCTGGGACACTGTCTTTGCTCTTTAACAATGAAGAAATCCAGGCAATTTATTTTAACATTGGGTACTGACAATATCACTCCACTCCAAGAGTGCCCCAAAACCCAGCTGTCCTCTCCAATGGGTGACTTTTTACTGAAGGTCTGATTCTGAAACTTAACAATCAGTTTGGATTCTCATGGACGTTAACAGGAGTTGATAATACTCCACACATCTCAGGAGGCAATTACTGCTTCCTCTCCCCAACCTGCCTTTTCTTCCTTACTGCTACTGCAGAATTATTCCTGAGCTTCAGTTCCAAACTTCCTAATACAATTTAGCATTTAATTACATGGTACAGCCACAAGGTGGAGCTGCATGTAATGTAAGTTTTTAAAGCAAACCTTAGCCATACCTGGCACAGTGTTCAAGAATGTTATAGTGCATACAGCTGGGGTATGTTTCTCTCAGAAGGAAACTTTGTGGTCAGTCTGTATTTAACACAGAAGCCTGACCAGCTAGTAGAAGCATTATGGTCTTCCATATACAAGGTGAATATGACAATAATTATGGGTGATGAAGAGCTAGACCTCGTCTGTCCTTGAAAACTTCATCATCCACTATAGCATCTTGTGACATCTTAGTTACTTTGAAGCATTATATTTTCAGGATTAAAGATGACCTGCTAAGGGGCTTTGTTCTAAGCATTCAGTGCCCATCCCACTGTCTCCCAAAGCAAAGGCAGGCTAGGCTGTACCAGAACAATTTAAAAGTGCCTAAGTGAAATGAGACAGTGTTACTCTCCTCTCCTCCCACGTGGTGCTTGTTATGCATGTGTATTGGCATTGATCTAAAGTGGAACAAGGGGAGAAAGAGATCTGCTTCCTCACAGTAACCTTGTGCAAACGTAGTCTCTGCAGCAGGTGCAATTGGTGGCTCTAGACAGGCTCCACTCCATCCTGACAATGTGTAGATGACAACTGAGTCTTTCACTGTGTATTTGGAAGATATGGCTTCCTTCACTGCTTGTTAGACATCACATATTTCCCCAAAAACCTCCCAAAGGAGATCAAGTGAGATTCTTCCATGCCTGGTCACACAGATGACATTTTAGCTGATGGAAAGTCCAAGGGAATACCTAATGAAAAACTGAAATAAATTGGAAAAGCAGTTGAGGGAGCTAAACAAGAATTAGAGAAGTGTGCTACAGCAAACGGAACTACAGGTCTTAGGGCGTGTAACTGGGGAAGAGGAAGTTGAGGGCATCTCCAGGGAAAGTCAGAGCAGTAGCTGATGTTCGGCTATCTAAAAATGTCCCAAAACTGAAATAGTTCCTCTAGATCTGTGGTTCCCAAACTTTTTGGTGTCTCACTCCCCCCACTTTTGATTTTTGAGAAACCCTCATGCCCCCCACTTTTTTTTTTTACCATGGGCCAGCCACCCCAGCTGCCTGCCTGAGCCTCTGTCCTCCGTGAAAGCCAGGCACTGCCAGCTCCTCATTTAACTCCATCCCCCTCCCCCCAACCCACACTCACTCACCTTTGCAGAAGACAGCTAGCTCCATGTGGGTCTTCATCAGCTGCCTGCTTTTTATAGCGGCTGCGCCGGGTCGCCCACGTGAAATGCAGGGGCTGAGAGCTGGAAGCAAGGGCTGGCTTTTTCTTCAGGTGTGGGGAATCACTGGAGGGTGGGAGGGGGGCTGGGTTGCCTCGCGCTCCCCCTGGAATTTCTTCACACACACACACACACACAGGGAGGCACACCCCCCACAGTTTGGGAAACCATGAGCTAGATGATTTCAAGTCTACAGCAAATTATACCAGATCTGTCCTCAGAAGTCCAAGTTCTTTCTGAACTGCTTAAAACAGACTCTATGTGGATGTGAAATAAAGGACAGGCTGTACTTTTGAGGATATAAATAATCTGTTGCTTCTACCCCCAGCACTGGCATGTTTCTAAGTCTGCAGCTATTTTAACAGATGCCAAAAGCTGAAGTCTTGGAGGCTGCTACTTTATATACAAGGACATACCTGAAAATTTGTAGCTTATAACTGCAGTTTTCAGACTGAAGCCCGGGTATGCCCAGCAGAGAACATTTGATGGGCACTGGGGCTTGCAAGAAGTTCACAAGACACTTGCGCAGTCTGATAGGTTTAGGCTTGAGACAAACAACAAGCCTCAGAGACTTGGGATGAGAGAGAATCAAAAATACAGCCATTTTCCATTTATTTTTAGACATTGAAAAACAGACTTTTTATAACAAAAAATTAAATTTGAATCTTTTCTGCTAGCTCTGCTATTACTGTATGTAATTTGTAAAGGGTTACCCATGTCACCATAAAAATAGAACTGATTCAAATGGCCACTAGCAAGAATACAGCTTGTGACAATGTAAGGCTGGGAGGAAGTAAGAACAAGAGGGAAAAGCAGGGCAGGCAAGCAGGCAGAGTGTGAGCAGCTGAGGAGAAAGCTGCCCTGGGTCAACTGGGGCTAGCTAGGCCTCCTTAAGCCTGATTTTAAAAGAACAGACAGATGACCTCATCGAACAGTTCAATCACACCCTCAACAGCATGATTCACAAGGTAGTGAGCCACGATGGGAGAGACTGGAATGCCCTGCTCCCATACCTAATGTTCGCCATCCGGGAGGTACCTCAGGCCTCCACAGAGGTTTCTCCATTTGAGCTATTGTATGGGCGGAACCCCGAGGTATCCTGGACCTTGCCAAAGAGAGCTGGGAGGAGCAGCTGAACCATGGGCACAATATCATTGAGCACGTCCTTCAGATGAAGGACCGGATCGCCAAGGTTAAGCCCAGTGTCTGGGAGCACCTAGAACAGGCCCAAGAAACCCAACAGGCATACTATAACCGACAGGCGGCCATCCAGAGGTTCCAGGTGTGGAACCGTGTGATGGTATTGATCCCAATGGCTGAGCCTGAGCTCCTCACCCAGTGGCAGGGCCCCTATGAGGTAATTGAGGCCATAGGGGAGGTAAACTGCAAGGTGCGACAACTGGATGGTTGGAAGACTGAGCAGGTCTACCATATTAACTTACTAAAACCTTGGTGGGACCGGGAAGAGCAGCTGGCTGCCCTGAGCGTGTTGGTGCCAGAGGAAGATCAGGAGACACAGGTGGGAATCTCCCCAGAGCTAAACACTGACTAACAGAGGGAGGTCCTCAACATGTTGAAACGGCATGCAGATGTGTTTTCAGGAAACCCTGGATGAACCACAGAGGTGGAACACCACATTGTCACTGACCCAGGGGTAAGGGTGCATGTGAGGCCCAAAGGGAGGTGCAGAGGATGCTGGAACAGGGCGTTATTGAGGAGTCTCATAGCCAGTGGTCCAGCCCGATTGTCTTAGTGCCTAAGCCAGATGGCAGCCTCCAGTTTTGTAACAATTTCAGAAAGCTAAACCAAGTGTCCCATGTTGATGAACTGATAGATCGATTGGGAAAGGCCCACTTCCTCTCTACCCTCCACCTGACCAAGGGATACTGGCAGATCCCGCTGGCCAGGGAAGCCAGTGAAAAAATAGCCTTCTCCACCCCAGAAGGCCTATACCAGTACACTGTCCTCCCATTTGGGTTACAGGGAGTCCCTGCAACATTCCAATGGCTAATGGATAAGTTATTACAACCACACTGTGCCTATGCTGCAGCTTATCTCGATCACGTTATCCATAGCCCAGATTGGGACACCCACCTGAAGAAGGTAGGGGCAGTGTTAAACACCCTGAGGGAAGCTGGTCTCAAGGCAAACCCGACAAAATGTAGTATAGGGCTAACGGAAGTGAGATATTTGGGGGTCTATTTGTGCTGGGGCATAGTGAAACCCCAACTAAACAAGGTAGAGGCAATACAAAAATTGCCTTGACCGCTTCCGAAGAAACAAGTCCGGGTATTCCTGGGACTCGTGGGGTACTATCAGAAGTTTATCCTTCACTTTGCCTCTAGAGCATGCCCCCGACACCTCACAAAAGCCCATGGCCCTGACATGGTGAACTGGACCCCAGTGGTAGAGGATGCATTTCTGGGTTTAAAGACAGCTCTGTGTGATAACCCAGTCCTTATTGCCCCAGATTTCGAGATGGAATTCTTACTACAAACTGATGCCTCCGATGTGGGCTTGGGAGTCGTGCTGTCCCAAATGGTCGGAGAAGAACACTCCGTCCCATACCTGAGCCTCAAGCTCCTTCCCAGACAGCGGAATTATGCCATCATCAAAAAGGAGTGTCTTGCGGTGAAATGGGCAGTGGAAAGTTTAAGATACTACCTCCTCGGATGGAAGTTTACCCTTGTCACAGACTACACGCTTGTAGCCAGGCAAACCTCGCCCCCCTCCACCTTGGATACCTTGGAGCACAGATGTGCTAATCTCAAGCACAGTCTTTGATGCCTCAGAGCACAAATGTGCTACCTCATCATGACCCTGGACAACGGAAGAAACAAGATAATGAGGGCAAGCAGGCCAGCTGGTAACTAGGGCCTCAGGCTGCCCTTGGCTGGTACTGATAATTGATACACCTACATATCATCCCAGGAGAGGAATCTCGCACCCATATGAAAAGAATGTCCTGTCTTAATGATTTAATTATCTCTGTCTTACAAGTGTAAATTAAATTTGTAACTCCCTTGTAAGAACTGGCGTCACAAAAGCGAACCAGTACAATTGGCATGTTTAGATAAGGAAGAGTGTCTGTAACCAGTGGGGTATAAAGTAGGGCCTGGCAGCAGACACAAACTGAGTTGCAATTGCCTAACCTGCTGTTCAGGACGAGCCTTTACCTCCCGAGGTAAGGGGACACCCTCCTCGTACTCTTCTTCCCGAGGGATTGAGTGACAGACTCTGGCAATGCCGGAGTTGGACGATACAGAGGTGAGAATTATACCTGCTATGTATTATTTTGCACGCATTTACTAGGTTAAGTGTTGTTGTTGTTGTAACTAAGGTAAGTTTAATAATCTAAATTACCTGTAAGTTCACATCTCATACATGCTAAACTTTTCACTGTAATAAATCATAGTAACCACTACGCTAAGCCTGACTCCTCCAATAATTGCATCGGTCCATACACAACCAAAGAACCCTAGGCGGCTTCTGGCTAATTAACCCCTTAGGGTAGGTGGTGCTAGTGTGCTGGAAACTGGGTGTTGAGTTTGGCTGCCTGCCAAGGGGCAAACTCCTGGGGCATCCGTCAGCCACCCTGGCTGCCTGCTGCGAAGGGACAGTCTGTCCTAGCAGTTAAAGACTCGGATGTAAAAGGGACTCCATCTGGCACTAAGGACTATCCTGATTAGCCATTCCATCGGCTGACAGCACCCCTACAGTGGATGCACAGAAACAAAGATAGGAATGCAAGAATAACTTGGTGGTTCCTGTCCTTACAGCTGTTCCACTTTAGAGTGCTGCATAGGGTTGGGGCCCAGCATGGGAATGCCGATGGCCTGTCCTGAGTACACTGTATGCCGTCCCAGGTAGCCCAACCCCATGGTGTTTGAGCTGGGGAGGGGGATATGTGACAATGTAAGGCTGGGAGGAGGTAAGAACAAGAGGGAAAAGCAGGGCAGGCAAACAGGCAGAGTGAGCAGCTGGGGAGGAAGCTTCCCTATTGCCAGTTGGAGCCAGCTGGTCTCACTTAAGCCTGCTTTTAAAAGAAGCCTTGCCTAGTAGACTGGGGGAGAGAGGAGCAGAGCGGAGCAGAGCAAAAGGCGTTTTTCTAGAGGCACCAGAGGAGGAGAGGAGTGCTCAGCCACAAAGGGGTAAGGCCCCTGCCCAGGAGGCCTGAGATTTGGTGTAAGGCCAAGCAGGTTGATCACAAAGGAGGAGCCAAAACCAGGAGGGGGAACAGGATGCTGCTGCTGCCACTGCTGCTGCCACTACCTGGAGGAGGTACATGGGGGAGGAATCGTCTGGGGAAGTGGCCCAGGAAATAGCTGTGCTGTTCATAACAAGGGGAGCCCTCCCCCACCACTAACAGCCACATAGGGTCCCTGGGCTGGAACCCGGAACGAGTGGGTGAGGCCCAGATTCCCCTCAGACTGCCATCTCCCCCCACCCCTCTGTCTCAAGAAGGGTGATGGTATCCTGGCTGTGGGGTTAGTGGACTAAACAGAGGCCCAGAGCCCAGGAGTGAGGCCAGCCTTGCCACAAGCTCTGAACTGTATCCAAACTGATAGGACGTGGTTACCTCAGGAATCCAATGGTCAGTCTATGGCTTGCATGTAATGAGACTTCCCCATAACTGACCTGATTAGCTGTGGCATTCATACTGGTGCAGGACAATATAGTGCAGAGTATGCAATATTCCTGCTCAAAGGATACAGAGGGGAGATATGCCAAATCTAAGAGGACTCAATTTTTGTTATTTATTCATCAGAATCCAATTTATGCAAACTTCAACTCGGGTCTCTAGTACTGCTAAAACGGATGAGGTAAAATATGCCTAGCAACAACAGCTGTTGTCCTTGAATAATAGCCGTACCCCAGTAGCCTACAGAAGTGTGTGCTCAGTCACAGAGGAACCAGACAACATGTTCTCCCTGTTCCAACCCCTGTTGCAGAGAGTTCTAAACCTCCACAGCCCTTGGGCTGTAATGAACTGAGTTGGCTGTATGAAATGCTGTTGAAGAGCAAAAGCGAACAGAGCTGGAGGAGGAGTGAAGCTGATGACTCATCTGGACAATCTGCTGTTGAATATTCATTCTTGATAAAGATTGTTTTTACAGCAGAGCCCTGGTGTGCATAAAAGGGAATCTGAGGGCACAGGGACAGCTTCTTCAAAACTATAATTCTTTATGATTGTCACATGACTGATTTGGTGACAGTGGATCATGAATACTGATGTATCTGAAATAAAAAATGCATTTAATCATGTAAGCTCCGTGGAGAAGTAATGGGCTTTTAACAAATTATTATCAGCACTTACATAAAACCTGGCCATTTAAACTCTGAAGGTGGAAAACATTTTTAATCTGGAAAAAAATGCTATTGTGTTATTTTGACTGATTAAAACAGAATATGCTGCCCTACCCTGACTAAAATTCTCACTTCTCATGTATTCATTTATTTCTTCATACTGATTAACGTCCACATAAACTGCTTGCACAAATCAACTTGTGTGCCCCTGCAGTCTCCAAGTACATAGAAGGGTAGCCTAGCAACCATTCAGAGACTAATAATACTGCATTTTGACACAGACATCAAAAAAGATACAAACATACACCATGATCTGTTCTCTTCTTATTACCCCTTAAACTCTTCTACTATCCAATAGGTCAGTACAGTGCTATAGTTAACTGCCTTCACTTATTGGTCTAAAACAGGGCTCAGTTGCCATCATGCTAAATTGCCACCCTTCTGTAGGAGCAACTGTTTGTTCACGACTGGGGCAAACTAACGCCACAGGAAATGTGGCAACAGAAGTAAGGGTATCCTACCAAGAAAAGATAGAAACAGTATGGCATAAAACCATTTCACCGGACCCACTTTCCCTACTGTCTGAAAGTCTGTTTCTGTTCTCTGCTTCACAAACTCTATTGGCGCATCCTTCTGAATGTCCTGCAATAGTACAATACTGCAAAAAAGTCAAAAATTACATTTCCACTGTCACTACAGGGAGATGAAGTTTACCTCAAATGATAACAGGAAGGAAAACAAAGATAGAGATGATGATGCAGTTTAATAATAAAGATGGTCAAATGTTGTTAATAAACATGGTTTATGAACTATTTTTGTGTGAAAATGTCATTTTTTGTCCAGTTTTGATGACATTTCAAAATTAATTTTTGATTTTTTTTTTTTGGTTGGGTGGAGAAAATCATCACTGCTCTCATTTTCTCTTGGGCTGTATCTACACTGCATCGGTCTTTTGAAAGATGATCTTCTGGAAGATCTTCTTTTGAAAGACTGTGTCCACACACATGCTCAAAAAAACAGATTGAAACTATGCAGCCCCTGCTCTTTTTGAAGAACAGGCCAGGGACTGAAAAACCTAGCACCATGAGGACTGCTCTTGCAAAAAAAAGGGCCCATGGAGCATCTAGACATGCTTATTTTTTTCAAAAGAAGCTTTCAAAAGAAGGTGCTCTTCCTGATCTGGGAGCAGAAGAGGGCTTCCGGGAGAAGAGGCACATCCTTTCGATTTCAGATCAAAAGAGTGAATTTTTTTTGTGTGGCCACTCCATGTGGTCTTTCAAGAAAGGACCTGATTTTTTGAAGGAACTTGCTAGTGTAGACATGGCCTTAGAGTTCGTCCCCAGTGCCTGCCTTTTTTTCCTTTGCTGCATGAAGGTAAGTGAAAAGTGAAAGAAAATAGAGACATCACACTTTCACTTTTTTTACATCTTTGTCCAGTCACAAAAAGAAGGGGGAGATTGTTTCAAAATGAATAAAAATGTTGAAATTCTTAAATCTTGTTTTAAAATCTTTTGTTTTTAATTTTTTAATGCACTTTAATGAAAAATAAGAGGGCCAATCTCTATTAATCCAACCCTTGTCACCAACATAAGCATGGTTATTAGAGAAGAACATTTCCCTCTAATCCTGTTCTCATTGCTAGTATATCTGGCTGGAGCCCATTTGATTTCCTGCTGTCTCGTCCACCTGTGCTAACCAACAATCCAGATATCCCACATAGAATATCCATATTAAATCAGATGCAGAGGAGAAGGTGATCTCAACAGATGGTGCAACTGAAAGGAAGTAAGGGCAGTGTGATAAGGCAACAAATTAAAACAGATTCCCTTAAACTTCAAGTTACCTTCTTAGGAAGGATAAATGTCATGTCTGGTAAATGGCAAAATTAGGGCACTTCACATGGGTTATCCAAATTTTTCTGACATGCATCTGATGAAGCAGGTCCTTGCTCACAAAAGCTTATACTCCAAAAAAATCTGTTAGTCTATAAAATGCCACAGAACTTCTTGTTGTCTTTCCAAATTTTTCTTTTACTGCATCATTTTCCTAGTGCAAGCTGCCAACTAAAGATATGGTTCTGAATTAATTTTTTGTGTGTTTTCCTTCTTTAATTCAGTGTTTTTAATATCATACCCATTCTCCTTCAGACTCATGAAAGTTCATGAACTCTTCCCCCGTCTTACTTTACTGAATTTAATATCTTCCATTCCCAGGATGCTTATTTACTTCTAGTGCCCAGCTATCATTTAATAGCTCCAGAGACAAAAAGTTGTTTCTGCCCCCGCCTGTGGCTCCTGGCATCCCTAGCCAGCCTTTCCCTTTGTAAGGTGCTCCTTTCCCCCAATTTTAAAATGAAGACCTTATCTTTGCCCATTTACTGACAATGTCCAAAAACTGCAATGATTTCTCTTTAATAGTTTGATGAATGTGTATGTTGTCAGCATATAACACAGCGGAAATACACTGGTTTTCTATTGATTATAGTGTATAAGGGGCACCTAGTCAAATTATAATGCTAAAAGATGGGTTAAGCTTTATTCCAAAAGTGTATAAAGAGATGCAGTACTTTTCTTCTTTTATCGATGCACATATAACTGTGGCAGTGGTGAGTAACATTTCTAAAAATGGGTCCTGGGGTGAAGTAAACATCATGTGGTCTCCAGTTTGGAAGCTAGTTGAGTGGGAGGCATATACTGACTCTTAGGGCTTGTGTCACAATTGCTTGTTTTCTATTAGGTACCTATTTGGTGCTAATAATATGCACATCTTTGGCAAAGATAATAACACATGCAAAAAGTTACACAATTAGAGTTGCAGAGTCGAGCCCCCAGAAGCTAGAAGCGGCATGGGGAGAGATTGATCATGCAACTTTAATTCAGTTTCCTAGCACACACGCATTATGATGCAGCCTTTAACTACATATATGGGTCATGCATACATAATTTTATATTATAGCACACACCCCCATCTAACTCCAGCATTAGAAATGATCTCTCCATGTTTTTTAGCATTAAACTTGGCTATTTCCTCCCACAATATCCTGGAATGTAACACACAAGATTTCAGCCTGAACACAGATTTATTTCCTTTTTTGAAAAAAAAATTCCATCTCTCGCATAGTTTAGTCACTTACTATCTAGTAAGGCCAACATTGCTCATGCTGGTTTAAAACCAGATCAGCTAGAGCAGCATGCAAAAGACCAAACAGGCTGGCGTGCTCTTGTACGACGCGCAGATGACAGCTTTGAAGAGCAGAGATGCGTACACCTCGTTGATGCTCATGAAAGCAACAGCAGCAGCCACACCAACAGAGCCAGGACAATTCCCTTGCCCCCACTGTGAATGCCCATGCCATTCAAAGCTTGGTCTCCTCAGCCACATGCGAGTCCAGAACCAATGAGCCTGTGCAAGCTCAAGACGTCATCGTCAGACAGGGAGGCCTACCTACATCTAGTAAAGTAGCAGAAGATAGCGACAGTTTGGAATCCTTGCTGCTGCATTCAGAATGTAACTTTTAACCCGCTGCCAGTCAGTCAATGTTCTAATATTTAGGAGGTGGGGGTAGGAGGAAGATACAGGAGAGATTAAAGGTTGAAAAATGAATCTTGGGAGTATTTGCAAGTCACTTCTTTTGGTCTAGTGTATTCTGTAAGTTGGTGTCAATGTTCAGTGTTGCTCTGATTAGACAATTTCCTATTTTCAAACACCCTTTGTTGAGTTTGGCACACGGTTAGGAAACAAGCTTTATTGCTTTCACTGGGAGCAAGATTGGGTTGCCAACAATCTTCTAAATTTTAGAATGGAAAAGTAGAGGGGGAATGGGGGCATGGGGGCCATGATTCAGGAAAACATTTAAGTACATGCTGAAGACAATCCCTAATCAGGACAGTGCATAAGCATGCATTTAGCTTTAAGCACATGTTTAAATCCCATTGATTTATTTTAAAATAATCAGAGTAGGCTGCTGAAAGCATCTGAAATGATTTGAGTGGCACAAGAGATACTGGTAGAAAGGCTACAGCAAATGAAAGAATAACCAGGTGAGTGTAAATAGGAAAATTATTAATGTACCATCTTGCATCCTATTTGAGTTGAAACACTATTATTGATCTCTGTAGGAGCTTGCATTCTAAAAATAGACTGCATTTGGGACCTAAGCGACAGCAAATTGGAGCAGCGCAGCGAGAGTTCTGAACAGATTGGGATGTCACAGGGAGCTAAAAGAAGAGTTGGCATAAGCAAGGAAATTCATTAGACAATCAGTAGCAATTCCAGAGCACTGGGAGAGCACTGGAGAATATGGCAATTGTAACAAATATGGCAAGTGTAGGCAATATCATTTGGAGTTCTTAATGCATTAAATTTATGTGAGCCAACAATTATTGTAATTCCCTGGGGGGACTCTAGGAACTCAGAATGGTGCTCGGTGATTAGACAAATTTACTCAGGTTGTAGTGCTTCCAGAGCGCTACTACCACTTGGAGATACTTATATAAACTGGTTCAAAGTAGATTCTCCAGAGATCAGCAGCGAAAGACAGGGCTTATGGATAAACAGTCTGGGTTTAAATTGACCGCCTTTCTGATCCAGCAAATTGAAGTATCTTCCATCAAAGGCAGCAGCAGGCAATCCTTGGAAGGGCTTTGTGGGAGCTGGGGTGAACTCTGATAAGGTTAATAACATTTGTGCAGGTTCTTTGTAATGTAGGGATTCTCAAACTTCATTGCTCCATGACCCACTTCTGACAATGAAACCTGAGCCCCTCTAAGCCCTGCCAAAGCACAACCCCACCTCCCAATGCCCAGGTGAAGGAGCCAAAGCCCAAGGGCTTCAGCTCCATGTAGGAGGCTTGTAACCTGCGACTCACCATTCAGGGCTGAGTCCTGGGGCTCAGGCTTTGTCTTCAGCCCACACAAGTCTAATGCCAGACCTGGTTACCCCACACTTGACACACTTTGGGGTCCATACCACAGTTTGAGAACGGCTGCTGTAATGCTTTCACCTTAAATATAAACATACTTGCTTAGAAAGGCTGTGTGGTAACTTATCACTACAGGCAGTTAACCCATACCCAGTCTTCAGAGAGGAGGCAAAGACCAGGCTATCTGGCTTACTAGGAACTGGCAGCATATTGTACAATTTTCTTATAACTGGAGAGAAGCAACTCCTAGGGCTGGAAGGGACCTTGGGAGGTCATCTGGTCCAGTCCCCTGCCCAGACCAAGCACCACCCCGATGTCAATTTGCCCCAATCCCTAAATGGCCTCCTCAAGGGTTGAGCTCACAACTCCAGGGTTAGCAGGTCAATGCTCAAGCCACTGAGCTATCCCTTTGGGAAACCAGCAGGGAGAGAAATGCATGTCACTACCCAGCAGAGATGATGGCTGAGGCGCTGTGAGCTTGAGTGGAATTCTTTGCCAGAGAGCACTGGGAGAATACAAGTGCATTCATCTGAGTTGTGACAATGTTATTACAGATTGTTGATCTATGCAGCATTGCTCATAATTGCTAAACTGAAACAAATTAACACGAGAAGGGCTTGATTCTGCACTCCACTTATATGGGGGAATCCTGGACTGGGAGGGTCTAGCTCATTTAGGCTCACTGTGTATTTCATAAGTGGTGGTCCTTCACCTGGGGGGCAGACTGGGGAATACAGCTCAAAGAAGTAATAATGTGAGAGAGAATTAAAACTATAGCTTAGCCTACAGATTGCTGCCATGATGCAGTAGAGGAAGCACTGTGGTTCAGTGCACGGCACTCCAGACTGAGTGTCAGGAGTCCTGACTCTGCCACTGACTTGTTTTATAGTCTTAGATATGTCACATCACCTCTCTGTGCCTCTGTTTCCCCTTCTGTCTTCTGTGTTTGGATTCTTAAGCACTTCAGGTGGACACTCTCTGCCTACTTACAAAGTGTCTAACGCTGTAGGGCCCCAGCCTCAGTTGGGGCCATAAAGCAGTACAAAAATAATAAAAATAAATGTAGAGCTTTTCCTTTGTCTGGAATATGCTACTGATTTCAGGGGGGTTCCAAACTCATAGGACTGGACTCATTTGTGGGGAAGGTCCTGGGAGTGGAAGGAGGAGCAGAGCAAGTAACTGAGGTAACACAAGCAGTCAACCATTTGAATATCAGTAGCATATCAATACTGTGCATAGCTCCATGTATTTTTAAATTACATACTCCGATCAATACTACAAAGCTCAGCTTACATACGCACAATAGTAGACATTTGGAGGAACACAAAATGACATACATAACTGATAATTGGGTCGAGCTTAGTTGCTGCCACTCAAAAATAGATCTTGGAGTCACTGAGCAGGTGTTTTCAGAGCACTATCTACAATGTATCATGGCAGACAAAAATGGTAACAGAATGTTAGGAACCATAGGAAAGGGAAAGACAAGGCAGCAGAAAATATCATCGTGACGCTATATAAATCCACATTACAACCACACTTCAAGTACTGCATGCAGTTCTGGTTACCTCATCTCAAAGGCTACGTCTACACAGTGATCTTTTGAAAGAAGCCCTTCTGGAAGATCTCTTCAAAAAGAACTTCTTTCAAAAGAGGGCGTCCACACACAAAAAAGCAGATTAAAAACAGTGATCTGCTCTTTTGAAAGAGAGCATCCATATAGCCCCCACTCTTTCGAAAGCACGGGCCAGGAATTGAAAAAATCAGACCCCATGAGAACTGCTCTTTCGAAAGACGGGCCCTGTGGAGTGTCTACACACGTTTTCCTTTGAAAGAAGCTTTGGAAAGGGGGTGCTCTTCCTGAAATGGGAAAGGAAGAGCAATTTTGAAAGGAGCATCTTATTCTTTTGATTTACTTTTGAAAGAATGCTTTTTGTATGAAGATGCTCTGCTGGATCTTTCAAAAGAGCCCCCTTCTTTCGAAAAACTTTTGAAAGAATTTGCGAGTGTAGATGCAGCCAAAAATTTATTACAGTGGGGAAAAAGTCCAGAGAAGTGCCATAGAAATGACTGGCATGGAACAGCATCTACATGAGGAGGGATTGAGAACACTAGGACCATTCATCTTCGACAAGAAATGTTGGAAGGGGGAGATGATGGAAGTCTATAGAATCACAAATGGTATGGAGAAAGTGAACAAGAAAGTATTATTTATGAATTCACATTCAACAAGCAGCAGAGGTCACCCAATGAAATTAATAGGCAGCAGATTTAAGACAAAAGGGAGTACTTCCTCACATAACATGCAGTCAAATCTGATGCAAAGACCAAAAGGTGTAACTGAGTTCAGAGAAGAATGAGAAGATCATGGAGACAGGTCCACTTCTATCAATGGCTATTAATCAAGATGGTCAGCGACCTAAACCTCTCATTGCCTGAAGCTGGGAGTAAACAAAAGAACAAGGATGACTCAGTAAATTGCCCTGTTCACTTCATTCCATCTGTCACATCTGGCACTTGCCATTGTCAGAAAACAGGGCAAGATGGACCAATTTCCTGATCCAGTATGGCCATTCTTATATAATAAAGCAGAAATGAAGAAATAAGTGAGGCTCAAACTGGTATAAGGGGGAGTCAAGGGAAGATTAGAATAGGGAGATGGAAGATGGGTGGAGCTTTCTGGCTACATCTAAACTACAGAGATCTTTCAAAAGAAGTTCTTCTGGAAGATCTCTTCCAAAAAAAACTTTTGAAAGAGTGCATCCATGCAAAAAAAAGTGGATCAAAATATCGATCCGCTCTTTCGATAGAGAGTGTCCACACAGCCACTGCTCCTTCTAAAGAATCAGCCAGGGAGTGAAAAGTCTGGCACCACAAGGACTGGTCTTTCAAAAAAAGGACCTGTGGAGCATCTACACACTCTCTTTTTCTCTGAAAGAAACTTCCAAAAGGAGGCACTATTCCTGATCCGGGAAGGGAAGAGGGCTTCCAGAAGAACAGCCAATTTCTTTAGATTTCAGATTGAAAGAGCACATTTTGGCTGTTTCTACACAGGCCACTTCCTTTGGAAGTGGCATGCTAATAGCGGGAGCAAAAGATGCTAATGAGGTGTAGATGCAAATTTCTTGCACCTCATGAGCATAACATCACATGATTTGGAGTCCAGAAGACCGTTCTCCCAGACTCCAAAACACCGTGTAGAAGCGCGGCCCCTTCTTCCCAAAAATTTTTGGGAAGAAGGGGCCTCCGGAAGGAGGACTTCCTTCCGGAAACTCCTCCCAGCGGCCGTGCTTAGAATGGCCTTCCAGACTCCAAATCACGTGACATTATGCTAACGAGGCATGGAGGATTTGCATCCATGCCTCATTAGCATCTTTTGCTCCCTTTATTAGCATGCCACTTCCGAAGGATGTGGCCTGTGTAGAAACGGCCTTTGTATGTAGATACTCTGCGTGTTCTTTTGAAAAAGGGCCAGATTTTCTGAAAGAACTTGACAGTGTGGACGCAGCTTTTGACTTGATATCCGAATGACACCTTGGTAGGTGCACCGCCAGTGGAGTATTACCGTATTACTGACTGGAAATTACAATATTACTGATTAAGATGGTCACTGTGCTATAGTGATGTTAAAAATCTGACGCGAGCCCATGAAACAAAGGAACTCCAGTTAAAGAAGCTGCTCATTTTTTAACAGATGAAAAACAATACCCTACAGTGACATCTTTCAGTTGGAAAGATCACAAAATAGTTCACAAATTAAGGGCCAAATTCTGCTAAGAGGTGGACGCAGTCTGGCTTGCACAGATGTTGTAAGAACCCAGCATGCGTACTTGAGGGTAGGGATTGGTGCCAGTATGTCACTAGAAATATTTCTGTTCGCCTGTGACTGAAGGTGAAGATGCTTTTCAGTCACATCGCAGGGAACTGAAATTGCAGGGAGACTGTATGTGGGCAGAATGGCCTTACCCAGGTGGGAAGGAGGGAGAGTTTGTACGCTGGGAATCCAGCAAGAGACGTTTAAACCTTTGATCCTGTTTTTGTTGTTTTATAAATACAACCACTGCCAGGTGCAAGGGATTCGAGCAGTCAGCACTCTCCAACCAACAGGGGCTTTCCGGAGCTATGGAGCTAGTTGAAAGGCCAAATTCTTGTCACAGTCCCGTGTAAATCTGGTGGAATTCCCCCAACGTCAGCGAAGCCCCTCCAGGTTAGGACGGGTGAAAGCGAGTGCAGAATTTGCAAAGATGCCCAATGAAAGCCATTTGTCTGTGGGATGGCTTGAAGGAAATTCAGGCTGGGAGAGGCAGCAGATAAACTTAGTAAGCCATGCTGAGATGGGGTCAGGCTGCTTTGATTACAATGAAGGATAATCAGTGCTCAAAATAGTCAGAAGAATTTCTTACCTCATTCTTTTGGGCAATTAATTTATTTTCACCTTTACTTAATTAATTTGACTTCTTTTCTGAAAAGTATATTTTAAAGCCATAATTATTAGTCATGAAAGGTTAACTGGTATAGCTCTCCTATAGCCTCCCTTACTTGTCTCTGCTATAATCTAATTAGTTCCGGTCTCTTTTCCATTTTTGTTCCAATTTAGCCCTCCGCATTTTAGGATGAGAAAGAAAAGCAATATTTATACAAAATATTGTGAACTACGAATAGTGGTCATATTTTCTAAGTGCTGTTATTATTTGATTTTTCTGAGAATTTTAGTGAAAGATTTATTGCGCAGGCTAGGGGTTACATCAAATACCAGCAGCCTGGAAATACTCAGTATTTTACTGAGTGATTTCTTGCATTTGTTATGGGGAGGGTGAATAAGGAAGTATTATTTATCACTTCACATTCTGCAAGCAGCAAGCATGATTTCTTGCATTTTTAAAGCTGATATTTCCTCATTATTGACCTGGTCTGTATAATTGTAATCAATAGTAACACTTCTCTTAACTTCAAAGTTAAGAAGATTAGAACTTATGCAGGGTTACACATTAAGGCTGCATCTACACTAGCAAGTTCGAAAGGTTTTTATATTATTACGAAAGATCTGTGGAGCATCTATGCACAATAAGTGTTCTTTTGAAAGCAAATTGTAAGAATGTGGTGCTCTTTTTGAAATCGCTCTTCCTTTCCCACTTCAGGAAGAACATCTTCTTTTGAAAGCTTCTTTTTTTTGATCCCTGGCCTGTTCTTTCAAAATAGTGGGAGCTGTGTGGATGCTCTCTTTCGAAAGAGCAGATCACTGTTTTTATCTGCTTTTTTCAGAAGAGATCTGCCAGGAGGGCTTTTTTCGAAGGATCTCGGTAGTGTAGACATAGCCTTAGTGTCTACACAATGAAACCTCTAGTTCAAAATAAATTCAAAATAGTTTAGTTGGCTTATTCCAGATTGGTAACCTCATATCATGAGGAATACTGCCTATTTCACAATAGCTATTTTGAAATAGGAGTTGTTAAAACAGGGAATATTGCCTATTTCGAAATAAGCCGTAGTGCGTCTAATGGCTTTATTTCACAATAGGCACTCTCTGTATGTATACAATGTGTTTTGAAATACCTAAGTGGTATTTCAAAATGCATTTTTGTGTGTAGCAGCATTATTTCAAAATAAACTATTTTGGAATAGCTATCCCAGAATTGCTCATTTCAGAATAAGGCTGCTGTGTAAACATACTCTGAAACCATTTGGAGAGGCAACAGATAAGACAACATTAAGAACATAAGAACGGCCTTACTGGGTCAGACCAAAGGTCCATCTAGTTCAGTATCTGGTCTTCTGAAGTGGCCAGTGCTGCCAGGTGCCTTACAAGGAATGAACAGAACAGGTGAACTTCAAATGACCTTATTTCCTGTCGCTCATTCCCAGTTTCCCGGCAAACAGAGGCTAAGGACATCATCTCTGTACATCCTACCAAATAGCCCTTGATGGATCTATCCTCCATTAATTTATCTAGTTTTTTTGAACCCTGTTATACTCTTGGCCTAAACAACAGACTCTGGCAAAGAGTTCCACAGGTTGACAGTGCATTGTGTGAAGAAATACATCTTTTTGTTTGTTCTACATCTGCTGCCTGATAATTTCATTTGGTAACTCCTCCCCAGTTGTTGGAGAAGGAAAGAATAGCACTTCCTTATCTACTTTCTTTACACCAGTTATGATTTTTATAGACCTCAATCCTGTCTCTCCTTAGTTATCTCATTTACATGCTGAAAAATCTCAGGCTCTGTCTACACTACAAAAATAACTTAGAAGTTGCTTCCTTCGAAGTACAACTTCGAAGGAAGCAACTTCAAAGCTGAGCATCTACACACATCCTGCTTCCAAGTTAAATGTCAAAGTAGGGCACCACTCCATTCCCAGGAATGGAGTAAGGGCTTTGAATTTGGGCTCCCTGCTTCAAAGTTAACTTCAAAGTAAGGGAATACGTGTGTAGACTCTTTGCTGGCTACTTCGATGTAGTGCCTAACTTCCAAGTTAACTTCAAAGTTAGTTCCTAATGTAGACACACCCTCAGCCTTATTAATCACTCCTCATGTAGAAGCCATTCCATGTCCCTTATAATTTTGGTTGCCCCTTTTTAACCTTTTCCTGTTCCAATATATCTTTTTTAGAAATGAGGCAACCACATTTGCTCACAATGTTCAAGATATGGGCATACTTTAGAGTTACATAGAGGCTATAAGAAATTTTCTGCCTCATTTATCTCTTTCATAATGATTCCCAACATTCTGTTCACTTTTTTGACTGCCACTGAACACTGAATGGATGTTTTCAAAGAGCTGTCCACAAGGACTCCAAGATCTTTTTCTTGAGTGGTAACAGATAATTTAGACACCATCATTTTATATATACAGTTGGAATCATGCTTTCCTATATGCCTTACTTTGCATTTATCAACATTACATATCATCAGCCTTTTTGTTGCCAATTCATCCAGTTTTGAGAGATTCCTTTGAAGTTCTTTCAGGCTGCCTGGCACTTAACTATCTTGAGTACTTTTGTATCATCTGCAAAATTTGCGATCTCACTGTTTAACCTTTTCCCCCAAATCATTTATGAATATGTTGAAAAGAACTAATGAGTGGTATAGAAATTAGGTGCTGCTATTTACTTTTTCTCATGATTCAAGAAGAAGGGGGCATTCAATGAAACTGAAAGGCTATAGATTTTCAAGTGATGAAAGGAAACAGATTTTATCATTTATTTTGTGGCCCTTCTTGCCATAGGACACCGTAGTGATCAAGAGCTTAGACTGATTCATTAAAGTATAAGACAATTGTAAGAATCATGAGGACATCCAAGGTTTCATTCAAAAGATGTGACCTGCAGGCGGAGGAAGGTATCACATAAAAATGATTGTATTGTACATTCACTTTGTATTCCACTCTGCATAGATATAAATGACAACACAACATGCAACGCAAATTACAGACGCGAAGAAGATATTTTCATTAAGAACTTACATAAACTTTGGCTTTCCCAAAAATATCCTCAGATACAATAGTAAATGATTCATTTGTCTGTTCTAATCTTTCAGGTCTGAAAAGAGAAACAGAATTACATATAATGAGTGCAGAACATTGAAATATTTTATATGCAGTATTTGTACGAAGATTATGAACCTGCTAAATGCAAGATGCTCCATGAGAAATATCCTCTTTGTGCATTTACATCCATGTCTTTGTTGTCTATGTACTGATGACATAACTTAGTACAAAGCAAAAAGTGGTGAAGCCGTACATATTCAGGAATAAGTTTGATCTTATGAGCAGAAACTCATGCAACTCAAGGGAAGAATATCTTCTCAGCACAGGTAGTTGATTTTTTTTCTGTTGATGTTGAAAATAGATATTGACATAAGCTTCTTGGATAAAAATATTTTAACACAGTGGTTCTCAAAGTGTGGGTTGGGACCCCAAAGTTGGTCACGATCCCATTTTAATGGGTTCACCAAGGCCAGCATTTGACTGGCTGAGACCCAGGGCTGAAGCTGAAACCTGAGCTTCACCCCAGCCCAGGGCAGCAGGATTAGTCTCTGCCAGCTCCCAGATTTATGTATTAACTTTTTTGTCAGAAGGGGTTCATGATGCAATGGCATTTGAGAACACCTGTTTTAACAAAAGGTGCAGATTGCAGACTTAGTGAAAGTTCATGAATTACAAGTTGTAGCTTTACATGTTAGTCAATGGTTAATGAATGGTTTTGAAATTTTGTAAGATTAAGCGTTAAATCACAGTGAAAATATCTGAGGAAGTCATCTTCAAAGAGCATGCATAAATTCCCCCTTAACAGTAAAGCCACAATATTTTGTTCTGCCTAAAACATATATATAAAACATGTAAAAAGAAGTGTTGTTTAGATATTTTTGAATTCCTTTACATTACACAGAGGCTGGTGACAGGAATGTGAATTAAAAAGATCCTTAACTAGACCCTGGTTCAGGAAAACATCTATGTCCAGGAAAGCCTTAAGAATATGCTTAAAATTAAGCACACAGCTAAGTGTTTTTGTACAATAATGGGTCTTAAGACCCAATCCTGAAACCATTACTGAAGAAAATAGTCCCAGTAACTTTGAGGGGGCTGCTCATTTGAATAAGGGACAAAGAATCAGATCCTTAGAAGATAATATAAAATACTGTCTCCAGTATACATTTCCACTGTGTTACTAGTGCAGTGAAATTGAATATGTTCAAACAGATCTTTAAATATTATGATTAAATGTAAAAAACTACATGTGTATTTTATATAGAATGTACCTCATGAAGAGTGCTTGAGGCACCTTCTGTTATTGAAAATGAAATGTTATTGTTGGAGACGTTCAATACACTGTATTTCCTTTGCCTCACTTATGTCATTTAGTCGCTGTGAAGGCATAGTGGAACTCTTCTGGTAATGGTATTCATGAACATTCTACAAATCACTGTACCTGTTCTACATGCAATGAAATTTGCCTGGCCTGCTTGTAATTTATTCAGTTCAAATAAGGGTAGTTATTCTGGTTAGGAAACATGTTTCCAACAGTATTTTACCACCAGAAGTCGTGTGGCACCTTATAGACTAACAGATTTTTGGAGCATAAGCTTTCATGGGCCAAGACCCGCTTCATCAGATGCATGTGTGTGTGTGTGGGGAGGGGGGGTCAGAGAGGTATTTAAAGAGTGGGGTCCCAGTAAGAGGGAGGGCCAGAGCTGACAAGATCTATTCAGCAAGGTGGAAATGGCCCAGTATCAACAGCACTTATCAAAAGAGATTAAAAACAAGTCAGATCAGACAGGGGGATATGAGCCTTTGTCAGAGTCTAATGGGGAGATATTAGCACCCAGAGCAGAGAAACTGCCTTTGTAAACTGAAAGCCACTCCTAGTCTCTGTTTAATTCATGGTTAATGGAGTCAAATTTGCAAATAAACTGCAGCTCAGCGATTTCTCTCTCCATTTGATTTTTGAAATTTTTTTGTTTCAGAACTGTCACCCTTAAATCTGCCACTGAGTGTCCAGGGAGATTTTACCACCAGTGACACATGTTTAATGCAGGTGGCTCTTTCCCAGTTGTTGCAGGACAGGATATAAAGTCAGCAACTCAGAGCATTATATTTTAGGTTGTTACAAATAATATTTGAATGACTTTCCACAGAAAACTATACAGGATTCTCAGTCAACCTCGGCTCTGGAAAAAAGCACATTCTTGTATTTTTGCTTTAAATATTTGATATCAGTGTAGTTTACTGTGTTCCTTTATCCTGTATATGTGTATCTATCTCCCCCTATATATACTCTGCAGCAAGTGTGACTGAGGTGGGACTAGAGGAAGTGTCAAGATCCAGAATGCACCAGTTGCATCTTCCATTTTCACACTGAGAAGATTAGCGTGACTGTTTGATCAAGAAAGGACAATTTCCCACATGCTGCATTATCACAGATGGTAATGCAAAACATCTGCTGGAAAAGTGTCATCCTTTGGATTTTTACACAGTCTCCAACTGCTCACAAAATTCACAAGTGGGTGTGTTGACTTTGTTCTATTTCCCAGGAATCTCAAGGCACTGAATTTTAAACAGACAACAGTAATTCATAGGTGAAGAAGATATGCAGCATTTCCAAAATTTAGTGAACTTTTTTTCTCTATAATTAAATACTATATTCAGTTAATTAAACATACTTTGATAAAATCCCAGATTATTCACCCATGCTACTACTCTGTTACTGCCTTGTAACTTCCAGAAAGAAGAATCTACAAGTAGATGGAAATGAGCTTTGAAAGAAAGGAAGAGTGGACTAAAAGGAGTTGGAGAGAATGCACATATCCTTCTATTCTGAGCTACACAATTTTCTATCATTACTGTAGGCTATGCAGTCTTTTACTGGATCAGGTAAGAATTATGTGTGTGAAAATTTTTATACGCACAGCAAATTGAAGTCACAGCAGAATAGAGGTTGCTGTGCAATCTTAATTCAATCTGCTTGCATACATGCATTATGGTGGTCTTTAATTACCCAGTCACATGCTATTTTTCCTGAAGATTTCTGCTTCGGTTGAGTGACCAATATGCATCCTGTGCACTGAAAAAGTAAATATTTTCTTTTCTGCTTGTTAAACTGAAGACAGAACTATAATTTCCTTGTGGACATTTCTGTGGAGCTCCTCAGCAAAAATAAATGTACTTTCACAACACCTATCAAAACAAAAAAACAGTCTTGTAGCACTTTAAAGACTAACAAAATAATTTATTAGGTGATAAGCTTTTGTGGGACAGACCCACTTCTTCAGTGGACCTGTTCCGTGAGAGCTCATCACATAATAAATTATTTTGTTAGTCTTTAAATTGCTACATGACGGCTTTTTTGTTTTGATAGAACACAGACTAATGTGGTTCTCTCTCTGTCACTATTTCACAACACCTAGGTGAGGTAAGAGGCTATTGGCCCCATTTAACAGATAGCAATTGAGGCACAGAGAAGTTTGAAGTCAAAAGCGTCCTCTAAATTTTGGTGCCCAGTTGGGGATTCTGAAAACCTGGTTTGTTACTTAAAATTACATATCACCTCACATGTTCAAACCACAGCTACAGGTGCAGCTGGGAGAGCACTGTTAGACTCAGCGTCTCAAGCCAAACATCCAGATAGCAAGTGTCACATCAGAACTCTGGGGTAGAGACAGGGATGGAATCCAGGTCTCCAGAGCACCATTCAACTTCTCTAATCATGAGCCCATTCTTTTTCATCCTGCAGTTCTCTGCCTCAGTCGCTGCACACCTTCCAGCTTTTGCAACAAATGAAGCAAACAGCCTCTTTTGCTGCACAGCTCTGTTTCATCCCCAGAGCAGGGCCATCTTGGGCACTGCCTCATTCAGTACTCCCCTTCTTACCATCCCCTTTGGCTTCCAGTCCCGGTCTCCTTGTCTAGCTAGTCCCAGGTTCTCACCTGGCTCCTCTCAGCCTCACCCACCGCTACTGGCTTGCAATCTTCACTTACTACTGCTGCCCTGCTTCCCAGTACTAGTCTCCTCCTTGCTCTCAGGCTGCCTTTCCCAGTGCCATTCTCCCTCTGCTGCCTCCAGTCCCAGTCTCATCCTTGGGAGCCTTGTCCCAAACTACCAGTGCACAAACCTGGCTTTTAGCACTTCTGCGTGTGAGCCTGGCAGCTTCCTTCTCCACACTGCCAGAACCCAGCACGAGGGCCACTGAGATCACAGCAGTGACAGTCTCTCTGCTCTCAGGTTGCCAGGCCCACACTCAACAGAGCCCACAGTGGCCTAAGGTTGCAATTGCTGGAAAGCCCTCATCAGCGTGGACAACTGGGACAGTCGGGGATGGGGGGGTGTGTGATTTAGCAGCTGTAAAGTGAGACGTTATTACTGAGCACCTGAGCATGGTGATATTCAAAGGCCTATCACCCGATCCCACTTGGGTGGATTTTCACATAAGAGCTAAAGAGCAGTTCCAGGCTCAGAAAGCTCTGTCTCCCCTGCTGTGTATGCTCTGGAGGTAGAAATGGAGCAGCCTGAGCAGAGTGAGGGAGATAGGGAGAAAGCAGTTGTGTGTAACAGGCTCCTGCTAAGATGATGCTGAGACCCTGCGTGGCAGGGACCAGGCCCCACTACTGGGCCCTTGCAGGCCCTCCAACCCTGAGTTCCATGGTGACAAGCCACACCTGAAAGGGGGGGAACTGCCTTGGAAACCTGTTCTGTTGCTTTTCTATCCTTATGGTTAGATTTTACTAATATTGACTCTCCCTTCTTGAAAATTCAGCTAAAGTAATGAAAGCCAGAGGAAGTATTCCTGAGGATGCTTTTACTTGCGACTGAGCACTCTGGTTTCTTGCTAATGGTAAAAAAGGGGGATGCAGTTGATCTAACTAGGTGGTTGTGTTTTCCAGAGAAGTTCTTAGGGCTACATGGTGGAGGAAGGGTCCCCCTAGGAAATTAATAGGAGTCATTATGCTATGCCTGCAGCAAAGGACTCAGTTAATAAAACACCAGGATCATAATGCTTTCTGGGGGATGTTTTTCATCCTGGGCAATATAACAATATGTCTGTGGCCACACTTGGCCAAAACTTCAAAATGCCCATGCTAATGGCCAAATCAAAGAATACTAATGAGGCACTGAAATGAATAGTCAGCACCTCATTAGCATGCTGCCGGCTGCGGCTCTTCGAAAGTGCCAGTTTTGAACACGCATGGCTTGACTGCACGGGGGTCCTTTTTGAAAGGTCCCCCACACATTTTGAAATCCCCTTATTCATCTCAGATGATACTTCATTTCAGCGGCTCATTCGCATGCTTCGATTTGGCCATTAGCATGACCATTTTGAAGTTTTGGCCAAGTGTGGCCAGGGCCTATGTGTTCTGACAGCTGTTCAGATGATCAGCAAAGAATCGGAGAAGGTTGAAGGAAGAGAACGCGCATTTCTTTTATATGACAAATCCTAATCCTTGGCCTTAAAGAAGATGAATACACACCAGCTGATTTGCTAGCATCGCAGTTATGCTCAGGGTGCCCATCTCTCCCGTTTTTCCCAGGAGAGTCCCTTATTTAAGCTGTCTCACAGGCATCCCGACTTTTTTAAGAAAATGGGCTAATTGTTCCATATTTGCTGGGGCTCCCGTTCCTTGGCACCTGGTGTCTTGAGGCAGCATCCCCTGCTGCCAGACAGCTCTTCCACTGGGTGGCTGCCCCATACTCTGGCACCCCATGGAGGCAGCCCCCACTGCTGGTGAGCTCTGCCACAGGGCGGCCTCTTCATTCCCTGGCATCCCTGCTGGGAGGTTTTGGAGCCTACATCCTCCACTCCGCCTCACCAGGAGGCCGCAAAGCCCCCATCACTGGTGTCTCACTGTAGGGCAGCTGCCCCTGTCACAGGAGGTCTAACATAGGACAGCAGTCCCCCATCCCTGGAGGCCAGCATCTTGTATTTGCCGTAGGGCAATGTGGTCACCCGATTGCCCTATCTGTGTCATCTGCATGGAAGAGACGCCTTATGGGGCAGTAGTGTTTATTCTGTTCAACCCCTGTCCTGCAGCACCTTTTAACTGAACCTGCTGTGCTCTGGTTAGCTGCTCCCCTGCGATCTTTCTAGGGAGGCCAGGACAACCCACCTTTATTGCTTCTTTTCTGGGGCAGGATGTGCTAGTGCTCTGAGGTCTCAAAGGGCACGGTATACCCTCTCACAGCAAGGCTCTGTACAGCCACATAACAAAAAGCTCCTACAGGCTAAGATTGTATCCAGCTGGGGGCTATAACAGGGGGAGGGGGAGAACACAAGGGAACAGCTGGTGATAATCTCACAGTTGGTATCCTGCCCTCCATAACATAGGAAACACTAGTGGAGTCTATGCGCACACATGTGCCTGTGCTGGACGTAACGCTAAAACGAATGCCCATGATGAAATTCCATTGACTACAGTGGAGTTCTATAAGGGGCTGCAGTCAATGAAGTTACACCAGGGATAAATCTGGCCCTTTTTGTTTAAGCTTTTCTCTGTGATGTGATGGCAGTAAATTATTTCTCGGAAGATGTAATACGACTCCTGGTTTGGAAACTTTGTGTCGTGAGACGAAATACAGATTTGACAAAATGTTGGGAAAACTCTGTGTAGTTGCCTTGGGGAAGAAGTTTTATTTCTTTTTTGCGAAGACTTTGTACTCTTCCCTTAAAAAAAAATTGATGGAAATCCTCTGTTTTCTTGTGCATGCACATTTCATCTAAGAATAGGGTTTATCTTTAAGAATGAAGCATTTTTAGTTATTCACATGGAAAAAAGCTTATTTCAGTCCACGAGCTCTAATGATTGTCTAGTGCCATTCACATGGGGATAAGTTACAAGTGAAACTTCATCATCATCATTATTATCATCATCATCAATAACTGTGGGCTCAGCGCCCATTGGGGTTTCATAAGCAACGAGGGGTCCTGTGGCACCTTATAGACTAACAGAAATGTATGACCATAAGCTTTCATGGGCAAAGACCCACTTCATCAGATGCAGGTCATCCTGTGGGAGAGCTCACCAGCAGTGGGGGCTGCCTCCATGGGGTGACCTGCATCTGACAAAGTGGGTTTATGCTCACGAAAGCTTATGCTCGTACATTTCTGTTAGTCTATAAGGTGCCACAGGACCCCTCATTGCTTTTGCAGATCCAGACGAACATGGCTACCCCTCTGATACTTGATCTCTTACATTAGTAAGTGAAACTTACTAATGCTATATGGGAAGATACCACCTTTTCATGTGTAGGCATCAACTGCAGCATTTTCTTTTGCTGTAGGTCAGGTAACTAGGTTGAACAGATTTTTGAGAAAAATAAAGAAAGGCTAGAGATAAGACCAGTAAACCAAGATAGTAGTCTATTTCCTATGGGTTTAGAAGGAGTCAAAAACCATTTACAAAATGAGCAGGGCTACTCCAACGTTCCAATGAACATTGCCTGAAACTACCCAACGCAAATGTTGACCAACTGCAAGTCCTATGATCAAGTAATGAAATGCTAACAGCTGTAAGTGAAAATATTCTGCCTTGCTAAAAACAACATAGTTCATATTGATAGGCCATTAAATTGCATTTGGTAGTCTACCTCCACGGTGATTTTGTCAGGAGGGGGTATTTTGAAATATAGGGCAACGTGTTGCTGCATGTTAGTAAGCTGCAATATTGGAATTCAAATGTATTATTTAATTTGAAGAGAACAAATTTTTTAAAAGAGCATGATTTGAAAAATCATTTCAGTGTTTTTAACAATGTTGAACAGATCTATATTTATATAACTTCAGGTCCCGGCTGTGAACAAACTAAAATAGTGTTAGTACTTGGGTTTGCATGGCCTTGGTTTCAAATTAATTTTCCTGTGAGTAAATGGAAAAATTAACAAATAAGAGAAAAGTGGATATTGTCTTTGTTGTACATGACAAGAGTATGTAATAGAATAAAATAAAATAAGCCTGTAGCTCTCAGTGATCATTAAATAATAGTCCTCATGGTATGCTCAGCCAGTGACTCTATCATGGGATAATACTGGGTTTCTAAAGGGGGACTATAGAGTCACTATAGCCTATGTGGTTGCAATGAGTCAGAATCAGTGTTCCCTGTAAGCTGAGCACTTGCGTGGCCACTCTGGAGACATTCAAGCGCCGCCCAGCTCAATAGCAGAGTGTCCACAGCACCCACAGCCAGCAGCGTATTTCTACTGGTGGTGTACATCTGCACAAGCCTTGGTGCACATAACAAAATTAATTCTGCACACGGATGGAAAAAATTAGAGGGAACTGGTGAGAGCCTTCCTCCTCCACCTTATGCAGTTAACGCAATTTATTTGTAATACAGTTTGTCTAATTAGATGAGGAACTCAGCAAAAATTTATTCCAGATACAATGGAAGCATCTCTGGATTGTCTCTCAGCTGACTCATTGCAGAGTTGAAATGAATTTGGAGCCTTTACTTTTTGGACACTACCTAGTGGAAATTGTGTGTTAAAGTAAAATGTTGCTGCAATAATAGAGTTTCATTTAGCATCTCACATGCTGGCTACTTTTAGGATTCAGGAGGTGAGGGGAAAAATCAGAGAGGTGAAGCTTAGCAGAGAATACACAATATCTCTAGTTTCAAAAGAAGAACAGATTCCTGGTGCTTCATTTGGAGCAACCAATTAGCCAACTATTAATATATGTAAACTAAACCAATACATGTTACTGCACGACGGACATGTTATATCTTTCTGGCTACAACCACACTTGGAACTAGGGGCGTGATTCCCAGCTTGCATAAACAGACTCACCAGGGCTCTGTTTGAGCCCTCATGTTAAAAATAGTAGTGAGGCCACCATAGCATGGCTGACATGAAGAGGCTGTGACAGCCAGCCACCCCAAGTACAAACCTTTCCAGACTGCCTGGGTAACATATTCAGCACGGTTAGCCTGTGCCACTGGAGCTCAGCTGCTATTCTTAGCGTGCTAGCTCAAAGGCCACGTCTCCACAGGCAGCTTCTGTGGACAGAAGTCACTGTGGACAGAGAAATCTCGACAGCACCTCTGGTGACAGATTGCGTCTGTACTTGAATGCACCTAGACACAGCGAGCCTCTCACTCGGCAGGGAGCGTCCACACACGCCAGCTGCTCTGTCGACAGAATGGACCCTCTTTGTCAACAGAGACGGCCCTGAGACCCGGCAGGCTGGCAGGCATAGAGGGAAAGCCCTTACTGGAAGACCGGCCCTGCGCACCCTTAAAGGACTCCCCCGGCCCATGCCCACTGCCCATGCCGAGGCTGGCCTACTCCTGGGGGGGAAGCAAAGCTGTTGCAGGGCTCCTGGCTGTTTGAGACACACACCGCTCTTTCCAAACCACTCTCTACCATACCTCACCCCACTCCCTTCCTGACACCCAACCCTTCCTGACAGGCACTCCCCCTGACGCCCCCACCGGCCCAGCTTGCCCTCCTCACCCACAGCCCCAGACGCAATACCCTTCCCCCCACCTGACCCCCACACTGATCATGGCACAGCAGCCTCCAGGTATACCTGGGACCATGGACCAGCTGCTGGCGATCATCAGTCTCCACACCCACATCTGGGGACCAAACCCCCAAGAGCCAGCCTTCAGAGCATGCCCCCGACATTACTGTGCCCTGGCCACAGACACACCCACCCCCAGGCACCTGAGTGGATCTGGTGGCACCCCATGATCACCGAGTGGTGGGACCAAGTCGTCATGCAGCAAGGGGGGGATGAGCAATGGACACTGAACCTCAGGATGCGAAAGGGCCACGTTCTTGCGATTGTACACCTGGCTCACCCCTGCCCACCCCTGACAGAAGCTGCCTATGTAGATGTGGCCAAAGAGAGCTGAAGTGAGTATGTCTGAGTGCTGGGATTCACCCCCTAGCCGCAAGGTTGGATGTAGTCTCTGTGACAGAGAAGTGTCATCAAAGCAAATTTGCAGTTTATAAGGCGCTTTACAATGCCTACAGCATTCTTAGCTCCCCTTGCACACCCGCTCCATGCACGGCCATGCACACCCCGCTCTTTAAAGCTGAAGGTTAATGAAGGTAAATTAAAACTCCCAAGTCCATTTTCTGTAGCTAGTTTAGAGCCAGTAGATAATCTCCCTTCAGGTCACCCAACTCCACTAAATGTCACATGCACATGTGACCTTGAAGCATATGCAGACTGCCTGCGTTCCAGAATACCAGTGAGTCAGGCTCTAAAGTGTGTGGGTGAAACAGCATCTTTATTCCCTCTTCAACAAATGCAGCTCTCTCGGCTGACATTTACAGCAGAGCAGCTGAACAGATCAGACTGGATGGAAGAGCCTTGCTTAGGTCAGGAGTCTGACTCTGGAAGTGGACATCCCTATCGCCCAGCTGCGGGAATTGGATTCAGTGTCAAAGTCAGATAATTAGAGTGAGACAAATGGGAATTCTCCCCTGAAATGCTCATGCTAGACAAGATGATATGCACTTCTGAACACAGGCAAATCCACGTGCTCTCTATACCACTTGGCAGATGAGTCATAAGGAGTACCCATGTGCTGCAGGCACAAAAATGGTTTAACAGGCCAGCTCCTCAGCTGGTGCACGTGGGCGTAGTTCCACTGAGGACACCAAACTCTGGAGAATGTAGATTTTCAAGTATTTTGAGTGAGAAATGTTCAGAACAGTTTGTACTGGAAGTCATATCAATCTAAAAGAACAAAAGGTGCATTAAAGAAGAGTCTGCCACACCCACTGTCTTTATGCTTTAGTTACCATGAATCTCGCTTAATGGTGTTCATGGTATAGTGGTTAGAACAGCAATGTAATAAAGTAGTAAATAATAATAATAAGGAAGAATTTGCATATGAAGCCCTTGATCCAGCAAAGTGCCTGCCCAGGCCCACCTGCAGGGGCTGAGTGCCCTTGTTCCCACTGCCCCTGGGTTTTTGAGAAATCACTGGGATTTCGGAACACTCCATCCCCCCTCAGGAATTACTCAGTACCTTCCAGCGTTAAGCCCTTATCTGATGATCTCAAAGGACTTTCACTGCTTGTTTGGCTGAGGCCTGGTCTACACTAGGGATCAAAGTCAATCCCAGATACGCAATTCTAGCCACGCTATTAGTGTAGCTAGAATTGATGTATCAGGATCGACTTTGTACCCTAGTGTAGATCAGGGATCTTGGGGCTAGTACTGACATCCTTTACTTAGCACAGCAGTGTGGAGTACCAGGGCTGATGGCCAAGCCCAGAGAGATTGATTTTGTTGCATCTTCACTGATGCAGCAAAATCAACCTCTGGTGGATCCATTGTGTTGCGTTGAACCTGCAGTAAGTACCTTGAGGCAGTTTGGTGGTCTTAAGTTTATTTCATAATGGGAAAAACTGAAACCCAGGGAAGGTAATTAAATTGTCCAAAACCATACAATAGGTCAATGGCAGGCCTAAAAAGCTATGGCAAAAATCCAGCCTGTTTGCTTCACTCAAACTGTGCCAACTCATGAGCTCCACTTCCAGCTGAGGGTGCAGTGTTCTACCCGTGTTCTCTTGGAATGAGTGCACTAAAAACACAAGTGTAGCTCTGGCGGTGTGAGCAGTGGCTGTGGTTAGCTGCCCCAAACATAATCTCATCCAAGGATTATGCTAGGTATCTATTCAGGGTGGATAGCCCCTCCCAAGGTCACTTGTGATGCAGCGGCTACACTGTAGATTTTTAGCATGCTAGCTGGATCACTGCTAGCGTGAGTATGGAAATCACAACTCCAGCCTGAGGTATAGGCATATCCAAAGGGCTCAGGCCCATATTCAGGCTTCCTTCCCTTCCTCCTTGCTGTGCTGTGCAGGGGGAGGCTGCAAGGCATGATGGGGGCAACAAAACACCCCTGGCAGCTGTAGTTCCTTGGCTCTGAAGCCAGCCCTGAAGCTGACTCTGAAGCAGGGATGGGACTACATTTCCCAGCATGCCTCTCTCTGCAAGCAACAGGAAAGGGAGGGGGGGCTAATATTTTGGAATATTGTTTTTCGCTTACAATCTTCCATCAAGATCCCAGAAGTTAATTTCTATAAAGCTTTTATTATTGTAGAATTTTTAGCATGTTATAACAAAGTATTTTACCAATCACTGCTTCCACTCAAATTTTTCATTAACTACTCTTATACACACTCGCTGCATGTCTATTTTGAATGCTTACATCTTTTAAAAATTGTGGCCCACATTTAGAAAAAAAACATACACCCCTCCGGAAATTCCTGCGTACGGGCCTGCAGCTGGTTCAGGGGAGGAGAGAAACTGCCTGTTCAGCTCCTGCTCATTTGCTGGATCACCTGGAATGTTCCAAACCTTCTCACTACACCAGATGAGAAATGAGAACAGTGGGTCGTCAAGCATGCGAACAGCTAGCAATAAGAACAGTGATGTGTTTCCTCATAAGCTTTCGACGGAGAGAACAAAAGAACCACTTAACCTATTTTCCTTTTATGTGCAGGCAGCAAAAAATATTCTAACCTCAGCACTGTTGAAATATATTTTTATACCGTAGCCATGAATTGTTAAACATACATCCTCATACACTGAGCTCAGCAAAAATGCCAAAGCTGTGATATCCCCAGGGAGCAGCTCTTTAGAGAGCAATGATGTTAGGCAGTGAATTTTCAATCACCCTTCCTGTGAACAGAGGCAATAGACACACATTCATCCTTTTGTTCTGGACTGTTTCAAATTACTGACAGGCTGGGCAAATTTTCCAAACAGGGCTACTGCAGTGTCCCCAAAGCATCACATCTCAGTGTACAAGCTTATCCTATTTGAGACATCAGTTTAGGAAAGTCTTTCTTCAGGAAAGCATTTAAGCACACTGGTGGGACTTACGCACATGCTTAATGCTAAGTATATGCTGGAGAGCCTTCTTCATTTGAGACCTATAACAACACTGGCACTTCATGCACAGTTTACACACATTACAGGCTAAAGATATATTGGGATGGGAGCATCAAAATGAAGGAGAGAATCGAGGGAAATAACTGAATATGGGTCCTAGCATTTCCACATAATACTTATTTTAGGAACAAAGGTGAATAAAAAAGCAGGCTGGATCTGGCCTGCTGCATATTTCACCTGGCCAAAGGTCAGTCTCCATCCACGGGACTGCAGCCACAAGCACTGGCTTGCTGGCATGTCCCCTGGGTCCCTAAGCATAGGATCAGGTCGAGCAGGGAAGCTCCAAGTGTTATCCACATCCCAGAGGTGGTTTCACAGTTCCATGAGCTGGAACTGTGGCTAATGGATGATGTGTGGGGTGCACCTGAGAGTGTGGGCAGGGTGCACTGCACAGACTCTCCTGGCTCCTCTGCCTAGGGGCTGGACATGGTGGTTGCTTCTGGGAGCAGCAGAGAGCAAAGGCAGGCATGGATCCAGACTATTCCACCAACCGGAAGCCACCTGAGGTAATGCCTGAAGCCAGACAGAATCCCCCTGCTCTACTCCATCTTGCCTGCCCCTCTTAGGTGCCTCAGAGCACACAGCACAAAGAAACAGCACAGACTTGGAATGTTTTGAGAGCACAGATGCGCTAATCTCAAACACTGTCCGGTGCCTCACAAACACAGATGTGCTATGTCAGCATGACCCTGGACTGGAGAATACCGATAAGAGGGCTAACGGTCTAGCCGATGGCCTCGGGGCTTGGCTGGTATTGATAATTGACCCGCCCACACTTTTGTCCCAGGAGGGGAATTTTACTGCCCGTGTGAAAGTCTTCCCCGTTCCTATAAATTTAGTTATCTCTGTCCTTACAAGTGTAACTGCCTTGTAAGTGCTGGTGTCACAAAGATGAACCAGAACAATTGGTACCTTATAGATAAGGAAGACTATACATGCCCCTGTGGCGGGGTATAAAGAAGGCCCGGCAGCCTACTGTAACCGAGCTCCAATTACCTGCACCTGCCAGTCGGGTAAGGTTATTCCCTCCCGCGGATCCAGGGGACGCTCTCTTCATATCTGTTCTTCCCAAGAGATTCAGTGAATGACGTTGGCTACGCCGGAGTCGAAGGACGCAGGGGTGAGAATTATACCTGCAATGGTTTTTTTGTGCACATTTAATAGTAAGAGCTCTTTAGTCTGAGGCGTCTGGTCCTCAAATGGGTAACTTTCTCTAATTGACATGTCATTTGTATCATCCTACTATAGTAGCTAAGCAAATAGAGCAATAACAGTGTAACCATTAAGATTTTATCTAACTTTTCCTGCAACTGTAACCATTAAGACTTTATATAATTCTGTAACCATTAAGATTTTCATTTCTGCTTTGTAATAAATAGTAACCATGTTTAAGCTTCAGCCTGACTCCTCCTAGTTGCTGTAACTCGGCCAAACACAAACAAAGAACCTTAGCCGGTTTGGCTATATTCAGCCTGGCCAGTGGTAAGGTGCAGTAAAAGCTGGGCACTGAGTTATGCTGCCTCCACAGAGCAGACTCTTGGGGCACCCGTCAGCCTCCCTGGCTGCCCACTGTGAAGGGACAGTCGGTCCTAGCAGTCAAAGTCTCAGGTGGAATAAGCTCTCTGCACCAATCACGGGGGCACCTGTCAGCCACACTGGCTGCCCGCTGTGAAGGGACAGTCTGTCTTAGCAGTCAAAGACTCGGGTGAATCTCGGGGGCATCTGTCAGCCATCTTGGCTGCCTGCTGTGAAGGGACGGGCCGTCCTAGCAGCTAAAGACTCGGATGTAAAATAGGCTCACAGACTACTCATCACCTGGCCATCGGTTGACAATGCCACCTAGCTGTAGCCCAATCCCCAAACACCTGCCTTCATCCGAACCTCCTGCCTTAGGTCAGAATCCCCTCCCATACGCTAACTTCCTTCCAGGATCCATAGCTCCACTCATACACCAACCCCTGTCCCATCCCCGCACACAGCCCCACGCATCCAGAGGGAGCCCTCCCCTCCTCCCACACCCCAGCCCCCCCCCACCCTGAACCCCCCCATTTCTGGTCGCACCCTATACCTAAGGGAAGCCTCTGTGCTCTCCCAATCCATTTTTTCTGTGGATCAATGAGAGAAAAAAAGGTTCCTCATCCCACTTTAGAGACAAATGACCAAAGATTTTAACAAAGCAGCACTTAGGTGAATAGCAGCTGGTTCAAGCTGAACCTAGGCGAGACTGAAATTACGCTTGTCAGACTGAAATTACGCTTCAAAGAACTAGCCATGATACTGTCTTCATCTTCCGTAAAAGGCCCCATTTGGCAAAGTAGTGTGAAGCCTCAGGCTTCTCTTTGACTGCTATACTTGGATGTCCAGGTAGCATGAAGCACCAAAAAGGTTAGTAACCTCCAGATGTCTAACATAATGAAAACCATCTGAGGCTAAAATAAGCAAAGACCAAGTTAAACATTACTTGGAGAAGTTAGATGTCTTCAAGTTGCCAAGGCCTGGTAAAATACACCCTAGAATAGTTAAGGTGCTGACTGAGGAGATAGCTGATCCATTAAAGTCATGGAAGACAGGAGAGATTCCAGAGGATTAGAAGGTAAATCTATGAAAAGGAGAATAAAGATGACCAGGGTAATTACAGACCAGTCATCTTAACTTCAGTACCTTGAAAGATAATAGAACAAATAATCTATTTGCAAACACCTAGAAAATAATAAGGTGATAAGTAACAGCATGAATTTTTCAGGTTTTCTTTGACAGGGTAACATAACTTGTGGATAAGGGGAGAGCATTCAGTGTGGTATATGTTGACATTAGTGAGGTTTTTGATACTGTATTGGATGACCTTCTCATAAACAAACTATATATTATAAGTTACAGACTATACTACAAAATACTATAAGGTGAGTGCACATCTGGTTGGAAAATCGTTCCCAGAGAGTAGTTATCAGTGGTTCACAGTTAAGTTGGAAGTTACTGAGTGGGTTCTTGCAGAGATTGGTTCAGGTTTGGGGCTGTTCAATAACTTCATCAATGACTTAAATACTGGCATCGAGAGTGTGCTCATAACGTTTGAGGATGAACCGAACTGGAAGGAGTTGCAAGTATTTTGGAGACAGGATTTAAAATCAGTGAACTAAACAAAGTTGTCTGAAGTTAATAGGATTAAATTCAATGAGGACAAGTGCAGAGTACTCCACTTAGGAAGGAACAGTCAGTTGCACACATACGAAACAGGAAGGACAGCCCTGAAGGCAGTACTGTGGAAAGAGATCTGGGTTCATTTGCAACCTAAATATGAATCCACAGTGTGAGACTGTGGCAGAAAGAAGTGAGCATCATTCTGGGACATATGAGCAGGAGTGTTGCAAGCAAGATATGAGAAATGATTCTTCTCCTGTACCAGTTAGGCCTCAGCTGGAGTACTGTATCCAGTATGGGCACCACATTTCAGGAAAGATACGGAAGGACTGGAGAAATGCCAAAAAGCAATACTCTAAAATATGAGGAAATATGAGGAAAGAATGAATTCTGGGGAGAGAGGGAGTCTGGCCAAGAAAAGTCAGAAGGGACACAACAATTTTAAAGTACATAAATGGTTGTTATGAGGAGGAGGGAGAAAAACTATTTTTCTTAACCCCTGAGGATAGGATAAGAAGCAATGGGTGGTTTAGGTTGGACATTAGGAAAAGCCTTCTAACCGTCTGGGCAGTTAAGCACTGGTACAAATTGCCTGGAGGGTTATGAAATCTCTATTACTGTAGATCTTTAAGAACAGCTTAAACAAACACTTGTCAACAATGGTCTAGTTATTACATAGCCTTGTCTTGAGTGCAGGGGACTTGTCACTTGTTGGATCACAATGTTACCTTTTTGTATACAAGGAGATGAAATTACTCAACCCTATGAAAGACCCCAGGTTTCTGGCGTGATGTTGCCTTCACTGCTGCCGTTTGCAACAGTCACCTTTGCTGCTGCTCTCATCGCTGTTTCCGCCACTGCTTGCTGCTTTGGTTCTCTCTGCCGCTGTTGCTGCTGCCTTTGCTGCAAGCTGCATTCTGAGGTTCCACCACGAAGCCCAGATCCTAGGGATGTCACTGGGTAGTAGGCACCTCGCTGCCGCCGCCTCTTCCACATTGTCTTTCGCTGCCCCATTGTCTTAATGGTCGCTAGCCCTGCTCATCAGCCAGTTCAGCTCTAGTGATCATGGATCAGAAACAGAGACTCTAAATTTCATCTGATCAATTGGATCTTTGAACAAAGGAAGGGTAGGGGCAAATGGTATCTAAGACACTTTGCACAGCATCCACTCTACTGGATAGCAACAGCTGTCCTCACCCCTTTCACTTAGATTTGGCATCACTACTCTGCACAGGATCCCTGCATGTAGGGCACATCAACTACAGCTGTGCTGCCCTGCTGTCTTACAATAGGGATGACCACTGGGTTCAAGATGGAAGTTAACGGTAGCCCAGAGTAGCTAAAAATGGCAAAGCAGGACATTTTCCAGGGTTGTTGTGAAGGCCAAAAGTAAAACCGGACTGAAAAACAATGCAATAAGTTCATGAAGGATAGGGTTGCCAGTGGTTGCTAGCCACTATTGTCACAGCTGCAACCCTGTGCTCCAGCTCTTCTTCAGTTCCAAACACCAGAAGTGGGACTGGGTGATGGGACAGCTTACTCGATATTGCCCTGTTCTGTTCTGTCCCTCTGAAGCACCGGGCATTGGCCACTCTAGGAAGACAGGATCCTGGGCTAGATGGACCATTGGTCTGACTCTGTATGGTGATTTTTGTGTTCTTACTGGGGCCTTGTAAAACTGGGTGCTAGTTCTGACCTAGGGGTTATGAATCCTGAGCTGGTCAGTTTCCGGACTCCCTTGAGTTATGCAAAATTTGACTTATGTGGTGTTGTGCAAGAATGTCACCTCCATGTAAGCTGGGGGTCTACTGTACATTTCTTTTAAAGGTAACCAACAGTCACCCTTCTGGAGCATTGCTTCAAAAGGCTGGGTTTTGCATAATGGAAATTGGAGAATTTGCATCAACCTCTCCCTGGGGATTACCAGGAAATCCACTTAAACATTTGTCCCAAAGTTCCATGTTTGTCAGTATAGCCTTTTGACCTTCTAGGTCTCTCATCTGTTACATTTCCCTCCGAGAGAGATTACCTACATTTAATAGCATATGGTCCGTCAAGGGCATTGCAGGAAAGTGCTGTCATCTTGCACAGTCAAACCAGAAAGTAAGGATGATTCTTTCCCTCAAGAATGGAAGCTAGTGACTGACTGCTCCGTGCACAGACAGAAAGCCTCTGGCTACCTTCCAGGTGAGTCAAGCCCCCAGCGCCGAGTCTCTGACCCAGTTATTGCTACAAACCATTTTGCATCTCTGGTCTGTGCTTGTCAAACGATCAGTGAGGATTGCTAGCCACACACTTGGCAACAAACCCACGCAGGCTGGCCCTGTGGGCAATGCACACCGCAAGCGCCTTTGCCATAGTCAAGCCTCATTTTATTTCATCAGGCATCATTAAAACCATAATCGCTTTACTTGTGAGGATTGCCCTGCACACTATTCATGCTTCACCACAAGCTTCTCCACAGCTTCGTTCAACTGGGTTTCACTGTAACATTTCTGTCTGTTTTCCTACCAGTGACATAACTGCCTTTATTATCCAAACCTGTGCGTGTGCGTGTATGCTAATTAAATACGTATGCCACAGATGTGCATTCTTCCTCCCCTCCTCTCTCAGCACACCTAAGGTTTTGTTATGGGTTTGACCAACAACATGAAGATGATGACAATGTGGTTAACTCTGGGAAAATATTCAGACCTTCATTTCCATATCAGCAGTTGGAAGATCAGATAAGACCTCTGCTACCTGAAAAGGTAACGGATTCAACCTGTTTCATAACATTGTGTTATGTTGCTGCTTCGTTGCCTGAAGAAGGGAAGATTCCATGGATTAGGTAGTGCCAGAAGGATTTTTCAGTGAGACTTGAAGAGGATGTAAGATGTAAATGCGAACTTTTTTCAGGAAGAAGGGGGCTTTTGAAAGCAGGGATTCCTTTTGAATGAACCCCGTCTACACAGCTGTTTTGGCTTTCAAAGTGAGAATCGAGATCCCATGTGAGTATGCAAATGAGGTGTGAGATATTTAAATACATGCATCATTTGCATTTCCAATTGGCTGCATGTGCATGCCCTTTTCGTAAGGGAGGGGCAGTGCAGACACAGCCTTAGTGCTAACCTGATGTTGGGAGCGTTTTGATAGAGGAAACCATCACTTGTGTTCTTCTCTCTGCAGTCTCAGGGCATTGGCTGTTCTAACAACAGGAGGTTAAACTGGGGGTGACCACATCACAAAAGCCACCCCAGCTTTGTAGCTCATCTCTTCCCATTTTTAGACCTACTCCCATATGTGCATCTGACACCCACCTGGCACTGTCCTTTAGCAAGCTATGAGGGGCTTCTCATAGGGTAGCTGGTCCCCATGGATAGCCTGAGGCCAGCACCCAGGACCACAGCAGGGGAACCCAGCCAATCTATCAGAGATGGCTGGGCTATACCTGGGCTGGTAAAGGGCTGCTAGTGGGCAGCTGTGGGATAGAGTGACTGAGACAGGTTGTGCCTGGAGTGGGGAACCTACAGTGGATGGAGATGAGCGTGGAGCAGGGAGCTGGACTAAGTGGTCTCCTGAGGTCTCTTCTAATGATAATCTTCTGTGACCTATGAACTGTTAACGGGTCCCTGGAGCAAGGGGTCAGGGGCTTAAGGAATAAGCCAAGCTGACTAAACCTGGGAAGCTCCCAGAAGCAGGAGCGGCAGAGCCCCTTGGGAGGGGGGCCCTGAACTCTGAGAGAAAGGAAATTAAAAGTCTTTTTTTCACTTGTCTGCTTGCTCATTTGAAGACAATTCCCCCCCGGAAGAGACAAGGCACGGCAGCGCTGTGTTTGGCATGGGGAGAAGCCCGGCCCAGTGACAGGCCTGAATAGCGGCACGTGGTCTAGCCCAGGGAGCACGAAGTGGCAGCGGTAAATGCATGACTGCTCTGCGTGGCATGGCTTTCCTGCTTTCTAGTCACAAGTGGACAAGAAGTAAAGGCAAGTCTTAATTTAGGACCCAATTTGGTTTCCACTAAGTCAATTGCAAAGCTCCCATTTCTGTTTCAGCACAGGGTGCAGGGTCCGTGGTACAGGAAAACACACAGGCAGCCTGCAGTTCCCAGGCTGAGAGACCTACAGCGCAGCCTCCAGAGTGGGTAGCACTGGCCAGAGAGGGGAGTGGGTAGGAGGCAGATTGATTCAGAGCAGGTCCTGAGGTCATGAGGCTGCTCTGGGCACCAGGGAAAAGGTCCTTCCCCAGCTGAGCCCCTGGGAGAAAAGAGCAGCCTAACCACCACCTCCCTCCTTGGATCACCAGAAGGAGGGAATTATAGTAGGTTTTCTATCAAATATTCCATGCATTATTTTCTATCTGCTTGCCCTCATTATTCTTTAGTAGCTTACATGCTAGCAACAGCCCAAATATTGCCAGGCCCATCACAGAACCATCACTCTGAGCTGCAAACCCTATTTAACAACTTTCACAATTGACTTTTTAGTCAATGACAAGCACCTATTGTACCCAGCGAGGGAGCAATAAACATGCTGGTTGAACGTGTCTTCCAGGGAGACAAGCAAAAGAATGCCCAATCAAAGAGAAAAAGAGGGTAAAGAATATGAGAAATTACTTCACAAGCTGGACTACTAGCAATGAAAACAGACTTGCTTAAAGTGATGAGGTCACTGGCGTGCAGTTGAAAAGTCAGCATATTTTTTCCTCCTCATCTCTTTGCAGTCAGTGTAAGCACCTTTTGTGTGCAGAAAACTCAAGCGTAGAATCCGTTCCATTTTGTTCAGCTATATTGACCTCTCTCCTGATCAGTGACATAAAAGATCAGGTTTGTGAGTCTTTGAAACAGCCTGGGCTTGATTGCATCCTTGTATAATCTCCAACATATATAAAACAAAAGGGAATATCAACATGACCATGAGGAATGTAGCATTTAATACCCACTCTGACACACACAGGTGTCACTGACTATGCAAGGTTGATGGCACTGGGGAACCACTTTGCACCATTTTGGTGGAAAATAAAAGACAACAAACCAATCAGATTGCTTGAACTGAATAATGGAATATGGCTTAATTTCCCCTTGAATGTATTAAAATGTTCTCCCAGGGCCACAGGATGTTTATAGAAGAAACACTAGCTCTTTCACACTCCCTGTCAAGTTAGTGTTCATTTCATCTAGTAAGCACCACAGATTCTTATTTCAACAAGATCCTGATTTATGGTATCTCATACAAAGACAGAAGAAAGTGGCTCTATGTAGGAAAATAACTTCTAAAATGATATAGCAATGAATATGCACATTTTAGAAGTCAGAGTAGAACACACTATATAATTCTGACTCATGATCAAGTCACTCAGTGTCTGCTTTATCTCCTGTGGATGGCAATCGTCTTCATCCCTATTTCTCAGACTTTACCTAACCCTAAAGTAACACGCGGGGGGCGGGGGCGGAAGGAGGGGAGAGGAAAAAAAAACCAAACCCCCTCCCAGAAAAAAAAACCACTCCAATCAGCTGTGAAATTATACCAGTGTAAAAGTCGATTAGAAATTATAGAATATAGCCACTCGAATGCTGAGAAATTTTACCTGTGGACGACAGTGAAGGATAACTGCAGGACTGTTGATGCATGAAGAAGCAGGATGCTCCAACTCTTTAATCAGCTTTGTAACTTTGTAAGCCTTGAGTGCTTTGAAAGAAAGAGAGTCAGAAGGAGGCTCCTGATTGTTGTCAGTCTGGTCAACAGCCTTCAGAGCCTCCACCCTGGGTTACTCAGAGGAAGCTAAAGCCTCAACAAACCAAGATATGTAGCCCATCCACACCTCCTTTCCTCATGGGAACTGGATCCCAGAAGGCTGAGGTGAGAAATCAGATAATCCTTATTTATATGTACTTTATTAGAACAAAAGCAAAGAGGAAAAGCTAACATTGTCAGCGATGGACTAGCCCCGGAAGTTCAGAGGTTTGTTTCTAGCTGGTAATAGATGCCAATTCTCTTCTATAAACATAGTTCAGTTTACTATGACATAACGTGGGATCTATTTTTGTCACCACTTCATACAAATGTGTTACTCTCGTGATTTCCATTCAGGTCATTCAATGACAGATGCTTTGGCTCAGGCTGTTCCTAAAACTACTAGATTCTCCCCCCCCCCCATACTTCTCCCCAGTCACAGCTCAGTTCAGCTCTTGGGCAGCTGTGACACAGAGCTTGTGTTTGCATTCTATTCTGGTAAGTGTGAGTTAGGGCAATACCATTTATACCAAAGGGCTCAGAAATGCATGTCAAATTAAACCAGTGACTAACCACGGTATCTTGCCTCTCTTTCTGCCTCCAGGCACAAGATTTATATGCTCAGAAAGCCCTTTTGCTCTAATCCCTGGGTGCTGATTTGATCTGCAGCCCAGATTTCCTATCGCAGTGAGAGACGATCACCAAAAGTGGTCTGTTGTCCCACCGTCAGTGCGATCTAAACTTATCTAAGTTTGAAATACAAACAAGGCTCAGACAGAAAAAGCACTGGGAAAAGTTCTCCACATCGCTTCCCCCCTCTCATCTGTTTCTGCTCAATGCCAGGCACTGGCAGCCACAGAAGAGCTATTTGATCAGCCTGCAGCACAAGAAGGAGCATTAGAGACGTCTGAGCCGACACAAAATTCCACTTGTAAAGACAGTCGGCGATCTCCCACCTCTGTCACATGATGGCCAGCCAAGCAGTAACTGTCCGCCACTGTGGACCCTTCATCCTCCTGCATGAAATGGAAGCAAGAAAAGTAAGCATCCTAAGGCTGATACTAGGTTCAGCTATTTTCTCCTTGGACAAATACATTTAATTCACTGCAAATGTACTGGGTTGGGAGAAGGCCTGTATTTCTCTGCTGGGCTTTTCTTTAACAGCTGGAAGCTGTGATGAGCATTCTTACCAAGGTACCTAGAAGTTGATATTATGCACCATGAGTTACTTCCTGGCCTACTGCAAAGCACACTGCAGTACTGTGCTCTCCCAGTACCAAACGCTTAGAGCCGAAGGCTTGATGTGTGATATTTTACTGAAGGTGAAGGAAAATGAGTTTCCTGCACACAAGTCTCTGCTGGCCTGCTCCAGCGATTATTTCAGGGCTATGTTCCAAAGCTACACAAAAGAATCCAAAGCCAGCGTCATTCACCTGCAAGTCATCTCTCCCACTGGTCTCCAGCATGTCCTGGATTTCATTTATACCTCCTGGTTGCCCCTTTCTTTTGAGAATCTGGAGGACACCCTGGAAGCTGCCAGTTACTTGCAAGTGACTGAGGCTATTGGCCTATGCAATCAGTACTTGGTTAACAACCTGACCCTGGAAAACTGCTGTTTTTCTGCCAACATTGCCACAAAGTTCTATCTTCCAGATGCATTATCAGCGACAGAAAAATATATCATCAGCAATCTCTGGAAACTTTTGGATTTACATTTCATGGAGCTGCTCTTACTGAACGTCAGATCGTTGATGGCGGTGGTAGAATCGCCTGATGTCCCTATGGTGAAAGAATCCTGCCTACTGAACCTAGTGCTCATGTGGCTGAAGCATGATAAGTCCAGGTTAACTCACACAAGCAACCTATTAGAACACATAAGATTTAGTCTCACCCCAGTGGAAGACCTGAGAAAAGTCTACACGCAGTCAGAAGTGCCTCTAACGACACCTATTAAATGCTTGATCATAAAAGCAATAAACTACCATTCGCTGGTTTTCAAACAACCCATTCTGCAGGATAAGTACAGCACCCTGAGAAACCAGAAAACGCGCATCATCCTAGTTGGAGGAAGGACTGCAAGTGAGGGGCCAGTCAGCGATGTGATGGCCTTTGATGTTTACAATCACAAATGGAGAACTCTAACCCAGGTGCAGGACAGAGTACAGAATCACTGCCTGTGCGTGATTGGAAACTACCTGTATGTACTAGGTGGGGAAATAGAATACCTGCAAAGTGAAATGAAAAGCACCAGCTTCTCAGTTACAAACAAGGTCCATCGTTATGATCCAAGATTTAACAAGTGGACACAAACCAGAGAAATGCTTGAAAAGAGATGCCAGTTTTCTTGTTGCATCCTGGACAACAACATCTTTGTAATCGGTGGGAGAGGTGAGAATGGGTCACTGCATTCATCTGTTGAAGTCTATAACATTAGCAGAGACAGATGGGCAAAGGCTACAGAATTGCCCTGCAAGATGCATGGTCAGGCCAGCGCAGTGTGCAAGAACACGATCTACATCTCAGGTGGCAAGTACATAGATCAAACCAACACAAGTAAGGACGTGTACTCTTTGAGCAGTTGGGAAGGAGAGTGGATACAGCAAGCCTCCATGAGCATTGCTCGATTTGGGCATCAGATGGCAACGATCAGAGAAGCCATCTTCACCTTTTTAGGACTGTATGAACCATTCTCTGAAATAGAAAGGTATGACCCTGTCCCAAACCAGTGGACTCGTTTAAAGCCATTAGTCTATGACCGATTTTGCTACGGTCTGGCTGTGGTAGAGGAAACAGCACTTCTCATTGGGGGAAAGAAATGGCAAGACTCACAGGAGGTCCCGACCCAAGATGTGGTGGGTTATGACATAGACAATGACTGCTGGGAGGAGATTTGCAAGCTTCCATTACCTTGGTATGGATTGCAGTGCGCTGTGCTACAAATCTCAGAATTGGTGGAAACTAAGGACATTCAATAACACTGGAGTCAAACTGCTGAGTTAACCCTTTCATTACATCACCCTGGAAGACAGTACAGCAGGTTGATCCCTGAGAAAAAAGAGAACTGCAAGAGCGCTAAATAGAACAGCATTGAGGCTTTGCTTTATTAAGCATCCCACACAGTGATTATGGACAGGAAATTTGGTACTAGCATGGGAAGAACATGCTGTGACTTACACAGTTGAAGACAGGTATTTGCCAAAGGCAGATGTGACAAGTAGCACATACTGCAAGTACGAGGGAGAGGAATTCCCATGCCGTACTTCTTCAGAAGTCTTTAATAGCTGTCTAAAGTCAGATTTTTCAAGGGTTAAAATGTAATCCCTCTGTTTTTTAAATTAAAGGTCATTTTTCCAGATGGTAAGTGGTATTGAATTTTGTACTCAAGCTAAGCAAAGCAAAATGAAAGTGAAATATATAAGGATCACAAAATTGCCTTTAACAGCTTTAATAAGTAATATGTAGAGGATGGTAGTTTAATGATTCGCTAAGTGAGAGTGCCTTCGCTAATCAGTAAGAAATTATTGCATGGAGCAGAGGGATTGGATAAAATGTAGTTTTAATTATGGGTATATATTAACCCATTGATTGTTTGCTACAGGAAGTGAACTGAGAGGGGAAGAGACCTTTCTGTGAAATAGCTTTTGCTATGGCGTGCCCTTCAGAGTGGGGTTTTCAAGCATGCTCTGTATGTGCTTCATACATATTTACAGTTACCAAAACCACACATGAACTGAGGCAGCCAGTTCTGAATGGGTATACTTATTATAAGGCACATTGGAACATGCAACAATAGTTGTTATATTGTGCTACTTAAGTGAGAACATCCTGCAGACTGCTTCCTGCTCGATGTTGATGATTAGGATGAAGGTGAAATTCTTCTTAACTGCTGCACCACTTCATGAGAGGAAAAGGCAGGAGTAGAAGCTTGATTTTTTATCAAAGACTAAGTAGGAAAGAAATTTAATTCGACTCTTGAAATTCAGTACTAAATGGCTATTCCAGAGAAAGCAATTGCCTCACTTCATGTTGGCAATGTAGGCAGAGTAATACAGAATGGATTGCGAGTACATTTTTAAGGCTCTTTGGATTATAAAATGCAGTTATGTGACTAGACTCCAGAGTGTAATTAAAGATTTAATTTACGCAAAACAAATTTCATAAGTATTCATTTAAAAGCTAAATTTATTTGAGTTATTTTGCACTGTTCCCTTTCTAGCCTGAGAGTTCATACAGCAAAAATGTATATCTGTTCAAGAGTATTTAGTATTATATTAAGAGAAGGCAGCACAACAAATGGGACAAATGTTCCCTTCTCTTTCATGCTAAACTTTCTTAAACTGTAATGTTTAATTTTCACCTTTACGGCAATCAAGCTGACTTTTCTAAAGTGCAGGCATAATAGCTGTTGCATAGCAACGGATCTACATTGTCTAAGCTGCCTTAGTTTCAACAAAGAATCCACTGCGTCATGTGCATATACATCTGTCACATATAAAGAATTTTTATATGAATATATTTACTTTTGGTCCAGTAAACAATAACAAGAGTGTAAATGCTTGGAACAATACAATTCATTTCAGGTCAAGCATTTTTTTTTCCATTACGAGAAATATACAAAACCTCACAAATTTAATATACAACTCAGTACTCATGCAGCATATAAATGTCCAGTTTATACAAACGTATTCCTCTCAATGATACAAATATGACATTGGATCCAGAATTCCATACAAACATTAATACGTGATTTGACAGCCATGTTGACTTGAATTAGTATTGTTTCAAATGGGCTGCAGAAAGGCCACACCTCTGTACAATTGTGCAAAATCTGCAAAACATTTGCAATCCAAAATGCAATTAAAAAAACCTCAGAACAAATAAACAGGGAGAGACGCTTCTCTTTTCTTGCCTTCATCCCAACAGCAAAGATAATTACCACTAAACTCCCAAGTTCTTGAAGTTTAAGTACATTCACTGAGCTGTACAGGCAACAATCTAGAGCTGATTCAGTGAACAACTCATGGTAAGGGCTATGGACCAGAGTTTTTCCTTTTGCCACGAGTATTATCAAACCATGTCATGACTCTTAACTAATGCAGCAACACATTAAAGAGCAGCACAAATATTTTGGCATGCTCTGTTCACTTTCCATAAACACTAAGCTGGTAAAGGATAAATGCATGATTCGGGATTTCCCTCCTCCATTCTCATTCCTGAGCTTGTGCACAAGTCTTAAGTAAACGCTTCACTCCTGTTCCCTGGCTTGTTTCCCATGTAGCTTATGTAAGTTTAAAGCATTTTTTTTGGATTGTGAACTCAAGCTATGGATACCCTTTGCTCTTCAAAACAAAACAGAGGCTTTTTACTTAACAGGTTTTCAGATTATAATCCTGAACATTAATAACACATTTTACCTGCATACAAAATGTTGAATTTAAAAGGTTAGAAAACAAAGTAGGAGATTAGTCAAAAAAACCCATTTACTCCTGCTTTATCATGTAGGAGTTGACAAAATGTTGCAATTGAAATCACTAAGTTGGAATCCTTTGCTTTAACTACTGTTTTTGGATGAGTTAAATATCTTTAACAAGCATGATCGAAGTCTACTTGCGGTTATTGCTAAAAGCTGCACGTGATCCTGACACCATCAGTGCAAAAGCAGCCATATTATTAATAAAAAAGAGTCAACAATAAAATTAAGGAGGGATAGCATACAGTTTGGTCTTAATTAAAAATACAAACAAACCAATAAAAGAAACAAATTTGCATTGACGACAATCCTGTATTATACATTTCTTACAAACCAGCTTTAAAAAGCATGTGACAAATAATACCTGAACTTTTGATATTTGAAATTGTGTCAGTGATTATTTTTGTTTTTTCTTACCCCATTATCTAATGCTTGTCTGTTTTCATCAAAACTCAGCAATAATCACTGCATTACCCTTTTGTTCATCACTTAAGAAATTTCCTACAGTTTTTCATTAAATATAAAAAAAGTTTTATTTTCTGCACAATAAAATAATACTAGAACTCCAAAAATGTAATGCAATACGGGAATTATAGAGTATAAAATTACATTTTAACAACATCAAATGACCTTCAATCAAAATGTACATCTTCTAAAGCTTTCAATTTGAAGGTCACCATCTTCCAAAATGTAGTTTTTAAAATATATTTTATTTATTAAAAACCATGTTCATTTGTTTTGCACAAGCTAAACACAAGCTGGGCATTGATAGCATAAAAATATACAAATTCCCATTAAAGACAATGGGATCATGGACCACGTAAGATTTACTTCACACATCTGAGTAACATTAAAATATAATTAACGAGACCTCCCACACGTTGATGGAAAAGTGACTTTCTGCACTGAGGAAAGGAGTGGAATGCAGTAAATTGGCAAAAGAGAAGACACTTATACATGCGTTTCAATGTATGAATGGGTGTGTGCTAAGGAGGCTATAAGTGCATCTACTTCAGAAGAGCCATTTACAGGGTCCCCTGGGTTACTGTTTTGACAGATATCCAAGAAGAGATCAAGGTATATTTGTTTCCACTCTTGAAAGTTTTTAGAGGTCAAATCTGGATTATCCAGAACCTTATCTATAATGGCTACCTCTCCTTCCCTGGCCTGCAAAAGAATAGAGAGGAATAAATTATAAGGAAGAGCATCTCATATAAATGATGAACAACTTAACAAAAGAGTGAGTATACATAAGACACACAGCTATTGGAAAGAGGGGGGCAAATTTTCATTTTATGGCTCTGAGGTCTACTTAAAAATGATGTCCTGCATGGCTCAGGGTGTTGGACATCATTTGGGTTGCAGGGCTTCCCTTCTCATTGCCCTGTTGATCTATTATGTGCAAACAAATCCCTTTGCTATTTACTATTAGCTCCTTTAGCTTCTAAGAAAATATTTCACACTGCAAAGTGCCATCTGTTGACTTTTCTGGCTTTCACAAGAAATGCTGTGCTAGGGCGTGGGATGCAAACAGATGGCCTGTCATCACTCAGTATAGGGAAGCCTTTCAGCTGTGTTCCTCACCGTGGCAACTGAGCACTACGCGGGAAAAATTAAGGAAGGGTGTTTTAATGATATAACTTATTTGCATTAAAGACCATAAATACACATGGTAGGCCCAGTGCTTCTCTGGCAATGTCCTTCCACCATACAGGATTTGCCTGCATTGATTCACAGCATGGGTAAGCTAACAGGCTCACAATAGCACTTTAAACATTACACCTCTGGGAGTGGCTCAGGTGAGCTGCCTGAGCTCAGACCCAGATGTTCAGGCAGACTTGGTGGCTAGACCAAGCCACAAGAGCCACACTGCTATTTTTAGCATGCTAGTTGGAGCTGAGCTAGCGTCAGTCTGTCTACCAGCTTTGGGACTCTCACATCCCAACTGCAGTGTCAACATACCCAAGAGGGCAGGACCTGGCTGGATCTCCCCTGCAAATTCAGAGCCAGAATGACACACTTGTAGCCTACTCGCCTGCTGTCTGGAGTACACACAGGTGGAGAAAGCATGTGGCTGGTCTGTGCTATGCTCCAACAATTGCTGGTGGGGGAAGGTTTCTTACGGGCCACAGGCATCAGCTGTAAATCAGAGCAGGCTCCAGGTGTCCTTGCAGTCACTCCGCTCTGCTCCAACCAAGGACAACTGGATGCAACTGAACTAAGCTTTAACAACATAATTAACACCCTGGTTTACAGCCTGAGGCCTTCTCTATAGTAGTGATCTGCAAATCAACAACTTCTCCTTTACCAGTCATTCCTCCAGGAACCCTCAAGGTCCCACTGCCAAATGATCTGTTCCATGATAACCGTATACCTATACTAAATCCTTCATCCATTCTGGTGAGGGTGGTGAGTGTAGTTTAAAAAAAAAATAACCAAAAATCCAAACCTGTTCTGTGGTTGATCTGACACACTTTGAAGAGTTGTGGTGCCAAGAAGTAGCACATTTAAAATACTATTAAAATGTACAGTGTGAGCTTCATGCTTAGCATACTTTGCAAACAATAGTTTGTCAGTGTTCCCCAAAGTAGTCACGTATTCATTCTGGAGATAGGGAAACTGAGGCAAAGGTTAATGTCGGAGTGGAGATTAGAATGAGGGAACTTCTGCTTACCAGACCTTTGGTCATAGCACCACATTGTGTAGGGTGACCGCACTGCCCTATGGCAAATATGGGACGCTGGCTCCCAGAGGGCTGCTGTCCCATGTCAGGGCTTCTCGGTGATGGGCCTGCCACCTCATGGTGAGGCACTGGAGATGGGGGGGTGCTCCACAGCCTCCCAGTGAGGGAGGAACTGAGGATGGTGGCCCACAACCTTCTGGCAGGAAGGTGCCAAGAATAGGGGCTTTGCAGCCTTCCAGCAGTGGGGGAACAGAGAATGTGGCAGCCTCCCTGTGGAGGAGCCTCAACCTAGCAGGAGCTGCCTCCCCAAGGCGGGGATGCTGCAGAACGAGGCATTCGCTTCATGGAGGGGATCCCTGGCAGCAGGAACTGCCTTCCCTAGGCATGGGATGCCAGGGAATGAGGCAGCCACCTGTGGCAGAGCTCTCCAGCATGGGGATTGCCACAATGGGGTGCTGGGGAGTGGGGCAGCTGCCCCATGGAGAAGCTCCCACTCAGCAGGAGATGCTGCCCGAAGGCACAGGGCACCAGGGAAGAGGGCAGCTGCCCCGTGGAGGAGCTCTGTGGCAGCGGGGGCTGCAGCCCAAGACATCAAGTAACAGGAGCCCTGCAAAATATGGGACAATTTGCCCACTTTCTTAGAAAAGTCGGGACGCCTGTGAGACAGCTTAAATAAGGGACCGTCCAGAGAAAAATAGGAAGGGTGGTCACCCCAACATTGTACTTCTCTTGTATGGCATTAAAAATCATGGGTATTCTGTACCTTCTTACTACTAATCAGTAACCTTAGGCCTTCCAGGAGGAAGAACAACTATCTTTTGCTTAAGGAACAGGGCAAGAAAATAGAAATACCTTGATTCTGTTTCTGGCTCTTTCCCAGACTTCCTTTGTGAGACTCTGGGAAACCCGCAGGAAAGCCACACATTCCTTCTCTAATTCCCAGTCCCGCAAGGCTTTACGTATATGTTTAGCCATACAAACTATGAGTATCGCCTTCAGTGTTTACTCACTGTGAGTAAAGTTACACATCTGTAATAACCTGTGATACCTTAAAGACTAAAAAATTCTTTAGGTAATGAGCTTCCAGGACTAAGACCCGCTTCCTCAGATCCTACGCATGAAAGCCCATTATCTAATAAATGTGTTAATCTTTAAGGTGCTATAGGACAGCTTGTTATTTGTGAAGCTACAGCCCAACAGAGGGTAACTCTGTGAGACTATGAAGCATCTATCTAAGGGTTTGCAGGATGGGAGCCATACAGAACTGAGATAATACTTTCTAAGTGCTTCTTGGCAGATTTGGAAGGGGTAATTCATTAATGCTGGTAAAGCGCTCTAAGATGAAAGCTGCTACCAAAATATAGTATCTAGTGACTTCAACTGTAATAAGTTACATTTAATAAAACTAACTGGACCTGAAGGACGATGCAGCGCAGAAGTTTTTACTTCTTGCTGCACTTTGAAGCAACATCTCTGATGTAATCTGGAATACTACGAACCGTGATAACTTTGTGGTGATAAAAAGGCTAGAAAAGGACATTAAAACTTCAAAATACACATGCTGTATTCTAAATATAGGGCCACAATTGCAATATTTTTATCTATCATCGCTGCCATTTCTTTCCCAAATTTTGTACCATGTTCATGATGAAAACAAATGTTCAATACTTTCCTAGCTAAGCTTAGTTGTCACAGAGCAGCAACATTTTTACCAGAACTTCCACTTTCCAAACAACGGACTTTTGTTAAGCTTACTCTCTAGTAATGCGAAAACATGCTTCTCTTAGTACATGAAAAAAATTTGGGGGCGGGGGGGGTGGAAGGGAAGGGAATTAATACACCTCTTTTGAAAATTTTAAATTATATTATGTTTAACTAAGTAGAAGAGAAACTGACAGAGATTTTTGCTACCGAGAAATAAATCTGGCCCATCTCAAAAGGACGCTTCTTCCTCAGCTCAGAGAACAGCATTTTGTCCTCTCTCTCTCTGTTTTTTTAATCACAAGGTTCAGATTGCCATTCAGCTGAGTCTAGCGCACCTTTGAATACACTAAGATTCGACTTTTTGGTGGGATTTCTCCACCCGTTACGAGCTCACCTTTAAAGTACTTTTCAGAATTCGCAGTTGGTGTAGTTTTTCATTGACTACTGGATCGCTACATCTCTTTACAAAAGATTTCTTGTACTCCAGCTTGGTGGAAATCCGGTATTCTCCTAAAGGTGACAGACTTGCCTGCTCCAAAGCTCTGTACAAATCTTGCAAGGAGTCTGCTGTCTTCTCTTCTGCAGTTTCAGCTAAAAAAAAAAAAAAAAAGGCAGGGGGGAGGGAGGCAGGAGAAAGGAACAGTGTATAATTAACATGGTTATTAAAAACCCATAAAAGCCTTTCTAAATGCAGTATTTTTAACAAGACCAGAAAGGGATCATTTGACACGGAGGGAGAATATTCCACATCTGCCAAAATCCATTCCCCCCCCACCAAAAGTCGTGCAAGTCAAACATTGCCTAAAGCTATTTTACTCTCTAATTATTGCTTAAGTAAATCACTTCTAGATACGGTACTTTTTCAAGTGAAACAAAAGCAAAACTTGTGACAATACAAAGCTTTCTACAATGCAGAAAAATAGATTACAGGGTATACGTTTACTATCATAATAGACACTCTAATTCCAATTAACCATAACAGTAAATTCACAAGCTACTACAAGAAATGGAAGCAATAGGAGCTGCGTACCAAATAAGAAGGAACTTCAGGTGAAAGATCCGACTAAAAAATAATCAGGGGAAGGCAGTTTAATGTTGTCTTGGTTTTTTTTTCCCCTGTAGGAGATACCAAAAGGATCTCAAAAACAAAGTAAAAATGTGCTGCAGTTCAGGATGTGGCGGTTCTCCTAGGACTGAGGGGGAGCTTGTTTCTGTTTTGCTTATTCAACTGACATTATATTTTCTCCATCTTTTGTTCCTATTTGTGCACGTTAAAAAGTAATTTATGAGATCATCCAAACATCTTTTGAGCTACTGTGATTTCTAACATTCAGCTGAAATTGGGGCCCCGTTGTGTTAGAGTAAGAGTAAGAGACAGTCTCTCACCGCACATATAGTCTAAGTAGACCAGACACAACTGGGGAGGAAAAAGGATGAGCTGTTAATTTTGCCTCACTGAATCTCCTGAATATATCGTTTAAAAATTATTGCTTGTGACTACTATAGCTAAGATGGCTTTAGGGAGAGAGAGGAAACCTAATTTTTTCCCCCCAGTCCTCTGTCTGTAGTTCATGTTTTTCCACCTCAGTTTAACCAGCCAATCTCCTAAACCTGCTCCTGAATGAATCACCTGTCAGAGCAAGGTGGCCATTCACAGTTAAGCACATGGCTGACATGACGCATACAAGTTAAGTGCCTTAAACAGGAGTACTCACATGCCTAAGAACCCTGCTGAACTGGGGCTTCAGGCACCATGCATGCTCCAACATTCACTTTTCTACTAACACTACTGGCAAGGATGCTAACTGGTGCCAACGGTGATGGCAGTGTTTCTGTGGAACAGATAGATGACAATCCTGAACTGGACTGAGACGAACCACTCACTTCACAGAGTCCGGAAAAATATTGTACAGTATATCGATGACTCACCTGAGTCAGTTTCAAACAGAGAAGCCAGGGAGAAAAAAACAGTGTCCCATCATAATATTTACATTTATATAATGCTTTACATGTCAAAGCACTTTATAATCATTAATATCCATAGAACCCTCAAGGACGTGCAGTCCTTTGATTCTGCTGTACATTTCTTTAACCCAGGGGTTCTCAAACTTCATTGTACTGTGACTTCCTTGGGACACAAAAATTACTACACTACCTTGGAGGGGCTGGAGGTGGGGCAAGAGATCAAAAGGTGAGTCTGTCCAAGCCCTACCACTTGGGGAGGGTGGAGTGGGGTCCAAAATCTAAGCTTGCCTGAGGGCCCCCCCTGCACCCCCCAGAAGTGGGATCAGGCTTTGGCTTTTTACCTGGTCCTCATCAAATCTATGCCAGCCCTGGCAACCCCACTATGGGGGCCCAATCCAAAGTTTGAGAACTACAGCTTTAACCAAATAGTAATTTGTAAAGCACACTCTTTTAAAAAATAGGTGAGGGAAGATTACAGCTCTTCATCGGAGAGAGACGTTGTGGCTTTGAAAAGAGCCTTTGGGTTGCTGCACGTTCTTTCACTAGATTCTTCCTACAGAGTATGCTGCTTGGAAACATACAGTCACTGATTTAATCAAAATGACAAGATACCACTATATTTTCTGTTATAAAAATTATTATTGTTAAAAAAAGGAAAAGACTAAGTAAGTGAAGAATAACACACTTGCTCAAAACCTTTGTATTTCTGATTTTTATGCCTCTTTAGAAATGCCAGTAGGCTCCAATTTCAGAATTTCCATGAGACCTTACAATGAAGATGAACATTAGTATGGTCCAGGTATTCACTTCTGTTTGCACCTTAGAACATGCAATTCTATCCATCTATGGGCTCTACCTTCATGGTATCTGAGTGTTTTACACAGAAGTTTTGATAAAGCTAGCTAAATCTGACAGAAGATAACTTTGCCTTTCTCCCTTCCTTCAACCATTTTATATTAAAATGCTTCTTTCTCCAAACTCTTTCCTCCCACAACCCTTTCTTGGTTCATACGAGCATGTTTCCTGCTCACGGCTAGTTATTATGGGAAAACTATGCTGCAGAGATGAGTTTTTATAACGTGGCCGTAAGCTGTCCAGATTCAGAGGTATGTTAATCTCTTGTGGCAGGGTGTTCTATGGCCTTGGGCCAGACACTGAGAAATCTCTCAATGCTATCATGCATTTCAATGTTATTGAAAATCCCAGCATTCCTGATGAGCAATTAAGAGACAGTTCCTGAAACAGTTTGGGCTTAACCAATTAGGATTGTGAGTAACAAGACCAGTACCTTAAATTCATCTGTAACTGTAGTTCCAAAAGCACAGTTGAAGTGTTTGCATCAGCCTGTTTACCTAAGCGGTCAAACTGCCACTGTGAACACGGACTGAAGTTCTTCACGGCTGTCACATTCATGGTATGATAAAGAATTTTGCAGTAATTGAATCCAGAAGCCATCAATCAACATAAGAAAGGGACTGAGGGGGAACCTGGTCAAGAAATTTTCCATTTGTAACATCACTATCACCGGGTCAATGATTTAAGATGTGGGGAACATCTGGCTGAATGGAAAGTGGTATATCAAGTAGCTAGACCTATCCAGATACGGGCAGCAGTGAAGAGACCAGAAGACCTCCATGTGTGGCTCATCCTGAAGTCTGGCAGACAGATGTACTCAAAACACAGTGGTATGGAGTTAGCCAGTTCTTGGAAATATCTCCCCTCTATTCACATTCCTCACCTCCATCTTGCTTGAGTTTATATTCATCCAGGCATCGATATCACTTAGGTACGGGGACAGCCGTCTGCATGTGGGAGGAGGGCTGGGCATTGGTACAGCGGACAGAACTGTGAGCAGAGGAGAGCCAGTGAGGCGGCTCTACACATTCAGGATTTGCTCTGCCTTTAGGCTTCTTTGTTAGTGGTGCCAAACACCCTTTGCAGAGGCTACTACAGCACCTAGTTCCAGCGGAATGCTCCTGCTCCTTGGGAAACAATAAAGCGACTGGAGCGGCCTCTCAGTCAGTTTCTAGGGGCAGTGAGGCTATGCACTTCACTTTATTTTAAAGCTTTACTCCAAATCTATAAGGCTGGTGAAACCTTCAGCTAACTGGCTAACCGCCAGGGGTTTGAGGATGAATTGCAAATACTATTTTAAATATCTAATTCTTGTTCTAGCTTCCATAGACCTTAAAAATATATCAGCTGTGAAGAAACTGATTCTCTTATTGAGAGTCTGTGGCAAAGGTGGAGGGATAAGAGTGACATACTTTGGACAGTAACTTAATAACATGGTGGGCCAAGAACCAACACCAAAGATTGAAGCCATTTTTCCCCTCTGAGTTTCTAAGAGAAGTTCCTATGGGACAGTAGGCAGAACTCCCTCTTCTTCTTCACTTGCTTTCCTGTGGCCAACCACCATCCTGGTAACAACCACCTGGTGGCAGCTGTCATGTGTTGCAGATGCTTGCTGTAACTCTGTACTAACCCTCTTGCATGGTGTAGAAGTCTGCCCCCTTTCCCACTCAGCTGTCTCCTTTCCCTTCTCTTTCTTTTTCCTTTCTCTGGCAGATATGGTTCTCAGGAACTATGGTAGGGGCTAGGGGCTTGCTCTTGGAATTGGTGCTTTTAAATAGAAGCTGTTGGCTCCTTATCACACAGAGTGAGACACAGTATTTCTAAATGGCCATTAGACACCCATACTGGTTCATGTCCGTTGATTTGGGCTCGCAGGGCTCTGGCTGTGGGGCTGTTTCACTGCAGTGTAGATGTTTGGGCTCAGGCTGCTACCTGAACTCTGGGACCCTCCTAACCTTTGAGGGTCCTACGGCATGGGCTCCAGGCCAAGTATCTACATCACAATTCAACAACCGCTCAGTCTGTGTCCTACAAGCCTGAGTCAGCTGATATGGACCAGCTATCGATTGTTTTACTGCAGTGCAGGTATACCATAAAGGACAGGGTACCATAAAAGCAGTATGACTTGAGATTAAATGAGATGTGTCATACTTTTAACTTTGATCTAAGCTAGCTCATGGTGAAGTAATCCATCCATTTGCCTATGGAAGGCCTCACGTCAGGTGGTGGGTGTCAGATATATTGCACTAGAATTACTGTTCCTTTAAGGAGCAATCAGGGCCTCAAGGGATACCTGATTCAGATACAGAACAGATTCTGGATAAGGGCGGCAGGCCTAGAGGGAGTCACAGACCGATTTTTAGAATTGCACCACAAACAACATTATTCTGAGTTGGCTTCCGAGCCACGAACTGCATTTCTCCAGCCACCTGGATCCTGTGAAAATATGGGTTTACGGCTTCCCACACACTGCTGCTGGTGTGGGTTCCTAATCTAGTAGATTGGTTGTTATTCCTGGCTTTACCCGTTCCTTCAGCAGTTCTTTCATTTGGATATAGAGCAGACCCATGTGTACTTTACGGCACTCCTGGCCTAACTTCTGTAGTGAGGCTTCTAATTGCTATATCACAGTGGCACCAATGTCTGGGACAATAACATTTCTGCTAGAGATCCAAGTATATTCAAAACAATACATTTGTTATTTAATATAATGCGAAACTGAGTAATACACTTAGCAAAGTAACCCCTGCATTATTTTGATATTCAAGTTTCAATTTCTGACGTGCCTCACTGCCTCTGTATTTACAAAGATGCTATACACATTTTATCAGGCAGGGAAGCTGAAGGTTTTTGTAGCCAATGTGGAGAAAGTTGGGTTTTTAGGTACCACGTTAAGGGATGAGAAGTGACTTGAGTTAAAGATACTGTATGCAGATACACTTTGGGATCTAGACAATGTAATCCCATTTGTGAGTAATCTGAGTAGTGTGGGCTGGTGTGGGTTAAGTAGTTTCCTGCCCCAGGTATCTTTGTCAATAACCATTTGCTCCATTATTCCTCCAATGTATCCAAGAGGAGTAGGAAGAACATTAGCTGGATATTGCTTCTAAAATGGTCAGAATGAAATGATTACCATCGCTGATATTTACACAGTGCTAGGGTTCAGATGTAACAATTCATTGAATTGCAGAGGAGCAGTCCAGGCCACTTTGCAGGCTTAGGAAGACAACACTGACTCAGCGACATTCAGAAGGTTGCATTTGCATGGATTAGAGCATGATTGTGTTAGGGGGATAGATGTTACAGACAGAATCTCAGAAAACCCTGAGCTCTAAGCACAGATTTTTCATCACTCTTCTAATCTTGAGTATCGCAAGGTTTGTTTGCATCAGAAACTTCCCATACTTTCATATCACCGTAGCACACCTTTCGTTAGTCCTCTGCAGCATTTGTTAGGCTTTTGCAGTTAAGTGAGGTACTAGAAGGACTACAGGTTAGATCCCATGCTAGTAGCACACTCAACATCTGTGGAAAGGTAACACAACACCCTCAGCCTTCAACTTTGTCACCTGCCAGGCTGAATGTACACAGGTGTTTCAAAGATCTCCTTTTGAGGCTTGTAGACTTTTAAGCACCTGCTTATCATATTTCTGCAGTTCTTCCCAATCTGACTAAAATTCTCCTCATCATCTTTAGGTGCCTCTTTCTTTTGGGCTTGCCAGCCATCTGAGCATAGCTTCGGTATTTTGGGGAAAAGAGGGATTCTGCAGTTGGTAATGTCTCAAGAGAGTTACGTCTTTCCATTTCCTTTTTAGTGGTTGCATCCCATTTCTCAATTCTCCTCTACCTATCTCCTACCCTCCAGCCTCATGATACTATTTTCTTCTTCTTCCAAGAACTAAATGCTTTGCTTTGTTAACCTAACTACTTAGTTACATCTTTCATCCAGCTATTCAGACTCTTATACGCTTAGCTATTACTCACCTGTAATTAACAGTGTACTGGAATAAAAATTACCACTTTCTGGGAACCCTGAGAAACCTGAGCTCTAGCTTTCCTGGCTTCTATGTCAGAGAGTGAGAAGTGTGAAAATTATCCAAGCGAAATTCCCGTGCTCCACTGAAATCTAAACTCCTATTTTCATCCCTTTTGGTCAGATTAGATTCTCTAGCTGAGAAACCAGCTTGGCCGAGCTTTCCCTGGGTCTTGGGAGGTAATTTTATTAGCACATGGCTCTAATTACACTAGTGAACAGATATTTCCTTGCTCCCCAACTCCCACCACATCGAAATCTCACAAAAGTTGCTTTGAACTTTACAGCAAAGCCTCGACATTCACATTTAGTACTTGGAAACTGACTTCAGGGAAAGTCCTTAGCCCTTTTTGTGGCTGCTAGTGAGTGCCATGTCATGGACAAACCTGGGTTTCTGGCCACAAATAAGTGGATAGGTTGGGAGTACTAGACAAAAGAAATCCAGATCCTCCCTCTGCCTCCACGCAAACATCTCTCCTTCCTTGGTTGCTATGTGTAAGCTAACACATGGTAACTATTATGGCATAAAATCGTAATGCAGACAGGACACTTGGTAATGGTCACCTGTTCGCAGATTGAGTTAAATAATAGGCGCCTGGGATTTAGCTAATACATAGTACACAAATGTACTACTAATGAAGACAAAGCCTAGCAACCTTATTCAAAATTCCTGAACCCTTGCTCAGTAGGCCAGTCAGAAGAAGCATCAGGATGTCAGGCTTGGAGTTGGGAAGGGCCACATGAAAAAGACAATTAGAAAAGAACATGGAGGCAGGAGTGCAGGGTGAGCTGATAATTCTCCTTGAGAACATTTTCTTGTGCTCCACAAAAGAAGGGAAAAAAGAAGTGAAACGGGAGGGATCTCAGTGGCTGTGGCTACACTAACTCCCTCCTTTTGGAAGCGGCATGGTAATGGGCCACTTCGGCAGATGCTAATGAGACGCTGCCATGAACATGCAATGCCTCATTAGCATAATGGCATCCACACGTGGTTTGAAAGTGCTGCTTTCGACATGCCCACTGCCCATGTAGACAGGGGCCTCTTGAAAGGATTACCCCCCTCCACACCGGACTTCGAAAGCCCCCTCTTCTCAAAACCAAATCCTGAATGTCTAAATTGCAATTTGCTAAGTTCCTGACAGTGCAAGTCAGACACAGGTGTTTTGATGCAATGTAGCCCTAAGCCATAAGCAGAAAACCACTCAAACTAGTGGAAGGTAAAGTTATAGGAGGAAACTACGTCTGCACAGCTGTCTGCTCAGTAGGCGGTCAGCCCTGAGAAGCATGTCTATAAATGAAGTCTTAGTCAGGTGGAAAATAAGCTCCTAATAGGAGAGCAGTGCAGCTCCATGGCTGATCACTGAGAAAAGAAAAACCGGCACACTATTTAAGTAGAGCACAGCACAGGCAGTAGGAGGTAAAATGAGATGCAGTTTTGGTCTGCATGGAAACTGATATCATTGACCAACCACCTCCTTATCTGCATGTAGAGTAAGAGAGAGGTCGGAATGGTATTTTTATTTATTTATTTTTTTTAATGAGCCCTTTTCCAATGGTAAATACAAGTTGTGTTCATCTCTGGGCTGCTTTGAGCGCTCCCTCCCTTTCACCTTCTACCTCTCCTATCCTGTTTGTTTTTGGCAATCCCCTTCCTTTCTGTTGTTCTTCCATAGTAGTAGGATGCTAATATCTAAACTGTAGTGCTGAATTTATTCACGTACATTTTGGTTAGTGCTGGCTATGTATGGTAGTTATGTACTGTAGTTATCTTATGACTTTTAAACCAAACTTTGTATTTTTGGAGAATTAAGAACGATACCCCGATGCACAGACGCTCAATCTGTGCATTATGTACTAGCTTAACATTAGAGCTACCACAAAATCATTCAACAATGCAGAGATAATGGAGTGATTTGGAAAGAACTGCGTACTGGGAAGTAGGTCAGGGTAGACATGAATTTCCTAGAATTCTGACTGAATTTAGGGGAGGAGAGCCCTTAAAAACAAGAAGCAGTACACATTTCCAATGTAAGTGTCAACACCCAGAGAGCCAGGGTGCTGTTTTCAGAGATTACAGGCTATGCCAGTGCCTTCTGTGCAGACGACATACATCTAGGAGACCTGTATCCACTTACTCCTATATGCAACCTTCAAGACAAAGAGGAAATTCTCAAGTCTGCACAGCAGAGCTCAATGGTACTCACAATCTGACACCTGGGGCCTGATTCTCCTCTTTTTGTTATTGAAATTGGTTTCATGAAATCAAAAGAGCTATAAAACTGATGTAGATAAGGGGAGAACCAGAATCCTAGGGTTCGAGGTGTATTAATTGTACTGAAGTAGCACCTTAGGCCTGTGGCAGGCAATGTACATGCATGTACCAGCATTCATTCTCAGGTTATTTAACTTCCAGTGCTCGTCATGAGTCAGCTCATAGACTTTAAAGCCAGAAGGGGCTTTCATAATCACCAAATCTGACCTCCTGCACACTGAAGGATACCCAGAACCTCACCCGGCCCACTCCTGTAATTGACTCCTAACCCTTAGCTGAATTACTGAAGTCCTCAAAATACTTCAAATTATAGAGAATCTACCATTTCCTTCAGTGTAAACCAGCAAGAGACCCATGCCCCACGCTACCGAGGGAAGTGAACACCCCCAGGGTTTCTGCCAGTCTGACTCAGGAGGAAATTCCTTCCTCACTCCAGATATGACCATCAGTGAAAGCCTGGGCATGTTGGCACAGCCCTCCAGCCAGACACCTGGAAAACATTTCTCTGAAGTATCTCAAAGCCTTCTCCATCTAATGTCCCACCACCTGTGGTTGGGGAAATTTGCTATTAGGAGTCACAGAGGGTCCACACGCCATTGTAGGCAGTTTCATCAAACCAGCTCCTCCATAAAGTTATTAGGCTCAGGCTTGAAGACAAGACAAGCTACTTCCTTTGGAAAGATGTTCCACAACTTCACTTCAGTATGACAGTACTAGTTAGAGAAAAAAAGTGCACACAGATTAAAATAGAATTCTAACAGCAACCGGAAGCTGATTATTAACAGCTGAATTTGTTGGCAATGATTAATATTTACAGATATAGCCTTTAATATTTGGTTTAAGCAATTTACTTACATTTTTTCAGATGGAAATATCAATTTTATTTTAATTACTGCTTTATGTTAGTGTCTCAGTGGGAACATTTTGCACAAGGAAATAGACTGTCATCAATTTTCTGTTTCTTTTCTACGTTACATGTGGAAATTAGTGTTTAATTTTGTTGCAAACTATTAAAGTGAAATAAACATTGCATTCACTATTACATTTTCCCTGCAAGCTTCCTCTCATTCCCCTAAGTTTAGGGACAAAGTAAAATTATGCCATCCTGAAAGACAGTTGAAGTATTCAGGAGACAGTGCAACTCTGCAGATGGGGGTACGACAACTTTTAAATGGATAACAGGTTAGTCCAGCAGCAATCATTTGGAAGCAACTGTCTGTTCAGCAAAACATTGCTTTCCTAAACCTAAATTGTAAGGGCATACAATGTTGCGAAAGGTTAAATGACAAATGGCAAGGACGGCTGGACATAGCTACATTACTCATCAGTCCAATTTGAGCAACACTCATGCTGGTACAATAGCATTATCTGTCAAGATTTATACAGTTAGTATCTAAGTAGAATGGAACAGATACTCCTAGTACATAACCTGTTTGGAAGAGGAAAACTATTTCAAGGAATAGTAAATGTCACAGTCCTCATGCTTTACTTCCTTGGAAATAATACCACACAGGGTGATATTTCCGTAAGCGTTTAAGTCCAATTTTCATAAGTGTCTAAGTCACTTAGGAACCTCAATTCCAGTTTCAAAAGTGTCTTATGAAAGTCGGACAGAAGCCGTTTTGAAAATTTTACTGAAAGGCTTTATTTCTAGCATGTAATATACTCTCATGTTCCTGCAGATTTCATGATAAATGCAATAATTAGACCTCAGATCAACTAATCTGTACCTTAATTTATATTTTATTCATTTCAGGTCCGACATTGCCTCCTGTCAGGTGCTGAGTGCCATCAACACCACTGTTGCCTATTCTCTAAGCACCACCTGGGACCAGGACCCTATTGGTAACAAAACCTATCAACAGCAAACATTTAACAGCAATATACTTGTTATCACAGATGTCTTATGCAACTAATGGTTCAGATGCAAGAAAACTTCTGAAGATGGAATGTGTGCACTTTAACAAAAAGTTCTCTCTCAGAATTGGTACCATGATCACCATGGAAGAGACATCTGTTCCTATAACCATTAGGAAAAATCCAGGAAAAGGAATAACAGACCTCATGGACAAAGAGTATTCGAGGAAAAGCTGGGTGAGTTGCTAATGAGCAGTACAGACTTTTTTTTTTTTATTAAGCAGAAAAGAATAACTTAAAAACCCTGCTCTGATGAATATATCAACTTTCGTCATTAAATAAACCTTGACTGCCATTTCCCAAATTTATTTTAAGGCATAGTGAAAAATATTTGACAAATGTGCATTCAATTAATCTCCTGGCCTTCTAATTGCATCCTTTTGGATTGCTCCTATAGATTGGTAACACTTATTCAAGACAGTCTGTAAGAGGAATAAATGAAGCTGAAGTTCCAATGCACAGTGGGGCAGATATATTACCTCCTGCTGGCCTTTGGCAAAAAGCAGTAAATGAGTTACAGTGGAACCCAAAATGGCAGCTAAAAGACATTGAAGACTCTTATCTCGGCTTCTGGTACTCCAATTCATTTCCAAAACCTTTCATTTCTAACTAATTCTGGAGTTTAATGACAAGATGTAAAGGACGGGCTCAGATTTCAGGCCATTCAAGCAAAGTTTTAACAATAAATTCTTCCAGCTGCAATATCTTTTATGCACTTAGCATAACTGATTTATCAGCACCGAAAGAGGCACAAACATCAAAGGCAACCATATATGAAGGGATGAATTTTACCTTTGTCAGTTTGCCCCCCAGTGTTCACCTCTCTGCCAGCTGCCCTGGACACACTAAACATACTGCTTGGGAGGATTGCATGACCACTCTTTTGGCTGCCCTGTCAGAAAGTCATTGGTTTTTTAGGGGGTGGAAAGAATTCTGCAGGGTACATAAATTCTGGGCATGCGCAGCAGTGCAGCTTTCCCTCAGGTGTAGCAATGTGCATACCAATGAATTTCTAACTGAAATATATGTCATAGGATTCATGATTTTTAGTTTATGACCTTAGTATTAAAACTATTGTTGCTTTGTTTCTGCTGTAAGGCAGACAGATGCAATTTGATTCATTGCACAATTCTTATTTGTGAGGGAAAAAAGTAGAGTCTATATAAAAGGGAAATATTTATATTGAACTATATATATATATATATATATAATTTTATTGGTATTAAGAGAACGCAATCCCATACATTGAGCCAACAGAAAGAAAACATTTCAAAATACATTTTTAAAAGTATCTCTCCATAAGATAATATGAAATATCAAGGTATTAGCATTGACATTATTACATTACACCCTTAGCCAAATATATAAAGGAAAACCACATTCTAATCACAGAGATAGCGGCAAACATTAACTCATAGGGGAGCCAGAACATAATGATAAATAACAATATTGGAATCTACTTTGAGTGACATCCAGACAAATACTGGCCCCAAAACAATGCCATGGAGTGTGCGTGCTATACAGAGAATACTTGATGCCTGTTCTGTGAGGCAGCATCACTCACATGAAAGTCCTAAAAGATAAAGAGGATTTGTACATTGTATCCACGGACTCTAATAAATCCCAGCATGAGGTATCTTTTCCATCACCCTCATCCAAATCAGTTTCAGTGCACCCTCTGATAATTCATTACAAACCATTAAACAGATAATAAATCTCCAAATAGTCTGTACACACTGTGACTTGGAAGAATACATTTATTTTAGTATGACACAGCAAGTTAACTTCCTTCACTAATGTGAAGTACACTTAAATTATATTAGCTTTCTCTGCTTTGCCTGAACAGTCACTGAAGTCCATAAAAACAAGAGGATTTTATAGTTACCAGAGCTGATGCCTCTTTAATTCCTCGAAGTCCGCAGAACAAAACTGCGTGTCATCAGAGCCCTTCCCCAGCCATGACCCTTTTCCCCTTTCGTTCTCCTGTGTAGGGGGGCAGTATTTCTTGCTACTGCGCTCCATGTAGGCAGGATAAGATTTTGTGCCTAGTCCCATTGTGGAAAGGATGCATTCTTCAAAAGACTGGTAATAGGTTTTCCCCTTTAACACTTTCCTGGAGTGCCCATCTCCAGACAAATGGTTGTCTATGCTTTAAAATGTCTGTTCACTTTTAAAAACATCAAAGTTATTCAAGAAGAATTAAACTTTCTGAACGGAGGCCATTAGGTTGCTTGCAAGAGGCTGAAGTTGAGTCTCCGTCGTGCCTTTCTCTCCGATCTAAATTCTCTAATCATTAGTTTATCAATCTGAGTCCAATCAGTTCAGTGCCAAGAGAAGTGGATCCGATTTGGCATGGAGAGGTGCTATCAACTCTCGCAGTGCATTAGCCTAATATGATAAAGCAGTGATACAATATGATGAAAGAACTGTGATGTGCCATTATTTCCATATCATATTAGTATATCAGAAATACCATCATGCAATCTTCATACAAGAGAAAATAGCAATTTTGGCAAGGTTTTAGCACTACCGTGCTTTCCTTGACTGCATGCAGGTGTGCTCATGAGCATGTGAATGTGGCACTGTTTTGCTTTTATATTACAATCCTTCAGAGATTTCAGGTTTTGGTCACACAAGCTATGTAGCAGAATGCAATTTTGCATTTTCGCCTTACATACACTTTTAAAACCAGAATGGAGACCAACTAAAAGGAGATCAAATAAATTATTGTACAGTTACTTCCTTGGTGTAGCCTATTTTTTAGGGACTAGTCACTAGCTCATACGGCAAAAGCTGGGAAAGGGAACAGGAATGAGTGGGAACAGAGAGCAATTCACCTCAACCTCCCTGAATATAAAATGCAGACACAAACATGTCCAACTTGCAGCTAGTTAGGGAATAGCAGAACAGGTGACACAAGTAGACCTGGCTGATTTCACTCTCCCACCTGGAGACTCTACAGCGAAGTTGTGAGTGGAAGATCAGAAATAGGGACACTTTTGAACATCTGACGTTAGTGTGGACTCAAAGGTCATCACTGTTGAAACTTACTGGGTCCCTGTTGTCAGTGGAGAAAGGGGAAAATGCTAGCATATAGCAAAGTTAGCTGCTTCAAAAGCCAGGCTGGCATGTGTAGATATGTCTCATTTATGAAATGCTCAGTGTATTTTTACACATATACACACGCACACACATATAGAAACAAGTTTCACTTTTTAAATTTAATCACTGTGGGAAACTGCCTCTGGGTTTAAACTACATAGAATAAAAAGGTCTGTGAATATAATATAGCTCTATCAATTTAGCCAAAATGTATGATTCACTCATCTCCTTGGTGAGATTCACGCATCCCTTTTCAGGGAGATTTTTTTCCCCTCAAAAGAGGAAACCTAGAACGGAAAGAGGAGACATGACCAGGAAGTTCCACTTTTACACTTCAGCCAATAGCAGATCACAAGGGTTGAAATACTGTCCCAAAATGGAAGAGAGAAATTTACAGAAATCTGGATGGAAAGAATGATAGGCCCATCTAGTTGAGCCCCAGTGTTCTCAAAGGAGAGCTGCATTCTGTCCTTATATTCTTTGCTAGTACTATTTACACCTACCAATTTTGCTAGCTATTCTATGCGCTGAAGCGTAGGATGAGAGAGGGGGAGGAAAACAGCTCATACAACAATAAACCTGAGTACTGAAGTCCACAGGAGTTCTTACATAACCTATTGTTTAAAATAAGGAACACTTATCCTGCTGCAGCCGTAGCTAGGAAAAAAAGCTAAATTTCAAAACTCGCATGACTAACACTCCATTTTGACCAGGTATATTAACCTGGAATCCACTAGACTTCTGTACGTTTGTCTGATTGTGTGTGTATGTGGCAGGGTGCGTCTGGGAATGGGGTGAGAGAATGGGACAGAAGAGGGAAACTTTTTTACCTTTAAGTCTATTTTAAAATGCTATGTGATATCTTCAGACATTGAAAATAATGTTGATGGTATTGGGTCTGCTTGGAAAGAGGGCTTAGGAGAAGACCATCTATAGGAGCTGAGAGTCCGCTGTCTCTTTATTGCACCACTGTGTCCCAAATAACCTGGGTTTACTACGTCAGCTAGGATAATGGAGAATGTGTCCTTCTGAAATTTTATCAGAAATAAGTGGACTCTTTGGAACACAGCACAGTTCCCTTCTATTACAAGACTGCATTAAGTACTGGATATCTAAAACCAGTTAGTTCATGTACCCTAAGTAAGATGGGTGGAAATCCAATATTAAGAGTGCCTTTCATGTTGACACCATTTTTGACTGGCAGAGTGCACACAACCTTCTCTCGTTGGTGGCACTCATACAGGACACTTTTGCAGAGCCAGAATCCAATTATATTGTAGATTAGAAGCTGACCAATTCCTCAAAGAACTTTCAGCAGGAAATTCCCCTAAAGAGGCTATTCAGTAATATTTTTACAAGCATTTTGTAATATTGTCATGCAATGGTTAAGTTCCTTTTCTGTTATGATTTAGATCTACTATCACACTTCCATATTTAGCTATCCACCATACACTATTAGATATGTATGAATACATTGCAATCCTATTTATGTGTTAATTGTTTAAAGGCAAAAAAAAATGAATACTTGTTTTTATAATGGTTAAGCGTGCTTGGGGCCTAAAATAATTTATTTTACCACTTTACAGTGATTGCCTTTAAAATGACAACAGATACCACAGTGTAACTCTGTATTAACAGGAAATACTGTGCTAACTGCATTATGAAGTGCTCACAAATGTCAACATTTATGGCAGGTCCTGTTTTTCATTATCAAACACAGGAAGCTTGTCTTTTTGCAAATCATTCACAAATACCCTCTGTTCTCTCTTTTCCTAATATTTGCCAAATAATTTATAGAAGGATGATGGAACTTATGAGTTCTATGTGAACAGTTCACTCTGGTGAATGCTATTTGTGGTGTGTCACTGATCACATAAGTCACATGTTATTGCTGCTGTGGCCTTGCAAGAGGTTAACTGTTTAGAACCAGGAGATCAAATGACACACACAATGAACAAGTAAAACATTTTTGAATGAATAAACATGATGAGATTTGCAAACCTTTTGACAATTAAACTGGCTGTAGATCACATATAACAATTACTATAACCTATGAGAGAGACTCATTTGATCATATTTATTCATCAATTCAAACAGTTCTAAGGGCACATGACTCCTCTAAAGTGATTACACAACCAAAAGGGCTTACCAGAAATCTTCCAAGAGCCCTACAACTACTGTAATAATGTAAGAGATGCATGGTAGTAAAGTATTTAGGCCAGTTTGCAGGAGTCACTGGTATGGTCCATATCAGAGTGGTTATGAGAGAAAGAATGCACAGGACTGCATTTCAACCCAGCGAGTAAACAGAAAGAATGTTCAGACAGGTCCCTTAAACTGCTGGGACCTTTACAAATTTTACAAGGGTGATGACAAAAAGAAAAGTGCAAAGTGAGCAGAAGAGATCCATCTTCTGGAAATGACTGGGAGCCATACTCAGTAAGGGAGCTTATCGAGACATCAGGTTTTAAAATCACATTAGTACACAGAATTCTAAATGAAGGGAGGGGTGAATAAGGTGAAAGCCATCATGCAGCATCACCTATCCTTTTCCCTTTGAGAGTTCCACACAGAAATGAGGACACACCAGCAGCTAACTTGAAAAGACTCACTTTGATCTGATTTTTAACAAAATGCATCATACATTACTGCAGTCTCCTGGGACCACATCTTCTTACAAATGCAGACGTTATGTATTTTAATTTCTAAACAGAGTACATTCTGTCTAATGAATAGTAATATCAAGTTATTGGTAAATTTTCTTGTTAACATAGTAGTATATGGAATAATAGCAGGTTTATAGAATGTCTAATCTTTGGAGTAAATACTTAATTTGCAAAGAAAAAATCTCTGATTTCACACTTTTTAGTGAGAACCACTGAAAGACTAATTGCACCTTCCATCTGTTTTCTCTCAGTTAGGAGTGTATCAGTATATATATGTATTACTGAATACATTCTGGAATAGCTTATTTCAAAATAACACTGCTACACACAAAATGCATTTTGAAATAGAACTTAGCTATTTGTAAACACAGCACCCACACACAAAGAGCCTATTTTGAAATAGAGCCATTGGACACACTATGGCTTATTTCAAAATAGATACTATTCCCTGTGTCCATGTCTATATTAACGAGCTCTTTTGGAAAACCAGGCCCTTTTTCGAAGGAACACGCAGAGAGTCCGCACAGGCAGGCCATTTCTACTTGTGCCACTTTTTCCGAAAGTGGCATGCTAATTAACGGCCAGAAAAATGCTAATGAGGCATGGCTGTAAATTCCTGGCACCTCATTAGCATACGGTCACATGATTTGGAGTCTGGAAGAAGTTCTTTCAGACTCCAAATAGCGTGTAGAAGTGCAGCCCCTGGCGGATTTCCTGGAAGGAAATCCTCCTTCTGGAAGCCCCCTGTTCCTGAAAAGGATTTCCTTCCAGGAGAGTCCCCAGGGGCCGCACTTCTACACGCTGTTTGGAGTCTGAAAGAACTTCTTCTGGACTCCAAATCATGTGACCATATGCTAATGCAGTGGCGGGAATTTACAGCCATGCCTCATTAGCATTTTTCTGGCCGTTTATGAGCATGGCACTTTCAGAGAAAGTGGCATGTGTAGAAACGGCCAAAATGTGTTCTTTCAATCTGAAATCAAAATAATATCGCTCTTCTTATGCAAGCCCTCTTCCGCTCCTGGATCAGGAAGAGCACCTCCTTTTGAAAGCTTCTTTTGAAAAAAAGCTTGTGTAGATGCTCTGTGGGGCCCTTTCCTCGAAAGAGCAGTCCTCATGGTGCCAGATTTTTCAATCCCTGGCCCACTGTTTTGAAAGAGTGGGGGTTGTGTGGACACTTCCTATCAAAAGAGCAGATCAAAGTTTCGATCCACTTTTTTGGGTGTGGACGCACTCTTCTGACAGAAGTTTTTTTTGGAAGAGATCTTCTGGAAGAGCATTTTTCTAAACATTGCTGTTGCGCAGACATAGCCTATCTTAACAGCACCTATTTCAAAATAGTGATTTTGAAATACGTGTGATTCCTCATGCAGGCCGTGGTCACACTAGTCCCTCCTTTTGGAAGGGCTATGGTAATGTGCCACTTTGGAATATGCTAATGAGATGCTGCCATGAACATGCAGTGCCTCATTAGCATAACAGCATCTGCACGTGCTTCAAAACTGCTGGTTTTGAAATGCACGCTGCCTGTGTAGCCAGGGGCCTTTTGAAGTGACTCCCCTGATTTCGAAAGCCCCTTATTCCCAAAACCAGACGGGAAGAACGGGCTTTTGAAATTAGGGGGCCCTTTTGAAAGGCCCCCACCTCCACAGGCGGCATGCATTTTGAAACCAACAGTTTCAAAGTGTGTGTGGCCACCATTATGATAATGAGATGTTGCATATGTATGACACTACCTTATTAGCGTATGCAAAAGTGGCTCATTAGCATACCCCTTTCGAAAGGCAGGGGCTAGTGTAGCCATGGCCTCAGTGAGGTTTACTAATTTTGAAATAAGCCAACCGCTATTTCAAAATTATTTTGAAATAGTGGTTGAGTTCTGTAGACACTAAGATAGTTATTTTGAAATAACTATGCTGTGCAGACATGCCCTATATCTCAATCCATATATTCACAACACAATCAGAACTAGCACTCTGAGCAGGAGACTCTGTTCCAATAATTTATCGTATTTCTAGTATAATTATGTATTTGAACTAAGAACCAAATCCCGTGGTTTGAGTAACCAGACTCTGACACAGCAACAAATAGAGATGGGGAAAGAAACATATTTTTCCCCTCCACAAACACCATGAACTGCTTCCTCGCTGCTTCTGCAGCTCTAGGGATGCTATAATGCCCTCTCTATTGGGGAAACAATCAGCATATCTGAGCGGTTTGTCTGAAAAGCTATTCTGATATGTCTTGATGAGTGCTGGCAGATTTATAACCATTCGCTTTAAAGTGTGGAAAAGCACTGCTATCTTCAGGTCTGTGTAGGTCAGACAGACACCTGCAGGGACAAGGGGGAGCTGGACAGTTCTTGCACAGGAGTAAATGAATGAGGAGGGGCTTCAATGACACAGCCAACTCTGTCTTTCACTATCCCATGAGGAGAATTAACCTCCTCCAAAAAAAAAGCATGCTGCGTAACATCAGTGAGTTGTTTGAGAGAGGTGGCTTAGATGGTAAGGAAGTAGTGGGCCACAGGAATCACGCAGCTCTGGATAATACTTCATAGAAAGATGCTACTGCATTAAATGGTTAGTGAAGTGATATTGCCAAGATGGAGCATGGACCGTGGAACATCCAATGCTGAATTATGAAGGAATACACCACCATACGGACTGCAAGTGTTCTGATTCCATATTGAACTAAAAGAACAAAATAAGAATACCAAAAGGAAACTTACGATCACTTTCAGTATCGGAGAAAAGCAAGACTTATCTGGCCAGGCAATGAGGGTGGTGACTGTATTAAGAAATACAACCATAATTTCTTCTTGCATAAATTTTAAAGTGTCTTCTTCTTTTTTTTTGTGGAGAGGCAAGAAGCAGGAAAGAAATCATGGGCCTGGCTCAAAACATGGTGATCCTAGGGGTACACCTTGTCTTGTTCATTTTTCACCAAAGTGCAGCTACTAAATATTGTCTGTGTACATAAGCAAGCATTGATTCCTTCCACAACTCCATTTACAATTTATATCTTCAGAATGATTTGGTCCCCCTCTCTCTTTCAACATCAAAAAGCCATATTAAAATATTTTAAAGTTCCAAAATGAAGCCCTCAGAAAACTAGCAAAGCCAACGTTAAGGTCGCCTGTGTAAATATAACACTACACGTGTGGGAATGGACATTGAAACACAGTGCACTACTTTTTTCCACGACTCCTGCTTTATGCAGTATGCAGGCAGGTTCATGCTCTGCGAGAGTGAAATTCATCCCTGTGCAGAGGATCAGCACAAGATCTATGCACATTTAAGGGCACAAAACAGGACATCAGTAGGACTCCAGTGATGATTAGGCCTCATGTTGGCCCTCTGCATGGAATGAATTTCATTCCAAATTAGTGATTGATATTTATTTCTATCTGTACTCCTCAATGTGTGGCTCCATGCCTTTTAAGCTGCAATCCATCCGAGACCATATTGAATGAGGTTGGTGTGTTTCAGACCCAGAACTTATTTACTCTTCAGCCCTGTTTCTTTTATTACACCCTGCTAACGTAATACCGAATATGGGCATGAAAAAATTTACGCTTTTTATACAAATTGCAGAAATGTTTTTGTTTTACTCTATTCCTGAAAAAAGCAGAATAGTTTTTGGCTGACTGCAGGATAGATCATTTATGAAGGTTTTATTAACTGGATCCCTGTCTCTACATGAGCCCCTTCCTTTCGGAAGGGGCACGTTAATGGGCGGGTTTGAAATATGCTACTGAGGCACTGCAATGAATATGCAGCACCTCATTAGCATAATGGTGGCCGTGGCGATTCAAAAGTGTGGCTTTTCGAATTGTGCACTGCCCGTGGAGATGGTACCTTCTGAAAGGACTCCCCCCAGTTTTCGAAAGCCCTTCTTCCTAACAGCAGATAGGAAGAAGGGTTTTCGAAAACTGGGGGGGGGTCCTTTCGGAAGGTCCTGTCTCCACAGGTGGCGTGCAATTCGAAAATTGCACTTTCAAACCGTCGCGGCCACCATTATGCTAATGAGGTGCTGCATATTTGTTGCAGTGCCTCTTTAGCATCTTTCGAACCTGCTCATTAACAAGCCCCTTCCGAAAGGAAGGGCTTGTGTAGACCCAGCCGATAAGTCACTGACCCTAAACTGGAATAAACAAATAAGGCAACAGATATGCCATTCTTTAGATTAAGACCAGCTTTCTAAAACCCACATCCAAATAAAAGGTGAATGGTAAAGATCACTGGAAAAAAACCATTCCATGTAAAGGTTCAAAGTTTTACAAATTTGATTTTGCTCTAATGTGAAACAAAGATGTGACCTTTTCAATCAGCCAATTGCCTCGAGTCTGGGGCACTCATCAGAGATATGAGAAATGTGAGGTCAAGCCCCTGGGCTGCCTGATATGGAGCAGAGACTTGAGGCTGGGTCTGCCACACCCCAGGTCAGGACCCTAAATCACTATTGGCTTTTTAACCACCTCGCTCTCCCAAGCCTATACTGGACCTGACAAACTTTCCTGATGAATATCAGAGAGGTAGCCGAGTTAATCTGTATCTTCAAAAACAACAAGAAGTCCTGTGGCACCTTATAGACTAACAGATACTTTGGAGCATAAGCTTTTGTGGGCAAAGACCCGCTTCTGATGAAAGCTTATGCTCTGAAATATCTGTTAGTTTATAAGGTGCCACAGGACTTCTTGTTTTCCTGATGCAATTTTTGCTAAGACCAAAACGGTCAGATGAGTCTAAGTGGCCTTTTCTGACAGAAAATAATTTTGTTAGAAAATCTTCAACCAGTTGTAAAAATTGTGTTTTCACTACACATTATTTACAGAGACCATTACTGGTAGATATGCAAACTTCTTTTTCTTTTTGGTGGGGCTTCTACTTTCTTCTCAGAATTTTGAGGATCCTACTATTTAGCTTATTTTGTGTCCTCTCCTTCTTGAGTATACCATGGTCACCCCTGCATCTGGTGGTTGGGTCACTATTTAGAGCATGTAAACCTCACTCCTTTAATTGTACACAGGGATCACGGAAGAGTGAGGCATCACATACCCTACGCTGAGAAGCATCTTCTTTTTGTAAAACTGGAGCATTTAGTAACTTCCCTATACTAATAGGTGATTAATCCTAGATTCAGAAAACCAGCTAGTTGGGAAAATAAAAGAAGAGTGTGATTGCATTGTGTACGGAAAACGTGCACTGTTATTGGTATGCCGAAAGAGCACAAGATGTTATTTGGATTCTAGTGGTTTCTTCTTAGTAAATTGTGAATTCACAGAATGACTTTTGACCTTTCTGGATATTTGTGTACATTCCATTCTCTAGATTCCTCTGGCAAATGTGTGATTTATTTCTTTTGGATTATTCTCACTTTACAGAATTCCAGATTATAACCAAAGAGGGTATCATCTCTGGAATGGAAGCCATTGATAGTTCTAATATCAGCATGAGCTAAAATCAGTCAAATTATCTGGGTTTTTTGCAAGCTCAACTTCATTCTACCCAAACTGCCTCAGTTTACACATTAGATAGATCAAACAGAATGCTCCCTCTGAACTCTTCCCACCTCACCTGCACCCAGAACAGCAGACTGTACAATGTTGGCATACTTCTCCAGAGTCCTGATGAAATCTCAATTACAAATTGAGATCTCATTTGGGCCAGGGGGCTGGGCCCCTGAGCAAAGTGTGTGGTGGGGGTGGCTCTATGCTCCCAGAAGGGGAGGGTCTCAGGTGGAAGGGGAGGGGCAGGGAGCAGCCAGCTCTCAGCACTGCCTACAGTATGACGTGCCACGTCCTCTCCCACAACAGTCAGTGCTCAGAACTGCTCTGGTGGCAATTTAAAGGGCCTGGATCTCTGGCCACCATCATTCCTGTGGTAGCAGCAGTGGCTGGAAGCCCCAGGTCCTTTTGCATTGCTGGGCAGCAGGACAACTGCTCTTGCCCTTACCCCATATCAGTGGGCCTGCTTGTGTTTCTAAACTACTCTAATTCTTTGGATTTACAGTTTGTAAATAATAATAGAGTCTCCCCCTACTCACTTTATTCTTTTTTATTTGGCAAACTTATTTTTAATCTGTATAATATTCTTGAATTTAATATAAAATATTTAATGCTAATTAGAGTTATTGTCTTAAAAAATGCTGTTCGTCTGCCTCACAGATGTCACCGTAATTCTAGGAATGCTGTTTAACTCCCTTGGGAAAGACAAGGGAAGCATAAGAATGGATTTGTACATCTAGCAGAAGAATGACTAATAAGAAATCTTAGAAAAGAAATGACAAACTTTAAAGATCCCTATCCTTAGAGTCTGAAGAGTACATAACATCAGGCTTTATATTAAACTGTATCAAATCTAAGTTTGGTAATACATGCCAATGCCTGGGCCTCTAATAAGATAAATATGACGATGCCTAAAATGAGAGCAGCATGTTGTGATGTTTAACTTGGAATACTGCTGGATCTGCTGCCTTTTGGCCCCTAGGCCAAACCTTCCCAAACCCCCAGCCAGACAATCCAGCCAAGCCTCAGGTACGATGGAGGGCGCATGGGGTCAAGCAGCTAAAAGGGTTTCCTTACTCTTAGAATCAGTGGTTTCTCTTCCCATGAGATAGCAGCATTTTGCAGATATGTTTGAAAAACAGAAGGTAGACATCTTTCCCACCCACTTTGAATACAATGGCCTGATAAATTTGCAGTTTGGTGCTGAGATACTCTATGTTTGAGCCTGAACTGAAAGCTCTTGAGGAATATATTCATGAGAATCTAAATAGTCCACCTCCACTGCTGGGGTCCCTTGTCTGCTTTGTAAGAAAGGATCGATCTTTGAAGCTGTGCGTTGACTATCACGTCCTGAGGAAAATCAAATCAATATTCACTACCCTGATGACGAAGCTCACAGACAGGGCAAGAACAGCTGGATATTTGCCAAGCTGAATCTCAAATCTAGTCAGGATCTGGCCAGGAAATAAGTGGAAAGTCATGCTTCAAACACGATATCACGAATAGGCCTTGTGCAGATATATACTGCCCTTAAAAATCTGGAGTACCTGAGCCATTCTACATCTTTGAATCAACAACAATTAAGCTGAGTTTTCTTATTTTCATGGTTTGATTTATATATGTATTGCCCTGGTACTAAGAAACCAAAGGCAGACACTGTCCCCAGTAAACAAGAGTATGCCAGTGATCCTGAGCCAATATACAGTCACCTTGTGTCCGGAAACATCATCAGTTCCTTGAATGATCACTGATATCAGACTGAATAGCAACCACACTTTCTGCTCTTCAGGATAATCCTTTTACCTAGATCAGTGGTTCCCAAACTTTTTGGCACCATGCTCCCCTTTTGATTTTTAAGAAACCCTCATGCCCCCACATCTCTTCTTTACCATGGGCCAGCCACCCCAGCTGCCTGTGAGCTGCCTGCCTGAACCCTTCCCCTCCCCCAAAGCCAGGCACCGCCAGCCCCAATCTAGCCCCATCCTTCTCCTCCCCCCAACCCACACACACTCACCTTTGCAACAGGCAGCTAGCTCCACGTGGGCCTTCGCCAGCTGCCTGTTTTTTATAGCAGCTGCGCCAGGTCGCCTATGTGAAATGGCAGGGACTGAGAGCCGGAAGCAAGGGCTGGCTTTTTCTTTGGGTGTAGGGAATGACTGGGGAGGAGGGCCTGGGTTGCCTCATGGCCCCCCCAGAATTTCTTCATGCCCCCCCCAGTGGGGCATGCCCCCCCAGTTTGGGAAACCATGCTCTAGAGGCTCCTAACCTCTGATATCAATCCAACTAATTTAGTCACACAAGACATTCTTCATATATATGGGCTTATAATGAAATGCCGGTGCCCGTACAAAGGTACTTTCAGCTAAGTCTTTTGGGATGTTAATACTTACTGAGACTCTGCAAGTCCCTGCACCTGGAGGACCATGAACTTAATTTGCTGAACTTCCCTTATTCAAAGGTTGCCATACTATCTTAAAAGTGGGGGACTAGTTTACAAAGATGGTTCACTTCATTCCTGGCACACAGCTCCACACCTGTCTCCTCAACTCCTATGTTTTCCACCTCCATGGCCTTCCAGATCACATCTTCAAACTAGGGACCAAAGTTCTGTCATGGATTGAGGAGGTAGTATTTCCCTTACTAGAGGAGCATTTCTGTACCTCAGCTGCCTCTTATCTGCAGACCAATGACCAGCTGGCAGGAGTAATCCAAGTACTGGAAAAGTTTTTTTTAACTTTAAGAACATAAGAACAGCCACACTGGGTCAGACCAAAGGCCCATCTAGCCCACTATCCTGTCTGCCGACAGTAGCCAATGCCAGGTGCCCCAGAGGAGGTGAACTGAAGACAATGATCAAGTGATTTGTCTCCTGCCATCCATCTCCTGCCTTCGACAAAAGGCTAGTCACCATACCTTACCCCTTACTAATAGCCATCTGTGGACCTAACTTTGAAATATTTATCAAGCTCTTTTTTAAACTCTGTTAGAGTCCTGGCCTTCACAGAGTCCTCTGGTAAGGAGTTCCACAGGTTGACTGTGCGCTGTGTGAAGAAAAACTTTCTTTTATTTCTTTCTATTCTTTATTATTGCGCCTGTTGTCCCTAAAGCCTTGGATCTGATACACCAAATCCAACAAACCCAAGAAGGTGTAGAGTGACATCTTGATGCTGTCAAGACCATCACAAGCACCACGCTGACTGCCAATGACAAGGAGGTCCCATTTTCATAGTGGGGCAGGTGAGGTAGCTATCACCCCACACTTGCCAACCTTGCCACACACTAGATGACCAATGCATAGGTCCTTACCTGAACTGCGGACAAATCAATTGAGTAACCTTCAAGCTTGGGCCTTCTGACTCCTTGCATTCTGTATTTCATCCTTTCCTCCATTAAATCCCCTCTGACAATCTCTTCTCTAACCCAAAAAAAGAACCTGCCTGCCAATTCAGGTTCAGTGAGAGGCATACCTCATCTGTAAGATCCCATATTCCCAGACTAGCAGAAGAAATCTGTGGTATTGCCACTGACTAAGAAAGGTACAGGGCTGAGTAGCAGACCTGTGGACCAGGACCAAATGTACATGTCCCTGGAAAAATGACTCTCTTCCAAAGCATACACACAGATAAACCTGTGTCTGTCGTGCCCTGATGTCACCCCAAACAGGGAGAAGCAATGTCTGGAGCCTGGTTTCAAACCCCAGTCTCAAATCTAGGACCCTTGGGTTTTCAGGAATCAGCCTTGGCTGTCATGCCACGCCAATGCATTTGATCATCAGTAAGGCCCTACTTAATTTGTGATATTATGGAAATTGTGGGTCCTACAAAATTAGGCTTCACCTGCCATCCTGTCAGCTCTGGGTGGCTGTCAGCCAGGGTTCCCAAACACGGCTCCTAGGCAACTGGCATCCTGATGTTAACCCTATGCATTAATGACTGTAATGCAGTTGCAACACCACATCTGGTTATCAAAAAATTAGCAGACATAACTTAATTCTTAAGCATTTATACTTTTTAAGCAAACTTTTCTTTTCTGACTTTTCTAAATTGCTTCAATTAGCAAATGCCCATTATTATTTTCTTGTGATTTTCCTTGTCTTGTGCATAACTTGGCTGTAATTACTTGACAATCATCCCATCATTCAAGCAGGACTTTAATTATTAGGGAATACATGGACTTGGCTGGGCCAGCTTCCTTCATTCAGTGGCCTGTTCTGATTGACTAGTGACTATATATAAACTTCCTTCTGCTATTCTGGTGTTGTCTGAGCAACAAGCCATTGATCTGTAGTCATTACTAGGACCCTTCGACCCACCTGACCTTTCGAAGGGTCCAAATAAGAGCTGATGTGAGACCAGGGGTGGGCAATAATTTCTGATGGGAGGGCCATTCCAAGAATTAGGTAAGGTCAAGGGCTGCACTTTTCTATGATAACGAAAGAAGTGTGGGGCGTGGGATGGAGGTTAGATGCTGAAGGGAGCTCTGGGGATTGGGGTGCAGGAGGGGGTGTGGGGTCTAGGAGGGAGTTTGGGTGAAGGTGGGGGTTGTGACCTGGGGTAGAGGATAGGGTACAGGTGCAGAAATGGATTCTGACCTGGAGGAGAGGTGTAGAAAGGGGGTAGGATGTGGTTCAGGGGGTTTGGATTGTGTACTGGGGCAGGAGGAGGTTGTGACCTGGGGCAGGGAGTTTGGGTAAGGGCAGGAGTGGGGGTGCCAGGTGCAGGCTGTGGCCAGGAGGCACTTACCATAGTGGACCTCTCCCAGCCAGCAGCCCAACTGCACTCTCAGGCAGGCTCACTGCTTGCCACACCCCTGCGTACTGCTCAAAGCAGCCAGCTGCTGGAGCCATGTCTGTCTCTGTGCCATGCAAGTGGGTGGGGGATGACTTTGCGTGCTGTACATGCCTGCAAGCATGGCTAAGGCAGCTCCCATTGGCTGGTTTCCCACCAGTGGGAGCTGTGAAGATTGCGCTGGGGGTGGAGGAAGCACACGGAGTCCCCCCCATGGGGCACGCTGCACAGACACACATGGCCCCAGCAGCCAGATGCTTTAAGTGGTGTGCAGAGGCACAGCAGCCAGGAAGTCCACCAGAGTTTCCCGCTGGGCTGCTAGATACTGGCAACCCAGAGTATCATTGGGGACCAAATACAAAGGTTTGGGAGGCTGGATCTTGCCCGCGGGCTGTATTTTGCCCCTGTGCTAGACATAAGAGACTAAGCAACTGCTTAGGGCTCCAAGCAGCACAGAGGGTGCCCTTATTACTTATTAGTGTAATATATATGCGGAACTCCAAAAAAAGGCTGCGTAGGGCCTCCAGTGGGCAGCACCCACACTGGCCACAGCCAGTGAGCACTGTGGTGAATAGGAGCCACAGGAAGTACCGTGCCCCTTGGCTCTCTGATTGGACAAGCACCCTATTTCAATCTAGAGGATGCACCTGGAGTTGCAGCAGGCCTGAAGTCATCTCCTGACCTCTGATCCCAGCCTGACTGTTCCTGATTCCTGCCTTGTAATTCCAGCTTGGTCCTATCTCTGATCTTTGGTCTCCAAATCTGGGGTGACTTTGACCCAGACACTTGCCCCCTGAACGCTACTCTAGAAATCCACTCCTCACCAACTACCCTCCCCGACATGAAGTCCCCAGCCCAGGTATGACCACTAGACCAGACTACATCACCTATGCCCTGCTTTCTCACAGCATGTTTCACTGCTTAATTTAGCCTTGACAACACTTAGTCCATATGACAACGAACAGAGTAACACTGAGATATTTATTTAGTATGAAATACCTATATTAGTAGGTGTTAAGATAGCCAAATGAAGCACCCAGAACTCTAGAAATAACAAAGTTAAGGATGAAATTGTGTCGCTAGCCTCTGTTTGTCAGAAGCTGGGAATGGGTGATAGGGGAGGGATCACTGTTCTCTTCACTCCCTCTAGGGCACCTGTGCATTGACCACTTCGGAAGCCTGGATCCTGAGCTAGATGTCCTTGGGTCTGACCTAGTATGGCCGTTCTTACATAAGGTTGCCTGTGTAAACCTAATATTGTATCCTTGGTCAAACATACTGTAATATAGCAGTATGGCTGACTACAAACATTTCAACATCATGATTTAAGTACCATGATTTTTTAAAAAACATACATGTTTCTTTCTTCTGATTTCTGAGCAAGATTGGTAGACAGATGGGCACAAGGGTGATCAGAAAGTGAGCCAAATGAGATAATGAGCTAACCAGCAGGGGTGAAAAGTCACAGGTAACTGGTAATAAGATGGGCCAGAGTGAGAAAAAATATGGAAAAACAAGTCAAAAAGTCTCTATCTTTTCTTCAGTAAAGAATATAGTTACCGAGCGAGTGGTCTGACTCAACGAAACTGGAACCCACCTTTTTCCAAGCTTAGCAATAATAACAGAACATAAATATATGCTCTCAGACTTCCTATGTCACTTCGCCCATGTCTGAATTTCTTATCTGCATTACAGGAATAATAATTTTGGAGCGGAGTCTTTTGCTCACTCCACACAGAACCTAAAAAATGGGGTCTGCACCTGGGTGGGGGCCTCTCAACACTACTGAAACTTGAACAACAAGCTAATCAGAAACGTACAATTTCTTATAGCATGTTTTGAGAAACTACACTTATATGTACATAAACCGCATATAATATACCCAGTATTAGGCTGTACTGGAATGAGGTGCTCAGGTAAGCCAGTTTTTAACTACATTGACCTCTGCTAAAGACCCTGAAAACACGAGCTACATCACTGCCAAGAGAGATTTCTCTGTAGTACAAGAGATGGAAATCTTTTATGTTTCCAACAGCAAATAATATGTTTCATTCTCTGTTTGTACAGAGCCTAGTGCAACAGCATCCTGGTCCATGGCTGCAGCTCTTAGGCACTACAGTAAAGCAAATAACACCTCGTTAATTAAACCTCACTCTCAAATTCTTCTAAGGTCCCCCCCAGCACCTGCCAGGTCCTATTTCACTTGTCTAGCTCCGTTATATTCATACTGGGACTTACAGAGCTGAACTTACCACCAATGGCTAAAACTTTAGTAACTGTGCTGACACCTGATAACTGAATAGATAACAGAAGAACTCTGACATATTGTTACACCTGTGACTGACATATTGTATCACCTGTGACCAGGGGATTATGGAAGACTGAATCCAAGACCAATCAAACTATTCATGTGAGTAAGATAAAGCAAGAGGACATGACCAAAACAAACAAACAAACAAACAAAAACACACACACACACACACACACACACAATCCTTCTAGTCTCTCTTTTTGCGACCGTGTTTGCTAAACTGCTATAATGCAGGGAAAAGAATTTTCAGATACTTAACAAGTTGACAACTTTTTGAACATGCACAAGGCTCTTTAGTATTTATACTGCAGGAACACTCAGAGTAATGTTTACAGTTCTCAGTGAGGCTTGGGACCCACTAAGTTTGGTACTATACAAATAATAAAGACGTAACAAAAACCATTATGGCTTGTGTACACATTTGACTATTGCTCTCTTGGAGAAGATTTAAATACTAAGTGAAATGTAATATACCTTTTAAAAGTGAAATTTTGATAAATCCCTCCTTATGATTTGCACTACATCCAGAAAAATATCCAATTATCTCTCTTGGATGATTAGAATGTTCATTTGATCAAAATATTGAACCACACTGGGCACTCCTTGGTGATTAATGACGTGCTACTCAAAAAATATTTTTATTGTAGAAATCAGCAAACTACCTTGAATCATATATAATATATTCAATTAGGAAAAAGTCACTAACTTCTAAGAAATCCAGTGCAACACTGAATTAAAATACACTGCATAAAACAGCATAAGAAGATTCTGATTTTAAAAATCTAGTATTAATTTGTTTTGAGTAAATGTAGGACAGAGTCTCTTTTCCTGACTCTAAAACAAAGTTGCAGTTGAACCCTGAGGTGTCTACAGTATCCTAAAAGCTATTTCTAGTAATGCCATAGTTGGCTATTAATTTTGCAGTAGTGAATTCATTAACACTCAGAGACTTAAAATGGAGAATAAACGATAAACTGCTGTACACCTCGTACGCATTGATAGGACATAATATCATTTGCTAAATTTTGCTTTCACATTTTATGAGAATAATTACTTTCATATGATTGTGCTTGCCATAAAAGAGATGCTTCTGGCATTCCACATATGCCAAAATTTCACAACAGTTCACATAAAAACTAATAACTTATTTCAGCTGTTAGAAAGTTTGTTTTATATGGAGCACATCATCTGCAAAATATTGCATTCACCAGCGTAATTAGAGAAAATCAGAGGTGAACAGGGATTTCATTAGGGCAAAGGCTCCTCTTACAGGAGTCGAGTGTTGAAAATGTCAGATGATCCCTAGTGTATTACAACTTAATTTAAAGATAGCAACAAACAACAGATTTTAAATTATTCCTGTCTATGCAAGTCTAAATAAAAGTGATTTTTAAAAATTGGATACTATCTTTTCCAGCTTGCTAGATAAATACATGTACATATGATTGAACATAAAAAAGCAAAACAACAAAAGTTTTATGGGATATAATAAATTAATTCTGCTGTTGGATAAACACCTTTAAAATGGCAAAAGCTGAAATTTGCATACGCTAACAGGATTCCACAGATGACCCTCGGGAATCACATGTTCTCACAAACATACCATGGAACACAGAGCGAGAAACTTCTGCTCAAGGGTCTGAGCTAAGATCAACTTCCATCCAACTACCCAACTTTCTATCCAATGGCAGTCAAGCTAACTCAGTCCTTTCCTTCTGAAGACTCAGTGCACCTGACAGATGGCTTCTTCTCTGGGGAGTGGATTCCCCTCACACGCAGGCATCAGAACATTTAAAAAGCAGCTCCTGACCAAATTCTTCTTCTTCTAGAGGAGATGAGGAAAGGAGCTGTGAGCTCTGCTCTCTGGGACCTTTACATCAAGGTATCAGTACAACAGTCTGAATTCCCTGTCTCAGATGAGCCCCTGAAAACCTTCTTGCTTTTGCCTTCTTTCCTAACAGTTTATTAAATTCAGTTTTACAGAAGGGTTGCTTCTTGATATGTCTGCTTCCACATGGCATTCTCCCTACCAGACCTTCTATTTCTGTATGTTAGCATTTATTTACCTAAATAATTTAGGGGTGTTTGTGATGGACTGGGGACAACGCAGAGTTAAAGCAAAACATTCCGATTTCAGGTATTTCTTGGCATTTCTTCACTTTGCAGAAACGTAGGTTTGATCTTGGCAATCTGTTCTGGGTTCTTCCCTAGTGTGAAAATGACTCTGAGGCAAATAAAGCTGATGGGTGGGGTTGTAGGGACCAGCTGATGTATAAGATTATAGGCTCTGGCCACAGAAAAGTATTAAGATATTCCTGAACCATGAGGATTGTCCGTTGGACATGCCATATGGTGACCGACTGTCCTTCTACATATGGCAATGACAGACAAGAGGGTCATGATAAGAATGAGGATAAGCACTACCCCCACTATGTGCAGAGCAAACTGCTTCCAGAGCACCCCAACTTCTGCCATCCAGGACTGAATGATCCCTATTACGGTTGTGGACTTGGAGCCTCTGCCTGGCCACATTTTGACACAACTGTTGACTAACAGGATGCCCAAAGCCAACTGTAATTTATAATTTAGCAGGAAAAAAACAACCTGCAGAAACTCCAAAATAGGAATCTTTAATAATGATATTTACTTTACACAGATTTCTCTTGAAAACATTTTAGGGTAGAAAACCCCATTTAACAAGAGTCAGAAATTCCTTGAGTAAGAAAAATGATATATAAAATGTTCCATAATACTATTTGAGAATCAAAGAATTTCGAAGTTGTTGCTGTTTACAGTATGTTTTAAAAATATCCTGCTCTGTTTGCTCTAAAATTAGGGGTGATCAATTTTTGGATGTCCTTATAATATTTCTGGTTTAAGATCAGATATACAAAGGAATGCATCAGTGTCTTCAAAGTGGACTGTACACAGTACTTCAGCTGTGCTTGCGGTGCACGAGCAAACTTCTCATCCAGCCTGTAAAGCATTGGCCCCAAAGACTGTTCAACTGTGTCCCTGCTGGTCTCAAATCTCAATTGTGTGGGCAGAGTTGGTCTCCTTGGTGACGGAGAAGTCAGCAGATCAGTGGAGGAAGGAACGGAGGAAGAATTACATTACATAGCTCCCTGCAGAAACTCACAGGCTGGAGTAAAGTGCAATGATAAAGCCCGCGGCTCATCAACAACTACCTTAGCATATGTGTTGCCATAGCAAACTGCTAGGAAACAGAGAGCACATTTCAAAATAAAATGAGTGATAAAAAGCTCAAATACCATCAAAGCATCAAATACCAACGAAAGGCCTAGCAGCAGCCCTCTGCATTCCCGAGAGGTTATGCAGGGATAGAAGTGCTAGGGAGGCCATTATTTCAAACCCAGGACTAGGGTGCTGTCCTGCAGGCACTCCTACCTGTTAAATTAAGGGTCAGCATTCAGAAACACAAAAAGCAAAAATGGTTATTCCTCTATAACCAGAGGCTGATGGATATAATGCAATCCTAGCTTACCAAAGGGATTTAAAGACTCATGAAAGGGACATCTATAAAAGAGAGCAGCTCTCAGAAGTTGCCAGGTAACAGTTATCTGCTCTCAGATTGCAGCCAGCAAATGAAAGTTTGTTCTGATTACGTAAGGCTTCTGGAGTATTACATTAGTTAAGTGTTTGAGGATATTGCTGGTTAAATTCAATTTTTCTGACTTTGTAATTTAAGTATTTTCATGCAAACATCTTTGTTCATTTACCACTAATTTTGCACAAGTGCATCAAACATCAATACATTCATTAAAAAAAAAACCTAATAAAATCACTAATGAAGAAGAATGTTAACAGGGTGGCCATCTCCCAAACCAGACTACAGTAGAGCCTTGTGTGGATACAAAATCTGTACCTGCATCCAATCTGCAATCCACAAAAATGGTCTGAGAATAGCCACGCTTGCACATGTGCCAATCCGTGGATCTACAGGACTGTACATAATAGAACACTCCTATACACTCTACACTCCTGTCCTACACAGAGCATAAGCCCTTTTCACACACCCATAAACAATTATTTACCATCAAACAAATCACCCACTACATATTTTAACATATTTTTCTATCTAGTTACCTCTCGCACTCATCTTCAATCTTTCAAACATTCTTTACACTTTTCCTATACATAAACTTTAGCTTTGTTTCTTTCTACTTTTGTTTTTATTTACACTCATTTGCATCTTATTCAAATCATGTCCCATTAGTTTTGTCCTTTGTACTTACTCTTCCTGTTGTAAAATACAAATCTGTTAAAATCAAATCTATGTCCCAAAATTTGAGAACTATACAAAGTTAAGATAAATATTTTTAATAAGTAATGGGATGTGTGAAATATGTTGTTGAGTTTGTGGTATTTTCTTTTAAATAAAACAGCTTATGTCTGACATTGAGCCTCAGCTTACTCGGACCTGCACTTCCAACTGTTTCGAACAACCCATTTACTACCTTGAGCAGCCCAAAGGAAAAAGTCAGATTTCAAATCACAACATGAAAATCAGCTGATAACTGATAAACTACTGAAAACATATGCTGATTCATAATATTTCAGATAATTATTTTTGTTAGGAAAGTGGTAAATTCATGGCAATACATTCATTATTTCTATGCATATTAGTGGATTTAATTGACATTATAAGCATAAATTTCAGTGAAGCTTTAAATAACAGAATTGTTAGTGATGTCTCCATAATCATCAACGTCTCTAATTTTTCTCGTCTCCTACATACTCTTATTCCAAACATGAAAAGGGATTCTGGAAATCTTCATCTGATGACACTGGTATTAGCAGTGCTTTTTTTGTGCTGGTACTTGCCACTACTGAGTACTGGCACCTCAGCAGACCCAACTGAAGGACTGACTGTGGGTGGGGAGCTGGTTGAGTATTGGCTCTTCTTTTTTTTCTTCAAAACACAAAACAAAACAAAACAAAACAAAACAAATCCCCCCTGCAAAACCCATTGATTATTAGTGCTACGAATGCATAAAAAGTAACTAGGTGGAAGATGCTGTTTATTAGACACAAGTGCTACGTCTACACTAGCATACTATGGCCAAGTAGCCTATTTCAAAGTTAGGATATCGAAATAGGCTACTTCGACGCGTATCATCTACACGTCCTCCAGGGCTGGTGCCATTGACGTTCAACGTTGAAGTAGCGACAGGGAACATTGAAAGGAGCCGCCCCAGAAGGAAATGCAGAGCGTCCACACACACAAGTGCTCCCTGTCGAAATAAGGGGCCAGCAAAGCCCCAAGCCACTCCCTTAAAGGGCCCCTCCCAGACACACTTGCCCTGCACAGCACAAGATCCACAGAGGTGACAACTCAGCCATAGAGCCCCGCAGGGGCTGGACAGAGTGTCTCTCAACCCCTCAGCTGATGGCAGCCATGGAGGACCCCGCTATTTTGAACTAGCAAGACGCGGATCGTCTATACACGCCCTACTTCGACACTGAACGTCGAAGTAGGGCGCTATTCCCATCTTTGGATGGGAATAGTGATTTCGACGTCTCACTGCTTAACGTCAATTTCAATGTTGAAATAGCACACGGTGCGTGTAGACGTGACGCGTGCTATTTTGACGTTGTGCTGGCTACTTCGAAGTAGATGGTTAGTGTAGACGCACCGAAGGAGTTTTATTTTTGCTGTTGTTTTAGAAAAGATGCGTCTGATGTCATCTTTCATGTGAAGCCTGTTTGGAGCTCCTATGTCTATGGTGAGAATTTGTAGGTTGTGGGACATGGCAGAAGGCCTCTCAGGGCCATTTCAGACACCAGTGGGTATTCATTTGCAACTGAGCACCAGAACTGATTTAGAGGCAGCTATTTGAATTTTGCTTTCACTTCATTATCATTGATCAAATCAACAAGACTGTTCCCCTGAATGAATGTCCTCAGTAGGTAACTGCTCAGTTGTCAAACTGACAGGGTTCTTCACCAGGAAATGAAGTGCTTGTGGTAGCTCTGGGAAGTCATTTGAGGGCTATGTGAAAAGCTGTCAGATATTCACTGATAGCGGAATTGAGAGCACTATCAATATTGAATTCCTCCTCCTTGCTGAATGAGGAAGGTGTCAGAAGCACACTGTACCTGTCTGCGTCCAACTTCCTGTACCACAGATCCAGCTTCATCTGGAAGGCTCTGATATTATTAGTCAGGAACATTTTCCTTGAAGCAATGGATTGAGGCCATTAAGGCTACCAAGAAGGTCTGCCAAGAGGAGCAGTCATTTCTTGGTGAACTTTTTGTCCAGCAATTCTCTTTCTTTTTGCAGGAAACTCTCTGCCATCTTTCCATGAAATACAAAAGTGAGTTATAATGCACCCCGTTAGAAAGTCACCTGAATTGGACGCGGGAGTGCAGAACTTCACCACCAATTTTGTTGCAGAGCTCTTGAAATAGATGACTATTCAGAGCATGTGTTTTTAATGTACTTCACTGCTCATATAACAAACATCCATTACATTCTTAAGCTTACTGACAATGTCTTTTCACTAGGACTTAACAAGGGAGCCCACAGCAAGTGACAATCACATGATATATACTTTACCTTCTGTGGAAAGACATTGATCATGGCTTAAGTACCACCAGTACAGAGACTACAGTTTTTTTCCACTCAATGTCACTGCTTTTGAAAAAAACTGAAAAAAGTCTGTGCTACTGTAATTGTTTCAAGTTGTATTTTAATTTGTTTAAAGAACACGAACTCATCCTTAACTTCATCATACAAATACTATTAATTGTGTGCTGTAACTAAAACCACTAGTTTCATCAAGCTGCAGGCTGAACATATTGAAAGCAGAATGTTTAATTTAACACACACCTTATTCTTTGATATCTTCGGACATCTTGGCCTACGTCTACACTAGAAGCATCTGTCTACGGAAGTTATGGTTGGGAAAGATGTTCCTACAAAACTTCTGTCGACAGATCGCATCTACACATAAAAGCGGATTGATCTTCTGGTCTGCTCTGTCGGCTAAAGGGCCCCCTGGAGCGTCTACATGGCTTTTTTGTTGACAGTTTCTGTCAACAAAACGTATTTTGCGTGTAGATGCTCTGCAAGTTTTGTTGACAAAACCCCAGTTTAGTCTACAAAACTCTCTAGTGTATTCTGCATTGCACAGTATAATTTGATTAAGGAATATATTACACCTTTAAGAAATATCAGTGCCAAGCATAAGGGATACAAGGTCTTTGCACACTGGCAGAATAAGTTTTTCACCTATCGTATGTGGCATTTGGGCACAACATAAAAGACCTCCTCAACTGAGGACACTTGCTACGAGAAACGTACATCTGCGTCAAGCCTGCCATACTTTGTTGCTTCGCCTCATTTGAAGAAAAATTCACATTTTTATTTGTATGGTTTATTCAATTCAGCAAATTGCAGCAAATGTTGCAGCAAATGCTGTGCTGAAGTTTTTCAACAGAAGTAAAACTGTATCTAATGTACGACAAGTTATTTTCACTTTTTAATGGTTTTAGCAGTTGAGATGTCTCTCATTTTCAGGAGAAAATATGCACCTCTTTGTCTGATTCTTAGATAATGAAGTACTTCTGCTGAACAATCATGGCTTCTAATATTGTCTTAGTCCCTGCGTTGGGTATAGGAAAAATGATGCCATTGTCAGATTTCTACTTGGCACCCTTTTTTGCAAGTGAAACAGGCTGGAAGTGCAGTAGAGCTAGGCCTCCACTGGGGGGTTGAGGTTCACAGCCCTATGCCTGACTGGGGTTGGGGCTGATAGCTTGTAACTGCCACATAACACCAGTGTGTGATAGGATGTACCAGAACTGTGGTGTCTGCAGTTAGGAAGTTATTTTTCCATGTTATTTTATGGTATATGATGCAGTTTACAATGTATTTGACTGTTATCAGTGAATGAATAGAAATAAACATAGCTTTTACAAATAATGTACAAAAATATTTTCCTGTAGGTTATATAAGAGGGCGGGCATAAGTAGCCTGTGGATTCACCAGCGTTCAGTCCTGGGAGTCCACTAGACACTTTATTTACCCAAGTGTCTGCAGGTACAGTTGCTTGCAGCTCCCAGTGGATGCAGTTCACTGTTTCCAGCCAATGGGAGTTGAAGGAAACTGCATGCACCGGTGACCACCGCTTCCCACAGCTCCCATTGGCCAGGAATGGCGAATCACAGCCAAAGGGAGCTGCAAGTGGCTGTGCCTATGGAAGCCCAGGCAAACAAACCATCAGGCAACCTGCCAGGGGCTAACCCTGTTGAACCATGTCCAGCCCATGGACCGCTTATTGCCCATCCCAGTTATAAAATATTATGGGCTTATGACAAGATTAACCTGAATAGTTTTTAACAAAGGCCCCTGTAACAGAAAATCCTATTGACATAGGATACAGTTGGAACCCAGAGAACCCAGTGCTTTAATTATTTGCTAAATATTGACAGTATCTCCATACAACACATGACAGCACTGTCACCAGCCCCCCTGCCCTACAAAGCCTAGCAACAGTGAGGCAGATATAGATGGCATACATGCCTCAGCAGACACGAAGATCTATACATTTGTGATCATATATTTTACATTTGTGTAAAATGTACATATATCATACATTTGTGTCACATATTTTAATTGCTGCACCACAACTATGGCTGAACAAAGCCATAGAGAACTTCACATTTGCAAAACATGTGGACATAATGCAACAAGCTTATTTCAATCCCTACATATCTCTATCAGTATCTATCTATATCCACTCCATTTCATTATGGATAAATGCTGGTATAGAACAAGACAGAATCCTTGCTGACATGCTTACTAATGTTAATAAGACTATCTTCCTATTTTTTAAAGGTCTGAGTATATTATAGTTCTACTATTAGGCTGTACTCAGCATGTGCAACAGCCCCTTTAGGTGGTTCCATGGATAGGGAAGAGGGATAGACAGAGATCTAACAAGAATATGGCAGTTCCTCCCCCACTTGTGAGTAAACTGAGATGGATAGACAGATTTTTTGAATGCTGTTTAAAAACATTTCTTCCCCTTGCTTCCCTTTCCTTGGAATAGGTATAGGGGAGTGACACACGGGGTCAGCCAAGGCTGAAACCTGAGTGAGACAAAAGGCAGAAGAAAAATTGTGATAATTTGTTTTAAAAAGGCTCCACAAGTAATGTACCTTTGTCATTAAGTTTGTATGTTGTCCATCTAACACTGGGTGATTATGTGTCTATTTATGGAAACGGTCAAATCTTTGATACAGGGACTGCTTCTTCTTGAGAATCTGTACCATGCCTAGTACGATAGCTCCCAGTCCTAACTGGGGCCTGCACTAGAGCACAAATAGGAACACATCTTTTTAATACCCTTAAAGAAATGGAAAGCAATTTTTATGGATATATGTCAAATTTCTTGGAGCAGCAACTATGAGTTCCTTTGAATTCTGCAGGCTGCCGAGACTAACGCTGGTGTTTAAAAAATAAACCAAATACTTCTTTATTTGTGCTTTTCTATATTGAAAGCTGTGTTTCATTTAGGGTGAATACAGCAAAAGATACTTTTAATTTCTGCATATTCTAGACTCCTTGCTCATCAGACAAATCTGAAACAAATCTTTAAAATCATGTGGGCTGCGTCTACACGTGCACGCTACTTCGAAGTAGCGGCACCAACTTCGAAATAGCGCCCGTCGCGTCTACATGCGTCGGGCGCTATTTCGAAGTTAACTTTGACGTTAGGCGGCGAGACGTTGAAGTCACTAACCTCATGAGGAGATAGGAATAGCGCCCTACTTCGACGTTCAACGTCGAAGTAGGGACCGTGTAGACGATCCGCGTCCCGCAACGTCGAAATTGCCGGGTCCTCCATGGCGGCCATCAGCTGGGGGGTTGAGAGATGCTCTCTCTCCAGCCCCTGCGGGGCTCTATGGTCACCGTGGGCAGCAGCCCTTAGCCCAGGGCTTCTGGCTGCTTCTGCGGCAGCTGGGGATCTATGCTGCAGGCACAGGGTCTGCAACCAGTTGTCAGCTCTGTGTATCTTGTGTTGTTTAGTGCAACTGTGTCTGGGAGGGGCCCTTTAAGGGAGCAGCTTGCTGTTGAGTCCGCCCTGTGACCCTGTCTGCAGCTGTGCCTGGCATCCCTATTTCGATGTGTGCTACTTTGACGTGTAGACGTTCCCTCGCTGCGCCTATTTCGATGTTGGGCTGAGCAACGTCGAAGTTGAACATCGACGTTGCCGGCCCTGGAGGACGTGTAGATGATTTCGATGTCGCAACATCGAAATAAGCTATTTCGATGTTGGCTGCACGTGTAGACGTAGCCGTGGAGTAACAAAACAGTTTTTCAACTGGCAGTTCTGTCACACATTTGTTTGCCTCTCCTGGGAAAAATCCTGGTTCATCTATTCAGTTAGGTAGCCAAACTACTAAAATGAGTAACAAAACAGGATTTGATCCCAGCACACGTTCCTTTTAAGGTGGACTACTTAGGATTTACTTGTATAAAGGTAATTATTCCATTTGACTTCAGAGATATTTCTTATAATTAGGTTTGGAAAGGTTTTGATTTTGCTTGACAAATGTCAGTAAACACTAATTAAATCATGCACACAAACTGAAGAAAATTATTCTTTGATTATAACCACAATATATAAATAGGCAAAGAAATAAAAATTCCGCTAGAGAACTTATTAGAGTTTGATTTAAAAGTATTTGCTTTATATATTTTGACATGTGATGCTGACAAACTTTAATGGTTATAAAACTTTACATTTTTGAATTTCAGCATCTACTGTTGTTAAAGAACTATTATCTGACCCCCTCGCCATTGTCTGCCCTCTGCAAAATTTAAGAGACAACTGCATATAAATGGTTTCATATGCAATGCAAGTTTTGATGTAACAGCTGTGTAATCGCTGCAGTGAGAGCATTTGGTGCAACACTTAAAAGCAATCCCTTGATGGGACACTGTATTTCACTCAGTATTTTGCATCTTATGGCTTATCTTTGGTGCAGAAGACGGTAAGTCTCCACCAAAATTAATGTACAACTCCTAAAAATGTGATTATTTTGCACAAACATGCTCATAAGCATTAAATAATTTTGCATAACACTAAAGCTACGTGGTTAGCTTCATGCGCATGAGTAGTCACATGGATGTTAGATTGAGGACTCCTCTATTATTAAATTTCTGTTTTTCATGAATATACTTATAAGACTATGATCCAGTTGTGCTGCTGAATCTTTTGCTCTCAGGCATCTTCTCCCATCCTTTATTCATTTGTATATTGTAAGCCTTAGAAACAATAGATCTTTTTACGTTTTAAGAAGTCTAAACTCTTCTCCACCTCCAGTCATAGCTCAAAAATTACTTCATCCTTGTTTGTATACCTGTTCCCAGTACAGTAAACTCTTTCATATTTGGCAGCCCCAGCACTGGGAGGTTGCCGGATATTCAAATATTCTGGATAACGGGGAGGTACATCTAGCAATGCATAATACTAAAGAAAAACAACATCAAATATTAAGAGACAAACAAAATGTATGCAGAGTACTTTATTTATCAACCACAGTTGTATTGTACGCTGTACACGTGTACTGTATTTGCTGCATTTATTTGTATTTACTTTCACTATGCTATACTAATAGCAAATGTAACTAATATTTACTTATGATTAAAATGCTGGTTATTTAAGAGTTCTGGGTAACAGAATACTGGATATGAAAAGAGTTTACTGTAGTAAAATTAGTAACCAGCCCACTAGATCTTTGGGTTCCTCTCACTATTTAGATATTTTCCACCAATTTTATAGACAAAAGTAACACACTGGGAACTTAGAGTCCCCAGAATTTACAAGAAGTGTACAAAGGTACAAGTGTAGCCTGTGGACTTTACAATCCTCACAATTGCCACTGCAGAGTTTAACGTCTGTAGGCAGGATGGATCTACGATTAGCACTACAGAGTTATAAAGCACTGTGACTTCAGAAGCTACTGATGTACTAAACCACAATACATTACATTCGAAAATGTATTTTGTTGGTTTAAAAAAAATTCAATCCCCACTCTCCCGGTTTCACACATTACTGTCAAATATCTAGGATCTGAATTTATAACATCTTGCCTAGTATAAGGAATACTAGAATAGTTCATTTGTATAGGCTTATTGATACACATTCCTAGCATCTATAACAGCCATTATGCTAATGGCCTTTTTCTGTCTGTGTGACCTTTGACAAGTCCTTCCACCTTTTTATGCCACAATTCCCACATATGAATAAATGGAGAATTAATAATTTGATCACTTTGAAATCCATACATGAAAACTGCTATAAGAACTACTGTTACTTTGAATGATGCACTAAAGATGAAAACCAACAGGAAAATGTACAAGTCATTGCACAACACCTCCAACTGAGGTTTTGAAAATCTTTCCGAGCATAAGAGAGAGTTTTTTATTTTTATTTTGTGTGTAGGTGTGTGCGTTCATGCGTAGATGGGAGTAGGTATACCAGAATAAGGAATACTCATCCAGGATTTCTAAAAAGTAATAACAACACTAGAAGCACCCTCACAGTTAACACTTAGATTTTAATTACACAACACAGATTTTTAGCCCTTAATAAAATCCAGTAAAACCACCAGTATACCAGGCTTAAACTTTGTACGCACACTGCCTAGTACACATCTTACCTACATGAACAGTGCCAATTCAAGTAACCTACATAAACAAGGGTGCAGAATTAAATTATAAGAGTTAAGCCATCATTTCAGATAGCAGAGTAAGAGTACATTAACTCAACCTCTTTTCAGAAGCCTCCCCAAACCCTAAGATCTGTGGAAAGAAGTTAACAAATATTGCTAACTTTATACAAATCTTATCTCGGTGTTAGCCTCTGAGTGGACTAAGCTCTTCCAATATTACAGTTTTTAAATGGAATAAGAAGGTTAATATAAAACTTGAAAAAAACATCCATTTAACATTCTCAGTAGCAGAGCCTCTCAAAAGTCTTCCCAACAGCACAGTGTTCCATTGGAAAATGGGACCGAACAGCACCGAAACCTTCCACAGGAACAGATCTCATTTCAGGATGAAGAAAATTCTGACATTTTTTCACAGACCAAAAACCCTGTGTCCCATCAGCTCTACTCATTAATGTTGCAACCCTTCTTGGTGGGAGTGGAAACAATGGCAAAACTACTACTTAAATGAATGGGACTTGACCAATGTTCCCTTTAATTTTTACCATCCATGTGCAGAATAAATTTTGTTATGTGCACCAAGGCTTTGCAAATGCACACCACTACCAAACACAGGCTTCTGGCTGTGGCTGGCTGTGGACACTCTGCTATCAGCTGGGTGGTACCTAAATCTCTCCTGGGCAGCCACCATAGGCTCATTTTACAGGAAACACTGGACTGGACACTGCCAAATGACCCAAGTCCCTATTCATCTAGGGGCAGCAATTTCTTTAGTCAACAATTTTAACTCATTTACAAAATATTTTTAGATTTTTGCATTAACAAGTGTGTTTCAGTGATGCCACGGGAAATTTTTGATGATAACTTGGCAAGGCTACATTCACGGAGATGACACATGGGTTATGGCTACACTAGAGTTTTGTCACAAAACTAGTGGAGTGTCCACGCACAAAATGCATTGTCAACAGTGTGTCGACAAAAGTTGGCTCTTTCACTGTCAACTTTCTGCCTCTCCCAGATGAGGAAGAGTGCCTTTGTCAACAGATTCTGTCAACAAAAAAGCTGTGTCGATGCTCAGGGGTGGGGGAACGGGGGACAACTTCTGTTGACAGATGGGGCTTCTGGTTCACCGGGAAGTCCTGCTCGCTGAGCTTATGGTCTGCTGTTCTGTCGAGAGAGGGCTGGGCAGTCAGTCCGGCTGCTCTCTATCAACAGAACAGATCACTCTTTAGATCCACATTAGCGTATCGTTTCTCTCTGCTGACAGATGTTTTGTTGGAAAATCTCTTCTGATAGAAACGTCTATTGACAGATACTTCTAATGTAACCATAGCCATGGAGAAAACATCCAGCTAATCCAGAGAAGATAAGCTGATTACTCTTAATATCAAAATATATCAAAAGCTTGTATGAGCTTAATTTAACTCACACTGAAGTTAGTGGAAATTCTTGACTTAAGTGACAATTGCATTAGGACATTTATGCAGCTGTTAAAAAGTCCCCAAGGAAATTTGCTCCCCCCCGACCCTGTGACACACTGATTTTTTTTCATCTTTGAATAATAAAATGATCTGTGTGTCTCTAGCTAGTAGAAAAATATCATGAAAGTTCTTACACAACAAATTTATTTTCTTGTTAAGAACCGATACAAAGTGAGTTACTGGGCCATGTGTGGGGTGGGGAGGAAAGGACCACAGAAAACATTCATGCCAAGTTAAACTATGTTCTGGAGTTTAATACACATATGCTGTACAGTCATTTAGTACATTTTTTCCTGGCAAAGTTTTTAAAAGGTTTAACGTGATTTTGACACGAATCAGTAAGCCTTGAAGTAAGTACAACATAAATGATACTCCCGTACTAAATTTAGAAGTCACTTAAAATTTGTTAGAATTTTAAAATGGATTTTGATATTTGTACCAGAGTACCTTAATAGTGTTAATTCTAAGTAAGCTATGTGATTAATGGTGTACGTAGGATGTTAGCTGAAGCTTTTGGAAACTTGAGTTTCAAACAAATAAGGTATTTTATTCTGTAATATACCTCCCCCATGTTTAAAAATCTATTCTTTTTACCCTCAAATGATCAGTTAAAATAATCTTCCTTTGAAACTTTTCACAGTACCTGCCTTCTTCTTCTGAGATGTAATGGCACATGGATTAGCCCCTGATGTAGTAAAACCTTTACATACCACTATGACAGGTTCATCTAAATAGCACTGGGATGTGTACACCTTGCAGTATTATTGTCTGATATGCTGGAATTCGGATGTCTAAAATTTACAAACAGGAAATAAATCAAAAGAAGTCTGTTGAATTTTCTTCCTCAGATCCATATAAACACATTCAAAATTAATTCTACACTTCAGAAAACTCAATCGAAAAATACTACAGAAATTTAACTCCAAGTCTCTAATTCCTACCCACTACCACATCATATTAATATAATAGCTCAGACCTTTAAAATGAAACAGGACTAATACATCACTGAGTACTTCAAGAAGCCAAAATTCACTCCTTTATAATCAGAGAGATAATTGGTTGTTTTTATTTTATATTATTTTATTTTGAAGCAGAAATGCCTGACGTGAGCTCCAAATCTGGACTTCCAAGTTAAAACCACAGCCGTTTTCACCCTCATCTTCCTGTAACTACAACATGAGGCTGAAGCTGATCGTTTCATTTATATTAAGGTTGCCAACTTTCTATTACAGAAAACTGAACACCCTTGCTCCGTACCTTCCCTGAGGTCCCACCCCTGCTCACCTTCCTCCCTCCATTGCCTTTTTTCTCCAACTTGCTTATTTTTACTGAGCTGTGCCACAGGGTTGGAGTGTAGGAGAGGATGAAGGCTCCAGGTAGTGCCAGGAATAAGGGGTTTGTGTACAGGAGGGGCCTCCAGCCTAGGGGGTGGGCCAGCGGGTATGGGTGGTAGGAGAGGGCTCTGGGCTGGGATAGAGGGATTGGGGTGTTGGACAGGGTGTGGTTTCTGGGCTGGGGGTGTGGCCAGAAATGAGAGGATTAGGTTTAGGGTGAGGGAGGGGGGCTGCAGGCTGAGACTGGGGGGGTTGGGATATGGGAGGGGATGAGGGTTCTGGCTGGAGGTTCTGGAGGGCAGGGATGTGGGGTCTGAGGCACATGATTGGATCCAGGGTGGGGAGTGGGCTCTGTATTAATGCAGGGGTTAACATGTGGGAGTGCGTATGGGCTCTGAGATGGAAGTGAAGGCTCCCGATGGGGCCACAAATAAGAATTCAGGTTGCAGGAGGAGGCTCTTGGCTGGGACGCAGGGGTGGGTGAAGGCTCTGGGCTGGGGATGAGGGGTTTAGGTGTGGGAAGGGTGTTTCAGGCTGAGGCAGGGGGTTAGAGTGCGGGTAGAGGGTATGGGCTCTGAGGGCTAGAAATGAGGGCTCAGGATGGGGCTGTAGTCTGAGGCGGAGCAAGGGCACGGGAAGGAGTGTAGGCTCCAGGAGGCCTGAGAATACTGTGTGCTACCTCTGCCTGCAGGCACCATCCACATAGCTCACGTTGGCTTCAGTTATAATAATAATAATAATAATAATATATGGAGATACACAGCTCATAGAACTGGAAGCGACCTCAGGAGGTCATCGAGTCCAGTCCCCTCACCCCTTGGCAGGACCAAGCACAATCTCTTCTTTTTAATCTATTTGCCCCAGATCCCTAAATGGCCTCCTCAGGGACTGAACTCTCAATCCTGGGTTTAGCAGGCCAACGCTCAAACCACTGAGCTTGGGCAATGGGAGCTGTGGAGCTGGTGCTCAGTGTGGGGGCAGCTGCAAAGGACCTGTGACTGCTCCCAAGCCAGAAGGACACGTTGGTTGCTTCCTGGGAGCCAGGCAGGGAGCTGCCTTAGCCCCACTGCACTGGACTTTTCATGGCCCAATGAATGGTGCTGACTGGGGCCACCAGGTTCCCTTTTTTTGACCGGCTATTCTGGTTGAAAAGTGGACATCTGGAAAACCTAGTTTATATTGATAGGGAATTCAGATAAATAATCTCTATCTGTAAAGAAACATTCAAGTACTAACAAATTCTAAGGCTGTGTACATACAGTTTGGACTAAATAACGTACATAAGTATAAATACTAGCGGTGGCTCTTGCCTCTTGGGAAGCTGCCAATGCACCTTTCAGAATTACGAAATTAGGGTTACTATATAAAATAGAGGACATCCCTAAGAGGGAGCGTATCTATAGTACATTAATACAACATGAGTGGGTAGATACTGATACAGACACACTCCCTCTCAGGGATGTCCTCTTTTTTGAAAGGTCAGATGTGAGAACCCTAATAAAACGTGTGCCTCTGCTAAGAAGCATATATGCATCCACTAACTTGCAGGAAGTATTCTAAAATTCCTTTGCTTCAAAACTTAATTCACCTTCCATCAGTATGTTCAATACTATTGGCTTGCTACTTCCCAATGCACTATACCAGTCATTTCATTTTATTTAACAGACTGTCACCAGAATAGAAAACAAATGTACACAAAATCTTGATGCATCACCTCACAGCTCAAAAATAAAAGAATGTGTAACGCCAACACGTGGTACTAAACCTGGGACATCTGGAGCTTAGTGCATGAGTCTCTACTACTTGATCTAAAAATTAACTACCCATCAGGTAAGGTCATAGCAGGTAAGGTCATAGTAGAGGAGACATTCTCTCTCTCCAAAAAATTATCTAAGTACCACTATATGGGAAACAACAAGAAGTCATGTGGCACCATATAGACTAACAGATATTTTGGAGCATAAGCTTCTGTGGGCAAAGACCCGCTTTGTCAGATGCATGAGTGGGGGGTTCCAGAGGACAGTCTAAATTTATAGGCTCATGAAAAGGAGAGAGTCCCAGTCAAGAGGAGGGCCAGAGTTAATAAGGTCGACTCACTCACGGAGGATGTGGCCCATTATCACCTCCACAATAGCTGTTGATAATAGGCCACATCCTCTGTGACTGAATTGACCTTGCCAACCCTGGACCTCCTCTTAACTGGGACTCCCTCCTTTTCATGAACCTATAAATTTAGACCCTCCTTCGAACCCTACTCATGCATCTGATGAAGCGGGTCTTTGCTCATGAAAGCTTATGCTCCAAAATAACCGTTAATCTATAAGGTGCCACAGGACTTGTTTCTGAAGATACAGACTAACTTGGCTACCCCTCTGATATTACATGGGAAAGTGAATCACACGCATTAGGTGTGTGGATTACATATGGCTGAGATGTCACATGCAAACTAAAAATATTTAAAGAATTCTCCTACAATATTGCAAGTAATAATAGCTTCCATCTGTAATGCTGACTTTTAAAAGGCTGTTTCATGAATGCCAAAATCCACTACATCATACTATATAATAATATAATACTAGCTATTCTGGTGGTATGGGATTCAGTATTTTCAACCAAAGCTAATGAGTCAGGCCCTCAAAAATAATTAGATTTTTAAAATTAATAGCTTCAAGGTTCTTTTTGTTTGCCCTCTCGCTTTTGAGACTTGATGTAATGACTTGGGTCATGGTCTCAAGCTTTTCACCATAAGCAGAAAGCTGAGATTCCCACAAGGTCACCTTTCTAAAGGAGCTGAGGCTTTAAGAAAAATACCACACATTGCTAGATTTGTGAGACTTGGGAACACTGATGATTCACGTATATGCCAAAGTGTTATAAAGAAAATATTATCAAATGAATTTATTTGAATTGCAAACACCAGACTCTCAAAGAACAAATGCAACTCCCAGCTGCAAGAAATAACTCTTAGTTCTTCACAGACCTCCAGAAAATACTTTCCTTTGTGGCTTGTAAATAGAAAAAAGAATATGAGCGGTACCGTCTCATCAGTGCTCTAACTGTACGCTAACGCTACGTCTACACTAGAGAGTTCTGCTGACAAACTCCCAGTTTTGTTAATAAAACTTATGGAGAGTCCACACTAAAAATGTGTTCTATTGACATACAGCATGTCAAAAGAACTCGGCACCTTTGTCGACAGCCTTCTGCCTCTCCCCATGAGACAGAACACGCCTTTCTCAACAGAACGTGTCAACAAAACAAAACAAAACAAAACGTGTGGACACTCGGGCGGGGGGGTGGGGGGGAGAGCTCTGTTGACAGACAGGGCTTCTGGGTCACTGGGCATCCCTCTCCCCTGTGCTTCCAGCTGGCTGTTCTGTCAAGAGAGTGGCCGGGCAGTCAGGATGCTCTCTGTTGACAGAGCGGATAAGAAGATCAGTCCACTTTTGTGTGTGGCTGTGATCTTTGACAGAAGTTTGTTGGAAGCTCTCTTCCGACGGTAACTTCTGGTAACAGATGGGTGTTCTGTAGACATAGCCAGGAAGGAAGAGTGTGACTGTGAGTAGACTTGGATGGGAATTACAACAGCAAAACAATTTGAAGCATTCTGAAGATGTGGGGAAGGTGCTGACACAACCCCTCATACTCTGGATTGCACTCTGGAATACTAAGAGGTCTACACACATTTTAAAAACTTTCTTATACACACAGAGTGGCTTATTAAGGGTATTCATTGTAGCTGTGTCTCTGCTTCGAAGGGAGGATGGTAAATAGGGTGTTGGGAGATTATTAATGAAGTGCTGCAGTGCATATGTAGCATTTCATCAAGCTAATTCTCCCCTGCGGCAACTTCGAAGTGCCGGCTTGCAGCTTGAGGAGCAAAGGGACTTCGAAAGTGCCCAGGGACTTCGAAGTACGGCGTGTTAGCTGCGGCTACATGTGAGCCGGCACTTTGAAGTTTAACCCTTTGAGGTTGCCATGGAGAAAAATTAGCTTAATGAAATGTTGCTTGTACACCATAGCACTTCATTAATAATCTCCCGACGCCCTACTTACCACGCTCCCTTCAAAGCAGGGAGCTAGTGTAGATACAACCTTGATGTTTTTTTTCTGTGCTGACTGGTGCCAGCCACTGCCCCTGCCATACCATGTGTCAACGAGGCTGTGCTGGGAGTCGTGCTTGTATAACACACCGAGAAACTTCTTCTCAGAGGTTTTCATTTGTGTGTGAACCCCTCTCCCTTCCCCACAGGCACGACACAGTCTGGGTCTTTCCTGCACTCAGGCATATCACGTGGGCAGCCCCCAACCCAAACCACTAAAAGTATGTGCCTGCTGTTTGGTGCTGACCATGCTGCCAGTCACACGTTTACAGCTTCAAGGGCGGGGAAGATATTCTGAACTTTGCTGCCACCATGGGGAAGTCTCCCCCGGCACTTGATTAAGATACGGGGGTCTTTGTTCCCGCCACCATGGGGAAGTCTCCCCTGGCTGTTAAGATATGGAGGACTGTGCTGCTGCCATGGGGAAGGACCACCTCAACTGGCCTCCCAACTACTGATCCCTGCCCCCACCCATACCAGGCCTTGCTGCCTCCAGGGAAAAGTTTCCCCCGGCAGCTAAGGGGCTTGCTGCCACCAAGGGAGGACCACTTCAAGTAGTCATTCAGTGATCTCAGCCCTCCTTTGGCCCATACCTGGGCTTGCTACCATTGGGGAAAAGTCTCCCCCACCGGCTAAAGGGCTGGCTGCTGCTGGGGAAGGAACAGCTCAACTGGTCATCCACTAACCTCCGCAACATTGGCCCATTCCTGACCTTGCTACTGGTGAGGAAAAGTCTCCCCTGGCAGCTAAGGGACTTACTACCACCAGGTAAGGAACACTTCAACTGGCCTCCCACTGTACCCCCACTTCGCCCATACCAAGGCTTGCTGACACTGGGAGCGGGGGAACCAAAAATTATTTTTTCCTGCACTTTTCTATCTTCTTTCTTCTAACTTTAAAAAACTGTCCAGGACTCACATTAGGATTCTCACCAGCTTCAATATAGTGTACGGGGAAACCAAAAATTCTTTCTTCCCAATTCTCCTCAATGCCAGAAACATTCCAGGCCCCTGCATTATTTTCAGGGATCACATTGCTGCAATGACAGGAGGTGGGGTACTGAGTGGATGGCCATTTGAGAATACAGTCACTGCACCTGTGTTGGCAATGTAATGTGTGGGGAAACCAAACATTCTCTTTTAATTTTGAGAGTCCCTGCACCATTTCCAGGGATCAGGAGGGGAATGATGAAAATGCAATGGGGGAAGATGATGTCAAGACCAGCAAGCATACCCAGAATGCGATGGGGATGGGGGACTGTGGGATAGCTTCCCACAAAGCACTACTACAACAGCCGATGTTAGCCAATGTGTGTGTGGCAGCAATGAGTCGACTTTGTAGGGAGCATGGTGGAAGTGAGAATGGTCAAAATTGAACTTACAAATTCCAGTATTAGAAAACTGATATAAATAAAGATGATTTTATCTCATAGTGTGGATGCAGCCTAAGTCAGTTTCACCTTTGTTACTAGCCAGTACTGTACTGCTTTCTGAACTGTCACTTTGTAAGCAATGGGGTATTTGGCTATCTAAACCTGCCAAAGAATGTTTGTTTCCACACTAATTTAAAACCAGAATATGGAATATTTTACAATGTGGATTTGATTAATTAAAACTTCCCCCTCCCCTCAAAAAATTAAATGTTCTATCAAATACAATGTACAGAGTTATTATTATTATTATTATTATTATTAATAATAATATTAACAATAACAACTTAGACCGAATGCCCTTTGGGAAAAGGACCATCTTTTTCTGCAGTGTTTGTACAGCAGCCAGCACATACATAAATCATACCTAGCTTTTATATAGCACTCTTCTTCAGTAGATCTTAAAGTGACTCACTATCTTTATCTGTAAGAGATGCACCTATTCACTGTATTGCTTTCTTTATGGTTACGGTTACACTACAGTGATCTGTTGACAAAAGTCACTGTTGGAAGAGATACCCAACAAAACTTCTGTCGACAGAGTGCGGCCACACACAAAAGCCAATTGGAAGACTGCTCCACTCTGTCAACAGAGCAGCCGGACTGCCCAGCTGCTCTCTCAAGAAAACAGGCACCCAGAAGTGTAGCAGACAGATCTGACCATTATTCTGGATGCCCCATCTGTCAAGAGAGAGCCCTCCAGAGCAGCTAGACAGCTTTTTTGCTGACAGAATCTGTCAACAGAAGTGTTATGCCTCATGGCTGAGATGCAGAATGGTGCTGGAGAAAATGCTGAGTTTTGTTGACTGGGATTTTGTTGGCAAAACTTGCTAGTGAAACCATAGCCACTGTGAAAATCTTTCTAAGAGTAGTTTATGGAAAAGTTTAAATGAACAGTAGACAAACTGTAAATTGTCAGGCAGGAAACAGTTAAACAGATTTTAGTGGAGCATGTATCTGCTCAGGGATATTTGCTTGCTCTTGAAAATTTAGAGAAATGCTTATCTAAAATACAATCATTACACAAAAATGTAGCTCCTGTACAGGCGTACAAAACGGCATAAGGCCAAAAGTAGTTCTGTCAGATTATACAATCTCTGAAAGAAGGCATACGAATGAGAATACTTCAGGGACAAATTTAATATGACTTGTCCTTTGCTTAGCTGGTCAGTGTAAGACTAGGATTAAGTGAAAACTAGCACCCCAAAATGTTCAGTAATGGACAGTGAAACCTATATATGAGACCATACCTATTAGGCAAATACCTGCCTTATGATTCTACTTTAAAGTATCCTTGAACTTTTTCTTTGGCCTTATTAGAAAGCTTACCTGTGATAAGCAAGTATTTTTACAATTTTTATTATATATGAATATACAGAGCTATACACATGAAATTTTACAGAGTTGAACCTCTCTGGTCTGGGTTTCTCTGGTTCAGAAACATCTGTGGTCCATTACAACCACAGATATTGCTGTATCAGAGTCTCCCTAGATCAGAGAGTCACAGGGTCTGGCTGGGAGTCCGGTGGTAGAGCAGAAGAGATTATACCACAGCAGTTAGACATGTATATTCTGTCACTATACAAGACCATTGTCTCCAACAGCCTGAAACAGTGATCTGCTGCAAATGATTACCACTCTAAGAAATAAATTAAAACATCTTCTTTGGACTATGAATTCATGTCTGCAAATGCTTCCACCATTATGAATATTTTCCAATATAGCTGGGATAGTTTTTTAAAAATACTGTTGAAACTTTCCAAGGTACACTAATCATGAGTTAGTAGTGAGAGCTAACACTGGAAGTCTCAGACACTATTAAGCAGTGTAATTTTTGATAACAGTAAAAACCATCAAGTGTAGTGAGGGATGCACTTCAGCTCAGGGGAAGCCATGATGAGAACTTTCAAACAGGTCAGATTTGTAAAATGACACACAAAAAAGCACCCTTGAGTCACAGGCTTATGTGAGACAGAACAACAACAACAGGAAATCTTCCGATTTTAACAAGACATGTTCTTAGTGTCCCTGAAGATGCTTTACTTTATGGCATTCATTAAGCATCAAGAGATATGTTCCCAACCTAGCATAAGCATCATCTCCCCTATACTCTTCTTCGCTCATCTTAGACACTACAACACATATTAACCCAAATAGATTCAGTAGGGAAAATATAACATGCTAATGATCATGTCCTGTTTGCTGGTGCAGATTTAAGCTGTCTATCAAGGCAGCTAAACTACGGAATAAATGTAACGGAGTCCCCTCTAATGGAAAACGGAGTCAATGATTCTATATCACAGAAGTATGCCCTGTCCTACTCCCCTTAGCACACATCATCCCACAAGTCACATTCACCTGAGCGTCACGAGTGCTGCTCACTTACTTATTTCACGATCTTTTAACCCCACTATAAAAGTGACAGGTATCTTGTCTATAAGAAATATATAAAATAACACATTGAAGGCTACCTGGCAGAAACAGCACTTCATTAAAATGGAATATTTTATTGTCTACTTTATAAGTGAAAAAGCCTGACTGTTACTAGGTTGGGAAATTTGAAATACTTGATCTTATCCAAAGTTCACTTTTTGACTAAAACATACTCTCTCACCACTGTGAAAAGTTAATCCCATCACTATGGAGATAACAATGGCCTCTCCCAGAGCTGATCCTCTTGATGTGGAGCCAAACTCCTACTCGTGACTCTCCAGGCTACTGGCTTTCCTTGTTCTACCTAGTTGCAGCGTCCTTCTGCAAACTCTATGGCTACATCTACATTAGAGAGTTTTGTATACAAAACCGGGGTTTTGTCAACAAAAGTCATGGAGGACCTAAACACAAAATGCATTTCATCAACCAAAACTGTTGACAAAGAAGCTGTGGGGATGCCCCAGGGGCCCCTTTTGTGGATAGAGAGGAAGAAAAGAGCGATCCGCTTTTATGTGTAGACGTGATCTGTCAACAGAAGTTTTGTCGGAACATCTCTTCCAACAGTAATGTCTGTAGACAGATGCTTCTAGTGTAGACATAGCCTAAGGGGTGTGGAAGCACCAACTTCTAGAAGTTTCCCTAACTAGTCAATCCTATGTAGGGACGGAGAAGGAGAGAACTCAGACCTGGCTGCACAGAGCTGAGATGCCACCAGCAATAGCTCCCACCCTAGCATTTAATGAGGAGCTTTAGATGAATAAAGCCCCAACTACATTAAAGAATGAATGTTGATTTATGAACCTCCAAGACTGCCAAGGTCCTCATGCACAAAGCAGATCACAAAACCCAGCTCAAAAGATACAACAGCTGGAGACAAAGCATTCTTGGATGAAGGTTTCTGGCTGTAGAACAAACTTCCAGGGGAGAGAGCAGGTTAATCCAGTGAGTCTCATCACATTTAGAAAACACTGCAAAATCTTCTCCTCCAATGCTTGCATCCCCAATCAACCAACCGCTCACTTCTGCCATAGCAAGAATGCCATGAATTCACTCCCATTGTAACCGCACAAGTCTCCATAAAACAAACAAACAATAATCTGAAACAAACAAATACTCTGAACAGAGCTTTCAGCCTGAAAAAATGAGGACAGCCAAAGACTCCATGAAATCCAGTAGGGACTTCATTATTGCTCTCAGTTTGTGCATGGTAGGTACTCAGATGCTATGGTGATGGGAAGAAGTATGAAATCTGAGGGCTTACAAGGCTGTTGAACTTTGCGGAAGGAAACAAGTCTGCAAAGGTGAAAATGTCCTATGAGGGTTTTTTTCGCCACACATCTTCTCAAAATAGCCAGAGGTCTAGCTATACAATAAGCAGTTTTGTTTTAAAATGTTCTCTCCTTATTTCTTACAAAAGGCTGAATCTATATAATCTAATTATTACTTATTACAGTACCCACTGTACTTAACTGATCAAAAACATACTGTTAGAATTAATATACACTTCATGCATTTATCTGTCAAATGAGGTTAGGCCCAGAAGCAGCTTTAACTAATTAGCAGTGTCTTCTTAGTGGCTGTGTGTGTCCTGTGAAAATGAGAAACTAGACATGCAAAATCAACCTTTGATAGAAAAGGAAGTAAAACTGCTTTAGGAATCCATGGGGGGTCCTAAGCAGGGATATTTTATTCCTCACCAAATACATAATAAAAAGCCAATGGGGCCTCCATTGAGCTGCTCAGAGCAGTAAGCAATTGTTTAGTTTGCTTATGCCTAACACCAGATCTGCTATCCTGTTTGTTCTGGCAACAAAGATTCTATCTGGTCCTCTTGTGGTCCACCAAAGGCCGCTGTAGTGAATGAAAAAGAAGGGTGCATTTCCTCTGGCCAAGTTAATTGGAGTGACACTTGATGCGCCTCTGCCGAGATTTAGGGGTTGTTGCTCTTAAAAGGCTAAATATAAAGACTAGTAATTCCACCTTTTCCCACAAAATCATTGGGCTTATGAAAACGAGAGACGAGCCACTCAAAATCAACTTTCAATAGAAAACAAAGTAAAAATAGAGTAAGTTTTTTAAAGGCAAAAACCAAACTGTTCTGTCAAAAACTACTTTAAGTGCCCTTTGGCGTCCAGTGATGAAATCTATGTCAAAATATACACAGCACCAATAAACTCCAGGCCTGAAGGAGACTGCGTGGCCATGATGTGATGCATAACTGCCTCATTCTATTACCTACAACTTCAATGACGCAAATCTGAAACGACAAGACTTGTCCTTTGTGACTTAATCACGGATACATAATGTCTTCTGCCATTACCATTTAATACACTCCTCCTGTGCAGCCATGCCTAAAAACAAAACAAAAGGTGATTTGCTCCCAATGAGGATACCTACGTGTTCCAAAGAACCACCTCTGCAAAAGGTCTGCCCGCGTGGATAATCTCAGAAGTGAACACGTACACATATGTATACACCACAGGAGATAAACAGCAGTTAAAAATAACAAAAACCACAAGACACATAAAGGATAAATGACTCATTAAAGAAATAAAAAACAATAAGCTAACTGGAGATGAGAAATGCAATGTTAATATGCAGTAAAAAGGAGTAAAAATAGAGAGGCTGCACACCAGAAAGCCAACATTCTAACTGGCCAACACAGGAAAGGGCATTCAGCATTTTAAACTCACCACAATGTACCAGGATATGGTAGCAGAGCATGTGCACAAAATCATCCACTGCAATGGCTCCTGCAATGTCTACTCTGGGCATGAAGTAGCGATTTAAAGACACAGGGACAGATCCTCAGTTGTCATAAACGAGTGACACTCCACAGACGTCAACAGAGCTATGCCAGTTTACATCAGCTGATGATCCGATAGAGGATCGTAAACAAAGTACTGAATTCCTAAGCAATATGTAGTTGTCTGAATAGCATTTGTCAAAAACCTGGAGTACAGGATTGTATTTTAAGATTAACTGGTTCTCTTTTTTGTATTCTTAGTGGGGAATTAAAAACAAATGAAACAAAAAGCCCCAAAGACAAAACTTCAGCAACGACATTTAACACAAATGCTAACCGTTGCAATTAGGATGTATGACGAAGTAAATATATAGTAGCACAGTTTTAAAAGTGTACAGGGTACTACTCTAAAGAATCTATTGCAAGGGACAGTGTCAGCTGAACGCATCCAGACTTGGACTGTCTCTTACAGCAACACTGTATGTGGGAACTGGTTTCCAATCTCTCTCTCTCTTCTCCCTGCTGGCCCTGAAAGAATTAGTCTTGTTATTTTCAGTTATTTGTTTTCTCACAACAATGGGGCTTGTAGGCAAGAAAGCTAACGGCACACTAGGGTGCACTAGGAGGAGCATTTCGAGCAGATCTAGGGAAGTAGTTATTCCTCTTTATTCGGCATTGGTGAGGCCACATCTGGAATATTGCGACCAGTTTTGGGCTCCCCAGTATAAAAAGGATGTGGATTTGCTAGAGCAGGTTCAGCGAAGGGCAACAAAAATGATTGAGGGTCTGGAGCACAAGACCTATGAGGACAGGCTGAGGGATTTGGGCTTGTTTAGTTTACAGAAGAGAAGACTTAGAGGTGATTTAATAGCAGCCTTCAACTTCCTGAAGGGGAGCTCTAAAGAGGAGGGTGAGAAATTGTTCTCAGTGGTGTCAGATGGCAGAACAAGGAGTAGTGGTGTGAAGTTGAAGAGGGAAAGGTGTAGGTTAGATATTAGGAAAAACTTCATCAGGCGGGTGGTAAAGCACTGGAATGCGTTGCCTAGAGAGGTGGTGGATTCTCCATCCCTTGAGGTTTTTAAGTCCTGGCTTGACAAGGCCCTGGCTGGGATGACTTAGTAGGGGTTGATCCTGCTTGAAGCAGGGGGCTGGACTAGATGACCTCCTGAGGTCCCTTCCAGCCCTATGATTCTGTGATTCTGTAATGGTGCAACATGCACAAATACACCCACCAATTCAGCAAACTCAGTGCTACGAGCAAGTTTGTCTCACTACAGCTCAGAAGCTGCCATTCTACATTTTGGAAGAAGGTTGGCAATAAAATCCTGTCCGTCTATTGGTTACTGCACTGGAAAAGGCCAGTACTGTAAACAGAACACTGTAGACATAGCAACAAGCAGTTCAAACTTCAAACTTTTCACCATGCTACTTGATATTTTCTTTCTATTTTCTTATTCTTGTGGTTAATAATTCACCATGAACACTCTGCTTCTCTAGATAGTCATTAACTTCTCTGAATTATCTTCCCTTTCGTAATTATTTGCTTAAATTTAAGAAAAACTCCTTTCCTAAAATTAAAACACAACAAAAACAGAACAAAAACACAACATGAATTTGTCAAGGACACCCTTTTCAAAATGAAAACATACATGTCAGTTGTGCAGAAAGGGCTGGAAATGGGGGGATGGGCAGGATATTTCAGCCTCTGGCCTATTAATCCAAGTTATTCTTGCTGTGTTGTTTAAAATACCATGGCAAAAGATTTGCAACTGAGCTTTAAGAATCACCTAAGAACACACAGTCCATACCAAAGTCTCTAAGCAACCTCTAAGAGTGTAAGTGCTGTTATTCTCTTCCTATCATAAATTGGGAGGATTTTTATTTTATCACTACCTTTAAAAGCTCATTTGAAGGCTAAAGCCCAGGGTTAAAGTGGTTAGGGTAACATATTTTGTCTTTGGATGATGACATTTAATCATATACCAAAGTGCATGAGACATCTTAAGTTCTAACCCTTTAATAGCCCAAATGTTACCTTATTAAATGTACATTTTCAAAAGGTGCTGCAGATGAGTTTAAATGACAATTTACTTTAAAAATAATGGCACTGAGATTAATTTCTGCATAATATGCAATTTCCTCTCCCCAAAAGCCAGATGCATGTTGCAGAATATCAAGTATCTGTTAGTTAAAAACTTAGATATAGAGCAAAACTATTAACATCTGACAGAGAATTAAAAAAAATTCCACATTAATTCAAATAAACAGCAATATTCTGAAACTGATAGTTTAATGGATACTTTTCATCAGTTTTTTAGTTTTGTGAAACTTTACAATTTCCCACCTTTTCCATCTCTTACTTTCAGACAAACTCTGCCAACAGGACCTCTCTATACATTTTGATGGATCCAAGGAGAGAACCAAGATCCATAGTTCCTGCGAGAGGCTGGTAGGTTGTCTGCCTTCTTTACTGCTACAGATAATTTAACTGCAGCATAACCCCGTATCTAACTGATGAAGGCCCTGTATACTGGCCCTTCACAATGGATGGTAAATGAATTTTGGTAGCCAGCATATGTTAAAAAGCTGTTATGGTGGACAGTTCATGAAACAGATAAGGGGTAGATTTGCCTGATACCAGCACAGCCACATGTAAAGAGCAGGCTGCTCTGAAATCCCTGTTCTATAGGTTAATTTGGATTACTCTGACAAAGGCACGGATCTCAAAAAGAGCTAATGTGCCATGAAAAAAGTGGTTACTCTGTTCCATGCTGATTTTTATCCCCTTTGCTTACGTATGTATCTTCTATGAAGTTCTTGTTCCATAAATTGTTTCTTGTACTTCTATGTTTCAAATTATATGTTAGAAAATGGTGGAGAAGGGGAGAAAACATTCTCTATTTACGGGATTAGTCACAACCTGTTCAGCTCTCTTGTCAGGAGTGAAAGCTGGCACACTAAGCCAGGCACTTAGGGCCTGATCCTGCACCACTAAATTTAGTGTGAGTGTTTTATTTCAAAAGGAGCAGGTTTTGAAATAGAAAGTCCACCAAGTGCAACTCAAAGGCACAGGTGTGTTTGTGGAGTTGGAAAGTGAGTAGAAATGGAAAGAAAGGACAAACAAAATCTATTAGCACTTAAAACTAAAAATCACTAGAAAGAAATAGTAAATCTGTGCTGTACCTATGGATATTCTGAAATCTAATGTATGTGACTCTGTTATTAAGGAACATTAGAAAAGCAAATCAGAAAGGTCATTTTTCAGTTGCATGTGCAACAAGGGTACATTGTTAAATTTTAAGAGAAAATTAGACTACTCTTTTTGTTTTAATTAAAGAGGAAAAGATTTGCAACTTCTATGTTAATTAAACAGGAATCTTGCACAGCCATAGAGAATATTCTATACTTACTTTTATCTTCTTGGTTTTCTTCTGCTGATTTCCCTTCTTCCTCCTCCTCATCTAACTTTTTCTGCTGTGCATCTTCCTGGTGATCAGAGGCACTAACTGAAAGGTTCTGACAGCAGTGATTGAACCCACTATCCCGAGGAAGTGTAAAACTGCGGGGCTTGCCCCCATTCCCATTTAGGACTTGCTTTCTCTCACCCTCTACCAAGGGAAATGGACCATAGTGATCCTGTAGGTGGCACTTTTGAGTTGGAAGAGTTGACTGCCGCCTGTGCTCTGGAGAGATTACAACCGAGTCAGAGAACACGGAATCCTCAAGGGGCAGAGTCTGAAGGTAGTGCAGTCCTGAGCTTGTCAGTGGTGTCTCTATTAAATCCTGCCAGGAACGTCGCTGACTGGCTGTTTTGCGCACGGGTGATTCAGTAGTGCTCCCTACTGCTTCTTGACGGAACTCTTCGTGCGAAGACTGTGATTGGGAAGTTTCCGTAGATGAAAGTCGGCTGTGTTTTGGTTCCACAAAAGGGCTTGCACAGCTCATCTACAAAATGAACATTAACACTGATTTTAGATCAAAATATATTCATATTTATTAATAATAAACACACAGGTGCTGTATTGTTATGATGATGTGCACTCTAGTAATGACAGCATGTATTACCAGACTAACTAGCTTTGTCTCCTGTGGTCATATTTTATCTTTGCACGTGTATCTCTCTCTATATTTATGAGTCTGCCTGTCTGCCGGTGCTACTTTATCTCAAGAACTCCTTTTAAACTGTAAGAGCAACAACCACAACATTTGGTACACAGCTGCCTCTTATCCTAACTTAAACCAAGGTCAGAGTCTGGCTGCACCTGGAAAGTGGGAAATGCCTGAAATCCAAGGATTTCCCAGGAGCGTGGAAAGACATGGGGAAGAAGGAGGAACGTGATACTGAGAGTGGCCACTGGGAGCAGCTGCAGCACCGAGAGAGACCATCTTGTCTGCCACGCAGACAGGTAAGTAGTTCCTTTGCCCCAAACCCAGAGCCTGTCGCGCAATGGAGAGCCTACAGGTCACAGGAGTGCTGCTGGAGGTGAAGCAGCTGGGAGGGGGCAACCCCAGGAGCCTGGACACCCAGACAATCTGCAGGCCACAGGAGGGCAGCTGGACAAGGGGCAACCCACTGAAGTCTGCCCCTCCTGCCGACAGCCTGCAGGCCATGGGAGGAAGGGGGACGGGTGACAGCCCTCTGCAGCTTGATCTCCAAGGACGGCCAGCAGACTGCAGAGGGTGCTGGAGAAGGGCAGCACCCTGCAGCCAGGTTCCACGCAGGCAGTCTGTAGGGGACAGCTGGGAGCAACCCAACAAAGCCTGGTCTACCTAAAGCCTCATCCCTCAGACAGCCTGTGGGAGGCAGCTGGAGGGTGGACAGCCCCCAGAGCCTGACCCCCCGCAGCAGCCAGCAGAGTGCAGGGGGTGTAGTTGGAGGGGGAGCAGCTCCCTGCATCTTGACCCCACCCAGACAGTCTGCAGCCTGTGGGGAGACAGCCCCCAGACAGCTCACAGGCCACAGGAGGGGGGCGCTTAACGTCAGGGTCAGCTCCTGGGACTTGCCCCTACCTGAATAGCCTGAAGGATGTGGGGAGGCTGCTGAAGGGGAAAGCTGAAGGGGAGAACCCCAGGAGTCTGGCTCCCCAGACAGACAGCCTGCAGGCCATGGGGGGCAGCTGAAGGAGGCAGCCCTTTGGAGCCTGTCCCCTGAGACAGCCTACATGCTAGAGGGGAACGGAAGCACATTAGAGGCTGGAGGCAGCTCCAAGAGCTTCCCCCCCACGGCCTGCAGGCTGAATACAGGCCACTGGTGGCATCCCCCAGACAGCCTGTAAGCCACAGGGGTCCCTGGAGGTGTGGGCAGCCCCCCAGAATCTGGCCAGTTCCACAAGTGCCCCACCAAATATGCTGCAGAATAGAGAGGGCCGCTGGTGGCCTGGGGTAGCCCCCAAAGTGCCACTCCACAGACCAGTGCCAGGCCAGGGAGTTAGCTGGAGACCAGGGTCAACCCACAAAGAGCTGCCCCTGCAACGGGCTGCAGGATGGGGCAGCCACTACCCAAAGCAAAGACCCCTTGGAGAAGCTGCAGGCCTGAGGGGCAGCAGCAGGTTGGGGGCTGCCCCCAGAGTGCTGCCTCCCCACAGGCTGCAGGCTGGGGTGGTGGACAGCTACAGGCTTGGGCCACCTAGCACAGCCCCAGCCCACACTTTACAAGCACACAGCCCCAGATCCCTCCCTCCCAGGAGTCGTCACTGGATGGATAGTGCAGTTCCAGCACCCTTAGGAGGAGCTGCTGGACAGGGAGCTCTGCCCTGGCCTCCTGTGAGGAGGTGCTGCCATAGTGGCATCACCTTCACTGCCATGGATGGCCCCAGTAACCCCCCCCAACCTCTCAGCTTCCTGTCCTCAAACCACTGCCCTAGCTTCTGCACCTCCCACCTGCCTTGACTTCTGCAGCCATCCCCTGCCTTGGGTCCCCACGAAACCTCTGCCCTAAGCCACCCACCCACTTGCCCCTCACATCCCTGAACCTGCCCTCCAGCCTGTACATGTATATTTTTCATTTATTTTTACAAAATTCCTTCAGTTAAGAACTGACCAACACCAGGTATATCTGCTTACACTCTCTCTCTCTCTCTCTCTCTCTAACAATTACTGAGGATATGAATGTTACTCGTGTTGAATGCTTCTTACTCTGCAGAATGGACCCATAGGTTCACTAGTGATCACATACAAGGCTTGCAGAATATTAGCCTGTGATAAATGTCTTTCACATAGCATCCAGATTCCATTGCAACCTTATTTAGTTACATGTAACTTCTTAAACAAATTTCTTTGGGATGACATTTTCAGTGCTTGGACCCAGTGCAAAGATGAATGTTTTAGAAAAGTCACATTAAAATGTCCTTTAAGATATGCAGCCGGGGGTGTGTGTGTGTGGGGGGGGGGGTGGTAACCTTTTCTCATATGTTCCATTCCAACATTTTGTACTCAGATAACTCATATTGAAACCAGGAATCTGAAAATTTGTCTGGTCTGTGCTTATAATTTTGTTTTTCTATATGTAACAATCCATTGGTCAACTGTTTCTTAGTCCATCAACAAAACTTAAACTGTGAAGGTGCTATGAATCCAGCATAATCTGGCTTTATGTTACCTTCTGGGAGGAAAAGATAAATTTTTTTTTGTTTCACTTTATAGATATAGACAACAAAAACAAGTGTAATCACTATTTGCAGTAAGAGAGAGAGAACCTGTACATTAGATTCCTACAGAGGCTTTCCTGAAAGCTAAAGAGTGCATTTTGCTACTTTAAAGGCTGCTTGATGTGTACAAATGATTTCCAGATGGCATGAAGATTTTCTATAGAATGAATGGGAAGCTTTTCAATCTAAGGAAGCTGAAGGCTAAAAGCAAGACCTCCATGACCTCGATCATGGCGTTCCAGTATGTGGATTACAACATGGTTGCTGCTCTCTCTCCCGCAGCCTTCAGACCATTTTAAGTGCCTTCGCCGAAGCATACGAGAATCTCAGCTTCACACTGAACTTCAAAAAGACCAAGGTGCTCCACCAACCTTCACCAATGGGACAATCTCTTATACCTTCCACTGAAGTTAATGGAGAACTGCTGGATAATGTGGAGCACTTCCAATACCTCAGAAGTTGTTTTTCTGCTAAAGCTGAGATGGATGCAGAAATACAGCATCATCTGAGTGGTGAAAGTTCTGCTTTCACCTGCCTGAGACAAAGGGTCTTTGAGAACCAGGACATCTATGCCAAGAGAAAGCTTCTTGTATACCATGCAGTGCTTGTTCCAATGCTACTGTACGCATATCAAACCTGGACAACATACAAGTGTCATTTGAAGGCATTTGAACAATATCATCAATGCTGCCTCAGGAGAATCTGAAATATCTCTTGGGAGGACAGGCCCACTAACACTAGCATCCTAGAAGAATTGAACATGACCAGCATTGAAGCCATTATCATTCATCAACAACTCTGTTGGACTGGTCATGTGGTTTGGATGTCTGATCAGAGCCTCCCAAAACAGATTCTATTGTCTGAGTTGGAGGAAGGATGGAGGCGTGTTGGAAGCCAATGGAAACGATATAAGGACATGCTGAAGGTACACATGAAAAAGTGTAGCATTGGTGTAGATACTTGGGAGAACCTTACCCAAGACTGACCCCAGTTGAGAACAGTAATACATGAGGGGGTAGCACAGTTTGAGAGGTCCCACTGCAGTGCAGATAAGGAAAGGCGGAAAAGAAAAAAAAAGAGCATCAAAAACTGCCCTGAGGCCCTCCAACAGCTACCACCACCTGCCCCTTCAGTGATAAGACCTGCAGCTCCAGAATCAGGTTGATCAGCCATCAACGGACTCACAAATGGGAGGGTGACTTGAAGATGTCCTACTCATTATTGAGTGACTGCCAAGAAGACACTTGACTGCAAGTTTAGGAAGAATCTCTCAATATTACCAGTGGTAATCAGAGTGCTACGTGAGTGAATAGGTTGCTTCAAACACTGTAGTCTAGAAATGGTGTTAGAAGAAGGGAGGTATTGAGGAATTCATTAACTGAACTAACTTTGTCTGGTGAGCAAAGTTGTGTGTCCTCACAATACCAGGGTTTTGTTCATATTGTGGAGATACCACTGCTGATTCTCCTCTTATTTCTAACTGCCATATATAAAATTTGCTCCCCTAGGCGAGTTCTAGTGTTACTAGGCAGTGTTGTTTAATGAATGTTTTCAATAAAGCACTGTACTGGAAAGTAAAGCACTATATCTTTCCTTTGTCTTTTTAAATTGGAAAAGGAAAAAAGCTTCACCATTTTGGAATATTTCACTGAACCATAGCAGTGTAAATGTCATCCTTGTTGCCCTTCTTACGAACACAGAATATTTACCAGAAGCAGTTTTTATTTGTGCGTGCATGGTCTTTATTTTATTTTTGTCTATGGCACAGCAGTCTTCTCTCTCTCATTTTTCTTCTTGTAAAGAACACAGAATTTTTTCCCCGCAACTATGCAAGACAACTATTAAAACACAGCTTTCATTCCTGCCCTTGGACAAAATTTCAGCCTTAAAAATGACACCTCTACACCACTGTTCACTAGTGCAAATCAATATTTTGTCTATTTTTCAATAGGGATATTTCCTGACAATTAATAATATATGGAGGTCTTGAAATTCAGGAAAATGATACGTTTTAAAAGATACTCGATCTTAATTTTGATCAGAAACAGGATGTCTTTTATGGTCTTTATTGACCTCCCTTGAAATGACTGAATGCAAACATTTTATCAGGGACTGAGCTAATGAAATGTGATCTTTTGAAAGAGTTTTACACTTTCAGAATAGATTTTTTAATCTCCCAAGAAATAATTCAAATAGGCAAAACTGTTGCTTTATGCCATGAACATTTCCAAATAAGTAACTGTAGATAACTTACCGAAGGGGGTCGCGGGTATGTATCATATGGGGGTGGTGGACTGTCTTGTTTGGGTGTTGATGGAGTGTCTGCTTCTTCCTTATCACTCTCACTCCAGTAATCTAAAAAGTTGTACACATGTCAGCTCCAAAACTTAAAGTACCTTGATACATGCTCATGTGTGTACGCACACGCATATGTGCTCACACACACACACACAGAGGGAGACATTTGAGGAAAACCAATACCAAGACAAAGCTCAGTGAAATGAGCACTGTCAATTGCTGACTTTATAAAGGATAACTACAGTAATTTAAAGTCGTTATACTCTAAAGACAGACCTCTCGACACATTTTGTAGTACTATTCCATTTTCAGCAGTTTACATAGTAATCTACTAATGCACCACGAATACAAACTGTATAGTACATAAACTATATAAACATGGCTTTTGTACAAAATAGCCATAGTATTCTAGAAAATGCTCAGCTCTACACAACATTAGTACACCAAATAACAAAAGCTGGTTGTAGTTTGTTGAAGCTATTATTTCCAAGCAGAAATAATGAAAAAAAAAATCTAACTGAGAAGCAGGAAAAAAAAAGAAAAAATCCTTCAGTTATGAAGCAACTTTAACAAACTTAGCTAACAACATGAAGATACAAAATAAAAAAATCTGATCATGTTTGTACTCTTTTCATTAATTTCTTCCTGCTCTGCAGGCTTTTAGACATGATTTCCAGTGAGAATCAGCTGTATGGGAGGTAAGACAAATTTGTCTCTGTCTTAAGCATGATTGTACAGGGCCTACCAACTTGTTATCATAGCAAAACTGTGATGAAGGTTACACAAACAATGATTTATGTAAGGAAAAATACCTTATTGACATTTGGAAAAATCCAGTGCTTGAGTGCAAAAAGACTTTCCTGAGTCTGATGGTGCTTGGAACAGCTAAGAAAGTCACTGATGTCATAAATGAACTTGAGGACTTTTGCCTAGTTTATTATCTGAAGACAAATATTAGGACATTTTGGCTGTGTCTACATGGGCATCCTTCGACTCATTAGCTGTAGCTCATTAGAATTTTTTCAGGCATAAGGGGCTGGCAGCAGATGGGCTTTTTGCCAGCAGGGCACGTCCATACAGCCTCTTTACTGCTGGCATCCCTCTGTGCTGAGACCAAGCTCTTGCGCACCTATGCTAATGCGCACCTATGCTAATGAGCCATGCAATTTCGAGGCTGCTCATTAGCATGGACCTGCCAGCAAAGCCGCGCCACGTAGACCCAGACTTTGATCGCTCTGTCCAGAGTCTGTCAACAAAACTCAGCTGTTCAGCTGGCAGCTTATACTTCTCCCTAGTCAAGTATAACGCCTCTGTTGACAGTGTGTTGTTGACAGAGTGCCTGTCCAGACACTTCTGTCAACAAAGAGAGCTTCCAGTTCCCTGGGCAGCCTTGTTTGCAGAGCCTCCGATCAGCCATTCTATCGAGAGAGGGCAGGGCAGTCTGGCTGCTCTCTATCAACAGAGCAGGTTGCTCCTTCAATCTGCTTTTGTGTGTAGATGCTATCTGTCAACAGAAGTACTGCTGAGGTTTCTCTGTCAACAGTGACCTCTGTTGAAGTGACCTCTGTTGAAGTGGCCTCACAGAGCTATGCTGGTGAATGCCTTCCAAGAATCAGATAAATGGAGGTAGATGTTGCCAGCAAAAAGTGGGTACATTTATGTCTGTTAGGAAGAGAGCAAATTATTAAGCAATGGAATGACTCCAGGACAACCAGATCCAGAATTACATCTCCCCTATCTGGCACTTTGTATATATTGGCAGATGGGCTGATTACACCAGTTGTGTTTGAAACCCTAAATCAATCTTTCAGCTAATCAAATAGGCTATACAAAGATGAAATCCCTCATGTCCCTGCAAATATTTGGCCAACTAGGATCAATGCATGCTTGCCCGTATTAAAGAAAAATTCAAAAAAGAGATGAGTTTTAAACATTTGCTTGAATATAGATCAATATAACAGTTCTATTTTTGTCATATTTGGCACCATTGTGTTTGAGAAAAAAGGGCATTCTAACAGGACCCAACTTGATCCATTTCGATGACATATTATTAACATTTTGAACAACTAAGGGACCTGGAGCTGGGACCTTCTTTGCCTTGCAACAGAAGGTTATGATTCTGTAGAATTTATGATCAAATGACATCTCCTTTAGCTTTCTATCAACTAAGCTGCCCCGGGAAGGAGGTTATACTCCTGCACTACGAATGCAAAATAAAGCAGGCCCTTTGCACAGATTATAGCTTACACCTGCATCATCCCAAAAATTCCTGGAGCAAAACTCCACCTCATTGTACATGGGCACCACTCCCCTGAGGTGCATGAGAATGACAATTATTTTATACATCTACTGACTGCCGCATCATTTTCAGTTAAACAACTTCTCCACTTTCATGTGATGTGTAACTCTGACCACTGGCTATATATCACCACTCAGTTTTTCTCTGCATCAGCCCACGGTACTTAAAGGCTGTACAGCATAGTAGAATAGATTAGTCTACCACTTTCACTACATACCGATCCAAAGAAGTACACTTAATCCCCTTTAATATACTGATAAAGAATGGTTCTTTCTGTAACATAAGCATTAAATATTTTCAACCTTTTGTTAAATTTGAAGTTTATACCTCAAATTGCCCATACTTACAGAATATTATTGAGCTGATTAATGTACTGTCCAATGAAACATATCATGTACCTATACCATATTTAAGAGTGTAAGAGAAACAGCAGAAGTTACTCAGTTTTAAAAGGAAAATAAGATCTGACTGTGAGCTGTATTTCCCCTTGGTTTTGGCGTACATTTAAGTGCTAATTGTTTTGTTTGCTTTTATAACAAGCCAGTTTTCCTGGAATGATTTTGTCTGTCTTGATTTGTGACAGTTGGAAATGTGTTCTTGTAAAGCAACTAAATACGTATACACGTTTCACAGGTCAGAGAAACACAAACTTGGAGTAATTGTATTTACACAGAAATCCCCCAAATACTTTCCTTTATGCGAATGAAGGCATAAGTCCCGGTAAAAAGCAAAACATTAAATAAAATTAAAAACTCACAAGCTCTCTGAGTCGCTCCCAAATTAGTTGAAAGAAAAAAAGTCTGCATACAAGTACGTGCATGTGTTTTATAGCAAGGCCTAAGGGAGCTGCTTAGGGCAAAACACTTATCAGTAATTCCATCACAACACATGACTTCTGCTGGCTTATAACTCAAACACAGGATAAAAATTTCTTTAGAAAATCTAGTTGCTGTTTGACTTGCATAAAGAAAAAAAAAAGGATTTTACTTTTACCAGTACAAGTCAAAATTAAACTTGGCTGACAACCTGCTATTTTGCTGTCTAGAAACAAATCTGCTTCTGTAGGTGGTGTCTTTTAGATAAAACAAATCAAAATGACCCCTTTTCATCAGTAAAGGTATCATGACATTTTTAACAAGAGAATGACTGTTATCAGTGTGCTTCCCTCATTCCTAACTGATTACATTCTGGCTATCTAAAATCTCTAATGCTACAATTAACCATGGTCATGATTTACCCTGCAGGTGACAGAATTTCAATGGTGGGAATATTCAATGGTTAGATTATGGTTTGGAAGCCTTGTGGAGTAAGTGCACTGAGTAATGATTAACTATCACTGAACTGCTAATAAGCAATACAGTTTTCTCCTACCATGAAAAATAAATATTACTCTCCCCTATTTCATAATACAGTAAAATAAGTAAGTTGTGTATCCATACATGACCCTTATCACATCAACATTCACTACATTTAACATATGGAACACTTTTGATATTATTGATATACATTTTCTAACAGAACTTCACCCATAATTCAGCGATTTGAGCATGTCTGAAGAATGTGAGGTATATTTATGCACATTATGTTCAGAACATTCAATGTTTAATTGAAACAGGTTTGACAAATGTTATTGAATTGTTTCAATACTATTAAAGTCCTATTGCAGAAGACTGACTTGAATGGAAATAAAAGACTTTTTGAAAAATCAAGCATGTTGCTGAATAATGGCAGAGCCACTGAATCACAGAAATGTTTGTTTTAGAATTTTATATAATGCAAAAAATGCTTCAAACCATAGATTGTTTTTATTTTTTTAACCTGATGACTTCAGTAATTAAGGACACAATTCAGAAACAAAATTGCTCTTCTGTTGCCAGTCAACAGAGGCTTCATTAAGGCAATAAACTGAACTAAAATCTCTATACTCTGGTGCTTGACGGATGTGAGATTAAGTTCCTTCTAGCTGTACACCTCTTGCTCTAGTTAAACACATATACACAAATACATATGGTACTGTCTGCTTCATATGACAAATCAAGGCTAGGGAGTGGTGTTGGAGAAATAACATGGAACATTCATGAGAATTGCTGGGATGCCTTTCCAGAACAAGTGGCAGGAGGGAGTCTCACTGTTGGTCTTAATTACCTTGGAAGCCATTTTAAAGTTAAGTAGTCTGAGGCCTCAATTTGATTAAAATGTCTACACACATTAAGCCTTTATGACCCTATGATAAGGAGGCCCTTCCTCTTTCCTTTCTCTCGAGGCCCTTTCTTTCACATTATTGGTGGCACGCAAAGAGAATTTTAAAAGCCAGACTAATTAATCATCACAGTGCTCTTGTGGAAAACATAAATATGTTAATGTCCCTTTTACAATATGAGGAAATGAAGGTGGAAAGGTTAAATGACTTGGCCGAGGCAACAAAGCCAATCAGCACAAGACAGGATTAGGACACAGAAGTCCCTCTTCCTCAGAACTGTGTTTAATCTGTTAGAACATGCTACATCTCACACCTCTAAGATGCCTACTGTGCCAAAGATCACACTGTCTGCTCAGCAGAGGTTCAGCATCAAAGCAAACATCTCAGCACACAGTCTGACACCACATGTCAGAAAAATACTGGTACTGTAAATCCACTTTTAACATAATGTGCTGTTTTAGATGGGTATAGAAATCTACCAATCTAACTCTGCCTAGCGGATATGGCAGAACTCATAAAACTTAAAATAAGGCTTGAATTTAAAGTCTTTATGGGTAAGAAAATTAAGGGCCTGTCTACACTTAAAACATAAGGGATGTGAAAAATTTTACACCAAACATCATAGCTCAGATGGTCTAACAACCAGTGTAGGTGCTGTGGCTATGTGGACAAACAAGTTCTTTTGTCCACCGACCATCTCTTGGAGATGGCATTAAGTACTCTGGTGGAAAAAGCCCTTCTGTCTAAGTAGGGAGCACTTATTCATTACAGCCCTATAGTGGAAGAAAGGCAATGCAGTAACAGTGCTACCATAGTGTTGGTAGTGTAGACATACCCTAGGTCAACAGGCTTGAGAATAATTATTCTTCCCTGTGTACTAAAGCGTCTACCTTGTAGAAGGCATTTTGCTTGAGAGTGAAGGAAAACAAACAAACAAACCCCCCCTCCCAACAGTGGTGAAAACCTGTTATAAATTTTTCTTAGCTGATGAGAGTGGGACCTAGAACACAGACAATTATAAAAAGTGGTTCAGCAGAGAAGGGAAGCTAAATGAAGTAAACAAAATAATATCACTGTACCTTGTTCCTGTTTGATCCTTTCTCTTTCTGCACAGCCAGCAGCAAGCATGTTAATTCTGTTTAGCCATCTGAAATAATATTTTAAAAAAAGCAGTGATACTAATTCATCATGTTAATTTAATTGGGCTTTTCTATTTTTGAAAGATTGTAAGCCATCTGAAAGAAATATAGGGCAACAATTTTATATCTATCTATCTATATGTATCTATAAGGCAGATTATTTATTTGATATTTGTATTCAAAGAAATATGGTGTCTTCAAACAGCTGTAATTTTGCTATTGAACACTTGTTTCCAGACCTAAGTCTCAGTTTCAAAAAGAAAACCTTGAGTGAAGATGTCAAACATTTATAAAATAAAGAATTTTGCGATAAAAAAGCCCTATTAAATCTGTTGCTCACAGATATGTCACCCTACCGATATTCCCACTGTGCTGATTTCTTGGGTACAAACACTGCTCTACACAGATGTAAGTGACACTTTCAGGCCTGATTTGGCATCCTAGCAGGGGAAAAAAATCAAACCCAGTAGTCTAAAGAACAGATTCAGTTCTAAACAGACAAGCGTTATCTAATTACGTAGGTAAGCATTATGTGTTTTAATGCGTATCTACAGTACATAATATAAAGAGATGAAAAAGCACCAGAACAGGCTTTTGTGCATTGGGGAAAAGAGGGAGGGAAAGGTAGTTACATGAAAACACAAATCACATTTAAAGCTCTAACCTCCACTTAAACCTGCAAAAATATATCCATAAACTGCATAAATTAAAAATGCACTGCTGTTCTTTTCTTCTAGCAATGCTATAATTGTCAAACACACATACAACTGCGAATAGCAATGCTCTGCTGCAACCTCTCCTCAGCCTGATTTTGTTCATAATCCAACAGCTCACATTATATCAGCTCCACCATCACCAAGCCTTTAAATCTACGTAACAATCTCCCACAGGTAAATCTGGAATTATTGCTCAAAAACTTCCATTTCCAGGGCGATGGAACCTTGCTTGCCAAGCTAATGAGCAGCGATTTCAATGCTTAAATATATGACAAAATGACAAAGACCACTACATTAACTTTGTTCTTACTTGAAAAATGTTTCCTTCTAATATTATTGTTACAGAGAACTTGGCCTTATATTCCTCCTTTGCATACTGTATTATTTGGAAACAGAATATTTTCTTGATAAGTGAAGAATAGCATCTTTTGCAACTGTTTCTAAATAAAAGTTTCTGAAGCATTTCAGCAGATTTAACCAGACTTCAGATCAAGGCTGACGGGCACTGTCCTTTGACAACTGAGAGCATTTACAGGAGCTATGAACCACTTAACATCAGGAACAACAGTAGCTAGCTGCAAAGTTACGTTGCCATGACTACGCAACACCTCATGCTAACATCTAATTAATGTTACCATGGGGAGGAGAGAAGACAAGTGAATCAGAATAAAAGGGTACAAACTTTCAGATATAATAATTAATGGCTGTCATGGATTTATAATAACTGGAGTCTTAAAGCAAAACCAAACAAACAGAAACAAACCAACCAACCCTAGCCTACACAACTGTTCATGTCTTAAATCATGGGAAGGATCCTTTGTCAAGAACCTTCGAAAGCTTTACATTATTTTTTTAACAAAGAAAAAGCTAAAATATGTTAAAAGAACAGCAAAGAGTCCATCTTTTCTCACATGAGCTCAAACTTTACTACTTCGGAATGCAGCCACAGTGCATTGAAAAACAAAACCAAACCCAACCAAACAAAAAACTCCCGCAACTACACAACCACCACTCAGTGAAATATTTGTGCAAAGGATTTATCACCTCAGAATGCAAGAGAACAGAGCTAAGAAAAGGTTCTCTTTTAGCAAGATCTCATTTTACCCTAAATGCAAGAGACTGTAAAATTCTTGTCTCACTCAATTAAATTAGAGTTTAATTATGTTAATTTGCACAAATGAATTGGTTACCTTTTGCAAATTACTGTTCCTATAAATAATCAAATTGCATAAACTATATTTTAATAGATAATTTTAGTATTAGAAAATGCTGTTTTCTGAAAAGTGCCTCCTGACAATAATCTCATGAAATGTGCACTGACAGAGTTACAGAATATTGCTACAGTTAATAATGTACAGTAACTGATGATCTAACTCATTATCTGGAATGATATTGAAACCAGACATACATCCAATATGGAATAAATTATTAGTCTATGCAGTATGCCCCAATATGGCAGAACGTTCTTTTTCTCACAACTTGCTTGTAAATTCAGAACTCTGAGAGAAGGATTAAAGGTTCACGGGCTCCTACTTGTTCTACTATCTTAACCCCTGATAAAATCCATGTCCATGTGCTATTTGGATAATTGCAAGTATATTGTATGTAACTGGTAGCAGGTGTCAAAAGAAGCACATCAAAAGGCAATATGTTTCTGGCAAAAAGAAGGTGTTAACGTCTCTCCATCACATGGTTCACAGCTGCAAGACAGACTTGATTTACAGAAACACAGCTAGCCCCAAGATTCTGAGTGACCAGTTGTACTCTAGCCAGAATCTAAAGAAACTATAAATGTTCCTGGACATTCATTACAAGCTTAACAAATGGAAGTTTTCATTCTAATTGTATTCAACTGAAATTAGACTTGTCACCTTTACTTTGGTTCATAGATGGGTGCCTTTAGAAAGGATATGCTTATAAATACCAGTAAGTACTCTGTTCACAACCAAACCAAAAACAAAAAAACAAACAACCCCCCCGCCAGAGGTGGCTGAATAGAGACACAGTGGGATGAGCAAGTTTATTGTCTCTGTATCTCCCAGCCCAGAACATAGGATTTTAATGTTGATGGAACTGATCATTTTGAAAAGGTGATGTTTTTTTAAAAGGGAAGGGTAAAGTCTGATTTTGCCAATCTTGAAATGACAGTGTCCCTCTAAGTAAGGGATCATATTAGGAAATACATATTCATGACACCGAACAGCAGAACAATGACCACAAAACAAGTAGAAGTTACCAGCATGAAGTGGAAATCTAGGTCTCATAAAATCAACATAATCTGACCAGGAGCTGATAGAGGAGGTATCTGAGCCTTTATCTATCATCTTTGGAAAAGCATGGGAGACAGGAGAGATTCCAGAAGACTGGAAAAGGGCAAATATAGTGCCCATCTATAAAAAGGGGAATAAGAATAACCCAGGAAACTACAGGCCAGTCAGCTTATATTCAGTGCCAGGAAAGATAATGGAGCAGGTAATTAAAGAACTCATCTGCAAGCACTTGGAAGGTGGTAAGGTGATAGGGAACAGCCAGCATGGATTTGTAAAGAACAAATCACGTCAAACTAATCTGATAGCTTGCTTCGATAGGATAACGAGCCTTGTGGATAGGGGAGAAGCTGTAGATGTGGTATACCTAGACTTTAGTAAAGCATTTGATATGGTCTCGCATATTATTCTTATAAAAAAACTAGGCAAATACAATTTAGATGAGGCTACTATAACGTGGGTGCGTAACAGGCTGGATAACCGTACCCAGAGAGTAGTTCTTAATGGTTCTCAATCCTGCTGGAAAAGTATAACAAGTGGGGTTCCACAGGGGTCTGTGTTAGGACCAGTTCTGTTCCATATCTTCATCAACAATTTAGATATTGGCATAGAAAGTATGCTTATTAAGTTTGCAGACGATACCAAGCTGGGAGGGGTTACAACTGCTTTGGAGGATAGGGTCATAATTCAAAATGATCTGGATAAACTGGAGAACTGGTCTGAGGTAAACAGGATGAAGTTTAATAAGGGCAAATGCAAAGTGCTCCATTTGGGAAGAAACAATCAGTTTCACACATACAGAATGGGGAGAGATTGTCTAGGAATGACTACAGCAGAAGGGGATCTAGGGGTTATAGTGGACCACAAGCTAAATATGAGTCAACAGTGTGATGCTGTTGCAAAAAAAGCAAACATGATACTGGGATGCATTAACAGATGTGTTGTGAACAAGACACGAGAAGTCTGCGCTGGTTAGGCCTCAGGTGGAGTATTGTGTCCAGTTCTGGGCACCGCAGTTCAAGAAGGATGTGGAGAAATTAGAGAGGGTCCAGAAAAGAGTGACAAGAATGATGAAAGGTCTAGAGAATGTGACCTATGAAGAAAGGCTGAAAGAATTGTGCTTGTTTAGTTTAAAAAAGAGAAGACTGAGGGGGGACATGATAGCAGTTTTCAGGTATCTAAAAGGGTGTCATAAGGAGGAGGGAGAAAACTTGTTCTTTTTGGCCTCTGAGGATAGAACAATAGGCAATGGACTTAAACTGCAGCAAGGAAGGTTTAGGTTGGACATTAAGAAAAAGTTCCTAACTGTCAGGGTGGTCAAACAGTGGAATAAATTCCCAAGGGAGGTTGTGGAATCTCCATCGCTGGAGATATTTAAGAACAGGTTAGATAGATGTCTAGCAGGGATGGTTTAGACAGTACTTGGTCCTGCCATTTGGGCAGGGGGATGGACTCGATGGCCTCTCGGGGTCCCTTCCAGTCCTGGTATTCTATGACTCTATGATTCAGTAACTTCAGACCACAGAGTCTAAAATGCATACATATAATACGTATGTGTGCACACATACATAAATAGTTCGTATATCCTGTGTAGATAAGAACAATGAAATAATTCTTTTTTAAAAAAATTATTGAAGATATTTAACAACTTGAAAGCATTTTCCATTCAACAGAATTACAATTTTAGTAGTTTCCTGCACATCTGCCTGCCGTAACAAGGTACAAACAGCACGGAAAGGATTGCATAATGAAAGTGGTTGACTTAAACCTGACAAAACAAAGCTAACCGAACATGATGGAACCATTTTGTGTAATCAAAATGATTCTGAATATTTTCATACTGTCTATTTCTTAAAGTTTGAGTAAATATTTGTGAGGGTAGAGTAGGATACAAAAAATGCTCTTCAATACTTTGTCATGCTGCCTCTGAACTTAAAAAGATCTATTTATTACTAAACAAATTTTTAAAAAAGATTATGTGGATTCAGTGTACGGAAATGAACCTGTTCTTGGGACTAGGAGAAATTATTTTCTGATATTTAAAGCAAGATTAATTTTAAAATCAGGGGGCCCAATTATGATTTCAGTTATAATTGGTGGATTAGTGTAACTACTTCCGATTTTCATTTGTGTAACTGAGATCAGATACTGGTCCAGTTTGCTTGCTTGCTTGTTCCTCTACCTGCTGAAGACTCATTCCAAAATGGCAAAATGTAAGTCATGATCTACATCTAAAAAAAATCAAATTAACTATGGTTAATAACAAACCCATTTCCCAATTATTCTAAGGTCACGTTGATGTGTACTGTGTATTACATAGATACATATTTTTACCTTTAGAACCCTTCATTCCAAGTGTTTTTCTACTGAAAGAGATTTTACTTATGTTTAAATGGTTATGGTATTTTCAATGTGGCCAGGATTTCACTAGTCCTGATTTATTTTGTTCAGCGCACACTAATGTGCTTTATGAGTACACAGCCTGATGGAATTACATAATGCAATTAAGAGAAAAAGCAGTCATGCAAACAAATGAAGGTATTAGGGTCCCTCATGAATGCCAAGTCATTTTTGAAAATGAGACTTAGGTCCTTTGGAAAAATTTTACCCTATATCCACTTTTACTTAAAAGTAAATGTAAAACTTTAATCTGTTTAATGGTCAACTGATCTCAGTAAGGGAAGTTTCCAGAAACCGTTACCTAAAGTAAGTGAAGATAATAAATACAGGTAACATCATTCTTATCACTGCTAAGATACTTCATTAGAAATTTTACAGTCTTAAAATTGGTACATTTTTAAATTTTTATTTTTTAAAAAAATATTTTGTTTTTTAAAATTTTCTTTTTTGTTTATTTTCTTTTATAAAATATTTATGTTTCTTTTTTATAAATTTTTTTGTTTGTTTTATAAGTGTATTCACCATCATCTCACTTATCAATAGAGCCTGCAAGCATGGGACAAAAGCATCAGTTTATAATGGGAAACTTTAGTTAGTTTCTTTTACTATAATGAAAATTACATTTTTTTTCCAAAATAAAGGCATTCCATTTTATCCTGAGAACAGACAGAAGTTATCAGAGTTTGCATAAAGTTTGTCTAGATCAGCATTTCTTAAACTATGTTCCGCAGAACACTGGTGTCCTGTGAACAACTCACAGGTGTGCTGAGAGCGACTGACACTTTTTCGATATTATACACTGATGGTATACATCTTTCGTTATTTAAACCAGATACAATGTTACTTCTTCATTGTTGTGATACCTGGTTAAGTTACTTCATTTTGTTTTTGCTGTCTATGTTACTGTTTCGTTTTTTTTTTTGTATTACAATAATTTTTTAGAAAAAAAATTTCATTGGTGTTCCACTTAAAAATATTATTGTTGGGTGTTCCATAGTTTTAAGAAGTTTCAGAAACACTGGTCTAGATGAGTTAAAAGTGATCTTGCTAAAACGTTGTAAATTAAAGCATTTTTAGTAAATGCGGGCAGACCGTTAGGTCTACCATGCAAGGTGCTCAGGATGAAACCCCCAGCTCATTGATTTCAAAGCTGAGTTTTTCCACTGAATTCAACAGACCCTAAATGCCTTCGACCTGAAATTTATGCTTTGCCATGGCACGTACTCCAGGTAAAACCCACACAGGCCCACAAAACTGGGCTTAAGTTAAATAAGCTTTGCATTGGCTCTCTGCATGGTGATGAATTTGCTCCTACTTGAGGATACTATAGCTTCCTGGATGGACTGGGCCCTGAAACTAACTTCGGGGAACATCATTACTTGCTTTATTTCCCGAAGAATTCACCTTGCACAGTTCGTGCTTCTTCAGCCACAGTGATGATGGTGCAACCACTCTCATTACTTGAATGATTACTTCCACTACAAGAGTTATAATAGTCGTTTGTGTGTATTTATGTGTAAGAGAGGGGCGTTATGTTACATTTCAACAAAATCTTAGGCTATTTTTGTATAATTTTTCCGTTATGCCACTTTTCCTGGTCATAGCAGCAGAATGGAGAGTAGGGAAGGCAAGACCACCTTCTCCTCCACAGCAGGCTCCAGCTCTTCCTTGGATATTCTCCAGCATTCCCAGGCCAATCAAGAGACACAATCACCCCATTGTGTCCTGAGTCAGCCTCAGGGCCTCCACACACTGGGATGTGCCCAGCAGAGTTGCAATGGACGCCTCCCAGGGCACCCTTACCAGCCACCTGAATCACCTCAACTGGCTCTTCTCAATCCAGAGGAGTACTGGATCTAGTCTAAGGCTCCCCTGAGTAGCCAAACTCCTCACCCTGTCTCAGAGAGTGAGCTCAGCCACCCTGCAGAGAAATCTCATTTTCACCACTTTGACCCACAATCTCATCCTTTTGGTCATTACCCAACGTTCTTGACCACAGGTGAAGATGGGATTAAAAACGTGTTTTTCTCAAAAAACTAGGATGCTCTTTTGCACTCATACATCTACAACGCGAAAATGTAATCTTTAATGAAGACAAAAAAATAACACGTTATCATTGGCTTCAAAGAAAAGCACTGTATTACAAGACTGTAATATTTTAGTAGGTTTGATTACCTGTTCATGTCATCTAGATGTTCAGCAGCAAAGTAAAAGCTTTTGATCTTAGGATGACAGGCTTTGAATGCACTGTTGGAGAAAAAAAGTGAAACATAATGGGCAAGAATAATACTTATATAAAACATACTTTTGTCAGAATTAAGGTTAATTAAAAATTCAAATAACTTCATGATCTGTGTTCAATTTTCTTTCAAGTTAGTTAAGTAGGTTTGTGTGTTTTTATTCAGTCTTATAATTTTTGGAAACCATCCATCTATCACTGATTAAAAGACTTTATTGACCATGTATCTTTAAATAACATCTACATTCAACAATGCATAGAGACAGTTCAACAACTATTAACATGATAGGTGTAACATTTGGATAAACTGAGGTGGTTAAAAATAGTTTGTACAACAGGCAATTGTGTTTATGCGGGTGGAGGTGTCAAACAAGTTTCTGAACAGAAAAAATGACTTAACGGTTTATTTGATATAACAGAAAAGCTCTCATTCCTCTGACTTTTCACATCACAGTGCCCTTGGCATTATCTTCAGTGCTAATGACAGAGTCCAAAAGAAAAATGTGATATGCTGACTGATTTTTGACAAGCTGTTGTAAACCAACAGGGTGTTTATAAGGTCATCTACCATGATGCGTAATGGCATGTTGTCTCTCCCATCACCCAAGTAAACAACATGGCTGCATTGACACCAGCAAGATCTTTCAAAAGATCGCATGGAGTGTCCACACACAAAATATGTCCTTTTGAAAGACAATTAAAAGAACGCGGCTCTTCTTTCAGAAGCGCTCTTCTGCTCCCGGATCAGGAAGAGTGCCTCCTTTTGAAAAATTCGGTTGAAAAAAACCCGTGTGTAGCTGCTCTGTGGGCCACTCTTTCAAAAGAGCAGTCCTCCATGGCGCTGGTCACCTGGATCCCAGTGATGCCCTGGCTAGCACCCCTGGAGCTCTAAGCTCCCTGCGTCCGGCTGCTTTTAAAGTCGCAGGGATCCAGAAATTCTGTGGCAGGATGCTGAGAGCATGACTGCAGCACAGAGATGAGGAGCCCTGCAGCAAGCCCTCGCAGCCATTCCCTATAGAAAAGAGAGGCCCCATGGCGAGCAGCCAGCCCCCGTGTGACCCCCCCAAGAGTCCCCCCCAGTGAGCCAGGTGAGGAGTCACAAGAATCAGCCCCAAACACAAAGCAGAGGGCACCCTCCTGGACAGAGCTGATCTCTGGGACCTGGTGGGGCTCTGGCAGGAGAAGGAGGAGGTCCTACACACAACCAGGGGCTAGAAGAGGAATGCACCTGCATTTGGCTGGCTGGCCATTGGCCTGTCTGCCCGAGGTCACCCAGCCTGCACCCAGCCAGATCAGCAAGTTCGCTCCAAGGTAAAAGAACTGAGGCAGAGGTATGTGTGGGCCCAGGATATTGTCTGGCGCTCAAGGGCAGGGCCAGCCACCTGCCCCTATTACAAGGAGCTCCAAGCCCTCCTCTGGTATGAGGTCAGTTCCCCCCTACCCATGATCCTTGACTTGGCAGCAGAGGAGCTCCTGGCAGCAGTGAGCAAGGACGAGCCAGGGCCATCCCAAGACCATCTGGGACACCCTACCTGGGGCAGCCACCAGGAGCTGGAGACCAAGACCCCATCGGAGGATGATGGGTCAACTTATGGAACCTCGGTGATCGCTGTCTCATCAGGGTCATCCAGCTGGGTGACCTCAAGCCAGGCATTGCTGGACATTACCCTGGGACCCACTGAGGCCTGAACATGGATGCCCCAGTGAAGAGTTCTGCCCTGGCATGCAGGGACAAGCGCAGGTGACACCCAGCACCTACTCCTGTGGACAGCACTGTGGGCTGCACATGTAGCGGGGGGGATGGGGCAGGAAAGGCCAGGCTGCGCCTGGCTCACCCACCACCCATGTGAGGACCCCTCTTTGGCCTCATACCTCCCACTGCCCATGAGCCCATTCTCTGGGGAGTGGGGCATGTGGCAGTCAGCCCCATCCCCAAGGCACAGCAGAGTCCACGTGCAGCAGGGCCTGCTGTGCAGGGAAGACATGCCACTGCTCCTGGAACATCCCAGTCCCTCAGCCCGGGGATTGAGGATTGCTGCCCATGGGGGGTGGGGGACATGGCACTCAGGGCTGGGCTGCAGGACTGACTCCTCCCTCTCCCCTTCCATCCCTACAGGTGTGCCACTTGAGGGCTGAGAGAGCCCTGTCCACCTCTCAGTGCCAGGGAGCCCATCATCACCAGGCAAGAGGGCCAGGTCACCCCAACCACGAGCACAAGGGCAGGGCTGCACCTGGTGGGACTGTCACCGTGTCCAGACTGATGAGGCTGCAGCCTGCACGGCCGCCCCCTGGGAGGTGAACCAGCTGCTCCAGAAGCGGCTGGCCCTGGACTGCACGGACATGGCGTGGTGACAGGAGGCAGGGGGAGAGGTGGTGCTCACCCTGCGCCACATCTGCAGGGCCCTCAGGGACTAGCCTGCCTCCCCGCCACCTTCCCACTACCCCTATAGCTACCTTCACTGTCCTGGTCTCTCCTGACCTCCCTCCTGCCACAATGCAGGGCCTGGCCGAATCGCTCATGGCCAGAGCAGGCCCTGCTGTGGCAGCCCCTGCCACCAAGTCCAAGCCCGCTGCCCCTCCAACATCCCCACCTTCCTGTGGTCCCTGCCCTATCCCACCGCCCAACAGGGCCCCCACACTTGGGGCAGGAGGGGCTCCCCCCGCCATCACATCTTGAGACCCCCCCCACCCTAATGGAAGACTGAGGCCTCCCCACCCCCTGTCCTGAGCCCCACCTTCAGGTTCAGGTGACCCCATTCCCTGTCTCAAGGCCCTCCTTGTATACAGTTCTGTCCCTTGTAAATAGCTGTCAGGTTATTTTTCATATTTGCAGTGTTTTAGTTTCTGTTAGTAAATAGTTTCTTTGTTCAACACCCCCACGTCCCTCGTTATTGGGGTGGGGAGTGAGGGGTGGATGGGCAAGAGGAGTGGTGGAGAGATGGGGGCCCTGAGGACAGGTCTCTGCCACCAGAGGAAGTGAAAGGTGGTTGCAATGGTGGTGGCCAGCAGCCCAGCGGGGGTGAACTGCTGTTGGTTCATGGCTCTCAGCTGGGAGCCTCAGGAATATAAATGGGCTCTGCTCTGCTGTATACGGCACAACAGGCCTCGGCAGCATGTGCAGGGCGGGGGTGTTTGGGAGGGGCCATTTAAGGGAGTGGTTGGCCAGAGCTCCCTGAAGGACTTGACAGCCCTGCGACCCTGGTCCGCAGTGTTTTCTGGCCCTTTCTTTCCAAAGGGCGACTGATGCTGTGTAGCTGCTGTCTTTCGATAGAGCAGACTGGTCTTTCAATCCGCATTTTCTGTGTGGATTTTTCAGAAAAGATCCTCTGGATGATCATCTTTTGAAAGATCGCTGTAGTGTAGACATGGCCTGTGAGCGGTCACTAAGAAATCTACAGTATTTCATCTTTTTAATGCAAACAATTTTTAAAACAAACCCATGCAGTGAGTTTCCACAAATCCTGCTGCCTTCAACACACTGCTGGGCTGAAAGTCTGTGCTAGCTGGGCTGCATGTGGCCTGCAAGTTGGGAACTGCTGAGCTGTGGAAACTCCCCTATGAAAATTAATTAATAATGTACACTATAGAATTACCTTTTTTTTTAAAAAAAAAACAACAACAAAAACTACTGGCCTCAAGATTGCTTTAAAATGGCAACAAAACACAGAAAGAGAACAAGACAAACAGGAATATATATTACATGCATGGTTCTTGTTTTCAAGAGAGATCAGTTAACTACATCTTTTCCCTGAATACATGCCAAAGTATTAGAAGAAAGAAAGAAAGGCACTGTCAGGGAAGAAAATCTGTAAATGTTAGACACGAAGGATTCCTCTACGTATTAATGCACAACATAATGTTACATAAGTGAGAACAGATGCTCCATTTAAAAAATCATGTTATTGAGACCCAATGCTTATCTTAAAATTGTTATAACATCTGTCATTTGGATTCTAAGTATCTTTTTTCATTATCTACCACTCAAGTAGACTTTTTTTAAGTCAGATTTGTGTATTCTGCTACCCAGTACATAGGGCAGTGAGTTAGACAACAATTTCAATGAAATCCAGTTCTTAGAAATAACCAACTTAAATCTGAAAATCCTAAAACTGTAGATCAAGGGGTTTTTTTAAACCCTTTTTAAAGATTATTACACAGAACAGAATTTATTTTAAAGAGCACTCTAAGCTAACAGGAATAACACTAGCGTCTCTTTAAAAAGGGAATGTAAATGACTCTCTAAACAGTTTATCTGGTATAATTTTCATTGTTTCAAATGCACTCTTGAAACACCTGCAAGTGAAACTAAAAATGTCTGCTAAAGAATCAAATCATGCACTAGGTTGTCACTGGGCAACACACAAGGACTTCAGTGGTCAGAAAGAAAATGGGAATGTAGATACATGCGTAGCAAGACATGTACTTATGTAAGCCAGAGGTATACAACTAAATAAAGGCAAAAGTACTTTTGCAGTTATGTGCCACATCCCAAGCTATAGCAAATCTGTGTAGCTCTGTTAACTTTAGTGGAGCTATATTGTTTTATCCTTTTTCAAGAGGGATCCCATAATGTCAGCAAAAATATGAACTGAGAAAACCTTCCTAGGTAGTTTTGAATAAAATAGGATTTGCATCTGGCAATGGGTTTGACAGCATGCCTCCTCAAGGCTTTTCCATTCATTTTGTATTTAAAACACATAGGCTGTGTCTACACTAGCCCAAAACTTCGAAAGGGCCATGCAAATGGCCCTTTCGAAGTTTACTCATGAAGCGCTGAAATACACATTCAGTGCCTCATTAGAATGCCGGCAGCCACAGCACTTCGAAATTGAGGCGGCTCGTCGCCGCGCGGCTTGTTCAGATGGGGCTCCTTTTCGAAAGGACCCTGGCAACTTCGAAATCCCCTTATTCCTAACAGCAGATAGGAATAAGGGGATTTCGAACTCGCCAGGGTCCTTTCGAAAAGGAGTCCCATCTGGATGAGCTGCGCGGCGACGAGCTGTGTCAATTTTGAAGTGCTGTGGGTGCTGGCATTCTAATGAGGCGCTGAATATGTATTCCAGTGCTTCATTAGTAAACTCTGAAATGGCCATTTGCATGGCCATTTTGAAGTTTTGGGCTAGTGTAGACACAGCCTTAGTCGAGTGTCATGACAAAGCCTCAATAAGCTTTTTTTTTTTAACACACTGCTATTTATTTTTAAATGGTGATGCAAAACTATAGATAAAAATTAATGATGGAAAAGCAAAAGCACTTAAAGCCACACAGAGATACTGTATACCTAAATATTTCTTTTTAGCAAACTTTTTAGTTCAACGATAGAATCCCACCACAGCAAAGAGATTTTGTGGAATAAATAACTTAGAACACTCCTCCTTTTATCCACTTCTTCTTTTTCTTGTTTTGCCTCTGTATTAACTCACCTCCTCCATCTCTCAGTGCTTGCCTTATATGTGCTTGTTAACCCATTAAATCTGTCCCTCCACAAAACAAAACAGAGGGAGAATGAAGGTGCAACTGGGGAAACAGTAACAGGGAGGGAAGGAGGTGAGCATTCCTACTAATTCTGCTGATATTTTCTGGTTGTATGGCTTTCACTGCAGACTCACTGGCTGTCTCTTGAAAGAGGTATGCAAATGAGGGAAATAAAAATGCAAATTAGATACAGATTTACATATCTGGCACCTAATTTGAATATTCTTCTTTTGAAAGAAGAAAAGCAGAGTAGATGCGGTTCTTTCAAAAACAGACCCCGTCTTTGAGAACCCTTCTTCCTAAAGGAAAAAAAAAAGGAATCTTTCAAAGATGGGGTTTACTTTTGAAAGAGTAGCATCTACACTGCTTTTCTTTTTTCAAAAGAAGATGCAAATGAGGCACCAGATATGTAAATCTGGTGCCTCATTTGCATTTTCAATTTCCCTCATTTGTATGCTTCTTTCAAAAGAGGAATGCAAGTGTAGACACAACGACTGTGTCTTTGGGGAGTGGGGGATCATCACAGCACATGCTTTCCTCTCACATGACTGTTTACATGATTGTCTTACGCAACCAAATCATGTTACAATGACTTCCATTCTAATTTGACTATCTCAAACAAGGAAACTTTCACTCCTTGAAAGCAAGAGATTATTTACTTGTTCCTCCTTCTCTATTTTTTACTGCACAGTACAATTTCAAACACACTTACTATTTCTTGCGGCATTCGCTGGCTCTATCAATCTTAAATTCAGGCAGACTGATGAATCCCTCTGCCTTCTCATCCTATAGAGACAGTGCCATATGTTAGTCAAGTTCGTGGTGCTTAAGATGAAAGTACATTAAGACTTAAACGAAGAGAGAAAATTTTACTCATCAGCTCCCTATATAGGGCATACTACTGTACTCCTGGCAAACCAATGGGAGCATTATGAGAGTGGGAAGCCACTGACCTTAGTCTAGAATTTTTTTTTAACCATAATTTTAGTAATTTGGCTGGCAAGTTGGACTGGGCCCAACTGCTTCAGAAACCATTTCACAGCTGGAGAAGCATTTAATCATGGTGCCTAAATCTGGCAAAGACTCAATGCAGTGGTCAGCAAAAACTGTAATTTTGTGTTGAGGACAGAGCAATACACAAGGTGAAATGCAAACTATTTTACAACGAGAACAAAACAAACCCACACTAACATGAATCAACCCAATTTTAAAATACAAATGTGCACCATTTGCCATTCCTTTACATGGTGTTGCAGCCTAGATTAATGATTTCTCTCCAGTAATTCTTACATCTTATCATTTACGCTTACAGAGGGGGAATCCTGTTCTCTTTCCCGCTTCATCTAAAAATTGTGAGTAGCTTTCCTGCACTTTGACCTTTCCTCAACTTTTTCCAATATAAAAACACTGTCCATGCGCTGGGCATTTAACATTCCACTAGAGGGTGAACTTTTCTAGTCCGGTAACATCCATAATGCAGCATGATTTCAGTTAGCCAGATGATCACTTATCATGGGTATGACCAAGTGTCCTGTGGTCCCATAAAGTTTGTTTACAGCTGCCAATCCTGGCTCTCAATGTTCTGTGCTGTTATTTAGCTGTAATTTAGCCCTAAAGGTCTTCTAAGAGGCCAGTAAGCAGTGAAAGTGTTGGTAATGCTGCTAAATAATATGCTCTTCTGTAGTCCAGCACATGCAAGGTCCTGAGAGTACCAGATTGGAAAGGTTCAACCCTGTACTGTTTTTGGTAACGTCTGCTTTGGTTTTTCAAGAAAAGAACACTTACTTTCTTTGAAAACAAAGACAACTATCGTCTTTTTGATGATTTTAGTCTCCATTCCACCTATGCCCTTGATTTTCATCATCTAACTCAAGTATGTATTATTCTAGTCTACCTGAAGGACTTTTCATTTGTTTATTTGCACACTTTGGTTTTCTATTTATACAGTCATAATGTCATAGTAACTTTACTTCATTTTTTATAACTGAAATGCTTGTCAGTTTATTTTTCCTAGATTTTTGCTATTTTTCTCCATTGCTCTAGAACAGTATATTAATAAACATGGTTGGTATTAACATTTATATAGCATTAAGCTTCTACATAAACTCTTACAGACAAATAGAACTTGTCAGGTTTGCTATCATAAATAACACACAACCTAGTATACTCTGATGATAATCCCTTAAAATAATTCATTTTCAATGAAAGAACTAAAGATACTCAAAGAAAAGAAAATCGTTTATGACATTCTAAATTTCCTGTATGGCTTTTTTAAAGGTTATGTCTACAGTAGAAGCATCTGTCTACAGAAGTTACTGTTGGAAGAGATGTTCTGGCAAAACTTCTGTCGACAGATTGTGTCTACACATAAAAGTGGATTGATCTTTTGATCTGCTCTGTTGACAAAAAGGCTCCCAGAGCTTCTACATGGCTTTTTTTTAATCAACAGTTACCGTCAACAAAATGCGTTTTGTGTGCAAGTTTTATTCACAAAACCCTCCTGTGTAAACACAGTCACAGAGAAAATTCGAACTGAAGTAATTTCATAGGAAATGTATAGATAGAACAGATCTTGCAGTACTGGCACATTATTAAGCACATTATTTTCTTGGAGGACATATTTAAATGTTCAAAATGTCTCCTGGTGTTAAGTACCACACAAACAAGTAATAAACAAGAAAGACTGCACCAGAGTGCTCAAAATTCTTATGCTGATGAGGATTTGGAAACATGAGAGTCCCTCAGAGTTTAAGATTATTTTAGGGAGCATCTACACTAGGAACTAACTTCAAAGTTAACTTTGAAGTTAGGTACTACTTCAAAGTAGCCAGCAGAGAGTCTACACACATTTCCCCCTCCTTCAAAGTTAATTTTGAAGTAGGGAGCTCAACTTTGAAGTCCTTACTCCATTCCTGGGAACAGAGTAGTGCCCTGCTTCAAAGTAATGTTTATATAGATGATCAACTTCAATGTTGCTTACTTTGAAGTTGTACTTCGAAGTAAGCAACTTCAAAGTTATTTTTGTAGTGCAGACACAGCCTTAGTTTCCCAAAAAAAGGTTTTTTAAGAAAAAGTGGGATTTGCCAAATGAAACTCTGATCTTACACAGAACTGGCCACTCTATTAAAAATGCTCCAAACCCAATAATTCTTTAAAAAAAATAAAAGAACAAAAAGACCCTCTTCCCCTCCCCAAAAAAACCAAAACAAATAAATTAGATAAATGAGGTACCCCGGTAGAATCAGGGTCTTAGCTTAATGAATCTTTTCCAGTGTTATCAATATATAAATTAAGAACTCAAAGCCACAATGCAAATTAGATACACGGTATCAAAAAAGAATATAATTTGAGACCATTCTCCATAACTACAGTGGCTTTTAGTAGTACCATAGATTTCTATTATGATTAAATAATGTACCCCAAATGCAACATAAATTGTACTCTTCTAAATTTCTTATGTACCATAACAGAATGACAGTTTTATTACACACTATTAAGCACTTGGGAATACAGAGGTGAGTAGTTCTATTGTTCTTTATACTGTAAAGAAAAACATTAAAGGGTAAATTCTACAAACTTGGATGCATATGAGTGACTTTAGTCATACAAGTAGCATTATTTGGGTGAATGAAATCACTTACCTGTCTCAGGATGAGATTTGACCTTCCATCTAATTATGACAATAATATCAGATAAGACTTACTAGCATTAGAGAAGATGAGCAATGAAAGTTTCTATTTCTTACCTCCTCGTTGATATACCAGTATAGGGACGTATCCTTCAGAACAAACCAATACTTCTTCCATTTCTGGGAGAAATAACTCTTGGCATCTTTCTTTTTCCAAAGCCAGCCTTCGCAGTCCCCACGGCCCAGATCTTTACAGGAAATCCGCCTTTTGCTCTTACCGGGAATGGGAGCTGAAAATGTCAATAGTTCCATTAAAATGAGTAGATGTGGAAGTATTCATATTATATATTTAATCAACCATCCACAACATGCTAGATTTGTTTAAGGATGTGGTCCATCATTATGAATTCAAAAGAACACTTCATTTGCAATTTCTTTGTTTTTTTATTGTTTCTTTTTAATAAAGCAACAAAATGCATGCAGGGCAAAAGAAAAAAGTAGATGTATTCTCTTATCTTACAGAGTTTATAATCTAAACATGAGACAAAACGCAATAAATGAAGGCAAAAAAAAAGTTCTATAGGAAAGGACAAGGCATAAAAAAATCAGAGTTATGTGGTTACATAGTTTGTGCACATTTTGATAGCTCCTCTCATGTCAACATATATAAACACAAAGACAGCCACACATCACTGTACGTATAGGCAGACATGCTGAAATATACATATTAAATTGTAATAATTGCGAACTAGAACAGGGTTATCTAGAACAATATTTCAAAAAGTACAATTTCACTAAAATATGAAGCCCTACAAAACCCTGTAAAATGAAATTCAGTAGCATGCTCAGACCTCTGTAAAAAGAGAATATTGAATCAGAGAATGGCAATTAATCATGGATGGACAGGCTTGTCATATGCATAACTAATGACTATAAATTTGGTACAGGCTAACAAATTGCAACCTGTAAAATACTACAACATTTAAAACAGTAATAGTCACATTTTTTTTTTGAAATCTCTTCAAAAAGTACCCAGTTAACAATAAGAAGTCCTGTGGCATCTAAAGACTAACAAATTTATTTGGGCATAAGCTTTTGTGGGCTGGAACCCACTTTGTCAGATGCAAGAAGTGGAAACTTCAGTTTTGCAGGCACATATACACATGCAAAGATGGGTGTGTTACCTTAGTATGGAGAGGACCAGTGCTACTGAGGTCAATTTCATCAGGGTGGATTTGTTATTTGTTAGTCTTTGAACTGCTAAAAGACTTTTTGGCTGCGTCTACACTATGAGATAATATCGAATTTAAAGGCGTTAGCTCAACATCACAATGTCACCGTCTTCACTGTAAATGACACTAGCTCAGTTTACTATGCCCTAATATCGATAACAAAATGTTGATACTAACTGACAGGGATAGCGTCAATCTTGAGTTTAAAATGTCAAATAAAGGCTAGTGTGAAAGTGCCATGTCTTTCTTTCGAATTTATTGGCCCCCACAAGTGTCCTGTATGTATTGCACAAAGCTACAAGCTGCACCTGGCTCCCAGTTCCCCACTAGTAGAGGGAGCTGGGAAACTGACCAGAGCTGTTGCCCTGTCAGTTTCCCAGGTCCCGAAGCTTTGTGGGAGCTGGGAAATTGACCAGGGCTGTTGCGCTGTCAGTTTCCCAGGTGCCCCAAGCTGCAGGGACCCAGGAAACTGACGGTCCTGCTGCAACTGGCTTCCGGCTCACAATGCGGGGCTGAGGGGACTGTGGAACAGTTTCTCACAATGCACTGCTGCAATAGTCAGTGTTTGGTGATTTCAATGTGCAAGCAATTTGTTGGGAGACTGTGGGAAGTGAGGATGCTCAAAATCAAATTAAGAAAACCCGGCATTATAAAATCAATTTTAATAAATTCAAATTTATCTTGTAGTGTAGACATAGCCCTTGTTTTTGCTGAAGCGGACTAATATGCCTCCGAACTTGAACCCATTTAAGATTTACCTTTGTTTTTCTTTTTAGTTTTGTGCTGTAGAGATGACTGCTGAAATGTCTGTAAGCAAATGAACACAGAGAAAAGCAATGAAAAACCAACAGTATATTTTAGTGAATGTGTTCCAATGCCTGAATTCTTATAAAAATAACAATTAAAAACTTTGAACAGCAAAACATCATAACACAAAATCTATTAAAAAAGCCCCAGACAAATTTCTAATCCAAGTTAAAAATACAGTTTTATTTTATACTTTCATAAAATACTGTAGAAAAAGAATACAGCACATTGAAATCAACTCACTAATTACAAATTAAGTTTTTCTTTCAGAAACAGATATGCTTTTTCTCACTTTTTTCCTTTTTTTATTACCAGGACATTTTTCACTATTTAGAATAGTATTATATTGGACTAGATGATCTTAACTGCTGATTTTATTACATATATTACTTTTTTTACTTCAATGTCTTCTGAAATTACGAAAAATATTTTTCTGAAGCTTCTACAAACTTGGCTAGTGCTTTATAGATTTTGCTTGGAAACACCTTTAGTATTCAAACTTTTGACACTATACTATTTTATATTATGTATAAGTAAACTCAAGGGAGTGTTGTGAGTGAGAGAGAAAGAGAGCAAGCGAGACAGAGAGAGAGAGAGATCGTGAGAAACTGAAAAAAAGATGGGATCCAAAAACAAAACTCAGTGAGAAATCTGGTGAAATATATGAGCCTATTCGTGATATCCCCCCGCCCCCATGGAAGATGTTCCCTACAAGACAGTTCCACAACTAATGACCCTTGACTTACAAACTTACGTCCTTTACATGATGCTGACTGAAGCTAATAACCAAGAGCTGACACATTCTAGCAATTCTAACCACCAGCAAAGAAATAAGGTCAGAATTGAATTATCTCTGTATTTAGGACCTATATGATAAAAGCTTTGATTTTTATGTTATATATACACACACACTAAAGGATTTTAAAATACAGATAGATAGATAGATAGATAGAGAAGTGGTAAATGATGCTACCAGGATCTTTATATTTTAATGTTCTTTTCATACCCACATTTTCTTTCCTGCTTCTTGCGTATGTCATAGTTTAGTTCACATGCCCACATTATGGAAAAGGGATAACTCATCTCCAGCTACAAAGGTTTTCCTCTTTCAGAGTAATGACAAATAATCCAAATAAAAACCATGCTATGCAGGCAGAGCCTACATAACATGACAGTAGTTGAAAAGTAACCTCATGAAACCAAATGACTAGTCTGGACTCTAATCCCTGAAAATGCAGTGTGGAAGGTCTATCATCCATATATTTACTGTTGTCTGAACCTCGACAGAATCAGAGAACATGGAATTGGGTGCAATGTGCAGGACTGAAAGAGTTGTTAATGGGAGTTCCATGTTGGAAAAAATCAGTTGGGCCCTGCCTGAAATCATCCTGTCATTGATGGTAAGTATGGGGACAACTTCTGCTGACTGACTATGCTTAGACTTCCCTTCCTTCCTCTACTGGTGCTAATCTGATGGGCCCAGCCAGGAATACCTCATCAAAGGCAACAAACTCCAACTCTGAATCAAGTTACGCATGTCTATTTATATAGGCCTAAATACACTATATTTCCCTAGAAGGAAAGACTTAGGGTGATGTGTTCAGTAGTGTGTAAGGAATTTATTCCTAAATCATTTAGGCATTTTTGCAAATCTTACCTTAATTTGGTGAGACAGTTAGATATTTAAAAATGATCTTTAACAGCTGTCAGTGTAAAAAAACCCATTTTTATTCCATTTGTCTTTTCTGTACTAAATATTTTCACTATTAATTCACTTAAACTAGAAAGGAGAAGTGCTGCTTATTTCATCCTCAAAATATTTTATGTGAATACCAATTTTTGTCTATAGACTTTTGTACTGAAAAACAGAAAGATTTTATTACAATTCAATGTTCTGAATTAACATTCTCAATGAGATAATAATTAAGAACCTAGTCCAGAGCCCCTCTCAGTGAACTTCAGATTAGGTCTAATTTACCTTCTTATTTCAGGTTTTAAATCTGTTGGATTGGTTCTACACAGAACAATAATGGCTACAGTTTCACACTGCGGATGACATTCTCTGAGAGTGGTATGTATAAATGGACCTTATGACTCAGCTGCATACTCACAGAATGTATGACTCCAAAAATGTGCATGAGAGTCAAGTTCACAATGTGTTTATTTACCCCGTTAGTGCTGCATGGTGACAGTGATGATAAGAATTCCATGATGCTGCTGAATGCAATCAACTCTAACTGCAGCTTCTCACCAATTATTAGATATTGTTTTTCCACCCTGCCCTCAAACTGTTTTTTTTCCTTTTCTATTTAGGTCTGGAATATGCCACATATATAAAAAAGGTAAACTGTTAGAGCCTATGAATTCAGCAAAATCAACTAACAGCACTGTATCAAATCCATTATTTTGCTGCAAAATTGTTTTCATCAAAGGCTTATCAGCCTAAGTAAAAAAGTATTTTTCATCATCTACAAGGTAATGTACTGATTTCAATACACCTTTAACTTTCACCAGTATATTTAAATGACTGCCTCCCAAATCCATCTCTTACACATTTTGGCTGTGTCTACACTTGCATTCCTTCCTCGGAAGAGGCATACAAATGAGGGAAATAAAAAAATGCAAAAAAGGTGCAGATTTACATATCTGGCACTTAATTTGCATATTCTTCTTTCAAAAGAAGAAAAGCAATGTAGACATGGCTCTTTCAAAAGTAAGCCCCATCTTCGAAAGAACCCTTCCTTCTAAAAAAAATAGGAAACAAAGGGTGCATCAACTCAAGTAGAAATAATAGCTAATGGAAAAAGGTTCCAACTGTTCATTCATGTTCTGAATGATATGTTATACAGCACAACTTCAGTTAGCAAAAATGTCCCATTCCAACAGCAGGACAACTTTGCTTCATGTGATAATTACACATTGAAAATTCCCTATATTATCTTAAATCTCATTTATTTGAATGGATTCAGTGTGGCCTGTTTTAGTAAAATATTTGAAGTGCATGAATGATACATTTGCCCAAACCAAAGCACTAAAGATAAACTATGAAAAAAGTATCTTTAAATTTTATTGCTTGCACCACAGCTGCAGCCACTAAAACACACCTATCTTAAAGAGTCTTAATGACAGAGCTCATAGAAAGGTGGTGTTTTCTTTCTAAGGCACTTAACCAGCTCAGGATAATTCAAACTTTAAGTAGTTTGGCATCACTGAATCCACAGATAACATAGGATTGAGCTCTAACTGAAGCTGTTTCCCTTTAGTAGTTAATTTCAAAAATTGGCAACTGGGGGGTTGTTTAATTTTGGTTTCTCAGAAATAGTCATAAGTATTAAAATCTAATTGTTATGCAATTTGACAATGCAGGGATGGTCAAAAAGTCAAAAGAATTCTTTTTAATAGAACATTTTCCCTTTTAGTTTTGTCCCAGATGCACAGTGTACTTTAGTAAACTAAAAAAAAAAAAAAATCAGTACAGTCCCTCTGATAAATGCTGATTTTTCCAATTTAGAAATGAGTCATAGTTTTTAAATTCAGAATCTCTAAAAGTTTCACACACACTGCATATAACTATGCACGTTTATTGGTGAAACTACACTGTGCCAACTCTCACGTTCACAAACTTTTTAACTGTCAATTTTTCTACATTTCACTAGATTTAAAAAATCTTCAGTATACTGATATTTCTATATAACAGCAATGAATGACATGCATTGCAAATTTTGTAAGTACAATTACTGTAGGGCAATACAACAATTAACCTTTAAGACATTTACAACTATAGCTAAGCATCATGTTCTGCTGTTATTTTCCAATCTTAAACTGTAGACAGGTTCTAATTACTTAATTGCAATGCAAATGTATGCAGCTGAGAATATGACTAATACATGCCTGTTCTAGCATCATCATCAACAGATTTAAGACCTCAGTTCAAACAAACATTTATTCATGTGCTTAACTTTAGGGTGATTAAAGCGGATGCATAAGCATTAAAATACTACCCTTGCTCGATTTTATTTTAACCAATGATAACATGTTATAAATTACTATTTTAAGAATACAGAGTCCCGAGGATTAAAAGAAGGTCGATGGGAGGAGCACTTCCACTGACCTTCTGCTGTGAAGACAGCTGAAAAGTCAATTTTTGGTATGCAACTGGTGTACCAAAAATTGAGCAGCAGCTCTTGACTTTCCAGGTAAGTGTAGATGTAATCTCAGAGACACTACTTATCACTCACTACAATTACTATTTATGCTCTAAACTCTGTACACACTTTCCTGGTAGTGGCTTTCTGGTTAGATTAATGTAAGATGTTTAGAACTATAGCACAAGGAAAGACGGTGTACAATATCATTCAGATTCTTATCCTTGGCAAACAGAGGTTGGAAACATATCTCCACCACCCCAAAAGAGAGAATTGCTTATCTGTTATACATAGGTCAGGTTTTGAGGAACCTAATAGAGACTGGGCCTAATACCAATGTACACTGGCTAAAAGTCATGCTGGAACCTGTGAGACTCTTGTGATTGTGCACATGACTGTTGCACGCTCGTAGGCTGGAATTCTACAGTTATTTCTTCAATCTGCTCATTTCCCATCATAACAAAATAATTGGATTAGTTTTCTTATCATCATCTGTATTTTACACTTCTTGTACTTCCTCTAAAATATATATGCATCTCACTGAAATGATTACAGGAAGTCCTGTGGCACCTTATAAACTAACAGATGTATTGGACCATAAGCTTTTTTGGGCAAAGACCCACTTCGTCAGATGCGTCTGATGAAGTGGGTCTTTCCCCACAAAAGCTTATGGTCCAATACATCTGTTAGTCTATAAGGTGCCACAGGACTCCTCATTGTTTTTACAGATGCAGACTAACTTGGCTACCCCTCTGATAGTAAAAGAGCTGGTAGAGGTTAAGCCAACCAATAATAACTGGGAAAGCCTTACATAGCTGAAGCATGCTGGGAGGGAAATAGGGAGGAGGGATGACAGCACAAGGTAAGAATAGCCGCGTCTACACGTGCCGGCTACTTTGAAGTAGCCGCGCCAACTTCGAAATAGCGCCCACCACATCCACACGGGGCGAGCGCTATTTCGAAGTTGACATTGACGTAAGGTGGCGAGACATCGAAGTCGCTATCCACATCAGGGGATGGGAACAGCGCCCTACTTCGAAGTTGAACGTCGAAGCAGGGCACGTGTAGCCGATCCGCGTCCCACAACATCGAAAGAGCGGGGTCCGCCATGGCGGCCATCAGCTGAGGGGTTGAGAGACACTCTCTCCAGCCCCTGAGCTCTATGGTCACTGCGTGCAGCGGCCCCTTAAAGCTCCCCGCCCCCTGCCTTCCTGTGCAGGAAGCTGAGAGTGCATGCAGGCAGCAGCACTAACATGCGGCTAGCCTGCACGCCTCCCTGCAGCCCCAAGACACGCCCCCACTGCGATGGCCGACCGCCAGCCCCCCAAGCGCCCCCAGGGCACCCCCCGCAAGGGGAGCCAAGGCTCCCAGGCTGGCAGCCAGTCAGGAAAGAGGCAGCGGGGCCCCTCCTGGATGGAGGCCGAGATCTAGGACCTGCTGGGGCTCTGGGGTGAGGAGGAGGTGCTCCAGGTAATGGGGAGCAAGAGGCGGAATGCGGATGCATTCGCTCGGCTGGCCGAGGGCCTGGCCACCCAGGGTCACCCTGCCCGCACTCCTGACCACGTCAAGAGTAAGGTTAAGGAGCTGCGGAAGGGTTACACCTGGGATGCGGCCAGCCGATCTAGGGCCACCCCCCCATTTGCCCCTTTCACAGGGAGCTCAGGTCCATCCTGGGCCCCCGGTACACCTCCTCCCCGCCGGCCACTCCTGACACCTCGGATGACGAGCCCCAGCAGGCCCCAGAGGAGGAGTCCACCCCGGAGGCAAGCCCCGCACTCCAGGGGCCCCCCCAGGAGCCCACCTCTGGGACACCGGAGGAGGAGGAGGGGGAATCCTCCTCCAGCGACAGGGGGCTGTGGATCGTCCTGCCATCCCGGAGCTCCAGCAGGGCGTCCGCCCAGAGGGTGTCCCCTGACCGTGGGAGCAGACCATCAGGTATGTACCCCGCCCGGTGCACACCCCTGGGGTTGAGGGGTGGGGACAACAGACATGACCAGGGCCCTCCCACATGCCCAGATGACCATGGCCCCAAGGACAGCAGTGGCATGTCCCTCAGAAGAGTGCATCAGCCCCTGCCCCCAGCATGACAGCGCCATGCCCCATCCCTGGAGATGGGGGGAGTGGAACCTAGGGTCCCCCGGGGGGGGGTGGGACACCCATCAGCAGCAGCAGCATCTCCCGGGGACGGGGATGGAGAACCAGCAGCAGAGGGGTGGGGGGACAAGGGCCACAGCTCGGGGGCCACACTAACGGCTGTCTCCACTCTTCTTCCCCCCATGTTCCGCAGCTGCACCATCAGAGGGCCCGGAGAGCGCTGGCGAGGTGTCAGTGGTCCCGGAGAGCCCACCGGGGCCATCCCAGCAGGCCAGCCCCTCGGCGGAGCACCAACCAGCCCCAGGGCGGGGCCGACGGCGGAGCCACCACCATCCGAGGATGGCAACGGACCCCTAGCTGCTCGCGACCCTCCGGCATCAGCTGGAGGTGTCGGAGCGGCGCCTGCGGGTGGACGAGCAGTGGCTGGAATTGCAGGGGCGGGCGCTGGCCTGGCGCCAGGAGGCATGGGGGGCCTTTATGCGCACTTTTGAGTGCATAGAGGACTACCTGGCCCCCCATGCCGTGCCACCCGCCACTCTGCCCGCTGCTCCACCTGCTGCTCCGACCGCCGTCCCACTGCCGTCCGCCACCCCGGGTCCTTCTGCTGAGGGGGACCTGGGGCCTGCTGACACCCGCCGGCCATACCTGCCAGTTCGCCCTGCCCCCAGCCAGCCTTGGCCAGGGCTGAGGCTGAGGCGAGGGTCACGCCTGCCAACCCCGGGCGCCGGACAGTAGAGGGTGCGGGGCCCAGGATGTGGCGCCCCCCCCCCTTTGTACATATCCCCCATCATATAATATTTGTGTATATACTTTGTGTGAGACCCCTGTTCTTTTATGGTACCTGCCCCCCATGTAAATAGTTCCCCCCTTTTGTTATCACTATATATATATATATATACTGTTAGTATTTTAATATAAGAGAAATCACTGTTTTGTTTTGGTTTCAAAAACAACAGGTCTATTTTTATTTGCAAGAAAAGTGGGGGGTGTGCTCTTGGGTGCTCTGTGGTGTGGGTGTGGGGGCAGGGAGTGTTGTGGAGCATGGGGGGGTATAGTGGGGGGCCTGCCAGTATTCACCCTGTGGTCTGGTCGAAATGGGCCCGCAGGGCCTCCCAGACCCGGAATCCTCTCGGGGTCCACATGGCGACTGGGGGCAGCGGGTGGCTGCATGTCAGCCCTGCCAGCCTCCACAGCCCAGCCCTGAAAGAATGCCTCCCCCTTGCTCTAGACCAGGTTGTGGAGTGCGCTGCACGCGCCCACAGTCTGGGGGATATTGGTGAGCCCTGCATCCAGGCAGGTGAGGAGACACCTCCAGCACCCTTTGAGGTGGCCAAAAGTGCGCTCAACCACCTGGCGCGCATGGTTCAGGCGCGCGTTGAAGCGCTCCTGGCTGGCTGACAGATGGCCCTTGTAAGGGTGCATGAGCCAGGGCCGGAGGGGGTATGCCGTGTCTGCGACGACGCAGAGGGGCGTGGTGGCGTCCCCCACAGGGATCTCCCGCTGGGGGATGTAGGTCCCTGCCTCCAGCCGGCGGCACAGGCCCGAATTCCTGAACACCCGGGTGTCGTGGGTGCTGCTAGGCTACCCAACATAAATGTCCAGGAAGCGGCCCCGGCTGTCCACCAAGGCCTGGAGGACCACAGAATGGTAGCCCTTCCTGTTGAGGAAGCGTCCTCCACTGTGCTCTGGAGCACGGATGGGGATATGGGTCCCATCCAGAGCCCCGAAGCAATTTGGAAAGCCCAGGCTGGCAAACCCCGCGATGGTGGCATCTGGGTCCCCAAGCTGCACAAGCCTGTGGAGGAGCAGGGCATTGATGGCGCGGACGACCTGCAGGGGAAGGACATGGGAGAGCACCAGTGAGGGGTGTGCAGGGTGTGTCTGGCCCTCCCCCCTAGGGCTCCCCCCCTCCCCAGGGCTCCCCACCTCCCCGTGGGTCCTCTTACCTCCATGAGGACAGCCCCAACGGTGGCCTTGCCCACGCCAAACTGCTGCCCCACGGATCGGTAGATGTCTGGAGTGGCCAGCTTCCAGACAGCAATGCCGACCTGTCTCTCGACGCTGAGGGCACGCCGCATGAAGGTGTCCTGGTGCCTCAGTGCAGGGGTGAGCCACTGGCAGAGCTCAAGGAATGTCTGCCGGCTCATGCAAAAGTTCTGGAGCCAGCGCTCGTTGTCCCACTCGCTGAGCACCAGCTGCTCCCACCAGTCGGTGCTTGTGGGGTAGCTCCACAGCCGGCGGCGTGTGCAGCAGGGGGGGCAGGGGGGGGGCAGATGACAGCAGGGTCTGGGGCTGCTTCCTCCTCCCCTGGGGGCAGCTCCTCTTCTTCTGTGACTAAAAGGTGATCAGCTGCCTCCTGCATAGCACTGAGGAGGGCAAGCACTGCTCTTGCAGGGGCGGCTGTGTGGACCTCTGGCTGCTGCTGCTGCTGCTGCTGGGGGTCCATACTGCTTCGACGGGTGTGCATGCCTGTGGCTCTGCAGACCGCGTGCTGTGCAGGCTGAGTGTGTCTGGGAGGGGCCCTTTAAGGGACCAGCTAGCTGTTGCCCCGGAAGTGCTAGTCCACCCTGTGACCCCGTCTGCAGCTGTTCCTGGCACCCTTATTTCGATTTGGGCCGCTTTGGCGTGTAGACACTCCCCTGCAGTGCCTACTTCGATGTGGTGCTGCCCAACGTCGACATTGAACGTCGACGGCACCAGCCCTGGAGGACGTGTAGACGCTATTCATCGAAATAGCTTATTTCGATGTAGCATACACGTGTAGACGTAGCTAATGTGTGCAAGATGCAGCCACAACAGTGATTCAACTGTTTCACTCTGCATTACATTAAATAGAATAGTTTACTAGCAACTTTGCTTTTGAATGGACTTTGTAAGGCCATTCATTTTCCTACCAAAGAAAAAAAGGGCTGCATTTTGTTTTTGCCTCTTCCACAGATGCACATCTGCAGAAACTATCACCTCCTTCCCAGTTTCTAGTGTAGATTTGTTGGCTCAGCTTCATCCCTGGCAGAACGTTCAACAAAGTGAGGCTGATGTGGTAGAAAGGGACCAGAGTTTCCCATCTGTCTGGGAGACCACACCAACCAGTAGGTGGTAAACACTGGGCAGCTAGGAAAACACTAAGTCAGTGAAGGCTTATGTGGCATTTCCTCTGAAATTCATAACTCCTCTCCACGGCAAGTCATGAAGGAAACTAGGTTGTGGTATCTTGTCTTTCTTAAGGTGAATCCCTTTTAGGCACCAGAAGGGGTCAAGAAGACCTCGGGCAACTTGGAGAAGATCTACTGAGAGTGAAGGACAACAACTGGTAGTACTCCTGGAGTCAGCTAGAAGTTTCGTCCCAAGACAGGGTGAAGTGGAGGAGACTTGTAGACAACCTATGCTCCACCTGGAGTACAAGGGTTTAAGTCAAGGAGACCAGCTAGCACAGGAAAGTGGAATATACACTTCCCTACAAATTTAGCCCATTGGAAAGATTGGGTTAGTTCATGTAACATGATTTAAAATAATTTTCACATGCCAGCACAGTGTCAGATTTCTATAATAATAATAATAATAATAATAATAATAATAATAATAATAGCAGCTTCAGTGGGAGCTGGGGATAGTCCACACCTGAAAAATATCAGGCTATTAGGTGCTAAGTATGTAGTCCAAATGTAGGCATACTCTTTTTCAGAATTTTGGCTGAGGATACATTTATTCATATACAGGAGAACTTCAGTAAAGATATGTACCACATTCACATTACCTATTTTTCTGACGTTTTCAAGGGAAACAACTGTGTAGAAGGGTTATATCTAAACCTAAGGGATTAACTTGTACCAAGTTAAATTTTGCTTTCTTTTCTCCCCATAGCTAGTACATGGACAGCTTGGCAGTCACTCAATACGAGTAGGACGTCTTCATGTCACCATCCTGTTGATGGCTGATCAGCATGAGCAATTCCTTGACAATACATGCATTAATTGACAGAAGTATTCACAAATTTTATTTAACATATTTCTGGTTACTTGAAATTCCGAAGTAGTTTCTTATTTATTAACAGATTAATATTCTTTACCTTAACTAGACGTGCACTTTTTTTTAAATAAGACAGCTGGTATACATTTTTCCAAAAAGCAATTTAAAATTTACCTTTCCTAGGAAATCAAACATATGAACCTAAAATCATTCTGCAAACATTCATGCTACTCAGACACAAAAGTTCATGGATAGAAAATGGAAAAGAAGCATCAACACTACTGAAACTAATGTCTAAAAATGAAAGCAAATATTTATGAAAACCAGTTCTCTCTATTCTCCACACTTAGTTGACTCTCCAGAACTGGCAATTTTTTCAAACTGTGAAGTGACTGGAGTAACTACTGGCTATTGCATCAAAAAAGAGACAGTCACAGTGCTTAATTTGTAATGAGGTGCCAAAGTACAAGCAATCAGGGCTCAAGCAATTTTTTCTTTTTTTACATCATAACTGACACAGCAAGTCCAGAGGTACTGGGGCTACGAACTGCCAAGCTCAGTGCTTTCACGGCACAGCCCTGACAAGTGCAGGTTAAAAATAAGCACTGGATAGTCATCATGGTTAAATAATTCCACTTCGTGGACTTCTTAGAGCTGAAAGTAGAAAATATGCCAAGCAACATATGTTGCAATAGTGCGATAACAAGTGACCAGATTTTAAACACCCACTTAAAATCTGTTTTGTTGTATTTTTTCTTTTTTCCTTATAATTGTTCCACTAAAAGTGCACAGTTATAAGGAAAAATAATCAAGCTGAAATAATTTAAACACTGTTCTCTTTAAAAATAAAATACTAGTATTAGTTCAAGTATTTTCTCTTTTATGTCCGTTTTCATATGCAGAGGAATAGCAAGTATATGAGGATTTCTCTAGATTATAGCAATTTGTCGACAGAAGTTTTCTGTTGGAAGATATCTTCATTCAAAACTTCCGTTGACATATTGTGGCTAAACTACCAAGCCAACTTCAAGAGCGATCCGCTCTGTTGACAAAACAGCCAACTGGAAGCACAGCAGACAGGGCTCCTGGTGTCCTGGAATCTATCAACTGGGCCCCCCATCCCCACCCACTGGAACATCCAGTCCTGCTTCCTGTCGACAGAGACATTATGCCTCATGGGGAGTGGGATAAGACTGTCAACAAAAGTGCTGTCTTCTTCCAGTTTACAGTTGACAGAATGACTTGGGAATCTGGAAGCTCCCTGGCTTTTGTCGACAAAGCCATCTAGTTTAGACATAGCCTGAGAGAGAATCTGCCTCTCACCACAAGTTAGCTTTTGGGTTCTGTAAAAATTGGTAGCCACAGTCCTTCCCTATCGAACCTCTCACTATGAAAGTCAATTCTGAATTTAATTTACTTAAAATGTTTCTGGGCTTTTTACATATAGGAAAGAAAAAAGATTTGAGATTGTAAACTAATGACCTGAGTAAGCAGTTAGATTTCTCATAAATACCACAGCCATGTTTCCATAGCCATTACCCTCTGGTCTTTAGGTCCCATATAGTCTCTTAGCTCAGTGTTTGGTGGGGAGCAAACATAAGCTCGAGAAACAAGGTGTGAATCTACTATGCAGTATGCAAATGACATCCAAATGACACACTAATGACAGACTAAGATCAAAGGGCCCTCTAATCTCAAACCTGGCACTGATTCTGTGATCTTGGACAAAATACTTAACCTCCCTGCCTTTATTTCCTGCTGCACATAGAGGGGATATGAATGTTTTGCTTTCTTACAGGGATGATCACTGTGATATTAATTACTTATACAGCGCTGTAGAAAGGTGCTGAACAAAATGTTTTCCCATCTTACTTAGACAGCTGTTCCTGGTTAAAAAGGAAGCAATTTTTTTTTTCAGGAGCATGTGTTCACAAACTGTACTTAATCCGCAGCAAGAAGCTAATGTTGGCTTCAGGCACACATTTCTATATATAAATATCAATTAAATTTGGGGTTATCTCAAAATATAATTGAATTAGTCCTCAAGAAATAGCCCAAGAATTCCTCTGCTTTTCTCTCGCCCCAACTTTTCTGGTATCATAGGCCTCTATTATTCAGTTCAGTCTTTTAAGTGAAAAGTACACCACTCAAAACACTACATTATTTCAGTTTCCAAAGGATTTAATATGGGGTTGAATATCGAGAGACCATGCAAAGTTGTAACACAGGTTAGTCATTTTTACGAACAAAAGATCAAAAGGAATTGACTAATATGCTCAAAAACCAAGAGATTATAAAATAATTTAGAAAAGAGGAAACAGATGCACCTAATATGATTACTTGTTATATTATAGTATAATAAGGGGCAAATTTCATGGAAAGCTTTATTACCACTAATGTCAATAATAATAATAACAATTTATTACATTTGATTTGGAAACAAATTATGATTAATGCTTGTTTCATTAGCAAAGTGTTCTACTGGAGTTTCGTTTTCCTCCCAGTAGTACTGCTATTTCTATATGGATGGAAAGTGTTATCTAGACAGATGGATGCATGCTATTGTTAACATGTTATATAACTTGTTTTGACCCCATTATACAGTTTACTCTTAAAATATCTACTTTTTTGCCTGTAACAAAAATAAACACATAACATGGTGGGGGAAATTCCTATGAAGTACACTATGGCACACTTACAAAAATGTGATTGTGTGTGTCAAAGCTCTGTTGTGCCCCAAAGGCCCAAGACAATTTTAATGGCATCACTTCGTATCTACTGCAATACATCACTTTGAACACCTGACTAGTCTTTGGATTAGCAGCATCTTGAAGAGTTTGCCTTCATAAAATATTAACATTCTGGCTGACAGTTCCTCAACAACACTAAAGAAGAACAACAAAACAATTTGGGCAAAAATCAATGCAGATTTGCAATAGTTTCTAGAATTGAAAAACTCACAAAGCTATGTCATGACATGGTGGATAATCAAAATTATTATTTTTCATTCTTATCCATCTCCAAAGACTAGAATAGGAACTAGCATGCTTCTACATTTTGTTAAGGAAGATGTGTATGCTAATGTAACACTTCTACACGTTTAGTGGATACAACTGACAACTATTCAACTTTCAAAGCCCTAATTCTAACATGTTTCCTGAGCAGGCATTTGTTGCTATGGTAAGTCAATTAGAAACCTTAAACTTTTTAAAAGTATTTTATAATATCACTGTTCTGATAAAGTAAAATGAATAAAACAACTCCAACAACAAAATAATACAATTCAGACTACAATGTTTTTAAAGTCCTTAGAGGTTATTAACTCAGAACATATCATTAATTTTTAGTTTCTGTGTGATAGCCTCTTTTGAATTGGATCACATATTTCAGGAGATAAAATTAAAAAAAAATCCTATCAACTCATTAGCAAGTAAATGGTGTTTATGTGCTTTTGAATTATAATGAACAATGCTAATTACAATTACCAGCTTTATTTACAGGACAGCAGTGTATAATTTATGTAGGCAATAATTCAATTAATCAATGTAGCCTTTCTTTGTCATTTTTTTAAAGAGACATGTACAGAAGCAGACAAAGGTGAGAAGATAGAACCAGTACCATGGAATAAACTGGTGATGCACATAACCAGTAACATACAAAATGAACACAGCACATATTAAATGGATTAAGCACTGGATAACCAATAAGCCTCAAAACGTAATTGTAAATGAAGAATGACTAAATGGATTTCTAGTGATCCTATGCTATTTCATACTCATCTATGACCTATAAATAAATATAGAGTCATTCCTGATAAAATTTACATATGGCACAAAAATTGGGGAAACGGTAAATAGCAAAAGAAAGATTAGTGATAGAGAGTGATTTGGATCACTTGCTGAGCCAAATGCAATAGAAATATGTATCCAGAAATAAACAATGCAGGTCATACCTACAAAATGGTGGATTCTATCCTGGGAAGCAAACTTGGAAGTCATGGTGGATAATCAGCTGAACATGCTTCCAGTGCAATACTGTGACCAAAAGGGCTCACTCCTAATGTAATGCTTGGATGCATAAATGGGAACTCTTAGCTAGGGGTAGAGAGATTACATTATCTTTATATTTGGCACATGTGTGACTGCTACTGGAAGACAGAATCTAGTTTTGGTGTCCACATCTCAGGAAGGATGCTGACAAATCAGACAGGGTTCACAAAAGAGTCATATGAATGATTAAAGGAATGGAAAATATGCCATATAGTGAGAGATCTAAGGAGCTCAAACTGTTGAGTTTATCAAAGATACAGTGAAGACATGACTTGATACGTAGCTACATGGGGAACAGAAATTGGATAGCAGAGGGCTCTTCTGTCCAGCAGACAAAGGTATAACCAAGTCCAGTGTTAGAAGTTGAAACAAGAAATAAGGTGCAAATAATATTCAGACTAGAAACATACCACATTTTAACCACTGGAACAACTTATTAAGAGTTGTGGTGGACTTCTATCAACAGAATTTTCAAAGATCCAGTCTTTATTTAAACTGGAACAGGACAATCACAACTACTGGACTAGAAACAAGGATTATATTCATGGCAGCCCACTTGCATGGGTTATAAGAAGGTCACACTAGATGATCACATTTTTGCTCTTAAAGATCTGTGAAGTACTGTGCAGATAACTCATGGCTCACAGATCCCAGTTTGAAGACCTCTGGTCTATTGCTTATCGTGCAGTGTTTTACAATATGTCCCTTTAACACATATACATGCACACATACACATGTATGTCTGCATACACTCAAATTATTTTATAATATGAATTTCATGCCTATTATTTTCTTCAGAAACCAAAAAGCAGAAATGTTGCTACCTTTCAAGACAGCTATTACTTTTGGTATATGTGAGATGTGGCAAAATCTATTTATTTAACAAAAAGGCTATACCACACAATTATGCATGAAAGAAGTTTTATCATCTTAGCTTAAGTAAGCAGCACAGGAGAGAAGGCTGTATTCATAAACAATATTTTCAAAATTATGACCTAAAAGTATTTATAAAGCTTTAGTCCTCTGAAGAGATTTCCATTTTTCTCTTCAGCTAATATTTCCTCCTGTTGTACATACACTATGAATACAATTTTAGTGGTTTACCACGTAAAACCTATCACATAGGATTTTCGTTATCTTCAGAGTGCACCTCCTTTTGCAAACTGATATGTGTGAAGGATTCCATGTTTGTCAGTCTCCTTCACAGCTAGTAACAGATTCTGTAAACCATATTATACCCTTACTTATGCTAGATTTCAAGCCCTGTATCTCACAGTTATTTAGTAGGGTGCAGAAAAAGCAGATAGACCTTATTGTGTGGTAACAGTGCAATTTAAGCAGTCTTCCTCCATTTAAGAGCTAAAACACCAGGGAAATACATAGTCTATGTGTGCCTAGCATCCAAAATAAACATCACCCCATGTGTTTCCTACACCTTAGTTCTATCTTTTCTCTGTTTTGAGAGATGGGTACAATCTCCTTGCAGGCTAATGGCACTATACAAGTATCTTTATTGGTAATTATACATAAGCAATGAATATTTTAGATTCATTTGAAGATTCTGGTGAAGTCTGTGGTTCTAGTAGTTAAAAAAAACCCACAGAAGTCTTGTAAGGCTAAAGATTCATGTGTTCTTTCATGCCTCAACCACCATTCCAGAGGACCATGCGCCCATGCTACACTATACATATATGATATGATGGGGGCTAATTTAGCTACAATTAGTAAGGAAAGATCTTGGGGTCAGTGTGCATAGTTCTCTAAAAACATCCACACAGTATGCAGCGCAGTCAAAAAAGCAAGCAGAATGTTAGGAATCATTACACTACCCATCTCTTTTGGAAGGGGTATTTAAATGACAGGAGGTTAATGAGGTGCTGATATGAATATTCAGTGCATAATGGTGCCCAGTCATGCTTTGAAAGTGCTCCTTTTGAAATGCAAACTGTCCGTGTAGACACGGGTGCTTCGAAATAAACCCCAGACCTCAAAATTCCCTTATTCCCCCAAATGAATTTGGAATAAGAGACTTTCAAAGTCTGAGGTTTATTTCAAAGTCCCCGCATCTACAGGGCCAGTTTGTGTTTCAAAAGCAGCACTTTTGAAGTGCAACTGGCTGCCACTATGGTAAGGAGGCACTGAATATTCATATTAGCAACTCATTCACCAGTTCCAATGGATGTCATTTAAACACCCCTTCTGAAAGGGACGGGTAGTGTAGACACCGCCAGAATACCTTATTGCTCACATCTTGAATGTGTACAGATGTGGTCTCCTCATCTCAAAAAAGATATATTGGTACTAGAAAAGGTTAAGAAAAAGGCAGCTAAAATGGTTAGGGGTTTGGAACAGGTCCCATGGGAAGAGAGATTAAAAAGGCTAGGACTTTTCAGCTTGGAAAAGAGGAGACTAAGGGAGGGATATGATAGAGGTCTATGAGATCATGAGTGGTGTGGAGAAAGTGAACAAGGAAACATTACTTACTTGTTCCCATGACATAAGAACTAGGGGACACCAAACAAAATGAATGGGCAGCAAGTTTAAAAGAAATAAAAGGAAGTTCTTCACAGAGCATGCAATCAACCTGTGGAACTCCTTGCCAGAAGAGGCTGTGAAGGCTAAGACTATAAGAGGATTTAAAAAAGAGCTAGACAAATTCATGAGGCTAGGTCCATTAATAGCTATAAGCCAGGATGGGTAAGGAATGGTGTCCCTCTCCTATGTTTGTCAGATGCTGGAGATGGATGGCAACAGAGAGATCGCTTGATCGTTACCTGTTTGATCATGCCCTCTGAGGCACCTGGCATTGGCCATTGTTGGCAGACACTGGACTGGAAGGACATTTGGTCTGACCCAGTGTGGCCATTCTTAGGTTCTTATGCCCTCACGATGAGTTCTTCTCAATAATGATCCAAAGAAGAGTGGACCAACACATGTCATTTACACCATCTAAGTCAGATACTGCTTGCAGAAGACTGATTTTCTTTTTTGGTCACTCGGGTGCTGTAATTTCACATCAGACTGTTGCTCTTCTAAGACTTCTGAAAGCATGCTCCACACTTTGTCCCTCAGATTGTGGATGACACTTCAGATTCTTAACCCTCGGTTAGAGTGCTGTGGCTATTTCTAAAAAATCATACATTGGTACCTTCTTTGTGTGTTGTCAGATCTGTAGTGAAAGTGTTTGTAAAACAATCACACTGGATCATCATCTAAGATTGCTATAACATGAAATATATGGCAGACTGTAGGTAAAACTGAAAAGGAGACATACAATTATCCTCCAAAGAATTCAGTTACAAACATAATTAATTCTTTTTTTTTTTAAACAAGCATCATCAGCATGGAGGCATGTCCTCTGGAATGGTGGGAAAAGCATGAACAGGCATATGAATTTTCAGCATATTAGGCACATAAATAGCTTGCAATGCTGGGTACAAAAGTGCCATGTGACTATCTCTTCTCACTTTCAGGTGACTTTCTCCTATATATGTAAACTAACTAGTCTGTCTTAGCAATTGGCTGAACCAGAAGTAGGACTAGGTGGACTTGTAGGCAGTAAGTTTTACACTGTTTTATTTTGCATGCAATTATGTAACAACCCTATACCCCACATTTGTGACTTATACTTTCATGATAAAAAGTGTGTACTGCAGGGCTTGTGTGAGATACTTTATGGCTAGTTTATGGACTTTTATTTACCATTTTTACAGGATAAATATTTGTAATAAAAATAAGACAAAATGAGCACTGTACACTTGTATTCTGTATTGTAATGTAGAAAACTAGACAATATATTTAAGAATTTTCAATGTTTAATAGTACACTTAATCACAATTAATTTTTTAATCTCAATTAATTTGAGTTAACAGTGTGAATTACCTGCTATTAATTGATAGTCCTTATATAAGGAAAATAGTATCAAATGCAGAGAAGTGATGAACACAGGAAAATGAGCATTATACGAGCATAAAAAGTGCTGAAAATTCATTATGATTCTGAAGACAGAAAAATCCCAACCTAGATTAAGAACTCCCAGATTTTCAATACCTGTGATTTTAAGGTGCCTTGGACTGATTCAGTTTCTGCTAGCACTGGCTGCAGACATTAGGAACAGGACACAATTGATAACATTCATTACAAGAGCATTATAAAGCAATCTGACATCATAACCTGTCTACATGGGTCATTTGTTTCCACTTTCACAGATTACTCAGAGATGACAGCTAATGGACTTGATTTATGTTGCCGTAAAGGTGACACTGCAAGATGTTAGCACTAGCAAAGGCAAAACACCAACTGCATTTGGATTAACATACATATATACTTTCACTGCTCCTGTGGATCCTGTTAATTAAAGTGAACCGTGAGTAGCTCTACCATACTGTGTCTACAAGACCTTTCTTAAAAATGATCAGATTGGCATGCACAGGAGCAGTAAAGGCAGTAGTGAAATTAGAGGATAGTTGATCAAATGATGTATATTGATATTGCACCACTGACTTCAATTAAACTGTATCTACTGACAACTGCTGAGGATCTGGCCTAGTGTGATATCATAGGAGAAGAGAGCACCTGGTTTTCTAGTAGTCTCATTGGCACTCCATCTGCTGTGAACACACTCCATCACAGCAGCAATTGGGATCAGGCCACAACAACAATTACCAAGCATACAGACATGGCAGACTAGGCTCTTTTGCCGATATATAAAAACAACACCTATTAGTTTGATAACTCTGCTGCAAAACTTACTGTCTGGCTATGCCAAAAGAAGCAGAGGAGACATTTGATATGGATTTGATCAAGCTGCAACTTTTATTATTAGACTACCCAGCAGATAACATGTACAGTGCTGGTAACCCTCCCTTATTTTCTCTCATAATTAATTGAGGGCAGGGAGTGTCTTTATAGTCCTCCCTACGTCCCCACCTTTTCCACCCAGGTCCCTCCAGCAGATCCATTACTGGGACCTTACAATCGGAGGCAGCAGTCTTCAATCTACTCTCCCCTTCTTTCCCTTCAGATCCTTCCCACAACTCCACTGCTGGGACATTAACAACAACCCCCATTGTATGAGGGGTAAGGTGGACTATAATGATGGGGAGTTGGCCCCATGCCACATCAGTCAGAGGAGTCCTCAACCTGCCCCTGCTCACTCAATTACTGAGCACCACTCCATGAAGTCCTTTTACCAAGCCATTTATCAGTTACTGTATCCCCCTTCTTTTATGGAGTACCAGCACTGTGTGTCTGCTACTGATTTAAATAACCAGTTGCAACATATGGCCTTCCACCTGTCATGTTCTGTACGAACAGGGCCCACTTGAATCTGCTGTGAGGAAGGTGAAAAAAAACCCAACTGCACAAGGGCCAATATGGTGGAAAGGGAAAAATTCCTTTCCAGCCTCCCTCTATGGGACAGCTAGCATAATGCCCACAGTAGATATAGGTCATAACCTGGTATATTTACCACCAAAAATGGGGAGGGACGGTGTATGCTGCAAAATAAGAGGGGAGGGCCCCAGCACAGGGAGACCTTTTAAAATCCCTCATTTCTGGGTGATATGTCAGCCATCACACCGGCCTCCTTTCCAGCAGTTTTACATCCCCTGCCCCCGACCAAGCCATCAACAATCCCTCTCTTCCAGACAGCTAAACAACCCCATGGCTTAAGATGTTTGGTGTTGATTTCCTTCTTTCTTAGAGGCATACTGGAAGCCTACACTGCTTATTTTTGCTATGCGTCTCTCACCTGAAGAACACAGCCATTTCACTCAAATATAAAGTTGCAAATGCATTTGTTTTTCTCCTTTAAATGTACACAAATTATTAGCAGAAATACACTTAAAATGAATGTACCAAACAAAAAAGAACTTCGTGCCATGAGATTAATCGCTAGCCAAATTTCACTTTTGGGGGGAAGTGTATTACGTTCCTCACCTCTAGCATCTGGTATCATGGCCTAAAAATTCAAGTTGCTATTATAGGTGGGAAAATAACAGCCAATCCAAAACATGTTGCTATTTTTTTAACTAATACTCAATTTTTTCTGATATATTGATATTCTTCTTGAGACACATCCAATTCAGCACTCTTCTAGTTCAGAGTCACTCAAGTTCCTAGATGATAAAAGCAGCTACAGACTTTAGAGTGATTCTTAATCAGGAATATAAAAATCCCCTCAGTTTTTCCCACTATTTTAACAATCCTTTCCAAGTCATATCAATCACAGAGCTAGTAATATGCCTAATAATATCACAGTGAAATATATACTTCGGTGGTAATGGTTAGTTGATCAGATGATTCCCCTATGCAGAGGCTGGTAAGAGGAGGATGGCAATACCATTCCAAATATAATCTCCTATAAGATCATGATTTGAGTTTAAACATAGTTGTAGACATCCAGTTACCAGTTTGTAAAATTAAAATCACAGCTCCAAAAGATTGTAGGGACGGCACAATTATAGTCAGAGCAGTAACAACTGCAATAGGCTCAAATACAAAAGGATCCAATAAGCAATACTAAAGTCACAAACCAGTCTCCCATCATCATCACGCATCCTGTTATTTTTACTCACATGGTAGTAGGTGGTGTCTGGCCCAGGTGTGCCAATGACTTCTTGTCTTAACGAATCCATTTGTAAACTAGGCAGCAAGGAGTAGTGACTTGGACTATTATTCTTGTCTTTCTTTTTGGATTTTTTCCCTGTATCCTTTTTGCTACTCCTTTGAAACACGTAGTCATCTTGAGCTATTTTCTCATTGCTCATATAGCGAAGTAATGAGTTTTCTATTAAAAAAGTAATGAAAGACTGAATTGCAAATTATTTCACAAATGCCACTTTTTCTAAAATATACTGCATTCTTCTATTGCTAAGGGTCACACTCATTTTTGAAATCTTTAGTTTTGCTTCTTAAAACAAATCAGTTCCAAAAATTGTGTGTATATCATGGATAAGCTAACATAGCAGAAGTTCACTTAGGTTGGACAATGTTCAAAATTCATGTGAAAGAAACCATTAAAAAACTGTCCTCAGGTCCTCCTCCAATTACACAGTTTTTACTGTACTAAGACATCTCCAGTATTGTTCTTAGAAAAATACAACCAATGAAATCAGACTGAATAGGTAAATAAAATGGTATATAATTTACATTGACTATTTCACTTTACCTTGATTTTCCTCCTGGTGTCTATCCATCTGCTGAGTCTCATCTTATATTTGTAAAGCAAGATTCTTAGGAAAGGGACAGCTTTTTAACTGTGTGCACTCACTCTAAGAGCAATTAGTTTCTGATCCCTGAATACTTAAACCACCACAGTACAAATAATTCCTTTTGGTAATGGTAAGGGAAATTAAGGCAGTGGTATTTTGTTGCATGCAGTAAGTACATATTTTCTTTTTAGTGTACCATTGGAGTTTAAGAATTAGCAGTACTACAGCCTCAGAACTTCAGATTACAAGGTGTGAACATAGAACAGTGAAAGTGTAAAGGACAGTTTGTTAAAATATTGGTCTTTCCCTAGAGAGTATGCTTTTCTGGGGTGGGACCATATTTTCAGTTGTTGATACAGTGATAAGCACAACGGAGTCTCTGGGTACTGCTGCAATAAAATAATGCAGCAATGGGCATGTTTTCATAGAATCACAGAAAACTAGAACTGCCCTCACAACAGGACCAAGCATCTTCTAGACCACCCAGATAGCTGTCTATCCAACCTGCTCTTAAATATCTCCAGTAATGGAGATTCTACAACCTTGCTCAGCAATTTATTACAACTTTAACCACTCTGCCAGTTAGGAAGTTGTTTTTTTTTAATGTCCAACCTAAACTTTTCCTGCAATTAAAGCCCATTGCTTCTTGTCCTATCCTCAGAGGCCAAGGAGAACAAGTTTTCTCCCTCTTCCTCATAACCTTCTTTTAGGTACTTGTAAACCACTATCACATCCCCTTCTCAGCCTTCTCTTTTCGAAACTAAACAAACCAAATTCTTTCAGTCTTCCCTCATAACTCATATTCTCTAGATCTTTAATCATTCTTGTTGCTCTTCTATGGACCGTCTCCAATTTCTCCACATCCTTCTTGAAATGTGGTGCCCAGAACTGGACACAATAATCCTACTGAGACCTAATCAGCACAGAATGGAGTGGAAGAATGACTTCTCATGTGCTGCTAAAAACACTCTCATTAATGCATCCCAGAATCATGTTTGTTTGCTTTGCTTTGGGCTGAATATGGGGTAGCTGGGTGAAATTCTATGGCCTTTTTTGTACAGATAGACTAGATGTTCTGATTGTCCCTTCTGGTTTCAATGTCTAGGAATATGTTGGATGGATGCACGGTGGAATTCTGCAACTGAACCTCTCATCTGAGGAACATCTCATCTCTGATCTACCTCTAGCTGAGCCCTCCTAGCTCCCTTTAGGATTTTTTCAGCCAAAAATAACAATCCACGAAGGCAGGCAGGCTTAAAATAACCAAGTTAAATGTGTATCACAAGAGTTTAAAAAAAAAACAAAACAACTTTTATTTTATGAAACTCTAGCGCCAGTTTCAAAAGCTGTGTCTACACTGCACTTCGGAAGATGCTAATGAGGCACTGACATGAATATGCAGTGCTTCATTAGTATAATGGCATCCCGATGAGATTTGAAAGTGCTGCTGTGGGAACACATGCCGCCCGTGTAGACATGGGCCTTTCAAAAGGACCCCCCTGACTTCGAAAGCCCCTTCTTCCTATTTGGTTTTAGGAAGAAGGGGCTTTCGAAGTCAGGGGGGAGGTCCTTTCAAAAGGCCCCTGTCTATATGGGCGCTGCGTGTTCCAAAAGCAGCACTTTCAAATCACGCATGGCTGCAATTATGCTAATGAGGAGCTGCATATTCATGTCAATGCTTCATTACCATCTTCCCAAGTGCCTCATTAACATGTTCCCTCCAAAATGAGGAGGCATGTGTAGACACAGTTAAAGAGGGTCGATGGCACTTCCTTCAAACAATGCAATGTCACAGTATAGTTAAAAACAGCCAAACTGAATTGACCTTCCTCTGCCATGTAGATTCCCCAGGTCCTATACACAGGGAACGCAGCTGTGAACAAAATCAAGTATACATAATGAAAAATGAGAAGATATTAAGATTATGTTAACAGAAATCCACAATTTAAGGGAGGAATCACGTGAGGACTTGTGTTGAGGTAAGCTCATTACAATTTAACTGAGGCTAAGAAAAACATATGACATCGTGCAATATTAGTGCCCCAGGTCACTTACCTCTTCTACTGTCTCTTTTTATCTTATTGGGATCTTCGTAATCCCCTACCCAGTTATATTCCACTGGCATAGAGATAGGTCTTAGTTTTCCTAAAACAGGGAAAAAATGGTTTTATGCCATCTTCTCATAATGTCTTGTAGAACTAAAAATATTGAAAATGATACATTAATATGCTAATCCTACAATAATTTATTTATTTTTGGAAAAGATCCAGTAAACCAGAAAAGAGGTTAAAACACAAGCCCATTCAATCCATTATTGTTAATGGTTTAAGTGGAAGTTCAATATTTCACGGTAGTTTTAAAAAAAATTAGGAAACAAACAACCTCAGCGACATAGAAGAAAAATCTCTCGATAACAGACTTCAAACTCAAGGTTTAGATGGAGTTTCTTCCAAGCATGTAAAGGCGTACAAGTCATTTCCTCTTAGCAGCATCTGTTAGTTATTCTGTATTGCACTTTGATATAAAGAAAATTGTTTGTGAAATGAGATTTCGATCTCGGACTAAATGATATTAGACTTATAACCATATTAAAAAAAGTACCACAAATGGTAACTTTGCCTCTATCTTAGTAGACGAATCAATGTTAATATTCAGAAGTTTTGATCTGAAAGGGATGAGAGTATTTTCAAAAGCATTTCTTTCCTTTTAAGAAAGCTCCAAAAGTACAGATGGAAAAGAGTTTGCACAATGTAATTCCTAGCTTTTTCAGAAGAACTGAAATATTCAACAAATTAAATAATGTACCGATAAAAGGTACAATCTCCTCGCATGTACTGAAATATCTGACAATCTGCATACAAATTGTTTTAAACTCTTTTACAAAAGGAAAGAATTCTAAGTTTTTGTTTACCAATGCATTTGTCACAATTCCTAACAGTATGAGCACATTTTTAGTCTCAAAACACAGCAGAACTCAAATGAAAATAACCTGGAAAGTATTAGTAATTGACATTACCAAAAAGATTTCTGTAAAAATATATGCAGGAAGACAAGCTCTACAGTTACACTGAAAACAAATATTCAAGCATGACTGCCAACCCATTCAAATGTTTCCACTTACAGTATTATTAAAATCATGCTATGTGTTTTGTACACTGAAGAGGCTATTGAGAATCATCAAAAAATAAATAATACAATATAGAGGAATAGCCCGAAAAAAAATTCTGTATTGGCAATGGGCCCAAATTAAGAATACATCGCTGGTCAGGCAATCATTTAAGTACTGTGTGTGCTTACCTTTAAGCATGTGCTTAAGTACCATCCAAGTTACTGCTCCACTGAGACACATTCTGAAGTGCTTTCCTGAATAGCAGTGGTGGGCAACCTGCAGGGTTTCATGTGTGGCCCATGAAACATTTTGTTTATTGTCGTCTACATGCAGATTTGCCAGATTCTACTGGTTTCTGTCTGTGCAATTTTTTCATACTAGTATTACTGAAGTGATGTGCATGTAAAGTAAGGGCATGTGAACTGAGGGGGTGTGCTGTGCACACAATATTGACTGCAAGAGCTGTGTGCGCCTTCTGCACTCAACCAATGCACTGTAACAGTTCACTCAGCAAACCCTGCACGTTATACGTACACCAGTGCAGTTAGCAGAACTACCCTGCCCAGGGATACCATCTTGCTACGACAATCTTGCGGCCCACTGAGATAGATGGGCCACTCATGTGGTGCACACTCTTGTCTAGGTTGCCCATTGATGCTGAATAGGGATAGTGTTGAACTGTGCCTAAAGTAGCACAATTATACATGCCTATATTTACACAATTAAGAATTTTCACATTTACTTCTCTGGAAATTTGAACTCAAATCATACTCAACAGGTGCTGATTTTTAATGTCATGTATTTATTCATGCATGAACTGCCCACTGAGCTGCCTAAATGATCTCCTTCCCATGATGGAAAATTTCATTCATCTGGCAATCTCCTCTTCAACTCACGTGGACCCTTTACTCCTACTGTCCCTAAGGAGCACACTCAGGGAAACGTATAATTTGGGGTGTAAGCTGAAGCTCTCAGAGGTCATTTAGCAATAACCATTGTAGCAGGGTCACAGCAGCAGACCCTGGGTGGAAGGCAGCCCAGAATCCAGCCTGGGTCAGGGAAAAGACAGAAAGAGTTAATTAAGCTCCCAGGTGGCGGCAACTGGGAGTGGTACAGGTAATCATTTAGCACAGGTCATCAGTTAGCAAGGTCCAGCTGAGCTAACTGCAGGGAGGCTTAAAAGCAGGGAGGCAAACAGCGCAAAGGGAGGAGAGAGGGGAGAGGAGCATGAGAGATGCTGTGAAGGAAGTAAAAGTAGCAAGAATGGATCAGGAGAAGGAGAAGTGTGCCGACAGCAGGGCCAGAGAAGGAGGAACGTTGGGCTCCCCTCCCCAAGCCTGGCCAATAGATCTGCTAGGGAAAGAGGCCTGAGCCAAGGCGGGGAGGCACCTTGCCAATGTGCACTGGAGAACTAGTCAGAAACCTAACCTTGAAAATAGTAAAAAAAACAATATTTTCATTTCTGAAAAATAATTAAATATTTTTGAACTCAACTGAAGGAGGAATTTAAAAAAGATTTTATCATGCTATTGATGATGATCTTGAGCTGAAAACAATCCTCTGGACTTTCCACACTCTTGTAATTCATTACAAAACAGAACAATTTGGTTTGGTTTTACACATTTCTGTGAAATCAACCAGTGATATTCAGATTCTGTCCATAAAACCTGTGTTGATAAATTAAGTGCTGTAAGCTTTGGTGTATTTTATTGAATGGAACATCAATACTCTTAGAACATAGGCCTATTTTAGCTAAGAAACAGTGAAAAGTATTGCACAGTAAAGTGTACACAGGAGCAAGAAATTAAATTACCACCAACTAATGAAGATGAAAGGGTCCGCAGAAGGATTACATAATCCCACTGTTTCCAAGCACTAACTGTGAGCTACATATTTATAAACTCAGTTCAGACAGTGGCAATTGGGAAAAGTATCATGCAGCACAACTCACCTGCTGGCAGATCTCTAACCACCCAGTGTTTCTGTGTACCTGAACTTTGGCCCTATCTATGCTAGATCTGTGGCATTCAAAGGCTAATACAGCTCAGGACATAGGTGCACTCTGTAGTTGTAACTAAACATCCAATTTTAACAGATGTAACTTAGTTGTGTAATTCCTCGAGCATTTTAGAGCTGTAACAAAAAAATGTGCAAATCAGAGGGATGATGCATGTGCTGATAGGGGGCTGAATGTGCTGACATTTTGAACCTAGTAGAAGTTTGGCACCAGCCTCAGACAAGTGATACAAAGTAGCAAGACACTGTCATTATGACCCATTCAGTATGCTGGATATGTATAGAGACCAATTAAGCAACTGATTTAGAAGATGGAAGTCTAGTAATGTAGCTCAGTTAAAGGCAACTTAACTACCATTTTCTGCTACTAAAATGGTCAATAGAGAAGTGAAGTGAAAAGATATTACCAGTTTCTTTTAATGATATACAAATTTTGGGCTTCTCTCCCAAGAGTATAATCACGTAATGATTAGAAAATGAACTACAATTATCCAGCTAACAGAACATTTTAATAAAACCATGATTGCTACTTTCACTTCTACCCAAGCTAGAAACACCATACGAAAATACGTATGCCTGGTTTTATGTAAAATAATATGGAGTTATCACACTGCAACAACAGTTTAATTTGAAGCAAAAACACAAAGGGCAAAAAATCCTCTAGATAACCTGGTATTCTGCGACAGTGTAGGCTAGCTATGGTGCAGTCACAGACTTTGAGAAAATATTGTATCCATGTGGCTCAGAACAATATATTAGAGAATTTGATGGCTGAAGCCTATTATAGGATTGACATACATGGAAAATTCACCTTCAGACTTTCTAGAGATATTTTAGATGCAGAATGCATTTAAACTACATTTTATTTTGATATCAATATTAACAATAACTAGATTTAGGGAAGGCAAATAGGTGAGAAGAAACTTTGGTCCCTACAGTGAGTATTCTTTTCAACAGAAAAAAAATAAGCGTCACTATATGCAAAGAAACATGTTTTCTTCAGTGATTTTGAGTCAACTGTTGACAAATCCTCAAAAATAATGAAGAACAAAATTCTGAAGTGCACAAAAATATCCCAGTGAGGGCACTTCTCTGCACGGTCATCTTAGTTTAAAAAAGTGTTCTCTGAAACCAGAGCATGAATGGAATAATTCTTACGTATCTGGGTTCACTCTGGGAATTTTTCTTTATGAATAAAGTGAGTGAAACAGATAAACTTCAAAGTACCATATGACATTTTTCTGGATTGCTCAGAAGTCTGTATTGTCACATTTTATTTTACTGCAGGGGGAATTATTATTCTTAAAATAGTAAGGCCCATACTCATCCATTCTCATGAAAGAACAGAGAGAAATAAAATCAGAGGCAATAACAGTAGGGACAGCAGAACATGAGAAAGTAAATAACTGTGTTCAGAGCATCATTAAAATACTTGCACCTTATGGACATTTTTTTGGTGGTTAAACATTCAATGCAATGGTCACAACCAACATATATTTTTTCAAAAACAAAAACAAAAACAAACAACCCCCTCCCAAAAAAAAAACAAAAAAAAAACCCCAAAAAACCCTAAGGCTTCAATGTACGTGTTTCTCCAACTGAGTTAAGATACTCAAACATTGATATGACATTTTGCTCATCTCTTCAGGTTTTAAAGGTCCTTAGGTCTCATGTTGCCATCACTCCCTTTGGTTGCTGTAACTAAATCATGCTGGTTTCCTCAGTTACAATTGCAGCCAGTGGGGATTATTATTTTTCAAAGGAATTCTGGGGGATTCTATATTACCACACCCTGTAATTTTTTTTTTTTTTTCTTTACACATAGGGTGATTCTACACAAGGAACTAACTTTGAAGTTAGGCACTACATCGTAGTAGCCAGCAGAAAGCCTGCACACATTTTCCCTTATTTTGAAGTTAACTTCAGATAGGGAGCCCAACTTCAAAGTCCTTATTCCATTCCTGGGAATGGAGTAGTGCCCTACTTTGAAGTTTAACTTCAAAGTAGAGTGTGTGTAGATGCTCTGTTTTGAAGTTGCTTACTTCGAAGTTTTATTTTGAAGTTATTTTTGTAGTGTAGACACAGCCATAGAGAACAATCACTGACTTCCACTCGTTTTGAATCTTTCCTTTAAAAAAAAGCGAGAATTGGGATAAAACTAATAACTGTCTTTTACAATACTCCAGGACCTTTCTCCTACACTCCTCTCTTTTTAAAAAGCACTTTGTATAAACAGGTACATCTTTATTAAAATTCATCCTTTAATATTCTGAACGTGTATTACACAAAATGCTGAGAACATTTTACACAGCTTGAGTCAGTTTGCACCTTCTCTCCCAACAGATTTCAAAAGCTTGGCTGCTACCAAGGACTGAGTATGGTGTTCTCAAATCTGTACATTGTGATAAATTAATTCTACTTTGTTTTCTCCTTAGAGGAATGTGGCATCAAGATTATCATGATGATTCCAATGCGCTGAACAGTATTACAACAGTCAAAACATCTTGTTAAGAGCAGTCTGATTCTCTACATAAGTTATGCTCCATACATTCTGATTATTTTTTGGAGATCACCAAAAACTTAGTAGAGTTCCTTGTTTGGCCACTGAAAACCAGAAAGACTAAGGTAAATTATAAGAGTGGCGGCACATGCAGGAGGGAGTGGGCACAGACTGACTTGTCACTGAAATGTCTCAATCTGATTAATCACTATATAGCAGTGGCGAGAACACCACTGGCATAAGTCCAATATGAAATTGGGCAGTGAGGACAATTCCACAAACAGATACCTTGGCTGGACTTAAAACAGAGAGTACATGACCCTTTATGGTACCTGTTGGTGCACTCCTAACTTGCTTCCACATCCTAGGAATGTCTGAACTTTTAGGAGGAACAGAACCAAAGTTCTATATTGGTGCTTTGAAAATGCACTACTTCATCTAATGCAAAATCTCCATTAGAGTGATAGCTCCAATAGGCTACGTCTACACGTGAAGCCTACATCGAAGTAGCCTATTTCGATGTGGCGACATCGAAATAGGCTATTTCGATGAATAACGTCTACACGTCCTCCAGGGCTGGCAACGTTGATGTTCAACATCGATGTTGTGCAGCACCACATCGAAATAGGCGCTGCGAGGGAACGTCTACACGCCAAAGTAGCACACATCGAAATAAGGGTGCCAGGCACAGCTGCAGACAGGGTCACAGGGCGGACTCAACAGCAAGCCGCTCCCTTAAAGGGCCCCTCCCAGACACAGTTGCACTAAACAACACAAGATCCACAGAGCCGACAACTGGTTGCAGACCCTGTGCATGCAGCATGGATCCCCAGCTGCTGCAGCAGCAGCCAGAAGCCCTGGGCTAAGGGCTGCTGCACACGGTGACCATAGAGCCCCGCAGGGGCTGGAGAGAGAGCGTCTCTCAACCCCTCAGCTGATGGCCTCCACGGCGGACCCCGCTATTTCGATGTTGCGGGACACGCAACGACTACACGGTCCCTACTTCGACGTTCAACTTCGAAGTAGGGCGCTATTCCCATCCCCTCATGGGGTTAGCGGCTTCGACGTCTCGCCGCCTAACGTCGATGTTAACATCGAAATAGCGCCCAACACGTGTAGCCATGACGGGCGCTATTTCGAAGTTAGTGCCATTACTTCGAAGTAGCATGCACGTGTAGACACGGCTATAGTGTGATAAGGATTATAGCTGAGGTTTTTAAAGGAGCCTAAAAATGTTAGATGCTCAGCTCATACTAGAATTCTTTTGTAAATCCCATCCTAATATCTTCTATGGGACAGCCACTAGAGACGAGGTGGGCAATAAGCAGCCCCGAAGCCAGACACGTTTTACCAGGGCTAGCTGCTGGTAAGCCCACAGACGCTTTATTGCCTGAGCATCTGCAGGTATGGGCCACTCCACGTAGCTCCCATTGGTCAGGAATATCAAACTGTGTGGCCAACAGGAGCTGAAAGCAGTGCAGCTGTGGATGCTCAGACAAATAAAGTGTCTGGTTGCCCATTAGCTGCTAACCCTGGCAAACTGCATCTGGCCTGCAGGCTGCCTGTCGTCCACCCTTGCATGAAGGGAGACTCGAAGGGGTTTGAAAGTTGATCCAACAGAGGGTAAGAGAGTTGTGAATATTTTTGTGTACTGTCACACATTTGTATGCTCCATGTTATAAGACCAAAGCTGCGTCTACACGTGCACGCTACTTCGAAGTAGCGGCAGTAACTTCGAAATAGCGCCCGTCACGTCTACACATGTTGGGCGCTATTTCGAAGTTGAAATCGACGTTAGGCGGCGAGACGTCGAAGTCGCTAACCCCATGAGGGGATGGGAATAGCGCCCTACTTCGACGTTCAACATCGAAGTAGGGACGTGTAGACGATCCGCGTCCCGCAACATCGAAATAGCGGGGTCCTCCATGGCGGCCATCAGCTGGGGGGTTGAGAGATACTCTGTCTCCAGCCCTTGCGGGGCTCTGTGGTCACCGTGGGCAGCAGCCCTTAGCCCAGGGCTTCTGGCTGCTGCTGCTGCAGCTGGGGGTCCGTGCTGCATATACAGGGTCTGCAACTAGTTGTTGGCTCTGTGTATCTTGCACTGTTTAATGAAAGTGTGTCTGGGAGGGGCCCTTTAAGGGAGCGACTTGCTGTTGAGTCCGCCCCGTGACCCTGTCTGCAGCTGTGCCTGGCTCCCTTATTTCGATGTGTGCTACTTTGGCGTGTAGACGTTCCCTCGCTGTGCCTATTTTGATGTTGGGCTGAGCAACGTCGAAGTTGAACATCGACGTTGCCAGCCCTGGAGGACGTGTAGACGTTATTCATCGAAATAGCCTATTTCGATGTCGCAACATCGAAATAAGCTATTTCGAAGTTGGGTGCACGTGTAGACGTAGCCCAAGTGTTGCTTTAATCACATTCATCACAACTTCACATCAAGACCTGAAGATGAGCTATGTGGAGCTTGAACACATCTCTTTCACCAGCAAAAGTTTGTCCAGTAGAAGATATTACTTCACTCACCATACCACGCTCATTACTAGATGGTGATATTCAGAAGGTATAGAGGAGTACTGAGTAATGTCATTACTGGGACAATATATTAATAATATATTAACCTCATGCCAAGAGTGATCTATTAAAATTAAAATGTTATTACTGTTCAGATACTTTATGGTCTGCAAGAATTCACATAATATTATACAGTCATACTTCATTTTTAGAAACCAGGAAAAGCCCAGGAGAAGATGCATACAACATTTGGAAAAAACCCAATCACATAAGATGGAACAAGCAGGCACTGTCACTGGGCAACGTGTAGATCTGCATTGGTTTAAATCAGAGGACTCTTACTAATATAGCTAGTTTTAGGACATACGAAATGTGTGTCATTATGCAAAGAACCACTTGCATTTTGTTTCCTTGAAAACCCTTGTAAATAAATTTGTTATTGGTTACTTTCCTGTCAAAATGGTACTCAAAAGTTATATCTTGCATTCCCTGTGAGAAGTTATAAACTGGGTTAAGGATAGAAATCCAATAATTTGTAAGGTGAAGCTGATAACATTAAGTACAACTTTCTGCACATAAAAGTCATTTGTCTGGTCATCATAAAGAATGTGAGATTGGAATAATTTCCCATTTTTACACTTGAAATCACTCAGCAGCTTTTTTTTTTTTGTACCCAACACGAAAAGCATTTAGATTAAGATTTTTCTATAACAATGACAGAGATAGATGGACAGTAACAGAGAGTAAGCCGTGCTAGTCTATATACTATCAAAACAAAAAGCAGTCAAGTAGCACTTTAAAGACTAGCAAAGTAGTTTATTAGGTGAGTTTCGTGGGACAGACCCACTTCTTCAGACCATATCCAGACCAGAACAGACTCAATATTTAAGACACAGAGAACCAAAAACAGTAATCAAGGAGGACAAATCAGAAAGAGATAATCAAGGTGAGCAAATCAGAGAGTGGAGGGGTGGGGGGGGAAGATCAAGAATTAGATTGAGTTAGGTATCTTCCCCCCCACCCCTCCACTCTCTGATTTGCTCACCTTGATTATCTCTTTCTGATTTGTCCTCCTTGCTTACTGTTTTTGGTTCTCTGTGTCTTAAATATTGAGTCTGTTCTGGTCTGGATATGGTCTGAAGAAGTGGGTCTGTCCCACGAAAGCTCACCTAATAAACTACTTTGCTAGTCTTTAAAGTGCTACTTGACTGCTTTTTGTTTTGATAGAGATAGGTGGGTTAGTCTGTATTCTATTGAAACAAAAAAGCAGTCATGTAGCATTTTAAAGACTAACAAAGTAATTTATTAGGTGATGAGCTTTTGTGGAACAGACCCACTTCTTCAGATCATAGCCTTACCAGAATAGACTCAATATACAAAGCACAGAGGTCCAAAAATTGCTATGATCTGAAGAAGTGGGTGTGTCCCATGAAAGCTCATCACCTAATAAATTATTTTGTTAGCCTTTAAAGTGCTACATGACTGCTTTTTTGTTTTCCTATAACAAAATTCAGAAAAACAGAAATATCAGATGGAGACACGCATTCTCTATTACATTCTCTATTATAAACCAAAAAAAACTCAACAAGGAGATTTGAATTATCCTTATTAGAACAATGCTGTACCGTAGGTTGGAGTGCTCTCTCTCCTTCCCGAGCCACTTGCTCTTCCTTTCTCATATTCATAGCAATACAAGACTGCATCTTCTTCAACCACATTAAAACGCTTCCGATACTCCTGGTCAAGAAATGAATTTGGAGATTCGGAACCCTTATGAACTGGTTTGCCCACTATGTGCCTGCCAATATCATCGCATGGAAGATTCCCCTTTTCATCCCTGTAGTAAACAAGAGAGATGCTGAATGAATTGAGACAGGACATTTTTTGTATTGGACTTTTTTTTTTTTTTTTTTTTAAAAGAGTGTGGGTGCAAATCACTATTTATATGATTGGGAAACAGACAAGATAGACTAGCTGTTAGCGCATCGGTTACAGTTTACTTCCACAGCAAAACTCCGCAACATCTCTGGGTAGTCATGCCTATTGTACTATTATTTGTGGTGAGTAATAATATAAAAATATTTTACATATATTTAATATGCATTTAAAAGTGTCTAGGTCCCCCATCTCCATTTTTGATTTTGATTAGGGGTGCAAGAACTTATTTGATTTTTGATAAGGGGTGTGAGAACATATTTTGAAAACCAAAGGGGTGCAGGTTGCAGTAAAGGTTAAGAACCACTGGACTAGAGCCATGGTCCTTGGGGGGGCTGCAGTACTAAACAAACTGTCCAACATATCTCTTTGAATTCACTTCAACTGCAACCTGAATTAACTCCTCCTTAATCATTAAAACCCTGTACATATTGACCTTCTGGACATGTTGCAGAGCCCTTCCCTTCTTCCTGGTCTTTGGAAAAGGAAAGTGAATAATGAGGGCTTATATGTTTTGCAAAGTAAGTGACTATTTGGATTTTTTAAACTTAGCATTTTTTGTTTTTTCAGGTAAACAGATTATACTTTCTTATTCTTTTATTTTTTAATGTTTCAGAGGTCCCTGGAGTTATGAATAGACAACTTTATGCTGTGAATGAAAATTAAGTGCTCAGAATTGGAGAGAACTGCACCACTTACTGGGTCACAAATACCAGCGCCTGCAGCCCTCATTCAAGATCAGCCTTTAAAGAACTCATCCCTGCATGTTTAGCTTTGCTTAGATTATGAGTTATAATCATAGTTTAAGAATCTATTGCTGCTATGAACTCCTTAATTTGAGGGATGGAAAGATTATTTCTGGAGTTCATAATCTTGGATTCTATATCTATTGCAATAAAGTCCTGAGAGACCATAAAATGAGAAAAAATGGCAACTGAAGTCTTTGACCCATCTAAGACAGCTAAACCCCAACCTGTACTGAAGATGTAATCCCAAACAACAGATGCAACAGTCAAAGCATAATAGCAAACTTTCCACATGCCACTGGGGAACAAATACAGTATCTTTAGCCCAAAAACCCAAGGCCTTAACTGTAAAGAAGACTAGTTTGTTAGCTATGATAGAATTTATAGTCTCTTTACAGGCATTGTAAAAAACCTAGGATCACAAAATAAATCACCTTAAAACCACAAGTTTTTGGAACTGAAATTCTTCATTTCTAACTCTCATGCCTCACATATGCAATTCAACTAGCAACAGTCATGCCTGTTTGCTGCCATCATTTGTTACATATTGACACCCAATTGTTAAATATGAACCACAGATGCTCATACCAAATTTTTGCTTTGCTGTATCTGGTGTGGAAGAAATCTATAAAAGTATTGGCTAATGTGTGTACGGGACTCTCTGTTTGAATAGACTATATGCATTTTAAATGACTGTCTCACAAGAAGATAAACCCCAATACTTTCTCCAATAAACATCTTCCCTTTCAGGTGACATACATAGTTTCACTGGCAATTCTAGTCTCTGCTGTTTGCAGCTATAGTCAGACTCAAGGTGATATGAATACAGGGAAATACAACATGCATCAAAATAGTGAATCACTATTTTCCTTCAGTAATAAAAGAATTACTGCTTTTCTTGTAGTCAACCAAGAATGCTAACAGTAATGGTAAATCAGGAGTGCGTCCCCAGTTTATATATGATATACAAAATAAAAATAAAGACCTATATAAACACATAAAATTATGAACAAAAGACTGCTGACATGCCAGAAAAGCCTTTCAATCAAGTCATATTATGCAACATATTATGTGATGGGTTTGTGAAGTGAACTACAGTTCAATAGGATTAAGCTGACAAAAAGATTACAGAAATGCACTGGTTACTCATACTACAAGCTTAGCTTCCTAGGTGCACTGAACTGATAAGTTATTGATATAGCGTTGGTCTATACCAACACAACCATCATTTTTATGTTTAGAATAAACAATATAAAGGATGAATGTTTAAGCATCACCTCTTCTGGTTATAGATGAACTACAAGGTGTTGAAGTAGGATTGCACATTAATTGGTTTTGCACAGCATTTTTAATTTTCTAATTTAATAATATAGTAAAACAAACAGTCTCAATAAGAAATTTATATATATTACTCCTTTGGGGCCAGAAACGTATTTTATCTTCCGTTTCCAAGATAAAAGGTCTATAGTCTATTAAGTTTTCATCTAAGGAGAAACCTGAAGAACTCTGACTGCTTTATATGTTTTTCTTTTAGCCTGATCTGGTTAAATGAAACCTTCAAGGCCCAGAGGTACTTTTTCTGATAACACAATGTCCTTGCAGTAGCCTTGCATAGAAGTATGGTGTCTTCCAGTTACCAATGAAATAAAGACATATTTATTCTATATGAGATTTCAAGCAAAAAGCCTGGCATCCTTTCTTTTTAACTAGAAGAAAAAAAGCCTTAATATTGCCTGTACTGTGGACTAATTGAAATAAGAGTTTAAGCAAGGGCTAGCTAGGCTGCACACTACATAGTGACAGCATGCAATTTTTTTCTAAAAGTGAAAGATAATGGAGAGACCACGAATGAATTACAAGACTCAGTTGAGGACTTTATAGAAAAACTGTGACATCATCAAAACCATGACCCAGAAGTTTAGTATCCTGCCTTAGAAGGCTTTTACAATATCAGTGGAGAGTAAGGTTTTCTCATAAAAACACAGTTTTCTCCCACTGCCCCCTACTAATTTAAGTTGACATGCACCTTAGCCTTGGATAACCCATGCGAAAACTTTGTCAACCTCAGACAATTTTATCAGTTGGTGGAAGAGTCAGTGCTGAGTGACTATAACCACACCTCACTCCCAGGAAATTTGCATGTTTCTCTCCCAGCATGGACCAGGAAAGGTAATAAAAGTTTGTGGGGGGTTGGGGAAGTCTTTTTAATCATTACTTGATCATATAGTGTACTTCACACTTTCAAGAAAAATCTGTTCCATTGAACCATGTTTTCTTGCTATTCTCATTGCATTCTAAGGCAGAGGTATAGCACGCAATGCACATTTTACTAATGTACTTTTATGCTACCACACAGTGGTTTTAAAACTTTTTGTATTGTGAGCCCTTTCACAGAGAAAATCTTTGAGGGTGCCTCCTTTATGAATTACAATCAAGGAGTGGGTTAATTTAATTTAATGGGCATTTGGTGCTGTCAGACACATGAAATGACAGCTTGCGACCCTCACATAACCATCTTGTGACTTCTGAGGGCTTACTATCCCTAGTTTGAGAACCCCTCCTCGAATATCGATACAGGAATACTGGAAAGGAACGACTTGGTATAACTGAACTGAATGAGTGGTAATGGGCCAGCAAAGGACAGTGTGATAAATCAAGGGATAAACCTGCTGCTGTTCTTCTGGCTTGAAACTGGAGGCTGACAGCTCAGTCAGAAGGAAAACATTTTATGACACAGGAAGTCAGCTGGAGACAGCAATGAAGGTGGCTGTCTAAGTTCAGAGTGACATATATATTCAAGGGAACAATTGGGTAGCTACTGAATACACAATGAAAGTCATGCTCATGCCTCAAATACTGCCCTAGCAATTTGCTCCTATGTTCTTATATAAAATGTACCTAAAAAAAGAATTACAATGGCCATAGAAAAGTAGCAATCAATTCCAGTAAGAGCCTCTCCCTCTTTAGTTCACATTTTACTCTGGAGAGTCCGATTTCAATCCACATCTTCAGACACGATAGCAGACATCATAGACACAAAGTATTTTTTCTAGCTTTGCTTCAGGGTTTAAGACAAACTTTCACTACGAGGGATTAGGACGACACCATCATGGGACACATTAGCCCATATTTACTTTTTCTGAGAATCTTGTAGCTTTTCCAGCACTACATGGCAGGGGACAGTGCAGGAGGCACAACGCTGAACCCAGGAGATCATGGTCCTGATCCAGTGTAGTCACTCTTACATGTCTAACTAGTCCAACTCTGTGGGAAAATATCAGATGTCTCCCTCCTCCAATCCATACATATGAGTAGAGACTTCCCACAAATGTAATGATTTTAATTTTCTTAATTATTTTCTTAAATTTGTTCCACTGTTCAGTCATTTTACCAGTCCCATTCTTTGTCCATAAACTGTATGAACCCACAACAAGCTCATTTGTCTTTTTACCTGGGAACGTAAGGCTCTGCTGGAGGAGGGGGTATATAGAGATCCTGGAGTGCCGAACTGTCCCTTTTAGTGGGTGTGCTGATAGTGCTGGATGGTGTAGCAACACTGCTCGTAGGGCTTCTAGGAATAAGCGGCTGGTTAACATAAAGAGAGAAAAAAAACCGACATGGGTATCTATAATAAGAGCATATTCTTATTTTCATAGTAAGATTAAATTTAAAGACAAACTTGGCACACACTTGGAAAAGAAATTCTAAAAATGTGTAGTTTGATGTTATATAATTGTTTTAAACTACCTGAAAAACATTTATATTAAAGAGAAGGAATATAAACAGACCCTCTTCACACCTTTTCTCCGCCCCTCTTGCTTAGGACAAGAAATCTACTGCCAATACCAGTAAAAACTGTTGCACATGGACACCATGCAGAGTATCATTAATGCACATTACCCAAAAGCTAATGGTCTGTGTAACTTAACTCATTAACATGAAAACTGCTGTTTTTTCATAAAGGTGTTTTTATATATATTAAATATATGTATAATATATAAATTTAAATATGTTCTTCACATTCAAAAATACCTGTGATATTATGGAAGAAATAACCATGGACGTTTCAGTTTTTCACCATATTTGGATATTTTAGCTCTGACTTAATATCTTCTACACAGAAATATTATGATACAGAGCCAAGGGGAACAAATACTTTTTCACGCTTCCTTTGTTGTTGAGCATTTTATACCCTACCCAAGCCTTAGTCAGGCACTTGCTGGCAAAGCCTGGAATTGAGCTACCACTACAGCTGGGGTTGGAATGCTCTCTCTCTCTCAATGACTCTGATTAACAACTCTATCAGTTCTCACACATCTTTCTCTGAGTGTGAGCCAGGGATGTACAGTGAAGAAAATAAGAGACACTGCAGTTTGTTCAGCCTTGCAATATTTCTGCTTACTAACATTCAGTTTTGGCTTTTATGCTAACTACACACCAAAAAGAAAGTAAATGTCATTATTTTGATCCATGCTGAGTAATTCTAACATTAAAAATGTGTTGGTTTTAATTTTTCTTCGATTTTAAAGTGCTTGCTCCCTTTCCATTTGATAAAAAGGAAAAGCGCCTTGAAGAATAAATCTGAAAGGCTTGGAAGTACACAGTGGCCAAAAGAGCTATAGATTCCTCAAATACATCAGTGCTTTAGGACAGAACTATTTCATGTTGTGCTTAGACCAGAAAAAAAACTACGAGTTCAGGCCAAAAGGACAGTATGCATAGAAGAAACTTCCATAAGCTCTGTAAAGAATAAATTGTGACAGGCCGATAGGGCACTTCTGTAAAGACTAATCAGCTGTCTTTCTTCATATATTAACCATGACAGTTCTGCAGTTTACCTAGACTGCAGCAAACCCTGACGATTTAAAAACAGACCTTCCAAATTTTCACCCTCTGTAAGACAGCAATGAGCTGCTGTTTTCCTGCTAAATCAATTTTCAATTTTTCACAATAGTGATGTAATTGGATACATCAAAATTGTCTGCATATTACTGTAATATTTTCATTTTGTATCTTTAAGTGTTCTTAGAATCACATGTATCATTCAAGAGATCTGAAACATCTCACAACCATGAAAAGAAATTCTGTGCCACAGGGTATTTTCAAAATGCTACTCTGGAGGGCTATCGTGTTTAGACTTCATTCTAGAAATTTTTTTGGTCAAATGTTACTCCTACATTGTGTTTTTGGAATATTAACTTTATGGTCCTTTTAAGTCCTGCCCACTGACTTTTTATAATCTATAACCTTTATAACCTATAAAAAATGCCACACTGAAGTGTTTGCTTTTTTTTTTTTTTTTTTTTTTTTTTTTGCAATTTAGGTATTCTAAAATGCTGAAATGAATGTGCGTCCCTCGCACACCGAATCTGTAAAGGAACAAAAAATGAACAACATACACATACACAAACTACAACCTCTGTTTCAGGAATAGTGGGCAGGGGAAACAAGACAAACAGGAAGGAATGGGTAAAAGACCTTATGACTACTAAAAGCAAACCGAGAGCCTGAAATTGGTTTCAGAATTTCTACAAAACAAAACAAAAACCCCATCCTGAACTAAGACAACAGAACTGTCATTGTGGAAAATTCCAACTATGAAAACTAAATCTGAATCCCTGAACCATCTATTAAAGAGAAGAATTTGCAGTGTTTTTTTCAGGTTGAGTGTCAAGGGGAGTGAATTTTCCTTTCAGGACACTGCCAGTTGGCACCTCAGTGCCCTTGATTCACTAGGCTGGAGGTGCAGAGAACTGACAAACACTTTCCCTGCGTGTTGACCAAGATGACCCTCCAGACTTTATATATGTACGTTAGGCAGACCCAGTTTCTGCTAAAGCTTTGTTGTAATCTGGCAGTCCTAGGAGGATCATTTCCTAGTAGGGAGTACAAGATTTGGTTAAGGTAATACAGGTTTATTAGTTAGCTTGCTGTTCAAACTAGTTCTGATAATGGGCTTTGAGTATTTGATGGTTTCATGAGTCTTTAAGGATGCAAGATTTTGGACTCTCCACTGTTCAGGTCAGAGTGGAAAATATGATGTTTAGCCCACCAGTGAACAGTGCACGCGTGCATGTGTACATATAAATCCTGTTGACCGGGGCAAGAGTCTGCAGATAACTTGACAGAACCCTTGGCTTCCATGTTGGACAATGGATTTCAGCTTATAATAATAGAATTGGTTTTTGAGTGGGTGTGGAAGCCTCAAAGGGGATCTGAGCAACTCTAGTGTTGTGCTGGACTGTAGTTTAGCTAGCTCTCCCAAGATGATATGGGATTTTTAGAAGGTCAAGAACTGTAAATATAGAGTCGACAACATCAAGTACAAAGTTCTGGTGCGCTCATCTAAGACAGATCTGAAAGTGTCCTACTTTTCCACCTCAGATTGCAAAATACACCTGTTCAACTTATTCCATAAATGCAGAGCAGAAGAAAACCCCAGAAGTATCCCTAGAATCAGAAGCCCATTTTTAAAACAAGGAATGGAAAAGTGAAATGAATTCTCCTTGCCAGATGCCTGTCAAGTGTTTTCAACAGCTATGACATCCAAAACACCTTTAAAAATATGTCTGAATCGGGCTACCTCGCGGCAGCTCAGCAAGCTGGCTCTTCTTTGTGATGGCAGACATCTTGTGCTACAGAGGCACAGCTTTAATCTAAAAAAAAAAAGTATTTAGGTCCTTATGGTTGTGAAGTATCAGAGGGGTAGCCATGTTAGTCTGTATCAACAAAAACAACGAGAAGTCCTGTGGCACCTTTTAAACTAACTGATTTTCTGGTGCATAAGCTTTCATGGACAAAGACCCACTGCATCAGACGCATTATCAGAAGTCTGACTAAGTGGGTCTTTGCCACAAAAGCTTATGCTTCAATAAATCTGCTAGTTTATATGGTGGGGCAGGACTTCTCATTGTTTTTGCTGATACAGACTAATACGGCTACCGCTCTGACACTTGTTACCATGCAAGGCACTACATTTAGCTTTATGGAATGGTTGTTAAGATAACTATTCCAGTGAGAAGTAAAAGCAGCTGATAAGATGAACCCAAGAGCCTGGAAAGACAGAGCCTTGGAACAATAGCTGTTAGATATGAGTGGCTCTGACATTTCAGCTCAATGTTAAACTTGAGGCTTAATTCCAACACCTGTGAGAATGTTCAGTTTTTATACAACAAAATTGTGGATGGTGATTCAAACATGCAACAAAGGAGGAGGACTAAATGAATGGCTTAACATACTAGTGGCACAAGTCCGTGGAACTTTGATTGTAGGCAGAGTACAACTACTTTCTTCCACTTCCCACCCCCACATACAGCATTCAACCAACAGAGGATCTTAAAGTATTTATATACAAGCATTCGTAAATTAAGCTGCACAACATTTTTGAAATTAAATTAAAGAAAATCTGGCTCGACATACGCTGTTTCTTGCACTTGCAGAGTCTAGAAGAAAAAAAATCTTTTTCATTGTTTCCTTCTATGTACATCAGAAGTGACCTTGTCATTGAGGGCCTAGTCTATATTACGTGGGTAGGCTGAAGTAGGCTACGTTAGGTGAATTTTATAATGAACGTGTCTACACCACCAATTCACTTCTGCCATCCTTAACGGATTTAAAAGTTGACTCCTGTACTCCATGTTGACAAAAAGCGCAGCGCTAAATTCAACCTTCTTGGGTTGAATTTGGGATAGCTTAGACACCTTGCTCCTCAATTTGACATTTTTGGTTTCCAGGAGGTGTCCCATGTTGCTCCAGTGTGAACACTCCGGGCAGCACTTTCAGCACTGCTACATTTCCAAGTACAAAAAAAAAGGCCCCAGGAACTTCTGAATTTCATTTTCCAGTCCGCCAATGTGGTGAGCCTAGCAGCTCACCTGGCCATTAACACTGATGGTCGCAAATGAGCTCCATAAACCAGATCTGACTGGTGTGTTGGAAGAAGAATCTGTGAAGGCAGAACCCCAAACCAGCACAAGGAACGCTGATATCTATGCCAAAATCACTCAAGTCATAGGGGAGAAAGGCTATACCACGGATAAACAACAGTGCTGAGTGAAAACAAAAGAGCTCAGGCAAGAGTATCAGAAGACAAAGGAGGCAAACAGTTGGTCTGGGTCACAGTCACTGGCACACTGCTTCTGCAAGCAGTTGCATGAGATTCTTGTGGGGAGAAACAGATCAGTATACCAAAACTCCATGGATATCTCCCAAGCAACTCTTCAGGCAGCCTCAGCCAACAACAGGCAATCACTGATGATAAGGAGGAGAATGTGCAGAAGCCAAGCAGAAGATCTATTCTCCCTGACAGCTTTCCTAACTCTGGAGCCAATCACTCTCATGACCTATTGCTGATGATGGGGATGAAACCTCTGGTGGGTGCACATTTGCAATCACAGTACAGTAGTTAAAATGTCATTGGGTTTTATGTTTGATCGGCCTGAACTATTGGGCTACAGTGGTGCAACTGGGATACAGTAGTGGCCAGTCCAACTACGCAGAGGATGCTCCCGTGAAAAGTCCGTTTACCTGCCTGGAGATGGATCGGAAATCCTCTCTGGATAGCTCTATAAATCTTTCCCAGAGATACTCTGCAATCCTTCTCAGGAGGTGTCTGGGGACAGCTGCCTTATTTCATCTTCCACAGCAGCACATGCCCAGCCAGCAGTGAGTGAGCTGGCATCACTGCAGCACAAAGCGGAGCAGCAAAAGGTCTTGGCCTCTATCCAGATTTATGGAGTAGCCACTCCCTATCCTGCTGTCTTACCTTCAGGAGACTGATATTGCTCTTGGTTACTTGGGTGAAATGAGAGAAGTTTGAAGCGATAGTCCTAAGACAATCCACCTGTTTGCTGACCCCCAAAAATTTATGACTCTGCGTGCCCTATTTGTGGTTGGCTCAAAGGGATCATCCTGGAGAACATTCACGCTGAACGGGAGAGTGGTAGTCCCACACTGACTGTACACACACTGTGCCCCTCCACTGCAAACCCACAGCTCCATTTTTGCAAGTGCAAACACATGAACAAGCAGTCAAGCAACATCCAGGTTGCTGCAGAAACGGAGGACTGTAGTTTCCAACCACCCATTCACACGTTTTCAAAGCAAAAGCAAAAGACCTATATGATTTTCTTATCACGCCTGCCTGCAAACCAAATTCTGCAGATCAGCCCACTGCTGTATGCTATGCCTTACTGGAAAGCATTCAATTTAAATGGCAAAATGCATCTTGGTACCTAACCTTGCTATGAAGTGCATTATTCACTGTAGAAAAATTAATCTGTTGTTTTTAACAATGAATCTTCTGTGACATCTACCATTGTTCTTCCCCTCCCTAACGCCCATGCAGATGGAGGCTTGTTTGTGGGACTTGGCCCCACTCCACTGAGGCTATCACAGATTAGAAGGCCAAAAAGCCCATACATGTGATGACAAGTTTAATGAGCTCATGCAATCCACCCACACTGATAGGGCACATGTATGGAGACGCATGCACTTAGAGGTCATCTGTACCACATAGGATGAAAGTAAAGCCTGCAGAGAACATGAGCGTGAGGTTCAAGATGAGATACTGAGGCTTATTAAGGAGTAAACAGACCTGATGAGGCATCTGCTAAAGGTGCGTGAAAGACAGCTAGACCACAGAGCCCCCAAATTCCAATTGATAAGCCACCCTTCCTCTTCATCAAGTTCCATAGCCTCCTCTCTCAGACATTCAAGAATGATGGAGCAGCTCTGGGAGCCCTTTCACTCAAAGTCAGGGGATGGTTCTTGGAGCAGATGGTTGTCATTCCCACAGCTTTGACCGCAATAAGCCATATGCCCTTGTGCTCCCCTCCTCAACCCTGTGTTATCACATCCTTAGTACACCTGCAGTTTTTTTTCTATACAGTGAAGCCTGTGTTTGCTATTCATTAGCTTAAAAATGCATGAATTCAGTACAACAGGATCTTTGTCTACTGTGTAACTATGGTTTGGTAGTGGTGGTGGGGAGTGGTTGGCTTACAGGACAGTACCTATTCAAAAGGAGGCAGCTTGGAAATAAGCAATGTATATAACTGTCATACCATTGTCTGGTAATTCATGAAACCTATTTCAAAGCCTCTCTGATGTACAGTGAGCCCTTGTGGGCTCTTCTTATTGTCCTGGTTACTGGCTGCCCCTAATTGGACACCAAATGATCTGCCTCAATTCCCCATCCTGCCAGAAAATTTTTCACCTTATTTTCACATTTTCTCGCATAATTTTTTTCCTGGATTATCCATGCAGACACCATAGCACAGCAGTTACAGATCCCACTCAGCTCCACTGCTGTTGTGAGCTTTGCAAACGTCTCACATTATCCTGTGATATGTCCAGAGCCTAACCAAGAGCCATGAGCATGAGCAAGAACGTGAGGAGGCCATGCATGCACACCTTCTGGAATCCACAGAACGGAACAATTGACATATACTGGCAGCAGCCAGGCATGTTGGTGCAGTAGAAAACTGAGTCTGATCCTGGGAAACAAGCACAGACTGGTGGGACCGCATAGTTACACAGGCATGGGATAAGGACCAGTAGCTGCAGATCTTTCATGTGCATAAGGCCATGTTCTTGGAACTTAGCAAGTTGCTTTCTCCCACCCTGAAGTGAAGTAGTACAAGAATAACATCTATGCAAGCAGTTGAGTAGCATGTGGTCATGGCTCTGTGAAACCTTTCAACACCAGACTGCTACCAGTCAGCTGAGAATCTATTTGCAGTTGATATGTCTACCCTGGGCCTCCTGTGATCCAGATAGCTAGGGAAATCAATATTCTTTTGCTAGGAAGCACAGTGACCCTGGGAAATGTGCAGGACATAGTGGGTGGCTTTGTCACAATGGGGTTCCCTTATGGTGGTGGGGCAACAGATGGAAAACATATCCCTATATTGGCACCCGACAACTTAGAAGAAAAGTATTTAATTTGCAAGAAACACATTGTAATGGTGTTGCCATCGCTGGTGAATCACAAAGGCCATTTCACCCATATTATGGTGGGATGGTCAGGAAACGGGCATGATGTGCCCATCTTCAGGAACTACAGTCTTTTCAGGATCCGGACAAAAGGAAGAAAGGTGAGCAGTAACATACAGACCCTTGATTTCAAAAGAGCAGACTTCGACTCCCTGAGAGAACTGATGAGCACGATCCCTTGGGAAACGAAGACGCAGCGGAAAAGATTTCAAGAGAACTGGCAGTATTTTAAAGAAGTCTTACAGAAGGCACAGGAGCAAACCATGCTGCTGCACAGGAAGAAATTCAAACATGATAGGCAACCAGCTTGGCTTAACAGGGAAACCCTTAGTCAGCTTAAACTCAGAAAGGATGCGTACAAGGAATGGAAACATGGACAGTTGACTAAGGAGGAGTATGAACATATGGCTGGAGAATGCCGAGGAGTAATCAGGAAAGCAAAAGCACAATTGGAACTGCAGTTGGCAAGGGATGTGAAGGGTAACAAGAAAGGTTTCTACGGGCATGTTAACAATAAACAGGTTATCAGACAGCATGTGGGGCCATTACTGGATGAGGGAGGTAACCTAGTGACAGATGATGTAGGAAAATCTGAAGTACTCAATGCTTTTTTTGCCTCAGTCTTCATGGACAAAGTCAACTTCCACGTGATGGTCCTAGACAACGCAGTATGGGAAGGTGGAGGGCAGCCATCTGTGGGGAAGGAACAAGTTCTGAGCTATCTAAAAAAAAAACGGATGTACACAAATCCATGGATCTGGATTAAATGCACCTGTGGGTACTGAGGGAATTGGCAGAGGTCATTGCTCAACCTTTGGCCATTATATTTGAAGACTTTTGGAGATTGGGGGAGATACCGGATGACTGGAAAAAGGCAAACGTAGTGCCCATCTTTAAAAAAGGAAAGAAGGACAATCCAGGGAACTATAGACCGGTGAACCTTACCTCAATCCCTGTGGAAATAATTGAGAGGATCCTCAAGGAATCAATTTCGGAGCACTTGGAAGAGGGGAAGGTGATCAAAAGTAGCCAATATGGATTCACCAGGGCAAGTCCTGCCTGATCAATCTGATTAGCTTCTATGATGAGGTAACCGACTCTGTGGACATGGGGAAGTCAGTGGGTGTGATATATCTTGATTTCAGCAAAGCTTTTGATACGGTCTCCCACAACATTCTAGTGCATAAGTTAAGGAAATATGGAGTGGATCCTTGGACTGTAAAATGGATAGAAAGCTGGCGTGATGGTTGGGCCCAATGGGTAGTGGCCAATGGCTCAATATCTGGATGGCAGTCGGTTTCAAGCAGACTGCCACAAGGCTCGGTTCTGGGGCCAGTGTTCAACTTCTTTATTAATAACCTGGATGAGGGACTGGATCGCACCCTCAGCAAGTCTGCGGACAACACAAAACTAGGGGGAGAGGTAGATACATTGGAGGGTAGAGAGAGAATCCAGAGTGACCTGCATAAATTGGAGGACTGGGCCAAAAGAAATCTGATGTGGTTCAACAAGGAGAAGCGTAGAGCCCTGCACCTAAGGAGGAAGAATTCCAAGCACTGTTACAGGCTGGGGACTGACTGGCTCAGCAGCAGTATGATGGAAAGGGACCTAGGGGTTATGGTGAATGAAAGGCTGGATATGAGTAAACAGTGCGCCCTTGTAGCCAAGAAGGCTAATGGCATACTAGAGTGCATTAGGAAGAGCATTTCGAGCATATCTAGAGAAGCAGTTATTCCCATTTGGCACTGGTGAGGCCACATCTGGAATATTGTGTCCAGGTTTGGGCCCCCCCAATATAAAAAGGATGTGCATTTGCTGGAGCAGGTTCAGCAGAGGGCAACAAAAATGATTAAGGGGCTGGAGCACAAGACCTATGAGGATAGGCTGAGTGATTTGGGCTCGTTTAGTTTTCAGAAGAGAAGACTTAGGGGTGAATTAATAGCACCCTTCAACTTCCTGAAGGGGAGCTCTAAAGAGGAGGGTGAGATATTGTTCTCAGTGGTGTCAGATGGCAGAACAAGGAGTAATGGTCCTACGTTGGAGAGGGAGAGGTGTTGGTTAGGTATTAGGAAAAGCTACATCACCAGAAGGGTGGTGAAGCACTGGAATGCATTGCCTAGAAAGGTGGTGGATTCTCCATCCCTCGAGATTTTTAAGTCCCAGCTTGACAAGGTCCTGGCTGGGATGACTTAGTGGGGGTTGATCCTGCTTGAAGCAGGGGGCTGGACTAGATGACCTCCTGAGGTCCCTTCCAGTCCTGTGATTCTGTGGTTCTGTGAAAATGGCTATTTCATAAATTTAATGAAAAATAACTGGCAAAAGAGCAGTAAATATTGCTGCCAGAGGAATGCAGTGGCAAAAAACCAAATAAAAGGGCAGAGAAACTGATAAATTATTAACGTAGAATTTCCTCTTGATCCTAAGGTTAGGAAAAATTTAAAAAACATAAGTAAGCCACCTTGGGTTGGAACAACGGGTCCATTTAACTTAGTACCCAGTCTTCAGAGACTGGCCAATGCCAGGTGCTTCAAAGGGAATGAACAGAATATGCTATCACCAAGTGATCCATCTCTGGTCATCCATTCTCAGCTTTTAGTAATTAAAGCTTAGGGACATTCAGAGCAGGGGTTTGCATCCCTGACCACTTGGCTAAAAGTTATTGACAGACCTATCCTCCATGTACTTACCTACTTCTTTTTTGAACTCTTTTGAGCACTTTTCAACTTCACATCATCCCCTGGCAACAAGAGTCAGTTGCACAGATTGACTATGTGTTGTGTGGGGAAATAGTTCCTTTTCTTTTTTAAAAAAAAAAACAAAACAAAAAAAAAAAACAAAACAAAAAAAAAACAAAAAAAATTCTGCCCAGATGATCCCTGGTTCTTATGTGAAAAAATAAATAACACTTCCTTATTCAATTTCTTTATGATTTTATATACTTTGCTCATAAGTCCCTCTTGTCAACTCTTCCAAACTGAAAAGTCCCAATTTTTTAAATTTTTCCTCATATGAAAGCTGTTTCACTTGCCTGAGCTATTTTGTTGACCTCTGAAGCTTTTCCATTTTTAAGAGATCTTTTCTGAAATGAGGTAATGAGAACTGCAATCAGTATTCAAGGTGTGGGCATACCACACATTTATAGTGTCATGATGATATTTTTTACTATCCATCTCTTTCTTAATAGATCTTAAAACTTATCTTTTTTACTACCCTTGCCCACTGAGAAGATGTTTTCAAAGAACTATTGACAATGTCTCCAGGATCTCTTTTCTTTCAGCAAAGAAGCTGGACATTTGAGTAGACCAAAGTGAATACGAGCTGCAAGTTTAACCACAAAGTTCGAAGCTGCAGAACCTTGCATGAGGAGCTGCTAAAAATCCATTATCAACAGCCTTAATAGCGCACAGAGTAATACAATAAATTATTTAAAATGAACAAAACACATCATCAAAATATTTTAGATCAAAATGCAGGTGACTAATAATGGATTAAAATAGAATAAATAATTATAGGAATGTAGGACTGGAAGAAAACGAGAAGCCATCAAGTCCAGGCCCCATGCTGAATCTAACCTATGCCTGACAGGTATTTGTCCAGCCCTTACCTAAAAACCTCAAGTGATGGGGATTCCACAACCTCCTTTGAAAACTACTCCAGAGTGCCATTACTCTCACCATTAGAAAGCTTTTCCTAATATTGAATCTAAATCTCCCTTGATGCAGATTAAATCCATTACTTTTTGTGCTACCCTCAGGGAACACTAACAACTGATTCTAACCCTCTTTGTAACAGCCCTTAATGTATCTGATGACTCTCAGCAGGTTTTCAAAACCTTTTATTGCTTTCATTGATCTCTCCTGGGCTCTCTCTAGTTTGTCCACATCCTTCCTAAAGTACGCACCAAGAATTAGAGTACTCCATCCGAGGTCTTACCAGTTGTGAGTACAATAGGACAGTTACCTGCTATGTCTTGCATATGACACTCCTTACTAATATCCTTCTCCTTGAATGATATAAGCCTTTTTCACAGTTGCATCACATTGCTGACTCATTCAATTATGGAGAATAATTAGCAAGCTGACTATACTGCTGAAAAGGCCTGTTTTCAAAAGTATTATCAATTAAGCTAATTATTCCTCATTTTGTAGTTATACATTGGACCTTTCCATCCTAAATTGTTATATATTTATCTTCAATGAATTTCGCCTGGTTGATTTCAGACCAATTTTCCAATTCGCCAAGGTCATTTTGGATTCTAATCATGTCCTCCAAAGTGCTTACAACCCTTCCCAGCTTGGTGTCATCTCCAAATTTATTAAGCATACTTTCCACTCTAAATCAGCTATTAACATGGAAAAGTACCAGACCCAGGACTGGCCCTCCTACAGGACTACACTAGATTATCACAGTAGTCAGAGCATTCTGGTCAATTCTTGATAAACACCCTTTGGGCCTGAATCTAGAACTCACGGAAGTTAACAAAAGACTTTCCACTGCACAGAGCCCTTATAACTGAGCAGACCCCCACCCCTGCCAGAAATATCTCTTCCTCTTTCTCCAGTACCGCTATAAAGCTTGTGAAGGAGTCCAGTGTGAATCAGGAGTCTTTAGCAGGTTAGTTCAAAGTCCTTTGGCCAACAACACACCCAATTACCATGGGCTAGAGGAATGCTTTATAGCTTATCCCAAAAGAGCACGTGGCAGTTCCAGCCCCTGCTGCTGCCTTACTCCAATAACTTCACCTCAGAGGACAACAGTGTACCTGGGAATGCTCAAACCATTCTTTGGGAATTCACTATTTCTGGGAAACCCCAGAAATAATAGAATTGGTGAACTCAAGAAGAAGAGTGTACACTGAAACAGCAGCTATGAAGTACAGCAAACATTCAAACCAGCACACATTCTTAATCTTGGAAGGACTGTTCTGAGGACAAAGTTTGTATAGTTCTAGTTCTCACAAAAATTATTCAGCAATCTCAGATTATGGCAGAAATTAAAAACAAAAATGGAAAATAGAACTCCACACCTGACACAAACCATTAACTCTAATGATGGTTAAAAAATATGATTAGTATGATCTGGGATGTTATTCTCCACGCCACAAATGAACCACAATAACAATGGCTAGAGAATGGGAAAAACAAATCTAGTAAGATTCATGGTAGTATTCATGATGTTAGCATTTATTGTATGATTACATAATTCATATTTCCAACTGCAAACAAAAATCTTAAAAAGCCCCAATGTTTTAGCTAACTAATCCAAGTTTTATAAAACACTGAAATACCTGTAATTCACAAATTACAACCAAATAAAAATGATCAGAAGATAGAACTTGGATAAGCCATAAAAAGGTAGAAAATAGTAATTTATGGAGCTTTAAAGAGAAAGCCTTCAGGTATCTTTTGCTGTCAAAAATTCACTTGTTGTAAACTGATGCAGAGCAAAATGAATGTGTTTTCCTCCCTGATTGATGGACATTACAATTCAAGTTTTCTACATGCATGTACACGCAGGCTGGGACTTCATTATATGATATTGCACAATATAAAATACATATTCTAGTCAGAGGTTTGGCCTATTTTTTCTTTTTTTTTAAAAAAAGAACTGTGCAGCAATATTTTCAGCTTTTAATATTGAGTAAACAAGTATCTGCTAAAAGAAGGAAAGCAATGAAGGAGTCAACAGAAAGTTCTATTGGCTAAATTTCACTTGCACATTGTCAATGACAAGAAGCTTACAACAGGAAAAAGTTGTGCAAAGTAAACATATCGCATTCACCAAATAAGCAAGTGGGACTTGAAGTTTTTCGGATTTGCCAACTGGCACCACCACCAAGCCCTTTTCACCTCTACAGACTATGAAATTCTGTTTGGTGTCTAGGGCGCTACAGGGAAGAAAAAGGTTTTTCAGTGGATGCCAGGTGGCTTAGAATATTACCAGAAGATAGTTTTAAAAAGCTTAAAACTCTGACAACTCCTGTCATCTCCTGCACCAAAATGATTCATACACCACAATGAGTCATTAGTAGCACTCACACAGTACTGACGGAGTACTTCACCTTGCAGTCACCCATCTTATTGGTATACTTAATATTGCTCCATTGAATCTTTGATTTTTTTTATCTTGCACTAGATGAACTTTCATGTTCAGAGAGATTTTTAACAACTAAGCAAGCAGAGGGCAGTTTACTGACTAATGTGTCAATATTATTCACTCTCTGTTAGAAATGTGATTTAAAAGGTTTCAATTACAACATCCCAGTGTAAATGAGCCCCTTAATTTAATTTGCTGAGCCATTTATGCTCCAACTTTGATGTGACGACAATCAGAGATATTTGCTGATGCAGGCGCTTGAGAAAACTAAATGTCTGCTTCACTGCCAGTGCTTCTTACATTTTCCCAAGTCCCACTTTCCCTTTAAACACTCAGTACTATTTGATTCATCCCTGAAATCACATATTGCCTTTTTCTTCTGCTTGCTCCTCTTTCAGAAGTAAAATAAAAGGCTAATTTAGAAGTGCTAAAGTCAGTAACAAATTAGTACTGCCTTTCCTGGTGCTACTGATACATCTTACATTTTGTGCTTGTACAAAATCTTATTTCAGGGTATGGATTTTATTATTACTTACTTCTGCTGAAATTGTTGAACAGTTTTAGCCTTTGAGATAATTTCACACTTAGAACATTCTCAATTATTTCACAACGTCTTGATACAGCCACTATGTAAATATTCAAACCAGGAGACTATGGAGATGGTCCTTTTATCTATTTATGTTAACATCCATTTTTTACTCACTCCCCAAAGTATTTCACACTGCCATGGAACAAAATATCATCTTTTTGTGAAACTGGCACATACAGATCCTAAGAAAAACAAAATAGCAATTTCTAACTGCAAAGTATAAATTTTGGACTAAATTGTGTCCTGGACAGTGCTATTAGAGTTCATAGAGGAATGCAAATATCATCCAAAAAGTACTCACAATCGATGCAGCTGTCTGATTCTAATCAATTCATACTTTTGAATATCTGTGAGACTATGGTACATTTTTGCTTTTACATTAATCAATATGTGCTGTATCTATGACAAACATTCAGTACTTAAGCTTTATAATTGACAATCTGGGGCCAAATGCTCTTCCGTTTAACTTCACTTTATTTATGTTAACAAAACAGATCTTAGCATTATGCTGATTCTGAAATTTGTTTTTTGTATCGCTGAAACTTCTTCTACAGAAAACAATTCTCTCTCACTTTAGGAAGTCATGCAGCACTGCAAATAGACACACAAACATACACACACAATTTCTGTTTTTTACATGTCTTATAAAACTATGACATATCACCATTTCATATCACGTCTGTATTTCTAACATTTTAATAGGATTTCAGTTTCTTGTCACCAAAAAAAGCCTCAAAAGCTATTAGTATTTCTTCTTCTATTATCGTAAGAAAAATTCCTAAAATTTCACTTTGAAAACTGTATCTGCTCTGCACCATGCTAAATATGCTAAACTTTAAACAAAACACAAATTGAACAAATTAAAAACAGAGTGAATTTTCATCTCTGTAATATAGTACCATGTGCAAACTTTTTCAGATATCAAGTAAATTTATATTTTGAGGAGTGGGTCAGTCATAGGCCTCACGCTTGCAGGTCTGTGGCACATTGGTGCATGCACGTTCATTAGGACCACCGTTTCAAGAAAAACCTGAAGGGCGAGGGGGCAAGCTACATTCCCACCCACACTTCCACCTCTTCACTGAGGCTACAGCTATTTGTGCAAAGTTAGGAGGCCAGTCTGACTCTGAAAAAGGGAGTAGTAGCGTCTAGTCTTATTCTAGAGGGGTGAGAGGCATGGAAGGCCAGAAGTGCTGTCTCACACATTCTTGGCCTAGGACAGACACTAGACTCCTACTTTCTGTCCTCAGACCTGGCCCAGGTCACTGTCGCTGCTTCCCATCCAGCTAGTGCAGACAGTAAGGTAGTATGGACAATGTGCCAATTAGAAACCCTGGCCTGGCCTTCCTTCTAGTGGCTCTCACACGCCTGGGGGAGACACTGCAGTACTGTGTGGTGAAGAGCTACAAAAATGATAACAAGAAGTCCTCTGGCACCTTGCAGATTAAGAGACTTATTGTTGGTAAATAAATAAATCTGTTAGTCTATAAGCTGTCACAGGACTTCTCACTGCTTTTGCGGATACAAACTAACAGGGCTACCCCTCTGATACATGAACATGACAGGGGGATGGATGCAATTGCCTCCTCATCCCATAGCAATTTACAACCCCGATGCACACATCAGGGCCCATTTTCATTGCCCTCATATAAGAATCTTTAGGGAGTCTGATGGATTCTTACCCTTTTGTAAGAGGGCTTTAGAGCAGCCATGGGCAAGTGCGAATGGTGAGCGGGCTGCATGAGTGGCACTCCTTCACCTCAGTAGGCCACTGCAGCTCACGGCCCACTGGGATTCCATACATGGTCTCCGCATGTGCCTCTTGCACACCAGGGCACAAGAGCCCCACAATTCTCTGCTCCTCCCTCCCTCTCAGCACTTTTGGCGCATGCAAATTGCCTGGTTCGCACTCCAACCCCACTCCTCCTTTTCCCTCCCAGAGCTGGAGCAACCACGAAGAGCTGATTCATGCTGTTCCAGTCCTGGGAGGGTGAGGGAGGAGCTGGAACAGAGTGTGAATCAGGCAGTTTGTGGCACTCTGAAAGTATGGGAGGTAGAAGGTTTAGAGGTTCAGTTTGCAGTTTGATTTCCACCTCCCCCCACATCCCACTGGAGGAGCCCTTCTCCTCTCTTGATTTAGCTGCACATTCACTTGTCTTCACTACTGGTATCCCCTATAACATCTTGCTGTGGGATCTACAGTGGGAAGAGTGTAAAGGCTGATGCTAAAGTAGAGCCAGACAAATATTGCATGAAGTGAACAAAGTCACCAAAAATACTATAGAGGAAGCAGGAGACAGTCTCATTTTAAGCAATGATGTGAGTTTTTCACTCACAGCTCTCTTGTCAGCAAAATTTTAACTAAGTACTTTCATATGCCCATTATCATGCATACCTATTTCAATTATATACTCTGATGCTGATAAGCTATTTATTGGTTGAAATTTAATGCCACATTTCCAGCTAGGACACATAATTTTAAATGCAAAGACAACAATCTTTTTAAAAGCTATTCAATCTGAAAGACAATAGTGTATTTAACCATGGGGAGGCAGTCGGAAAGGGAAGCAATGAATGGTACTGGTTTCTTTTATATACCTATTAGCATATTAAATGGCAAAGAAAGCAGCTATCAGCAGTGGCATTTCCATATCTCATTTTCCTTCACGATATGATGTTTTACTTCAATGAAGAGTATTAATTTTTGAATTAGACTATGTTTAAGATAGGATAATAATCTCTCTTAAGAATGAAAGTTTTATGCAAGGAAAACAAAATTTCTTCCTTGGTTATGTACCTACTGAACTGAAGGGAAATACATTATTTTTCAGCTTTCATCAGTTGGTAAGATGATTTCATCTGTATGGAGATAGCTTTATTCCTCATAATTAAATTTTAGAAGTCTAGAACACTATCACAGTGATGTTTTATACTAAGTAAAATGCTAAATTTTTGATTAAATAGTTTCCCCTTTTGGCATACTGTAGTTTTATTAAAAGATGAGAGGAACAAAGAACCATCTTAGAACTTCTGTAGACCTGAGCATATTTTAAATACTAAAGAAGTGCTCCATACAAGGAACCCAGCAATGTATGTTCCTTTGCTCACATGACCAGACTTCAGGAGGACTACTCAATAAAGCAAAGTCATACATTTGTCCAAGGCCCTGACTCACAAAATATTTAAGTAATTGTTTACAATTATGCACTTGATTAAGTGCTTCGCTAAACTAAAAACAAATCATGTTTAATGTAATCTTAAAAATGATCTTCCACTGCAATTTAGCAGCGTCCTATCTATGTACGGCAAAAACAAATGGGAGCCCTCAAAAAAAGTTATGGACGTCAGAAGAATTACATTGCAGTTATCTGGGATCATTTAAGTGCTTTCATTTTAAGAGGTATAACTAATGGATTTAATTTCAAATGGGCCTATGGGAACAAGCTGTGCAGATACCATTTCACAAACAAATTTTCAAAGCATACAAGATTAAATCCATATGCTGCTGAGATGAAGCACAATAAAGCATCACTGAGATAAGCTATAGTTAAAATGATGGTGTATGACTTATGATTAAGCTTCATTACCTGCAGAGCAAGGGGCTTCCATCTCATATTTTTCAGTAAAGCTGGTGCTGAGGTAAGCATGCTCTGAGGTCGCTTTTTCAAAGTTAAGATAACACCACTCGGGTCCTCTCGTAGTGCATTCACCAAATTTTTCAACTGCCACCCCACCTGGTAACCAGCAAAATCATTACAATAAAATTGAGGTACAGTATTCAAGAGGTAAAGTTCCCTTTTTAATAATAACATAAAATGTTTGTGTATATATTTAGGAGATTAACTCCGCAAAAATGTTAAAATTTAAATTACAGTATTAGAAAACATGAATGAATAATCTACTGCTCGTGCAACCTAAATACATTGTTTAATGTCACAGTGATTTTAAACTAATTATAATTGAACTCTGATCCATTTCCTTAGAGGTTAAAGGGTTAACAGGACCTAGCTTTTGTCTATTACAGTCTAACCCACAGTAACATAATTTAACTGAGCATCTTATGCTTCACAATAACTGTAACATTATTAAATATATGTTGCAATAACTCTGTTCCTTAAAATACTAATATTATACTACTAATGTTACTGTACACACCATAAAATACTATTATTTCAAGCTGATGCAAGCATACAGTGTTCAGTTAAGGCTTCTAATCTTTATAACAGTATCAAATAAATTTAAGAGGATAGTTAAACACCACAGCTTTTGAAATTTTATTTTAAATAGTTTAATCAATTTAAATTTCAATAAATTAAAAAATGAAATTTAAGTTAGCTGCTATACTTGAACATAAGTTCAAACTAAATTTTCCCATTTACATTACAGTGCTTTGCAAATGTTGTGAACTATGGCACTTCATGAGTATGAAATGACGAATTGCCATTTTCTTCTAAGTAATTGGTAGAACTCTTTGGAACAACTTGTTGTACATAATTTTTGAAAAAAGGGAGGTTGTTATTGTGCACAGCTTGAATAAGCTTTTCAAACACAACTAATGATTGATTTTGGATGGCTAATATGGGATACCTTAAAGATAACTGGCCTGCAGAGGACAAACCCTCTGGCTATGTCTACACTAGAGAGTTCTGTCAACAAAAATTGTGGAGCATCTACATACAAAATGCGTTTTGTCAACAGAAACTGTCAAAAATAAGCCATGTAGACACTCTGGGGGCCCTTTTGTCAACAGAGCGGATCAAAAGATCAATCCACTTTTATGTGTCGACGCAATCTGTCAACAGAAGTTTAGTCGGAACATCTCTTCCAACAAGAAGTTCCGTAGACAGATGCTTCTAGTGTAGACATAGCCTCAGTGTATTCTTGGAAAAAAAATCAGGCCTTGTAAAGGTGTTTCAGATTGACCTCCTGAAAGCTGAGGTACCCCAAAATCTTTAACTTCTCTATTCAGAAAACTATTTGTTTAAACATATATGTGACACCTCTGAAGACAGTCTCTCCTTTTCTAACTTTAAACATTAATAACTATATTTCATCCTAACTTTAAAATATCATGATTATAAATTCTTAACTTTGTTTTTACATGAAAATATTCTAAATGTTATACGAAATTGCCCAATCTATGAAGTAAATACACATAGGACAATGCTACATGTAACATCTTGCTATTTATGGAGGGTTAAACATGAAAAAAATATCATGAACTGGAGCGCTGCTGTTGTCCTTCATTAGTCCAGTATAGCAGTCAAACAAATCTGTATGTTGTTTACCTTTCATTTCAAGGAACTTACTCTTGGATGCATAAGAACAAACTCAGATTTACTGCAGAAGTGATAATCAAACATAAGCTATCAAGAATTAATTGCAATATAAGATGTGTGTGTGTGTATACATATAGGTATACACATACATGGACAAGCTAAATTTTATATATAGATATATAGATATATATATATATATATATATATCTATATATAAAATTTAGCTTGTTCATCCTTTATGCTAAAACACATACTGATTTTTCCATCCATCAGTTATTTAGTATGCCAATCTAAGTCAGCAACAATGCCTAGGTCAACAGGCTTGAGGTGCAAGTAGGCTGCCATAATGATTCTTCATGTGCTACATTAAACTTAATCATCCTTTCTTAGTACCACCAAATACATTGCATGAACTGTTAAATTCTCATCTTCTCTCCCTCAAGGATGTGTTTGTACAGTATGTCAATGTAAACAAATAATCAAAACTGATAAAAATTGCTCATATGGAATTCTTTCTGGACTTCTGCAACTTTTGTTTTATCTATATATGAGAAAGTGTGTGTATCGGTGGGGAGAGTATGTGTACATATCTTCACTTCTCTGTACACATGCACACAAAGTGCAGGTATATTCTTCCCAGTGTTTTTCACTTCAAAACACTACTCATTTTGTTGTAGCACTTAGAATAAAACTACACATATTCAATATAACAAGATTTATAGAATACATTCTCCATCTTCAGATAGTCTTCATTTTACTTGAATAAGGCTGGGTCTACACTTGCCCCCAACTTCAAAGGGGCATGGTAATCAGGGTGATGGGAGATTATGAATAAAGTGCTGCGATTCATAAGCAGCACTTCATTAGACTAATTCTCCCCCGTGGCAACTTCGAAGTGTCAAACTTTGAAGTGCCCGCATGCGTACAGCCACAGGTACTTGGAAGTGCCTTGCACTACTTTGAAATGCCTTTACTCCTCAAAACTTTGGGGAGTAAAGGCACTTCAAAGTGCCTGCAGCTACACGCACGTCAGCACTTCGAAGTTTGACATTTTGAAGTTGCCGCGGAGAATTAGCCTAATGAAGTGCTGCATATTCACCGGAGCACTTCATTGGTAATCTCCCATCACCCTGATTACAATGCCCCTTCAAAGTTGGGGGCAAGGGTAGACAAGACCTAATAGTTGTAGCAACTACAAGGTTACAGAATAAAATAAAACTTTTAGTTTTGAGTACTATCACCCTAAGAAAAACACTTTATATGTTGAAAAGGGCGCTTTCCAACCAACAAGAACATGATCAACACTTTTTATTTTTAAGGACTAAGAAAAGCTGAATACACTTGTAATTTCATTTTCTCTATGTTGTCAGAAAGCACCAATGAAAATTCTCACAATAAATTTAAACAGCAAGCCACTTTTCATTTTAATTCTATAACAATGTACAAAAAACTGAAGAGAGACTTCAGTGAAAGAATCCTGGTGCAGAATGAAGCAAAATTAAGGGTCTTGAAGGGGATGACATGATTTAAGTTACAGTTAGGGCAGTATGCAAGATTTTTTTCATAAAAAGAGGAATGGAGTTGTGTGATAGAAACATGCCTTGTGCTTTAATGCCATCCCCTTTCTAAATGTAACAGACAGAAAGACAGATGTACAAACTGATTTTCTGGTTATACAGGCAAATTTTATAAAAGCTCTTAGTATATAGTTTCAAACTATGCTGAGATGAACACTGTCCTGCCTTTCCTGTGGTACTTTCAAATAAAAGGAACATTCTCTAAACACTTTGTGTGAGAGTTGTGGGGATGAAAGAATAACACTAAATAATTATTAGGATTTGTGCATTCTGATTTAGAGCCTCTAGCAGAAAAAACAATTTTACTTGATTAAGATCTTTCCAGTGAAAAATCAACTATAATAGTCAAATCAAGTCCACCTTCCGCCTTCATTAACGCCCTAGTAAGAATCTCATTTCTGGTCCAGTCAGACATCACACTGCTTCCTCTCTCTTGGATAGGAAATACCAGGTTTCTAGAGGGGAACAAGACAGCTATCAGATTGGCAAAAACAGATCAAGGGAAACTGCAACTGAGAACTGATCATCTCCACAAAGCATGAATAAACCAAAGATCATCATATTTGTTATTTCTGTACGGAGATCCTAACCATAAAGGATAAGCGCCTAGCAAAACAGAACAAAACAGAAGTATCAACAGAAATTCAACACCACATTTGATTTTACTTTAGTAGAGGAGTGGGGGGTTAAAAGTACCAAAAGAAGAGGAATCATGCCTGAAAATAAAAAATGTCAAAACAAGCTATCCTATCCTAGCATTGGATTAAAGCCCTTCTCCCAGTACACTAAATTCATCTTCCAGGGGCTCTCCTCAGCATCTCCCTGCTACCATCAACACTAGCGATTCCTTATTTCCCACTTTAAGGCTGCGTCTACACTATGAGATAAAATCAAATTTAGCTCGATTTTACCACAACTGTCCTCACTGTAAAGACCATTAGCTCGATTTTGGGTGCAGTAATCTTGAGATTACAAAACTGTAGTTACCGGACAGGTGTAGGGTCAAGCTTGAATTCAGAAGTTCAATTAAATGCAAGTGTGGAAGCATCACATCTTAAAAGCGAATTTATTAGCCTCCAGAGGAGTCCCCTATGTAACCCATAATGCCCCCTCAGTGCTCCAATCTGGCCACTGCTCACTGCTGTAACAGGAAGACGGTGAATTTCCAAGTGGAAGCTGCGAGTCTTTAGCTGTGGGCTCATGTTAGTATGACAGCCGGAGAAAACTTCTTTCTTTCTATGCTGTTAGTGGTGTACGTTCATCTACCCATTCAAATAGCCCCTGCAGGGAGTTCACAGCTCTGTCTGTACACATGCTACTTTTTTATGTGCTGCCTGGCACCAGCCCTGCCTTGCCGTACCATGCGTCAACAAACCTGTGCTGGGAGTCGTGCTTGTAAAACACACCAATAAACTTCTTCTCAGCGGTTTACATTTGCCTGCAAACCCCCTTCCCTCCCCCACAGGCGCCACACAGTGTGGGTCTTTCCTGGACTCAGCCACATCATGTGGTAGCCCCCAGCCCAACCCAATAAAAGGGTGTGCCTGCCGTTAGGTGCTGACAATGCTGCCAGTCCTTTGTTTAGGGCTCCAAGGGATGGAAAAATATTCTGGCTTTGTTGCTGCCATGGGGAAGTCCCCCCGGCGGTTAAGATACTGGGGGCTTTGCTGTTGACATGGGGAAAAACCACCTCAACTGGCCCCCCAACTACTGTCCCCCCCAACCTATACCAGGCCTTGCTGCCTCCAGGGAACAGTTCTCCCTGGTGGCTAAGGGGCTTGCTGCTACTGGGGGAGGACCACTTTGAGTGGTCCTCCACTGAATCACCCCTTGGTGGGAGAAGTCTCCCACAGCAGCTAAAGAGCTTACTGCTGCTGCCAGGGAAGCAACAGCTCAACTGGTCATCCACTGAAACCGCCCCCCACACACCCACCAGCACCACACACACACACACGGTCCATAACTGAGCTTGCTGCCGCCAGGGAAGGAACACTTCAACTGGCTGCCCACTGCACCTCCACTTCGCCCGCACCAAGGCTTGCTCATGCCAGGGGGAAACCAAAAATTCTTTTTTTCCTGCACTTTTCTATTCTGTTTCTTCTAACTTTAAAAAACTGTCCAGGACACCACATTGGTGTCTCCCCAACACCAATATAGCATATGGGGAAATGAACAATTCTTTCTTCCTCCATGTCTCTCAAATTAAAAAATTTTCCAGGCCCCTGCATTATTTTCAGGGGTAACATTTCTTTAATGATGGGAGGTGGGATGGATGGCCAGTTGAGAATGCAGTCACTGCACCCTTGTTGGCACTGTAATGTGGAGGGAAACCAAATTCTTTCTTCCTGCATTCTTCTCAAATTAAAAAACATTCCCAGCCCCTGCATTATTTTCAGGGATCACACGCGTGCAATCATCAGTGGATCTTCAGTTGAGAATACAATCGCTGCACCCATGTTGGTAACATGATGTGTGGGGAAACCAAAAATTCCTTCCTCTAATTGTGATGGTCTCTGCATTATTTCCAGGGATCAACATATTTTCAGGGATTGGAAGGGGAATAATGGAAATGCAATGGGGGAAGATGATGTCAAGACCAGGGAGCATACCCAGAATGCTACGGGGATGATGGAACTGTGGGATAGCTTCCCACGATAAACTGCTTTAACAGTCGATGTTAGTCAATGTGTGTGTGGCACCAGTGACTTGACTTTGTGGGGAGCATGGTAGAAGTGACGATGGTCAAAATCAAACTTGTAAATTCCAGTATTAGAAAATCGACATAAATAAATTTGATTTTATCTCATAGCATAGACGCAGACCAAGACTTCAGACTTGCAGCACCACAGAGAGTCCAGAATGCCTCCACGTTAGTGTAGACCAACACTGGGATTGTGGTTTCAGACAAGACAGGAAGGTAACTTGACTGCTTATCTTTCTTTGTGCGACACAGTACACATATTTTGTCACCAAAATTGCTTGTTTGTTTGATCCTTCTATTGTGAGCTGATGGATTGTGTCATGCAAGGCCTGCCCTAATTTCGAGTAGCTTTCCTCCTGCTTCATGAAAAGCTAGTTGAACTGCTGCCAATCTGTTTACAGCTATTCTTATTTATGCACGTGTGGAACTGTATGAGTAAGACAAATCATCTCGCATTAGACAGGAGAACTAGCTGTGAGTCAGACCACTGAGCATACATGTATGAACACTGAATAGATCAGTTTCAGATGACACTGTTGGGACCCTGTTACCTTTCCCTGCAGTAGTTAATTGTATTAGGGAAGGCAAAATCTAACCTTGTATGGCATAATGCCTTTGTACATTTTGTTTCCTCATCTATGGCATACCATCTCCTTGGTAGAGCAATTCAAATTCCTTAGAGAAAATGTGTTTCTACTTGCTTCAACAAAGTAACTGGAAAAATATATGAAAAGTAGTTACAAGAATTACACTTCTCTTCAAACTTCTGTATAAAGAAGCTCCTTCCCAATTGCCCTAACACATACAAACCCATGCACCAAAATATTTTTAGCTTGATCTCACCCCAGATACATTTTTTCATCTCAGAAAATTAGTAAAATGTTATGCTGTCTGGATATGAAAAATACCCTGTGCCATGTTCATTTCAAAATGGCTTTGTTTAAAATCTTTACAGCTTGGATGCAAGAAGAGATTGCACCTTTCTTATGCTTATATACAGCTTAGCACATTGCAGATAGTACAGAAAACAAATAATAATGCAACCAACTCCTACAAAATTTTCTCTGAGCTTTCCCCCTTTTATGTCACTTTAAGAAAAATTGGCAACAGCAGCCCTCTTTTCTTTACCTAAAGAACTGCCATATCAACAACAGCTTGTATGAAAACTATATTGAAGTAGAACACATAATTTGTTTGATAATCTCCTTGTTCTTGTAACACTTGTTAATTAAATATCATTATGCTTTTGCAAAATAAGCATTGTTAGGATCATTTTACAGATGGGTAAACTGAAGTACAGCAAAATTAAGTGACTTTCCCAAGGATACATAAAGACACAAGCGGAGCAGCAGAGAGCGCTCAGGTGTGTACTGACTCAGAGCATCCTGCTCTAAACACTAAAACATCCCCTCACAATAAGGTTTATTTAATTGTGATCACATATCTTTAGCTAACAGGCATTCTCACGGACTTCACTGTCTTACTTATACAGCTCCCATCAATGTAATATCAGAGTGCTTCACAAACATCAAGGCTACATCTACACTAGAAGCATCCATCTACAGAAGTTACTGTCAGAAAAGATGTTCCAATAAAACTGTTGACAGATCACATCTACACATAAAAGTGGATTGATCTTTTGATCCTCTCTGTCAACAAAAGGGTCCCCCCGAGTGCCTACACAGCTCTTTTCTCAGCAGTTTCTGTTGACAAAACACATTTTGTGTGTAGCTGCTCTGTGAGTTCTCTCAACAAAACCCCAGTTTTGTCTACAAAACTCTCTAATGCCAAAGCAGCTTAACAGCTTTATCTTTACAACAACTGTGATTTAGGAAAATATCTTTATTTCGCATATGGGGAACTGAGGTATAAAGTGATTAAGTGAGATGCCCAAGGACATAGGGGAAGTCTATGGCACAACAAGGAAGTACACACCAAGAACTCCCGAGTCCTGTTCCAGTGCTCTTGCCATAAAACTATCCTTCAGGATGGCAGATAGACAAATTAATTTTTCTAGACCTCACAAATGAAATAAGTTAACCAGGAAGCTAAACTGTCTAAGTTCTCAGGACATTTTATTCTTAGAACTATTGTTCATTCAGCAATAATCCTTAACTTTGACTTTTCACCTTTGCAGTATTTTACAAAAGTTTTAATCCATTTTTGTTGTCTCAGACAAAAATGTAGGGAATCTTTAAGTGCATCTTTGAACAATTAATTTACTACATTCATGTTAAGATTCAAGGCAAATGAAACAGACACCTGAAAGAGGTCAACTGCACTGATTTGGGTACACCTAGTTTTAAAAGCTAGATGCAAAATATAAATAGAAACTTGCATGGAAGTGATAAAAATTGTTCATTTTCCTATATAAATCATTATAGTAGTCTGTGTACATGGCTGTGTACTTCATGTTCTCTGCTCAGAAGTCTTAAAACTGCAGATAAATTAAATTTAAAATGCGAAGAGTCTGATTTAAAGCAGTGCCAGATTGCCACTGTGCTGGCATGAGTCAGTCTTACTCCAATTGTTTCGCTCAGGACATTCAGGAGCAGAAGAGATGGCAATACAGAGGATTTTAAGTGGCAGGCTGCAAATTTATTAAAGTAATACCAGGCAGGGGTGATGTATGCTCAGCCCTCTGACATACACACCATTTAACTTGGTCCACTATAGAGTTAGGCTATGTCTAGATTACAGCAATTTGTTGTCAGAAGTTTTTGTCGAAAGATATCTTCCAACAAAGCTTCTGTCAACAGATCATGGCCAAATTGCCAAGTGGACTGAAAGAGGAATCCACTCAGTCGACAGAACAGCTGGATTGCCCAGCTGCTCTCTTGACAAAACAGCCACCTGAAAGCATAGCAGACACAGCCACCTGGTGTCCCAGAACCCTGTCAACAGAGGGCCACTGGGAACATCCAGACTGGCTTTCTGTCAACAGGTATCTGTCGACAGAGCCATTATGGCTCATTGGGAACAGTGCTGCATTCTGTTGATTTACTGTAGACAGAATGCCTTGGGAATCTGGAAGCTCCCCTGCTTTTGTTGACAAAATGCCAGTTTTGTCAACAAAACCCTCTAGTATAGGCATAGCAATACAGGGCTCCCACTATATAGGTGGTAACTCAGGGTAGATCTGCCCGTTCACAACTGCCTCCTAGGACTCTGTTCACTTATAAATCCCCTAACCTTCCTCCCCTATGGGGATGCATTACAGAACGTCTTCAGGGCTCACCTTACAGGTACAAGGTCCATGAGTTAAAATACTAGGTCTGTCCTACCTCTGGAAGCTGGACCTTTTAGTTTTTACCTTCACTAGACATTGCCCCAAGGTGCACAAACTACACACACAATTGTTTCTTTTAATTAGTAGGCTTCCAAATGCCAGTCTTTGCCCCCTAGTTATTCCTCCACAATGCTACAAGGAGGGCACAAACCACCATCACACCTCAGCTAATTCGGCCCACTAATAAAAAATATCCTTCCCAATCCACAAAAAATACAGTTGGTCAGACCCACAACACCCTGGGAACACACTATAGAGCTACAGGAAGAAGGCAGGTCACCAAATGGCTACAGCCTTCAACGACAAAGGTATAACTTATTGGGGTGGAGCAAGTCAACTACCAGAAACCTCTGCTGGCCAGCCAAAAGGCTGAAGCAAAGCCTGAGGAGAGGACAGCTTTGACTTGTACCTTCTCCATCTTTCTTCTTACAAGCAATACATCCTGTTTCTCTCCTCTAAATATAATATTTATGCAACAATGGTGGGGGGAGAGGGAAGGGAAGGCATTTTGGAAGCACTAGTTTTCATCCTTCATAATTGTCTTCCAGGGATACTATATTCTCCATAAAGTCTCCACAAATGACTGCTTCCTTGAGAAGAGGGCTGGGGAGAGGGGAGGAGGGAATATTTTTCCACCCCAGCTTTCTTACAGCATGAAAAGACAGACTTGAGGTAACCAAAAGCAGTGCTACAGCCCATAGATGCTGCTATCCTGGAATGAGATACTAGGACTCGATAGTCACTTAATATTTTATAATCAACAAGCTTATGCCTGCCTTAGTACTTGTAGATTGCTCAGTCCCACAGAAGTCCAATGCAAATATCAGTTCCACAGAACATTAGATAGACTAAACACCCCACTAAACTGATATAAAACATCGCTACAAACAGCACACAGATGAGGTAAAATTACATTTGCAGGCTTTAATCATCTAAGATTGATTAAGAATTCCTCCATGTTGATTTTTATCCCTATAGTAAAACATTAACTTGCTTTGCTTACAATTGTAAGCTACATTTGCAAAGAGGTATCATTGTCATCAACACCACCATCCTATTATGTTTCTACATTTGAAGGACAGAAACAAGAAAACAATAAATTATGCATGGCGTCTAATTTAATGTTAATGCTTTAAGGAGGCCCAATCTACTGAACAGCCACACTAAAACTTGTGGTTTTCCTTCAAAATCTGGTATAATTTCTTGTAAAATACATCTGCATTTCTAAGGATAACTAGAGACTAATCAAAACTACACCTGCATGTAATCTATTTTTACCAATGCAAATTCATCCCAAAATGATTAAAAGTATATTAATAATAGGGTAGGAGAAAACAGGAACTATTTGGAAATAAAGGAATTTGTGAAACAAGATTTCATTCTTACTGACAAACAAGAAATACCATAGAAATAGTTTATAGGTTCTAAAGACATTTACTCAGTTTATAGCCAGTACCACTCAATACTTACACAAACAGCTACCTCATGTGAGTGTTTATCTACGTAAAGTTAACATGTGGCAAGCTTGCCTATAAATCTATCTAGCATTAGCTTGACATGCACCAAGCAGACCCAGCATTAAAAGTTTCTTAGTGCACCAATTTCGAAGTGGAGTGGATGAAAGTGCATGAGAGAAATTTTAGTGCACAGCAGCTGGACACTTAGCATCTGCCAGGCTAGCATAGGATGATTGTAGTCCATCTCGCTATGAAACAACTGCTTATTCTAGACAAGTTATGATTTCTTTATTTGGCCCATATAGGAATATTGGAAATTATGGCTTCTCCAACTATATATAGCATAAATTATTATAAAGGTTTTTAGTTTCAGAGGGATAACCATGTTAGTCTGTTTCAGCAAAAACAAGGAGTCCTATGGCACATTGAATATTAACACATTTATTTTGCCAGAAAGCTTTTGTGGGCTAGAACCTGCTTTGTTAGGGATTACTTGTTTGTTTGCTTTTTTTTAAGGTTTTTAGTACTTAGCACTGGGCTGGAATCAGATTCTTCTGTTATTTACACTGGTGTAAAGATTTGTAAATTCATGTGCATACTCAAAAAACTGTAGGGGAGAGAATGTTATTTCTGGCTGTTAAGTGTTTGCAGCAATGAATGTATATCTATTTAGATAGCTAACCATGCATAATAAAGCAACAAATACATGTGCACACAAACCAACCTACACACCCTGTGCACTTAAAAATGGAAGAAAGGGGAACATTATATCCCTGATAACTGTTGCAGTCTCCTCCTCTTTTATCCTCCAAAACAGGACACACAGTCACTCTCATGGTGCTTCCAACTGCACGCAAATAAACAAAGAAATGCACAACCCCACCCCTCTTTCTGTAGGCCTCAGACACACAAACTGTCCACTTATTGCAAGATGGTTCTACAACACAACTGAGAAGATAGGACAAAAGACTGAATTTTTTACAGACCGTACCAATGATTCCCCAGGAATGTGAAGGGTGCAATACAGGATGAGAAAAGAAGAAGCTATGATAAATAGCAGGTGTGTAATTTTCCCTTGTTTCTCTCTCTCTTCTCCCTCCCTATGACACAGGAGTTATGGACAGATAAAGGTTATAAATGCTCAAGAGGCTTATTTTTGTGCTTCAAGCACAACTTTGCAAAGGCCATTCAAGAAGTGGAGATAACTTGTTGATCTTGGCAGTGAGAAGATTAGGTTGCTGTCTTGCACACATGCAAAGCAGATGCCTCAGCTCTCACTGTGCATGATGTAGACTGTAGAAACACTAACTGAACAACATTTAACTAACTTAGCAGGAGGTTTAGCAGTTTGATCACATGCTATGACTGCAGTCAGACCTATCTAGTGACAGTGGGTTAGGGTACAACTTTCCAAACTCTTGCAAAATGGCAAAGAATGCTTTAGAAATTCAACATTTCAACAAATTCAATATTCAACACCCAGTAAATTCAACTTATTTGAGAAGAAGGGAGAATAATGGACTCATTCATATGGGATTCAGAACTCACATTAGAAATTAATTTTGAAGGAAGCCAAAAAACAGAAAAAAGAAAAAAAACCCTCCTTGTTTGGAAAGAGTAGCAGGAAAAATGAATACATAGTGAATGAGTTCCATTCACTCATTCACCTAGCCAAGGTGAGCTGAATAAAGAAAACTGCCCTAAAAGAAAGTAAAAGCAAAGGAGCCAGGCCCAAAGGCTCAAAAGGCCCCAATCCCACAATCGGGATGCAAGACAAAGGCTGCGGAGGCTTGACTAGGCTGTGGAGGCTTGACAGGATAAATTGCTACTTCATAGAGATAAGGGGGCGGGGGAAACACCTCTGTTCAGGGATGTGGAGTAATGACCCTGCTCTCAACAGGGCCTTGAATAGCCCCCATAATAGAGAGACGCACATGGAGAGCACTGACATTGGGATCTTTGCTTAAGCCTGACATGAAACAATCCAAAACATGCCAGAATGACATAGTAGGGCAGTACCAGAGAGTAAGCTGTGCTAGTTTGTTTTGATAGTAGCGCAGTGATGTTCCTTGCTTCAACCAGACTGAAAAGACCCTACAAATCCTAAGAGTACATGAGGTAGATTATTTCTGATGCTCACCAAGCTGTCCACTTCTTTGTTAAATAATCATCCCTTGGAAAGCAACTCTGTTCCATAGCCATGTAATCATTGGTAGATGAGGGAAGTGGGAGTAGTGCACAGGCCCTTGTGAGAAGATAAAGTTCCCTGCAGGTGTCTGGGAGGGAGAAAGAAGTCTCTCAGCTCAGCTCAGCAAACGCACCTGATCACAAAAGGCACAGGGATTAGATCTGACAACCAGCAGGTGTGAGAACAAGGGGTACACAGCTAGTAGAATCCAAAATGAGCCACACCCAAGACCTCAATCCACAACAGTGTTTAGGTGCTAACTTCCACTGATATCAAAGGAAGTGAGGAGCCTAAACAATTTTATGGCTCTGCGCTTAAGTCCCCATAGGCTAAGAACCAGCCCAATACCTGCAAGGCTTCTACTGGCAAGAGGCCTGGAGGTAGCCTTGATGATCAACAAAGTACTCAACAGAAAATGAGTCTGTCTAGGGAAATGAAAGCCTTGGACAGCAGCAAGCTCAGGAGCAGACCCAAATGGGGGAGCTGCAAAATGCAACTAATAAAACTCCTTAAGGCAAGATGTTGAAAGAGCCTGAACAAAGATTAGAGATCAGCATCACAGGAATCTTCATATATGCTCAGGAAGAGGGAGGGGGAAGGAAGCAGAAACAGGCCATCTGGAAAGGTAATGAATTGGCATTGGCTCTCCTGTGAGTGACAGGAAGCAATCATCAGTTGTCATACACAATGTAAAACAGGCATCTTTTAGGTCTGTACAAATTAGATCAAGAATAACCCCTTTACAAGAGCAGATGCCTAATCTCTGATAGACGTCTGAGAGGAACCAGGAAAATTCCATTCTTGGACTAAACTTTATTGAGTACTCTTGAGAGGGAAATGTTTGGACAGTCCTCTTTTAATTCTCTATTTCCCTCCTTCGTTATAGAGAAATAAAGTGGGAAGCAGGGAGGCAGAAGGATTGAGAAAGAAGGAACTCAGATTCCATGTTCCAAAAAGGACAAAGTAAACTAGAGGGATGATGTGTGTGGCAGAGGCTTATATTTTTCAGTGACAGGGTCTCAGGTTTTCCTCCTTGCTTCCAGCTGGTGGCACCATAGCACTGTCTGGCTGGGACTCCTATGTCATAAGATGGGAGAAGAGGTGGACATATGATAATTCTCTCTCTCTCTCTCTCTCTCTCTCTCTCTGTGTGTGTGTTTTTAAAAGGTAAGGTAGCACATGGTTCTGGAGATCTATACTCCAGCTGAGCCCAGGTCATAAATTATCTTGCGCTCCTAACCCGCACTCTCACCTTTTTATCCTTTCACACAAAATCACTATGCAGTTTATCATGATTAATTTTTTTTTCAGGTAGCATGGTACTTAAACAGCTGTGAGGCTATAGATCAGGACTGAAGCCAAACAACAGTGTGTAATGTGTGCAGCAACTATCAGCTGGACTCCTGATTAACAAATTCAAAACATAAAGGAGTACAGAAATATAAAATACCAACAGAGCAGAGGGAAATAAAACCCTCAAGTACACAGAGTCTTGATGAGGTACAAAACTGTGATAATTGTATTCTTATTTGTTAAGCACCAAAACTACACTCACCTTTGTAGACAACACAACGAGACATTCATTGCCCCAAGCACCTTACAATTTAACTGTCTTAAATATTTCAATTATCGTACCTTAACAAATGTATTATGCAGTGACACTTTATATACATGGTATTAGAGAACTGCCTCCAGAGAACCAACATCTTATTATTTTGAAAAATTCATCATTAGTTTGATTTTAAAAAGCAACACAAATTCCCAATTACCAAGATTTTAGTATAAGCATCATCCTCTGTACCACAGCAATGCCTTGTACTGCTTCACAGCATAAGCCTGCTAACAGTTAGGAACTACTAGCCCACATCTTCAAGGTCCTAGAAAGTTCTTCCAATGCTTTTGCTGATGATTCGTATCATTCATAGTGCACATTTGTCTAATGTGCCACATCCTTCAGGGGATAATTTATTTAAAGGGCAGACTTTTCATTGTTGTAATAGAAACACTATTTCTTGAACTCAAGAGGTAGCACAACAAACATATCTACGGAAGCACACGTTATTAATACTATACATTTATTCAGCAGTTTCTTCACAGAAAAATCCCAAATGAGTTTACAGTCTAATACATAGAACTGTTTTCCCCCAAATGGAAGGGTCTCTATCTGGTTAAATGATAATCAAAACAAAATACCTAATTACAGAGATAAATTAAAACAGAGTAAAGCAGAATAGAGTTGCTCACATTGGGATTCAGTCAGCACAATAAGATTAATGGCAAATACACTCAGGAAGCATACTGTTGGCCATACAAATGACTACACATCGCCAGGATCTCACTTTTACATCTCATTTAAAAGAAAAGAGTTCCAGGAAAGTGCACTGACCACCCCCCACCCACACACCATGTAATGCCAAGTCTGGAGTCATGTATTGACTGAGGGGGAAGAGAGTTTCAAATTGGATCACAGTTAGCAATTCCATCAGTTCTTTCCTCTTAAGATCTCCACTCCAGCTCCTGGCCCAGCAGAACTTACCTACTTTCCTTCTAATGTTCTACATAAAAATGCCATATTTAATATACTGACATTCTCACTCATCACAATGGTGTCCATTCACCTAACCTTACTGCCAACTCTACACCCTGCTAGCTACGACTAAAGAATAAAAAAAATAAATAAAATAAAAAAATAAAAAAGTGCTACTTGACTGCTTTTTTGTTTTGATATTTGGTGCATGTGATTTAAGCTTAGCTGTATTATATGAATGGTTTACGTATGCAATAAAACTTTATACTAAATGCAGCACTTTTATATGCCATCTTTGTGCCTGATGGATGTGAAATCCCTTGTACAAAGTTACACTGAAATACAAACACAAAGGCAATTTAATTTAAAAATACTTAAAACAGTGTCTATGTGATGGACACCTTATTTACTACCTTATACCAATGCTACATGACAGTTTACGAATTAAGAACAAAGTATCCTACGGAAACTTCAGTATGATTTAGGAGGACATAATAAACCAAAGTTGAGGTTTGAACCAGGACCTACAATAGACTGGTAGGGAGTGGTCTATGACGGGGGCCCAAGACAGAGTTCTGTGGTGAACTGCAAGGTCATTTCCATTAACGAAAGTGGACTTGGTATTAAGCATTTCTGAAGAGGCCTGAAAAGGCATTTGGCTGCAACATCCCAGCATCTCTAAAAATGCTGATTCCTGTCCACCAACAGCAAACCACAATGCATAGGACTGACCTGAGGATATCCCCAAGAATTAGAAAGATAATTCCTTGGGATATACTCCCGAGTCATCTTTCATAAAAACATGTGGCTATGATGAATAGAAGTAGGCTCCATTCTTTGTTCCTTTTGTGCCTAATGATTTTGTTGCATTATTTCGTGTGTTCAAGGCTATCTTTGTATGGAAAAGCACAAGAAACTTTATTTTTAAATGTACATTAAGACACTTCTTTAACATTTCAATTTCTTTCAAATAAAATAACTTTCTTGCCAAAGTGAATTTTAATTACATATGTATTATCAATGACTGATGGATACCGTAGTCCAAGGTGCTATCGACTTGATGCTTAGAATGCTCTGCCACACTTTGAATAATCCACTAACCCATCTGGGACCAAACTTCTTTTCTAATTATTTCCCACAAGGCCAGCCCTATAGGTCCATAAGGCACTGGCCTAACGAATTTTCATTTTGGAGAAAAAAATGGCTTTGAATCATAGATTTGTAGAAGGAACGAACCTTGTAAGGTCTTCTGTTTATGAAGACTAACTATTATCTAGACCATTCCTGATAGAAATTCGCATATCCTGCTTCTAAAAACCTGAAATAATGGAGATTCTACAACCTCCCTAGGCAATTTATTCCAGCACTTAACCACCCTGACAGTTAGGAATTTTCTTCTGATGTGCAATCTAAATCACCGTTCCTCCAATTTAAGCCCATTGCTTCTTGTCCTACCATCAGAAGTTAACATGAACAATTTTTCTCTTTTCCTCATAATAACCCTTTATGTATTTAGAAATTATGTTCCCAAATCCAGTTTTTTTCAGTCTCTCTTCATAAGTCATGTTTGCGAGAACTTTAAGTCATTTTTGTTTTTCTCCTCTGGACTTGTTCCAGTTTGTCCACATCTTTCTTGAAATGTGGTGCCCAGAACTGGACACAATACACTAGTTTGAGGATGTATTAACCTGGAGTAGAGTGAAAGAATTACTTCTCATGTTTCTGTAGAAAAACCCTCTTCTGAAGTGATTTATATGTCCCTGTCCATGAGCTGTGGTGTCTGTGTGGTTGCCCTGCATCCTGACCAAACAGCCTTTAAGCTAAGCATTTAAATTTTATAATCTGCTTTACCAGCAGTGGTGACATATTTCCCTCACAAACCACATCAAAACTAGATAAATTGTAAAATATATTTACTGTTAAAATGGTGTTTAGATACACAAAATGGCCGCTGGAAAATGACAGTTGGAAAATGACAGTTGCAATTAATATTCGGCGGGCTATGAATATGAAGTTATGGTTTGAAAGGTTTCAAACTGATTGGTCAATTTAGAACCCTTATACATATGTAGTAGTCAAATGCCCCTTTGATACATTGTGGCCCTGAGGAGGACCTAGCAGGCAGAAGTTGTCAAACAGGTCCACCCAGGCAGCATATATTCAGGAGAGCAGCCCTGCTTGGGGCATTCCGGACCAGACCTCGGAGGAGAGCAGACGAAGAAGAAAGAAGACTACAGAGAAGGACTGAGCTAAGAGCTGGACTGAGCCTGTAGCCGCACATCGCTGGCGGAAGAGCCGAAGCTGACCTGCGTGTCAGTCATCGCTCGCTAGCCGCCGTGGGCCGACGAAGAACAGAAGAGTTCCAGCCAGAAGACCAGAAGAGCTCCAGTCTACAAAGAGCAAAAATCACTAGTAAGGCTCCAGTTCTTTTATCCGGAGGATTTGCCCGGCAGACCGCACTGCCTAAACAACGGTGCCCTGCACGGGGAAACCGCAGCAGCGACCCTGCCCTTCCAGTCACCGACCTTAGCTCGGGCCGGTGTCTGAAATATCACGGTCGTTCCTGAAAAGACACAGGAGGTTTTGTTAACCAAGCCGGTTTTTCCTCCTGGCTCTCTTTTTCTTCCTTCCTCCTTTACTATCTGACCTGATGCAGCTGCCGTACAAGCGCGCCGTGACGGTCATAACTTCCTAGCTCGAAGAGAACTACAGGCCCAGCGCCTGGATTACAGAGCAGGAATAAGGAGGTATTTGTGGTCTGGGTTTAAGGCTAATATAAGTAATTAGGTGAGCAGTTAATGTTTTTATATAGTTTTGTAACAGAGTGGATTGGGACTTCCCCAAGTCCATGATCTGCGTCTTGTATTTTGTACCCCTTGTCTCTTTGTAAAGGCACAGGAGGCCAATGCTATTGGTCTAGCCTAAAACTATTACATGCACACAGAAGAATAGTTAGGCAAACTGCTTTAAAATTATAATCCAGAGCTATAAGGTCCCCCCTATTTAGGAGGGTAGAGCGGTCAGGGATAACCCTATAAAGGGAAAACCCTGGTGGTCTTAGTAACCCTTTAAGGGTAATCAAGGTTCTGCAATAAAGGGCTACCATAACAAGGTGTTCGAAATAGGCAGCACCTTTTTGAGGGGATAACCTTTATCTAGGAAAACCCCACTATTTAACTAAGGGGATAACCTCTCAGAAGGAAACCCCGCATATACTGGGCTCTCCCCTGCTTGGCCATCAGGGCAACCCACTTAACTAGAGAATTGACCTAGCTTAGCGCAGGCAAATTCTTATTCTAAGTAAGATCTGCTCCCCGTGGTAGTCAGCCAAGGGTAGAGCGACCTGGTGAACCTCAGGAAGATCCAGGAATAAATAAAGAGAAGTTACTCACCGTAGTAACGGTGGTTCTTCGAGATGTGTCCCCGTGGGTGCTCCACCATAGGTGACGGCTTGGCCGGCGCCGCAGATCGGATCTTCCAAGCAGTTTCTGCCAGACCGCGCATGCGCCGGTACGCGCCGCTCCCTGGCGCGCTCCTGGCCATGTGCGCGATCCGGTCCCCGCCAGTTCCTCGACCAACCGCCTCGGTTGCCCCTGCAAAACACTAACAGAGATCCGAAGCGGGGAGGATGGGCGGGAAGTGGAGCACCCACGGGGACACATCTCGAAGAACCACCGTTACTACGGTGAGTAACTTCTCTTTCTTCTTCGAGTGTCCCCGTGGGTGCTCCACCATAGGTGACTACCCAGCAGTAACCCAGATAGGTGGTGGGTAATCGGATTATGTGCAGCTGGTCCCCGAGAGGACCGCTGCAGAGAGACGGGTATCCTCTTGGAATACCCTGTGAAGGGCGTAATGTTTGGCGAACGTGTCGTAGGATGACCAGGTCGCCGCTCTGCAAATGTCTTTCAATGCAACGCCCTTGAAAAAGGCTGTTGATGCTGCCACCGCCCTGGTGGAATGAGCCCTGGGAGTGGCCGACAAAGGAGTCTTTCTGAGTTCGTAGCACATTTTTATGCAGGATACAATGTGCTTTGAGATTCTCTGCGATGAGAGACCTTCTCCTTTAGATTTGGGAGCGAGGGAGACCAGGAGTCTATCCGATTTTCGGAAGGACTTGGTCCTGTCTACGTAGAAGGCTAGCGCCCTCCTCACATCCAGGAGGTGTAGGCGCGCCTCTTCGCTGGAGTTATGAGGCTTTGGATAGAACGAGGGTAGAACAATAGGTTCATTGATGCGAAACTCGGAAGAAACTTTGGGAACAAAGGCTGGATGCAGCCGTATGGTTACCGCCTCCTTGGAAAAGACAGTGCAGGGTGGCGTTGCCATGACTGCCGCAAGCTCGCTCACCCGACGGGCTGACGTAATTGCAAGAAGAAAGGTCGTCTTTACTGTAAGAAGGCGAAGGGGAACCGTGGCCAAGGGCTCGAACGGTGGTCCCATGAGTGTGGTAAGCACCAGGTCCAAGCTCCACGAAGGTGGAATCGGTTTCCGAGGGGGGTATAGGTTTACCAACCCTTTGAGGAACCTGGTAACCATAGGGTGGGCGAACACCGTGTGCCCTCCCTCCTCATGTCTGAACGCCGAGATGGCGGCCAGGTGGACCTTTAACGAGGATAGCGAGAGTCCTGCTCTCTTGAGGTCCAGTAAATACTCTAGAATTGTAGGTATAGGCACCGAAAGGGGGGCCAGCTGCTTGGTAGAACACCAAGCCATGAAGCGAGTCCATTTTTGCTTGTAGGTTTTCCTAGTGGAAGTCCTCCTGCTACTTTCTAGGACTTGCTGTACTTCCACTGCGCATGTGCTCTCTAGGGAGCTGAGCCATGGATTAGCCACGCTTGCAGTCGCAGGCTTTGGGGGTGCGGATGCACTATGGACCCCTGGGCTTGCGTGAGCAGGTCCGGCGCCACCGGAAGAGGCATCGGTGGGCGGTCCGACAGGCGCAGGAGTAGGGGGAACCATGGTTGGCGATCCCATGTTGGGACTATCAGGATCATCCGAGCCTTGTCTCTCCTGGCTTTTTGCAGAACCTTGTGGATCAGCACTGCGGGGGGAAACGCGTAAAGCAGGGGGCCTCCCCACGGGATCGCGAACGCGTCCCCCAGGGACCCCCGGCCCAGCCCTGCTCTGGAGGAGAATCGTGGGCACTGTTTGTTGTGCTGAGTGGCAAACAGATCTATTTGGGGAAACCCCCATGCGTGGAAAATAGGCCGTAGTAGATCGGGACGGATCTGCCACTCGTGGGTGAGCGCAAAACGTCTGCTCAACTGGTCTGCCTTCACGTTGTGCGTGCCCGGCAAGTAGGAGGCTCTCAGGATTATATCGTGGGCGATGCACCAGTTCCATAGGCGGATTGCTTCCGCGCATAAGGTACGGGATCGAGCTCCTCCTTGCCTGTTTATGTAAAACATGGTGGAGGTATTGTCTGTACTGATCCCGACGACTTTGCCTTGTATACGGTCTCGAAAGTGTTTGCAGGCGTTGAACACTGCTCTGAGCTCTAAAACATTGATATGCAGAGACTGTTCCGTGGGTGACCACAGTCCTTGAGCCACCTCTTCGCCCATGTGCGCTCCCCACCCTATGAGGGAGGCATCCGTAGTGAGGAAAACCGATATTTGCGGCTGATGGAAGGGTACCCCTGTTAGCAAGTTCCCGGGGTTTACCCACCATTGCAGGGATTCGCGCACCCCAGGTGGGGGCGACACCACCCTGTGAACGGTGTGTACTGCCGGCTTGTATACACTTGCCAGCCAATGTTGCATGCCGCGCATGTGCAACCTGGCGTTCTGTACCACAAACGTAGCCGCTGCCATGTGGCCCAGCAGCTGCAAGCACGTCAAGACCGGCACCGTAGGGCTGAAGGTGATGACCTGCACGAGGGAACCGATGGCTCGAAAGCGAGCCTCTGGAAGGTATACTCTCGCCGAGACTGAGTTTATGCGAGCCCCTATGAACTCTATGTCCTGTGAGGGGTCTATCTTTGATTTTGCCATATTGATAACCAGGCCAAGTGCGGAGAACGTGTTTGCTGTGACGCGTATCATGCGGAGAACCTCCCTTTTCGAGGTCCCTTTGAGCAGGCAGTCGTCCAGATACGGGAAAATAAACACCCCCTGTCTGTGCAGGTAGGCTGACACCACTGCCAAGGTCTTGGTGAAGACTCTGGGGGCCGAGGAAAGGCCAAACGGCAGGACCTTGTATTGGAAGTGTTCGTTGCCCACCATGAACCGGAGAAAACGTCGGTGAGCCGGATGAATGGTTATGTGGAAGTACGCGTCTTGTAGATCGAGGGCTGCGAACCAGTCTCCATCGTCCAGTGCTGTAAGGATGGAGGCAATAGTGATCATCCGAAAACGTTGCTTGCGCAGATACCTGTTGAGGCCACGAAGGTCTAAGATGGGCCTCCAGCCTCCTGTTTTTTTCTCCGTCAGGAAATACCGAGAGTAGAACCCTTTCCCTTGCAGTTGCTCCGGCACCTTTTCCACCGCCCCTATGAACTCTAGGTGGGCCACCTCCTGCCTGAGCCTGGCTACATGGGAGGCCTCCTGGGGGTGGGGCTTGGGCGGGGGTCGCGGCGGCGGGAGCGACTGGAAGGGGATGGCGTACCCCGTGGCTATGATCTCCAGCACCCATTTGTCTGTGGTGATCCTTTGCCACTGGTCGTAGAATGGTCGGAGGCGATGGTGAAAAAGTCGTTTCGGATGATCTTGTGCAATGGTGGTGATGGCGCAGCCCTGGATTTGTATGTCAAACTTGTGGCCTTTGGCCCCGCCCCGAGGACGTACGGCCCTGTTGTGAGCGTCGCCTGGGGGTTCTGTACTGCTGGTGCTGCTGATGCCGCCCTTGCTCGTAACCCCTGTGATACTGGGGGCGCTGTTGCTGGTATTGGTACCGCCTTTGCTGTGGGTAGTACCTTTTCTTTGAGTATGGAGGGGTGTAAATCCCCAGGGTCCTGAGTGTGGCTCTTGAGTCTTTACTGGAATGAAGGACCGAGTCAGTTGATTCAGCAAACAGCTTCTGCAAGTCGAAGGGAAGGTCGATTATCTTCGCCTGCAGATCTCTCGGTATGCCCGAGGTCTGGAGCCAGGACTCCCGTCGCATCACCACTGCAGTTGCTGTGGAACGTGCTGCCGTGTCCGCAACGTCCAAAGCAATCTGAACTTCCATCCTCGCAGCCGCGTAGCCCTCTTGCACTATGGCCTTGAGGACCGGCTTTTTGTCCTCTGGAAGCGAGTCCATGAGGGAAGTTAATCTGGCATAGTTGTCGAAATTATGGTTCGCCAAGTGCGCTGCATAATTTGCCATTCGCAAGGTTAAAGTGGAGGAGGAGTAGACCTTTCTGCCGAACAGCTCTAGCTTCTTGGCATCTCTGTCCATTCCCCCTGTTTTAAATTGAGATGTTTTTAATCTTTGCTGCGAGGACTCCACCACCAAGGAGTTTGGCTGGGGGTGGCTAAACAAGAACTCCATGCCCTTCGCCGGCACGAAGTATTTCTTATCCGCTCTCTTTTGGACAGGCGGAATAGTTGCCGGGGTCTGCCATATGGTAGTGGCGGACTCCAAGATCGCTTCATCAAGCGGGATTGCTACTCTGGAGGAGGCCGGGGAGCTCAAATTTTTAAGGAGCTTATGATGTTTCTCTTGCACTTGTGCTGTCTGGATGCCTTGCGTGAAAGCTACCCTCTTAAACAGCTCCTGAAACTGTTTGAGATCGTCCTTGGGATGGACGTCCCCTAAAGCCGTGGCCTCATCCGGGGAGGAAAACGAGGAACCGCTGGGGTACATTTCTTTGGACCCTTCCGGTTCTTGATGGTGATGGTGCGCCCTCTCGCTGGAGGTTTGCGAGGGAAAATCTCGTGGGTCCACGGCCAGCCCCCCCTGGGATGCTTGAGTCTCCGTCCCCGATCGCGATTGCCCTCGGGGGTACGAGGTAATATGTGGGGATCTCCCCCTGGTAGATTGCCGATGGTGTCCATGCCCCGCGTGGAAGGGACGACCATGGTAGTATAGGCACTGTTCCTGGGAAGGTGACCTTGACCATTCCCTTTGCACGTACCCTGTGTGTCTGGGAGAGGGGGATTGTCGAGACACTGGAGAGAGCGATTTTGCATAATAGTCCAGCGATTCAAATCCCAGGAAGGGCGAGGGGGGTGCCAGCCATGGGGAGGCTGATTGCAGGAAAGGAGAAGGGGGCTCCGGGTAGGCTAGGGGGGGCCCCTGCCTTCTGGTTGGAGTCTGCAACATGAGCGGAGGGCTGTGAGAGAAGAGCTCCACAGCCCTGTCTGGAGAGGGGCTGCAATGCCTCCTCTTGTGTGCAGCCTTCCCCCTCCCTTGAGGAGGTAACTCCGCCCCCTGATGGGCGGGGGATCCCGGCCCCGTCGGCACCGTGCTAGGCATGCTCGAGGGCGGTGCCACACGTGCGGAGTCCTTGTGCGCCTGCAGGCTACGTGCCTGCGCGCCCTGCACCGCCGGTTCCCCGGGGATCGGTGCCGCTGTCTGCGGTGCCGCTGGTACCGGCGCTTGCTTAGCCGCCGCCCTGCCTGCGGTGCGGGGCGGCTGGCTGATGATCGGAGGCTGAGCCGCTTCCACGTGGCTCTCCGTGCCGCCGCCGATCAGCTGTTGCTGCGGCTGGGGGCTGCTCGCTCCTCCCGTCCCGCTCACTGTTACTGCCGGCAGGGATCGGGTTGGAGAAACTTTCCTCCGTTTTTGCGCAGATGGAGTGAGGGAGGCAGCTTTCCTTCTAAGGGCCCCGGAGGGTCCCTCCTGCTGCGGCCGCTCCGGCACGTCTGGCTGGAGGGCCTTGTCAAGAAGCAGCAGTTTAATTCTCATCTCCCTGTCTCTCCGTGCTCTGGTCGTTAACTTTGCACAGAAGGCGCATTTTTGTGCCACATGGGACTCCCCCAGGCACCTTATGCATAGACTGTGCCCATCGGACACTGGCATCGCCTCTCGGCAGGACTCACATTTTTTAAAGCCTGAGGCGGACATTGTTGGTGAGTCTTTGAGTTTGCTTGTGGGTACTTAGCACTTCTTTGTGCTGTTTCCCCGTCCGATGGCCTGCCTCCGCAGGAGGGCTGATGGCCCTAGCTCCCGGCCTCCGGCGCTGGTTACTGGGACTGGCTTGAGCTGTCCCTCCGTAGCTTGTTTGTTGTTTGTTTTTTTTTTTTTTTTTTGCAAAATAACAACCGGTTACTTATGGTATCCTAAGAACTGAAAAACTTTAAAGAGAAAAACAAATAAAGTCGTTGAATACGCTATGTGGCTTTAGCCTAGTCGGATTCCGTCTGCAGCCGACGGCGGTTGAGAGGAACTGGCGGGGACCGGATCGCGCACATGGCCAGGAGCGCGCCAGGGAGCGGCGCGTACCGGCGCATGCGCGGTCCGGCAGAAACTGCTTGGAAGATCCGATCTGCGGCGCCGGCCAAGCCGTCACCTATGGTGGAGCACCCACGGGGACACTCGAAGAAGAAATACAATATTCAGCTCTGAAGTTATCCTTTCCATTTTTCAGCACGCATCGAAGACTGCACGGTTCGTCCCGGAAGCACAGTAAGTAGCTAAGGGGTTAGATAGCAGTGCTGTTATAGCAGTTACCTATTGTTTAAGGCTATAAGCCAATTAGTATTCAAATCCTGTGCTTATTTCAGAAAAACAAGGGTCCATATATTTTGTGTCACCTAGCTTACCATAATCCACACTTTTACTTTGTTAAATAAACCCTTTCTCCCTGTTTGAACCTAACACCTTGTCCGTATTTCTTCCTTGGGTAAACACACCACAGCAGCGCAGTTCACACACCCTGAAACCCCGTTGTGATTAGACCCACCGTAGATGGCGAGCAGGGTCGCGGGGTAAAATCCTGGGAGCATTGGTAAGGACTCAGTTTTAGTCCAGTCCATTGCTCTGGTGTGACTGACTTAGCCTAATCAATATTCAAATTTATTCTTACGTCACTCACATCCTCGATAGTTTCGTTTACAGTACTTTTGCTAACATATCCTGGAATGATGTTGGCTTTTTTCTGCAACAACACTGATTCATATTTAGCATGTTATCAACTATGACCTCAGGTCCTTTCTGCAGTACTCTTTCCTATGTAGTTATTTCCCATATCTTTCTTCCAAAGTGGAGTAGTTTTTGCTTTTGTCCTTACTGAATTTCATTCTATTAACGTCAGATCATTTCTCCAGGGTTTTCCTGATCATTTTGAATTTTAATACTATTCTCCACAGCACTTACAACCCCCTGCTAGCTTGTTATAGTTTGCAAACATTTATAAGTGTACCCTCTATTCCATTATTCTCTATGCCATGAACAAAATCTCTGTGGTTGATATCAGAGAACTGGACATGGGACCATTCTCTGCAGGAGCCCACTTGACATGCCCTACCATCTCGACTGTGAAACACTGATTTATGACCCTCCTGGGAATGGTTTTCTAACTAGCCATACACACACCTTATACTAGCTCAGTTTAGCTTGCACATCCCTAATTTATCAGAAAATCATGTGGGACAGTGTCAAAATCCTTACTGAAGTCAAGATATACCACATTTGCCTCGTTCCCCTAATCCATAAAACTTCTTACCCTGTCAAGGAAAGTTATTAGGCTGGTTTGACATGATTTGTTCTTGACAAACCCCTCCTGTTATTTATCATCTTATTATCTTCTCAGTATTTGACAGCTGATAGCTTAATTCTTTGGTCCATTACATTTCCAGGTACTAAAGTTAAACTATCTCATCTGTAATTCCCCAGGTTGTCCTTATTCCTTTATGGATGGGCACTATTTTTGCTCTTTTCAGACCTCTGGAATCCTTCTCATGACTTTTCAAAGATAATCACTAATGGCTCAGTTATTTCCTCAGGCAGCTTCTCGAGTATTTTAGGATGCATGGCATCAGGTCCTGGCAATTTGGAAACATGGATCTTAAATAAGTTTTAACTTGTTCTTTCCGTATTTTAGCCTGAATTCTATCTCATTTTCACTGGGAATCACCGTATTAGAGTCCAATTACTTTTAAACTAAGAGTTGTTTAGCATTTCTGCCATTTCTACATTTTCTCTCATTATTCCCACCCCTCCCAGAGTAACAAGCTTATTACCATGTGTTTGGTCTTCCTCCTGCTTCTGTTGCATTTGTAAAATGTTTTCTTTTCTCTAGTTTAATCTCACTTTGCGCATTGACCTTTCTAATTTTAGCACTACATGCTTATGCTGTTTGTTTATATTCATTCTTTGTAATCTGGCCAATTTTGGTAAGACTCTTATTTTGAGTTTCAGCTCACTGCAAATCTCCTGGTTAAGCCAGGATGGTTTCTTGCTATGCTACCTATCTCTTCTATGCAGTGGGATAGTTTGCTTTTGTGCCCTTAATGATGTCTCCTTAAAAAACTGCCAAATCTTGTGAATTGTTTTTCCCCTTAAACTTACTTTCTATGGGCTCTCACCTTCCCGAATTTCCTAAAGTCTGCCTTTTAAAAATCTATTATTTTTATTATGCTGTTTTCCACCTTGCTATTCCTTAGAATCACAAACGTCAACATCTTATGACCACTTTCACCCAAGCTATCTTCCTCTTTCAAATTCTCAAGTAGTTCCTCCCTATTTGTCAAAATCAAATCTAGAACAGCCTCCCACATAAACAGCTTTCACCACCTTCTGAAATAAAAAAATGATCTCCAATATTTTTCCAAGAACTTGTTGGATAATCTTTGCCTGGCTGTGTTGTTTTGCCAAAAGATGCCTAGGCAGATAAAGTTCTGTGCTTTGGATGACTTTGTAAGTTGTTTAGCTGCTATTACATTTTTAAAAGAAGCTGTTGCAGTTCATCAAGGAGTTTTCCACAGGAAAAACAAACAAAAGCTGTAACAAGTAATGGAGAACAAATAAATAATGGAAATTCAAACTGAACAATTAACGTTACTCTTTTAGCTCACAGAGCACATAGATATGGATGAATTAGAACACAATATTAGAACAGAATATGCAAGCATAATCTATCAGCATGGAATGGCAATAGATGCTGTATTCTACTGGGTAGGACTCTTGAAGCTCATAGTATGGGTCCAGATAATTTAAACTTCAGTCACCTTTGAGAATTTTAACTTCTCAAGTATTGAGAAGTTCTGGGGAAATGAATGTCTTTGTTCCTAATGCCCAACTGTACTGAGAGCTTTTGAGAAAGGCCTGTGACAAACAGAGCCCATGTTAAAATTACAGGGAGACTGGGACTACAGCTATTCAAGGCTTAACAAGTGGAATAGAAATTTAATGTACACTGAACTTTGATCCATAGCAACACTCTTATTTTATGAGGACACAGATGGACAGGTTATCAGCAACTCACTGTATGCCTACCCCCAAAGCCAAAAATGATTAAATATTTTTTGTTACCAAAAAAGTAAATCCCAAGGGATTTACTACTAAGTTTTGTTTGTCAGTTTGTGCGATGACATAAAATAACCTCCACAGCCCAAAGCCTGTTGATTTGGCCAATGTGATCCAAAAGAATTGCCCACGGTAGAACACTAACACGCTGCGAGAGAGCTACGCATTATTATTATCATCCAGATACCAAAAAATTCCAAGTCAAAAGTTTCAACTGCAACCTTCAGTAGTCTGCATATAGGAACTATAAGATTGCCCTCCAGTGATATATCTGAGATACATCAATGACATTTTCATCCTCTGGGCAGAAGGGTTCAACCCCCATTACAGATTCCCACTAGTACTGCAACCATCACCTGACCATCAGACTCTAGAACACATGTACATTTGCTCGGACTTCCTGGACACCACAATCAGCTTCAAAATTGGAAACTTACACACAACCATAAAGAGATCACCATATCTATCCTCCCAGACTCAGGAACAACTCAACAGTGCAGGTGAGCCAATATAGTACAATACTCTGCATGAGCAAGCTATTTATAGCTGCTACAATACACTGCAAAGGCACAGTAGCAGCTCTACTTGAGGAGATGGCTGGGAGTTCTACTCCTTTCCCCACCGTGCACTTTTCTTGTGAATTTTAGCCATAATAAACGCATAAAACAGGGTGGCGGACTCGCGGCTCATGAGCTACATGAGGCTTTTTGAGCAAAGAAAAGTGGCTCCCGCGTCAAGCTGCACGGTGGGAGTACTTACTGCAGCTCTGGGCACATGCCCCCACTTGGAGGGAGAAGTGTGAGGTGGTGGCAGTGGTGGTGGCTCCAGTGAGTTGCTGGCATGGGGTTAGGGTGGGGAGAGGGAGGTTGGGAGTGCCTGGCTCAGGGGGCAGGTGGGGAACTGGGTTAGAGATGGGGGCTGGGAGTGCCTGGCGCTGGGGCAGGGAGGAGGTCATTTAGCTACATAATAGAGATCTGTTTTTATCTATCTACTGTAGATATTATAGACACATAGGTGGCCCCTGAGTTATGAACACATCAAGTTAAGACCATTTGTACTTATGACCAACCTCCAGCTCACCTCCCCCAGCGGAGGGGCTCCAGCCGCATGACTGGGGCTCCCCTCAAATGCCCATGGATCCAGCTCCCACACCCATGTCCCAACCCCCATGTGGCCCAGATCAGCACATGTGGGGCTTCAACCTGGCCCCTGCTCAAGCACTCTGGGCCAGTGCACCCCCATTCAACCCCTCCCCCACCTGACTCAGCCCCTGGGGCTCTGACTTCAACCCATGCCTGGGGCTCTGGCTTCCAGCTCCGCTCCTTTCAACCACCCCACCCTGGTGCATCCCCATCCAACCCCCACACTTGGCTCAACCCCGCCCTCCCATGGCTCCAGCCACCCCCTCCCCACGCTTGGGGCTCCAGCTGTCAGCTGTTGCCAGAGTGCACAGGGGCTCTATCCCCCGTCAGCCCAACCCACCCCCAGCCCGGCTCACCCCTGTTCAATCCTCCCTTTGCCTGGCTCAACACCCCCCGTCCCCCTCCAGCAAGTGCTGGGCTGTCAGCTGCCAGCACACACAGGGCTCCAGCTGTCAGCTGGTGCAGGTGCAGGTGCATGAGGCTCCACTTTCCCAGCTAATCCCCCCCCGCCCCGGTTCACCCCATTCAACCCCCATAATCCCCACTGGCTCACACTCCCCAGCACACAGGGCTCCGGCTTCAACCTGTGCCCAGGGCTCCAGCTCCAACCCCCCTACCCACCATTCCCACAGCCCCGGCTCCAACCCCCTGGCCGGGCTTAATCCCTTCCCCAACCTCTGCTGCCCGGGTCCAAACCCCCTACACGCCTCAGCTCGTTTGCACCCTCCCACCATCCCTGCTGCTCTAACCCACCCCAGGCTTAACCCCCCTGCCCCTCCCATGGACCCAACCCAAGCCCTCCCCAGTTTACACGAAATTCAAAGTATGTGAGGGTTGCGTGGCACACATCCCTGGCATACCTTGAGGGATTACAGTATAAGGGTATTTCTGACTTACGACCAAATCAAGTTACAACCAGGTGTTCAGAATGTAATCCATTTGTAAGTGGGGGACTATCTGTAGATATATAATCTTTCTATATATAGCTATACAAAGGTATATAGCTATATAAAAATAAATATATAGTATGTGGCTCTTTACACCCTATCCACAGCTGTTCTGGCTCTTTGACTCTAACTGGTTGGCCACCGCGGCACAAAATACAGAGATCTACTGCCATGCATCAACTCAGCCTTTTATCAGAACTGCATAGAAGGTGACAAAGAGATTTCCATATTACAGAAAATACTCCTACTTCTCAGGAGATTAACAGCAATCATCAACTACTCAGCCATCCCATGCTATCAGCACATATTTCTGTGCTTTCTCCCTTACAAACTTAAAGTACAGTTTTGCTACAGTCATATTCAATATTCTGAAGTTAAATGTGTGCAATAATAGTTCACCTGGAGCCATTATCAATCCTCCTCCCGTGGCTTTTAGAATGTAAAATGGGTAGTTTTGGAACACCCTTGAATAATAAACAAGAAGCAGTTTGAGCACTGGCACATATACATATTTTGATATGTTCTGAAATTTTTTAATGTTTGTACAAGAAATAGTTTAGGTAAAAAGGCATTTTATGGAGAGTAATACTTCATAAAACTCAGTCTGCAATGGTAAGACAATATTTTTAATTGGTGGAACTGTGCAATATACAAGGAAGCTTTTCTTAATTACAAGTTCACTTACTTCGTAAACTTAATTTTTAACATTAATAAGCATATATAAATTCCAATGGTTATGCCAGAAAAATGGATCATGTTGTATTATGTAGGTTTTATATCAATATAGCATAAAGAATCACAACTCTCATTTCAGACTTTTTAATTGTACTGACAATTTGAATAACCATATGCATTACGTACCAGCACACGTACAGAGGATGTCAACATGGAGTGGTTTGACATTCAGTGTAAGAACACATTAATTGGAATATATAGTATGAAACTAATTCATCTGGTTCTATCAGTTTGTTGTTTACTTTAAAATCAGCAGACATTTGCAAAGAAACTTTCTCAAGATTATAACACTGATTTTGTGTCAGGAGTTTCCTGAAAATCTTGTTTCTTATGCAGAATTGTAAACTCACATTTTCTTTTCTTTAATTTATATTCTTTCTCATACTGAAGCAGGAAAATTAGCACTGAAACTATTCAACATTTTCCTCAGTTTTTCCATTTATGCTCAACTGAATCTTTTAAGCAAAATTATAGTTCGATTTCCCAAATACAAGATACCAAATTCATTACAAATTATAGGTTTGTAATATTTGTCTATAGTTCTGTTGTAAACTTCCTCTGGCTTGGGAATAATTATTTTAACCTTAAAGATGGATTTGAAAAAGACTGAGAAATGATAAATGGAAAATAAGAGATGATTCACAGGAGCAAGCTTAAAAACAACAGCCCTAATTGTCTAATGATAACAAGCATATGCTTAAAAATTAGAAAATTGGAAAATCCAGAGTGCAGGACCATCAGAAATGCCTTCAAATGCTCCTGAGCCTGCAAAAAGCTGAAACGGTAACTGATGTATTTATCTTCTTTCAGAGGAAAATGGCTCCTCACAGTTAGATTGCAAGTTCTTTAAGAGAGTGATCAGCCTGTTCAGTAATTAGCACAACAGGATCTGCTCATGACTGAGGACTGTGGCCTCTGCCATAATAAAACTAATACCACAAAACAGAACATATTGTCCAGTGAACTGGAGTAGGGGATCCCAAAATTTGGACAACTGATGCTTACCATATTATAAATTTCTGACCCCCCCGCCCAGATTTACTGATGTTCAACAATGAAACATTCCTGGGTGCAGTGAGATCACATTAAATAAATAAAATTAAATAAAAACATAGCTCTGTAATCACAGTGCATCCATGATCTTTTCTCCTTCCAGAAATTCTCTTCCTCTGAAAACGAGGAAGGCTGAGTCTACACTAGTAAGTTCCTTTGAAAGATTTTTTAAAAGAAGGGGGCTCTTTTGAAAGAGCCCACAGATTGTCTACACTCACAAAGCATTATTTCAAAACTAAATCGAAAGAATGTGGCCTTCCTTTTGAAATCACTCTTCCTTTCCCATTTCAGGAAAAGCGTCCCCTTTCAAAAGCTTCATTCGAAACAAATGTGTGTAGACATGCCGCAGGACCCTTCTTTTGAAAGAACAGTCTTCATTTTCGATCCCCGGCCTATTCTTTCGAAAGAGCGGAAGCTGGGCAGACGCTCTCTTTCGAAAGAGCAGATCACTCTTTGTTTCGCTCCTTTGTGTGTGGACACTCTCTTTCAAAAGAAGTTCTTTTGGAAGAGACCTTCTGGAAGAGCTTCTTTTGAAAGACCTCTACAGTGCAGACTAGCCAAAGAGAAAATATGCAATAGAAAAGATCCCAAGTCAGAGTGAGGCCACAAATAAACATTAAAATTTACATTTATTCAAAATGTTGTTTCTAGAAGATAACACTTTGGCTAACATCTACACGTGCCACTTCTTCCGGAAACGGCATGGTAATGAGCAGTCCAGAAGATGCTCATGAGGTGCAGATGTAAATTTCCTGCACCTCATTAGCATATAGGCATGTGACTTGGAGTCCAGAAGACACTCTTCCAGATTCCAAAATACATGCGTGGATGCGCAGGCCATGGGGATCTGCCGGTACAAAACCCTCCTTCCAGGAGCCCCCTCTTTCTCGTCTGCATATGTATGTTGGAGTCCGAAAGAGCTACTTCCGGACTCCAAATCACATGCCCATATGCTAATGAGGCACAGGAAATTTACATCCACACCTTATTAGCATCTTCCGGACTGCTCATTACTGTGCCACTTCTGGAAAAAGAGGCACATGTAGACATAGCCTCTGACTTTTATTGCCCCCACAGTATCACCTGAAGCAACTGTTATTTTTAGCATTTACATATTTACAACATTTCAAAATACATCTATATGGATCAGATCTTATTGGTCTACAAATCCCAGTCAAGTGGAGGGCCTGGTCTCTGTTTTAAGGCAATGTAGATGCTGCATTTCAGTACCCACCAAAAATGCTCATTTGGCATTAGGGGAGAAGAACTACTTATTTTGGAACACTGAAAACATGTAAAAGCCATTTGGCTACAGTATCAAAGATGGCAATTGCCTCAGATCATACTGAGGAGGTAACAAAGGTCTGTTTTATTTTCCATGACTTAAATTTAAATAAATGTACTATTCTATTCTAACATATATACTCTGTGCTGTATGTTACAATATACAGAAGAACACTATATTCTTAGCACAACAACTTCCTTTTATGTAAATTTCAAAGCAATTATATACATTAAAATCACATTTCTGGTACCTGGTTTATTGCTTAGGGGGAAAAAAATCAGAAGTTGAACGTAAAGTGGAATTAGAGATAGCTAAAGATCATTGGAAGATTTCAGTCATATTCTGTACAAGTAAAACTCTGCCCTCATCACAAAGTGAAGTTAGTACAGATTTAGCAAGAAAATCAGATTTATCTTCTGATGTTTGACAGTTTTATAGGAGACTACACAATTTAGTGAAAACTTTAATTGAAATTAATTGGAAGAACATTCATTCCAGTCTAGAGACTGAGTGCTTGTTGATGGGTTTCTTAGGACTTGTATACCTTTTGATCGATTTTAATATACTTTTGATGTGAAAAACTTTTCAAGATTGAAGGGTGTTTTTGGCTTCTTATAATTGGGAAAAATAAAGAAAAAGACTCACAATGTGTATGTATGTATAACTGCACCTTGCTTTAGCAGTTCATACAGTTGAAAGTAATACAAATTGAAAGTTATTCCACAGATAAAATGCAAGGAATAAAACCCTTCACCTTGCCCTGTTCTGATTAGGTTTACCAATTTAAATTCCTTAGCATAAAAGCTAGCACCTTATCAGTTAATTTTTGTACAGGTATAGTATATTTTATATCAAATTTAGATGGAGAGTATAATAAAATACTACAATGGCTTATGCAGAGGAGCTGATGTACTGTACAGATTTATCAGTTCCCAAAGCCATAAATGTAACTCTAGAAGGACTTAAGAAACAGTTTTTATAAACCTTTGCTCTAGTAATAGATTTTTAGAAACTTTTTGGTCACTTTAATTAAAAAGTATTCTTGACAACAATTTAACTATACTATTTTCACTATTTTTAATGAAAGGCCGATAGCCTACACATAGGGAAAGAAAGTTCTTTTTAAATTACATTTCTTTTATGTTACAAGACACAAGAAAAGGTTTATCATAAAACTCATAAAAATAGATTTTTCTTTAGCAGTACAGATTGGACTTCTCTGTCTGGTCAATCCCAAATAAGGAAATTTGCTGCACCAGGGCAGGTCCTCTGCCTCCTCCTTCTTCCCTCCGCTGCCTTCTCTGCTTCCACCCCAGCCGTCCCCACTACCTTTAGCCCCAGCCAGCTACCCTAGCACCAGCCCACCTAGACTGCCATCAGCCCTGGCCCCAGACACTGGCACGACCACAAATGTTGCTGGACTAGACAGTCCTAATTTTCGGAGGTGCAATCTGTAGTTTAACCGTCATAGTAAGGTTAGCAGAAACTAATATACAGCACTTCCATTTTTGTAGCAATAAAAAGGAATTGTTAGGTACACTGGTTTCTTTCCACCTAATTTTCCAATTTTCCAATTTTGAACAACTCAGATTGGGTGCATCAACAATGATTAGATTAAGTCAGACTAGTAAGTATATGTACATTTTTTTTCTAGCACACAAACCCAGGCAGGATGCATCCTACTAAACTTCAATATAAAGAAATTTTCTAGGTCCTAGCAAGTAACCTCTATCTTAAGCTTGCAACAATAGTTCCATTCTAGTGTCCTAAATCTCTGCAAAACAAAACTTCTATTACCCCAAACAGAGATATCTCCATTGCTAATGCCTCATCAAAATGAAAATTTCCTACGTTATACAGAACCTCAGCTTCTAAGATAATTCATCAAGTCCCATAAGAACAACCACACTCAGTCAGACCAAAGGTCCACCAAGCCCAATATCTTGTCTTCCTACAGTGGCCAGTGCCAGGTGCTTCAGAGAGAATGAACAGAACAGGTAAGCATTAAGTGACCCATTCCCAGGTTCTGACAAACAGAGGCTAGGGACACCATCTCTGCCAATTCCAGCTAACAGCCATCAACGCACTTATTCTCCATGAACTTATCTAGTTCTTTTTTCGTTACAGTATAGTCCTGCTCTTCACTACATCCTCTGGCAAAGAGCTCCACAGGTTGAGTGTTGTGTGAAGAAATACTTCCTTCTTCAGATGATAAAAGATAACCACGAACACATTTGCCTTGCTCAGAAATTGTATGATTCTATTAAATACTAAATGCATTCAGGTGGCGGGGGGGAGGCAGACGACAGAGTATTAATACAACTCTTATATGTAAAATCCACTTCTAGTTTAGCAAAATATAAAACATTCCCATATGTTTCTTCTATATGCAACTGATAAGCCAAAGCACCTTTATCTCCAATTGACACAGAACATATTTATACATACCACAGTTTGGTGGTTAACTTGGATCACTTCATCTCCAGCATGGATTTTCTTGCACCGATCTGCGGGTGACTGAATTTAAAATAAAAGATATGATGAAGAAGACAGTTCTTACTTGTCACCATCTCTCTTTCAGCAGTATGATTGCTACACTATTATAAATCAGGTTAGATTTATAACTACAATGAAATTAATCAATAAAAAGATTTTTAATACATTAATTCACAGTTGTTTGAGACAATATTCTGTAAAATTATATACAAGACAAGCAAATGTTAAAAAAATTATGTTTAAATTATCATAGGTTAAACACTATCTAAAGGTGCCTTTTTAATTTCAATAAGTGACCCATCATTTTAAGCAATCTAATATCTGTAAATCTTAAAGGTTCACTTTCTCTTAATGCTCAGAGTGCTAAAGCACTAATGGACAACAGCCTCATAAATATACTTTGCAACATACTTTATTTAAAGTTCTAATCTAATTAAAACAAATACTTGAAGTAAACTTCAGAAAAAAACAGTATTTTGAATGTGTATGCATGCAGATACTATCGCTATCCAGGTTACATAGCTAAGATAGATAAATTATAACTTTATATTTTTGCACTATTATCAGTTGCCAGAGATGCAACTAGAACAAGGATCCTGTAAATATCCATGCGTTCATTCAAAGATGAATTAGTAGAGTTAGTTTTCCTTCTCTGAATAGCAGCCTCATTTCTAAACTTTTCTATTTCTCATAATTCTACCTTAAATACAGGTTGAACCTCTCTTGTCCACCAGCCTGTGCTGTTCTTCAGCTGTGATGAGATGAGATGAGATGAGCCAGATGAGAGAATTTGCTGTCAGTATTTTCTAGCACATTGCCAACACTTCCATTGCTTAGTGGGCTCTTAGAAGACATTTAGGGGTAAATTACGGCTAAAGAACAGCAGAGAACACTGAAAGCCAGGACTGGTGACTATAAACGAACTTTATGGAATCACAGGAAACTTGGCCAAACGCATGATAAGTGGTCGTCCGGCCAACTAAAATCATGCCAGATTATGGATGTTGCTGGATGAGAGAATTCCAGGTCAGAGAGGCTCAACCTGTATTTGCACAGTTGTCTTAGAAGAGATCTGTGGAGCTCAAAAGCATCTCTCTTTAACCAACAGAAGTTGGTGGGATAAAAGTTATTACATCTTCCAGCTTGTCTCCTAACATTTGCATAGGCTAATTACTCTTGGTGCAAAACATTTACACTAAGCTGTCTATAATGCAGTATTTCAATTTTCCCCACCCAGACCTGCAGCTGATAACATTTGGATGGATCTTCACAAACTTCAAATGGGCTTTTGCACAGATACAGAAGTTCACTTATTATCAATTGCAGCATCAAAGAACCACAGTATGAAAGTGTCAGGATCTATTCTTCAGAAACTCCAAAAAGTCACTAGATTTTTGTACTGAGCAACTAGAATTCACCACATTAAATTTTATCATTTTGTGGCTTTACTAAAATAGAAATTATTTAAATGGAATATTCCCAAAAATCAAGAATTCAATATGTTCATAATCAGTTCATGTTTCCTTTAAACTAATAAATCAATTCCCTTTTTTCTTATATATTTATATTTTGAATTTGTAAAAATATGCCCAACAGACAGCCTCTTTGGACCATGTTCAAACTCCCTCCTCATTCCACACATTCATACCTAAACTCATCCCTCTACCTCAGTGAGATTGTCATATTCTCGCTCTGCAGTAACACCAGGGGAAAACCAGTATAGAGACAAGAGACTCTCCATTAAGAAACTGACTCCATTCTCTCAGAGTTCTAAGACTGATTGCAGAAATGCCCAACTAATTTTAACTGCTAAAATGGTTTACTGGCTTCAGAAAAGTGGCTTCTAATGTTGACAAGATCCTAATCACAGCAGGTTGTGTAAACAGGACTCAAAGCCTTGAATTGCACCTGGAAGGTGACTGTAAGGGTTAAGGTCAACAAACGTAACATGCACAGCATGTTTTGCAATAGTATATACATAGGCATTTTGCACAAGAAAAGACTCAGTGGTCTTCTATGATTGGAAAGAATACTGCATAAACCTTAATGGAAGGTTACCATAGATATGAAATGCTCCAGATTAGGGGAAAAAAACCCCACAAACATTTAGAAATACATAGATTCTAAGAGACTTTTTTGACTGTCACTTTCATTTAGAAATCAATGCATCCCATGTTGCAAACTATCAAAGGAAAAGATGGTAGGTGATGCCTTGCCAGTAGTGATAGGCACTAATTCTCACAGAATCTGTAGATGCTTCCTCTTGTACATCAGTATCATGCCTGTCTTTTCCATATAATGCATGGTCCTAATAATTGATATTTTGCTCTCTATTAGAAATGTATTAGGCATTATCAGCATTATGTCCAGATAAAACTGGTAGGCTGAAGCTTTCTTAATCCGCTCAGGGCTCCAGTGCGAGAAACTGATCAAGACAAAATTTTAAAAAGCCATTGTGTTTGCTGCCTCTTGATTGGACTCTGCTACCATAGAATTACAGTTCCATCAGTTAGGAAAGCAGGAATGGACTCTCAAGATTCTTCAGGGAATTCATTATCTTCACCTTTGCGAAATACATCAGCACAGTAATTTGTAGACTGAATTGGTTGCATGTCTTAGTTTTTTAGTTTAACGGAAATTCAAATTTCAAAACTTCTTTCATTTTCATTTATGTTTCCCAGAAATATTATAACCCTCCTGCACCAACACAGAACTGTAGTTAATTCCACCTGAGACACCGAGAGCTGTGGGTTTGCTTTGATTCAAAAGTTTCATAATGACTTATGTTGCCCCTGCTTCCAAGAAGGATGGTTGCTCACAGATATTTTATAGAATGCAACCTGTTAACACTGTCTGCAGCAAGAGAAAGAAATGGTCAAAGGCTCCAAAGAGAGTTATCATGCCGCAGGTCCTACGGAGGGATAGAGCCCAGCCCAGCCCAGCCCAGCCCACCCCTTACTGACTTATGTTCCTATTCTACTAGTCATGAGTTATTTCCAGAGTCCCCACGGAAAAATTAGATGTAATGGTATTCAGTGCTGGAGACGGTTCATGTTTGTCAGGAAATGACAGCATAGCAAAGTAGAGCAAGTATTTCTTTGCAGGTTTATTTGAGTATGAGGTCATCAAGATTCTCAAAAGAAATTGACTCAACTGTCATGAAATTGGCACAGCCTTCTGTCAGAGGCCTACTGTGCATCTATTTTTGTGTATTAAAGCCCTAAGAAAAAACATCAGTTTTCCAGCTTCTTCCTGGACAGCCGAATCTGTCACTGCCACTCTGGAAAGAAGGGGGTCGGGGGAGTGCCAGAAGAGGAGAAAGCATGCTATAAGGGAGCTGAAAACTATGCAGGTGTGGTTTGCTAAGAGTTTGCCGTCCTTCTGCCTTTTAATTTATATCTAATAATAATAATATGATCCCTACTATAGGCAGATGAGATATCTTTCACTGGACCAACTTTTGTTGGTGAGAGAGAGAGAGAGACAATTTTTTGAGCTACATAAAGTTCTTGTGTGCCTCGCAAAATTGCATCTATCATTAACAGAAGTTGGTCAAACAGAAGATATTACTTCACCCACTTTCTTTCTCTAACATCTGAATTGACAAGGCTACAATTATACTTCCCTACTTCAAAATTGCACTAAGAAGTCTATGCAGAAATCTACATTTTTAAATGTCAGCTTCAAAGGATGCCCTTGTTTCCATATTTTTATTTCTATTACAAAATCAAATGAAGTTTGATAGACATAAGAACTATTTTTTCTTGTGCCACAGCAATCCCCAGCATATCAGTCAATACATATTGCAAACACTTATCTTTTACACACAATCAATACAAAACAAAACAAAACAAAACAAAACAAAGACAGCTACTTCCTAACTTGATCTAAGGAAGTACTGTAAATACCTTGAAAGAATGAAATAAAGCTGACCATGATGGAACCCACCTGAGACCAACTCTTTCAAATTCTGAGACTAATAAACAAAAACAATCTAATTTTTACCCTCCAACATGCCACTGATTCTTCATAGCTAACTAACATAATTTTATAAGTGATGTATAGTCTGTAGCAAAGGAAAAGTATTAACCAAATGTAAGGTCAAAAAAGCTTCCAGGCCTGAATGTTCAGTATTAACGATACTTACATTTTCTGTTGTTCCAGTAATTACATGGAGACCATCATATGTTGATTTAATGTACATACCCTAAGAAAAAGACATCATGGGAGAGAATTTGTAAAGCGTTTCATAAACTATTACCAACCAAAACAAATTGCATGTCTCTAAAAGGATAATCTATCAATTATCCAACCTATAAATTAATATATGCAACAAGGAGTACCTCTCTGGACACAGAAGCGTGGTACAGTGTTTTCACTTCCAGGGAGGGAGGGTGAGCAGCTAAGTGAGAACAAAAAGACTGAAAGATTCTGGCGCCTACACAGAAGTTGCAATTTGTAGCTTTATCTTTTTAAATATACATGATTTGAGAGGTACCTCACATATATTCCTTACACTAGGAACACCACTGCAACATTATCTGGGGCAACATTATCTGTTCATAAAGAAACACAACTGCTGTATTAGGATGACTAGTTATTTCAGCTTTTTTCCTGGATGCTACCAGAATCTAAGATTTCATAATAATGAGAGTTCTTTAGCTATTAAGGTTGCGAAGGTAAACTTTCAAAATGTGAGATGAACTAAGTGGAAACTAATCCTGTGATGTATACCTGAAAGAACAGCTCTATGAACTGCTGTTTGCCTCATTCAGCTCAATCCCATGTTTATTTCAATCCTTAATCATGACAGTTTGATGATATTTCAATTCTGATCAAGGTGTGAACATCAAAGAAGTGTTACCATGTTTATAGAACTATATGGTCTACTGAAAAGAAAAAAGCAGTTGTGTAGCACTTTAAAGACTAACAGAATAATTTATTAGGTGAAGAGATTTCATGGGGCAGATCCACTTCTTTGGATCCGGAAATAGCCACTATAGCCGAAAATTAAGTGGATGCTGAGTTGAGAAGGATTTCTAATAACAGCAATTTTGCAATACAAAAAGTATATATTTAAGCTGACCAACTTGCCTAATAAGATCAATCTTACTTGAATGTTCAAAGTTACAAACTTGTTGAAATAATTTAAAAATTAAAATTTTAGTAACCAAACTAATGGAAAATAAGTGCCAGCAAACTCCTTCACTGAAACAGTGCTGCTCATTCGTGTTTTAATCATGTTTCATATTCATCCACCCACTGGGTGCTTAGGAAGAAAATAACCACCCATAGAAAAGTGCTGCCAGACCCTCTAAAAGAGAAAAGTGGTGAAATAGCATTGTGATCTTTCCTCCATCAAAAGCTATTTTTCCAGCTCTGGAATCCATAGCCAGAACCGGAGTTGGAGGAGCTACCCCATTCCAAAGACAAGTTCCTCACCCTGACCCTCCACATAAAATATTATCCTTCTGAGTGACATCAGCAAAGGGGCAGAGACTGTTCTTCCTAAATATTACGGGGTGGAGTGGGGGGGACCTAAAGGAGTTCAGTAACTTCTGCAACAGCTCGTTTCCTTCCGTTTCACCAGACCTCTTTGCACAAAGGAGACAGACACTGGCTGACCAAGTGAGCATTGCTCTATTCAAGCATCTTAGAACAACCTGGAAAAGACGGCAAGTTTTCAGGTGTCATGTTCTCACTGCCCCTCTGCCTCAGACACTACAGTCAAGAGTGAATCCTGGAAGAGGAATTCCACTTGAAATGTGCCACCAATGGGCAGGCACCAGGGCAGACTAAACCAAAATTTTTAGGATCATGCCCCTGTTTACCCCTGTCCACGTACACATATATCATGCCATTTTCTATGTATTTAGATATCTATCTTTAATTATTAGTATCACAATTCCCGTATAAAAATGGAAAGTGTTGTTATTCCCATTTTACAAATGGGAAAATAAGGTTTGATCTACACTAGGAGATTAGGTCAAATTTAGGTCAAGTTTTTTAAGGAAACAGTCCACACTACAGGGGCCATTCTGTTGACTTTAAGGGCTCCTAAGGTCGACTTTTGTACTCCTGCTCTTCATGAGGCGTAATGCCAAATTCAGTCTTGGTTGACTTTAGGTTTGTGCAGATGGAGCATTGTGAAATTTGACATTCTTGGCCTCCTGGAAGCGTCCCACAGTGCCCCAATGTGACCACTCTGACCATCATGTTCTGATCCGCTGTTCTCCAGGTGTGCAGGAAGCAGCCCGGGAAAATGTGAAGTTAACTTCCTGTTTGGCCAGCCTGGTAAGCGGAGCAGGCAACACCCTGAGCCGCACATCTGGCCATGGATTCCCAGGGTAGCAGACAAGCTCCAGCATGGAGCATGCAGGAGATCTGGAACTTCATTGCTGTGTGTGGGGATGAATCTCTGCTGGGAAAACTATGAAGCTGCAAAAGAATTTTAGACATATACACCAAAATCTCACAGGACACAGAGGAAAAAAGGATACACCAGGGATGCCCAGCAAAGACACATGAAAATAAAGTAGCTTAGGCAGGCGTACCTTAAAACACAGGAAGCAAATGGATGCTCTGGGTCATTGCCATAAACATGCTGCTTCTATGAGCAGCTGCATGGGATTCTAGGGAGTTACTGTTCCCAAACAGTCTGTGAATAACTCTGAAGAGATTCTCAGCAATCCTCTAGCAACAGCAAAGAGGACATGCTGGATGATGACAATGGTCAGCAAGGAAATGGAGCAGCTGATCTCGCTAACATCCAAGAACTTGTTGTAACACTACATCTCACGCACTGCATCCATGGCAGCTTTGGTGAATTCTCCTGTTTAATCATGCTACAAGTGAACTAAAGCAGTGTGAGATCTGTGGCAGTTACTGTACCTACACAGCCCAGGTCCCCTGGAACAACTTGTTAACGTGTCTGAGGGTGGAGCATTCATCCTTCCTGCATATCTCCATAAAGTTCTTAGGCTGCATCTAAACTACGAGATAAAATCAAATTTAATTCAGTTAGCTCGAATTTACCACATGACTGTCTTCACTGTAAAGACCATTAGCTTGATTTTGGGTGCACTAGTCTTGAGATTACAAAATCGCAGTTACCTGACAGGTGTAGCGTCAAGCTCGAATTAAGAAGTTCGATTAAATGCAAGTGTGGAAGAGCTAAGTGTTAAAAGCGAATTTATTAGCCTCCAGAGGTGTCCCGTATGTAACCCATAATGCCCCTCTCAGTGTTCCACTCTGGCCATTGCTCTCCAGTTACAGGAAGAGTCTGAATTTCCAAGCGGGAGCAGTGAGCCTTTAGCTGTGGGCTCATGTCAGTATGACAGCCTGAAAAATGGTTTCTTTCTTTCTATGCTTTTAGCAGTGTGAATACACCCACCCATTGAAATAACCCCTGCAGGGAGTCCATGGCTCTGTCTCTACACATGCTATTTTTTTTATACGCTGCCTGGTGCCAGCTCCTGCCCTGCCATACCATGTGTCAACAAGGCTGTGCCGAGGGTTGTGCTTGTATAACATGCTGAGAAACTTCTTCTCAGTGGTTCATATTTGCGTGTGAACCCCTTTCCCTCCCCCACAGGTGCCATCCTGCGCTCAGCCACATCACGTGGGTAGCGCCCAACCCAACCCAATAAAAGGATGTGCCTGCTGTTCGGCGCTGACAACGTTGCCAGTTGCACAGGAAAGAGAGGGCTTTGCTGCCGCTGTGGGAAAGTCTCCCCAGTGGTTAAGATATGGGGGGATTTGCTGGCTCCATGGAAGAAACAGCTCAACTGGTCAACCACGGACACCCTCCCCTTGGCCCATACCTGGGCTTGCTGCTGCCGGGGAAAGTCTCCGCCAGCGGCTAAGGGGCTTGCTGCTGACAGGAGAGGACTACTTCAACTGGTCATCCAGCAACACCCCCCACTTGGCTCATACCTGGGCTTACTGCTATGAGAAGAAAACCAACAATTCTTTTTTTCCTGCAGTGTCTGGGACCCTGCATTAAGACTCTCCCCAACACCAATATAGTGTATGGGGAAATTCTTTATTCCTACATTCTGCTCAATGTATGAAACATTCCAGGCCCCTGTACTATTTTCAGGGATAACATTTCTGCAGTGATGGGAGGTTGGATAGATGGCCAATTGAGAATACAGTCTCTGCACCCATGCTGACAATATGATGAAGGGAGAAACCAAAAATTCTTTCTTTCTGCCTACATTTTTCTCAAAGCATTTCCCCATTCCTCCTCTCCAGTGTCTCATATTCATAGATATCTGTGCCCTCCTTAGAGTCCTCCTAACTCTCACAACTGCTTAGGCACTGCACATGCTTCAGTACAATGCATGAGATGCTCACGATACTTGCTACATCAGTTTTGAACTGTACAAGTTACATGCTAGCCTTGCAATGGTGTCTGTACAGATATGAAAAAAGGTCATAAACCACTTTTTGCTATTACTTTCCAAAGGGAGAGGGAGGAAGGAAGTGCACTATGGGATGTTGACGACACACACCTACTACCACCTGCAGCATTTTTGTCCTATCACGCACTGGGACAGAAACCCAGAATGCAATGGGGCATTAGGAACTGTGGGATAGGTACCCACACTGCATTGCTGACAAAGTTGAAAATGGTGTCACTTACAGGGATACACTTGATCGATTTTATGTACCAGTATGGACACGCCCTTCGACTTCACAAAAATGGGTGCTAGAAAATCAACCTTAACAGATTTCAACCTAATTTTGTAGTGCAGACATACCCTAAAGCACCAAGAGGCTATGGCCATATCTACACCACGGCTGCTACACACAATGAGTATTCTGCTATAGACCATGGTGCACATGATACCCACAGCGATGGAAGGATTTTTTCCTGTAACTATAGGCGATGCACCTCCCTGAGCTCTGGTAGGTAGCTTGATGGAAGCATGTTAATCTAAATGTAGAAAGGATAAGTGACTTGATGAAAGTACTAGAGGAAGTCTGTGGGAAAGAAAGGAACTGAAACTACATCTCAGAGTCCTGGGTGAGCACCTTAACCTCTGGAAAATCCAATCTCCTTTGTAAAGGAGTTTGGCACAAGCCAGTGTTTTCAGCATTGTTAGACTAGTAAAACTCCCACTGATTTCAATGAGAATAGAATTAAGTCAACAGTGAGTGATTTTGGGGGAAAAACCCTCACCTTTAAACAGTGAAATATTCACACAAAATTCAAACAGTGAAATATACAAGTTTCCATTACTATCCCATTTTCTGCCCTTCATTAGATAGCGTTTGTTTTACTTAACACCAATGTAAGACAAAAAGAAAAGCTATACAAAAAAAGTTCCCATCAGATTTGTTTTTAAAGAAGTTACATTTACTACATACACAACATACCAATGCTGAAAATAAGGTAAAAACTACTGCTGATGTTTGACGGAGACAATACAAATAGCCTTATTTGAAGAAAAGAGCAGGCATAATCAAGAACAAAATAATCAATGTACATCTCCAACATGCATTAGATCTATCAAGTTAACTCAATTCAATATAGGCACATAAATCTGCAAAGTAATGAAAAGAAGTAAACAGCAATGAGTGTTAGATGTTTAGATAGAAAGTAAATGGATAGATTCTCATACCTCAGTGTTTACTTATGTACTGCAGATTTAATTTAGCATTACGCTGAAGATGTTAAGGGTTTACAAATATGATCTGGCAAATGATTACAAGCCCTTGCAATCTATTCCTTTCCAGAAATAAAAATGGTGACATAGAATTCAGGAGCACAAAAGAGGCAGAGTCATGAAAAAAAGTCCTTGAAATTATGATATCCAGTATTAGATTTGCACACCCTTGAGGGCATAGGAGCCCAGCGGAGGAGACAGAGTTGAGGGGAGAGAAAGCTGAAAGGCACATTGTATTTATTCCACAGACTTCTGAAACTCATACCTGTTTCCTCAATTATATAACACTACAACAGCGTGAGAGCAAAGATTTGTCCATATGTACAACATGCTTTTCAAATGTGCAGATGAACTCCCTTTTACCCTTCGTTAGACAGTCTGTTTTTACTTGCACACCAACATATGACAAAAGGACAGTAAGGATACATAGTTTGACAGGATATATTTGATTTGGAACCTCTGGTAAAATGGGGAAAATGATACAAGTTTACACAGCTGTTCCCCCCGCCGCCCTCTGCAGTATTGTAATGGCACATTCGCTGGCCATGGTGCTGTGTGTCTGTGCCGTTCAACAGCACTTAATTAGCAGCGATCTAGTATCCAAAGGCAACTCTAAAATTCTGGAGAATTTATGAGAATAAATCATGCCAAACAAATTGAGTGATAATCCAGACAAAATGCTTGAAATAATCTCTGAGTGCAATCAATATAAGAACAAGCAACTCAAGTGAACTTAATTTAAGCACTAGCCTTCTTAATGGATGCTGCATGTTTAAAAACATCAGAGAGTGCCCAGGTCAGTTATTCGCAGATGGTCTGATTTAAAACCAATTAACAGATTTTATCTTGGGGCTACATATTATTCAGTTAAACATAAAAACTTCTTTTTTTAAAGGAAGCACAAACCAAGTTAGATGTACTTTAAACAGTACTGCATTTTGTCAATTAGCTGTCTCTGATACTAGACTGAATGGAAACAATCAGATTCTAAGTTCATTTTATCTCATATTTAACTCAATTCAAACTATTTTACTGTGATGGCCATATGATGAAGCTTTCCCCAAAACACAAAGAAAAAGGCTTCTTTAATACGAGCTACGTGTTCTGAAAATGATGTATTCAGCACCCCTCGAAACTAAAGCAACACACGTCTCCAACTCAACTCTATAGTGTTCCATGAAGCTGACAAGGACCATCAAGAGCCTCATAAATGTTATATAGCTTCGTGCATCGCCTCCATGAAGTTCCACCTCCCTCACGATTTCAGGTTATATGACTCAAAGTATACTTCTCTCACACTGCTACCCTCAGTTTATGTCTACACCACAAGATAATATCAATTTTAAGTTATTTAGCCTGAATTTACCAAGTGCCTGTCTTCATAGTAAATTCCATTAGCTCAATGTATGGTGCACTAAAATCAACATAATATCAATATCATAATATCGTAGTAACCTGACAGGTGTAGCATTCAGGTCAAGTTTAAAATTCCAAATGAAGTTTAGTGTGGAAGTACCATGTTTTTAAACGGAATTCATTAGCCTCAAGAGATGTCCCATATGTGCCCTACAATGCCCCACAGTTCTCCACTCTGGCCTCTTCCATCTCCATTACTCTCAGGTGCAGAGGAATTAGGCAACAGGAATACCCTTTCAATTAGGCACCTGGAAGCCCGTGGCTGTAGGGTCATGACAGGATGAAAAATCTTCTCTCTTTCTTTCTTTACTAGTAGCCTGGCTGTGGGGTCAGTGATTCTGTGTCTACCTTTGCTAGCTGTCTTTTTACATTCCATTTGTTTGCCTCATGGACAAATGAGGGACCTTCTGCCTATAGCAGATTAGTTTTAAAGTTATTCTAGCAATCAGAGAAACAAAACAAGTATCCTGTTTGTAAAATGTTTTGAAATACTAACCTCTATATTCCCTAATCCAAAACCAAAAATATAACCCATGCTAATAATTTGGTCTTGAACTAAAATGAAAAACTTGACTTGAAAATCTCAAAATCAATAAATTCAATTTCATAACACCACAATCCTACTTTAAAATTCCATATTGCTGTTTTAAAAATTACAACTGTATAGAAGCATGTCAGAAAAGCTGCTAAAGTTGGCAGAACATTCACAGCTGTAACAAGATTCTCCGCTTGGTTTTGTTTTGTTGTTTTGTTTTGTTTTTCCTAGCAAAACACATGCCTATTTTCATTCTTTGAAGTGCTGAACAAACTATTCTCAAACAAAAAATCAGATGAAATACTTCAGATTCCATTTCCTTAGGATAAAGGATTACCTGCTAAAATAGTCATGTTCTTTTCTCTGGAACATAAAAGAGCTGAAAGAAACAGTAAAATACACTCTGTCCAATCCTATAGAAGCATTAACTTCTAAGTCTTTTCCCAAATGGAATATCTTTACAAATGTCTGAAAAGCTGACCACATGTAGCTGATATGAAGGCTTTTTAGGACAGATCTGTATTCTATCATTTCCTATTCATCTTCACTTTTCTCAAAGCTGTAGGCTATATCCCTCTCCTACAAACCTCATGAGGTAATATGCGGATGCAAACAACCCCAAAGTCATAAATCATGGAACAGATTGGAGAGCTAAAACACCCAACAACATAGCACTTTACTTAAGCTCCATCCTGAAAGAATTCCCCATACATCACAACAATGGCTACAATAATTTCCTACTTGCGGTGCTTATTTTGTCACGTCTTTCCAAATGTTATTTATAATATACAATATTATAAAACTCACACAATAGTTAATTATGAAAACAGCACATGTACAGCAGTTTGATATTTCACATTTATGTATGATTAATATTTAAATTTCAGTAACGTTTTTTTCCTGTACAATTTCAGAAGTACTAAATTAAAAGTGATACTATAACACACTCATATGCCAAACATCAAGATTAATTTGTTTTTTAAAAAATCACTTAAATTTTGACTCTTCCAAAACTATGCACAGCACTTATCCATTCAGACAAACCTCATCCCCTCCCAGGGTCACAAGAACAATGTATATTAGAAATTCAGCTACGTTTGACCTTGCTTTCTATTTTTATTTCCTTCCTTCTTCTTCCCATCGTACTTTAACTTCTTAGAGACTATCACATCCCACTATTTTAAATGTTTCACTTATTCTGGCTGGCACACAGTACCATCTTCAGGCACACAAGCCGGTCTTGCCTATTTACTGAACTGCTTGCAGATCACCCTTTCATTTTGCTTACTTTAACAACACTGATGTTGTTAACACCTTTGCCTGTACAAAACTCCAATGTGCGTCCAAAGCACTGAAAGGAGGTCAGTCATAACTATCTTCCCAATCCCATTAGAACATGAATCCCAGAAAAAGTCTTGTTAAGTCAGGAAGTTATCAAGCTCCTTGTCTAATTAAGTGATGAAAGGCCCTCATGGTGCAGTTCACCACCAAACACAAGACCTTCCATCACTTGTGGAACTGACAACTTGGAAACTGGTTCAGTGTTAATGACAATAAATCAGAATGTGTTCAACACATCTTAAACAAAAACTACACAAATGACTGCCCCTTTTACACAAAACATCAAAAATGTTTTAACAAAGATAATCAGCTCTTAGGATTATCATTTTATAAACCCAAAAACTTGTTAGGCACCCCATATGGCAAATAAAATTGTGATCCCTGCTCCAAAGATCTTAAACACAACATGATGTAACTCAACAAACAGACAACAAAAGAGTGGCTTGGGGGGCCAAGAATGGGAAGGGGAAGAAAGATGACACAGTAACAAAATAATGCACTGCTAATGCTTGTACACAGCCTGCTTAACGCTTTCCTCCACCATTAAACACACACACAATTATCACTACTTGTACTGTCAAAGGGACTAGAGTTCCTATCTGAGAGTGTGGCCCCATTGTGCTGGGTGTATAAACGCATATTAAGAGAACCTCCTTGTCCCCTATGAGCTTACAATCTGCACAGACAAGACAGACTCAAACTTCAAGGGGACCCAAAGGTACAAGGAGGGTAATTGACCAGACCATGGTTGTGGCAGAGCTGAAAACAGAATCATAAAACTAATGATGCTTTAAAAGCAAACTATATTGGTTGACTTGCTTGTCAGGATTATGAGGAAAGAGGGCCATAAGAAGGAATCTGAATGAGGAAAGAATGCTGGAAAAGCAGTGCACTCATGGGACAGTTCTTACGGCAAATATGAAGCTCCAGAAAGATGGGAGAGAAAAAAGTAAGAATATCTCTTTCCCATGGAAATGGGCTAAAAAGAAGCATGGCTAAGGATGAGAAGGGATCAGACTAACAGAACAAGATGCCAGATTGGTAGGGTGGAGAAAGTCCATGGAGAGCTGAAACCCTCTGAAGGGCAATTGATTCTGCCATGAAAAGAACAGTGAAATAAGCAAAAGGATGGGGTAATAGTTACCAATTAAAAATAAAATGCCTTTCATTTTAATTGCTATTTGCCTGAAGAGAGAAATACTGAGTACATCCTTACTTCTAGGTTCCTAGGCATAACAAAATTTGTCAAAAAATTAAGTACAAAATTAAAGCCACCAAAGCAAAAAACATCTCATGGAATGGGAGCACAGCAGTACAGATACGATGCAAATAACTGGACCACAGATGTTTATAGGCAGCAAAAGAGGGTATAAAAGCAAATTTCTCAATTTGAATTCTGAATACCTTCTGATACCCCCAAAGTAGAAGGTGGTATTGTTATTCTTGAAGTCAAATATCATATCTCCACTTGTAATCAGTGTTGTTTCTTTTATGCATTGGTTGCTACCTGCATGCATAATCCAACCAGCAATGATCAACTCATGAGCAACACTCAAGGGATTGCCACCACGGTCTTTTACAGCAGTCTGATTTAGCATGAAGACTTCTCGCAATATAATTTAATTTTCTTCTGGGAATTCCTTTAGAATCTCTGAATAAGTCATACAAGTGTTTTATGTCTCAACAAGAGATGTTATGAAACAAATTCCAGAATGAGACAGTTTTGTGCAAAATCTTACACAAACTTTGTGGTGAGAGCATTTATTAATTTAAATCCCCTCCAGAGTTCAAGACCCTAAAATAGTTTAAAATATTTCAGAATTTTACATAGACTGCTGTGAATTACTCTACCTTCCTATTCACTACATTTTTATACAACTGTTATTCATGTCATACACCCATAACATTAGCCCATCTGTGTGAAAATCAAACTAAACATTTCTAAATAAATGGCTAGTTCTTATCCCATGCCCCCGCTCTCCAGTCTAGATATTATTTACAGAAGTAAGTCTCTCATTGAGGACAATTGTTTCAATTAACTGCGTACTTCTTACCAGCCCTTCACTTGGTTTTATGTTTGTTAGCTGGATCACTTCAAGGTGGGCAGACTGTGAAACCAGAGGATCCGATGAGAGAGAGATAATGTGATCACAGACACCAGAGAGAGTTTTACACTAGGGGAAAAAAAAAAAAGGAAAGCTCCAGTAAATATACCATGGTTATTTGAACAGTTTTCTTCCCAATAAATAACATTTAAAAGAACTAGCATTTTTAATATACACAATTAAATTATATCCTCTGGTATGCCTTCGAATAACCTTATCTAATACAGTATAAAGAAACCACAGATGAAAAAGCTACTACAGACCACTCACCATATCACTGAGTTCAACTCAAGTTCATTCTTTGAAAAACAAATTTTGATTAGTCTAGGAAGTTAGAATCAATCAGCATCATTTTACAGGCATAAAAAAAAATTCAAAATGGGAACTCTGAAGTACCGGAAATTTTCTACTACTATGAAATTAATTGTATTCCCCCCACTCAAGTTTTATTCTACAATGGTATTTGTGGAGGTTTTTGTTTAATTTTTCAAAGGCTAAGAGCACCAGATTGTGCATATGGGCGCTGCATTTGTGGAGAATTCTACTGAAGTCAGTGGACTCAATGCTAGTAAACAAATTAAGGATCAAAGGTTTCTACCAAAAAGAGTTAAAAATCCTGGCAGTGGTGGGGAGATAGCAGAGAGGGACAAATTTGGAATAAAGCATTCCCAAGTTTTAATCTTGGCAGAAAAGGTATACTTTAGCCATCACTGAGGCCCATAAAAAATAAATCTCTTAGACTACACATTTATAGTCAGCTTATTAAACAAACTTTGTTGACCAATACTGAATTTTGCCATCACAGAAAAAACTTCATTTAGCAATATAAATATAGGGCCCAATCTTTGTAGTGGAACAAAACTGGCACAAGATCAGAATAAAAACCACAAACAAACTACCCCATGCTACCAAATTTTGTTGGCAAAACTCACGTTGACACCCAAGAGTCGACAAAACAAGAATGGCCAGAGGTTGTTCACGGCTGCTTCCTTTGCTGACAGAACATGCCTGCAATAGGGGCACTCTCATCGACAGTGTGAGCAATGCACTCTGAGTAGGTATTTCACAGTGCAATGCAGTAGGAAGGCAGAGATGATCCCTGAGGATGTTGGGATTCCCTCCAAATTCTCCCACAGCTGCCTCTGCTACCAACAGCATGGAGTTCTCCCTGCTGAGGATTGTCAAAGCAGCCAGTGGACTGTCCCCCTCCCACTGTTCTCAGATCAGGGCAGAACAGGAGTACTCCAATGATTTGCTTTCCTGGAGCAGCACACATAGCTGTCTGATACTTCCCTGAGCTTTGAAAGGGGAGGGGCACATACCTGCAGGAGAGCAGAAATCAAAATGCTGAGAGCGTTACCAGGACTGGAGAGGCATTGTGGTATACTGGTAAAAGATAGTTCTGTCAACAAAACAAACAGCAGTACCTACACTTGCTCTTTGTCTACAATAAAGGGATGAGAGAAGAAAAATGTCTCTTATAAGGGTGGAAGCTGGGCATTTTTCCTGACAAAAGTCATATTGCTATGTGTACATCTTCACTGTTCTGTCACCAAAAGGCAATCTTGGGTTAACAAGACTTGATAGTATAGACATAGCCTCAAATATTTTTGTCTCAGTGGTAGGAAATAAAAAGTGCATGGGTGCATTCTCTCCCAGCTCCTTGTGACTAAACTTATTGCACCAGTGTCTTAATGTTAGGTGCACAGAATGTGCACAGAATATAGTCTTCTGACCTGTTTTCAGAGGTGATTATTACCTACTGAGTTCACTAGAGGTTGCAAGTGCTCAGAGAGCACAAAAATTAAGTCATTACCAATCATGCGCCATCATTAATCATTACTGCGTAAGGCTGTTTTGTTCTGATCATCATGATTTCCCTGAAAATCACTTTATAGATAATTTTTAGCAATTCCAAGCGTAAATTAATGTATTGATCTATTCCATGGTCAACGTGTTCTTCTTATATAATAGAGCCTACAGATAACTCCTAGAACAAAATTTCAGGAAAAAAGCCATTGAATATAGATTTTAAAATGGTCAGTGATAGACAATCCACCATAAGCATTGGGAAACAGTTCCAATAATTAATTAGTCTCAACATTAAAAATTTATACCTTGGAGTCAAGAGGTTAGCCTACAACAGATAACCTTGGTTTAAGATGGGGCAACATCTTAGTCCTGCTACCCCTGACATGTTTCTTTTCTTTAAAGTAAAATAAATACAAATATTGAAGGTCTGTAAAGGCCTGTTGTCATAATGTTAAGTATTTTATACCTTTTACCCATGATATTTTTTGCCTGAGGATGGTAAGTAGTGATCATTTATGTGTTATCTGTGTTTCCTTTGTATATCTCGAACTCATAATGTTGGAAAGCTTCAAACTTTGCCTGGAATGTCTCATTGGTGGCCAGAACTCTGGGTTTCACAACTCACATTACCACAAGAGTGCACTGTTAGGGCACTTAATTATTACAGAATTCTTTTGGGCACAGCACTCCGGTAACTGAAGAACTAATCAAAACTCAGGGTAATTGGACTCATATTCAAAAGCACTAAAACTAATGAGACTGCTCAAATAAGTGAAAAGCTTCACTTGCACACAGTATCAGTCACCCTTTGAAGTAGCAATTAGTGCATCATCATCAAAATGAAGCCGCATGACTGCTAACTTCTCTTTGGGAGTCTTTCAAAATACTTGAAGAAACCTATATAAATGAAATGCATCAAACTAATCTTTTCTTGTCAAATTCACAGTTATAGTTTCAAAGCAGAAAACAAACACCTGATGTCAGAGGTGGAAAAAAACCCACAATTTTGAGTAATACATGAAAAACAAACAAAACAGTAGAACAACAGATGTAACAATATGGCAGGATCCTAAATCTTAACCTCCTGAATTTGCTGTATTTTTATCACTTGTAGACAGCAGGAACCTTGGTTTAGCATATAGATGGCATATTTTATTGAACTCTAATGTTTCAGTCTCTTTATAGCAAGAGTATGTAGGGAAACAATTTCCACCTTGATTTGTGGTAATTTGCACAGCAGGAACAAGAAAATTAGTAGATGAAAATGAAACTAGTATTTCTTCCCTAGTTTAACTGTTGCTGTATTTCCAAAATTATTACTATTCAGGATCAAATCACTGGCAGTGGACTTACAGAAAAGAAATACAATTTAAGGGTCTACAAATACATAAGGGTTGAGTCAATTAATTCATGTGTCAGCGTGCACTAGACTGGACTATGAGGGAATTTTGAATAATGTACATAGATACCATCCTACAGCAAATATTTACCACAGAGTTTTAAACACCAAAATACCTTGCAGCATAGGAAACAAATAGGAGAAGCAAATGTAGGAGTGACAGAGGGGTAGCCGAGTTAGTCTGTATCTTCAAAAATGAGAAGAAGCCCTGTGGCACCTTACAGACTAACATATTTTGGAGCATAAGCTTTTGTGGGCAAAGATGCATTTTGTCAGATGCATGAGTGGGGGGTTCCAGGGGATGGTTTGAATATATGTGGTTATGAAAAGGAGGGAGTCTCAGTCCAGGTGAGGGCCAGAGCTGACAAGGTCTGTTCAGTCATGGAGGATGTGGCCCATTATTGGCAGTTAATGTGAAATTGTGAACATCGAGAGCAGAGAAACTGCTTTTGTAATTGGCCAGCCACTCCCAGTCTCTGTTCAGTCCTGGGGTGATGGTGTCAAATTTGCAAATGAATTGCAGCTCTGCAGTTTCTCTGTGGAATCTGCTTTTGAAGTTTTTTTTTGTTGTTAAGATTGCTACTTTTAAAACTGCTACTGAGTGTCCAGGGAGATTCAAGTGTTCTCTTACAGGTGTTTGTGTGTTACCATTCCTGATGTCTGATTTGTGTCCATTTATTCTTTTAGGTAGAGACTGTACAGTTTGGCCAACGTATATTGCATTGGGGCATTGCTGTCACATGACGGCATATATTATATTAATAGATGTGCAGGTGAAGGAGCCCCTAATGGTGTGGTTGATGTGGTTAGGTCCTGTGAGGATATCGCTGTGTAGATATGTAAGCAGAGTTGGCACTGAGGTTTGTTGCAGGGATTGGTCCAGGTTTAGAGTTACTGTGGTGCCATCTACAGTTGCTGGTGATAATTTGTTTAAGGTTGGTGGGCTGTGCAAATTGGACACCATCAGCCAAGAACTGAAAAGAGACTGGGAATGGCTGGCCAATTACAAAAGCAGTTTCTCAGCTCTTGATGTTCACACCTCTACATTAGCAAATGACAATGGGCCACATCCTCCCTGACTGAATTGACCTGATTTCTCCTCTCTTGATGTTCACAACTCCACATTAACTGCTGATAAAGGGCCACATCCTCTGTGACTGAACAGACCTTGTCAGCTCTGGCCCTCCCCTTGAGTGAGGCTCCCTCCTTTTCATAAGCCCATATATTTAAACCCTCTTCTGGAACCCCCCCACTCATGCATCTGATGAAGCGGGTCTTTGCCCCACAAAAGCTTATTCTCCAAAATATCTGTTAGTCTATAAGGTGCCACAGGACTACTTCTTGTAATCTAAAATAGGAATTTACAAAACAGAGAACATGCTTACCCAGTCATTGCTCAACTATTAATAGGTAATTATTTTCTGAGGACCTCAGTCATGCTCTAAATTAGCAGAATCAGGGCAGTTCAGCTGAAGAAAGGGGGCAAGATGTGAGAGCCTGTATGCCACAACACTGCTTTGTAGTAGGTCCTCACTTCAAAAGGGGTTTGGGAGACAGAGAAGGTGGGCCAGTGAATATGCCACTATACTGATTCACCAGCTAGATCTCTCACACAGAGCATGCACACAGGAACTATGGGATCTTACACAACTAATACTGTCATACCAGCTCCCAGTTTGGGGTTCTATCTCCCTTTACTCTCAAGGAACAATCAACTCTTATAACCCACACTATGGCTTATTTCAAAGTATTATTCTATTCCCTGCCAATACAGCTCCTATTTCAAAATAGGTGCTACTCCTCCTGAAATGTGGTTTACCTCTTTTGAAATAAGCCAACCACTATTTCAATTGCATTGTGTAGCTTCTAGGATAGTTATTTCGAAATAATGGCTGTCATGAGATTCAGCAAAGGAACAACCAACCAACACTTGACAAACTCAATCATTAAACAAGCACTGAAGGAGAAACTTACTTGTATCAAAACAGAAACCAAAAACTACAAGATCTTTACCAAATATTCATAAACCTGAATTACCCACCAGGAGAAATATAAAACAAATCGACAGGGCCAGACGAATACCCAGAGACCAGCTACTCCAAGATAAGCCCAAAAAGCCAAGAACAGAACACCACTGGTCAACACCAAGAGCCCCCAACTCAAACCACTGCAACAAATTATTAAAGACCTACAACCTATCCTTAATCAGGATGCCACACTCCAGAAGGCCCTAGGTGACAGGCCTGTTCTCTCCTACAGACAATCTCCCAACCTTATGAGGATCCTTACCAACAGCCACAGTCTGTACCCCAGGAATACCAGTCCTGGAACCTTTCCTTGCAAAAAAGCCCGCTGCCAGCTTTGTCCACATATCTTTTCTGGAAATACCATCACTGAACCTAACCAGGTTATTCACAGAATCACAGGCACATTCCCATGTTCCTCAGCTAACATCATATATGCCATCATGTGCCAACAATGCCCACATGCTTTGTATATTGGACAGCCTTCAAACTCCCTTAGACAAAGAGTTAATGGGCACAAAACAGACATAAAAACACTACAGATCCACAAACCGGTTAGTCAACATTTTAATGGAGTGCGCCATTCTGTTAATGACTTAAGAGTTTGTGTGTTACTGAAGAAAAATTTTTGCACCACTATTGAAAGGGAGACAGCTGAGCTGTTTTTTATATTCAAATTAACATGTGGTTTGAACCAGGATGGGAATTTTCTGAGTCACTACAGGGGCTCATTTGCATACTTGGCTTCATCTAATTCTTGACCTTCCACCCCCTTCTATCCCTCTACTCTCTGATTTGCTCATCTTGATCATTTTTTTCTGATTTGCCCTCCTTGATTACTGTTTTTGGTTCTCTGTGCCTTAAATATTGAGTCTCTTCTGGTATGGCTATGGTCTGAAGAAGTGGGTCTGTCCCAGGAAAGCTCATCACCTAATAAATTATTTTGTTAGTCTTTAAAGTGCTACTTGACTGCTTTTTTGTTTTGATAGTATATAGACTAGCACGGCTCCCTCTCTGTTACTTGTATCAGGTATACACTGAGTATGATGGGATGGTTACCTGCTCAGTCAAAAGCTACTATGTTTCCCAGAAACAAAGACGACGGATGGATGGACAGATGGATAGATAATTAATCCATTTGTTACCAATTATTAATTGACATCAAGGCAGCTCTAGCAGCAAAGCACACCTATTCTGGTTTTGTGCATTCTTTGTTATGGGATAATTTTGCTCTGACTAGCAGAATTGCTGGGAGTGATATTCACCCCAATTTAAGAAAAGTAATAGTCTGGTATGTGTATTACAGAGATGGAATGATGACCTTTTCAAAATTCTTAAAAGATTAGGAACTTCATAATAAAAGATGAAGAAATGAAGGAAAGAATAATTATGCATGTAAAAAGTAATCAATTCTGGGAATATATGAAAACTAAAACTAATAAAAGCATGCTGTAACAAAGCCTACAAACGATGTTTTATAGTAAAAAAAATGAAACATTGGAATGAGGGTTATATTAATAGTAGGCTGAGTAATGAAATAAAAAAAATGGGACATTAAAGTATATTCAACATGACTTACCTAGACAGGCACAATTTAAGTTTTCAGTCCCTATGTCTGTAAATATAAATTTCTTAATATGAACTAAAAATGCTACTGTCCATTTGAGCTTCATTATATTGACAGCAACTTTCCTTGCACATCCTGATGGCTTATTTTTCATGTACAGTTTCATGCCCAGTTTGTACACCTCAGTGTCTAGTGAAGGGCTTTAGCTTTTAAGATCAACAACTCCACGAAAAAGGCTCCTTTTTTTCAATGGAAGTGCTAATGGCACTGGATGCAATACTTTTTCAGAACCTTAAAAGTTACAATGGCAGTCTTCTAAAGATGTGTTAAACATCATCAGTGCATGTTAGTACGACAGCTTGTTAAACACTGGCAGAAAACAAAAAGAGCCACACTAAAATGGAAATGAAAAATTTCTGTGAATCATTTCCCTTCGTTTTCTGATTAACTCAATTTAACATGACATTCAAAAAAAGCACCAAGCATTAATGGACTAGAGAGGTTCACTAAGATGGTGCTATAACTACTGAATCATTAAAGAGGATCCCTTGAGAAATAGTTATTTTAGATAATGAGATCTAATTATAATGTCTACCTAGTAATTAAAGAATAGCTTGGTCCAATACACAAACTTCATATAAGCAATGTTTTGTTTTGCCACCGAACCTTCTCCAATCTTTTTTGTTGCTGGAGGGTGGGAATTGCTGAATGGTAAATTGGGAAATACATGTTTTATTTACCAGCTCTTTTGTTTTCATGCATGTTTGTACAGCACTTACCACACTGATGACACTAAGTGTTTTGGTTTGTCTGTTTGTTTGTATACTGAATTGCATTCTTGAGATATCATTACTTTAACACTAGAGAGCAAAATGAAAATGGATAACAACACTCTTGGCCAGCCGCCTCCGAAAGAGTTTACAAATAAAAATAATCCTGCCTGATTCTGCCTCCACAGTGAAAAATAAATAGCATGTAACACCGCTTTACAGGTTCCACCTCCCAAAACCAGCACTCTCTGGTCTGGCACCATCTATGATCTGGCAGGACCACGAATGTTACAGAACCAGAGTGCCCTTGGGCCTGACGATGTTCCAGCCCTGGTGTCCTGGGGCCAAAGCCATGCTGGCAGCCCAGCTGGGGCTGAAGCTGGTGCCTCAGGGCCAGCACTGCAGCTGGCAGACTCTCCGGAGCTGGAACTGGCCTCCCCAGGGTCACAGCCATGGCCAGAAGCGTGGCTGGCCTTGAACCAGCCTCAGTAGGGCTGACAGCTGGGGCCTCAGCCAGCAGCCCAGCCATGTCTGGAATTATGGCCAGTGAAGGCCAGGCTGGAGGTAAGGGAACAGCAGAGATGGACAGCCGGGGGTGGGGGGTAAGGAGACCTCTCTTTGTCTGGCAAATTCCCTCCTTTGGGACCGGTCAGGTCCCGAGGGTGCTGGACGAGGGAGGTTCTACACAGCTTTACCCAAGCTTTCTCTGATTTTCCCTGCCTTTCCTGGAACTGGAATCTTCTTTGATGTTAATGGAGCAAATCACTGAAGGGAAAGAAGAGAAACTAATTTTGCTTGTACTTGCTGAAAAACACAGTGTTGTTGAAGTTGTACATATGGGTAACCAACTAATTTTGTTGACTGTGTAAGAAATGCAGACAAACAGTACTCTAATGCTAATCGTTTTATTACAGGCAATTTGGGAAGTTACTACTATTCAATATAATCAATCTCAAAGTGTATCACTGAGATGTGTTTCATTGAAAACTAATACCATTATAAAGCACCCATTTTCGTGAAACAGACATTCCCTTTTATTATTTTCTAAACTGCATTACTAATTAAAGAATTTTGCTAATAGCATTCATGATGGTGTATCATATTTAATACTATAATTGTTGATTCCCTACTGTGGTAAAATTTATAGCACCTGGCAGATATTTCAGTGGTTAGAACGTTTGCTGATATAACAAATTCATGCAATATATTGATCCTCTTTCGTGAGCAGCAGATTCTAGACATGTTCCATTTATACTGTCCACGCAAAAAGGAGTAGGCACTAGATGAAGTGTTCTTTGTGTGTCTTATCTTGCCTGATTCACAAACTGTTTAGTGTTTTCTTATGATCACTTTCTGGACACAGGCATGAATTTGAGACCCAAGATGAGTAACATGAAAGTGGTGTCAGCATGACTGGGCAAGAGGAAAAAAGACAATTCCGTATCTGGTGTTCTTTGAGATGTGTATGCTCACAATATGCACCAGTGCTGGAAGAATTTCTCTAAGCATTATCAATAGGGGACTGGCTCTAGCGGCCCCTAGAGGTGTGTACATACGCCATGCTATATAAAACACTGCCTGGCCCCCTCCTTCCTGAGTTCCTTCTTACCAGAAAGTCCAGCAGGGAAAAATGAGAAGGATGTTGACTGGACATGAGCAACACATCTGGATGAACTCTGGAAAGAGGTAACTGTCTTCTATTCTTTGAATGTCCATTCAGTGTAGGTGACTCCAAGCAGGCTATAACCAACTGAGAGGACTTACAAAAGGAATTGTCCACTCCAAGAGAAAAGCAAGTGTGCTTCTGATGTCCAGTGCTTGGAGGTGCCTTTCCTCATTGGTCTTATGAGGCTTGGGTAGAAGACAGCCTGATTCACGTGAAAGGCAGAAACAACTGGTGGCAGAAAAGCCAGGTGAGGTCTGACCTGTACCTTATTCTTAAAAAAGATGGGGGTTCCAATGTCAGAGCACAGTTTGGAAGCCCTCCTGGCTGACTTAATTGTCGATAAAAGGCCACCTTACCAGGAAGGAGTGAAAGGGAGCAGGAGGCCAGTGGCTCAAAGGGAAGCCCTGTCAGGCGAAAAAGATCAAATTAAGGTCCCATTGAGGAAGAAGGGTTGGGGCCTGTGGGAAGAGCATAGCTGTCACATCCTGGGAAAAGACTGAAGAACATTGAATCAGTAGATGGAAGTCTGAGATTGCAGCCAGGCACACCCTGACTGGAGCCAGTGCAAAGCAAAGCCTTCACATTTCAGATGCAGAAGATAGTCAAGGAGCATTGGCGGGGGGAGGGGGTAAGTGGGTGTCTCAATTGAGCTGATCCCTCCCTGAGTGGCACAGACGAAAAATCAGGCCCACTTTCCCAAGTGTGTGGACCTTGTGGATGGCTTTCTGCTTTCCAAGAGACCCTGCCTCCCCTCGAGCAAGCAAGATTGCTCCATAGCAGTGGTTCCCAAACTTTTTGGCATCACACCCCATCCTTTTGATTTTTGAGACACCTTCACACCCCCAACACCTCTTCTTTACCATCATCCAACCTCCCTTTTAACAAAAAATTCAATTTGTAATTTACAATAGACACAAAAAATTGATATAAAATGATATTTAATATTGAAAATAAGCACAAATAGTTTTCTTTGGCCCCTTGCGGGTGCCTGCTGCAGCTCCAGCTGGCCAGAGGCCTGAGCCCTGTGCTAGCTGCCAGAGTTGCCCGTGCCAGCTGCCGCACCCCTGAGACCTATGATTCCAGAGTCACCTGTCCGAGCCCCACACTGCTGGGCCCAGCCACCTGCCCACCCACCAGCCACCTGCCCCAGCTGCGGGACAGCTGCCTGAGCTGCCTGTCTAAGTCCCACAGTGCCCAGGCCAGTCACTTGTCCACCAGCCTGAGCCACCCAAGCCCTGCACAACTGGAACCAGCTGCCCACCCACCAGCTTGAGCCGCCTGAGCCTTGCGATGCCAGGGTCGGCCGCCCAAGCCCCATAAATCTTGCAAGCTGGTCAGCTGCCCAAGCCCCGTGAGCTGCCTTCCCAAGCCTCTCTCTTCTCACAAAGCGAGGCACCACCAACCCCCAGCTCTTATCCCATTCCCATCCCCCTTAGCTGAGCCAGGCACCCCCAGCACCCCATCTAGCCCCATCCTCCTCCTCCCACCCCCAAACCCTTACTGACTCACCTTTGCATGTGGGTCTTTGCTGGCTGCCTGATTTTTATAGTGGCTGCACCAGGTCACCCACATAAAGTGACAGGGGCTGAGACCCAGAAGCAAAGGCTGGATCTTTCTTTGGGTGGGAAGGAATAATGGGGGGCGCTGGGTCTCCTCCTGCCCCCTCCCCCGGAATTTCTTCATACCCCCCCCCAAGTTTGGGAAACCTTACTCCATAGGGTTCAGCCATGGAGCAACCGTACTGTGAGAAGGAGCAGCAGTAGGTCTGGGTGAAGAAGGCAGCTGAGTTATTGTGACAATAGATCCGTACATACTGGCAAAGAGCACGGTTGCTGCAGTAAGAATCGTGGAAGTGCCATACCAGTGCTGGCACAGCCATGATGGTGCAATGAGTATTACTTGTGCTATGTCCTGCCTGATCTTCTGCAGGTGCTTGCTAATCAGAGGAAACACATACATGAGATCTTCTGTCCAAAGGAGGACGAAATCATCTGCAAGAGAATCTCAGTTGAGACCCACCCTGAGCAGAGCCTGGGGTACTTCACATTCTGCCTGGTTTAAATCCACATGGGGAGTGCCCCACTCTCAGAAGAGAGTGGAGGCCACCTCCAGATGAAGAACCCACTCATGGTGAGATGACAAGTGGTCTGAAATGGCATTCTTGGCCACCCGAGGTGTCAAGCCTCCAAGGAGACGTTGTGACAAACACAGAAGTCTCTTTTCAAAAAGTCCTGGTGGGCCCTTGTGTCACCCTGTGGGACCCTAGAGGGGTGCCACATGGTCTTGTCCAGGTATCAGGATGAGGAAGCTTGGGCTGACTACCCTTCTGCTGGTGCTGGGTGCTGATCCCCTGTCTCCTCTTTCACTGGGGGGTGACCAGGGAGGGACAGCAGGTCTAATAGACTCTAGTATCAATGGTTGGCTGGTTCAGAGACCATGAAGCATTCCTATGCTGGCAGTCAATGGACCAAAGAGAGTCTCAAGACTTTCATGGGGGAGATCAGGAACAATGGCTTAGGCTTAGGAGAATTCAAATCCATGAGCAATTCCTGGACAGAATTCATGCAGAAACAGCAGAGGTCAAGGTAGCTGTCCCACTAGAAAAGACTGATACACCATCAGTGGAGGTGGAGATGGCTGAGGGAGGACACTGGCAGCTGGTCACTTCTGGCAGCAAGCAGTGCTCTGCTCCTGCTCCCAATCCTCCAACAGTAGTACTGGGAAACCATTATGCTGCTCTGGATATGGGAGACACAGGAGATAAGGACCCCCCCAGCAGAAGCAGAGAAGCCTTGTATGCCCCAAGGCTTGAAGGGCTGGTGCCACGACTATGAGAAAGAAATGAAGGGTTGCACTGGTTTGGGGATTCTCTTCTGAGAGAGATGGAGGTACCCATCTGTTGCTGTGACATTTCATCCTGGGAGGTATGCTGCCTGCAAGGGGCCATGTTCAAGACGTTACAGAAGCACTGTTGAGGATTATCTGGCCTACTGACTACCACCCCATGCTATTCATCCACGCGGGCACGAATGATACTGCAAAGTGTAACCTTGAGCAGATCACGTATGATTATAGGGCTCTTGGAGTATGGGTGAAGGAGTTGAGAGCACAGGTGTTGTTGTCCTCAATCCTTCCTGTCAAAGGTAGAGGCCCAGGCAGAGACAGGAGCATCCTGGAGGTAAATATCTGGCTCTGAGGATGGTGTCACCAGGAGAGCTTTGGCTTCCTTGATCATGGGATGCTATTCCAAGGGGGACTGTTAAGCAGGGAAGGAATTCACCTTTTGAGGATTGGGAAGGCTGTATTTGGATCATGGCTAACCTAGTGAGGAGGGCTTTAAATGAGGTTCGACGGGGACAGGTGACCAAAGCCAACAGGCAAGTAAAAAACCTGGAGACCCAGGAGATGGGTTGGAAATGGGAGGTATCATTGGCTATCATAGCAGAGAAAAAAGAGGGGCTTGGCAGAACTGGGAGGCAAAAGCAAATCAGTATCTTAGATGCCTATATACAATTGCAGAAAGCATGGGTAATAAGCAGGAAGAACTTGAAATCCTAATAAATAAACACAGCTATGACATAATTGGTATCACAGAAACTTGGTGAGATAGTACACACGATTGGAATATTGGTATAGAAGGATGCAACCTACTCAGGTGGATAGGCAGGGTAGACAAGTAGGGGGTGTTGCCTTTTCTATTAAAAATGTGCACATCTGGACTGAGGTAGAGAAGGATGTAAGACACACACATGTTGAGAGTTTCTGGGTCAGGGTAAAAGGGGTAAAAAACAAGGTTGATGTCAGGACAGGCATCTACTAAAGACCACCTAGGCAAGTGGAAGAGGTGGATGAGGCTTTTTCTAAACAAATAACAAAATCATCCAAAACACAGGATTTGTGATGATGGGGGATTTCAGCTATGCAGACATATGTTGGGAAACTAACACAGTGAGGCACAGACTATCCAGAAAGTTCTTGCACTGCATGGATGACATATTTTTATTTCAGAAAGTAGAAAAAAGCTACTGGGGGAAGCAGTTCTAGATGTGATTTTAACAAAAAGGGAGGAACTTGCTGAGAATTTGAAAGTGGAAGGTAGTTTGGGAGAAAGTGACCATGAAATCATAGAGTTCATGATTCTAAGAAACAGTGACAGGTAGAACCACAACATAGAGACAATGCATTTCAGGAAAGCAAATTTTGGTAAACTCAGGGAGCTGGTAAGCAAGGTCCCATGGGAAGCAAGACTAAGAGAAAAAACAACTGAAAAGAGTTGACAGTTTTTCAAAGGGACATTATTAAGGGCTCAAAAGCAAGCTATACTGCTGCACAGGACAGATAAAAAGTACAGTAAAAGACTGCCTTGGCTTAGCCAGAAGATCATTCATGATATCAAAATTAAAAAGGAGTCATATAAAATGTGGAAATTGGAGAAATTACAAAAGATGAATATAAGCAAACAATATACATATTTGGGGCAAGATTAGAAAGGCCAAGACAGAAAACGAGCTCAAACTAGCTAGAGACATAAAGGGTAACAAAAAGTCATTCTATAAATATAATAGAAGCAAGAGGAAGACCAAGGACAGGGTGGGCCCAGTACTCAGTGAGGCTAGTAACAGAGAGGTAGCCGTATTAGTCTGTAGTCTAACAAAACAAAACAGCAGTAATGTAGCACTTCAAAGACTAACAAACTGACAAATCAAGTACACAGTACTGAAGTAAGTAAGAGGAGGTTAGGTTTAGAGGATAAAATAAAAAAAAGAACAAGTTAAAAATTACTTAGAAAAATTAGATGTCTGTATTCATGAGGGCATGATGAAATGCATCCTAGAATACTTAAGTCGCTGATAGAGGAGATTTCTGAGCCTTTAGCTATCGTCTTTGAAAAGTCCTGGAAGTCAAGAGACATTCTAGAAGACTGGAAAAGGGCAAATATAGTGCTCATCTATAGAAAGGGGAAAAAGAACAACCCAAGAAACTACAGACCAGTCAGTTTAACTTCTGTGCCGGGAAAGAAAACGGAGCAAATAATGAAGGAATTCATCTGCAAACATCTGGAAGAAAATAAAGTGATAGGTAACAGCCAGCATGGATATGTAAAGAACAAATTATGCCAGATTAATCTGATAGCTTTCTTTGACAGGATAACAAGTCTTGTGGAGAAGGGAGAAGAGGTGGGTGTGGTATACCTGGACTTCAGTAAGGCATTTGATGCGGTCTTGCATGATCTTTTTATCAATAAATTAAGCAGTTAGGACTTAGATGGGGCCACTATAAGGTGGGTGCATAACTGGCTGGATAACCATTCTCAGACAGTAGTTATTAATGATTTGAAGTCATGCTAGAAGAACATAACAAGTGGGGTTCTGCAGGGATCTGTTTGGGGACTGGGTCTATTCAAATATCTTCACCAATGATGTAGACATTTGCATAGAGAGTACACTTACTAAGTTTGCAGATGATACCAAGGTGGGAGGGGTTGCAACTGCTTTGAAAGATAGGGTCAGAATTCAAAATAATTTGGACAAACTAGAGAAATGGTCTGAGGTAAACAGGATGAAGTTTAATAAGGACAAACGCAAAGTACTGCACGTAGGAAGAAACAGTCAGCTTCATACATATAGAATGGGAAGCAACTGTCTGGGAAGGAGTACTGCAGAAAGGGATTTAGAGGGTCATAGCGGACCACAAGCCACATATGAGTCAACAGTGTGATGCTGTTGTAAAAAAAGCAAACATGATTCTGGGATGTATTAACAGGAGTGTTGTGAGCAAGACACGAGAAGTCATTCTGCTCTACTCAGCACTGGTTAGACCTCATTTGGACTACTGTGTCCCATCCTGGGCACCACATTTCAAGAAAGATGTGGAAAAATTGGTGATGATTCAGAGATGAGCAACAAGAATGACTGAAGGTCTAGAGAACATCAGCTATGAGGGAAGACTGAAAGATCTGGGCTTGCTTAGTCTAGAAAAGAGAAGACTTAGAGGGGACATGATAGTGGCTTAAAAGTACCTCAAAGAGGATTTCAAAGAAGATGGAGAAAAATTGTTCTCCTTGGCCTCTGAAGAAAGGACAAGGAGAAATGGGCTTAAACTGCAGCAAGGGAGGTTTAGGTTGGACATTAGGAAAAACTTCCTAACTCTCAGGGTGGTTAAACACTGGAATAAGTTACCTAGGGAGGTTGTGGAATCTTCATCACTGGAGATATTTAAGAGCAGGTTAGATAGACACCTATCAGGGATGGTCTACATGGTGTTTGGTCCTGCTGAAAGGTCAGGGGGCTGGACTCGATGACCTTTTGAGGTCCTTTCCAGTCCTAGTGTTCTATGATTCTGATTCCAATGCCAAGAAGAGGACGCATGGTGCTGGGATGTTGAATAGGACCTATTATCCTTCCACTCCCATCCTGAGAAGTGTGGTGCTGGTGAATAATGGCAGTGTGGGGAGAGGTGCCATGCAAGTGGGTATTTGTCCCTCAAGCAATAACCCACATGCAGGGAGCAAATAGTTCCAGCATGCCATGATTGCCGGGGGTGGGAGGCATCTCCAATGATCTATGCCTAATCTCCAGTGACGGTCTCTTCCCCACTGACTGTGCAGGGCTATGGAGGGGGAGGGAGGGACTCTTCTATCCACCTGTGTGGAAGAGTACTGGGCACTTGGTGACCAAGGGGCAAATGAGGGCTTCCCTCTATCTCAAGGGCCAGTTGTTGCCAGAGCCAGTGGCACCATCATGAAAATATTGTCCTGGGCTGCCTGAAATGCCTGCGGGATGGAGGGGTCCTGGATGCTCAAGGTGGGTGATGGAGAACGAGAAGGGCTACCCTGTTCCACCTGTGCTGGTGCCTTGTCAGGCACACAGTCTCCAACATGCTCCCCTGTGCATTTAGCTTTGTCCTTAGGAGTAGCGGGGGATTTGTTCTTGCCTGCCTTCCTGACCCTGTTGGCCAGGACCACCGAAGATGTCTGGTGCCAGCTGGACAGCAGCAGGTGAGCACACTGAATTGAGACACGGGTATTCAGTGCCAAGCCCAAGCACTGGTCTTGGGGAGCAAGGGTGGACTCCATGAGCAGAGCGTTGTAGTTAGATGATCTTGTTTTTTATTGTCAGGGGACAAAAGGATCTACCAACCTGTCACCTCTTAGAAATGTGGGCCTAACTGGCTGACTGGGTTAGGCCTGAGGCAGCTAGCACATACTTTAAAGCCAAGGGAACAGGGTATGGCCCATCCCTGGCCTACGCCCCTGACAGAGACTGACTACAAAGTACAACTATTAAAAATAACACGGATAACTATTTACAACTGAATAAGGGAAGCTTAACACTAAATATTACAACCCAGGCTGGGATAAGCAGTTCCAAGCACTGTCACTGGCGGCAAAAAGGAACTGAGGGCGGAGGGGACCGAGCAGAATTCCATACAGTGTGGCACGTGCATGGCCACTCCAAAGGAGCTAGAGCTGGTTCCCCCACGGATACTGAATGAGAGGAAATGTTCCAGCACCGGTGCATGTGGCAAGCGCACACACCTCCCTTGAATGGACAGGAGTAAGCACTTAAGGAAATACTCTGCCCTTGTTGCTTAACTAGGAAAGTCTACAGCCATGGTCACTAACTGGTTGATTGTGATAGACTGGCCAGTCCTGAGAAGTCTCCCAGTCAGCAGTAATCAGCAGGCTCCATGGCTGCTTGGGCCCCATTCCCAGAAGAAGCCAGGTTGGTAGAGGGCCAGGGAAGGTGGGGGCCTGCCTTAGCCTCACTGCACCACTGACCAGGAGCTGCCTCACTGTAAGCACCACCCAGCAAGATGCTATATGCCAACCCCCAGCCCCTTCCAAGAGCCAGCACTCCAAATCCCCTCTGGCACCCTAACCCCCTTCCCCACCCCGACCCCTCTCCCAGAGTCAGCACCTGTGTGCCCTCTATTTTTTATCCCTATGTGGAATTTTGTTCTGTGCACCAAGACGTGCAGATGTGCATCACCAATAGAAACACATGGTGTCCACTGAGCATGACTGGGTGCTCTGCTAACCATCTGGGCAGCACCTGAACCTCTCTTGGGCGGATGTCCTGGAGCTCAGCTTATAGGGAACATTGGCTATCACCCCTCACCTCCTCCTGCACCCCAGGTACTGCCCCAGGACAGACCCATCTCTCAGAACCAGCACCCCGTACACCCCCTACTCCTCTTGCACCCAAAGCCTCAGCCCTATGCCCCCTCTCACAGCCAACATCCTGCACCCGCCCCTTCACCCCAATCCTTGCCCCAGGCTCAGCCCAGAGCACGCCCTCAATCTGCAACCCCCTCAACCTGAGCCCAGAACCCCACCTCCTCCCAAATCACTAACACCTGTCCCAGGCTGGTGAAAACAAGTGAGTGTGGAGGAGAGCAAATGACAGAGAGGGGGTGATGGAGTGAGTGGTGTGGAGTTTCAGGGAAGGGGTGCCATCTTGGGGAAGGGACAGAGCAGGTTTTGGGTTGCCCTTAAATTCAGAAAATGATCTTGGGAATAAAAAGGCTGGAGACCACTGGTGTAGACGGAAACAACTGATGCACTTCAGTGCTGAAAGATGAAGTGTATGCTCTAAGTGCAATATGAGAATAGCTACAATAATAACGTAATATTTGCACGTCACTCGTTACACAGCACAGGCTTTATCCTCCAGCATCTCAATAACAAAATGTGCCAGATATTTGAGCTGGGGCCACAGGTCCTGCTTCACTCGCGCCAACCGGCGCACTCCACTGGCCACGGCTGGGCATGCCAGTCAACTGAATGTGCCAGTTATCCAAGCACCAGATAACAGCTTTCACGGTATTTGCAAAAAAGTATTCATGTGGTGAGACCAGAATTAAGAAAACTAGTTACTAATCACTAGCTACTGTAATTGCAGATTAAGGATTCCATTCATTCAAGCCAGGTTCCCTCTCAGGGAAACAGAGAGGTGAGCCAAGGGGAAGAAGCTGTGAAAGTGACTAAGCTACCTTTACATCTTCCTTTTATTGGCGGCTCAAACACAAGTTAGAAAAGCCACAAAACTATCCTAACGTATGATGGCTAAGACACATCCCTTTGTAGTAGTTATCTGGGGATCATTGGATTGTGCCACGCTCCAGTTCCACACCCTCTGGTGCTCATCAATATTCTTTAAATGAAGTGCAAGGGATAATTGACATACAATTGGCTAAGCACCATCTCTGGTTTCCAACCATGTCAGGAAAATACTCAGCTGCCCATTACTATGAGTTCCACAAGTTACTTCATTTTAGTTGTACAAATCTGTATTAGAAAATCAAATATAGCGAATAGTAGAGATTTGACATTACTATAGTACTCACAAGATCAAAACAAAAGTATTAAAATCCTGTCCTTTTATTAGTTCATTTTTCGATGTGTTTAAGTATTACAAATTTTAAAATTTGGTTCTAAACTAGCTAGTTTGTTTTAAACATCCTAAATATGAATTTTATTGTAATTACAACCTATATATTGTAATAGTTTTCTATCCAACAAACTAAGCTTTAAATATTTCTCCATGTTCACAAAGTTAAATTCCACAGGAGAATTCCTTTTGTTCCCTCTCAATGGCAAATGAATGACTATTTTATATATATATATATATATATATATATATATATATATATATATATATATATATATATATATAACAAAAACAAAAAAACTGTAGAAAATACCTGCTAAGTAAACTGTAGCTCAAAGTCTCCTTTCTATGACCAATCCAGTTTGCTTTGTTTTTAATGTTTATAGTATCATTTAGGCTATGTCTACACTGCAGTCCACTTTCGGAAGCAGAATGCAAATGGGTGATATTGAAAATGCAGATGACATGTGGATTTAAATATCTCACACCTCATTTGCATATTCTCACACAAGCTTGCTTTTGTTTCCGGAAGCAGGGGTCTTTCAAAAATGGGGTTTGTTTTCAAAGGAATCCCACCAAACTTGGCTGCTTTTGCTTCTGGAAAAGGCTCTTCCAGAAGCAAGATCACAAGATAATATGCAAATGAGGCATGAGATATTCAAATCTGTGCCTCATCTGCATTTCCAATCTCGCTCATTTGCATTCCGCTTCCAAAAGCGGACTGCAGTGTAGTCATAGCCTAAATGAACTAGACCAAGGATGGGCAAGATGAGACTTAAAGGCCGAATCCAGCTGTCAAACCTTTGAATCTGGCTGCAGCCCACCCTGTTAAGACCCTATGCTGCTCAAAGTGTCTGGCTGCTCTATGTGCCTCCCTGCCCCAGGTCACCACCCCCTCCTTCTCTGCTTTCCAAGCCTCTGCATCTTCCTCTTACCCCCAGGTCACAACTTCCTCCCAGACCTGCACCACCTCCTAAACTCTGATCCCTGGCCCCAGGTCACCACCCAAACCCTCTAAATTCCCCTCTCCTCCTTCCCCAGGTCACAACTCCCTTCCAGACCCCTCCCCTAGGTCAGAATCCTCTCCTGTACTCCAGTCCCCTCCCCAAGCTCCCTTCTGCATCCAATCTCTGTCCCAGACCCTGCACCCCCCTCCACAGAAAAGTGCAGTCCTTAACCACTTACCAAAATCTGGGAATATTCCCCCAGCAATTAAAATTATTGGCTGCGCCTGAACTGGATGCTCCAATCACATACAGCATTACATGATTAAGATGGGAACATTTAAAAAGTCTCCACTTCTGGTATTTCAGTAAAAATATTTTGTGGTCAGACTTTACACAACCAGGAACACAACTGCCAGAACACCATCTTTACATAGCTCTATAACAGGTTTCCATATTAATAGTTTATGGAGGCTTCATTATATAACAGTATGTCTCAAATTAATCATTATTATATAAAGGCTTTATATATTGACTAGGAATAGATCAACATAATACAACAGATATTCAGTTATTTTAGATAGTAACTAAAACTGTTAAATAACACTTGTGTATTTGTTGATCCACTGGACTTCAAGTCCCATTCTTATCAATTATTTAATTTCTAGTGTTCCTGCTGATGATCCAATTTATTAATAAGTATGGCTTTCTAGGCAAAAAAGGCAAGCTTGCAAAACCTATTCTGAGGAATCTGAAATCAATAAGGATGAACAGCTAAGGAGGAGGAAAACCTAGCTAGTAATTGTGTGTTTTCCATAAGTCTGATTCAAGTTAAAAATGTTTTTTGCTCTACTATTTTAAAGTACAATTTATTAAATGGAACATAAATAGATTAAATTCTTGTTAACGGAAACAAATTCTGTGCTTTGTGGTGCTCACAGAAGCTATGGCTACACTAACAGCAGCACACAGAATATATACACCGCACACAACCACTCACCTAAGTATAAACAGCAGGGTAGATCATGAGGCACTCCGTAGGTGAGACGTGTACAGGTATACCAGAAACTTGGAGCGTACACCCTATGAGACTCTCCTCCTCTGAAAGCAGTACTTCCCATGCATGCATTGCCATATTTAGCAATATCATCTAATCATGCATTCCTGCTGCCACAGCCATTTTCCCCTACAGTGCAAGGTGACAGCAGTGGGGAAGCAGCAGAGAAATGCTGTGACAGCACTCCACTGCTGGAGCCTTTCCCTGCCATAGGGAGCTGTCAGAAAGACTATGATAGCAGGAGAAAGCCCTATCAGGGGAGACAGTGAGACACTAGGTTGCTAAGGAGAACAGGGAGCAGTCAGATCCTTTCCCCACTGCTTTGACTCTGCCAGAGCCTCTCTTCACCACAGTAACAACTCCAGCAGCAAGGAACTCCTGGAGACTTTCCAGTTGGCTTTCCCCTGCCAGGGCCTTCCATTGCTGCATGTCGTTACTTATTGCAGCATAGATGCAGCCAGCTTTTCACTAAGCAATGAAGCTACATGCTTCCTACACATCACTGCTAGTATAGATGAGGTTTGTTGGTATATATCACTTAAAATTAGTGCGATATTAAACACTTACTATCAATAAAATAAGTTATTAGATTGCAATCTAACATTTATAATGTAAGTGAGAACATATCCAAGTAGAGACATGTGCAGCTGAGCACTCTGCCCACACAACAGCCTAAGCTGTCATCTCACAGTCAAGGAGGTGAGGAACTAAGAATATCCACTGGGATCTCAAAAATGACTCGTTGTCAGAACTAGAGCAGCTTTAATATTTGTCACATTAAAGCAAATATAGGCCAACATTATTCATTAGCAGGAAAACCATCAGCCGACCCTTCCATGACTTCCCAACAATTGACGTCTTATGCTAACTAAATATTGGATTTCCTAGCCAAAATAAATAACTAATGAATGTCACTGCAGCTGCATAGCCACACACCGTGCTAAAGGATACAAATAATTTTGTAACTGTGTACAACTACAGTATTCTATTTTTGTCATTCACATTTTGTTTCCGTCTATAGTGATATTTAACTTGGGCTAGGCTTTTTGGAATCATCCAAAACTGAACACAGATATCAATCCCATCTGTTCCAATATCTAGTGTCTGACTATGGCCAATCCTAAATGCTCCAGAGAAGGTCTAAGTAATCAGAAAATGGTTGGTTTATGCCATAAGCATAAAGATTTCTGTAGCCTACCTATTTTCATCCTATTTAGTGAAGCTGTGGATGTTCTCATTATTCCTTTTTTAAATCCCTATCTAAAACATTGGTGGGAATTACATATAGTGGTCATGAGTTCCACAGGTTAATTGGTACTTCATCATTTGTAGATCTATTGCCTTTCAATTTCATTGAATGTCCCCAAGTCCCTGTATGACAGAAAGAATTAATTTTCCATATTTGTCTCTTCTTTCCTCTATGTAACCTTAAAACCATCTAATTTTTTCCACTCATTCCTGGAATTCTTTTCAAACTCAATAAACTACTAAAACTACTAAGTAGTAAGCTACTTAAATTACAATAGCTGGGGGCGGGGAGGGGGAACAGTGGGAGAAACTGTTTTAGCAGCGAGGGAAGTTCCAGCAACTATCACAGGTGGTAAAAAAGAACTAAAGGGATATGGATCAGCCGGGCCTTGCATATCAAATTTATGAGTGTGTGGCACCAGAGAGCACTGTAGCAGATCTGAAGGATACCATACTAAGGGAAAATAATCCAACAAATATGCTTGGGGCATGCAAACAATGACAGTGCAGTGGACATGAACAAGCACTTGAAGAAAAAACAGTTCCCGTGTGCAGCATTTCAACTTTGTGCCAAAGCTGCACCCTTAAAAACTTCATTATTTAAAGCTTGTAGAGATCAGTCAGTCATAGATGACAAAGTCAGGCTTAGTACAAATGCTAATATTTTTTCTTCCAGAGGGGAAGAATATCAGTGCAACTGAAGAATTCAAGGAGACTTTTTTGTTCTGTAGTTATTGTAATATAAAAAATGTCAGCAACCTAGAGAATTCCACTTGCCAGGCATTACATATGACAGCATTTTAAAAAAAAATAGTTTTAGAAACTCTTTTGTAAAGTCTCATATTCAATGAGGCAGAAATAAAGGCAATTTTATTGAGTACTTAAGTAGCATTAAGTACAGATATCAACATCTATCCAACCAGCAAAATAAAAAGAATGTTTTAAGTGAAACCATGTCATTATTTGCTTTCAGGAATAGAATCATTTGTGGCTTAGTTTAGGAACATGGCCAGTGTTAACTGAATACTGTATCTACCACAACACAGTCACAGTCTGACAGGCCATTAATTATCTTATATTATTCAAGTTTAATGTTCATTACCTCAATAATTTCCAGAACTTTGCTCCCATTTTTGACTCATCAGAGGAGCCCTTCCAACATTTTAAAAGTCCAGCTGAGTTTATTTTGGCTAATACATCATCACAGCAATAAAGATTATGTAAGTGGAACTTCATAAACATGATGATATATGAGCCAGGAGGAAGGGGGTTCATTCTCTTATAGTTCTATTGGGTCTGCAGTGGTAACAGGAGCAAAAAGTAGTACGAACATCAGGAGCAGGAAGCCTATTTAACAAGTGCGACCACTCAACAACTGAGATACTAGAAGAGCATTCAAGGATGATAAAGTCTATTGCAGAGAAACTAAATGAGCTTCATGGCTGAGGATGCAAGGAAGATTCCCAACCCTGAGCTATTCTTTATAAGTGATAAATCTGAGGAACTGACCTAAACTAAGGTTTCAGAGGGGACTCGGAACAAATTGATAAAGTAAACAGTAGTAAGTTACCAGTACCAGATGGCATTCACCCAAGAGTTTTTAAGGAACTCAAATGTGAAATTGTAAAATTACTAAATGTAGTTCGTAACTTATCATTTAATAAATTTCTGTACCAGATGGTTGGAGGATAGCTAATGTGATGTAAGTTTTTTAAAAGAGCTCCATAGATAAGCCTGGCAATTATGGCCTAGGAAGGCAGACTTCATTACCAAGCAAACTGTCTGAACTATAGCAAGGAACAACATTGTCAGACACATATATAAACACAATTTATTGGGAAAGAGTTAATATGTTTTTTCGTAAAGGGAAATCACGCCTCACCAATCTACTAGATTTCTTTGAGTGGGTCAACAAGCATGTGGACAATGGGGACTCACTCAATACAGTGTACTTAGAGTTTTGGAAAGCCTCACCATGGGCTTTTTAAAGATCCCTCACTCTGGGCTCTTAAACAAATTAAGCTGTCATGAGATAAAAGAGAAGGTCCTCTCATGGATCAATAACTGGTTAAAAGATAAGAAACAAAGGGAAAGAATAAATGGCGGGTTTTCAAAAAGGATGGAGTTAAATGGTGGTGTGCCCCAGGGTTCTGTACTGAGACCAGTCCTATTCAACATATACATAAAATGAGCTGCAAAAAAATGAGCAAATAATGAGGTGACAAAATTTGCAGAAAACAGTTAAGTCCACGCAGACTGCAAAAGCTAAAAAGGGATCTCACAAAACTGTGTAACTGGGTGTAAGTGGTTCCCCCGATGGCAGGGAGTAATGGCTAGGCTCCATGCAGAGCCTAGAGGCCTGGGGTATAGGTCTGCAGCCCACCCCTAAAGCTTGTAGTCTTAGTTTGGGGCATTGCCCCAAGAGTCTAGCTTCTCCTCTGTAGGGGGTTGGTTTTCTGGGGTTCTCCCCCCCGCACCTGGGAAAGGGTTTGGAGGCTCCTTCCTCCAGCGGCCGACCTGGTAGCAGCTCTGACTCAGGTGCTGCATGTGCCAGAGCCAGCTCCTGCCTCTTGGCTGGTCAGTCCTGAGCTGGGTTATCTTCTCTTTTATACTGCCTCCATGACTGACACTGGCTGCAAGTGAACCGGGTGGGGCTAATTGGGCAAAGAGGCTCTGTTTAACCCCTGCTTTTCCCGGCCTCCTTCTTGTTCCCTTACACTGGGCAACAAAACGACAGGTGAAATTCAATGTCAGTAAGTACAAAGTAATGCATACTGGAAAACATCATCCCACATACACATATAAAATGATGGAGTCTAAGTTAGTTATCACTTCAGAGAAAAATCGTGGCATCTTAGAACCTTGTGAATAGTTCTCTGAGAACATGCACTCTGTGCAGTGGCTGTCAAAAGAGAGAACAATGTTGGGAATCATTAAGTAGATAAGACAAAACATCATACTGCCTCTATATAAATACATGGTACAACCGCATCTTGAATACCCTGTACAGATGTGGTCATACCATCTCAAAAAAGATATTTTGGAATTGGAAAAGTTTCAGAAAATGGCAATAAGTACTATAAGGGGTATGGAACCACTGCCATATGACGAGAGATTAATAAAACTGGAACTTTTCATCTTGGATAAAAGAAGACTAAGAGGGTATATGATTGAGGTCTATAAAATTATGATGGATATAGACTAAGTAAATAAGGAAGTCTTATTTTTCCTTCTTACACTATAACAACTAGTAACAGAGAGATAGCTGTGTTAGTCTATATTCTATCAAAAGAAAAAAGCAGTTCAGTAGCACTTTAAAGACTAACAAAATAATTTATTAGGTGATGAGCTTTCATGGGACAGACCCACTTCTTCAGGTAATAGGTGACATGGCTATGATCTGAAGAAGTGGGTCTGTCCCACGAAAGCTCATCACCTAATAAATTATTTTGTTAGTCTTTAAAGCACTACTGAACTACTTTTTTTTTGAACTAGGGGTTACCAAATGGAATTAGAATCAACAGAGTTAAAAGAAACAAAAGGAGACGCTTCTTCACACAATGTACATTCAACCTGTTGAAATTCCTGCCAGAGGATGCTGTGAAAGCCAGAATTTTAACAAGGTTTAAAAAAGAGATATATTCACAAAGGATAGTCCATCAATAGGTATTAACCAAGATGTGTAGGAATGGCATCCCTAGCCTCTGTTCAACAGAATCTGTGAATGGGTAACAAGGGATGGATCTCTTGATGATTACCTGTTCTGTTCATTCCCTCTGGGGTATGTGGCTTTGGACACTTTCAGAAGACAGGAAAATGCTAGGTAGACCCTTGATCTGACCCAGTAAGGCTGTTCTTCAGTTAAACTTTAAACTTTTCCATTGTAGTAAACAGATGTGTCCTTTATGCTTAGAGAGCAGATTTGTTGAGTCAAATGTCACTTCTACATAGTCAGTTCTGTGACCATAGCCACCTTTTAATGTCTGTTGCCTGTGATCAGTAGTGCTGGGACCAAATCATAGCTAGGACTGAGACCTAAGCTTCACCAAAACAGAGGGATATTTAGATCGTGTCCTATTTTCAGGCATACCTACTTATCTGCAAATTATTCCTCACATACCTGTTATTAAAAAATGATCTGCTGTGCCCATACTAGTTCACCACTGCTACAGATACTACCACTAGGAAAAGAAAAGTTTAAATCATAGGTGAAATGCAGCAAAGATGTGTTTATAAAAAATCCAATGACTACTCACCACATGAAGAATTTTATTCTCTGTTTCATATACTGTACAATCCTGAAAAGAGAAAGCAGAAGCACATTCAGTCACTAAGCAAAATATGTATTGGGAAACAGCTTTTTGAAGATTTATCATACTGAAAAATGTACAGAGAAAATGCCATTTCAGTGTCCCAAATATGGTGAAAGGATTTATGTAAACGGAGATCGTAGAACAAGAACGAAATTCTGAGTAGCAAAGATCTATACCTCTAGATCTTCACCTTACTTTTACTGAAATCCCCCAAAATGGATTTTATTCTCCTCTTCTTAATGTCCTTTTGTGCTATACCCTACTACAATCATGGCTGGCTGGCATCCTTTTCTTCTGACCCAACTCTCTATCTTCCTCTTTCCTCATTTTATTCTTATTTTTACTTGATAAAATCTTATTTCCTTTCTACCACAGAAACTCCTCCCACTCACAAAAAAAAAATCTAATCAAGGGAACATTTCACTCCACTTAAAATCACTTCCTTAGTGGAGACAGCACCTATACCTCTCATTCCTCTATGGGAAAGGGGAGCAGGAGCTCAACTATTCACAACATGCTGTGTTGAATCATCATATGTTGTAGCATTCTAAACGGAGTAGGCAAAGTTTAGAGAAGAGGAAAGGTGAGTTGAATCTTCACCCATGGAACTGGAGACATAGAAGACCAAGAATGAAGAGGAAAAGTGAGACTGTTACACATTACAGCACTCTGGATTATTGTACACATGTGATCATTGTGCAAAACATATAAGGTGCTACTAAAAAAAATGAGAAAGCACAGAAAGGTAGAGGGTAGGGATATGAGGGACAAAAATCCTAGTGGATACAGAGACTAGGGAACACAGGGAAGAAGAAAGCAAAGAGGAAGAATATTTTTGTGCACATGAAATAAAAAGTATGCTGCTGTAAAGCCTTACTCCCCTTACAGATGGAACATTTAGTTTTTACTGTAGTACAAATAATTTAAAAATTGTTGATCATATTTTAAGTCCTTACTTTTCTTAAATGTTTTTTTTTCCAATAGTGCAGAGTGCACAAGATCAATTTTTGGAAGATATACTGGTGTGAGAAATTCTAAATCATGAAACTTCTAATACTACAAGTTGAACTCCTTTCATCCAGAACCCTTAGGACCCACCCTATCTGTGCTGGACGAGTGAGTTTACCAGATGATAGGAGGTCAATACTTTCTAGCACATTACCAACACTTCAACAGCTTTCTGGTCGCTTAGAAGACATTTAGGGGTAACTTACAGCTAAATAACAGCACAGAACACTGAGAACCAGGACAGGTGGGTGGAAAAAAACTTTATTGGACCACAGGAAACTTGGGCACACCCACGAAATGTGGTCATCTGGCTAACTAAATCATGGCAGATTATGGAGTTTGCCACATGAGACAGTTCCGGATTAAAGAGGATCAACTTGTTTTTGTGGCGGGCAGGGTAAGAGAAGGAAAAAAGACCAACATAACTAACCTATTCTTAAAGTTTCATGTGGCCCAGACCCAGGATATAATCATCAGGTTAATCAGCGAGCACTTTCCTTACAGTGGCCGTGTGTATTGGCAAGGTATTCTTATTAATATAGCCAAATGAATATCTAACAACTATACGTAGACATCAACGAAGCATCTGCATTCTTACCTGCAAAAGACACGATTCACTTTTAAATGTGGGAGGGCAAATAACATTTTCAATCTGAATATATTTAAGTTTTGCAGAAATCACTTTTGGAAAAAAAAAAAAAAAAAAAGCAATGAAGACCTGACAAACATTTTAGCAGGATTTAAATACATCGAGTTGTCATGGAGCAGACAGTAAGCTACTCATACTACAAATGAGATGTACCACATTTTGGACCAAATAATTTTGATTAGCAACAAGCAACAGAGTGCTGTGCTTTAACACCCCTTGTGGACACTGGGGTTGGACCTAAAAGGCTCCTAATTTGCATTAATACAGTCCTGTTTCAAAGGAAATCGGTGAGGGTGCTAATGAGTGATGCCAAAAGAGACCAGATGATGATAAGAGACGGGGGCTCTGGGAGAGAGAACTCCCTCAGGGCAGAGCCCTGCACAGATACAAAATCTGTATACACATTTGTGTCTGCAAAAATGAAATGGGGATATCCACACTGACATCCACGGATGCAGATACCCGTAGATATAAAACAGATATCCAGGGGAAATGACAGTCAGGATCCCCTGGAAGTCTAATATGAGAGGGAAAGGGATCCAGGACAGCAGACTATATTTTAAAGATGATTTATTGAGGGCACAGGAACAAACTAGCACAATGTACAGAAAGAAAAGCACATACAGCAGGGGACTTCCTTTGCTTTACAGAGAAATCTTTGGTGAGCTTAAACACAGAAAAGGAAACTTACAAGAAGCAAACACTTGGACATACGACTAGGGAGGAATATAAAAACATCGCTTGAGCGTGCTGGGGTGTAATCAGAATGACCAAAACGTAACTGGAGGTGTAGCTAGCAAGTGATGTGAAGGATAACAAGAAGGGTTTCTACAGGTAAGTTAGCAACATGAATATGGTCAAGGAAAGTATGGGAACCTTAGGCTGGGTCTACACGTGCCCCTTCCTTTTGAAAGGGGCATGTTAACGAGCGGGTTCGAAAGATGCTAATGAGGTGCTGCAAAGAATCTGGTGATCAGAAGAAGGGCTTTCGAAAACTGGGGGGGGGGCCCTTTTGGAAGGTCCCATCTCCATGGGTGGTGCATGATTCAAAAAGCTGCACTTTCGAATCGCCGCGGCCACCATTATGCTAATGAACCACTAGCATATTTTGAATGTGCTCATTAACATGACCCTTTCAAAAGGAAGGGGCACACGTAGACACAGGTTACTGAATGGGAAAGGCAATCTGGTGCCGGGTGAGGTGGAAAAAGATGACTATCAATGCTCTTTTTTTTTTCTCTCACAGACCAGAGTATTTGGAAGAGATGAGCAGCCCTCAACAGCAAAAGAACACGTCAAGGTCTATGTAGAAAAACTGGGCATGCACAAATCCATGGGGCTGGATATAATGTATCCAAGGGTGCTGAGAGAGTTGACCAGTGTGATTGCAGAAATAATGGCCCTTACCTTTGAAAACTCAGGCCGATTGGGGGAGGTCCCAGACACCTGGAAAAAGGGAAATTTGGTGCCCATCTTTTAAAAGAGGGAAGGAAGGGGATCTGGGGGACTACAGACCAGTCAGCCTCATTAAGTCCCTGGAAATAATCATGGAGTAGGTCCTCAAGGAATCCATTTTGAAACACCTTAGGGAGAGAGAGGTGACCAGGGACAGTCAATATGGATTCACAGAGCCCAAGTCATATCTGACCAACTTAACTGCCTTCTATGGTGAGATCGGTGCTTCCGTGGAAATGAGGAAAGCAGTTGACATGATACATCTTGACTTTACCAAAGTCTTTAATATGGTCTCACACAATAGTCTTGCCAGCAAGTTATAGTAGTATGGATTGGACAAATTAACTGTTAAGTGGGCAGAAAGCTGGCTAGATAATTGAGATCAATGGCTTGATGTCTAGCTAACAGCCATTATCAAGTGGAGTACCTCAGGTGTCATGGGGCCAGTTTTGTTCTACTTATTCATTAATCATCTGGATGGTGGGATGGACTGCAATCTCAGTAAGTCTGAAGACAACACTAAGCTGGGGGAAGAGACAGATATGCTGGAGGATAGGGTTTGAGTGACCCAGACAAACTGGAGGATTGAGTCAAAAGTAATCTGATGAGGTAAAACAAGGAGAAGTGTACAGTCCTGCACGTAGGACGGAAAAATCCCATGCACTGCTGCAGGCTGGGAACTGACCAGCTAAGCACAGTTCTGCACAAAGAGACTGGGGATTAAAGTAGACAAGAAATTAGATGTGATTCAACAGTGCACCCTGTAGCCAAGAAGGCTAACATCATATTAGGCTGCATTAATAAGAGCATGGGCAGCAGATTAAGGAAAGTTATTCTTCCCATCTATTCAGCACTGGTGAGGTCACTTGGAGTATTATGTCCAGTTTTTGCCCCCCACCCCCACTATGGAAAGGATGTGGACAAACTGGAGAGACTGCAGCAGAGGGCAACAAAAATGATTCGGGAGCTGGAGCATATGAAGAGAGGCTGAGGGAACTGTTCCTATTCAGTTGGCAGAAGAGAAGAGTGAAGGGAAATTTCATAGCAACCTTCAACTACCTGAAGGGGGATGCCAAAGAGGGTAGAGCTAGGTTGTTCTCGGTGGCAAATGACAGAACAAGCTGCAATGGTCTAAAGTTTCAGTGGGGGAGGTCTAAGTTGGGAATTAGGAAAAACTATTTCACTAGGAGGGTGGTGAAGAACTGAAATGGGTTCCGTAGGGAGGTGGTGAAATCTCTATTCTCAGAGGTTTTTAAGGGCAGGCTTGACAAAGCCCTGGCTTGGAATTATTTAGTTGGTAATGGTCCTGCTTTGAGCAGAGGGTTGGACCAGATGACCTCCTAAGGTCTCATCTTATACTAATTTTCTATGATTCTTTGTGCGGTGCTTGGTGAAGACCACGTAACGTCAACAGCCTTTTTTGGTGAATTGAAAAGATGAACAAGAGCTGCAGGTCAAATGTAGAGGCTAGAGTGAGGAAATGTGCATCTAAAAAATAGATGGGTCATGAACATAGAAGCCAAAGAGACTGAGGATTAAGTATAGGAAATTATGAGGAATAAGAAGATAGTGCCTGGAGTCGGAGCCAGAGAGAAAGGTTGATGTGGAGGAAGTGGATTCACAGTAGATGACAGAACATGGAGGAAGAGAGAAGACAAAAGTTGGATGTACTGTTGCTCAAAAGGAGAAGGAGTTGGAGGGGGGAAGAAGGAAGTGTTGGAAGCAGTGGGAAAGAGAGAGCAGAAGCCCTGCACTCTCACCACAGTGTGATCCAGGACAGGAAGCATGAGGGAAAAAAGAGTCCTCCAAGAGAGGACAGTTGCAGAATCAGTGACACCAACGGATCCATTTTCTCTATGAGATCCAGCAGTGGAAAAGCAAGACATGAAAAGTTTGTGAATCACGGTGCTCTTTCATAGAGAGGCCATGAAAACAAGTGAAGGGAAGGGTGAAGAGCAAGCTGTTAGGAATAATCGCACAAGAAGGGCAGAGGTGCTGGAAGGCGCAGGTGAAGGAAGTGAAGATGTTGGGTGGGAGAGAGGGCTGAGGTTACAGAAATGTCACCCAAGGTGAAGAGGTGGTAGAAGTGGCATCTCCTAACAATGTAGGAGGTGTTCCTGAACTCACTGAAATATGGCAGGGATGTAAGTGCCCATGTACGCTAGCAGACACTAATGCAGGATCAAGGTCTCAGGTTCCTCTAGTCTAAACCCCTGTATTATAGCAGGCTTAATTTTACTGTTTCTACTATCCCTGTAAATAAGTATTTTCACTTTCTCTGAATATCTCCAACAAGAATTTTACAATATTCTTTAGTGAATTTTTAAGTTAAATTGCTTCTGCTACAGCCTCAATCTATTACTTTGTCAAGTATCAGAGGGGTAGCCGTGTTAGTCTGGATCTGTAGCAGCAACGAAGGGTCCTGTGGCACCTTATAGACTAACAGAGAAGTTTAGAGCATGAGCTTTCGTGAGTTAACTCACTTCTTCAGATGCTGGTCCTGGAAATCTGCAAGGCCAGGTATAAATAGGCAAGAGCAAGGCTGGGGATAACGAGGTTAGCTCAGTCAGGCAGGCTGAGTTGTATTGTCATCAGTAGAATCTATTACTTTGTGTTCTGTCCTCACCAGCTGATCAGAATAGTTGATGCCAGTTGTCTTTTTAATATCTATTTACATAGAAAGTCAGATTGGCCAATTATTGAGGAGAGCCTGGCAATTTGAAAGTACTACTTTTCATAGTCATTTAATATTTTAATACACTTGAGAATGGCAAAGTGTTGGTAACTGCACAATCAGAACCTAATTAGTGTTTAACACCACACCACCCAATTAGAGAGCCTTTCTTTCCTCCATGCCTGGAGAGTTAGCCCATGTCCCACTGCTGAAAATTCCTCTCAAAAAACTATTCAATTAAGATATAAGAATATTGCAATTAACTTGGAGAACAGCTCATGCACAGTACAAATTGAAGTTAAACTTTTTTCCTCTTTAGAAAAGCAAGTATACATATAAACTGTCACCCACAGCCAAATGTACTCCCACACAAAATCACATTCAGTTACCATTTCTGTGAAACAATAGCACGATTACTCCTCTAACCAGAATACACATGAACAGAAAGATTTTTTTTTTTTTGCTCCTACACATTAACACTCTGCATTCCAAAATATTCTTAATGGACAAATTTTAACAGAAGCTAGACTATTTGATCTTAGCTTGACATTAGTATCATTTCAACTACAAGAGCTGAACAAGGCTGATGATTACATCAGTGGATGAATACTGCAATCTCTGGAAAGCTAGTGCTACCACTTGTTTTGTATGTACCAGACAACCAAAAAAGGTTTGTTCCTGTAATTGAGTGGCCAGATCCTGAAGCACAAGCTGGTGTACATCCCACTTGGAGCTTCCTTGACCACAGTGCTTGCCATGGATGGCACTTCAGTGAAGCCAGAGCTGTCCCAATCCCAGGTGCATATGGGCAGGGACATTCCAGCTGGACAGAGCAGCCTCCGTCCATGGCAGTTGGGGGGGAGCTCCACCTCAGCTGGGCTTGAGTGGCCTGCTCAGGTGCCTCCCCAACACTGTGCCACAGCCACCGGAGACAGGGACTTCTCTGGTCAGGTTGGAGCACCCCTGCCCAGGGCGGCCCAGCAGGGCTGGAGAAACCCCCTGCTCACAGTGGTTAGGGGGCTGCCCCAGCCCCTACATGTTAATCAGTTAGCCATTAACATCTCTCTGAACCCCCATTTATATTTCAGAAAATCCAGGTTTGTCTCAGAAATAATATATATTCCATTATGAGGCATCCAAATGGAATGGAGTGATGAAATTAGCAGCAGCAGCGGTGTCTCCCTTCAGCCCCTCCAAAAACAGCTGGAATTGCAGGAATGAACTCTATGGAAGCAGCTGGGTGCAGGCAAAATATTCATCACTTGAAAGCAAAAAGATGAGACTCAAGATAGTGATGGGAGGAAAGGATTACACATAGGAAAGCACTTTCGAGATTAAGTAAAGGTTTTAAATGCAACAAGACAAGCCTATGGAAAGACAGAATTAGTTTACTTTATGTTTTGCTACAATTAATCATTGTAATATAATTGCAAAAGCTAGGCAAACTTCAGTACTGAAATAGTAATCCTTCAGCCCTCCCATTTCTCTAACCATTCTTCCGCACTCTATTAAGGCTGCATCTACACTACAAGATAATATCGAATTTAATTCATTTAGCTCGATTTTACCACTTGACTGTCTTCACCGAAAAGACCATTAGCCTGATTTTCAGTGCACTAATCTTGAGTTTACAAAACTGCAGTTACCTGACGGCTGTAGAGTCAAGCTCAAATTCAGAAGTTCGATTAAATACAAGTGCGGAAGCACCACATCTTAGAAGCGAATTTTCTAGCCTCCAGAGCTGTCCTGTATATAACCCACAATGCCCCTCTCAGTGCTCCATTCTGGCTTCTGCTCTCCAGTAACAGGAAGACTGAATTTCCAAGCAGGAGCAGTGAGCCTTTAGCTGTGGGCTCATGTTTGTATGACAGCCTAAGAAATGTCTTCTTTCTTTCCATTCTGTTAGCAGGGTGTATGCATCTACCCATTGAAATGGCTCCTGCAGGGAGTCCATGGCTCTGTCTGTACACATGCTATTTTTTTATACACTGCCTAGCCCCAGCTCCTGCCCCGCCGTACCATGTGTCAGCTAGGCTGTGCTGGGGGTCATGCTTGTATAAGACGCCGAGAAACTTCTTCTCAGCGGTTTACATTTGTGTGTGAACCCCATTCCCTCCCCCATAGGCACCACGCAGTCTGAGCCTTTCCCACCCTCAGCCACATCACGTGGGTAGACCCCAACCCAACCCAATAAAATGATTTGCTTGCCATTTGGTGCAGATCATGCCGCCAGTCACATGTTTAGGGCTCCAAGGGCAGGGAAGATATTCTGGGTTTTGCTGCTGCCATGGGGAAGTCTCCCCCGGCAGTTAAGACACCAGGAGCTTTGCTGTTGCTCTGGGGAAGGACCACCTCAATTGGCCGTTCAACTACTGACCCCCCTCTCCTTTGCCTATACCAGGCCTTGCTGCCACCCAGGGTAAAGTCTGCCCTGGTGGCTAAGAAATTCGGTGCTTTGCTGCTGCCGTGGGGAAGGATCACATCAACTGGACCCCCAATTACTGACCCCCCGCCCCACTTGGCCTATACCAGGGCTTGCTGCTGCTGGGGAAAAGGTCTCCCCTGGTGGCCAAAGGCCTGGCTGCTGTCGGGGGAAGGACCTCTTCAACTGGCCCTGCACTGAAGCCCCGCTTCGCCCATACTGGGGCTTGCTGCTGCTGGGGGGAAACCAAAAATTCTTTTTTCCTTCACTTTTCTATCCTCTTTCTTCTTCAATTTTCTATGCTATTTCTTCTCCAGGCCCCTGCATTATTGTCAGGGATCACAACCATGCAATGATGGGAGGGGGGACACTCAGTGGATGGCCAGTTGAGAACACAGGTGTTGCATCCATGTGGGCAATGTAATGGCACGGGAAACCAAAAATTCTTTTTTCCTAGACTTTTCTATCATCTTTCTTCTCACTTTACAAAACTGTTCGGACCCATGCTTTTTTACCAGAGTTCACTGATGGTAGGTGGGATACTCAGTGGGTGACCAGTTGAGAACATAGTAATTGCATGGAAGGCTTAGAGGGCACTGGAAAGCCAAATACCCTTTCCAATACCAACATAATGAACAGGGAACCCAAAAATTCTTTCTTCCTACACTTTTCTATCCTCTTTCTTCTGACTTTCAAATACAGCCCTGACCCCTGTATTACTTTCAGGGATCACATGCATGCAATCAAGGGAGGTGGGATACTCAGTGGATGGCCAGCTGAGAGCACAGTCATTGCACAGAAGCCTTATAATGCACGGGAAAGCCAAAGACTCTCCCCAAAACCAATACAGTGAAAGGGAAAACCAAAAATTCTTTTTTTCTTACACTTTCGTATCCTCTTCCTTCTCACTTTAAAAAAACAGTCCGTGCCCCTGCATTCATTTCAGGGATTACATGCAGGCAATGATGGGAAGTGGGGCAAGTGGATGGACAGTTGAGAATGCAGTCGCTGCACCTGTGTTGGCAATATAATGTGGGGAGAAACGAAAATTTCTTTCTTCTAATTTTGAGGGTCTCTGCATTATTTCCAATGGATCGACATAAATTTCAGAGACCGAGAGGAGAATGGGGAAAATGCAATGGGGGAAGATGATGTCAAGACCAGGGAGCATACCCAGAATGCTATAAGGATGAGGAAATAGTGCTCACTTCCCACTATGCACTACTACAATAGTCACCGTTAGCCAATTTGGTTGCAGCAGCAATGACTCAACTTTGTGGGGAGCAAGGTGGAAGTGAGAATGGTCAAAACTGAATTTATAAATTAGAGAATTAGAATATCGATATAAATAAATTTGATTTTATCTTGTAGGATAGCTGAAGCTTAAGATAGCAAGGTTTTTAGGACAGAATGACACTCATCAGCAAAGTACCTAGCTTGCTTTGTGTATTACACTCACCAGAGAGCTTAAAGAGAATTCAGCCAAAATTAGGTATACTGTATTTCACACCAATGGACCAAGTAAAAAGTAATGAACATGTCTCTCTCTCCTCTCTCTCACACACAGACACAGAGGGGCAGTATTTTTTATTGTAAGATTTCACCAAGCCAGTAAAAAATGTGGCTTCATTATAAACTCACAGACAGTCTCCTTCAGGCCCTCTAGAACCCTCATGCTCTACACAGACAAATCAGACTTTTGTGATAAATAATTATTAAAAATGGATTTCACGTATGTTACGTTCTTCCAGTTCCAGTCACATACCATAGGTAAAGAGGTACTTCCTACCCTACCCCAAAACTGTGCTGGTAGCCAACCCCTTAATAACTAAAACAAAAGGTTTATTAATATTTCAAAAATGAAGAAGTTAAACTGAACAAAATATTACAGTTGATTTCCAAATTTGTAGATGGGGATGATAAAAATGACGTTAAATCTGCCAGTTTGTAATAAATCTCTCTGGTTCATCCAAAAGAGTACACCAACAATGTAAATACTATCTAGATTGTTAGTATTTTAGACACATACATTTCATGTTTAATATTTTAGAAGGAAAAATAATCACTAGCATCAAATTTTTGCCATGGAACACCAGTGTCCCATGGAACACAGTCTGGGAAATGCTGGCCTACTCTATTATCCCTTTTTACAATTTATTACATACCCACACACAAGCAAATTGTCCTGATTCCAATTGCAGTGCCTCTTGACAAGCCTTTAAGGCTCATACACAAGCTACATGGCCTGCTGATTTGCCAGCAATGCATATGCATTTCCTGCAGCTTCCATTTTCTTCCCTATGAATAACTTTTATGAGCCAATGTTATTCTAAATGTCGTCTTCTCTCTCTTGTAGTACCTCTAATTCCCCTGTTTATTACTTCCCTGTTCTTTTTGCCACATCTTTGGAAAAAAATAACTGCAACAGTATATTTTTACTCTGTCACTCACTCCTTTGAACCGCAGCTGGTTTTAAGTCAGCTCACAAAAGAGGTAATGTGATTTTACAGAACCACCAGCCCAAATAACATCCTATTACCCCAACACACCATAGGAACAACATTCTTACTGAATTTTAGCTTCCACTGATTTAACAGAGAGCAACGTTCCTCAACAACAACATAACAACAACAAAAAAAGGAAGTTCCACAGGTATGATGTCGAATCTGCTAGTAGAATCCAGATTCAATGTTATTCTTTTAATTAATATATTCTGGAATCCTGCATTTGACTCAATTTCCCAAGCCCCCCAGTGTATCAGTACATTGGCCAAGACACATTGCATAAACTATTAATCAATTAACTGGGTGTACATGTAGAGCTGAATCCTGCAAGGTGCTTAGCACCAGATTTTCCTGTTATCTTAGCACTTGTGTGACCACATCAGAGAAATTCAGATGCTGCCCAGCTGATTAGCAGAGTGCCCACAGCCGGCAGTATATCTTGCTATTGGTGGTGCATGTCCACATATGCCTGGTATACATCACAATTTTTTTTCTGCCCCAGGTGAAAAAAATTAAAGGGACCCCTGCTTAGCACTTTGGCCTTGATCCAGCAAAGTTCAGCACATCCTCTACTGTAAATATGAGTAGACCCAGAGACTTTGGTGGGACTACTCATATAAAACAGATGAAGTACTTTGCTGAGCCTGGGCCAGAACATTTTGCACTGGCCTACAGGAGAACAGTTGCATCAGTACATAGATACATTACCTGATAGGCTGAAAATAACTGGGACCCTGTGCCAGTACCAAAAAATGGAACTGCAGGAAACTTTCTAGAACAGATAAGATGAATCTGGATTTCTGTGCCCAAATGAAATAAATTCCTTTCATACAGTCACTTGAGTTGGCAACTGCTGCAACTGTGTATCACAATGATCATGTGACACAATACTGGCATTATTCTTATTGGACAAAATTTCAAGGTAATTGCACTTGCATTCCACTCTCCCATTGCTCCACTCCAGGAGTGACCAGTCTGGTCCTGGGCCTCCATCTGTCACCCATATCTGGGCAGGAGCCCCTATCCTAGTCCCCTCTGATGGGGCTGCACAGCCAGGAAAATCTGCCAAAAGGCTAGTCCCTGTACACCTTTTTCTCTCCCAAGGCTACGCCCCAGTGAATTCTCAAGAGTTACAAGTTATCACACAGCTCCTTTTAAACAATAACATTTACTATTAAAGTAAAAATATTACCAGATAAAGCATGATAAAAACAACAATCAGATTTAAACAAAGACTAAAAGTACCAGGAGTTACTCATCAGTGTTACAGGACCTCAACAAGCAAAAGCCTCCCAACTCTGTCACAAAAGCTGGGGCCTCCCTCAGAAAGAACACCCGGCAGTTTGCTAGCTCAGAAAAACACAGACATCTGTGTAAACCCAGACGTTTATATCAAAAGCCCTTTCTTTGTCTGTTGGCCTCCAGAAAACACAGTTTGAACAGTATCTGAAGCCACCCCAAAGCTGTATAGTCTCAGTGACTAGACTCAATCGCCCCACATACTTCATCTTTAGTTCCAGTAGGAGCTGTAAGAACTCTCCCCAACACAGTAGAACACAATCATACATACGCATTAATAAACTTAATACAACGTCCCCCAAAGATAGTGATGGGGCCGCAATATCTATTACACCACAAACTGCTTGTCACTTGCTGCTATATAATGTTTGGCAATCTCAAGTATTTTTGAACCCTTTGAGTTTATTCCCCTCTTTGTAAAATTGTGCTAATTAGAAAATATGATGCTTACAGTTATGGGATACCAGAAATGATATATCTTGAAAGTATATAAAATTTTTTCATTTGTTAATTGCAAAAATAGATTAATTTAAATTAAATTAAAATGTCGGCCCCATTACTCACTGTTAGATGAGGGAGTGGTAAGAGGCAATGACCTTCCCATATTTGAAGAAGAACTCTATGGCTGCGTCTACACTAGCAAATTCTTTAAAAAAAAAAACCAGGCCTTTTCCAAAAGAACCCATACAGTGTCTACACACAAAATGTGCTCTTTCTACATGAAATGGAAAGAGCGCAGCACTTTTTCTGTCAGTCTTCTTCCTCTCCCAGATGAGGAAGACCACCTTTTTTCCAAAGCAGTCTTCTGAAAAAAATGCGTGTAGACACCTCTGCAGCCCTTTTTTCCCCCAAAAGAGCAGTCCTCATAGCACCAGATTTTTCGATCCCTGGCCTGTCTTTTCAACAAAGCAGGGACTGTGTGGATGCTCTCTATCAAAAGAGCAGACAGATTTTTTGATCTGCTCTTTTGTGTGTGTACGCACTCTTTCAAAAGTTTTTTTGGAAGAGATCTTCTGGAAGAACTTCTTTGGACAGATCACCGTAGTGTAGATGTACCCTATACGTTTCTGGCTACCAGTCTCCCTTATTCATTAATTTATTTAGTTATTCTTGCAGCACCCCTAGTCTCAGAAGGATAGCTGTGGGTTAGTCTGTTGCTTCACAAAAAAAAAAAAAAATCCCGCACACAAAAGTAAACAGTCCTGTTAGTCTCTAAGGTGCTACTGCACATTTTCCCCACTGCAGTACCCCTGTAAGACAAGGAAAACTTACAGAAGGTGATCAAAAAAACCAATTAAATGATTTGCCAGAAACAGAATCAGGTCTCCTTATTTACTCTGAGTCTAGTGACCTAATCATAAAATTATTCCTTCCCCTCTACTTCCTGGGGCCATGTGAAGTCAGTAATGTTCAACTGAGCTGCATGACATTAGGGAGGCAGAATCAACTGGAGCAGAGAGTTGCAGAGCATAGAAGGTGTCATCTCAAAGGCAGCTCTTGACTTAACTGCATTTCAGTTTCTTTGTCGCTGGTTTCTTTGCTGTCTTTCACAGCGCAACTTAGAGGCTATCTCTACACTAGACCCCGCCCCTTCAAAAGGGGGATGCTAATGAGACACTTTGGGATATGCTAATGAGGCACTGCAATGACTATAACCAAATAGGAATAAGGGGATTTAGAAGTGTGTGGGGTCCTTTCGAAAAGGACCCCATGAAGACAAGCCGCATACGATCGGAAGCGGCACTTTTGAAGTGCCGCGGCTGCTGTTAGGCTAATGAGGCACTGAATATTCACTGCAGCACCTTATTAGCATATCCCGAAGTGTCTCATTAGCAGCCCCCTTTTGAAAGAGGGGGGCTAGTGTAGACATAGCCAGAGAGCCATGTAGATATATTTTATTTTGTCAGATTTTCAGTCACTGGAAGACACGAGGTTACGAAGATAATTCAAAAATGGTGGCAAAGTCAGTAGGAAATTCAATTGTCCTTCATAAGCAATTCAACCTGTCCTTCATGCTTAGTCAGATGAAGGCAGAAACTGAAATTTGTTTACTGCTTAAAATCTCTGAGTTGATGAAACTGCTTTTGCTTATATAAATGTATAACGCTGTATCAGACATTCTAAGGTACATTAACTATAATGGTCTCTTTCTCCATCCTCCAACAAAAAACAAAAGAATTAACGACAAGAGGGATCACAATAGTCAGGGATGCAACCCCATGTTCCTGGTGTCCCTAAATCACCAACAGTCAGAAAACAGGCCTGAATGACAGAGGGTGGAACATTCAGAATTGTCTCGTTCTGTTCATTCTCTGAAGCCTCTGGCTCAGATCATTCTCTGAGATTGGACACTGAGTTACATTGACCCTTAATCTAACCCAGTGTGGCTGTTCTTATGTTCTAAATGATCCCTTCAGGAGTACAAGTCAAAGAAAAAAACTAGTCACAGAAACATGATAAATTATTTTACTCTGTATGAAAGCTATAACTGTAATTTCAATAACTATAATGGATGAAAGTAAGTGTTTGGAGAAAGGTCATCTACAGTTTTGTCAAAAGGGGGAGAAGGAAATGATTTCAGGGCGATACCCCAGCAAATGCACCTTATCCACAATCAGAGCAATTATTGCAATAAACAAATGTACTTCACATGCATTGCAGCTCTTGAAGTATTGATTTGGTAATTGGATTTGAAAAAATGGCTCTTCTTGCTATTTCGATTGCAGACCCCTGCCCCAGCCCATGTGACAACAGCTAATCTCTCATGCAATATCAGTTGTCTGTTTGTCAGTTCCAGTCAAGACAGAAGTTGATGCTCTTGATTAAACACTCTGGATTCTACTTTTCCTTGCATAATCTTTACAATTTGCTTCTTCAGAAGTTCACTGGAAGGTATATACACCACATAATTAAGAGTTAGTCCTTCCCGCACCTGCACTCATCCCCAGTGCAAGTTCCTTGGGGTTACATCCTTTTGGAATGCTAAGTAACTTCCTTTAAAAATGTCTGCGATGTCTACTGTATGTCTAGCTTACTGTCTACTTTGCAATGAGGTCTTTAAACAGACAGGCACCTCATATTTCACTAACTTCAAGATTTCATCTAATCTATGTAAAATAAATATCTGACTCTCTAAAGCTGATCTGTTGTAGGAAATGTCACTTTAAAGAGTAACATAAAAAAACTTTTCAGATAAAAGACACGTCTCGTAAGTCAAATCAAAATATCCATAATGTAGTATTGAAAGGAATGATTTTTCATTAATTCCCAGGCTGACTTAAATCTGTTCCCACTGAAGGCAACCAAAGTTTGCTCTGAATGACTTAACAGAGACTTAACGTGCTCGTCTGTATTCTAACAAAATAAAAAAGTAGAAATGCAGTATTTTAAAAGACTAACAAAATGTTTTATTTGGTGATGAGCTTTCGTGGGACTTCATCAGATCAATAGCATTTCCAGTACAGACTGACATCTATACGTAGAGAGGTCAAAAAAAAAATGCAATAAAAACTGACCAATGACTTAAGTTACAGATTTAGTCCCTGCTGAGCTCTTTTGAAAAACTTACCTTAAAATCCATTAAAAACACAATCGCTCTGTCTACACTAGCCCTCTTCTTCAAAGGGGGCATGGTCATCAGCCCAAGTGCAGCATACTAACGAAGTGCTGCAAGGAATAATTTTTGGGCGTAAGGGCACTTTGAAGTTGCACGTGCCTGTGGCTACACAGCATGCTGGCGCTTCAACTTTTGCAACTTCAAAGTTGCCACGGGGAGCATTAGCCTAATGAGGTGCTGCATATTCATCGCAGCACTTCATTAGTATTCTCCTCTCAGGCTGATTACTATGTCCCCTTCGAAGAAGGGGGAAGTGTAGACACAGCCAATGACAAATAAATAGAAATACAGCAAACTCTTTTTTACTTGGTATTTGTGCAACCAGAACGCTCAAATAACCGGCATGACTGAGCATGCAAGCAATGCCCCATCCCTCACGGCTTGCCCACTCTGCTCCTATTCTGCATCCCTCCGTGCTACTTGTGTGCAGCCAGCAGACACCTCCGCTCTCTGAACCAGTGTGCAGCACAGTGAGCCCCTCTGCCATCATCTGCAAGCAGCTCCACGGCATCCCTACCAACAAGGTAGGCGCAGTGGCTGAGTGGGAGATGATGCTGGGATTGGGGGGGAGCTGAACTTTGTTACTGGGAGCACTGACCCCCCACCTGTGCCTCCCCTGAGCTGCTCTCTGATATCCAGAATATTTGAACATCCAGCAACCTCCCCGTTTACTGTAAGAAGAATGAGAGTGACCCATAGTGCCAAGTAATTTACATGACTCTCTCCAGGGCTGTTCTTATCAATCCAGGTGCCCTAGGCAACCCAAGCACCTGCACCCTCCCTCTCCTCTGGGGAGCTGAACAACAGCTCTGCGAGCTGGGGGGCTGTGTAGAGAGCTCTGGGTGCAGGAACAGGACAAGGATTATGCTGAGGGAACAGGTGGAAAGAGGAGCAGTGCAGCCCATCAGTGCTATGGGTCAGGAGGCGGAGTAGAGGGCCAAGAGGTTGCGGCCACCAGAGTTGTATCAGAGCAGGGTGTGATGGGCTGAGGAATTCAGCTGCTGGGGATGGGAGGAGGAGGGAGAGGGTGCAGAGGGGCTAGAAGATTGGGCCATGGGGCCAAGAAGTGGAGTGAGGGGGGCTGAGAGAAATGGAGTAGGGGCAGAGGTGCCAGAGGATTGGGCTGTGCGGCCGGAAGGCAGTGTAGAAGTCCAGGAGCCAGGGGATTGGGTGGTCTCATCCAGGAGGCAGAGCAGAGGTCATGGGACTGGTGCTTCTTGAGACAGCACTGGAACTTCATCTGCTCTGGGCACACAAAGGTGCAGTACAGGGCACTACTTAAATTGGGGCAAAGTGGTGTCCTAAATTTAGTGGTGCCCTACGCAGCTGTGTACTCTGCATATGCCTAGGGACACCCTGACTCTCTCATTTGCGAATATAGGCGCAGACTGGAATAAAGCTTGTGAATCTTTTTTAACTCCTTTGCTTCTAAAGTTCGTTAGAACTGTAATGGAACCATATAACATATACTCATATTTTTAAAAGTTAAACATACTTGGGGGAAGACTGAGACATGTAATTCACTTTGAACGAACATTTAATTTAAGTAAACAGCAGGCAAAGTCTGAATCACACAAAAAGTGTTATATGGCAGGAGATGTACATTCATTTGATTAAAGGAGTTAAAACCGGTATTTCCCACAGGAAAAAAAAAATTACAATAAAAAGATGAGATTTTGCTTTTTGATTTATTTGGGTTTCGAGTTGTGTGCACGATTTTTAAAATACATTATAAAGATATCATGCCATACCATGAAAATGTTCTTTAAAAATATACAGTACCTAACAAACCTCACTGCCAACTCTGCTCACATATCTACACCAGTGATATCATCACAGGACCTAACATCAACCATAACATCAGGGGTTCCTTTACCTGCACATCTACTAATATCATACATGCCATCATGTGCCAGCAATGCCCCACTGCAATTTACATTGGCCAAATTGGACAGTCGCTACGTAAAAGCATAAATGGACATAAATCAGACATCAGGAACGGTAATGTACAGAACCCTGTGGGGGAGCACTTCAATCTCCCTGGACTGTCAGTAACAGATTTAAAAGTAGCAGTCCTAAAACAAAGAAATTTCAAAAATCAAATCAAGAGAGAAATCTCTGAACTGCAATCTATTTGCAAAATTGACTCCATCAACCAAGGACTAAACAGAGCCTGGGAGTGGCTTGACCCTTACAAAAGCAACTTCTCAGCCCTGGGTGTTAATATCTCCCCATTAGACTCTGACAGTGGGCCTGTCTGATCCGACTTGTTTCTTCCTCTTTTGATACATACTACTGATAATGGGCCATTGTCACCTTGCTGAATAGACCTTGTCAGCTCTTGGCCCTCCCTTTCACTGGGTTCCATTCTTTAAATACCCTTCTGGAAATTGCCCCCCGCCTCCCACTCATGTATCTGATGAAGCAGGTCTTTGCCCACAAAAGCTTATGCTCCAAACTATCTGTTAGTCTATAAGGTGCCACAGGACTTCTTGTTGTTCTCATTTAATCTTTGAATTTCCTTGCTTTTCCTGGCCTTCATCTATTACAGTTTCATAGGATCATAGAGCACTAGAACTGGAAAGGACTTTGAGAGGTCATCAAGTCCAGTTCCCTGCTCTCTCGGCAAGACCAAGCACCATCTAAACCATCCCCAATAGGTGTCTGTCTAACCTGCTCTTAAAAATTTTCAGTGATGGAGATTCCACAACCTCCCTAGGTAATTTATTCCAGTGTATAACCATGCTGACAGTTAGGAAGTTTTTCCTCATGTCTAATCTAAAACTCCCTTGCTGAAGTTTAGGCCCACTGCTCCTTGCCCTATCCTCAGAGGCCAAAGAGAACAATTTTTCTCTCTCCTCCTTGTAACTCTTTTTAAGGTACTTGAAAATTGCTATCATGTCCCCTCTAAGTCATCTCTTTTCTAAACTAAACAAGCCCAGTTCTTTCAGTCTTCCCTCATAGCTCATGTTATCTAGACATTTAATTGTTTTTGTTGCTCTTCTCTGAACCTTCTCCAACTTCTCCACATCTTTCTTGAAATGTGGAGGACTGGACACAACACTCCAGTTGAGATCTAATCAGTGCTGAGTAGAGCGGAAGAATGACTTCTCATGTCTTGTTCACAACACTCCTTAAAAGAGACCTTCTTGTTCGGTGTATTTGTACCTTACTTTACAATTGCTTAACACACAAAAGGACTACATACAAAGAGGGAAACTCATTACTCAAATGGCCACATAGTATGAAAGTTAATAGGGCAGTTCATTAGAGTTGCTAAAGTTTATCACATTTTAAAAAGATTTTAAAATATTAAATACAGCTATGGGTAATAATGGCTATATGCCCTTTAATCCAGTACGCACTATACCAGTACACACATCATGGTCTTGTTTAACTTTGAGTAGCAGCAGGATTGGCCACTGAGTGACACACACAGCTCATAGAGAAGGGTCTGGCAACAGGCGGACTCATTTGGCTACTTCTCTTCTCAACGCCATTACTGGAACCCTCGCCAGTTAACTCTGGAAAGAGTGAAATCAGCAATTAGGGGAAAATATATATGGGGAAGAGGTGAGCCCTCAGTTTTCTATAGTTTTATTTAGAGAATTTCCTGTCTATAAACACACTTACAGATTTACGCAATGTTGCTCAGGTCCTTAACTCAAAGTTGTTTTTGGAAAATAAAAGGTTTATAAGGAAAATGTACATATTTTATTTAAATGATTGTATTTCTCAAAAATACAGTGTTAGTTTTAGTAAGTTAGTTTTTACTTCGGATTTCTTTAAAAAGGAATCATTAGAATTTTTAGATTTAATTTTTTTAATATTTTTAAAACGGTAATTCCATCACATGTATTATTTTCTTCATCCCTATAAACTGTTATTCGCTATGTTTGATCTACAGGCCATCTGATTCTCAGTAATGTTTTCTTCAAGTTTTTAAGCTTTAAGCATTGATTTAGCTGTGCCAGTACAGATCACTACTCCACATTTCTTTCATCTCTTTTCTGTAAGCTTTATTGAGAAACACTCCCATTCCAGGTTCATCCTATTTTTTTGGCTTATCTTGGTTCAGTCCAGGGCTGAGCATAACTTAAATTTCCCACAGGTACTGTCTAATCACAAACTCCCCTCACCCCTTGGCAATCCTCAGGACTGGAGTTTGGAGGAGGGTTGTGATACAACAGTACCTGTAAGAATTTTAAGTGTGGGGTGATGTGGGAGGACCCAAGGCAGGGTGTGGGAAGTGTTGGGGAGTCATGGCAGGGGCTAGGAATGTGGAGGGCTCAGGACTATGGGTTTGGGAGTCAGGGTTGGAGGGTGAGGAGGGCCTCAAGGCAGCGTGCTGGCTGTGTGAGGGCAGGGTTACAAGAGTTAGAGCTGAGGGTGTAGAGGGGCCCAGGGAAAGAGTTGGTGCATGGGGAAGTTCAGGAGTCCAGGTTAGGAGTGAGGAGGTATGACAGTAGCCACGTCAGCTCACAGCCAGCAGTATCTGTAGCAACTTGTTCTGGCAAAAAGAGGCAAGGCAAACTGCCCAAGACAAGTTTGGAATTACTGGGGATGATGCTTTCTGTCACAGTTTCAAGCTAATTGCACCCCAGGAGCACCTAGTCAGGTCTCTAGCCATCTGGCCTTCTAGTCAGGTCTCTAGAATGTGACCAAGGGTTTTTAAGGCTGCACAGCTCACTGCCTTACATTGTACTATCACCAGCAAGCCAAGATGCCTAAAGGCTAACAATTATCTATCACTTTCTCTCCGAGGGCGATGACCAATTTATTGCCAGCACTGACAGGTTACCACAAAGATTCTTCTAAGCAACCACCTATTATTTTCAAGGTAAAAGCATGACAGAAATATTAAAATGATAACGAATAGATTGAAGCACAACAGACACAGGAGTCACCAATTGCTCTTATAAGCTAGTAGGCAAAAGTCCTTCCAAAACTAACACAAGGGTAGGGTCTCCCCTCAGACAGAAGATACTGTTTCATTGCTGCATCAGAAAAAGGTCACGGGTCAGTTCAAACTCATCCTTGTATACTAAAAGCTCTGCATGTTAGTGGCTGGAAAACCCAGCTTGAACCAGCATATGCAAACTACTACTCCCGTTACCTCTCTAGAACTGGTTAGTGATGCACTTCAATCACCTCCTATTGTGTCCTGAAGAAGTTGTGGTAACCCTCTCTCATGGCATAGAACACAGTCCTATATAAACCATTCACACGTTTAAGACAACAAGGTCTCCAAAGCTACTGTATGAGATTGCAATATCTGTCATAAATGGGACCCTTAACTCTACAGAATTTGGCAGATGAGGTAATGTTCTTTTCTACCAATAGGAAACAGAGGACGGGTTATGCATTTCCTTTTGCTGTAGCACAAAAAGTCTCTAAATAGAGCAGGCCTAGACTAAATTCCTTAAAAATTAATAAAACTATTAAAAAAAAAAGGTGAAGGCTTTGGCTGAAAAGGGATTACTTGTTTGGCAGCTCTAAATCTGAACGTCAAAGGGAGAAGTAAGATGAGGCTGATGATGATTGCCAAGAGCTGATACTGCTTCCATCATTTCCACTGTCGGTGTCCTTACAAGATGAAGGTAGCTTTCTACTTAATCTTTACTTTCAATAACTTTTATTAAATTTACCACTACTTAGTGAAAGCTAATGTCTGTGGCTCTCCTTGCTGGCCCCTACCAGGTATCCTGACCATTTAAATTTTTTAGCCACTGACGAAGAAAGATTAAATGATGTACAAGTAAATGACACAGTACAAGTAATATCCACAGCCTCTGTATCTTCCCAGTTATCTTCCTATCTCTGAATATGTTCCCTAAGGGTCTCCCATACTAGCTTGTCCATCTCCATCTCATTCTGTCAGTCTCCCAAACAGCTCTGCTTTCAACTTTCTCCTTTTCTCCATCTACACCCTGCCCTTGGGCAGCATCTTAAAATCATGCTGCTTTTATTACCATCTCTGTGCTGATGAATCACAGCTCTCTCTCCCCTTCTGCTCAGATTTCACAGCTTTGATTTTCCTCCTGGAAATCTGTCACCAACTCTAACAGTACATGACTAAAAATGAACTCATGTTCCCTCCAAAGTCTTGCCCATCTCTCCTTTCTCCATTCCTGTTAATCACCTTTTGTCCCACAAGCTCATCACCTGTGTGCCATTTCAAGGCTTCTGCCTTTCTCATATACATTCTGTCCACTCCCTCCCTGCCACATTGCAGACATCTTTTCAGACTCTAAAATTCAAATTACAAAAACAAAACAAACAACAACAAAAAGCACACCTCTGTCCACATTTGTACCTTGCAGTTCCTCCACGGTATAACAATCTCCTCTGTAACCTTGTTGGTCCTCATCTTGTCCCCTGCCCCAGCCTACTCTATCCAGAACTCAACTCTGTAAAATTTATTCATTCTATTCACCACTAATAGAATCAGAAACATTGAATTTAAGCATATTTAGGTGGAAGAAGAGAGTATATTGTATACACCCATGTAGGAAAGATAAAGAAAATATTTTTTGGAGATGGCATGTGAAGGGAAAGGTAAGTCATTAAAAGAAATCTACTTTATGAAAGTAATGGCGTACAAAACAAATAAAAAGTTTAAAAAACTGTAGAGCTTTTTTCTTGATTATTTTGTGAAACTGCACTTTTCACTAAGGTCTTGTATGCTTAACTATAATACAAACTAAAAGTAATCATTACCCAGGTAGTTGAATACAAAGGGTGCATTTACACTAGCCTGCTACTTCGAAGTAGCTGGCACAACGTCGAAATAGCACCCGTCACGTTTACACGTGCCGTTCACTATTTCGACGTTGAAATCGACGTTAGGGGGCGAGACGTTGAAATCGCTATTCCTATCCAAAGATGGGAATAGTGCCCTACTTCTATGTTCAACATCAAAGTAGGGTGTGTGTAGATGATCTGCGATCCGCTACTTTGAAATAACGGGGTCCTCCAAGGTGGCAATCAGCTGAGGGGTTGAGACGTGCTGTCCAACACATGCAGGGCTCTATGGTCCCCGTGCACAGCAGCCCTTAAAGCACCACGGACCCAGATTTCCTGTGGCAGGAAGCTGAGAGCATCCAGGCATCAGCAGATGCACATGGCAGCCCTGCGTGCCCTCCACAGACCCCGACCCCTCCAACCAGCGCCATGGCCTCAGAGCGTCCCCAGGACTCCACCCCGCCTCCCCGAGGAGACCCAGGCAACCCTGACAGCCAAACGAGGGGCCAAAAAGCAGCGGGGCCCCTCCTGGTTGGAGGCCGAGCTCCGAGACCTGCTGGGGCTCTGGGGCGAGGAGGAGGTGCTCCACATGATGGAGAGCAAGCGGCGGAACGCGGAATCGTTTGCCTGACGGGCTGAGGGCCTGGCTGCCTGGGGTCACCATGCCCGCACTCCGGATCACGTCCGGAGCAAGGTGAAGGGGTTGCAGCAGGGTTACGCCTGGGCCCGAGACTTTGCCAGCTGGTCTGGGGCTGCTCCCGCTGCTTGCCCCTATTACAGGGAGCTCAGGGCCATCCTGGGCCCCGGGACATCTCCTCCCGCCACGCTACATTGGACACTGCAGCCCAGGAGTCCCAGCAAGCCTCAGAGCCAGAGTCCAGCCCAGAGGCCAGTCCCGCACCCCAGGGTCTACCCAAGGAGCAACCCCTCGGGATTCCCCAAACCGCGGCAGTGGACGGTCAGGTACGTACCCCACAGGGCACACACCCCCGGGCCATGGGGCGGGGGCACCAGACACGACTGGGAGTCCCACACCCCCCAGTGGACCCAAACACAGCATAGTCCAGGACGGTGGCATGGCCATCAGTGCCCATCGGCACCCACACCCATGGACAGCACTGTGACCTAACCCCAGGGTCAGGGGGACCATGAAATGGGGACACCCAAAGGGGACAGCACTCCCACCGATGGGGACAGAGACCCAGAACCCAAGGGGTCTTAGCACAGTACTAAGAGCCTTCCTCTCCCTCTTTCCCTCCCTGCAGTTGCACCATCCGAGGCCCCAGTCAGCCAGGCACCCTCCATGGTCCCCGAGAGACCGCCAGAGGTCAGGCACCACCAGCACCCAGGGGCACCTCCAAGGCCAGCAGGATGGGCATGCTACCACCAGATCTGGGGGTGGTCCCCATGGACCCCCAGCTCCTGGTGGCTCTCCTACAGCAGACGGAGGTGGCTGAGGAGAGACCGAGGTTTGACCAGGAGGAGTCCACCCAGTGCTGAGCGGAATGGCAGGAATTCATGGGTGTCTTCCAGGACATAGCCAGGTCACTCCAGGAGGCTGTCACCCGGCTCCCGACTCCCACTGTCCCCCCTGCCACCCTCCCCACTGCTCCACCTGATGCCCCCACTACCACCCACCTGCCTCACCCGCCACTTCACCTGCCATGCCGCCTGCCTAGCTGCCTGCTGCCCGCTGCACCGCCTGCAGCCCCCCAGGACCGAAGCCCACTGGGGCTGAAGACCGGCCGCGCCAGGGACCGCAGACAAGGGGCTGGGGCACGACCCATACCCGCCGGGGATTGCGCCCCTCTACACCCACCCCAGATTGATGGGCCGATGGCTGAGCCATCCTCTGGCCCCCCATTTGTATATAGTTGTTTCCCTTGTATATAGCTGCCCCCCTTTGTATTTTGGTTCTAGTTTTTGTTGTGCACATGAGACAGTTTACCAGTTTTCAGTAATCCACGGCATTGTTTTCCAAAGAAACTGAGATGTGTGCTTGTTGGGGGGATGGTGTGTGGGCAGTGGGGGCGCTGTGTGGGCAGTGGGGGCAGGGTGTGGGAGGTCCTCCGGGGAAGGCCAGGGAGGTGCTCAGGGGATTCCCTAATCAAAATGGGCCCACGGGGCCTCGCGGACCCGTACCCCCTCATGGTGGGCCTGGCAACTGGGTGCAGTAGCTGGCTGGGGGAAGTCCGTGCAGGCATCAACTTCCCACCCTTGGACTAAGGCTTCCCCCTTGCTCTCAACAATGCAGTGCAGCGTGCAGCACATGCCCACACCCTGGGGGATGTTCTCGAGGCCGACGTCCAGCCGGGCAAGAAGGCACCACCAGCGGCTCTTCAGGTGGCCGAAGGTCCTCTCCACCACCTGGCAGGCGTGGTTCAGTCGGGTGTTGAACCAGTGAGGTGGCCGGTGTATGGGCTCATGAGACAGCACTGGAGGGGGTAGGCTGCATCCACCACAAGGCAGAGGGGCACGGTGGTGCTCCCCAGAGGGATCTCCCTCTGGGGGATATAGGTCCCTGCCTCCAGCTGGCTGCACAGGCCTGAGTTCCTTAAAATGTGGGCATCAGGTGTACATCCAGGCCAGCCCACGTAGACATTCTGGAAGTGGCCCCAACTGTCCACCATGGCCTGCAGGACCACGGAGTGGTAGCCCCTCTGGTTGATATATCTTCCCCTGCTGTGGTCCGGGGCACGAATGCGGATGTTGGTCCCATCCAGGGCCTCAAAGCAGTTCAGGAACCCCATGGCAGCAAATCTAGTGACGGCTGCGTCCATGTCCCTGACTTGGATGACCCTCTGGAGCAGCATGGCATTAAGCGCACAGACCACTTGTGGGGAGGGAACACAAGAACCCATGAGGGTGTGCAGGATGCCCCAGGCCCCTCTCCCCCGGCCCCCCTCCTGGACACCTCCCTAGGCACCCCCCTGCCCCGCCCCTCCCTCCCCAGCATCCCTCCCTCCCTGGCCTCACACCCATCCCCCCCCCAGACCCACACCTGGCCCCCTCCCTGTCCCACCCCACTTCCCAGTAGGTGGGTGCCCAGGCCTCCTTACCTCCATGACGACAGCCCCGACCGTGGCCTTTCCCACTCCAAACTAGTGTCACACGGAGTGGTAGGTGTCTGGAGTGGCCAGCTGCCAGACAGCTATTGCGACCCTCTTCTCGTTGGGGAGAGCGCGCCACATCCGGGTGTCCTGGTACTTCAGTGTGGGGGTGAGCCACTGGCAGAGCTCCAGGAAGGTCTGCCGGCACACGCGGAAGTTCCACATCCACTGGTCGTCATCCCACTCCCCCATGACCAGCTGCTCCCACCACTCAGAGCTAGTGGGGTAGCTCCAGAGTCAGCAGAGCACCCAGTGGGGGAGGAAGAGGGGAGCCCGGTGGTCAGGGGCATCCCCGTCTGCCACCTGGGAGGGCCCCCCTGCCAGGAGCTGCTGGGCAGCCTCCCATGCAGCACCTAGCAGAGCGCTTGCTCCCTGGGTGACTACGTGGAGGGCTTCCAGGTGCTGCTGCTGCTGCTGGGGGTCCACAGCTGCTGTGCGTCGGTCTGTGAGAGTGTGGCCAGCGCTCTGCACACCTCGTGCTGTGCAGGCCAGGTGTGTCTGTGAGGGACCCTTTAAAGGAGCGGCTTGCTGTTGCCCCGGAAGGGTTAGTCCAGCCTGTGACCCTGTCAGCAGGCTTTCCTGGCCCCATATTTCGATGGGGAGTGCTTGTGTGTGTGGACGCTCTGCACTTCCTTCCGGGGTAGCTCCTTTCGACGTTCCCTGCTGCTACTTCAATGTTGAATGTCGACAGCAGTGGCCCCGGAGGATGTGTGGACAATACGTGTCGAAGTAGCTTATTTCAATGTTGTTTCTTCAAAATAGGCTACTTCGACGTAGTGTCCTAGCGTAGATGTAGCCAAAGGGCTTGTCCACACTACCACCTTCCTTCGAAGGAAGGATGGTAATTAGGGCTTGGGAGTTTACTAATGAAAAGCTGCTGTGCATAGGCAGCACTTCATTAAGCAAATTCTGCCCCGGCAACTTCGAAGCTTTAAACTTCGAAGTACCAGCACGCGTCTAGCCATGGCGCACCCGCCGGTACTTTGAAGTGCCGAGGCAATTTCAAAGTCCCCATACTCCTCAAAATTATGAGGAGCAAGGGAACTTCGAAGTTGTGCCGGCACTTCGAAGTACCGGCGGGTGCGCTGCAGCTAGATGCGTGCTGGTACCTCGAAGTTTAAAACTTCGAAGTTGCCACAGGGGGAATTTGCTTAATGAAGCGCTGCCTATGCACAGCAGCTCTTCACTAGTAAACACCCAATGCCCTAATTACCATCCTTCCTTCGAAGGAATGTGATAGTGTAGACACAACCAAAGAGAAATTCCTTAACATTATTTATTCTAACAATGTATATACGGTGGCACCTAGTATCACCATGGCAACTAGACATTTCATGCAAAAATTCAACACATAACTTACATAAATCACCCAGAAAGGGTAGCATTAGATCAAGCCTCTGTTGTTACAACTGGAACAAAAGAAATCAATAGCCATTATCTGGGATGCGATTAACAGAGGGTTACATTACATAAGAGATGGCTCGCTCTTCCATCCTCCTAAACTGAATTATTTTTCTCTTTTCTATTAAAAAAAGTGTTATTTTTTTCACTTAATATCTGGTCACATTTCTTCTGCACTTTACATGTGCTATGAATACAGTAAAATATATTCCTGATGTAATAATGACAAGAGGAGTTGAAACACTGAGGGTAGAAATCATGACAATTATTTCAGCACTGACAGGAAGTGCCCAGGCATCTACCTATATATCTTGCTGGCTCTAACTGCTGACAGTACTCTGAATGAAACTTCAGCCTAAGGTTGATTTTTCCACATAAAGGCATTTTCAATCAATGTATATGAAAATCTCCATTAAACTCATTAATAGATGAAATGCTGAAAATGATAGCGTATCCAAAATATTCCACACAGACATATGAGGTTCTCTTTTTTTAATCAGAAAAATGGCAAGCCATAAATATTGATTTAAAAGTTTCATACTGGCAGATGTCATAAACCATAAAATAAAGCTTTTTGTAATGACAAAATTTCTTTCCTCTAACATTAACCTTCAATTCCACATGCCATGTTGACATACTAAAAGATCCTTTAGGAGAAAGTGACTTTCTAGCTGTCTTTTACTTCTATTTTCTTTGCACCCTTTGTAGACAAAATTTCCTGCTGAGTATCAAAATCATTGGTAGCAAGATATATTTTTAGATTCATATGATTGTCAGATGCTCACCTTGTGACAGAGGGAATAAAATTAATTGAATTTCAGAAAACAAAAAAAGGACATATTATTTCTGACTTAACTATCACCTTAAATTTTGCACCAAAAACTTGAGACAATCTCATTTGAAATGTTTCTCTGAACAAATCTCTGATGTGCACATTGACCTTGTCAGTTTACTGTGGCAGGGTTTGACCCTGCATTTCTTGCACATCTAATGTTTCCATTTCCAAGGGGATTTCTTCAATAAGATGAAACTGAAGTGTTAGTTTTGGGTGTACAAGAAATGCAGGGTCTGAACTGCCATTTTCCCCCGTTATCTCAGATTAACAAAAACAGTGATGCTAAAGCTAACATGCTTGCAGAGCTACTGAGGCAGTCAGCGACATATCCCCTTTCTTCCTCTATTTAACACAGGAAATTACTGTGGAATCTGGGATACCAAGGTGTAATAGTTGCTAAGTGAAGTCTTTAACAGTGTCCACAGTACCTTGCTAGAAACGGTGTCAAATATCTATACAAACATTTTTAGAGGTTTATTTAACTCCAAATATGCCTGCTGCCCGTAGCTGGTCCTGAAAGCTTTCACAGCCATTCCACTAGTATCTGTGAATAGTCATTTCACTCCCCCCCTCACTCCATTTAGTGACAGAAATCTCCAATTTGAAGCAGCAGGTGGCCCTCTCACTCAGGTGCCTTTTCTAGACCCTTACCTGGAAAGACTTAACAGTCAGAGTTGTTTCCCTTCAGAACTCTAAGCAGAGACACTCCCTGTTCTCTCATTAGTCTCAGACATACCACAGGACCTGTCTTTTACTTCCTGTTTCTCTGCCCAGGCTTTGTTCAATATTGTCCTAAATGTTCAAAAAAAAAAAAAAAAGCATGCCCAAATATCATGAGATTAGCTTTAGAAATCTCATGGTGGGGTCTTTTAAAATTTAAAAAAAAAAAAGAAAAAAATTTGTTTTCTAGTTCTTGAGTCTTTAAAAGTGCACTAACAATATCTTTTACGTTCTTTTTTTCTCCATCCATGATGGCTACAAACTTTTTTTATTTGAAAGCTGACAGTTCACGTATCCACATGTTCTGGCACCTGGCAATTTACCATAGCACTAACTCTGTAAGATTTTTAAAAAAAACATCTCAATAAACTGCGTTTTTTTTTCCAGAGAATCTCTAAGATTAAGGAGTCTAACTCCCTTTTTAAAGAGCAACTCGGTCGTCAGACTCTAAATTGTATTGAAAGTTAACGAAACTTTTGATTTTTCCTAATACTGAATCACTGGTGGGTAAACTATGAATGTCTTTACACTTGGGTTCTGATGTGGCCAAATCATTTTTGAAAGTTGGACTTAGGCTCATCAGAGACTGTCTCATGATATTAATAAATACAGTATTAGAAAGCACCAAAAATGGATGAAAATATGCTGAAATTTCCAAAACACACAAACACCTTATAAATTCACTGAAGCCCAGACTCAAATTGCAACTCATCTAAACTAACCCCATGTCCCTTGAGGTTAGCAGTTTAAAATTTGTGTTTTAGAGAAATAAGCTATTTGAATTTCAACAAGGTCATTCCTACCCACTATCATCCTTACTCTCACAGAAAAATTTTCAGCTGCTGTTTTATCTCTTTTCCTAAATAGAACCAGGTTTTACATTTCCAGTGTTCCTTTAACCTACATTACACCTTATCACTAACCATCTTATAGTCTTTGAATTATCAGTAGGAAGAAAATGATTGACAAGGATAATGTGTACCCCGGTACAATTCTAATTTTGACCACTCTTTGGGAATTTAAACAATGTGAATCCGAGATAGTAAAGAAGGTTTTAAAATATCACGTACTGTAAATTTCTGTTTCCAATCAGTTATAACATTTCAAAATCTTCACCACTTGGACTGTATTTAATATATTTACTTTGTGCACAGAGGCGTGGGTAAATGATTTTGAAGCTTTTAACTAGCCCTTCTACCAAATATATATAGGGTGTGTCTACACTAGCAAGTACATTTGAAATTAGGATCAGAAGACTGAGTTCTTTCGAAAGAACACGTGGAGTGTCTACACTGACATGGCGCTCTTTTGAAATTAACTTCAACAGAACTCCCCTTTTTTCAAAGTCAGTCCTCTGTTCCCCCTCTGTTCCCAGGATGGGAAAAACACCGTCTTTCGAAAGATAATTTCGAAAGAGAGCAAGTGTAGACACTCTGCAGCTCACTCTTTTGAAAGAGCGGGTCCTCCATGGCTGTGATCAGCTGGCAGGTGGCAGCGCTGCTCACAGCACAAGCGGAGCTCTATGGTTCCAACATCTGGCCACCTTTCAGCACGGAGGCTCCCAGAAGCCCTCAGGCAGGGAAGCCGAGAGCATGCAGGAAGCAGGGAGCCCACGCTGCCTCGCATACTGCTCCCAGTCGCGACAACCTGGGGGAAGCCACAGCACCTCCAGCCCCATGGCCAGCAGCCGGGACTCCCACCCACCCCAGGGGCCATCCAGGGACTGGGGGGAGTCCTCCCAGGAGGGGAGGCAGCCCCCCAAGCATTGGGCCCCCTCCTGTACCGAGGCTGAGCTGCAGGACCTCCTCACCCTATGGGAAGATGAGGAGGTCCTGTAGCAGACAAGGGTCCAGTACTAGAACGCCGCGGAGTTCGAGCACTTGGCCAAGGGCCTCACCTGCCAGGGTCATCCCACTCAGATCCTGGACCAGGTGAGGTCCAAGATCAAGGAGCTCCAGCAGGCGCACTGCCAGGCTCGGGACACAGCCGGGCAGTCGGGGAAGCGCCCACCAGCTGCCCCTACTACTGGGAACTCAACTGCCTCCATGGACCCCCGGCCTTGTACCTGGACACCACCGACCCCCTGACCGAGCTGGAGGAGATGGTGATGGGGACTGAGGGGGAAGACTGGCCTGGACCACGGCCATCTGCAGGCGCCCCCGATGGATCCAGGACACGAGCGATGACAAGGGCTCGAGCGAGGGGGCCCTCGTCATCGACATCCCCTCGGGCCCATCCAGCCTGGCCCCCTCTGACCGCGCCTCACAAGATTTCCTGGAGGGACCCACAGGTACATATTGTGCACACTGGTGGCCACAGGACTGGGGGAGGGGGCGCGCAGTCCCGCTCAGGGTGACCACAGCCCACTCGCAGGGACATCAGCCCCAGGGCATGGGCAGGCCAGACAGCCCTGCCGCCCCAGGCTCACAGGGCTGACAGTACCATGGGCCGCCAGGCCACGGAGGGACTGAGGGAGGCAGAGGAGAGCCAGCGCTCCTGCAACCCAGATGCAGTCCCTGCAGGACCGCCGGGATGGGGTGGGAGGGACGGGCGGGGTTCAGGGGGTCCCTCACTGGGACTAATAGTCCGTTCCTCTCCCCTTTTGTCTCCACAGCTCCAGCAGCTGGCAGCTGGACCAGCCCCACAATGGGCCCGGGGAGCCCAACAATGGAAGGTGAGGGGGAGCGGCCCAGGCTTCGGACAGGGCCAACATGGGGCCGGCGCCAGTCCTTCCACCGGCTCCACCAGACTGGGGAGGAGGCGGCAGGGGACATGGCCAACATGACCACCCTCAGGGAGCTGATGGGCATTATGCAGGAGTGGCTTGCCATGGAGCGGCAAGCATGGAACCAGGTGGTGTCCAACTTGGACGCCCTCACCCAGGCCATGGTCGGCCACCTGGCCCCTGCCGCTGCTCCGTCGTGGGTCACTCCCGCACCCACACCTCCCGTTGCCCCCCCCACCGTCCCCCCCACCCGTGCAACCCTCCCCTCCCTCCCAGAGGTTCCCCCCCGCCTCCCCCACAACGTCCCCCGCCGCTGACTTCGAGGCTCTGCTCCCTCCCCACCTCCACTTCTCCCCATGCAGAACCCAGCACAGGCACCCGAGCCGCTCCCCTACCTAACTGCCACCGGCCCCAGCCAGGCCCCCAGATACATGGAGGAAGGGGTGGGCATGGGCGATGGGGCTCTTGGCCATCGAGCCCCCTGGAGGGGTGAGGCCCCCCCACCCCATCCCCCTGTTCACCCTCCCACCTCCCATGTAAATAGTTCTCCCCATTCACCTTCCCCCACCCATATAATAGTTCTCCCCATTCACCCTCTCCCCACACATGTATATAGTTCTCCCCGTTCACCGTCCCCCCACACGTGTATATAGTTCCCCCCTAGATAACAAGGGGCACAGTTTTTTCATATAGTAAACAGTTTATTTTTATGGTTTACCCTGCGTCCCCTGTACATATGTGCTGGTACGTGAGTGTGTAGGGTGTGTGGGGAGAGAGTATGTGTGAAGGGTGCAGATGGGAGAGGAGTGTGCAGGGTGTTGGTGGGGGGGGTTACCATGGCTCCTACTTAAAGGCCTGGCACAGGGCGTCCCTTACACGCACCTCGTCCTGCTGGGCCTGGTGGCACAGGGCTGTTCATACCTGCTCCCCGCCTCGGCACCCCACCCTTGCATATCAGGCTCATGTTTCGGCTCCACCAGGTTATGGAGGGTGCAGCAGGCCCCGATCACTGCTGGGATGCTGGGGAGGCCCACCTCCAGCCTGGTGCAGAGGCAGCTAAAACACCCCTTGAGGCGGCCGAATGCCTGCTCCACGGTGTTCCGGGCATGGTTCAGTCGCTCGTTAAAAAGTCCTGGCTCGGCTGGGTGGGCCCAGTGTATGGCTGCATCAGCCAGGCCTGCAGGAGGTAGGCCACATCTGCAACAATGCAGGGCGGCATCATTGTGTCCCTGATGGGGAGCTCCCACAGGGGGATGAAGGTCCCCTCAGCCATATGACATCCCAGCCCTGAGTTCCTGAAGACCCTTGTGTCGTGGGTGCAGCCAGACCAGCCCACGTAGATGTCCTCTAACTGGCTGCTGGCGTTGACCAGGGCCTGCAGGACCAGCGAGTGGTAGCCCTTGTGATTCACGTAGGCCCCACCGCTGTGCTCCGGGGCCCGGATGGTGATGTGGGTGCCATCCAGAGCCCTGAAGCAGTTGGGGAATCCCAGCTCCTGGAATCCCCAGAGGGCATCGTCCAGGTCCCTGACGTGAACCATCTGCCTCAGGAGCACCTTGTTGATCACCCAGAAGACCTGCAGGGCATAGGGGGGCGTGTGTATGAGTAGGGTGGGGTGGGGTGCGACTTGCCCACCCGTGCCCATTGCCATCCCTGCCCCGTCCCCAGGATGCCCGCCCATGCCTGTCCCCCTCCCCGCCCCTGTCCCTGGGGTGCCTGTCGCCAGGCTGTCCCCTGACCCCCACATGCAGTCTAGGTGTGAGCTGGGCACGGCTTACCTCGATGAGGATGGCCCCGACAGTGGCTTTGCCCACCCCGAACTGGTGGCCGATGGATCGGTGACTGTCCAGGGTGGCCAGCTTGCATAGGGCGATGACCACCCTTTTATGCAAGGGGGAGCGCCAGCCTCAGGTGTATGTCCTGGTGCTGGAGGACTTGGATGATCCAGTGGCACAGCTCCAGGAACGTCTCCTTGGTCATCCTGAAGTTCTGTAGCCACCTGTCGTTGCCTCAGTCCTCCAGCACCAGCCGGTCCCACCAGTTGCTGCTCGTGGGGAAGTTCCACAGGCGGTGGATGACCCAGGGTACTGGCTGGGGACATTGCACCCTGAGGATGGCATCCAGGAAGGTGGCTAGTGTGGTGGCCACCTGGAGCCGCTGCAGCACGGCGGCCAGGACCATGGCCAGGGCACTGGCCAAGGCTGCGATGGAGTGGGGGTGCTGCTTGGCTCCTGGGATGCCACCTCCACTGTCAGTCTCTCTCTCTCTCTCTCTCTCGCGCTGCCTGGGGACAGGGTTGCTGGTCCTCGGAGTGTGCAGGCTGAGGTACAGGGCGGGGGGGGCGGCCTTTAAGAGGACGGTGGGTGGTGGCCCCGGAAGGGCTCGTCCGCCATGTGACCCTGCTCGTGGTGCTTCCTGCCCCTGCTGTTTTGAAAGAGCGCCCTGGCATGTGTGGACGCTCTGTTTCGAAATTGTGCTGGGGGGGCCTTTCGAAAGAATGAACGAAAGCTTCGGTTCCTGCTGGTGTGTGTGGACGCTCCATTTCGAAAGACCATATTCTGATGTTCTTTTTCGAAAGATGGTCTTTTGAAACAGAACTGTAGTGTAGACGCAGGTACAGAGAGGTTGTGAATTGGGTGAATCTCCCTGCACCTTCTCCCTTTTTTTCTATAATATACTTTGTTTTCAAGACAAATTTTCATGCAAAATATCCAATGATGGGCTTGAGGACATAAGTGTACACTTTGCAAAACACCGTTATCCACTACTGTATTCTCATCTTCCTCAAACCTGACCTCCTTTGTAGATCTGATTGAGGGTGGAAATGTAAAGCTTCTTTAATGAGAAACCTGTTAGTAGTTTCAATGGTGTGGATAATTAAAGACAGATCATTAGGTAAGAATGGTTAACACAGATAACTATCTAGCTGAGCTGAGTTTAAGACCCACAGTTTAACAATTATATTTGACAAGTTCTTACCACTTAGCACTTTAAGTTTTTAAATAAGAAGCACAAAAACATTATATTAACAGATTTATTTTTACATTCATAAGACTTCTAAGTTTCCTCAGTACAGAAAATAAATAGGACAGTTTTGCTGCTGTAGTGTCTCACACAGAAGACCAGCTTCAAAAACTGCTGGATCGGTTCTCCAAAGTGTGCAAGGACTCTGGGCTTACCATCAGCCTAAAGACAATGAATGTACTCGGTCAGGATGTTGCTGAATCCCCATCAATCAGCATTGACAACTATACGTTAGAGGTCGTCCACGAGTTCGTTTACCTCGGGTCCACCATCACTGACACCCTGTCGTTGGACACTGAGCTAAATAGGAGGATAGGAAAAGTGGCCACAACTCTGTCCAGACTCAGCAAGAGAGTGTGGAATAACAACAAGCTGTACACTCACACCAAAATGCAAGTCTACAGAGCCTGCATCCTCAGCACCCTCCTTTATGGCAGCGAGACTTGGACCCTGTATGCCCGCCAGGAAAAGAGGCTGAACGTCTTCCACTTGCGCTGCCTCAGGCGCATCCTTGGAATATCATGGAAGGACAGAGTGACCAACACCGCCGTCCTCGAGCAAGCTGGAATCCCAACCATGCACACCCTCCTCAGGCAGCGTCGGCTCCGCTGGCTTGGCCACGTCCACAGGATGAACGATGGAAGGATTCCAAAAGACATCCTGTATGGTGAGCTAGCCTCTGGCAAAAGACCCCCCGGACACCCCCAGTTGCGTTACAAAGATGTCTGCAAGAGAGACCTCAGAGAGGTAGACATCGAGCTGGACAACTGGGAAGAACTAGCAGATGACCGCAGAAGATGGAGGCAGGGGTTACACAAGGGCCTTCAGAAGGGCGAGTTGAAGATCAGACAGCTAGCAGAGGAGAAGTGAGCGCACAGAAAGCACAATAAGGACTTGCCAGACACCCACTACATCTGCAAGAGATGCAGCAAGGACTGTCACTCTCGTGTGGGTCTTTATAGTCACAATAGACGCTGTAAATGAAGTCTTCAATTGAAACTTTTAAGGGCGCGATCCATAGTCTATGCAGACTGAAGGATGCCTACTGTATATCTCATTTACAAATAATACTGTACTATTTTGGAAGTATGCAATCATATCTATTATTTGTCTAAATTACAGATTGCTGCCCCATTATGTTAGTTACTGTGTACAAGAGGCTGATCCTGCCCCAAAGAGCATACAAACAAATAAATCAAAAGTGGGAGAAAGGAAGAATTATCCACATTCTACAGATGAGAAACTATGCCAGAGTGAAATTAAAAGATTTGACCAAGGATATACAAGCAGTCCAACAGAATCCAGATCTCCCACACCAGGCAACCACAAGAACATTGTACCTTTCCAAGACCCTTATTCAGTAGGACACATAAGTACCTGTGTAACTTTAAACACAAGTAATCCCTTTACAGCTTTCTGTGTGCCCATTCACCTGTTTAAAGTTATTCATGTGCTCAAGGATCTTGATAAATTGGGTCCCACATTATTGAAGTTTAAGCTCAAGAGGGCAAGGTTAAGACTATGAGTCAAATCCCACCTTTTGATAACCTCAAAACACAGAGACTAGTTAAACAAAGATGAAAAAAAGTCTCTCTTGGAGAACAGCATAACACACAAAAATGGGAATAAAGCACAAGGTATTCCAATAAATATTTTATTTTAAATGATCTGATTACTTTGAAGAAGATGAACATAAAACCAGACTACTTGGCTATTCCCAAAGTTTTCAGTTTCCGAGTGCGGTGTAGACACTTCTGTCGACAGAGTAGCTATGCCTCAAATTTTTCAGAGATAATACTATCGAGGAAACTGCAGAGTTCTGTAGAGACCCTGTCAAGAGAATGCTTTAAGTGTGTAGACGCTCCCCAGGTTACGTCGACAGATGGTCCCTTCTGTCAAAAAAAACTCTCTAGTGTAGACACAGCCATAGTGATTTGCCTGCCTGGTGCAAAGTTTGTGTCTCTCTCAAGACAGCTACACAGGCTTATGTGTAGTGCTAGAGGTACATGCAGTTACTATGCCATAGAAAAATACAGGAGAAAGGTCCTGAAGGCCAAATTTAGGCTACTAAGTAAGAGATTGAAGTCCAGGACCTTCATGGTAGCATTCTCTGAAATGCTTCCAGTTCTACACACAGACCCAGACAAACAAGTATAATTGCAGTGACTTGATGTAGAGAGGAGGAGTTTACACGTATCAGAAGTTAGAAAAACTTGGGAAGAGGAAGCCTATACAAGAAAGATGGCCGCTACCTCACCCACAATGGAACCAGATAGCTGACACTTAAAAAAGAGTCATAGCCAATAGGTTCAAGTAGCACATTTTCCAACAGAGACAACTCTTTGGGCAGGATCTGTTTAATGGAGATTCTGTATGTCCTAGTAAGGAGAGAGGATTTAAAATAAAATACCGGTAGGATCTGATGAGAAACAATCAAATGAAAAAGAATCCCATTCAATTATATCACTTAATGACAGACAGATCAAAAGTAACAATTTTTAAAGTGCTTATACACAAACACTAAACATTTATTTTACAAGATGGGTGAATTGAGTGCCTCATAGTCAATGAGGATATTGATAAATAGGAATCACAGAAACTCTGTGGAAAGAGGATAATTAATTAGACACAGTAATATCTGTGTACAAAATATATCAGAAAAACAGAATAAGTTGTGATGGTTGGAGAGTGGTATTAAATGTGGAAGACAGTGAAGAGTCAAATGAAATACAAAATCTTAAATGAGCAAACTGTACCACAGGCTCTATGGATAGTAATTCCATAGCTGAATAGTAAGAATATTGGTGTAGGATGAACCACCTGACTAGGAATGTGACTGTGAAATGCTCAAGGAGATTAGAGAATCTATAAAAATAAAAACAAAAACCTCAGTAATAACAGAGGATTTCAATTATCCTCATATTAACTGTGTACGTCACCTCAAGGTGGGATGGAGAGAGAAATTTTCTTGACAAGTTGAATGCTCTTTATGGATAAAAGGAGCAGCTAGTCTTGGAAGCCACGAGAGGAGAGGCAATTCTTGATTTAGTCCTACAGCAGGCCACAGGATCTAGTCTAAGAAATTAACATAGCTGAACCACTTAGTAACAGCAACCATAAATAATTACATTTAGCATCCTTGGGCAAGGGTGAGGGAGGATGACCACCCAGCCCATCACACCAGCATTCTATTTCAGAAAGTGGAAATACACAAAAATGATGACATTATACAGAAATTAACAGGTACATTGCCAAAAGTGAAACTTTCCATGCTGCATGGAAACCTATTAATACAGATTCACCTTAAATGTACTCCTCAAATTTAAAAACTCCAGTACAAGAGCCTAGAAACACCACCTTACCGACACAGAGCAGAGGAAGGAGAGAGATGAAAAAATCATCCTTTTAAAAAGTAGAAGTTAAATCCTTCTTGGGAAAATAAAAGGGAACATAAACTCTGGCAAATGAAATGCAAAACAGAATTAGGAAGGCCAAAAAAAAAAAAACAAAAAAAAAAGTTAGCCAAAGACTCAAAAAGAAAAAAAATAAATCATTGCTAAGGGACACACTTGATCAGAAATGGTGCAGTGAGAAAAATTGTTTCATCTGTCCTTTTAAATGCTCAGCAGTGAATACAGTCAAACCTTCTACAGTGCAGCTGCAAAATGATTACCTACTTTCTTAAGAAGATTACTTAGATCTCCTAGGCCAACTTCTGGCACTTTTAGTCTTTTTTTTACTTTTTTACACTTTTACCAAATGGACCTTTTATCCACAAAGAGCATCACTGAACTCAACTGCCTAGTAAGACCTTTCTCTACAAAAGGATGGAAGAAGTGGGCCATTTACGACTCCAAAATACAAACCCTGTATAGCCCTGTCATGGAAGTGGAAGAGAAGGATGTCTGAACTGCCTGTATTTGCAATGTCTCTGGAACCTACGGGTCTCCTCTAGATCTGTGATGTTTTCAAAAAGATAGCCTTTGAAGTCCCCAGAGTAAATAGTGGAGTACCAATAAAACTGACTTGCATTACAGCTCAGAAAACAGCGAAAAGTAAGGACTTGTTTCAACTATCCCACAGTTCCTCAGAAGAAAGTTAGAAAATAAAGGTACTATTAAGTAACACTCCAAATTCCCAAAACAAAAACAAAAACAGTAGCTGTTTAGGATAAACACAAAAACAGATGTTTAAGATATAATCAATTTTCATCAGAGTAAAATAATAATCTACAATGCTCTGATTAACCTATTTTGTCAATCACATTTATCCAAGTCTGTGGTAGACAAATACAGAACCATTACTTGGCTCCAGCTTGCTTACAATTAAAACACCAAATGAACTAGTTAATATAATGTGCAGTATATATCGTATATGCGACCCTTCTGCCAGAAGGAGTCGGCAGCAACAAGGGCCAGGTTCAACATCTAGGGGTTCTTTTTTATCCATCTCACACAGAACTGGCTTGAGCCCCACCCAGTAGCCTGAGAAATTCACACACCCTTGGGAGCCTCTGAGAGGCAATGCTTCCCCATTCGCAAGCAGAGTCTGACTGCAGAAAAGAAACTTTTAATGAAAGAGGTTGAAAAGTCATAAGCTTGGGAAAATACCATACGCAGAGTTCATAACCAACCCTCAAGTAACTGACCCAGGTCAAATGGCTTGAGCAGCATCCTTTGCCTGTCAGGCTCACCAGTCCAATACTGTAAGGATCCAATGCACACACCCAAACTTTCTTGATACCCCCGCTTCAAATGTCCCACTTTCAACTCTGTCCAGTCTGTGCAGGCCCTGAGATATAACCCTGATGCATTCTCTCAGTGAGCCTGAGGCAATGCCACCTTTGTGCTCGTCCAGCGTTCCACTTGCCCCTGCCAGTTTCCCCACCAGCCACCCACTGGTCGCTCCTACCAGTTGCCCTGCTAGCCACTTGCCGCTTCTCTCACCAGCCACCCCTGCTCACTCCAGCCAGTTGCCTGTCTGCTGTGGTCTGCTGGCTGTTTGCCCACAGTCTTGTGGGTTTTGCTGTGATTACAGCTCTCTGTGGCTTCAGCTACCAGTGATTCCAGCTCATAGTGGCATTCAGCTCTGGGCCTAGCGACAGCATCTCAATATCCACAAAGGTGGATTCTCACAAAATAAATATAGACCCAGCTTTAGATCTATCTTTGAACAGTAGGCGGAATAGCTAGTCAAACTAGTTTTACAGCCGTATGGCCAAAGGCTCCCAGACAGCGGGTTCAACCACTACTCTCCCTGCTTCAACCTCACAATGAATTGATGGAGGGAACCCTGAGCAATCCGTACCTTACACAGCAGTGATGACTGCTCTGTACCCCCAAAACAACTTCAAGCATTGGTGAGATTCCACAGTTCTTACACTGTGTGATACCATAAATTGTGACTTTACAACAACATATTGTTTACAACAGATGAAATCTCACTGCTTCACCTGCTACCCATCATTACATATGCACACCTTTGCATTTTGATACAAATGATCTCTAAAGGACACATTCCCCAAATACTTCAGCAGTGTTGAGCTCCTGTTGGCACAATCCTTACATCTACAAAGCTTGGTATACAATGGCCTGTCTTAACAATTTCACGTTACACTTCGTACACAAGTCTGATGAGTTTTCCTAGACTTCACATATCCAAAATTATGCCATTTTCTTCATTATCCAGTCTGTCGTGATAACAGCAGAACATACTTTGTGGCAAACTGACCCTACAATTAACCTCACACCACCAAAATTATTTAAATATGCCATCTTAATTGTATTCATTTTGGCTAGAGAACAATGCTATTGTTAATACTGTAATTCTGAAGCTTTTCAGCCATAAGTAAGTGATACAGAAATTAGATGTGAATTCTCATAGACCTCACTCTGCTTGCAGGTGCTATTTTTAAACTGTATATAATATAGCCTACCTACAACAATTTCGTAGAGCCAGAAACAACTTAAGTAAATGCACATCTCATGTGCAGTCATTTAAAAATACTCACGTATCTTTTTTAAAAGCCTCTGGATAGCTAAGTTCAAGTATAGGACTTTTGTGAACTCACAAAGCAGTATTATAAGTGCAAAAGAAAAGGGAATCAGATATTAAAAAGATAATGTAACACCCAGACAGGCTATAGCCCTAAGGAGTAGCAAAAAGAGAATCTAATTATATTCAGTTTGGAATACTCAACTACTACATACAATTCTGGTGATACATATTCAAGAAAAATTAATTTAAATTGAATCAGGCACAGAGAATAGTTTACTTGGAAATCTGAAATGCATCTGACGAAGTGGGTCTTTGCCCAGGAAAGCTCATGCTCCAAAAAATGTTAGTCTAAAAGATGCCACAGGACTTCTCCTTGCTTTTCGGATACAGAGTAACACAGCTACCGCTCCAATACTCAGAAATCAGGAAAATGGAGAGTCTACTTTGTGAGCTTAGCCTGTTTAATTTAGCAAAAGAAACCAATGAGAAGATACACTTGTTCTCCATGAATACAATAGTGATGTAAACCCTGTGAAAAGGAATGAAGAAGATCTGTCCCTAAGCTTGCTTGCAGGATCCACCCCACCATGCTTTTCAGCTGGGAATCACAGCCAATGTGAGCTGGGTGGTGAGCCGGGGGATGGGGGGGAGCAGTACCTGCAAGTTCAGGGTGACAGTGAGCCACCTGTGTCCCTTCTGGGAGCTGCGGTAAGTATGCACTGAATATTCTGACCCCTCCTACCCAGACCCTATACACCCAGCCCGCTCCTTCCCCCTACCTCCCGCCCAGACCTCTCACCCTGCACATGCTGTTCCACCCCTCCACCCAGATCCCCACCCCATTCCTGTACTTTATGTTCCACCCAAAGCCCTCATACCCAACCTTACTGTGCTCCTGCCCCTACCTCCCACACAGACCCCACACCTTCGCCTTGCTCCCCTGCAGCCCCCCTACACACACTGAACCCTTTATTTTTGGCACCACTCCAGAGTCTATGATTGCCCCACAAATCCACTAAACCTGAGCCCCCAAAAGAGTTAATCCAGCCCTGGGGGTAAGTTCTGAGCTTTGGCAATGCCCCCTTCTCCTGCCTCCTGTGAGGCTGGAGCTTGAGGGGATTGAGGCGAGTGTTTTTTTCTCCTTCTCACTCGGGGGACAGATCAGTGAGGGCATTTGTTTGTTTTGCTTCTCAACTATGTGGGGAATGTAACTGAAGTTTTTTTGTGGGTCAGTGACTCCTGACCCAAAAAAGATAACCCATCCCTGCACGAAGTGCTAGACAGCAACATGCTGCAAGGTTAGGTAATAGGTGGACCAGAGGCCAATTCCAGATAAACAGACACACTGAATAATTTTTTATTAGAGGTTTTCATTTACTTATTATCATTTTTATTATTATTTTCTCTGAAGTCTGAATTCTGACTATTCTGTTGCCAAAAAAATATGGACCTTGGCCAAAAAAAAAAAAATTATTGACTACCCCAGTTTACAGCCATGATTACAGATGCAGAATTGACAAGAGATTCCCACACAGCCATCCTCTGGAGTTAAGTCCTTTTCCTAAAGCAAAAGAAGAGCTCTAATAACTGTGCAACAAATAAATGTATTTAAAACCATAAACAAACAAGAGCTTAGCTCTTCTTGTAGCCAAATGAAATGCAAACTAAACCAAGCTCTGGAACTGTCAAATGACAGACATTTTTAAAAAAATAGTAGAAAGAATTTAATATACAACAAAGGCAAGCCATTTGTTGCACAAGATACAAAGATAAATCAACCCAAGTGATATGAAAAGGTCACAGAAAAACAATAAAGCCATTCAAACTGCTGCTTTTCATAATGTGGGAAATCTCACAAAATTTCTCTACCCAGAGACGGCCAATTGGCCGGCGCACCACCCACCCACCAGCTGCCAACACTCTGTTGCTTGACAGCTGCCCCCTCTTCCTGCATTTTTCATGAGCCATCAGGGCACAGACACTGGCCAACCTCGATGCCTTCTGGGTGGTAAGGAAAGCTGTCTGACCCCCTCTCCCATCTTCCCATATGGAGATGGGCAGATAACCAACCCTCTTCTACTGCAGCCATCCCCGCATTACTTTGAGTAAGAAGAGTTCAGTAAAGCTTGTCACAGTACTTAGACATTCTCGGGTAATAGAAAATGAAGTCCCACAGTTTCTATTCCTGGCCTTAGAGCACAGCTAGCTGTAACAAGCAAGTCATTCTCCCTCCAATTGTTTTGTGGAAAGCAGCAGCAGAGCCGGGGCTGGGGGGGTAGAGAGAAAAAAATCAGGATGCTTCCCAACCTCCACTGAAAAACTGAAACATTTTGGTCGGTGGGACTCTTAAGGCTTTGGCCCACATGAAAACTATACTGTGGGAGGGGCAGCCAACTGACACCCATTAAATTCTAATACCCAGGAATCAGCCGACCCCAGGACACAGAGGGAATCCACTACCAGCACTCCACCCTGAGAATAGCAGTAATAAGCAGGATCAGTGTGTGAGTGGGAGACTGGTAGATATGGAGTAATTTCTGGTACAGAAAGAACGAAAGTTATGAATGAACCCTTGGGGTCAGCGTTTGTTCAGCTCACACATCCAACAGGCCTGAAGGTACAACCCTAACCTTAATTAAAACCCTCAAAGCCAAGCTATAGGTTTGATTTTGTCAATACACCACTGCAAACTGAATTCTGCTGGGTTTGCATAAGCCTACTCAAAAAACAATGTTCATAAAAAATTAACAACTCACAAGGAGGAAAATATCCAGAAGCAAACAAAACCAGCCTCTTATTTTAAAAAAATCATCCAAAATACAGAATTTAATCATCTAATCCTTCATAACATCTCTCCTCCGATCAGGAATCATAACTACCAAAAATAAGGAGTCCTTCAACTTCAAAAAACAGAAGCATCATTAGATAAAATAGGCAGACTCTCTTGAAAACCTATAAAATTAATTTACTATAGAATGGTAATTCAAAGCTAACCCCTCAGCATTAGATAAAAATAGGGGTATTATCAATATAATCAACAAGATTTGAAGGCAAAAGATTTAAAGGCCATAGGACACTGGAAAACACCATGACAGATCTTCAGGCTGTTTGCATCAAGGATATAGGAGACTGTTTCACTGAAGAGAACTACTTTAATGTCTAGCATTAATTCATCTAATGAAGCAGGTGCTGATACTGGTTTGATCCTGTGGCAAGCATCACTTTTCACTTTTATCAGAAGGAAGAGAACCAAGACTGGGAACAAGACTTAATAATAATACTGTTGTATGTCCATTATTAAGTAACACTTTCCATCAGGAAATCAACATATATATGGCAACTGGGGAAGGTTCTAGGTTTCAAACAGCATCACAGTTCAAGTAATTTTACTTCCTATTTCAGGAAAAAGAAGTCAAAACTTGAAGGTAAAAGACAAAATAACAGGTGTGGCTCTCCTAAATTCAGAATTTAAAAAACCAAATATACGACATTTTTGACACATCAGAAAATATACTCTATGTTCAGAAAATTCTAGATATGACTTGTACAAAAAGGAAAGGGAATGCACAAATGCAATATAATATGACCAATCAACTGAAATGCTCTGAACTATGCCATTAAATGAAAAATAAGTGAGAAACCTGTTACAAGGGAAATACGATAAATACTATCAAATACAAATTTTCAACTTCATGCTCACATAGATTAAGAATTAAAAATAAAGCTCACTACTGCAACAGAAACAGAAGTACATGCATAGCATACTCCACATCAAAGATATGCTTATATTGAAAAGACATTTCTAAAAAGCATTTTTACTGAATACTTCAGTTTTCCTTTTATGTTGTACTGGACATAGAAAAACGGCTGACACAAAATTATTCAAGTTGCAAAAGACCACTTACCACTTAATAGAAAACAATAAATTGAAATGAGAACAAAAGTATATAGTCTCATACCTGTTGTACAATTGTTGTTAATTCTAGACAGAGCTGTATGACATTATTTCTTGTTACGGAGTAATCTGTCACAGCAGCAAAAGGTGATCTTAAAAAGAAAAGACAGAAAAAATGTTTTTGGGGATGAAAATGTTTGCCCCACTTCAGTGGTGCACGTTAAACACAAATTACTTTAATACTAATTAAAGTGAATAGTATAATACACAAACACAAACTACTTTAATACTACCTTAATACTAATTAGCAGTGAATAGTATATCAGGAATAATTAAAATCCATGGTTAGCAGTATAGGTACCAGGACATAGTTTTTAAAAATGGCTACATCACCTTTCTTCTTGGCTTTTCAGGATTGCATAAATCATTCCTAGAAGCTATAATAAATGCACCGTTTCCTCAAAGCCCCACAGCTTCTTTGAAACTGTTTCCACTTTACCATACGCATCCTAGACACACACAGACATGCCTTCTGAAGTAGCATTATCACACACTTCTGAAGAAAAGAAAACCTTCTGTTTTCAGCTGTTGTACAGTTGATGCCAAGATATGAATCCTATCATTAATGAACTTGACGAATGTATTGGGTGTCTTAGGGTCTGAACTAAAGTCCAAGGAAGTCCACAGAAATATTTGGGGTCAACCCTTTGGTTCTGATTCTAAAAAGGAAGAAATCAGCAACAATCTAAACAGACTTTCTAAGAAGCAGAAGTGAAGATTGACTTGGAGCCATGAACTTTCAGTCCCAGTGATTTTGTAATAAGAATTTTATGATCCTTGGAGAGAAAAAAACTATGTAGGGACAAAACTATTATTATTCAGAATTTAAAGAAAGTCATATACATGCAGTCTGTCTCTTTATTACCATATCACAAGATCTTGTGCCACACTACACAAAGTGCCAAAAACATTTGCAGCATTTGGCTTTACTCATATTCGTCATTGTTATAGAAATAGAGATAAAAATACATGTTCTTAGGACAGAAGTCCTCATCTTTCACTATTGGAGGCCTCCCTTCAAACAGAGACTTTGTCGCAAATTATCTTAGTATAACACATTATATTTCTTTTCCATTTTAAACAAACCATTGTGCTCTTCGGCAGGACTGAAAGTCTCTGCAGTATGAGTCCAAGACATGAACAGTAGGCGAGAAACAAATGAGGACTTTGGCACATTGAGACTGCATCTACACTTGCCCCCAACTTCAAAGGGGGCATGGTAATCAGGGCCACAGGAGATTACTAATGAAGTGCTCTGGTGAATACACAGCACTTCATTAGGCTAATTTTCCCTCACAGCAACTTCGAAGCACCAAACTTCGAAGTGATGGCATGCGCGTATCCGCGGGCACTTCAAAGTGCCTGTGCTACTTCAAAGTTCCTTTACTCCTGAATGCCGGCACTTCAAAGTTTGACACTTCGAAGTTGCTGCAGTGAAAAATTAGCCTAATGAGGTGCTGCGTATTCACCGCAGCACTTCATTAGTAATCTCCCGTGGCCCTGATTACCATGCCCCCTTTGAAGTTGGGGCCAAGTGTAGACAAGCCCTGATTGCTTTATATGGATATAATATCTGTCCATAATCAACAGATACCAGGACTACCAGGGATGAATTTAGTGCGTGGGTGGTATATGAGGAGAAGATGCCTGCACCTTGGGTCCATCATCTGGTCACTGGGAGGGGATGGTTTCTCACACACACACACACACACACACACACACTCTCTCTCTCTCTCTCTCTCTCTCTCCCCCCCCCCCACTGTTGTGAACTTTTCAAAAGCATCTTTCTCTGGCTAGCTCCCCTGCTCTCCCTCCCTTTTGTTGCATTGTTGATGCTGTGTTCTTTAGGATGCTGCTGGTCTGACTGATCACCTGTTTGGGGTGGAGAAGGGTTCCCCCCTTTGGAGAAAATTGGCAAGATGGGGGTTTTTGCCTTCCTCACAGCCTCATGAAGGCACTGTTAGGTTGTAACAGTCAGACTTGGGCCATCTCTACACTAGCCAAAAACTTCAAAATGGCCATGCAAATGGCCATTTCGAAGTTTACTAATGAAGCGCTGACACACATATTCAGCGCCTCATTAGCATGCGGGTGGCCACGGCACTTCGAAATTGCACGGCTCGCCGCCGTGCGGCTCATCCACACAGGGCTCCTTTTCAAAAGGACCCTAGCTACTTCGAAGTCCCCTTATTCCTATGAGCAGATGGAAATAAGGGGACTTTGAAGTAGGCAGGGTCCTTTCGAAAAGGAGCCCCATCTGGACGAGCCGCGCGGCGGTGAGCCGCGTCAATTTCAAAGTGCCGTGGCCACCCGCATGCTAATGAGGTGCTGAATATGTCTTTCAGAACTTCATTAGTAAACTTCAAAATGGTCATTTGCATGGCCATTTCGAAGTTTTTGGCTAGTATAGATGTAGCCTTGATGTTTAATATTTGGGAAATAATAGTATTTAGCTTGATGAAAATAAAAAGGACCAACTCTAAGTAGTATGTAAATCCTGGGACTGTGCTGATGGTTTGCCCATAGGCACTGACTTTCCAATGTACCACGGGTTGCTGTCCCCACTAGCTCTGCCCCAAGTGCTGAGCACTCTTCATCTCTATCCCTCAGGCTACCGCCCCATCCCCACCCAGCCTCTTTCTGCTTCTGCCCACCTCTTCCCACCCTGCTCTGCCCTTATCCATTCCCAGACTGTTCCACCCCCTCCTCACAGTGTGCCCTGACCTCACTCCTGACCTCTTCTCCCTAGTGTCTCCTGCACACTGCACAACAGCTGATCCACTGTGTGTGGCAGGCACTGGGAGAAGGGGAAGTACTGATGGAGGGCTGCCAGAAGCTGTAAAGCACTCACCATTTTTTCCCCTGGGTGCTCCTGGACTAGAACACCCACAGAATCAGTACCTGTGCTTTTACCAAGAGGAAAAAAGAAAAACTGAAGCCTTTGCAAACTGATATCTTCTTTGGCAATTTCAATACCCCTCCATATGGGAAAAGGATTCAGAAGTGAGGTGAATCCAAGGTGTGGGCCTATGTGGGTCTACGTCAAGTTACTGGCTGTTTAGTGGGATTCCTGAACAGGTCAATGGACCCAGCCAAATGCTTAATATAAGAGAGGGGAGAGTGCTTCCCTCCAGTGTTGACTACCATTACTTCCTGCTGCTTAAAATCCATCATTTGCATATCAGTGATTCACCTGTATGTCCTCTTCAACTGAATTTATATATGTCTGTGTGTGTGTGTGTGAAAGAGAGGGAGAGAGAGAGAGAGAAACACACATGACACTGAACGAACAAGTATAAAAATACATGATGCTGGGATATAAAGTTCTAATTGGCACTCATTAGAAATAAACTCAGATCCCATTTACGTAACGTACCCATCCCAAACAAATAGCAATACAAGCTTTATGTTATGCCATCATGTATCTTCTGTATGCCACACACTTTACAGGAAAATTGTAGAGAGTTTTACAATATTTGTTGATATTCTTCCTAAAGGCAGTCAGAGTACAGTCACCATGAATGCAAAAAGAAAAAGCTCTGCAGAGAACGGTAATCATAAATGGCATGTTTTACATAGTTCTTACATGATTCTACAATAGTTTCTCCACATGCAGTAATATCACAATATTAAAGACAGCAATCTACAACTATCCTAAGAACTAGTGGTGTCTCCCAATAGAAAATCAGGTATCTCTTCCCCTTTCTAATAATTTAAAGCTCCCATTCAAGCTCTGATAATTCACAAGATATAAGTACCTTTAAATTTGTCAGCACTGAACGTGCACCTCAATATGATGTCATTTTGGACATGCAAACTCCACATATTAGATGAAAGAAGGTGACATTCCTCTGTCAATGTTCTTTTTACATAGAAGTATGGCTAATGGAAGCCATTCAGAGTCTAGGAAACCTAGAAGCAATCCTTACAGTGCAAGATTAATGGACAAATTGCAAGTTCTGGAGTTCAAGGATGCTTGAAAGAGGCAACTTGTCAAATGCTATAATCATTATTTATGTGCAGCTTTTATACATCCACTACGACAACACATTTACAGTATACTAAGCACACCTATAAACACACTTTAACCAAATTACAATAAAAACAGGCACCACTTATATGTTTCAAACTGGAAGAAACTATTCAGTTATAAACTATAATCTTTTAAAATAAGACTATACTATACAAAAAGGTCAGAAATATTTTTTATTTATTTTTCATGCACAATTGTTACTGTTAAGAGGATGAACCCTTTGATTTAAGCTATGATTTAAAAGGATGAGAGTCATACATGAACTCTCTTCTTTGTTTAGAACAAATGAGTTCAAGCCACAAATGTTATAATTGTATTTTATTTTGGACACTAATACAATTTGATCTTCAAATTACACAGATGGAATCTATTTTACAGTTCAAAGCCTCTAGCTTTTTTCAAACAAAATTCTATGGTAGGCTTTTGGTTCTAATGCATGATCTTCTCTCACAGTTTTACTATTGTTAGGCTACACAGTTCATAATGACAACAACAGAGCCTTTGTTAACAGTGTTCTTTACAAAGAACATTGACTCAAATTAAAGAACAAGGAAGTGGCATATGGACTGCAAAAGTAACAACAAAAACAAAGGGAACATTTAAAAAAAAAGAGAAAATGGACTCTGCAAACATTAAGGCGGCATCTACGCTAGCAAGTTCTTTCAGAAAATCAGGCCCTTTTTCGAAAGAACACATGGAATGTCCACACACAGAATGTACTCTTTCTATCCAAAATTGAAAGAATGCAGCTCTTCTTCCGAAAGCCCTATTCCACTCCTGGACCTTGACAGTAAGGTGCATAACATTGTTTTACATTATATTGAAATTATCAGTTTGCTTCCAAATAGAGGAGACCAAACATATACAGTAGCATAGAAGAGTTACACTCTGATAACTTAATGTATGATTATCACAAGTGCCTCCTTACACGTGATGCTATTTTACTTGATCAAAAATCCAACTGGTAAAATTGCTTTCCTACCCAGTCAGAATACACCCTCTTTACTTCTTTAAGTCCCTAGCCAGCTTTATTAAGTTTCATCTTTCAAAACTAAACATCTTCTCATCCCTCTGGTCTCCCACTCTCAACTAGCACCTAAGGCCCTGATTCAGGAAAGCCCTTAAGCATGTATACAATTTCAAGGATGTTTCTAGACTGATTTGTCATATTTTTAAAGCTATACACATGTGTAAATGCTGCTCTGGACTGGGGCACTAGTAAATTCACTCACTTCCAGAAGCAACGTCAGCCTCAATTACCTTTTACACACCTCTCGTATAACCATCCCCAGGACTGTGTGTCACTCTACTCATGGAATAACCTTTCTTTCTCAGTCTGTCACAGGGTTAGGTTTTGTCCATTCAAAAGCTTCCTGACAACTCCCTACCTCTGCAATATTGCACAGGAAATGAGGAAATAATTCAAGTAGAAGTTCTACAAATCCTATTAATTCCCTCACATAGGTCTCCAAGCATTTCCTTCTTACACTGTTGGCTGCTTTAGATTAATAGATTTTTTCCAACTGCAGTTTGACAAAATAAATAAATGCAAGAGACGTGGAAGGGTTTTTTGGAGGGTTGAGGTCTTCTTAAAATTGGGACTTTCACTAAATCATTAGTGGTATCCTAACTTTTTAGGAATTTTAAAAAGTCAATAAATTCACTATTAAAATCACACTGCAGAATTGGAAGACAAAAGAATGCCTCTTAATTAACAATGTTTTAGTTTGATGTTACTGTTCAATATGTTAAATTATCCTTCTCAATAGCTATATGTAACCAGTGACTGCAAACAAGTGAAAATTATAACTCAAGATTACATTAAAAATTAAAAAGGCAGAACACTACAAATAAATATGCTTCCTTTAGTATCCATGAGGGGCTGTGTCTACACTAGCCAAAAACTTTGAAATGGCCACGCAAATGATAATGAAGTGCTGAAATACATATTCAGTGCCTCATTAGCATGCAGGTGGCCACGGCACTTCGAAATTGACGCGGCTCACCATTGCGCAGCTCATCCAGACAGGGCTCCTTTTCGAAAGGACTCCACCTACTTCAAAGTTCCCTTATTCCTATCTGCTCATAGGAATAAGGGGACTTCGAAGTAGCTGGGGTCCTTTCGAAAAGGAGCTCCGTCTGGACGAGCTGCGCGGCGGTGAGCTGCATCAATTTCTAAGTGCCGAGGCTGCCCGCATGCTAGTGAGGTGCTGAATATGTATTTCAGCACTTCATTAATAAACTTCGAAATGGCCATTTCAAAGTTTTTGGCTAGTGCAGATGTACCCAGGATGTATAAGCTTGGCACTTGCAGACCATATATCTTTCAGGCCGCGTCTACACGTGCACACTACTTCGAAGTAGCGGCGCCAACTTCAAAATAGCGCCCGTCACAGCTACACATGTTGGGCGCTATTTCAAAGTTGAAATCGACGTTAGGCGGCGAGACATCGAAGTTGCCTACCCCATGAGGGGATGGGAATAGCACCCTACTTCGAAGTTGAAGGTCGAAGTAGGGCACGTGTAGACGATCCGCGTCCCGCAACATCGAAATAGCGGGGTCCGCCATGGAGGCCATCAGCTGAGGGGTTGAGAGACGCTCTCTCTCCAGCCCCTGCGGGGCTCTATGGTCACCATGTGCAGCAGCCCTTAGCCCAGGGCTTCTGGCTGCTGCTGTGGCAGCTGGGGATCCATGCTGCATGCACAGGGTCTGCAATCAGTTGTCGGCTCTGTGGATCTTGTGTTGTTTAGTGCAACTGTGCCTGGGAGGGGCCCTTTAAGGGAGCGGCTTGCGGTTGAGTCCACCCTGTGACCCTGTCTGCAGCTGTTCCTGGCACCCTTATGTCGATGTATGCTACTTTGGCGTGTAGACGTTCCCTCTCAGCGCCTATTTCGATGTGGTGCTGCCCAATGTCGAAGTTGAACGTCAACATCGCCAGCCCTGGAGGACGTGTAGACGTTATTCATCGAAATAGACTATTTCGATGTAGCGTTCATGTGTAGATGTAGCCTCAATGTCATAATCAATCATCTCCACATTTATCCTTCACTTGGTGTTTGAGTTCTCTGGGTCCAGGCAAAGTACTGGTAGGCCCTACTGTTTGCTGTAACTTTGAAAATGAAAGTGTTTGTAAATAAATGCATTAACTTAACACAGTTTGCATTTGTATGACCTTAGCCTACGTCTACACTAGAAGCATCTGTCAACAGAAGTTACTGTCGATAATACTCTGTCAACAGAGAGTTATGCCTCAAATTTTTGAGGGATAACTCTGTTGAGGCAAAAGCAGAGTTCTGTTGAGACTCTGTCCACAGAAAGCTTTATCAGTGTAGACCCTCCCTGAGGTCTGTCAACAGACAGCCTCTTCTGTCAACAGAACTCTCCAGTGTAGACACAGCTTATATGTCTCATTAACAAAAATGTTTCCAAATGCAGTAGCCAACTTCCACTGTTAACAGTAGAAACAGGCACTTTTTAGCATAGTAGAAGAAATGTTATGCCAAGCGTTAATCTAATTTTTATCTAGCAACAGCTCAAAGAGACAAGTGTGCAAAAGAACTTAAGCTTAATAACCAGAACTCATTTTGATAGTTTCTTCTAGCACAAAAAATTGAGGATAATCCAATTCAGTTTATAATTCAGCCCTCACAGAGGAGAGACAGAACACCCCCTCCAAAAAAAACCTAATGGTTTGCACTGTAGTACGCATAAAACTGTGCCACTACTCCATCTATGATTCATGGTACTAGTCTTTTATGTGCTATGTTTCACTTGTACTTGTAATTGGACCGTTTAATTCACTTTAAATAGGAAACAGAATGATCTTTGTATGAAAAGAAAAAAAAAGACTTTTACATGAATGCTAAGCATTTGCAGCTGTTTCTGTGACACTAATAGATGTAAGTGCCATAGTAATTTTAGGCAATATTTACCGATACGTTCATTATCCATAGTCAGATAAACATAAAGGAGTACATAAAGGGAATATAAGACCTGTGGCAAAGGACTGAAAATAGAGAAAGCAGCACACAGATTCAGTACTTTTTGTCTAGTTTTAAAGATACAAAGATTTTTTTTCACTTAATTGAATAATAAACAACTGTCAGATATCCGACAACCAAGCATAGCTCACAAGACAGAATGAAATCACTGTAAACAATGAAGGCGATTGTTACTTTCAAAGTATGACTTATTGGTTTAACACATTTTGGTGACTGGGAATACTTTAGGCCCAATGATTCCAGGAAACACATACCTGGTATTCCCTTTTCATCAGCAACTCTCTACCAAAACATGGTGGGCAAGGCTCACTGACTAAGAACAATGAGAAAGAGAGAGACATCCATCTATTTTAAAGTGTACACTGAAGCGTCTTACTGAACTTACCACCAAGGTAAAAAGAGACCAATTCTTAGCAGAAGAGGAATTCTGTAATGAAATTATTGCAAGCCAAAGTATTCCAAGATCATATTAAAGCTGAATACTAAGACATTTCTGAAATGGGTCAATCACTACATGTTTTGCTGAGCAAATAAAAAGGAATCCTAAACTGTGTTCCAGGGCACTACTAGCACAGGCAGCTGAGAGCAGAAGATTTGTAGGCCCCGATTCAACTGTCCATATGTATTCAGCAACACCCTTAATTTTAAGCAGATACACCCCATTGCACAAGGACTTAAAACATGCTTAAGTGCTTTGAGGAGTGGGTTTGCTCAGTTGAGATCACAGTCTCTTGCACTTCAAAGGAATTAATTTCCTTAATCTACCTTCTTGGTGTGAAATTTAAGAATAACTGTTACTTTTCTCTGAGACGACCATTTGTCACCCTGCTACTGTAGATTACCACTTTTTTCCTCCCTATTACACATAGGTTGAAAGAGTAGGGCTTCTAATCCACCCTTTTATTCTTCCTTTTCACATAAGAAGACACCAGGATGGTAAATTATCAAGCTAGTAGGTATCTCAAACTGTTACATCTTCTCTGTGCCTCAGATTGACAGGTTAGGAAGCATCATCTCACCACCCTAAGGTGTTTTTGTTCTCATTTCCTAATGTTTGATGTAGACTGTAACAGTGGTTTAAGTTTTTTTATGTGCAAGCTGTGGACAGTACTAGGCAGAAAAAACAATCATGTTACAGCTGTGAAAGACAGCTTGAGTAACCTATCCACATCTGTCTAGGACAAATAGCACACTAAGAAATCCAATGTTCCCCCGTGGAAATATCTAATGCACAATGTGAAATTTGTGCACCTTGTGAAACTTCTGTGGAGGTTACAGCACAAAATATCAAATAATTTTTTTCTTAATTCTTAATTGCACATTCAGCTACATTATGGCACATGAGACTCCCTTCAAGCTTGGAGACCAATCTGTTATTTCTCAATACCACTCTCCAAACATACACACACTTAATGGATTATACAGACTTACTTTTATTATTCAGTAAGAATCAATAGAGTTCCTCTCATCTCTGTAAGACTCATGACATACGGAAAGCTCCTGTCCCAAAAAATTCACATCCTAACCCAAAGAGACTAGAGAAATGTATTGGGAAGCCCAGATAACAGTGGTAATTAGGAATTTTCTTTATATGATATTATATTGACTCACATTCTGGATAACAGAAAATAAATGAGAGACAAGATGGGAGAGGGAGTATCTTTTATTAGAATACATTCTATTGAGAGGCACATGAAAAGATGGAAGAGAATATTAGCTGAAATGGACTGTCAGGGCTAACAGGCATACAAATACTTTTTGTTGTTTCTTTTTTTTTAAATAAAATCAGTAGATATGACCAGATAAGTTCAAACTCAGCAGATTAGTCTATCATTTTTACAAAGTGGCTTTACACCATGGAATTGCTGTATTCTCATACTATATGGTCATAACCACAATTTAATGAACTTTTGCTCCCTAAACCAGTCTGAAAGATAAGATTCTGTCCTAGTATGCCTTAATTTTATGTTTCTATGCAATATACACACTATTTTTAGCCTCAATTTTATTTTCTGTTTAATTTGTAATACGTCTCACATTTACACTGTCTCAGTCAGCTCTGTGTTTTTTGCAATTCATTTTTGGAAGGTGAATATCTTATTTTTTTTTCATTCCTTTTACAGGTTTTTTCATATTCATTCAGTTTATTTTCCTTTTAAAAGTGCTTTTTATTTGCCACTCTTCCAATTTTCCTAGATCTCTTGTCTACTTTTCCTTTGAACATTTTAATAAAAATATGTAAAACAGCACTCTTCTCTCATTACAATGGCTACTTCACCTGTCTTCAGCTCTGTGTTACCCATAACTATGCTGCTTCATGGTCAGAAACATAAGGCCATACTTTGCCAATGTGATTAGAGTTCTTAATTGTTTCCCCCGCCAGCCCCTTATTTCAAAAAGGATTTTAATTTAACACAGTACCTCCATTTTGAAGGCTACAGGTTATGGCTAATAGATAGCCATTCAGTAGAGATCCTGAGCCCTGATGGTTTGATTTACTGCAGCTGCACTAGATTGACCACCCCCAGTCAACCTTCTAGTAAGTGTAGACATACCCTAAGATACCAAACAGATTCAGACAGCCCTGAAGCATCCCCTCTAAGGGTCAGAATGCATCAGTTCTATAAGAAAAAACAGGAATCTATAGTGTCAGGCAAGAAGAATTTTAAAGGAGCCACATGTTAATAATCTGAAGAGAAAATAAGGTCCTGTGACTACAGAAACAATGGCTCAAAGTAACACTGAGATAGGTTTAACAGTATGGGGTGCACAGCTACTCTCAACATAATTCTGTAACACCCAAACGTCTTTCTTTAAAAAATGCATCCATAAATATGGGGCAGTTTGAGGTAAGCCAATAGAAAGCTGTGATTCAAGGCAGTTGTTTGGTTACTAAGGTCAGTACTGCAAACTAGTTGGCACCCAAATGTATTCAAAGATCATTTTTTACGAAAATAAAGACGTAACAGGAAAAGTGTCATAGGAACAGGGAAAGAGTAAAAAGGATGACAATAAAACATTAGGACAACACCCCTTCTAAAGCAGAAGGTAATTCTGTGGCTTGGGGTCAGAGAGAGAAAAGTCAAAGGGTGTATCTACACTTGCATTCCCGTTCAAAAGAGGTATGCAAATGAGGGAAATCAAAAATGCACTTGAGGTGCATATTTGCATATTGGCACCTCATTTGCATATTCTTATTTCAAAAGAAGTTCTTTTGAAAGAGGAAAACTAGTGTAGATGCTGCTTTTTCGAAAGTAAACCCCATCTTCGAAAGAATCCTTCTTCCCATTCAATAAAGGGAAGAAGGATCCTTTCGAAGATAGGGTTTACTTTCGAGAGAGTAGCATCTACACTGGTTTTCTTTGTTCAAAAGCAGCTCTTTCGAAATAAGAATATGCAAATGAGGTGCCAAATATGCAAATATGCGCCTCATTTGCATTTTTGATTTCCCTCATTTGCACACCTCTTTCAAAAGAGGAATGCAAGTGTAGGCGCACCCAAAGTGTTCTTGTATCCAAAACCTAAACCACTTTAATGTCCTGAGTCATGATACTTTTCACGGCACCTAAAACAGCCAGACTGGAAACAGAGGCTCAACATGCTTCTGCCAAACTCCCAATCACTACTATTAAGTAGTATTAAGCACGGCCCGGGGGTGGGGGGAGAACGTCTTCCGGAAGGGAGTCCTTCTTCCAGAGGCCCCTTCTTCCCAAAAAATTTCAGACTCCAAATCACGTGACCCTATGCTAATGAAGCGTGGGGAATTTGTATCCACTCCTCATTAGCATCTTTCACTCTGTGTATTAGCATGCCACTTCCAAAGGAAGTGGCCTGTGTAGAAATGGCCAAAGTGTCTGTCGACAGAGTTGTGTCAACAGAAAATCTGTCAACAGAGTGCATCTACACACAAAAGCAGATCACCACTGCAATCCACTCTGTCAACAGAGAGCAGCCAGACTGCCCTGCCCTCGGTCAACAGAACAGCTGATCAGAAGTTCTGCATAGAGGACTGCCTGGTGAACTGGAAGCCCTCTCTGTCGACAGAAGTATCTACACTGCACTTCTGTCAACAGAACTCAACGTTATTCCTCAAATTGTTGAGGGCTAACACTGTTGAGACAAATGCAGAGTTCTGTGAAGACTCTGTGACAGAACACTTTGTGGCTTTGTCTATGATGGAGAGGCCCTTCTGTAAACAGAACTCAGGGAACATCTACACACACAAAGCCTTCTGTGGACAAAGTCTCGACAGAACTCTGCTTTTGCCTCAACAGAGATATCCCTCAAAGGCGGGTCTACACCACAGAGTTTTGTCAACAGAAGAGGTCTTCTGTCAACATAACTCAGGGAGTGCCCACACATTAAAGCATCCTGTCGACAGAGTCTCAACAGAACCCTGCGTTTTCCTCAACAGTATTACCCCTCAAAGGCTATGTGTACACTAGAGCAGTGTCTACACTGGTTTTATTCTTTCGAAAGAACTATTTCAAAATTAAAATATGCAAATGATGTGTCAGATATGTAAATTCATACCTCATTTGCATTTTAGATTTCCCTCGTTTGCACACCTCCTTTGAAAGAGGAATGCAAGTGTGGACACAGCCTTAGGCTACGTCTAAACTAGAAGCATCTTACTGTCGACAGGGTAATCTCGACAGAACCTCTGTCAACAGATTGCCTCTACACACAACTTGCTGTGTCGACAGAGAACTGCCAGACTGCACTGCCCTCTGCTCATAGAAAGCAGAATGGCAGCTCTGCAGAGAGGGCCGCCTGGCAATCAGAAGCCCCCTCTGTCAAAAGAAGTGGCTACACTGCACTTTTGTCAACCGTACTCTGTCCAGAGACTGTTATGCCTCAAATTTTTAAGGGATAATACTATCGAGGAAAATGCAGAGTTCTCTTAAGACTTTATCGACAGAATGCTTTAAGTGTGTACACACTCCCTGAGTTATGCCAAGAGAAGGTCCCTTCTGTCGACAAAACTCTAGTGCAGACCCACCCTTAGCGTAGACATAGCCAAAAATGTGTTCTGTCAACAGAAGTGCAGTGTAAACAGTTCTATCAACAGAGGGAGCTTCCAGTTGCTGGGCAGCCCTGTTTGCAGAGCTGTGATTCCACTTTCTATCAACAGAGGGGAGTACAGTCTGGAAGTGCTCTGTCAAGTTTTCTCTGTGGACAGATGGTTCTAGAGTAGACATATCCTATGTGTGTAGATGCTCCCTGAGTTATGTCAACAGAAGGCCCCTTCTGTTGACAGAATTCTCTACTACACAGTTTACAGCTATGTCTACACGGCGCTTCGTCCAGCGCCACTGCTGGCAGAGCCATGCAAAATGAGCTTCTCGAGATTGCAAAGGGTGTGCCATTTTCATACTCATGAATCTCCTTGCCATAGCCCTGCGAGAGATCGGTGTCAGCAGAAGATGGTGCCGGCACTGCAGAGGCACATCCACACAGCCTCTGCAGTGCTGGCACCCCCTTCTGCCGACGTGAACTTTCACAAGGCTGTGGTAATGAGCTTTGTGAGTTTGCAAATTGCACAACATTTGCAATACCGAGAAGCTCATTTTGTATAGCTCTGCCAGAAGCAACGCTGGGTGGAATGCTGTGTAGACCCAACCTATATGTATACAGGGTGGCCCAGGTAAATGTGCATTTCAGTGATCCAGCATGTAATCACTGTGTTAGTGTCTCCATTCATTATTCCTTTTAGTTACTGTCACCCAAGAATCCAAGGACAGAAATATATCACATCATTCCAAGACTGCAAATTATTGTCAAAGGGGAAACAATCCTCATCTTTTCACCTAGATGCCTCCGTTTCATTTTATGTGTGGCTAGTTTATGCTAGTGTAATCATGTATGTCCATCCACCTCTCACAGGCACTGAAAGCACTGTAGTGAACCTACATAAAAAGTAAGATTTGATATAGAATGCAGATTTCCCTAGGGCTAGCTTTGAGAAGCAGTCAGACATTTCAGCCAGCCTGGCTTTAAAGCATACAGAAAATGTCTTCCGGCTTTCAAGGCCATAAAGAAACACTACAAAAACACTCTCACTGAAAGAAACCCATAAAAATTACTGCAAATATTGAGCCCATTTTATCTTAGGTTGCACCAACCATCATAGTATCTACAACAGCAAAGTCTGGTGCTCAGCGTTGACTGTCAAGACTAACAGAAACAAAACTGTATCCATGTAAAAAAAATCTTGCTCATTCCCCTTATTGATTCCAGTAGCTATTTAACAGGAAGTGACAGAACCCTATGGATCCAGAGATGTTAATGCTCTCAGGAAGAAAGAATACATAGCCATTAATCTGCCCCTTTTGGGCATGTGAAACAAGAAAAATGGACCTAATGAATCAAAAATAGGATATATTGGAAGAAAATTTTAAATTTCACAAAAACGTACAAAAGAATGTTTAAATTACATACCTCTTCAAGTGTGTGTATCTAAGTGAAATTTAAATATTGTTTCTAGAAAATCCCATTCGGGTATTTTATTTTTAAAAGTAGCCTCTTACTCTGGCTGCCCTAATTTCTGAATATCTTGAAATTTGAGACATCTGGGATGCGTCTACACTAGCAAGTTCTTTCAGAAAATCCTTCCCTTTTTCGAAAGAACACGTGGTGCATCTACACACAACAGGGGTTCTTACGGTCTGAAATCAAAAGAATACGCCTCTTATTCCAGAGGCCCTTTTCTGCTCTTTGAACCAGGAAGAACACCTTCTTTCAAAAGCTTCTTTCCAAAAAACAAAAAAGGGTGTATAGATGTTCCATGGGCCTTTTTTCGAAAGAGCAGTTCTCGTACTGCTGGATTTTTCAATCCCTGGCCTGTCCTTTCGAAAGAGTGGGGAGTTGTGTGGATGATCTCTATCAAAAGAGCAGATTGATTTTTTCAATCTGCTTTTTCGTGTGTGGACACACTCTTTTGAAAGACGTTTTTTCAGACAAGATCTTCCAGAAGAACTTCTTTCGAAAGATCGCTGTAGCATAGTCATAGCCCTTGAGATTCCATTTTCGGAGGAATGAAGCATGCCCAGTTCCAGATGAGTTCAAAGGGCAAGTAACACAGTTAATTTGAGGTCTTTCTTTTAAGCTGATTTTACTACCTCTTTATTTTAATTTGCCTTTTGTATTATCTTTGATATAATGGGGCTGCCTTTATAAACACACTTATTATAATTTCAGTAAGGCATGACAGAGCATGCATTGCTGCACCTCATCTATATGTATCCAGGGGCCTTTGGCTTTGTGTCTAATCCTAAAGTATGCAATCATGGCACAAGTTCAGTTCACAAATGGAAGAACTATTATGTTGAATTGGGACTACAGAAGCTGATTATTCCTCAAGAAAAAGCATGGGCGCATGTGTGCTTTCCTCTAGCATTTGTGTTTACAGAGGTGGAGAAATCAACTGCCAGCTGACCTCATCACCTTTTAAGAGTCTCTTGCCATCAGTAAGTGTAGCACACATACATTATAAACTAAAATCAATAGCACTACCAGTCTAATAGACACTTGACAATAAGCGGGGCAATTATATTTTAGAAATAATAAAACAACTTAATTTTAAAATGTTTTCAGTTAAAAACCTTACATTTCATACTACACAACTATCTTTTGGACTCAAATGCTCTAAATATCGCATACATTTTTAACGGCGGGAGTGGTGCAACTGTATGTGTAATTATACTACAAGTTGTAATATGCTGCAGCAGGTAGGCAGGAAACTACAGGCTTATGTTATTGGCACCATTGAAGATTAGGACAACTAGGTCCTAAAGTATTTATGATTAACTCTCAGCAAAGAAGAGGACTAAGGCAAGTTAAAACTAGAGAAACTGCAGATTAAGTTTGAAGCGTAACTTTTAAAAGCAAAGGTGCCTTCAATGATGTTACATTTAGAAGAGACTTTACTATTTCTGCGCTTTGTAAGAACAGATATCAGAAAACATATCTAAAGATATTTTTAAACAAAATTGCTCATAAAGGAAAAAGAAACTGTTTTTTTTAAATATTGCCCAAGATGTGTTCCTAAGTCTATATTTAGTCATTTAAGTAAATCACTAACTGTTCAAAAAAGGCAGAACTGGCACGTCAGTGTGAGCTCGTTATATCCAGCTCTCATCTAGGCCTTTTCATCAGGAGAGTTCAAAGTGCTTTACAAAACGGGTAAGTATCATCCCTCTTTTATATGGAAGCTGAGGCAAATCACCCAGCAGGTTAGTAGCAAAGACAGGATTTTAATCCAGGTCTCCCAAGACCTGTTCAGTGCTAAATGTGGACTTAGAAGTCCAATATTAAAGTACCCATTTTTAAAAATCCTGATTGTAATGCTCATGCCAAATGTCAAGTAAAGCCTTGTATGCATGGCTATGTCTGCCCTAGAGAGCTTTACAGACAAAACTCGTGGCATGTCTACACACAAAATGTGTTTTGTTGACAAAACTGTTGACAAAAAAGCTGTGTAGATGCTCCAGGGGCGGGGGAGGGGGAACCTTTTGTCAACAGAGAGGATCAAAAGAACAATCTGCTTTTATGTGTAGACGCGATCTGTTGACAGAAGTTTTGTCAGAACATCTCATCCGGCAATAACTTCTGTAGACAGATGCTTCTAGTGTAGATATAGTCCACATTATTTACAGCATAAGCAACACATTTCTTAAATGGCTAGATGGCCATTTTCCATTACTCGTTTTCCAATTTTAGCCCAATCTTTACAAACTTCAAAAACAGTAGTAAATGCTAGTTACAATCCCTACAGCAAAAGCAGGACTCTGAAGAACACATTCTTAAAAGCTGGACAGCAGCATGCCTCACTTAAAACAAACCACTTATGACCAGAGAGTTTCTTTTTGCAGACAGAGGGAATTTTCAAAAGAAATTGAGACAAAGAACAAAAAAAGCATCTGTCTGAATTTTCAGCCCCACAAATACTTTTTATTTAATCTACAGTGTGTCACAGTGTGTCAGCTGGTGAGTATTGACGGCAATTCACAAACTGTATATTCAAAAACTGCATATTTGAGTCAAGAGAAGATATGCTGCCTATTTATGGGTGACTATAAAATGACTTGTTGTTATAAAAGTGTATGCTTACAAGCAAAATCATTTTAACCACTTGAGAAAATGCAATAATTATATTACTATCTGGAGAAGCTCAGTGCCATGAGGACTAAAATTTCAACACAGAAATGGAAGAAGGAGGTTACTGCTTGTGCTGGACATTTGTGAGGTACGGCAAGAGCATAACCCAGTTATCACTGATTTCAATGGGAGTCTTTCCATCAAGTCACTGGAGTTTGATGAAGGCTTATGAGCACAACATGAAAGGCAGCTATTCAGAAAAGTTCTGTGTGTGTCTAGAGTAGGGATGAGCAAAGAGGGAGTGGGCTCCCTTGCTATGGGAGGGGTGAAATTTCAAAAAGGGGGCTAAGCATGATTGGCTGCTAGGTCTCAGGTCCATCTCTCTCACTAAAAATGTTGAAATATGTTCTTGTTTTAATGTATGTATATTCACATTTGTATATTGATTAATAAAGTTTTTACATTCTGCACACTTATTTCTTATATGTACCAAAAGGGCTTTTATCCATATGATCATAAGCAAAATTTCCATTGTTTTGGCTTACATTAGATAGGTTGCGGGGGGGCCCTGCTAATTGCAGGGACAAAAAATGGGGCCTGACATAAAAAGTTTGCTAATCCTCAGTCTAGAGCTTCACAGACATTCTGCAACAGCATATAAATGCTGAACTGCAACAAAGGTACTGTGGAACTTGGTACTAAAATTGGTACAGTGACGAATAGATTCAAATATTTTACCAGCTCAATAAACTCCAAAAGAACTTGTCTGAATTAAGCCACATATTTAAAAGTGCTTGGCCCTGAACCAATACAAAATTTCATCCATTTGCCTTACCCACGTTAGCCATAATAGTCAATTCCAGGTGAGACCACTGTTACGGCATATTTAAAACTATGATCCAGAGTGCAGTCCAAACTGCATGCTAAATCCTCATCTTTAGAAAAAATTAAATTTCTGTTCTTTACAGCCAACTGGTATATTTACCTTACACTTTAAAGTAAATATAAAATTATATAAATATGTTTCTTTTGGGTGTGTGCATGAACTGGTTACCTGGGAAACATTTGGGAGATTTTACCTGTCCAACCAAGCCAGCAGACTTTTAGCTGCTCCAATTAGATCCACCACAGAAGTCAGGAAGTCGTTTGGTAATTTTCGGCTGGTCCTACCATCATAGTGACCACTCCTCCTCCTTCCAGTTATAAAGTTCTGCAGATTTTTGGCAGATGCATTTAGCTTGTGAGAAAGGGTTTTTAGATTTTCTGTTTCCAAACCATAGTTCTGCATTTAAAAGAAATGACATGAAAAGAAAGTTAATTCTACACCTCGGCAAAAAGTTCTGAGAAACAATAATAATGCTCTTATACTTGGAAACTTAGCCATTCCTGGCAGTTAAGGTAAGAACATGCCTATTCATGAATGGTTCCCACCCCCAGCATATTCCTTTTAAACAGGACACAGAAAGGAAATGGAAAAAGGAAAAAAAAAACAAAAAACCTCTAATCCATTTTTTAGCCATTTTAAAGTTCAAAATCAGGCCTATCATTTATATAAAATAATTTTATAGGTGCATCTGCTCTAGAAAGTAATTATGTAAAGGTCCTGCAATACTACTCCATGCAGGTGATATGTATGCCTTACCCACCCTCAACAATAACTTACTTTACAGTTAATTCTGTTGTTTTTCAGTGGGGCCGCTTCTCTAGTAAGATACTATTCAGCATCCAAACCTAACCTGTGGTATTCCATGTCATATTTGTGGACTTGTGAAATGAGTGGCTATGTCTACACTAGAGGGTTTTGTCAACAAAACCCAGGAGCCTCCAGATTCCCAAGGTGATCTGTTGACAGTAAATCAACAGAACGCAGCACTTTTACCAGCAGTGTTAACCAGCTCCCCACAAGGCATAAGGCTTCATTTGACAGAGATCTATCAACAGAAGATAGGTCCGGCCGTTCCGGGGAAGGGGGTGGTGGGGGGAGGGCTTCTGTTGCCAGAAAAGGCCTCCAGGGTGCTGCGCAGGTGCCCTGGGGGACATCAGCACTCTCTGGTGCCTGCCTCAGGCCCTTCTTAAAGCTGCGTGGAGCCCAGGAAACCCTGTGGCAGGAAGCTGAGAGCATGGAAGCAGCAGAAACATCTATGGTCCCCCGCACCCTCATAGCCACTCCTTTCTCAAGAGCCCTCGCAGATGGCAGCCAGCCAGCCGCCCCCAGACCTCCCTCCCCTGGCTCTCAAGGGAGCAGTCTGAGGGATCCCAGGAGTCACCCTCCTGGACCAGGCCCGAGGTGCAAGCCCTCCTGGACCTGTGTGGCAAGGAGGAGCTACTCCAGGACACCAAGGCACAGCACCGTAATGCTTTCACCTATGCCCGGTTGGCCACTGCCCTGGCATACGGAGGCCACACCCCCACCCCACAGCAGGTCCAGGTGAAAGTGAAGGAGCTCCAGCAGGACACTGGTCAGCACTCTAGGGCAGGACCCGACAAGTGCCCCATTACAAGGAGCTGCACGACATCCTGCGGGGGTGGACACATCACCTACAACCTGCACCGCTGACACAGTGCTGGAGGACCCCCACTGCATCCAGAGCCCCAGGAGGAGGAGGAGCAGGCCGCCGAGTCCCAACCCGCCCCCCCAGAACCGGAGGCAGACACAGCCTCCAAGGCCAGCAGCAGCGCCGGCCATCATAAGCCTGGAGCTGGTCCCCACCAGCCAGGCCACCTCCTGGGCAACTTCGGAACTGGGTGAGGGTCCCTCCGTTGAGTACCCCGTGCATCACACACCCCAAGACAAGGGAAGTGGGTCCAGAGGAGGCGTACTCTCGTCGTCACCCAGCCAGCTCAGGCAGGACCTCGTGCTGTGGTCCCAGCACGTGGAACCATGTGCAAGGCTGTGTGCAGCTCTAGAGAGGCTGAAATCCATACGGAAGAGTCTGCCTCCTGCAACCATTCCCTGAGCACACAAATACCGTGGGCCCCTTCACCACTGGCTGCCCCCTCTATCCTACACTTTTGGCTCATCACACAATCTCTGCTCTTGGAAAGGTGTTATGACACACAAAAGAGAAGCAATCTAAGAGCTTGTGCATGTCTCCCATCATCCTAGTCAGAGAGCCGTTTCATTCAGAGTCATTCAGCAACTATACATTTATTTACACAGTACAGCTGCACTTTAAATCTATCTGAATAATGCAGAGGGACATAAAATTTAAGGTAAATAAAAATAAATCACACACACACACACACACACACACACACACACACACACACACACACACACACACACACACCTCTCTGACAAACCAGAGTCTTCAAGTCAATCTTATATACTGACATATACCACACATTTTCTAGTCTTAGAGAATTTCACAGTTTACTCTTAATTGTACAGTAGCTGGCTCTTCCTAGCCATACACAAGCCCTTCAGAAGAAACTTAATGGCTGATTAAACTTGCAGTATACTCAGAGCGACAATTTTTCTCTGCTATTTGAAGAGTCTCTACCAATTGTATGATAGACTGATTTAGAGTAGAAATACAAAAAAACCTTTCTATGTTAACATTAAAGTTAAGATGGAAAAAGCAAACCACACTGTATAATGCAGTGAAAGAACTGACAGTAATCAATCACCTCCCTATATCCAGTAAATTAATTAAATACACAAGTTATCACCACCACGGCCAATAAATCACAGAATAAAAATGGATTTGCCATGCCTAGTTGTTGGAGGGACATGATGAGCATAAGACTAGAAACTACGAGAAATAAAATTTTAGTGAATGGTAAAATTGCTGATAAATGCATTTTTCAGGGCATGAGAATTATTCACAAATTCAGGTTCAATTCAGCAAATAAATTTGGCCAGGTTTTGTTTCACATGAAAACTGCGTATTTTGATTATTTTGAACTAAAACAATTCATACCCACGTGCAGTTCTGTTTCATATTTTATTTAAGGTTTTCAAAATGTGAAACACTTGAAAATGCCCCCAACATAAATAAAACACCTGAAAAAAATAATTTCTGCTCCAATGGTTTTGTTTAACCTGAAACAAAAGTGTTTTGGTTATTTTGTTTCAGCTAGGAAAACTGCAAAAAATTCAGCTTCAATTCATACCAAGCCATTTTTTCTCTGAAATTTTAGTTCAGCCCCTAACTCTAAAAAGCTCACTCAGCTCTATTTTACAGACATAAGGAAAAGATGAACTAATTGAAAACCATCTCTTTCTTTTCTGGTCATCTGTCCCAAATGTTTGGCTGAATTCACTACAAACAATGTAGGAAACATGCAAGCAAAACAGTTATACTGGACTAAGACCTGGGATGTGAAATTTTATATAGGTCAGTATGGGTTTTGCAAAGTTTAAACATGATTCCATACCTTTGGCTGGCAAGCAGTATTCCTCAAACTTCAGAGGGACAACTATCTCCATAATGAAATGTTAATATCAAGAAATCATTTAAAATTATATTTTTGAAGACACACACCAACACACTTTCTAGTTCATCGTATATTACCTCCTCATCCTCTTCCTAATAGCAATGCATGTTTCATAGAATCACACACCACCAGAATTAGAAGAGACCACGAGAGGTTATCAAATGCAGTCCCCTGTCCTCACAGAGGGACCAAGAACCTTCTGACCATGCGTGATAGATGTCTGTCTAACCTGCTCTTAAATATCTCCAGGGATGGAGATTCCATAACCTCCCAAGGTAATTTATTCCAGTGTTTACCCACCCTGCCAGTTAAGAAGTTTTTCCTGATATCCAACCTAAACCTCCCTTGCTCCAGTTTAAGCCCATTGCTTTCTGTCCTATCCTCAGAGGCCAAGGAGAACAATTTTTCTCCCTCCTCCTTGTAGCCCTCTTTTAGGTACTTCAAAACCACTATCATGTCCCCCTTAAGTCTTCTCTTTTCTAAACTAAACAAGTCCAGTTCTTTCAGTCTTCCCTCACAGCTCATGTTCTCCAGACCTTTAATCATTCTTGGTCCTCCTCTCTGGACCTTCTCCAGTTTCTCCACATCTTTCCTGATACGTGGTGTCCAGAACTGGACATAACACTGCAATTGAGTCCTAATCAGCACTGAGTAGAGCAGAAGAATGATTCCTCGGGTCTTGCTCACAACACTCCTGTTAATGCATCCCAGCATCATATTTGCTTTTTTTGCCACAGCATCACACTGTTGACTCATATTTAGCTTCTGGTCCACTATGACTCCTAGATCACTTTCTGCAGTAAAGAAAACCATAGATATAACGGAGTAATGCGGGGGAGGGGTGTCCATTAAAACTGAATGTCCACTACATCAGAGGCTGTACTCTGAGGGTTTGCTCCTCCGGCTCCCAGCCATACACATTCTGCCCTCAACATGTCAGCTCCTAGGCTCCAAGTCTCCCATACTCAGGGCACAGCTTGGGGGCTCCTCTAGCTCTGAGCCGCCGCTACCACTGTATCTCTCCCCCACCCACCGGGGCTTGGATCACGTCCACAGATCTCAGTAGCGCGGGGGCAGATGTGGCAGCAGCAGCTCTCCAAGCCACAGCCAGGGACCCCACAGCCCCAGCAGTCTCAGCTGTGGGACCCTGCTGCTGTGGCAGCTCCAGCCACTGCCACAGTGGTTCCAGCTGTGGCCAGGGACCCTGTGGAAGCAGCGGTCTCAGCCGCAGGGGGACTGATGGCATCCCTGGTGAGTAGCCATTGATAGTACTATAGAGTACAGTACTGTACGCTACTTCCTTTGAGGGGGGAGCCTAGCAGACATCCGTTCTTACCCATGTCCAGTAAAATGAGGTCTCTTTTAGTGAAGGTTTACTGTACTCCTTCCCAGACAGTTGCTTCCCATTTTGTATGTAGGAAGCTGATTGTTCCTTCCTAAGTGGCGTACTTGGCATTTGTCCTTATTACACTTGTCAGCTTATTTACCTCAGACCATTTCCCTAGTTTGTCCAAATCACTTTGAATTATGACCCTGTCCTCCAAAGCAGATGCAGCTCCCAGCTTGATATCATCTGCAAACTTAATAAATGTATGCCAATATATGCCAATATCTCTATGCCAATATCTAAGTTGTTGATTAAGATATTGAACAGAACCAGTCCCAAAACCGAGCCCTGAAGAACCCCACTTGCTATACCCTTCCAGCATGATTGTGAACCATTAAAAACTACTCGCAGAGAATGGCTATCCAGCCAGTTATGCACTCATCTTATAGTAGCCCCATCTAATCTGTATTTGCGTAGTTTATTGAAAAGAAGATCATGTGAGACAAGTGAGACAATATCAAATTACTTCCTAAAATCTAGATATACCATGCCCACTACTTCTCCCTTATATGCAACTTGCTATCCTATCAAAGAATGCTATTAGATTGGTTTGCAATGATTTGGTTTTTATATATCCATGCTGGCTGTTACCTGTCACATTATTTTCTTCCAGATGTTTGCAAATGAATTCCTGAATTTTGTGCTTATTTACCTTTCCCAGCACAGAAGTTAAACTGACTGGTCTGGAGTTTCCTGAGTTCTTCTTATTTCCCTATTTACAGATGGGCACTACATATGCCCTTTTCCAGCCTTCTAGAATCTCTCCAAACTTCCAGGAGTTTTCACAGACAATAGCTAAACGCTCACATACCTTCTCTATCAGCTCCTTCAGTATTTTAGGATGTGTTTTATCAGGACCTGGTGACTTGCAGACATCCTACTTTACTTTTAACTTGTTCTTTTTTTATTTTATCTTCTAAATCTACCCCCTTCCTACTAGCATTAACCATTCCTTCATCAGACTTCCTGGTGAAAACTCAAACAAAGAAGTCATTAAGCACGTCTGCCATTTCCAAGTTTTCTTATAGGTTACATCTACACTAGCCAAAAACTTTGAAATGGCCACGCAAATGGCCATTTTGAAGTTTACTAATGAAGCACTGAAATACATATTCAGCGCTTCATTAGCATGCGGGTGGCCACGGCACTTCGAAATTGACACAGCTCGTTCAGACGGGGCTCCTTTTCGAAAGGACCCCGCCTACTTCGAAGTCCCCTTATTCCTATGAGAAGATAGAAATAAGGGGACTTCAAAGTACCTGGGGTCCTTTCGAAAAGGAGCCCCGTCTGGACGAGCCGCGTGGCGGCGAACCGCATCAATTTCGAAGTGCCGCGGCCGCCCGCATGCTAATGAAGCACTGAATATGTATTTCAGCGCTTCATTAGTAAACTTCAAAATGGCCATTTGCATGGCCATTTCGAAGTTTTTGGCTACTGTAGACACAGCCATATTGTTTCTCCCTCCTCACTGAGCAGTGAGCCTACCATGTCCTTGGTCTTCCTCTTGCATCTAATATATTTATAGAATGTCTTCTTGTCACCCTTTATGTGTCAAGCTAGTTTGAGCTCGTTTTGTGCCTTTGCCTTTCTAATCTTGCTCCTGAATACATGTATTGTATTGTTTGCTTATATTCATCCTTTGTGATGTGTCCTAATTTTCACTTTCTATATGACTCATTTTTAATTTTGAGATCATGCAAAATCTTCTGGCTAAGCCAAAGCAGTCTTTTTCCATACTTTCTATCTTTCCTACACAGTGGTATAGCTTGCTCTTCGGACCTTAATAATGTCCTTTGAAAAACTGCCAGTTGTTTTTCCTCTTAGTTCTTGCCTCCCATGGGCCCTTACCTATGAGCTCTCTGAGTTTACCAAAATTTGCCTCCCTGAAGTCCACTGTGTGTTCTCCCTTCTACCAGTCCTTAGAATCATGAACTCTTATGATTTCATGGTCACCTTCTCACAAGCTGTCTTGCACTTTCAAATTCTCAACCAGTTATCACTATTTATTAAACTCAAATCTAGAACAGCTTTTTCCACCTTCTGAAATAAAAATGTCTTCAGAGCAGGCTAAGAACTTATTGGATAGTCTGTGCCTTGCTGTGTTAATTTCCCAATGTAAGTCGGGATAGTTGAAGTCCTCCACTACCACCAAATCCAGAGCTTTGGTTGATTTTTGTTAGTTCAGAAAAAGTGTCATTCACCTCTTCTACCTGGGTAGGCGGTCTGTAGGTGCTCTCAATGTATCTGTCTCCTACGTTCATCCACCTCAGTCCAGGCATTCACATTTTTAATATATGAGACAACAGTTCCTCCCTGTATACCCTGCCTATCCTTCCTGGGTAAACTGTGCCCTTGTATACTAATATTCCAATCATGTGTATTATCCCACCAAATCTTTGTTATACACCAATTATGTCATAGTTGTGTTTATTTATTAGGACTTCAAGTTCTTCCTTTTTATTACCCATACTTCATATATGTGTACATAGGCATCTAAGATATTGATTTGCTTTTGCCTCCCAGTTCTTCCTAGTTCTTCTTTTTAATCTGCTGTTATAGCCCATGATCCCTCCCATTTCCAACCCAACTCCCAGGTCTGCAGGTTTTTTACCTTCCTGTGGGCTTTGGTCACCTGTCCCTGTCAAACCTTGTTTTAATGCTTTCCTTTTCGAGTCTGCAACCACATATTGTCTTTCCCTTCCTCAGAAGGTGAACCCCATCCCTACTTAGCAGTCCTTCTTGGAATAGCATTCCGTGGTTGAGGAAACCAAAATGCTCCTAGTGACACCATCTTCACAGCCAGGCATTCACCTTGAGGATGCACCTGTCTCTGCTTGGGCCTTTACCTTTGACAGGAAGGATTGAGGAGAACATCACCCATGCTCCCAACTCCTTCACCAATACTCCCAGAGCCATGTAGTCACTCTTGATCTACTCAGCGTTACACCTTGCAGTATCATTTGTGCTCACAAGAATGCGTGACATGGGTAGTAATCACCAGCCTGATTAATCCTCGACAATGCCTCCATAACATCTCGAATACAGGCCCCAGGCAGGCAGCATACCTCCTGAGATGCCATGTCAGGGTGACAGATGGGTGCCTCCATACCCCTCAGAAAAGCGTCTCCGACCACCACTACCCTATGTTTCCTCCTCGTAGTGGTGGCAGCAGACCTCCCAGCCTTGGGGTACAAGGCTTCCCTTCTTCTGTAGGGGTTGACTGCTCATCTCCTGTATCTCCCATATCCAGAATGGCATAATGGTTTCCTAGTACCACAGTAGGAGGGTTGGGAGCAGGGAGGGAGTACCACCTGCTGCAAAAAGTGACCAGCTGCCAGTGTCCCCCTGAGCTATCTCCTCCTCCATGGATGGTGCGTCAGTACTATTTTGTGGTGGGACAGCTATCTTACCCTCAGCGGTCTCCACATGAATACTGTCCAGGAATTGCTCATGGATTCTGATACTCCTAAGCCTGGTCACCGCCTCCTGTAGCTCTCCCACCTACTTCCTAGGAGATTATACCAGCAGACACCTTTCACATTGCACGGCCTGGATTTCAGTGAATGGGAACTGCAAGTCACAGACCCTGCAAAACCACACCAGGGTCTGGTAGAGGCATCCATGATCAGGAGGTCTGTCCGACTACAGGTACATGTAGAGGAGACAGAAGCAGTGCTGGCACAGGTGTGGCAGGTCTTCCTAACTATAGTAAAACTCCCTTTATCAAACTTCCCTGTCTACAGCCGCCTGTCCACTCTGCTTCTGGCTTTTAAGGCCTGCTCACCTAGGTCAGGCCTACCCCATTGCTAGCCACATAAGGGAAGTTTTATGTTTTATCAGCGCAATTCTTCAGACAGCGCATCTGAACTTTTTCAAACCCTTAAGACTCTTTCTTTAGAGAATTATTTTTCAAAATAGAATTTGTGCTTGAAAACTGGACATAAATAATACTACTATTATTGCGCTGCCTTAAATGTACATGTTGAAAGTTCTAAGTGCAACACTATACAGGGACTATCAACTCCCTGATCCATCAAGGACTGTACCAATGGCTTTTTCACTTTTTCTTCTAGGGTACTACATCTTCAATACATCTCCATTGCCATGCTATTTTACTTGAAATATCGCAGAGGTGGAAAAAGTACCCAAGAAGTACTCAAGTAAAAGTGCAGCTGCTTTTGAGGAGGGACGTGCTTAAGTACAAGATGCTATTATCCCTCTGGAATACTACAGTAATCCCTCAAGGTATGCCAGGGTTGCGTTCCATGCAACCCTTGCATACCTTGAATTTCACATAAGTCAGGGAGGGCTTGGGCGATGGGTTGGAGCCCTGGGAGCGGGGTAGGGGGCACCTGCAGCTGCCACTTCCCCACGGCTCTGGGCAGGGGATGGGGGTTTTAGCCCACATGGCTGCCCGCAGGGGAAAACAGCTAGGTGAGCTGAAAGCCTTCCCCGTGCCTAGCACCACTCTCAGAAGGCTGAAGAAGGGGATCTTAGCCTGCCTGGCTGCCCGCAGCTGCAGGAAGTTAGGCAGGCTGACAGCCCAGAGGCTTCACATTGTGCAAAACTCGTGTTAATGCAAGTTTTGCACAACGTGAAGCCACGTAAAATGAGAGTTTACTGTACTTGAGAAAAGTACACACACATACGTACACATCACATCACCTCTAGATTGTACTCAAGAATCCAGAAGTGAAAGCAGCTGTACTTTCACTCGCATAACTTTTTGGATACTTTTTCCACCTCTGGCAATAAGTAAACAAACAAGTCACTATCTTGAAACTGGAAACATCTAAGAGTAACACCACCACTAACAAACATTAAGACGAAGATGCAACCATAAACAAAAGTACCTTTGCTCTTGAGATTTTTGTTTAAACCAGCTAACAAATCTTTATAGCTGAACTCAAAAAATGTAAATTACTTATATGTTGTTGCAAGGGGAGGGGTGAAAAATTACAGCATTCTGTCAGTCTGGTCGAGGTGATAGGACACTAGACTGAGATTTGGTATGCTTTAGTTCTATTTATGGCTCTGGCGCTGACCCTTTAAGGCCATCTGGAGAAGTCACTTCATCTCTCTTTTCTCCCTGACCCCCTTTCGCTGTCTTACCTATTTAGGCTGTAAATGTTTTAAAACAATTACGTGCATCTACATTGTACAATGGTATTAAAACCAAGGTTTAGGTATTGATTTCTACTATAATGCATAGAATTAAACTAATAATGATATGCATTGTTCCTCCATTCTTCACTTTTACATCAAGGCATACAGGCTTAGAGTAATATTCTTAATACTCTGTTGTTACATTTGAATGATGAGGGAAAATGCCATACAGATTTATAAAAAAACACTTAGAAAATTCACTACTATGAAAACTCAGGGCCATGAGTTAAAGTTTCCCATTATGACTATTTAAAGATTGTCTATATTTCTCGTCCATCTCTCTTCACTGGCATGGATGGGGGAGGAGAAATAAAATGGTAAAACAAGGAAATCTGTTGCTTTTATAGTGCCATCACTAACCATCATTTAAAAAAATCAGTCTGGAGCACATCCTATTTCAGAACTATTTTATATCAGTAATGTACTCTATTTCAATGAAATATCTCCCCAAAATAGAATCTAGGTATAAAAAGAAGTGTGAATATAGATATATCAAGTTTCTGCAAAAAATATCCTTTTGCACAGATGCACTTATTAAAACCCCATTATGTTAAAAAAATAAATAAATAAAAAATTACCTTTAAAGCAGAGGCCAAACAAACAAGTCCCTTCCCCATCCCCTGCCCCACTAGGCTAAATTAAAAAAAAAAATGTGCACGTTAAGCTTTGAAAAACTTGTCCAGGGTAGTAACTCCCAAGTCAGATCATAATTTAAACTTAGAAATGCAACACCAATGCGGTTTTCCAAGTGACACTATGCATTTATTTTCAAGCATTATAAAAAGACATGATTGCATGCTTTGAAAAATATTATGCTTCCATAATCCAAAATAAAAACCAACCACTGAAGAATTACCAGAGATTAAACAAGTTCAGAAATCCCTTTTCATAACTGAAAGGCATGAATGACTGAACTGCATGGCAACAGGAGTTACCCTAATCATACCACAGCAGCACTGGCTCCAATGAAGTCTTCCAGAACAATCAGAAAACAAGATCCTGAGGAAGCTAAATTTAACAGAAACCTACATAGCTTGGCAGCAGGTGTTTGGTAAAGTTTGTGGGGTCTATTAACAGATATGTAATTGCTTTTCTATATTTTCATATGGCAGTTTGAGAGTGATGAACTCCTCAAATTGACAAGAATCAGCATCAATCACAGAGGGCAAGGGAACAGCCTACTCATTTTGCCTGCAAAAGCTCTGTGCCATTTTATACCTTAAGGGGGAAAGCTGAATGAACCCCTTTGGACTAGCTTGAACACAAGTGCTTAACTATCAAAACAAAACAAAAAAGCCCATTTAATAAACATAAACCTAAGAAAAAACCGTAACATTTGCTAATAGGCTAAAACACTTCACACCATAGCATAAACAAAAATACAGTCTCACATGTATTCAGAGGCTAAAGCATTTCACACCATAGCATAAAAAAAAACTAAAAAAGCTGAATGTTCCAAACTGGCATACAGCTATAGAGTTATTCCTACCATATCTACCTGTTCTACAAGTGTATCAGTTTAAAGCTGCTGAGATCTAAGCCTCAGGCCCAATAGCAGTTTCTCAGACCTTTAAAATAGATGCGCAACTACGATCCTCCGACACTGGCACTAGTGCCCTGATGTCTTCGAGCACATCTGAGCCCTGATCTACCCTAGGAAGAAAAAAATCGATTCAAGATACACAAATCCAGGCATGAGAATCGCGCAGCAGACATCAACTTATCTAAAATCAATTTTTGCCACCACCCATCCAGAGGGAAGTCAACAGGAGAAACTCCCCCATCAAGTTCCCTTAGTCTTGCAACTGCCAAGAGTACTGGGGTCAAGGGTGGTGCCATGACAGTTGGATTTAGCCCTCCCCACTAGGTATGAAAATCGAACCCAGGAAGATCGACCACCAATAAGTCAAACTTTCCGTAAGTGTAGACGTACCTTGATATCAACATCACTGCATATCATTTACAAACATACAGGGTAGAAGATGGATCATATGGCCGCCTTACATAATTTCCTCAACCATTGCCTCTCTCCCTTTACCACACACAGTTGCTGCACTCCATGTGGAGCAAATTTACATATTCATTGACCAGAGTGGCTCTGCTGCCATGTAGATTCATTTGAATTCTCTAGTAGGCAACTGAGAATCCCATTGTGTGTCCCAACCAGTAAGGTTGCTCCTGACCTGCAAAACCCTTCATCCCTTTATAGTAGATGTCACAAAAGGATATCATTTTCCCTCGAGGACAAAAATCCAGAAACGCCTGTAAAATTGTTCAGTTTGGGTGAAAAATAAGCATTACCCAAAGCACAAATATAGGGCTACTCTCTTTAAGGCAAAAGGAAAAACAGGAACAAGACCAGGAGAGGAGAATATACAGAACCCCACTGATCTGTGATGTACTGAGCTGCTGTCTCCCACCTGGAGAAGGTGGCAACACAGCAACAGGATTGCCAGGTATCCAGTTTTCAACCAGAACACCTAGTTGAAAAGGGACCCTAGTGGTGTAACAGGGCTACAAGTTGGTTCCCTGCCTGCCTGGAATCCACTTAGTTCCAGGAAGTAGTTCATAAATCTGGCTCCTTGGCACAGGGGCAGTCATGAGGACTCCGTGTGCTGCCTCCACCCAAGTGCCGGCTTTGCAGCTCCCACTGCAGGGGCAGGGAATGCCTGCAGGCAGCTCACAGAGCCCCCTGGCTCCTCCGCCTAAGCAACAGACATGCTATCCACTTTCAGGAGGCACCTGAGGTTAAGTGCTACCCTACTGAAGCCCACACCCCAACCTACAGCCGCAACCCTGATCCCTCTCCCACACTCTGAACCCCTCATCCTCAGCTCTGTCCCAAACCCCACACCCCTAGACAGAGCCCTCACCTCCTTCCACATTCCAAGTGAGTGAAAGTGAGTTAGGATGGGAGAGGGTGAACAACAAAAGGAGGGGTGATGCCTCAGGAAAGGAACAGGGCAGGACAAGGGTGTTCAGTTTTGTGCAGTTAGAAAGCTGGCAACCTTAACCAGCAGCAGCAGCAGCTGACAACGAGTGAGTGAGTGAGCGAGCAAGCGAACGAGCAGAAGGAGAATTTCTCCACCTCTGGCACATATCTGTCACTACACCTAAAACATTTTTAAATACAAAGATAATTGTGGACCTTCTGAAAAAATGTTTTAGCTTAAATCATCAAGACAGTTTTTTGAAAATATGAACGCTGAAGTCTGCATGATAACTAAACTACATCCTAAATAAAGACAAATTTAGGAATGTAACTTATCTATTATCCCTGACATTTCTCAAGGATATGAGTAACAGTTACAATGATGAACTGAATTATTATTTTATCCATTCTTTGAATGAGGCAATGTCCTGTGGAAAACATTCTATCTAATTGTACAATTAAAGACTACATCATAATGCAAATGCACAGGGGGCTGAGTAAAGGTTTCATGAACAATCTTAACTTCAACTTCTGAATGCTGGACTTCGCAGTATTAATAATGTTCTTTTTTCAAACAATAAATTATGTTAAAAGGAAGCAAACAAATTCCACCATGTGGGATGCTGACACCACATGGTACATCATCTAGATTTACATCTTTCAATACACAAATCTCTACCAATTGATGTTACAGAATAGATGGAAGCTATAGTAGTAGGCTGTTAGCCTCTTTGTGGAGCTGTCAATAGACAAAAGATGAGATACATACTTTGCTAGTGAGATTTACCAGAGAAGGTGAAGACTCAATTTCTGAGCCCAGTTGTAGGTTCTGGAGGGGAATGTGTTCTCTAGTGCAGTGTTAATGAAGTACCCCTTTTTAAAACACAATTATATGTACCCCCAGACTTCTCTTCTGTACCCCTAAGGGTACATGTACCACTGATTAAGAAATATGGTCCTACGGTAATCTGAGGTGTTGAAACAAGTGCCATTCAAACTTTCCTGTCTCCTTCCTGCTCTAGTTTATATAACCCTCCCTTCTCATGTTCATCCTTCCATCACATTTCTCACTCTCTTCATTTCAGTCTGGTTGCCTCTTTTTCAACCTCACTGTCTGGGGGCTAGAATGGGATAACTGAAAGCACAGAAGAGAGTCTGCCTGCTCTACATTCCTGTGCCCAGTATCACAGAGGACCCAGACAGCCAGGAGAAGCAATCGTAGTGAAAGTCCTGCTCAGCCCCTGGAGCCCTCGGCTGGAGAATGTTCAGTTCATTGGCATATATGGAGCACACTCAATACACTCAGATTCTATGGAGAAGAATTTTGCTGCTAAACTGCACAAGTCTCTACTGAGCATATGCAGTCTGAGATTTACAGAGTCTTAAAACTTGGCAAAATTTGCATAATTTTTACATGGACAGTGCCCTAACTCCACCTTGCAAATTTCGAGTCTGCTGCAGAGCAAGGAGATATTTAATGAAATGGTTGCAAAATGTGTACATGTGTGTTTTAACATAGGCAAACAATATTTTTCCCAAACTTCATTCTCAGAAATGCCTGAACTGTTCTGTCTGAAACAAAAAACAAAAACAAAAAAAAGCCTGAAGCAGACAGCATTGAAAATGTCAGCCCAAATGGTTAGATATTAGAAAAGTTATAAACCTAAAAACAACTGAAAATAAGTTCTTCTTATTGTAAGTATTGGCCACCCTTGATCACACCCTTAACCAGCTCCCTGTATAATATATTTCTCAGCCCCTGCAACCTCTCCCAGGATCCTTAAATGCCAGTGCAAACACTGTTAGGCACGTCAGTCTACAGTGTATAAATTATGCTGTTCTGTAAGTGTACAGTGTGTGCTCATCACACTTTATTTTCATAAATACAAACCATTCCAAAAGACTTCTTTTGTTGCTGAAAGACAGAAGGTGACTGAGGTAAAAATTTTATTGGAACAACTTCTAATGATGGAAGAGACAAACTTTGAAACTTCACAGAGGTCTTCTTCAGATAACCAGAGTGTCACAGAGTGACACAACTAAATACAAGGTACAGCAGACAGTAAAGCATAAAGAGAAACACATGTTGCAAAACACCTAAAATGAAGTAGGCAATTAACACCTGTACAATTGCAAGAAAAACAAACAGTTAGGTTACAAATTATTGTAATGAAACATAAAACCAAGCTCTGCTGAGACTGTGATTTTTAGTGTGTAGCAGGAGTTATGAATTTAAATTTCCCGCCTTGTCTTTTGAAAGTGACGTACAGATTTTCTTTGAAGACAAAGACTAAGAGGTCAGATATGTAGCGATCATACTGAAAATTATTTGCCCATAACTAAACATTTTTGTCTTCTATCATTTTTCTGTTTGAGGTCATTCAAGAACATGATTGCTTGGTTCCACCTACATAGCTGCAGTCGGAGCATTTAATGCACTGCTTGAGGTACACCACGTTTTGACAAGCTCATGCAGGACCCTGAAAGATGTGTTGTAGAATGTATGGATCACTGTAGCAGTAAAGATGTGTCCACAGGTGTTAAAAAAGAGCAAAAGGAAGTTTTTCTTCACACGGAGCACGGTCAACTTCTTGAACTCTTTGCCAAAGGATGTTATGAAAACCAGGACTTTATTAGAGTTCAAAAAAGAACTAGATAAATTAATGGAGGTTAGGTCTATCAATCCGTATTAGCTAGAATGGGTGGGAATGGTGGCCCTGACCTCTGTTTGTCAGGGGCTGGAAAGGGACAGGAGAGGGATCATTCAACGACTACCTGTTCTGTTCACTCCCTTTGGGACATCTGGTATTTGCCATTGTTGGAAGACTGCATACTGGGCTAGATAGACCTTTGGTCTGACCCAGTATGGCCGTTCTTACGTTTTGCATCTCTTGTTTTGGGCAGGGCTGATGCTGCTTTGCATTGGTGTGTGCTGATTAGTAGGGAACTTGCTTTTGACAATGACATTGGGATTTTTTGGGGGAGGAAAGGGAGGGCACACTTTGTTTGAAGGCCAAAAAAGAAGTTTTAGGAAGGATTTCTTTCAGAATGCAGTCCCCATCAAACATAGCTTAGAATTGTTTGCAGATACTTCATGACATTCCTTATAATTAGCAGTTTGTCTCAAACTGTAATTTAGCTTTGAGCCATCTGGATACCTTTTCCAGACCTAAAGAAGAGCACTGTGAAGTTTCAAAGCTTATCTCTTCCACCAACAGAAGTTGGATCAATAAAACATATTACTTTGCCCATCTTTTGTCTGTCCTTTCTTCAGATCAACTTACTTACAACATCTGTCTTATTACTAATATTTGCTTTGAGATTTTGTTGACTGAAAACCAACCTACATTCAAGTGACTGCAATGTTGATCAGTACTACCCTGACAAGGAAGTGCTAGAGTGAGGGAAAGCAATTCTCCACTACTGGGACTTTGAGGCTACGGTTACACTACAGCACTCTGCCAACAGAAGTCACTGTAGGAAGAGATTTCCTGACAAGACTTCTGTCGACAGAGTGCAGCCACACACAAAAGCCAATTGGAAGAGTGCTCTGCTCTGTCAACAGAGCAGCCAGGCTGTCCAGCTGCTCTCTCAACAAAACAGGCACCTGGAAGCACAGCAGACAGGAATGCCCATTGTTCTGGATGCCTTGTCGCTCGAGAGAAGCCAGCCCCCCACCCACCCCGCCAGAAGAGCTGACAAAACGTACTTTTTTTGTTGACAGAACCTGTTGACAAAATGCACTCCTCCTCATCTGAGCAAGGCAGAAGGTTGTCGGTGAACGTGCTGGGTTCTGTCAAGATACTGTTGACAAATCCCGTTTTGTGTGCAGATGCTCCACTAGTTTTGTCAACAAAACTGGGGTTTTGCTGGCAAAACTTGCTTGTGTAACTGTGGCCAGAGTTTCCCATAAGTGATGCTCTTGGTCCCAGCAATCCATCTGTACTTTTCAGATAGCAATTTCTATACCACAGAACTCTCTACTGGGAATCAGAAAGGCTTAGACACTAAAGATTATCACTAATAAAACATTTATAGAATTATTTTGTTAGTTTAATTCTACCGGAGTCCACAAAACAAGCATTAATTGCCCCTATTTTTCTTTGTTCTTTCAATTAGATCCCTGTGGTCCTAGTGAGCTACCTGCTCTCATTCCTCTATGATTTAGTATGTCAGAATACCACTGTGAACATCACACCCAGTTCTCAAATGGATACGTTAAAAGTAGTAGTAAAACCGCTGGCTTTGCCATAAATGTGACACCAGTTTAAAATCTGTTATTCCATAGCGGACAGCTTTAAATACTAATGCTTTGAATGGATGTGCACCTTTGAAAAATTCCCCCAACTCTCAGAAGCACCTTACACCAAAAGCAACTGCCAAAATTTAATTAACTGGTTAATTGATGAATTTAATTAATTCAGGTCTACAAAACAGATTGTAAACACCTTATATTCACATGGAGAGGGGGAAAGCAGGTTTGTGCACAGGCCTGCTTCTCCACAGAAAGGGAAATAGGATATCACAGTGCCCTCCTCCCTGCTATACAGCCTGAGGCATGTGTGTGGGGAAGGGAGGGAAGCTGGGTGGACCAGGAGAAAACTGAACAAGCCAAAGGCAAAGGCAATCATCCCCACTGAAGGTTTGGGCTGTGTTATCTCTCCCTGCAGAACCCCCTCCCAGGAGTCCTGCCTTATGGGGCCATAAAGAGTTCCTAAGTGACACTGCTCCAATGTTCAGGTAGGGTTTTATCCACTGGCGCCACTGGAGCTATGTCTCTTAGGAACGCTCTGGGTGTGTCTACACGTGCACAGCATTTCGAAAAGACCGGCCCTCTTTCGAAAGAAGAAGGGGAGCGTCTGCACATGCCATGCACGCTTTCAATGTGAAATCAAAGGAACGCAGCCTAGACATTGAAAGCTGGACCCCGATCCCATACAGGAAGAGCGCCACCCATTGAAAAACAACATCGAAAGAAGGCACGTGTAGATGCGCCACAGTCCGCTCTTTCGAAAGAGGATTCCTCCACGACGGTGCCCAGCCTGAGCGTGGAGACGCTCTGCCCTGCCAAGCAGAGCTCTATGACCCGTACATCCGGCTGCTCTTAAAGCCGCACAGACCCAGAAGCCCCGTGGCAGGAAGCTGAGAGAAGGCAAGCTGCAAAAACACAAGCTCCAGGCAGCACGCCCTCTCAGCTGCCCCCAACAATGACTGGAGGCACATGGCCAGTGCCCAGCAGTCCCCCAAACCCCAGGGTCCCCCCTCGGAGCCACCACAGGGCTCCCAGGGGTCTGTCCCTGAAAAAAAGAAAAGGGGTCCCTCCTGGATGGACTGTGAACTGAGAGACCTCCTGGGCCTCTGGAGGGAAGAGGTGAAGGGGGCCCTTTAAGGAGGAGGCTGGCTGTGCCCCCCGGAAGGGCTTGGCAGCCACGCAACCCCATCCACAGCATCTCTGCCTCCCTTCTTTCGAAAGAGCTCTCGTATGAGTGTGGATGCTCTCTTTCGAAATAATGGGAAGGGGTCTTCAAAAGAGTGGGTCAGAACTGCGATGCACCTTTGCTATGTGGTCATGTTCTTTCGAAAGACGGTATATCGATTTCCAAATTTCGATTTTGCTCTTTGAATGGTGGGCTCCCGTGTAGACACAGCCTTTATGGCCTCATCTGCCACTAGCAGACACAATCCCATTCCTGAACACATCCCTTCTACCATCCTTTGGGAATCCATCAGGTTTACTTACCATCTCCATGGCCTTATTCCCAAGGGAATGAAGGCTGGAGAGAAATGCATACTGAGGAATCTCTGCAAATTAGATTTGTTTACTAATAACAAGCAGACCTGTAGCACCTTAGAGACTAACATGTTTATTAGATCATGAGCTTCCATGGCTAAACCCACTGCATCAGAAAAACCTCCTCACTGAGGTGTTCATCTTGTGAGGACCCTAACCTATGGTTTCTCTTTCCACTACACCTTATAAAAGCACTAACTTTTTGAAGTTACATCTGAGCGCTATTGAAAATAAGTTTTTTATTTCCTTAGTTTATTGACAAATTAGGAAGCTCAAATCAAAGATGGGAAAGAACAGCCATGTGAATGCAACCATAGCTTGTAAAGGCCAATAATAAAAGAGAGAAACAAAATTTAGTCCTATTTATTGGCATGTTTTTAATCTTCTCTCAGTAGCACAAGGGTGTTTAAGTTTAATGTCCACCATTATTAACAAATATAATTTTGAAGTCTAACTAGTGACAAAGGTAGGTAAAAAAAAAAACCTTCTGTCTCAGAACTGGCTTTGGAAGGTAAGATAAAGACAAAAAGCTTACTTTTCAAAGGACTCATTTTTGGGTTAAGTAGCTATATTTTCCATTCATTTGCATAAAATGTCTCGTAGTGACAGCTAATTGGATAAGGGGGCACATAAATATTTTCTCTGGCAAATCACAGTGATACCTTTTCTGCAGTAATCCTCAGGACTGATAAATTTGAATGCACGGAACACAACAGAGTTCTGGAACTGGCCACAGCAATTTTACCAACTCTGCAATCTTCACAGCCAACAGGCAGTTCCCCATTCAGTCACTCTCACAGTCAACCAAAACCCAATTGCTGACATTTCTGATAGTAGTCAAATCCCCCATTACTATTACCTATCCCTTCCTAACAGGGATCTCCTTCCCTGGAGAGGTATTCTCAATGCTAGAGGCTACCACAACATCATCTAGAAGAAGGGTCTCAACTTTGAAACAGTTTCTCTCCATGGCAGCTTGACATTCTCCAAAACTTTTGTCTTCCTCTACAGCACAGAGGTCAAACAACTGGAGATGAACTGCTCTACAATGTCCCTGAAAATCTCATCTTCACATCTCTCTGTCTCCCTTAGCTCTTCTATCTCAGTCACTCTGGTCTCAAGAGCCTGTATCCTGTCTCAAAAGGTAGGGTGACCATCCATCCTATCTTTGGCGGGATGGTCCCGTGTTTGGCAGGTTGGTCCCATATTTGGGATGCCAAAATGTCATCCCTACTTATTTTTTAAAAAGGGACTAATTGTCCTGTATTTGGGCCCTGCCCCAGCTGAGCTTTTCCATGTGCAGCTGCTAGCCGGAGAGCACGTAGGTCACTTTCCCGAGCCTCAGGAAAGTGGGGGAAGCAGGAAGCATGTAGGCCGTGCTGCTTCCCCAGGGCTCCTGGGGAGTGCTGGGGGCTACCGCTTGCCCGGCGCTTGGGGCAGGCTGACGGCTGCCGCCTCCTTCCTGAATCCCCAGGGTTTGGTGGAGCTGGGAGGAGCTGCCCCTCCCCCCATATCTCCCTGTCCTGTATGTGTGACAAGAAGATATGTTCGCTCTACTCAAAGGGTCTTGAGCTGCTTACACTGAATTCACATATATGCCACCTGCTTACAAGGCAGGTAATCATCTAGTACTTTTATACCACACTCATTACCATCATTTTTTAATACTTCAAAAATTTAAGTGAACTTCAGAATATTTCTAGGGTGACTGAGTTTAAACACAAGTAATTGATTAATCTTCCTTCTGCAACACTGCTGCAAAGGAGTGAGTCATTCATTACGTTTTGCTTGCAGTGAGGTCATTGCATTGTCTTTCAGACATGAGCTTCACAATTATGGATCTATTTGATAGGAAGTTGTGCCTCCTGTGCATAAGAAAATTGGCATAGGTCCACTGAAATCCAGCTGTTATGGGAGGTAATGAATGAACTGGTTCCTCATTTAATTTAGGTCAGTCCCTTGAAGGTGGATTGAAGAGAAGGATTAAAACCTTGATTATGATCCCATGGTATTTAACCAGTCAATAAACGAGGACGAGAACTAGATGATGTGCTCTTTGAGGACTGTATTATGAAACAGATGAGCTGCTAAATCAGTTAGGCACTGCAGCACTGGACACAGCAATGTCTTTTAAAGACCTAGGTCTTCACCTTTTAGATTATGTCTACCCTATCCTCAAATATTTGTTTTTTATTATGTCTCAGTCTAGGGTTCCTCCCAATAAGGCTCAAAGGACTACAGAAGAAAGCGCACACCTGTAGAAATCAAGTTAAGAGTTACTACTATCTAAGAATTGCCCAAGCATTGATAGAAACAACAGTAAAAAGGGCCAGATTTCTTCAATAGTCTTAGAAAACTCAGAGCTACTGCAGACTTTCACAAGAGAACATCCTTGGTTCTGCTACAGAAACTTCTCTTTTTCCCTGTGTGTAAACTAATAAATTAATTAAAATTAAATGTATATCACTGATATATGTTTTGCCACATATAGTAGTAAAATGAGGAACTTGTTGGAATCTAATATTATAATGTGTATAAAAGAGAAGCCAAATGTAAGTGACACAGCACAGGGAAAACTATTGTAATCTGTAATGGCAGGGTTCCCAATACCTAATCCTGCCAATAAAGGAGTTGCCTTCATATCAATTATATATCATTTTAAGTGGCAACGTGAAGCAGTAAGTGTAATATTAGCAGAAGATTCTTGATTGCAATAAATGAGTTGTGAAAGAGGCAGTAAATAAAAGGACCTAAAACCAAATAGTGTGTTTACAGAGATATTTGACCACAAAGTGAAATAATTGGAAATGTAACTGTTTAGTTAATGCATAGACTTAGCTTAAGTTAAACAAGAAGAACAGGAATTGAAGACTTAGACAGCTGTTCCAGCCAGCTGGAGAACAACAGTTATTGAAGTGACTTTGCATTGTACACTGGACTTTTAAAATGAATTTACAGAGCACCCAAGATTAGAGAGGGACTTTGCATAAATTATATGAACTTTTCAGCAGCTACCACACTGCTGACAGAGGAAGTGTACCTTGAGCAAACATTACTGCAAAATTGTCCAAGTTGCTGAATGGAGCAAGCCAGCTGGAGTTCAAGATATGACCCAAGGCAGTTCTACCAACAGTTACAGCCTAACTTTTCTTACACAAACTGGCGTGACCAGATGATTTAAAATTCCATTCCCAGTCTTCCAAATCAGAGATACCTTTTTGTACCACAAACCCCAAGTACCATCTTACTGCCCATTAATGTGAAATTTCATGGTGTTGTAATCATGACAGCCCCAAGACCATCAAGGGTGGTCACAGGACTGCCACCCTTACATGTCTGTGCTGCTGCACGTGGGGGTGCTGCCTTCACAACAGGGCAGCCAGAGAGCAGCAGTTGCTGACCTGGTGCCCGGCTCTAAAGTGAGTGCAGCTGCCGGTGGCAGTGCAGAACAAAGGGTCACAGGGTATGGTTCAGAGTTGTCACATTTTAATGGAATCATCCCCAGTCTTCTCATTTTCTAATCAAACGCCCAGCAGTAACACCTAGCTCACAGCTGAGAATGCAGACAACCGTCTTAGTGAGTGTTATGCCTTTCATGCCTGCAACCAGATGCCAGGAGGCATACACATTATTTACACATTATATAATTATTTCAACAGGTAATCCTTTTTACTGTGAAATAAAAGCAGCTATGTTTTAACAAGTTGAAGTAATCATCCAACTTGTAATTTATAATACTCTAAGGGAGTACATGAAAGGGACACTGAAAACTGACTTGATTAATGTCAGGACCTTCTGTTTTTAAAAGGCAACCAGAACCCAATTATTACACTCTCATACAACAATTTCACATTCCAATTTGAATAGAAACTAGCATTTGAGAAGAGGATGATATTCTAAGACAGGCTGATTTTTTCCTCTTAAAGCTGATGTGCAAGCCTCTCAGTCTCCAATCTGTAACACCTGTTTATTAAATTAACAGCTCTCTCATTAGCTGCTTGACATGATGGCATCCACTATTTCACATTCTACAACACATATAAAAGCGATTCAGCATTTTATGTCAAGAATTCGTTGAACTATTTAGCAAGTTCTCAAATAATATCTAATTCTCATTTTCCTGTCCTCCCCTTTTTCCCAGGAAGTTTACCAGTGCACAGAGCAAGTCAACTGCTTCCAAGATAAGCTCCTGGTGGCCAATTCGGGTGACTCCTAGATCCTCCAGTTCTTGGTGAGTAATACGTAGCAGCTGGTCCCCACTAATCTTCTCCCTCTCAAAGTTCTTAATATACTGTTGTAGGCAATCATCAAGACCTACAAAAATAAAAGTAGAGAGGAAAAAGGGAAAAAGTTAACATTCTCGACTGCACAAATAAAAAGTCAAACTAACATGGATTAAACAAACAATAGTTTGTGACGGACTTTTGCAAGGGCACTAAGCAAAATGTTTAAGCATTAAAAAACATCAAAGGATCTAAATCTATGCTTCAGAGAGAGGAGGGAAGGGGGTTTCTGCCACCTTTGCACACTTCAGATTATGGGCTACTCCTGGAGCCAAAACAGCAGGCCTGGTTCCTCCATTTATTGCAGCCCTGAATCCCTTCCTGTGTTATGCATGTGGATCTGGCACCTCTCCCATTCCAGGTCTTCCCAAGACAGCTGCCTAACATCGCTTACAGCAAACCTATGCTGCTGGCCAATGGCAGTGCATCAACAGCTGCCATATAGTAATAGACCAGTGGATAGGGTTTTGAATAGGGGTAAGGGATTTGTGGCAAAGTATGGGAGAGACTATGTGGAGCACAATGTTTAGGACTTACAGTACATCTACACTTACAGGGACATCAACCTGGTCAGAGTTAATCTTCCGGGGTCTGATTTTGTGCTCTTAGTGGAGATGCACTTAATCAAACTATCAGGGTCAACAGTCACCCCTGTGCTCCCTATTCTCATGAGAAGTAAGGAAGGTCAACACTCTCTCAGTGAAGACGGTCAAATAAGTTGACTGTAGATATGTCAATTCCTGCTATGCAACTGACACAGCTGCAATATCTAGGACCAACTTTAAGGTCTAGTGTAGGCCTACTTTTAGTTTGAGTCTAGCTTACTACATATTTTTTCCTAGAGGAAAAACCAACACATTACTCGCTAATGCCATAATTTGTTACCTTTTTTTTGGGGGGGGGCCGGGTGTAACTTTTGCTGGCAGGACCCAGAAGTGACAGAATTTATGGGGAAGCTTGCAGACCACATGCACATACTATGTCCATTGCTATTAGTAACTGAATTGCATGAAGACAAAAAAGGACACCAGAGCTTTATTAAAATGTTATAAGGTGTCCTGCAAGTTACTTATCCATCTAGAAATACACTGTGAAAGATTTAATAAAAATTGTCTTTAAATAACATCCTATATTTAAAGTTATCTGGAGCCATTTAACAGCATTACTTGACAGAAAGCAACAGCCATTTCTAATTTGAAATAAGTGATCTGTACTACATACACAAGTTGGGGAAAGTAATAACTTTTCATGGACCCACTTCTGTTGTTGAGAAAGACAAGCTTTCCAAAGCTCTTTTCCAGGTCACAAGTGTCAGAGAGGTAGCCGTGTTAGTCTGTAGCTTCGAGAACAACAAAAAGTCTCGTGGCACCTTATAGACTAACAGATATTTTGGAGCATAAGCTTTCGTGGGCAAAGACCCGCTTCATCAGATGCATGAGTGGGGGGTGGTTTCAGAAGGGTGTTTAAAGAGTGGGGTACCAGTAAGAGGGAGCGCCAGAGCTGACAAGGGCTATTCAGCAAGGTGGAAATGGCCCAGTATCAACAGTATTTATCAAAAGAGTCAAAAACAAGTCAGATCAGACAGGGGGATGTGAGCCATTGTCAGTGTCTAAGGGGGAGCTATCAACACCCAAAGCAGAGAAACTGTCTTTGTGAGCTACGAGCCATTCCCAGTCTCTGTTTAATCCATGGTTAATGGAGTCAAATTTGCAAATAAATTGCAGCTCAGAGATTTCTCTCTCCATTTGATTTCTGAAATTTTTTTGTTTCAGAACTGTCACCCTTAAATCTGCCACAGAGTGTCCAGGGAGACTGAAGTGTTCCCCCACAGGCTTCTGTACATTAGTGTTCCTGATGTCTGATTTATGTCCATTTATTCTTTTACGGAGAGACTGTCCAGTTTGGCCAATGTAAACTGCAGTGGGGCATTGCTGGCACATGATGGGCTATATTGTATTAGTAGATGTGCAGGTAAAGGAGCCCCTGATGGTAGGGTTGATGTTAGGTCCTGTGATGATGTCACTGGTGTAGATATGTGAGCAGAGTTGACAGCGAGGATTGTTACAGGGGCTGGTTCCAGGCCTAGAGTCACTGGAGTTACTCGAAGTAGCTGGCTAGTGTAGACGCACCCCAGATGTCTTATTTGTATTACAGTATACTAGAGTTCCTAAACAACATTGTTCTAGACACTGAGCAACTATGCCATTCAACTCCAGGCTATCGTATAAACTGGAAAACACTCTCATGGCATCCTGTGTGTGTAAGTATGCATGTTTAAGAGGAATCCACTTTTTCACAGAGGTAGAAACCATTACTTCCAAAGACAAAATCCCAATACCTAGTACAGAAGTGCAAATTCTATTTGTTCCCATCATATGAATGGGAGTTCTTCAGTTCACCCAAGAACTGTCATGTACTTCCAGGACTCTCACCACCAGTTACACTCAGTACAGAGACATAAGTAACAAAGTTCAGCATTGCTACATGATTAGGGTCCTAACAATTTCACAGCCATGAAAAATACATCATTTAGGCTACGTCTACATGTAGCGACATCGAAATAGTCTATTTCGATGAATAACGTCTACACATCCTCCAGGGCTGCCAACGTCGACGTTCAACTTCGACGTTGGGCAGCACCACATCGAAATAGGCGCTGCGAGGGAACGTCTACACGCCAAAGTAGCACACATCGAAATAAGAGTGCCAGGAACAGCTGCAGACAGGGTCACAGGGCGGACTCAACAGCAAGCCGCTCCCTTAAAGGGCCCCTCCCAGACACAGTTGCACTATACAACACAAGATCCACAGAGCCGACAATTGGTTGCAGACCCTGTGCATGCAGCATGGATCCCCAACTGCCGCAGCAGCAGCCAGAAGCCCTGGGCTAAGGGCTGCTGCCCACAGTGACCATAGAGCCCCGCAGGGGCTGAAGAGAGAGCGTCTCTCAACCCCTCAGCTGATGGCCGCCATGGCGGACCCCAACATTTCGATGTTGCGGGACGCGGATCGTCTACACGTGCCCTACTTCGACGTTGAACGTCGAAGTAGGGCGCTATTCCCATCCCCTCATGGGGTTAGCGGCTTCGACTTCTCGCAGCCTAATGTTGATTTCAACTTCGAAATAGCGCTCACCACGTGTAGCCGTGACAGGCACTATTTCGAAGCTAGTGCCGCTACTTCGAAGTAGCGTGCACTTGTAGACACGGCTATACTGTGAAATAAGCTCTTCCCCATGAAAGCCAATGCTCCCCACCCCCCGCCTTTTCCCTCGCTGGGAGTGCCCCAATTGGGGTTAGGCAGGGAAGCAACAGGACTTGTCCATCTCCTGTGCAGCTACTCCGGACTGGGAGAGTTCAAACTCAGCTTCGGGTGCCTTCCCCTACTGCAATGTGCTCTCTGGGACTGGGAATCAGACCTACAAGCTCCTGCATCTGAAGAAGGCTTCTGGATTTGTGCCAGATCTTCTGTGTTGCCCAGAGAACCCCTGCAAAGGAGGCTCCTAGCTCTGGCTGGGCAGGGGAGGGAAGGCCCAACTCTGAAGGCAGCACAGAAGCAGTGTGAAAATCCCAGGACTGCCCTACAACCCCACTTTTGGGCTGGGACTCCTATGGATACTACACCATTAAATTTCAGACTTAAACAACTGAACATAAGCAATTTACCAGTTTTCAAATCCTGTGGCTGTGAAATTGATCATAAAGGACTGTGAATTTGGTATGGCCCTACGTGTGTAACATACATGGCAGTGCTTCTCCCTGTCAATACCCTTGCACAAAAGGCCACTTTATGTTTTACAGCAAAGGCAAGCAGCAGCTGCACAGATTGTAATATAGGAACAGAAACTATCCCTAAAGTTGAGAAAATAATTGCTCTCACTTTATTCAAATATAACTGGCTACAGGAAAAAAAAATAAAATGAAAGGGGGCAGGGAGGTTGGACTCATACATGCACCACTCCCCCAAACATACGAAAACGGTTTTCATGTAATTTTTTTTCTGAATAATCTATATTCATATACTTTCCCAGAAAGCTGGTCGGGGCTTTGTTAGGCTTTTGAAATTTGAGAGTCTCATTTTACAAGCTATTTCACAATACAAACGCTCTCATATAACAGCCCATGTATTTTTGAAAGGAACTAAATATAGTAGTTTATACTAAGTTGGCAGGACATTTTTTCTGATACTACATGAATTATATATGTAAAAATGTGATAAAACAGACCACAGACCTCTGATGTCTTTTCATAGTAGGCAGAAAAAAGGCCAGTAAGTACTTCTGATATTTTTTCATTTAACAATCCCCTGCTGCTTACGTAGACTGTGTGGGAATAATCAAATGAAACACTGATGTAATAAGAGAAACCAGCTTCTTATCACTACCAGTTAATAATACAAATTAAGAATGAATTATTATGCAGCCAGTCAATAAACATATAATATATGACAGTTCTAAAGAAAGCTGCATTCAAATAGTCTTTTTTGGGGTGGGGGCCTTCTTATATAGTTTTTGCCACTCAGGTATAAATGAGACTAATGCAAACTGTCCAGAGAGAGAGAGAAAAATGCAGGCAACTGCCTGCCTCACCAAGAAAAAAAAAAGCCGTAAGTTAAATGCAGATTATCGGACATTTTGAGCACAGCCTGCCTCAAAATAATGAATGAGCTGCTTTACTTCCTGTTATCCCAAATTAGAACAGACTTTCTAAATCACTCATTTTCTTGTCATTTTTATTGCTTACTTAATGAACACCATAAAACCAGGACCAGATTTAGGAGCAGGTGATTGCCTGGGTGCTGGACTTGGGGATAGCGTGAGGTGGGTGTGCACCAGGCTGAAGATAGTGTTTTTGTTGTCAGAGACAAAAGGAAAAAATAGAATGTTTGAAATAAAATGTTTAATGTATTCCATACGTAGATTCATTTTTTATTTACTTCCTAGAACACAGAATCTCTTAGAACCTTCCAGACTTTCTGCGAATTACATTTTTCTGGAACCTCCTGCCCATGACCTTGTGGATACATAAGTGGTGGGGGGCATCGCCAATCAGTCAGTGAGATATAATAAAGTGACATAGAAGTCCTGTTGTGACAATGTGAATCTTATTTTATTGTATAATTGTGAAAGTGTACTTTGATTTAAGACTTGAAAATCTAAGTAGCAACTCATAAAGGACATATTTAAGGAGACACCAGATATAGCTCTCAAACCCTTATCTATGCAACAATAGTAAAGAAACATGGCTACCTTTCTTACCATGCTTAACACAATTTTTGATGACTTGCTAAGATGACATATTATAGACTTTTTCTCTCCCTAATGCTGTTTTTCCCCCCATGGAAAATAAAACATGCCTCAAAAAAAGCCATCAGAAGCTCAGTATAGGAATCAAATGTACCTGAAATGAACATAGATTGGACTTTACATCCCAGTGCAGAAGAAGTTGAGGAGTGAAGCTTAAATGATGGAAGCCCTATAACTAAGGAATAAGCACATTTACCTGAATATGAGTAATGGCAAAGTGAGGAAAGCAAAAGAGAATCATCCAAGATTCCTGGCAGCATAAAGGAGAGTGATGATAAAAGAAAAAAATATGGCTCACATAAACAGAAGAGAAATAATCAAGAAAAATAGAAACAGAGAGGTAGCCATGTTAGTCTGTACTCCAACAAAACAAAGCAACAGGAAGGTAGCACTTTAAAGACTAACAAAATGATTTATTCAGTGATGAGCTTTCATGGGACAGACCCATTTTAGAAAAATAGAGTTTACATGAAAAGGAGAGAAACAAAGAAGAATCAGTCATGCATGATGGCAAACAACAGTGAGAAAAACTGCACACCACAAACCAATACAACTGATACTAAGTTATGGCCTGCAATCCAACTCTGCTGATAATGATCAAACAATTTCGGATAGGCCAGGCAAAAATCAAGGATATGACATTGCCAGTAAATGAGCAGAAGCGTGCTCAAGAATGGTGAGAAACTGACCTGACATTAGCTTTACTTGAAATCAATTGACAAAATGTTCTGTTTTTCTTGCAAACTATTTGAAAAGAACGCTAAATCATTCCTTGCATTTCCTATGTAAAATCACTAGGATAACTTAACTGTTGCTTTGAAGCAACATGAAAAGTCTTCTGGCCATTTCATGGCCTACTCCAAATGGATGGAGGCTGAATCTTGGCGCAAGCTGAGTAAATACACAGATGCAGAAAACTAGCGTGTTATTAATGTAGAAACTCAGCCCTGAAGGAACATGCTCAAGCATATGATCTCAATTGTCCTCTTCCTAGCAAAGAATAATTTGGCTTTTGGGGCTCTTCATATAAGTTGTTGATTGAACATGACGTCAATTTTCTTGGTTTGGGAGAGCTCCCAGGGAAATATGATGCTGTCATGCACAAGACCCTGCCTCCAATACTTCATAAAGAAGTTATAGACCACCACTGCAGTAAAATAAGTGAAAACAAATTAATTGTCTTTTTGGCAAGAAAGGTGCTTAAATAGCATATTGATGCAGCTTGGCAAAGCGAAATACTACACCATAATAATGGATTACATTCCCAACATTAGTCACAGCGAAAAAAATGTCATTTACATTAAGATTCGTTGATCACAAGGATGGCTGTACCTAAGTAAAGGAACACTTTATCTGTTCTTAGTCAATGAGCAACTGAACAGGAAAAGACCTTCCCGAACTGTTTATAAACATTTTTAATGAGAATAAAATTAAGCTTCAGGGCTGTTGTGGCCAAGGCTGCTACAATGGCGTGAACATGAAGGGAAGAAAGAGTGGCGTCCAAGCAAGGATCCTTGCACTGAATCCAAGAGGTTTCTTCATGCCTTGTGGCTGCCGTTCCCCCAATGGTTATATCATATGCAGAATTATCTTTAGATCCAGTGTACCTCCAGTGTATTGCAAAGCATGTTTGTCTGCTGTGCCACACTGCACCCCAAAGCAACTCCCTCTTCCTAGCAAAGAATAATTTGGCTTTTGGGGCTCTTCATATAAGTTGTTGATTGAATATGATGTCAATTTTCTTGGTTTGGGAGAGCTCCCAGGGAAATATGATGCTGTCATGCACAAGACCCCATGGGAATGCACATTTACCATGCTGATTTTGCTCAGCATATGGTATCGTTCCAGAGGTCTTGATCTGTGGAACATAAATACCCCGCTGGGTTATATGTATTGCCAAGGTGTCTGAAGTTATGAATACTGACTCTGTGCCAGAATCTGAAATGTGTTCACTCCCGGGGTGACACGCAGAAGGAAGTTTAAAGTTAGTCAATCTAGCTACCAAACTGTGGAAGAACCATTCAAAGTAATGGCCCATTCAGACACACAACTGGCCATGGAAGAAGCTCATCCCCACTTGAAGATATAAAATGGGGAAGCAACATCATTACTTGGCCTCATTTCCCTCACAACTGTTCATCTGGAAACACCTTAGGACTGAACTGTGGATGGGGTCCAAAGCTGAAGGGGTTTCTAACTTGTGCATGGAAGATTGATGGACTGTTTGTACAATCAGGTTGAGACTCTACTTGATTCATATTCCATCTAGTGCGTAGACCTCAGATTGTAATTTTGTTTTTCTTCTTAGGTAACCAACTTTGATCTACTATCACTTAACAATCATTTAAAAGCTATATTTCTGCAGTTCATAAATCTTTTCTTTTAACCCTAAAACTGAATTGTTTGAAATGCAAAGGGAAATCCATACAAGAACAGGGACTGGTGCATCGCCCTTCCTATCCTGAGGGAGGGGCAGACTAGGGCAAGAGTAAAACTCTGAGGTCCTAGGCAAGGCAGCTAGGGGAAGTGGGTGGAATCTCTCTATTGTTGGTTTATGAGTGCTAGGAAAAGCATTCATGGAACCACAGCGGGGCACGTCCCAGCTTGTGTATGGCTGTGTAAGCGCAAGACCTGGAGAAGATGGCAGTTTGTCACAGCATCAGAGTGAGAGAGGAGGCCCAGACTTGTATGCCAGAGCACTCAGCAGTACCCCAGTTCCAGGCTGCAACCTGGGGAAGCCCATCAGATCCTGTTTTCAGTACTATCAAGTGGAAGATCCTCACATGACAAGGTTACACATCTGACCATAAAGTCACAAAGTGACCCTCCTTGGGGGAGCCACACTGACAGCGTAAGGCAAATGACTGAGGTTTATGATGTGCTGATGGCACTGGCGCAGGCAAGTGAAGCTAAGGCTGGAATCCCACAGGAGGCGCAAACCTTGGAAAACCAGATCGCTGACTTCACATTTCTGATCTAAATTGTGGAGTGGGACAATATCCTGCTCCAAGTTAACACCGCAAGTGCAACATTACAAATTCAGTAGCTGCACATCGCAATTTGTATAACTTTGATGAGCAACTGCCTTGATTTCATTGCGGTGTACAGCAACAACAGATTTGTAGATGCCATCACTGCTGCCAAAGAAACAGTGGAAATTTTGCATTGAGCCTGTCGTCAAGGAAATCACATTCATCAGAAGGAGCGACAGTCCATTTCCGAGAGCAGACATGAGAATATGGAAAGCTCAGAAAAAAAATTCAAGAGGGAGACTTTTTTTGCATCTTTTCATGGCACTTCATATATCCAGACTTTTCTTCAGACACATGAAACACCATGAAAAGACCTGGACAGTTTTGTATGACCTTAGGAAGCTGCTGACAGGCAAAAATCTTGAACAAGTGTACAGACCTTCACTGCACACTGACATATGGGGAATGTTCAGACATTAATAATAATGATCATTGGACAACATCCATCACATTTTGCAATATGGGAAGCACTTTTCTTTCCAAATTCTCTTATTCATTCAGGATGCAGAGGGAAAGGACATTTTTCCTAATGTGTGGATAGCTTTGTGAGTGGTGAACAACGCTTACAGAAGCTCAGACTCATTCAAATACATCTTCAGCAAATGATGGCCGAGAAGAGACTCACACTGCTTGCTCTTTTGTCTCTTGAAAATACCAATGGCCAGTCTCTCTCTCTCTCTCTCTCTGACAATGTGCTTCAGTTTGGGATGGTAAAGATGAAAGAAGAATCATTCTGAACTAAAGGAACAGGGTGAACATTCTAAGGCTGTCACCACTGTAACACTACGTAATACTGCTGCACCCAAATTTTGGTGCACAGCTCAATTGCTTGAGATTAGTAACTTTCATTTATTCTTGAAATCAAAAGGTTTCTATAAGTTTAGAAAAAAACAAAATTGTATTTGCTTATATATGGTATACATAAATACATATCTACAGGTCCTTGCATGACAGAGTTAAACCATGCATGCAAATCATATATCAAAGTCATGATGTGGGCTGCAAATGAAATAAAAATAAGGTTATTAAAAGTTTAACAATGCAAAGGAAATCTTTGCCTCGGGTGGGGGAAACCACACAGCTTTTCAGTTGTCATAGCCTCTTTGGGTCCTTTTAACAGAAACTGGATGTTGCCTGCATTCTCCACCATGTGTTTTGTATTTGTTGTCTGAGCCCAGAAATAAAACCCAGCACTGGCCAAAGGTAGGGCACCTGGGCCCACTGTTCTCCACTGGGTTCCAACCCAGTCACTGTAAATAATAGTTTATAATGTACATCTTAAGGGGCAGATAGTTGAGATGCAAGGTGGGTGTGATATATTGAACGAACTTCAGTTGGTGAGAGAGACAAGCTTTGAAGCCACACACAGCTCTTCTTCAAGTATGCGTGTGGCTCAAAAGCTTGTCTCTTTCAGCAACAGAAGTTTGTCCAATGAAAGCTATTGCTTCAACAACTTGCTCTCTCTAATATCCTTTGACACAGCTACAACTACACTGCATACAGAGTTAAGGTTGTCAGCACAATCTTTGGCACCACTGTATATCTATTACTCCCATTTTAAGCTTTTCATACCAGCAGAAATAGCATACACACAGCTGTAAGCAAATTTAGCAAAGCAACACAAATGTATAAGAAGACAAAGAAATAGGATTCCCACCCCCTCGCTTTTTGTTCTATACTTTACCAGGAGAAGGGGAGCAACATCCTATAGGAGCTGAAAGAACAGCATAGGAAGTATGGGGATGGTCAGATTAGACTGGATCGAGAAAGCAAAGAAATGGGATTGGCGCAATGTGGAGGGTTTCAGTAGAAAGGTGTGATGAAACAGGCATCCCCTCCAACTCTGCTTCTACTCCCCTAAACTAAATTCAAGCCCTATCTCACCAATATTATTAAAATTCCTTCTGTTTTCATGAGTGCTGAGTTTGCTGCTGATAAATGAAAATGCATGCTCTTCTGGGTGCTATTTGTTTCCATATGCCCATCTGCCAACTTAGAAAGATAATTTTAACACTGCTGAGGCCAAAAGTTCACAGCTAAACCCATTTTCATTCTTGCAATGAAAACATTCAATGTGGAGAATACTGTTAGATGCATGAGAATACCCACATTTTGCAATTCTGTCCATATTTCTAGGAAAAGCAAAGATCAGTTTCCTTGATTATTCTTCTCAATGCAAGAGATTATTTTTGTTTTACTTAGGCCATTTTTTTGGGTTATAAATAATATTTTGTTCAAACTACAGCTGTGGCCTTTTCACATCAAAAATGCTGAAGCTCGCTGAAAGTTTTGTGTGGTTGTAATTGGAAATAGAAATGTCTTGGAGGTAAAGGGGAGAGGGAAGAAGGAGCCTGCCAAACAACCCACAGCAGCAGCAAAAGTCAGGAATCCCCTGAATGAAACCAACATTAATACCATCGACTGTAGGCATTTACTCAAAATAGTTTGCTATGACTGGCTGCAAAGGGGGAGGAAGATGGTATGCATTCATCATGGTATTTGATACTTTATCTGAAAGTTCCTCTTTGCCCTATGTTGGAATGGTTTAAAGTCTCAAAGTTCAACACAATTTGAGAGTCTCAAACGTAAACTAGAGATATACCAGAAACTATACTAAACATCTATACACACCTGAATTTTGCAGAAGTTTAGATTTACGTCCAAAGTTTGCAAGCTAAACCCATCTTTACTAAATAAAAATGTGTCACATGACTGGATTGTTATATTGGATATGGAAGCCATTTTATGACCTTAGTGTATCGACCGGCACCAAATAGTGTGCTGGAGGGCCAGCGGGGAGGGCATGCGAGGTGTCTAATAAAAGCTGATGAAGCCCTGAATTTGTGTAGGCTACTTATGTGTCTGTATCATGTTTGTAGGTAGAGTTATGTGTTTTAGCTTGGTAGTTGTATTAGGCAATGTTTTAGTGCTAAGATTCAAAATAGGAAGTATGAACTCAGCCCTAGCCAAAATAATGGACTATAAAAAAGGCTCACATGTTGAATCCACATCTCAGAAGCTTGGGCTGTGGCCAACTGGATCAGGTGCCATTGGGCTGAGGACAGGAATTGAAATCAGATTCACAGACAACCATTCCACCTGCTATGTAAATGACTGGGGCATGCTAGCAAAACCAGTGACAAATGGCATTTTGCCACAGCAGCTCACCTGGGTCAGATGACATTAACCCTCTAGGGCCCATGGGAAGAAGAAAAGGTTTTTATCCCTCCACAGGAGAAAACTATAAGTGAAGCCTAGCAGCATCCATCTTAGAGCAAACTCTTTTGTTCCTGTTCCAAGGATCCATGTTCCAACATGCTCACCCAAGCTGGCCAGATCAACAATTCTCCAGTAATTGAAACTATGTAACCTAGAATCTTACCCCTTATGGGGTGGACTTTCAGAGACTTTCAAGAATCAGCATAGAACATCGCTGGCCTACATGAATAACTGTAATTGACGTATGTAAAGCATCACTTTAACAATTTTTCTTTCTGACCCTGTTTTTTTTTTTTTGTTAATAAACTTTTAGATGTTTAGATCTGAAGGATTTGGGCATTTGCATGTAGTTTTGCGTAAGATCCAGGTGTACACTGACTGGGGACTGTGGCTGGACCTTTGGGGCCCAAAAGAATCTGTGTACTGTTGGTGAAATAGGTTTTTAAAATCACTCATCTTAGTTGGGGGTTGTGGTCTGTGCTGATATAACAGCTGGAAAGTCTGCACATTTGATTGTGTGTCTTCTAGCTGGTCAGTGGGACTTGGAAAGGTACTTTTGTGACTGATTGTATTTGACTTAGTGAGAAAGAAATCCCAGCCTGGGAAAGTAAGTGGCCAGGATTTAAGCAAAGATATTCTGGATTGATTTTCTTAGCTGAGCCCAGAAATCCCATCATTTCACAAAATGTTGTAAACATGATGTAGGCATTACATGATATTAAAAATCTCCAGTAAGGTATCCAAGCATTATCTAATGCTCCTAGCACAAAGTGAAAACATCTAGAGATAGATTGACTGCAATAAGCTATCGTGCCATTAAATCTTTCTTTAATTAAAAAAAAATTATTTTCATAATGAAAGATATTGACCTTGGCACATTTGCAAGTCAGTTTATATTTTTAGCCTTGTCCAGGGGTCAGCAACCTGTCCGAGACAAAGTGCCAAAATTTGACCTTTTGACCTCTATGTATGCTCCATGTGCTGGTGATACTTTTTAAAGTCATTAATAATACTATTTACAACAGCTTCATTAATAAATAAGATGTCGGGCTTTACCATTTAGATGGTGGTTGGTAGCATTAGCTGGTCTTTTGTTAATCTAGAGGGCGCATGGCTTTGTACAAACTCCAGGATACATGGGGGAAGACAGGCAGGTCTGAGCTCCCTCCTCACATGCCAATGAAAATTGTCTCACATGCCACTCTTGACATACGTGCTGGGGGTTGCTCACCCCTGGTCTAGACCATAGCCATTTATGAAGTTGGACAAAAAGGTTGTGAAAACTAGAAAAAAAAAAGATATCTATGCAGAGCCTCCAACTAAATTAGGGTCCAAGGGTGCTAAGAGCTGTACAAACACAATAAAACATAGCCCTGGCCTAGGAAGCTTAAAAAATAATCTTAAAACCTAGCCTCTGATAGAAGCTGGGACTAGACAACGGGGGATGAATCATTGAATAATTGTCGCATTGTGTCCATTTCCCCTGAAGCGACTGGTACTGAATGATTCTGGAAAACAAGATACTGGGCTGTATGGACCATTGCTCTGACTCAGTATGGATGGTCTTATTAACACAAATAATAATTAAAAATCTAATACAGGTAATGGAATTTCTGTCATTTAAACAGTTTACTCTTAGCAGTTCCCTCAACTCTAATAACGAAAACTGACTAGTTAACCCGTACTTTTTCCTTCTAGCCTGTTTTCCTTTCTGGTTTTAATACACTAGCATACTTGGTCTCTGTCTGCCTCCCTCAATTTATTCCGCCAACCTTCTGTCTGGTCAACCCATCTCTCAGTCATGAATCAATCCAAGATAGTATTTTTTGTCTGTCCTGACTGTCCTGGAGACCAGAGGAAAGAACAATGTAGAAAACTGGTTGTTTAATGGAAGTAATTTGAAATTTACTTCAATAAATACAATTCTGAAATATATAGGATACAAGTATTACAGAGATGATGTCTAAATACCCAACAATTTTTTTAAGTTCTTAATGATTTTCTTTTAATAGCAGGATTTCTAATACCTTTTATGAAAAATCTTAATGATGGATCTAGAAACTACAGGACAATATCTTTTCATACTATAAAAGCTGAAGATTTAAAATCTTATAAATATATGTTAATTATGTGTGTAAGTATTGAAGAGTCATAAATTGTATTTGTTACCTTCAAATGCTCTCTTTGTATGTGGTCAAGCTCATTTTGGTATCTGTGTATTTATTTTGTTCAGATTTCAAAAATGGTAACCATATATTTCACAACCTCCTTGATTCTTTATGAGGCTGTCTGTACTTTTTCATTGAACAGATCTCCTTCCTTGTATTTAACGTCATAAGATTTGTAGATTCTCCCAAAAATGCAATAATATGCATGTCTGCAAGTAACAATTTTGCTACAAATAAATCATTTACAAAGTATAACTCATCTTTTTAAAAATAGGGTAATAGCTATAAAGCACTTGAAGACGACTTCATTGTGTTTCCTTCCAGCTTCAAGTTTGCCTTTTCACTAGTGGAAGGCAACGGGCTAATACTTACTGACGTATAATCTACAGCTTCTCTCTCTTTACAATTTAGCTATCTTTCTACCATTCTGAAATATCAGAAAATGGAAGCAGCTCCTTTACTGACTATCTATAGAACTGTTTCACTTCTGTGCATCTCTCTTAACTAAAAGAATCTCCATCTTCAACCACTAAGAAACTTGAATGTGGACACTTACCAAGAATAGCTTGCATTAGTGCCTACAAGTCAAAAGAACAATTCTAGAGTCCATCAGACAACATCATACCATTCTATTAGTACCGTGGATGCTTACTCACATCGCTTAAGCAAACAAGTACTAACCAAAATACAAAGTAACAAAACAAATATAAACTGCGTTCAAGGGCAATTCTGCTGCATTAGTACCACAGGGCTGAAAACAGCTGGAAAAAGTGCAATATACCCTGAAGCCAATCAAACTCAGGCACTGTTCTAACCCTTAGACAATGTGCATTCTAGCTTTGACATTTAGAATTCTGGCTTTGACAATTAGACATTTATGTAAGACATACGGCAGCCTTTATAAAATTTTGAACTTCTAATTTTCCCATACAGTGATAAAAGCCGCCACAATCCCAAAGTAATGTACGCGAAGTCTGAATGAGCTCTCCCATGACATCTTGTGATGAGCTATGGAAGAGGACTCAGAAGTTAATCTTGTTTGCGTGGGCACACCCACCCTGCCTGGGTGGTCAGCACGACAGGACTATTTGTCCAAAGGGTCACTTTTGGCTGGCATGTCATCCGCAGTCTCCTTGTTATTGGGGCAGGAGTAATGAAGTGTTATCCTTGTTGTTTGAACCCAACACCAGCTGGATGGGCGGAAGCAGGGCAACAGCCAGAGGAGGACAAGCGCCCCTCCCAGCCTGGGAGCAGAGGAATCAGTGCTGGCTATGGCCAGGGTGAGACGACTGCTTTTCCCCCCCTCATCTCCCTGGCACAGTCGGGGGGAACCCACCCACCACAGCTCCTGGCTCTGGCTGGGAGGTGCACGCCCACTGCAGGGGGAAACATGTTCCTGCTCTGCTCCTCCACTGCCGTCTCCTCCCCTTCTCCCACCTCCTGAGTCTCATCATGGCTCTTGCGAGGAAGCCCTGCTGGCTTCCTCTTCCGGGGCTCCCTGCCATTGCTGACTCCACTTGCAGCTCCGGAGGCTGCTGCTGCTTAAAGAAAAAAACTAAATTCCATTTCAACTGCAGGCATCATTTAAGCGGCGGCAGCCTCGGGAGCTGCAAGTGGAGTCAACAGCAGTAGCGAGCCCTGGAAGAACCGCATGTGGCTCCAGAGCCTCATGTTGGCAACCCCTGGGTATGGACATTGGCCAGTGAGGATATCAGCAGAGAGACACAGTGATTGGCCAACACAGGGTCTGGTGAAGGGACATGATCAGCTGGGAGGACAGCCAGTGAAGAGGAACAGAGTACTGACAGGCCATCAGGGAGGCTGGTGAAGTGGCGAGTAAGTACCCCGACAGTGAATCAAGTGCTTTCTTACTCTCCCCCTCCATTAGGTCAAGAGGCAAATTCTGCAGATGTACCTGTGAATACTGGGTCTGTACTGACCATGGACAACTGTGAGTGAGGGAAGAGGAGAGATGAGCACTTCAAAAGTAGTTTTGGTTGCTGGACTTCAGAACCTGATGGAAGAAGACACTGCCCAACTTATGTGGCGGGGGAGGGGTAGGAGGGAGGGTTAATCCTTTGCTCATGGCTTATGTTCATGATTCCTGTTTGCAGTGTTTTCCCAAATTAATGCTGAGTTATTTCCCTTCATTTTATTAAAAGTTTCTTTTCTACACTCATACTCTGTGCCTGCAAGAAGGGAAGTATTGCTTCTTAGAGGCACCCAAAGGCTGGTATGTACTTGTGTCAGGTTAGTCGGTGTGGGCTCAAACCAGTTTTGTGGTCTCTTGCTGAAGAGAAATCTAGTTATTAACACAATCTCTTATGTCTAACAAATTTAATGGGCAGAAGGGTTACATAAGCATAAGCACAAAGCTTTATGCCAGAACACACTTTGATGGAAAAATCTATAGCAGAGTTGACTAATTGAGTTAAACACAGCAGAACACGCAAAATAAAGCGCCAATATTCAAAAGGCTCATCATATAAACTCCCCCATGTTAGTTTTAATTTTGCTTTCCTGCCACCATACACAGCAACCCAACTATTCATAGTCTCAGCTACAAATAAATGTTTCTGTGAACAAAGTTGTTCTAAGAACAGGACTATTGTAACCCTTTAAAAGATGGCATTTATACAGAGAATACTTCATAGCTAAAATTTCTAATAGCATCATCTTGTCTTGCTACCACTCTCAATCACAGCACATCAGCCCAAAAGACAAATGACTCAAGAGCTACACACATTGGGCCCAATTCACCACTCTCTTTCACCTCCTATAATTATTTGCAGTTGTGCAAATCAAACATAAAACAGAACATCAGAATGACTGTACTTGACATCGATACAAATGACTACACAAGATAAAAGCCAAAAATAACCAGGACAGAGTGAAAATTTCCCTGAACCGTGAGCCAATCCTCCCCAATCCCTTTTTGTAATGCCAATGAAATTCCCTGTCTTCAGCCTTTCACAAACAGAAATCTGCATGGTATAATTGTGAATTATGATGGTTTTGCAATTTGGATCAAAAAAGTTCTACAATGTGATTAAATTGTAATTTAATCACACTGAAGAGAATATCTGTAACTTAAAACCACCTAGCAAATATATTAGTATATGTATTAATGTCTAAAATAGTATTTTGTTCTTAATATCCTTAATCATTTTCTCACAAATTATCCTAATAGACAGTGATGCCACACATTTTATAGCCTAACCTAAAATTGGATATTAAAAATAAGTAATATATGTAACAAAATGCCCCAAACCTTATCCATGTATGCAAGGCAAAGGCTTACACTGACACTGATCATTTGCAAGAGTAGTGACCATTGTTTTTTACGCCATGGCTTTTACCATGGCTTGCATCCTTTCAGGATAAGCTTCAGAAGACCACCTCCCAGTACATTTACACTGGAATGCCTCAATTCTGAACAAGAAGCAAAACCACATCAGACTTCCCCCCAACCTCCCTCCACACACAACTAAGTCCATAATTAACATCTTTACTACTACTTTATGTATTTTCCCATTACTGGTAAATACCCAGAGTGAGTAAGTAAATCACATAAGACTCCTCCACTTCATAGTTCCAGGCTCAGTTTCTTATCCTCTGGCACTGGTAAAATATTTGGACGGTATGTTTGTGCAAAATGCTGCAGTTCCATTTTATATGCATTTTCTCACATGAGTACACAGTAGCAAGTTTTACTATTACTGGTTCAGAGAATTAAAAATGGTACGACCCAAAGCAGAACTTGACCTGAAGTCACTAGGTTTTGCTGCAGCAGCTAGTGACTTCCAATGCACCTAGAATGCTCCACACTGGTAGATGGGAAACAAGACAGGACTGCCAGCCATCCACTGCAGGCAGACACCCTTAAACACATCAGAGGTGAAAGTTCCAGATCTCTACCCAGCACCTTTGAAGACAACATTAAGTAAAGGGACGCTTCTAGACATATTTGTTAGGGGAGCTGGGCATGGCAGAACAGACGAGTAGAAGAGGTGCATTAATCTGGGCCCAGTTTTACCTGTCTTTCAGGTTCAGCATATATTTGGAGTGAGTGTCAAGATGGTCATGAAATTGGGCAACCTTGCCCTACTTTGGAGGTTTTACCATTAGATTCTATTTTTTGTTTCGATTTGGATATTTCCTACATAATCGACATTACCAACCATGGAGATAGTATACTAAGTAGCACCAAATAATGATAATACTGGTGGGGGCTGTAAGAAAGGAAGGTACAGAACTTATTGCCTTAATCATGAATGTTGAATCTTTATAAGAGAACAAGAAAGAGGGGAATGTAATTTTAATAGTTTCAATATTAGCTATAGCCAATTATAGCACACCTTATTTTTATTTGATTAAGAATATTTTGTTTTCTTTGCCAGTACTGGACAAAGTGGATTTGTATATAAAATATCAATTACCATCAATGCCAACCATTAGAGCTGGTTGAAACATGGAAGAAAATCATGAAAATGTTTTATGTAAATTTTCATCCTACAGATTTCTAAGCTAACAGTTACAATGAAATGTATAGCAGGCTTACCTTACTCGGTATTTTTGTTCCGTATTTCACATATAAAACAAGCACACCCAAAGTGTATGCACAGGTGCCCTTGTTAATAGTTGCACAAATCCAAATGAATAGTTCCTAAATGGGAATAGTAATTCCAAATTACTCTCCTCCCTATCTCTGTGCCTTGGATCTGTTATGGAACTTTCTGTAACCACAGCAAAGCTCCTGAATCATTAAAAAACTTCAAAGGGTGACATTTTAGAAAGTGACTGATCCAAGGAACCTGAAAATATATCACTTATTTTCACAAAATATATCCATTATTTCTGACTGCCAAGCCACTAATCAACCATGCATTTATCAGTCACACTTCTACCTTTCATTGTTCCATATCCATCCTAATACTTAGGTAGTATTTCAATCTCAAGCATATTCCACACACGGTGCATCTGAAAGCCTTTACTTCACACTGAAATTCTTGTATTAATTAGAACACCTTTTTATTTCCACTGCAGTTGTGTCCTTCCCGAGGTAAGGCTACTGCCTTCAGCCACACACGGATGGAGAAAGACAAGTTGTACTACTTATGAACATAGTCTAACATTCACCCTGCATATCCCACTAACATCCCACTTAGCGCTGACCCTCTCACCAGTGATGAATTTTACCACTGTGGAAAGGAAAAAATTAGAGAATGGGGAAAAGAGGTGTTCACACCTTACATTTCTCAAATGCTGTAGAGACACATATCCTGTACTAACAAAATCAACAACATGTTAGTTGGTGCTCTTTAAAAGGATCTTTCTAAAACAAAGATGAAAGAGTATAACTAGAGGTATGTATATATTTGTCACAATACTCTGTTGAAAAATAAACATACATGAAATGTTGGATTTTAGTACTTGTGACAACTCAAGTCACAGAAGAATTCTAACCTAGTAACACTGTACCCTCCAGACAGAAGGGTAAGCATATGCTCTCCTTCAAGGCAATCACCAGTAGATGGACTAGCCTGTGAAGAGAAATTTAACCATTTTGAAGCCAGCTTCCGTCAGAGAAACTGTCACTAATGCAGTGTTCTCATGCAGGAATCCCAGCACCTTCTGCTTTCTCAGTAGCCGAGCATAGAAGAACTTGGGTTCTGAGCAGAATGTCATCCACAGACATCTTTCTGGTCCACTTTTTGACAATTAGTTTAGCTTTCTGTTAAATGTGTAGTAAATAGTTCAATCTCTGTCATAGCTCTTCATCTGCTGAAGACTTATGTCAGTAGTCGTCAATATGTTGTGAAGTAAGCCTTCACTGCTCTGCAAGAAACCAAAGAAAAGATCTCAGCCTCACTTGTCCTTTCCTCAGCCCCCAAACTAGCTGAAACTACACCTCAGAGTCCTGCTTTTCTATCAGCTACACAGATCCAACACCTTTCTCCACTACTGCTCACAGTTCTCTTAAGCAGCACAAGCACTGAAAAGCAATGAGCTGACAAACGTCTTGATGATTTCACTGCCGCATACAGGGTTAATGATTAAATTACAATTTAATCACACTGAAGAGAATATTTGTAACTTAAAACCACCAATCAAATATATTGGTATCTGTATTAATGTTTAAAATAGTATGTTGTTCTTAATATCCTTAATCACTTTATTTTAAATAGCAAAAAGTGGAACAGACTACAGTCTTGATAGTTTCATACTGCTGATGATGGAACACCAGTAGAGTCACTAGAGTTATCTGTATGAACACTAAGGAAGATTGTCACAATCAGAAAATTATGAAATAAAAGGAATATAAAATTTCTAAGTCTCTCAATCACAGTTAATGCAAGCGAAAACAAAGTCGCTAGATTAATCATCTCAGGGGTAGCCGTGTTAATCTGTAGCTTCACAAAAACAAAAAGTTCTTTGGCACATTAACACATTTATTTACTATCAAAACAAAAAGTAGTCAAGTACCACTTTAAAGACTAGCAAAATAGTTTATTAGGTGAGCTTTCATAGGACAGACCCACTTCTTCAGACCATAGCCAGACCAGAACAGACTCAATATTTAAGGCACAGAGAACCAAAAACAGTAAGCAAGGAGGACAAATCAGAAAAAGATAATCAAGGTGAGCAAATCAGAGAGTGGAGGGGTGGGGGGGGAAGGTCAAGAATTAGATTGATCAATTAGATAGATCAATCTAATTCTTGACCTTCCCCCCGACCCCTCCACTCTCTGATTTGCTCTCCTTGCTTACTGTTTTTGGTTCTCTGTGTCTTAAATATTGAGTCTGTTCTGGTCTGGCTATGGTCTGAAGAAGTGGGTCTGTCCCACGAAAGCTCACCTAATAAACTATTTTGCTAGTCTTTAAAGTGCTACTTGACTGGTTTTTGTTTTAATAGTGTATAGACTAGCACGGCTTCCTCTCTGTTACTATTTATTTATTAGGTAATGAGCTTTGGTGGGTAAGACCCATTTCTTCAGATTTGAAAATCTCACAAAATCTCATTAATATATTAAAAAAACAACAGCGAGTTTTAATTAACATTGTTATAACAGGATATCATTTATTTAACTAGGTTACATGTTTTCTACATTTTCAAATATATTGATTTCAGTTACAACACAGAATACAAATTGTACAGTGCTCACTTTATATTACTTGTATTACAAATATTTGTGCCACAAAAATATAAAAAATAGTTTAATTCACCTCATGCAAGTGCTGTAGTGTAATTTCTATGGTGAGAGTTCAATTTACAAATGTAGAATTTTTTTACATAACTGCACTAAAAAACAAAACAGTGTAAAACTTTAGAGCCTAAAAATCCACTCAGTCCTACGGTGTTCAGTCAATTTCTGAGACAAACAAATTTGTTTACATTTACAAGAGATAATGATATTACCTTCTTATTTACAATAATCAACTGAAAATGAGAACAATAATTCACATGGCACTGCTGTAGAATTCATGGGGCATTACAAGGTATTTACGTGACAGATATGTCAAATGTTCAATTACTCACAATTAATTTTTAAATAATTTACCAACCATAAAAATTGCTATTTTGCATAAAAAATTAAACTTTGCCAGAAACCGATGGCTGAAATCCTCATCATTCATCACCAAGATTTCCGTTGCCACTGGTGAGTAGATTTCGCACAGGCAGTCCCAGAATACGCTGCTGATATTGTAAACCAACCTTTGATACAGGAAAAAGTAAGCACTTTGAGAAGCCCTTACTTGATTTCAATGTTACTACAAAGTGATCCTAATTTCTGCGACATCCTACTAGAATCATTTCATTTTTGCATATATGGGATTGGACTTTGATTTGTGTCTAATATAATCAAAGAACCCAAGTGACCTAACCATAATTTAGTATTGCACCCATTTTCTCTGACACAACTTGACACTTTAGTCATGTGTTAAACTCTGAAACATCTGTTCAATAATAAACCATTAAACACTTGCCAGGAACCTAAGGATTGCCTCTTGAATGAGCATTGCTAAGTTGCAAGGCATAATTTAATACTCATTTGTTATTATGGTGACCCAATGCTTAATGGAGCTTAATGCTCTTCTGATGCTACTGATTAAATTATTGTGCAGTAGCACAGATTCATAAACTACAATTTGCAAACAGACAAGACAAATATCTAGACACTGTCTTCACTCATGTCAGTGAATCATTTAACTATAAGGAAGAGGTTTCTTAATTTAAGTTATATTTCAAATACACCAAGTGCCTCATTCATTGGAATAGAGTTATGTTTTGGTGTTTTCAGCCATTTATCTTAATATGAAAAAGCACAGAAATTATTCCTGACTACAAAGCAGGGAAAGAGGAAGGAGAATGTGTAAAGGCATTGACCCTGCATGTGCAATGAGTTCCTAACATGCAGAGCACTGCTCAGGAAATTAATGTGCCAGCCAACAAGCATCTCTTATTCATTTTGCTCCACACTAGTTGTTTAATGGTTTGGTGACTGCCCAGATGCAGCTGTGCAAACACTCTTTCAATGTCTGGCCAGCCATCACTGGATTTTAGTCCAAAGCCTCTCTCTTTCAGTTAGGATGAGGAAGGCTAATAAATAAATCAAGATTTGCAAACACAGGATTACAGATTTTCTCAGACAGAATTAAAGAGGCACATACTCGCAGATTTTCCATGCATTTTATAAAGTAAATTGGTGATTAACACAATTTTATGTTTAAGGTCAATAAGCAGGCAATTGAATAATACTACTTTCAAACTAATCTGAAAAAAAATTTACCCTTCCTACCTTACATTATATCACATGTTCAAATTTTCAAGAACATACTACAGAAATTACTATTTTTTCATCAAATGCTTGGGAAACAGTACTAACCAAGATTTCCATTTTGAAATACAGGGAGATAATATTAGTACTGTCCCTCAATGAATAAGTTGCTCACATCAGTCCTGAACAGCACAAAATTGCATGTATGTCCCTTCTTCAGAGTGGCACTATGACAGTATGAATAGAGTGTAAGTATCTCATTCCAAGTAAAGAACAACATATATTGAAATCTAAAAAATAACATAAATGTACTTTTGCTTGAATATTGCTGCAAAACTAGTTGCCATGGAAGAATGTATGACCGCCATCAAAAAATAAATGCAAGACACCAACATTAATGCAGTATTAAAGATAAAAAAATCAAAAACCCTCAAACATTTAAAAAAATCCCAAATCAGGAAATTAAGATTACATTAAGATTTTTCTTGTAAATGTAACTCAGCCAGGTTGCACATCCAAAATATAAGACCCATTCCTACCAAATATGCATGACTTATAGTAACTTTCACTGCATCAACTACTTTGGGGAGAACAACAAAGCTCACAAAGACATACAAAGCTCTTCTTCGGGCCCGGGAAAGGAACTCAGAGCAAAAATGCAAGGAGGAACAGGTCGTTTAACATAGCTAGTTAGCATATACTGCAGCAATCTTTCAGGGTAGGGTGCTGGGTTAACATCTCTGCTGACGTGATAAAAAGAGTTTAGTGGATTACAGATTGTTGCAGTAAACCATAAATAAGATCAAAACATAAGAATAGCCATAATATATCAGACCAAAACCAGCCATTCTATCCTCTAACAATGCCCAATGCCAGGTGATCCAGAGGGAATGAGTAGAACAGGTAATCTTTACGGCTATGTCCATACCTCAGAATTATTTTGACATGAACTATTCCAGAATAAAAAGCAGTCAAGTAGCACTTTAAAGACTAGCAAAATAGTTTATTAGGTGAGCTTTCGTGGGACAGACCCACTTCTTCAGACCATAGCCAGACCAGAACAGACTCAATATTTAAGACACAGAGAACCAAAAACAGTAAGCAAGGAGGACAAATCAGAAAGAGATAATCAAGGTGAGCAAATCAGAGAGTGGAGGGGTGGGGGGGGGGAGATGAAGAATTAGATTGAGTTAAGTATGCAGATGAAAGTTCACATGCCGATTTAAACCATGTGTTAATGTTCCGAATTTGAATATAAATGTCAAGTCATCCGTTTCCCTTTCTACAAAGGAGTGATAATTTCTTTTCCGTAACACACATACCTTGAGGTCGTTGACAGAATGGCCCATTCCATTAAAATGTTGACTAACTGGTTTGTGGATCCATTGTTTACAGTCAAGCTCTTAGGTATAATCGCATTTGCTCTGATCCAACTGACAGAGACCAAAAACGACAAGAACTTTACCAAATATTCATAAACCTGAACTACCCACCAGGAGAAGTAAAAAAACAAATCGACAGGGCCAGACGCATACCCAGAAACCAGCTACTCCAAGATCAGCCCAAAAAAGCCAAGAACAGAACACCACTGGTCATCACTTACAGCCCCCAACTCAGACCACTGCAACGAATTATTAAAGACCTACAACCTATTCTTAATCAGGATGCTACACTCCAGAAGGCCCTGGGTGACATGCCCGTTCTCTCCTACAGACAACCTCCCAACCTCATGAGGATCCTTACTAACAACCACAGTCTATACCCCAGGAACACCAGTCCTGGAACCTTTCCCTGCAACAAAGCCCGCTGCCAGCTTTGTCCACATATCTTCTCTGGAAATACCATCACTGGACCTAACCAGGTTACTCACAGAATCACGGGCACTTTCTCATGCTCCTCTACTAACATCATATATGCCATCATGTGTCAACAATGCCTAGATGCTTTGTATATTGGACAGACTTCTCACTCCCTTAGACAAAGGGTCAACGGGCACAAAACAGACATTAAAACACTCCAGATCCACAAACCAGTTAATCAACATTTTAATGGAATGGGCCATTCTGTCAACGACCTCAAGGTATGTGTGTTACTGAAAAGAAATTATCACTCCTTTGTAGAAAGGGAAACGGACGAATTGACATTTATATTCAAATTCGGAACATTAACACATGGTTTAAATCGGCATGTGAACTTTCTGGGTCACTATAGGGGCTCATCTGCATACTTCACTCAATCTAATTCTTCATCTCCCCCCCCCCACCCCTCCACTCTCTGATTTGCTCACCTTGATTATCTCTTTCTGATTTGTCCTCCTTGCTTACTGTTTTTGGTTCTCTGTGTCTTAAATATTGAGTCTGTTCTGGTCTGGATATGGTCTGAAGAAGTGGGTCTGTTCCACGAAAGCTCACCTGATGAACTATTTTGCTAGTCTTTAAAGTGCTACTTGACTGCTTTTTGTTTTGATAGTGTATAGACTAGCATGGCTTACTCTCTGTTACTATTCCAGAATAGATTTTCCAGGATAGCTTATTTTGAAATCATGTTATGTACAAAATGCATTTTAAGATAGTTTAGCACTATTTCAAAAGAGAGCATCCACACACAAGAGAGTCTTTTTGAAATAGAGCTATCCAACACTATAACCCATACAGGACAAGTGACAATTAGGGATATATGGTCAGAGAGGATTTAACTGTGCATTTGAAGCATGTTCTCTCGGGGTATTTCAGTAGCCCATTGAAGCAATCTACATTTCTGTTAAGCTGCGTCTACACTAGGCAATAAAATCAAAAAAATGGGCCCTTTTTCAAAGGAGAGTGTGGTGTGTCTCCACATGCCTTGCGCTCTTTCAAAAATGGAATCGATGGTATGCACTGCAGGAATTGAAAGCACTCTTCCAAACTGGAAATAGGAAGAGTGCCCCCTTTGGACGTCCTTTTTCGAAAGTGGACGTGTGTAGACACTCCACATCCCGCTCTTTCAAAAGAGCAGGGTCTGCCATGACGGTGATCAGCTGTTAGGCAGAGATGTGCTTCCCACTGCCTGCAGGGCTCTATGGTCCGTGCATGCAGCAGCTCTTAAAGCAGCACAGACCCAGAAACCCCATTGCAGGAAGCCAAGCACGTGCAGACAGCAGCTGCTAGACGTGCTGCCCCTGCATGCCTCAGCACAATCGAGAGTGGCATGGCCAGCACCCAGGCAGGCCAGGAGCCCCAGGGCCTCCCCTCTGAGTGAAAGCATGCCCCCTCCTGGAAAGCATGCCCCCTCCTGGAAAGCATGCCCCCTCCTGGACCAAGCATGAACTCTGGGACTCACTGGGCCTATGGCAGGAGGAAGAGGTGCTCCAGGTCATGGGCATGAAGCGGGGGAATGTGGTCACTTTCACCCAGCTGGCCAAGGGCCTGAGTACCGGGGGTCACCCTGCCTGCACTCCAGACCAAGTGAGAACCCAGGTGAACAAGTTGCAGCAGGGTTACGCCTGGGATTGGGACTTGCTCGGCCAGTCAGGGGCCACCCCTTCTTCGTGCTTTTACTACTGGGAGCTCCGTACCATCTTGGGCCCCCACGACACCTCCTCCCTGCCTGCCCTCCTCCACACCTACACTGAGGAGCCAGGACCCTCGCACAGCCCTGCAGCACCTGGGCCAGAGCCGGAGCCAGCCTCAACTGGGTAGTGGTCCAGCGAGGAGGGGGACCTGCTCATAGATCTCCCCTCCTGCACCTCCAGCCAGGCATCAGCCAGCCGGGCGTCCCCCAGCCTCGGCAGTGCAACCTCAGGTATGCACTCAACACAGCACACACCCTGGAGCATAGGGTGGGGGCACTTTACCCACCCAAGGGGCCCTCATGCCTACAGCAGACCTTGGCCAGCCACAGCTCAGCCAAACAGTGGCCCTCCGAACAGCAGCACAGCCACTAGTGCCCTTCAGTACCCGCTTCCATGGACAGCATTGCTCCCTGCCCCCAGAGGAGGGATGGGAGACAGACCGCACAACGGGGCCACCCACAGGGCCACCCCACCCTCGGACAGGGGACTGAGATCTGCTGTCCATGGGAGGATGGGGGACTTGGCCCACGGGGAAGGGGTCAGCACTTACGGCCTGTTCCTCTCTTCCTTCCTGTTCCCACACCGGCTCCATCAGAGGGCCGGGAGAGCCTTGCCCTGTTGGTCATCCCGGACAGCTCCCCAGAGGCAAGGGATGGCGACTGGCTGTAGCCAGACCCAGTGCCAGGATGTCCCCACTCCTGGAGGGGCCAACAAGGGGCAGCGGGGCAGCAGAGGACCCCCACCTTACCGACTCCATCCAGCGGCAGGTGGAGCTGGCAGAGCCGCAGCTCCAATATCAGGAGCGGGAGGCTGCCTGGAGCCGGGTGGCCGTTAATGGGGACCTTCCAGGACATGGCGGCCACCTACCAGGAGCTGCTGGCCTGGCTGCCCCCTCCCACTGCCCCCCCTTCTGCCCTTTCACCAGGGTAGATGCTCTCTTTTGACAGCCTGGATGGCCCATTTCTAAAGGGCAGGTAGTTCTTTCAATGGTGCTCATCGACAGTGCCAGTCCTGGGCCATGTGTAAGCACTCCCCTTTAAAAGGACATCTTTCAATTCCTCTCTTTTGAAAGGCACCCTTTTGAAAAAGCGCTCTAGTGTAGACGTAGCTTTAGTGTCTCCTTGTTTAGTGAAGGCAGTTCTAAGCGTGTTAAATTGTATATCCTGGACTTTCTCCTCAGAGCATGTTCTGTGGTATCACAGTGCCTGGCCTGGCTGTTGAGAATACATTTCTTATTATGTTTGAGGTGGTTAAGGAATCTAGGAAGGTAAATGTGGTGATCCATAGGTTTCTTGTCTATGGTTACCTGTACCGTTCCACTACTCAACCTGACTGTGGTGTCCTGGTAGTGGATGTTAGCATACATGTATCCCAGGTAGAGTTTCATGGATATGTGGTGGTTGTTGAAGCTGCAGTGGACATCTAGAAGGGACAGTAAGCCATCTCTCTGGGAGATGAAAGTATCATTGGAGAGCCATCTTAGCAGCCATCTCTCTTCCCTTGGGTCTGACCAAGTGTCTGCTATAGAACGTGAAATTGTGAGTTCAAGGAATACACAGATGAGCCTGGAGATGTACTTGGGATGGATCTCTGAATGCTGGAGGCAGGCAACAATGTCATCATTCTGAGGGTTGCAGGGGTGCAGGGAGATAACATCCAGGGTTCCGAGGAAGGTGTACAGTATGTGGAGAAAGTCAGTTTTGTCTTGATGGAAGCTAGCCCTTTGTGTGGTGAGTGGTGAAGACGGGTTCTGTGACTCTAATATTCCTTCAGTAACCGTGCTGTGGCTAGAGAAGCACATAGAAGGTCTCTGGCATGAGTTCATGAAGGATAAGCTTCTATACTCTATCTTGAGCTTGTTTGGGGAAGGATTTGATAATATCCTTAAGTTCCGGGATAAACTGTAGCATGGGGTTTTCTCTGAGTTCTGTACAGTAAGTGGTGTCAAGGAGTTGTAGGCTGGCCTTGTTAACACAGTCATAATGGTTGAGGACTGTAATGGCTGTCTACTACGTCATATGCAGGTTCAGTCACTGCCTGGTGGTGAGAATAAGGACTGTACGGCTGCCCTCTTGGAATGGAGAGATTATGGTGGATGTCATGTTTGTTGAGAATTTTGCAGTCAGTTCAGTACTCCACTAAAATCACATGGACTATTCCTGTACTTGAAGTTATGCATTTTACAGAATTGAGGCCACTGAATGATCACTATCTGCATTGCACACAAAAACCCAACAAGATCACCATCTTTTATAACCAATGAGATAATGACCTTGTTATCCCAAAATATTCTCAGATTCATATTACACATGGTTTCAGATGCAATTACCACATCACAATTGAAGAAGAAACTTGCGTTTTTGCTATCTTCACTTTTGTCTTGTTCTCTAATTAGGAAATTTCAGTACTTTGGCTCATCGGTCCCTAGTGTCCACTTATTTCACTATAATTATGGGAGGGAAAAACCTGCATTGATATAATTGAACAATTAAAAATGCCTTGTTTACCTTTTAATTACCATAGTGCATTTTAAATGTTTCGAAGACAGTGTCAAAAATTGTGGAAATTTTGGCTTATTTTTTCTCTTTTAATACATACAGCCAAAATATTAGCTAACATAAAAAAGTCCCAAAGTCTCAAAGGATGCAGCCTCAGTAACTCCAGAACAGTTATAAAATCCATGTAATATAGTGCAGACAATGTTCTCTAAATTCTTATCTTATGGTCTTATCCTGAAAACAATTAAGTATGGGCATCAATTTACTCAGACACTTTTGAATATGGGCCTGTATTTGCAAATTTCTATTTTTCTACAATACTAGTAAAAAATTCACCCTAAAAATATTCACAGCAAGCAATGTCATGAAAATGTGTTACCTTTAAATTAATTATAGTATTTATAGGAAATAAAGTTCTGTAAAGAAAAATAAAACTTTATATTACTATCAACTGTAATAGGCTTTTAGAACACAAATCTGCAATGATTTTTGAAGAAGCAGACCTCTGGGATTTGCAAAGGCGGTGCTCATTGCAAGGTCAGGGCCTCAAGCACCCATACATTTCAAAGCACTTTACAAAGAGAAGTCTGTGTTCTCAGAATTCAATAAGATACAAACCCAGAGCATATTTTTGTTCTCTTAAAATTTAGTTCATTTTGGTAAAAATAATAATAAACAAGTCACTCCCTCGAGTTTTAAAAAGCTACCTGTATTTGCATTTCTCTTGCTGCCATGTGAGACCTACAATGGCACAGGCAAGAATTCCCATTATCAACCACCTCAGGTTGTAACATGGCAAAACGTGCTGAAGAAATTGCATTCCTGGATGAAATGAAGCTCTATAAAGAGGCAGCCAATTTCCTGACCTAGAATCTGACACTCTACATTAAGCACTCTCGACACCAGTGGTGGGCAACATGCAAACATGCAGCACACTGGGGTTCTATTGTGGCCCTCAAGTTTTTTTTTTTTTTTTTACTGTTGCCATACAGGGTTGCCAGATTCCATTTATTTCTGTTCACATATGGATTTTATTTTCTTGCTGGTATTACTACAGCAACACACACGTAAAGCAAGGGCCTGTGAAGTGAGGTGCGTGCTAACTGTACACAACATTGACTGCAAAAGCCGCATACTGTTTTTGCATTCAAGCCAGCAAAACTCCCCTACTGCTTGCTTACAGCAATCTTGCAGCCCACTCACAAGCCCAGGTTGCCCATCGCTGCTCTAAACATTTTTAAGGAAATTATGTCCCACATAAAACATGAATCACAGAATCTAGGGACACATTTACTTGATTGGATTTTCACAGTTGCTCCTTAACAAAAAACATTACCCCCAGCATAAAGTCAAAACCAGGCATTTAAAGAATATTAAATTTATTCATCTGCATTTCAGCTTTCACCAAGCTCCACGTCTGTTACAATTATCATGCTGGAACCTATTTTCCTCCGTCATCTTCAGCATAACCTATTTCTGTCTGTTGCCGAGCATTCCACAGGTCGAGCAACTTTTTCCTGCCCCTTTTCTTGCTGCCACAAGGTTTGTGCATCGGTGACACTATTGGGGGAGTTAGCAGCAACCCCAATGCTCAGGTTGTTGAGCTTTACCTTATAAAAAGATTTATGCAATTACTGCTTGCAACAGGCCTTTTGGTGTTTGGCAGGGGGAACACCACAGGAGGAAGGAAGAATATTTTCCTTGTCCTATGAAATTCCACTCAGGTCTTACAGAGATACAAATGGCTTAAAATTGTATTTTGCCAACTGCACATGCTCTGACATTTTCAAAAGCATCCTCAATTTGACAAAGCTTCAATTCGGTGCTGTTGTGTATGTTCTGCATAAGTCTGGATTTAGGAGTAGTTTCTTTAATTACAAATATATGTTGAAGATGGCAGTTCTGATTTGCAACTATTTGTAAGTCAGTTGTATGGTTAGGTTCGAGGTACAGGAACAATTTTTATAGTGGAGTGCTGAGTGCTCTTGTACCTAACTGGACACCCTGAATATAATGGAAACTACTTCAAGCCGGGGGTACTTAAGTACAACTCGCACCCCTAGTACCAGCACCTTTGGTTTGGGTAAAATGAAGAAAAACTGTGTTTTGCAACTTTGAGGTGCAATGAAGATTAGAAAATGGCCTTGGATTTATCAGTCAGTTTGGTTGTAAACAGTTCAGTTGTACTTTTCTAAGAGTTTTGGGCATTTCATAAGACTCACAGAGAAGCAAACCAATGTGTTAGTCTTGCATTTCACTACACATTATAACAGAGATGATTTTCTTCCCTTTTCTCTCAAATATCAAATATAACTAAAGCCTTAAAGCCAAATGACAGGACCCAGTTTCCAGATTGTAAATTTTTAAAAATCCTGAATGCACAGAAGCCTTTTAATACAAGTAGAACCTCTCTAATCCAGAACTTTCTTGTCAGGCAACTTCCGTAATCTGGCATGACATTATTTAGCTGGATATCCACTTATCATGGGTATGGTCAAGTTTCCCATGGTCCCATAAAGTTTGTTTACAGCCACCCGTTCTGGCACTCACTGTTTTGTGCTGTTATTTAGTTGTCATTTACCCCTGAATGCCTTCTAAGAGCCCAGTAAGGCCGTGAAAGTGTTGGCAATGTGCTAGACAATACTGACCTCCCATCATCCAGCAAATTCTCTCATCTGGCACCAGGCAGGTGCCACGGATGCTGGACAAGAGAAGTTCAACTGGTAATGGCTTCAGCTGTTAGACAACTAAAAATAAATTTACAGAGGCGAATGACACTAAGCTTATTCAAACCAGTAGCCAAAACATCTAAACAGCAAGATATATGTGACACCGGTAGACCGATGTCAATTCATGCCAAAACTCCCCAGCCTCTGACAAACGCATAGTTGGAAACCAATCTGGCTTATCTGTGTGTCAGCATAATCTAAATAAATGTGAGATGCTAAATTGATGAGTATGTTTAGTATTCTATAAAATGCTTTTATGATGATGCATGTCTTATTCTAATGCCACCGCAGAGATTTGCATTGTATATACTCCTACAAACCAGAAAGAAGGCTTGTGTAATGCAAATGCTGGTTTCTTGGAAGAAAATGTTAAATTCTCTTAATTCAACCCAAATGAGCCATTGTGTGAAACCAAAGATCAAAGACGTCCTCCCTGCTTCCTTCATGAAGAAGGGGTCTATGGAAGAACTGTAGCTGTCAGTTTAGGTTCTGGGAGAGGAAACTATAAATATGTACACAAGGAAAAATTCTTCATCTCTGGACTGTGTGGACTCAAAAAGTATGGAATAATCTAATGAGAAGATGGAGATCCTCACCAGTTACTCTGGATATTCCTACAAAATTTGTGGGAAGAGGAAGTTACTCATCTTGTGCCATAACAATGGTTCTTTGAGATGTGTCCCCCTGTGGTGGCTCCACTCTGTGTGTTGGTGTGTCCTCATACCAGTGCTCAGAGATTCTTCCATACCCCTGGTTTCCTGAGCCATGCATGCACAATAGGACCTCTTCATGCTATTGGGCATGCACAGTGCAGCCCCTCCATTCTTTCTCTATCCTAGCAAAGAGAGCAGGATGCTCCAAAGCAGGGGAAGGAGGGAGGGAAGTGGAGCTCCCACAGGGACACACATCTCAAAGAACCATTGTTACTGCACAAGGTGAGTATCTTCATCTTCTTCGAATAGTGTCCCTGTGGGTGCTCCATTGTGGGTGACTATAAAGCAGCAGTCACACTTTGGAGGTGAGTTTTGCGCCCAGTAATGATTACAGTCAACAGAACTGCCTGGCCCCCTTGAATGGAGGAAGCAATCAAACACTAAAGAGCACAGTGCTGTGCAAATGTGTTGCTTGAAGACCATGGAACCGCCTTGCAAATCTCCCTAAGGGGTACATTCTTGAGAAAGCTGGTGGTGGAAGATACAGTGTTGGTAGAATGGATGGTGCCAGCACCTGGAAGGTCCTTCCAGGGAAGAGTGTAATACATGAACTCGGACAGCCGTTGAGGCAAAATGGGATGGCCCTTGATTGATCCAAAAAATGAGATGAACAGCCTAGGAGACCTGTGCCAAGGCTTCAAGTGATCGATGTAGAAGGCCAATGCTTGACAAATGTCCAGGGTATGCCACGTCACAGGTGCAGGACAAGAGTGCAGCTTTGAGAAGAATGCAGGTAAATGAACAGGTTCATTGATGTAAAATGGAGAGGGAACCTTAGAGAGGAACTTAGGATGAGGGTGAAGAGTGACTCTATCCTTGGTAAACACCATATAAGAAGGTTCAGCCCTGAGAGCAGCAAGCTCCCCAATCTTCCTAGCTGATGTGATGGCGACTAAAAATGAGACCTTTATTGACAGATGGTGCCAGGAACACAGTGGCAGGTGTTCAAAGGGTTGCTTCATTAGGAAGTTGAATATATGGTTAAGGTCCCAGATAGGGACCAGAGGGTGTGCTTACGGAAAGGTGTTTTGCAGACCCATCAAAAAGCATTTGGTTACAGGATGGGCGAGGAAGGAGACCCCGTCCTCCGCTCAGTGGAATACCACTAAGGCTGTGCCATGCACCCTGACATTACTGAAGTCTAGGCCTGACTCATGCAGGTGCAGCAGGTAGTCAAGGAGGACAGGAGAGGCTGTAGTGTGAGGAGGCATAGAGTGATTGGTGCCCAACCACTGAGAGAACCACATCCACTTGTAGAGGTAGGACTTACAGGTGGACTCTCACCTGCCATTAACAAGAACTCTTTCCCTCCCCGCCTCCCTCAGAGCATGTGATTTCAGCATTCTGGGACCACGGAAGAGCCATACATGGAAACACAGCCTAAATGAATTGGGGTGAGGCCAAAGTCCCGGGACAGAAGGGTGCAACAGGGAGGAAAGGGATACTGAGTCACCACTGACAGCCTGTAACGGTAAGGATAGTTTTGTCTTACAAAGTAAGTTGGTCTCGGCCATGCTGGGGCATCAGCATGAGGCAAACCCGATCCAGTCTGACCAGATGCTTGTAAATCCAGGGAAGGGGAAGAAATGTATAGGGGAGGGTCACGTCCCACTGATGGACGAAAAGCATCCCTGAGGGAGTGCCTCCCCAGACACACTTTGGTGCCTTCTCCAGTGCCACGCAAGAGTTGGGTGGTGCCTCTGCTCTGGACTTATGTGGTGGTGAGCCAGTGCTCCGTGCAAGACTTGGAGCGGTGCTACTTTTGCTCCATCTCCGGCACCAAGGATGTGGTCTTAGTTTTGATGACCTCTCAGGCCTGGGAGTAGAAGCAGCTGAAGCCAGTGGCCCCGGTGGTGCCAATAGTAATAGCTCAGGTAGTAGCTCTGCTCCGAAAGCACCTGCTTGGGTGGTGCCAGCTTCAGTGGTGCCGGAGACATCACGGAGGCCTTTTCAACTGGTGTAGCCCATGAAGACGGCATTGGAGGACACGAACACACTGGGTAATTGCCCGCCTTGGCAGCTGGAGTGCTGACTGAGGTCGAAGGATGAGCAGAGTCCATACCCTTGGTCTCCTGTGCCAGATCTTCAATGGAGGATTGCTCCAGGGCTAGTGGTTGGAGGGACTTTTCATAAAGGTAAGTCTTGAGCCTACCGGCTCGGCCCCTTATGGCCCTCACCATGAGGCTGGAGCAATGGGTGTAGGATTGGATTTGGTGACCCTCACCCAGGCACTCAATGCAGGACGCATGGCCATCAGATGCTGGTATGGTTTCCCTTCACATTGCCTGAAGCCCGGAGAGCCCAGCATGGTGATGACATACTAACACTAATGGAATGCTTGCATGAGCAGTATGAGACAGTTGGCCTAGCCCTTGTGGTCAGAAATAACTTACACAGATCAACTTTGGTGGATGAGAATGTTGTATGTGCATGCCCAGATGACACCTCTGATCTCCTACTTGTGGTATGGTTGCTCAGTTGAAGAGAAGCCCTGTCTATGCTCACTATATCAAAAGCAGAAAGAATGTGGTGTAAGTGTCTCTCTGCTAGCTCTCCACAATCAGAGGATTCTCCCATGATGGGTATCAGAGGTGTAGTCATGTTAGTCTATATGTGCAAAAACAATGAGAAGTCCTGTGGCACCTTATAAACTAACAGATTCATTGGAGCATAAATGTGGGCAAAGACCCACTTTGTCAGATGCATGGATCATATGATGGGGCGATCATCCCCCAGCAAATTATATTGCCTTTATACTGTTTTGCAGTTTTACTTTTAAATCATCCACAAGATCTACCTTCATAGCCTTTGGCATATGGTAAACATGCTTCATTGTAATATTCTGGTGTAAATAATATGTTTATTTAAATATGAAAGTTATTCTCCAGCCCACCTGTATCCCATTAACAGGTTTCACCAGGCCTCAATAAGGGACAGGTGTTCCTAAAGAGCCAGAGGGAAATAGTAAGAGGAAGCTCTCGCAGGCCAGAGCTGGAGTGAGTAGGAATATGAGCAGGAGAAACACTGGGGGACCTGGAAGGCAGACCCAGAAGACTGAGCTTCAGCTAAGGGTAGCAGCAGAGAGAGAAGAACTAAAATCTAGCTCTGGGATGGAAGACTGCAGATCCCCAACCCCAGGGCAGAGAGACATTGCACTAGGTAAGTAGCAGGAGCATGAACATGTGTTAAGACTAAATCAATTAGACTCCAGAAGGAGAGTTGTTTTAATTACCTTTGGTCTGTGATCTGAAATGTTGAAAGGATTAGCTAGGGCACAGAACAGTAACACTCAACAGGAAGCTGCCCCATCACATTCAATGTTATTAAAAAATGGGGCACAATACATGAAGAACATTTGCACTATCTATTTGTTTTAATTAGTATGAGAAATTTGTTGCACCGTAATGTCTACAGAACTTGAAAACTATTCCTGTTACTTATTTTGTGTGAGCTTCATAATAAAATATGCAGTATTTCCTTGGTCTCAAGCTATACGATGGCTTCACTGCAAAGTCCCCTTTAAAATATTTTCTGAGTCTGTCAGTAAATGCTTTGCCCTAGAAAATATTTGTTTAAACAGCTATAATGATGCTCAGAAAAAAAAATCTGAAATTAAGAAGGCTGCCATTACAGAAATGTCAAAAGTCATAAAAAGCTTCCTAGGGAGCATACTAAAGGATACATCATTCCACATCTTATATTATTCTTTTGCATATACATATACCCGATAGACTCAAATGATCCATTGGTTTCATTTGTAAAGTGCTTTTTTCAAAATCTGTGTTTTACACATGGTTATGTTTAAAAGTACTGGTGACTGCCTGGATCACAAACTTCTTTAAGACTGGGTGTGGCTGTATCCTTCAATTAACATAAATGTCAGAATACATTAATAAGAAGCCTCTCGCCTATGACTAAAGGGAATTGGCACCGAGCAGGCAGAGAGGTTTTGCACAGTATCTGGAAGTGTACGTAAGTACAACACAAGAGACAAAATCTGGGAAACATGGAAACCGGCAGCCAGCCAGAAGGAGCAGCTAAATGCACACATGTGACCCTGAAAAAGGTTTTTGGCTTGGGGTGTAGGCTCAGAAGAGTGCTCTTGATGCAGTGAGCAAAAGAATCCGTTTCCTGCTCTATGTATTCAGAGGCCCATAAACAAGATTGCATCAAAGAAAATACCAGACTCCACCAAATGTTAACAAAACACTCAGTTTAAAGAGGGGCAACGTTATGAGAAATACATGAAACTCATATTTTCTAGTCACACATTCTTCAAGCCGTGTCCACTCTGCAGCCAGCAGGATATAAATTCAGCAGCTCAAAAGCCCATCTCACCTCAAGATGAGTGTGGTGTATCATATTGATTTCTGAGGGACACAGACATTTTAATACAGTTGCACATGAACTCTGAAACAGGTTTAAGTTTTATCAGTACAAATTTGTCTCCAGGAACAAACATTAAATCAGAATCCAACGGATCTACTCCAATTTGTTTAAAGTGATACCTTCAAGTTAGTCTGTGTCTGCAAAAAACACATCCTATGACGCCTTAAAGATTGACAGCTTTATTTGCGCATAAGGTTTTTGTCAGCAAAAAATCTCTTAGTCTTTAAGGTGCCACAGAACTTCTCATTGATCTAACAGTTAGTGGCACTTCCTGGCAATCAATTGTTCACAAAGCTTGTCCATGGAAGGACTTACTACTCTTGTCCTCTCTTCCTCCCTTTATTGATTTTACCCATCTGTTAAGTACTGCCTTAATGTAGATCATAAAGGGCTATCTTTTCCTACAGACCTGTGCAACATGCAACACAGTTGGGCCCTAAAATGCACCTCTATAACAACACATTCATAATAAATGTCTCTCTCATAGCAAACTCAGGGTAACAAACAAGCAGATGGCAAGTTGTAATGACTTCTGCTTTGCCAAGAAATGTGCACACCTATTGTTTGGTTACCCATTCTCTCTCATTTATAAGCCTGGCTTGCCTGTTTGTCTCATCTATCTGCTCTGTCTTGTCTTTACTGAAAGCTCTTTAAGTGAGGAATGTTGATATAGTACTTCACACAATGGAGCCTTAACATGTTTGATTTCTATGCACTAAGATAACAGTACAAATACTAATAAACTCAATATGAGCCTCAGTTCTAGAATATCTGCCAATTGGTTTTACTCAATTTTTCTATTTTCAGCAGGTTGCAGAATTGTATGTCTGCAGGTAAGATGTCTGGGGCCATGTCCACAATAGCCCCAAACTTCGAAATGGCCATGTAAATGGCCATTTTGAAGTTTACTAATGAAGTGCTGAAATACATATTCAGCGCCTCATTAGTATGCGGGTGGCCATGGCACTTCAAAATTGACGTGGTTCACCGCTGTGCAGCTCGTCCCAACGGGGCTCCTTTTCGAAAGGACCCCGCCTACTTTGAAGTCCCCTTATTCCCATCTGCTCATAGGAATAAGGGGACTTCGAAGTAGGCAGGGTCCTTTCGAAAAGGAGCCCCGTCTAAATGAGCCGCACGGCAGCGAGCCACGTCAATTTTGAAGTGCTGTGGCCGCCCGCATGCTAATGAGGCGCTGAATATGTATTTCAGTGCTTTATTAGTAAACTTTGAAATGGCCATTTGCATAGCCATTTCAAAGTTTGGGGCTAGTGTAGACACGGCCTGGGAGAGCTGAAGATTTTGACAGCTGGAGAAGAAAGAAGTACTGGGGGCTTGGGCGGCTCAAGCCACAATTGCACCTTTCGGCACTGGAGAAGGAATATGCTTCCAGTTCCTCTTTCAGATGGAACCACAGGGAAACAAGACTTAATTTTTATCTGTGTGGAAGGAGGAAGCCTGATCTTCTGATTACCTGTTTCACTGTCCAGGCATAATCGATAAGCATCTTGATGTTTTGGCTAAACATTACTAATTTATATTCCAACAGATTTCAGAGATCCCATCCAGGATTATCAGGGTCATTGCACTAAGCACTTAACATACACGTAAGACACGGCTTCTTTTTCGAGCTGCAGCAAAGGAGTTAATGCTGACATTGTAACTTATCATCATTAAGTTTCAAATTTAACACCTCACTGAGGTAAATGCATCCAGTTCTTAACTTTGTGTTTTTTGCTAATTTTAGGCTGTTCACAAATTCAAGTAGACTAAGCCAAACTAGCATAAAACAATACAATAGTCACAAGCGTAAGCAAAAGAAAGTTCAGTTAGGATTTTCTGAAAACGCTTAGCACAGTCCCACCTCTCCTGTCACTTTAGTTAACGAGAAAAAATAATTAACTTCACTGAATGCATACTTGGGTCAGCACTGAGTGCTTTTGAAAACTCCCACTCCTACTTATTCTAGAGAAGCTTCAATTCTGAGGCCAACTTCACAGGAGTAGAGAGCATGAGGTCCTGACTACGGTACTATAAATGAAAAGGGGAAAAAATGTCACCTGGAAACATAAAGATGAAAATATATTATAGTTGGTTGAATTTTTTCAAATATTGCTAGATAAAAGAGAGTTAATTAAAAATTCCAAGCTGTTCCACACAATTTCAATGAAACGTTCTAATTAGCCCATTCAAAATGTTCATATTCCCCTTCCATCAAGTATGTACATGGCTACCCTCCATTCTGACACCCAGTTAGTGTTATTTCGAGTACCAAAGCTCCTCCAGTATGCATTTAAATCAGTTTTGAAGAAAGAAAAGATGTGCAGCAAGTGAAGTGGTGGATGGAACAGCATAATGACTTAAAATAATTCAAAAGGGCTGCACCTAACACAGAGCACCTGGGAAAGAACAATTTTGCCTCTTCACTAAAAATGATTTTTTTCTCAGTCTGACAGCTTTTCCCAAGATTGCCAGTTAAAGCACATTGTGTGTTATAATGATCTTTATTTAAAGAAATTCCTAGTTTTAATGTATCAAATTTAATTTTTCCCTCAGTTCAGCCTTGTCATAAGGCAGAACCACTTATGCATGTGAAACTAACAGTCTCTTATAACAAAAGAACATAGAAAATTGTCTCTATTGTTAATGGCTTTTGTATTTCCAAATGTACAAAATGTTTAAATGCCTTATTATTTTTAGTTTATACAAACTTGGTACAGTGGAGTCCAATTAAACTAACATAAACAAAAAAGAAATTTGCCAGTGAGAATATAATGTTTGAATACCAAATAAGATATATGTAGAATGATTTAATGTAGGTTTTAATTAGGTCACCATATAAAGAACTTACTAGAAAATCATCATTTCAATAAAAAGGAAGACTGTTAGAAATACTTCCATTGCATCTGAAGATGATAAACTTTTATAGACAAAGGTTTAGATCAGAGAACTCTGGCATTTTCTTGAAACACAGAACATCGTAAGGAATCACTTCACCCATCACAAGAATGCTGTCCATTCTGGGGCGAAACACACAACAACCCTACCTGAGAGGACATGAGGAATACATTACGCATTCAATAGCAAAAAGTAAAGTTGAGTTTGAACCTCTGTAGTCTGGTACTCAGAAGGGTCCCTCCCCTCATTCCCAGCCAATCCCATGGCTGGGGCTCCTGAGGTGCCAGTACTCAGTACCGACAAGTACCAGCACAAAAAACCCGCCGGTTAGCTGGATGACCACTGTGGCCAAGTTTCCCATGGTCCCAAAAAGTTTGTTTACAGCCACCAGACCTGGATTTCAGTATTCTGTGGTGGTATTTAGTTTTAATTTAACCCAAATGTCTAAGAACTAAATGTCTAAGAAGTAGAAGTGGTGGTATTGCTGCCTGACAATACTGACCTTCCTCTGTTCGGTAAATCTCTTGTTCGGCACCAGTCAGGCCCCAAGGATGCTGTACTACACAGGTTCAACCTGTTTTACCTAAATTGGAGTATGTCTAAAACAGAATGTCTAATACTCTTATTCTTCCAAAAGGAGTTAAAAGGTCTTTAATAACCAAGAGTAATTGGGACCAAAAATGCATATGAGGGGGAAACAAAAAAAAAAAAAGTACCTCTGGGCAGTGTTCCTTGAGCACTTGGGCCATGATTCAAATCCAAATTGCTTAGCGGAGCCCCATGCTGCATAGCAAGCAGCTTGTGTTTCCAATGGTGGTGCACATCCACGCATGCCTCAGTGTAGATAAAATTTATTCCACACATGGATGGAAAAACATTGGAGGCACATTGTCTCTGGCAGTACTGTTCTCCAGGTAGCATCTGGGTGTTTGTTGGACATTTACCACAACAGAATAGGTTACAAAGCAATGTTTGCTTTACTAAAATGTTTAGATTTTAATGCATTGAAAATGCCAGGAACTCTCTGCTATATGTGTTACTAGGGGAATTCTGTGCCCCTGCATGGGTGCAGACGTCTGACGATTTATTTGCTTCCTTGTAGAAAATGACAGAGAAGCCACAAAAGTAGTTATGTGCCCCTGTGGTTTCTGGTACTAAGAGCACCAGGCTTGGGGATGCCAAGGGCCTAAGATGGGTGGCACTGCCCCTCAAACACAGTCAAGGCATGGGGGAGGCATGTGGCATTATATGCTACTGCTCCAGGTTTCTGCAAGTTCAGAGCTGCCCAGCTGAAAGAGGATTTAGCTCCAGCCAGTGATTCTGCAAGCTAGAGTCCACCTGCTGGCTCCTAGTATCGGTCATGCTCCCCTTTGTATGCTGGGAGCTTTCCTGTTTTCCACACAAGGGTGAGTGCCCAATGTAGGGCAGGATGGGGTGGGGCAGGAGAGATTGAGGAAGGGGAATAAGGGCACAGAACTCTTGTTAGATGAAAGGGAGAGGATGGCACAGAAGACAGAGGGGAGGAGAAGGAGTATGGGATTGAGGCAGTGGGAAAGAGGGATAGCGTAGGGAAGGGATGAGTAATAGAGGGGTGGCAAGCTGGCATACGTCATCCCCTCAGCACTAGCTGGGACTGCCCATTAAACAGGCCCATAAACCCCTCATCCGAACGAGCCCCCTGCTCACACACACACCTGGAAGATACTGGTGAGTCTCCCCATTACACCCTTACTAACACACTGAGCTCTGAGCAGCTACAAGCGGATTCCCACCCACCCCATCAAGCCCTACTCTCCCAGCACACAGCCTCCCCCAGCTGAACCCTGTACACTCAAACTCCCCACCCTCTACAGAGCTTCATCCCCTGGAACTTGAGAATTGTACAGTAAACCTTGAAACGCACCAACCAGTTCTTTTACAGGCTACAGTCTCTTTGTAATTCTTCCAATATGCCAAAAAGGTCAATTTTGTAGCAATTATCAGTATGAAATTCTGACAAGACAGTACTTTCAATATTTTAAAATTCTACAAAACAGAGCACATGCTTAGGATTTCTGGTTTTAATTACGTTAGATACTATGTTCGTCTGTTATGTGTAAAAGGTAGACCTAGTTATTGTACTAAAATTACTAATATATCGGGGTGAAAAAAATCAGATACTATCTCAAGATCATATCTGTGTTTCTTAGCAGTTATTTTTTATTTAATTGTCTTCATTATTGAAAGCAATATAAGTTTTCAGCTGAATTAAATTGGACATATGTATGTAATACAAGTTATAAGAAAGCTAATTTTTCATCTGTAATTTGGAAAAAAATCTGCCTTCTCAACGCAATTCACAATATAGGTTGAACCTCTTCCATCTGGCACCCTCAGGAGCTGACCAGTGCCAGATGAGAGAATTTGCCAAACAGCTGGTCAATATTTTCTAGCATATTGCCAATACTTCCACTGCTTATTGGGCTCTTAGAAGACATTTAGGGGTAAAGTACAGCTAAACAATAGCACAGAACACTGAGAGCCAGGACTCATGGCTGAATACAAACTTTCTGGGACCACAGGTAACTTGGCCACTCCCATGATAAGTAGTCATCCAGCTAACTAAAATCATGCCACATTATGGAGTTTGTCGGACGAGAGAGTTCTGGATTAGAGAGGTTCAAACTATACCATTATTCTCATTTGAATTGGACTGACAGAGTCCAGCATATTATAAAAGCTAATGTTCATATGTTTTTAGGTTGTGTATATATTTATTTTACAATAAATATTAATGATAAACTAGACCAGGATTGTATTGTCGGTCTACTTTACTGATCATCTGTATTTTGGGCAAGAAAAATTTCTATTGGTAACCTAACACTTTTACTCAGAGGGCACTTTTAAAACTGTCCTGTTGCTAAATGATATTTTCAGTTCGATTATGCAACAAGTGCCTACCTGGCTCTACAAAGTGCAGAATTCCCTGAACCCACATTGCCAGAAAAAACCGTCAGAGTACAGGACACACAGCATTTTGTAGAATCAAGCCTCTAAACCAGAATTTGTCATAATTCAGACATACAGGGTTCCGTCTAATATATACCATCACATGAGCCACATATCATTCTCAACAATACTGCCAGCAGCCCGTGGGTCATTTTGTCAACACATTCTGTCGAGAAAGGCATTCTGCCTCGTTGGGGAGAGGCTGAAGAATGTTGCCAAAAGTGCTGAGTTCTATCAACAGTATTCAACGGAACACACTTTTAGTGTGGATGCTCCACAGGTTTTGTTGACAAAACAAAAACCCTCTAATGCAGACGTAGCCTCACAGGCCATCAATATCACCTGTGTCCAACTCTGGAAAAGGACTTGGAACTCCACAGTTCACTTTGGCTTACAGTGATCGGATACCGAATAGCTTGCAAAAAGAGGACAAAAATTAATTGAGGATGAAGTAAGTGAAGTTGGTTAACACGAATTATTTGTATGACAAAATGACCAAAATAAAAAAAACAAACACCTCACTGATGAGATTACTGTATCTTGCCTTTCATCATTTTAGCAACTGAATAGACTCTCCCTTCCATTTTCATTACCAAACCCCACCTGCTATCTTATGGTGAACATTAGATGGTAATTTGGATACATATGTTACAGGAAAGAAAAATGTTCTTTTGCCCAAAATGTTTCATTGTCATTTAAAATACTATTGTAATTATGGCAGCTGTAAGTGTATTTCCAAATGCCAATGTTTCAAGCATGGTGATGAATTACACACCTTATGAGAACTGGCATGACTCTTGCATCAGTCTCCTCTAAACCAAGAGAATTATTATGAACTCTCATGCTAAAAACAAATTTTAGAGGAAGCACTAATGAGAGCAACTGAAAGTTGCATGATTACAAAATTTTTTTCTTTTATAACGTTGTTTACTGTGATTTCACAACAACTTATATGCGTATGCAGACATTGCACTAACACACAATTTGCTAAATCATATGCATAAAGCAATGCTGAGAAAATGGTAAAAAGATGATATTTCCTCTAATAAATTAGTTCACTATTAAGAAGCATTACAGTACCTTTAACCTTCATTTATAAAATCAGATGTTCCTCTGCTAAGGATGCACAGATTGACATTTAAATGGGAAGACCTACATGGTGATTCTCTCTCTCTCTCTCTCTCTCTCTCTCACACACACACACACACACACACACACACACACACACACTCTTACTATTTAACACTACCCCACGCTTTTGGACACACTGATCAGAGCTTCAGAAATGGCCCTGCGATCACATACTTCTTTGGATGTCTAAGACCTAAGTGATTTAAATATAAAATAATGGCTAAGTAAAAATTACATCTGAATGTAAGAATTCTTGTGGAAAGAGCTAAGAGCTTACTGAATTTGTAAGTAATTTTCAAAAGCATAAAAGGTAAGATTGTATAACAATCAGGGACACATTACGAAAAGACAGACACTGGAGGACAAAGGTAAAAATATAAAACACAAAGAGCCACGAATTCCAAATTAAACTATCAGCAAATTAACATTGTAATATTTAGGCAAAACACAGAGCCATGAAAGAAGAGACTCCCAAATAATTTTCTATGAACAATTTTTCTATCAGTAATTATCTGATCTGTGAAGCACTTTCAGGTGGCATTTAGAGCTGTTTCAGACATGAAGCAGCAATTAGACTTAAAGCACCATCATCTCCTGGTATCCTAATCCACTAGCTCTTCTGGGTTCCAAGGATGGCTTTTAACAAAAAAAAAAAAAAAAAAAAGACAACACCTGATAAAATTCCAGAATTCAGCCAGTTGTCCAGTTGTTTTACACCTTATTATGGCACATGTGCAATCAACATAGCTGATGACATGAAAACTAACACACACATAAGCGGAACAGAAACAAACTGCAAAGTAATCTGGAAAGAGGGGTCAATGGAAGCTACAGGCCATGAAGGAAGATTCAATACTAGGAGCTGGTCAAAGGACAATAATCTGTTTGGTGACAACTTTCAATATTTCAATTACTGATGTTAAAATGTTTAACCCGTTAAATGACAATCAACCATTTTAATTCAGGGCCTGCACCCCAGCCCACTGCCCAGCTCTGCCACAGCTGTGGGGTTATCGCTTTCTGACCTGACAGCCCGCCCCTTTGCAGCCAGGCTACTCTGACCCAGAGCAGCTGACCACTACCAGCATTAACCAGCAAGCACACTGGTAATCCTCATGCTTTACTGGTTTGCTTACCAGTCACCCATTTAACCTCCCTAATTTCAACACTCATTTTCATTGCAATAAATAGCGAGAGAGAGGCCTGAAACAGACACCTTTCACTCCGACTGAAGAGTCTACTTAAAATCTCTAAAACCCTTCTAAAAGCTTTGTTGAAATAGACAGATCTCCACAACAAAATGTTTCAGCATCCGTGCAAAACACATTTCACATAAATGCTTCAACTCACTCTATCAAATGTTACTTTGCTGTAGGTGACAAGGGTAAAAAATTGTAATGGAAGAAAGAAATCCCTGGAACAGCATCACACAGATCTGCTTTCTATGTAAAGTATTAGGAAGAGAAGGCCAGTTTACGCAACCTTCATTCTACACTTCATTGAAACACTTGAGATGCACATGGCATGAATTCACACAATTTGCCATACAAAAATTACACCCTCCCACCATATGAAATGTAGGTATTCTTAACTACAAAAACTATCGGAGAGCCAAATGGACCAATTAACTTCATTATTGCACACAGCAACTTTCCTGAGTTTCCTCCCTCCCCCATCACCTCCTCCCAAACCATTTATCCAAGCTAAAAAACCAATTTCGCTGATGTTATGATTTTTTTAAATAAGTGTATGTGCTGCAGCACACCTGTTAACTAACTTTTACATTAATTTAGTAACTTTATAAGGACTTAGGAACTAACAATTTAAGAAAGAAGAGTAGCAGATGTCCTTTCTAGTGTCAATCAAAAATTAGATTTCAAAGAACTACCCTTTGTTTTCTGGACTAGCCTAATACAGGTTTCTTCGCTACATTTGAAATTTGTTCTCATGGTTTCACATAAAGGAGCTCATGGTTCTCTTCATATAAATCCCACAATGAATGGATCTTATGAAGTCTACACTTCCGGTAGAGGTATAACTAACCTCTTATGTATTGAAACCAAGTAGTTTTTACACTCCCAAGCAAAGTTCATTATACAGATACACATTGTTTTAGAGTGATGGTGAGCACATACACAAAAGTTTTATTGTGTAAATTTCTCTCACTCATGTTAAAACTACAGAGAATTTTCTGAAAATGAATGATGGCTGATCACAGCATAGATGTCCTAAAAAACAGTTTGGGAGATTAAAAGGGAAACTGTTGTAGTTGTTTTGAAAATAGGGATATGTGAAAATATTTTTAGATTTTATTCTTTAACTGGAACTAATATAAACAAGTCTCTTATTTTTTTAAGAGAACAGTCCTCAAGAAATGAAAGTAGCACTGAATCTAGAAGCCATCAAAATTGGCAGCACAGTAACTTAGGTAACAAACAAGAATGCACTTATTTACTATAATCCATTCCTGTTGCTTCAACTCCAGCCTTTGCATACTACTACACAAAGAAGAAATTTAGTATTTATTTTTACATCTGTATGGGACAAGTCATATTTTCTATAGTTTAATAGATAATACTTATTTTTCAATTAAAAAATCCAAAGTTGGTTGATTGTATCCCCCCACCATTATTAAAGATAGCATTAAACAAGGAGGACAAATACTTTCATACACCAATACTTTCAGTTTCTACAGTATGAACTAAACAGAGGAATCTTTTCACCCACCAAATATATATTACTGGATAAAAATGGCAACTGTTTAACAGCAACCAGCAATTTGCTACACAACAATTTAAGACAGTAAATGCAAGATTCTTTATTCAAAGAAACCACAAAGATTAAATTCTGCATAATTAAATTATCAGAGCACCATGTTTAACATTTCTACTTTTCTACATTTGCAAAGCATGCTGGGGTGGTCAGGACTTCTGTTTAGCTTCTTACTATATGATGCAACTGTTCAGCAGCATTCCATTTTACCAGCATGGAAGGGAAAGCATTTGGTACAAATTCAAAAAGAAGAATGCCACCTAGGGAATCACGTACACAGTCCTACAACTCTTCGGCTGGGTCTACATGGCGCTCCGCCCAGCGCCGCTGCTGGCAGAGCTATGCAAAATGAGCTTCTCAGGATTGCAAATAGCATGCCATTTGCATACTCACAAAGGTCATTACCATTGCTCTGTGAGAGTCTAGTGTCAGCACTGCAGAGGCCGTGTGGACATGCCTCTGCCAGCTAAACCCCCCTGTCACCAGTCCCTTATGCCTCAAACATTTGAGGCACAAGGGTCTGGAGACAAAGGGACTTTTTGCTGGCAGGGGCATGTCCACATGGCCTCTGCAATGCCAACACCCCCTTCTGCTGATGCCAAACTCTTGCGGGCTATGGTAACGAGCTTTGTGAGCGTGCAAATAACACACCGTTTGCAATCCTAAGGAGCTCATTTTGCATAGCTCTTCCAGCAGTAGCGCTGGGCAGAGCGCCATGTAGACATAGCTGTCCTGTCCCTCAGAAATCTCTCATTTAAAAAAAAAAAAAAAAAAAGATCTGGCCTGTCTCCAATGACAGGCTCACCGCACTAGATGTTGTGGGTGGAGACTTTGTTAATCTTTATTAGCTACATACAGATTTTCATGATGAAAGGGGAAGAGAGAAGGAATTGTTTTACAATAGCTCACTGACAACTGTAGCCATTGTTGACTATTGAAAATGCAAATAAAATGAATAATAAAACTTAAAAAACACAGAGAGATAGCCATGCTAGTCTGTATCTTCACAAAACTAAAAGCAGTCCTGTCGCAATTTAAAGACTAACACAATGATTTATTAGGTGATGAGCTTCTTCAGATCTGGGAGACAGTGATACTTAAAGTTTTACATTGTAATCAGTCTTACTTTGTATGATACTCATTGCATGAGCTGAGTCCTCCGGACTCAGCATGGCTAGTAATCTTAATATTCCAATCTAGAGGATCTCTATCTTGATATCAGTAAAATACTGGCTCGTGATTTTGTACTGCATCCAAGATCTGAACATAGCTAACAAGTCTCATATGCCTCTCACTGGCAACCTTATTGAGATATCTTCTGAGCTTGTGCTGCTTAGCTCTTCTGAAGGACAGGATGAAAGCACACCCTCTGACATATGTACCCCCAGAATCCAAGCAAAAATATCCAGCCAGTCAGTGGGGACAGGAAGGACCAGCCAATCCAAGTGTGGAATAAAAGCCTAGAGTTGCAGTGCCCCCTCCCCCCAAGCTTATTTCCTTCTTGCCCACCCCGGGAACCAACCCTGAAAGCCCCTGGGTGCCTTAAGTTGTAAACCACATTGAAGCCAATGGGAGCTTTGTCAATGATTTCAATATGTGCAGCTGCAAAATCAGGAAAAAAGCATTTATTCATAACACTGAGACTTCAGAGTCCCAGCAAGTTCCTAGTAGATTGGCTTCATAAAGGGAAATAGGAATCTACTTTGCCTTTGCATAAAGGAGTAACATGAAAATGCAACACTTGGCCAAAGCGTGGCATGAGAATAACTTCCTTCACTAGTATGCAGCTCAGCTACAGAGTAATCTGGTGCACCCTTTTATATTAATTAACCATGTGCTTGGAAATCACTGCCATATGGTACTGTAGCAGATGTTAATTACGTAAAGCCCGGTACTGGAAGGATGGTGAGCACTTTCTGTGAGGTACAGAGCTCCCTGAACTCCCACTTAAGTGAACATGGTTGAGGGTGCTTAGTATGTTCGGTGAAGACAGACATGGCATGAAGGCCTGGGTTCTCTGTCCCACTAAGGACTAACGAGATCCAAATTGAGCCTGTGAAGAGTTCCCTTTGTGTATGAGCAGCCTCTCAGAGCAGAACACTGAAGCTTGCCTCTGTCACCTCCAGACATTCTCATGATGCTGCTGCGTGAGGAGAGGGGTATATGGTTCAGGGCATTCCTGGGTAGAGGTGAATGAGTGTGGTAAAATAGAGCTTCACTAAACCTCATCCCCTACTGCCATAAGGCCACCACTGAGAAGCAGAAGCTCCAGGAAGTTGCTCCATGCCTCCCAGCAGTCAACATTACAGCAGGAAAATGAAATCAGTTTATTGAGGCTGCCCTCCTCCTCCACATCTGAGTACAGCTTCAACATAGTGAAGTAACATAGCTTTTTTTTTTTTTTCAAATTACAACTGAACAAATTTTCAAACTTTTCCACTATTTTCAAAAGTGAATCTAAATTGGAACCAAGGAAAGAAGAAAAGAGAAAGCAACAGGATACTGTGAAATATCCTGAAGTTCACTGAATTAACTTTAAATATTCAAAATCTATTTATTTTATTATACTTTTTAGAAGAAAAGCAAAAAAGAAGCATTCTGAGATGCACGCAATTGCATTTTTCTTTTTAAAGTTTTGGGTGCGATACCTTGCCTTTAAAAAAAAAAAAAACATTAGGAGGATTCAATTTGGCTAATAAATACCATACTAACACACAGTATATTGAGTCTTTTCTGGTATGGCTATGGTCTGGAGAAGTGGGTCTGTCCCACAAAAGCTCACCTAATAAATTATTTTGTTAGTCTTTAAAGTGCTACTTGACTGCTTTTTTGTGTTGATACTAGCAAACAGGTACTTAACCCAGACCTAATAACTTTAGCTTTAGAACTAAAATGAAACTTGGCAAAAGAAAAATGCTAGATTAAAGCTTTATCACTTCAGCTAATGCCAACATGATTTAAATACAAACAAGCATCAGTGAAAATGTATGCACTGTTGTTCTAGCCATTTACACCCCAGCATAACACAGCGACGAAGTGGAGGAGGTAATAACTTTATTTGAACCAACTTCTACTGATGAGAGAGACAAGCTTTCATGATCTCAGGAATGTACTCAGTGTCAAAGCCAAATACAAGTTGGAACAGACTGCACAGCATAAGCAAGTAACACCAATTGCAAGGGACAGAAGTTAGTGTATTAAAAGATTATTACTCCACCCACCTTGTCTCTTAAATAACATACATAGTCAAAGTCCTACTTTCCTCCTGGCTGCATACAATTGGATTCATGTCTGAAAATGAGGAATTGGCTCACAACAGATTCTTGCTTTCTGTGAAATCAGTAACAGAAACATTCATGGATTTGATCAGACCAGAACTGAATTCAATAGAACGTTCATCCACAAGATATACAGACTAGCATCCAGAATGCCAATCGAATGTTAATGAGATTTTGTAATTATCAACGCTTCTTGGAAGCAGTCACTAAGTTTGAAACATTGAACCTTGAAGCATCTGAGAACTTACACAGTGAACATAACACAATTCATTATCCGAAAACTAATATTAGAAAGCTTAGTGCCAAAATGCCTATAAAATAGACATTTCTTAGCACTAATATGAAAAAATATGGTTTATATTACTTTTACGTTTTTCAAGATTGACATAAAGCATGCTAGTGACTATCTGTAAATTATTTGAGCATGTTGCAACGTGTAACAAAACCTAGAATAACTGAAACAGAATCTAGCACTGCTATGAACACAGCATATTAGTGTTGTGGAAATGTCATAACAAAACCTAACGGCAAGGGTATGTTTAAATCAATAGATATTTTAGAAATAGAACAATACGTTCAAACAAAATAAAGATGTAAGGGGGTATATTAAAACACCACAGCCATTAGCTTTCATGTTGAACAAAACTGTCCCACCCAACAAAGCCACCTACCTGGAAAATTAACAACTTACCTAAAGTACAGTATGTGGTTTATGTTATGTTTAAAATGCGGTTTTTTTATTATTATTTACAAAATGGCTGATTGCAACAGCAAGGGCAGTGTTACCAAAACTAGAGTCTTTAAGTGTGGTCACGTATATTAATTTCAACTCAAGTTTTGGTTTCAGTTCATAAATTATGTCACAAAGCATCTCAACCTCTGATTAGAATACCTGAATAGATTATCATAATTGATTTAAGTGACAGCTATCAATGTTATTAAAATTCATGTGATAAGGATGAGCCAAAAAAAATACTCAAGAGATTCTCATAGATAGGAGATAAAAAAATATAATTTTCTTTGATGACCCTTCACTGAATTTTTAAAAATGGAATCTTTTGAAAATGAAGTTTGATACAGTAAATTAAAATAAAAATTAGCTTTTTTACTACTGTAGGAAGCAACTCATTGTTAGTCTGAAATTTTTAAAGTAGTATGAAAGCTTTATGAAAGAAAAAACATTCAACTGCTCATCATAATAAAAAGTCTGAAGTACAGCCCTATTCCATTGTTTTTCAGCAACAGCTTTCCAACTTATACTTTGAAGTCTAATGGATCATTTCAACAGTGAATGGAGTGCTACATGCACCCTCACATCTGGCATAATTTCAGTTTGTTTTTTCTGAAACGAACTTTATATTTTAAAGCTAACACCATACAAAAGTCTGAACTGTTCCACACAGGACAATTATAAGTTTTGCAAGAAATAGGTTTGCAAGAAGTTCTGAAAGTGACCATGTCTATAGTCCTCCTTAGCGCTTATGAGAATAAATTCTATACTCTGTGGCTACAGTTACATAGCAAGTTTTGCTGGCAAATCCCAGTTTTGTCAACAAAACTTGTGGAGCATTTATACACAAAACGGGTTTTGTCGACAGCGTATCACAAAAACAGCACTTTCGCTGGCAGTGTTCTGCCTCAAAACTTTGAGGCATAACGCTGCAGTCAGCAAAAGAGCTGTGTGAATACATCCAGGGGGCCTCTATTGACCGACAGGGCATCCACAACAACGGGCAGCCCTGTCTGCTGTGCTTCCGGGTCCCTGTTTTGTCGAGAGAGCAGCCAGGCTGGCTGTCTGCTATGTTGACAGAGTGGAGCACTCTCCCAATTTGCTTTTGTATTTGGCTGCACTCTGTCAACAGAAGGTTTGTTGATAAATCTCTCCCAACAGTGACTTCTGTCGATAGAGCACTGTAGTGTAATGGTGGCCTGTGGCTATGTCTACACTACAACAATCTGTCGAAAGAAGTCGGAAGAGATCTACCAGCAAAACTTGAGTCAACAGATTGCATCTACACATAAATGCAAATGGAAAGAGCAATCTACTCTGTTGACAGAGAGCAGCCAGACTGTCCGGCCCTCTCCCAACAGAATGTCTGACTGGCAGCTCTGCAAATAGAGCTGCCCAGTGAACCAGAAGCCCTGTCTGTCGACAAAATGGCCCAGGAGCACCTACACTGCACTTCTATCGACAGAACTCTGTTGCCAGAAGCATTATTCCTCACCACAGCAAGGGATAACACTGTCAGGGAAAGTGCTATGTTTTGTCAACACTCTGTTGACAAAATGCTTTTTGTGTGTAGATGCTCCCTGAATTTTGTCAACAAAAACCCAGTTTTGTAAACAAAACTCTACAGTGTAGACATGGTTTATATGGCCACCTCCTGTGAATTTCTCTTTCACTCTTAAGCCTCCCCATTATTGCTTGACAGTTTCATTGTACCAGTGGAAAGCAGCAGTCATTGCAGGTAATTGGTATAGGGGTACCATGGAACTGTTCATGAAGAGATCTCAATATCAGGACAAAGACCTTTAATGAAGTGACTGCATTTAGTGGAAAGGCTAGTACAGAGAAAACTGGGGTGGTATTTTAAAGACTAACAAAATAATCAGAATTTCCAGATCTGAAGAAGTGGGTCTGTCCCACAAAAGCTCATCACCTAATAAATCATTTTGCTAGTCTTTTAAGTGCTATAGCTCTGCTTTTTTGGTTTGGTTGATATGTTCACAGAGAATGTTGTTGTGAAGCAGATATCGCCTGCATTTTTGCTAATAAGAATATTTTCAGGACTTCACACCTTGCCTGGCAGTTACAAATGTGTTTCAACATCACCACATCTACACTCAGTAGTATGGGGCATATTTTCTGCCACCACAGCTATATGGATATGCAAATACCAGGAAGATTCTAAAACAGCCCCAGAGCTAAAGAAATCTTAAAGATGCAGACCGTTCTGAAAAGACTTCTCTCTTTTTACCAGTCTGTCTCCACATTCACATTCTGCCTTTGCTTTTCCTCAGGGTGCTGACCTTGGCCAAGTACTGAGAAAACGGGGAGATATGAGATCAATAGCCATGTCTCTGCAGTGCTAGCCCTTCACCCCACACTGCCTAAACCAGGAGTCCGCAACCTGTGGCTCTGGAGCTGAATGTGGCTCTTTAAGGAGACACTTGTGGCTCCAGGATCTGCTGCTACTGACTCCTCTTGCAACTCTATGCCCTGTCACGCTGAAACAAGGGAACTAAATTGAAATTGTTTAACGTCCAGCAGGGCAGCACATAGGTTCTATTCATTAAACCAGTTCAATTTAGCTCCATTACTTCAGCACAGCTGGGCAGGGAGCCACCCGTGCTGCTGGTGGGGAACTGACCACAGGGAGGGGCAGCCGAGTCTGACCCTGCTGGAACCGCACAGCCGCGGCAAGGGGGAAGAGATGGAGGGAGGCCTCCTGGGAGCCAAGCACAGCTCCTCTCCCCACAGAGCCAGAGCCTCCTCCCAGGCAGGGTGGTGCCCCTAGCTCCTCCTCGCTCCACAGCTGCTGCTCCTCCCCATTTCAGCTGTCAGCCACCAGAGTCTGGAGCCATGTCCTGGTGCAAGCTCAGCTCCCCCAAGACCTGGGACCCAGTGAGTCTGGTGCCAGTGCCACTGGGTAGGGAACAGCTGGGAAAGTTGCAGGCACTTTCTGGCCTGAGAGTTTGAGGAGGGTGAGGAGACCCAGAGCGCATGCTGGGGGAGAGCAGCGAGTGGGCAAGTAAGACCTGGGTTCAGTAGCAGGTTGGAACAGGGTGGCTGAGATGGATTAATCCTGAGGACGGGAAGCAGGTTGGGGGGGGGGTAAAACTTGGGGATAGGGGGTAGATTTGGGAGTTTAGGTAGGTTAAGCCTGGAGATGGGTGTAAAAACTTTCTAACATGTACAAGTCATTGTGTGTGCACTGTTCTTAAAATAGGGGTGACAAAAAGTATGGTTTGAGATTATTTATTAAGGACCATCTCATATGTACATGCATCACAGCTCTTGAAGTACTGATTGTGTAACTGAATTTGAAAAAAATGGCTCTTCCCACTATTTTGGTTGCAGACCCCTGCCCTAAACAATCTGCATAGATTGTGAATAATCAGATGAAGGATTAAACCTGCGTGACACTGCAGGGGCAGGCTCTAGATTTGGAGGAACAGCTGCCCTTACCACCACCCTGATTTTGTCTGGAAAGCAAGACCAGAGCCATTTCAGGTAATTTCCACACAGTTCTGCAATTTCTTGGGTAAGGAGTGGTGGATGATTGTTAAGCGTAAAATACGTATTACTGAAAGGTAGCCACCCCAGAGGTGGAAGCCATCTGTCCAGTACAGCACAGCTGTCAGAAGGGAAGGGTGACACCAGAATTAACCCAAGTTCTTATGCAAAGGGTGACAGAATTTCTGTTTGAGCAGGATATACAAAATCTCCGTTTTGATGTCTCATCTGAAATATATGCACAAAGAGCAACCTAAATGCTACTCTATCTTGAAAAAATGGTTATGAGGAAATTAACTGTTTAACATTAAACAAAGTAAAATTAAGAATCTTCTTAATTACTTTCTATTTTTATTTTCTTAGCACTTCAATGTTACTTGTCATCCTGCCGCCCCCCACACCCAGCTCACACTGCGTCTAATAAAAGATATTAGTGATGTAAACGTTAAAGCATTACAAGCCATATGTGAACCTCAACACACCAGATTTCAGTTTATGTTTACTATAAGCAAAGCTACATGGTAGTACTAGTCTACTGTGTTCTCTCCTTTGATATTAAGCTTGCCCATTTGGTAAAATATCACAGGATACAGTTAAGAACAGTTTAAGCTTTATTAGATGGTCTAATTTAGATTAACTGATTAACTTTTTCCCTGTTATGCCATCCTTTTCTGGGGGGCCAGGGACTGGGAACATTAGATTAACACAAACTAGCACTTTCTGAGAATGAATGAATCACCTTATTATTCGCAGTACAGATAGAACCTCTCTAGTCCAGCACCCTCGGGACCTGACTGGTGCTGAACCAAAGAATTTTCCAGACCATGGGAGGTCAATACTGTCTAGCAGCATTCCCAACACTTTCACTGCTTACTGGGCTCTTAGAAGACATTTAGGGGAAAGTTACAGCTAAATAACAGCAGGGAACACTGAGAGCCAGGACTGTGGCTATAAACAAATTTTATGGGACCACAGGCAACTTCGCCACACCCATGGAAAATGGTCATCTAGCTAACTAAAATCATGCCAGATTACAGATGTTGCTGGACTAGAGAGATTCAACCCCTATTTTGATCAGCAAACTAAAGTTAGTATAAATATTCTTGCATGGTACGTAGTAATAAAAATATAAGATGCTGAAAGAACTTGTTTTGAAAGAGGGAGTCCACACACAAAAAAATGGGTCAAAAGAGCGATCTCCTTTTTCGAAAGGGAGTATCCACACAGTCCCCACTCTTTCAAAAGGAAAAGCCGGGTATCGAAAAATGAGGCCCCAAGAGGACTGCTCTTTTGGAAAAAAACGGACTGCAGAGCATCTACACATTTTCTTTCGAAACAAGCTTTCGAAAGGGTGCACTCTTTCTGAAATGGGAAAGGAAGAGTGATTTTGAAAGGTGAACCACATTCTTTCAATTTAGTTTGAAAGAACACTTTTTGTGTGTAGACACTCTGTGGGATCTTTTGAAAGAGCCCCTTCTTTCAAAAAATCTTTTCAAAGAACTTGCTCGTGTAGACACAGCCTAGATATCTGCAGAGTAATCATAAATCTTGTCCTCAAGATTTGCCTATGCTTCTAAACTTTGAAGTGTATCTGACAACTCCACTTCTTGAAGAAGCGCATACTATGATTCTCAATAGCAACCATCCATGGAATGTGTCAATGTCTTACAATTCCTCAGTGAAATCCACATATTTCCTCACAGGAAAAGGCAGAGGTGTTGATTGACATCAACTCAGTTCAGTGATCCATGAAGGGCCTTTAAGAATAGTCATTAAACATATGAAAAAGCAAAAAATGAAGTTTTAAGACATTCTAATATTCCTTTCTTCCCATCTCACCATACACATTAACATGCTGTATGTTGAAGATAGAGGAAAAAGCCAATTCTGCTGCTGATCTGACAGCTGTGTCACTTCCATTATTATAGATGGGTCAATTTTAAAGTTTGCAAAATGTCGATGCTGACACAAACAAAATGTATTTTGCCCTTTTTTAATTGTGAGGTGTGACTAGCTAACATGGACACTTCCACTTTTATAGGTTTCCACTGGTCATCTGAATGCTGACCAACTAAGTGCTAAACCAATTCTATAACCACTATGTCCATTTCAGTACTGGAATCCATAGGTAATTTGATAACTATTGGGCCACACTGTGTATATTGGAATCATCAAAAGTTTAAAATCTTACTTTAACAGACTTTTATCCAATGAAATATATATGGGCTTTAGTCCTATTCCTTGCACATTCAGATCTCCTCCTAAAGTTTAGATATGTCACATACTGCTTCTGAGCTTATAATGATTTCACTACAGTAGCTTATCTTTGTAATATAGGGCTTAATCCTTTAGTCCTTGATCTAGAAAAATGCCCCTCTTTTTCTTGAAAAAAATAATGCCAGACCAAGACATTTATTGCAAGTGTTCAATTTATACCAGTAAGATTATCATCATACACATAGCAAAAGCTATCATGAGGAGTGTTGCATTACTACCACCCCACTACCAGATAATAGAAATCAGTAAGATTTTTAAAACTTTTTAAAATGATTTTGCATTTTGATCACTGAAAGCTGATCGAAAGAATAACAGTTTAGACAAATTGTTGTACACTCCTGGGAGATCTACCCTTACCAGATACATTCTATAATGGAATGACTCTGTGAAGCAACTTGTTAGAATGGTCTTCATTGTTTACAGGCTCAGAGACATAGCCGTGTTAGTCTGTATGTTCACAAAACAAAAAAGCAGTCCTGTAGCAGCTTAAAGACTAACAACACTTTATTAGGTGATAAGCTTTTGTGGGACAGTAGTAAGTCTGTCTCACAAACGCTCAACACCTAATAAATAACATTGTTAGTCTTTAAGGTGCTACAGGATTGCTTTTTTGTTTCACTGTTTACAGTTTAATGAAATAACTCAATTTCTAAAAAGCATTCAAACAGCACTTGATACCTAACGAGGATTCAGTGCAATGGATGCAAATCACAACTGATCTCCATTATTACGAAAATCCTTAATGCATTTTCTTCAGTATTCCACTGAAGTTTTAATGAAATAAGACAGAGGTACTAATTACAAAATTTTTTTCTTTACCTTCTTATTGATACAAATTAGTATCTATTAAGCACATAAATATGTTATTGACTTGACACTCCCTGTAATACTGTTAGAAATAAATGTTTAAAAACCATTAGGAAAACAAAGTGATTTTCATTGTCAAATAATCTGTAAAAATTTGCAATATTTTAGAACAATAATAATTGGAGGGGTCCCCACAATGAGTTCCTTACCCTTAACCTTTTCCATTACAGTATTTTACTCCAAACTTTTGCATGTCATTATTCACTAAGGGCAGTAAGAGCACCACACCACTATTTATGCTGCTAATTTCTAAACCAGGAGTACTAAAATTATGTAATTTAACTCCATTCTCCTCCTCCGAGCTCACCAAACACTGCAGCTTCTTTCCTAATGAGATGCAATGAACATGAGTTTTCACCATGGGCACTCAGTACAGAAAAAAAAGGAAGGTTAAAAGTGCTGCATGTCTTTTCATGAAAGATGAGATTACTTGCATAATTTGGCAGTAACACCGCCTCTACGACCACTTTCATGAACTTGAAAACCCCATAATTGTTTCTTATATTTCTTTAGTGCTAATACTCAAGAGTCCACTCTATCCATCTTCAGGAAATTATTTCACTGCCACCTCCTTTAGTAATTAGAATTTTCATTTCATTCTTAGAGAACTAAGAAAAATATAACACTACTTTTAACTTTTAAATAGGATATCAGTATTACATGCTCTTCTATTGCAGTATCATTGCTAAGCCAAACTAATTTGTTTTTAGTTAAGATACATTTAAAACAAGTTTTGCAATGTAAAATTCAACAATTAGTGTTAACCATATTCCTTTCATAAGTGTGCATGTACTTCTCTTTTCAGGCAGATAATACATAATACATGCTTTCTAGACATAGGTTTCAGACAGCATGTATTCAAAATTATATCACTATTTAAACACAAATCTTATTAGTCAAAGTAGTCAGAAACAAGTTTTCATCATTTTAATGATTGATTTTGCACAGATCAGTATTTTCAGGAAAAATACGTAATGTATACATCTTGCCAACACATTTTTTCAAAAACAAATTAACTTGATTACATTTCTAGGACAGGATTAGAAAATATGGTATAGCTGGAAACAAGCTAAGACTCTACTCTCCCCAAATCTATTAACACAAGAAGGACACACTACAGTTTAAAAATCAACATTGGAGGAGAATCGCATTTGTCCATGCTATTTTAAGGTATCAATTGAGAAAACTCTGAAATATTTTGTAATCTTTTACTTACACTGGACTTGAATCAATACTGAGAACTTGCAGCATGTTACAGCAGCTTTGTAAAATTCAGTTACTCTGTAATTTGTTACATAATAACAATGTTATGTGTGTGTGTTTGTTTTTAAGTTCTGTGGGTAGAGAGGACTTCAGCATCAACAAGAAATGCGTTACTGAACAATATAACTCTATTTATGGCTATAAATGCCAGGGTGGAATAACTGAAAATGTATGCTATGTGCCACAAATTTTAAGGATGATGAAGATGCCACATTAGTAGGGTGCAGCACATTATGAAGAATGTTTCCCACAACGTAGCAGTTGCTCCATCATCATCAGAGGGCTAGTCGTGTTAGCATGTATTCGCAAAAACAACAAGAAATCCTGTGGCACCTTACAGACTAACAGATGTTTTGGAGCTTAAACTTTCATGGGCAAAGACCCACTTCATCAGATGCATCATATTTGTCCAGTTATCCTGTCTTACTGAAGAACACGTAACAGGAAATGTGATTTGTTCAAATCACAGCTACAGGCTAGATTAGATATACTAAAAATTCTAGCTTTTAAATTAATTTTAGAACTGTTTCTGCACAAAAACATTATGAAAACATGTCAAAACTCAATTCCTCTCCGAATACGATTTTTATGGGGGTAAACTGTGCGGTGCATATTCAGTTCAATAAAGAGTTCCAGGTCAATCAATGTAAACAATACATCTCAGATCATGACCAGAAAGCTTTAGAACTTTTATTAGCATCTAGGGTTTAATTTTAGCATTGTTTTGCACATTGAAATATATTTTGTAACAAGATATTGATTTCCAATGCTTCATTTCAGGGGGGAAGGCTTCTTACAGTGCTCGCAAGAGATGAAACTCCAGACTAAACATGGACTGATTACATGTCTCTCAGACACCAGATCTTGCTTAAAGTTTTAACCCTCTGGCAACAAATTAGGATTAAAACATGAATTTCTATTACCATCGGAGTTTGTTAGGTTAAACTTTTATTTTTTTCATATCCCATCTGCCAAAAATACTGTGAGCTCAAATGTGTGTATGTGTGTGTGTGTGTTCTTCTAACTGGCCCAACTAAATTATTTAAAAAAAAATAAAGACCCATTTTCATGTTAAAGTATCGAGAGCTAATTTTTTAAAACAATCCACCCTGTTTCCTCCCAAACACAGATACCCGATCTTGAAGCATGTGAATTACAGTGTATGAAACACATCATCGGTAAGCTTTGGACAAGGGGAATTAAACCACACTCCTTCCATTCCCATACAGCCCTCAAGGAGCAGGCAAACACTACATGCGACACCAAGATAGAGCACTGAGACACCACGCGTTGTTACCACATATGTAAGAGCCTTATAACGAGGAGAGAAGGGTGCAAATGACACTCAGTCCTGAGAAAAAAGTCTCTTGAAAGACTGGCAAGACTTAGTAACAGCGAGGAAGCCGTGCTAGTCTTTGTTTTGGCAAGACTTAGCAGCCCAACTGAAAGAGAAAAGTGGCTGAAATGTGGGGAGAGATAGCTAAGGGAACTGTTGCACCCCAGAGCAATACAGCCCCCATACCTCCATGTATGCAAGTCAGAGAACACTAGAACTGGAGGGAACCTCCAGGGGGCATCGAGCCCAGTCCCCTGCCCTCAGGCAGGACCAGGCACCATCTAGACCATCCCTCTTAGCTACTTATCCAACAGGCCCTTAAACAGCTCCAGTGATGGGGATTCCCCCACCTGCCCAAGCCACGGATTCCACGTACCCGCGCCCTGCGGGGCAGCCCGGCTACTCCGACGCCGGCTCAGCCTGCGGGCGGCGGCGGGAGAGCAGAGGAATGCCCGCCGCGCCGAGCCGCTAGCCCCGCAGTCGGAGCCGGGCACCGCAGCGGCGGGGCGGGCTCGGGCGCGGGCTCGGGCTCGGCCGGCCGGAGTTGCGGAGAGGAGGCCAGGGCCGGGCCGGGCCGGGCCGGGCCGGGCAGCGGCTGCCCGAGGCGGGAGAGAGCCGGGTCCCGCAGCCCAGGCTCGCGCTCCGGGGCACCTGCCGGCGCGGGGGTGGGACGCGGCCACGCGCAGCCGGAGGCGCCCCGGGGACCCAACGTGGCGCGAGCCGGGGCCGGGGCGGGGGCCGCGCCGCGCTACTGACCTTTCATCCAGTCCACCACTTGGCTGGGGGACCACTTGCTCACGGGCTCCATGATGAGCGCCATGGCCGGCTGCGGGGCGCGCAGCAGCCCCGGGGGGCTCCGCCGTGCGGCCGAGGTGGCGGCGCAGGGGGCGGGTCGCTTCTTGCTGCCGCTGGCCCCGCAGCCCCCCGCGCCTCTTTCCCGCTCGGCGCCGCGCTCCGGGCTTCACTTCGCCGCGCTGGCGCGGCAGGCAGGACTAGGGGGAGGAGGCGGCTGCGGCTGCTCCACGCTCGGCCGCCCCCGCGGCTCCCGGCTCCCCCCACAGCTGCGCCGAAGGAGGGCGCGCGGGGCTGGGCGGCGGATCCGGCGCGGGTGGGGGGGGGGGGAGCTCCGCGCTGGGGCCCCCCGCCTGCGAGGCCGCTCCCGCAGCCGGCCGGAGCCCGGCGGAAATGACGAGCTGCGAAGAGCCGAAGGAAAAGGCGAAGCCGCCTGGCTCGCCGCTGGGCAGACGCTCTCCGGCGCGGGGCGAGCTGCACCGGCGCTGGGGGGCGGGAGGCGGCGGCGGCGGCGGCGCAGGGGCACCTGTTCCCCGCGAGCCCAACTTGGGAGTGCGAGGCGCCGGCTTGCACGAGCCCCGCCTGAGCGCTGAGGTGAACCCCCGTCTGCGGGGGGAGGCGCTGCCGATGATGCATCAGGAGGAGGCGGTGGGGGAGGGAAGCGGGCCGGGAGGCATCGTGTTCCTTGGCGGCGGCTGGGGGGGGCGCCGAGAAGAGCCCGGCTGGGGAGCGGCGGGGCGCGCTGGGCTGGTCCCACTCCGCGAGCCCACGACTGGCGGGGTGGAGGGAACCTCACACGAGGGCGCCCGACCGCCAGCCGCGTATTTCCCACGCGCGGTTCGGCTGCTCCGCCTGGGGAAGGGCGGGTGCTTGAACGTCCGTCCGATCCGTCTCCTTCCTTGCGCCTCAGCCCAGTGCTTCTGCCCTCGCTCTTGCGCAGGGAGTGCGCCCCCCGCCACTCCCCCCGGACTAAGGGGCCAGGCAATGTGGGGGAACTGGCGGGAACAGGCTCAGGTTAAGACAATCCCCAGAGTCAGTACCTCATGGGGTCCCCTTAGTATGGTCCTTGCCCCAGCAGTGTTCTCCACACATAGCCCCCCCCACACACACCCCAAGTACGGCAGCAAGGGCAGCCACAATGGGGGCTGCTGGAGTGGGGGGAGTCTTTGCCCCCATTGCTTTTTGAGCAGGTTGAGCCACCTCCTCCCTACTCAGGGCCAGATTAAGAAAGGGACTTTAGGGGATGCAGAATTGACAGATGAAATGACAGAACGTGGCACTTCTGTGGACAGCATTCTGCTGCTCCCCCAGGAGGCAGAACATCTCAGTAGACAGATTCTGTCAACAAAACTGGTCTGGCCATTCCAGGGGCCCTCTGTTGACAGACAGGGCTTCAGGGAAACCGGACCACCCTGTCTGCTATGCTTCTGGCTGGCTGTTCTGTCTAGAGAGCGGACAGGCAGTTTGGCCACCCATTGTTGACGGAGTAGATCACTCTTATGATCCTCTTGGCAGTCTGGCCACGATCCGTCGACAGAAACTTCTGTCAACAAATCACTCTAGTGTAGATATAGCTCCTGTGTGCTGCATTCTGAACTGGCTCTGCCTGGCAGGAGTGGGCAGCGGTTCCACATACTCTCATTCCTCCTCTCTGCTCCAGCCACTTTGCCATGATGAGCACCCCTCCGGGAAACGGACCGTGCACTGCCCTCACCTGCAGGCTCTGCCCCTCCGCCCCCCACAGGTCCCATTGCCTGCAATTCCTGGCCGGTAGGTGCTCTGTGTGGAACAATGACCTCAAGCAAGCGTGGGTCGCACTGAGGCATCTGTTCCCGCACCACCACTAAATAAAAGCTGACCCAGGTAAATGCCTGTATCCCAAACTGCGGGTCCATCCCTCTTCTGCACTGCAAGGCCACATCTACACAAGCAGTTTTTCCCAGCAAAACTGGGCTTTCGTCAGAAAAAACATGGATTGTCTACATTCAAAATGCACTTTGTTGACAGTTTATCGACAAAACCCGGCACATCCGTTGGCAGCATTATACCTTCCTCTTTTCAGGCATAAAGCCTCTCTCAACAGTGTTCTGTTGACAAAACAGCAGTGCAGACTCTCTGGGGCCCTTTTGTCAACAGACAGGGCTTCCAGTTCCCCGGGCAGCCTTGTTTGGAGAGCTTCTGGTCAGCTGTTCTATTAGGAAAGGGCCAGGCAGTCCAGCTGCTTTTTATCAACAAAGCAGATTGCTCTTTCCATCTGCTTTTGTGTGTAGATGCAATCTGTCGACAGAGGTCCTGCCAGGAAATCTCTTCCGACAGTGACATCTATCGACAGAGGCTTCCTGTGTAGACCTGGCCTAAGTCTGTAACTCTCTTCCAGACCTCACTCCTACACCCTGACCCTGAGCCCCCCCCTTCCCCAAAATCCTGTCCAAAAGCCACACACCCCCAAGTTCCTGCCCTGAGTGCCCCCCTCCAAATCCTTTGATGACAGATTGGGGTCCTCTGCACCTTAAACACCTCATCCACAGCCCCATCCCAAAGCTTGCATCTTCAGACTGAGCCCTCACCCTCTCCCAAACTGCACCCACCCACCTGTCTCAACCTGAAGGCTTCTCACACACACTGAACCCCTCATTTTTGGTTCACACCAGAGCCTAGGGAGTCCCACCAAATCTATTAGCCCCAGGCCCCCAAAGGGGTTAATCTAGCCTTGTCACAGCTTCTCATCTTTAGGAGATCTTTGGTCCATCCAGGGGGAGAAAGGATTCATCCTCTGCCCATCTGAATTCAAGACTCCCTGTGTCCCAGAACCACTCAAACAAAACAAAGATAGGGTGGCAGCAGAAAGGGACCTCTATTGAGGTGTCAGGGTGGTGTAGATGTGCTCCTCCTATTTCACCGGTATGCAGGAATCCCATTTCCAAAGAGGTAGTAACTCTCCCAGCTATTCCTGAGCCAAGGGATGAGATGAGAAGGACCTGTGTTTCCTCCTGGCTGTGCACAACACAAATGGCTACCCAAGCTGAAATGTAACATTGCCGAGTGAAGACTCTTCTACTCTTCCTCTAGCTCTCCCTCATTGCACCTACACGTTCATTTTTCTCTCTCATTCATTCCACAGCCCCCATGTATTATTGCCCCCTTTCCACCAGTCTTCCCCTCTCACTCTGGAAAATAAGGGACAGACCAAAAGAGTGAAAGAGCGAGCTGTGAAAAGAATGCCCACCTGGCAAGGAGCAGCAACAGCCAGGTCTCATGCCCTTGTGAGCGGCAGGCCTGACAGCAGCGCTCCCCACCCCCCAAAGAGTGCAGTATGGTGTTTTGGGTCCCTTCCACTAGAGAATGGCAGACATTACAGAAAGTGGTCTACATCCACCCAACCCTCAGAGCTGGGAGCAACAGAAGGGTCCCATCCCTCCAGAGAGGCAGGGGGCAACCTAGTCTTGCTCATACTACAGTAAACTCTTTCATATATGGCAGCCCTGGGACAGGGAAGTTGCTGGATATTCAGATATTCTGGATAATCGAGAGGCATACTTAGCAGTGCATAACACTAAAGAAAAACAAGATTAAATATTTAAAAAACAAACCAAAATATATGCAGACTACTTTATTTACCAACTACAGTAGTGTTGTATACTTTAAACTGACCCTGGATTTGCTGTATTTATTTGTATTTATGGAAAACAAAACTAAAATGTATTTATGGTTAAATGCCAGTTATTTGAGAGTTCCAGATGACAGAATGCCAGTTAAGACAGAGTTTACTGTAGTACTTATTACATTACATATGGGTCATTTTCAAGATTTTCTTTGCAATTAACAAAGCTAGAAACTCTTTTTTAAGAAGGGATGAGATTCTGATATCATAACTTGACAGCAGAATCTTTGCTGTAGGTTTTTCTGTAGTGTATAGCCGTTAATACAGGCCAGGCCATTGGCAACTCTGTTTTCTTTAAGAATGGTTTTTTTACTGGACACCACTAAAATCTATAGGCTACGTCTACACTGGAGAGTTTTGTAAACGACACTGGGGTTTTGTCAACAAAATTCATGGATCATCTACACACAAAAGGAGTTTTGTCAACAGAAACTGTAGACAAAAAGCTGTGAACATGTTCTGGGGGCCCTTTTGGCAACAGAGCGGATCAAAAGATTGATCCACTTTTATATGTAGACACAATCTATCTACAGAAGTTTTATTGAAACATCTCTTACGACAGTATCTTCTGTAGACAGATGCTTCTAGTGTAGACATAGCCCCCATGTTCTGTATCTCAGTATTTCACTTGCAAAGTCTGAATTCAGTCATTTGCTCCTGTGAAAGGGTCATAAGATGCAAATCCTTACAAAATTAAAGCAATCAGTGGGCTATTGCTATTGTTAGGAATGGGTTCTGTTAGCAACCTTTATTGTGAAAGACTAAGAAATGGATATCCAAATTCAGTACAGACAGAAACAAGGTTTGTTACTTATATCACTCATGGATAATTTACAATATTGTGACCGAGGAGAAGAGCAATAGTTGCGTGCTTGGTTAGGAAGCATTAAAAAGAAACAAGATTAAATATTTCACATTTTTTCTGTGGCTTCCCTTCACATTTTGTTGATACCCATATGTAAGTGTTCTATAATGTGTAAATTACAGTAACTCTTGGCAAAATGTTTGCAGCAATGGAGAACACAGTAGCTCCATCTCTGGCCCTTTGTCTCTAGCAGTAGTCAGCATCTATTGCTTGAACATGCTCCTATCCAGTTATGAAATGGTGAATGGAAAATATTTCCTTATGAACATCTCAAGTAAACAGCTTATACTCTGAAGAAAAATACTTGATTGCATTTGTTATTTTATCTGGCATATCTATCATACAATATCCAATAAATGCTACTGTCTCACACAAGCAAGTACTTTTAATAAAGTCAATAAAACTACTTACCTGGATTAAAGGAGAAGGATTTGGCCCATTAAGGCTATGCCTACACTAGCCCCCGCCTTTCGAAAGGGGGATGCTAACGAGAAACTTTGGGATATGCTAATGAGGTGCTGAAATGAATATGCAGCACCTCATTAGCATAATAGCGGCCACAGCACTTTGAAAGTGCTGCTTTCGATCGCGCGCAGCTCGTCTACATGGGGCCCTTTTTGAAAGGACCCTGCACACTTCGAAATCTCCTTGTTCCTATTTGGTTATAGGAATAAGGGGATTTCAAATTGTGCAGGGTCTTTTTGAAAAGCACCCCATGTAGATGAGCTGTGTGTGATCGAAAGTGACACTTTCAAAGTGCTGCAGCTTCCGTTATGCTAATGAGGTGCTGCATATTCATTGCAGTGCTCCATTAGCATATCCCAAAGTGTCTCGTTAGCATCCCGTCTTGAAAGCGGGGGCTAGTGTAGACATAGCCTATGAGTGATACAATTACCCAGCATAGTATTTCACTTTTTTAATTTGCAACAGCAAATTCCACAGCCTGACTACATGCCACAAATAAAGTTTTGTTTTTTTTTTCAAATGTGTTCCAAATTCATTGCTTTGTTGAATTTATTCCAGTTCTTGGACTAGGGTAAGAAGTCAAAAGGTGAGACTGTTGACTTTTACAGTGACTTTCCCAATCTTAAATATCTCCATCAAATTATTTTTGATGCTTTTTCTTCCCAGGCAATGTCCCTGACCCTGCAACGCAATCTACACACACCATCTTTTTGCCTAAGCAGAGCTCTTTTCAAAGAGATCCTACCCAAGTGCAAGGAACCATTCAAGGACATCAAAGTGCAATTTGTACAATTCTAGTATTTTTTACTAATTTATCCACTGCAATTGATCTGATATACACAGTGCTTTAAAATGTTGAGGAATTCTTTAAAGTGTCTACATTTATATTTGTGCAATCACACATCAATTAAATACCTTTCCACTTCTAGTGCAGTGAAAATAAAGGTAAAATGGGGGAGGGAAGAGACAGATTTGTTCAATGCTATGCCACAAGTCTGAAATTGTAAGTAGAGGACATGTCTGCTTAGGTCCCAATGCAGCAAACACATTTGTATCTGCTTAATTTTATTGCCATGAGTGTCTTCAATGGAACTTTTCTCAGTAGTAAAATAGGAGTATTTATTAAAATTGAGGTTGTAGAATATATGGGGGTGATCTTTTGTGGTGTTCACACAATGCTCAGCACAATGTCCCCTTGGTATTTGCCAGCGGCCTTTTTGATGCTACTGCAATGTAAGTGATTAATAATAACAATAATGGCTCAAAAAAGAATTCTTTGGACCTACTGGATCGATGTAACATTCACTTTTTAGTAAAGTGCTCGACTTTGGCTTTGTGCAGGCACTGCATGGCTAATCTTTTCAGCTCTTTAGAAATTTCAGAGAACCCCTGATGGAGTATATAAGCCCTGCACACTGTTCAAAGGTAAATTAAAATCTTGCCCTGGAGTAAGGGAAGGGTATTCTAAAAGTAGATTCCAGGAATAGAAACAATTTCTTCTGAGAACAGTAGTAATAGCACTAACAGAAGTGGCCCAACAGTAAGCAAATAGCTGAGATCTATTAAATATACCCAGATCAAAGCTGTGAAAACAATAGTATTTCTTTCAAGCAAGAAGAACTTGCCCATTTTTTGTCAAGATTCAGTTAGAAATTACTTCCAGGATTATTTCAATAATCCATTTTTATGCTCTTTCTTCCAAAGGCCTGAGAACCTGATTCTGCCATCAAAACTTGTATTGAGTGATAGCTTACTCTGCAACGTTTGTAGATCAGATTCTGGTGTTCTAAGGTTGGGTAGCACATTACCCTCCAAGTTCAATAGGATTAGCATGAGTAACAAAATCTGCTAGCAAACTGATCATGCACATGAGACCATTCTGTAGTAACCTACCACTAAAGGCCTATGTCTACATTAGAGGATTTTGTCAACAAAACTAGCATTTTGTCAACAAAACCCATGGAACATCCAGATTCCCAAAGTGTTCTGTCAACAGTAAATTGTCAGAATGCAGCACTTTTGTCAAAAGTCTTACCCTGCTCAACATGAGGCATAACACCTCTGTTGACAGAGATCTATTGACAGAAAGCCTGTCTGGACATTCCAGTGGGCCCTCTGTCAACAGACAGGGCTTCCAGGACACCAAGCAGCCCTAGCTGCTGTGCTTTTGGTTGGCCATTTTGTTGAGAGAGCATCCTGGCTGTTTGGCTGCTCTCTGTTGGAAGAGCAGATTGCTCTTGCAATCCACTTGGCAGTTTGGCTGCGATCTGTCAAGAGAAGTTTTGTCAGAAGATTTATTAGGTGATGAGCTTTCAAAAATTGTTATCAAGGTTGACAAATCAGAGAAAATTGTTATCAAGGCTGACAAATCAGAAGAGCAAAGGGATGGCAGGTGGGGTGGGGTGGGGTGGGGAAGTTAAGAGTTAGATAAAACTCTTTTATGTTTTATCTAACTCTTAACATCCCCATCCCACCCCCACCTGCTACAATCCCTCTGCTCTTGCGATTTGCCAACGTTGATAACAATTTTTCTGATTTGTTAACCTTGATAACAATTTTTGGACCTCTGTACTTTATATATTGAGTCTGTTCTGGTAAGGCGATGATCTAAAGAAGTGGGTCTGTCCCACGAAAGCTCATCACCTAATAAATTATTTTGTTAGTCTTTAAAGTGCTACATGACTGCTTTGTTTTTATAGAATACAGACTAACACAGCTATCTCTCTGTCACTTTATAAAACAAAAGATCATAATATTTAAAAAGATTTTAAAAGAGTGACCTAAGCATTTCCCTGAGAAATCCCTATTATTTTAAGTAGGCTTCTTCATTTAAAAAATAAATCCTGGCTTTGAATTGGCTTTATATATAACTAGAGTCCCATTACAGCTCTTAAACAGGGGTGTTCAAGTACATTGTGCATTGGGACTTGTTCCGTTAGTGGCTACATAAGGAAATAAATACGTTTAATAGATTTTAGGATCAGGAAGATCCAATGAGAACATCTAAGACTGACCTTCTCACAAACACATGCTATACAGTTTCACCTAGTCATACTTACAAGAGTGGGGGGATGACAGTGGAAATTATTATTTCCCATTATTACACTTGTTTTTTGTACCAAAATGTATCAGTGACTAATCCCTTTTCATATAGAATTAAGTGGTAGCTGGTACATTTTGCTCCAATCAGGAGACTAAGTAGTAATTTAAACACTGTGGAGCCACTAGTATTATATAGCCATTGTCTGTAGTATTTATAATTATTCTGAAATACTCATATGCAACTAACTATGAAAGAACAGAATTCAACCCAGGGATAGTAGGGATACATTTTGAACTGAAAGCACATTTGGAGATCAAAAATTGTTTTCCCACAAAGTAATTATGGAAGCTGATGAGTCTGTGACATTGGTACTCTCCAGCCATTTTTAGATGTAAACTAGTTAAATAACAAAAACAAGCACTGAGCACACAAAGGATTCTCAGGAAAAGCACTGTTTCAATCATTTTTAAGTTTCATATCCTATTTTGGTGTTATGTACTTCTCTTTAAACAAGTTGTAGCTAAAATCATGCCCCAGAAGAGAAGTATTCACAGTAAGTAGCATGTAACAGATTAGGAGCCATAGCAGTGGGTTGCAACAGACTTTAAGATCGGAGGGGACCATTGTGATCAATTAGTCTGACCTCTGCACATCACAGGATTTCTCCCACTCCCGAAACAGATATCTAATCTCTGGGTGACACAATGAAGTCTTCAAATAATGGGTTAAATACTTCAGGTTACAGAGAATACTTCAGGTTATAGGGAATTCACCATTTATACTGTTATAAACCTGCAAGTGACACATATCTCATGCTGCAGAGGCCAGTGAAAAATCCCCAGAGTCTTGTTCAGTCTGACCTGTGTGAAAATTCCTTCCTGGTCCCAAGAATAGTGATCATTAAGTCCTCGAGCATGTAGGCAAGAACCACAAGGCCGATAACTAGGAAGAGTGGCTTCATGACTTAGGGGAGATAATGCCAAGGAACTGCAAAATATACTTCCCTTGAAATCCTCTTTGAAGTTTTTTTCTGGTTGTAGTTGTAACTCTCACCTACACAACTGCAGGAGTGGTAGCAGACTTTTCTTATGACATCAGCAAGGAACTTCATGAACCTAGCTGATGTGGATTGGTCAATGCCGCCATGGAGAAGAAAAAGGCAAGTGAACAGTATGGAGACTGTGAGCCCCCACCATAAAAATGTGTGGACATAAGACCTGCCCAGGATATGCAGTTTTAGAGAGCACAGCCACCCTGCCTATTCCATGGCAGGGTGGGGCAGAAGGAAAACCCTTCTTTTTGAAAGAGGAAATGGGAACACTCAGAGCTTCCTATCCACTAGAGCAGTAGTGGACAGCCTGCCACCTGAGGGTCACATGAGGCTATTGTAACTGCCCACAGGCAGACTCAAATCTGGGACCTCTGGGACTTAGTATAGGCACCTTTACAGCTTGAGCTAAAGGTCAGCTGGCTCTCAGCTTAGACTGTAAGGACACTTACACTTGTTCTTTGTCTGTGATGTGGTCTAGGTACCAGTACGTGGGACAGCAAACCACACATAGGTGTGTGGGTTACCTACTTCCCATAGCTGTGGAAGCATGTCCTGAGGTTCAGAGACGGAGTTGAAATCCCAGACAGAGCCCCCACTTGTAACTGCCCACAGGTAGACTGGGACCTCAAGAGCTCCCTGCAGTCACCTCTAAAGCTTGAGCTAAAGGCCAGATGGCTCTCAGCTTAGGCTGTAGAGGGCACTTACTCTTTCCTCTGTGGAGTGATTTAGGTGCCACTACATGGGACAGTTAACCACACATAGCTGTGTGGGTTACACTATGAGGGGTCTATGTGTTGCCATAAAACATTTTGTTTATCATAACTCATGTGCAGGATTGCCAGATTTAGCTGGTTTCCATCTACCTAGTTTTTTCCCCACTTGTATTATTAAAATGATACACACTTAAAGCAAGGGCACATGGAGTGCAGTGCATGCTGATTGCATACAACATTGACCGTGAGAGCCATAGGTTTCCCTCTGTATTCAATTAAAGTGCTGCTGTGGTTCAGTTGGCATACTCAACAAATTCTAGGTATGCAAGCACAGGTAGCAAAACTAGCCTATCCCAGCTGTCTTGGTTATGGCAGTCTTGTGACACAGCTGAGATGGAGAGCCACTCATATGGCCCATTCACTAGCCTAGATTTCCCACCACTGTCCTAGGGGGCAAAAGCTCTTGGAAACAGCAAGTGGCTATTCATGCTTTGTTTTATTTAGGAAGTGGAGAGGAAGCTGTTTCTTCGTTCAACTGCCCTTTTAGAGTAAGTTCACGTGTACACTGCAATAACAATTGCCCTGCCTCAAAAACAAACAAACAAACAAACAAACAAATGAATAAAAATTCAAAGATAAATATTAATAGTTCTTCTGTGTTAAAAGACTACTTAAGCAGATTATAAAGAAAACAGCAACTAATTATTAATATCAGGTTCCCACGCACTAGTACCCCAAATGTATAATGGCAAGAGTCAGCTCAGAAATCTCACTAAAATGTAACTTAAAAAGAAATGTTGCAATTTATGTGAGATTGTACATTCAGTTTTATTATTTGTTGCATGTTTATTTGCTTGCCTAAGCACAATGGGCAATACCCCTTTAAAATATGTATTGGGCTGGTAAAGGTATATATGTGAAAGGATAAACATCTGATCATTTTCTACACCATTCCAAAAATAAATACAAAATTCCAGCACTGACTAAGAATGTAGTAATCCAATGACAAAGTGCAGGACAAAGGAAAATGAGCAATGATATAGTAACATAAAAAGTGTAAAATCAAAGTGAGAAAAGACACTTCTCAGTACAGTAGGGTCTCAACATTCATGAGGATTCTGTGTTTGTGAATGTGGAGTGAAATGGCAGCCTCGGGCTCTCCCTGCCCTGGAGCCCTGGGAAGCAGTGGCTGCCAGCACTTCCTGCCCAGAGCCCCGGGGAAGTGGCAGCAGCTGCTGGCGCTCCTGCCCTGGATCCCAGGGAACCCGTGGCAGCAGCTGGTGCTTCCCACCCAGAGCCCCAGGGAAGCCTCAGCAGCCGCTGGTGCTCCTGGCCCTGGAGCCCTGGGGAAGCAGTGGCAGCCACGGACACTCCCAGCCCCAGAGCCCCAGGGAAGTGAGGCCACTTGTGAATAACTGAATTTGCGAATGTGGCACTCACAAATCTTGAGACCCTACTATATAGTCAGAAAAAGCAAGCAGTTCTGTAGCACCTTAAATACTGCCAAATTTATATATTAGTCTTTAAGGTGCTACAGAACTGCTTGTTTTTTGCAAATCAACAGCATAACATGACTACCCCTCTGAGACCGCATACTTAGAAAAGTACAATCTGTCTTCCTGGCAGTTTAGTGGAGTACAAGAAGTACTATGTGCCAAGTCTTCTTTCTGACTTCAAGAAGAATTGCCATATGTCTTTAAAATTAGACATCTCCTCTTAAATATGGTATACTATTTGCTTATGCTGTATGTAGCTGTAGCAGGGATGGCTGGCATTCACACTTACTAAACTGGAGTGGTTATAAATCTTCTAGTGCCACAAAATAATGTGTTAATTCAATTTTTGTTGGATTTGGATAGCTGAAATAGGAAGAAGCAATCTGCCTACTAACAAAAAGGAAACTTATCAGTTTTACTTTGTCTCCCATACTTAACAACTTTCTCTAAAAAGTACTTTTCTATGGAAATATCCCAAAATTTCTGAATTTGGTTATTTTAGTATTTCATATGTATATCACAATATTAGAATTAATTACATACATTTGCAAATACTACCTTTCCATTAAATAATTAAATGTGTTTTCATGTTTCTTAATATTACTATGATTAAGTATCACTCAATGTATCTTAAATTTATATGGTACTTCATATACAAGGGCTATGTCTACACTACACAAATAACTTCAAAGTAAGCAACTTTGAAGCTGAGCATTTACATACACCATATTTCAAAATTAAACTTTGAAGGAAACACTACTCCATTCCCTGGAATGGAGAAAGGACTTAAAAGTTGGGCTCCCTACTTCGAAGTTAGGGAAAATGTGTGTAGACACTCTGTAGGGTACTTTGAAGTAGTGCCTAACTTCAAAGTTAACATCAAAGTTAGTTCTGAGTGCAGGTGCAATCAAGGCTTCATATATGAAGTGGAAGATATTGTTGATTGGGTCTATGTCAATGTTTCATGAACAAAAAAGGTTGCAATAGAACAGTGTGACAGATGACAGATGTTGCCCACCTTTCCTAATGACTAACAAATTGCCCTTTACTGGATGGTTGGCCACAATTCAATTATAGTGATGAGATTTTCACTTGGGAAATGGACACCCTCTTGGCCAGATATATTCCCAGCAAGCAGGAATGCCACTCCTGGGATCTGCTGAAGCTGGACTCCTTTACTGGAAATGGAAACATAAGTAATGTTACAAGAGTCTTCAGCAAAGGATGCACGTAAAACTTCTCAGCTTTGTTCTTTAAATAATAATTATGAGACAAAGCTGCAAGCAATTGAATCATTTCAGAAGTGCCTTCACCTTCTCAATGTTAAAAGGCCTGTTGAAGCCTGGTGTCACACCTGGCTAATTTATCAGGGCCTTTCTATTGTGCTTCTCATTGTGGTGGGTGAGCACTGTATGGTATTAAATGGGTTCACTATGTAGAAAAATTAATATTGATGTTTGGTTCTTTCTCATCTGTATCCAGCTGGGAAAGATGGGAGATACATTACTACATTTATTATTGTAGGAAAGCTATGAAGAAAAGTGGAATCCTTGAGTTTTGTCCAAAAGGCAGTGAAATTCATGATTATACTAAATTCTTGTGGGAGAGAGTTCCAGAGCTGTAGCTCACTCATCACAGAAAGCTATATCACCCATTCCCATGACTCATCGGGCATGTTTACATTAAGGAAATTTGCACTCATATTGACATTGAGGATTTAAACATAAACATGCTGCACAGATGCAGTTTACACCACTTCTGTGTAATTCAGTAACATTACAATAAACTGCAAATGTCAGACCTGGTTTGCATGAGTGCAAAAAGTTTATATTAAGGCTATAACAATGTTGTTACGCTGATGCAAATTGCCTTTACGTAGCTAGAGCCTCACATTTGCTTCTGAGGAGTTCAGCTTTCATGAAAAGCTCAGTGGCTTGAGCATTGGCCTGCTAAACCCATGGTTGTGAGTTTAATCCTAGAGGATGCTGATTAGGGCAAATAGATGTCAGGGATGGTGCTTGGTTCTGCCAAAAGGGCAGAAGCCTGGACTAGATGATTCCCCCCCACCCAAGGTCCCTTCCAGTTCTAGGAGATGTGTATCACCAAAGGGGAAGAAAAAAGTCATTGGCCAGGTCTAAACTAGGAGACTAAGTTGAATTTAAGGGTCTAAGGTCAATTTTATAAACCATCAGTCTATACTACAGTGCTCAATAAGTGAATTTTAAGCATCTCTAAGGTCGACTTTTGTAATGCTGAATTCCCAGGGAGTAACTCTTAAAAGTCAATCTTACAGTGTTGACCTATTGAAGTGTAGACAGCAGGGTTATTAAAATCAATTTTATTAGCCTCTGAAACTGTCCCACAATGCCCCTCAATATGTCCTTTCTGGTCATCGTTTCACCTTCGCTGCTCTCCACATGAGCAGCAAGTAGGTGACAGGAAGCAGTTGTCATCAGCCTGGGAATTTTGAATCCATTTCCTAGGATCATAGAATCATAGGGCTGGATGAGACCTCAGGAGGTTGTTGAGTCCAGCCCCCTGCTTCAAGCAGGATCAACCCCCACTATGTCATCCCAGCCAGGACTTTGTCAAGCTGGGACTTAAAAACCTCGAGGGATGGAGATTCCACCACCTGTCTGGCCAGTGTGGCAAGTATTCATCTGAAACACACTTCTGCAGCACACCTAGTAACCAACAGTTCCCAGGGTCACAAAAGAGCCCCAGCATGGAGCCATCAGGAGATCTTGGACCTCATCGAAGTGCGGGGAGAAGACGTTATCTTCCTGCAGCTCAAAGCCAGTGAAAGAAATGGGATATTTATGCAAAGATATTGTAATGCATGAATCTAAAAGGATACACCAGGGACACTCAGCAGTGCTGCACTAAAATCAAGGAGCTGAGGCAAAAGTGCAAAGAGGGTAATGATCAGTCTGGGGCATCTCCCCAGAAATGCTGCTATTATGATAAGCTTCATGCTATTCTGGGGACAGATGCAACCTCCTCCTGCAGAAGACACATCAACTCCTCATTAAAAAGTGTTCATAAGCAGGATGATGAAGCGGGGTCTGATTGGCTATATGAGGAAGAGCTAGATGACAGAGGGGTCCAGTCGAGTGCAGAAGCAGATCCTGCAAGCTAGGGGCTGTTTCTCAACTTGGAGCCCATCCCCTTATCTTTGCAAACTGGTATGTTGAAGAGGGCACTTCTGGTGAGTGTGATTTTTTTCTACTGATAGCAGTATGGTGCAACTGTGGGGAGAGGATCTGAGCCCATTCCCTTAGAACAGCTTGTTAATATTTCTGGGGATGGCTTGCTAATCCTGTTTGGACATCTCACAGAAGGTCTTAAACAGGCACTTTTGGATTCGCCTCATGAGATTTTTGGGGAGAACTGACTTTTTCCTGCTTCCTTGGAAAGATACTGTACTGTGCCAAGCCTCCAGTAAGTAATCTGGAATCATGGCACCACAGAGCATTCTTGCAAATTTTCCAGCATTGTACCCGGACAGAACGAGCAATCTTTCCTTATCCCTTTTTCTTATTCTGAGGAGGCTGCTGTGTCCTCTGGCAACCTAGAATGTTTTGTGAGTCACTAATGAAATTTTGACTGGGACCCACCCAGTACAGAGTAAAGCTCATGGGGAGCAACCTGCTGTGAGTTGACTTTTCTATTACTCCAGTTCGTCTGGGTGGTAAATAAAAAGGGGCAGAAGAGTTTTGGGGGACCAACTGTGACGCTCTGGTTAGACTGATACTGATCCAGGAGCATGTGTTCCTGGCTGGGCAAATTCTAGACACCGCCACCAGCTTGAAGTATCTGCCCTGTTTCTGATGGCTGTGATCCTGTGGGTTTATGGGGGTGGCCAGGGAATGGGGCTGCTCACAGGCGCTGGCATTGCCCCAGTATGTAGCTGCTTAGGGTGCCGTGTAATCTGGGGACATTTGGTGCCCTACACAGCTGCATACTTTGTGTATTGGTCAGGATGGCCCTGAACTCATCCCATGCAAATTGGTGGGTGTGTGGTTGGGCAGACACAGCACGTAGAGTCCCAACTAGGCAACAACACTGTGAGTTGACAGTCACTTCATGATCCTTAGTCGGGGGTTAGGGAGCAGCCTGCTATACCTTTAGAGGGTTAGGAAAGCGTTAGCTGGCGGCTCCGAGACAGGGACCTCTTTGCCTCTAGCTCCGGGGTAGGAATGCAAAGACCTGTGTGATTCAGAGCTCCAGTTGCTCACTTGTTTCCTACAATACTAAAAGTGACGGGTCTGACTCCTGGCCCCAGGAAATTAGCAAGAACTGTGGAGATGTCCAGCAGGGTTCGCTCTAAATTTTTCCATCCTTGTGCAGAATAAATTTTGTTATGTGCACCAGGACATGTGGATTTGCACCACCAGTAGAAACTCATGCTACTGGACATGAGTGGCTGTGGGCATTCTGCTATTCAGCTGGGTGAGCTTGGACACTGCAACCTGCTCTGGGGCCACATTTTAAACAGATGTTGAAACATTGGAGCAAAATGCCTTTTTGTGAGCTATTGGAAGGAGCCCGATGTGTTTAGCTTCTACAAATGAGGCTGAGCAGTGATGTCATTGAAGTGTCTCAGTACCTTCCTGGACAGAACGTGTCGGGCATGACAGTGCTGGTTACTGGCTCAGAGAAAGGTAGAATAAGACCCAGTGGCTGAACAGTGTCTGGAACCAGACACACTCATATTCGAAATAAAGCACAAATATTGCAGAGGGAGGATGATTCACCTTCAGAACAAACTACGAAAGCAAGTGACAGATTCTCCACTTCTGGATGTCTTCTAATGAAGACTAGATGCCTTTCTTTGTTCTACTTTGAAATGTTCTCTTCCCACTGAAATGTTGATAAGGTTTGTACACCCTAAGTTATTATTCATCCCAACATTGATCTTGCACAGGCATTGGGATAGCTGGGAAATGGTACTGTTAACATTTAGTGAAGGACAAGGAGAGTTGCATGTCATTCTCTTACAGTAGGTATTTGGAAACAGCATATTACTTGATTTATTAAGGGTTGTAGATACATGTTGAAGAGAAAAAGAATGTGGACAGAGCTCTGTATAACTTCACAAGTGAGGTCTCCAGTGGTGGAAGTGCAGATGGCCATTACAAATTGCTGAGATTGTTCCAAGAGAAAGGATCATTGAGGTGTATATTTTCATTTTCAATGCCAGAGATTTGAGGTTCAGCAGCTGCCTCCCCTGGATGATAATATGCCACGCTTTTCTGAGGTCCAGCAGTATGGGAGTGAGTGTTTATCCATAGTCCATGCCAAAAGGAAATGATAGTTTTCGCTGCCAGCACCATTCATGGACCTAAAGTGAACTTGCCTCTATAGGCTATATATGGAAAATGGCACTAACTCATTTTGCTTTTTTCTATCAATTCAACAGAGATAAACTGACAGATCAAAAGGAGAAACACTTGAGACTTCCTCCAGTAATTACAGGATATATTCTACACAAATATATAAAGCAACATGAAGCTATCCCTATTTCCATGACACCTGCTTCATCATTAGCAAAAAACAAATCTTCTATCTGACTGCTAGCAATCCTGGAGAGACTAGAAGGGCTATACAGTATGAATGTGTCATTTACACAGTTATCATTTCTGGAAGGAAGAATTAAATCAGTGTTTGAAAGACATAATTTTAGAGGCTCCTGTACATGCACCTGAAAGGTATAAAGAATTGGGAATGTAGTCTTATTTGGGATATTTTGTGTGAGCTCATATCACAGTACATTGTATTTTAAACATGGGTATAACACAAATGTACACAATGGGAGTAAAAAGATTTTAGAAGATAACTGATGAAACCATATCTTATATGAGATCATAATTAAACCATTGTCTTTAAACACATGATCCAGTATTGTGATGAGAAGAGAAATTAGAGCCAGATGTAAGCCATTCAAGTGGAGTTTGTTAAAAAAAATGGCAGTAAAATACGTTTTTTTTCTTGAGCTGCCTTTTTTTTTTCCTTGGGAAGTCAGATGTATGGATTTCAGGAGACAAACGTGGCTAACAAATTCTGATCTCTGCACCTACTCTGCCCAGTTTTCAAAGATGGGTACTGCTTTGCTCACTGGCCCAACAAAATTATTTTGGTTGTGAGACCAATATGAAAGGTCATAAAATGTTAAAATAACCTCTGAAAACAATGGTAACAGGAGGCAAGCCAAGTTGCTTTCAACACATGCAAAAGAACAAGGCAGAGAGACTAATCAGTCCAGATAAAAGGACCCAGTTGATATAATTTAAGGACTATGTTGAAATTCTGCTCAGTAAAACTGGAAAACCAGAAATCAATAAATCAATTTATTTTGGATATTAGGTTAAACTGGTAAAGAAAGTAATGAGAGGATGATTCCACCCTCCATTCCCTTTGTGGAACCTTATGAAAGAACAGACTGGAGAGGAATACATGTAGGCCATGTCTACACTAGCCCCAAACTTTGAAATGGCCATGCAAGTGGCCATTTCGAAGTTTACTATGAAGCGCTGAAATACATATTCAGCGCCTCATTAGCACGCAGGCGGCTGCGGCACTTCGAAATTGACGCTGCTCGCTGCCGCGCGACTCGTCCCAATGGGGCTCCTTTTTGAAAGGACCCCGCCTACTTCAAAGTCCCCTTATTCCTGTGAGCAGATGGGAATAAGGGGACTTTGAAGTAGGTGGGGTCCTTTCTAAAAGGAGGCCCGTCAGGACGAGCTGCGTGGCGGCGAGCCGCTTCAGTTTCGAAGTGCCACGGACGCCCGCATGCTAATGAGGCGCTGAATACGTATTTCAGCGCTTCATTAGTAAACTTCGAAATGGCCATTTCGAAGTTTTTGGCTAGTGTAGACATAACCATAGAGGGCACTGGAACAAGTTTAGTTAACTTGGCTGCTACCTCTACTACCTTTTGTGACTCTAGGGCCCAAAGCTGTGATAGATCAACACATAAGCTAACTAAGCCACATCTTTGAGCCTCACAATGTGAGGGGCCTCTAAAAAGAAAAGACTGACTCCACTTCAAATGTTATCAAAATCAGCTGGTAAGTAAAGGAGATATAGAAAAAAGATTGTCTCTAAATTTTCTTAAGTGTTAGTGTGTTCTTTCTTCTTTTGATATGGACAGATGTAAAACTGTGTTGTGTGTTTAGAGCACATGCCTCTTTCTGCTTCATGTGCTATACTTGCTTCACATGAGTGGGTTTGTAGGCAATTGTCTTTGGGACTTAGTAGTAGTAGGCATCCTTCAGTCTGCACAGACTATGGATCGCGCCCTTTAAAGTTTCAATTGAAGACTTCATTTACAGCGTCTATTGTGACTATAAAGACCCACACGAGAGTGACAGTCATTGCTGCATCTCTTGCAGATGTAGTGGGTGTCTGGCAAGTCCTTATTGTGCTTTCTGCGCGCTCGCTTCTCCTCTGCTAGCTGTCTGATCTTCATCTCGCCCTTCTGAAGGCCCTCATGTAACCCCTGCCTCCATCTGCTGTGGTCGTCTGCTAGTTCTTCCCAGTTGTCCAGCTCGATGTCTACCTCTCTGAGGTCTCTCTTGCAGACATCTTTGTAACGCAACTGGAGGCGTCCGGGGGGTCTTTTGCCAGAGGCTAGCTCACCATACATGATGTCTTTTGGAATCCTTCCATCGTTCATCCTCTGGACGTGGCCAAGCCAGCGGAGTTGACGCTGCCTGAGGAGGGTGTGCATGGTTGGGATTCCAGCTTGCTCGAGGACGGCTGTGTTGGTAACTCTGTCCTTCCATGATATTCCAAGGATGCTCCTGAGGCAGCGCAAGTGGAAGACGTTCAGCCTCTTTTCCTGGCAGGCACACAGGGTCTTTGGGACTTGGGCTGAGTGGATCTCAAGGAGGACAGATTTGTGTTGACTTCTCTTCATCAGTTTTGGAAAACTTCACTATGTTCTTGTAGTATGACAGAAGAAAAATCCCAACAATTAATTAAAATGAATTCGGAAGAACAAACTTTGTACTTCCCTATCAAAATTAATCAGTTTTTCATTTATTCGTATGAAAAGGGGGATACTTTTCTTTGCTTGTGACATAAAAATTATATATCTTCTCTTTTTGTTTCCTGTGAGAACGTATATAAAATGGCACTAACTTCCACAAAAATATCCTGGTAAAATAACACCACTTTTTGTTCTATATATATATATATATATATCCTAATAACAATATCATTTTTGTTTAGATCTATAAATCTCAATATTTATAATCTACAATTTTTTTTACGGATTTCAATAAAAGCTTTTTGCTACTGATTTTAGTACCAACATTTGCTAATTCAGCATAATCATCTATTAAAACAAATCAATGTATTGGAAAAATACAACCCACATACAATTTTCTGATGGTTTACTTATTACATGGGTGTAATTCATGTCAATATCATTAATATTTGAGTTTTAAGAGTTTGGGTTATCTGACTCCTATGTCCTCTGTCGCATCCTGTATTGCAGAGTGTTTGTCACACAAAACATTTAGGCTGTTTCTACACATGGTACTTTTTCTGGAAGATATCTTCCAGAAGATCCTCTTCTAGGAGAGAGTGCATCTACACATCAAACAGGACCCTGAAAGAGCCACCCCTTCTTCTGGAAGAGTGCATTTACACATGCACTGGCGCTCTTCCAGAAGAACAGGGCAGGAAACAGCACGGATGGGGTTGCACAGCCAGGGAACCCTTCCGAGGCCACTGGCCACATGGCCCCTTAAAGGGCCCTGCCCAAACAGCCCCTCCCTGCAAAGGCTGCTGAGGCCAGCCACATCTGTGCACAGCAAGCCAGACCCAGGTCCCTGTCCAGTGCCCGCTGACAGCAGGCTTGCCCTCACCTGCAAGCTAGACATCCTCCTGGCCACCCTCCTCAGCCTCCTTTGGAGACAGAGGCCCAGGCCCGTGGGTCCTGCACCCCCACCGCCCCTGCTGGGCCCCCTCCAACCGGTCCAGCGCATCTGGACCCATGCCACCAGCACGGACTGGTGGGAAACAGTCGTCATGGGGGAGTGGGACAATGACTGCTGGCTGCAGAACCTTTGGATGAAGAAAGAGACCTTCCTTGAGATCTGCAGCTGGCTCGCCCCCATGATACGACACCAGAGCTGCGTCTACACGTGCACGCTACTTCGTAGTAGTGGCACTAACTTCGAAATAGCGCCCGTCACGTCTACACGCGTCGGGCGCTATTTCGAAGTTAACTTCGACGTTAGGCGGCGAGATGTCGAAGTCGCTAACCTCATGAGGAGATAGGAATAGCGCCCTACTTCGACGTTCAACGTCGAAGTAGGGACAGTGTAGACGATCCGCGTCCCGCAACGTCGAAATTGACGGTCCTCCATGGCGGCCATCAGCTGGGGGGTTGAGAGGCGCTCTCTCCAGCCCTGCAGCTCACTGGTGGCCGCGTGGAGCGGCCCCTTAAAGGTCCCCTCCCCCGCCCTGACTGCAGGAGGCTGAGGCAACGTGCAGGCTCCTGCCTGCACACGCGGCGGCGAGCCTGCACAGCCCTCAGCCCCTAACAGCAGCCATGGCTGCCCAGCAGCCCCCCCAGCGCCCCCAGGGGACCCCCCCAAGAGGAGCCACAGCAGCCAGGGCAGCCAGAGGGCCACACAGTCTGGGAAGCGGCAGCGGGGCCCCTCTTGGACGGAGGCCGAGATTCGGGACCTGCTGGGGCTCTGGAGCAAGGAGGAGGTGCTCCAGGTAATGGGGAGCAAGAGGCGGAACGCGGATGCATTCGCTCGGCTGGCCGACGGCCTGGCTGTCCGGGGTCACCCTGCCCGCACTCCGGACCATGTCTGGAGTAAGGTGAAGGAGCTGCGGCAGGGTTACGCCCGGGCCCGGGATGCGGCCAGCCGATCTGGGGCCGCCCCCGTCACTTGCCCCTTTTACAGGGAGCTCAGGGACATCCGCTCCCGGCACACCTCCTCCCCTCCGGCCACCCTTGACACCTCGGCTGACGAGCCCGAGCAGGCCCTGCAGCCGGGCTCCGCCCCAGAGGTAAGCCCCGCACCCCGGGGGCCCCCCCCGGAGGCCATCCCCGGGACATCGCGGCAGGAGGAGGAGGAGGAGGAGGAGGCGGGCTCCTCCTCCACCGATTCCAGCCTGCAGATCCTCCTCCTGCCATCTCGGAGCAGCAGCAGGGCCTCCGACCCCCGGGGATCTCCGGACCGTGGGAGCGGACCCACAGGTAGGTACCCCTCTCTGGTGGACACCCCGGGGCTTGAGGGGGGGGGGAACAGAGATGTGTCCAGGGCCCCCCACACGCTCACATGGCCATGGCCCCAAGGACACCAGGGCCATGGCCCTCACAGCACTGCAGCCATCAGCCCCTGCCCCCTGCCACCCTGCATGACAGTGCCATGCCCCATCCCCGGGCCAGGGGGGAGCGGAACCTCGAGGGGGCCCCGGGCGGAGGGGGTGGGACACCCCGCAGCAGCAGCATGCGATGGAGTCGGGGGAGTGCCAAAGGGAGACTCAGGCTACATATGAGCCACCCGAGCCGAGGAGCTCCCAGGGCCAAAGGAGGATCCTGGCGCTACAGCTGGCAGGTGACACCTCTGCCCTGAACAAACAGGAGGGAGGAGCCGAGCTGGCTTGGAATTGGGGGGCGAGGGCGGGGGCCACAGGTAGAGGCTAGGGGAAGGGAGAGCTGGTAGGCAGCCAGCCAGAGGAGGGGGAAAGCTGCATCCCAGAGGGGCCCCCCTTGGGGTCTTCTCCCCACGACGGGTTGGAAGGACTGTCTCTTCCGACAGCTGGTGCTGTCACTCCTGCCAGAAACTGGCCAGCTGTGGCCTAAGAAAGCTCTCCTGCTCTCAGACCCTGTGGGGTGAAGTGAGAGTCGCTCCCACCAGGGGACGGGCTGCAGGGCAGGGGGACCCCTGAACCCCATCCATCACAGCAGCATCTCCCGGGGACGGGGATGGGGAACCTGCAGCACAGGGTGGGGGGGACAAAGGCCACGGCTCGGGGCCCACACTAACGCCTGTCTCCATTCTTCTTTCCCCCCTCCTCTCCTGTGTCCTGCACCTGCACCTGCACCATCCGAAGGACCGGAAGAGAGTGCCGGCGAGGCATCGGTCGTCCCGGAGACCCCTCCAGGACCCTCGCTCCAGGGCAGCCCCTCGGCCGAGGAACCACCGGCCCCGCGGAGGGCCAGACGGCGGACCCCGCGCCTGCTACCGGCGGCGGCCACAGACCCCCAGCTGCTGGCCATCCTCCGCCGGCAGCTGGAGGTCTCGGAGCAGCACCTCCGGCTGCAGGAGCAGGCGCTGGCCTGGCGCAGAGAGGCATGGGGGGCCTTTCTGGATACCATCAATTGGCTGATTGATTCCCTGGCCCCCCATGCCGCACCGGCCGCGCCACCGCCCGCCATGCCCGCTTCTGCAGCCCCACCACCGGCTGCTCCAGCCGTCGCCGGGCCGTCCGCCGTCGCCCCACCACCTCCCCGCGAGGGCCACCGCGCCGAGGGACCCCTGGAGCCACCCGAGACTCGCCGGCGCCGCTACCTTCCGGTGGAGCCCGCTCCCACCCAGCCGTGCACCAGACTGCAGGCCCGGCGGAGCTCCCGGCCGGGCACGCCCACTGCTGGGCTGTAGGGGCGAGGGGCCCGGGACGTGGCCCCCCCCCTTGTTGGACAGACTTTGGGGACTGGGTGGGTGGTGTGGGTGTTTCCCCTGTTTGGCCCGTCCCCCCCTGTACATAGTTCTCCCCGTTCTCCTCCCTGCTTTTTGTTTTTCTTTTGATGGCGCACAGTGCTTTCATTTTTATTGTTGTACATAGTTTTATTTGTGCCCATCTTGGTTTTGTTGAATGTTTGTCCCTCCTTTTTGGTTTCTGTTTCACATATATATATTTTTTTATTTAAAAAAAAAAAAATTCGTGAGGACAAAAAAAACATTTACGTTCACCCACAAGTTCGTGCTGTCATTTCTTCTGGACAAGTGGGGGGGGGCGGTGGGGTGCTCCATGGTGTGGGCGTTGGGGCAGGAGTGTGGGGGAGGAAGGGGCGGGCAGTAGGGGGCCTGGGCAGAGTTCACCCCGCGGCCTGGTCGTCGAAGTGGGCCCGCAGGGCCTCCCGGCCACGGGTCCCCTCTGGGTCCACCTGCCGACTGGGGGCAGCAGGTGGCTGGAGGTGTGCCCTGCCGGCCTCGGCGGCCCAGCCCTGAAGAAAGGTCTCCCCCTTGCTCTCCATGAGGTTGTGCAGGGCGCAGCAGGCACCCACAATCTGGGGGATGTTGTTGGGGCTGGCATCCAGGCGGGTGAGGAGACATCGCTATCGTCCCTTGAGGCGGCCAAATGAGCGCTCCACCACCTGGCGCGCACGGTTCAGGCGCTCGTTGAAGCGCTCCTGGCTGGCGGAGAGGTGGCCCGTGTAGGGGCGCATGAGCCACGGCCGGAGGGGGTAGGCCGCATCCGCGATGATGCAGAAGGGCATGGTGGTGTCCCCCAGAGGGATCTCCCGCTGGGGGATGTAGGTCCCCGCCTCCAGCCGGCGGCACAGGCCCGAGTTCCGGAACACCTGGGCGTCGTGGGTGCTGCCAGGCCAGCCCACGTAAATGTCCTGGAACCGTCCCCGGCTGTCCACCAAGGCCTGCAGGACGACTGAATGGTAGCCCTTCCGGTTGAGGTATCGGCCTCCACTGTGGTCCGGGGCGCGGATGGGGATGTGAGTCCCATCCAGAGCCCCGAAGCAGTTGGGGAAGCCCAGGGTGGCAAAGGCGGCGACAGTGGTATGTGGGTCCCCCAGCCTCACGAGCCTGTGCAGGAGCATGGAGTTGATGGCACGCACGACCTGCAGAGAAAGCACATGGGACAGCCCCAATGAGGGGTGAGCAGGGTGTGCATGGCCCTGCCCTGCCCTGCCCTGGCCCCCTTGCCCTGCTCTGCCCTGGCCCCCCTGGCCTGCCCTGACCTGGCTCCCCTACCCTGCCCTGCTCTGCCCTGGCCCCCCTGCCCTGGCTCCCCTGCCCTGGCCCCCCTGCCCTGCTCTGCCCTGGCTCCCCTGCCCTGGCCCCCCTGCCCTGCTCTGCCCTGCCCTGCCCTGCCCTGGCCCCCCTGCCCTGCTCTGCCCTGCCCTGCCCTGCCCTGGCTCCCCTATCCTGCCCTGCCCTGCCCTGGCCCCTCTGCCCTGCTCTGCCCTGCCCTGCCCTGCCCTGCCCTGGCTCCCCTACCCTGCCCTGCCCTGCCCTGGCCCCCCTGCTCTGCCCTGGCCCCCCTGGCCTGCCCTGGCCTCCCCCTGTGGGTTCTCTTACCTCCATGAAGACAGCCCCGACGGTGGCCTTTCCGACGCCAAACTGCTGCCCCACGGATCGGTAGCTGTCCGGAGTGGCCAGCTTCCAGACAGCGATGCCGACCCGTTTCTCCACAGGGAGGGCACGCCGCATGGCAGTGTCCCGGTGCCTGAGTGCGGGGCTGAGCCACTGGCACAGCTCCAGGAATGTCTGTCGGGTCATCCTGAAGTGGCAGACCCAGTGGTCGTCCCCCCACTCCCCAAGCACCAGCCGCTCCCACCAGTCGGTGCTGGTGGGGTAGCTCCACAGCCGCCGGCGTGTGAGGCGGGGGGTGGAGCGGGGTGCTGCAGGGGGAGGGGCTGAGCCCTGCTGCCCTGGGGGCATCTCCTCCCCTGGGGCAAGAAGGTGCTCAGCTGCCCCCAACATGACAAGAGCCAGGGCAAGCCCTGTTCCTGCCGGGAGGGCTGGGTGGACCTCTAGCTGCTGCTGCTGCTGCTGCTGCTGCTGGGGGTCCATGACTGCGGCGCTCGGGGTCTGTGTGCCTATATGGCTCGTCAGACCGCGTGCTGTGCAGGCTGAGTGTATGTGGGAGGGGCCCTTTAAGGGAGCGGTTAGCTGTTGCCCCGGAAGCGCTAGTCCGCCCGTTGACCCTGTCTGCAGCTGTGCCTGGCATCCCTATTTCGATGTGTGCTACTTTGACATGTAGACGTTCCCTCGCTGCGCCTATTTCGATGTCGGGCTGCGCAACGTCGAAGTTGAACATCGACGTTGCCGGCCCTGGAGGACGTGTAGACGTTATTCATTGAAATAGCCTATTTCGATGTCGCAACATCGAAATAAGCTACTTCGATGTAGGGTGCACGTGTAGACGTAGCCCAGGACACCTGGATGAGACTGGCTCTCTCCCCGGAGAAGTGCATGGCCATCGCCATATGGAAATTAGCCAACACAGACAGCTACCGATCCATCGGGCAGCAGTTCGGGGTGGGCACATCCACTATTGGGGCCGTTGTCTTCCAGGTAAGCCCTGACCCAGACCCTGCCCCACTGGTCAGAGGGAGGGGGCCAGCAGGCTCAGAGGACCCCAGGTTCCGATTGGGAGGGAGTAGGGCTGGGGGTGGGGGCAGGCCTAGCCCAGAAAGGATACCACTTGGCTGCTGCTGGAGGGGTCCCTCAGCGAGGGGGGGCTGGTAGGGAGGGAGGGGGTGGAAGGGGAAGGGGGCAGGGACCCCTCTGCGTATGCCCACAAGTGTGCCCATTCCCCACAGGTCATGAGGGCCATCAACCATGTGCTGGTGCAGCAGCTAGTGAGCACTGGGGACCTGGACACAGTCGTTGAGGGCTTCACCATGCTTGGGTTCCCCCAGGGCTTCAGGGCAATCGACGGGATATATATCCCCATCAGGACCCCGGACCACAGTGGCGGCTGATATGTCAACTGCAAGGGGTACCACTCCACTGTGCTCCAGGAAGTGGTGGACGCCCGTGGGAAGTTCACGGACATTTATGTCAGCTGGCCGGGTGGGGAACATGATGTGCGGATCCTGTTGAATTCTGCCCTGTTCCGCAGGATGGAGGCCAGGACATTCATGCCCCGGTGGCAGCGTGCCACCGGGGACATCATGATGCCTCTCTGCCTCATGGGCAACCCGGCCTTCCCACTCCAGCCCTGGTTGATGCGCCCATACATGGGCCACCTCACACCCTCCCAGGAGCTGTTTAAGGCTTGGCTCACACGGGCTCAGTATCCCGTTGAGTGCGCTTTCAGCCATCTGAAGGTGCAGTTCAGGTGTCTTCTCATGTGCCTCGATGTGGGGGTGGAGAACGTCCTGCAGGTTGTGGCCACCTGTTGCGCACTCCACAACCTCATCAAGGCATATGAGGGGACCCTGCCCCAGCACTGGATGGGGGAGCTGGCCCCCCACTACCAGCAGCCCGCTGCAGCCCCTGACAGGCAGCTTGACCTTGACAGGCTCTGGATCCGGGACGCACTTTAGGAGGCATTCGGCCAAGGGGACTACTAACCCCTGCAACCCTCCCAACAGGCCCTCACTACACCCCCGCCATGTGCACACCCCACGCCCCCCTAACCCCCCACCCTCCCCCACTGTAATCAGGGACATGGGGGGGTGCAGAATGCGAACATGTATTTAACCCTCAACCTTTCAGAACCATGAGCATTGTAAATAGTAAATGGTGAATAATAAAAATAATGATAAAAACCTGATAGGGAGTAAACTATACACATGGGGGTAAGGGGGCAGGGGTACTTAAACTTGGACAGGGACTGGGGCAGGAATGGTGGGGGGCCTTAATCAAGGGATGGGGTGGAAATCCACAAGCCCCGGCCCCCAGGTGCGTGGTCCCCTGCGGGGTGCTGGTGGGGCTAGAAGCACCAGCAGGTAGGGCCGGTCAGCACCTGGCCCAGCCTCAGTGGAGCAGCCAGAGGGAGGCAGGTTGTGGCTCGGGTGACCCTCCACGGGGCCCACCATGGCCGCAAGCCATGCTGCAAGGTCCCTCAGTGCAGCATTGGGCAGGCCTGGGGCAGTTGGGTGGCCAGGGCCTCAGGGTCATGGGCTGGGGGCACAGGAGCAGCTGACGGGCCAGTGGGAGGGCCAGTGGGGGGAAATGCAGAGGGGGCAGTGGGAGGGGCTCAGGACAGTTGCAGAGGCCTTGGGGGAGACTGTGGGGGGAACAGCAGTGGGGGCCTCAGGGGGGACCTTCAGGGGGACTGTGGGGGAAGTTGCTGGGGGGGGCTGATGGCTGGCCCACTAGGGCCATGCATGTGCTGTGGAACATCCCCACCACCTCCCGCCATGTGTCCTGCCCCCATTGAAGCTTGGCCTTGTTGAGAGCCAGTGGTCTTTCGGTGAGGGTGTTCTGGTGGCGGAGGGCTGCCGTGTAGGCTGCGACCTCCTCCTTGCAACAGCTACGTCAGGTCCAGCGCAGCCCTGGCCGCTGTGCAGCAGGGGCTGGTGTGGGCCCAGTTGGTGGGCTGCTGGGTCCTCCGGCCTGGATGGGGCTGGCAGACCCTGGGCTCCTCGTCCGGCTGCCCTGGCCCTCGGATGGTACCGCTGGTAAGAGAGAGAGCGTGGGTGGAGAGGGGGGAGTCAGTGCCACATCTGGGACCAGGGTGGCATGGCCCCAGTCTCCCCAGCTGGTTACCCCCTCCATGGACCCACGGGATGGGCATGTGCCGGGGAGGCTGCTGTGCGGGCTTGCGTGCAGTCGCTGTGGCAGCCACTGGGACATGATGCCGGGGCCAGGGTGCTATCTACATTGGCCCACCCTGGCTTGTGGGCTGGGGGGTCTCGGCCGTGGGGGGTTCTAGATGCAGCTATGCTGCCCGGGGGGGGCCTCAGCACACTCGGGGGGTGCTTCATGGGAGAGGGAGCTGGGTGCTGCCCGTAGGCATGGGGGTACCCTGGGCCCTGACCAGGGATGGGCTTTAGGGCTTCAGGGCCTGGGGCTGGGGCCCAGGTGTCACCCTCCCCCCACTGTGCTTTTCCACTGTGCCTGAGGTGGTCTCGTATATGTGTGATGATGCCCGACTGGAGGGGGTCTGGCTGCTGGCAGTGGAGGGCACTGCAATGACAAGAGACCAGTCTGTGGACTCCCCATCAGATGGGATGTCTACAGTGGCAGGTCCCTCTTCCTCCTCCTCCAGTGCGGCAGGGGGCTCGGGTGCGGTTGTCTCCATGGTTGCACATGGTGGGGAGGAGTCATCTGCAGCCAGGAGGTCCTGAAGCTCCCGGTAGAAGGGGCAGCTGGCAGGGGCATGGCTGGATCTATGGGTGCTGTCTCAGGCCTGCATTTTCCCCTCCTGCAGCTCCTTCACCTTGCACCTGACTTGTTCCGATGTCTGGGAGGGGTGGCCATGGGCAGCCAGGCCCTGGGCTAGGCAGGTGAATCCTGGGGCATTCCTCCTGTGCCCACTGGTGTCCCGGAGGACCTCCTCATCGTGCCAAAGCCCCAGGAGGTCCTGGAGCTCTGGCTCAGTCCAGGAGAGGGCCCTCCATTTTGGAGCCTGGTCAGGGTCTTGGCTGCCCTCGTCTGGGTTCCTGGGACTCCCCTGGGCAGTGCGGGCTGCTGGCCATCCCTGCAGGTTGGGACTCGCTGGGCACTGCGGGGCCTCGGGGCAATGTGGCAGGCAGCCCTGAACGTGCTGCCTGTCTCACACTCTCAGTTTCCTGCCATGAGGTCTCCGGGTCCTTGTAGCTTTAAAGGCTGCAAGGACCTGGAGACCATAGAGGCGTGCTTGGGGGTGTCTAGAGTGGCCTCGCTCTTCAGCAGGCTGCCGCCGTGGAGGACTGTTTCTTTCAGAAAAAGCAGTCTGGGAATGTCTATGCATGCCTTCTTATGGAAGATTCTTCCGGAAGAAGGTTCTCTTTCTGATTCTGAAGTGGAGTACAGAATCCGGAAGAGGGGGCACCTTCTTCTGGAAGAAATCCAAAAGAGCGCCTTGCATATGTAGATGCTCCTCAGATGTTCTGTTCTTCCAGAAGATCTTATCTAAGTAGAAATGGCCTTAATGATACCCTGCAAGCAATTGTACTCCAGTCAGCACCAGAGTAGAAAAAGGGTAAAATGAATTCTTATCCTATTAAAAGGAAAATCAATCCGCAACAGAGACTATTTCAGTGATGTGTTTTTTTGAATAGTTTTCTGCCATTTGAAAGAATATTAATGAAGAAGGTAAGAATTGTTATAATGCAACATAAACTGTGAACCCAAGCTTTCATCATTTTGGGATGTACATTGGCACTCTGGCCTTGAGTCAGTTTTTCTTTAGCACTATTCAACCTCTTCCCCCCTGCATTACTTTCCATTTTTTAAAGAAAGGGAGGAAAGATGACAAAAGAGTGATTATATATATAAAAAGACAACCCCAGAAAAGAGGTGTCAAGAAGCATTAATCCTCACAATATTAAAGAGTGTGCCATGTGCATGGGAAATAGCTGCATCAGAATGCCTGACAGCTTTCCTCTACCAAACATTTGAAAACAATATGGAACAGGTTCGTATGTTTGCCTGACGCTCAGTATCAACTTTGGAGACATTCAAGTCTTATTGCTATTCATTGCCATTCTTAGGCCTTTCTTTCATAACAGAAAGAGGGGGATTTCAAATCTTTGAGCCAAATTCATATTGGCTTTGTAGGGCATTTTAAGTTACTTTTCTCCAAAACTTCTTAAACCAGCTTCACTGGCTTCGTATTTCTATGACTCTACGACTAGGGATGGTAACTGAAATGGCTGTAGGTTACTTTTTGGGTTTTTTTGGCACGTGTAAGTTAAAATAGCCACCCCAACTTTAATTTATATTAAATGGCCACCCCAACTTTAATTTATATTTTTTCCATCCTCAGTGTTTAAGTTACACTTGCTTAAACTCCTTTGCATGTTGCTAAGTAGCTCTGAAACTTGCACATGTGTACCACAATCTAATGTATGCACTTTAAACTTGCTTCTGATTCTGGTCTTTTGTTTATAAAACACACTGGGTGAAAGCGGTACAACCCTACAGAGGAAATCACAATTACCTAAAATATATTTCAATATGATATTTTTGGTGTAGTGCTGTATTTTCACAAAGTAGGTAAGTGTGAAAATAGTAAATAGATCCTTGGACATGAGGTACATATTTTAACACTTTTCTTAAGCACTAATCTTGTTATCGAGTGATGCCAAGAGAAAGAATCCTTCACCAAGTTCAAACACAGTTTACACACTGATCCTCATCCTGTAAGGAGCAGCATGCTTCCACCATCCACTGAAGTCAGTCTAATACTGGTTGTACAATGCTCATGGCTTTGGGTTTACAAAGTGGCTGTGTCTACACGAGCTCCCAACTTCGGAGAGAGCATGGTAAGTAGGGCGTTGGGAGATTACGAATGAAGTGCTGTGGTGCATATGAGCACTTCATTAAGCTAATTCTCCCCCGCAGCAACTTCAAAGCAGCAAACTTCGAAGTGCTGGCTTGCGTGTAGCTGTGGCTAACCCGCTGGTACTTCAAAGTCCCTGGGCTACTTCGAAGTCCCTTTACTCCTCAAAATTACTCCTCAAAACACCTTACTTACCATGATTCCTTCGAAGTTGGGAGCTAGTGTAGACACAGCCAGTGTGAGCTTGATTATGATGATAAATACTTCCAGTAAGTTACTGAAGTATGAGAACTGGCTTTAGGTGTATTACTATGAAAGGAGCATACAAAGAGGTTAAAAGAGCAATTGTGGAAATAGAGGAATAGAACAATGAAAGTGAGGAAAGCAACCTTTAAAAGGGGGAATAGTGCATTTTCCCCTTACTCCTTTCCTAGTGCATGCTGATCTATTGACAGAGTCAAGGCAGTGCTCCTGTTCAGGGCAGCATATATTATACAACATCATTAATATTTTCTGTTTCATAGAGATAGGTATTCAACTGTGCTGTTTTGACTTATCCAGAATAAATGTCATATGGTTTTTAAACTTAAGGCAAACAAATATTTTGAGACTTCCTTCTTCTTACCATCCACTGCGGTAACAATCTTTTCTCTGGCTGGAAGGACAGGAAATAGGGTCTGCTGAAAGGCTCTTGTAACTAGCGCACAATAGATTTGGCTGTCAAAGGGGGCCTGAGGTGACTTGCAGTCTGCACCCTGAAGAACATGTGTCATCTTCTGTGATCCTCCATCTGGCAGGGAAGCAGCCGTCCGGAGGTTACCCCTGAACTCGTTTCCTCTGCCCTGACTCACTACTTAAATTCAGTTTCCCTATCAGAGAATATGATGTGCTTCTACCAAGTTAGCTCTTCTGCTTTATTTAAATGTTCATATTTTTGTGTATGCTCTCTCTCTGTCTTTCATACACACACACACCCCACCCCCTTACTACTGACAGCAATCAATCTTTTACTGTTTCAACACTATAAAAAGCATCATACCATTAAACTCACTGAAAATTAATGAGTCCTGAGACAATATAAACAAGGGATTATTAGAATGGCTAATTCTGAGGGATTGATCTTTTCACCATTCCCACCATTTTACATTAAGTATATTTGTGATTGTAATAGACCTGAATATGAAATGATTTTCCTTTTGAAAAAAATTCAGTTTTCATTTAAAAACTCTAAAATTTCTTTACTAAAGCTATATTTCTAGTGAAAAAAATTAATTTACCTGGAAAAGCCATTTTTCATTGGAAAATATATTGCAACAGAATATTTTGACCAGACCTAAATTGTATTATTTATCTTTATAAGAAATTGTTCTTGAATCTCATTTGTCACATTTGGATTTTTCTCATATAATCATAATGGAATTAATGGGTAACATTGATTTTTGCCAGGATAGCTCAAAGTTGCTGAAGGAATGCACGTATTTAAGATTTTTTAAAATATGTAGAAATGCTAACCCATCTTGTTTATTTTTGGAAACTTAATTTAGATTATTTGAGCCACTGAATATTTTATGGATCATTTTAGAAGTTCTGAGACTCCTTATATTAATATATGTTGTGTATGTGTACACATACAATTTTTTGTTCTCATATTTCAACAAAAAGAAAAGTTTGTGGAAGACAAACAGTGTTCAAGCAAAATTTCATTTAGTCAAAACCCTTTTTCTTCTGAGAAATAATTTTGACAAACAATTTATGAGTTGCCTCACTTATCAAGACCTGGGAAATTTAGGACCTTATTCAGATTAATCTTATAGTGATCATTCTTCTTTACAGACATCTTTATGGCCAAAAACAATACAAATTCTTAATTAGTCAAATAGTGTACTGAATAGCATCATGGTTTATTAAGGGCCCAATCTTGCCAGGGCAATCAGTACCTCATTGGAAGAAGAGCTGCTTTATGGGAGGCATTTTACAGGTTAAAGTGTGGCACAAGGCAGTCCATTGTCCTCCGTCATTACCATTTCTCCATCTTCAAATTTCACACGCCTAGATCATGAAATTAGAGGATGTAGATGAAATATAAGCTATAGTGACTGTGGTGACAAAGAATTACACTTAGTGCAGGGGTCTGCAACCGAAATTGTGAGAAGAGCCATTTTTTCTCAAATTCAGTTACAAAAACAAGCTTTCAAGAGCCACAATGCACGTGAATACCAGACAGTCCTTAATAAATATTGGCGAACGGTGCTTCTTAACACCCCTATTTTAAGAGCAGCGCTGGCACACACACAATGATTTGTACCACTTAGACAGTTAAGTTACTCCCATGTCCAGGCTTTACCCACCTCAGTCCCCAAATCTACCCCCAGTCTGCAGGCTTTATCTCACATCCCACAACCCCCCACCCAGGCTTAACCGCTCTGAGCCCCAACCTCCCCCAGCAGTCCCCAAGCTTAACTTCTCTGACCACCAACTCCCCCGCCCCCACCACCAACCCCCAGGCTTAACCTGTTGACAAAAGGCTCTCTTCTTCATCTGGGAGAAGCAGAAGGTTGTTGGTGGAAGTGACAACTTTTGTCTACATCCTGTCAACAAACCACGTTCTGTCTGTAGATATTCCATCACATCAGTTTTGTTGACAAAATTGGGGTTTTGTCTGCAAAACTCACTAGTGTAGCCATGGCCTAGAAGTGTGTGCTCCATCCCCTTAATGTTCTTTGGGTGAATTCTTGGCTTCATGGAAGTCACTGGCAAACTCCCGCTGACTTCTGCAAGGGGTCAATTTTTCAAAAAAGTTCTGGCTCTTACAGTTGTACCATCACCTGTAAATCAGTGCAGCTCCATTTTCTCCCATTATGTCAAAAGGACTAGACTGATTTACATCAGCTGAGCATTTCCCACTTAATTCCCTTTATGTTTTTTGGTGTCTTTGATAGATATTTGATTCCAATAAGCTGTAAATTAAAAACATTTGTTATTTCCAGTATTAAGGCATCCACACCAAGCTCAGAGAAGAGATTTTAACAAAGTTTAATAACCAAATGATGTCAACATAAGCTTGATCGAAAGCCTCCTGAAGTAAATAAGTGAATTTCTGTTGACTTCAGTGACATTGTGTTTGGTCTTATAGCAAAAAATGAATAGAAGGAGTTAATTTTAGTCAATATTTACCAAAATGAATAGTTTTTAATAGTAACGCACATGGGGACTCATAGTTATTTTTAAATAAAAAATGCAATCTCTTTTATAAGTAAATTGATGGGTTGGTATTCAGAATGCAATAAGTGGATGGAAAAATCTTGCTGCTTTATGTACAGAAAAATCTACGGAAGTAATGCATTTCCAACAGGTGTTGGAAGGAAGTGAAATTTTTGAATCATAAAAGAGAGGAATTCATTGATCAGTACCCTATATCTGGTGATGTGTATTAATTTATGAAAAGTGCTAAGAGTAGTTGATGGAGGAATTACACACCATCTTTTTGAAAGCACTTAAAAATTCTACTTATGCTTGAAATACTTTGCAATTTATGTATGCCAAATTCTCTCCCTTTCTTCCTTCAAAATAACTTATTAAACATATTCTCAGCTCCAAAAACACTCTAGCCATGTGACTGCCACATTTTGGCTACATCTACATTAGAGAGTTTTGTCAACACAACTTGGAGCATCTACACACAACATGCTTTTTGTAGCTAGTCTGTAGACCAAACTCGGCACTTCCGCCAGCAGAGTTCTGCCTCTCTGCGATTTGGAAAAATGTCTTTATTGACAGTTTCCATCAACAAAAAAGCCATGTGGATGCTCTGAGGAGCCCTCGGTTGACAGACATGACTTCCAGTTTGCTGGGCAGCCCTGCTTGCTGAGCTTCTGGTTGGCCCTTCTGTCAAGAGAGCACTCGGGTACTCTGGCCACTCTCTGTCAATAAAGTGGATTGCTCTTTGGATCCCCTTTTCTGTGTGGATGTGATCTGTTGACAGAAGTTTTGCCAGAAGATCTCTCTCAACAGTAACTTCTGTCAACAGATCGCTCTAATGTAGACCTAGACTTTGTGGCCCAAAGCCACGTGACCACCACACCTGCACAGATCACTCCCTGCAGCCACAAGATCTCCCCATGTGGAACAGTTTACAAGCTGGGGCTAAGTTTGTCTTGTTTTATATTTCTGTTTGTTTTTGCTTGTGACTAGAGATTGTAATGTGTTCAGAAGCTACATTCTGCTAGATGGTTCTTTCAGCTCACCCACTGTAAACTACAGTCTCTGTTTATACAGGCTTACACTTTACTGAATGAAACAGTTTTGCTCTTGTGGCATGATTCTTGAAACAAATCTAACCATTATTTAAGATTAAAAAAAGAGTTTCACTGTAATAAAAGTTATTCTTTATATTTCTTATAGCTCAGTAAACTGAAGCTGTAATAACAAGGCTGCCTTCCTAATTGGGTTTGACCATATTGGTAAGTCTGAGAAACTTCCTTAAATGGAAAAACCAGAAAGGATAATGATGACTTACAATTACATTATTAAATATAATCTGATTAAAGAGCAAGACCATCTTTATTTACTTTATGTTTTATGAACACTGAGCAGATTTTGCAGACAATGCATGTCTCTTTAGTGAGAATTCACATGCAAAAGGGTCTGCTAGGCCTGGATTAACAGGAGAGTTCCAAGTTAGGACTATTGTGCATTGGTACATTACTTAACATGTTATGCTCTGCTTTTACTATACCTTTGACCTTTATAAATAGCATATTTTCACAAATTTAAGAGGAAAAATAAGATTGGCATGCATACACACAGAGCAAACACAGCAAATTCATGTTTATATCTGGGGCTGCAGCTACACTATGAGATAAATGTGAATTTATTTATATTGATTTTCTAATTCTGGAATTTGTAAGTTTGATTTTGACCATCCTCAGTTCACACAGTGCTCCCCAGAAAGTCGAGTCATTGCTGCCACACACACATTGGCTAATATCGACTTTTGCAGTAGTGCATTGTGGGAAGCTATCCCACAGTTCCCTCATTCCCACAGCATTCCGGATATTCTCGCTGGTCTTGACGTCATTTTCCCCCCATTGCATTTTCATCATTCCCCTCCTGGAAATAATGCAGAAGACACTCAAAATTAGAAGAATTTTTGGTTTCCCCATACACTACATTGCCAACATGTGTGCAGCAACTGTACTCTCAACTGGCCACCCATCCCACCTCACATCATTGCTGAAATATGATCCCTGAAAATAATGCAGGGGCCCAGAATGTTTCCTGTTACATTGAGAAGAATTTAGAAAGAAAGAATTTTTGGTTTCCCCACATATTATCTTGCCAACACGGGTGCAGTGATTATATTCTCAACTAGTCATCCATCCCACCTCCCATCATTGCAGAAATGTGATCCCTGAAAAAAATGCAGGGGAAAGAATGTAGAAAAAAAAGAAGAATTTTTGGTTTCCCCATATGTTATATTGTTAATGGAAAGGGTTTTTGGCTTTCCAGTGCACTATAAGGCTTCTGTGAAACGACTGTGTTCTCAACTGGCCATCCACTGTGCATCCCTTCTCCCATCATTGATGAAATGGTATCCCTGAAAATAATGCAGGAGCCCAGAATGTTTCTGACATTGAGAAGAACGTTAGAAGAAAGAATATGTGGTTTCCCCATATGCTACATTGGTGCTGGGGAGAGTCTTAATGTGGGGTCCCAGACTGTGCAGGAAAAATAGAATTGTTGGTTTCCCCCTGGCGGCAGCAAGCCCACGTATGGTCTAAGAGGTGTGTGCTGCTGGATGACCAGTTGAAATAGTCCTCCCCCATCAGCAACAAGCCCCTTAACCACTGGGGGAGACTTTTCCATGATGGCAGCAGCAGGACCTTTAGCCACCAGGCAGCAGCAAGCCCAGGTATGGGCCAAGGGGGAGGGGGTCAGTGGATGACCAGCTGAGCTCTTCCTTCCCTGGTGGCAGCAAAGCCCCCAGTATCTTAACCCCTGGGGGCAGACTTCCCCATGGTATCAACAAAGCTCCCAGTATCTTAACCACTGGGGAAGACTTCCCCATGGCAGCAGCAAAGGCCTCTTTTTACCTGCGTGACTGGCAGCACTGCCAGCACTGAATGGCAGTCACATCCTTTTTTTGGATTCAGTTGGGAGCTCCCCACGTGATGTGACTGAGTGTGGGAAAGACCCAGACTGTGTGGCTCCTGTGTGGGAGGGAAGGGGGTTCACACACAAATGTAAACCACTGAGAAGAAGTTCCTTGGTGTGTTATACAAGCACAACCTCCAGCACAGACTTGTTGACATGTGGTACTGCAGGTCAGGGGCTGGCACTAGCAGTGCAGAAAAAAATAGCAAGTGTACAGACACAGCTGCTAATTCCTTGCAGGGGCTATTTGATCGGGTAGATGCACACACTTTGTTAACAGCATAGAAAGAAAGAAAGAAGCCATTTCTCAGGCTGTCATAAACTAACCTGAGCCCACAGCTAAAGACTCGCTGCTTCCACTTGGAATTCAGGCTCTTCCTGTTACTGGAGAGCAGCAGCCAGAGTGGAGCACTGAGAGGGGCCTTGTGGGTTACATTTGGGACACCTCTGGACTCTAATAAAATCACTTTTAAGACGTGGCACTTCCACACTTGCATTTAATTGAACTCCTGAGTTCGAGCTTGATGATACACCTGTCAGTGAACTGCAATTTTGTAATCTCGAGATTAGTGCACCCAAAATTGAGCTAATGGTCTTTTCAGAGAAGACAGTCACATGGCAAAATCGAGCTAACTGAATTAAATTTGATTTTATCTCATAGTGTAGATGCAGCCAGACACTCATGGTTAGGGCTCTACCAAATTCACAACCATGCAAAACGCATCACAAACCATGAAATCTGGTGTCCTTCTGTGAAACCCAGCCTTTTATGTGCTTTTACAGGTTTCATGGGGAGCTCAATGTTTCTCAAATAATGGGTTCTGACCCAAAGGGAAGTGCAGGGGGATCACAAGATTATTTTAGGAAGGTCATGGGGTTGCCACCCTCACTTCTGTGCTGCCTTCAGAGATGGTTAACCAGAGAATGGTGGCTATAATGTTGCTCAAGAGCCCAGCTCTGAAGGCAGCACCCCACCACCAGCAGCACAGAAGTAAGGGTGATAATACCACGCCCATGTGACCCTTACTATTGTACAGCTGCTTTCAGGGATGGGTGGCCAGAGAATGGCAGCTGCTCTGACTAAGCACCCGGCTCCACAGGCAACAGCACAGCTGCTGGCAGTAGCTCTGCCTTCAGAGCTGTATTTCTGGGCTGCAGCCACTGCTCTGCGGCTGCTCATCTCTGAAGACAGTGCTGTACCAACTCCTGTGCAGACATAAGGGAAGCAGTACTGCAACACCCTTGGTATTACCTTGAACCCGCCCCACCCAGCAACTCCTTTTTGGGTCAGGACCCCTATAATTACAGCACTGTGAAATTTCAGATATAAATATCTGCAATAATGAAATTTATCATATTTAAAATCCCTGATGGAAAAAACTTAGGTGCTGGGATATGTTCAAAACAAAATGTTCAGCTTCCCATTCTGGAACCTCCAGGTTACATAATTTATGGTCTAACTTCATAAAAACATGAAAAAGAACCCTCCTAGTACATTTTATCTGTTTCATAAAGACAAAAACGAAATTCCTCAAGCCAAATTACAATAAACAAATAAATCAAGCACAATGTGGAAGAATGTAAAATGATTTCCTGAGAAATACTCATTGTTTTGAAATATGTCCTGGTAACAGAAATGGCCAGATAGAATCACATATACGTGATCAAATAGTGAGCAATAAGGCACAGAGTTAAAAAAAAATCTTAATGCAAAAAGAGTGTTTAGTAAGAGCAGGAAAAATGTTAATGCTGGGCATTTTTCAAACCTGTGAACATTTTGCTTGCTGATTAGGAGAGAGAGAGCACCTCTGTTGTCTAGATGCATATGTACAATATCAGGCAAATTTAAATGTCACATCTTAGTCAGTGCATCTCAGGAAGAGCTGTGTTCTGTTATTAAGATGTCCATTACAGAACAGTTATTAAATACCACTCCAGCCACAGCAAAATGGAGAAAAATACAGTTGAAATGACATGGTTAGTAATGTGGTCCTTTAGGGCCACATTCATCAAGGATGTTTGCTATGCTTGTGCTTGTTACTTATTTATTTACACAGAATATTGTACCTTGTTTCTTCCATGTAAATAATGGAAGATCAATATATTTAATGCAATTTAAAATGTGTTACTGTGCCTAATGGGAGACATTACCAGTAGAAAGCTGGGAGGCATTCGCAAACTACAAAGAAGACAAAGGGCAAGATTACATGAACAACCCTGATTCAGCACAAATTACAATAGCATTTGAGTATGTTTAAGTTGCACACTGTCCATTTGTTTAATTATTTAACATGGAGCAGTATACAGTGAATCTTATTACCAGGCTAGACTCTTGAAACACCTGACATTTTCTCTGAGCACTAGGTATTGCTGTCTGTCAGGTCCTACTCTCTACCTTCATCCTGACCGCTGCAATCTTCTCCATTATATACTTACCGCAAAGAACACCAGAAACCACTGACTGAATGTAAGGCCTTGTTCTAAACGTGTCAGGTTTGCAAAAACCCAATTTGATTCAGAATTTAAGAGTAAGCAAGAGGGTTCTGTAATTTCCTATATCAATACATACTTATCTTAGTGTTTAGAAAAAGGGGTTGCTTTCCTTAGTGTCTCTTGAACAGAAAACAGGTTTTACAGCAACTCTACCATAAGAACATTTTGAAGGAGCACTTTATCTTTGGGCATTAGGATTGTACACTTTGGGCTAAGTAACTGCAGTAGGAGAAGCAACATCAAAAACAAACTTTAGTACAATATTTCTCTTGACAGTCTTGCAATGCAGTACCCACAGAATCTGAGGTTGTGGAGTGAAGTTAAATTTCCCACTTTGTACAAGGAATTACACCAATACCCAATATATCTGAAATACTTAGGTGTAAGGTAGTCAAGTAGCACTTTAAAGACTAATAAAATAATCTATCAGGTGAGCTTTCATGGGACAGACCCACTTCTTCAGACCATAGCCAGACCAGAACAGACTCAATATTTAAGGCATAGAGAACCAAAAACAGTAATCAAAATTGACAAATCAGAAAAAAAATTATCAAGGTGAGTTAATCAGAGAGCAGAGGGGCAGGGTGAGGGGAAGTCAAGAGTTAGATTAAGACAAGTATGCCAAAGAGCCCCTATAATGTCCCAGAAAATTTGCATCCCGGTTCAAACCACGTGTTAATGTGTCGAATTTGAATATGAAACAGAGTTCAGCAGCTTCTCTTTCCAAAGCAGACTGAAAATTCTTCTTCAATAAGACGCAAACTCTTAAACCCTTAAGTCATTAACAGAATTCTGTTCTGTTAATGACTTAAGAGTTTGCGTCTTATTGAAGAAGAATTTTCACGTAGAAGTGCCCGTGGCTACATGCATGCCAGCACTTTGAAGTTTGACGCTTCAAAGTTGCCATGAGGGAGAATTAGCTTAATGAAGTGCTGCATATTCACCGCAGCACTTCATTAGTAATCTCCCATTGCCCTGATTAACATGCCCTCTTCAAAATTGGGGGCAAGTGTAGACCCAGCCATAGCGTTTTAATAACAAAGCATTGCAATATAATGAATTTAATAATAGAAGTGTTATTATTATTAACTGTTATAGCATACCATCTAAAAGACCTACTCATAGACCAGGATCCCATGAAGCTAAGGGCCGAACAGACAAAAGACAAAAAGCCAGACCCTGCCCAAGGAACTTACAATCTAAGTACAAGACAGGGGCAACAAACAGATGCAGATACATGGGTAAGTAAAAGGAAACAAAGGCTATGTCTACACGTGCCCCAAACTTCGAAATGGCCATGCAAATGGCCATTTCGAAGTTTACTAATGAAGCGCTGAAATGCATATTCAGCGCTTCATTAGCATGCGGGCGGCAGCCGCGCTTCGAAATTGACGCTCCTTGCCGCCGCGCGGCGCGTCCAGACGGGGCTCCTTTTCGAAAGGACGCCGCCTACTTCGAAGTCCCCTTATTCCCATGAGCTCATTGGAATAAGGGGACTTCGAAGTAGGCGGCGTCCTTTCGAAAAGGAGCCCCATCTGGACGCGCCGCGCGGCGGCAAGGCGCGTCAATTTCGAAGCGCGGCTGCCGCCCGCATGCTATGAAGCACTGAATATGCATTTCAGCGCTTCATTAGTAAACTTCAAAATGGCCATTTGCATGGCCATTTCGAAGTTTGGGGCACGTGTAGACACAGCCAAAGAGACACTATCAGTCAGCATTATGGGCAGTGGTCTCTTCACATTAGCTGTCCAGCCACAAATATAGGGAAGTAGTAGTGGTGGTCATTAGGTCTTCAAAGGCCAGGAACAAGTATAGTGACTCCCAAGTGGTGAGGGAACACTTTCACTTGCAGCTTGTATTTCGCTTCTTCCACCAGTGTGTATTGTGCTCCCCTCAATGCTGCCCTGATGGTGTAGAGGGAGGAAAGCAGAGTCATGCCCACAGCTTATTGTCAGACATGACCATCAGGGACTCTGAACAAGGCCAGCTTTGAAGTCAATGTAGTTTCTTCAGATCTTCATCTTTAGTTCACATACAGCCCTAAACGGCACTGTCCTTGCTGAGTAAATGCAGAATGTACATTGTCCTTCCTCTTCGAGTCCTCCCTATTGTCTTGTTGCTGTTTGTCAGCTCATGTCCAAAATGCATCCTCAAGTGCCTCAGGACAGGGGGCTTGCTTGTATGTGAAGGCATTCCAGTGAAATAATAAATAGAAAGTATGGAGAAGTGGACAGTGCATTATTTTATGACTGCTGTGCATACCTCTGTGTTTGTTTACAATGAACTGTTTGGGGAAACAAGCAGGGAAGTTAATGCAATGACCTACATAAGCAGCATCTCAACAAACACAAAAACCAGGATAAGAGCAGTAAACGGACAATACCTTGGCCCCAACCTTGATGACTCAGCTGTTCTACCAAGGCTGTGAACCGGAAGGCCAGGAGGTACTGGTCACTTAATATATCACTCCGCAAGAAATGGGGTAGGGAGAATTGCCATCTGCTTCAGGCTCCCACAGGCAGACAGAGGCATGGGTCTGCAGTAAGTGGTCCTTGATATGGTCGTGAAGTCTATGTGTACATGGTGGGAGCTATTTTGGGGTAGTGTGGTATCCCAAAAAAAGCTGCCCACATCTAAGAAATGTGCCCATTGTCTCAGAACAGATTTTGAGATAACTGGTGCACTAAGTACTGGTTGGGAGGAGGGATAGCTCAGTGGTTTGAGTTTTGGCCTAATAAACCCAGGGTTGTGTGTTCAGTCTTTGAGGGGGCCATTTCAGGATCTGGGGCAAATAGGAGAAAAAAAGGATTGTGGCTGGTCTTGCCAAGATGGCAGGGGACTGGACTCAATGACCTCCCAAGGTACCTTCCATCTCTAGGAGACGTGTATCTCTATATTCTCACATACACCTCATCTCAGGAGGGGTACAGGGATGCCTCAAAATAGCACTTTATTTTGGCACATGGCACCATTTAGACAGGGCCACATACCAAAATAGCCTATTTTGAAATTGACTCAAAATAAACTATGCAATTTTCATAGCACAAACTGCAAGTCTTATTTTGAGGTTAAGCTGTTGTGTGGACATAGCCCAAGAGACTGGGGGAACCAAGCTAAGTCATGTCTATATACAGCCTAGAGGGAAGTGACAAGCATAGGTAAGACATGGTGTGCATACATCTCGTTGTTGCTTTAATTGCATTCCTTGGAGTTCCCTTTTGCAAAATTACTCAAAATAAAAGAACTGCTGCTGTCTACGGGCTCCCAAAGAGGAAACTCTTACAGATACTAAGCCAACGGGGGTGGTTGGCAACTAGGGAATGAGATCCAGATACCCAGGTTAGAAAGCAGTTGGGTTGCTGGGTCCCATTTCAAAGAAAAGTCGTCATGTACCTCCACTTGAAAAGGGACATTTGAACCAAACAGGTCATAGCTAATATGATCTTACATTCTGCCTCTGCCCTTAAACACCCAAAAAAGCATGTAAAGTCAAACTGGGACATGTTTTTCTGTTTCTATTATATATTGGTCAGAAATTGGCTATCTTTGATTTTTTTAGGAAATGCTGGGCTCTTTCCCATATTACATATTCTTAGAATGGGGTTAACCTTCTGTGTCATATTATACTAGTATGATTAAATGAAATTCCTACATACTATGAAACATTAGAATTTGATACTTACAGAAATGTCACTCATTGTACTAGAACAAGAAAGGTCCGGAAAATATGTGGACTACAGTTCTGTGAAAACAATGAATACCTGTTCACAATAAAATGAAGTCCATGACCAAAATTCTGTTCTATGTGCTGGACAGGCATACAGAGTAGCTGGAGACCCCAGGGGGAACTCTGCTTCAGTCAGTGTAAGAATTCTTTGGAGGAATCAGTACCAAACTTCCCCTTTGGGTTTCAGTGGTTCGCATGTTGGAATAGCAGCTCTGCCACCCATGAACTATGCTATCCACTTTGCACCCAGCCACCCAGTTGACATGACCATGGATGGAGACAGCAAGGTGTGGGCACTAGGATGTTCAACATCAGTCTGTCTGCCCCTGAATAGAGGTTCTTTGTAAAAGGAATAGATGGGAAACTTCCTGTGCTTTCCCTTCTCTTTGTGCACTTGTGCAGGCGTCTGCCAGAGAATGACCCCATAAAGAACATGAACTTTCTAACAGAAGGAACAGATGGTTCAGAGGTTAGGGCAACAGCTTGGAACTTTACACACCTGCTTCATTTCTCTGCTGTGCCACAAACTTGCTGTGTGTGATGTTGGACAAATCACTAGTCCCTCTGTGCCTCAGTTCCCCATCAGCTGAATAGGGCCAAACGAATTTTCCTACCTGACAAGGACTGTTGAGAGAATACATACACAGTGAGGTGCTCCGTTCAGATACAACAGTCCTAGAGGCCACACTTCCATGAAGGAAACATCAATACAAGTCTAGCTCCTTCTGAATCCCTTCTGTTAACAACACTTGCAGGACAAAGCCATGCAGTGAGGGAGGGAAAATGAGCCTTCTATTATTCTACAATCAAAAGAGCAGAATCTCAGTTAGAACAGATATTTTTCGGAGTGAACAAACAAATTAATCCAGAATCTAGGCTCCAGCATGGACTATTGTGAAAAACTGTCCATATATTTCAGTGATAAGATTAACAAAATATGTATAATGCCCTTCTGAGAAAGGAAATTACACCTCTCAGACTGTATTAACTGTTCCAACTCCTTGACTGAGTCTGCTCCCATCAAACCAGCTGTAGCTCTTTAAACCTTGAAAACTACCAGACCTACAATCTGGGAAATGGATCCACATTTCTCCTGGCTGATAAAAATCAGTGAAGAATGGCTGTGGTCACTCCTAATGAGAATAGCCAATGCCTTCTCTAGAGAAACACTCCTATCAAACTCCTTGAAAAAATGAAATAGTACATCCAATCCTCAAGAGTTCAGCACTTGACCCCAAATTCCTCTTCAACTTCCCATTGTCTCCAACTTCCCATTCATGGGTAAAATAATTTAAAAGTAGTAACCACCAAACTCTAACCACACAGCTAGCAGCCAGGACACATCATACTCAGGGTTCAGACCAGGGCACAACATTAATACAACTCTAGTGGTCAGAGAAAATGGCTTCCTCGTAGTCATAGACAAACATAAGATTTCCCGACTTATGTGGCTGAGCCCTTCTCCTATATCTGAAGGCCACAAATTACTGCTAACAGGCCAACATGGCATGGCTGGGGTACATGGTCCAATACTGCAGCAGCTCCAGTCACTCCTCTACAGTAGCACTCAGAGTGGAGAAGGGAATCTGCTCCTGCTCTCTGAAGACCCTCACAAGCAAGTTCCAGAGGCTGGGATTCAAACTGTTCCTCCTTTATTTCTCGTTCTGTGAGACCTCTGTGGTAGATAATGAGACATGATGGGCTTAGCTTCCAACAATTGCAATATGCCAGTGGCATTCAACTATATACTTCACTGTGAACTGAAGCAACCATTGTCACCACTAAAATATCAGAACGCATATAAGAAACTATCTCTGGATTGACAGCAGCCAGCCCTAGCTGAACATCCCAAGAGCAAAGTGCAGCTGGTCAGATAAAGGAAATGCTCTGAAAATATGTCCAAGATATTATCTCCGCTTTCTATCAAAGGCAAACAGCTTCCATTCAGCAAAGTAGTGTGAAACTTCAAGGTCCTGGATGACTTCTCACTGAGTGTGGGTGGCCAGGTAGCATGTTTCCAAAACTACCTCTTTTCCTCCAGCTCTCTAAGAAACATACGAGGATGAGGACCTGGACACAGTGATCTATGAATTTGCCACCTCCATACTGGATTACTGTAACTAATTAATAGAGTAATAGATTTCAAGGTCAAAAGGGACTGCTGTAGTCACCTGGCTTCCAGCATGACAGGCCATAGAATATCCCCAAAATAATCCCTACGAGTATCTTTAGAAAAGGCTCCAAGCCAGATTCCAAAATAGTCAGTGAGGGTGATTTCACCAAGACCGTTGGCAAATTGTTCCAATGGTGAGTTAAGTTCACTGTTAAAAACATACATGTTATTTCCGGTCTGGATTTGTCTAGCTTCAACTTTCAGCAACTGGATCAATTCACACTTTTCTCTGATAGATTGCAAAGCCCATTATTACATATTTATTCCTTGTGTCCTTAAGTAACCCCTTAACCTTTTCTTTGCTAAGCTAAATAAATTGAGTTCCTTGAGTCAATCACTTTAAGACACATTTTCTAATTTTTTAATGATTGTATTTGAACTCAAATGTGAAGACAATACACAGGCTTCAAGTGCACCGGCAATCACATTCTGTACTTCTCCATGGCCCATTTTCAAGTGCTCCCACTCACTCCAGTTAGCTTCTGGTGCCCGTTTTGGTCTTGGCCCTAATTTTCAATGCAATTAGTGGATTAATCCCCGCCTACATCAAAGACCAAATGTTGATCTAAGAACTTCTGCGACAGCTGCGTTCCTCAGGGACAATGCAGATGATAAAGCATGTGAAGGTATAGACAAAGCATTCTCTGTCCAGCTGATCTGCCTATGGAACTGTCTTTCAGAGCAGACCAGGCAAATTCAGTCTCACCAGCATTCGGAAACAGTGTAAGCCCTTACTTTTGACAAAGTCATTAGTAAGGCTCATAACTTGAACATGCCTTTCATTCCCAGACACCTATCAGTTGCCCCACCTCTCACAAAAAAAACCCAAATAAACAAATAAAAATCTCCCACCCTGCCTCATGAAAACTTTTGACCCTAAAAAGAGACATGTGCCAGAAGCTCTGTGAAGTCCACCAGCTCTTGATTTTATGTGAAAGGAGCTCAGATGCTACAGTATGAAACTGAGAAAGAGAGAGGGAGAGCATTTGTAGTGATCTGTGAAACTTTAAAAAAATACACTGAATTCTGAGTAAATTTGAGATAAAATAGTTTTGACTGGGATGTGATGTTCCTTAAATATCCACTCATGATCATAATGACAAAATTGTAGCATCTTGCAGAATGACCCACAAGTGACATAATACAGTAGCAGAACTCTTGACCTGCCTACCAGTAAGATGTTATGAAACACATAATAATGCTACGATGGTGTTTTATGGAATTCATATAGAATGTACACTGAAAAAGTTCGCCCCTTATCTAGAAAATACATGTCTATCAATTTTCTGGATCGCAAATGGAAGACTAACCTGAGAGAAACACTTTATAATGATGGCAAATATATTTACCATGTTCCCCACCAACACAGCATTGCATACCGGAAATTCGGAACAATTCCTAGAGTTAACTCCAGTGTAAATATCCAGCATCCTCCCTGATTCTACACGTTTTACTTTTCATGGACTTTAACCTTTGTTTCCAAATTGGACCATATGACATTTCCACCAGTAAAAACCAATAATTTTGATTAGAAGGGTGAGAGAAATTAATGTATGTGAAGCTGCATTGTAAGAAATATTGGCAGGCACTCAGCAAGAACTCCTATGAGTACCAGATTCCCTCCTGCATTAGCACAGGTTTGTGCTGCTTTGCTTGCAAAAAACTACCTTAAAGCTGGCTGAATCAACCAGAGCAGGTTACTGCTGTGCACGGAGGTACTTGTGAAGCTGGCATAATGGCTTCTGTGCTACTCTCCTCACTGCAGTCAGCACAGGGGGCATAGTCAGGGCATGTTTTTGTCCCATCTATTCCCAGCTGATCTGGGGACATAGGCAGCTGGGGCAAGGTAGAGCTGCCCTTGACCTATTTTAACTGGTCCCTGAAGACTGGCCTAATGCATAGCAGTTCCAGGATCACAGGAGGACAAAGCCAGTTTAAAGCCACCCTTATGCACCTCACTTTCTTATTCCCTTCCTTGATTTATGACATCCAGCTCTGCCAGAGCCATAAATAGGGGACCAGAAAGAATTATTAAAAAATGAGGGACAATCCTGCAAACTTTGCACTGTATCTTGTGTTTGACATCTCCACCTCCATGAGAAATAAAAGCACTAAAATGTAAGCAATTTGTGAAGGACAACTACTAAGGAGCTAAAGAATTCTGGGTCAGATTGAGCCATGGCGTCAAGTGCACAAGAAGCACCTGTTATACTGCCCACACAATCCCTTTCCATAGCCGAAGCCTAAGTGTTCCCTTTGGCACATGGCCAGGAATGGGTGCTAAAGAGTAGTGGTAACTCTCCCAAAGGGGGCAGGGAGGATAGCAGAGCCGCAGTCCCACTCTTTCTGCCCCAGTCCAGCCACAGAGGAAAGCATCCCCTTAAAGGGCTGCATGCTGGCTCTGCTCCCACTGTGCACCTGACAGCTCTGAGAAAGGAATGAAGATTCCTGGAATTTGTGCTGGTGAGGTGAATCCCCACAGTGCCTCTGAATGTAAGTCTTGGGCTTAATCCCACAGTTTAGCTCTTTTTGACTGATTTGTAACCATAACAAGTTCTTAATTTAAATATTTTTGAATACAGTGGGACCCCCATCCCTCTCCGATCCTGAATGCTGTTAGAGTGAAACTCCACAGTCAGGTATCTCTTAGAAATGAGGAAATATATTCCAGAATTCCCCCACCAGTTCAAAACCAATGGGAATCCCTGTGTAGTCAAGACCCTGGAGGTTAGCCCCATTTATACTGCCATTTTGAAATGACTCCCCTTTTTGCAGGCAGCCCAAATGGTTCCACCTGCTGGAGATTTGTTTACATTAGAATTTCCACTATCTTAAACCTTGTGGAATGGGGTGGGAGGTAGGGTCGGGATTAATTCAGCACAGATTTGGCCATAAAACCCCTGTTTCTTTGTTGTATTTTAATAGACTCTGCCCCTGCACAATGAGTGATATTTCACTAAAAAGGAGGAAATCTCCTTTTAGTCTAACTGGGACTGACTGTCTCAAAATCCCTTGGAAACCATCTCTCATCACTTATGAGCTCCCCTTTCTCCTCTGCTTTGAGGAAGCAGGGGAGAAGAGCAATTACAACTGACCATAAGAGGAGGGAAATGGCTGAATCTGTGGTTATCCTGCTCCAAGTATTCCAGGCTTGGAGTGAAAATATAGACTTTTCAGCACATCATCTCCCACCACTGCCACCAGCCTGCAACTGCACATAGTGGAGAGGGACCTGGCCACTGTTCTTGGGAGAAAACCATTTTTTCCCCTCTAAGGCCTTCCACACCACAAAGTGAAATTCTATTGTGGGGGGTTAAAAGAAAAAAAAGCACTTCAGTGAAAGAGGATTACATCCTTGTACTATGCATCATCTTTGGGTATGATTCAGGCATTATGCTTAACTTACTCATGACATTTCAGATGTGTTTGAAAAGAGCTGAAAAGAGAAGAAGACTAATGCTATGAAAAACAGCAACTTTTCAGCAAGTTGATTAGTGCCACTGTGTCATTTATTTTAAAATGCTGAATACAATTACACCAAATCGTTACATTTTCATATCATTGTACACACTTATTCTAATTCCCTTGACTCATTAGTTTGGGGAAAATTTAAAGCAGGTGACAGCTCTAATTTTATTCTAATCTTCAGCTCTAATTCTACCTTCAAAGGGATTTTTTTTTGTGTAGGCAAAAGCATCTGCTTGAGTGGATTGCATTGCAGGATCAGGGCCTAAAATTTGAACAGTCAGATGAATATCATAGTCTCATTACATGGGATGTGTTATTAGGCTCTGAATAGTGATGTAATACAAACTCAGAACAATTCTCTCTTATGTTACATACCTCATTTGGTGGAATTGGCAGCCTTTGCTAAAATAAGACACACACCATAAAGGAACTTTCCTTTTCCTGAATGCAGATGTCAGAGCTTGTTGTCTAGGTTCTGTAACAGGAGGATAACCCCTATATCTAGGTAAGGTAGGCATTGTAAACAGACCTGCAGATGTCAGGTCGGGCACTCTTCCACACATACACTATTATCTGCAGTGGTGACTCTTTGTCACTGTATGGGAAGAAAACCACATCAGACTGGTTAATAACTGTGGCACTAAACCAGTAAGTAGTTGTTGAGACTGGTCCACAATCTGCAATCAATTAGATAAGCAGGAAGTTGTAGCTTTGGACTCCTGAGTTTACTTAGTATACTAGATGCTCCCATTACCATGTCCACTCTATAAGGATGCAGCTTTCACCTCTCTCATGGTGCTTCTCATTCATACAACATAAAGAGTCAGTAAAGCTCCTGTCCAAGAAAGCATGAGCTACCATAGCAAAGGGTGTCAAGAAATCACCCAAGGTGTCACACCCCAGTGGGATTCCTCCGCTGAATAGGAGCAGATTTTCAAGTTGGCACTGCATGGTGCCTCGTGTCTGGAAAATGGAGCATCAGCCAACTGGAAATTTAATTGGGCAGTTTCATCTGTTTCAGCTCTCCAGTCACTAGCAGTAAGTTTCATGCTTATACGTGACAACTGGATGGAATGGCAGTAGCTCACCTTGGACACAGATCAAGATGGGCTGATTGGCAAGATATAAAGTAGTTGCTACTGTCTTAGTTTCATTGAGAATTAGTCTCTCTTAGGGGAAATAAGTGGTCAAAATGTCCACATATCAGCTGAAATTCCCTTCAGTGCTGTAGAAGTCATTTCCAGTGTCAGCAATAGAGATGTCAAAAGAATTTAAATACTTCTTGGTCGGTGGTTCAGGAAGGTCCTTATGGGAGGCCATTACAGAGATGTTTAAAGCAATTGATTTTGTCCTCGACCTCTAGGATGAAGCTTTGGTTGCTAATCTTTTGTTGAATGGCTCCCACTGTCAGCCTTCAAAGAGTAATTTCAGTAGCCTGGTAATCATCTCAACATGCCACTATGTGTGATAGGCTGTAATCAGATCAGTATGGACTGCAGCAACTTTACTTCCTGACACAAATGTGGCCTATGTCTTGAGCCACGAGAATGATTAAAATATTAGAAAACATTCTTAGAGAAAGAGATTCAAGGAACTCATTCTCTTTAGATTAATAAAGAAAAAATTAAGGGATGATCTGATATAATCTAGTGATACTGTGACTGATGCATGCCCAAGGTGAGCACTTTGATTGGTAAAGGGAGCCATTAGGTCCATGTCTACAGAACCTGCCATCTCTCTGCAACTACCATTTTAAATGCACAGCTGAAAGCTTTTGTCTCTATTAGGAGCTCTGCCATTGACCACCAGGTGGGACATGATGGAGTTTGCTGTGATTTGGTATTCTCTCTTGCCCAGACTGGAATTTCTTCTCAGTCTCTTAACAATTTGCCAGGGTGCAAATTTCTTAGCATAGCTCTTACCTGATGGGATCTAAAATGTGAAAAGCATCCATACTTTACTCCAGAAGCAGCTGATTGTTATTGGCAGAAGTAAGTCCCTGATAAAGTCTGGTTACATTAGATAATCAGCCTGTAATTAATTGTTGATGAAATCTCCAAGGCATAGATTTCTTTGCAGCAGCCAGAACTTCATGACAGAAAGGCAAATTGCATTGACTTTGTTCCAAATATCTGATAAAAAGAGAGAACCGTAAGAAACTCCACCTCACATTGGAACAGATCCTACTTCACTTTCCAGAAATTCTGCCAAAGTCTCTTGAGGCCACTTGTCTTTGGCATATAGATGTCTCTTGTGATCAAGCATGGCTGACGATGGGGTCAAGGAAACATATCAAGCACTTTATGCTCTATGGGTACCAGAGGGTGTTTTCCACTTGTAGAAAAGGCCTGATTGGGAGAAGAATCTGAGGTACATCTTTTGCTGTGGGAAGTGGGTGACTGTTCAGTATCATACAGAAACTGTAGGTTGGCCTTTGTCACCCATCTTCTTGAGTCTTCCTTCTACATCTTCATCAGAGTATCCCCAGTGAGAATGGTGTAAATTAAAATCACTGCAATCAATTTAAGCTCCTGAGAAGATGGATAAGACAGAAGGAGGCAAGTTGATAGATGGAGATTTGTAGACACAGGCTACATCTACGCTACAGCGATCCTTCGAAAGAAACAGAGAGGTAGCCGTATTAGGCTGTACTCCAACAAAACAAAGCACCATGGAGAATTTAACACCAGATTAAAGCATGAGATTTCTGAGTTAGAATACATGTTCAAGTTTGACACATTAACACGTGGTATGAACAGAGACCACTACCTCATGCATTACAAGGACTGCTTCCCTTCCTTTGATGTTCATAATTATCTCAGACAGGACAATTAACATCCCCCACTTCTCACCCCCTTCCTTCTATTCTATTTGATTTGTCACTTTTTCTTGCAATTTTTTTTCTTGTTGGTCCTCTGTACTTATAAATGTCAGTCTGTATTCAAAATGAAGTTGATCTGAAGACATGGGTCTGTCCCACGAAAGCTCATCACTGAATAAATCATTTTTTAGTCTTAAAAGTGCTACATTTCTGTTCCTTCGAAAGAAGTTCTTCCAGAAGATCTCTTCTGAAAAAACTTCTTTCAAAAGAGTGAATCCACACACAAAAAAGTGGATTGAAAAAATCCATCCACTCTTTCAATAGAGAGCGTCCACACAGCTCCTGCTCTTTTGAAAGAATGGACCAGGGATCGAAAAATCTGGTGCCATGGGGAAAGCTCTTTTGAAAAAAGGACCCCCAGGGCATCTACATACATTTTTTTTCTGAAAAAAAGTCTTTTGGAAAAAGGCACTTTTCCGCATCTGAGAGAGGAAGAAGGCCACCGAAAAAGTGCTGCTTTCTTCAGTATCAAAAGAATGCATTTTGTGTGTAGATGCTCCACAGGAATTTTCGAAAGAGCCCTGACTTTTTTTTTGAAAAAAACTCACTAGTGTAGATGTAGCTGGAGAGTCAGAGCCTTCTGTATTATAGCCTGCCATTCAATGACATAATTTGGACCAAATACTGAAAATGGAGTTACTGGAATACCTTCCCTGATATAGAATGCTACTTGAAGGTGTTTTACAGTGCCTGCCAATGTTTTGACTTACTTTTAATAGAATATTTTCCTTTCACTGTTCTAAGAACTAGAATTTACCAAACCCACTCAACACATTTTAAAATGAAAAGAGCATATATAATCACATGCACCATCTGGAGCAATGGTTGCTATTTCCAGTATTTTACCCACAGTAACATATCCCAAAAAGCATGTCTCCCTCACAAACAGATGTTGGGCCAATAAAAGATATTACCTCATCCACTCTTTCTCTCTGATACCCTGAGACTGACGCAGGTACCATAACAATGCAAAGTTACGTCCTTCTTCTAAAGATCTCTCACTAATTTCCTTCTCTCTGGTTTTAGCACCTTCAGACTGAAATTCATTTCATTCATCAAATTGACACACCTTTTCTGATTGTTTGCATTTTGAAAAACGTGTAATATAAACCAACTTTTATTTCAGAGGTTCATATTTTTGAGACTGTTAACTTTGCATTACACAGTAATATTCAAGGAATTTGTTTTGCATATCTTGGTAGAGTAAATGAATGATAGAAATGAGAGTAAATTCTCAAATTAGTTATTATTTATGGTACTGCAAATGATTAATCTAATGTAAGAAAAGACTCCAAGTCAGCATTATGGTCATTTCCACAAGCATAAAATACCACTTTTCAAAACTTGGCCTTTTCACTGTTCAGGCTTGTAGGACTTTTTAGAGTGCATCAGAAGTCTGCACTACTTTCAATGTGGTGCCGAAATTTACTGTCACAATTCAGCCCTTTACAGTTATTTAAACTACCATAACATCATGTTGAGCTGAAGCGTACTGAAAATAAAACTTAGTAAGCATACCATCAACAGGTGTGAAGAAAATAGTCATAAATGGTTACTTAAAACATCAGACGAGGACCAGATGATAATAGTCATAAATGGTTACTTAAAACATCAGACAAGGACCAGTTGAGGACACTTGTTCTATGTTGCCAAATGAGATACCTATCAAACTGATAGGATTAGTTTATTATTTACAAAATGTGTCTCAATATGATTTCTATTCTTTTCATGTGCCACTATGTTTGCTCACTTGTCTTTTCCTTCAGCAATATTGTGTTTTTACTATGTGATTTTTATAAAAACGTTCTCTATGGTAATGAAATTGCTAGGCTTTAAATGCTGCTCTACATAGCAAAGATAAGGAGATATGTACAGAAGAGGAAAAGTAAAAATAGTGGCGTGACTGGCTTGTCTCATTCCATCCCTAGATCTCAGTATATCAGCATCAGTACTGCTATACTTCTACAGCTCAGTTACCTGCTATGTGTAACTGAACTGATTCATCCAGTATATAAAGATGCACATGTATTCACACTATCTCACACAGTCATGATCACCTTCACAGAAATTCCTTCATTTCACAACAGGTATAAATTAACTTTATGCTGCACATGTGGATGTCACCAAACACCTTTCACATAAATGACTACACTGTTTCCATAGTAACTAATGCACTTCTAAGCAGGCAAAGTGGGATGAGATGTATAAAAATGAAGAAGGGAAAAAATTCAAAGTCTCCAGACATAGCCAATATTAAAAAAGCTAGTTGGGTGAGGTACCCAAAAGCTAGAGGTGCCATTAAGATGGGAATGCCCACATTGCTATATTGCTGTCTCATTTATTACTGCAGATGTATTGCATCTTCCATAATACTTTGCTTGCTGACAATAGGCCACAGGGGCGAAATTCACCATTGTGCAGAAGGTGCTATTGACCATTTAAGATTCATGTTCTCCTTTTTATGAACTGCAACTTATGATTCTCCTACTAATAAGAGTTACTAAATGATGCATCTGATAAACTGGGGTTTTGCCCATGAAAGCTTACACTAAGTAAATCTGTTAAGCTCTGTCTACACTACAGAGTTCTGTCAACAGAAGTCACTGGCAACAGATGATTCCCAAGAGAACCTCTGCCTAAAGAACACATCCACACCTAATAGAGGCTCCCGCTGTCAACACCCTCTGTCAAAAGAGAGCAGCCAAACTGCCCAACCCTCTGTTGACAGAAAAGCCAACCTGAAGCTCTGCAAACAGGGCTGCCCAGTGAATTGGAAGCCCTGTCTGTCAACAGAGGGCCTCCCTGGAGCACCTACACTATTTTTTGTTGACAGAATGTGTCAACAGAGGCACTATGCCTCATACAGTCAAGACACAACTGTGCCAGGAAAACTGCTGCGCTCTGTTGATAGACTCTTGACAGAATATGTTTGGAGTGCGGACGCTCCCTAGTTTTGTCAACAGAACTCCTCTTCTGTCGACAGAACTCTGTAGTGTAGACACAGCTGTAGTCTTCAGTGCCCCAGGACTCATAGAATCATAGAATCCTAGGGCTGGAAGGGACCTCAGGAGGTCATCGAGTCCAGCCCCCTGCCCAAAGCAGGATCAACCCCAACTAAATCATGCCAGCCAGGACTTTGCCAAGCTGGGACTTAAACACCTCTCGGCAGAAATGTGTTCCACGACCTTTTTTCCTGGGGCCACCATTTTTAAAAGGAGGCTGGGCAGCTCTCAGCCTCATGAGGCTCCCTGCCTGCTGATGAAAGAGCAGGACTCAGTTTAATTGGTTTAACAGTCAGTGCCAGCTGTTAAACCAATTAAATTGAGCCCTGCTCTTTCAGCGTGGCAGGTCAGTGAGCTGCCCCTGCAGTAGTGTATGGGGAGCTGGAGGGCCGGGAGGAGCCATGCAACTGTGCAGAAGGGAACACCGTGGCTGGCAAAGGAGCAGCAGCACATGGAGCTCCTTTTGAAATGTAAGTGAATCCTGGATTCTGGTGGGGACAGACGGACATGGGGGTGAAAATCTGGGGGTGGTTAGAGGGTGTAAGGGGAAGGGTTAAGTCTGATGGAGGGTTGGGGCAGCAGGGAGGGCATGGGGTTAATGCCTGGTGGCATGTTGAGGCCATGGGGGGAGGTGATGGGAGGTCAAGTCTATGGTGGGTTGGCACCATGGGGGGGCAGGGGGCTGTTAAGGCTGCAGCGGGTTGGGGCTGTGGGGGTGAAGGGGGGCAGTTAAGGCTGCTGTGGGTTGGAGCTGGGGGGGCGGTTAAGCCTGGAGGGGGGGCAGAGTTCTGGCACCTTATTTCCTAGAAAAAAAGCACTGCCTCTCGGGATGGAGATTCCACCACCTCTCTAGGTAATGCATTCCAGTGCTTCACCATCCTCCTGGTGAAATAGTTTCTCCTAATATCTTACCTACACCTCCCCCTCTGTAACTTCAGACCGTTGCTCCTTGTTCTGCCCTCCATCACCATCCTGTTTAGTTTAATACTAGCAGAAAATCCACTTTTATCAACTGTTGTAGATATTGCTGGTTCTTTTTCTTGTGCTTTTAGAGAAAGAAATGGAAGACAGAACAGCCCACATTGTTTTCTTCTAATTCATTACTCTCTTGCCCTTGCTTTCATACCTTGATCTTGGTGTAGACGTTGCACTGAATTGTCTAGATTTTATAACTCAGTTCTTCTGACTCCTGAAATAGTGATTCTAGCAGATCTGCTCTGTGTGATGCTCAATGTTGTGTTGCCTGCTGTGTTAAACCTGATTTTGTTTTTTTGTTTCTTTTTTTGAGCAGGTTCCAGCTGGGTGCTTTGTCACCAGGGAAGTATGATGGTAGCTTCAAGTCTAAAATATTTTACGTGGAATGAGTATGACCTGTTCTCTGCTTTGCAGTAAGGATTTCTGTCCCCTAGTAATGATTTGCTTATTGTTTCAGCATCATGTTCTGCTGAATCAACGTGAGTCAACAATTGACTTGCTGGTATACTTCTTAATATCTGTACCCCAGATAAAATATTATCAGCTACAAGTCTAAAAGGGCTACTGCATCAAAACCAGAGACACACCAAACAGTACACAACTATATGTATTTATTTTCCTGGAGGGCTTCAGAAAAGTTTAGTTTAGCATTGCTTACAATAAAAATGGGATTATTTGCACTGCCTGAAGTTGGGCAGTGGGAAAAGATATATACTGTCATATTTTTAAAGTAATTTTCATATCCTGGTCTCTTAGCCCTTCTCTCTATGATTGTTGTACAACTCAGGTTACTTTAAACAGCTTATTTTCCTTTGACTTTCTTTTTCGTTTGCCTTTCTCTTAACTGGTGTCTAAATTCACCATAACTTACCAGTATTCTAGAGAATGTGAGAGTTGCTACCAAACCCCACTGTTGTGGAGTGTTTAACCAGTAACTAGAAGAATTGTGAGGGATCTGCCTCTCTGTGGAGATTTGAACCAAGAACAGAGGTTCTTGTAGCAACAGCATTAGCAGTGCTGCTAATGAACAATCTCCACTTTCTGGTGTAACTAACACTGACAGCTTCTTTCCTGGCCTCCAGCTATGGAGGGTGAGCATGTGACATCATTTTACAAGTGACATCACCTCTTGCAAGAGTACATCTGATCTGCTTATGGGAATTAAAAATAGTTAAAGGGCAAGATTATGAGATGATGGAAGATCTGAGGGAATGGGGTGTGAACTATGAAAACTTTTATCACCTAGTCAACAGTTGAAAACTAGCTTAGGTTTGTAATGGACTGAAATCCTTGCTACCTGTCAGCTGTTCAATTGTCCGTGTATGAAACGAATTGGCAAGGTGCCGTTCAGCAATTAGTGGGCACATAAGGAACTGGCACAGGTGCCAACTTCTCATTTTTTCCAGGAGGTGCTCAATCCCCCCACTCATGAGCGGGCCCCATCACTACTCCACCCCTTCCCTCAATCCTCCATCCTGCCTCTTCCTGCCCCACACATTTCTCCACTGCCTCTTCCCACAGTGTGCCCTGTTCCTGCTCAACCCCCACTTCCAGAGCTCAAATATTGTGAATCACCACAGGGTGACAGAGTAGGAAGGGCATCTTGGCACCAGACAGTTTTGCACCCACTGATTTTTCCCCATCCCTGGAGGTCCCAGAGAGTCAGTGCCTCTGCGCGCTCGTAACAAAAATCAGAATCACATCCGCTGCCCTTTGCTCATTTACCCCAAAGATATCCTTGTTAACCGTGTTACCATCTCAAATGTTTAGGGCAGCCCAATGGTTCATTGGGGTTAATACATGGCTTATCATATCAGTTTCTATAAGAAGCTTGACAGAAACTTATCTCACCATCACCATTTGCTGCAGATGCTATATGTATCATAAAGCAAAGTTATAAATAAATAAATAATGCCTAATAGAACCATGTCACTGACATCATCCAGAAAAAAGTTCTGCAAACAGAAGAGATGTAATCTACAAGTAAAACTCCAGGTCCAGATTTCCAGAGGGGACTGGTAATTTTAGGTACCTACACTTTCTGTTGTCCAATTTGAAATGCTTTAAAAGGGTCTAATTTTCATGAAATGCTGAACAACTGCCATTGCAAATCAGGCTGCTTTAATACTGATCAAACTGAGCATTAAAAACCAGTTTTGAAACACCTTGCACTTACTCTCCAAGGAGGTTGTTGATAGTGGTACTTTCTACCGCAAACTCTGCTTGCTACTGCATGTAATTCTGTTGGCATTGGTGTTTCCCTCTGTCTTAGATTCTTCAGTATTTACATGGCATGCGAAGTCATATATTCCTACAATGTGCTTAGCACATGGTGGATGCTCCCACAATCCAAACATAATCATATTCTTACAGTTAGTGGCAAAAAAGCAAAACAAAAAACAAACAAAAACCAGAGTAAAATGATAGGCTTAACTGCTGGAAAAAGTAGAATGTCTCCTGAAATTGCATCTCTGCTTCCTACAATATGCAAATTTTTAGCGTTTTAGCAACAAGCTGACAAGACAAACTGTGTAGAGTTACTTAATCTAATTAAATGTGCCAACTCCTAATAAAGATATAAAATTGTAGCAATTTTATCAAAAGGTGCTATTGTTGGAGCAGGATGGCAGTATATATCATGGGTAAGTATTGGCAGATTGACTGTTAACATTTGGTAGACAGATATATGTCTTCTGTATAGTATAGCCCATATATGTAGAAAGAACCCATAAGCAACCTTCTTTTAAAATCTCTTGGTTAAATTGCAATGGTAGCAAAGCTAAGCTTTTGGTATTTTGAGATCTCAGGTGTCTCTCTGTGAAGTGTGCTGGATTTTGGGACAAAAATCTGCAGCCTCTACTCCTGTTAAATAGAACCTGACACCACAAGTGAGCCCAATTAGGATAACGGAAGTGCTCATGGAGTAAAGTAAGAGTAAGGGTATCAGATTCTAGCCCTTTGTGTGTTGGAGGAAGCAACTGTTGCCGACACAGAGAAGAAAACACCCACTGTGACAGACAGCTACAGATCTTTGTTTTCAGCTCAAATGCTATGTTGTTGGAGCTGATTTACAAGGATTCTAGTCGTAGGGTACATCTACACATACTGGTAATGTCAACAGATGCTATACAATTTTAGGTATGCCAACTGCATACCTAAAATTGATTTTGCAGCCATCGACATTGGTCCCTGTCCTCACTGCAGAGTGTTGATGGGAGCACTCCTCCCGCCAACATTCCTTAATCCTTGTGGCTTGCAAGGACTTCTGGGGTAGACATTGACCCCAGAAAGTGCCATTTTGCACATGCGTGAAACGGCGCCCTGGAAGGTTGAATCTAATCATTCGATCTTCCATGGCCAGTGTAGACCTAGCCTTTCTTCTTCCCTTTGGCTACCGCCAGATTACAACAATTTGTCAACAGAAGTTTTTGTTGGAAGATATCTTCCGACATAACGTCTCTTGTCAGATCGCAGCTAAACTCCAAAGCGGATTGAAAGAGCAATCCACTCTGTCGACGGAGTGTGGCCAGACTGCCTGGACACTCTATTGGTAAAATGGCCAACCTGAAGCACAGCAGACAGGGCTGACTGGTGTCCTGGAAGCCCTGCCTGTTGACAGAGGGCTCCTGGAATGTCCAGACCAACTTTCTGTCAACAGATTTCTGTCAGTAGAGGTGTTCTGCCTCACGAAGGAGCAGGATATGGCTGTTGACAAAAGTGATGCATTCTGTTGATTTACTGTCAACAGAATGCCTTGGGAATGTGCATGCTCCCTGGGTTTTGTTGACAAAATCCTCTACGGTACACATAGCATTTGTATTTGATTTACGTAAAAAATGAGTCTGTTCTCCACTGTGCATATACTTATTACAACCCCCAACATTCTTTAATTTTGTAGTTTCCCTTCCATGGCTTCCTCCTCGGCATCAAGCTACAGAACATCCATTTCTCTCTTGTCGTTTTGCTGCCTGCACTCATGCTCATCTGTTAAAATAGTCTGATGTTGCTTTCAAACTGGACTCTTACAATGGCCTGGTGTACACTAGGGATCAAAGTCATTCCCAGATATGCAATTCTAACCATGCCATTTGCATAGCCAGAATCAACATATCAAGATCAATTTTCTTCCCTGGTGTAGATCAGGGATCTCCAGGCTGGTGCTAATTTCCCTTACTCCATGTGTCAGCATGGAGTACCAGGGTCGATGGATGAGCCCAGAGAGATCAGTTTTGCTGCATCTTCGCACGCTTGACAAAATTGATCCCCAGAAGATCGATCGTGGCATGCTGACCCCCCAGTAAGTATAGACATACCCTCAGGCATAGATCTCAGATGAAGATGTGATTACATGAACAGTTCACTTAACATTGGAAGCATCATCTCTTAGGCAGGAACTATTCATTTGTGCTAGCTCCAAAGAACTGGTAATATGTATCTCTGCACTTGTTGTACATACACAAATCTTAAACAGCAGAGTGTGCTTGCTAGTAGGAAGAAGGCAAAATTATAGAGGTGAGGAGCATTTCTAGTATCTAACACTAGGTTTTGTTACTGCGGGCACCCCTGAGTTGGCCAAATATATAAAACACAAGAGTACTGTTTGCATTACTTCTGTGTAAATGCAATGCCATGGATATCATTAGTGCCTTGGACACAACCCAAAGAGAAGAGATGTGTGCTTACATGAAAAAAGAAAAATCAAGTAGCCTAAGGATTCCAATTTGTACTGCATCAGAGGGGAATCTGTCCAGGGGCAGAGAATGTCAGGTGCATAGACTTCTGGGAGAGACAACATCCCTAAAGGCTGGGGTAAACCTGGCTGTATTAAGACTGAAGAGAGCTGAGAACCCCCCTTCTAAATGCTATGATTCATGTGTGTTTCGGAACACTATGATTCTCAGGGTTCAAGTGTGAGCTATTATCAGAAGTCTTTTGCTTGTATGCAGTCAAAAAGTGTGCAGTGTGTGACATTCTGGACTTTGACCATATCTAGCCAAGAGCAGAATTCACCATGTGTTTTGGGGCAGAGAGCAGTTTATTGTTGGTTACTCAATTATTGTTTCTACTGTGTGTTGTACGGTGAGTGTTAAAAATGATGGCTCCCACCTGTGCTTATCTTTACTCCTTCTCCCACCATTGATACTTCTGGGGATGGCATTTTAGGGGAAAAGTTGAGTTCAACCGCTGCCAGCATGAGACAGGAAGAAGTAGTGGAACCGATCCTGAGGCAGAGGTGAGCGTGAGCTGGCGACCATTGGTGAGAAATGGAAAACACTGGCACAGTGGGAAAATGTTTTGATAAAAATGTTTCTTTGAGAATGACTGGAATGTTTATCACTCTGCTAAATCTAACCAAGCCTGACAGCTGCAAGGAAGCTGCAGGAGTGGAGCTAAGATTCCAGCTGAGGTTCAGAGAAGAGCAAGAGAGCTGGTTACCCAAAATGTCATGCAGATGCTGCTGCTTGGAGACCAACTTCAACAAAAATATCCCATAAGACAGATTTCTAGTCCTTTGGATATTTGGACACTGCACACACAGAGCTCATTTTCCAGATATCTGCTGTCCTTCCAAATGTGGTATTCGCTGTTTGATGGTAAATAACCACAGTGTCTCCCAACTGCATCCTTCCCCCTTAAAGCTTTGGGCACAGCGGGCCTCAATGCTTCTTTGAACTGTTTATTGATTTGTATTACAGTAGCATTTAAGGTATGCACACAGTGACTAAAAAACCTATGGCTGGCCCATGTCAGCTGACTCAAGCAGTATGGCTATAGAACTACAGTGTGGACATTTGGGCTTGGGCTGGAGTAAAGGCTCTGGGGCACTATGCCCAGGCAGGATCCCAGACCGCGGGCTCTAAATATCTACACTACAATTTTATAGCCTTGCAGCCTGAACCAGTGGATATTGGGCTGCGACAGGAGTTGCATTACAGTGAAGATGTACGCTTCGAGGCTATAACTGAGATCCATGAAACTGTTGTGCCAGGCACCGTAATACTAACATAAAGAAATGGAGTAAGACTGTATCCAAAAGAGAATTTGTTTGAGTGGAAATACGGCAAGGAACTACCTGTGAGTATTTTGAATTTTCAGTAGACTATGACTTTGTACTACAAGGCTTCACTGTGCCTGTAGGAACAGGGAAGAGAGTGGCATTTAAAGTGAACAATACCAGGAGCAGATCTGAGAGGTACTGTGAGTCACAGACACCTTCCTGCTCCACCCTTGATGCAAAGGGATAGTAATGTAATTTACTGCTGCTAGAGGCACATTATGCTACCCACTGTGCTGGCTCAGCTGTGTTGGCTAGTGCACTGACAGAAGAGCTAAGGCCTCTGGTGCTTCCTGCTGTCTGCTCTGAAGGAGCTAAGATGATACTTACCCTGCACACTCTAATCCAAAAGCCCTCTAGGCCATAACAAGTATTAAGGATATGCGCATGCCTAATGCTGTATAATGAAAGTCACTACTTAGGTCAGAGTATAAACTGAAACAATTATGCGAGGTAGTCATACTGGCTTTATGGAGGACCTGGATGGATTTGTTAAAACCTAAATTTAGTATAGGGGATATAAAGTAAGTCAGTCAACCAAGAGGCCTTCACCCCATTATCTTTTATCTTTTTTGCACCTTTACATCTGCATGTGCCTAGCTTTCCTTCTGCTCGTTCTTAATCTGTCTCACACAGCTTTCCTGTCTAGTGTGTGTTTTGCCTTCACATGGAACCTTGAATACAAAGAGGTTGCACATGCAGACGTAAAGTGCAAAGAGAATTTGGAACCCACTGCTACTCACTCGAGTCAGTATGATGTCATTAAGAGAGCTGAATGAATAATTTGCAATGAATAATTTCATAATTTCAATACAGGCAAGTAATTCCATCACTTTTTCTATGCCCTCATTGTCCACTTGGAGTGGAGAAATTCCCAAATATAGTCAGCATTCAAAAGTATTTGAAATATTGTTCATTGGGAGATAAGGAAAAACTATCTTTGGGAATTGTAACATTTTTCAGTTCACAAGTCACACTCTTGCTTAGTCATATAGGCTACATCTGCACGGGCAGCTTCTGTTGACAGAGGTCACTGTTGGCGGAGAAACCAAGGCAAAACTTCTGTTGGCAGATAGTGTCTATACACAAAAGCAGATCAACAGAGCAATCGGCTCTGTCAACAGAGAGCAGCCCGACTGTCCTGCCCTGTCTTGACAGAATGGCTGACCAGAAGCTCTACATACAGGGCTGCCTGGGAAACTGGAAGCCTCATTTGTCAGCAGAAGCATGTACACGGGCACTCTGTCAACAAAATTCTGTCAACTGTGGCACTATTCCTGACCAGGGAGAGGTATAACACTGACTGCTGAACTGCTGAGTTTTATTGACAAACTCTCAACAGAGTGCTTTAACCGTGTAGACGCTCGGCAAGTTTTGTCAACAAAAGCCCAGTGCAGATGTGGCCATAGCAACTTTTTTATGACCTAGTTGGACAATGGTTCTGTTCTCTGCTTAGGAAACATCTGTACCACCTTGCCTAAAAGCAATGACCATACAAGCTGACATAGATGACCAAATATTTGTACAATTTGTACAGTGTTAGTCCTGTAGCTCTTGCTCCCAGTACTTTGTGAAGGTTTGGGGGAAATTCTATCATACATAGCAAAGTCAAGTGCAAGAATCTGGGCCTAGAAGATTGAAAGCAGGCACAAAGTCCAAAGCAGCAGCAATATTCTCATGTAGGAGTGTGGACAACATCATTACCAAATCGTCTACAGGGTTCAGATTCAGGGCTGCAGCTGAGCGGCACAGAGCACATCGGAAGAGGGAAGGGTTGAGGGAGGGCGAAGAGTGGCTTTTGCCGTCCCAAAAAAGCAGGGGCCTCTGTTCCAATTGCAACCTCAAATTAGAGCAGCCTGAAGGCCTTGGTAACTTGTGCCGGCTATTTATGGTCCCAAGGGGCAAATTCTAGCTAGGGGTTGCTGTGATCTGGGAGAGTTGTAGCTTTGGCTCCTCCTCCAGCTGGAGAAGCAAGTATCTAGCTTCCGACGGAGTAGAATTATAAGCTAAGGGCCATAAAACAAATTACAGGACACACTCAGAAACTGCAACAATGGGGATAACAGAGAACATCTCCTCAGAAGTTAGGGCATCACTCAGCTGACTCTTCCTTAGCACCAGTGTTAAACGTGGTCTCTTAACAGAGGCAACTATGCTGTCCTTTTCCACAGACGAATGCAGATAGCCTAGGGACCACACAGCAGTTTTCCACTGCAAGACTGTACATGTGGCAATACGCACAAAATAAACCAGCTAAGGGTTCAAAATAAGGGGGAAAGAGGGCTTCACCCACTCTATTTGCAAATCATATGCAAGATTGATTTTATATTATAGGGTAGTGTCCTGTTACCATAGAATGGCACTGCTTCAGTATCACCTCGGAAAAAGTGACCCTTCCTGAATCAGCAGCTCCACTTATGACAGCCCACCTGGATTTTTCCCCAGAGCTTTCTCATCCATGTACTGAGACTTGACAAGTTTGTCAGGGGGTAGCCACAGGCATGCACACCAGGGACGATCAGGTTCATTCCACTGTCAAGATCCAAAAATGTTAGTCTGAGACTGCAGAACATTCTGATTACTTTTACCTCCCCCGACCACAGACCTCTGTGGCATTAATAAAACTATAATAATTGTACGACATTCCACCCCCTGAAAATACATAATTCATGCTGGCTTTGGCATAGGGTTTGCTCCACTTCAGGGAGATGTTAATTTCAAACAAGGGAATTCCTTATTTATCCTTACCAAAACTAACGTAGATGTCAGCACTGTGCGCAGGTTGAATGAACGGAGGGGTAGATGCCATGCCATTAGTGTGCATTGCACAGAGCTGAGGGCTTGTGCGTGCCATGGGAAATAAGTTGTGCTTGATTAATCTCATGTTGCTATCTTCAAATGGTATGGAGCCTCTATCACGGCACTCTAAATTATGCAGTGGCACCAAGACCAGAGACTGTGTGAAGGCAACAGCTCATTAAGGCATCAGAAGTGGCAGATTGAAGTGAATGGAATGCTGTGCTGGTATTTTAGTTGTTTGTCAGACATTCTCTCCTTTTGCCCTATTCTATTCCTGTTTAGTAAGATTTGCTAGATATTTCTCAATGATATTGATTCATAAAGATTAGCTCTGTGGTCAGCTCAGAAACAGAGCATTGCAATTTCTGGCAGCCTGATTCTGAATTTGCCACAAACATGCAAAGGAAACCAAGAATTAAAATGTTCTTCTAATAGGCTGTGAAATAAACCGTAAGATAAAGATGTCTGGGAAATGTGTTTGTTCCTATCTCTTCTTTTCAGCACCCTCCCTTTAACTTTGTACTTATTCCCTTTCTTTGAAATGTAGCAGCTTTGTGAGTACAATTACGAATGGATCTGTGTGTGCCCTGTACTTTGCAAACATGTGGACGCTGCCATGGCAACAGCAAAGGCACACAGAAAAGAAGCTCTGGCTGATTAATGTAATTACACAGCAAGCATGTATAATGCCTTTAAATGCAGCTTACTTCTGCATGAAGGGGACATGAAAAATGGATTATATGTGATATGTGTGTTAACTTTCTAAAAATGATCCTTGAATATATTGCTGTATTATCAGTTGTTGCAGACTCTGTTTACCGCATCAGGGTTCCAATGCGGCACAGTAAGATCTCCAAGGGAGGAATTTGATTAAACCCTCAAACTTTTATGGTGATGCTATATTGGAATGTGAAGAAGAGGGGCAAAGAAAGGATCTTCTGCAAATGGTTATATTTGGTAACATCGCATGATGTTTTCCAAATGAGAAGCTTTCTCAGTACAATTTATTTTACAGCTTTTGTGTTCAAACTGCACATCCTTATGCACACGGGTAACATTTCTCTTGGCTGAAGTTTTGTTTCAGGTAAATGGGAGTGCTCATGTGAGTAACATTTCTCAGGCTTTGTCTACACCACAGTGTTCTGTCGACAAAACTGGTGTTTTGGCAATAAAACTCATGGAGCATCTAGATTCCCAAGGCATTCTGTCGACAGTAAGTCAACACAACACGGCACTTTTTTCAACGGCTGTATCCCACTCTCAAGGCAGAATGCCTCTGTCAACAGAAAGTTGGTCTGGACAATCCAGGGGCCCTCTGTCAACAGACAGGGCTTCTGGGACACCAGGCAGCCCTGTCTGCTGTGCTTCTGGCTTGCCATGCTGCCAATAGACCAGCCGGGCAGTCCAGGGGCTCTCTGTCAACAGAGCGGATCACTCTTGCGATCTGCTTGGCAGTTTGGCTGTGATCTGTGAACAGAAGTTTTGTCAGAACATGTCTTCTGACAAAAACTTCTGTCAACAAATCCCTGTAATCTAGACATAGCCCAAGAGTTATCAGTGTCAGGACCTCAGCAGTATTGATGCAATTCTCGTTGACAACTAATGGCAAACACACTTCTCTCAAACCTGCATTCCTTTAATATTCACCCATGGAATGGGTACTTTTGCTAAATAAGGAATGGAGAATTTGGCTTTATAAAGGAATAATCAATCCCTAGATTCTAATCAAATAAGGTGAGAATTTACCTTATTTGTTAAGAAGCTCAGGTCACCAGCACTCAGATACTTTTTGTAAAAGATTTTGAGAAAGAAAGAGAGGTGACAACACTGTTTTCCCTTCAAGTGTGTTCTTTAAACATGAACATTTACGGAAATACTGCGCTGATGGATGCAAACGAACTGCAGATTATGAACCGTGAGTACGGTTTCCACACACAAAACTGCCCCCTCCTTCTAAAAACATACTTTGTATCAAAAGAGCATTCCTCAGCAGATTATAGCCCATATATCAAATTTGGGGTGCCCCTTTCTGTACAATGGCAATGACAACATCTCAGGAAAAGGGTAAGAGGAAAATATACTGCCATTGTAAATTATCTTCTAACTGCACCAAAAATACCTGAAAATTGGCATTTGATAGTACCAACATACACACTTGATCCAAGACTTGTCTTGTAAAAGATGAATGAGAATGAACTCCATTTAGTACAATCAGTGTTATATGTTTAGACTACCTTTCCTGATATTTAAAAGCCAAAATTCAGTATATGCGAACTTATCAGACAAAGATATAAGTTTAACACAGTCTTATTTGGAACTTATTTTTATTGGGATGAATACAAAGCTGCCAGTTCTTGGATCTAACAAGCCATTGACATAGGTCTGATGGGTCTTTATTCCATCTTTATAGTCCCTCGATTTTGGGGCAAGTTTGAGTTTGGTACAGCCCATGGAATACTCCAGAGCCTTTTCAGGGCTGCTCTAAACTGTGCACAATTGTCCCCAGTTCCAACGAGCCACCCTGGCATCTAGAAACAGCTAGAGCACAGCAAAAACCTGTGCTAGGTCGCCTGCTGCTATGACAACCAATTTTTGTGCAAGTTCTGGGCATTTTGCTGTAGCATACCTTTGCATCATTTCCCACAACTGCCTTATCTTATTGTCTGTGTCTTCAGCTGGTACCTTTTGTCAGTGAGAGCTCTCTTGGGCAAGAATTGTCTATTTCAGGGGAACATAGTAAGTTGGCACATTTGGAGCCTCAATTCCTATTGATGTCTCTCTGAATTATTGTAATATAGCTAATAACTACAAGAATTTACACTATACAAACAGACATTTGTTTCCTTAGTTTCATCCAGAACTTGCGGTTTATAGCCCAGCTCATGCATAACTTTCTTGTAGACCTGTGCAGTAAAATGACTGAAAATAAAATTTTTCATTTAATTCCCATGTCTCTTATAATTTGTGTAAATGTAAGTACTAAGTTATTAAATTTTTCCCTCAGAAAATAAAACCCTTGACTTAATGATCCAGTGTATCATTGAAGTGATTTGAATTTATGGCTTGAATTTCACATTAGGTATACAGAAAAGCTAGAATGAGCCTTGTGCTGGCATTTAGAAAGTGACATTGTACAGAGATACTTCCTTACCTTGCCACTATATCCAACAATTTGTGTGACTGACCATGTACCTCACACCTGTAAATTTATCTGGTGATATATAGATCAAGCAGTAAGGCCAACACTGAGCAAGAGTTTCTATTTTGCTTTTAAAGTTGGATATATGCTTGTAGATTTTCAGGCCAAGCTGTGGGGAGCATTTGAGCTGCAAATTTCAAAGCAATCTAAATTAACAGAAAAATGTGGTTTCTGGCAATCCTCTAAATCAGGTTTGTTTTCATAGGCTATGACTACACTGCACTTTCTACTTTGGGATACAGTTCTACCCTGAAACGGAAACCCCAGAGCTAAGCACCGCGCTTGCCCGATCTTCCTCTACTGAACGCAGCTTTCCCCCTAGAGTTCGGTGAGTGCAGAATCAAGTGCCTTGGTTGCATTTCTGTTTTCTGAATTTTATTTTGAATGTCTTCACTGAGCACATTTCCAAAGGTTCAGAGCTATAGCATTGCCATGAGTGGGCCTCAGTGGGTCGCAGTCCATGAACTTAGCATACAGCCCACCCAAATATGGCTCCATTTGCCCATGTCAGGTGAGTTCTAGGAGGCTTCAGACGAGAGCATGACTCCATGTGCCTGTGTCAGGCTGGCTTTGAGGGGCTCTGGGACCAAAGCCCATCTCCCTCTGCCCATGTTGGTCCAATTAAATGCAAAATTCAAGAACATTTAAACCAGGATTTTTTTTAATTGCTCATCCTCTGGGGCAAAGAGGCAATCTTTGAAAAAGACTTCAGCCAATCCAAAACAAAGCGGTGTCTGTAAGGAAATGTGTGGGTGGGATATTGCAGCCCACCCAACCTTACATTCCTACCTACGTTGTATGTTCAGAGATTTGGGACTAGATGCACAGAGGACACTTATGTGAGAAAAGCTCACCTGTCTCTGAAGCACTCCACCACCTCAGGCATCCAGGCTCCCTACAGAGAGTATGAGGAGACTTAGGCACCGAAGAAAGGGATTCCCTGAAGCCAGCAAGCTGAGCAGGGAACCACCTAAGCTGGACATTAGGGCCGTGTCTACACGAGCCCCAAACTTCAAAATGGCCACGCAAATGGCCATTTCGAAGTTTACTAATGAAGCGCTGAAATGCATATTCAGCACTTCATTAGCATGCGGGCAGCAGCAGCACTTCGAAATTGACGCGGCTTGTTGCCACACGTCTTGTCCACATGGGGCTCCTTTTCGAAAGGAGCTCATGGGAATAAGGGGACTTTGAAGTAGGCGGGGTCCTTTCGAAAAGGAGCCCCGTCGAGACGAGCCGCGCGGCGGCGAAGCACGTCAATTTCAAAGTGCCGCGGCCTCCCGCATGCTAATGAAGCGCTGAATGTGCATTTCAGCGCTTCATTAGTAAACTTTGAAATGGCCATTTGCGTGGCCATTTTGAAGTTTGGGGCTAGTGTAGACGTAGCCTAGGACACACTGAGAAGAGGAGCTTGGCCTAAGTCTCTACCCCTCAAAGCTAGTAAGGTGCCTACATCCAGGTTTAAGGGAGGGGCCTCCTCCTGATCAGGGTTCAGAATTGTGAATGCTGTCTGGGGGTACGTGCGTAAACAAGTAACTCATTTCTCCTGGGTGGGAGGGAGGATGAGGAGAGCACTCCACCCTGTTATAGGCCGTAGCCCACTGAATGGGATCCTCACTTGGGACATGAGAGAGCTGATATCAAATCCTTGTTCTATCAGATTAGGAATCCCGGGTCTTGACTTGAACCTGGGTGTCCCGCTCACAAGGCTGTTGGCTATTTTGGAGCAGGGTGATGTCAGTTTCTCCTGTTCTTTTGAAAAATATTTCTGAAGCTGTTCCATGTTGTATAAATAATTACATATCCATTATAGCAGGGACTGGGATTGTACTTCCCCACATGCCAGGAGGCACCCCAGCTGCTGGACTACAAAGAAAGTCTCTTTCTTTCTCTTGCCCATTGAATATTCTTAATACACAGTGGAAAAGCTTCAATAGGAGAAGTTTAGAGTAACTCATCCAAGCATGTCCAATAGGCTGATGGTTAGGAGAGGGAGATGTTCAAGTCCCTGCTTCAGTGCAGGGATTCAACAATGGGTCACCCACATCACCGAGCTCTAATGACTGTGCAGCTGGGTAGGTACCCTTGCCCTTCTGTGAGGACTAGCTGTACACTGAGACTGCCTACTGGATTGGGACCCATGGGCCTCATTTGTGAATTGACTCCGGTGTGAGTGAATGAGGACTCTTCACGTCTTGACGTCATCAGGCCTTAGATGGCTTTGGGCAGGCCCCCTACCAGAAATTGAGGAACATAGGGAATTTAGGCACCTACAGGCCATCTCTATGGAGAAATAAAGACTCTCTGTGATACCTAGATGTTGGACTTTGGTGCCTAAGTGCCTTTGCTCTAAATAACAAGTTTGTTGAGTGAGATAAGCTTTATTTTAAGTCTTTTGACCTGCTGTAAGGAGATGTCCTAGATATGCCCTTCTAGTATGGCATAAGAGACAGCAACAAAGAAATAGAAATTAATTCTCTTGGCTTTCTGAAATACGGCAGAGCTTACCTGAAGTTTGTGGTTTCCCTCATTGTGCCAAGTATTTTTTTTTCAGATCCCAGCTCCAGTCAGTGCAGATATTCTGGGGTACTATTCTGGAGTAGCTTTCCATCCTTTCAGCCGAGATATTTCTGTGAAAAAAATATTTTTTATGAATTGACATTTTCTGATGAAATAATGTTTCACCAAAAAAATTCCTGCCCGGTTCTATTTGTATCAGAGTGCTACAAAAGGTCCCAGTGTTCCATCGTAATAGATGCTACACTGATACATAATACAAGGAAATCTCTGTCTTAAAGAGCCTACAATGTTAGGTTGTGACTAGGCATAATAACAGATGAAACAAACAGGGCTGGGGAAGATGGGGTAATGGTTACGTGAGCATGCACTTTCAAAGTCTGTTTTAGATCACCATCAACCTAGCAGGCATCAGCCAGCAGCATTTTATAGAGGCATCCCAGTAGGCCCATGACATGGAAGACCTTGGACAACGTAGAGAAGGTCTCCTGAGTGTGAAGGACAACAACGGGTACTTCTGGAGGCAGCTAGAAGTTTTGTCTCAAGATAGAGTGACGCGGAGGAGACTTGTAGATGACCTATGGTCCACTTGGAGTACCAGGGTTTAAGTCAAGCAAGTCAAGTCCCAAAAGGCAGGGATAAGGATGCAGACACTGTCTGCATGTGTGGGTTTAGTTAGGTGATAGCTACCTGAAAAACAGATTCTAGATGAATACCTGCTTTTATTTGTATATTTCTTTTGATTTTTTTTAAAGATGAGAGATACAATTTGTATTTGGTTTTATAAAAAGACCAGTAAGATTTATGGCAAAAGTATTGAGAGATGTAAAAGACACAAAAGAGAGTGTATCTGTATAATGAATGGTCAGTTAAAAAAGTACCTAGTTGTGTGAACTTTGTGAATTCTGCTCTAATTTAAAATTTCTGGTCTTGATGCTCCACTGGTATAAACCAGAATAACTGCATTACACCAGGTCCATTATGTTAAACATTTGCATCTGTTTGGTGCTTGATACAATCTGGTGTTTTCTCAGTTTCTCTAAATATACCCTTTTGTCTGAAATGCCAAAGATAGATGCTGGAGTGGATTTGTCTAACTTCCTGTCAAATCAATGGTTATTCAGAGAAGTCTCTTTTGTTGTTTTGTCACAGAAAGTTACATGGCATGCTTCACTGTGGAGATTTAGCTAATCAGTATTAGCATGAAGTGCATACTAGTTTGGCTAATAATATGGTACACTGTGACTTGTTGTTGGACAGTAAGTTCCAAGGACTTGTTTTACTGTCTTTCAGCTGAGGCTGCTTTCATTTATGTAAAAGAATAAAAAATGCATCTTCTCCACAGTCTGCATCCATCCTATTGCCTACAAAGAAGATGGTAGGGGTTGATTTTTAAGTGCCTTTGAATGAGTGGTAGCTGATATGATCCATTCTGAATGAGAAAAACCAGATGTAAAAGATTTTGTAGATGGTGATTCTGGTAATAATTTATTCTGATGAGAGTAAACATACTTGTATGAATACAGACCTTTTTTCTGCATTATCCAAATTCCCCTGAAATCAATAATAGTCTTCCCCTTTACTTTAATGGGAGATGGATCAAGTCCACCATGACTTTTTTTGTCATTTTTGATGGCAGCAGGAAAAGGGCTTCCTTATTGTGGTCTGACTCCTTTTTACTGATTTTGGTGAGCACCAAATGTGGAACAAACCAAATGAAATAGACCTATATCAAAGGAAAACAAAAACTTTTATAGTGTCTAGCTAGTGTACACGCATTAAGTTTGGCTCTGAAAGAGTACGAGACAGCATGAGTGAGCCACTGTAATGGTGTAGTTAAGATGAATTATAGGTATAATATCCATGATACTGGATTATTTGCAAAAAGGCAGCAAATTAAAGAATGCTTCAAGAGTAATCACACTCCATGACTGGCATATTGTCCTGTCTTCATGAGAATGAGTAGTCATTAATATACTTGGGACCACCCATACGAAGACTCATATTGGCTTCTTTGGGGATATGCAATATGCATATGCAGCAGCACACCACATATGGGACATTCCTAATTGGCCTGGCACAACAATTTTACTTCACAATGATAAAATGGCATTGTTAATTGGAACATTTAGGCCAAAAGCAAAATTTTATCGCTATTTATTTGTATTTTCAGTAGCCCTTAAGGTCCCAACCAAGACTGAGCTTTGTGGCACCTGCTATTGTACACATGCAAACTATGAAAGAGTCTTTGCCTCCCAAAACATTACAGTGTCAATAGAGGAAATAAACATTGAGCAGGATGGGAAAATGCTACAGATGTAAAATGACTTAGCTGTGGTCACATACAGGTTAGAGCCAGGAGTAGAACCTAACATTCCTGATGAGTGTTCCCTGTAAGTTGAGCTCTTGGGTGGCCACCCAGGAGAGACTGAAAGTGCCATCCAGCTGATTAGCAGAGTGTGGACAGCCACCACCATGTGTTTCTCTTGGTGGTGCACATCCACACGTGACTTGGTGCAAGTGACAAAATTTATTCTGTCCATATAGGATAAAAATAGAGGGAACACTCTTCCTGACCCTCCCCTCTAGTTGTTTTGCCATTGACTTCAGCAGAAGCAGGATTCCACCCATTTAGGTTTGCAATGTAGAAGAATAAGATTCAACAGCTTTGTTAACACAGGAAAGCTGCTCTGGTATAATGTTGGGTGTGAATTTAAACAGACTCTGGAACCAACCCTCCACCTGACCACTCCTAGTTCAGTGGGGAAGGGGTGGTTTAGTTGAACTTGGCTGGAAATAGGGTGACAAGTTTCAGAGGGGTAGCTGTGTTAGTCTATATCTGCAAAAGCAAGAAGTCCTGTGTCATCTTGTAGACTGACAGATATTTTGGAACATAAGATTTTGTGGGCAAAGATCCACTTCTTCAGATTGCACAATGATTGCACGAGCCAGTTGACAAAGGTGTGCAGTCATGTAATCCCAATTGATTAACAGATCACATGCAGCAACTATAGCAAGACAAGTCAAGCCAGACAAGATACATCTGACGAAAGGTGAGGTTTGCTCATGAGAGCTTATGCTCCGAAATAACTGTTAGTCTATACGGTGCCACAGGACTTCTTGCTATTTTTGGAAATAGGTTGTGCCCATTATTGAAAAATGAGTGCCTTATTTGTAAAACAGTGCGCCCGTTCTCATCCAAAGCACTTTTTGCCACTGATGTTGGGAGGTAGTGGCTAACAGTCAGTGGCTTGAAAAATGCACCTGGTTAGTGAGAGCAGCACCTGATTTACTGCTCTATGTGTCTGACTCTGGAATCCTCAGGGGCTTGATTTGTCTTGATCTAGTTGCTGCATGTGATCTGTTAATCATGTGGGATTACACGGTTGCACTTCTTTGTCAACTGGCTCATGCAGTCATTGTATTTCTCACAGTGTTTTAAGTTTTCTCTGGAAAGTGGTGTCTTTTGCCCAGATCCTTCCTGTGTATACACACATGGCCTCCACTGAAGTCAGTGGCAATTCTCCAAGCACATATAGCAGGACTTGACCTTCTGTTTTTCAGCTAATTCTGTATTCTTTACTCTAGCAAAACTCCCACATGGGGACATTATGCCCACCAAAATTCCATTGGAACCCACTTGGTTTCAATGTGAATTTGTGTAGGCAAAAAGATCTGCTCTTTTGAATCAGCTTAAAAGATTAAGACTTAAGGTTCTGATTCAAAGCCCAGTTAAGACAACAAATACTTCTGGTAACTTCAAGGGGCTTTGGATCAAGGTCCACAGAAAGGAGTTTCCATAGAATCAACCACCTGTGTTTTTAATTGTCTGTGTCACCCTGGACAAATATTTTTCATTGATATGGACATATTTGTTATCTTTTCTAACCTTGCAATAGTCATAATTAATGTTCCCTACCTATGTTTCAGATTAATTTTTAACTTTGGCAGGGGAGTTATCTTTAGCTCTGACCTTAATTTCTTTGGGAACTTTGCAAAAGTTAAAAAAACCCTGAATTTGTGCTTAGTGGCTCAGAAATGTATAACTATTCTTCCAAGAGAACTAAATAAAGATAAAGGGTGAAAAAGCACAGCTGCCATCTTGATAGTATGGTATGCCTGTGAAATGTCCACTCCTAGAAATCCAAGCATTTTCTGGATGTCATGCTGATAAATGAAGACAGTTCTCCTTACACTAAAACATGCCTCAGCATCTTTTTAACTTCACTGTACCTTTGATGTTTTCTGTATTTTATCAGACATTTGTGCAGAGTTTTGGTTTATGTCTTGAGTTTAATCAATAACCTGTGAGAAGATCATTTGTTTTACTACCTCTTTTTATCACCACTCTACAGGCAGACCTTGAAATGGTTATTCATGATTATTTTACTTTAAGATTAGAATATTCAGACTTCTTTCTGGTTAGCTTCTCTGATAAGGCCCTCTGTAGACTGCAACTGTTACAGAATGTACTGGACTACTTGCAAAATCATTGCAGTAGCTATTGATTAGATGTTGCATTTATTAATTTTACTTTACATCGTTAACCTATAAAAAGTCTGAATGGCCTTAATTGAACACATCCCTAGATATTTTATCTTTTTATTCAGTGATAATAGAGTATCAGATTCTTTAACCTGGCATTGAGTAATATCTTATTCCATCAATAGTTTCTATTTATGTCAGCAAGGTAACCACCTTATAGAAGACCTTGCATTTTTCCTTGAACATGCAGCATCTACGGAATAGGTTATATTTGTGGAGGAAGACAGAACCAAACAAAAAAATGTATAATCTCTCTACAGAGTCCATGTCCTACTCAGTAAAGACCACAAATAAATTTGAACTAAAACCCTATATCATCAATGTTGTGTGCATGTGAAAGGGACTCAGAATCTGAGTTCCGACTTGAATTCAAATTTTTCATCTTCCTGGTAGCTCTGTGATTGTCTGAAACAACAGGACTCCAAAAAACAGGTAGAACAAATTTCATTGTTTGACATCTGGATATGAATGGTGGTTCACCACCATCCCAAGGAATAACTTATATTTACTATGTCTATGTTAGCTGAAAGTCCCAGTCATCACTATTATTTATTATGTTTGTAACATATTCTGGCATTAACTGAGGGAAAGAACTTGATTCACAGCTATGTCATATTTATCAGATTGTTTTCATGGTTCCTGTCTGCTAAGACAACTGATATTGTTTACTGACATTCTGCACCAGCAGTTCCTATGTTGTGAATTGCAATTGGACCCTCTCTGCTTGCCATATGAGAATCTGCAGGGTGCCCTTGATCTGTCACCAAAGCATGTGCAGTCGAACAAATAGCACATTCTAAGGCAGGAGAACTGGCAGCAGGAACACACTCAATTTGGACAGTTCTTTTGCACAATACACATGAAGATAAGCTATTCCTAGCAACTACCATCAAACAGAGACTATTTTAATACTGATACATATACAACCAAGCACCTCTTGCCTGCAAGGCTTAGCAATACTACTTGATGTTCTGATTAGGTATATTTCAAATGACACAACTGCTCATGCGTCTATATATTTTAATTACTTGCGTGCATATGGATAAACACATACTCCTTTTTATATGTGACAGTCTCAGAATTTAGTTTAATATGATTCCAATCTGTAAAGTGCCTTTATATGATCAGCTATATGTACATGGTTAAAAGATAAAAATGGAGCTGATTGAAAACATCATAACTAAATAGACTCCCACACAACAATAGTTCATTACTATCCCTGCAATGAATGCTCCAAAGCAAGAGCCTGAGTGAATAGAGGAGCATTGTAATGTTCCCTGAAGGTCAAAAGACACTGGCAGTGGTAAAACAATGAGGGGATCAAATTGCAGCATAGATACATGTCTTATGAGAATTCTCTGCCTCCAGTCTCCTCAGAGGAATAAGGGCAGGCACTATTAACAAAAATGCCTCAGTGGATTTTGACTCTTGAGATGTTTAATGGAGAAAGAGGCAAATTCAAAGGTAGTCAGAACCTCAACTATGTAGGATTTTATGTATTAATATCAATATCTCAGATTTTACTCAGAAACAGAGTGTAAAAAGTTTCTGAAAGGCACATTTTTATATACTTTCATTATTGACTCCTACAAGAAGGCAGGTAATTGCATTCTATGGAATACAACAATTCAGTGTGTAATACCAACAGTAGGACAATATAATGGACACATCATAAAGGCATAGATAACTGTACTGAAGTGGTGGGTGGAAAAATACTTTGGCTACCATTTCCTCTTGGGAACCCAGGAAGAACTGAGGATCTAAAAGCCAGACCAGCTATGAATGTAGCTGTGTGAAATATTTTTGATTAATCTTACTCTATTTTCATCACTAAATGCCATTTTGATGGAACCCAGCTGTTCCGTGGAAACATATTGATTTAAAAAATTGCTATGAAAGTTTCACAGGTTCAGGATGGAATCCAAGAAAGAGAGGCAGAGCAGAGGGTTGAATTTGCATCTCCCACATATCAGGTAATATCTCTAACCACCGGTTTATTTGCGATTCTGGGGTGCGGGTCTCACACTTTTTTTATTCATTTCTTTCTGCAGCAAAACAAAAACAAGTATTGAAACCTCAAGGTTTTTCACAAAACAGAATTGTCCTTTTACAGCCAGCCCTATCTGTGACCCTCTAGCGTTCATCACTTTGTCGACCACTCAAGCTGTTCCACTGTACATATCCATGCCCTTGATTGAAATATTGCTCAGCCCACTAGGTCCCATCATCCATCTCAACCTGCCAAGGGCCAAATGTGAGGTATGTAACAAAGACCCAAAATAAAGTGCTCAAATAATTATTCTTGCAAGAAGCTTAAAATACTTTAATCTTTTATTTCTGATGCAAACAAGTTTCAGTATTAAAAGGGAAGAGACACTAAAGTGGTGTGAAACATAGGGAACTTTGGGAATTGAATGAGTTACCTCCCTCAGAGTTTGAGACATTTGAGTTATAGATCTCATCCAAGCCCCAGTCTGCACTAGGAAAGTAAGGAGATGTTATCATCTGGGTTTTGCCGAGACAAGGAACTGAATGTCATCGGCATACTAATGGCACCACTGCCCCCGTTCATCTCAGTACCTCAGCCACCCACCCATTCTCAATGAACAGGAAGAGGTAGCAGAATATAAACATGCAAAACCCACTGATAGAGTCCATCCAGCAGAGTGGCAGCACCTCTGCCTCAGACAACTCTGAGGAGAAAGGGTGAAACCATATGAATGATCCAATACACGGGTCAACAGAACTTCATTTCTTCTTCAGTGGTCTCAAGGCCTGCTGACAAAGACAACATTTGGCATTTCATTGCTCGGAGTTTATCATTATCCAGCTAGACCAAAAGCTAGTTTGAAAGGCTGAAACTAGCACATAGCAAAGAACATCCAATTTGCCTCATCGCAACCTTGTTGGTAATATTAACTCAGAAAAAAGGTAAAGATAGAGTGATAGCTGGCAAGACAGTCAATGCTCACTATCCTAACAGCCACTCACTGAGAGAAACTTCATCACCTAACTTTCCATAGAAAGGCATTTGACTGTCTCCACCCAGGCCTCTTCTACAGGACAGATCAAAATTGATCCCAGATATGCAATTCTATCCATGTCATTTGCTTAGCTAGAATTGACATATCAGGATAGACTTTTTTCCCTGATGTAGATCAGGGCTCTTTGGGCTCACACCAACATCCCTTACTCTACATGTCAGCGTGGAGTATCAGAGTTGTTGGCCAAACCCAAAGAGGTCAATTTAGCCATCTTCACACCTGAGGCAGAATTGATCCCCGGAAGACAGATCGTGGCATGCCAACCTGCCTTCCAGAAAGTATAGGCATACCCCCAGTGTCTCTTCACTCAAATTATAAACAGACTACCCATATTCACAGCTTGCAGATTAAAGTTCCACAGACATATTCAGAAGCTGACACATAACATTCTATTTATATGCTATATTTTCAGGCTACATAGTACGGACAAATGATTAAATCTGGTATTTAAAACAGTGTGCATATGAATGCAAAATAGACAAAAACAAAAGATGGAATGGAATCGACAGTTAGGCATGTTATAGTTAAAATATATAGTTGGGTATCATAAAATGTTTGTGACACTTTGGAAGTATAAGTAGCACTATATGAAAGCAATTTTAGTACTATTGCCTGCTGGACAGTCACATGATTTGGACTGCAGCTGAGGACAAAAAAGGGCACTGGGAAGATTCATAGTGGCAGTGTAAAAACAAAGCCAGGACATTGTCCATGTGAGACTTTTCAGTTACCCAGATACTGACTGAGAAGACTTTAATGGTATATCTACTTAGCTTATATATCCTTAGAGGTAGCATAGAATCACTTTTTAATACAATTTGTTGAAGTGCCAATATACTGGGGCACTGTTGTGGACATACATCTTGGAAAGTCAGTCAGTTAAGCAGATAGTACGTAAGACTCAGCTGTATCCAGAAGCTAATGATAATTAGAAAACACTGAAAGTGTTCACTGGAGACATTCATTGTGTAAATTATAACACATAGCAATTCATGAAACTGGCTGTTCAGTAGTTTAGCAGTACTGATTTTGAGCCAGTGCCCCAGTACGGTGCAGGGGAGCACTATTCCACTAGACAGGAGGGAAACTGATAACTGCAAGTAGTCAGAATATCAAAGATACTATGGGATTTGTTACCTATGCTGGTCAAAACACAGCTTTGGGTATGGTAGTGAATTGTTCTCTTATTGCTATTAACAGTTGGCCCAGGTAGCACTATATTTTGGCAATACAGCCATATTAGTTGGCAGTTAATTTAACAGTGGTTCCAAGGTTGTCATGCCAAGGGCGGTTGTGCGGATAAGCTCCCATAGCCTATAAAATTCCCTCAATGGCGCGCATCTCAAAAAGCCTCTGACAACCATGTCCAGCTCCTGGCCTTCTCATGTGGCTTAGTTTTTAAGCCTGGCGGAACCGTTTCTACCGACAGGCGAAGGGGTAAAAGGTGGCTCGCCAGCACCTTAAAACCTGTTGCTTCGGGCAGGTGAGGCTCATTAGCCTTGGTCGGTCGCTCACCTAGGAGAAGGTAAACTCTGATTTCAAACCCCTGCTTCCTTGCGGTCACACCCATTCTAGGGATGGGCTTCGGGAGTTAACCCTGAGGAAAAATCCAGAGTTGGAGACCTGAAGGCAGCCTGATGTTACTTTTGACATCTTCCTGGCAACTCCTGCGATGCTGCTGATGCCAAACTGTACCGGCTCGCTGTTCCTTTGGATTCATCAGCAACATGGAGAGGGGGGATCCATTACATGGACAACAGCTCATCCTCCATACAAAATTTGCCCAGGCATGCACCCTGGAGAGGATACTCCAGTGTCGCCTCACAGCATCGGCATAACATGGGAAGCAACAGTATACCGTTTATAAGTCATAGCTCGTTGGCGAAGAGCTTGACGCCAGGGGTTGCTTCCGACGGTGGGAGGGGTCATCGTAGCCCCATTGGACAGCTACTGCCTGCCTCAAACTGGGCAGCCCCCAGCCAATAAGGTGCTGTCTCGCCACAGTCCATTTGCTTCACTGGGTGCATGGAGCTTAGGGATCAATCCCAACAGGTGGTCTGAAATCTGTGCACCAACCAAAAAGAAAAAAATACAAAAGCACCCGGTTCTTAGACTGGGCACCTAGAATGTTAGAACCATGATAACTGGACTTTCAGACAACCCTGAAGACATAGATGATACCTGCAAGACAGTGGCTATTAACAATAAACTGAGAAGGTTAAAAATGGACATTGTCGCCCTTCAGAAGACAAGACTCTCATCTTCTGGCAGTCTAAAGGAGAAAGATTTCACTTTTTTCTGGATGGGAAAACCCCCTAGTGAGACCAAAGAGCACAGCGTGGGTTTCGCAATCAAGAATAGTCTGATTGGCTCCATCACACCAGCCACAGGGCGCTCGGAAAGGCACCAGCCACACCAGCTGGTCTGATTGGCACCAGCCACACCAGCCATCTGATTGGCTCCATCACACCAGCCACAGGGCGCTCGGAAAGGCTTATACAACTCCAGGTGCAAACGTCTGCAGGCCTGACCAACATCATCAGTGCCTATGCTCCAACACTGACCTCTTCCCAAGAAGTTAAGGACAAGTTTTATGATAAGCTCAGCATTGCAATTGAAGAGTTAAATAAGAATGGGCGGCGACTGCTGGAGCTTTGCTGTCAGCACAGTCTCTCTGTTATCAACACCTTTTTCAAGACCAAGCCCCAGCACAGTGTGTCATGGCATCATCCCAGGTCCAAACACTGGCACCAGCTGGACTTGGTCCTTGTAATGCGCGCCTGCATAGGCAGCGTCAAGCTGACTCGCAGCTATCATAGTGCAGACTGCGACTCTGACCATTCACTTGTTGCCAGCAAGATCAGGCTTCAACCTCGGAGGCTGTATCGAACAAAGAATGCAGGTAGGCCACGAATCAACATCTGCATGACCAAAGACCCCGAGAGGGTTGCAAAGTTTACCCGTGCCCTTGATGCGGCCCTTCCTGGCCCAACCAGTGCAGATGCCAGCAGAAGGTGGGCATAGCTTAGCGATACCATCTACAAAATAGTGATGTCGACTTTTGGTAAGAAGCAGACGAAGTCAGCTGACTGGTTTGAAGTACACTCAAAAGAGCTGCTGCCCATCGTTGAGGAGAAGCGGCTCACAGCGACAATATACAAGAAATCCCCTAGCAAGAGGAACATGCAGATGCTCAGGGCCGCTCGTGGTAAAGTCCAAAGGACAGCCAGGCGCTGTGCTAATGACTACTGGCTTCAGCTCTGCTCCAGAATGCACACCTGTGCAGACAGTGGCCACATAAAAGGCATGTATGATGGAATCAGGGAAGCCATTAGACCAATTCAAAATAAGATTGCTCCCCTGAAGGCACTCAATGGAGAGATCCTTAAGGACCGCTCCAAACAGATGGAAAGGTGAGTGGAGCATTACTCAGAGTTGTATGCTTTGGAGAACACTGTCACAAAAGCAGCACTGAATGCCATTAGGTGCTTTCCAACTTTGTCAGCACTGGAGGTCAGCCAGGCACTTGACGCACTGGCAGTTGGGAAAGCCCCGGGTAAAGACGGCATTCCATCAGAAATTCTCAAGTGTGCTACGAGTAGCCTGATTCCAGAACTGCATGGGCTGCTGTGTCAGTGTTGGAGGGAGCGGAAAGTACCACAAGACATGAGAGATGCCAAGAACAAGGGTGACAGGAGCGACTGTAACAACTATCGTGGTATATCCCTCCTTAGTATCGTTGGAAAGCTCTTTGCCCAGGTAGTATTAAAGAGGCTCCAAGTCCTTGCAGAACGAGTCTATCCTGAGTCACAGTGCGGGTTTAGAGCTAAAAGATCTACCACCGATATGATATTTTCCCTTAGGCAGCTGCAGGAAAAGTGCAGGGAACAGCAAAGGCCACTATGCATTGCATTCATCGACTTAACCAAGGCTTTTGACCTTGTTAGCAGAAATGGTCTTTTTCAAATTCTGGAAAAGATTGGCTGTCCCCCGACCCTGCTCAATATCATCAAGTCTTTCCACGAGGACATGAAGGAAGTCATTGTCTATGATGGATCCACCTCCGAACTTTTCAGTATCCACAGTGGAGTGAAGCAGGGTTGCGTTCTGGCCCCGACACTTTTTGAAATATTTTTTTCTGTCCTGCTCAAATATGCCTTTGGTTCAGCCACAACAGGCATTTACCTTCACACGAGATCTGATGGCTAGCTCTTTCAGCTGTCTAGGCTAAAAGTAAGGACCAAAGTGCAAACAAGGTGCTTGCAAGACTTCCTCTTTGTGGATGATGCAGCTATTATAACTCATACACAGGAGGAACTGCAGCACCTCATGAATCGTTTTGCGGATGCCTGCAAAGAGTTCGGGCTTATCATCAATATCAAGAAAACACAAGTGATGAGTCAGGACACTAACCATCCACTTGCCATAAGCATCAACGATCACCAGCTGGAAGTTGTCCACGAGTTTGTTTACCTGGGCTCCACAATATCTGACAACCTCTCCCTTGAAAGCGAGATTAACAAATGTATCGGAATGGCTGCCACCACACTATCCAGGCTAACAAAAAGAGTATGGTCCAACAGAAAACTCACAGAGCACACCAAAGCACAAGTTTATAGAGCCTGCATACTGAGTACCCTCCTATAGGGCTGGGAAACTTGGATGCTGAGCTCCAAGTATGAAAAGAGGCTCAACTCATTTCAGATGCATTTCCTGATATGCATCCTGGGAATCTCCTGGCGGGACAAGGTGACCAACAACACGGTGCTCGAATGAGCAGGGACTGCCACCATGCACACTTTGATCAAGCAGAGAGGCCTGTGATGGCTAGGTCACATCTGCCGCATGCAGGATGGTCGCATACCTAAGGATTTGCTCTATGGTGAACTGGCGACAGAGACCAGGCTGGTTGGAAGACCTCATCTCTGCTACAAAGATGTGTGCAAGCACGACTTGAAGGCTGCTAACATCAGCACTGCCACCTGGGAGACACTTGCCACCGATCGATGCCTGTGGAAGCAACGGGTGAAAAAAGGACTGTCCCAGTATGAAGACAACCTCAGGCAACAAGCAGAAGAGAAAAGAACCCTGAGGAAGTCCCACCCCCAGTCCATCAACCAGGGCTCAGTGTTCTCCTGTACCCTGTGCGGAAAAGACTGTCACTCAAGAATCAGACTTTAGAGCCACACTAGACGCTGCTGTCGATCCAACCCCGGCTGCAACAACACACCATAGTCCTCCGGGACTGACAGATGCCTACAATGAATTTAACAGTGTGGGGGGAAAATACTGGAAAAAATTTAAGGGATTTACTGAGAGAACACTGAAACAACTCTATTGGCATTGTAAAGGGGGAAATCAAGCTAACTATAATGAACTCATCTGAAGATTTTCTGTATAGAGACATAACTACATAAACAAGCAAATTCCTGGTCAGAAGATGACAATCCTACGAGGGAAGAATGGTTCAAAACCAGAAAACAATGAGAGTTTTGCAAACTGAAAAGAGCTTCAATACTACACGGGGTCATTCCTCAAAATCCTCCTCTTAATAATACATACAGTCTTATGATTTGTCTCAGAAAGTCTTAAAAGTTCCTTGGAGTTCCTTTTCTGCTATAGAAATTACATTCTAATCAGATACAAGGTGAAGATTTTTCAAAGGGTGCATGGTTGGTAGTTATTCTCTGTGGGTGACAGCTCTAAGATGGGGACATGGTGTCTGGGACACATCAAGAACAAATCTTTACTGTCTTGCTACAATGACAGCTGCCACAGCGGAAGAGACTCTCTCCACAATTGAGCAGGGAACAGTTACAGCAAACAGACAAATATTTCTTCAGATGTGTAGGCCCAGTGTAGGAATTCATTGGCATAGGAGGTCAGCCAGGCAAATATAATAGGTGTAGTTTTCATAATATTGTAATTCTGCATATTAGCAAGAGTACTGCCAAGAGTACTCTCATGCTTCAGCTTCACTTTCCTTGAAGGAAGGAAGGTAGGTTTTGTGGTTAAGACAGTTAATTGAGGCTGCGTCTACACTATGAGATAAATTCAAATTTATTAATATCAATTTTGTAACTCGAGGGCTGTGTCTACACTAGCCCCAAACTTCGAAATGGCCATGCAAATGGCCATTTCTAAGTTTACTAATGAAGCGCTGAAATACATATTCAGCGCCTCAGTAGCATGTGGGTGGCTGCGACACTTCAAAATTGACGCGGCTCGTCGCCACGTGTCTCGTCCAGTCGGGGAGCCTTTTCAAAAGGACCCCGGCTACTTCGAAGTCCCCTTATTCCTATGAGCAGATGGGAATAAGGGGATTTCGAAGTAGTCGGGGTCCTTTCAAAAAGGAGCCCCGACTGGACGAGCCGCGTAGCGGAGAGCCGCGTCAATTTTGAAGTGCTGTAGCCGCCCGCATGCTAATAAGGCGCTGAATATGTATTTCAGCACTTCATTAGTAAACTTTGAAATGGCCATTTGCATGGCCATTTCGAAGTTTTGGGCTAATGTAGATGTAGCCTAGAATTTATAAATTTGAACTGGACCATCCTCATCCCTCCACGTGCTCCTCACAAAGTCGACATTGCTCTCACACTGAAATGACAAACATTGACTGTTGCAGTAGTGCATTGTGGGAACCTATTCCACAGTTCCCTCATCCCCATAGGATTCTGGGTATGCTCACTGGTCTTTGATATCATCTTCCCACATTGCATTTTCCTCATTCCCCTCCCATGCTAAGCAGAGGTGCATTTTTTTCCCACTGGAAGGAAGGAAAAGTAGGGCATCCACAGAGATGGCAAAAAAATTAACAAAAATCTCTTTCTTCTGTAACTGAGCTCTCAGCTGGCCATCCACTGAGTGTCCCCCCTCCCATGATTGCATATGATCCCTGAAAATAATACAGAGACAATTAAAAGCTTGAAGAAAGAGATGATATGAAAGTTTTTGAAAAAAGAGAGCTGCTGAAGGGAGGGTTTTTAGCTTTCTGGTGCTTTATAAGGCTTCTGTGCACAAGCTGTTTTCTCAACTGGCCGTCCACAGAGTTTCCCCCCTCCTGTGATTGCATCTAATCCCTGAAAATAACACAGGGACAGACTGTATTCACAAAGTTAGAAGAAAGAGGGTAGAAAAGTCTAGGAAAAAAGATCTTTGTCTTTCCTCTTCATTACACAGATATTGCCAACAGTGGGGATGGCAGTGAAATCTCATGCACTGAACTTATAATGGAAACAGGAATCTCAACTGGCCCTCCCTGCTGTGTTTTTGGGGGTCATAGCATGAAGACAGATAGGAAATGTTAGGAAAGAGCTGTTATAGAAGAAATATCAAACCAGCAGATGTCTGCAATGGACAGCAAGCCCGAAAAAATATTTCTGGCAGGTGGGGGGAGGGACTGTGGTCTGCAGCTGCAGAGTTGGTTGAAATGTTGAAGTAATTGAAGTAGCCTGCCAGCCCTCAACTATCTTAGCCACCAGGGGAGACTTCCTCCCTGCAGCAGCAAGCCCCACTGGTCCCTTGCTAGGAGCGTGGGGCAGTTTCAGTTGTGGACCAGTTGAATTAATCTCCCCTGAATATCTTAGCCACTGGGGGAGACCTCCCCCGGCAGCTGCAAGTCCCTGAAATTCGTTCCCACTCTGGGAGCCCTAACTGCGTGCAAGCCAGGACATGGTTCTGCCTGGGAGCATGGTCAGCACCAAATGGCAGGAATGTCCTTTTATTGGGTTGGAGGCTACCCATGTGATGTGGCTGAGCGTGGGAAAGACCCTGACTGCATGGCACCTGAGAAGAAGTTTCTTGGTCTCTTATGCAAGCACGACCCCCACAACAGCCTTGCTGCCACGTGGTGCTGTGGGGCAGTGGCTGGCGCCAGACAGTGCATAAAAAAACTCCAAGTGTAGAGACAGAGCCATGAACTCCATGCTAGGGCGATTTGTAAAGGGTGGATGCGCTCAGAGCACTAATAGGAAAGAAAGACAGACATTTCTCAGGCTGTCATAGAAACATGAGCTCACAGCCACAGGCTTCCTGGTACCGATTTGAAATTCACGATCTTCCAGTTACCTAATTCCTGCGCACCTAGAGAGCAGCGGCCAGAGTGGAGAACTGAGGGGCATTGAGGGTTATATATGGGATCCTCCAGAGGCTAATAAAGTTGATTTTAAGATGTGGCACTTCCACACTGGCCTTTAATCGAACTTTTGTATTCCAGCTTGATGCTACACCCAGCAGGTACCAATGATATTATATCGATATTGGTGCTCCCTAAATCGAGCTAATAGTATTTACAGTGAAGACAGTCGTGTTAATATTGAGCTAACTGCCTTAAATACAAATTTATCTCATAATATAGACAGAGCCTGAGACTAAGGAAATCTGAGTTCTACTCTGCCATAACCTTCTGGTGTGGCTTTGGAAAAGTCATTTACTGTTTCTGTGCGTCAGTACCACATCCGTACAATTAAGATGATAATCCTTCTCACCTACCACCTATCATCTGCATGATCTGAACATAAGCTCTTTGGGGCAGGGATTGTCTCTGACTTCACATGATACCACAGAGTACCAGAGAGGCAAAGAATGAACGCAAGAACCAGAGGGCCAAAAAACACGTAATTAGTCAGGAAGCTGTTAGCCAGCAGCTGTTCCCTTTCCTATCTGGTCTGGTCCCTGACAACCCACCATAATGGTGCTTGACCTTCACTGGAGGCCTCTGCTCATTACAAATAATTATAATCAAAGTACACTAACAATTCTCTTATGTATTTGAGGACCAAGGAGTTCATAAAATCAAAAAGTTCATATAAAGAACATTTCAAAATTACATTCAGTTGTGCAATGTACCTAATCTAATGATCATTCATCCATAGTGCAGATAACAAATGGCAATTAAGAGTTAGTGTGCCTGCTGCAATCTTGTAAATGAGTTACATGCATGCAGGAGTGTATGTACATATTCCTTTTCACCAATCTCTTACTTTATTTTGAATGCTGAATGCAATATAAGTTTTGTGGCCATCAAGCAAAAGAACATGTGAGAGGATGGGGGCAGGTACACATCATTGTTCTGACCTGTGTGATCCTCCTGATACTGAGGTACTTTCACCAGAGTTTTAGATCACCCTCACCTGAAGTGTATGGGACTAGGGAGCAAAGTTATTTCAAAATAATAGCCATCATTTTGAAATAACTATCCTACCATCTACACAATGCAACCCCTGTTTTAAAATACATTTCAAATAATGGTTGTCTTACTCTGAAATTGGTTAACCTCATTCTATGAGGAATAGTGCCTATTTTGAAATAGCTGTTTTGGGATAGGTTCTGTTAAGACAGGGAATACAGCCTATTTCAAAATAAGCCACAGTGCACCAAATGGCACTCTTTTGAAACAGGCTCTATGGCTGTGGCCACACTACCCCTCCCTTTCAGAAGGGGCATGTACATTATGGCCGTTTGAAAATGCAGGCAAGGCACTGCCAGACATGAGCAGTGCCTCATTAGCATAATGGCGGCCACACGGATTTTGAAGTTTCTAACCTCGAAGTGCTGACCAGAAGCCTAGCCATGGGCACTTCAAAATAGGCACCCACCTTTGCAATTCTCTTACTCCCAATTCGTTTTGGGAGGAAGGGAATGTCAAAGTTGGGCATGTATTTCAAAGCACCTGCAGCTAGACTGTCGGTCAGCACTTTGAAGTTAGCAGCTTCAAAATTTGTGGACAGCATTATGCTAATAAGGCACTGCATATGCATTGCAGTGCCTCACTTGCATTTTTGAACGGCCGTAATTTAAATTGCCCCTTCCAAACAGGAGGGGTCGTGTGGCCACAGCCGATGAGTGTAGATGCTGTATTACGAAATAGCTAAGTGCTATTTCAAAATGCACTTTTGTGGCTGTGTCTGCACATGCTCCCTCCTTCCAGAGGGACCATGTTAAAGAGACAGTTTGGAAGATGATAATGAGGCACTGACATGAATATGCAGCACCTCATTGGCATAATGGAAGCCATATGCACTTTGAAAGTGCTGCTTTTGGAACACACACCACCTGTGTTGATGGGGGCCTTTCAAAAGGACCCCTCTGACTGCGAAAGCCCCTTCTTCTTAAAACCAAATAGGAAGAAGGGGCTTTCAAAGTCCAGGGGATCCTTTCGAAAGGCTCCCGCCTACACAGGCATTGTGCATTCTGAAAGCGACACTTTCGAATCACACGCTGCTGCCATTGTGCTAATGAGGTGCTGCATACTCATGTCTGAGCTTCGTTAGCATCTTCTGAACTGTCTCATTAATGTGCCCCCTCTGAAAGGAGAGGGCATGTGTAGACACAGCCGATGTGTAGCAGTGTTATTTTGAAATATGCTGTTCTTGAATAGCTCTTCTGGAATAGCTTATTTCAAAATCAGACTGCTGTGGAGACATATCATCTGTGACTAGAACTTCATATTTGGCTACATATATAATATTCCTTGTTGATTTCAGGATACAGCGGTTCATAAAATCAAGTTTTTGTTGCATTAAATGTGGCCATTCTCAGAGGCAGAAAACCAGATTTGATTTCTATTCTGGCATGGCAAATTTTTACATTATTCTTATTTAGTATTGGCCTGTTTTCCTATGCACTAGAATTTTTATTCAATTAGACATTTTTTCCCCCTGTTTGTGGTCTAGTCAGTACTCATTATTCAATTAGCTGCACTTAAATGACCAGTTCTAATGGCTGGACTCTATTCAGAAAGGAAAGATATTAGTCAGATTGTTATGAATTTTGCTCCTTTATATTGGTGTGCTGTAGGATTAGTTCAAGTGTTAGAGATTTCTAACTCACACTGTAATTGAACTTATCATGCAATATGAAGAAGGGACTTCCAGGGAAAATTAGCCATCAATAGTGAGGCTATGCAATATGTAAGTTTCCTAGGATAAACCACCTCACTGAGGCTATGTTTACACTGGGCCCTAAACTCAAAAGAAGATACACAATTTGCACTACACAAATTGTTTATCCTATTCTGAGTTAATTTTGAAATAGACTACTTCAGGATTTGGCAATTTTGAGGTATCTCTTACTCCTCCTGCATCAAGGTGTGGAGGGATGCTGAAATAGTGTGCCTGTTATTTCAAAAAATATTTCAAAATAACGGATGCATTTCATAGATGGGGTATACCGAAGTAGCTCTGAAGTGTAGGTATAGCCTGAGAGACACAGAAATAGTTTAGAGTACTCCATGTAAGAAGAAACAAGGTTGCCTACAATGAAATCTATTGATGGTGCTGTTTGGAATAACTTGCCAATATATCATTTAATTCTTAAGCTAAATTAGAATCAGATTGTGGGTGACACAGTGAAGTTTATATTAATAAATTAGCATTGGCACTGGCACAAAATAAATATTATGTCTTAGTGGTGCAGTATGTTGCTTCCCTATATTTTTAGATATAATTTAGGGCTTGATCATGTTGTCACTGAAGACAATGGTAACAAAACTGTATGGTCTATTTGTAGTATGCTACTGATATTGCAGTTTCCCTGTGATTAAAAGTGAACTGGATGTCTGCTTGTTTGAGGAGCTGGCAAGGATGGACTAGCCTTTCTTTTATGCCATCCTACTACCTTCTCACACACACTGCTTGCTTTAAACAACACAGATACAGTATCGCACTTTAAGTAGTATTAATAGTGGTCATTTTCATATCAAGATATATATTTCTGGATATTATTATTGGGTTCCAAGAGTGGCTCACAAGCTGATTTTCATCAGCACGTGAGGTGGGAGCTTGCTCAAAGCCAGGCTGCCTGTGGATTAACAAAAGCTCAGATAATGCTACTAATCACCACCTAAATGCTGAAGCTCTGCAGCTTTATTTATAAATGAAGCTGTTGTAAGTAGGACTATTAGTGACTTTAAAAAGTATCATTGGCACTCAGACCCCTACATAGAGTCAAAAGGTCCAATATTGGCACTCTGCCTCAGAAAGGTTGCTGACCCCTGGTCTATGTTGTTTTGCTATCATCGTGCTAATGCTGAGAACATCGCAGTTTAGGTTTTTTAAGTGGGGGCAGGTGATGTAATATGTTCAAATTTTTTTTACCCTCACAAACCTTTCATGAGGTTATTGTGAGGATTCCCTCACAAAAATTCCAAATGAATTTTCAGAGAGAGTTTTTAATGATCTGACACCTAATGGGAAGAAGGATTCTTTTGAAGATGGGGTTTACTTTTGAAAGAGCAGCATCTACAATGGTCTTCTTCTTTCAAAAGAAGCTATTTCAAAATTATAGTATGCAAATGAGGTGCCAATATGCAAATATGCACCTCATTTGCATTTTCGATTCCCTCATTTGCATACCTCTTTCGAAAGAGGAATGCAAGTGTAGATGCACCCTCAGTGAATGTTATCTGTTATAGTAAAATCTATTTTCTGCTGATGGCTTGAAAAAATGACTTCTTTCCCTTATATGTAAAGAAAAACTCAACCATGCAATTGTAAAACAATTTATTCAATTAAAATGGCATAAGGCTTGTAGCCTTTATATGATGAATGGGCTGGTATTGCTAATCGGATCTGAACTCAAGGTAACCTGTATCAAAGATTTGTGCTCCTTAAGGAGGACTGCACAATAAACCTTTCAGTTATGCACGGCTTGCATTTGTGCAACCCCTGCGTAACTCAAATTTTTGTGCAAGTCAAGGGGTGATGGGAGACAGGCTGCAGCCTGGTTCCCAGCTCCCCTGGGCTTGCAGGAGCTGGGAAGACATGGGCTGGTCAGTTTCTTGGCTCCCAGAGTGGTGCTTACATCCAGAATCCATGTGCTTGTCCCTTATGAAGACTTTCATGTCTCATGAAATTTGGGGTTTCTCACTTTTCACAGACTATCCTCTTAGTTCCCCATATTTTCACTAGCATTTGTATTAACAAGTCCCCATAATAATGTGCAGTACCTGGAGAATTTTCCATGACCTTACAACCAAGCATCTTGCAGTATTGATGGCTACATTATTTTCCTGAACATCACCCATTAGTATGCATGTCAAAGCTATCCATAACTTTACTGGTACAGGGTTACTCTTGGATCACTTCCTCATGTCAATTTTTCTGTAGGCCTACCGCAGCTGTAGCCCTTGCCTTATATAACTTTGCTTTGCTTATGTACCATAGTGGGGCTGGAACAATTTGCATGAAGGGGATGCTGGCAGCCATTGAAGAAAGAAATAAGCCCTGTATATGATGGAAACCACTTCAAGCCAGGGGTTGCAGCAGCAGCTCCAGTGGCTGCACTTACGTACCTAATACACATGCATCACTCATAAATGCTTGTCAACCTTATGTCTCTATAACACTGTTACTTACTCCTATACCTCGTACCAACAACTAATATCTACTCATCACACATTGGTTACATGTGAATTAAATACTACAATTAAATGACTAAGATAATTTGAACTAAAATTTATGTTAGTGCCTACATTATTAGGGCTGTTCAGTAAAACCACAAGTCTCTTTTCCTATGTATTTTAAAAATATATGTAAAACATGTATTAATTTGGTGTGTTTCTCCCTTTTTGGCTATAATTGCTACTATTGACGCAACTGGCTCCTTTTCTGGCAAGACTTCACTGAATAAATTTTACTTTTGTAGTTCAGCAGACCAAGACCGAGAGTTTTTGCCAAACTTTTAAAAAGCTATTTTGAGGAGAAAGTGCCTTTTGAGTATTTCACATATAGATTTTAAAAAAGCAGATGGCTTGAATAGTATGTATAAAATCTTAGTTTTTAAATAGAGTGTTACATTGAATATGTTTTACTTGCTAGTAAAGAAACTTGGGAAGATATTTTGGGCCAGAAACTCAGCTACTGTAAACCCTAAGGCTATGTTGACACTGCAGAACTATTTTGGGATACTGAGGTAACACAAACTAGTAACATTTCGAAATATTTTTCAAAATACTGAGCATGCTATTTCAGCGTCCCTCCAGGATGGCGGGAGGGGGTAAGGGATGCCTCAAAATAGTGCTGTATTTCAAAATTTGGTGCTGTGTAGATAGCACCAAATCCCGAAATAGCCTATTTTGAAATTGACTCAAAATAAGAAATACAATTCATGCTATGCAAATTGCATATCCTATTTCAAATTATGTGCACAATGGATACACAGCCTTACAGCACCATTTAGCTTATAATATGCACCCATAGTCTTCATTAATTTTTGTATATTTATTTATATGTAAATTTATTAAAATTATGTACTTTCTGAAGGCTGAGAGACTAAAGCTGTAATTATCCCACACATTTATGATTTGTGCTTCAGTGAAGTCCGGAAGATGACAATTCAAGGGTGTAAAGGTTGACAAACAAATCACCTCAACTGTCTGTGGGCACAAGAAGGAGAAGTTTGGAGCATCTGTGACACAGGCACCATTTCTGTTAAAATTTGTGGTGGCTGAAAGTCAAGAAGTCCAGACTTTTGGTTTGACAGTCAAACCTGACAAGTCTGCACAAGTGGGCTGGAAATTTTACAAGCAGGCTTTCTTGGAAGATTGCTTGAGCCTTTTGCTTCCAGTTAATATTTTTCCCATAATATTTTGACATTTAGTCCAGATTCTGTGCTGTGTCCTGTGAACACTGAAAGGTCCAAGAGTGAAAAAAAAATAATGAACTAGTTTGCCTAATGTCAAGAGTCAAACCTCCAGCTTCAGTGTTCCAGTCCTACAAGCACTATCCAAGAGAAGATGAAAACAGTCATTTCAAAGTGTTTTAACTATTCCATGGATGTTATTTTCTTGGCACAAAATCTTGTGGCCCACAGGGTCATGAGGGGAGGCCCAAAAGTCAGAAAATAGGCTGCATGGGGGAGAAGAAAATGAAGAGGCTTTTCAGAGTATATTCTCTACCACAGAGTTTACCTCACAGGCAGACTGTGTGGATATGACCAAGTCAGAGAAGTAATAGGGCATGGCCACTATCTCTTAAGTTCAGAATATCACCACATTTTTCAATGCTGACGAGAGGTACAGCCTTCAGCTAGAGTTGTGGCAGCAACTAGGTCGGGGGTGAGCAAAGTGGGGGGGCAGGCCTCCTTGGGAGGCATGAAATTTCTAAAGTGGGTGGCACAGCACAATCAGCTGCTGGGTCTCAGGTTTATCCAGCTCATTAAAAATGTTGAAATATGTTACTGTTTTTATGTATGTGTATTCACAGCTACCAGTAGGCATCCTTCAGTCTGCATAGACTATGAATCGCGCCCTTTATAGTTTCAATTGAGGACTTCATTGACAGCGTCTACGGTGACTATGAAGACCCACACGAGAGTGACATTCCTTGCTGCATCTCTTGCAGATGTGGTGGGTGTCTGGCAAGTCCTTAGTGTGCTTTCTGTGCGCTCGCTTCTCCTCTGCTAGCTGTCTGATCCTCATCTCGCCCTTCTGAAGGCCCTTGTGTAACCCCTGCCTCCATCTGCTGCGGTCATCTGCTAGTTCTTCCCAGTTGTCCAGCTCGATGTCTACCTCTCTGAGGTCTCTCTTGCAGACATCTTTGTAGCGCAACTGGGGGCGTCCGGGAGGTCTCTTGCCAGAGGCTAGCTCACCATACAGGATGTCTTTTGGAATTCTTCCATCATTTATCCTGTGGACGTGGCCAAGCCAGCGGAGTCGACGCTGCCTGAGGAGGGTGTGCATGGCTGGGATTCCAGCTTGCTCAAGGACGGCGGTGTTGGTCACTCTGTCCTTCCATGATATTCCAAGGATGCACCTGAGGCAGCGCAAGTGGAAGACATTCAGCCTCTTTTCCTGGTGGGCATACAGGGTCCAAGTCTTGCTGCCATAAAGGAGGGTGCTGAGGATGCAGGCTCTGTAGACTTGCATTTTGGTGTGAGTGTACAGCTTGTTGTTATTCCACACTCTCTTGCTGAGTCTGGACAGAGTTGTGGCCGCTTTTCCGATCCTCCTATTTAGCTCAGTGTCCAACGACAGGGTGTCAGTGATGGTGGACCCAAGGTACACGAACTCGTGGACAACCTCTAACGTATAGTTGTCAATGCTGATTGATGGGGATTCAGCAACATCCTGACCGAGTACGTTTGTCTTCTTTAGGCTGATGGTAAGCCCAAAGTCCTTGCACACTTTGGAGAACTGATCCAGCAGTTTTTGAAGCTGGTCTTCTGTGTGAGACACTACAGCAGCATCGTCTGCGAACAGCATGTCTCTGATGAGGACTTCCCGCACCTTAGACTTGGCTTTCAGCCTTGCAAGATTAAACAGTTTCCCATCATATCTTGTGTGCAGCAAGATGCCCTCTGTTGAAGATCCAAAGGCATGCTCCAGGAGGAGTGTGAAGAAGATCCCAAACAACGTCGGAGCAAGCACGCATCCTTGTTTGATGCCGCTCCTGATTCTGAAAGCATCCGATAATGCGCCACCATATTGGATGGTTCCTCTCATGGAACGACTGGATCATCTTGAGTAACCATGGAGGACAGCCTATCTTGTGGAGCAGTTTGAACAGACCATCCCTGCTGACCAAGTCAAAGGCCTTGGTCAGGTCGATGAAGGCTATGCAGAGTGGCTTCCTCTGCTCCCTGCACTTCTCCTGCAGCTGCCTTAGAGAGAAGACCATGTCAACGGTAGACCTCTCTGCGCGGAATCTGCACTGCGATTCGGGGTACACCCTCTCAGCAATCTTCTGGAGTCTGCCAAGGATGACGCGAGTGAACAGTTTACCAGTGACGCTTAGGAGGGAGATTCCACAGTAGTTGTTGCAGTCGCTTCTGTCTCCTTTGTTCTTATACAACGTTACAATGTTAGCGTAGCGCATATCCTGTGGAACCTCACCCTCTTTCCAGCACAGGCACAGTAGCTCATGTAGGGGTTCCAGGAGTGTGTCCGCAGCACACTTTATTACCTCTGGTGGTATACCGTCCTGGCCAGGGGCCTTTCCTGCTGCAATGCTGTCGATGGCTCTCTTCAGTTCATCCACAGTTGGTTCCTGATCCAGTTTGTCCATTACTGGTAGGAGCTCAATGGCATCGAGGGCTGCGTCAACCACAACGTTCTCGCGTGAGTACAGCTCGGAGTAGTGCTCAACCCAGCACTCCATCTGTTTGGCTTTGTCAGCGATGACTTCACCAGATTTGGATTTCAGAGGTGCCATCTTGTTCTGGGTGGGTCCTAATGCCTTCTTCATACCCTCGTACATTCCTCTGAGATTACCAAAGTCAGCACAGGTCTGGATGCTGCTGCATAGCTGGAGCCAGTGGCTTTTGGCACAGCGCCTGCCTGTCTGCTGTACTGTTCTTCTGGCCGCTCTAAGTGCTTGCTGGGTACTCTGGCTCGGTGAGCGTTTGTACTCCAGGAGTGCAGCGCGCTTCTTTTCAATGACTGGAATCATCTCGTCTGAGTTAGCTTCGAACCAGTCGTTCGTGTTTCTAGCTTTTCTTCCAAACACTGACAAGGCCGTGTTGTAAACAGTATCCCTCAGATCTTGCCATTTGGATGTCACATCGGCGCCCCTGGGGCCACTGCGCAGATTTTCCTGGAGGGTCTCTCTGAACTTTTCAGCTTTCTCCGAGTTTGCCGTCTTTCTGGCATCGATGCGGGGCCTTCCAGCAGGTTTAGAGTGGTACAGCTTCTTGGGTCTCAGCATGAGCTTGGAGCAAACTAGTGAGTGATCTGTATCACAGTCAGCACTATGATAGCTGCGTGTCAGAAGACGTTTTTGAGGTTATTACACCTAGTGATGATCACGTCTAGTTGATGCCAGTGCTTCCAGCGTGGGTGTCTCCACAACACTCTGTGCTGTGGCTTCATTTGGAAGAATGCGTTTGTGATGCACGGATTGTGGTACGTGTACAGTTCCAGGAGACGCTGTCCATTGTCATTCATTTTTCCCACACCAAAGTGTCCTAAGCAGGAAGGCCATGAGGCCCAATCAGCTCCAACTCTTGCACTGAAGTCACCCAAGATGTGCAGTTGTTCACGAGTAGGTATTTGCGCTATAGCAGCACTAAGCACGTCATAGAACTTGTCTTTTACTTCTGGTGTGGTGTACAGGGTTGGACCATAAGCGCTGATCAGGTGGACGGGACCGGCGCAAGTTTGAAGCGTGATCCGAAGAAGTCTTTCTGATCCACCCATGACTAATTCCACCATTTGTAGAAGGGTGTTTCTGGCAGCAAAGCCGACACCATGCTCTCTGGGTTCTTCCTGGGCTTTACCCTGCCAGAAAAAGGTGTAATCCTTTTCCTTTAGAGATCCCGAATCTGCGAGTCGCGTCTCTTGCAGTGCAGTGATATCAGCTCGGAGCCTCTTTAGTTCCTTGTTGATGACAGTGGTCTTTCGGGTGTCACTGGTGGCCTGAAGATCTTCAGTCAAGCCGGTCAGCATGGTCTGCACATTCCAGCAAGCAAGCTTAAATTGTTGATGTTTCTCATTTCTTGTTGATTTTCTTATTGGTTTGCCTGGTGCCCAAATTTCAGTCACTTGTCAGGTTCAGGAACCTTAAGCCTCACACACCCAGTGAGGCAGGTGAACTGTGGCGGGACAGTACCCTATTGGCTGGGGGCTGCCCAGCTTGAGGCGGGAGGTGACTGCCCAGTGAGATGCGAGGATCTCTCTCACCGTCGAAGGCAACCCCTGGCAGTTGTTCTCTACGCCAATCAAGCAAGAGCTTATAACCGGTATCTGTTGCCTCCTGTGTTGATGCAACGCTGTTCAGTGATGCTGGAGTACCTCTCCGGGCGTGAGCCTGGGCACTTATTATGGAGACTCTGGGCTGCCCAGACACCAGTGTCCCCCTCTCAGCTTTACTGATATAGTCCAAAGGAGAGGATAACCTCCACGTCTGGTACCAGCTCAGCTGCAGGAGTTGCCGGGACAGTGCCAGAAGTTGACACTGAACCGCCTTCGGACTCCACTCCGGATTTTCTGTCAGGGTTTACTCCCTTAGCCTTGCTCCTTCCCAGGATAACCCACAAGGCAGTGGGGTGTGGAGAATGTGGTTAAGGATCCCCCTACTTCATACCTCCCTGTCACCACGAGTCACCATAGCTCCCTGTGGAGCAATGACCTCATATCCCTAGGACCCTCCTCCCCACCTTTCTCGCCCCCCCCCCAGCTACCATCACCATAGGACCCTCCCCAACCCACTACCCCCATCTGCTCCCAGGTCCACCCTCCTCACTGCACTGGCCCCTCTCCCCTCAGCTGCTCTCAGTGCCCCCAGGTCCACCTTCCCCCATCTCTCTTCAGGCTCTTCTCTTCAGAGACTCCTTTTCCTGATAGTGCTGCCTTGCAGGGCACAGGTAGAATACCATACCTGAAAAGGACAAACAAACATGGGGCTCCTCCCTCGGCGATCTCCCAGAGGCAAACTCCCTTCCCTGTTAGCTGCTGCCCCTGTTCGCTGCTATATGTGTATTCACAGCTATGTACCGACTAATAAAAGATTTTACATTCTACAGACTTCTTGTCTTACACATGCCGAAAAGGGGATATTTTTCCTATGAACATACACAAAATTTCTGTCGGTTTGGATTAGATTAGACAGCTTGAGGGGAGGGGAAGACTGCTAATAGCAGGGATGCAAAGTGGGGCCCACTGTAAAAACTCTGCTCATCCCTGGACCTGGTGTTCTATATCCTGTCTCCACATAGGATAAAGTAGGATTCCACATACTCACTTGGGATTCCATGCAAAGAAATATTACTCAGTCTTCACTGCTGACAAATAATTAGGTCTGTGTGTTAGTTTCCTGAGGAACTAGAAGTGGCAACCACAAGCCATTGATTAATTGTGTGCTATGGCCAGATTGTCTTGAGTGCAGTGCACTCTATACGTGTCTGTTAGTGTGTCACTCTGTGATGAGGCTAGCTTCACAAAGTGATCATTTTTCAACTCCCTCAATATGCAGGTGGTATATGGAGCAGCAAGGCATATAACTAGTAATCTAGTTGCAGAGTTCCAGAATGATGTGATGATCCATTTGTTTTAAAATTCTAATCTTGCCAAGCCTTCACAGACTTGCAATATTCAGGACAGCTTGCTGCTCAGTTAAATTTTAATCTCCTTTCCTCTTTGCATGTATTTTTCTACTGCTTTTGAGGTTTTATTTTCATTTGTATTAACATTATTTATTTGCGTTTCACTAGTACCCTCAGTACTCACTGGCCATGCACTCAAGAATGTTTGACCCCTGTCATAATGAGATTTTTTCTGTTTGCAATATTCATTTTTTGCAGCTGCTTAAAAATGTTTCTGTGTGTAAATCTTCTTAGTGCCTTCCCATTCAAATTCTCAGTCATTTCTTAGAGTTGAGTACAGACTATACCCAAACTTAAAAATTACTTCTGGCATCTTAGTTACAGGGGCCTTGAACAACTGATACTTCACAACGGCTACGTCTACACGTGAAGCCAACATCGAAATAGCTTATTTCGATGTAGTAACATCGAAATAGGCTATTTCGATGAATAACGTCTACACGTCCTCCAGGGCTGGCAACGTCGACGTTCAACTTCGACGTTGCGCGGCACCACATCGAAATAGGCGCTGTGAGGGAACGTCTACACGCCAAAGTAGCACACATCGAAATAAGGGTGCCAGGCACAGCTGCAGACAGGGTCACAGGGCGGACTCAACAGCAAGCCGCTCCCTTAAAGGGCCCCTCCCAGACACAGTTGCACTAAACAACACAAGATCCACAGAGCCGACAACTGGTTGCAGACCCTGTGCCTGCAGCATGGATCCCCAGCTGCCGCAGCAGCAGCCAGAAGCCCTGGGCTAAGGGCTGCTGCCCACGGTGACCATAGAGCCCCGCAGGGGCTGGAGAGAGAGCATCTCTCAACCCCCCAGCTGATGGCCGCCATGGAGGACCCAGCAATTTCGATGTTGCGGGATGCGGATCTTCTACACGGTCCCTACTTCGACGTTGAACGTCGAAGTAGGGTGCTATTCTGATCCCCTCATGAGGTTAGTGACTTTGACGTCTCGCTGCCTAACGTCGAAGTTAACTTCGAAATAGCGCCCGACGCGTGTAGCCGCGACGGGCGCTATTTCGAAGTTAGTGCCGCTACTTCGAAGTAGCGTGCACGTGTAGACACAGCTAACATAACATATTGCACTTCCAAATATGTCAGATATCCCTGATGTTGCAGATTACATAACTATCATGAAAAATTCTTTTTACTTGCAGCGGCTGAGAAAAAGTACGGAAGGTCATGAATGTGACACTGAATATCCCAACTTTAATGATGTTTTCACAACTTTTCCGCAAGAAAGACCAGAACTATAATAATTGGGCTCATACAACCAGTTCCCTGAAGTACTGTAAGCAAACCAGAGCCAATAATAAGCATGGTTATTATTTAATACTTATATTGCATTAGCACCTAGGAGTTACTTTATAGTTCTAAACTTATAAGAAGGGATTTTTATTTGAGAAAATACTATATGAAGCCCCTAAATACAACATTTTTCAAAGTGATTATTTGACCATAATATATAGCAACTCTATTAGTAAGCATGATGTGTGCAAAGTCTAGATAAATAGATGATTCCCGACCCAAGGACCCTGACTCTTCAGTAGATATTGTATTATTAATAATTATTTTTGAACACCAAAATGTGCTAGCTGCCTGAGAAAAACAAGACTGATTCTCACCCAAAGAGCTTAAAGTCTGAGGCTACATCTACACTACAGCAATCTGCCGAGAGAAGTTACTGTAGGAAGAGATCTTCCAGCAAAACTTCTGTCAACACATCACGACCACCCAGAAGAGTGGATCGAAAGAGAAATCCACTGTCAACAAAGAGTGGCCAGACTGTCTGGCCACTCTCTTGACAGAACAGCCATTCGGAAACTCAGCAAACAGGGCTCCACGGTGAACCAGAAGCCCTATATATTGACAGAGGGCACCCTGAAGTATCTACACAGCTTTTCTGTCGACAGAAACTGTCAACAAAGGCATTATTCCTCATCGCGGAGAGGCAGAAAGCTGTTGGCGGAAGTGCTGAGTTTTGTCGACAGACTGTTGCCTAAATGCATTTTGTGTGTAGACGTGCCAAACGTTTTGTCAATAAAACTCCAGTTTTGCCAACAAAACTCTCTAGTGTAGATGTAGCCTGAATGTTCTGTATGATATATCACACAACTCAGAGACAGACTGCATCAGACAAGGGATGATCCAGACTTCCACAAAGCAAGTCTATGAGGTTGTTATTTTTGCAAGTTAAACAGCAGTGAAATAGTATGGAGTGTAATTTAGAAGTAGGAACTAGGAGGAATCGGAAGGCATTTGCATGGCACTTAGGAGAAGGGAGGACATTTGGAAAAGCAAAGGATGTATTTGTGGGAGAAAACTGAAAAGAGGACATTAATGGCTTTTTATTTGTAGTATATAAGCCATTATGCCCTCGTGTTGTGAGCTGGTGGATGGTGTAGTACTTACATCTGTTAGATGGCAACCATTCTTTTCATTTTCTTAGGATAAAGCATTGAAAAAATGTGAATGACTTAGGTTTAATTGCTTTCATAACTTGTTTTACTGAAAGTGTTACACAGGTAGCTAAATCATCTTATAGTCTGTGTATTTGTTTAGATGAGAGTAAGTATCCTTCCTTGGTGTGTTCAACAAGTAGACAAGGCATGTTTTCACTGAGGGACCTTCTGTCTTTTATGTAACTGCTACATATTCCTGTGGAGAACAAATGAGATAGTTTTTGGTGAGTTTTTGGTCTTCTTTTGTTTACGACGTAGCCCTTACCTGTACAAGAAGCCACATAAATCCTGGATACAATATACTATTGGAGACTTCTGGACAGAGAGATTATTAAATACAGGGCTTGTTCTTTCTGTGGATATGCTAGCAGCTGTCTTTAGTTACAGTATATTTCTAATACCAAAGGAGAGTAAATCAAACTGAGCAGTCACATTTAGAACACATTCTTTTCCTGTAGGCATGTGGAGCATGTTTCCTTTGAACTGCAGACCAGTCTTCTGACAGATTTTCAGTACATTTTGTTGCAACACGTTGGCTGACAGGAGACTGGGAGCGTAAGGGTTTAGAGACTGATCAAAAGCTCATAGAAATCAGGAGCCAGAGCAAGGTGGAGGCAGACTTTCCACCGACTTACACAGGTTTTAGATCAAATTTCCCTTTTGAGCTGTGGGGTTTGCTCATCCCTCTCTTATGTGTTTGGTTCTTTTAGTTATTCTTTGCTTTCTAAGGATAGTCAGTGGGCCTGTCCCTCTCAACCATTTCTATTATTGTTCTTGTTTTGTAACGTGAAGGACAGAGAGCTCTCATGTGCTGGAAGATTGAAACTTTATAAAATGAACAGTGAGCTACTGATTTTTTTGAATTGGATACATAGGTTAAAAAAGAAAGTAAAATGCCTATGAAAACACGATGGGTAAAAATCTGAGATGTGTGCAAATGCAGAACTTGTAAAATCAAATGAGTTGCAGTGACCTAGTCCAAAAGTAAATTTGCCTTAAGAAGTTAACAACCTGGACAAAATGCATGCTAGAAACTGCTATAGGCCAATGTAGACCAAAGAAAGGTTCTGTGGCACCTTATAGACTAACAGAAAAGTTTTGAGCATGAGCTTTCGTGAGCACAGACTCACTTCATCAGATGCATCTGATGAAGTGAGTCTGTGCTCACGAAAGCTCATGCTCAAAACTTTTCTGTTAGTCTATAAGGTGCCACAGGACCCTTCGTTGCTGTTACAGATCCAGACTAACACGGCTACCCCTCCGATACAAGGAAAGGTTGTGTCACCACCTGCCTTGTAATCCGGAGTGCCTCACAATGTCTTGCTGCTGTAGGTCCTAACATGAGAAGCTTACAACCAGCCCACAAACATGCAGATCACAATGTGAGTGCCCATGCACTATGCAGCCCTGCTTCAGCCACTCCGACTCCAGCGCCCTATCTTCCACCAACAGTCCCACTCCAGTTTCCAGCAGCCTCGGTTATTACTTGCAGGATGATCTCAAGACGATCCTTGTCCTAAATATTTCCCAAACCCTTTGTTTTGTGATCATCATTATCATCATCATCAACAACAACAACCACATGGGCTCAGCACCCGTTGATGTCTGATGCCTCTCTCACTATTTCCTTCCATCTTTCCCTATCCAGTGCAGAGTGGCTTAGTTTCTGTAGACTAGTGCCACCCCAATCTACTACATCATCTACCCATTCTCTGTGGGGTCTGCCTCTCCTATTTGAACCATCCATTATTCTGTAAATATGCTCAAATAGCTGTAACTTCTGTTGTACAACCTGCAGTAGGTTCTCTTTTGTTCTGTGATGTCTAGTCACATTCTGGGCAGTTCAGAGAAATAAGGTTTGTTTGTTCTTCTGAAGACATAAAATGAACCACTTGACACATCAGCTGGAATTAGCATTCACTTCCATTAAAACACAACACTAGTGATTTAGACCACTTGCAACACAACTGTATTGAAAAAAGAGAGGAGTTAAGTGGCTTAAAGTAAAAGAGATAATGTTTGCAAAGGCTACATGCAGAAAAAGGGGAAATTAATCTAACAATCTGAAACTTGAAGTCTAGCAAAGTGAAGGCTTTGATCATAATGGCTACGTCTACACATGCACGCTACATCGAAATAGTCTATTTCGATGAATAACATCTACACGTCCTCCAGGGCTGGCAACGTCGACGTTCAACTTCGACGTTGGGCAGCACCACATCGAAATAGGCGCTGCGAGGGAACGTCTACGTGCCAAAGTAGCACACATCGAAATAAGGGTGCCAGGAACAGCTGCAGACAGGGTCACAGGGCGGACTCAACAGCAAGCCGCTCCCTTAAAGGGCCCCTCCCAGACACAGTTGCACTAAACAACACAAGATCCACAGAGCCGACAACTGGTTGCAGACCCTGTGCATGCAGCATGGATCCCCAGCTGCGGCAGCAGCAGCCAGAAGCCCTGGGCTAAGGGCTGCTGCACACAATGACCATAGAGCCCCGCAGGGGCTGGAGAGAGAGCATCTCTCAACCCCTCAGCTGATGGCTGCCATGGCGGACCCCGCTATTTTGATGGTGTGGGATGCAGATCGTCTACACGTGCCCTACTTCGACGTTCAACTTCGAAGTAGGGCGCTATTCCCATCCCCTCATGGGGTTAGCGACTTCGACGTCCCGCCACCTAATGTCGATTTCAACTTCGAAATAGCGCCCAACACGTGTAGCCGTGACGGGCGCTATTTCGAAGTTGGCGCCACTACTTTGAAGTAGCGTGCACGTGTAGACACGGCCAATATGTTCTCACCTCTATTTAGTTTTGAGAGCCTTCTCCCCACAATTTGGGTGAAGGACCCACCTTCATGAGCTTGCAAAAATTCTGTTCTGTTGGGTCTGTCTAAGTGATAGTTTTCAAAGATAGCTTCTGTCCTTACTTATCTCTTCCAAAGGCCAGTGACTTTTGAGTTTCAGAGGCAGGTTGAACTCCTGCTGTTCTTCCCTTCCTAAGGACTACTTGTCACCCTCCATGTAAATGAGGCTTCCAGTGTCTTCATTCCACCATGCATAATTTACATGGGAAACAGGTGAATATCTGCCTTATGCCTTGCGTGTGTGTGTGTAGAGGAGGGAGCCTATTTATCTCAGTTTAGCCACAGAATTTAAATTATAAAATTTTTAATCCCTATAGCCTCATATAGTCTTAATACATACATTTCACAATATTAATCACCAGTAGGTCATCAGCTTTTAGAAAAGACCTCTCTGTATATATTGATAATATAGAAACATTGCACCCAATCCCTTGATTCAGATGCTTCACACTTGAGGTTCAAACCCGTCTTTATAAACCAGAAAGCCTTTGAAATGGATTTTTCAGTGTATTGTTTATATTACTTCATTTTTTTTAAAAATAAAGGAAAAAATCCGATTCAAATTTTAAATAAATCTAAATGAAGAGATACACACATATAAACAAAGCAACAGTAGAACACAAACTAAAACAAGTCTGCTTTTCTAACGTACTGTTGATAATAGTGCTTCCCAAGAAATTGGAAACTGAAAAGGTAACTAAGTTTAGTTTTAAAAATCTGAATTGGAATCTGATACAACAAAAATCTAATTAAAAGCCCTAGGAGGAACTGTAAACATCCTTATATTGTCCTTCACTCAAACTACAATTTCCTGAAATATATGGCCCCCTTTCATCTCGAGAGACAGTGGTTAGCAGTGGTGGTGAGGATCTATCGGCAGTCTTAGTCTGCAGCTTCTCTCATGGCTTATCTGTCCAATATTGGATTTGCACGGTTGACTGCAATAACTGCATGTCAGTCTATTTCCGAATTCCTGAGTCTGAGAACTTTCCCTTCTAAGACAAAGTTCTTTTGCGTGGCTTGCACATGTACTATCGAAAGATGATGTGCCCTGTCGTAGCAGTCTTCGCCAGGTATTGCAATTTGATGATGTAGATTCCCAGGATTTTGGATCGACGTTGAATTTTTTAATGGTATTTTTGTATGTATTCTTGCATCTTAGCTTTGATCTTCCTCTTGTTCTCAACCCACATAACAGTTCACTGAAGAGGATTTCTTTGGGAAGATGTTCATCACCCATTCTTCTCACATGACCAAGCCAACGTAGTCTTCTCCTGTTGAGGATCACTATAAGGCTGCATATGCCAGATCTTGACAGGACATCTGCATTTGAAACTTTATCTTGCCAACTGATATTCCTAATTCTGCGAAGGCAGCGAAGATGAAAGCTGTTCAGTTTTTTCTCCTGGTTTGAGTAGGTGGTCCATGCCTCAGAACCATATAGCAGGATACTCAATAGACATGCCTGGTAGATTATTATCTTTGTTTTCAGTGTCAGCTTAGGATTGTTCCATGCATATTTCATAAGTCTGCCAAAAATAGCAGCTGCCTTCCCAATTCTGATGTTCAGTTCTTCATCGATGGATAGGTTTGTGCTGACCATAGATCCAAGGTAACAGAATTGCTGAACTACATCTAATGGGATGTTATCCAGAATGACGTTGGGATGCTGAGGTATACCTTGAGTGAATACAATGGTTTTCTTCATGGTTATGTTCAAGGAAAACAACTTGCATGTTCTGGACTGTAGCATGTCTTCATTATGAGTGACGAGAGCTGTATTATCTGTGAAGAGAAATTCCCAAATGAGGACTTTCTTGACCTTAGTTTTGGCCTTGAGTCATGCCAGGTTGTAGAGAGAGCCATCTAATCTTGTGTGGAGAAATTCTTCACTGTATGAGTTTTGAAATGTGCAATTTAGAAGAACTGAGAAGAATATGCTGAAGAGGGCAGGGACAAAAACACACCCTTGTTTGACTCCACTGTTCATTGCAAATGGTTCCAATGTACATCCATCATATTGCACTGTTGCTTTCATGTTTTCATGAGAGGATGTTATTAGCTTGAGTAGGGTCAGTGGGCAGTCAGCCTTGGTTAATACTCTGCATAGGCCTTATCTACTAACTTCATCAAACACCTTTGTTAAGTCCACAAATGTTATGAATAACAACTTTCCTTGTTCTCTGCCTTTTTCCTGTAGCTGTCAAAGAGAGAAAATCATGTCCATTGTTGACTTGCCAGCCCTGAAGTCACATTGTGTTTCTGGATAGACTCAATCTGAGTGTTTTTACAGGTGTTTCAGAATGACACGGGCAAATGCTTTGCCTGTGATGCTCAGTAACGAGATGCCTCTGCAGTTGTTGCAGTCACTCTTCTCACCTTTATTTTTATAGAGCGTGATGATGTTTGCATCCTTCATGTTGTGTGGGACACCTCCTGATCTCCAACATTTTAGGAGTAAATCATAGAGGAAGGGAAAGAGCACAGCCTTGTTTGCCCTCAGGACTTCAGCTGGTAGTCTGTCATTTCATGGTGCTTTTCCATTAGACACAGCATCAAGAGCTTGAGAACGTTTCTCCTCTATAGGCTTTGCATCTAGCTCAGACATTTCTGGAAGGGTTGGGATGAGGTTGTCAAATTCAGGTTGCAGTGTACACTCCTTGGAATAAAGACATGAATAATGTTCCATCCATCTGGACATCTGCAGCCTTTTGTTTGTGATCCCCTGTCCCTTTAAATGCTTCAGTGGGATGACTTTGGTTATGTTTGGTCCAAGTGCTTTCTTCAGTCCATCATACATAATTTTCAGGTCATCCAAATCAGACCCCTTTTGAATATTAGAACACAGATCAGCCCAATTCTTGTTCGCACTCTGCCTGGATTCTCTTTGAAGAACAGATCTTGCATGTTGAAGTTGATCTCTTGTGCTTTGAGATGGGTTCTTTATGTTATTCAGATCCTTATGTTTTTCTTCAAGAAGAGGCCTAAGAATGTCCGCTTTGTCATCAATCTAGTCTTTGTTGGAGAATTTATGTGTTCCAAAGGCAGATTTGGTACAATCTTATATTGCATCTCTCAGCATGGACCATGTTTCATCAACAGTTTGTAAGCCAGGTTTGTGTTCCATTTTGTGAGTGAGATCATCTACAAAGACAGAGCATTTCAGCACATCTCTGGTACTGAGGGTATTGATCTTTGGCTTACTGAATTCCTTTGTCATATAGAGTTTCTTTGGAATGATTTTCACTCTGCTGATGATCAAGGAGCGAGTGATCAGTGTCACAATCTGCACTGTGGTACATGAGTGTAAATTTGGTGGCCTTGAGATGTTTCCTGCATACCAACACAAGGTCAAGTTGATGCCGTGACCACATCTGGGTTGGCACCGTGAAACCTTGTGACACTCTTTCAGGTTAAAGAAAGTATTAGTGATCCAGAGCTAATTCTGAGAGCTGAATTTGAGAAGGCTTTGACCATTTTCGTTCATTTTCCCAATACCATGATGACTCAGGCAGACGGGCCAGGACCGGTGGTCATGTCAAACTCTTGCATTGAAGTCGCCAAGGACATACAGTTGTTTACCAGTTGGAAAGGAGTCAATAACTTTCTGAGGAGTATAATGAAAGTGGTCCTTGTCTTCGGTGCATGACGCCAATGTGGGTGCATAAGCACTGATGATGTTGACATATCCTGACTTTGTACAGAGCTTCAAGGACATAATACATTCTGATTCAGCTGTGGGTGTATTGATAGATTTTAGCTAGGGGGAGAGGTAGATATGTTGGAGGGTAGAGAGAGAATCCAGAGGGACCTGGATAAATTGGAGGACTGGGCCAAAAGAAATCTGATGCGGTTCAATAAGCAGAAGTGTAGAATCCTGCACCTGGGGGCGGAAGAATCCCAAACATTGTTACAGGCTGGGGACCGACTGGCTCAGCAGCAGTATGATAGAAAGGGACCTAGGGGTTATGGTGGATGAAAGGCTGGATATGAGTAAACAGTGTGCCTTTGTAGCCAAGAAAGCTAACGGCATTATGGGGTGCATTAGGAGGAGCATTTCGAGCAGATCTAGGGATGTAGTTATTACTCTTTATTCGGCACTGGTGAGGCCACATCTGGAATATTGTGTCCAGTTTTGGGCTCCCCAGTATAAAAAGGATGTGGATTTGCTAGAGCAGGTTCAGCGAAGGGCAACAAAAATGATTGAGGGTCTGGAGCACAAGATCTATGAGGATAGGCTGAGGAATTTGGGCTTGTTTAGTTTACAGAAGAGAAGACTTAGAGGTGATTTAATAGTAGCCTTCAACTTCCTGAAGGGGAGCTCTAAAGAGGAGGGTGAGAAATTGTTCTCAGTGGTGTCAGATGGCAGAACAAGGAGGAATGGTCAGAAGTTGAAGAGGGAAAGGTGTAGGTTAGCTTTAGGAAAAACTTCTTCACCAGGCAGGTGGTGAAGCATTGGAATGCGTTGCCTAGAGAGGTGGTGGATTTTTCATCCCTTGAAGTTTTTAAGTCCTGGCTGGACAAGGTCCTGGCTGGGATGACTTAGTAGGGGTTGATCCTGCTTGAAGCAGGGGGCTGGACTAGATGACCTTCTGAGGTCCCTTCCAGCCCTATGATTCTGTGATTCTGTGATTGTTTCGAACAGCCAATCCAACTCCATAGAGGCCGTGTTCCTCTGAACTCAAGCCCTTCTAGAAGAAAGTGTAGTTGGTTTCTTTCACTGACCCAGCATCTGCCTTCCTCGTTTCCTGGGTAGCAGCAATGTCGACATTCAGTTTGTGTAGCTGTTGATCTATGGCTGCTGTTTTGCGTATTAAGTCCATGTTCATAAGCTCATGGCAGATTCAAGTCCCAGACACATGGTCTACACATGCCAGCTACTGAGACAGAGGCAAGTTGATTTATTATTTCATTTTATGGTGGGTACATCATTTACACCTACTTTTTGAGTTTTGGTCTATCCCTATGTGCCCAATGAGGAAGGCAGATGTGGCATGTCAGCACCTTATTGATAGGGTGCTGCCCAGCTTGAGGTGGGTGGTAGCTGACCAGTGGAGCACAATGACTCCTCCCACCGATGAAAGTGACCCAGGGCATCCTCCTCTTCACCAGTTGAGGAGGGCTTATAGCCTGTAAATGCCACTTCCCCTCTTGTTTCCATGCTCTCAGTGAGGGTGGAGTGTCCTCTCCATTTGGCACCATCTTACACACTCCATTGCCCGGGTTAGTGTTTGGAGCAAGTGCATTACCCAAGTGGCACTATCCCCCTCTTGGTCACCCCAGTCGAATCCAAAGGAAAGACAGAAGTCAGTATGTTTGGAACTAAGGTGACTGCAAGGAGATGCCAGAAAGTAGGTGTGATGAATCCTCCCTGCTAACCATCTTAGGGTCTCCACTCTGGATTGTCTGTCTGGGTTTACTCCCATAGCCTTTGGATCTCCTGAACAAGGCAGTGTGGAATTTTCTGAGAGGCTTGTCTTCCCTGGGGTGACATGAGGAGTCACGCTTCCTTGGATATCAGTGACCAAATCATGGTTCATATGCTACTTGGATTCTCCAAAATAATCCAAGGACCCAAGTATCCCAGACCCTCATCTCATGCAGAATGAGGGGGCAGTAGCCTTATCTGGTGGTGGGCTAAATACACTATGCCATAACATTGTCATTGGGCACTTGTGATTTTTTGGCTGGGACAAAGGATGCTACCCAATGCCCCTTCACACCCTGGTAAAGTTACCTCTGCTGTTCCGTGGCTGAATATTTGCATGACAAAGCACACTTAATTTGCAGCAAATCTCATAGGAGAGGCCCCCTCCTATCCACCATCTAGAGACACCCCGGTCAGCATGCAGCTCTGCTCTCCCAGCCCTGCGCATGGCCTGGCCCGCTGCCCCTGTCCACAGCACCCTCATGCCCAGCCTGACCCCGACATCCCCCTCAGCTCTACCAATCGTCAAACCATGCCCCCTGCCCGACAGCCCCGCATTGTTCCTGATCTCCACAGACCAACCTGGCTCCTACCTGGCTCGATCCTCCCCATCACCACCCACTCCCCTGTCACTGAGCTCCCCTCCCTGGCCTGCACCCCCCCCCACAACCTCTGGCCTGGCCCGCTCCCAACACACATCCCCACCTGCCACGCTGAGTTAAAGGGCTACAAACTGATGCAGCCTAGAGGAGCCACCATCTCCCCCCTGGAGCCAGCACATGTATGTGCGGTGACCCCTCCAGCTATGCATGGTGACGCTGGTCCCACCACACACTGGGGCAGCTGCAGCCACATGTCGCGAAGCAGCTCTGGCCGTGCGGCAGGGTGCCCGCAGCCATGCAGTCAGGTGCCTCTGGCCACAGCCCGCAGCTCCCCTCGCACGCCCCAGCCTGGCCCACTCCCAACACCCCCAACCTACAACCTGCCCACGCCCCCTGGCCTGGTCTGCTCCCAACACCCACCCGGCCCAGTCCCCAAACCCCACCAGCCTGCTGCTCCCTGCACCCCCCCTCCAGGTACCCCTGGTGTAGCCCAGAGCAGCTGCCACCTCCTCCACCAGAGCCACCATCTTAAACCATATTATCAATTCTGAAATGCAGGGTAGATAATATGGAGCCTGCCTCAACTGTAAGCTTAAAATTTGAGGTTTTTCTACTGAGGAAAAGAAAAAAAGAATTTCAGCTTTACAAGGCCATGGGCAATTATTTGCTTGTAACTTTGTCGGGTCCTGAGATATTGATATATGTGGAAAACCTTGGACTCTTTCTTCCCTCCCGCTTCCCACAGGGTTCAGGATTTAGTTGTCTCCCATCAGACTGCTTCCATGGGTTCCCCTGAATTTATGTTTATTATCTGTGACCTGTCCATGCCTTTTACTAAAAATAACCCTTGACAAAATCTTAACCTTAGTAATCACTTTTCTGTTCCTCTCAGCTCTGACTCTGTACAGGTGGACTCACGGTATGTAAGGCAGCCTGGCTTTATAGTCAAAAGGGTATGAAAATACAGGTGAACCGTGTTAAAACTCCAAGACTTCTCCAGTTTTTTTGCAAGGTGCAGCATATACTGAACAGATGGATTCATGGAATGTAAGATTTTTAAAAAATCTTATGACCAGGAATTTTACCAAAATGAACTAGAAATTTGGTAGGACCCTGGGTATTGGATGATGGAGGTCTGCAAGGAGAAGCACCTAGAACCAGCTAGAGAAAAGCAGCTAAAATATGCGGACATCATTAGAAGTTCTGGAAACATGGCTCAGAAAGAGCAGGGAAAAAAGGCATTTTGAACAGAGTACGGTCTGGAAAGAGGCTTGCAGACATGAACAAAGAAATTACTGTTGTTGTTGACTTCCCATTACTTCTGTCAATATAACCTTAGTTTAAGAATAGATAGTTGGGCAACAAAATGGCAAATAATTTTAATGTTGATAAATGAAAAAATAATCCCAAATATACATACAAAACTAGAGAGCTAAGGGTAATGATATGGGTTAGGCACATCCCTTCCAAAATGCTACTGAAGTTGCACTTGTCATGAAGTGTCAAGATTAAGTGCCTACTCTTTTACTTTGAACTTGCATTAGGAATGTTATCAAAGCTAACAGGGCATTAATTCTGACTTGCTTTCAGAGACTTTCTTCAATGACAAAGTAGTAAAGCAGAATGACCCCACTTTTAGAGCACAGGTCTAGGAATCAGAAAAGTTGGGTTTCATGTCCAACTCTGCCAGTGAATTTCTGTGCAATTACATCAACCTACATAACCTCACAGCCCTTCGTTTATCTTGTCTGTGATAGTTTGATAGTGACACAGCATTGGTAGAAGAGAGGAGGTGAAGAGCTCACAAGTCAGGTGAACCATAAACCTATTTCATTTCCAATCCAGCATACGAAAGTCCATCAAAAATAGACCCCATGTCACATATGTAGTACCATAATCACCTTAGTATAGTAAAGCAGTTCAGTTTTTCTCTATAACATGAGGTAGGTATTCAAGCCATATTTAATACAGCTATAAATACTCTCATCTCATCTCTATCCCATAATCCCTTTTGAGGGTTTTTGGGACACCGCAGATGACTTCCTGATCAACTCACTCCACCTCATCCTGTCCTGTGCAGCTCTCTGTAACTCACTCACATTCAGGTTTGTCCACTCTTTGATGTTATCTTCCCATCTCTTCTTTTGCCTGCGTTTCCTTCTACCACCAGGTACTGTGCCTTGCAAGATGGTCTTTGAAAGGCCTCATGATCTGATAACGTGGCCGTACCATCTGAGCTTGCGCTTCTGCACCACAGTGAGCAGGTCGTCATGTGGGCCTATGATGTGCCTGATCCTATGTCGTACTTCTTTGTTTGTGACATGCTCAATATAAGAGATGCCCAAAAGCCTCCTACAGCATCTCATCTCCATACTTTGGATCTTTTTCTGCAATTCTGCTGTAAGGGTCCATGTTTTGCAAGCGGACAAGAACACTGAGATGACCAGTGAGCGCATCAATCTTACTTTCGATCTCAGACTGAGAGCTTGTCCATTCACCATTATATCCCTATTGATGCCATTGGTGTTACTGGTCATCAGTTTTGTCTTTTCTGCATTTATCTCCATTCCATAGGCTTTCAAGGTGGTATCCAGCCATTCTACCAAGCTGGCAAGTTCCTCTTCTCCTCCAGCTAATCCGTCTATATCGTCAGTGAAGCAAAGGTTGGTGATTATTCTGCCCCCTATGCTGACAGTTCCTTCATGGTCTTCCAAGGCATCAATCATGATGCGCTTCAGAAAGATGTTGAAAAGCGTGGGGAAGAGCAGACAACCCTGACGGACGCCCACTGTTGTTCTGAACCAGCTTCCAATGGTACCGTTGTGGAAAACTGCACTGGTGGCATTGTCATACAGATGTTCAACAACTCAGACAAGACTGGGGCTGATGTTGTACTTTCTCATGGTGGCCCATAATGCTGCCTGCCAAACGCTGTCAACGGCCTTTTTGAAGTCTACAAAAACACGTACATAATCATCTTAGTATAGTAAAGCAGTTCAGTTTTTCTCTATAACATGAGGTAGGTATTCAAGCCATATTTAATACAGCTATAAATACTAGTAGAGCACAAAAGCATTGGTTATGGCAACATGGCCTTGTCTCTACACATCCTGTTCTTCTGAGGCAATGCAAACTATCTGCTGTACCCTGAAACAAGTGTGATATCTAATTCCAGTCATATAAACATGCAGCGGAAAAGTACTGTTCCTTGACATTAAAGTCCTGCAGTAAAACAATGGCAATTTACACCTACTGTGATAAACTTATCATCAAAATGAAAAAACAATACAATGGGTAAAATCCTGACCCCCACCTCCACTGAAGTCTGTGGGACTTTTGTCAGTGGTCTAAGTAGAGTCAGGATTTCACATGGTATATTATATATATGTCAATGTGCAGTGCGTCTATAAATACGACCAAGATTTTCAAGAGTGATTCATGATTGGTGCCTCAGTGTCTGGGCGCCCAGCCTGAGATACCTCCAAAAGGCCTGAATTTTAGAAAGTTGGTGTTTTGAACCAGTAAAAGGTCTCTAGTCACTTAAAAACCATTGCCAGTCCATGGATCTTAGGAGTATTTGAGAGGGATCATGAATATTAAATTAAAAAAAAAAACATTGAAAGTACAGTACAGTACAGTTCCAAGCCATCTTGTTGATCTCTGCTGTTGTTGCCTCATTTTTCACTTAACGAGTATCATGGGCTTAGTCCAGAATTCTAAAAATTCAGGACTGTCCTAGAAAGTTCAACGGCAACTATGACAGGCACAAAACAATAAGGGAGAGACTCATATCCCAGAATAATTGCTGCAGCCTACGAAACAATATCCTTTGAATTTTCCTTAAAAATCCAGTGTAATCCAGGTACATGCTGATTCTTTGACCTGAAACTTGAATATGACATCTGCCTTAGATGCCGTATTCTGCATCCATGAAGACTTTGGTCTGAAGGTGTTTCAACTGTGGGAAGACTGATTCATGGCATACCATAATATCCTAGTAAAAGTAGAAACTAATTCTGTTGAATTGGGTGCCACAAGGATACTTTAACTACAAATTAAGAGTTGAGGGAGTGGCAATATGGCCATTTGTTTTCTAAATCTGGTTTAAAGGCCAGCCTAACAAAAATGAAGGAGTTCTACATTATAAAAATTACCTAGCTGTTTAATAGGATTCACATAGGACTAAGCAGTCAATATGTGGAATCTGAAAGAGAAATAGACCTCAGTTTCACAGTTACCAAATAGTAGCATTAATAATTTACCAGATTCCAAAAAATATACTATCACTTGCTGTTTTTTGGCTTTTGACAAATTCTGAGTTTCTTAACTAGTTTACAATTCTGCTGAGCAGAGAAACACAGCCACAAGAGCAATTAAGGTTTGCCACATCAACTTCCATCTGCCTGAAATGCCCTTTAACTTTCAATTCAGTTATTGATTCCCATGGAATGTTGAATTGCTTGTGCAATAATTCCACGTGTTTGATCACAGTCGTTTAATTCCCCTTGAACAAGAATTCAGACAATAAATAGAATTCTGCTGGATGAGGTCTTGGTCTACAGTGTAGATGATGTACCTTCCAATGTTTCAGAATTAAAAACCTTGAAAGCTCTCCAACGCCTTCGTTCTTTTCTTCTGTGTATTATCACCCCCTGGGCAATATTGCCTTTTCAAACCGGTTCAGCTACCTTGTTTATGCTGCAGACTCACAAATCTTCCTCACAGCTGCTGACCTGTTTCCTGCCAGCTAATCCCTTACTCAATCTACTTCTGACACTTCCTACAGGATGCCCTGATGACAATTTAAATTTTAAAATAATTGAATTAAAAATAATTTCTGAAGCCCTCTGAGGGATGGTAAGGTGAGCAATGAGTAATTTGGCCTTTAAGCAACACTTCACTTGGATTACAATATAGTCAAGAAGTACATCTCTTATTACCTAACCCCTCAATCAGCAGCTTCTTCACTTAGTTGGTTTTGTGTAGGGTTTGTGGAGGAATGGGTCTTCAGATGCACATGATGGCTTTGCAGATCAGGTAAGAAAAGGTTATTAGATGCCTAGGAAAAACATGGAAGACTGTGAATAAGGTTGTACTGTTCAGCGACTGGAAAAGTTTTTCTTTCCCCCTACTCCTCCAGATATTGGTTATCATCTTTTAGGGGTTTTGCCATTTTCATGTCATATCTATTGTGATCCACTTGCAGGTCAAGACTACAGCTGGTCAAGGGGAAAAAGCCTGCAAAAAATTCCTAATATTTGTTTGGCCAGGTTTGAAATGGACCCATAGTGCTGGCTTTTTTTTAAATTTTAGTTGAAACCATTACTGAAAAAAATTCCTTTGGTAACTGGAAAATACTATTTTTTTTTCTTTTTTAGAAACATTACATGATTTTCACATTTTGCATATTTAAAGATAACTTTTCAACTCATTTCTTTTTCAGATAAACTTTGACCACTTCTTGCTATGAGCCCATTTCAGAAATGTGGCATTAGGTCATCAAACCAGGGTAAATAGTGTATCTAATGGACTGTGATCCAGATGCATAGTTCCAGTCCCGGCCCTGACTTGCTGCGTGGCCTTTGGCCTTCAGCAGCTGTAAAATGTACATAGTGATATTTGCCTATACCAGACAGTTGTTTTGACGTTTTAGTAAAAGATTATTCTAAAATGCTATCTGAAGAATGACGCATTTTAAAGCCAGTCATTGGAAGGGGTGGGAAAGGAATTTGTAAGAGCTGGGCATCGGTCTTCTATTCATCACTTCTTAGTTGTTTTAGAAATAAAGGAATGTTCATGTGCAAGGGGCTTTTACATTTCCCCCATATGACACATGTTCAACCCTCTAACATTTTGCAAAAATGTAGTGTATGAATATGCATTTTTCCTGAGATGATCCTCTCAGATCCCTTCATTATCTCTCCTTATTCCATCCCCATCATTGTAGGAGCCCACATCTTCTCTGATCTCACTCTGGATCCTTCTCAAGGATAAGCATGTCCTCAAGAAAATAGAAGGCCTTGCCCAAAGTGTTCATTCAAGAGTCTTCCAGTAACTTTGCTGAAGAGCATGCGCCTTTGCTGGCTTTATAAGCTTTGTGACATAGCTATAGTACATATTCGTAGAGTAAAAACTCCAGTATGTCTTCCTCTTCAGATCAAACCTAATTTCTCCTGAAACTGAAGTGAGTGCAGACTTAATCCTTTGAATGATTTCCCTATGCCATAATGAATCCTAGCTAATTAGCACTATTTGCAGACGAGAAAACACAACTCAAGCACATGCTTCCACTTAAACTTCGCACTTGTAACAGTTGTTATATTCTCATTTTCCGTTGCCCCACTCACAAAACAAAACAAACATAAAACCCTGGACAAATATATGAATGTGCTAACTATATTTGCTTAAAAGCATATTTTTTAAGAGTGTAGACCTATGGAAATTATTTAAATATATTTGGACTTGAGAATGCACCCCATATTAGCAGTAATTAATACCATTCCAGGACATTCAAACTGAATGAATACAGTAAAGTTTCTAAGTAGCAGACCTGGGAATACTTAACCCATGTCTCAGCTGCTCCTCATTATAGAGGGCAAACCTACATGTTGGATTCTAATTTATTCATTCTACACAGTCCTTGTTTTTTTTTTCTCCCACTCTTTAATGTCCTAACATCCTTGTGGCAAAGTATAAAATTGAGAGTTTATTTAAACGGAGACATGATCCAAGGAACCTGTGGAATTTACAGCTGATTGTGGTTGTAATGATGTCTATTATGGAGCATCAGCCTCACCGCTAAGGCTGTAACAGCATTTCTCCTTTCAACTCAATTCCCTCTCCCATTTTGAGATTTTCTTTGTAAAGTAATGGCAGCCTTAAAATCTGTAAGTGGGGCTGAGGTAGGAAGTGAATTGGACAAGGGATTTAAGAAGTATGAGGCATTCAGCTGAGTTCAAAAAGTCTTCTACTTTTGCGTAAGGTACAAAACACTGCTAGACACAAGGCACAGCTAGAACTTCCATTGTAGCCTTAGGGATTGTAATGTGCCTATAGGCCTATGATAGAACTTTTCCTGTACTGTAGGCCATCAATTTGCAACATGATCTCAGGCTGAGAGATTGGAGTACTACAAATCTCTAACTCCTCTTTCTTGTTCTCTTTCCCATCAAATTATCTCTATTCTAGATATTTCTACTTGCATGCTTCATTAAATGGCAGCATTAGTGTGTGTTGGCTGTTTGCAATTATATTGGTTAAAATATTTTAATGCACCTAAGTCCCATTTTCAAAAATGATGAAGGCACTTAGAAGCCTAAGGGTAACATTTTCAAAAGCACCCAATGACTAAGGATCCTTACTCTGTTTTTAAATGTGGACTTTTATACAATTTTATGCCCCTTTGAAAATGGGATTTAATGCATAGAAATATTCCAAAAGCACCTGAGTGACATTTTGTTTTACTTACAGATTACTTTAAAAATGTAAGAGTGGCTATTGGAAACTGATCCCTACTATGTGACAAGCTTGATAACTTAGCAGGATACCCTGGCCAAATATCAGGTGACTGGGGATTAGAAATTAAGGCGAGTCTTGGATCAGCACTCAAGTGTACTATAGCTGATTTAACTCAGCCATCAGTCTAAATGATTACAGTAGTCCTTTGCTGCTTCATAATCTATGAAATTGAAAGGGACTGCTCGAACGTCAGGGAATGGGACCCAGAGAACTGCCTTTCACAGTCTGTATGAAGTGTGGTCTGTTTCACACGGTGGTGCATGCTGCCTTCATCGCCAAATTGTTCTGATTTTTGGTTTAAATACCTCATGGGAACCAGAGGGGGCTATTTCAGCTGGGAGAGAGAGTGCAAGTGGAAAGCAGCATACTCTGTTGTAGTCATTCTAATAAAAACGTATGCTACTTCACAGGAGCAGGTGTCATAGGAAAGAGAGTCCAAGCAAGGGGGCAATTCTTTAAAATAAAGGTAAGTACAGTTTCTCTAAACTGAGTCTTCATTGAACGAATGAGTTCTTGGGGATTTTGAAGAGAAAAAAAAGCTTGCTTGCAAGAGTAGATTCTCCAAGGTCTGACAGCACTAAGTAATAGAGCCCTGCAAGTCTGCAGATATCTGTTTTATATCTGCATCCACAAGGATGTGGATATTAGTGGATTGTTTTTGCAGCTGCAGGCATGGGTGTGGATACCAATTTTATATCCACTGAGTGCTCTACTAATTAGGATTCCTCCAAGCACAATGCTGATTGTGGGTGGGCAGGTGTTATGTTGTACCACTGATTGACTAGTCAGAGCACATCCAACGACACATGTCTTATCTACCATTCAAGAAATGTAAAATTAAATTAGTAGCAGTAGTAGCCATGTGTTTAATAGCACCAAACTATGTATTTTAGAGTGTGGCTGTTCTTGATTTTTCACTTTAAAGGTGCCGCATTGTACAGGAACTGAACAGGAACATAAGATCAGAAAAAATCTTTTAATAAGCTTGTTTCCACTGTATTTCTACAAGTTTATATGCTTATACAAGTGGAATGAATATGGATTGTTATATTATCTACTTCCACTTAATAAACTGTAGAATAGTAGTAAAGGTAAAAAAAAGGATAAACCCATGTTTCTGCATATCAAATAAGATGAGGAAGGGAACCCAAAGAGAGGACACAACTGATACTCCTAGTTTAGCATGTTGGATTGGATTAAAAGAGGACAGGAGGTCTTTATAAACATTCACTGTCAGCTGTTTAGGTCAGGGACAGTCCTGTACTACATGATATTACAGCGGCTAGCACATTGGGAGCTCAATGCATTAGACTTCTAAATGCAACCACAATATACATTTTGAATGAATATGATGACAATCAACTTTATGGGGAAAACATTGGGCAAAAAAGGGAGAGGTGAGGAGGATAATGAAAGGAAAAATATGTCCTTCAGATATTTCACCCTGATCACTTCATAAAGACTCCATGTTTCTTCATAGGTTTTTCCACTCTTATACAGGGGTACTCCCTGTTCCAGGGAAATCCTAAAGGGAAAATTCAGAATCTAAACCTGTTACAACAAGAAGAATTAATCCTTTGTCCTTCTGTTCCCCTCCCAAATGTGATTAGTCATCATGATGATCAAGAGTGAAATGGTGGTTTACTAAGCAAGCTCTACCCACAATACACTCAGAACCCAGAGTGGTTGGAAGACCCTGTTAAAATGACAATTTATCAATAGTTCACAAATTTTATTGCAATTACTCAGTTGCAGAGTGAATGTCCCATAGGACAAATCTAGCTGCTTGCTCATCTTTGATTACTTTTGTCTGTGATTCAGGAAGACCGCACTGCATTGGTATACAAGCAGAAGGTCCTCTTTGCCACCATGAGGATTAGAAATGTAATCTTGTTCTTAACAGATGCTTAGTGTTAACAAATAGAGCATAGCAAGCCGAGAGGTGCTAGTATTGTACACAGGTACTGTTCCCCCTAGTGAAATCTACTAATTTCATTTTCATGCAGTGAAAACAAGCAAGTCTGCCACTTTCATACACAAATATCCAACCTGAAATTTTGCTTCTGTGACTTCCTACCGCTAGGGCAAAGGCAAATTTTCTGGTTTTCTTCAGATTCTGTCAATTCCTTTTCAACTTCTGTATGCATATTTTCACAAATGTGGCAAATTTTATCTTTCCTTACCACCTGTTTTCACTATGTAACCCCAGAGGCACTGAGACCACTGCCAAGGGAGAGTAGAGCACAGGGCTTTAACCATCATCAGCAGAAAAGAACAAACTACAACCTGAGGGGCTAAAGCCCTGTGCTCTACCACATGAGCCAAAAGCCAGCTGGCTCTCAGCCAAGGTTGTAGAGCAGAGACTTCACTCTCCCTTTCCAGTGGTCTCAGTGCCTCTGGGGTTACAATTCTTACACCAAATTCCTGTCACTATTTCCTGCCTGGTTATTTGCCCCAGGTTAAAACTCACATTTTTACTTAATGAATTATTTCAGAAGGCAGCTAGCTGTCTCCTATATCAGACAAACAGCCAACCTTTGCCTTTGCAACTTCTTTCAGACTTTTTTTTTAAACATAGAAATGCAAGTGATAAAATACAAGCTATTTATTTTTCATGAAAGACACCAAAATGTTACCCTCCTCTTCTCAGCGATCTAGCTTGCCAACCGCCTACTAAAATTGGGATCGGGTGTTTGGTACATACCAAAAGACTTTCAGGGCTTTGGAAGCAGAATGTTATCCGAGATGGCAGCTAGGATTTCAGGGCTGCTGCAACATCCTACACAGTCTTGTCTTCAAGGGTTGCAACACTTTACAAGTGACAACATTGAGCATCTTTGCACTAAAAATGAGTCACTTCTCCAGATTTGGCAGACTCCTACGGGAACAGCATGGAGTCTGTGTTCAAAATAGCAGTGATAGTGACAACATGCAGTATGCTTAGTGCTGTTTTAAAACCTTCCTTTTTTGTTTCAAAAAAATATGCACAACTGACTTTAAGTAAATGCCCTTAACAGAAATGTCACTAAAAGAATTATTTTTTTTAGGTGAAGAACAGGTGATACTGAATGGAAAAAAACAGGGTCATTTAAATATAGTTTTGGATTTTCTGGATCATTATCTTGACTGACGACTTCAGAACAAAGTACTATACATGTATAATAGCTTACAGACAACATTCATTTCAGTGACCGAATAACTCAGGTTAACCCAACTAAAATACTTCTGAAAATTAAACCACTGACAGAGATTACCTATACTTGTAGCAGCTCTTCAGCTTTGTTTTGCTAATGACGGTAGATGTTAGATGGTACTGTGTTCATCGTGCAATCACCACGTAACCATCGGGCAAAATTCATCCTCTAAACTCTGTAGGTCAAATCTGTGAGGCATTGGAATCTTTGGAACCTGACTGAAGATTTCTTGCGGCATAAATTGCTTCTGACAGCATTTTCCAAATCTGTAGCCAGAACATTAAGTAATAGCATACCTTTTTGATCACTTGTCAACTTTATACCAAATTCATAAATTACCCCTAATAAAAGTCATAGATTTAATGTTTCCTTTTCCAGACCAGAAATAAAAAACATCTGAAATTGTTACTAACAAAGTCAAAATATGAAGTTTTCTGTTTTTTATGTATATGCCAAAGTACCCCAACATACCAGGCAGGTACTGTGCAATGCATACAACACCCTCAGTTACCCCCCACATGACATTTTCTGAATTAGTGTCAGAGACATCAGCAGCTCTACATAATGGTTGCAGCAGGAATTGGTAGTCAGGAATAGCAGCCCAGAGTCAGAGTCCAGATGCCCCAGAGCCAGACATCAGGGATTAGAGCCAAGGGTCAGTACAGATTCAGAGGCCAGAAACAGGAGGTTTCATGGGGCTGTGAAAATTACTTCAGCAGCCTCCACATGTTCCACCCCCTCCCCAGCCTCTTTCTTTTTTGTTTCAAGATGAAACAGATTTCACTGGATAGTCTGCAGTCACCATCAACTATAATTCTTAAGTACCTATCAGTTTATATTCAAACGTTCTGCCAGCTTTCAGGCAGAGTAACCCCACCTTTGTAATATGCCCTATTTCCCTGAGACTTTTACTAAATAACATAAAACAACTTATTATCTCAAGCCATTAAATGCCTTAAAAAGCTTTGCTCTGTCTGTATCAGAGCCCATGCATATCCATAAACAGGGAGCAAGTGTTTCCTTCTCTTTACTCTTGCTCTCTTTTTATTCATCTTTTTGTTGAATTAAAAAAAGGTGGCCAGTTAGTATTCTAAACTTAATTTTTACAATCCAGACCCTGAAATATGTGATTATCCTCAAGTTTGGAGCACAAATTAAAAAAAAATCACTCCATCCTCTCTTTTGAATACTCCTTTCCCCCCATTCCTCTTTTAAATTTTTCCATACTAGGCTTTTGAATTCCCTTTTATGCAGGGGTATGTCTACAACCATTTCTTAGAGTGCTTTTAGCAGCTTTGTCCACCATTTTGATTTCCCAGTATACCCTGCTATCTCGGCTAATGGTGCACATATCACCTTTGATACTATCTCTCTCTTATGAGTCCTATTTCATTGATTAAAACGTCACTCGCACAAAAGAGACACCCTTTTATTATTACCTTAAAGGCTGATACTAAGCCCAAGAAAAATGTCTTGCACTGCTGAGCGTACAGCCCAGATATAGTTTAATGCTAATGTCATGACTGCTGCAAAATACAATATTTTTAGGTGTACTAAACACTAACTCTGGTATAAAATATGCCACCCTCTATTCTTTATTATTGGACCCACCTGTATATATTTGGCAACACTAATAATTTCATCTATCCATTGGCACACCTCACCCCAGCACCTCCTTTTTGCCCTAAAGTTGGTAAAATAAGACCACATTTGCACATAGCTGCCACCCAATTGCTGCTGCTGCACTTGAGAGCTGGGCTGCTGACTCTTCCTGCAACTCAGATTGTGTAATTAAACCAGGTGGCCTACTATAGACCAGCTGGGCTCATTAGATTGCCCAATGACTGTTGTGCACCTAGATTCCTGGCAATTAGCTTGCTCACAGCATGGGTTTGGGCCTTTTTATATCCCTTCTTTGATGGCAACGGGAGTTTTGCCTTTAGAAAGGCTTCTGCAGCAGGATTGGTGTGGTTGTTCCTCAGCATTATTACCTTACGTTGGTATCTATAAGGGGCTAAGACTGACTGTATTTTAATTAATTATTATTCATCATGCATTCTGGAGTATGAGATGACTCTTTTTCTGTGACACTGTTTACTGGGAGTCCCACATGCTCTGTGCCACTGTAATGTCCCCTCATGCTTGCATAAGCAAGAGCTGAATGCTCTTGTCTGAAATCACGGTAAGATTAACCAAAGGGCTGAGGCTCAAGGCACTGTAGCTAATGCAGATTGTGTAGTAAATCTCTGGAGCTCCTGCCACTGAGTTTTATCTGGTTAAAATAAATGGTAAAAAACCTGCTTCCTGCAAAATCATAAAATCAATTACTTCAGTCTGTAGAACCCTCAAGGGATTAAGATTAATGCAGTGTGATACAGACATAATAATTAGAGGTCATAGGATTTACAGCCACATTAAAAATCTTGAAATAGTCAATAAAACTGTATTTCAGTATTAACCTTATTTTTCCTGCCTCTGCTCTGGCCATAGCACAGGTAAATAGGAACTTAGAGCAGAGCAGATGTTAGGATTGATATTACAATTCCCCGAATATGTAAATAAGCATTAACAGTGTATACCACTGAAGACTAGAACCTGTAACAACTAACAACATGGGTGAAATGGAAATTCAATTATCAAATTCACTTTTCAAGGGCCCAGAGTCAGAGTGTTCTGAAATCAAAATGAAATAGCCAGACTTTATGGCTGTGGCCATGCTAGCCCCTCCTTTTGGAGGGATTATGGCAATGTGGCACTTCGGAATATGTTAATGAGGTGCTGCCATGGATACGCAGCACCTCATTAGCATAATGGCGGCTGCGCACGCTTCGAAAATGCCAGTTTTGAAATGCAGCCGCCCGTGTAGCTGGGGGGGTCCTTTGGAAATGGACCCCTGATTTTGAAAGTCCCTTGTTCCCCAAACCAGATGGTGCTCTTCCTGAACTGGGAGCAAAATGGCACTTTTGAAAGGAGCACTGCATTCTTTTGATTTAATTTCGAAAGAATGCTTTTTGTGCATAGCCACACCTCTGGATAATTCAAAAGAGCCCCCTTCTTTTGAAAAATTTTTAGAGGAGGACATTGGGAGAGACAGAGAAATTATGGGAATAAGAAATGTTTGGGAAGAAATCCAGTTACTGTTTCCTTAAAAGCCCAGGATCAGGAGCCTTGCGGAAGGTGGGAGTGGGGATTAGGAAAGGCAAGTCCCCTCACTTACTTGACCTAATGGGGAAGAAGTTGTATTTTGAAGCAGGAAACAAAACAGGACCTCCAGCAAGGAAGAAAGATGCATTCTACCCAGCTGAGGGAGAATGAAAGCCAAGGAAAGCTCATGAATGTAACCTTACTGTAAATCCACCTGAAGTGCTCTGTGACAGGGCTTCACTCACCACACTAGCACCTCCTAGTGGTCATCTTGGAGATCAGCTTTGCCGGTCAGCGTACACACTCCTGGTAGTGTCTTGCCTGCCATCACATCTGCTTCCAGACACACATCACGTCAATGAGCTCTGCATGGCACTTTGCATGACACTGCCTTCTGACCCGCTCACATTTTGTGCTCTTCCCTTCTGGCGGTTGGTAGTGTAGTCCAACTCTCTAGCTGTTTCCTCAGTGGCAAGCAGGAGGAGAGGCCAGGGGGCCTGTATATGGCAGCCATGTGCTGCATCCACCCCAACCTCCCAGTACAATTCCCTGGACCACTTACCCCTGGAACTTGCATTTTCTTCACCCTTATACCTCATGGCCTCACCAAGTTAGGTTAAGTCACAATTTCTCTTATAAATGCTTTTTTTTTTTTTATTTCATGATTTCTTGCAAAATATTATTTTGGGCTGAACTTTCCTGAGAGTGGTCTTAGCTGGGAGGGAAATTGTTTTAAAATGTCATACAAAGCTGCACCAGACATCAGATTTATGCAACAATTAGAACAAGTTTTTGAAAGGAAAAATGTGATAGAAGGGGATTGGTTTTACCCCATGCAAATAACTCAAACACATCTGCACATAACTCACGCAGACCTTTCTAACTGGGAATTTTCAAAGCAGCTATTTACCACTGAAACTTTTCAGGTTGGACCTTCTATCAGGTTAAAAGACAAACCACCCACCCCCACAAACTTAAGTTATAGGCTTCTAAGAGCTTTTTTGTTTACGCTTTGTAGTAACTTCTACTAATGATGAGCGGTACTAAATTAAATACATTGCTGAGGTGCATCACAGCTAATATGTATAAGATAAAGTTTTCTATGTTGAAAACGTTCATTTGACAGATTTCAGTTTGGAATGGTAACAGAATTGAGAGTTATAATATCAACTGCACCACTTACAGTAGACTTAACATAAACATGGAAAACCTGTGCAGAAGCTGATTCTCCTCTGCTGAACTCTTAAACTTGGAAGAAGGCAGACTTTTTTTTCAGTGGAGTCTGGAAGCTCACCTATAGAAGGCTTTATAAATTTCTAAAGCTTACCAGGACTGGAGGATTTTTCTTTTCTTTTCTTTTCTTTCAAATGTAAAGAAAAATCAAAACACAAAAATGTGCATCAAGGCATCAGAATACTTTCCAGGGCTGTTGTGTGCTGTTACAACTCTGTGTCTTGCGGGGGATGTTCAGAGCTTCTGGCTCAGCAGGATAGAGTGGTGGGGTACTTCACAGGGCATATAGGTGGGCTCAGTCATATGATCATCCCATAAAGTGATAATCTGAGGGAGTCCCTGGGTATGTCTGCATAGCAAAGTTATTTCAAAATAACTTTCCTAGAATCTACACAACACACTCTCTATTTTGAAATAATTTTGAAATAGTGGGCAGCTTATTTTGAAATAGGTAAACCTCATTCCATGAGGAACAGTGCCTATTTGAAACAGCTATTTTGAAATAGGGGCTGTGTAGACAGGGACTAGAGCCTATTTTGAAATAAGCCACAGTGTGCCCAATGGTTCTCTTCTGAAATAGGCTCAATTGCATGTAGACATTCTATTTCAAAATAGTGCTCGGCGCTTTCAAAATCCATGTTGTGCGTAGCAGCATTATTTCAAAATCAGTTATTCTGGAATAGGTCATATGTCCATAAGCAGATATGGTTCTGGATATGAGGTGGTGAAAGGACAAAAAAATTATGAGAGATTCATGGGTGCACTGGGATTTCAAGACAAAAGAAACTTGAATGTCATGCCCATATATACAGGTATTCCATTTGCTATTTCTCTTTTCTTTCTCAGATAATCTCATAGTCTCCATTAGGCTGTGAATATGCGCAATGGAATGGAGGGTATTTTTGCTATATGTATCTTTTCTGCAGTTGCTCATATACTTGTATTAATTTGGATATTGAATAAAGCCTACATGTCTCTGTGCATGTGACTCAGCAATCTCATTTCCTGTTATAAAACATGTAAACACCTGATTAAAAGAATCTGATTTGTCAAGTGGGCATTTTGCATCTCAACGCATCAAAAGGCTACTACCATCGTATCTGCAATATGGGACGCTCGCCATAAATATTCCTTATTCTATGTGCAGAGTGTATGTTCCGCCTGTGAAATGACTGCAAAATATGCAATATGCAACAGGGGCTGGTTCTTAAAACTAATTGTAAAGCTATCCATATATTTGCAGTTTGATAGCTGCCTTTGTTTTGAACTTAACCTAAGTATCTGAAAATGGGAACTGATTTAGTCTGTCCCATCGACCAAACAAGAGAATAGTTTTCCTGATGTTACTTTGGACCAGAAGAAGATGCAGGCCTTGGAGAGATTTCTGGACTAGCAGTAGGCATTCTGAGTTACCCATAACATTAAAATTAAGGAAAAGCTCAATTATTTGATTGCCTCTGTCTCTGTGGGTGTGGTGGACTCTCAGATTGTACTTTCTGTGTGTTTGGCAATGGCTGATTACCAAAATCATTTAAGAGGATGTGCAATGATATTACATGCAATGACATATTTTCAGATGTCTTTGCTTGTTTTTAATTCTACTATCTAGCTTCTTTTGTTTAACCTCAGATTCTTCTTCTTTTATCTTTTCTTGTAGCTGAAGATTTTCCTCCCTCCACCTCCAGCTGGTAACTATAATTAAATAGGGTTTGAGACACACATTAATCTAGTATGACTTCTCTGAATTTCTAATGTGCTAGCTAGCCTGTCTATGTAATATTTTAATTACTGCTACACTCTTCTCACCACAGTCTTGTGACAGTATCCAGTGTTACTTCGGGATATTTTCTTGACCTTTCATTGTTTATTCCAATTAATTTTATATTATCATTTTGCAATATTGCAACACATCAGATAGATATTTCCACTGGCCATTCGCATGTATTTCCCCTGGTATGTGTCAGGACTTTTTTGTGGCAGAGGGTGCATTTTGACTCCAGTTCGGCAAACTACTTAAGCATGTTTAAATATAACCATATGAGTGGTTCCGCTGAACCTTTTCAAACCAAAGATCAGATTCTGCATTGGGTTGAAGACATGGGCATACCTAGAAAACTTCAGCCAGGAAGACAGTTCTACCCTTATCTTCACTTCCCCTCCCCATAGATTAGGGGTCTCCAATCAAAATAGTGAGAGGAGCCATTTCTTCATATTCAGTTACAAAATCAATACTTGGAGAGCCACAATGCATATGTATACAAAACAATCCTTAATAAATAAAGTCAAACCGCACTTTTTGTCACCCCTATTTTAAGAACAGCTCACACAATGATTAGTACAAGTTAGAAAATGTCAGTTACGTTCACCCCTGGATTGGAGAGATCTGCAGCTGCGTGTTGCCTTGTCACCCAAGGCAGAGGGGCCAATTTCCCCTGCATCCCCTCTGTACCTGTTCTGCCTTTCCCTCCGCTCTAAGCCCCTGGATCCACTGACCTGCACTGGAGGGAGGGAGGGAGTTGTCTGGAGCCAGGCAGCATGGAAGATACAGGTGTGTGGGGGAGGGAGGATGTAGAACCACCCCCTCCCACCCCCCCACCCAATACCAGACCTCTCTATCACAGGGCCCAAATGGAATCACTGTAGCTCTGGCCACCTGCATTTCCAGGACCACTTGTGGCTCTTTAAGAAGTCATTTGCAGCTCTAGACCCTACCACCATTGGTTCCTCTGTGGTGCCCTGCCCTGCCCTGTAATCATACAAATAAATTTGGTTGGTTTAACGGACAGATCCCTCCCACTGCCCTGCCAGCTGTTAAACCAACTGAATTTAGTCCTACTGTTTCAGCAGCAGCAGGACAGGGAGCCACGGAGGAGTCAGGGGTGGCAGTGTCTGGAGCTGCAAATAACTCCTTGAAGAGCTGAAAGTGACTCCAGAGCCACAGGTTGCTGACCCCGTACTAGCTTTTTACATTCCTTACCCCCTCAACTGACTGATTTTGGGGTCTCAGATAGTGACTCTGTTCATAGGAGGCAGCAGGAATCCATTACTGTCCCTGGAAAGTCATAAGCAGAGGAGGGTAGAGAGGATTGAAATATAGTGGGAGACATTGTTCCATCCCATCTGCTATTTGCTAGCCAAAGCAGCTGGCCTCACATGTGGAAAATTCTCTGCTTTACAAAAAGAGGAGGAAGTAACTAAATATCTCCCTCAAAGAAGATGCTACTCTGCAGATCGTCTATGCTCAGAACATCCAGGATGTGGCTTAGAGACCAGGATAGACCATTGTCTATGTATTACCTGAAGCAGATAATACACTGCATAACCCTGCCATCACTCTGCAAACAACATTTATTTTGATGTGTTTGAGCTGTTACCTCACCCCACAGAGCCCTGATACTGCAAGGAATGCTCTGTTCAGTGAATGGGTTCGTGTGCAAGGTGAATGGTGGCTAGAACGTGAGTCACACTACCTTCGTGACTTTCCTGTGTATCTGCTTGGGTGTAGTACTTGGTCTGAATCAACCGTGTGGAAAGTCCACTCCGTTTTTGATTCCTGCTTTGGTATTTTCTGTTAATCTCAATCACAAATTTCGGCATGAATCTTCAAGACAGTGGACTGACTGCAAATGTCCTCTCTGGAGTTGTTTTGACACAATACAAGAGGTTGGCACTAGCCCTAGTTGACTTTTTTGAACAAAAAGGTTTTCGGCTGAAGTGTCCTCTTTTCAAAAGGAACAATTTTAACACTCAGGCTGTGTCTACACTTGCATTCCTCTTCCAAAAGAGGAATGTGAATGAGGGAAATCAAAAATGCATTGAGGCATTGAATTACATATCTCATACTTCATTTGCATAATCTCTTTTCAGAAGAGATTCTTTCGAAAGGAAAAAAAGCAGTGTAGATGGGGCTCTTTTGAAAGTAAACCCCATCTTCATAAGAACCCTTCTTCCTACTTTGTTTCAGAAAAAAGTGTTCTTATGAAGATGGAGTTTGTTTTTGAAAGAGCCCCATCTACACTGCTTTTTTTTCCTTCGAAAGTATCTCTTCTGAAAAGAGATTATGCAATAAAGCACAAGATATGTAAATCAGTCCCTCATTTGCATTTTCAATTTCCCTCATTTGTATTCCTCTTTCAAAAGAGGAATGCAAGTATAGACACAGCTTCATTGACAAATTTTTCATTTTTCACAAAAAATTGTGGTGACATTTTTATTGAATTTTTAAATTTTGTTTTAAAATTTAAATGGTAAAGATGATCAAGCACTGGTTTCGGAACACAAATACACAAAAAACCATTTTGATACTAATTTAGTGAAAAATGTTTTTTATCTTTTAGTGAGAGGATGCTGAGTAGGCTTTTAGAGTGAAACACCATCTTTCTCCTTTAAAAGCTTATGGTTAGGATAGTCTCCAATTCTCCATTTCTATGGGATACTAGACACTATTCCATGTGCTACATACAGTAAAAACATGAACAGATTACATGCTTAAGGAATCAAAATGACTCTTACGAGAACTATTTACAGAGATGCTGTGAATGCAGCCGGCATTCTAGCCATGTACACACAGATTGACTCCTTGCTATAGCTTTAAAGTGCCCCCGCCTCTGTAATCTGTGTTTGCAGGCTGCTACAGACAGCTGCTATAATTCAGTGGTTTAATCACTGGGAGGAACACAGCATAACAAAAACCTAATTGCTGTATCATTTTTTTAAAATTTCCAACCAATATTTCTCACATGAGCAAAGATCCTATCACCTGGCTTTCAGGACAGCAAGCAGAGGCTCGCATTTCACTTCGTTGTGTAGTCCTCTTTAGGCATTGATGGAAATGGAATTTTTACTAGACTCCAGAGCTAGGCCTGTGTATGTAATTGCTTTCCGACCTCAACCCTCTCTCCTCAGCTTCCTTCCAACTCTTTTCTTTTCCCACTACCTTCATCTCCCATCCCAAAAACTTAAGAAGTCTACTGCCATGACGGTAGATTAATCTTCCTCCAACCCACCAACTATGGGAAATTCTTTCAGAGAGGCCATGTCTACACTTACAAAAAACTTTGAAATGGCCACGCTAATGGCCAGATCGAAGAATACTAATGAGGCACTGAAATGAATATTCAGCGCCTCATTAGTATTCCGCCAGCCGCGGCACTTTTTTGCTCACCCACAGCTCGTCTACATGGGGGTCCTTTTTGAAAGGACCCCGCCAACATCGAAATCCCCTTATTCCTTTCAGTAAAAGCTACGTCTACACTAGTGAGTTTTTTTCAAAAAAGCTGGGGCTCTTTCGAAAAATCTCTCAGAGCTTCTACACACAGAATGCGTTCTTTTGATATTACATTGGAAGAACGTGGCGCTTTTCCCGGTGGCCCTCTTCCACTCCCAGATGAGGAGGACTGCCTTTTTCCAAAAGATTGTTTTGGGGAAAAAGTGTGTAGGTGCCCCGGAGGCCCGTTTTTGTTTAAAAGAGCAGCCCTCCATGGTGCCGGATTTTTTGATCTGCAGCTTTTCCTGGCCTGTTCTTTCAAAACAGCGGCTGGGGTTTGGCAGCTCTCTATCAAAACAGCGGATTGATTTTTTGATCTGCTTTTTTTGTGTGTGCTCATGATCTTTTGAAAGAGGATTTTTCATAAGAGATCTGAAAGAACTTCTTTCGAAGGACCACTGTAGTGTAGACATAGCCTATGTGAGAGAACTACAAATCTGTTCAGAAGAGCTTGTATGCAACATTTCCATTGCTTCTATTCAGCTGCAAGAGGTATATGCAATGTATATCTGTGAGTGCTCATTCTGTCTCTTTTAACCAACTGATGGCAACATTATTCTCTCAGAACATAGCTGTGAACTTTAATTTCCCCTGTCATTTTTAGCAGTGGGGGATGATTCTTTGAAGACAGGGAAAGTGCAAACATGCCCACCATTTAATGCATGTGCTGGAAAATGACAAGCAAAATGGTCATAAACAACATTGACTTTTTAAAGTGAATATGAATGCATTATTTTTAAGGTTGGAGCCTCTGTGTAAATTATTAGTATGCTGTGCACATTGCACACTCAGAACTTCACAGAGTATCAGGAATAAAACTGGTCTTTGGGCTTCAGGAATACAGGCTGTGCTATTTGAGCTAAAGAAGAATCTCCTTACACCATCAACAGCGCAGGCCTGTAAGCATTTCTGACACCAGAAGGCAGTGTCATATATTAGCCAGTTCAAACCAATTCTAATAGTTCTACTTATTCTTTTGTGGGACAGTGACAACTCTGTGCTAGGCACTCATCACAGGCAGAAATGAAGACAAAATATCTACCAGGAAAGCTAGTTATCTAAACAGACAAACACTAATAAGGGAAAGGAGTACAGAACAATGGAAAGCCAGGTGATAAAACTATGAATTTTAGTGCATGACATTTTAATTGCATTTTAACTACTTTAATTTGTTAAATTTCAGGTTAAATATCTGATTATTGACATATATGAGGGAAAAACAGTATTAATTATTTGTTATTGTAACATTATTCTAATTCTATAAATGGGACAGTGATGATCAATGGGAGGGCAACACCATCCTTCTTAAAGTGACCAGCCAGAACTTCTTTGGGAAGGTATCTATAAAGTTATTGATTGCTTTCTTTGGTTCTAATAGAATATCCGGTTGAAATTTCTCTGATTAGTCTTTCACCATAAGAGTCATTCTTCTGGATTTCCTCATACTATCTTCAACGATTCTAGCTCTGACTAAATCAAAATTGAACAGTTTGGGTGTGGATTGGATCATTTAGCCCAGAAAGATAAGCTGAGTCTTTTTGAGTGCACAGCTCTTTGTTGTGTTTTCTGCAAAGTGTCATTCTGTTATTTAGAAGACAGTTCAGTCTACAGAGTGCCCTTATGCAAATAGAAATCTTATAAAATATGAACTCTGTCTTTTTTATATAGCCAAAGCATTTTTACTATGGAGTTCCCTGTATGCTTTAAAAATGACAAAATGGGCTTGTCATCTGTACTAAAGCACAACTGTGAATGGCATAAATTGGTGTCCAAGTCATGAAATGAGACAGCCACTGGAAAAGGAACTGAGAACTGCTTGTTCCAGCCTCAGCTTCTTTTCTAGGGGTAATTTTCTCTACTTACGTTACTTATAATTTGAGACTCATAAAATATCTTTTTTTATGATTCTTCTGTAATGTGCTCTAGTCCAGCAAGTTTAAAAATTGAAACTGCACATAGAGAATGAGGAAATTGAATTGACCATTGAAATGGTCCTGATTCATGTCTCACTTATTGTGGCTCAACATCAGGGTAAATCCAATGTTAGCGGATTTAGACCTGCGAACAGGGGAGAGAGAAGAAGCAAGCTAAAGACAACTTCAAAAACAGTGAGATAAACAGATGGACAGAAGGCTCAGTTCCTCTTTTCCAAACTGTAGTATGTTTATATTTCATTAATATTTCCTTCGGTGGTGTCAGATGGCAGAACAAGGAGTAATGGTCTGAAGCTAAAGAGGGAGAGGTGTAGGTTGGATATTAGGAAAAACTACTTCACCAGAAGGGTGGTGAAGCATTGGAAAGCGTTGCCTAGAGGGGTGGTGGATTCTCCATCCCTAAAGGTTTTTAAGTCCCAGCTTGACAAGGTCCTGGCTGGGATGATTTAGTGGTGATTGATCCTGCTTGAAGCAGGGGACTGGACTAGATGACCTTCTGAGGTCCCTTCCAGCCCTATGATTCTATGAATAAATAGACCATATAGAAATATACCTACCAGGCATACCAGAAACCCCTCACTGTTAACCAGGTTTGACCTGCCTCTTATCAGATTAGAGTAAAAGTCCGGCATTCTTGGTGTTGGACTGAATCACCAGAGCGTTAGTTGCCTTTTGATTAGCTGCCCCTTTTACATTTTCATTTGAAATTCATTTGAAGAGAGCTCTTTTCTTTTATTGTGAGTAACTGTCAAGATGATATTAACAAAAGCCATCAATTCCTTTTTCTGGTTTATTCTTATTTCCCCAGAAGGTGAACACCTTTTGGCTCAGGTAGTGGCCCTGTTTCTATTGGTCTGAAATAGCTCTAATCTACAGTGAACCTTGTGGCTTTGGGGACTGTAGTGTCTAAGTGGCTGATGTTTATTCATGTGCCATTGTTTGTTTTGTTTTGTGTTTTGTGTCTCAATAAGGCACATAGATGGAAGCAGATACATATTAAGAAAAGGGGTGAAGACCAAAGCAGCATGACAGGACCAGTGGATGCAGACTGACAGCACATATAACTCTTTGGCTGTGTCTACACTACAAAATAACCTTGAAGTAGAGCGTCCACACACAAAATGCACCTTCCCTTACTTAGAAGTAGGCTCCTTCTTACTTTGAAGTTAAACGTCTACACACAAGTAGCCCCTACTTCGAAGTAAGGGGCAAGGAAATGATCCAGGCATGGGATCGCATGGCCAACAAGCCCTTCCAGGCTTGCAGCCAGCCGACCCCTTAAAGGGCCCCTCCCAACACCCACAGCCTGCACGTGCTCAAGGCTGCCAGGCTGCAGACTGCAGCAGAGCACACGCTGGGGGATACAGCCGGAGACCGTGTCAGCTCACTCCCTCCCCGAGGACGATGCCCTCTCGAGCCTGGTCAGCCTGTTGGCCATGCTGCTCGCCATGCAGCACCAGCAGCATGGGCAGGTCGCCTGCCTGGGATCCAGCCTCAAGGCCCTGGCCATGACCATGTTGCCCATCTGCCATTCCGCCCCCAAGCCGGTGCCAGTGGGCCTACGTCACCAGCAGTGAGTGGTGGGACCAGCTGGTGCTGGAGGACTGGGATGATGAGCAGTGGCTGAGGAATTTCAGGATGATCCAGCAGACACTCGAGGACCTCTGCCACTGGCTCACCCCAGTCCTCCACAACAGGGCATCCACATGCGGCCAGCACTCCCGGTGCAGAAGAGGGTGGCCATTGGACTATGGCAGCTGGCCACCCCCGACAGCCACAGATCTGCTGGCCACCAATTTGGCATCAGCAAGGCCACTGTCAGAGCAGTGCTGAGTGAGGTATGGCCAGCCCCCACCATGGACCCACTCTGGGGAAGGGGTGACTGGGAATGGGGCAGGAGGCCTCCCAGTCAAGCTTTCATGGACAACTCCTCCTTTGCCCCGCAGGTTGTCCGAGCCATCAACACCATGCTCCTGCGATGCATCTTGACTCTGGGGGACCTGGACGCCGCCCTTGACAGGTTTGTGGACCTCGGCCTCCCCAATTGTTTTGGAACCCTGGATGGATGCATATTGCGATCTGGCCTCTGGACCACAGCGAGGGCACCTACATTAACAGGAAGGGGTACCACTCAGTGGTACTCCAGGCCCTGGTAGATGTGAGGGGCTGTTTCCTGGATGTGTGTGTGGGGTGGCCGGGCAGGGCCCATGACGTCTGGGTGTTCCAGAATTCATAGCTGGGATGCTGGATGCAGGAGGACATGTATGTCCCCGCAACAGGAGCTCCTGCTTGGGGACATCACAATGCCCCCCTGCATCATGGTCAACGCCACATACCCGCTGCACCTGTGGCTCATGTAGCCCTATACCGGACACACCACGCCAGCCCAGGACACCTTTAACGTCACCTCAACCACTCCAGGGGGACAGTTGAGCGGGCATTCAGGAGGCTGAAGGGGAGGTTTTGCAGCCTCCTCACCAGACTGGAAGTCAGCCTCCCCAACGCCCTCACGGTCATCGCCACCTGCTCTGCCACCCACAACCTTGTGGTGGGCCACCAGGAGCCCTTTATCCAGGGCTGGGCCATGGACCCAGGGGCTGGCTGTGAGCAGCTGCCCGCTGTCCTGTATCATGAGGCACAGAGGGACGGGGTCAGGGTCCAGGACACCCTGTGCCGGGCCTTCAAGCAAGGCCTGTCCTGACCCCACATTGCACCACACCCCACCCCACCCCCACACCCTTCACACTCCCCACCACCACTCCCCCACGAAGCACCAGGGACATAGGGTTAGGGTGGCAACAAGACACTTTAATGGGGGAAATAAAGTATTTCACAAAACGGACTGGAAAGTGGTAACCTTTGATGGGCATGGAGGGAATGGTTGGCAGTGGGGAGGCAGGGGCTTGGGTAGGAGACTGAACTGGGAGGGGGGCTGGGATGGGAGTAGGGTCAATCACCCAGAGGCATGGGGGGCTGGGAGCCACATTGGCCACGGCTGTCCCTACTGCCCTGATTCCGAGGACCCTTCTGGGGCTGCAATGGGACCGGGACCACAGGGAAGTAGGGCTGGGGTGAGGGTGCCACAGGCTCTGCCTCTGCAGGGTGTGCAGGGGGGCCACTGAGGCTGGGCCAGGTGTGCCAACCTCAGCCAGAAGCCACCAGGCCAGTTCGAGGTGCTCAGCTGGCACCAGGTCCGCCATGATTTGGGCAGCTGCAGGAGGGGTGGCTGTGGGAAAGACAGCTGCAGGAGGGGCTGGAGAGGGGGTGGGAGGCTGGCAAGATGGGCAGCCAAGGCCTGGGTCATGATGTCCACACTGTCGGCCAGCCTCACCCACACGTCCCGCTCCATCACCAGCTATTCCCAGAGCACCCCGGTCATCTCCTGCACAGCTGCCCAGTTGATGGCCACCTCCTCATCCCTCTAGCGTCATCTCTGAGAGGCCTGGTCGTGAATGTGGGGGAATGGGGGATGGGGCGAGGGGACAGCCTCCTGGCCCCCTGCAACCACGGCAGGCTCAGCTGTGCAGCGGTGGCTGACCAGCAAGGAACCTCTGGAAACAGAAGGGGACAGGGGAACAGCCCGTGAGTGCTGGTTCCTAACCCTGGGGGAGGGGCAGAGCCCCTGCTCCCTTGCCCTCTGCCCCGCTCCCCTGCTGCCCAATGGCCTGTGAGATCCTGGATGCCTAGGGGTTCCCGCTTGGCGAGGGTTGGCCTGTGTTCCCTCCCCCTCCCCCATCCTCAGGCATGTAGGCTGTGCGGCTGTTCCGGGGCAGGGACTGTCCCCATCCCTAGAGATGTCCCACTTGCCGCAAACGTACTGGCTGCAACCTCCCAAGCCTCAGGCGAGGCTTGGCTCGATAACACCCAGATTGGTGTCCCCAGGGGAGTGGGGCAGGTGATGATGAGGGTCCCATTGCTGGAACTCTCATAATTGCCCTCCATCTCAGTGGGCTGGTCCCCGCGCAGGGATCTGGGAGCTGGTGTCACTGGAGGGGCCTGCCTCATCCTCTCAGTCTGTGGGGTGGGGACCCGAGGTGTCCACAAGGTTCTCCGGCGTTGCCACATCCCTGGGCCCCATGAGCCTGTGCAGCTCCCTGTAGCGGGGGCAGTGCACAGGCTGTACCCCCAACCAGCTAGCAGCGTCACAGGCCTTTACGCTGTGTCTGGCAGAGTTCCTTGACTTTGATGTGGATGTTGCTGCCAGTGCAGTCAGGGTGGCCTTGGGCAGCAACAAGGGTGGCCTTGGGCCAGCTGGTCAAAGGCCTCAGCATTGCACTGGTGGCCACCTGTTTGTTGAAGGACCTCCTCCTCCACCCACGGAGCAAGGTGGTCCTTCAGTGTCTCCTCAGTCCAGGAGCATCCACACCTGGCATGACCCTTGCCCGGGCCCTGTGAGCCCTTGGACCCCTCACCTGGGCCCCCTGTGCGGGTAGGAGGGTCCTGTCGTGCTGCCATGGTGGGTAGGGAGTTCAGAGGCTGGCAGGTGCTTCAAACAGGGGCAGTCTGAGGGAGGGCTCATGCTGCCCCTGCTTGTGGCACGCTCTCAGCTTCCTGCCTGGGGTTGTTGAGGAGCTGCTTCCTTTAAGGCAGCCAGCAAGGACCATAGAGCCCTGCCTGCGCTGGCCAGACTATCTCTGTCCTCTGGAGGCAGGGCCCTCCTTGGAGAACTTCTCACCTCAAAGTAAGGAGTGCAGAGCATCTACACACACTTGACTTTGAAGTTAACTTCAAAGTCAGGAAAAGTGTGTGTAAGTGCTCTGCAGACTACTTGGGAGGAGCCCCTTACTTTGAAGGAAGTTTGTAGGGTAGATGCTTCCTTTGTGTGTTGTGTGGAGGGGCCTTGAAGGATCACTTGTTAGACTCACGCAAGGCCATGTCGCCTTTTCCTTGTTGAACCCAGACAGGTTACATAGGAAGGTACTAGAATGCAGCACGCTCATTATCATGGTCATTTGCAACTCATGGAGCTGTTGCACTGCAAATGAAAAGCATGTGCTTTACTGAGAAATATATGTTATGGCCTTTCGTGAATTTTATTGGTGTGTCAATTTGGGATAAAATAAATGTGTAACATGAATATGGAATAATATACTGTTTATGAACCATAGTGGAATGCTATTAAGCATCACATTTCCAATTGCAAATCATAGGAGATGAAGCCTGCTCTGGGATCATTGTACTATTTTAACTGTGAGATCAAGAGAACTTGTACATTTATAGACACTCTATAAATCTGGTGCAAAATTTTTGAACGTAGATATATACCAGTTGAACCTCTCTAATCTGGCACTTGCTGATCCGGCAACATACGTGGTCAGGTATGATTTTAGTCAGCCGGACGACCACTTATCCTGGGTGTTGTCAGGTTTTCCCATGGAGTTTGTTTCCAGCCACCAGTCTTGGCTCTCAATGTTCTGTGCTGTTATTTAGCTCTAATTTACCCCAAATGACTTCTAACAGCCTAGTAAGCAGTGGAAATGTTGGTAATGTGCTAGACGATATTGACCTCCCAAATTCTCTCCTTTGGCACTAGTCAGGTCCCAAAGATGCCTGGACTAGAGAGGTTCAACCTGTATTTTTCTCCTTAAAGATTCATATCTCCAGGATAGAATATATGAAACAACGGATGGTAACTATTTAACGCAGTTACCTCTCTAACTCAGATGCAGAATTCTAGAGAATGTTCTGAAGTTTTAGACAAGTATTTAAATTAGCATTATCAAATAATTTTGTTTGCATTTCCAAGACTATAAAGGCATTTTTTTCTACTAAATAGTCAGAAAAGCCAAACTAGTCTCCTGTAAATTGGATTTTACTGGGAAAATGAGGTCAGTAAATTCAACTGTCATAGCCAACTCTTCCTAAGCATTTTAAAATAGATTTTTTAGAAAACTTAAAGGGGAAATGAAAACAGAATGTTCGGTATTTCCCCTGTGCACTGACAGTTCGTTTGCACTTGTCGCTTGTTCAATGGCTTTCTGTTCGGTGTTTGGGCTCATTATAGGCAGCCACTAGCAAGTGTTATTTAGGACGAAAACCAGACCCATATTCCAGAGCTTGTTACCTCCTATCAAATGGAGAAACACAATGCAAAAACAGGGTTCATTTTACACAATGAGTAACGAAGACGAGGCTAACTTCATTATCAGAATAATAGATGTCAAAACTAAGTAAAGGATAGCACTAAATAGATTGCTGTTGTGTGGAGCATTCCATCTATACTTAAACTGGAGGTTCAAATTGTTCCCAGAAAGAGAGAGGCTGACCTTTTAAAATCCTGGCCTTCAAGTATGTTTGACAGAAAGTGTAATTTACATATCTTAACATTCATATTTTGATTGAGATTCAGCATCAATAACCTTTTAGCTCTGTTCTGTTTTGCAGTGGCCTTCCACCATCTCATCAAGATTATTGCTCCAGACATGGTGCATTTGCTATTGGAATATCATTTTGGAGTTTTTCTACAACTTTCCCACCTCTGAGAAAAATAAGGTGGAAGTCTTACAGTTGAGTTTCACCCATGTTGTGATTATTTCATTGACAAATGATGGATATTTTTTAGGAGAATGCAATTCTTGATTTGGTAAGATCCAAAACAAGCATGCTGTTTGTCCTAAAAGACGAACATGTGTTAAAAGGGAAATGTGAGGCCAGCCTGGCATATTAGTTATAATTCATTATACTTGAACATGCTACTGCTTGCTGTAATTGCCACTTCCAATCCCTTGTTTCCATGGCTATCTAGAGCTAGAAGTACTCCTTTGGTGCCTCTCTTCCCTTGAGAGCTTATTCTGATAGAGGATCATGTCAGATTCTGTTTGGATTAGAGAGTCAGAAATGGAAAGGGACTCATGCTGAATTTGGGGTTAAATGGATGACTTGAATATAAACACTTCTCCCACTCCTCAGAAGAATAGACTCAGAATCAGATGTCAAAGTAGTCTTACAGTTCTGGGTCAGATCCAGTACAGTTGTTTTGAGAATAGTTTTTGAGCTGTTTGCATTGTCAAATCCATACCATAGTCCTTTATTTTACCCTTGAGATTGCCTTTAATCTCTATCCAAAACCTAATCCAAATCCACATAGCACTTTCTCAAATGACCTCTTTTTAGCAGGCAAGTTGTTAAAAATGTTGAAAATGGGTGCAAAAGGCAGACCTCAAAGTTCTAAGACAGTAACCCCTAACACTAAGTTAAAATGGAAGCAAATTTCAAGAAAATACAACATCTCAGGGACACTCAAGTAAAAAATATTTCCAATTTGTTTATTTTCATGGGTTCTACTTAAACTGAACGATATTACACTAGAGAGTAGAATTTGGCCCAGTGGTTAATGTGAGATGTTCCCATCTTCCTTGCTGTCTTTGCCTGGGACCAAGCTTGTCAAATAAATCTATGAATTCTTTGGAGTTCAAAACAAGACCTTCAGAACATGTAGGCTATGTCTACACTAGATGCATCTGTCTACAGAAGTTAGTAGACAAACTTCTGTAGACAAATTTATTCTACACATAAAAGCAGATCAGTCTTTTAATCTGCTCTTTCAACAAAAGAGCCCCCGGGAGCTTCTACACAGCTTTTTGTTGACAATGTCTGTACACAAAACACATTTTGTGCGTAGGTGCTCCATGGCTGTTTCTACACATGCCACTTTCAAGTGGCACGCTAATAAACAGCCCAAAATATGCTAATGAGGCATGGATGCAAATTCCTGGCACCTCATTAGCATAAGGTCACGTGATTTGGAGTCCTGAAGACGTTCTTCCAGACTCCAAAACAACGTATAGAAGTGCAGCCTCCAGGGGGTCTTCCAGAAGGAAGTCCTTCTTCCGCAGGCCCCTTCTTCCCAAATATTCTGGAAGACCCCCAGGGGCCACGCTTCTACACAGTATTTTGGAGTCCAGAAGAATGTGTTCCGGACTCCAAATCATGTGACATTATGCTAATGAGGTGCCAGGGAATTTGCATCGGTGCCTCATTAGCATATTTTGGGCTGTTTATTAGCATGCCACTTTCGGAGGAAAGTGGCATGTGTAGAAACAACCATGGAGCATCGACAGCATATTTTGGGCTGTTTATTAGCATGCCATTTTCAGAGGAAAGTGGCATGTGTAGAAACAGCCCATGAGTTTTGTTGACAAAAACCTCAGTTTTGTCTAGAAAACTCTCTACTGTAGATACAACCTTATTGTTCAACATCCAAATTGACAATAGATACACTGTCCTAAAAACTTGCAATTATAAGCAGCGCTGATGATATTTGCAACTTTTAACTGTGTTTGAATTTAACTTGCAATATGATGCAGTGCTTTTGCTTTTAAAATGATGTATTATTGACTTAGCTGAAGAGACTATTGGCGTTTACAATGTTTTAAAAGCTGCATATTCAAGTTTGACTAATGCTCATGGAGGTGAAAGAGCTCTTTTCACTAAGTAGATACTGCCATATGCAACAAAGCCCACAGTCCTCTCGAAACTTTATCTAGGTAAAATTGCCATGGACTTTATCAGGAATTTAATTGGAAAAAGCACGGCGTGATTTGCCTATATTGGGGCAGAATTCCATGCAAGTTTGACCGGGCTGCCCTGACACAACAACTCTCAGTTTTGCTCTGGAGTACCTCCTGTTCTAGTCCCGTCTTACTCTGTGGCACAGGATGACTTTTATTCCACACTATAAGATTGTTCTACAGTGTGCACAAATGAGGATGCGGATAACATGTGACTCATCTTCTGCTGTAACCTAAATTGGCTTTACTCTGCTTCTTGAGGTAAAATACTAATGCAGCCACATTTTGCAGGCCTCACCGAAAGTCCACTGATGTTAAACAGGACTTTGGCCAGTCCCATAAGCCACCCCACGCTACATCACTTAATGGCCTTACTGAGCAAAAATCATGAAACTTAAATTCTGTGAACTCAACTTTATTAGAGCTTATGAGCTAAGCTTGACACAACTGTCTGCCCTGGGTCAGGAAGAGTCACATTTTATTCCCTCGGTCCTCCTATTCTTGAGTGGAGAAATTATCTGCTATTGGTTTATACCTGGAGCAGATTACTTTTCTTTCGCTTGGCTCAGCTTAATGAGCTGCTGGAGTGAGGGCCCAAGCAAAAAACTTCGCCCATTCTATGCCCCTGATTGCCTTCATCCTGCCCCCATGGATGAGGAAGGGGGAAGTAGTGCCCCTCTGGGATGCCCTTCACTGAGACCTGTAATGTGGGCAGCCTGCTTATACAAGGGAGTAAAGAAGCACCTTATGTCCTAGCCAGGTACGTAGCCTAAAAGGCTATCATGCCCTAGGCAAACAGATGGAGACTGGGCCCTTTGAAATGCAGCTTGAGTAATAAATGATGGAGGGCAGGTCTACACTTAAAACCCTGCAGCGGCATAGCTGCACTAACACAGCACTCCAATGAAGATGCTAATAGACTGACAGGAGAGCGTCATCTCTCGGCATAGCTACCCCTGGGTGACAGGAAAAGCTCACCCAGGCTACGTCTACACGTGCACCCAACTTCGAAATAGCTTATTTCGATGTTGCGACATCGAAATAGGCTATTTCGATGAATAACGTCTACACGTCCTCCAGGGCTGGCAACGTCGATGTTCAACTTCGACGTTGCTCAGCCCAACATCGAAATAGGCGCTGCGAGGGAACGTCTACACGCCAAAGTAGCACACATCGAAATAAGGGAGCCAGGCACAGCTGCAGACAGGGTCACGGGGTGGACTCAACAGCAAGTCGCTCCCTTAAAGGGCCCCTCCCAGACACACTTTCATTAAACAGTGCAAGATACACAGAGCCAACAACTAGTTGCAGACCCTGTATATGCAGCACGGACCCCCAGCTGCAGCAGCAGCAGCCAGAAGCCCTGGGCTAAGGGCTGCTGCCCACGGTGACCACAGAGCCCCGCAAGGGCTGGAGAGAGAGTATCTCTCAACCCCCCAGCTGATGGCCGCCATGGAGGACCCCGCTATTTCGATGTTGCGGGACGCGGATCGTCTACACGTCCCTACTTCGATGTTGAACGTCGAAGTAGGGCGCTATTCCCATCCGCTCATGGGGTTAGCGACTTCGACGTCTCGCCGCCTAACGTCGATTTCAACTTCGAAATAGCGCCCAACACGTGTAGACGTGACGGGCGCTATTTCGAAGTTACTGCCGCTACTTCGAAGTAGCGTGCACGTGTAGACGCAGCCCCAGTGACACAGGACTGTCTATACTGGGGTTAGTTTTTATTAATAAAGTCTAAATCCGATATAAGATTTAGACTCATTGTCATTCTAATATGTGACTTTAGCTACCCAGAATCAGGAAAAAATGCACATTTACCTTCATTAAAACAAATTTGATCCCTCTAAGTCATATCTCTTAACTAATCCTGGGAAATCATTGCAAAAATTATTTGTCAAAGAGGATGTTAAACTGGTGTGATGAGATGGACTAGCCCTGAGGCTCCCTGCCGGAGGTCTTGCAGTCCTGCCACACCTTGCCCCTTAAAAGGGCAGTAGAGGCATCCTGCAAGCAGGCTAGAGTGGATGCAGGGGAAGCAGCCAATCAGGGGCCAGGAAGTCTACATAAAAGGAGCTACAGAAAAGAGTGCGGCTTAGTTGCTGGGGGTAGCTCAAGGAGTGCAGACTGTGTGGCTGGAAGAGCAGCCGTGCTGTGGATAGCTCAGTGTGGTATGTTCATGGCAAACAAGACATAGCTGTGAGAGAAGGACAAAGATGGCACAGGACCGTGGGGAAGTGGCCCAGGGAACCAGAGAATCATTAAAATGGATATAGCAGACAGCTTCTATCTACAGGATCTCTGGGTGGGTCTGTGTCCCTTCCAACCCTCCCTTTAGCCACTGGGAGAAGTAGCCTGAACACAGAGGCATCCCAGAGGTGGGAATTACACTACAGTGACCCAAAGCAGTGGAACTAGATGGTCCTTGGGAATGCCAAGATGCCGTCTCTAGGAAGGAAGCCCTAAGGGCACTGCTCTATTCCAACGTGGGAGAGGAATGATATATGTTAAAGGGGGCTCCAAGAGGGGCCCTAGCAGACGTACACCTGGGGAGGGGTTTGTTAATCTCACATACAGATTTTGTGTGACTTGGCCAGAGGGCTGAGTTGCTACAGAGCCTCCATAAACAAAAGGGCATGCAGGCACATGCACTTGGCCAGGGCGCGCCCATGACAGGGGCGTGCAACCCCATTACAACTAGATAATAAAATAAGCAGTCATTAATGCATTTAGTAGAAGGATATCTTTGATTTACAAGGTCCAGATTAAAATTCCTCTGTGTGGTACAGTGTGAAGCACATTTGTTTCCACACACATGGTATATGCTACTGATTTTCCTTTAGGGTTTTTTTTCTGTAGATTTTTGACTGGCTTTTTCTTCTCACAGTCACGACTCCTTGCCTCATGTGTAATGCCATTGCTCAAATATTAATGTAACCCTGGTGGCAAGCTTTCAGTAGCCCAAATGAAATGCCAAAGGTTACTAATGACTTTTGAACAAACACTGTTAAAATGGCAATGCATACTTTGAAAAGACACAATTTTTCCTAACAGTCCGATAGTTTACTTTAACATCGCACACAGTTAGCCTGTGGGTGTCTTTTTCATTTGCCAGCAATGAACAACGGAGCACTGTCATTTTGCACTATGGCTTGAGATTGTTACTTCAAGTTAATTGCTTCTTTTTTACTGCATGAAACTTATTTACCTTGCAGCACTACAGCAGAGGGCCAAATAGAATTCAGTAAAATAATTACTTGGGCTTTTATGAAAGGATGAAGTTGTGCTATAGCTGTAGCAATCACTATTTTTAAGGTTAAAAGGCAACTACAATAAAACAAATTCCCTTTAGGGTGATATTTTCCATGTATTGTGGTTATGGAAGCAATGTATATGCATGCATGAGAAAGGGGAAGTTTCAACAAAGTCGATTTTACTAAGTTTGATTTATGCTGCAATCAATATTTTGTATCACTGAACAAGAGCCATTATTTCTGGATGTAAGCTGATTTATTAGCCAGATCTCTTTGAGGACTTAAAAACCAGGTTTGAGATTGAAAGTATAATCTGACATCTGTCAAAGTGGGCCTTTGCTCATGAAAGCTAATGCTCCAAAATATCTGTTAGTGTATAAGGTGCCACAGGACTTCTTGTTGTTTTTGAAGTTATCATCTCAGCGGTCAATCAGTAATGAGTAGGATGGCTTCCTGTCACCGTCCTATGTGTGAGTCCCTTGATGGCTGACCAGCCTGATTCTGGAGCTGCAGGTCTAATCACAGAAGGGGTCACAGAATCCTTTTGCTGAAACTCTCACAACTGGCTAGGGATGATCATGAAACACTTCCTACCCTGAATGAGGTCCAAGCTGTCGTCAAAGTGATGAAGAGCAACAAGGCAACAGGAGTAGATGGAATACCCACCAAAGTCTTCAAAGAAGGTGGGCCAGAGTTTTGCAAAAGCCTCCTGAAAGTATAATACTCATGCTGTTAACTTTCACTTCTGACATCTGTGCAGCTCAGGTAGACATGCCAATGCCAGTTCTGAGGGCATGCCTTCACTAGAGGGAAGATCAACCCTGCTGTGATCAATCTTCTGGAGATTTAGTGCACCTACTAAGGGCGTGCTAAATTGAACTTACAGGGCACCGACATTGGTGTCAGTACTCCTGCTCAGTGTTAGGAGAAGGAAAATAGACAGGAGATCATGCTTCCATCAAACTTCCTTAGTGGAGACAGCGTGGAAACCTGAATTAAGGTATGTCAACTCCAAGTAAGTAATTAACACAGCTAGAGTTGTGTACCTTAATTTGACTTTCTGCAATAGTGTAGATCTACCCTGAGTGAGCAAGTTTACTAAAAATAGACGAAGACATGACAGTACAAGTGCTGTCTGGATAAATTCTCCAAATACATACCTAGGGTTTCAGATTAGGATTGTACCTGAATTGTTTAGCTGTTCCTGCTGTTCACCTCGCTGCAACTCCACTAATGTTGTAGCACTCCAGCTTTATCAGATTTAGCATGGATATGTCAACCTGATCTACATCCTCTGTCCAGTGTAGAAGTATCCTCTCTAAGGATGAACCACATAAGAAATTCCATTTTATGCTGTATAATATATTCACTGATTAAAAATGTATTATGGCAGAAAGATCATACTTAAATCATAAGCATACAGAAGATTAAGTTTTCCAGTTTGATTCTCTAACTGCCTGGCTTTTTATTGGCATTAAGCCAAAGCTTTTTTGTTGTTCACTTTTTTGTTGGCATGAAATTATAATTCTTCATATCTTGCACCTGTAAAGCTTTACTTTTTTACAAGCACGTATTTATTCCACCTCCATTACATCTGAGGAAACTGAGGCACAAAGTGGTTACTCAAATTGTTGAAGCAGCTTCAGCAAGTCAATGGCATAGCCAGGACTATTAACTCAAATACAAATTGTTTCCGGGTTTTATAATAGTAATTACAGCAGAACATAACAGCTTTGTGAGAGACAAAGTGAATTATCATAATCTACCTGAACATCTTTGAGAAGTTGTAATAATGCAACTAATAGGGTGATGTTGCCTAACGAGGCTAGTCCTTTAGCATTCCTGAGGGACAAAGACCCATTTAAGTCAACAGGAATTTGGTGTGTGACTGAATAAGCTAATAAACTAACTTATGATATTGTTTGCTAAATTTACCAGGCCTCATTCAGTTCTCACACATGTGAAAATCAGAAATAACTTCACTGAATGTACAGGAGAAAAATCATACCCGAAATTGTTTTACCACTTGGCTTTCACCCGATATACTCTTCACATTGACTGGCAGATCTGACTAATATTTTGGTTAATTTGTTTTTTTCCAAGTGACAATGTGGCAGATTTGCAGCTCAGAGGAGAGATATATTGCACTGTCAGTGTTTTAGCAAAAGAAGATTCAAAGATGTTTGTCCTTAGCCATCATAAGAAAACTGTATCATCATCAAGGCAAGTCCAAAAAGGTTGTAGCTTTCTTGCAGATTGAGCAGCACCAAGACCAATTTCTAGTAGGGGCAGCACCAGCCTCCTCCCAGTCTGGGGACAGGGGGAGGAGGGAGGGTGTGGTGGACTAGACAGAAGATGGAGTCGGGGGCTGCACTATACATCTTGTTCCTACACAAACCCTTACTTCTGCTGTTATGTGCTGCTGCTGGCGGCCACGCCACCTTCAGAACTACATGCCCGATGAGCAGTCACCACTTTCTGATCACCTACCTCTGAAAGCAGCACCCCTGCCAGCGGCAACTGAGAAGTAAGGGGACGCTGCTATACCAAACCATCCTTATTTCTGTGTAATGTTTGCCCTTTGAGCTGGGAAGGGAGACTATGGGGGAACTGAGGCAAATTTGTGGATGTCTATAGCCCCTTCAATTTACCCATACCAGTGCCACCCCTGAGCTCTTTTCTGCCTAGCTGTTTGGTCCATGTCCAACACTAGCAGTTTAATGGCACCAATGAAGCATTTTCAGGCCATGTAGTGGCAGTAAACACACACATAAGTGTTCATATCTATCACATGACAAATATGGTTTTGCAAAGGTACCCTTTCTATCACCTAATTTGTTTTATTTATCACATTTACCACAAGAACACTGCTAAATAAAAAAGAAGTAAATTATTTTGCAACCTCAATGTACAAATTCAGGGAATTTCAGGAGACAAACATCCAGAGCTTAAACTGGTGCAATGGTACTCTCTGAGACCTTCTCCATTACTGATAACCATCTCCAGCTGTTGTCTCAGTCTGGGATCTTTTCGTCTCTAACTACCATCCGGGCAAATAATAATGAGACAATGGCATTATTTACAGATGTCGTGGACTACTCCAGTCTCTTGGAAATGGTTGCTCTTCTCACTGAAACATTTTCTAAGAAGCAGAAGAGCTGTGTGTAATGGTTTCCACATTTGCTCATGTTGTTGTTGTGTAACCAACACACCTCCTGAGTGTGGTATTCTGGCTCATCTAGTGGCGCTGAGACTACTTGAAGAGAGATTAATGAACCTACTTAACAGACTTAAGTAAGAGCTATATGGCATTTAATTCCCGAGGCCTCAGGTTTGATCCCAACAGCCAGGGCTGTTGGAGTTACAGTTGTGCTATTAATACCTAACAATGCTCTGCAAAGCACTTTAGAACACACATTATGAAAGCTGCTAAATTGTACCAAATCCTATTTAGACTCTAAATGGTAAAAGCCTCAATTTTCCATTTGTTTCCAGATAACCTTAATTATTATTTGGGTTCATTTTTGATCCATTATACGCTTTGTCTTACAGGATTACCTTTCTTCAACAATTGTCATCAAAGATGAGGCTTGGAAAAGACCACAGGAACTCTTCTAGTCTAATCCCAGCTCAAAGCAAGACTGACCCTAACTAAATAATTCTAACCTCAATTTTATCAAGCTTTGCCTTAAAATCTTCTAAGAATGGATCATTATAAGAATGATCATTAAGAATGGGTCATTATAGGGCCTCGTTTGCATACTTGGCTTAATCTAATTCTTGACTCCCGCTCCCCACCCCTCTACTCTCTGATTCACTCACCTTGATAATTTTTTTTTCTGATTTGTCCACCTTGATTACTGTTTTTGGTTCTCTGTGCCTTAAATATTGAGTCTGTTCAAGTATGGCTATGGTCTGAAGAAGTGGGTCTGTCCCATGAAAGCTCATCACCTAACAAATTATTTTGTTAGTCTTTAAAGTGCTACTGGACTGCTTTTTTGAGTTTTTTTTTTTGAACTTATTGAACTTGTGCGGTTGTATTACAAAGTACAGAACACAACATTCTTCTCTGCTGCAATTTTACTGGCCTCAATGCAGTATCTTGAGGAAAGATTTGGACCCTATATATTTTAATAGGCTGTTTATACAATTATGGTGAATAACTGTAACATAAATGAAAGTGGATTTTCTGGCTGGCTGTCTAATACACATCCCCTGAAACTTTCTACATTATAAATTCCCTTTGGCTGTTCTCCTGAAGATAATAATCCTGGCAGTGAACTATGGATCCCTCAGCTCCTCCTCCTATGCGCTGATGATAACTGCAGCAGATGTGTCTATTTTTCAGACGACTGGAAACCCGATGATCTGCTTTCCCCATATTTCTAGAGAGAAGCAGACAGTTTATTTAAATTACCTTATACCTGTATGGCTGTGTACTCTATTTGTAGTGAAGGGCAGTGACAAGGACAGAGAACTGAAATTTACACAGGGGAATTTGTAAACTTTTCTGAAGGACATAAATGGGGAGATAGCAAAATAGTCTGGATGGAAGTGTTAGTGATCCACATCCATTCACACTCACACATGGATTCCCAATGTGGTGGAAGGGACCAGCGGTAAAAGTAACTTAAATTTCTTACACTACTGCCATATTGCAACCCTCTTTTGGTGGGGCATCAGGGCTGGAGTTTGGAAGTGGCTTGTGATAAGACAATACCTGTAAGAAATGTAAGTGTGGGGTGGAGTGCTGGGGGTTCAGGGCAGGTGCTGTGAGGGAGATCAGTCAGGTGGCTGCAGGGGGCTCAGGGTAACGACTGGGAATGGGAGTGCAGGAGTTAAGGAATGCATGGGCCGTGGAGGAGCTCAGGGAAGGAAGTATGGGATGTGAGAGGGCTCAAGGACAGGGTTTTGAGCTGTTGGGAAAGGGCTCAGGGCAGGGCCCTGGGGGATGTGGGTGGAACTCAGGGTGGGAAGTGTGATCGCCTTGCTGCTTGGACACCAGATCCCTGGGGTGGTGGGTACCAGGCTGCCTGGCCATCGAATCCCCAGGGCTGGCGGGGGGCATCAAAGACCACATTACCCAACCACTCAAGCTCCTCCTGCATACACTGTGGCTGCACAGCCAAGGGTGATGACAGAATCCAGATCTCTGCCTCACTGTGGCCCACCTCTAACCAGTGCACCACCTTGTTCTCATCTTTGGGTGAGACAGACAAGCAGATAAGTAACTACATTGTGAGGGAGGGCTAGAGTGAATATAGACTTCAAGCTGTTCCAGATCAGCTTCCTAGTGAAGGGGGTGAGATGAGGCTGAAAGAGGAGCTGTTCTTAGGCAGAGGCCCCACAGCATCAGGGCAGAGAGAAGGCAAATGTAGAAGTATGTACAAAACTTCATTAAAAACAAAACAATATAAAACTTTAGGGCCTACAATTCCACTCTGTCCTATTTCTTGTTCAGCCAGTTGCTCAGACAAACAACTTTGCTTACATTTGCAGGAGATAATGCTGCATGCTTATTGGTTACACAGTCACCTGAAAGTGAGAACAGGCATTCACATGATGTTACAGCCAGTATCACAAGATATTCACACGCCAGCTGTGCTAAAGATGTGTCTTCATGCTTCACCCACCAATCCAGAGGACGTGTCCATAATGATGATGGGGTCTGCTCAATAATGATCCAAAGCAGTGTGGACCCCCAGTACATATTAATTTTCACCATCTAAGTCAACCACGTGCAGAAGGTTCATTTTCTTTTTGGGGTTTGGTGGTCTATCATTTCCACATCAGAATGTTACTCTTTCAAGATGGCTGAACGCATGTGACACATCTTGTCTCTCTGAGATATTGGAATGCACTTCACATTGTTAAACCTTGAGTCAAGTGTGGCTGCTGTCTTTCAAAATCTCACGCTGATATCTTCTTTATGTTTTGTCAAACCTTCCGTGAAAGTTTTCTTAAAACGAGCAACAGGTGCTAGGTCATCATCCAAGATTGCTAAAACATGAAATATATGGCAGAACTCAAGGCAAACAGAGCAGGACACATGCAATTATCCTCCAGGGAGCTCAGATGCAAATTTAATTGACACATTTTCTAAAAACAAATTTCATCAGCATACTAGCCTGTACTCTGGAATGGTGTCTGAAGCATGAAGAAACAGACATATGTTTAGCATGTCTGGCACATCAATTTCTTACAACACTGGTTACGATAGTGCCATGTAAACATTTGTCATCACTTTCAGATGACAATGCTAATAAGAACCAGTCAACAGTATCTCTCCAAAATGTAAACAAATGTTACTTGCCAGTGTGAATGTCTGAACTAGAAGTAGGACTGAATAGACTTGTAGACTCTAAAGTTTAATTTCTGAGCACAATTATGCTACCAAAACACTGTATTTGGAAATTGCACTTTCACAATAAAGAGATTGCACTCTTGTATGTGATTGTGTGAGGTGAACTGAAAAATACTATTTCTTTTTTACAGTGAAAATATTTATATTAAGAAAAAACAAAATGAGCATTATACAGTTTGTATTGTGCATTGTGACTGAGATAATACAATTGAAAATATAGCAAAAACATCCAAAATATTTAATGACTTTCAACTGGTATTCTGTTATTTAATAATGTTATTAAAATGCAATTAATCATGATTGATTTTAAAATAATTATATTTTGCATTAATCACATGGTTTAAATGTGCGTAACTGACCACTCTAATATAATGTTACCACATTTTTGAAAGAAAACAGTCAAAATTGAATGACTTGATAAGATCATTCAGCTGTTTCTGAATAGCAATTTCTTAATTTCTGATCTGAGAAAAAAATCAAAATAGTAACTTTTCATTTCAATTCTAAATGAAAAGAAATGGCAAAATGCCAGAATTTCCTGAGGAATAGAAACTCCATTTTCTGCTCAGTTCTACATCTACATAAGAGCTGTCTTAGCTGGAGATATAAAATTCTGCTTCACAAAAATACAGGTCAGATTTAAAAAAAAATTAGACCTAACATGAGTTGGTTGATAAGTGCACTGTAGAAAAAAGGAGAGAAATATTTTGAAAATGAAAATTCATTATTTATAAATACTCTGTTTGCAAGGAATACAGTAAATGAGCTATAATCCTGGAAAGTTGTGCTTTATTTTGATAAATGTAAGGTGGGCTTTCCAGTTTCTGCACTTAAAATGAACATATACATTTGCATTAGCAATGATAAAAAATGAGTATTGGCACTTAGAAGGTGAGGAATCTATAGATGGGTATATTGGTATATATATGTCTGTAAGACAGAGACACATGATGGAGGCAGTAAGAAAATTAAGTCGCTATTTTATTTTTGGCATGAGACCATCTAGAACATGGTTTCCCAAACTGGAAGGCATGTCCCGCTGGGGGGCGGGCGTGAAGAAATTCCAGGGGGGGGCGTGAGGCGACCCAGCCCCTCATCACTCCCCCCACCTGAAGAAAGATCCAGCCTTTACTTCTGGCTCTCAGCCCCTGCCACTTTATGGCTACGTCTACACGTGAGGCCTACATTGAAATAGCAACATCGAAATAGACTATTTCGATGAATAACGTCTACACGTCCTCCAGGGCTGGCAACGTTGATGTTCAACTTCGATGTTGCGCGGCACCACATCGAAACAGGCGCTGCAAGGGAACGTCTACATGCCAAAGTAGCACACATCGAAATAAGGGTGCCGGGAACAGCTGCAGACAGGGTCACAGGGTGGACTCAACAGCAAGCCGCTCCCTTAAAGGGCCCCTCCCAGACACAGTTGCACTAAACAACACAAGATACACAGAGCTGACAACTGGTTGCAGACCCTGTGCCTGCAGCATGGATCCCCAGCTGCCGCAGCAGCAGCCAGACGCCCTGGGCTAAGGGCTGCTGCCTACAGTGACCATAGAGCCCCGCAGGGGCTCGAGAGAGAGCATCTCTCAACCCCTCAGCTGATGGTCGCCATGGCGGACCCCGCTATTTCGAAGTTGCGGGACGCGCAACGACTACACAGTCCCTACTTCGACTTCGAACGTCGAAGTAGGGTGCTATTCCCATCCCCTCATGGGGTTAGCGACTTCGACGTCTCGCCGCCTAACGTCGAAGTTAACTTCGAAATAGTGCCCGGCGCATGTAGCCGTGACGGGCGCTATTTCGAAGTTAGTGCCGCTACTTCGAAGTAGCGTGCACGTGTAGACACGGCTTATGTGTGTGACCTGGGGCAGCCACTATGAAAAGCAGGCAGCCAAAAAAGACCCACATGCAAAGGTGAGTGAGTGTGGGTGGGCAGGGAGGAGGAGTAGAATGGGGTTAGATGTGGGGCTGGGTGTGCCTGGCTCCAGTAAGGGGTAAGAGCTGGGGGCTGGTGGTCCGTGGCTTTGTGGGAAGGGAGGGGCTCAGGTGGGCGGGCTTGCAGGATTCACGGGGCTTGGGCGGCTGGTCCTGGCAACGCATGCCTCAGGCCGACGGGCGGGCAGATATCTCTGGTAGTGCTGGGCTTGGGTGGCTCAGGCTGGCAGGCGGGTCACTGGCCTAGGCAGCATGGGGCTTGGGTGGGTGGCTTGAGTGGCTGGCCCGCAGATGGAGTGGGTGGCTGGTGGGTGAGTGGGTGCCTGGCCCTGGCAGTGTGGGGCTCAAACAGGCGGCTCTGGCAATGCAGGTCTCAGGGGGGCAGGGCAGCTGGTGCAGTCAGCTCTGGCAGCTGGCACAGGGCTCAGGAAGTTGGCCAGCTGGTGCTGCACCAAGCACCCACAAGGGGCCCAGGAAAGCTATTTGTGCTTATTTTTAATTTTAAATAACATTTTTATATCAAGTTTTTGTGCCTATTGTAAATTACAAATTGAATTTTTTGTTAAAAGGGGGGTTGGATGATGGTAAAGAAGAGGTGGGGGGTGTGAAGGTGTCTCAAAAATCAAAAGGGGCGGCATGATGCTGAAAAGTTTGGGAACCACTGATCTAGAAGACACAATCCCATCGGTATTAAAATGGCATTTCACTGGCATTCTGAGAGGGGGAATTGTTGCTGCAACTTTTCTTTGAGCACTAACATGAACACTTCTGAATAAAATATACTAGGATTATTGAGTCTCTTTATTCTTCTTCTCTCAGCCAAGAAGGAATCAACCCATTCGAGAAATCCAAAACTTCTGTTAAGAAGACAGCGGAGTACACAGCAAATTCTTTCATATCTGGCAGTCCTGGGACTGGGAAGTTGCCAGATATTCACATGTTCTGGATAATAGGGTGCATCTACATTAGCCCCATATTTTGAAATCATTTTTGAAATTTAAAGAGGCCGCCAAGTGTCCACACGTGTAACAGCCTCTTTCGAAACTGTTTGTGGCAGAAAGGGGTCTGCACTGGGAAATCGCTCTTCACGTCCAATTTCAGGAAAAGCGGCCCCTTTCGAGATTGATTTTCGAAATAGGGCAAGTCTAGACGCTCCAGGGCCGCTCTTTCGCAATAGAGGGTCCACCACAGCGGCAGCTGTCAGGAGCACGGAGATGCTCTTGCAAGCCCCAGCAGGGCTCTGTGGTCTCCAGGGCCAGCCAGTTAAAGCTGCAAGGACCCGGACACCCTGTGCAGGAAGCTGAGAGTGTGCCCGGAGCCTCAGGAGCACGAGCTCTGACAGGCACACCCTCAGCAGCCCCAAGCCCACAGTGCAACAGCCCACCAGCCAGATGGTGAGCCCCCCACACTCCCAGGACCCCCAGGAGGCCCCCTTCACCCAATCTTAGGGGTAGCCAGAGGCAAGTCAGAGCCTGAAAAGGAGGGGCCCCTCCTGGACAGAGGCCAAGGTCAGGGACCTGCTCGGCCTGTGGGCTGAGGAAGATGTGCTCCTGCACAACACCGGGCAGCCCCGGAATGGTGCAGCCTTCGATTGGCTGTGGCTGGGGCTGCAGAAGTGGGGCCACCCTAGCTGCACAGACAATCAAGTGTGCTCAAAAGTTAAGGTACTCAGGCAGGCCTACAGCTGGGCCACGAAGGCCTGCAGGAGATCGGGGGCAGGGGTGTCCACACTATCGGGAGCTATACCAGCCACTTGGCCTGAAAGATGCTCCTGATCTGGTGGCCATGATAGACAACACTGGCCCCAAGATGGACCCTGCATCCCAGACCCAGGCATGGTGGCACTCAGCACGTGTGCCTGGGGATGGTGCCACGACCCTCCCAACTGAGAAGGGAGGCAGGGCCTGGATCGCATGGAAGCAGTCTCACCGGCCACATGGGACTCCCCAGCGGGGTTCGGCAAGCAGATGCTGCAGCAGGATATGTTCGGTGGGGCCTGGGCAAGGCCCCAGGGGCTTGGTGGCAGCACTGAAGGATGGCCTCTCTTCCCCTTGTGTCTCTGCAGTGTCATCCTCTGAGGGCTGAGCCAGTCCTATCCCGGGTGCCAGCATTCTGGCCCTGCCATCCGATGGGGCTAGGGAACCCCCAACCCCGCCGCCCAGACCGGTGCTCACCTAGCCCTGGAGAGCCCACCGCTGCCACCGTTATGACCTGGAGGAGGCCACAGCAGCACGCACCACTGCCATAGGAGAGCAGACAGCTACCCTCTGTGAGTGGCTCCTGATGGAGTGGGAGGACAGGGCCTCGTGGTGGGAGGTCTGGGCTGAAGTGGCCATGGTCCACCAGTGCCTTGGCCCCCTGCCCTGCCCTGCCCTAGCCGCTGCCCCTGTCCCCACCCCTGCCACCCCCGTGCTGATAGCCCTTATCCCCACCACCTTCTCCCTGGCTGCCTGGCTCGTACAGGGCCTCTGGCTCATTGCCAGTGCAGGCCAGGGCAAGCCTGCCCCCCTGCCCCCTAGCCCCCCATCACTCCCCACCCCTCCAAGCCCCCACTGAGGTAGTGCCCCAACACCTGCCTGGGCCTACCTCCCAGCCCCATCCAAACCCCTATGGGACCCCTGCACCTGGGGCAACAGGGTCCCTGCACCTTCCAAGGGTCCCACTTCTCCACCCCCATGGAGGACTAGGCCCACCCTTGCCTGTTGCCCCATCTACTGGGGCGTGCCCCCCTCCTTGTACATAGTTCTTCCCCGTTCGTCCCCATACCTAGCTCCCAGTTCAGACAACCTCACACCTGTTTGTTCAAGTGCAGTTTATTTACGTGTGTAGTGGTTAAGTCTCATTAAGTAAAATATTGTGTTGTGCACCCCATTGTCCCCTGTACATATGGGGCTGTGGTGTTGGGGGGGGTAGGGCTGTGGTGTGTGTCGGGGGGGAGGGCGGGCCAGAGGGTGCCAGGGAGACGGTCAGTGCGGCTTCCATTTCAAGGCCTCCTGGACCCTAACCCCATCCATTTGTACTTGGCAGCATGGGGCCGTAGCTGGCTGCTTGCACCCAGGGTCACCGTCCACAACCCACCCTGGCACAACATGCTCGTGCTGCTCTGGACAATGCTGTGCAGAGGACAACACGCTGCAACCACTCCAGGGACGCTGGGGAGGCTGATGTTCAGGCATTTGTTTAGACATCAGAAATGCCTCTTTCAGAGTCCAAAGGCCTGGTCCACGGTATTGCGGGTGTGGTTGAGGCAGTGGTTAAAAGCCTCCTGGCTGGCAGTGGTGTGCCCCATGTAGGGACACATCAGCCATGGCTCCAAGACATACAGCCCTTTGGCCACTATGCAGGGTGGTATTGTGGTGGCCCCCATGGGAACCTCCCAGGCAGGGACATACATGCCCGCCTCCATGCAGTGCCCCAGCCAAGAGTTCCAGAATACCCAGGCGTTGTGGGCTTGCCTGGATCCACCCACGCAGGTGTCACTGAACCGGCCCCGGGTGTCGACAAGGCCTTGCAGCACCACCAAGTGATACCCCTTGCAATTTATGTAGCAGCCCGCACTGTGGTCCAGGATGCAGATTGGTACGTGGGTGCCATAGCAGTTGGGGAACCCAATGGCTGCAAATACCACCATGGCATCCTCCAGATCCCTGAGGCAGATGGCCCTCCTCAGGATCATGCAGTTGATTGCCAGGACCACCTTTGAGAGGGAAAGCATTGACATTTGGGCCTGCATGTCAGGAAGCCCTGTGGACTTGCATGCCCTGCACCTCTCCTGCAGGCCCCCCCGCACCCAGGGGCCCACTCTTTCCTTCCCGTTGTGGGTGTGGGCCCCAGCCTGGCTTACCTCCAGGAGGACGGCTCCAACGGTGGCCTTGCCCACCCTGAATTGGTGTCCCACTGAACGGTGGCTGTCCAGGGTGGCCAACTTCCACAGCACGATCCCCACTCATTTCTCGACTGGGAGTGCAGGTTGCACGCGGGTGTCCACATGTTGCAGGGTGGGTGTCAGCCACTGGCACAGCTCCATGAATGTCTGCCTTGAAATTCAGAAGTTCTGGAGCCACCTTTCATCATCCCACTGGCCCAGTAGCAGCCTCTCCCACCAGTTCCTACTACTGGGGTGGCTTCAGAAGTGCTGGAGAGATGGAGAATGGGGTGCAACAGTTGCCCTGTTGCCAGGGCCTGCAGGACTCCGGGGGGGGGGGGGTTTGTGGGCTGCAGGGCTTCCAGCATGGCCAGGATGACCATTGCCATCTGGGCCCCAATGTCAGTGGTGGCGTCGTCCTTGGGCAGCTGCTGGCGCTCTATGCACTGCGGTGCTCCCTCAGAGCACAGGGTCTGCAGTGCTGTCTGCTGCTCTGCAGCGCTCTGTGTGTGCAGGGTGGGTGTGTTTGGGAGGTGCCCTTTAAGGGGGCCTCTGGCTGCAAGACCTGGAAGGGCTTGTCGGCCATGCGACCCCATGGACGATGTTTCCTGCCTTGTTCTTAAGAAAGGGCTCATGTGCAGAACTTCCTTTCAAAATACTGTGGGGCCTCTTTTGAAATAGCAGACCGCTACGGTAATCCACTTTATTTATGTGGCCGCATCCTTTCGATATTCCTTATTTCTATTTGGATTTCTGAAGTTCCACCTTTTGGGATTTGTGTGTAGTATAGACAGCCTCAGAGCAGCATATCTGGCTATGCATAAACCAAAAGAAAAACAAAATGAGATATTAAGAAACAAATAAAAATGTACTCAGAGTACTTTATTTACCAACAACAGTTGTACCGTATGCTTTAAACTTACAGGCTACACCTACACAAAAAGCCTCTGTCGACAGAAGTCACTGTCGGAAGGGATTGCCCAGCAAAACGTCTGTTGACAGGTTGCATCTACACATAAAAGCAAATCAGAAGAGAAATCCACTTTGCAGACAGAGAGAAGCCAGACTGCGCGGCCACCTTCTTGACAGAACACTATGGGTAGAGGCATTATACTTGAAAGGGGAGAGGTATAACACTGCCAACGGATGTGCCAGATTTTGTCAACAAACAGTCAACAAAGCATATTTTGTGTCTAGATGCTCCCCGTTTTTTCTCAACAAAAGCCCAGTTTTTGCCAGGAAAAGCCTCTCACGTAGACGTAGCCCCACTATATTTGCTGTATTTATTTGTATTTGCTTTCACTAACCTGTACTTATGGAAAATATAACTAAAATTTACTTATGGTTAAAATGTTGTTTTTTGAGAGTTCTGGATGATAGAATGCCAGTTACAAAACAGTTTACAGTATCTTTTAGGCTTGAGTAAGGAAGAAAGCCAAATAAATCCATTACACAGAGAGACAGTTCAGTTGTCTATGAGAAATTCTGGCCAGGAGAGAATTATCATCTATGATTAATTTGAACAAACTGTTTCCAAGAGCCTTATGACGGGTAAAAATTCACTACATTTTGCCAGAAAGTGAAAAACTACTTTTGTGATTATGTGATCTCACTCTTCTGTCTTTTGCAGCTGTATAATTTTGTTCAGCTCTGTCCTGATGCTGATTGCTTAGAAATCTACCTCCTCACTTCTAACTTGTTTTTCCTGTGTTCCTCACTGAGGCCCACATTTCAGCCTGTCACTCTGAAATCTCTCCATGTATCGAAGTTTCTTGTGACTAATATCAAACTCGGGCATTTTCTACCCAAAGATTCTCCTTTTCTCTGTCCCTTTGCTATTACAGGTTGGACCCCACCCCCAATCTCTTTTATCAAACTCTGTACTCTGGCAGAATTTTAGTTAGCCAGCTGACCACTTATCGTGGGTCTGGCCAAGTTTCCTACAGTCCCATAAAATTTGTTTCCAGCCGCCAGTCCTGGCTCTCAGCGTTCTGTGCTGTTATTTAGTTCTAATTTACCCCTAGATCTCTTCTGAGAGCCCAGTAAGCAGTGGGACTGTTGGTCGTGGTGCTAGACAATATTGACTTCCCATCCTCTGGCAAATAATTCTTGCATCTGGCACCAGTCAGGTAATAAGGGTGTTGGACAAGAAATCTTCAACCTGTAGTGACAACATTACTATTCTCGGATACTACACAACTTTGATGCCATCTTCAATGCTTTCCTTTCATTCTCCAAAATATTCAGGCCATTTCTGAACAATTCTATTACTTCTTCCATAATATTTCTTAGATCTGGTCCTTTCTTTGTCTGAACAGCCAAAATTCTTGTACATATTCCGATCGTCTCCTCCCTGGCTTCCCTGATGCTCACACCCCTGTTGCCTCCATGCTATACAAAACACTCCCTGTGAAATCACCTGATCAGACCAAGCTGCCTTTTCCTCTCACTTTTCTGTCACGTCAGATTTTAGCTTCTTGTCCTTATCCTCAACATATCTGTCTCATTCTACTTCTCTGACTTGGTTTTTAATTTCACTGCTTAGGGCAGGCCCGCACAGCAAAGGGTTTTTTTGAAATAACAGCAATTATTTCAAAACAAGCAACCTAGCGTTTACTCAACACAACCGAATAACAGTTGGCTTATTTCAAATTTGGTAAACCTCATTCTGGCTATGTCTACACTAGCATTCTTCTTTCAAAAGAGGCATGCAAATGAGGCACAGATTTACATATCTGGCACCTCATTGACATATTCTTCTTTCAAAATAGATTCTTTCGGAAGAAGAAAAGCAGTGTAGACACGGCTCTTTCAAAAGTAATGCCCATCTTCAGAAGAACCCTTCTTCCCTAAAATATAGGAAGAAGGTTTCTTTCAAAGATGGGGATTACTTTCAAAAGAGCTGCATCTAAACTGCTTTTCTTCTTTCAAAAAAAGCTCTTCCAAAAGAAGAATATGCAAATGAGATGCCAGATATGTAAATCTGTGCCACATTTGCATTTTTGATATCTTTCACTTGCATGCCTCTTTCAAAAGAGGAATTCTAGTGTAGACACAGCCTCTATGAGGAGTAGCATTTATTTTGAAATAGAAAAGCAGTCCAGTAGCACTTCAAACACTAACAAAATAAGTTATTAGATGATGAGCTTTCGTGGGGCAGACCCACTTCTTCAGATCGTAGCCATGCCAGGACAGACTCTGATATGATCTGAAGAAGTGGGTCTGTCCCACGAAAGCTCATCATCTAATAACTTGTTTTGTTAGTGTTTAAAGTGCTACTGGACTGCTTTTCTGTTTTGATAGTACATAGGCTAGCACGGCTATCTCTCTGTTACTATTTTGAAATAGCTATTTCAAAATAGGGGCTGTGTAGCCAGGGAATAGTGCCTATTTTGAAATAAGCCCTAGTGTATCCAATGGCTCTACTTCCAAACAGGCTTGATGGTTATGTGTACACTAGCCTGCCCCTTTCAAAAGGGGGATGCTAATGAGACACTTCAGGGTATGCTAATGAGTCACTGCAATGAATATGCAGTGCCTCATTAACATAATGGCAGCTGCGGCACTTCAAAACTGCCACTTTTGAGCATGCGTGACTCATCTGTATGGGGTCCTTTTCGAAAGGACCTCGCACACTTTGAAATCCCTTTATTCCTCTTTGGTTATTGGACTAAGGAGATTTTGGAGTGTGCGGGGTTCTTTTGAAAAGGACCCCAGTAGATGAGCTGTGCACCATTGAAAGCGACACTTTCGAAGTGTCACAGCTGCCATTATGATAAGGAGGTGCTGCATATTCATATCCCAAAGTGTCTCATTAGCATTCCCCTTTTGAAAGGGGGGGGGACTAGTGTAGACACAGCCTAGGTGTGTAGATGCTGTATTTCAAAATAGCTAAGTGCTATTTCAAAATGCATTTTTGTGTGTAGCAGTGTTATTCTGGAACAGCTGTTCCGGAATAGCTTATTTTGAACTAAGGCTGCTGTGTAGACGTACCCCCGGTGTCAGCTCAGTGCTCTCTCCCCTGATGACCCATTTATCCACAGAGACAGAGACGTGAGGAATAGAAAGAGTCTGAAAGTAACTGTTATGTTGACAGATGCATAATGGAATCCAGTGCACACTTAATTTATCAGTAATATGAAAAGAAATCCTATCTTTGCTAGACTATTTCACAAGCAGTTGATTGCAGCAAGTGGAACTTCTATTTACATACCAGAAATGGGAGTCATAAAAGGACTGTGGGAAGTGCAAATACTGAAGTATGCAAGTGTTGTGAAAGTTTCAAGGTACTCTAAATACATGGCCCCAAAGAATATTACATTGGTTGCATTAATTTTGTTCAAATGATTTGTCAACAGAGAAGAATTGAATCTAATCTTTCTATGGGAGTAAATGGTACAGTTCTGGCTACACTGCATTCTGCTTTCAGAAGTGGAATGCAAATGAGTGAGATTGAAAATGCAAATGAAGTGTTGATTTACGTATCTTGCTTCTCATTTGCATATTCTCATGTGAGCTCACTTCCAGAAGAGGCTTTTCCAGAAGCAAAAACAGCCCTATAGATGGGGTTCCTTTGAAGACAAATCCTGGTTTTGAAAGATCCCTCCTACCAGAAACAAAATAGGAAGAAGGGTTCTTTTGAAAGCTGGGTTTGATTTTGAAGGAACCCCATCTACACCGCTGTTTTTGCCTCCAGAAAAGAAGCATGAGAATATGTAAATGAGGCATGAGATATGCAAAGCCATTTGCTTTTTTGATCTTGCTTATTTGCATTCCATTTCCAAAAGCAGAATGCAGTGTAGACGTAGCCTACATGTTTGTTTATAGCATTTTCAGTTAATACAGTAGACCCCATCTTATGTGTAAGCTGAATTTTAGGTAACTCAGCGAGTTAGCCAAGAGTGGTGGGGAGCAGTGAACCAGGTGGCAGCTGGGCTCCTAGCTCCCTTCTGCCAGCACGACCCGAGAAACTGACAGTGATATGCTGGTCAGTTTCCTGGGTCATACCAGTGAAGGGGAGTCAGGAGCCAGACTGCCGCCCCTGACAGGAACAGTTTCCCCGCTCCTATCAGGGACAGCAGCCTCACTCTCAGCTTCTACCACTGACAGGAGCGATGTCCCCCTCGCCTGTCAGGGTGGCAGTCGTGTTTCCCCCCTCCTGTCAGGGGTGGTGGTCACATTAACCTGAGACATGCACGACTCATTTGCACGTATCTAGGGTGGTTACTGTATTTTATACCATCCTGGCTCCTGCGAAAACAACATCAGGTATAAGTCTTTCCTACACCCATTTCACATTCAGTACTCAAGGTGATCTGGTATGTCTGGAGTCCATTTCCCACTATTGGCCTCTGTTATGCCGCTTATTAACCAGTTGAGCCAGTTTCCTTGCCGGTCCCTCTTTACCAGCACAGTCTCTCTGATGGACTGTTATCTGCAGTCTGTGCTCATGACTGCCAAAGCCTGGCAGTAACTCATAAAGAAAGAAAAATGTAAACAATACATACGCTTTAAAAAGCTGCTAAGGAGAGAGGTAAGAAACTGAACTCTATGTTCAAAGATGTCCAGTAATTTCACATCAATAGTGCCCATCCTGCAAGATGCTCACTGCCCTCAATTTGCAATGAGGTCAAAACACCACTTACGAGACTGAAGGCATGGGATTGTAACCATTAAACAAACTAACCTTAGAAGACACTTTCACGTCCTGGAAAGCAATCCAGCCTGCATTAAATCTATTTACTGCATTTTTCTTCCTTTGTTTTCAATCTTTCCCTTTGTTAGCAAATCTGAGGACTGTGCCTTCATAATGGGAACCGGGCAGCAGAAATAGATGAACTGAGGTACAACGATCAAGTTTTTGTACAAATGTCCTTATTAATTAAGACCAGAGAATGAGAAATATGGATTATATACAACACACATGCATAACTTGTTTCTATATTCAAGATTAAGTCATTAAAACCATTGCCGCAGCTGTGTTGACATATTGTCACTGTCAGTAATGGTTAGTGTTAGTGGTTTTCAGTTTCGCTTGAGGCATAGTTTATATTTTTAACAGTTTATAAATTTTGAGCAGGATGATTCTTTATACAGTGCTGAAATAAGATATTTTATGTGGCTTTTACTGGTGTATTGAGATTTAAGAACTCTCCTTTCACTTTCATTCTTAGGCTATGACTACGCGACAGGGTTGTTTCGAAATAACAGCAGTTATTTTGAAATAACTTGGGAAGTGTCTAAATGACCTACACATTATTTAGAAATAAAATTGAAATAGTGAGCCCCTTATTTTGATTCCGGTAAATCTCTAACTTTCCAGAGTAATACTTATTTCAAAATTGATATTTTGAAAAAAGTTCCATTTAGACAGGGATGAAGGGCTATGTCTCAAGAAATAGTCTACAGCCCCCTCCCCAGCATGGCCAACTGGCCACTCTGGCCCAGATCTGCAAGACTCTGTGGTCTCTCCCCAGCCCAGACCCTTTAAAGGGGACTGAGTACTCACAGGCTGCCAGTGAGCCAAAGTAGCCCTCAAGCTACACAAGCCACGTGCTTCCAGCTCCACCAGCCCAAGGTGACATAAACCAGCCTGAGGATGGTGAACTGACTCCCTCAGCTCCCACTGGGGAGACCCTAGCCACTTGGGAGCCCACCGTGGATAGGAAGAGATGGGATCCCTCATGGTGAGTTGCAGAGATCTGGGACCTCATCGGGTCCTGGGGGAGGACGCCAGCCTACAGGATCTCTGCACCCAGTGCAGGAAAGTAACCAGGTGGTCAACTCCTGTCTGGAGGAGCCTGTCATTGCCTTCCCACGGGAATTGACAGTCAGGAAGAGGAGGTTGCTGAGTGGGACCGGGAGGCAGAGGAGACCAGCTAGATCACCGCAGGGAGATGAGGCCAGACACAGGAGCCATACCCATCATCTTCTGACATGGGTGAGGGACCATCTGGTGAATGCCATCACTCTCCCCCATGCAGGGGGTGGAGGGGCTGGCCTGCTGGGGGTATGGGGGCTGCACATCTGAGCCTGACTGGCCACAGAGCATGCAGCAGTCAGTGTACATGGAACTGTATGCTGCAATGGCCCTGGGGGGCTGCGGCAGGGGAACCCAGGGCTCCGAAGTATGGGGTGGGTGGGGCAGCTCACCATGCCCCAAGTCCCATAGTGGGACACCTCCCTCCACAGGCCCCCCCATGGGATGTAGGCAGGGGATGTTGCAACATGTGTAATCCCAGCAGTCCCTCGCATGGCACATTGGCATGCCCACAGTCACATGGCAGCACACACTCCGAGGGACAGCAGGGGCCACTGACCAGAGCACACACGGCCTGACTCCCAACATGATGGCTGTGACAGCGCTGAGAACTGGACCACTCAGCTTGCAGGTGGGCTCTGGGCATCATGCACAGTATCTCCCGGGATGACTGATCCTCCATCCTTGTTCTTGACATCTGGAACCATAGTCCAAGGAGGGTGCCTGGAAACCCCAGACCCTCACCCCCAGGGCCAACAATGGCACCGCCACTGGATGACAATCTACCAGTACCAGCACCTGATGAAGCTGCAGACCATGCAAGCTCATGGCCCACTGGATGAAGGAAAACCTCCTGTTCCACCAGTAGCACTCCTAGGTGCAGCTGGCTCAGGGACAGGCCATGGTAGATACCACCCAAGCTCTGGTGCAGGGCGGGCTGGCTCCCACTTCTCAGGCCTGTGGTCCCTCTCCTGCCATCTCTTCATCCTCACTGTCATTCCCCTCCCCCGCCTCTTCCCCCCACTGCCTCCCTCTCCCAGGAATGCTGAGACCCTGGCACCTGGTGTCAGGCTAACCCATGGGGGACAATAAACTATCCCTCCTGAGCCCCAAGCTATCTGGCAGGGCCTCCCAATGGGCCTGCTGGATGGCAGCGATGCACAGCTGCTCATAGACCTAGCCCAGACGCTCAGCCTCCACCACATTCACAGACAGGAAGGCACCCCCCTTCTTCTTGCACAAATTGTGCAACATACAGCATGCTGCCAGGACAAATAGGTGTTGTGCTCCCCTATGTCCAAATGGGTGAGGAGGGATTGGAAATGGCCATTGAAGCTGCTCAAGGCACTTTCAACTGACACATGGGCCCCAGCCAGCCAGGAGTTGAATGCCTCTGAGGAGGTGTTGAGGTGGCTAGTGTATAGCATCATGAGCCAGGGCATTAGGGGATAGGCTGTGATCCCCCCACCCCGACCCCACCAGGCAAACAGGCACGTCCATGTCCCCAACCCTGATGGTACAGCTGGGGAAGAGGGTCCTGGCATGCAGCTTCTGAGATAGGCTGGAGTTCCAGAAGATGCAGGCTCATGCACCTTCACCAGCCACTCGATGAAGATGTCCGGGAACTGTCCCTGGTGGTCATTCATGGCCTGCAGGACAACAGAGGAGTATCCCTGGTGGTTGATGTAGTTTGATGCCCAGTTGTCCGGGGCACAGATGGGGATGTGATGATTGCACAGCAGGATGTTAATGATAGCCCAGGGCGCCTACCAGTTCCCATCTTCCCGGTTCCTCCAGTTCACTGACAGTTATCCCCTGCACTCATACCAACGCTGTCCAGGCTCCATGGGGGGGGCGGTGGGAACAGAGGCAACACTCCCATACCCACCAGTTCCCTGGGGACACATGCTCTATCCTCCCAACTCCCAGTCTAAACCAGGGGCCTGAGAATCCTGTACTTCAATGAGCTGGAGCCTGATGGTTGACCTCCCCATGCTGAACTGGATCCCAATGGATTGGTAGCTGTCCGGCATGGTGATTTTCCAGACGGTGATCATGACCTGCTTCTGCAGGGGGGTGGGACCTTCATGTTCTTGTCACTTCAGGGTGGGGCAAGCCACTTGCAGAGCTTGAGGGAAGTAGCCTTTGGCATGGGGAAGTTGCGGAGCCATTGCTAGTCTCCCCAGTGCTCCAGGATGATGTGGTCCTACCAGTCTGCACGGGTGCCTGATGCTGAGGGGTAAGGCATTGGGTCTACAGCCAGCCTCCAGCTGCCAGCTCTGCTACCCCAGATATTGAAGAAGGGTCCACCAGATGGTCTCGTAGTCAGATTGCAGGGATTGGGGGTCAGCCAGCCCTAAGTGCTGCATGACCTGCAGCAGTAGCAGGAGGGGCTCAACAGTGCAGCTGCAGCTCCAGAGCACAATGGTGTCCTGTTTAAGGCAACCAGGGCACACCGTGTGAAGACTTTGCTGTCCCTTGATAAAGTACACATGCAAGCAGGGACACCTGAGTAGCGGCTGTCCAGGGTGGTCCCTTTAAGCAAGAGCCTCAGATCGCCTCCAGCAACAGCCATGGGAAGCAACTGCTGGCCTGCTTGATCTGCTGCTGGGTGGCCTTCATTTCAAGACAGCTTCAAAGCCCTATGTCTGCTCTGTTTTGAAAGAGCAAATTGCTATTTCAATGCGTTTTTTGCATGTATTTGTTTCAAAATATCCTATTTTAAAAGAGCCTGTAGTGTAGCCTTCATGTCCTAGACTGGGATCCAGAACCTTTGGGTTCTAATGAGAAACACAGAATAATAGAAATGGAAGGAACCTTGAGAGGCATCAAGTCCAGCCTCCTGCACTCATGGCAGGACTAAGCTCTAAGCACCATCTAAATTGTCCCTGGCAGGTGTTTGTCTAACCTGCTCCTAAAAATCTCCAATGATGGAGATTCTTCAGCCTCCCTAGACAATTTATTCTTGTGCTTAACCATGGAAGTTTTTCCTAAAATCCAACCTAAACCTCTTTAGCTGCAATTCAAGCTCATTGTTTCTTGCCCTATCATCAGGAGTTAAGTAGAATAATCTTTCTCCTTCCTCCTTGTAGCAGCCTTTTTGATACTTGAAAGCTCTGATCATGGCCCCCTCAGTCTTTTCTGTTCCAGGCTAAACTCTGTTCTTTTAATCTTCCTTCATAGGTGATGTTTTCTAGAACTTTAATAATTTTAGTTGCTGTTTTCAGGACCTTTTCCAATTTCTCCACATATTTCCTGAAATATGGTGCCCAGAACGGGACACAGTACTCCAATCAACTAATCAGCACAGAGTAGAACAAAATAATTACTTCTTGTGACTTGCTCACAACATTCCTGTTAATACCTGCCAGAATGGTGTTCATTTTCCTTTTCCATCAGTGTAACACTGGCTTATATTTAGCTTATTGTCCACTATGACCCTGAGATCCCTTTCTGCACAACTCCTCTCTTTAGGCAGTCATTTCCTATTCTGTATGTGGGCAACTGATTGTTCCTTCCAAACTGGGGAACCATGTGGTGGCAAGCACCATGGGAGCAGCGACAAACGCAGCTCCTCTGGTCCTGGTGGGCTGCTGCTGCGTGGTGGCTCAGGCAGTACCATGTTCTATCAGCAAATAATTGGGCGGGGGGGATGGGACAACTGCATCTAGCAGAGGGTGGGGCCTAATTGGCGGGGGCAGCGCCTGGCAGGGCAGTCCCGTGGCGATTGAGCATGGCCTCTCTTGGACATCACTGATTTTAACGCAACATTGCTAATACGTAGTGCCCTGCCCCACCCTCCCGCCCCGGCCAAAAGAAAACAGATTTTTTGACAACTGATTACAATATCTTTTCAGCATGTGCATTGTGAGGAATGATGGACAAACAGATTTTGCACCTGGGCTGGCAAAGTTTCACGATGGCGTTACGTGGGTGTTTTATTGTACTTTCAGATGATCCAAATTCATATCTGAATCCACTTTCTTTGCATAACTTCCTAAAGCCTCCCAATTCACTTCCTTTACATGACTTACAGTCATTGCCATGGATTTCTATATACATATGACTATTTTTGTCCATGCTTTAAATTCGCTTCCATATTCTATTAGTTGGTCATAATTTTTGTGTCCGATTTGCTGCAGTTGTGAACTTAGAAAATTTAAAACAGACAGCTTCAGGGTGAGCATGCTGACCAAAATTCTCAGCTCCCTTGCTCCACGCAGGTCTGATATATCAACGGCTTGGTTTAGCTGCACTCGATTATGCTTTTCCCCTCAGTCAGCAACTCACATACAAATCTGCAAATGTCAGGGTCTTCAAATGAATCAAATTTATAAGAATGATGTCATCTTCACTTAATCAGCAGCTATTTCTAAATTCTATTTTATTCACTCTCACGAACTACATCTGTTACCACAGCATGTGAGCACCTTCCAGAGTAAGAAAATTAAAGGAGACTCATGTGTACCATATGTTATTCCTCTCCATTCCTCCACAGGGAGAATTTGGAATAACTGACATGGGATGGACTTCTTTGAGCAGCAAGGTGGCCTTGGACTGGAATGTTTGTAGCAGGTCATAGTTCCTGTTGCAGAAAGTTCTATAGCTCAAGATCAATCATTAGCATGAACCTTATCTTTTATTGTAGGTGTCACAACCCATTCTTGCATCAGCCATTCCTTGAAAAACAGGAGAGTGTTGCTTTATTTAACTGCATTATGTCAAGTCAGATTTATTGCTGATGGCTGATAGGTTGCTTTCCATCTTCAATTGTTTCATACTATTGGCACCCTTTGATTTTTTGTCAGTAGGTAACCCACAATATCACAGTCTCACTAACCTAAAGCTAAATTGCTGTTCAATTTAGTTGCCTGTGGTTCTTCAAATAAGAAGAAATTCCCCATTGGTGAATTTAATAAACAATTGTTAGAAACCTTTAATGATGCGATGCAGTTCTGAAGTGCCTAGAGGGAGTACAGAATTTAGATGCAACACAGTGAAAAAATATTTCAGAGGCAGCTCAGAAATTAAAAGGATGGGAAGATACTAAGATTCTACATACTACCCTAGCTCAGTGGTTCTCAACTTCTATGTGGTCCACAAATGTGCTACCTGAGCCTCAGTGCCAGGGCAGCATCAGCCCACACCCTGATCCCAGACCTCTGCTGCACCGGGGTTCTGCCCCAGACCCTGCAATTTGTGGGGCCAGGTGGCAGTCTCAGACCCATGATCCCGCAGGTCCAGCCAGGAGTCCCAGACTGCCACTATACGGGGACCAGCTGGCCACCAGAGAGCTTGCTGGCCCAGGTGGAAGCCCTGGACACGGGACCTCTGACTATATTGGGTCTGCTGGAAGTCCTGAACCACCAACCCTACAGTTCTGGCAAACAGCCTCAGAACCTTAACCCCTGACATGCAGCTGCCCAGACTCCTGCCATGTGGGGTAGCAGCAACCTTGTAGTTTGTGGGACCTGTTGACAGCCCTGGAGCCCTGCTTTGCGGAGCAGCCTGGCAGCCTTTGGGCCACAGCTGTGAGCTAATTGGACTGCATGCAGCCTACAGCCCAAAGTTTGAAAACCTCTGTTTGAGGTAGATATGTTGAAGCTAGTAGACACCAAGTACAAACACCAGGCAAGGAACTATCACAGTTATATCAAATATAAGGTACTCCGATTTAGTGAACTCAGCGAACACTAAATCAATCATGCCTTCCAGTCTTCAAGCCAACTCAGCCACCTGCATGTCTCCTCCAGCACAAGCCTGAGTAGCGTGCACCAAAGTCTATGGTAGCCAGGGGAAGCAACCTTCACTCTACTCATCTGCCCCCAAGAATCTTGTTTTCGTATTTCTTATTTATACACACAAAGCAGGACTAAGAAACCCTGTTTTGAACACCCAAAACTGAACCGGCATTGTGTGTTTGTTTTAATACTAAACAAAGCACTGGACTCCCTGTAACAAGTGAGACTGTGGGCTTTGTGCTCTGCAATATCATTAGAAACAACATTTGTAGCTTTTAACCTGTGATCGAGATGAGTGTGTGTGAGCAGCGATGGTGACCTCTTCATATGTTGCTACTAATGGCATGTCCCCAGACCTTGTATTGTAGCCCTTCTGCCAGACTGGGGTTAACAATAAGACAATACAAGACTGGTTCAAGCCCCCACCAGAGAAGTTAGAACCAGGGGGGCCGACGCCTTCCCACATTTTGAAAGTGGGAACACCAGGCTTGTTCACTTTTCAGTGATGTGGACTGTGTGCCCTTCCCATCTTCCCCCCACCCACCCCACGTTCCGCCCCACACTCCTCCCAGGCTCCCTACAGCCTCTCCTGACTGGACTTACTTCTTGCCTGTGTTCACTGCAACTCCTCAGGCCTGCCTACCTGACTCTTGATGGCCACACTGTGACTCTGAGCCCCCTCTGTCCCACCTGCCCAGGGAGCGCAACATGGACGGCTGTGGGGAGCTTGAGTCACAGATGAAACGGTGCCCAGGACTCTTAGGCTACATTTTGTAACAACACAGCCAAAGCTGTATCTACACATGCCACTTGTTCCAGAAGATGGTCCTATGGAGGACATCTTCCATAGGATCATCATCTGGAAGAATGCATCTACACACTAAATGCGCTCCTGAAAGAGCCGCCTCCTCTTCCAGAAGAGCACATCTACACATGCACTGGGCAGGAAATGGCACCCATGGGGTTGCATGGCTGGAGAGCTTAACCTGGGGCTTCTGGCCACATAGACCTTTAAAAAGACCCACCCAAACAGCCCCTCCCTGCACAAGCTGCCAAGGCCTGCTGAACTGAATGCAGCAAGGCAGAGCCAGGTCCCTGTCCAGCAGGCTAGCTCTGACCCGCAGGCTGGCCGTCCTCCTGGCCACCATCCTTGGCCTCCTGTGGTGATGGAGACCAGGCCCATGTGTTCTGACACCACACTGCCCCGATGGGCCCCCCACCAGGCTGTTCAGCATGTCTGGACCCATGCGACCAGAATGGACTGGTGGGACAGGGTCATCATGGGGGAGTGGGAGAATGACTGATGGCTGCAGAATCTCCAGATGAAGAAGGAGACCTTCCAGTAGATCTGCATCTGGCTTGCCCCCATCCTCCAATGTCAGGACAAGTGGATGAGGCCAGCCCTCTCTGTGAAGAAGTGCACGGCATTGCCGTACCAAAATTGTCAGACAGCTACCGGTCCATTGAGCAGCAGTTCGGGGTGGGCACATCCACCGTCGAGGCCATCGTACTAGAGGTAAACGTTGCACCAGGTCCTGGTCCAGCCTGGGGACTGGGAGAGGCTGGGGGCCAGATGAGGGAGTAGGCAGGCTTAGCCCGGGGACGGATATAACATGCCTGATGCCAGAGGGGTTCCCCAGTGTGGGGGGCCTGGTAGGGAGGGAGGGGGAGGACAGGGAAGGGGGCAGGGACAACCTTGTGCATGCCCACGAGTGTGCCCACTCCTGTTCCCCTGCAGGTTGTGAGGGCCATCAACCACATTCTGGTGCAATGGCTGGTGCTCATCCAGGACCTGGATGCACTTGTTGAGGGCTTCGCGGAGCTCAGGCTCCCCCAGTGCTTCAGGGCAATTGACGGGATGTATATCTCCATCAGGGCCTCGGACCACAGCAGCAGCTGATACATCAACTGCAAGGGGTACCACTCGGTTGTGCTCCAGGCGGTGGTGGACGCCCGCGGGAGGTTCATGGACATTTAAGCTGGCTGCCTGGGCAGGCTGTATGATGCATGCATCCTGCAGAACTCTGTCCTGTTTTGTAGGATGGAAGCTGGAACATTTGCGCTTTCACAGTAGTGCATCGTCAGCGAGGTCGCCATGTTCCTCTGCCTCGTGTGCAACCCAGACTATCCCCCACCAGCCCTGGTTGATGTGTCCATACACGGTCCACCTCACACCCTCCCAGAAGCTGTTCAATGCCTGGTTCACATGGGCCCAGTACCCGGTCAAGTGTGCACTTGGCTGTCTGAAGGCATGGTTCAGATGATTCCTCATGCGCTTCTATGCGGGGGGTGGGGTGGAGAACATCCCACAGCTTGTGGTCACCTGCTGCGCACTCCACAACCTCATCGAGGCATGTGAGGGGACCCTTCCCCAGGGCTGGAGGGTGGAGCCAGCCACCTGGTACCAGCAGCCCGCCGCAGCCCCTGACAGGCAGCTCAACCATAACAGGGTCCGGATCCATGAGGTGCACCAGGAGGCATTCACCTGGGGGAACTACTAACCCCTGCACAGTCCCCCACATGCCACCTCCACACCTCCTACCCTCCCCCATAATAATCAGGGACATGGTGGGATGCAAAATGTAAATATGTATTTAACTCACAATATAGAACAGTAGAAAACAATGTAAATAGTAACTAGGAAATAATAAAACTAACATCCATTACCCTAAAATTGCCTAACTATATACATGGGGGGTAAGGGAGCAGGGGCATTTGAACTAGGATGGGACCTGGCACACGAATGGTGGGGGCCCTAGTCGAGGGACAGGGTGGAGGGCTGCAAGCCCTGACACCCACGAGTGCCTCTCCTAACTTGGGTGTGTGGTCCCATGAGGGGTGTTGATCAGGCCAGGAGCAGCTGGCCCAGCCTCACCAGAGAGAGTGGGAGGGAATGGGTCACAGCTCAGGGCGCCCTCCACAGGGCCTGCCATGGTCACAAGAGCAGTGGGAGGCCTCAGTGATTGGAGTAAGGAGATTTCAAAATTCCCGGGGTCCTTTAGAAAATGAACCCCATCTGGAGAAGCCGTGCAGCAGCAAAAAGCAACAATTTCAACGAGCCGTGGCTGGCAGCATGCTAATGAGGCGCTGAATATGCATTTCAACGCTTCATTAGTAATCTTTGAAATGGCTATTTGAAATGGCTAGTGTAGAAGTAACCAAGCAGTGTCCACACTGGTTTTCTTCTTTCGAATGAATCTATTTCAAAATAAGAACATGCAAATGTGTACTTCATTGGCATTTTTGATTCCCCTCATTTGAATACCTCTTTTGAAAGAGGAATGCAAGTGGAGATACAGCCAAAGTGATTTAGAAATAACTGCTGTGTAGACATAGCCTTAGGCAGAGCCCACACCCTCAGATATCCCTTCTCTTCCCAGGAATCTGGCATCTGATCCGCTTGCTTAGCGGGTTCAGTTTAGTGGAGGGTAATTATAATTCTGCAGCACTTTATCACATTTGCATTCAAAAAGTGACTCATTACCCAACACCAGCCAAAACTGGACAGCACTGTTGGTTGGATACCAAGGCAGAGTATGTGTGTTTATGTACGTACAGCTTGTTCTAGAAGGATTTCCCCCTTTCCACCCTGCTCATCACTAGTTGTCAGGAGAAAGCTCCTTCAGACCTTGCTTACATTAGCTGCTGCTCATCAGCCTGGAAGAGTAAACTAGTTTTCCTTCCAGGTCAGCCAGGCATGCTCACCATACAAACTATTTAATATAGTGGCAAAACTATTTAAAATCATTCCACATGTTTGCCTTCTAATACAATACACATCAGACAGTACTATCAGTTACCTCAAGTTGAGGAAGGATTGAGCAAGAACCAGAGAACTCACTCTATGCCATGAGCTATTATGTTAAGATATCATCAAAATTTGGATAATTGCACTTTCAAATACAGTAATAAACATTGACCTAATGCAACAGGCATGCCGTGTCCATTCTTTTCCTCTTATTTGGTAGTATTTTGAAAATGAAGTCAGTTTTTGACTGACGTTCTGTCTAACAAGTATGTTCCCAATCCACAAACCTGTTAGCCGGCGTTTTAATGGAGTGGGCCATTCTGTTAATGACTCAGGAGTTTGCATGTTACCAAAGAGGAATTTTCACAACAATCTTGCAAGAGAGGCTGCTGAACTCTCTTTTATATTCAAATTTGACACATTAACATGTGGTTTGAACCAGGATGGGAATTTTCTGGGACACTACAGGGGCTCATTTGCATACTTGGCTTAATCTAATTCTTGACTACTGCCTCCGCCCCTCTGCTCTCTGATTTGCTCACCTTGATAATAATAATTCTGATTTGTGAACCTTGATTACTACTTTTGGTTCTCTGTGCCTTAAATATGGAGTCTGTTCTGGCATGGCTACGGTCTGAAGAAGTGGGTCTGTCCCACGAAAGCTCATCACCTAATAAGTTATTTTGTCAGTCTTTAAAGTGCTACTTGACTGCTTTTTTTGATAGTATATAGACTATCACAGCTTTCTCTCTGTTACTTGTTCTTCCCAAAGTGGACCATGGCTGATTTTATTGTCAAGCTGCATTTAGTATGAGCATATAGCTGTCCATGATTTAATGATGGATTTATCTAAGTGAATCATGGCTATTATGTCTCATTTTCCTTGAATGCATATCGTTTTACACGTAGCTCTGCGATTATCCTGCCATAAGAACACTCCTGACTGGGGTCATTTTAAAGATTTATTTCAAATATCTGAAAAGACTTCATTTTTTAGCACAGGGTTGATTTACAGGTACACTGAAAAGTTATTTACACTAAGGCATAATAACATTAGTAGCTAAGTATCATAAAACTTGTAATCAAGTCAGTCCATCATTTTTTAATATCTGACTATCCTTCACTGAAGACGTCCTTCCCCACTGTAGCTGTATTTTCAGGTGTACTTTCCCTACAGTTCTTGCTGAAGAATTTACTCCACAGCTATTTTAGGGTTACTTGTCGATCTCTCTTTTGAGTCATACAGAATGATGTAATTCCTAAAGACTGAAAATATGTCCTGTATGAACCCTTATTAGCAATTCTTAATCCTATGTGCACAGAAATATTCTTTTAAATTAAATAAATATGATTTGACAAGATCAAGATGACAGTCTGAGGCCAGTTCATCTGGGAGCAGCAGGACTGTTTGCAGTTTCACTTCACTAAGTCCTACCAGTGTCCTAAAAGTTTAAAGAGCTGTGAAAGAGCCATGTTGTCAGCTAAAAAAGTGTTGGCTACCCTTGTGTGGTTAATGGGACCAGATAGGATACTGTAGGGTTGGTTCTAAAGTACTACACAATCAATTTGCAATGCTTTGCAGAGCTTGTGATTGGGCCTGGCACAACTTTTATCAGCTCAGCACACTTATAAGGTGGTAGCAATGTGAAATGAAGAGTGAAGTATAAAATATCTAATAATTTTAGAATTCAATGTTCTTGTTATAGGATTGCATTTATGTTGTACAAAAGAACTATGGGGCCATATTGCACTTTCATATGTCCTGATGATTGAAAACCACCCATCTCTTCTGAGCAGGAAGACTATCTGCAGATGAGGAATGAAGTTGGGTTCGAAAGACTGAACTGAAATTCTTGAGAGCTGGGTTCAACTCTTGGCTCTAGTGCAGGCTTCTTATGCCTTGGGCAAGTCATTGGACTTCTCTGTACCTAATTCTAAAGGAGGGAGAAATTTTTTTCTCACATCCTTTTCTAGCCTTGCTTTGTTAGACTGTAGAATGCTTGGGGCAGGGCTTGTCCTTTACTTTACATGTATGCCTAGCACAACGGGGCTTCAAACTTTACTGGAACATGTAGGCATCATAATAAAATATTACTGAGGTTGCTATGTGAAGAAATCAACTCATCCTCCTCCAGTGGGATTTCTGACATCAGACTCCTAATGATCTTCCTATTCAACCTTTAATTGCCTTTCTTCTAAGACAAAGGATGGCCCTGTGTCATAGTGCAGCCTTCCCCTGTGTACTCCCTCATGACCTCCATGTGGCCCTACAATCAGGCCATGTCTCAATATCCTCCCTCAGGGGGTTTCTTCAATAACTTGCAAATTCTCTTCTGCATTCATATCACTTCTTGAGTTCTGGTTTATTAAATTATCATTCAAAATAAACTTCTAGGGTGTCTCCTCAAGTCCATCCATTTACTTTATCAGGTCAGCCCCCAGGCCTACCCTTCCTATCGGCTGCCTTCACAAGTCTCAGGTTTCTCTGCTGCAGCCTATTCACTCCTTCTTTCACTCTTTCTCTGGCTACACCTATGATACAGAGATCTTTTGAAAGAAGCCCTTCTGGACGATCTCTTCCAAAAGAACTTCTTTCGAAAGAGTGTATCCACACACAAAAAAGCAAATCAAAAGAGCGACCTGCTCCTTCAAAAGAGACCATCCACACAGCCCCCAATCTTTCAAAAGAACATGCCAGAGATCGAAAAATCAGGCCCCATGAGGACTGGTCTTTCAAAAAAAGGGCCTGCAAAGCATCTACACGTTTTCTTTCAAAAGGAGCTTTCAGAAGGGGACGCTCTTCCTGAAACGAGAAAGGAAGAGCGATTTTGAAAGGAGCACCACATTCTTTTGATTTACTTTAGAAAGAAAATGTTTTGTGTGTAGACGCTCCACTGGATCTTTTGAAAGAGCCCCCTTCTTTTGAAAAATCTTTTGAAAGAACTTGCTAGTGTAGACGCAGACTTTCTCTCCTTCCCCGTTCTGGTTTCCCTGGAGATTTTCTCTTTGCAGATTCCAGCTGCTCCTTAAAGGAGAATCAGTTAATCTGTGGCCAGGTGATTAAAGGGACAAGTCAGCCCATTATACCCTGAAGCTGGCTGAGAAGAAATGGAAAAAGTTTATTCTTATAGTTGTTCCAAAACATTTCCGTACCTAATTGAATATTTCAAAAACTGCTTATGCTCATGGCAACTAGGCATGTCATACAGCAAAACTAAAACTTGTAGTTACATGGAAATGTATGACTGGAGAGGACCTAATCCAGGCCCCTGCAGTGAGGAAGGTCATTATCACTGACCGTACCTGATAATGTTTGTCTAGCCTGCTCTTAAAAAGCTCCAGTGTTGGGGTTTTGACAACCTCCCTTCAAAGCCTGATCCAGTACCTAACTATCCTTGCAGTTGGAAAGATTTTTCCTGACATATAACCTAAAACTCTCTTGATGCAGATTAAGCCAGTTCCTCCTTGTCCTGTCTTCAGTGGCCAGGGAGAACGATCGATTACAGTCCTTTCTACAACAGTCTTTGACATGTTTGAATACAGTAATTAGCCCACCCATCCCAGGGGTTCTTTTCTCAAGATTAAATATACCCAGATTTTTTAACCTTTCTTCATAATCCCACTATATTATCCACCCACAGTATGAACTAGAAATTAAATCACCTATGTTGGTGCCACTGAAAGCACTGACTGCAAAAGGAACTGGAATTAGCAAAACAATAAAACTAATCCATAAAAAAGCAAAGAAAATCAATGCAGCATTCATTATGTCTAGAAGTCCACAGAGCTAGTGGTACAGCAGGCTGTGAAAGCCAAAATGTGACCCTTTTTTCTAAAAAAAGCTCTTGTCACCCATGCTAGATCATTCGTTACCAGGAATAGAGCAAATCTCTGCCAATGTTCACTGAGACAGCAAGGTACAAAATGAGACTCTCAGATGTCTGGGCCACAGACAATTTTGACATCCCCTGTCAGTTACTTTTGAACAGTAAAAGCCTTTCCCTTCCCAACACCAACACACATACTGCACTGTCAACCTGAGGAGAGCAAGAAATGAGGGCTGCAAAGGAAGCTGATGTCCCCAGCATGGTGGGGAAGAATAATGGAACATAACTGGAAGACTAACTTAAAATCATAATCCTTGCCAGGATTTCCATGTCCCATTGCCTCTTATTAACAGGGGCAGGGAACCTCCAGCCCTCGAGCCAGAGGTAGATCAACAGGGTTAGCTGCTAGATGGCCACCAGATGCTTTGTTTAACTGTGTCCACTGGCATGGCCTCTTGCAGTTCTCATCAGGGTAGTTCACCATTCCCAGCCAATGGAAACTGCAAGAACTGATGTGGGCTAGGAACGGCAAACCCTGGCTAACCCCAACCTGCAGCTGGTGAGCCAAAGTTCCCTACCCCTGCTCTAGTACCTCTCAAGTATTCTAAATGCTTATTATATGTCAGTACAAAAGAAAAGCCTAGGAGAGAGAATGAATTTTAAGTTCACCTATGTGCAGGGAAGACAAAGTTTTAATTGACTTAATGAAGATAATGATCAGAGCAATACAGGAAAATTATATCCTATTTTAAGTAGTACTTGTCTAGACAGGCAGCCTGATCCTATAAATTAACCTGGGGAATGGCCATTACCAGCTCACCAGAGACCGTCACTGAAAAGTTACACATCCTTAAGCAAACCTGTATGGACCAAATTGTCGAACTTGGGTCATTCACATGAAGTAGTGATGACCATACTTAGGCATCTAGGAAAGCGGCTTCATTTTCACAGACACTGAGCAACTACAGTTTGCACTGAACTCCACAGGTAAAAATTTGACTTCAGTGAGCTTAGGTTTCTCCTGGTGCTCCTATTACATTCTGTTACATCCTATTACATGCATCTGATGAAGTGAGTCTGTTCTCACGAAAGCTCATGCTCAAAACTTTTCTGTTAGTCTATAAGGTGCCACAGGACCCTTCGTTGCTGTTACAGATCCAGACTAACACGGCTACCCCTCTGATACATTCTATTGGTAACACCATGATTGTTATACAAGGGCGTTGATTTGTAGGTTTCCCATTGACATGAGCAAATGAAATTTTTTAACTGAAAGTTGCTAATCACCTCTACTAGCAGAGGATTAGTCATGATTGGATGTCTAACATAGTGAACACCAGTGAAAATAGTGTAGGAGCAGAAGCTAAAATAGGGAACAAGTTAAAAATTACTTAGGCAACTTAAATGTCTTCAAGACACCAGGGTCTGATGAAATACATCCTGCAATACTCAGCTTGCTGACTGAGGAGTTATCTGGGAAAAATCGTGGAAGATGTGAGAGGTTCCAGAAGACTGCAAAAAGGGAAGTATATTGCCCATCTACAAAAAAGGGAAATAAGGACAACCTGGTTATTTACAGACACGTGAACATCAATGCCCAGAAAGATAATGGACCAAATAATTAAGCAATCAATTTACAAGCACCTAGAAGATAATAAAGTGATGACAGCATGGAATTGTAAGGAACAAATCATGTCATACCAATCCAACAGCTTTCTCTGACAGGATAACAAGTCTTGTGGCTAAGGAAAAAGCAGTAGATGTGGTGTACCTAGAGTTTAGTAAAGCATTTGATATGGTTTTGTGTGACCTTCTTATCAGTAAACTCAGAAAATGCAACCTAAATGGGGCTACTCTAAGGTGGGTGCATAACTGGCTGGATAACCATTCTCAGAGTGTCATTATTAATGGTTCACAGTCATGCTGGAAGGGCATAACAAGTGGGGTTCCACAGGGGTCAGGTTTGGGACCAGTTCTGTTCAATATTTTCATCGACGATTTAGCTCTTGACATAGAGAGTATGCTTATAAAGTCTGCAGTTAATACGAAGCAGGGAGGGGGTTCAAGTGCTTTGGAGGACAGGATTAAAATTCAAAATGATCTGAACAAACTGGAGAAATGGTCTGAAATAAACAGGGTGAAATTCAGTAAGGACAAAGGCATAGCACTCCACTTAGGACTTGCATACATAGAAACTGGGAATTTACAAGATAGGAAGGGTAGTATCAGAGAGGTAGCCATGTTGGTCTGTATCTTAACAAAACAAAACAACAGTTATGTAACACTTTAAAGACTAACAAAAAAATTTGCACTCATCTCTCACTATATGAGCGCAATTGGTTCCCAACTTTCTGCTCATAGGTGAAAACTATTAAGAGGGACACTAAATTCCCATTAAAATACATGTAAAAGTCTCTGATTTGTTCCTAGTGCTCCTAATTCAGTGAAGGAGTGGCAGTAGGTGGTGCTGCTTTTGAAAGGTAAGTGAAGCTTGGGTTGTGGGGGTGGGGAGGGTTAAAGGCTGGGGGCAGTTTGGGGTCATGAGCAGGAGGGAGGGTTAAAACTTGGTGGCAAATGGGGTCTGCGGAGGGGAGGGTTCAGGCTGCTGCAGGTTGGGTCTGTGGGGTTGGTGGGTGGATTAAAGCTGCAGCAGTTTGGGGTCTGCAGAGCCAGTGGGGTGGGGAGTTCGGGCTGCAGCAGTTTGGGTCTGTGGGGCCAGTGGGGAGAGGGTCAGGCTACAGCAGTTTAGGTGTACGGGGCCAACAGTGGGATTCAGGCTGCGGCTGGTTGGCGCCACAGGGAGGGGTTTAGGCTTGTATTAGCTGGGGGAGTTCACTCATCCAGTGAACAAAGGTAAGTATATGTTATCTCTCATTTTAGTGAGTACTCGTATGTAAAGCACTCGTTTAATGAGGGAGAAGTGTATTCGGTGATGAGCTTTCATGGGGCAGACCCACGTCTTCAGATCTGTAGATAGTGTAGTACTGGAAATAATGCTGAAAGTGAATTGGCATAATAATTACATAACAGAAAGATACAAACAAAAAGAATTGAAATGAAATGAAAGTAGGTAGGATGGAGAACTACCGAAAGGAATTGTGAGGGATCCTAAGGAATCACAACCTAACTAAGAGTCAACAGTATGACATTGTTACAAAAAATAAAAGAGAAAGAGAGAGAGAGAGAGAAACCATCATTTTGGGACATATTAACAGGAGTGCTATAAGCCAGACATGAGAAGTAATTCTTTCACACGAGTCCATGTGGATTAGGCATCATTGGGAATACTGTGTCCTGTTTTGGGCACCAATTCAGGAAAGATGTGAACAAACTGGAAAAAAAGTCCAGAGAAAAGCAACAAAATGATTAAAGACCTAGAAAACATGACCTGTGAGGGAAGAGTTCAGACATTGTGTTTGTTTTGTCTAGAAAATAGGAGACTGAGAAGAAGATGTGCTAGCAGTTTTCAAGTACCTGAAAGGTTATTACAAGGTGGAGGGAGAAAAATCATTAACCTCTAAGGACAGAACACATAAGCCCACTGCTTCTTGGAAGAAAGGACAGTTTAGGTTGCTCATTGGGAAAAGCTACTTAGCTCTCAGGGTGGTTAACTATTGAAATAAATTGCCCACAGAGGTTGGAGATTTTTAACAGCAGGTTAAACAAACCTCTGTCAGGGATGGTCTAGGTCAGAAGTGGGTAATAATTTTGCAGGGGGCCCACTCCATGAATTTTGGCAAGCCATCACAAACCACACATATCTACTATATTAAAGGAGGGGGGTGCAGGCTCTGGGGAAGAGTTTGGGTGCAGGAGAGAGCTCTTAGCTGGGGTGAGGACTGAGGATCAGGAGTGGGTGCACTGTGGGGGAGAGTATTTAGGTGCAGGAAGGTTGTCCAAGGTGGTGTAGAGTATTGGGGTGCAGGAGATGATGAAGAATGCAGCTGTATTTTGTTCATCCTGGTGTTGATAATACTTAGTCCTACCATAAGTCTGGGGAACTGGACTAAATGAGCCTCAATCTCCTTTCCAGTCTCATAATCCTAGGGAAGAAAGAAGTGGGAGCTATGGGAGTTTATAACCTGTGAGCAGCAAGCCATTTATTTAAGTACCTTCGTATAGATTTTAGAGAGGGAAAGTGGGTGAGATAATATCTTTTGTTAGACCAACTTCTGCTGGTGGGAATTACTAAAGTTCCTGTTCATGTAGTCTATTTGAAACAAGGTACTTTCTAATTCACATCAGCAGGGTCTACCCAGGAAAGTCAGAGTCCAGAACATTAGAGAACTTGATACATCCCAACTCTCTAAAGTGTTTTATAGCTTCTTGTAGACATGTCTTTACATGGGAATGACATGGAAATCAAATGTAATAGTGTTATGAATACTGAAATGTAACTGGTTTATGAACATTGTATGTGACTTGGTTATTGAAATAAAGTTACTGCATAACTATGATGGGGTCCAGCTTACTGAGACTAGTTGTATGTTTCTTGGAGAAATAAAAGAACGGCCATACTGGGTCAGACCAAAGGTCCATCCAACACAGTATCCTGTCTTCTGACAGTGGTCAATGCCAGGTGCCCCAGAGGGAATGGACAGAACAGGTAATCATGAAGTGAGCCATTCCCTGTTGCCCATTCCCATCTTCTGACAAACAGAAGCTAGGGATATCATCCCTGCCCATGGCTAATAACCATGGATGGACCTAACCTCCATTAATTAATTGAGCTTTTTTAAAAACTTTGTTATTGACTTGGACTTTACAACAACTTCCGACAAGAAGTTCCACAGATTAACTGTGATTTGTGTGAAGAAGGATTTCCTTTTGTTTGTTTTAAACCTGCTACCTATTAATCTCATTTGGCATCCCCCTAGTTCTTGTGTTATGGGAATTCGTAAATAATTCTCCTTTGGTTACTTTCTCGAGACCAGTCAATGGCAATAGGGGCAGCCAGAGCTCCAGGCCCCTTTGAATCTCAGAGCTACAGAGTCATTTCTCTCTTTCTCTGTCTCAATGACTTAAACGGTCATTTTCCAGTTACCTGGTAAGCAGCCATATGCGCAGACAGTTTTATTGTTTGCAAAATAAGCTTTCTCTGCAATTTATTTTAGTCCAAATAAATGATGCTTTGTTTTATGGAGAGTGTTTGGCCACTGATTACCATTGTCATTGCCCTCGAGAGAAAAGAGTTGCAGTGTTTGAGCTTAAGTCAGACCTTCTGAGGTAAATCACTGTTAGAGTTTGTCACCCCCGGTCTGATGTAGTTCCAGCATTAGCCAGGTGGTGACTAGATGCCTGATGGTACTCAAGAGCAAGGAGAGGTCAGAGTTAGCCCACTAAATGGGATATCACCTGTAAAGTAGGCATTTAAAACTGACTTTTTTAAAAAAGACATTTTAAAAGGATTGGACATTTAAATAATGAAAATAGCCTGAACTACATTAGTAAGGAGAGAAAAAAATCAATGGTAGTTTAGTAGTTTGGCAAGGACAAATCCTCTTGTTCCAGGTCATAAGCCAAACTCTGGTAGGGCTAAGGAATAAATTACCCTAAGGGTAAATTATTCAATAACTGCCTAATGCTGTGTTTCCTGAACTTGAATTAAGACCACCTGGTTCGACCAATGTTTAAAACAGGCTGCTAGACCAGGTGGACCTTGGGTCTGATCCTATCGGGCACTTCCTATATTCCTAGGAAAATGTAATTCTTGAGAGGCAATGACAATTTAATATCTTCACTATGGTTAGCAAATAAAATGAGCAAAGACCTTATTTTCAGCTGAATCTTTAATCTACAATCCAGTACATCATCTCACGTATAGGTATAAAAATGTATCTTATTCTTTTGCCTGAGGCTATCAAACAAACAAATAATTATGTTGTCCAAGTGCTAGTTAAAAAACAAAGGATTCATGCAGAAAAAGCACAGGCATTTTATTTTTCAAGCCCTGTGATGACTCATAGTCACACAAGTTTGAGTAATCAATTTTCACAAGCACTGTTCCCAAGCTGTAACTAAGACAACGCTGTAAGAAACTGAATTTTTTTAAACAATTCCTAATTTCCAGGGTTGCCTTTTGAATCAGTTAACTATACATATACATAAGGGCCTTTAATCATACTAGCAAAAAGTAAATCTTTGGAAACAGAAACAACCTCTGGAAAGAGCAATTGTGACCAATGGGACAAAATATACATCTTTTCTCCACTTTGTTGTTTCAGCATAAGCCCATAATTAGGGGATCTTTTAAAAACAATACTATTTGATTGTGTGATTGAAATATGCATGGAGGTAGAATTAAGGTTGCTCAGGAAACCTTGATTTTTGTGTTTCTTCATTCATGAATGTTTAACTTTGCAACCTTAATAATAATATTCTTCTATTTAAAAATAGAAGTTTACATTTCAGTGGGGCAGTGTGCCAAAAAGATAGTCATTTTGTGGTCAAACCCCAGGATAAGACTCTAGCTATAGCTTTCTAGAGTAATTTTGAGAAGGTCACTTCCCCCTGGAGGTGGGCACCCTGAATGTTCTGCAGATGGTGGGCACCTGCTGCACACCCCACAGCATTGTGGAGAGTAAGGGAGAGGCCTTCATGCAGGGATGGGTGCCCGAGACCAGCACAGGCTACCCGCAGCCAGCTGCTGCCCCTAACCACCAGGCCCACCAGGATGGAATCCATGTCCAGAAGGCCCTGAACCAGTACTTCCAGCAGGGGCCCAGTGAGCACCTTCCTGGCCACCCTGGCGGGCCTCCAACACACTCCCCCAACCTTCTGCACCCCCTGCACACCACCCCCACCCCCACCCCCTTCCCCACTGAGCACACAGCACACAGGGATTTTGGGAATATAAATGGGTATATTGTGAACTACAAAAAAGGTGTGCATAATACTGTGTGCTAAGCGTAACAGAAAGTCCAACTATTTACAGGAGGAGGAGGATCTAGGTGGCCCGCCCAGTAGGCCATCAGTCTGGGGAAGGGGTTGAGGGGCACGACATGCGCTGGCCCCGAGTCCCATGCCACCCCATTATCTGGGGTCCCTGTCAGGGCTGAGAGGGGGTGGGGATTATGGGGATGTAGCGCTGGGGATCGGCCTCAGAACAGTGGTCTGGGCCAATGGGGCCCTCTCCTAGGGGACTGGCATGAGGGGCCATTGTGTGGGGGGTCAGCAGGAGGGGTGGCAGGAGGGGGCAGCCGGATCATCAGTTCCCAGTACGTGGCTACCACATCCTGGAAGGTGGTGAGGAACTCCCCCGAGGCCACTGGGCACCAGGCAGCCTTCCCTCTTTGAAACAGAACCAGAGTTCTGCCTGCTCCACCTGGTGCCAGAAGGAGGCGATGAGGTGGAGTCCTCTGTTGGCCACCTTTGGCTCTGCCATGACCAGGCCCATCCTGGAGCTGGAGGAGGCTCTGGCTGGTCACTGTCCCTCACCTCTGGGGGGCTGTCCAGGACCACAGACAGGGAAAGGCTCTCCTGGCTCTTGGATGCTGCAGCTGAGGAAATGGGGGGAAGAGAGGAACAAGCCATGAGTGCGGACGCCTGCCCCTTTGTCCTACCTTCCCCCCCCATCCCTCCCTGTTGAGGGCAGGGTGCGGCACTGTCCACAGGAGCAGGTGCTGATGGGCACTGGTGGCTGTGCTGCTGTCCTGGGGCCATGGTCCACCTGGGCCCTGGCAGGCTGGGGTCTGCTGGGTATGTGGGAGGCCCTGGCCTTGTATTCTGCTCCTGCCCTAGGATCCAGGGTGTGTGCCCTGAGGGTCCACTGCTGAGGTTGGGGGATCACCATCTGGCTGATGCCCAGCTGGAGGAGCGGGAGGAGAGGTCAATGATCAGGTTCCACTTCTCACTGGACAAGTCTGCTGCTGAACCCGGCTCCTTGTCCAGCCCTGGTGGAATAAGGCTGCCCGACAGTCCCAGCTCCTGCTCCTCTCCCAGCTGGGACTCCTTGGCTGAGATGTCCAGGAGGGCTGGCAGGGATGAGGTATCCTGGGGGCCCAGGATGGTCCAGAGCTTCTGATAGAAGGACCACAAAGCGGGGGTAGCCCCAATCGGCTGGCTAAGTCCCAAGCCTGGGTGTAACCCTGCCACATCTCCTTGATCTTACTTCTGGCTTGGTCAGGCGTGTGGGCAGGGGTGACCCTGGCACTCAGGACATCAGCCAGCTGGGTGAAGGCAGCCACATTCCTCCGCTTGCTCCCCAGCACCTGGAGCTCCTCCTCCTCCTGCCAGAGCCCCAGCAAGTGCCGGAGATCGTGGTCTGTCCAGAAGGGACACACTTCACCCCTCGCCACCCCAGCTGGACCCTTGGGAGCCCTGTGTGTGCTCAGTGGGAGGCAATGGGGCTCCTGACCTGCCTGGGTGCTGGGCATGGCTGTCTGGCAGCTGCTTGAGGCATCACCAACACGTATAGGGGCAGCACATGCGAGGGCTGCTTCCTGCACGCTCTCAGCTTCCTGCAAAGGGGTTTCCAGGTCTGTGCGGCTTTAAGAGCCGCTGCACACACACATCATAGAGCCCCACAGGGACTGGGCAGCACATCTCTGCCCAACAGCTGATCACCGCCATGGCAAATCCCGCTATTACGTAAAAGCGGGACATGGAGCATCTACTTGTGTCCTTTTCAAAAAAAAAAAAAAGACCTTGCAAGGTCAGCTTCTTCCTATTTTCTGTTTGAAAGAGGTTTTGATGCCTATGGAACCTACTGTTAATTGCGTGTTCCGAAAAGTTGTCTCTCTGAAGTCAGATTGCCATTCATTTAACAACCTGAATGTTTTTCCTGCAAATAGCAAGCGTTTATTAGTTTCTGATGAGAGTTTAAATCCTCCAGAAAAATTGAGGGGGGGGTCCACCAAAAGATCTTTTCACCCAATTACTATTGTTTGAGTCTTCAGTTAAACTAGGTTTGAAGGGGGCAGGCGAACAGAACTCACAGGTGAGTGAAAAACAGGAAGACCTGGGAGAGACGTCGGAAATTGGAGGGAGATAAAGGAGAGACAAGGCAGAACTGGAGGATAAAATCTATGTTGTCTGTATACAAATGCCAGCAGTATGGGGAATAAGCAGGAAAAACTTGAAATGTTGCTAAATAAACACAAGTGCAACATAGTTGGTGTCACAGAAACTTGGTGGAATGATACACATGATTGGAATATTGGAATCTGAATCCCCTGGGCTTCTTCCTATTGTAGATCCAGTTGGTGCAGTCTGTGCACCTCTAGGTTCCCTGGTCTGCATAATTCCTGGTGACTCCTGATGCAGCAGACTCTCAGTAGATATGTCAGTGGCTGCTTGGGTTACGATGTCTCTTGGTTCCTAGGCCTTGCACTTTGGTAGGCCTTCAGCTGGAGCTAGTGGGATGCATCCTTCTTCTCAGCAGTCAACCGCAACAGAGTTAAGTTGCTCCCTTTTATACTAGTGCACCTGGAGCATGTCCAGTACGGAAAGGCGGTGATGGCTTCCTTAATCCACAATGGAGCTTTAACTGTTGCCCATCCAGTGTGGAGTGAGTGCACCTTGTCACAGTAGCTTATCTTTGAATTGTTTTTCCACAAGTTGAACACCTACCGTACAGTAATTTCATTTAGACCAGCTTTCTCTAGTTTGCTGTGTGATTGTGTCTAAAGTTTTACTAAAGTTAAGATATAATATATCTAATGTTTCTGCAGTATCCACTAAGCCAGAAACCCAGTCAAAGAAGGAAAATAAATTTATTTTGACACATCCATGTTAGCTTTTATTTATCACCTTATAATTCTCTGGGTGCTTAAAAGTTGATTGTTTAATCATTTGTTCCAGTATATTTCTAGAATCAGAGTTAAGCTGATTGGTCTGTAATTCCCCAGAACTTAGTTCTGATTCTAAAAAAAAATATTAGTCCTTCTCCTCTGTTATGGAGCCACACACATGCACCATGAGTTCTTGAAGATAATTGCTGATGGTTCCAAAAGTTCAGCAGCTGAGTTTTTTAATACTCTAAGGTGAATTTTACCAGGCCCTGCTGAGTTGAACATACCTATCTAAATATTTTTTTAACCTGAATCACAGAATCACAGAATCACAGGGCTGGAAGGGACCTCAGGAGGTCATCTAGTCCAGCCCCCTGCTCATCCATTCTCTCAGGGAGTGAAAGTCTGCTCTTCTGAAATCAAGGGTCTGTATGTTACTACTCACTTTTCTTACTTTTGTCCGGATCATGAAATCTACGATCTCATGGTCGCTGCAGCCCAGGTTCCCTCCCACTTCTATTTCTTCTAATAGTTCTTCCCTGTTTGTGATCAGCAGGTCAAGTTGCGCACGACCCCTGGTAGGTTCCTTCAGCACTTGTACCCAGAACTTATCCCCAACATTCTCCAAAACCTTCCTGGATTGTCTGTGTGCTGATGTATTGGTCTCCTAACAAATGCCCAGATGATTAAAGTCTTCCATGAGAACCAGGGCCTGTGATTTGGAAGCTTCACTTAGCTGCCTAAAGAAATCCTCATCTATCTCATCTCCCTGATCTGGCGGTCTATAACAGACACCAACTACACCATCACCTCTGTTACTTCCACCTCTAAGCTTTACCCAAAGACACTCAACTGGATTTTCTCCTTCCTCATACTGGAGCTCTGAGCAATCATACTGCTCCCTCACATAGAGCGCAACTCCTCCTCCTTTTCTCCCCTGTCTGTCCTTCCTAAACAATTTATAATCTTCCATGACCGTGCTCCAGTTATGCAAATCGTCCCACCAAGTCTCCATTATTCCAACCACCTCATACTCGTTTGACTGTGCCAGGGCCTCTAACTCTTCCTGTTTGTTCCCTATGCTTCTGGCATTAATGTACAAGCATCTTAGAGAAGGGGCCAATTGCCCCACTTTCTACTCTTCACCCAGGAAACCCACTTGATTGTTCCCTCCTCCTTCCCTATTTACCTCAGGGCTTGTGTCACCTTCCCCCAACAAACCTAGTTTAAAGCCCTCCTCACTAGGTTTGCAAGCCTGCCCGCAAAGATACTCTTTCCTCTTTTAGTGAGTTGGATCCCGTCTCTTCTCAGCAATCCCTGTTCACAAAACAGAATCCCATGGTCAAGAAACCAAATCTTTCCCTGCTACACCACCTACGCAGCCACACATTTACCTCTGTGATTTGACGATCCCTACGTGGACCCCTTCCTTCCACAGGGAGGATAGATGAGAAGACCACTTGTGCTCTGTATTCCTTTATCGTCCTTCCTAGGGTTACGTAATCTGCCATGATCTCATCAAAGTTGTCTTGGCTGTATCATTGGTTCCTACATGAAGAAGTAGAAAGGGGTAATAGTCTACAGCTTAAGGATTTTTGGCAGCGACTCTGTAATATCCCGAACTCTAGCTCAAGGCAAGCAGCAAACTTGTTGGGATTCTAGGTCCGGGCAGCAGATGGGTGACTCTGTCACTCTTAGGAGCGAGTCCCTGACCACCACCACTTGTCTTTTTCTCTTAGAGGTGGTGGTCATAGAACTCCCATTCCTAGGACTGCGCGTCCCATGCCTTCTAAACCATGGGGACTCATTCAGATACTTCCCAGGGACTGTATCAGCCCCAATTATCTCTGCCATATCACCTGTGGAGAGAGGCTGAAAGCGGTTACTTAACTCCACTGGAATTGGAGAGACTTGAACTGGTTTTCTCCTCCTGGAGGTAACATGCTTCCAGTTCTCCTCGTTTTGGGCAGCCTGCTGTTCCTGCAGTATTATCTGTTGCCTTCTATCCAGAAAGTCTTCACCCTCTCTGATGGACCTGAGGGTTGATATTTGTGCCTCAAGTCCTTTAACCTTCTCTTCTAGAATGGCTACCAGCTTGCACTTGGTACATAGAAAATCCTTTCTATCATTTGGGACAAAGACAAACATGACACATGACATGCAGTTCACAACAACAGACCTCTCACCAGCCATTTCACTCTCCATTTTTTCCCTTTACAGAGATCCCTTATTTGTTTCTAGTGCCGCCTTGAAGGGCACAAGAGAAACACCGTATAAGAAGGTAAAAATAGGTATGGGGCTCCTCCCGAAGGCGAACTCTCAGGCAAACTCCCTGTTAGCTGCTCCTGTTCCTGATTCTTCTCTATTTTAGCTTGTGTTTCCTCCCCCTTGTTAATATTAATTGTGTTAAGCAACTGGTCAAAAATAACCTTTTTGATGAAGACCAAAGCGAAATAGACATAAAACACTTCAGACTGCTAATCTACTTTAAAGTTGGAAATATATTGAATTAGATATGCAGTACTAATTATTTTTAAGAGTGACTCACATTGACAACTGATGTTTGTTTATTTTTAGTATTTTCACTTATTGTTCTTTGTTAAATCAGAGAAAATGAGGTGACATTTTGTCTGCCTTCTGTTTATAACAAATGATTGGCTGAGTTGTAAGTGTTTCATAATCACTAGGAAAGACCTAGTTTCAGTCAAATATATTAGGTAAAAAGCATGTGAATAAAATAGATTTTAAAACTATACAAACATTTAAATAGGGATTTAATATTTAAATTATTATTGATGTTTAAAAACTATTTAAAATTAATTTGCAATTATGATTACTGTATGTTGCAGCGTAAACTTACTATAATATATTAAAATTATTTACATAAACTTTTAAGGAGTACTTATTTGTTGTCAAAATGTTACAAATAGATGAATCAGTGAACTGGTGAAATCACTGTTAAGCAGCTGGAAACAATGTTTGTTGCAGAGCAAACCAGCCTTTAACAGCTTTTTGCAGATAAACAAAGAATAGTTTCCTCATTCAGTTTGTTCGGTAGTTCAGTTCAACTTTTATAGTTTGATCAGTTCAGAATTGTAAAAGGAAGAAAGCTTCTTTTCCTCTTTCAAACTATGAACAAAAAACAGGTTCAGGATTATATCTACCACTGCTAAACTGTGAAGGAGATGGTGACCAGAAACAATCTGCTCAATCGACTAACCATAAATAATACCTTAATAAATTGCTTGGTTTTAAATGCAAAACATGTTTTGATAAATATGTTTTCTTATATATCCAGTACACGTAGGGCTGTTTTATTTAAGCAATAAACAATTTTAACCTGCACAATTTAATCCAATTAATGTCCAAAAGCAGCTTGACACAATTCATGAGTTTAAAAAATGTAATCTATAACATAAGAAATGCACCATCTATCATCTTCTAACATAAAAATATGTAAAAATTAAGAATCAGAATAAATGTATGCTAAGCTACATAATTTGTGCAAATAAATGTATGGTGATATAGCCTCTGAGTTAATAAAAAGTATCAAATTTAGTTTACAGGTTCTAGTTGGTTGCAAATCGACATTTTGTAGTGGTTATCAACCAATGAGAATTATCTAATCTTTAGAAAAATAACTGAAAAGTGCAAATTCAAAAGAAAATTAAAATTGAATTCTTAAATCAAGGTTTTTTCGCTTTCTGACTTCAATGTATCCACCTTGCTAAAAAGGAAAAATTAATCTGGCCTACTCATTTAAGTGATTAGATTAAATTGTTCTTATGCTATAATGATAACCTGTTCTGTTCATTCCTTCTGGGGCACCTGGCATTGGCCACTGTGATACAGGATATTGGTGTGGCACAGTGTATCTGTTTTTCTGATAAAGTAGCTGGTATAGCACTTCATGCTGGCAGGTTTCTTCTGGAACAGGAAGATTAGTGAAAGCTGTTCCCTTCAAGGTCTCTGAGCAGGCCAAGTGTGAAGTACACTTTGGATAGAGGCAACATAGGCCAACCATATGGGAGGTGAGATGACCTTCAAGCTATTGCCATTTTAGAAAAATCCCGCTTAAAACTTCAGTTTTCTTAAAATATTCATTTGTACACCACATGCTTCGTGAGACCATAATAGCTGCCCTCCCCAAAAAAAAAATTAGAGAACCACAAGGCTATGTTTGAGAAAGCTTACAGGGCCTCATCCACATAACAATGCTCATGCTCTAACTTCTGTCCTCAGGGTCTGAAAGAGAGCCTCAAAAGTTCCTCAAAATAACCGATTTCAAAAGCGCCTAACAAAGATCTGGGGAATTACAGAACAATCAGCTTAACTATGATTCTAGAACCAAGCACTCCATAACATATCCATCAGCATTCTGAACAAATGTTCCATCTCATGACAATGATATGTCACTGCTTCCCTTTGCATACAAGAGGCCAGAACAGCCACAACTCCCCAACTCTGAGGCTGCATCTACACAAGCAAGTTCTTTCAAAAGATTTTGCAAAAGAAAGGGGCTCTTTCAAAAGATCCCATGGTGTGTCTACACACAAAAAGTGTTCTTTCAAAAGTAAATCGAAAGCACGTGGCGATCCTTTCAAAATCGCTCTTACTTTCTCGTTTCAGGAAGAACACCCACTTTCGAAAAATTCTTTCAAAAGAAAACATGTGTAGATGCTCAGAGGTCCTTTTTTTTCGAAAGAGCAATCCTTATGGGGCCTGATTTTTTTATCCCTGGCCTGTTCTTTCGAAAGAGCGGGGGCTGTGTGGACGCTCTCTTTTGAAAGAACAGATTGCTCGTTTGATCCGCTTTTTTGTATGTGGAAGCACTCTTTCAAAAGAAGTTCTTTTGGACAAGATCTTCCAGAAGAGCTTTTTTTGAAAGATCTCTGTAGTGTAGACGTAGGCTAAATGAGTAAGAGGTCACACTTCGTCCCTTTTTAATAACTCCTAGCAGAAAGTTTCTTTACAGTGTATCAATATGAATCCCCTATGAAATAAAAATGCTCAAAGTTTATAATAGGTCTGCATTTTCATATTGACTATTATCCTATCATTGTACAGTTTAAGAAGCATTTAAGCATCAGTTTTACCAGAGATACTCTCTGCCACATGGTAAGACCTGTATATGTCATGGAAACTCCAGCCTGTACTAAAACAGAGAATGTTTGCTGGCCAAGAAACCAAAAACAAACAAACAAACAAACAAAAAAAACCCACCACCTTTATACACACTGTGCAGTTGTGAACTACATATCCTTTCCCATACTTTTCCATCCAGCTATCAGGCAACTTTTACAGTTCGGAACAAAAACAGCCTCTAAGGTAAAGTTTGGGAAGTGGTTGCAAGTCTGCCTGCAAGCAGCCTGAAAGAACACAAGTTTTAAGAGGTAAGACTTCATCACCTCGTGGGGAGATCCTGCTGTAATCTGAACGTGACAGCTGGTGAACAAGATACTTGTTAACATTATCAGTTGATTTTGCTTGTAGGCAGTTGAGAATCTCACTGTTTCTTGAGAGAGGACATAGAGTAAGGGTTATGGTCCTCTTGTTTCTATCTTCTCTGCTTCCTTCTCCTCTTATTAGTCACTAGCAGGGAAGACACGACTTGTGCGTATTGTGTAGGCCAGATACTTTCTTTATTGAAATTTTTCTCAGTTATTCTGGCGTGCCTTTTAACTAGATGGATTAGATGAAGGACATGCAGATACAAAAGCAAATATACAATTTCATGATAGGCTTCTTCATAAAATGAATCGTTTTGTTTAGCTGGCATTGATTACTTCCCGCATTGAAGCATATGATTATTTCTGACAACTTGATGCTACACTTATGAGCCACCCCTTTCTCATCATTCTGCTATTCATGCATAGGTTTCAAGGCCAAAACAGGCCATTGTGATCACATAGTCTGACTTTCCTGCACGACACAAAATATGGACCAACATATCTGCCGGAAAATATCTGTTAAAGATTTACACCTCATTTCCAGTCTAAATTTGTCTGGCTTCAAAGTCCAGCCATTGTGTTGTGTTATAATATTCTCTGTTGGACTGAAGAGCCTACTATTACGTATTTGTTCACTATTTATAGATTGCTATCAAGTCACTCAGTTAACCATCTCCCCATATTAAGCTAAATTAATCATTCTTCTCGTTTTTCTCTAAATGCTCTCCACATTGTCAACATCCTTCTTGAATTGTGGAAACCAGAACTGGATCTAGTATTCTAGGAGCAATCACATGAGTGTCAAATACAGAGGTAAAAGAGCCTCTTTACTCCTACATGAGATTCTTGTTTATCCCAGTACTGCACTAGCCATTTTAGCCACAGCATTGCATCGGTAACTCCTAATCAGCTGATTATTCACCACAAGAGAAAGGACTTGGAAAGGGACAGACTGGAGGAGATTGGAAAGAAGTGGTCAATCTTGGAGGGGAAATGGGCAAAAGAATCTCTGCCCACTCATGTGCACTCTGCTTCATAGCCTGGAATGGAACCCAATATTTGTTAGGTACGCAGCCTACCGTCTATTTTCCCAGGGTAGTGAATTGCACTGGGGCTGAGGCAGCGGGCAGGCATCCAGACACCTAAAGGCTGTTTCTACATATGCCACTTTCCTCCAAAAGTGGAATGCTAATGAACAGCCTGAAATATGCTAATGAGGGGCAGATGCAAATTCCCAGTGCCTCATTAGCATAAGGCCACATGATTTGGAGTCCACAAGACGTTCTTCTGGATTCCAAAAACACAAATAGAAGTGCAGCCCCTGAGGGTCTTCCAGAAGGAAGTCCTCCTTCCAGAGGCCCTGTCTTCCTCAAAATTTTCAGGAAATCCAAATCACATAACCTTATGCTAATAAGGCACCGGGAATTTGCATCCACACCTCGTTAGCATATTTTGGGCTGTTCATTAGCATGCCGCTTTCCGTGGAAAGTGGCATGTATAGAAACAGCCAGAATGAGGTGGCAGTGTGCGCACATGCACAGCAAGAAGCATAGACACAACTGATCTGGAGCTTTGAGGGGCACAGTTGTGCCTGTAAGCGGGACATAGACTCCTAAGAACCTTTGTGAATCTGACTCAGAGATTCCTGGTCTCTGCCTGGAGCCTCCCTCTCTTTGCACTTTGGTACCTGTTCTGAATAGGAACCCCCTGTCATATTTATTCCCTAAAGTGTTGTCCTCCAGTTGAGCCTCCATCAGTGGCTCTACAGCCTGCAGGTAGGGATGTTTGCGCACCTCCCTCAATGGTTACAGTTCCCTAGTGAAGCACCACCCTTGCTACTTTGCCCAGCTTGAACTTCAAGCACAGGAATGAGCAGGGGAAAAGTACAGCAGCCTCAGTAAAAGCTATACAGTGGACCCCTGACTTATGCATAGGTTGTGTTCCTGGGCAGCCACGCATGTCAAATTTTGCATAAAACAGAACTTGGAGGTGGGGTCCTGCCACCTTCAGGTCCCCTCATCCTGGTTGTGCCTGGCTCCCTGCTCCCATGAGCAGCGGGGAGCCCAGAGCCAGGAACAGCAGTGCTAGTCAGTTTCCTGGCTCCAGCGAGTGGTGGGAAGACGGGAACCAGGTGGCAACCTAGCTCCTAGCTCCCCTCCACTTGCAGGAGCTGGGAAACTGACCTGCACCCTTGCGTGGGTCTGTTTCCTGGCTCCCAATAGTGGTGGGCAGCTGGGAGCCAGGTGCAGCAGCACTGGTTATTTTCCTGGCGCCCTGCTGCTCACTGCTGCACCTGACTCTGGGCTCCCATACACTCAGCGGAGCCAGAAAACTGACCAGCACAGTAGCTGCTGCCTGGTTCCTGGCACCCCACCACTCACTTGTTGCAAAAATGCATAAGTCAAAATCATATAAGTTGGAGTCTACTGTACTGCATTATTATAACAAAAATAGGTACAAATTAAAAATATCTACCTACAGTCATGTGGTTATTGCTCTATAAAAGTGCCTGCCTTGTCCTCATCTTGCTGTGCACCAGACTGTGGGCTGGTAGTGAGAGAGAGAGAGGTGCAGGAGCCGGAGCAGGGGCCTGGGTATATGTGGATGAGCTGTTGGAAATCAGGGCTGGGCGTGTGTGCAGGAGGCCAGAAGTCAGGGATAGTGGGCAGGAGTCAGGACAGGAGGCTAGGAGCTGGGACAAGCCCCGGGGCTGGGTTCTGGAAATCAAGTGGCTGCCCTCCATTCCCCACCATAGGGCATGGCTCTCCCTATCCCAGTCCTATTACCTGCCAGCAGTGTGTGTGTGTGTGAATATCTGAGACACAGTCTCCTCCAACTTTCTCAGTCAGGTGAGCAAAGAGTGAAGCAGCCTGACTTTGGCTTCTGACAGCCTCGCCCCCCTCCATCCTTCCCCCACCACACGCTGCCCTAGGGGCTGCTGGCAACAGCTGTTTAAACAATAGGTTTAAAGAGCCCACCCATCTCTCCAGCCAGCTCTTTGAACAGACAGCCACAGCTCATTAAAGAGCTGTCTCTTTAAAATCCAGGTCCCTGCTTTGCAACATATGGGACAATTAGCCTGTTTTTTAAAAAAAATGTAGGGACAGTCTTCAGGGATCTAAATAAGGGTCAGTCCAGCTAAAACAGAACAGCCAGTCACCCTATTGGTTACTTAACTGCTTGTGCTTCGAATCAAGAGTCGCCGACTCTCCAACATTCTCCTGGGATATCAGTAACCCAAAACTGGTCTATAGCAGGATCTGTACTACTCACTGATCAGCAGCACCTCCTGGTCACTCACCAAGGAAATAGCTCCACCCCCTCACTCTGATGCCCTTTCCGCCAATTACTCTTTCCACCCCTTTCCTCTTCACTGCTTAGTCGTCCCGTCAAGTCCCACTAAACCTCTCCCCACTGCCTGGGTATCACGAAACTCTGGTTCCAGCTGTCCCCAAATGGGCTAGCCTTAATGAGTCACTCCTCCAGTGGCAGGTAGGGGAACCTGCCCTCTACATGAGACTCCAGTCCAAGAAGCCTCATCTAGTCATCTCTGGGCTTCTTACTTTTTCAGCCCTTATTACCTCCTTCTCTGGCCTTACAGTTACCTATCTTGACCCTTCTATCAGGGAGTATGATTGCAGGTTTTCTTCCTTATAGCCTGCAAATTTCTTCTCCTTACAAATCTCATCCAGCTACTTTGCTAGGCAGACTTCATCAGCAGTTAGGTCCTAGAATGTCCTGGGTTTCTTCCAGGTGAAGTTTGAAGTTCATTGGCCTTATTTACTCATTCAGGCCTTGAGTGACATGGACGCATCATTAACTGATCCTTTTCCAATATTAGATTATTTATCAAAACAGGCAAAATACGACATCCAACTTCAAATGCCTTTTAACATTCTTTCCATTGACTTTAGTGGGAATGGAACTGGGCCTTTCAATATATATTGCAAGATGGTCATCTGCACTAGCCTTTCACTTCCTAACCTTTGAATGAATACAATTGCCCCGAGTAACTGTTATATTCTGTACATTTACATAACCTTGAAATGATATTGTTCTTAAAATGTAAATATGTTCTGAAGCTGTCAAATAACCACCTTGTCCTAAACCCTAGCAATAAATATATAAAGAAACTAAGACAAATGGAGCAAGGAGTGAAAAGCCTTTCTAAAAAGCAACATTGATACAAGCTTTGATAATCATTTTCACACATGAAATTTCCCCTTTCAATTAACTTTCCTTTATAACATGATGATGGACATGATATAAAGACTTGAACAAACAGAACAGAATTATAAAGTGTTAATTGGATTTTTTTTTTAATAAACTCTCATTTCTTGCTCTCCTGTATGTTTCCCTTGGGTACCCCACCCCCTTTTTTCCTTTCTGTACCATCTCTTATTTCACTTTTCTTCTGGCTTTTTGTGATCCTTTTTCTATTCTGGTTAGTGTGCTGCAGTCACTGCTTTATTTAAGGTTACAAAATGGATTGCACAATAAATCCTGTTTCAATTATAATAAAAAAGCTACTTTGGGAAATGAAATTTCGTGTTGTTTGGTTGGGCAGGCTTGCTTCCTGCTCAAAAGATTTTTGAGTATTTGAGGAATCTTAGTGTTGAACGTTGAGCCCGGAAGTATTTTAAATATTGTATAAGACTACCTTCTATCTAAAAAGATCAACAATTTGGGGTGCAGGATCTGTCTTTTTTCAAGAAAGCGACAAGTTTTAGGTTACATTTCCATTATGTCCCCTGAAAAAGCAAAGGACTCATGGTGACAGAGAGGACTTTGGTTGGAGTCCTGTAGTAGTAGTAATAGTAGTAGTAGTAGTAGTAGTAGGCATCCTTCAGTCTGCATAGACTATGGATCGTGCCCTTTAAAGTTTCAATTGAGGACTTCATTTACAGCGTCTATTGTGACTACGAAGACTCACACGAGAGTGACAGTCCTTGCTGCATCTCTTGCAGATGTAGTGGGTGTCTGGGAAGTCCTTATTGTGCTTTCTGTGCGCTTGCTTCTCCTCTGCTAGCTGTCTGATCTTTATCTTGCCCTTCTGAAGGCCCTTGTGTAACCCCTGCCTCCATCTGCTGCGGTCATCTGCTAGTTCTTCCCAGTTGTCCAGCTCGATGTCTACCTCTCTGAGGTCTCTCTTGCAGACATCTTTGTAGCGCAACTGGGGGCGTCCGGGAGGTCTTTTGCCAGAGGCTAGCTCACCATACAGGATGTCTTTTGGAATCCTCCCATCATTCATCCTGTGGACGTGGCCAAGCCAGTGGAGTTGACGCTGCCTGAGGAGGGTTTGCATGGTTGGGATTCCAGCTTGCTCGAGGATGGTGGTGTTGGTCACTCTGTCCTTCCATGATATTCCAAGAATGCGCCTGAGGCAGCGCAAGTGGAAGACATTCAGCCTCTTTTCCTGGCGGGCATACAGGGTCCAAGTCTCGCTGCCATAAAGGAGAGTGCTGAGGATGCAGGCTCTGTGGACTTGCATTTTGGTATGCTGACAGAATAGTTTTACTGTACATACATCCCCACTTCATAGAATAATAGAATCATAGAATCATAGGGCTGGAAGAGACCCCAGGAGGCCACTAAGTCCAGCCCCGCTGTCTAAAGCAGGATGAGCCCTAACTAAATCATTCCAGCCAGGACTTTTTCTAGCCGAGACTTAAAAACTTCTAGGGATGAAGATTCCACCATCTCTGTAGGTAATGCAGTCCAGTGTTTCACCACACTCCTGGGCTACACTTGCACAGGCCTCTCCCTTTTGAAAGGCACATGTAAAAACAGTTGATTGAAAATGCAAATAATACACCAATTTGCATATTCGGCATCTCATTTGCATAATATACGCCACTCACCATTCCAGAAGTGATGTTTTTCAAAAGCCAAAACAGCTGTGTAGATGGGGTTCCTTTGAAAGGAAGCCCTGCTTTTAAAAGCACCCTTCTTCCTGAAAAAAATTGGGAAGAAGGGCACTTTCAAAAGTGGGACTGCCTTGTGAAGGAACCCAGCCTATATGGCTAGTTTGACTTTCGAAAAGAGCACTTCCAGAATAGTGAGTAGCTGTAATTATGCAAATGAGGTGCTAAATATGCAAATCAGTGCCTCATTTGCATTTTGATTGGTTTTGTATGTCCCTTTCGAAAAGGAGAGGCCATTGTAGATGTAGCCCTGGCGAAACAGTTTTTCCTAATATCTAATTTCAATTACTTCATCTGCCAAATGGAACTCCGTAATTCTTATTTACCTTTGTGAAGCACTTTTAGGCCTATAAATGTATGAACAAATACTGACAGCATGAAAAGGCTGAGGAAGAAACCAGTTTCAGCATCTAGATTCCAATTTATCACACCCTTTAAGCATGTACTAAACTCTGGAAATTGCCAGATGTGAAGAAGTGGATCTGTCCCCCGAAAGCTCATCAACAATATCAGAGAGGTGTTAGTCTGTAGCTTTGAGAACAACAAAAAGTCTAGTAGCACCTTATAGACGAACAGATATTTTGGAGCATAAGCTTTCATGGGCAAAGACCCACTCCATCAAACGCCACAAGACTTCTTGTTGTTCTCAACAACAATAAATCATTTTGTTAAAGGGAGGAGGGAGAAAACTTTTTGTCTTGGCCTCTGAGGATAGAACAAGAAGCAATGGGCTTAAACTGCAGCAAGGGAGGTTTAGGTTGTACATTAGGAAAAAGTTCCTGACTGTCAGGGTGGTCAAACACTGGAATAAATTGCCTAGGGAGATTGTGGAATCTCCATCTATGGAGATATATGACAGATTAGATAAATGTCTATCGGGATGGTCTAGACAGTACTTGGTCCTGCCATGAGGGCAGGGGGCTGGACTCAATGACCTCTCAAGGTCCCTCCCAGTCCTGGCATTCTATGATTAAAGTGCCACAAAACTGCTTTTTTGTTTTGTGAAGATACAGACTAACACAGGTGCCTCTCTGTGACTGTTCTCCTAGGAATAGTGATTCTTTTGCAGAATCATGAAAAGAAAATAAAGGACTTACTTTTGGCACACGTGCTGAAAGACGGCCTCTGAAATACATTATTCATGTAGTTTTCACTAAAAGGCTTGACTCTTGTTCCCACTAAATACTAATACTTTAAGTGAATCCTCAAAACCCATTTGAACTAGAAACAAATGGCAGATACTTCTTAAGAAAAGGAATGGCAAATAAAGGGAGTAAATAATTATGCTTCATTAACTATGAGAAACATGATCTTGGTTGCTCAGCTGTTCTAGGACAAGATTAAAAGGGTGACCCAGATCCTGCAACTGAGTTCCATGTGAATCAGGACTAACTCTAGCAATTTCAGCATTGCACTGGTGGAAAACAAGTGAGAGTAAATGAAACCAGGCTAGAAGTCAGCATTTAATGTGCATTTAATGAAGTGGGCCTTTGCTCACAAAAGCTTAAGCTCCACAAAATCTGCTAGTCTATAAGGTGCCACAGGGCTTCTCGTTATTTTTGCATATGCAGCCTAACACGGTGACTCCACTGATAAATGCCTACATGATAGTCCAGAAACAAATCATTATTGCCAAGTGTATGACCCTTCTTTGGGCTGAGCCAGTTGGCAACAGTCTACATTGGCAGGCATCCTCCCTTGGCCTTTGCTGTACCATTGAGCAGAGCCTATGTGTTTTATTTGAACAATAGCCGTTATAGTTGTGAGCAGATATAGTCAAACTGCAGGGTCTTCTTACAGCTTTGTTGACTCATCATCTTGCTCAGCATGCCTGCTGATGTGTCATATATATATATATATATATATATATATATATATATATACATATACTACCCACCTCCATGTGTTATGAAAAAAAATTTGACAGAATTGCTGCCCTTGCCCATATTGCATTATTAGAAAATTGGTGATTGTATTTTTGTCAGCAACAGAGCTCATCAGACAATGGGGCTACATCTACACTATAGAGATCTTCTGAAAGAAGCCCTTTCAGAAGATCTCTTCCAAAAGAACTGCTTTCAAAAGTGTGAGTCCACACACAAAAAAGCGGGTCAGATAGCGAGCTACTCTTTTGAAAGAGCACATCCACACAGCCCCCACTCTTTCAAAAGAACAGGCCAGGGATAGAAAAATCAGGCTTCATGAGGACTGCTCTTTCGAAGAAAGGGCCTGTGGAGCATCCACACACAATTTTTTGAAAGAAGTTTTCAATAGGGGGCAGTCTTCCTGAAACGGGAAAGGAAGAGCAATTTCAAAGGAGCACCACATTCTTTCGATTTACTTTCAAAAGAACACTTTTTCTGTGTAGATGCTCCACTGGATCTTTTGAAGGAGCCCACTTCTTTCGAAAAATTTTTAGAAAGAACTTATTAGTGTAGGTGCAGCCTGGTTGTTAGTTGTGTGTTAAGGATGGGTTCCTGGTGGTGTTATTGTAACCGCCTACAGGCAGGCTTGAACTTTGGACCACTGAAGCTCAGTGCAGGAATCTCTTCAGTTTTAGCTAAAATGCAGCTGCTACTCAGCTAAGGCTACAAAAGAGTCTTCTTCTTTCTCTAGAAGTGACCCAAGTGCCTCTTCATGGGCCAGTGAACCACACACCTAAGCATGTGGGTTACTGTATATTAAGCTATTTGTTGAACAGCAAACTCTACTCAAAGACCCATCCATGTCAGAGGTCACAAACTAATTGCACTTTGCTTCCTGGTGAACAATGAATTGGAAAGTGTGCTAATGTGCCTATCTGTGCAACTCGAGGAACCAATGGAGAACATGAAAACTGTTCAAACTACAAAATGACAGCTCATTCAAAATCCTACCCAAACCAAACCCCAGATATATGCTTGCAACATGCTTTGAAGATTTGTTGCTACATCTTCAGTTCAATGCAGAATGGGCAGTTGGGCAGCTGCCAATCAGCAATTTAACGTTAATAAGTGTCCTGGGACTAAGTAGTTTTCCAGTGTCTGATCCAATGTCCACTGAAGTCACTGGGAGTCTTTCCTCTGATTTCAGTGGACTTTGGATAAGGCCCCACTTCTACTAAGGCCTAAGCATTGAGGCCATCTCAAAATTGGTTTAAAGAAAAAACATTCAGTAAAAGCTAGAGAACAGAAAATGTGATTAAAATCTTCGATCAAAGAGCACTTTTTGGAGGAGGCAAGGAAAGGGCAAACATCAACCAGTTCAGTTGGGATAAGCATATAAAAGTTTCCAGAGTCACTGATCACAAAATCTTATTCAAGGATGGAGCTTGACAAGTTCTTATTAAAACGCTTCAGAGCATTTGCATTGCTATTGCTTAGTTTGTTTTGATTACAGTAATTTTAACTGCATTCTAGTGTACCAAATTCTCGGTGTATTTCCACTCAGCTAGTTCTGCTCTTGGGTCTGAAAAGTCAGGCAAATCCTCTGCCAGACTGAAACTTCTTAGATTCAGTTGCATTATGAAATTCCCCTCAATGCATTCCTTACATGTGTAACTTTCCTTAAGTGTAATATGGAGATAAGGTTAGGCTTGTTTGTGCTTTTGTTAGCCTTTTGATAATGTTAGACATGGGGAGCTGACTCTGGAGCAGCTTTGACAAGAACTGTCAACTCTCTTGTTATTTAAGGATGAGCATGTCTTGAGAACTATCTGACTCTGCAGTTATTTACATGTGCCCATCTCCATTATATATGGTAACTAATAATATTACATACAGTTTGCCGGCTAATGGGTATAAAAGCTAGTTTTGTTTCTCTTATTCTATTGTTTCATGAGTTTTTTAAACAAAGAAAGTAATTAGCAATTGGAACAATTTACGAAAGGTGAGGGTGTATTCTCTATCAAGACTAAACTTTAAAGTTTTCTCAGAGTCTCTCCATAATATAATTAACAAACGTTAGTTGGTTTGGTAAAAAGCTGCTGGGTGAAATTCCATGATCAGACTAATTGGTCATAAAGCTCCCTTCTAATTAAATCTGTGACTCTTTGTATAATGGTTCAATATGTTACTATGAGCTACCTGAATTCAAGGATGCTCAACAGAGGTCACTGTCGGAAGAGATTTCTCAACAGAACTTCTGTTGACAGAGTGTGATCACACACAAAAGCCAATTGGAACAGCACTCTGCTCTGTCGACAGAGCAGCCAGACAGCCTGGCTGCTCTCTCAATAAAATAGGCACCAGGAAGCACAGCACACAGGGCTGCCCATTGCTATCGATGTCCTGTCTGTCAAAAGCAGGCCCCCTGGGGGTGTTTATACAGCTGTTTTGTTGACAGAAATCTGTCGACAAAGGCATTATGCCTTGTAGCAGAGAGGCAGAACCCTGCTGGGGAAAGTGCTGGGTTTTCTCCATATGTTGTTGACAAAAAGACCTATGAGGATAGGCTGAGGGATTTGGGCTTGTTTAGTTTACAGAAGAGAAGACTTAGGGGTGATTTAATAGCAGCCTTCAACTTCCTGAAGGGGAGCTCTAAAAAGGAGGGTGAGAAACTGTTCTCAGTGGTGTCAGATGGCAGAACAAGGAGTAATGGCCTGAAGTTGAAGAGGGAGAAGTGTAGGTTAGATATTAGGAAAAACTACTTCACCAGGAGGGTGGTAAAGCACTGGAATGCGTTGCCTAGAGAGGTGGTGGATTCTCCTTCCCTTGAGGTTTTTAAGTTCCAGTTGGACAAGGTCCTGGCTGGGATGACTTAGTGGGGGTTGATCCTGCTTGAAGCAGGGGGCTGGACCAAATGACCTCCTGAGGTCCCTTCCGGCCCTATGATTCTGTGAAAAGCACTGTAGAAAATTGAGAAAAGGGAGAAAATTGAAGTTCGGCGGTCGAAATAGCAGCTGTCAAAAGGGAGCACCCGCCACCATTATTGGATCGGCATTTCAATCCGCTCTTTCAAAGTGCCATCGAGGTCTTTTAAAAGAGAGCATCCACAAGGCTCCAAACTCTCTTTCAAAAGAAGGGAGGCAGGAAACACCACAGACGGGGTCCCATGGCAGACAAGCCCTCTCAGTGCTGCAGCCAGCCGCCTCCTTTAAAGGGCACCTCCCTCCACCCTCCCCTCCGCTGAGCCAAGTGCTGCCTAGCCTTTCCCAGCCCAGCAGAGCCCACCTGTGCCCACGATGGAGGCCCAGTGACAGTTCCTGCAGGGGGACGCCCTCATTATGGACACCCAGCTGGCAGTGCTGTGCACCATCCCCACAGCTGGACCTGATCTCATCGGGTGGTTCCTCTTGATGCCTCTAGACCCACCCCAGTAGCACCAACCGGTGGGAACACCTGGTGCTGGGGGAGTGGGGTGAGGAAAGGTGGCTGTGGAACTTCTGAAAGTCGATGCAGACCTTCGATGAGATATGCCACTGACTCACCCCCGCAATCCGGCACCAGGACACTTACATGCAGCCAGCCCTCCCTTACGGTGGAGAAACGGGTTGCTATTGCCATCTGGAAGCTGGCCAGCCTGGACTCCTACCGCTCCATGGAACAGCAGTTCAGGGTGGGCAAGGCCACCGTCGGGGCTGTACTTATGGAGGTAAGGTGGGGTCGGGTGCGTGGGGGAGCTGGGGCAAGGGGAACCCTCTGCTGCAAGGGGCCAAATGGGGCAGGGGCTGGATGGGTGGGTGCGGGGCAAGGGGCTGGATGGGGTGGGGACTGGATGGGAGGGGGGCAGAATGGGCCCGAGGTTAGGGGGGAGACAGCTGCCACACCCGCACTAGAGCACGTGTCGCCCTTCCCCCCCAGCAGGTCATCAGAGCCATCAATGCGATGCTGCTCCATAGGGTTGTCTGCCTGGGGGATCTGGATAACACCATCACCGGCTTCCAGGACCTGGGCTTTCCAAACTTCATCAGCGCTTTGGATGGCACACACATCCCCATCTGCACCCCGCCATGCCGCACCAGGCAGTACATGAACGGGAAGGGCTACCATTCGGTGGGGCTCCAGGCCCTGGTGGATGCGACGGGCCAGTTCACTGACATCTATGTGGGCTGGGCCGGCTGCACCCACGATGCCCGGGTCTTCCGGAACTCCGGCCTCTGCTGGCACATGGGGGTTGGCACCTTCATCCCCCAGTGAGAGATCCCGGTGGTGGAGGATGTCACGATGCCACTCTGCATGGTGGCAGATGCAGCGTACCCCCTGCAGTCATGGCTCATGAGGCTGTACACAGGACACCTTGACCCCACCCAGGAGGCACTCAGTCAGCACCTCAACCATGCCCACAACATTGTGGAGATGGCCTTCAGGCCCTAAAGGGGTGGTGGAGGTGCTTTCACACATGGCTGGAGGTCGGGGTCCTCAATGTGCCCCAGGTGGTGGGAGTCTGTTGTGTCCTCCACAATGTTGTGGAGGGAAAGGGAGACACCTATGTCTGTGAGGGGGGCACTCCGGCAAGCACCGGCTATGAGCAGCCGGGCACTGCCCCATTTGCCAGGCCCACCAGGACAGCCACCGCATCCAGGAGGCCCTCAGGCAGGCCTTTGCCGACAGCCACCTCTGACCCGCATGCACACCCACATCCCATGCACATCTGCCACCCACTGTCCCTGCCACCCCCACCAGCATCGCACCTGCACATCCACCACCCACCATACCCCTGAGGAGCACAGCACAGAGTGGTGAACAATAAAATAAACATCTACGCTACTCTTGTTGTTAACGATGTACAGGGGGTGGGAACCTAATCTGGAGGGGGACAGGGGAACCTAACTTGGAGGGGGGTGAGGAACTCATTCCAGGGCAGGGGTGGTGGGCCACGAGACCCATCAGCCCCCGCAGCCCGTGCTTCCCCAGGTGCAGGGTCCCCAGGGGGGAGGAGAAAGTATGGGTAGCACTGGCAGATAATGCCGATGAGTGGGCCTGGTGGAGGGTGGAGGGTGCGGGCTCAGGAGGGGCAGGCTCAGGGGGGCTTGGCGACTTGGTGGGGGCATAAGGGGCAGGCTCAAGTAGGGGGAGCTGCCGCAGGGGCCAGGAGACAGGCAACAGTGGCTGCATAGTCCCAGAGGGTGTGGCCAATGTCCTCCAGGGTGGTCAGCAGCCTCTTCCAGGCTGCTCTCCTCCATTCCATGTCAGCCTGGGTGAGCCTCAGGTGCTGCTCAGCCACCTCGGCCTGGTGGTAGCTGGCTGGGTCCTCCTTGGCCCGGCGGCGGGCCCTCTGGCCACAGCCCCGATGGCACGCTGCCTGGGGTGGCATCCAGGCACCTCCGAGGGCTACGGGCGGGCTCTTGGGGATGAGGGACGGCGCAGGGCTCTCCCGGCCTGCAGATGGCGTGGCTGTGTGGAGAGGAGGACAGCATGTCAGTAATGTGCCCCAGACGGAGGGGACCAGACTGTGGCCCACCCACCAGAGCCCACCCCATTGGGCCTCCACCCCCTCCAAAGGACACCAACCCCTCAAGGGGCACTGACCTACCCCCCCACGGGCTGGGCCCCAGGATGCCCCGGAGCTCCCAGATAAAGGGGCATGTCGCTGGAGCTGCCCCAGAGCAGCTGGTCTGGTCCCTGGCCTGGGCATAGCCCTGCCACATCTCCTTTATCTTGGAGCGTACCTGCTCTGTGGTGGCCCCTGGTATGGAGGCCCTGAGCCAGGCGGCCAAAGGTGGAGGTGTTGAACCGCTTGACCCCCCATCTGGTGCAGGACCTCCTCGTCCTTCCACAGACCAAGGAGGTCCCATAGCTCCCACTCCGTCCAGGAGGGGGCCCTTTTTTTTCTCCCTATGGGGGTCTGGGTGGGCTCGGAGGGGGGGCCATGGGGATCACAGGTGGGCTGGTTGCTGGAGTACATGCAGATGCTGCTCCTAGCATGCACTCAGCTTCCTGCCACAGGTTTCCTACGTATATGCAGCTTTAAGGCAGCCCAACGCAGGGACCATAGAGCCCCGCTGCTGCCAGCGGGAGCAGCCCCGCACTCCAGCTGACCGGTGCCATGGCAGACCCGTATTTTGAAAAAGCAGATTGTGGAGCGAGTACACATGTACTCTTTCGATTCAGTATTTCGTAAGGGAGCGATCTTCCTGATATGGGACCGGGGTATGGATTTCGAAGTCTGCGCCCTGTTCTTTCGATTTTCTTTCCAAAGAAAGGTTTACACATGTGGATGCTCCTCCTGCTCTTTCGAAGAAGGGCCACTTATTTTGAATTTTTGTGCACATGTAGACACAGCTTTTTTGTGTAAACATGCTGCATGTTTTGTCAACAAAACTCTCTATGTAACTGTAGCCTAAAGTATTAAACAATTCTGAAATCTGTGACTTTTCATCTGCATTATTGTGCTACTTTATCATTAGAGTAACTCATTCATTCTCTTGAGCTAAACACGTTGAACTTTTCCTCTATACATGATAATTCTCAAAGTTTGAATGAAAGCACCGCAAAGTGAAAAATCTAATTACCAACTCACAATAACTAGGGGTAAGAAGAGCACAGCTGTGAACTTGGTAATTGTATAGCTAAATCTGATGCATACTTCTTAAAGCCTAATCCATCTGTTCTTGATCCGTCTGGATTTGCTTTGATTCCTGATGGGCAGATAACACTGCTGAAATGAAACGTGTTAAAAAAAGAGCACAGTATCTGTATCCAGAGATTTAAACACTCAGATTAAATATAATACACTGAAGACTTGAAAGCTTGCCCTCACACTGATTAACAAGAAATTCTTGTGAGTTTCCAACAAACTTTTCCCTGTGAAATTAATGTACTCAGAGTGTTCCTTTCAACAATATAATGTAAAAACCTCAGCTTCTAAGTCAAATAGTATATCCATCTATCTTTACTACAGCAAAAACTGAACAAAGTAAAACAAGCTGTAGTATCCTTTTAGTTCTTTTTCACCAATGAGCAGGGATTTTACAATGAATAGCTCTAAGACGTATTTTTAGATAGAAGTAGGTATGATTTAGAGGAATGACAGAAGCCATAGTTCTAAAGTCCCATGTTTATGCCCTATGGGTCTGATGGTTCTCTATGGTTCAATCACTGAAGCCTTAAAAGAAAGATGTACAGGACTTCAAGTAATACTTAGTAGCCTAGTGAAAAGAGTGCTCATTATTTCATATAGTGTGTGGCAGAAGGTCGCAGATTATGTATCATGCCCTTTGCAAAGCAGAAGCATACAACAGTTTCAAAAATGGAAGCCCGGAGGGTGAGAGATAGCAACCATGATGTCCCACATTGCTTCTGCGAACAACCATTAATGGTAGTGACTTGCCCTTGTACTGAGATAACTGTTAGAAAGTATAGGAGATATAAGTGGGTAGTGTGAGTAGGAAGGCATGGGAAGAGTAGGCACACAACAGAGGAGAGGGGTAGCTGCTTGTGTTCTTCCCAGTATTAAAATAAGCCCAGATCAAGACCCAATCAAGAGATGAAAGTAACTTAACTTGTACAGCACACACACACATGGGAGGAGGAGGTTGCAATACTACAGTCCCTGTAAAAACGTAAGTGTGGGGTGGAGTGCAAGGGGCTCAGGGCAGGGGGCTATGGTGGGTGTGGGCAGGAGGTGGGAACATGGTGGGATGCAGGCAGGGATCAGGGCAGGAGCTTTGGAATGTGTGAGCTCAGGACAGGGAACTGGCGGAGTGGGCTTCTTTTAAAGCTAAACATTTTTAAGGTTGGGCCCAACTTTACATGAAATGACATTGGTTTTACACAGAATAGTGGCTATTACTGTTATATTTGTCACTTACAGGAAGCTCTAAATTTGGCTTTTAAGTAGTTTTGCATTTATACCAAATCAGTGTATCTGAACACTCAGCATTTGAAGGAGTTCCAACACAACTCTGCAGGCCGTGATGAGGCTCTAGACTCTATGTCTACACTAGGCAAAGTAAGTCAACTGCAGACATGCAATTGCGTATCTATGGCAACTCCATCAACCTCCCTTACTCCTCACAAGGTGTACAGTGGTTGACAGTGACCCCTGAGAGGTTGATTTCCGTGCATCCCTACCAGGGTCAATCTTCCGGACTAGTGTAGACATAGCTGTATGAAACATGTGAGGGCTATGTCTACACTAGAGGGTTTTGTTGACAAAACTGATGGAGCCTCTACACACAAAATGCATTTTGTTGACGAAAGTTGGCACCTCTGCCTACAGTGTTCTGACTCTCTGCAATGAGGAGTAATTCCTTTGTTGGCAGTTTCTGTCAACAAAGAAAGCTGTGTAGATGCTCCAGAAGGTCCTCTGACAACAGACAGGGCTTGTGGTTCACCTGGCAGCCCTGTTTGCTGAGCTTCTGGCTGGCCATTCTGTTGAAAGATTGGCCAGGCAATCCAGCTGCTCTCTGTGGACAGACCAGATTTCTCTTTTGATCCACTTTTGTGTGTGGACGTGATCTGCCAACAGAAACTTTGCCAGAAGAGCTCTTCAGATGGTAACTTCTACTGACATATTGCTGTAGTGTAGATGTAGCCAAGGTGTTTATGTGTTGCAAGATGTTGACAGATACCTCCTGGAATTTTAAGAAGCACTTAAGGGAGTTAGGCAAGTCACTCCCATTGCTGTGCTGTAGAAGTTAGAGCCTAAACTATCAGGAGCTTTTGTAAACTCTCTGGATGCCTAGCAGCCTATCAGACACCTTAACTGCCTCAGTGACTCTGGACCTATATCCTTCAGATCATTCAGGCCATACTCAGAACAAAACAAATGTGAGCAGTAACAGCAGCTCAAAGCCGCCAGTATACTCTCTCAATCCATGAGCCAGCCACAGACCAAACAAGTATTTTGAAGCAGTATTAATGGTGCCAATTTTCACTCAGTCATCAGGGCCTCCAATGGCCATTACAGTGGATGAGGGTAAGCTGGGGTGAAGAAACATGCCAGCCCTGCCCCTTTCACATGGTCATGCTCACTGCAGGTGTAACTGCCCACAGGGAGACTTGAACCTGGGACCTCAAGAGCCTGGCACAGGAGCCTCTAGAGTTTGAGCTAAAAACTAGCTGGCTTTCAGAAATAGCTAGAGACTCACTCTTTTCCTATGTAAGTTATACAAGTGCTACTCCACAGGACAGCAAACACACTCCTAGACACATGGGTTATATACTTTCCCTAGCTAGGGCAGTGCACCCAGAGCTTCAAACACCCACTTGAAATCCCACACAAACACCCACTTGCAGCCACTCATGGGCAGACTGAAACCTGGGGACCTCTTGGGCTTACTGTGGGAGCCTACAGTTTGAGTTAGAAACCAGCTGGCTTTGAGCTAAGTCTGTGGAAAGGGCTTGGCCTTTCTCTAGGTAACTGGTCTAAGAGCCACTGGCTGAGGCAGCGAACTACACTCAGGAGATGTGTTGGTTACACAGAGGTAATCATCAGGGAGTGGGATCTGCTAACTGTTCTGCTGACGTGCATCACCACAGCAGTGCAAAGCTGTCATGTATTTGTATCTGTTTCTGGACCCAAACCTTTCAGCGCTTTCGATGAAGTACAGAGCTCAATCTCACCTCTGTCACTCAAGCTCTAGTTTTAAGATATTTTCCAGTTGAAATAAGTCTTTTCCGTGTTCAAAAAAGAGAATATATAATTTAGGAGGCTGGAAAGCATTGTTTCATGTTGTTTAATGGAGTGTGTTCCATGCTGAATACCACTTTCAAAAGCTCGGGGGACTGCATGTTACAAAAAGATTATTTAATGACTCATAATCCATGTGTTCTGGATGCCACTCCTGAGGAATTAGTTTAAAATCATGTAACACTGTCAAAACAGGGCATTAGATGTCAAATCATTACAATAGCTACATTCCTTCATCAGTCAACATGAAATTTCAGCAGTCAGTGACTGTAATGTATGCATCTATTTAATCACTGCTGGACTCAATTCATGGTTGCAGAGAAAAAAAGAATCAGAAAATACCTCTGAGTGCCAAGTATTACACTTCAATAAATTAATCTTGAAACAAAATATTTAACTTCCCACTTTTTGAATATCCAATTCAATTTAATGCTTGCCAGCAGAACTGGCCATATGCCTATCTGTAATTTATATCAAATCACTGCCTACTTTAAAACAACTTTTATGTCTCATGGAAGAATATGATATAAGTTTTATTACGGAGATACAAAAAAACCTAGAGGTGTCTTGAATGAAACATTTAAAAGGATTCACAATTTTAGGAATAGCGATAGTCCTATCTGATACATGCATAACATTATAACAGATTAGTGACTGATAGGAGAAACACTGCTAGTGGAAAGAAATATTTCTGTGTAGAAAGACAATCATTTGACCATATAGTTTTATAAATAATGGCTGTAGCAAGTAACTTTGATGAAAAGCTAGTCCCTATGATCCTGATAACTATGTCTCTGGGCCCTGATTCAGGAAAACACTTAAGCATGTGTGTAACTCCAGTTGACCATAACCACACGCTTAGTGCCAACCATGTGTTTAATACTTTACTAAATAGGAAAGGATTACGGAATCAAAGCTCCTGACTTCTGTTCACTGGGCCAGGATGGAGAAGTGCTCTGTGCAGCTACTCATGTCATAAAGGGTCAGAATTCAGGATTTTGATTCTTCATACTCTTTTCTTGTCTATCACTGCATTCCTCCTTTTTTTCTGGCGCTTAGTACAGTAGAAGCCTGATTATCTGGCAACCCTGGGCAAGTTTGTAGCAGTTAGGCAGCCAGCCCTACTACACCCGGCAGCTGGCAGTGGAGCAGATGCTGGTTAGTTGAGTGTTCTGATTATCTGAATGCTGGGTATCACTGCTTTTACTATATCTGTAATAACTCTTATAGCAGTGACCGGCAGCCTAGGCTACTGAATGGGCTTCATGAATGGCCTTTCTTCAGCTGAGTGGGCCACAACATTTTTGTAATCAAGACAGTATCCTGGTAGTTTTGCTAACTGAGCTTGCAAGCATATAATTTGCAGGGTGTGCCAACTGAACCATAGCTGTGCTTTGATTGTTGATTGATGCAGAGGGCACGTGTGGCTCTCATGGTCAACATTGTGTGTGATCAGCGCACACACTTCATTTCACATGTTCTTACTTTACATATGTATCACCTTAGTAATACCAGTAAGGAAAAAACTATATGTGGACAGAAAACCAGCAAAATCTGACAACCCTGAACATGGACATTAGTAAATAAAATGTCACACAGTCCTCATACAGAACCCTGCTGTGTGGCAGGTTGTCCACCACTACCTTATAGAAAGAAGATTTCCACTTTATTTTTTGTCTCAGTTTAAAAACAAAGCAGCACAAACAGAAGGAGGATAAATTTGGACACCTAAATGCACCTGCAGCCTTCTATGCCAGTTCAAGCATGTAATGAATGTTGATAAATATTTGGGCTCTCAGATTAATTTCACAAAAGCTAGGCTATGGTAGCATAGTGAGTTACATGAATGCAGAGGTTTACATATCTGGAGTTCATTTCAGGAGTATAGCCCTAGTGTCTTATCTGTGGAGGTATTAAAACTATGTTTTTCATGGGTGCAGGTTATTGTACATTTTTCAGGGCAGAGGCTATGTCTTTCCCTTTGGGGTTGCCGCTGAAATCTGAAAAATAATCTCTCTCATAGGGTTTTCTATTGTGCCCCAACCACAGTAGAAGCAGTTTTCCTGGCTTAAACAAGGCTGGTATGTTTGTTTGAAGAGGGTGGACAAAATAGCCAAATCAATCTCAGAATACCTAATGGCTCAGGAAAAGAGATGGGAGAGTTTCAGTATAATTGGCTACAGGAGCCAACAAATATTGTTGAGAAAGACTTAAAAGACAGATATTCTTTTCTGATTTTCCAAATATAAAGAACATATGGTGTTTTAAATTAATTTCTGAATGTACTGAACCCTTCTAGTGGTAATTAATTAATTTGTATATTTAAACAATAAATAGTAGTAGGTTCTCTTATTTTATGTTCCAGTTTGAGGGTGAGATTATAGGAATCTAGAAACCTCTTACTTTCCCTAAACATATTTAGGGCCTTCTTTAGTTTTTCTTCTAGACCCTGATAGTGCTGAATGACATACAGAACTAAAATATGATCCCTGTCCCAAAAGTGTTTATGTTGTCTCAGCAAGGGTATGTCTACAACACAGAGTTATTCTGAATAGTTTATCCTGGAGTTATTATTCCAAAATAAGGTATTCCGAAATAACACATCTCAACTACAGGAAAGCCCCAAAATAAACAGAACTTCCTCTGAAATAGTGTGTACACACACAATATAGCCTAATTCAGATTACAGCCCCTGGAAACAGTGCTTTCAGGAGCTCTAATTTGAAATATTATGCTTTGACGGCAGCTTTATTTCTAAATAAATTATTTGGCTACATCCAAACTACAGTGATCTGTCAACAGAAGTTACCGTTGGAAGGGCTCTTCCAGCAACACTTCTGTTGACAGATCACATCCACACACAAAAGCGGATCAAAAGAGCAATCTGCTCTTTTGATGGAGAGTGTCTTGACTGTCCAGCTGCTCTCGCAACAGAACAGCCAACCGGCGGCTCAGCAAACAGGGCTGCACAGTGAACTGGAAGCCCTGTCTGTCAACAAAGGGCCCCTGGGAGCACCTACACAGCTTGTTTGTTGACAGAAACCTGCTGACAAAGGCATTACACCTGAACACAGAAGCTATGTCTACACATGCACAAAACATTGAAATATGTGGCCCTCTTTCGAAAGAACAAGTAGCTTCCAGAATAGCTTACTTCAAAATACCCCATATTCCCTGTCTACACAACACCTATTTCAAAATATCTATTTCCAAATAGAAGCTATTCCTTGTGGAATGAGGTTTGCCAATTTTGAAATAAGCTGACTGCCGTTTCAAAATTATTTTGAAATAGAAGTTGTTTTATGTAGATGCTCGCAAAGCTATTTCAAAATAGCAGCCATTATTTCAAAATATCTTCACTGTGTAAACCTACCCTAACATGCAGGATTGGGTTAATTGTTCCAATGTATCATTTCAAGAGAGAACAGGATCACATTGAATGTGAAATTGTTTTTAGTTTCTTAATCTTGTGTAGAAATATTAAAACTATGGACAGAAATGAACCTAGGCACAGAGTATCAGAGAGGTAGCCGTGTTAATCTGTAGTTTCAAGAACAACAAAAAGTCTTGTGGCACCTTATAGACTAACAGATATAAGGTGACACAAGACTTTTTGTTGTTCCCTAGGCACAGAGTTTATCCTGTGTCTTATAGTGGAATGCCCATATTTCAGTAAGCCAGGTCCTGATTCAGAAAGCACTCACTGATTAAAGTTAGAGATGTGCATGTATATAGCTGAACCAGGGTCCAAACCCAGAAATATGGCAAATTAATAAAAGCCAAATTCTGCCCACTCCTGTGGAAGCCGGGCTCCTCTTCAAGCTGAAGAAAAGCTCCAGTGCACACATTAGCTACAGATTTTGGCTTCCTCTCATCAACTGGGTTTTTATTCTGCATTCATTACTGTAGCCTCATGAGTATTAGAGGACGGAGCAGTATCTCTCTCACAGCTGCCTAGTTGAAATGAGTTATTTGTTTGGTTTTGAAGTGAGTTAACATTTTTAAACAAAGTTTTTAATTAGAAAGAGACTGAAAACCAAACTTCTTTGTCTGAAAAAGTTAATTTTCTGAATTAATTGAGGGTTTGTAACTTTTTACTGTTGCATCAAAATATTGTCAAAGTCGTCATCAGTCTTACATTTATCAAAATTTTTATGTGTATTTACATTGCATTATAAAGGCTCTTTTATCCCAGGATCACTTGGTATAGGGAAGAGAAAGTGCAGGAGGAATAAAATTGCACAGGGCATTGAAGGCATCTTTGTTGCCTTGGTACAGAACACTGCAGGCTGCATCTCCTTGGGAATCTATAGATGTGTGATCTTAACACATGAGGTATGGAATCCCTGGAACCATAAATTCAAATGCCAGGAAAGTTATTCCTCCAGTCACCATTTCAAGACAGGTACATTTATCAGACACAATTTACTGCGTCTGCATTTGTCATTAACAGACATGTATATCACAAAACAACTTTTTCCCTATGACTAGGGGTTTGGTCTTTGGTCAGAATTTCTCCTTATCCATGCTGCTCTGGGCTATTAGCTGCCATCCTTCAACCTAAAAGACTTTGCATTTCGTTTAGTTTGTATGTATAGAATTCCTCAATTGGCTCAAGGTCAAAGATTATAAGGACATGTAAATAATAACTGTGTGGAGTTCTAAATCAAAAAGTCCTTATCTGGCTTTCTGATGGGTTAACAGTGAGTTTATCCAAGAATTTGGGGTAAATCGTTTACACTTTCGTGCTATCATTATTAATGATCAAAATCCATATATAAGTACCTACACAAATCACAAATTTCTAAGATGCTGAACTACCATGGTTCCTAAAGATTTCACTGCCCTCTGAAAAAAGTAATTCTCGAACAGAGCTCTTAACGTCATCCAACCGCACATGCATTAGTGGGCATGGGCGTGTGCATACACATACACACACTTACGCTTAAATGCCGGGAGCAGACCAAGCAGACACTTTCTCATGTATAATTGGTAATTCGATATGCCATTCTGGACCAAAAAAATCAGTACAATGCTATAATCATCCACTCTTAATAACTCATAGAATGTAGATTTTAGAGGGTTTTGCAGTAAGGTGCTTCAAAGGGATAGTTTGAGTCTTTCAGGTAAAAGGGGGCAATCCAAGTTACAATTCTCCTAAGCAAGAGTTGCATATACAACCAGACTTGATTAGTGAAACAGGATAAAGTTACTGTGTGTGTGTGGCAGGGGGGAAACAGGATGGGGCCTACTAAGCAATAGCTGCTTTTCTTTTTGGCCATGTCTAGAGAAAACTCACAGAGTGTCTACACGTAAATTGTGCCTTGTCAGTGTGTCGACAAAACCTGGCACATCCTCCGGCAGCGCTATAACCTCTCTCTGCATAATGCCTCTCTCGACAGTGTTCTGCTGACAAAGTGCCCATGTAGATCTTCCAGGGCCCCTTCTGCCAACAGAGGGCCTCCATGGAGCTGGCCGGCTGGAGCCCTCTCCACCGCAAGCAGGGCTCTATGGTCAGTGCTTCCAGCCCTTTTCAAAGGCACAGGGAGCCCTGGCAGCCCCATGCAGGAAACTGGAGACATGGCTGCGGGCTGGCAGCACATGCATAGCACCACAGCCCAGCAGCCACTCCCTGGACTTTAAAATGATGTCCCAGGATGCCTGGGACCAGCCTGGCCCTTCCCAGGACTCCAGTAAAGGGACCCCAGATCCCTCTCAGGGGACAAGGAAGCAGGTGACTTCCTGGTCTGGCCTGGAGCTCTGGGTCCTGCTAGTTCTCTGGGCCAAAGAGCTGGTCCTGCTGGACCCCAGCACCAAGCGATGCAATGCCCTCCGGCTACTGCTGGATTTCTGGGGCCCTGGCCGAATGTGGCTACCCTGCCCACACCCTCAAGCAGGTGCATGCAAAAGTGAGAGAACTTCACCAGGGCTACATGCAGATCAGAGATGCCACCGGAGATTGGGAGAAGGGGTGCTCACCTGCCCCTGCTGCGAGAAGGTGGACCACATGCTGGGGGGCGATGAAGTCACACCCCACCAAGATATCCTGGACACCGGAGAGGAGGTCGCCCTACTAATAAGATGATGCCCCAGGAGCCAGGATCCCCACTGGAGCTGGCTAAGGGCTCATCCACCAACCCCAGCTCCAGCCAGGGCACCCTTATCATCACCCTGTCCTCTGTCCCCTCCAGTGCCATGGCATCACCACAGGTATCCCCAGAGCTGTTTGCAGGACTGTCTGGTGAGTCCTGCATGGTGCACATACACCCAGGCTGCAGGGGTGGGGGAGGCAAGGTATGTCATGTGCCCCGCTGGGACAGCCTGGGCGGGAACCCATGTCCTGGGCTGGGCACATATGCCATGCACATGGCAGAGCATCCCACACAAACCCTGTGGGCAGCCCCTGGCCATGGCTGCTGTCCTTCTGACAGCCCCTTGATGTGCCATACAACCCCCAGGACCTAATGGTGGAGGCCATCTGCCTCTGCCACACCTGGGAGTGGGCCAGCCACATGGGTGATGGTCCCACCCCCTACACCCCACCATGGAATGTGGCCCTCCATTAACCACCCCCTCACTCTGGACCAGCTCCTCAGGCTGGCCCAACGGGGCTGCGGTCGGGCTGGTCTACGTGACACCACAGTGTCCTCATGTGGCATAGTCTGCTCAAGGGGCACAGGCACACACACCCCAGATGGCCCCATCCCATGGCCTGGGGGTGGGGGCTACTGCTCATGGGGATGGGGGATTAGCCTCGGAGACTGTGTTGTGGGAAGGACTCATCACCCCCGCCCCACCCTCTTCCCACCCTACAGCTGCACTGTCTGAGGGCCAGGCCAGCCCCACCCCTCAGCCAGGCAGCCCCCCAGGAGGAGCCAGGACCAGCAGAACTGGGACCAGTGCCACAGAGAGAGGGCACCCCACCACATCAAGGTGTCTATTGCTATGAAGACAAGGATGGCTAATGGGCAGTGGCGGCTGACATCTGCAAGCAGACCAAGTTCACCCTGGAGCAGCTGCAGTGAGAAGAGGGGTGGCACTGGGACCAGGCATGGGCCTCACACTGATGGCTGGTGTGGGTGGCCCATGTTCTAGACCTAGTGGAGGCCCGGCTGGCCCAGGGCACTACACCTATAGCCTCTGCCACTCCCCTTCTCTCTGCTGCCTTTGCCTCCACCTTCCACTCCTAGTCCCCATGCTCCTGCTCCCCTGACCTCATGCCCCAGCTGTTGTTGCAGGCCCTGCAGTGGGTATGACCAGTGTCCCTGCCACCCAGACCCCCTCCGGCTCCCCCACCGAGCCTGACCCCCACAACTGACCCCCCCACATCGTTACGTCCCCTTGAGCCCAAGGGCAGGCGGGGCTCCCATGGCCTGTGTGGTTTGCAACAGTCTACCCCCTCCCTGAAGTAATGCCCCCCTCTCAGTTGAGATCCCCCCCAAAGTTAAGCACAGAGGACTTTTGTATATAGTTCAAACACAAATGTTTATTTTTTCACAGAGTTGTATTTGGGGTTTTTAAAAAGTTCTGTTTTGTTATGTACATGTTTTAATTAACAAAGGGAGTTTTTTAGGGACCACGCCTCCTTGTGGGGTGCAGGTCGGGGGTGGGGGAGAGGAAGGGTGGTGGTAGGGAGGGGGAAGAGCTGTGGGCCTGCAGCATCCCTCAGAGGTAACCCAGGGAGGCAAAGTACTCCCACGGGCCTCCTGGCTGTGCAGGCCATCTGTGTGAGCTTGTGGGTGGGGGCGGCACCTGACTGTTCACAGAGGCTGCTAACCTTTGGCCCTGACCCTCGGAGGAAGTCCTCATCCTTCTGCTCCACCAGGTTATGGAGGGCACAACAGGCAGCCATGACACAGGGAACATTCTGATCCCCCAACATCCAGCTGATTCAGGCAGCACTGGAACCTCCTCTTTAAGTGCCTCAAGGCAAGTCCAACTTGATTCTATGCCCTGGTGAGCCTGGCATTAAATAGGCCCCGGGTGGGGTCCGGGTGCCTGGCGTATGGCCTCATCAGCCATGGCAGGAGTGGGTAGGCACCACCTACTATGCACAAGGGCTTCTGCATGTCCCTGATGGCCGGCTCTCAGCGGGGGACGCAGGTGCCTTCCTCCATCCTCCAGAACAGGCTGGAGTTCCAGAACACCTGGCATCATGGGTCCATCCTGACCACTCAACGTAAATGTCAAGGAATTGTCCAGGGTTGTGCACCAGGGCCTGCAGAACCGCGACGCGGCATTCCTGCCTATTTATGTAAAATGTGGCACTGTGGTCTGGGCTCCAGCTGGGGATGTGAGTCCTGTCCAGTGCCCTGAATCAACTGGGGAAGCTGAGGAATTTGCAGCCACCCTTGAGGAGCTTCCAAATCACTGATCCGGCTGAGCCTCTGCAGCAGGATGGTGTTGATGGCCCACACCACCTACCCAGGGAGGAGACCAGACATGCCTGTGAGGGGCCAGGGGGGATAGCACCCCTGGACCCCAGCAAGCCACCAGCCCCTCTGCCCCTCTCCCCCATCCCCCCTTGAAGGGCCTGAGGCCTGAAGGTGCCTCACTTGCATCACAAGGGCCCCCTCCTGATGCCAGATTTGTGGGCCACAGGGGGGTAGCTGTCGGCCATTTCCCACAGGGTGATTGTGGCCTGCTTTTCGGGGTGGAGGCGGGAGGTGGCAGGCTGCACGTTAGTGTCATGTCATTGTAGGGCAGGGGCGAGCCAGGTGCACGATTTAAGGAAAGTGTCTTTATGCGTCCAGAAGTTCTGAGTCCATTGCTGGTCACCCCATTGCCCCATGATCAGCTGGTACCACCAGTCAGAGCTGGAGAGGTATCACCAGACCTGCCTGGGCATCCAAGGGGTGAGGGTGGCTGGGGCACTCTGCTACCAAGGGCCTACTCCGCGGGCTGCCTGTCAGGGTCATCCCCCCATATGTGGTGGAACAGACTGATGATCATCAGTGGCAGGGCCAGCAGGGTCTGGTCCTCATTCCAGGGCAGGCCTAGGGACTGCACTGGCATGTAAGTGGTTTGGAAAGACCTGGATCTCTCTCAGCAGGGAGTCCTGCACCAGCTTTGCCTTCTCTCAACGAAGTAGGCAAGCCTCACCATGGGCAGGTGGCACGGGTCACGGGGGCCTTTAAAGGCACACAGGGCCAGCAGTCCTGATAGAGCTTTCTCTCCATGCGCATCTGCCTTCCGGGGTTACGAGGCCCCCTTCTATGAACAGAGCAGCTGGAGCATACGGCTGCACTCTGCTGAGAGAGTGGATCACTGTTCCAATCCACTTTGGTGTGTAGATGTGATCTGTCAACAGAGGTGCTGCTGGGAAACATCTTCCAACAGTGACATCTATCGACAAACATCCTGTGTAGATGTGGCCTGAAAGGTTTTGCTATACAAAAATGTTCCAAACCCCACCAAAAAACACAAACCCCAACACACCTGTGTAAATTCACTGCACAGTGCATAAACTCTTTGCCACATGAATTACGTTCTTTTCATTCTTATGAGCAGTTCAATGCTGATTGTTGACATGGAATAGAATCTCCTTTCTCTCAAACAGTATATGTCAGAGACTGTATCTAGGTCATGCCTCTCGGGTATAACTTTGCATCTCAGCAGACTAGAAAGAGAAGTAATCCACCACTACACTAGAAATAATTCAGCTGTCAACCTTATTCCAAATATCCTATGTCTGTTTCATTGTTTCATAACTATTTACAGAAAGAACTGGAGGAACAAAAACTTGAATGACTAGCGAGCATATTGCATCATCTCCTTCTGAATATTAAATATGGACTTTAAATACAAACTTTACGAGCAACAGTTTTTTCTTTAATTGTTTGAAGCTACATCTCAGAAAGACAGTCCTCCTGAGGACAATTTGTGTTGTCTCTATAATCCCGCATATACGCCTGAAGTTCTGAGATCCTAAAGGGCTCAAACAGATGGAAATAAAGGTGAGGAAATTCAGAAGCAATAACAACAATAGTAATAAATTAGATCTTATATGGCACTTCCCATAAATCTCAAAGCACTTTGCAAAGCAGCTAAGTATTATTATCTCAATTTTACAGAGCAGGAAAGTGACTTACAAGGAGCACAGTTTGCTTAATGTCACTAAGTAGGCCATGATGCCATCACTTTTGCTGGCATCCCGTACCAGTATCTGCAGTTCACTCTGTTTTGCACAGGAATATTCAGTATGAAAACTAGATAGTTTTGTTTTCCTTGTTTTTTATTTGTTTGTTTGTTTTGTCAAAACAGGCATGAGCTCTAGTCGTTAATCTTAGGAACACACTTACTCCTAAACTGATGGCTGACTCCTTTGTCAACTAAGTCACCCTTGCTCCTCTGTACTCATGAAGAGTTCAGGAGCAGGCCACCTGGGCCGTCACTGGTGCCAGCAAGTCAGTGACTGGCAAAGGAGGAAGGAGCTGAGATGTGTTGAAGCCCCAGAGGGAAAAAGTTGAGATTCGGGGAACATACTAAGTAGAAGGGTTTAATGGGGAAGGAATTCAGATTGGTGAAATAAAGAGCAAAGGGATGATATTGGGGATGATTTGGCATGACAGTAGGGAAAACTGTGGAGAAAGAGAGAATCTGACAGAGGGGGTGGCTATAGCATGAAAGAAAAAGGGAGAAGGAAAAGAATCTAAGTCTGCACCAGCTGCGGAAGATCAAACTCAGACCAGTGTTGAACCCGGAACTCCTTGCGAGGCGCAAGGATTAAGGAATGTAGGCAGGAGGTGCACTCCTGTCGACAATCTGCAGTGAGGACAGGGACCAAAGTGGATGGCTGCAAATTTGATTTTGGGTACACAATTGGCGTACCTAAAATTGTGTAACAGCCTACAGCATTCCCAGTAACTGTAGACATAGCCGGAGGAAATATTCAACAGGGGACACAATAGTCAGGGATGCATGTGCTTGTCTCCTTTTTTGGTTCCTTTATTTTTCTCATGTTTTGTTTCTTTTCTCTTCTCCTTCTCTCTTTTCTTTTTTTTTTTTGTTTAAAAGAAAAATGAAATGCCAATATCCCCTTTAATGCAACATTGAGATTACAGTTTACAACATTCAAAAGTCAAGGGGCTGATCTACCTCTCTAAGCATGAGTGTGATAAGCCCAGAGAAGCTTCCCTGATGTATTGGATGAGTTTACAATTGTGTCATTTGCATTGAGTGAACGTAATTTTGTATATTTTGTGAAGGAAGTGCCCTGATTGCCTAACTCCTCTACTCCCACTGAAGTAGGTGAGAATTTTACCATTGATGTCAATGGCAGCAGGGTTAAGCTGGTGCTGAGCACTTCTGGCAAGTCCCACTATCCACAGTACACATCCTCTCTTTGAATATTCAGGTCTGCAGGGCTATGGAAGTTATGGGGAAACCCTTCCGAGAGTACTTCCACAGATGACACAAACTCCACAAAGAGGAGTTCTTCGTACAACTGACGTAACAGGAAGGTGATGTTAGGAGAGCTGGCAGCATCGCATCCGTGAAGTTGTGCTAACATGGTGGAATGTTAGGCCTGGCACTGCTTAGAGCAAAGACCAAGGAGAGGCCAGGAACAATGGGTTCTGAACATAACAGCTAAGTATCATAGTCAGTACATTAGGCGGTGCATTAGACTATCGCGAGTGTGCTTATGTATGCAGTTAAAACTTGGCAAGTCCAGTGCGGATTGCCTTGGCAAATAGCTCTGTGTGCTCGTGCACTCTCTTTGGGTGCATCCCCGCTGTCACTCCTGCTCTAGGACCCACACCCCTTCAAGGGTTGCAGCATCCTCTTCCACAGCACAGCCCTTCCTGGGGCACCCGAAGTCTGCTGTTCAACTTCTGACCTTCAGTGGCCAACTGCAGTCCATTATTCTGGGGTCGCCTCCCACATGCCTTCAGCACCCTCTTTGCCCTAGTGTCAGGGGCTCACTATGTAAACCCCAGCAGCCAGGCAGGAGCTGTCTCCTGCCCCCTCAGCAGTTCTCTTTGCCCTCCAGAGATGTAATGCATCCTTCCTGGGCTCCCAGCAGAGAATTGCCTTCCTCTGCCTTGGAGCTCCTTTTTTATAAGGGCTACTTGGCCCTGATTGGCCACTTCCTTCAACTTCCTCTGATGGGCTGCCTCTGGCACAGCCTCTCTAGGACTGCTTTTAACCCCTTTTCTGCCAGTGAGAGGCAGGTGTTCTATCCCAGTGTCTTTGTGCAGCACTCAATCCTGACTGGGGGACTTTTGGACCACCAGCATGCTAATAAGGTAACTCAGGGTGGTTGACTCAGCACACTTCTCTTGTGTGGTTTGACATGGAGCAAAACTCACATATAATTACTATAGTAGTCCCTCGAGTTATGTGGGGGTTGCATTCCCACACACCCTTGTGTAACTCAAATTTTGCGTAAGTTGGGGCTGGTGGTTTTTTTCCCTGGCAGAATGCATGTTCTGCAGACAGGGAAGCAGCAGGAGCACCTGGAGCTCCTTTTGAAAGATAAGTCCTGGGTTAGGGGAGCAGCTGCGGAGGGTTAAGCCTGGTGGTGGGTTGGGGCCATGGGGAGGGGATTCATAAAATTTACTTACTGGGGGAAGTAAAGGAACAGACTGACAGAGCCAGACAAGTACCCAGAAGTCACCTACTTCACAATAGGCCTAGCAAGGAAAATAAGAGAACACCACTTGTCATCACCTATAGCCAACATCTGAAACCACTCCAGAGCACCATTGGCAATCTACAGCCTATACTGGACCATGACCCCTCCCTCTCACAGGCCTTGGGTGCAAGGCCTGTCCTCTCCTACAGACAGCCACTCAACCTCAAGAAAATACTCACTAACAGCCACATACCATAATTACCGAATAACTACATTTGTTAGTTTTTAAAGTGCTATAGGACTGCTTGTTATTTGTGAAGACTCAGAAGAACACTTGGAAAGAAGGCTGCAGCCTGGGGCTATGTCTAAATTAGAGTGATTTGTCGACAGAAGTTTTTGTCAGAAGATATCTTGTGACAAAACTTCTGTTGACAGATCGCATTTAGACTGCCAAGCAGATTGCAAGAGTGATCCACCATGTCAACAGAGAGTGGCCAGTCTTCCTGGCCACTCTACTGGCAAAACAGCCACCTGGAACTACAGCAGACATGGGTTGTAGGTCACCATTTCCATTCAGGAGCCCCGGCGAGATGCTCCCTTAAAGGAACCCCCCAAGCACACCTGTGTTGCAGGCGTGCCTATCTCCTCAAGGGACAGCACAGCTCGAGTAGGGCTGTATGTCTTTCTGGGAGACACAGCTCATTCCAGGGAGCCACGGTGCCAGAGTACCCCCTGGGTTTGCCCTGGCCCCACATAGAGGTGCTTCAGCAACTGCTGAACCTTCCAACAGCCGTCCTTCTTTTCCTCCTGGAGGGCGAACCTGAGACCACCTGTTAGGACCTGTGCAGGACAGTCACATCTGCATCCCCCCAGGTGCACAAGCGGATCTGGAGGCACCACACCAGAGCTGACTGGTCAAACCAGGTGAGCGTGGGGCAGTGGGACAACCAGCTACGGCTCCAGAACTTTCGAATGCTGAAGGCCATCTTCCCAGAGCTCTGTGCCTGGCTCATCCCCACTCTGCAGAGACAGGACACCCGGCTGTGTCCCACCATTCCCATGGAGAAGAGGGTCACAGTCACACTCTGGGAGCTCACTACGCTGATGGGGACCACTTCAGCATGGGGAAGTCCACCATTGGGGCCCTCCTCATGGAGGCAATACACTCTCAGGCTGCAGTTCCTGCATGGGGAGGAGGGGTGTCCCACCCAAAGGGAGACCCTCTGGAAGTGGAGCAGAGGTACCAGGGGTGGGGTTGGAGTTGGGAGAAGCCCTGTCCATGGGGGACCATGCTGTCTGACCCTTGCACAGCCCTGCTGCAGGGGAGTCATGGCGGGGGGACTTCCAGAGAGCTCAGGAGGGCAGAAGAGTACCAGGGACCATGTGGGGGCCAGGGACTCCCTCCCTTAGTCCCTGACACGTGCGTTTGGTTCTCTCCTTCTGCAGGTTGTGATGGCCATCAATGCCATCCTGCTGTGGAAAGCCATTCATATGGGAGATAAGGATGTGGCCAGGTTTGCTGCCCTGGAGTTGCTGAACTGCGCTGGGACTATCAATGGGACCCACACCCTGATCCGTGCCCCAGAGGATAGCGCGACCAAGTATATCAACCGCAAGAGCTAATTTTCAATGGTGCTGCAGGCCCCAGTCTACCACCATGGACAGTTCACAGACATCTACATTGGGCTGGGCCAGGCACATGATGCTCATTTGTTCTGCAACTCTGGCCTGTGCTGGAGGTGGGCACATCAGTCCCCTGCTGTGAGCTGTTGGTCAGGGACATGCAGATGATACTCTGCATTGTGGGGGGATGCAGCCTACCTCCTTATGCCATGGCTCATGAAACAGTACACCAGCCAGCGGGACCTCAGCCAGGAACGCTTCAATGCCCACCTCAACGGTGCCAGGATGCAGGCTGAGTGCACCTTCAGCCACTTCAAAACATGCTTTAGGTTCCTGCTCACCTGCCTGCATGTGGGGGAGCACAACATCCCCCAAGTTGTTGTGTGGTGTGCACTGTACCACATTGAGGAGGGGACAGGAAGGGCTTCCTCTTGGGGTTGGGGGCAGCTGGCAGCCATGAGGGTGATGTGGCTGAGCAGCCAGGCATGGCTAACCATACACTAGGTCCATCAGGAAGGGGTGTGGATCCAGGAGGCCCTGAGGGAGAGCTTCTCCCATGGCTCCAAGTAACCCTCCCCAAGGTTCCCCCAGTGGGTCCTTGAGCCCACAGCCCTACCCAGTCCCCACCACGACCCCTCTCTTCACATCCTTACCCCTCCCCAATGCCTGCACAATAAAGAGGGACGTGTGTGTGGTAAACAATTATGTGGCTTTTATTCAAACAAAAAAAACAAAAAAATTGTGAAAAAAATGAACAGTGCAATTCAAAACTATTTACAGCAAACCAGGGTGCAGGGACTATTTACAGTGGTGGCCAGGCTTGGGACAGGTGGTGGGAGGAGGCCTTAAAACATGGACAGGATGGAGGTCTGCAAACCCAAGAGAGAGCGGGACCCCGAGTGGTGTTGGCCTCGGGATCTCCTCCTGCCATGGTTTCAGGGCCCCTGTTGGGTCTGAGTTGGGGCTAGAACCAGGGGGAGGTATGGATGTGGCAGGGTCTGGGTGGGCCAAGGGAGCAGGGGAAGCTGTGGGGAAGGGAGGGCCTGGTGGGCACAGGAGTCTGGGGGGTGGGGGGCTGGCACATCCCTCAGCCACTGGAGCAAATCCAGGACACCCTGTGAGATGGCCAGCAGGGGCAGGGTGGCAGGGGTTGGGGTGGCAGCTGCCGGTGGCAGTGTCAAAATGGGCCATGAGTTAGTCCCAGGACCATGACTGCCCCTTCATGTCGGCCTGCAGCCACTGCTCCACAATGTAAGTCCCTGTCCAGAGGGTGGCAGGGTGGCTCCTGGGACCCCTCAGGTTGGTCCATTGAGGGCCCAGGGGAGTCTCAGGCTGCCTGCTGCTCAGCCTCTGCGAGGCTCTCACCAATGGTTGTGGCTGTGAGGACAAGGGGACTCCAGCCTGTAGCTCTACTGCTCCCACGCTCTAAGCTTCCTGGCACAGGGTTTCCCTGGCTCCCTGTGGCTTTAAGAAGGGCCAGAGGCAGGGACCATAGACAGCTGTTTGCTGTGGACAGGATGTCCCCTATGGCACCTTCACGGTGCCCTGGAGGACTTTTCTGCTGCTGGAATGTTCAGACCCACGTTTTGTCAACAGATCGCTGTTGACAGAAGTGTTCTTTCTTGTGGGGAGCGGCATATGGCTGTCGACAAAAGCGATGTGTTTGTCAACTTCCTGTCAGCAGAAAGCATTTGGGAATCTGGATACTTTGCAGATTTGTCTGCAAAATGGCTCTTTTGTGGGTAAGTCCCACTACTCTAGATATTACCTGAAGGACTGACCATAATCAATCATTTTCTCTACAACAAAAGCAAAGAGGAATGTTATTACAGTGACTATGTAAGTGATACTGACATGGAAGAAATTTGTGAAGCTTGAAATCTTGTCTCTCTCCAATAGAAGTTGGTCCAATAAAAAGATCCAATAAAAGATATTACTTCACCCATCTTTTCTCTCTAATATTGACACCGCTACAACAACACTGCATACATGATAGTCACATTCATACGAGGCTCATAGCTAACTGGTCTTTTCTTTGTGAAATATTTTCTAGCCAGCAAAATGAAACGTATCTGCATGTGATCAGTTTAATTAGTGCAGTCTGAGCAGCAGTTTGTCTAATTTGAGAGAAGTAAATAATGAAGCATCTGAAAATTTTAAGTAACAAATGAACTTCTACTCAATTTCAGCTAATCTGACTATTAGCCGAAAGCATTTTCATCAATGCATTTTCAAGCATTTTAAGTCTAGTTAAGCACTGCTTTAGTTTTTCCTTCAAATATTAGATTGTACATCATTGTCTGGAATGTTTTTTTTTCTGTCAGACACGTTAGTTATTTTGCACTCTACTGAAAGCATAACAGTAAGAGTTCCTGTCATTGCACACTGTGGAAGACTGCTTAGTAAATTATCTGCCACCATTTATCTGAGGCCACAAACTCCCACCTGAATTTAGCGAGTGAATGTCCATTTTTGGAGTTGGTTGGAGACTTGAATAAGGGTTCTCTGGACTGATGATATTCATGAAATAATTCATGGCAAATACTTATATTTATAAACAAAAAATTAAGAAATATGTATTTATATATTTATGTAACACAGTTCTCTTCTCCAGACTTAACCAACCTAGGTTTTTATTTTCTTATCATCTATCATGTTTGTCTCTAACCATGGTGCATTACTAGTACAAGTGCTCACATATTATCATTAGTAGTAGTAAAAGTGTTTTCATAGAAACATAGCATCATGGGGCAAGAAGGGACCTCAAGAGGTCATTGAGTCTAGCCCTCTGCTTCAAGCAGGATTGACCCCAACTAAGCCATCCCAGCCAGGAGCTTGTCAAGCTTGGACTTAAAAACCTCAAGGGATGGAGAATCCACCACCTCTCTAGGCAATGCGTTCCAGTGCTTCACTGACCTCCTGGTGAAACAGTTTTTTCTAATATCTGACCTACTCCTCTCCTTCTGTAACTTAAGACCATTGCTCCTTGTTCTGCCATCTGTCACCACTAAGAACAATTTCTTTCCATCTTCTTTAGAGCTCCCCTTCAGGAAGTTGAAAGCTGCTATTAAATTGCCCCTCAGTCTTCTCTCCTGTAAACTAAAAAAGCCCAAATCCCTCAGCCTCTCCTCACAAGGTTTTGTGCTCCAGCTCCTTAATCATTTTTGTTGCCCTCTGCTGAACCTGCTCCAGCACATCCACATCCTTTTTATACTGGAGGGCCCAAAACTGGACACAAAGTTCCAGATGTGGCCTCAGCAGTGCCAAATAGCGGGGAAAAATCACTCCCCTAGATCTTCTCACAATACTCCTCCTAATACACCCTAATATGCCGTTAGCCTTCTTGGCTACAAGTGCATGCTGTTTACTCACATCCAGCCTTTCACCCACCGTAATGCCTAGGTCCCTTTCTGCTGTACTGCTGCATAGCCAGACAGTCCCCAGCCTATAACAATGCTTGAGATTCTTCCATCCCAAGCGCAGGACTCTACACTTCTCCTTGTTGAACCGCATCAGATTTCTTTTGGCCCAATCCTCCAATTTATCCAGATCACTCTGGATCCTATCTCTACTCTCCAATGAATCAACCTCTCCCCCTGACTTAGTGTCATATGCAAAGTTGCTTAGGGTGCAATCCAGTGCCTCATCCAGGTCATTAATAAAGATGTTGAACAACATCGACCCCAGAACTGAGCCTTAGGGCACTCCGCTTGAAACCAACTGCCATCCAGATATTGAGCCATTGACCACTACCTATTGGGCCAGACCATCAAGCCTGTTTTCTATCCATCTTATAGTCCACAGATCCAATCCATACTTCCTTAATTTATGGGCAAGAATGTTGTGGGAGACTATTTATTAATACTAACATTTCAGTTATGCCTAGAATCCTCGATCAGGAATCAATGTACGAGGCTGAAAACAAATGAGTAGAACCATGTCCACTTGTATCCAGAGAGCTCAGAAATTATGCTTTTAACAAGACTCTGACCAGGGTGGACATATGGATGCCTGAGAGGCTTCATGTCCCCCAATGTTGTTGGAGGAGGGGCAAGCAACTGGTCAGCAACTAACGGGGTCAGAGCCTTTGGGTGTCCCAGAGACTAGAGGCATTAGCAGCATGCACTGCAGGGATTCAGCTACCTACCTGCCTCCAACTCACCAGTTGTGACAGGGAGCAATGCAGCCCCAGTCACTCTGTTTTCCCTGTGCATCGCTTGGAGGAGGGAACAGGACCATTCTCATACTCACCAGTAGGAAGTGGAGCGATGAGGCCAGGAGACCAGAACAAGTGCACGTTGGTCTGCTTACCCCTCCTGAGTCCTGGCTCTACTAGTCCCTTGGGTCATACTGGTTGGGTGAAGGAGGCAGGGCTGAACAAGGGAGATATCACAACGCAAATGATATATTATTGATTGCTGATCTGTATTTTTGGTAAGCAACATGGCTTTAATTACAGGATTTCATCCTTAAAACACAGATAAATATGAATTTGCTCCAAACATTCTCTGTGTAGTCAGATCCCTGTATAAGATCCTCCATATAGATTTTATAATGTCTTTGTAACTATACTATCTTTTCCAACATACCCTTCCAGGTTTGCTCAATACATTTTCCTTCTGCTTTTTTACTGTGTATTCTTGTATGTAGCAAAAGAGATCCTGGTGCATAAGCTTTTCTTCTGTCGCTCCAACTTGCAAAATTTTTATCCAGGCAGCCTATACTGTTAGGAGCGGTACAACGAATATTTTCACCCAGCTCATCATTGTGCTGCACGTGTGATGTTACAAAATAATATTCTAATATTCCGCCTATAGTTAATTATTGTTCATTTGTAGTCTCAGACTATCCAATCTACCAATATTAAAACCATTTGGCGTCTCTTGGGCACTGTAACTTTACAGAGATCCACCTTAATATCCTCCAGAGCTGTGAGCAAAGCATTCTCAGGGGGAGAGATCTGTTTATGAGACAGACTTCCAGAAATGCCAGCGCCTGATCACTTTTAGGAAATGCTGCAAAACCTCCCTAATTTCTGAGGCTTGTACATGGGAACCAGAACGACATCCAGAACAATCAGCCGTAAACAACACAACAGCTTTCTATAAACAGACAGAGAGAAGAGCCAGAGCATCCATGAAGTCTGTGAGGTACTTTGGTATTGTTTCTCATGTTAGGTCACAAGTGCTCCGATGCTATGATGATGAGTAGCATAAAAAAACCTTAGTTACAACAGATAAAATTCCAGTAATTCACTCCTGTATGTAGCGGCTGTCTAGATATACCATTTAGAATGGAGCTATTCAAATACGTACATTTATTTGAATAATGAAGAATAAATTTAGTCTTTGGATTCCAAAACTGCAAATGAATAAGGGTATATGTGTACAAATATTTACCACCATATTGGTATGTGTTAAGGACATAAAATCTGCACTGCCACCACAGCATGTAAAACATCTGTTCTTATGGCAATGCAAATAATATTCTTTATAGTTCTTCATCCTATCTGTGGGTCTTTGTCTCTTAACAGTGGTTGCAAAGAAATGCACAAGTCAATAAACCACCTCAATGCAAATATTACGTGGTACAGTGAAAAAGCACCATGGAGCAAGACCCAGATCCTCAAAAGGAATTTAGGTGCCTGAATTCCATTAATTACAATCACAGAATCATAGAACACTAGAACTGGAAGGGACCTCAACACAGAGTCCAGTCCCCCTGCACTCACGGCAGCATAAAGCACCATCGAGACCATCTCTGACAGGTGTTCTAACCCACTCTTAAGCTAAACAAGCTGCTGTCATGAACAGGATATAAATCTTTGTGGAAAACCCCCATTGGATTTCAAAGCTAACACTTTAACCACTCGAACACCATGACAGGAAAGTAGAGCCTAAATATCTTTGAGGCTCTGCACCCAAATCCTGAAATCATTAGTCCCTTACTATTCAGCCCTTGCTCACTCCTGTTGGAGCCAATGAATGAGGAAGGAATGACTGAGAACTGAGGACCTGACTGGTCCCTAAAAGAGGATCCCTCCCAAACTTCCTCTGAAACTTTTGGTGTGATGGGGTTAGGGAATTAACTGTCAGTCTCTTTGAGGCTCTAAGACTGAACCCTCTGTCATTGGTGCTCCCCTCTACCCCTGCCACTTTCACGTACCCTGTTGCAAATGGGCATGGAGCTATTTTATCTGTGACTAGGACATGTGTGTGTGTGGCAAACAAGATTTGTGGGCAGAAGGCCAGCTTCTACGCCTGGATCTCATGGTCACTCATCGTCTGTGGAAGGGTCCAGGCTGTGGCCGTAAGGTTTTTACAAAGATCACAGTTTCAGTCAAGCCTGACCCTGTATGTAGAAAAAATATATATATAATCCTCTTATTCTAGATGCCCTAGTGGACATTCAGTTACAAACCACAATGCAGTGTGGCACATCATGGAAGCCTGTGCTCCAAAAAAGCCCAGAACTGTCAGAGGTGGCAACTGAATAGAGATTTATATACTGCAAAGCTAAGAGGAACCATTGTCACCTTCTGGCCTGACCTGAATAACACAGGCCTTGGCACTTCCCCAAAACAATTCCTAAAGTATACCTTTTAGAAAAACAACCATCTTGATTTAAAAATTGCCAGTGACAAAGAACTCACCAGGACTCTGGGTAAATTGTACCAAATGTTAATTATTCTCACTGTTAGACATGTTCACCTTATCTGCAGTTTGAATTTGTCTCACATCAGTGTTCAGTGATTGCATCCTGTGATACCTTTCTTTCTAGAGTGAAGACCTCATTCTTAAATATTTTCCCCAGGTATGTATTTATAGACCATAATCAAATCATGCTGTGCTCTAATCTATTTAGCCTTACAAGAGAAATTTCCTTTAATCAATCTATCACTATAAGGCATATTTTCTAATCCTTTAATCTTTCAGATGGCTCTTCTCAGAACCCTCTCCAGTTCATCAACATCCTTCTTGAACTGTAGAAAGCAGGAACAGGCACCACTACTGCCTTGACGGAGAGAGACAAGGGCTGGAAGTTGTGAGATAACTACCAGACTGTCTAGTGAAACTGTCCACTCTGTCACTAACATTGTACACAGGGCCTATCACATTTTGTCCTGGTCTTTATGGCACTGTTCCACTAAGTTTCCTCAGCAGTGGTAAACTGACTGGTAAATATACTGCACCAAATGAATACCAGGTATAGTTATTGACTTAAACAGGAATACTCCAGAGAGGGACTTGGCCCATTATCTAGATAGAGATGTTCCTTTATAATGATATAATGAGATCTTCACATCTGGCTAGTTTATTGGGAGGAGAGAAAAAGTTCCTGAAATGTCATAACTCAGTGTTTTGAGTGTGCTTGCTAGCAAGCTAATAATCAGACAGTATTATTCTGAAATCAAAGGTGTATTGCAGTTAGTGGTATTATAACATGAAGAGTTTTACAGTAGCAAGATTGTTTAAAATCATTAATTAACATTTTGAAAAAGTGAATTTGGTATGCTAGTCTAATACAATATGGCACCACATCTCAGTAAATATGGCCAAACACCCTGGTAATACACACCCTTCTCTTTCAAGAAGACTAAATTCATACAAGTTGTATTTTTATACAGTAAAAGAAAAAATGTAAATGTGTCCGTGGGTGAACAGCACATCTTCAGAGAAGGCTCAAAATTTAACATACATTTGACAGAGACCTAATTTTTCTGTATGCAGATAGTGTTTATTTTAAACTACCTTTTACACCAAAGGCATTCCATTTTCTCACTTCAGAAGACACATTCTTGTATGTATATCATGCTCTCATATTTTAGAATGGCTGCACTCGGCACTCAGTGTTCACATGAGCTATATGCTCAGAACAAAGCATACTCCAGTCTTAGCTATTTCTGCAAGAGGACAGCCGCAGTCCATCCCCTAAATGGTATGATCTGTATGTCTCTAGATACTACATTTGTTGTATAGCATAATTTAGTCTTTCCTAGGCTACAGAGCTATGCTGTGCCAAGCAGACTGTGTTCTAAAGTTATAAAACTCAGAGAAGCAACGTCAGCCTCTGACTTATCCCAAGATCATTGATTTCATTTGCTAGCTATCCATTTTTAGAGGAACGCATAGGTCTGTACATAGGAGGAAAAAATGTAAAATATGCAGAAAGCCATGACAAATTTCCCTGCTATTTCTAAAATGCATAGCACTGAAATTATGCTCTTACACAATGCAAAAGGGGACCAGCTCTCTTATATGTAGAATAAATTTGTGTCATTTAAAACCTTGCTAAGTGATGAACAGTTGTTAAGGAAAGACACTGAGCCATGAATGTGCAGTATTGTGTCTTTACCATCACATTTACTAGAATTCCATAAAAATCCATATTCCTACTAACATGACTTATAACCAGGTGACATATGCAATATCATCATCCAAGGGCTGGCTCTCCATGTAAGTTATATTCATGTATTAGACTGTCTTTACTAATCCTTCTAAAGGCCAACATCAGCTGCCATCAAGTTAAGATATGTCAGCCCTAAACATGAAAAACAACAATATCTTAAGAACACTGTGCCTTGCAAGGAAGAATGCTTATTTGGATGTAATAGAGAGAGAGACTTATCATCAGTTGTGTAGGCAGATTATACAATTGCCTGGCACTTTGTACTGTGTCTAAAATATATTTTTTTTTAGTTTGACTTGCTCACATACCTAAGAACAACATTTAAAAGTGTATTTTTGCACTGAATTGCATCTAATTATATTTTGGGGGAGGGGAGCATCACGAAGTAGAGATCCATATAAGGTCTCCTACTCCAATAGCTGAGGTACTTGAGGTCTCTGTGCTTCTTATAAACTAAACACTCAGCGTGTATGTATTGCCTGTACAATCTTTGATCTATAGTATATTTCACCAGATACAGTTCATTCGTAAGTGACTTACAGCAGATGCTCTTTTAAAGGTAATAAGAAAGGGCCTTGGCAAGTCTAATCCTTGTGGTCAGAGTGCATTGTGCTTTTTTCCCCTCTCTCTTGCTGCCTCTGAAGGCTGTGGTGACTACAAGCAATTGATGTGCAGTGACTACAAGGAGGAAAGGATGACATAAAAAGCCTGAACTTAGAAGAGCACGTTATTATTGCTTTCTGAAGTTTCTGTTAAAGGAAAAAAGTACCTCCAATATCTCAGAGGTAAATAAATATTTTAAAACAGAACTCAGAGGATGAAATCCTGCTGCATTTGAAATCCATGGCAAAATTCCCATTGCCTTCAGAAGGGCCCGGAGTTCACCCATTTTGTATAACAAAGGTGGTATAATGTACGGGTTTGGATGTTATTTATTTTTAAAGGAAAGACCTTGGTTTTTTTCTTTTCTTTGTTTTGCTGTTACTTCATGTCAAATATCTCTTGTGTGCTCTCATATTAAGAGATTCCGGTATAAGGTACTTGAACCATGTGGAAAATTCAGGCTCCTTTCCCTAGCCACAGTGAACCACAGATGCTTAACAGGAAGGGGGAGATGACTTAGCCCCAAGAGGACATATAACTATATGCACTATTACATCTTTAAATGAGGGCAACACCTTATAGAACATCTATCAGAGCCACCAATAATACTGGCCTCTTCATTTTTTGCATCTTCATTCTCCATGAAGTCTTCCAAACTGCTCCATGTGAAGAAATACCAGGGCTAGACCCTCCCCTTAATTCAAATCACTTTGGTCTTTCTTTGTCTGGATTTGATGTATACCTGGGGTACAACTGATTAGCTATTGTGTCCAATTCAGCTTCCAAGAGTGGCACAATTTCATTCCCTTTCTTCAGGGATTTCTTTATTTATCGAAGCAGTTCAGTATTAACACAACCCTTTTATAGACACTTAAGCGCCTTCCTGAAAGGAAGTAACTGCTACTTCTTACCCTTGCACTCTGAAAATATCTTCTACCAGGTCTTCCACACAGCTGGTGCAGAGATCCCCTTTCAAATGTTTCCCCTGACCCTCCATTTCCCTGTCAAAATAAATGATGGAGAGCCACGTGACAGCTCAGACTACAGGCAGTATTTAACTCGGTACACACAGGTTAGGTTAAAAGCTTTCCCTTAAATTTCATGCCCACTTTGAGATGCCTAAAGCTAATTCTTCTTCTTAGGTAATATTATATGTAGATCAGCCCTCAAACCGGGCAATGTCACCAGGCATGACTCACCACTGCAGCACCCCCTACTGTTCACACTGGGAGTTAGCTCACTCATCACTAAATAAGGCATTGGGGTACCCATTCCAAAATAAAGAGAAAACAAAATATCAATTAGCTGAATTGGGCCGGTGGGAGGAAATACAGGATTTGATTTTGTCATTAAAGATTGTTTCATAACACATGTGTACATACTTACATGGGTAACCTTAATTCTGGCATTTTAACTTTTGAGTTATTGACTTCACAAATTTAACAATTTTATTGTAGGTTTTTTTTTCCCCTGATTGTAACATAATATAGAAAGCAATAACAAAAAACACTCACCTTTGGACAGGAGTGATCATAACAGTACCAAATGCAGGAGGTATTTTGTAACTGAGGTCTACTTACAGATTGGTGAAATGTGGCTGTCAAAAGCAAGTTCAGAAACACTTTCAACATGTGTATATCTACTAGTAGGAGTTATGAGATATTTGAGTCAAGTAAGGAAAGTGATATGCAGGAGTTTTGGTTGAAAGCAAATCAGTTAACAAACAGCTTTGGGATGAACAGAAGGTACGTGATCTAAGGCTATGTCTACACTAGAGCAATCTGTCGACAGACATTTCTGTCAAAGAAAATCTTCCGAAAAAACTTCTGTCAACAGATCCCAGCCAGACTGCCTAGCAGATTGCAAGAGCGATTTGCTCTGTTGACAGAAATGATTCGCTCTGTTGAACTGCCTGGCCGCTTTCTTGACAAAACAGCCAACTGGAAGCACAGCAGACAGGGTTGTCTCAGAATGTCCAAACAGGCTTTCTGTCGACAGAGGCATTCTGCCTAATAGGGGAGCAGCAGAATGCTGTTGACAGAAAGGTTGTGCTCTGTCGATTTACTGTTAACAGAATACCTTGGGAATGTGGATGCTCCATGGGGTTAGACATAGCCTTAGATTGAATTCCTTCACATCTAAGAGGGGACAGGCTGTGGGGCAGAGAGTGCTGTGAGCTGCTGCTTCCCCAGGGCTCCAGCGCAGGCTGCCATATTCCCAAAAATCAACATTTGCGATGGTTCTCAGCACGGAACCCTTGCGAATGTTGAGACCCTACTGTACTTGGCTGACATATCTAAATTTCATGGATCCACAAAACTGAGACAGAGGATGCCTGAGCACAGAGTCTCTCATAAGATTTCTGATATTTCCTACTGCTAACCATGCCAGATAGAAGAAACAGCTTTCTTGTGGTATGTATTTCACGACTTCTTCTTGTTTTCCCAGACAGAAACCAGGAAGTGCAAAACATATATTTTATTGTCTTTCATTTTTACAAGAGTAAACCACAATTTTTTCAAACTTCAAAATATTCTGTTTACTCAGGGGCACAAGTCTGAGGCAGTTCTAATTTTCTCAGAACCAAGTCACAGAAACAGCATTGAGTCCACAGGAGTTTTTGCTTAAGTTGAAAATGGAAGTACTGTGGCCAAAAGGGATGAAACAGAGAAGAGGAGAACAGAACTGTTTGGGATTGGCGCTCATCGTAATGGTATTAAAAATGATCTGACCAGGTTGTATGATGATTAAAAATAATAAGGGAGGGCATGCTCTTCACAAAAATCCATATGTAAACTACAGTAGGTTTTTGTTCTTTGTAAAAGTGAGTACCATTAGCTTAGCTCCTTTAACATGTCTTTGTTTTTATTTTCTGACCTAGATTATTAGCCATATTGTGCCGGTGTTTTCCAATATATCCGTTTGACAAAGATCAGGACTTTGAAAAGGAAAAATGACTAAGTTGTCCCTTCTATAATTTACCAAGAAGTAAATTCTTCATGCTGTTTTAGGGTTAATCATTAATCACCAAATTTAATAATTATCAAGTGCAGTACACACTACATGCAGTCTACATAACACTAGATTTATGGGATTCATGGCAGAGGATTCAATTAGATATCAAATAATTTCTTCCAAGATTATCCGCTTGACTCCAAGGATTTGCTGTAAATATCTAAAGCACTACAAGTGCTTTTCAAAACCACAACAAACTTGTTCATCCACTGTATTGTACCTTGTGTGGCCCTTTCAGTACCACCAATCCTAAGCATTCAGAAAATCAGAAGTTAGACCTCCAAAAAGTACGATTGATTATTTTGAAAAACTTTTTAAAAATCTGTTTGGGGGTTCTTGTTTGATTTCCACTTTTTGAGACCTTTAATTTATATTTTCATGTTTTTATACAAGGAGCGAAACTAACTTGTTTTTAACAATAGTTGAGAGTCTCTCATAATAACAAGACTCCAGGAGCCAGGCATTTATGAAAAGCATCTCAAATCACAATCCTCAGGATAAAATATTTGGCAATATTGTCTTTGAAATATGTGCAAAGTATGTGTAAAATCTGACATTCTGCCTTGGTAGCACTCAAGAAATATAAAAATGTACAATTTCCAAAATTATGCAAAGCAAATGGATCGTACCGTAATAGAAATATCTTGCCTCAATATTACTTCCCAACAACAAGCAGGATATCTCAATTTATCATGTAAAAGTCAATATTAGATGTGATAAGTGTTTCCTTGATGTCTACCACTCGGGTAGAATTAGAGTTAAATAGATAATAAATACTACAGTTACAGAATTATATAACACAGATCAGGCTGGAGAGAAAAAGACATTAAGAAACAGAGGCAAGGCTGTCACATCAGCAGCTGTCAGACAGGGAAGAACAGAGAGGAATCATTTGATGAACATGTCAGTGTGTTCATTGTTAACATTATCCAAAAAAATCTGTTCAATTTCCTTGAAATTAATCTGAATGTGATTAAGCCCAACAGATAATAAAATAATAATAAATAATAATGAAGATGAGACAGTTGTAAGATGACTTAATTGAATTCTTAACTCCAAATCTCTAGAAAACTTATCGTCAGCGTTGATGTGGCTTGACCTAGAGTAGTCAATGATGCTGAATCTATTATAAGCCTCCTGCAGGCAAGCAATGAGAAAAAAAATAAATCAATCAAAAATCAATGAGCCTCTCAGGAACACTTCAAGAATAACTCTGTCTGCCTCCCATAGTTGTTATTCAGCTAGCAGCCTCAATGTTCTAGCTGGCAGGAAACAGCCATCTAATCATTACACTGCAGTCACTTTGGAAAACACCACCCCAGCTGCTCAAACAGAGGAAATTATTGATATACACAGGGCAGCTGATAATTGCTGATGTTGAACAAGCTTATAAAGTGGATGGATTTCATTCTCCCTATTTTTTACTCTTTGGCATCCTGTATACAAATATGACAGTATTCTACTGAAATGATCGAAGACACTACAGCATAACTGGATGTTACAAACCTGGGGCCTGATCATGCATAATACTAGCAAGTGCAATTCTTATTGTTACAAACAGCCCCATTCGAATCAGTGGGACAGCTCACGGGAGGAAGCCCTTTATTTGTTTTTTAAGTGTTGTCACTGCTGGGTCCCTCACTCTGCAAAGCCTTCAAGATATGTTGATCACCAAAGCCCCAATAAACTCGCTAGGGCCCTTGGTAAGGAAACATAATTCTGTGCTCTCAGAAGGGGCAGGGCCTCAGGTGGAAGAGGCAGGGCTGGGGCAGCCAGCCCAGAGCGACACACAGATTGCTCCGGGCCCCTCCCAGCCAGCCCTAAGCACTGCCCAGAGCACATGACCTGCTGCTCTGGTGGTGATTTAAAGGGCCCAGGGCTCCAGCTGCTTTTCCTTGAATTGCTGGGCCCAGGGCAATTGCCCCCTTTGCCCCACCCTCCAGTCAGTAGGCCTGATGACCACATGCCTTCCTGTTTGCTTATTTCATTCCAAACTGTGTTATTTTCTATTGCATACAACACACTATATTGCACTCACTTGTGCCCTCTGGGTATAAGCTGTTTGGGACAGCTATTCCACTTCTCATTTAACATATGTAAAGTTCCATGTTATGGCAGCTATAAAAATAATAATTTATTCTTATGGAGATTTATTGTAGAGCACAATAGCTTTAGTTAAGGCTCCATTGAAACGTTGGCTCTTATTAGCGTAAAGTCCTTTCTGTTGCAATGCAATATGTTAGTTAATTGCACAATAATTGGGGTGATTAGCCAACATGCCTTTGTAACAATGCCTCTGTGAAATCACAATTAGGAACTGGTCCAATCTAATCACCTTACTGTTTTGGGAATGCACAGCTCCAGATCTAAGGGTTTGTCTACGCACCAATTAAAAACTCACGGCTGGCCCATGCCAATTGGCTTAGGCTTACTGATATGTTTAATTGTCATGTACAGGGTGAGCTTGGGCAGGAACTCAGGATCTAGGAGCCTGAGAGGGTCAGAGCCCAGGCCCAAATGTCAACACTGCAGTTAAGCATCCCCTTTGCCCTTGCCCAGCTGTAGGAGTCTAACTGCAGCCTGGACTCACCCTTAATGTCCTGGCTTGAGCCTGGTTCCACAAATGGCCCGAAGAGGAACCGAAAAATCTGAACACACTCAAACAGAATTAAAGATTGGATCCAGGAGCCAAACTTCCTGGGTCAGGCTCATTTCTATATGCTTTTGTGCCCCTTTAGCTAAAGCCTGGAGTTGAATAGTTTCTAGTTTTCTATTTATTCTGTTCCTCATGTATCTTGGGAGAGAGTGAGTATAATGGAAAATGTTGCACTTTAAGGACAAATCATCTCCTGAGATAGTGATGTGCAGACCCCACTAAAGTTAACCAGAGTTGCACAACTGCATCTGAGGGCAGTGTTTGGCCCTGCCTACGCAAATGAGGGGAGAAATTTTTTAAAAAGGTATTGCCATCTGTTTTCTTGTTCCCTGTCAATATGATAAAATCACGTTTTATCAGCGAGAATAATCTTTTGATGACCTAGATAGAAATTCAACCTGCAAACTCTCATGGATCAAAAAAATTCATAAGTAGTTTGGTTTATAAGGTGAGATCATGATTCAGCACTCTAGCTCCTCCAAGAGATAATATAGATGAAGCTTCTCAGTAACTGGGCTATTCTTTTTCTAGTTTTGTACATCATAAAAGAATTACTTATACTGCTATGTATTACTCCATCCAGGTTCCATACCTTTGGGACCTTTGCTGCTTGAGTACAGGGTTTTTTTTGTTTGTTTTTTTTTCCATTGTCCTGATGCAGACATTAAGATGCATGCATTTTAAACATTCAGTTCCTACTCAAAGAATAAGTATTTTACAGGTGAGATCTTCGTTTTCTGTTACTTTTTACAACTTAATTCCTTCGGCATATTCATTTACATCCATTTGGCCAGCAAAATTTGATATTTATATTATACCTCTGATTTTAAAAGTTCTCCGTTCCCCTTGTTCAAGGAAGGGTTTCTTTAGCTATTGCTCACCCTACTATAGATCCCTGTTTTCCTTCGAAAATTCTTCTTGATTTATTCTTGAAAATATTTCTTCTATCACGCACTGAGTCCAGATATAATGGAGTTTCAGAGTGGAACTGAAGCAGCACACTTGATCAGCCCCTCAAAATGTGCTGGCTGAGAGGAATGAAATGAGGTCAAAGGAGAGGAGTGATAAAAGATGTGCAGAAGGAGTGAAAGGACAAGACTTAGGAGGAAGATGAGACCTTTGGACTGAAACATCCTATTATTTACCAATTGCAATACACCAGATTCTCATCTATTTCCCCATTGTGGAACAATAGTTATCATCACTGCAAACACCTTAGCATACTTTTCAAACAGCTCTTCTCCACTTTCAAAACTTCCTCAAAAGTATGAGTTTAATGCTGAATAAATGGCACAGCAGATCTAATTACTGCACTGGCCAATGACTGGTAATAAGATGGGTAAGTAAATATTTTTTCTAGTTCAACAATGTTTGGCTTTTCAAAGTCTCAGACTTGTCTTGAATTTAGAGTTCATTTCCTTGACGATGTTGAACTGTGGTCTTTGTAGCCTGTTCAAGAATATGTGATTAGTTCTTTGTGAAGTTCCTCATGGAAGACAAATTTGTAGACTTTGCTAGGTTTCTCAGTTACTGTAACTCAGCTAATGGTATTGCCAGTCACAATAAAGGAGTCTCTCTCTCTCTTTCTAAGTTAGGTATAATTAGGCTGTGGCTCTGCAACATGATTAGGATGTCTATGCAAGATGTTGTCATCTTTGACCTTTACTGTGTATAGCAGAGGAGCTCATTGTGACTGAATTGCACACTGGGTCCATTCTTAGTCTCCATGGATGGCTTTCCCCACATTTAAAATGGGATGATAGTGTTGTCCCCTTACAGTTTGGTTCATTTGCTTTTTATAAACTAAGTCTCAAATGTCTCATTTGGGAGATGCAGGCAAGACTGAACATATCACATAAAAACTGAAACAGACAATACCTGGCTAGTTTTGATCTGTGGGGCATTTCTGTGTGTAAATAAGAAGTTGACCAGGATTCTGTTTGGTTGTTTTTCAATTGCCTTTTTGGGATTCCATCAACTATATTCCTCTCCAATATTTTGGATGAGCTGTTCACACAGTCCAAGCAATTTTGCAAGTGTTATTACAGGTTGAACCTTTCTAATCCAGCACCCTAGGGACCTGATTGGTGATGAACGAGAGAATTTGATGGACCAAAAGAGGTCCATATTGTCTAGCAGCTTTACCAACACTTCCACTTCTTACTGGGCTCTTAGAATACATGAAAGGGTAAACTAGAGCTTAGTAGCAGCACAGAATACGGAGAACCAGGAATGGTTCCAGTAAGCAAATTTTATGGGGCCACAGGAAATTTGGTCGAACCCATGAGAAGTGGACATTCAGCTAACTAAAATTATGCTGGGCTATGAATGTTGCCAGACTTAAGAGGTTCAACCCACACCCTTAAGAAGCTCTATTTGGCTGCAAAATATATGCGCACATTAACACAGTAATGGAGGCTTCACAATCATTGAATTTAGCCTCACTTTCCTATTTATCTTTTGCTGTGAGGATGGGAGTATAGTAACCCCATTTTGCAGATCAGGAACTGAGCCACAGAGAAACTAGGGCCAATTTCTTTTGAAGCTGCCTGAATGTCTTATAGAATCAGAGAACTGTAGGGCTGGAGGGGGGGTCTCAAAATGTCACCTGGTCCATCACCTGCACTGCACCACCCCAACAACCATTCATCTATCCTGAAAGCCTGCATGCTGACTAGCTTCCTGCCTAATCTAGCCAATGTGAGGGACCAAGGCAAGGAAGTGTTCTGAGCCCCACTTCCTTCTGGGAATTCAGCACCTAAATCTATTCTGGATGAATTCTCAGCTGCCAATATTCTCTGAATTAGTCAACTATGCAGTTTTGGAAAGATGGAAGAGAAGGTAACACCTCATCTTACTTTATAGCCCAGAAATTGGCACATCCGTGGGCAAAGAGATTTGAACAAAGATGTCTCAGCTGTGTACCCTAGCCATCTGGTTCTGGGACACGGAGATAAGGCTCCCTCAGCTTCTCCTGGTGAAACTGTTACATTATGATTAACTAATTTAAAAGCCATTAGAGCAGGGCAGTTAGATTCTGAGCCCCTTTGTCTCCCCAGCTATCTGTTTACAAAGTCATGCTCACACTTGCATTTTCTGTCCAACTCTTGTCCTCTCTGCCACAATTACTCTAATCATTTCTCTACAGTGGAACAGCTTCACCAGGACAGAGTGAGGGAACTACATATCAATATATCCCAGAGCTCAGTGATTACAGCACTCTCCTGAGAGATTACAGAGCTGTCCACCTCAGGCAGAGGGAGAACTTGAACCAGGGGCCTGCCCACATCCCAAGTGGGTACTCTCATCAGTGGAGTTAAAGTTATGAGGGAGATTTCTCTCCCCCACCCCAAGCTGTGCTGTGTGAGTGTGCCTATGGGTCCCAATCTAGGAGGCAAGCTCTGAGCCAACTTACTGATCGGGCCTTGCAGGTGCAGTAGGCAGATGACCACCTATCTTCCTCTGGTTTGGGAATTGCTCTGTGGCTCAGGTGTCTGGTTGTCTGGTGTCACAGCAAGGCATGTGCTCCAAAGCAGAAGCCTAGGCACCAAGGGACATTTTATTTCAAAAATGTCAGCACTGAGGAAGCTTAGACACCTACTGGATTTAGCAGCAGCTGATATGGGGTTTTGTGAATCCCAATGGTACCTCATTCTAAAGAAGCAGCCATGCACCTAAGTCCTTTTCTGAATCTTTCCTTCCAAAACTATGACCCTAGTTGACTTGCCAGATTATAGAGGGAAAGTCTCTGGCAGGATAGGGAATTGAACTCAACTCCCAAGCTGCCCACATACCCATTAAGCCAGGGGTGGCCAACTAGTTAGGGACAAGAAGCCAAAATAGCTGTGGATAGTGTGCAGAGAACCACTGATGTTTACTTTTATAGATAGATAAAAATATATAATACATGACAATGCCCTCTCCCTCCCCCGGAGCCAGGCACCCCCTGCTTCCCTGCTCTAACCCAATGCCTTCCCAAGAGCCAAGCATCCCTTGGGTCTCCTCCAACCCTCTGCTCTAACTCAGTGCCCACCCCCCTCACCCAGAGCCAGCCAGCCAGCCAGCCAGCCACAGTCCCACATCTGGTCTAACTCAACACCAGCAGCTCATCAGAACTGCTGCCACTATTGCCATCACTCCACAGCTGCTACCGCCATTGCCACTGCTGCCGCTGCCACCACGTGCTTCTTCCCCCAAGCGGTAGGGCGTGTGCACAGAGTGGCGGACAGCGCTCCCAGCGCACAGCTGAGGAGCAGCCACATTCAATGACTCGGAGAGCCACATGCGGCTTGAGAACTGTAGGTTTGCCACCCCTGCACTCAGCCCTTTTTCCACTCTTCTTGCAAACAAGCCTTGTAACACTTTGGCAATGTGTGATGCTATTGCACTTGATATTTATAACAGCCCTGACCACTCTGAATGAGCATTGGTCACAGAGTCTATGTGGCATGTATGCAAAGACATAAAATGTTTGTGTCTATATACATGCTTCCTTGGTACCAGTGGACATACCAAGAGTAAAAAGGTGCCTTTTGGTACGTCCAATCTCTATTAGCTTCTATAGGGCCTTTGGCCAATTTTTCAAGTTGATATTTGTGCACACCTTTTTTACTATTCCTAGATGGCCTAAATGTAACTGAAGAACAAGAAGTCCCGTGGCACCTTATAGACTAACAGATATTTTGGAGCATAAGCTTTCGTGGGCAAAGACCTGCTTCTTTAAATACCCGACTCTTTAGATACCCCTCAACCTCCCCCACCCCCACTCATGCGCCTGATGAAGCGGGTCTTTGCCCACGAAAGCTTATGCTCCAAAATATGTTCGTCTATAAGGTGCCACAGGACTTCTTGTTGTTCTCGAAGATACAGACTAATACCGTTACCTCTCTGATAAATGTAACTCAAACATCTATTCCTGCAGGTGATTAGAAAAGATCACTCAAATGCCTCCTACAAGGCCCCTTCCCTCTGCATAATGGAATGACTAGGCAGTGGCTAAACACAGGCTAAACCCTGTGTTTAGCTCTCCAGCCTTTCATAGTGGCCATATGTACCTGTGCTGACTAAGGATTATTCCTACTTGCTCTCCTTATCATTGCACGGGTAACTGGTCTAGCATGAGTGCATTTGATATATACTGAATATACCCATTGAATCATCCCAGGAAGTAAATTCTTTGCTAGTCAGTAGTCAGGACAGATTAGCAGCTTTTAAACGCTTTGCTGCATTCGTCTGTTCAGATTCATTGAGGGCACTTTAATTTGAGCTCATTCATTGCAATGAAATGGGAAACTAGGTAAAGAAGGCAAAAATACTAGTTTTACACAGTGGTTTTCTTAGTGACAGTATTTTACAGATCTTTACAAGATAAAGTTGTGTTTTTATAGTGTTTGACAAATCACACCTGTGTGCTGTCCTTCTCCTTTGGGGGACAGGGCAAGAGCCTACTGAAAAAGCAAAAGCTTTCATGGGTTTGAAAGGCTTAAGTAGAATTCTTGGTATTTGGTGCATCTGCTACATCGCTCGGGAGTAAGCTGGCAGCTTTCTCTCTTATGAAAAATAATATCTACCTTATCACAGCTATTTGACTTGGACGGTGGTTAGTGGAATCCGGGTCTCACGTATCACCTTTTAAGGCCTCATTTGTGGAATTCTCTCAAAGTCCTCTAATCTAGAAAAGAGTATCAGTGCACTTGTATAAGGTATCATTACTTTCCTTCTTTCTGTATGACCCCAGAGCATACATTTCCTCTCTGGGGCAGAGAGATCGGACCTGCTAGACCTCTGTATAGGTCCCCCAGATTGCGCAGCTGTGAAGAGGGAAGTGCCTTTATAGGTCCCCCAGATTGCGCAGCTGTGAAGAGGGAAGTGGGCCGCACCACTTCAGAGAGATCGAACTGAACTAATTTCTCCTGCAGCCTGGCAGTATAGGAAAGGGACTGCATTGCCCTAAGGCACAGTGCCTTCCTCCCCTTCTCAATCTGAGTACTGCTAAATGTCACAGTCTAGCCCTTTCCTTTTTGGCGTTCAGTCTTTAGCACTTGCTCTAAGACAATGTTTAAATCTCGGCTTTAACTGTCTAATGAATTAAAACATTTAGTCCAATACGCACCATAACCTGAGTCTTGTTTCTTCTATGGGAGATTAACAACCTCCTTGTATGCCTTTCTCTAACAGAAGTCAGAAAAAATAAATTCCCATATTAGTGAAGCTATTTGGAGGCCGATTTAAATCGCACAGAATAATAGAAGGTAATTAAATTGTAAGTGAGTAGCTCTATGGCACTGAGAAAACCTTCTTTTAAACATATATCAAATATAATTGTTCAGGAATGGTGAAGAGACTCACCTTTATTAACCTTCCATGATATCATAGAATTAGTGAAATTACGGGGAAAAATTAAATTATAAGTTTTTTCGGGACCATGAAAACCTTATATCAAACTATCAAAACAAAAAGCAGTCAAGTAGCACTTTAAAGACTAGCAAAATAGTTTATTAGGTGAGCTTTCGTAGGACAGACAGACCATCTTCAGACCATAGCCAGACCAGAACAGACTCAATATGACTGCTTTTTGTTTTGATAGTGTATAGACTAGCATGGCTTCCTCTCTGTTACTTATATCAAACTATTCATTATATCAATTTGCCTGTGTCAAAAAGGAAAAATGAAATGCTTACATTTATTTGTCTGACTTTTTATATTCCCATGTAGCCTTTCGCAAAGTATCAGCTAGTTACTGTAAGGTACTGAAACTTTTAAAGAAGAGTCCAGACATAGGCATCTCTCGATTTGGAAAAGCGTGTCTGGCCAAATGAATAGTCATTTTTACCTGAAGCCTACTTAAAATCTCTACATTATTAAATATCGGAGGGGTAGCCGTGTTAGTCTGGATCTGTAACAGCAACGAAGGGTCCTGTGGCACCTTATAGACTACCAGAAAAGTTTTGAGCATGAGCTTTCGTCAGCACAGACTCACTTCTTCAGTTGCTGGTCTTGGAAATCTGCAGGGCCAGGTATAAACTTTTCTGTTAGTCTATACACGATGGCCACATCAATACCACCCTGTACCGTAAACCCACTAACCGCTACACCTACCTTCATGCCTCCAGCTTCCATCCCAGGCACACCACACGATCCATTGTCTACAGCCAAGCACTAAGATATAACCGCATTTGCTCCAACCCCTCCGACAGAGACAAACACCTACAGGATCTCTACCAAGCATTCTTGAAACTGCAATACCCACCTGAGGAAGTGAAAAAACAGATCAACAGAGCCAGATATGTGCCACGAAGCCTCTTACTACAAGACAAGCCCAAGAGAGAAACCAACAGAACACCACTAGCCATCACCTACAGTCCTCAGCTAAAACCTCTACAGCGCATCATAAGGGATTTACAACCCATCCTGGACAATGATCCCCCACTTTCACAGGCCTTGGCAGGCAGACCAGTCCTTGCCCACAGGCAACCTGCCAACCTGAAGCAAATCCTAACCAGCAACTATACACCGCACCACAGTCACTCTAACTCAGGGACCCGTCCATGCAACAAACCTCGTTGCCAGCTCTGCCCACATATCCACACCAGCAACACCGTTACAGGACCTAACCAGATCAGCCACGCCATCAGGGGTTCATTCAGCTGCACATCTACCAATATAATTTATGCCATCATGTGCGAGCAATGCCCCTCTGCTATATACATCGGACAAACTGGACAGTCTCTACGTAAAAGAGTAAGCGCACACAAATCAGATATCAGAAATGGCAATATACAAAAACCCGTAGGAGAGCACTTCAATCTCCCAGGCCACACAGTAGCAGACTTAAAAGTAGCTATCCTACAGCAAAGAAATTTCAGGACCAGACTCCAAAGAGAAATTTCTGAGCTACAATTCATCCGCAAATTCGACGCCCTCAGCTCTGGCTTAAACAAAGACTGCGAATGGCTGGCTAAATACAAAAGCAGCTTCCCCTCCCTTGGTGTTCACACCTCCAGATCAACTGCAGGTAGTAAGCCTCACCCTTGCTGACTGAGCTAACCTTGTTATCCCCACCCTAGCTCTAGCTTATTTATACCTGGCCCTGCAGATTTCCAAGACCAGCATCTGATGAAGTGAGTCTGTGCTCACGAAAGCTCATGCTCAAAACTTTTCTGTTAGTCTATAAGGTGCCACAGGACCCTTCGTTGCTGTTACATGATTAAAGAGCTCCTATGTATTCTTCTGTTTACCGCATTATGGTGCAAAATTATGAGATTTCAAATGTTTGGAAATTAAAACTGTAGCCACAGCATAACAGTGCGGTAATATTGATGTTTAGTCACCGTATTTTATGTAAAGCACATGCACTTCCTCTCATATGTCTTCATTTTTAAAGGAGATCATAATAATGGCAAACACAGTTACTGTGTCATCTTTCCAAACAGCCATATTATTTATTTAGGCAAAATAGAAATGATAAGCAGTTTCTGATTTTTGAATTCTTTATAGAAATTAGGGAATAATTTATAAAAAATGTCTCTGCTGAATGTTCCCCTTTTTCTGATTGCAAATTTTGCCTGTGAACTGGTCATTTTTCCTCAAGTCTTTTGTCATTCAAAATTTCGGCGCTGATCATCTCTACAAATCTCAGGTTCTTGGCCATTCTTTGAACAGGCAGGTTTCAGAGTCTAACCTGCACAAGTTGGTTTCACATGGTCACAGACATTTTTTTTCTCTCCATCACATGCTCCCACAGTGACTACGAGGTTTTCAAACACCCCACACTCCCTTGCCTTCACAGGATAAAGGCAGTGCCAGTGTCAAAAACAAGTAGTTCCGTACATCTCGTTTCTTCAGCGTCTGTTCCCCCTCTCCCCCTGTGTCACTTCGCAATCCAAGTACAGAGGCTGTTGGAGTTTACAAATGCTTCCATAGGCAGACACATTTGATATATGTGAAGACAGAAAAGTACACCCACAAAAGAGAGGTCAGATAAAATTTGGACTGAAAATCTGGCCATCTGTGTAGTTAACTCCATTCATCCTGTTTTCTCTTCCAGGATCCAGGACATACCACCAAGGGCGTCATGTCAGAAGAGTGGGGACGGGCAGCAGCTGTGCAAAGTGGGCTCTGCTTGGCCCTCTTCCTGCTCCCCTGAGGGGAAAGTACATGAATTGAGTGAATTCTTCCTCTGCCACCTCCCCTCACCAGCCGGGAGCGACAAGTATGCATGAAAGCTGTGTACTTTCCTCTCGGTCTCTAAGCGTTGCGTGGAACTAGCTGTATATACGGTTAGGCACCCTGTTCCCATATGTGACTATATATGAAAGAGAGCTCGTTATTTTTTTCCACATTGAATATTTCACATTGAATTTGGACTCCTTGAACCAAACAAACAGTTTCCTAATTCTCCAAGTAAATGTATAACTTGGACCTTAACAGCCAGTGCCAGCCCCAGGGAGGGGAGAGCTCCCGCTACCAGCTGTGGGTAATTTAGAATCAATTATATATCTCACTTAGATATGACAGAGGCAGGAATGGATCTCTCAAGGAGAGACAGAGAACCCGGGATGTGACTTGGGCAGTCCTGAGGTAGGAACCCATTGATACCACTTCCCCCTCCCCCCACATACTTACTGAAAAAGCTCAGGCTGAAGTTTGTTATCTCACTGATAATAAAGCTATGCCCCAGAAAGAGAGTGAGCTTTGATTGTATGTGGTATATGGCCTTTGATTCAGCAGGATCTGGGAGACATCTGCCCATGGTTGCCCCTGCTGGCCCAGCCTATGGGTGTCCTGTGGATAAAGTGTGACAGTTGGGCTGAACATTACTCACAGTGTCCTAACACAAACATACCACCATCAAAGAAAGCCACATAGCCCCTCAGCAAAGTATTAGTTTCCTCATTTGTAGAACAGGAATTGTAAGGCACAGAGAAAGGCAGGCGTATCTCAAAGGTCAGCGAACGAGCTGACAGCAGAGGTTCCAAACCTTCTAATGCAGTCCTGTTTCTACCTTTATAAACTTGTAAGAATCCCTAAAAGGATTTATAGACATAGAAATCATTCAGTGGTGAATGCCCTTCAGCTTTCTACCACAGAAGAGATAGCAGTGCTACTTGACTGCTTTTTGTTTTGATCACGTAGTAGAGGTAGTTAAGTGCATGCTGGTACATAGATTTGTATGGGAGGGAAAGAGCTTTACCGTCAGTGTGCCTGGCCCCCTCATCTGTGTTCTGTGAATGTAACAAACTGCAAATTTTAAAGCAGACAAAAGTCAAGAATGCTAAAAATGTTGCAAATGTCATTAAATGTCAGTGCTGATATGGAGCCAGATTCTGCCAGGTTGGAGTTATGGGGAGAGCACAAATCTGTGATTACCCTTTAACAGTGGTGGTTTATCATTCTGCCAGACAGCAAGGGATGGGGGCAACATCCCACTGTTTCCTGCTGTGCCCCTCTTCACTGTCCACAGAGGAGCTTTTCAACATCAAATACTGTGCTCCTACTGACTGGGTGCACTCTAGTATTCACACCCCTTGTGCTATTATAATAATCTTTGTAGGAAATATGCCTTGTGAGGTGTCATTTAGAGTTACCATATCTGACCTTTCAAAAAAGAGGACACCCCGGAGAGGGAGTGTATTTGTATCAGTGTCTACCAAGTCATGTTGTATTAATGTACTATATATACTATAGCACATTAGTACAATGTGAGTTGTTAGATACTGATACAGATCCACTCACTTGCAGGGGAGTCCTTTTTTATATGGTAACCCTTGTGTCATAAAACTAATTACTCACTGATTAATAATACAGGGAAATGGGTGTGGCAATATTATATCTAAATACTTGAACAAAAGCTGAAGTTATGACAGAAACATATTTACCAGACAAGTCTGAGGGGGGGGGAAGTAAACCTGTTTCTCAAAGACAAAGGACAAGTTGAGGCCTCCAGCCAGGTGTCCTCAAAGTTAATTGGTGCTCACTGGTGAAGTGGCCATACTTAAGGCATTGAAAACATGAAGGAAAGATCTATGTGCATTTTAACAAACAAAATCACGGAACCTCTTTTACCAGGCTTGCATCCACACAATGGGAAGGAACTTTACCTAGGTGTAACCTTCAGGGAAATGCATTTGGAAGGGTGACTGGACTATAACAGAGAGGGGCAAAACACCATATGCATCATCTCTTTCTTGCTTTCCCTATCTACCTCACATTGTCTGTCTCTTTCACTTGGGAAGGCAAAAGAACCAGACTGTTGGGGTCAGACCAACAGGACTACGGTTGTGGCTAGACACAGCTGCTCAGTGTGAGTGGCATGCAGGCAGGCTGACTGTGAGCAACTCAAGTTGGGAGCTGTAACTGCAAAGAACAGTGAGGCACCCCAGGTTACAGGGCAAGCAGTCCCACAGAGTCCCACTAGTTTGGATTGCACCCCAGAATGTGATACTCCTCCAAACACAGGGACTGAAGTTCTGGTTTCCCTTTTTCCACAATTAAAGGAGAAGGGTCTTGAATCCTGCACTACATTGACCAGGAAGGCACATTAACAGTGTGCCTTCTCTTCTCTAAAGAGGCAACTTGAATTATCTACACTCAAGGTTCTCCTCACGAGTCAGCCTAGTTCCAATATGGTGATCACAATGCAAACGAACTCTTCAGCTGCTGTGTCCACACTGGTGCTGTCTCAGGTGCCAAAATTTCAAAAGTGCTCAGGGGGTACTTGACTCCCAGCTCTGCCCAGGCCTCATCCCCATTCTGCCTCTTCCTGCCCCCACTCCACCCCTGTCCTGCCTCTTTCTGCCCATTTCTGCCCTTTCCCCAAGCAACACATCCTTGGTCTTCTCCCCTCACCCACTGAGCCCCCTGAATGTTGCAAAACAGCTGATCACTGCAAGCAGGAAGTAAAGGGAGAGAGGTGAGGCACTAATCCATGGGGCCTGCAAGTGGGTGGACAGCATTGTGGGGGAAGAGGAAACTGCTGGGATGGGGTCCCAGTAGGTACACAGAACCTCCCAATTTTGCCCGTGTGTACTCCAGCCTCAGAGCATCCATGGAGTTAGCACCTATGGGTTCCATGCTGACTTGTGTGTGGCATTAAGACACAAGTGGATCGGGAATTTCTTCACAGTGAATTGTGGGAGATCTTGTCCGTCCTTTCTAGACAGATGGAGAGATTTAGGGGGAGGTATTGGAGCACATGCTGCATTCAGGATCAGCCAGTCTGAGCCGCTTCAGTGCAACATGTGTTAGCAGCTGACAGATTGTGCTAACTTGGGCTTTAGCCTGACACTTGACAGCCCAACCAATTCAAGTTAGTAGCACAACCCCATTTGAGCTAAGGATATTTATGATACGCAGGCGTTGAGTTGGGGGCAACATCAGATTTATAATGGGAGCTAACAAATCCTAGGCTAGTGTTGTGAGAAACAAATGAGCAATGTAAAATCCACAAGTAATAATCATGGTAATATTCATTTACATGTACATAGCCATTCCAAACACTCACCAGCCAGTGCTCATTAATTAATGAAGTCCATCTGATGATGTTTCCAGCCTATATTTCAAATTAGTTCTGAAAATTTAATCACCAGAAAGTAGGATATCTCATTAGTTAGTAATAATATATTAAGTTCCTCTGTCTGCCTTCAGATAGAAAGGATAAAGATTAATTAATACCACAGAACGTATACCATGCCAATGGTGGCACAGGAAAGTTAGTAGAGGGAAGCCATAACTCTTGGACATGTTAAAATGAAAGGCAGCTATTTCATATACTGCTCATCACCAACACAATAAAAATAGAGATATATTTTCTTCACAATAAAAATATAGATGGCTCAGAGTGTAGTCTAAGAACAAACATTCCCTGCACTCCAGTAAAAGCTGTATGTGACATTTTTTCTGGGTAGCAGTTGAGCCTGTAACAATCTTCAAAGAGATATGTCTGCTTTCATCCTAACAAAAATCAGCTATAATAACTTTTACCGAGTAATTGGGAAAACTCAGTATGGTTGTTTTGATCAAAAACAACTGAAGCCATCCTTACGTGAAACGTTAATCTGTGCATCTGACTGGTCAAGGTATAGTGTTTTCGCAGGGATAGATTGCAACATATAGTCACAGCCAGTAGTAAAGGGGAATGCAGAGTAGCTGTGCCCATGGTGGGACACAGAAGAAATTCTGTCTCTCAGAACTCTCTACCTGTGCTTGAGGTAGTGGAATTTGTGATACTCATTAAGATGTACAGCCTCTAAGTCCTCTCAGTGCAGGTTGCAGGGCAAGAACCTTGGCTATGCCTACTCCCTCCTGCATGCCTCATTTTGAATAGTGGTGGGTGATATTCTGGACAGTCCTTTCAGAACATGTGAAAAGTGTGAAAGGCCCCTTCCTCCAATGGGCAGCTGTGTGTACAGTCCAGCCATCACCCAACCCTTAATTCATATTGAGCTGAGGTGCTCTACGCAGTCAATGCATGAGGCTACACGGGACATGTATATACCCTTGCTTGAAGGTCCTCAACAAAAACTAATGTAGAGTATGTCTACTTCAGGGATGGGCAATAAAAAAGCGGCAGCCTGCTAGGGTTACACCTTGATGGGCCATGACCCCTATATCCAGCCGTTCCTCCACAGGTATCAGTCTATCACAGCTCCTGTTGACTGCAGATTTCCACTCACGGTCAGTGGGAGTGGCAGGAAGTGCCATGGACCAGAACAGTGATCAGTAACCAACAAACACTGCAACTGCTTGATACTTGGGGAGGCTCAGGCAAATATAAGGGTTGCAGCCCACTAGGGTCTAACCCTGCACACCCCAGTGCAGACATATGCTACATCAGGATTTTTTGCTCACCCCTGATATAGACATACCCTAAAATCAATTACAAACGTAGAGGTGAGGCCCCTCCTTCATGGGATCCAGCCTGCAGGCTCGTATTTGTCCACCCTGGTCTATACAATCATTACAGGTGCACCATAGTGCAGACATTTTCCATATTGATGGAAGTGTAGTTAATCCACCTCCCCAAGAGGAAGTAGCTAGGTTAAAAGCAGTATATTTCTATCAACCTGACCATCTCTCTTTCAGGGATTAGAATTGATCTAACTCATTCACACACAGTTCATGTTTTTTTACAGTTCTGAGCAATGTAACTAGGTAGGCCAATTTTTAAGTGTAGACCAGGCCCTTTGATGGGGGAGAGGGGGTAAAGAGGGCAATTCCCATTTCAAAGTGCCCCATAACTCTGGCTATTGGTGCTGCTACTTTGGCAGCGGCAGCAGTTGGAGCTCCAGGACCCTTTGAAATGCCAGGCCCCTTTGGAATTGCCCTCTTTACCCCCTCTCCCCCATCAGCTCTCCCCTCCCCACAGCTCTGAAGTGGGGAGGAGCCAGTGCCAAGGGCTGAGCAATGTTAAGGGCTGACTACTCTGGGCCCCACCCCTTCTGCTCTTGTCCCTGGCCCTTCCAGAGCCATGTGCCTCTCCCACCTTGCCACATGGCCCACGGTGGCTGTCGGCCCCACTGGCATAGACCTGGAATCATAGGACAGGAAGGGACCTCAAGAGGTCATCTAATCCAGTTCTTTACAGCCCTGGCAGGACTATCTAAATCATTCTTAAGACAGGTTTATCTAACCTGCCCTTAAACATCCACAGGGATAGAAATTCATGCCTAGGCAATATGTTCCAGATCAAGATTACCAGGCCTTCACTGCAAGGCAACAAAAAATCTCACTGAAGTTACACTCATCTAAGATGAGATATTGAAAGCAGCTGAATCAATTTTGCATGGTTTAGTACTGACACACATACAGGACAACAGCAGTTCAGATCCTCATACAGTAGGAATCATATCTGAATAACAATGGGGATTCATTATGCAAATATTTCCAGTTCAAAGAGCAGGAAATTAAAAGTTAAAGGAGGTTTTGGCTTTGTTATCACCTGAAAAGTTCATATTTAATAAAGTGGCATGTAGTTAATATTACAGACTAAAGCTGTGCTATTCACAAACAGATGCACCAAGAACATAAGCCGACACAACCAAAGGAGAACAATTTTATCTCTTTCTCCCCTTCACACTCACAGGCTACGTCTACACTAGCCCCTTCCTTTTGGAAGGGGTATGGTAATAAGCGAGTTGAGAAGATGCTAATTAGGTACTGTCATGAATATGCAGCACCTCATTAGCATAATGACAGCCATGTGCAATTTGTAAGTGCCACTTTTGAATCATGTGCTGCCCATGTAGGTGGGAGCCTTTCAAAAGGATCCCCCGACTTTGAAAGCCACTTCTTCCTATTTGGTTTAAGGAAGAAGGGGCTTTCGAAGTCAATGGGGTCCTTTTGAAAGGCCCCTGGCTACACCGGCAGTGTGCAATTCGAAGGTGGCGCTTACAAATTGTGCGTGTCCATCATTATGCTAATGAGGTGCTGCATATTCATGACAGCGGCTTATTAGCATCTTCCAAACTTGCTCGTTACCATGCCCCTTCCAGAAGGAAGGGACTAGTGTAAATGTAGCCAGCAAGTCTCATTTTCCTCCAAAAGAAATAAAATGTAAGTATTTTCTCCCCAATTCTGTCTTTTCGCTTCTGTGTGCTTCCATTTGCTGGGTTTACATTGCTATGTTTTTCTCCCCGACATTGTTTTATGTACCCTTTCTCAGAAAAAATATACTCTGAAATCAATGTAATTGTGAATCATAATGGCCGTGTCTACACTAGCCAAAAACTTCGAAATTTCCATGCAAATGGCCATTTCGAAGTTTACTAATGAAGTGCTGAAATACATATTCAGCACCTCATTAGCATGCGGGCTGCCGCAGCACTTCAAAACTGATGCGGCTCATCCCGACGGGGCTCCTTTTTGAAAGGACCCTGCCTACTTCGAAGTCCCCTTATTCCCATCTGCTCATAGGAATAAGGGGACTTTGAAGTAGGCGGGGTCCTTTCAAAAAGGAGCCTCGTCTGGATGAGCCGCGCGGCAGCAAGCCGCATCAGTTTCGAAGTGCCGTGGCCGCCTGCATGCTAATGAGGCGCTGAATATGTATTTCAGCACTTCATTAGTAAACTTCAAAATGATCATTTGCATGGAAATTTTGAAGTTTTTGGCTAGTGTAGATGTAGCCTATGTGTTTAAAAAAACTAATATTGATAGAGCTTCTCAGTGTTTTCTCCTTCCTGTTAGTTAACTAAACTTATCTCAAATATTTCATATGCTCATTGTGGCATATCTCAGTACTTCAAAGTGATTTATCAGCATTTTGAGGAAGCAGACCACCTGGAGAATGATTTGTAAGTGAAGACAGAAGAGTCCAGGATAAAATGTACCTAGAGAGCCAATTGGGAGGCAGCTAACTAAATGACAAAGCTCTCCCCAACTCCCACGCATTCCTGTGTCTCCTCCTATATTTCAAGGTCAAATGCAAAGTGCTGACTAATCCTCTCACTGAGCTGGGGGATGAGTGATCGTTTTTGCTCAACATAACCATTTTTATGAAACAGGATTTTTCCTGATTCCTCTGGAAAATGCCAAGATAAATATACTGTTCACAGCAAGACTGAAATCAAGTTAAAAAGCAGATTTAAATCCACAGCTTTCAAAATCTGCAGCTGTTTAGTAATTGTTGTGCTTCCTGATTAAAATTATTCTAAACTCCAGCCTCATTAACCTACATCTCAGTTTTTTGGAATTCCCTATGACTTGATACTCTTCACACATCTTAATTTGATCCAGTTACTTTTTCTCTTCAATTTCCTGTAAATATTTGTGACTCCCCTCTTTTGGTTTGAAGATGTTTGAAGACTAGTTTTATTTATGTGTAACTGGGTATGTGTCTGCAAACCCCTTCTATGAATCTTCCCACAACCACAGCAACTAGAACTGCGCACTGCTGGGGGCTCCCAGAGGCCTCTTCCACTTGGTTCCTCAAAAACTCAGTTCGACCCTAGTCATATTACCAGAGGTGAGTTATGTAACACTTGAGAAGTGCATCACCCACCTTCACCCACACCAAAATTTTAATTGCTAAACAGGGTACCCTGCCATGCCCCTTCCCTGCTCCTCCAGGTGGCTTCCCTCCACCTCCTCCCACACTGGGCACCAGTTGCCTACGCTTACAAATTAGTTTCTTCTATTTCATATACTACAAAGCTATGCAATGTTGATCAGGCTCAAGCACAGGGGGCAGGTTACAGAGAAACCCTCTTTCTTTACACATTACATTGCATTTACCATACCTGGCCTGACACATTTTGGGATTGGCTTGGTTACTTTGTAGGAACCAATCCCTGTCCAGCATGTTCTGCCCACACGCCTTTGCTTCATCTCAGGATGCTGGCTTACCTTGTCCACTGTAAGTAGTTCCCTGTGTGTTTCTTCTTATTTAGCATGTGCAGACAGTCTCCTTCCATCTGCTGATCCACTTAACTCCCTATTCCAGTATCCCAAGACATGAAAAGAGTTATTGCATGTGGGAGAAGCTTCAAAACAGGCCTACATTCCACTTCTTTTGCTTTTCTTTTTTATGTTAGCATTTGTTTTATTTGCATTATATTTTTCCTTCTTTTTTAAAGTTGTGATAGCCAACCCCTATCCTTCTATTCTGGGAATCTTGTATAACATGAAGAATGAGACATGACTGAGTCTCATTTCTTGTAGCACTTAAATGAAAATCTCCAGAAAACTCGAACTGTGAAAGAACAGAGTGAAGACTTAGCAGATAATATTAGTGGATTCATGCATGTGCTGCTGGTACATGTAATCCAGTGTATGCACAGAGAGGTTAGATTAATACATAATATCCTCTTGCTGGAAAATTGTAATACAATGCTACTTTATTTCTTAGAAATCAAATGCATAACAACTGACTACCCCAAAACAGCGAAAGAAAAAGCAGGCTGCTCCCTGAAAAACAGAGGCACTGGCTCTCTGCAGACTGACTCTGGTCACATTCTTCTGTATAGTGCTCTAGCTGGTTTGGGCTCTCAGAAAGGTTCCTCCCCTTCTGGGTCAGTGGGTGGTCCCTCTGCCCCCCTGCCACAGTACCACACAACCCCCAAGTCACTAGTTCTTAGAATCCACTTGGCCTCCGGTGGGTGAGAGGCGGCAGTTCAAAAGCCCAGCCTTACTTCAGGTGGGCACTAAGGAAACTAGCTCACGTTTCATAGAAGCCACCAGCCCTAGCTCAGGGCAGGGCAACAAATAGGCATTCTCAGGTGGCCCAGGCCCTAGGTCAGGGTGGGGTTGCCAACACAGTTCCCATAATTCCACAAGAGCCCCAAGCCCTGGTGCAGGGCAGGGCAGTAGACACCCAGTTCACTGAAGGCGCAGGCTCTGGTGCCGTGTGGGGCAACACCACACAGTCTCAGGTTCACTGAAGACTCAGGCCCTGGTGCAGGGTGGGGCAGCACACGAACAGTTCAGACTGCCCAGGCCCTCGCTCAGGGTAGCAGCAAAACTAAGGAAAGAGCCCAAGCCCTGATGCAGGGCAGGGCAACATAAAACACAGTCAAAGGAGACCAGGCCCTAACTCAGAGCAGGGCGGCAAACAGCCAAAAGAACCCAAGCCCTGGTGCAAGGTGGGGCTGGCCCAGGCCCTGGTGCAAGGCAGGGCAACAAACCACACAGTCAAAAGAGAGACCAGGCCCTGGTGCAGGTCAGAGCAACACAACAAACAGTGTCATAAGGCCCAGGCCCTAGCTCAGGGCAGGGCACCAACACACCCAGGTTGTCTCCTCACTCAGCAAATTGCAGGCACTTTGCCTGCGTTGGCCAAGCAGGTGGAGACTGCCACCTGAGAAGTGGGTGGCAGTGGGGGGGCTCAGGCCTGCCCACTCCACCGCATCCCAGCCCAGGAGCCCTGGTCACAGCAGCACGGTCTGCTGTGTGGGTCAGCAGGAAAGCCACACGTCAGCATGAAAACCTGAGGCCCTTTAATGGTTCTCTTACCCCCTGGGCCACTCCCGGTATCCCTCCTAGCTCACTTCCAGTGTCTGGTCAACGTGTCGGGGCTCACAGAGTTCCAGGTCTGTGTGGGGCCTGGGTAGCCCAATCCAGGCCTGCATGGCCCATGGGTTCCGCTACCTCAGGCAGGCTCATGGTGCAGGTTAAGGTGGATACTCTTGTCAGCCCTCCAGGTCCAGCTGGTCTTCTGCAGTCAGCAAGTTCCACTGGGGTCCCCAGGACATCAGGATCAAGGGGAGCCCAGGTGGCCCAACCCAGGCCTCGGCCTCATTCAGACAGTCCTCCAATTCCCAGGCAGGGAGCCCAGAGCCGTTCTCTGGAGGCTCAGCCCCAGCTGAGTCTTCAGTCCAGGCTTTTATAGCCCTGGCCTCATCTCCTGAGGTTACTTGGAGGGGCCAGACTCCAGACAAAATGGCTCCCAGAAGGGGTCCTCCCCTTCTAGGTTGTAGGGTCGCCACTACATCCCACCGCAAGGGCACCTAGTTTGCAAGCGGAATCAGAAAAATTCCCTGTGATTAATTGATAGCTTGTAAGTTCAACCGAGGTCAGTATGTAGCACTCAACAAAATTCTATCTATGGTCAAGAAAGATTCTTCACGGCTGTGAAGTTATTGATCCAATTACCAGTTGTTCTTCCAACCAAGGAGGTGACTTCCAGTAAAGATCCAGTAGCCCAAAACTGACTTTTTCTCTCAATTGTACTTGTGCTGGATAAACCAGGAATGATCAGTCTTCCAAGAGAAAAATATCTATGTCAGTAGTTGTCTACTGGAACCGCTTTCAGGAAAACCTAATATGGGTAGCATACAGTACATCTGTAGACATTGTGTTAAATGCTTTGTTGCAGCTTCTTTTGCTAATAGAGTGTTGAAAAAGCTGATATTTCAATCTGCCTGCAACACCCAAATACCACTGTTTGCGGATATCACTTTAAGAATATGACTAATAGTTCAGGTTTCAAGTGTCTGCACTCACAAAATCAGGGATGTATGTATTTGTGAAGAGAGATTGTACATCTAAGTGCACCATTTGCCTAACCACAGTACCCAATTAATGTTTTTGCCACCCCTCAGCACCATCCTCATATGATTATACAATGTAATGGGTAAATGCATATATAGAAACAACAAGAAGTCCTGTGGAACCTTATAGACTAACAGTTATTTTGTTGCATAAGCTTTCATGGGCAAAGACCCGCTTCATCAGATGCATGAGTGAGGGGAGGGGTTCCAGAGGAGTACTTAAAGAGTGGGGTCCCAGTAAAAGGGAGGCCCAGAGCTGACAAAGTCTATTCAGCCAGGTTGAAATGGTCCACTAGCAGTAGTATGTATCAAATGAGGAAAAAACAAGTCAGAACAGACAGGAGGATGTGGGCCCATAGTCACAGTCTAATGGGGAGATATTAACACCCAGGGCAGAGAAGCTGCTTTTGTAAGGAGCCAGACACTCCCAGTCTGTTTAATCCTTGGTTGATGGAGTCAAATTTGCAAATAAATTGTAGCTCAGAGATTTCTTTCTCCATTTGATTTTTGAAATGTCTGTTTTAGGACTGCTACTTTTAAATCTGTTACTGAGAGTCCAGGGAAATTGAAACATTCTCCTTCAGGACTTGTTCTTGTTCTTGAAGATACAGACTAACATGGCTACCTCTGATAACTAGAAATAGATTTTCTGTGTACTTTTAAATATGAGGTATATTCTAGACCTGCCATTTTGAGGCTGATCAGAGCCTCCACAATAAAAACAGAATTAAGAAGTATATTTGCTTTTAAAAGACAGACTGTGGCTACATCTACACGTGAAGCCTACATCGGAGTACTTTATTTCGATGTAGCGACATCGAAATAGCCTATTTCAATGAATAACGTCTACACGTCCTCCAGGGCTGGCAACGTCGACGTTCAACAGCTAGCCGCTCCCTTAAAGGGCCCCTCCCAGACACACGCAGCCTGCACAGAATGTGGTGTGCAGAGCCATAGGCATGCACACCTCGAGCGACACAGTCATGGACCCCACAGCAGCAGCAGCCGCCGCCGCCGCCACCGCCGCAGGTCCACACAGCCGCCGCTGCAGGAGCAGTGCTCGCCCTGCTCGATGCCATGCAGGAGGCAGCTGAGCACCTCCTTGCCACAGAGAAGGAGCTGCCTGCAGGGGAGGAGGACTCAACCCCCAACCCTGCAGCACCCTGCCCGCCCCCCCCACCCCCGCTGCACACGCCGCCGGCTGTGGAGCTACCTCACAAGAACCGACTGGTGGGAGCAGCTGGTGCTCGGAGAGCGGGATGACGACCGCTGGCTCAGAAACTTTCTCATGAGCTGGCAGACATTTCTGGAGCTATGCCAGTGGCTCACCCCCGCACTGAGGCACCAGGACACTGCCATGCGGCATGCCCTCAGCGTCGAGAAACGGGTCGGCATCGTTGACTGGAAGCTGGCCATTCCAGACAGCTACCGATCCGTGGGGCAGCAGTTTGGCGTCGGCAAGGCCACCGTCGGGGCTGTCCTCATGGAGGTAAGAGGACCCACGGGGGGAAGGGGAGGCAGCCCTGGCAGGGGAGGGGAGGGGGGCCCTGGCAGGGGAGGGCCACACACACCCTGCACACCCCTCATTGGTGCTCTCCCATGTGCTTTCCCTGCAGGTTGTCTGCGCCATCAACGCCCTGCTCCTCCACAGGCTCGTGAGGCTTCAGGACCTGGATGCCGCCATCGAGGGCTTTGCCATGCTGGGCTTCCCCAGTTGTTTCAGGGCTCTGGATGGGACTCACATCTCCATCCACACCCCAGAGCACAGTGGAGGACGCTACCTAAACAGGAAGGGCTACCACCCAGTGGTCCTCCAGGCCTTGGTGGACAGCCGGGGGCCGTTTCCTGGACATTTATGTGGGCTGGCCTGGCAGCACCCACAACGCCTGGGTATTCCGGAACTTGGGCCTGTGCTGCCGGCTGGAGTCGGGGACCTACATCCCCCAGTGGGAGATCCCTGTGGGGCCACCACCATGCCCCTCTGCATCATCGCAGATGCGGCCTACCCCCTCCGGCCCTGGCTCATTTACCCGTACACAGGCCATCTGTCTGCCAGCCAGGAGCACTTCAACCAGCGCCTGAATCACGCACGCCAGGTGGTGGAGCGCACATTTGGCTGCCTCAAAGGGCGCTGGAGGTGTCTCCTCACCCACCTTGATGTGGGCCCCACCAACATCCCCCAGATTGTGGGTGTGTGCAGCGCCCTACACAACCTGGTGGAGAGCAAGGGGGAGGCCTTCTTTCAGGGCTGGGCTGTGGAGGCCGGCGGGGCCAATGTGCAGCCACCCGCTACCCCCAGTCGCCAGGTGGACCCCGAAGGGACCCGGGTCCAGGAGGCCCTGCGGGCCCAGTTCAATGAGGCCGGGGGTGAATGCTGGCAGGCCCCCCCACAGCCCCCCCCATTCCTCCACAACACTCCCTGCCCCAGCGCCCCCCCAACTTTTCTTGTAAAACTAAAAGCAGACAGTTGTTCGTCAACTCAAATATCTTTAGAACTTTTATTATTATCAACAAGACTATATTATATATATATAAAAATACACACACACACACACACACACACACACACACTATAAAAATAGGGATAACATGAAAGGGGAAGACAAGGAAGGGGAGAACTATTTACATCGGGGGTAAGGATCACCATGGTAACCGGGGGTCAAATATACAACCTATTTACAGCAAAGTAACTTAAAAACTGGGGGCAATATATACAAAGGGGGGGGCCACGTCCTGGGCCCCACGCCCCTAAAGTCCAGTGCTGGGAGTGGGCAGCCGGGATCCCTGCCTTGGCCTCAGCCCTGGCCGGGGCTGGCTGGGGGCTGGGTGGACCGGGAGATACAGCCGGCGAGTGTCAGCTGGCCCCAGGTCCCCCTCGGTGGAAGGGCCCTCGCTGGCGGGTGGCGGTGTGACGGTGGACGGCGCAACGGCTGGAGCAGCAGGTGGAGCAGGCAGTGCGGGCGCTGCGGCGGCTGGTGCGGCATGGGGGGCCAGGGAGTCCGCGATATGGTTGAGGGTCTGCATGTAGGCCCCCCCCATGCCTCCTGGCACCAGGCCAGCGCCCGCTCCTGCAGCTGGAGGTGGCGTTCCTCCACCCGCAGCCGCTGCTCAACGACCTCCAGCTGCTGACGGTGGAGGGCCAGCAGCTGGGGGTCCGTCACCGTCGGCTGCTGGTGCTGGGTCCGCCGTCTTCCCCACCGTGGGGCTGGTCGGTCCTCCGCTGAGGGGCTGGCCTGGAGTGATGGCCCTGGAGGGCTGTCCGGGACCACTGACTCCTCGCCAGTGCTCTCCGGTCCTTCCGATGGTGCAGCTGCGGAACACAGGATGGGGGGAAGAAGAGTGGAGACAGCCGTTAGTGTGGGCCCTGAGCCGTGGCCCTTGTCCCCCCACCCCTCTGCTGCAGGTTCCCCATCCCTGTGAGATGCTGCTGTGATGGGGTTCGGGGTCCCCCTGCACTGCACCCCGTCCGCTGACAGGAGTGACGGTCACTCAGCAGGTACAACAGGAGGTTTATTAGGCAACAGATGCCCAGTTTCTCACAGAAGCGACAGTACAGCAGTCAGAGACGGTCCTTCCAACCCGTCCTGGGGAGAAGACCCTGAGGGGTGCCCCTGTGGGGTGTAGCTTTCCCCCTCCTCAGGCTGGCTGCCTTCTACCTCTCCCTTCCCCTAGCCTCTAACTGCCGCTCCCGATTCAAACCCAGCTCGGCTCCTCCCTCCTCTTTGTTCAGGGCAGAGGTGTTACCTGCCAGTTGTAGCCCCAGGATCATCCTTAGCCACTGGGAGCTATTCAGCTTGTTTCTCATATCTAGCCCGAGTCTCGCATTTGCACTCCCCCCACTCCATCACATGCTGCTGCTGCTGCTACTGGGTGTCCCACCCCCTCCCCCCAGGGGACCCTAGAGGTTCTGCTCACCCCAGCCCCGGGGATGGGGCATGGCACTGTCGTGCTGGGGGGGGCAGGGGCTGATGCACTCTCAGGGACATGTCACTGCTGTCCTTGGGGCCATGGTCATCTGGGCATGTGGAGGGCCTTGGTCATATCTATTACCCCCGCCCCTCAACCCCAGGGGTGTGCACTGGGGGGGGTACATACCTGACGGTCCACTCCCACAGTCGGGGGACACCTGGTGGGCGGACGCCCGGCTGGAGCTCCTGGATGGGAGGATGATCTGGAGGCCGGCGTCACTCGAGGAGGACTCCCCCTCCTCCTCCTCCTCCGGTGCCCCGGGGGTCGGCTCCTGGGGGGGCCCCCGGGGTGCGGGACTTGTCTCCGGGGCGGACTCCAGCTCCGGGGCCTGCTGGGGCTCCTCAGCCGAGGTATCAAGAGTGACCGGAGGGGAGGAGGTGTGCCGGGGGCCCAGGATGTCCCTGAGCTCCCTGTAAAAGGGGCAAGTGACGGGGGCAGCCCCAGATCGGCCGGCTGCATCCCAAGCCCGGGCGTAACCCTGCCGCACCTCCTTCACTTTACTCCAGACATGATCTGGAGTGCAGGCAGGGTGACCCCGGGCGGCCAGGCCCTCGGCCAGCCGAGGGAACGCATCCACGTTCCGCCTCTTGCTCCCCATTATCTGGAGCACCTCCTCCTCGCTCCAGAGCCCCAGCAGGTCCCGAAGCTCGGCCTCCGTCCAGGAGGGGCCCCGCTGCCGCTTCCCCGCCTGGCTGCTGGGCTGGGAGCCCTGGCTCCCCTTGGGGGGGGGTCCCCTGGGGGCAGTTGGGGGGCTGCCGTGCGGCCATCGCAGCTGGTGGGGGGTGTCTGGGGTGGCTGAGGGACATGCAGGCTGGCCGCGTGTCTGGGCTGCCGCCTGCACGTTCTCTCAGCTTCGTGCACAGGAAGGAAGTGGGCGGGGAGCTTTAAGGGGCCGCTCCACGTGGTCACGATCGAGCTCAGGGGCTGGAGAGAGCGTCTCTGAACCCCTCAGCTGATGGCCGCCATGGAGGAACCTGCAATTTCGATGTTGCGGGACGCGCAATGACTACACGTTCCCTACTTCCACGTTGAACATCGAAGTAGGGCGCTATTCCCATCCCCTCATGGGGTTAGCGACTTCGACATCTCACCGCCTAACGTCGATGTTAACTTCAAAATAGCGCCTGTCACAGCAACACGTGTTGGGTGCTATTTTGAAGTTGGCGCCGCTACTTCGAAGTAGCATGCACGTGTAGACGCGGCTTGTATGAAACAATTTTACAATCCATTTATCTTGCAAGAATAACTTGCCCTACCAGTTTTGCTTTCCTTGCCACTCTCACCAGTCTTCATTTTTACCATGATCTGTTGTTACTAGAGGTAACACTGATCTAGTTTAGACTGTCAAATTCTTGTGCCACGACCTCACCAAAAGAGCTGTGGATGGCAGGCAGTAGGCAAAACCTTGTATCCAGCTACTTGCATGTAACATAGGGATGGGAATATGCTGTACAATTTACGGGGGGCGGATCACAGACTGCAATTTTGCCACACACAACCATGGAGCTCTGGGAGACATTCTGAAGTATAGTGCCCTCCCACACACCTACATCCCAGCGACTCACCAAGATAATGGAGGCTGCACCACTTGCAAGGAGGGACTATGGCTAAATGACACCATCTACTGTTTTGTAGTTAATTAATGAAAATAAGTACTTGGGATCTACTTACTACGTCATATAGAAATGCTTGACTCTGCTTTCATTTATTGTTATAAATGCTCTAGTTCCAAGAAACCAGACAAAACAAGGAGTTAAAATATATTTCACCCAAATCATAAGTGAACAATTAAGCATTAAAAGAAGAGAAAAAAAACGGGAATGTGCTGTGTCAAAACAGTATTGTTCCCTAGGGTATAACATTTAAGAAATTGGAACGATGCTTTTTATACTAAGCAGGGCAATGAATTAGGGCTTATCTACATGGGGACTTAAAATTGGACTAAGTCAGGAAAACACTTGTGAACACACAGAGCAATTCATTATAATGTATTGACTCCACACTTATCACACTCAGGAGTCGTCTTTCAAAGGGAACATCCTTTGCTGCAAATTGAGTTAGCCCAGTCTATTGTTTGGGCAGACAACTCTGCTGGGATCTTCTTTGGCATATTTCCAACAACCATCTCACATTGCTTTGTGGGAGACTTGTGTGTTTACTGCTGTGCCCATTTTCCTGGGGTCAGGCTGACTGTGTGTTTCCTCTCCTGTGTAGAAATTGGTAAGAAGCCAGATTCTCCATTTGATTCTCAATTTCGTTGTGTCACAAAAGCTGCAATAATACTCCAGAAGCCTTAAAATATGCCTCAGGCAGCCACTTGGAGACTGGCTGAGTCCCTGGATCCCATCGCCAGCTGGGGAGAAGCAACAATGCAGGAAGCTCTTTTGGCCAGCCACGGGAATGAATCTTTTTGTGAATCACAGACTGAATAAGCCAACAGTGTAATGCAGCAACAAAAAAAACTCTAGTATCATTCTGGAGTGTATTAACGGGGACGGGGGGTGGTGTCATAAAATAAAAGTAAGTGTCCTGCTGTACTCTTCACCACTAAGGCCTCAGCTGATGTGTTGTGTCCAGTTTTGCATACCACGCTTGAGGAAGGATGTGGAGAAATTCAAGAGAGTGCAGAGAATCCAGAGAATAGTAGCAAAAATGAGAAAAGGTTAAGAAAATCTGACCTCTGATGAAAGGTTAAAAAAACAGGGCATGTTTAGTCTCGAGAAAAGACGACTTACCCCATCTCCTTCTCAGTCTTCAACTAGGATAAATGCTATTACAAAGAGGATGGGGATCAATTGTCCTTCATGTCAATTGAATGTAAAACAAGACATACACACTGTATGTCTGTAGAGCTACACAGAGTGCAACTCCCTGGCGCAGGTACAAATGCTCCACAACACAGAATCATAGACTTGTAGGACTGGAAGAGACTCAACAGGTCATCTAGTCCAATCCTCTGCACTCATGGCAGAACTAAGCACTATTGTGACCATCCTTGGGGGCAGGTGTTTGTCTAACCTGATCTTAAGAATCTCCGATAATGGAGATTCTACAACCTCCCTAGGCAATTTATTCCAATGCTTAGCCATCCTTACTATTAGGAAGTTTCTTGGGTTTTTTTTCCTGATGTCCAGCCCAAATCACCCTTGCTGCAATTTAAGCCTATTGCTTCTTGTCCTAGTCTCATCAGCCACAGAGAACATTTTTTCCTCTCTCCTCATAACAAGCCTGTAACATGCATTCTTACAGACTGGTAAGAAAGACTGCTTCAGGCAATCATTGCAGAACCCTATCAATTTTCTGTACACTTTCAAACAGCTGCAGGAGAGATCAAGCAAAAATCTAAGTCTGAGAAATTGTTCAATTTTTCTTCAAGAGGTTAAGAGGAATAGCCCAAAGCCTTCTCCCTGGGTATAGCTGCTCCCATGGGTGGCATGTATTGAAGACGGGGAAGGCTGTAGCCCTGCATGCATTCTGCCCTCAGACCCCTTCCTGATTTCCAGCACTGTGCTGCAAGGGGGCTCGTCCCCTGTGGCCAGGGACCCAGGCTTGGCCTGGATCTAATGAGGGGCACTTGGTACTGGGGTGGAGAAGGAGTGGAATTTGCCATCCACCTGGCCTGGGTACACTGCCTGCCCAGCACACTGGAGGTAGTGGGCAGCCCAGGTGTAGCCAGACAAAGTCTCCCCCTTACAAGGCAGCTTGCTCGCTCCCCCCCCCCGACTGAGGAGCACACAGGGCACGGAAACGGCTGCTGACAGCACAGTCTTTGATGCCCTCATTGAGGCCCAGATGTGCTAGCTTATCATGACCCTGAGAAACAGAAAGTACAGATAAAAGGGCTAACTGGCCAAACTGTCAACAAGGGGGGGGACCCTCAAGAAATCACCCCAGCTGGCATTGATGGATATGATGCACACACACATTCCATCCCAGAAGAGGAAGTCCCCGCCCACACAAAAGAATGTCCTGTACTCCTAAATTGCTTATCTCCTGTCTTACAAGTGCAAATTAAGTAAGAAATGCCCTTGTAACAAACTGGCGTCACAAAAGACAGACGAGTACGATCTGGCACCGTAGGTAAGAAAGAGAATACGTAACCTAAGGGGTATAAAAGGTGGGTCCAGCAGAACTCTAACTTTGAGTGCATGCCAACGACTACCTGCTGGTCAGGTCAGGTGATTGCCTCCCGAGGTCCACAACTAGGGACGCCCAACCTCGTATTCGTCTTTCCACGGAATTGAGTGACCGATCTGGCTTGGCTACGCTGGTATTGAGAGACGCAGAGAGGGTAAGACATACCCATGCTAGGTCTCCGTTTTTTTTGTGCACAGCTAAAGATTAGAGCTCTGTAACTAGACGTCGTTGTGTCAAGATATCATTGTGTTAGATGATAACAGATATCTTTGTATTGGATTGTAACGTAACTTGTTAACACCTGTACTTTGCTAGCATATAAGAAGTAGACAATAGTCTTTTGTAACCACACGCTTATAACTGCAGCTTAATAAACTTGTAACCAGTTAAGATCTAAGCCTGACCCTGTTATCCTTTTGTCACCACAACACAGCCGACACAACAAAAGAACTTTAACCATTTGGTTACTACAGCCTGGCCGTGGGTGAGAGTGCTAGCAGCTCCCTGCTCTAACAGTAAAAAACTGGGTTGTTTAGGACCCAGGGGAGTACCTCACCGCACATTACCCGGCCACCGACTAACACCAGGGTTGGAGGAAGTAGCATCAGCTATTCAGGGGACCCTTGAGGCTTTGGCATGAGGAGCAGGGCCTTGGGCAGGAGGTATGGGCTGGGCCAAGGGCTAGCATCCCCAATCCTGGGGCTTAGCCACCACCTATGGCTGCTCCCACTCCTGAATCTCTTCTGGTGGGGGTAGGAGCAGCATCTTGGTGATTAACTTCAGAGCCTATCTCACTGGTCAGCCCTTTGCCTTGTTGAACAAGGCCATTCTCTGTCACCTGACTCAGAGTAACACCATCCAGCATCAGGACTGCCTAATGTGGATGTAGAGGTGATTACTATCCAGATCACTCACAGCACTAAACCTTCTGACACCACACAAGCACCACCACAGCACTGCAAATCTGGACCAGGAATATAATACCTATCCCATCCCCCAGAGTAGGCAGATAATTGACAACCACACCCACACACCCAAAGAGCCTCTAAGGCACAATAACAGCAAAGCCAAACAGCACAAACTGCACAGACAAAAATCCCAACTCACACCTAACTTACCATCTCTGATGTTTCCCCCAGATTAGGAACAGTGCATAGCAAAAAGCCAGAAATGTTAAAAGCAATGTTATCACAGGCTCCCCAGCAACCACTGGCTATACCACAATACTACTAATCCTGGAACTTTTCCTTGCAACAAGCTGCATTCCCAACCTTGTTCTGTGGTAAGGCTAACCTTGTTCCTGGGCTCCAGGCCTCTGTTCAGTCCACTAGCCCCATGGCCAGGATGTCATTGTCCTTCTTGAGATGGTGGGGATGGTGGCCTGCAGGGAACCCAGGCCCCACTCACTTGTTCTGGGTCCCAGCCCAGGGACCCTGTGTGGCTGTGACTGGTGGGGAAGGGTTCCCCTCACCATGGACACCACAGCTGTTTTCCCCAGAGGATTCCCCCCGCCCATACCTCCTTCAGGTAGTAGTGGCAACAGCAGCAGCATGTTCCCCCTCCTGGATCAGCTCCCCCATGCAATCAGTCCATTTCAGCCTTCCACCAAATCTCAGGGCCACCTGGATAGGGGCCTTAGCCCTTCGCTGCTGAGTACTCCTCCTCTCTCCTGCTGTTTCCAAAAACTCCCCTTGCTTCTCTTCCCTATCACTCCCATACCCTCCTTCATCACTCTTATGCTCTCCTCTGTAACTCTCCCTCTCCCCCTGGGCAAAGGGGTTTTTAAAGGCAGTATTAAGTGGGGCCAGCTGGCCCCAGTTGACCCAGGGCAGCTTTCTCCCCAGCTGCTCCCACTCTGCTTATTTTCCAGCCCTGTTTTTCCCTCTTGTACTCACCTCTGGCTGGCCTTACCCTGTCACAGCCCCCATGTCTATTCTGGAGATAATATCACTGGAGCTAACCGTGTTAATTACAGTATCATGGGCACATTCTCCTGTTCCTCATGTGTTGACGATGCCCACATACCATGTATATAGGACAGACTACAAACACCCTTTGACAAAGAATGAATGGGCATAGAACAGACATCAAAAAACTCCAAATACACAAACCTGTCAGGCAGCACTTTAATGGAGCGGGCCCTTCTGTTAAAGACCTGAGGGTTTGTGTTCTACTAAAAAGGGACTTTAACAATCGTCTTCAGAGGGAATGCTCAGAACTAACATTCATATTCAAATTTGACACATTAACATGTGGTTTGAACAGGGACACAATTATCTGACCCATTACAAGGACACTTTTACATACTTTGATATTTTATCTAACTCTTAACTTCCCCACCCCACAATCCCTCCCCCTGCCATCCCTCTGCTCTTCTGATTTGCCAACGCTGATAATAATTTTTGCATCTCTGTGCTATATATATTGAGTCTGTTCTGGTGTGGCTATGCTCTGAAGAAGTGGGTCTGTCCCACAAAAGTTCATCACCTAATAAATTATTTTGTTAGTCTTTAAAGTGGTACATGACCACTTTGTTGTTTTGACAGCATAGACTAACACGGCTATCTCTCTGTCGCCTCCCTAATATAGGAACAATAACTATAGGTTGAACCTCTGTAATTCGGTGCCCTCGGAAACTGGCTAGTGCTGAACCAGGAAATTTCCCAAATGAGGGGATGTCATTATTATTTATCGGCATTATCACACTTCCACTTCTTACGAGGCTCTTAGAAGACATTTAGGAATAAATTATAGATAAATAATAGCACAAAGCACTGGCAACATCCATGGTCTGAGTATGACATTATTTAGACAGATATCCACTTATCATGAGTGTGGCCAAGTTTCCTGTGGTCCCATAAAGTTTGTTTATAGCCACCAGTCCTGGCTCTCAGTGTGCTGTGTTGTTATTTAGTTCTAATTTGCCTCAAATGTTTTCTAAGAGCCCAGTATGCTCTGGAAGTGTTGGTAAAGCTGCTGGACAATATTGACCTCCCTTGGTTCAGCAAATTCTCTCATTTGGCACCAGTCATGTCCCAAGGGTGCTGGACTAGAGAGGCTCAACCTGTAGAACTCTGATGAACCAGAAAGTCACAGAGAAGACATATAGCAACTTTTTGTTTAAGCCCACTAGCTCTTTGCATTGTGCCTTGCACTGCACTGTTGACCTTTACTATTTTGTTTCACTACTGGTTTAATGAAAGTGCTCTTTGTAGTTAGGCATTAGATTGGTTTTTAATATGTTGTTTTATATCATTAAAAGCCATCATTCTACCTCAATTCTTGTTTCTTACATGGATTTTTAAACAATTAAAAAGCCTTTAAAAATTCATTCCTAAGAGGTCAACAGTTCATTTCACTCAGAAAATAATCATGCTTTCACTAATTCATAAAGCATTACAATCACAGAAGGAGCTGTGGGTGAGGGGAAGCTGGCTGCTGGGGGTGGGGGTTCTAAGCACCCACTATTTTTTTCCTGTGAGTGCTCCAGTCCCATGGCACCCATGGAATTGGTGCCTATGCTTATAGGCAGAGACATAGGGTGTCATATGGATTGCCACAAAATTGTTCTTCCACAGCCCATAAACAATGCTGACCTGCACCAAAAAAAACCCTTCCAATCCCTCTCTGTGGGCCAGCCACTCGCTGTACCACACACAGTACCAGGCCTGTGATGCAAAATAAGAGCAGTTGGCATCCCTCATAGTCTGGCTGTTTGCATGTTTGTATGGGATGCCTTGCTGGTTGCTCAAATCTCTGACCAAGTGTCTTTACCTAAGCCTCTCATAGCTAAGGCTTTCATCCTTATCCTTATAAATATTGTACAAAATAAATTATGCGGCTATAATCTGTACGGTGTCATTGAGGGGCTTTTCAGGGGTGGGGGGTAGATGGTTTTTGCTGCTCCTAACCTATTCCACCAACCTTACAAAGCCCTCTGTCTTTCAAATGCCCAAATACTCACTCTATTACCACTCTCCTTACACTGACGAGTGGCATTAAACTGTCCCTTCCTCTTCTTCCAGCAGCCCAGGAATGGCTGCATCAGCAAAGGAAGTAGAGGATACCCTGCTTTGTCCCAGGATAACCAGAGCAATATCTACCTCATTAGGGTGCACAAAGGCCCTGGGAGCACTCAACCCTTTCTCTCTTAAACTTAAATGCAGCTGTGTTTCAAAGGATGCATCGTGGACTCTTCCAGACCACCTCGCATACCTATAGTTAGTCCTGGTCTGGTGGTTGACAAGACTTTCTGGTAATGAATTCTGAGCCTTGGCAGGCAGGAAGGATGGAGTGGGAGGGAAAATAACAGGCACGAGGATTTCCTCATCTGTCCCAGTTCCTTGGGGAACTCTGTGTGTACACGGTCAGTCTCCTGAGCATTGTCCTTTATGACCAGGTACAACAGTATCTTATCCCATGACATTACATGACAACGGCTCCAATGGTCAGGATCCTCATGCTGCAATGGTTTGCTAGGAAGCCGTAGCATTTGGTGTGGCCATCTGGTGGCAATTGCAACCATGTCAGAACACTGCTAAGGCAGCTCCTGGGTCAGCTCAGCCTCTGTCTCCAAATGAATTGCCTTTCACACCCTGAAATTCTCTTGCTAAAGCTGATCATCCCAGGTCTGCAGAGCAATCCACTAATCCTCACTTACCCTTCAAGTGCAGAAACAGCACTTTTTGCTACGAAGTTGCTTCAGAATTTGGTCTTCCAGTATTAGTTGCTTAGTGTCGTCCTCTGCTTCTTCAGCCACTTCCTGGTTCCGCCATCACTGAAGACCTTGATGCTTCAGCTGCCCCCATCACCACATCATTCCCTTGGCTATGCAGCAGGTGAAATCCAAAGCCAAATTCCTTGGCCCAAATGGTCTCCACATTTTCACAGTTGCCGAGGTAGTGCCAAGAGCGTTACTCAATACATAATGGCTGACAGCAATTCAGAAATTATATTAATATGGCCATAAAGGAAGTGCTGGGTGCAGACAGATTGAAAATGTGATTTAAAAAAAAAAAACATTGAACAAGCCTGGCCTCCACAAAACCTCCCACAATTCACAGCAAGAAAAATCCCAGAATGCACACTGCTCTGGAACAAAGCAAAGGGGCATGGAATGCCCTCCAAACATGCCACACCCTCATCTCACAGCCTGTGTGCACACAGTGATAAGAACTGATATCTTGTAATGCTGGCTGCAAATCAGAAATGGGCAGCATTAGCACCTGTAAATGAAAAGAAATTCATTTTTCTAAGCAATTGCATAAACAAAAAGGTAGGACTAAGTGAATTGGTAGGGTCTAATGTTTTATGCTGTTTTGATTGTGAGTACAATTATATAAAAACTCTGTTTTTAAGGTACACTTTCATGATAAAAAGATAGCACTAGAGTATTTGTATGAATTGTATTTCTTTTGTTCATCCCTTTTACAGGGTGAATATTTGCAATCAAAAATAATAAAGTATATCCTGCACACTTTGTATTCTGTGCTTTAATTGAAATCAACATATTTGACAACGTAGAAACACATCAAAGAAATCAATACATTTCCATTAGTACTGTATTGTTTAGCAGCATAAATTAATCACAATCAATTTTAATTGTGATTATTTTTGAGTTAATCTCTTGAGTTAACTGTGATTAAATTGACAGCTCTGATCTTATTCAAGTCATTGACAGCCAAAGCAATTTGTGCTTTTAAATTCCTAAATCACTTTTGTAAAGGAGATTGTGTGCCTAAGGCTACATCTACATTGTCTCCCAAACTCAAAATAATTTACACAATTTGCGCAAATGCAGTTCAGTCAATACAGCACCAAAATGCGAAATAAGCAGCTATTTCAAGATTTCTGCTGCCCCTCTCAAGATACAGAGCTGCTCTTTTGAGCACAGTGAGTAGCCATGGAGTTCCTATTTTGGGATATGCTTGTGTCCTGAAATTGCAACTGTAGTCTGAGCATAGCCTAAAAGACTTAGATGCTTTTGAAAATGTTACTGAAATCATGCAAATACATCCAGGTAGCTTCAGCTCTAAATATGAGGGGCAAAATAACGTTCCAAAATATGTGAAAGAAGAAAGTACAGCACGATAAGATTTTTCCCTCTCTTTTTGTTCCACTGTTTAAGTACTTGAATTTAATTACCATGCCTAATGCTAGCTTGTGCCAGGTACGTATGTCCTTCCTACAGTGCAGAACTCTCTTGTAACTCATGTTCATTTAATTAAATCCTAGTCCTCTGGGAAATCTCCAAGCTTCTTCTACTGTACACCTGGTATAAAACCAGGCTCTTTACAGCCATGAAACCACTAGCACACTTTCCTTCACCCAAACACATTTCTGAAAAGCTCTATATTTAGGACTGTGATAAGTCTCTCATTAAATGCCCAAGAGCGCATGAGTAATTTTTGTCAGTTTTGGAGAGATCATTGTGGTTTTTATTAGAAATGTCACACAATGTACTTTCCTCATTAAAGGTTCCAAAGTGATTCATATTGGATGGGGAAAGGGGATTGCATAACAATGCTGTTTTGGTTGTATTTCAGGATGTGGACTTTTCTCCTTTGAAGCCCATGTACATCTCAGGAAATTTTTGAATGACGGACAGCAAATTAAACTATGCAGCTAACAATATGATCCGAATTCGGCTGTGTTGCTGAACTTAACCAGTGGAGCACAGTTGTAGACAGTAGGGTAACTGAAGTAATAGAGAAGCTAACTATATGGAAGGAAAAGATCTACAAAAGCAAATTATGAACCAGGGTGTATCACTGTTACATTCAGTAGCACATTGGATAGCAAACAGGCCCACTCATGTAAGTCTGTAAAAAAGTTTGTGATTCCCTGATGTGTATGACATTTCAACAGACCAATAATATTCCCTGGATGCATGGTTGTGTCTTTGAGGAGACCCTCATGGAAACAGACACCCCATGACCTCAGAGACTAAAGCGGGCCTAGGGAAAATGCAGGACATGCAAGGGAAGGATTGAAGCTGCACATTGCTATTGAACACTTTCTCAAGAGAAATGTAGTGAAACTGGACTGAAGCAGAATGACAGCCATTTTTCTGAATTCTGAGTCAGAATGAAATATTTTCCATCATCCAAGATTCCTAAGCAAATGTTTCATTTTTTTTTATTACTTTTACTTTGAAATGGTAACAAAAAGAGAGAAAATTCCAAGTCTATTTAGAGTCAGCATTTTCAGCATAAATACCCTTTCGATTTAGTCAGCTGAGCACCAAGTTGTGAATTTTCATAGTTTGGTTTAAATTGCAGATGCAAGCAAAAGCTAAGAAGATAAGGACCATTGTGTTGTGTAATCTTAACTCTCTGGCTCTGAGTCCATTTGCGATCCTCAGGCTAGTGTGAGTTATATTGTGGGTTGACAGTTTTTACTCTACATGAATATAAAAGTTCTTTTAATCCATTGCTGAGACATGGAACAATATATGGAACCATATTTAACAAGAAATGTTAAAGGAGTCCATGGTTCGTTAAACTTTTCATCTTTGATCCAGCCTGAATTCTGACTGCTGTAACTGCAGCCACAAACCATAAGACAGATATGAGGAAAAATTGTGTTGCAAACTCTACTGTTACATTAAGATTACCACTCTTAATGGAGCAATATCAATAAAACTAGATAAAAATCAAATGAGTTCTCTGTTTATTACTACTCAGCCATTCGTGTGTTTTACCAATATATGTTCACTGACTCATTTTAATAGCCTTATTATGGCTTATGCTTTTTAATAGCATAAGCCAGAGGCTAGTATAGGAGCATTGTTCTAATGTATTTTTGCTCTCTGTTTTATAATTTTATTTTTCTGTAATTTGACAGTAGAAGACTGAGGCTCAGAAGGAGTGATTGTCTTGGCCACTAATGGGCATCTTGGAGAGAAATACTCCAGCCTCAATGATGGCAGAGTGAGGAAGGAGCAAGTAACATCTTAATTGCAATCTTTTTCCTGCTCTGGACTCTATAATCTCCTTTTCAAATTAGCGCTTCCCCAGAAAGACTGCTGGCAGCTATTACAGGGACCTGAAATGTACTGTGTATGCTTACAAGTAGTGGCAACTAATCACTGACCTCAAGCAACTGACAGCCATAAAGAGGTAGAGAAAGAGAAAAAGAAAAAGGGGGAAAAAACCTTTTAAGGCATTTGCTGAGGGAAATGAGGAGCAGTCACTACATCAGAGAGGCATGAAAATCTGATGAATATTTGTTTTCACGACCTGTGCAAAGACCAGAAGGATTCTAAGAACTGCTGGTAGAGATTACCAAAGCCCATCAGGAGATTTAGCTACGTAACTTTCACCGAAATTAACGAGCGCCATGTGGGTTTGAGAACCACCCATCTACAAGAAAGGCTGCATGGCTGGGTCTTAGACATTCTTATTCAGCTTTGGGTTGCTCCAGCAGCAGAAAACAGGAGTTGTGTAACGAAGGGCAAAAGTGGTCGCATGGAATTTATTGGCTTATCATTTGGGGAACTCAGAGTGTAGTTCACCCACTTCTTGTGTCACCACTACAACACCGGCAATCCACCTCTGTTGCCCCTGGAAACTATGCACAGTCCTTTTCACGGACCAGTTCCAGTGGATGGCAAAAGGAGCTTGGATCCCTCTGGGTGTACTTTTCTTCCCTTCCAGCTGGGAGAATAGGCCCCACCAGCAGAGGCAACGTCGTTTGAGACACAGGAATAGGCATGTTTTGGAGCATCTCTGTGGATAGACTGACTGTACAGCAGTCTGAGTTGTTCTTTCACACATTTCTCCTAAATCCAGAATGGTAATTCTCACAGCTGAGTGGTAGATACTGTGTATGTGAGCTTGAAATAGAATATGGTGTAAAAAGCAATGACCTGCATAGTTCAACTCTACGAAATTAACACATTTTTTTCAGGGGCCCATAAGAAAAGGGTCTGTGGTAGCATACTTGGAAGTTCAGCTGAACTACATTACACCTATATATTATGCATTAACCAACCAGAAGCAGAGCATACAGGGCTGCCCACTGTCCCAGAAGCTATGTCTGTCAACAGACCAGCCCCTGAAATGTCCAGAAGGGCTTTCTGTCAACAGATCTCTTTCAACAGAGGTGCTATTCCTTGTGGGGAGCAGGGTACAGTGTCAACAAAAGTGGTATGTTCTGTTGACTTACTGTCAACAGAATGCCTTGGGAATCTGGATTCTCTGTGGGTTTTGTCGGCAAAATGGCTGGTTTGCTGACAAAACCATTTTGTGTAGACGTAGTCATGCTGTCAAATGCTTTAGATTTTTGGGCTTGGTGGCTAGCCCTGTGTGAATACTCAACTGGAGGAGAGAATACAAGAAACCTTCCCCCCACTGCATATGTTTCCTTAGGGAGCACAGCCCTTGTTCTTTGATAGCATATTATAACAATACATTAAAAATAATAAGAGGAAAGAATGGGAATCTGGAGTAATGGTGCAAAATTTGAATATCTGGCAGGCTTGCGAGTTAGAAGGATGAGTAAAAGTAGAAAAAATATGGAAAATGAATATTAAAATAGAAAGCAGAATGGATGTTCAAAATATGACCCAGAAAAGAAAAAAGAAACATCATCCATAATTCTTTCATAATCCAAATGAGAGCAAGAAACAATACTTCATCAGTGACCTTGAAAGATTTACTCTTTTTCCTGGACCTTCATTTCTACACATGCGTACATGAAAACATGTACATACTAATCACAGCTTCAGGCTAAACACATTCACCTTGTTACATAACTTTGTCTCTAACATTCCTGCTGTTTACATGTCACCAGGATACAAGTTACTGTTGATCGCTTCTATCACCAAAATGTACCCTGTTTCAATACTGACACATGAAGATGGCACTCTGGAATTCCAACTGTAACATTTACAAAGGTGCGTCTATACTAGTCGGCTACTTCGAAGTAGCTGGCACAACGTCAAAATAGTACGCATCGCGTCTACATGCACTGTGCGCTATTTTGACTTTGAAATCAACATTAGGCGGCAAGACGTCCAAATCCTTATTCCTATCCAAAGATGGGAATAGCGCCCTACTTCAACATTCAATATCGAAGGAAGGCATGAGTAGATGATCCGCATCCCGCTACATCGCAATAGCGGGGTCCTCCATGGCAGCCATCTGCTGAAGGGTTGAGAGACGCTCTGTCCAGCCCCTGAGGGGCTCTATGGTCGCCGCATGCAGCAAGCCTTAGCCCAGGGCTTCTGGCTGCTGCTGCTGCAGCTGGGGGTCCATGCTGCATGCTCGGGGTCTGCAACCGGTTGTCAGCCCTGTGGATCTCATGCTGTGCAGGCTGAGTGTATCTGGGAGGGACCTTTAAGGGAGTGGCTTGGGGCTTTGCTGACCCCTTATTTCAATGGGGAGCACTTGTGTGTGTGGACGCTCTGCATTTCCTTCCAGGGTGGCTCCTTTCGACATTCTCCATCGCTACTTCGACAATGAACATCGATGGCACCAGCCCTGGATGACGTGTAGACGATACACATCAAAGTAGCCTATTTCGATGTTCTTATGTCGAAATAGGCTACTTCAACGTAGTGTGCTAGTGTAGACATAGCCCAAATGTATTCAATTGGCCATTTGACCCTGTTGACTTACCAGTGAAATCTCTGGTGTATGAAAGATTTCAATTAATGTCTACTTTGTTCAGGCTGCTGGAATGCCATCCTTTTTAGTATACACTTCCTCGACTTTGTGCTTAGAGCTCATGCTTAAGCAAAACTATTTTATTATTTGTGCAGAGTATCTCAATGTTTCTGTAGATCCATCCTGTGTGTGCAAGAATGTATGTACATCCTCACAAAGCACCCGATACCCTTTAACTTGATCTGCAAACTAGAGCTAGTTGAGAGTTTTTTGACTAAGCATTTTTATGATGAGATATAAAAACTACTAACTGCATTGCCTTCACTAGGATTTTGGCAGGTGTCAGTCAACACAAGGTAAGAACACAGTGACAACAATGCCCTATATAGCTGCACTACAGCTTTCACCTCAAGTTAATTGATGGCTAATTGTGTCAGGGCTGGCCTTACCAAAGTCATTAGCTAATGATTAGATCCCTGTGTCACAACTGTCTCTATCTACTAGTTGCTCGGGTGCGATGGTGCTGTCTTCTCTTCAGCTGGACAGTTGCTCAGCCCTCCAGCTACACCATCACTAAAATCCACTCCTTGCCAGGGTAACAGAATCCAACAAAGTCCAGCACGGCCTCAAAAAAAGTTTCTGCTCCAACTCCAGGCCCCTGAAGGCCTCACATTTTACCTCAGCAGTTACAGTGTCTTTACCTCAATTTGAATGGGTTTAACACCATGTTGCAGATGATTAATAGGGGGTCCCCGGCTCTGTCTTTCAACTGGGTTGTACCCAGGACCCTCCTAGTGACATTGATAGTAAGCAGCCAGGAGTGCTCCAAGGCTGTTTCTGTGAGCCACTTTCTAGCCCTTACTTTCCCAATCCAGGGTGTGGTCAGTGGCTCACAAACAACCCACGGAAAAAGTAGAAGGATGCCATAACCACAAGATCCCCCACTTTTCCAAGGCCTGGGGTAGCTGCCACTAGCGGACCCTCTCCACCCTCCATGACTCCTGCAAAAGTTCACTTGGTACTTTTACTCAGGAGCTCAGAGAAGAGGGTGGGAATGGGCTCAATCCAGCCTCCCCACCCTACTTCTGTAGCTGTGTGGCTCCCTTTTAAACTCCTTCTCCAATAAAAGCAGGCTCTGCAGCAGCTATGGGACAGGCCCAGAGAACTGTTTGTTAACTTGGTCTTTCCCCATGTGGTACTCATACACCTCATTACACCAGCATGTTTGTAAACTACCCCATGTATTTATACCAGGCTTCAAATATTAATTTCAGTTAGGGATCAGCCTTGGGTAAACCTAGCCTGGAACAAACCTGTCCGGAATTAGAGGGGTAGCCATGGTAGTCTGTATCAGTAAAAACAACAAGAAGTCCTGTGGCGCCTTATAGACTAACAGACTTTTTGGAGCATAAGCTTTCTTGGCCAAAGACCCACTTTGTCATGCATCTGATGAAGTGAGTCTTTGTCCACGAAAACTTCTGCACCAAAAAAGCTGTTAGTCTATAAAGTGCCACAGGACTACTCATTGTCTCTGTCCAGAATGTACAAACTAGCCTTTACAAAAAGGTCAGCTACCTGAAGTTAATTGGCAACTAGTCAATTCAAGCCAAAAAAAAAAAAGAACTAATGAAGATAGGTCCAGGGAGGGAGAGGTAAATTACGAGTGTAATTAAATCAGTCTGACAGTTCCTGAGACTGTGTATTTGATCTATCTATTTCTTCTTGTAATTTCTTCCTTTTTTCCATTTTTTACAGTGTCATAATATTGGTAAATGTTTTATTAATCAAATGTTCTCCAGTCCCAAAAAAAAAGTTGGATGATCAAAAAGTTTTTAAAGAAAATAGTTCTCAATAGTGTTACCTTTCTTTATTCTCAATGCATTTTACACTGAACAAAATAATGTACTTTACATTATCCCTCAAAGTGCTTCCACTTACAAAGCAAATACCCGTTGCCATATTTTTGGCTTTTAAATGCTGGGAATCAGTTATTTTCAGTCTCTGAAGAAATCAATTTGTCTTTTTGTTTTAACCATAGGGAATGATCATTTAGAAATAATGCCCCACCACAGGCTCTTTCCACACTAGTTTTATGGGGAAGGAGCCTGCATTCTAGCTAAACTGTGCTTGGAATAAAACTCAATATTGTGGAAAAGGGTGGTTTTATGTCACTGTTATCTTTTTTTCCTGCTCTGTCCATCTACCCCGACTAACTCCCTTAGGCTTCTTTGAAAAGTAGTATCTCCTACAAAGAAATGCAAATTTCAGTGGAATAGAACAATTGCAGTACTTTTAAAAAAACACGTTGTCTTAAGTAATATATTAGAATCTGAAAAAATATAGACAAGGACAACAAAAATGGCAAACAGGAGGCAGGATATCTCAGTGGTTTGAGCATTGGCCTTGTAAACCCAAGGATGTGAATTCTATCATTTAGGCATCTGGGGAAAACAAATTTTTAAAAAATCCATCAGGAAAGGTGCTTGGCAAAATAGACTCAATGACCTCCCAAGGTCCCTTCCAGTTCCATGAGAAATGTACATCTCCCTATTATATAAGAGTTATGAAATATCTTCTATAGCAATAGAGATTTTAAAGACCAGGTCCGGCAACCTTTGAAAAGAGAGGGCTAATCATAGAACACTAGAACTGGAAGGGACCTCAAGAGGTCATTGCCCTCACAGCAGGACCAAGCATGGTCTAGACTATACCTGATAGATAGCTATCTAACCTGCTGTTCAATATTTCCAGTGGTGGAGATTTCACAACAGTCCCTAAGCAATTTATTCCAGTGTTTAACCACACTAACAGATAGGAAGTTTTTCCTAGTGTGCAACCTAAATCTCCCTTGCTGCAGTTAAAGCCCATTACTCCTTGTCCCATTCTCAGAGGCCGAGAACAATTTTTCTCCCTCCTCTCTTTTAGGTACTTGAAAACCACTATTAAGTCATGGTCTCTAGTCTTTAATCATTCTTGTTGATACTCTCTGGACCTTCTCCAATTTCTCCACCTCTTTCTTGAAATGTGGTGCCCAGAATGGGACACAGTACTCCAACTGAGGCCTAATCAGTATTGAGTTGAGCAGAAGAACAACTTCTCGGTGTCTGGCTCACCACACTCCTGTTAATGCATCCCAGAATCATGTTTGCTTTTTTTGCAACAGTATCACACTGTTGACTCATATTTAGCTTGTGGCCACTACGACTCCTAAATCCCTTTCTGCAGTACTCCTTCCTAGACTGTCACTGCCCTTTCTATATGTATGACGCTGATTGTTCCTTCCTAAGTGGAGCACTTTGCATTTGTCCTTATTAACCTTCATCTTGTTTACTTCAGACCATTTCTCCAGTTTGTCCAGATCATTTTGAATTATGACCCTATCCTCCAAAGCAGTTGCAACCCCTCCTGGCTTGGTATCATCTGCAAACTTAATAAGCATACGGTCTATGCCAATATATAAATTGCTAATGAAGATATTGAATAGAACCAGTCGCAAAACAGACCCCTGTGGAATCCCACTTGTTATGCTCCTACAGCCCAGTTGTGAACCATTAATAACTACTCTCTGAGAATTGTTTCAGAGGGGTAGCTGTGTTAGTCTGGATCTGCAAAAGCAATGAGAAGTCCTGTGGCACCTTATAGACTAACAGAAATATATGAGCACAAGCTTTTGTGGGCAAAGACCCACTTTGTCAGATGCAGGTGCTCATACATTTCTGTTAGTCTACAAGGTGCCACAGGACCCCTTGTCTCTGAGAATAGTTATTCAGCCACTTATGCATCCACCTTATAGTAGCCCCATCTAATTTGTATTTGCTTAGCTTATTGATAAGAAGATCACGTGAAACTGCATCAAATGCCTTACTAAAATCTAGGTATAGCAGCTCCATAAATTCTTCCTTATTCACAAGGATTGTTAACCTCCCAAAGAAATCTATCAGATTGGTTTGATATGATTTGTTCTTCACAAATCCATACTGGCTGTTACCTGTCACCTTATTTTCTTCCAGATGTTTGCCGATGAATTCCTTAATTACTTGCTCCATTATCTTTCCCGGCACAGAAGTTAAACTGACTGGTCTGCAGTTTCCTGGGTTGTTCTCATTTCCCTTTTTATAGATGGGCACTATATTTGCCCTTTTCCAGTCTTCTGGAATCTCTTCCAACTTCTATGACTTTTCAAAGATGATAGCTAAAGGCTTAGATACCTCCTCTATCAGGTCCTTGAAAATTGTAGAATGCATTTCATCAGGCCCTGGTGACTTGCAGACATCTAACTTTTCTAAGTAATTGTAACTTGTTCTTTTTTATTTTATCTTCTAAACCTATCTCCTTCCTACTAGCATTCATTATGTTAGGCATTCCTTCATCAGACTTCTTGGTGAAGACCAAAACAAAGATGTCATTAAGGTCCTCTGCCATTTCCAAGTTTCCTGACATTGTTTCTCCCTCTTCACTGAGCAGTGGGCCTACCCTGTCCTTGATCTTCCTCCTGTTGCTAATATGTTTATAGAATGTCTTCTTGTTATTCATTATGTCTCTAGCTAGTTTGAGCTCATTTTGTGCCTTTGCCTTTCTAATATTGCCCCTCCATACATGCATTGTTTGCTTATATTCATCCTTTGTGATTTGTCCTAATTTCCACTTTTTATATGACTCCTTTTTGATTTTGAGATCATGCAATATCTCCTGGTTAAGTCAATGTGGTCTTTTGCCACTTTCCTACACAGCAATACAGCTTGCTTTTCAGCCCTTAATAATGTCCCTTTGAAAAACTGCCAGCTCTCTTCAGTTGTTATTCCTCCTAGTCTTGCTTGGGGCTTTACCAGCAGCTTTCTGAGTTTACCAAAATCTGCCTTTCAGAAATTCTAATTGTAATAGCTAAGAGACAATAAGATAGAGGCCTACAAAATTATGGCTGGTGTGGAGTACCTTTACTCCTTCACATAACACGAGAAACAGCAGTCACCCAATGAAATTAATACGTGCTAGGTTTAAAACAAACATAAAAAAGTATCACAAATGCAGGCTGTGGAATTCATGGCCGTGAGATGTTGTAAAGGCTGAAAGTACAACTGGGTTCATAAAAAGAATTAGGTAAGTTTATGAAGGCTAGGTCCATCAATGGTTATTTTGTTAGCCAACATTGTGAGGGTTGCAATTCGAGGCTCTATGTCCCTAAATCTCTGATGGTTAGAAGCTGGGAGTGGATGATGGGGGATGGACTGCTCAGCATTTGCCCTGTTCTGTTTATTTATTCCCTCTGAAGCACGTGGCATTGACCAATGTCAGAAGACATGGTACTGGGCTAGGTAGACCATTGGTCTCAACCCTTTTAGGCCATTCTTATGTTCCTAGTTAATTACTAAATATATATAACATGTAGTATGAATGAACTACGGTAAACTGCTCATTTAGTACTCATGCAACTCAAGCTCTCACCGAAGTCAATGCTGGATCAAGCCCAAGAGAATGTAGAGCCTGTCAGCAGGAATTGTTTTTCCAGATATTCACTGCATCTAATTACAAGTGACCTTCTCTCCACCATGAGACCTAGTAACAATCTTTGCTTTGCCTGCTATGTGATGTTACTGCGTTTTACTACAATGCAAAAGGACACCCTGTACAACACATAACTCAGTTTGAAGACAAAAGTGCGCTCATGCCACTGACATTTATTATGGGACACAGAGGTTCCTAATGGGCACATTATCACCTGGTATGTTTGTTCCGACTTCAGCACTGTTTTGAGAGCTCCCAGTTTGAGGTTATGTTGTGGTGGAAGTATGGGCATTTTAAAGCAACTTGGACAACCTGCACATTTTCTGTAGTTCTCCCATGTAAAGAGAAGATTTTAAGATGGTAAATAAGGCTATGGTACGGTGTGTATTTTACCTGTTCTTACTTGTGAACTATGACCTAATAAACGTATGAATAAAAAATACCACCTGCAGCTCTCCAACTTTACAAGAATTTTCAGTCCTTGAATCACAAAATCATTCAATTAGCAATTCCTGCTGATTTTATTTTCCCCAAAAATTATTTCAAACTGATTACTTCAGAATCAGACTTGACTGGGGAGCATTCAGGTGGAAATACCATTGGTTTCTCTGTAGCAATCATCTGAAACAACCAATCAGGTAAACTTGGAAGGAAGAATCAGGCAAGCTAGCTGTCAAAATGCACAGGCTAAGAGCCAGAGTACAGCCTCTATTTCTATCTTCCACATGTCACAGGTCCCTCTTCACTGAAATCCAAGGGAGATTTTCTGATTAAGATTACATTGAGATAAACCCAGAATAATTCAATGGACATCGACAGGGAATTATTTTAGATTTATGTCAATGAAACTGAGATCAAAATCTGGTTTTAATTCTCTGGCAAACAGCTCATTATAGTTCAAAGTTCCCACATTTTTCTTATTTCCAGTACAAATAAAATGTCCAGGGGAAAAATATTATGGGGGCCAAATTCATCCTTAGTATAACTTCTTTAAAGTGACACTAGCGATTAATTTGTTCCTTCTCATATAAGTCAACACTGTGTGCTGGGCAAAGGACACTAACATTCTACTTTACAATGTAGGGATTTTTTTGTTTTGTTTTGTTTTTTAGTTTATGCCAAGACCCATGAGTAGGCGTCATACAAGATAAATCTCACTAATTTTAAAAGAGAAAAGCTAGTGAACAGGAGGTGATAAATGCTGTGCTGCCTACTCAGGTTCTGTCGCAGAAGATGTCAGTTCTTCATTTTAATTATATTTTGTACCAGCTCATAAAAGCAAGTAATTTTACTGCACATTACTCTACCTTTGTTACTGAATGTTTCTTTCCAGTCTATATCAAAATGCCACTACTTGTTGTTTCTGTCTAAGACTTTTTATATATTCCATTTTAAGATTAGATCCTGATATCCTAGGGAAATGGCATCTCAGGAAAATTCTAATGAATGAATAAAAGATTGTTCACAGCAAAGTGATCTGGACCATTTGGACATGGAAATATTTTTAAAGGATTAACAAAACATACAGCCTGTCTGGAGTGGCATGGAAGAACATTTGCGGGGGTTGTTTTTGCTAATACAGGTTGAACCTCTTTATCCTGGCACTTTCTGGTCCAGCAACATCCAGCACGATTTTAGTTAGCCAGTCGACCACTTATCATGGTATGGCCAAATTTCCAATGGTCCCATAAAGTTTGTTTACTGCAACCATTCCTGGCTCTCCATATACCGTGCTGTTATTAAGCTCTAATTTACCTCTAAATGCCTTGTAATAGCCCGATAAACAGTGGAAGTGTTAGTAATGCTGCTGGACAATATTGACCTCCTGTGGTTCAGCAAATTCTCTGGTTAGGCATTCATCAGGTCCTGAACATGCTAGGCTAGGGAGATTCAATCTGTCATTTTTACTGGACACAAGAAACTGGGCCTAGAATGCCTGAGAGAGCAGTCTCTACCCAAATCACCAATGTGCTCATGATCAGCAAGTTCCTGTTTGCTGGCATGACAGGCAAGATTTTCCTTGACAGAGCAGCTGTTATCCAAATGAGTAAGGAAAAATGATCTTCTAACAGTGCCAGCTGTTTGATCCACAGCCACATTTGGTGAGAGCTATATATATTGCAGAGACACTTGGAGCAGAACTGATCCAATCAGTATACTGGAGAAACTGGGATTAAAGCAAAATCACTGGTACGAGAAAATTAATTCTTTTCTGCAAAGATATAAATGGGAATGTATAAGAGGCATCCTCGAAAATTAGAAAAAAGGGTTGCAGATCAATGCTACATCACAGCCCTTGCTTGTTCAAGGAGTTGTGACACAAGTCAGCTCATTAAAGTCAACAGACTTGTTCATGTGAGGAAGGGTGCAGAAGTCAATAGATTTGTTTGTGTGAAGAAAGTTCATGTCCCTAGCCAGTTTGAGTTACAGGAACATCATGCATGAGCTATTGCAGTTCCAAGCAAAATTAGCAATACCGTATCAAATACCAAAGCTGTATCTTGGCTGTAACAAAATGCAAATCAAATGTGAATGATAATAATACCTCAAAATTGTACCTACATTTTTATTAAAAACATAAACAAGTGAATTAATAATAGGAGGAAGAAAGTAGAAAACAAGCTAGACAAGGCTCTACACTTGGAGATAATGAGAACGCTGCTTATGACCAAACCTGTGAAGTTCAGCTAAATGCAAACAGCCAAGTCATGGTCTGAATACCAAACAGCGTTTCTGAAGCAAGGGTTGATATTGTGCTGTACATACCAGTCAGATCTGCTGTAATGAACTAGTGCTATTTCTGATCTCATTCACCCTTCAACACAGAGAGAACATCTCACTTGCCTTTCATTGTACCATTCAGTCCTCCTTAATCATAAGTTTCTTATTACATAAAATGAGATTGAATATGAAATTGAATTACTTGTCAACTGAAAATATAGGTTCTTTAATGAGCTTTATTTCTAGAATGAAATTCCAACCTGTACTGTGTCAGCTCACTGGCTCTCTGCTCCAGGTGAAGTTTTCTCTCTGTTGGACAGTGCCCTTGTACAATTAGGAGTCATCAATAAATAATATTCAATAGTTTCCACAACATGTACAGCATACAGAATGCCCCTAAATCAGAACTTTCAGAGGTGCATGGAACCAGATCTGGAATTGTATCCCATTCCCACCCTAGAAAATCAGGTATAATGGAGTGCCCACTGTAAGTTAAGAGCAACATGATAAATGAGAGTTGACTACTTAAGAGATTAGTGCTCTTAAAACTCATTAGGCCACTTGGGTTTCACCAGACCACCAGTCACAATACCAGGTTGATAACATCTGTATCAGCAGTTCTTTTAGGAGATAGATGTGGGACATCTGCACTAGAAAGGGAGCAAATATAGGTTCAGACCACGATCTGGTAATGATAAAACTCAAGTTCAAGCTCAACAGGTACACCACTAATGCGACCAAGCTGGGATTGAGATTTAACATGGAACAGCAGAAGGCTATAGAAATGAGAGCTGGTGTCCAAGTGGAGCTCTCCAACAGACATGCACTTCTAACAAACCTCCTCCCAAAAGATGCAACCATGGAACAAATTTGGGAACACACCAAAATGGCCTGGAAAGAGACCTGTGATAAAACATTGGGAAAGAGGACAAGGCATCACAAAGAATGGATCACAGCAGAAATGTTGACAAAAGTGAAGGAAAGAAAGGATAGAAAAGCAGCAGTCAACAACAGCAAAACAAGAGCAGCCCAAGTGGAAGCTCGGAGACTGTATGCAGAAGCCACAGAGAAGTTAAAATAGCTATAAAACGGGACAAGTAGAACTTTGTGGAAAACTTTGCACAACAAGCCAAACAGGCTGCAGGACAGGGAAACTTGAAAGAGCTCTACAACATCACATGGAAGCGAGATGGGTCATGTCATACGGTGGATCAGCCAGTACAGGGTAAGGAGGCTGTGAGCTAAAAAACTCAAGTGAGCAGCTCAGTAAATGGAAGGAACACTTTGAACTCTAAACCTCCCTCCCAAATGGAACCTCTTGAGTTATCATCTGCAAATATACCTCTGAAAATTAACATCAACAGACCCACAAAAGAAGAAATCAGAAAAGCCATTGCCCATCTGAAAAATAGAAAAGCACCTGGTCCAGACAACATCCCCACAAAAGCAATTAAGGCAGGCAACAAGACATTGGTCAACATGATGATCTATTTAGGACACTAAAGAGATCCCATAAGACAGAAAACATGGCTACCTTATCAAGCTTCCAAAGAAAGGCAACCTGAAGGAATGCAAGAACTGGAGTGGCATCACATTACTGTCTATTCCAGGAAAAGTGTTCAATGGGATTCTCTTGGAGAGAATGAAGACAGCAATTGATAGACAGCTCAGGGAAGAGTGGGCTAGCTTCTGAAGCAAGAGACTTTGTACTGACCAAATAGCAACTCTCAGAGTGATCATAGCACAGTCACATGAGTAGAACTCCATCCTGTACACAATCTTCATAGACTTTGAAAAAGCCTTTGACAGCATTGATAGAGATACTTTGTGGAAACTGCTGCAACACCATGGCATCCCATCCAAAATTATTACCCTGATCCATTCAACGTATGAACCCTCAACATGCCAAGCTGTTCACAATGGTTCCTGGATAGAATGTAGCACTTTTGTCAACAGCTGCTCCCCACTCTCCACGAGGAAGTACGCCTCTGTCAATAGTTTCTGTCGACAGAAAGCAGACCTGGACATTCCAGGGGCTCTTAAGTTGACAGAAAGGGCTTCCAGGACACTGGGCAACACTGTCTGCTGTGCTTCCAGTTGGCCACTACAGTCCAGCTTTTGCCTCCCCTCTAAGGTGCCTCAGAGCACACAGGGCAGTGAACAGCAGTTAAACAGCACAGTCTTTGATGCCTCCCTAAAGGGGCCCAGATGTGCTGGCTCATTATGACCCTGAGAAACAGAAAACACAGATAGAGGGCTAGCAGGCTAACCATTAACGAAGGGCCTCAGAGAACTGCCCTTGGCTGGTATTAATGGAGTGATGCGCCCACACAGCCATCCCAGAAGAGAAATCTCCGCCCTTGCAAAAGAATGTCCTGTACTCCCAAAATTGTTTATCTCCTGTCTTACAAGTGCAAATTAAGTAAGAATTGCCCTTCTAAAAACTGGCATCACAAAAGACAGACCAGTACGATCTGGCACCATAGATAAGAAAGAGAATACGTGACCCAAGGGGTATAAAGATGGGCCCAGCAGTACACTGATTCTGAGTGCATTCCCACCACCTACCTGCTGGTCGGGTCAGGTGACTGCCTCCCAAGGTCCGCAACTGGGGACGCCCAACCTCGTATTCGTCTTTCCACGGAATTGAGTGACTGATCCTGGCTTGGCTACGCTGGTATTGAGAGACGCAAGGAGGGTAAGATGTACCCACATTAAGGTCTCCTTTTGGTGTACACAGTTAAAGAATTAGAGCTTTATAGATAGATGTTGTTGTATTAAGATGTCGTTGTGTTGGATTGTAACATAACCTGTTAATACCTGTACTATGCTAGCATATAAGAAGTAGACCATAGCCTTTTGTAACCGCACGCTTATAACTGTAGCTTAATAAACTTGTAACTAGTTAAGATCTAAGCCTGACTGCTGTTTCTCTTTGTCACTACAACACAGCCAGCACAATCAAAAGAACTTTAACCATTTGGTTACCACAGCCTGGCCATAGGTGAGAGTACTAGGAGCCCAGCGCTCGAGAAGTTAAAGACTCGGATGGTAACAAGGGCATAGTTGGTACCTCACCGCACATTACCCGGCCACCGGCTAACAGTGACTGGGCAGTCCAGCCGTTCTTTGTTGACAGAGTGGATTGCTCTTTTGATCCATTTTGTGGTCTGGCTGTGATCTGTTGACAGAAGTTTTGTCGGATGATATCGTCTGACAAAAACTTCTGCAAACAAATCCCTCTAGTCTATACATAGCCTGACTAACTGGGCGAGTGGTGCTACTAACTGGGAGAGTGGCAGCACCATGGATAGCTCTGTGTGGTGAGCTCCTTGGAGACTGATAAACCCTGGTGAGACTTTGAGATGAAGGCCTGAGGTAAGGGCAAAGATGCTTTCCTCAGGAAAGGTTATCCCTGGATGCACTACTCTCTGCCTGAGTGGGGAATACACTTGGAAGGATGCTACAGAGGGCATGAATATGGCTCCCTATAAGATGTATTTCCCAGCAGGGGTTTTGTGTGGTCACACAAAGGGTGTGACTCAGTTATTGGTCTGAGTTGTCAAAGAAGCAGGCACATGCACGCTTGTGAGAGACGAATGCCACTCCATTAAACTGCCCCTCAACAGCTGGGAAGCCAAACTGCTGGCATTCTGTCCAGTAGCACACCAGACAGCTGTTAGGTAGCCTACCTGTTTGTCAGCTGACAGTTCTGGACAGCTTGCAAGCCAGCTAAGCAGCCTGCCCCTCTGCCAACAAGGCAACCTGGGACAAGGTAATCTGGATAGCCTGCTTACCTTATTTCCATGAATAGTTTAATCAGAATGTTCATGTTCCTGCAGAATTTGTCAGTTCCATCGAATCAGTATTTTTCAACAGAAAGCTGTTTCATCTGAAAAGTTTCAACCAGTTGCCATACCTTGCACACTACCTACAACCCCCTACTCAGACCACTGCAACTCATTATTAAAGACCTACAACCTATCCTTAATCAGGATGCCACACTCCAGAAGCCCCTAGGTGACAGGCCTGTTCTCTCCTACAGACAACCTCCAAACCTCATGAGGATTCTCACCAACAGCCAGAGTCTATACTACAGGAACACCAGTCCTGGGACTTTTCCTTGCAACAAAGCCCACTTCCAGCTTTGTCCACATACCTATTCTGGGGATACCATCACTGGACCTAACCAGGTTAGTCACAGAATCATAGGTACATTCTCATGTTCCTCAACTAACATCATATATGCCATCATGTGCCAACAATGCCCAGATGCTTTATATATTGGACAGACTTCAAACTCTCTTAGACAAAGAGTTAATGGGCACAAAGCAGTCATAAAAACACTCCTGATCCAGAAACCGGTCAGCTGTCATTTTAGTGGAGTGGGCCATTCTGTTAGTGACTTAAGAGTTTGTGTCTTACTGAAGAGGAATTTTCACACTATTTTGGAACGAAAGGCTGCTGGACTCTCTTTTATATTCAAATTCAACACATTAACAAGTGGTTTGAACCAGGATGCGAATCTTCTGGGTCATTATAGGGTCTCTTTTGCATACTTGACTTTATCTAATTCTTGACTCCCCCTCCCCCCCCTCCTCTACTCTCTGATTTGCTCACCTTGATCATTTTTTTTCTGATTTGTCAACCTTGATTACTATTTTTGGTTCTCTATGCCTTAAATATTGAGTCTGTCTTGGTATGGCTATGGTCTGAAGAAGTGGATCTGTCCCATGAAAGTTCATCACCTAATACATTATTTTGTGAGTCTTTAAAGTGCTACTTTACTGCTTTTTTGTTTTGCTTGCATACTGAGTTACTGATCTCTCAATGCTACTATAATGTTCATCATGACTTTGATAAATCTTGAATTTATCAAATATTCAAGGCCTACCAGGACAGGTACACAAATTGCATAAACCAAACGGGAAGGGAATGAGCATGTGCTAATTTTAGGAAATTTTGAAACTGGCATTCTATAAGTTATAGACTGGAAAGAAAATAAAAGCAAACCTGAAAACCCTAGCCATGCAAGAACCACAGGCCAGGGTGCGTTTAGCATGACATGAAGTGCAGTACAAATGGAGTTTCTGTCAGTATGTAATGGTTTAGAGGTTTAAGGCTCCAGGAGCAATTGGAGTAACAGAATCCAAGGCAATTCTTCCGGGGTCTACAGCTGCGGAACCAGGCACTAACCAGGATGTCACTGAAAGATACTGGCTGGAAATGAGTCAACTGGCTTTTCTTCCTGCAAAATAGTAAGCAGTTTTTTTCAACTGAACCCTCAAAAAGTTATCTGCCCCCAAAAGACCAAGGAAGACAAACATACGGGTGGATAATTCAGATAAGCAGCTCATCATTTGGACATTTATCCAAGAATATACATGCAATTTGTGGAGGGTAGTCCATCCCTAGTTCAGGGGCCAGCATTGCTTTATTTAACATGCTCTGCACTGAGCATCCATCCTCCATCATTAAAGGCTATATACTGTGGATCTATATGGAGGGTAAAACAAACTCAAGGGTTGGGTGTGGGGTTTGTTTTTGGTGTTGGTTTTTCTGTTTTAGCATTCGTTTTTTTTTCTCACCTCATTGCCTGTATTAGTTCATTAATGAGGTCCTCTACTTAAGAAAATGTACAAGAACAACTGGCGGTTAAAAGAAGCAATAAAGACTCTAGACATATGAGGCCAGAGACTCAGCTGGTGTGAATAGATATTGCTCCTCTTCCATGGAAGACTGTCTTTAAAGAGATAGAGTGGCAGTGTATTAAATCAATAAATAAAGCAAACAATTCTGCTTCTTTTCAAGCTTCTCAGCAGCTGTGTGAGAGGCTATTGTTAATTTTATTGACTTTGACAAAAGTAGAAAAAGCCTTCTGTTATGTTTTCTAGTCTACGGGAAAGAGAGTTACTAAATCACTGTATTTCCAGCTGTAGTCAGTTTCAGAAAGCTATAAATCTTAGCTGTAAGTTTTTCTGATAATATTCTTCTTCTGTGTGTTTTCAATTATTTTCTTGTTTGTGGATCATTTCTAAAAGGCTTTGAATAGAGCAGTTTTCCAGAAAAAGGCCACCTCTTTGTTGTTTTTAGTCCTGAATGGGTGTTGGAAAAGCTGAGTGCCCTTCCCAGCTCTGCCACTGGTTTGCTGAGTTACTTGGGGTGAGTCACTTCACCTCTTTGATTCTCCTTCCACCCTTTTCTCATCTTCCCTGATTAAACAGTAATTTCTCTGGGGCAGGGTATGTCACTTATGATGTTTGTACAAGTATCAAAGAGGTAGCTGAGTTAGTCTGCATCTTCAAAAACAGCAAGTGCTGTGGCACCTTATAGACTAACAGATATTTTGTAGCATAAGCTTTCATGGGCAAGACCTGCTTTGTCAGATGCATGATTCATGCATGCATCTGACAAAGTGGGTCTCTGACTACCAAAGCTTATGCTCCAAAATACCTGTTCATCTATAATGTCTCACAAGACCTCTTGATGTTTGTTCAGTGCCTATTACAGGGGGACCTTGAGCTCAGCTGGAACCTCTTGGTACAGCAATAAAAATAAAAACCAAAAAACCTTAGCTGTAAGGGATGAGAGCCATGACAAAGTTGGCCATCAGTTCTTGGCTATCTAAAATTTCCCACGGCAGTACAACTGGACCATCATAGCTATGTCTACATGTGAACGCTACAGCGAAGTAACTTATTTTGATGTAGCGACATCGAAATAGGCTATTTTGATGAATAACCTCTACACGTGCTCCAGGGCTGGCAACATCGACGTTCAACTTCGACGTTGCGCAGCACCACATCGAAATAGGCGCTGCGAGGGAACGTCTACACGCCAAAGTAGCACACATCGAAATAAGGGTGCCAGGCACAGCTGCAGACAGGGTCACAGGGCGGACTAGCGCTTCCGGGGCAACAGCTAGCCGCTCCCTTAAAGGGCCGCTCCCAGACACATGCAGCCTGCACAGCACGCAGTCTGCAGAGCCATAGGCACGCACACCTCGAGCGACGCAGGAATGGACCCCCCAGCAGCAGCAGCAGCAGCAGCAGCCAGAGGTCCACCCAGCTGCTCCTGCAGGAGCAGTGCTCGCCCTGCTCTATGCCATGCAGGAGGCAGCTGAGCACCTCCTTGCCACAGAGGAGGAGCTGCCCGCAGGGGAGGAGGACTCAACACCCAACCCTGCAGCACCCCGCCACCCCCCCTGCCGCACACGCCGCTGGCTGTGGAGCTACCCCACCAGCACCGACTGGTGGGAGCGGCTGGTGCTCGGAGAGTGGGACGATGACCGCTGGCTCCAGAACTTTCGCATGAGCCGGCAGCTATTTCTGGAGCTATGCCAGTGGCTCACCCCCACACTGAGGCACCAGGACACCGCCTCAGCGTCAAGAAACGGGTTGGCATCGCTGTCTGGAAGCTGGCCACTCCAGACAGCTACCGATCCGTGGGCCAGCAGTTTGGCGTAGGCAAGGCCACCGTCAGGGCTGTCCTCATGGAGGTAAGAGGACCCACGGGGAGAGGGGGGGAGGCAGCCCTGGCAGGGGAGGGGAAGGGGGCCCTGGCAGGGGATGGCCACACACACCCTCCACACCCCTCATTGGTGCTCTCCCATGTGCTTCCCCTGCAGGTCGTCCACGCCATCAACGCTCTGCTCCTCCACAGGCTCGTGAGGCTTGGGGACCCGGATGCCGCCATCGCAGGCTTTGCCACCCTGGGCTTCCCCAGTTGCTTCGGGGCTCTGGATGGGACTCACATCCCCATCCGTGCCCCGGAACACAGTGGAGGACGCTACATAAACAGTAAGGGCTACCACTCAGTGGTCCTCCAGGCCTTGCTGAACACCTGGGGCCGTTTCCTGGACATTTATGTGGGCTGGCCTGGCAGCACCCATGACGCCCGGGTATTCCGGAACTCGGGCCTGTGCCGCCGACTGGAGGCGGGGACCTACATCCCCCAGAGGGAGATCCCTGTGGGGGACACCACCATGCTCCTCTGCATCATCGCAGATGTGGCATACCCCCTCCGGCCCTGGCTCATGCACCCGTACACAGGCCATCTGTCTGCCAGCCAGGCGCGCTTCAACCAGAGCCTGAATCACGCACGCCAGGTGGTGGAGCGCACATTTGGCTGCCTCAAAAGGTGCTGGAGGTGTCTCCTCACCCGCCTTGATGTGGGCCCCACCAACATCCCACAGATTGTGGGCCCTTGCAGCGCCCTACACAACCTGGTGGAGAGCAAGGGGTTGGCCTTCTTTCAGGGCTGGGCTGTGGAGGCCGGCAGGGCCAATGTGCAGCCACCCGCTGCCCCCAGTTGCCAGGTGGACCCCAAAGGGACCCGGGTCCGGGAGGCCCTGCGGGCCCAGTTCGATGAGGCCAGGGGTGAATGCTGGCAGGCCCCCCACAGCCCCCCCCCCCTCCATTCCTCCACAACACTCCCTGCCCCTACGCCCACACCACAGAGTACCCAAGAGCACACCCCGCCACTTTTCTTGTAAAAATAAAAGCAGACAGTTGTTGGTCAACTCAAACATCTTTACTAGAACTCTTATTATTATTGTTCTTATTATTATTATTAATATTATGAACAAGACAAACTAACTATGTACAGAGGAAATCTAACTGATAAATATGTATACATTATAAAAATAGGGATAACATGAAAGAGGAAGTCAAGGAAGGGGAGAACTATTTACTTGCGGGAGGTAAGGATCAGCATAGTAACGGGTCAAATATACAAACTATTTACAACAAAATAACAATAAACCAGTGGGAAAATATACAAAGGAGGGGGGGCACGTCCTGGGCCCCATGCCCCTACAGTTCAGCGCTGGGGGTGGGAGGCAGGGATCCCCGCCTCGGCCGCAGCCCTGGCCGGGGCTGGCTGGGGTCCAGGCAGACCGGGAGATACGGCCGGCGAGTGTCAGCTGGCCCCAGGTCCCCCTCGGCGGAATGGCCCTCGGTGGCGGGTGGCGGTGTGACGGTGGACGGCACAGCGGCTGGAGCAGTGGGTGGAACAGCAGGTGGAGCAGGCAGGGCGGGCACTGCGGTGGCCGGCGTGGCCTGGGGGGGCCAGGGAGTCCACGATGCGGTTAAGGGTCCGCATGTAGGCCCCCCATGCCTCCTGGCGCCAGGCCAGCGCCCGCTCCTGCAGCTGGAGGCGGCGTTCCTCCACCCGCAGCCGCTGCTCGGCGACCTCCAGCTGCTGACGGTGGAGGGCCAGCAGCTGGGGGTCTGTCGCCGTCGGCTACTGGTGCTGGGTCTGCCGTCTTCCCCGCCGTGGGGCTGATCGGTCCTCCGCTGAGGAGCTGGCCTGGAGTGATGGCCCCGGAGGGCTGTCCAGGACCACTGACGCCTCGCCAGCACTCTCTGGTCCTTCCAATGGTGCAGCTGCGGAACACGGGGGCGGGGGGAAGAAGAGTGGAGACAGCCGTTAGTGTGGGCCCCGAGCCGTGGCCCTTGTCCCCCCACCCCTCTGCTGCAGGTTCCCCATCCCTGTCCCCGGGAGATGCTGCTGTGATGGGGTTCAGGGGGTCCCCCTGCACTGCACCCCGTCCGCTGGCAGGAGTGACTCTCACTCAGCAGGTACGACAGCAGGTTTATTAGGCAACAGATGCCCAGTTTCTCACAGAAGCGACAGTACAGCAGTCAGAGACGGTCCTTCCAACCTGTCCTGGGGAGAAGACCCCGAGGGGTGCCCCTGTGGGGTGTAGCTTTCCCCCTCCTCAGGCTGGATGCCTTCTAGCTCTCCCTTCCCCTAGCCTCAAACTGCCGCTCCCGATTCAAACCCAGCTCGGCTCCTCCCTCCTCTTTGTTCAGGGCAGAGGTGTAACCTGCCAGCTGTAGCCCCAGGATCATCCTTAGCCACTGGGAGCTATTCAGCTTGTTTCTCATATCTAGCCTGAGTCTCGCATTTGCACTCCCCCAACTCCATCACATGCTGCTGCTGTTGCTGCTGCTGCTGCTGCTGCTGGGTGTCCCACCCCCTTCCCCCCGGGGGACCCTAGAGGTTCCGCTCCCTCCTGCCCCGGGGATGGGGCATGGGACTGTCGTGCTGGGGGGGGGCAGGGGCTGATGCACTTTTCTGAGGGACATGCCACTGCTGTCCTTGGGGCCATGTTCATCTGGGCATGTGGAGGGCCTTGGTCATATCTATTACCCCCGCCCCTCAACCCTAGGGGTGTGCACCGGGGGGGTACATACCTGATGGTCCACTCCCACGGTCGGGGGACACCCGGCGGGCGGACGCCCGGCTGGAGCTCCTGGATGGGAGGATGATGTGGAGGCCGGCATCACTGGAGGAGGAATCCCTCTCCTCCTCCTCCGGTGCCCTGGGGGTGGGCTCCTGGGGGGGCCCCCGGGGTGCGGGGCTTACCTCCAGGCCGGACTCCGGCTCCGGGGCCTGCTGGGGCTCCTCGGCCAAGGTATCAAGAGTGGCTGGAGGGGAGGAGGTGTGCCGGGGGCCCAGGATGTCCCTGAGCTCCCTGTAAAAGGGGCAAGTGACGGGGGCGGCCCCAGATCAGCCGGCCGCATCCCGGGCCCGGGCGTAACCCTGCTGCAGCTCCTTCACTTTACTCCGGACATGATCCGGAGTGCAGGCAGGGTGACCCCGGGCGGCCAGGCCATCGGCCAGCTGAGTCAATGCTTTCGCGTTCCGCCTCTTGCTCCCCATTACCTGGAGCACCTCCTCCTCGCTCCAGAGCCCCAGCAGGTCCCGAAGCTCGTCCTTCGTCCAGGAGGGGCCCCACTGCCACTTCCCTGCCTGGCTGCTGGGCTGGGAGCCCTGGGTCCCCTTGGGGGGGGTCCCATGGGGGTGCTTGGGGGGCTGCCATGAGGCCATCACAGCTGGGTGGGTGTCTGTAGCTGGCTGAGGGATGTGCAGTCTGGCCGCATGTCTGGGCTGCCGCCTGCACGTTCTCTTAGCTTCGTGCACAGGAAGGAAGCGGGCGGGGAGCTTTAAGGGGCTGCTCCACGCGGCCACCATTGAGATCAGGGGCTGGAGAGAGCGTCTCTCAGCCCCTCAGCTGATGGCTGCCATGGATGACCCCTCAATTTCAATGTTGCAGAACGCGCAATGACTACACGATCCCTACTTCGATGTTGAACGTCGAAGTAGGGCGCTATTCCCATCCCCTCATGGGGTTAGCGACTTCGACGTCTTGCCGCCTAACGTCAATGTTAACTTCGAAATAGCGCCCAACACGTGTAGCCGTGACGGGCGCTATTTCGAAGTTGGCGCCGCTACTTCGAAGTAGCGTGCACGTGTAGACGCAGCTCATAAGGCGCACACATGCATCATGTCCTTAATAATTTATATCTAACCAAGCTAAAGTTATCATGAGGAGAAAGAGAAGTCTGTTCCTCAGGCTAAAGGTTACTTTAACTGATATTCATTCATAGCGTAAATGCAGGAGGTTTTAAATAATATAGCTAAGGTCTCCATTTATACATGGCATTAGTTTGGGGAAGAATGTTTCAGTGGTCTCTCTTCTAGCCCCGCAAAGTACCTGAAACTCCTTTGTGGCAGATCATTTGCAACACTTGCTGAAAGGTTGGAGGCAATTTATCATTACTTGTTTGGCAACCAGAGATAAAAGAGGCAGCTTTTTCTGCAGTCAGGTACTCAAAAGACAGGACCAGTCAATGACTTACATACAAGACTACTGATCCTATATTCTTTCATAGCACTTGCGTTATCATTTGGCAGACTTTTCCAATTCTCCCACCATATGCCACATCTGCAAAATAAACAATCCCTGTTATTACCATATATTTATTATATTTTCTTCTGTAAAAATATCTAAAAAGTAAAACTTTGAGACTTATATGCTGCAACAGGATTGGAAAATTCCATATCCCTTCTCCCTTCCACCATAAATGAAAGACACCTACGGTACCATACATACCTTGCTTTATGCTGGCAAATAATCTTCATCATTTCCTCCCTGCTACAAGGTGCCAGTGCAGGGGTAATAATAGAATTTGTTTCACCATGGCACCGGCATACTTAGCTGCAGTTGCTGAATCAGGGAATATTTGTTTTTAAGAGATGCCCAATATGCTATATGGCATTTGGTCAAATGTTTTGCTCTACAAGGAACTTGTGAGGAGTACTGAAAGCTTAGCAGCCTGGAAAGTAGAAATTGTCTGAGTGCTTTAACCCCTCTGAGTGCTGGCATTTTCAAGACTCCTAGTAAAATATACTAAGGATATAGATGGTCATAGTTATTAAAGGACTCACTATAAAAAAGTCCAGCATTAATTTCAACAGCAGATAACACGGTTTCATTAAAAAATCTATAATTAACACAGACCAGTGAGATTTGTTCCACCATCAGTATGTCTTGGAAATTTATCAACTCAACTCAGACACACTAACAGAGCAGTGAATTTGGGGGTGGGCAAAACACAGTCTGTGGGCTGTATCCAGCTGCCAAACATTCAGGTCTGCACTGCCAAGATCCTCTAGACTGCCAATATCCTGTGACTTGGCAAGACCCTTAGGCAGGCTCCCTGCCTGCCACGTCCCCACACACTGCTCAAAGCACCATTCCACTGCCATTTCCCCTGCCCTCAACACCCAGCTGGAGCTGAGCACATCACCATTAGAGGCACTCACCTGCAGGTTCTACTACCTGCCACTCCCATTGGCCAAAGACTGTGGCCAATGGGAGTGGGACAAGGGGCGGGGGCAGTACCTGCTCAGATCCATCTTCCACACCCCCAACAGGAGCTGCACTAGGTAAGTAACTTGATCCCTTGCCGGCTCCCACATCCTCCTGCCATCCCACCCACTCCCCACCCCTCCATCCCACCCTATCCCTTCACCCTACTTTCTTCCCAGAGCCTGCTCCCCCACACTGCTCCTGGCACTCTCCTCCCACACATTGAACCTGCACCCCAGAGCCTTTGGGGTCCCACAAAATCTACAAGACCTGGGGCCCCCAGAACAGTTAATCTAGCCCTGGGCCTAACTTATTTACAATTTGACCACATATAACTTGCCATCATTTTTCTGAGCTGAAAGCAGGTGTAGGACAGTGGGAATTTCAGGATTCTTTCCATTACAGTAGCATCTTGCATAGAAGTAATAATTTGACAGTGTAGATAAATCAAGCAGAGGTACTATGCAGCTATGAAGAGAGATACATTTGATTAAGCTATTGAAGAAAAGCTTCTATTCATAGTGCATCTTTCCCAAATGGAAAGCGTATGTCAGCCAAGGAAAATCTAAAGTTTGCAGCTTACATATAGATCTACAACTTGTACTGATTATATACTCAGAAGATGGAACCAGTCAGTGGGCCCTGGGGTAGACCTCCTCTGTCCTCTCTGCCAAACTCTTTGCAGCATTGTCCCTGCAGCTCCCTGGCTTTTGCTCCTCTCTTTGCTGCACACCAGTAAGAAACACAAGCTTTCATACCCAGGTCTTTCTACTAAAACGTTTAAAGCAAAAAGAGAGAATTAAAAGAAAACCAAGAAATGAGTTTGCAGGTCAGAACAGCAACCAAACATGCAACTTGCAAAAAAGTTTGAAAAAAATATCCCATCAGCTGGCTCTCTCGGGAGCAACATACCACACTAATGGACATTGCTTTAAACTCCTTCTGTCTCTCTTCTTACTTTATGTTTCACTTACTCTCCAGTGCCCTGCATTTGAAATGTCCTTTAGTAGTTTCCTGCCAATGGAGCTTTGCTGAGAAAGAGAACAAAGGTAACAGACCAATAGATTTTCTCAGTCCACCACTCATATACACTAAATTACAGGTCTTGAAGGGCTAGCCATGTTTCATCTATATCTGCAAAAACAATGGAGAGTCCTGTGGCACTTTAAAGACATAGCCTCGGGCTAACTACAGCCTTTATTTCTATTTTTGTATCCCAGTATAGAAACCTTGCAGCCAAACACCGTGCTCAAAATAGCGGGAAGATCAAAATAGCCCTTTATTTTGAACCCCAATGCAGTGTGGCCTGCACTGCGTTTGAAATAAGGTAGCAAATTGTGTAATTTATTTTGAGCTAGGGTTACAGCATAACCAGAGCCTAACAGATTTATTTGAGCATAAGCTTTCATGGGTAATACCCACTTCATCAGATTTGTGGGTTTTACCTACAAAAGCTTATACCAAGATAAATCTGTTAGGGTATGTCTATACTTACCAGGAGATTGACACACTCAGGATCAGTCTTCCAGAGTTCAGTTTCACACATCTGGTATAGAAGTCCAAAATCTATCCCTCTGGGCTCAGCAGTTGACCCCCTGTACTCTTCCTCTCGCAAGGAGACAGGGAGGTCAACAGGTGAAATGCTCCCATTGACCTCCCACAGTGAGGACAGACCTTACAGTCTGCCATAGCTAGAATTGCCTATCTGCAGTCAACTGTAAGTCAACTAATGCAGACCAAGTCTTTAAGGCGCCGCAGGACTCTTAATTGGTTTTTTTCTAAATTACAGGCCTGAAATATAACATTCCAAAGCTAATGCTTAGAGAATATAACCTCTGGCTATCAGCACTGGTCCCTTCACTCCTAAATGGCTTCTCTTTTGTCCTTTCCACTCGGTACTAAGGTCTGGGCAATGGAGTCGCATAGCATTCCTACACTGGCTTTATGTTGATGATACCAGTGCTTGTCATTGAACTGATTGCGCTAAATACAGGAGCAGAGTGAGGTAGAGTGATCTCTGTCCAAGTGGAAGGGGGAAGCACCATTCTCTATACCTTAGTGGGCACAGCCAGGCCAGGCCTTGCCCTCACAGTGGAAGCTGAGGAGGTGAAACCTCCTGTTCAGTCAAGCAGAAGCCTGGGAAGAAGATAGATGCCTCTTGCCTGCTGCACCTTCTGGCTTTCAAACTGAGCCAGGTAGCACCCTACCCCCCTCCCCTGTAGAAGACTGAGCTTACTTAACTTCCAAAAACCAAACGCACAGAGGAGACAGAGGATCCCTGAATGCCAGAGCCTCTCCATGGATTGTGGAAGGAAGTAGCCCAAGGAAACCAAACTTTGGTCCAGCTTTGCTGCTTGCACTCAGGTTGGCATAAATGGGATCCCCAAATGATCCAGTAGTGGACCCTTCTGCAACACCAGAGCCCTGGGCTGGGACTCAGTGAACTAGGGTAGACACAGGACCTCTAACCCCTGCAGCTTCCCAACCCCTCGGGTGCCACCTACCCACTGTAGGCCACAAGCCTGTGTTTATGGGCCATCTACCTGAGCCAGGAGGTCTGTCTGAGGGCCTGAGCACCCTAAATTCTTTGCTGCTCTGCCCAGCTTCAGAGCCAGGGCTTACCAGACCACTCCCCTTGATTCACACAGTGACCCCCATGAGGTGGAGTGGCCACCTTCCAAGTCAGAGGTAGGGGGGAGGTAATGTTCACCAATCCGTTACAAGGAGCAAATGCCAATTAAAAACAAGATTAAAGGAAAACTGGACTGTAATATGAACATATGCCAGTCAGTGTCTTGCCTGTCTGAAATTATTTGCATTGTAAAAATTATGGCATTTATTATTATGTTGTTTATGTTCTGATAGGTAGCAATTAGTGTGCCTGGAAGTAAGGTCTATGCACACTAGTACAGTATAGTAATGAAGCCATCTCTCTGGAGAGGTGGGAAAGGTAATTTACAAGCTAAATGGGCTTTATATAAACCATCTGAAGGTCAGAACTGCAGGGATGCAGATTAATATTCTTGTAAAACTTATACAGGAAAGGAAACAAGAAGCCAAAATAAAGCAATGTGTTCAGAACACCTGTTCTATATGAGGAGATAATGTTTGATTATGTACAAGAGAGGAAAGTACTGTGTATTGACTGAAAAGAATGAGGTAGGAGGGTAGGTAATTGTCATATGATAGGGAAAAGGAACTCAGTGCAAGGACAGTGAAGAAAGAATAACAATCCAATGACAAGGCAGATTAGGCAAAAACAGACAACCCTCAAGGTAAGAGAGACGTTGTCCAGCCGCACCATGTTCAGTGGTTCCATACTCCAGCAAAACTTTGGCTCATCTTAAGGGCAAAATTTTAGGAGTACCTGCATGAATAGCTTCACTGACACCAGCGTGGTCTATCTGGACATTCCCTCATACAAGGCCTTTGATACAGATAGGGGATAAATAGGTTGTCCATTGTCTGAGGTCCATTCACTTTCCCAGAGTTCCAGTCACTGAACTCAGTGAAGTGACTTCCATATATCATGGCTGAGGAAGAGAGAAAAGTTCATAGCATCTGGGATCTTTGAATGTTCAGCCTTTACATATAATAAATCTTATCTCTCTTTCTTCCCTAATAAAGAACCTTCGCACATTTTTCAATTAATTCCCCCTCCAGATTGCTGGTGTGTGTATTTGACACCTTCCTGGAAAGAACTCAACATGCAAATGAAGAGTTTACTTTGGCGGTTACCATATGTGCAATAAAATGTTCTGATTTTACTTCAAAATTTTGTACAGACTTAATAATACTAAGTCAAATATTCATAAATATGCGTACCTCAACAATTAATGTAGTACACTAAAAGAAATGGAAGGGGAGCAGATGTGCTCTCTAGTACGGTATGTGTATTTTCCTGAAGCTGTGCCAATGCTAGAGTATTGCACTGAAAGTGAAGGGATGGTCTTAAAATAAACCAATAAATAATAAGGACCTGCTTGAAAACAAGTAAAAGATCAGAGCATTTTCCAAGGATGAATGAACATCTGGAAGAGCTGAATTAACCCAGGTTACTCAGTATGACACCAAGTAATACCATGTGAGCTTGTTGTTCTAATCCATCTGGGAGCTGTTTAACTCAGCCAAAAACAAAAGGTTGTAATGTTCTTATCCCATGTTGTTGTCATTCTTCCAGATGCTGCCTGGAAAAAACCATCAAAAGAAGCTCTCATTGGCTAAGCATATTTCTCCCAGCAATCCTACAACAGAATATCACACGATTCAGGGGGCAATCCAGACTAGTGAGAAGTTATGTCACCTCTTATCCTGTAACACTGAGTGATTCAGAATATTTTGGTACTGTCACTCCTGGCCTGGGATTCTCAAAAGCATGCATGTTACACCATGAGTGTCTGTGTGCTAGGCAGCCAGCCCTGGTTCAGCTGCTCTGACCCCTACAGCTTGTTTAGAGCCCATAGATTCACTCTGGCTCCAGCCAGCCTTGGTTACTATGAACAGGGTAACCCCAGCACACTCTCTGGCTGTGGCCGCACTTGGCCAAACCTTCGAAATGGCCACGCTAATGGCCAAATTGAAGAATACTAATGAGGCGCTGAATTGAATATTCAGCACCTCATTAGCATTCACACGCTTTTGGCTGTGGTGCTTCGAAAGCGCCGCTTTCAAACGTGAACTGCTCGGCACGGCTACACAGGGTCCCTTTTCTAAAGGACCCTGTATATTTCGAAATTCCCTTATTCCTCTCATCTGAAGGGAATAAGGGGATTTCGAAATGCACAGGGTCCTTTCGAAAAGGACCCCCATATAGCCGCACCAAGCTGTGCAGATTCGAAAGCAGCACTTTTGAAGCGCTACAACTGGAAGCGTGTGAATGCTAATGAGGGGCTGAATATTCAATTCAGCGCCTCGATTTGGCCATTAGCATGGCCATGTTGAAGGTTTGGTCAAGTGTCGCCACAGCCTCCAAATTCACAGTTCTTATAAAACCACATGCTCTGTAATGTCCAGCCCTCTCATGGGCAGCTTTTCAAAATAATACACTTCATATGTTGCTTTGAAGAGACAAAAGCACATCATAGCTTGTTAACTGGGGTAAACACACCCATCCCTGCAAAGGCAGTCCTAATTGATTTATAATAAACAAATTTATTAGCAGGTGAAGTGATGACACATAAAAGGAATAAAATTAGCACGGGTTTCAAGCAAATAAGAGTGAAAATATGCATCTAATGTCTAAAACATAATCTAGCAAAGTATAGGCCTTGTTTAAGATGGTTTCTCTCACCAGTTATTCTTCTTCCCACTCCGTCAGTAAATATTGAATGTTCTTGTTGCTGTGGTGGTTCCAGGATATTAGAGAGACAATGTGGTTCAGGTAATATCCTGTACTGGACCAACTTCTGCTGGTGAGAGGCACAGGTTGTTGAGTTTATATGGAGTCTCTCACCAACAGAAGTTGGTCCAATAAAAAAAATTACCTCGCTTCCTTCTCTCACTAAATCACTCCATAAGGAACTTCATCAGATGTGTAAGATGCTGACTTCCTTTGATTTCCTAAGGGAATTATCTTTGTCTTAGCAGGTTTTTCACTAATATTCAGGTTCCAGTGACTTCAACCCTCCCAGCCTGGGCTGAACGACCTATCTTTCTCAGCTTGCAAGAGTTCTAGCTTCTTGTGTCAGTGTATTGCTTATGTTTTCCAGCGTTCAACAATCTTGCTTGAAAAGGTAGGCTGTCTTAATGTTGTTCTGTCTTTTCTGAGGATTTCCCTCCCCCACCATATGTAAATGGGCTTCCATAATTTTGACTCAGCTGTGCTTAATTTACCTCGGAGACTGGCACACCTGTTTCTCCATATTAGGTCACTGGCTTTAAAACATTAAATATCCATATTTCCACATAGAATTAATACATACATTTCACAATGACATTAAATTATCAGTGTGTGCTTTTAGAAAAGATCTCTCTCTCTACATATACTTTCATAATATAGTAATACTGCATAGAATCATAGGGTTGGGAGAGACCTCAGGCAATCATTGACTCCAATCCCCTGTTAAAAGCAGAACCAATCCCACGAAGGTCTTTGTCAAGCCAGGGCTGCAGACTTCTAGGGAAGGAGGCACCACCACTTCCCTAGGTAACCCACTCAAGTGCTTCACCACCCTTCGAGTGACAATTTTTCCGAATATCCAACCCAGACCTCCACCTCTGCAGCTTGACACCATTCCTCCTTGTTCTGTCGTCTGTCGCCACTGAGAAAAGCTTCTTCCCATCTTCTTTGGGACCCCTGCTTCAATCAGTTGAAGGCTATTACCAAATCCTTCCTCATTTTTCTCATCTGCAGACTAAATAAGCCCAAATCCCTCAGTCTCTTCTCATAAGTCATGTTCTCCAGACCTGTAATCATTTTTGTTGCCCTCTTCTGGACTCTCCAATGCATCCATATCCTTCCTGTTTCACCAGTGCCAAATTAAGAGTAATCACTTCTCTAGATGTCTGTCAGAGGGGTAGCCGTGTTAGTCTGTATCGGCAAAAACAACAAGAAGTCCCGTGGCATCTTATAGAGTAACTGATATTTTGGAGCATGAGCTTTCATGGGCAAAGACCCGCTTCGTCAGAAAGCTTATGCTCCAAAATACCAGTGAGTTTAGAAGGTGTCGCAGGATTTTCCCTAGCTATGCTGGCAATACTCCTACTAAAGCACCCAATATGTCATTAGCCTTCTTGGCTGCAAAGGCACACTCCTAACTCATATCCAGCTTCTCACCCACTGTATTCCCCTAGCCCTTTTCTGCACAATTGCTGCTTAGCCAGTGAGTCCCCAGCATATAGCACTGCATGGGATTACTCCATCCCATGTGCAGGATTCTCCACCTCCATTTGTCCAGGTCATGCTGGATTCTATCCCTACCCAACATATCTACCTCTCCACTTAGCTTAGTGTCATCCATGAACTTACTGGGGGTACAATCCATTCCCTCATCCGGATCATTAATAAAGATGTTCAGTAAATCACCAGTTTGGGTTGCTTATTTGTTTGATGTTCAGCCTCCCTTGTCTTTGAAAAGGAATTTTCGCCTATGTATGCTATGAGGAAGGCAACATGGATTCTGGTGATGAAGGAAGTTCCATGATCTTCCTTCCTCCATGAACATTTGCTAAAAGGAAGATTTTCATGAACCCTGCAATTTCCCCCAGGTCTTCTTAGTTTCTTGATCCTGTGTCTTACTTCTATGCAAATTGAGGAAAGGCAAACTGAGCTTGTCCATTGCTTGCCAAATACATTTTAAGAGAATAATTCTAATGCACTCATAATTTTGCACAGATTCTCTGCCTACATCATACAAGAATATTAATGATCAGTGAGTTATTAGTTTTCTAGAGATATCTAATGACTATATTTTAGAAACAGACTATGACCGTGTATGTTGTATACTGAGTGTGTCAGGATTGACAAGAGCTGCTGCTGCAGATTAGTGACCCATACATGAGCATCTCAGAGGAACACATAATATTCATAACTTCAAATTGCTTTATTGTGGTATTCTCCTAGTATATAGAACATTAAGACTGAAAGGGATCTCCAGGGGTCATCGACTCCATTAGCCTGTGCTGAGGAAGGACAAAGTATACCAAGGCCATCCCTGACATGGGCTGCATCTACATTAGGGCATCTACATTAGGAAGTTCTTTCGAAACATTTTTCGAAAGAAGGGGGTCTTTTGAAAGAGCCCATGGAGTGTCTACACACAAAGATCTTTCTTTCAAAAGTAAATCAAAAAAATGTGGTGCTCCTTTGAAATCACTCTTCCTTTCCTGTTTCAGGAAGAGTGCCCCCTTTTGAAAGCTTCTTTCTAAAGAAAATGTCTGTAGATGCCCCACAAGGCCCTTCTTTAGAAAGAACAGTCTTCATTTTCAGTCCATGGCCTGTTCTTTCAAAAGAGTGAGGGCTGTGTGGATGCTCTCTTTCGAAGGAGCAGATCGCTCTTGAGCTCACCACTTTTTTGTGTGTGGATGCTCTCTTTCTAAAGAAGCTCTTTTGGAAGAGATCTTCTGGAACAGCTTCTTTTAAAATATCTCTGTAGTGTAGATGTAGCCATGGTGTTTATCCAACCTGTTCCTAAGAACCTTCAGGGATGGGGATTCCACATCCTCCCTTGGTAACCTATTCCAGCACATAACTATCCTTATAATTAGGAAGTTTTCCTACTACCTAACCTAACTATCCCTTGATGTAAATTAAGTTGATGAATTCTTGTCCCACATTCAGTGAAAATGGAAAACAACTGATCACTGTCCTCTTTATAACAATCCTGTAATTTATTTGAAGATCGTTATCAGTTGGGCCCTGTGAGGATAACAATTTATATGCACGGATATAAATCAGTATATATGGAGCTGTGGAACACTACCAGGCATCACAGTAGTGGAAGGAGTAGTACCTGGAGCCACCATTTCCAGGAGCTATTGCCCTACATTGGCAGCTTTTCCAGCGTGGCTTTACCACCTACAGCTCCACCACCAGACCTATCCACTGGGACGAGAACCAGATCACTGGCAGCTGTCCCTGGCCATGTTCATGTGCTCAAACAGCTCACCAGCTTCCAGACAGGAATCCCTTCCATGCAGAAGAGTTTGTCTCCTGCCCAAGGGAATGCATGCTGCTTGAACCCATCACCAGGGACAGCTGCTGGTCAGTCTGGTGCTTCCAGCCACACCTACTGGGGCAGGCAGGGCTTCAGGCAGTGCAGGCATGCTGAAGGAGTTGCCTGTGCAGGACACTGACCCCTGGAAGCGGCAGCCTCATGTGCTGCTTCTTTCAGCTCCTGCAGCTCCATGGGCTGGATGCATAGCTGGAGATAGATGTATCCATGGGTATAAGTTTGTGTCTACATAAGGCTCTAGTCAGCAGGCCCTCTCCCATTCCAGTCTCCCCAGCCATGCCCCAAAAGAGGCTAAACATGCCCGTTTTTACCCTCTCCTAACAGATCAGGTTTTGTTAACCTTTTATTATTCCCATTCCCTTCCTCTGGACTCTCTCCAGAGCAGCCACAACTGCTTTAATAAGTGGCACCCAGAACTGGATCCAACACTCCTGACACTTGGTCGGTGGCAAGTAAAACAGCTAACTCCTGTGCCTAAGATACAACCCTCCTGTCAATACACCTAGAATACTTGGCTTTTTTGCCACTATGTCATATTTTCAGTTCTAATTCAATTTGTGATCCACTATAACCTGCAGAACCCTTCCAGCAGTACTACTGCCTAACCAATTATTCATTTTGTATTTGTGCATATATACTTCCCTTTCTGAATGTCACTGTGACAGGAAGTAACAAGGCGTGCATTCTGAGAGAAGACAGGAGAGTTTGTGCACCAGAGAGAGTAAAATAAATATGAGATGTGACTGTTTCAACAATGAGATGAAGCCACAAGACAGGTATCAAATGATAAACTGTTTCTGGATTGTTTGCATTTCATATATTTACTACAACAGTATTGTGTTTGCACAGAAAATAACTTGTGGGCTTCTCTCACATTTCTATTGTCTGGGAAGTACCAGTCTGGGTAAGGTTTTGTAATCTGCAATTTGTTATTCCCTATATGTACACTCCGCTCAGCATGCACATGTTATAGGATAATTTATGTAATAAATTCTACATTGACAAAAAGCTTGCATTGAAATTTAGGTGCTGATGATGATTCATTCTAACCTCAGGTGGAAGAACCCTTCATGAAGATGCAGAATAATTCCTGTTGGCAGGTGGATTTGTCATTTCCATCCAAACATATGGGGCTACAGGTTGAACCTCTCAAGTCCAGGACCCTCAGGACCCGACTGGTGCCAAATGAGAAAATGTACTGAACCGTGGGAGATCAATGTTGTCTAGCAGCCTTACCAACACTTCTACTGCTTGCTGGTCTCTTAGAAGACATTGGGGTAAATTACAGCTAAATAACAGTACACAACACTGAGAGCCAGGAGTGGTGGCTGTATACAAACTTCATGGGACGGCAGGAAACTTGGCCATACCCCTGATAAGTGGTCATCTGGCTAACTAAAATCCTGCTGGATGACAGATGTTGCCAGATGAGAGCGTTCCAGATTAAAGAAGTTCAATTTGTAGTGTCTCTGAAACAAATGGTCAGTACGTGTGCCATCTCCTGCTACATGCCCAGTTCATACAAGATACTCTGTTATAGCTCCAGGAAGAAGCACCTCTCTTTTTTAAAGCACTGGAAATGTTTCGTTCAATACCTGGTGTACTGGTCAAGACTGTGGTTTCTGGAAATCAAGAGAAAGAATGTGTGAACAGGATGGGCTGAGATGCTCTAGAAGAAACCGCGCTGCAAGTTTAGGTTTAGGTTTTGTTTTTGTTGTCTGAGTTAGCAGTAACATCAGATAACAAGGCGTGAGTAAGTCTTGATTGTACAATGGGTTTAGCAGATGGAAACATACTGCCTGCTTTCAGACAGCTGCGGGAGTTACCATGCTCTTACTTCTCTTGTTGCCATTTTTATTTGGTTCTGTTTAAAATATAATAGGTCAAATCATGTGGGTATTTGGGCCACACTGATTGCAGATTCTGTCTAGCCTACCTGGCCCCAGAAGGATCACCCCTGTGCCAGCAGATTCTTCACAGCTACAGATCCAATGAACTCCCTTCATTAAGACCTCCTTCAAACTCCATTTTCAACACAGCGGCCATTCGGCTTGAGAGAGCATACAAGTTGAAGCTGTATTTTCACAAGTATTTCCCGCTCCCCCAATTTTTTCTACATGTTCCTCAGCCACAGCTGAAACTTTGGTGGGGGCTCAAAGTCAAGGCAGGTATGAGGTTCAGAAGTTAGGGCAGGGATCTCAAGACAGTGGGCTGGTGGTGGGGGTCACTGGGCTACCCATGGCAGTGAGGGAGATGCTGCTCTGGCAGCAGCTCCTCCCAGGAGACCAAACCAGCACTTCCCAGCCAGCTGTTCCTTCCCAAAGTGAGGGATCCAGGGCCGTGTGCTTGTTGAGTGGGGGCTGGGGCTCTGTGAGGTGGGCCTGGCCACCAGCTGTCCCCCACCAACCTGTAGCCTGTCTGGTGGGGCAACACTTCTGGGACAGCCCCCAGCATGCTGCTGTCCCCCCGTCCTGCAGCTTCTCTAGGGGGTCTTTGCTTGGGGGGAGGGGCTTCCCTATCCCACAGTGCTCTGTGGGCTGATCTGGGCCCCAGCTGTCCCCCACATCCCTGCACTGGTCTGGGAGACCAGCACTTTGGGGCTATCCATAGCCTCCAGCAGCCCCCTCCATCCTGCAACCTGCTTGGTGGGACACTGCAGGGGCTGGCTCTGCCCCCCACCTTCAGTGTCCCCTGTAGCCTACAGGCTGTTGGGTGGGGGCAGGACCAGGGTCAGAAGCTGCCCCTTGCTCCTGAAGACTCCATCCCATGGCTGTTGAAGTTGGGAGGGCGCTGCTGGGGGCAGCCCCCCTTTGGTTTACAGGCTGTGGGGAGGTGGCACTTGGAGGTACCCCCCAGTAGCCTCTCCCACCCCACAGCCTGCAGGTTGTGTGGGGACAGCGAGCTACTGGGGGCTGCTCCCCATCCAGCTATGCCCCCCCACAGCAGTCCCCACTAACCTGTAAGCTGTCTGGGTGGGGCCAGGTCCCAGGCTGCCCCAGGACCATCATCCCCTCCAATAACCTGCAAGCTGTCTGGGGGCTGCCTCCCCCTCCAGCAGCCCCCTCTGTGGTTTGTAGGCTGCGTGTGGGACAGAGAAGCTACTAACACAGTTTTTGTGGCAGATAAGATGGCAGAGCCCCAGTCCTGCTGGCCCATTTCTTTGTGCTGCCGCTGTCCCCAATGGCTATTCTAAGTATCATGTCCCATTTTTTCCCTCCCTCATCCTTCTGCCCTGCCCCCTCCCTTTGCAGTTTCTGGGAGATGTTGGGATCTCAGGCATTTACCACTTTTCAGGCACAACCAACACCTGACTTTGGTTTACTTTAGAGTAAGAGTAGGGTGACCCTATTTCCCTGTCCCAAATACAGGACAGGGAGATATGGGGGGAGGGGGCAGCTCCTCCTGGCTGCACCACGCCCCAGGGAGCTGGCACCCCCACCCCCAGCCCCAGGGAAGCAGCAGCCATGGACAATCCCTGCCCAGAGCCCTGGGAAAGCAGCCTCTGTGGGCACGCCCACCTGCATCCCCAGCCTCCAAGAGCCTGAATACAGGACTATTCATCCCTTTTACATGATGTCAGGATGCCTTTTTGGTGTCCCAAATATGGGACCATCCTGCCCAGGACAGGATGGTTGGTCATCCTAGGTAAGAGGAAGCTGCATACCAAATTTTGTGGTCATAGCTCTTAGGCTGCATCTACTCTACGTTCCCCTTTCGGAAGGGGAATGCAAATGCAGCCAATCATGAATGCGAATGAGGTGTCAATTTACATATTCCATGCCTCATTTGCATAATGACAGCCGCTTGCTGTTCCAGAAGTGCTGTCTTCAGAAAAAACACAAGCCGTGTAGAGGAGGTTCATTCAAAAGGAAACCCTGCTTTCAAAAGCAGCCTTCTTCTTCCTCATATTTTTCAGAAACAAGGGTTCTTTCGAAAAATGGGGTTTGTTGTCAAATGAATCCCATCTACACACTTTGCTTTTTTTTTTTCTGAAAACAGCACTTCTGGAACAGCGAGTGGCTGTCATTATGCAAATGAAGCACACAATATGTAAATCAGTGTCTCATTTGCATTTCCGATCGACCACACTTGCATCCCCCTTCTGAAAGGGGAAGGTACTATAAATGCATTCTTACAGTTTAAGAGGAATTCTTGAACAAACATTGCACACAGACAGACACACACTCTAAAATATACAAATACATTGTCTGAATTGCAAAATTTAGTTCCAGATCTGACTTTCAAACATTCTAACATGTCTGAGAATTTTGGTGTGTCCCATGGTAGTGAGAACATAAGAACATAAGAACGGCCATACTGGGTCAGACCAAAGGTCCATCCAGCCCAGCATCCCATCTGCCGACGGTGGCCAATGCCAGGTGCCCCAGAGAAGGAGAACAGAAGACAATGATCAAGTGATTTATCTCCTGCCATCCATCTCCTGCCCTTGTTCTGAAGGCTAGGGCACCATACTTTATCCCTGGCTAATAGCCATTTATGGACCTAACCTGCAAAAATTTATCAAGCTCTTTTTTAAACCCTAATAGAAGGGCAGAAGAGAATTTTGGATGCAAATGCCAGATCACCCCAAAGTTTGCTGTTCGTTTCTGCAGAGCCACACTTCTGAAGTTTGGCAACCATGTGATGAAATAGCACTCACTACCAGTTTCAAACCCAGACATTTTAGGTACCTAAGTATGGATTTAAAGGCCTAATTTTAACTATGCAATTTGCAAAGCCATGTTTGAAATATAGGGTTATGCCACATGGGATTCGAGTACTCTAATAGCTCAGCGAAGGTTGTAACTGGAAACTAGGTCAACACTTAAATTAAGCATCTGACTTTTACTTACCAATGAACCTCCCAGAACCCTGTATCCAAAGATTTCTGAAATGTGGAGATCAGAACCAAATTTCATGTCATACCTAATAAATAACATGTTCCTGGAATTAATATGGGAAAGAAATGTGTATATATAAGAATAAATAAATGCCCTTTTAAATAAAAATCACATTAGCCAATGTCTGTATTCTAACAGTCCCATGAGTCAAATAAATTCATGAACAAGAACTAAAAGCCATTTTATTTTTCAATTTTAATACTTTCAGGTGTTTCGTGCTTTTTACAGATTTCCTAAAATGAAGTCCTTGGTTCTCAAAGAAAGCTCTTGAGGGGAGTTTGTTAATAACCAATCTTTTCACTATTCATACTTTAAGTGAGTTTAAAGTTGTAATTTTTAGAAATTAGACAAAAATCAAAAAAGATCAGCAGAGAGATCAATAAACTGCCACCACTGGGATTTTTCCTGAACCAAAGTGAGGTCCTACTGCAATGTATTTTGTGTGTGGTAGATATTTTTGGAACGTCTAGATAAGACAGTTCTCACTTGCAGCATGAAAGCCACTGAAATATTTTGATATCAGGTCTTCTGATCTAAACAATTTTACAGTTAGGTTAACTGAAGCAGCAGGCATGTGGCTTGCATGAAGCTCATCCCATGCTTTTGTGAATTCTGAGTTTATAGGCACTGTGCCTGGTTTTTCTTAGGATGAGAGCAAAAAAGGAAGAAAAAGCACTGCTCAATCACCCTAAGCCACAGAAAAGAAGAAAAATTTGAATCTGGTCAGTAAAAGTAGAGACAGGATGAGAAATATGTACAAGTAATGAATTCCAAACTCCATGAAGCTTTATAATTCAAAATCCAGCTTGGCAAACTATTTCAGTTCAGAGAGTGGAGTTGTCAAAAAGCCAACAGCTTAGAACCTCATCCAAGCACTGACAGGTTGCACAATGGGTCCACAGGCATAGCAAAGTTTGATCTGTCGCCACAATAACACTGTGCAACGCTGTCCACAAATCTGCAACATTTGTCAGATAATGAAAAGATCCACTCCATGGAGACAATTCTCAAATGGAAAATAAAAACCAGCAGACTGTTCTATGAAATAACAGTATTTAAAAGAATACCATGGCCATAAAAATGGCTGCCAGTATGGAAGGGAGAGGTGTCACAACTATTTACAGGAAAGCGTAGCTCATTGGGAACCTCTACATAACAGTATTCATGTAACAGAAATAATACTAATACAAATAAAGGGTAGGCACTGGATAGATAAGAAATAAATTGTTTTATATTTTATCAATCCTTCAAGCATTACAGACAATCAGAAATATATCATTTACAAATTATAGACATAGCAAATTACGTTTAAAAAGATCCATTTAGAATCTCCCTGCCCTTTGATTCTTTTTAACTAAACAATAGATCACAAGGGCAACTCCAGTTACCTTGCAAGTGGAGACATTTAAAAAGCACCTTCCTGGTCTAGCGTGAGTCTTAATTTTAGTGACATTCCCTGTTTAAAGTAAAGGGAATATCACTGAAACTTTTAATATCTTTGTGAGCATTTCTTTAAGTGAATCTGCTGATTTGATGATTTTGACTCTGCCTGTAGGAAAATGCCCAAAGTTGCCACTAGCTAACCCTTCCAGTGACACAAAAAACATTCTAGTGAGAGAGAAAGAGCCTTAAAGTGCAGAACTATGCTGAAAAGAGGCATTATAAAATGTCACAGTGAGGTTCCAAGTTTATTCTCTCAATGACTGCATCTACACTAGCAAGTTCTTTCAGAAGATCTGGCCTTTTTTCAAAACAGCATACATAGCGTCCACACACAAAGGCTACGTCTACACGTGAAGCCTACATCGAAATAGCTTATTTCGATGTTGCGACATCGAAATAGGCTATTTCGATGAATAACGTCTACACGTCCTCCAGGGCCGGCAACGTCTATGTTCAACTTCGACGTTGCTCAGCCCAACGTCGAAATAGGCGCAGCGAGGGAACGTCTACACGTCAAAGTAGCACACATCAAAATAGGGATGCCAGGCACAGCTGCAGACAGGGTCAACGGGCGGACTAGCGCTTCCGGGGCAACAGCTAGCCGCTCCCTTAAAGGGCCCCTCCCACATACACTCAGCCTGCACAGCACGCGGTCTGAGGAGCCATAGGCACACAGACCCCGGGCGCCGCAGTCATGGACCCCCAGCAGCAGCAGCAGCAGCAGCTAGAGGTCCACCCAGCCCTCCCGGCAGGAGCAGGGCTTGCCCTGGCCCATGCCATGTGGGAGGCAGCTGAGCACCTCCTTGCCCCAGGGGAGGAGATGCCCCCAGGGCAGCAGGGCTCAACCCCTACCCCTGCAGCACCCCGCCCCCCGCCTCACACGCTGGCGGCTGTGGAGCTACCCCACCAGCACCGACTGGTGGGAGCGGCTGGTGCTTGGGGAGTGGGACGACGACCACTGGCTCAGGAACTTCAGGATGACCCAGCAGACATTCCTGGAGCTGTGCCAGTGGCTCACCCCCGCACTCAGGCACCGGGACACCACCATGCGGCGTGCCCTCCCTGTGGAGAAACGGGTCGGCATCGCTGTCTGGAAGCTGGCCACTCCGGACAGCTACCGATCCGTGGGGCAGCAGTTTGGTGTCGGAAAGGCCACCGTTGGGGCTGTCTTCATGGAGGTAAGAGAACCCACAGGGGGAGGCCAGGGCAGGGCAGGGGGGCCAGAGCAGGGCAGGGGGGCCAGGGCAGGGCAGGGGGGCCAGAGCAGGGCAGGGGGGCCAGGGCAGAGCAGGGGGGCCAGGGCAGGGCAGGCCAGGGCAGGGCAGGGCCACGCACACCCTGCTCACCCCTCATTGGGGCTGTCCCATGTGCTTTCTCTGCAGGTCATGCGTGCCATCAACGCCATGCTCCTGCACAGGCTCGTGAGGCTGGGGGACCCACATGCCACTGTCGCCGCCTTTGCCACCCTGGGCTTCCCCAACTGCTTCGGGGCTTTGGATGGGACTCACATCCCCATCCGCGCCCCACAGCACAGTGGAGGATGATACCTCAATCGGAAGGGCTACCATTCTGTCGTCCTGCAGGCCTTGGTGGACAGCTGTGGACGTTTCCAGGACATTTACGTGGGCTGGGCTGGCCTGGCAGCACCCAGGATGCCCGGGTTTTTCGGAACTCGGGCCTGTGCCGCCGGCTGGAGGTGGGGACCTACATCCCCCAGCGGGAGATCCCTCTGGGGGACACCACCATGCCCTTCTGCGTCATCGCAGATGCAGCCTACCCCCTCCGGCCGTGGCTCATGCACCCCTACACGGGCCATCTCTCCACTAGCCAGGAGCGCTTCAACGAGCACCTGAACCGTGCGCACCAGGTGGTGGAGCGCTCATTTGGCCGCCTCAAGGGACGCTGGAGATGTCTCCTGACCCGCCTGGATGCGGGCCCCAACAACATCCCCCAGATTGTGGGTGCCTGCTGCGCCCTGCACAACCTCGTGGAGAGCAAGGGGGAGACCTTTCTGCAGGGCTGGGCCGCGGAGGCCGGCAGGGCACACGTGCAGCCACCTGCTGCCCCCAGTCAGCAGGTGGACCCTGAGGGGACCCAGGTCCGGGAGGCCCTGCGGGCACACTTCGACCAACAGGCCGCGGGGTGAACTCTGCCCAGGCCCCCTACTGCCCGCCCCTTCCTCCCCCACACTCCTGCCCCAACGCCCACACCATGGAGCACCCCACCGCCCCCCCCCCCACTTGTCCTGGACAAATGACAGCACGAACTTGTGGCTGAACGTAAACTTATTTTTTGTCTTTCAGAAACTTTTTTTTGTTTTGGTCAATAAATATGTCAAACACAAACCAAAAAGTAGGGACAAACGTTCCACAAAAGCAATATGTGCACAAATAAAACAATACAACAAAGCAAACAACTGTGTGCCATCAAAAAAGAAAACCAGGGAGGAGAACGGGGAGAACTATTTACATGGGGGGGACGGGGCAAACGGGGGCACCAAAAAAAAAGAGTCCAACTATATACAACAAGGGGGGGGCCACGTCCCGGGCCCCTCGCCCCTATAGCCCAGCACTGGGCGTGCCCGGCCAGGAGCCCCGCCGTGCCTGCAGTCTGGTCCGCGGCTGGGTGGGAGCGGGCTGGACCAGAAGGTATCGGTGCTGGCGAGTCTCAGGTGGCTCCAGGGGTCCCTCGGCGCTCTGGCCCTCGCGGGTGGGTGGTGGGGTGACGGCGGACGGCCCGGCGACGGCCGGAGCAGCTGGTGGTGGGGCTGCAGGAGCGGGCAGGGCGGGCGATGGGTCGGCCGGCGCGGCATGGGGGGCCAGGTAGTCGACAAGCCAGTTAAATGTCTGCATATAGGCCCCCCATGCCTCCTGGCACCAGGCCAGCGCCCGCTCCTGCAGCTAGAGGTGCTGCTCCGAGACCTCCAGCTGCCGGTGGAGGATGGCCAGCAGCTGGCAGTCTGTCGCCATCGCCGGTACTAGGCGCGGGGTCCGCTGTCTAGCCCTCCGCGGGGCCGGTCGTTCCTCAGCCGAGGGGCTGCCCTGGAGCGATGGTCCCGGAGGGCTCTCCGGGACAACTGAGGCCTCGCCGGCGCTCTCTTCCGGTCCTTCGGATGGTGCAGGTGCAGGTGCAGGACACAGGAGAGGAGGGGGGAAAGAAGAATGGAGACAGGCGTTAGTATGGGCCCCGAGCCGTGGCCTCTGTCCCCCACACCCTGTGCTGCAGGTTCCCCATCCCTGTCCCCGGGAGATGCTGCTGTGATGGATGGGGTTCAGGGGTCCCCCGGCCCTGCACCCCGTCCCCTGGTGGGAGCGACTCTCACTTCACTCCACAGGGTCTGACAGGAGAGGTTTCTTAGGCCACAGATGGCCATTTTCTGGCAGGAGTGACAGCACCAGCTGTCGGAAGAGACAGTCCTTCCAACCCGTCGTGGGGAGAAGACCCCAAGGGGGGCCCCTCTGGGATGCAGCTTTCCCCCTCCTCTGGCTGGCTGCCTACCAGCTCTCCCTTCCCCTAGCCTCTACCTGTGGCCCCCGCCCTCGCCCCCCAATTCCAAGCCAGCTCGGCTCCTCCCTTCTGTTTGTTCAGGGCAGAGGTGTCACCTGCCAGCTGTAGCGCCAGGATCCTCCTTTGGCCCTGGGAGCTCTTCGGCTCTTGTGGCTCATATGTAGCCTGAGTCTCCCTTTGGCACTCCCCCCACTCCATCACATGCTGCTGCTGCGGGGTGTCCCACCCACTCCGCCCGGGGGCCCCTCGAGGTTCCGCTCCCCCCTGGCCCGGGGATGGGGCATGGCACTGTCATGCAGGGTGGGGGGGGCAGGCGCTGATGGCTCCAGTGCTGTGAGGGCCATGGCCCTGGTGTCCTTGGGGCCATGGCCATGTGAGCGTGTGGGGGGCCCTGGACACATCTCTGTTACCCCCGCCCCTCAAGCCCAGGGGTGTCCACCAGAGAGGGGTACCTACCTGTGGGTCCGCTCCCATGGTCCAGAGATCCCCGGGGGTCGGAGGCCCTGCTGCTGCTCCGGGATGGCAGGAGGAGGATCTGCAGGCTGGATTCTGTGGAGGAGGAGCCCCCCTCCTCCTCCTGCCGCGATGTCCCGGGGATGGCCTCCGGGGGGGGCCCCCGGGGTGCGGGGCTTGCCTCCGGGGCGGACTCCGGCTGCAGGGCCTGCTGGGCCTCGTCAGCCGAGGTGTCAAGGGTGGCCGGAGGGGAGGAGGTGTGCCGGGAGCCCAGGATGTCCCTGAGCTCCCTGTAAAAGGGGCAAGTGACAGGAGCGGCTCCAGATCGGCTGGCCACATCCCGGGCCCGGGCATAACCCTGCCGCAGCTCCTTCACCTTACTCCTCACATGATCCGGAGTGCGGGCAGGGTGACCTCAGGCAGCCAGGCCGTCGGCCAGCCGAGCGAACGCATCCACGTTCCGCCTCTTGCTCCCCATTACCTGGAGCACCTCCTCCTCACTCCAGAGCCCCAGCAGGTCCCGCAGCTCGGCCTCCGTCCAGAAGGGGCCCCGCCGCCGCTTCCCAGACTGGCTGGCCCTCTGGCTGGGCTGGCTGCCCTGGCTCCCCTTGGGGGGGGTCCCCTGGGGGCGCTGGGGGGGGCTGCTGGCTTGCCATCGCCGCTGGCTGGGTGGCTGAGGGCTGTGCAGGCTCACCGCTTGTGCAGGCTGCAGCCTGCACGTTGCCTCAGCTTCCTGCAGAGTCAGGGAGGGGGAGGGGACCTTTAAGGGGCCGCTCCACGCGGCCACCAGTGAGCTGAGGGGCTGGAGAGAGCGTCTCTCAACCCCCCAGCTGATGGCCACCATGGAGGACCCGGCAATTTCGACATTGTGGGATGCGGATTGTCTACACTGTCCCTACTTCGACGTTGAACATCGAAGTAGGGCACTATTCCTATCTCCTCATGAGGTTAGCGACTTCAACGTCTCGCCGCCTAACGTCGAAGTTAACTTCAAAATAGCGCCCGACGCATGTAGCCGCGACGGGCGCTATTTCGAAGTTAGTGCCGCTACTTCGAAGTAGCGTGCACGTGTAGACACAGCTAAAGGGCTACGTCTACACGTGCACCCAACTTCGAAATAGCTTATTTCGATGTTGAGACATCGAAATAGGCTATTTCGACGAATAACGTCTACACGTCCTCCAGGGCTGGCAACGTCGATGTTCAACTTCGACGTTGCTCAGCCCAACATCGAAATAGGCACAGCGAGGGAACGTCTACACGCCAAAGTAGCACACATCGAAATAAGGGAGCCAGGCACAGCTGCAGACAGGGTCACGGGGCGGACTCAACAGCAAGTCGCTCCCTTAAAGGGCCCCTCCCAGACACACTTTCATTAAACAGTGCAAGATACACAGAGCCAACAACTAGTTGCAGACCCTGTATATGCAGCACGGACCCCCAGCTGCAGCAGCAGCAGCCAGAAGCCCTGGGCTAAGGGCTGCTGCCCACGGTGACCACAGAGCCCCGCAAGGGCTGGAGAGAGAGTATCTCTCAACCCCCCAGCTGATGGCCGCCATGGAGGACCCCGCTATTTCGATGTTGCGGGACGCGGATCGTCTACACGTCCCTACTTCGATGTTGAACGTCGAAGTAGGGCGCTATTCCCATCCCCTCATGGGGTTAGCGACTTCGACGTCTCGCCGCCTAACGTCGATTTCAACTTCGAAATAGCGCCCAACACGTGTAGACGTGACAGGCGCTATTTCGAAGTTACTGTCGCTACTTCGAAGTAGCGTGCACGTGTAGACGCAGCCATGGTGCCGGACTTTTCTATCCCTGGCTTGTTTTTTTGAAAGAGCAGGGGCTGTGTGGATGCTCTCTATCAAAACAGCAGTTTGATTTTTTATCCGCTCTTTTGTGTATGGACGTGCTTTTTTGAAAGAGATTATTTGAAAGAGATCTTCCAGAAGAACTTCTTTCAAAAGATCGCTGTAGTATAGATATAGCCAATGACTTCTAGTCAAGCTGAAAACCTGGCTCCACTGAAGTCACTGGATTTTTTACCATTGACTTCAATACAACCAGCATTTTACGTAGCTTTGAGTTTAGCTGTATGAAAACCAGATTATTTTTTTCATGATTGCCAACCTTTCCAGCTGACTCTGGAGTCTGAAAAGCATTCATACTAGTTTGCCCTCATTAAGCTGTGATTGCCGAATCTCTATTAACAGTTCTATTTATGATAGGAAAGGCAGGAAAGAATCTGGCAAGCTCACGCTCTCAGATCTGATACTGACTCTGGAATACTACCAAGCGTACTAACATAGTACAAAAAGGGCACATGATGGGTTAAATTATATCAGTCAGATGTGACTTTGAATACACATAGGGAGAAGTTTAATAGGTTTAGAAAAGAAGTAATTTTTAACAGACATTTTTTCTACCCGCCACCCCCTTGCCCCAGCAAAGTATCAGACTATTTGGAGAATGAAAAATATACGGCAAACTGTGTTGGGGACAGAATACTGGACTACACAGACCAATGCCTTTATCCAGTACAGTAGCTCCTATACATCTTTTTCTTAGGTAGGCACCACTGATGTTGCATACCGAGTTTCTCATATATTTATAATTCAGTTGTATATTTTGGAGAACAAAAAGTAGAATACTAACTCTCAATGGCCTCACCTTCTTATCCATGGCTTACAAAGTTTTACTTCCTTCTGAACACAATACCCAATGCACCCTTGTGGTATTTCCACTGACTTTGGCCTGTTGTTGCCCTCTCATTATATGCACAATGCACCTTAGAGACGATTCCATGATCTGTCCTCTTCACGTGACCTTTTTTTTTTTTTTTGCTTTTTTCCTGTGGAAGTTAAGTTCTTGATTTCTCTGTTATTTTCCTTCTTGCTCTCTACTGTTTTTTCACACATACCAAAACCAGAAGGTACCACTAGTTTAGTTACAAAACTTATCTTTATTGTTCATTGTTCTTAGTGTGGAACCAAGAACTTGAGTGAAATGTTTTGTTCATTGAATATGAAATAATCTCAGCTCCTTTCAGTGCCCGTAAGAAGCTCACAGTATAGCAGAACTGCCAAAATTCTACAGGCCAGGAGGCCTGGGAAGCCAACAAGAGGAACTACCCAGCTTTATGCATGGCCAGTCTCAGTTGCCAAGTAAGGGACACCTGGAGGAGTAGGTCCGCAAACCGCAAGGATAGCCAAAAGTCTTATTAGGTTACGTCTACGCTACAGAGATCTTTTGAAAGAAGCTCTTCTGGAAGATCTCTTCGGAAAGAACTTCCTTCAAAAGAGTGCATCCACACACAAAAAAGCAGATCAAAAGAGGGATCTGCTCTTTCAAAAGAGAGCATCCACACAGCCCCTCCTCTTTCGAAAGAACGGGCCAGGGATCGAAAATGAAAGCTGTTCTTTCTAAAGAAAGGCCCTGCACAGCATCTACCCACATTTTCTTTCAACAGATGTTTTCGAAAGGGGGTGCTTTTCCTAAAATGGGAAAGGAAGAGTGATTTCAAAAGGAAGACCACATTCTTTCGATTTACTTTCGAAATAACTCTTTTTGTGTGTAGATGTTCCATGGGCTCTTTCGAAAAAGCCCCCTTCTTTTGAAAAATCTTTCGAAAGAACTTGCTAGTGTAGAAGCACCCTTAGATCTGGCCCCTGAGAACTTCTCCTTTTTAAAGGACATGTTTGACTGGTGAAGAAGCATGGTGCTGCTCTTTTCACTAGACCTGTGCAAACAATTGATTTTCCAGTTCTCCCTGCCACAAAATAATAATATTTTGTGAGAAAATATTTGGCGGGAGAGATTTTTACATTTTTAATTTTTAAAATATAAAATATTTCAAGCAAAAAGGTATTTTGAACCAAAACACTGAAACATTTTTTTTTTTTAAAAAGTCAAAATGAAACAGATAGACTTCTTGGATTTTTGGGAGGCCTGTTGTGGCATTCTGCTTTGTCTGTATTTCTGGCTGAACAAGAGTTGTGAGAAAAAAATTTACTAACCACTACCCCTCACCAGTTCTCTGACAACATCCAGTACAGGAGGAGGGGAGGCATAACAGGGTAACCATTGGTGGTATAGTCAATGCACATAGCTGCTTTTCAAGCAGTTGGCCTGGCTTTGATTCCCAGCCAACGCAGTGGCTTGTTCTTGTTCAACATCTTTATTAATGACCTGTACGACCTGGATGATAGGGGGTCAGGTAGATACAACAGAGGGTAGGAATAGGGTCCAAAGTGACTTATACAAATTGGAGAATTGTACCAAAAGAAATCTGATGAGGTTCAACAAGGACAAGTGCAGAGTCCTGCACTTGGGATGGAAAAATCCCAAACACTGTTACAGGCTGGGGACTGACTAGCTAAGTAGCAGTGCAGCAGAAAAGGACCTGGGGACTACAGTGGATGAAGGCTGGATATGAGTCAACAGTATGGCTTTGTAGCCAAGAAGGCTAATGGCACATTGGGGTGCTGTGGGCGTCCAGGGCTATGGCAGTGCCCGTAGCTCCGGATGGGACCACAGCCACACCAGCTGTCCTGGGAAGCTCAGCCCTCAGTTCAGGGCAGGGCAGCAGCTCAAGGTCCATAGCACAAGCCCAGCCCTCAGTTCAGGGCGGGGCAGCAGCCCATCAAGGAGGGGAGGGGGTAGGGGGTCGCAGGCCCTCCCACACCACGGCGACCTGGCCCGGGGCCCTACGGGTCGCTTACAGGTGACCACGGCAGTGGGGATCCAGGTCTCTCCACAGTGCCATGGGTTCTGGTGCAGCGTTCCCCAGGCCATGTCCTACCCCAACCTCCATCAGGGCAGGGTCCCAGTCCACCTGGTCAGGGGGTCCCGAGGGGTCGGCCCCCTCCAAATCATCTACCTTTGGGGGCTCCGGCCAGTTGGTCATCTCCACATCATTGGGGTAGTTCAGCAGCAGTAGCACGGTGGGTCCGAGGCGATCCTGGGCCTGCGGGCTGCAGTGGCCCACTGGAACTCCAGGGCAGGCAGCTCCTGGGGCCTCGTGGTTGCTAGCCCCCGCCTGTCTGGCTGGGCCTGGGGTTTCCTCCAAGGAGGGGGTCCCCCGCTGGTGTGAGGGCCCTGGCAGATCTGGGAAGTCCAGGTAGGTCCCCTGGGGCATCTGGATCCGTAGCTGTCCTGGCTGGTCTGGGCCGCTGGGGGCTTGCTCCTCCCGACCAGCCGGGTGGTGGCGAGCTCTCTGCCCCTGGCATCCGGGAGCCCACGAAGGCTTTCCCTCCCAGCCTGGAGGCCCAGGCTTTAATGGGTCCCGAGCTCTGCCCTTGGCCCTTCTGGGTCTAGGCCCCGCCCTCTGAGGGGCGGGCCACTGGTGTTCTGGCTCCAGGCCCGCCCACCAGGGCCTCTGCGCAGCCTCCTCTGCCTCTGAGTCGGTGGGAGGCCACAGCGGCTCACTACAGGTGCATTAAGAAGATCAGGTCCAGCAGATCTAGAGAAGTTATTATTCCCCTCTACTCAGCACTGGTCAGGCAACATCTGGAGTATTCTGTTCAGTTCTGAGCCCCCCAGTATAGAAAGTACGTGCCTGCATTGAAGCGGGTCCAGCAGAGGACAGTGAAAATGATTAGGGGCTTGGAGCACATGACCTTCGAGGAGAGGCTGAGGGCTTGGGGTTTATTTTGTTTGCAGAAGAGAAGCATGAGGAGTGTTTTGATAGCAGCCTTCAACTTCCTGAAGTAGGGCTCTAAAAAGTATGGAGAGCAGCTGTTCTCAGTAGTGACAGATGGCAGAACAAGGAGCAATGGTCTGAAGGTACAGAGGGAGAGGTGTAGGTTGGATATTAGGAATAACCATTTCAACAGGAGGGTGGTGAAGCACTGGAATGCTTTACATAGATAGGTGGTGAAATCTCCTTCTTTAGAGGTTTTTAAGTTCCAGCTTGTCAAAGTCATGGCTGGGATGATCTCATTGGGGTTGATCCTGCTTTGAGCAGGGGGCTCAACTGGATGATCTCCTGAGGTCCCTTCCAGCCCTCGGATTCTATGATGAAAGGGTAATGGGAGCATGGCTGTCCCTTTGCCCAAGTGATCCCCAGCTACTTGAGCAGACCCTGGAGCACAGGCAGATGGACACAAATTAGAACAGACTGAGGAAGCCACTATCCTTTCAGTCTTAACATGAAATAAAGCTATGACCAATGAGACAATATGGACTACTCTGCTTTAAATACACTCCAGACATGCACTGATCCCCTATAGCGCACCCATCCATCATGTGCTGTTATTGCTCACATGCCTCTTGGACAGAATACTTTGATTTTTTTTTTTTTTTACTGTAAACGCAGGGCAGTGAGGTTAATCTGACTAGTACTTACCACAGAAAAAAATACCAAAACCACATTTGCAAGGGACCATTTAAGCAATACTATGAAACAGACTGGCCTAGTGCATCTGCCTCCTGTCCCTCTGATGGGGAGATCCAAAGGAGAAGCCAAAACACGGTTTTTAAATACTGCCATAAAAATCCTGGCCATTCTTCTCCTTCTTCAATTACTTTGAGCAAGGGGCTGGACTTGGCTTTAAGCAGGGGGCTGGAGTTGATGACCTCCTAAGGTGTGTTCCAGCCCTAGGATTCTATGAAAATTGCCTAGCCCAATGGCACCCTATTTTCCATTGGGGCCATTACAATACAAAGAGCAGCAACAAGAAACCTTTTGGCGATCGTAATCTGCATCCTGCTAAAGAGAAGTTTGAGAAACCCCATGAGTGAGGAATCTAATATAACAAACACCCACACACCTAACTAATCGTATTTTCCACTGAGAAAGTGTGCCATCCCGCTAAAAAGGTAAAATAATTGAGCAAGGAGAAAAGGGCCAGGATTTTTCTATATCAATATTGGCCATGGCAGTTTTAAAATCAAGGGTTCTAACAAGAGTGCAAAAAAAACAGAAAAACATGTTTGAAAAAAGTAAAGAATGTGCCAAGCAGCATATGTCTAAAGTCAGGGGATGGAAGGTAGGTTAAGATGAAAAGAAGATAAATGTAAAGAAGGAGATTAAAAAGGGTGGAGAGCGGGAGAGCACAAAAACATAAAACAAAGAATGAAGTGCAATCTCAAAATGTATTAAATATTCTCAGGTTCTGTACATTTAGCACATTAAAAAACCCAAGAAGCTAGTGAAGCATTAATAAAGATACAGCAGTAATGCCTACACCATTAATGGCAATTTTACAGTCATCATTTTCTCTTTATAGTTCAGGAATCTATCTGGTGCCAAGCCATTGCACATAGCAGTTTTTCGGCCAAGAATGGCACAAGTTATGGTTTCTTTTAATATAAAACGTCTCTGGCACTAATGAAGAAACATTTTTAAACATTGAAATAAAGCATTTCAAGCTTCTAAAGTTACCAAAAGGGTCATTTTCCTTCCATGCAGGTCTTAAATGTTGTAATGAACCCAATGTGGGATTGTTCTACTCTTTAACAGACAGTACTGAACTTGTGTATGGGAGGGGGAGTGGGGAGGAATTAAACATACTTAAATGTGTACCCAATACGCCTCTATTTTTACTATGAGCTTGTGTATCTACCTGTTTCCCCCTCCTCTTATATGTAGATTGTAATCTCTTTAGAGATGGGAGCCATTTATTTTGTACAGCACCAAAAACAATGGAACCCTGATTGTGACTGGCACCATTAGGCCTGATCACAATGCAAATAAATAGTAATGAACACCTTTTAGACAGCCACCAGTCACTATAAGGGCACAGACTTCCAGAGCACATTTTACTTGGTGCTTGTACACGTAGGTTCACCTGCATAGCACTGTCCCAGTGCTGGTGGCTGTGGCATTCTTTGAAGAAGTGGCATTCCATGGCAGTCAAACACTTCAGAGAGGGGTGCATTGTGTACATGATGAAACAGTGAAGTCACTAATTTTCCCAGGGGGGTGGCCTCAATTCACACACAGCACACTGTGGCCTTAAAATGTTAAAGAGCTCCAATTCCCTCCACAGACTTTGGCTGAAAGGTAGCAGCTCTTGAAGGAAATCAGGACATAGCCACATGGGAAGAGAGGCAAGACAGAACCAGGAGTGCAGGGAGAGGAGAGCTTGCAGTGGGGGGGAGGGAGTGGAAGGTAGGAGGAAAAGGAGGAGAGACAAGCATTGGTTTAACTACCAAAAGCATCCTGTAATGTTGCTATCTGTCTTGCAAGTTGCTTTGTAATTTGTCCATATTAATCATTCCAATCAGAACAGGTGCAATATTGTCACTTGGATTTCAAGACTGGGTGTCAACAGTAAGGGATGATAGTTGGCAAAAATTGGGTGTGCTTTAGGAAAAGGGGCAAGAGCAGGGCTTAGCTCACTTTTTGCTTGACTGAAAAAAGACACATATGACCAGATGTGTGGCAATGAATCATAATCGAAACTGTCTTAGCATAATTCAGATCTCTTAAATAGCTGAAGCAATCCAAATTATTAGCTACAATAATAGTATGAACTTCTGTCTTTCCAGTCTAGGATGTCCATACACATTGGTAACTACTAATAGTCTCACAGCAAATTTGACATGACAGTATTGGTATATCCATTGTACAGACGTGTGGGAACTAAAGCACATTCAAAACCCAAATTGAAAAAGTACTTCTAGGTGTATACTGAAAATAGACCACAGTTCTGTTGATTCCCCAAACTGTTCTTTCAATACAAGATCAACCTTCCCCTATGAAAAAGCCACTAAACATTAGGAACAATGCAAATTAGCAAGAAATAAGAAACTGTCGGCAATTTTGTGCCTTTCTCCAAGTACAAGAAGCACATGTGAATATGAGAAGTCAATAACATGAATTGTTCTTCACACTAGAAAGGGTAACAGCCAGTCCTTGTTAATGTAGATTATTTTCTACACTATTATGTTTTGGCTTGACCTAAGTTAGTGTAGGAGAACGTGTCTCAATACATTTCATAATGCAAAACTTGGAAGGTTTAAAGTTATATTCCAGGAACAAAATTTTCCTGAGCTGCTGTATCCCACAAAAACAACTCCATTAATATTAGTCCTGGCTGCAAGATGAGTTAGTTAGCTTCTGAGAGCACTGAGGAAAACAAAATTCATGATAGTACACTCAATATAACAAAGTGCATGTACTTTCCACTTCACCCTAGGGAGCCCTGCCAGCACATGAGTTTTACAAGTGTGTGTCAGAATGAAAAATGGTGATCGGTTGTCTCAGAAAAGTATCAGAGAGGTAGCTGTGTTAGTCTGTCTCTTCAAAAACAACAAGAAGTCCTGTGGCACCTTATAAACTAACAGATATTTTATAGCAGAAGCTTTCATGGGCAAAGACCTGCTTCATCAAATGCAAGTCTTTGCCCACAAAAGCTTATGCTCCAAAATATCTGTTAGTCTATAAAGTGCCACAGGACTTCTTGTTGTCTCAGAAAAGAGGATACATAAGAGAATTGAAAGAGAAACTTAGAGCAGAGGGACTGAGAGGGACTAAATAGAAGCAAAGAAAAAGAGGAAAGAGAGGGAGAGAGCAGAACCAGGGGAACTCAGCATTTTAGGAAGACTGCACCAGAGATACAGGAGGGCTCAACAAGCTGAGATGATGATATAGGAATGGTGACCTTGCTGCAGAAAATGAAAGAAATGGAGCCCCAAAAGAGCGTATGCACCTTGAAACAGATGGTCCGTGAGAAGAAACGGGCATATAACAAAAGAATCAGCAGAGGATCTCAGAGTTTCATGTACTTTATCTACCTAATTTGGTAGGATGAAATTCTGAACCAAAACACTTAAAAATATTAGGGAAACAATGAAACCCATCAGGGTGAGGTAGAATTCACCCTGGGAAACACTTGCATGTCTAGACATGCACTCAAGCAGCCAGAGCCAGGGAGAAAATTGGAAGGCAGATGGAAGGCAGAGGAGTCAACATAAATGAAGCAGAACCAGCAGTACTATAGCAGATGGTTTGAGATGCTGCTGGACAGACTTGACTCCTGCCTCAATGTCAGTGGAAGATTACTGCCATGTGGATGCAGAAAGTAACTAATTAGAACATTTGTTTTCATGTGCATTTTCTTATGACCTACCCTGATGTTTTGGTTGCAGTGAGGATAGTGAGGTTTCAGCCCATCATTGAGATTCCCTGTAAAGTGATTCCAAGCAAAGGAATCATTTTACTTTAGCCTAGTTTCAAACTACCACATGTAGAGACAGCCTTTAATATAGGCAACCATTAAACACTAAGGGCTTGTCTACACTTGCCCCGAACTTCCAAGGGGACATGGTAGTCAGGCTGATGGGAGATTACTAATGAAGTGCTGCAGTGAATACGCAACACTTCATTAGGATAATTCTCCCCACTGGCAATTTAGTAGTGTCAAACTTGGAAGTGCTTGTGTGTAGCCACAGTGCCCGCGCTACTTCAAAGTGCCTTTGCTCCTCCTTACTGCCTGTACTGGCAAAATTTTGAAGAGTAAAGGCAGTTGGAAGTAGCACGGGCACTTCGAAGTACCCGCAGCTACACGTATGGCAGCACTTCAAAGTCTGACACTTTGAAGCTGCCGCAGGGGAGAATTATCCTAAGGAAGTGCTGCGTATTCACCGCAGCACTTTGTTAGTAATCTCCCATCATCTTGTTACCATGCCCCCTTCGCAGCTGAGGACAAGTGTAGACCCAGCCTAAGTGTTTTGTTCTCTTATTATTTGAGTCCTGTAGGGATCCCTTCTCCCCATCTTTCTCTGTTCTCCTTCACAGAGGCCCAAGGTCTTGTGAGAGAACTAGCAATTGATTCTACAGTGATTTAACCATTGTTTAAAGATTAGCTCAGCTGGCACCAATATTGAAAGTTCTAGAAGAAGCAAAAATAAGAGGCAATGCTATGAACTGTCAACCATGAAGACAGCTCTCCTTTACCATCCTGTCTTCTTCCCATCCCACACACACTTGTAAGAAGCTGTACCATCCCTGAGAAAATGCTCTTGGAACCTTCAGACTGTATTCGCTGGCCCCAGTCAGCTACCCCACTGCAGTCACTGTGGCCATGTCTACACTGGCACAAAACTTAGAAATGGCCATGCAAATGGCCATTTTGAAGATTACTAGTGAGGCCCTGAAATGCATATTTAGTGCCTCATTAGTATGCCGCCAGCCACAGCTCTTCGAAATTGCTGCATTTCACTCCCAAGCGGCTCATCCAGACGGGGGTCCTTTCAAAAGAACCCTGCCAACTTTGAAATCCCCTTATTCCTATGAGCTTAGAAATTGTTGTCAGAAATGAAACAACTCATAGGAATAAGGGGTTTTTGAAGTAGGCATGGTCCTTTTGAAAAGGACCCCTGTCTGGACAAGCCACGCAGCAGCGAAAAACAGAAATTTTGAAGAGCCACAGCTGGCGGCACGCAAATGAGGTGCTGAATATGCATTTCAGTGCCATATTAATAATCTTTGAAATGGCCCTTTGCATGGCCATTTCAAAGTTTTGTCCCAGAGTAGACGTAGCCTCTGAGGGTGATATAGGCAGTGTATATACTTGGAAATCTGGAAAAGAGATTCTATCACTGTAAAAAGGGTTAAGAACTCAACTTCAGCATTAATATTCTTAGAGGTAAAGAGGGGCAGTCTCTACAGTATCTGCTCCAATTGTCTAATCTGGCATCTCCTTTTTGGAAAGAACCCACTCAGACTGACAACAATTTATTCTGGAATCTCAAGCATCTCTGACAAACATCTCATCTGGACAGCAGGGTTTTGGTCCGTTTAAGCAAATGGTGCCAATTTTTACCTTCAAGGCAATAATGACTGTATTTTCCAGCCTGGTAAGCCAACAGACAGTGATAGATACAACCAAGTTGAAATGGCTAAAAAAGGGCCATAGCAGTAATTTGTGCCCCAAGGTGAATTCCTCTGACAACTCTCCTTCTTCCCATCCTTAGCCTAACTCTTACTTAGTGCAGCCTGAGGTTGCTGGGCATCCTTGTAGATAAATAATAGATACAGCTGGATGTTTGAGACCCAGAACACTGCAAGATATCAGGCTAATGAGTTCCAAGCAGCATACCCTCCCTTCTTACCTCAAGCTACAATTTCTGACAATTGTTTCATCCAGTGCGGGAGTTAATCTGATGAGTGCCAACTGGTTGACAGCCACTGCCTTCATTTGCCAAGAACCTTTGCCATTGGCAATATGACATCGTTTAATAACCGCTATGTTGTATGTGGACTTTTTCTCCAGGATCCTGCTGCAAAATAGCCAGTCCACCTGCTAACATAGCAAAAGCATGTACAACACAGACTTTATTACCTTGTCAAGCAATATCACTGACTAAAAAAAAAGTAACCAGTGGATTACAGTAGCCAAGAGGTTGCTATGGTGCCGGACACAAAGTAGATTGCTATGCACTCAAACCCACATTTAAAATGAATTACTACTTACCTTCCAATGTTGCTCCCTAATAACAATTAAGTAGGCCATTGCTAGTCCCTCACTGCATAGATAGCAGGGGTGTCATTAGCCCGTGAAGAAATAGCTGTAATAGCTCAGAAATGACACCACCACCTACATTTTCCGATCCTATGCCAGCAAATGGTCACTCAGATAATTTCCCAGTGTTGTGAACCATGTGCATTCTTTCTGTTGTAAACAAGCAGAAGACTGACATCTGCCTAATTTTATATGTTTAGGGTGAAATTCTGGCCCTATTGAAGTCATTAGCAAAACACTCATTGGCTTCAATAGGATTGTATTTCACCTTTATATTTTATTCTTTCTCAGTATTATTGAGAAAAAAAAGATCAAAGCAAATATTCATCTGTACTGACAATATCCAAACATAGCTTCAATATTTCACATTGATCTTATTTAATTCATGGTGATATTAGCAAGGGGATGCCTAGAATAATCTACTGGGGATTTTGACTCACGTAATCTATTGACACTGACTCTCTACTGCCTCTTGAAATGAAGTCAGGCAAAAAGTGCAAACTGATCAAATCTTCAAAAGTTAAAAGACAACTTCTGAATCAATGAAGTCATAAAGATTCTGGGAGCTATTATTGCAACTTCGAAGCAGAACTGTGCAAAAGCTTCTGAATTCTTATTAAGAAAATGAATAAGCTTTATTTTAATTAAAAAGTCAATCATTTACTTTAGATGATGAACAGTGCTGGGGTAAGAGAGACCAGACAAAGTGAATATTTGCAGTAAAAGAAAGCATAGCAACAGAAGAAAGCAAAGTAGGATGTCCATCACCAACAATCTTATTTACCACAAATACATACACAAAACGCAATCAGTTGAAAGGGAGAAAATATAACACTCACTGCAGCACAGGTTAGTGTCACTCCAGAAGGAAAGGAGGAAAAGTATTGTGGATTTTCTGAAACCAACAAGAAGGGTCGGGGGCAAGGCTGGGGTTTTGGAAGGGGACTATAGAAAGGAATTGAGTCCAGCCTCCAGTGAATTTTAATGGTAATTGAGCACTGTGATGTGGCAGACTAGGCCCCATGACCCTCTGCTGAAAGCTTTGTGGCCCTGCCATACTCTGCCCCACAAGAGAGTAGTCCTCCATAGTTTCTGAAATGGCAATGAGAGAAGCAGCCAATCAGGGCCCACTATGCTAGTATAGAGAAAGTTACCAGACAGATCCTTGTCGGAGCTATGTGTGTGTGGATAGTGTGGCTGGCAGGCACAGCTGCAGAACCCTGGACAGGGTAGCACTGCCAGGAGCTGGAGAGAGACTGAGAAGGGACCCTGAGTTGGGTGCTGGGACTCTTGACCAAACCCTGAAGTAAGGGCGAAGATGATGGAATACAACGTTCCCTGTAAGCTGCACGCTTGTGCAGTCACTCAGGAGAGAATCACTTACCATCCAGATGATTAGCATAGAGCCCACAGGTAGGATATTTTTAGTGCTTCATATTTGTACATACCTCAGTGAACATAAAAATGTGTTACAAACCTGGATGAAAAAGATTAAAGGGAACATTGGTACAGAGCTGTGGGGAAGTGGCAGTGGAACTTAAATGAATGGACACAGTGACAGCTGTTATTTAAAAGGTCCGAGCTGGGACCCAGAATAGTGCGTGGACTGGGACTCCCTCCATTAGCCACTGGGGGAAGAGGCCTGGACACAGAAGCTACGCCTACACGTGAAGCCTACATTAAAGTAGCCTATTTCGATGTGGAGACATCGAAATAGGCTATTTCAATGAATAATGTCTACACGTCCTCCAGGGCTGGCAACGTCGATGTTCAGCATCGACGTTGGGCAGCACCACATCGAAATAGGCGCTGCGAGGGAACGTCTATATGCCAAAGTAGCACACATTGAAATAAGGGTGCCAGGCACAGCTGCAGACAGGCTCACAGGACGGACTAGCGCTTCCGGGGCAACAGCTAGCCACTCCCTTAAAGGGCCCCTCCCAGACACACACAGCCTGCACAGCACGCGGTTTGCAGAGCCATAGGCACGCACACCTCGGGCGATGCAGTCATGGACCCCCAGCAGCAGCAGCAGCAGCAGCCAGAGGTCCACCCAGCCGCCCCTGCAGGAGCAGTGCTCGCCCTGCTCCGTGCCATGCAGGAGGCAGCTGAGCACCTCCTTGCCACAGAGGAGGAGATGCCCGCAGGGGAGGAGAACGCAACCCCCAACCCTGCAGCACTCCGACCCCCCCGCCGCCTCATACACCGGCGGCTGTGGAGCTACCCCACGAGCACCGACTGGTGGGAGTGGCTGGTGCTCGGAGAGTGGGACGACGACCGCTGGCTCAGGAACTTTCGGATGAGCCGGCAGACATATATGGAGCTATGCCAGTGGCTCACCCCTGCACTGAGGCACCAGGACACCACCATGTGGCGTGCCCTCAGCGTCGAGAAACGGGTCGACATCGCTGTCTGGAAGCTGGCCACTCCAGACAGCTACCGATCCGTGGGACAGCAGTTTGGCATCGGCAAGGCCACCATCGGGGCTGTCCTCATGGAGGTAAGACGACCCACCGGAGGGGGGGGAGGCAGCCATGGCAGGGCAGGGGAGGGGAGGGGAGGGGGGCCCTGCCAGAGGAGGGCCACACACACCCTGCACACCCCTCATTGGTGCTCTCCCATGTGCTTCCCCTGCAGGTCATGCGTGCCATCAACGCCATGCTCCTCCACAGGCTCGTGAGGCTGGGGGACCCAGATGCCACCATCGCGGGCTTTGCCACCCTGGGCTTCCCCAATTGCTTCGGGGCTCTGGATGGGACTCACATCCCCATCCGTGCCCCGCAACACAGTGGCGGACGGTACATCAACCGCAAGGGCTACCACTCAGTGGTCCTCCAGGCCTTGGTGGACAGCTGGGGCCGTTTCCAGGACATTTATGTGGGCTGGCCTGGCAGCACCCACGACGCCCGGGTTTTACGGAACTCGGGCCTGTGCCGCCGGCTGGAGGCGGGGACCTACATCCCCCAGCGGGAGATCCCTGTGGGGGACACCACCATGCCCCTCTGCGTCATCGGAGATGCGGCATACCCCCTCCGGCCCTGGCTCATGCACCCGTACACAGGCCATCTCTCTGCCAGCCAGGAGCGCTTCAACCAGCGCCTGAACCACACACGCCAGGTGGTGGAGCGCTCATTTGGCCGCCTCAAAGGGCACTGGAGATGTCTCCTCACCCGCCTGGATGCGAGCCCCACCAACATCCCCCAGATTGTGGGTGCATGCAGCGCCCTACACAATCTGGTGGAGAGCAAGGGGGGAGGGCCTTCTTTCAGGGCTGGGCTGTGGAGGCCGGCAGGGCCGATGTGCAGCCACCCTCTGCCCCCAGTCGAAAGGTGGACCCCGAAGGGACCCGGGTCCAGGAGGCCCTGCGGGCCCACTTCGATGAGGTCGTGGGGTGAACGCTGCCAGGCCCCCCACTGCCCCGCCCCCATCCTCCACAACACTCCCTGCCCCTACGCCCACACCACGGAGCACCCAACAGCACACCCCCCCACACTTTTCCTGGACAAATACAAGCAGACACTTGTTTGTGAAATCAAACTTGTTTACTTTGAACTCTGTTCTAACTAATACTAACTACATATAGGAACTTCTAACTAACTTAAATATGAAATGTGTATGTATATATTAACAAAAAAAAACAGGGATAACAAGGAAGGGGAGAACTATTTGCATGGGGGGGGAAGGATCAGACTGTGCAAACGGGGGTCACAAATAAATAAATACAAACTATATACAAGGCTGAACAACAAAACAGTGGGGGGAATATATACAAGGGCGGGGGGGCCACGTCCTGGGCCCCACGCCCCTATAGTTCAGCACTGGGGGTGGGCGGCCGGGAGCCCCGCCTCGGCCGCAGCCCTGTCCGGGACTGGCTGGGGGCTGGGTGGACTGGTAGATACGGCCGGCAAGTGTCAACTGGCCCCAGGTCTCCCTCAGCGGAACGGCCCTCAGTGGCGGGTGGCGGGGCGATGGCGGACGGCACGGCGATGACAGGAGCAGCGGGTGGCGCAGAGGGTGGAGCATGCAGGGCAGGCGCAGCATGGCGGGCCAGGTAATCCGTTATGCGGTTAAAGGTTTTCATGTAGGCCCCCCACGCCTCTTGGCACCAGGCCAGCGCCCACTCCTGGAGGTGGAGGCGGCGTTGCTCCACCCACAGCCGCTGCTCCGCGACCTCCACCTGCTGGCGGTGGAGGGCCAGCAGCTGGGAGTCCGTCGCCGATGTCTGCTGCTGGGTCCACCGTCTTGCCCGCCATGGGGCCGGTCGGTCCTCTGCCGAGGGGCTGGCCTGGAGCAATGGCCCCGGAGGGGATTCCGGGACCACTGAAGCCTCGCCGGCGCTCTCCGGTCCTTCCGATGGTGCAGCTGCGGAACACAGGATCGGGGGAAGAAGAGTGGAGACAGGCATTAGTGTGGGCCCTGAGCCATGGCCCTTGTCCCCCCACCCCTGTGCTGCAGGTTCCCCATCCCCATCCCCAGGAGATGCTGCTGTGATGGGGTTCAAGGGTCCCCCTGCACTGCACCCCGTCCCCTGGCGGGAGTGACTCTCACTTCACTCAGCAGGGTCTGACAGGAGAGGTTTCTTAGGCAACAGATGCCCAGTTTCTCCAAGAAGTGACAGTACAGCAGTCAGAGACAGTCCTTCCAACCCGTCCTGGGGAGAAGACCCCGAGGGGTGCCCCTCTGCAGTGTAGCTTTCCCCCTCCTCAGGCTGGATGCCTTCCAGCTCTCCCTTCCCCTAGCCTCTAACTGCGGCCCCCGATTCAAACCCAGCTCGGCTCCTCCGTCCTCTTTGTTCAGGGCAGAGGTGTAACCTGCCAGTTTTAGCCCCAGGATCATCCTTTCCCCCAGGGAGCTATTCAGCTTGTTGCTCATATCTAGCCTGAGTCTCGCATTTGCACTCCCCACACTCCATCACATGCTGCTGCTGCTGCTGCTGGGTGTCCCACCCCCTTCTCCCGGGGGACCCTAGAGGTTCCGCTCCCCCCTGCCCCGGGGATGGGGCATGGCACTGTCATGCAGGGTGAGGGGGGGAAGGGGCTCATGCACTGCTGTGAGGGATATGCCACTGCTGTCCTTGGGGTCATGGCCATCTGGGCATGTGGAGGCCCTGGCCACATATCTATTACCCCCGCCCCTCAACCCCAGGGGTGTACACCGGGGGGGTACATACCTGTAGGTCCACTCCCACGGTCGGGGGACACCCAGGGGGTGGACGCCCGTCTGCTGCTCCTCGATGGAAGGAGGAGGATCTGGAGCCCTGTCTCTGTGGAGGAGGAGTCCCCCTCCTCCTCCTCCTCCTGCTCCGGTGCCCCGGGGGTGGGCTCCAGGGGGGGTCCCCGGGGTGCAGGGCTTGCCTCCGGGGTGGGCTCCGCCTCCGGGGCCTGCTGGGGCTCCTTAGCCGAGGTGTCAAGCGTGGCCAGAGGGGAGGAGTTGTGCCGGGGGCCCAGGATGTCCCTGAGCTCCCTGTAAAAGGGGCAAGTGACAGGGGCGGCCCCAGATCGGCCGGCCGCATCCCGGGCCCGGGTGTAACCCTGCCGCAGCTCCTTCACTTTACTCCGGACATGGTCCAGAGTGCGGGCAGGGTGACCCCGGGCGGCCAGGCCCTCGGCCAGCCGAGCGAACGCATCCGCGTTCCGCCTCTTGCTCCCCATTACCTGGAGCACCTCCTCCTCGCTCCAGAGCCCCAGCAGGTCACAAAGCTCGGCCTCCATCCAGGAGGGGCCCTGCTGCTGCTTCCCGGCCTGGCTCCTGCCCTGGCTCCCCTGGCTCCCCTTCGGGGGGGTTCCCTCAGGGCGCTGGGGGGGGCTGCCGGGCAGCCATGAGGTCCTTTGGGGGTCTCGGTGGCTGAAGATGAGCGTGCAGGCTAGCCACGTGTTATTGCTGCTGCCTGCACGCTCTCTCAGCTTCCTGCACAGAAAGGGAGGGGGTGGGGACCTTTAAGGGGCCGCTCCACTCGGCCACCATTGAGCTGAGGGGCTGGAGACAGCGTCTCTCAACCCCTCAGCTGATGGCCGCTATGGAGGACCCCGCAATTTCGAAGTTGTGGGACGTGCAACAACTACACGGTCCCTACTTCGATGTTGAATGTCGAAGTAGGGCGCTATTCTCATCCCCTCATGGGGTTAGTGGCTTCGACGTTTCGCCGCCTAACGTCAATGTTAACATCGAAATAGCGCCCAACACGTGTAGCCGTGACGGGCACTGTTTCGAAGTTAGTGCCGCTACTTCGAAGTAGCGTGCACGTGTAGACACGGCTAGAGATACCCTAGAGGCAGGGTGTCCAGAACACCACTCTATCCCAGAGTAGGAAGAAACAGAAATAATTAAGGCACATGCATTCAGCCAAGGGGGTACTCGTGAGAGCAGAGTGAACCCCGCCACAAGCATGAATACTTTCAGCTCTACTGAAAATCTGGCCTAAAGGAAACAGACCACTTTCATCTCCTCACCTGCAATTGTAATTAAGCAAAGCATTACCCTCAAAATGGTGTTTCAGTGCCACGCTGGAAATCACAGGGACCTTCCCCTTCTTGCACTCAAAGGTATTGTCATACGAATTCATGTATTAAAGTATCCCATAGGCTATATCTCACTACTGTCACCACAGGTTGTTTCAACACTCAGCAAGGCACGTAGCATCATGTGCTATTAGCCCTTTCACCTTCACTTTCCCTCCTCTACAAAACACAAGGCGCACACAGTTTCTTCTCAGAGTGGTAGCTATCTTAGTCTGTACCTACGAAAACAACAAGGAGGCCTGTGGCACCTTAAGGACTGACAAATTTATTTGACAAAGTGGTTTTTACTCACCACAGCTTATGCCCAAATAAATCTGTCAGTCTCTAAGGTGCCTCAGGACCCCTCATTGTTTTTAATGTTTTTCATTTGGAGCATTTGTTGTTGGGGGGCAGGAATGACATATTGCTAAACTTTAAGCTTTTGCCACAGGTGAAAATTTGAGAGAGAATGAAAATACTTACAGCATAACAGACTGAGATAACAGACAAAGGTGTTATGGCAGATTGAAATACTCTCGCTTCATAGTCTGCCACAGACCACCGGAGCTATCTATGAGACAGCAACTGAATAGCTACTAAATGTCCCATAGCATTTTCATGTACACGTTTTATTTCCCACACGCACGCCCCACACACTATCTCTTGGACTACTAATGTATTTTTAACACCAGGTACCAGATCTGTACCATTTTTCATTGCTACCTTCTACAGAAACACAAGCATTAGGTCTGACATTAGTCTCAAACAATGGAGAGTGATGAATGAAATGATTCCAGTGAGAACCCCTTAAACAGGCTATTATATTCTACTGCTGAAGGAGCTCAAATATGAAATTGTAGAACTATGAACTGTGGCATATAACCTACCACTTAAATTAGGTTCTGTACTAGATGACTGATAGTTTTTTAAAGACTCCAGAGATGATCCTGGCTGGTAAGCCGAACTTTAGTACCAGGCAAATTGGTTGAAACAATAATGAAGAACAGCATTGCCAGACAACGATAAACACAATTTGCTTGTGGAAGAGCAAATATAGCTTTGGTAAAGGGAAATCATGCCTCTCCACTCTATTAGAATTTTTTGAGGAGGCGGGTCATACAAACATGTGGACAAGGATAATCCAATGGATATAATATACTTGGACTTTAAGAAAGGCTTTGAATAGGTCTATCCCCTCAGGCTCATAAGCAAACTAAAACTGACAAGAAATAGGAGAGAAGGTTCTCTCATGGATCTCTAGCTGGTTAAAAGATAAGAAACAAAGTGTAGGAATAAATAGCTAGTATTCACAATGAAGAGTAAGGAACACTGCTGTTGCTTGCTCTGACCAGTGCTGTTCAACAAACTCATGATTTATCTGGAAAATATGAGGTGGTAGCATTTTCATATAATAAATTACTCAAGATAGGTAAGTCCAAAACTGAGTGGAAACTTTTACAAAGGAATCACACAAAATTGGGTAACTGGGCAACAAAATGACAGATGTTCAATATTGATAAAATGCAAAAGAATGCATATCGGAAAGCATAATCCTAGCTACACATACATACAAAATTATGGGGTTTAAAATTAGAGGGCACCACTCAAAAATACTTTGGCATCACTGTGTGGATAGCTCTCTAAAAATATCCTCTCAATGTGCAGCAGCAGTGGAAAAAAGCAAACAGAATGTTAGGAACCATTAGGAAAGGGATATATAATGCTATCATACTCCTGTATCATTATACTGCTTTGTAAGTCTTTGGCTCCTCTGCACCTTGAATACTGCCTGCAGTTCTGGTCACTCCAGTTCTAAAAAAGATATTAGAACTGCAAATAATATGGAGAAGGGCAACAAACTTGATATGAGAGTGGAAAAACTTCCATATGAAAAGAGATTTTAAAAAACTGGACTGATCAGCTTGGAAAAGAGATGAGCAAGAGGGGATGTGATAGAGGTCTGTAAACTAATTACTGGTGCTGAGCCAGGAGCTGAGAATGGGCAAAAAGGGACAGATCACTTGATAACCCTATTCATTCTCTCTAAAGTGCCTGACATTGACCATTGTCAGAAGATAGAATATAAGGCTAAGTGGACCATGGGGCGGACCCAGTATAGCCATTTCTATGTTGAGATCTTCAGTATTGCAATGCTGAAGGATCTCATCCTGCAAACCTGAAAGGAAAAATCATTTACTTCTCTGACACTTTTATGAGCTATAAAGGAACTTTGTCTAGTTGCTTCTGAATCTGTGTTTTTAAGGGCAGCAACCTGGGGAATAGAAATCCTGCTTAGCTTTCCTTTATGAGGAAAACTAAGAAATGCACCGACATGGCAAGTGGTCAGACTGAGAAGCTGAATAACCTTTTTAGGCTTTATGTGGCCCACACAATCAATGAAGTGGCATCTGGACACAAAGGCAAATTATGCTGCAGTTTGCTAAACCATTTAATCACTGTCACAGGGTAGTAGTGGTCTTTCAAGAAGGAGCAGCACCACTGCACCTTGTACCTGGTCAGCTGACTCATCTTAGATCTGGTGAGAGAAAGTTCTCAGAAGTCCTAGAAAGAGAGGCAAAATAAAAATAACCTTACATGTAAAGGGGAAAAATAATGTCCTTGGATTTGCCCAGGATGAGTAGAGGAACTGTTTTGTTTTGTTTGGTTTTTTAATTCAAGTTTGGACACAAAGCTGCCTAAAAGAGACTGAATGGGTGTGTCTACACTATCCAGCTACTTTGAAGTAGCCAGCACAATGTTGAAATAGCATGCGTTGCGTCTACACGCGCCATGTGCTATTTCAATGTTGAATCGACGTTAGGCGGTGAGACGTCGAAATCGCTATTCCCATCTGAAGATGGGAATAGCGCCCTACTTCGACATTCAACGTCAAAGTAGGGCATGTGTAGACGATCCGCATCCCGCTACGTTGAAATAGCAGGGTGCTCCATGGCAGCTCTATGGTCACCGCGTGCAGCAGCCCTTAGCCCAGGACTTCTGGCTGCTGCTGCTGCAGCTGGGGGTCCATGCTGCATGCACAGGGTCTGCAACTGGTTGTCGGCTCTGTGGATCTCGTTCTGTGCAGTGCAAGTGTGTCTGGGAGAGGCCCTTTAAGGGAGCGGCTTGGGGCTTTGCTGGCCCCCTATTTCGACGGGGAGCACTTGTGTGTGTGGACACTCTGCATTTCCTTCCAGGGCGGCTCCTTTCGATGTTCCCCATTGCTACTTTGATGTGGAATGTCAACAGCACCAGCCCTGGAGGATGTGTAGACGATACACGTCAAAGTAGCCTATTTTGATGTCCTTACTTCGAAATAGGCTACTTCAGCGTAGTGTGCTAGTGTAGACGTAGCCAATGTGTGGCAAGGAGTTCTTAGCCAGCTCAGCAGAATCCGTGCCTAGTTAGTCACATTACACATATGACCTGGATTATAATTTATCGCCTACTATTATACACGTACTGTGAGATACGGTACAGCAAGCCAGAATACAAGATGATTTGAAATAGTTCTACGACTGTTCATATTTGAAGCTATTAAAACTGTGTTAAGACAGTCCAATTGTAAGACGTCAGGATGTAAACTGTGATCATCCCGCAGGCATTTTTCACTTCATACATCATGCACAGCTAGAACTTCAACCTTCTCACCTTGACATCAAGGGTGCAATAGGAGGAGGCCTTTAGCTTTGTGCTTTCCAACATGGATGTAAGTAGCATGGGGCTGCCTCCTTCAAGTAGCATTTTACATAGCTAAAGGCAGGTTACAGGATTGCCCAATGATCTGATGCAGCATAGGAATGTAGGACATTTTAAACTTCTTTTCTCAAGACTGGTCCTAACACAAATAACAACATGGAGCCTCTCAGTCCAGACTCTAAACAGGTGTGGGAAAGGAAGGCATTTTTCAGGTCTTGAATTGTATCAAATAAATGAAAATCCTCTTCATGTCAATCTGCTTTTATGTGTAGTTTATCAAGTTCTCTGTCCCGTTCCTTCCCATGCCCTTTCAGCACTACAGATAGTGTGTTATGTGTCGCTACGGGCATCGGCAAGGTAGTTGACAGATGAAGTGAAAGCCTGACCCACCATGGAAAATCTTGCGTATTGTTTATCTAGTGATCATGATTAAATCTCTATGTTTGGAGGAAAAAGCTCCTACATATTCTGTTAAAATCTGAAAGCAGATTAATTAGGGTTACCACGTGAACTTTCAAAAAAGAGGACACCCCTGAGAAGGAGTGTATTTGTATTAGTATCTCCCAACTCATTCTGTGTTAATGTACCATAGTATATATACACAGCACATTACTACAACATGAGGTGGTAGATATTGATACAAATACATTCCCTCTCAGGGATGTCCTCTCTTTTGAAAGTCCGCATATGGCACCCCTAGGTAAACAGGAGTTCATTGCTTTTAATTTCTATTTGCCTAGAGTTTTTATCCTTCTAAAGGAGGTGCCAGAACATCTCTAAGGCTATGTCTAAACTGCAAGGTTTTGTTAACAAAATGGCCATTTTGTCAATAGTACCCATGGACAATCCTGACTGCCAAGCGTGCTCTGCTTAGGGTAAGTTGACAGAACACTGTGCTTTTGCCAACAGCCGCATCCCGAGTGCCACAAGGAAGAACAGCACTGTCAGCAGAGACCTGCCAGTACAACATCAGTCTGGATGTTCCAGGAGGGGGCCTTCCATCAACAGAAAAGGCCTCCAGGGTGCCATGCAGGTGCCCCAGCAGACACCTTGTCCGCAGCAATCAGTGCTCTATGGTTCCTGGCCCTGGCCCTTCTTAAAGCCACAGAGAGCCCAGGAGATCCTGTGGCAGGAAGCTGAGAGCATGGGAGCAGCTGGGCAATATGCTTGACTCCCGCACACCTTCATGGCCTCACCTTCTCCTCTCAGAGGAGCCATGGCAGAGCCACAGACCCCTCGAGACTCCACTGGGCCCTTGAGGGAGCAGCCTAAGGGGTCCCAGGATCCTCCCCAGGGGTCCAAATATCATGTTACCTCCTGGAGCAAGGCAGAAGTCCACACCCAGCTGGATTTGTGGGCTGAGAAGGAAACCCTACAGGACCCCAAGGCCCACCGCAGAAATGTGGACATTTACCATAAAATGGCTGACACCCTGGTCGAACGGGGCCACCCCTGCTGCGCCCTGGAACAGGGCAGAGCCAAAGTAAAAGAACTAAGGAGGGGGAATGTTCAGGCCCAGCACGCTGTTGAATGCTTGAGGACAGGATCACCATCATGACCCTATTACTAGGAGCTGCCCAGCATGCTGGTAGGGCACATCACCCCCTTGCCTGAGCCTTGATACCCAGCTTGAGCCCCCCACCCCCCGCAGCAGGAGCCCCTGGAGGAGGAGGAGGCAGCCTAGCCCCAGCCCCTACTGGAGCTGGACTCAAAGACCAGAGGCCTCGTCATCACCCTAGACCCGGTCCCCAACTGCCATGCCATGTCCTGGGCATTGCAAGGGTCCCTCTGGTGAGTACCCTGTGCATAACACACCCCACAGCATGCAGTGTGGGCACAGATGGGGTGTGCTGTGAGCATCATTCAGCCAGCTTGGGTAGAAACCATTGCAGTGGTAGCATGCACCACCTGGACCCAGCAGACAGCCCCTGGACATAGGCGGCATCCTGCTGCTAGGCTCATGGAAGGCCAGACGAGCCTCGAGCCTGGTGTGGGGGTGCTCCCAGGATTCGCCATGGCTGAAAGAAGGCTAGCCACAAGGGCACTGGCCTGACCCCAGACACACCGAGTAGTGAGGCACCCGTCACGTGGACATGCCTGCAGGTGAGAGGCAGCACTCGCTCCCATGGGCAGCACTGTGAGCCACTGGTGTGTGTATGGGGTCCAGGTAGGACTAGGCATCTCCCAGCCCACCCGCCACCCACAGAGGAACCCCTTTATGGCTAGACACCCACCTTACCTGCTAGTCCATCAAGCAGGGGTGGGAGGGGCACAGTGGTCAGCACGGTCCCGGAGGCACTGCGAAGCACAGGCCACACATAGGTTTGCTCCCAGGACATCCCTGTCCCTGGTCCTGCTCATGGTGTGGTGGGGAGATGGCTTAGGGGCTGTGTTACATGAATGATTCACTCCAGGGCATGGATTGGGAGGTGAGTCCTGTCAATGGCCCCACTGCAGCTCAGGAACCCCAGGGCAGCAAATCCAGCCATGACTTCATCAAGGTCCCCCAGATGGCTAACCCTGCACAGCAGGATCATACTGATGGCCATCATGATCCACAGAGGGGGGCAACTGAACACACACGACAGCGACTGAGGGAGGGAGTACCCCTTCTCATCTCCTCCCCCAAGGTCTCCGGGACCCATCCCTGTGAGGCTGCCCCTCCCAGCAGCAAGGCTGGGCGAGGGTGGGATGTCATGGGCCCCTGGGGATGGGGCTTCCCCGTCTGCCCCCCCACCCCTCAACTCCCCTTTCTGAGGGTCCCCCCTTGGTGGGACACCCACTCCTGGGCAGGGACTGCAACCAGAAACTGTGTTACCTCCATGAGAAGGGCCCTGACAGTGGACTTCCCCATACTGAACAGGCTGCCCACTGGGTGTCGAGCTTCCAGAGGGAAATTGCAACCCGCTTCTCCACAGGGATGGAGGGCTGTAGCTGGGTGTCTTGTTTCTGGAGGGTGGGGGCGAGCCAGGCACAGAGCTCCAGGAAGGAGTCCTTCCACTTGAGAAGGTTTTGGAGCCACTGCTGGTTGTCCCACCATGGGCAGCACTGTGAGCCACCAGTGTGTGTATGGGGTCTGGGTAGGACTGGCTCCAAAACAGTCACTATGATCAGCTGGTCCCACCAGTCCAAACTGGTGCTGTGCCTCCAGAGCTGCCTGTGCACTAAGGAGGAGATACAGGTGTGTGAGTTCTGCAGCCAGGGGGCCATCCTGGAAGGTGCTCTCAGGGTCGCCCTCTTTGAGGAACAGGAAGGCAGCTGCCAGAAAGTTCAGCACCAGCTGCTGCATGTCAGGGTGGGGCTGTCCCAAACCCTGGGGCAGCTCTGGTGGCATGGCACCCAGGGACTGGCTGTGCTGCCCACAAATGCAAGGCAAGCCCAGTGGGTGCTTGGAGAGCTCCGCTGTCTCTTGCAGCAGTAGGTGAGCCCACAGCAGGGTCAGGGACTGGCTGTCTGGAGGAGTCCCTTTAAATACCTGTCTCCTCAGGACTCTGGCATCGATTCCTGGACAGAAGGGGTGACCTGCAACCCTGGCTGATGTTGTTCTGGGTAGCGGTTTTGTCAAGAGAGTGGCCAGGTTCTCTGGCCACTCTGTCAACAGAGCAGATGCTCTCCATGTGCCTTGCTGTCTGGACACGCTCTGTCCGCAGAAGTTTTGTCGCAAGATACCTTCCAATACAAACTTCAGCCGACAAATCCCTGCAATATAGGCATAGCCCAAATGTTACTGCCATTGCTGGATGTGGTTAATGACATATTCCATGGTGGGCTGCTTTTCCCAATGTAAGACAAACTTGTGGGAGATGTACTTGATTAGAACTGAGGGAAAGGTGTGAAGAGAGATTCATAGCATGAAAAGATGTGCAAGCAGCATCTTCAGTTTCAGGTCCATCTGGAGAGTAATACTGAGTGGGATGTTAATGAAGCAAGTGGCTGGGCTCACAATTTCTAATCTATGTGAATGACTTTAGCACCAGAACTGCTGTAAATCTGTTGCATTTACCCTTGACAAATGACTAGTTTCAGGAAAATATCTAAAATTAAAATGTCCTGAGTGGGGTAAATAATGTTCTTAGGTTACCAGATGAGCAAAAGAAAAGGTGACAAGCAGAAAACCTGATGGAGACAGAAAAATACAAGCCATTGATAAAAGCATGCAGTTTTCACTGAGCATGGTGTTCATGCCTTGGGGATTCCTAGTATCTAACAACAATGAGAACCAGTACATTTAAATCAGTTTCCTTTCCCCATAAGTGTCCCCCAAAGAAACCCTGGGAAAGTCTGCCAGAAATCTAGACTGAGGCACGAATAGCGGCTTTCTGTGTTCCATTCTGAATTACAGACTTTGCTCCTATTTTTTCTGCAGAATTCCAGTTGTCCTTCCACAAAGCCAGGGACCTAGGCAATAACTTAATTCTGTGGGAGCTGATAACCTGATGGAAGTGACATAAGGACTGGCAGTCACCAGAAAAAGGGTGACAGTCACTGTTCTCTCCCCAGCCTGCCACTGTTAATTTTTATTACTGGCTGAATAATTCTTCATGTGAAAAGAAGCCATTTATAGCTGTCCACTTCCACAACTTCCCTCATTTGCTATAAATAGCACATGGAGGCATTTTGAGTGCATGGAGGCTGTCTGGCACACATTTCAAGGGCATATTCTCAGGGTGATATGAAAACTCTTAGAAACACAGCTCCACATCGCCATCCATGGGTTGTGCAATGTCAGACTTGTATTCCATTGGGCTACGAGTACATGTACCCTTTGGTAAGACAACCTGTATGAAAATGACAAGCTCAAGTTGGATCTGAAGTTAGAGAAACCATCATGCCAGCCATTTATAGCTCAGTAAGGTTCATCACTATCATATAAGAGAGAGAGGGAATTCTTCATTATCAAAACACCTGCTGAATTTGGCTTCAGTTAAACAGTAGATAATCAATAACCATGTGTCAATGTTACCAGATGTGCTTTTCTGTACAAAAACAAGAGGAATGGGTACTCAGACAGCTCCTGCCCCTCTTTCACAGCCAGTCCCATGGCTGGGGCTGCTGAGGTGCCAGGACTCAGTACTGGTAAGTACTGGCAGAAAAAAAAAGCCCTGGTTATCAGAAGAGTTCTGCTGACTCAGAGAAATAAACCTCTTTACCTAGATTCTAGTCACAAGTCCACTCATTTTAGATTTTAATTTGTTCTTGCATAGGACCAGTTTCAGGCACAAAACCACATAGGCTATGCCTGCACTACAGAGTTTTGTCGACAAAACTGCAGTTTTGTTGACAAAACTCAGAGAATCTGCGCACAAAATGCATGTTACTGACTGAAACTTTTAACAAAAAGGCTGTGTAGACACTCCGGGGCCCTTTTGTCAACCGAGAAGATCAAAAGATGATCCGCTTTTATGTGTAGATGCGATCTGTTGACAGAAGTTTTGTGGGAACATCTCTTCCGACAGTAGCTTCTGTTGACAGATGCTTCTAGTGTAGACGTAGCCATAAAGAGTGAAGTTAGAGAAAACATTGTGAAAATGTGCTCCCTGGCCATTATCCCTATACTGTCTGAGAAATCTAGATCAACCTGACCTTTCTTGGAGGTCTCAGAGTCTCGTGAATCCATTGTTTTGCCTCCTGAGCACAAAGTTAAATGATTCCTCCTGTGAGAAATGCACGACCAATGCAACAAAAGGAAGTATCAATCAGATATAGATTGGGTTGTTTGATCATTCCCAAGAGCAGCAGTGAAAAGTGGAATAAGAATCCAGTCAGAACCACGACCAGACAGAATATAAAGGGTTGGGGTTAATGTGTAAAGAAGCTTAGTGGTCTACTTTAGAGACTGCCTGGCTCTTGGACCTCTCCTACAAAGTTCATATCAGGACATTCTGAGTGCCTGGTACTCAACTCTGGGATTCATTGCCCTCACCGGTGGAACAGAGTCTGTGATACTACTCTCCAGGGCTACGTCCACACATGAAGCCTACATCGAAATAGCTTATTTCGATGAATAACATCTACACGTACTCCAGGGCTGGCAACGTCGACATTCAACTTCGACGTTGCGCAGCACCACATCGAAATAGGCGCTGCGAGGGAACGTCTACATGCCAAAGTAGCACACATCGAAATAGGGATGCCAGGCACAGCTGCAGACAGGGTCACAGGGCGGACTAGCGCTTCCGGGGCAACAGCTAGCTGCTCTCTTAAAGGGCCCCTCCCAGACACATTCAGCCTGCACAGCACGCAGTCTGAGGAGCCATAGGCACACAGACCCCGGGCGACGCAGGCATGGACCCCCAGCAGCAGCAGCAGCAGGAGCCAGAGGTCCACCCAGCCCTCCCGGCAGGAGCAAGGCTCGCCCTAATCCATGCCATGTGGGAGGCAGCTGAGCACCTCCTTGCTACACCAGAGGAGGAGCTGCCCCCAGGGCAGCAGGGCTCAACCCCCAACCCTGCAGCACCCAGCCCCTCCCCTGCCTCACACGCCGGCGGCTGTGGAGCTACCCCACCAGCACCGACTGGTGGGCGCGGCTGGTGCTTGAGGAGTGGGACGACGACCGCTGGTTCAGGAACTTCAGGATGAGCCGGCAGACATTTATGGAGCTGTGCCAGTGGCTCACCCCCGCACTCAGGCACCAGGACACGGCCATGCGGCGTGCCCTCACAGTGCAGAAACAGGTCGGCATCGCTGTCTGGAAGCTGGCCACTCCGGACAGCTACCGATCATGGGACAGCAGTTTGGTGTCGGCAAGGCCACCGTCGGGGCTGTCCTCATGGAGGTAAGAGGACCCACGGGGGGAGGGCAGGGCAGGGGAGCGGGGCCCGGGCAGAGGACGGCAGGGGAGGGGAGGGCAGGGCAGGGGAGGGCAGGGCAGAGGAGGGCAGAGGAGGGAAGGGCAGGGCAGGGCCAAGCACACCCTGCTCACCCCTCATTGGTGCTCTCCCATGTGCTTTCCCTGCAGGTTGTGCGTGCCATCAACGCCATGCTCCTGCACAGGCTCGTGAGGCTGGGGGACCCAGATGCCACCATCGCGGGCTTTGCCACCCTGGGCTTCCCCAATTGCTTCGGGGCTCTGGATGGGACTCACATCCCCATCCGCGCCCCGCATCACAGTGGAGGATGCTACATCAATCGCAAGGGCTACCATTCTGTGGTCCTCCAGGCCTTGGTGGACAGCCGGGGCCGTTTCCAGGACATTTATGTGGGCTGGCCTGGCAGCACCCACGACGCCCGGGTTTTCCGGAACTCGGGCCTGTGCCGCCGGCTGGAGGCGGGGACCTACATCCCCCAGCGGGAGATCCCTGTGGGGGACACCACCATGCCCCTCTGCGTCATCGCGGATGTGGCACACCCCCTCCGGCCCTGGCTCATGCACCCGTACACGGGCCATCTCTCCGCTAGCCAGGAGTGCTTCAACCAGTGCCTGAACCACGCACGCCAGGTGGTGGAGCGCTCATTTGGCTGCCTGAAAGGACGCTGGAGATGTCTCCTGACCCGCCTGGATGCGGGCCCCAGCAACATCCCCCTGATTGTGGGTGCCTGCTGCACCCTGCACAATTTGGTGGAGAGCAAGGGGGAGGCCTTTTTTCACGGCTGGGCTGTGGAGGCCGGCAGGGCCAACGTGCAGCCACCCGCTGCCCCCAGTCGCCAGGTGGACCCTGAAGGGACCCGGGTCCGGGAGGCCCTACGGGCCCACTTTGATGATGAGGCCGTGGGGTGAACTCTGCCAGGCCCCCCACTGCCCACCCCTTCCTCCACAACACTCCCTGCCCCAACGCCCACACCATGGAGCACCCAACCGCACCCGCCCCCCACTTTTCCTGGACAAATGACAGCACGCACTTGTGGCTGAACTTAAGCTGGTTTTTCTTTGAGAACTTTGTTTTTTTGGAACTAGAATTAAAACAAGAACAAACTATATACAAGATGTGTGTAACAAAACTAATGTGTACAAAGAAAACAATAGTAATAAAAAAGTTTGTTCACTAAAAAGAAAACCAGGGATGATAAAGGGGAGAACTATTTACATGGGGGGGGACGGGGCAAAGGGGGGCACAAAAAAAGAGAACTACAACTGTCCATCATAGTCCTTTTTTAAACATCAACTATATACAAGGGGGGGGCCACGTCCCGGTCCCCATGCCCCTAAAGTCTGGCACTGGGGGTGGGCGGTTGGGAGCCCCGCTGCGGCCACAGCCCTGTCCGGGGCTGGCTGGGGGCGGGGCGGACCGGAAGATATGCCCGGCGAGTCTCAGCTGGCTCCAGGGGTCCCTCAGTGGTCCGGCCCTCGCTGGTGGATGGCGGGGCGACAGCGGACGGGACGGCGACGAGCAGAGCAGCAGGTGGTGCTGCGGGTGGAGCAGTCAGGGCGGGCGCTGTGGCGGCCGGCGTGGCATGGGGGGCCAGGTAGTCCACAAGGTGGTTGAAAGTGTCCATGTAGGCCCCCCATGCCTCTTGGCGCCAGGCCAGCGTCTGCTCCTGCAGTTCGAGGCGGCGTTGCTCCACACGCAGGCGCTGCTCTGCCACCTCCAGCTGCCGACGGTGGATGGCCAGCAGCTGGGGGTCCATCGCCGTCGGCTGGTGGTGGTGCGGGGTCCACTGTCTAGCCCACCGTGGGGCCGGTTGGTCCTCCGCCGAGGGGCTTGCCTGGAGCGATGGCCCCAGAGGGGTCTCTGGGACCACTGATGCCTCGCCGGCACTGTCTTCCAGCCCTTCCGATGGTGCAGCTGCGGGACACAGGAGAGGAGGGGGGGAAGAAGAATGGAGACAGGCATTAGTGTGGGCCCCAAGCCGTGGCCTTTGTCCCCCCAGCCCTGTGCTGCAGTTTCCCCATCCCTGTCCCCGGGAGATGCTGCTGTGATGGATGGGGTTCAGGGGTCCTCCTGCACTGCACCCCGTCCCCTGGTGGGAGCGACTCTCACTTCACTCCACAGGGTCTGACAGGAGAGGTTTCTTAGGCCACAGATGCCCAGTTTCTCCCAAGAGTGACAGCACCAGCTGTCAGAAGAGACAGTCCTTCCAACCCGTCCTGGGGAGAAGACCCCAAGGGGTGTCCCTCTGGGATGTAGCTTTCCCCCTCCTCAGGCTGGCTGCCTTCCAGCTCTCCCTTCCCCTAGCCTCTACCTGCGGCCCCCGCACCCCCCCCCCGATTCAAAGCCAGCTCGGCTCCTCCCTCCTCTTTGTTCAGGGCAGAGGTGTCACCTGCCAGCTGTAGCCCCAGGATCATCCTTTGCCCCTGGGAGCTATTCGGCTCTTGTTGCTCATATCTAGCCTGAGTCTCCCTTTTGCACTCCTCCCACTCCATCACATGCTGCTGCTGCTGCTGTTGCTTATGCGGGGTGTCCCACCCCCTCCTCCCGGGGGCCCCTCGAGGTTCCGCTCCCCCCTGGCCCGGGGATGGGGCATGGCACTGTCGTGCGGGGTGGGCGGGGGCAGGGGCTGATGCACTGCTGTGAGGGACATGGCCCTGGTGTCCTTGGGGCCATAGCCATGTGAGCATGTGGGGGGCCCTGGATACATATCTATTACCCCCGCCCCTCAAGCCCAGGGGTGTACACCAGAGGGGGGTACATACCTGTCGGTCCACTCCCACGGTCCGGAGATCCCCGGGGGGCGGAGGCCCGGCTGCTGCTCCGGGATGTCAGGAGGAGGATCTGCAGCCCGGATTCTGCGGAGGAGGAGCCTCCCTCCTCCTCCTCCTCCTCCTCCTGCCGCGATGGCCCGGGGGTGGGCTCCGGGGGGGGCCCCCGGGGTGCGGGGCTTACCTCCGGGGTGGACTCCGGCTGAAGGGCCTGTTGGGGCTCGTCGGCCGAAGTATCAAGGGTGGCTGGAGGGGAGGAGGTGTGCCGGGGGCCCAGGATGTCCCTGAGCTCCCTGTAAAAGCGGCAAGTGACGGGGGTGGCCCCAGATCGGCTGGCCGCATCCCGGGCCTGGGCGTAACCCTGCCGCAGCTCCTTCACTTTACTCCTGACATGATCAGGAGTGCGGGCAGCGTGACCCCGGGCAGCCAGGCCCTCAGCCAGCCGAGCGAACGCATCCGCGTTCCGCCTCTTGCTCCCCATTACCTGGAGCACCTCCTCCTCGCTCCAGAGCCCCAGCAGGTCACAAAGCTCAGCCTCCATCCAGGAGGGGCCCCGCTGCCGCTTCCCAGCCTGGCTGCCCGCCTGGCTGGGCTGGCTGCCCTGGCTCCCCTTGGGGAGGGTCCCCTGGGGTCGCTGGGTGGGCTGCCGGGCGGCCATTGAGGGTCCTGTGGCTGCTGAGGGACGTGCAGGTTGGCCGCGTGTCTGAGCGGCTGCCTGCACGTTCCCTCAGCTTCCTGCACAGGAAGGGAGGGGGAGGGGACCTTTAAGGGGCCGCTCCACGTGGCCACCATTGAGCTGAGGGGCTGGAGAGAGCGTCTCTCAACCCCTCAGCTGATGGCCGCCATGGAGGACCCCACAATTTCGACGTTGCGGGACGCGCAACGACTACACGGTCCCGTAGTAGGGCACTATTCCTATCTCCTGATGAGGATAGCGGCTTCGATGTCTCACCGCCTAACGTTGATGTTAACATCAAAATAGCGCCCAACATGTGTAGCCATGACGGGCGCTATTTTGAAGTTAGTGCCGCTACTTCGAAGTAGCGTGCATGTGTAGACATGGCTCAGGACTGTCACTTTAAGGAGATTAATGTGCATCCACTTATTTTGCAACCCTGCAAGTAAATATGGCTTATCTGAAAGAACTCCTTAGTCCTTCCACTTTGAACTGAAGAGTCAGAGGAAATAAGCTCTTCTGGACAGATTTTATTCACTGTCTTCACCAGTTGTTTCACCTCACCAGGACATACTACTGAGTGAGAGTTCCAGAGAAAGCATTCTAAGACACAAGCTGCTTATTTAACATGTACAGTACATAAACTTAGAAAAGGACCTTGAAACAAACTAAACAGAGTGAACAATGGTATGGGTTGGGATAAATCTCATTGAATGATGGTTGTAGAATCTACTGCTCATTCAAGACAGATGTAAGGAACAATAGGAGGGCTCTGGTTAGAACAAGAGCACCTTTTGAAACTGCTCAGGAATCTGAACTGTGGGTGAAGGGTTTTCACTGCATATTTGATGGTATGTGTGGGGAGGACAGTGAGAGAGAAGCTGCACAAAGCCATGGATGCAGCCAGAATAAGCACTGGGAATGTGACCTTGAGAAAGGCCTAGAGAGAGTTTTAACCGGTGCACTGGTTTGAAAGGGGGTTTAATCTGTGAGCAAAGAAAACTATTTCCTGATGGTTGATTCATGCCATGTTCCGATAAGGAGGACTTTGTATATTCTTAATAAATGAATAAGTCCACATCAGAGAAGCACTTGCCCCTGTTATCAATTTCTCTTCTGAAAGGGAACACCACACTAGATATGATTTTGGCTAATAGCTCAGGGCACAAAAGGAGACAACGATAACAAACCTAGTCAGACTGCAAGTGATCTTCTTAAAAGATTTACCTTGTGCGTAGCTAGAATGAATCAGAACTATCTTAGGTAGCTTCTACACTCCAACTGCATGATAATGAGGCCATTCGAATCAGGCTAATAAGGTGCTTACATGCATATTCAGCACCTCATTAGCATAACAGCAGCCATGCGAATTCTGAAATGCAGACTGGCAGTGTAGCTGCAGCATCTTTGAAATAAGTGCCCCACTTTGACATTTCCTTATTCTCAATTAGTTCTGTGGGAGTAAGGGCATGTCAAAGCGGGGCACTTATTTTGAAGCTGCCCCCATCCACACCCTCAATCTGTAGTTTGAAGTCTGCACTTCAAAATTCACACCACCACTATTATGCTAATGAGGCACTAAACATGCTTGTCAGTGCCTTATCAGCCTGCTTCGAACGGCCTCGTTACCATGCCCCTTCCGACAGGAGGGGGTGAGTGTAGAAGCAGACGTAGGTTTCAAGAGAACACCTCCTATCTTTCTATTGCCTCTCTTGCCCAGGTCTCATCTGTCTGCTCTCAGCTACTTTCCTTGTGCATGACTCATCCTAACCATACTGCTTCAGTCTGTTTATTTTACCTGTCTTACAATCATACCACCCTCTTCTCTGCGCAGCAGTTCTCCACGTAGTCTGCCATCACCACCTTCTGAGTCCCAGCTGTCTTCAGGACTGGATTCGCTGCTATGGATAAGGGGTTTCAGCCCCTGTTTTTCTTTTACAATTTAGAAAGTTCTTTCATAGGTGTCAGCTCACAGAATTAATTCCTCCACCCACTGTTGCATCTCATCACCTCAAATTAGCTTCCTCCTCCAACATCTGAAGGGGATGGTCTGGGACCAGTGTTGTCTGCTCTTAAAAACAGACAGCATATATAACTCTCAATTCATTCTTACCATTAAAGCTATTTTATATTAAAATGAATCGTGGGTGGATTAAAACAAACCCACCATCAGAGTTCATCGCCAACCCCAACTAGTTAGCTCAGGAATTTATTGAGGAGATGGGCTGGACTAGTTTGGAGACAGTGGCTTTTAAATTGGGTTGAATCCTTTAACTGAAACTGGTGCAGTTTGTTAATTAAGGGCTCTATTGTACCTTCCAGGCACAGTCCTGCCTTTGGGGTGGTCGCCCAGGAAGTATTTTTTCTGACAGGACCAATTCCTTCTGCAGCTCCTGGGCGACAGGCTCTTGAAAGGTGCGCAGAATTCTCTCCTCCAAACCCTGCCAGCTGTCAGAGACTGATAGGGAAGAAAGTTTAGGGGATGATTCTGTTTCCCCCCTAAGACTTTGAAGCAGCTAGCAGTGCTAACCAGGAGCCATCAGTAGGACAGCTGAGGGTATAAGGTACCAGTAGCTGTCCTATTGCATACAAAATGCTAGAGAAAATGAGTACAGCTAACTCTAGTTAAGGACCAGTGCTTTTTTTGTCCTGGTACTTGCCAGTACTGAGTACCAGCACCTTGGCAACCCCAGCCACGGGACTGGATCGGGTGGGTGGGGGGCAAGGAGCCAGGTGAATACTGGATCTTCTCTCTTTTTTTTTCTTTTAAAAAAAAAAGCTCTGTTAAGAACAAATGGAGAATCTAGTGTATTTGGGGAAGGAGAATGAAAGAGCAGTGAAAAAGTGTGTGATGACTACAGCCATTATCTACTATATATTTTAGAGACCTTGAATGTATCATCAAGAACTCCTCCTAAGCCGTAAGAGCTAGAATCACCAAATCAGGTATGCAGCTACCTGTTATCGTAATTAAAAGCAAGGTAAGGGTTTGGCTGTGCCAAGAAAATGGGACATCCTTGAAATGGGATTGCTTCTCAAAGAGCAAACAGAAAATAGACAATCACTAAATCAAGTACAGTCCTCAAAACTGACCTGGCTGAGCAAATGTTGAAAGAGACTGAACCAAGATGAGCCACAAAAATAGGATGAATGTGAAATAGGACTGCATCTCAATAAGCCTTACAGAAAAGGGATACAACAGAGAAATTTGGTATAGTTCTTTGTTTTGACTCAGCTAAATCAGTGCATGAAGTTTGAAAAGCAGAAGACAGTGTCATGGGAAACCAAACTGTCGACAGTCCTCTTTTGTTTGTTAAAACAGAGAATGATAAGTGTTCATAGGGGATGAAGAAAAACATATTTGATGGAATTCCCATTTTAAAACAATTAAATATATTTTAACACTCTTTAAGAAATCTGAAATAAAAATCAACTTCATGAAAATAGCATTCTTTTTGAAAAATGCAGTCATTTAAATAAATGTACATGTACATTTTCCTGTCCAAAAACCCCAGAAACCTTAACTGAGTTAAGGACTGGACCAATGCCAGGTATAGCTACCAGTTCAGAATAAAAGAATTGGTGGTGGGTGGGTGGCTAGATTGCTCACAAGGGAGAAAGGATAGCTCAGAGGCTTGAGCAGTGGCCTACTAAACCCAGGGCTGTGAATTCAATCCATGAGGGGGTCATTTAGGCATCTGGGGGGTGGTGCTTGGTCCTGCTGTGAGTGCAGGGGACTGCATTCAATGACGTGTCAAGTTCTATGAGATAGGTATATCTCCATATATCTTTTTGTTTGTTCACAAAGCTCTGACATGGGCAACTGATGAGGCTAAGATACACCTAGGGACAATACTCCCAGGGCGCTATTTGATATCATCAACTCCAATCGGAAATAATTGTGGGTGAGAACAAAGTGACAGAGGTCAGACACCAGATTGGCTGTGGTGACATCAGGGATGGTATTCCTGATCGCTTGTAATCCATCTTCATGTGGAATACATCTTCATGTGGAATATTAGTGTACAGAGCCTCTACATCCATGGTGGCAAGGATGGTGTTGTCAGGAAGTTATTCAATGTTTTGTAATTTCCTCAGGAAGTCAGTGGCATCTCGGAGATAGCTGGGAGTGTCTGACCTCTGTAACTTTTTTCTCACCCACAATTATTTCCAATTTGGGGACAATTTATAACTCCAGATTAGTGGAACTGCTATGGGCACCCGCATGGCCCCACAATATGCTAATATATTTATGGCTGACCTGGAACAACGATTCCTCAGCTCTTGTCCCCTATTATCCCTCCTTTGCTTACGGTACATCTATGACATCTTTATGTTTTGGACCCATGGTATAGAGACTCTAGAAAAGTTCCACAAAGACTTGAACAATCTGCACCCCACCATCAACTTATGCCTCGACTACTCCACACGAGAGATATATTTCCTGGACACTACAGTACAAATCAAGGATGGCTTGATCGGTACCACACTCTACCAGAAACCACTGACTGCTATACTTACCTACACGCTTCTAGCTTCCATTCTCCACACACAACTAGATCCATTGTTTACAGTCAAGCTCTTAGGTGCAACTGCATTTGCTCTGATCTTAGTGACAGAGACCGAAAACTACAAGATTTCTACCAAATATTCATAAACCTGAATTACCCACCAGGAGAAATAAAAAAATAAATTGACAGGGCCAGACAAACACCCTAAGACCAGCTACTTCAAGATAGGCCCAAAAAAGCCAAAAACAGAACATCACTAGTTATTACCTACAGCCTCCAACTCAAACCAATGCAATGCATTATTGGAGACCTACAATCTATCCTCAATCAGAATGCCACATTCCAGAAGGCCCTAGGTAACAGGCCTGTTCTCTCTTACAGACAACCTCCCAACCTTATGAGGATTCTCACCAACAACTACAGACTATACCACAAGAATACTAATCCTGGAACATTTCCTTGCAACAAGCCCCGTTGCCAACTTTGTCCATTTACCTATTCTGGAGACACCATTACTGGACCCAACCAGGTTATTCACAGAATCACAGGCACATTCTCATGTTCCTCAGCTAACATCACATATGCCATCATGCTCCAGCAATGCCCACATGCTTTGTATATTGGACAGACTTCAAACTCTCTTAGACAAAGAATTAATGGGCATGAAAAAGACATAAAAACACTCCTGATTCACAAACCCACCCGCCAGCACTTTAATGGAGTGGGCCATTCTGTTAACAACCTGAAAGTCAGTGTTTTACTGAAAAGGAATTTTCACAGCCATTTGGAAAGAGAGGTTGTTGAACTCTCTTTTATATTCAAATTCAACACATTAACATGTGGTTTGGACCAGGATGGCAATTATCTGTGTCATTATAAGGACTCTTTTACATAATTTGCTTTAGCTAATTCTTGACTTCTCCCCACTCCTTCTGCCCCTCTGCTCTCTGATTTGCTCGCCTTGATAATAATTTTTCTGATTTGTTCTCTGTGCCTTTAATAATGAGTCTGTTCTGGTATGGCTATGATCTGAAGAAGTGGATTTGTCTCATGAAAGCTCATCACCTAATAAATTATTTGGTTAGTCTTTGAAGTGCTATGGACTGCTTTTTCGTTTTGATAGCATATAGACTAGCTCGGCTATCTCTCTGTTACTGAATGACAATAGCTGTGTTGTTCAATTGCCAGTGTAGACAAAACCTAAGACACGGGTGGAGAAAACACAGCCCAAAGGCTGAATCTGGCCCACCAACACACTGGATACAGCTCAAGGTCCAGCAGGAGCCTCATTCAGACTCCCTGCCTGCCCCTGCTTGTTGTTCAGATAGACCCAGCTGTGGGGGCTATGTGCTTTACCGAGAGCCACCGCGAGCAATGGGTGGGAGGGGAAGGAGCTTACAAGAAGTGGAAACTTTGACAGCAAGAGGAGAGGATGAGGGAATTGGGCTTATTTAGTCTCCAGCAGAGGAGAATGAGAGGGGATTTGATATCAACCATCAACTACCTGAATGGGGGTTCCAAGGAAAATAGAGCCAAGCCATTCTCAGTGGTGGCAGATGACAGAACAAGAAGCAATTGTCTCAAGTTGAAGTAGGAGCGGTCTCAGTTGGATATTAGGAAATGCTATTTGGCTTGGAGGGTGGAGAAACACTGGAATGTGTTACCTAGGGAGGTTGTGGAATGTCCATTCTTAGATGTTTTTAAAACCAGCCTTGCCAAAGCCCTGGCTAGAGTGATGTAGTTGGGCAGGGGGTTGGACTAGATGACCTCCTGAGGTCACTTCCAATCCCAATCTTCTATGATGGTTTGAAAACTACTGGTAGATAAACTATTACATAAACACGACTGATTACAGACCATTGCCCAACATTGCTGGTAATGCCAATCCTCTGTGATATGTTCTAGTTTGATTCTGAATAGGACTTGATCTGGTAAGGAGCCTCTGAATGCACCTTCTAGATCAGGATTATGATTATCATGACATAGGTGACTTAAATGCTTATCTTTTCCTGGTTTATGGGACACTCTGGGGCTTAGGCAGGGTATTAGATGCTTGGATGCCTAGAAGAGAGTAGCAGTTTGCATGTCCGGAGCCAAAAGTGTAGGCACAGAAGGAATTGCCCTGAAAATGTAGCCTCCTAGTGAGTTTAGGTATCGACAAAGATTCAGCAGGAGTTCTGTGGCTTTCATTGGAGCCTAAAGCTGGGGTTTAGGCATTTTCATACTTTTCTAAACTCTGCCCTTAACTCCCACAGATTTACAAACTTCTGAAAGTCCCTCAAGACTTCTATCTACATAGTTAACAGATTAAATACCTCTACCACTGTGGTCAACATATTTTTCAAGGTCATTAGTATTGAAAGCTGCAAATCATGTAGTACCGTCTGCAATACTCAGACGGCTGTGTCACTTTGTTGCTAGTTACAGCAACTGAGACAAACAAGGTTGAGCTTGCTGGCCATCCCAAACACCCTCACTGTCACATGAGTGGTAGGACCTTCTCTACTGAAGCCTCATAATTCTAAAGTATGTTTTTTCCTTGTAATGTCCCCAAGGGAAAATGTAGCCTTCTACAAAGGATGAGCAAAAGGCGGATGCACCACACATAAGGGTGTAAGTAGGACTCAAGTGATGCACAGGCCTTGGGTTGGCCTCCACACATGCAAAAAAGCAGATTACTGATGTCCTCCAGGAAAGGTTCAACTATTTTCTTTTCCTTTTGCGTTCCATTTTAAGTCGTGCATGTTGGACTGAATAGTCTCAGGCCAATTGGAGCAGTTGCAAATGGGTGTTACTCTTTTGACTTCACTAGACCTACATTAGCTCAAGCTCTGGCCCACTGTAATGAAGGTTTTCCAATGTACTGCTTCTTTTGTCATTTACTTTTTTAATTTGGAGTGAATGGACATTAAGGCCTTGGTCAAAGTAGTTTGTATTAGTACTAATAGCCCACCATTCTACATTATGAAAGCAGGATTTCCAAAAGAAAAAAGATAGAGATGTGTTTTAAAGATTGCTTAGACCATATAAAACAGAAAATGAATAAAAAACACCCATAAAAGTGTAAATCTGGAGTCCTTATGCTCAGAGTTTCCACAGGCTACAAACTAAAATGTCTGAAATTGGACTCAGAAATGCAGAGTGTAAATTACTTTGTGATAGGCACTGGCAAAGCAACTAAGGAATTCTCTGGGTTTTTGATGTCAGACCTTCCCTTGAGAGAGAGGGGAATTCATGGATGCAATCACCTTGCCTGTAGCAGCTCAATGCTTTAAAATAAAACTCTGGCTTTTTAAAGCTTTAGCTAGGTTGGGTTTACAAGGAATCAACATATTAACAAGGATGAGGTCCCAGGAGTGGACTGACCCTTCCTTGTTTCTCAGACCCTCTTTGTGACTGATTTCGTTCAAAATTCATATTAGGAAAAGCAATTATTGACACATGCTGGGATAGATTAATGTTTTCCCCTTGATACAAATTTTGCATCATAAGAGAGAACCCAGCAGGATAGCAAGGTTAAAGGGTATTGTATTTATTAAGTATTTGGAAATTATAGGATGGTTTGCTCATTTTCTCCACAAGAACCTGAATGAATATTATATCGATCTGCTTTTAATATGAGATGAGTGAAATCCTCCCCTGGTGTTTCCTCATAAGCCTTTGACTTCACCCATAGAATAGAGGGGCATCCACAAGGATCTCCACACCACTTAATTTTGCATTCACGAGCTGGGGGACAAACCACATGTGGATGCCTGTGGATACCCTGCATGTGACAGAAGGGGTCTCTGTGTTGGCATAATGGACTCGGGGGTTGCACTGTGCAGCCATGTCTGAGTGAGTCTATATTTCTCCTCCCCAGCCACGCTGCACTTCCCGTAACACAAACCAATTACACAAGTTGTATTCTGGAGAATGGGTTTCTCTATTAGGACTGTAATGGCACGACACCAACCTCTGATGAGCACTCTTCTGGTCAGGTGTGCCTGCTGTCTCTAAACTGTGAGTATTGAGCCATACTCACAGGGCTCCCTCCCTAGAGGCAACGGTTTCAGCTTCTCAGAGCTCTTCTGGACCTGCCCTCCATCTGAGCCACTAATTAGTTTAGATCCCCTTCTAGGGATTATCACTGTCCAACTGTAACCCACTTCCCCAGTGGCCTATGAGGAGGACATGAGCTTACACCTTAGTCTGGGTTCCAGCCCACAGACCCTAAGACTGGCAGTCACATGCCACTGTAGCTGTGTCTACTCTACAAAGGTTTGTCGACAGAAGAAGCTTTCTCTTTTAATATCCACACTACAAATGTGTTCTAGCTAGAATCTGTCAACAGAACACAACCTTTTTCCTGGCAGAGTTCTGTCTTGAAAGTTTGAGGCATAGCACCTCTTATGACAAATTCCGTAGACAGAAAAATAGTGTAAACACTCCAGGGGGCCCTCTGTTGACAGAGAAGGCTTCCAGTTCCCCGGGCTGCCCTGTTTGCAGAGCTTCCGGTTGGCTGTTCTGTTGACAGGGGCCTGGGCAGTCTGACCACTCTCTGTTGACAGAGGGCATTGACAGGGCAGCCTGTATGAAGATGTGGACAAGTTCTGTAGACAGAGGTTCTGTTGGTAAATATCTGTCAACAGTGACTTCTGGCGACAGAACTCTATAGTGTAGACACAGCTTGTGTGACTAATAAAACTGCTTTCCATTACCTGTGGCACAGCCCCATGGCCCCTGCCTTCAACAAAGCTTCACCCTTACCTCAGGACTGTATGTTCACGCCTAGCAGCCAGGCAGGAGCTCTTTCTCCCTCCTCCAGTCTCTGCCAGCACTGAGCTGCTATCCATGGTGCTGCAGTTCCCTTTGGCCAGCCAGGAGTGCTACCTGCACTCCTCTCACTCCAGCAAGAAACTAACTCTGGCCTGCACTACAGCTCCATTTATAGTAGCTGTAATAGGATGGGGTTTCTGGGCACAGCTAGAGAAGTCAATCCAGGGTAACTTTTCTTAAAATCTGGGCTGTTTACAGCCCCAGGCTGGGATTTCCTTCTCACTAAGGCAAACCCAATCAGCAACAAAATACCTCTGCCAGAAGCCACAAAAGCAAACCCATAGATTTCCCAGCTATACTAGTCCACACCAACAACCACAAAACTCTGGTGAGAGGTTATAGAAGCTGTTTCACCAACTCCACACAGATTCTTCCGGGCCCCAAAGGGTCCTGCCACAGGCTCCGGTCAATATATACTTGGATCTTACCTAAAACAACACACTTGCGCAAATCCTTTAGCTGTAAATATCTAAAGATTTTTTTTTTTAAAAAAAAAACAAGGTTAGAGAGAAAAATTGTTAAAGCAATACTTTACATACATCAATTTTAGTTATTGATGCAGGCCAGTGGTGTTATATGCTGATTCTTGAAAATCTCTGAAAGTCCATTTCAGGTTACATCATTTTAGTCACTGGAGAATTGTACTTCTGTCTTACTGGGGTCCACATGCTGGGACATGGCCCCTTGGAGACAGAGCAAAGAAGCAAGATCCAGTCCAAGATGGACACTGTTGGGCCTGTATCGTGGTTCTCTATCATATCCAGGGACAAAGCCCTTTCTTCCTCCCATCAGGCCCTTGAGGGTCAAAAGTCACCTGACCCAGGTAAGCCACTGTGGCAAACTTTCATTGGATGAATCCCAGGAGACAGTCTCAAATTCTTTAGATGTGTATTGTCCTTTGTCTCAGTCAAGTACCTGGCTGGAGTGACAATCACGCCCCCCATTGTGTACATTAGGCTTTGAAAGTTCCTAGTATAACTATAGAGCTAAAATCTATAACTTTACCTACTAACATGATAGACATATAAGTAGCATACATAGATTCAAGGTGTCATTAGCATTCACTAGATACCTCACATGGATCCCCTTGCACAATATTTGGTGCCAAAAGATACAATGGACACATAAAATGGTTTCCATATCCATATAAAATCCTGTCACATCACAGTAGCCAGCAACCCTCTGGCAGGAGAGCCCCTTGCAGATGCTCCTCCTGATTGGCTGCTTCCTGCACAGTCTCTCTAGGCCACTTGGGCTGTGTCTACACGTGCCCCAAACTTCGAAATGGCCATGCAAATGGCCATTTCGAAGTTTACTAATGAAGCGCTGAAATGCATATTCAGCGTTTCATTAGCATGCGGGCGGGAGCCGCGCTTCGAAATTGACGCTCCTTGCCACCGCGCGGCACATCCAGACGGGACTCCTTTTCGAAAGGATGCTGCCTACTTCAAAGTCCCCTTATTCCCATGAGCTCATGGGAATAAGGGGACTTCGAAGTAGGCGGGGTCCTTTTGAAAAGGAGCCCCGTCTGGACGCGCCACGCGGCAGCAAGGAGCGTCAATTTCGAAGCGCGGCTGCCACCCGCATGCTAATGAAGCGCTGAATATGCATTTCAGCGCTTCATTAGTAAACTTCGAAATGGCCATTTGCATGGCCATTTCGAAGTTTGGGGCACGTGTAGACACAGCCTTGAAGGGCTTAGCTCTACTGCTGATTTCCTGGGACAGGTGTGACAGGACCTTGAGTTCCCCATCAGGGACTGGTGACAGAGGAGGGATTTAGCTGGCAGAGGTACATCCACGTGGCCCCTTCTGCTGATGCCGAACTCTTGCAGGGCTATGATAATGAGCTTTGGGAGTATGCAAACGGCATGCCATTTGCAATCCTAAGAAGCTCATTTTGCATCACTCCGCCGGCAGCAGCGCTGGGCAGAGCGCCATGTAGACCCAGTCAAAGAGAAAAATATTACAGGAGGTAATGGTGACAAAAGGAGCCTATATATAAAATCAGTCATGTTTCTAAGACTTTTTTCTAATCCACATTTCTGATGGATTTCAAAAATGGCCTTGGCTCCTGCTTTCAGTAAGATCATAAAGTACAGGATGGAATGTTGTGATCTCACACAACACTCACAGATTTTAGCCCTTGTTTCTTTTCTCTTTCTCCACCTTAATGACTGGTTTGTACAACACCCCAACTAGTTTTATTATATCTATTAATCCCTGAGTTAATGGGACATTACAATGTTACATTTTCATAATGACAATGTGGCCAAGTAAAGAGTGCACTGGCTTCTAAAGACCTGGCTTCAATTCCTGTCTCTGATACTAGTCAGCTAGGTGACCGTGGGCAAACCAGGTCTCCTTTGTGCCTTGATTTCCTCATTTATGAAAAAGAAGATAATGATCATGACTTCCTTTACAAAGCACTTTTGAGAAGTGCTGTAATCTGAGCTATTATGATGTAAGCAGGATCTCAAGGAATGCTTCCCTTATGGTTGGCTGGACGGGAAGGGAGAGTCCCTGGATGAGTCTATAAAAATTCTATTTTCCCCTCCTTTGCTAAGATGTGTTCAGCAGATGGTGTGGTATTTTGCTCAACCTAATTTGTGACCCAACATCAGCTATGTTTGTATTAAATGTAGGGGTACCTGAAATAGGGTTACCAATATTTGTAATTTTTTGTGGGAAAGCAGAAAAGTAGGACTGTGCTAAATCAGTTCCAAAGGAAGGAACCAGTTAGCAGAAGGACCCTTGCTGAGCAGGGGCTCAACTTTTAGAGCTCTGTGAGACTAATAGGGCAGGGAAATGTTATTCTAGCTAGGAAGCTACCTACTCTCTCCCACCCACCCCCCACCCCAGAGTACTACTTGATTTTGCAAAGTAACAGAGAGGAAGCCGTGCTGGTTTATACACTATCAAAACAAAAAGCAGTCAAGTAGCACTTTAAAGACTAGCTACTTGACTGCTACTTAACTGCTTTTTGTTTTGCTTTTGCAAAGTTTGGTTAAATGTAATGGGACTCTGCACCCGGCTGAGTGTTCACCCACTCTCAGTTTCAGAACAGTACAGTTTTTCTATATCATAGAACTCAAAAATGGATAATTGTGCTCCAACTTTTAAAAAGATCCTTTCGGGCTTGCTATAATCACATGTGGGACAGAATGTACACTCCTGTAAGGGGAAGGAATGTGATTACATGCAGAAGGAATATGGAGTGACAAAAAAACTTTTGGAGGTTCCACTTCCCAAGTTTTTACCTGGTCATTTCATTTTGGGGCTGTCTTAAGATAGCACAAAATAGACTCCCTCATACAAGAATTATAGACACAAGTCATACCAGAACACTCCCCTCATGGCCTGGAGTTGGTCCTACAGACATCCTGATTCAGTTTTCTTCCAGATGCCCAGAATAATCCAGCTGCAGTCAAGGCTCTCTAAGCTACTTTATCCTCCGCTCCTCTTCTGCTCAACCCTCAGGCTTAGGGTCTCACAGACCTTCTTACCAGGGCTGAATTTCCAGTCCTGAGCCCCCCCGGCCTCTAGCCTCTGCCTTCAGATTTAAAGGTTCCATGGCCCTACATACTGGAGCTGTGTCCTCACTTAATTCTTCCCCCACCTCAGCAGCTCCTCTGCCGGCTATTTCAAGCAATTTTCCAGCCATTTCCCTCAGCAGCTGTCTCCCTGATAGTGCTTGAAGCCTCCTTTTTGTGTCATCCTGACCTCCCTGCCAAAACCTGATCGCTCCCTGACCTTTCCTAAATAGGTCTAATAACCCCCCTGCGCTTGTTTGGGCCGCCTGGGGGAGAGGGCGATGTGCCTCTCCAACTCTATGGGCTCCTGGTTCCTGGAAGTGAAAGTCAAAAATAGCCTGGACTTTTCCTTATATCTTCCTCACATTAGCTATTCCTGGCTTCCATTTTCTCACCAGATATCTGGGTTTGATTCTTTTTCATACCTGGAAACCTCATTATACCTTAAAGTATCTTGTTACAGGGAGCTTTGTGCCAAAGTGTAGCCAGTCAGCATCAAGGCCCCTTGTTCCCATAACCACTGGGTAAACACATAAGAAGATACGACTCCTGCCCTAAAATATTATAATTTCAATTTAAGATAATTTAACACACCAAATGTGAATTAATTCGCAGTTGAATTAATTATGTTCTTTGTTGGAATGTTCATATGCACAAGAGCAATAAAACACCCACAACTTCTAGATTGTTCTTGAGTTTAAAAAACCAAACCAAATCAAAATCTGCATATGGCCAAAATGACTGGGCTGGAAAATTATACATAAAATTGAAAACAAATCTTGCATAAGGCTGGGAAATTTTTGCCAAATTTCAGCCAAACACAGGGTGAAGACAATTTCTATTATCTCACTGAGGTTCATAAATAATGGCATTATTGTTTAGGTAAGATTGATGTAATAATGCTCAATTGATACCTGCAGAATTCCCAGATAATTCTATAAATTTTGGCCCCTCATATGTCTTTACCCTCCATCACCTATTGCGCATCTTGTCCTCTTAGGATACTGCATTTTTACTTATTTTAATGGGTCTGAAGAGCTGTTCAGTCTCTGTGGCATGGGAAAAATTAGTCTTAATGCAGCTGCATAAAGCACTTCACAAAAGATAAGGTCCATTATGTGTATCAAGCCAGTCAGCCAATATATGGCAAAGCATTTGCATAATTGCAGCCCACTTCAACAAAGTAACTGAGCCATATTGCACATCAATTATTAAGAGAGTTTCCTGCAGTGGCATCCATCTTTATATAACATCTGCTGTCAATCTTCTTGTCACATAAATGTCCTTTCAATTGACATTTTCACCTGTGTAGTTGCTTTCTCTCTGGGCTCTCTTGCATTCTCTTGGGACTGCAATTGAAGCCTACACACTGTTTTCCTGGCTAAGCACCCATCGGAAGGTGACCTGTCACCAGTTTTATTATTCTTGTGTACGGACTTCTAAGTTTAGCTGAGCTTTGATTTCTTCTAGTTGCAAAACATTTGCTATTGACACAGAAGATCCTTTGATATGATAAAATTACAGGAAACATATTGAACTCACCACTGCTTTTTCTGTAAAAAAAAAGAAGAGCTATGACTCAGCTGGCTTCCTGCCCTATCCCCACAGCCTAGCCTGTGCTGCCAAGGTGCAGGTACTCAGTACCAGCAAGTATCAGCACAAAAAAACCCCACTGGAACTCAAATATGAAATGAGACCTCACCCCAAACTGGTCTGTATAAACCAAACATATTACATACTCATCAATATCTTAACTAGCTAGTGTGTGATTCACAGAATCACAGAATCACAGGGCTGGAAGGGATTCTGTAGCCTGTGAGATACAGCAGGTCAGATTAGATGCTCTAATGGTACCTTCTAGCCTTGAACTCTGTGAAACCATGAAACCTAATGTGGAAAATTGTCCCAGAATGTTGGGCACCTCTCTTTCAACCCTTAGGCTGTGTCTATACTTTCATTCCTACTTCCAAAGAGGAATGCAAATGAGGGAAATCAAAAATGCAAATGAGGCACTGATTTACATATTTTGTGTTTCATTTGTATAATCTCTTGTCAGAGGAGATACTTTCTAAAGAAGAAAAGTGGTGTAGATGGGTCTTTTTCGAAAATAAATTCCATCTTCAGAAAAAAACCTTCTTTCTGAAACAAAATATAATTACACAAAGGCTGCGGTGACACTAGCCCCTGCTTTCGGAGGGGCTCTGGTAATGTGGCACTTTGGGATACGCTAATGAGGTACTACCATGAATATACAGCACCTCATTAGCATAATGGTGGACGCATGTGCTTTGAAACTGCCGATTTTGAAATGCAGCCGCTCGTGTAGTCGGGGGGGGCCTTTTGAAATAGACCACTGATTTTGAAAGCCCCTTATTTCCATCTGGTCTTGGGAATAAGGGGATTTCAAAATCAGAGGTCCATTTTGAAAGGCCCCCTCGGATACACAGGCAGCTGCATTTCAAAACCAGCAGTTTCAAAGCACATGCGTCCGCCATTATGCTAATGAGGTGCTGTATATTCATGGCTGTGCCTCATTCGCATATCCCAAAGTGCCATATTACCATAGCCCCTCCGAAAGGAGGAGCTAGTGTGGCCACAGCAAATTGTTCCAGCACTCTGTTCGTCTTTGCCTCCTTACTCCTGGTTGTGCGAGAGCACTAGGTGCAACAGGCTATTGCATGTATTGTAACAGGTAACTTTACCAGAAAAGCTATCAAATGACTGATCTGTGGATGCAGTCTGGTAGCTAGACATAAAAATGCTGGATTTGTACCTGTAATTTCACATTCCAAATATTTTTAAAGCAAAGCCTGTTCCCCACTTACCCCTATATAATAAAGAGCTGGGGAAGATGTTCTTCAAAAGCTCCCCACCAAAAAATCACCTTTTAGTTGAGGCATCTATTTTTTGTAGGGAAATTCTTTTTGCACATATTGTTTGTGGTGTCTGTGTCCTTCAGAGCCTGACCTTTCTGTAGGGTAACTGTGTGCCTCCCTCTGGCACTATGAGATTACAGGCAGTATGTCCTGGAAGGCACGAGCTGGGCAGAGACACTCCTTCTCGATAAGTGATTTTTATCTCCAGTATGGTCCCGTTGCTCTCGAAACCTGGCTCTGTTATACACATCCTTCTCTGGCACAACGGTTTTTAACCCAAAAGAAGAATTTCTGGGAAAGTACCAAGCAAGAGAAAACAGAGCTTTTTTTCTGTTTGTTTTTTTCAGAATAACAGCTTTATTTGTTAGTGGAAAAGCTATATCACAGCTAGCACTGCTGCTACCTCCTCCCAGGGTCAAACAAAGCAGCTGCCTAACAGTACCTAGCAAAACTAACCAAGAGGTTAAGGCAAGAAGTGAAGAGCAACAGCAGCAGGAGGGTTTACAGTAAGCAATATATAATTACCTCATTGGAGTCCGGCCAGCACATGGAGGTGAGCTCACTCCCACTCTGCTACAAAGCTCTTAGAAATTTGTAAACATCACAATAGATCTTAGTTTTACAGCTTACCCAATCCGTGTAATCAGTATGTTCAGAGGGAACAGTGCCACCTACTGAGTACCAGCACCACTTCCTGCACCACCTGGCTTTTCCTTTGAGGTTTCTTTTCAAGCACCAATTAGACCGGATAGTTCAGAGCCTGGGAGATCTAGAGACATAATTACTTTCCACAGTCTATGAAGAAGATCAGTTAATAAATATTTACAAAAGAATATCAGCTCTTAATTTTAGTTTATTTTCTAAGTACTTTCTAGCCTCTATGACCGTACTATAAGTGATAGGCCTGGCCTTAAAAATTCAGGTCCACATTTAAACGTCACCAGAATGCAAGAGTATTCATACGTCCAATATTCTGTTGGCTCAGAGAAGACATAGTGTCTGAAAATGACAGTTTGTAATGGAAAAATTGTCAACCCAAATTGTATAACACTATAACCAAAACAATATGCAGGGCCAAATTTCTAAAAGGCCTTATACCAACTTTCAAATCAGCGTATAAGTTACATGCAAAAATCCCCTGAAGCAAATCAATACTGTTATGCAAACACAACTGCTTGCTCACATTACTGTTTCAAGAGAACACAAGGTTAAATCTGCTTCGGATAACATGCCTTAATACTCATGTGATGAGCAGATGTAGTTTTATTTTATACAGTAGTTGCATTTTGAAAGGGTTTTTTTTTCCATTTTCACAGATTTTACCATTTTCAGAAGTATTCCCTATCCTTAAAATGGGGACTTCTGCTAGCACAAGTAACATCTTTCAAAAGGGAAAAATCTTTTAAATACACAGAAGCCATATCGTGATTCTATTACCAACCAGAAGTTGCTACTGTCTCAGCATGTTAAAGTAAAAGCATGAAATAATGCCTGTATTCTTCATCACTAAATTTGCCAGCAACATTACCACAGAACTATGCACTTGTTTCCTCAGGCCTTGGATTTGGGTTCCTTGCTGGGTGCCTCATGCCCTCAATACATAACAATACAATAGAGTGCGTGAAACCAAAGCATGCCACAGCTAAATTATTCAGACTGAAATATTGGCTTCAGTTCAGAAAGGAAATGAGATTCCAGAGAATGTTCCTATTTGTGCTCTGTCATTAAAGGGTGGGTGGGGTAGTGATGGCAAGAAGGTAGAGCTTTTGACTGCTCTCCGTGCAGAAACTCTGCAGTGTTTAGGCACCCAGGGGTACTCTGTACACAGTCTGTGTAATTTCTTTCATACTGTGCACAATTAAGGAAAGCATGCTGTACTGCTAAGACTATTTTCTTCCTTTGCAAAGGGAAAAAACTTGTAGGTTTTTTACTAAAACTGTAATCTTCTTCCAATCATTATCAGTGATGGTTAATTAGAGACCTCAGTTAAAAATGTAATCATGACCCTGTGACAACTATATTCAAAGTTTTAAGAAACTTACAGAATTTGAAATACTTTTTCAATGTGGTTGTTCTGGTTTTATGGCCACCATCTCCAGAGCATCAGAGCACCTCACAATCTTCATTGTATTTTTCCACACAATACCCTGAGAGATAGGAAGATGTGATTAGCCCATTTTATAGATGGGAAACTGAGACACAGGGGCTATGTTTGCGCTACAACATAAGCACAGAGCTGTTAGAACTGGAGTTAGCTGGCCTAGGGGTTTGTTAACTGAGAGCTTGAGCATCTGCACTCATCTTTAATGCCAAGTTAGGAATTGTTGACCCCTGAGTCCCAGCCAGTGGCTCCTGCATCCACAATGCATTACACCAGCCCAAGTCCAGTCATCATACCCCAGACTTCTTTGCACCTTTCCAAAGGTGCCCACTCTAGGCCTTTGTTCAAGATGAAGTGTGGGAAAATTAACAGTCCACCACACTTGGTCTGCTCAGAGGACAAAGAAAGTGAGCCACAGGATTGTGGAACACTTCTGGCCAACTCCCAAATCACAAGCCCGGTGGGACTGCATCTATCCTGTAAAGCAATTGGGCTTGAACCCACGATCCTGGCTTGACTCAGGCTCAGACTCTTTGTCCTGTGGGGTCCTGGGCCCCTGGGTCCAAGACCAAGGTTAGCACAGTTTGCATGTGGATGGAATAGAGGATAGGTTTTAGACCGAGTTTGAACTCTGGGCTTATATTGCAGTGTAGCCTACCCAGAGAGATTAAGGGCACTTTTTTTTTTTTTTTTTTTTGGTTAACTGACTTGTGGTTTTGATCATATCTCTTTTTGGCTGCTCAACCTGTGACAAGATAAAGGGTCTTTGTTTTCAGAGGGGGCTCCCATTATTTTCTGGAAATCAGGCCCCTTTGAGCTCTCTCTCTGTCAAGTTGGATACCAACAGCTGAGGCCACTCAAATCACTGGATACTTTGGGACTTGCTGGTAGTGACACAAGAAATCCATTGTACGGCAGGAATCGAATGCAAATCTTCTAATGCTTAGTCAAGTGTCCTAACTACTGGGCCATCTTTCTGCTCCTTGTTTTTACAATGATTTTCTTGGAATTACTACACCAGCAGAAATTGCTATACATATTTACTCCTCCCCAAAGAGAAGAGCCTAATTTATTTGGTTTCCATTCTTTTTCTTTCTTTCCTTTCATAATTTGCTTTTTTTCAGTTTACCAGCATATGTGAAGACAAGGCCATACTGAAGTTATGGCTGAGTACCTAGCACAGGGGTCTGCAATCTGCCTCTCTGGAGCCGCTTGCACCTCTTTAAGGACTTCTTTGTGGCTCCCAAAGCTATAATAGCAAAGTTTAAAAACAAAATAAAACAAAAAACCTCCTGATAATTTTTGATAAAAGCCCAGTAATGAACAACTCATGTCTAGCAAACGATATGTGATCTTGAAATATTGAATACCTCCCCCTGGTGTCCTCCAGAGAGGGAGAAGATTCAGGTATGAAAGTCAGGAGGACAGTGGTACAAATACAAATGTAAAGCGTGAGGAAATAGGATATGTAAAAAGTTTGTGAACATCCTGCAGTAAATGTGTATCACATTACAAATCATAGTATGCTCTGTTCTTAAAATAGGGGTTACAGAAAGTGTGGTTTGATGTTATTTATTAAGGATCATCTCATACTCACGTGCATTGCAGCTCTTGAATTATTGATTTTTTTTACCAAATTGGAAAAAATGGCTCTTCTTGTTATTTTGGTTGCCAACCCCTGAAGTAGCATCTTTCTGTGTATATTCTTCTGCTCCTCAGATAGACCAAAGAAACCAAACCATGACAGTGTGACAGGATAAAAAAAGGAAATTAGTCAGGGAAAGAGCATCACTGGTTTCTTTATTAAAAATTATGTCAGCAATATGTGATAAGGCCCTTGAATAAGAATTCCTTCATACAGTCATAATGTTGACAATTTAAATGCAATGTTTTATCTAATAAACACAGCTATAGCTTTCTTATCCTGCTTTCTTTTGCGCTGCTCAGTAACTGGGTAGAACAAAGGAACCTTCTCTTTCTTAGTTAACATAATTTTCCTGTTTAAAAGGTCTAAGCTATTGTAATGGAGTCCCTTGTTCTCCTAATCAAATGGCCTGCCCTCCCCAGATATATGTGAGTGGACAAATGCTGTGCGGCAGTGCTGCAGCAAAGATCTGTGGCAAAGGGTGTTCATAGCCTTCACATTTTGTCTCAAACTCAGAGCTTTTAGGTCAGTATATCTAAAGGGGGCCTGATGCTCCCTCTTCAATGGAGAAAGCAGTTTTTCCAAAGAAGTCTGTTGTAGACATGACTAACTAATACAAAGAGCAGGATTGTCAACAAACTCTCCCACAGACTGCCACTCTAGAAACAGCACATGAAGTTGAAGTCAGAAGTTCACTGCAGTAAAGAACACCTCCTGTCTGCGATGTCAGTTACAGTGAAAAAAAGCAAATTACAGGGAAAATGTTTGACTCAGGTGACCTTTGTTTTCACTTACAAGAACATAAGAACAGCCATATTGGGTCAGACCATAGGTACATCAAGCCCAGTATCCTGCCTGCTGACAGTGGCCAATACCAGGTGCCCCAGAGGGAATGAACAGAACAGGTAATCATCAAGTGATCAATTCCCTGTTCCCATTTCCAGCCTCTTGCAAACAGAGGCTAGGGACATTGTCCATGCCCATTCTGGCTAATAGCCATTGATGAACCTAGCCCCCATGAAAGTATCAAGGTCTTTTTTAAAATCTACTGTGGTCTTGGTCTTCACAACATTCTCCAGCAAGGAGTTCCACAGGTTAACTGGGCATTGTGTGAAAAAATATTTTCTATTGTTTGTTTTAAACCTGCTGCCTATTAATTTCATATGGGCTACATCTACATGTGCCCCAAACTTTGAAATGGCCACACAAATGGCCATTTCAAAGTTTACTAATGAAGCGCTGAAATGCATATTCAGCGCTTCATTAGCATGCGGGCTGCCGCGGCGCTTCAAAATTGACAAGCCTCGCCGCCGCGCAGCTCATCCCGACGGGACTCCTTTTCGAAAGGATGCCGCCTACTTCGAAGTCCCCTTATTCCCATGAGCTCCCTTTCGAAAAGGAGCCCTGTCTGGACACGCCGCGCGGTGACAAGGCGCATCAATTTCGAAGCGCCGCGGCAGCCCGCATGCTAATGAAGCGCTGAATATGCATTTCACCGCTTCATTAGTAAACTTCGAAATGGCCATTTGCGTGGTCATTTTGAAGTTTGGGGCACGTGTAGACACGGCCATGGTGACCCTTAGTTCTTGTGTTGTAAGAAGGAGTAAATAACAATTACTTATTTATTTTCTCCACACCAGTCATGATTTTACATACTTCCCCTTAATCATCTTTTTTCTTTTTGATATTTTAGGTTAAATCAATCATTACTTTTGGACACAAGAGTACAAATATGGGTCTTCATAGAGGCCTAATGCTGACCTATACAATCTTCTTTAAACAGAGTTGAAGGTGAAAGTATGTTTCACTGGAGTATAGCTAATGCTCCCCAAAATTACATTTTCTTTACAAAAATTCCACAAGTTTAATCCTCTCTCCTTCCAAAATAGGAAAAGATCTATAAGCAACCAGGTATGGGATGTAGCTAGTTCTACTCCTCACTGGCTTTCATACTCACCACCACCACTCCCAGATTACACCACCTAACCAGAACCGTGGTTTGTTTTGCACTGACAATATGTGGTACACCATAGCTTACGGTGGCATGTATTGTTCATTAAATAAGCAATTTTAAATTTTAGAAAGCAGCATACATTAAGCCATGTCAGAGTTCTAGAATTTTGTCTATAGTATGCTGTGGTGATGAAAAAAAGGAGTAGTTTTATGAACACAAAATAGAAAACCAAAATTTCTTTCATTGGCTTGTTTCCTCAACATGGCTATGTCTACCCTAGAAGACTCTGTCGACAGAAGTTACTGATGACTGGGAAATCTCAACAGTATTCTGTCAATTGATCGCATCTACATGCAACTTGCTCTGCCGACAGAGAACTGCCAGTCTGCACTGCCCTTTGGTGCCAGAAAAAGGAATGGCAGCGCTGCAAAGAGGGCTGCCAGCAACAGGAAGCCCTCTCTGTTGACAGACGTGTCTACACTGCACTGTTGTCAACAGTATTCTGTCCAGAGATTGTTATGCCTCAAATTTTTGAGGGATAACACAGTTGAGTAAAATGCAGAGTTCTGTCGAGAGAATGCTTTAAGTGTGTGGATATTCCCTGAGTTATGTCGACTGCAGGTCTCTTCTGTCGACAAAACTCTGTAGTGTAGACCCAGCCCATACGTGTTAAATAGTCCTTTGCCTCTAGTGTCAGCCAGGAAGCAAAACGACAATTAGAAGCCTGAGATTTTACACCACGCCTCTTCCCTTAAAGGTAATATTTAAAATATATTGCTAAAGGTGAGGTTTCCAGCCCGTCCCAGCACCTTTACACTTTGGCTCCCTTCAACACGCTTTATTTGAAAATAGTAGCAGTCATCTTCATCCAGCAGTTGGAGCCTGTGATGTGAGTTTACTATTCCCACCTTTCTTCATTCGGAGAAGAAAAAATAATTGTTTTGCTCTTGTTTCAGTAAGGTTATCCAAGCAAGCTCTTGCCAAAGCCACAGGGATATAGCTGAGTCACCGTTGAGCAGAGATACTCTGGATAAATCTCAGGCTGTCTGGGAGACCTACATAAGCTGAGAACCCATGTTCTGTAGCAAACCATGGCCTCCCTGTTTTCCTGAGAGTGCAACAATGAGGAAGACTGTCAGAAATACCTAGATTTTATTTTATGTAGATCCACTCATGAGCCACTGATGAGCTTGAGTGAGGGCTGAATGCAAGCAGACCTCCAGAAGGCAAGGAAGGTTGGCAAAGCAGGCTGTTATGGGGGAACTAGGATAATCTGGCGCCAGGGCCTGTGTTTGTCTTTAGAACATTCCAGACCAGGGGAGGGGATTAACACCCAAACACTCTTGTCAAAGTACTGAGAAATCATCCTGAGCCCAGATTTTTGGGTGGAGACACCCACCACAATATCCGGACAACTGTTAGTTGAACCAGCCACAAAAAGGGATAGAAAGGAGTGGGTGTTCTGAGAGTCAATGATTATGAATGTCTCCCTTTATTTGAAGATTAAAAACAAAAGGAGATCTTGGAATGAGACAGAATCCTTAATTCCTCTGTGCTGTCCTGAGAAATCCTGTTCAGGTCTAAACATAGCAAGGGAGCTTTAAAGCACGATTAGTTGTGCTCTCGCTAGTAGATGACAGGACAGGGAGCCCACTGAACTGCTTCCTGCATGGCTACTTCAGACAGTGCAGCCCTGCGATGGAGAATTTGAGGGAGGCAATGCCTTTTCCCTCTATATACCCACACACAAAGACATGAAATGGCTACATTGGAGCTGTGGGAAGAGTCCCAGCTTACACTGATATATTTCAGGCTTCGTCTTCTGGAGCTAGTGTGCCAAAAATAACAGTGTAGCTAGGGTAAAACAGGCAGCGGCGAGAGGCAGCACAGGCTAGCTACCCATGTACCACACAGGTATGTGCTCAGGGTAGCCACCTCATACTGCTGCTCACCATTTTTGCAGCACATCAGTATCTTTCCCGTGCATGCTCAGCGTATGTCTGCGCGAGCTCGGAATCACACCCCTGCTCCAAGGGTAGATATAGCCTGACATTAGCAATTTAATTGCAAACACGTTGTTTGCCTTAATTGAATGCTTTCACAGGGAGCCCACAGCTGTGTCAGTGGAAAGAAGTTCAGGCTGCTCTGTAAGGACATTGCACAGCCCACATTTGATATAACACGGGGAGAAGGGCTGTCACCTTACCAAGTGTTATGCCTGGTAGACAATCATTAGTGGGAACAAACTCTTAGAGCTGTGGGCTGCCATAAATGTGGGCATTCAGCTCACACTGACATAATTGGCACTTCCACATGGGGCTCACTGGTAAAGGTTGAACCTCTCTAGTCCAGCACTCTCACATCCGGCAACATCTATAATCCGGCATGATTTTAGTTAGCTGGATGACCACTTATCGTGGGTGTGGCCAAGGTTGCTATCGTTCTATAAAGTTTCCTTAGAGCCACCAAGCCTGGCTCTCAGTAGTCTGTGCTGTTATTTAGCTCTAATTTGTCCCAAATGTCTTCTAAGAGCCCATTAAGAAGTGCAAATGTTGGTAATGCTGCTGGACAATATTGACCTCTTGTGGCCTGGGAAATTCTCTCGTTCAACACTGGTCAGGTCCTGAGAGTGGCGAACAAGAGAGGTTCAACTTGTAGTAGACAGCCATTGGAAATACAGACCCTTTATGCCCTTACTACACATGTCAGCTTAAGAGAAACAGAAATTATCGTAAGGCCCATTGTTTTCAAACCCTCTGTTAAACAGTTGTACATGAGGCACCAGTGACTCTCTCACTTACTGAAAAGTACAGGACTCTCTCTCTGTTCTCTGCTCTTTAAATGTCAGCGTTGTGATCTGTTCAAGTAACAGACACAGGAAAGAAAATCTTCATTTTTGTATAACACGTTGCAGTCATTTCCCTTCTCCAGCTTATTAAAGAGAAATGTACACTTGACTAAATCACCTAAGATGTCAAAAAGTAAAATTGACTAACTCAATTCATGTTTACAAAAGTCAAAACATTTTTATTCAAACAGCTTCCATTGTATAAAGAGTAGTACAGTGATGCTGCAAATCACGACATTTAAACTACAAAAATTGCTTTATAACATATGTTTGAAAGCAGAAAGGAGTTACTTCAAGTGCACTAAATGTACAGAACATAAGATTACACAAAAATGGTATAAATGATCTCCCACAGACTCTGGTCATTTACCAATGTGAAAATGCACGAAGAGGTAAAATGCAGGTAAATTCAAGTATCATTTGTTAAGTATGTCTTCTCATACTGAACCATATTGGAATTTATGCAAAAAATTACATACAAACTAACCAAATTAACATAACATAATCAGAGCTTCAATATATAATAATAAGGAAACAGCTGCTCTGATACTAGTTAGTATAGAAAATTAATATAATTATATTAACATTTTACACTAAGTCTGGCTTGTATTTTAAAATAACTCAGCTGTACCTATAAGACACTGTGCTCAGTGAGGGTGGTGGAAAGCTGCCATGCCCTAAGTGGAGTTTCTGAAGCACTGTGTTTCAAGTTGATATGAGACCTCCTGGAGGTCCCAAGATATTCAGAGAACATGATCACAGCTCTAAACCTTGAAACAGCATAGGATGCTGCTGTCCATTTCTCGGTCTGTTGCAGAAGAGTGACTCCAAAATATATACCAAGAGGACGCCATCAGCACCTATGAGTAGATGCCAGCAAACTAGTTATATGACTGTAGAAGAATCAGGAGCAGGTTAGACGGTTCAGCAGGTTGCACCATTGCAGCACTCCGCAAGATGGAAAATGAATAGCCATTATCCCTCATACTTGTTGAATGTAAAGAAAAATGTTGTGATGCTGAAAATGGAAACAGATACCGGAGCCCAGCAATGGCCATGATTTCTGAAGCAGAGTACAAAAAAAGAACATAGAAATCACATAGAAAATATCAGATAAGATTACGAGCAATTAACATGTTTTACAGCATTACAATCAGGGTCAGAAAAGAATATGAGATACCCCTATCTCCTGATCTTTCTGACCTGCTAACCAATGCTTATGCCATAAATAAATCACCTGGATGACACAATAATCCTACAAATAACTTATTCCATTGGTGCTGAACTTCTGCATTCCAATTGTCCACACTGCCAATTCCTAACTAGTGATTAGTCAAATGGCCAGGCGGGAGCTTCTGACACCTCTGAGCAAGACCAGGAATAACTATGGGTTAATGCAATACAAAACAAAGAAATAATCTTGTCAAACCTCAGGCTCCTGAAAACAAACGTGGGAAGTTCCCCACCCCCATCTGTAATAGTTCTTCAATACTCCATGAAATATTGTTTCTAATTGGGACTTCAACATTTCAGAGCCAAGAATAAATTATCTTTAATTATATTATGTTCTGACACTAAACTTTATTTTTTCCTTTCATAAATATTAAATGCAACCGTAAGTAAATAAAACAAATGCACCCTACAGCTGTCTTAAAGAGCTATTGATTTATTGCAATAAGACGATCATTTACTCATCTTCAGGATGCAATATGTAGCATATACAGACTTTTTTTTTAAATTCTGTGTGACCAATTTTTACAGTTACTGTGAAAACAATTAGTTGTTCTGATTAAAGGGAAAATGCTTCCTCATTGCCATGGAGGGGATATACTGAGGGTCATCAATATAAAACAACCTGTAATAAAGTTCAGTGTGAAATGAGCAGAAGACAGCAGTGTCTGCAGAAATATGCAGAAGTGACTGGTGACTTGCAATAAGCTGCAGTACTGTACTTTATTAGTATGGTTTTTTAATCAATTTCCTATCAGTTGGGAACTCCATTTTCAAAATCCTTTTATAATCTTCAGGGAAAATACAAGCCAGACTTGTCTGATCTTTTTTGTACCGAGGTGAAAAACTCCGAAAGAGAATACCTGGAAAATCCTCAATGGCTGTGTCTAGACTAGCGCCCAAGTTTGAAGGAGGCATGGTATTTAGGGTGTTGGGAAGTTAATAATGAAGTGCTGTAGTGCATACCCAGCACTTCATTAGGCTAAATCTCCACCACACCAACTTCATGTGAAACTTCATGTGAAATTTCGAAGTGCTGCCTTGCATGGAGTAAAGGGACTTCGAAGTAGCACGGGCACTTGGAAGTACCTGCAGCTGACCCGCGGCTACACGCAAGCCGGCACTTCAAAGTTTCACGCTTCGAAGTTGCTGCGAGGGAGATTTAGCCTCATAAAGTGCTGCATATGCACTGCGGCACTTCGTTAGTAATCTTCCAACACCCTAATTACTAGACTCCCTTCGAAGTTGGGGGGTAGTCTAGAGACAGCCAATATGAGCAACAATTCTTGTAAACTTACAACAGAATAGAATTGAGGATATTTAAATATGGGATTTTCTCATTATTTGCAGAATATTATAGTCTGACAGACAAAGACAGATTGAGGGGCATGATTTATCAGGTGTGCATTATTAAGGATTAAATGCAACAGTTTTAACATGATGATTAGTGCAAATCGGCCCTGGGCTCTGTCACGTTTACAGACATATAAAAGGCATCTCTTTCCAGTGCCTTCTTTGTTTATTGTATTTAATCCTAGTTGCATGTGAATGTAATTGTCTTTGTCCCAGCTCTGGCTTTCTCTGAACATGGCTCACTCATGGTTATTTTTAACCTAAATCTAACCTGAAGGCATCTTGCCCTCCAATTTAGCTTTGTTAATAATGGAAAATGTAAGTTAAAAGCAGCCTGTGTGTGAAGTATTATTGACAACCACTACCGCCCCCTTGCTACTATTTTTAAATTGGCTGGTGGGATTTTTCTTATAATGATGCCAGGCTTTTAACATAGCTTTCCCCAGACACGCTTTGATTTTTAAACACCACTGTTTAGCACGGGCCAGAGGGTGCCTAGGTTTTATGCAGGGGCCCAGGATAGGAGGGTGGTATAAAGAGCTCTAACCTATCACCTTGCTTTGCCAGCATAAAAGACTGGTGGAATTGCAACCTTTGCACTCCAGGAAGCGCATGGATTATTTCCTTTTTACCCCCTTGCAAACACAAGATGTAAGAGAAATGGGGTTGAAATAGGGCCAGGGCTCTGCACCCCTACACACCAGTCAATATAATTGTTTGGCCATAAAGAGGTATTAAACTGTATCCTGCACTCGGAAAAGGAGAATAGCAGCAGCTACATGGAAGATAGACAGCTCAGAACAATGGTTTGAAGTTACAGAGGGAGAGGTGTAGGTTGAATATTAGGAAAAACTGTTTCGCCAGAAGGGTGGTGAAACACTGGAATGCGTTACCTGGGGAGGTGGTGAAATCTCCATCCCTACAGGTTTTAAAGTACAGATTTGACATAGTCAAGGCTGGGATGATTTAGTTGGGTTTGATCCTGCTTTAGGCAGGGAGCTGGACTGGAGGACCTCCTGAGGTCCCTTCCAGCCCTGGAATTCTATGGTTCTATGATTCTCAGTGCTTGAGACTCCTGGAAACAGCCTTTTGTTTATTGTTCCCTTCAGGACAGGGCAACTCTGTACCACTTACTGTTGGATGTGTCTAAATGGCATAATTTAGCTTCTGAAAGCTAGGAAGTGTCCTCCATGGCTTCTAGCTTTCAGATAACTTGCTATACATACCTGTCACTCCATCCTTAGAATGCCTGACTGCAGCCAGCTTGTTTTCCAGATTTTGAAAATGAGCTCTTGAAGTTAAGGGAGCTTGACTGAAAATGCCCAGCATAGAGGATGAGTTGGTATCAGGAAGGGACATTTACTCCTTATAGAGATGGATCCTCAGGATCCTCATCAGAATTGGATGTGGGTGGCTCATGTGCTCTTTTGCTTCCTTACATCAGTACAGAACATTTGTTTTGATACTCACTTTGTGTGGGTGGGTGTTGTTACATTATTTAATTCAGATCTGGCTGGGTTTCCTTACAGCATAAACTTTTATGGAATTCTTTGCAATAGATTGTTCTGTTCAATAGGAATTTAGTGCAGCAGTTATTAAACAGGCATATGGTAATAAAATAACATCAATTAAAGTATGTAGCTTTTTTTACCTATTGCTATCTGGCAAGAATCATCATAGGCATGTTTTAGGCTACGTCTACACGTGCCCCAAACTTCGAAGTGGCCATGCAAATGGCCATTTCGAAGTTTACTAATGAAGCGCTGAAATGCATATTCAGCGCTTCATTAGCATGCGGGCGGCAGCGGCGCTTCGAAATTGATGCTCTTTGCCGCCGCGCGGCGCGTCCAGATGTGGCTCCTTTTTGAAAGGACGGCACCTACTTCGAAGTCCCCTTATTCCCGTGAGCTCATGGGAATAAGGGGACTTCAAAGTAGGCGGGGCCCTTTCGAAAAGTAGCCCCGTCTGGACGCGCCGTGCGGTGGCAAGGCGCATCAATTTCGAAGCGCCGCTGCAGCCCGCATGCTAATGAAGCGCTGAATATGCATTAGAATTTGCATGGCCATTTCAAAGTTTGGGGCACGTGTAGACACGGCCTTATTGTCCAGATAGGGTATCAATATAGCACAGAATGGCCGTGTCTACACTAGCCCCAAACTTCGAAATGGCCATGTAAATGGCCATTTCGAAGTTTACTAATGAAGTACTGAAATACATATTCAGCGCCTCATTAGCATGCGGGCGGCCACAGCACTTCAAAATTGATGCGGCTCACCGCTGCACGGCTCGTCCCAACGGGCCTCCTTTTCGAAAGGACCCTGCCTACTTCGAAGTCCCCTTATTCCCATCTGCTCACAGGAATAAGGGGATTTCAAAGCAGGCGGGGTCCTTTCAAAAAGGAGCCCCGTCGGGACTAGCCACGCAGCAGCGAGCCGCCTCAATTTCGAAGTGCTAGGTCCACCCGCATGCTAATGAGGCGCTGAATATGTATTTCAGCGCTTCATTAGTAAACTTCGAAATGGCCATTTACATGGCCATTTTGAAGTTTGGGACTACTGTAGACATAGCCAATGTGTGCAGGTTGGTGACTGAGAATACCAAATCCCATTTTCTACAATGTCACATTGTCCTGGGTTATTGAGTGTCTCCTTGGCTATAGTAAACCCCTTGTCCTGCCACTGTAAATAGTTTGTTGCCAGAAATGCATGATAATATTGAAAGCCATTTGGATGTGAACTCTTGCTTATGTGACTGATCTGTGCCAGAGGGCCTCAAGGGAGAATTATAGATATCTGCCATTTATCATTACTTGTGCATAACACAAAGGAAAGTACAAGGGGAATGGTTGATATGTATAGCTTTCCATATAACAATTCAAAACACTCAACCAGCTAGGGAAGAATAATAGAGGAATCACAGCTTGAAGATTTTTGTCACCAAAAAAAAGTGTTGGCCCTCCTGGGCATGAATCCTCCAATAACTCCTCCACCCCCGCTCACACATACTCCAAGTTATAGCTATTTTTTCCTCTGGCTGACATTTTAGGGATGGACTGACATATCCATCTGTCCTCTCATTCACAGTAACTCTTGTTTGCAAGAAGTGTCCACATGCTGTGCAATTTTTTGGTGCAGAACAGTTCATTTTCCCTTTCTGCCTCCTTCCTGAGAAATATGAGGGCCTTCTGCCAGCCCAGGATCTGTAACCTTCTGGACAGTTCTTTGGTGTTGCTTAGCCAGAAGGCTTTAAATCTTTGCAATTGAAGAATCATAAATTGAAGGCATGACATATACCCAACTTAATACTTTAATAAAAAATTAAAGCCAAGAGCAAATCTGACAGATCAATGCAGTCCACGCTGCAATTCGACACAGTATGGTAAGTCCATCTGATATAGGGATAATACCTGAAACACAGGACTACTAATGGAAAAGTCAACACAGCTTCTATTATGCTGAAGCACACATGATGCTCCAGTTACATGTTACAGACCATAAATAATTTTGTAGTAATAAATGCTACAACCCTGACATATAAAGAGAACAAGACAAATATTCTTACCAGTGGCCTCTGATTCTGAGTACTTCTGTTTGAGAGCCTGATTTAAAAGCACATTTGGCTGGATTTTCAGAAGTGCTCAGCACCCACAACTCCAACTCATGGCAGGTGATCAGTTACTGAAAAGTTGTCAGTTTTCTGTTGAAAAGAATAAAAAGAAAGAACAAATAAAAAAGGATTTTCTTTCAATGTACTCAAAATAAGGAAACTTCTGTCTCATGTAGTACAGAAGAAGTATTTCTTAGAATAAATCTGGCAGTAAAATAATTCCCTGTAGCCAAGATAAAAGCTAAGAGCTTCTCTGGATTATTGTTTCGTAGATAGCAAGCATAGCTGCTCATGTTAATTGACTAATTAATTAATTAATATTGATTTTGTTGGGTTTCAGGGTGTTGATTGCTAAATACCCATAATAAAAATGTGGGATGATTTTTAATTAATGGGCTTTAACTAGAGGGAGTTTTGCTCGAGGATTAGAAGGCTCCTCCTGAGGTGGAGGCCTGGTCACAGTCCTATAACAGAAGAAAAACATTATTCCATACAATAATGCAGCACCGTATTGGAGCAATGCACAGTAGAGGAGCACAGTGAGCATGTGATACATCTGGTCCGTGATTCTATGTCAAGATTTGGTTATACAATTACATAGCCACCAATTACAATAGTCACACTAGCAGAAGGGTAGCTGTGTTAGTCTGGATTTATTTATACCAACACACCTCTAAAGCCCCATCCGGGGCTATTCTACCTACTACCCAAGATCCACAAACCTGGAAATCCTGGACACCCCATCATCTCGGGCATTGGCACTCTCACTGAAGGACTGTCTGGTTATGTGGACTCTCTCCTCAGACTCTATGCCACCAGCACTCCCAGCTATCTCCGAGACACCACTGACTTCCTGAGAAAACTGCAGTACATTGGTGACCTACCAGAAAACACTATCCTAGCCACCATGGATGTAGAGGCTCTCTATACCAACATCCCACACAAAGATGGAATAAATGCTGTCTGGAACAGTATCCCTGATGATGCTACAGGACATCTGATGGCTGAGCTCTGTAACTTTATCCTCACACACAACTATTTCAGATTTGGCGACGATATATACCTTCAAATCAGCAGCACGGCTATGGGTACCCGCATGGCCCCTCAATATGCTAATATTTTCATGGCTGACCTGGAACAGCGCTTCCTTAGCTCTCGTCCACTAACACCCCGTCTCTGCTTATGCTACATTGATGACATCTTCATCAGCTGGACACATGGGAAGGAGACTCTGGAGGAATTCCACCGGGACTTCAACAACTTTCACCCTGTGCCTCTCTTAGTTGCCACCTGAGTGCTGGAGCGCTGCTCCATGTGCCTCTGGGTGGGGGCACTGCGGCATGGGCCACAGTGAAGGCTGACTGCCTGAGGTCTCATCACTTCCACCCAAGGTCCCGCCCCTTCCACAGCATGGAGCGCACCCCCTCACACACACACACCTTGCTCCGGTGACCTCAGTGTCTGTCAGCCCTGCTGAGGGGAACTCAAATGTGACAGCTGTACGAGGCTGTCCAGGCCTGCATTCAAAGACCTGGGACATCACCGAAATGATCTTCTGTCCTGATTAAGGACAATATGTAAAGCCGTAACATTAGAGCTGCCATAACAAGCTTCACAATAGACTCTACTGCTGCATATCTTTTTATTTGTAATGCCAGGAGAAAAAGGAAATTCTAACCAGGCAGTGTGAATCTTCTCTTAACTCACCTTGTTAGCAGATGTTGAAGCCCATAAGGAGGTGCTGGCTAATTCCTGCAAACTCATTGTAACACACCTTAATCATGAACTGCATCCTGGATGTAAGGGAGATATGTGTGTCTCTATTATGGCAAATGGAGCTACTTCGGCGAGCTCTCTCCAGAGCAACCCTAGAAACAGACAACTTTAGGAAGAAAGCTCAAGCTGACATTTATTGTTATTTGTCTTAACAATAAAGCCATTCCCTAGAAAGGAGTTCAGTCTAAACAACAGACTCCTTGGGAACTCCACTACCTTACATACTGCAACATCTTTTGGTCTCAGTTGTGAAAGCAGTGTAACCAGCAACAATTCAATTACTGTCTGCCAGATACTTGCAAGTTAAGTGCTGGCTATGTTTTGGCTGAAATTAGGAGTGTGTGACTAATCCTCGTTTTCTTCTGCATCTGCATCCTCACCTCCTTTCCATTTCTCTATCCTGGCCATCACAAGAGACAGAAATAAAATATACTGTAAACAACTGGCACTTTCAATATCTAGGGACTGGTTCTCCATCATGCAGCAAATTTATATAGTCACATCCATTAAAGTAAAGTGAGTGCCGGCTGGGAGTATATGTTACCAAAACATTTTTTCCATATAATGCACTTATTTCCCAGTAGAACAAAGAACTGCATACATTGTAGGATAATGCGGGATCAGCTGTCCAGTGCTACGTCTGGAAGGCTCAGACTGTGATCTATGTACTTTTCTTCTATTTGCAAACATCACATAACTTTTAACTCTAACATTTTACAAAGCAGTTTAGTAATTGTAACTAATAATAATTATCCATCAGGAGTCCAGAAGCCAGGAACCACATGTATTCAGCTTACCACCAGATGAAGTGTCCTAGAGTATGAAAAGCATTCTCAGTAAGGACAGAGGTTATGTTTTAAGCTTCTGCAATTGTACTAGAAATAGAGTTTTTAAAATATCATGCACATAGGCTTTTACATGTAGATTGCTGATGAACATTTGCAGTTCTCATCTATCCTGCCCTGTTGGGGGATGGACTAAATGATCTACCATGTTTTTGTCAGGTTTAGTTTTGTACTTGCCTAAAATTATATTTTTACTTCTCAGCTGTTTATACATAAAGGCTGTGTCTACACTAACAAGTTCTTTTGAAAAAAAAACAGGTCTTTTCTGAAAGAACCCACAGAGCGTCTACACACAATGCGGGTCTTTTCAATCTGAAATTGAAAGAACGCAGCACTTTTTTTGGTGGCCTTCTTCCTCTCCCAGATGAGGAAAAGTGCCTTTTTCCAAAACATTCTTTTGGGAAAAAAACTTCTGACTCTGTTTTTGAAAGAGCAGTCCTCATGGCCCCAGATTTTTCAATCCCTGGACTGTTTTTGGAAAAGGAGGGGGCTGTGTGGATGCTCTCTATTGAAAGAGTGGTTTGATTTTGTGATCCACTTTTTTGTGTCTGGACTTGCTATTTTGAAAGAAGTTTTTTCAGAAGATATCTTTTGTAAGAACTTCTTTCTAAAGATCGTTGTGGTGTAGATGTAGCCATAGAGGTTTTACCTGGGTTGCCTGTATGCATAATTCATTCTTGTAGCATTTTTTCAACAGGCAGCTGAAGTGATCATTCACAGTATTTTTTCTGGAGAGTTGATGATGTGCTGAAATGTATTGATTTACCCCTCCAATATCTGGTACTTCAGGCCAATTGGGATTAACAACAGGCACCAATTTCAACAAATAATAATAAAAAAAATAGCTTAACAATGAGGACTTCTGCAAATCATGAATATCTATTTTGTTATTTATATAATATTTCCATCATTGTCAGTATTTATATGATTTGTTTCATTATGTGCTTATATATTATATAAAAACAAAAACAAAGTTTAAAATACAGTGAAGACTTCCTGCTCTTTTCTTAATCTTCCACAGCAGGAGGTTATTAAACAATGTATGCCTCTATATACCTCCCAAAACCTTCAAGTTACATATGACATCCTGAAAAAAGCCTAGGCCTAACAAGATGCCTATATTCTGAAGGGCCCAAAGTTTAAGCATCAGGTTATTCTCTTTCCAAACACACCTTTCATTTTCTTAATATTAAATTGTTATTATGTGATGGAGGAAATTATGAAAAAGGAAACATTTAGGTGGAACGTAAGAGGAAAGTCTCAGGAATGAAACCTATCAGGCTGCAGAATGCCAACCCATCGTTTGAGCCATTTCCACTGGGCCTAATGCTTTGGGGCTATGTCTACATTATAACATAAAGTCAATTTTAAGGGAGTTAGGTTGATTTTATAATGTACCTGTCCTCACTACAAATATCACTAGGTCAATGTTATAGGGTCCTAAGGTCAACATTTTTACTCTAGCTTTTTCAAGGGGAGTAAAGCCAAATCTGAATTTACAAGATCAACTTAATGCTAGTGTACACATAGCATTACTTAATTTGATTTTATTGTTCTCCAGAAGTACCCCACAATGCCCCCAGTGTGTCCATTCTGACCATTGCTTTCACCTCCACTGCTCTCCAGGGCCATTTCTACACAGGCCACAAGTGCCATGGTAATACACGGCCCAAAATATGCTAATGAGGCATGGATGCAAATTCTCCATGCCTCATTAGCATACGGTCACATGATTTGGAGTCCGGAAGACCATTCTTCCAGACTCCAAAACGTCATATAGAAGCATGGCCCTGGGGGAGCTTCCGGAAGGAAGTCCTTCTTCCGGACACCCGTTCTTCCTGAAAATTTTTGGGAAGAAGGGGTCTCTGGAAGAAGAACTTCCTTCTGGAAGATGCCCGAGGCCGCGCTTCTAAACGGCATTTTGGAGTCCAGAAGAACGGTCTTCCATACTCCAAATCATGTGACCGCATGCTAATGAGGTGTGGGGAATTTGCATATTTTGGCCCATGTATTACCATGCCACTTTCGGAGAAATTGGCCTGTGTAGAAACAGCCCAAATGAGCAGGAAGTAGGAAGCAGGAAGCAGAAATCAGCCCAGGAGATCCAGCTGCCCTCCACTCAACCCCCCACCCCAACCCACCACCACCACCATGCGGCTGCCAGGCTTTCCAGCTTCCCCCTCCATCACGCATCTGCCAGGCCTTCTGGCTCCCCCCTGCACCAGGCAAATGCCCTACCACCCCCACCCACCCCCACCACCACCTTGCAGCTGCTGGGTCAAAATGAAATAAATCAAAGTAACAATATCAAAATGAAGCATTTCAACAATACCAAAAAAACCAATTTTTCAATACCTCCTAATTGAAATGTCTCAGGTTTTATTTCTGTATTTTACATTTCTCAGGACTGTCCCGCTAGCCTTGTAATGGCATGTGCCAGGGGCAGGCTGTGGGAAAGTGGCACAAAAATTCATCTGGCAGTTTGTTTTCAATGGGAGCAGGGAGTGAGAGCAATGCACTCTGGGATGATGACATTAGACACTTACAACCACTTGCAGCACATTTTTTTCCCCATAGCACACTGGCACAGAAACCCAGAATGCAATGGGGGTGCAGGAACTGTGGGATAGGTACCCACAATGCACTGCTGACACATTTGAAATTAGCAAAGGTAATGGGAACACACTAGCCGTGTCTACACGTGCACGCTACTTCGAAGTAGCGGCACTAACTTCAAAATAGCGCCCGTCACAGCTACACGTGTTGGGCGTTATTTCGATGTTAACATCGATGTTAGGCAGCGAGACGTCGAAGCCGCTAACCCCATGAGGGGATGGGAATAGCGCCCTACTTCGAAGTTGAACATCGAAGTAGGGCACGTGTAGACGATCCGCGTCCTGCAACATCTAAATAGCAGGGTCCGCCATGGTGGCCATCAGCTGAGGGGTTGAGAGACGCGCTCTCTCCAGCCCCTGCAGGGCTCTATGGTCACCGTGTGCAGCAGCCCTTAGCCCAGGGTTTCTGGCTGCTGCTGCGGCAGCTGGGGATCCATGCTGCATGCACAGGGTCTGCAACCAGTTGTCGGCTCTGTGGATCTTGTGTTGTTTAGTGCAACTGTGTCTGGGAGGGGCCCTTTAAGGGAGCGGCTTGCTGTTGAGTCCGCCCTGTGACCCTGTCTGCAGCTGTGCCTGGCACCCTTATTTCGACGTGTGCTACTTTGGCGTGTAGACGTTCCCTCACAGCGCCTATTTCGATGTGGTGCTGCCCAACGTCGAAGTTGAACATCGACGTTGCCAGCCCTGGAGGACGTGTAGACGTTATTCATCGAAATAGCCTATTTCGATGTTGCTACATTGAAATAAGCTACTTCAATGTAGGCTTCACGTGTAGACGTAGCTACTATGTTGAATTTTTAAGCATGTGTGGATGCTCACCATTGACTTTATAAAATCTAGTGGTGTAAAATTGACTTTAATAGAGTTGACTTTATTTCCTCGGTTAGGCATAGCCTATGAAATTGCTGTGCTAGCTGGGGAGATAGATTAGTTATGCACTATAACAATTCAATCTCTGTTTTTAATGGTCCTATGAGTCTTATATTTGACCAACACACTAATTCTTAGATACTTTGATCCGCAAATTATTGTTACCTTAAGGCTATTCTGTGAAATATGGAAGCAAATTTTGTTTTGGTGATTGTGACACCACTAAAACAGTGGAGTTGGCCAATCCAAATTTATTATCATATGTTATTCAGTCCTGGGCCTAGTCAGTTAATCCACTAAATTCTTTGATGTATATTTTCTTACTAATGTGACAGCTAATGTATTTTAACTCAGTGATCTACCTATACATATTACAAACTATTAGTTGTCAATTAGACATACCAGTAATACACATAATTATATGTTCCAAGTAACAGACCTCTACATTGACATGAATTCACAAGCTAATTAGCAATTCTGGCAAATTCCTAGAAATAGAGCATTCAAAATAACTGTAACATCAGGCTTTGACACAGAAGTTTTTCTACCCACAACTTATCCTCAATACTTGTTGCCCCTCCTGCACACATGTATGCTTATTCTGAAAGGGAGAGTATTTAGAATTCTAGAGAAAATACCAGAATATTGCATATACTGGTCATAACAAAGGTGTCTCCTAACAGTTTTCTGTTGCTTGGTATCAGTTTAATTTACACACACACACACTCACACAAACACACTTCAATGGGCAAGATTTTCACCCTAGAAATTCTCCCCTGTGCAAAAGGCCCCAATTTGAGGGGTTGAGTCTTCCACAGTTGAGATGACTCATATTATTTAGTCAAAGCCAAAAGGATGTACAGAGATGTATTAATGTCTATGTCATTTTCATGAGAAAGTTTTTAAGGGGGATCCAGAAGTGGAAGGAAAGAGCATGTGCCCTAGTCAAAAATGCCTTCTCAAATCAAAAGGCTCAGGTTTCAATCTGAAAACGGACACTTCTATCCAATTCTCTTTCAACAAAAACTTTTGGAATGTTGTGTTTTCATCCCAACATGAATGGTGCCAAAAACAGAATGGTCATCCTCTTGTCCACAGGCCACTTGTTCTGGGTTTCTTCATGGGGCAGCTGACACACAGTGATCACCTTCCCTATGATCCTAAGTGCAGAATAAAGGGGTGTGTTATGTTCACAATCCTATGTGAGGCTCTCTGAAAGGCCTGATTGTACCAGCAGCTGCATTTGGAAAACAAGTGGAGAATGTGGCATATAAGCCTCACAGGAAATCTGTTTGCATGTTGTGAAATCCTGGTTTGGGGAATTTCTTGTGACAACTACTGATGTAGGAAGCCCTGAAAATGATGTGACATAAGTGTCATGCTACTGAGATCCATACTGATGGAGAGGAAACAAGTAACGTGATGGAGTCATAGCGTCTCCATGTAGAAATTTATGGGCTCCACCTGGGTTTGGGGGCATCTGTAATATATACAGACAGAATCTTCCTTTGTTTCATAATACGTAAAAACTCCCTTCAAGTGTTAAAAAGACATGGGAAAAGTTCGCCAAAGAACTCTTCTTCCCCTACCACTCCTAAGAACATAAGAATGACTACACTGGATGAGAACAAAGGTCCCCTTGCTCCAGTATCCTGTCTTCTGATAATGGCCAAAGCTGTGCCCAAAGGGAATGAACAGAATACATAATAACTAAATGATCCATACCCTGTCATCCATTCCTAGCTTCTGACAAACAGCTAATGACGACACCAACCCTGCCCAACCTCCTGAAAGCCATTGATGAACATATCCTCCCTCAATTTATTTATTTAACCCCTTTTGTGAACTCTTTAATGTCCTTGGCCTTCATAACATCCTCTGGCAAAGAGTTCCACAGATCAGCTGTGCATTGTGTAAAGCAATACTTCCTTTAGTTTGCTTTAAATGTAATGCCTGTTAATTTCATTTGGTGACCCCTAGTTGTTGTATATGAGAAGGAGTAAATAAAACTTCCTTATTTACTTTTGCCACACTAATCATGACTTTATAGATACTTATCATATTCCCCCTTAAGCATCTCTTTTTCAAGCTGAAAAGACCTAGTCTTATTAACATTTCCTCATATGGAAGCTGTTCCAAACCCCTTCTCATTTTTGTTGTCCTTTTCAGAATCTTTTCCAATTCCAATATACCTTATTTGAGATGGGGCGATCACATCTGCATGCCGATCTTAAATCAGCTTTTCAAATTAGTGTAGACCTGGTCTAAGTTACTTCAGCTTTGGTTAACTTGTTACCTGAAGGTGCATAACTTAGGATGACTCATAGTGTTAGTGTGGACCAGCCCAGAGGCATGGAAAAGTAAAAACCACTTGCCCACATTCTGAGCTACAACCTAGAATAGATGCTGAGGCTCCTGAATCCTAACCCAATACCCTAGACTTTAAATTATGCTGCTTCACTGGTCTCCCAGCCTGGCACATTCTCCCACTTCTGATGCAGTAAATCTCAATCCACCTACTGGGCCTTGCTGGACTGTAAATACAAAGTCACTCGGAAGTTTTCACTTTGGAATTAACCATCCTGTGGAGGTGTTTAAGAGCCCTGCTCAAACACCAGACCCCGTCGTGCTAGGTGCTGCTCCAATACCATGTGAAATGTGCACTTCCTGGGTAAACTGCCAGAGCCCTTTTCCCCTTTTGCCAGACTCCCACTTGTCACAAGCCCTCTAAAGTCTTATCTTCCATAGAGTAATCATGGGATGGGGTGCGCTCCCACTGTTGGCCCTGAGAGTAATGAGGAAGGCTATGTGGCTCCAATAAGCTGCAAATGGGGGAGATTTAGGCTTGAGGAAGCTTATTAGGAGGACATTCACCTTTGAGGGAATAGGTGGGGCCAGGCCCACCAATGGAATGGGCAAAGTATTGCCCTCAGACTGCTTTGAATTGCTAAGGCAGCGCTGCTGCATGCGGCTGCGGGTGTGGGGGCACTGCCATGGTCCAGGTACCACTGATGGCCCAATGCCCTAAGCTGTGCCCCTTCTGCCCTTGGCCCCACCCCTTCTGGGGCACAGAGCCAGGCCCCCTTTTACCTTGTCCCAGGGCTGATGATGCCTCTCGGTGCTGCTTTGTGAGGTTTCTCTAAGGTAAGTTGGGAGACAGCAGCAAAGAAATCTGCAGTCCATCTCCCTGAGGTAAGAGAAGGATGAGAGCAATAAGGATGGTGTGGATACAGACCTTAACTGTTGACTACAGGGCACAGGATGGGAGTGAGCCGTGGTTCCTCTACCAAGCACTGCAGAGAGGTGATGTTAAGTAGATATGAAGACTGCCAGAGCAGCTACAAGAATAACACAGTCAGGAAAGAGAAGATTGACTCATGCTGCTCGTGAAATGAAGCTTTTAAAGCCCATCCTTGAGCGAGGGCCCAGTCACAAAGAGGAAACAGCAGCTCCTGAAGTGAGAGATGGGCTACAGCATGAGACAGTGAAAGCAGAGCTACAGAAAAGGGGTTGATTAATCCCCAGAACGGCCAGGAGTAGGTGCTGTCCAGCTGTGATGGGGCACCCTTGTCACAGCTGAAGATGTATCTCTGTCCTGGCAAAGACAGTCTTGAAAAACGAGATTTCCTAGGCCCCTGCAGAATGCCACACAGGTGCAAGAGTCCAAGAAAGCAACACTGTAAGTACCCCTCCACACCCATAACTCCCCTTAACAGGAGAACTTTGCGACTCATGAGGTATTACTGAGTACTTCACGAGAGGAGAATCCGATAGTAGCAGCTTGAGTAGAGAGGACTTTCATAGCTACAAGTGAGTACAGTGTCCTGGTCTATCCTAATAATAATCCTTATCTTAGGCTTTGATACACTGTGAGGCTCTCATCTGATATTAAATGGGGAATTTAGTGATCTCTTATCTAATATACTGAAACTTCCATTTAAGACCATCCCAATATAACCTCCAACTCACTAAGAAGTTTCACCCCCATCCCCATACACCTCAGTCCCAATTACTGTTCTTAAAAACACATTATGTCACCTCATTAAAGGGATCTCATAAGGGAAATATGCACAAGATAAAAATAAAACACATTGTTTTGCCATTCTTAAATGTTCTGGCAATCTTTGCTTTGAGAGTATCTGCTACCTTCCTGCTCTTGAACAGGAACTTGAAATTTGTCAGTGGGAAGGTGCTTGTGTCATTGATGGCCCCGTAGCTGCTGCTGTGAAAATCCAGATACCGCCAGTTTATAACCCTTTGAAAGCTTTTGATTCATAAGTGCTCAGCAGAGATTTCTTTGAGTTCAGCAGCTAACATCTCTGAAGCATTCGTCCTAACTGAGCACACCCCATCCACCACAGCTTTTACATGTGACCAAATTGAACCTGCCCATCTCCACTTTTTCACCCAGAGCTGGAGGGCTGAAGCCAGACTCTCTGTGTAACTTATACCTATCCCACCCTCTCCAGAAACAGCACTGGGAGCACAAATCCAATCTCCCCTCTGGTCTCAGTGACACCCCTACATGAAATCAAGCAGTGTGGGAACAACGCAGCAAATACAACACAGGCAAGAGCTGGACCAGGAGCGGGGAAGCTGTGCACTGGGGCAGAGTCAGAGCAGGGGAACAGAAAGGACTGGACACTATGGCGGGGGCAAAGGGAAAAGAGACGACAGGCTTGTGGGAAATTCTCAAAGGAGTCTGTGCTCACTAGAAAACACTTGATATACGGCATGGAACCCAAAATGCCTGAATTTCACCATTTTCCCTCTATCGGGAAAACCTGACCACTTACCATTTCTGTCAGCCAATCTTACCTCATATGGCAGAAGTACACGTGGTAGATCTAACGACTGCAGCCCTGATGATGAAGCCTGATAATGTGGGTGTCAGTATGATATCTTTTGATAAAATTTCTCAGCGGGTGTGCCAGAGTGGAGAAAGAAGGGTCTGGCATCCAAAGGGTTAAAAAGAGCCTCTGGGCTAAGCTAGCTCCACCCCACTTTACTTGAAACCAGTGGCATGCCTGGAGGAAGGAGCAAAGCAAGGAGCCTGGCTAAGTTTGGGGCTGACTTGCAGGGAGAAAGGAGGATGTTTAGTGGAGGAACCACAGTCTGCCTGCTCAGCAGCCATGGAAGCATGGAAGCCAACACCCTGCCCCCAAGAAAAGGGGGGACCCCCTGAAAGACTCCACTTAAGGGGGAATTTGGATTATTGATGTCATGCTCCATACTTAAGGAATAGAAAGTGGGTGGTTCGTGGTCCCTGGGCCAGGAGAGTAGGGAGCCAATAGCTGCGTCTACACGTGCACGCTACTTCGAAGTAGCGGCACCAACTTCGAAATAGCGCCCGTCGCGTCTACACGCGTCGGGCGCTATTTCGAAGTTAACTTCGACGTTAGGCGGCGAGACGTCAAAGTCGCTAACCTCATGAGGAGATAGGAATAGCGCCCTACTTCGACGTTCAACGTCGAAGTAGGGACCGTGTAGACGATCCGCGTCCCGCAACCTCGAAATTGCTGGGTCCTCCATGGCGGCCATCAGCTGCGGGGTTGAGAGATGCTCTCTCTCCAGCCCCTGCGGGGCTCTATGGTCACCGTGGGCAGCAGCCCTTAGCCCAGGGCTTCTGGCTGCTTCTGCGGCAGCTGGGGATCTATGCTGCAGGCACAGGGTCTGCAACCAGTTGTCGGCTCTGTGGATCTTGTGTTGTTTAGTGCAACTGTGTCTGGGAGGGGCCCTTTAAGGGAGCGGCTGGCTGTTGAGTCCGCCCTGTGACCCTGTCTGCAGCTGTGCCTGGCATCCCTATTTCGATGTGTGCTACTTTGACGTGTAGACGTTCCCTCGCTGCGCCTATTTTGATGTTGGGCTGAGCAACGTCGAAGTTGAACATCGACGTTGCTGGCCCTGGAGGACGTGTAGACGTTATTCATCGAAATAGACTATTTCGATGTTGGCTGCACGTGTAGACGTAGCCAATATCTCCCCTCCCCATTTTGGCTTGCCCGCTGGGTGATCTAGCCACAAGGCTACCCCACCAACAAAGACGCAGCCAGAGTCAGGTTCCAGGGTTTCTTTTTTCTAAATGTTAAGCAACAAACCTCTGCTGTGCTAAAATAATATTAAGATTGCAAAGTCAAGCACTCCAAATATAGGAAAAGCCAGAATTAAAGTTGCTTCCCAGAATTAATTTAGCTCCTTTGTAATTACAGACTCAATCAGAATGCACCAGGGATGGGGGGGGGCGCGAATTAAGATTGCATAGGTGTAATTTTAATGCAAACACTTCCTAACTTTTGAGTGCTTAATTTTGCAACCCTAATAAAGTTCTTTTAACAGATTTATCTCAAGAGAATAAATCTTAATGTAGCTGTTCTGAGAATACTTTTAAAACGATATCTTTATTTTAAGTGATCTGAAAGATTGTTTGGGGTTTTGGTTTTGTCCTGTCTGTTAAAATGTTTTTGCCTGTCAAGACCTGAGATGACAAGGCCCTGGGTTTCTCGAGCAAGAGATGTTGGCACATCTAACGATTAGTGTTATGTTTGCAGCTGCGTTTCCTGCAGTGTTTTAAGACGCAGTGATCATCCATAAAAGGGGAATCAACTCTGAGTGGAACCAATATTCAGCTATTTCATTATTTATTTGTAATGCTGAAGCATGCACGTACCAGGGAAAAGCCAAATGCATGGTTATGTGGAACTATAAATCACAACAGTCCTGGATGCTTGCACCTCACACAGGATTGGACAAATGGTATTGCTGTTGCTCCATTCCCTCCAGGCATTCTACTGTTTCAGCTTTAAGTTTGACAAATACTGAGAAAAACATGCATAATGGATGGTGACAAGTGGTTCCGGTTGAAGTATTCACTGGGAAATAAGAAAAGCCAAATATAGGAATCCCAATAATATAGGAACCCTAATCCCCTGAATTCCCATGCAATGTCATACTCATTAGTAGAAGGGCAGGCATGAAGATACAAAGAAAGGGACCTCAAGGGAATAAGACTGTACTAACTACAAGAGCATCTCAACCTCTAACTTTACCTTACTATTTATATTCATGGATGTAGACTTATGAGAATCTGTCCCAGGTTCTAAACATCTCAACTCCTTAAACACCCATTTCAAATCATCAGTAATTCACTTACTCACTCAATCATTCAGCGATTGACCTGCCCCACAAGGAATATAATTCTTTCAATAGAATGAATGGTTTTGCATTTTACAAAATGGAAGAACAGGATGCTGCTGATCTCATCCTCGATTTTTGTCTCAGTTCCCAGTACAATTCTCCAAGTCCTAAAGGGCCAGTCACAATCCTTGCAAGTCACAAACATCTTAAAAGATTTCTAGTCTGTGCTACTAAAAGCAATAATACAGAAGATAATCCTGCTCCTTTAATCCTTGCTTAGAGATGATCTGCTGGGGCGGGAGGAAGATGGAGAAACAGAAAAGGCTGCTTGGCTTTGGAATAAATGTTGTTTACTGATTACACTTTGAAGAGCTACTGAACTGCCCCAGACACATTGAACCACCAGAGCTATCACCTACAAATATACCTCTGCAAACTAACAGCAACAGATCTACAAAAGAAGAAATCAGAAACACCATTGCCCATCTGAAGACTGGAAAAGCACCTGGTCCAAGCAACATCCCTACAGACACAATCAAGGCAGGTAGTGAGACATCAGTCAATATGATGTATAAGCTATTTGGGAAAATTTGGAACCTTGAGGAGATTCCACAAGACTGGAAACATGGCTACCTTTTCAAGCTTCCAAAGAAAGCCAACCTGAAGGAATGCAAGAACTGGAGGGGCATCATGTTACTCTCTGTTCCTGGAAAAGTGTTCAATAGGATTCTCTTGGAGAGAATGAAGGCAGAAATGGATAGACAGCTCAGGGAAGAGCAGGCTGGCTTCTGAAGCAAGAGCATGTACTGACCAAATAGCAACTCTCAGAGTGATCATAGAAGAGTCATTTGAGTGAAATGCTGCCCTGTACATAACCTTCATAGAATCATAGAATCATAGGACTGGAAGGGACCTCAAAAGGCCATCAAGTCCAGCCCCCTGCCCCAATGGTATGACCAAGTACTGTCTAAACCATCCCTGATAGACATCTATCTCACCCGTTCTTAAATATCTCCAGTGATGGAGATTCCACAACCTCCCTTGGCAATTTATTCCACTGTTTGACCACCCTGACAGTTAGGAACTTTTTCCTGATGTCCAACCTAAACCTCCCTTGCTGCAGTTTAAGCCCATTGCCTCTTGTTCTATCTTCAAACACCAAGAAGAACAAGTTTTCTCCCTCCTCCTTATGACACCCTTTTAGATACCTGAAAACCGCTATCATGTCTCCCCTCAATGCTCTCTTTTCCAAACTGAACAAGCCCAATTCTTTCAGCCTTTCTTCATAGGTCACATTCTCTAGACCTTTAATCATTCTTGTTGCTCTTTTCTGGACCCTCTCTAATTTCTCCACATCTTTCTTGCACTGCAGTGCCCAGAACTGGACACAATACTCCAGCTGAGGCCTAACCAGTGCACAGTACAGCAGAAGAATGACTTCTCATGTCTTGTTCACAACACACCTGCCAATGCATCCCAGACTCATGTTTGCTTTTTTTGCAACAGCATCACACTGTTGACTCATATTTAGCTTGTGGTCCACTATAACCCCTAGATCCTTTTCTGCTGTAGTCATTCCTAGACTTTGAAAAAGCCTTTGACAGTGTTGAAAGAGATATTTTGTGGAAACTACTGCAACACGGCATCACTTCCAAAATTATTAACCTGATCCATTCAACGTACGAACCCTCAACATGCCAAGATGTTCACAATGGTGTCTTGACAGCCTACTCTCCGGAGTGCAACGAGGTTGCCTATTGTCACCTTCCCTGTTCTTGATCACCCTGGACTGGCTTATGAGCAGAACAATGGGGCATTCAGTGGACACTTTTCAAACATCTAGAGGACATTGATTTTGCTAACGATGTCACCCGCCTTTCACACCAACATAAAAGCATGGAGGAAAAGGTCACAGGACTAGACAAAACTGCCTTCTTGACTGGACTGGGCATTAACAAGGGAAAGACCAAGACAAAGAAGATCAACCAGTCCAACAACAACACCATCACACTGGAAAGGGATGACCTGGAAGATGTGGAGCAGTTCACCTATTTGGAGAGTATTATGGGACGAGATGGAGGAACAGACCTGGATATCAATGCTAGGATAAGGAAAGCAATAGCTGTATTCAAGACTCTTTGTCCCATATGAAGTTCACAGATAATATCTGCGAAAACAAAACTGCGGCTCTTCAACAGAAATGTGAAGAGGGCGCTCTTATATGGCTGTGAGACCTTGCTTACTAAAAAGTCTGCAAATCACAAGCTACAGACATTAACACCCCAGGTTGACATTACATATTTAGATTAAAATCAAACCAATTTCAATCTTCCCTGAGCTCTAATTTTTCCTGTTCTGCTGGAAGGTAACAGTAGAACCAGGGAGGGGAATGTTTTACATGATTTCTAGACATGCTGATTTCCAGACAGTATGAGCAGCTGACTGCTCTGGGGCTAAATTACAGCACCTGAAGTAACTCCTCTAATCACCATGCAATTGATTTCAGTTCATTTGCATGCTGATGTACAACTGATTAAAGATTCCTCAAACTTTTTCTGTTTCATGTGTTTTAAAATACAGCCTGGACTGCCAGGACAGGGTACAGGTTGTACATGGTCTCTGCACAGGAGGCAGGACTTTGCACCCCTCTTACAACTATGTGCACTTGTCCCAGGACGGGGCACAACACACATGCTTACGTGAGAGAAGCACAAAGACTCCACAGGGCTATCAAAAGGGTGCAAGGAGGCAAAGGCAAGAGACTGATCCGACAGAGGGCCGCTCAGGGACAGAAACATGTTGCATTCAAATGGGCACAGCTGTTGTACTCTTTAGGATATGGGTTCTCACAAAAACAATTTGGTGGCTTCAGAGTGTGGATGCCAAATCTTGTTGGTGGCCGGCCTGATAATTTTTCCTAAAATACTGAATTAACTTAGGGAAAATGAATACATTCATACATACACGTGTCCACATCATTGTCGTGTATGTAGCATTTTTTCAGACTCAGTAATGAAAAAAAAATACATTTGTTTCTGTTTTTCACTACAGTAGTTCTCAACAACTATACCACTTTCAGGAGTCTAATTTGCCTTGCATGTACCAAGTTTCACCTTGCTTAAAAACTACTTGCTTACAAAATCAGACATAAGATTACAAATGTGTCACAGCACACTGTCACTGAAAAATTACTGATTTTTTTATTCTGCCAGTATAAAATTTTAGTATGTATTGACTTTGCTACTGCTTTTATGGAGCCTGTTGGAAAACTAGGGGAGTATCTAGATATACTGATGTACCCCTGGAAGACCTCTGCATACCCCCACTAGTACTTATGCCACTGGTTAAGAACCACTGCTATACTGGATCTACACAGAATAGAAACACAAATAAGGTGCTTTGCATGTTCTTGTCATTTTTCCTTTTGCTTTTTTGGTTGCCTTTTTCCCCCCACTTTTAGACTTTTGAGGTAAAAAAGGTATATCTACACTACCCCAAGTTTTGTCAGCAAAACGTGTCTCCACACCGAGAAGTCAACAAAACAAAAATTGCCAGAGGATGTTCACACTTGCTCCCTCTGCCAACAGATCACACCCAAATTGCAGACACCATCGTTGGCAGTCTGAGCAATTCACTCTGGGTATGTATCCCACAGTGCAGCCGTGTGGGAAGGCAGAACTGACCACTGCTGACCTTGAGATTCCCTCCAAGTTCTCCCACAGCCTCCTCAGCTGACAGGAGCAGGAAAATGAGTAACTCTATGACCTCTCCATGTTGAGGAGTGTCAAGGGAGCACAGCAGTCTGTCCCCTTTCCCCATCAGCAGCAGTTGCTTGCCGTTGTGTTCCTAGTGCAGGCCAGAGCAGGAACATTCCAATGCTTTGCTCTTTCTTCAGCACACTCAGCTGTCAGATGCTTCTGGTGCTTTGAAAGGGGAGGGGCACATGGCTGCTGGGTAACAGAGCTCAAAACACTGAGCAGAGTGATCATGGTAAGCATTGTGGGAAACTGGTGGAAGCCAGTACTGTTGACAAAACAAACAATATGGCTCTTTGTTGACAATAAGGAGGAGGAACTCATGTAAACCCCAGAGGCACTGAAACCACCTACTAAAGAGAATGAAGTCTTTGCTGTACAGTCTTGGCTGACAGCCAGCTGGCTTTTAGCTCATGTGGTAGAGCACAGGCTTTAGCCCCTCTGGTTGCAGGGTCATTCCCTTCTGCCACTGACTTGGGTCCATCAGTGTTACTAGCCCCCATTTATGTAATCCTCTTATTAATGGCAGGTGACCACCAGAAAAGCCAGGTTCAGTTCCTAGGAGATTCAGCCAATTATGTAACCAAACAGGCTGGACCCGCCCACGCTCAGTAACCTGGCACAATCTCACCCCACCTGCTGGGTGCTTGTAAAGGCACTTCTTCCCCTCTGGCAAGCACAGAGTCTGAGATAGAAACAGCTTGTTTAATAACAGTTGCCTGCCATAAATTTACACAGTGGTCCATGCAGTATGCGTAAGCAAAGGAGACGTAAACATCCATTAGGCAAGGCACTGTCCCCAGAGTCTGCTGAGCCAGCTCTTTAACCCTCACTCATAGGCTGTGTCTACACTACAAAAATAACTTCAAAGTTGCTTATTTTAAGTACAGCTTTGAAGTAGAACATCTACACACACCCTATTTCAAAGTTAAACTTCAAAGTAGGGCTCTACTCCATTCCCAGGAATGGAGTGAGGACTTTGAAGCTGGGCTCCCTACTTCGAAGTAAGGGAAAATGTGCATAGACTCTGCTGGCTACTTCGACGCAGGGCCTAACTTCAAAGTTAGTTCCCAGTGTAGATGCACCCATAAAGCATACCTCCACCTCAGTTCTCCACCCACAGTACAGTTCTGTCTGTACCAATTCCAACTTCACAGGTACATCAGCCTAGAGACTCTGGCCACTACTGCTGACAGACGCAGATCCTCAGCAGAAAGGATTGAACCCACAACTGTAAGGACTAAAGGCCTGTGCTCTACCACCTGAGCTAAAGAATGGCTAACTCTCAACCAAGGCTGGAGAGGAGACTTCACTCTCTCTAGTATGTGGTCTCAGTGCATCTGGGGTTACACTAAAAGCTCTATTGGAGGGATGGAAGTTTTTTGTTGCTGAAGCTGTGTGGTTTTCCCAACAAAAGTGGCATTGCAGTGTGTACACTGTCACTGTTTGGCGCCAGAAGGCAGTTTTTGGCAACAAATCTTCTAGTGTAAACAATGCCTAAGTTGCTGTAAAACGTGATAGTTACAAACATATAAGTAGCACTTGTCACAGCAGAATTAATCAGCCTCGGAAAGTCTGAGGACAAATTCAGCCCTGGAGCAGTGTATGGAGGCAATAGGGCCAGGGCAAAGGCGTGCAGGGGCTGGGGTGATGGAGGTGTGATGAACTCTTGGAGTTAGCCCACCATCACGCAGCCAGGGAACGGAACCTGAAATTTCCACCTGCCACCTGAGCGCTGAAGCCTGACTTCCTCATCCCTGAGAATGCTGCCTGCTCTTCCAACTCTTGTGTTTCCAGGAGGCAGAGCCCAATCACTGCTGGTGGCCATGGGGGAGGTGCTGCTGCTCTCCCCACTCCCAAATCACTGCCCAGGAAGCTGTGGCTGCAAGAAAAGTCCCTCACGATTGCATGTAGCCATGGTGGCCACATTAGAGAAATGCTGACTTCGGATGCCCCGTGTGATTCTGCCCCACATGCAGTGGTAGCTGGTGCCTGCCAGGGTACAGGGGGCAGAGAAGGCCCAAAGAGGTGCGGGGGGGGGGGGGGCATGTGGGGGCTTGTAGGGATGAAAGATGAATATATTCCACTAAGGTATTTATAATACTATTGTTTCAGCAGAGAATATTTAGCAATTATTGGCAAGGGCACAGGGGGCAAGACACTTCCTGAGTGTTACCATGAGTCACCTACGACCAAACTAACACAGGGCTGTTCCTTAACAGTTTGCTCCACAGTGTCACAGCTGAGATTGCTATTTGTTACTAGCTGCCAGTGGGTCAGGAAGGATTTGCGGGGGGGGTAGAGGATGTGCTTGGCTTTGGGTGAGGATTTTTTGGTGTCCCGTTATATGCTGTCTGAATATAAGCTTAGCCTGACAATAACATTCTTTACCAACTGTGGGTGTTAAAAGCACAATAGCCGTTGTATGCTATGATTGAAGCTAAATGTAATCCACCCAATATCTAGAGGCAATCTAAATGTATTGTATCTTGCAAATCAGTGCAAGTACCATACTATATCCCATCTAATCAATAGCTTGTGATCACATTGAATTGCAGCAATGCTTTGTCTTACCATAACATTTCATCTCTTTTCCTTTTGCATAAAATAGGGAACATTGTTTTCTAACTTTGCTTTAAATGAACACCAGCAGAACCTTATATACGGGTGTGAAAGTAACTGGAGTTCTACTGAAGTATGAAATGAGAAACTGCAAATCAAACCTAAACGTGAAAGATGAATTTATTCCACTTAGGTATTTAGAATACTATTTTTTTGGCAGAGAATATTGTTCTAAGAGTAAAAGTCAGTTGCTTTACATTAGTGTCTATAGAACTCCAATCACAAAGCTGTCAAAGAAAGCTTACTTGCTACTTTAAATAGATACTTGATGAATTGAAGCACCCTGAGGAATAATTACAGGCTATATTAAGACGACAGGCGTTTAAATTGGCGAAGCTAAGAGTACACACCATTAAGCGCCAGAAGTCATATTAAATGAGTCGTTATTTTCTTTGCATCTATCCTACCTTCTCCTCTTCTCTCTCTCTTTTGTATATGCAAAGCACAATCAAATACTTTCAGTTTAAATGTCTTTTTCTTCCCCCTAGACTGTGGGAAAAGCAGAAGAACAAGAAAGTAAAATCTCTGTCAGACACAGACTGCATCTGAACTGAATGCAGAATGGCAGCTTTCTCTGAACCAAAGACTCCTACAACTACACAGGTGCAGCATACAGAAAGAAAAATAATAGCTAGACATACACCCACTCTCCTGCCTACCATGAGTCATTTATCATGATTATGCTTCTTGGGCTGAGATTTTGAATGCTAATATGTCTTCCAGCAAGCTGAATCTGAATCAAAATCTCTTGCAGAAATGGTCTGAGCTCAGTACACCTCAGGTTTCATCCTGCTTGCTTGGGGGTCGTTGCATTGACTTTAATAGAATTGGGATTAAGTCCTCAGGTCATGTAAGTACAAAGAGTCCTCATCTGAGTACATGAAAAGAGCAAGAGGGGAGCAGCACAGATCATTTACCTCAGTTTGGTTACCTCTGCGCTCACCAATTTGGTGCTTCCTTTCCCAGCATTTATCCCTTTTTCACAAGATTCAGAAGTCACAAACCCAACCAGCCCCACAAACCCAAACATCCTCTTTCTGTAAGCGCCCCACCACGTGGAAACGCCAGAGAATCCTCGTCCTTGCAGAGCCTGCCTGCCCCCTTTCGCCTTCCACAAGTCTCTTTGCAGAAAGGAATGTACCAGCACTGCTTTTATTTGGTGCTCAGCAACATGATTTACTCGCATGGAGGAAATGCTTTGGACGGAGACTTGCAAATCACACGTAGACAGTAACGCCTCGGCCTTAGGACGACTGAGGTGGCTGCCCCAAACACCGTGCCCCAGGGGACCCCACGTCGGCCACCTCAACCACCCTATGGATGGGAGGGACCCGGGGCTGACAAGGCCTGGCTCAGGGAGGCAGCAGGATCACCCCCACCCCCACCCCCATTCACTGTGGTGGCAGGAACTGGAGCAACCCAGCAGTCTGCTCCACTCCTCCACGTCGCTCTCTCCCAGCCAGCTGCACTACGCTTTTCTGCTGCAGCGGGAAGCAGAGCGCTCCAGCCCGGGCACGCTCTGCTTCCCTCCATCACAACGAGGCAGGCGCAGGGGGCCGAAAGGGGGCTGCATGGCAGAGCAAAGTGTCAGGTTGCTCTGGCGCCAGCTACCAAGATGAGTGGGCGGGGGGGACCCCTGCTTCTTCTTTGTGCCAGGCCCCCTGGTCATCCCCCAGCTCCTGTTAGTCAGGGCAGGGGGCAAAGGGACAGAGCAGGGGAGGGCCATAGGTGGAGCAGGGGCAGGGCTGGGGGAAGGGATGGAGTGGGGGCATGGTGGAGCAGAGGCAGGGCCGGGGCAGGGCCTGCAGAGGGGTTGCCCTGGGCCCTGCACCTGTGGCACTGGGATGGTTGCCCCAGGCCCTGAGCCCCCATCCCACCCCCCTAGGGCTGGCCCTGCCTGTGGAAGAAAATGAACTAAGCAGCACTGCTTATTAGTAGCAACACTGTAACTGAACAGTTAATTATTATTTATACATGTTGTGATCGTGCCCGGGGGCATCAGTGGCATCTGCCCAGCACTCAACTTTACACACATGCACAATAAAAATATGGCTGCTGCCTTGCAGAGCTTGTAGTCTAAGGGCACGACTCCACAGCAATTGGGAAGTATAATTCCCAGCACAGGCAGATGCACACCTTTTAATTCAACACAAGGTACAGCCTAAAACCACAGTGCAGTTGAGGTGACAGTTGCTTCCTGCTCATGTACAATCCCACCCAACCCATGGCCCTGGGTACATACTTAGTCAGCTAACCCGAGCTTCCATGTGTGCTGCTGCCATCACACTGCTATTTTAGGCCCTGTGTCAAGTTAGTGTATGTGTACGTCTTCCCATGATGGGAATTACACCTACAGCTGCTGGTGGGAGACAGTATGTGATGAGACAACAGGTGAATACAACAGATAGGCAGGAAGGGAACAAAAGACACCAATAAGATTATTCTGATGAAAATAATAAATAGCCTTCGGTTTAAACAGAATAAACATTAGAGCCAACAGTTACAAAATTCAGGTGCCTAAATTAACACATTTACACATTCAAGGCACCCAAACAAGAGGCTTGAAATTCAGAGATACTGAGCAGCTGCAGCCCCAGTGAAGTTCTGCGGTAGTTTTGGATGCTATTAAAAATTAGGCCATTCCTATTTAGGTCATTAAGTATGTGTTATGGGGGAAGAATATCAGGTAATCAAATCTGAAAAGTTTGGTCCATAGATATATCTGAAAATATACCCTATTCCTAGACATATTTACATTTATAATGGCAAGGAAATCATTTATCAGACCAATGTGATTGCTGTTGTAGGAATAATTTGGATTCAAAGTGGGAGAGTGCATCATTCTGCACCCCCCCCGCACTCTTCCTTGTTCTTTGGCCTTCTTTATTTTAGTCTCCCCCCAAGGACGTATGTTCCAGCTTTGTGTGAGTTTCATTAGCGTGATTCTTATACTATTGTCTTAAACATTTCAAAGCATTTTTTTTCTGTCAGACTAATAATTATTTATCACCACAATGTCACTTCACGTTTATTTTCTGGTTTCCTTTTTGAGATACAAAAGAAAGTCTGAATATGACACTATTTTAAGTAATTAAGAGGAAAGTATGTTTACCTGATCTGTATGAGCTTGTTTGCTTAACACCTTCTTCCATTACATTACGACAAATAACAATGTTTGCATTTATAATCAAAACAAAATCAAATGCAAATATTCACAGTTCTAAAACTAGCAGGCTGCACTAAATTTCTTGGTAATTAGCTAAAATTCTAGATGTTTTTTTCCTCTCCCTTATGATTTCCAGGAGAGATTGATATGTGCCTTTGGCCTGTCTTACATCTGAGCAATTAATTTGGGGGATTTTTTTCAAAATATCTGTCTACTAATAAAACTGTGACTTTAAAAACTACACAAAAATACAGCATAGCTTAACTATATATAACAGTGATAATGCTCATGTTTTCACCTGCTCCTACAAGCCTGTAAGGTTCACTTATGGCTTGTGAGCAGTGAAGTTAGTTGTGAGGAATTAAACATTGAGGTTTAAAGCTAGTGGTGTAGTTTTTTCATCCACTAATTTTAATCCTTTAACCTTTACATGCCAATTTGGTCTGGTAAGTGCGTAGAAATACTGCTTCCAGAATTATATATGGAGAATAGTTAGTTATAGGATTCTATGCAAAGGTTTATTTGTATATTTTGATGTCACAGTTAAATAGCTTGGTTCCTATGGCTCATCATTGAATACGCCTGGGGCAAACGAGAAGGGATGGGGCAGAAGAAGGCTCACTCAAAGCCAGAAAAGTCTGCCTCAGCCATCCCTCCTTCAGAAATGGTTAAAATGGGAAGGTTGTTTCCTCAAACCTCCTCCAGTCAACCAGGCAGCACAAAGCTTTCTACCCCCTATGGAAATTGTTACTAAGACCAGAGATATGAGTAAATGCACAGCAACTGAATTTCAAAGAGATGTTTTGCATATTAACTTTGAAGCATCACTCAGGGCCAGTAGGCAGAGACATAATCAAGTTTTCTCAAATTAGGTACTTGGCTCCCCTCCCCTACCTCCCCGCCCCCTTAAAAACTATTAATTACATATTCAACCATATGTATCACCAGACTACAAACAGTAGAATCACATTAATACAGACAGAACCTTTAAATACAGAACATTCATAGGTTAATGGATATGTGGAATAGGAAAAGCACATAGGTCCTGAAGGCAGTGGGAACAACTTTGTTTCCTTTGGACTGAATTTTGCAGGGGCTACTTCCTCAATGAGTTAAGCACTTCCTTGAAGGTTAGTTTATATATGTATGCATTTATATTCCTTCCCTGGCACAAACTGAATGTTGTTGAAAGTGTCTGAAAGTTATTCATTTGCACTTCTCAAACCACTACAACGTGAAGGTTTTTTATGTCATTGGGCAAATGTATGGGCACACTACCAACACAACTGCAGGCAGTCTTCATGCTTGACAAGAATAGCAATGAATTAAGATTTCCAGAGGAGTATCTTGTAGTGTCTGCAGCTTCTCATTTTCTTTTTTGGACAGATGGTACATTCCATCTCCACTAGTTGCTTCCTAGAGACAGACCTCTAAATGATAATTTTAATCAAAAAATATTTGAAACCTGCCTGTCATTTTTAATAGCCCAAGCAGAAATAAACTGGGATGCTATGTATCTATAGATATTTCTTGTTGTCTGGGTCTACATGGCGCGGCTTTCCCAGAAGGTCCATGCTAATGAGCAGCCTCAAAATTGCAAATGACTGCTCTCTAGCATGATCCTGCAGCTCATTAGCATAGCCGCACAAGAGCTTAGTCTCGGCAGAGTGGGGTGCTGGCAGTAGAGAGGCCTTGTTGATGTGCCCCTGCTGGCATAAGGGGCTGGAGAAAGAGGGGCTTTTTGCCAGCATGGCATGTCTACACGGCCTCTTTACTGCCGGCACCTCCCTCTGCCGAGACTAAGCTCTTGCGCAGCGATGCTAATGAGCCATGAGACCATGCTAATGAGCAGCCATTTGCAATTTCAAGGCTGCTCATTAGCATGGACCTGCTGGGAAAGCTGTGCCATGTAGACCCAGCCATTATGTTCTACAGTTTTGTAAGTAAGATTTAGCTGATCCCTTAATTTAAATTTGTTTGGCAGACCTGAAGCTCCCAAACTAATCCCTGTTTCATCTGCTGTGGAAATGCTACCAAACTATCTATTCAGATAAGGTGAGGTGGGGGAGTGCTATACAAATTAGTGGGTGGGGGACTTTTTGCTACCAAAAGACATGAGTCACAAGCAGTCAAACATAAATGACACTCTGGTGAGAAAGAGATTTCTCACATACAAATGCCTGTATGTGTTAGACCCAGCCAAAAGAAACATTCAAAGGCTGCTGCTACACTCTCACTCTCCCGTCAGAGGTGGCATGGTAATAAGGCAATTCGAAGCAGCCTAAGGAGGTGCTAATGTGCATATTCAGTGCCTCATTAGCATAATGCCAGCCATGCAAATTTCAATGTGCAGACTTCGATTTGCAGATTGACAGTGTAGATGGGGGCAGCTTCAAAATATGTGCCCCACTTCAACATTCCCTTACTCCGATCTAGTTCTGTGGGAGTAAGAGAATGTCGAAGTGGGGTGCTTATTTTGAAGCTGCCCCATCTTCGCTGTCAATCTGCAATTCAAAGTCTGCACTTCAAAATTCGTGTGGCCACCATTATGCTAATGAGGCGCTGAATATGCACATTAGTGCCTCCGTAGCCTGCTTCGAATTGCCTCATTATCATGGCACCACAGACAAGAAAGTAAGAGTGTCGCAGCAGCCAGATGCAGGTTAAATCTCAGTGGATACCTAAATGGCGAAGCCCCCAAGGTGACATACTTCACCGCATCAGTACTAAATCCATACCTTAAGTGGAGGTCCTGACTGCTTACCATCATTGGGTTGTAATGGAAAGTAGGAAGAGATGTCAAGTCAAATTACGTCTCAAATATCTGCATTCTATTGAATACAAACCACGGACTTGTCTGCATGGCACGCTGTCCTACAGAGATTCTGAGCTATGATACAGCACATAGACAATCATCAGGAGGCTGCCATAAGTCAAGCAGCACCTGGCATTACTCTAACTAACAAACACTGAGCCCTGACCAGTCCAAAATCTGGACGGTGCAAAGGAAGAATACAGCCCCCCTTCCATCTCCATCCACATGGGGCAGCACAGAACCAGAGCCAATATCTAGTCCCATCTCTACTGGTGCTGATTTTGTTGTTGTTGGTTTTGGTACCTGTTCTGAACACTGAACACCCAGGTTTACACAATTAGTGGGCATGGTTAGCTGAACATCTATCACAGCATCTACTTCTAACTGCTAGGTATTTTGACACTAGTTTAGTACTAAATTAAGGTTATGTTGACTGGAGAAAAAGGAGCAGATGGCACTGTGATTCATAATGATTTTTAAGAGGACTTTTCAAAGGAATGAGAGAGGGAAAGAGAGCACTGAAGAAATATCATGCATTAAATAACCCACAAGATCGTAAAAACAGAGGCACAAAGGGTAAAAATGACCAAGAGATTATATTTTATTCCTGAAAGATGCTCAAGCTGCAGTGTTGGCTGCACACAAATGGCCTTTGGGAGTTTAAATCCTTTAATTCAATCCTGCTTTTGGACGATGAGCCTCAGATACATGCAGTGTTCTGGCTATGCTTACAGAATAGAAAACCACACAACATCTTCTGAGCGCCATTCAATCATTCTCTTTTAAAAATTCCTCATGCTATGCCTACACTACACCACACCACAGAGTTGATTTGAAGGCAGTTAACTTGATTTTACAATGTCACTGTCTTCACTGTGAACTTCATTAGGTCAATTTTAGGGAGCACTAAAGTCGATATTATTACACCCATGTCAGCATAGCACCCAGTTCAAATGTAAAAGGTCAGATTAATGCTAGTGTGGAAACAACAATTGTTTAAATTGACTTTTCGGCCTCCAGAGGTGTACCATATGTATCCTACAATGCCCCATGGTTGTCCATTCTGCTGGCTTTCATCTCTTCTGCTCTCCAGGTGTACAGAACGTAGGTCACGGGAAGCCTGCACATTTGAATTTATCACCGGGAAGCCCAGGAAATTTAAGTGGAACTCAGAAGCCTGAATTTCTTTCTATCCATTGCAACAGTAGCCACCGCATTGCATCGGTAGCCATCACGTCAGTATCCATCTCTTACCATCATGAGTAGTCAGGTTTCTGATCTGAGTTCTCAGGGTCTCAAGAGAGCTCCAGCACAGATCCATAACGAGATCATGTATCTTCTTGCTGTTTGGGGAGAGGACTCAGTAGTAGGCAGATTTCAAGTCTGCAAGAGAAATGCAAACATTTATGAGAAGAATTTGCATGGGATGATCACCAGAGTTTACTCCCAGGATGCATAGCAATGTCGGGTGAAGGTGAAAGAACTCCAGCAGGCTTATCATATAGTATGGGAAGCCAATAGTCAATCTGGGTCATATCCCAAGACATGTCAATATTATGAACATCTGGATGCTATTCTTAGGAGGCAATCAACCACATTGCCCAGTCTTAACGGGGACATTTCAGAATGCCCTTCTGCAGAGTCCAGGGGGGAGCTGAGCCCAGAGTGGGGGGGCAGGAGGAAGAGGCGAATGAAGAGGAGGATGGGGGCAACTAGCAGGGACTCAAGGAAGCTGATCCCGACAGTCAGGAGCTCTTCACCCTCAACCTTGAGCTAGTCCCCTCAATGCCAACACCAGAACCGCTAGGGCCCAGCTGTTCTGTTGAGTATTTTTTCTAGAATGCTACAATTGGGTTGCAGCTGGGTTTAGGCATAGGTTTTCTATGAATCTATGCCCTTCAGAACAGTGTGTTAATATTTATGGGGATGGAGTGCTTATCCTTTTTGGAGATCTCTAGGAAAGTCTTATCCAAGTACTCTGGTATTTTTTCCACTAGTTTTTTAGGCAGGCGTGACTTATTGCAGCCTCCATAATAGCACACCTAGCCATGCCAGGCAACCAGATAGTGATCTGGTATCATGTAGCCACGAATTTTCCAGGCTTGTGCTCACACAGGATGAGCATCAATTCTTTTTCACTATCTGTTATTCTTAGGAGGGTGATATCTTCTTTGGCAACCTAATGAACCACAGGAATTTGGATTAGATTTTTTTTGCAATGCTCCCTGCCCATTTAAATTCCCTGCAACTGCCCTGCTGCACCACATGGCTGGTGGGCCCTCCATCTCTCCCCCTCTGCACGGCTGGCAGGATCTCCTGGCCTTTTCCCCTCCCATCATGCTGCTGGTTTGACCACAAGCCACCAAGAAACTGAAACATTTTCCCTTGCCTTTCATCTGGAAAACGTTTTCCCTTCCTTTCTTTGCATTTTACAGGGATTCTTCCCCACACAGCTGGCCATCCAGCTGGAATCAAACCCTTCCCCCATGATGTACAGCTGCTGGGGTCCGCTGACCCTGCTGCCAGACACTGGCATATCCAGTGTGGTTTTTTCCCTGCGTTAATTGGCTTTTTCCCTGAAGAGGATTGCTCTGGAGACCACCAAGAAAACTTCTTCCCCTTCTTCCAGACACCAGCTGCTTCTCCCTGTTTTGAACACCCCATACCACACACACACCTTGTTAAGTGGGCAATACCTTACCAGGTCTACAATGAAATGGTCTGGATGAGTGATAGCTTGTGCAATGCAGAGTTTGATTCATTGTCATCCTTAAGAAGCCAAAAGTGGCCTTGAAAAAAGAAAGTTTCACTGACTGTGAAGGCAGAGACCCATTCGTTCTATAGGTAAGTGCTTTGTGTGAATTGTATCTCAATTTTGACCTTCAGTTTTCAACAGGCACTCTCAGCATGGGAGAGAGGACAAGGAAGTACAAGAGGTCCAAGAAGAGCCTTATACATGAGCAGCTGGAGCAGGCTGACAGAATAGCCACTGCTAGCCAGAGGACCACAGAAGAATGGCAGCAGAGGGTTCTGGAGTTCAGGAGAGAGGAACTGGCACAGCTGAGAGAGGACATGGCACAGCTCTTGATGGCTGTGTTAGAGCAAATTGAGATCCTGCATTCCATGATGGAGCTACAGAGGGACTCCCTGTGCAGCACTCAGTTTGTAGACTCTGCTCCCTGCTTGCTGGGCTCCACTTAATAGGGGTTGCCTACGCCCATCATTGTGGTCCCCAAACATGGGGAGGAAGGACCAGAACAGTCTGCTGCTCCACCCCCAAGTCCTCTCCCTACTGCAAAAGTTTATTCCACCGTGCTTGCCATGCCTCCTTTTCCCTTTCACTTAACCCTTTCCCCACTCAAGTAAAAGTATTCTTTTTATGACAACCAGTATCTGATTTATTGGTTCACATGCGGTAGGGTGCACAAATCATTGCAGGGAGCGTGGCCCAGGGGCCCAGGCAGGGTCAGAAAGGGCTGATAACATGGCTGCCACTATGCAAAGGTGCACAGATGACTCACAGCAGATGGACACTGTGGGTGGAGGAGGTTGCCAAAGCTGATGAGACCCTGGAGGCACTTCCCAGAGTCCAGGATCAGGGGCTGGTGGGTTGTCAGTGGAGCCTGTACCAAGTGCCAAACCTGGACTATTTCATGCATGTGGGAACCTCTGGTACAAAAAAAAAAGTCTCTGAGCCTCCCCCACCCAAAAAAAAATACAAGCATTCTTCTTACGTAAATAAACCTCCCTTTACATCTTTTTCCTGCACTTTAAACCTCTCCTCCCAAAAATATAAAAGTATTCTTTCAGTGAAAGCCACAGTTTGATTTATTGGTTCACATATGGTGGGGAGCACAAAGCAATGGGAGGAGTAGGAGTAGTATCACAACAGTCAAATACAGCCTGGGGCTGCCTGATCATTCATAAAGCTTTTTTCAAAGCCTCCTTGGTTGCCCCGCCTCTATGTTCACATTGGTGAATGCCCTTGTAGGTGGTTGAGTATAAGCCCTGCTCATGGCATCTGCCTCTGCACTCCAGGCTGCCATGAAATTCTCCCATGTGGATTCACAAAGGTTGTGTAAAACACAGTATGCCGAAACCACAGTGGGGACATTACTTTCAGAAAGGTCCAAACGAGTCAAAAGGCACCTGAGCCTCACTTTTAAATGACGAAAGAAATATCCCACCAACATTCTGCATTTGCTGAGTCTATATTTGAAGCACTTCTTGCTGCGGTCCAGGATGCCTGTGTATGGTTTCATGAGGCAAGGGAGCAGAGGGTAAGCAGGGTTACACGGTATTACTAGAGGCATCTCCATGTTGCCAATCTTGATTTTGCAATCTGGGAAAAAAGTCCCATGCAGGAGCTTTCTGTACAGACCAGAATTTCTGAAGAAGCTTGTGTCGTGAACCTTTCCTAACCAACCAACTTTCATGTTGGAGAATCAACCTTTGTGATCTACCACTGCCTTCAATGCCATTGAAAAGTATCCCTTGCAATTTGTGTACTCAGAGGCCAGGTGGTCCAAGGCCATGATGGGGATGTGCATACCACCTATTACCCCACTGCATCTAGGCAGCCCCATGGCAACAAAGCTACCAACTACATGCTGGACATCTCCCAATGTCATGGTGTTCCTCATGAGATGCCAACAGATTGAACTGGCTACCTGTATCATCACAACCAACACTGTAGATCTGCTCACCCTGAATTGATTGGCCGCTCACCAGTGTCTGTCAGGCATTGCAAAGTTCCATAAACCAATTTCCACTCACTTGTGAACCATTAAAGCTGGTCTCTTTCTTGCAAGGCTGCACTTTTGGGTAGGGGCAGCAAATCACAAAGTTCCAAGAAAGTGGACTTGAATGTGCAAAAGTTCTACACCCACTGCTGGTCATCCCAGACCTCCAAAACAATGTTGTCCCATCAGTGTTTGCTGGTTTCACAAGTACAAAAACAGTGCTCCATTGTAAGCAATGCATCCAGGGCAGCCTGCATTTCTTAGTTCCTGGTCTGCAGTTCATTGATTTCATCTCCACCCTCTTCCTCCACAACCATGATCGCAGCCCACTGCCTTCATTGAAGCAAATAGTGCACAACATTTTGAGAAGTGGCCATAATGCCCCATGCAATGACTTGAAGCATTTGAGGATCCATGCTAGCACTAGTGCTGTGCCAGAGAAAATGGTGCAATCTGCCATTTGTTTGTTTTCACATGGTTAGTGGATACTCTGAATTTTGGGATAGTGCTTTACATTCTGGGATAGTGACATCAAACACCCACAAGCATTTGTGGCAATTATTTTCCCACAACACAATGGTACAAAACCACCAGAACACAACAGGGCTAAGGCACTGTGGGATAGGTAGCCACGGCGCATTGCTCATGCCGTCAAATTTGGATAAGGCAATGGAAACACAGTAAGTCAACATGGAGAAATGTAAGTCGACTTTCTGGAACCTTTGTGGACAAATAAATTTGAGTTTAAAACATCAATGTTAAAAAGGCAAATTTATTAAAACTGCTTTTATTTCATAGTGTAGACACAGCCTTAATTTGCATAATCCATGGTGCTGTGTCTTTTGTCTTGCTAAACTCATCAGTATTCTTTTCCCACACCCACATTGGACATGTCCTTGGCCCTTCGGTGGAGAAGTTTATGAAGACTTTTGACGGGTTCCTTTTTGCAATTTTGAAAAACAATATAAAACTTTTAAGTTAGTTTCATTACCATTTTCTTCCCTATATAAATAGATTAATTATGTTTATAAGACTAAAGGAAATAATCTGTTTTGGCCCACTCCTATAATCCCCTTACAGGGCTGGTGCCAGACCTCACCAGGCCTCGGGCAGTGTGTGTGAGGAGGACTTGACTCCACCCCTTGTAAGGGGTGGGGCTTTGGGCAGAAAGGGGTGAGGTTAGGGGAGCCAGCCCTTATCACAGCTCAGACCACACTCTTTGGGGCTCTAGCAGCAAGTTAAAAGGCCTGGGCTCCAGATGCTCCTATTGCCATTGTAGCAATGGCTCAGAGCACCAGGCCCTTTCAAATTGCCAGGCTGTTGGACAACTTCCCCTTTTGCCCTTCAGTTAGCAGCCCTAACAAGCTTATGAGTAATGGCCCTTATTAGGATTTCAAGAATTTCTCACACAAGTGCTGTAGGCCTTTGACGTCCACAAAATAAAAAATTTCTATCAGTAACTTGGCCATGTATTATTAAATTCTTAATCAATCTGTGGTGTAATGGTCTGGGTTTGATTTAACTTAATAAAGGAAAAATAGATGATTATTATTAATATTTTAATGAAAAAACTACCACTGGACCATTAAAGGAGAGAGAAGGAGTGTTGTGAGAAGTAAAATACAAGTCACTGTGTGTTGTCCATACATTTTACAAAAACATTTAATAAATGTTTCCTGTTTTGTGACTTGCTGAATACAATTTACCATTTTAAAAGGCTGCAGTCTCTCAACTAACATTTTTCTGTGAATATAGTTTAAATTTACAGTATTACTTGGGATCTTTGAAAATTCATATTTCTCCTATAGTGGGAGGAGGGACCTCTCTGTGATTCCTTTGTGTGGTGATTGGACTGCTTCCTCCTCCTCCTTCCCTCATTGCTCAGGGTTTGCCTGCCTACCCAGCATATGTGCTAGAGCATGAGTTCCCCCGTGTGTCAGTTACAATGGACCTGTTTGCATGCCCGGCCCTGTGCTTGGGAGGTACGCTTCACATGGTTTTCACAGAAAAAAGAAAAGTCACGATTTGAGTTTATACTTGTGCACATGATCAGTGTGGGTGTTTGGATTTTATTTTCCTTGACCATGACCCCTCTGTCTCTTGTGCCAAGTCACACTGGCAGATGCCACAGTAATATAACAGCTCATAACCACACACTACAAATTATATTCCTAATATCTCACCAAAGCTGAAAACTTTATTGGCAAGAATTCTTTGCTCCTAATTAATGACTTTCTATATACTGGAAGGCATGAGACAGACCTGATCTTACTCCCATTAGAAATTATGGGAGTCTTGGCACTGGATTCAGTGGAATCAGGAGCAGGTTATTAATCATTTTTACATTTAGATTTTTCAGCTGTAAGCCATTGGCTATAATAAAATGACACATTTAGTGTCTTCAGCTCCATGTGATGTCCCCACCTGTGAAAGCACCAGTATTTTCCCCGTATAGCCTCTTTTAAATAAACAAATAGCTAAGAATCTAGGTGGGAAGCCACGCACTGTACATTAATCTAGTTGCTGCAAACAGAAGTACCCTGTGCTTACTAACACCAAAGGCACTCCAAATGTTCAACTGTTATGAACCCACTTAATTTGAGCATCACTCCAATACACGGAAAAAACTTGTTGTGATGTTTCATTATCACATGGAAGCCATGCACTTTGTTTTTACAACTATGGAGTAGCGAAAAGTGATTCATGCAATGTTAGTCAATGGGTACATCTCACCCATAAATCTGATCCAGACACACCAGCCCGGTCCTTGGGGGGTACACTTCATGTAGTTTCACACCAGACTGCCAAATGCATCAAACTTGCAACTGATTTTTTGATGAGAGAAGTGACAAACAGCAAGGCAGAAATTCAAAACCCGATAATTAAGGAAGGGCTACCTGGTAAAATAAATTCACTTTGTTCTGTATCTTATTTCCCCCATTTCCACAGTATCTAAGAATCTATTTTGACCAGGGTCCTAGGGGAGCCAGCTGAGATTATAATCCAATGTCTAACACAATATTTGGGGAGTACATTTTAGGAGTAAGATCTCAGTCCTTATGGTTTAAGTTTCTCCTGCGTGAACCTTGAGCAGATGTGAAATTGCAGGATCAGAAGAACCCTACTGAGTGTATACTGTAAGCTGTGTGCTTGGGTGTCCTCCCAGGAGAGAATCAGGTGCCCTCAACTGATTAGCAGAGTGCCCCCAGCTAGAGCCATGTGTTTCTGTGGTGGTGCGCATCTGCAAATGCCTGAGTGCGCATAACAAAATGTATTCCACCCACAGATGAAAAAAATAGAGGGAACAATAATAGGAGAAGGAAAAGTTTCAGAGAATTGCAAAAAAGCTAAGGTTGTGCCACTATTTAAAAAGGGTAATTGGGATAAACTCAGCCAACAAAGAATCAAAGAACAGTAGCAGAATTAATCCCAATCAACAGAGTTTAATGGAAAATAGGTCTTGTAAAACAAAATTGATGTTTTTATGAGGCCACAAATTTGGTTAAGAATGAAATAATGCCTTTAACTTTATTAGGCATTATATATTATTTAACTGTGTTGGCCTAATATAGTTAAAAGCATTATGGCATGGCATCCAACTTGGTCCAGCATTACATTCTGATTTTAAAAAACAGCACTATATACAAATTGCTGTATTCCATATTATGTAGATTAAAAACTGGTTAACCAATAGAATTGCATTTGGAGATATAAAGGAGGTGGGGATTGTCATCCTATTGCACTTCAACAGGGATCTGTCCTTGGCTCAATGTGATTTAATATCTGTATCAACAATCTCAAAAAAAATATAAAATCGTTGCTAGTAAATTCTGCATGCACCACAAAAGTTGGTGGCATGGGAAAACTGATATTGTAGTGAGAGGTCAGACTGCTTTGCCTCAGTTAGTAACATGAGCTCCTTTAAATAACACGCATTTTAATACAACCAAATGCAATGTCATGCATCTAAGAACAAAGACTCTAGGTCTTCCTTACTGCAGGTTACTTACTGTGTCCTGAGAAAGACTTGAGGTACAGATAGATAGACAAGTGAACATAAATGCCAAATGCATAACGGGGAAATAAAGTAAGGGTCTGGAGGAGGTATTAAGACTGCTATGACATTAATGAGACTAGTACTGGAATACTGTCTAGTCCTGGTGGCCACACAATGAAAAAGAATGTTGAAATATTGGAACAGGTTCAAAAGACATCTGTAAGAATGATTAATAGTCTGGAAAACTGTCTAGTTTATCGAGAAGAATGTTTAAGAAGTGACTTGATCAGAATCTACAAATACCTATGCAAATTTCTGACAATCAACAGCTCTTCATCTCATTCATCTGTAGCTAAAGTGTTTGGAAACAGATAGACAAATTCAGACTATAAACAGGTGTACATTTTTAACGGTGAGGATAATTTACTTTTGGAATAATATACCTACAAATTTGGTCACTACTCCCTTACCTTAAGTCTTTCAAGCAAGACTGGATATCCTCCTATAAAATGTGCTATGGCTCAGAAAGAAATTAGGGGCTTGATGAAGGAATTGGTGAGCAACATTCTATGGCACATAACATGCAGCAGGGGTGGGGGAACCTTTTTTGGGTTGGGGGGCCAGAGGCCCACGTGAAATCAGTCAGGGACATACAAGTGGGAAGTTAAAAAACCTTTCAGACTATGTCTACACTAGTGAGTTTTGTTGACGAAACCAGCATTTTGTGGACAAACCCCGGGGAGAGTAAGGAAAGTAATGGAATATGGGAAGATGATATCACATACCCGCAACCACTCATGGGGCAGTTCTTCCCATCCTGCACCAGCAAAAAAAAAACAAAAACAGAATGCTAGGGAGTTGAGGGAACTGTGGAATAGGTTCCCACAATGCACAGCTGCAACAGTCAATGTTTGGCGATTTAGTGTGGCAGCACTAACTCAACTTTGTGGGGAGGTGAAGATACTCAAATTTGAATTTATAAAACCCAGCATTACAAAATTGTGTTTAATAAAGTCGAGTTTATTTTGTAATGTAGACGTATAGGCTTAAAGCCGCAGGAAGCCCCGGAAACCCTGTGGCAGGAAGCTGAGAGCATGGAAGCAGCCCAGCAGTAGGCTGTCTGTCCCCAAGCCCTTGGAGCCACTCCTAGCAGCAGAGCCACCTATTCCCAGATGGCCACCACCCTGGCGGCACGGGCCGAACCTCCCACACCATGGAGCAGGTGCGGGTAAAAGTGAAAGAACTGTGCCGGGGTACACCCAAGCCTGCAATGCAACGTACAGATCAGGAGCAGGACGGGCCACCTGCCCCTACTACCCTAGGCCCTGGAGGAGGCAGGACCCACCAGCCCCTGCCACAGCTGGAAGCCAGCCAGCCACATGGGTGACAGCCTGATCACAGACACACTGAGGAGCATGGCTCCCAGCACATAGACATGCCCGCAGCTGACAGTCAGCACCTGCTCCCCTGGACAGAGCTGTGAGCCACATATGCATGTGTGGGACCTGGGGAGGGCCAGGTGGCACCCAGCTCACCTGCCACCTATGACGGGACCCATCTGTGGCTGGACATCCCTTCTTGGCCTCTAGCCTGTCAGCAAGGCAGGAGGGCCCACAGTGGTCAGCCCAGTCCCAGAGGCATGACAGAGTCCCTGTGTAGCAGGGCCAAATGTGCAAACCTCACATGCTAGTGCTATTGGGCCATCCCCACCCCATGGCCTGTGGGTAGTTAGGTGTGACTCACAGTGGGGGGCAGGGCCTTAGGGGCTGCATTGCAGGAGTGGCTTACTGTCTCTCCTCCTTGTCTTTTTTACAGCTGGATCTGATCCAAGCAAGGGCCAAGCCAGCCCCACCTTGCTGCCAGGGTCAGCCAGCCTTGAGGCAGGACCAGAGTGAGCCAGAACCCCCAGCACCACCACTACCAAGAGGGCAGGCCCGTGGCTAGAGAGGATGTTGCCGGGTGGAGGAGGACTTCCAAAGGGCCCGCACAGCTGGCCACTGGAGAATGACCAACCTCCTTGAGTGGCAGTTATGGGGCAGCCAGGAGTGGTGCGCATGGGACCAGGAGTGGTGGGCACAGGTCTGGGACCCATTTTATCCCAGTTTGATGCCATCACCAGCATCTGGTGGGACCTATAGGTTCAGCCACCTACATCTGCCACCCCTGCTCCCCCCCAGCTGTCATTGCACCTCCCACACCCCCGCTTCCCCCACTGGCCTTGCCCCCCATCCAGCCATCCCTCAGGGTATCCTGATCCTGATCCTGCTCCAGTAAGTGATGGCCAGGGCCACCCCTCCTGCTCCCCAGAGCCCCACTGTTCTCCCTGACATCCCAGACCCTGCCAGAGCCTCACCACCTCCATACCTCCCAGTGCCTCCAGCCCCAACCCTGTCCTGTTGGGGACCTTCAACCCATAGCAGGTGGGAATCCTGAGGCCTATGCCACTCAGGGTCCCACTCCCCCATGGGATCATGGCCCCCCCCACCCCTCCATAAATTGATGCACCCCAAACACTGTCCCAAGCCCCCCCCACTGTATAGATTTAACTTTTATTGCACTTTGTAAATAGTTTGTCATTACAACATTTTGAAAATGTTTATCCATGTTAAAGTAAAAATAAATTATATGTTCACCACCCCCACATCTCCCTTTATTGGGGAGGAGTTGGGGGGTGAAGGGATGTAGGGCGGGGTTGTGGTGGTGATAGAATAGGTCTGCAGGCCCAAAGTCCCTGCTGGGGGTGCCCTGAGGAATGACATTGGGGCCATGGGGCAAGATCTCCCTTAGGGCCTCCTGGATCTATGGGCTTGGCAGACCGGAACTGTGCTCAGCTGTTCACAGCCATGGCTGACGTCCACCCCCACTACCCAGGAAGAAGGCCTTCGCCTGAGCCCTCCACAATGTTGTGGAAGGCACAACACACCGCCGCAACTGTGGGAACATAGTGGTCTCACTTATCCAGCTGTGAGGAGGCACCTGAAGTACTCTAGTGTAAACATAGCCTCAGTGATGTGGTCAAATGACATTCCCCTTGCACACCAGCTCCAGAGCCTAGGGTACCCATGGCTAATAGATTTTGTGGGTCCCACCTGGGGGTGAGGCCAGAAATGAGGGTTAGTAGCAGTGTGTAGAAAGCCACATTTCCCCCATCAGGCAGAACACGGGCCAGATTGCATCGCCTCCACAGTATACAAACCCACTGTGATGGGGGGGGCGTGTGGAGCCCTGTGCCTCTTAGGCCAGATCTGGCCCATGGTCCAGGGGTTCCCCGGCCTTGGCACACAGGATATCAGAACAGATGCTCACAGTGCTTTTGGGCTTAGAATTTGTTCATTGGAAGTCACACATGAAGCCTGTGGCCAAGCCAGGTACCGAACTCTGTTCTGATGGCATAATCACAAGTCAATCCTTCCCCGACTCTCGGGGCCATACACTTTCCTCTGGCCATATGTGGAACAGTCATAGATAGAGCTGATGCTTTCTAGTTTGTGTTCCACTATTTAATAGACTGGAAACACTCAAATTAGATTTGTGAGAGCAAGCACGGCACTTTCATTAATTGCATAAGTACTGTGACTCTGCCTAGCTTCTGTAAAACAGTTCATATAGGGCACTCTCAGAGATGTAACCTAGGCACCAGTGCAATCAATTTTATACTTATAACACGACACTTTTTTCATTTCTCCGCCACACCTCCCACTGCCTTCATCAACTTTAATATCTCTTAAAGGCTCCATTTAACTTTGAGACAATATAAATGGCTCATAGATTTTTAAATAGTCAGTTATACTTTTCAACTCCAGTGTGGTTCTGGCTGTGTTATTCAGGACACAGCCATTAACAGGACTCATTCCAAACTGGTTATGTTGCAGCTTCAGCCAGGGTCCTATTTGGAGCTGGCAACCTAAGCAACACTGGTGCCTATAATGAGTCTGCTGGCCATGATACGTAGTGTTTTGTTATTTTATTTATCCCTAGAGTAATCAAGTTTATGTTATTTTCCTGCTGCCTCAACCAGTCTCTTGGCTATCTCAGGTATCTCCAACTTCCCATTTTCCCCACCAAGCAATCATGATTCTTGCTATTGAACTAACAATTCTTCCTGGATTCCAGTTGTTATTATCTATACCCAGCTGGATTAGTTGCTCAGGAGTCAACACGACCAGTGTTTGTTTCAATAAAGTTTATTTCTTCATGTATTGGCAAATCTGGTACTTAGGTTTGAATAACTGAGGGCATGGGAGAATAAAATTCTTGTTCACTTGTGAGATTGGTGCCTGACAAACAGCACAGATTTAGAAAGTCAATCCAGTGGTTTGTATATTTCTAAAATCTAGCAAAGCTAGAAACCGGACTTTATTCTCATGTTTAGGTTTGTGAGATTTTCCATTTCCTGAGCACTTCTTTCCCTATTCACCACCCTTCCCCCACCTCCCCCTGCAAGTTCTCAGCAAATTTCCAACATTCTGCCTTGAAACTCATGCCTGTCATCAGTCACTGGAACTTCTCAGGTGTGAGTTTTTTCTTTCCATTGTGGTGCAATCTCTCCCTGCAGACTCCTGTGCACTAGTGAAGCTATTGTGTTGGAAGATGGTGTTATAGTCCCAAGAACATGGCATGGCTTTATTTGGTCTGCCTGGCTCTATGAAGATGAGAACTGTAACACATTTTGGAAACACGGTTATAAAAATACCTTTTGCTCCCACCTATTCAGGCAAGACATACAGCATCATCAGGAGGTGGTCATGTTAAAGCACCAACTCCCAGCCAAGTGGCTTGCTAATATAATTGGGCTCCTTTGTTACTCAGCCTCGCTATAAAGAACTGATGATTCCATTATTGTTTCTTATCTTTTCCTACTCTCATTTGTTCAGAGGGGAAGTTCAGGCTCATAGTACATGCATTCAATTGGGCTACAGGTTGTATGGGTTCAGTTCCCATCTCTGATCTCAATTTGCATTGAGACTTTGGACAAGTCATTTAATTTCTCAATGCCTTAGATTCCCTACTTGTCAACTGGGGATAATAATATTGTCATTCTCCCATCTCTTTGTAAGAGATTGTAAACTCTGTGGGACAAGGAGTTTGGCTTACCGAATGAAGACGTTGAGCCTAACACAATAGAGCCCGATGTCTGTTGGTGCCCCAAGCAGGTATCAGAACATATATAGCAATTTCCTCTTATCACATTGATTGCATTCCAGTAGACATCTGGAAGAGTGAGTGTTTCAGTCAAAATCCCTTCCCAATAAGCCCGGATAAGCAGGAAGTGAACTTTGAACCTCGAGGTTTGTTTCCTTAGAGTAATGTTGTACACACAAGATGGGTGCAAATGAATGCAAATCCTCACCAAAATGTGTGCTCTTCCTCCATAATTATAGTCCTGAGTCAACGGTGGACTGCAACTGCAGAACCTTCTGCTGTATCCATGCCGTTGATTCTCCCACAAGAAAAGTTTTCAGGAGCATCAAGCTGTTGGTGTGACTCATAGTAAACACCAACGCAAAAGGGGGAGAGAAACCCAATGTTCTTCCCTCATTTCACTCACACACAATTTCGAATTGGAAGAAAGAGACAGAGAGAAATGACAAAGAATCAGTTCTCATAAGTCAACGGTGAGAAAAGAGAAGGCTGGAGAGCAATAGACAAGAGAAGAACAAAAATACCACAGCAATTTAACACATGGTGAGTAGGTGGTGTAGGATAACATTACAGAAACTAATGCTTATGACTCCAGCATCATCACAACCAAAATAATCAGCTAAGACAGATAATTAAAGTTTTCCATGAGTACATGTATGTGTATGTGCATCTGTACCTTGGGACTGAATGAGACAGGCTAATGTTTTTTTTTTTTAAATTAGAGAAACTGAGACTCAGTCCATCACCCCAAATGCAAATGTCAGATGAGGATTTAAACATCATGATCCCAGCTCTCCTTTCACTTGCATGGGCATACCTCTGGTGAAATCACTGGTGTAAGTCACTGCACTATAAGTGAAAAAAAGACACAACCTCCGTATCTTTATCATACGTAGCACAGAATCCCTAGAATCCACACTCTTCAATTTCAAGATTTTGATTGGAATCCAAATATCCTCATTGGGAAAATATAAGGAATTTTTGTTTTGATTCAGCCCACTATAAAGATCAATTAGAGCCATAAAGCTGGACCCAGGGTTTAGGTGTGACTCATTCCAAAGTTAAATTGTTTTTAACAAAGTCTCAGAGGGGAGCAATGTTAGTCTGTGTCTGCAAAAACAACAAGAAGTCCTGCGTCACTTTACAAACTAAGAAATATTTTGGAGCATCTGACTGCATACTTCTGACAAAGTGCGTCTTCGCCCATGCAAGCTTATGGTCCAAAACATCTGTTAGTCTATAAGGTGCCACAGGACTTCTTGTTGTTTTACCAAAGTAATTATTTTGTATCTCATAGAGTATGTCTACACAACAAAGTTATTTCAGAATAATGGTCTCTATTATAAAATAACTTTGTCATTATCTACCCATTGTGGCTGTGTCTACACATGCCCCCTCATTAATGAGGCAGTTTGGAAGATGATAATGAGACGCTGACATGAATATGCAGCACCTCATTAGCATAATGGCTGCTGTGCGCAATTCAAAAATGCTGCTTTTGAAATGCACGTCACCCGTGTAGACAGGGGCCTTTCAAAAGAACTCCCTGACTTCGAAAGCCCCTTCTTCCTAAAACCAAATAGGAAGAAAGGTCTTTCAAAGCCGGGGGTCCTTTTGAAGGGCCCCCACTTACACAGCTGTTTTGGCTTTCAAAATCAGCTCTTCCGGAATTGAGATCCCACACAAGTATGCAAATGAGGTGCGATGTATTTAAATCCGCTGCAGTGATTTTCATTGTACTCCAGTTGACTCCTGTGAAAGATGTGTGTCCAGATTTGAAGGCTGAAAATCACTTCCCTTGTACTCAGCAAGAGTAATCTGGCTGGGTGTTTGTGAGTCCTGCAGAATACTTACTCCTCCTCCTTTCATGGAGCAAGAGCAAAGCCATTTCATTTCAGAGCTGCTACTCCAGTTTCTACCTTTGTTTCTTCTATTCTGGGGTCATGTGCCATATGGGGAACAAAGTCAGTGGGACTGTCTTTGAAAGCCCAGTCACTTTTATTTAGGCTGCTGACCTCTATTGAGGAATCAGATGTTCATGACTTGAGGCTGGGGTTTAATACGGCTTTGGTGCAGCCAGAAGACAAATGAAGATAAAATATAAGAAATTAAGTAAACATGGTGTCCACTTCTAGCCATCACCTCTCCTCCATCCATTCCATGTCTTTTTCATTCAGTACACTGTATATTCCCTAAACATCTGGAGCTGGAGGCCTAAGAAGGCCACAGTCTATACCCCAGGAATACCAGTCCTGGAACCTTTCCCTGCAACAAAGCCCGCTGCCAGTTTTGTCCACATATCTTCTCTGGAAATACCATCACTGGACCTAACCAGGTTACTCACAGAATCACGGGCACTTTCTCATGCTCCTCTGCTAACATCATATATGCCATCACGTGCCAACAATGCCCAGATGCTTTGTATATTGGACAGACTTCTAACTCCCTTAGACAAAGGGTTAATGGGCACAAAACAGACATCAAAACACTCCAGATCCACAAACCAGTTAGTCAACATTTTAATGGAATGGGCCATTCTATTAACGACCTAAAGGTATGTGTGTTACTGAAAAAGAACTTCCACACTGTTCTTCAAAGGGAAGCAGCCGAGCTGGCTTTTATATTCAAATTCGGCACATTAACACATGGTTTAAACCGGGATGGGAACTTTCTGAGTCACTATAGGGGCTCGTCTGCATACTTGGCTTTATCTAATTCTTGACCTACCCCCCCACCCCTCCACTCTCTGATTTGCTCACCTTGATTATCTATTTCTGATTTGTCCTCCTTGCTTACTGTTTTTGGTTCTCTGTGCCTTAAATATTGAGTCTGGTCTGGTCTGGCTATGGTCTGAAGAAGTGGGTCTGTCCCACGAAAGCGCACGTAACAAACTATTTTGCTAGTCTTTAAAGTGCTACTTGACTGCTTTTTGTTTTGATAGTGTATAGACTAGCACGGCTTCCTCCCTGTTAAGACTAAAGAAGGTAATTAATATTTAATTATACACACAATTAAAACCCATAACACTTTCTTTAACTACAGGTTTGCTGGTAGCTTTTCTCCACTAAGGAAGTGCTTATTTTGTTGTTTTAAATAATTTGTTCAATTGCACATACTTTCGGTGGTGACTGAAGGCTGTTTTGTTCTAGTAAACCGCAACCCTTACTGACTTGTTTGTGGGTTAATTTTATTTAAATCCATTGCCTTCCCAGCTGATGCTAAGGATCCGGAACATGGCCTGTATTGCAAATGTATCATCTGTGGCACACAGCCAATTGAGAGCTTCAGGCATATAGGCATTCGGTTTTATTATTATTGTTGTTGCTGTTTGCTTTGCACCCTGATGCCAGATTTCTTAATGGGACAGGGGACGGGTGAAATCTCTATCTTTCCTTCTCTCTACATGCAGTTGCCAGGGAGGAACGGGTTCACTTCAAGTTTAAGTGAGTCAACACACACCGCAGTCCTCAAAGGGCTCAAGAGAGCATGCCACCTGAAAATGTTTAATTATTAATCCATGATCACCGTCTGCTTTCATTTAACTCCTCCAAAGCCACACTCACCTTGATGGCACTACGAAGGTACAGAACAGTAGCATTGGCTCTTCATAGGCAATTTGTTCTGTGCAACCTACAAAGCACTTACTTAAATTTACAAATCACACAGTAACTTTAGGGAATCCAGTATATTTACCCTATATTTACCCAGTAGCAAACCTGCAAGTCAGGTCCTGAGCCTCTAAACTAGTGATTGCTTGAGGAAATAGGTCTTCATTGAGAAAGAAAAGTTTATTAGCTCTAGCTTCCCTTAGCAGACTTGAGGCATTAGACTGAGCCGTTATAATATCTTCAGCACCTTCCTGCTGTGAGTGACTACGTCTACACGTGAAGCCAACATCGAAATAGCTTATTTCGACGTAGCAACATCGAAATAGGCTATTTCGATGAATAACGTCTACACGTCCTCCAGGGCTGGCAACGTCGATGTTCAACTTCGACGTTGCGCGGCACCACATCGAAATAGGCGCTGCGAGGGTACGTCTACACGCCAAAGTAGCACACATCGAAATAAGGGTGCCAGGCACAGCTGCAGACAGGGTCACAGGGCGGACTCAACAGCAAGCCGCTCCCTTAAAGGGCCCCTCCCAGACACAGTTGCACTAAACAACACAAGATACACAGAGCTGACAACTGGTTGCAGACCCTGTGCCTGCAGCATGGATCCCCAGCTGCCGCAGCAGCAGCCAGAAGCCCTGGGCTAAGGGCTGCTGCCCACGGTGACCATAGAGCCCCGCAGGGGCTGCAGAGAGAGCGCCTCTCAACCCCCCATCTGATGGCCGCCATGGAGGACCCAGCAATTTCGAGGTTGCAGGATGCGGATCGTCTACACGGTCCCTACTTCGACGTTGAACGTCGAAGTAGGGCGCTATTCCGATCCCCTCATGAGGTTAGCGACTTCGACGTCTCGCCGCCTAACATCGAAGTTAACTTCGAAATAGCGCCCGACGCGTGTAGCCGCGACGGGCGCTATTTCGAAGTTAGTGCCGCTACTTCGAAGTAGCGTGCACGTGTAGACACAGCTAGTGTGTCCTACATTACTCCACCTTTGTCCATCCCTAGGCATATGCAGAACACAAAGCTGTGTAGAGTACCACTGTGCCCCAAATTAAGGAGTGCCCTATGCTGCATATACCTAGCCCTGGCTGACTGAGGCAGCCTCAATTCCCTGCCCTCCAGCCCCTCCTCCTCCTGTTGGCTCAGATGGCCCAATGCCCTGGTCCTTGCTGCACCACCCAGGCCCAGTGACTCAATCCACTTCTCCATCTCCCAGCCCTAGATGAGCCACCCGCAACCCAATCCCTCAGCCTCTCAGCCCCTGCTCTGCCTTACTGACTCAGCAGGCCGATCCCTTGGCTCCTCAGCCCTTGCTCCACCTTCTGGGCCCAGAAGCCAAATCCGTTCACTCCCTCTCCTCTGCGTAGTCCCTAGCTTCCACTCCAGTGCTTGGCCCCCCGCATCCACTACCTGTCCTCCCCAATCCCCCCGCCCCTTGCCCCACTTCCTGGCCCTGGCAGTCCCAATCCTCTGGCTCACAGGACTGGTGGGCTGCACCGCTCCCCTTTCCGCTCCCCTTTCCTACCAGCCTCCCTGCCCTTTTCCTGTCCCTGAGGACGTGAGCACCATCCCCTCTCCCTGCATTGTTGCCGTCCTGCTCTTCATCAGCTTTCTTTGATAGGATAATAAGCCTTGTGGATAAGGGAGAAGTGGTAGGTGTGGTATACCCTGATTTCAGTGTAGCATGGGTCTCACGTGACCTTCTTATACCCTAGTTCTATATACTACAATGACCAAGCAGGGTGCAGTGAGCATTCATATGTCTAAACTAGTGCTAGCTAGCTCCATACGGCTTACTCTGCACTTTCAACTCATGTAGTGTACCATGGTGACAGATTTGCAAACTGACCAATCAACCACGCACCTTATCTGGAGAAGAAAGTACACAATCAGGCATCAGAGGACCAAAAATAAGCACTGTACCATATTCAGTTCAATTTAAACTACTAAAAGCAGGGAAAGTTAAAAAAATATATCAAGGTAAAGAAACTATTCCTGTGCTTGTTTTGTTTAAATTAAGATGGCTAAAAGCAGCATTCTTCCTCTGTCTATAAAGTTTCAAAGCTATATGAACATATGTTCAGTTGTAAACTTTTAAAAGAACAATCATAATGCTTTATTCAGAGTTACTACATTTCAGAATTATGAACAATCTCCATTCCTGAGGTGTTCATAACTCTGAAATCCTACTGTAATATTTCATATTTAAAACTTTGGCCATAAATCATTTACAAGTACTCTTTGTGCTGCACTGTCCTTGTGCCTTCACGTCTTCCATCTCAGGCTATTGATGGCACTAGTGTTCTTCACTTTTTGATACTCAATCCATACATCTTCCTCCTCTTCTTGTTTCTCTGATGTAGCTGAATTTTGGCTCCCAACCACAGATGCATTCCCAATGAGTTCAGAACAAAACTGTGATAAAGTCATTCCATTCTCACATTTTCTGAAGCTGCAAGTTTCTTTTGCTCCCTCTCTTTAAACAGTTATTGAAAGAGAGTCTGCGAGCAAATAGTCATGAGCCTAAAATACCCAAAAAAAAAACCAAACAAAACCAGGGCAGTCAGAAATCAAGAACAATTTCCCAACCTGCTCAAATTATTTTGAAATTTCATTTGTTTTATTGATTAAATATTTCTTTGTGATGGGCTGCATTTACCCACTCACAGGCCACAGGAGAAATTCAATATACCTAAATCTCATAATTTTATCCTTTATAATCTCTTATAGGCTACGTCTACACTAGCCCCAAACTTCGAAATGGCCACGCAAATGGACATTTTGAAGTTTACTAATGAAGCGCTGAAATGCATATTCAGAGCTTCATTAGCATGCGGGCAGCTGCAGTGCTTCGAAATTGACGCACCTTGCCACCGTGCAGCTCATCCCGACGGGGCTCCTTTTCGAAAGGACCCCGCCCACTTCGAAGTCCCCTTATTCCCATCAGCTCATAGGAATACGGGGACTTTGAAGTAGGCAGGGTCCTTTCGAAAAGGAGCCCCATCTGGACGAGCTGCGCAGCGGCAAGGCGCGGCAATTTCAAAGTGCCGTGGCCGCCCGCATGCTAATGAAGCTCTGAATATGCATTTCAGCACTTCATTAGTAAACTTCAAAGTTTGGGGCTAGTGTAGACATGGTCATTCTGAGCTATAGAAGGGCTAAAGTTTAAGCCACAGTTGATGACAAAATGGAAAAACTTGGTAATGCTGGGAAAATCAATCTGGTGTCTTTCAGAACTAAATTAATTAATATGAAGTTAAACAGGAGAGTAGCAAAGACACATCCTTGCTTTGTACCAATTGAAACTTCAAACGGTACTGATGTTTCTCCATTGGTAAGACATGACCCAGCATACCCTGATGAAAGGACCAAACTATCCTGATAAATTTTTCAGGACAACTGATTCTCCCAAGTACCTCCCAAAGCCCATTTCTGTAGACCATGCTGAACTCCTTCATCAGCTTGATGGAAATATTAGAAACACTGATGTTGCTCTCTACATTTTTCTTGGCCATGCGTGGCTGTGACTATCATGTTGGCAGTGCCTCAACCAGCATGAAGTTCACAATGCCATTTCTGAACACATGTAATGACAACCCGTTGTAGAGGATGAGGACCAGAAACTTACCAACTATAGACCACAGTAAGATGACATGCTGGTCATCACAGCATGCACAGTCACCTTTTCTCTTGTATATCTGTACAACCAGGGCATCTTTGAAGTACTGGAGGACTTGCTCTTTCTCCCAAATGGCAATAAATAAATGAATGAGATGAACATCAGCTGGCCACTAACAGCTTTATAAATCTCTGATAGGATCGTGTCACTGCCAGGTGCTTTTCCAGATTTCATTTGTTTGACTGTTTTTGGTACCTCATCAAGAGTTGGTGTCATTAGCCCACTGAAGAATCTCTTCAAGAATGCTGCTGTTAAAAGTTGGTCATCCCATAACATGCCTATGTTCATTCATGTCCTGCCTACGAGATCTTCCAAGCAGAATTCACTTCGTATGGCCTACTATGCATACTGTGGCGCTAAGAGATGATAGAGACCAATGCATGAGTGATGGTGCAATATCCACAAATAGTAATTAGAGCGTCATCTGTCACTGATGTAAAGAAAATCCCCTTTACCAGTTGTTCAGCCCTTCTCAATATATTTTGGAACTATGGTCATTTCTGGGTAATGCACAATCAAGTAATTGCACAGAGCAATCTGGTACAACTGCGGTGGCTGATAAATATGTTTCTAGCATTTTCCCCAGTAGAAAAGACTGAGTGCAAGAAGTTAGCAAGGCAAGCTTTAAAATAAAAACAGCAAGTTAAAAATACTTGCTCAAAGCTGAAATTGTCTCAGAACTTTTTGCAGTTCGTAATAGGAGTTGTTTTGCTTTTGATTTGCAAGACAAGAAAAGTCTTGAGTGCTGCACTATTTTCTGTTTAAGAGTGCCCTCTGCTGGAGAAAAAGAACAAACACCAAGCAGAGAGCAGAAAAGTATCCAAATCAAAGGCCAATATGTCTAAACAGCAGGTTTCTGTCAGGAGCTTCTGCTGCTTTGAGAGCATTCTGCCGGCATCCTGGTCATCCTCATTCCACGAGAAAGAACGGATGTATCAGCAAAGGGGGGGTTTCCCAACATTTGGCCCCATGTGGATGCACCAAATGCTGGGAAAGCCTCTTCCGCCAGAACTGTCGGCAGGAGATACGCAAATGTATTCCACACTTTGCATATCTTTTGCCAACAGTTCCTGGCAATCTAGAGATAGCTAAAGTTAAGGTGAATAATGTATCATTTTTTTTTTCGGGTGAGATGAATTCTTCAATTCTCTCATTACATTCAAGTTATGTTGAGCATGGTTGTGACTGTGAGGTAAGGATGGATAAGTAGGCATATACCTGGTAGCTGCACTTGTAGTCATTGAGGTGGAACACTGGGTGATCATTTTATGCTGTCTACAGGATTAACTGCATGTGCACACTACCTGTGACCCATCTCTGCTGACTGCCATGGTGGAGGTGGACTGGGAGAAGCATTTCCTAGCAGTCTTTGCACGTTCTTTATGAAGTACAAGGCTTCCAGTCCAAGATGCACACCATTAATGCACCTAAAAGATGAACAAATTTATCAGGTCATGGGCTGTCATCTAAGGAACTTGGTCTTAACCACCTAATAAATGTTAGTCTTTAAGGTGCTACAGGACTGCTTGTAGTATGTGAACCATTAACACAGTGCGTGTGAGGAGCTTCCAGGCAGACTAAGAACTGGGCTTGTGCCTGGACACTACTGTGCAGGAAAATATTCCTCACACCTTCCCTCTGACCCACATCCTCCCAACACCTGCCCTTTATGTGCAGTATTTATATATACAACAAACACTACTGGTTCATAAATCTAAAGAGACTGTGATGTTCTTGTTTAAGTGGACATACTAATGATTTTATTCTCATCTTACAGAAAACGTCAACATAAAATACTTGAAAAATTTCCACCGGCGGGATTTTGAGAGAGAATTTGAATAAAAGGGAATCTAGCATATAAGCATAATATTTGCAAATTGAAGGAAGGCCAAGGAGGGTGTATTGACCACTTCTGGGATTGTCTTTAATTTATTTTTCATTGCTGAAGCAGATGGTAAAGACTTACACATCCGTAAAACCCTGAAGTTGGGTTTTTTTCTGCCTCAAATTATGGTGGAGGGGTGTTTTACATTTATAATTTTAGTGCATAAAACAGTACCCCCAACAAAAATTTGTTTTACAAAACTTTTTAGTTGTTCTAGCTCCTGTACTGTTTTGTTCAGCATAAATGAAACAATAAAAACTGGTAAATAGATAAGTACCTTCTATACATATATGAGTTTCACCAACCTGACCAAAGCATTCACCTCAGTCAATCATAGCACCCTGTGGACCATCTTCTCAAAGATCGGCTGCCCAGAAAAATTCATTAGCATTTTAAGGCTGCTTCACAACAACATGACTGCCACATTACTGAGCAACAGCAACCACTTTGAGCTCAAAACGGGAGTCAAGCAAAGCTGCATCATTGCCTCATCACTGTTCTGCATCTTCATCCCCATGACCCTTCCCCTCATTGATGGCAAACTTCCAAACGATGTGAAGATTGTCTATTGAATGAAGGGGAAGCTTTTCAATCTCAGGAAACTGAAGGCTGAAAGCAAGACCTCCACAACCTCAGTCATGGAACTCCAGTATGCAGATGACAATATGTTTGTTGCCTTTTCTCCCACAGCCTTTCAGACCATCTTAAGTGCCTTCACTGAAGCGTACTAGAATCTCGGCCTCACAATGAACATCAAAAAGACCAACGCGTTCCACCAACCTTCACCGATGGGACTGTCTCGTGCACCTTCTATTGAATTCAATGGAGAACTGCTGGAAACTATAGAGCACTTCCCATACTTTGGAAAACTACTGCCTCCTGTATTTTAACCTTTTCTAAATATTCATTACACTGTTGTTCCACTTTTATGCGCTATTATGTTCACATGTAGATATTCAAAACAATGTCAAGAAAATTATAGGGAAAAGGAGATTTTCTATTATTCTGATTTTTATTAAACTAGTCAAACTCTTTTTTATTTTAATGTGAAAATTTCCAAAAAGAAGAAAAATAAGAAATAATTGAAAATTTAATTTCCCCATATTCGACCAACTTGATTTCAGCCTACTTTTAAAGTGTTACTATTACAGTGGCACTCTGTTCCTGTAGAAATGCATCCAAGTGAACAGAGCAGACTGAATACTGGCATCCTTGCCCACCACAAACATCGAAGCATCTGTCAACAGATCACACCTACAGCAAAACAGCTGGTGGGACTGGCTGGTCATGGGGCAGTCGGATGACCAGTAGTGGCTCCAGAACTTCCAAAGGAGAAAAGACACCTCCGTGGAGCTCTGCAGCTGTCTCACCCCTGCTCTTCACAGACAGAGCACGCAGATGCAGACTGCCATCCCTCTGGAGAAGCAGGTTGCCATCACTGTATGGAAGCTTGCCACTCCTGACAGCTACTGCTCTGTCAGGAATCAGCTTGGCATGGGCAAGTCCACTGTCAGGGCTGTCCGCATGCAAGTAAGGCACTCTCAGGCTGCAGGCCCTGCATGGAGGGAGGTGGGTATCCCTTGGGGAGCAGGGTCAGGAGTGTGGGGAAAGCCCCATCCCCAGGGGACCGTGACATCCCACCCTTACACAGACCTGCTGCTGGGAGAGCTGCCTCACACAGGGGGCTTCTGGAGAGCTCAGGGAAAAAGGGGGATGGCGGGGCCCAGGGGAGCTCCCCCCCCTCTGCCTGGCTCAGGGGCGCCCTTCCCCAGTCCCTGACATATGGGTTTGGTTCCCTCCCCTTGCAGGTCGTGATGGCCATTAACACCATTCTGCTGCAGAGTGTCATCCATTTTTCAGACCTGGATGCAATCATAGCCAGATTCACTGCCCTGGGGCTCCCCAGCTGCCTCGAGGCAATTGACTGGACCCACATCACCATCCATACCACAGACCACAGCTTGGCCTGGTTCGTCAGCCAAAGTGATATTACTCCTTGGTGCTGCAGGCCCTGGTCAATCACCAGGGACAGTTCCTCAACATATATGTCAGGTAGTCGGGTCGGGCACAGGGCACATGGTTGTTCCACAACTCTGGCCTGTCCCGGAGGATGAAGGTGGGCACCTATGTCCCCCGCCAGGAGCTGGCGGTCATGGACGTGAACATGCCATTGGGAATTGTGGGGGATGCCATCTACCCCCTCATGCCCTGGCTCATGAGGCCATACACCGGGCACCTGGACCTGAGCCAGGCACTCTTTAACACCCAACTGAACCAGTCATGGAGCCAGGTCAAGTGCGCCTTCGGCTGGATGTGGGGGAACACAATGTGCCCCACACAGAGCCACCTGGAGTGCCCTCCACAACATTGTGGAGGGGAAGGGGGAAGCCTTCCTCCCGGGGAGATGGACAGACAGCAGCTGCAGCTATCAGCAGTACGGTGCAGCTCCAGTCTGCCAGTCCTATCAGGACAAGCTGTGAATCTGGGAGGCCCCGTGGGATCAGTTCTCCCACGGCCCCCAATATCCCTTCCCAGGGCCCCTCCAGCAGTAGCCTCAGGCCCAGAGCCCTACCCCATCCTCGTCATGACCCCTCCCCTTGCCCCCTTCCCCTCCCTGCCCCCTCTCTGGTAAGGAGGAACACAAGGGTGGTGTTCATATAACTCATTGACTTAAAAAAGATAAATGTGATGAAAATAAACATTGTGCAAACAATTATTTACATTGTAGAAGAAGCTATAGCTATTTTGGGGAGTCTAAGAAATCAGAGCTTAATTTAGTATCTGTATTTAAGCACTATAAGGTAAACTGGGTATAAAGCCCCCTGGCTGCGTGGGGAAGGGGTGCTAGATGGAATTCGCACCTGAGGCATATTCGTCGCCTCCTCGGAGCACCACTTTCTCTCTAGTATCGGAGGGGCAGCCGTGTTAGTCTGGATCTGTAACAGCAACAAAGGGTCCTGTGGCACCTTATAGACTAACAGAAAAGTTTTGAGTATGAGCTTTCGTGAACACATCTGATGAAGTGAGTCTGTTCTCACGAAAGCTCATGCTCAAAACTTTTCTGTTAGTCTGTAAGGTGCCACAGGACCCTTTGTTGCTGTTACACTCTCTCTCTACTATCTCTACTATCTCTGTTATCTTTTTCCACTCTTTAACTTGCAGTCTACCACTGCAATAAGGCTTTCCTCGCAGAGGGAAGCAAGCAGGTCTCAGCTTCTGTGCAGTTCAGAGGAGCCAGTGAGTATCATACCTTGCTTGTATAGCTTGTATACTTGCTTGTATACGTTTAGACCAGAAGTGCAGTTAGTCAAGTAATTCATATTAGCTGTTATAACATTGATTAGCAAAATTTCTGTCTGTAATCATATATGAACTGTGTTTAACATCTTCAGTTTGTATCTAAGTGTTGCCATGATAACATTGTGCTGCTAAAATAAACAAACTGTAAGTGCTGCTGAAAGTGTTGTCTGTGTAATCACTGAGAATGGGGAAAACTCAGCTCTAGCCTGAAGCACACTCTGTCTCAGAGCCCTAAAGGTAACCCACGGAAGGTGCGAACCTTTCATTTTTAAATGTTTAAGTCAGATTGGTGAGCCTTCCCAAATCCACAATTCCCACAAAATTCCTGGCGTTAACAATGGGGGGGAAGGCAGAAGGCTGTCAGCAAAAGGGCCACGTTCTGTCAACTTACTATCAACAGGATGCATTTTTATCATAGGCTGTCTGCGAGTTTTTCAACAAAACACCAGTAGCATAGATGGAGTTGCAGACTTTAAAAATTTGGTGGCTGATAGTTGTGGGGCTGCAGCAGGCAACACCGAGAGCCTCGCCAGAGTCTAACCAGAGCATCAAGTCTTTGTAATGTAACTCAAGTCATATATACATACAATTTAACTGCACATATTTTTCAAAAATAAGTCATGTTGCTGCATGCCCCTTCATATTGGCATAACTGCATCCGTACTACACCAGATTGCGCCAATTTAATTATATTAGCTTCTAAACTGCTGTACTTAATTCAGTACAAAAACGGCATGTGGACCAGCTCAGAAGAACTAACTTAAATTGTCCTGGCCTCAACAGCACACAGCTGAGAAGGAAATCATTGTCAGACTAATTAAAGAAAGATAGCTACAGCTGTCAGGAAATGAACAGAAAGTGTTTTTTTAAAAAAACTCAAAAGTGCTGAAATACATTTTATTTCACAAGGATTTTTTTTCATCTGTTTCCTTAAAAAAAAAAGGGGGGGCCTTGTCCTCCTTTCTCAGAGACGCTGACCTGTCAGGAAGGAAGAAAAGGGGGGAATGATTGTTTCTGGGCATAGTAAAACTCTCTGCCATTTAAAAAAAAAAAGATTGATCATCTTTGAAAACAGGAAATACCCTCCCACATGAGAGTGGCATGATAGTTCACATACTGCAGGGTCTCTTGCTCCAAAGACCCTCCTCCCTCTCACTAAACAGTCTATAGACTTTTTGCAAGTGAAATACAATTTTAGTAAAGCCATTGCACATGTCTATCAGCAGCATGAATATGCAAAGACAGACAATCATGGCTACTCCCTGACGGGTGTCAACTGGCTGCCTTAGCAACCAACACATAGTTGAGCTGACAAGCGTGTATGTGAGACAGCAAACATCGTTCAAGGGAGAATGAATGATCACCATCTACTGTTCACAGAATAAACAGCAGAATAATTGATTGAACTGAAGAAAGAACAATGTCTGGTTTCTAGAAGGACACATCTGCAAATGTTAATGCACTAACAGTCAGCTTACTGAAGCCTGTGCTCGGAAATTATTCAGAAAGATTTTCAGACTGAAATTTCAGATTTAAATTTGAATTTTTGCTAGCTAATAAAATTTCTTAGCTAACAAAAATTCAAATGCAATATGAAACATCCTGGAACCCACATGCTCTTCTATCAACCAGGTCTGGGAAGCAAAGTCATCATTCCTAGATTGGGTCTGTAAGGCCGGCTCTCAGGTGCAGATCTCAGTCTGTCTTTGAGGTACAGGGCTCCACAGTCTGCTCACTCCGGACCCTGTGACCAGAACCTTAGCCCTCCCCAAGTTCTCATTTGCTTGTACACAGCATTCATTTCTCTATGGGCACTTTGAATTTCTCATTTAACCTCTTCTGGGACAACTTGCAAGGGTACACAATGGATATAGACATAAAGTTCTTGCTGGTTTGGGGTTTGTTTGGTTTTTTTTGGTTTTTTTACCACTGTCACTTTTTAGGAAGTGCTGCATAGTACAGCTCTTTACAAAATGACTGAAGTCCCAAGACACTTAGACTTAAGGCCTGTGCATCTGGGCACCTTGGGCAACAAGTGCTTTCCAGAGATTCCAATCTGATGCCAGTCTCTCCGCTTCTTCCCACGTTATGCCAATGTTCTCTAAATCTTTTTTAACCATACTTCGCCACGTTTTCAGTGGTCTTCCCCTTTTTCTCTTTCCTTCAGCTGGTGTCCCTCGTATTGCTACCTTTAGGTGAAGTTTATCTGAAAGACGCAAGATGTGTCCAGCAAGACGCAATCTACACTCTGCCACAACATCCTGCAGTCTCCGCAGACCACATCTTCGTAGAATCTCTTTATTGGTAATGTGATCGATGTAGGTAACACCAAGGATCTTACGCAGACATCGTTGGTGGAACACATTCAGCTTATATGATATTCTTGCAGTGTTTTTCCATGTTTCACTGGCGTTGATTGCAGTGGACATGACAATAGTGCTATAGAGTCGAAGCTTTGTAGCGAGGCCAAATGTTGATGCAGACCAAATTGGGCATAGTCTTTGAAACACTGCTGAGGCTTTCCCGATTCTGCAGTTGACATCTGCCTCGACATCCCCATAGTTGGACGGAATACTGCCAAGACACGTGAACCGCCAGACATCTTCTAAAGACTGACTTTCGACCACTATTGGCGTGTTCGCCTGAGCTTTTCTGACCCACATCACCTTTGTTTTATTGCTGTTTATCCTCAACCCAAATTCACCTGCTTCTTTTTCTAAACTTGTCATGTCCTGCAAGCATTCACCTGTTTCTGCAAGCAGCACGATGTCATCAGTGAAGTCCAGATCCATGAGCCAACACTGATTTTCCCACGTGGTACCAAAATTCATCCTGAACATTGCTTTCCTCATAATGAAGTCCACAGCCAGAAGGAACAAGAATGGCGATAGAACACACCCTTGCCAGAGTCAATATTGAAGTAATCGGTCATACCTGAATCAGTCCTCACACAGCAACGGGAGTTTAGGTAGAGATTTTGGAAGGTATTGATGTAGCGTTGTGGGATACCATAACTATGTACTATGTTCCACAATGACTCTCTATGTACGCTGTCAAACGCCTTTTTAAAATTGATAAAGTTTATTGACAGCGACCGTTGAAATTCAATACTCTGTTCAATGATGTTGCGCAACGTGAAAATTTGCTTGCTGCATGAGTGTCCACGCGGAAATCCAGCCTGCTTCTACTGCAGTGTATTATCCACTGCGGCCAGAAACCTCCCGATCAGGACAATACAAAACACTTTGCCCAGGACCGATAGGAGCGTAATACCTCTCCAATTACTACAATTGGTGACGTTCCCCTTTTTTGGTAACTTGACAATCACTCCCTTCCTCCAATCACTTGGAACACACTCTGCTCGCCAGCATGCGTTCAACAACCCGTTAGCTCTTGCATGTCACTGTTGCCCCCACACCTTAGTAATCTGGCTGTGATTTGGTCAAGACCGGCAGCCTTGTTATTCATCAGCGATCTAATGGCTGTATCAATTTCTTCAAATTTAATCACGCCTAGATCTACTTCTAGTTCGTCAGAAGGACTGGAATTACTAAAATCGTAGGTTGTGACTGGAGCTGGTTGATTTAATATCTCTTTGAAGTGCTCTACCCAGCGTGCATCTTGCTCTTCTTTACTAAGTAAGATCGTCCCGTTCTTATCCTTGATAGGAACGTTGGAATTGCATCTTGCACCTGTTAATTCTTGGACAATATGATACAGTCTTGGTGTCACATTTCTTAGCTGCTTCTTCTGCTTCAGCACCCTTACATTCCAACCATTTTTTTTTGTCAGCCCGACAGCTTTTCTTAATTTGACGATCCAGCAATTGGTACTTTGCAGTAGCCTCTGCTATCCCATTTGGCGATTTTGCCTGGTCTCTATGCTGTTCCACGATTTTATGCTCATCTATCAGTTTCCAGGTTCTGTCTTGTATCCAGCGTTCTCTTTGCATGCCTCTTCTCCCAAGACAAGGCCTCCCCTAAACTGATTCCTGAGTCAGAGTTCTGGTCAGCGTTCCAGGGCGTACAGATCTTCTTCTTTTCTGCCTGGTCTTTTCACATGCGGTGATGGACTACTCCCTCTTCCCACTTCTCAAATCAATCTTCTCCTTAAAGACAGCCTCTGATCCTGTTTTCCCATGTGACCAGACTAAGGCCAGGTAACCTCCAGACACACATGTCCCACATGAAGAAAACAATTGTCCCCCATGGTGAGTCTGTTGCTGAGAGTCATTCAAAGTTCATGGCTCTTGGTGGCTCTTCTGTGGACAGTCCTCTCTGAGGGGTCATACATCCTTTCTGAGCAGGACCGTGTCTCTGCGTGGCTTTGCCATGGTCAGGCTATCTTTCAAACACTAAAACTGAAGTGGCAGTAAGCCTGCAAAACAAAAGACAGGGTACAAAAAGGGGAGTCACAGATGAAATTGGAGTTCATAATTTGATACAGACATATGCCTCGTGACATTATTGGATTTTTAAATTGGATATGGAAGCCATTTCTGTCACCATTGTACATAGTGACACCAAATCTTGTGCCAGGTGGCCCAAGTGAGGTGTCTACTGAAAGGTGGTAATGTCCTGAATCTGTCTGTGTGACTTGTATGTCCATGCCAGGTTTGTATGAGCAGTCATAGATATTGGCACTATAGCTGTAGTGAAATATTTTAGTGATGACTTTCACAATAGGAGGTGAGATCTTTTCCCCAGCCCGGGTGATGGGCTAAACAAAGGAACAGATTCCCCGATGTCCAATACACATCTCAGGAATTTGGAACTGTCAGCTGGAAGGCATCCAATGACAGTTCACCACAAAAGCTTACTGAGGCCAGGAGATCCTGACTCTCCAGTGCATGATGGGAAGGAGAAAAGACCTTTTCCCTTCACTTGGAAAACCATATGAGGGGCTCAGGGAGGGTCCATCTTGGTTCTTTCAGTCCCTGTGAGTTAAGCCTGTCTGGACTGGGGACACATCCTCCGAAATGATGCTTGCAAAGACTTTCAAGAATCAGCGTATAACATCGTTGGCCTGCATCAATAGCTGTAATTGGAATATGTAAGGTATCACTTTAATCATTTTTCTCTCACCCTGTTCTTTCTTTCTTTGTTAGTAAACCTTAGGATTTTAGATTCTAAGGGATTGGCATTCAGCGTGCTGTTTGGGTAAGATCTTGGTATATATTGATGTGGGACTGTGGCTGGACCCTTTGGGGCCTAGAAGAATCTGTGTGTTGTTGGTGAAATAGGTTTTAAGAACCTCTCACCTAAGTAAGTGGGTGTTGGTCTGGGCATTTGAGATAGTTGGGAAATCTGTGGGTTTGCTTGTGTGGCTTCCGGCTGGCCAGTGGGGCTGGCAGAGGTACTCTTGTGGCTGATTGGACTTGCCTTAGTGAGAAGGAAATCCTGCCTGGGGCTGTAAGTGGCCTGGTTTTAAGCAAAAATAACCTGGATTGATTTCCTTAGCTGTGCCCAGAAACCTTGCCTTATTATAGCCTCTCAGACACATTAGGTACTACCCAAATTCCTAAGTTATTGAGTAACTAACGTGTATGTTTATCCCACATGAGCTGCGTCTACACGTGTACGCTACTTCGAAGTAGCGGCACCAACTTCGAAATAGCGCCCGTCGCGTCTACATGCGTCGGGCGCTATTTCGAAGTTAACTTTGACGTTAGGCGGCGAGACGTCGAAGTCGCTAACCTCATGAGGAGATAGGAATAGCGCCCTACTTCGACGTTCAACGTCGAAGTAGGGACCGTGTAGACAATCCGCGTCCCGCAACGTCGAAATTGCTGGGTCCTCCATGGCGGCCATCAGCTGGGGGGTTGAGAGATGCTCTCTCTCCAGCCCCTGCGGGGCTCTATGGTCACCGTGGGCAGCAGCCCTTAGCCCAGGGCTTCTGGCTGCTTCTGCGGCAGCTGGGGATCTATGCTGCAGGCACAGGGTCTGCAACCAGTTCTCAGCTCTGTGTATCTTGTGTTGTTTAGTGCAACTGTGTCTGGGAGGGGCCCTTTAAGGGAGCGGCTTGCTGTTGAGTCCGCCCTGTGACCCTGTCTGCAGCTGTGCCTGGCATCCCTATTTCGATGTGTGCTACTTTGACGTGTAGACGTTCCCTTGCTGCGCCTATTTCGATGTTGGGCTGAGCAACGTCGAAGTTGAACATCGACGTTGCTGGCCCTGGAGGACGTGTAGACGTTATTCATCGAAATAGACTATTTCGATGTTGGCTGCACGTGTAGACGTAGCCATGGTCTGCACTAGCCACACCCCAGACAATGTCACTACAGGCTGAATTCACCTATAGCTTGGTTTCTGCTGTGTACTGAAGAAACACAAAGGTCTCATCTGAATTTTATTAACAGTGTTTAATATTAAAATACAGTAAGTCACAGGTGCTGTGAGCAGTAACACAAAAGTTCCAGTCCAGCACAAACTCCACTAATTACATGTACACAGTGTTGTTGCAGCTGGGTTAGTCACAGGATGTAGTGCACAAGGTGGGTGAGGTAATAGCTTTTATTGGACCAACTTCTGCTGGTGAGAACAACAAGCTTTGGGCAAGCTCAGAGTTGGTCTGATAAAATATATCATCTCATCCACCTTGCCTCTCTACTGTTCAGTGTGTGTCTTTTAGCAAGTTCATGCACCCTTCAGCCCATGACACACACACTCAACAGCAAATAAGCTGTGCCGGGATGAATGCCTTCCCCTGAATTACCCTAGACCAGAGCTGTCCTTTGGGTAAGGCAAATCAGGATGAATGCTTGGGGCCCTGGGCTTTGGGAGCCCTGCAGGCTGGTGTGACCAGCCCCAAAAGTGCCAGACTGGCCCCAGCAGTGGCATATTTTCACTTCTGCCCTGGGCCCCATTCTCCCTTAGGGTAAATCTGTCCTAGACCCAATTTTGCAACTGCACCTGCATTGGCAGACCCCTTCGGCTGTACAGTCTTAGCTATGTCCTGCGAAATACCTTTAATGGGGCTAGCTCTCCAGTGCTTTGTGCCATTTGTACTCCTTCACATCTGCATAATGTGGGTGTTAAACGCTTCAAAAACTCACAGTGCTGCCATTTCACTCCCACGTCACACTTGTGTAATTGGCTAAGTAAGTGCACAGCTGCGGAGATTCAGAACTTTGGATTCTAAGATTTGCTGTTACTTACATCTGAAACTCAGTCATGTAACAAAGGGTTTGCGGGGGCTGAAATGCAAGAGATACTAAGAGACAACAAACTGGGAACAACGATTTCAAATAGTAACAGAGAGATAGCCGTGCTAGTCCATATATTATCAAAACAAAAAAGCAGTCCAGTAGCACTTTAAAGACTAACAAAATAATTTATTAGGTGATGAGGCAGTTCAATTACACAGCAGGAAGAAATATAAACAAACTAAGGCAGAAATTGACTCTTAAGCAAGGCACATCAAACACCCTGCTATGGGGCCACATGAGGCTCTATCACTTTTTTTTTGTGCAGCCCCCCCGCCCCACCTAGATGTTAATGAAACACCCAAGTGCAGCCCACCCAAGCGCTCACAAGCAGCGTGGGGACCTCCTGTCATTCACCCTGGAGAAATAGGCTCCCTGGGGTTTTGGCTCCCTGGGGTTTTAATATGCATGGGTCAAACACGAACAGCCCAAGAAGGCAGGGCACAAGACAAATACCTACCTTGGCCCCTGCGGCCACCAGCCCAGCCCCCTTCTTCCTGCTACTGGAGGCTGCAAGCCTCTTGTTCTGCTGGCCCATTTGTGCCAAAGATGCTGAAGAGCCCTCTCGGAACTTGGCTGTCACTAGTGACTTTGCAGGGAGGAAGCCCAGGGCCCATGAAGGTAGGAAAAGCTAACCCCCTGAGTGCAACCTGCTGTGTGTGAGAGGTTGGTAGAAGGGGGAGGGGGTTGGCGTCTAGTCCTAGAGGTCCTCACCGGTGCTTATGATGTGCCCTGCTCCCTGCTCTCAGATCTGCAAACAGAAAAGGGAGAGAAGAGAACAGAAGGAGAAAGAGGAGAGAGGGTGGAAAAAAGGTTTGAGCAGGAAAAACCACCAGGAAAGAAGCTGTAAAGAAGAAAACCTGTTCAGCCAAGCCACAAGAAAAGTGAGGGCTTGCTCTGCCTGCTGCCAGCACTGGTGGGGAGGAAGGAACACTCTCTCCTTTGGGGGCTATGAAAGCCATATGTTTTCTAAGCACTCAGGGGCTCCATGGGACTGGCTGGTGGTTTTCTCAGACTGCTGCGTTTCAGGTCAAGAGCATTCCCAGTCTCCTCCACACCCCTGCCTGCCTGCCCACCTGCCGTAGCCCTGGAGCACAGGTTTCCCTGTCTGTCTTTCCATGCTTGGTCAAAAAAGATGAGGTTTTGAAGCAGGCTCCAGGACAGCAGCCTGCTTCCCTCCCTCCCCTCCACACCCCTACTGCAGGTTGTCCCCAGGCAGGCAGCAGAGATTACAGTGGGCAGGGGGAGTCAATGAAAAGCAGTTGTGTGCATGTTTTCTCCTCCAGGATGAGTCCCACCCCCAGTGCCCCTACCTTCTTGAAAGGGAGGAGCAGGTGTTGTGCTGGTTTCTTTTCTTTTGTCTTTCATTCTCTTTTTGGGAGCAGCCGGGGGCCAAACCCTCCCCCTGCAGCCCAGGAGCACTGGAGCACTTATGGGAGGAGCAGAGGGCAGGTCTCTTCCCTCTCCCCAGTACTGCCTGCTTGGCTCCCCCCTTGCTGCTCATGCTTGCCACTGAAGCATGTGTGACCACCCTAAGGAGCCCAACTTGAAACCCACATGGGCAGCAGTGGAGAGGGGTGCCTGCCTGTGACAGCCACAGGTAGGGAGCCATGTGGGAGTGGACCAAGGGGCAGAGGAGGGTGAGGCAGAGTTATATGTGTGAGAGTACAGGGGGTGGTCCCACGCTAGCCTCAAGAGGCCTGGGACTAGAGCATGGAGAGAGAAAGTGCTAGCCTTAAGGAGCCTCTCTTCCTGCTTATTCTATGCAGGAAAAAAATACTTGATCGTGATGTCTTCTCTGGCCCACTGAAAGTGGGTGGGGAAAGGGGGAGTCTCTATAAGGGAAGAGGTTTCACTGTGCCCCCACTTGTGCAAAGCTGAGAGAAATACCTAAAATCAGCCAAAGCATCATTCGTTCATGGTCACAATGATTGACAAAGCAAAGTCTTTACAATGGAAATGTTCCAACTGAAGTACACCTTTTGTGACATAATATCAGAGGCATCCCACCAACAAGCTGGTGGTGGTCACTTTCTCTCAGCCCTAATCTTCATGGAATGAATGGGTCTCTGTTTCTCTTAACTGGGAAAGTTTATTTTTGCAGGGCCACTTAAAAATGGTACAGAATGGTGCTGGAATGCGCCTTTGGCCATTTAAAAGTGAGGTTCACATGCCTCTTGGCCTGTTTGGGCCTTTCTGAAACTAATGTCTCCACCATGATTACAGCGTGCAGTATTTTGCACATCATTTATGAATCCAGATGGGAAAATTTCCCGTCCATCTGGAATTCCGAAGCTGAGGCCATCAGCAGGGCTCACTTGCAGCTGCCTACATGGCCATTCACCAAAAACCATGCAGAGGCAGCAGCAATAAGGGATGCTTTAAAACATAGCTTCATGAAGGATCTGTCACACGCGTGATAGTGAAGTATTTCTCTGTTGTAATACCGACCAAGCCCCACTCCCCAAAATGATTTCTGCTCCCCACCAAATCTGAACTAATAAATCAGACTGTGGCTTACTGAAAGAATGTATTTCCTCGGTGGGAAGGGGCTAAGTTGCAGGGAGTGCAATGGATGTCAAGGGAGGGTTATTTTCCTGCAAAGGGGTACCTGTGTTTTCAGCCATCTACGCCTCCACACCTGGTTCCTCCACAGTCAGTCCTCTGAAGACCTTGGCTTAGCTGTGGGCATCTGTGCTTTCGGCCCTCCACCCACCGCCACCCTCCGCCCAGTTCAGCCTGCCACCAGTCCTCTGAAAACTTTGGCGTAGCAGTGGGCACCTGTGCTTTCAGCTCTCTCTGCCCCCCAACCAGTTCCCTGCAATGATTAGTGTACAGTACCGCTCATGCATGCCAAAAAAAACCACACTGAGCTCACAAGATTAAATTTATTTTGCAGGAAGGAGAGGTTTAAGTGGCAGGGAAAAGAAGCCTTACCAAAGATGGTGGAACAGCCTTTTGCACTGGCTAGAGCAGCAAGCTGTCCTTGCCTTCCCTCCCTGCATTCAGGGACCATGACGACGGGCCACGGGAGCCTGTCTTCAAGGGACTCCAAGCAGTAGTGGTGCCCACAGTGCGGCATTGGAAGTCCCCGTGCAGCTGCAGCATGGAGCGCAGAATGTCCGTTTGATCACTTACTGCCGTTACAAGCTTTGCCCCTTGCTCTTGCTGGAACTCAAGCATTTTCTGCTGCCACTCAGATGCAGCATGACGCCGCTGAGCCGTACTTTACTGCCACTGAGCTGGGTCCCTTGTCATCTTACTGGTTTCTGACTCAGACCACTCCATGCGCTGCAGGGTCAGATCCTGCCTGCACCTTTTTTCGCTTCCTCGCCCTGTCTCCCATGCTGGGGATGGCAGCTGCAAAGTGAAGGTCAAAACTGAGATACAATTCAAACAAAGCGCTTCCCCATGGAATGAATGGGTCTCTGACTCTCTTAACAGGGAAGGCGTATTTCTGCAAGGCAGCTTACGGCTTATTAAGGGTGGGATTCGAAGCGTGCATTGCACAATCCATCATTTACCATAAGTTATCCAGCACATTTCATTGTGGACATGCTAAGCTATTGTCCGCTTTCTGGGGGAAAAGGGAGGGCTTCAAGACAGGGAAGCTGCCTGGTGTCCTGGGGCAGTGGAAGAACTTTTTTTTGGCTGTTCCTGGAGCAATGCTTCACAACAAGCAAGGTCTGCAGAGGCCAGCAGCCGCGTGGTGAGAGGGGCTGGTGGGGAAGGGTTATATTCCAGATGCATGAATAGCTGACTTAGGGGCAGGAAATCCCTCTAAAGTAAAAAGAAGTGTTGGAGGGGAGGGGGGTTTTCATGCCATTTGCCAGGTTGGGAGAAAAAAGGTTTCTCAGCGGTCACTGGAGCAGCCCTCATCAGGGAAAAAGGGACATTTAAAAGAGGGCAAACCCATCTGTGCTATATATGCCAGTTTGTGGTAGCAGGGTCCACAGAGCCCAGCAGCTGTGTGGCGAGGGGGAAGGGTTCAATTCTAGCCACACAGATAGCTGGGCGGGGAGAGATCCCTGTAAAGTGAAAAGAAATGCTGAGGGGAAAGGGTCATGTGAGGCGAGAAGGCCTGGAGAGCCTGCAACCCATGTGGGGGGATGAGGGGGAAGTAAGAAATGGAGCGCTGGCCAGCCACATAGGCTACGTCTACACGTGCACGCTACATCAAAATAGCTTATTTCGATGTAACGACATCGAAATAGTCTATTTCAATGAATAACGTCTACACGTCCTCCAGGGCTGGCAACGTCGACATTCAACTTCGACGTTGGGCAGCACCACATCAAAATAGGCACTGCGAGGGAACGTCTACACGCCAAAGTAGCACACATCGAAATAAGGGTGCCAGGAACAGCTGCAGACAGGGTCACAGGGCAGACTCAACAGCAAGCTGCTCCCTTAAAGGGTCCCTCCCAGGCACAGTTGCACTAAACAACACAAGATCCACAGAGCCGACAACTGGTTGCAGACCCTGTGCATGCAGCATGGATCCCCAGCTGCAGCAGCAGCAGCCAGAAGCCCTGGGCTAAGGGCTGCTGCCCATGGTGACCATAGAGCCCCGCAGGGGCTGGAGAGAGAGCGTCTCTCAACCCCTCAGCTGATGGCCGCCATGGCGGACCCCGCTATTTTGATGTTGCGGGACGCGGATCATCTATACATGCCCTACTTTGACGTTCAACTTTGAAGTAGGGCGCTATTCCCATCCCCTCATGGGGTTAGCGACTTCGACGTCTCGCCGCCTCACATTGATTTCAACGTCGAAATAGCGCCCAACACGTGTAGCCATGACGGGCGTCATTTCGAAGTTGGCGCCGCTACTTTGAAGTAGCGTGCACGTGTAGACGTGGCCAAAGTGTGACAATGAGCTCCAGAGAAAAGTAAAAGGGCAAGAAGCAGGGGAAAAAAATCCTATACAAATTCACATGCTTCTTTAGGTTGCCAAAGAAGTTATCACCCCCCTAAAACTAACAGATATCAACAAAAAACAGCTGCTCATCCTGGCTACATCTACACGTGCACACTACATTGAAATAGCTTATTTTGATGTAGCGACATCGAAATAGGCTATTTCAATGAATAACGTCTACACGTCCTCCAGGGCTGGCAACGTCGATGTTCAACGTCGACATTGGGCAGCACCACATCGAAATAGGTGCTGCGAGGGAACATCTACACGCCAAAGTAGCACACATCGAAATAAGGGTGCCAGAAACAGCTGCAGACAGGGTCACAGGGCGGACTAGCGCTTCCAGGACAACAGCTTGCCGCTCCCTTAAAGGGCCCCTCCCAGACACACGCAGCTTGCACAGCACGCAGTCTGCAGAGCCATAGGCACGCACACCTCGAGCGATGCAGTCTTGGATCCCCAGCAGCACCAGCAGCAGCAGCAGCCAGAGGTCCACCCAGCCGCCCCTGCAGGAGGCAGCTGAGCACATCCTTGCCACAGAGGAGGAGCTGCTCGCAGGGGAGGAGGATGCAACCCCCAACCCTGCAGCATCCCACCCCCCCCGCCCCGCCTCATACACCACCGGCTGTGGAGCTACCCCACGAGCACCGACTGGTGGGAGCGGCTGGTGCTCGGAGAGTGGGACAACGTCCGCTGGCTCCAGAACTTTCGCATGAGCTGGCAGACATTTCTGGAGCTATGCCAGTGGCTCACCCCTGCACTGAGGCACCAGGACACCACCATGCAGTGTGCCCTCAGTGTGGAGAAATGGGTTGGCATCGCTGTCTGGAAGCTGGCCACTCCAGACAGCTACCAATCCATGGGCCAGCAGTTTGGTGTCGGCAAGGCCACCGTCAGGGCTGTCCTCATGGAGGTAAGAGGACCTATGGGGGCAGGGGGAGGCAGCCCTGGCAGGGGAGGGCCACACACACCCTGCACACCCCTCATTGGTGCTCTCCCATGTGCTTCCCCTGCAGGTCATCCGTGCCATCAATGCCCTGCTCCTCCACAGGCTCGTGAGCCTTCAGGACCCGGATGCCGCCATCGCAGGCTTTGCCACCCTGGGCTTCCCCATTTGCTTCGGGGGTCTGGATGGGACCCACATCCCCATCCGTGCCCCAGAGCACAGTGGATGACGCTACTTAAACTGGAAGGGCTACCATTCTGTGGTCCTCCAGGCCTTGGTGGACAGCCAGGGCCGTTTCCTGGACATTTATGTGGGCTGGCCTGGCAGCACCCACGACGCCCGGGTATTCCGGAACTTGGGCCTGTGCCGCCGGCTGGAGGCAGGGACCTACATCCCCCAGTGGGAGATCCCTGTGGGGGACACCACCATGCCCCTCTGCATCATCGCAGATGCGGCATACCCCCTCCGGCCCTGGCTCATGCACCCTTACACGGGCCACCTGTCAGCTAGCCAGGAGTGCTTCAACCTGCGCCTGAACCACGTGCACCAGGTGGTGGAGCACACATTTGGGCGCCTCAAAGGGTGCTGGAGGTGTCTCCTCACCCGCCTGGATGCGGGCCTCACCAACATCCCCCAGGTTATGGGCGCATGCAGCGCCCTACACAACCTAGTGGAGAGCAAGGAGGAAGCCTTCTTTCAGGGCTGGGCTGTGGAGGCCGGCAGGGCTGATGTGCAGCCACCCGCTGCCTCCAGTTGCCAGGTGGACCCCGAAGGGACCCAGGTCCGGGAGGCCCTGCGGGCCCATTTCAATGAGGCCACAGGGTGAACGCTGGCAGGCCCCCCCCCACTGCCCCCCCACCTCCACAACACTCCCTGCCCCTATGCCCACACCACAGAGCACCCAAGAGCACACCCCCCACACCTTTCTTGAAAAGAAATAAAACCAGACATTTGTTTGTGAAACCAAATCTCTGTAGAGAACTCTCCTTATTATTAATCTGTTAACTAACTACTATGTACAGGCCGGATAAATATTTTATATATATATATATATATATATATTACAGCTCCAATAAGATGAAAGAAAAAAAGGGGAAGACAAGGAAGGGGAGAACTATGTACATGGGGGGCAGGTATCAGCATCCATAACAACAAAATATAACAACTGGGGGCTAATAGAAACTATTTACAAACACAAACATACAACTAAGGGGAATATATACAAAGGGGGGGGGCACGTCCTGGGCCCCACACCCCCTAATGTCCAGCGCTGGGGGTGGGCGGCCATGACCCACGCTGTGGCCTCAGCCTTTGCCGGGGCTGGCTGGGGGCCAGGCAGACCGGGAGATACGGCCGACGGGTGTCAGCTGGGCCCAGGTCCCCCTCGGCGGAAGGGCCCTCGGTGGCGGGTGGCGGTGCGACGGCGGGTGGATCAGCAGGTGGAGCAGTGGGTGGAGCGGCGGGTGGAGCAGGCAGGGTGGGCAGAGCGGCGGCTGGCATGGCATGGGGGGCCAGGTAGTCAGCTATGCGCTCGAACGTTCACATGAAGGCCCCCCATGCCTCCTGGTGCCAGGCCAGCATCCGCTCCTGCAGCAGGAGGCGCCGCTCGTCCACCCGAAGCCGCTGCTCCGCGACCTCCAGCTGCCGACGATGGATGGCCAGAAGCTGGGGGTCCGTCGCCGTCCGGGAGGGCGGTTGGCTCCGCCATCGTCCCTGCCGTGGGGCTAGTCGGTGCTCCGCCGAGGGCCTGGCCTGGAGTGATTGCCCCGGTGGGCTCTCCAGGACCACTGACACCTTGCCGGCGCTCTCCGGTCCTTCCGATGGTGCAGCTGTGGAAGACAGGGGGGAAAGAAGAGGGGAGACAGCCATTAGTGCGGGCCCCGAGCCATGGCTCTTGTCCCCCCACCCCTCTGCTGCAGGTTCCCCATCCCCGTCCCTGGGAGATGGTGCTGATGATGATGATGGGTGTCCCACCCCTCCCCCCCGGGGGAGCCTAGGTTCCACTCCCCCCATCCCCAGGGATGGGGCATGGCGCTGTCGCGCTGGGGGGGCAGGGGCTGATGCACTCCTGTGAGGGACATGCTACTGCTGTCCTTGGAGCCATGGTCATCTGGGCATGTGGAGGGCCATGGTCATGTCTCTTGTCCCCGCCCCTCAACCCCGGGGGTGCGCACCGGGGGGCGTACATACCTGACGGTCCGCTCCCACAGTTGGGGGACACCTGGTGGGCGGACGCCTGGCTGGAGCTCCTGGATGGCAGGACGATCTGGAGGCCCCCGTCACTCAAGGACGACTCCCCCTCCTCCTCCTCCTCCTCCGGTGCCCTGGGGGTGGGCTCCTGGGGGGGCCCCCGGGGTGCGGGGCTTACCTCCAGGCCGGACTCCGCCTCCGGGGCCTGCTGGGGCTCGTCGGCCGAGGTATCAAGAGTGGCCGGAGGGGAGGAGGTGTGCCAGGGGACCAGGATGTCCCTGAGCTCCCTGTAAAAGGGGCAAGTGACGGGGGCGGCCCCAGATAGGCCAGCCGCATCCCGGGCCCAGGCGTAACCCTGCCGCAGCTCCTTCACTTTACTCCGGACATGATCCGGAGTGCAGGCAGGATGACCCTGGGCGGCCAGGCCCTCGGCCAGATGAGCGAATGCATCCGCGTTCCGCCTCTTGCTCCCCATTACCTGGAGCACCTCCTCCTCACTCCAGAGCCCCAGCAGGTCCCGAAGCTTGGCCTCCATCCAGGAGGGGCCCCGCTGCCGTTTCCCCGCCTGGCTGCTGGGCTGGGAGCCTTGGCTCCCCTTGTGGGGGGGGGGTCCCCTGGGGGCGCTTGGGGGGCTGGAGGGTGGCCATTGCAGCAGGTGGGGGTGTTGTGGGTGCAGAGGAGTGTGCAGGCCGGCCTCGTGGCTGTGCTGCCGCCTGCACGCTCCCTCAGCTTCCTGCACAGGAAGGCAGGGGGCGGGGACCTTCAAGGGACTGCTGCATGCAGTGACCATCGAGCTCAGGGGCTGGAGAGAGTTTCTCTCAACCCCTCAGCTGATGGCCGCCATGGTGGACCCCGCTATTTCGATGTTGCAGGATGTGCAACGACTACACTTTCCCTACTTCGACATTGAACGTCGAAGTAGGACGCTATTCCCATCCCCTCATGGGGTTAACGACTTTGACGTCTCGCCATCTAACGTCGATGTCAACTTCGAAATAGCGCCCAACACGTGTAGCCGCGACAGGCGCTATTTCGAAGGTGGCACTGCTACTTCGAAGTAGCCGGCACGTGTAACCACAAGCCTGGAAAATTTGCCAAGTTGCTGCAATAAGTCAGGCCCTCCCAAAACACTTGTGCAAAAAAATACAATGCCTGGATGAGGCCTTCAAGGAGATCTCCGAAAGAGAAGCACTCCATCCCCAGAAATATTAACATGCTGTTCTGAGAGGCACAGATCTATAGAAAACCTGTACTCATAAGCATACCTATTCCTATATCTAACTGCAACCCGCTTCAGCATTCAGAAAAAATATGCACCAGATCAGTTTGGCATAATGGGGACAAGCATAGAGGGGACTGATGAAGAGAGAACCCATTCCAGCTCTAGGGTGAAGAGATCTGGGTTGTCAGGAAGAAATTCCTTGGGCCCTGCTCATTGCCCCTTTCCTCTTCTCCATTGGCCTTTTCTTCCTGGGCCCCCAGTTCCTCTTGGATCATCCCTGACTCCAGACCAGGGCTTCCACAAGTGTTCTAATTAATACCAGGCTCCATGGTGGGGTCAGCCCCAGTAAGCACATGGAGCTGTTCATAATAGCAGCAGGTCTGTGGAGATGACCCTGATTTTTTATTGGCTTCCTGGACTTTGTGATAGGCCTCCTGGAGCTCTTTCACCTTCACCTGACATTGCATAGAGTCCTACGAGTAACCTCTGATGGTCATCTCGCGCAACATGTGATCGTAGAGGTCCACATTTCAAACAATACCTGAAAAAATATTATAAAATATACCTAAAACATAGTCTATAAGAATAAATAATTATGACATTCCACCAGAAGTACAATTTTTTGGTGGCCCTGGAAGCTATCAGGTTTTGTCTGTGTGGCCCTCAGTAGGGTTTGAGTTTGACATGCCTGCTCTTGAGCATTTATATTTCATCATATTTTTACAGAGACATAGAGAGCAGACATGTTTTTGAATTGGCCCTGCACCATTCTGGACCATTTAAATTGCAATCTGAAACCTGTTATGTATGTAAGCAATCACCATAGAACAACAGGACAGGAAGGGAGTTTTCTTTAGGAGTCGGTTCACACAGCTCTGGACAAAAGGATTTGTGGTAGCAGCCACAGCAAGCCACCCAGGAATCAAGTGGTTAAATAAAGCTACCCTTTCTTTCTCCATGCTCAGGTGTTCAGAAGAGAGGCTATCTAACAGCTGGCAGGGATCTTAAAAATATCTGTGGGAAGAAAGAGAGCTCCTCACACTGACTGAGAGGACTGGATAATCTAAAGAGGAGTTTTATTACTTGTCTCCTCAAGCAAATAGTGACTTGTGTTGATGCATAGCGCTGAGGATGCATTCCTGCTGAAAGGAATTGCAAGCCATTCAAGGGTTTCAAAGTTCTTTACAAATCTGAATTAAGCAAACTGATAATCTCAATCATTCAAAAATCATGAGATTGGCTAAAAATGAAGATTTTTAAAGACAATATATGTGGGGATCTTTTCATTTGTTTTCTGATTTTTGAGCACTGAAAGTTGACATTTTTAGGGTTTTCTCCCCAACCAGGAAGACTGAAAACTTCCTTTAAAAATTAAAGTTAAACTTTGTGCACAAAACAGACCTGAATAATCCAGCGCTTCAAGAAAATTTCCAAATACCATAAGACTTGCAACAAAGTTTTTTATAGTTAGCAATACCAAGTAAGCTTCAGCACGCCTGCTTACAGTAATGGCCTGAGGACTTCCCTACCAAATGCCTAGCAATACTTTAAAACAACCAGGAAAATAAGGGACTGCTTGCAGAGAATTCATCCCACATTTTAGGTGGAGTGCAGGGCATCTCATCATAACCCTAGAAAGGAAGATCAAGGAATATGGAGCACAAGCGGTGTTCTGTGGAAGGAAACGGTCTGGGTAGGGATCATCGAATCACAGAGGTAAATGCATGGCTGTGTAGATGATGTCGCAGAGAAGGATTTGGTTTCTTTGACCATGAGATTCTCTTTTATGAACAGGGATAGCTGGGAATAGAAGGAATCCACCTAACAAAGAGAGGAAAGAGTATCTTTGTGAGCAGGCTTGCAAACCTAGTGAGGAGGGCTTTAAACTAGGTCGATTGGGGAATAGTGACACAAGCCCTGAGGTAAGCGGGGAAGGAGGAGAGAACAATCAAGTTGGTTTCCTAGGTGAAGAGGAGAAAGTGGGCCAATCAGCCACTTTTCTAAGATGTTTGTACACAAATGCCAGAAGCCTGGGGAACAAACAAAATGAATTAGAGGTCCTGGCACAGTCAAAGAAGTATGGGGCGGTTGGAATGATGGAGACTTGGTGGGATGATTCTCATCAGTGGAGCACGGTCATGGAAGGTTATAAACTGTTCAGGAAGGACAGACAGGGGAGAAAAGGAGGAGGAGTTGCGCTCTATGTGAGGGAGCAGTATGATTGCTCAGAGCTCCAGTATGAGGAAGGAGAAAATCCAGTTGAGTGTCTTTGGGTTAAGCTTAGAGGTGGAAGTAACAGAGGTGATGTTGTAGTTGGTGTCTGCTATAGACCACCAGATCAGGGAGATGAGGTAGCTGAGGATTTCTTCAGACAGCTAAATGAAGCTTCCAAATCACAGGCCCTGGTTCTCATGGGAGACTTTAATCATCTGGACATTTGTTGGGAGACCAATACATCAGCACACAGACAATCCAGGAAGTTTTTGAAGACTACTGGGGAAAACTTCTTGGTACAAGTGCTGAAGGAACCGACCAGGGGCCATGCGCAACTTGACCTGCTGCTCACAAACAGGGAAGTACTAGTAGGAGAAATAGAAGTGGGTGGAAACCTGGGCCGCAACAACCAGGAGATCGAAGATCTCAGGATCCTGCAAAAGGAAGAAAGGTGAGCAGTAACATACAGACCCTTGATTTCAAAAGAGCAGAGTTCGACTCACTGAGAGAACTGGTGAAAAGGATCCCTTGGGAAAGGAAGATGAAAGGGAAAAGAGTTGAAGAGAACTGGCAGTATTTTACAGAAGTCTTACTGAAGGCACAGGAACAAACCATCCCCCTTCATAGTAAGAAATGCAAACATGGTAGGCAACCAGCTTGGCTTAACAGGGAAATCCTTAGTCAGCTTAAACTCAAAAAGGATGCATACAAGAAATGGAAACATGGACAGCTGATGAAGGAGAAGTATAAACATACGGCTAGAGAATGCCGGGGAGTAATCAGAAAAGCGAAAGCACAACTGGAACTGCATCTGGCAAGGGCTGTGAAGGGTAACAAGAAGGGTTTCTATGGGCATGTTAACAATAAGTGGGTTATCAGAGAAGGTGAGGAAGAGGAAGGCAGTTGCCAGAAAGTTCAGCACAACCTGCAGCATGTCTGTGTGGAGCCATCCCAAGCTCAAGGGCAGCTCTGGCAGCATGGCACCCAAGGACCAGCTGTGTTGCCCCCAAATGCAGGGCAAGGAGAGCGGGCGCAGCAAGAGCTCTGCTGTTCCTCTCTGGGGTAGGAAAGTCTCCACAGGGGTGGGAAAGAGCTGTCTGCAGGGGTCCCTTTAAGTACGCATCTCCCCAGTGCTCCAGCATTGGCTCTTGGAAGAAACTGGTGACCTGACATGTGCACAAGGATCTTCTCTGTGTGCATTCCTTGTGCACTGGCTATCCTAAGCTGTAGAGGGAGAGTACCAGCAGCAGAGGCTGTTACAGTGCTCAAGGACATAACAGTGCCACTGAGCAGTTTCTTGTCATAAGGCAGCCTCAGGAGAGAGTGCCACTGCTGAAAAATCCAAGCACAGTCCAACTCTTTGGGTCACGTGTTGGATTAAGAATTTTCCTCACCAATTAAACAAATGAAATGAAAGGGCTTTCCCTGTCTTTGACTTTTGATTTGTGTGCTGTGGCTTACTATTGAACTGTGAAGCAAAGCTATGCTAATTTCAGAGGCTGTAATTTCCCTTATTGAACTGGAGTAATTCAACCAAGAATCACCAGCAAGATACAGAAGAAGCTCGGGCTGGACTCAGCCTTAAAACTGTGCCATGGAACTCAGGTCAATCATCAAACACGCACGCCACCTTGCACCTCTTTCTTCCCTCATCCCTCCTTATCCCACCTTTTCCTCCTCAGTCCTCACTCCCCACATCTCTGCATTCTGACCCTTGGCATCTCCCCTCTCTCATGCACTCTCCCTTGGTCCTCTTTCTTCCTGAACGTTTTTGTTCTTCTTTTCTGAAACTAGTCATGACTACTTGGCACATTACAGTACACAGGACATATATAGCCTCATGTTTTTCTCTTTCCCTTTTTAATATTATTCTCTTAAGCAAGCTGACCTAAATTTGCCCCCATCGCATAAGGATCTTATATTTCTCTTTATTTATTACTGTGGTCCAGATACTCAGCCGGTGTAATTAGAATAGTTCCAGTTACATCAATGGAACTAAACAGATTTGTAGCAGAGAGACTGCTCCATCACTGTAATGCATTATTTATTAATCATCTAGAGGGTCTGGGCTCCATACAAGCCCCAGTATTAGACCAATCATAGCTCCAAACATTTACATTATAAACATAAGCTGCAACCAAAGTTCTGGATCAGGACATCAGCAGAAAATTCTAGAGCTAGCTCCGGCTCAGGTTCTGAATTGTGCATTATAAGATCATTTCTAAATTTGGCCTCCATCCATCCTCCATTAATGCTGAATCAGACACTAACTGTTGCCAACTCCTGCAATTTCTGTTGCAAATGAGATTTGAGGCTGAGGCTGGTCCACATTTCCAGCCCTTCTGCCAAGTTCAGAGGGGGAAGAACCCCCTGTGATTGGCTGCCTGCTCCACTTACCCACCTCCTGGGGAAAAGCAATCAAAGAGGGCTGTGGTGGGAAGAGTGTGCTAGGCCTGGGGCGAGGCGGAGCATGTAAAATAGTGTTGCCAGTCCTACAGTATTATCTTGGCATCTCCAGGAATTAGAGATTATTAATCTTTAATTAAAGGTTGTCACTTGGTGACAGCTCAAGGAATATGTCCAACCAAAACCGGCAACCCTAGCTGGCAAAGAGCAGATAGAGATACGCTCCCAGCACCAAAGTAGGGCTCACTGCACCTTGTTCCTAGATGTAGAATCTAGGAGCCAGAGGTAAAGGAGGGGCAGGGGAGGGCGCTGAGTGATGGGGACTGACAATAAGTGGCAGATGGGGACTGGAGATGAACTGAAGGGGAATGCGAGGAGGTGACTGACCAGGGGAGGGAGCTGCAGCTGAACTGACAGAGACTGACGGGTGGTTAAAAATTAATCCTCTGCTGTGTAAAACTCTTAACACTTTCCTTTTATGTGGGTCTCAGGGGAGCCCTTGTTCCTGTCTGCATCCCTGCCAAGGGCCTGAAAGGGTTTGAACTTAAGAAAAGTCTGTGTCGAAGCAATGACGGCAGGGCTGGCCAGACTGAGCTGGAGCAGGGGACAGAATTTACCAGAGTCACAGTGACTCAGTACAAAAATCAGCAGCAAAGCCCATCATTTTGTGCCCCCCCAAACCTCTGGCTTGCTAACAGACCCCCCACCATGAGTGCTTCCCGTTCCCCCCACTGCCTCCTGCCCCCACCAGCTGTTTCACAGGACAGCAAGGGTCCTGTGGGAGAGCAGCTGGAACGCCTCTCTCTCTCTTCCCACTCTCCTCCCCTGCAGTGCCAGAGGCTGCCAACTAGGGCAAACTCCTGAGAACTAACTTTGGCTGGGAACAACTTACCTACCCACTTGAGAGTCGAGGCAAACGCGCCAATTGGCCCCAGCTTCCTCCAATGAGCAAACTCCTGAGACCTAAATTAGCCCAGCAACAACTTACCCACCCAGGACAGCACCTTGACAGTACTGGATTTTTAAATTGAATATTGACAGAGAGGTAGCCATGTTAGCCTGTGTACTATCAAAACAAAACAGCAGAAATGTAGCACTTTCAAGATTAACAAAATAATTTATTAGGTGATGAGCTTCCAGGGAACAGACCCACTTCTTCAGATCATAGCAATTTTTGGACCTCTGTGCCTTATATATTGAGTCTGTTCTGGTATGACTATGGTCTGAAGAAGTGGGTCTGTCCCAGGAAAGCTCATCACCTAATAAATTATTTTGTTAGTCTTTAAAGTGCTACTTGGCTGCTTTTTTGTTTTCAGTTGAATATGGAAGCCATAGTATATAGTGGCATCAAATCTTGTGCCAAGTGGGCCAAGTGAGGTGTCTAATGAAAGCTGGTGATGCTCTGAATCTGTTTATGTTACTTGTATGTCAGTGCCGTGCTTGTACATGACGTTATAGATATTGGCTCTATCGTTGTGTTAGAAATGTTTCGGTGATGAGTTTCACAACAGGTGTGATCGCCTCCCCCAGCCAGGGTGATGGACTAAATAAAGCCTCAGACATCAGAAACACGTTTTAGGAATTTGTAACTTGCCTTCTGGAATGCAGCTAATGGCAAAGTGCCACAGCAGCCCACCTGAGCAATGGGATTATGATCAGATGCCCAGGCATTCATTCCATAAACAATGCAAATGCACTGGGATGTGCTGATGAAATCAGCAACAAATGGTAGTTTGCCACACTGGCTCACCTGGGTCAGACAACCCTGACTCTCAAGGGCCTATAGGAAGAAGAAGAAAGGACTTTTTTCCTCCTCATGACAACTATAAGATGACCCTGGCAGCGACCATCTGGAGTTGAGAGTTTGAGTGTTCCAGTCTTCAGCTCTCCAGTCTCCATGCATTAAGCCAGTGTAACTAAGATTCCACCCCTTGCACCCATGGGGTTGGTTTTGAGAGACATTCAAGAAATCAGCATATAACACCATTGGCCAGCATTAATAGCTGTGATCGATGTGTGTAATGCATCACTTCAACAAATTTTCTCTCCTACCCTGTTCTTTCTTTGTTAATAAACCTTTAGATTTTAGCTTCCAAAGGATTGTCTCAGTGTAATGTTTTGGGTAAGATCCAAATATATATTGACCTAGGACTGTGACTGGACCCTTTGTGGGCCAGAAGAATCTCTGTGGAGTTGAAGATATAGGTTTAATAACCTCTCACCTGAGAATAGAGGGCTGTTCGTCTGAGCTTGTCTAGCAACTGGAGAACCTGTGGGTTTGCTTGTGTGGCTTCTGGCCGGCCAGTGGGGCTGGCAGAGGCACTTCTGTGACCAGTTTGATTTGCCTTAGTGAGAAGGAAACTTCTAAGATGCTTGTACACTAATGCCAGAAGCCTTGGGAACAAACAGGAAGAATTAGAGGCCCTGGCACAGTCAAACAAGTATGAGGTGGTTGGAATAACGGAGACTTAGTGGGACAATTTGCATAACTGGAGCACGGTCATGGAAGGTTATAAATTGTTTGGGAAGAACAGACAGAGGAGAAAAGGAGGAGGAGGAGTTGCGCTCTGTGTGAGGGAGCAGTATGATTGCTCAGAGCTCCAGTATGAGGAAGGAGAAAATCCAATTGAGTGACTTTGGGTTAAGCTTAGAGGTGGAAGTAACAGAGGTGATGTTGTAGTTGGTGTCTGTTGTAGACCACCAGATCAGGGAGATGAGATAGATGAGGCCTCTTCAGGCAGCCAAGTGAAGCTTCCAAATCACAGGCCCATGTTCTCATGGGAGACTTCAATCATCTGGACATTTGCTAGGAGACCAATACAGCAGCACACAGACAATCCAGGAAGCTTTTGGAGAATGTTAGGGATAACTTCTGGGTACAAGTGCTGAAGGAACCGACCAGGGGTCGTGCACAATTTGACCCGCTGCTCACAAACAGGGAAGAACTAATAGAAGAAATAGAAGTGGGAGGGAACCTGGGCTGTAGCGACCATGAGATTGTAAATTTCATGATCTGGACAAAAGTAAGAAAGGTGACTAGTAACATACAGACCCTTGATTTCAGAAGAGCAGACTTTGACTCCCTGAGAGAATGGATGAGCAGGATCCCTTGGGAAATGAAGATGAAGGAGAAAAGAGTTCAAGAGAACTGGCAGTATTTTAAAGGTGTCTTACTGAAGGCACAGGAACAAACCATCCCCCTGCATAGTAAGAAATGCAAACTTGGTAGGCAACCAGCTTGGCTTAACAGGGAAATCCTTAGTCAGCTTAAATTAAAAAAGGATGCAAGAAATGGAAACGTGGACAGTTGACTGAGGAGGAGTATAAACATATGGCTAGAGCATGCCGGGCAGTAATCAGGAAAACGAAAGCACAATTGGAACTGCAGCTGGCAAGGGATGCGAAGAGTAACAAGAAGGGTTTCTACAGGCAAGTGAACAGCAAACAGGTTATCAGAGAAGGTGTGGGGCCATTAGTGGATGAGGGAGGTAACCTAGTGACAGATGATGAAGGAAAAGCTGAAGTAGTCAATGCTTTTTTTACCTCAGTCTTCACAGACAAAGTCAACTTCCACATGACGGTCCTAGACGTTGCAGTATGGGAAGGTGGAGGGCAGCCATCTGTGGGGAAGGAACAAGTTCTGAGCTGTCTAGAAAAACTATATGTGCACAAGTCCATGGGTATGGATTTAATGCACCCCAGGGTACTGAGGGAATTGGCAGAGGTCATTGCTGAACCTTTGGCCATTATCCTTGAAGACTCTTGGAGATCAGAGGAGATACCAGATAACTGGAAGAAGGCAAACATAGTGCCCATCTTTAAAAAAGGAAAGAAGGACAATCCAGAGAACTATAGACCCGTCAGCCTTACCTCAATCCCTGGGAAAATAATGGAGGGAATCCTCAAGGAATCCATTTTGGAGCACTTGGAAGAGGGGAAAGTGATCAAAAGTAGCCAACATGGATTCACCAGGGGCAAGTCCTGCCTGACCGATCTGATTAGCTTCTATGACGAGGTAACAAGCTCTGTGGACATGGGGAAGTCAGTGGATGTGATATACCTTGACTTCAGCAAGGATTTTGATATGGTTTCCCACAACATTCTTGTCCGTAAGTTAAGGAACCATGGATTGGATCCTTGGACTATAAGATGGATAGAAAGCTGGCTTGATGGTTGGGCCCAACAGGTAGTGGTCAATGGCTCAATATCTGGATGGCGGTCTGTTTCAAGCGGAGTGCCTCAAGGCTCGGTTCTGGGGCTGGTGTTATTCAGCATCTTTATTAATGACCTGGATGAGGGACTGGATTGCACCCTCAGCAAGTTTGTGGATGACACAAAACTAGGGGGAGAGGTAGATCCGTTAGAGGGTAGAGTGAGAATCCAGAGGGACCTGGATAAATTGGAGGACTGGGCCAAAAGAAATCTGATGCGGTTCAATAAGGAGAAGTGTAGAGTCCTGCACCTGGGGCGGAAGAATCCCAAGCATTGTTACAGGCTGGGGAGCGACTGTCTTAGCAGCAGTACAATGGAAAGGGACCTAGGGGTTATGGTGGATGAAAGGCTGGATATGAGTAAACAGTGTGCCCTTGTAACCAAGAAGGCTAATGGCATACTAGGGTGCATTAGGAGGAGCACTTCGAGCAGATCTAGAGAAGTAGTTATTCCTCTTTATTTGGCACTGGTGAGGCCACATCTGGAATATTGTGTCCAGTTTTGGGCCCCCCAGTATAAAAAGGATGTGTATTTGCTGGAGCAGGTTCAGCGAAGGGCAACAAAAATGGTTAAGGGTCTGGAGCACAAGACCTATAGGACAGGCTGAGGGATTTGAGCTTGTTTAGTTTACAGAAGAGAAGACTTAGGGGTGATTTAATAGCAGCCCTCAACTTCCTGAAGGGGAGCTCTAAAAAGGAGGGTGAGAAACTGTTCTCAGTGGTGTCAGATGGCAGAACAAGGAGGAATGGTCTGAAGTTGAAGAGGGAGAGGTGTAGGTTAGCTATTAGGAAAAACTACTTCACCAGGCGGGTGGTGAAGCATTGGAATGTGTTGCCTAGAGAGGTGGTGGATTCTCCATCCCATGAGGTTTTTAATTCCCGGCTGGACAAGTTCCTGGCTGGGATGACTTAGTGGGGGTTGATCCTGCTTGAAACCACAGCCTGGGCTGTAAGTGGCCCAGATTTAAGAAAATATATGCAGAAACCCCATCATATTACAGGCACCCCCAGCTGAGAAGCCATGGATACGGCAGAGAAGCCCCCCACCCCAATGCTACCAGAGCCAGAGTAGCTGGGAACCCAGCCGGAGCCACCCTCGGACCCTGAGTCCAGCCAGGGGACACTTACCATCACCCTGGACTTGGGGCCCTCCAGCAAGGCAACCTCCAGGGACTCTCTGGACCTCTTTGGGGGACCATTTAGTGAGTACACCATGGGTCACACACCCGGGGTCGGGCAGCACAGATGGGGCATGTTGCAAGACTCTCCAGGCAGGCTTGGACAGGAACCCATGCTTCAGGCCTAGCACATGCACGCAAGTGCATGGCTGTACATCCCACACCAACCCAGCAGGCAGCCCCTGGACATGGGCACCAGCCCATTGCCAGCGTCACGGGGGGGGGGGGCGGCACATAAGCCCCAGGACCTGGGGGGGGGGCACCACTCCAGGACCATGGGGGTGCCATCCTCCCCTACCATTGGCTGGGAGCAGGCCAGCCACACAGTCAATGACCCAACTCCAGACAGACCACCGAAGTGTGTGGCTTCCAGGTCATGGGCAAGTCACTCCCGTGGACAGTGCCATGGGCTACATTCATGTGGCGGGGCCTGGGGAGGGTCAGGCTGTGCTCAGCTCATCTGCCACCATGCAGTGGCCCCTCCATGGCTGGACCTCTCTTGGCCACTAGCTGACTGGCCAGGTGGTGGGGAGGGGCACAGTAGTCAGCCCAGTCCCTGAGACACTATAGGGTCCTTGTGTGGCAGAACCTGCCATGCAGAGGGCAGAGGCCATGTGCTTCTGGGACAGCCCCATCCTATGGCTCCCATCAGCAAAATGACCTACTGGAGCGGGAGGACTGGGAGTGGCAATGGGAGTGGGGCATGGGCCTGAGACCCTCACTCCCTAACCTCTGCACTGCATCCACAGCCAGGAGTGACTCTCACTCAGCAGGTGGAACAGAAGGTTTACGAGACAAGAGAGGCACAGCATGGTACAGGCTTGTCAGTCCAGCAATCAGAAGGAGTCAGTCTGATCCATGCTGGGGGGAAAGAAGGCCCCAAGAGAGGACCCCCAGGCCTGGAATCTTGCCTCCTTTGTCCCTTTCCAACCTCCAGACTAACTCCCCCTAACTGCCAGGGCTTCTAATTCCAGAACGAGCCAGGCTCCACCCCTCTCTTTGTCTATAGCTGCCTCAGGAAGAAAAGGTGTTACTTGGTCACCCAGGTTACAAATGGCCACACCTAGGTCACAGCCAGCAGGGATTCCATACCCTATGTGAGCTATTCAGATGCACATACACCACCACCACCCTGCCAACTTTGAAACATCTCTCCCTGTCTTCCAGACTGAACTGAGCAGTGTCACTTAGCCTGGGGAACTTCAGAGCCCTCCCTGCATGGTAGGGTATCAACTACGACATTTTTGTTCCCCTTGACATGAATCACCTCCATGTCATAATCCTGCGGGAGCAGGCTCCACCTCAGGAGTTGGCATTGGCCCATTTCATGTGATGCAGCCAGGTCAGAGGTGAGTGATCAGTGTACACTGTGAAGCACTGCACAAACAGATATGGTTGCAGCTTCCCAAAAGCCTACACTATGACCAGACATTCTTTCACTATGGGTGCATAGTTCTGCTCTCAGGGCAGCAGCTTCTTACTCACGTACACAATGGTACTCCCCCTTTTTGTTCACCTGCATTAGCATGGTGCCCAGGCCAGTGTCTGAGGTGTTGGTGAATACCATGAAGGGCTTGTCGAAGTCTGGGTTTGCCACCTCTGGGAACCTGACCAAGGCCTCTTTCAGTGCAAAGAGAGACCCCTCAGTCCAGACCACTTTGTCTGGCTTACCCTTCTCACACATCTCTGTGAAGGGGGCTGCAATGGAGCTGAAGTGGGGCACAAACCTCCAGTAATACCCCACCATCTGAATGAAGTCTGGGACCTGCTTCTTAGTGTGGGGCACTGGCCAGTCTCTGATGGCCTCCACTTTAGCTGGCTCTGGCTTTAAGCAGTTCCTGCCCACTTTCCTTATGGCCCAGGTAGGTCACCTCGGCCATCCTCACCTTTCACTTCCCTGCTTTGACAGTCAGCCCAGCCCCCTGTAATTGGTCCACCACCTGGTTGACCTGGAACACAGCATCCTCCCATGTTTGGCTGAATACACAAATGTCATGGATGTAAGCCAGGGCAAAACCTTCCATCCCCCTAAGCAGCTGGCCCATCAGGTGCTGGAAGGTGGCAGACACCCCCTGGAGGTTGAAAGGCAGGACCAGAAATTCATAGAACCCCACAGGGGTGATAAAAGCCAATTTTATCTGGCATCTGGATCCAGTGGCACTTGCCAGTATCCCTTCGTGAGGTATATGGTGGTGAGGTAGCAGGCTCCCCCGAGCTTGTCCAGGAGGTCGTCAGGCCGAGACATAGGGTGGGCATCTGACAAAGTGATGGCAATGAGCTTACTGTAGTCCACACAAAACCATACTGATCCATCCTTTTTGGGGACCAGCACCACAGAAGAGGCCCAGGGGCTGGAGGATGCCTGCATCACCCCCAGCTCTGGCATGTCCTGGATTTTCTGTTCCAGGTCCTGGGCTGTTTTCCTCATGGCTCTGAACAGTGTACGCTTTATAGGAGGAAGGGTGTCTGTCTCTATTTGGTGGACAGCAAGGTTAGTGAGCGTGGGCCAGTTTGAGAACAGTTGCTGGTGTGAATTCAGCACCTTTCTGATCTCCATCTTCTGGGCAGGGGTCAGCAGGTCAGAGAGAGAGGAACAGATTCCAGAAAGGAGCCAGCTCCAGTCCCAATGAACAGATCCACCAGTAGATCATCCCTTTGCCCCTCCCAGTGCCTACATACAGTCAGCACCAAATTCTTCCTGTCCCAGTATGGTTTCATCATGTTGACATGGTACACCCAGTGGCTGAGAGCCTGATTAGACAGAGTTCACCTCATTCAGCTGTTTTATGACCTTGAAGGACCCATGCTGGGCAGCTTGCAGCTTGTTCTGCCACATGGCTACGAGAACCATCACTTGGTCCCCAGTTAGCGTAGACTCGGGCCCAGACATTGCAGTCATACCAGACTTTTTGCTTCCCTTGGGCCCTGGACAAGTTCTCCCTAACCAGGCTCCTGGGCTCAGCGAGCTTTTCCCAGAAGGCAATACATACTCCACCACCAATTCCCTTTTGCGAGAGGCCTTCACCTCCCACTCATCTCTGAGCAAGTCCACTCTCCTCCTGTACAACAACTCAAAAAGGGAAAACCCTGTGGATTTCTGGCAAACTTCCCTGTATGTGAAAAGCATGGGAGGTAAGTACTTTCTCCATATTTGAAGATGCTGGTTCATAAAGGTTCTCAGCATCTGCTTTAGGGTCCCATTGAACCGCTACACCAGTCCCTAGGTCTGAGGGTGATAGGCTGTGGCCCAGGTGTGCCAGAACCCTCACTTCTGCCGAAAGCTTTGCAGCAGGGCTGACATGAAGTCAGACCCCGGTCAGTAACGACCTCCTTGGGAAACCCTACCCTGCTGAAAATGTACAGTGCATTTGCCATGGTGTCAGCTTTGATAGAAGACAAGGCCACTGTTTCAGGGTGGTGAGTGGCAAATCTTGAAAAGATTGCACAATATGCTGGCAAATAGTCATCAACAGCCTATGCCCCAAGATGCAGGAGTGGAAGAGATTATTACTAAAACCCTGCCCTCCTTCATCAGCACCTTCTATGGCCCCACATCCTCATTGCTTTACCAAATGATCAGCACTCAAGTCTGGCAGAGGTGTCGGACTGCTCTCTTCTTGAGGTAATGACAAAAGCTTTATGTCAGAAAACACAATGTTCTCTCACAACCATTCATCACAAGAGCTAATATAATCTTCAGACACAAGGAAGTTAGTTAAGGGCCCTGTATCACACCAAGTAATGGAGGAAGAAATCACTGCCCTAAAGAAATTCAAAGTTCTTCTGCAGCCTAAACTGTTCTTCTTCTACAACAGTCACAAAATTGACACAGTCCAGAGAGCAAAGTAGTCTGCAAGTTTCTGTGACCCAGTTAGAAAATTAGACCAATTACAATTTATCAAAAAGTGATTTTTCTGCTCTTAGTTTATGCATTTTCATCCACCCATACAGAAATTGCTTACCCACACAAGGATTTGGTAACTAATTAACAAACAAACTAACTAACAAAAACCCTAAAAAAAATATTTTATGTGGCACTATTTCCGAACTGAAAGAAATGTGGATTCCTTAGTAAATAAGAATACCACTAGAGAAGACAAACAATAAAACATGCTCATTCCACAATGAAAACACATTAGACACACAGCTGAATAGATTATAATTCATATTTTTAAAAAACAAATGCTTAATATTTTCGGGAATAGGACCTACAAATATGACTAAAAATTTCAAACTCTCTTTATCTGAAATTTTCCATGTACTTCATTTCATTTAAAAAAGCAGAAAAAGGAGACCTACAAAGGAGCACTAACAAGAGACTCAGCCGCTCCGCAGCGTCTCGTAGACAACTGGCTTGGCCCAGCTTGCCCAAGATTCGGGGCCAAGACACAAGAGTGCTTGCAAGAACCACTTGCGTGTTGCTCTCCAAATCCAGCCACGTCACAGGTGGCTCCGCCTCAGGGCATGCCCGTGCAAAGGCGGCCGGCAGCTGGCGCCTGCTTTGCGCTTGGGAAGGGCAGGCCTGGGAGGTAGATGCATGGGAAGAAGAGCAAGGGGGCCTCTCTGCGGGCGCTGACGTCCACGAGCAGCGCCTTCCCTGGTGGGAAAGCCCAGTCTTTGGAACGTGCGGCGTGCAAAAGGACGGCTGCGCGGGCCGGAGAAACTGCAGCCCTCACAGGGCCCTCGCAGATGGCCAAGGCTTTGCAAGGGCGTGACTTTGAGGAGCGTGGCGAAGGAGGAGGGGCCAGGGGAGAAAGCCAGAGTGTGCCAGGGCATCCCCCGCAGGCCTCCCCGGGCAGGCGTGAGCACGGCCGCCCTGCTCCTTTCCTCGTTAGTATAGTGGCGAGTATCCCCGCCTGTCACGCGGGAGACCGGGGTTCGATTCCCCGACGGGGAGCTTTGCCCGCCCCTTTTGCGCGGGCAGAAAGGACTCTCCCCTTGCCCGGCCCTCAGCCTCGGCACACCCGCGCAACCCGCCGCCCCTGACTAAGCGGTGTCCCCGAGTCTCGGCCGCAAGGCGACGCTGTCGCCTCCGGAGCGACCTCGACCCTGCCCCCTCGCCCTCCGGAAAGCCTCGGGCGGCATCTTTGGCCGCCGGCTCCAGCTTCCACACCCGCCACTCGGGGGACGCTGTGCCCTTGCACAGGGGAGGAAGGCGACACTTAAGAGGAACTTCCCTGAAGCCATCCCATTCCGTACGCCGACGGCAAACTTCTGGACGCCGCCTTGCGGCCCAGGTGGACTAGGCTGCTTTCTTCCAAGGCTCTGGAACGCATCCTTTCTTAGCATGGGTCATCCATCCTGCCACGCTCACTTCATGGCGAAGATGCTCCTCAAGTGAGGAGCTGGCCTGAAGACAAACGGAGGCGCCCTCGGCAGCCTCTTGATACCCTTGCCTCTGGGCAGGGAATTCCATTCTTCTCCCTGTGTGGAAGCATGGCCCAGAGGGAGCCTGTCCCATGGCCGCCGCACCTCTCCAAGTCCCCTCTGAGGCGATTGCTTCTCTGCTGCCTTACAGGCTCACACGCAACTTCCTCACGTGTGCACTGGAGCCCCGCAAGCTTCTTGCTCTGTCGAGCACTGCTTCCTTTCCCGAGGAACCCTTGCACCAGAGGTTGCCACACCTCCTCCTCAGCTCTGCCACAAACTAAAACGGCCAGTGCAAGTACAGAGCCGATCCGGAGAACGCCAAGCAGAAAAAGGAGACCTGCGAAGGAGCACTAGCAAGAGACTCAGCCGCTCCGCAGCTTCTCGTAGACAACTGGCTTGGCCCAGCTTGCCCAAGATTCGGGGCCAAGACACAAGAGTGCTTGCAAGAACCACTTGCGTGTTGCTCTCCAAATCCAGCCACGTCACAGGTGGCTCCGCCTCAGGGCATGCCCGTGCAAAGGCGGCCGGCAGCTGGCGCCTGCTTTGCGCTTGGGAAGGGCAGGCCTGGGAGGTAGATGCATGGGAAGAAGAGCAAGGGGGCCTCTCTGCGGGCGCTGACGTCCACGAGCAGCGCCTTCCCTGGTGGGAAAGCCCAGTCTTTGGAACGTGCGGCGTGCAAAAGGACGGCTGCGCGGGCCGGAGAAACTGCAGCCCTCACAGGGCCCTCGCAGATGGCCAAGGCTTTGCAAGGGCGTGACTTTGAGGAGCGTGGCGAAGGAGGAGGGGCCAGGGGAGAAAGCCAGAGTGTGCCAGGGCATCCCCCGCAGGCCTCCCCGGGCAGGCGTGAGCACGGCCGCCCTGCTCCTTTCCTCGTTAGTATAGTGGCGAGTATCCCCGCCTGTCACGCGGGAGACCGGGGTTCGATTCCCCGACGGGGAGCTTTGCCCGCCCCTTTTGCGCGGGCAGAAAGGACTCTCCCCTTGCCCGGCCCTCAGCCTCGGCACACCCGCGCAACCCGCCGCCCCTGACTAAGCGGTGTCCCCGAGTCTCGGCCGCAAGGCGACGCTGTCGCCTCCGGAGCGACCTCGACCCTGCCCCCTCGCCCTCCGGAAAGCCTCGGGCGGCATCTTTGGCCGCCGGCTCCAGCTTCCACACCCGCCACTCGGGGGACGCTGTGCCCTTGCACAGGGGAGGAAGGCGACACTTAAGAGCAACTTCCCTGAAGCCATCCCATTCCGTACGCCGACGGCAAACTTCTGGACGCCGCCTTGCGGCCCAGGTGGACTAGGCTGCTTTCTTCCAAGGCTCTGGAACGCATCCTTTCTTAGCATGGGTCATCCATCCTGCCACGCTCACTTCATGGCGAAGATGCTCCTCAAGTGAGGAGCTGGCCTGAAGACAAACGGAGGCGCCCTCGGCAGCCTCTTGATACCCTTGCCTCTGGGCAGGGAATTCCATTCTTCTCCCTGTGTGGAAGCATGGCCCAGAGGGAGCCTGTCCCATGGCCGCCGCACCTCTCCAAGTCCCCTCTGAGGCGATTGCTTCTCTGCTGCCTTACAGGCTCACACGCAACTTCCTCACGTGTGCACTGGAGCCCCGCAAGCTTCTTGCTCTGTCGAGCACTGCTTCCTTTCCCGAGGAACCCTTGCACCAGAGGTTGCCACACCTCCTCCTCAGCTCTGCCACAAACTAAAACGGCCAGTGCAAGTACAGAGCCGATCCGGAGAACGCCAAGCAGAAAAAGGAGACCTGCGAAGGAGCACTAGCAAGAGACTCAGCCGCTCCGCAGCTTCTCGTAGACAACTGGCTTGGCCCAGCTTGCCCAAGATTCGGGGCCAAGACACAAGAGTGCTTGCAAGAACCACTTGCGTGTTGCTCTCCAAATCCAGCCACGTCACAGGTGGCTCCGCCTCAGGGCATGCCCGTGCAAAGGCGGCCGGCAGCTGGCGCCTGCTTTGCGCTTGGGAAGGGCAGGCCTGGGAGGTAGATGCATGGGAAGAAGAGCAAGGGGGCCTCTCTGCGGGCGCTGACGTCCACGAGCAGCGCCTTCCCTGGTGGGAAAGCCCAGTCTTTGGAACGTGCGGCGTGCAAAAGGACGGCTGCGCGGGCCGGAGAAACTGCAGCCCTCACAGGGCCCTCGCAGATGGCCAAGGCTTTGCAAGGGCGTGACTTTGAGGAGCGTGGCGAAGGAGGAGGGGCCAGGGGAGAAAGCCAGAGTGTGCCAGGGCATCCCCCGCAAGCCTCCCCGGGCAGGCGTGAGCACGGCCGCCCTGCTCCTTTCCTCGTTAGTATAGTGGCGAGTATCCCCGCCTGTCACGCGGGAGACCGGGGTTCGATTCCCCGACGGGGAGCTTTGCCCGCCCCCTTTTGCGCGGGCAGAAAGGACTCTCCCCTTGCCCGGCCCTCAGCCTCGGCACACCCGCGCAACCCGCCGCCCCTGACTAAGCGGTGTCCCCGAGTCTCGGCCGCAAGGCGACGCTGTCGCCTCCGGAGCGACCTCGACCCTGCCCCCTCGCCCTCCGGAAAGCCTCGGGCGGCATCTTTGGCCGCCGGCTCCAGCTTCCACACCCGCCACTCGGGGGACGCTGTGCCCTTGCACAGGGGAGGAAGGCGACACTTAAGAGGAACTTCCCTGAAGCCATCCCATTCCGTACGCCGACGGCAAACTTCTGGACGCCGCCTTGCGGCCCAGGTGGACTAGGCTGCTTTCTTCCAAGGCTCTGGAACGCATCCTTTCTTAGCATGGGTCACCCATCCTGCCACGCTCACTTCATGGCGAAGATGCTCCTCAAGTGAGGAGCTGGCCTGAAGACAAACGGAGGCGCCCTCGGCAGCCTCTTGATACCCTTGCCTCTGGGCAGGGAATTCCATTCTTCTCCCTGTGTGGAAGCATGGCCCAGAGGGAGCCTGTCCCATGGCCGCCGCACCTCTCCAAGTCCCCTCTGAGGCGATTGCTTCTCTGCTGCCTTACAGGCTCACACGCAACTTCCTCACGTGTGCACTGGAGCCCCGCAAGCTTCTTGCTCTGTCGAGCACTGCTTCCTTTCCCGAGGAACCCTTGCACCAGAGGTTGCCACACCTCCTCCTCAGCTCTGCCACAAACTAAAACGGCCAGTGCAAGTACAGAGCCGATCCGGAGAACGCCAAGCAGAAAAAGGAGACCTGCGAAGGAGCACTAGCAAGAGACTCAGCCGCTCCGCAGCTTCTCGTAGACAACTGGCTTGGCCCAGCTTGCCCAAGATTCGGGGCCAAGACACAAGAGTGCTTGCAAGAACCACTTGCGTGTTGCTCTCCAAATCCAGCCACGTCACAGGTGGCTCCGCCTCAGGGCATGCCCGTGCAAAGGCGGCCGGCAGCTGGCGCCTGCTTTGCGCTTGGGAAGGGCAGGCCTGGGAGGTAGATGCATGGGAAGAAGAGCAAGGGGGCCTCTCTGCGGGCGCTGACGTCCACGAGCAGCGCCTTCCCTGGTGGGAAAGCCCAGTCTTTGGAACGTGCGGCGTGCAAAAGGACGGCTGCGCGGGCCGGAGAAACTGCAGCCCTCACAGGGCCCTCGCAGATGGCCAAGGCTTTGCAAGGGCGTGACTTTGAGGAGCGTGGCGAAGGAGGAGGGGCCAGGGGAGAAAGCCAGAGTGTGCCAGGGCATCCCCCGCAGGCCTCCCCGGGCAGGCGTGAGCACGGCCGCCCTGCTCCTTTCCTCGTTAGTATAGTGGCGAGTATCCCCGCCTGTCACGCGGGAGACCGGGGTTCGATTCCCCGACGGGGAGCTTTGCCCGCCCCCTTTTGCGCGGGCAGAAAGGACTCTCCCCTTGCCCGGCCCTCAGCCTCGGCACACCCGCGCAACCCGCCGCCCCTGACTAAGCGGTGTCCCCGAGTCTCGGCCGCAAGGCGACGCTGTCGCCTCCGGAGCGACCTCGACCCTGCCCCCTCGCCCTCCGGAAAGCCTCGGGCGGCATCTTTGGCCGCCGGCTCCAGCTTCCACACCCGCCACTCGGGGGACGCTGTGCCCTTGCACAGGGGAGGAAGGCGACACTTAAGAGGAACTTCCCTGAAGCCATCCCATTCCGTACGCCGACGGCAAACTTCTGGACGCCGCCTTGCGGCCCAGGTGGACTAGGCTGCTTTCTTCCAAGGCTCTGGAACGCATCCTTTCTTAGCATGGGTCACCCATCCTGCCACGCTCACTTCATGGCGAAGATGCTCCTCAAGTGAGGAGCTGGCCTGAAGACAAACGGAGGCGCCCTCGGCAGCCTCTTGATACCCTTGCCTCTGGGCAGGGAATTCCATTCTTCTCCCTGTGTGGAAGCATGGCCCAGAGGGAGCCTGTCCCATGGCCGCCGCACCTCTCCAAGTCCCCTCTGAGGCGATTGCTTCTCTGCTGCCTTACAGGCTCACACGCAACTTCCTCACGTGTGCACTGGAGCCCCGCAAGCTTCTTGCTCTGTCGAGCACTGCTTCCTTTCCCGAGGAACCCTTGCACCAGAGGTTGCCACACCTCCTCCTCAGCTCTGCCACAAACTAAAACGGCCAGTGCAAGTACAGAGCCGATCCGGAGAACGCCAAGCAGAAAAAGGAGACCTGCGAAGGAGCACTAGCAAGAGACTCAGCCGCTCCGCAGCTTCTCGTAGACAACTGGCTTGGCCCAGCTTGCCCAAGATTCGGGGCCAAGACACAAGAGTGCTTGCAAGAACCACTTGCGTGTTGCTCTCCAAATCCAGCCACGTCACAGGTGGCTCCGCCTCAGGGCATGCCCGTGCAAAGGCGGCCGGCAGCTGGCGCCTGCTTTGCGCTTGGGAAGGGCAGGCCTGGGAGGTAGATGCATGGGAAGAAGAGCAAGGGGGCCTCTCTGCGGGCGCTGACGTCCACGAGCAGCGCCTTCCCTGGTGGGAAAGCCCAGTCTTTGGAACGTGCGGCGTGCAAAAGGACGGCTGCGCGGGCCGGAGAAACTGCAGCCCTCACAGGGCCCTCGCAGATGGCCAAGGCTTTGCAAGGGCGTGACTTTGAGGAGCGTGGCGAAGGAGGAGGGGCCAGGGGAGAAAGCCAGAGTGTGCCAGGGCATCCCCCGCAGGCCTCCCCGGGCAGGCGTGAGCACGGCCGCCCTGCTCCTTTCCTCGTTAGTATAGTGGCGAGTATCCCCGCCTGTCACGCGGGAGACCGGGGTTCGATTCCCCGACGGGGAGCTTTGCCCGCCCCCTTTTGCGCGGGCAGAAAGGACTCTCCCCTTGCCCGGCCCTCAGCCTCGGCACACCCGCGCAACCCGCCGCCCCTGACTAAGCGGTGTCCCCGAGTCTCGGCCGCAAGGCGACGCTGTCGCCTCCGGAGCGACCTCGACCCTGCCCCCTCGCCCTCCGGAAAGCCTCGGGCGGCATCTTTGGCCGCCGGCTCCAGCTTCCACACCCGCCACTCGGGGGACGCTGTGCCCTTGCACAGGGGAGGAAGGCGACACTTAAGAGGAACTTCCCTGAAGCCATCCCATTCCGTACGCCGACGGCAAACTTCTGGACGCCGCCTTGCGGCCCAGGTGGACTAGGCTGCTTTCTTCCAAGGCTCTGGAACGCATCCTTTCTTAGCATGGGTCACCCATCCTGCCACGCTCACTTCATGGCGAAGATGCTCCTCAAGTGAGGAGCTGGCCTGAAGACAAACGGAGGCGCCCTCGGCAGCCTCTTGATACCCTTGCCTCTGGGCAGGGAATTCCATTCTTCTCCCTGTGTGGAAGCATGGCCCAGAGGGAGCCTGTCCCATGGCCGCCGCACCTCTCCAAGTCCCCTCTGAGGCGATTGCTTCTCTGCTGCCTTACAGGCTCACACGCAACTTCCTCACGTGTGCACTGGAGCCCCGCAAGCTTCTTGCTCTGTCGAGCACTGCTTCCTTTCCCGAGGAACCCTTGCACCAGAGGTTGCCACACCTCCTCCTCAGCTCTGCCACAAACTAAAACGGCCAGTGCAAGTACAGAGCCGATCCGGAGAACGCCAAGCAGAAAAAGGAGACCTGCGAAGGAGCACTAGCAAGAGACTCAGCCGCTCCGCAGCTTCTCGTAGACAACTGGCTTGGCCCAGCTTGCCCAAGATTCGGGGCCAAGACACAAGAGTGCTTGCAAGAACCACTTGCGTGTTGCTCTCCAAATCCAGCCACGTCACAGGTGGCTCCGCCTCAGGGCATGCCCGTGCAAAGGCGGCCGGCAGCTGGCGCCTGCTTTGCGCTTGGGAAGGGCAGGCCTGGGAGGTAGATGCATGGGAAGAAGAGCAAGGGGGCCTCTCTGCGGGCGCTGACGTCCACGAGCAGCGCCTTCCCTGGTGGGAAAGCCCAGTCTTTGGAACGTGCGGCGTGCAAAAGGACGGCTGCGCGGGCCGGAGAAACTGCAGCCCTCACAGGGCCCTCGCAGATGGCCAAGGCTTTGCAAGGGCGTGACTTTGAGGAGCGTGGCGAAGGAGGAGGGGCCAGGGGAGAAAGCCAGAGTGTGCCAGGGCATCCCCCGCAGGCCTCCCCGGGCAGGCGTGAGCACGGCCGCCCTGCTCCTTTCCTCGTTAGTATAGTGGCGAGTATCCCCGCCTGTCACGCGGGAGACCGGGGTTCGATTCCCCGACGGGGAGCTTTGCCCGCCCCCTTTTGCGCGGGCAGAAAGGACTCTCCCCTTGCCCGGCCCTCAGCCTCGGCACACCCGCGCAACCCGCCGCCCCTGACTAAGCGGTGTCCCCGAGTCTCGGCCGCAAGGCGACGCTGTCGCCTCCGGAGCGACCTCGACCCTGCCCCCTCGCCCTCCGGAAAGCCTCGGGCGGCATCTTTGGCCGCCGGCTCCAGCTTCCACACCCGCCACTCGGGGGACGCTGTGCCCTTGCACAGGGGAGGAAGGCGACACTTAAGAGGAACTTCCCTGAAGCCATCCCATTCCGTACGCCGACGGCAAACTTCTGGACGCCGCCTTGCGGCCCAGGTGGACTAGGCTGCTTTCTTCCAAGGCTCTGGAACGCATCCTTTCTTAGCATGGGTCACCCATCCTGCCACGCTCACTTCATGGCGAAGATGCTCCTCAAGTGAGGAGCTGGCCTGAAGACAAACGGAGGCGCCCTCGGCAGCCTCTTGATACCCTTGCCTCTGGGCAGGGAATTCCATTCTTCTCCCTGTGTGGAAGCATGGCCCAGAGGGAGCCTGTCCCATGGCCGCCGCACCTCTCCAAGTCCCCTCTGAGGCGATTGCTTCTCTGCTGCCTTACAGGCTCACACGCAACTTCCTCACGTGTGCACTGGAGCCCCGCAAGCTTCTTGCTCTGTCGAGCACTGCTTCCTTTCCCGAGGAACCCTTGCACCAGAGGTTGCCACACCTCCTCCTCAGCTCTGCCACAAACTAAAACGGCCAGTGCAAGTACAGAGCCGATCCGGAGAACGCCAAGCAGAAAAAGGAGACCTGCGAAGGAGCACTAGCAAGAGACTCAGCCGCTCCGCAGCTTCTCGTAGACAACTGGCTTGGCCCAGCTTGCCCAAGATTCGGGGCCAAGACACAAGAGTGCTTGCAAGAACCACTTGCGTGTTGCTCTCCAAATCCAGCCACGTCACAGGTGGCTCCGCCTCAGGGCATGCCCGTGCAAAGGCGGCCGGCAGCTGGCGCCTGCTTTGCGCTTGGGAAGGGCAGGCCTGGGAGGTAGATGCATGGGAAGAAGAGCAAGGGGGCCTCTCTGCGGGCGCTGACGTCCACGAGCAGCGCCTTCCCTGGTGGGAAAGCCCAGTCTTTGGAACGTGCGGCGTGCAAAAGGACGGCTGCGCGGGCCGGAGAAACTGCAGCCCTCACAGGGCCCTCGCAGATGGCCAAGGCTTTGCAAGGGCGTGACTTTGAGGAGCGTGGCGAAGGAGGAGGGGCCAGGGGAGAAAGCCAGAGTGTGCCAGGGCATCCCCCGCAGGCCTCCCCGGGCAGGCGTGAGCACGGCCGCCCTGCTCCTTTCCTCGTTAGTATAGTGGCGAGTATCCCCGCCTGTCACGCGGGAGACCGGGGTTCGATTCCCCGACGGGGAGCTTTGCCCGCCCCCTTTTGCGCGGGCAGAAAGGACTCTCCCCTTGCCCGGCCCTCAGCCTCGGCACACCCGCGCAACCCGCCGCCCCTGACTAAGCGGTGTCCCCGAGTCTCGGCCGCAAGGCGACGCTGTCGCCTCCGGAGCGACCTCGACCCTGCCCCCTCGCCCTCCGGAAAGCCTCGGGCGGCATCTTTGGCCGCCGGCTCCAGCTTCCACACCCGCCACTCGGGGGACGCTGTGCCCTTGCACAGGGGAGGAAGGCGACACTTAAGAGGAACTTCCCTGAAGCCATCCCATTCCGTACGCCGACGGCAAACTTCTGGACGCCGCCTTGCGGCCCAGGTGGACTAGGCTGCTTTCTTCCAAGGCTCTGGAACGCATCCTTTCTTAGCATGGGTCACCCATCCTGCCACGCTCACTTCATGGCGAAGATGCTCCTCAAGTGAGGAGCTGGCCTGAAGACAAACGGAGGCGCCCTCGGCAGCCTCTTGATACCCTTGCCTCTGGGCAGGGAATTCCATTCTTCTCCCTGTGTGGAAGCATGGCCCAGAGGGAGCCTGTCCCATGGCCGCCGCACCTCTCCAAGTCCCCTCTGAGGCGATTGCTTCTCTGCTGCCTTACAGGCTCACACGCAACTTCCTCACGTGTGCACTGGAGCCCCGCAAGCTTCTTGCTCTGTCGAGCACTGCTTCCTTTCCCGAGGAACCCTTGCACCAGAGGTTGCCACACCTCCTCCTCAGCTCTGCCACAAACTAAAACGGCCAGTGCAAGTACAGAGCCGATCCGGAGAACGCCAAGCAGAAAAAGGAGACCTGCGAAGGAGCACTAGCAAGAGACTCAGCCGCTCCGCAGCTTCTCGTAGACAACTGGCTTGGCCCAGCTTGCCCAAGATTCGGGGCCAAGACACAAGAGTGCTTGCAAGAACCACTTGCGTGTTGCTCTCCAAATCCAGCCACGTCACAGGTGGCTCCGCCTCAGGGCATGCCCGTGCAAAGGCGGCCGGCAGCTGGCGCCTGCTTTGCGCTTGGGAAGGGCAGGCCTGGGAGGTAGATGCATGGGAAGAAGAGCAAGGGGGCCTCTCTGCGGGCGCTGACGTCCACGAGCAGCGCCTTCCCTGGTGGGAAAGCCCAGTCTTTGGAACGTGCGGCGTGCAAAAGGACGGCTGCGCGGGCCGGAGAAACTGCAGCCCTCACAGGGCCCTCGCAGATGGCCAAGGCTTTGCAAGGGCGTGACTTTGAGGAGCGTGGCGAAGGAGGAGGGGCCAGGGGAGAAAGCCAGAGTGTGCCAGGGCATCCCCCGCAGGCCTCCCCGGGCAGGCGTGAGCACGGCCGCCCTGCTCCTTTCCTCGTTAGTATAGTGGCGAGTATCCCCGCCTGTCACGCGGGAGACCGGGGTTCGATTCCCCGACGGGGAGCTTTGCCCGCCCCCTTTTGCGCGGGCAGAAAGGACTCTCCCCTTGCCCGGCCCTCAGCCTCGGCACACCCGCGCAACCCGCCGCCCCTGACTAAGCGGTGTCCCCGAGTCTCGGCCGCAAGGCGACGCTGTCGCCTCCGGAGCGACCTCGACCCTGCCCCCTCGCCCTCCGGAAAGCCTCGGGCGGCATCTTTGGCCGCCGGCTCCAGCTTCCACACCCGCCACTCGGGGGACGCTGTGCCCTTGCACAGGGGAGGAAGGCGACACTTAAGAGGAACTTCCCTGAAGCCATCCCATTCCGTACGCCGACGGCAAACTTCTGGACGCCGCCTTGCGGCCCAGGTGGACTAGGCTGCTTTCTTCCAAGGCTCTGGAACGCATCCTTTCTTAGCATGGGTCACCCATCCTGCCACGCTCACTTCATGGCGAAGATGCTCCTCAAGTGAGGAGCTGGCCTGAAGACAAACGGAGGCGCCCTCGGCAGCCTCTTGATACCCTTGCCTCTGGGCAGGGAATTCCATTCTTCTCCCTGTGTGGAAGCATGGCCCAGAGGGAGCCTGTCCCATGGCCGCCGCACCTCTCCAAGTCCCCTCTGAGGCGATTGCTTCTCTGCTGCCTTACAGGCTCACACGCAACTTCCTCACGTGTGCACTGGAGCCCCGCAAGCTTCTTGCTCTGTCGAGCACTGCTTCCTTTCCCGAGGAACCCTTGCACCAGAGGTTGCCACACCTCCTCCTCAGCTCTGCCACAAACTAAAACGGCCAGTGCAAGTACAGAGCCGATCCGGAGAACGCCAAGCAGAAAAAGGAGACCTGCGAAGGAGCACTAGCAAGAGACTCAGCCGCTCCGCAGCTTCTCGTAGACAACTGGCTTGGCCCAGCTTGCCCAAGATTCGGGGCCAAGACACAAGAGTGCTTGCAAGAACCACTTGCGTGTTGCTCTCCAAATCCAGCCACGTCACAGGTGGCTCCGCCTCAGGGCATGCCCGTGCAAAGGCGGCCGGCAGCTGGCGCCTGCTTTGCGCTTGGGAAGGGCAGGCCTGGGAGGTAGATGCATGGGAAGAAGAGCAAGGGGGCCTCTCTGCGGGCGCTGACGTCCACGAGCAGCGCCTTCCCTGGTGGGAAAGCCCAGTCTTTGGAACGTGCGGCGTGCAAAAGGACGGCTGCGCGGGCCGGAGAAACTGCAGCCCTCACAGGGCCCTCGCAGATGGCCAAGGCTTTGCAAGGGCGTGACTTTGAGGAGCGTGGCGAAGGAGGAGGGGCCAGGGGAGAAAGCCAGAGTGTGCCAGGGCATCCCCCGCAGGCCTCCCCGGGCAGGCGTGAGCACGGCCGCCCTGCTCCTTTCCTCGTTAGTATAGTGGCGAGTATCCCCGCCTGTCACGCGGGAGACCGGGGTTCGATTCCCCGACGGGGAGCTTTGCCCGCCCCCTTTTGCGCGGGCAGAAAGGACTCTCCCCTTGCCCGGCCCTCAGCCTCGGCACACCCGCGCAACCCGCCGCCCCTGACTAAGCGGTGTCCCCGAGTCTCGGCCGCAAGGCGACGCTGTCGCCTCCGGAGCGACCTCGACCCTGCCCCCTCGCCCTCCGGAAAGCCTCGGGCGGCATCTTTGGCCGCCGGCTCCAGCTTCCACACCCGCCACTCGGGGGACGCTGTGCCCTTGCACAGGGGAGGAAGGCGACACTTAAGAGGAACTTCCCTGAAGCCATCCCATTCCGTACGCCGACGGCAAACTTCTGGACGCCGCCTTGCGGCCCAGGTGGACTAGGCTGCTTTCTTCCAAGGCTCTGGAACGCATCCTTTCTTAGCATGGGTCACCCATCCTGCCACGCTCACTTCATGGCGAAGATGCTCCTCAAGTGAGGAGCTGGCCTGAAGACAAACGGAGGCGCCCTCGGCAGCCTCTTGATACCCTTGCCTCTGGGCAGGGAATTCCATTCTTCTCCCTGTGTGGAAGCATGGCCCAGAGGGAGCCTGTCCCATGGCCGCCGCACCTCTCCAAGTCCCCTCTGAGGCGATTGCTTCTCTGCTGCCTTACAGGCTCACACGCAACTTCCTCACGTGTGCACTGGAGCCCCGCAAGCTTCTTGCTCTGTCGAGCACTGCTTCCTTTCCCGAGGAACCCTTGCACCAGAGGTTGCCACACCTCCTCCTCAGCTCTGCCACAAACTAAAACGGCCAGTGCAAGTACAGAGCCGATCCGGAGAACGCCAAGCAGAAAAAGGAGACCTGCGAAGGAGCACTAGCAAGAGACTCAGCCGCTCCGCAGCTTCTCGTAGACAACTGGCTTGGCCCAGCTTGCCCAAGATTCGGGGCCAAGACACAAGAGTGCTTGCAAGAACCACTTGCGTGTTGCTCTCCAAATCCAGCCACGTCACAGGTGGCTCCGCCTCAGGGCATGCCCGTGCAAAGGCGGCCGGCAGCTGGCGCCTGCTTTGCGCTTGGGAAGGGCAGGCCTGGGAGGTAGATGCATGGGAAGAAGAGCAAGGGGGCCTCTCTGCGGGCGCTGACGTCCACGAGCAGCGCCTTCCCTGGTGGGAAAGCCCAGTCTTTGGAACGTGCGGCGTGCAAAAGGACGGCTGCGCGGGCCGGAGAAACTGCAGCCCTCACAGGGCCCTCGCAGATGGCCAAGGCTTTGCAAGGGCGTGACTTTGAGGAGCGTGGCGAAGGAGGAGGGGCCAGGGGAGAAAGCCAGAGTGTGCCAGGGCATCCCCCGCAGGCCTCCCCGGGCAGGCGTGAGCACGGCCGCCCTGCTCCTTTCCTCGTTAGTATAGTGGCGAGTATCCCCGCCTGTCACGCGGGAGACCGGGGTTCGATTCCCCGACGGGGAGCTTTGCCCGCCCCCTTTTGCGCGGGCAGAAAGGACTCTCCCCTTGCCCGGCCCTCAGCCTCGGCACACCCGCGCAACCCGCCGCCCCTGACTAAGCGGTGTCCCCGAGTCTCGGCCGCAAGGCGACGCTGTCGCCTCCGGAGCGACCTCGACCCTGCCCCCTCGCCCTCCGGAAAGCCTCGGGCGGCATCTTTGGCCGCCGGCTCCAGCTTCCACACCCGCCACTCGGGGGACGCTGTGCCCTTGCACAGGGGAGGAAGGCGACACTTAAGAGGAACTTCCCTGAAGCCATCCCATTCCGTACGCCGACGGCAAACTTCTGGACGCCGCCTTGCGGCCCAGGTGGACTAGGCTGCTTTCTTCCAAGGCTCTGGAACGCATCCTTTCTTAGCATGGGTCACCCATCCTGCCACGCTCACTTCATGGCGAAGATGCTCCTCAAGTGAGGAGCTGGCCTGAAGACAAACGGAGGCGCCCTCGGCAGCCTCTTGATACCCTTGCCTCTGGGCAGGGAATTCCATTCTTCTCCCTGTGTGGAAGCATGGCCCAGAGGGAGCCTGTCCCATGGCCGCCGCACCTCTCCAAGTCCCCTCTGAGGCGATTGCTTCTCTGCTGCCTTACAGGCTCACACGCAACTTCCTCACGTGTGCACTGGAGCCCCGCAAGCTTCTTGCTCTGTCGAGCACTGCTTCCTTTCCCGAGGAACCCTTGCACCAGAGGTTGCCACACCTCCTCCTCAGCTCTGCCACAAACTAAAACGGCCAGTGCAAGTACAGAGCCGATCCGGAGAACGCCAAGCAGAAAAAGGAGACCTGCGAAGGAGCACTAGCAAGAGACTCAGCCGCTCCGCAGCTTCTCGTAGACAACTGGCTTGGCCCAGCTTGCCCAAGATTCGGGGCCAAGACACAAGAGTGCTTGCAAGAACCACTTGCGTGTTGCTCTCCAAATCCAGCCACGTCACAGGTGGCTCCGCCTCAGGGCATGCCCGTGCAAAGGCGGCCGGCAGCTGGCGCCTGCTTTGCGCTTGGGAAGGGCAGGCCTGGGAGGTAGATGCATGGGAAGAAGAGCAAGGGGGCCTCTCTGCGGGCGCTGACGTCCACGAGCAGCGCCTTCCCTGGTGGGAAAGCCCAGTCTTTGGAACGTGCGGCGTGCAAAAGGACGGCTGCGCGGGCCGGAGAAACTGCAGCCCTCACAGGGCCCTCGCAGATGGCCAAGGCTTTGCAAGGGCGTGACTTTGAGGAGCGTGGCGAAGGAGGAGGGGCCAGGGGAGAAAGCCAGAGTGTGCCAGGGCATCCCCCGCAGGCCTCCCCGGGCAGGCGTGAGCACGGCCGCCCTGCTCCTTTCCTCGTTAGTATAGTGGCGAGTATCCCCGCCTGTCACGCGGGAGACCGGGGTTCGATTCCCCGACGGGGAGCTTTGCCCGCCCCCTTTTGCGCGGGCAGAAAGGACTCTCCCCTTGCCCGGCCCTCAGCCTCGGCACACCCGCGCAACCCGCCGCCCCTGACTAAGCGGTGTCCCCGAGTCTCGGCCGCAAGGCGACGCTGTCGCCTCCGGAGCGACCTCGACCCTGCCCCCTCGCCCTCCGGAAAGCCTCGGGCGGCATCTTTGGCCGCCGGCTCCAGCTTCCACACCCGCCACTCGGGGGACGCTGTGCCCTTGCACAGGGGAGGAAGGCGACACTTAAGAGGAACTTCCCTGAAGCCATCCCATTCCGTACGCCGACGGCAAACTTCTGGACGCCGCCTTGCGGCCCAGGTGGACTAGGCTGCTTTCTTCCAAGGCTCTGGAACGCATCCTTTCTTAGCATGGGTCACCCATCCTGCCACGCTCACTTCATGGCGAAGATGCTCCTCAAGTGAGGAGCTGGCCTGAAGACAAACGGAGGCGCCCTCGGCAGCCTCTTGATACCCTTGCCTCTGGGCAGGGAATTCCATTCTTCTCCCTGTGTGGAAGCATGGCCCAGAGGGAGCCTGTCCCATGGCCGCCGCACCTCTCCAAGTCCCCTCTGAGGCGATTGCTTCTCTGCTGCCTTACAGGCTCACACGCAACTTCCTCACGTGTGCACTGGAGCCCCGCAAGCTTCTTGCTCTGTCGAGCACTGCTTCCTTTCCCGAGGAACCCTTGCACCAGAGGTTGCCACACCTCCTCCTCAGCTCTGCCACAAACTAAAACGGCCAGTGCAAGTACAGAGCCGATCCGGAGAACGCCAAGCAGAAAAAGGAGACCTGCGAAGGAGCACTAGCAAGAGACTCAGCCGCTCCGCAGCTTCTCGTAGACAACTGGCTTGGCCCAGCTTGCCCAAGATTCGGGGCCAAGACACAAGAGTGCTTGCAAGAACCACTTGCGTGTTGCTCTCCAAATCCAGCCACGTCACAGGTGGCTCCGCCTCAGGGCATGCCCGTGCAAAGGCGGCCGGCAGCTGGCGCCTGCTTTGCGCTTGGGAAGGGCAGGCCTGGGAGGTAGATGCATGGGAAGAAGAGCAAGGGGGCCTCTCTGCGGGCGCTGACGTCCACGAGCAGCGCCTTCCCTGGTGGGAAAGCCCAGTCTTTGGAACGTGCGGCGTGCAAAAGGACGGCTGCGCGGGCCGGAGAAACTGCAGCCCTCACAGGGCCCTCGCAGATGGCCAAGGCTTTGCAAGGGCGTGACTTTGAGGAGCGTGGCGAAGGAGGAGGGGCCAGGGGAGAAAGCCAGAGTGTGCCAGGGCATCCCCCGCAGGCCTCCCCGGGCAGGCGTGAGCACGGCCGCCCTGCTCCTTTCCTCGTTAGTATAGTGGCGAGTATCCCCGCCTGTCACGCGGGAGACCGGGGTTCGATTCCCCGACGGGGAGCTTTGCCCGCCCCCTTTTGCGCGGGCAGAAAGGACTCTCCCCTTGCCCGGCCCTCAGCCTCGGCACACCCGCGCAACCCGCCGCCCCTGACTAAGCGGTGTCCCCGAGTCTCGGCCGCAAGGCGACGCTGTCGCCTCCGGAGCGACCTCGACCCTGCCCCCTCGCCCTCCGGAAAGCCTCGGGCGGCATCTTTGGCCGCCGGCTCCAGCTTCCACACCCGCCACTCGGGGGACGCTGTGCCCTTGCACAGGGGAGGAAGGCGACACTTAAGAGGAACTTCCCTGAAGCCATCCCATTCCGTACGCCGACGGCAAACTTCTGGACGCCGCCTTGCGGCCCAGGTGGACTAGGCTGCTTTCTTCCAAGGCTCTGGAACGCATCCTTTCTTAGCATGGGTCACCCATCCTGCCACGCTCACTTCATGGCGAAGATGCTCCTCAAGTGAGGAGCTGGCCTGAAGACAAACGGAGGCGCCCTCGGCAGCCTCTTGATACCCTTGCCTCTGGGCAGGGAATTCCATTCTTCTCCCTGTGTGGAAGCATGGCCCAGAGGGAGCCTGTCCCATGGCCGCCGCACCTCTCCAAGTCCCCTCTGAGGCGATTGCTTCTCTGCTGCCTTACAGGCTCACACGCAACTTCCTCACGTGTGCACTGGAGCCCCGCAAGCTTCTTGCTCTGTCGAGCACTGCTTCCTTTCCCGAGGAACCCTTGCACCAGAGGTTGCCACACCTCCTCCTCAGCTCTGCCACAAACTAAAACGGCCAGTGCAAGTACAGAGCCGATCCGGAGAACGCCAAGCAGAAAAAGGAGACCTGCGAAGGAGCACTAGCAAGAGACTCAGCCGCTCCGCAGCTTCTCGTAGACAACTGGCTTGGCCCAGCTTGCCCAAGATTCGGGGCCAAGACACAAGAGTGCTTGCAAGAACCACTTGCGTGTTGCTCTCCAAATCCAGCCACGTCACAGGTGGCTCCGCCTCAGGGCATGCCCGTGCAAAGGCGGCCGGCAGCTGGCGCCTGCTTTGCGCTTGGGAAGGGCAGGCCTGGGAGGTAGATGCATGGGAAGAAGAGCAAGGGGGCCTCTCTGCGGGCGCTGACGTCCACGAGCAGCGCCTTCCCTGGTGGGAAAGCCCAGTCTTTGGAACGTGCGGCGTGCAAAAGGACGGCTGCGCGGGCCGGAGAAACTGCAGCCCTCACAGGGCCCTCGCAGATGGCCAAGGCTTTGCAAGGGCGTGACTTTGAGGAGCGTGGCGAAGGAGGAGGGGCCAGGGGAGAAAGCCAGAGTGTGCCAGGGCATCCCCCGCAGGCCTCCCCGGGCAGGCGTGAGCACGGCCGCCCTGCTCCTTTCCTCGTTAGTATAGTGGCGAGTATCCCCGCCTGTCACGCGGGAGACCGGGGTTCGATTCCCCGACGGGGAGCTTTGCCCGCCCCCTTTTGCGCGGGCAGAAAGGACTCTCCCCTTGCCCGGCCCTCAGCCTCGGCACACCCGCGCAACCCGCCGCCCCTGACTAAGCGGTGTCCCCGAGTCTCGGCCGCAAGGCGACGCTGTCGCCTCCGGAGCGACCTCGACCCTGCCCCCTCGCCCTCCGGAAAGCCTCGGGCGGCATCTTTGGCCGCCGGCTCCAGCTTCCACACCCGCCACTCGGGGGACGCTGTGCCCTTGCACAGGGGAGGAAGGCGACACTTAAGAGGAACTTCCCTGAAGCCATCCCATTCCGTACGCCGACGGCAAACTTCTGGACGCCGCCTTGCGGCCCAGGTGGACTAGGCTGCTTTCTTCCAAGGCTCTGGAACGCATCCTTTCTGAGCATGGGTCACCCATCCTGCCACGCTCACTTCATGGCGAAGATGCTCCTCAAGTGAGGAGCTGGCCTGAAGACAAACGGAGGCGCCCTCGGCAGCCTCTTGATACCCTTGCCTCTGGGCAGGGAATTCCATTCTTCTCCCTGTGTGGAAGCATGGCCCAGAGGGAGCCTGTCCCATGGCCGCCGCACCTCTCCAAGTCCCCTCTGAGGCGATTGCTTCTCTGCTGCCTTACAGGCTCACACGCAACTTCCTCACGTGTGCACTGGAGCCCCGCAAGCTTCTTGCTCTGTCGAGCACTGCTTCCTTTCCCGAGGAACCCTTGCACCAGAGGTTGCCACACCTCCTCCTCAGCTCTGCCACAAACTAAAACGGCCAGTGCAAGTACAGAGCCGATCCGGAGAACGCCAAGCAGAAAAAGGAGACCTGCGAAGGAGCACTAGCAAGAGACTCAGCCGCTCCGCAGCTTCTCGTAGACAACTGGCTTGGCCCAGCTTGCCCAAGATTCGGGGCCAAGACACAAGAGTGCTTGCAAGAACCACTTGCGTGTTGCTCTCCAAATCCAGCCACGTCACAGGTGGCTCCGCCTCAGGGCATGCCCGTGCAAAGGCGGCCGGCAGCTGGCGCCTGCTTTGCGCTTGGGAAGGGCAGGCCTGGGAGGTAGATGCATGGGAAGAAGAGCAAGGGGGCCTCTCTGCGGGCGCTGACGTCCACGAGCAGCGCCTTCCCTGGTGGGAAAGCCCAGTCTTTGGAACGTGCGGCGTGCAAAAGGACGGCTGCGCGGGCCGGAGAAACTGCAGCCCTCACAGGGCCCTCGCAGATGGCCAAGGCTTTGCAAGGGCGTGACTTTGAGGAGCGTGGCGAAGGAGGAGGGGCCAGGGGAGGGGGCCAGAGTGTGCCAGGGCATCCCCCGCAGGCCTCCCCGGGCAGGCGTGAGCACGGCCGCCCTGCTCCTTTCCTCGTTAGTATAGTGGCGAGTATCCCCGCCTGTCACGCGGGAGACCGGGGTTCGATTCCCCGACGGGGAGCTTTGCCCGCCCCCTTTTGCGCGGGCAGAAAGGACTCTCCCCTTGCCCGGCCCTCAGCCTCGGCACACCCGCGCAACCCGCCGCCCCTGACTAAGCGGTGTCCCCGAGTCTCGGCCGCAAGGCGACGCTGTCGCCTCCGGAGCGACCTCGACCCTGCCCCCTCGCCCTCCGGAAAGCCTCGGGCGGCATCTTTGGCCGCCGGCTCCAGCTTCCACACCCGCCACTCGGGGGACGCTGTGCCCTTGCACAGGGGAGGAAGGCGACACTTAAGAGGAACTTCCCTGAAGCCATCCCATTCCGTACGCCGACGGCAAACTTCTGGACGCCGCCTTGCGGCCCAGGTGGACTAGGCTGCTTTCTTCCAAGGCTCTGGAACGCATCCTTTCTTAGCATGGGTCACCCATCCTGCCACGCTCACTTCATGGCGAAGATGCTCCTCAAGTGAGGAGCTGGCCTGAAGACAAACGGAGGCGCCCTCGGCAGCCTCTTGATACCCTTGCCTCTGGGCAGGGAATTCCATTCTTCTCCCTGTGTGGAAGCATGGCCCAGAGGGAGCCTGTCCCATGGCCGCCGCACCTCTCCAAGTCCCCTCTGAGGCGATTGCTTCTCTGCTGCCTTACAGGCTCACACGCAACTTCCTCACGTGTGCACTGGAGCCCCGCAAGCTTCTTGCTCTGTCGAGCACTGCTTCCTTTCCCGAGGAACCCTTGCACCAGAGGTTGCCACACCTCCTCCTCAGCTCTGCCACAAACTAAAACGGCCAGTGCAAGTACAGAGCCGATCCGGAGAACGCCAAGCAGAAAAAGGAGACCTGCGAAGGAGCACTAGCAAGAGACTCAGCCGCTCCGCAGCTTCTCGTAGACAACTGGCTTGGCCCAGCTTGCCCAAGATTCGGGGCCAAGACACAAGAGTGCTTGCAAGAACCACTTGCGTGTTGCTCTCCAAATCCAGCCACGTCACAGGTGGCTCCGCCTCAGGGCATGCCCGTGCAAAGGCGGCCGGCAGCTGGCGCCTGCTTTGCGCTTGGGAAGGGCAGGCCTGGGAGGTAGATGCATGGGAAGAAGAGCAAGGGGGCCTCTCTGCGGGCGCTGACGTCCACGAGCAGCGCCTTCCCTGGTGGGAAAGCCCAGTCTTTGGAACGTGCGGCGTGCAAAAGGACGGCTGCGCGGGCCGGAGAAACTGCAGCCCTCACAGGGCCCTCGCAGATGGCCAAGGCTTTGCAAGGGCGTGACTTTGAGGAGCGTGGCGAAGGAGGAGGGGCCAGGGGAGAAAGCCAGAGTGTGCCAGGGCATCCCCCGCAGGCCTCCCCGGGCAGGCGTGAGCACGGCCGCCCTGCTCCTTTCCTCGTTAGTATAGTGGCGAGTATCCCCGCCTGTCACGCGGGAGACCGGGGTTCGATTCCCCGACGGGGAGCTTTGCCCGCCCCCTTTTGCGCGGGCAGAAAGGACTCTCCCCTTGCCCGGCCCTCAGCCTCGGCACACCCGCGCAACCCGCCGCCCCTGACTAAGCGGTGTCCCCGAGTCTCGGCCGCAAGGCGACGCTGTCGCCTCCGGAGCGACCTCGACCCTGCCCCCTCGCCCTCCGGAAAGCCTCGGGCGGCATCTTTGGCCGCCGGCTCCAGCTTCCACACCCGCCACTCGGGGGACGCTGTGCCCTTGCACAGGGGAGGAAGGCGACACTTAAGAGGAACTTCCCTGAAGCCATCCCATTCCGTACGCCGACGGCAAACTTCTGGACGCCGCCTTGCGGCCCAGGTGGACTAGGCTGCTTTCTTCCAAGGCTCTGGAACGCATCCTTTCTGAGCATGGGTCATCCATCCTGCCACGCTCACTTCATGGCGAAGATGCTCCTCAAGTGAGGAGCTGGCCTGAAGACAAACGGAGGCGCCCTCGGCAGCCTCTTGATACCCTTGCCTCTGGGCAGGGAATTCCATTCTTCTCCCTGTGTGGAAGCATGGCCCAGAGGGAGCCTGTCCCATGGCCGCCGCACCTCTCCAAGTCCCCTCTGAGGCGATTGCTTCTCTGCTGCCTTACAGGCTCACACGCAACTTCCTCACGTGTGCACTGGAGCCCCGCAAGCTTCTTGCTCTGTCGAGCACTGCTTCCTTTCCCGAGGAACCCTTGCACCAGAGGTTGCCACACCTCCTCCTCAGCTCTGCCACAAACTAAAACGGCCAGTGCAAGTACAGAGCCGATCCGGAGAACGCCAAGCAGAAAAAGGAGACCTGCGAAGGAGCACTAGCAAGAGACTCAGCCGCTCCGCAGCTTCTCGTAGACAACTGGCTTGGCCCAGCTTGCCCAAGATTCGGGGCCAAGACACAAGAGTGCTTGCAAGAACCACTTGCGTGTTGCTCTCCAAATCCAGCCACGTCACAGGTGGCTCCGCCTCAGGGCATGCCCGTGCAAAGGCGGCCGGCAGCTGGCGCCTGCTTTGCGCTTGGGAAGGGCAGGCCTGGGAGGTAGATGCATGGGAAGAAGAGCAAGGGGGCCTCTCTGCGGGCGCTGACGTCCACGAGCAGCGCCTTCCCTGGTGGGAAAGCCCAGTCTTTGGAACGTGCGGCGTGCAAAAGGACGGCTGCGCGGGCCGGAGAAACTGCAGCCCTCACAGGGCCCTCGCAGATGGCCAAGGCTTTGCAAGGGCGTGACTTTGAGGAGCGTGGCGAAGGAGGAGGGGCCAGGGGAGAAAGCCAGAGTGTGCCAGGGCATCCCCCGCAGGCCTCCCCGGGCAGGCGTGAGCACGGCCGCCCTGCTCCTTTCCTCGTTAGTATAGTGGCGAGTATCCCCGCCTGTCACGCGGGAGACCGGGGTTCGATTCCCCGACGGGGAGCTTTGCCCGCCCCCTTTTGCGCGGGCAGAAAGGACTCTCCCCTTGCCCGGCCCTCAGCCTCGGCACACCCGCGCAACCCGCCGCCCCTGACTAAGCGGTGTCCCCGAGTCTCGGCCGCAAGGCGACGCTGTCGCCTCCGGAGCGACCTCGACCCTGCCCCCTCGCCCTCCGGAAAGCCTCGGGCGGCATCTTTGGCCGCCGGCTCCAGCTTCCACACCCGCCACTCGGGGGACGCTGTGCCCTTGCACAGGGGAGGAAGGCGACACTTAAGAGGAACTTCCCTGAAGCCATCCCATTCCGTACGCCGACGGCAAACTTCTGGACGCCGCCTTGCGGCCCAGGTGGACTAGGCTGCTTTCTTCCAAGGCTCTGGAACGCATCCTTTCTTAGCATGGGTCACCCATCCTGCCACGCTCACTTCATGGCGAAGATGCTCCTCAAGTGAGGAGCTGGCCTGAAGACAAACGGAGGCGCCCTCGGCAGCCTCTTGATACCCTTGCCTCTGGGCAGGGAATTCCATTCTTCTCCCTGTGTGGAAGCATGGCCCAGAGGGAGCCTGTCCCATGGCCGCCGCACCTCTCCAAGTCCCCTCTGAGGCGATTGCTTCTCTGCTGCCTTACAGGCTCACACGCAACTTCCTCACGTGTGCACTGGAGCCCCGCAAGCTTCTTGCTCTGTCGAGCACTGCTTCCTTTCCCGAGGAACCCTTGCACCAGAGGTTGCCACACCTCCTCCTCAGCTCTGCCACAAACTAAAACGGCCAGTGCAAGTACAGAGCCGATCCGGAGAACGCCAAGCAGAAAAAGGAGACCTGCGAAGGAGCACTAGCAAGAGACTCAGCCGCTCCGCAGCTTCTCGTAGACAACTGGCTTGGCCCAGCTTGCCCAAGATTCGGGGCCAAGACACAAGAGTGCTTGCAAGAACCACTTGCGTGTTGCTCTCCAAATCCAGCCACGTCACAGGTGGCTCCGCCTCAGGGCATGCCCGTGCAAAGGCGGCCGGCAGCTGGCGCCTGCTTTGCGCTTGGGAAGGGCAGGCCTGGGAGGTAGATGCATGGGAAGAAGAGCAAGGGGGCCTCTCTGCGGGCGCTGACGTCCACGAGCAGCGCCTTCCCTGGTGGGAAAGCCCAGTCTTTGGAACGTGCGGCGTGCAAAAGGACGGCTGCGCGGGCCGGAGAAACTGCAGCCCTCACAGGGCCCTCGCAGATGGCCAAGGCTTTGCAAGGGCGTGACTTTGAGGAGCGTGGCGAAGGAGGAGGGGCCAGGGGAGAAAGCCAGAGTGTGCCAGGGCATCCCCCGCAGGCCTCCCCGGGCAGGCGTGAGCACGGCCGCCCTGCTCCTTTCCTCGTTAGTATAGTGGCGAGTATCCCCGCCTGTCACGCGGGAGACCGGGGTTCGATTCCCCGACGGGGAGCTTTGCCCGCCCCCTTTTGCGCGGGCAGAAAGGACTCTCCCCTTGCCCGGCCCTCAGCCTCGGCACACCCGCGCAACCCGCCGCCCCTGACTAAGCGGTGTCCCCGAGTCTCGGCCGCAAGGCGACGCTGTCGCCTCCGGAGCGACCTCGACCCTGCCCCCTCGCCCTCCGGAAAGCCTCGGGCGGCATCTTTGGCCGCCGGCTCCAGCTTCCACACCCGCCACTCGGGGGACGCTGTGCCCTTGCACAGGGGAGGAAGGCGACACTTAAGAGGAACTTCCCTGAAGCCATCCCATTCCGTACGCCGACGGCAAACTTCTGGACGCCGCCTTGCGGCCCAGGTGGACTAGGCTGCTTTCTTCCAAGGCTCTGGAACGCATCCTTTCTGAGCATGGGTCATCCATCCTGCCACGCTCACTTCATGGCGAAGATGCTCCTCAAGTGAGGAGCTGGCCTGAAGACAAACGGAGGCGCCCTCGGCAGCCTCTTGATACCCTTGCCTCTGGGCAGGGAATTCCATTCTTCTCCCTGTGTGGAAGCATGGCCCAGAGGGAGCCTGTCCCATGGCCGCCGCACCTCTCCAAGTCCCCTCTGAGGCGATTGCTTCTCTGCTGCCTTACAGGCTCACACGCAACTTCCTCACGTGTGCACTGGAGCCCCGCAAGCTTCTTGCTCTGTCGAGCACTGCTTCCTTTCCCGAGGAACCCTTGCACCAGAGGTTGCCACACCTCCTCCTCAGCTCTGCCACAAACTAAAACGGCCAGTGCAAGTACAGAGCCGATCCGGAGAACGCCAAGCAGAAAAAGGAGACCTGCGAAGGAGCACTAGCAAGAGACTCAGCCGCTCCGCAGCTTCTCGTAGACAACTGGCTTGGCCCAGCTTGCCCAAGATTCGGGGCCAAGACACAAGAGTGCTTGCAAGAACCACTTGCGTGTTGCTCTCCAAATCCAGCCACGTCACAGGTGGCTCCGCCTCAGGGCATGCCCGTGCAAAGGCGGCCGGCAGCTGGCGCCTGCTTTGCGCTTGGGAAGGGCAGGCCTGGGAGGTAGATGCATGGGAAGAAGAGCAAGGGGGCCTCTCTGCGGGCGCTGACGTCCACGAGCAGCGCCTTCCCTGGTGGGAAAGCCCAGTCTTTGGAACGTGCGGCGTGCAAAAGGACGGCTGCGCGGGCCGGAGAAACTGCAGCCCTCACAGGGCCCTCGCAGATGGCCAAGGCTTTGCAAGGGCGTGACTTTGAGGAGCGTGGCGAAGGAGGAGGGGCCAGGGGAGAAAGCCAGAGTGTGCCAGGGCATCCCCCGCAGGCCTCCCCGGGCAGGCGTGAGCACGGCCGCCCTGCTCCTTTCCTCGTTAGTATAGTGGCGAGTATCCCCGCCTGTCACGCGGGAGACCGGGGTTCGATTCCCCGACGGGGAGCTTTGCCCGCCCCCTTTTGCGCGGGCAGAAAGGACTCTCCCCTTGCCCGGCCCTCAGCCTCGGCACACCCGCGCAACCCGCCGCCCCTGACTAAGCGGTGTCCCCGAGTCTCGGCCGCAAGGCGACGCTGTCGCCTCCGGAGCGACCTCGACCCTGCCCCCTCGCCCTCCGGAAAGCCTCGGGCGGCATCTTTGGCCGCCGGCTCCAGCTTCCACACCCGCCACTCGGGGGACGCTGTGCCCTTGCACAGGGGAGGAAGGCGACACTTAAGAGGAACTTCCCTGAAGCCATCCCATTCCGTACGCCGACGGCAAACTTCTGGACGCCGCCTTGCGGCCCAGGTGGACTAGGCTGCTTTCTTCCAAGGCTCTGGAACGCATCCTTTCTTAGCATGGGTCACCCATCCTGCCACGCTCACTTCATGGCGAAGATGCTCCTCAAGTGAGGAGCTGGCCTGAAGACAAACGGAGGCGCCCTCGGCAGCCTCTTGATACCCTTGCCTCTGGGCAGGGAATTCCATTCTTCTCCCTGTGTGGAAGCATGGCCCAGAGGGAGCCTGTCCCATGGCCGCCGCACCTCTCCAAGTCCCCTCTGAGGCGATTGCTTCTCTGCTGCCTTACAGGCTCACACGCAACTTCCTCACGTGTGCACTGGAGCCCCGCAAGCTTCTTGCTCTGTCGAGCACTGCTTCCTTTCCCGAGGAACCCTTGCACCAGAGGTTGCCACACCTCCTCCTCAGCTCTGCCACAAACTAAAACGGCCAGTGCAAGTACAGAGCCGATCCGGAGAACGCCAAGCAGAAAAAGGAGACCTGCGAAGGAGCACTAGCAAGAGACTCAGCCGCTCCGCAGCTTCTCGTAGACAACTGGCTTGGCCCAGCTTGCCCAAGATTCGGGGCCAAGACACAAGAGTGCTTGCAAGAACCACTTGCGTGTTGCTCTCCAAATCCAGCCACGTCACAGGTGGCTCCGCCTCAGGGCATGCCCGTGCAAAGGCGGCCGGCAGCTGGCGCCTGCTTTGCGCTTGGGAAGGGCAGGCCTGGGAGGTAGATGCATGGGAAGAAGAGCAAGGGGGCCTCTCTGCGGGCGCTGACGTCCACGAGCAGCGCCTTCCCTGGTGGGAAAGCCCAGTCTTTGGAACGTGCGGCGTGCAAAAGGACGGCTGCGCGGGCCGGAGAAACTGCAGCCCTCACAGGGCCCTCGCAGATGGCCAAGGCTTTGCAAGGGCGTGACTTTGAGGAGCGTGGCGAAGGAGGAGGGGCCAGGGGAGAAAGCCAGAGTGTGCCAGGGCATCCCCCGCAGGCCTCCCCGGGCAGGCGTGAGCACGGCCGCCCTGCTCCTTTCCTCGTTAGTATAGTGGCGAGTATCCCCGCCTGTCACGCGGGAGACCGGGGTTCGATTCCCCGACGGGGAGCTTTGCCCGCCCCCTTTTGCGCGGGCAGAAAGGACTCTCCCCTTGCCCGGCCCTCAGCCTCGGCACACCCGCGCAACCCGCCGCCCCTGACTAAGCGGTGTCCCCGAGTCTCGGCCGCAAGGCGACGCTGTCGCCTCCGGAGCGACCTCGACCCTGCCCCCTCGCCCTCCGGAAAGCCTCGGGCGGCATCTTGGGCCGCCGGCTCCAGCTTCCACACCCGCCACTCGGGGGACGCTGTGCCCTTGCACAGGGGAGGAAGGCGACACTTAAGAGGAACTTCCCTGAAGCCATCCCATTCCGTACGCCGACGGCAAACTTCTGGACGCCGCCTTGCGGCCCAGGTGGACTAGGCTGCTTTCTTCCAAGGCTCTGGAACGCATCCTTTCTTAGCATGGGTCACCCATCCTGCCACGCTCACTTCATGGCGAAGATGCTCCTCAAGTGAGGAGCTGGCCTGAAGACAAACGGAGGCGCCCTCGGCAGCCTCTTGATACCCTTGCCTCTGGGCAGGGAATTCCATTCTTCTCCCTGTGTGGAAGCATGGCCCAGAGGGAGCCTGTCCCATGGCCGCCGCACCTCTCCAAGTCCCCTCTGAGGCGATTGCTTCTCTGCTGCCTTACAGGCTCACACGCAACTTCCTCACGTGTGCACTGGAGCCCCGCAAGCTTCTTGCTCTGTCGAGCACTGCTTCCTTTCCCGAGGAACCCTTGCACCAGAGGTTGCCACACCTCCTCCTCAGCTCTGCCACAAACTAAAACGGCCAGTGCAAGTACAGAGCCGATCCGGAGAACGCCAAGCAGAAAAAGGAGACCTGCGAAGGAGCACTAGCAAGAGACTCAGCCGCTCCGCAGCTTCTCGTAGACAACTGGCTTGGCCCAGCTTGCCCAAGATTCGGGGCCAAGACACAAGAGTGCTTGCAAGAACCACTTGCGTGTTGCTCTCCAAATCCAGCCACGTCACAGGTGGCTCCGCCTCAGGGCATGCCCGTGCAAAGGCGGCCGGCAGCTGGCGCCTGCTTTGCGCTTGGGAAGGGCAGGCCTGGGAGGTAGATGCATGGGAAGAAGAGCAAGGGGGCCTCTCTGCGGGCGCTGACGTCCACGAGCAGCGCCTTCCCTGGTGGGAAAGCCCAGTCTTTGGAACGTGCGGCGTGCAAAAGGACGGCTGCGCGGGCCGGAGAAACTGCAGCCCTCACAGGGCCCTCGCAGATGGCCAAGGCTTTGCAAGGGCGTGACTTTGAGGAGCGTGGCGAAGGAGGAGGGGCCAGGGGAGAAAGCCAGAGTGTGCCAGGGCATCCCCCGCAGGCCTCCCCGGGCAGGCGTGAGCACGGCCGCCCTGCTCCTTTCCTCGTTAGTATAGTGGCGAGTATCCCCGCCTGTCACGCGGGAGACCGGGGTTCGATTCCCCGACGGGGAGCTTTGCCCGCCCCCTTTTGCGCGGGCAGAAAGGACTCTCCCCTTGCCCGGCCCTCAGCCTCGGCACACCCGCGCAACCCGCCGCCCCTGACTAAGCGGTGTCCCCGAGTCTCGGCCGCAAGGCGACGCTGTCGCCTCCGGAGCGACCTCGACCCTGCCCCCTCGCCCTCCGGAAAGCCTCGGGCGGCATCTTTGGCCGCCGGCTCCAGCTTCCACACCCGCCACTCGGGGGACGCTGTGCCCTTGCACAGGGGAGGAAGGCGACACTTAAGAGGAACTTCCCTGAAGCCATCCCATTCCGTACGCCGACGGCAAACTTCTGGACGCCGCCTTGCGGCCCAGGTGGACTAGGCTGCTTTCTTCCAAGGCTCTGGAACGCATCCTTTCTTAGCATGGGTCACCCATCCTGCCACGCTCACTTCATGGCGAAGATGCTCCTCAAGTGAGGAGCTGGCCTGAAGACAAACGGAGGCGCCCTCGGCAGCCTCTTGATACCCTTGCCTCTGGGCAGGGAATTCCATTCTTCTCCCTGTGTGGAAGCATGGCCCAGAGGGAGCCTGTCCCATGGCCGCCGCACCTCTCCAAGTCCCCTCTGAGGCGATTGCTTCTCTGCTGCCTTACAGGCTCACACGCAACTTCCTCACGTGTGCACTGGAGCCCCGCAAGCTTCTTGCTCTGTCGAGCACTGCTTCCTTTCCCGAGGAACCCTTGCACCAGAGGTTGCCACACCTCCTCCTCAGCTCTGCCACAAACTAAAACGGCCAGTGCAAGTACAGAGCCGATCCGGAGAACGCCAAGCAGAAAAAGGAGACCTGCGAAGGAGCACTAGCAAGAGACTCAGCCGCTCCGCAGCTTCTCGTAGACAACTGGCTTGGCCCAGCTTGCCCAAGATTCGGGGCCAAGACACAAGAGTGCTTGCAAGAACCACTTGCGTGTTGCTCTCCAAATCCAGCCACGTCACAGGTGGCTCCGCCTCAGGGCATGCCCGTGCAAAGGCGGCCGGCAGCTGGCGCCTGCTTTGCGCTTGGGAAGGGCAGGCCTGGGAGGTAGATGCATGGGAAGAAGAGCAAGGGGGCCTCTCTGCGGGCGCTGACGTCCACGAGCAGCGCCTTCCCTGGTGGGAAAGCCCAGTCTTTGGAACGTGCGGCGTGCAAAAGGACGGCTGCGCGGGCCGGAGAAACTGCAGCCCTCACAGGGCCCTCGCAGATGGCCAAGGCTTTGCAAGGGCGTGACTTTGAGGAGCGTGGCGAAGGAGGAGGGGCCAGGGGAGAAAGCCAGAGTGTGCCAGGGCATCCCCCGCAGGCCTCCCCGGGCAGGCGTGAGCACGGCCGCCCTGCTCCTTTCCTCGTTAGTATAGTGGCGAGTATCCCCGCCTGTCACGCGGGAGACCGGGGTTCGATTCCCCGACGGGGAGCTTTGCCCGCCCCCTTTTGCGCGGGCAGAAAGGACTCTCCCCTTGCCCGGCCCTCAGCCTCGGCACACCCGCGCAACCCGCCGCCCCTGACTAAGCGGTGTCCCCGAGTCTCGGCCGCAAGGCGACGCTGTCGCCTCCGGAGCGACCTCGACCCTGCCCCCTCGCCCTCCGGAAAGCCTCGGGCGGCATCTTTGGCCGCCGGCTCCAGCTTCCACACCCGCCACTCGGGGGACGCTGTGCCCTTGCACAGGGGAGGAAGGCGACACTTAAGAGGAACTTCCCTGAAGCCATCCCATTCCGTACGCCGACGGCAAACTTCTGGACGCCGCCTTGCGGCCCAGGTGGACTAGGCTGCTTTCTTCCAAGGCTCTGGAACGCATCCTTTCTTAGCATGGGTCACCCATCCTGCCACGCTCACTTCATGGCGAAGATGCTCCTCAAGTGAGGAGCTGGCCTGAAGACAAACGGAGGCGCCCTCGGCAGCCTCTTGATACCCTTGCCTCTGGGCAGGGAATTCCATTCTTCTCCCTGTGTGGAAGCATGGCCCAGAGGGAGCCTGTCCCATGGCCGCCGCACCTCTCCAAGTCCCCTCTGAGGCGATTGCTTCTCTGCTGCCTTACAGGCTCACACGCAACTTCCTCACGTGTGCACTGGAGCCCCGCAAGCTTCTTGCTCTGTCGAGCACTGCTTCCTTTCCCGAGGAACCCTTGCACCAGAGGTTGCCACACCTCCTCCTCAGCTCTGCCACAAACTAAAACGGCCAGTGCAAGTACAGAGCCGATCCGGAGAACGCCAAGCAGAAAAAGGAGACCTGCGAAGGAGCACTAGCAAGAGACTCAGCCGCTCCGCAGCTTCTCGTAGACAACTGGCTTGGCCCAGCTTGCCCAAGATTCGGGGCCAAGACACAAGAGTGCTTGCAAGAACCACTTGCGTGTTGCTCTCCAAATCCAGCCACGTCACAGGTGGCTCCGCCTCAGGGCATGCCCGTGCAAAGGCGGCCGGCAGCTGGCGCCTGCTTTGCGCTTGGGAAGGGCAGGCCTGGGAGGTAGATGCATGGGAAGAAGAGCAAGGGGGCCTCTCTGCGGGCGCTGACGTCCACGAGCAGCGCCTTCCCTGGTGGGAAAGCCCAGTCTTTGGAACGTGCGGCGTGCAAAAGGACGGCTGCGCGGGCCGGAGAAACTGCAGCCCTCACAGGGCCCTCGCAGATGGCCAAGGCTTTGCAAGGGCGTGACTTTGAGGAGCGTGGCGAAGGAGGAGGGGCCAGGGGAGAAAGCCAGAGTGTGCCAGGGCATCCCCCGCAGGCCTCCCCGGGCAGGCGTGAGCACGGCCGCCCTGCTCCTTTCCTCGTTAGTATAGTGGCGAGTATCCCCGCCTGTCACGCGGGAGACCGGGGTTCGATTCCCCGACGGGGAGCTTTGCCCGCCCCCTTTTGCGCGGGCAGAAAGGACTCTCCCCTTGCCCGGCCCTCAGCCTCGGCACACCCGCGCAACCCGCCGCCCCTGACTAAGCGGTGTCCCCGAGTCTCGGCCGCAAGGCGACGCTGTCGCCTCCGGAGCGACCTCGACCCTGCCCCCTCGCCCTCCGGAAAGCCTCGGGCGGCATCTTTGGCCGCCGGCTCCAGCTTCCACACCCGCCACTCGGGGGACGCTGTGCCCTTGCACAGGGGAGGAAGGCGACACTTAAGAGGAACTTCCCTGAAGCCATCCCATTCCGTACGCCGACGGCAAACTTCTGGACGCCGCCTTGCGGCCCAGGTGGACTAGGCTGCTTTCTTCCAAGGCTCTGGAACGCATCCTTTCTTAGCATGGGTCACCCATCCTGCCACGCTCACTTCATGGCGAAGATGCTCCTCAAGTGAGGAGCTGGCCTGAAGACAAACGGAGGCGCCCTCGGCAGCCTCTTGATACCCTTGCCTCTGGGCAGGGAATTCCATTCTTCTCCCTGTGTGGAAGCATGGCCCAGAGGGAGCCTGTCCCATGGCCGCCGCACCTCTCCAAGTCCCCTCTGAGGCGATTGCTTCTCTGCTGCCTTACAGGCTCACACGCAACTTCCTCACGTGTGCACTGGAGCCCCGCAAGCTTCTTGCTCTGTCGAGCACTGCTTCCTTTCCCGAGGAACCCTTGCACCAGAGGTTGCCACACCTCCTCCTCAGCTCTGCCACAAACTAAAACGGCCAGTGCAAGTACAGAGCCGATCCGGAGAACGCCAAGCAGAAAAAGGAGACCTGCGAAGGAGCACTAGCAAGAGACTCAGCCGCTCCGCAGCTTCTCGTAGACAACTGGCTTGGCCCAGCTTGCCCAAGATTCGGGGCCAAGACACAAGAGTGCTTGCAAGAACCACTTGCGTGTTGCTCTCCAAATCCAGCCACGTCACAGGTGGCTCCGCCTCAGGGCATGCCCGTGCAAAGGCGGCCGGCAGCTGGCGCCTGCTTTGCGCTTGGGAAGGGCAGGCCTGGGAGGTAGATGCATGGGAAGAAGAGCAAGGGGGCCTCTCTGCGGGCGCTGACGTCCACGAGCAGCGCCTTCCCTGGTGGGAAAGCCCAGTCTTTGGAACGTGCGGCGTGCAAAAGGACGGCTGCGCGGGCCGGAGAAACTGCAGCCCTCACAGGGCCCTCGCAGATGGCCAAGGCTTTGCAAGGGCGTGACTTTGAGGAGCGTGGCGAAGGAGGAGGGGCCAGGGGAGAAAGCCAGAGTGTGCCAGGGCATCCCCCGCAGGCCTCCCCGGGCAGGCGTGAGCACGGCCGCCCTGCTCCTTTCCTCGTTAGTATAGTGGCGAGTATCCCCGCCTGTCACGCGGGAGACCGGGGTTCGATTCCCCGACGGGGAGCTTTGCCCGCCCCCTTTTGCGCGGGCAGAAAGGACTCTCCCCTTGCCCGGCCCTCAGCCTCGGCACACCCGCGCAACCCGCCGCCCCTGACTAAGCGGTGTCCCCGAGTCTCGGCCGCAAGGCGACGCTGTCGCCTCCGGAGCGACCTCGACCCTGCCCCCTCGCCCTCCGGAAAGCCTCGGGCGGCATCTTTGGCCGCCGGCTCCAGCTTCCACACCCGCCACTCGGGGGACGCTGTGCCCTTGCACAGGGGAGGAAGGCGACACTTAAGAGGAACTTCCCTGAAGCCATCCCATTCCGTACGCCGACGGCAAACTTCTGGACGCCGCCTTGCGGCCCAGGTGGACTAGGCTGCTTTCTTCCAAGGCTCTGGAACGCATCCTTTCTTAGCATGGGTCACCCATCCTGCCACGCTCACTTCATGGCGAAGATGCTCCTCAAGTGAGGAGCTGGCCTGAAGACAAACGGAGGCGCCCTCGGCAGCCTCTTGATACCCTTGCCTCTGGGCAGGGAATTCCATTCTTCTCCCTGTGTGGAAGCATGGCCCAGAGGGAGCCTGTCCCATGGCCGCCGCACCTCTCCAAGTCCCCTCTGAGGCGATTGCTTCTCTGCTGCCTTACAGGCTCACACGCAACTTCCTCACGTGTGCACTGGAGCCCCGCAAGCTTCTTGCTCTGTCGAGCACTGCTTCCTTTCCCGAGGAACCCTTGCACCAGAGGTTGCCACACCTCCTCCTCAGCTCTGCCACAAACTAAAACGGCCAGTGCAAGTACAGAGCCGATCCGGAGAACGCCAAGCAGAAAAAGGAGACCTGCGAAGGAGCACTAGCAAGAGACTCAGCCGCTCCGCAGCTTCTCGTAGACAACTGGCTTGGCCCAGCTTGCCCAAGATTCGGGGCCAAGACACAAGAGTGCTTGCAAGAACCACTTGCGTGTTGCTCTCCAAATCCAGCCACGTCACAGGTGGCTCCGCCTCAGGGCATGCCCGTGCAAAGGCGGCCGGCAGCTGGCGCCTGCTTTGCGCTTGGGAAGGGCAGGCCTGGGAGGTAGATGCATGGGAAGAAGAGCAAGGGGGCCTCTCTGCGGGCGCTGACGTCCACGAGCAGCGCCTTCCCTGGTGGGAAAGCCCAGTCTTTGGAACGTGCGGCGTGCAAAAGGACGGCTGCGCGGGCCGGAGAAACTGCAGCCCTCACAGGGCCCTCGCAGATGGCCAAGGCTTTGCAAGGGCGTGACTTTGAGGAGCGTGGCGAAGGAGGAGGGGCCAGGGGAGAAAGCCAGAGTGTGCCAGGGCATCCCCCGCAGGCCTCCCCGGGCAGGCGTGAGCACGGCCGCCCTGCTCCTTTCCTCGTTAGTATAGTGGCGAGTATCCCCGCCTGTCACGCGGGAGACCGGGGTTCGATTCCCCGCCGGGGAGCTTTGCCCGCCCCCTTTTGCGCGGGCAGAAAGGACTCTCCCCTTGCCCGGCCCTCAGCCTCGGCACACCCGCGCAACCCGCCGCCCCTGACTAAGCGGTGTCCCCGAGTCTCGGCCGCAAGGCGACGCTGTCGCCTCCGGAGCGACCTCGACCCTGCCCCCTCGCCCTCCGGAAAGCCTCGGGCGGCATCTTTGGCCGCCGGCTCCAGCTTCCACACCCGCCACTCGGGGGACGCTGTGCCCTTGCACAGGGGAGGAAGGCGACACTTAAGAGGAACTTCCCTGAAGCCATCCCATTCCGTACGCCGACGGCAAACTTCTGGACGCCGCCTTGCGGCCCAGGTGGACTAGGCTGCTTTCTTCCAAGGCTCTGGAACGCATCCTTTCTTAGCATGGGTCACCCATCCTGCCACGCTCACTTCATGGCGAAGATGCTCCTCAAGTGAGGAGCTGGCCTGAAGACAAACGGAGGCGCCCTCGGCAGCCTCTTGATACCCTTGCCTCTGGGCAGGGAATTCCATTCTTCTCCCTGTGTGGAAGCATGGCCCAGAGGGAGCCTGTCCCATGGCCGCCGCACCTCTCCAAGTCCCCTCTGAGGCGATTGCTTCTCTGCTGCCTTACAGGCTCACACGCAACTTCCTCACGTGTGCACTGGAGCCCCGCAAGCTTCTTGCTCTGTCGAGCACTGCTTCCTTTCCCGAGGAACCCTTGCACCAGAGGTTGCCACACCTCCTCCTCAGCTCTGCCACAAACTAAAACGGCCAGTGCAAGTACAGAGCCGATCCGGAGAACGCCAAGCAGAAAAAGGAGACCTGCGAAGGAGCACTAGCAAGAGACTCAGCCGCTCCGCAGCTTCTCGTAGACAACTGGCTTGGCCCAGCTTGCCCAAGATTCGGGGCCAAGACACAAGAGTGCTTGCAAGAACCACTTGCGTGTTGCTCTCCAAATCCAGCCACGTCACAGGTGGCTCCGCCTCAGGGCATGCCCGTGCAAAGGCGGCCGGCAGCTGGCGCCTGCTTTGCGCTTGGGAAGGGCAGGCCTGGGAGGTAGATGCATGGGAAGAAGAGCAAGGGGGCCTCTCTGCGGGCGCTGACGTCCACGAGCAGCGCCTTCCCTGGTGGGAAAGCCCAGTCTTTGGAACGTGCGGCGTGCAAAAGGACGGCTGCGCGGGCCGGAGAAACTGCAGCCCTCACAGGGCCCTCGCAGATGGCCAAGGCTTTGCAAGGGCGTGACTTTGAGGAGCGTGGCGAAGGAGGAGGGGCCAGGGGAGAAAGCCAGAGTGTGCCAGGGCATCCCCCGCAGGCCTCCCCGGGCAGGCGTGAGCACGGCCGCCCTGCTCCTTTCCTCGTTAGTATAGTGGCGAGTATCCCCGCCTGTCACGCGGGAGACCGGGGTTCGATTCCCCGACGGGGAGCTTTGCCCGCCCCCTTTTGCGCGGGCAGAAAGGACTCTCCCCTTGCCCGGCCCTCAGCCTCGGCACACCCGCGCAACCCGCCGCCCCTGACTAAGCGGTGTCCCCGAGTCTCGGCCGCAAGGCGACGCTGTCGCCTCCGGAGCGACCTCGACCCTGCCCCCTCGCCCTCCGGAAAGCCTCGGGCGGCATCTTGGGCCGCCGGCTCCAGCTTCCACACCCGCCACTCGGGGGACGCTGTGCCCTTGCACAGGGGAGGAAGGCGACACTTAAGAGGAACTTCCCTGAAGCCATCCCATTCCGTACGCCGACGGCAAACTTCTGGACGCCGCCTTGCGGCCCAGGTGGACTAGGCTGCTTTCTTCCAAGGCTCTGGAACGCATCCTTTCTTAGCATGGGTCACCCATCCTGCCACGCTCACTTCATGGCGAAGATGCTCCTCAAGTGAGGAGCTGGCCTGAAGACAAACGGAGGCGCCCTCGGCAGCCTCTTGATACCCTTGCCTCTGGGCAGGGAATTCCATTCTTCTCCCTGTGTGGAAGCATGGCCCAGAGGGAGCCTGTCCCATGGCCGCCGCACCTCTCCAAGTCCCCTCTGAGGCGATTGCTTCTCTGCTGCCTTACAGGCTCACACGCAACTTCCTCACGTGTGCACTGGAGCCCCGCAAGCTTCTTGCTCTGTCGAGCACTGCTTCCTTTCCCGAGGAACCCTTGCACCAGAGGTTGCCACACCTCCTCCTCAGCTCTGCCACAAACTAAAACGGCCAGTGCAAGTACAGAGCCGATCCGGAGAACGCCAAGCAGAAAAAGGAGACCTGCGAAGGAGCACTAGCAAGAGACTCAGCCGCTCCGCAGCTTCTCGTAGACAACTGGCTTGGCCCAGCTTGCCCAAGATTCGGGGCCAAGACACAAGAGTGCTTGCAAGAACCACTTGCGTGTTGCTCTCCAAATCCAGCCACGTCACAGGTGGCTCCGCCTCAGGGCATGCCCGTGCAAAGGCGGCCGGCAGCTGGCGCCTGCTTTGCGCTTGGGAAGGGCAGGCCTGGGAGGTAGATGCATGGGAAGAAGAGCAAGGGGGCCTCTCTGCGGGCGCTGACGTCCACGAGCAGCGCCTTCCCTGGTGGGAAAGCCCAGTCTTTGGAACGTGCGGCGTGCAAAAGGACGGCTGCGCGGGCCGGAGAAACTGCAGCCCTCACAGGGCCCTCGCAGATGGCCAAGGCTTTGCAAGGGCGTGACTTTGAGGAGCGTGGCGAAGGAGGAGGGGCCAGGGGAGAAAGCCAGAGTGTGCCAGGGCATCCCCCGCAGGCCTCCCCGGGCAGGCGTGAGCACGGCCGCCCTGCTCCTTTCCTCGTTAGTATAGTGGCGAGTATCCCCGCCTGTCACGCGGGAGACGGGGTTCGATTCCCCGACGGGGAGCTTTGCCCGCCCCCTTTTGCGCGGGCAGAAAGGACTCTCCCCTTGCCCGGCCCTCAGCCTCGGCACACCCGCGCAACCCGCCGCCCCTGACTAAGCGGTGTCCCCGAGTCTCGGCCGCAAGGCGACGCTGTCGCCTCCGGAGCGACCTCGACCCTGCCCCCTCGCCCTCCGGAAAGCCTCGGGCGGCATCTTGGGCCGCCGGCTCCAGCTTCCACACCCGCCACTCGGGGGACGCTGTGCCCTTGCACAGGGGAGGAAGGCGACACTTAAGAGGAACTTCCCTGAAGCCATCCCATTCCGTACGCCGACGGCAAACTTCTGGACGCCGCCTTGCGGCCCAGGTGGACTAGGCTGCTTTCTTCCAAGGCTCTGGAACGCATCCTTTCTTAGCATGGGTCACCCATCCTGCCACGCTCACTTCATGGCGAAGATGCTCCTCAAGTGAGGAGCTGGCCTGAAGACAAACGGAGGCGCCCTCGGCAGCCTCTTGATACCCTTGCCTCTGGGCAGGGAATTCCATTCTTCTCCCTGTGTGGAAGCATGGCCCAGAGGGAGCCTGTCCCATGGCCGCCGCACCTCTCCAAGTCCCCTCTGAGGCGATTGCTTCTCTGCTGCCTTACAGGCTCACACGCAACTTCCTCACGTGTGCACTGGAGCCCCGCAAGCTTCTTGCTCTGTCGAGCACTGCTTCCTTTCCCGAGGAACCCTTGCACCAGAGGTTGCCACACCTCCTCCTCAGCTCTGCCACAAACTAAAACGGCCAGTGCAAGTACAGAGCCGATCCGGAGAACGCCAAGCAGAAAAAGGAGACCTGCGAAGGAGCACTAGCAAGAGACTCAGCCGCTCCGCAGCTTCTCGTAGACAACTGGCTTGGCCCAGCTTGCCCAAGATTCGGGGCCAAGACACAAGAGTGCTTGCAAGAACCACTTGCGTGTTGCTCTCCAAATCCAGCCACGTCACAGGTGGCTCCGCCTCAGGGCATGCCCGTGCAAAGGCGGCCGGCAGCTGGCGCCTGCTTTGCGCTTGGGAAGGGCAGGCCTGGGAGGTAGATGCATGGGAAGAAGAGCAAGGGGGCCTCTCTGCGGGCGCTGACGTCCACGAGCAGCGCCTTCCCTGGTGGGAAAGCCCAGTCTTTGGAACGTGCGGCGTGCAAAAGGACGGCTGCGCGGGCCGGAGAAACTGCAGCCCTCACAGGGCCCTCGCAGATGGCCAAGGCTTTGCAAGGGCGTGACTTTGAGGAGCGTGGCGAAGGAGGAGGGGCCAGGGGAGAAAGCCAGAGTGTGCCAGGGCATCCCCCGCAGGCCTCCCCGGGCAGGCGTGAGCACGGCCGCCCTGCTCCTTTCCTCGTTAGTATAGTGGCGAGTATCCCCGCCTGTCACGCGGGAGACCGGGGTTCGATTCCCCGACGGGGAGCTTTGCCCGCCCCCTTTTGCGCGGGCAGAAAGGACTCTCCCCTTGCCCGGCCCTCAGCCTCGGCACACCCGCGCAACCCGCCGCCCCTGACTAAGCGGTGTCCCCGAGTCTCGGCCGCAAGGCGACGCTGTCGCCTCCGGAGCGACCTCGACCCTGCCCCCTCGCCCTCCGGAAAGCCTCGGGCGGCATCTTGGGCCGCCGGCTCCAGCTTCCACACCCGCCACTCGGGGGACGCTGTGCCCTTGCACAGGGGAGGAAGGCGACACTTAAGAGGAACTTCCCTGAAGCCATCCCATTCCGTACGCCGACGGCAAACTTCTGGACGCCGCCTTGCGGCCCAGGTGGACTAGGCTGCTTTCTTCCAAGGCTCTGGAACGCATCCTTTCTTAGCATGGGTCACCCATCCTGCCACGCTCACTTCATGGCGAAGATGCTCCTCAAGTGAGGAGCTGGCCTGAAGACAAACGGAGGCGCCCTCGGCAGCCTCTTGATACCCTTGCCTCTGGGCAGGGAATTCCATTCTTCTCCCTGTGTGGAAGCATGGCCCAGAGGGAGCCTGTCCCATGGCCGCCGCACCTCTCCAAGTCCCCTCTGAGGCGATTGCTTCTCTGCTGCCTTACAGGCTCACACGCAACTTCCTCACGTGTGCACTGGAGCCCCGCAAGCTTCTTGCTCTGTCGAGCACTGCTTCCTTTCCCGAGGAACCCTTGCACCAGAGGTTGCCACACCTCCTCCTCAGCTCTGCCACAAACTAAAACGGCCAGTGCAAGTACAGAGCCGATCCGGAGAACGCCAAGCAGAAAAAGGAGACCTGCGAAGGAGCACTAGCAAGAGACTCAGCCGCTCCGCAGCTTCTCGTAGACAACTGGCTTGGCCCAGCTTGCCCAAGATTCGGGGCCAAGACACAAGAGTGCTTGCAAGAACCACTTGCGTGTTGCTCTCCAAATCCAGCCACGTCACAGGTGGCTCCGCCTCAGGGCATGCCCGTGCAAAGGCGGCCGGCAGCTGGCGCCTGCTTTGCGCTTGGGAAGGGCAGGCCTGGGAGGTAGATGCATGGGAAGAAGAGCAAGGGGGCCTCTCTGCGGGCGCTGACGTCCACGAGCAGCGCCTTCCCTGGTGGGAAAGCCCAGTCTTTGGAACGTGCGGCGTGCAAAAGGACGGCTGCGCGGGCCGGAGAAACTGCAGCCCTCACAGGGCCCTCGCAGATGGCCAAGGCTTTGCAAGGGCGTGACTTTGAGGAGCGTGGCGAAGGAGGAGGGGCCAGGGGAGAAAGCCAGAGTGTGCCAGGGCATCCCCCGCAGGCCTCCCCGGGCAGGCGTGAGCACGGCCGCCCTGCTCCTTTCCTCGTTAGTATAGTGGCGAGTATCCCCGCCTGTCACGCGGGAGACCGGGGTTCGATTCCCCGACGGGGAGCTTTGCCCGCCCCCTTTTGCGCGGGCAGAAAGGACTCTCCCCTTGCCCGGCCCTCAGCCTCGGCACACCCGCGCAACCCGCCGCCCCTGACTAAGCGGTGTCCCCGAGTCTCGGCCGCAAGGCGACGCTGTCGCCTCCGGAGCGACCTCGACCCTGCCCCCTCGCCCTCCGGAAAGCCTCGGGCGGCATCTTGGGCCGCCGGCTCCAGCTTCCACACCCGCCACTCGGGGGACGCTGTGCCCTTGCACAGGGGAGGAAGGCGACACTTAAGAGGAACTTCCCTGAAGCCATCCCATTCCGTACGCCGACGGCAAACTTCTGGACGCCGCCTTGCGGCCCAGGTGGACTAGGCTGCTTTCTTCCAAGGCTCTGGAACGCATCCTTTCTTAGCATGGGTCACCCATCCTGCCACGCTCACTTCATGGCGAAGATGCTCCTCAAGTGAGGAGCTGGCCTGAAGACAAACGGAGGCGCCCTCGGCAGCCTCTTGATACCCTTGCCTCTGGGCAGGGAATTCCATTCTTCTCCCTGTGTGGAAGCATGGCCCAGAGGGAGCCTGTCCCATGGCCGCCGCACCTCTCCAAGTCCCCTCTGAGGCGATTGCTTCTCTGCTGCCTTACAGGCTCACACGCAACTTCCTCACGTGTGCACTGGAGCCCCGCAAGCTTCTTGCTCTGTCGAGCACTGCTTCCTTTCCCGAGGAACCCTTGCACCAGAGGTTGCCACACCTCCTCCTCAGCTCTGCCACAAACTAAAACGGCCAGTGCAAGTACAGAGCCGATCCGGAGAACGCCAAGCAGAAAAAGGAGACCTGCGAAGGAGCACTAGCAAGAGACTCAGCCGCTCCGCAGCTTCTCGTAGACAACTGGCTTGGCCCAGCTTGCCCAAGATTCGGGGCCAAGACACAAGAGTGCTTGCAAGAACCACTTGCGTGTTGCTCTCCAAATCCAGCCACGTCACAGGTGGCTCCGCCTCAGGGCATGCCCGTGCAAAGGCGGCCGGCAGCTGGCGCCTGCTTTGCGCTTGGGAAGGGCAGGCCTGGGAGGTAGATGCATGGGAAGAAGAGCAAGGGGGCCTCTCTGCGGGCGCTGACGTCCACGAGCAGCGCCTTCCCTGGTGGGAAAGCCCAGTCTTTGGAACGTGCGGCGTGCAAAAGGACGGCTGCGCGGGCCGGAGAAACTGCAGCCCTCACAGGGCCCTCGCAGATGGCCAAGGCTTTGCAAGGGCGTGACTTTGAGGAGCGTGGCGAAGGAGGAGGGGCCAGGGGAGAAAGCCAGAGTGTGCCAGGGCATCCCCCGCAGGCCTCCCCGGGCAGGCGTGAGCACGGCCGCCCTGCTCCTTTCCTCGTTAGTATAGTGGCGAGTATCCCCGCCTGTCACGCGGGAGACCGGGGTTCGATTCCCCGACGGGGAGCTTTGCCCGCCCCCTTTTGCGCGGGCAGAAAGGACTCTCCCCTTGCCCGGCCCTCAGCCTCGGCACACCCGCGCAACCCGCCGCCCCTGACTAAGCGGTGTCCCCGAGTCTCGGCCGCAAGGCGACGCTGTCGCCTCCGGAGCGACCTCGACCCTGCCCCCTCGCCCTCCGGAAAGCCTCTGGCGGCATCTTGGGCCGCCGGCTCCAGCTTCCACACCCGCCACTCGGGGGACGCTGTGCCCTTGCACAGGGGAGGAAGGCGACACTTAAGAGGAACTTCCCTGAAGCCATCCCATTCCGTACGCCGACGGCAAACTTCTGGACGCCGCCTTGCGGCCCAGGTGGACTAGGCTGCTTTCTTCCAAGGCTCTGGAACGCATCCTTTCTTAGCATGGGTCACCCATCCTGCCACGCTCACTTCATGGCGAAGATGCTCCTCAAGTGAGGAGCTGGCCTGAAGACAAACGGAGGCGCCCTCGGCAGCCTCTTGATACCCTTGCCTCTGGGCAGGGAATTCCATTCTTCTCCCTGTGTGGAAGCATGGCCCAGAGGGAGCCTGTCCCATGGCCGCCGCACCTCTCCAAGTCCCCTCTGAGGCGATTGCTTCTCTGCTGCCTTACAGGCTCACACGCAACTTCCTCACGTGTGCACTGGAGCCCCGCAAGCTTCTTGCTCTGTCGAGCACTGCTTCCTTTCCCGAGGAACCCTTGCACCAGAGGTTGCCACACCTCCTCCTCAGCTCTGCCACAAACTAAAACGGCCAGTGCAAGTACAGAGCCGATCCGGAGAACGCCAAGCAGAAAAAGGAGACCTGCGAAGGAGCACTAGCAAGAGACTCAGCCGCTCCGCAGCTTCTCGTAGACAACTGGCTTGGCCCAGCTTGCCCAAGATTCGGGGCCAAGACACAAGAGTGCTTGCAAGAACCACTTGCGTGTTGCTCTCCAAATCCAGCCACGTCACAGGTGGCTCCGCCTCAGGGCATGCCCGTGCAAAGGCGGCCGGCAGCTGGCGCCTGCTTTGCGCTTGGGAAGGGCAGGCCTGGGAGGTAGATGCATGGGAAGAAGAGCAAGGGGGCCTCTCTGCGGGCGCTGACGTCCACGAGCAGCGCCTTCCCTGGTGGGAAAGCCCAGTCTTTGGAACGTGCGGCGTGCAAAAGGACGGCTGCGCGGGCCGGAGAAACTGCAGCCCTCACAGGGCCCTCGCAGATGGCCAAGGCTTTGCAAGGGCGTGACTTTGAGGAGCGTGGCGAAGGAGGAGGGGCCAGGGGAGAAAGCCAGAGTGTGCCAGGGCATCCCCCGCAGGCCTCCCCGGGCAGGCGTGAGCACGGCCGCCCTGCTCCTTTCCTCGTTAGTATAGTGGCGAGTATCCCCGCCTGTCACGCGGGAGACCGGGGTTCGATTCCCCGACGGGGAGCTTTGCCCGCCCCCTTTTGCGCGGGCAGAAAGGACTCTCCCCTTGCCCGGCCCTCAGCCTCGGCACACCCGCGCAACCCGCCGCCCCTGACTAAGCGGTGTCCCCGAGTCTCGGCCGCAAGGCGACGCTGTCGCCTCCGGAGCGACCTCGACCCTGCCCCCTCGCCCTCCGGAAAGCCTCGGGCGGCATCTTGGGCCGCCGGCTCCAGCTTCCACACCCGCCACTCGGGGGACGCTGTGCCCTTGCACAGGGGAGGAAGGCGACACTTAAGAGGAACTTCCCTGAAGCCATCCCATTCCGTACGCCGACGGCAAACTTCTGGACGCCGCCTTGCGGCCCAGGTGGACTAGGCTGCTTTCTTCCAAGGCTCTGGAACGCATCCTTTCTTAGCATGGGTCACCCATCCTGCCACGCTCACTTCATGGCGAAGATGCTCCTCAAGTGAGGAGCTGGCCTGAAGACAAACGGAGGCGCCCTCGGCAGCCTCTTGATACCCTTGCCTCTGGGCAGGGAATTCCATTCTTCTCCCTGTGTGGAAGCATGGCCCAGAGGGAGCCTGTCCCATGGCCGCCGCACCTCTCCAAGTCCCCTCTGAGGCGATTGCTTCTCTGCTGCCTTACAGGCTCACACGCAACTTCCTCACGTGTGCACTGGAGCCCCGCAAGCTTCTTGCTCTGTCGAGCACTGCTTCCTTTCCCGAGGAACCCTTGCACCAGAGGTTGCCACACCTCCTCCTCAGCTCTGCCACAAACTAAAACGGCCAGTGCAAGTACAGAGCCGATCCGGAGAACGCCAAGCAGAAAAAGGAGACCTGCGAAGGAGCACTAGCAAGAGACTCAGCCGCTCCGCAGCTTCTCGTAGACAACTGGCTTGGCCCAGCTTGCCCAAGATTCGGGGCCAAGACACAAGAGTGCTTGCAAGAACCACTTGCGTGTTGCTCTCCAAATCCAGCCACGTCACAGGTGGCTCCGCCTCAGGGCATGCCCGTGCAAAGGCGGCCGGCAGCTGGCGCCTGCTTTGCGCTTGGGAAGGGCAGGCCTGGGAGGTAGATGCATGGGAAGAAGAGCAAGGGGGCCTCTCTGCGGGCGCTGACGTCCACGAGCAGCGCCTTCCCTGGTGGGAAAGCCCAGTCTTTGGAACGTGCGGCGTGCAAAAGGACGGCTGCGCGGGCCGGAGAAACTGCAGCCCTCACAGGGCCCTCGCAGATGGCCAAGGCTTTGCAAGGGCGTGACTTTGAGGAGCGTGGCGAAGGAGGAGGGGCCAGGGGAGAAAGCCAGAGTGTGCCAGGGCATCCCCCGCAGGCCTCCCCGGGCAGGCGTGAGCACGGCCGCCCTGCTCCTTTCCTCGTTAGTATAGTGGCGAGTATCCCCGCCTGTCACGCGGGAGACCGGGGTTCGATTCCCCGACGGGGAGCTTTGCCCGCCCCCTTTTGCGCGGGCAGAAAGGACTCTCCCCTTGCCCGGCCCTCAGCCTCGGCACACCCGCGCAACCCGCCGCCCCTGACTAAGCGGTGTCCCCGAGTCTCGGCCGCAAGGCGACGCTGTCGCCTCCGGAGCGACCTCGACCCTGCCCCCTCGCCCTCCGGAAAGCCTCGGGCGGCATCTTGGGCCGCCGGCTCCAGCTTCCACACCCGCCACTCGGGGGACGCTGTGCCCTTGCACAGGGGAGGAAGGCGACACTTAAGAGGAACTTCCCTGAAGCCATCCCATTCCGTACGCCGACGGCAAACTTCTGGACGCCGCCTTGCGGCCCAGGTGGACTAGGCTGCTTTCTTCCAAGGCTCTGGAACGCATCCTTTCTTAGCATGGGTCACCCATCCTGCCACGCTCACTTCATGGCGAAGATGCTCCTCAAGTGAGGAGCTGGCCTGAAGACAAACGGAGGCGCCCTCGGCAGCCTCTTGATACCCTTGCCTCTGGGCAGGGAATTCCATTCTTCTCCCTGTGTGGAAGCATGGCCCAGAGGGAGCCTGTCCCATGGCCGCCGCACCTCTCCAAGTCCCCTCTGAGGCGATTGCTTCTCTGCTGCCTTACAGGCTCACACGCAACTTCCTCACGTGTGCACTGGAGCCCCGCAAGCTTCTTGCTCTGTCGAGCACTGCTTCCTTTCCCGAGGAACCCTTGCACCAGAGGTTGCCACACCTCCTCCTCAGCTCTGCCACAAACTAAAACGGCCAGTGCAAGTACAGAGCCGATCCGGAGAACGCCAAGCAGAAAAAGGAGACCTGCGAAGGAGCACTAGCAAGAGACTCAGCCGCTCCGCAGCTTCTCGTAGACAACTGGCTTGGCCCAGCTTGCCCAAGATTCGGGGCCAAGACACAAGAGTGCTTGCAAGAACCACTTGCGTGTTGCTCTCCAAATCCAGCCACGTCACAGGTGGCTCCGCCTCAGGGCATGCCCGTGCAAAGGCGGCCGGCAGCTGGCGCCTGCTTTGCGCTTGGGAAGGGCAGGCCTGGGAGGTAGATGCATGGGAAGAAGAGCAAGGGGGCCTCTCTGCGGGCGCTGACGTCCACGAGCAGCGCCTTCCCTGGTGGGAAAGCCCAGTCTTTGGAACGTGCGGCGTGCAAAAGGACGGCTGCGCGGGCCGGAGAAACTGCAGCCCTCACAGGGCCCTCGCAGATGGCCAAGGCTTTGCAAGGGCGTGACTTTGAGGAGCGTGGCGAAGGAGGAGGGGCCAGGGGAGAAAGCCAGAGTGTGCCAGGGCATCCCCCGCAGGCCTCCCCGGGCAGGCGTGAGCACGGCCGCCCTGCTCCTTTCCTCGTTAGTATAGTGGCGAGTATCCCCGCCTGTCACGCGGGAGACCGGGGTTCGATTCCCCGACGGGGAGCTTTGCCCGCCCCCTTTTGCGCGGGCAGAAAGGACTCTCCCCTTGCCCGGCCCTCAGCCTCGGCACACCCGCGCAACCCGCCGCCCCTGACTAAGCGGTGTCCCCGAGTCTCGGCCGCAAGGCGACGCTGTCGCCTCCGGAGCGACCTCGACCCTGCCCCCTCGCCCTCCGGAAAGCCTCTGGCGGCATCTTGGGCCGCCGGCTCCAGCTTCCACACCCGCCACTCGGGGGACGCTGTGCCCTTGCACAGGGGAGGAAGGCGACACTTAAGAGGAACTTCCCTGAAGCCATCCCATTCCGTACGCCGACGGCAAACTTCTGGACGCCGCCTTGCGGCCCAGGTGGACTAGGCTGCTTTCTTCCAAGGCTCTGGAACGCATCCTTTCTTAGCATGGGTCACCCATCCTGCCACGCTCACTTCATGGCGAAGATGCTCCTCAAGTGAGGAGCTGGCCTGAAGACAAACGGAGGCGCCCTCGGCAGCCTCTTGATACCCTTGCCTCTGGGCAGGGAATTCCATTCTTCTCCCTGTGTGGAAGCATGGCCCAGAGGGAGCCTGTCCCATGGCCGCCGCACCTCTCCAAGTCCCCTCTGAGGCGATTGCTTCTCTGCTGCCTTACAGGCTCACACGCAACTTCCTCACGTGTGCACTGGAGCCCCGCAAGCTTCTTGCTCTGTCGAGCACTGCTTCCTTTCCCGAGGAACCCTTGCACCAGAGGTTGCCACACCTCCTCCTCAGCTCTGCCACAAACTAAAACGGCCAGTGCAAGTACAGAGCCGATCCGGAGAACGCCAAGCAGAAAAAGGAGACCTGCGAAGGAGCACTAGCAAGAGACTCAGCCGCTCCGCAGCTTCTCGTAGACAACTGGCTTGGCCCAGCTTGCCCAAGATTCGGGGCCAAGACACAAGAGTGCTTGCAAGAACCACTTGCGTGTTGCTCTCCAAATCCAGCCACGTCACAGGTGGCTCCGCCTCAGGGCATGCCCGTGCAAAGGCGGCCGGCAGCTGGCGCCTGCTTTGCGCTTGGGAAGGGCAGGCCTGGGAGGTAGATGCATGGGAAGAAGAGCAAGGGGGCCTCTCTGCGGGCGCTGACGTCCACGAGCAGCGCCTTCCCTGGTGGGAAAGCCCAGTCTTTGGAACGTGCGGCGTGCAAAAGGACGGCTGCGCGGGCCGGAGAAACTGCAGCCCTCACAGGGCCCTCGCAGATGGCCAAGGCTTTGCAAGGGCGTGACTTTGAGGAGCGTGGCGAAGGAGGAGGGGCCAGGGGAGAAAGCCAGAGTGTGCCAGGGCATCCCCCGCAGGCCTCCCCGGGCAGGCGTGAGCACGGCCGCCCTGCTCCTTTCCTCGTTAGTATAGTGGCGAGTATCCCCGCCTGTCACGCGGGAGACCGGGGTTCGATTCCCCGACGGGGAGCTTTGCCCGCCCCCTTTTGCGCGGGCAGAAAGGACTCTCCCCTTGCCCGGCCCTCAGCCTCGGCACACCCGCGCAACCCGCCGCCCCTGACTAAGCGGTGTCCCCGAGTCTCGGCCGCAAGGCGACGCTGTCGCCTCCGGAGCGACCTCGACCCTGCCCCCTCGCCCTCCGGAAAGCCTCTGGCGGCATCTTGGGCCGCCGGCTCCAGCTTCCACACCCGCCACTCGGGGGACGCTGTGCCCTTGCACAGGGGAGGAAGGCGACACTTAAGAGGAACTTCCCTGAAGCCATCCCATTCCGTACGCCGACGGCAAACTTCTGGACGCCGCCTTGCGGCCCAGGTGGACTAGGCTGCTTTCTTCCAAGGCTCTGGAACGCATCCTTTCTTAGCATGGGTCACCCATCCTGCCACGCTCACTTCATGGCGAAGATGCTCCTCAAGTGAGGAGCTGGCCTGAAGACAAACGGAGGCGCCCTCGGCAGCCTCTTGATACCCTTGCCTCTGGGCAGGGAATTCCATTCTTCTCCCTGTGTGGAAGCATGGCCCAGAGGGAGCCTGTCCCATGGCCGCCGCACCTCTCCAAGTCCCCTCTGAGGCGATTGCTTCTCTGCTGCCTTACAGGCTCACACGCAACTTCCTCACGTGTGCACTGGAGCCCCGCAAGCTTCTTGCTCTGTCGAGCACTGCTTCCTTTCCCGAGGAACCCTTGCACCAGAGGTTGCCACACCTCCTCCTCAGCTCTGCCACAAACTAAAACGGCCAGTGCAAGTACAGAGCCGATCCGGAGAACGCCAAGCAGAAAAAGGAGACCTGCGAAGGAGCACTAGCAAGAGACTCAGCCGCTCCGCAGCTTCTCGTAGACAACTGGCTTGGCCCAGCTTGCCCAAGATTCGGGGCCAAGACACAAGAGTGCTTGCAAGAACCACTTGCGTGTTGCTCTCCAAATCCAGCCACGTCACAGGTGGCTCCGCCTCAGGGCATGCCCGTGCAAAGGCGGCCGGCAGCTGGCGCCTGCTTTGCGCTTGGGAAGGGCAGGCCTGGGAGGTAGATGCATGGGAAGAAGAGCAAGGGGGCCTCTCTGCGGGCGCTGACGTCCACGAGCAGCGCCTTCCCTGGTGGGAAAGCCCAGTCTTTGGAACGTGCGGCGTGCAAAAGGACGGCTGCGCGGGCCGGAGAAACTGCAGCCCTCACAGGGCCCTCGCAGATGGCCAAGGCTTTGCAAGGGCGTGACTTTGAGGAGCGTGGCGAAGGAGGAGGGGCCAGGGGAGAAAGCCAGAGTGTGCCAGGGCATCCCCCGCAGGCCTCCCCGGGCAGGCGTGAGCACGGCCGCCCTGCTCCTTTCCTCGTTAGTATAGTGGCGAGTATCCCCGCCTGTCACGCGGGAGACCGGGGTTCGATTCCCCGACGGGGAGCTTTGCCCGCCCCCTTTTGCGCGGGCAGAAAGGACTCTCCCCTTGCCCGGCCCTCAGCCTCGGCACACCCGCGCAACCCGCCGCCCCTGACTAAGCGGTGTCCCCGAGTCTCGGCCGCAAGGCGACGCTGTCGCCTCCGGAGCGACCTCGACCCTGCCCCCTCGCCCTCCGGAAAGCCTCTGGCGGCATCTTGGGCCGCCGGCTCCAGCTTCCACACCCGCCACTCGGGGGACGCTGTGCCCTTGCACAGGGGAGGAAGGCGACACTTAAGAGGAACTTCCCTGAAGCCATCCCATTCCGTACGCCGACGGCAAACTTCTGGACGCCGCCTTGCGGCCCAGGTGGACTAGGCTGCTTTCTTCCAAGGCTCTGGAACGCATCCTTTCTTAGCATGGGTCACCCATCCTGCCACGCTCACTTCATGGCGAAGATGCTCCTCAAGTGAGGAGCTGGCCTGAAGACAAACGGAGGCGCCCTCGGCAGCCTCTTGATACCCTTGCCTCTGGGCAGGGAATTCCATTCTTCTCCCTGTGTGGAAGCATGGCCCAGAGGGAGCCTGTCCCATGGCCGCCGCACCTCTCCAAGTCCCCTCTGAGGCGATTGCTTCTCTGCTGCCTTACAGGCTCACACGCAACTTCCTCACGTGTGCACTGGAGCCCCGCAAGCTTCTTGCTCTGTCGAGCACTGCTTCCTTTCCCGAGGAACCCTTGCACCAGAGGTTGCCACACCTCCTCCTCAGCTCTGCCACAAACTAAAACGGCCAGTGCAAGTACAGAGCCGATCCGGAGAACGCCAAGCAGAAAAAGGAGACCTGCGAAGGAGCACTAGCAAGAGACTCAGCCGCTCCGCAGCTTCTCGTAGACAACTGGCTTGGCCCAGCTTGCCCAAGATTCGGGGCCAAGACACAAGAGTGCTTGCAAGAACCACTTGCGTGTTGCTCTCCAAATCCAGCCACGTCACAGGTGGCTCCGCCTCAGGGCATGCCCGTGCAAAGGCGGCCGGCAGCTGGCGCCTGCTTTGCGCTTGGGAAGGGCAGGCCTGGGAGGTAGATGCATGGGAAGAAGAGCAAGGGGGCCTCTCTGCGGGCGCTGACGTCCACGAGCAGCGCCTTCCCTGGTGGGAAAGCCCAGTCTTTGGAACGTGCGGCGTGCAAAAGGACGGCTGCGCGGGCCGGAGAAACTGCAGCCCTCACAGGGCCCTCGCAGATGGCCAAGGCTTTGCAAGGGCGTGACTTTGAGGAGCGTGGCGAAGGAGGAGGGGCCAGGGGAGAAAGCCAGAGTGTGCCAGGGCATCCCCCGCAGGCCTCCCCGGGCAGGCGTGAGCACGGCCGCCCTGCTCCTTTCCTCGTTAGTATAGTGGCGAGTATCCCCGCCTGTCACGCGGGAGACCGGGGTTCGATTCCCCGACGGGGAGCTTTGCCCGCCCCCTTTTGCGCGGGCAGAAAGGACTCTCCCCTTGCCCGGCCCTCAGCCTCGGCACACCCGCGCAACCCGCCGCCCCTGACTAAGCGGTGTCCCCGAGTCTCGGCCGCAAGGCGACGCTGTCGCCTCCGGAGCGACCTCGACCCTGCCCCCTCGCCCTCCGGAAAGCCTCTGGCGGCATCTTGGGCCGCCGGCTCCAGCTTCCACACCCGCCACTCGGGGGACGCTGTGCCCTTGCACAGGGGAGGAAGGCGACACTTAAGAGGAACTTCCCTGAAGCCATCCCATTCCGTACGCCGACGGCAAACTTCTGGACGCCGCCTTGCGGCCCAGGTGGACTAGGCTGCTTTCTTCCAAGGCTCTGGAACGCATCCTTTCTTAGCATGGGTCACCCATCCTGCCACGCTCACTTCATGGCGAAGATGCTCCTCAAGTGAGGAGCTGGCCTGAAGACAAACGGAGGCGCCCTCGGCAGCCTCTTGATACCCTTGCCTCTGGGCAGGGAATTCCATTCTTCTCCCTGTGTGGAAGCATGGCCCAGAGGGAGCCTGTCCCATGGCCGCCGCACCTCTCCAAGTCCCCTCTGAGGCGATTGCTTCTCTGCTGCCTTACAGGCTCACACGCAACTTCCTCACGTGTGCACTGGAGCCCCGCAAGCTTCTTGCTCTGTCGAGCACTGCTTCCTTTCCCGAGGAACCCTTGCACCAGAGGTTGCCACACCTCCTCCTCAGCTCTGCCACAAACTAAAACGGCCAGTGCAAGTACAGAGCCGATCCGGAGAACGCCAAGCAGAAAAAGGAGACCTGCGAAGGAGCACTAGCAAGAGACTCAGCCGCTCCGCAGCTTCTCGTAGACAACTGGCTTGGCCCAGCTTGCCCAAGATTCGGGGCCAAGACACAAGAGTGCTTGCAAGAACCACTTGCGTGTTGCTCTCCAAATCCAGCCACGTCACAGGTGGCTCCGCCTCAGGGCATGCCCGTGCAAAGGCGGCCGGCAGCTGGCGCCTGCTTTGCGCTTGGGAAGGGCAGGCCTGGGAGGTAGATGCATGGGAAGAAGAGCAAGGGGGCCTCTCTGCGGGCGCTGACGTCCACGAGCAGCGCCTTCCCTGGTGGGAAAGCCCAGTCTTTGGAACGTGCGGCGTGCAAAAGGACGGCTGCGCGGGCCGGAGAAACTGCAGCCCTCACAGGGCCCTCGCAGATGGCCAAGGCTTTGCAAGGGCGTGACTTTGAGGAGCGTGGCGAAGGAGGAGGGGCCAGGGGAGAAAGCCAGAGTGTGCCAGGGCATCCCCCGCAGGCCTCCCCGGGCAGGCGTGAGCACGGCCGCCCTGCTCCTTTCCTCGTTAGTATAGTGGCGAGTATCCCCGCCTGTCACGCGGGAGACCGGGGTTCGATTCCCCGACGGGGAGCTTTGCCCGCCCCCTTTTGCGCGGGCAGAAAGGACTCTCCCCTTGCCCGGCCCTCAGCCTCGGCACACCCGCGCAACCCGCCGCCCCTGACTAAGCGGTGTCCCCGAGTCTCGGCCGCAAGGCGACGCTGTCGCCTCCGGAGCGACCTCGACCCTGCCCCCTCGCCCTCCGGAAAGCCTCTGGCGGCATCTTGGGCCGCCGGCTCCAGCTTCCACACCCGCCACTCGGGGGACGCTGTGCCCTTGCACAGGGGAGGAAGGCGACACTTAAGAGGAACTTCCCTGAAGCCATCCCATTCCGTACGCCGACGGCAAACTTCTGGACGCCGCCTTGCGGCCCAGGTGGACTAGGCTGCTTTCTTCCAAGGCTCTGGAACGCATCCTTTCTTAGCATGGGTCACCCATCCTGCCACGCTCACTTCATGGCGAAGATGCTCCTCAAGTGAGGAGCTGGCCTGAAGACAAACGGAGGCGCCCTCGGCAGCCTCTTGATACCCTTGCCTCTGGGCAGGGAATTCCATTCTTCTCCCTGTGTGGAAGCATGGCCCAGAGGGAGCCTGTCCCATGGCCGCCGCACCTCTCCAAGTCCCCTCTGAGGCGATTGCTTCTCTGCTGCCTTACAGGCTCACACGCAACTTCCTCACGTGTGCACTGGAGCCCCGCAAGCTTCTTGCTCTGTCGAGCACTGCTTCCTTTCCCGAGGAACCCTTGCACCAGAGGTTGCCACACCTCCTCCTCAGCTCTGCCACAAACTAAAACGGCCAGTGCAAGTACAGAGCCGATCCGGAGAACGCCAAGCAGAAAAAGGAGACCTGCGAAGGAGCACTAGCAAGAGACTCAGCCGCTCCGCAGCTTCTCGTAGACAACTGGCTTGGCCCAGCTTGCCCAAGATTCGGGGCCAAGACACAAGAGTGCTTGCAAGAACCACTTGCGTGTTGCTCTCCAAATCCAGCCACGTCACAGGTGGCTCCGCCTCAGGGCATGCCCGTGCAAAGGCGGCCGGCAGCTGGCGCCTGCTTTGCGCTTGGGAAGGGCAGGCCTGGGAGGTAGATGCATGGGAAGAAGAGCAAGGGGGCCTCTCTGCGGGCGCTGACGTCCACGAGCAGCGCCTTCCCTGGTGGGAAAGCCCAGTCTTTGGAACGTGCGGCGTGCAAAAGGACGGCTGCGCGGGCCGGAGAAACTGCAGCCCTCACAGGGCCCTCGCAGATGGCCAAGGCTTTGCAAGGGCGTGACTTTGAGGAGCGTGGCGAAGGAGGAGGGGCCAGGGGAGAAAGCCAGAGTGTGCCAGGGCATCCCCCGCAGGCCTCCCCGGGCAGGCGTGAGCACGGCCGCCCTGCTCCTTTCCTCGTTAGTATAGTGGCGAGTATCCCCGCCTGTCACGCGGGAGACCGGGGTTCGATTCCCCGACGGGGAGCTTTGCCCGCCCCCTTTTGCGCGGGCAGAAAGGACTCTCCCCTTGCCCGGCCCTCAGCCTCGGCACACCCGCGCAACCCGCCGCCCCTGACTAAGCGGTGTCCCCGAGTCTCGGCCGCAAGGCGACGCTGTCGCCTCCGGAGCGACCTCGACCCTGCCCCCTCGCCCTCCGGAAAGCCTCTGGCGGCATCTTGGGCCGCCGGCTCCAGCTTCCACACCCGCCACTCGGGGGACGCTGTGCCCTTGCACAGGGGAGGAAGGCGACACTTAAGAGGAACTTCCCTGAAGCCATCCCATTCCGTACGCCGACGGCAAACTTCTGGACGCCGCCTTGCGGCCCAGGTGGACTAGGCTGCTTTCTTCCAAGGCTCTGGAACGCATCCTTTCTTAGCATGGGTCACCCATCCTGCCACGCTCACTTCATGGCGAAGATGCTCCTCAAGTGAGGAGCTGGCCTGAAGACAAACGGAGGCGCCCTCGGCAGCCTCTTGATACCCTTGCCTCTGGGCAGGGAATTCCATTCTTCTCCCTGTGTGGAAGCATGGCCCAGAGGGAGCCTGTCCCATGGCCGCCGCACCTCTCCAAGTCCCCTCTGAGGCGATTGCTTCTCTGCTGCCTTACAGGCTCACACGCAACTTCCTCACGTGTGCACTGGAGCCCCGCAAGCTTCTTGCTCTGTCGAGCACTGCTTCCTTTCCCGAGGAACCCTTGCACCAGAGGTTGCCACACCTCCTCCTCAGCTCTGCCACAAACTAAAACGGCCAGTGCAAGTACAGAGCCGATCCGGAGAACGCCAAGCAGAAAAAGGAGACCTGCGAAGGAGCACTAGCAAGAGACTCAGCCGCTCCGCAGCTTCTCGTAGACAACTGGCTTGGCCCAGCTTGCCCAAGATTCGGGGCCAAGACACAAGAGTGCTTGCAAGAACCACTTGCGTGTTGCTCTCCAAATCCAGCCACGTCACAGGTGGCTCCGCCTCAGGGCATGCCCGTGCAAAGGCGGCCGGCAGCTGGCGCCTGCTTTGCGCTTGGGAAGGGCAGGCCTGGGAGGTAGATGCATGGGAAGAAGAGCAAGGGGGCCTCTCTGCGGGCGCTGACGTCCACGAGCAGCGCCTTCCCTGGTGGGAAAGCCCAGTCTTTGGAACGTGCGGCGTGCAAAAGGACGGCTGCGCGGGCCGGAGAAACTGCAGCCCTCACAGGGCCCTCGCAGATGGCCAAGGCTTTGCAAGGGCGTGACTTTGAGGAGCGTGGCGAAGGAGGAGGGGCCAGGGGAGAAAGCCAGAGTGTGCCAGGGCATCCCCCGCAGGCCTCCCCGGGCAGGCGTGAGCACGGCCGCCCTGCTCCTTTCCTCGTTAGTATAGTGGCGAGTATCCCCGCCTGTCACGCGGGAGACCGGGGTTCGATTCCCCGACGGGGAGCTTTGCCCGCCCCCTTTTGCGCGGGCAGAAAGGACTCTCCCCTTGCCCGGCCCTCAGCCTCGGCACACCCGCGCAACCCGCCGCCCCTGACTAAGCGGTGTCCCCGAGTCTCGGCCGCAAGGCGACGCTGTCGCCTCCGGAGCGACCTCGACCCTGCCCCCTCGCCCTCCGGAAAGCCTCTGGCGGCATCTTGGGCCGCCGGCTCCAGCTTCCACACCCGCCACTCGGGGGACGCTGTGCCCTTGCACAGGGGAGGAAGGCGACACTTAAGAGGAACTTCCCTGAAGCCATCCCATTCCGTACGCCGACGGCAAACTTCTGGACGCCGCCTTGCGGCCCAGGTGGACTAGGCTGCTTTCTTCCAAGGCTCTGGAACGCATCCTTTCTTAGCATGGGTCACCCATCCTGCCACGCTCACTTCATGGCGAAGATGCTCCTCAAGTGAGGAGCTGGCCTGAAGACAAACGGAGGCGCCCTCGGCAGCCTCTTGATACCCTTGCCTCTGGGCAGGGAATTCCATTCTTCTCCCTGTGTGGAAGCATGGCCCAGAGGGAGCCTGTCCCATGGCCGCCGCACCTCTCCAAGTCCCCTCTGAGGCGATTGCTTCTCTGCTGCCTTACAGGCTCACACGCAACTTCCTCACGTGTGCACTGGAGCCCCGCAAGCTTCTTGCTCTGTCGAGCACTGCTTCCTTTCCCGAGGAACCCTTGCACCAGAGGTTGCCACACCTCCTCCTCAGCTCTGCCACAAACTAAAACGGCCAGTGCAAGTACAGAGCCGATCCGGAGAACGCCAAGCAGAAAAAGGAGACCTGCGAAGGAGCACTAGCAAGAGACTCAGCCGCTCCGCAGCTTCTCGTAGACAACTGGCTTGGCCCAGCTTGCCCAAGATTCGGGGCCAAGACACAAGAGTGCTTGCAAGAACCACTTGCGTGTTGCTCTCCAAATCCAGCCACGTCACAGGTGGCTCCGCCTCAGGGCATGCCCGTGCAAAGGCGGCCGGCAGCTGGCGCCTGCTTTGCGCTTGGGAAGGGCAGGCCTGGGAGGTAGATGCATGGGAAGAAGAGCAAGGGGGCCTCTCTGCGGGCGCTGACGTCCACGAGCAGCGCCTTCCCTGGTGGGAAAGCCCAGTCTTTGGAACGTGCGGCGTGCAAAAGGACGGCTGCGCGGGCCGGAGAAACTGCAGCCCTCACAGGGCCCTCGCAGATGGCCAAGGCTTTGCAAGGGCGTGACTTTGAGGAGCGTGGCGAAGGAGGAGGGGCCAGGGGAGAAAGCCAGAGTGTGCCAGGGCATCCCCCGCAGGCCTCCCCGGGCAGGCGTGAGCACGGCCGCCCTGCTCCTTTCCTCGTTAGTATAGTGGCGAGTATCCCCGCCTGTCACGCGGGAGACCGGGGTTCGATTCCCCGACGGGGAGCTTTGCCCGCCCCCTTTTGCGCGGGCAGAAAGGACTCTCCCCTTGCCCGGCCCTCAGCCTCGGCACACCCGCGCAACCCGCCGCCCCTGACTAAGCGGTGTCCCCGAGTCTCGGCCGCAAGGCGACGCTGTCGCCTCCGGAGCGACCTCGACCCTGCCCCCTCGCCCTCCGGAAAGCCTCTGGCGGCATCTTGGGCCGCCGGCTCCAGCTTCCACACCCGCCACTCGGGGGACGCTGTGCCCTTGCACAGGGGAGGAAGGCGACACTTAAGAGGAACTTCCCTGAAGCCATCCCATTCCGTACGCCGACGGCAAACTTCTGGACGCCGCCTTGCGGCCCAGGTGGACTAGGCTGCTTTCTTCCAAGGCTCTGGAACGCATCCTTTCTTAGCATGGGTCACCCATCCTGCCACGCTCACTTCATGGCGAAGATGCTCCTCAAGTGAGGAGCTGGCCTGAAGACAAACGGAGGCGCCCTCGGCAGCCTCTTGATACCCTTGCCTCTGGGCAGGGAATTCCATTCTTCTCCCTGTGTGGAAGCATGGCCCAGAGGGAGCCTGTCCCATGGCCGCCGCACCTCTCCAAGTCCCCTCTGAGGCGATTGCTTCTCTGCTGCCTTACAGGCTCACACGCAACTTCCTCACGTGTGCACTGGAGCCCCGCAAGCTTCTTGCTCTGTCGAGCACTGCTTCCTTTCCCGAGGAACCCTTGCACCAGAGGTTGCCACACCTCCTCCTCAGCTCTGCCACAAACTAAAACGGCCAGTGCAAGTACAGAGCCGATCCGGAGAACGCCAAGCAGAAAAAGGAGACCTGCGAAGGAGCACTAGCAAGAGACTCAGCCGCTCCGCAGCTTCTCGTAGACAACTGGCTTGGCCCAGCTTGCCCAAGATTCGGGGCCAAGACACAAGAGTGCTTGCAAGAACCACTTGCGTGTTGCTCTCCAAATCCAGCCACGTCACAGGTGGCTCCGCCTCAGGGCATGCCCGTGCAAAGGCGGCCGGCAGCTGGCGCCTGCTTTGCGCTTGGGAAGGGCAGGCCTGGGAGGTAGATGCATGGGAAGAAGAGCAAGGGGGCCTCTCTGCGGGCGCTGACGTCCACGAGCAGCGCCTTCCCTGGTGGGAAAGCCCAGTCTTTGGAACGTGCGGCGTGCAAAAGGACGGCTGCGCGGGCCGGAGAAACTGCAGCCCTCACAGGGCCCTCGCAGATGGCCAAGGCTTTGCAAGGGCGTGACTTTGAGGAGCGTGGCGAAGGAGGAGGGGCCAGGGGAGAAAGCCAGAGTGTGCCAGGGCATCCCCCGCAGGCCTCCCCGGGCAGGCGTGAGCACGGCCGCCCTGCTCCTTTCCTCGTTAGTATAGTGGCGAGTATCCCCGCCTGTCACGCGGGAGACCGGGGTTCGATTCCCCGACGGGGAGCTTTGCCCGCCCCCTTTTGCGCGGGCAGAAAGGACTCTCCCCTTGCCCGGCCCTCAGCCTCGGCACACCCGCGCAACCCGCCGCCCCTGACTAAGCGGTGTCCCCGAGTCTCGGCCGCAAGGCGACGCTGTCGCCTCCGGAGCGACCTCGACCCTGCCCCCTCGCCCTCCGGAAAGCCTCTGGCGGCATCTTGGGCCGCCGGCTCCAGCTTCCACACCCGCCACTCGGGGGACGCTGTGCCCTTGCACAGGGGAGGAAGGCGACACTTAAGAGGAACTTCCCTGAAGCCATCCCATTCCGTACGCCGACGGCAAACTTCTGGACGCCGCCTTGCGGCCCAGGTGGACTAGGCTGCTTTCTTCCAAGGCTCTGGAACGCATCCTTTCTTAGCATGGGTCACCCATCCTGCCACGCTCACTTCATGGCGAAGATGCTCCTCAAGTGAGGAGCTGGCCTGAAGACAAACGGAGGCGCCCTCGGCAGCCTCTTGATACCCTTGCCTCTGGGCAGGGAATTCCATTCTTCTCCCTGTGTGGAAGCATGGCCCAGAGGGAGCCTGTCCCATGGCCGCCGCACCTCTCCAAGTCCCCTCTGAGGCGATTGCTTCTCTGCTGCCTTACAGGCTCACACGCAACTTCCTCACGTGTGCACTGGAGCCCCGCAAGCTTCTTGCTCTGTCGAGCACTGCTTCCTTTCCCGAGGAACCCTTGCACCAGAGGTTGCCACACCTCCTCCTCAGCTCTGCCACAAACTAAAACGGCCAGTGCAAGTACAGAGCCGATCCGGAGAACGCCAAGCAGAAAAAGGAGACCTGCGAAGGAGCACTAGCAAGAGACTCAGCCGCTCCGCAGCTTCTCGTAGACAACTGGCTTGGCCCAGCTTGCCCAAGATTCGGGGCCAAGACACAAGAGTGCTTGCAAGAACCACTTGCGTGTTGCTCTCCAAATCCAGCCACGTCACAGGTGGCTCCGCCTCAGGGCATGCCCGTGCAAAGGCGGCCGGCAGCTGGCGCCTGCTTTGCGCTTGGGAAGGGCAGGCCTGGGAGGTAGATGCATGGGAAGAAGAGCAAGGGGGCCTCTCTGCGGGCGCTGACGTCCACGAGCAGCGCCTTCCCTGGTGGGAAAGCCCAGTCTTTGGAACGTGCGGCGTGCAAAAGGACGGCTGCGCGGGCCGGAGAAACTGCAGCCCTCACAGGGCCCTCGCAGATGGCCAAGGCTTTGCAAGGGCGTGACTTTGAGGAGCGTGGCGAAGGAGGAGGGGCCAGGGGAGAAAGCCAGAGTGTGCCAGGGCATCCCCCGCAGGCCTCCCCGGGCAGGCGTGAGCACGGCCGCCCTGCTCCTTTCCTCGTTAGTATAGTGGCGAGTATCCCCGCCTGTCACGCGGGAGACCGGGGTTCGATTCCCCGACGGGGAGCTTTGCCCGCCCCCTTTTGCGCGGGCAGAAAGGACTCTCCCCTTGCCCGGCCCTCAGCCTCGGCACACCCGCGCAACCCGCCGCCCCTGACTAAGCGGTGTCCCCGAGTCTCGGCCGCAAGGCGACGCTGTCGCCTCCGGAGCGACCTCGACCCTGCCCCCTCGCCCTCCGGAAAGCCTCTGGCGGCATCTTGGGCCGCCGGCTCCAGCTTCCACACCCGCCACTCGGGGGACGCTGTGCCCTTGCACAGGGGAGGAAGGCGACACTTAAGAGGAACTTCCCTGAAGCCATCCCATTCCGTACGCCGACGGCAAACTTCTGGACGCCGCCTTGCGGCCCAGGTGGACTAGGCTGCTTTCTTCCAAGGCTCTGGAACGCATCCTTTCTTAGCATGGGTCACCCATCCTGCCACGCTCACTTCATGGCGAAGATGCTCCTCAAGTGAGGAGCTGGCCTGAAGACAAACGGAGGCGCCCTCGGCAGCCTCTTGATACCCTTGCCTCTGGGCAGGGAATTCCATTCTTCTCCCTGTGTGGAAGCATGGCCCAGAGGGAGCCTGTCCCATGGCCGCCGCACCTCTCCAAGTCCCCTCTGAGGCGATTGCTTCTCTGCTGCCTTACAGGCTCACACGCAACTTCCTCACGTGTGCACTGGAGCCCCGCAAGCTTCTTGCTCTGTCGAGCACTGCTTCCTTTCCCGAGGAACCCTTGCACCAGAGGTTGCCACACCTCCTCCTCAGCTCTGCCACAAACTAAAACGGCCAGTGCAAGTACAGAGCCGATCCGGAGAACGCCAAGCAGAAAAAGGAGACCTGCGAAGGAGCACTAGCAAGAGACTCAGCCGCTCCGCAGCTTCTCGTAGACAACTGGCTTGGCCCAGCTTGCCCAAGATTCGGGGCCAAGACACAAGAGTGCTTGCAAGAACCACTTGCGTGTTGCTCTCCAAATCCAGCCACGTCACAGGTGGCTCCGCCTCAGGGCATGCCCGTGCAAAGGCGGCCGGCAGCTGGCGCCTGCTTTGCGCTTGGGAAGGGCAGGCCTGGGAGGTAGATGCATGGGAAGAAGAGCAAGGGGGCCTCTCTGCGGGCGCTGACGTCCACGAGCAGCGCCTTCCCTGGTGGGAAAGCCCAGTCTTTGGAACGTGCGGCGTGCAAAAGGACGGCTGCGCGGGCCGGAGAAACTGCAGCCCTCACAGGGCCCTCGCAGATGGCCAAGGCTTTGCAAGGGCGTGACTTTGAGGAGCGTGGCGAAGGAGGAGGGGCCAGGGGAGAAAGCCAGAGTGTGCCAGGGCATCCCCCGCAGGCCTCCCCGGGCAGGCGTGAGCACGGCCGCCCTGCTCCTTTCCTCGTTAGTATAGTGGCGAGTATCCCCGCCTGTCACGCGGGAGACCGGGGTTCGATTCCCCGACGGGGAGCTTTGCCCGCCCCCTTTTGCGCGGGCAGAAAGGACTCTCCCCTTGCCCGGCCCTCAGCCTCGGCACACCCGCGCAACCCGCCGCCCCTGACTAAGCGGTGTCCCCGAGTCTCGGCCGCAAGGCGACGCTGTCGCCTCCGGAGCGACCTCGACCCTGCCCCCTCGCCCTCCGGAAAGCCTCTGGCGGCATCTTGGGCCGCCGGCTCCAGCTTCCACACCCGCCACTCGGGGGACGCTGTGCCCTTGCACAGGGGAGGAAGGCGACACTTAAGAGGAACTTCCCTGAAGCCATCCCATTCCGTACGCCGACGGCAAACTTCTGGACGCCGCCTTGCGGCCCAGGTGGACTAGGCTGCTTTCTTCCAAGGCTCTGGAACGCATCCTTTCTTAGCATGGGTCACCCATCCTGCCACGCTCACTTCATGGCGAAGATGCTCCTCAAGTGAGGAGCTGGCCTGAAGACAAACGGAGGCGCCCTCGGCAGCCTCTTGATACCCTTGCCTCTGGGCAGGGAATTCCATTCTTCTCCCTGTGTGGAAGCATGGCCCAGAGGGAGCCTGTCCCATGGCCGCCGCACCTCTCCAAGTCCCCTCTGAGGCGATTGCTTCTCTGCTGCCTTACAGGCTCACACGCAACTTCCTCACGTGTGCACTGGAGCCCCGCAAGCTTCTTGCTCTGTCGAGCACTGCTTCCTTTCCCGAGGAACCCTTGCACCAGAGGTTGCCACACCTCCTCCTCAGCTCTGCCACAAACTAAAACGGCCAGTGCAAGTACAGAGCCGATCCGGAGAACGCCAAGCAGAAAAAGGAGACCTGCGAAGGAGCACTAGCAAGAGACTCAGCCGCTCCGCAGCTTCTCGTAGACAACTGGCTTGGCCCAGCTTGCCCAAGATTCGGGGCCAAGACACAAGAGTGCTTGCAAGAACCACTTGCGTGTTGCTCTCCAAATCCAGCCACGTCACAGGTGGCTCCGCCTCAGGGCATGCCCGTGCAAAGGCGGCCGGCAGCTGGCGCCTGCTTTGCGCTTGGGAAGGGCAGGCCTGGGAGGTAGATGCATGGGAAGAAGAGCAAGGGGGCCTCTCTGCGGGCGCTGACGTCCACGAGCAGCGCCTTCCCTGGTGGGAAAGCCCAGTCTTTGGAACGTGCGGCGTGCAAAAGGACGGCTGCGCGGGCCGGAGAAACTGCAGCCCTCACAGGGCCCTCGCAGATGGCCAAGGCTTTGCAAGGGCGTGACTTTGAGGAGCGTGGCGAAGGAGGAGGGGCCAGGGGAGAAAGCCAGAGTGTGCCAGGGCATCCCCCGCAGGCCTCCCCGGGCAGGCGTGAGCACGGCCGCCCTGCTCCTTTCCTCGTTAGTATAGTGGCGAGTATCCCCGCCTGTCACGCGGGAGACCGGGGTTCGATTCCCCGACGGGGAGCTTTGCCCGCCCCCTTTTGCGCGGGCAGAAAGGACTCTCCCCTTGCCCGGCCCTCAGCCTCGGCACACCCGCGCAACCCGCCGCCCCTGACTAAGCGGTGTCCCCGAGTCTCGGCCGCAAGGCGACGCTGTCGCCTCCGGAGCGACCTCGACCCTGCCCCCTCGCCCTCCGGAAAGCCTCTGGCGGCATCTTGGGCCGCCGGCTCCAGCTTCCACACCCGCCACTCGGGGGACGCTGTGCCCTTGCACAGGGGAGGAAGGCGACACTTAAGAGGAACTTCCCTGAAGCCATCCCATTCCGTACGCCGACGGCAAACTTCTGGACGCCGCCTTGCGGCCCAGGTGGACTAGGCTGCTTTCTTCCAAGGCTCTGGAACGCATCCTTTCTTAGCATGGGTCATCCATCCTGCCACGCTCACTTCATGGCGAAGATGCTCCTCAAGTGAGGAGCTGGCCTGAAGACAAACGGAGGCGCCCTCGGCAGCCTCTTGATACCCTTGCCTCTGGGCAGGGAATTCCATTCTTCTCCCTGTGTGGAAGCATGGCCCAGAGGGAGCCTGTCCCATGGCCGCCGCACCTCTCCAAGTCCCCTCTGAGGCGATTGCTTCTCTGCTGCCTTACAGGCTCACACGCAACTTCCTCACGTGTGCACTGGAGCCCCGCAAGCTTCTTGCTCTGTCGAGCACTGCTTCCTTTCCCGAGGAACCCTTGCACCAGAGGTTGCCACACCTCCTCCTCAGCTCTGCCACAAACTAAAACGGCCAGTGCAAGTACAGAGCCGATCCGGAGAACGCCAAGCAGAAAAAGGAGACCTGCGAAGGAGCACTAGCAAGAGACTCAGCCGCTCCGCAGCTTCTCGTAGACAACTGGCTTGGCCCAGCTTGCCCAAGATTCGGGGCCAAGACACAAGAGTGCTTGCAAGAACCACTTGCGTGTTGCTCTCCAAATCCAGCCACGTCACAGGTGGCTCCGCCTCAGGGCATGCCCGTGCAAAGGCGGCCGGCAGCTGGCGCCTGCTTTGCGCTTGGGAAGGGCAGGCCTGGGAGGTAGATGCATGGGAAGAAGAGCAAGGGGGCCTCTCTGCGGGCGCTGACGTCCACGAGCAGCGCCTTCCCTGGTGGGAAAGCCCAGTCTTTGGAACGTGCGGCGTGCAAAAGGACGGCTGCGCGGGCCGGAGAAACTGCAGCCCTCACAGGGCCCTCGCAGATGGCCAAGGCTTTGCAAGGGCGTGACTTTGAGGAGCGTGGCGAAGGAGGAGGGGCCAGGGGAGAAAGCCAGAGTGTGCCAGGGCATCCCCCGCAGGCCTCCCCGGGCAGGCGTGAGCACGGCCGCCCTGCTCCTTTCCTCGTTAGTATAGTGGCGAGTATCCCCGCCTGTCACGCGGGAGACCGGGGTTCGATTCCCCGACGGGGAGCTTTGCCCGCCCCCTTTTGCGCGGGCAGAAAGGACTCTCCCCTTGCCCGGCCCTCAGCCTCGGCACACCCGCGCAACCCGCCGCCCCTGACTAAGCGGTGTCCCCGAGTCTCGGCCGCAAGGCGACGCTGTCGCCTCCGGAGCGACCTCGACCCTGCCCCCTCGCCCTCCGGAAAGCCTCTGGCGGCATCTTGGGCCGCCGGCTCCAGCTTCCACACCCGCCACTCGGGGGACGCTGTGCCCTTGCACAGGGGAGGAAGGCGACACTTAAGAGGAACTTCCCTGAAGCCATCCCATTCCGTACGCCGACGGCAAACTTCTGGACGCCGCCTTGCGGCCCAGGTGGACTAGGCTGCTTTCTTCCAAGGCTCTGGAACGCATCCTTTCTTAGCATGGGTCATCCATCCTGCCACGCTCACTTCATGGCGAAGATGCTCCTCAAGTGAGGAGCTGGCCTGAAGACAAACGGAGGCGCCCTCGGCAGCCTCTTGATACCCTTGCCTCTGGGCAGGGAATTCCATTCTTCTCCCTGTGTGGAAGCATGGCCCAGAGGGAGCCTGTCCCATGGCCGCCGCACCTCTCCAAGTCCCCTCTGAGGCGATTGCTTCTCTGCTGCCTTACAGGCTCACACGCAACTTCCTCACGTGTGCACTGGAGCCCCGCAAGCTTCTTGCTCTGTCGAGCACTGCTTCCTTTCCCGAGGAACCCTTGCACCAGAGGTTGCCACACCTCCTCCTCAGCTCTGCCACAAACTAAAACGGCCAGTGCAAGTACAGAGCCGATCCGGAGAACGCCAAGCAGAAAAAGGAGACCTGCGAAGGAGCACTAGCAAGAGACTCAGCCGCTCCGCAGCTTCTCGTAGACAACTGGCTTGGCCCAGCTTGCCCAAGATTCGGGGCCAAGACACAAGAGTGCTTGCAAGAACCACTTGCGTGTTGCTCTCCAAATCCAGCCACGTCACAGGTGGCTCCGCCTCAGGGCATGCCCGTGCAAAGGCGGCCGGCAGCTGGCGCCTGCTTTGCGCTTGGGAAGGGCAGGCCTGGGAGGTAGATGCATGGGAAGAAGAGCAAGGGGGCCTCTCTGCGGGCGCTGACGTCCACGAGCAGCGCCTTCCCTGGTGGGAAAGCCCAGTCTTTGGAACGTGCGGCGTGCAAAAGGACGGCTGCGCGGGCCGGAGAAACTGCAGCCCTCACAGGGCCCTCGCAGATGGCCAAGGCTTTGCAAGGGCGTGACTTTGAGGAGCGTGGCGAAGGAGGAGGGGCCAGGGGAGAAAGCCAGAGTGTGCCAGGGCATCCCCCGCAGGCCTCCCCGGGCAGGCGTGAGCACGGCCGCCCTGCTCCTTTCCTCGTTAGTATAGTGGCGAGTATCCCCGCCTGTCACGCGGGAGACCGGGGTTCGATTCCCCGACGGGGAGCTTTGCCCGCCCCCTTTTGCGCGGGCAGAAAGGACTCTCCCCTTGCCCGGCCCTCAGCCTCGGCACACCCGCGCAACCCGCCGCCCCTGACTAAGCGGTGTCCCCGAGTCTCGGCCGCAAGGCGACGCTGTCGCCTCCGGAGCGACCTCGACCCTGCCCCCTCGCCCTCCGGAAAGCCTCTGGCGGCATCTTGGGCCGCCGGCTCCAGCTTCCACACCCGCCACTCGGGGGACGCTGTGCCCTTGCACAGGGGAGGAAGGCGACACTTAAGAGGAACTTCCCTGAAGCCATCCCATTCCGTACGCCGACGGCAAACTTCTGGACGCCGCCTTGCGGCCCAGGTGGACTAGGCTGCTTTCTTCCAAGGCTCTGGAACGCATCCTTTCTTAGCATGGGTCATCCATCCTGCCACGCTCACTTCATGGCGAAGATGCTCCTCAAGTGAGGAGCTGGCCTGAAGACAAACGGAGGCGCCCTCGGCAGCCTCTTGATACCCTTGCCTCTGGGCAGGGAATTCCATTCTTCTCCCTGTGTGGAAGCATGGCCCAGAGGGAGCCTGTCCCATGGCCGCCGCACCTCTCCAAGTCCCCTCTGAGGCGATTGCTTCTCTGCTGCCTTACAGGCTCACACGCAACTTCCTCACGTGTGCACTGGAGCCCCGCAAGCTTCTTGCTCTGTCGAGCACTGCTTCCTTTCCCGAGGAACCCTTGCACCAGAGGTTGCCACACCTCCTCCTCAGCTCTGCCACAAACTAAAACGGCCAGTGCAAGTACAGAGCCGATCCGGAGAACGCCAAGCAGAAAAAGGAGACCTGCGAAGGAGCACTAGCAAGAGACTCAGCCGCTCCGCAGCTTCTCGTAGACAACTGGCTTGGCCCAGCTTGCCCAAGATTCGGGGCCAAGACACAAGAGTGCTTGCAAGAACCACTTGCGTGTTGCTCTCCAAATCCAGCCACGTCACAGGTGGCTCCGCCTCAGGGCATGCCCGTGCAAAGGCGGCCGGCAGCTGGCGCCTGCTTTGCGCTTGGGAAGGGCAGGCCTGGGAGGTAGATGCATGGGAAGAAGAGCAAGGGGGCCTCTCTGCGGGCGCTGACGTCCACGAGCAGCGCCTTCCCTGGTGGGAAAGCCCAGTCTTTGGAACGTGCGGCGTGCAAAAGGACGGCTGCGCGGGCCGGAGAAACTGCAGCCCTCACAGGGCCCTCGCAGATGGCCAAGGCTTTGCAAGGGCGTGACTTTGAGGAGCGTGGCGAAGGAGGAGGGGCCAGGGGAGAAAGCCAGAGTGTGCCAGGGCATCCCCCGCAGGCCTCCCCGGGCAGGCGTGAGCACGGCCGCCCTGCTCCTTTCCTCGTTAGTATAGTGGCGAGTATCCCCGCCTGTCACGCGGGAGACCGGGGTTCGATTCCCCGACGGGGAGCTTTGCCCGCCCCCTTTTGCGCGGGCAGAAAGGACTCTCCCCTTGCCCGGCCCTCAGCCTCGGCACACCCGCGCAACCCGCCGCCCCTGACTAAGCGGTGTCCCCGAGTCTCGGCCGCAAGGCGACGCTGTCGCCTCCGGAGCGACCTCGACCCTGCCCCCTCGCCCTCCGGAAAGCCTCTGGCGGCATCTTGGGCCGCCGGCTCCAGCTTCCACACCCGCCACTCGGGGGACGCTGTGCCCTTGCACAGGGGAGGAAGGCGACACTTAAGAGGAACTTCCCTGAAGCCATCCCATTCCGTACGCCGACGGCAAACTTCTGGACGCCGCCTTGCGGCCCAGGTGGACTAGGCTGCTTTCTTCCAAGGCTCTGGAACGCATCCTTTCTTAGCATGGGTCACCCATCCTGCCACGCTCACTTCATGGCGAAGATGCTCCTCAAGTGAGGAGCTGGCCTGAAGACAAACGGAGGCGCCCTCGGCAGCCTCTTGATACCCTTGCCTCTGGGCAGGGAATTCCATTCTTCTCCCTGTGTGGAAGCATGGCCCAGAGGGAGCCTGTCCCATGGCCGCCGCACCTCTCCAAGTCCCCTCTGAGGCGATTGCTTCTCTGCTGCCTTACAGGCTCACACGCAACTTCCTCACGTGTGCACTGGAGCCCCGCAAGCTTCTTGCTCTGTCGAGCACTGCTTCCTTTCCCGAGGAACCCTTGCACCAGAGGTTGCCACACCTCCTCCTCAGCTCTGCCACAAACTAAAACGGCCAGTGCAAGTACAGAGCCGATCCGGAGAACGCCAAGCAGAAAAAGGAGACCTGCGAAGGAGCACTAGCAAGAGACTCAGCCGCTCCGCAGCTTCTCGTAGACAACTGGCTTGGCCCAGCTTGCCCAAGATTCGGGGCCAAGACACAAGAGTGCTTGCAAGAACCACTTGCGTGTTGCTCTCCAAATCCAGCCACGTCACAGGTGGCTCCGCCTCAGGGCATGCCCGTGCAAAGGCGGCCGGCAGCTGGCGCCTGCTTTGCGCTTGGGAAGGGCAGGCCTGGGAGGTAGATGCATGGGAAGAAGAGCAAGGGGGCCTCTCTGCGGGCGCTGACGTCCACGAGCAGCGCCTTCCCTGGTGGGAAAGCCCAGTCTTTGGAACGTGCGGCGTGCAAAAGGACGGCTGCGCGGGCCGGAGAAACTGCAGCCCTCACAGGGCCCTCGCAGATGGCCAAGGCTTTGCAAGGGCGTGACTTTGAGGAGCGTGGCGAAGGAGGAGGGGCCAGGGGAGAAAGCCAGAGTGTGCCAGGGCATCCCCCGCAGGCCTCCCCGGGCAGGCGTGAGCACGGCCGCCCTGCTCCTTTCCTCGTTAGTATAGTGGCGAGTATCCCCGCCTGTCGCGCGGGAGCCCGGGGTTCGATTCCCCGACGGGGAGCTTTGCCCGCCCCTTTTGCGCGGGCAGAAAGGACTCTCCCCTTGCCCGGCCCTCAGCCTCGGCACACCCGCGCAACCCGCCGCCCCTGACTAAGCGGTGTCCCCGAGTCTCGGCCGCAAGGCGACGCTGTCGCCTCCGGAGCGACCTCGACCCTGCCCCCTCGCCCTCCGGAAAGCCTCTGGCGGCATCTTTGGCCGCCGGCTCCAGCTTCCACACCTGCCACTCGGGGGACGCTGTGCCCTTGCACAGGGGAGGAAGGCGACACTTAAGAGGAACTTCCCTGAAGCCATCCCATTCCGTACGCCGACGGCAAACTTCTGGACGCCGCCTTGCGGCCCAGGTGGACTAGGCTGCTTTCTTCCAAGGCTCTGGAACGCATCCTTTCTTAGCATGGGTCATCCATCCTGCCACGCTCACTTCATGGCGAAGATGCTCCTCAAGTGAGGAGCTGGCCTGAAGACAAACGGAGGCGCCCTCGGCAGCCTCTTGATACCCTTGCCTCTGGGCAGGGAATTCCATTCTTCTCCCTGTGTGGAAGCATGGCCCAGAGGGAGCCTGTCCCATGGCCGCCGCACCTCTCCAAGTCCCCTCTGAGGCGATTGCTTCTCTGCTGCCTTACAGGCTCACACGCAACTTCCTCACGTGTGCACTGGAGCCCCGCAAGCTTCTTGCTCTGTCGAGCACTGCTTCCTTTCCCGAGGAACCCTTGCACCAGAGGTTGCCACACCTCCTCCTCAGCTCTGCCACAAACTAAAACGGCCAGTGCAAGTACAGAGCCGATCCGGAGAACGCCAAGCAGAAAAAGGAGACCTGCGAAGGAGCACTAGCAAGAGACTCAGCCGCTCCGCAGCTTCTCGTAGACAACTGGCTTGGCCCAGCTTGCCCAAGATTCGGGGCCAAGACACAAGAGTGCTTGCAAGAACCACTTGCGTGTTGCTCTCCAAATCCAGCCACGTCACAGGTGGCTCCGCCTCAGGGCATGCCCGTGCAAAGGCGGCCGGCAGCTGGCGCCTGCTTTGCGCTTGGGAAGGGCAGGCCTGGGAGGTAGATGCATGGGAAGAAGAGCAAGGGGGCCTCTCTGCGGGCGCTGACGTCCACGAGCAGCGCCTTCCCTGGTGGGAAAGCCCAGTCTTTGGAACGTGCGGCGTGCAAAAGGACGGCTGCGCGGGCCGGAGAAACTGCAGCCCTCACAGGGCCCTCGCAGATGGCCAAGGCTTTGCAAGGGCGTGACTTTGAGGAGCGTGGCGAAGGAGGAGGGGCCAGGGGAGAAAGCCAGAGTGTGCCAGGGCATCCCCAGCAGGCCTCCCCAGGCAGGCGTGAGCACGGCCGCCCTGCTCCTTTCCTCGTTAGTATAGTGGCGAGTATCCCCGCCTGTCGCGCGGGAGACCGGGGTTCGATTCCCCGACGGGGAGCTTTGCCCGCCCCTTTTGCGCGGGCAGAAAGGACTCTCCCCTTGCCCGGCCCTCAGCCTCGGCACACCCGCGCAACCCGCCGCCCCTGACTAAGCGGTGTCCCCGAGTCTCGGCCGCAAGGCGACGCTGTCGCCTCCGGAGCGACCTCGACCCTGCCCCCTCGCCCTCCGGAAAGCCTCTGGCGGCATCTTTGGCCGCCGGCTCCAGCTTCCACACCCGCCACTCGGGAGACGCTGTGCCCTTGCACAGGGGAGGAAGGCGACACTTAAGAGGAACTTCCCTGAAGCCATCCCATTCCGTACGCCGACGGCAAACTTCTGGACGCCGCCTTGCGGCCCAGGTGGACTAGGCTGCTTTCTTCCAAGGCTCTGGAACGCATCCTTTCTTAGCATGGGTCATCCATCCTGCCACGCTCACTTCATGGCGAAGATGCTCCTCAAGTGAGGAGCTGGCCTGAAGACAAACGGAGGCGCCCTCGGCAGCCTCTTGATACCCTTGCCTCTGGGCAGGGAATTCCATTCTTCTCCCTGTGTGGAAGCATGGCCCAGAGGGAGCCTGTCCCATGGCCGCCGCACCTCTCCAAGTCCCCTCTGAGGCGATTGCTTCTCTGCTGCCTTACAGGCTCACACGCAACTTCCTCACGTGTGCACTGGAGCCCCGCAAGCTTCTTGCTCTGTCGAGCACTGCTTCCTTTCCCGAGGAACCCTTGCACCAGAGGTTGCCACACCTCCTCCTCAGCTCTGCCACAAACTAAAACGGCCAGTGCAAGTACAGAGCCGATCCGGAGAACGCCAAGCAGAAAAAGGAGACCTGCGAAGGAGCACTAGCAAGAGACTCAGCCGCTCCGCAGCTTCTCGTAGACAACTGGCTTGGCCCAGCTTGCCCAAGATTCGGGGCCAAGACACAAGAGTGCTTGCAAGAACCACTTGCGTGTTGCTCTCCAAATCCAGCCACGTCACAGGTGGCTCCGCCTCAGGGCATGCCCGTGCAAAGGCGGCCGGCAGCTGGCGCCTGCTTTGCGCTTGGGAAGGGCAGGCCTGGGAGGTAGATGCATGGGAAGAAGAGCAAGGGGGCCTCTCTGCGGGCGCTGACGTCCACGAGCAGCGCCTTCCCTGGTGGGAAAGCCCAGTCTTTGGAACGTGCGGCGTGCAAAAGGACGGCTGCGCGGGCCGGAGAAACTGCAGCCCTCACAGGGCCCTCGCAGATGGCCAAGGCTTTGCAAGGGCGTGACCTTGAGGAGCGTGGCGAAGGAGGAGGGGCCAGGGGAGAAAGCCAGAGTGTGCCAGGGCATCCCCAGCAGGCCTCCCCGGGCAGGCGTGAGCACGGCCGCCCTGCTCCTTTCCTCGTTAGTATAGTGGCGAGTATCCCCGCCTGTCGCGCGGGAGACCGGGGTTCGATTCCCCGACGGGGAGCTTTGCCCGCCCCTTTTGCGCGGGCAGAAAGGACTCTCCCCTTGCCCGGCCCTCAGCCTCGGCACACCCGCGCAACCCGCCGCCCCTGACTAAGCGGTGTCCCCGAGTCTCGGCCGCAAGGCGACGCTGTCGCCTCCGGAGCGACCTCGACCCTGCCCCCTCGCCCTCCGGAAAGCCTCTGGCGGCATCTTTGGCCTCCGGCTCCAGCTTCCACACCCGCCACTCGGGGGACGCTGTGCCCTTGCACAGGGGAGGAAGGCGACACTTAAGAGGAACTTCCCTGAAGCCATCCCATTCCGTACGCCGACGGCAAACTTCTGGACGCCGCCTTGCGGCCCAGGTGGACTAGGCTGCTTTCTTCCAAGGCTCTGGAACGCATCCTTTCTTAGCATGGGTCATCCATCCTGCCACGCTCACTTCATGGCGAAGATGCTCCTCAAGTGAGGAGCTGGCCTGAAGACAAACGGAGGCGCCCTCGGCAGCCTCTTGATACCCTTGCCTCTGGGCAGGGAATTCCATTCTTCTCCCTGTGTGGAAGCATGGCCCAGAGGGAGCCTGTCCCATGGCCGCCGCACCTCTCCAAGTCCCCTCTGAGGCGATTGCTTCTCTGCTGCCTTACAGGCTCACACGCAACTTCCTCACGTGTGCACTGGAGCCCCGCAAGCTTCTTGCTCTGTCGAGCACTGCTTCCTTTCCCGAGGAACCCTTGCACCAGAGGTTGCCACACCTCCTCCTCAGCTCTGCCACAAACTAAAACGGCCAGTGCAAGTACAGAGCCGATCCGGAGAACGCCAAGCAGAAAAAGGAGACCTGCGAAGGAGCACTAGCAAGAGACTCAGCCGCTCCGCAGCTTCTCGTAGACAACTGGCTTGGCCCAGCTTGCCCAAGATTCGGGGCCAAGACACAAGAGTGCTTGCAAGAACCACTTGCGTGTTGCTCTCCAAATCCAGCCACGTCACAGGTGGCTCCGCCTCAGGGCATGCCCGTGCAAAGGCGGCCGGCAGCTGGCGCCTGCTTTGCGCTTGGGAAGGGCAGGCCTGGGAGGTAGATGCATGGGAAGAAGAGCAAGGGGGCCTCTCTGCGGGCGCTGACGTCCACGAGCAGCGCCTTCCCTGGTGGGAAAGCCCAGTCTTTGGAACGTGCGGCGTGCAAAAGGACGGCTGCGCGGGCCGGAGAAACTGCAGCCCTCACAGGGCCCTCGCAGATGGCCAAGGCTTTGCAAGGGCGTGACTTTGAGGAGCGTGGCGAAGGAGGAGGGGCCAGGGGAGAAAGCCAGAGTGTGCCAGGGCATCCCCCGCAGGCCTCCCCGGGCAGGCGTGAGCACGGCCGCCCTGCTCCTTTCCTCGTTAGTATAGTGGCGAGTATCCCCGCCTGTCACGCGGGAGACCGGGGTTCGATTCCCCGACGGGGAGCTTTGCCCGCCCCCTTTTGCGCGGGCAGAAAGGACTCTCCCCTTGCCCGGCCCTCAGCCTCGGCACACCCGCGCAACCCGCCGCCCCTGACTAAGCGGTGTCCCCGAGTCTCGGCCGCAAGGCGACACTGTCGCCTCCGGAGCGACCTCGACCCTGCCCCCTCGCCCTCCGGAAAGCCTCTGGCGGCATCTTGGGCCGCCGGCTCCAGCTTCCACACCCGCCACTCGGGGGACGCTGTGCCCTTGCACAGGGGAGGAAGGCGACACTTAAGAGGAACTTCCCTGAAGCCATCCCATTCCGTACGCCGACGGCAAACTTCTGGACGCCGCCTTGCGGCCCAGGTGGACTAGGCTGCTTTCTTCCAAGGCTCTGGAACGCATCCTTTCTTAGCATGGGTCATCCATCCTGCCACGCTCACTTCATGGCGAAGATGCTCCTCAAGTGAGGAGCTGGCCTGAAGACAAACGGAGGCGCCCTCGGCAGCCTCTTGATACCCTTGCCTCTGGGCAGGGAATTCCATTCTTCTCCCTGTGTGGAAGCATGGCCCAGAGGGAGCCTGTCCCATGGCCGCCGCACCTCTCCAAGTCCCCTCTGAGGCGATTGCTTCTCTGCTGCCTTACAGGCTCACACGCAACTTCCTCACGTGTGCACTGGAGCCCCGCAAGCTTCTTGCTCTGTCGAGCACTGCTTCCTTTCCCGAGGAACCCTTGCACCAGAGGTTGCCACACCTCCTCCTCAGCTCTGCCACAAACTAAAACGGCCAGTGCAAGTACAGAGCCGATCCGGAGAACGCCAAGCAGAAAAAGGAGACCTGCGAAGGAGCACTAGCAAGAGACTCAGCCGCTCCGCAGCTTCTCGTAGACAACTGGCTTGGCCCAGCTTGCCCAAGATTCGGGGCCAAGACACAAGAGTGCTTGCAAGAACCACTTGCGTGTTGCTCTCCAAATCCAGCCACGTCACAGGTGGCTCCGCCTCAGGGCATGCCCGTGCAAAGGCGGCCGGCAGCTGGCGCCTGCTTTGCGCTTGGGAAGGGCAGGCCTGGGAGGTAGATGCATGGGAAGAAGAGCAAGGGGGCCTCTCTGCGGGCGCTGACGTCCACGAGCAGCGCCTTCCCTGGTGGGAAAGCCCAGTCTTTGGAACGTGCGGCGTGCAAAAGGACGGCTGCGCGGGCCGGAGAAACTGCAGCCCTCACAGGGCCCTCGCAGATGGCCAAGGCTTTGCAAGGGCGTGACTTTGAGGAGCGTGGCGAAGGAGGAGGGGCCAGGGGAGAAAGCCAGAGTGTGCCAGGGCATCCCCCGCAGGCCTCCCCGGGCAGGCGTGAGCACGGCCGCCCTGCTCCTTTCCTCGTTAGTATAGTGGCGAGTATCCCCGCCTGTCACGCGGGAGACCGGGGTTCGATTCCCCGACGGGGAGCTTTGCCCGCCCCCTTTTGCGCGGGCAGAAAGGACTCTCCCCTTGCCCGGCCCTCAGCCTCGGCACACCCGCGCAACCCGCCGCCCCTGACTAAGCGGTGTCCCCGAGTCTCGGCCGCAAGGCGACACTGTCGCCTCCGGAGCGACCTCGACCCTGCCCCCTCGCCCTCCGGAAAGCCTCTGGCGGCATCTTGGGCCGCCGGCTCCAGCTTCCACACCCGCCACTCGGGGGACGCTGTGCCCTTGCACAGGGGAGGAAGGCGACACTTAAGAGGAACTTCCCTGAAGCCATCCCATTCCGTACGCCGACGGCAAACTTCTGGACGCCGCCTTGCGGCCCAGGTGGACTAGGCTGCTTTCTTCCAAGGCTCTGGAACGCATCCTTTCTTAGCATGGGTCATCCATCCTGCCACGCTCACTTCATGGCGAAGATGCTCCTCAAGTGAGGAGCTGGCCTGAAGACAAACGGAGGCGCCCTCGGCAGCCTCTTGATACCCTTGCCTCTGGGCAGGGAATTCCATTCTTCTCCCTGTGTGGAAGCATGGCCCAGAGGGAGCCTGTCCCATGGCCGCCGCACCTCTCCAAGTCCCCTCTGAGGCGATTGCTTCTCTGCTGCCTTACAGGCTCACACGCAACTTCCTCACGTGTGCACTGGAGCCCCGCAAGCTTCTTGCTCTGTCGAGCACTGCTTCCTTTCCCGAGGAACCCTTGCACCAGAGGTTGCCACACCTCCTCCTCAGCTCTGCCACAAACTAAAACGGCCAGTGCAAGTACAGAGCCGATCCGGAGAACGCCAAGCAGAAAAAGGAGACCTGCGAAGGAGCACTAGCAAGAGACTCAGCCGCTCCGCAGCTTCTCGTAGACAACTGGCTTGGCCCAGCTTGCCCAAGATTCGGGGCCAAGACACAAGAGTGCTTGCAAGAACCACTTGCGTGTTGCTCTCCAAATCCAGCCACGTCACAGGTGGCTCCGCCTCAGGGCATGCCCGTGCAAAGGCGGCCGGCAGCTGGCGCCTGCTTTGCGCTTGGGAAGGGCAGGCCTGGGAGGTAGATGCATGGGAAGAAGAGCAAGGGGGCCTCTCTGCGGGCGCTGACGTCCACGAGCAGCGCCTTCCCTGGTGGGAAAGCCCAGTCTTTGGAACGTGCGGCGTGCAAAAGGACGGCTGCGCGGGCCGGAGAAACTGCAGCCCTCACAGGGCCCTCGCAGATGGCCAAGGCTTTGCAAGGGCGTGACTTTGAGGAGCGTGGCGAAGGAGGAGGGGCCAGGGGAGAAAGCCAGAGTGTGCCAGGGCATCCCCAGCAGGCCTCCCCGGGCAGGCGTGAGCACGGCCGCCCTGCTCCTTTCCTCGTTAGTATAGTGGCGAGTATCCCCGCCTGTCGCGCGGGAGACCGGGGTTCGATTCCCCGACGGGGAGCTTTGCCCGCCCCTTTTGCGCGGGCAGAAAGGACTCTCCCCTTGCCCGGCCCTCAGCCTCGGCACACCCGCGCAACCCGCCGCCCCTGACTAAGCGGTGTCCCCGAGTCTCGGCCGCAAGGCGACGCTGTCGCCTCCGGAGCGACCTCGACCCTGCCCCCTCGCCCTCCGGAAAGCCTCTGGCGGCATCTTTGGCCGCCGGCTCCAGCTTCCACACCCGCCACTCGGGAGACGCTGTGCCCTTGCACAGGGGAGGAAGGCGACACTTAAGAGGAACTTCCCTGAAGCCATCCCATTCCGTACGCCGACGGCAAACTTCTGGACGCCGCCTTGCGGCCCAGGTGGACTAGGCTGCTTTCTTCCAAGGCTCTGGAACGCATCCTTTCTTAGCATGGGTCATCCATCCTGCCACGCTCACTTCATGGCGAAGATGCTCCTCAAGTGAGGAGCTGGCCTGAAGACAAACGGAGGCGCCCTCGGCAGCCTCTTGATACCCTTGCCTCTGGGCAGGGAATTCCATTCTTCTCCCTGTGTGGAAGCATGGCCCAGAGGGAGCCTGTCCCATGGCCGCCGCACCTCTCCAAGTCCCCTCTGAGGCGATTGCTTCTCTGCTGCCTTACAGGCTCACACGCAACTTCCTCACGTGTGCACTGGAGCCCCGCAAGCTTCTTGCTCTGTCGAGCACTGCTTCCTTTCCCGAGGAACCCTTGCACCAGAGGTTGCCACACCTCCTCCTCAGCTCTGCCACAAACTAAAACGGCCAGTGCAAGTACAGAGCCGATCCGGAGAACGCCAAGCAGAAAAAGGAGACCTGCGAAGGAGCACTAGCAAGAGACTCAGCCGCTCCGCAGCTTCTCGTAGACAACTGGCTTGGCCCAGCTTGCCCAAGATTCGGGGCCAAGACACAAGAGTGCTTGCAAGAACCACTTGCGTGTTGCTCTCCAAATCCAGCCACGTCACAGGTGGCTCCGCCTCAGGGCATGCCCGTGCAAAGGCGGCCGGCAGCTGGCGCCTGCTTTGCGCTTGGGAAGGGCAGGCCTGGGAGGTAGATGCATGGGAAGAAGAGCAAGGGGGCCTCTCTGCGGGCGCTGACGTCCACGAGCAGCGCCTTCCCTGGTGGGAAAGCCCAGTCTTTGGAACGTGCGGCGTGCAAAAGGACGGCTGCGCGGGCCGGAGAAACTGCAGCCCTCACAGGGCCCTCGCAGATGGCCAAGGCTTTGCAAGGGCGTGACCTTGAGGAGCGTGGCGAAGGAGGAGGGGCCAGGGGAGAAAGCCAGAGTGTGCCAGGGCATCCCCAGCAGGCCTCCCCGGGCAGGCGTGAGCACGGCCGCCCTGCTCCTTTCCTCGTTAGTATAGTGGCGAGTATCCCCGCCTGTCGCGCGGGAGACCGGGGTTCGATTCCCCGACGGGGAGCTTTGCCCGCCCCTTTTGCGCGGGCAGAAAGGACTCTCCCCTTGCCCGGCCCTCAGCCTCGGCACACCCGCGCAACCCGCCGCCCCTGACTAAGCGGTGTCCCCGAGTCTCGGCCGCAAGGCGACGCTGTCGCCTCCGGAGCGACCTCGACCCTGCCCCCTCGCCCTCCGGAAAGCCTCTGGCGGCATCTTTGGCCTCCGGCTCCAGCTTCCACACCCGCCACTCGGGGGACGCTGTGCCCTTGCACAGGGGAGGAAGGCGACACTTAAGAGGAACTTCCCTGAAGCCATCCCATTCCGTACGCCGACGGCAAACTTCTGGACGCCGCCTTGCGGCCCAGGTGGACTAGGCTGCTTTCTTCCAAGGCTCTGGAACGCATCCTTTCTTAGCATGGGTCATCCATCCTGCCACGCTCACTTCATGGCGAAGATGCTCCTCAAGTGAGGAGCTGGCCTGAAGACAAACGGAGGCGCCCTCGGCAGCCTCTTGATACCCTTGCCTCTGGGCAGGGAATTCCATTCTTCTCCCTGTGTGGAAGCATGGCCCAGAGGGAGCCTGTCCCATGGCCGCCGCACCTCTCCAAGTCCCCTCTGAGGCGATTGCTTCTCTGCTGCCTTACAGGCTCACACGCAACTTCCTCACGTGTGCACTGGAGCCCCGCAAGCTTCTTGCTCTGTCGAGCACTGCTTCCTTTCCCGAGGAACCCTTGCACCAGAGGTTGCCACACCTCCTCCTCAGCTCTGCCACAAACTAAAACGGCCAGTGCAAGTACAGAGCCGATCCGGAGAACGCCAAGCAGAAAAAGGAGACCTGCGAAGGAGCACTAGCAAGAGACTCAGCCGCTCCGCAGCTTCTCGTAGACAACTGGCTTGGCCCAGCTTGCCCAAGATTCGGGGCCAAGACACAAGAGTGCTTGCAAGAACCACTTGCGTGTTGCTCTCCAAATCCAGCCACGTCACAGGTGGCTCCGCCTCAGGGCATGCCCGTGCAAAGGCGGCCGGCAGCTGGCGCCTGCTTTGCGCTTGGGAAGGGCAGGCCTGGGAGGTAGATGCATGGGAAGAAGAGCAAGGGGGCCTCTCTGCGGGCGCTGACGTCCACGAGCAGCGCCTTCCCTGGTGGGAAAGCCCAGTCTTTGGAACGTGCGGCGTGCAAAAGGACGGCTGCGCGGGCCGGAGAAACTGCAGCCCTCACAGGGCCCTCGCAGATGGCCAAGGCTTTGCAAGGGCGTGACTTTGAGGAGCGTGGCGAAGGAGGAGGGGCCAGGGGAGAAAGCCAGAGTGTGCCAGGGCATCCCCCGCAGGCCTCCCCGGGCAGGCGTGAGCACGGCCGCCCTGCTCCTTTCCTCGTTAGTATAGTGGCGAGTATCCCCGCCTGTCACGCGGGAGACCGGGGTTCGATTCCCCGACGGGGAGCTTTGCCCGCCCCCTTTTGCGCGGGCAGAAAGGACTCTCCCCTTGCCCGGCCCTCAGCCTCGGCACACCCGCGCAACCCGCCGCCCCTGACTAAGCGGTGTCCCCGAGTCTCGGCCGCAAGGCGACACTGTCGCCTCCGGAGCGACCTCGACCCTGCCCCCTCGCCCTCCGGAAAGCCTCTGGCGGCATCTTGGGCCGCCGGCTCCAGCTTCCACACCCGCCACTCGGGGGACGCTGTGCCCTTGCACAGGGGAGGAAGGCGACACTTAAGAGGAACTTCCCTGAAGCCATCCCATTCCGTACGCCGACGGCAAACTTCTGGACGCCGCCTTGCGGCCCAGGTGGACTAGGCTGCTTTCTTCCAAGGCTCTGGAACGCATCCTTTCTTAGCATGGGTCATCCATCCTGCCACGCTCACTTCATGGCGAAGATGCTCCTCAAGTGAGGAGCTGGCCTGAAGACAAACGGAGGCGCCCTCGGCAGCCTCTTGATACCCTTGCCTCTGGGCAGGGAATTCCATTCTTCTCCCTGTGTGGAAGCATGGCCCAGAGGGAGCCTGTCCCATGGCCGCCGCACCTCTCCAAGTCCCCTCTGAGGCGATTGCTTCTCTGCTGCCTTACAGGCTCACACGCAACTTCCTCACGTGTGCACTGGAGCCCCGCAAGCTTCTTGCTCTGTCGAGCACTGCTTCCTTTCCCGAGGAACCCTTGCACCAGAGGTTGCCACACCTCCTCCTCAGCTCTGCCACAAACTAAAACGGCCAGTGCAAGTACAGAGCCGATCCGGAGAACGCCAAGCAGAAAAAGGAGACCTGCGAAGGAGCACTAGCAAGAGACTCAGCCGCTCCGCAGCTTCTCGTAGACAACTGGCTTGGCCCAGCTTGCCCAAGATTCGGGGCCAAGACACAAGAGTGCTTGCAAGAACCACTTGCGTGTTGCTCTCCAAATCCAGCCACGTCACAGGTGGCTCCGCCTCAGGGCATGCCCGTGCAAAGGCGGCCGGCAGCTGGCGCCTGCTTTGCGCTTGGGAAGGGCAGGCCTGGGAGGTAGATGCATGGGAAGAAGAGCAAGGGGGCCTCTCTGCGGGCGCTGACGTCCACGAGCAGCGCCTTCCCTGGTGGGAAAGCCCAGTCTTTGGAACGTGCGGCGTGCAAAAGGACGGCTGCGCGGGCCGGAGAAACTGCAGCCCTCACAGGGCCCTCGCAGATGGCCAAGGCTTTGCAAGGGCGTGACTTTGAGGAGCGTGGCGAAGGAGGAGGGGCCAGGGGAGAAAGCCAGAGTGTGCCAGGGCATCCCCCGCAGGCCTCCCCGGGCAGGCGTGAGCACGGCCGCCCTGCTCCTTTCCTCGTTAGTATAGTGGCGAGTATCCCCGCCTGTCACGCGGGAGACCGGGGTTCGATTCCCCGACGGGGAGCTTTGCCCGCCCCCTTTTGCGCGGGCAGAAAGGACTCTCCCCTTGCCCGGCCCTCAGCCTCGGCACACCCGCGCAACCCGCCGCCCCTGACTAAGCGGTGTCCCCGAGTCTCGGCCGCAAGGCGACACTGTCGCCTCCGGAGCGACCTCGACCCTGCCCCCTCGCCCTCCGGAAAGCCTCTGGCGGCATCTTGGGCCGCCGGCTCCAGCTTCCACACCCGCCACTCGGGGGACGCTGTGCCCTTGCACAGGGGAGGAAGGCGACACTTAAGAGGAACTTCCCTGAAGCCATCCCATTCCGTACGCCGACGGCAAACTTCTGGACGCCGCCTTGCGGCCCAGGTGGACTAGGCTGCTTTCTTCCAAGGCTCTGGAACGCATCCTTTCTTAGCATGGGTCATCCATCCTGCCACGCTCACTTCATGGCGAAGATGCTCCTCAAGTGAGGAGCTGGCCTGAAGACAAACGGAGGCGCCCTCGGCAGCCTCTTGATACCCTTGCCTCTGGGCAGGGAATTCCATTCTTCTCCCTGTGTGGAAGCATGGCCCAGAGGGAGCCTGTCCCATGGCCGCCGCACCTCTCCAAGTCCCCTCTGAGGCGATTGCTTCTCTGCTGCCTTACAGGCTCACACGCAACTTCCTCACGTGTGCACTGGAGCCCCGCAAGCTTCTTGCTCTGTCGAGCACTGCTTCCTTTCCCGAGGAACCCTTGCACCAGAGGTTGCCACACCTCCTCCTCAGCTCTGCCACAAACTAAAACGGCCAGTGCAAGTACAGAGCCGATCCGGAGAACGCCAAGCAGAAAAAGGAGACCTGCGAAGGAGCACTAGCAAGAGACTCAGCCGCTCCGCAGCTTCTCGTAGACAACTGGCTTGGCCCAGCTTGCCCAAGATTCGGGGCCAAGACACAAGAGTGCTTGCAAGAACCACTTGCGTGTTGCTCTCCAAATCCAGCCACGTCACAGGTGGCTCCGCCTCAGGGCATGCCCGTGCAAAGGCGGCCGGCAGCTGGCGCCTGCTTTGCGCTTGGGAAGGGCAGGCCTGGGAGGTAGATGCATGGGAAGAAGAGCAAGGGGGCCTCTCTGCGGGCGCTGACGTCCACGAGCAGCGCCTTCCCTGGTGGGAAAGCCCAGTCTTTGGAACGTGCGGCGTGCAAAAGGACGGCTGCGCGGGCCGGAGAAACTGCAGCCCTCACAGGGCCCTCGCAGATGGCCAAGGCTTTGCAAGGGCGTGACTTTGAGGAGCGTGGCGAAGGAGGAGGGGCCAGGGGAGAAAGCCAGAGTGTGCCAGGGCATCCCCAGCAGGCCTCCCCGGGCAGGCGTGAGCACGGCCGCCCTGCTCCTTTCCTCGTTAGTATAGTGGCGAGTATCCCCGCCTGTCGCGCGGGAGACCGGGGTTCGATTCCCCGACGGGGAGCTTTGCCCGCCCCTTTTGCGCGGGCAGAAAGGACTCTCCCCTTGCCCGGCCCTCAGCCTCGGCACACCCGCGCAACCCGCCGCCCCTGACTAAGCGGTGTCCCCGAGTCTCGGCCGCAAGGCGACGCTGTCGCCTCCGGAGCGACCTCGACCCTGCCCCCTCGCCCTCCGGAAAGCCTCTGGCGGCATCTTTGGCCGCCGGCTCCAGCTTCCACACCCGCCACTCGGGAGACGCTGTGCCCTTGCACAGGGGAGGAAGGCGACACTTAAGAGGAACTTCCCTGAAGCCATCCCATTCCGTACGCCGACGGCAAACTTCTGGACGCCGCCTTGCGGCCCAGGTGGACTAGGCTGCTTTCTTCCAAGGCTCTGGAACGCATCCTTTCTTAGCATGGGTCATCCATCCTGCCACGCTCACTTCATGGCGAAGATGCTCCTCAAGTGAGGAGCTGGCCTGAAGACAAACGGAGGCGCCCTCGGCAGCCTCTTGATACCCTTGCCTCTGGGCAGGGAATTCCATTCTTCTCCCTGTGTGGAAGCATGGCCCAGAGGGAGCCTGTCCCATGGCCGCCGCACCTCTCCAAGTCCCCTCTGAGGCGATTGCTTCTCTGCTGCCTTACAGGCTCACACGCAACTTCCTCACGTGTGCACTGGAGCCCCGCAAGCTTCTTGCTCTGTCGAGCACTGCTTCCTTTCCCGAGGAACCCTTGCACCAGAGGTTGCCACACCTCCTCCTCAGCTCTGCCACAAACTAAAACGGCCAGTGCAAGTACAGAGCCGATCCGGAGAACGCCAAGCAGAAAAAGGAGACCTGCGAAGGAGCACTAGCAAGAGACTCAGCCGCTCCGCAGCTTCTCGTAGACAACTGGCTTGGCCCAGCTTGCCCAAGATTCGGGGCCAAGACACAAGAGTGCTTGCAAGAACCACTTGCGTGTTGCTCTCCAAATCCAGCCACGTCACAGGTGGCTCCGCCTCAGGGCATGCCCGTGCAAAGGCGGCCGGCAGCTGGCGCCTGCTTTGCGCTTGGGAAGGGCAGGCCTGGGAGGTAGATGCATGGGAAGAAGAGCAAGGGGGCCTCTCTGCGGGCGCTGACGTCCACGAGCAGCGCCTTCCCTGGTGGGAAAGCCCAGTCTTTGGAACGTGCGGCGTGCAAAAGGACGGCTGCGCGGGCCGGAGAAACTGCAGCCCTCACAGGGCCCTCGCAGATGGCCAAGGCTTTGCAAGGGCGTGACCTTGAGGAGCGTGGCGAAGGAGGAGGGGCCAGGGGAGAAAGCCAGAGTGTGCCAGGGCATCCCCAGCAGGCCTCCCCGGGCAGGCGTGAGCACGGCCGCCCTGCTCCTTTCCTCGTTAGTATAGTGGCGAGTATCCCCGCCTGTCGCGCGGGAGACCGGGGTTCGATTCCCCGACGGGGAGCTTTGCCCGCCCCTTTTGCGCGGGCAGAAAGGACTCTCCCCTTGCCCGGCCCTCAGCCTCGGCACACCCGCGCAACCCGCCGCCCCTGACTAAGCGGTGTCCCCGAGTCTCGGCCGCAAGGCGACGCTGTCGCCTCCGGAGCGACCTCGACCCTGCCCCCTCGCCCTCCGGAAAGCCTCTGGCGGCATCTTTGGCCTCCGGCTCCAGCTTCCACACCTGCCACTCGGGGGACGCTGTGCCCTTGCACAGGGGAGGAAGGCGACACTTAAGAGGAACTTCCCTGAAGCCATCCCATTCCGTACGCCGACGGCAAACTTCTGGACGCCGCCTTGCGGCCCAGGTGGACTAGGCTGCTTTCTTCCAAGGCTCTGGAACGCATCCTTTCTTAGCATGGGTCATCCATCCTGCCACGCTCACTTCATGGCGAAGATGCTCCTCAAGTGAGGAGCTGGCCTGAAGACAAACGGAGGCGCCCTCGGCAGCCTCTTGATACCCTTGCCTCTGGGCAGGGAATTCCATTCTTCTCCCTGTGTGGAAGCATGGCCCAGAGGGAGCCTGTCCCATGGCCGCCGCACCTCTCCAAGTCCCCTCTGAGGCGATTGCTTCTCTGCTGCCTTACAGGCTCACACGCAACTTCCTCACGTGTGCACTGGAGCCCCGCAAGCTTCTTGCTCTGTCGAGCACTGCTTCCTTTCCCGAGGAACCCTTGCACCAGAGGTTGCCACACCTCCTCCTCAGCTCTGCCACAAACTAAAACGGCCAGTGCAAGTACAGAGCCGATCCGGAGAACGCCAAGCAGAAAAAGGAGACCTGCGAAGGAGCACTAGCAAGAGACTCAGCCGCTCCGCAGCTTCTCGTAGACAACTGGCTTGGCCCAGCTTGCCCAAGATTCGGGGCCAAGACACAAGAGTGCTTGCAAGAACCACTTGCGTGTTGCTCTCCAAATCCAGCCACGTCACAGGTGGCTCCGCCTCAGGGCATGCCCGTGCAAAGGCGGCCGGCAGCTGGCGCCTGCTTTGCGCTTGGGAAGGGCAGGCCTGGGAGGTAGATGCATGGGAAGAAGAGCAAGGGGGCCTCTCTGCGGGCGCTGACGTCCACGAGCAGCGCCTTCCCTGGTGGGAAAGCCCAGTCTTTGGAACGTGCGGCGTGCAAAAGGACGGCTGCGCGGGCCGGAGAAACTGCAGCCCTCACAGGGCCCTCGCAGATGGCCAAGGCTTTGCAAGGGCGTGACTTTGAGGAGCGTGGCGAAGGAGGAGGGGCCAGGGGAGAAAGCCAGAGTGTGCCAGGGCATCCCCCGCAGGCCTCCCCGGGCAGGCGTGAGCACGGCCGCCCTGCTCCTTTCCTCGTTAGTATAGTGGCGAGTATCCCCGCCTGTCACGCGGGAGACCGGGGTTCGATTCCCCGACGGGGAGCTTTGCCCGCCCCCTTTTGCGCGGGCAGAAAGGACTCTCCCCTTGCCCGGCCCTCAGCCTCGGCACACCCGCGCAACCCGCCGCCCCTGACTAAGCGGTGTCCCCGAGTCTCGGCCGCAAGGCGACACTGTCGCCTCCGGAGCGACCTCGACCCTGCCCCCTCGCCCTCCGGAAAGCCTCTGGCGGCATCTTGGGCCGCCGGCTCCAGCTTCCACACCCGCCACTCGGGGGACGCTGTGCCCTTGCACAGGGGAGGAAGGCGACACTTAAGAGGAACTTCCCTGAAGCCATCCCATTCCGTACGCCGACGGCAAACTTCTGGACGCCGCCTTGCGGCCCAGGTGGACTAGGCTGCTTTCTTCCAAGGCTCTGGAACGCATCCTTTCTTAGCATGGGTCATCCATCCTGCCACGCTCACTTCATGGCGAAGATGCTCCTCAAGTGAGGAGCTGGCCTGAAGACAAACGGAGGCGCCCTCGGCAGCCTCTTGATACCCTTGCCTCTGGGCAGGGAATTCCATTCTTCTCCCTGTGTGGAAGCATGGCCCAGAGGGAGCCTGTCCCATGGCCGCCGCACCTCTCCAAGTCCCCTCTGAGGCGATTGCTTCTCTGCTGCCTTACAGGCTCACACGCAACTTCCTCACGTGTGCACTGGAGCCCCGCAAGCTTCTTGCTCTGTCGAGCACTGCTTCCTTTCCCGAGGAACCCTTGCACCAGAGGTTGCCACACCTCCTCCTCAGCTCTGCCACAAACTAAAACGGCCAGTGCAAGTACAGAGCCGATCCGGAGAACGCCAAGCAGAAAAAGGAGACCTGCGAAGGAGCACTAGCAAGAGACTCAGCCGCTCCGCAGCTTCTCGTAGACAACTGGCTTGGCCCAGCTTGCCCAAGATTCGGGGCCAAGACACAAGAGTGCTTGCAAGAACCACTTGCGTGTTGCTCTCCAAATCCAGCCACGTCACAGGTGGCTCCGCCTCAGGGCATGCCCGTGCAAAGGCGGCCGGCAGCTGGCGCCTGCTTTGCGCTTGGGAAGGGCAGGCCTGGGAGGTAGATGCATGGGAAGAAGAGCAAGGGGGCCTCTCTGCGGGCGCTGACGTCCACGAGCAGCGCCTTCCCTGGTGGGAAAGCCCAGTCTTTGGAACGTGCGGCGTGCAAAAGGACGGCTGCGCGGGCCGGAGAAACTGCAGCCCTCACAGGGCCCTCGCAGATGGCCAAGGCTTTGCAAGGGCGTGACTTTGAGGAGCGTGGCGAAGGAGGAGGGGCCAGGGGAGAAAGCCAGAGTGTGCCAGGGCATCCCCAGCAGGCCTCCCCGGGCAGGCGTGAGCACGGCCGCCCTGCTCCTTTCCTCGTTAGTATAGTGGCGAGTATCCCCGCCTGTCGCGCGGGAGACCGGGGTTCGATTCCCCGACGGGGAGCTTTGCCCGCCCCTTTTGCGCGGGCAGAAAGGACTCTCCCCTTGCCCGGCCCTCAGCCTCGGCACACCCGCGCAACCCGCCGCCCCTGACTAAGCGGTGTCCCCGAGTCTCGGCCGCAAGGCGACGCTGTCGCCTCCGGAGCGACCTCGACCCTGCCCCCTCGCCCTCCGGAAAGCCTCTGGCGGCATCTTTGGCCGCCGGCTCCAGCTTCCACACCCGCCACTCGGGAGACGCTGTGCCCTTGCACAGGGGAGGAAGGCGACACTTAAGAGGAACTTCCCTGAAGCCATCCCATTCCGTACGCCGACGGCAAACTTCTGGACGCCGCCTTGCGGCCCAGGTGGACTAGGCTGCTTTCTTCCAAGGCTCTGGAACGCATCCTTTCTTAGCATGGGTCATCCATCCTGCCACGCTCACTTCATGGCGAAGATGCTCCTCAAGTGAGGAGCTGGCCTGAAGACAAACGGAGGCGCCCTCGGCAGCCTCTTGATACCCTTGCCTCTGGGCAGGGAATTCCATTCTTCTCCCTGTGTGGAAGCATGGCCCAGAGGGAGCCTGTCCCATGGCCGCCGCACCTCTCCAAGTCCCCTCTGAGGCGATTGCTTCTCTGCTGCCTTACAGGCTCACACGCAACTTCCTCACGTGTGCACTGGAGCCCCGCAAGCTTCTTGCTCTGTCGAGCACTGCTTCCTTTCCCGAGGAACCCTTGCACCAGAGGTTGCCACACCTCCTCCTCAGCTCTGCCACAAACTAAAACGGCCAGTGCAAGTACAGAGCCGATCCGGAGAACGCCAAGCAGAAAAAGGAGACCTGCGAAGGAGCACTAGCAAGAGACTCAGCCGCTCCGCAGCTTCTCGTAGACAACTGGCTTGGCCCAGCTTGCCCAAGATTCGGGGCCAAGACACAAGAGTGCTTGCAAGAACCACTTGCGTGTTGCTCTCCAAATCCAGCCACGTCACAGGTGGCTCCGCCTCAGGGCATGCCCGTGCAAAGGCGGCCGGCAGCTGGCGCCTGCTTTGCGCTTGGGAAGGGCAGGCCTGGGAGGTAGATGCATGGGAAGAAGAGCAAGGGGGCCTCTCTGCGGGCGCTGACGTCCACGAGCAGCGCCTTCCCTGGTGGGAAAGCCCAGTCTTTGGAACGTGCGGCGTGCAAAAGGACGGCTGCGCGGGCCGGAGAAACTGCAGCCCTCACAGGGCCCTCGCAGATGGCCAAGGCTTTGCAAGGGCGTGACCTTGAGGAGCGTGGCGAAGGAGGAGGGGCCAGGGGAGAAAGCCAGAGTGTGCCAGGGCATCCCCAGCAGGCCTCCCCGGGCAGGCGTGAGCACGGCCGCCCTGCTCCTTTCCTCGTTAGTATAGTGGCGAGTATCCCCGCCTGTCGCGCGGGAGACCGGGGTTCGATTCCCCGACGGGGAGCTTTGCCCGCCCCTTTTGCGCGGGCAGAAAGGACTCTCCCCTTGCCCGGCCCTCAGCCTCGGCACACCCGCGCAACCCGCCGCCCCTGACTAAGCGGTGTCCCCGAGTCTCGGCCGCAAGGCGACGCTGTCGCCTCCGGAGCGACCTCGACCCTGCCCCCTCGCCCTCCGGAAAGCCTCTGGCGGCATCTTTGGCCTCCGGCTCCAGCTTCCACACCTGCCACTCGGGGGACGCTGTGCCCTTGCACAGGGGAGGAAGGCGACACTTAAGAGGAACTTCCCTGAAGCCATCCCATTCCGTACGCCGACGGCAAACTTCTGGACGCCGCCTTGCGGCCCAGGTGGACTAGGCTGCTTTCTTCCAAGGCTCTGGAACGCATCCTTTCTTAGCATGGGTCATCCATCCTGCCACGCTCACTTCATGGCGAAGATGCTCCTCAAGTGAGGAGCTGGCCTGAAGACAAACGGAGGCGCCCTCGGCAGCCTCTTGATACCCTTGCCTCTGGGCAGGGAATTCCATTCTTCTCCCTGTGTGGAAGCATGGCCCAGAGGGAGCCTGTCCCATGGCCGCCGCACCTCTCCAAGTCCCCTCTGAGGCGATTGCTTCTCTGCTGCCTTACAGGCTCACACGCAACTTCCTCACGTGTGCACTGGAGCCCCGCAAGCTTCTTGCTCTGTCGAGCACTGCTTCCTTTCCCGAGGAACCCTTGCACCAGAGGTTGCCACACCTCCTCCTCAGCTCTGCCACAAACTAAAACGGCCAGTGCAAGTACAGAGCCGATCCGGAGAACGCCAAGCAGAAAAAGGAGACCTGCGAAGGAGCACTAGCAAGAGACTCAGCCGCTCCGCAGCTTCTCGTAGACAACTGGCTTGGCCCAGCTTGCCCAAGATTCGGGGCCAAGACACAAGAGTGCTTGCAAGAACCACTTGCGTGTTGCTCTCCAAATCCAGCCACGTCACAGGTGGCTCCGCCTCAGGGCATGCCCGTGCAAAGGCGGCCGGCAGCTGGCGCCTGCTTTGCGCTTGGGAAGGGCAGGCCTGGGAGGTAGATGCATGGGAAGAAGAGCAAGGGGGCCTCTCTGCGGGCGCTGACGTCCACGAGCAGCGCCTTCCCTGGTGGGAAAGCCCAGTCTTTGGAACGTGCGGCGTGCAAAAGGACGGCTGCGCGGGCCGGAGAAACTGCAGCCCTCACAGGGCCCTCGCAGATGGCCAAGGCTTTGCAAGGGCGTGACTTTGAGGAGCGTGGCGAAGGAGGAGGGGCCAGGGGAGAAAGCCAGAGTGTGCCAGGGCATCCCCCGCAGGCCTCCCCGGGCAGGCGTGAGCACGGCCGCCCTGCTCCTTTCCTCGTTAGTATAGTGGCGAGTATCCCCGCCTGTCACGCGGGAGACCGGGGTTCGATTCCCCGACGGGGAGCTTTGCCCGCCCCTTTTGCGCGCGCAGAAAGGACTTTCCCCTTGCCCGGCCCTCCAAATCCAGCCAATCCTGAGATCTCCAAATATAAAAAGGAGATATGGAAATGAACACTATGAAGAGACTCAGCGACTCATATCATTTTTGATTTTTCAGAAGACGGGCTTGGAGATATGGGGGTGTTATTTTGAAAAGCTGCCGGCTTTTCGTGAGGCACATGTTTCTAAATTGGCAGTTTTGAAGCATGCACGGCTGCCATTATGCTGTTGAGGTGCTGCGTATACATGGCAGTGCCTCTTTAATATATTCCAAAGTAACATATTACCATAGCCCCTCGGAAGAAAAGGGCTCATGTGGCTTCAGCCAAAAGCTTTTCATAAACATGTTGCTTGGCACACTTTGCACAGGAGCCACCAGATTAGGATTAGCTATGTGTTTTCTTCTTTGTTTAATTTAGTAACCCACTTTGCTTATGACCACTTAAATCCTACTCTTTTGCTTATTTAAACTCTCTTGTTTATCATCAAGAGCATTGTAAATTGTTATGACTTGGGCAGGGCTAATGCTGTGCATGTCTGCTTTTCATTGAGAAAGGGCGCTTTCCTAATGAGCTCTCCCTTTGCAAATCTTTTGCACGAAGAGAAGATTTATTTGGGTTTTTGATCCCTTTGGATTTCCTGGGTGTTGTGCCCTAGACCTGCTTCCACTCAGAGCTGTGGTTGAACAATGTCTGCACTGGGGAAAGAGGGGCAGTAACTCCGACTCTGTGCTACAACTGGAAGAGGCTAGAGGATCTTAACCAGCAAAGAATCTCACTTGTGGCAAAGGTTTTTTGTGAATACATTAGCTACTCTTTTTATTTACTCACTCATGCTTCCTTTTGGCATGTTGCACTGGAGTTGACAGAGCTACAGCCGGGACAAATTTAGCTCTGGTTCTCGAATTACCGGAGTCTTGCTAAACTCATATTCAATTAAGGTATTTATAAAACAACAAGAAGCCTTGTGGCATCTTAAAGACTAACAGATTTTTTGGAGCATAAGCTTTCGTGGGCAAAGACCCACTTCGTCAGGTGCATGAGTGGGGCAATTGCAGAGAAGGGTTTAAAGAGGGTATTTGTGTTCCATTCATTTTTTTCCTCTTTTTCCTGAGAAAAAGGCCTTGATCTAAGTGCCTGAATAAATCTTGTATATTTTAAATACTCTGTAGCAGAATCGTTTCACAGAATATAAGGAGAATGAAAAACACAGTACTGTATATTTTGCTGTTATTACAAAGAGAAGGTAAAAATGGGAGACTGCCGTACAAACAAATAAGGATTCACTCCACTCAAACATCCAAAGAAACTATTCAGAAAAGTGATCAGCAATTCAGAGTATCTAAAAAAATCATCAGACTTTGTAGAGTGCTTTGTCATAGCAATCAGGGAACTGAAATCCAGGGCTGGGGAAAGCTTCTACTGAGGGTGTTTGACGTTAGCTTTTAACACACAAAATAAATTCTGTTAGCTAGAGTCCTTTACTGGGCTGAGTTGGCTTTGACAGTAGATATATAAGTGGTCTTCCAGGCAGCCAGTCCGTTAGTGAGATCTCTGTAGATCACTGACTTTCTGAAATGTATCCCAAAGGCCCAAGAAGCCAATGAATTTCTGGAGAACTCGCACTGAAAGTTTCCTTCTGCTAATGCTACTTCGTGGGTGGCTATCTGCCCTCTGCAGCCATAACTCCCAAGTGTTCAGCAACATAACTGCCAAATACATTGTAATAATCCAAACCAGCTGTGCATATCAACATAGGAAATATTTATTTATATGTACTTTCTAATTGGACCTTGGTATTAAAAGAGGAAAATCATGAACTCAGAGGAGTAATTGTTTTTACACCATAGCTGCATTTTCAGTCAGAGTAAAGTATAAAAATAGATGAGTATAAATATTCAGTAGCTCTCTTCAGAAAATAGAGGTGGAAGCATGCGTAAAAAGTATCAAACCAGCCACTGTTTCCCAGCTAAAGATCTGAATTGCTTTATTTTTTCAACATATTTAAATTGCAAAGCAGGAACTGGTATTTATTCCTTCTCTAGATGACAAGGCATTTTCCATATGAGTGACTTACATAACAGAAGAGAAGACACAAACTCAGACTTTCAAATTTTCAAAGGAAATGCAAGAATTACTTGGGACCCCCAGAATAAAGGGCACACCAATCCAACAACCTGCCTCTCACCTGTTGAGACTACCACACATGGGCAGATTATAGGAAAACAATGCCCAGATCCATCCAAACCAGGAAGCTATAACAAACAACATATGAATTTTTGACCACATGGGGAAGTTTGTTCTTTCTTATGGTGCAGAGACACTTTCAAACTGGCTTCTATGCTCAGCAATCACTCTGCTTCCTACTCTACCTTATTATCATGGAACACTAGAACTGGAAGGGACCTCAAGAGGTCATCAGGTCCAGCCCCCTTTGTCATGGCAGGACCAAGCACCATCACTAAATCTGCCTCCTTACCAGTGTTCCCACCAATCCGCCCCGCTGACTAGCAGAGTGCCCATAGTCAGCAGCATGTGTTTCTAGTGGTGGTGCACATCTCCACATGTCTGGGTGCACATAACAAAATTTATTCTGTGCATGGATAAAAAAAATGGTGAGAACAATGCTTCTTTCCTAGCGCTTCCCTTCCCTTCTGGCGTCTTACTGAATTCAGTCTCGTGTATTCCGTCCTGTTTTTCAAATGTTCTTCTAGCTGCCATGCCAACCTCTCACAAGACAAAACTCTCTTCCTTACACAGATACTCTGCGTCTCTTACCATCTGTCTGATCACCCATTCCCCTACCTCATCCAGGCTCATCCTTCTGACCGTACCAAACACCACATCCTCTCTTCTTGAAGGTAGCCTCTAAAGTTTATTCTGTGTAAGGAAGAGAAGGAATTTTTTGTCCAGTGCTTTGTCTTTGTCCTTTCTTCTGTGGACAGAATGCTGTTTTCATTGGAACCTACTCAAAAGGATGGCTTTTTAATTTCTATTTACTCAGGAAGGTAGCGGGGTATGAAACATGCAGCACTGCTTGACATCTGAAATTCTGTTCTAAGAGCTTCATGGCCTGAGAAGACATCCCTGCGTGGGATTCTTTCTTTATTTTTGGTCCCTAAGTCTCTACCACCAACAGCAAGCACAAATGAATTGAACAGCTATTCTGGTCCTAGGGAGTCAATAAATCAGATACAAGATAAGGTGCAGAGAGAGATCATTGTCTGTGGTATCACTTCCTGAGTTGCTTCTTTGTGATGATGTCAAGTGAAAGAAGAAGCATGGAAATTCTCATCTCCACTAGTGCTCGGTACACAGCCAGTGTTACAGTAAGTGGAGCACATGATATATCAGAAAAGGGACATGATATGCAATTGCATGGGTTACACAGCTGCAGGGATACCGTTGAGGGGGAAATGGACTGGACTGTGGGGAATTACATTACCAAAAGTAAGAATTAAAATAATCTTAAGAGGACATCAAGGCTGTGTCGTCACTAGCCCCCCCACCCCCGCCTCCCGTTACGAAGAGCCATGTAATGAGAGATTTTGGAAGATGCTAAAGAAGTGCTGTCATGAATATGCAGTGACTCATTAACATAATGACAGCTGCTTGCGATTTGAAAGTGCCATTGTTGAATTGTGAGCTGCTCATGTAGCTGGGGGCTTTTGAAAGGACCCCCCCACACACACACCCTCAATTCAAAAGCCCCTTTTTACCAAAACCAAATGGGAAGAATGGTCTTTCGAAATCAGGAGGTCCTTTTGAAAGTCCTCTGTCTACGCATGCAGCGTGCATTCTGAAACCAGCACTTTCAAAGAGCTCATGGCTGTCCTTATGCTAATGGAGCACTGCATAATCATGGCAGCTCCTCATATGCAGCTTCTGAAATTGCTCATTACCATCCCCCTTCCAGAAGAGGGAGGGGCTAGTGCAGATAGCCCAAAAGTAGCAAAAGGCTTTTCGGGTTGGTTGTGTTAGACCCAGCTTTTAATCTCTTAAATCACAAGTTCAAATCTGGCCGCTGTCAGAAATTAATGTACTTACAAAACTGTACGGGCAATGCAGCAACTGATATGAAAGGAATTTAGTAGAATCACATAAGTTAATAGTAAAAATATATCTATATCTATATATACACCAATGATTGGAAATTGCTAGCTCTGAAGAAGGATGAATTAAATGATAGGACATTTTAAATGACATCTGAAGTTTGAAAAGTTCCCTTCAGATTCTGCAAAAAATAAATGGGACAGAATTAGGAGTTTCACGTGTCTCATACCCACACATCAAGAGACCCATCTTTACACTGAGAACTTGTTCACTGAGTTGCATACAGGGGCTACACAGTTCTCCTCTCTAGGACCCTTCCCTCATCTAAAGGCTCATCAGCAGCTTCTTCTTCTCATTTACTTTAACTTCAGCCATTGTCCTTCCTCATTCCTTAAAGTCATGCTGTTGCAAACCTCAGGCCATCTACCTCTGCAATAGGGAAATTGGAAGGTGGTCTCCTGTGCAACAGACAAGGATGCTCATCACTATATTAAATAGGAAAGGCTTCCTCGGTAGAGGGAGCAGTGCTAGAGTGAGAAAAAACATTGCGGGGCTCCAATGCACATGTGAGGAAGTTGCATGTGAGCCTGTAAGGCAGCAGAGAAGCAGTTGCCTCAAAGGGGACTTGGAGAGGTGAGGCAGCCATGGGACAGGCTCCCTCCGGGCCATGCTTCCACACAGGGAGAAGAATGGAATTCCCTGCCCAGAGGCAAGGGTATCAAGAGGCTGCCAAGGGCGCCTCTGTTTGTCTTCAGGCCAGCTCCTCACTTGAGGAGCATCTTCGCCGTGAAGGGAGCGTGGCAAGATGGATGACTCATGCTAAGAAAGGATGCATTCCAGAGCCTTGGCAGAAAGCAGCCTAGTCCACAGCTGCGTCTACACGTGCACGCTACTTCGAAGTAGCGGCACCAACTTCGAAATAGCGCCCGTCGCGTCTACACGCGTCGGGCGTTATTTCGAAGTTAACTTCGACGTTAGGCGGCGAGACGTCAAAGTTGCTAACCTCATGAGGAGATAGGAATAGCGCCCTACTTCGACATTCAACATCGAAGTAGGGATCGTGTAGACAATCCGCGTCCCGCAACGTCGAAATTGCTGGGTCCTCCATGGCGTCCATCAGCTGGGGGGTTGAGAGATGCTCTCTCTCCAGCCCCTGCGGGGCTCTATGGTCACCGTGGGCAGCAGCCCTTAGCCCAGGGCTTCTGGCTGCTTCTGCGGCAGCTGGGGATCTATGCTGCAGGCACAGGGTCTGCAACCAGTTGTCAGCTCTGTGTATCTTGTGTTGTTTAGTGCAAGTGTGTTTGGGAGGGGCCCTTTAAGGGAGCGGCTTGCTGTTGAGTCCGCCCTGTGACCCTGTCTGCAGCTGTGCCTGGCATCCCTATTTCGATGTGTGCTACTTTGACGTGTAGACGTTCCCTCGCTGCGCCTATTTCAATGTTGGGCTGAGCAACGTCGAAGTTGAACATCGACGTTGCCGGCCCTGGAGGACGTGTAGACGTTATTCATCGAAATAGACTATTTCGATGTCGCAACATCAAAATAAGCTATTTCGATGTTGGCTGCACGTGTAGACGTAGCCCACCTGGGCTGCAAGACTGCATCCAGAAGTTTCTGATTGGTGTATGGAACTGGACTGCTTTAAGGAAATTACTCTTAACTAGGGTGACCATATCTCCCCCTGCCAAATATGGGACATGTGGGAATGATGCTGTACCAGCCAAAACAGGCTGGATGGTTGCCCTACCTGGGAGTCAGGCAGTGGCTGCCCTGCCCTGCTTCGGGGTTGTGGGGGAGGCAGCTGCAGCTCTTGGCAGCCCCATGACTTGGAGCACCAGGAACTGGGCTGCTGTCCTGCCAGTGAAGCTCCTGGCTTCCACCAAGGGCAGGAAGCTGGGTGGGAGCTGCACTGATCCCACTCCGAGCTCCCACCAGCCAGATGAAGCTGGGCAGCAGCTGCACCACTGTGTGGGTCTGATTCCTGGCTCCCAGCTCCCTCAGCTGGAAGCTGGGTGACAGCCATGCTGCTGGGCGGGTCTGTCTTCCCCAGCCAGGGGAAGCTGGCCAGTAGCTGCGCTGCTGCATGGGTCTGGCTCCTGGATCCTCCAGCTGCAGGGACCCAGAACCGGGGGCAGCCACCTGCACTCACAAAAAAAGTGGAATCCAGTGCAATTAGCCCTGTTGGCAGAGGAATGTGAATGTGAAGGAATGAGCTGGGAAAGTTTGTGGCCCTTTGTGATGGGAAGAACCTGTTTGGAGTTGGTGAGATTTGTTTTCATGAGCTTTTAGCTGTGCAAGGAGGGTATTGGTTGTGTCAGAAGAAAAGCTGGAGTGTCTGAGGGACTTTTTATTGGCTAGTGCGGCAACAAAAGAGCTCTGTGTGACTGGCTTGGTGTGCCTTACAGTGAAGTATTCCCGGTCTTGGACCATAAGTAGCCCTGTCTTAAGCAATTTGCCCTGTTTTGGCTCGCTCAGCTATGCTTAGAAAAACCTCCAATAAAACGCACAAAGAGGCTGGGTAGGAGATCCCTTGGCAAAGAGACATGCTGGAACTCAGAATCAAACCACGGCTGTTGCAGCCATGCCACAGAATGCTGACCGGTCTACTACCACAGCCACTGCCTGGGCACTTGGGCAGCAATTGGAAAAATGCACAGCTCTTGGTTCTCAGACCAGCCACCTACCTCACTTAGAGCCACAGGCATTTCTCAAGGCTCCCCATGACTGTCACATTTAGGGTGCAACTACACTAGCAAGTACATTTGAAATTCAGATCGGAAAACCAAGTGCTTTCGGAAGAACCCACGGAGCGTCTACACTGACACGGCGCTCTTTCTAAATTAACTTCAAAGGAACTCCCCCGTCTTTCGAAGTCAGTCCTCCGCTCCCAGGATGGGAAGAGCGCCCTCCTTCGAAAGCTTATTTCCAAAGACAGCAAGTGTAGAATCTCCGTGGCCCGCTCTTTCGAAAGAGCGGGTCCTCCATGGCTGCAATCAGCTGACAGGTGGCGGCGCCGCTCACAGCACAAGCAGAGCTCTATGGCTCCTGCGTCCAGCCACATTTCAGCACACAGGCTCCCAGAAGCCCTCAGGCAGGCAGCTGAGAGTGTGCAAGCAGCAGGGAGCCCACGCTGCCGCTCAGCCCACTGACAGCCACGACCCCTCGGGGGGAGTCGCAACACCTCCAGCACCATGGCCAGCAGCCGGGACTCCCATCTACCCTAGGGACCATGCAGGGACCGGGGGGAGTTTTCCCAGGAGGGGAGTCAGCCCACCAAGCACGGGGCCCCCTCCTGGACCTATGCCGAGCTGCAAGACCAGAACGCCTCAGCAGTTGAGTGCCTGGCCAAGGGCCTCACCGGCCAGGGGTCACCAGCTGCCCCTACTTTAAAGAACTCAACCTCCTCCTTGGGCCCAAGGAGGCAGGACCCCCCAGCTGTGTTCCTGGATACCACTGACCCCCGACCAAGCTGTAGCCAGAGAAGACAGGGACTGAGGGGGAGGACCAACCCAGACCACCGGTCACCTGCAGGTGCCCCTCCAGATCCAGGCCAGCAATGATGACAAATGCTCGAGCGGGGGGTCCCTCCAGCCCATCCAGCCAATCCAGCCTGGCCCCCTCTGACCATGCCTTACCTGAATTCCTGGAGGGACCCACAGGTATGTACAGGGCACGCCAGTGGCCGCAGGGCTGGGGGAGGGGGCGTGCAGTTCTGACCAGGGCGGCCACAGCCCACCCACAGGGACATCAGTCCCAGGACACAGGCAGACCAGATGGCCCCGCCACCCCAGCCCCAGAGGGCTGACGTGTGGCACCCAACGCCATGCAGACTGGACAGCACCATGGGCTGCCAGGCCACAGAGGGATGGAGGGTGGCAGAGGAGAGCTAGCGCTTCCACAACCCAAAGGGGGAACTCTGAACGCAGGGCCCCCAGGATGGAGTGGGAGGGATTCCTGGGGTCTGTCACTGGGACTAATGGCCCATTCCTCTCCTCTTATGTCTCCACAGCTCCAGCAGCCAGCAGCCAGACCAGCACCGTGATGGGGCCAGGGAGCCCAATGATTGAGGGGGAGTGGCCCAGGCCTCAGACTGGGACAGTGCGGGGCTGCCTCTGGTCCCTCTACTGTTGTCACTAGGCCAGGGAGGAGGAGGCAGAGGACATGGCCCACACAGACACCCTGAGGGAGCTGACAGGCATCGTGTGGGAGTGGCTTGCCATGGAGCGCCAGGCATGGGACCGGGTAGCATCCAGCCTAGATGCCTTCACCCATGCCATGGTTAACCACCTGGTCCCAGCCTCTGCTCCATCGTGGGTCACCTGCACCCCTGCCCCCATACCATCCCCCACACACCCATCACCCACATGTCCCCTGCCCTCCGTCCCAGCATTTTCCCCACCCCCCAACCCCAATCCCCCAGCCTCCTGCCTCACCCACAACAGCCCCCCGCAAGGAGGCTGACCTCAAGTCCCTGCTCCCTCCCCTCCTGGCCAGCCTTGTGTGCCTGACCCACACCCTGCTGAACAGGGCTGGCCAGCTGGAGGCCGAGCCCCAGTCCCCCCTCCTCCCATGCCGAGCCCAACACAGGCATGGGGACTGTGCCTGAGCCGTGCCCCTATCTCCCTGTGCCACCAGCCCTGGCCCAGCCCTGGCTGGGCCCCTGAATGCAGGGAGGAAGGGGCAGGCACAGGCGACAGGGATCCCAGCTGTTGAGCCCTGTGGAGTGGTGAGGCCCCCTACCCCAGCTCCCCATTCATCCTCCACCCACACATGTAAATAGTTCCCCTGAAATGAGGGGCACATTTCTGTAAAGTAAATATTTAATTTTTATGGTTTACCCTATGACCCGCGCATGAGTGCTGGTGGGTGTGCGCAGGGTGAGGGTGGGAGCGGGTGCATGGGGGGGGTCACTCTGGCCCCCACTCAAAGGCCTGGCACAGGGCCTCCTGTACATGCACCCCCCCCACTAGGCCTGGTGGCATGGGGTGACAGGGGGCTGTTAGTAAACACGCCCCACCTCGGTGGCCCACCCCTGCATATAAGGCTGGTGTTTCACCTCCATCAGACTATGGAGGGTGCAGCAGGCCATGACCACTGCTAGAACACTGGGGAGGCCCACCTCCAGCCTAGTGCAGAGACATCTCAAATGCCCCTTGAGGTGGCCTAACACCCGCTCGACGGTGTTCTGGGCACAGTTCAGCCACTCGTTAAAAAGGTCCTGGCTCAGCTGGGTGTGCCCAGTGTATGGTCACATCAGCCAGGCCTGTAGGGGGTAGGCCACATCTGCCACAGTGCAGGGAGGCATCATAGGGTCCCCAACAGGGAGCTCCCGTGGGGGGATGAAGGTGCCCTCAGCCATACGATGTCCCAGCCCTGAGTTCCTGAAGCCCCTCATGTCATGTGCGCAGCCAGACCAGCCCACACCGATCTCCTGGAACTGGCCATTGGCATCGACCAGGGCCTGCAGGACCACTGAGTGGTAGCCTTTGTGACTCACATAGGCCCTGTGGCTGTGCTCCGGGGCCCAGATGGCGATGTGGGTGCCATCCAGGGCCCCGAAGCAGTTGGGGAAGCCTAGCTCCTGGAATCTCTGGATGGCATCGTCCAGGTCCCCAACATGAACCAGCTGCCTCAGGAGCACCTTGTTGCTTGCTCAGAAAACCTGCAGGGCATAGAGGGGCGTGCTCGTGAGCATGGGGTGGGGTGCAGCTTGCCCGCCCATGCCCATCTTCATCCCCGCCCCTGTCCCCGGGATGCCAGCCTGTGCCCATGCTCATCCCTGCCCCTATCCCCAGGGTGCCCACCCTTCTCCTGATGGTGCCCATTGCCAGGCTGCCCCCCCAACCGCACATGCAGTCTAGGTGTGAGCTGGGCATGACTTACCTCAATGAGGACGGCCCCGATGGTGGCTTTGCCCACCCCAAACTGGTGGCCGATGGATCGGTAACTGTCCGGGGTGTCCAGCTTCCACACGGCAATGGCCACCCTCTTCTGCAGGGAGAGTGCCAGACTCAGGTGTGTGTCCCGGTGCTGGAGGACTGGGGCGAGCCAGTGGTACAGCTCCAGGAATGTCCCGTTGGTCATCCTGAAGTTCTGTATCACCAGTCATCACCCCAGTCCTCCAGCACCAGCCAGTCCCACCAGTCACTGCTTGTGGGAAAGCGCTACAGGCAGTGGATAACTCAGGGGAACAGCTGGGCACATTGCACCCTAAGGATGGCGTCCAGGAGGGTGGCTATTGTGCTGACCACCCAGGGCCCCTGCAGCACAGTGACCAGGATGGCAGCCACTGTGCTGGCCATGGCTGCGATAGAGTAGGTGTGCTGCTCAGGGATCCATGGGGGCCCGGAATGCCTCCTTTGGTCTCTCTCTCTCTCTCTCTCTCTCTCTCTCTCTCTCTCTCTGTCCCCGTTTCTCTCTGCCTGCGGACAGGGTTGCTGGCTCTCGGCATTTGCAGGCTGAGACAAGTTGGGGGGGGCCTTTAAGGGGACAGCGGGCAGCGGCCCCGGAAGGGCTCGTCCGCTATGCAATTCTGCCTGTGACACTTCCTGCCCCTGCTCTTTCGAAAGAGTGCCCTGATACGTGTGGATGCTCTCTTTCAAAATTGTGCTGGGGGGGCCTTTCAAAAGAACAGACCAAACCTTCAGTCCCCACTGGTGTGTGCGGACGCTCTGTTTCGACGCAATGTTCTTTTTTGAAAGACGGTCTTTTGAAACAGAAATGTAGTGTAGACGCAGCCTTAGTGTTGAACAGTAACAGAGAGATAACCATGTTAGTCTGTAGCCTAACAAAACAAATCAGCAGTCATTAAAGACTAACAAAATAATGCAGAGATGATGAGCTTTCTTGGGGCAGACCCACTTCTTCAGATCTGGAGATCTTAATGTTGTGACAAAAGGAAAAAAAGATGGGACGCTAGCCTGCTGCCATTCTGCTTTTCTCTCTCCCCCACTATGCCCATGTCTAGAGGAGTTCTCTTTCCAGCTCTGCAGCATGCTCCAACTGGCAGGTGTTGAATCTTGACCCGGTGGCAAAAGATGCCATAAGAGGCTTTTGCAAAGGTAAGTGTGTGGTGGATGGTTAAGGGGAGTCATTTTCCCTGTGCAGGTGACAATCAGGCCCTTGGGGTGAGAATACAGGTGGATAGAGGATAAACACCCTCAGACCCTTTCTTTCTCTCCTGTCTCTCAACATGCCTGGAGGATAGCAATGTGTTGTAGCAGCAGTTTCTTATTTTATACATGTTCATATTTAATTACTGGAGAGCAATTTCTTACACTAGTCCAGGATGATTCCTGTGAAAAAAATCTTGCCTCTTCTCTTAGTCATGTGGTGGAGAAAGGTTGTCACCTGTACCTGTCTTTAAGCACTACTAGCTTGACAGAAAACTATGGTGAAAGAAAATCATCCTAACTTTTGTCCAAGTAGCTTTTGGACTTCTCCCACCAAAGTGGGTTTTTTTATCAATTTGCATTGATAGAAAAATGTTATGAGCCAACATGTATCATGATGTGTCATCAAATTTGGAATCCTGTAAAGTTCAAGAACATTTCACTCAAAAATTTTGGTTCAGGCCCATCTCTAGTGAGAAAGACAGTCTTTTTTTGGTACTTATACCATTAAACTAACCGCAATCTGGAGCCAAGATTCTGTCAACCTGAAGTTGAGTCCAGTTTTACTTATCTAAAAGCGTTCAAGCTCTCAAGCTTTGATAAGTTATCTGAATTGACCTCCCAATCCTTTTAAGGTTTTGTAGCCAGACAGAATCCCCCTGATTTACTCCATCTTGCCCCTCTTAGGTGCCTCAGAGCGCAAAGGACAAAGAAGAAAACAGCACAGTCTTAGAATGCTTGAAAGCACAGATGCGCTTATCTCAAGCACAGTCTTTGATGCTTCAAGAACACAGGATGTGCTGCCCCAGTCATGACCCTGGATAACAGAAGAACACAGATAAGAGGGCTAACAAGCCAGCTGATGACCACAGGGCCTTAAATTGCCCTTGGCTGGTACTGTTAATTGAGACGCCTGCACAATCATCCCAGGAGAGGAACCTCGCACCCCTACAAAAAGAATGTCCTGCCTTAATGATTTAGTTACCTCTATTTTACAAGTGTAAATTAAGTTGCATCTCCCTTGTAAGAACTGGCGTCACAAAGGCAAACCAGCATAATCGGCCTCTAACAGATAAGGAAGAGCGTGCATGACCCAAAGGGTATAAAGATGGGCCCGGCAGCCTACTCTAACTCAGCTTCAATTACCTATACCTGTCAGTCAGATAAGGTCTTTGCCTCCTGAGGTCCCAGGGGAAGCTCTCCTCGCACATCTTCTTCCCAAGGGATTGAGTGGCAGACACTGGCTACGCCAGAGTCAAAGGATGCAGGGGTGAGAATTACACCTGTAATGTACTTTGTGCACATTTAATAGTAAGAGCTCTGTAAATTGAGGCGCTTTGTCCTCAAATGTGTAATTTTCATTTGTAATCTAAATGGTATACCATATGTATCATCCTACTAGTAGTTAAGAAGATAGAGCAATAACCTTGTAACCACTAAGATTCTTATTTCTGCCTTTTAATAAATAGTAACCATTTAAGCTTTCAGCCTGACTCCTTCCAGGTACTGTAACTCGGCCGAGCACAAAACAAAGAACTTTAGCCATTTGGCTACATCAGCCTGGTCAGTGGTAACGTGCAGTAAAAGCTGAGCATTGAGTCATGTCACCTCTGTGGGACAGACTCCTGGGGCATTCGTCAGCCTCCCTGGCTGCCCTCTGTGAAGTGACAGTCTGTCCTAGCGGTTAAAGACTCGGGTGAAATAAGCTCTCTGCACCAACATTTGGAGCACCCGTCAGCCACACTGGCTGCCCGCTGCGAGGGGACTGCCTGTCCTAGCAGTTAAAAGACTCAGGTGAATCTCTGGGCCATCCGTCAGCCATTCTGGCTGCCCGCTGCGAAGGGACTGTCGGTCCTAGCAGTCAAAGATTCAGATGTAATTAGTCTCACAGACCACTCATTTACCCGGCCATCGGCTAACAGGTTTACCACCATAAAACTTTTAGACCAGGCTCAGCCACTTCACACCCATAGCCTAATGGCCACAGTGACTGCAACATTCTCCCTCAGTTTCCCTCCACAGGGCTTCTAAAATATCCCCCACCAGTCCACAGTACTTGACATATTCCCATTCTAGGCCTTTATTTGTACAGAATTCAAAACAACCTCAGCTCTGGGTTTCTGCCTTGTTCCCAAAAAAGCATCCAAGTCTTCAGCTTCACTCTTTGGCTAGTGTCTTGGAGCCTCTGAAACCAACAGCCTTCTCCTCTCTTCAGTTTTATTGTGCTGCCCCTTTTTCTTCTTATTTCCCATTCCTCTCTGACTCTCTTTAGAGACCAGGTACCCCCTTTAGCAGAGGGTCTCAAACTGGGGTCCATTGGCCACTAAAGTTCCGCAAGCTCTGTTCAGGGGGTCTGAGGATAGTTCCCTCTAAGTTGTTCACTTGGGTGACCACACATGAGAGACTGAAGGGCTGCCTACTTAATGGCTCACAGGTATGGGCTCCGCTAATTAGGTGACTGGTGCCTGGACCCTCACATGGCTAGCTAACAGTACAAACATCATTTGGAAAGATCCTAAGTCATCCACCAAGAGCCTCAGCAATTTTCAAGTGGTCCATGAAAAAAAATTTGAGACTTACTGCCCTTTGGCTATGTCTATACAGCCCATGGCAGCAAGACTCCTTGTCTGGGCAAGCAGAGTGAGGGGCATACTAAAAATAGCTCTATGGCCAGCATTTTGAAGTCACGGCTTGGTGCTGGAGCCCACTTGTCTCTGTAGGCTTCATAGCCTAAGCTACAACATCTACATAGTAACAGAGAGATAGCCGTGCTAGTCTATATACTATCAAAACAAAAAAGCAGTCCTGTAGCACTTTAAAGACTAACAGAATAATTTATTGGGTGATGAGCTTTTGTGGGACAGACCTACTTCTTCAGATCATAGCCATACCAGGATTTTCACCAACAACCACAGTCTGTACCACAGGAACACCAGTCCCGGAACTTTTCCTTGCAACAAAGCCTGTTGCCAACTTTGTCCACATATCTATTCTGGAGGTACCATCACTGGACCTAACCAGGTTATTCATAGAATCACGGGCACTTTCTCATGCTCCTCAACGAACATCATATATGCCCTCATGTGCCAACAATGCCCAGATGCTTTGTATATTGGACAGACTTCAGACTCTCTTAGGCAAAGAATTAATGGGCATAAAACAGACATAAAAACACTCCTGAACCACAAATCGATCAGTCAGCACTTTAATGGAGTGGGCCATTCTGTTAATGACCTGAAAGTTTGCGTCTTACTGAAGAGGAATTTTCACAACAGTCTGGAAAGACAGGCTGCTGAACTCTCTTTTATATTCAAATTCAACACATTAACACGTGGTTTGGACCAGGATGGGAATTTTCTAGGTCATTAGAGGGGCTCTTTTGCATACTTGGCTTAATCTAATTCTTGACTCCCCACCCACTCCCCGCACCTTCTGCCCCTCTACTCTCTGATTTGCTCACCTTGATAATATTTTTTTGATTTGTCCACCTTGATTACTATTTTTGGTTCTCTGTGCCTTAAATAGTGAGTCTGTTCTGGTATGGCTATGGTCTGAAGAAGTGGGTCTGTCCCATGAAAGCTCATCAGCTAATAAATTATTTTGTTAGTCTTTAAAGTGTTACTGAACTGCTTTTTTGTTTTGAACATCTACATAACTATTTTTAGCTGGGAACATAGGCCCTGCGAGCCCAAGTCACTCGCCCCAGATTTGGAAGCTCACTGTCCTGCTTTGTGTAGACACATGCTAGCAGGCCCCATCAAGAGGTTGTTAATGAGACACTGGTGGACTGTAGAGTGGGTCAATTTCCACAGAGCATTATTACATGCAAAGACAATAAGTGAATTTCCCCTACTCCCTAACTATGCTAAGAATCTGAACTAAGGCACCAACCCTGCCAACACTTACACACTTGCTTCATTTTTAATGTAGGAAAAGTCCCAACTGACATCCCTCACACTCTTCACATCCTTAGAGATAAGCGTGTGAGTGTTGGCAGGGTTGGGGGCTTTGGACAAATCTAAAGGGTTTCTCCTGTAATTGCAAACCTCTAACAAATGGAGTTGTTTTTGTTTTCTGAGCATGCTCGGGGCCAAAAGGATACTCTGTATGAATATAATGAAAAAGTATCTTTACACATCCCAGAATCTGCCAGCAGAACTGATTCCAACTGGAATACCTGCTGATAATCTCAGCAGAGGCACTGTGCATTGCATGACCATGAACCTGCCTCTGCTTTTTAAAAGAAATTCCTGTATGTTGGATCTAGGCATAGTTGCTTGTTAGCATGAGCAGATGCCTTATGTTCTACAGGTTTCTTCTTCCCTAAGAATGCAAAAAGAATTTTGTTTTTAAGTGCTGACCTTGTCGAAACCTTTTATAAGTACCAGTGTCCCTTTACAGAACATTTGCTAGGGTCACTCCAGATAGAGGGTGGAGAAATCAAACACTCACAAATCAGGAATTACCATTTCATGTCAGTAGGGTCAAGTGGCTAGGGCTCTAGATTGGAACTCAGAGACCTGGGTTTCCTTCCCAGATTTGCCATTGACCTGCCTGGTGACGCTGAGCAAATCACTTTTCCTCCCACACTTCAGTTTCCTCTCTCACCTGGTCTTGATTGTCTATGTATTTAATTGGCAGATGTCATTGCAGAGCCTTTGGCCATTATCTTTGAAAACTCATGGAAATCAGGAGAGCTCCCAGATGATTGGAAAAAGACAAGTACAGTGCCCATCTTTAAAAAAGGAAAGGACAATCCAGGGAACTATAGACTGGTCAGCCTAATCTGAGTCTGTGGAAAAATCACAGAAGGGATCCTCAAGGAAACAATTTTGAAGCACTTTGAAAAGGAGAAAGTGATCAAGAGTAGTCAACATGGATTCACCAAGAGCAAGTCGCACCTAACCAATCTGATTAGTTTCTAAAATGAGGTAACTGGCTCTGAGGACAAAGGGAAGTCAGTGGATGTGATATACCTTGACTTTAGGAGAGCTTTTGATACAGTTTCTCACAATATTCTTGCCCACGAGTTAAGGTAGTATGGATGGATACATGGACTGTAAGGTGGATAGAAAGCTGGCTTGATGGACAAGCCCAAAAGATAGTGGCCAATGACTCAATGAATGGTTGGCAGCCAGCTTCAAGTGGAGTGCCCCAAGGATCGGTTCTAGGGTCAGTACTGTTCAATATCTTTATTAATGACCTGGATGAGGGGGTGGATTGTACCCTCAGCAAATGTGCAGATGACACTAAGCTAGGGGGTCAGGTAGATACATTGGATGGTAGTGATAGGCTCCAGAGTGATCTAGACAAATTGGAGGACTGGGCCAAAAGAAATCTGATGAGGTTCAACAAGGAGAAATACAGAGTCCTGCACTTGGGGTGGAAGAATCCCAAGCATTGTTACAGTCTGGGGACCAACTGGCTAAGTAGAAGTACAACAGAAAAGGATCTGGGGATTACAGCATATGAGAGGCCAGAGATGAGTCAACAGTGCACCCTTGTAACCAAGAAAGCTAACGGCATATTGGGGTGCATTAGGAGAAGCACTTCTAGCAGATCTAGAGAAGTTATTATTCCCCTCTACTCAGCACCAGTGAGTCCACATCTGGAATATTGTGACCAGTTCTGGGCCCCCCCAGTAAAGTAAGGATGTGGATGCACTGGAGCGGGTTCAACAGTGGGCAACAAAAATGGTTAAAGGGCTGGACCATATGACCTATGAGGAGAGGCTGAGGGATTTGGGCTTATTTAGTTTATAGAAGAGAAGACTGAGGGATGATTTGATAGCAGCCTTCAACTGCCTGAAAGGGGGCTCCAAAGAGGATGGACAGAGACTGTTCAAAGTGGTGACAGATAGCAAAATAAGAAGTAATGGTCTGAAGTTTCAGAGGGAGAGGTGTATTGGATATTAGGAAAAACTGTTGCACCAGGAGGGTGATAAAGCACTGGCATGAGTTACTGAGAGAAGTAGTGGAATCTCCATTCCTAGAGGTTTTTAAGTCCCAGCTTGACACAGTCCTGGCTGGGATGATTTAGTTGGGGTTGATCCTGCTTTGGACAGCAGGCTGAACTAAATGACCTCCTGAGGTCCCTTCCAGCCCTAGAATGCTATGATTCTATGATCCACACACTATTCAAACCCAGCTCCGAACACGGCAAGAGCCATTTCCTTATGGGCTATTCTGTGGGGGCCAACTCTCTGAAACCTAAGTGCTTCACAGATATTAACGAATGTATTTTCCTTACTACCCCAGTTAGGCTGTTTCAGAGAAAGTGGCATGCTACTAAACAGCCCGAAAAAATATGCTAGTGAGGCACATTTGTAAATTCACGGTGCCTTGTTAGCATAAGATCACATGATTTGGAGTCCGGAAGACGCTCTTCTGGGCTCCAAATCACGTGACCGTACGCTAATGAGGCACCGGGAACGTACATACATGCCTTATTAGCATATTTCGAGCTGTTTATTAGCATGCCACTTTTGGAGAAAGTGGCATGTGTAGAAACAGCCTTAGGGTATATCTACCCAGAAGCCTTATTCCAAAATAAACTATTCCGGAATAGTTTATTTTGACATAACACTACTGCACACAAAAATGCATTTCCAAATAGCACTTAGGTATTTGAAAATACAGTGTCTACGCACATAAAGCCTATTTTGAAAGAGAGCCATTGGACACTCTGGCTAATTCCATGCTACAGAGATCTTTCCAAAGAAGCCCTTCTGGAAGATCTCTTCCAAAAGAACTTCTTTTGAAAGAGTGTGTCCACACACAAAAAAACGGATCAAAAGAGTGATCTGCTATTTTGAAAGAGAGTGTCCACACAGCCCCTTCTCTTTCAAAAGAACAGACAAGGGATCCAAAAATTAGACCCCATGAGAACTGCTCTTTCAAAAAAAGGGCCTGCAGAGTGTCTACACACAATTTTTTTTTCAAGAAGTTTTCAGTAGGGAGCACTCTTCCCGAAAACAGGAAAAGAAGAGTGATTTCAAAAGGAGTGCGTCATTCTTTCAATTTTCTTTCAAAAGAATGCTTTTTGGCTGTGTCTGCACTTGCATTCCTCCTTTGAAAGAGGCATGCAAATGAGGGAAATAAAAAATGCAAATGAGGTTCAGATTAACATATCTGGCATGTCATTTGCATATTTTTTCTAAAGAGATTCTTGCGAAAGAAGAAAAGCAGTGTAAACATGGTTCTTTCAAAAGTAAACCCCCATCTTCAAAAGAACTCTTCTTCCCACAAAAGAAGGGAAGAAGGGTTCTTTCGAAGATGGGGTTTACTTTTGAAAAAGCTGCATCTACACTGCTTTTCTTCTTCCGCAAAATGCTCTTTCGAAAGCAGAATATGCAAATGCCGTACCACATATGTAAATCTGTGCCTCATTTACATTTTCTATTTCTCTCGTTTGCGTGCCTCTTTCAAAAGAGTGTAAGTGTAAGTTTTCAGGACAAAGGGGCCTCCAGAAGAAGGACTTCCTTCTGGAAGATCTCCCCCGGGTCCTCACTTCTATATGCTCTTTTGGAGTCCAGAAGAGCATCTTCCGGGCTTCAAATCACATGACCTTATGTTAATGAGGCACCAGGAATTTACATACGTACCTCATTAGCATACTTCTGGATGTTTATCAGAGAAAGTGGCATGTGTAGAAACAGCCTTTGTGTGCAGACACTCCACTGAATCTTTTGAAAGAGACTCCCTCTTTTGAAAAATCTTTTGAAAGAACTTTCTAGTGTAGATGCAGCCACTATAGCTTATTTCAAAATAGGCACAGTTCTCTACCATAACAGCACCTATTTTGAAATATTCCTCATGGAATGTGGTTCACCAGTTTTGAAATAAGACAGCTGCTATTTCAAATTTAATTCAAAACAGTGGTCACGTTGTATAGACGCTGGCATAGTTATTTCAAAATAACAGCTGTTATTTCAAAATAACTTGGCTGTATAGAGCTATCCTTAAAAAATGAGGTTTTTTTCATATTCCAATTTGGCATGGGAAAAAAAAAAGATCTGTATAAATCATGCAATCATGTGTTCTTTGCCAAACTCTGCATCAATTTGCTCTGAGACCCATGAAGAACCTAACAAAGTTTTGAGCATTACACATGATCAAGCTAAATGAAAAGTCTAGTATAAAAACAAAAGCTTATTTAGCTTCAGGGTGCTTCTTTGTCATCAACGTCTCTGAAGTCACTACAAAATATCAACTATATGCTACATATAGTATGCTGTAAATAAAGCATGATGACAGTTCTTTTCTGTCAGAAGTATAACCAGTGACTAATGCAGCTCTGCCATGCTCCATCACCTTTTGCTTTGATGAGTCACAAGGACTGGGTAATGGTGTAGTCAGATCCTTTTCAATTGAAGGTTTATTAGAGTGCATATTAATTTTTAAGGCTAATATCCACTAAAATCAGGATATTATGTAGTGAAGGAGGAAGACAAAAGTACTGCTTTTGACAGTCTTCCGTCTTGAAATAAATTTAGTGATTAAGATAAGATGAAATCATCAAATGACTACACACACACACACATACACACACACACAGTCTGCCCTCAATGACTTCAATAAGAATGCAGTGACTAATTAAAAGACAGAAAGGATTTGTCACTCAGATTCAGATCTGCTCAGCACTGAGTATCTAGGTTGATGATCTCTGTGGAGACAAAGGCAAGAACAGCTATTGGCCACAGATCTGATCTTCAGCTGCTACTGTCTGCAGAGCCAAAGTAGCCTGTGTAGTCTTTGCACTCCCATTTTTGATGATGAATCTGTATGCCAGCACACCCAAACTAACCATGAGTCATACCCAAATGGGCCACCAGACATGAATTTACATTGACTGCCTCCTTGAACCTAAGCTATTGAGTTGTCTCACCTATCCCCCACCGGCATATCCTGTGTTACCATAATATCTCAGAACCCCACAAGCTTTACTGTATCTGTGCAACACACTTATGAGGAGGGAAGATGCTCTTATCCACATTTTTCAGAAGGGGAGCTGAGGCACAGAAAGACTAAGATTAGGTTTACACAGCAAAGTTATTTCAAAATAACTGCCTTTATTTCAAAATAACTTTGCTAGTGTCTACACAGTGCAACCATTATTTTTTTTTCAAGTCTGTAAAATGAACATCTTTATACAATAGGGAAAATGGTCTTCTGCTGCATGGTGAGAGGAAAAAGCACACTAAGGCTGCATCTAGATGCAGTTCGGCTGCCGGCAGCATGATGTAAATGAGCGATCATGAAATTGCAAATGGCCACTCATTTGCATATTTACACCACTCATTTGCATAATCCTGGCAGAAAACAAGCCGAGATAAGGGGCTAGTGACAGAAGGGGTTTTTGCTGGCAGAATCACGCCTACACTGCTTGTTTTCTGCCACAAATATGCAAATGAGGTGCACAACTATGCAAATAGGTTGCCAATTGCAATTTCATGATCCCCTCTTTGCATTATGCTGTCAGCAGCCAGACTGAATCTAGATCCAGCCTAAATGGTCTTTTTAGCCGTAATCAAGACCAGAATTTTCATTCTGTTTCTACACCAGCCCTGAAGCTACAAAAAAAAATGTATCATCAGCATCATTTAAAGTCATGTCAGGAGAAATTAATCATTAAAAAGTCGTGACTGCAATAACTATGCTGTCTCTAAACAGGGAAAGAAAATGAAGCATTCTCCTCAGCCCAATACCCACTCTTTCTGCACAAGGGGAACAGATTTATTTAGTGGAAATAGATATTTCCTGATATGCTAAGGCTGGAGGAGATAAATTCAGAATTCTGTTTTAAAGAAGAAGAAGTTCTAAGCAGTTGCCTGTTAAAAGCTGCTGCGTAAGTTATAATACTACATTAAATGCAGTGATGACTACTTGCAAGAATAACTTTATTATTTATGAAAGGTTCATTTTTACCCCTTGTGTTGTCACTGCCGCTAGCAGAGTGAGTGTAGAGAGAACATCCCCTCAGGAAAAGAGTAAATTAACTGAAATGCACTATGGCTTCAATAACCCCATTAAAGGACTCTTTATTTCCTACCGTCAGCTTCATGATTTGTTAACTCACACCAGACTCTAATATCACTACCACATGTGAGATAGCCTCTTGGCACCTTATTATTAGAAGTTTCTTTCTTTATTCTCCACTCTGTTGTTTTAATGGAGTGTCTTACAAATTTTAAAAAATGTATGAACTTTCTCGTAGGTCTTATCTTTCTCTCCTTCAATCTCCCCATTGAAGCACAGTTCAGCAAAGCCCTTAAGCATATGCTGAAGGCTATGCTGAATTTGGGCCATAATGCCAGTGCTTTTTATTACAGCCATAGATGCTGGAACTAGGGGTACTGCTGCATTCCCTGGCTTGAAGTGGTTTCCATACTGCAGTTACAGTTAGGTTCGATGGATCTCAGCATCCCCACTATTGTTCTAGCATTGGTCTAGCACTCCAACTGGTAGCAGTTGTAGAATTGTGGTACAATCATGGCTGGGATCTTATCCCAGGTGCTAGAAGGCAGGGCATTGTGGTGGATAACCTGATGAATATGAGCTACCAGTATCACACTGTGGCACCTGGCATTGGCTACTGCTGGAAGACAGGATATTGGGTAGGATGGACCATTGTTCTGACCCAGTGTGGCCATTCTTATGTTCTTACAGAGTTAATGCTATCCTGGGATGAATAAACAAAGGAATCTGGAGTAGGAGTACACTCCTTGTGGAGGGGGAGGCCTTCATGCAGGGGTGGGTAGTTGAGGCCAGAACAGGCTACCCCCAGCCAGCTGCCGCCCCTAGTTGCCAGGCACACCAGGAGGGTGGCCGGGTCTGGGAGGCCCTGTGGCACTATTTTGATGGAGAACACCAGTGAGCAGTGCCCCAGCCATCCCCAGCAGGCCTCCTGCACACTGTCCCTACCACCTACACACGGCCTCCCCAACAAGCGCACGTGACACAGGTGTTTGGGGAAAATAAAACTGTAAATATATTGTTAACCATTTGAACAGTGTTGGGTATGTATTTTGGAAAAAACAATGATCACAATTATATATATGAGGGGGGATAACTATTTACAAGAGTGGGGGGGCACGTGGGTGGCCTGGCCGTTGGCCCGTCACTCCAGGGCGGGGGTGGATGGCCTCAGCTCTAGTCAGGTCTGGGTCACAAGCCCCTCCACTTGTCCAGGGTCCCGAGCGAGGCCAGCGGAGAGCCAGGAGAACCGAAGATATGACCGGGGTGGGTCCTCAGCCCACTGACCAGCCCCAGTGGGCTCCTGTCCTGGGGGGCTGGCAGGTGGGGCAGCGGGAGGGGTGGCAGCCAGGCCACTAACTCCTGGAAGGAGGCAACCACCCTGTTAAATGTGGCCATAAAAGCCCCCCAAGGCCTCCTGGCTCCAGGCAGCCTCCTGGTCTTCAAATCACAGCTGCCTGGCACCAGAGGGTGGCAGCCACCTCAGGGGGCATGCTGGTTCACCCCTGGCTCTGGAGAGGGTGGGCCTGTCCCAACACCAACAGTGCCCCTGGGTGGTCACGGTCGAACCGGGGGGGGTGGGGTTGTCCAGGACAATTGATGGTGCCATGCTTTCCTGGACCTCCAATGGTGTGGCTGCAGAAACAGGAGAAGAGAGAGGAAGGCCATGAGTACCAAGCCCTGCCCTGTGGCCCATGTCCCCCATCCCCCCATGGGCGCCAGGTCCCCATCCCATGTCCCCCATCCATGGGTGCGGTGGGCCTGTGGGCTGCCCCTTTTTGTGGTCCACCCTCCCCACCCCTCCTATCCCAGGGGCTGGGAGAGGTGCTGTCCATGGGGTCAGGTGCTGACACACAATGGCAGCCATGCCGCCATCCCAGCGCCATGGTCTGCATGGGCCCTGGTGAGCCGGGGTCTGTTGGGGGAGTGGGCGGCCCCCACTCACGTATGGTATCCCCACCTCATTCACTGGGAGTGTGTGCCCGGTGAGGTACGTACCTGATGGTCCACTGCCACGGTCAGGGGAAGCCCATCAGGAGGATTCCTGGCTGGAGCTGTGGGAGGGGAGGTCCAGCACCAGCTCCCACTCCTTGCTCGACCACTCTGATGGTTCAGTGCCCAGCTACAGCTCCGGCTGTGGCCCTGGGGGTACGGGGCTGGCCTCCAGTCCCGGCTCTGGCTCCGCATTCTGCTGGGACTCCTCGGCTGTGGTGTCAAGGACAGATGGTGGGCAGGTGGTGTCCCAGGGGCCCAGGATGGCTCTGAGTTGCCGGTAATGGGGGTAGGCACTGGAGGACATGGTCAGGAGTGCGGGTAGGGTGACCCTGGGCGGTTGGGCCCTCAGCCAACCAGGTGAACACAGCCACATTCTGCTGCTTGCTCCCCATTACATGGAGCACCTCCTCCTCACCCCAGAGCCCCAGCAGGTTGTGGAGCTTGGAGTCAGTCCAGGAGGGGTCCCACTTCCTATCCCACTGGCTGGAGGCTTGAGAGCTCTGTCATGGCTCAGAGGTGGAGCCCTGGGAGCATTTGGGTGACTGCCCAGGTTCCATCCCTCTCCGCCAGCTGCTGGGGGTTTGGCTGGAGTGTGCAGGGACAGCACATGTGGTGGCGGCTGCCTGCATGCTGTCAGCTTCCTGCCACAGGGTTTCCAGGTCCATGGGGCTTTAAAAGCCAGTGGCTACGTCTACACGTGCACCCAACTTCGAAATAGCTTATTTCGATGTTGCGACATCGAAATAGGCTATTTCGATGAATAACGTCTACACGTCCTCCAGGGCTGGCAACGTCGATGTTCAACTTCGACGTTGCTCAGCCCAACATCGAAATAGGCACAGCGAGGGAACGTCTACACGCCAAAGTAGCACACATCGAAATAAGGGAGCCAGGCACAGCTGCAGACAGGGTCACGGGGCGGACTCAACAGCAAGTCGCTCCCTTAAAGGGCCCCTCCCAGACACACTTTCATTAAACAGTGCAAGATACACAGAGCCAACAACTAGTTGCAGACCCTGTATATGCAGCACGGACCCCCAGCTGCAGCAGCAGCAGCCAGAAGCCCTGGGCTAAGGGCTGCTGCCCACGGTGACCACAGAGCCCCGCAAGGGCTGGAGAGAGAGTATCTCTCAACCCCCCAGCTGATGGCCGCCATGGAGGACCCCGCTATTTCGATGTTGCGGGACGCGGATCGTCTACACGTCCCTACTTCGATGTTGAACGTCGAAGTAGGGCGCTATTCCCATCCCCTCATGGGGTTAGCGACTTCGACGTCTCGCCGCCTAACGTCGATTTCAACTTCGAAATAGCGCCCAACACGTGTAGACGTGACGGGCGCTATTTCGAAGTTACTGCCGCTACTTCGAAGTAGCGTGCACGTGTAGACGCAGCTACTACTGTGTGCACAGACCATAGAGCCCCACAGGGGCTGGACAGCACATCACTTCCCAGCTGATTGCCGCCATGGTGGACCCTGCTCTTTCGAAATAGCAGGACACAGAGCGTCTACACATATCATATTTTGATGTCGGACTTTGAGGTAGCATGCTGTTCTCATCTTCTCATTGCAATAGCAGTTTCAACGTCTCTGCGCCTAACGTCGATTTCAATGTCAAAGTAGCGTGCGGCATGTGTAGATGCGACGCGCGCTATTTCGAAGTTGTGCCTGCTCCTTCAAAGTAGCACTCTAGTTTAGATGCACCCAAAGAATTTCTAATCCTTCTTAGTATTAGTTCACTCCAGGAGAGCAAGCCACCACCCAGACGCAGAGCCTAGATGTCAATAAGTTGGTAAAACTTCATTGTGAGCAGCAGCACATGGAAATGGGTTAAAGTCAGTACTCATGATCATCTGACCATGAATGAGGAGCAAGAGATGTAGGTCCTCCAACTGTTGGACTCCCCTGTGTGTCTACCACCTGGTAGGCTCACCCAGGAAGGACAGACACACGTGAGTCACAAAATAAACAAAGAGCTTTATTCCTGATTTAGGTGGGATAATAAAAAAATTCAGTAAAGTGACAAAAACAACCAAATAATGCCTGATTCATAAGAGACTTTCTATCTTGATAAGACTCTAATTACCCCCTGTACACCTCTTCAGAATACACAGTCCAGGACAAAGTCCTTCTCAGTCCTCTAGGGCTGAGGCCTCACCCCAGTCCACCGAGAACTAACGCCTCTCCAACTTCTGCTCAGCTTCCAGTTTTTCATTCCCAGGCAAAAGTAAGAAGCAAATAAAGACAAACAAGTTCCAGCAACTGATATCCTCTACCAACATCCCATTCCAAATTATCTGAAAGACCAAGAAAACAACCTTGCAAGATTATTGGATTTCTGTGATCACACACATCACGCTTGATACACTGACTCTGACAATACCTGACATATCTAATAAACCATCATAAGGTGTATACCGTTAAGAGCTTTCTAGCCTATGTACAAACAGTGTTCAGTCGTATTACCAGCTCCTTCTTCCGCCCTCCAACCTTTCAGGTCAAATTTTTAGCAAGTTTCTGGGAGAAAGACAAAAATATGTCTATTTATAAAAATACAGGCTGATGGTGAACCATACTTGTTAATAGTAGTAGCAGCAGCAGTAACAGGAAAATGTGCTTGTCATGTTCTTAGGAGAATAATCAAACACCATGATGATGGGCTCTGTAGAAAATGTCCTAAACATACAGTTACCACCTGAGGACCTGTCATGTTACAGGATGTAATCAACACATTATATGCCAGTTGTGGTTATCCTACAAGTCAAGTCGTAGTTCCATTTCCAGTGTTCAGGCTATTACATACTGCTTGGATGGTTATTTTATTGTATTTTTTGATCTTCATAGATGTGGGGTTTTTTTCAGAGAAGTTATTTTTCAACCATAGCAATTTCAAGAGAATTATAAATGAGCACTGTCTCCATCAAAAGAAAGGAATGGTGTGAGGAAATCTCTTTTCTGCATCTTAGAGACAGAACGTGTGCTGGCAGAGCTCACAAGTTTTTCCTGTTGATACAGAAACATCATCTTTCCATATAGATCAAGAAGAAGTCCTGTGGCACCCTAGGCTACAGCTACACTGTAGCCATAACTTGGAATAAGTTATACAATTTGCACAATGCAAATTGTGTAAATTATTTCAGGTTAACTTATTTTGAACTTGGTGATATCCAAACAGCACCAAAGTTTGAACTAAGCAGCTATTTCAAGGTTTCCGCTAGCCCCTCATGACAAGAGGTAACAGAAATGGACTACTGTGCTCAAAATAGAAGCGCTATTTTAAGTGAATTTTTAAGCAGAGAGTTGCTATTTTGGGATGCATTTATATTCTGAAATAGGAACAGGAGTATAGCCATAGCTTTAGAGCCTAACATAAGTATTAGGTCATGAGCTTTCATGGGCTAAAACCACTTCCTCGGATGGGTTTTGCCCACAGAAGCTCATGACCTAATAAATTTGTTGGGCTCTAAGGTGCCACAGGACTGCTTGTTATTTGTGAAGCTACAAACTAACTCAGCTGCTCCTCTGAGATCCCATACAAATGTTAGCTGCATTCACAGAAACACTGTTCTATCAATATTGCTGCATCTACATGGAGGGTGGAGAGGTGTTGTTGGCATAGCTATGCCAGTCAGGTCTGTTGGAGATCATTAAGTGCTATAGTCATCCCTGGTACAATACCAGATACACTTGGGATAAGTTTGGCCCAATAATTGTACTGATACGTAGTAGCTTCTTTTCTGGTTCAGTATAAGGTCTGACAACCTGTAATTCTGCACACAGTGAGTCAAGAGTCAGGCTGCTGCTACCCTACCATTCTCCGGTCACAAGTGCCATGGTAATGAGACAATTCGAAGCAGGGTAATGAGGCGCTAATATGCATATTCAGCACCTCATTAATATAATGGCAGCTTCATGAACAGACTTCGAATTGCAGATTGACAGTGAAGATGGAGGGAGCTTCGAAACGAGCGTCCCACTTCGACATTCCCTTACTCCGATCTAGCTCTGTGGAGTAAGAGAATGTCAAAGTGGAGCGCTTATTTCGACGCTGCCCCCATCTTCACTGTCAATCTGCAATTCGAAGTCTGTTCACGTGGCCACCATTATGCTAATGAGGTGCTGAATATGCACACTAGCGCCTCACTAGCCTGCTTCCAATTGCCTCATTATCATGGCACCTCCGAAGGGAGACTGGCAGTGTAGCAGCAGTCTCAGTGTAGTTGTTCAGAAGACACAATGGTTTTATTAATTTAATGAGAACATATACGAGCCAGACTGTCCCAGATGTCTGGAAACCTTTGTGATTAAATCTTCCCCACCCCCTGCTTTGAAATCAATGAAATCACGCTTACTTCAATGGAGCTAGGATTTCATGGGGGAGCAGGAGCGGGAGAGTAGGCTGGTCATATTGAGAGGATTAACAGAGGTATCACCCTAGATGCAGACGCACTGGCATTGCAATATTACATTAGCATCATCCTTTCCCTATTAACATGATACCCATTTATTTATATCTGTAGATTTTTGGAAGGCTTTTGTTTGTTGGTTTTAGATCTGATGAGAAAAATTGCAAGCACTTATAATCTCTGTGTCTCTGTGGTAGGTGTAAAATAATTCCAACCCCATAAGAAAGCAAATTGTCTCCTCTCATTCCCACTTCTCATTTAATGGCTTCACAAGGTAAATGATTTGTGTATCTCAGAAGAGTCTTTCAGATGGCCTTTCAGTTTATTCCAGAGCTTTGTGCATCAGAGTTATTACTCAATTGATTTATTGTTAATGCTGAAGTGAAAACAAGCCTATAAAAGTAAACATGCTTTGGAAATTGTACTTGATTATTGTTTTTGAACATGAAACTGCTTGGATGGTGGGAACACTGATGGGCTCTAAAAGGGTAATTTAATTTTTGTGAGCTCAGCTGAAACAGCTGCTGTTTTTAGGCAACTGCCAGCTTCATTTTCCGGTAGCACGCAGAAAAAAATTTTGTTCTCAGTAATGAGCCAATTCCAATTAGGGTAATTGGAGAATATGTATGGGTAATTAGGGCTCCATTGTTTGTTTATAACATACCAGGGGAGTAAATATTTTATGATAAAATAATGCATGAATCTGCAAGTCACCACTTCATTTAATATTGTTACATCACTGTGTTCCTTCGCTGCTCTGAGTGTAGTTAAGGTAAAATGATTAAAAATTATCTCTGGTGCCTCACTGGATTCTTTTCCCTGCCAGTAAACAGAGGTAAACAGATCCTTCCAATGTAGTCAGTTTCCTGGCAAAATTTAAATGCATACATCATCAGAAAAACTGAGCCCGAAGAATGCCTCTGCTTTTGAGCCTCTGAGCTTGACGATGAGTCTGAATGCAAGGGTGGATACAGGAGAGCTATTATCAACAGGCCTTTGGACCTAGTTCTGCCTTTGATTGGCACTCTGCACCGCTGTAACAGGGCACAGTATTTTGACCCTTCCCATTCTGCATGAGATCACTTTTGGTGCTTTTCTCCAGACTGTGACTTTCATCCCTGATGTTGATGAGGTTGGAGCTGTACTCAGGGGAGGCCTGTCCTGTCTTTTATAGACTATCCCTTATTTGGTGTCTAATATCCTGTGATAAAGACCTATGAAGAAGCAATTTATCAAAAAAGGTGTTTTCAAAACAGCCACTTCTTTAAAGTGCCCCCTCCCCAGCACCCTCGCCGTGCACACGCTCAGGGCCACCAGGCTGTCTGCAGCACAGCCCACCATGTGCACAGAGCAGTGTGCCACAGAAGCAGTGCAGAGACCCACATGGATCCCCACCTGCTCCCCGATGGGGAACTCCTGGATGCTCTTGCCAGCCCACTGGCCGTGCTGCTCATGGCTGCCCTGCAGCAGCTCTTGATGGCCAGTCACCTGGCTGCCTTCCTGCAAGCCACTCCATGTTGCGAGGTGCACACCCCTTCCCCCAGGTCAGACGGCACCTGTGGAGGTACCCCACCAGCGCCGAGTGGTGGGACCGGCTTGTCATGGGGGACTGGGATGACAACCACGGGCTCCAGAATTTCTCAATGATGAAGGGCACATCTCTGAAGCCAGGTCACTGGCTGGCCCCACTCTCTGACACCAGGACACCCAGATGCAGCCCACTGTCCCCGTGGAGAAAAGGTTTGCGATTGCAATCTGGAAGCTGGCCACCCCAGACAGCAACCGGTGGGTCAGGCACCAGCTGTGGGTGGGCAAGACCACCTTCGGGGTTGTTCTCATGGAAGTAAGCCAGCCTGGGCCACACACCCGCCACAGCAAGGGTGGAGGAGCCCCCATAAAGGGACTGGGGGTCCAGGAGCACCCCACCACATGCTCAGGGGCAAGTTGGTCCTCCATCCCATGCAGGTGGCCATGGAGATAAACCGCCTCCTCCTGTGCAAGGTCATCTGCACTGGGGACCTTGATGCTGCCATTGTGGGCTTTGCTGAGCTGGGGTTCCCCAACTGCTTTGGAGCACTGGATGGGACCCACATAGTGATCCGGTCTCTGCAACACAACGCAGGCAGTTACATCAACTGGAAGGGTACCACTCCATGGTATTCCAGGCCCTCATCGACCCTAAAAGGCAGCTCATGGATGTCTTTGCAGGCTGGGCTCACGATGCCCAGATCTTCAGAAACTCATGGCTGGGGTGCAGAATGGAGGCAGGAAACTACATCCCCCCATGGAAGCTCCCAGTCAGGGACACAAGCATGCCCCTGAGCATAGTGGTTGGCGCCGCCTACCCCCTGCACCCATAGCTCATGCAGTCTTACATATGCCACACAGACCCCAGTCAGGACCTGTTCAATGCCCACCTCAACCAGGCTTGCAACACTTAAGCAGGCATTTGGGTGCCTGAAGGGGCACTTCTGGTGCTTCCTGATGCGGCTGAAGGTCAGCCCCCAGAACGAGCCTGCCATCCTGGAGGCATGTTATGCTCTCCACAACATTGTGGAGAGCAAGCAGGAGGTTTTCATACAGCAGTGGGTGGCCAAGGCCATACCCCGCTTTGAGCAGCCGGCCACAGCCCCATGCCACCAGGTGGACCGGGATGGGGTGCAAGTGAGGAATGCCCTCCGGGAGGCCTTTGCCCAAGTGACCCAGTGACCCTCTGCCAGGCAACCTCCACTGCCACCCTCTCCCGCACACCCATCCTTCTCTGCTCCCCCACCATTCACACGGGACACTGGGGTGGTGAGAAAATAAACCCTTTACTGAAACAACAAAGTGACAGCAAAATTCTTCCAAAATAAGTAACTCGACTGGGGACGGGGTTTGATCTATATACAATGGCAACTGGGGACAGGGTCCAGGGTCCCCTGCAGGGCTGGTATGGGGACGGGACCATGCGGAGGTAGTGGCATGGTAGGGGTGCGGCGACCTTGGCCATCTCCGGGTCGACCACGCTGGCCACCAGCCACCACCCAATTTCCAGCCAGGCAGGTGGGGAGAGGTGGGGCAGGAGCAGGGCAGCAAGGGGCAGAACCTGCGGGGGGATGCAGGAAGGGCTGGCAATGGCGCTGGCATGTGGGGGGGATGCAGGAAGGCCTGGTAATGGTGCTGGCATCTAGGCCAGGAGGGTGGTGTTGGCCTGGGTAAGGGCACCAAGGGTGCCTGCAACCCAATCCCAGGCCATCCGCTCCGTCGTCAGCCACTCCCACAGGATCTGATTTCATTGCCACCAGGGAGCTGTCTGAACAACAGCGGCATCCTCCTCCTCCCGGGAGCGGCAGCATATCCTCCCATCGCAGTGCATGTGCCTCAGCATGGGAGGTGCTCTGGCCCCCCCATCCACTGCTGCAAGGCTCCCTGCAATGTCAATGGGGCTGGGCTGGCCACCAGGTGCCACAGCTGTGGAGACGGATGGGAAGAGAGAGGCAACTGTCAATCCCGGAACCTGGCCATGGGAGACCATGCCCCCCATCCCCAGCAGCCAGCCCTCTCCACCCTCCATCTGTTGGCCCTGAGGCCCTGGGGGATCCTGTGTGTAGAGGGGTCTCAGCATGGGTGAGGAATTCTCTGGCCATGACCCCCCCACATTCCCACCCAAGCCATGTGCCCCATGGTGCTGCCCACAAGACTGGGTGCTGATGTCCATGTACGGGCCTCTGCTGGTGATGGGGAATGCCACACCCATGCCCCAGGGTGTCTGAAATGCCCAGGTCCCTCCTGAGGATGCCTTAAGAAGCTCAGGGGAAGCCCAGGTAGAGGTGGCCTGACTGAAGGACCTGGACAGGATGGCGATCACCAACGACCCATTGCTCATTCACTCCCTGTAACTGTCCAGCTCCAGCTCATGCTTCAGGTCATGGTTGGAGGGCACCCTTCATGGTCCCAGTTCTTCCTCTTAGGTTTCCTGAGGTTCCTCCTCCTGGGCCACAGTGTCGAGGGGCTCTTCTGACCCCAAGGAGGTGGTCAAGCTCCTCGTAATAGGGGCAGCTTGAGGGTGCTGCCCCTGAGCAGCCTGCTGTGTCCCTGGCCTTGCAGTAGGCCTGCTGCATCTCTTTTACCTTCGACTGCACTTGCTCCCAGGTACAGGGTGGGGGTGCCCCTGGGAGATGAGGCTGGTGGATAGGCAGATGAATGCTGTGGCATTCTGTTGGTGCCCCATGGCCTGCAGCAGGACCTCCTTGTCCCCCCCACAGGCCAAGGAGGTCCTGCAGCTCTGGCTTTGACCAGGATGGGGCCCTTTTCTTACCACCCTGGCTGGAGTCCTGGGAGCCCTTCTCCAGGGAGATGTTGGCTCCCTGGGGCGCACAGGGCTCCTGGCTGTGGCTGTCTGGGCTGTCTGGCTCTTTTTGGGTGTGCTGAAGTACATGCAGCTGCAGGCTCGTGCTGTCCCTACTGTCAACACTCTCTCAGCTTCCTGCCAGGCGTTTCTGGGTCCCTGGGACTGCAAAAAACAGCCAGATACAGGGAGCACAGCACTCCTCTGGGGCTGGCCAGGACACCTCCATGCTCCAGCTGGCCAGTGCCATGGAGAACCCTCTCTTTCGAAAGAGGGCCCCGCAGAGCAGCTAGACACCTTCTCTTTTGCAATTGTTTTTGAAAGGAGGCTCTCTTCCTAGCACGGGAATGGAACAGCGGTTTCGAACGGCGGCCACATTCTTTCCAAAGTAATTTCAAAGGAGCGCTGTTTGTATGTAGCCGTTCCCTGGGATATTTTCAAATAGTGCCAAGAGCAGTTTCAAAGGCACTTCCTATGTAGCCACAGCCATTGTATTGTCTATACACTTGCAAAGTTATTTTGGAATAACTGTGCTGTGTAGACATACTCATGTAGTCCACGATTCTGTGTCCATGGAACTCAGCCGCTGTCACAGAACTTTGGAAGACCATTTTTCTAGCCCCTTTAGTAGTGAAGAAATCTTTAAAAATGTGGAACCTATCTAAACAATGCAATACTGCCTGCCTGAGTCTGCAGAGAGCCTGGAATAATAGCTTCGAGAGCTGTGAACCTCATTCATCTCAGTGACCTGAGAATTCTGAAACCTCGAAGCAACAGTTCAGACCCTGACACAGATATTTCATAAGTTCATTTTAGCAGAAACTTCAGGCAAGTTTGTGTATTGAACAATCCCATCCTGCCTCCTGGGCCTCCCCTAGTGCCAAAAACCTCAAATGACTCATACCCAGCTGCCAAAACCTACAGCTTCCCCCTGAAAACATAAATGATTCAGTTAGCTCCTGTTAATGCAAACATCTAAGCCATACTGAAAAATGAAAATGTAGGGACAGCACAGAATAAAATTGAAACAAGATTTTTTGCTATTTCATATTAAAATGAGAAATGCAGGGAGCAGTGTACAGATTGTACATATTTTTTCATAATTTTATTTAATAAAATCTTCCATTTTTAGAAGTAGAACTGAAGCTTTTGGACCACAATTAGCTAGCCTAAGCACAGGGATTTATAGGGATCAAAACTGGGTCAGTTGTGGGGAATTAAATTGTGCCCAGCACATTGTAAGAGAGAGGTGCTGTGGGGAGATGGGGACAAAATCAAGTGATAAGCATCAAGAAGGATAGTAGGCATCCTTCAGTCTGCATAGACTATGGATCGCGCCCTTTAAAGTTTCAACTGAGGACTTCATTTACAGCGTCTATGGTGACTATGAAGACCCACACGAGAGTGACAGTCCTTGCTGCATCTCTTGCAGATGTCGTGGGTGTCTGGCAAGTCCTTATTGTGCTTTCTGTGCGCTCGCTTCTCCTCTGCTAGCTGTCTGATCTTCAACTCGCCCTTCTGAAGGCCCTTGTGTAACCCCTGCCTCCATCTGCTGCGGTCATCTGCTAGTTCTTCCCAGTTGTCCAGCTCGATGTCTACCTCTCTGAGGTCTCTCTTGCAGACATCTTTGTAGCGCAACTGGGGGCATCCAGGAGGTCTTTTGCCAGAGGCTAGCTCACCATACAGGATGTCTTTTGGAATCCTTCCATCATTCATCCTGTGGATGTGGCCAAGCCAACGGAGTCGATGCTGCCTGAGGAGGGTGTGCATGGTTGGGATTCCAGCTTGCTCGAGGACGGCGGTGTTGGTCACTCTGTCTTTCCATGATATTCCAAGGATGTGCCTGAGGCAGCGCAAGTGGAAGACGTTCAGCTTCTTTTCCTGGTGGGCATACAGGGTCCAAGTCTCGCTGGCATAAAGGAGGGTGCTGAAGATGCAGGCTCTGTAGACTTGCATTTTGGTGTGAGTGTACAGCTTGTTGTTATTCCACAGTCTCTTGCTGAGTCTGGACAGAGTTGTGGCTGCTTTTCCAGTCCTGCTATTTAGCTCAGTGTCCAATGACAGGGTGTCAGTGATGGTGGACCCGAGGTAAACGAACTCGTGGACAACCTCTAACGTATAGTTGTCAGTGCTGATTGATGGGGATTCAGCAACATCCTGACCGAGTACGTTTGTCTTCTTTATGCTGATGGTAAGCCCAAAGTCCTTGCACGCTTTGGAGAACTGATCCAGCAGTTTTTGAAGCTGGTCTTCTCTGTGAGACACTACAGCAGCATCGTCTGCGAACAGCATGTCTCTGATGAGGACTTCTCACACCTTAGACTTAGCTTTCAGCCTTGCAAGGTTAAACAGTTTCCCATCAGATCTTTTGTGCAGCAAGATGCCCTCTGTTGAAGATCCAAAGGCATGCTTCAGGAGGAGTGCGAAGAAGATCCCAAACAATGTCGGAGCAAGTACGCATCCTTGTTTGACGCCGCTCGTGATTCTGAAAGCATCCGATAATGTGCCGTCATATTGGATGGTTCCTCTCATGTCTTCGTGGAACGACTGGATCATCTTGAGTAACTGTGGAGGACAGCCTATCTTGTGGAGCAGTTTGAACAGACCATCCCTGCTGACCAAGTCAAAGGCCTTGGTCAAGTAGATGAAGGCTAGGTAGAGTGGCTTTCTCTGCTCCCTGAACTTCTCCTGCAGCTGCCTTAGAGAGAAGACCATGTCAACGGCAGAACTCTCTGCACGGAATCTGCACTGTGATTCGGGGTACACCCTCTCAGCAATCTTCTGGAGTCTGCCAAGGATGACGCGAGCGAACAGTTTACCAGTGACGCTTAGGAGGGAGATTCCACGGTAGTTGTTGCAGTCGCTTCTGTCTCCTTTGTTCTTATACAACGTTACAATGTTAGCATTGCGCATATCCTGTGGAATCTCACCATCTTTCCAGCACAGGCACAGTAGCTCATGTAGGGCTTCCAGGAGTGTGTCCGTGGCACATTTGATTACCTCTGGTGGTATACCATCCTGACCAGGGGCCTTTCCTGCTGCAATGCTGTCGATGGCTCTCTTCAGTTCATCCACAGTCGGTTCTTGATCCAGTTCGTCCATTAGTGGTAGGAGCTTGACGGCATCGAGGGCTGCGTCAACCACAACGTTCTCGCGTGAGTACAGCTCAGAGTAGTGCTCAACCCAGCGCTCCATCTGTTTGGCTTTGTCAGCAATGACTTCACCAGATTTGGATTTCAGAGGTGCCATCTTGTTCTGGGTGGGTCCTAATGCCTTCCTCATACCCTCGTACATTCCTCTGAGATTACCAAAGTCGGCACAGGTCTGGATGCTGCTGCATAGCTGGAGCCAGTGGTTGTTGGCACAGCACCTGGCTGTCTGCTGTACTGTTCTTCTGGCCTCTCTAAGTGCTTCCTGGGTACTCTGGCACGGTGAGCGTTTGTACTCCAGGAGTGCAGCGCGCTTCTTTTCAATGACTGGAATCATCTCATCAGAGTTAGCTTCGAACCAGTCGTTCGTGTTTCTAGCTCTTCTTCCAAACACTGACAAGGCCGTGTTGTAAACTGTATCCCTCAGATGTTGCCATCTGGATGTCGCATCGGCACCCCCAAGGCCACTGCGCAGATTTTCCTGGAGGGTCTCTCTGAACTTTTCAGCTTTATCAATGCATCAGGAAGGATGCATCTCTAGAAACAAGACCAGAGCAGAGGACAGTATCACAGAGAAGGCATGGCTCTTCTCCAAATGCTATGTGAGGCCAATCACACTAGGACTTATGAGCATAGGGAACTCAAAAGGCAAAGATGGGTTCCCTGTTCATTTCCTCATTAATTGCCACATCTTAAAGAAAATGTGGATAAACTTGGATATCTAAAACTATTTCCTGAATTAGCATTTCTTGTCTGTAAACTGTAGCAAGTAATTGAGCTGCATTGTGTTTTATTTTCAATGACAAGACAACTGAACGGAGGCATTAAGTGCTTACTATTCCTTTATGGAAAGTAAGATGAAGCAGAGTTACCTGGCATCCAGCCTCTCCTTCATTTACACTCCTCATTAAAGTTTCAGTGGTAATGCCACTTCCAAAAGTAAAGTCTTGCTTAAATAGGCAAGAGATAAAACTAATAATTCTTTAACAGAAAATTTTAAATGAACAAGACACGAGAAGTCATTCTCCCACTCTACTCTGTGCTGGTTAGGCCTCAGCTGGAGTATTGTGTCCAGTTCTGGGCACCGCAGTTCAGGAAGGATGTGGAGAAATTGGAGAGGGTCCAGAGGAGAGCAACGAGAATGATCAAAGGTCTAGAGAACATGACCTATGAAGAAAGGCTGAAAGAATTGGGCTTGTTTAATTTGGAAAAGAGAAGATTGAGTGGGGACATGATAGCAGTTTTCAGGTATCTAAAAGGGTGTCATAAGGCAGAGGGAGGGAACTTGTTCTTCCTTGCCTCTGAGGATAGAACAAGAGGCAATGGACTTAAATTGCATCAGGGGAGGTTTAGGTTGGACATTGGGAAAAAGTTCCTAACTGTCAGGGTGATCAAACACTGGAACGAATTGCCGAGGGAGGTGGTATAATCTCCATCACGGGAGATATTTAAGAAGAGGTTAGATAGATGGCTTTCAGGAATGGTCTAGACAGTGCTTTGCCCTGCCATGAGGGCAGGGGGCTGGACTCGATGGCCTCTCGAGGTCCCTTCCAGTCCTACTCTTCTATGATTCTATGATTCTATGATTTAAATACACTACTTAAAAACTTATTCCGTGAAGGTAAATCCATCCAATCTAATGACATTTCACTTTCTTGAGCTTGTCCTAATTTTTAACTGCCTAAATGAAGGAAGAAAACAGATCAATCCATGCAGTTTCAGAGAAAACTAGAGTTATTTTTAGTTTGCACTTTGAGGCAAGAAGTCTCCAACCACAGTTCACTCAAAGATAGCACTTGTAATAAGGCGTTATGGAATCTCATCTCAATTGGGTTTTGATTTTAATCTGACGATAGTTCATATTTGATCAAGAATAGGAATAATGATCAAATTAAACTTCTGAAAAATACTGTCTTTGCATCTTTAAAACAATTGGCAATTGGACAGCTCCTTAAATGCTTACACTAAACATGCAAAATGAAGCTAATAGTAGCATGAAAAGATATCTTCAAAACACAGGCAATCACCTTGCAGGTGGGGGAATTAGAAGGATGGATATTTTCAAAAGAAAAAAAAATTGCACCAGGAATATGGGGAAAAGAGGGACCCAAATAGTTATCCAAAGCAGTGTAATCTGGAATCGATTTAGGAAACAGAAGATAATTGCTATGTAAGAGATGAGCTCCTCAAAGTTCATACTTATGATAATACCTTTGGGGAAGAGGATTGCACGTGAGTAAATCAAAATACTCTGAAACATGTAACATAGCAGTCAAGACATGGGCAACAAAGGCAGTTACAGCTGCCTCTGGGCCTGCTTGTTTCCTACTCAATCGCTGTACTCAGAGCAAGACGAGAGTGGGCAGGGGGGAGCAAAGGTGGCTTTGAGGTGGATTTTCTTTAGTTTTAAATCATGACTTAAAAATAAAGAAAAAAATAGCAAAAAGAGAGCACATACACAAAAGAAAAACAACTCCATAGCAAAAAGCAAATACCAGGCTCTACCTTCTGGCTCTAAGTTTTATACCTTTCCAATACAACGGTGCATTCGTTTGTTTTCCTGTGGCCATGTTACTCAAAGCAAACTTCGAGCTTAAGAACGTCAGAGTTGTAATCCAACCTTAGGATATGCCAGCAAGAGTCCAATTCTCCAGACTAACTTCTCTTTTGCAGCAAGTCCTCTTCAGTGTGACCTTAGGATTTGTTTTACAGCCCCAGAATAATCATTCTTTATTCTACGAGTCTTAAAAATCATCCCATTCCTTTCCTTTGGAGAAGTCGGGTCCATCGATCTAAATGTCACAACAAGTAGTTGAGAGAACTGGATGAATGGTATACTGAGGCTAGCCTATTTGGCAGAGTAGTGCAGTAACAGAGGAGGACTTTATATAGCAAGGTGGTGAGAAATCCACTGCTCACATCCACAGTCACACACAAATTTCTGTTTCCATAGATATATCAGATATTCAAGGAATGTTGTATTTTCTACATTTTCAATTGTTTGCATTGTACCACTCGACTTACATTTTTGTATCTATTGTTTCCCAGAGGATTCAGACTCAAGTTCATGGGTGAGTTTCCCAAACGGAAGGTGAACTTTCCCTGTCTCTCGCAGCCCTAAAGTTTATTGCTCTTCATTTCTGACTAGCTCATTAGTTTAAATGAAACAGTTTTTGCTCCTTCCTATTACATCCTTTTAGCATCCTTCCAGATCACTTAAAACAATTCAGATGTTTAAATGGATTCTTTGAAGCATCATTTCATTAATTCACAATTACACATAAGATGTTTCTTGAAATTGTTTAGATAACTATTATAAGCATAGTTTTTACAATAGATGCACTTGAGTAATTGTATCCTCTATCATAGACAACAGCACAACTGACTCTTCTGCCTCTTTCTCAAGGGGTTTTATAATAAACCTAATTTCCCAGGAAGTAATATGTTTCTTCTGCTGCCTACCCCATAGGTGGACGATAATTTTGACTAAGGGGCCACACCCCAAATTTTGGTACTAGTTGTGGGCAGGGTCTGGGACCCCCGGAAGGGTAGGGGGCTTGGGCAGAAGGGGTGGGGTTGGGGCTAGGGCTACAGACAGAGACAGAGTGAACGTGAAAGTGAAACACATTCTGCATGAGAGCCAGACTTTGTGAAACAAATTGAGTATGTGCTGCAGTGTATATGTGACAGTGATATTGTGTGGGTGGCACAGACTGGGTGTGTGCTCACTGGTGAGAGAAGTCACGCTCTGTCTCTTTAAGGGAAATCTGTCCTGCTCTGCTGTCTCCCTGCTCTGCACTCCTGAGTGAGTCACTCAGCCATGCTTCAGTTTGCAGCAGCTCCCCTGTGCATCTCCGTCTCCCCAGTCCCTGCTCTGCAGGGATGGGGTACAGGGGCAGGGGAACACCTTGACTTCAGCACTACCCTCTCCCGCTGTCTCCCTGCCTAGCACAGCTAGCAGGAGACTTCTAGGAGCAGCTAGGCTGCAGGCAGAACAAGATGTGGAGTGGGGCAGCAGAACCTGCTGCTGACTGTAAGTACACAGGCTCTGCTAATCAGCTGGGTGGGCCATAATGAAATGCTTGGCAGGCCAGATCCCACCACCAGGGCTGACTTTGACCATCTCTGCTCTACCAGGTGATCACAATTCCCACCAGGTGATTTGTTCCTTTGTTACCAACCTAGCTGTGGGAATGGGTTTCCCCAGGCAGTAACCAGCGTTTCCATATAAATGAAAAGTCAACAAGGTGTAGTGATCCTCCATTCATAGATCTTGGCTTGGTGCAAGAATTTTTCCTGACACAACATGAGCTAAACACAGAGGACAGAGAGGCAAGCTGATGGTATTAAGACTACTATGCTATCAAAATGAGCTTCAAAAAAACAAGGTGGTGTTCACAGATAGATGCATGCAGATATCTACTAGTCTGTCACCTCACTGAAGTCAACGGAAAGACTCAAGTTGATTTAAAATGTGTTTTGGATCAAGCCCTTCATGGGTGGTGTGAAGAGGAAAGCTATATCTGTACCATTTTACACTAGAGTAGCTTCCATCAGAGGATCTTCTGGTGATTTATAAACATTTGCTCTTACAATTTGCCTCTTAGGCACTTGCCCTCATAATGCAGATGAGGAATCTGAATTACTGTAAAGATTCAGTTAAAACTTTTAAATGTAGGTCACTAAAGTTTGGTATCCAAATCTCACTGTCCTGGTTTTTGAATGGTGTTGAGTGAGCATGCACAGCTTCCATTGACCATAATCAGTCTTTCTGAGAACTCGTTTATTAATATTTAAGGTTCCTAATTAAGGCCAAGATTTTCCAACTCAAGTGACATGCCGTGCTTGCACAAATTCTACAGCAAACAAAAAGTCCTGTGCTGTGACTGCTGGACCACCCTGCCCCAGCCTAGAGTTCTGCAAATGTGGACAGCAAAGGGTAAGCAGGATGGAGAAAAGGGGCAAAATAGATGAGGGCCTGAAGGAAGACAAATGAATAAGGAAAGTTCTCTTTTGTGAAGAACAAGGGCAGCAACCTTTCTGAGGTTCATTATGGAAAACTATTGGGGCATGTAACACAGTGCAGACTCGCTACCACAGCGCCTCCTGCTGGCCATTCTGCACATTAGTTCTGTTCAATCCATTGAGCATGCCGCCTTCTGGTAATGTCTCTGCTGTCGCCCCTCTGTTGTCTCCTTGTTCTCCTGGATCTGGACTCCTGTTGCTCCTGACCATAGTGTACCCTTTTGGACACAGCCTTGCAGCATACTCCAGATGTGTCCCACTCAGTCCTCTTCCCCCTTGGGGAAGATCGGTGGTCTTTGGCCTTGCCGCTTGCCTGAGTGGCAAACTGCAGTACCAGTGTAGCCATACTTGTCGGGGCACATTGCAGTTCATGAACTGGCCACTCCTCTCTGTGCCAACTGTGGCACCGGGGAGACCCAGGCCCACCCGTTACTCTGGGTCCCAAACCAGGGAACCCTGGCAGCAGCCACATACTGTCATCTTCCACCTTTTCTGTATGGTCTGCTTGTCTCTCTGGACCACTTCTCCAGAGCCCAAGCACAGGGGTGGGGAACTGGCTTGCCTGGGTCTGAGTCCCATCCCCTTCATCCATCAGACAGTAGGTGAGAGGTGTGGAGCCCTGAGCCTCATAGGCCAGAGTCAGGAAAGTCATGGCAGGAAGTAGCCACACCACCACTGCCACTCCTCACGCTCACCCTGCTGAGGGCATGTCAGCAAAACGCTATCTGAAAAGAGGCTTCCCTCCCGCCCCTCCCCCCACCACCTCCACCACTCTGGCCAGAATTCCAGCCAATCAGAGCAGTGCAGGAGAGAAAAGCCTGTCCCGGGATCTCTTCTCTTGCTGCCATTCGCCCAGCCAGGGGAGGGCATAGCAACCTACAGAGGTAAGAACCCCCCACACCCAATCTGCTCCTGCACCCTCCACCTAATCGAACTCCCCCCTTTCTGCTCCTGCACCTCCTTCCCACCCAGACCTCTCTATCGTCACCCTCAGCCTGTTCCTGTACTCGACCTCCCACCCAGACCCTCAGCCCACTCCTGCATCCTCCCTCTTGCCCAGACCCCTCACCTCCAGCCCACTGCTGAACCCACCCCCACACCTGCCTCCAGCCCACATATGCACCTTACCCCCCCAGAACCCCCAAAGCCAGCCCATTCCTGTACCCTTCCTTCCACTTAGACTGCCCACCCTTCACCTGTTCCTGTACTCTCCCTCCCACCCAGCCCCAAAACACCCACCCCAGCCCACTCAAACACCCTCCCCCAGGCCCCATATCTGCTCCCCAGCAGCCCTGCCCACATACTGAATCCACCGTTTTCAGCCCCACTCTGGGCCCTCAGAAGAGTTAGTTTGGCTTGGGGGAAGCCCTGAACCTCATTACCCACTTCTCTACCTCCCTGTCACTGGTGCTAGAGTGGGAGGTAAGTGAGGTATCTCAGTCAGGAGCCACAACAGTGAGAGGGTTTCTTTTTGGCTTCTCATTTTACTTGGCCCCTATGACCCAAAGAAGGTTCCTCGGCCCTACCCTAGCACATCCTCTGCCCCTGTATCATGGTCCCATTCTGGCACCCAACCTAGAGCTGACCCTGTCCAGCACTGCTCTGTTCATGGTGCTGTCCTCAGGCAAACAATCTTTCTCCCTTATCCTCCATGGAGAAACTGATCTCTTCTCTGCTGAGCAAGCCTTCATATATGGGCTTCTGCAAAAAGTCACCTCCTGATTGGCTCCCTAGTAAACTCTTTTCTCATTGGTCAGCCTGCACAGTGTCTCTAAGGCTGCTTTCACCACTCCACGCTATACAATTATTAGTGTCATAATTGCTTCTCTTGCTGCAATTAAATTGTCAAATGTGCAGTGCTTTTCAGTGCTGTCTCTAGAGTACTTTTGTTGTTTCTGTCTACTGTGAGACCCTGTCTTTGTATTTTTGAACATGTCACAATGATAAGGATATCAATTTGAGAAGCAGTAACTATAATGAAGGCAAACTAAGTACATAAAAATCTACCTCTTTTAAAAAATCCTTGACCTGCTAAGCTTTAAAATATGAGTTGTTGCAATTAAAGTACAACATAGTAATCTGCCGTTATAAAGGCCAGGTCAGGTTGTGCCACCTGTTTAAATGGAACTGATGTATAGTACTGGCTACCTGACAGGACAGGGGAGGGAAGAAGGAGGAAGACAATGCCATTTTTGATTCTTCTTTTTACACTAATTTAGGGCTCTCAAAATTGACTTTGCATTCACTTCAGCTGTTCTTCACCAATTTCCTGCATATGACTAAAGTAACCAGTCTGGCTGAAAAGACAAAGACATTAAAGTTTGAATTAGAAAACCTGGGAGATTAAGCAAAAGCCACACAATTAAATGTTCTTTACTCATGAAAGTAAGAAAGGGGCCACCACATTCTACAATTGCCTGGATGTAATGTTTTAACACATCATGGAAATGTTGTCGAGGCAGGGGAAATAGATCATTTTTATCCATTGACTTCTAATCACTCATCACAGCTTGTATCGATGATGCATGCTGGCTACTCACTATTGCCAAGAGTAGCAAAGACCTTAGATGGCAATTACTGTCAGATGAAAACCAAGTACCCAAGGTAGCAGGGAGCATTTTTTTTTAGTGGCAAAGCACATACATACATTTCTGCAAAATATAGCTCATCATGTTTATGGCTTTTTATATGAGTACAAAAGGCCGGAGCAAGAAGGCACACACACAATATAAGGTGGTGTGCCAACCTAATTAATGTAGTCATTTGTCTTTGAAATATTATTTGTCACTTGATGTCAGACTCTTACAAAATATGAAGACTATAATATACCAGAGTGTGCTATTAAAAAGTACAGTACTCTGGAGACATTTAATAGAACCTGAGAAATCAGCAGTGAGAAGGACCTATTACATCATCCTATTCACTTCCCTATCAGTGACGGATTGCCCAATACATTATTTATTTTAGATTACTGTCCAGTCTAGTTCAATGTATCTTAAATGATGGGCTTTTGGAAAATGGCTGCCTAGATTAATAGATCTCTTTGTTAGAAAGATTTCCCTGGTAATTATTCTAAACTTCCCTTTTCTTAATATAATACTGTCATGCCTCACTGTACCTCTGTGCAGTAGCCAACATTAATAACTTTCCCTCCCGGGTGTTTAGACCCTCCAAGTACTTGCACAACCTTATGCTTCTCTTCTACTATGTACCAAACCCACCCCAGCAAATGCACACTCTACTTTTAACTATACATTTTAGGCATATATTTAGCCCTTTTAAGCTCTTCATAATTAAGTCTCTCCATCTCCCTTGTCGTTTAGTTGCCCTCCCCTGAAATCCCTCTAATTATGTCTTTCTGGCAATGAAGTACCCAGAATTGAATGCAATACCCACGGTAAAGTCTCTTCAGAGCTCTGTAGACAGTGTATTCTGCCTTGGCCCTAGATGCATTATTGTACACAGCACAAAATTGATTGGCCCAGTCTGCTGCTGTCTCACATTTCAAACTCGTGTCTACTATGCTTCCGTATATCTTGAGCTTTCTTTTGTTCTCAGTGCTTTCCAGGGAAAAAACTCTACAGTAATGCTCCCATGTCCATATTTAGATTCTTTTGTAAATGATCTAATTTTCAAAAGTTTTAAGATCCTGTTGAAGTCAAAGCTCAGCCCACTAAATCTGTCATGTTCCTTTCAAGCATACCGCTATTGCCTGTGATTCTTTTGCCATCTGAGAGCCTAATTTTCCACTGCTTTGCACCTTGTAGCAATTTAGCACTGTGCAAAAGGCTTCTGTCTGTGTCAGACCAGGCTGCTGGAGGCACCACCCAGAGGTAAAAGTGGGCCAGTATGGGCTGCTACAGCATACTGGTAAGAAGCAGTCACTGGTACCAGCCATGGTCAAAACATGTTTACAAACCTACTGCCCCTTTTGCTCCCTCCCACCTTTGGCAGCCCTGCCAGACCATACTAGCAGAGCCACTGCCCAGGGGCAACCAAAAGAGGGTGCTATGCTAGGGGCCTGGCAAATCAAAAGGCCACAGGGCTCCCAGCCACCTCTTCTGCAGTAGCAGTGGCTGGTGCTCTGGACCCTTCAAATCACCACTGGAGCCACTGGGGCTCCTGGCCACTGGCTGGGGTGGCCATGAACAGCTAGCTGGTGGAGTCTGCTCTTCTAGCCCTGCCCCTTCAGGCATATGTACTTTGGCACATCTTTGTAAGGGGACTGCCGTATGAGGTACACACATAGGGAAAGAGAACAGCATGTGAGCTCGGCTTCAAAAAGTGACAACTGGCCTAGGAACAGAGTACTTCATTCCCTTGTGGAGAACTGAAGCATTAATAGAAACTTTTGTTTACTTTACCTCATAGGATATGACAAGGCTGTTCACTTTTGCCATTACTTTTTACATGCCATGAGCAACCGAGCCTGGTACGAGGTGAATAGACATAGGTGTACCACGGCAGCCTCTAAAAGCATTGGATTGACCCAAAGAGATTGTCCTTCTCCCAGCAGGCAATGAACCTCTGCAGGCTCAAGTTGTGCAGTTGACCTTGGACAACCAGGAGCAAGCAGGGCAGCTCATCACTGAGAATACCACCCCTGAGAAACAGAATGCAGTGCCTTGACCTGAACAGGGGCCTGCAGTGCCCTTGCTCCAGCTGTTTGATGGGAGCTGCTGCAGTTGCTGGGGCTTCATGCAACAAAACTACCTTCTGTTTCTCGTACTTTCCCAAATCTGTGCCTCTGACCAGGCCAAGGTGACTCTGGTAACCAACCTGCTCAGAGGAGACACATTAGACTGAGCCTCCCCCTTGCTAGAAGGCTGTGTCAGGGACTGGGCTATATTTGTCCAATCAATGCCAACCATCTTCCGTGACTTGCAGCGAGCATGAAAAGCCAAGACCAAACTGAGGGGAGTCTGGCAGGGGTGAGCACAGTGGCCTCCCAGGCAGTGCACTTCTATCATCTCACAGCAGATAGGAGTGGAATGAAGCAGCATGGCTGTACCAGTTCTGAGGGTTGCCTGCATTGAAACACCCACTGGGGCAACTGCTGAACTTTCCCCTCAGTAACGTGACTTCACTTACGTCTTTAAGAAGAAGAATGCAGAAAACATCCTCCTAAGTCAGGATTACACCTACGTCACAACTCTTTACCAGAGTGAAGATACCATCTGGAGGTATACACACAGTGCCAGAGCCTGAACTTCTGGCATTGCAAGACTGTCCCCAGGAAATCCGGACATGGGGGTTCACCCACAAATCAACATCACCAGTTGATGCCTAGGTCAATTTTTAGAACAAAGAAGGATAGTGGCCTCTGCCTCAATGTCAATTACCAAGCCCTTTATCAGACAACAATCCAGAACCATTACTAACGTCTGAGTTGCTGGACCACATGGGGCTCCTTGCAGAGTAACAAAACTGGATCTCCAGGGGGCTTACAATCTCACCTGTAACACAGAGGGGGATGAATGGAAGGCTGCCTGTCAGATTTGTTATGGACACTTGGAATATTTAGTTATGCCTTTTGGGATGACTAATGCCCCAGCAATGTTCCAGCATTTCATTAATTATGTGCTGTGAGACCTACTGGACGAGTTTGTGGCAGCATCTTTAGCTTTTATATTGATCTTCTCAGATGATGTGGACCAACACACCACTCACATCTCCACAGTGCTGAGGGAGTTGTATGAATACCACATAACTACCTGAACATGATCTCCACACTGAAGTAGGTAAGTGCACATTTTGTCAGACCTCAGCCAAGATTCTGGATTTCATCTTGTACCCAGAAGCCAAGATAGAACTATGCAAGATCCAATCTGTCCACAAATGGGCAGCTCCATACAGTGTACATAATCCACATTTTTAAGGCTTTGAAAAATTCTACTGGAAGTTCATTTCATTTTTTTTCTAAAGCCCACCCCCTTACTTCTCTGTTCTGGAAAAACAGCTAGTTGGTCCAGAGAAGAGCAACTAGAATGATAAAAGGTCTGGAGAACATGACTTATGAAGAAAGGCTGAAAGAATTGGGCTTGTTTAGCTTGGAAAAAAGAAGATTGAGGGGGGACATGATAGCGGTTTTCAGATATCTTAAAGGGTGTCATGAGGAGGAGGGAGAAAACTTGTTCTTCTTGGCCTCTGAGGAGAGAACAAGAGGCAATGGACTTAAACTGCAGCAAGGGAAGTTTAGGTTGGACATTAGGAAAAAGTTCCTAACTGTCAGGGCGGTCAAGTACTGGAATAAGTTGCCAAGGGAGGTTGTGGAATCTCCCTTGCTGGAGATATTTAAGAACAGATTAGATAGATGTCTATCAGGGATGGTGTAGATAGTCGTCAGTCCTGCCGTCGGGGCAGGGGATTGGACTCAATGGCCTCTCGAGGCCCCTTCCGCTCCTAGTGTTCTATGATTCTATGATTCTATGATTCTGTTGGTTGCCTGAAAGTCTTGGCATGCATTTGAGCAAATGAAGCATGCCTTCATCTCTACCTCATTACTTGCCCACCCCAATATGGAACAAACTTTCAATGTGGAAGCTGACGTCTCTAGCATGGTGATCAGAGTTTTCCTCTCCCAAAGACATAGACCAGTCCACACATTGCATCCCTTAGCCTACTGTTCAAGGAAGCTTAGACCTGCTGAGCAAAACTAGGAAATCGTACGCAAGGAGCTCCTTGCAAATAAGACTGGCTTTTCAGAGTGGTGACTACTTCAAAGGGACTCCATCCACTCCAAGTGTTTACATACCACAAGAACCTGGAGTACCTGCTCAGGGCCAAGTCCCTGAACCAACAACAGCTCCAATGGGCCTTATTATTTTTCTCCCACTTCATGTTTACCTTGACACTATTACTTTGACACTAGGAACAGCAAGGCTGATGCCTTCTCCCAAAGATATGGCTCTGCCTCACAGGGCCTCAGTCTGTTCTCATGCCCTTCATTTTTCTTAATGCAACTTGCCACCAAAACCTGCTCACACTCATGCACTTTGCCTCTGTTTCTGGAATTCCACACTACAGTTCACAATGGCCAACTCAAGAACCACACTAGACCCCTGTGCAGTGTGGGGCAGGAGGGGAGGTATCATGTTTCTGAGTGTCTGCAGCTGTGTTCTCCCAGGACATGCAAGTCTGGAAATTCTTCAAATGTGCCACGATAGCACCTTGGTAGGACACCTAAGGCTAAATGAAACCCTATGATTAATGTCCTCTTCCTCTGGCACCCCATGATAAAGACCTTTGTAGCTTCCTGACAGGTGTATGACCAAACCAAGATGTCTCACCAGAAATCCTGTGGTATCCTCCAACTTCAGAACACCCCATCTCCGTCCTGAGAGATCATTTCCATGGACTTTGTGATAGAACTAACTGAAATCCAGTGGTTTCATAATCATCCTGACACTGATAAACTGCTTTTCTATGAAGCCACACTTTATGCCATGCACAAATTTATCCTCTGCTGAGGAAACCTCCCAACTCTGGATAAACAAAGTAGTCAGTCTTCACGACCTCCTGGATGACATCACCTCTAACTGGGGATCACAGTTTATTGTGCACTTCTGGCACATGGCCATGGGCTCGCTTCTGCCTACCATCCTCAATCAAATAGCCACATGGAAAGAATCAGCTAGATCCATGAATAATACTTATGATGCTACATCAACCATCAGTAGAATGATTGGTCTTCACTTTTACCACATGCAGAGTTCTCATATAATAATGCAGACCATGTAGCCACAGACCATACCCCTTCTTTATTGCCCTTGATTTCACCTACAGCTCTGCCCATCCTTCTGCAACCCCTCTAGTAGTAGGTAGCCCGTCGTGTCCGACAATGACGTCTTGAGCTTGCACAGGCTCATCGGTTGTAGACTCGCATGTGGCTGAGGAGTCCAAGCTTTGAATGGCATGGGCGTTCACAATGGGGACAAGGAAATTGTCCTGGCTCTGTTGGTGTGGCTGCTGCTGTTGCTTTCTTCCTCTCACAAGCATCAATGTGGCGTACATGTCGCTGCTCTTCAAAGTTGTCATACACATGTCTTACGAGAGCACACCAGCCTGTTCAGTCTTTTGCAACCCCTCTATCTTTGACTTAACACAACATATCAATCACATCCAAGAGGCAGTGAAGGGCCACCCTAAAAGGCAAAAGGAGAATTACAAAAGGCATAAGGGCAGACATAAACAAGGTTCTGCCTACCCAGAAGACAAATGTATGGCTTCGAACAGAACACCACCGTGCAAACAAGCCTTCCCAGAAACTAGACTGGTAGTTCCTTGGCCCAGACTGCTTTTGGCAACTAATCACCTTCAAGCTGTCCCTGACTTCCTTGTAGTGTATGTAAACAGCAAAGTTATTTCAGAATAACAGCTGCCATTCTGAAATAACTTTGTCAGCATCTACACAACTCAACTGCTGTTTCAGAATAATTTGGAAATAGTGGATGCCTTATTTTGAATTTTGGTAACCCTCATCGTATGAGGAACAGGTCCTATTTCAAAACAGATATTTCAGAACAGGGGCTGTGTAGACAGGGAATATGGGCTATTTCAAAATAAGCGATGGTGTGTTCAAGGACTCTATTGCAAAAAAGGCTCCATTGTGTCTGGATGCTGTATTTCAAAACGACTGAGCTCTATTTTGAAGCGCATTTTATGTGTAGATGTGCTATTTCAGAATAAGCAATTCAGGACAATCTCTTCCGGAATAGCTTATTTCAAAACAATGCTTCTGTGTAAACATAGCCTTGGAGTCCACAGTTTGCATGTCTCACATTTAAGACCTTGCACTGCAAGCACATTTTCCCCAGAAAGCCCAATCACCATCCTCACCAGTAGGAAGAAGGTTCAGAAGGAAAACATTGTTCATGAAGTCCTAGACTCTAAGATCAAACCAGGTAAATCATGGTACCTAACTGATTGGGAAGGACATGGCCCAGAGGGACACATTTGTGAGTTACTGAAAAATGTTGATGCTGTTGCCTTGGTTTAAGCCTTCCATAGTAGCCATCCTGAGGAAACGTAAACTGACATTTTCTAAAGGACACTTGTCAGGGGTGGAATAACCTCATGAACCACAGATCTTGAATCTGAAGCCACAGGGTTTATAGGACTATCTACATTCCAGTCCTTCATATGGCAACTTGCTGAGGCTTGTTTCCCTTGGGCCCGCAATACTCAGCCCCAGCTTGTTACCAGGTACGCCCGTTACTCTGGGATATGCGCATGTATTTAGGGTTACAGGAGGGAGAGGTGAATAATTCTATCAGTGTACTGCTTGTACTCCTAAGGAGCTTTACTTCTCCCTTCTGCCAGTTCTCTCCCAATGGAGCTCTTCTGCCCCACCCAGGGCCACAGGACACACACACACACAGAGCACCAGAGCTCATCTGAGAGGACCTGTTAATCAGCACTTACAAGCTGACACCTTAGATGCCCCTGTACTCGGTGGGCTGGGTTGCTGGCCCTTATGTGCCCTTGGACTCACTCGCAGCTGCCACCCTCATAGGCCTCCCCAGTTCAGTTCCCCTTCCCCAGTCCCCACTTTCACAGCACAGCCATTCTGCTAGTAACCTGGTGGGCAAACCCCACAGGACTTCTGGGCACCACAGAGATCTTTTAGTTTAGGTACAAGAAAGGCTGCTGCAGAGTGAATGGGGAAGCCAAAACAACACCCCTGAGGAAGAGTGAGCCAAAGAAGAAAAAGAGAGAGACGCAACCAGTTTAACAATGAATGTTATTTATTTGTGGGTAGTGAATAGATATTTAACAATTACAATAGTAAATATACTGATTACAAATGTTAGGGCTAGCAAACCATAGAGCTAATTACATAGACAAGGTTAGGAGGCTATGCCCAGCAGGGGAGAGAGAGAGAGAGAGAGATCTCACCACTCCATGGAGATTGCAGTGATCGGGGGTCCCAGATGGTGAAGGTAGCCGGGGATCCAGAGGCCAGGAGACAAGCAGAGCCCCCAGCACAATCAGGCAGGACATGATAAGGTCTCAATGGAACTGATGTAGAGTTTACACCCAGGCATCAGAACAGTTTCTTAAGCAAGAAGCGGGTCTTTGCCCACAAAAGCTTATGCTCTAAAATATCTGTTAGTCTATAAGGTACCACAGGACTTCTTGTTGTTTTTGAAGATACAGACTAACTCAGCTACCTCTCTGGTACTAAGCATGGGTAGGTGTTTTTGTAGAGACAGGACAATGGTTCAAGAAGAACACTGGGTTTGATTATGGGTAAACAGAAGCAAGGCATTGGATACAGGTCATGCCTGGCTATGGGTGATGTTACTTGAACCAGCTCACAATGCAACTAGGCAGTTTCAGTGTTTTGAGTATCAATAGGATCCATTACTAGAACTGGTCTGATAATGACTAATTTGGATGTGAGCAGGCCCGGCTTCATTAGCATCTGGACCAGAGATTTCCCATCTGCTTCTCTGCTTTTAGTATCCCATAGTTCAGTGAGGTTCCTGCTTTGGAAGACCTGTTCTCCATTCATTATGGTAATGGAGAGGTCTTCCTGTTCCATCCTCAATGCAGATGAGGCATGGGGTGTTTCCTTAATCCAATCACCCATGTTGGTAAGGTTTAGGTGTGTCCATCCCTGCCAATTTCAGTGCTTTGTCTTTGTTTCAAGCAGAGGCCTGGGAGTAGGGGATTTGTTTTCCATGAGTGTCACTCACTGACTCCCCAAGAGCACAGGGCTAACAGGTGGCCATGCTCTGGTTCCCCAGAAGCAGAGCTGGTAAGTAACAAGCTTGAAGCCCCACCCCTGCAGTCTTTCTGGAGTTCCAGAACAAGTGATGAGCAAGTTGATACTACTTAAGCCAGCAGGAACAGGAAGCTGTCCTAATAACTGGGCTTCTTATGTATCTTGAGGTTCTTACTTCTCCAGTTTCATTTCCTGGTATACAGATCCAGTGTGACTCCTGGTACCTGACTTGTGGCTCCTGACCTCCAGTTTGTCTTCCACTTCTGTCCTATTGGTACCCTGTCCAGTTGATTCCTGACTCAAGGCTGCAGATTGTGGTTTTTACTACATGACAGCCCACAACCCAGATGTGACAGCAGATTTGTTTGAAAATGGCCAAATTCATCCACGTAACCTCACTGACACCAGAGGATGTAAAGCTGGTAGGCCTTTGGCCCATTATGCCCAAGTATTTTCCATTACGAGAACAGAGTGAAGAGGAAATTAAGTAAGAATAACAAAAGGTCACATTTAAAAATTAATATACCACATAATATGCTAAGACAAATGATTCAGGAAGAGGAAGGAGAGAGAGCCACAAACTTAAAATAGTGCATTTGCCCACAGTTCTGATAGGTTTACTGTAAACCAAAGCTCTCTAAAAAGTCAGCCACAGCGAAGAGCATCTGCCAGCAGAAGAGGGTTTTGCACAGCACCTGAGGGCTTAGTTAAGTGCAACTTCTCTATTGGCTCACCTCATAACAGAACCTAGCTGCACTGTGTTTTTTGAGTCTCAGGCCAGTAATGTGTACTAATGCTTATGCAGACATATTTTAGCCATCTCCATGGACACTCTTGACCTGGCAGCAGTGAGACTAGTACAGATCCACTACACGTGTGAAGAGATAAGATGCTATAATCCAGTGAGTACAAATTGCCTATTCCAAAGGATTGGTACCACCTCCTTAGTGCTAGAGCGAGTCATCTGCCGGTTTTTGTTCATGAGGGTTATAATCCCAACAGCTGAGTTTGCCGCAGGTATTTTAGCAAAATAACAACAGCATTTTTCAAGACAGAAATGCAATGCTAATGAGTGTGCAGACACACGCACATATCCCTTTGCAAATGCTACACACTCGAAGCACTCTAATCTCTGAGAGCTAAAAAGAGTCACGTTCATCAACACACTAATAATAAAGGGCTTTCCTGTCAAGAGAAAGCTAAAGCACATTGCTTTAGAGATTATATTTTTGTCTGAAAATCATTTCAAAAATTATGTATGCAAAATCATTTGTTACTAAGGTGCCAGTGCCATTCCAGATATTTGTTTATAGAGTGACATGAGAGGACAGTGATTTACTATTGCAAACTGCACTCTGCCACCCCGGATTCTCTTATCATTTGAAAAATTGCATGCGTTCAGGGACAAGGAACGCATCGAACATTGTCTTTGGGCTCTTCACACAAAGCTGCTGTAAAACATCATGTTCCCTTCAGTACTGGATGCACTCAGTTGCTGCAGTGAAGCAAATATAAATTATTTTCCTGTATATTCCCCAAGTGGAGTTTCAAAACATTTGGATGTTTAAATGAATCTAAAAGCAAGTTGAAAGCTGAGAATATGAAAAAAAAATCATTTTCAAGTTACCTGAAAGAGAATGTTTTGTCATCTCCACATAACAGATTGCTTGGGGCGCTATAATTTGCATCATGAACACAGTCTAAAGGCACCACTTAATCCCTGAGCACAGAGTCAGAATTCTACTGATGTTAGATGGCACTGAGCTTGGGGCATCAGTCCACACATCATGGGGAGCATCATTGCTGGAGTATTAGCCTCATAAGTAAAGAACATAAAGAAGAGCTTTACTTGGAAAAACAAAACTTTGAAGCCTCTGCTGCCTTTATCCAACTACTTTGCCAGTACATTAACCAAGGTAAGCAGAAGCCTAATAAATAATTCTGTAATGCTATTACAGCACCATCAGATTTTTCAGGAAGTAGGTACAGGAAATGCAGGAAGGAGGTACAGTTGGCTTGATTCACACTGGTAGGCCGACTATACATCCTCTTGCTCCCACAGAAGTAGCTGTGGCAGCAGACAAGACAGAGCTGTAACATCACTCCCCTCTCCTTCTTGTTTCCTTCGAGGAAGACAGCTTTAAAAAGATTCTTGACACAAGCTCCGGCGTATCCTGGCACTGTCCCCTGCCCAGACAGGACTGCTTCTTGTTAGGCTACCTCAGCCAGATCCAAGGTCCCAGCTGTAGCAGGAGTTGTGAGTAGTTTATTCGTATTTCCACTCTGGATAGACCATCTACTACCAGATTCACCGTGTCACCAATGGGATCCATCTTACTGGGTTGTAGGTCAAACTGTATTAGCTGCTGGTGGTGCTCTGGAAAAGGCCGGAGGCTGTAGTGGAAAACAGTAGACAATTGGGATCTTTCAAATGGCATCTGTTAGTTTATATGGGAGGCTCATTAAAACCGAGAACTGAATGTTCTGCTCTTTCTTTGGTACCAAATCTAGCTGCCATACAAAGTCAGAGGGAAATATGTTGAAAATATTCAGACTTCACCTGTGTGGAAGGAATAGGAAGTAGAGGAATGCATTTATGCACCCTGCACTGGAATTTAAAGGGTTTATACAGCTAACCCCGATTTGTTCTCCCCTTTTATCCCATGCAGTCACTGTTGTGCTCCATAAAACCTCTGTCTACTGGAGGAATACACAATTTTCTTTGTAACCAAGTAATGTTAGTATACCGAGCAGCCAGTAGAGGATGTGTTGGTACCCAGTTCATACTGCAGGAGCTCCGTAGTCTTCTCTTAAATGCTGATCTTTAGCCCAACTATGTGCTGCATTGCTTTAGACTAAGACTTACGAGGTTTAATAGTATTATTTGTTAAGGTTGCTGCTGAGGTTTTGCACTAATCATCACCATTTGCAGTTTAATGCTATATCGCAATCCGAGTGTGCTTGGAGCTGGGCCAGGTGAAAACACCCAAGGTGAGCAAGAGGAAGCACAATTATTTTTGCAGCTTGCTAAGGACTTGGTTACACAAGGCAGTGAGCGGGTGGAGGGGTGCGCAGCTTGCCCTGCTGGGGTTATCTGGACACTGAAGACCAGGCTATGTACACACAGCACAAACCACAAAACTGAGTGTTCTCACTGCCCGCTTGCTGTGCACATGGTGTGCCACGAGTAAGTTTGCTGGAAATGGAGTGAGCGTGCCTTTAGTGTGCCTGCAGTGCTGCCCTGCTCTACTTTGGAAGCAATCCAGCAGCTATCACACACACTGCCTCACAGCCAGCTTTGACCTGTTTGCCTGTTTACCTGTGTGCTCTCATCTGCCCAGGGGTCAGATTGACCAGCTGTCCTCTCCTCTGTTTACCCAGTGGTGAGGGGCAGTCTCTTTACTCCTGGCTATGAAAAGATGAGCATTGCAGTGCTATTATTCCACAGCAGTACACTGGGCCTTGTGCAGCCACTTGAACCCACCCAGAGACCCTCACATCCTCACGAGGGTTGTCTGATATCCAGTTTTCAACTAGAACACCCAGTTGAAAAGCAACCTTGAAGGCCCCGGTCAGCATCATTGACTGAGACATTAAACTTCTGGCTAGCTGCCTGCAGCAGAACACGCAGGGTATTTGCCCAACTCCACATGGCTCCCGCAAAGTGGACAGCATCTTTCTCTGGCTGCTAGGCACAGGAACAGCAAGGCAGGGCTTCATGTGTTGCCCATGCCCCAAGCACCAGCTCCGCAGCTCCCATTGGCCAGGAATTGTGGCCTGTGGGAGCTGCAAGAATGGTGCTTCCAGGCAGAGGCCAGATGCAGAGCTGCCTGGCCATGCCTCTGCCTAGGACCCAGAGGGAGATTTCACCACTTCCATGATCTGCTTCAGGTGAACCCTCATCCACTCTCCCATCTCAGAATCCCTCTTGCATCCTAACCTCACTCCCAGAGCCTGGACCCCAACCCCCACCCCTACTTCAAACCCCTCATCCCTTCCCTTAGCTGAGAGGCCATACCCCTCCAAGGCTCCAACCTACTTCAGTCAGTAACCTTCTCCCAAACTTTGAACCCAGCAGCTCCCCCTGGAGCCCCTCCTGCACCCCAAACTTCTCTATTGTGGCTCTAGCCCAGAGCCTGTACCCTCAGCTGGAGTCATCTACACCCTTGCACCCCAACGCCCCCCCCAGCCCAGTTAAAATAAGAGAGTGAGCAAGAGTAGGAGAGAGCAAGCAACAGAGGAGGCCCATATGGAGTGAGCTGGGGCAAAGCAGTGGAGACCAGAAAGTAGACCAGAGATGGAGCCTCAGAAGAGGGGTTGGGCAAGGATGTTCAGCCTTCTACAAATAGAAAGTTGGCAACCCTCTTCACCCACTGGACTACAGCAAGCCCCTCCAGCCAGCCTCCACATAAATAACTAAGGCCATCACTAAGCAGAGGGTCACAAAGGGGTATGGTCAGGAAGCTGCTCACAGTGCATCAAGAGCAAAGAGCTTGTGAAATATAGAATGAGGCCAAGGAGAGTAAAAGTATTTCTGGCAGCGCCCACCATGACTTGTCCATTTCATGAGGAAATGGACAGAACTTTGTCCAGGCACACTGCTACAGAGCACAGCATCTTTGTCACCACTACGGGGACCGTGCCTCTCTCTGTTCCCAAAGTGACCAGAGTTCATTCGAGGAGGGCAACAGTGACCATATGAAGCTAGTTTCCTGCACAACCAGGATCTCTTGGGATTTAAATACCTGAGAGTGTCCATGTAGGAAAATGGCCCGATTCTCAGTCCAAGACATGGAATGAAGATACTCTCAAGGGGATCCCAGAGCATAACTATCTTTACAGTTTCATGTCATTATGCTGTACTGCTGTGGCCAGCTCTGTTTCAGCTGTGCGGAGGCCACTGCCATTTTGGGTGGATATTACCTAGGAGCCTTTGAATCTTTAACCCTTCCTCCCTTATCCCACACTTCCCACCCTGTTACCCACCCTCCTCCCATGTACAGTTCTCAAAGTGACAGAGAGGTTCAGTACAATTTCTAATTGTATGGCTGCCACCAATCACCAATGGATGAGAAGCCCATGTCAGGGAGGGTACATACCCATATACCTACTTCTTCCTCCCCACCTTCATATTCTCCTCTCCACTGAATGCCACCTCACCCCCTCCCCCAAGTCCTAACACTTCATGCTGAACATGACTCTCACATGAAACAGCCACAATCTCCCTCTTACTTCATGTTGCAGGTTCAACTAATGAAACCTTGTAGTTGTGGTCCCTTGTAGTTGTGTAGAAGGGAGCTCTTGAGGTCTGTTCCAGTTCTAGTATTCTATGATTCTAATTCAAAAGTACCCTAAGTAGTTATTACTACAAACAAAGATCTGTTTAGTTTTGACAGTTTACATGATATATATAGAAAACCAGGCGTTGCATGCCTCAATGTCTGGACTGAGGATTAGCAAGGGAAAGACCAAGACAATGAGGATCAACCAGTCCAACAACAACACCATCACACTGGAAGGGGATGACCTGGAAGATGTGGAGCAGTTCAGGGGAGTATTATGGGCAGAGACAGAGGAACAGACAAGGACAGGGAGATAGGGAGAGCAATAGTTGCATTCAAGACTCTTCATCCCATATGGAGTTCACAAATAATACACCTATCCCTTGATTTACAAACATAATTTGTTCCATGAAAACTGTTTGTAAGGTGAAAATTCATAAACTGAAAATGAAATTCCCATTAATTTCAGTGTAAAAAATTCTGACTGGCTACTGACTCCCAAAAAAATCACCCAATATTTTTCCCACATGTTACAATACTATAAAATTATAAAAACAAGAACGGTGCTACTTTATTGCTTTTTTGTGACTTTTATTACCACTAGTCAGTTCTTAGATAGTGGTGAAGAAGGTGGTGTTGACTCACGCTCCATGGGATCATCTGCGTCATCATCAGAAACAGCTTCATAGTGACTTCAACCTCCTTAACTAGAGTTTTACCTTCAGCTTTTGACGTTGAGAGTTGAGGATCAGCTGACAGTGGTGAGGGTTTAGGAGGAGGTAATGAGGTTGACTGATGGAAAAAATGATGGAATTGAAGTTTGTAGTGCAGCTTTCTTTTTCCTGTCGTACAACTCCTGATAGCCTTGAACGGCTTCATGAATTCGTCGCTTGGATGCTGAACTCTGTTCTAAGTTTGGGTCATTGTCACTGAGAATTTGTGTAGTTGCCTCCAATGCAGTGAAGAATTTTGAGAGTGTTTTAGTGTCCAGCATTTTTTGTGGTTCAGCCAATTCTTCCTCTTCCTTTTCTGATAACCTTTCTGTATCCAGTTGAATTAACTCTTCATTAGTCAGTTCTTCAACAAGTGACAATAGCAGGTCTTGAACATCATCTATGTGTACCTATTTGAATCCTGCTTGAGTTGCCTATTGCACAATAGAATTTGAATGTCTTTCACTTCACCCTCAAAACCACAGAAATCATAAACATTTATGCAATAGCTTCTTCCAAACACTATTCAGGTACTTTGAGTAATTTTACTCCATGCAGTTGTAATATTTTCTATAGCCATCTTGACATTGTAATTTTTCCACAATTGCTTAAGTGTTGGTTTGTCTTCTCCAGCTCATGCAGATATGAGATACCTCACCACCAGTTGCAGCTTGTAAGCTTTAAATGTAGTAATGACACCTTGATCCATTGGTTGAAGGATGGAAGTCATATTTTGGGGTAAAAAAAACACTTGAATGTTATCGCCACAGTATTCAACATTGATAGGTGACTGGGAGCATTATCAAGGATCAGCAGACATTTATTATCCAGATTATTTTTAGCACAATTTTTAGAGATGAATGATGAAAGGTAGCTTGTTATATAATCAGCAAAAACCTGCTTTGTCACCCATGCCTTTTGATTAGAATGCCAGACCATAGGTAATGATGCCTTGTTTAAAACTTTAAACAAGGATTTTCTGAATGGTAAACAAGGAGAGGCTTCAATTTCATGTATCCTTCCAAATTTCCACCAAAAAGTAGTGTCAGTTGATCCTTGGAGGCCTTGAAACCTGTTGCTTTTTTTTTTTAATCCCTTGAAATAAAGGTTTGAGAAAGCATTCTTTTCCAGAAAAGCCCCATTTCATCAGCATTAAAGATTTGTTTTGGAAAATATCCACCTTCATCAATTATTTATTGCAATGAGTCTGGGAAAATGTTAGCTGCCTGAATATCAGCAGATGCTGCTTCACCTGTAACACTCAAAGACGATGATCATGTGAACGCACTTTAAAGCACTCAGACCAACTGTGACTTGCTTTGAACATTACTTCAGAGACCCCATTTTGCCTCTCTCCCTTGGTTTGCTTTTTCAGGTCCTCAAACAAGGACAGGGCTTTTTCCCTTACGATGAAGAAGCTCAAAAGCATGTTGCATTCATTATGGCTGTTTATCCAATGTATTAAGTCTTTCAAGTTTACCCACTATTGCATCCCTGGCCTTTGTTATTCAATGCAACTTTTAGCTCTACTAACATATGTTTCTGCCATTTATTTTATCTTTTCTCTCTGCACAAACATCATACACACTGTCGATGCCACCAACTTCATTGCCAAACATATGTCTTTCAATTGCTGGCCCTCTTCAATTCTTTTAACAACTTCAAGTTTGGTAGCCATGGATATCGCTTTCCTTCGTTTCTTGGACTTAGTGACAGCTCCTGAAGAAGCTTTTTCATGTCTAGGACTTATGATGATCACAAATAAAGATATTTGAAGACCAATATCATTCACAGTCAAGATGACACAAAAACAACAAGCATTTGAACCAACTGGGAAGAGCTGGGAGGCTGAGGGAGTCAGCTAAAACTGTGCACTGCTGTATTCCTCTGCGTTCATTACTTAATGAAGCAGAGGCTTCGACAAAGGTTGGTTCTTTGTAGTGAAAATATGTTCATAACTTGAAAAATAGGTACAAATTTACATCATTTGTTGTCGCGAAAATTCATAAATTGAAAGTTTGTAAATCGAGGGATAGGTGTATCTGTAAAGACAAAACTTCAGATACTCAACACAAATGTGAGGAGTGTACTCTTGTATGGATGTGAGACCTGGCATACTCAAGTCTTCAAATCATATGCTGCTGACTTCCATAAAGAGATGCATGGGATACACCCTTTGCATCAAATGGCAAGACTTTGTCACAAATGAGGAGCTTTGGAACAGAGCAGGACAAGAACCACTTGAAGTTCAAATCAAGAGAAGAAAGTAGGGATGGCTAGGCCACATTCTCAGAAAACCACAACCCAGCATAGTCCATCATGCTCGCACATGGAACCTGCAAGGAAAATGCAAAAGAGGAAGATCTCGGACAACATGGAGAAGATCTACTGAGATTGAAAGACAACACCAGATAAGGTTGGTGTACCTGGCTCTTGCTTATAAACCCTTATTAGCATTGTGTCCACGGCTTCATACAGGAAAATAAGTTTAGATTAGTTTACTCCAACCCACATTAGGGATACATAGATAGGATTATATTTCTGTATAGCTCTTAAGGCACATGGCTGAAGCATAGGACATTGTTATAGAAGAGACTGGGAACCGTTAAACTTACAAAATCCAATCTATTTTTCTCTGCACTTTCTCCACGTCTGCAGCAGAGATGAAGCATACTCGAAGGCTGAGAAGTTGCTTGATTTTAGTACAGACGCAATCATTGATACACATGCCCCCTCCTCTGGGTTCACAACTCTCTGCCACTCCTACAGCATTGCTGGGGCAAAAAAATCTCAGAGAATAACATTGAAGCATATTTTTTCTGTTTGCTCTTTGCCTGTTTGAATATGTCCCTTTTCTGCCCCTTTGTTACCTGCCTCAGTGCATCATCAGCAAGACCTTAGACAGCCTACAGGGGACTACTATCGAGTTTGCATAATTCAGCTTGCATTGGTAAGACTTTCAAGGACAGGACCTCTGTTAATGGCTGAGTGACTGGCCACCCTCAGGGGGAAAGAAATGCCCCATTGTTTTCAATCTAGCCATAGAGCTGCTCATTCAAGTGACCTCCCATGGTCTAAGTGGTCTAAGTGTAGGGTAAATATCTTGGCCTATCTAAATTATCTGATCTTGGCCTATATAGATGATCTCAGACAAAGGAACAAATGATGAGCTACGGCGACAGTTTTGCTGGCTGACAAGAAAAAAGACAGTTAGGACTGGCCTAGAGAAGTATTACTGTGACTTGAGACACAGTGGGAAAAAACAAAAACATTTAAAGACAGCTCCTAGAAACAACAAAAAGGCAGAACTCTGTACTAGAGAGTATATTTCTGACAGCACAGCGGGCAATACTGCATCCTCTGTCAGGACCAAGCCATGCTCTGCAGTCATTGGCTAATAGAGGATCCTGGAAAATGTGTCAGATGTTCCATGCTATTGTCCCACAACCAAGCTCTTACAACCCATTCCCACCCCCATAAGTCACGTGTCATGAGCACAGCTTTACACAGGACGTGAGCACACTCCAACACTCCTATGCATCTGATAACGTTGAGCCATGGGCACTCAGAGTGTTGCATGGTGTGAGGCTGCTCCAAAAACAGTCTGTAGGGAAGCAGCTGCTAGATAGCCTCTTCTTCCTGCCCCTTGTCCCTTTCCTTTTCCCATTGCTAGAGAAACCACTGCTGCTGCCTCATCAGCTGCTCGGTGACTGAAATCTGAAGTTAAAGACACCCTCCACTGAGTTGTCACGTAAACTCCCAGCAGCCTGTGTGTAGTAGAAGTTGGTGGAATGGTGACTTGAAGCTCTGTTGCATGTGTGCTTGCTTTGAAAGTGATGCCATCACAGCTGAGGGCAACTGGACCTCTGTTCCCTCACTCTGGGCCAGCAAAGGCCCCAACCTCAGGCTTCCAGGTCCCCAGCCATCACCTCTTGTGCTCAGACACATGATCAGGACTTTTCCACACCGTAGAGTTCCCTCTGTACACTGTGAATTCCACAGCAACACGGACTCCCTGAGCAGGCCGGCTTTTCTTTTCTCCTTAGCTCTGATCAACTGTGTAGCTGCCATGGTGAAATCACCACACAACTCTTCCTAAGCAAGCAAACCGACGGTAAAAGCTCTACAGAGGAAACATTAAAGCAATGAAAAACCTATGTGTATGCTGATAAACTTACTAGAGATCACAATCCCGACTCCACTAAGAGCTCTGGCCAGTGAGCTGTCCTTCACACCCCAGCAAGAGCAGCTTCTGTGTTTAAAAGTTTATAACCCCTTTTGTTAAGAGTATAGACTAGACCAAATCCTTCCCAAGAAGGAGTATGACAGAACATCCTGTCCATTTGTTGGATCAGAAAGAAGACCCTGAGTCAGTTTAACTTGAGCTAACTAAGCAAAAGTCTTTTCTTTGTCATTTGGTTCCTGGAAAATCAAGTTTAAACCTGGTGGTGGCCTCTATCTGAAGGTAGTGCAACCTGAGTGAATTTGTCTATCCATTGTACTTTGTTCCTGGAGTGTTGACAGGCCTGGCCTTAGGGCAAGGCAAGCAAGCCCGTTGCCTTTGGCCCTGTGCCTTTCGGGCCCTGCGCTGAGCTCCACTGTCAGCATGCCACCTTGGACCCTATAAACTCATTGACTGGGATTGAAGGTTGAGGTCCCCTTACCTCATGGAATTACATAGTGTCCCTAAGTAAGGTTTGTCCAGGATAATACAATCTGTTACAGACAGGGCTTTTTTCCTGGGGGAATGCACCGCAACACAGTTCTGGCACCATCTTTCCCCAGCCAGGGATTCTGTGGCTGGCACTACTGACAGAGCTCCACACCCCAGCTGGCTCCAAGACACAGGGCTGTGGGGGTCCCCACCCCCCACCGCCACCCCTCTCCTGGGATCCCACATCTGGCACTGCTGGTAGGAGTTGGGTTCCAGCACCTTGTTTTCCAGGAAAAAAAAGCACTGGTTACAGGTGCTACCACACCCATGATGGTAGAAACTCTGGGACCATGGCAGCAGAATCACAGGACTTTGGGTGTTAGACACCCCCACCCCAAGTCCCAGAATTCCACTGGTTTCTACTATTTATTTATGATAGGGTGGATTAGGCCCTGAAGCCCCCTGCTGGGAGCTTGTGGCCTTGCCACACCTTGCCTCAGGAAAAGAGAAGTAGAGTGGTCTTCCAAGGTTCTTGGAGCAGTGATGTGAAAGGCAGCAGCCAATCAGGGCCCAGCAAGCTAGTATAAATAAAGAAACCTGTTGGGCCAGAGCCAGGCAGTTCCTCTTTGGAGCTCGAGGTGACTGGCTGACTCAGAGAGCAGTAGTACTTTAGCTCACTGTGGAGAGCTTATTGCAGACAGGGCTAAGGTTCAGGCCACTGAAGACCAGGGAATGGCTAGTGGGAAGAGCTGCAAACCTCTGGATAGTACTCCACTGGGACTTTATTGAGACAAATCCTGGAGGTAAGTGCAAGGACAGTGCAGAGCCATAGGGAAGTGGCCTAGGGAGTGAAAATAGCAGTAGAAATGTAATGAACAGGACAGAGCAGGCAACTGCTAATTACCAGGTCTTTGGGCTGAGACCCAGATTAGTGGGTGGGCCTGAGTTCTCCCCTCCCCCAACCCCACAGTAGCTACTGGAAGGAGAAAGAAGCCTGGTCCTATGGCACTCCAGAGGAGGGAGCTCTGAGACACCTCCCTATACTGGAGCCGAAAGATGTAGCAAGAGGGTGCAGGCACATGCCCTCAGCCAAAAGGGAGCACTCACGAGAAGCAGGTGAACCCATTGCAATATCCCATAATACATATCCAAAACATTCCAGCATGTATATACCTAAACAAAGCTCTACAGTACACACACCAATAATGTCTTACATTTACTGCACACTAAGCCCCTGCCATGGATAATGCAGGCTGAAACAGGAAATAGCTGTCCAAGTGTATGTGGGTGTCCATGTCTCTGAGGCTTGTGTACTGTCACCTCAGTCTCATTATTTTCAGTTTAGCCATTGCACTGCTCATTCAAGTGATTTTCTTTAGTTTAGAGGTTTTGACCTGTATGGCAACAGGGTGAATATCTTAGCCTCTATAGACAACCTGATCTTGATCTCAGACTCCCCTGACAGACTGTGTACTACCCTGACAGTCTCCAAAAGCACTCAGGCTGTGGCCACACTTGGCCAAAACTTCAAAATGGCCATGCATTCCACTGAGAGAAATAAGGGGATTTCGAAAGGCATGGGGTCCTTTAATGTAGCCGTGCCAAGCCATGAGCATTCGAAAGCGGTGCTTTCAAAGCGCCACAGCCAGAAGCATCCTAATGCTAATGAGGTACTGAATATTCAGTTCAGCACTTGATTAGTAATCTTCAAAATGGCCATTTGCAAGACCATTTCAAAGTTTTGGCCAAGTGTGGCCACAGCCTCAATGTTACCAGCCAAAACTGATCACTTTAGGTGCATCTACACTACAGCTCTGAAAGAATGTCTTTCAAAAGAGAATATCAAAAGATGCTCTTTCAAAACGAAGCGTCCACACACACCAGTGGGGACCGAAGTTTCAACCCATTATTTTGAAAGGCCCCCCAGCACGATTTCGAAAGAGAGCGTTCACACACCAGGGAGCGCTTTCGAAAGAGCAGGGGCAGGAAGCTCCATGGGCAGGGTCACATAGTGGACGAGCCCTTCCAGGGCTACTGCCCGCCACCCACCATCCCCTTAAAGGGCCCCCCCCACAGGCCTGTCCCCAGGCAGAGAAGAGAGAGAGAGGAGAGAGAAACTGAGACAGAGAAAGAGAGAGAGAGAGAGAGCGGAGCAGGCATCCCGGGCCCTCATGGACCCCGAGCAGCAGCACCCCAGCCTTGAGGCCATGGCCAGTGCAGTGGCTGCAGTCCTGGCCACTGTGCTCCAGCGGCTCCAGCTGGCCACTCTGCTAGCCGCCCTCCTGGAGACTGTCCTCAGGGCACGATGTCCCCAGTCGGTCCCCTGGGTCACCCGCCACCTGTGGAGCTTCCCCACAAGCAGCGACTGGTGGGACCAGCTGGTGCTGGAGGACCGGGGTAATGACTGGTGGCTACAGAACTTCAGGATGACTAAGGAGACATTCCTGGAGCTTTGCCACTGGCTCACCCCAGTCCTCCAGCACCGGGACACCTGCATGAGGCCAGCATTCCCCCTGCAGAAAAGGGTGGCCATCATCCTATGGAGGGTGGCCATCATCCTATGGAAGGTGGCCACCGCAGACAGTTACCAATCCGTCAGCCACCAGTTCGGGGTGGGCATGGCCACCGTCGGGGCTATCCTCAATGAGGTAAACTATGGCCAGGTCACGCCCACACTGCATGCAGGAAGCAGGGGACAGGGGGCACCCCACCAAGGGGCCCTACCAGGCAGTGGTGGGGCATCCCCACCTGGGACAGGGGTGGTGGGGCATCTCCCGCCGGGGACAGGGGTGGGGGGTGGTGGGAGGGGGTGTGCAGGATGCAGCCCAGGCCACACTCATGAGCGCCCCACCACCACCACCCTGCAGGTCGTCCATGCCATCAACAAGGTACTCCTACGGCAGTTGATCCATGTCGGGGACCAGGATGATGCCATGCTGGGCTTCCAGAAGGTGGGCTTCCCCAGCTGCTTCGGGGCCCTGGACAGCACCCACATTGCCATCAGGGCCCTGGAGCACAGTCGTGAGGCCTATGTGAATCGGAAGGGCTACCACTCCATGGTCCTGCAGGCCCACGTCAATGTCAATGGCCAGTTCCAGGACCTCTGTGTGGGCTGGTCCAACCACGCCCATGACACCAGGGTTTTCAGGAACTTGGAACTGGGACACAGGATGGCCGAGGGGACCTTCCTCCCCTGGTGGGAGCTGCCTATCAGGGACACAACAATGCCACCGTGTAACGTGGCAAATGAGGCCTCCCCCCCCTCCCCCCGCAGGCCTGGCTCATGAGGCCATACACAGGGCACACCCAGCTGAGCCAGGACCATTTTAAGGAGCCACTGAACCAGGCTTACAACACTGTGGAGTGGGTGTTTGGCTGCCTCAAGTGGCGCTTCAGATGCCTTCACACGAGGCTGGAGGTGGGCCTGGCCAATGTCCCGGCAGTGGTCAGGGCCTGCTGCACCCTGCATAACCTCCTGGAGACAAGAACGAGCCCTACACGCAGGGGTGGGCCACCCAGCCAGGGCACGGGTACAAACAGCCCCCTGCAGCCCTGTGCCACCTGGCCCAGCAGGACAGGGTACAAATCTAGGAGGCATTTGAGTGGGGTACATGGTGAATCCCCCCACCCTGCACACCCACACCACCATCCTGCACACGTGCACACACACGCACACCACCACACTGCACACTCCCCCCCCACCACCACACGTGCGCAGGGGACATGGGGTGGAACACAAAAATAAACATTTTATATAAATAACAAAGCAAGTCTTCTTGACAACTATTTACAGCGGGGTGGAATGGGTGATGTGGGCAGGGGTTAACTATTTACAGGGGTGGAGAGGCCCCAAGTGGGATCCCAAGAGGGGGGCAGCTTAGTGCTCCTGAGGGCTTGACAGGCGTGATCCCCATCGCCCATGCCCTGCCCATCCCCCACGTGTCTAGGGGCCCCATTGGGGCCAGGTCAGGACCAGTGCCACAGGCAGGTAGGGGCACACCTGGGGCAAGGCCTCGGCAAGCTGTGCAGAGTCGTCGCAGGGGGTGGGAGCTGCAGCCTCCCCCTGGCTGGCCCTCATCAGCAGCATGTGGGCCAGGTGGACGAGGTCAGCCGGGGGCAAGTGGGTCAGGATCAGGGAAGCCAGGTCAGGCATTTGGCAGGGGTACATTGCAGGTGGTGGGGTCGGAGGGTGGACCAGGGAGTGGTGGGGGAGGTTGGAAGGTAGGAGACTGAGTGGGGAACAGGGGAGGTGTGGGGGTGGCTGTGGGAGTGGGTGGCGATGGGACGATGTTCGGGGCTGGGTGGTTGGCCACAGCCTGGGTCAGGGTGTCAAGGCTGGTTGCCACCCAGTCCCAGGCCTGCTGCTTCATCTCCAGCCACTCCCACAGCACGCTGGAAAGGTCCCACAGTGCTGCGGTGTTAGCAGCCTCCCCTGTCTCCTGCTCCCCACCCAGGTGGTGCCAGCGGACGGCCCGGTGGCAGGCCCATGCAGGGACAGCATGAAGTCCTGGTATCTCCCCCTCGCCCTCGGTGGTGTGGCTGGTCCGGCCACTGGCTATGGGAGCTGTGGAGACAAAAGGGGAGAGTCGGGGGGGGGGGCCAGGAGTCCCAAGGACTGAACCTTGTGCCCCACCCCAACCAGGTGCCCTGTGATGCCCATGTCCTGGAGTTCCCTGTGTGGGTGCCCTGGGCACGGGCTGCCCCACACTGTCCCCCGCCACCAGTCCCTCCACAGCCATCGATCTGTGGTACTGTCCCACCCACATGTTGCTGAGCGCCGCGTGCCGGCCCCGCTGTCCGGGCCCAGGGAACGCAGCTGTCTGGAGCCCACAGGCTCCAGGGTGACGGGCACATGGGGGGAATGTGGCAACCCTGGGTGAGACTGGATGCTCCCTCCTCAGTCCCAGTGTGGCTGGTGTGTGGGCCACCTACCTGTGGGTCTCTCCAGGAAGCTGGGTGAGGTACGGACAGATGGGGCCTGGCTGGATGGCCTGGATGGGATGTCGATGACGAGGGCCCCCTCGCTTTAGCCCTCGTCATCACTGGTGGTCTCCAGCCTCCGTGGGCACCTGGTGCTGGGCACAGGTCAGGGACAGTCCTCCTCTGTTCCCATCTTGGGCTCCTGTTCCAATGCCAGGACCTTTGTGTCCAGCAGCACAACCGGGGGTCCCGGCTCCTCGGGCCCAAAGAGGCGATCCAAGTCTTTATAGTAGGTGGTCCAGCTCTTTATAGTCTTTATAGCTGGTGGGCGCTGCCCTAACCACCCAGCTGTGTCTCAGGCCCTACAGTATCCCTGTCGCAGCTCCTTCACCTGAGACCTCACCTGGTCTGGGGTCCGGGTCAGGTGACCCTGGCCAGTGTGGCCCATGGCAAGGCGCTGGAATGCCGCCATGTTCCTGCGCCGGACCCCCATCTGGTTCAAGATATCTTCGTCTGCCTAGAGAGCAAGGAGGTCCCTCACCTCAGCGTCTGTCCAGGAGGGGGCCCGGCACTTGGGGGACTGGCTCTGCTACTGGGAGGGCTCCCTGGTTTCTTTGGGGGGGGGGCCCTGGAGTGAGCAGGGGTCAGGGGAGCTGACCATGGTGCTGAGGAGGGCCCTGGGCTGGCTGGAGCACCGTGACAGGGAGCAGGCTGTGCAGCAGCGTGGGCCCCCTGCTGTCTGCATGCTCTCAGCTTCCTGCCTGAGGCGTCTGGGAGCCTGTGTCCTGAAACATGGCCAGACGCTGGAGCCATAGACCTTTGCTTGTGCTGGAAGCGGCGCTGCCACCTGGTAGCTGATTGCGGCCATGGAGGACCTGCTTTTTCGAAAGAGTGGGCCGCAGAGCATCTACCCTTGCACTCTTTCAAAATAATCTTTGGAAGGAGGGCGCTCTTCCCATCCCGGGATGGGAGGACCGACTTTGAAAGAACAGGGGAGTTTTTTCAAAGTTAATTTCGAAAGAGTGCAGCGTGTGTGGAGACACTCCGCAGTTCTTTCGAAAGAACTCTTTCTTTCGATCTGGATTTCAAATGTACCTGCTAGTGTAGACGCACCCTTTGAGAAAGCAGGTCTGTTACCTAAGCAGTGTAGGTGTGTATATGCAAATATGGGCTGTTCCTGAAGTATTTTCCTTCAGTTCACCACTAGACGTCAAGGGAGAGTTCATGCAGACCATGCTTATAATTCTGCTCTTGCTGGCAGTACCAGATAGAACTTCAGACCGTGAGCAATTAGGTTTTTATTCTGCAAATAAAACAGAGTAGCATTAGATTATGTGGGAAATAGATTATGAAATGGGTTAATCAGAAAACAAGGTCTGGGTTCCCGGTTGTAGTTGTACAGTCAAAGCTATGACTCCATCACAGTGAAATGCAAAATAGTCTTCATTCTTCAGTCACACTTCCCGGATCCAATTCCAAAATACACCGCTCCAGCAGATGCTGTTTAACCAATGCTTTTTTGTGCTGGTACTTGCCAGTACGGAGTACTGACAGCTCAGCAGCCCCAGCCGCAGGATCCCAGTGAGGGGGAAGGGGAGGGGGAGTGGGGAGCCAGCTTAGTACTGCCTTCTCCTTTTTTTTTCTTTCAAAAAAAGCACTTTGTCTAACGATCCCAAAGCTACTGATACTTACATTATTGTGTACTGTGAGTCACAGCATCCATTTTTAAATAAGTTCAGAGAACTAACGGCTGTGCCTGCAAACATTTTTCATATTTAAACTATTAACATGCTCAGATTGCAAATCACAATACACATTGTTTTGTAATTACTTTTAACATCATTCTGTCAATTTTAGCTTTTATAATAGGCCCTGATAGAAATTTTTCAGAACTATTTCAGTTTTCCCACCAGAGTAGTCAGTATCTTGGTCATGATTTCAAATATTTTTGTATTTGCCCTGTTCAGGTATCATAGGTTTATGAAAAATGAATTTCGCTCTTCTGGTTTTAAGTGCCAGCTTCAGACTCTCATGTAATACCTTAACTGCTGATTCTACTCTACAGCAGGAGGTCTCTGTGTTGATATCAAGGAGCATATTGATTATCATTAAACAACTACACATGAAAATTGTCAATAAAACTAATGTACAGTTGATACATAAATGCACAATGGATTGGTCTAGGCTACTGCCAAACAGCCATAAACCCCTTGTCTCCATGATGGCAAATAATGTTAAGTGGGAAGAAAGCTAGAATTTCAGGCCAATTTGAATATTTCGGCTTGTAATACCATATGAAGACCTAGTCATACAAAAACATATCACTTGTAGAAGAGCACATAACTTCTCAAAACACCAAGAGAAATATTTACAACAGCTAATCATGCTACAAGTGTATTCATATGTGTTTCTTTGAAAATAATGCTATCAAATGATCATGATCTGCTGCAATATTCAGCTTAGAAGAGAAATTTTTGGAACAGAAAACTAAATGGAACTGGAAATATTTCTGACTGCTTCATACTTGGGTGTGCTTTTGTCACAAATACATCTTTTCAGAATTTTAAAAGTAAAACTAGTGAGCTAACATGATTATGCTGATAAGCAAGAAAAGCTCTCTGGGTTTTTAATATAAGATAACTGTCAGTCTGAGGCTATGTCTACACTAGAGAGTTTTGTTGACAAAACTGGGATTTTGTCAACAAAACTCATGGAGCATCTACACACAAAATGTGCTTTGTCAACAAAAACTGTCAACAAAAAAGCCATATAGTTGCTCCAGGAGGCCTTTTTGTTGACAGAGCAGATCAAAAGATCTATCTGCTTTAATGTGTAGACACAATCTGTCTCCAGAAGTTTTGTCAGAACATCTCTTCCAACAGTAACTTCTGTAGACAAATGCTTCTAGTGTAGATGTAGCCTGAGGATTTATTGCACCACACTGCATCTGAATAAACCCTGGATCAAGATTTTCACAGTAGTTAGATCACCAGATTCCCAAGTTTACTTTGTCCATACACAGAATAAAAATGAAATGCATTCAACCTCTCACCAATGCCTTTTTCAGTACGTCCCCTTCTCCCTCTAAAATATGCTCTTTCTGGCTGTGGCCACACTTGGCCAAACCTTCAAAATGGCCATGCTAATGGCCAAATCGAAGAATACTAATGAGGCGCTGAGGGGAATAAGGGGATTTTGAAACGTACGGGGTCCCTTTGAAAAGGGCCCTGTGTAGCCGTGCTGTGTAGCGCTGCATCCAGAAGCGTGTGAATGCTAATGAGGCACTGAATATTCAGTTCAGCACCTCATTAGTATTCTTCAATTTGGCCATTAGCATGGCCATTTCAAAGGTTTGGCCAAGCGTGGCCACAGCCTCTCTAAGGGCACCACACAATCATGGAGAATGTTAAGGAGATCAGTGCACTAAGACTTGATAGACAGAAGAGTGTGGTGAGGACAGAAGAATTTATCTACACTGCTCTATAATTGTCCAGCAGACAACCAGTAACTGACCATGAATGAGTTGACACCCTCCCCTGAATACACAGATTTTTAATTAATATACATAACACACCTTCTTAGGCTTTACTGGTATTTCAATAATCACAAACTTCAGACTAAGCTGATGTAAGGAATGTGCCAGCAGGAATTCAATGCTGCTGAAGGCTGGGAGGAATGTGTCTCCCTGAGATCTTTTGCATGAGAATGCAAAGATGTGCATATGTGATACCTTGCAAACAAAGCCTGATGGGTAGCAAGGAAGCAATGTGATTTTGTCTATTGTAAACACGTTGTAAAATCACAATTTATGCTAACACTTATTGTAAGAATTGTGAAGCCTCCCCAGTGCTCAAAGTTGTTGTTGGTGGGGGACAGGACAGTCATCATAACTGCATAAGACATGGATTGCACAGGGCTCCCTTGGTCTAAAGTGTTGTAAAATTTGTAGGGAGGGGATTTGTTACTGGTTGAGGGGGCTACCTGAATGTCTTGGTTCTGTTTAAGTTATGGCCTTATAGCTATAACCTGGTTTGATTAGCCTCCCCTTCCCAGTGTTCAAAGCTAGCTCTGGTTGCTAGTGTGTGTATCTTTCATGAGACTCTACTTTGGTAGACACTGGCCATGTCTACGCTAGCCAAAGACTTCAAAATGGCCATGCAAATGGCCATTTCAAAGTTTACTAACGAAGTGCTGAAATACATATTCAGTGCCTCATTAGCATGCGGGCAGACGCAGCACTTTGAAATTGACATGGTTCACAACCGCATGGCTCATCCAGACGGGGCTCCTTTTCGAAAGGACCCCGCCTACTTCAAAGTCTCCTTATTCCTATTTCCTCATAGGGGTAAGGGGATTTCGAAGTAGCCGGGGTCCTTTCAAAAAGGAGCCCCATCTGGACAAGCCGCGCGGTGGCAAACCACGTCAATTTTGAAGTGCCGTGGCTGCCTACATGCTAATGAGGTGCTGAATATGTATTTCAGCACTTCATTAGTAAACTTTGAAATGGTCATTTGCATGGCAATTTCGAAGTTTTTGGCTAGTGTAGATGTAGCCGCTGAGAGCTGAAATCACAGGGTGGTAGCTGAGGCCACTAAGGATGTGTCTACATGGGCACAAATCTTCAAAATGGCCATGCTAATGGCCATTTTGAAGATTACTAATGAGGCACTGAATTGAATATTCAGCACCTCATTAGCATTAGGACACTTCCAGCTGCGGCGCTTCGAAAGCACCGCTTTTGAAAGCGTGCAGCTCAGCGTGGCTACACGGGGCTCCTTTTCGAAAGGACCCCCATGTAGCCGCACCAAGCCGCACGCTTTCAAAGCACCATGGCTGGAAGTGTCCTAATGCTAATGAGGTGCTGAATATGCATTTCAGTGCCTCATTAGTAATCTTTGAAATATAGCTATTTCAAAGATTTGTGCCTGTGTAGACACAGCCTAAGAGCTGAAATCACAGGGTTTTGCCTCAGGCCAAACCCACAGCAGGTGGTAGAAGGAGCAGCAGATGGATGGACTGTGTGACCAGAGGCCAGCCAGTAGGAGGAGCAGCAGATGGACAGGTGGTGCAACCAGTGGCTGGCCTGTAGGAGGAGCAGCAAGCAGCCAGCAGGCAGCAGGTGGCGGGAAGCTGAAGACAAGTGGACAGCTAGCACCACTATGGTGATGTATCTGAGAACTCTGGGTCTTGGACTGCACCGTGAGAGATACACCCTATCAGTGTGCGTGGCGGGGGGGGCGTAAAGGCAAAGAGCCTTCAACAAGAGACTTGGTTCTATAAAGTACTGGGGCAGTACCTTTTGTGGGGTTTATCTCTCCTTTGTTTAGATCTATTGCATGTGTCACTGTGTAAACTTGGGTTAGGCTATTGTTATTAAACAAGCTGTTTCTATCTCAGACTCTGTGCTTGCGAGAGGCGAAGAACTGCCTTACAGGCACTCAGCAGGTGGGGTGAGATTGTCCCAGGCCACTGGGTAGGGGCTTGAGCTGGTTGGTTGCATCATTGACAGAAAACCCCTATGAACTGAACCCAGCCCTTCTGGCAGGCACCTGACATTAATAGAACGGTTACATTTCCATCACTAGGGTTTCCTTCCAGTACCTCCTCTATATTAGCTTCCTCTACTTTGAAAACCACTTCTATTCCATCCTACCCAGAGTAGAATCAGGCCACATCTACACTACAGACTCTTGTCAACTCAAGTTATGTCAGCATACAGCCACCGCATTTATTTCATCTCTTGTGCACATGTATGCTTGGTTGAGTCTTGTGTCAGCAGTGCATGTACTTACCAGGGCACTTGTATCGATGCCCAGCACCATGGGTAGCCATCCTGCTGTGCCACTTGCCACTGTGCAGTGCACTGTCTTCTGGGAAACTTTAATAATGGATGATGGTGCTGAAATGAGCCATGCAGGGCTGATTGGGAGCATGGGGTCAATATGCCAGTGTGGAACTGTCTCCATCTGATGGTGTTATCTGTATCCCTTAATTTCTGCGCCTTTTTCCAAAATCCCACAAATCCATGCAACCCCCCCTCACTCTCCGCCACCTCTGACAGAAGCATGGAGTCTGCAAAGCTCTGCACTGTTGCCAAGACTGCTGCAAGCACGGGAGGCATGACCCAGGAGTGGCTGTAGAACCACAAGAGCCAAATAAGCAGGGAACACCATGATTTCTTTGAGGACAGATTGCTGTGGGACATAGCGAGACCAGTTTAAGGCTGCTGGCAGCACTCACAGAGCAGCTGCAGACAGTGGAGCTTTACTTCTGGGCCAGAGAAACACTCACTGCCAATGGGATTGCATCATAATACAGGTTTGGAATGACAAGCCGCAGCTGCAGAACTTTGAGATTCACAAGGCCACACTTCTGAGCCTGTGTGCTGAGCTTGCCCCAGCCCTCCATCAGAGGCACTCCAAAATGGGAGCTACACTGAAAGTGGAGAAGCAAGTGGCAATCACCCTGAGGAAAATGGTAACACCACATAGCTACTAGTCAGTCAGAAATCACTTCCGAGTCAGGAAATCCAGTGTGGGTTGTTGTGATGCTAGTGTGATTAATGTCATCAATTGCCTCCTGCTGAGCAGGACCGTGACTCCCAGCTACATCCAAGATTTAGCAGATTTACAGCCATGAGGTTCCCAAGCTATAGTGGAGGGATAGAGTCATGGAAGACTAGGGCTGGAGGAGACTTTAGCAAATCATCTAGTCCCGCCCCCTCCTCCAAACAGGACCAACCCCAGCCAAATCATTCTAGCCAAGGCTTTGTCAAGACTGGCATTAAAAGCCTTTAAGGATGGAGACTCCATCACCTGCCTAGGTAACCCATTCCAGTGCTTCACTACTATCCTAGTGAAACATCTTTTTCCTAATATCCAATCAATCCTTCAGACCAATGCTTCTTGTTTTGTTATTTGCATCCACTCAGGATACCTGGCTCCATCCTTTGTAGAAACCACCCTTCCCTCGCCCCCACTCCTTCAAGCAATTGAAGGCTGCTATCAAATCCCCCCATCATTCTTCTCTTCTGCAAACTAAATTAGCCCACTTTCCTCGGCCTCTCATAAGTAATGTGCTCCAGGCCCCTAATCCCTTCCTACTACTGGCCTCTCTCCAATTTGTCCACATTCTTTCTATAGTGGGGGGCCTACAACTGGATGAAGTACTTCAGATGTGTCCTTACCAGTGTCAAACAGAGAGGAATAATCATTTTGATCTAATAGAAGTGCTCTTACTGATGAAGTGCAATATGCCATTAGCCTTCTAGGAAACAAGTGCTCAATATTGACTCCAGCTTCTTGCCTACTATAATTCCCAGATCCTTTTCTGCAGAACAGACACTTAGCCAGTGGCACAGCATGGGGTTCTTCCATCCTGCGTGCAGGACTAGGCATTTGTCCATGTTGAATCTCATCAGATTTCTTTTGACCCCATCCTCAAGGCTACGTCTACACGTGAAGCCTACATCGAAGTAGCCTATTTCGATGTGGCGACATCGAAATAGGCTATTTCGATGAATAACGTCTACACGTCCTCCAGGGCTGGCAACGTCGATGTTCAAAATCGACGTTGCGCAGCACCACATCGAAATAGGCACAGCGAGGGAAGGTCTACACGCCACAGTAGCACACATCGAAATAAGGGTGCCAGGCACAGCTGCAGACAGGGTCACACGGCGGACTCAACAGCCAGCTACTCCCTTAAAGGGCCCCTCCCAGACACACTTGCACTAAACACCACAGCTGCGTCTACACGTGCACGCTACTTCGAAGTAGCGGCACCAACTTCGAAATAGCGCCCGTTGCGTCTACACGCGTCGGGCGCTATTTCGAAGTTAACTTCGACGTTAGGCGGCAAGACGTCGAAGTCGCTAACCTCATGAGGAGATAGGAATAGCGCCCTACTTCGACGTTCAACGTCGAAGTAGGGACCGTGTAGATGATCCGCGTCCCGCAACGTCGAAATTGCTGGGTCCTCCATGGCGGCCATCAGCTGGGGGGTTGAGAGATGCTCTCTCTCCAGCCCCTGCGGGGCTCTATGGTCACCGTGGGCAGCAGCCCTTAGCCCAGGGCTTCTGGCTGCTTCTGCGGCAGCTGGGGATCTATGCTGCAGGCACAGGGTCTGCAACCAGTTGTCAGCTCTGTGGATCTTGTGTTGTTTAGTGCAACTGTGTCTGGGAGGGGCCCTTTAAGGGAGCGGCTTGCTGTTGAGTCTGCCCTGTGACCCTGTCTGCAGCTGTGCCTGGCATCCCTATTTCGATGTGTGCTACTTTGACGTGTAGACGTTCCCTCGCTGCGCCTATTTCAATGTTGGGCTGAGCAACGTCGAAGTTGAACATCGACGTTGCCGGCCCTGGAGGACGTGTAGACGTTATTCATCGAAATAGACTATTTCGGTGTCGCAACATCGAAATAAGCTATTTCGATGTTGGCTGCACGTGTAGACGTAGCCCACAAGATCCACAGAGCCGACAACGAGTTGCAGACCCTGTGCATGCAGCATAAATCCCCTGCTGCAGCAGCAGCAGCCAGAAGCCCTGGGCTAAGGGCTGCTGCACACGGTGACCATAGAGCCCCGCACGGGCTGGAGAGACAGCGTCTCTCAACCCCCCAGCTGATGGCCGCCATGGCAGACCCCACAATTTCGACGTTGCGGGAGGCGGATCGTCTACATGGTCCCTACTTCGACGTTGAACGTCGAAGTAGTGCGCTATTCCAATCCCCTCATGAGGTTAGCGACTTCGACGTCTCGCTGCCTAACGTCGAAGTTAACTTCGAAATAGCGCCCGACGCGTGTAGCCACGATGGGCGCTATTTCAAAGTTAGTGCCGCTACTTCAAAGTAGCGTGCACGTGTAGACACAGCTCCAGTCTACAGCACTTTGGACCCTATAGATGGTAGCTGCCACATATATCCCTGTGTTGGTACTTGAGTACCTTGCCAATGAGTACATCACCAGAAAGAGCTACTTTTCTATGGTTATGGAAGCACTGATGAATCACCTGGGATGCTTTGCCAACATTAATGTAGGTTGGTCAGGGAAGGTGCATGACTCCTGTATTTTTAAGAACACACAGCTATTGAGAAAGCTACAAGTCTGGACTTTCTTTCCCAACCAGCCAATTACCCCCTGGGAATGCTGAAATGCCAATAGTGGTTTAGAGGGACCCTGCTTTCCCCTGGCTCATTATGCTGTACACTGACTACTTCAACAACACCAAGGAACAATTCAGCTACAAATTCAGCAGGTGCAGAATGACAGTTGCATGTACTTTTTGTCATTTGAAGAGTTGCTCAGATTGTTTACTTGCAAGATTGGATCTGAGTGAGAAAAAGATCCCAAAGGTTTATAACTGTCTGCTGTGTCCTACATAATATCTGTAAAGAGGAGTTCAAATGAGACCGAAGGCAAAGCTAAAGTGGATGTCCGCTGAGTCTGAACAGATACAAAGGCTACTAGATGAGTTCAAGCTGCAGCTATATGACTGAGGGAGGCTATAAGGACTGTTTTAATTGTGAGCCAGAAAAGTGTATGGTGTAGGAGTGGCTCTGCCTGGCCCTCCTCTTTCGTGGTCTGGTAGCAATCATGTGGCAATTGCTGTACATGTTGGCATATAACATTGTCACTGCACCTATTACTTTGTACGTAATTGATCATATGATTTATGTGACACTGTTTAGTAACAGCTAACTGGAAGCTTTCAAAACTGCTGCTTACTCAGCTGCAGGTGTTGTTTATTAACGTGATGGGGTGTGCACTCTATACCAAGGCAACAAGAGCTGTATTAGGCCAGAGGGCTCAAATACCTAATCAAGCAGCAAACAGGAGACCTTTAGGCTGGAGGCAGCCAGTTAGAAACCTATTCAGGAACAGTTGGAACCTGTATAAGGCCAAGTATCTGCCTGCCTAGAGGGCTGCTAGGAAAGGGAAGAGGAAGGCAGGAGTTACTGCCTGTGAAGAGAGATTTGGAACCAGTATACCAGAGAAAGAAGGGGAACATGGTGTGGTAGGAAGTAGTCCAGAGAAGGACCACTTAGGGCTAAGAGAAGAAGGCCCAGAATTGCCAAGCTGAGCTTGTAATCTATTGAATGTGTATATTCTATTTGTTTGAGTGTGTCATTCCTTTAGCTGAAGTTAGAAATATGAAGTATAAACACATTTATATAGCTAGTGACAGATAGCTGTTAGTCTGTATTCTATCAAAACAAAAAAGCAGTCAAGTAGCACTTTAAAGACTAACCAAATAATTTATTAGGTGATGAGCTTTTGTGGGACAAAAAGTGGGTCTGTCCCATGAAAGCTCATCACCTAATAAATTATTTGGTTAGTCTTTAAAGTGCTACTTGACTGCTTTTCTGTTTTTATATAGCCAGATGTGCTGATGAGGGCCATTAGCAGTACTCAAGGAACTTAATGGGCCAGTACTCATGACAATGGTCTTTAAATAGTCTTGCTTTTCCTGTAAGCCTGGAGTACAGGTTGGTCCTGCCAAGACATGTGGCCAGGTCACTTGATGCTGGAAGCCATTTTGGATGTGGTACTTTTTCATGAGAGCATGAAAGAGTTGAAGCTGAACTCAAAAGTTGTAACCTTAGGCAAAAGCTATTTATAAGCAGGAAAGCAACAGGAACAATTGCTGGACACTGGAACATTCACTGCTTACCACCCACATCCTTGCTGAGAATGTCTAAGACTGTACAGGGTGAAGGATCAAGCCGAGGTTGGAGTCTGCCTGGCTCATGAAAAAAAGATTATTAGAACTACTTTCAGGGTAAGAAATTGTACATAAATATTAAGCTTAACTGACATGTTTTTTGTTTTGTTTGCTTCATAACTTACTTTGATCTGTCTGCTAACTGCTCCCCATGGGGCCCCTGCCCATCTGTAGACACTGGGAGAATGAAAAAAGGAGGGCAAATCCACCTCTCTTGGTTGTACCAAAGCCTCTTCTGGCATGAGCAAATTAATGAAAAATAAAAAGATGTGTCCTGCTACTTTGGGTGCGGGGGGAACACCAGTAACTTAAAATTTAGCCACACACTTACCCAAGGTTCCTTTCCCTACACTGGGCTCATGCATGCTATATTTGTGGGACTGCCTGGACTGAGGTGGTGTTAAAAACAAGTCCTGACTCACTGTGTACCTGGGCCACAGTGTTGCCTGTCCCTACGTTCCTCTTCCTCCACCTCATCTACCATCGCCTTCTCTTTGCTATTCATGGCAGGAGGCTTGTGACTCAGAGTGATGTGGTGTGTCAAGGTGGGCCTCTGCCAAGTACAGAATACAGCATTTTGTAAAATCATCAGTTCCACAGCTTCGCACTGAATCCCTTCTCAGCCTCCGTGGTGTTCGGGTAAGCCTGCCACAGCTCCATGGCATTCTCGTGGTGCTGCTGCTGCTGGTCCCTTACAGATGCCTCCTCCTGTGCCCAGTGAGCAATCTGCTGGAAGATTTTGACATTTCTACAGCTGGCTCAGAGCTGTGCCTGCATAGACTCTTCCTCACAAGCCCAGGACAGCCAATCTCTCATGTCTGCTCTGTGAATACATCTGGCATGTGTCACCTGGGCAGTTGTAATTAACAGTGGAGAGCCATAAGGTGCACTCACCAAGCTGGGCAATGAGAAAAAAGAATCTCAAAAATGCACAGGGCTTTAAAGGGAAGTTGGAGAAGGTGGGATTCTGGGCTCTGTGAACCCTGGTCAGTGGAGTCAGGGCCATTCCTGGTGGGGAGAGGAGAAACAAGATCTGGGGCAACCTTCCCCCAAGTGCTCCTGGTGCAAGACTCAGGGCAACCTTCCTCCATATGCTCCAGGCACCAGCCCTGCTCTGCTCTGCCCTGACCTTGTCCCCTTACCCTCTCCCTGACCCACTGGGCTGGGGATTACCTGAGGCAGTGTGCAGTGGCAGCAGCAGGAGGTAACCTCCCCTTCCCCCACCCCACACTCAACACACAGGTGATGCAAGCAGCAGCCTGCCCTGCCCTGCCTCACCTTCCCAGCCCACTGCCCTGCTTCTCCATGGGCAGCAGGGAGCAGAGGCCATTTCCCTCTGCTGCAGAGAAGCCGGTCTGGAAGGTGTGGCATGGCAGAATGGAGCAGCCTGCCATTTGCACCACCTGTGTGGTGAGTGCGGGGTCGGGGGGAAGCCGAGGGAGGTGACCCCCTGCTGCTGTTGCCACCCACCACTCCCACACCCTGGCCCAGGTAATCCACCCATTCATAGGGTGGCTGCTGCAGGGGCCCCAAAATCACAGAGCCCGGGATGGCCACATCAGTTCATCCCATGGATGGGACAGCTCTGAGTGGAGTTCACGACAGTGTGTGGCATTGTAGGATAGCTGCTGGAGGACAGTTAGGCTGAACATACGAGTGTTTACACACTCATTGTGATCACCTAAGTACACTGACTGTGGCTCTACATGCTGGCAGAGGCAGTATTACTGTGGGGGGCAGGCATCGATCTCCCTGGACACTCAGTAACAGATTTAAAAGTAGCAGTCCTCAAAGAAAGACATTTCAAATGTCAAATGGAGAGGGAAATCTCTGAGCTGCAATTTACTTGCAAAGTTGACTCCATTAACCAAGGATTAAACAGAGCCTGGGAGTGGCTCACACCTTACAAAAGCAGCTTCTGTGCCCTAGATGTTAACATCTCCACATTCAACAGACAATGGGCCATATCCTCCTGTCTGATCTGACCTGTTTTTTCCTTTCTTCATACACACTACTGATAATGGGCCTTTTCCACCCTAACTGAATAGACCTTGTCAGCTCTGGCCCTCCCTCGTACTGGGACCCCATTCTTTAAATACCCCTCTGAAACCACACCCCCACTCATGTATCTGATGAAGCGGGTCTTTGCCCACGAAAGCTTGTGCTCCAAAATATCTGTTAGTCTACAAGGTGCCACAGAACTTCTTCTTGTTCTCGAAGATACAGACTAACACGGCTACCTCTGTGACAATAGTTAGCTCTCAGTGATCCTTGCAAAGGGGCTTTGTTGGTATACACTTTAGAATACCCAGAAATTGATGTGGTAACCGTTTAGGCACTAAGTAACAGAAAGAAAGTCAACTCCTGCTAAAAAATGAAGTGGGAGAAAGGAAATGGATCTGTGGCCACATTCCAACAACAAGGTACTGCTAGAAGAATTCTCTCTAGCTCTCTTGGAGCCAAATGAAAAGCAAGGAGGTCTGGGTGCTTGCATGATGACAAATTATTCTCCAGAGTTACAATTTCAATACGTCGTAGACAGAATAGCTTCAGGTAATAGGTAGTGTTATACTGCTATGTAAAGAGGATAATTATAATTTACATATCAACCTATAATTAAGTTGTAGCCAATCTCCAGTTTTCAATAACTAAACATTGTTTGCAGAGAGACAAAGTGGTGAGGTAATGTCTTTCTGAGGTCAACTGCTTTCAGAAGAAGAGTTCTATGTGAGCTTGTATCTCTCCGCAATGGAACTTGGTCCAAAAAGGTATTACCTCACCCACCTTGTCCCTCTAATGTTCTGGGAACTACAACGTTATAACTGCACCACATACAGAGTATTCATCTGGTCTCTTCCTCTGCAAAAAAAAATCAAAACACATTTTTTTAAAATAAATCTCAATATAAAAATGTTAAGTCTTTAAAATCTTAAAGTAATGATATGCCCTGCTTCCAAATACATGCCTTTCCCATTTTGATCACTTTGCAGAAACTGTCTGAGTTCCTGGTGGTGCAATCTGAAAGGAAACTGAACCCTCTAGGCCATTAGGTCTGACAGATATGTGTGAGTATGATGTATGGGCTCTCAGGGCTCTCAAAAGGGAAGAGTGCTAGGCTAATGCACCAGCAAAATTGGCGGCCTGCAGTCTGTCTTAACTCCTTGTAGTATTTGCAGAGAAGCAAAGGGTTTTACAAGCCCCAATCAATAAAAATGTTCAGTAAGAGACAGATAATCCAGCATTTATAAAAGGAAAGATATGAAGACTGTTAATACCTCTCTTAGTTTCAAAACGTCCATTTTGTTTTATCTCTTATGGATATATTTTTTGTTTTCAACATTGTAAGAGATAAGACAGACCTCTGAGATAATGATTGTGCTCAATATACAATACTATAGAGTTACAACCTCATAAGATCAAGATGACCATAGGTGGTTTATAACGTAAAATGAGACATTCTTGAAACTGCGCAATTCAGTCATTTGTCTGGATTTTTACTAGCAAAAATAAAAAAAAATAGATCCTTGCAGAACAGTTGTTAATTACTGTGCCACATATGTGGTAAGATGAGCATTGTCAATTTGGAAGAAAATCCCTGGTCTTGAGACGTTATACTGTATATTGAATACAGAATACAAAACAAATGTAACAAACTTTATTAAGAGATTAATTTTACAATAATAAAAAGAAATTGTTTTAGGTCCTGCTTCTCAACCTATTTACCATGGTGCACAGCATAAGCAGCTCTCCGTGTGCTATGGGGGTTGCATCCACACAATAGATACACTACCTGTATATCCCTGAGGGTACCACATTAGTTGCAGCTGTTTGCTGATTGGCCATAGGTTGAGAACAACTGCTTTAGATTATGACTTGTAGATACACTACATGAGTCGTGTCTACACTAGCCGACTATTTTGAAGTAATCAGCCCAATGGACACGCGCCGTGCACTACTTTGAAGCTGAAATCGACATTAGGCTACCAGATGTCGAAATCGCTATCCCCATCAGAAGATGGGAATAGCGCCCTACTTCGACGTTCAACGATCCATGTCCCGCTACTTCGACATAGCGGGGTCCTCCATGGTGGCCATCAGCTGAGGGGTTGAGATGTGTGATGCAGCACCTGCAGGGCTCTATGGTCACCACATGCAGCAGCCCTTAGACCTTGATCTTGGACCTCACCTGATCCAGGTGGGGCGACCCTGGCTGATGAGGCCCTTGGCCAGATGCTCAAATGCTGTGGCGTTCCGGCGCCGGACCTTTATCTGCTGCAGGACCTCCTCGTCTTCCCACGGGGCAAGGAGGTCCTTCAGCTTGTCTTCTGTCCAGGAGGGGGCCCGACACCTGGGGGGGCTGCCTCCCCTCCTGGGAGGACTCCCCCACCGGTCTCTGGATGGCCGCTGGGATGGGCGGGAGACCCGGCTGCTGGTCATGGTGCCAGAGGTGCTGTGGCTTCATCGTGGCTGGGAGCTGTGTGAGCAGCAGTGTGGGCCCCCTGCCACCTGCATGCTCTCAGCTTCCTGCCTGAGGGCTCCTGGGAGCCTGCATGCTGAATGGCAGCCGGACGTTGGAGCCATAGAGCTCCGCTTGTGCTGTGAGTGGCACCGCCGCCTGCCAGCTGATTGCAGCCATGGAGGACCCTCTCTTTCGAAAAAGTGGGCTGTGGAGTGTCTACATGTGCACTCTTTCGAAATTATCTTTCGAAAGAGGGCACTTTTCCCATCCTGGGAATGGAGGACCGACTTCGAAAGAATGGGAGGGTTCTTACAAACTTAATTTCGAAGGAGCAGCATGTCAGTGTAGATGCTCCATGGCTTCTTTCGAAAGAACTTGGTCTTTCGATCCTAATTTCGAATATACTTGCTAGTGTAGACGAACCCCCAGGGAACAATTTACTAGCAGGTGGCAGGATAAGTTAGGAACATAGAAATGAAGTAGAGAGTAGGTCGGGAATGGACAATTCATGGACAGAGCACACTGCATGGGGATCAGTTCCTGCAAAGTAACTAAGCCAATCCAAAAATCCATGATACAATGTAATGTGTAGAAGTATATAAAGCAAGACAAGGTGGGCAAGGTAACATTTTATTGGGCCAGCTTCTGGTGGTGAGAGAGGCATGCTTTCAAGTTACACAGCCCTGAAAAAGAGCTCTGTGTAAGCTCTATAGCTTACTTCTTTCACCATTAGAAGTTGGGCCAATCAAAGATATTCCGTAACTGCCTTGTCTCCTATCCTGGGGTTGACATGGCTACAACACTACATATAAAGAAAGAGGGTTTCCATGTAACCTTGCATATATGTGGTATGCCCTATGTTCACCCTTTATGCTTGAGTCTGATCAACTCAGTTTAGCTTTGCGATATGCCAAATAAAGCAATAAGAGTGACAAAACCTGGAGATGAACTGTGTATTTTGGATTCCAAGGAGCTGAATTAGGTGTTCTCCCAGAAGTGAACAATGTGTTCTTGATAAATTGGGTTGAAAAGGTCTTGGAGAGAATCTCCACACGCAATTGTCCATTACTGCAGTTGATGGCACAAACAGTAATTATGCAGGCCAATATTCATGTTCCTTGCATGCACGCTTTTGAAAGTCTGGTTTTATACATTCAAGCCCTTGTCAAGGGCAGGGATACTCCATTTTAGTCACTGTTATTATTGCGTTCAGGTAGGTCTGAGCATATTTATTGGAAAAATATGCTTGAATTTCACTGAGTGAAGTTTAATGTTCACTGTAAAGTTAACATGGAATTTCAGCTTATTAGGAATGCAGACAAAAAACTTGAAACAATATTACAAAAAGATTGTGAAGTATCCCATTCATCTTAGCATTAATGAGAGAGACAGGCCCACATCACTGTAGCTCAAGATCTAATTTCTACAAGTGTTCAGGAACATCCAGGTTTGTCCGATCTCTACCTTAAAATTTTCACTTTGCAGTTAAATGCAGCTGAAGACAAAGAAACCTCTAAGTTTCAAAATGAGGGAATAGACTCGATTCTCATGAATACATATTTGAGATTTATTAAAAGATTTCTCTTCCCCTGCATATTTGTGTTTTCAGCAGTGTCATGTTTACAGTCTGTTTCACTGTAATGTCATTAGAAACTCTAGCTAAGTGTTACTTACCAGAGTGAAACAAAATTACGCTACAAACTGTAAGCCAGAAATTTGTAATTCCTGCTGAATAATAATTGCAAAAGAAGAAAATGCTTTTAGAAATCTACAAAATGGCTTCTCTGGCTGACCATATACTATGCCAAATATGACATAAGGAACTGTAAGGATTTAAAATAAAAATCAATAGCATGAGCGATAGCAGAGTGCACACTTATAACTCCCATTAAAGATATGTGCATTAGAGAGAGACTGCAGTACTTTATCCTAAGGAAAATGAAAAATTAGACTTCCATAATTTAAATGAATTTAGATTTCCCACCATACCTACAGAGCTAAGTCATAAGTTCCATATTTGAGTAGAGAAATACACAATACCCTTTTCAAGAAAGAGCTTTATTCCCTTGTATTATTGAATAAATGTAGATAACTGTGACAGATGGTAGAAGTTCTCAGTGGCCCCAAAAGGAAACGCTAATCAACCTGGCTCTTTCTCTGTTAAGGCTAGTCTACCCTACTGACCTGACAGCTGTAACTCTGCCAGGCATCCCATAGCTACCCTATGCCAGCAGGAGAGAGCTTTCCCATAAGCATAATCACACCATTCCCAACAAGCAGCAGTAGCTGTATCAGCAGTAGAGTGTCTCTCAACAAGATAATGCTGTCCATCAATTTAACAATATGTTTCTCACACCGAGACAACCAGCAATGTGATGTAGATTTCACCATGCAGAGAAAGTCACCAAATCTGATTATGGTAGTACAGGTCTTCAGGAAACTGAGATGACCACTTGCTGAAAAGGGAGATTAAACCCAATGTACAAATCTTTCCTTCAGCTAGGAAAGCAGAAAAAGAACAGCTGTATCCTACAGAGTCGTGAGTCCCTTAATACAGCTGCCCCTGATAACCGGGGAACTTATAAAGACCAGGCAAGTTTTCTCTCAAAGGGGATGGGGTGGATTTCAGACCAGCGAAACACTTAAATTTTTACCCAAAATATGGGTGTTTACCAAATTAGGTAGCTAGAAAATTAAGCCTTCAATGTGTGTGTTTAATTTAATTTTGCTTATTGCTTAGTCAATGCAGAGCCTCATAGTTAGGGTTCAGGATTCTGACAGGTCTTTTTAAACGTCTGAAAGTGAAACAATAAATGTGACAGCCTCTCAAAAACGTGGATTTCCGCTTCTTCCTTTAGATAAGACTCTGGTGCAATGTGTGGGAAATAGAGGCTAGGGCTTAGCCATAATTATACTTAAATGCTGCCAATTGGAGCCTCAAGATTTGAAACTGAAGCATAGGCTTATTCTGCATCACAAGTAGCAGGCTCTGATATGCAGAACAAAGATAAATATAGGCAACAGAAGAACTAGCATACAATGAAAGGAGAGCTTTGTTGTTTTATGTCTAAGTGACAAGTAATGCCATAAGTAAAGGTGAAATTCTACAAAGGATGAAGAGGCTATAATAGAGCTGAAATGAGGCAGACCCATTGGGTAGGAAATGTTACACACATGCACCTGCTAGAGCTGGAAGGGACCTCAAGAGATCATCTAGTCCAGTGCCCTGCCCTCTTGGCAGGACCAGGCACCATCCCTGACATCTATTTGCCCCAATCCCTAAATGGCCTCCTCAACAATTAAACTCACAACCCTGGGTTTAGCAGGCCAACGTGCAAACCCCTGAGCTATCCCTCATAGAGTAATCCTGGAGAACTCTGTGCTCACAAGCTAAAACAGAGTGATGGTATTAATTTTTGAAACTGAGTGAGGACTAACTCTTTTCAAAAGACTGACAATAGTTGCAATGCTGATGTTTGTCAACCAAGTTAGAAAACAAAGTTCCAGCAGTTCTGCTTCAGACCTACACTGCAGCAGTGAGCAAACCTTCCAGCCAGGATAAACAGACTTTACATGAGTGTGTTGAAAATAACCATGTGGACACTGCAACACCAGTAGAGGCTTAGGCTAGCTACCCAAAATCAAACCCACCTTGTCCCCTTGGGCTCAAACTGAGCAGCTAGCCTGGTCCTCTGCCAGTGCCCCCTAACTATCCTGTGGGGTGTGAATATAGATAATAATAGAGCCAAGTTATATATTACGTGTCCAAAAAAGTCCCGTATGTATTTACAGGTTAAAAAATTAGCTATGCTTAGTCGTAAACAGAAGATTCGGGGTATAGCTAATAGTCTTCCAACATGTTGAGGGCTGTTGCAAGGAGGAAAGTGATTGGGCCCACCAAGAGGGGTGGCAAAAAGGGCAACTGCCCTGAGGGACAGGGAATTCAAAAAGGCCCAGGCTCCCCACTGCCACCACTACTACTGTGGCAGCAGCAGTAGTGACTAAAGCCCCAAGCCTTTTAAATTGCTGTCCGAGCTCCAAGGGCCATTGGTGGGTTGGAAGGAAGAGGCTAGCTCCTCTGCCCCACTGCTTTCGCCAGCGGCCCCACCCCTTCTCACAGGGCAGAGCATTCCCCCTCCCCACACACACATACACAACTTGCCCAGGGGCCCAGCAAGTCTGTTGGCCCCCTTGATGGTGATCAGTTGTTCTCCATGTCCATGGAAGGCAGCACAAGAAGTAAATGGATTGGTCTTGGGCATCAAGAGAGATTTCTGGTAAGTTTTAAGAAAGAAAATAAAGCTTTTTTACTCTAAGGATAGTTAGGTACGGCAACAAATTAATAAAGGCAGTTACAGAATCTCCATACTGGAGGATTTTTAGAGCAGGTTGGACAAACACCTGTCTGGAATGGTAACAGAGAGGGAGCCGTGCTAGTCTATAAACTATCAAAACAAAAAAGCAGTCAAGCAGCACTTTAAAGATTAGCAAAATAATTTATTAGGTGATGAGCTTTCGTGAGACAGACCCACTTCTTCAGACCATATACAGACCAGAACAGACTCAATATTTAAGGTACAGAGAACGAAAAACAGTAATCAAGGTTGACAAATCAGAAAAAAAATGATCAAGGTGAGCAAATCAGAGAGTAGAGGGGCAGAAAGGGACAGGGGGAAGTTGACTCCCTTTGACAAAGAGTTAATGGGCACAAAACAGTCATAAAAACACTCCTGATCCACAAACCTGTTAGCCAGCATTTTAATGGAGTGGGCCATTCTGTTAATGACTTAAGAGTTTTGTGTTACTGAAGAAGAATTTTCACAATACTCTTGAAAGAGAGACTGCCGAACTCTGTTTTATATTCAAATTCGACACATTAACATGTGGTTTGAACTGGGATGGGAATTTTCTGAGTCACTATAGGGGCTCGTTTGCATACTTGGCGTGATTTAATTCTTAACTCCTCCCCCCCACCGCTTCTGCCCCTCTACTCTCTGATTTGCTCATCTTGATCATTTTTTTTCTGATTTGTCAACCTTGATTACTGTTTTTGGTTCTCTGTGCCTTAAATGTTGAGTCTGTTCTGGTCTGGCTATGATCTGAAGAAGTGGGTCTGTCCCATGAAAGCTCACCTAATAAATTTTTTTTGTTAGTCTTTAAAGTACTGCTTGACTGCTTTTTTGTTCTGTCTGGAATGGTTTAGGTTTACTTCGTCCTGCCACAGCACTGGGGGATGGACGAGATGATCACTGAAGGTCCCCTTCAGCCCTACATTTCTGACGCTACACCCTCCTTTTTCCTAGGACTGTGGCCTATAACCTTGAACATTTTAACTGTATAATATGTACTGTATCTCCAGGGGCATGGACATGGAGCAGAGTTTATTATTTCCAGGAAAATTAACTTATGCACAAATACCTTGGATGTTCCCTAACTCTCCAAGGAAGAGCTTCAGTGATCAGTTAACTTCCCAACTTTTCCTGAGGACCCCACAGAAATCTCACACCCCACTGTGGGTATATGGAGCTTCCCACAGACTCCTGGAGGCAGCAGTATATCTCAGACGTGCATACCATCCTCCTTCAATTCTTGCTACATGTCTCTCTGCTTTTGCTTCCCTCTCTCTGAACATAATTAGTGAATCATTACTTCCTTAAGCCCTAGTTCAGAAAATCACATAAGAATATACTTGTCCTGTAGACAAGGTCAGCAGGATTTACACATATATTTAAAGTTAAATACTTAAGTGCTTTCCTGAATCAAACCTTAATTACTATTTAGAAAATACCCTGCCAGAATGAAATCTGTGAGAACTGAAAACACTTCTGGTTAGTGATTTGGAAACTGTGTGTGGCCGAACTAACATAAAACCAATGATTATACTGTACTGACTTTTAAGGAAGTATTTTGAAAGTTTGCTAATACTGAGTGATCATGTTAGAAATAAGATTATCATTTCCACTACTTTAAAAGAAAAATTGGAAGAGTAAGACTACCATAATAACCTATTTTTGCAATAGGCATTTATAAGATACAACTAATAACCCAGATGAAAGTGAATTCATAGCAATATATAGGCAATCTACTGTATATGAATTTTTTTTAAAAAGTGTTTACGCAACATTTGGGCTGCATACCTAAGCAATTCAGTCTAGCAAATGTCACTATTAAAGCTGCACAGTCTGAACTGTGACCCTTGCATTGCAGCACAGTCTGAATTATATACTATTTCTCATTTTCCCAATCCTTCCCAGGTACCAAAAGACTTATCTTATTCCCTACCCAATCTTCACCAGTTTTTGTTTCCTCAGTTTTCTCATGAACTATTTCTTCAGTACAGTTATGGGTACTTTGTGACAAACTGAAAGTTCTGCAGCAACTTTGGCTAAAGTAAGAAAGGGAAGATTTTATGGAGTTACAGCTGCAAGTGTACAATACTATCACTTAGGCTATGTCTACTTGAAAGCCTAAATGTGAAATAAGCTGCACAATTTGTGCTACACAAATTGCGTACCTTATTTCTAGTGTACTTTTAAATAGTCTATTTCAGCATTTGGGGCTTGTCTAAACAACGCCAAATGCCAAAATAAAGTGATGTTTTGAGGCATCCCTTACTCCTCCTGCAATGAGTACTACCAGGATGCCAAAATAGTGCACCTATTATTTTGGAAAAATATTTCAAAATAACAGGCATGTTTCAAAAACAAGAAGTAAACAGAGCCTTATTGTATTTAATGGATCACTTATTTGGCAGCAAATCCCATCTTTTGTTCTGCTCTCAAATTTTCAATATTCTGCAGATTTTTGCACAGTCTTGCTGCAGAATTTAGATCCAGCTTTTGACAAAGGCCTTGCCTATGCCTCTTTATGTCTCACTCCCCTTACTAGCTGAATTATAATCAAATTTTAGTTTATCCTTCAAGGTATTTAAAACAGCCTGTCTGAAAGACTAAGGGTCTGAATCTTCTAATGAAATGAAGAGCAAAATTTTCTCTGAGTTCAGTGGATGAAAGAATGGGACCTAAAGTTCTCTCTCTCTCTAAATCAGCCGCACCCTTTTTATTGTCTCTCACTTGCTCGATCTGTCTCTCTAGTTCTCTATATTTTTAACTGAACCATAAACACCCTGACTACATCTACACCGCAGCAATCTGTCAACAGAAGTTACTGTCAGAAGACATCTTCCAGAAAAACTTCTGTCGACCAATCACGTCCACACAAAAAAGCAGATCAAAAGAGAAATCAGCTCTGTCAACAGAGAGAGGCCAGAATGCCCAGCCACTCTCTCAACCGAATGGCCACCTGGAAGCTCAGCAAACAGGGCTGCCCAGTGAATTGGAAGCCCTGTCTGTTGACAGAGGGCCCCCAGGAGCACCTATACAGCTTTTTTGTCAACAGAAGCTGTCGACAGAAGGCATTATTCCTCATTGCAGAGAGGCAGAATGCTGTCAGCAGAAGTGCCAAGTTTTGTTGACAAAACATGTTTGTGTGTAGAGACTCCAAGAGTTTTGTCCATGAAATCTTGTTTTTTGTCGGCAAAACACTCTAGTGTAGACTTAGCCCCTATGACTATCTTGAGAAAGAGAACAACTTAAGACCCTGACATGGGGCCAAATGCTAAACGGGCACATGATGTTGACCTCAATTGGCATATTTCCAGAGTTAAAAATGAGGAAAGAGTTCAGAATGCAGCACACTAGTGGAAACAGTTCATTTCCTGATGGTATTTTCTCCACAGACCTCAAGAGTGTTTCAGCAGACTACCAGCTTGTCTATATCAAGACGGCTGTAAGCGTCAGCTTCAGTTCACCTGCCAAAAAGCAGCATTGCAGCCATTATTGTATCTGCCTTTTCCTTCCATGGTGGATGTTGCCACAAGTTTTCCATCTAGTTTTAGATACGCAGTGCTCATTTATCAAGGCTTAACGATAAAATCTGCTGTCTGTAAGAAATGATAAATGTTTTAAACTATAGAATTAAATAGTAGGAAATCATAAAATCTTGCACTGTGCTCCAACTAGCTAGGAACACTTCACTCCAGTATAAAACAGAACCTTGGTAGTTGAGCTGCAGATGAATTTTCATTTAAAAAGCTGTCATTTTGTCGCAGCTGCTAGATGAGTTTTGAAGTCCTTTTTCCAATATGAAAATGTCTAAGAGACTTTAATAAAAATGATGATATTTCTAAAGATTTCTAAAACCCTCTTAACGACTTTGACCCTGAGTTTCAGAAGTGCCAAGCATCTGCAGCTCATATTAAGTTTAAGCTGGGTTGTGGGTACATAGCACTGCTGAAATTGGACCCTTTATCTCTATTATACTTTATTGGACAGTTTCTAGTGGTTTTGGCATTGAGGAGCCCACATTCTTTTTCACGTCTGATCCTAATGAACGAATCTTTCCATCAACTTAAATGGGCTGTGAATCTGACTGTTAAAATACTATACAAATTATATTTAAAAAAATCCTTGTCTTAAAATTATTACTAAAAATAACAATAACATTTCAACCCAAACTACTTGCATTCAAATGCTAATGAAATTAGATGTTTGGTTTTTTTTTTGTGGGGGGGGTTGGGTTACATAAAATTCAAAATTCCGATTTTGGCAAAAACTTTGCTGGCCTGATACCCACCCAGATCTATTTGTACTTTAACTTTAGAGCAATGTTTGGATACCAGGAAGAAATGTTTGTAATTCAAAGTAAAAGTTAAAGGAATTTAGGGATTTTTACAATGACATTTAAAGGAAACCAGGCAACAAGGACTCTGCCTAACACTGGCATTTCTATTAATCTAAACTATCCTTTGTACAGTGTGTGACTGTGGAACCTATGTTTACTGTAAGCTACAATTGATTTAATCATGCTGTGGGAAGAGTGAAGAGCTTACAGCATGCTTGGAAAAGAGTTTCATATATTACAGTGTCTGAGACAACTCATTCATGTATAAAGATGGTGCAGTTATGAAAAACAAATATATTGACTTGGCATTTGCAACAGTTCATCCTGCTGGGTGGGTAAATTAGTGGCATTTTCCATCACTGAGACATGGCTGTGCTGTATTTAATTTTACAACATCTGGAATTTGTTATACAGAAGTCTGGATCAAAATCTGGAGCACAGAACCAAGAACCGTCTCTTTATGTTAAAGCCACTTTTCCTTAGAAAAGTATAGAGATGCTGAGTGTAAAGACCTGGAGACCAGAATCTGGGTCTGCAGGGCCTGAGGAAGCTGATAGTCCCACAGTGCCCCTACAGAAGCACAGCTCTGAAGTATTAGGGAGAATAGGCAGGTCAGGAAGTACTGCCTAGAAGATCCAGAGTAACAATACCCGCAGACCTCTGATTGGCCAAGTGCCCCTACTTAACCTCTGGAGTTGCCTCAGAAAGTTGTCTGGGCAATCTCAGAGGGCTCGACCTGTTAAGCTATGTCTACACTACAGCAATCTGTCAGCAGAAGTTACTGTCAGAAGATAACTTCCAACAAAACTTCTGTTGACAGATTGCAGCCACACATGAAAGCAGATCTCTCTGTCAATCTGCTCTGTCAACAGAGAGCGGCCAGCGTGCCCTTCCACTCTCTTAACAGAACAGACAACCGGAAGCACAGGAGACAGGGCTGCCAAGTGACCCAGAAGCCCTGTCTGTCAACAGAGGGCCCTGGAACATCCACATGGCTTTTTTGTAGACAGATTCTGTTGAGAAAGCCGTTCGGCCTCATGGGGGAGAGGCAGAAGTCTGCAACAAAAATGCCGTGTTCTGTCAAGTTACTGTCAACAGAACACATTTTTAGTGTGGACACAACAAAATTTTTTGACAAAACTCTCTAGTGTAGACATAGCCTTACTGTGCTGGACTTCCCCTCATCTCTGATCTCTGGTCTCTGACTCCAGTCTGATATCAACCCTGACTCTTACCTTTCAGTTCCAACCTGGTACTGCCTCTGATCTCTGTCTCTGACTCTTGTTTATGGACCCTGTCCACATTATTTCTCTAGCTCTGGGTAAACCAGGTCTGCCCCTGGTAGTCAGATATCAGCCCAGCTGTGACTGCTAGACGAGACTACTTATGCCTTGGTCCCTTACCGTTTTCCCAGATCCACTTTCAATCCTCTCTGTAAAAGAGGACTGTAGAAGGGGCAGGTCTAACACCACCCACTGGCCCCCATGGGGCACTGTACCCACAGAAGCAGGTCATGAAACTCCAAACCAAGAACCATCTGCTGCACTCCCAAAGGGTGCTGCTCCGAGTGGGAAATCAGACACCCTGTCAAAGGAAAATTCCTTGCTGCTGACAGAGGCTGGGCCAACACCCTGTGAACTGAGCTCACAGTACTGTTACCTGAACATTTTAATGGGAACCACCAGCAGTTCAGGGGTTCCTGAGCCAACGCCATCTCCCTTTCTTGCTGAGACCCCAAGTACATCCCATGACCAGGCCAGGGTGAAATTAAGTGATCTGTTTGCTTACTGGAGAAACAATGGCCTGAGCCTCCCTCTCCTGGAATAAGGCAACCTAAAGCTGATGGACTGAAACACCTGCCAGTAAACATGTTTTCCAGTCTGAGGTGACCCTAATTGTGCTTGCTTACAGACATTTCTTGATGAAGCAAGGGCAAGGGCTAGCAGCCTCATCTACTGCCCAGTTCCAGCAACTTGCAGCTGATAGCCTCACTGCATCATTTTCTGCATGGTTGTAGTGAGGAAGTGAAAGATGAACTAGCCCAAGTGGAGACCTTGACCTGCTTGGATACATTTATAAACATGTTGCTCCGCAGTGACAACTGTCTGCATGAGCAAAAGAAGAGAGATGGAGCACACATGCTACCATGCCACTCATAGCCTACACTGAAAATCCTGGGATGGAGTTATGAACAGATGCAGGTTGATCAGGCCACTGACACTTGACCCTGGAAGGAAGAATGACAACAGCACAATAATCTAAGTTTTTATTGGAGCGCATCAGGATACGCACTCACCATTTGCCTATTGCAAACCTCGACATGCAATGAGTCTGAAAATGGGTGAACCCGGGTGGTCTAGGGAATGCGGCTGGGCACTAATCATGTGCTGGGATCTGGAGCCACTTCCTAGCCCTCAACAGAAACCTGATCCAGGACACATGGGTCCTTCCTGCACTTCCAAGCACAAATAGCATTACATACGATAGAAAGGGCCCAGCCAATCACACACACACACACACACACACACCTGTGGGTCCTGATCAGTTCCAGAGTTATAGATAACTTCATAGATGCTAAAACTGCTCAAGTGCTAAGTATACCTCTCCACCCAAGGCCAATCTGAGTTCTTTTAGAACTGGTAGGTGGATCCCTCCTATCCTCAAGACCAGTGACAGGAAATGGTGCCCAGAGCCTGCAATACAGAGTCACTAGAGTTGTTGTAGTTCACTGTAATCCAATTCCCACATTGCCCCAAAATACTTGGAACCACCCGGCTGTAGAAGCATGGCCCTTGCATCTCCCAGAGAAAGAAGAGGCTCAACTTCCCTCTGAATACTGCTAAGCAGCCAGCCCCAACCTTTTGGTCCAGGGCTCTCGTGGCCAACCAGAAGGGACAGCACCTGACAGGGAGCTCCAGCTAATGACAGATACTCAAAAGGAATCATTCTTAAGCCTGAGACAGGCTATGTCCTTAAAAAGTATTGGGGTTATGTGGACATTTTTAGAACAAGCAAAAGAACACTGCCCTAACACAGAGACAACTACTGCCTCAGAGATCTAAAACCTGGACGATGGTCCCTTAATGTTAATTTATGGATGGTATTATGCAATGTCAGATCATGAACTGGCAGCTTTCCATAAATATATACAGGAAAACTGGCCAAAGACTTCACCTAGTGCTCCATCTCTCCAGCAGGAGCTCCAGATCTTTTTGCCCAGAGTCAAGGATTGAATGCTAAGTAAGGATCCAAAGCCAGTATCCTCTATTCCAGTGTTTCCCGAACTTAACACATTTGTGTACCCCTTTTGTATGCTTATCTCCTGATTTTTAGTAATTTATTTCCTGCCGCGTACTCTTGAAATTCTTTCACATAGCACCAGTGGTACACGTGCCACACTTTGGGAAATACTGCTCTATCCCAGTCCTGGAGGTACTAGAGCGTGTCACCAAATTGGACCTCTGCGACATATACAACCTACTATTAATCAGAGCAGGGGATGAATGGAAGACTACATTTTGAATCCCCTATGGATACTTTGAATATTTAGTAATGCCATTGACCAAGACCTCTATGAACATTCAATACTGCATGAATGATGTAGTTAGAGGCATCCTGGACCAGTTAGTAGTTATCTATTTTGGGGAGAAACCTGTGTTCTCAGACACTCTTGAGGAATTTTGTTACCATGTTTGTCCTATCCTGAAAAGACTATGTGGAAACAGCCTGTTGGTGAAGATGGATAAACACACCTTTGATCAGCCCGCTACAGAATTCATGGGTTACATCCTCTCCCCAGAGAAGGTTAAGCTTTGGGTAGGGACAGCTCAGTGGTTTGAGCAGTAGCCTGCTAAACCCAGGCTTGTGAGTTCAGCCCTTTAAGGGACTGTTTAGGGATCTGAGGCAAATAGATTTAAAAAAAAATCTGTCAGGGATGATGATAGGTCCTGCTGTGAGTGCAGGGAACTGGACTTAATGACCCCTCAAGGTCCCTTCCAGCTCAATGAAATAGGTGTATCTCCATCTAAGTAAACTATCACTGGTAGTTAAGGTTCTTCCTGGGCTTTGCCAGCTTTTCCAATTATTCATTCCAGGCCCTCAGCAATGGCATTAGACAGGATCAAATTTGAATAGATTTCCAGGGTACTAAAACAGGGGGATAATGTAACAACCCAAGTTTGTTGAGCCTGCCATGGCCAATCATCCCGTGGTGCCACTGAAAGTCCCAAAAGCGGCACAGCTGGGGAGCACCGTGAAGAATAAGAACTGCATGAAGTTTTGCTCTTGAGACCTAGAAAGACAGCACAATACAGTCCTTTGATTGGCCAACTGCCCCTACTTAACTCCCAGGTTTGCTTCAGAAAGGTCTCTGGGCAATCACACACTTTGGTCTGTTACTCTGCCCAACTTTACGTTGTCTCCTGATCTCTGACTCCTGACTTCCAACTTGAGTCCTGCCTCTTGAGTCTAACCTGATGTCATTATGCATAAAGTGGCTTTCAGCTGAGAGGGTCAAGGTCAGGTCAGATTGTCAGAAAATGGGCAGACACTCCCACGTAGTGGTATATTCCATGATCAGATTTAACCAGATCAACAACTTGTACTCCTGGATCTATGTATTAGCTTAACACAGAGTCAGAGAAAGTCCACAAAGGATAAGTTTTCAGTATGCAGAAGATCAAACCAGTCAGGGTTGATATTCTGAGGTTTGATTTCACACACTTAGTAGGGGCACAGGAAGTAGAACTATCAGGGGTCAGCCACCAACACCTGTACTCCTCAATATTGCGAGGAGTGAGGGAGGTCAATGGGAGAATTTCTGCCACCGAGCTCCTTCTGTGAGGATGGCCACTTAAGTCAATTGTAGATAAGTTGATTCTACCTATGCAATTGCCATAGGTAGAACTGCATATCTAAATCAACTTTAACGTCTAGTGTAGACCTGGCCTTACACACTCTAGGGTACATACATAAACTGGTTTCTGAGATGAATAGGGTCAGACAGACACGATGCCATTGCTGTAAATGGTGTCCAGCGCATCCTGTCGGCAAAGCTGGCAACCCTAGTGATGAAAAATTATTAAAACAAAAAATCACCACACATTAGGTTCTTCCTGTCCCTGGGAGCCAGTCACACAAAGGTAAATCAGTGGTCAGGATCTTACACTAGTAACAATGCTATAACCAATTGTTAGTAAACTAACTAAAGATTAATTGACTAAGAAACAGAAATAGGTTACTAAAATATTAAAGTAAAGAAAACACATTACAGTTGGATCAAACTATGTCATCTAAAATAATAGCAGGAATGTTTCCTGTACAGTGGTCCAAATAATATGTATTTTAATCCTTTTGATCAAAATTTTCTGTTAGAGTTCATCCAGAGCTGAGATAAGAAAGATGTGGCCTGAGACTTTTGGTCTCCCTTTTTATATTTTGATACTTTTTGTTGAAAAATCCTACGTGTGTTATGGGGTCAAATAATTCAATGGAGTACACGTTTTGCCATTAGTCCTTTATGTGAATTGCAAATTCTTGCTTCTACCTTTTGCATACATACCATTTGAGGTGTCTTTGGGAAATGATGCACAGAGATTTCTTTGTTACTCCTGAACAGCTAACCTGTGAGCATTTCTGAGGCTCACAAGAAACATACAGCAAAATTTCATAACTACACATACAATGTTGATATGCAGATTCTGACAAGGTAATAATGTTCAGCAGATTAGCTCTGATTTAATCTTGGAAGCATTAAGCATAATATCCTTCCAAAATGTTATCATTACCTAACTGTTAGGGTAGTTAAGCTCTGAAAAAAATTGCATAGGGAGGTTGTGTAATATCCATCACTGAAGAGTTTTAAGAGCAGGTTAAACAAGCGCCTGTTAGGGATGATCTACATGGTGCTTGGCTCTGCCATGAGTGCAGGGAACTGGACTCAATGACTTCTTGAGGTGCCTTCCAGTTTTAGTATTCTATGAGTAATTATAATTCTGGATATTTTTAACTTATATAATTTCTTTTTCCAAAAATCGGGTGAAAATATAAACAAAGAGAGCAAAACAGTAAAATAATAGGAAGTGAAGGGAAGCAAGGGAAGGAAATGAAGCCGAAAGAGGAAAGGAAAGCAACACCTTGGTTTCCATCACTAAGAATTAGTCAGAGATTTCTAAAAAGTCAACCAAAACTTTCAAATTTGCCAGAGGTCCTTCTACAACAAAATGTTCTAAGCTGCTGGGCCAACTGATAAGTGGGTATTTTTGATAACCATATTTATGTCCAGTTCCTTTTCGAAACCCGATATAAACAAAGCAAAGTTTGGGAGGAGTTCTGTAGTCCTGTAATATTTTCGGTGGGGGGTGGAAAATGTGTGTATTAGAGGGAAGTATGCTGTGTTGGAGGAGCACTGTCTCTTTAAAGCAAAGGACTCGAGACCGACAAGCCTGATGATTTTCAGCCAGCAGCACTCACTCTTGAGCCAGCAGCAGCAGACAGGCTCCTCCTGTTTCTTGACCCCACCTCCGTGATGACTAGGAACACAGGCAGTGGGAGAGCTATGTAAATGCCAGATCTCACTCTCAGGTAACACTGTAAATAAGAAGCAGGCGGCTTTAGGTCCCATAAATCTAAACAAATTTGTTTGTCTTACGTCAAGGCCATTCCCCACTCTGACACGCCAAGTGCAGAAGGTGGGATCCCATAACAGACCTTAAAAATACTTTGCCTCTATCGGCTTCAGCTTAAAAGCTTCCCAAGGTCACAGATTCCCTGAAGATGGGAAGTAGCTGCCACCACCCACGAGAGAAAACCCCTCTTTACAACCCAGGAAAACTCACTTGGAATGCCTCCCTGAGGGGTAACCTCAAATTCTTGACCATCCATTAGGAGAGATCTTGAAAACAAAGAGGAAGAAATTCAGCTGCAATCTGATAGCTGAGCTGATAGGACACAGGAATCAAATTATTGTCTTAAAATAGAAGGTGACATTAACAAAACACAAGATATACATGATAAAGCTTACTGAGTTTTAGGATCTTACAGAGCAACTAAAAAAGGGTAGATAATAGCAAAGAAAATTACTTCCCTGGAATCCAATTTAAAAGTTACAGGCCGTGTCTACACTAGCCAAAAACTTTGAAATGGCCATTTTGAAGTTTACTAATGAAGCGCTGAAATACATATTCAGCGCCTCATTAGCATGCGGGTGGCCGCAGCACTTCGAAATTGATGCGCCTCGCCGCCGTGCGGCTCGTCCAGATAGGGCTCCTTTTCAAAAGGACCCCGCCTACTTTGAAGTCTCCTTATTCCCATCTGCTCATAGGAATAAGGGGACTTCGAAGTAGCTGGGGTCCTTTCGAAAAGGAGCCCCGTCTGGATGAGCTGCGCGGCGGCGAGCCGCATCAATTTCGAAGTGCCACGGCCGCCCGCATGCTAATGAGGTGCTGAATATGTATTTCAGCACTTCATTAGTAAACTTCGAAATGGCCATTTGCATGGCCATTTTGAAGTTTTTGGCTAGTGTAGAAGTAGCCACAGTGAGCAGGGGGGTACATCAGCCAGCCTGAGCAGTCTCACACCAAACCCAAAATAAAAAATAACCTGATTGCTTCTGACTAAAATTTCATTTCTATTACATATCTGTGTCCTTGAAGTCTGGATATTTACTAAATTCTTTAAGCCTTCTTCGGCTTAAATATCTCTGAATCTGTCTTCACTGGCCGCACAAAAGAAAAGACCATCAGAAGGTAATTGCTTCAATTCAAAAAAATCCCCGCTTCTCTCTTCCCATTGGCTAGCCTGGCTGCTTACCAATAGAGACCCCACTCTCTCTGGATTTAACCCTATACAGGCATTCATTCACCATACCTTAGCTACTGGCTAAACAAGAAGTAGGATTGAGTGGACTTGTAGGCTGTAAATTGTGCATTATTTTGGTTTGGTTTTGAGTGCAGTTATGTTAAAAAAATCTACATTTGTAAATTGTACTTCCATGATAAAGAGATTGCACTAGGGTACTTGTATGAGGTGAATTGAAAATAATTTTATCATTTTATAGTGCAAATATTTGTAATAAAAATCAATATAAAGTGTGGACTGTACACTTTGTATTCTGTGTTGTAGCTGATATCAGTATATTTGAAAATGTAGGAAAACATTCAAAAATATTTATATAGGTCCAGCCACTCTACTTCAGAATTCTCTCATCCAGCAATTTACATAATCCAGCATGATTTTAGTTAACCAGACAGCCACTGAGTATGGCCAAGTTTCCTGAGGTCCAATTAAGTCTGTTTACAGACACCAGTCCTGGCTCTCAGTATTCTGTGTTGTTATTTAGCTGTAATTTACCCCAAATGTCTTTTAAGAGTCGAGTAGGCAGTGAAAGTGTTGGTAATGTGCTAAACAATATTGACCTCCCGTGGGCTAGCAAATTCTCTTTTCCTGCACTGGTCACGTCCCAAGGGTGCCAGGTGAGAGAGGTTTAACTTGTAATAAATTTTTATTGGTATTCCATAGTGGTTTATTAGTACAATTAAAAGTGTGATTAACTGTGACTAATTTTTCATCTGATTAATTTGCTTTATGTTAATTGCTTGAGTTAACTGTATTTAATGGACAGCCCTAATTTTCAAACGTTCATAACTTAATCAAATCTACCAAGCTCTTTTGGAAGAAGGTTTTTCACTACATCTTAATTAAACCTATTTCTAATGCAATGCAAATTTTTCAATTCTAAACATTTCATCAGGAAATCTGTTTAAAAAAAAATCATAGGTAAAACTGGAGTGGCAAAATGTGCTATTTTCCACTCTCCTTCATGTCAAATACTGAACAACTTTTGCTTAAACTGTATGTAAAAAAATTCACCTTCTGCAGGGATCCCATATGAGAGCATACCACTTTCTCCTTGCCATTCTTGTCTGCATACTCTAAGGACTATAAAAATACGCTAGGAATCTCAGACGGGCACCTTTGCCAATAAATATGAGTGCTGCATTTTTTTAACCCTACAGTTATGTAATTTCAGAGAGTCCTTGATTATGCCCTCTGGCATGAATGCATTCTCTGACTGCTGACACCTGAGGCTACACATTATGAAAGACACTAAAATTAACTGATTCAGAATTAGGAACTATATCATGCAGTCTCACATTTTTTGAGGAATGCAATTAGCACCAGAATGATATATTGTCTTGAGGAGGAAATCAAGTCCCACTCCCTTTTGCTGTACTTCCCAGTCTACCTTATTTTTTCTGCACTGCCAATAGGTAGAAGACCTTTGATGAGGATGACTCTACTTCCCTAAACTGAAAACAGGAACCCAGATAAGAGATGGTCAGTGCTTAGGGGAGTTTACTGACAGAAAACAAAAAAAAAATAGATAAGGCAGTTTCATATACGTGTGTGTGTTTATATATTTTGTGGTTTCATGCATTTTACTTAAAATTCAGTACTTCCTGGCATTGTTCCTTGCCTTGCCATTGTTCAGGATGTGATGCTGCTTGATACCAGTTGTATTTCTCTGATGATAGTCTTCCAAGAGTTTGCTCGTCTTTCAGCAACGTGTCACAGAATGTGGCATAGGCTAGGGAAAAAATTAACTTGAACACACAAGGAAGCCTTCATGGGGGAGACATTCAGACATGATTTTTTCAGGAGAGCACACATTATTCATAACTGCAAAGATACATTCAGCAGGCACTGTAGTACCATACAAACACAATCCAAATTGCACAGCCTTGGCTAGATTTGTGTATTGGACAGCATTACTGTCCACTTCTTGAAAAATCTAGTGTCACCTTTCAGTGATGGGCAATCTGTGATGGTTCTGTTATGAAAGACAAATGGAGACAATTGATTTTGCACTAGACCTCTCATCAAAGAGACAATTCTCGTCCAACATGTGTAAGGTGGGAATTCTGGTCCAGCATCAGCAAGGTGATCTTGCATTTCTTCCTGTTACGATCTATATTTCTTAGCAGAGGTGATTTGAACTTTTTGGTGCACTCAAAGGCAGGTCTCTGGTGTTTTTTCAGCTTCTGTGTCTTGCTTCAGAAAAAATTTCTGAAATACTGGGTGTTAAAAGACATACTTTTATCAGAATCTTTGTTTCTTGGTTTGAAGGTACTGGACGATGTCATTTTGAGTGCTGCGGGCAATGGAGAAACGTGCTCCACAGGTCTCACATACAACTTTTGGGCTATCCATTGTTAAGTGTCTTTTTTTAAAAAAAAAAAAAATCTTGAACTGTTTTTAGCGTTACTACTGTACAGATTTTCCTCGACAATCTTACAGCAAAAGAATGACCACGCACAAATGATTGATTCCTCCAAGGCAGTGGTTCCCAGCCTTTCCAGTAACACAGCACACTTCAATGAGAGGACAGTTCCACAAGCACACCTGCTTCTTTCAGCTGACGTGATTGCTCATAAATGTCCCATTTACTTACAGTCACTATGGCTACAGTCTTACTGGAGAGGTTTGCAACAGAGTAGTGCACACAACAACAAGCAAAGCAAGGATCAAATGCATTAATGTTTCGATTCCACCATAGAACACACCCTCTTAGACAGGGAGCAAAGATACATTTTCAAAATCTGTTCAGTGCCCTGCAAAGCATGTTGAGTAAGCGAGTAACCACTGAAAGCAGGCTCCCCTCCCCTCCAGCCCATTGGAACCAGGGCATGGCATTTAAACTGCATCCCAGCTCCAGCTGGCTCCTGCCCTCCCTCCCCATTGCCACTACAGGGAGTGGAGGCAGGTTCCCTGCCAGCTCATTCGAGGTGGGAAGCAGCATTTCAGCTGCCTCCCAGTGTGAGTGGGTCCTGGGAGGCTGGCATTTCCCCTCATGGTGGCTCTTCAAAGAACCATGGCAAGGGGCAATTGATGAAATTTCATGGCACACTTGGACAGTTATGGCACACCAGTGTGCCCTGGCATGCTGGTTGAAAACTACTGTTCTAAGGACAGAAGCATGCACCAGCTCCCCCCCCGCCACACATGCACGCACACACACACACACACGCACGCATGCATGCGCATGCACAAATGCACAACCTGGCAACATCATGGGATTAGTAGCAGCACTGCCTTCACAGATTGGTATTAGAGAGCATCAGGAGGTGCCTAGCACTAAAGACAAAGGAGAACATATGTGAATGAACTGTCTATGCTCTGTGTAGGGATTTTTTGGATACATGATGTCAGTCTGCCTCTGGCTGGGACCCTGCTCCTGGCAGCCCCTGTTTGGCTGAACCAGTTCCTTGCTATGGGCCAAGTTAACCGCCAAGTTGAAGGGTGTACAGCAGATCTCTATGGTAAATCTGCTACTGAAGTGCCAGGGTAACACTGATTTGCAACTGTGCTTTGACGAGGCATTCTCTGAACACTGGCTCAGCCCACTATCTGAGTGTGGGACTCTGCCTCTAGAGCAGGCAGCCTGTTTGGCTCAGGGGGGCTTTTGGCTACCACAAAATGTGCAGTTAAAAATCCTTCCCATTTCAAACTGTCTCATCAATCAGGCTCCTAAGCCAGGCAGACACTGGAGCTGTGAAGAGACCGTCATGCTGCTTTCAGCCTGCAACTGCAACTCAGCTACCCAACAAAAATCAGCATTTACAACTTAGAGCAGTGCCACTAAGCCCCACTGGTAGACCTGAGTACGGCATCTTTCACCCTGATGATGCTGACAGTCCATTTAGCCGTGTTTTGTGCCCATCAGTAAATGGGGTTTCTACCATCTCACTGTTGATATTGTGCTGATTGGATAGGAAAATTAATTCAGTGCTACTATACAGCCACCTGATCGAGTTCCTCAAAGCATTCCATATTGAGCTCCACAGTAAGAAAGGGTCAGACTTTGATGCAGCACAGAAGTAAGGGTGGCAATGCCATGTCACCCTTCTTTCTCTGCTTTGTGCTGTGCCTTGCAGCCAGCAAGTGGGGTTGCTGCCCAGGGGGTCAGCTCTGAAAGCAGCACTGTCTGCCAGCAGAAAATTTCTCTGATGCTGCCAGCATTCTTTGCAGCCTTCAGAGCTAGAACTCTCCCCTTCCTCCCAGCAGCAGCCACAGCACTCTCCTCTCCATCCTATCTGCTTACTCGTTGTGCATCCTGCTTAAAGACCAGTGGCTGCAGAGAGTGTAACACTCACCTAGGTGTGGTTAACTGTTCCATATAGTTGTACCTAAACCACGTCACAGAGGAAGAGTACATACCTTCTACAGCCTAAACTCAGAGTCAGCTGTTCTGCAGCTCAAGCTGTAGAGGCACCTGCTTTAAGCTCCTGAAATCCCAGGTTCAAGCCTGCCCATGGGCAGTTAAAGGGTACCATCTTAATGTGTACTGTGCACTCAGAGCACCAGGCTGTATGGGATGGGGTTACACCTTTCTAAGGCATGGTCCACTAAACAAGGGGTCAGCAATACTTCAGAGGCAGAGTGCTGTAATTTGACCTCCGCGTATTGTCTTAGTGCCGGTGATACTTTGTAAAGTCACTAACAGTCCGACTTAACAACAGCTTCTTTAATAAATAAACTAAGCTGCAGAGCTTTAGCATTTACGTGGTGGTTGGTAGCATTAGCTGGTCTTTTGTTAATCCACAGGCTTTGAGCAAGCTCCCAGCTGCATGGCGGAGGAGGCGAGGGGCTGAGCTCCCGCCTCACGTGCTGATGAACATCAGCTCGCCTGCCGCTCTTGGCACCCATGCGGGGGTTGCGGACCTCTGCTTTAAGCAAACTCCTCACTCCCCTGTGAGGCAAGCAGCAGACAGTTGTCCCAGCTTGACCCAGCCATAAGAATTACCTGTTGTGTCCATACAGAGTGGGCGCTGCTGCCAAGGGGGACAGTTCCAGAGCAGTGCTGCCTGCCAGCGGCAAATTTCTGCAATCATAGAAATGTTTTTGGATCATGCTGCTTAGTGAACAGCTCTGCTTTCAGAACTTCCACACACACCACCCCCAGCCCCAGCAGCAGCTGCTACTATCCACTTTGCCTAGCATCCCGCAAGAGGGGGTTGGTGTCTGGAGGAACAGCTGTTAAGGCAGCACTGCCTGCACGAATCCGGGACAATTTAACATGACCTGTTTCAGTGAATATGTAAGGAGGGACAGAGAAATCTGACAAAGAGCATGGTCCAGCCAAAACAGGGCATGTGGCTTCTCTAATCCTGATCTACAAGCTGCCAACAAAACTTTCAAACTGGTGGCCTCACGAATGGTCAGAAACAGAGGTGCGGAACACTGGAACTCCTGTCAGAGTCATTGTGCACTGTGAGAGGTCAGCATCTCTGGACAAATCACATTACTCATTTAATGGCCTGACCAGGTATGAAAATTTTGCCTAACATCTTTTATTGCAGACACTATTCTGCCGAGCAATGCAGGCAGTCTGTCTCCTGTGGATACTTCCCATTCAATCATACAGACTTGCAAGCAAAATATGAAGCATTTCGGTAGTATGCATATTTGTCCAGTATACTGTATTAAAAGCAGACATCTTTATTTAGCTTTTCCATCTATTCCTGCCACCTTTATATGTGGAAAGTCCAGTGAGGTTCAATAATATACCTTTATAAAGGTATGAGATACTTATAGTTGATAATCCAATTGTAGGAACCCTGCTAAATACATTATTTAATAACTGATTTTGATGTATTTAAAACATATCAATATGAAAAGATAGTGCTGGTATTTTTAGTTACTTTTGCTGTGTCACTTTGGTTTCTTTAAGATACTGATTCCTAAGGTGAAATCTTCAGTTTGCTTACTGACTTAGGTATCTGCCAGCAGTAGGAGCAAAGAGTGGTTTATTTATTCCCTTTTAGTATTTTTATTTGGACCAAAGCATTAAATTATTAGTATTTATTCAGTTCTCCCTCAGGCAAAATTCCCATGGGCTTCAACAGTAGTTATGCCTCTATATAGCCATCAGATTGGGGCCTTTGTTGGCATGCTAAACAAAATTATATCTGAAAGTGAACAATAAGGGGTCGTGAGAAGCAACAAGCAAACTTCATAGTGACTCACTGAAATTCCTTTTAGGATAAAAGATGAGCTCAGACCTGGCCTTTCAGCCTTTGGACTAGGGATGTTATGCTTGTATTTTCTATCCATCTGATTTAGGAAGCTTGAAAGTAAAGTTTGTATTAGTCTAATCACAAAATCAGGTTTTTAACTCTTAATATTTACAAACTGGCAAAGAGTTGTTGGTACCAGAAGATGAGAGAGACAAAAAGGGTGTCTGGATGAGACAGTATCTTTTCTTGGACAAGCTTCTGTTGCTGAGAGAGTTTTTACGTTATGGGAAGGAGAAAATAACTTTTCTGCATTTACTTTCTCCATACCAGTTAAGATTTTATACACCTCTGTCCTATGCCCCCTTAGTTACCTTCTTCCAAACTGAAAAGTCCCAATCTTACTAATCTTTTCTCATATGGCAGCCATTCCATACCCTAATTATTTTTGTCACCCTTTTCTGAACCCTTCCAATATATCTTTTTTGAGTTGAAGTGACCATATCTGCACACACAAGATTCAGGCCTACCACAGTTTTAGAAAGAAGCAATAAAATACTTTGTCTTATTCTCTGTCCCTTTCTTAATGACTCCCAACATTCTGTTAGCTATTTTGACTGCCACTGCACACAGAGTGGATGTTTTCCGGGAACTATCCACAGTGATTTCAAGATGTCTTTCTTGAGTGGCAACAGCTAATTTAGTAGCATCCTCCAGTCTACATAGACTATGGATTGCGCCCTTCGTAATTCCATTTGGGATCATCATTTGCAGCATCAACTGTTACTGTGAAGGCCCACACGAGAGTGACAGTCCTTGCTGCATCTGTTGCATGTGTAATGGGTGTCTGGCAGGACCTTACTGTGCTTTCCGTGGGCTCACTTCTCCTCTGCTAGCTGTCTGATCCTCATCTCACCCTTTTGAAGGCCCTTGTGTAGCTCCTGCCTCCCTCTGCTGCGATCGTCTGCCAGCTCCTCCCAACTATCCAGCTCGATGTCTACCTCCCTGAGGTCCCTCTTGCAAACATCTTTGTAGCACAACTGGGGGCTTCCAGGAGGTCTTTTGCCAGAGGCTAGCTCGCCATACAGGATGCCTTTTGGGATCCTTCCATCATTCATCCTGTGGACGTGGCCAAGCCAGCGGAGTCGACGCTGCCTGAGGAGGGTGTGCATGGTTGGGATTCCAGATTGCTCAAGGACGACGGTGTTGGACACTCTGTCCTTCCATGATATTCCAAGGATGCGCCTGAGGCAGCGCAAGTGGAAGACGTTCAGCCTCTTCCTGGCAGGCGTACAGGGTCCAAGACTCGCTGCCATAAAGGAGGGTGCTGAGGATGCAGGCTCTGTAGACTTGCATTATGGTGTGGGTGTACAACTTGTTATTCCACACTCTCTCGCTGAGTCTGGACAGAGTTGTGGCTGCTTTTGTGATCCTCCTATTTAGCTCAGACTCCAATGATAGGGTGTCAGTGGTGGTGGACCCGAGGTAAACAGCTAATTTAGGCCTCAACATTTTATATATATTGCTATGGATGATGTTTTCCAATATGAATTACTTTGCATTTATCAACATTGAAGTTCATCTGCATTTTGTTGCCAAGTTATCCAATTTCATGGGATGCTTTTGAAGTGCTTTGAAAGCCTGTTTCCTTTCCATCAACACTTCCGGCCCTGACTCTTATATTCTCCTAGTGGCTGGTGCACACTCTCCTGTACCCATTGCAGGCAAACCAAGCAGACTAAACCCCATATTCCCCAAATGAAAACTGAGAAAACTCTGCTTATCAGCATCTATTCAACTTGCCATGGGTAGGGTGACATATCTCGCATAGTCACACACATGATGGCGGGGGGGGTGCTCCCCCTCCCCTCTCCCTGAGCCTTAGGAAAGTGGTCAGAATGGATCAGTCTGGGCACTACCCCACCCCTTCTCCAAGCCTCAGAGAAAAAGCAGGGATGGAGCAGCGGGGTCACTTCTCCCTCCCACAAACGAGGGGGAAGGGGAAAGTCACTAACCTGTGGGCTCCCTCTGCTGTGGAGAGCACGTACTGACACACAGTACATGCACTCCGGCAGGCAGCTGCGCCTATGCAGCAAGTACAGGACAATTAGTCCCTTTTATAAAATAAGTTGGGACACCTTTTTGGCAGCGCAAATACAGGACCGTTCTGCCAAAAATGGGACGGATAGTCACCCCATCCATGGGGCTCAGCCCTAAGCAAAATAGAAACCAGGCTAATGTTTCCATGTCAGCTCCTTATGAGCACTTGATTGACTACTTATAAAAACTATGTTCCTTCTTAAAGGGTTACATGTCACCTCTTTGGCATCGTTCTTGTTTATAATCAGAGAATGCACAACGAGCACAGCCATTTACTAACATTACCAGCAAGGTCAGCCGCCAGCCATCAAAATAAGCCTGTGGGCACTTCAACAATGCTATGGGTGCCACTGGTCCAGGCCTGAGCTCAGCCTTTGAATTGTTATGCTTGTATTTACTGGTCCAGGCCTCGGAAGCTGATGATCCAATCCGAGAACCAAATGAAGTGAGGAATCCTGGTCATATGCCACAAGAACAACCACCAGAAGGAGGTAGTTGCCAAGAAGAAAGCAAAGGTTAGCTGGCCCAGAAACTGGCAAGCACAAGTGGAGAGCATTGGCATCAGTGTTAGACATCAGCAATGGGAAGCATGTACGCTGTAGCTAAATACTGTGTGCTAGAATGCACCAGAAGTAGTCATACTTATCTTGTTGATGTCCAGTTGAACACTGCAATGTGGTGCATCAGCTGGAGCCCTAAGAAAACACCTACCATCTCCTAGGGCTGTCACGCATTGCTCCTCCGTCTACCCACCGTGATGCCATAAACCTTTGAGAGGACCAAAGAATTTGAGAGGACCATGGAAAATAAACATCTTGCCACCCACTAGGACCTTAACAGTGTCCTCCACCACTACCTGAAGTTAGATAAGCCCTTTGGAACCCAGGCATTTAACCTTCAACAATGCAACTACAACTCCTGCGGAAGCTTGGAAAGCCAAACAGAGTTCACAGGAAGTCACAAATAAACGCCTTGTAAAAAAGTCTGATGCAGAAGGTCCCTGGTGTTGATCTCTCATGAAGATTATGGGCAACTCTGAGCCAGATGTACCCAAACCATAGTAGATGCAGATACTTGATGCACAAATGAAAACTAAAGACTCTACAGCGTGCTGCTATGGTCACCCAGCACAGACCATGAAACGTATAACAAGTCAATGGCTGATTCACAAATACAAAGGAGGCATCACAGCAATAAACTCTGCTATTCCACAAGCAATTACCCAGATTTACCATCTGAATGTCAAATTATAATTGTTGCTCTTCATTTACATCAGCCATATGAAGAAGAAGAAGTTAAGAACTCCAGGGGGCTGTGTGCACTGACCCTGTACATTTTGATGAACATCACCCTGTGTGAACAGGAAATTAAAACATTGGATTCAGTCCTGTTCCCATTGACGTTTACTGGAATTTTGCCAATGGCTTCAGTATTGAGTCATTGTTTAAAATAATTCATGCAGAATCTTCCCATATACCTTTTTTATTGAAATGTTCCCATTGATACGAGCAGTTTGTTTATAGTAAGATATTTTACAACCAAAACTGATCTCACAAAGAGGAAGGGACACTAAAAGAGCTAATATTACTGTTTCATCTATTTCCAGAATCTCTTGTTTATTCCTACATATATACATACTTCTATAATTAGAAGTGCCAAAGTCTGTCTAGAAAGGTTGAGAAACTAAACAGTTTCATCGAGGTCAATGAGAAGCAAGAAATATGTCAATAAAAATGTTTCCTGCATAGTCCTGCATCCAAACAAAAAAGGTGAAAACACAGCAAGGGATAGTTCGCAATATAAATCCTGGGGAGGGGCTCATAGTGAAAAACAGCAAACAAGCTAACAGCAGAATATAAGATTAGATCTGTTACTTAATAACTTCTACGGATTTGAAAAAAAATAAAGCATTTGCTGATATTTAAACATCCTCAGGAAGACAATGCAGCTGAAACAATTTACGCCATCTTTCATTCAACTTATTTATTTATTGTTTAGGTTTGGTAGAAATATTCACCTCCTTCATGTTTTCATCACCTTTACATTTGGACCTTATGTGCAAAGCTAATTTGCTCATCAGAACTGATAGCAAATAAACAGTCAAATCCTTACTGGATGCATATTGATGTAAAGCAGTGGACCTATGCTGATTTAGCACCAGCTAGGGATCCAGCCCCATTTAAATAAAGAACCATCATGAAAAAGATTAGTCACAAGGAGGGCTGTTTAAGAACTGCCTTTTACTAAGCCAGTGTAAGCTGTGAGCTTTTATATTTAAGAATAATATAAACACTGTAATGTACATACAAAAATATTATTTCATCAGGGGAAATACTGCCCCACCCTCATGGGCACACATACACCAAAAGGTGGTAAAACCAATGTAGCTGTATGGTATAGAGAAGGGCAAGAGGAACTGGGCCTAAGCTGTGGAAGTCAGCACACCCCATCAGTACAGTTGTGCTCTGCAAGTCTCCATCCACTGCAGCATGGAGGGGGACATATGAAGGTAGGCTAGGGAAAAAGATGGACATTGGATCCGTGGTACTATGATCTACTTACCACGCTGACTGCCATGGCATGCCAGATAAAGCCCCTGCACTGGTACTTATTGTCTAGTGTGGGAAGGAAAACTTCTCTTACCACAGAACAATCCTGCAAGAAGCCCATGTATTCAGTCTTTGTATAAGGGAGAGGATCTGCCTCCAAGCATAGATTAAATTCAAAGAACACTAACTACTTTTTTCCATACGGAATATTGGCACCCATTAATAGTGTGGATGAGTTAGATAATCAACACAAATATTCTGGTTAAATATATGAAATAAACATGTTACTTTATTTCAAACCTAACAAGTGAGTCTGCAGTTGGATTCTGTTTCCTCTGCTGAAGAGAGGAAATATATTAAGTTGAGAGTTTCCCTCTAATGGTGATGACACCACTGAAAATAGAATTATTTTCAGTCTCCACCCGTGTGAGATCCTGTTAGTATAAGACCCTAAAAGAGAGAAGAAAAAACTCAACTGCTTCAGATCTTTATCTGTCGATGCGTTTACTGTGTCATACTACTGTATTAGATCTTTATATTGAATTGTAATGCTATATAAATTTATCTATTTAAAAGCAAGCTAACTGAAGAAATCACCTTCTGATTTTAAAAAGACCACAAAACACTGAGATGTAAAAATTGGACCTATTTCAGCTTTGCCATAAATGAGAGTAAATGTACTAAAATCAATGAAGTAGCACCTGCTTGCAACAGGGAAGAATATCACCTGCTGACCAAAATTTTCAAAAGTAGCCTCTGATGAGGGGTCTGTCCAACTTTGACCCATTTTAGAGATGCAGGGTGCGGTACAGAATCTTGTTTCATGTCATTTTATATTTTTAAAGAACTTCCCACACTCTTGGGAACTTTACAAAACTTTGTGCATAATACAAAAATCCATGTCTTGAAGAGTTTACTGTCTAACTCCAGAAAAATACACTATCTGTGCAACAATTAAAGTGTAAAGTCATTCTTAATGCCGACACAAGAAGTGTGCATGAAGTTCCTAACGATTTGAAGAAGGAACGGATGTGCTTGGAAAATGGAATATTATGCCAAGTATTGGGATGTCACAAAAGAAGGCATGAAACTGGGAGAGATAGAAGCAGACCAACGGTATAGTTCAGTAAAAAGATGCATAAGGATATATAGAACAAGAAAAGGTGAAGGGTGAAATGGGGACAAGTAAGTAGGCATGGATCCAAATCTGCTGAGCCATGAAGATAGCTTGACTAAAAAGCAGAAAGGAATGACAGAAACATAGCGAACAGAGAGGGGAGGAGAGCTTATTAGCTTCATTTTGGAAATGCTAAAGGTGTGATGAGAAAAGTGCTGTAGTCACAGCAAAGAATAAGTGCAGCATGGACTACAGCTTTAGCACAGATAATGGATAGGAATTGCTTGAATATTAGAGATGAAACCTATGATATTCTATGACTTAAGAAACTAGGGTAGTTTCTCTAGCAGGAATAAAGAAGGGGGGAAGGAAAGAGTTTACATCAGGGCTTGGCAAACAAAATAGCAAGAAGAGCCATTTTTTCCACTTTGGTAAAAACTCAACAATTCAAGAGCCGCAGTACAAGTGAACACAAGAGGGTCCATAATAAATAACGTCAAGCCATACTTTTGGTGACCCTTATTTTAAGAACCAAGCACACACAGATGTGATACATGTTTACTGAAGGATGTTCACAAACTTTTTACTTATTCTATTTCCTCACAGTTTAGGTGTGTGTTTGTACCTCTGTCTTACTGACTTTTACTCCAGAAATCCTCTCTCTCTCTGGGGGATGCTAGGGCAAGTTATCCAATCTTTTGAGATCACACAGTGTCTGCTATTTAGATATGAGTTGTTCAGAGTTGGGCTTTTAGACCTTCACCATTTATGGGAGACACAGGCTTCGGAGCCCTGGTTTAGGTGAAAAAGTTGTATTTTGAGCATATGTTTGAAATGTGAGAACAACCCAAGGCAATAATGGAGAACAGATAGAAATAAAAGAAATGAAGATGCTGTCACAGTTCAGGGCAACTGCAGCTGTATTCCCCTTCTGTGGTTCAACAAGTACTTTCCCTGGAGGTTGCCAGAGAAGTCATCACTTCTCTGTGTAGGAAACAAGTCTCTTTCTTTCTGTCTCATGATCAGGCTATTTCCACACTGCACAGCTCTCTGCCTACACTGTGAACTCCTCAGCAGAGTCAGACTACCTGAACAAGCCTCTTTACTTTTCTTCTCACATATGGCAAACAGTGCAATTGCCTCAGTTAAGTTACCAAACAGTACTATCTACACAGGCCCATTTATTTTTTAAGGTGAAAGCATTAAAGAGAAAAAATATTAAAGAGACACAAGAACCTATAAGTTTACTAATGATCTTAGCAGAGATTACTCCAGCTCCAACAAGGAATCTGGCCAGTGAGCAGTCCTTCAAACTCCACCAAGGGATTTTTTCAGTGGTGACATAATAGATTTTAGCTCAGAGGGAGCACATAAACTACATCAAGTTCTTTCAAACCTTCCCAGGAAGGACCGGGGCCTTACTGGACAGAAGGTTCTATGTGTTGAACGAGAAAGAAGGCCCTGGGTCAGTTTTAGCTCAGGATATTTAATCAAATATCCTTTTGGTTCCTGTACAATCCAGTTTGAACTTGTATATGTGAGCCTCTCTCCAACTGTTGGTACCTCTATAGAAGTGTTGCAGGCTGAGTGAATAGGCCGAATCATCCCTTTTCTTGTTCCTGGAGGGCTGAGGTCCCCTTCCCTCATAGAATTAGATGCAATCCCTGGCCCACAGTGTTACAAAAACCTAATTCAGTAAGTTGTAACTTCAATTTAATGCAGTTTGTCCAGGAAATTTCCCTATCTGACATAGGTATCATCTGCAAAGATATGGTAGGTGAACCCATGGGATCAAATGAGATTATGCAAGAACACATAAACTGTGTCTATACATGCACAAAAGTTCGAAATAAGTGGCCCTTTTTCAAAAGAGCAGGAGGAGCGTTCACATGTGTAAACCCATCTTTCGAAAGAAAATCGAAAGAACGGGGCACAGACTTCAAAATCTGAACCCTGATCCCATATCAGGAAGATCGCTCCCTTACGAAATACCAAATCGAAAGAGTACATGTGTAGACGCTCCACAGTCTGCTCTTTTGAAATACAGGTCCGCCATGGCACCAGTCAGCTGGAGCATGGGGCCACTCCAGCCGGCAGCAGCGGGGCTCTACAGTCCCTGCGTTGGGCTGCCTTAAAGCTGAATGCACACAGGAAACCCGTGGCAGGAAGCTGAGAGCATGCTAGAAGCAGCCTACGCACGTGCTCCAGCTGCACACTTCAGCACGAGCATGGCCAGCAGCCAGCCCCACCGCAAGCCCCACAGCCCCCTCTCCGAGCAATGGCGCTGCCTTCGGCCACCTGGCGCAGGGCCTCCACGCCAGTGGCCACCCGGAGCGTACCCTGGAGCAGGTACATTCCAAGGTAAAAGAGCTGCGCCAGGGCTATGCCCAGGCCAGGGACCAGGCCGGATGCTCCAGGGTGGCTCCAGCAACATGCCCCCTCTACACGGAGCTCCAGGGCATCCTGGGGCCCTAGGAGAGCTCCCCACCCCCGGCATTCCTGGACTCCTCTGGCGAGGAGCTGCAGCCGGAGGAGGAGGAGGAGCGGCAACCTGGACCGGGGACCAAGGAGGGCAAGGGGACCACTGAGTGGTCGAGTGTGGAGAGGGACCTCACCATAGTCAGCCCCTCCTGCTCCTCCAGCCGGGCGACCGGGAGCCAAACTTCCCTGGACGTTGCCAAGGGACCCTCCGGTATGTACAGGGAGGGGCACACACCTGCTCAACAGGGTGGGGGCAACGCAACAGCTACTCACCCACACACAGGACCAGTGGTCCCGAGCCACACACAAGCCACCCGCCACAGGGGATGCAGCACCCCACGGTGGTGCACCAGCAATGCCCAGCACCCACCTTCAGTGGACAGCGCCGCAAGCCGCACAGGGGTGGCAGCTGGTCAGTGTTGGACAGTGCCTGGGGCCTGCACACCACAGGCCGGGAAGGGCCACCTGCTGGAGAGACCCCTGGAGGCACACCCAGGCTGGGAGGCTCAGCCCATGGGAGGTGGGTCGGTGCCCCCTGGGGGGGTCAGTGTCCTTTTGCGGGGGCCAGGTCCCCATGGGGTGGGCTCAGGCGGGTGGGCCACAGCCAGGTCCCCTCCGTCTGGGGCACATTACTGACATGCTCTCCTCTCCACACAGCCACACCATCCGTGGGCCGGGAGAGCCCTGCACCATCCCTTGACCCCGAGAGCCCACCCGCAGCCCTCAGAGGTGCCCAGACGCCATCCCAGGCAGCGCACCAACGGGGCCATGGCCAGAGGGCCCCCTGCTGGGCTGAGGAGGACCCAGCCAGCCAGCGCCAGGCCGAGGTGGCCGAGCAACACCTGTGGCTCGCCCAGGACGACATGGAGTGGAGGAGGACAGCCTGGGATAGGCTGCTGTCCACCCTGGAGGGCATTGGCCACGCCGTCTGGGACTATACAGCCACAGTTGCCCGCCTCCTGGCCCCCTTGGTGGCTCCCCCTGCTGGTCCTGCTCCCTCCGCCCCCACTGAGCCCGCCCCCTCCGCACCCACTCGCTGGCAGTACCTGCCTGTGCTAGCTGCACTCTCCCCTCCTGCACCCGGGGAGGCAGGGGCTCCAGGGGCTGATGGGGCTTGCAGCCCACAACCACGCCTCGGAATGAGCACCTCGCCCCCCTCCGAGTGAGGTTCCCCCCGTACATAGTTACCAAAAAAAATAGTTATATAATCATTTATTTATTGTTCACCACTCTGTGCTGTGCTCCTCAGGGGGGTGGTGGATGTGCGTGAGATGTGGGTGTGCATGTGGGTCAGAGATGGCCATCAACAAAGGCCTGCCTGAGGGCCTCCCGGAGGCAGTGGCCGTCCTGGTGGGCCTGGTGGATGGGGGCAGCAGCCGGCTTCTCATAGACAGCGCCAGCCGGAGGGCCCCCCCACCCTTGGAGCCTAGGTGTCCCCCTTTCCCTCCACAGTGTTGTGGAGGATGCAACAGGCACCAACCACCTGGGGCACGTTGAGGACCCCGACCTCCAGCCATGTGAGGAGGCACCTCCACCACCCTTTTAGGAGCCCAAGGGCCCGCCCCACCACGTTGTGGGCATGGTTCAGGCGCTCATTGAATGCCTCCCGGGTGGGATCAAGGTGTCCTGTGTACAGCCTCATGAGCCATGGCTGCAGGGGGTACGCCACATCTGCCACCATGCAGAGTGGCATGGTGACGTCCTCAGCCACTGGGATCTCCTGCTGGGGGATGAAGATGCCGGCCCCCATGCGCCAGCAGAGGCCAGAGTTCCAGAAGACCTGGGCATCGTGGGTTTGGCCGGCCCAGCCCACATAGAGGTTGGTGAACCGGCCCCTCGTGTCCACCAGGGCCTGGAGCACAACCGAATGGTAGGCCTTCTGGTTGATGTACTGGCCAGCACTGTGTGGCAGGGTGCAGATGGGGATGTGTGTGTCATCCAAAGTGCTGATGCAGTTCAGAGAGCCCAGGTCCTGGAAGCTGGCGACAGTGTTGTCCAGATCCCCCAGGCAGATGACCCTATGGAGCAGCATCACGTTGATGGTCCTGACGACCTGCAGAGGGGGAAGAGGGACACGTGCTCTGGTGCGGGTGTGGTGGCCATCTCCCCCGCCTCGGGCCCATTCTGCCCCTCTCCCATCCAGCCCCTGCCCCGTCCAGCCCCCGTCCCCCACCCTTCCAGCCCTGCCCCATCTGGCCCCTTGCAGCAGAGGGTTCCCCTTGTCCCAGCCCCTGCACCCACCTGGCCCCACCTTACTTCCATAAGTATAGCCCCGACAGTGGCCTTGCCCACCCTGAACGGCTGTCCCACGGAGCGGTAGGACTCCGGGGTGGCCAGCTTCTATACGGCAATCACGACCCGTTTCTCCAGGGTGAGGGCTGGCCGCATGCAGGTGTCCTGGTGCCGGAGTGCAGGGGTGAGCCAGTGGCAGATCTCCTCGAAGGTCTGCCTCGACATGTGGAAGTTCCGCAGCCACCTTTCCTCACCCCACTCCCCTAGCACCAGGCGCTCCCACCAGTCGGTGCTGCTGGGGTGGGTCCAGAGTCGTCGGGGCACCTGGGGGGGCTCCCAGCGGTGCCCAGGGGGAGCCCCACAGCCCCACGGCGACCGCCCAGCCACCCGATGAGCTTGGGTGCAGCTGCGGTGAGGGTGCACAGCACTGCCAGCAGGGCGTCCATGATGAGGGTGTCCTCCTGCAGGAGCTGTTGCTTGGCCTCCCTGGTGGGCATGAGTGGGCTCTGCCAGGCTGGGAAAGGCTGGGAAGCACTCGGCTTGTGCAGAGGGGAAGGCGGAGGGAGGGGTCCTTTAAAGGAGGCAGCTGGCTGCAGCCCCGGAAAGGCTCGTCGGCCATGGGACCCCGTCTGTGGCATTTCCTGCTTCCCTTCTTTTGCAAGAGGGCTTGGAGCCATGTGGACACTCTCTTGCGAAAGACCGCAACGGCACTTCGAAAGAGAGGATTCAAGTGCCGATCTGAAAAATGGCGGCAGATGCTCCCTTTTGATGGCCACTATTTTGACCGCCAAACTTCGATTTTCACCCTTTCCAAAAGGCGCTCGCTTGTAGACACAGCTATAGAGGGAGAACATGGAAGAGAAGAACACTGAAGAGAGAAGCCTGGAACAAAGGACAGAGAAAGCATTGAAAGAAATGTTGGGGTGGCTAATGAGGTAAAAGGAGAACCAAGCCTGTACAACGTCTTCAAAATGCCCACAGAGGAACAAATGTGAGCAAAGTAGCGATCATCCGTCTCAGAGACAACCAATATTTAATGACGATTAAAACATGGCTGCCGGAGTTGGCTGGATAGAGATCACACATGATTGGCTTCTCTCCTGCTCATCTTCAATGAGGAAGTAGCCCCTTGCAAAGTCAACCCTTGATTTAAACACCTGGAAACATAAGACATTCTCTTGGTCTGTGGTCTGTTGAAAATGGGAAGAAGTCTCCTAAATTGGCTGGCCTTTACAATATAGACATAAATTAGTGTTACGAGAGGGATCCTGGAGCATGTTTTTGTCCTGGAAAGAATAAAAAGCTGTAGCAATTAAAGAGTCATTAGGAAAGACCTATCCAACACATCCAGGACAGGGCCATGCAGCACAACATCTGTGCTCATTCACCTGAGACATAGCTGATCTCTACCTAAATTCCTTCTCTTTATTTGGCTGCATGAACATGCAAATTGTCTTTCCTGCATCCTGGGTGAATAAGTGAATGGAAGGCTTTGGAAATTCTGCCCTGAGGGCAGTTTGCCAAGGAGTAGGACTGGCATGAAAACTGGAGAGAGGCTGCCCATAGGGAGGGCCAGGGGCTGAAGCAAGATTAATGAAGCTTATCTATTTGGCCGGTGCTGAGGAAATCAAGAGAAAACTGGAGCCTGAACTGCTCCGTTGAGTAAAGATGGATTTGAGCCTGGAAGGGATGGAAGAGTTGTTGATTTTGTGACGACGTAATCAATGAAACCAAATGGTAGGCTAAGAATATTTAAAATGCCTGGACGTGCATAAATGGACTGGAGAGCCAAGATTGCTTGGTGAAGCAATTTTAGTGCCATGGCATGGGGTGGCATGCTCAGGAACTGCACCTGCATCACTAAGTAATGAAACTGTCCAGTTCATTACCATATTAATTTGCTCATGTATTATATCCCAACATGTCTATTTCCGTCTTTTATAGTATTCCAGCAGGGTCTGCTACAGCCAAACATGCCTGTTGAGGGGCCTCAGGATTTCTTTGGCATACCTCTTCTCTGATTTGTTTTTTCAAAAGGCATTCTATTGTAATCCAATTAACAATAAAGTTTAACAGTTAAGGAAAAAGGTTCCTAGGGGCTTGAATCTGTGAGGCACCACCAGCCCACTGGCCACCACCCTCTCGAGGGCCCCCCTGCCCTCCCACCTGCCCTGCCCCAGCAACCAGTGACCTGCCAGCTCCGTAACAACTGGGGCTAATGCCTGGCTGCACCCCAGCAGGGTGAGCACTTAGCTCAGGCGCCTCCTCTTGGGGGCCAGGCCCTGCCATGTGTGGGAAGTGCAAGGGGCCTGGGGTGGCAGCACCACGCTGCCTCTCCTGCTGTATGGGAAACCAGCCCTGGTCCACAGCAGCCAAGTCCTGCACTAGGCAGAGGCAGCGACGGCTGCCTTGGAGTGCAGAGAAAGCTCGGCCAGTGGCTGGTCTCTGAAGCCAGCATGGGCATTCCTGCTTTGGAGTCACTGTGACCAGTGCCAGGGGATCTCCTGGAACTAGTATGTTGCTGTGGGCAGAGATGGGCTGAGCGCAGAGCATGTGCAGGGGTATGTCAGTGACACTTACGTAAAGCTGTGCTGGACGCACCGTAGCTGCGTCTACACGTGCACGCTACTTCGAAGTAGCGGCAGTAACTTCGAAATAGCGCCCGTCACGTCTACACGTGTTGGGCGCTATTTCGAAGTTGAAATCGACGTTAGGCGGCGAGACGTCGAAGTCGCTAACCCCATGAGGGGATGGGAATAGCGCCCTACTTCGACGTTCAACATCGAAGTAGGGACGTGTAGACGATCCGCGTCCCGCAACATCGAAATAGCGGGGTCCTCCATGGCGGCCATCAGCTGGGGGGTTGAGAGATACTCTCTCTCCAGCCCTTGCGGGGCTCTGTGGTCACCGTGGGCAGCAGCCCTTAGCCCAGGGCTTCTGGCTGCTGCTGCTGCAGCTGGGGGTCCGTGCTGCATATACAGGGTCTGCAACTAGTTGTTGCCTCTGTGTATCTTGCACTGTTTAATGAAAGTGTGTCTGGGAGGGGCCCTTTAAGGGAGCGACTTGCTGTTGAGTCCGCCCCGTGACCCTGTCTGCAGCTGTGCCTGGCTCCCTTATTTCGATGTGTGCTACTTTGGCGTGTAGACGTTCCCTCGCTGTGCCTATTTCGATGTTGGGCTGAGCAACGTCGAAGTTGAACATCGACGTTGCCAGCCCTGGAGGACGTGTAGACGTTATTCATCGAAATAGTCTATTTCGATGTCGCAACATCGAAATAAGCTATTTCGAAGTTGGGTGCACGTGTAGACGTAGCCCGTGTGTGTGTGGGACAAATGGATGGACAGACAGACACCTCTCTTTTTATAGGAGTATAGAAGCTGTCTTGTGCAATGAATATTCTCACTGTACCTAACACAATGGGGTCCCAATTCTGAATGGGACCTTTGAATGCCATTATCATTCTTTGTTAAGAACAGAAAAGAAACAATCTGAAATCTTACAGTTATGTGGTGCAGAATGTTAATACACTTCCTGATGTTTCTTCGTTCACCAAATTTGTGTGATAGCTGGTGCTCCATGGCTTGCAGCAGGCTTTCCCATAACAACAAGAAGTCCTGTGGCACCTTATAGACTTGCAGATATTTTGGAGCATAAGCTTTCCTGGGCACACACCTGCTTCGTCAGATGCATGTTAGTCTGTAAGGTGCCACAGGACTGCTTGTTGTTTTTGAAGGTACAGACTAACTCGGCTACCTCTCTGATCCTTACCCCTAACAATAGCTCAGTGGCTTGTGCACTGGCCTCCTAAACCTAGGGCTGTGAGCTCAGCCCTTGAGTGGTCTGAGGGAAATAGGTTTTAAAAAATAGTCTGTCAGGGAGGATGCTTGGTCCTGCAAAGAGGGCAGGGGACTAGACTCAATGACCTCTTGAGGTCCCTTCCAGCTCTGTGAGATACGCATGTATAAAAATTTACCCAAATGGCTTCTTAAACTTGTAAGGCTAATGGACCTGACTCATCAGCAGGAAGGAATGAACCTGAAACCTTATGGGTTAAAGGCCTGTGAGCTAAAAACCAGCTGACCCATAGCTAAGGCTGCAGAGTGGGGACTTCACTCTCCCTCGTCAATGATCTCAGTGACTCTGGGGTTACAAACTTTCCACAGAAAGGAGAAAATACGATCAAGATCCATCACAAGGAAGCAAATTTCAATTATTTATATATATAATATAAAATGGGGATATCTGTTGGAGACATGCATGCTCTAATGGGTCCATGTTTTATTGAGTTCTGTATTTCCTTTCATGACAAAGAAGCCACAGGCAGGATGGCTCTTGCTAGTTGTTCAATAGCAGATGAAATTTCAAATCAATAAATACCATAAGGCTTGATCCACCATTGCATTATTCCAGTTCTGTGCTTTTGCAAGTCCATTTAAATGAATGGACAGACACTAATATAAAATAGAGTAATTGTTTGTTGAATCTGGAATCATATTTTTTATTATTGTATGATGCTTTGGGAATATTCTTGTGACTACAGTAAACCCTCAAAAGGTGTGATTTTGAATTGCGCTTAACTTGCATTAACGTGAGTTAAGCACAAATCAAAATCCTGCTGCCCCCCAGCCCTGGCTCAACCCCACCAGCCCCATGCAACTTTCCAAGAAAGCACCCTGCCAACTTACATGAAAGTCAAGTTATGCGAGGACGCGTGGGAACACAACCCTTGTGTAACTAGAGGCACTACTGTATTTTGCATTCTTTATACATATGCAGAGAAAAGTCTTGCAAGAAGTTATAGCAAGTGAAATGTTTATACAGCTTATTTTAGGTAGGTCTGTCCACATACCAGTGGAATTCTGTCACTCAGGTGTTTATAATGATAGACAAACATTTCAGCAAATGACTATAAATCTTTAATCTTATTTTGTAAATAACAGTTATTTCACTTTTAGTGTAGTTACCAAATTATAGAGCAGCTTTTCAAAGCTGATACAAAACTTCCAGAAGCAGATCGTCATCACCTGTATAAACTGTCAGAGCTCAACTGACTTCAGCAGAGCTATGATCATTTATATCTGCTAAGGATCTGCCCCTGGACTCCAGTTTCTGTTTATGACCTTGTCTCATCAGTATCTGGCAACTTTCCAATCATTACTTATCACTGCAACATCCCATGGAAGCTATGTCTACACTAGAGCAATCTGCTGACAGACATTTCTGTGAGAAGCTTTTGTCAACAGATCACATCCACACACACAAGGAGATCAAAACAGTGATCTGCTCTGTTGACAGAAAGTGGCCAGATTCCCCAGCTGCTTTCTCAGTAGTATGGGTCCCCAAACCCTAGAAGACAGGGTCACATGGACAGCAAGTCCTTCTGGGAGACCTGGCCAGGTGCAGCCTTAAAGGGACTTCGACCAGCCACTTTCCCTGCCCATGTTGTTGAGGATTGCCTACCTCTCCGAGGGACAGCAAAGCTACTGTAGGACTCCTGCACTTTCTGTGAGAAAGTTTCATCTTTCCAGTCAGCCATGGTGCCAGAGCTCCAGAATGTCCATATGTGGAAGGAGACCTTCCTGGAGCTCTGCAACTGTCTCACCCCACCCTCTGCAGAAAGGGCACCCAGATCAGTTCTGCCATCCCCCTGGAGAAGTGGATCACCATTGCCCTATGGAAGATAGCTTGGGGGGCAACCAGTTTGGTATGGGGAAGTCCACCTTTGGAGTCATCCTCATGCAGGTAAGGCACTCTTGGGCTGCAGGCCCTGCATAGGGGGGTCTGAGGAGAGTGCCCCTCCCAGGGGGACTCTCAGGGAGTGAGGGTATAGGTACGAGGGGTGGCGATGGGGGCAGAGAAAGCCCTGTCCCGAGGGGACCATGCTGAGCCATCCTCACACAGACTTGCTTCTGCGGGGGTGGCCGCTCAGGGAGGGTGCCCAGAGAGCTTGAAGAAGAGGGGAAGGAAAGGCAGGGATCCCCTGGGGCCCAGGGACTCCTTCCCTCAGTCCCTCATGTGTGTTTAGTGTGTTGCAAGTAGTGACTGCCATCAACACCATCCTGGTCCAGAAGAACATCTGCCTTGCAGACCTGGACACGGTCATGGCCAGATTTGCCACCCTTGGTTTCACAAAGGCTTTAGGGTGATCGATGGGACGCACATCCCAATCTGTGCCCCAGACCACAATCCAGCATGGTACATAAACCGCAAGAGGTACCACTCCATGGTGCTGCAGGCCCTGGTGGACCACTGGGGATGGTTCCGAGATGTTTATATCAGGTGGTTGGGCTGGGCACATGATGCAAAGGTGTTTCACAACTCCAGACTGTTCCAGAGGATGGAGGCGGGCACATATGTCCCCAACCAGGAGCTGACAGTCGGGAATGTGAACATGCCACTGTACATGGTGGGGGAGGCAACCTACCCTCTCCTACCTTGGATCATGAGGCCCTACACCATCCACCTGGACCCCACCCAGGACTTGTTTAATGCCTGCCTCAACCGGACGAGAAGCCAGGTACAATGTGCATTTGGCCACCCTGAAGGCACGTTTTCAGTGCCTCCTGACCCAGCTGGATGTGGGGGAAAACAATGGTTCCCCAAGTTATGGCCACCTGTTGTGATCTCCACAACCTTGTGGAGAGGTAGCGGGAGGCCTTCCTTCTGAGGCTGGGAGCAAACGCTGGCCATGGCTATGAACTCCCGGGTGCAACTCCGGTCCACCAGGCCCACATGGACGGGTGTGGATCCAGAAGGCCCTATGGGAGACCTTTGCTCATGGTCCCCAGTGACCCTTTTCAGGGTACCCCCAGCATGGGTCTTGGGCCCGCAGCCCTATAATGTGCCTACCACAACACCACACTTCACCCACTCACCGCTCCCCAATAATAAGGCACCTAGGGATGGTGAAAAAATAAAACCTTTACTTGAATGTACAAAACCGTGGGCAAAATAAAGTTTGCTATAAGCTATGCACAGTGTAAAATGATGGGTAACTATATACATGGGGGGCTTGGGACATGGGGTGGGCATCTGAATGTGGAGGGATGGCTGGGGGCCGAGGGTGGGGGGCCACGACCCCATGGGGGAGCAGGACCCTGCGGGGCATCTGCTGTGGAATCCCCTACCGCAGCAGGTTTGGGCTCCCCATCAGGGCTGGCTTGGGGCCATGAGCACAGGGAGGTATGGATGGGGTGGGACTGTGGCAGGATCAGGTTTGAGGGGGAAGGAGGGGAGTCCTGGGAGGTGGGAGGCTGACATGGTAGGGAGGCCTGGGGGGCAGAGAGGGCTGGTATGGTGGGGAGTGCCTGGGGGGGCAGGGGAGGTGGCCATAGCTATAGCCCACTGAAGGACCTGTAGCAATCCTTGGGGTAGGGCACAGAAGGTAGTGGGGGGCAGGGATGTGCGGGGGGTGATGGCAGTGGGGGAAACAGGGATGGCAGACATGGCTGCCTGGGCCAGCATGGCCTGCCAGATGGCAGTGGCAGCATTGAACTTGGCTATAAGCTGGTCCCAGACCTGTATCTGCCACTCCCAGTGTCATTCTCGCCACTCCTGTTACCATGTCTGCCACTCCAGGTCTGCCCACAGCCACCACTCCATTAGGTCAGTGTGCCCTTGGACGGCAGTGGTGTATGCCCAGAGCATTTCATCCTCAGTGGGCTGATGGCCCCTCCATTCATGGACCCACCCTCACGGTGGTTGGGTACTGGCTGTTGCAGGTGTCAGGCCTGAGCTATGTGGCTCTGGGAGAGGGATGGAGCTGGTTGGCCCAGGCTTAGACATGGGGCTGGCCCAGCTCTCAGATGGTGTGGCTGTAGAAAGAGAAGGAGGAGAGACAGTGAATCATTCCTACCACACAGGCCCTAATGCCCTGCCCCCCACCCGCCACTGGCAGCAGCCCCCAGCCCCAGGCTGAGGTACGGGGATGTCCCTGTAGTACTGTCCCTCTATGGCAGGCCCTGCTCTTTGCATGCACAGATGCATGAACAGATCCACATGAATATCGAAGAAGCAATTAGATAATATTGTTTTATTAAAGGTTAGCAAAATTGTTGACACAAAAAGTCATTTTCTACATAAATGATAACAGTGAGTGCACAAAATTTACCCTTTCATGTACTGACCTGGAAAAGGGAAATCTGTTCATTGACAAACTAGAAAACACAAGATATTGAAATGAAAACACACACACACAAAAGGAAGGGAGTGGAAAATGCCATGCTTCTCTGTTGACAAAAGGGCCTCCCTGGAGTGTCTACACGGCTTGTTTGTTGACAGATTCTGTCAACAAAGGCATTCTGCCGTGTGGTGGAGAAGCAGAAGGCTGCTGACAAAAGTGCTGCATTCTGTCGACAAAATGCATTTTGTGTGTGGATGCTCGGTGAGTTTTGTTGACAAAACACCAATTTTGTCAATAAAACTCTTCAGTGTAGATGTAAGTAGATGTTGGGAACTATTATTCCCATTTCACACATGCAAAACTGAGGCAGACAGACTCATTCTCATCTGCACTACAGTCCCTTTTCTCTACTGTAGCAGCATTAACCTATATCCACTCCGAGACCCATTTGTTTTATTCTCACTTTAAGGACTCTGTATGCTGTTAGAGCAGTACAAAGTGGCATTAGTGTAAAGGAAAATTAGGCCAAGAAAGAATAAGTGACCTGTCTAAGATCAGAGAAAAATTATGTACAGTCAAGAATTGAACCCAGGTATCCTGATTTCCACAGTGGGGTGCAGTTTCTGCCCCTAAACAATAAATCTAATACATTTTATTGTCTGTTTTAACTTCAGGTCTCTTGGCATTTTTTCACAGAACCAAATCTATATCTGGCTTTCATCCATGCACTTGTTGAATAATAATTTCTCTACACTTAAATTCTATCAAGAGTTTCTTGAGTGAGATATATCTAATTTTAATTCACCAAAGAGGTCTGAGGTTGCAATATCTCAGTAACTGAAAAATTCATTTAGTGTTGCTATAATTTATTTTACTTTCACATTTTGTCCTCATTAAGCTATAACACTTGATAGAGTATGAATTATGGTACAATACAACTAGCGTGAGTTCCCATGATAAACATTGAAAAGGCTTATTGTATTTTTATTTGTATTTCAACATGTAGTATTTGGACTACCATCCCATTAACCCCGAAATATACTTATTGTACCAGTTTTCAGAGAGAAGTCAGCAGACATTTACAAATGCAGTACCTTATGATCAGTGGGGCCAGAATTTCACACTAGGTCAAATCAACAAGGCTGAGTCTACACTGCCCCTCCCTTTTGGAAGGGGCATACAAATGCAGCAGATCAAAAATGCTAATGATGTGCTGATATGGATAGTCAGCGTCTGATTTGCATAACAGCCACTCTCTGTGTCAAAAGTGCTGCTTTTGAAATGCAAACTAGCCATGTAGAGGGGGTTCCTTCGAAAGGAAGACCCGCTTTCAAAAGCATGCTACTTCCTAATTATTTCAGAATAAGGCTGCTGTGTAGACATACCCTTAGATGTTACACTGTGTTGTCTATGGCTGATCATCTAGCTTCGGACACCATTAAAGTGTCCAATAGTAAAGTTAAATCTTCTATATTTGATACCTCTGATCTCAAGTTTTTTTTCATACTCAACTGCAGGATTTTGTGTGAAAAGGCAGGTCAGGTATCTAATAAATTAATTCCTTCCTATTCAGAATCCTATTTTTTTTAATAGAATGACATTGTACAGAGAAGGTGGTAAGTCAGCTTTATTATGGCTGTATTGCAGAATGGACAACCTGCACAGCATTTGTCTCTCTTGCATGTAGACCTGCACAGCATTTGTCTCTTGCACGTAGTTAACCCTTCCAGAGTACTGCTGGAGCAATGCTCCCATACTATTTTTACAGAACACTTGTGAATGCTTCTGTGTCAAAATAAAGTATACAGGAAAGGAAGAAGCAAGGTTAATAGCCACTTCAACTTAAGTTGTTGGGACTCATTTTGATTGTTTCTGGCAGCTTAGAAATCTTTCTACATTTGCAAGGAATACACAACGAGAAATGTGTGCAGATAAAACACAATGCTACTGTAGATCATGGAACTAGGGGCCAGCTGGACCACGTGAGCTAAGGTGACAGAGTCTAAAGACAAGTACTAGACTTTTTCTGAGAGAGGATAGTCAAGTGATGATAAATAGCTTTCAACTATTAAATTTTTACTCTTACCTTTTCTCTCTGGATTCATAGGTAACAGAGGTGAACAAAGTAGTTATCCACTTTTCCAGGACACAACTAGCTAGTAATGCTACTGTTTCTTCTTCTGCTTCACAAATCTTGACCAAAGCCATGGTGGGCTAAGTCCATGTAAAATACCCATTGAGGGCTGGGTCCTATGAAATGGTGGAAAATCCCAGGTATGTGGGGAAAGGAGATAGCACAGTCTATACGTAGCTGGAGAAGGTCAGAAGGAGGGACTCCTTGAGGTTCCAATGGATACAAGAAAAGGTAAGTTTTTGCAAAGTTGAAAGATAGCAACCCTCTCCTGCCTAATTTCACTCTCATTCAATGGGAATTCTCAGCAGTGGATATCTGACTCATCTATCATTTACACCAGTATAAATAAAATTCTTCACATAAAGAAAAATGAATTACCCAGAGGTAAATGAACTAGAATCTAGCCCTAAAAGATATATATTTGAAGGGACTGCTGGGGGGAAGGAGCACTTTTCCTTTATGGCTTATGTGTGTATGTGCTTTGGAGATAGGAAAGGGTTCTGTTGTGCGTTTCAGACATTTGAAGTCAATGTGTAAATTAACTCTCCACTTTTTCATAGCATCCCAACAGCCAGCCTGCAAAAGCTTGAGACTGTAAAGTGATCTGGTTCTGGTCAGTTTACTAGGAAACATTCCTGATTACAAACTGTAGCTTAATGGCTGGCAAGAACTACTAAATTATTTCTCTTTTTCCATTACCTTATCCTGAGCCGGACAGCAATAGCTGTCCAGAGTAAATCTCTTTGTTATGTAAATATAAGGTTCTATTCAGTCTCTAGTACGGGTTTGATTGTGCAGGTTTGAGTCAAATTCTGAGTCATTAACCAAAAAGTAACCTGATTTTCCACTGCCTTACACCATGCACTAAGTTCCCTATAACCTGAACAGGAAGCTGCCTAGTTAGTGCCTTGTAGATACTCAAGGAACCTGCCTAAGGTGGGGACCAGCTAGCTGAAGGAGGGCTGCCCTACCCCCTATCTAACTGGACCTCCAGCCTCTCATGGCCAGGGTAGGAATGGCCTGAACCCGGTAGCTCTTCCCTGTCCCAAATGCAATCAAAGCCAGAGCCCTCATGCCATGGCCAGAACAGTCTGTCCCTGTCCCCAACCCCAAATTATAAAGCCCAGGTGGCCCAGCTTTGGAGCACCCCCGGATGTGGCTGCAAAGGCTCAGTTCTGGAGCCAGAGAGGTCCAGCCTTGGAGCCCACCTGCAGCAGAACCAGCCACAGCATCAGGAGCCACTACAGCCAGGACAGCCCTCCCACAGCTGCAACCTAGCCCAGGCTGGAACCTGCTGGGACCATGGGAGAAGCACCTATCCTGCAATGCCAGCCATGGAGCTGCCATGGTGGGGAGAGGTGACTTTCCCTCACAATCTAGCTGCTGGTGCCAGGAGAGATAGGGGAAGTCCTCTTTCTTTGCAGTGGACTTCACTTTGTTGTGAGAACCCTAACTCAGCCATTGATAGAAAACCTGCACTGCAGCTAGTAAATTGATCAAAGCCTGATAAAAGCTTATAATACCAATGATAAGAGTATACAGATGTGTGCATATTGTCTGGTTTCTAAACTTTTGCCAGGCTAGACATCATCTGGTGGATATACTCTTAGGCTACAAAACCCAACACAAATGCCAACAAAACCCATTTTTTCAACAAAACTGATGGAATGTCCACACACAAAATGCGTTTTGATAACAGTAACAGAGAGTAAGCTGTGCTAGTCTATACACTATCAAAACAAAAAGCAGTCAAGTAGCACCTTAAAGACTAGCAAAATAGTTTATTAGGTGAGCTTTCGTTGGAAAGACCCACTTCTTCAGACCATAGCCAGACCAGAACAGACTCAATATTTAAGACACAGAGAACCACAAACAGTAAGAAAGGAGGACAAATCAGAAAAAGATAATCAAGGTGAGCAAATCAGAGAGTGGAGGGGTCGGGGGGGAAGGTCAAGAATTAGATTGAGCCAAGTATGCAGACGAGTGCCTGTAGTGACTCAGAAAGTTCCCATCACGATTTAAACCATGTGTTAATGTGCCGAATTTGAATATAAAAGCTTATATTTATAAGTTTATATCGTGGTGGGAAGTTTCTGAGTCACTACAGGGGCTCGTCTGCATACTTGGCTCAATCTAATTCTTGACCTTCCCCCCCACCCCTCCACTCTCTGATTTGCTCACCTTGATTATCTTCTTCTGATTTGCCCTCCTTACTTACTGTTTTTGGTTCTCTGTGTCTTAAATATTGAGTCTGTTCTGGTCTGGCTGTGGTCTGAAGAAGTGGGTCTGTCCCACGAAAGCTCACCTAATAAACTATTTTGCTAGTCTTTAAAGTGCTACTTGACTGCTTTTTGTTTTGATAACAGTTTGTCAACAAAACTCAGCACTTTCGCTGGCAGCGTTCTGCCTCATAGCCATGAGGCATAATGCTGCTGTTGACAGTTTGTCCAAAACAAAGCCGTGTGGACACGCCGGGGGCCCTTCTCTTGATAGAGAGGGCATCCAGAACAACAGACATTGCTGTCTACTGTGCTTCCAGATGCCTGTTTTGTCCAGAGAGCAGCTGAACATCTGGCTGCTCTTTTGACAGAGCAGAGAGAACGCCCAATTGTATTTTGTGTGGGGACGCACTCTGTCAGCCAAAGTTTTATTGGGAAATCTCTTTCAACTGCGACTTCTGTCAACAGAACACTATTGTGCAATTATAACTTTACCGTTACATATAATATGTAGGTGTAAAATAAAACAGGAGTTCGACATATGTGGTTATGCTTGATTTAGTTGAAGTTATTTTGTTGACAGCCTTAACTGTTCCACATTTGGGTATTTTTAATTTAGTAAATTTACGCTGTATTTACTTTGCTGCCTGCATCTCCCCTCCTAGGCTAAAATACTATTAATAAAGACTCTTTCCCTTGCATCCTTACACATGAACATGGCAGTATTATCTAGAGATAAGCCTTTGAATGACAAGCCAGTAGACTTGGGTTCTAATTCTGGTTCTGCCATATTGACTTTTGGCAAATCAGTTACAGCTCAGTGCCTCAGTTTCCCCTTCAATCTACGCACCCAGCTGCTTTGTTCTCAGGGTTTCCCATTCTCCAGACCTTTACCAGAGGCTCCCCCCATCAGTGAAGGTATTGAGCCCTCAGGTGGACGCGACGGCTGGGACCTATGTAACGTCGCCCGAGGGAACTAGAGTACAGTGGAAGCAGCACGCGCCGAACACCCCTGCCCCAGCTCCTCCCCCACGTCCCGCCCGCCCCGCTACCTGCGAGGGCCGGGGATTGGCTGGGGCGGCCCCGCCCCCTCTGCTGACGTGCCGAGCCTCGGTTTGACGGGCAGGTATGGCCCGGGCGCCATATTGGGAGCGGAAGCGGGGCGCGAGCGGCGCGGAGGCAGGCAGGCTAGCTCGCTCCGCCTGGCGGGAGGGGAAGCGACGGCGGCGGTGACAGCCGCAGCAGCTGCCGCCGCCCGAGCCGCATAGGGCCCCGCGCCGCTCCGCGCCCACACAAGGGCTCCGCTGCCCCCGCCCCCTTGGGGCGCCTGAAAGCGGCGGCGGTGCGGAGCGGAGACGATGCCGCTGGCGCAGCTGGCGGACCCCTGGCAGAAGATGGCTGTGGAGAGCGCGGCCGAGAGCAGCACCGAGGTACGGGGCCGTGCTGGGGGGCGCAGGGACACCCCGCCCCGCGCTCGGACAGGATCCAACCTCCGGGCCGCGCTGCCCGTGAGAGGCGCCCCCGGGCACGGGGAGCGCCCGGCTCCTCAGGCAGGCCGAGGGTGTCCGCGAGGCCCCCGCGTGGGAAGGGGCCGGGAGTAAGACCCCCACCCCGGGCCGGGACGTGCTGCCCCGTGGCCGGCGGGTGAGGGGGAGCGCGGTGTCACGCACCCGCCGGCTGTGTGGGAAACTTCCCCTCGCCGCGTGCTTGGGCCGTGGCGGCGCCGCGAGGGTGGCCCGTGACAATAGGTCAGGGGAAGGCCGGAGGGACCCAAACGGGACGTGCCTCTGACCGAGCAGCTCAGCCCCGGCGTCTCGCTCCCTCCTCCGCCCGAGCGCGTCCCGCCTGCGTGCCGCTTGTGAGCGGCTGGTGAGCGACCCGCACACAGGGCGCTTCCGGAGGGGGTGGGGGTGTTAGCCTGCACCCTTCCTCCGAGGAGGGCAGAATAACCTGCTTCGGCGCCGCTGGAGGACTTGGCTGGCGTGTTCCGTTCCGGTATCTGGTTACTGTCACCGCGAGTTGCTTCTTCCCGGAGTGGCCCAGCCTCCTCGACACGCACTTCCCAGCTAGCGGACACGGGGCTTAGGGAGACAAAGTCCTAATAGGGCAACTCTGCACAGCCGCCTGACCCCTTGGCAGGCTAGGCAGGCACCTAAGAAGTCTGGCTTCACTTTACTTATTGTCGTCTTCTGCTTTTTCACTTCTGTGCTGTTGGGAAGGGACCCCCATGTCTCCCATCCCAAAACTTTTTATCTAGGCAGAGCTATCTTGTGTCTGCAATTCTTGTTTTTTCACAATACAAAAAGGCAGTCAAGTAGCACTTTAAAGGCTATCAAAATAATTTATTAGGTGATGAGCTTTCGTGGTCTGTCCCATGAAAGCTCACCACCTAATAAATTATTTTGTTAGTCTTTAAAGTGTTACTTGACTGCCTTTTTGTTTTGATAGAATATAGACTAACATGGCTCTCTCTGTCACTTGTTTGTTCATAAGCATTCAGGATAGCCTGTCCACCTCATGTTGGTAACATTTTCTGTTTGCATAGTTATAGAGAACATCCATGTGATGCTGTGCAGTGTGGTTTCCTGCTGTTCACAGTGAGGGGACAGTAGGATGTTGATGTGGTATGACATCAGTATCGATTCCGGATGCATTTTTAGTTACTAGACTGAGTTTTTCCATATACTAGTGAAGAGGTTCAAGTCTCTTCCAAGTGGGGGAAGGATTAATTAGAGCTGTAGATGCTTCCACTTTTCATTAAGTAAAGAACTGTATGCTTATGTAGTTTGGATATTGGATAATAAAGGCTGGAAAAGTTGTAATGCTGAGAAACTTGTCCCAGTGCTTCCTAACCGCCTGCCACTTGAAAGGAGACTGACTGCAGATTAGTTTGATCTCCATTGAAGCAGTTCTAATGTCACAATTGTTTCAAATATCTATAATTTTATAGTAGTTTTCTCACTAACCTTCAGAGTGATAGTTCTAGTTGGAATAATTTTTGGAAAGGAGAATATAAGAGCAGTTTACCAAGTTACACAGGTAAACAGGTGGTAGCCATGTTAGTTTGTTTCTTAAAACAAAACAGCAGTCATGTAACACTTTAAAGACTAACAAAATAATTGATTAAGTGATGAGCTTTCATAGGGCAGACCCACTTCTTCAGATCTAGAGTTAGTGCTGTATTTCCAGCATCTACAGATGTGAAGTGGGTCTGTTCCACAAGAGCTCGTCACATAGTCAGTTATTTTGTTAATCTTTAAAGTGCTACATGACAGATTTTGTGTTTTGACATATAAACAAAGCTCTTCTTTGCTTATTATCGTGACTGTTAAAGGTTCCCTCAACATTACAAAAATAAATAATTGCTTGGATCTGAAGGGTTTATAATGTGAGGCTCAATCAGTCCTAACATACATATGTGAATCACAGTGTAAGCATGTGGTTATTATCCCAAATTATTTCAGGTGTACTTAGTACCCCAGTAATTGTTGCTCTACTGCTTGTGGGCATGTGTGGTTTTTGGTAAACATTTGCTATGGAAGACTTAGTACAGTACAGTAGAACTAATATATTATGGTAGAACTTAATATATAAACAGTTAGGCTATGGTTACGCTGACCCAAACTGCCAGTATCAGTGTGCAAATGGGCAGTCTCAAAAATGCAAAGTGTCACTCATTTGCATATTTGCTCACTGGCAGAGACTACCGCTGGTGCAAAAAAAAAGCTGTGTAAATGTGGTTCTGCTGGCGGAAGCCCCTGTCCTTCATCGTCAGCCTCATATGCCTGGCAAATATTATTATAAGAGGCTGACGACAAAGGGGAGTGGGGCCTTCGCCAGCAGAACCATGTTTACACAGCTTTTTTGTGCCAGTGGCAGCATCTACTGGTGAACAAATATGCAGATGAGCAGTCTTGAAAATGCATATGGCTGGTGGTTGGGGTCAGTGTAACCATAGCCTGAGGGAATGGAGGTTGTTCATAACTGTAAACAAGAAGTTCGGGTTCTTTCACAAGTTTGCAGCTGCACATTGACTTAATATAGCTTTGAAACTTTCATGCAAAAGAAAAATGCTTCTTTTGCCCAGCTTAATTTAAACATAACAACCATAGAAAGTTTTTGTAAATTGTCAACTTTTTCTAAACTTTCTCTTTTTTAGTAGTTTACATTTAACACAGTACAGTATGGTCTCATTTTTGTTGGCTATTTTTGGTCACTGCAGCTGCCTGATTACATACTTCCAGTTCAAAATAAGATGTTTGATCAGTCAGATCATAACTGTGATGTTTGTAACTCTGAGGTGTTTTGTTTTTTGAAGAAACAATGAATTTTTATTAGACTATTAAAGGTATCCGTGGAATTTTAAAAAGAACCTAAGTGATGTAGGTGTCCAAAACTTGTCAAAGTTCAATGGGAATTGAGTGTCCCAGCTTCTATAAATCATGTACATTTACTATGTAACTGAAAACTTGTCCACACTGTGGTGCTTCAATGCAGAGACCAAGGCTGCTGCTATTCTACCATCGTCCTGTCGGAGGAGCCATGGTAATGAGGCAATTCAAAGCAAGCTAATGGGGTGCTGATATGCCTATTCAATGCCTTATTAGCATAATGGCAGCCGGGTGAACCAACTTCGATTTTCGGATTGACGATAGGGGAGAGCTTCGGAATAAGCGCCACACTTCAGCGTTCCCTTACTCCGTTCTAGTTCTGCGGGACTAAGGGAATGTCGAAGCAGGGCACTTATTTCGAAGCTGTCCCCATCTTCACTGTCAATCTGAAAATCAAAGTTTGTTCATGCAGCTGTCATTATACTAATGAGGTGCTGAATATGCATGTCAACGTCTCATTATCTTGCTTCAAGTTGCTTCATTACCATGGCCCCTCTGATGGGACCATGGTAATGTAGCAGCCTCCAATGAAAGTAACTGCAAAGCCCACTAAAGTGCTGCCTTCTAACAGGCCCAAGTGGATGCAGCAGGTGCAAACTAAAAGTTACATAGTTTGCACTAACATAGTCTTTTTTTCAAACAGTTAGATGTCAACACTGTGTGCTCTGTGGTTTGCACATCTGTGCTGTACACTGTAATACAGTAGAGACCCGCCCTTAGTCCTTAATATAAATATACTTGTCCTGATACAGGCTCCAGTCACGTACATTGATTCATACAGAGAGACTCTCAAGTCCCTGTGCAGCCCTCAGGAAATCATACGTTGTTATAGCAAATCTTGGTGTTACCTCAAGTTACGCCAATGATGGGAGGGTTCATTTATTTTTTCTGTAAGGGGAAATTAAGTGCCAGGCAAACTGGTAAAGAGCTTTATATGGATTTAGGCTCATACCACAATTATTAAAGCTGGACAAGGGGGCATATTATTTACTTTATGCCTCTACAACACCCGAAAAAAATCAGAGAAATCCTGAATAAGATTCCTTGGCATTATTTAACGTGAAGAGTTTTGGGGCAATCTTTTTTAACAGTAGTTTCTAAAAGAGAATTATATACAATTAAACACTTGAGGGAATTTCCAAAGTTGTGAATCGATGTCTGTTAAAGCCAGTTGAACTTTATTGATTTGTATCAGCACAGATTCTTGCCCTGCATCCTTAACCAGCTACTGTGTATGATGCTGAGTACATACCATGTGTTATGTAATCGTACATAAGAGACACTGGCCAAATATTAACTCCCTAAATTCATATTTAAGCATCTGAACAGGCAGCTTGGTTTTTGAAAGTGTTGTACTCCTGGGAACTGCCATTAAGGTCAGTCATGGAGCAGTATGTAAATTAGGCTTCATGCAGTTTTGCAAGTCCTGCCCACCACAGATAGAAATGTTTTAAAAGCAAAATATTTTATACTCATTATTTCACTTACGTGCTTTACCCAGGATTATCTTGTTCTTGTGGAAGTCAGTGGGACATTACTATACTTAAATGACAGGAGTGTAGAGGAATGTCAGTGCATGGTGTTGATGTATAAAAGCATATCTAATATGGTGTGGCATTGATGCTTATGATCCCATTCTTGCTAATACTTACATGCATACATAATTTTAAAGTACATGAGTATTTGACCCAAAGATGTAGTTAAGTGAATTTAAAGGTGTTGGCAAGATGTCTTCTGTTCTCTGCCACTTGCAGTCACAACGTTTAGTTGTAACTACTTTGGTACTTGTTTGTCTCTGAGTCTTTGTATCATATCCTTGGAATAGAACATACTTGTGGAGAACAAGCCACAGGAACCCTTTGTATAATAAAAGTGGAGATAGAAGTACTGAAAACATAAGCAGGATTATCTAAATAGAATGTATCAATGGATTGTGAAAGTTAGCACTGTATCTCTATTCCATTCCACTGAAGAATTTAATTACAAAATGTCCTCTAATTCTTTACCGCTTCTTCCACAATACCTATTTTGTATCTGTTCAAATATTATATTCTTGGAGTTTGCTTACTCCTCTAAGCTTGACACATGAAACTTTAGCGTTACTTTTATTAAAGCATTTCATCTGATACTTATCCATAATATGTAATATAGCTGGTATTTCAAAAACTATTATGAAAGAGAGGCTCATGGATTTTCATGATTCCATATGTAATGTGGATGCCATAATCATATGAATATGGTATATGAAACCTACCATGCTTTTAGAACTTATTGCTAATGGTTTCATGTTGTTAATTCTCAGCTTCTGAATGTTTTGTTACCCTAGGGCTCAAGTAACATTTCTCACGGCAACTACGTATCTAGGTGATTAGATGAAGAGACAGGAGGACAGAGACTGGTTGGATGGGGCAGGTACAAGGGGGTGGGGGTGGGATGGGGTGGAGAAACAGGCTAAACAATCTCTAACTACAGTAGCCGTTCTCAACTGAACTGTAGTCCCTTCACTGTTGGGGGTCTGTGAACCATTGCTAAAGGGCTTTAGGAGGTCTGTGGACAAAACCCAGATCCTGCGTTCCAGCACCCCCTTTGGGGCTGAAGTCAGGAGCAGGAGCTGAATCCCCAGTTCCCACAGCGTCGAATCACCAATCCCCTGCTTGACTGAAACTGGGAGCCATAGGGCTGACTCCCAGAGCCCTAGCCGCCCTGAGAGAGTTGGGCAGTCTGAAGGGTAATCTCACCTGAAAACTGACCCACCCTGTCAACTTTTCCTTTTCCCAACCCTTTCCTGAATGGGAGATGGAAAGCTGGAGTGTGGTGCTATACACCAAACAGCTGCAGAGCTTCATTAGCTCCTGCCCCTCAGATCCCATCATTCTCTGCTCTTGCAGAGGCAGTTGATAAGAGCTGCTCAGGTAGGGGGACCAGCCCTGTAGCTGGCAGAACCCTCTGGGAACCAGGACTGCAGAGGAGCGCTTTCAGCAAATATGCCCTAGTACCCATCTCCCTACAGCCTGAACTACCACCATTTCCATTCACAGCCCCTGCACTGTAAGCTACTCCCCCTTCCTCACACACACCCTAGCTATCCCCTCCCTGCACCCTAAGCTGTTCTCTAAATGTATCACTTAACTCCCCCTCCACCCCATCCTTTCAGTTATAGCTTTTGGTTGTGTCCCCCTCACCAACCCAGACAGGTCGGGTGGCTTTCTGAGGTGAGTTCAAGGATGGTGGCAGTAGTCCTCTCCTCCCCCACCGCCCGCCAAGGCCCATTATGTGGCCCTCCTGCCTTCACCCGCAAATACAAGTCAGACTATGTCTATGCCCAGAGACCCATGTGCTGTGGACCCTGGCTCCACTCTTGAGTTTTTATAGCATGCTTGGAGAGGCAGGGGGGTAGAGCCCAAAAAGAAAAGAGTTGAGAACCCCTGAATAATAGAACACTTCTCTCCAGAGCTTTATGGAAACCAAGGTTTGAGTCTCACTATTCCCTTTAGACTATGTCTACATAAACCCATATGTTCAAATTTAAGGCAGTTAGCTCAGTTGTACCATGTAACTGTCTTCAGTGTAAATGCTATTAGCTCAATTTAGGGAGCACTAATATCAATATCGTACCATCGTTGAAAACGGCTTGATGTAGCATCAAGTTAGAAGTTAAAAGTTCGAATGAAGGGTGGTGTGGAAGCACCATGTCTTTGAATTGAATTCATTAGCTGCACCAGTCTCCCGGCTGCCCACCGCTCACAGGAGCCGGGAAACTGACTGGCAGCGCTGCACCTACCTCCCTGCTGTGCATTGCTCCTGGCACCACTGAGCCAGGCGCAGCAGCGCTGGTCAGTTTCCCAGCTCCCCACAAGCTGTGGGGACCCAGCAACCAGGCAGTCGGGTAGCGGTGGGCTGGGGACAGCAGGGCTTAGGGGCAGGGCACAGAATTTGGGGCTGATGGAACTGTGGGATAGGTTCCCACAATGCACTGCTGCAGCAGTTGATGTTTGGCCTTTCAGTGTAACTGCACTGATTCAGCATTGTGTGGGGACTTTGTGGGGAAGTGAGAATACTCAAAATTGAATTTATAAAACCCAGTGTAATAAAACTAAATTTAATAATTTAATTTAGTGTAGACATAGCCTTCCTGTCAGCAGCTTCATGTGAAGCCCACTAACTCCTTTCCTTGCGTGTCATCTCTTGAGGCTTTCCTGCCTTCTTTCCCTGCCCCCTCTCGCGCCAACAATTGCGTTGTAGTGCTTGTTTCAGTGTCCCTATCACAGATTAAATATTATAGTCCTCAGATTTGCTGTATTATAGCTGGACTAGTGACAAAATTACAGCATGAAACTGAGGATTTGCATGCTATGTAAAACTACAAACAATAAACCACTGAAGTCTGAGAGTCTCTGCTTTCCAATAGCATGCAGCATTATTTTATGTTCTTAATGGGCTGTGCAGGTAGGTTATTCTGATTATCGTCCATAGGCTCAAATGAATACATAGCTTTCCAAATAGTAGCTGTAACAAAGGTATAGTTACTGATATAGTAACGAAAAGGTGGCTTTGTTTTGCTATTCTAGCAGCAGTAAAATCTACAGGAACAACATTAGAGGTATGGATGGGTAGCTCATGTTCAGCTAATTGTGTGCTGTGTTCTGCCTCCAAATTCTTTTTCAGAGTCACTGCTTCCCAGGATAGTGTTCCCTATAACATAAATATAGCCTACAATTCAGAGGTACTCAGTTACTTTTGTCAAGGTCCAACAGATTTCTTGGTGGACATATTGTTAAAGTCCAGGCTCCAGGGGGGACAAAAAATCAAATCCAGAAGTGAAAAAAGGCAATATGGTATTCCTGGCCCCTTGTAACTTTTTTTCCCCCACCTTTTTGGTAGGCCAAACCTGTTTTGTCATCTTTAATCTAGGCTGGTACCATGTACTGTGGCTTGCTCGTGCTCTATTCTGAGGGAATAGAAGAAGAAAGAACATAGTTTGAAGGAACAAATTAGCAAATGACTTTAATTATGAGGGCATAAATTTTAAATAAATAAATAAAAGCCCTTACTCACCTTGCCTTTTAGAAACTCTACCTCTTAAGAGCTGTAAATCAGCTTTTCAAAAACTATGCAATGGGATTATCTTCATGGAGATGTCCTTTTACTCACCCTTCTTCAGACCTTCTAAGAGACTTTTGATTTCTTGGCTAAGAGAACATCAAAAAACTGGGGGAAAATATGATGCTTATCTCCCCAAACTTAATTCTTCACCCCTTCACACAAACAGTGAAATCCTTAACAATGAATGTTATTGAGGTTTAATCTGTTTAAATGTGTCAGTTTTTGCAGTATATGGGAAGTAAGAGAGTCAGTCTCAGCAGTCTGTCATCAGAGGTTAATCAAATAATTGTGAAGATGCTCATTTCCTGTGTTGGGTACCCAGTGTTGTAAGCCCTGTGCTTTGTCTGTTTACTTAACTGCAGTTAACATTTTAAAAATCTTTATAATTGAGTGTCTATATTGTAGTACTTTGTAATAATATGGTCCATAGAGACTGTACAAAACCCCACAATTATTCAGACTACTTTGTTTTCTAACGGATCATGGAATTGTTAATAATTATCAAACACTGTAATCAAATGAGCATTAATTTAACAGCTGCCTAGCTCAGATAATTATCCCTTATCTTGGTCAGATAATTACTTAATGTACTGGAAAAGGGCTTCTAGGAAACAATTACTATAGTTACTTCATCTGTATAAGATGATGAAGGCTGTAGGTATCTATCAGGTCTGATGCACCCATTTCATAGCTTCATGTTGTGACACTCCACATGCTTGCTGAGAATGGCATAAATCTAACCTACTATGTGCATTTCTGAGCCAAAGTCACGTAGTGAGAAACTTAAGATAGAGAACTGACAATTATCTGAGGCTCAGAGGCCCATTCAGTATATTCAGATACTGGAATCTAGAAGTACATAGGGAAACTCACAAGCCACATTCCATCTAAGCTAGTGCTTGAAAGAACTACTCGTCGAAGCAACATAAGAATGACCATGCTGGGTCAGACCAAAGGTCTGTATAGCCTAGTAACCTGTCTTCTGACAGTGGCCCATGCCAGGTGCTTCAGAGGTAATAAACAAAATGGGTAATAATCAGTAAGCAGTCCCTTGTCATGCATTTCTAGTTTCTGGAAAACAGACTAGGGACACCATTCCTGCCAGTTCTGGCTAATAGTCACTGATGAAGCTATCCTCCATGAATTTATGTAGTTCTTTTGTGAATCATGTTATAGTTTGGGCCAGCTGTTGTATCCTTAGTCCTCACAACATCCTCTGGCAAGGAGTTCTGTATGTTGACTGCATTATGTGAGGAAATACTTATATTTCTTTGTTTTAAACCTTATTTTCATTTACTTAGTGAGGTGAGCCCTAGCTCTTTTGTTATGTGAGAAGAACTATAATGTCCAGAAAAAGTTGTAGACGAATAAGGCAAAGGATCCAGCAGTAAGGTTTACCATCGTAATCTAATGGTAAATTCAGCCCTGAAAGAGAGAATAGTGAGAATGGGATTGATAGTAGTTGGCAGTCCATGGGTACTGCCTGATAGCTCATTTCTTTAGCCTTTTAATGGCGTAGACGTCTATAAAAGTTTGAAGTATTTTTTAGCCCAGCTGCCATTTTCTCTTTTCAGAACGGCCTGGCAGCAGTGAAAGGGAAGGTCTCTGCAATTCCTTGACCCTTTCCAAAGTTATCCTGGCTACTATGAGGCATTGGAGAAAAGGAGGTCTCTTGTCACTGCATTCTTCACCTCTCCTTTATTCCAGGGTTAATTAAAGCATTACCACACTTTAGCTCTGATATTCATTTCTGCTTTGAGCTTTCTCCAACATCATAAATAACTTGCCTTTGGATGGTTATGCAGCTGGTCAGAATTCTGAACAACAATTGGTTTTAATTTCAATCTATTGCTGCTTCATAAGTAACAGATATTAGAGCTGTCTGTGATGAAACTGAAAACAATGAATCAACCCCTTTCTGACTATGACTAGTGACTAAGTTGAGCTACAGTAGAACTGGGATGCTCTTTGTGCAAAGAGAAGTTGGTTGCATATGATGTTGAAAGCAAAAAGTAGCAAGCCTGAACATCCTTAGCCCATTAAAAGACCATGAAGCTATGATTTTTTTTATGAACTACAATCTGAATGGCAACAATGATTTTATTACAATGTAGGCTGAAACAATAACTATTTTATGGCGTTTGTGAAAGTGATAGTAATGACTTAATATGTGTGGCTGGTCTCGGGGAAAAGGAGTTTTATTTCTGCTAAGTACAGTATATGCTTTCATATCCAGTAACCCTGGGACTGGGAGGTTGCCCAGATATTCAAATATTCCGGATACCAGAGAGCAGCTAGGAGGGAGGCACAGGTGGGGGCCAGTGGCCCACCCAATAACAAAGTTCATCTCTTCCTGCACCCCAGCACTGGCTCCCACTCAACTACTGCCCCATTACCTTCTTGCGAGGCTTGTACGTGGTGTGCTGCGTGATGAGCTGCTCTGAACGGTGGGCACCTAGTGGGAGAGTGGAGGAGCTGTCCAGCTGCCCACGCACACATGCAGTACAGAGAGATGGGAGGGGAGAGGGCAGGTGCTGAGCGGGCTGTCCCATGGGGGCGGGGCAGTGCATGATAAGCTGCTGTTCACATGTCTGTTCAGTGGTGGGGCTTTACATGCATGCTCAGCTCTGCTCTCCGGCCGAGTAAGAAGGGGAAGTGGCATCATGACTCAGGGCAGGATGGAATGCTGGTTATTTGAGAATTCTGGTCAGTTGAATACCGGATAAAACACAGTTCATTGTAACTCCTATTGTGGGACTCATTTGGACTAGTGTGATATTATATGGGGGTTGAAGTTTGGGTGTTGCTCTGTGCTATCCACAACATTCTTCTCTTGTGGAAGAGGATCACCAATATATCACTCAGTTAAACTTCTTTGGGTTTTAGAGAGACAAATGTTTATAGTGCTATAGTGATGGGGGCTGTATAAGCTCCTAAAGAAATTTTTTCTTCTGCTTTTAAACTGAATTCAGCAGTTTTAGTAACTTGCTTTCTATTTGCTATGTTTATTGTAGAACGGGCAACAAATTATGGATGAACCTATGGGAGAAGATGAGATTAATCCACAAGCTGTAAGTAAAAAACATTGCAAATGTAAGCAAGGATGTTTTTGTGGTACATTATTATATGTTTAGTAAGGCTAAGAGATGGCTAAAATTCTCATTGTTTTCTCTTGTAAGTTAGACCTAAACTGTATGTCATGAGGAAAACTCTCCTTAGTGTTGATCCACTGATTTTAGTACAGTATTCCTTCTTTCAGTGCTTTAATCAGCTTCTTTTACACTTCTCCTGATGTTTTTAGTGTGATGGAGTGTTTCTCTATGGAAAGTATGAAGCTGTAATTTGTAGAAGTTTCTGTGATAGCTGAGGAGGACACATGTGGCTTTTGATACTAGGTGGGTTTTGGTAATAGGGAGGGGATGCATCTTTTTTTTTTGCTTCCCTCCACGCTTTTGAACAGATGTAAAGGTACAGTAAACTCTTGATTTTATTTTAAAAAAGGACCCCTATTTAGTAGACTTCAGGAACAATGGGCATCCACTTCCCCTCCCTCCCCCTTCCGAAGCCTGCTAGGGTCCATAAAATCTTAACACACACTCCCGTCCCCTCCCACCAAAATAAAATAATATGTTAAGGGACTTGCTGCTGTGGCCTGGAGGAGCCGCCCCTCCTCTGCTGGAGCCACCACACACTCTTTCCACCAGTGGTGGGGCACGTATGCAGGCAGATGGCAATCGCATACGTGCCCCACCCCTGGGTGGGAGAAGCACGTGGTGGTCACAGCAGCGGCCCCTCCAGCCGCACAGCAGTGTCCTAGCCTTGAGGCTGGCTCAGTGGCCCATCCAATGGCGGCGGCTCTGGTGAATTGCCAGCTTTTTGGAGGAGAGCTGGGGAAGCCTGGTGAGGGTGAGTGGGCAGTAAACCCTTGCATTTAACCACCATTTGGGAATAACATACACTGCTGCCCCCACATTAGTCTGTTAAATCAAGGGTTTTATTGTAACTTTCCCTTGGGGAAAGGAAGAATCCAGGAATTATCACCCTAGAACACACGGGTCAGCAGCCTTTCTGAGGCAGAGAGCTGAAATTTTGAACTTTTGATGTCCGTGTACAGTCCTAGTGCAGGTGACTTTTTAAAGTCACTAAGGCTATGTCTACACAGCAGTATTGTTTTGGAATAAGCTATTCCAGAAGAGATTTTTCTATAATAGCTTCTTTCAAAATAGTGTGTCTGCATACAAAATGTGTATCAAAATAGCGCTCAGCTGTTTTGAAGTAGTCCTCAACAGTGATTGGCCATTGGTGGGGCTGAAGGCCTGCTATGTCGAAACAAACCCTATTCTCTGTCTATACAGCTTGTATTCCAAAACATCTATTTTAGAATATGTGCTATTCCTCATAGAATGTAGTTTACAGAATTCAAAATCAGCCATCATCTATTTCAAAATAGCGGGTTTGCTGTGTAGACACCCACAAAGATATTTTGGAGTAACCTCCTTTATTCTGAAATAACTGCTGGGTGGACACACACTAATAGTTCTAGTTACAACAGCTTAATTAATAAAGATGCATATCTTAACTGTTTAGGTGGTAGCATTAGCTGTTTTTTGTTAATCCACAGGTGGCACAGCTTTGAGCAAGCATGGAGGGAGGAGGGGCAGGGCTGAGCTCCCACCTCTCACACGGATGAAAATTGGCTCAAGTGCCACTCTTGGCACCCATGCCAGGGTTGCTGACTCTTGCCCTAGAAATTCTAAATATTAGCTCCCTTGTTTAACCCATTATACCCAACATCAGTGAATAAAGCAAAGTAGTTGTTTTCTGCTAAAATGGTTAGTAGTGGTGAAGAATGCTGATGGAATCAGAACGTTTCAGAGATTGACATGTAAAGGTAGTAGGTGTTCTGCAGATTAGCTGACGGTGTAATATCCAGAATATGAACAGAGAATTAAAGTGATGGTCCATGCAGATTCTATTGTTGTACCTGCATAAGAGAGATCAGATTCCTTTTGGCTAGAGGTGACCCTCGGGCTTTGTCTGCATCCTAGGTGCCATTGCAACCCTACCCAGAGGCACGCAAGGTAAAGCAGACTCACCCCCTCTGGTTGTTCATACTGTCTTGAGTGTGAAATCAAACCGTGGCGGGTGTTCCACTGTCTTGTGCACTGTTCAGTTATCTTGATTACTAGTTATATTGATATTAGCATAATTAAGCTTCCTTTTGCATGTTGGCCTATACAACTTCAGGGTTAAAAGTTTCTTTTAGTATAGCCATCCTTTGCTTTCTTCATTCAGGGGCACTGGAAGCATAGCAGAAGCCATAAAACCAACATTACCCATCAAAAATTGTCATGCTTAGTCCCAGATATGTCTTAGAAAGTGACACATTCTTGGATGTTGTTCTCTGTGGTGGTCTTTTTCCAAACCCTCCCAGAGAGACAGCATGATGAGGCTAAAAATTTTCCTGGTGGAGAAATCAGTGCAAGCTGCAAAGTAGTGGCATCTTCAGCAGTAATGGTTCCCCATATCGCGGAGGGCAGTGCTAAAAGCACACTGAACAATTTGCGTGCATTAGGGGAAACTGAGGCACGACACAATTTAAATTTTATTGATTTTTTTTTTTATGCCCTCGAGACACTCAGCCACACCCCTAGAGAAGCTAGCAGAGTGCCTCGCTGGATTTTTTACCCCGCAACCCAGCGTGGTGTGCACGGTGGTTGATCGCAACGGGGTTTACAGGGCTGTGGTAAGAATCCGCAGAAATGGTGCAGTAACTGTCTGACCCTGAAAAAACGAGTGAGGCCCTTTAGGGTGACAAACACAAAGAAGTTTATTAAAGGGCAAAGGAAACACACATGAGGATAAACCTAAAATAACAGACTAAAGATCTCCCTTTTCTCTACTAGTGTCTAGCGCAGGGTTTATCTATTTACAACACTAGCCCTTGAATTGTGTAACGCTGCAATGGGCAGCACCCTGAGAATGTCCCTTTACTTACAGCGCATCCCAGGAATCCCATGTCGTCTTCGCTGAGTGCTGCAAAGGGGAAAGTTATTAATGCACAGTATTTCACAGTCCTCTTTTACAGAGGTGCCAGATAACAGCTATAAGTAGTATATGACCTGCTACGGGGTGTTATTCCCACACAAGCAGGGGGGAGAGCCACGAGGCTCTCAACCCTAGTCCTGGAGTCACCTCTTAACGATGATTCCGGACGCTCAACCTCCCTCTCGATCAGGGGGGAGCAGATGGAATGCGACCGCCTCCTACGACAGTTCCCGGGTTTTGGGATTGCCTCTTACAACAATTCCCTTTTTAGGATTGCCTTCTACAACGATTCCTGGTTTGGACCGCCAGTTAAACAGCGGATCCATGTTTTTGGGACCACCTCTTACAGTAGTTTCCCAAATACAAATTCTATGCCTCTTACTGGCAGAGTGAATTATGCCTGTACAATGCTATGAGGGTCGAATAGTATCTCGGGCTGGCTATAAATAGCGCCCCCTGTGCTTTACATTAACTAGCAGAGCAAAGGGTTACACAATTTAATTGTGTTGGTCGAACTGGGGCAGTCCCAGCCTACCACCTATAATGTGCTGCTATTGCTTAACACATCCAGCAGCAGGCAAAGATACAACAACAAGCATAAAACATGCACATTAAGTAACTCATTACAAATACACCCTTTAGTTACCTCTCTCCTTAGCTCTGTTTCCAGGTGCTGGGAATCACTTCGTTAAGATGCTAGGAAGTTATGGCTGCACAGGTGCGTTTTTACAGCACCACGCTAAGTCTGACAGGAAAGAGGAGAAATAAGAGCAGGAGGAAAAAGGACCAACGTGGGAGACAAAAAACCTCCCGCAAGCAAATTTGCAAACAAACCAACAAATTTGCAGTGATTTCAGAAACGGCCTTTAATTCTCCCCACTGGCCACAGCAATGGTCGATAAAGAGAAGGGCAGGGCCGCTGCTGTGGTTTGCCTGCAACGCAGGGGTGCGCTCGTTAGGCTATGCCTCCCGGGTAAGGCAAACTCTCCGGGAGATCCGGAGCCTTCAGCGATGTTGTTCAGGAGCTCTTCTCTGTCCCTCGCTGACTATAGGAGCAAAGTCCGAGTTCCTGTAGTCGATCCTCTTCTCGTCTTCGACAGCCCACGACGGCTGGGGTACAACGATAGACACGAAGATCCGACGTTGTCGTCTTTCTTCTTCAGCTCTTTTAGTGAGTTCCCTCTACTGCTGCTCCGATGCGACTCGAAGGAGAGTCAGGGTCCAGAATGCAGCCAGGGGCCTCAGGCTCCTAACTTTATAGAGCCAGTGAGGACCTGGTTGAAAACCTTGTTGCATTTTGGTTGCCATGGCAACCAAGGAAAGTCCTATGTTACATATTTATAAGGTATTGAAAACTAACCAATTGATTATTAGGATTTCCAACTTATACATATTAACTACCCCTTATAAATATTAACACCAACTGTCATTTCCAACTGTCATTCTTGTTTACTTCATATTACACAGCCCTTTATAGTGTTTTTAAGGGGGATTTTTACAGTAAACCTTTTACAAAGCATTTCTACAGGTTTGATAGGGAATAAAGTCACAAATTAAACAACATAGATGTTTAAATGCTCAGTTCCTAAGGCTTTTGGTTAAGATGCGGGGAGGAACACACAGACACCACAGCCCATGGCCAGGGACATATTAATCACCTCAGACAAGGATATTTCAACACCCCATACTTTGGTACTAATTAGCTGTGCAATATTGGTACTGTTATGTTGGCATCAAAACGATAAGCTGTACCAGGAGGCCTGCCCTCTACTGGGGAGATTTAAATCATTCATTGCTAAGCTTCCTGCTGGTTTCTGTTATCTGTGCCTGAATATTTTCCTTCCAACTCTGGAAATGAAATAACCGAAGGCAAACATGTTTTGTTTAAATTTATGGGAAACAGTGCTGCCTGCTTCTTATTTATATTGTCACCTGAAAGTCAACAGGCATTCACATGGCTCTTTTCTAGGTAATGCAAAGTATTTACATATAATGCATGTTAAATATTCATATGCCCCTTCATGCTTCAGCCACCTTTGCAGGGGGCCATGTTTCCATGTTAATGATACTTGTTTAAAAATAATGGTTTAATTAAATTTGACTGACCGCCTGGGGGGTGGCGGAGGGGGAATTGTGTGCCTCCTGCTCTGTGGCTTTCCTGGTATTCTGCCATGTATTTCATATTATGGCAGTCTTGGTCAATGACCAAGAATATGTTGTTCAATTTAAAAGTGCTTTCGTTGCAGATTTGACAAAAAACAAAGAAGGTAACTGAGATTTCTAAATATAGCTATAGCACTCAACCTAATGTTTAAAAATCTGAACTGCTTTCTAAAATCTGAGAGTGATGAGGGCAACACTCTGGTGCAGAAACAACCAAAAAAGAAAATCAACTTTGTGTTGGAGTCATCTGACTCAGATGATGAAATCAACATGTTAGAGCGCACTGCTTTGGATCATTATGAAGCAGAACCCATTGTGCTCATGGAAGCATGTAAATACCTTCTGAGAGTGGCTGGTGACTTGCAAACCTGTTCTTACTTTCAGGTGATACAGTAAATAAGCTGACAGCATTTTTTTCTGGTAAACATAAACTTATTTGTTGTACTGCTTGGCTGAACAAGATGTAGGAGAGAATGATCTTGTACATACTAAATGTTTGTTTTTATATGTTGAGTACACTTATGTAAAAAAAAATTCGTGGTACAGATTACACTACAGTACTTGTATGTGGTGAATTGAAAAGCACTTTGTTTTTTACAGTGCAGATATTAGTAAAATGTAAAGTGAGTACTGTACATTTTATATTCAGTTTTTAATTGAAATATTACAAAGTAGAAAGCACTCCAAATTGTTTAAATAGTACTTTATTATTGTTTAACTGTACGATTAATAGCAATTAATCATGTGGCTGCTCTAATTTCAAGTTTTGAGGTTATGTCTGAGAAATGGGACATTTAATACCTGTTAATGTTTTAGGCATCTGCAATACTCAAAGATATAATATACCTTTTTGTGTTCCAATCCTATTTTGCCCATTACCACAGATCAGTGGTTCTCAACTGGTATGCATTCCCTTTAGGGATATTGAGAGGTCTTCCAGCAGGTACATCAACTCCTCCAGATATTTGCCTAGTTTTACAATAGGCTATATAAAAAAGCATTGTCGGTCCAAACTAAGATTTCATATGGACAAAATGAGAAACTAAGTAATAACATGCTTCTGATGCTGTATTTTTGTCTGATAATGTAAACAAGTAGCTTTTTAAGTAAGGTGAAATGTGAGGTATCAAGACAAATCAGACTCCTGAAAGGGATATAGTAAACTGGGATGACTGAGAGCCAATAGGTAATGTAGCCAACCCAAACTCATAATACTAAGACCTTTATACCACACCTCACCCATAATATCTATTTATATATATATTTTTTACCATATGCTAGTAGAGAATTTGGCTATTTAATTGAAACATGAAATAATATAAAATTGGTTGAAGTAAAAAGTTCAAGGTATAAATATCAAACTAAGATATTAATTTTGCCCCAATATGTTTGTATATTCCTTTACAAAGTGTTACAAAAATATATCTATTCAGTGAATACAGCAGTTCGTATGCTAAGAACCTAGTACTATTTTGATGGCAAATTCTTTACAGTTTTTCCAAAGGGTTGTATAGGAGATAGTTGGGCCTATATATAGGGCAACTATATTTCCCTGTCCCAAATATGGCACAATTCATCCCTTTTTAAAAAAAAAAAAAAATCCAGGACACCTTTTTGGCATCCCAAATATGGGATCGTTCCACCCAATACAGGACAGATGGTCACCGTATATAATTTCTAAATTAGGAAGACAAACATAGTCTAAAGCAGGAGCGATCAAACTTTATGGCGGATCCCACTTTTTATCTCTGCAATTAGCAAGATCTCCCCCAACCTGTCTAATGTAATCCAAAAGGATGGAAATGTTGGCTACGTTCATATGAAAAAAAAAAACTTTCTGCACATGAAAGAAAATAGAATGTAAAAACTTCATTAGTCGGTGTATAAAAGTGAAAACACAAATAAGAATAGTAATACTTCAACATTTTTAATTAGATGGATGAGCCTGAGACCCAGAAGACCATCATGCTGCATGCTGTACAAAATTTCTCACACACCCCAAAGGAGCCTGCCCCCCATTTTGCTCACCCCAGTCCAAGGCAATACCTTTAGGGTAAACAGGATAAATTGTGGGATCCCCCTACTCCCCCCACACACACATATTAAGGTTTATTTATCTTATTCTTAAAAAATGTGTGGTGGTATACTGTGACTTTGATTTCTGTTCCTACTCATTAGGAGAAATAGAAACAGATAGTTCAAGTTCTTCTCCTTTTATAGGTGCTCCACTGTAGGATGTATATGAATTTATGCACTCCTAATTGTAAACTTGAGTCATCAATGTCTGCAGATCCTTAATAGCTTTCTTCATACCTTTATGCTCTGTCAAGACTCCAGTTCCTTCTCAGATACCCTCTACTTGAGTGGTATCTACTGTTGGCTTCTTTCAGAACCACCCTTAAGACTCCTGGTACCTTACCAAGCCTGAGCGCCTGCACCCCGCCATCCGCACTGTACAGCAGGGCAGCAAGTCTGTGGATGGCGGGTTGTTGAGAGGAGTTTGGGCAGGAACAGAGCAGGGAGGCAGGTTGGGGAAGAGTAAGCGGGGTGGCAAGGTGGATTGATTTAAATCAAGGCGGTTTAAATTAAGTTAATCTAAAACGGATTCCTTAGCGTGCATGGAGCTCACTGGCACTTGTGTTTTTTGAGTGAACATTTATAGATTGGAGCTCCTTTGGAAAAGCTGAATTATGCTGAAGTAAAATTGACTCATGGCCACCAACCATAATGGTGATACCATGGGTGTTCCAAAATAAGGGCATGTATTATGTAATATAAAAATAAGAAAATGAGTCAGTAGCAACTGGTAACTGGCAACTCTAGATTTCTCTTACTGCAGCTTTCTGTGTTGTGTACTTGAATAATAGATTCTAAACCTAGTTAACTACTTAAACAAGAACAGCGAGACTAACACCTTATAGACTAACAGATATTTTGGAGTATAGGCTTTCTTGGACAAAGATCTGCTTCATCAGATGCAATGTAGTGGAGATTCCAGAGGTCTAATTATACAGGGTAGTGAAAAGGAGGGAGTCTCAGTCATGAGGAAGGCCAGACCTGAGGAGCTTAATTCAGTCAGGGAGAGTGTGGCCCACTTCCAGCAGCTGATGTGGAGGTGTGAACACCAAGGCCACTTCTACACTAGCCCCCTCCTTTTGGAAGGGGCATGGTAATGAGCAGTTTGGGAGGATGCTAATGGTTTTAGGAAGAAGGGGCTTTTGAAGTTTGGGGGCTGGAGGGGCTTTTTGAAAGGCCCCTGTCTATATGAGTGACATGCGATTCAAAAGCAGGACTTTGGAATCATGTCCAGCTGCCATTATGCTAATGAGGTGCTGCATATTTATGCAGATCCTCTAGCATCTTTGCAACTCGCTCATTACCATGTCCCTTCCGAAAGAGAGGTTCTAGTGTAGACAGAGCCCAGGAGAAGAGGAACTAAGAACAAGACTTGATGTGGGTGAGGATACAGGTGTGCAGGGTTTTGAAGGCAAAGATGTGAAATTGAAAGTTGGTACAGTGGGCATGATGGACTTAGTGAAGGGATTTGGAAATGAATTTGACATGGTGGTCTGAGTGGTTGTGATAGAATTTTACCAGCCGTGTCTTGGGTAAAAGCAAATTACTTGGAAGTTGAAAATTACAGGTATTGCAAGTGATCCAGGGTGGAAGATGATTACTGCATGGGTAATCATTTTAGAATCATGGACAGGAGAGGAAGGGCTGGAATTTTTATAAGCTTCAAAGGAAGAAGCACAGAGACTTGATATTTGCTGGGATATCAATTCTCCAAATCTTCTGATCACTGAGCTTTCCATAGGTAGGCATTTGTAAGTATCTTGGGATAAATGTTTTCATCTGAAGGTTTTAATTCTTTGCAGAAACTGCCCCTGTAACCACATTAGATACATTTAGCTAGCATTTCATGAGTGTGCGTACTATTTCATATATTGCTTTTATTAGTAAGGGTACAAGAGTATTTATTGAATGTGGTACTGAAAATATTTTGATAAATGTTTTAGCTATTGGATAAAAGATTGAAATCTTGCATAGAAAGGTTTGAAGTTTAAAAAAAAAAGAGTAAATTGGTTAAATGGGTAAAAACTGCATGATATTCTGTTGTAATGCTTGTTAATAAGCCAATCAATTGCATGGGGTCATTAGATTTAAATAAATGAGCACATACAGCCTCACTCTGGCCTGACCCCACTGTTGTCCTCTATATGTTGCTTGTACAAAGACCTTTTCTACAGCTAGTAGAGAGTTGACATGGTCCAGTGCCTGACTCTGCAGCCCCTATGAAAGACTTGCAAGTTACACTAGATGGGTCAGCTCTTTTGAATGGGAGTATCCACACATCCACATGCACTCTTTCGGAAGAGCTGAGCAGGAAATGGCATGGATGGGGTCATGTGACTGATAAGCCCTTCTGGGGCTCACAGCCAGATGCTCCCTTAAACGGCCTTCCCAAATTCCCATGCCCTGCATTCACTCATGATCACAGAGGTTTCATGAGTCCCTCAGAGCCTCTGCACAGACTAGACAGTGCTTGGCAACTTGTCCCTGATGGATCCCCAGCAGCAGCTCCTTCTGTTGGAGCCAGACATCCTCCACACCCTGGTTGGCCACTTACCCAGGGTGGTCACTACCACCTTCCAACTCCTCCTGTGGTTGACCTCCAATGCTGGGGGCCTGGAGCTGCTCAACCTGGGATGGTGCTGGGGGACTGGGATGATGCTCGATGGCTGCAGAATGTCAGAATGAGCAGACATGCCAGGAGCTCTGCCACTAGCTTGCTGCTGTCTTGGCTCATGAGGGCAGCTGCATGAGGCCTGCTCTTCTTGAAAAATGGGTGGCAATCGCCATCTGTAAGCTGGCCACCCCAGACAGTTACCATTCCGTGGGTCACCAGTTTGGAGTGGGCAAGGCCATTGTCGGGTCTGTCATCATCAAGGTTTATGCATGCTTGGCTCATGCACTCGTCACAGGGAGCATGCAGTTGTATCCCAGAAAAGGGGGAACCTTGGCAGAAGGGGGCAGGTGCATGGGGGTGGGGGGAAGGAACACCCTCTGAAGCCTTCATGACATTGTGCACCCTTCCTCCCATGCACGTCACGTGCACTATCAATGTGATGCTGCTGCACAGGATCATCCGCTTGGGGGAAGTGGATGCAGCTGTCACGGGATTCACAGCACTCAGCTTTCCAAACTGCTTTCGTGCCTTGGATGGGATGCGTATCCCCTCCACCCCTGAACTCAGTGCCAGAATGTACATCAACAGAAAAGGCTATTGCTCAGTAGCGCTCCAGGCACTGGTGGATAGCAAGGGCTGCTTTATGGACATTTATATGGGCTGGGCAGGATGGCTGCATGACACACATGTGGAGTGCGTCTACACTTGCATTCCTCTTTTGAAAGAGGTATGCAAATGAGGCAAATTGAAAATGCAAATCAGGTATAAATGTGTATTTAGCTCCTCATTTACATATTTTAATTTCAAAAGAACTACTTTTGAAAGAAGACAGCCAGCGTAGACGCTGCTGTTTCGAAAATAAACCCCATCTTAGGAAGAATCCTTCTCATTCAAAAGAGCAGCGTCTTCACTGGCTTTCTTCTTTCGAAAGCAGCTCTTTCAAAATTAGAGTATGCAAATGAGATGTTACATATGCAAACTTATCATTTGCATTTTCAATTTACCTCATTTGCGTACCTCTTTCAAAAGAGGAATCTGAGTGTAGACTCACCTGTGTTCTGTTGTTCTGGGCTCTGCCACTGCATTGAGGCTGAGACATTTGTTCCCTGTTGGGAGATCAGGGTCGGGGATGGGACTGTGCTCCTCTGTATGGTGGTGGATGCCACCTACCCCCACTGTCTTCATTGATGTTGCCCTGCATTGGCCACCCTGACCCCTCCCAGCAAGCATTTAACACTTGCCTCAACTGAGCCCAAAATGTGGAGCAAGCCGTCGGGCACCTGCCCGACTGATGGCAGTGTCTCCTAACACACCCTAGAGGTGGGGCTACCAAATGTCCCCCAGTGGTGGGTGCCTGTTGTGCCCTCCACAACATTGTGGAGGGTGAGGTGCTACCCCCAGAGTGGGCAGCAGAGTATGGCCCTGGCCTCAAACAGCCAGTCCCCCTCCCAAGCCCACAGGGTCTGTATTCAGGCTGCTCTTTGAGAGCTCTTTCCCTGTGAGCCTCAGTGACCCTCACCCACAATTGGAGCCCACTCAGGAGCCCCCACGCATGCAACCCTTACCATCTCCCCTCCCCACACCACACACCCACATCCACCCCCCAGTGTCCCTGCTACCCAACATTATGGGACAGCGTGTTTCCAAAATAACCATGTCTTAATAAAAAGTTCATAATTGTATAAACCTTTTGTATAAAACAACAAGGGGATAGCTATGTACAAGGTTGACCTGAGGAAGTGGGATTGGTGGAAAAGGGTGGGGGGAACTCAAGCCACACAGTAGAGTGGGGAACTGAAACTTGGAGGGGGGAGGTGACTTCACAAGTAGTGGGGAGGGGGAAAACTCAACTGGAACAGGGGAATTCAGGACCTTAACCTGAGGTGGGAAGGGGGAATATTCTGGTTGGGGTGGGGGCAACTTAAGCAAGAGGGTGAGTGCAGGAATATGGTGTTGGGTAAGGGGGCCCTTAACTAGGAGGGGATGAGGGGTGCACTTCTCCAGTGTGGGGGTGGCTAGCCTTGAGCTAGATTGGCCTTGTGCAACTTTCCCACCCCTTCCATAAGTAAAGACAGTGCTGAAATGTTTGTTTTGGTCATATTTTACTTAAAAATGAAGCCTGGACAACAAGCCCCCACCTGGCCACAGCATCATAACACCCCTGCATCCGCTCATACACCGGAACCCCCCATCCTGAGCCTCTCACATCCCCAGTCTTCTACCACAACCGTAGTGCACAATCTGCACACTGCAAATCTGTATCTTAAGCCCGTCATACTCCCTGCCGTTTGCTTCTCATACATCCCAACCTGAACTCCTGCACCTTCCCATCTACAAGCCTTTGGCTTGCTCAGCACCCCAACACTCTCCAGCATGGAGTCCCTTCCTTGAGCCAGCAGCACCTCCTTCACCTCTTCCTGCACCCAGATTTCCTTCAAGAGCGGGCCCCTTTCACCTCTTCCCACCCAAAAACCCATACCTCCTGTCTCAACCCAGTGAGAGTGAGTAAGGTCTGGGAAACAGCAAATGATGGAGAGGAGGGAAACAGAGGGCGGGGCCTCAAGAAAAGGGTGGGGTGTTGGGGCTTACCCTGACATTTAAAAAGTGATCTTGGGTGTAAGAAGTTTAGAGACCACTACGGTAAATTAATTTTCAAATTTCATGCCGCAAAAAGTGTTGTGGTTTTTTTCTTTTTTCCCTTTGGACATGTAGGGGTACCAATCCAGTCACTGGGGAGGCTGAAGAACAATGTAGAAGGCAGTGGAACGTCTTCAAACATTTTAGCGTGGTCACGGGAGTGTTTGAGGCTGTTCTGTTGTGGGAGTAGGTACTTGATCTCACGTGGTTACTGGTTGTGGGGTGTATATATAAGGTGGCACGTATCCATATGTAATAGTAGTAGTAAATAAATGTTTGCAATAACTTGTCAAAATAGCTTGCATCCATTAAATTTATTCTAATCAGGAAAATTATTTTTATAGATTTTTTTTTAATTAATGTATTATGGCTGCAATTAAGAAAAGGAAGCATGATGAAGGCTGTTAAGTATGGCTTCACTGTCGTGCGAAAAAAATGATTGATCATTCTGAGTGCCTAGTGTGCCACACAGCTCTCAGCAACGATGCCTTGAGACCTAGTTGTCTTGAGCAACACTTGATGAAGAACCGTGGCACTTTGCAAAACAAACCAAAAGTGTGTTTTGTTGCTAAACTTCAAAATTTGAAGTGCATAAAGCTGGACGCTACTGGTGCTTTTCATCAAGCATTGGCCAAAACAAAGAAATGTTTTATGAACTATCACTGCTAAAGCCAAGAAAGCGCACCTAATTGGAGAAACTTTTGTGAAGCCTTGCTTGTTGAACGCAGCTGATGTTGTGTTTGGTGTGAAAAGCAAGAAACTATCGGAAATTTTGCTTTCTGACAGTTCCATGAAATATGGCACCAATGACCTGGCGAAAGCTCTTAAACTTCAGGTTGTGGAAGCAGTGTTGGCTTCTCCGTTTTTTACAATTCACTGCGCCGATACCATTGATGTAGCACAACGCTGCTAGTTGCTTGCCTACGTTTTATTCACTAACAAAGGAATTGTGAAAACTGCATTTTTTGAAGGAATTGACAACCACATCAAAGGCTTCTGATGTTATGAAAATGATTTCTGACTTTTTGAAGAAAATAGATTTTGTTGGGAAGACTGATTGGTATATGCACAGACGGTGCTCCAGTGGTGCGTGGCTCTCCCTCTGGATTTACCAATAAAGAGACAAATCCAGTCGTAACCACAACCCAGTGTGTCATATACAGACAAGCACTGGCAGCTAAAACCTATCCAGATGACCTACGTGACTTGTTGAGTTTGGCCATCAAAGATGTCAGTTTTGTGAAGAGTGCTTTAAATACCTGATTTTTTTTTTGCTGCTCTTTGCACAGATTTCAGAGCGGGTCATAAAACACTTTAGTTTCACAGAGAGGTGAGGTGACTTTCCAAAGGTGACATGCTTTCGAGATTATTCTAACAGGCCAAGTGGAAATTTTCGTCAAGCAACAGAAGAGAAAAGTTATGTCACGCATTTACGGACCAAATGTTTCAACTTGCACTGGAATACTTCATGGGCTGCATCTACACTACAGTGCCCTTTCAAAAGGACAGCTTTCCAAACTAAATGTCGAAAGACGGCCTTTCGAAAAGGAGCATCCACATTGGCAAATGGGGAGTGAAGGTCTGACCCACCCATTCGAAAGGCCCCACTGCTTTCTCAGAAGAGAGGGTCCGCACATTCCAGGGCACCCTTTTGAAAGTACAGGCCAGGAAATGCAGCGAGCAGGGTTGCATGGTGGGCGAGTCCTTCTGGGACCATGAGCCCCTTTAAAGGCTCCCCTCCCCACCACACTTCCCGCAGAGCCTTGGCTTGCACACGCTGAGGATCAGCTAGCTGTCCCCAGGCAGGTGGAGAGTGAGTGGAGGAGGCACCTTGGGCTCCCATGGACCCCGATCAGCTCCCCTCCACGATACTGAGGCCGTGGCCAGTGCACTGACCACGGTGCTGACTGTGGTACTCCAGCGGCTCTGGGTGGCCGATAGGGTGACTACCCTCCTGGAGGCTGACTTGAGGGTATGATGCCCCCACTTGGCCCCCCGGCCATCCGCCGCTTGTGGGGCTTCCCTCCAAGCAGTGACTGGTGAGACCGTCTGGTGCTGGAGGACTGAGACAACGACCAGTGGCTACAGAATTTCAGGATGACCAAGGGAGCTTTCCTGGACTTGTGCCACTGGCTTGCCCAGCCCTCCAGCATCATGACACCCACATGAGGCCGGCACTCCTGCTCCAGAGAAGGGTGGCAATCTCCTGTGGAAACTGGCCACCCTGGACAGTCACCAATCTGTCTGGCACCAGTTCGAGGTGGGCAGGGCCACCGTCAGGTCTATCCTCAAAGAAGTAAGCCATGCCCAAGTCACACCCCCACTGCATGCAGGGGGAAGGGGCTCCCTAGCAAGGGGCACCATCGTGAACTGGGGACAGGCAGGTGGGTACACAGGGGGCATGCCCTATTTGCCCCGGGGAGGCATGTCCTGTAGGGGACGGGGACGGGTGGGCACGTTGCAGTCATGAGTGTGTTCACCCCACACACTCTTCAGGGCATCTGGGCCATCAACAAGGTGGTCCTGCGGCAGCTGATCTGCATTAGGACCTGGACGATGCCATCTGGGGCTTTGACGAGTTGGGGTTCCCGAAGTGCTTCGGGGTGCTTGCTGGCACACAAATTGCCATCTGGGCCACAGAGCACAGCGGGAAGGTCTGTGTGAATTGGAAGGGATACCACTTTGTGGTCTTGCAGGCACTCGTGGATGCCAATGGATGGTTCCAGGACGTCTACCTGGGATAGTCCGGCTCTGCCCATGACGCCATGGTGTTCTGGAATTCGGGGCTTGGCCGCTGGATGGCCGAGGGGAGCTTCATCCCCCAGCGGGAGCTCCCTGGCGGGGACACCATGATGCTGCCCTGCGTTGTGGTGGACACAGCCTACCCCCTGCAGGCCTGGCTCATGTGGCCATATCCAGGGGGGACACAGTCTACCAAAGACATTTTTAACTAGCAGTTGACATGGGCCCACAACACAGTTGAGCCGGCATTTGGCTGCTTGAAGGGGCGCTTTAGATGCCTCCTCACCAGGCTGGAGATTGGCCTCCACCATGTCCCGTTGGTGGCTGGGGCCTGCTGCACCCCACACAACTTTGTGGAGGCAAAACACAAGCTATTCGTGCAGGGGTGGGCTGCCGAGGCAGGGCACAGGTAAGAGCAGCCCCGTGCCACCAGGCCCAGCAGGACAGGATGCGGGTGCAGGAAGCCCTGTGCCAGGCCTTTCCCTGGGGTCACAGTGACCCACACACACCTGCACAGGGGACGCAGGGTTAAACAGAACAATAAACTGTTTACTGGTACTGTACAACGGTCTATGCCTCTGCCTGCTCGTGGGAACCATGTACAGTTGGGGGGGGGGAACTGCAAATGGAGGTGCTAGGGGGAGCGATATACAGTCAGGTGGAGCAACTGCAAACTATATACAGGGCTGTTGTGGCCCAAGCCATGTGGGCAGGCAGCCTGCAAGCCCTGGGAGGGCCAGGATGGGGGGCCTTGCCCCTCAATGGGGTCAATGATAGGGATGCCTGTCCCTATCCCCCCATGTTTGGGGGCCCCCGTTGGGGCTGGGGCGCGGCCTCTGTGGTCTCACTAGGGTCAGAATGGGGGAAGTGGGGTGTGCAGCCTCCTCATGGCCAGCCCTGGATGGCTGCACAAGGCCAGCTGAGGGGAGGTGGGTTTGGACCAAGGCAGCAAGGTCGAGTTCGAGGGGGGTGACTGGGACTGGAATGGGGGGAGGCAGGAGGGTGATGAGGGGATGGTGAGGGGTGCAGGAGGCTGCGTGTGGGAGGGGGTGGCGGCCTGGGCCAGGTGGACAGTCACAGCCTGGGTCAGGGCATCCAGGTTGGCCGCCAGGTGGTCCCAGGTCCACTGCTCCATGGCGAGCCACTTCCACAGCACTCCAGTGATGTCCTGCAGGGCCACGGTGTGGGCAGGGTCCCCTGCCATCTCCTCCCCACCCTGGTGGCAGCAGCAGATGGCCCTGCGCTGTCCCCTCTCAGGGTCTGGGCTGCACCGCCTTGCCCTCAATGCTAGTGTAGGCGTAGCAACGTAATACAGAGAGCTTTGCACTTGGGCCTCCTCATGTGGTTGAAGTTTCTTCTCCAGTCCTTTTGCATGCATTTTACTTGTGGAAAGGAACCTAAAAATGATTTATTGTAAGTTTTAAAATAGTCCTCATTAGCTCTTCAAACAAACTGATGCAAAATACAAATATAACGCAATAAATTAGTATGCCTGTGTTACTTAACAGTTAGTATGTTTATAACTTTTTTTTTTTTTTTTAAGGTAAATGTTCATCTTTGGAGGGGGGAGGAGAACCAGAAGTAAATAACATCTGCAACAGATTGTTGCTATCAGTATGCCTAGGCTTCCTGTGTTGATCTCCTACTCTGTTAGCTACATGACTTCTGCTGCCTTCCAGCTTTTCCTTGTCCCCTCCTCCTGCCACTATCAGGCTGCGATTTTTTAGCAGTGTCCAACTCGCCTGACAGGAAATTTTCTAATTGCCGGAACAGCTAGTAGCAGCAAGAACATTAGGGTTTGGTCTTCCTTGTTTAAACATAAGATCACTCGGAAAATTTAAACATCATGGTTTCTTAGCCATGTTCAAGTTTCTGGCTCTACGTATTTGCTCTATTCAGGTAAGTGTGGTTTCTGATTTAAAAGAATTAAATGGAAGTTTTGCATTGTGCAAACTGTTATATTCTAATGATACTTAAGGTGGATTGTGGTGTTTGTGGCTGAATTACATACATCTATGTATGAACTAGTAAACTTCTGATATCTCTAAATTCTTTATGTGTTCAGTTCATAATTGTTTTAAAATGTGGTGGAAACCTTCCAATTAAGCTTATACTTGCAGTAATATTTTTTTCAGAATTACTTTTGACCATTAACTACATATTGTAGGACTTTCTGGGTTAAATTCAAGTTTTATTTTAAACTTTGCAAATGTAAAAGCTAACTTCTGAGTGTTTGTACAAATCCAGTTTAATGTGTCATGAAATATAACCGAGTTTTAATTTATAAATCTGACATTATCTGCCCCTTAACTATTAAGAGGTTGATAACCAAGCTCTTAAGAAAAGTGACACCTTTTGTTTAGTCATATAAGAAGTCAATTTAAATAGTGTCAGTGACAGCACCTTTTAAACTTTAACATTGTACCATTTTGATATTCCTCCTTTTTTGTGTAGTGTAAACGAAATTTCGAGGTGGACAGTTCTTCTCTCCCACACAGAATTTTCTAACGATGAAGATATGTGCACTATTCATATGTAAATACAAATATTAACATAGTGTTGGTAATTTTATCTCTGAAATGCAAAATGAATTTTCATATTGCCTAACAGTTTCTCCAATGAATCCAGGCACTTCCAGTTTGAATAATTGCTCGTGTGTCTTTGGATGGTTGTATTACTTTTAAAAATTAACATGCACAATTGCATGGAATTAATAAACAGAAAATTGGCCAAATATTGGGTTCAAGTTTTCAAAGATGCTTTATACTGGCAAATTGAACATTAATTTTGACCACTGTAACTGAATCTAAGTTCAAACTAACACTTCAATGTGTGTAAAACACAACTAGCTTAGCAGTATTTGCCTTTAATTTTCAGATGACAAAAAGGCTTTCTTACCTACCTTTTATTTGCCAACATTTGGTTTGACTGCTGTGTGAGAGATTTTGCTAAATAGAATGGCTACATTACAATATTGACAAGTTACCCAAGTGACAAACTTTTTAAAAAGATTGACTTGCTATTTTTTTAGCAGCATTGCTATCTCTTTGAAGTTCTGATGGCTTTGAAATGTTCACTAGAGAAATTTGTAATATGATTCATTTGATGATACCACTCTATATATCACTGTTGCTCAGGCATGGTAAATTTTAATATAGCTCTACAGTAGTTTTTGTCAAATTAATAAAAATAGAAATTCTGTGTGTCAGCAGCAATAGACTAAATAAAATATTGTTTTGTCACTGTTAATAGCTCCTCCTTTCTCTATATTGACAATTTCTGTAGGTGGAAAGCACAGGGACTGGACATGTTCAAAACTTTTTTTCTAACCTTTCTAGGACCTGAATTTCTCTCTCTTTTTAATAGGAAAAGTTAAACTGCTTTCACTGAAAATTCTCCCAAAGAATGAGATCAACATTTTTGAATTTTGCATCGAAATCACTAGGAAATGCAAGTTACCATCCAAGTGTTTTTTTCCTATATTTACATCTACAGTGTATTTCCTGAGATAGTTTTGTGGTGTTTGGTCAAAAGAAAAACTCAGTTTTTAGAAGTGTAATGTGGGGGGTTTGATAAATAAGATCTAGATGAACAAGATTATAGGAACTGCAGTTTTACAATTACTTCTGCTATTCTACTTCACATTGAGCAGTGGGATTTCATCCTGCTGTTGTATATGGGGATCTTAGTTTGTCTCTCATTACTGCCTCCTCCTGCCTGCCCTTGTCCCAGTTCCTGCCTCTGCTCTTCCATCAGAAAGTCTGGAGACCCAAGGAACTTTGAGGGTAAAAGCATCTTTAGTGTTCATCTCTCCAAGCACATCTGGAGCCTGATGTGTTGACAAGAGGGCCTTATCTTAACCTCATCATTCCGCTGACGTGGGTCAAGAGGACCTCTTGAAACTCTGCCACCTTATCTGACAAAATCAGTGGGTGGAATTCAGCATGATGAAAGGGGTTCTCAGCTTGTAGCTCTGCTGAGACCAGTAAGCCAGAAGCTAGAGCATGAGGCAATGCATCATGCTGGCTGGCACAATATAAACGCATAGGCATAGCAGCCTGAAAGCCCAGTGCCTTCAGTGATCTCAAATCAAAGCCAATATAATGATTTTATTAAACGGGGGGGCGGGGGGGAATGAAAGCATATATGGAAAGAGAAGAATTAGAATATAAACATGGTTTCTTTGGCTACTGATGCACACGGGTAGGTAAAAATATTTTTTAAAATACCTTCCATTTGAAAGGATTTGGGGAAACCTTTCTTCTCTCGGGCAAAAATATAAAGGCCTATCTACATGTAGGTTATCTTTAGCATTGACAGTAGCTAATATTTTAAAAGCTTTACTTCCTTTTTCTGTATTTGTAAAGGAGAACAAACATAAATAATATAACTTATAAGTGATTATTAAAGTTGAAGTAAATCTACATTCTGTTCATTTGCTTCTCAGATGAGTGCATGGGGCTTATATAATAACTTATTAAATTGATAGTCTGTTTTAATTTCATTTATGGTAAAATTTCCTTTCAGTTTTTAAGTACTATAGTATCAACATTGCAGAGGACTGGTGATTTTAGAAGCAGCTGTAATCAGAGAATATATAGAAAAAATTGTATTGTGACTTTTAGTCATCAGCTTTATAAACTTTTTTTTTTGTACAGAATTCAGATTTTGTGGCAAAGGTCAGTTGGCAAAATTTTTGAATTCACACACTTTATACTGTACTAAATCTAACTGTTTTTGAATGCCTCTGGAAGCTGTGAAATGTTCTTTAGGTTATTATAATCTGAACGACAATATTTTTTAGTTTTAGAAGGTTATATGGACTTCAGTAGCTATTTTTAAAGCATGTAACAGTGTTAGCACACTGTATACACTTAAATTTTATTTTTATTTTGAAAAACATTGATTAAACCCTGGCTTATCAGCTAAAGATGACTGGTTTCCATTTTGTACAGCTTGTTTGCTTTTACAGTTTTGTTTATGGGGATATGTTAGTTTTCTAGATAGCTCTGAAGTGATTTGTCCTGACATTCATAGCAAGTTACAGAAAGTAAATGCATCTAGGAGACTTCCTGGCTGAGGGGAGGGGAGGAAAAGGAAATTATGTATGAGGCAGGGAGCTGTGCCAACACTGAGTCATCCTTTTTAAAATCACTTGATATCATCCTGTAGGATCGCTGCCCTTAACAGTGGAGTAACAGAACATGACTGTTCCGATATAACTTCATTACTAAACACTTTAAAAGTGCTAAATATTGGAATTGTTTCCTATATTCCTACTTTTCTAGTAACATAAGAAATTTCATATATTTTCTGAGTAAGTTACAGAACTTTGCCCAATATAGTAATGTCTGGCTTCAGTGTACTTGCTAAGACATCTTCAGCTGGATGCTGTGTACATGATTCCTGTTCAAGTTCTAATTTATTTGAATCACTTGTTAAATACTGTCTGTAAAGTCTCCATCTGCCCACAGTACTCGGTGATTCTGAGCTTTAGGGTGGAGAACTCATCACTCTGAACTCAGGTCTTTGGTCCTTTGAGGAAACACTCCCTTCATTTCAACATAAGAGAACTCAGCATTATTTGTCTTGCCTGTTTGTCCTGTTACTGGAAGAAGAAACCTCTTTGTTCTTACACTACAGCTATGTTTTACTTCAAAGACATGGAGGAGCTCACTCGTCTTGGTTTTTTAGGAAACAACTCTGTCTGTGGGGATTTTGCATAGCCTATTCAAATTCACCTTGAGGGCTCTCAACTTCCAACAGTACAAAACAAGCCAGCAGACTGTCTAGCAGGTCATTTTTGAGTCATCATGAGTAGTCTCTGCCTAGAAGCAGTCAGATGCATTTTCCAGCAGTGGAAGACTCCCCACATAGACTATTTGCAAACAAGTCCAGTTTAAAATGTCCCCAGTTCTGACCTTTTCAACATCATCTGGGCTCAGTCCACAGATACCTTTCTGCTATCTTGGGCCATAGAGCTTTGCTATTCTTTTCTCCCAATCCCACTCTGTTGCCAGTGTTTGTTCTAGGGTGAGTGCTTGGGCAGCAACCCAGGGGAGGGTTAAGTGCCTCCCAGCTAATTAACAATGTCCAGAGCACCCACAGCTGGCAGCATGTGTTTCTGTTGGTGGTGCATAGCCACACAGGCCTTGGTGCACATAACAAAACTTATTGCACCCATGGATGGAAAACATTAGAGCATGGGTGTCCAACCTTTTGGCTTGCCTGGGCCACATTGAGTGAAGAGGAATTGTCTTGGGCCGCATATAAAATATATAACATAGTTAATGTTATAATCACATAATAATGTTAAAAGTTTACGATCTTGTGGGGCCGCATTACTAGCTGTCCAGGGCGGCATGCGGGCCGCGGGTTGGACATGCCTGCATTAGAGGAAACGCTGTCACTTATCAGTAGACAAACATGTTCTGATTCACATCCTTTCCAGTCGGCATATCCATCATTTGCAACTTAAAGTACTGTATTGCAAAAGACATATATGTGGATTGGGACCAGTATGAATCAGAATATGGTCCCCTATTAATGAGTGATAGATGTACAAAGTAATGGGGAAGGGGGAGACTTAGGCTATGTCAACACTACATGATAACATCAATTTTAAGGCAGTTAGCTCCATGATTTTTTTTTTTTTACGATGTCTGTGTCTTCACTGTAAATACCTTTTTAGTTTTTTTTTTAAAAGGACACACAAAAGTAGATATTATAACACCATGGAAAGCAACTTGGCATAGCATCAAGTTCAAATTTAAAAGCTCAAGTTAATGAGTGTGGAAACTCCATGTCTTTACATTGACTTCATTAGCCTCCAGAGGCTAATAAAATGCTGATGTAATTTTTTTGATGAAATGCCTGATATGTAGGGACATCCTTGCTTATTTGGAAAAATAAGAAAAAGTTCAGCTTGATCACATGGTGGTTCGCTCTGGCTGCTTCTGTCTTCAGTGCTTTCCAGGTGTGTACGAATGAGGTAACAGGAAGCCTGCGAATTTGAATTCCGCACTAAGAGGCCTGTGGCAGCTAGGCTGCGGGTGCTGTGCTTGTATGAGATGCCAAGAAACTTTTTCTGTGGTTCACGTTTGTACAGGGACAGCCTGCTCTCTCCCCAACAGGAGCTGTGCCATCAGGGTCTTTCCCTTGCCCCACCACATCATGTGGCTAGCCCCCAACCCAATCAAAGCACATGCTTGTAATGCAGTGCAGGCCAGGCTGCCAGACATCACCGTGTCCTGCCTTGCGTGAGGGTGAAGGTTCTAAAGGCAGGAAAGATTTTTGGAGTTTGGCTGTTGCTGCAGGAAATCTCCCCTGTGACAAAAACTTTCAGGGAGTGGTCGCTGGGGGAAGTCTTTCCTCACCCCCTGGCAAGCACAGTAATGATTACAGAGGCTGGCTGTGCCTGGGGAAAGTGTGTCATTGTCATCCCTTCCCCTCCTTTCCCCCCCACGTGCAGCAAATTCAGCAAAGGTTTTGGAGGCTGACTGTTGCCACAGGGAAATCTCTAAAGCTTCTGAAGGGACCTTGTCAACTGGTCCTTCAGCTACACTGGGGGGTGGGGGGGGTGGCAGCCCAGGGCACAGTTGCAAAAACAAGAGATTTCAGTTAATTTGATGATCTTTGTTAATGTTTTCTTTCCAGTCTTCATCTCTCTTGGAAAACTCCTGATCAAATGGGTTTCTTAAGACAGGTCATACCATACTGTGGTCTCAAGGGCAAAGTAGCTGAGGGACCAGTTGAGATGGCACAGACTCCTGGGTGATCCCAGAGCACAGAGTCATTCTGGCATATGGGTATGACAGTCACCTGCCTGGCGCGCTAGTTATCTGATCAGGTAAAAGTTGCGCCTAATATTGTTCTTTGGAAAAGCAGCTGAACAGTCAGTTTGCATGGTTCAGCCACCTTCTGAAGCCAGCCTATTTGCTTTTCTTTCACCTGGGATTCTCTACTTTTCCTTCTTTCCTTTTGGAAAAACGGCCGTTTGCTTTCAACAGGATAGGAATGCAGGCAATGCAATTTGGGAAGATGACATCGCATACCCACAACCATTTGCATGGCATTGTTTTCCCATATTGCACCAGCGAAAAAACTCAGAATGCTATGTGGCTGAGGGAACTGTAGAATAGGTTCCCACAATGCACTGCTGCAACAGTTGATGTTTGACGATTCAGCATGGCATTACTAAATCAGCTTTGTGTGGGGACTTGGTGGGGAAATGAGGATACTCAAATTTGAATTTATAAAACCCAGCGTTATAAAATTAAATTCATATCATAGTGTAGACATAGCCTTATACTGGGGACACCGTAAAACATGAGGGGACTCAGTGTATTTCTTACAGTTTAATTATTTCCAAGAAAAGTAGCATCTGAAATGTATATAATCAATAAGTTTGTGTTCTCGGGCAAGATGATTACTGTCTAAAGTTTCCAAGGGGGAAGTTCATATGTGAAGGTTTATAAATTCAGGATTGCCAAATGATACAATTGCATAACTACTATAATTATAGCTAACTATAGGTATTTTAGATGAATTGGTTGAAATAACATACAAAATGTTCTCATGAACAAAATTTTTGTAGATTATTTGAAATGTGGTTCAATGATAGGTGATGTTGGAAAAAGTAAATATAAATGCTATTTTAAAGAAAGCTTAGAATTAAAAGTGAGAAGCAGGAGGAACCTGTGAATCTGCAGTAAGTACTCATAACAAATATCTTCTATTTTTTTTATTTTAAATTCAGATAATGTATATGTAATACCAAACCTTATGGCTTCTGTTTCCCTGGGATTTTTTCAGCAATATGAAACGTTCTTAGTTTGTACTTCTTCTGTCATCTCTTAAAGGGATGAAGGCAGACAGTCATTCCCCCGCCCCATAGGTTCCCCAAGATAGACAGTACAGGTTGAACTTCTGTAATCTGTCACACTCTTGTCTGGCAACATCCAAAAACCAGCATGATTTTAGTTAGCTGGATGACCCCTTATCATGGGTGCAGCCAATTTTCCCATGGCACCATAAAGTTTGTTTATAGCCACCAGTCCTGTGTCTGTGTTCTGTGCTGTTGTTTAGCTGTATTTTACCCCTATATGTCTAGTAAGAGCCCTGTAAGCCATGGAAGTGTTGATAATGCTGCTAGACAATACTGAGCACCCATGGTCTGGCAAATTGTCTCATCCTGCATCTGTCAGGTCCCAAGGGGCCAGATTAGAGAGGTTCAACCTGCATATGCATCTAAATCCAGGTACCTTAAAGTAGTATTTGCCTTAGAACGAACACAAATATGTATATAAAAATGCATGTAGTTTAATATTAGAATAAAAACTGCTAGAAGGACACACAATTTGGAATATATCCAGGAGTACAGCTGAATAAGATCTTTACCTTACAGTCCAAAAGCTTTGAGCTCCTGTTCCGCTACTGGTGTGTTTTTTGGTCCAGTTTGTGACCAGCTCCTCAAAAGAAGAATTAATCCATCTTCTTTTGGTGAATTTTTGTGTAGTTAATCATGGTTTTTTAAAAATATTTCCCCAGTTAGTTGACACATGTGACTTAATATACAATAAAATAAGAATTTTCCCCTTGCCTCTAAGAACTCTGTCTTGGAAGACAAGGCAGACACAGAATTGAGCGTGGGGGAGAAATATAGCATGATGACCCTTATGAATCAGAGGTCTTATCAGAAATGTGTAAAATATGTGATTTCCCAAAAAGAGGGATTGTTAGGGCTTTTATCTTAATTCCCATCAGTTGTAAGTAATCGGTAATCCTTATTTAGGCTATTATAATGTACGTCTGAGAGAATCTTTAAAAAGACTTCAGATTTCCATTTTGAATATAATCATGCATAAAATCTACTTTAGGTTCATGTATGCAAGCGTAGTACTCTTTTGGAAAGAGTACTACACTACCAGCGTGTTGCAGGTATCCAGCATACAATATTTTTGTAGGAGTGTATTGCAGTAAAATCTTGATATAATTTTTTGATGAAATGCCTGATTATGTGGGGACATTCTTGCTTGTTTGGAAACATAAGATCAGCTTGATCACATATCTTAATCTTGAGAAAGATTCCAGCAGGGCACACTTCTAAATCTTAGTTGCACAAGTTTGTGTGCGCATATTTATAGTGATAAAGTCTTGAATTAGGTTCTTTGAATTCTTCTCTGGTTGATTACTTTATTCCATGGCAAGTTGGAAGGGTGGATAGACTTTGAAATCGTGATGATTTTTAAGTCTCTGAACTTTAATTATGATTTAAATCAACAGCCAAGTTTTCAATTTAAATTTGATTTTTTTTTCTTAGTTTCCAACTGAGAAGTATTTTTGGTAGTTGAGCCAAAATCTATTTATCTGTTTGAAGTATTTAAAATATAATGCAAGACATCTGAAAAGCTAATACTCCTACTTTATAACTTGATTGGTTGACTTTACCATAACAGAAATGAAGATTGTAAAATATGATTTAACATGGCTCCAGCAATATTATTTCTTATCTCAGTGTTTAAAGGCCATAGCCAATGTGGTGTTATGTTTACAACCATGTTTTACACTATTTTAAACATAAAAATGAGCAGAGGTTTCAGAGCAATAGGAAGACTGAAGTTTATCTTTAAATCTTTGTGCCTCTTATAACAGCATCCTTGAGTCTCCTGGTCCTGAGTGAATTTTTGAGTTGATCACATCATAAGGCCATTTGAAACAGAGTAGGCACTAGGAGCTATAAAAGAAGATAAAATGAATAATAAAAAATGGGAGATCACTTAAATGCACAGAATCCAAAAGGAGAACAATAGAAGAAAACAGACAGGAAAGGAGCAGTAAGGCTATGCTGACTCTAGAGAGTTTTGTTGACAAGGCGTTCTGTCGACAGTAAATTGACAGAATTCAGCACATCTGTTGACAGTGTTCTGCCATTCCTCCATGAGGCAGAATGCCTCCATCTGGATGTTCCAGGTGGCCTTCTGTCGACAGAAAAGGCCTCCAAGGTGCTGGGCAGCTGCCCGGGGGGTGCCCTCTCCACAGCAATCAGCCCTCTGTTCCCTGCTTCTAGCCCTTCTTAAAGCTGCATGAAGCCCTGGAAACCCCATGGCAGGAAGCTGAGAGCATGGAAGCAGTAGGACTACAGACTGCAGTCCACCACGCCCTCACAGCCCCTCCTTTTTATCGAGTGTGCACAGAAGGCAGGCCAGTGGACACCCCAGGGGTCCTCTGGAACCAGCCAGAAGTGTCCCAGGAGCCACCTAGGGCACAAAATGTCAGGCCCCCTCCTGGACCAGGCCCAAGGTCCGGGACCTGCTTGTCATATGGGGCGAGGATCAGACCCTCCTCAATCCCAAAGCCAGGAGGAGGAAGACCAATGTGTACACCCAGCTGGCTGCCACCCTGGCAGCACAGGGCCACCCTGCCCACACCATGGAGCAGGTGTGGGCCAAAGTCAGCGAGATTTGGCAGGGCTATACCTGGGCCTGCAATGCCAGGCAGAGGTCAGGGGCATGACCCTCAATCTACCCCAACTACAAGGACCTATACAAGCTCCTAGGGATGGATGACACATCCCCCGCATTGATACCGTAAAGGAGGCCTTCTGCAACCAGGGCCCAAGCAGGAGGAGAAGGAGATGGGCACAGGATCTAAGGCCAGTGACATTGCCCTGGACCGTACTCCCTCTGGCTAGGATAGCTCCAGGGTTTCCTTGGAGCTGTTCATGGGACCTTCCTGTAAGTACTCCACACATCACACCTCCAAGGGCATGGGAGGCAGGCACAGACAGGGCAGCATGTGGAACCATGTGTAAGGCAGTGTGCTCCACCTGGACCCAACAGGCAGCCCCTGGGCATGGGCACCAGCCTGTTGCCAGCCTCATGGGAGGCCAGATGAGCCCTAGGTCTTGTGGTGAGCCTGACAATCAGCCATCTCCTGCCACATCTGGAAGCAGGCTAGCCATTCAGTAACTGGTCTGTCCCCAGACACAGAGGAGTGAGGCTCCTGGCACTCAGGCATGCCTGCAGGCTACAATCACCACCTGTTCCCACGGACAGCACTGCGAGCTGCACGTGTGGGGGAGGAGGAGGCAGCAGGGAGGGCCAGGCTGTGCCCACCTCACCCACCACCCTGCAGGAACTCCTCTGTTGCTGGACTTCCTGTTCCTGCCCCGGACGTTAACCCATAGATCATGGGGGTGGCACTCAGTGCTAAGCCCAGTCCCAGAAGCACTACGGAGTCACTGTGCAGCAGGGTCTGCTGTGCAGGTCGCATATACCTGTGCTCCCAGGACATCCCTGTCCCATGGCCCAGGGGTGTTGGTTGCTGCACATGGTGGGGGGCAGAGCCTTAGGGGCTGCGTTGCACGAATGACTCACTGTCTCCTCTCCATGTTGTCCTTACACCTGGATCTTCACCAAGAAAGGGCTGAACCAGCTCCACCTACCTACTAGAGCAAGGCAGCACCAGGGCAAGGCATCATCCCATCACCAAGAGGGTGGGCCCGCTGCTGGCGGGGACACTGCTTGGCAGAGGACGACCTCCAGAGGGCCCACACTGCTGCCCTCTGGAGGCTGACCAATCTCGAACGGTGGCTGCAGGATGACTGGGAGTGGCCATTGCGCAAAGACTGGGAGTGACTGTCACAGGCCTGAGACCAGCTGATGTCCCACTTTGCTGCTGCTGCTGCTCCCCCTGCCCTGCTCCCAGCGGTCTTCCCCCAGCCTGCCTCGATTTTTGCCAGTGAATGAGGGCCTTGCTTGCCTACACCTGCCATTCCCCTGCAACACACTGACCCAGACCCTGCCACAGCACCACAGCCTCCATACCTCCTTGTGCTCCTGGCCCCAACAGGGACCCCAAGGCCAACACTGCTCGGGGTCCTGCTCCCCTGCAGGGTTGTGGTACCCCCATCCCCTCCATGGGTTGATGCCCCCTGTCCCAAGCCCCCCACACACTTTTTTCACACTGTATGTAAATAGTTTATTACAACATTTGTTTTCAAATTGTTTATCTTGTTTCAGGTAAAATAAGTTTGTGCATTACCTCTGCATTCCTCTTTATTGGGGAGAGGACGAAAGGAAGCATCATGGTGGGGACGGTAGGGATGCAGGCCTGAGGCCCCTGTTGCAGGTGTCTTGGGGAAGGTCATTGGACCATGGGAGAAGCTCTCCCTCATCCCAGTGTGCTTGGTAGATCAGAGCTGTGCCCAGCTTCTCGTTGCTGTGGCTGGCATCCACCCCAACACTGGGAGGAAGGCCTCCCCTTCACCGGCACAATGTTGTGGAGGGCACAACATACCACCACAACTTGGGGGGGGGGGCGTTATGCTCCCCCATGTCCAGGTGGATGAGTAGGCACCTGAAGCATGCCTTTAGGTAGCCAAAGGTGCGCTCGGCCTGCATGCATGCCTGGTTGAGTTGGGCATTAAAGAGTTCTTGGCTTGGGTCCAGCTTCGTGGTTTAGAGCTTCATAAGCCAGAGCCTGAGGGGGTAGCTGGGGGGGTGGGGCAGGGGGGCCAAAGGTGCCTGCGTCCACCCTCCAGCACAAGTTGGAGTTGTGGAACACCCACATGTTGTGTGCCTGGCTGAACCACCCAAAATAAACATTGAGGAGCTGTCCCCGGTTGTCAGCCGGGGTCTGCAGAGCAACGGAGAAATATCCCTTTTGGTTGAGGAACTTGACTGTGCCATGGTCCAGTGCATGGATGAGGATGTGGGTCCCATTGATTAGCCCAATGTCAGTTGGGGAACCCCAGGACAGCAAATCTGGCCACTACCATGTCCATGTCAGCCAGACAGATGCTCCTCTGCAGAAGGATGGTGTTGATGGGCATTCCAACCTATGGGGGGGGCGGGGGAACCACACGCACATCAGAGAATAAGGGAGGGGACCCAGGCCCTAGAGGTGCCTTCCACCCCCTACGGGGCCTCCCCCGCTCCCCACCAGCAGCTGAAGAGTGCCATACCTGCATGAGGAGGGCCCTGGTGGTGGACTTCCCCATGCTGAACTGTTTTCCCACCGAGTGGTAGCTGTCGCAGTTGGCAAGCTTCCATAGAGCGACGGTGATCCACTTCTCCATGGGGCCAGGGGGCTGCAGTTGGGTGCCTTGTCTCCAGAGAGTGGGGGTGAGTCAGACACAGAGCTCCAGGAACATGGCCTTCTACATGTGGAATTTCTGGAGCCACTGCTGGTTGTCCCAGTGCTCTGTGACGAGCTGGTCCCACCAGCCAGAGCTGGTGCTGTGCCTCCAGACCAACCTGAGCACCCAAGGAGCTGAACACAGGTGGGCCATTGCAGCAGCAAGGGCTTGCTCCTTGAAGGCGGTGTCTGGGTCACCGCACCTGGGGAAAAGGAGGAGGAGGGCAGAATCTCACAGAATCACAGGGCTGGAAGGGACCTCAGGAGGTCATCTCGTCCAGCCCCCTGCTTCAAGCAGGATCAACCCCCACTAAGTCATCCCAGCCAGGACCTTGTCCAGCCAGGATTTAAAAACCTCAAGGGATGGAGAATCTACCATGTCTCTAGGCAACGCATTCCAATGCTTCACCACCCTCCTGGTGAAGTAGTTTTTCCTAATATCTAACCTATACCTCTCCCTCTTCAACTTCAGACCGTTACGCCTCATTCTGTCATCTGACACCACTGAGAACAGTTTCTCACACTCCTCTTTAGAGCTTCCCTTCAGTAAGTTGAAGGATGCTATTAAATCACCCCTAAGTCTTCTCTTCTGTAAACTAAACAAACCCAAATCTCTCAGCCTGTAGGTCTTGTGCTCCAGCCCCTTAATCATTTTTGTTGCCCTCCGCTGAACCTGCTCCAGCAAATCCACATCCTTTTTATACTGGGGGGCCCAAAACTGGACACAGTACTCCAGATGTGGCCTCACCAGTGCTGAATAGAGGGGAACAACTACTTCTCTAGATGTGCTTGAAATGCTCCTCCTAATGCACCCTAGTATGCCGTTAGCCTTCTTGGCTACAAGGGCGCACTCTTTACTCATATCCAGCCTTTCATCCACCATAACCCCTAGGTCCCTTTCCATCGTACTGCTGAGCCAGTCGGTCCCCAGCCTGTAACAATGCTTGAGATTCTTCCACCCCAGGTGCAGGACTTTACACTTTTCCTTGTTGAACCGCATCAGATTTCTTTTGGCCCAGTCCTCCAATTTATCCAGGTCCCTCTGGATTCTCTCTCTACCCTCCAACATATCTATCTCTTCCCCCTAGTTTTGTGTCATCTGCATACTTGCTGAGGGTGCAACCCAGTCCCTCATCCAGGTCATTAATAATGATGTTGAATAACACCGGCCCCACAACTGAGCCTTGTCTCACTCCATTTGAAACTGACTGCCATCCAGATATTGAGCCATTGACCACTACCTGTTGGACCCGACCATCAAGCCAGCTTTCTATCCATCTTATAGTCCAAGGATCCAATCCATAGTTCCTTAACTTATGGACAAGAATGTTGTGGGAGACCGTATCAAAAGCCTTGCTGAAGTCAAGGTATATCATAGCCTCTGACTTCCCCATGTCCACAGAGCCTGTTACGTCGTCATAGAAGCTAATCAGATTGGTCAGGTGGATCCACGTTGGCTAATTTTTGATCAATTTTCCCCTTTTCCAAGTGCTCCAAAATGGATTCCTTGAGGATTTTCTCCATTATTTTCCCACGGATTGAGGTAAGGGTGACAGGTCTACAGTTCCCTTCTTTCCTTTTTTAAAGATGGGCACTACATTTGCCTTCTTCCAGTCATCCGGTATCTCCCCCGATCTCCAAGAGTCTTCAAGGATAATGGCCAAAAGTTCAGCAATGACCTCTGCCAATTCCCTCGGTACTCTTGGGTGCATTAGATCCAGACCCATGGACTTGTGCACATCTAGTTTTTCTCGATGGCTCAGAACTTGTTCCTTCCCCGCAGATGGCTGCCCTCCACCTTCCCATACTACATTGTCTAGGACCGTCATGTGGAAGTTGACTTTGTCTGTGAAGACTGAAGCAAAAAAAGCATTGAGTACTTCAGCTTTTCCTACATCATCAGTCCCTAAGTTACCTCCCTCATCCTGTAACAGCCCCACACCTTCTCTGGTAACCCATTTATTGTTCACATGTCGGTAGAAACCCTTCTTGTTACTCTTCACATCCCTTGCCAGCTGCAGTTCCAATTGTGTTTTTGCTTTCCTGATTACTGAGCAGCATTCTCCAGCCGTATGTTTGTACTCCTCCTTAAACTGTCCACATTTCCGTTTCTTGTATGCATCCTTCTAGAATTTAAGCTGACTGAGGATTTCCCTGTTAAGCCAAGCTCGTTGCCTGCCATGTTTGCATTTCTTACTATGTAGCGGGATAGTTTGTTCCTGTGCCTTCAGTAAGACTTCTGTAAAATACTGCCAGTTCTCTATGAACTCTTTTCCCCTTCATCTTCTTTTCCCAAGGGATCCTGCTCATTAGTTCTGTCACTGAGTTGATGTCTGCTCTCCTGAAATCAAGGGTCTGTATGTTACTGCTCGCCTTTCTTCCTTTTGTCCGGATCCTGAAATCTACAGTCTCATGGTCACTGCAGCCCAGGTTTCCTCCCACTTGTTTCTTCCACTAGTACTTCCCTTTTTGTGAGCAGTAAGTCAAGTTGTGCATGGCCCCTGGTCGGTTCCTTCAGCACTTGTACCAAGAAGTTATCCCTAACATTCTCCAAAAACTTCCTGGATTGTCTGTGTGCTGATGTATTGGTCTCCCAACAAATGTACAGATGATTAAAGTCTCCTATGAGAATCAGGGCCTGTGATTTGGACGCTTCATTTAGCTGCATGAAGAAAGCCTCATCTGTCTCATCTCCCTGATCTGGCGGTCTATAGCAGACATCAACTACAACACCACCTCTGTTACTTCCTCCTCTAAGCTTAACCCAAAGACACTCAACTGGATTTTCTCCTTCTTCATACTGGAGCTCTGAGCAATCATACTGCTCCCTCACATAGAGCGCAACTCCTGCTCCTTTTCTCCCCTGTCTGTCCTTCCTAAACAGTTTATAACCTTCCATGACTATGCTCCAGTTATGCGAATCATCCCACCAGGTCTCCATTATTCCAACCACCTCATGCTTCTTTGACTGTGCCAGGACCTCTAATTCTTCCTGTTTGTTCCCCAGGCTTCTGGCATTAGTGTACAAGCATCTTAGAGAAGGGGCCAATTGGCCCACTTTCTCCTTTTCACCCAGGAAACCCACCTGATTTTTCCCTCCTCCTTCCCTGCTTACCTTAGAGCTTGTCACCTTCCCCCAATGAACCTAGTTTAAAGCCCTCCTCACTAGGTTTGGAAGCCTGCCCGCAAAGATGCTCTTTCCCTTCTTGAGGTGGATCCCATCTCTTCCCAGCAATCCCTCTTCATGAAAAAGAATCCCATGGTCAAAGGAAACAAATCCTTCCCTGCTACACCACCTACACAACCACGCATTTACCTCTGTGATTCAGTGTCCCTACGCGGACCACTTCCTTCCACAGGGAGGATAGACAAGAACACCACTTGTGCACCGTATTCCTTGATCTTCTTTCCTAGGGTTACGTAATCTGTCGTGATCTTGTCAAAGTTGCTCTTAGCTGTGTCATTGGTTCCTACATGGAGAAGTAGGAAGGGGTAATAATCTACAGGTTTAACAATTTTTGGAAGAGACGGTAATATCCCGGATTCTAGCTCCAGGCAAGCAACAGACTTGCCGGGATTCTAGCTCTGGGCGGCAGATGGATGACTCCATCCTTCTTAGGAGGGAGTCCCCGACCACCACCACCCATCTTTTTCTCTTAGGGATGGTGGTCATAGAACTCCCATTCCTAGGACTGCGTATCCCATGCCTTGGAAGGGATTGTATCAGCCCCAGTTATTTCTGCTGTGTCACCTGTGGAGAGAGGCTGAAAGCGGTTGGTTAACTCCACTGGAATTGGAGAGACCTGAACTGGTTTTCTCCTCCTGGAGGTAACATGCTTCCAGCTCTCCTCCTTGTTTTGGGCAGCCTGCTGTTCCTGCAATATTATCTGTTGTCTTCTATCCAGAAAGTCTTCACCCTCTCTGATGGACCTGAGGGTTGATGATATTTGCTCCTCAAGTCCTTTAACCTTCTCTTCTAAAATGGCTACCAGTTTGCACTTGGTACATAGAAAATCCTTTCTGTCATTCGGGAGGAAGACAAACATGGCACATGACATGCAGGTCACAACAGACCTCTCACCAGCCGCGTCACTGTCCATTTTTTCCCTTTTCAGAGATCCCTTCTTTGTTTCTAGTGCCGCCTTAAAGGGCACAAGAGAAGCACCGTAAAAGAAAGGGAAAACCGGTATGGGGCTCCTCCCAAAGGCGAGCTCTCAGGCAAACTCCCTGTTAGCTGCTCCTGTGTGCTGCTCACAGGGTTCGCTGGGGCTGCCTTCTTATAGAGCTGCTAGCTGGTCAGGCCCGGCTCAAAGCCTTTGCCTCCAATCTAATCAGCCCTTGAAGGCCCACCTAGAAGGAAGCTCTCCTAATTCACACCTTGCAAACTTGCCAGACATGCTTTCCAGCTGCTCCTCTCTGCAAAACAGATGCTCAGGCACACAGGTAGCTATTCAAACTGCCCCTCTCTGCAAAATCAAACAAGTGCACAGACAAGAAATTCAGCCCACCAGCTCACAACACAGCCCCCCAAATGCCACACTAACCTGAGTTCCTCGAGAGTGCTTTCCCAGGCAAACTTCCTGTTAGCCGCTCCTGTTCGCTGTGATGAGGTTCAGTAGAAGTTGAAGGACCTCAGGCTGGGGCTGGTGCAAGCCCTGGGGCTGTTCTAGAGCCATGGCTATCTGGAAAGTTCTGTGTCTCTCTCAGAAAGTTTGTGAGCCTTGCTGTAGCAGCTGTGCTGTCCCTTGTGGAGGTAGGGAAGGCTCAGCTTGGGTAGGGAACGGCCTTCAGGGTGGGCCCTTTAAGGGTGCATTGTGCCGGGAAGGGATTGCTAGCCATGGGACCCTGTATGCAGGGTTCCTGGGTCTGTTCTGTTGAGGGAACAGCTGGGCAGTCTGGCCACTCTGTCAACAGAGCAGATGAAAAGAGAAATCCACTTTTGTGTCTAGCCACAATCTGTTGACAGAAGTTTTGTCAGAAGATATGTTCTGACAGTAACTTCTTTTGACAGATCACTCTAGAGCACACACAGCCTGAGTATGGTAACACTTACAAGGAAAGGGAGGACAGTAAGTAGCAAGCCCTCTACTAAATTACTTAAAATATTAAGCATAAATTACCTTGACACAAGGACCCTTTTCTCCTTTGTTCTAACTCCAGACTCATTTTTGTGAGTAATTTTTGAAAGCATGTTGAACCAAATTGTGCAGTGTCAGCCTTCTTGACTGATAACCGATCATAGGATTGAGCCTTGTTTTGGAGTGGAGGCAGCACATGGAGACCTTCTCTTCTTCTCTTTGCTTCTCACTTCTGTGGCCCCCAGCTGATTTGCCTGAACTGGAAGGGTTTTCCTACCCTGTTTTAGATTATTAATTGTCTTACATTGTCAATTTCAGTATTACTGATATTTGTGACTAGATTTGTGATGTTTACAAAATATTTTGGAAGGCATGGCATTAACCTGCAGTTATTTCTTTCATTTTCCTTGCCAGGAAGAAGGCAATATCAAAGAGATTGCAATAACGCATCATGTAAAGGAAGGACATGAGAAAGCAGACCCATCACAGTTTGAACTTCTTAAAGTTCTTGGACAGGGATCTTTTGGAAAGGTATGTTAGTTGCATAGATTTTTGCAGAAGGCTTATCAAAAGAGCAGTCAGAAGCCCTGGGATCAGACAGCAATAAAAGTGAAATATTTAGAGCAGTCGCATTTTTACAAGCAAGCTGTAGTCCAGGTAAAGATTATTTTCTAAATTGGGCTTTTCTGGGCAAACCCTTTTGAAATCAGTAAATTGCTCCAAATTTAACTTTTCTGTAGGCCTCAAAAAGACTTCTGACTTACCCTGAATCAAATCTTTTTTTTTAAAAAAAAAAAAAATCTGAAGTCAGATACTCCAGTATTAAGGTGGAAGAGTATATTCATCCTGCATAGATCCATCCCACTGATATCATACCTGAACGAAAGAATAAGTGGTAGGTAGAATTGCCGTCAACAAGGAAAAAGTATCTTACAATGTGGAATGGTTTTAGTTCATGGGTTACAGGAAATGGACTTTCGTTCTATAATTATTAAATTAATAACTAATATTCAGAGGTGTAACAGATGTCTACCAAACTAGCTACATTTAGACAAGACAGAGCTGTTCCTTATTTTCTATACATTTTAGGATTTTGATTAAATCACTTGCAATCTTCTTACATAATAATCTTAATGTATTGGGCATTAAAACAAGTACCATCGCAGGCAAGACATCTCAGCTTGCAGGTAGCATGTTTACTTCACTTTCCCACTCACAGGAATACTTAAAACTTTAACTGCATTTTGGAAATATGCAAGGCTCACAGCCAAGTGAAGTATCAGAGGGGTAGCCGTGTTAGTCTGGATCTGTAGCAGCAACGAAGGGTCCTGTGGCACCTTATAGACTAGCAGAAAAGTTTAGAGCATGAGCTTTCGTGAGTTAACTCACTTTCGTGAGTTAACTCAGCATCTGAAGAAGTGAGTTAACTCACGAAAGTTCATGCTCTAAACTTTTCTGTTAGTCTATAAGGTGCCACAGGACCCTTCGTTGCAGCCAAGTGAAGGAAGATGGAAATATATTATACTAGAAGACTTCTCTGGCATTGTCCAGGTCCTTCAGGGCAAAGGGCTGGCAATGTGTTGGGTGAAGGAGTCAGGGCTGGGCCTTGAGGATGGGGGCGATGGGGCAGAAGTCAGGGTGGGAGTTTGAGGAGGAGCTCAGGGCAAGCGTTGGAGGAGTTTGGAAATCAGACAGGGACTTGAGGAGGGGGAGCTCAAGGCAAGGGGCTAAGGGCTGGGTGTGATCTGTGACATTGTAGACTGCATCCCCTTCCCAGTGACTTGTTCCTGGGGCTTGGAGGAGCTTTATGCTTTTCCCTCGGGGTTGTCCCTGGGTATGAGCCAGACTAGAGTAGGAGGACTGTATACATCACCTGGGTGCAGAGGGCATGCTGAGTGACCTAGTGGTGATGCGGGGGTGCTGTGGCTCAGCTGTGTGGGGAGGGGGTTGGATCTTCTCTTGGGGCTGCGGTGGGAGGGGTTTGAGGCAGGGGGCCACTTACCCATCCAGTGGTCAGCAAGATGGTGAGCTCCAACCCCATCTGACCACTCTTGATGGTGTGGCTTCTCCCAGTGGCCATTCTGCAGTACTGCTTTATCCCGAATTGCCACTCTGCATTACCACCCTCCCTTTCTGCATTATGGATTCCAGGCACATCTCATTATTTTGGCACTGCCAGAACCTGACCTTGCTTTAATTCATGATAAGAGGAAGCTTCGTACCAAATCCAGGAGGAGATTTTGAGCAACCAGTCTCACAGATACACTTTAAATTACAGACAGATGAACCAAGAGTACTTTCTGGTTCCTCCTTGGTATTAGGATTCAGATTAGGTACTGATCATAAATTTAAAGATGTTTTAACACCGTATAACCCTTGAACTCTATACCAGTCCTGGATAAATTTCTCATTGGAGAGAGATGAGAACATCATGGCTATGCCTAACTTATTCAAGTAAGGCACAGTATCTGTTCTAATATTTTTGGGGTGTCATGTGTCTTCTATTTAAGAAATGACACAGGAAAAAATTATTTGAATAAATAGAAATGTGTTCGCCAACTTTGGCGGTAGCATTGCTATTCATCTGAATACATAATTCCTTGGTTTAATAACGTATAAATCCAAAAGGTACTTTCTGTCTGTAGCCTGTTCCTGTATTAAGAAATCCTGTGTGAGTCGTACATAAAACGCTAAACTTGGTTAGAGATGAATAAACCAGGGTAGAGAAATTAATCTTGGAACGATTAACACTTATCTTTGAGAACTCATGGAGGACACGGTTATACTAATGGCTGAAAGTCTTTGAGGCCTGGCTAATATTTAAATAGTAATTCGTCATTTTGAGGCATTAATAACTACACGGGCCTGATTCTCATTAGCACTTGGGCCTGTTTGTATTTGTCTAGTATCCACTGGTGTCTTAACATAGATGAAAGCCAGGCCCAAAATTATTACACATTTACTGTAGTAGTAGTAGGCATCCTTCAGTCTGCATAGACTATGGATCGCGCCCTTCAAAGTTTCAGTTGAGGACTTCATTTACAGCATCTATTGTGACTGTAAAGACCCACATGAGAGTTGGTACATTTACTGTACCAAACAATAAAACTTGATTCGCTTAACAGTTGTGCCATCTCTAACTCCCCAGTTTGTCCTAACTCGGTCTAATCACTAGCTGAAACGTGGGAGCATCGTCTGTTGCCATATTTGCCCTGAGTGGTTAATAGCAAATAGTAAATTCTTTCGAAATCCACTTTACCCCATGATCTGTCTGCTATGTCTTTTCACAATTGCACCAAAACAAACCATTTTATATTGAAACAAAAAGCAGTCAAGTAGCACTTTAACTCAATCTAATTCTTGATCTTCCCCCCCACCCCTCTACTCTCTCTGATTTGCTCACCTTGATTATCTTTTTCTGATTTGTCCTCCTTGCTTACTGTTTTTGGTTCTCTGTGTCTTAAATATTGAGTCTGTTCTGGTCTGGCTATGGTCTGAAGAAGTGGGTCTGTCCCACGAAAGCTCACCTAATAAACTATTTTGCTAGTCTTTAAAGTGCTACTTGACTGCTTTTTGTTTTGATAGTATCTAGACTAGCACGGCTTACTCTCTGTTACCATTTTATATTGGTGTGTGTTTGGCTTTCCTTCTTACTAAACATAGAATTTTTTTGCAGTGCGAATCAATATATCACCCTTCCATATCTGTCTAGTTTAAGGATATTAAAAACATAATCCCTCTCAAGAAATCCTGATATGCTACAGAAGGAAGTGAAACACTCTTTGGTTGGGTCTGATAGTACTTTACTAATACATTTGACATTTAATCACAGTATACTTTAACAATGTAGATGGGCACAAATAGCTTCTCACAATTTTATGGTATATTTTTCAAAGACTTTTAGTATAATGTATTGTCTTTAATTACTTATGAACAGTTGTTAGATTTCCAATCATATTTTTTCTTTTTAAATGAACTCTTCCACTCATCCTAACCACATGTAATGTATGCCGTTTGTTTATAACCATTTTTGTTACCTTCCTGTTAATGTCTATAAAATCTGAAATTGCTTAAAAAGAAACACTTAGAACTTTTTCAATGAAGAGAATGGTTAGAATATTTAATTTGCTGTTTCGTGTATTTGTTCATTAATTCTTATTAGCTTGACTCTTAAGACACAAAAAATTCATCTCTAGTGTGACTGCTGAGATCAATTAAAGTTAAACCAGTATAACTTCCAGGCCAATACATTTTTATTTAATACAAGTAAAATTAGAGTGAGAGGAAAATGTGGTAGATAAACAAAGAAATTTATAAGTGGGGGTACGCAAGCTGTATAAACGTGAACAAGCAAAGTTAAATGTTAGTGGTCAGTACTAGAGTTGAGGGAGCCATTTGTTATAAGAATTTTGTTTGAGGAAACAACTGTGCATCCCTATTAATAGAATTAGATACCAAAGTTTACATATCTGATTTATATTTGTCTTTTAAGAACCTTTTTTATTATATTGAATACAGGTATTTCTTGTAAAAAAAATCTCAGGATCAGATGCTAGACAGCTTTATGCTATGAAGGTATTAAAAAAAGCCACACTGAAAGGTAAGTGATCGGTAAAGTAGTCATTTACAGCACGTAACATACATGTTACATATATAGGTACCAAACCTTAATCTTTGCAAATACAAATATAGATACTGTTAGACTTTGTTGAACTAAGATCTTTTAAGTACACGATTAACTTAAATTCTAAACCATCAGTTAGACAAAGTACACTCATCCCTCGCTATACGAGCGCAATTGGTTCCTACCTTTTTGCTCATAGGTGAGAACTCGTAAAAGGGACACTAAATTCCTATTAAAATATATGTGACAGTCTCTGATTGGTTCCAAGTGCTCGGAGTGGCAGCAGATGGTGCTGCTTTTGAAAGGTAAGTGAACCTGAGTTTGTGGGAGGTTTAAAGTTTGGGGACATGAGTGGGAGGGAGGGTTAAAACATGGTGTTGGGTGGGGTTCAGGCTGCTGCAGGTTGGGTCTCTGAGGCCGGGCGGGGTGGGGGTGGTTAAGTCTGCGACAGGTTTGGTCTGAGGGGCCAGTGGGGTTAGGCTGCAGTGGTTTGGGTGCATGGGACGGTGGGTGATTTAAGTTTCAGCGGTTTGGGTGCACGGGCAGGTGGGGGGTTTAAGTGTGGTGTTTTGGGTGCACAGGGATTGGTGGGGAGGTTAGGTTTTGGCAGTTTGGGTGTGTGCGGGTTGCGGGAGGGTGAAGTCGCGGCAGTTCAGGTGCGCAGGACCAGTGGGAGGTTTTAGTTTTGTCAGTTCGGGTGGGGGTTAGGTTTTGGCAGTTTGAGTGCACAGGGGTTGGGCAGGGGAGATAAGTTGCTGTAGTTTGGGTCTGCTGGTCTGTTGTGGGGTCAGGCTGCGGCGTGTTGGAGCTGCGGAGAGGGGGTAAGTCTCGTATTAGCGAGGGGAGCTCACTTGTCCGGTGAGCAAAAGGTCAGTAAATGTGTCCCCCGTTTAAGCGAGTACTTGTAAATAAAGTACTCGTTTAATGAGGGATGAGTGTACTTTGTATTGTAAACACAAAAGGATTAATGAAAAAAGCGTCACGTTTGTAGAATTTTTAATGAAAACAGTTTCCTTTCCAAGACAAGTTTCTGTAAGCGTGACGACCAATAAATAGATCTTAACCCGTATTTACTAGATAAGAAATTTGTATACCTTTTACTGCAAACTCAATTATAATGTAGTTAGGTAATCATACTCAAAATAAGTAGTAGTAAAATCTGTTCCTTATTGAAGCACTGAATGGACATAATAGAGGCAGCACAGCTATTTTCATGAAACATCTTTTGTTTTTCTAGTTAGTTGACTTGCTCCTGGCCATGTTAGCAGATGATTATTAAATGGAATATTTCTGTTCTCCAGACTTCCATGTAACTTTGTAGTTAAATTTCTTTGCCTTTTGTTGAGAAGGTTAAGAGATCAGATGATGTTTAGTTTGTGATATTAGAGAATCCATTGTTAATACCTCTTCAATTACAGTAGTTATAAAAATGGAGTGTTTTTGTACAGTAAAATTCACCAACTTCGTAAAAAGAGAAATTCAGGAAAATAAATACATTGAGATGTTTTGTGAAAAAGAGGAAGCTAATTTTATTTCCTTTTCTCTAATTACTCTCCCAACACACATACAGAATGATCCGTAGAAAAGGATAAGCATTCTAATGTTCTGTAGTCTTCCATATGCAATATTTTGTATTATTCAGTCTCCACCTGTCACAGATCCACAGGATAAATTCCTTTTCAGAAACCTTTTCCCTTTTTCAGGAGTCGGTGCAAAACAGAATAGGGTTTCACAGTGAACTGAAATACAGCATCAGGAAGTTCTTGCCATAAAGAAACAAACATCAAGATATATAGTTCGTACTGGCCAATGCCAGGGCTCCTTTCAATTAGTGTGCTGTAGGAACTGTCTTGGTTTCCTGTCTCTATCTTCAGCCCAGGAGAGTGTGCTCTGTATCTGTGAACCTAGTTCTTTTCACTGCTTCCTGTCACCTCCTGCCATTGCCTTCCTCCTGAGTATACATGTGCCTCTTGTTGAAATATGTCAGTTGTTCAGTTCTTGGGGTTTCACTTGTTTCTGTAGGGCCTGCCATTCATATGGGTTGGTCTCAGACAGTAATAAATGACCTGTTTGTATCACTCAAGAGAGTTCAATGACAAAATGCCTCATGTCTACTGCTCTTTACATGCAGAACACAGCAATACCATTCATGGTGCAAAATGTATTGGAATCATAAAAATTACTAAAATTTCCATATTTGGTCCAGCACTCAAAGCTTGAGCTTAAAGCAGGAATTTAACTGCTTTTATGTGTGAAGAATATAAGTTCCTCTCCAGAATAGGAATTTTTGTGAGAATTTACATGTAATTTCCATTAAAATTATTTTTACAAAGTCACCTTTTTAAAAACAAAATATTAACTTGTATCACTTTTTTTGTCTTAAATATCAGTAATGAAATGACAGACTAAGGCATCTGAACAATCTTAATTCTGTCCTGTGGGCACCATGAGGAAGAAATATGATGAAAACCTAATGTTCCTAAAAAGAAGAGTATCTTTTTCTAGCTGGATGTACAGCAGTTTTCCTGTAAACTGTACGCTTGTGCAGCTGCTCAGGAGAGAGAGCAAATTCTGTTCAGCTGATTAGCAGTGTCCACAGCAGGTTTTTTTGCTTCTACTGGGGGTGCACATTTGCACATGCTGTGATGCAAATAAACTATTGTACATACATGCATGGGAAAAAAGGTGCGCATGGATGGAAGAGTTTGAGGGAACATTGAAATAGTCTCTCTCTTCAGCTATCCTGGTGATAAATTGTGACTTTTCTTTGGGAATGTGAACAAAAATTTGGTTAAAACAGTGGACATCAGGTTTTTATCAAGAAAACTTCATATTGAATAATTTATTTCACAAATGGTCCAGTTCTAGTGATATTTATCTGGTCCCAAAGAAGAGAAAATGCCAAGGAGGAATTTGTTCTCATTTTTGTCTTTTTATTTCTTTTACTTTGAGGTATGATAACATGACTCAGATTTGAAACATCTGAAACAGTTTGTTTCCGGAAAAAGTTTAGAAAGTCCATTATTGAAATGCAAGTTGTTACTGATTTGCTCCCTTGGGTTTTAAGCTTCACATACAAGATTTTCATCAACTTCCGAAGATGAAGAATTCTTCAGAGTTGTTAAAACATTGTCCAGTGCATTTCTCCCCTGCTTGTGCCTCAACTGAGACTGCATTTTTAGCCATGGCTTTCAGAGAGATTCTGAACAAACTGTGCTGCGTCAACAGTTTAACCATTAAAACTGATGTTTTGATTGTTTCTAAATGACTGTGTGTTGAATTTTTGTAAGTGGATTGGCAGTTCTTTTGTGGTATAAAAGATGCTTTACATCCAGCAACTTTGTCCTATTCCTAACACACTTTTTTAGAAATTGGTTTCCTTCTGTTAAAAAGTTTTGTTTTTTATTTATTTATTTTGGGTCTCCTATTTGGCTATGGCCCTGGGTGGGAACCAGCTTATAGTCAGATGCCCAATCAATGTTTTTTTTTGGGGTGGGAGTACAGAGAAACAACCTTATCCCTATTAGTAGAACAGATGTTATAACAAAAGCAGGAATTTTAATGCAACAGCACGCCACAAAAATCATCAGCAGAAGAACCAGTAGATTCTGAAGTATGTTTTCTGGCACCAGAAGGTACTGCCTGTGAATAATAGGCATAAGCTAAAGATGCTGCACTGTCTTTTGGGAAATTGGAGACCATACAAGGATTGGTCGTCTTAGATCTCGTTAGGTGTTAATACTCAGGCCTATATACACCCTGTTATTGCAGGGTCTTACAAGCATGAAGCAGTGACTCAGATGGGTCCATGGCCTTCAGATGTTCCTCAAAACTGATAAGAAAACCATGATACTATACAAATGAGTTGCACTGATTTAACTAAACTGCCTTCATTTTTTACTTGATCCTGTGCAATTTTTGTATATAACCATGACTTCTGCACCACTAACCTTACACCTTAAAGTACCAATACAAGTGTCTTCTGACCAAAGCAGTTGACTTGTTTTGCCTTTGCCAATTTCTGAGGCCCTGGGGATTCCATAACCCAAAGAGCAGAGACTTGCTGTAAGATGATGCCACAACACTCATAACATTGTGCTTGAACATTGACTCAAGTACGTGATTCTGTTACAACTCTTTTTTTTTTTTTTTAAGGACAAGGAGAGTTACGTGTAAATAAATTGTTCCCTTCAGTGAAATGAATCTATTTTGAGTCCTAGTAACAACGACTATGTTTCTAGATGTAATATCCCCTGCATGTAAATGAATTGTTGGCTGGTTTACCTAAGACATTTTAGATCTTAGTTTCTTTCAGTCACCTATTCTCTTAATTGGAAGTTGGAGGCAATAGAATCCTTTAAAGGTTTCTTGCTAATTACAGTTTTCATGCTTTCTCAGATCCTACCTATGGGAGAGAACCTTCAGGGAAATGCAGTTGCAGTGACTATAAAGTATTGTTAGAATGCATTCCAACCTTTTAGTGTTTGGAGCATATTCAGTAGTAAATGGACAGCCTAGATTGATTGGCATGTGGTTTTAAAAAGTCACAATGTTATAGTCATTGGATGGATATCTTCAGTAGTTTGTAAAAATTCTAATAAGAGTTTTCAGGTTATCTTAGTTTAAAGCAGATTTTATCAATATAGCTTTTTATTAGGCTTATTATAAGGTGTATTTTGTAAATCTGCATTCACATGAGTGGGTCATACTACTTTAACTCTGTTTCTAAAGTGATATAGTACAAAAATTGTGCAGAGTTCCTGGTTAACGATTTTTAACTTTTTTCCCATTGTTTCAAGCAGCAATGGCTTGAGCAAGTGTCAGTTACTGGATTTTTTCAGGAAACAATATATTGCAAATTAGATGCTCCTTACTGTCTCTCAAATTTCTCTCTCTGGGGATTTTATTGACCAATATTAAGTTGTAATAATTAAACCAAAATATATGTAAGGAGAAGTAATTTAGAGACATAGAAGAGGAATAGTTTGTTTTCTGTGAATTACAGTGTGTATTCATCTTATAGTTCGAGATCGGGTTCGGACAAAAATGGAACGTGACATCTTGGTGGAAGTTAATCATCCTTTTATTGTCAAGTTACATTATGGTGAGTTCTCAAATGAAATATTTGCCTGTCATGCTGGTGATAATTCAAATAGCAGTGCAAAGAGTCATAGAAATTAGTTTGTCATCTGTAATCTGATCCTGCATAAATTTATTGCACATGCTTAGCTTTACAAACTTTGAATAAAACAAGAACTCCTGTGGCACTTTAGAAACTAACAAATATATTAGGTCATTCACTTTTGTGAGCAAAACCTACTTCATCAGAGAAGTTGGAGTGGAAATTACAGAATCCAGGATATATAGGGCAGCATTGTGGATTTGTATTGTAGTGTCCAGGAGGTGGATCTCTCTTGTGAACTGGTCAGGCTGAGGCTGATAGTAGGGTGGAAATTGGTGATATCCCTGTGGAATTCTTCAAGGGCCTTGTTCCCATAGGTCCATATGATGATGATGCCATCATTTTAGGGTAAGTAGAGAAGGAGTGCTAGGAGATGGGAGCTGAGGAGATCTGTCAGTTATAAAAATGTTGGTATGTGGTGGGGCCATGTCGGTACCCATAGCAGTGCTGCTGACTTGAATGTCCCCAAGTTGGAAATAATTGTGGGTGAGGACAAAGTTGCATAGCTCAGCCACCAGACATGTCACGGCATTATAGGGGATAGCTTGTTCCTTATGTGGACTAAGGGTGTAAAGAGCATCTACATCCATGGTTGCCAGAATGGTGTTTTCAGGAAGATTACTAATGCTCTGTAATTTTCTCAAAAAGTCAGTGGTGTCTTGGAGATAGCTAGGAGTGCTGGGTTTAAGGAGAGAGTTGGCATAGCAGGCTAATCCTGCTGGAGTGGGTCATCCCTGAAAACTTAAGTGCAGCAAAGAATTTCTTGGCAGCTCGTCGTTATTCCTGTGCAGTAAAAAGGCTGTGTGAAGCAGGGAATGCCCATGTTGGACATGCTGGTGTCCAGGAGCAGGGTCTGCACAGACTGGCAGTTTCATGGTGGTGGGGGGAGAGGGGTTGAGCCCTGTCCCCCCAAAAAAGAATGTTTTTATGAAAATCATAGTGTCATTTATTGGTTCACATGGGGCAGGGTGCAGTTGGACATGCTTTTGTGAAGGTCAAGAGCACATCATTGTGGGAGTGGTTATCACAGTAGTTAAATGCAGCAGATTCATATGGCTGGCTGCTCATTCATAAAGCTGTTTTTCAAAGCCTTCCTGATTACTGTTGCTTATACATTGCATTGCTGAATGCCTTGTGTTTGGCTGTGCATGAACACTACCTGGGACATCTGCCTCTGCAACCCAGGCTGGCATGAAAATTTCCACCTTTGATTCATAAATGTTATGCAGAATACAGCACCCTGGAAACACAATGGGGATGTTGGCTTGGCAAAGGTCCAAATGGGTCAAAAGGCACCTGGAATCTGACTTTTTCAATGGGCAAAGGCACATTCCACCATCATTCTGCACTTGTGCAGCCTTTAGTTGAAGTGCTCCTGTCTGTGGTCCAGGGTGCCAGTGTGTGGCTTCATGAACCAAGAGAGCAGAGGGTAAGCAGGGTCACCCAGTGTCACTATGGGCATCACCAATCTTAATTTTCTGGTCTGGAAGGAAAGTTCTATCCTGGAGCTTTCCATACAGACCTGAACTTCTAAATAGGCGTGCATCATGCACCTTTCCAATCGTCCCTTTTAGGCGCCAGTGAAGTGATCTTTGTGATCCACCAGTACCTTCAATACCATGGAGAAGTACCCCTTGAGGTTTATGTGGATGCAGATGTGCATTCCATCTATCACCCCACCTCAGTTACGAAACCCCATGGCAGCAAAGCCATCCACTCTGTCCTGCATGTTTCCCAGAGTCAGTCCTCTGCATCAGACAGGCATAGATTGCTTTGGCTACCTGGATCACCATAGCCCCCTCTGTAGCTCTGCCCACTCCAAATTGATTTCCTGCTGACTGGTAGCTGTTGGGCATTGCAAACTCAGAGTAATTGCCACTCACTTGTGAACTGACAAAGCAGGTCTCAGTCTGGTATTACTGTGTTTCACGATGGGGGACAGCAAATCACAAAATTTCATGAAAGTGGCCTTAGACATTCGGAAGTTCTGCAGCCACTTCTGGTCATCCCAGACCTCCAAAACAGTGCAGTCTTACAAGTGTGTGTTGGTTTCACAAATACAGAACCAGTGCTCAGCTGCAAGCACAGTGCATCCAGGGCAGCCAGCAGCTCTGCATTCCTGGTCTCCAGTTCTTCATTGTCATCATCCAATTCATCCTCATCCATCTCATACTCTCACTGGCTTTGTCAAATAAAATACTGCACAATACTTCATGAAGTGGCCATAACACACTATGCAATGGCTCTAAGGTGTTCAGGATCCATGCTAGCACCATGCAACGGTGTGAGCTGGGGGTGGGCTTTGGAAAATGACCTGAAAAATGGCACAAAATTCCTTGGTCTCCTTTTTTTTTTTTTTTTTTTTTTTCTTCTCCCCTACAGCAGGGAGGATGGGGGCATTGCGCACTGGCATGATGACATCAGACACCCACTCAAAAGTACTTGTGGGGCATTTTTTTTTCCATAACACACTGGCACAAAAATCTCAGAATGCAATGGCGGATGGGTACCCACTGTGCATTGCTAATGAAGTTGAACCTAGCTAAGGCAATGGGGAGACACTATGTTGACTTTCTGGACACTTGTGGACACTCCTCTCAACTTTATAAAATCTAGCAGTAAAAAGTCAGCTTCAATAAATTCAACTTTATTTCACAGTGTATATTTATCCTATGCTTGCAGTGGCATAAAGTATTTTAGTGATCTGCCTTATTTCGCTGTCATGACACTAATTTGTTTAAATGAAGAATGTAATTAATTCTTACGTGTCTGTTTCAGTTTAGAAGAGAGAAAATCATTATTTTGGTAATGGGAACGATGGCAAATTCTGATAAACTTTACTCTTTTGATCACAGGTAAAAATATGAATTATCTGCTTATTGAAATTATTTTTAATGGCTCTTTTCAGCTTTTCAAACAGAAGGGAAGCTATACCTTATTTTGGATTTTCTCAGGGGAGGAGACTTGTTTACACGCTTATCCAAAGAGGTACTTTTTTTTTTTTTTTTTTTTTTTTAAGGTTAAACATGGTTAAGTCTGTGGTGGGGAGGTGTATTAAAATAGTTTACCATCTTTCCCTTAAGTATTAAAAATATGGTTTTCATTAAGTGGATTTTAGAAATAAAAGTATATTTCTATGCATGCTGTTCAGGGATTTTTTTTATTCCCACAGTACACTCAATTAGATTTTCCATATTACTCTTGTGTTTTCCCACTTGTCATCCCCTCCCCTCCCCCACCAAAAAAAGACATGTTTAAATAACTTGCCTCAAAAAACATTTAGAGAGAGAGAAAAATACTTAAACAGGGGAGAAAAATTTAACTGTAGTTTGTGTATTTGTTGACATCTATATTTTTGTAAATAGATCTGTGGTGGTGTTAGGTTCTCTTCTCCAAAAAGCATGCTGTGGAAACTTAAGGTTAGCAGTATTTGTAATCTTTAGCCTAAGACTTTAGGAATTCAGTATTTGTTGTCATGAAAACTTTCCAAATATGAGTGAAAAGTAACTGATGCAGTGGTGTCTATGATGTAATCAAGAGGTCTAATTGCCAAGTTACCTATACAAGTTGCAGTGCAACTTCCACCCTGATGAAGATTGAAAAGCCAAATGAAGTTCCCAAAAAGTACAAACAGCTTGTGAAAGACCTGGCTTGGAAGATTGCAGGTTTTGATCTCCCATGAAACTCATGGGCAATCCTGAGCCATATCTGCAGAAACCAAGACAGATGCAGATAATTGCTGCACAGATGGAAAACAAATGACTTTCCAGTCAGCATCCTCTAAGTCAAGGGAGCCATTGATCCCAAAGCAGTCATCCTTTCTGGCTCCAGTTCTGACTCTGGAGCACGTCACTGATGCCATGGAGATTGAAGTTGGTACTTGGACCCTATGACGTTCCTGCCTTGTGTAATACAAGATCTGCACATCTACAATTGGCACCTAAAGAAGTATACTGTCCTACCGTAGACTTATCTCATTTAAGTTGTGCTACTGACCAGTCTTTTATGGTTTCTTATGGTTCCACTGTATCTGGTGGTACCACCTCTCTCCTCTTTCTTCTCCTCCTCTTCCTCCTCCTCATCATAGGTTAGACAGACATCAGGGATGGTCTAGATGGTACTTGGTCCTGCTCTGAGGGCAGTGGTCTGGACTCCATGACACCTCGAGGTCCCTTCCAGTTCTAGTGTTCTGTGATCATCAAAGAACTTGCATGGGGCACAGGGACCACTCCTCCTCTTCCAGGGATACAATCACCATAAGTTTCTTCCAACTCAGTGGCACTGCCTTGTTTTCCCAGCAAAAGCACCATGGATACCCTGCTCTGTGGGAACCTTTGCCATGTCTCTCAGATCCAGTTTGTTGGCAATACTGAGGGTCGTGGTCTCAGTATCAACCTCTGGAGCATTCCTGTTCAGCAAGAGAGGATTCATCCTGCTCCCCACTTAAACCATCATCAAGGAGACACTTGGTACTGGTCTTGGAGGAGGAAGCATTTAGTCTGGCTCCAGCAGTACCACTGAAACAGGAACAATTCCCATTGTCATCTTCTGACTGAGCTGTGTCCTCTGCTCCCCTCTTGCCTCGGGATGACTTTCGGCAGTTCCAGGCTCTTTTTCACAGGATGACTGGGAACCTCCGTATTCCACTGAAAGGAATACTGAACAAACATCATGAGCTTCTTGACATCCTACATGCATCAATACCAACCAGAGTTGCTCTGCCAGAGATGAATGGTGAGTGACCGAGACAAGTGGTTTTCTTAAAGGGGCAGTGCTTGTTTGCTAAGATTTCTGCAGCAGCCAGATCGTGTGCTCTGTTTCTCTCCCCCAGCCTCAAATACCCCATCTCTGCAGAGAAAGGATGGGGAGACAACAGAGCAAGGGAGCTTTCTCTGTCTTAAAGAGACAGTGGGTATCAGCTTTCAGCAACTTACTCAGTAGCAAACAGCACACAGTGTCTCACACTATATGTGCACCCCTGCACATACCCAGTGATGCATTCTTACACTCTCCTCTCCCACACACACAGTCACTGTTGCACATATTCTGCATTAGTTTCACTCTGTCCTTTAATCCCTTCTGCCTGAGAGCCCCACCCCTTCCAATGCCCAGATCGGGCCAACGACAACTTAACAAAATTCACAGAGTGGCCCCTCTGCAAAAATTACTGCCTGTCCCTTATCTTTGCGTTTGCAGCATACGCCTGCCTGACAAGAAAGCAGTCAAGTAGCACTTCAAAGACTAACAAAATAATTTATTAGGTGAGCTTTCATGGGACAGACCCCCTTCTTCTACCTAACAAGGGTCAGATCACCAAAGTGGTCAGCAGTCCTTCGGTCTTGGTCGGAACTTGCTTTTTTCTCCTTGGCCACACTTGCACATGCATAACCACTTTCATTTCTCTGTGCCAGTTGTGGCTCTAAAAGATCTGTGTTCTCACAAAAAAGGCATGGACCCTCCTACTGACAGTTACTGCTGATTTATTCTTCTCCCTTTGATGGTGGACATACATGGGTCAGGTCTCCATTGGGATGTCCATCATTCTGATGTCCCTGAACATGATGATCATCACAGATGCATCACTCACCAAATATATGCCCACTTGGGCCAGTCAGGAATCCAAAATGCACATCAGCAGTCTGGAGCTTTTGAGAGGTTCATGAGAACACTTTAACGTTTACCTCATAATGGCCTCATACTGGACACCGCAAAAATGTATTACATCAGCAATATGGGAGGGGAAATCATCCAGTCACCACCATGTAATGCAAAAATGCTCGTGTGGGATTGATGCAGTCCCCACAGGATCCTGCAGTTGGCAGCCAGTGGCTCAAAATGTGATTTGCATATTTTCTCAGCAGAGAATTCATAGCTAACCTATGAATGATAGTGTCACATCATAGCTATTGATTTACTTCAGCTTATATGTACTCCAAAGAGGGATCTCGTTGCCATCCAGGCCAACAGCAAATGCATCATGTACTGCTCCAGCAGGGGTCTGGGTGCCAGTGCCTTTGTCAGTTGCTGAACAGACCAGGTCAGTTACACCTGTCCCTCACAGCCTCCTCTGCCATGTGTTATACATACGGTGTAGCAGGACAACACCTAGGTTATTCAGATAGCCTTGTTCTGGTTTCCCTCCTTCTCCATATCCTCAACTTCTGCTGTCAGCTTTCCCAGAAGTGCTCACGCAACATGGCAGCAGGATGCAGCATCTTTATGTGCAGGCATGTTACCTCCCAAATTTTTTTGTCCAGGCATCTTCACTAGATTGGGATTGTGTGTCATTTAGTATAAGACATCCTCTCAGGTATCAGAAAAAGAGTCCATGAGGTATTCCTGTAAAGCTAAGTGGAAACATTTCCCCTCCTGGGCCGGGCAGAGGGAACTTACTTCTGAGGACATATGTTTCCTTTCTAGACTACTTACTGTGTCTGAACACATCAGGGCTTGTGCTCAATTCCATCAAGGTGCACCTGCTGTCTTACTAGTGCTTTCCATCCCTCTGCAGAAGGACGTTCTATGTTTATACCCATTGACTGCCAGCTTTTGGAAAGGCCCTTTTTAGAACTTATCAACCCATTCAACATATCACTCACCAGTGGGACCTCAGCCTTGTCCTTTCAACATTAATGAAATTGCCCTTTGAACTTCTGAAACTTGGTGCTCCCTGTCTCTACTTTCTGTGAAAGTCAGTTTCTTGGTAGCTATTAACCTCCACAAGGATAGGAGAATTGGGGGCTGTAATGGGGGCTTCATCTTTTTCAGTATTTGGACAAAATTTCCCTGCATCTGCATCCCAAGTTTCTACCAAAGTTGGTATCCCATTTTTATCTTACTCGGCCTATACGCTTATCTGCTTTTTTCCGAGGACTCACACCTCAGTAGAACAGCATCCTTACTCCCTCAATGTCTGCAGAGCCTTGGACTTTCACCTACAGAAGACAATGGGTTAAAGGGTGGGTTATCTCCAAAGAGGGGGGTCCCTAAATGGGTTTCAGGTTGCTTTAAGCTCCATCACTTATCAGAATTGTCCCCACCCCTTGGAATGAAGGTTCATTCCGCAAGTGCACATGCATCAACTATAGCTGCCCTCCACATGATGTACCTTTCCGGAAGTATGTAGGACCGCCTCATTGGATTCGGTACATACTTTCACTGGATGCTTTGTTTGGTGTAGCTGTCCTACATTCAGTTGTTTCATCATCTTTATCATGCCCTCTGCCTTCTTAAGTATTCCTTGTTAATAACTGTCAGTGAAATATAGTAGGAATCATCACTCAAAAAAGGAGGTTACTTGCCTGTAACTGGATGTCCTCTGAAGTATGAGGTCCCTATTTGCATTCCATTGCTGCTCTCCTTCCTCTATGTGGACTTGTTCAGTTTGCATTGGTGAAGGAACTGAGGGTGCAGTTGATCAGCCAAACCTTTATGGCCTTGAACAAAACTAGGAAGAGGAACAAGCGCAGAGACATAGACAATGTGCACTCCTGTTTTCAAATGCTCTGGCTCTACATGGTTCCTACGCTGGTGGGATACAGATAGCGATGCCGCATCTCAAAGAATCTACAATTACAGGTAAGTAACTTCCTTTTCCCTAACTGTAAACATGCAGACACGGTACCGTCAACAATTAACAGGTAAGGGTTTTTTTGTTTCTTAAAAAGATTGAGATATGGTGTATCAATTTCCAAAATGGTTATTTGTGTACCTGTAGTAATGCATGATATAAAGCAAAAGAAAATCCAACTGATTTTTCTCAGTAAAGCAATTTTATCAGAGTTGCTGTTCTTCTACTAAGGGGAATGCTTTGTTAAACTGAATACAAATGGGCAGGCAAGGTAGATAATCTAGTATCTTTTGTTAGACCAACTTGTGTTGGTGAGACACAAATTTTCAAGCTTAAAACGAGCTCTTCAGGTCGCAGAGCTCTGTGTAAGCTTCAAAGCTTCTCTTTCATTGCACCAACTTCTGTTGATGAAAGGTATTATCGCCCCCACTTTGTGTTTGCAGTATCCTAGGAACAACATGACTACAACAACAGTGCATATATACAAATGACTCATTCAGTTGATGCTTTTTGTGGTTTTCATACTAGCATGGAGGATTTAGAAAAAAATGAAAATCTTATTTTGCTTTTTCAGGTGATGTTCACAGAAGAAGATGTCAAATTCTACTTGGCTGAACTAGCACTTGCTTTAGACCACCTACATAGTCTTGGAATAATATACAGGGACCTGAAACCAGAGAAGTAAGAATCATTGTAGTAAATACATTCCGTGTGTGAGTTTACATTTTGAACTGCTGTATTAAATATTACATAAATGCTAAACATTATTATATTTATAACTATTAGCTGTTTAAAATTAATACCAGTATAAGCTTAGAAGTGACGGTTGCTTTTAAAAAAAAAAGCAATAGCAATTCCAATTTTAAAAAAAAGAGCAACTGACGGAAGTTTGGTATGCCAGATATTGGACATATGTTACCCTGCTAAGCACTCCCGGACAGCTGCACTTCTGTGAGAAAAGAACTGTTGAAATTTACATAGCCAATGCTTTCCAGGTGCTTTTACCAGAAGAATGGAGCATAGCGTACTCTTGATCACACAGTCAGTCAATATGCTGAGAAACAGTGGCTATGACTTGTAGTGTGTCCATCAGATGTTTGTTAGATCAATATTGTGGCCTTTATTATAGGAAACAGATGTTTCCAGAGAAGGATTGATGTTTAAAAAAACTGCATAGTACAAGATTTAGGTTACGTTTGAGTCTCTGTACTTTTACAAAAACCCACTTGAAAAGAATGGGAAAAAATTGTCCATGTCTAGTTTTTAATGTAAATTGCAGTGAGGTGGAAAATTGAGCTCATGGTTTAAAGCAATATTGTTATGCACAGTAATTTAAAATTGAAATTTTGACCTATCAGCAACTGAGTGGTTCAGTTCACAAGTTAATGGGTTTCTGTTTGTCATGCTGAAGGAGTGACCACTGAAGTTTGGGATGTCAGTCCAGGTATCCAGTTCCATTTCAGTAACCCAGTCATCCTTGCTTCACTCACAGATGAGCACAGGTGACTGAATTCCTTCTCTTGTTTCCATATCCTTTTTTTTAATTTTTTTTTCAGTTCTCATAGAATCTGAGGACTGGCAGGAAACTCAAAAGATGCAGTCCAAATCCCTGCACTTATGGCAGGACCAAGCACCCTCTAGACCATAACGTGTTACATAGGTTTTGGGGAGCTGGAGGTATTTAATAGTTTTAAAAAATGGAGGCGAAGAAGCAAACAGTTGTTCCCCTTGGCACCGCAGTAGTCTTTTTGTTCTCAGTGCTAGATTTTTGAGCTATCTGGAGAGGTGTGTAAATATGAATAAAACTCCTAGTGGTGCTTCATCTGACAAAGTTCATTCTGCCTTAATGGCTTTAGGTAAGGTAAGATGCAATTACACTAAAAGTATTGTTGCTTTGGGTGAGCTTATACTTGTTCCTTGAGCTCTTTGTCTGATTTGCATATTATTTTGTAGCAGCCAGATTCCAGAAGAAGGTACCTACTCCTGTTTCTGTAAAGCAGAAGAAACCAGTTGTAGTTAAAGCAGGGAGAGGGCAGGGGAAGGGAAGTCCATGATTGGCTGCTTCTCTGTAGTTAAGCTAAAGCTTAAATGTACAGCTCCCACCCATAAAGTGGCTGTAGTTGTTAAAAGCCATATCGTTAAGGATCAAATCTGGGTAGAGTGATGCTGTAGGCATCCAAATCTCCTCTGCTCTAAATCTTATCATTCTAATGCTAGTGTGTTTGGAAACAGATGACCCAGATTTCTCATGCTGTGATGTGACTACTTCATGGAGAGATCCCATATCAGATCCACTAACTTGCTTTAGAAGACAAATCTACTCTCTGGAAAAAAAAAAAAAAAAAGTAGTAGTAGTAGTAGAAGTAATAATAATAATAATAATAATAATAGCTGCATCTTATCCTCCTACAAAAATCAACGTCATTCATATTAACATGGAGGAAAGTGAGTGGATAATGCTGTGCCACTTCATCCAATGGTGCAAACATTGGTTTATATCTGTGCTGCCCCAGTATCCACTTTGTCTTGCAAACACTTTCCTGCAGTATAAGCATTCAACAGACAAAGCTTATTTCTGGGCCATCTGTTCCCCAAGTTGATCTAGCATTTTTATTATTATTCAGAAAGTATGTCTTTTCTTATCCTGAGGGATTCTTTGTGAAACAAAAGTTATTTATTTTTCTTATGAGCATCTCACTCTGTAGTTTATTCCTTCTGCTTAGCTAGAGTCCTGGGTTGTATGTCTTACTGAGCTTAATTGTCTTTCAGAGAACCCTCCCATCTGAGTTCTTACAATCATGTCTGCCACATCTTCATACCATCTAAGTAACTGTGTGAAGGGCAAGAAAATTGTATTTATTTTTCTGCCTTAGTTGTTGGTGTCCTCAGACTGGCTTTCTGAACCTTCTAGCTAAAGTGCTAAAGAAAGGGGGTCAACTCTGCTAAATATAGTCTTATGATTCTTCCTTTCTCCAGAACCAGACTTTCTGGAGAGTTTAATAGGTTCTTAAGGACTAAGTAAGAATGAAAGCTCCATTCTTTTCCTCTTAATAAAATAGTTTTTGCATCTGACATCACTTCAGATTACACACTGAATTCTGTAAACTGATAGAAGATAATATTATTAATTCTGTAGCAGAAGAGGTATTGACTGCAAGCAGTAGGGAACAGTAAATCTGGTTCTGTTTTCTCCAAGGCTGATGACTATATGGCAAACGTGAAAAAAAGATTAGGTGTCCCCATTTTCTATTTAAAGAACAAATCATCAGGTGTCTTAGGTGATTAAAATAGCCATCTTCCTGAGGGATTACATGAGTATCCCTTCTCAGCTTCTGTTACTTTGTTATACTTTCATTCCTGTTGGTGAGAGAGGGAGAGTTCTAAAGACTGTTCGGCACCTTCTGGAAGTAGGTGCCAAGATTTGTGCACTAACATAAGCAGCGATCAGTTAATTGCTCAGTTTATTTTATTATGAACAATGACTCCAAAGACTGGTCTATTCTAATCTTACATATAGTTCAAGATGGAATTCCACCCATTCAGTGATCCTAACCATAGCTCTGAAAAATGCTCTTGACTTCTATCAACATGCAGAATGTCTAGCCATATATACCCATTACTATTTGGAACTAATGGCACCTTCATTTTTACTTCAGAAGAGTTAAATTCAGATATTTTGCACTCCACAGTCGCCTTTCCTCTGCACTCCTAAGTATTTCCCATGCTACTGGTTGTAATGACAGCACACCCATGGAAGCATAAAGTTCATATTTATATATTTATATTTTGTCTCAGCCAGGTCATTTCAATAAAGAATAAACATTTTTCCCCATTTTTATTGAAAAGGCTAGTCTGCCACCAGGTTCAATATCTGGGCATAGTTTGACAGAATTAACCTGTTTAGAGGAAAGTCAAGCATACTGCCTGAATTCAAATCAGCAATGCCTCCCACTTCTTCTTGGAAGAAAGGCAGCTAGTTGGACCCTGTCCTGAAGTGGTACTCTGCCTTTTCACCACTTCTGGGCTCTGTGGCTGTTCCTGATTTAATCTTACATCAAGTATACTCAGACCCAAACTCATTAATTAGTGGTGGTCTTAAGGTCAGAATGTAACCGTACAGTACTCAATCTCCTTATAGGAAACTTAGCTAGGCAAATTGTGGTGCGTGGTTTTGACCAGAAATGTGACTTTTTCCCCACTTAGGAACACACAGTTGGAGGGGGAGGGTAAGGTAGAGGATGATAATCTTGTTTGGGGCCTTTACATGCTAACAGAATACAAAGTTGAACTAATAAGAGTGGTCCTCTAGAGTCCAGTTCCATAAAATGTTTAAACATTTGGAGGTTTTTGAAGTCTTTGTTTCCTCTCTGGGAATTTGTCAGGAAAGTTCTCCTACTCTGGACAGACAACTTCTTTGTTGTAGCTTACTTGAATCAGTAAACAGAATGTTCCTGGAGTCCTCCTGCTGTTGTTTGGACAGAAAGAAATCTGGTGGCACTCCAAACCCATTGGCTTTGCAGGACATTTAAATCAGTTTACAAGTGGCCTAAACCACCTATGTTCTTTTGAAGCGGGTAGAATCTCTTCCTTTATATGCTCAAAGACATAGAGGTTACATTATGACTCCCTTGTTCACTTTTTTTCAAGTTGGTTTGGACTTTCAGGTTGGGCTTTCCGTACATTTCTTGGGGTAGCAAATCTTAGCCCTTACAAAATACCCATTTATTATGGGTATGCCTCTCATTACTTTAAAAAAAAATTTTTCAGGTACAGCTATGGATTAAACCTCCCATTAGCTCCTTTATTTGCACCTCTGTTTAATCAGGGCGGACAAATGCTCTGTAATTGGCCACTTCAGTATATCAAATTCTGTAAATTGTTTCCTAAAGACAAGGTGGTTCTTCACGCTCTGCCCTTTTTTGTTTATAGGTGTTTTACCACTTTTCATCAAAATCAAGTGGTGGTTCCCCCCCTTTTTCTGCCATTGTTATGGAGAATTGCCTTCATTCCCTGGATGTCAGGAGGGCCTTGAATTTCCATATCAGTAGGACCCAGGACTTGAGGGTCAGTGAATGCTTTTGCTTTTTATGTAGGTTATAAGAAAGGTCACAATGGTCATAAAAATGATTAGTCTAGATGGATCAGAATATGTTTCTGATGCATATATTTTACAAGAGCCCACCTGAAGTCACATTCATGTAGAGTAAATTCCTTACAGGATGCATTACCTTAGGCAATGAGAGGACAAAATTTGTATACAACACACTTATTTAGATGAATCCAAAGAAGACTGCAGAACTTCAGAGGGACCTACCCAAGCTATGTGAGTAGTCAGCATGGTGGCAAATTTAGTTTGGTATCAGTAAATGCCTAGTGCACATAGCATGGAAAGCTTATCACTAGTTACGGCTTACAAGTGTCTAAATTAACAGTATCAGTTAAGAAGAGGGATCTGCTCCTTTTTCTATACAGATCAGTGAAAAACCTCTGCTCAATGACTTACTGCAGTTAAAAGAGCAAATCACTTTAGGACACACAAGAAATGGGATGGAGATTACTACAGAAAATATTAAAGTGCTACTATATAAACCAGTGATTAGTCTCATCTTGATTACTGTTTTTAAATTGGTGCCACCATCTCAAAAATTTGCAGAACCAGGAAGTTCAGAAAAGGAACAAAAATGAATTAGGGAAAGGTAGGGAACTTTTATGAAAAGAAAGTTTAAAAGATTAACATTGTTTACGTAAGAAAAGAGACCCATAATAAGGGTCAGGTCAAAAGAATGGAAAATAATTAATGGTATAGTGAAGGTACATGGAGAGTGTCTGGTCTCCCTTATATTAAAAAAAGACAACAAAACAGAAGGGTAACAAAGCTAATATTTTTTCACATATATAATTAGACCCATTGCTTTTATGATGATATGATGCAAGAGTCATCAGGATTTGATAATTTATACAGATAATGAGTATCCATATCTGTTGGGTTATGAAGATGAGTTTTTCATAAGCACCAGCTTGTCTTATTTTCTGCCGTGCTTCTTGCACCTTCATGTGAGGCATCCTGGTGCTTACTGCTGTTAGAGAAAGTGTACTGGCATAGATGGCCCATGAGTCTGATCCAGTAGAGTAATTCCTATGCCTTTTAATGGAGAGAGTTGCTTTGGAAGAGGGCTGTAAACTGGCAGTTTGGTTTCACGTGCACACCCTTACTGTGCAGTATAAAATTAGATACCTATTGGCTCCTAATGCTCCTTTTGGTAGATTGACTTTATTTTTGAAAAATAATTCCTCTGTTGTGCAAATGGATTTTCTGTAGACTATGCTGGTATACTGAAAGGATGGATACTTTTTCTTACCCAGAAATGGTTGTATTCTTATGAAACCAGCTCAGTCCAGAATGACCAGACTTTCAGAGGAACAGTTTCTGTGGTCATTTTGTGCCTAGTACCTGCTCCTTTTCTGAAAGGCATTGTGAAGGGACAGTATTACTTGCAGACTGCCACCTTATTTTAGCTTTATTTGGTTTTACATGAATCTTTTCTGTTGATTTAAATGGAGCTCTTTAACCTGATAACTTACGTGTCTTCTGCCCTATTCTAATTAGTGCTGTGGCAACTGCGAGTAGTGTGCTCTGGAGGAATTTGGGGACACATGAATTATGTCCTAAGCTCCTGCACTTTCCATTGGTTGCTTATGTCTATACAACTGACATGGGTAAAATTCAAGAGATTTGTAAATTGAGCTGGTTTCATCATACAGATTCCATTTCTGGTAAGAACATTTATCTAGTAATACGGTGAGGAATGTCTTCCAGATACTTAAACCATACTCAGTCTGAGAAATAAATCACTTTTCAAAACCACCTTTTCTCCAGGAACCATGATGGTTCCTATTTAGTTGAAGCACAGCAAGTTATTCTACCACCAGAAGCAGCACAGATTAATAAATCACTATTTTCAAAGCTTTGTTGACCTCATCCATACCACTGTGCAAACAAAATGAATGCATTTTTAATGTTCTTAACTTATGATTCTTTCAAAATAACCAAGTGTGAACAACTTAGTTTGCCAAAAATAAATAGATAAAAATATCAAGGAAGGAGCACTTTAGAGTTATTAGGATAATAAAGCTGTTTTAAAAAAAGTTCTAGTCCATTTAATCTCATTATCATTTACATGTTTCTATTTTAGCTATGATTAAAATATTTATTAAAAGTAATCAAATATTCTGCACTTACTGGAAATCATCCATTGACTAATATAGCTTTCATAGCTTTCCTGTTCTAGGGTTTAAGCCTTGGATGTGTGTGTCTGAGTTAACTAGCAAAGGTCAGAATGATTTAGATGGCTGAGGTCCTCCTTTCCACTAGATGCTATTCGTTTAAATGCATAGGGACTCTTAATTCTCATAGGAAAACTGTTCCTTGCCTCATGCTGAGTACCCTGAACTCCTTTCAGTGGGAGTTGAGGTTACTTAGTATCGAAGGGAAGGCACTCAGAACCTTACATGATCAAGTCCAAAGAAACTATAAATTTAAATGGCACCACAAACAGTGTTTTAAGTGTAGGTTTAAAAGGAACTTGAAAGCATCCATTTAAAGTTGTTAGCACTTCCATTGGAACACCAAAGATAGTACACATGAAAAGATTATACAAGAGCTGTTTGTTACATTAAAATGCTTCAAAGAAACCATGTTAGTCCTTTGAATATTCTGTGCTATGTAAGTTTTCCTGCTCAGTTGGAGTATTGTGGATAGAAAATTCAAGATTAATGAGCTATTGCTGTTATGTGGGCTACCAGCAAATTCAATCTATATAATTCTTAAGAGATACCAGTTGTTTTCACTTACATTCATTACTAAGTAAGAAACAGAAACAAGAGACAAGTTGACTACAGACATTCAGCTTTTTATTATTGTGACTTGCTCTTTATAGATTTTTTTTTTTTTTTTTTTTTATGCTAAAGCAGTGTTTCCCAAACTTAAAACATCCGTGTACACCTTTCAGGACTTCAGCCTTTTCAGCATACCTCATCTACCAGTGCTTATCTCCTGATTTTTAGTAGTTTTTCTGCTGCATACCCCCTGAAATCTCTCATACCACCAGTGATTTGTGTACCACACATTGGGAAACACTGTGCTGAAGTATATAATTAGGATTCAGACAAGACTTCTGAATTTCTTGGCTTTTGTTAGACTGATCCTGCAAACTGCTGAGCATAGATACAAGAGAAGAGCAGTTTGTAAGATCGGGGCCTTAAGAAGCAGCACGCTGAATGGATGTTTTTGTGAATTTATTAAAATGACCTCTTTATAAATTCTAATATTATTCTTATAGCCAGCAGTTTTCTTAATTTTTTTTACTGTTACATATCTTTGTGTGTTGATGTTACTCTTCAAAGATCTATTCTTATGTAAAGTTCGTTTGTCAGTATACTTTCTAAAACAAGGTTAAAAATACTTTCAACTGCTTTTCCTTTTTCTTTTTTAGTATACTTCTTGATGAAGAAGGACATATCAAATTAACAGGTAAGTAAATATAAATTCCAGTTTATTAAAAGTTTTTAATACAGAAGTTGTCTGAATTGTTATTAAGGAAATATAGAAAAATCTGTTTTTTTTCCTTTTGCATTCCAAGCAATTTTGGAGGACAGATTATATTTAAATAAAAATCTGATTAAAATGAAAGCAGTAAAACCAGTAATGTGACTCTTAAGATTTTGTAGCTTTTGTGTGAGTTATATTTGTATGCTTAGAAATTCTTAGCCAGTAGGACAATTTCATTTCAGATTGTGTATTTTCCAGATTTTGGCTTGAGCAAAGAGTCTATTGATCATGAAAAGAAAGCCTATTCCTTCTGTGGGACAGTAGAATATATGGCACCAGAGGTAGTTAATCGACGAGGCCACACGCAGAGTGCAGACTGGTGGTCTTTTGGTGTTTTAATGGTAGGTTTCTGGTAAATGAAAATCATAGCAAAAGGTGGGTTCTGATTGGCTTAACCCAGTCACATGAAGTTATTGGTAATTAGCACTACTGTTCAGTTTGGTTCAACATCATGGGCCAGATCTCATCACATCACAGATATCACTCCACCTTTTTTCTTTTGCTTGAATGGAATATTGTGTGCCTGTGACTTTTCTTTACACAGACTGGCTACGTCTACATGTGCCGCTTCTTCTGGAAGCAGCATGGTAATGAGCCATCCGGAAGGCACTAATGAGGCAAGGATGTAAATTTCCCATGCCTCATTAGCATATGGGCACATGATTCAGAGTCCAGAGAGTCTGGAAGATGCTCTTCCAAACTCCAAAATATACATACAGATGAGTGGCCTGCGGGGATCTTCTGGAAGACCCTTCTTCCTCAAAATTTGGGGAAGGGGCTTCCGGAAGATCCTCACAGGCCATGCATCTGCACATGTATTTTGGAGTCTGGAAAAGCTTCTTCCAGACTCCAACCACATGTCCATATGCTAATGAGGCATGGGAAATTTTCATCCACACCTCATTAGTGCCTTCCAGACAGCTCGTTACCATGCCGCTTCCAGAAGAAGTGGCATGTGTAGACACAGCCACTGTGATTAGAAAAATGAAAATGGTCAGAAAAGCTTGCTTTACAAAACTAAAATATTTTCTATATTCAGATTTTGAAACTTTAAAATTAAATTCAGTGATAGAAAAAGTATGTTCTAGAAGTAGAATTTTTTATCGCCTTTGCCACCTGAGTTTTAGACTAATGGAATGATGACAGCTGCTTTATTTGCACAGCGATAAAATTTTCAGTTGCACTGAGCTGATTATATACTCTTAGCTGTTGCTCAGAAGGGCCATGGGTATGGTACTTCTTCAAAAACTCCTTTCCATTAAATTGATAAAATTTGACCAGAATGGGATTTTTAAAAATATTTATAAAAAAATGCAGGTATCTTTGATTAAGAGAGAGATTACATTTTAAAGTTTAGGAACGCTAAATACAATTTTCTCTTTTAAAAATCGTTGTATGTTTTTTTTTAATGTTGAGATCAAATCACCATTGTTTTTTAAATCCCTTTGTCTTGTGATGCTTTTGCAATACCTATATAATTGACAGCTCAGTCTGTGTATGTGTGCCTTATGATCTGATAAGGAGATTAATTGTAGATTTGAAAATACGCATTATCATCTTTTGAATATGTAAAATGCTGTTGTAGTTTGGAAAATGACTGTGTAAAAAGGCACCCGATCCTTGAAGACATTTTATATTTGTTTTGTCAGTCATATCTGAATACTTGACTAAGAAGTATAAATTCTCAATACTGCTTTTAGCACTACATAGCTAGTACTCAGAGGGTAGTGTGTATTCTTTTCTGTTTTGGGCTTCACAAAACTAAGATTATGCAATCAGTTTATAATTTAGTATTGATTTGAGAATGAGCTCTAAAGGCCATAACTTGGATTTTAGATCTCGGACTGAGTTTACAGAGCTGGTAACTAAATTTTAATCCTCTTATGTTTAGGGTGACCATCTGTCCCATACTGGTGAATTTAGAAGTCCAGCACTTAAAAACTGACAAGCGTCCATGCTATTTGAAATAAAGTATCTCGTTGCTGGGGTTAATTTATCTCAGAACATGCAAATGGATGCTCAGTTAATTTTATTTTGAGGAATCCAGTGCAAAAAGTCTTCATGGGTGCAGCCTCTGCTAAATATAGCTAAAATCTGTTTGTTCAGTGGCTTCTTTTGGTTAAAAAAATAGTTCTTCTTCACCAGTTGTTAAAAGAAATTGTTCCTCAGTTCCCTCAGTCCCTTGTGTAGATGGTAGGCGAGGCATGTGGTACTTGGAAATCTACTCAAAACTGTAGAGGAGACAGATAATCTCACCAATAACTAATTTTTCACATCATTTTTTTCACCAGTGTATGCTTGCCTGCCCTCATATGTTTATTTCCACTTTGCATCAGTGTGTAAGAAGCTGTCACATGGAGGAAAAGTGTGTGTGCATGCATGCACTTGTTACATACACCTACCAAAGAGAAAATGTGTATATGGTAGACATTGTAGTTATCAAAATGTAACATTTTAGGGTATGACTTTCAAAAGTACTCAGCACTGGTTGAAGTCTGCTACCACTGAATTCAAGGTAATTAGAGCTACATAAGGCCAATACTGAGCATTTTTGAATATCCTAGTCTTAAATTATCATGGGTTCTATGTAGTTTTTTGGGGAGGAGGGCAGAACGATCTTGGATGAGGATGTGTAGAAATTATATATGAAATCCAATTACAAGAGGATAACTGTTTAGTTTTGTTTCAGGGTTTTTTTTGTGATGAGTACTCATGCTTTTTATGGAGTATCTTAAAAGTAGACTCTCATTACTTCATATGAATCTGAGATTTGTGTATTTGCAAACTTTACAGGTTGGAAGTAAGCAAATATGAGAAGAATTATACTGTGCAATACAATTTTATTTTGACAAGTGTGGCTGTCAATTTTAAGTATGTAATTCACAGTACATGAATGCACAGACTGATTTTTAAAAATTAGTCTTGATAAGATTAGACCTTTCTCCATAACACCTTACCAAGATGTGTGATGAGCTTGTCTAATTTCTAGTTCAGTAAAGAAAGAAGTACAGGTTGAACCTTTCCCATCCAGCACCTTTGGGACCTGACTGGTGCCAGATGAGAGAATTTACCAAACCATGGGAAGTCGATTATTGTTTGGCAGCATTACCCACACTTCCACTGCTTACTGGGCTCCTAGAAGACATTTTAGGAGTAAATTAGAGCTAAATTACAGCATAGAATGCTGAGAGCCAGGGTTGGTGTCTGTAAACTTTGCTGCACCCATATGTGGTCATCTGGCTAACTAAAATCATGCTGGGTTACAGATGTTGCCAGATGAGAGTTCCAGATTAGAGAAGTTCAACCTGTAATGAAATTTTTCTAAATTACCATTAAATTAAATAACATAGAAAAAGCTAGCTGAATCATCAGTTCCCAGTGCAAAGTTCAGGTCTCCATCTGCTGTTAAATTGGCAGCATCTCAGAAACCTGCATGTTTTGTGGAATGATTTTTATTTAAAAACTAGCTGTTTAGGTATAGGTTTAAGAACTGCTTGAGTGCTATTGCACTTGCATATTTTGTATGTGAGACTGCTGAAGTTGATAAGTAATCAGGCTTATTTTTTTCAATCAATTTCAAACTTTGGGACCAGAATGAAAAATCAGGAATAGAAGATACTATGTGTGCAACATGACTACATTAACAGGGGTGTTTAAATCTGCACTTCTGCACTTTATCATTTCTTGACTTTTGGTGATTTTAGATGATCAATTTAACTTCTTTAACATATTTTAATTAAATTCTCTGTTTTTCTAAAGCAAAATAACTTAAGGCATATGCACTTAAGTTGTCTTACAGTTACACATCTAACACCACCTCATAATATCTGAAAGATTTAACCTTTTAAACTACCTTGACTATACAGGATGACTTGAACTGCCATATAGTGGAATAAGTGCTAAAACTGACAAGTATATAATTGGACAAGTGTACATTTACAAAGTACTTAAGCTACTTCAACTGCTTACACAGTGCTTTTGCTCTTAAAGATGATAGCAAAAATGGCATTGTGATACCACATTGTGTTGCAGGTCATATATGTTTGGATTACAAATTAAAAAATATTTTCTTACACTTAACATTCCAAGCTATACTTTTTAGTTCATGAATCGCCCACAGTAGTAGTAATTTTGCACTTAGTTTATACCTTTGCAACTTTATTGTTTCCAAAGAAGTTGTACTGGAGTTGAAATTGGCTTGGCAATTCTAACTTAACAATTTTGAACAATTTTTGAACCTGAGTAGCAGAATGCAGTTGGTTCTGTAGTGCTTGCAGGAGTGTAAGGTAGCTAACTTTTTTTTGAAAGCAAGTATGATCTTGAATACGAGAGACCACACTACTAGACTAAGAGCGTGCCTCCTTTATGCAGCTAAGGTTGGTGAGCTATTTTTCTGTTGTTGGACGAATTTCTGACCGTGAAAGACAAGCTCCACAGAGCTCTTCTACAACTGAGTTGTTCAAAAGCTTGTCTCCTCATCAACAGAAAGTGGTCAAATAAAGGACCTTACCTACCATGTGTCTCTAATATTCTGGGGCCAACGCTACAGACCTTTTTTATACAGTCACTTTCAGAATAGAGCAGTATTTTAAAAGTGGTGGTTGTCCTTTAAGAGGCATTGTGTAATATGTATGCATGCACAATGCAAGTCTTCTAATTGAGAGTCCTTAGATCTAATTATATTTCTTCATACTAACCCACTAATCACTTTTTAATTGTGTATTACTTTATCCAACTGTGTTTTCTTGTAAAGAACATTTACATGCCAGACTTCATTGTTTTACTATTACTTAGACATCTGGAAATATTTTTAACTGGGAAAACTATTTTTGTCCATTCAAAAACTCAGATAACTAAAGTTACTTCACTCAATCTCCAAAAGAAAACTATTTGGGGAAGAACAAAGCATAAAAAATTACAGCTGAGAAATGTGACTTTTTCAGGTTAGAAGTGTGTAAAAACAGAGTAATGTTGGAAACAGTTTTGCAACCCTAAGTTCAGTGCTTCCAGATAGTTGCAATAATTAAAACTTGTAGCATAAATAGTTACTTTGCAAAATCTTAATTGTTGATATGCATGACATTTAAAAGGCTACTCTGTTAAGTAGTTTGTCAAAAATTTTGTCCAAGTCTTTTAATGTAATTGATGCAAGTTTTGCTCTATATACAGTTTGAAATGCTCACGGGTACTCTACCTTTCCAAGGGAAAGACAGAAAAGAAACCATGACTATGATTCTCAAGTGAGTACACTCTTTCTTCTATATCGTCTAGAGGGATGCCTGCTAAGCTGCAAATCTAATTTCTTCTCCCTCATTTTCCAAATTACTGATAAACCTTGCTCCCTCACCTAATTTGCCTGTTCCTCCAATCCTTCCCTTACCAATTGCAAAGAATTTTATATCATCCTTTTAATCTAGTATTTCCTTAATTTATAACTATCTTCTCCAGCCCCATTTTCTCCCCATGAAACTCATTGTAATCTTCTGCCTTTATTGTACCCTACGCGTTTCTGACATAATCCCATTTTTTGAGAAAATAATCTCCTTCATCTTTTCCTGTTTGTTCTCTTCTCCTCCCCTTGCTCTACCTCCACTGCCAAAAGATCTCTCCTCTGTGCCTCCAGTTTTCCAAAATGTGCATCTACCTTTGACCCTCATGAACTTGCGCTGTCTTTAACTCTTTGAGTCAGCTTGTTGACAGTATTCTTGACTGTTTTCAGTGTGGATTTTGGTTTTGCTTTAGCTATAGCTTGGAAATTGCTTACCTTCATGTAATTAGTGATCTTATGTCTGCTGATGAAGACTGTCTCTCCTTGACCTCAGTACAATCTTTGCTATTGTGATACACTCTGAGACTCTTGTAAAGGTATCTCCGGTTTCTTTGTATAGGGGTTGCATTCCTACCTATCAGGCCCCTATTTGTTTCTCTTTAAGTGTTCCATGCTAAGACCCTTTCTCTGTCATTTTATCTCTGACCTCAGTCTTAGATACCATGTATATATCGATTCCAAATTATATCTTTAGGTAGTGTAAATAACACATCCCTATCCATTGACAGTCTGTTTTCAAAAAATACGTTTATGGTTTCCTCTTAGATACTTCCAACTAAATGTCTCAGAGGCGCATCAATGAACAGAATTAATCTCTTGTCTCTCTCCCCCCTTTGACTCAGCTCTCCCATTTGGTTCTTTTCTTCTTGCTATCTTTGGCCTTGAAGTTTCCTTTTCTGTTTGCATTAAGCTTGCATTTGTAAATCTGTTGATCAACTCCAGTTTATGCCATGCTGGCTGAAATTCTTATTCATGTCATCATCTGTTAATCTTAATTATTGCTAAACTAAATTATTAGTCGTAAACGCTCCAAACCCAAGCAGGTGGAGGCTGCTGTTTCCTACTTAGTGTTACTCCTGGGGTAATTCTGCACTACTGCACAATGCAGAATTTGTGCCGAAATGAATGGGTTTTGCATATAATTTTCGCCCCACTCCCAAAATGAGCTGCTGGTCGCCACTGGGCTGGGCCTAGCCCAGTTCACAAATAGACAACGCTGTTGAGGGGAGGGAAGAGAGCTGGAGTCTGCTGGGCAGCTGCAGTTCCCCACACACTCTGAAGGAAGAAGGTGGCATTCATGGAAATCTGTGTAAGCCTGGAACTCCAGCATCAGGTTGCTTCTCCCTGTTTCCTTGGGATCTGTGGAGGAGGGAATGAGAGTATCTGGGCAGGGGCAGACCTCATAGCTGGGCTCTGGGATGAAGGGATTGTGGGTGTCTGGGAGGAGGGCCCATGGCTCAACTCTGGGAGAGGGGTGTGTCTTGCAGGTTGCCAGGGAGAGAAACGGGTAGTGGGTTATCTTAGGAGGATTCCTTAATTCTACTCCTGGAGGGATCTTTTGAGTCTGTATTGTTACAGACATCTGACTGGTCAGTGCTAATGCTGTAAATTGATGGACCTAAGGCAGCTTTTACCACTTTCTACACTGTGCTGTGATGTTCTCCTATCAACATAGCTTTTGCCTCTTGGGAAAGTGGAGTACAGGTGTCTACGGGAGAGCACTCTCCTATTAACCTAGCGTGTCGTCACCAGACCCGCTGAATCAACACTGCTGCTTTGATCTCATTGGTGCCAATTTAACTGGTAGTGTAGATTTGGCCATGTATAGTTGCTGATGTGCATATTGAAATAAATTACCAAAATATTAAAATTGGTGCAATTGTATATTATGCTTATGCACATAGGACTTCTATCTCTCAGTGCAGTCTTTCCCATGGTAGGTGCAAGTGTGTTCTCTGTGCTCTTGCCAAGTGAAAGAGCCTACCAATATTTTTCTGGCTAATGGACTCTCCAGCTGTTTTCATGTCACAGCTGAGCACACATCTCTTCTCCTTTGCTATACTGTTTTATCTTCTACATTTTAATTTCAACTTTGTTTACATTAATTGGGATTATTATACAAAAATATGATACAAAATAAAGAAAATAACTATGCAAATAGTGCTACAATTAATTGTAAAGGTTCTGTAACTATTAATAACTAGTACTATCTTGCATAATGTGCAGATGTGGGAAAACCTCAACATTTTCAAAAATATTTTCTGCTAAAATTTTCTTTATTGTCTAATGCTATAAGCTATTGAAAATAGTACCAGTATTTTCTTTGTAGTACTGTACTGTCTCAGGCCCCTCCTCCCAAAATACTTTTAGAATCATTTTCAGTTATAGGAAGGGTGTACTAAACATGTTTTCCACGGTGCACAGTTTGAGGTAGATGACTTCACTGCTCTTATTTCCCTGTAATTCATACAAAATGCGCTATTCTTATATTTGCTTGGGTTCTTTTTTTTTCTTTCAAGACAGGATCAGGGAAGTTTTTTGTTTAATTAAAAGTGAGAAATTCTGTCATTTTGAAGGATTCATTTTTTGTAATTAACTTTTTATACATCTTTTTTCTAGTCAATGTTTTTGTATAAGATTTGTCTATTAGAAACAAGAGACAAGATTGCTGTCACTCATGCAGCTTTATAACCCAGAAACTCTCTGTTGATAGTACTTTTTTTGCTTTCTGCTGTGTGGAGTGGCCAATTGAGGATTTACAGAATCATCCTCTGCCATAACAGAAAACAAGCAATGACAAAAACTGCAATTTAAAGAAGGAGAGTTATGACTTGCAGCTGCAGGGCCCTTATTATAGTTGCATCCACTACTTCCCCTGATAAATGCAAATACTTTGGATTTTTCACTGGAGTCTGTTTTGTCCAATGTACTATTTATCCATAATGGCAGTGACACTTCTCATTGTAGTTGTAGATTTGTTTCAGTATGGTGAATCTCTCCTCCTGACTTGCCATAATTAGGATTGGACTATGCTACAAAATGAAGTTGACTTAATTTAGGTCAGTCAACAGCCACTGCAGTAATGCTGTCAGCTGGTGCAGCCCTCACTATCCTCCTGTTGGTGGTACATGTCCTCACTAGGACCACTTCCACTGACTGAAGAGGAGCACAGACAAGCACACAGGGCTCACAGCAGGTGCTCCACACTTGCCCCACAGGATGACAGCTCAAGCTGTGAACCTGGCATGGGCTCAGGAAGCCTACGAGCAGTAAAATGACATTCTTGTCAATTTCACAGCTCAGGCTGCAGGCCCTGCTACTTTTCAGATCCAGACAGTTGTACAATTGTCAAGAAAGACAGCCAACAGCTAAAATAAGTATAGACACTAAATAGCCCTAACTACACGAGCATAAGTGCTATGCCTCTTGTAAATATGGAGCTGTTGTGTTGGTGTAGCAGGCCACTTCTGCTGAAGCAGGAGTCTGATGTAGACACTGATGTAGTCACATTGATGTGAGCTGCTTTACTTTACTTCTGTAGTGTAGACCAAGCCTCACATCTTGGACGGTTATTTATTTAACAAGGGATTTATAATCTTACAGTATAATCCCAAAACATCTGGTGTGTGGTCTGCAATAGATCTCTTGTGCTACAAGTCCACATGATTGTCGTTCAGCAGGCAGCATAATCCAATTCTTTGCTGTCTTTCAACTGCTGTTCACTCATGATTGCAAATGATGCCTAGTAGACTAAATGATGCCTAGATAATGCACTGCTAAAAGTGAACAATCACCAGAGGAGACACCACCAGTCAACTCATCTGTTGACATGTGTATTACAATATTGAAGGAGCCAAAAGAGGGGGGGAAATTTTTTTTTTCTCCAGCTTTTCTACCCTGCAGAAGGGATGGTCAATTTAGTATCCCACTAAAGAACTGATTAATAGTGCGTAATGAGATGGTGGGGAAGTATTTTTCTCCTGCAAGTAGCTTGGCTGTGATGGTCTCTTGTGCTCAGAATGGAGAGAAGTTGTATACCCTTTTGTAATCCTGTGTCCTGGATCTTTGTAGAAGAGAAGAAAGGTAACTGTAGGATGTGATGGGGACTCAGGCTAAGGGGTCGAGAGGGGATGGGAGAGGGAAAAGGGAATCTTATTTTCTTAGACTAGATGCAGGCATTTGTTTCAAGAAGGCATCCACATGCTCATCTTGCCAGAGCATTTTACCTAGCAGTACCTATAAAGGGGTAGCCCTTGCCCCTCTCTTGGCTCTGTAAGAAAGTGCTTTCTCAGACCTCCGCCTTCCCATTCCTCCTTGCTGCCCATTGCACAGAGTTGAACGTCTGTGTGGCTGTTTCACTAGTGACTTTTCAGCTAGTTTTATTGTATATAGTTGCATCAGTTTAGTTAGTGTTAGAGGAGAAGTTACAGAATCTCTAGTGATACCCTTGTTGGTTTTGAAGCCTTACTCTTCAAGTGGCATGGCATTCCTGTCAGCAATCCCCATTGAAGGTACTTGCTTTGCCTTAGTATGTTGTTCAGTCTGTAAGTTATTAAAAAAGATGGTTCAAGTGGCATGGGACTTTGACCTGAAGCAGTACTGGCTTGAACAGGCCCTGAAGCCTGACTTGTATTGAGACGTTTCTAAGATCACCACAGATCATCGTCCAATTCAGCAGCTGCTACTACCTCCCATTTGCAGGAGGGGGGCCCTATTCTCAGCACCCTCTCCTCTCCTGCCAAGAGGTTGCTAAGCTCCAATCCTCTGTTCCCCATCATTGGGAGTCTGTGGAGCCCCCATCCCCAGTGCCACACCGTGGGACAGCAACCTCGATCACAAAGGAGCCATAACCTGGGGGAGCATCTCTGGAGGCAAGTGTCCTGTATTGGCCATAGGGCAATGTGGTCACCCTACTGTGATATCAGCAGACCAGTTCTACCTTTCAGTCCCATCTTTGCTCCTGTAGCAAGGTTTTTGCAATACTGGTGCCCATGAGGGTCCAATGCAGTTATGCTTCAAGGAGGACATCACCCTGATAGCTGTCCACTTACCAAGCTTCCAGCACCACCTCACAGATCTTGTCAACAGGTTTTTCTCTACGAGCCACGAATGGTCCATGAAGGCAGAGGCCCTATGTTGCACAAACCATCCAAACTGCTCCACAATCAGCCTTTTTGCTCAGCTCAGGCTCCATCTCCAATGATTTTCTCTGCAGCTGGCAGTCAACTGTGCTGAGCATTTCCCAGGCCATTGCTAAGCTCAAAGCATATTGCCCAGACAAAGCTAAAGCAGTGTGGCTTTTGGACCTCTCAGCCTTGCAGTCCAGTCTCCTGTGCTATTTCACCTTCCTGACCTCCTGGCACGGGACTCTTGTGGCAGCATGCATCTTGTGATCAGCTCCCTGCACCTTAGTGTGGCTACTTCCTGGCTGAATGGGGACAGCTCAGCACTGTCCAGCAGACCCTGTTTACAAGTAAGAAGCCTTCCACTGGAATGGCTGACTTGGTAAAGTAGGGGAGATTTTTCTCAGTGGTCCGTGGCCCAGGGGACCCATTCAGTGGAGACTTCTCTCCAGGACATCTTTGATTGTCTCCTATACCTTTAGTACTTGCCTGTAGTTTTTCCCCAAGCTGTATTCCCCTGTGGAGGAGCAGCACCTCCAGAGATTAATGATAAATGCTGTCCAATCTGTGTTTTTCCTGAACAGAACCTATCATTTTAATGTTTTTGCATCACCTGTTCATATCCTGTGCAGAGCACATGAAGAGTCAAGCTGTCTGTGTAGATCATCTCTTAGATGGATAACGTCTTGTATCAAAACTGCATATTAAGATAGTGTCGGGTACAACTCCTGAGCAGATACAGTCACAGTCAGTCAGTCAGTGAGAGCCCGAGCATTGACAGTGGCATTCCTCATTGGTATTTCTATATTGGACGCTTGTGGGGCAGCTGTATAATTATCCGTGTGTACATTTATGTACCATTACAGTAAAATTGTTCATATCCAGCAAATAGAGCGTCAATGCAGGATCCCCAGTGGGGAGGCAGAAGACCCCACCAGCCCTGTGGCTGGGAGCAGGCTGGGGTGCAGAGCCCCGTCAGCAGTTCCAGCTCTGGGGAGCCAGATGGGCCTGGGGAGTTCTGGCAGTTCTGGAGTCAGTTGGGGCTGAGGGAACTCCAGCATCACCAAGGCCAGGGGAACTCCGCTGGGGCGCAGAGTTCCAGTGGCAGCCCTGGGGCGGGGGGAACTCCAACCGGGGAGCCAGCCAGGGCTTTGGGAAACTCCACCTGGCTCAGATCTCTGCTGGCAGCCTGGGGGCTGGAAAAGAAGGGCAGTCATAGTATGGGAATACACATATATGCTCAACGTTAGATGAGGAGGAGAAAAGGTAGTATGAGGGACAGTGCGAGAAAAGAAAAGTACATCAGTCAAAACCAAAAATCCAGAAGGAGAAATGCAAGAAATAAATTAAAAATTAAAATGAGGTAGTAAATCCTGCCCTGTCCTTTTCCCCCAAAAAATTCTCTTGTCTGTGCTGTCAGGAAAATTACTGTAAGAGGTGGTGGGGGCAGGACGGATGACTAAAGTAGAGGACTAAATGCTCTTTGGTTTTGCATCTTTCCCTTTACTGTCACTTATTCCCGTTTTTTCTTTTTGAGGAAAAAAGGCAGGACTTGACAAACTGGTGAAATGAGGGGGAAGTAATTAAACACATACATGACAAAACATCCATTTCCAAATTATGATCATTGTGGGTATTTGGACATTGACTAGTATACCACATGTTGCTTTTTCTTACTGCCTACATTGTCTGCATCATTGCCATGAGTGGAGCAGTCAGTGGGTTTTCTGATTGTCTCACGATATGTCCCGCGTTTGTCTTCTAACTCAGCAGTTCCTTGGTTTCTGCCTCCAGTATTACATGGGTATTTAAATTGCATCCCAAATTTTGGCTGTCGTCTTAGACTTGTTCCTTAGACTGCTCTTCTCGTTGTCAAGGAGACTGGTTTACTTGCTATGGACTGGCAAAAAGGAGTGTCAGAAATGTGCAACAGTTGATTCAACCCATACCTTCCTTTTCTACCACCTCAGCCTCTTATATTCCTGGCCCAGTATGTGAAATATTACACTGCTGGAATAAGGAAGATTGAGGTTATATGCCTACATGATTGACAGCATTTTACTCTGCTTCTGATGTTTGAAGCTGAATTCTCATTGGTGTTGACTTGTCTGATGTGGTTGTGGTGAGAAACTTGAAAAAAGTAAGTAGTTAATTCTTGCCTAAAAACATGTCTATGCTATTAATGTGTTTTTGTTGTATAGAGCCAAACTTGGAATGCCCCAATTTTTAAGTCCTGAAGCCCAGAGTCTTCTCCGAATGCTCTTCAAACGAAACCCTGCAAACAGATTAGGTAAAGTATTCATAGGAAAATTATTTGATGGTCATTCTTCACAGTAAATAAACTACTATTCTCAGTTCAATTTCTTTTTCTTTTAAATAATAGGGGCAGGTCCAGATGGAGTTGAAGAAATTAAGAGGCATTTATTTTTCTCTACAATAGACTGGAATGTGAGTACTAAGAGTTTATACAAGGAAAAGTTTGACTGTTATAATTATTTTTAATTTGGTATTACTGCTGCCTTCTCTCTAGAAATTATACAGAAGAGAAATTCATCCACCTTTTAAACCTGCAACTGGCAGGCCTGAGGATACATTTTATTTTGATCCTGAATTTACAGCAAAAACACCAAAAGGTAAGAGAATAATTGACTGTCATTTATTCAAAAGTAGAAGGAACTTTGTCATTAATTTTCATAAATTATCTGTCTTTTTAGATTTGACTGACTAGATATATGAAACCTAAAACATTATTTATAGAAAATATTTTATATAAGCCCATAGGTAATATGAACTGCAGTTCATGACTTGTAAATTTGTATATTGAGGATGCAAAAATACTTTCTGTAAATAACAATCTCCAAACTGGTTTGTGGTGTAAAACTCTTTTCCAGTGTTAAAACCATGATAGTATGCACACTTCTGTTCAGTGCATAATAGGACTACTGATTTCTTACCGCTTTTGGATTTTTTGAATCAATTTGAAATTGAAGATTTTTTTGTGTTTCAGATTCACCTGGTATTCCTCCTAGTGCTAATGCACATCAGCTTTTTCGTGGATTCAGTTTTGTTGCTATTGCATCAGATGATGAAAGCCAGGCAATGCAGACAGTTGGGGTTCATTCAATTGTTCAGGTGAGTGCAGTTGGTGAAGAATATATAGAATGAATGAAATCAAATTATTTAAAAATGAGTTGTCCTTTGCATAAAACAAGATTTAGCTCTGTCATGCCTTTCATGAAAAGATACCTCAAAATATTTCATAACTAAACTGATATTGATAGTACTGTAACACAAAGTTATTCTGGTGGTTTTTGGTTTTTGTTTTGGTTTTTTTTTCCCATGAAGTGCTATAAAAACTTCAACTAACCCTGAGAAAAACAAGCCTCAGATTATTTTATCCGTAGAACAGTGCCCCTGAGAATGCAGTACCTGCTGCTTCTATACATTGTGTGTAATGAGGCATGGGATTTGACCCCTCAAAAGCAAGCATTCCAATATCTGACATCCTCCTTATTATGAAAATATTTTACATTTTCTTCAGAAAATTAATGCAAAAAAGTTGCCCGCTGAAACTTTCCCCTGCATTATAGGAGAAACATTGGGTTTATGTTATGCAGCAAAACCCCTCTGAAATATGACTTGAAAACTGGAATGTAGAGATAATTGGTATTTTGTTTATTTTAAATCCTATAAATTGCCTGCTGTTGCCCCATACTATACTCGCATTTTTTAAAACCTTATTAAAAATTATGCTGGTCCAAAATGTGGATTCTCCACATTCTCCACACCCCACTGCCTTGTGGGTTATCCTGAGAAGGAGCAAGGCTAAGGGAGTAAACCCTGACAGAAAATCCGGAGTGGAGTCCGAAGGCGGTTCGGTGTCAACTTCTGGCACTGTCCCGGCAATTCCTGCAGCTGAGCTGGTACCAGACGTGAAGGTTATCCTCTCCTTTGGACTATATCAGTAAGGCCGAGAGGGGGACACTGGTGTCTGGGCAGCCCAGAGTCTTCATAATAAGTGCCCAGGCTCGTGCCCGGAGAGGTACTCCGGCATCACTGAACAGCGTTGCATCAACACGGGAGGCAACAGATAACCGGTTATAAGCTCTTGCTCTACTGGCGTAGAGAACGAGCGCCAGGGGTTGCCTTCGACGGTGGGAGAGATCCTCGCATCTCACTGGACAGTCACTGCCCTCCTCAAGCTGGGCAGCCCCCAGCCAATAGGGTACTGTCCTGCTGCAGTTCACCTGCCTCGCTGGGTGCATGAGGCTTAAGGTTCCTGAACCTGACAAGTGACTGAAATTTGGGCACCAGGCAAACCAATAAGAAAATCAACAAGAAATGAGAAACATCAACAATTTAAGATTGCTTGCTGGAATGTGTGGACCATGCTGACCGGCTTGACTGAAGATCTTCATGCCATCAGTGACACCTGCAAGACCGCTGTCATCAACGAGGAACTGAAGAGGCTCCGAGTTGATATTGCTGCACTGCAAGAGACGTGACTCGCAGATTCGGGATCTCTAAAGGAAAAGGACTACACCTTTTTCTGGCAGGGTAAAGCCCAAGAAGAACCCGGAGAGCATGGTGTCGGCTTTGCTGCCAGAAACACCCTTCTACAAATGTTTGATTTAGTCATGGGGGAATCAGAAAGACTTCTTCAGATCACGCTTCAAACTTGCGCCGGTCCTGTCCACCTGATCAGCGCTTATGCTCCAACCCTGTACGCCACACCAGAAGTAAAAGACAAGTTCTATGACGTGCTTAGTGCTGCTGTAGCGCAAATACCTGTTCGTGAACAACTGTACATCTTGGGTGACTTCAATGCAAGAGTTAGAGCTGATTGGGCCTCATGGCTTTCCTGCTTAGGACACTTCGGTGTGGGAAAAATGAATGAGAATGGACAGTGTCTGCTTGAACTGTGCACGTACCACAGTCTGTGCATCACAAACACATTCTTCCGAACAAAGCCACAGCACAGAGTGTTGTGGAGACACCCACGCTCGAAGCACTGGCATCAACTAGATGTGGTCATCACTAGGCGTAATAACCTCAGAAACATCCTTCTGACACGCAGCTATCATAGTGCTGACTGTGATACAGATCACTCGCTAGTTTGCTCCAAGCTCAAGCTGAGACCCAAGAAGCTGTACCGCTCTAAACCTGCTGGAAGGCCCTGCATTAACACCAGAAAGACGGCAAACTCGGAGAAAGCTGAAAAGTTCAGAGAGACCCTCCAGGAAAATCTGCGCAGTGGCCCTGGGGGCGCCGATGCGACATCCAGATGGCAACATCTGAGGGATACAGTTTACAACATGGCCGTGTCAGTGTTTGGAAGAAGAGCTAGAAACACGAACGACTGGTTCGAAGGTAACTCCAATGAGATGATTCCAGTCATTAAAAAGAAGTGCGCTGCACTCCTGGAGTACAAACGCTCACCGAGCCAGAGTACCCAGGAAGCACTTAGATAGGCCAGAGGAACAGCACAGCAGACAGCCAGGCGCTGTGCCAACAACCACTGGCTCCAGCTATGCAGCAGCATCCAGACCTGTGCCGACTTTGGTAATCTCAGAGGAATGTACAAGGGTATGAGGAAGGCATTAGGACCCACCCAGAACAAGATGGCACCTCTGAAATCCAAATCTGGTGAAGTCATTGCTGACAAAGCCAAACAGATGGAGCGCTGGGTTGAGCACTGCTCCGAGCTGTACTCACACGAGAACGTTGTGGCTGACGCAGCCCTTAATGCCATCGAGCTCCTACCACTAATGGACGAACTGGATCAAGACCCGACTGTGGATGAACTGAAGAGAGCCATCGACAGCGTTGCAGCAGGAAGGGCCCCTGGTCAGGATGGTATACCACCAGAGGTAATCAAATGTGCTGCGGACACACTCCTGGAACCCCTACATGAGCTACTGTGCCTGTGCTGGAAAGAGGATACGGTTCCACAGGATATGCGCGATGCTAACATTGTATAAGAACAAAGGAGACAGAAGCGACTGCAACAACTACCGTGGAATCTCCCTCCTAAGCGTCACTGGTAAACTGTTCGCTCGCGTCATCCTTGGCAGACTCCAGAAGGTTGCTGAGAGGGTGTACCCCGAATCGCAGTGCAGATTCCACGCAGAGAGGTCTACCATTGACATGGCCTTCTCTCTAAGGCAGCTGCAGGAGAAGTGCAGGTAGCAGAGAAAGCCACTCTACATAGCCTTCATCGACCTGACCAAGGCCTTTGACTTGGTCAGCAGGGATGGTCTGTTCAAACTGCTCCACAAGGTAGGCTGTCCTGCATGGTTACTCAAGATGATCCAGTCGTTCCACGAAGACATGAGAGGAACCATCCAATATGATGGCGCATTATCGGATGCTTTCAGAATCAGGAGCGGCGTCAAACAAGGATGCGTACTTGCTCCGACATTGTTCGGGATCTTCTTCGCACTTCTCCTGAAGCATGCCTTTGGATCTTCAACAGAGGGTATCTTGCTGCACACAAGATCTGATGGGAAACTGTTTGTTTAACCTTGCAAGGCTGAAAGCTAAGTCTAAGGTGCGAGAAGTCCTCATCAGAGACATGCTGTTCGCAGACGATGCTGCTGTAGTCTCTCACACAGAAGACCAGCTTCAAAAACTGCTGGATCGGTTTTCCAAAGCGTGCAAGGACTTTGGGCTTACTATCAGCCTAAAGAAGATGAATGTACTTGGTCAGGATGTTGCTGAATCCCCATCAATCAGCATTGACAACTATAAGTTAGAGGTCATCCACGAGTTCGTTTATCTCGGGTCCACCATCACTGACACCCTGTCGTTGGACACTGAGCTAAATAGGAGAATCGGAAAAGCAGCCACAACTCTGTCCAGACTCAGCAAGAGTGTGGAATAACAACAAGCTGTACACTCACACCAAAATGCAAGTCTACAGAGCCTGCATCCTCAGCACTCTCCTTTATGGCAGCGAGACTTGGACCCTGTATGCCCGCCAGGAAAAGAGGCTGAACGTCTTCCACTTGCGCTGCCTCAGGCGCATCCTTGGAATATCATGGAAGGACCGAGTGACCAACACCACCATCCTCGAGCAAGCTGGAATCCCAACCATGCACACCCTCCTCAGGCAGCGTCAACTCCGCTGGCTTGGCCACGTCCACAGGATGAATGATGGAAGGATTCCAAAAGACATCCTGTATGGTGAGCTAGCCTCTAGCAAAAGACCTCCCGGACGCCCCCAGTTGCGCTACAATGATGTCTTCAAGAGAGACCTCAGAGAGGTAGACATCGAGCTGGACAACTGGGAAGAACTAGCAGACGACTGCAGCAGATGGAGGCAGGGGTTACACAAGGGCCTTCAGAAGGGCGAGATGAAGATCAGACAGCTAGCAGAGGAGAAGCGAGCACACAGAAAGCACACTAAGGACTTGCCAGACACCCACTACATCTGCAAGAGATGCAGCAAGGACTGTCGCTCTCGTGTGGGTCTTCATAGTCACAATAGACGCTGTAAATGAAGTCCTCAACTGAAACTTTAAAGGGCGCGATCCATAGTCTATGCAGACTGAAGGATGCCTACTACTACTGGTCCAAAATACTTCTTGAACACTGACAACTGCCCGAATGTGTCAGGGTACACAGGGATTTGTTGCCAAGTAGAATTGAGACATGCTTACGCACATACTACCGCACGTTAATGATTGTGACAGTATTACTTCTGTAAGTAGTTCACTTGGCCTGTTGGCTGGAATGTGCTTTTTTTTGTAAATATGAAATTCTGGTTAGATGAATCATTTCATGATCTGGGGAAGGATGACACTGAGCTGGAATTAGAGGAGAAGTATGCATCATGCTCTTCTTTTAAAAAAAAAAATGTGATTTTTATAAGGTTAGCATTGGAGAATGTGTGGGAAAAGGAGGGATATGAAGCACTAGGAGGTACACTGGCCAATAGGCATGAAGCCAACGGACTTGAGGAGAAAGAGTAGGTGTGTTTGTAGGAAAAGAAGACTAAGAGGGCATAAAGGAAACGGAAAGCCCAAGTAGGATTTCTAAATAAATAAAAAAAAAAAAAAAAAAAAAACCTACAGCTTATTTCTGTTAATAATCTTCTTCATATATCTTAAGAAAATGTATTTAATTGCTGAGAACTTTTCACTTGTTCATATAGAAAGTTAAGAAATAATTCTGGTAGAGAATATCCTGTATGCTGTTTGCATACGTAAATTGCACCCACTAGAGTTTTTAATTCTTTGAGTAGCTTGATCAAAATGTGAACACTTGTATTCACTGTCCATCTAAATCCTTTTTACGAAGTCTGCAATGTGCATAATAAGTTTATTTGTACACACTATCTACTTCAGATGTTTAGTTGTGAGGATTTGTGGATATTCATGTACTCATTGGTTCATATTCATAGATTGATGTGCCAGAAAGGACTATTGTGATAATCTAATCTGACCTGTAAGGTTGTAGAACTCACCCAAATAATTCTTAGCATGTACCTTAGTGAAAAACATGCAATCTTGCTTTAAAAGTTGTCAGTGATGAAGATTCCACTATGGCTGTTGGTAAATTTGTTACAGTTTAGACAGTGGTTTGTTTATAACATGAATTTTAAACTGACAGTGTCTTTTTATCTGTCTCAAGTGATGTCACCACATAAAATAAAACTACATTTGGCATTTGTGGTTAGCTCATATGTAAACAATGACTTGATTTTCATAAACATTCGTTTTCTGTTTGCTTAAAAAAATTACAGAATTTGCCTATGTAAAGAGTTTAGGGTTAGTGTCAAGAAACTTAGGAGTGGGTTATGGATTGGAAGATACTGTCTTCATAGGGAAACTAACGGGAGTGGAGGAGAGGACAGAGAAGAAAACTATTTTCAGTAGCTGATGGTGTTATTTGTAAAGGTTAAAATCACTTTCAATTGGGTTAACTTCACTAGGGACTCAGCTAATAGGAGAAGATACTATACAAAATGGCATTGGCCAGTGCGTGTTTATTCTCAGCTGTTATCGACTTTAGTTGCCGGGGGGGAGAGGGATGCTTGCAAAATCCATTTGAGTTTATTAGCTTTCAGGAAGTTCAGCCCAGCTATGCTTTCTGGCAAAGCCAGCTTTACAAAAATTAATTTTTAAAATACTTGTTAAAACTAGTTTGCTATCTTGGTAGGATGGGGAGTATAATACGTGTCCTTTTGGCATTCATGCGGCTTACTGCTGTTGAGTCCTGAATCTCTGCCAAAAATTGCTGCAATTTCTGCTCTGGTTTTTGTTTGCACAAAGTTGCACATGGCGTTCTTCGTTGTACTGTTTCCTCTTCTTGTAAGCATTTCTCAAAACTTCTCTGCTCCCTTTTCTCTGTACCCTTTAACGGCTTCCTCATTTTTAGTTCCCCTTTTCATGTCTGCAGGATACCCAGTCAGCTTCCTGCTAAAGTTTAGGTATCCTTTGTATAAACGCACCAACTGTTTCCATGTACCAAAATACCATTTCCTTCCCATGCAAAACAGGTTGACAGTGTTACTCGTTCTGCTTTGATCCGCAGACTCAGATTACACTTCTGCTTATATTATTTTAAATAAATTTGTATCCACTATGTGAAAAATTCTCATACTAAACACTGCACTTGCAAAATAAATAAATTGCTGTATTTTACCATCCATGTTTGGACAGATAAGACCAGAAAAATTGGTATTTATTAGGGTTAAAGGGAGGATTTAGTTGGTTTCATATTTGTTGAAATTAATAGAGCAGTATTTGTAAATACAGACTTGTAATAGAATTTCTGTGATATGATATAAATGGATGGCATTCATGTGATTTATAATGTACCTTGTTCAAACAGAGCACTATGGAATTTTGTCCTAGCAAGACTGTCATTTAAAAAAAAAAAACAGAGGGGATTAACATTTCTAATTCCAATTGATTTGTACTGTAGAGGATGTATATTTTTTTTAAAGTATTCATCAATTGATTGTATTATTTTGGTAGCAGTTGCACAGGAACAGCATTCAGTTTACTGATGGATATGAAGTAAAAGAAGACATTGGGGTTGGTTCTTACTCTGTCTGCAAGAGATGTATACATAAAGCTACAAACATGGAATATGCAGTTAAGGTAACGAATCTTCAAAAACCCTTAACTGCTAACAATCATATTTTTAGAATTTAGTCATGTGTCAATGCTAGCTTAAATTTCTCTACCATAAATTATTTGCTATTTTGTTTTTCTTAAATGAATAGAAAACATATGAATGCAAATGTCACTTATTCATTAAATGTCATTATTTTTTTAATGGGGCGTAGCAGTCTTCTCCCCATGAACACCTGTCTAACTTTATTACGTATATAATTGTGGGAGACTGTGTACACCAGAGAGACTACACCAAAGCATTATACCAAAATGACAATGGTATAGATTAATTTAAACATAATTATTTCTTTTAGTTCCTCAGTAGATATAGATAGATATACACTCATGCCTTGTTTAATGAGTACTTTACTTATGAGTAGTCACTAAAACAAGGGAGACACTCATTTTTGTTCACTAAACAAGTGAGCTTCCCCCACTTACATGAGCCAGCCGTGGGGCCCCTGTCCGGGGGGATGGGGAAACCTGCAGCACTACAGCTGGAGCCTTCTCCCTCCTTTCCTTCAGACATGCAGCTGTCTGACAGCCCGGTGGCTGAGGGAAGAGAGGGAAAAGGCTCTTATCCTGGTTCCCCACCCCGCGCTGGCGGGAACATGAAACTGACCAGCCATGAGATGATCAGATTCCAGGTCCCTCAAGCCATGGGGGACTGGAACCAGCCTGCCCCTGGTTCCCAGCTCCTGCCACTCTGGGAGCCAGGAAGCTGACCAGCCCTGGTGGTTCCTGGCTCCCCTCCCCTTGCAGGAAAATTGGAGTTATGCAGGGGTTGCAGGAACAACCCCTGGGTAACTCCAGGGTTTACTGTATTAGTTCCCCTGCCTGCCCCACAGACCTCACCCTCGGCCAGGTTTTAACCCCCACACTAAGGTCCCAGACTGACTCCAGCCTTAAATCTGCCCAGCAGCCCCAAACCACCGTCAGCCTTAGACTCCCCCCAGCAGCCCCACTCTGCCCCCAGGCTTACAGTCCCCTGCCCAGCAGCCGCAAACCACCTGCAGCTTTACACCCCCCCAGCAGCCCCAAACTGCTCCCAGCCTTACACCCTCCCCCAGCAGCTCCAAACTTCCCCCAAGCTTATGCAGCCCCCCAGCAGCCCCAAACTTCCCCAGCCTTAGACACTCCTCCTCCTCCTCCTTCCCTCGCAGTCTCTTCACAGGGGCTGCTAGGCCGGATGGCTCCCACAGCCCTCCTGTTCCCAGCAAGTAACAATCGTTAAAGCTAATTAACTCAAGTGTTAAGGTTTCAGCACCTAGGCATAAGGTAATTGCTATCCCTAGTGATAGAGAGCGCTGCTGGAGATGGCAGCTATCTTTATCACTATTGATAGATATCTGCCTGAGGCAGCAGTGTTAAACTGCAAATGGCTTCTTTTAACAGCCACATGGATCTGGGAACTACCCAGCTGGCGACCTTTAACAAATCTAATGGGACCTGTGTTTGAGTCGTGACCCATAGGTTGGGAATCCCTGCTCTACATACATACGCTACATCCTATTTCTGGTGCGAAAGTATTCAAATACATCAGAAAAGTACATAAACTCAAATGATTTGTGTCAGGTTACAAGCACTTGGAATGAATTGGAGACTTTACATGTATTTTAATGGGAATTTTGTGTCACTCTTATGAGTTTTCACCTATGAGCAGAAATTTGGGAACCAGTTGTGCTCCTATAGCGATGGGCTGTGGAGGGGGGAACAAGAAGTCTGGTGGCACCTTATAGACTGACAGATATTTTGGAGCATATTTGGTTGCTCCAAAATATCTGTTAGTTTATAAGGTGCCACGGGACTTCTTGTTCTTGAAGGTACAGACTAACACGGCTACCTCTCTGATATATATATATATATATATATATATATATATATATATATATATATATATATAGATGGTCATGTGAATTCGTGTTTCTAGCTGTGCTCTTTGTGTAGTTTAGTACCACTGACAATTTTGAAGAGGGAACTTTGACTCTGCTTTTAGTTTCTTTAAGTCATGTATTAACTATGTTTTTAATGCATGTTAAAAAGCACTAAAGGATACTAACTGAATCAGATCTAGATTTCAAAGAATGCTATAACAATAATTAATAAAAGGCAATAAAATTTGTCTTGCCAACATGGAAACCTGTGTAACTGGCTAAGGAGGAACAGAGTTTGGTAAACTTTGTTATATTTTGAAACAGTTTAACTTTCAGAATTACAGAACTATTCAGACACACAAAAATTGTATAATTTGGTTTAACAGACTGATGTAGTCTTAATGTATAGACTTGAATTTCAAGAGTACTTGTTTATATGTCAGCAGTTGAGTTTTAGTCATAAATCGGACGTGTGCTATAAAATAAGGTGTAAGATGCCTTTGGGAGTGGGGGGCAGTAGGTAAATTTCATAATTTGAATGTACTGAATCTGAAATAAATGTTTACCAAGCTGAATTTTAAATATTTCACCCTGTAAATTGGAGTTGAAAATTCATGTAAAAAGTGTGTTTCTGTGATGTTTATTTTTTTTATTCCACTAAAAACAGTTGCTATATGTCCTGCAGTTTTTTCATAGAGTATAATTGAACAGTTCCTGTGTGCGCCAACATATTCCTGGAGTTTACAAGCCCCAGTGCAGGCCAATATGGCATTTCCGCAGCTGTAGCATTATAATATGCACCCTTTGACATATCCACAGGTAACAATTGCTGCACAGCTGTTAAGGACTGGCTCCAGTGACATCTTGGGTACCAGTTCTCCATTTTTGGTCTAATCCATATTCTCTGGGGAGAATAGCGTGGGATTGTTGCAGTTGGCCTGCCTACACTTGAGTGAGCTCTTTGGATGTTATAGTACAATGCATCTGTTGTTAGGGTCACTGCCTCTTGCGATCAACACTGGGAGAACAATAGCAACCTTGCCTTGTTGCAGGTCTCCCCATTAGGTAAACTGGACATGTTGCAGGTCAGTTTTTCTGATTAAATGATTGATTCGTGTTGTAGCTCCGCCTTCATTGTTTCTCCATGGGCAGGGGTTTGCAACCAAAAGAGGGAGAAGAGCCATTTTTTCAAATTTAGTTACAAAGTCAATACTTAAGAACCACGATGCATGTGAATAGGAAACAGTCCTTAATAAATAACGTCAAACCGTACTTTTTGTAAACCCCTATTTTAAGAACAGCGCACGTGATGATTTGTACCAGTTAGCAAGTTTACTTTCACCCCTGGATTGGAGAGCAAATGAGGACAAGGAAAATGCTGTGCCTGAGGATAGGCTCTTAAGCAAGAAGGAGGAATGCTTGCATCAACTCTCTGCCACCCTACCCCACCCCCCATTCCCAGGCTTTACCCCCATCCTGCAAACCTGACCCTCCATCCCCAGTCTTCTCAGCCTCAAACCCACCCCCCATCCCCAGGATTAACCCGCCTCAGCGCCAAACCAGCCCCTGGAAATAACCCATCTGTGGCACTGTCTGGGGACCCTAGTCCAGGCAGCCACATGTACCCAGTGGAAGGAAGGCTGGTGTGGAGGTGTTCCACTGACGGGGGTGAGCTGAGCCATGCCCACTGGAGAGGTGTGGCCGCTTAGGTGGCGGAGTGAGTGAAGATCTCTCTGCGACTTCCTGCCCTGGCACCACTGAAGTAATGGAACTAATTTCAGTTGGTTTAATGGCCAGATCCCTGTCGCCACCCTGCTGATCATTAAACCAATTAATTTTAGTTCTACTGTTTCATTGGTGGCAGCCTCTGGAGCTGCAGATGACTCCTTAGAGAACCTCAGGTTGCTGACCTTTGTCCATAGATGTTGTGTAAGCAGTTTTCTTGCTGTGGACAGCAGTATGGGAAAGAGTATCACAGCCTGCCTGTTCATGGAAGGAGAATATTATTTTCTATCTGCTTGAGAAAACTTGGGCAAAATTGTCTCTCAAATAGTATTATTGTATAGGTATGTATTTGTAGTTTTTTGATGTTTCCACCTTCATCCACAACTGGCTGCAAGGCATTTTGTCGTATGCCACAAATGGAACAACATCATCAGTTTTGTGCTGACACGTGACATGTTTGTATTCAGAAATGGATTTGATTTAACAAATACTGTTCTTTTTGAACACTCCAGATGTGACAGTTGTTCTGTTTTGCAAAGAGTTAGCTAGGCGTTCCTCAAAAGAAGTATCACAGAGGTAGCTGTGTTAGTCTGTATCTTTGAGAACAACAAGAAGTCCTGTGGCACCTTACAGACTAACAGATATTTTGGAGCATAAGCTTCTGATGAAGCAGGTCTTTGTCCACGAAAGCTTATGCTCCAAAATATCTGTTAGTCTATAAGGTGCCACAGGACTGCTTGTTGTTCTGAAAAGAAGCAAGCCAGAGCAGCCTTATTTTGGAAAAGTGCCGAAAAGTCTGGCCAGCTATTGGGAAGTAGGATAAATCTGTCCTGCCTACTTTTTAATTAGCATATCAGCTTCATGAGCTGGGCACCAAGTGATACTCATCTAGCTGTACTGAGTTAACAGAGAATTATTGTTACTGTACTTTTCATTAAAACTCAGCCAGATTTTTCATTTTTGACTTGACATTTGAAGAAAAATGCCATATACCATGTTTGTTTCCACGACTGCCTGGCAATCATTTGTATCCAGTAAACCATCTGGCAAGACATCTGCATTGCGTTTTGATTTTGCTACACTTCCCCTTTTCTTTGAAGGAGGCATGGTAATCAGGCTGATAGGAGATTACTAATGAAGTGCTGTGATGCATATGCAGCACTTCATTAGTAATCTCCCATCAGCCTCATAGGGCAAGTGTAAACGTAGCCTCTGATATGAGCAGTGTGTTTGGAGTTTTTTGTGCTGGTACCTCAGCAGCCCCAGTGATGGGATTGGCTGGGGAGGAAGCAGGTGGGAAGCTATCTGAGTACCAGCACTTTGTTTACAAGAAAGGTGCTAGATATTAGCATGAAAAATATGTAATACCTCTTCTGTACTTCCTGTTAATTTTTGAAGCTGTAAATGGTGGTCATTGCCTTTTTTGTTTTTACTTCAGACAAGTACACAATTAAGCTTGGTAAATGTAATTTTCAGATTCAGCACATTCAAATTATGAAATAAAGCTTACTAACTTTCTGCAGAAATCTCATCCTGGGAATTTGGCCTACTTTATCAGGAGTAGATCTGATTATTTTTGTTCTTGGGTTATTCTGGTCCACTACTTACTCAATTACTAGTGTACAGTGGAAGAGACCCCACAGCCCAGAATAGCTCAGAGCCCAGGGGATTGGATACTCTCACAGAAGGGGGAGAACCCAAGTTCAGATCCCTTTTCCTCATCTAGCAGAGAAATTCGCCACCTCACAGCTGAATCCTCTAACTACAGGTCTAAAATCTCAGGAGATATGTGTGGCTTTACAGCCGCCTCTTCTGGTGTTTGTTGCAAGGAGCAGCTTGGACATCTAATTCCAAGAGAGAGTGCATGGCTGAGACTCCTATGCAGAGTCAGTACCTCCTTGCAGCCTAGAATTAAGTGTCTAAATCACTTTGAAGGGTGAGCTTAAGATTTTCTTCAGCATTTTGTGTTAACTAGCTTAGCTGGCTCCTCACTCAACAACCTGTGTTCTGTGGATCACATTTTTAGATGCCTCTCTCTCCACATGCATTGTATAAGCAATGTAGGTAGCTAACTTGAGGCTGTAGTTCACACTTGGTGGCATGATGCCTAAAAGTTTAAGTCCCTTCGTAGATCTAGTTCCAGCTACAGACAACCGTAGGGAAACCAGTCCAGCAGTGTTATCCGTCCAGGATTAACACATGCAAAGTCAGGGGCTCTGTGCTATACTAAATGGACAGCTAAATTATTTACTGGTAACTTCACATTAAGGCTTGTTATCTAAAGAACATCCACCAATATCCTATCCACATTCTATCCAAAGATTTTTTTCTTCCCCCATTGCCAGGGTTCATGGAACCAAGTCTTGACAGAAGCCAGCCTTTCTGTAACCATTGGTGAGGAATGTTACATATTTGTAAATGAAAGTGTCTGCCTGTTTCAGTCTTTGGTGTTTAGATAATACTTATTCTTATACATTTGCTTGGTCCTCTAGATTATTGACAAGAGCAAAAGAGATCCAACAGAGGAAATTGAAATCCTACTGCGCTATGGGCAGCATCCAAATATTATCACCCTTAAAGATGTAAGTAGACCCCATTCTTTGATAGGCTATTATAAAATTGCTTTCACTCTTTGTTTTATGTCTGTCAGAGAACAAAATGTATGTTTTAGATATATCGGAGTTCTTTTGTTTAATATAAAGAATAAAATATTGCAGTTTCAAATGTCTTAATTTACTTTTGCCAATACCCAATTTCAAGTGAAATACGTAATTATATGAGGCATTCAGTGTAGTAGACAGTTTATTAGTATACATTAAAATACTAATTACAGTCTGAAATTACTAAAGAAAAGAATTCATTGTGTGATGTAAAACACAGAAGATGAAGGGAAGGGATAGGAGGAAAAGTTAATAAAGATCCAGCAGGGCCATTCAAAAAACTGCAGTGATGTGCAAATAATGTTTTGTGCTGAGTACATTCCTGTGCCATACTCATCTCTGTAGCTGCACATCTATGGCCCAGTCCAACAGAGATATGACTGTCCATCTGCTAGCCTAAGGCACGATGGTGCGGTCCCTAGGTGGTGACTGGCATTTAGGGTGTAGAATATAGATTGGCGGTAATATCAATGCAATGTGAGGTTAGTCCTCTCAAACTCCCTGTGGGTGCTATACTTCAGGTACTCTGTTTGAAGGAGAGGTTACACACCTTGTACAGTAATTGGAGTTCTTCGGGATGTGTATTCATGTGGGTCCTCTACTTGCCCTTTTTTCAGTCTGCCTCAAAATTTCCTCTGCAGGACTTTGTGGTGGGAAAGGAATGAAAATGTTTTGCTTGCACAGCCTTGTATACCAGAACCTTTTTAGGTTTGTGGACCACTGACACAGAGAAAAATCATTTGGGGGCCACACAAAAGTGAGGAGAAAAATGATAAAAACCTCATTGTGGCCCTGACTGCTGAGGTTCAGGGCTTTCCCCAGGCCAGATTAACTCTTCTAGGGACCCAGGATGGGCCCAAAAATGGAGGGTTCAGGGTTCAGTGTGCAGGAGGGGTTGCTTGAGGAGCAGTTGTGAGAGCTGGGTGGGAGGGAGAATGCAGAAGTGGAATGTGGGTGAGTGGGGTCTGGGTGGGAGGGAGGTGCAGGAGTGGTCTGTGTTGGGGGATCTGGTTGTGAGGTAAGGTGCATATGTGGGCTGGAAGCAGTGGCTGGGGTTTCAGGAGTTGGCTGGAGCTGAAGGATCTGGGCAAGGAGTGAGGGCGCAGGTGCAGGGTGAGCGTGGGACAGAGGGAGGGTACAGGAACAGGCTGGAGAGGGGGGACATGAGCAGGGGGTGTGCAGAAGCAATGTGGGGTGGGGGAGCCTGGCCTGGAAGGAATGGTGCAGGAGTGGGGTTGAGCAATTTAATGAGGTGCTTCCACATGCTGCCACTGCTACCTTCACCCCCAGCTGGGGGAACAGCAGTGCAGAGAAATGCTCCCTGGAGAGGCTTTTCTCCCACCATCCTGAGGCACGCACGCATGCATACCACCACCACCAATTGGTTTGAATTCCAGCTCATCAGAGTGGAGAGGGAGGCCTTTCCAGGCTGCAGATTGCTGCCATTCCCCCAGCCATAGCTGGGAGAGAAGAAGCTGTGGTGGTGGAGCCACATCCTGTCCCCAGCAAGCAGAGCCTGTGGGTCAGATCTGGTCCCAGCTTGCTGGAATCTGCCCTATGAGTCTTGGGGCTCCCCCCACCTGCCAAGGACCAGATGCTGAGGAGAGGAGCCCTGAGCCTCAGGAACCAGGCAAGCTGCAGGCCAGAGTTAACTACCCCTACTATGTACGATCTGAAGAGGGAACAAAGATGTACAGAATGCATTCTGTTTGTGGGCTGAACTTTATCCAAATCTCTGATCTGAGGCGCAGGGCAAATACATCTCTGAAGTGGAGCTCCCAGGTGGATGTACATCTCAAAGAACTTCAGTTGCCTCTCCCCACGAGGCGTCCTGGAGCCTTGGGCACTTTTAGCTTAACATTGAATTGACGCCAAATGAAATGTTTCAGTGTATTACAATAAAATACAGAAAACCCTCAATTTAATAGACTAATGGGGAAGAGTTGTCCATTAATGCCAGAAGTCTGTTATATTGGAATGGTTTTACTCTATGACGATGCACTGAGCTTCCCAGCTCATCATTCACTCCTGTCCTCTGCCCACCCTCTTCCCTTCCCACCTCCATCTCCCAATTACCAGCTGAATGTTGGCCTGGCTCCTTCCACCTCCTGCAACTCTGAGTGCTGCGGCTCCTCCAGGCCCTGGTTCTGAGAAGCCTGTGCAAAGGTAGAGCGTGGCCGCCCCCAGCAGGCAGCAGCCTCTGACACCATTGCTGCTGCTCAGCGCCATTGCAGGCAGCAGTGCTTGGACGCCGTCATGCTCCACACACCCAGGGCTGGGGAAGGAGAGCTCCTGTGTCCTGCCGCAGCGCGCTCCCCAAAACACCCAGCTCCTCTGGCCCTGTTGGCCCCAGCTACTGTAGTGGCCCTTCCATCCCTGGCAGTCCCAGCCATTCCGGCAGCTCCTCCAAGCCCAGTGGTGGCACTGGCAAGTCTCCAGCATTTATTTAGGGTGGTTGGGGAGCTGGCAGACAGCATTTGTTATTTCCCAAGTCTGTTATCTCAGGGTCCATTAAATCAAGTGTTTGCTGTATTTCAGTTTTGAAATGCCAAAACAAATGTTTCAGCATTTCCGAATCCAGTTTTGTTCATATTTCTACTTTTCATCCATGCTCAGATTTAGGATAAAAACTACTGTAGGAATATTGGAATTTCCTCATGCGTGGAATTCCATTTTTTACTCCACCGTAGTTATGTTTCATCTTAAAGATGGCTGCACTGGAGTGACACTGTATTCTCAGATTGTGGAACAGGCTTCTGAATTTATTTGCACAACAAATGCCCAAGTGTTGGGAAAAAACCTTTCCAGCATTTTTCAGTACAAACTGCTTCCTGAGATTGGACCAAACTACATTGATACTTCCTTGTGAAATTCATTTTCACTGATGTTAAGAAAAGCAGAACTGTTTAATAATGCACAGCCAGATGTTGAAGGTGAATAACCAAACTAACTTTTACCCTTCTTTACTGTTCAGCAGAGAAGAACTTTTCAGACCTTAAAGGCCACTTTGATTGTAGCTGGAGGACATACAGGCTCAGAGTTGGAAGAACTGGTTACAATTACCATTTCAGATCTTTAATGGCGCACTCATAGAATTGTCGTATTTCCATTTTACCTGAACTAGCATGAGCCTACCTTGGAAGTAATCAGCATCAGTTGTAGATCTGTTCAACTGAAACATTTTTGTGTCTAGAACTATTTAAGTTCTCTGCTTTCACAGTTTGTATAACATGAAATTTTTCAACTGTAAAAAGTTGAAATTAATGTTTTTGTTTATTTGTATTAATTCAGAAATGGCTATTAAATAATCCTTGGTCTCTGGAAGAAACTCCTAATTCTGTGATTTGTCTTTTTAAAGAATCATGATTTGTCAGCTGTAGAGTTGATAGCTAAATGTAACCCCATAGCTTTTCCTTGTGTATTAGGAAGCAGCCTTATTGGGAGAGCATGCTTTCTACAAAATGTGTTTTGTTTTCTCATCTCATTTATTACTGATAAAGCAAATAATATAAAATGCAAACCCCCCAAAATGAAATAAGCTTTAGCCTATAATATAAGATAATCAAGTGTAAAATGTAATTGCTTTCAGTATTTTGAAAGGGGAAAAATAGAAACGACAGCTCCTGATCCATTCATTAGTTATATAACCTATTTTATTAGAAGCAATAATATGTCTTTTCATTTGAATGTGAAACAAAAGTCATTTTACCATTTTACCATTTTTGGCACAAACTGTAGAGGTCAATAAAACATTTTGGAAATTTTATATAATGAAGAAATGATTTATCTAAAAGTTCATTTCTACAAAATACAAGGAGGATCACCTAACAAAAGTTTCTTTAAACAGAAGTCAAGTTTTGCATGAGACTGAAGTTAAAACCTAAGGAAATGCAATAAAAATGAAATGTGGTATACTTGCTTTAAGGGTGCTTCTATATACTATTTATAGGCTGCAGTGCCCCCTGCTGGTAAGATGGATGACTGGTCGACTGCTTCCGCAGAATCTAATAGTTGTAGCCAATTGGTCCAAGGATATGAGAGAATGTGAGTGAGAACATATCTTTTATTGCATCCACTTCTGTTTGTGAAAGAGAAGAGCTTAAAGCCACACCAAAGCTCAGGACTTTGCATCTCTCACCAGCAGAAGTTGGTCCAGTAAAACACATTACCTCACCCACCTTACTGACACCAGAATAAAAGCTGAAGCAGACTAAGTAGACATGAGTGAAAAGCACTTACACCATTTTTCATAGTTAAAAATACAGGATGAAGTCTTAATACACTTTACTAAGCTTTTTAAAATAGTACATGTGTACAGGTTTCCAAGATATGGGAGAGGAATTTATAAATTGACCTTGGTTTCCAAGTGTTAGAATGCTATGTGTGGTAATAAAATTTAAGATGGTTTCATGCACTAATTGCAGTAGCACCCCCAATTTATTTAAGATGAACTTTGAAAGGTTCTTACAGTTTGGGGCATTATGAGTGTTGAAATGACTAATATCCAGTGATTGCTAAACTTTTTTGTGGAATAGTTACTTCATTGTGAAATTAACTCTTAAGTGAGCCTCAACAATGGCAGTCTTAGCTTATCTCCACGTGACTGCATCCAGATTTGATATGTATTTAGATATCAGAGTAGTAATCTAACCTCTCCTAAATTTTATTCACTGTTCTTTTTTAGACTTCAGTCTAGCATTTATTGAATGCTATTCAGTTACTGTACTTAGTGGATAAAGTTGTGTTCATTTTGCAGTTTACAATATTATTTGAATAGGTTGTTTGGGAGAGTGCCAATAATTCCACAGCTTTTGTCATGAAAAGAATCCATTGGGTTTATCTGCATTATATTGATGCCCTTTGGGGAAAAAATGCTTTCTAAAAAAAGCTTACAATGTTAATTTATTTCATTTTTGTAGGTGTATGATGATGGAAAGTATGTATATGTGGTAACAGAACTTATGAAAGGAGGAGAACTGCTGGACAAAATTCTTAGGCAAAAATTTTTCTCTGAACGAGAAGCTAGTGCTGTCTTGCTAACAATAACAAGAACTGTTCAATACCTCCATGCACAAGGGGTAAGTCTTCTACTTGAAAACATTTAGATATGTATTACCTAATATATACTGAAACATGCTTCCCTGTTCCAGTTTGTAAGGACAAATCCACATCTGATGCAGTCTGCCATTGTGCAAAAAATTTAAAAAAAGTTTCCTAGCAAACAACTATGCTGCTCCAAACCTTTTCTCCAAATTTGTGAAAATCCCTATTGTAGAATGTTCATTTTGACAGATGAAGTAATTTAAGAAGTGGGGAAGGCTGATGTTTTGATAGCTGGAGTCAAGAGTGAAGAATCTTTATTGTAAAAGAAGGGAAGCTGATGGTTAAGGACAAAGATGGAAATTGACAATTGGGAATGAGGGAGGCAATAAGGCAGGAGGTAGTGATGTCATCAGGACACCTGAAAAGGTTGCATGAGGAAAATTGATGACACACATCTGTATCTGGCTACGTTGACACTTCCGGGAAGATCGATGCTGCTGTAGTAAATCTTCCAGAGATTGATGTAGCATGCCTGGTAGGAAGTCACTAAATTGAACTCAGAAGGTACCCTTGTCAGCGCTGGCACTCCTGCCCCTTGTTAGGAGCAAGGGAGGTCAACCTCCCACAATGGAGATGGAGTAGAAGATTGAATTAAGGTTTGTCGACTTCAGGTATATTAATTAAGGTGGAAAGAGTTGCATACCTTAATTCAACCTTCCTCTTGAGTGTAGACCTGCCCTTTGTGAAGGGAAGAGGAGGATGATTTATAATTACTCATTAACACATTCATTTGTGCTTTGCCCACTGCCTTCCATTATATACAGTTACAGTCTTTCTGACAAATTTGAAGTACTATTCCTGAACTTGTATCTCAAGGAACTGTTGTCAGTACTTCAGCCTACGTGATTTTTGTTTCTCCAAACACTATAACTCTAGGAAATGAGGAGATGATACTCAGTGTTCATCATCATAACTAGCATCAAACATTACTTTCATGGGCAGAGTGCCCATATTGAAAAATGACTTAGAGCATTGTTCTTGAAACTAATTTGTGTATTTCAGCATTCTGACATCTTGGGTAGCCAAAAAACAATGCATTATAGTGTACTGGAGTGGATATTAGAAACTTGACTTTAAAAGAGTCCATTGCTAACAGCAAGTTAAAAATAAACTAGTGAGTGCCCCCTGCTCACCAACCCCTCCTCCTCTTCCCAGAGGTTCAGGGAGCTGTATGGCCAGGAAATTCCTCACACAGGGCACCCTGGTCTGTTTGTGACCTGGGAATGCTTGGGGGGAGGTTGCTGTGGGCAACTTTGGCAGGGTAATAAGACAGGCAAGGGTGGAGCTGTATCACCTCTGGCCGTAGGCTAGGTGGCAGGAAGCAGCTCCCTGTCAGTAGTGGCAGCCAGAGCTTGTCTCTGAGCCATGCCTTCCCTACCCAGCAAAGGAAAGGGGAAGGCCCACTCATAACTGAGCTCTGGCTGTCACTACTGACGAGAATTGTGTCCTGCAGCCCAGCCCAGGGGCCGGGGAGAGTTAGTAGTGGTAGATGAGCTCTGGGCTGAGAGGCACCTTCTGCTCCCCCTCCACACTACACCAGCTCATCCTCTCCTATGCAAGTCCCATGTCCAGTGGCGTGGAGGTGAGGAGAAGGGGGCAGGGTAGAGAGGGACCAAGATGGAGAGAGGGGCTGCGGGGGAGGAGGGGCAGCCTTCCTGTGGGGTCAGGGAGTCATGCAGCCTGCCCCAGCTTACCTGGGGCCTCTCTGCAGCCCCGGCCCCCCTCCCTGTTTCGATCTCCCTAGGCATCAGATTGACATGATGTCATTCTGTTGCCTGGGAGGAAAAATATATATCTATTTAGAGAGAGAGAGAGATTATGAAGCATTGACGTACATACTTTTAACAGAGAACCCTATACTATATATTTTTTGTTTTTGTGTTTATTTAGGTTGTTCATAGAGATCTGAAACCTAGCAACATTCTTTATGTTGATGAATCTGGTAATCCAGAATCAATTCGAATTTGTGATTTTGGCTTTGCAAAACAGCTAAGAGCAGAAAATGGTCTTCTGATGACTCCTTGTTACACAGCAAATTTTGTTGCTCCAGAGGTAAATAGCAAGGTCTAGTTTATACGCCATCAAATAATTTTAATAGTTTTTGTTTAATTATTCAAACATTTTCTCCATTATTGCACAATTATAAAATTCTCAATAAATGAAGCTTTTGAAACACACACTTGATATCTTTGAAGTAATATGGTAATGTTGGAACCAAAATCATCATCAAACTGTACTTCTGTTTTCTGTAGAAATCACTAGATTTGCTCTTTGCAGGTTTTAAAAAGGCAAGGCTATGATGCTGCTTGTGATATATGGAGTCTTGGTGTCCTGCTCTATACAATGCTTACTGGGTGAGTTTGCAGAAATTAAGTGAGCTGCTTGGTTGAGAATAGTAAATCTATATAAATAAAATATTGACTAGGGGCTCAATCCTGTAAGATGCTGATGTTCCTGAGAGGTGCTGGTTTCAGTGGGAATTGAGGGTGCTCTGCATGTAGTAGGACAAGCTCTTAAGACATATATATATATATATATATGAAAACCTTTTATAAGTTGTCTTGTTAAATCCAAGTCAGAGGCTCTATCAAATGTTTGTTTTGTAGCCTTATGTGTATTTAAGAACAGGAATTGATATGCATAGGCTGTTACTCTACATGAAGTGGAAACTTGTTCACACTAAAAATGCTAAAACAGGGATTGGAAACCTTCAGCGTGTAGCCCATCAGGGTAGTTGGCTGGTGGGACCTGAGACATTTTGTCTGAATTGACCATCCTCAGGCCCACACCTGTCCATAGCTCCCAGTGGACACAGTGTCCCATTCCTGGCCAATGGGAGCTGTGGGAAGCAGTGCAGCTGACAGGGACATGGTGGGAGCTGCAAGGGGCCATGCTTGCAGGTAGTCAGTGTAAACAAAATATCTAGCAGATTGCCCTGATGGGCCATGGACTCCTGAGGTAGGAAGTGCTATGTATATTAAAAGGAAAATTATGTATCAGTGAGGCATTGAAGTTCGATTGCTAACAAGAATGAGTAACGTCATGTCAGGTTGTGCTGTCAGAATGATACACAAAATAGAAGTTATCTTCCTGAATGAATACAAGCACAAGTTCATCAAGCAATAATTTTAAAACTCAGCTTTGAAAAAGGCCACTTTTATACCACCAACTTAGCCTATTGTACCTCACATACAAGTTAGCTTTAAGATGCTTATTTGTTTTTTGTCACAATTTTACAGTATGCCTGGCCATCTTAACCTCTTAACTAACGCAAAGAAATCCAGGGGCATAAAAATTAGTTATTCTCAGTTAAGCTTAGTGTACTTTAATTCAGTAGCAAGTATGTGAATTGTTAAATAAGGTAAATCCTTTAGAGTTTAGTGGTTCTTTCTCAGCTACCCTTAGGATGGGTATTGATTCTTTCCAGGTCATAGTCATCAAGTCCACCATTTTCAGAGTTCCTATAGAAATGTAGTCCTTACACTTCATCAGGTCAGTTCCTGGAGCTATGACTCAGAATTAGCCTGCACTTAGGCACAGTGGCTACAGTTACGCTACAGTGATCTGTGGACAGAAGTCACTGTCAGAAGAGATTTCCTGATACAGCTTCTGTTGACAAAGTGCAGCCACACACACAAGCCAGTTGGAAAAGTGCTCCGCTCAGTTGACAGAGCTTCTGGACTCCCAGCCACTCACTTGACAAAACTCTCTCTGGAAGCACAGCTGATAGGGGTGCCCATTGTTCTGGATGCCTCATCTGTCAAGAGAACCAGCCTCCACCACCCCCCACACACACCGGCCCCTAAGCATCCACACAGCTTTTTTTTTTGTCAACAGACCTTGAGAGGCAGAAGGATGTCACTGGAAGTGCTGACTTTTGTCTACATACTATCTACAAAATACCTTTTTTGCTATGGCTGTTCCACCAGTTTTGTCAGCACAGAACTTGCTAGTGTAGCCATAGCCACTCTGTTACAGAAGAAATATAGTAAGAGAAACAAGCTCTTCATCCCACTCTACCACGCATTTTACTTCTTTACTATTTTGGGTGTGTTTTAAGTCTGTTTTACTATCACGTGATGTTGGAGAGATGGGGTGTGTGTTATGATTATTTTGAAACTATTGACAATTTGTGGTCAGATGTGAAATAAGAATTAGGTCCAACATGGAAAAGCTGCTAATACTCTGAACTTGTTTAATTAATTAGCTACACTCCTTTTGCAAATGGTCCTGATGATACCCCAGAAGAGATACTGGCACGAATAGGTAGTGGAAAGTTCTCGCTCAGCGGTGGTTACTGGAATTCAGTTTCAGCTACAGCTAAGGCAAGTATATTTAATTTTTGTCTTTCGTGCATATGAGAGATTATAACAAATTTTGTGAAGGATATTTTGCAACAACAATTGCTTATAGTATTAGAGAAGATTGATAATTATGAACCTTTCATGCTTAAACAAATTAATAGCATACAAAGGATTGGCTGAGTAAAATTTTTAAAAAAACTGCAGCCTTCATCAAAATCAGTCAGTCACATGTAGGAATTAAAAAAACCATTTTTTATACCATTCTCATTTCATCTTTTTCTTTCTATATATTTGAAAATCTACAATAGTTCAATCTGCTTTACAGATCTTTTAGGTTTGATGGGAAGGGGTTGCTGGTGGGGATTGCAGTGCGGGGAGGGAGATCTGCAAACACTTGCTATTCTGAAGTGCTGTAATAAAACTAATACAGAAGTGTGGCACCTGAAATTACACACAATATCTAAATCTGCATGATGATACTACAATAAAGATCGGGGCCCCAATTCTTGGATTTAAAAATTAAATAATAAAACAAGATTTTTGTATTTTTCTTTTATTTTTTGGTTGTGGGGAGGTATTTTCTAAATACCTAAGGAAGGTTAACACCCAAAACCCATTGCCTTCCATGTGGAGTTACGCAGCATACTTGCTGAAGTACTTTTAAAACTACTACTTTTTTGGCATGTAGTATCTATATTTAAAACTGAAGTGATTAAGATACCATACTGTCTTCAGAACACAGGAAAAAGGCAGACATTAAGCTATGTTTATTTTTCTAAAATATATGTAAAATGTTATGTGCACTGAATAGGCTACATTTACACTGTGTCATATGAGCTTGCTTACATTGAATAATGAACTGCTAGCATATTAACTATTTGCAGCTATTGTCTTACCTGGTTGGTTTCATGCCTTTTGTTGCATACGGCCATCTATACCTGTAATTCCATCCCTGACCTGGATAAGCAAAAATAGGTTAAATGTAGAAGGAGACGTAATCGTAGCATTTTTGTCCTTGCTCAAATCAGGACTAAACATCATTAAAGAATCACCTTCAACAGCTAAATACATGGAGTGGAGGCTTACAAACCATTAATTCTGTGAGGCATTGGAAAACTAAATCAGGATGCAGTAGTTATGGCCACGTGCTCCTGGGTGCATCTTTTATGGGTCCATGAAGTGTCTGTGAAGGGCAGCCATAACATGGCACTGTAGATGTATCGTCAAAAATGCAGGACACTGCCCTTAATCTTCCTCTTTCTAGTTATAATAAGGCTGGATCTGCTCAAAGATCTCAGATTATTTAAATAAGATTTTTCCTTCGTTAGCTACTGTCTTTAATTTGCCTTTTGATTCCAGGTGTCTTGATTTCTAAATCCACATGAGTAATTTCCTCATTTTATGTTACAGTCTGAAAAAAGGGTGACTAAGATGATGAGGGGTTTGGAACGGGTCCCATATGGGGAGAGGCTAGAGAGACTGGGACTTTTCAGTCTGGAAAAGAGGCAATTGAGGGGCGATATGATAGAGGTATATAAAATCATGAATGGTGTGGAGAAAGTGAATATAGAAAAATTATTTACCTTTTCCCATAATACAAGAACTAGGGGACACCAAATGAAATTGATGGGTAGTAGGTTCAAAACTAATAAAAGGAAATTTTTCTTCACACAGCGCACAGTCAACCTGTGGAACTCCTTGCCGGAGGAGGCTGTGAAGGCCAGGACTCTATTAGGGTTTAAAAAAGAGCTCGATAAATTTTTGCAGGTTAGGTCCATAAATGGCTATTAGCCAGGGGTAAAGTATGGTGCCCTAGCCTTCAGTACAAGGGCAGGAGATGGATGGCAGGAGAGAAATCACTTGATCATTGTCTTCTGTTCTCCTTCTCTGGGGCGCCTGGCATTGGCCACTGTCGGCGGACGGGATGCTGGGCTGGATGGACCTTTGGTCTGACACAGTATGGTCATTCTTATGTCTGACATGTTTGCTGGTTATCCCAGACAAGATATAGAATCTCACTTCTCTGTTTAGTGCCATCCCAATCACTCATACTGGGAGTTCTTAATGTGTCTAAAATCATTCAGTTTTTATGAAGTCTTTTTATTAGGACTTTTATTTCAAAATGCACTGCAGAGAGCTTGTTTTATAAGAAAATGTTTGCATACTGCTAACCCTGTTATAATGTTTAGGCAGTTTTGTATTACTAAATGTATTTTCCATACACAATTGTCCCAGATTTAAGTTGTATATTCTCCTTACCCTTTATACAGCTTAATCTACAGAATCAGGTTGATGTAAGGTAATTTACCTGGCTTACTGCTCCTTCCTGACTCTCATTAAATAGTAGGGTGGCCAGGTCTTAACCGGCAGTACATTAGCCAAACTCTGTATAAACAGGCAGGACTGGGGCCAGATTGTCTGCCCTTTTGTCAGAAAGACACTGGAAATACTGTGTACAACACACTGTCCACCTCATAGGCACACATCTCCACAGGGCCAGGAGTGCTGTGGCAGATTGCTGCAGTGGGATCTTCTGGTGCCGCAGTGGTCAGCTTCATCTTCCTGACATGGGGAACTCCCTGGGTGGAATTGCTTGCATTCAGGTGCAATAGGAAATGCCACATTTTCTGTTCTATTTGGGGGGATCGATAGAAGCTTCCTGTTAGATGCTTTTCTGCTCTCATTTGGGAGCTCTGTTGTACATCTTCCTTCCAGTGCCACTTATTCAGAGTCCTCATGAAGATCAAGTAGGACAGAAGAAAGGTGATCCTCATAGCAGTGGCTTGCTTACACCAGCACTGGTTTGGCTTATTGCTGGACCTTTTGGTGCTGCTCAGGGACAGTAGGTCCATCCTGTCTTTTTTCCCAAAGTTGCATAAGTCAGAGGAGGCGCACAGTTTGCATACCGTGGATGTTGGGAGAGCATTAGCTTTCTATATTGAAAGAACCAAGCTACTCTGCAAATCAAAACAATTCTTCTTCGAGTGAACCCCGTGGGTGCTCCACATTAGGTGTCAGCTCGCCCCTGCGCCGCAGATCGGAGATTTTCAAGCCGTATCGCGTTGGATCACACATGTGCCGATGTGCGCCGGTTCTTCGCGCGCTTTCAGTCATGTGTGCGATCCGGTCCACGGCAATTCGTCTGAACTGCCAACGGCTGCAGACGGAATTCACTTTGGCTCCAACGCCTAAGACAGATAAATACGTTATTAGTTCCATTATCAGTTTTTCGTTAAGTTCATTGTCTTATGAACTGTTTTAAGGTCTTCTGTATATAGTTCCAAAAAAAGGGGGGGGGGGCGGGGGAGAGAAGAGAGAGAGGAGGCAGCCGCCCTCCATGGCCTGCTACCTCCACAGACTCTTGAATTTTATCTGTTTTACTAGCTATTAGTAGCTGTTGAGTACCCTGCTAAAGTTACAAGTCATTAAATATCTGAGAAATGTCTTCGCTGGAGTTTAAGAAATGCGACTCGTGCCGTGAAGCTATGCCTGCCTCCAATGGCCATAGCAAGTGTATTCACTGTTTGGAAGAGACCCATGTCCCACAAAAATGTTCTGCTGCTCCAAACTGATGGCCAGAGCGAGGAAGGACAGGGAGATGAGGCTAAAAATGATTCTATTTAACAAGGCTCTTCAGCCTGAGTCACTGGAGATGCCCCATGGGGAAGGGCCCTCAGGGCTGCATAAGAGGAAGGCAACCTCTGTGACCTCCTCATCGCATAAGAAAAAGAAGATATCCCCTACTCGATCCTTGCCAGTATTATCTGTGAGCAGGACGAGTGAGGCACGGGACCGAGAAGCACTTACTGTCCAGGGCAGCGCAAAGGCCGCAGAACATAAGACAGTGACTGGGGCTCAGACCAGCAAAGAGTCGGCACCGAGGGCCCTGCAGGCACCAAAGCGACAGGCGCCAGAGGCTGCAGCACTGAGACTCCTGGCACCAAGAGCACTGGAACCAGAGGCTCTGGCACAGGCTCCGCTGGTGCTGGAGGTTACTGCCCTAGCAGTACTGCAGGCAGAGGCACTGGGCACGGCAGCAATGGCACCCACACTGACATCTCAGGCACCAGATGCTTCAGCACCAACCAAACAGCCACACGGGCTGGGCAAGGCAAGGGATAAAACCCGACAGTGAGGTCCATCGCCAGACCACCTTATGATGCGGCTCTTGCCCAGTTCTCCTCGTAAGGTGTGCATCACAGAACGATCGGCAACACCACCAGCCTTCCTGAGACCTCCACCTCCATTTTTACGACCACCTTCTCCCTGGCTTAGGCATCCCTTGCTGGTTGCCTCAGAGGAGCTGCATGAGCATCTCTCTATAGAGCATCTCTGCCAGTGTCCACATCATCTAGGAGATCACACTCCTCTTGGCACTATACATACAGGCATTAATCATGGTCCAGATCTCCATCACCGGGTCCCTGCCCTTGCTACTACAGTCACTCGTATCATAGTGAACATCACCGGCACCAGGGCTCAAGGTCAAGGGATAAATCCCCACTCCAACCTTTGTTGCACAGACATTTCTCCCCTCTCCCTCTAAAAAGAGGTCACGTCTCCACCAAGAATGGGTCCAGAATCCTTAGACCTTCCCCTGGAATCCCTAAGGGAGAGGACACAAGAGGTGTCCGAGGAACAAGGGGAAGAATATCACACTGATGCCTCCTCATCCTCCCCAGACGAAGCAGTTGTTCCAGGGGATATCTCTTCTCCAGATGATCTCAAGCAATTTCAAGAGCTCTTTTAAAAGAGTAGCACAGACCCAAGACAGAGAGATTGCAGAGGTGCAGGAGAAACAGCCTAAGTTTCTCAAAAACCTGAGACCCCCTGCGTCATCTAAAATTGCCATTCCACTAGATGAAGCCACTATGGAGGCTGCCACAAACATATGGCAGACCCCAGCCTCCATTCCACCTACAAACAAGCAGGCAGACCAAAAATACTTTGCCCTATCTAGGGGGATAGAATTCTTGTTCAACCACCCCAAACCGAATTCCCTCATGGTGGAGTTTTCTCAGCACAGATCAAAGACACCACAATACAAATCCACAGGGTCAGACAAACACCCAAAAAAGCTGGACTTACTCAAAAGGAAGGTATATTCCTCTTCCACCCTGTTGCTGTGCACGGTCAATTAAGCCACCCACCTTTCAAACCATAATTTTTGTAACTATACAAGACTTACCTCGCTCATGGACTTCCTCCCGGACAATAAGAAACTGGTCCTGAAGGCTATAGTCCAGGAAGGCTACACAGCCTCACGTACAGGTGTCCAAATTGCCTTAGACGTGGCAGGCACAGCAGCTTGCTGTACAGCCACTGCAGTGGTGATGCGCAGAGAATCGTGGCTTCAAACATCTGGCATCCCCAAGGACCTGCAATCAAAAATCGTAGACCTCCCATTCAACAGGGAAAAGCTGTTTGCTGACTCTACAGACTGAGTCCTCCACTCCAGCAGGGTCTTGGGAACTACGCTGAGAACACTGGGAATGTACACCCCTCCTTATAGGAGGAAGAGATTTTATCCACAACAAAAGCGCTACAACTACCACTCCTAGCGCTCACAATACCTGTGAGGTGACGATCAAGGATGCCACCAACAGCAGCAGCAACAGAGGCCACCTAGGTGAGGTCCCCAGCAAGGCCACACATTGGTGGCACAGATCCCTAGGCAGCAGGTTTGACTGCTGTGTTGAGGACTGCAACACCACGAACATCCTTCCGTGCCATTCACAGCTTATGTTTCACCACCAACTCAGACCACTCTACTATCAATGGCAAACTATCACTACAGACAAATAGGTATTGGAAATCGTTGCCATGGGGTATGCATCCCATTTCGAGCTATGCCCCCACCAAAATCCCCTCCCCAGTCTCTCTTCAGGGACCCCTCTCACAAGACGATGCTAAAGCAGGAGGTAGACCACCTCATATCCATAGGGGCGGTGGAAAGAGTCCTGGACAAGTTTCAAGGGAGAGGTTTTTACTCCCAATATTTTCTCGCAGAGAAGAAAACAGGAGGCTGGAAACCAATCCTGGACCTACGGGTTCTCAATATTATCTCCACAAACAACATTTCAAGATGGCCACAGTCGCTTCCATAGTCACAGCACTGGACGATGGGGACTGGTTGGCAGCCCTCGACTTAAAAGATGCGTACTTCTTCTTCGAGTGTCCCCGTGGGTGCTCCACATTAGGTGTCGGGCTCGCCCGGCGCCGCAGATCGGATCTTCCAAGCAGTTTCTGCCGGACCGCGCATGCGCCGGTGCGCGCCAAGCCCCCGCGCGCTCCCGGCCACGTGCGTGATCCGGTCCCCGCCAGTTCCTCTTAACCGCCGTCGGCTGCAGACGGAATCCGAACTAGGCTAAGGCCAAGTAGCGTATTCAATGACTTTAACTGTTTTTCTTTAAAGTTTTTCAAGTACTTAGGCTACTGCAAGTTAGCCGGTTGTTATTTTTCAAAAAAAAAAAAAAAAACTAAAACAAACTACAAGCGGGACAGCTTCAATCCAGTCCCAGTAACAAGCGCCGGAGGCCAGGAGCATCGGGCCGTCAGCCCTCCTGCTGAGGCAGGCCATCGGACGGGGAAAACAGCACAGGGAAGGTGCTAAGTACCCGCTTAACAACTGAAAGACTCACCAACAATGTCCTCTTCAGGATTTAAAAAAATGTGAGTCCTGCCCAGAGGCGATTAAGGAGAGACAGGGAGATGCGGCTTAAAATGCTGCTTTTGATAAGGCCCTCCAGCCAGACGTGCCGGAGCGGCCGCAGCAGGAGGGACCCTCCGGGGCCCATAAAAGGAAAGCTGCCTCCCTCACTCCATCAGCGCAAAAACGGAGGAAAGTCTCCCCAACCTGATCCCTGCCGGCAGCAACAGCGAGCGGGACGGGAGGAGCGAGCAGCCCCCAGCTGCAGCAACAGCTGATCGGCGGCGGCACGGAGAGCCACGTGGAAGCGGCTCAGCCTCCGATAATCAGCCAGCTGCCCCGCACCGCAGGCAGGGCGGCGGCTTAAAACTGCTTTTCATAAGGCCCTCCAGCCAGACGTGCCGGAGCGGCCGCAGCAGGAGGGACCCTCCGGGGCCCATAAAAGGAAAGCTGCCTCCCTCACCCCATCAGCGCAAAAATGGAAGAAAGCCTCCCCAGCCCGATCCCTGCCGACAGCAACAGCGAGCGGGACGGGAGGAGCGCGCAGCCCCCAGCCGCAGCAACAGCTGATCGGCGGCGGCACGGAGAGCCATGTGGAAGCGGCTCAGCCTCCGATAATCAAACAGCCGCCCCGCACCGCAGGCAGGGCGGCGGCTAAACAAGCGCCGGTACCGGCGGCACTGCAAGCAGCGGCACCGACCTCCGGGGAACCGGCGGTGCAGAGCACGCAGGCATGTAGCCTTCAGGCACCGGAGGACACCACCCGTGCGACACCGCCCATGAGCGTGCCAAGCACAGCACGGACGGGGCCGAGATCCCCTACACGTCAGGGGGCGGAGTTACCTCCTCAAGGGAGGGGGAAGGCTGCACACAAAACGAGGCACCGCAGCCCCTCTCCAGACAGGGCTGCGGAGTTGCTTTCTTTCAGCCCTCCGCTTATGCTGCAGGCTCCAACCAGAAGGCAGGGGTCCCCCCTAGCCTACCCGGAGCCCCCATCTCCATTTTTACAACCAGCCTCGCCCTGGCTGGGACCACCTTCACCCTTCCTGGGGTTTGAGCCGCTGGAATACTATCCAGAATCGCTCTCTCCAGTGTCCCAGATCTCTCGACGATCTCGCTCCCCCAGACGCAGAGGGTATGCACCAAGGTCACCAAGGTCTAGGTCACCTTCCCAAGAACAGTGCCTATACTGCCATGGTCGCCCCTATCACGCGGGGCATAGACACCACCGGCAATCTACCAGGGAAAGATCCCCACAGACGATCTCGTATCCCCGAGGGCAATCGCGAACGGGGACAGAGACTCAAGTATCTCAGGGGGGACTGGTTATGGAACCCCGAGATTTTCCCTCGCAAGCCTCTAGCGAGAGGGTGTACCATCACCAACAGGAACCGGAAGGGTCCAGAGAGGCGTACCCCAGTGGTTCCTCGCTCTCCTCCCCGGAAGAGGCTACGGCCCCGGGGGACGTCCATCCTCCGGATGATCTCAGACAGTTTCAAGAGCTGTTTAAGAGGGTGGCCTTCACGCAAGGCATCCAGACAGCAGAGGTGCAAGAGAAACACCATAAGCTCCTCAAATATCTGAGACCTCCGGCCTCCTCCAAAATAGCAATACCGCTTGATGAAGCGATCTTGGAGACCGCCACTACGATATGGCAGACCCCTGCGACTATTCCGCCTGTCCACAAGAGAGCGGATAAGAAATACTTCGTGCCGGCGAAGGGCATGGAGTTCCTGTTCAGCCACCCACAACCAAATTTCTTGGTGGTGGAGTCGTCTCAACAAAGATCAAAGACATCTCAATTCAGGACAGGGGGAACAGACAAAGATGCCAAGAAGCTAGAGCTGTTCGGCAGAAAGGTCTACTCCTCCTCCACTCCACTGTTGCGAATGGCAAATTACGCAGCGCATTTAGCGAACCATAATTTCGACAACTACACTAAGTTAACCTCCCTCATGGACTCGCTTCCAGAGGGCAAGAAACCGGTGCTCAAGGCCATCGTGCAAGAAGGCTACGCGGCCTCGAGGACGGGAGTTCAGATCGCCCTGGATGTTGCAGATACAGCAGCACGTTCCACAGCTACGGCAGTGGTGATGCGAAGGGAGTCCTGGCTCCAGACTTGGGGTGTACCGAGGGATCTGCAGGCAAAGATAGTCGATCTTCCCTTAGACTCACAGAAGCTGTTTGCTGAATCAACTGACTCGGTCCTTCATTCCAGTAAAGATTCAAGAGCCACACTTAGGACCCTGGGGATTTACACCCCTCCATACAGAGAGAAAAAGTACTACCCTCAACAAAGACGGTACCAGTACCAGCAACAGCGTCCCCAGTACCACAGGGGTTACGAGCAAGGGCGACATCAACAGCACCAGCAGTACAGAACTCCCAGGCGACGTTCACAACAGAGCCGTGCGTCCTCGGAGCAGGGCCAAAGGCCACAAGTTTGACACACAGATCCAGGGCTGCGCCATCACTACCATCGCACAAGGTCATCCGAAGCGGCTATTCCACCATCGCCTCCAACCATTCTATGACCAGTGGCAAAGGATCACCACAGACAAATGGGTGCTGGAGATCATAGCCACGGGGTACGCCATCCCCTTCCAGTGGCTCCCACCGCCATGACCTCCACCCAGGCCCCACCTCCAGGAGGCCTCCCACGTAGCGAGGCTCAAGCAGGAGGTAGACTATCTCATGCTCATAGGGGCAGTGGAAAGAGTGCCAGAGCAACTGCAAGGAAAAGGGTTCTACTTGAGGTACTTCCTCACGGAGAAAAAGACAGGAGGCTGGAGGCCCATCTTAGATCTTTGAGGCCTCAACCGGTACCTGCGCAAGCAACGCTTTCGGATGATCACAATCGCCTCCATCCTTACGGCACTGGACGATGGAGATTGGTTCGCAGCCCTCTATTTAGAAGATGCGTATTTTCACATAACTATCCATCCGGCTCACCGACGATTCCTCCGGTTCATGGTAGGCAAAGAACATTTTCAATACAAGGTCCTACTGTTCGGCCTCTCCTCGGCCCCCAGAGTCTTCACCAAGCCCTTGGCAGTGGTGTCAGCCTACCTGCACAGACAGGGGGTATTTATATTCCCATATCTGGACGACTGCCTACTCAAAGGGGCCTCGAAGGAGGAGGTACTATGCATGATACGCATCACAGCAGGCACGTTCTCTTCGCTCGGCCTGGTTATCAATCTGGCAAAATCAAAGATAGACCCCACACAGGACATAGAGTTCATAGGGGCACGCATAAATTCTATTACAGTGAGAGTATATCTACCAGAGACTCACTTTCGGGCCATCGGCTCCCTCGTGCAGGTCATCACCTTCAGCCCTACGGTGCCGGTCCTGACGTGCTTACAGCTGCTGGGCCACATGGCAGCGGCGACGTTCATAGTACAGAACGCCAGGTTACACATGCGCAGCATGCAGCACTGGCTGGCGAGCGTATACAAACCGGCAGCACACACCGTTCACATGGTGGTGTCGCCCACAGCAGAGGTGCGCAAATCCCTGCAATGGTGGGTAAACCCCAAGAACTTGCTAACAGGGGTACCCTTCCACCAACCAGAAATATTGGTTTTTCTTACTACAGATGCCTCCCTCATAGGGTGGGGAGCACACATGGGCGAAGAGGTGACTCAAGGGCTGTGGTCCTCCACGGAGCAGTCACTGCACATAAATATACTGGAGCTCAGAGCAGTGTTCAACGCCTGCAGACACTTTCGAGACCATATACAAGGCAAAGTAGTCGGGATCAGTACAGACAATACCTCCACCATGTTTTTTATAAACCGGCAAGGAGGAGCTCGGTCCCGTGCCTTATGTGCGGAAGCAGTCCGGTTATGGAACTGGTGCACCGCCAACAATATAATCTTGAAAGCCTCGTACTTACCAGGCGCTCACAATGTGAAGGCAGACCAGCTGAGCAGGCGTTTCGCACTCACGCATGAGTGGCAGATCCGTCCCGATCTGCTACGACCGATTTTCCACGCATGGAGTTTTCCCCAGATAGACCTGTTTGCCACTCAACACAACAAGAAGTGCCCACGATTCTGCTCCAGGGCAGGACTGGGATGGGGGTCCCTGGGGGATGCGTTCGCGATCTCGTGGAGGGGCCCCCTGCTTTACGCTTTTCCTCCCACAGCGCTGATCCACAAAGTGTTGCAGAAAGCCAGGAGGGAAGGAGCCCGAATGATCCTGATAGTGCCAACGTGGGATCGACAGCAGTGGTTCCTCCTACTCCTGCGCATGTCGGACCGTCCACCGATGCCTCTTCTGGTGGCGCCGGATCTGCTCACGCAAGCCCAGGGGTCCATAGTGCATCCGCACCCCCAAGGCCTGCGACTACAAGCGTGGTTAATCCATGGCTCAGCTCCCTAGAGAGCACATGCACGGAGGAAGTGTAGCAAGTCCTAGAAAGTAGCAGGAGGACTTCCACCAGGAAGACCTACAAGCAGAAATGGACTCGCTTCACGGCTTGGTGTTCTACCAAACAGCTGGCCCCCCTTTCGGTGCCTATACCTGTAATATTAGAGTATTTACTGGACCTCAAGAGAGGAGGACTCTCACTATCCTCGTTAAAGGTCCACCTTGCCGCCATTTCGGCATTCAGACACGAGGAAGAAGGGCACATGGTGTTCGCCCATCCCATGGTTACCAGGTTCCTCAAAGGGTTGGTAAACCTATATCCCCCTCGGAAACCGCTTCCACCTTCGTGGAACTTGGACCTGGTGCTTAACGTGCTAACGGGACCACCGTTCGAGCCCTTGGCCATGGTTTCCCTCCGCTTCCTTACGATAAAGAAGACCTTTCTTCTTGCAATTATGTCAGCTCGCAGGGTGAGCGAGCTTGCGGCAGTTATGGCAACGCCACCCTGCGCTGTTTTTTCCAAGGAGGCGGTAACCATACGGCTGCATCCAGCCTTTGTCCCCAAGGTTTCTTCTGAGTTTCAGATTAACGAACCTATTGTTTTTACCCTCGTTTTATCCAAAGCCTCATAACTCTAACAAAGAGGCGCGCCTACACCTCCTGGACGTGAGGAGGGCGCTAACCTTCTATGTAGAGAGGACCAAGTCCTTCCGGAAAACAGATAGACTCCTAGTTTCTCTCGCTCCGAAATCGAAAGGAGAAGGTCTCTCTTCGCAGAGAATCTCGAAGCACATCGTATCCTGCATAAAAATGTGCTATGAGCTCAAAAAGACTCCTTTACTGGCCACTCCTAGGGCTCATTCCACTAGGGCGGTGGCGGCATCAACAGCCTTTTTCAAGGGCGTTGCGCTAAAAGACATTTGCAGAGCGGCGACCTGGTCATCCTATGACACCTTCGCCAAACATTACGCCCTTCACAGGGTATTCCAAGAGGATACCCGTCTCTCGACAGCGGTCCTCTCAGGGACAAGCTGCACATAATCCGATTACCCACCTCCTATCTTGGGTTACTGCTGGGTAGTCACCTATTGTGGAGCACCCACGGGGACACTCGAAGAAGAAAGAGAAGTTACTCACCGTAGTAACGGTGGTTCTTCGAGATGTGTCCCCGTGGGTGCTCCACTACCCGCCCATCCTCCCCGCTTCGGATCTCTGTTTAGTGTTTTGCAGGAGCATCCGAGGCGGTTGGTCAAGGAACTGGCGGGGACCGGATCGCGCACGTGGCCAGGAGCGTGCAAGGGAGCGGCGCGCGCCAGCGCATGCGCGGTCCGGCAGAAACTGCTTGGAAGATCTGATCTGCGGCGCCAGGCGAGCCCGACACCTATTGTGGAGCACCCATGGGGACACATCTCGAAGAACCACCATTACTATGGTGAGTAACCTGTCTATCTGCAGCACCAGGGCGAGCCTGACGCCTAATGTGGAGCACCCATGGGGACACGTCTCGAAGAACCATCATTATTACACAAATGAGTAACTACTTTTTTGTCATGGTGGCTGACAGCATCAAAGTTTTTTTACTCAAAGAATTTCTTCTTGGATCATTACATGCATTTGCTGCTGCTTCAACCAAGCAAAAGTGCCACCTCCAGTGATCATAACTGTTCATTCAACTAGGGTGCAAACCTTCTCGCCAGCTTTCCTTGCCCAAGAGCCCATGCAAGACATATGTAGAGCAGCAACTTGGTTGTCCCATTACACACTTACCTAACAGGCCTGGGACAATGCTGGTTTCAGCAGACCAGTGCTGCAAGCTGTGTAGACTGTGTAAGCTCGCAGCCAACCTCCTGGGATACTGCTTGCAAATCATCTAGAATGGAATGGACATGAGCAAGCACTCAAAAAGTTTTACCTATCCTCACATAACTGATTTTCAAGATGTGTTGCCTGTGTCCATTCCATTACCTACCCTCTTACACCTCTCTTGTGCTGGGTCTACACTTGCCTGTAACTTCAAAGGGGGCATGGTAATCAGGGCGATGGGAGATTACTAATGAAATGCTGTGGTGAATATGCAGCACTTTATAAGGCTACTTTTTCTTCTGCATCGACAGTATGTTGATAAAAGTCAAACTTAGGAGTGCTGGCATGCATGTAGCTGCGGGCACTTTGACTCAACTTCAAAATATGTTGGCAGTTCTAAGTTTGAAGCTTCAAAGTTGCTGTGGGGCGGGGGGTGGGAATTAGCCTTATGAAGTGCTGTGTATTCACTGCAGTACCTGATTAGTAATCTCACATTGCCCTGATTAACATGCTCTCTTCAAAGTTGGGTGCAAGTGTAGACAAGCCCTTTGGTGTTCCCTCAAGAAGGAACTGAAAGGGCATACAGTTAGTCGTGCCTAATGTACCAACATGTGAGCATAGCACTCGGGTGCACTACAGCTGATCCTACAGGTACTGCTAATGCAAAAAATCTCCAGCTGCACACATGGATGCACATACACCTAGGGTAGAATGGATGTGAGCAACATATCTTGAAGAACAATTAGGAAAAAGTTCTTAAGTTTTTTTTTTTGTTTTTTTTTTTGGACAGGACCTGGTTTCAAAGATGCTTCATGTTGACCCGCATCAAAGATTGACTGCTGCCCAGGTTCTTAAACATCCTTGGATAGTTGACTGTGACCAGTTGCCTCAATATCAGCTAAACCGACAGGATGCTCCACATTTGGTGAAGGTAAATAAGTGTGTGTTCAGCTAGTTGATTACCTGGGAATAATTGTTAACAAAAACAGTTACCATGTCTTTTCTTAAAATTCTAATCACAAACTTTTATGATTGTTTCATAGTTCAGCAAACACAAGAGCATTAAGCTATGTGAACTTGTGATTTACCTAATGTATAGGACTTCAAGAGAATCCATCTGTGAGGACTATATCTTTTCTATTTGCAAAAAGTGCACTGTACTCTCCATGCTGTTTTACTTTTTGTATTGACAGATTAGAGGATAAAAGTTTATAAATAGTGATTTTTTTAGATGGCTGTTACCTAAATTTTGAACTTTTTTTAAGTTTACCTGAGACTATAAGGGTGCGTCTACACTTGCATTCCTCTTTGAAAGAGGCATGCAATGAGGTATAAACTTGTGTATTTGGCACCTCATTTGCATATTCTAATTTCAAAAGAGCTTCTTTCAAAAGAAGAAAGCCAGTGTAGATGCTGCTCTTTCAAAAGTAAACCCATCTTCGAAAGAATCCTTCTTTCCATTAAGTAAAGGGAAGAAGGATTCTTTTGAAGATGGGTTTACTTTCAAAAGAGCAGCATCTACACTGGCTTTCTTCTTTTGAAAGAGGCTCTTTTGAAATTAGAATATGCAAATTAGATGTCAAATATGCAACTATACCTCATTTGCATTTTCAGTTTATCTTATTTGCATGCCTCTTTCGAAAGAGGGATGCAAGTATAGACACACCCTAAGTGATCTAGATCTTTATTGTAGAAGAATTGTAGTTTTAACTGCTAGTATGATTTTTTTAGTAGAGGGATTGTAAGTGTAAAAAAAAATTGTGGGGGTAAAATGTATTTTTTCCCATACTTTAATTATAACAAATGAAATGGAAGTTATTGTAAGTTATTGAATGATGTATTGTATAAATATCATTGCTTGGTAATCTGAAATACAAACCATTTTGATACCACTGAATTTTTTAATCTTAACATGAATGTGAGAGATTGAAGATCCCCGTGCCTTCCCCCACAAATACACAAAGGCCTTATGTCCTGGTGAGCCTTTCAACCATGGAAGAGGGATGTTACGTCATAAAAGTTAACCAGCTGACCACTCTGCAATTTTGAGATGTAGCATGACTCCATTTTCAATATAAATGGCACCTACCTTTTTTTTTTTTAAAGTCACTTGCCTTATTTTAAGAGTTGTTTTTCCTGTGCTACAAAAAAAGAAAGATGTCACACTTCACGTAGCTCATTGTTTTCAACCTAAAGAAAACAGTTTTGATAGCAATATTACATGATGGGAAGATCTTTGTGATCTCTATAATATTGTAAAGTCACAGTGTGTTTTTCTTTTTGTTTTGTTCTACCTCTGCCTTCTAAACCTTTAGGGTGCCATGGCAGCCACATACTCAGCTTTGAACCGCAATCAGTCACCAGTTTTGGAACCAGTAGGCCGTTCTACTCTTGCTCAGCGGAGAGGTATAAAAAAAATTACCTCAACAGCCCTGTGAAGTGACCTCACCCAGATACTTGGTACCATGGTATAAGATAGCACAAATCATGATGACAAGTAGCACATATCTGACAGATACCTGCAAGCACACTCTGTCCTAGCTGGTACCCATAATGCTGCTGCTGCTGATCCTGTTGTTGCTATTGCTCTCATCTATTCTCCCTTAAACTATTGATGGCAAGTTACTGACCTTTCTGGAGCTTTGGATGGAGTGAAAAAGAGGAAACACAATGAAAATGAACTTGTTCACTGGTTGACTAAAGGAGAAGAATTTTGAATGCCAATTCTATCATAAAAATACACTGAAAAAAGCACTCTGCACCATATAGCATTATTTTTATAAAAAATATTTCTTGTCCCCTAAATATTCTTTGTTACACGTTGAGATGGACAGTTTATGTTAAGCACTTAGCTTAAACAATCTGTTTATATTAGCACTGTATACTTTGTGCCATCCAACATTTTGTATGATTTTGTAAACAGTTCATAAGCAGTACTTTTTTGTGCTGTTTTCTTTAATGTATACATGCCTTGGTTTATTTAGATTTTATTACTCATTTTGACAGTTAACTCTGGTTAAACAGATCACCTGGATTAATCAGTATTTTGGACCGCTCTGAAACAGGCTGACTGTTAAACAGCTATTGAATGTAATACTATGAATGTGTATTTTTCCTTGTCTGTGTCTTTTCTACATTTCTGTTTTTGAAGTTGCATGTCTGTTATGAAAACCAGAGGGATGTTGTAGTATTAAAATTTAAACGGTGGGTTTCTCACACATGTAATAGATAATGCCTCCATAAGAAAGTGTAACTTGATTCGTACTGCCCTTAACTTTTTTCCCCATTTTTATCTCCACAAATTACAGGACTCAGGAATCATCCCTAAATAACTTTCTCTTTCAAGATAGTTGCTTCTTTTTCTCATAAATCATTTAATATTTTCACTCTAAGAGCTGACGTACTTTGTTTAGCTAGCAGGTGCTGGCATTAGAGAGAGCAGGAATATCATGCTGATCACTAATGCAAAAAAATAATGTTCCTGATGTTTTATTTCTTAATACCTTGTGCCTTGGTGTTGGATCTCAATTTGGCAAGGATGGTGAAGATTTAGGCACTTTTCAAGGCAAGAGCCAGAACTTTTAGCAAGACCTTCAATATGTGTGCTCGGTCTCAGGGGCATGGTAATTCAAGGGAAATCAAGGATCTTGAATGTTGCTTTGTATTATTAAATATGTTGAACAGGAGGATTTTTATTGCTCTCAAAGTTGAATGCATGTCTTGAACATACTTGTTGTACTATCTTCACCCATCTCCTCCTTACCCAATATTCTACAGTTTGAGTGGTGGCTCTTTCATTTTGTTGAGGATCCTTAATGCGGAGGTGGGCAAAAGCTATCCTTTGGGATAGGCTAACACCATTGGTCCTGCAGCTGAATAGCTAGTCAATAATCTCCTCACCCTTCAGCATGTCTCTTTTCTGGTCCATTAGTAGCTATAATTCAGGATCAGCAAAAATTAAGAAACCGTGTCTCCTGAAACTGTTTTTAATTTCTTCTTTTCAAAATTTAACTCAGATCTAGCTGATAACTTAAAACCGTACTGCTGGAATAATTACACAGTCTTTCAAGTCACAAGGTGATCAGCAACTGAATTCAGAAAGGAATATCCCATATTTACTCAATAAATGGGAGCACTGTGGGATTTTCTGCCTTCCTGTGAAACAACTGGTAATGTCAGTATAACAGATGCAGAGGACTTATCTGATGATTTCTGTGTTCTTAATGTTCTCAATTTTGTGGTTGCTTCATTTGTTTTGCCTCTTTTCCCTCAGACTCAACCTATAGCTCTGAAACTACATAACCAGCATGCATCATGTACATTTCATTGTGGATTTCAAATACTCTCTTTATCATCAGATCAGATAGTGTCAAAGTAACCTCAATCCATCAGTTTCCCTGTACCTTCCTTGCCTTACATGGGTTTTATCTCTATCTTGTGAGAAGTATCTGTGTGCCTAATCCACCAGAGTTATGGCAATATCAAGACAAATGACTGGCAGAAATCACTTAGTCTTTTGCACTGCATGTACATACTGACTAATTTCTGAGGTTAGGTATTGTATGGCAGTCTCTGTCTGAGCTAGATGTAGTCCTCTTCCTGTTTGTCTGAAAGTGGGATGAAAGCATGTAAGTGGAAGTACAAACCAGGTGGTTTTCAGGTAACAGATGTGTAATTATTTTTTTAACTCTACAAAGTCACCTTTTGTTTCCTAGTGCTTGTACTCAATATATCCCAGCAGAGACTATTAGAAAATGTGAATGTTATCAGTATGTTGCCTTTCACACAGATGCCTCTCCAGCATCTTACTGTGTATATGCACAAACAAACAAACCATAATAGGCATTTAAATTTTTCAAAGACGCATTTCTTAAGTTTGATCTAAAATAAACTTATAAAGTGTGCTGTTAGATGATTTGTATAAAATGACCTGATTAACACCATAAATACTAGTCAAGGCAAAATGATCGTATTACAATGCATCCTAAACTAGTCAAATTAAAGTATAGCTCTAATCTAGCTTTAAATCCTGGTTTTGGAAGTAGCGTTTCTGTTGAGAAAATAGTTTGTACAGGCAAAATAACCTCATTTTATGCATGTCTCTTTCAGGGATCCATACACACATCATTTTTCTGTCCATTTATATTTGACAGTTACATAGAAACTAAGGATGGGAAATTTAACATACTGCTGCTTAGATGCAGCCACAATTCCATACCACGCAAATTTGAAGGGTTTATGACCCACTGTATATTTTCACTGCTGTCCCTTTTGTTTGCTAACCATAGCAAGTGATGCTAGAATACAAATTCATGGAAGAGGAAAAATGCAAAAAGTGCAGATACAGGTGAACAGCTGATTTTTCAAAGAAAAAATGCCAGTTGCCTAGAGTAGGGAAGAAGAGGGAGGGAGTAGCTACACTACTCAGTGTATAGAAGTATATTAACAAAGGTGAAGATCTTCATTCATAATCACTATTAGTACTGAACAAAACTTGTATTGAATTTTTCAAATGAAGTATTTAAAACTTATTTTTAAGAGAAAAAAGTCTAAGGAAATAGAATTTTTTGTTTTGTTTTTGTTTGCTTTGTTCTTTGTAAATGTAGTATACCAACTATAAAGCTCTGCTTTTCTATTATTGGAAAGAGGCTTCTGGATATGTCATTTCTCGGTAAGCATCAATGGTTAATGAATGAGTTTTCACTCATTAAAAATAATGTAAATGATTAGCTTTATCTTGATACTCTTGACCTAATCAAAGGGAAGGTGTACTCATAAGGGATGTAATTATTTTGCAATCTAGTGGGGGTGGGGGGAATATACTTAAAACAATTTTTAAAAAAGGATGAGATCACAGAAAATATTTTTCTACAATTCTGTACAATCATACTTTATACTAGTTTCCTCTGCATTGCATGTAAGTGAGTCTAAGGTATTGCAACAGGAATTCAACTGTATTGTACCTTTGGCAGACAATTAAAATAGCATCTTTGAGATGCTTGGCACTGCTGTCATAGAATTGAAATGCTAGTTAAAAAGGTTAAATAGTACCGAATACTTTAAGTGATTGTTTTATTCAGAGTATGATCTAGGAAACTTTCTAATCATACTATTAATGTGTAATCTAAACTGTTCCAGATGTAACAATGAACAGTCCTGGCAAGATATCGTTGCTTGCCTGTCTGTCAAATGGCAGGTTTTGTAGTCTTTAAAGGAAAATGAAATTTATACAATGAATAAATTTTCAAACATATGAAAATAAGTGTCTGACTGAATTTGATTTTTTTCTGATATTCATGCTTTTAAAAAAAAAAGACTGCAGTGTGGTTCCTAGCTCACATTTAATTAACTTTTTTCCATATAAAATATGCATACCTTGTCAGAAATGACAAAGTTAATTTAAGCTAAAAAAACAGTTTTTTTCTCAGCTTAATAAGCAGGTGTTCTTTTATCAGAAAGACATTTATGCCACTACTTTGCATATTTAATCATCTTATCCTTTGAGGATAGTCAACAGAGAACTGAAGAAAAAATAGACCTTGTACAAGAAGGTCCCAGTCACATTAAACACCATCAAAACTGTACATATTTGTAAGGTGTCCAGACCAAAAGATGACACGAATATTAAAATTTGGTATCGCCTAGTCTACAAGTCTGCAGCTTCTTGCATGCGGACAAACTGCTGCATATGTATAAAGCACCACCGAAGTCACTGAGGCTCTGTACAGTATAGATGTTTTCCATCTGTACACAAGAAGCTGAAGGATAGAGTTTCATAAATGGTAGATTCCAAAGGGCAGGGGCTATGTTTTCATCTACTATAAAGTGCCATGCATATGCTTGGTGCTAACTAAAGTCTCTTTTGCTCCAGCCATTGAAATCCGATACATATTTGATACGAAAATATCAATCTTATTTGTGGTGAGCGTCTTGAAATTCAGAAAGGGACATAGAAGCTTTGAAAATTATACAAATTCATGAAAAACAGGAAATGTTCCGTTGATCCAGACAAAATCATAAAGTCATTGTGAACTCAGGTTACAATTCTGAAATTATATGTATCTCTTCAAGCATCAAATGTCTGTATATTATTTTAGGTAAAATTGTAGAATGGCATTTATGATGGGTGATACATCTCTGATCAAATGTTTATTTCTCTATGGTTTTGTTAAATTCACTGAGAAGCTGACGGGTTAAATGTCTTTTCTCAAGCTGCCAGAATCAACAAGAATACAGTTTGCCTTTGCAGCAGCCAGGAAAAAAAATGAGTGTGCAGGGGGATATTACATGAAAAATTTTAAAGTGGCAGTTCCTTAAAAGTACTCTTTAGTGCATATGAACCCAGTCTACACCTAACATGAAAAATTCAAACTGAATATTTATTCTATCTTCCGTTTTATTTGTATCATGCTTTAAAGATATATTAAAAACTTAACATTTCTGACAAAAACAAAATTCTGTCAATCTTAACTAAGTCATCGATCCCCGTGCTGTATAAAGCTGGTCTCAATATTAAACAAATAGTACAGGCTACTGGAAATGGGCATTAGGTAATCCTGGTGATTTACAATCAAACTGTAAACCATTATAAAATCTCAGATACCCATGTGCAGCAGCACTAAATGGATTTCTATAATTTGTGTACATTACCTCATCACTCAGCTCCATTACAGTATTATTTTGGAACACAACAGGTGATTTCTATTACAATATGTAATTAAGGAAAAAAAAGCAGTTAAAGATAACCATTCACCCTGATCATCCACATTGCTAAGTTCTTGAATGTAACCATGAAGTTTCAATATTTTAATGTAATTCTTTAAGTAGTTAGGTACTTTAGATTTTAGGGATGGCTTTTTCCCAACAAAGAAGAAAGAGACATAAAAAGATAATCCTAAAAGTATTTTGTCAAAGATCCAACCCATTCCCTGGGCAACTTATAAATACCAAGAAATAGAGGAAGCAGGACAGGCAGAGAATACAGGTGAAGTCCTGTTTGTTAGATTTTTTTCTTCTGTGGGAAGAGTCCTGGCTTTAACACCAAAGCTGTGTCAAACTGAAAAGTAAGGGCATCCGAAACAATACTCAAAGGTTCTTCAATGAAAAGGAGTTATTTGACTTTGGGGAAGCAATTTTCTTAATCCTCGATTAGATATTTATTTTGTTGGCATTTATCACAATGATTTGTACCCAGCACGAACAAATAAGGTCTTTGTATTTAGCATGTCATAAATGTTTCATGAGACGCTTTTAAACCAATATCCAAGGAACAGAAAGGACTCAGACTAAAAAAACCTGAATTCTCACTTGAAGATCTCTACCACCCTGGCAGCATAAACGTACCTTTCCCTGATGGTTTAATCGCCAATAGACAAGATGATCTACTAGGTGAATGGAATGTAATTAAGCACAAATCCTTCAAAGATAATCTTATATGTAATTTGCCTCAGAAATCAAAGAGATTATGCATTTTAAAAGGTTACCTGTACATAATTCTTGGCAGAATCAGGGATTTATATTTTAAGCAGTAGTTCCAGTGATATTAGCCTGACATGAAAAATTTGAGAGAGAGGTTTAATAGCTAATGTTGCAGTTTTATGTGCAATAAAAATGTCATCCCTGCTTTCAGGCAGAAAAGTCCCTCCTCCCTACATAAGGATATCCTCCTGTGACCCATCTTCCTAAATTCAGTACCATATTGTAAGTGCTAACTGGGAAAGGGAAAGCCAGGGTTTAGAAGTGACTGCTAGAAGATCAGAGATTTTTTTATTGCGTGACTGAGCTGGATCTGCTGTCCTTTCCATATGCTATCCAGGGCCCCTCCATTTTAGCACTGCCTACTGTACCTCACACTCACTTGAAATACAAATTTTGGTTAGTTGGATGGCCCTGGGCCCAGACATTTAAAAATTGCCAAGCTCGGCCTACCACACTTGAGGGTTTTCCTGGATACAATGATTTTGGGCCACCCCGCTCTAGCTGGGTGCATTACTGAAACAGTAGCAGGGTTGTGGGATTTCCCCCCCCACCCCCACAGCTTGAGCCGTAACCTCTCCAGGCAGAGAAGGACAGCGGAGCTGCGACTTCTCCGCCACGCCCCCTCCCTCTCGCCAGCCTGCGCCCCCTACACTGCGCTCTCCGGAAGAACTGGGCCTGCGGCTCCAAGTCAGGCTGCAGCCGGCGCCATAGTAACACACTCAGGCGCGGCCGCTTGCTTGTGCTCGCCTCCTGGGCGGTAACCCTCGTAGGTGCTCCGGCCGCCCGCCCCGACGCTGGGCCCGTGTCAGACTCTCCCAGCCCACCGGGGTATTAGGAAGAACAACACCGAGGGCGCCTCGCATAAGAAACCCTTGAGCGCCGCTAGACTCCTTCGAGTCCTGCCCACAGCGCATGTGCAGCCGGCACTGGGGCGGGGCTTTGAGCAGAGCAAGTAACAGGCCGCGGCGGCCGCCGGCCACCAGGGGGCGCTGGAGCGGTAGCCGGAACGAACGCAGCAGAGCGCCGTCTCGTCGCCTGTCGCCGCCTGTCGCGCAACTCTTCAATCCCAACGGCTGCCACGAGACTCACCTCCCGCTGGAACCTCTGCCCGACCGGGAGCCGCGCGCGCACCCCCTCCCCCACCCGCAGTGAGGAGCGGCCGGCGCCATGCCCAAGAATAAAGGTGAGGCCTCCTCGCTTGCGCGGGCCTGGGGCCGCCGCGTCTCTTCCCTCGGCTCGGCCCGGCCCCTGCCCTGCGGGTGGCGTCAGCCGCGTCTGGGCCGGAGCGGCCCGTGTCCGGGGTCCGGCTGTCTCGCTTCGCACAGCGGGCCCGGGTGGGGAGCGCTGCTCCGGTGGTAGGAACGTGGCTGGGGGTCCCGTCGCCGCCTCACGTGGGGAGGCTGGGCCGGGCCTGGCCGCCGGGTGCGTGTCCCCGTGTTAGCCAGTCCCGCCCGGGACAGCCGGACGCCAACCCGTCCCCCACTCCCGCACGCCACTCTCAGTCTCTCCTCCCGCGTGCAAAGGCGCCTGGCCGGGCCGGGGTTCACGGCGCCGCGGAGTACGAGCCCGGGGTCCGCCCTCTCTCTCTCCGCTCTCCTCGGGCGCGCGGCCTGGATGCGTGCGGGCTTCGCAGCAAGTGACTGGGGCTCCAAATGAGCCGTGGCGCCGGGGGTAGGCAGCAGCCTGAGCCGTGACGGGAAAGAGACTCGTGTGCAGACAGAAACAGCTTTGGGCTCCGAGGTTAGTTTGGTTTCCCCCTCCCCGGGGTGGCAGAACTCGCGCGGCGTGTGACTGTGGTGTGCTGTGCCCAGGTGTGTCTGCTTACGGTACCTACAGCTCTGCCCAGGGGTCTGAACAGGTGTTTCCTTAAGCTGAGGAACCTAAGGGAGTGATGATCACATGTGACCGCCTCCCGGTGTTTTTTCCTGTGTTGTCATGAAAGGCAGAAAGGAAGCAGCTTTTTGTTGCAGGGTTTACAAAAGCTGTGACCTGTTGTTGTTGACTTTTCAGCCAGAAGACTAATCTGATTGCTAGAAGCTTGTTGAAATGTTGCTGCTTTAAATTAAAAGTGTAAACTTGAAAACTGCATTTTTTTCTGGGTACTTGTTAATGCTCCAAAGAAATCTCCTAAAAGTATTTTTCTTTGTTTTTTCAATTTAACATGTTAATGTTTATCTTGCCTGTCATCACTGTTATGTTTTTGTTGATAATAGGTTATGGTCCCTGGCTTGTTAATTTGCATAATGGTATCACTCCCTGATTTGAAGTGGGGTGCTCCTATAGATGCTTCCCCCCATCCTGACAAAAATGTGTTTACCAGTAGTAGCAGCACCACAACTGAAACGATTCACTGCAGAGCCCCTTTGTAGTCTATTTTTCCTGAGCAGTCATGAAGGTTGATTAAGGTCCACCATATGCAATCATTTGTTGGTTTGGGATCAACAGCAGTAAATACTCTTTTGAAGTTTGCTGTTACCTAAATTTCAAAATGAGTTTAAGTAGTCAATATTTACTACTCTGTAATCTTTTAATTGGTCCCTTATTTGACAATGGTAAAATAAGAACAAAGTTGGGTAACATGATAGTAAATACTGCTGAAATTGGTCTAAATAAACACCGAACAGCCCAAAAGTTAAGTGAAATAACAAAATGGTTTTAGCATACCTTCACTGATGTGAGATTGAGTGGTGGTGCTGCAGGTAGTGATTCAGTTTCTCTTACGTTTTCTGTGGAGTGTGGTTGAAGAATTTATATGTACATGAATTTCTTCTGTGCCTGTCCTCTGGTGGTATTTTTTCCTTGTATCTTGGCCCTGCCACTTCATCTTAGAATTAGGAAGGGTTAGAAAAAAAGAGACTATCAAATTGCTGCTGAAGAGAATAAGTTTTTAATTCTTGTCTGTAGCTTATGCTGGAGGTTTAAGATCCCAAAGGAATACCTCTTTTCTCATCACATTTATCATGATATGTCTTTTGTGGTTTTGACTTTAGGCAACATCTTTCTTCTTGCGAAAGAAACTAGAAATCATCATGGTGTGGTGCTCTAACAAACACTATCAGTTTTAGTATAGGCCTGGATACAGTGCTTTAAAGCTCCAGTAGTGAAAAAAGATCCACAGGTCAACTAAATTATTGCTATTTATTGCTTTCCAATACATATCTTTTATGTAGGTTCCTAAATTTCACTTTCTTATTTATTTTATTTTCAATTTAGGTAAGGGAGGTAAAAATAGGCGACGAGGTAAGAATGAGAATGAATCTGAGAAGAGAGAGTTGGTGTTCAAGGAGGATGGACAAGGTAAGATTTTGAATTGTAATTATTACTACAGGTCAGTACTCTCTAGTCTGGCAACATCCAGAATCTGGTGTGATTTTAGTTAGTTTAATGACCACTTATCATGGGTGTGTGCAAGTTTCTCATAAAGTTTGTTTACAGCCATATGTCCTGGCTCTCAATGTTCTCTGCTGTTATTTAGCAACGGTTTTTCCCTAAATGACTTCCAAGAGTGCAGTAAGCAGTGAAAGTGTTGGTAATGCTGCTAGACAGTATTAACTTCCCATGGTTTGGAAAATTTTCTTGTTCAGCACAGGTCACGTCCTGAGGGTGCTGGACTAGAAAGTTTAAACCTATGTGTTTTTATGTGGCAGCTACTATCCTTTACAGTTTTTTACATAAGGGGTAATTGAAAAATACAAAATAATTTGGTATGGTGGAATGAAACATACTCCATGTTGGGACTATATTTTGCTAAAGGCAAATTGAATGTGCCCGAAAATATTAATAAATGAGAATGAAGTGGATATATCGTTTAAGCAATAAATTCAGTTTTGTCTCTCCTGCAGTTTGTACAGCTGTATGCTAAGAAGGTTACTTTAGCTCTTGTGTGTAAATTATTCCAAATTTCTTTCTTGAACTCATCGTAGGCTACATTTATGCTATGAGAGAAATTTGAATTTAAGGCAGTTAGCTCAGTACTACCACGTGCCTGTCTTCACTGTAAATACCATTAGCTCAACTTAGAGAGCGCTAATATCGATATGATATTGATGGTACCTTCTGGGTGTAGCATCAAGCTCAAATTCAGAAGTTCAATTAAAGGCCAGTGTGGAAGCACCCCATCTTAAAATCAAATTTATTAGCCTCCAGTGGTGACACACACGTAACTCACAATGCCCCTCAGTGCTCTCCTCTGGCCACTGCTCTCCAGGTGCATAGGAATAAGGTAACTGGAAGACCATGAATTTCAAATCAGGACCAGGAAACCTGCAGCTGTGGGGTCATGTTTGTATGATAGCCTGAGAAAAGTCTGTCTTTGCTGTTAGTGCTGTGAGCACATCTACCCATTACAGATAGCCCCAGCATGGAGTTCATGGTTCTGTCTCTACACTTGTTTTTTTCTGTGCTGCCTGGTGCCACCCACTGCCCCACCACACTGTGTGGCAACAAGGCTGTTTTGGAGGTCATGCTTGCATAAGAGGCCAAGAAACTTCTTTTTAGCTGTTTACATTTGTGCGCCCACCCCCCAGGTGCCACACAGTCAGGGTCCTTCCTGCGCTCAGCCGCATCACGTTGGTAGCCTCTGAACCAGTAAAAGGACATGCCTGCTGTTCAGGGCTGACCATGCTGCCAAGCAGTACCATGTCCTGGATTGCACAAGGTTAGGGCTGTAAGCGTGCGAAATAATTTTGGGTTGGGGGTTGCAGCTGCCGGCGGCTAAGATTTTCAGTGGCTTGCTGCTGCATGGGGAGACTACTTCAACTGGTCCCCCCACCAAAAATATTTCTGGAGCCTTTCTGCCGCCTGGCGGTGTCTCCCCCTGGCGGCTAAGGTACTTGGGGGGGGGGGGACTACTTGAACTGCCCCCCCGACCCTAACTATACATTTGGAGCCTTTCTGCTGCATGGGGAGACTACTTCAGATGGCCCCCTCACCAGACATTTTTTCAGGACCTTTATCCCACTGGTGGGAAGTCTTCCCCAGCGGCTAAGATTTTCAGTGGCTTGTTGAAGCAGCAAGCCACCAAAAGCTCCCTGCAGCAACTGCCCCCTCCAACCCACTGGAAACACCCACCCCCCACACCCCAACAAGGACCATGGGGACTTGCTGCTGCTGGGGGAAAGCCTACCCCAGTGCCTAAGATATTTGGGGGCGTGCTGCCATGGGGCTGGGGAGGAGGTTTCCCAGCTAAGATTTTCAGGGGTGGGGGACCCTTTCAACCGGCTTTGCAGCCACAAATCACAGGCTTCCCCCCCCAAAAATATTTTGGGGGGCTTGCTGCTCATTTCAGACACCTGCTGCTTTTTGCAAAAATCTTTGGGTTTTTTGGGTTTTTTTGGGTTTTTTTCATTTATAAAATCTTTTTTTCTAACCTTTTTCAATCCTCTTTTGTCATACTTTGACCCCCAAAAACATGAAGAACAGTGGGTGGAGGGTCAGTTGAGGTTCAGTGTATGAGATTTCATTGCCATTCCCTGTTTTGGCAATTCTGTATAGTGAGGAGGCAAGACAAAAATCTTTTCCCCTAGCCTTGTTTATCCTCTTTCTTCTACCTTTGCACCCCTTCATGCAGCGAAGAGTGGGTGGAGGGCCAGTTGAGGATACAGACTGCGCACAGAAGCTGAATTGAGAACCCAAATACCTTCCACTCAGCAACTCTTTTTCAAAAAACTTTACTGTCAACTCTTTCTTCAAGCTTTTCATTGTCCCTGTGTTATTTTTAGGGATTGGATGCAATCACGGGAGTGGGGACAGTCAGTGAGTGGATGGCCAGTTGAGAAGAGACATGCTTGCTGATTTTATGAAATCATTGATAATTCAGTTGCAGTAGAAAGCGATACCTGTTAACTTTGCCATCTTTGTTGATGCCCTACTTTTTCTTCTTTCTGATTGGAAAAATGGACATTTGTTTAACATGGGAGGAGAATGAGGACAATGCAATGTGGGAAGATACCCAGAATGCTATTGGGATGAGGAAAGTGTGGGATATGGTCCCACAGTGCACTACAGCAACAGTCAATGTTTGCTAATTGAGTGTGGCAGTGATAAGTTGACTTTGTGAGGAGCACTCGGGGAGGTGAGGTTAGTCAAAATCGAATTTATAAATTCCAGAGTTACAAAATCAATATTAATACATTTGATTTTTATCTCAGTGTAGACATAGCCAGAGGCTTTCTCAGTGTCATCACTGTGCTATAGGAAGCAACGTTCAACTACCCTCTGCCAGAAGCATTGTGATGAATGACTGGTAGGGAAACCCATAAGATCATGAATGGGGAGAGAAGGAGCATAATGAATTTTAAAATAGAATGAGTGTATCAGAGTCTTGACCTAGCATTCAGATAAGTAGTTCACTTGGTAACCAAAAGAAATCCAGAGTTTGCTTATAATTTCTTCATTGGCTAAAACACACAAGTTGACCCAGACTCTTGCCGTTCTCTTGCCATGCACCTCCTTTTTGGCTTGCAACACTAATAGTCTTCTCATTTGCATCACACTGTGTGGTAGTCATATGAAGAAGAATGAACTGTTTTATTTTATGCACCTATCAATATATCAGCCACATATAAAAAGGAAAGTAAGTCTCCCTGGGAAAATCTCCCCTATTCCAAAACAAACTCCATCCATCCAGTTGAATACAGCTCTTAAGTAATGACATCTCATAGGGTTAATTATCAGAAGTCTGTCTAGCCCACGTTAAGGAAATATTTAGTGTACTAAAGCATGGCTAGAGTACAAATTTCAGGAGTGGATTTTACTTGGGAATGTAGGTGTCTAGGTTATTGGGAATGGGGTGGGTTATGCTGTTTGCAACACACAGTAGCCCACAGAGATAATCATCTATATGCAAAATGATGCAGTTTGATATTTTTTCAGCCTGTGTTCTGCTCCATTGTCCCAGTAATTCTTTTTAGCTTTAAGGGGCAAGGGAATGAATCTGACAAGATGGGTTTATTTACTGGTGGGTGGGAAACTTAAAAAAATGCTAGTGGACCATAGTAAATGATGTTATTTTTCATGCTGCTGTTTGTGTAAACTATGAGCAACAGCAGACATAGGTCCATGCAGGAGAAGAGAACCCAACTGCAGATTAAGGGAAGGAGTAAAGTAGTAGCAACCAGTTTTTAAGCATTGTCTGAGAGGCTGGAGTTGTAGTAAAGAACTAAAGGATCTTCCTGGCCTGACCTTCCCATGGGGAAAGGAGCTATCACAAGATCCTTCTCCCCATCTCTGCTTGCTGGAAGGGAGGGGCTTTGGATTTCTCACATGAAGGCTAATACATATTAAAAAGAGCTTTTCAGTGTGATCTAGGGCTAGCTTCCTTTTAAGGACCCCCTGAAGATAGGATTCAGAATAATCCAAAAAAGGGGAGAAAATAAAGGTGTGCTTTCTTGTCCCCCAGCACTCTGCTTCTCTTTTGTTCTCTGTCTGTAGAGGTGGAGTGGGATGGTGATGGATTCACTAACTGTTTTCATTTATAAACTGATCACATTTAATCTGGAAGTCAGAAATAATAAATACAGGCATTTATATATCATTTAAAAATATTCTGAAAAAATTAACCATGTATAAGTATAAGAGGGGTACAATATAAAATACTTTATGTAGTCACTTTAAATACAAACAGTAATTAAGACTTTTAACAACTTAGTTTATAGCTAATTTCAGGAGATATCAATTCAGAAGTGCATTTTTTCCAACAATAAAACGTTTACATTTATCGTATCCATAAAGTTGCAATGATGAAAACAAAACGGGGAAAAAAAACTGTGCAACATCTTGATTTTTTTAAGTATGGCTACGTGCTGAAAATAATGTTCTATATGAATGGCATTGGTCTGACCACACTATCAAGATAAAGGTTGCCTACAAAAAATTGACATCACAGGAAGGGAGTTTTGAAAAGGCATCTGAAAGTGGAAAATAAGGCCGCTATGTGGAACGCTTCCCAAGCATGAGTAGCCGCAGAGGATAAAGCATTTAGTTGCTTCTTTGAAAGTTCAACAAGTGGCGATAAAGGCTAACGTAATGGTCCAACCATAAGTGAGCATCAATAGCCTAATAATGAATCAGACGCATTAAGTAGAGTGGGGACTGACTATGAGGAGCCTTGAGAGTGAATACAAGCTACTCTTGCGTTTGTCAAGACCAAAGAAAGATATTGCAGTACTCAAGACCTTGTCAATGCTGCCTGGTTTATAGTGCCTTTCGCTGAATCTGAGGGGTCTTTAGCATCACACCCATCTTTCCATCATCAGTGGAAGTGGGGCTGTATTAGAAGGCTTGGGACCTCCTTAGTGTCACGAATTTATTCAGTATTGCAGCTGTTTGTATCACCTGTGTTATGAGGGTAGCAGTTATTGCTCTCTGCTTGGGCACTATCAATCATCTTGGTACTGCTGCTGTCTTTGGGGTCAACACTGCTTCTGGCACTGGCAATAATAGAGGCATACTTGGGACTGTGAATAAAGTTTCCAGTGTCTACACCAGTTCCCTTTTTCTTATGGACAGTGAATGAGTCAGACCAATTTCTCCTACCCTCAAGACTGGCACCACCTTTATCACATAAAGCCCAGGACTCCTTGGCATTCAGTCAGAATCTTCTTCCCCTGACTATCCGTTGCCTGACCCACATTCAGGGGGCTGTTCCATCAGCACTGGCTACCAGAATTGGCACTCATCTTGCAGTTGGAATGGGGGACCACCAGCTGAATCCTACTGTCCCTAGTGCCCTACCCGTAACCAGGAGCCTCCGTAGAATCCCTGCAATGAGTCTGGGTCACAGCCGCCCCACTCCTCATCTCGTTCTAAAGCAGGATTACTAGGCAGGACTCTGGCAGTAATCACCAGTCAGCTGCAGAATTGTGCACCAAAAAATTAAAAATTCTGCATAGTTTGTCAAAATAGCGCAGTAGGATTGTGCTTTAATTACTTTGGTAATTCATTTAAACTACAGTGCAATAGGTGGAGAATGGACATGGGGAGTGTTGGAGGAAATACCCAAATCCTCCCTAATAGCAATATAGCTACTGTTAACCCCTTTACTTCTAGTTATTAGTCAACAAATATATGCATCCATCTGTTTAGTATAATATCATACACAACTGAAGAGCAAGTGAGGGCTGAGGTCTCAGGTCTCAAATTCACAATACATATTGGCTACTGACCATCTCAGAAAAATCAGTTAGCAAACACTTCATAGAGCACATATTGATAGGAAATTTTTTTCAGTCCAAAAATTTAGACCAGCTCTAATCAGTGAGACGCGATAAGCATATATAAGGCCACACTGTCTTTTGCAGTAATACCCCTTTATGCCACTCTGGCAATGTAAAGGATCATTCACATTTTTATGTCTGTTTTATATTTCTGAAGGAATTCACTCAGAACAATGGGAGCAATTCACTAAGCGTGCAGGCTACTACGTTCTGCTCTGAGGGGGCAGAGCCTGCTCCAGAGTCCTGCCTCCCCATGCTGAACATACCACAATAATAAGCAAGAGGAACAAAGTATCTCTCTCACATATTCACAACTCTGCAGCCCTTCCTTTGCTCCTTCCACCAATCTAGCGGTTATTTGTCTCTGACTGTTTTGGGTGTGCAGATCAAACTACCTGCACTTCTGGAGAGGGGTGCATGACTGCTCTTGTAGCCTCCCTGTCTGAAGTCATTTTCTGCAGGGAGACAAAGAAATCTGCACTGGGCATGAATTCTGTGCATTGCAGTGACACAAATTTCCCCACTTTCTTCTCGCAGAGCCTTCCGAGTGTGCACCTGGGGATAAGGATTGCCTTTTTGTTCTATTTATACAGTGCCTTGCACAGGTGCATGACTAGGGTTACTCTTGGTTCAACTGTAAAAGGAATACTTTATTTTTTGTAAAATTTCATGTTGGCTATTTAAAATTATCATTACATAATTCAGCAACATTTTGGTTCATCTTTTCCAGAGTATGCTCAGGTGATCAAGATGTTAGGCAATGGAAGACTGGAGGCATTATGTTTTGATGGTGTGAAGAGGTTATGTCATATCAGAGGGAAGCTGAGAAAAAAGGTAAGTTTAACCTTCATGGAAAATCAATGAATGCCTTTTGTGGTTGGTGTGTAATCTTCTGTAAATTGACATGGTTATATATACACTTGAAAATTAAGGGGCACTTATAAAAATGCTTAATTATGTTACTAGCAACTTCTGATTAAAATTGAAAGAATTTTAAAACTCACATTTAGTTTTGTTCGGATTGTTAGCTATTTAGGCAATGAAGAAAGTTTTAAGGCTAGCTCTTAGTCACATTGACTTTCAGGTTCTTGGGGCATGCAGATGTTTCATGGGAAGCTTTTGCTTACTTGAAAACCTAAGTTGTTGTTGTTGTTTTTTAATAGGCCTATTTTTGTTGGATTTAGGTTTTATAAAACCTTATACAAACTAAATTTTTGATTTAGTTTGATTACTGAGTTACACTCATCTGGTGGATGGTATGACATGACTAATTAAAATTGAGGCTAGCTTACTGTGTTTAACAGTTCTAAAGTCTGAATGCTTATTTGAATAGTCTTGCAAATTGAACTTCAGGGGGTTGTAATTTCCTATCATACGGTCCCCCAGAAATCATATGTGCAACAGAATAGGGTGGTGGTGTCCAAGAGCAATTTAATGGATTGCCACAGCCATACCCTCTCCCCAGCCAGGCAGCAGTTTGAGTACCAGCATTGAGCTCATAGACAACAAGTTTGAGTACTAGCTTCTTGCAAATGGTGTTGTACACATTAGTTGTTTTTTGTTTATATTCTGGAGCTGTTCCATCTGGAAGGTTTGTCTTGAAAGTGAAACATGGTTTAAATTGATAATTGCAAATAGTCTAAAACCACGTGCATATTCAGATTTTACTTGAGAAATATTGTCAAGGAAAATAGCTTTAACTAGCAGGAAGATAATCAACTCTATTAAGCATAAGCATTAGAGTGATAGAATCAAGTTCCTTGCTCGTTTCCTAAACAATGGAACCGAGTCTGATCAATGAGTAGAAAGTAGCTGCTAATAAAAGTCAATGTGGTCAAGGAGGTGCTGAATTTCAGGAAATGCACCCATAATTGAGAGACCCTCTTCTAAAGACTGGCATATAGTCAAAGTTGACTAGTGGGAAGGCAGGATGTTGTCATCAGTCAAAACACTATTTTAGCTGTATCATGAAAAAATAAATGGGGAAAAAAAAACCCTCTCAATTTGCTACCCTAACTGTTTTGACGTACACAAATCAAAAGTTGTCATGCATCATTTTCACCACCTCAAAATGCTGCTGTGTTGGTGGAGGGTCACAAGATTATTGTATGGGGTTTGTAATCTTGTTACCCTTGCTTCTGCTCAGCTGCTGGCAGCTGCATTACCTTTAGAGCAGATCAGCTGGAGAGTGACAGCTGCTAGCCAGAAATAGAGCTCTGAGAGTGCAAAACTACCACCAGCAGTAGCGCAGCAGAAGTAAGGGTGACACGGTATGGCATTGCCATCCTTACTTCAGTGCTGTTGACTGTGGAGCTGGGCCCTTATTAAGCAGCTGCCAGTCTGGCCACCCAGCTCTGAAAGCAGCTGTACAGAAGTAAGGACAAATGTGGGTGTGGAATTACCACACTTGCTGCTGACAGGGTGCTGCCTTTGGAGCTGGGCACTCAGCCAACATTACAACCACTGCTCTCCACTTGCCCAGCACTGAAGGCAGCACAGAAATAAGGATTGCAATACTGTGACTGTCGTAAAATAACTTTGTGACCCCCTGTGCAACTCCCTTCTGGGTCTGGACCCCCAATTTGAGAAACGCTGGGCTCACCCACAAAATCTGTATAGTTTGGGTTAAAAGCACACACAAGGACAGATTGCATGAGAAAACACCAGATTTTATGGTCCATGACACATTTTGCATAGCTGTGAATTTGGTGAGGCTCTACTAATAACTGTCAACCCAGGTGGTGCTTGGGATTAAACTGGAGCAAGCAGGGGTGGTAGTGTCATCTGAGTCCCTCTGTCTGACCTGTTCCAGTTAAGACACCTCTCAGGTTCAAAATTTTGGAGGCTTGGGTCCCCAGAAAATAGTGGGGTTGGCATCTTTGATGAAGCTCACTTTAGTGGTCTTGATTCTTTGTGTGTTTGCTTTTCTTCTTCCAAACTTTCCCCACAAAACTTTTCTTTTAAGGACCAAAGAAGAGAGTGGCACATATAATTATATATCCTGTCATTGTTTTCTCCACCACTGTAGCTGATGTACCAATTTTGGCTCATTAACCTCTTTTGCCCTGTGCTTGTTAAAAACAGTAGATAATTTCAACACAGTCCTTGAGTCATATCAACATAGCTTTTTTATTTAGACTAATTCAGTTATTCTGTCTCCCTTTCCTACCTTTTCCCATCAATGTTTATTGTTTATAGATTATTGTAACACCTTTTACATATTTCTTACACTTGAGCTTACGGTTCAAGTAAATTTGCAGGCACAACAGCACACATTTGTCCTTCAGTTTGAGCTCTGAGTGATGGCCTGCTTGACCCTCCCTAGTCACATGACATTCTGTGCTTCAAGATGATGTGGCACAGTAACAATGCGGGTGTCCCAGTAGGGGTTAACTGCACCATTGTCTGTTTAGAGGATGTCCCTTAAGCAGGACTCAGGCCTCTGTCACGTCTGTAGGCAGGGGTACTTCTCCTTATGGACTAATGGGAATTCCTCCTTTCCTTCACTGTTTATGAATTTAGATGGACAAATGCAGTTTCTTTTAAGTGCTACAACAGTGAAGACCAGTCAGCCTTTGCAAACAAAACGCTCTTATTTTTAGGATAAGAGCACTACAGAGAGAATGTCATAAAATAATGGAACACCTGTAAAAGTATTAGGCTTACCAGAAGTTGCCTGTCTTCCACATGGTAAACCTGATAGGCTTCAAAGTCCTTCAGACTCTTTCAGCAGGAGTTGCCCTCTGGTTACATTCTGACGACAGTTGTTAGATCAAAAACAGATCTCCTCAGTTAGTTCAGGCTGGCCCAATACTACGGGCTCATTCTTTGACTTCTGGACTTCTTGAATCTCTTCTGAACCAGTATATGCAATTCACCCGAAGTGTGGTACTTCTCTGCAGTTTTCCTGTTCCAGGTCTGCAGTAATTGACCACTACCACAGATTTTAGTTCTTAGAGGGAGCTGGGTAATGTCAGTGTACAATTTCTGCCTCACAAAGATAGAGATATTTATAATCTTTAGACAAGTCTCAAAAGTTACTGATTATATCAGTAATAGTGGAGATACAGTACATGGGTTTGTGAGGATGATGATCACACAAAGGCTAAAGTTGCATTTAGGATGAGCTTCAGGAACGAAAGCAGACTGTGCCTGACTTACATACTCCGCCGCTTCACCTTCTCTTCACAAACCGCAAAGACTTTGTTAAAATCAAAGTAGAGAAGAGACTCTCTTTCCTTATTCTGAACCTCTAGAACAACGTAACATAAACCACTTGAATAATGCAGAGTGAGTATTTTTAATCTTCGTTTCCTTTAATGTGAATTTGCCATCTTTGAAAAATGATGCACTCGTAGTATATCTTTAAGGAATAAAATAATTGAACTTAGAGAAAAATCACTCCTTTAAATATCCAACTGGTAAACATATTCTTACAACTTCAGAATTGGGAATTCCTGAAAAGATCTATGCAGAATACTTTTGCTTACATTCAGGTTTATTTAACAAATTAACAGTCACTCAACAGAGACAGTACAGTTTGTCTCTCTCCTGCTGGGCTTTTTTCATTCACTTTATTGTGAAGTTTTACTTTTCTGCGCACACACCCTCTGTGGAGCTAAAATAATAAAATGATTACAGACTTCACTATTTCCGGATCCGCAAATGTAGTGTTTGAACTTACTGCTATTGAATTGCAGATGGACATAGATTTGTAGAGGGTTTTTTTAAACAAATGTTCCTTGTTTCTGGCTTTCAGGTTTGGATAAATACATCTGACATTATATTGGTTGGCTTAAGAGACTACCAGGTAAATGTTCTTCTTGATTTAGCATTTATATGTGCTACAGTGCAGAGCTTGGCACAAATGGAACTAAAAGTCTGCTAAGAAGCATTGAGCAAATATTTTCTATTTAACTGGCACTTGCTGTGTGTTTAACTGTATCATTTTAAATATGTTACAAATATAAAAATTAAATATAAAATAGAAGACAAATTCAATCAGGAGTAAATGAAAGTTTACATCCAGATTGCATTGCCCCCTTTAGGCCATGTGTGTATGGAGAATGCCTCTTCAGAAATTGCATACAAGCAGAGGATGAAGCAGCATTCTACTGGCAAATGGAGCATAGTGTTTCAGTAGTCTTGTAAGGTGTCATCTGTCACAGTTGAGGGTAATGGCACCTGTAGTTTCCCCATTGTTTTCCAGCAAAGGCTTCCACTAGTAGGCTTCTGTCTGCTGGCCCTCACTCTCTTGGGTGGAGACCTGGCCCTCACTCTCTGAACTGTGTAGATTTCTGACTACGATGTGATATTTCCATTAAGCCAGACTGCCAAAACAAGCCCCAGACTTTTAAGTTCATAGTAGTGTTAACTCAAAACAAGCGTGCACCTGGATAGTCTTTCCTTTGTATATCGTGGACCTTTACTCTTTAAAATCTGGAAACAAAACTCAGTGGACAATGGTCCTCTCAGGGCATAGCTTCAAAAGGCTAAGCTTCTGTGTAACCATAGATAATTTTCTTTCACTTCCCCATGGAGATTCCCCAGGCAAAGTGCTGGATGTTGTTTAGCCAAAAGTCTATTCTTGTTTCACCCATTCAGTATAGTTCTTTGAAGTTCATAACATTTGCATTTAATACAATGGATGCCAAGGGTACTTAAATCTAATTCATTAAGCTTTGTCAAAGCTATTGCAGAAAATCGTCATGTCTGTCATGCATTTAAAAGTATCTTTGAGTCCTTTCCTGTTCAAAGAATCCTTCCTTAATCTGTCACTGACTCGAGAGACTATATTAGCTTTAGTTTCTTGTAGTATTTATATGATGTGTCCAATCAATGGCAGTTGTAGCAGATTTTTAATGGACTTGGCTTTTATAACATATGTTCAGAGTGGGCAGTGTGATGCCTTCAATTATTGGAATATAATCTTTTTTGCTAATGGAATGATTAAGAGAAATACATTTCTTCAAAATAGACTTTCAACAAATCAACAACCCCTTAAGAAATATTTCATGACGCAGTTCCATGGGTAAAATCTAGACTGCTAATGCTAGGTAAAGCTTTGGCTTTGTAATGTATGACAAATATTCTTTGAAAAAGAAAAGTTTACAATCCTCATGGAGGGAAGGATTTTAATATCCTGTAAAGTAGAAATATTTGGATCTTTGCAAACTACCATTAGAGTACAGCCTGGTTTACCTCTTTTATTTGTAGTGGTAAATTGAAGAATAGTTAAGAACTAAGCATTTGAGGGTAATTTCAGGACATGAGTATTGAGAAAGGTTCAGCTGTCCAACTGACAAACAGCATGCTAGTTTGTTCTTTTAGGAGGGAGAAGCCTTTCTACAATGCTGACTAATGCACTCAAATATTCTTACTTAGGATAACAAAGCAGATGTCATTCTAAAATACAATGCAGATGAAGCCAGAAGTCTGAAGGCATATGGGGAACTTCCAGAACATGGTAAGAATCTTTCAAGATGAGATTAGAGTGGACGTGATTGTGATCAATAGGCCACAGTGAATTGTCAGTTTTAATGTGTGCATTAACTTTTTCCAAAACTTTCTGTTTAGCTAAAATCAATGAAACAGACACATTTGGTCCTGGTGATGATGATGAAATCCAGTTTGATGATATTGGCGATGATGATGAGGACATTGATGATGTAAGTAATAAGAATATTATTTTTGGTGTTTTACGTGAAGCACCCAGTCTAGATAATACTGCTTCAGATTTTCAAAAACAGAATTTCATACCTGTCGAAGTTTGATCCTTCACACATTTCATAGGGGCTAGAAACAAATTATCACATTGTGGTTGAAAGAATATAGTCAGCTTCGGCAGTCACGCTACATTAAGCAAATGTTACAGTTTCAGAGTTCTCTGTCTTTTTTTTTTTCCCATTTGTGATCCCCTGAAATATTTCAAATGGAGGTGGGACATGCTCTGGAAATCTTAGATGCAGTCAGCAGACTCCAGGTTGCTCTAGGGGAGAAGTGACCCCCAGAATGAACAGCTCAAAATCCCATCCCCCGACTCCTCATGCAGATTCTGAAAACAGTGTACCATAGCTTATTAATATGGAATTTTATAAAAATATATACTAAAATACAGCTAAGACTGCTTATTTATCGTTTATATAATGGCATAAGATGGGCGTAATACCATAAATTAGGTATATCAAGCAGAGAACAGGATTTTATACAGAGGATAATGGGGGCAGAATAAAACAGCATGACAAAATACTGTGAAGTATTAGCATGCCAGCAGAGCCTGGGGCTGATGTCCCCAGGCAGCCCCACAGGGCAGCCACATAGGGCTGGAGCCAATGCTGGATTTTCTTGCCAGTCCCTTAGGGCCGGAGACACATCCCAGGCAGCCCCATAGGACCACAGGTTCTCCCAGTACTTCTGCAGGGCTGGGAGCAGCCACGTGGAGTCCCAGGCAGCCACGTGGGGCTAGAGACGCATCCCTGGCAGGACAAAGCTGGATCAGGTGTTCCCTAGTAGCGGGAGCAAGCACCCCAGCAGCAGCCGCCTAGGCTAGGGCACCCACGCAACACCGGCTGGGTGAACAGCCTAGCAGGTCAGGGGTGACAGGAAACGGCTCCTGGCCCAGCAAATTCTCTTGTCCGTGACCAGTGAGGTCCTGACCATGGCAAGTGGAACCTGTACTTTCTCTTAGAGCCAGCTGCAAATTTTGCGAGTGAAATGAGCTCAAATCCACAGTGTCAGAAAGCTGTGTGATTTGTATGCTGTAGCATCTTTGTAGTTAGAATGCTTAAATAGGAACCAGTTGTTTGCCAATAATTTCTTATGTTTTGATTTGGAACATCACCATTTGGATTATTTTTTTACCTTCTTCAGGAAAATCGTAGTCTTGCCTGTTTGCATATTGCTGTTTACTCATTGAGCTGATTTGACATTAATCATTAATTTTCAAGGTGCAGATTAGTTGAGAGGGCAAATGATTACATACCCATTAACAAAAAATAGTGAAGGAAATGGGGGAGATGCAAAAAATTCCAATGTGAAATGAGGTGTAAATTCTCTGGTTTTTTAGATAAATTGTTGAAGTAAATCGCAAAAGTAGAATTATTTGTTTGCTCTCGTGCTCAAAATTATCTTTGTGCTGTCTTTTTTTCCCCCATTTACAGATCTAAGTTGAGCTAAGAGGTTTACATTCCGACTATTTCCCTCCAAGGATTATTCTACATTGATATTTTGGGTAAAATCCCTTTCTTTTAAGAAGACTGAAACGTCAGTAATGAGTGTAGCTTGTTACATCAAATGAGAATTTATTTTCAATGTTTGTTTTAAAGTATTTATATTTCTTTAGAAACAGAATGCTGGATTATCTTAAAGGCTAAATGAAATGCCACCGCTATTTTGTCTTTTCACAAATTAGAGCTCTTACATCTGGATGGGAGTGAGACAGAATAATATCTGCTGTAAAAGTCTGCATTTTTGCCTCTTAGGCTTTCATTACTACGTTTCCAGCGAAAGCTGTATTTTGAAATAAAGTTGTTTACCCTGTAATTATCATGGATTTTGATTAAATGCCTGGTTCAGATTAGTATCCAATCATACTGTGCAGTGTCTTTCTGTGTACCCCTTGCCTTGAAGTTAACTTGAAAAGATTTTGATAAGATAAAAGGAAGGCAGAAATCTGCATTCAGACTCCTAATGCATAGGTCTGCTCTTCATGTTTTAGTAGACTGCTGCTATTTTTATAATAGTTTTGATAATTAAGCACTCATTCTTTCAAAAATGAAGAGTTGCCACAATGGGAGAAAAAGTAAATGTAAAAAAGTAAGCAGCATCTAAAAATTGCAGTTGTTTAAAACTGTTACATATGTTTGAATAGCTGTTCTGTATTTAAGTGCAGTATTATACTGTAGTTGTCAAAATTGAACACTGGGTGGCATCCAAGTTAAGACACATTGATAAACATTTACAGTTGTGTTTTTATACTGAAACATGCATAAAATATCTTTCCCTCAACAAAATAAATGCCTAACATTCTAGATTGGTTAATCATACATAGACTATTTTTACATTATAGAACAGATTATGTTAAGTAGAGTTTTATTTTAATCCTTAAAGTTCCATACATTGTAAGGTACAACTTTGAAAAGGTTATGTAAACTTTGAATAACAAGATTTAAATGAAAAATTAATGTCAAATTCTGCAAAGTCCTTTTGTCCAGAATTAACTAGCAAGACAAAGTAATGGAAAAAGTCTCTCCAGCTTCTGAATGGAAGAGTCATAGATAAAAGTTGAATAAAGACTAACATATTAATGAAAATATTTTCATGTGCTAGCCTTAGTCTGTGTCTCTTTTTAATAATATACTTTGAGTATAATGCTTGAAAACAGAATGGTGGTCTGGCAAACTTAATTTTCAATTTATGCTGTGTTAAATTGATTTTTGCTATTTCTATTCACTATGCAGTGTGGGCAGAATGTGGCGTTGACTATAGCTTTAAAAATGCAGGTTGGTGTCATTGCTTTTTTTGACAATGTTGAATATTCAAACAAACTCCCTTCCAGCATTTAGCAAAAATGTAACTTTCTACATTTTCAGTTCGATGTGCAGTTTAGTATAGGTTTCCATTTTCCTTTTGTGGAGTTGAGAGTTGCTACAGGGATAAGGAAACATTTCCTTCATAACTCAATATGTTTGCAAAACTGATTTCATATATTAAATAATTTGTAAAGAATTTATACAATCCTGCTCATTTTTGAGAAAAGAAAATATTTGTACCACTCACACTGCCTTCTTGCTCAGTTTGCATCAGTTGTATCAACTTTTGTAACACTTATATGCCTAAATTTCCAACAGTTCAGGATTTGATTTTTGATTAACATTTTTGTAGAACCTGTAGTCAGAAGGAATCATCATTTTCCCCCTCTTCCCCATTTACATTTTTCCCTGAATACCAAAGAGAATCTTGAGCATCACCTACCGTGGTTGAGCACTTAAAATGTAGCTAGAGGCATGGCACTGAAAGCTTTTACTATGAATGGGCTGGGTGTCACAACAGATAAAGGGTTGGAATTAAATTTAGAATGCCACAGTTATCCATTGGAGAAGATTCAGTGGTGATGACTAAATCGTCCTCCCTGTGATTTGTGAAGGAAAGGTCCACCACTCTGTTACCATCTGTATTTCAGTTTGGGAGCAGAACTGGGCTGGGCAGTCACTGATTGCTGGTGAATGCCCTGGCATCTGAAGTTCTGCCACTCCTTATGTGCACCCCCAGTGGCAGATAACCTAGTCAGATCTCTTCCTGCCATGCTTTTAAGAGTGAAAATTCCCAGTCTGGCTCAGCACATTGGCTGGCTGATTCCTGTCTCTGTTCTAGGTCTTCATTTGCATGTTAAGAAGATTGTCCCCTCAGTTTTTTTCCTCTGTTTTAAGCATTTGCAATGTTTGTTGCATTTTCAGAGATTGAAGAGAGCTTTTTAAAAAAAAAAAAAAAGCCAAAGGCGCAAGAGTTCTTGCTTCACCCCTTCCTTATAGCTTGTCATTGTGGAGTTTGATTGGGCAGTGTCTGTCTCTTTCAGCCAGTCCAGGCAGGGTTGCATTAGTCCCGCACTCCTGGGCAGAACTGGAGAAACTGGGGCAAGCAGCTCTCACTCCCATCTTGATGCCAGGATGGTGTGTTAGAAAATTGCAGTTAAGTCCCTGGAATTCACGTAAAGGGTTGGTGGGGTATGTTGAGTTCACTTACCTCTTCTCACTCCCCTCGGTGTACATGTTGAAAGATAGTTGACTCAGTACAGATACTGCTCATGGGAGTGTATGTGGTAAGGAGTCATTGGACCAGCTTGCTTCTAATGCTGCCATTTAGAAGATCTCTCTTCATATTCCAGGCCGAGGTCTGCAGGGGATTGTAGGCCCATATGGATGCTGTATAGAAGAAGGGGTGGAGCTGAGCTGGTCATCCTTGAATCCCAGGCCACCAGGAGAGCCCAAGGACTTAGAAAAAGGCGGGGGAGGGGGACACTAAATTTGACCACTTTGAGAAGCAGGAGATAATTAACCACTTGAAGTGCAATTGGAGTAATCTCTGGGACTGGTTCCCCTCCTACCTTCAGAACCCAGTGTGGAAAATCAGTGCAGAAGAGACTGTCCTATAGCCATGTGCTAATTTCTGTGGTTGTGTTATGCTTATTGGGCGCAGTGAATTCCGATCTTGAGTCAGTGCCATGTATGCTTTAATGATGCAGAAATCCTGTGAGACCTATCCAGTAACTCAGGTTATCCCATTGGCATCTTTCTCTGTCGTATTCATTAATATTGATCGGGTCCCATTGTGTGTGTGTTACTGTCAACTGAATTCAGAAGCAGGGTTTGGTTTGGTTTGAAGAGGGCTGCACCCATTGTTGAATTAGGCAGAATGATCCAAATTCTGATGTCAGTTTGGTTTCATGGAGAGATTCATCTCTTAATTCAGTCCAGGTAACAGATTCCTGATACAGGCACCACACCTGTCATCTGGAACTGGTGAATCAGTGATCTTTCCTTCTCCGAATACCAAACCTGTTTTGGTTCTAGCCTTTAGTGTTTGACAGTTGTTTTCCTAAAATAAGAACAAAATCAGCCTGAGCCAAAAGTGAAAAATCAACTTCTTTAATCCTGGGCAGAGCAATTTCCCCTGAGTATGTGTAGTGCCCGTGAGGGGGAGGTGGATACCAAGATTTACATGTCGATGTCAGGTGCCTTCCTACTTTTCTTAGGGTAGCATGTGCATCCAGAAAGACTTTATTTCATTGTAAGTCAATATGACTGCTTTCTAGATACAGAAAAAACAACCTGCTTTGTGACATCTGCATGTTGTTTGATACCCAATATAAGGCGATGAACAACCTCTTTCAAAGCCTTAAAAAAAAAAAAAAAAATCTCACAGAGCTCAAAGAGGTCATTGAGTCCAGTCCCCTGCCCTCTTTGCAGGACCAAGCACCATCCCTGACAGACTAGACCCCTAAATGGCCTCCTCAATGATTGAATGCACAACCCTGGGTTTACAAACCCAGTGCTCAAACCTTGGTGATGTCAATGCCATTTGTCTAGAGCTGTACAAACGATAGGAAGGAGAAGCAGCAGTGATACAATTTATGCTTTTCTAGCTAAAGATCTATGGCTTTCTGACCCAATTAATGTAGTATTCAGTCATCTGATGCTTCTGTCTCATGGAGGATCTCTGTTAGTGCAAAAACCTAAGCTTCAACCTGGAATCAGACAGATTCAGATAGATGCTTGGATAAAGTTCATGGACCCAAAAAGAGGTCAACAAATAAAACTTACTTTTGGCTGGAGCAAAGTCAATAGTTTAACCAAGTGAAACATAGCTTTGACTTCCTGCTGTTGGGTTTTAAGCTACTGCATAAGTTCAAAAGGTCTAATTCTTGTAGTACATTCTCAGCAGGTTTATGGAAATGTTTTGCACAAATCTCAGCATTAAATGCCTTAGGATGACATGCTTCACAAGGTCAGGGAGCTTTATTTGAGACCCGCAGTCTGCTCATGACAATTCTATCTGGACTGAACCTCTGCAGGATCTGTTATATTTCCTGTTCCTTAAAAGGCTATCCACTAGCTACTATCTCCAATCAGATGACTTTCAAAATTGAGAGCTTTCTCACATGAGCTAATATTGTGGTTTAATGCAGGAGTGGCACCCTCAATGTCATTATCCTTTCAAAAATAAATATTGCTTCTGCTTATCATGACATGGTCTTAGGAGTGGTGACGATCTCAGGGCTAAGAATCATGACTCCTGAGATCTGTTAAACCAAGTTGCGTTACTTATCTTTTTCTTTAGAAGAGCAGAAAGTATTCAGGTTAAAAGGAAGCAGTTAGTTTTTCTGTTTACACCAGGCAGTAGAATGTCATTTTCCAATCACCAGGTCTGAGGCCTGTCCTTGCTATTGCTTTTAGGCACTGTGAAGAGAAGCAGATGCTTTTAACTTTACTGCCATTTTTCAGTACAGGCCCACCTGAATGGAGGAAATTAGTGTTTGTATCAGATTTTTTTTTAACAACTGTGCACAACCACATGGAGTTTTAATACACATGCACTGGCCAACAGAACCAGGCCATCAGTGTTAATCATACATTCTGGTGCTTTTATCTCAATGAGTGAGTTTTTTATTTAACCAGCTCTGCATCAACCAGCCCACTTGCATTAAAAATCAAATATATGTGAACAGAATTCCTTGCTATAGTAAGGACAGCTAGGCAACTATAAGCTAATCATATCAATTTCGTCTAACTTGTTAGTGTGACGCTGCTTCAGTACAGCAATTCAGTCTTCACACTTACTGTAGTGCTATATACCATTAATGAGAGACTCAGATATTTCTAGTTGCACATTCCATAGTTCATGGTGTCATAGCTCTGCTGAGGGACAAAGTTAGGGCCCTGGTGATTTGAAAGGCAACTATTGCTTTACTCCAACCCAGAGAAATAGAATTGGGAAGTATTTCCAACATTATGGTAGAATTTAATTGAAGTGAGTACATTATTGGTGAAGGATATTGTCATTTCAGATGTATAGGCAACTTCAACAAGCAAGTTTCATTCCATCCTCATGACAGTCAGGGAGTCATCCATGCCAACTGTGATTTTTGGCAACTCTACCAACCCTTTGCTCCAGTACGTGATAGTCTCCTGCCAGGTTGGAGAAAAGAAAGAGTCAATAGAACTATACACTGAGCAAGGTGAAGATGGGGGTGAAATTTACTTTCACTGAACTGAAGGCAAGACAGTGTTGCTTACAGACTTCTTTGACCTGTAGAAAGTATAATGGCATGAGATTAGGACTTTGCTTTACTGTGTGTGGGAATAAGGGGGAGTAATTTGTGACAGTATTTACGATGATTACAGACATCCACTTCATGTTTGTGGTGGATCCATGACAGAAAAGGTAATACAGAATGCCATGTACCCCTGGGGCTAACGGATTAATGCCATGCCTTAGGCCAGAGCGTGAAATGACATGTTGTCTAGTATGAAATACAGTGCACTTGTCATTTCTGGTTGTGTGCTCTTAGCCACTCTAATTACTGACCTAGGTATGTGAGATTTATAGAAGCTTTGTAGAAAGCATCCACATAATTTGGGTAGCTCAACTGCCGTAACATTAAAGAGGTGTGCAAAACAACCAGACAAATCCAAACCAGCAACAAGTGCCTGCAAAGATATCTCAGTACAAGACATTTTAAATATCAACTAGTAAAAGAAACTGAAAATATTGATATCCTATGTAATATGTCATTAGGATATCTCTTCCTACATTGAAGTAGGGGTGCAGTGCAGCAGGTAATGCCAATGGAATCTGTTCCTATAGCTTATTGACTGATTTCCTCTTCCTAGCTACAGTTGTCCATGGTTTGGATGGAAGCATTATAGAGATGAAGTGGCAGGATTGTACATAGCTGGTCTGGTAGTTTAAGCAGGACTTGGAGCCAACTCTGTGTGACCCCTAATCATTTCTCAAAGATGTCCTCCTGAAATGTTGTGTCTCATTCCCTCATCTCCCGGTCATAACAAAGATACCTCACCAACAGAACTAATTTCTAGATTGTTTCTCCAAGACCAGGTTTTCCCTTTGTATCTGGTACTTGAACCACCTGCCAGTTTCTGAGCTTCATTTCATAGTGCTGTTCTGACTGCTACAGCAGTCCTGCAGCTTCAGCAGCAAGACTTCCCTCTGTCACTTGGTCCTCAGACTCTGCAGTAGGCTCACAGAGCTGTTGGCATCCTTCCCTCCCTCTTGTGTTTGAAACTGACTCAGAGGTTCCTGACAAAGTGTCTGTGAATGTCCTTGAGTCCTGCTATGGTGTTTATACCCTTTTTACATTGCTGGAAATAAACAATGCAACTTTTCGTCTTGGATATCATTTCTTTTGGTGCTTCATGTGCCTGGTTAAAGCATATTCTCCAGAAAAGAATAGTGTGCTTCCAAAAACTTCCACTTTTAATAGGGAGATATTTTAAAAGGAGGGAGCCAGTTTCGGTGAAACATCAGCATTTCAGGCTGATGGTGTCATGATGAGATTCCTGGCTGCAGGAGACAGCAGTTATTGCAGGCATCAGTGCAAAGACCTGGCTATTTAAGGAAAATGTCTTCATTTTTGTATCATAATGACTGAAGAAATTTGTGAATTACAGAAGGCAGAGAGAAGAGGATGATACCACATGATATCTTAATGTCCTGTCAAACTCTTGGGTGCATGGGGTATGTCTATACTTACAAGTGGGTCAACCGCCAGAGAGCCATCTTCTGGGGTTCCCTAAAATGAGTCTACCAATCATCATTAAATTGGCCCCGGCAACTGTAGTGCTCCCTACAGTCACAAGGAGTAAGGGAAGTTGATGGCAGAGTTTTTCTCATCGATATCCCATTTATGGGGATGGCACAGAAATTCAATGGAGTTGTATATTTTACATCAATTGTCTCCCCTTGTGTACGCCGGGCCTAGTAGTGCCTCTAAGGAGTGCTCTAGCAACCTATATTTCATCAGGACTATGACTGCAATGCTTTTAGTCTTTTGCACGCTTGCAATGCAATTTATTAATAAACTGGTAATGTTATCAGCCACTGGGAATTGTTCCTTTACAATTAAACTTTTCTTCCTAGCTTATTGAAGAGTCTTTAGGAGGAAAGAAGAGAGAGTTGAATACAGAAGGATGCCAGTAATGACACAGCATCCATCTGCAATTGATCAAGATAGGGATAAAAGACTAAAACCCACTCAGATATTTCATAACACCCTTTATAACAACAACAGAAATATCCATGTCTTTATCCAGACAAAATGCTTTGTTCTCTTCTTGTCCTTTAGCTAATTTAACTGGCATGGCAATAAAAATTCTCAAAGCCACCAGATCTTTGTCTCTGGTAGGTTCTCCCACATGTTAAAAGTGGATGAAGTGATGATTCCTTCAATTAAAGCCTCCTACAGAACTTCTATAGAGCTGCTGATGTCCAGCAAACCACAAATGCTCTTTGCTTTGATGGTCTGTTTTATTTCCCAATCAAGGTGATGTGACTTTACATTCATTAAAGACTCATATGCTATGCTTCATTCATTATGGTCCTCAGCTCCCAAAAAGCATCACTATAAAGCCCCATACCAATACTATCAGTAGTATTAGAGGCAGCCAGGATACACATCTAAGCAGCAGGTCTTTTCTAGCCTGAGTGTAAGCCATGAAAGAGGTCCTTCAGTTCCAACTCATATCAGACACCCCATCCCTAATCAGATCAAGGGAAATAGAATAGTTGGCAGAGGAATCTCCTGCCCATTAAGAAAGAATGCCCTAAATTATCTCCACCTCACAGGTGCAAACTAAGCCCTTGAACTCCCTGTGAGAACCAGCATCATGAGACGATTTAATTCAGTTGGCACCCTTTCAGATACGGAAGAGTGTATGTGACCCAATGGGTATAAAGAAGGGCCTGGCAAACCCCCTAATTGAGCTCCTATTACCTCTACCTGCCAGTCAGGAGGGTCTTTGCCTCCCGAGGTCCCAGGGAACACCTTCCTTGTAGACTGCTTCCCAAGGGACTGAGTGAGAGAGACACTGGCCACGCCACGTTGAGTAAGGCAGGGGTGAGAATAAGACCTGCTAAGTGTTTTTACTTTCACTTTTGCGCGCATTTAACAATAGATCTCTGAATTAAAGTACTTTTGGTATATGCTAGCCTTTTGTGATCAGGTATAAATCTTGTAAGCTTGCAACAAAGTATATATATCTTGTAATCTTGTAACCATAAGAGTTAAGTCTCCTTAGTCAATAAATAAGTAACTGATTAAGTTGTAACCTGACTCTCCCTGTTACTGTGCAAGCCGAACACAAAACAAAGAACCCAGCTGCTTTTCAGCTGCATTAGCCTGGTCATTGGTGAGAGCATGCTGAGAGCTGAGCGCTGAGTTGTGCTGCCTCCATGGACCAGACTCTCTGGGGCACCTGTCAGCCACGCTGGCTGCCCACTGCGAAGGGACTTTCTCATCCTAGCAGCTTAAAGACTCGGGTGTGGGAAGCTCTCAGTGCAACCGTTGGGGCACCTGTCAGCCTGTCCTGGCTGCCCACTGCGAAGGGACTTTTCCTGTCCTGGCAGTTAAAGACTTGGGTGCTAGGACCTTGGGGCATCCGTCAGCCCGCCCGGGCTGCTCACTGCGAAGGGACTGTCTGTCCTAGCAGTTAAAGACTCGGATGAAAATAAGGGCATAGGTGGTATCTCACCCCACCATCAGCTAACACAATGCAGGTTTCAGGAGGGCGCTGGTGCAGGGAGCTCTGACGGCTGGCATGGGGCCCAGGCAGTTGGCCAGCTGGGGCTACACCAGGCACCTGCAAGGATCCAAGAAAACTATTTGTGCTTATTTTTAATTTTAAATAACATTATTATATCAAGTTTTTGTGTTTATTTTAAATTATGAATTGAATTTTTTATTAAAAGGGGGATTGGATGACGGTAAAGAAAAGGTGGGGGGCATGAGGGTTTCTCAAAAGTCAAAAGGGGGGGCATGATGCTGAAAAGTTTGGGAACTACTGATCTAGTTCAACTGTCTGGATTAAGAAGGGAAGACACTTTGCGTATTGCCCAGTCTAATCCCCACTCTGGCACTTCAAGTCCAAAGGTTGGGAGGCTGGAAGAACTTTAAAGTATACTGCCATGAAAGGCTTCTTTTTTTAAGCGGGGGGGAGCACCCTCCCCAACGTCACAGATTTCCTGAGATTCTCTGACCCTGGGTGATAGACTGCCACTAACCAAAGTGCAAAAATCTCTTTGAAAACCCAGGCAGACATTTGGGATGTCTCCCTGTGGGGTAACCCCAAGCTCTGAACCCTCTCTCAGGAGAGAGCTTGAAAACAAACTGCAATTACTCAATAGCTGACCTTTCAGTCACGGGCATGTGCACACAGAACACAGGAATCAGTCCATAGTCTTAAAAAGGTGATTTTTATTAACAAAACACAGAAGCAATGCTTGCTATGGAGCAACTTACAAAAGGTAAATTAAAACAGAGAATTGCTTCATTGGGATACAGTTTAAAAGTTAGTGTACAGTCAGAGAAGAATCACAAACTAAGCCACATAGCTGTTTTTCCAAAATTTAGACCCTTCTAGGTATGCCTATGAACTGAAAAATTCCATACCTGGTTCCTGGCTCGTTTCATTGCACTCTCTCCACTGGCCACACAAAAGACACTCTCTCTCTTCCCATTGGCTCACCTGGGTGCCTGTCAACACTTCTTGGAGATTTTCAGGGGCCCACCATCTCTGGGTTTATTACTTTACAGGCAATTTAGTTAACTTGAAAGTTGAGATGCCTAGAAAAGGGCTGTAGCCCTCCCATCCACAACAGGCCCTGTCATACGAAGACTTAAACACTTGCTTAGATTTTTGGTATGCGCTGACCTAACCTTTCTTTAACAACTCTGACTCTGTCATAGCTTCCTTATAAGATACATTTAGCAGCATTATTACAACTGATTTGATGGCTGCACCCCATGCAGCCCATACATACTGTACATTCCAGGGCTCGGCCCCGTGCAGGAATCCCTAATGTAGCCTTGCTCTTTCTTCTTTATTTGTTTAATTAATGTTTAGATTCTTGAGCACAAGCTGGCAATTTAACAAGCTGTTAATTTTGTATGTGTGGCTGGGATTATGCCTTTCAATGTGCATTACTTTGCACTTATCAACATAAAATTTCATCTGCCAATTTATTGCCCAGTCAACCAGGTTAGTAACTCTTCACAGACAGCTTTGAATTTGACTGAGTAATTTTGTCTCACTTGTAAACTTGTGGAAGCTAGTCCACCCCACAGATCCACTTTGTCCCCAGTATGGCTGCTGGCCCCTGCCCAGCACTCACACCACTGGCCCCTGCCTTAGGTGAGAGCTACCAGTCCACCCCTTACCCCCATAGAATGGCAGGCAGCATGTTCCCAGCTTCCCCAGCCCCAGAGCACCAGGAATCTGGGCAGCACAGCCCCAGCCTAAGAACACCAGGTAGCCCAGCAGTGCAGCCCCAATCTCCTTGGCACCAGCGCACCAGGAGCTCCCTAGCCACAGACCACTGGGATGGTAAGCAGTGTTTCCCCTGTCCTAATGCCAACTAGGGCCATAGTAGCACAGGGGACGAGCCAGCCACCCACGCAGTGGGAAGCAGAAAGGGTCCTGGAGACAGAGTGCTGCTGGGACCACACCTGGCTCTGCCTCCCACAGCCCATGATATTCATTGCCCATGCCTGACTGGCTGTGCTCCATGCAGACTCTCGGAGCCAGGGTGGCCAACCAGTTAGGGACTCAAAGCCACAGACAGAGTGCAAAGAGACCTGTGGATTGAGTGCAAAGAGTCAGGTATTATCTATCTATCTACCTACAGTAAACTCTTTGACACCTGCCATCCCTGAGACCAAGATTGCCGATAATAAAATATTCTGGATAATTGGGAGTATTCACGCTGGGTGGGAGAGCAGAGGAGCCTGCCAGCTGCACTCACATGAAACATGGAGGGACCCAGAGCAGTGCTAAGTGGGCTGCCCCACCCCACCCCCAGGGATGAGATATTGCTCGAGCTCCGTACACAAGCTCCGGCCCCCTGTACTTTTCTTCCTGGCTCTGTGCTTGGTTCTGTGCTCAAACGTTGCGCAAGGATGCAGGACAGCCATGGACTGGGGCCTGGGCAGGAGGTGGCAGGTTTGCAACTGCCATCTCCCACCCCTGGAGCTCTGCAAAGCCCTCCAAGGTGGAGCCCCACAGCAGAGGGAAGGGAGTGTTACCGCAAGGGGAGCAATGGCCAGCTCTGGAGTGGGCGTTCCCAGCTGCCAGTTTCCCCCTTTAAGAGCAGGCGGCTCCCTGCGGAGCTTGCACTGGAAGCAGGTGGGCGTCAGGTTTAGCCTGGCTGAGCAGCTGCTCTGCCACTGCCAGGAGATGGGGATGGAGAGAGCAGAGAAGCCTGCTGTGCATGAGTGCAGCCAGCTTCTCTGCTCTCTGCTCTCTCTCCACTCCCGCCCCATGTCCCCTGACCAGAGCTACTCAGCTCTGAGCTATGCCAGTTACTGAAGAGTGTCGCTGACTCATATAACAGTTAAACAAGAGTTTACTAGATAGAGAGAGAGATAAAAAAAAAATACATAATACATGGATCAATGCCTTTCTCCTCCCCCAGAGCCAGGCACCACCAGCCTCCTGCTCTAACTCAATGCCCTCCCCCTCCCCCAGAACCAGGCAACCACTTTCCCACCCCACCCCCTGCTCTAACTCAATGCTGGCCACTCACAGGAACTTTTACCACCACTCCCATCACCTGCTTCTGCCAACAAGCCACTGGGGTGCATGTGCAAAGCAACAGATAGCGCTCCTGGAATGTGGCTCCAAGGTGGAGCCACATTTAATGTCTCAGAGTGGCACGTGGCTCGAGAGTCGTGGGTTGGCCAACCCTGCTCCGGGCTCTTCAGAGAATTCATCACCATTGCGCCTTCCAGGGCCTGGCTTGAGCATGATAAACCCCCTTCCCAGCTTGTGTAGGGGAGTCATCCAATCACACAGCTAAAGTCATTGGGCTCAGTATAGGATATCAGGATGAAACGTAATGGCCTGTGTTACACAGGAGGTCAGACGAGAATCAATTGTTCATTCTGGCCGCGAACACTATTGCAGCTATCAAACATACTGTTTGCCGAAAGGGTGCTCTTCCATCTTACTGCAATTGTGCAGTTACACAAACAGTACAAACAACTCAAATTCCTTCAGGCACATATCTATGATTTCAACAGTTGATGATGAAAAACCGAAAACAAAAAGAAGTTTCTGTGACTTGAGGGCAAACATTCCTTTCTTCCTAGGTAGGGTTTTTCTTTGTAACCTCTCCAAGCAAATCCTGAGGCCCTGTCACAGCCTGTTAAAGCATGAAAACATTTGCCACTTCTTTGCTTTACGTTGGAGCAAATAATCTTTGGTTTAATCCCAGAATCAAAAGTAATAAAAACCTAATTAAAATTCAGTTTATGCTCAACAATCACCGAAGCACTGACTTGATCCTGCAACGTGAACCTGGTATACCTAAAAGTGATTATAACTGGAGTCATTCAATGTGGCTATGTCTAGACTAGAGGGATTTGTTGGCAATATGTCCATTTCTGTCGACAAACCCTGTGGAGCATCCAGGTTTCCAAGGGCATTCTGTCGACAGTAAGTCAACAGAATGCAGCACTTTTGTTGACAGCTGTACCCTGCTCATAACAAGGAAGAACATTGCTGTTAACAGAGATCTGTCAACAAAACACCAGCCTGGACGTTCCGGCAGGGGCCTCCCTCAACAGAAAAGGCTTCTGGGACACTGCACAACCTCTCTGCTGTGCTTCCTGGTGGTTGTTTTGCCGATAGATCGGACAGGTAGTCCGACTGCTCTCTGTTGACAGAGAGGATCATTCTTTCGTTCTGCTTTTGCCATCTGGCCGCAATCTGTTGACAGGGGTTTTGCTGCAAAATGCCTTATGGCACAAATATTTGCTGATAAATCACTGTGATCTAGACATAGCCTATGAGGCTTTGAAAGGGGTGATATCTAGTAGAAAATAAGAAGAGAGAACAGGAAATGGAAGAGAGAGAAAGATGATGTGTGTGGGAGAATTAGATGAATACATTAAAAACCCTATGCTCCACTCATTAAAATATTAGTGTATTATAATGTAATTAAAGACCATCATGCATACAAAAATTAATGTTGCACAGGCAAACTTAAATCTGGCATTTCCTTATTTTTGAGTGCTTCTCTTTGCCGCCTTACTGTACTTTCAATTTAGGGAGTTTTGTTTGTTTTTAAACACTTAGGGAATTACATTAAATAACCAATATTGGAAAAACAAAAGTTTCATCCTGTGGAACCATATTGTTGTGTAAATTGGTTATCACCTGGAGTGGGATCTTTAAGTCAAATGCACGGCTCTCTACTACCCTGAGCTAGCTGTAACTGACGGTATTAGAGATCTGTTATCTTCTGTGTAATCTGCCACTAGATTTGGAATGAGGAAGGAATGAGATACATAATTTGCTACTCGGACAGTGTTTTTCACAGCTATACAAAGACCCATGTATTTACACTAATGAGATCCATAACAATAGGATGACATATTGTATCTTTTTCAAGAGGTATTCCACACTGAAAATCAGGCAGTATGTCTAGCGGTTTAGTAAGTATCTAATAATTATGAGAATTTGCCATCCCCACCCCCCGAAGACACTGTGTGACCTCCACCAAGTCACTTAACCTTCTTTTGTTTCAATCTGCTTAGCTGGAAAAATCAGTTAAACTAGAACCTCCCAGAGTTAGGTGCTATAGATTGTTTAGCTCCCCTGGATAAACTAATTACAAGAGCCTAATTATCAATGTATGAAATCAAGTTGCTCCATAAAATTTCTGATGAAAAGCATTTTTTCATAATATTAAAAATAACACGTTTAAAGCTTAACACCTCCCATGTAGTGTTGTGTTTCTTTTTTAAGTGTTAATGAGATTTTTTTTCATCCTGTGTTTTATAAGCTTACTACCTGGTATTAGAATTCCTATATTATGGAAGTAAAATGGATCTCAATTTTGAAGCAAATGTTATATACAGACAGTAACAAAGAATAAGTGAAAACGTGGAAGAAGATAGAAATGTTTTAATTCTATTTTCAGAATTCTCACTTATTTTTCTGGTCCTTTGACACACGCTTTTATCCCATCTTTGTTTCATCTATTGGTTTTGTAAATAATCAGGGAGAAAATTAGCACTATAAAAGACTGATACACATGGATCCAAATTCCAAATCCCACCTTTTCCAAAGAGCATGTGTGAAACAGTCAGGAATGTTGCAGCTGCAACTTGACTATCATGATGTACTTCTTATAACTATCCACGGCACCAATGATTTCTTAAAAAATCCTGCATCTGGATCCAGGTGTTTTCTCCCTGTCCCTAAACATACCAAGATTTGGCAGGGATTTTCATCCCAGCCCCTGAAAGGATTATTCCTACAACTGTTCTTTTTTCTTGATTATCATAAAAGAATATATGTGGAATTGCACTTTGTACTAGAATAGGGGAAGCCATGGTAAGAGCCTTTAAAACCAATTTCCCCCTCCACCTGAAAATCAGAAATATTTGAGAATAGTAGGCATCCTTCAGTCTGCATAGACTATGGATCGTGCCCTTTAAAGTTTCAATTGAGGACTTCATTTACAGCGTCTATTGTGACTATAAAGACCCACACGAGAGTGACAGTCCTTGCTGCATCTCTTGCAGATGTAGTGGGTGTCTGGCAAGTCCTTATTGTGCTTTCTGCGCGCTCGCTTCTCCTCTGCTAGCTGTCTGATCTTCAACTCGCCCTTCTGAAGGCCCTTGTGTAACCCCTGCCTCCATCTGCTGCGGTCGTCTGCCTCACACCAAAATGCAAGTCTACAGAGCCTGCATCCTCAGCACCCTCCTTTATGGCAGCGAGACTTGGACCCTGTATGCCCACCAGGAAAAGAGGCTGAACGTCTTCCACTTGCGCTGCCTCAGGCGCATCTTTGGAATATCATGGAAGGACAGAGTGACCAACACCACCATCCTCGAGCAAGCTGGAATCCCAACCATGCAAACCCTCCTCAGGCAGCGTCAACTCCACTGGCTTGGCCACGTCCACAGGATGAATGATGGGAGGATTCCAAAAGACATCCTGTATGGTGAGCTAGCCTCTGGCAAAAGACCTCCCGGATGTCCCCAGTTGCGTTACAAAGATGTCTGCAAGAGAGACCTGAGAGAGGTAGACATCAAGCTGGACAACTGGGAAGATCTAAGATTTGAGAATAAGGGAGGGACCAAGTGTGTGCAGGTTGGTTGTGGGGGTGATGGCAGGAGATGTGTAGCAAAAAAGACTTGACTCCAGAAGCTTGTCTCTTGCTTACCCCATATCTTATTTCAGTTTTTCTTAAACTATATCGCGGGGAACACTGATGTTCCAAAAATAACTTGCAGGTGTGCCAGGAGCATCTGACACTTTTTTCATATCATACACTGACGGTAGATATTTTCTGTTGTTAAAACCACACACAATGCTACTTCTTCAGTGCTGTGATAGCTGATTGAATTACTGCCTTTTGGTTTACCTGTATATGTTTTCTTTTGGGGGGAGGGGCAGGGAGAAGGAGGTTGGTCTGACAATTTTTTTGTGGAAGAAAATTTCCATAGGTTTTCCGCATCAAAATATTGTCCCCTCTTCCGTGGTCTCAAAACGTTTAAGAACCGCAGCTCTCGGGCAGGTCAAGCAGTCCCCGTGGCAGCTTGGAGCCTAACAAGTGCCTGCGTGAGGCGGAGTCAGGCGCTGTCCTGGGTAAGAGTACGCGTGTGCCCAGCCTGACTCCCCGGCCTAGCAAAGCCACCACGGCTCCGAGGCGGGAGAAAGCGCAGTCTCCTTCCCCCGGCTGCGCTGGGATCGCCTCTTACTCGCCTCCACCGGGGCAGGGGCAGCGGCGCTCCCAGCCGGCGCAGCTGCCCGAGGCGGGGCGGGGCTGGACGGGCCGCCACACGCCGGCTGCGCGCGGCAGCGCTGGGGAGGAGGGAAACACCTGGCACCGCCCTAGCCCCAGCCCCTCTGCACGCTCCGCCGCCGCCGCCGCCTCCCCGCAGCGCAGCGTCAGGTGCGGCCAGCGCGGGCCCCGGAGCGCAGCGGGGCGCCGCCGGGAGCCGCAGCCCGAGCGGGAAGATGGCGGAGCCGGGAGCGGCGCGCACCTCCCCGCGGCAGCCAGGTGGGGGCCGGCGGTGGAGGAGCCGCTTCTCGGGGCTGGAGCTGGAGCTGAGCCCGCGGGGCCGTGCATGGGCGCCCGAGGGGGGCGGCCTGGGCCGCGGGCTGCAGAGGCGCTGGGCCCCTGTCCGGGGAACGCCGGCGCCGGGCGCGGGACTGGGGGGTGGGGGACAGACAGACCGACCGACCGACCGCCGCAGCCCGGCCCCGGGGAGGTGGGAGCTCGCGGCAGCCCGGCGGCGCCAGGCCCGCCGTGGGGAGGGCCAGGGACGCACCTGCGGGGACAAGTGGTAGCGCTGCGATGAGGCGGTGGTTCCCGGGGGCATCCGGCGGGATTGGGTTGGGTCCCGCGCGGTGGGAAAGGGGCGTGCGTGCGTGTGTGTGTGTAAATGTGCCCAGAGCTGAGCTACAGCGGGGCCGTCACAGAGAGGTAGCCGGTGCCCGAGCAAAACAAAGCAGCCGTCCTGTATGCCTTTGGCAAAGTGATTTATTAGGTGATGAGCTTTCCTGGGGCGGCCCCGCTGACTCAGATCTGGAGCAGTGGGTCTGCCCCATAGAAAGCTCATCTCCTAATTAATCGTTCTGTCAAAGGGCTACAGGGCTGCTGGTTCCTTTCGACAGCGGGAGGCAGGTACCCTGCCAAGTCACAGCTCTCCCTAGGCTTCTTTTCATCGTCAACCGCTGTGTTAGGAGTGGGGTAGTAAATACTTGTCATGAGGCAGCGTTTCGCTGCCTCCAAACCTGTTGGGTTGGTCTTGTGCTGCAGATGTATCTTAATTTCTCAACCACTCAATGTGTTGCCAGCAATGAAATCAGTTTTATTTTAGCCTGCCAGAGAGATCAAGGACAGAACATCTTCCAAACACAGTTTCATGCAGTGCCTGGGCCTGTCTATGCTGGTAGACAAAACCCTGGAATAAACTGGTTAAGCTGGTATTGAGCTTGAGCACTCAATTTCGTTGAGAGCCCTATGTAGGCACAGCTTCCAGAGGGCTCTCCTCTGCTGCTTCATTTGAAGTAACCATGTTGTAAGCTTCTTGGGGCAGGAACTTCCTTTTGCTCTGTGTTTGTACAGCACTTAAGGTAGTGGAGCCCTGATTCTAATTGGGATCTCCGGGTGCTGCCAAAATCTAAATAATATTTACATTAGAACATATGTATTTGGTTTGCAAAGTCGAGCATTCAAACACTAGGAAATACTAGAACTGCGGTTGTGAAATCTTATTCTCTCCTTCCCTGCTTTTGTGTGTGCCTGTCTTAACATCATGATTGCCTGCTATGTTTTCTGTATGACCTCTGCTTCAGTCAGTGTATGAGAGGGATAGTGCTCACAGAATGAAGGAGCTATGCAATTTGTATTTTATCTCTATCATCCAATATGTGGCCAATACTTTATTCAATGTACACCATAAAAAGCCATGCACTGAACTCAGTTATTAATGTACTCATGGTACTCATCAGCTGTAGTGTAAGTCCCTTACAGATGCTAATATGTTTGTTTTCTTGACGGACATCAGGGTACTATTATACCTGCTTTACAGATGGGGAAACTGAGACAAGGACAGTGATTTGCTTGACAGACAATGGCAGAATAAGAACGTGCAACATTAATTCCTAACAACGCCAGGCTATATTGCTTTACTGCACTGAGCAGCCATAGCTCCAATTAACTTTAGTTACTCTTCAGAGCATTTAGCATTGCTGATCATCTGGACTTTGGTGTCTCACATTGGGCTCGTAGAAAATGAGAAGTAACAGAAGTGAGTTCTGTGCAGAGTCACCTGTCTTAACTTCAAGTGCTTTTTTTTCAACTTTTGCATTCCCTACTTCGTTCTCAATATAACTTCCAACTGCTAGAAAATGAGGTGGGGTCCTACAGATGAGTCTATTCCGCTTCATCCATTCTTTGCCCTGTCCTCTGGAAAAGAAAAGACTGTCGCAATGAATCTGCCAACAGGGGCAGAAGGATGGTTGCATGGAAAATTGTAATAACTGCTGATCTGGCCTCATCAGGGTTTAAATCCTGAATTTTAAGCGCTGCAGCATAGAGTGCTCCTCTTTCAATTGCAGGACTAGTTATATTGTTGGTAGCAGAAAATTGTTACTGTATTTGAATGTTCCACTAAAGGAAGTTGATACACTGAAAGCAGTGGGTTACATATGCCTGGGGAGCCCCCATTCTGCAAATAGAATAGCACATGAAGATCTGCAGTGTGGCTGATTGGGTGAGATTTGGGTCTTGTAGAGTGCTGGATTTTATTTCTAGACCCAGCTTAATAATAACTGTGAGGGGTACACAATTAATAAAGCATTCAGCAACAGAGAGTTTGGAATTCATGCTCATCTAGTACACAGTATTATTTGAATTTGTTTTCTCCTGGAGTTTTCATCCCACTTAAAGTTGCCAGGCCCCCCGTTGCCTCCAGTCTGTACTGTCAACCAGGATGTTAAAAGTCCAGTTGGTGAATGCAACAGGGGCCAGGTCTGATGCAGACTCCCTTCCTGTATTGGCTCAAGGCTGCTCCAGGAGGCAGCTGCCAGGTCCCTCTGGCCCCTGAGCTTTGGAGTGGTGAGGCACTGGGAGGCTCTGCGTGCTGGCTCCACCTGGAGTGCCAGCTGTGTAATGCTCATTGGCTGGGAACTGCATCCAAAGGGAGCTGCAAGGGGCAGTGCCTGCAGATACAAGGGTAGCACATGGTGCCTCCCTGGCTGTCCAGGCACCTAAAGGCTTCAGAGACCTGGGAACTGCAGAAAGTACTGCTAGAACCACGACCTCCTGCCCTAGCTTGCGGTCTCATTCCGCACTCCAAGCCCCCAGGTGGAGCCCTCACCTCCCCAATCTTTAACCTCTGGCCCAGCCGGGAGCCCCCTCCTACACCTCAAACCCCTCATCCCTGACCTCATTCCAGGTCCCACACCACCTCCCACATGCCAAACCCTGTGGTGACCCAGCCCTATAGTTTGCGCCCACAGCCAGAGCCTTCACCCTCTCCTGACACGCATGAGCCCTCTACCTCAGCCAGATGAAAATTTGTGAGAGTGGGGAAGAGCGAGCAACAGGAGGTGAATGGAGTGAGTGGGGGCAGGTCATTGGGAAAGGTGCAAGACTGTCCACAGGTGTTTGGGAGTTTTGGAATTAGAAAATCAGCAACCCGAATCCCACTGTGGGAGGTATCTGAGTGGGGAGAATAATATTGCTAGCCTCGATTGCCTAGAGGTTGACAGGAGAATGTGGGGACATCGTTTGCGCTCAGGTGATGGTTGTAGCCCAGCCTGACTCTTTCCCTCCTTTCCTCTGGTACCATAGTTGCTGAGTCAGCAACTCACTAGAGTTTCTGTTCACAGGGATTTCCAGTGCAGTGTACGCTGCTGTAGCAGAAGTTGTGGGATCCCAGCCTTATAATGTTCATATTTTATATATGCTGCCAAAATCATGCAGTAACAGCACAAGTGATGATAGAGAAATGGGTATTTTCACCAGTTCATAGTCATCCAAATCTGAGCAGAATTTCATGGTACTAACAAACTGTATATTCTCCCTGCTGAAACTTTGCTGCAAATAACAGAGGTGACAGGGCTCAAGAAAGACGTCAATAATCATATAAAATGGAAGGTGTTAGGCAGACTAAATATTGGGGTCTTTGCCAGTTAATAATGAGGAATAAATACCAAATGTCAAACTTTTGAATTCCAGATCTCTCATCTTCCCTTTCACTGCTCAGTGAAGTGTGCTTAGATTTGTCTTGGAAATATAAGATGAATTCAGTATTTATAGTTATTTTTCAGGAAAGGCTTGATCTAAACTAAGACAGTTGAAGAAACAGGGACGTATGGTGTCTAGTTATGCAGAGTATGAAAAATGGAGTGAAAATATAAGGAGCAAATTCTCATATTCTTTCAGACTTTCTTTTCTTCTGTGGTGACAGCATTCACTCAGTTGACATCTGTAAAATATTTTAGTGTATAGGAAAGTATACTAATATTGTTTTATAATATATTTTTGTGAAGAATTAATATTTTGACAAGGTGTTAGTTTATGTGCTTGGTTTTATACAGTGTAACCATTTCATAAGTATCAGTTTTATTTCAGAATAGCGTAATGCATTCTGTAGTTCTATAACTAATGTCTTACAGGCATTACCAGTTTAAATTATGTTTGTACTTTGATTAAAATTAAGTGAGGAACAATATCTTGCCTCTTTGAACTGCAAATTTGGAGGAAAAAAGAGTTGTTGCTTGAATGTCATAAATTATAAAAATGTAGCAGCTAAAAATCTGAACATTAAGGTGTTGGAAGTCTTGATACCAGAAATGTTATACATATATGTGTATTTCATTCTTCATTATTGGGCTTTTACATATATGAGGAAAATATATGGGGGCTAACTTCGATATTTCATACATGTTGAACCTCTCTAGTGTGGCACTCTCATCTGGCTGCATCTGTAATCCTGCATGATTTTAGTTAGTTGGATGACCACTTATCATGGGTGTGGCCAAATTTCCCGTCGTCCTTTAAAGTTTGTTTACAGCCAGTGCCCTGGCTCTGTGTTCTGTGCTGCTGTTTAGCTGTAATTTACCTGTAAATGTCTTCTAAGAATCCAGTAAGCAGTGAAAGTGTTGGTAATGCTTCTAGACAATATTGACCTCCCATGGTCTGGCAAATTCTTTCTTTTGGCACCAGTCATGTCCTGAGGGTGCCTGACTAGCAAGGTGCAACTTGTAGTCTCCTTTTATGTTGACTGAAGTGGTATAATATGAATGTCACGTCAATAAAATTATGTATCTTGCCTGTGGAAATCTTAAAGTTTATATAGTAAACACTTTATTGTGTGTTACAACAGTTATAATTTTCTTAACACGTCTTTTAACTTTAGATTTATTCAAAGATTAACCAACAGAAATTTTGAATATTCTATTCATACTCTTCAGTCTGCTACTAACATCACATATCCTATGCACTGAAAAGTGAGAATTTATGTCTGGTGGACAGATTGTCCTTATTGAGTGTTGTTGTAATACTCTTTTTCTTTTCCCTGTGAATTCCTCCATTGTCCATGTATTCAGTGGTTGGCAGTCCTAACTGTTTGTTTCTTTTGCTTTTTTTCCCATTATGGTTATATTGGCAATCTCTGTGGCAGGTATTTTAATAGATTTGCCATCTTCAAATTAGTGCCTTTTTATTTTGATGAATATAGTAGTATTGTAGCTAAGCCTGGCTCCCCTCATGTACAACTGGCTTTCTTTAACTTCGTTGCAGCATTGTCTGTTGAAGGAAATCACAATTTCCTTCTTCTAGGACGAGACACACAAGCTGTTACTAAACTTTCTGGCTCAAGCTGTTCTAATTTTTGGGGCCGTCTCTGTGAAATTCTTAATAGTAGTTAGTCTCAATTTGAATATCTATATTCAGTTTCTGTGCTTAAATAAAATAAAATGTACAACTAAAATGATGAAAGGTCTAGAAAATAGACCTATGAGAGAAGACTAACAACTGGGTTTGTTTAGTTTGGAAGGGAGAAGTTTGAAAGGGGACATAGCAGCAGCCTTCAAGTACCTAAAAGGATGTTACAAGAAAGAGGGAGCAAAATTATTCTCCTTACCTTCTGATGATAGTACAAGAAGCAATGAGTTTAAATTGCAGCAAGAAAGATTTAGTTTGGATATTAGGAAAACAATTCCTAACTGTCAGGGTAATTTAAGAAATGGAATAAATTGCTTAGGGTGGTTGTGGAATCTCTATCACTGGAGATAGTTCAGAACAGGTTGGATAAATATCTAACAGGGATGCAGGTATGAGATGGAGCTTGGTCCTGCCAGGAGGGCAGGGGATTGAACTTAATGACCTATTGAGGTCTCTTCCAGTGTGATTCAGACACTATGAAAAAAAGACTAGGCAGACAAACACTATGTTCTGAAATGTGAAAATACTACCTACATAGCTGTCAAGCCACCCTCTCTTCCACCTTTAATCTCTAAATATCTGTCACAGTTTTTCCAGGCCATCAAATTAGAATTTCAGCAAATCTTTGGAAGTCTGTTTGCTCCAGGTTATCCTTGATACCATTAACTTTCACTTTATGTGAACATTTGACCTAGGTCAGAACACCAAGTTAGTTATTTGAGCAGTACATTTAATACAGTGCATTCCTTTGTAACCACCCAAGTTTAACTTTCATACAGCATGTTTCTCTCATCTTGGTCCAGGCAAAAGTCTAACTTATTTTCTTGTTAGATTGTTTATGGGAATATTAGTGCACCTTAACAAAAGTTTCACTAATAAAACACCAAGATTCCTCCAGTACTTCTGTGAACTTGATATAGTTATTATTGAGCTGCTCTTATTTATTGCCATTTACTTTCTTTTTGTGTACATTTGCCATAATTGACCTGCATTTGAATCAGAGATGACTTTATATTTATAGATAGTGTATTTTATGTAATTGTGCAAGTCAGTATTTTACTGTTTGGGTATATATGTGCATATATATCTTTTTACACAGTCCAGTTTCTCTTTTTTTTCCATGGTGTAACTTCATAAAACTACACTATTTTAAATTTTGACCTGTTACGTTAGTCTGTCTCATTGCTTGTGTCCAGTGTCTCCTTTAGGTAATTTAGTAGGGTACTCACCAATTTAGTGACTTGTAATCTTAGCTCGACAAACATTTACTTTACAGAAAAATCATAAACATGGGGAAGGATAGCTCAGTGGTTTGAGCATTGGCCTGCTAAACCCAGGGTTGTGAGCTCAATTCTTGAGGGGGCCATTTAGGGATCTGGAGGGGAAAAAAGTGCATGGGTATAGTGCTTGGTCCTGCCAAAAGGGCAGGGGACTGGACTCAATGACCTCCTCAATGAGGTCACTTAGAGCTCTATGAGATGTGTATCTCCATATTTCAATACGTACTGAGTTTTTAGCAGTACCAGTCACTGTACTTGATGTCTCTGTGATTGATGCTGGTTTGTGTGTGCCTGCACACCTGCGTTAGTGGGAGTGGATGTCAGATTAGTTTTCCTTCTGGGGAGTGGGTTGTGGCAAAGAAAATGCATTTCACTCTTAGGGTAGGTTCACACCACTGGTTCTCAGAATGTGGTCTGCAGCTGCCTTGCATGTGGGCCACAAAGCTTGGGGCTCACAACCTGCCCCCCAGCAGGGAGCCCAGGGTTGCTCTCCAGCCCCATGGCACCCCCTTCCCTGACGAGGTTCTTGCATCAACTTCCCCCACCACACATGCTAGATCTGGCCTGCAGAGCTCCTCCCCCACCGCCCACCTGCAGTGGGAAGAAGTGCAGCTCCATGCACTGCTGCTCCCTCTCTCCTCTGCTGGGGGAATGCAGCACGAGAAACCCCATCTGTGGGAAGATTTCCCTGGTGCTCCCCTTGGCTGGATTTCAGCCTATGGGAGCAGTGAAGGGCAATACCTGGGGAGCAGCGGGAGCACCCTCAAACCCCCATCACATATCCACCTCTGCCTCTCCGGCCCACTCTCCCCTGCATACTCCCTTGCTCCCGTACCCTTCCCCCTACTCAGACTCTCTACCCTTGGCCTGCTCCTGCACCCACCCTTGCTCCTGTACCCTCCCTCTGGCCAGACACCCCAGCCTCTTGTTGCATCTTCCTTCCCTTCCAGACCTCCCACTCTGTCCACTCCTGCATCCTCCTTCCTGGCCACACCTCCACTCTCAGTCCCCCCTACCACTCTACCTCCCACTCAGACCCCAACCCTCACCTCCATCCCCATCCCACTCCTTGGCAGCCCCCTCCCGCACATCGAACCCCTAATTTTTGGCCTCACTGCAGAGTTTGAGGGCTGGGAGAAACTCAAAATCTACTAACCCTGGGAACTAAAAAGAGTTAATCTCACCTGTGGGAAGTCCTGAACCTTGGCCTTCCCCGCCTCCCCCACCCTCCTCCCCCTCAGATCTGGAGCACCACAGAAATGAGTTATCCCGGTTGGGTTTTTTTTATTTGGGGAGATTGCCTTTCCAACTCCCCAGCTATCTTTTCTCTAAATCAGTGGCCCCCAACCCCAAAAAAGTTTCCTCACCCCTGCCATAAATAAAGACAACATTGAAACCTTTTTTCGGACATAAATTAATGTGTTATTTAAAATGAAGTTTGGTAAACTAACTTGACAAAGTTAAAGCACTTGATCTGTTTATTTTTATTTTGATTATTAATATTTCCTTTCTTACTGGTTATATACACCCTCTTATGTTATAGCTCCAGTAGCCTAATATGAATAATTTGGTATCTAAGTTGTCTTTAGAAATAAACAAAGACATTTTGTCATTATGGGTGGGTGGCTGGTGTCTATCAAAAGGTTTGCATAGAGCGGGGTGGGCCACGGGTCAAAAATTTTGTGAACCACAGGTCTAAGCTATGCAGTTTTAACGACAAGTCTGTGTCGACACAGTCTTGATGCTAAATGTCATCTTGTCTGAACACTGTTTTGTCGGCACTTTTGCGGACAAGTTGTTTCCACCCTTGTTTCCACCCCACTTTGTCAGTAGGAGAGTGCTGTTGTCAGTTTGATTTGGCTGCCTGCATAGTCTTTCTAAGCATCTGCACTTCAAGTGCTCCCTTTAGTGCTTCTCGTGTCCAGTAATGGAAAGGGTATGGGACATATAAAACAGTTTTTAATCTTGAGGAGCTATTGGCTTAAACAGCCATCTGAGAATCAAGTTGTTCCTTGTCCACTTCTTGCTGTTTTAATAAATTTCCCCCTTCGTTGTTTTGATTTTCCCAATTGTTTACATGAACCCCCCCCCCCCGCATTAGGAAAGTAGGCAGTGTTTAAAAAATGAACAGTTGTAGGGGTTTGGATGTGTGACAGAAAAGGGCAGGAAGGGTATTATTGGTGAAAATATCTGTCAGCCCTTGGATGGATCCTTAGGAACAGGAAAACAGCAGGTATACATCATGTTGTTATGTTCTCACATATTTCTACCAGGTGCTGGGTGGCATATTGATGCCTTTAGTTTAATACAGTTAACCAGTCATATCTACCTGTGTGTCCTGCTTGGTCCAGTTTGTTACAGCTTACATGTTGAACAGAAACCAGAATGATTGCAGGGGTGGCAGGTTTGCAAAAATGTGGGTGGCATCTGGAATACTCAGAGCCCAGTGCTCTGTGAGGGGGTGGGAAAGTGGTGTGGACTCTGGGAGGTTGTTTGGGTACAGGCTCTGGACAGGAGCAGGAGATGATGGGGAGGGGTCATGCTCTGGGAGGGAGTTTATATACAGGTATGGTGAAGGTCTGGTGGGCTTGGTGCTGGTAGGGGTCTGGCATGCCCCTGGTGTAACTGCCCATAGGTAGACTCAAACCTGGGACCTCTTGAGTTTTGTGCGGGAGCCTCTACACCTTGAGCTAAAGGCCAGCTGGATCCCAACTCAGGCTGTAGAGGACACTTATTCTTTCCCTGTGAAGTGGTCTAGTACCACGACATGGGGCAGTTAACAACGCATAGGTGTGTGGGTTACACAGGCTCCGGGAGGAAATGCTGGTGCAGGTTGGCTTCTGGGTGCAGGCTCTGGGAGGGAGTTTGGGTGGCAGGATGGGAGGGTGAGGAGAGAGGTTGCAGGCTCTGGTGGGAGTGAGGTACACAGAGTGGTATGGGGAAGTGAATGGGGGCAACCAGTTCAGGCACTGACTTCTGGAGGTCACTTCTCCCCACACCTGTCGCACCCTGGATGCTCCTCAACCCTGCCTGTTGCTGAGCAATTTAAAATGCCTGGGGCGCCCCTCCTGGCAGTGTAGAGGGGCTAGAGTGGCTCCTGGCCACTCACTCCCCCTGGCTGCCAGCATGTCTGTCCCTGTGACTGAGGGATGGAGCGGGCGAGGTCTCTGTACCATGTGCTGCTCCATGGTGCAGACTCGCAGTGAGTTTTGATGGGGCTGAGCCTCAGGTCAGAAATGTTCCTGGTGCTGGGGCACTGCAGGCCAATATAACTTGGTGCCTGTGAATTACTGTTCTTTATTTTAATAAAATATTCTTTCTTGTGTCTGTGGTTGGTAGTTAATCAGTACATGTGTGTCATAGAATGCTGGAATTTTTAATGGGCCTTTGATCCCCAAAGAAAGATACAAATTTATCATTAGGCTAATCCAGCATGCTCCAGGGTTTTAACTACAGAAGGAACTTGGAAGTGGTGTTACTTTTCAGTCAGTGCATGTGCTGCTCTTTTTCAAAGAATAAATTGGGTTATTGTTTGAGCTGAGTATAACCTAAGCAAATAATCTGATTATCTATATGGAATTAAATGTTTCAAATAAACTTATTTTATTGTAAGTAAATTAAGCCCTTAATTTGGAAAACCTTAATCACGTAAACAAAGATTGTTTTTAGGTAGATAAGATGGACGTAGGGCACATCATAAAATTAATCTTGCTCCATGTCCCAGAAGGAAATAAATATTATCTCCCATTAAATGTCTTATTGGGACATGAATAAACCCTGTGTTAATAGCATTTGAAATACTTTTTAATACTTGATGTAAGGCTGCCTTTCTTTTTGTAATATTTTCTGCATGATATCATGACTGAAATTTAACAACAATACTAATGCTTTATATATTTTTTTTTCTTTCCCCCATGAAAGCATTTCACAAATAAACAAAATTTTGCTTCATGTTAGGGAGGCATTTATTCTGGTTTCCCTGGTGGAAGAAGCTGAATATTGCAATGAAACGAGGTCACAAAGGAAAGCTGAGGCAGACCCAAAGTTTTATTCTCTGTCTCCTGATTCCCAATTGTATGTTTCAACCATGTGACTACCTTCCCTGTATTCTAAACACTTCATCTCATGACATGTTAATATGTGTGTTTATGGTGTTCAACTTCAGACATCTTTTGGTAAGAAATGAGGCTAATTGCTATGGTTATGAATAATCGTTATGAAACTGTCTAAAGGCCTGATTGGCAGCTCACGGAAATCTGTGTATGCCGTTCCATTGACATCATTGGATTTTTGATCGTGTCCTGAAAGAAGACATTTAAGAACTTCCAGTGTAACTTTTCAGAATGTGGGTGTGTAACTTTTTTGAGGCGAGGTTCTAGAATAGCAGATCTCAAACAGTGGGCCGGGACCCCAAACTGAACCGCACCCCCATTTTAATGGAGTTGCCGGGGTGGCTTAGACTTGCTGGGGTCTGGGGCCAAAGCTGAAGCGCAAGCCCTAAAATTTGGGTTGAAGCTGAAGCTTGAGGGCTCTAGCTCTGGGCATTTTGAGCTCAGTTTACAGGCCTCCAGCTTGGGACTGAAGCTTTTGGGCTTTGCCTTTGGTCTCCCCTTGCCAAGGATTGAAGAGCTGGGACTTTGGTTTTGGCAAGGCTTGGGCAGGCTCAGGCATTGGTAGTCTCTCCCAGGTTGTGTAGTAATTTTTGTTGTCAGGTGGGTTCTCAATGCAATGAAGTTTGAGTCACTGTTTTATGAGAGAGTCTCTGAGTATGAATGAGGCAAAAAAAAAAAAAACTTTGAAAAATGTCCTTTTATTAACATATTCAGCACTTCTGAAACAAGTCCATGATGTTTAAATATATTTCTTACAGGAGACTAGGGTTTCCTTTTCTGTGCAGAGACTATTGCTGTCTATAATTTTCAATTTTTATTATTTTCCTTATTTTGGGCTTACGGACAAAGTTGTTTAATCCTGACTTGAACGTTTTCGTGCCTCAGATATCATAACGGTCAGTTGTGTTCTGATCGGATGTTCAGAGCTTGAAAGCTTTACTTGACAATCTGCAGTTTGGCTTATGGCAAGAACACTTACACTGCCATGATCCCCCAACCTTATGCATGCAACTTTCTTTGATATACTGGGGAGTGTGAAGGTATGCTGATTATGTAACCAAATTGGTTCTGGATCTGGCTGCAGCTGCTCATGCCACCACCTTTGCATTAAGGAAGCTTGACCATCTCCTCACTAAGTAGGTCATCATCTGCGCCTCACAGCTACCTTCCCTCTGAAAGGAGCAAGTGCTGAGAGGCACCTTTGCTCCCTCACTGGTCCTTCTTTGTGAGAAATTTATTCGCGTCAGTTCGGGCGAACTCAGTCCACTCAGCCTACCTGCATATATGGTTGCTTCAGTTTGCCTCTGTATACATCTAAGCTAAGGACAAAACAAAACTGTGGAAAAGCTGGGAAGTCTAGGGTAGCTGCTGTCTTCTCTTTCTGTTGCCTCAGCATTTCTCACAATGATTGCCTTTTAAAAGTAGTAAACTAACATGTAGAGTAACAATATTGTTGTAGTATTCGGGGGAGGGTGTTTGGGGCAGCAGTGAGAAGCTGTAAACAGTCAAACAGTGTGAAGTTTTCAAGTGTATTCGGTATTTGTAATGAAAGGTAAGTTGTATTGATTTTGATGGCCATGGTACTGAGCAGCCAGAAGACTTTGGAAGTTTTTTCCTAGTGCTTTCAAACAGTGCCAGATTTGTTAACAGAAATTTTCTAGAAGGGATTAAATTAAGCAGTTTTGTTTAGTGAACAGTAATCGAAAATGTATCGACAAAAATAAACCACTTGCTCCCCTTATTGAAAGCAAGGGTGTGGTGGGGGAAGGAGGAAATGAGGAAAGCACATGGTGGTGGGTGTTCCAGAAGCAGCGTGCTTTGCTCTAAGGTTGTGGGTAATGGATGTTAAGATGTGTATTTGGTTGACGAGAGCTATTCTCCGTTTGGGAACTTCCCTGACAAGCTCTGAAAAGACGCTTCAGCTGGAGGAGTGTTGTGCTGCCATGAGGCCTGTCAGCCGTGGAGGAGTATTATAAAAGAAGAAATCAGACCTTTAATAAAACCACAACTTGGGCTTGATGAGATAGCAAGGCGTGAGGAGGAGTGTTTGCAGCCAACAACCTAGATGCCAAATTCCTGAGTGAACTACTGAAATGGAAAGACCTGGCTTTTGGAGATGGGGAAGGATAAAGTGTTCATGGAAGTGTGGCAGTTGTGTGGATTTGCATGGCAGTGGAATGTTACCACCAAAACTTTTAAAGTCATGAGAACAGAGGCTTTTCAAAAGCCTAAATAATATTTAAAGTGATTTTTGCAAAATGTTAGGTAATTCCTGTCCTTATCAGCATCATATACTGGGAAACTCATTCACAGAGAAACTTAAATTATGGCTGATACAAATCATGGACCAAATAAACCAGAAAATGTTGTAAACCTTTTTTTTTAAATCAAACAATAACTGGAGTCTTCTTTCCTTTGTTTTAGGAATTTTTAGATTTTTCTGTAGGAATCTGCTTCAGGTATACACAGTCAAGAAGCTGCAATTTTCTCCAAGTATTTCTCCCTACAACTGCCTAGTTTCTTTGTGAGGAATTGCCAAGGGAATCATGAGAATTCTATGTTGGGGGCTACAAAACATTGAATATTTATTGCATACAACATTTCTAGTGCATCAGACACACAAACTGAAATGACACATTACTGTTCAAATTTGGTTTTATTATTTAGAGCAAGGGTCAACTACCAAAAGAGCAAGAAGAGCCATTTTTGTTTAATTTGGTAAAAAACTCAGTAAGTCAAGAGCCACAATGCATGTGAATATGAGACAGTCCTTAATAAATAACATCAAACCATACTTTTGGTAATCCCTATTTTAAGAACAGCACACACGCAATGGTTTGCAATGTGATGCATTTTTATTGCAAGATGGTCACCTTTTATCGAAAATAATCAGGAGTTTCTTTTTTTTTTTTTTTTTTTTTTACTTTGCAATTATAGCATCAGCAGCCACAAAGAAGTCCTTAAAGACCTGCATGTGGCTCCCGACCACAGGTTGCAGACCACCGTGTAAGAGGTAGTCACCACTTTCCAGGGTACTACTATTTCCTCCCTAAACCTCAGATGATATGTTTATTGTTAATTTGCTTTTTGCCTGACTAAGAGTAGAAGTTGTCATTTACATATGTTATGATTCTCCTGAGTAACGTTCAACTTGAATCTCATCAGAATTTAAGGGAAAGTAGTAGAGGTGGAATGGGATATTTTCTCTGCTAGACTCCTAATATAAATCAGTCAGGAGTGAGGGGTTAGCAAATCCAAGATGCAGTTATTCTTACAGATAAATGTACAGGTGAAAAAATGAATTTCAGGACAAGTGGGGTACATTTGAAATGCAGACTCCATAATAGTCTGTTGTGATATTTTTACACACACATAGCTACTAGTCCTGCACCAAAAAAGGTGCCATTCATTATTGTGAAACAGTGGCATGTCGTCAGAGTGTGGGAACGAACTGGCTGAGCTGCATTACCCAGTGTGCAAATAAGAACTCTTCCTTCTTGGTCTCGTCAGCATCCAAGTAACACTCATTTGTTGGTTTCTTGGTGGAGTCAGTAATTTTGGCAATCCATGAAAAATCTCAGAACAAAGAAATACTCACTTCTTATGGATTTTTGAACTCCCCCTCAACTATGTTTATCTGTGGCAGCTGAAGTCCGAGAAAACTTTACCAGAGAATTGTAGCTGTGGGAGAGAGACAGTAGCTATCTTCAAGCCACAGGCTTATTGCTGTATTGGTCAGCGCTCAGATGATCAGAGAACTAAGACATGTAAAGTATGTCAAGTGCAAGTTTTAAAGTATGAATTTTACCTCTAACAATAGCTCTTTTCTCTCAGTGCTTGCATTTTCAGTTTCATAATAGAACATAAGACACACTGTTAATCACATTATAAAACCAAAATGCCCTTTTTTTGCTAGAATGTTTATATGAAAATGTCAAAGCTTGTCGTTTCCCTGGTAGCCGTAGTGCTCTATACCATAGGCTATGTGTAGACTGCAGGCTTCTGTCAACAAAACTTCTGTAGACTGAAGTTTTGTCAATAGAGAGCACATCCAGACTTTAGATGGCTCGGAAGAGATCTGCTGGTCAGGATTATTATGTTGACATCCCTGTACATCTCGTTCCACAAGGAAGAAGGGATGTCTCAACAGAGGAGGTATTTGCAACATTTGACCCCATATGAATGGGCCAAATGTAGGAATAGCCTCTCTTGACACAATTGTCCACAAAAGATATGTGAATTGTGTATCTCTTGCTGACACTTCTCGGGAATCTAGATGTAGCCCTAGTGTTGTTTCCAATCTCTGGCTGATTGAGGAACTAGGATCATTTTCTACCAATGCACACCTTGTCATGGTTATCCTGGCCATAGTTATCTGGAATCTGACAGTTAAAACTGGCAGGGATGCTTCAGCTATAGGTTAGACTAGAACTGTGTAGTAAATGGCACTGTGAGTAGAAGGCATTAGGTTATGGAACTTACTTCCAAATAGATGGCTTTCTAGGAAGGATGCTGTACTTTGAGTTAGGGAGGCTTGCACATGAGGTTCAGGTTCACAGGGAAGGCATGTCTACTATACAGTAACTGGGCAGAAATAGCAATGATGATTTGACTTGCAGAGCTTTTCATATAATTTAAATCTACACTGATGGGCACTTTTTTTGAAGTGGAAATAGGAAGATGGGTGTTTGTTTGATTTCCAAATACTTGTATGAATAAAGTAAAGGGACACATACAAAATATAAGTTTTGTAACTATACTCTCTTTTACCAGACCAAACAAAAATGTTTTCATAACATTTAAAAAAAATCTTTTAGTGGACAAAGCATCTGGAAGTGATACTGACCAGAAAGACTCTGCAAATGGTCAGGCAGCTTTCCCTATCAAAAGTTCAGTGCAATGTAAAAGAGTAAACAAACAGCATAAATACAAACAATAGTGAAAAGTGTTTGCTGTACTGTATTTAGAGTGCTTCTCGTAATAGGGTTCAGGATTGTTTACTTGCTCTTTCTTTAATAAATCAGTATGGTGCAGGAGACTGAGCTTGATTCTGGAGCTTCTGGGTTTTAATCACAGGTTGTCTTTGCCCTTGCTCGGTGTGCCCTCTAATTTTTCATGTCCTGTGTGCAGAATTAATTTTGTGATGTGCACCAGCATGGAGATGATGTGGTTGTACATCACCTCCATATCGGTGCACATCACAAAAATCATTCTTCTCATGCATGATCTTGGGGAGGGGCTGAGGAGTTTGGAGTGAGGGAGGGGACTCGGGGTTATGGGGGTGGAGGCTCCAGTCTGGAGCCAAGGGGTTTGGAACGCAGGAGTGGGCTCAGGGCAGGAGGTTGGTTGGGTGCATGAGGTCTGGGCAGGAGTTAGGGTGCAGGAAGGGGCTCAGGATTGAAGTGGGGGGGGTGGAGGGAGCTTGGAATGGAGCAGGAGACAGGGTTGCAGGACACTTACCTGGGGCAGCTCCTGTTTGGTGGTGCGAACGGGTGGCTCCATGCTGTGCTATGCTCGCCTACAGGCACTGCCCCCATAGCTCTTATTGGCCATGATTCCAAGCCACTGGGAGCTGCGGGGACAGAGCTTCCAGGTACTTGCAGAGATGCAGCTCCAGCTGGGGAGTGCAGGGGAGGGATGAAGTGGGAAGAACTGCAGGCATGGAGATGCCTCCCCCCACCCGATAACCCAGAACGTGGGCTTTATGCGTGGCAACCCTGGGCTAAGGGAGCTCCCTTTAGCCTAGAGCCTTGGGCGGGGCCCCTAAAACTCCTTTCTTGATCGGTCTGTGCTGCTGGGGCCAGGGGAGCACGCCTCTCCTTCGGCTGTGGGAGCTCCCAAGTGTGGCCAGAGGAGTGGGCTTCTCCCAGCCCTGGTAGGCAGTTGCTGCAGCCAGGAGGAGAGCTGTACTCCTCTGGGGCCATCAAGGCTAGCAGGAAGCTGCCACGGCAAAGGGAAAGGTGAGCAGTCCTACAGCCCCAGTAGGGAGCTGTAGCAGACACTGCAGAGGGGCTTCTCCCCCATCAGAGGCCACTCTGAGCCCCTGTGCATGTCTTAGCCAGCTGCGTGGCTGTACAGCTTAAAGCAGGGTGTGCAAACAGGAGGATGTGCCTCCTTGTGGGGGTGCACAATTTCAAGAGGGGGACACAGCACACTTGTCTCCCCCCTCCCATAGCCTCTTTCATCTGTACAGCACTGCCCAGTGTCCTTCATTTCCAGTCCCCCTCTCCCCACAGTGGGGGCCACTGCAGCCTCCCCGCAGCTTCTCTGGGCTAGGCTGACCTGTGCTGCTAGCTCTCCTTCCCCCTGGGAGTGCTGGAAACACTTCCTGTCCGCCAGCCTGAGGGAGCTGGGAGACGTGTAGCAGAGGAAGCTGCGTGAGGGAAAGCTTCTACTGCGACAGCACCTTTGTTCTGGAGTTGATCTTTTGCATTGTTCTTTTGTTTAACTTTGAGGGCTGGTGGGAGGCAGAGAGAAGGGGAATGGGCTCTTTAAATAGCAGGAAACAGTTGGTTTTTTTGGTCTTTTTTTTTTTTTTCCCCCGCCCAGCTGGAGAGTGGGTGGGATGGGATCTTGAAACAGCAAGATAGAGGTTTTTTAGATATATAAAGCACTCTCCATTTCATTAAAAATGTTGAAATATGTTACTGTTTTTATGTATGTATATTTGCATTTATATACTGATTAATGAAGTTTTTACGTTCTACACACTTATTTTCTTATGTGCTGCAAGTTTTTTTTTTTCCTCTTGTGAGCATAAACTAAATTTTTGTTGGTTTGGATTATATTACACATGTTAGGGGGCCCAGTTAATTGCTGGGACAAAAAGCTTAGAGGGAAATTTGGACTTCACCGTTTGTCCCTGAGTAATCTCTTGTGCTCCATGATTTCCCTCCTCAAGTAGGGATACTATCTAACTGGGGTGTTTTGAATGGTGGAATTGTACAGTGTTTTGAAAATGTGGGTTAATTAAATTGTTCTTGTTAAAATAGCTCATTTGTTGAAATTCACACTACCTGACCACCTCAGAAGGTCCCTTCCTGTGGCTAGGAGGAATGTGAGTGTTGCTGGAGTAAAGTGGGGAAAAGTCTTGAGGGAAATAGTTTTAATCCAGTACAGATGCAGGATGGGGGTTGGGCGGAGGGCGAGGGAGAAGAAGAGCTAACAGACGCCTGTGACAAACAGACAACAACAAACATAGCTTGATATTGAATTTTTGGGTGAAAAATGATCTAGGGTAAAATCGTGGCTTGACACGATGACCAAACTTCCACTGATATCACTCGAGATAGGATCTCAACCCTGTTATTCAGTTTATACCAAGATGGAGTTGTCTTCTGAGACAGGAGTTTGTGTCTAGTTTCCATGTTTACGTAACACAGACTATCCTGCTGGAAGCATCCATACATAAGCCAGCACTGTTTAGGTTGGCTAACAATTCAGGACATAGGAAAACAGTGTTTTGGGTGTGACTGGTGATGTGAGTGTGGCGTGCACACAGCTGTGATAGACTTGTCACTAGAATGTATCAACTGCAGCGTTGGCATTCATACTCCTGAATGTTCTGTTGTACAAAATGAGGAGCCACATGCTGGGAACAAGATAAAATTAAGCACATTCTTTAAAATTTAAGAGACTTGGTTGTACGTAGTAAAAGAAATTGAAAAAGAAGTCAAAATTATTTATTTCTTTTATTGCTGTGAAGGTGAACATCACTGAGTTAGAGTGCAATAGACAAATAGTGTTTCAATTACAGATTGATATATAAATGTGGAACCAGAAATCCATGCTATAGTTGATTTTTCTTTAATTACCTGAATGAATGTTCTTGTGAATATGCTGTAAAAGGGGCGGATGCCTTTCTCCTGGTAAATTATTTTGGAAATAAATACTTTCTCTCTGTGTAGCCCTACACTATGTGGGAATGCATGCCTGAACTTCTACTATGGGTGTTGGTTAGAGATGATTTAATCCTACGTGTAAATGGTTGGGGGCGGAGGGGAGGAATGCAGTCCAGTAAGACTATATTTATACTGTGTCCAATTGTATATCCTTTGGTATATGAGGTCTCCACTTACATTTTTGATGTGTCAGTGTAATAAGATGCTTGGAAGGTGGTAGTTGGCTGGTCAAAATGTCTGTCTTTCAGGCACTGGGGATAAGGGGAACCTGGGTCATCCCACAACACTAGAGGTCCTTGGAGCAGGGAGTCCAAAAGCCACTGCCCTGGGCTACTTCCTGTTAGATTCCCTTAGGTTTGGGGCATGGTCCCGATAGTCCGTTTTGCAGGTGTGGTTTGCTTCCACCCATGGCACTCTATTGTGAATCTTGGGTGGCTTCCTGCTGCAGTTCCAGGCTCCTTGGCCAGGGCAGCTGTAAGTTTTGGTAAAAACAAACCCTGCAGTGTCTCTAGGTTGCAATCACTCAGTTATCTCAATTGCTGAAGGCTCCAAGATTGTCTTCACTTGTCCAGGAGGCAGAACGTGCTCCCTGGTGTCTGCATAGTCTGATATATAGAGCCCTATTAAGGTCATGACCATGAAGACTGTGTCACAGACAATGAAATCTGGTCTCCCCCCATGGAATATAATCTTTTGTTTGTTTTTACTGTACTATACCAATGTCACAGGGAACACCAGTGGTTTTCATATGGGGGAGCTGACCCAAAAGGGAGTTTCGGGCCAGGGGTCGGGGTCCACAAGGATAGTTTTTGGGTGAGTTTACACTGTTGTCACCCTTATTTCTGTGCTACCTTCAGATCTGGTCAGCTGGTGGGTGGTGGCTTGTGGCTGGGTGCCCAGCTGTGAAGGCAGCCTGCCATGCCACCCTTAGTGCCACACTGCTGCTGGTAGCAGCTGGACTCTTGGCCAGCAGCCACCTGTCTCCAGCCGCCCAGCTTTGAAGGCAAAGCTACCACCAGCAGCAGTGCAGAAGTAAGGGTAGTTGCGCAACCTTCCCCACAATAACCTTGTGACCCTCCCCTGCTCAGTTCATTTATGGGTCAGGACCCCTACAATTATAACACTATGAAATTTCAGATTTAAGTAGCAGAAATAATGAACTTTATGATAGATCAAAATGGACAGTGGATTTGGTAGGGCCCTACTGATCTAGAGATCCTTCCTGTTAGGCGGGCAGTAGCTAGGCTCCTGCCTCTTTGCCAGTCAGTTCTGATCTGAACCTGGCTTTCTCCTTCTCTGGACTTGGCATTGGCTGCCGATATAACGGGGTAGGGCTGGCTGGGCCCAAAGGCTCTCTCCTTAACCTCTGCGGTGCTGTTGAGATGTTTCTTGATTTCATTTCAATCAGCTTAAGGGTAAAACAGATAACGAAAGGTCAGTAGACATCGGTACAAAGTGTATTTATTGTTGAGGTATTAAGTGTTTACTTGCACTTCACTGAGAATCATTTTGTAGTAAATTACCAGGGAGAGTGTGAGGCTTCTAAATTTTTATTGGAAGAGATTATAGGCGTGGTGGAAGAGCAGGAAAATGGGATTGATATTAAATAAGCGTCAAGTATGTTGCACTAGCTTTATTTCACTTATTCTGTTTTCTTAACTGTTGCTGTTCTTTCCTTTCCTTCCATTAAGCTATTGAAACTCAGAGGCCTTCTTAGGTTTACTGCTTACCTCTTAAGGCTGACGTACTACAAGTTGTGTGGGTTCAGCACATTCAGTATGATCTTGAAAGTGTGACATTTGGAAAAGAAAGTTGGTGTGCTCTGCCTAGTGTGCATCATCATTCAGGCTGAATGAACAGTTAAATACATTAATTAGACCATCTCATGGGCTGATAGAGGATCTTTTTTAAAATAAACTTTTACATAATTGTATGTACTGACAATGCACTTGTAGAAAATGGTGCTTTTCCAAAAATAACATGGAAATCTATTTCTGATCAGCTCTGGAGTAAACGTCAATCCTGGCTTTGCTTGGCCAATTATCCTCTCCTCTCCTCTCCGCTCTGCTCCACATCCCCATTTATGTCGTATCACTATGAATATTGTGAGCTCATTGAGGCATTTCTTTTGTTGTGCATCACTCAGCACACGGTTGCCCTCACCTTTATATGAGTCTCGGATTGTTTATGTAACAATAATAATACACATTGCTGTTTTGTCCTTTGGAAAGAACCTACATGTAAATATAACATTTTTTCCCTCCATGAGGTTCCTATAAAACATTACATAAAATTTCTTAAAATTCAGAGAATCACTATTTGAACATTTAGGTATTCTATGCAGTGTGTACCTGAGGAGAAAAACTTTTTAAACTTAACATATTGATTTGGCATGGTTATTCTTGAGAAATCCATGCTGGCTATTCATTACAAACCTATTATCTTCTATGTGCTTACTAACTGATTGTTTAATAATTTGGTCCAGTATCTTTCTAGGTAATGAAGTTCAGCAGATGGGTCTATAGATCCCCAGATCCTCTTTCTTAGACTTTTGAAAGATAGATGTTGCATTTGCTCTTCTGCAGTCCTCTAGGATCTCAGGTGTCCTCCATGAGATAATTTCTAAGAGTTCTCAGATATATTCAGCTCATTCCTTACAAACTCTAAGATTAATTTAATCAGGCCTTACTGAGTTGAATGCATATAACTTCTCTAAATAGTCTTTCCCCTGTTCTTTCCCTATTTTGGCTGGCATTCCTTCTTCCTTGTAAGTTCAGGTTGCACCTCCCAAAACTGAGTCTCTGGTCTAGCAACATCCCTGTCCAGCAGGCTGGGAGCCCAGAGGCAGGGGACCTCTCCTCATCTGGCAAATACCCTCATTTGGAGCTGGACAAGAGAGGTGCAACCTGTATTGATTGTGTTACATAACTGGTCACAGTTGACCTTTTTAGTGAAGACTCTGAAGCAAGATTAGCATTAAATTCTTAAGCTATGTCTACACTTGCCCCCTCCTTTTGGAAGGGGCATGATAATTAGGCCGTTTGGAAGACACTAATGAGGCACTGACATGAATATGCTGTGCCTCATTACCATAACGGCAGCTGCATGTGATTCGAAAGTGCCACTTTCAGAACACACGTCTTCCAAAGGAGCCCCCTGACTTTGAAAGCACCTACTTGGTTTTAGGAAGAAGGGGCTTTTGAAGTCCAGAGGGTCCTTTCAAAAGGCCCCTATCTACACAGGCAGTGTGCATTCTGAAAGTGGCACTTTTGAATCGCACATGGCCGCCATTATGCTGATGAGGTGCTGCATCTTCATGTCAGTGCCTCATTAGTGTCTTCTGAACTGCCTCATTAACATGCCCCTTCCAAAAGGAGGGTGCTAATGTAGACATAGCCTTAACTTACTTGTGGTTGTCCAGTATACATTCCCCTTTGCTGTTAAGCGGAGAATCTGCACTTTGCTTCACATCTCTCTAGTGTGCCTAATAATATTTATGTTTATAAATCTTATTGCATGTTACTGACCTTAACTATTGGTTATCTGAATTTGTGACACTGTTTTTTTTTTTAATCCTTTATCCATATGGTACTGCTTTCACTCACTCCTTTCCTTAGGATTACAGAATCTGTCATTCCATGATAAATTTAATTGGCGATACACATCTCCTAGAGCTGGAAGAGACCTTGGAGGTCATCTAGTCCAGTCCCCTGCCATCTTGGCAGGACCGAGCACCATCCATGACATCTATTTGCCCCAATTCCTAAATGGCCTCCTTAAGGATTAATCTCACAACCCTGGGTTTAGTAGGCCAATGCTCAGACCACTGAGCTATCCCTCCCCACAGATTTGCAACCAATTCCTCTGTTTTCTGTTAGCCAGAACTGCATTTTTAAAATGGCTGTTTCCCAACTGCTGCTTTCACCTGCTGAAACAAAACATTGTCCCCAGTACATTTCAAAAATTTATTGGACATTCTGCTTTGCTATATCTAATCTAAGACAAAACACAAAATGTTCAATATATATTCAGGTATGAATATGTATTTTCACTGTGTATCCAGTAACACATCAAAACTTGAAGTGATTCTGAGAATGAAGATGTTTGGTGTTGATCTGCAAATTGCTTTTCTTTATTCAGTCACTTCATTTTATCAGTCACACTCTTGATCTTGTATAGTACAGTCTCTGCACTGTCATATGTTCATATGCTTAAAAATATAAAAGGAACTCCCTGAATGTAGCTTGCTTTTAAAAATCCCAAATGGCTTGATGAATCCCAGAGCATATAACTTTCCTTCTCAACAGAAACTAAAGTTTCATTTTTTCCAATTGAATAGTTTTTTCACTCACTGATAAATTAACACACATACTTTGTTCCTATTTTGTAAATGTATTTGTGGATTCATGGCAACTAGCAGAGAATCTTTCAATTTGTCCTCTAAGCTATCAGCTTGTTACATTGTGTGAGGTTATATAACAATGCCAAGCACAGAAAAAAAGTCTGCTCCAAAGAGAAATACATAAAGCACTGAATATCTCTTGTTAGTTTGGAAAACCACTTTTTCTCAATATGGAGGCCAAGTAAATCAAAGTAAGCCAAATGCTGGTTGCAATGAGCTTAGTATCTCACAGTGTTTAGACAGAATTGTAAACAGGCCACTTTTCTGAGACAGTTAAATGAACTACATGTTCTTCAATAAAAAAGAAATGAAAATTAAACTCATAGTTCCTTTTTACAACTCAGACTTTCCTATTTGGATACATTGTATGTAACTTCATCATCCTTGTCCCTAATATTCTCATATGTCTGCAAATTAGCACCAATGTTCCCTCTAATTTCTTACATTCATGGATGGAATAAATTTAATTATATGCACCAAGGCACATGTGGATGTGCACCATGATAGAGACACATGCTGCAGGCCATGGGCTGTCTGCTAATCACCTGGGTGGCATTTGAATCTCTCCTGAGGGGGTGCCCCAGTGCACAGCTTACAGAAAACCCTGGTTATCATTTCACACTGTTTGCCATCTCTGTTGAACCAACCATAAACTTTATCTCCTCTCAGATTAACTTGTAGTATGCTTTCTGATTGTCTCACTGTATCCCACCTACAGTATCTGGATATAGAGATATGCAAAAACACAGGGAAATGCAACCAAATCACTCCCGTCCTCACTTCCCTTATTTCCCCATTTACTTCGAGAATGTGTGTGTGTTTTCAGGGATTCGTCGGCTCTCTGTTACGCCTGACTTCAGTTTTGTCGCAAGGGTGCCTTCTACAGTGAATCAGTTTTTGTTCATGAATTCTCTTGCTTACCAATCTGCTCAGTGGACCTGTTGGTTCACTTGCTTCTGAAGACAAAAATTACTACATGACTGTAGGAGGGAGACTGAAGCCTCAGCCATACCCAAGCAACATCACCCTGGGTGGAGGAAGAAGAAGTAGCCTGAGCCCCATTACCCTGGGAAAGGGCCAAAGCCCTTGGAATTGGGCTTTGGCTCCAGTGATGGTGTTCGCACTTTGGCTTTGTCTCCAGGCCTGTCCAGCACCAGGCCTGTCCAGGAAGTCCAGCACCAGGCCTGTCAATCCCATTAAATGGGGTCACGTTCAGCTTTGGGGTCCTGACCTATAGTTTGAGAACTGAGAGTGTAGGGGGTTTAGATGTTCATCTTAAGGGGCTTCTTACTTCCTGATGCATTACATTTTTAATACACTTCAAAATGTTGACATTCAATTTTAGTAATCCTTTCGCTGCAGCCAATTTTTATTTTTATCTATCTATATCATACTATTTTGCTGCAGTGTGTGGGATGAAAATCTTCTGGATCTAGTCTTTTTTGTTTTAAACAGTTGCATTTTAAAGTACATTTATGGCACAGTGAAGAACCTGTTGAGTGAGCGATTTGTGTAAGATGTGTGCATGTAGAGAGCAGTGTTATGTCTAATATTTTCCATCCATGGTCAGAATTACTTTTGTTATATGCACCAAGGCCTGTGCAGATGTACACCACCACAGAAACACATGCTGGAGTCTGTTGGCTCTCTGCTAATTAGCTGGGCGGTGCCTAAATCCCTCCTGGCAGCTGCCCAAGTGTTCAGCTTACAGGGAACACTGGTAGAGAGCAACCGTTAGCTTGGCACCCGAGTATCAAATTCCAGCTCTGTAGAGTCATGTACTTTGATCTAGAGCGCCCAATGGTATATATGGCTTGTCACCTCTCTTGTGATTCAGGGGAGAGATGTGTGGGTGAGTGGTGTCAGTGATATAGAATGGGTTTTGCAGCGTTTAGTAAGGCTACATCTATGCCTGCTGGGAGATTGACCCCGTCAGCATCAGTTTTCTAGGGTTTGGTTTCGTGTGCCTAGTGGGGCTGTGCAAAATTGAACTAGCAGGGCTCCGCAGTCAACCTCTATACTCTTCATTATTGCGAGGAGTAAGGTAGGTTGACAGAAGACTTTCTCCTGTTGACCTCCCTCAGTCAGTGAGGATGGCCAGATAAATCAGTTGTAGATAAGTCAGTTCCAGAGGTGCAATTGTTGTAGCTGCCACTGAGTATCTGGGGTTGATTTTCAGGTCTAGTGTAGACCTGCCCTCGGCTTTCTTTATAGTGGTGAGCACTGTACGGGTTAACTGCAGTGCCAGTTGGGGCGGGGCCTAGCTGCTCTACATCCTGAATCTACAAGAAGTTATACATAGGTGCACCTCTGCAGCTGTGCAGAGCATCACTGACTACGGCGTATGTACATATGAATCCACTCGTATAGATCCATTTACAGGATTAGGGCATATAATTTTACAATGCCTGCCACAAAGGAACACTAATCCTGAGTGAGCTCTCTGGAGGCTCATGTGGTAATAGAAAAGGCTCTTTTGCTACACATTCTGGTATTTTGAATCCCAACTACATGTAGTTTTGGTGTAATGTTGTTCACAGTTACTTCTAAATAAGTTTGATTCCCCAGGGACACTTATATTGAGTTGGGGGCTATATTTGTCTTGTTTTCTTTTCATAGTGGCTTACGAGGGTGAAATGACATTGGGATCACTCTTTCTTATCTGAATCTACATATTCCTAATGGAACAAGTGGACAAGTCTCCACAATACAATTGTTCTTTCTGTTCTTGTGTACTTGAAGCAGCAGTTCAGTTACTGATGGTATTAACAGCTAAACCACCATCATTAGGTTTGAGTTAATACCTGATTAACTGAATAGGTGTCATTCCCACTCTCTCAAAACTGTTGTTTTTCATTGTTTGCATCACAAGCCCTGAACATTTGAAAGTTTACATCAAGCATAAGGGGTTAAGATTTTTTTAAAGTAATATTAGACTGAATTTCAAGAAGACAGCTATTAAAAGGAGTGCCAGTTTGCTGAGTTGCAGTGATCTGGCTCAATTTAACTCCTGCTTTAGCTCTATTGATTACTTGAATTTCAGTTGCCTTAGGCATGAATTTTTCCTGTTACTATAATAAGGAGCGCTACATACTTGTTGTTAGGCAACCGTTGTGTCCCGTTGTGACTGTCTCTGTTAGCTCTGTGAGAACAATGTCTATTGTGCCTATCTTGTATGTAACGAATAGTCTACGTGGCTATTTCATAGTAGGCACATTAAAAATCAGCAAGTTCAGCAGCTTCACTGAAGAAAAGAGGTGCTGTAATCAGTATAAGAAAGTAATGATAAGAATGTAAGACTGACCATACTGGGTCAGATCAATGGTCCACCCAATATCTTGGCTTCTGACAGTAGCCAGTGGCAGATGTTTCAAAGAGAATGAACAGAACAATTAAAAGGTCCATCTCCTGTTGTCCAGTCCCAGCACCTGGCCGTCAGAAGCTCAAGGACCACCAGGGCATACACACTGAGCAGATGTTTTCAGAGAATTCTCCAGAGTGACTCCAAATCTCCTCCTTAAGTGGGAACAGCTAATTTAGAGCCAGTGATTTTATATGTATAGTTAGGATTATTTTCTAATGTGCATTATTTTTGCATTTATCACCAATGGATTTCATTTGCCATTTTGTTGCTGAGTCACCCAGTTTTATGGCATCCTTTTATTTGTAATTCTCTGCATTTTGCTTTGGACTTAATTATCTCAAGTAATTTAGTATCTTCAAATACTCACCCCTTTTTCCAGAACATTTTGGCCACATCTGCACTGCCGTTCCCTTTCAAAAGGGGCATGCAATCGCGGCTGACCAAAAATACAATCGAGGTGCTGATTTGCATAATCATGGCCACTCGCTGTTCCAGAAGTCCTGTTACCAAAAGCCAAAACAGCAGTGTAGATGGGGTTCCTTTGAAAGGAAGGCCCCATTTTGAAATCAACCTTCTTGCTAACTTTTTTTTCAGGAAGAAGACTGCTTTCGAAAGGGGGGCTTCCTTTCAAAGAAAACCCGTTTACACGGCTGTTTTGGCTTTCCAAAATGGCACTTCCAGAACGGCGAGTGGCTGCCATTATGCAAATGAGACACAGCATACGTAAATCAGCACCTCATTTACATTTTTTGGCCATGTTTGCATGCCCCTTTTGAAAGGGAGGGGCACTGCAGACGCGGCCTTTATGAATATGTTGAAAAGCACTGGCCTAGAACAGATCACAAGGGGACACCACTGTTTGTCTTGCTCCAAAATGACTATTAATTCCTACTCTTTCCTGTCTTGTAACTAGCTATTGATCTGTGAATCTCTCATCCCAGGACAGCTTAGTTTGCTTCAGAGCCATTTCTGCGGGATCATTTCAAAAGGTTTCTGAAAGTAAGAGTGTGCTATATCCACTGGATTATCGTTGTCAACTATTTGTTGACCCCTCAAAGAGCTCTAACATATTGGAGAGGCACAATTTCCCATGCAAAAGCTTTGTTCACTTCTCCTCCAAACTGCTCCCTCCCATCACGTCCATCTATGTATCTGATAATTCTGATCAATTTATAGTTTTAACCAGTTTGCCTGGTACGGAACTGAACTTAGACTTACTGGTCTGCAATTGTCAGGACTGCCTCTGGAATCTTTTAAAAAATATTGGTATTAGATTAGCTATCTCTGTCATCGGGTACAGAAGCTGATTTAAGTAATACTTTACATACCTGTTCTGAAATGTCATGTGTTCTTTCAAAACAGTTGGGTGAATATCATCAGATCCTCGTAGCTTATTACTGTTTATCAGTTAGTTTCAAAACCACCCCTTGGGGCTGTCCCGGGGCGGGGGGCGGTCTGGGGCATCCCACCTCACCCATTGTCCCCTGTTCAGTGCCACTCAAGTAAGGGGATTACATAGGGCCAGGCAGCCTCAAGGATTGCCTTCTCCTGGCACTTGTCACAGCGGCGGGAACTGGAGCAGCCCAACAGCCTTCTCTGCTCCACCGCACCACGCTTCCAGCCCACTGCACTTCACTTTGCCTCAGTGGCAGGAAGTGGAGTGCCTGGGGCCAAGGTGCTTCGTTTCCTGATGCTGCAGAGAAGCTGAGTGCAGCGGGCCACAAGAGGGTGGCAAGGCGAAGCAGAGCAGGCTTGCTGGGCCACTCCAGCTCCCGCTGCTGTGGTCAGTACAAAGGGGCGTGACCACCCCTGCTGCTGCCTCATACCAGACCCATCCCTAGGATGGTTGAGGCAGCTTTCATGGTGCCCCCTTCACCCTTAAGCATGGGGCTGGGATAGCTGCCATGAGCCATCTTATGGGTGGGATGGCTCTGTTGCCCCGATTGATACCTCATTCTGAGACAAAACAAAAAGGCAGTCCTGCAGCACTTTAAGGGCTAACCGTATAATTTATTAGGTGATGAGCTTTCATGGGACAGACCCACTTCTTCAGATCTGGTAAATTCTGATAAATGATAAGTGAGATGAAGAGAATTCAACGGAAAGACAGAAAAAATTAAATAAAAACTGATGAATCAGCTAGATAGGACAGCAGTGGGGTCAGAGGGAAGAAAAGTAGTTTCTGCAAGTGTCTGTTAAGTGAGCTGCCTGGGATCACTGTGAGTATCAAATGTGGGGAAACTGTCCTTTTAATGCATAAGGTAATTGATATCTTTGTTGAGTCCAAGGTGAAAAGTACCAAACTTGAGAATGAACTTAAATTCAAATGTCTCCCTTTGTAATCTGTTGTTAAAGTCTGTTTTAGAATATAGACTTTTAAGTGCTGTATGCGGTGACCTCACAGGTAGAAATGCTCACTGAGAGGTTTATGTGTGTTCAAATTCCTAATGTATGGGTAGTACCCATTCATTCTCTGATGAAGTCATTGTCCAGTTTGTCTAATACACGTATCAGGGCATTGCTGGCACATGATGCCATGTATCACAGTGGTGGAAGTGCAAGAATATGAACCACCTGATCATGTAACTGATGTGGGTAGGTCCAGTGATGGTGTCTCTGATGTAAATATGTGGACGGAGATGGCAACAGGGTTTGTTGCAGGGAAAAGATCCAGGATTAGTATTTCTGTGGTATGGCATGTGGTTGCTAGTGAGAATTTTCCTGAGGTGAGGTGATTGTCTGTACAAGAAAACAGGGTTCTCACGCAGGTGTAGAGTGTAGCATCACGTTCCGGTATAGGTTGTAGATGATGGATAATGCACTGGATGGTTTTGAGTTGGAGGCTATAAGAGATGACAAGTGGTGTTCTGTTATTAACCTTCTTGCTCCTATCTAGAAGTAGCTGGTTTCTGGGTATTCATCTGGCCCTGTCAATCTGTTTTTTTGTTTGTTTGTTTTTCTTTTTTAAACTTCTCTGGGTGAGTAATTGTTTTCTGAATGCCTCGTAGAGATCTTGAAGTTTTTGGTCTCTGTCAGTAGGATTGGAGCAGATGCAGTTTTATCTAAGGGCTTGACTATAAACAATGGATTGTGTGATCTGTCCTGGATGGAAGCTGGAGGCATGTAGTTAAGTGTAGTGGTCAGTGAGTTTCCAGTAGAGAATGGTATTTATTTGGCCATCAGTGGTTTGTACTCTGGTGTCCAGGAAACGGATGTCTTGTGTGGAATACTCAAGGCTGAGATTGATGGTGGGGTGCAGATTGTTGAAATCCTTGTGGAATTCTTTCAGAGTTTCTTTACCAAGGGTCCATTGATGCAGCATAAATAAAGGAGGAGTAATAGGGGACAGGAGCTGAGAAAACGTTCTTCTAAGTCAGCCATAAAAATGTTAGCATGCTGTGGGGCCATGCGGGTGCCCAAAGTATTGTCGTTGAACTGGAGAAATAAAATGTTCCTAAATCAGAAATAATTATGGGTGAGAACGAAGTTACACAGCTCAGCCACCAGGTTTGCCGTGGTAATATCTGGGATAATGTTCCTAATTGCTTGTAGTAGTCTTCATGTGAAATATTGGTGTGGAGAGCTTCTACATCCATGGTGACAAGAATGGTATATTCAGGAAGGTTTTGGATGCTCTGTAATTGTCAGAGGAAGTCAGTGGTGTCTCAGAGATAGGTAGGAGTGCTGATAGTTTATCAGATTTCTCACATAAAAAGAATGGTTCAGCTTTGGGAATCTCCCTCACATTCTCTGCACTCAAGATGGATGCAAAGAATCAATTTAGCTTCTGCACAACAGCCTGATCTTCTTTGAGTGCTTCTTTAGCATCTCCAGGATAACTGCTAATGGGGGTGCAGTTTTGTTTGCATAGAAATATTGCAGAAAGGAGGAAACAGTAGTGAATGCATAAATCTTATCCCTGAGCTGGAGCGCTATTTTGGGGGGAGGGGAATTTACTTTGTTGTGAAGAAGACTCAAGGGTACAAAGCTGACTTTCCCTTCTCATCATTTTCAAAGAGGCAGTCTAATAATACGAGGATTTTTATAGGAGCAACAGTGGCCAAAGACTCAGGTCTCTGAATTTAGAGATGTAATCCCCTTTCAGTTACTGAACAAGTATTAATACTTGTTCTTTTCACTCATTGGCTGGGTAGGTTGTAGTGTCTAAGGCCTGGCTTTTGGTACTTTAGCTCCCTTTCCTGTTTCAGTGGAAAGTTTTCTGAATGTGTATTGTGCCTTCTTTCCTAAGCAAACCCCTATCCCCAAATCCTAGTATGGTTTTGAGGAGGACGTAGTAGAATAGTCTTATTTTTAGAAGTGAGGTACTGAAAATGTTAAGTGTTTGTTTTGTCTGTGTAGCAGAGTGGCTACTTAGTATGTGGAAAAAAAAATTTAAATATTCTGAAACTGGGAGTGACTTAAGATTCAGGATCAACAGCTCTGGGGAAGTATAACTAGCTTTGTATGACAACTTAGCTGGGTTTAAAGCCATTTAGATAGCCTGATGCTGTTAGGTTTTCTCAAAGGGGCTTTAACCCAGGAATAAGAAATTCAGATTAACCTCTCCAAGTTCTATACATTTCACCTTGTCAATAGCTTGTCACTTGTTCATTATACATTGTCTCTGTTTGATGCATTGGTTGAGATTCTTTGTTCAAGGGTGTGTGAATCTTGCTATAAGAGACTCTGTTTTTTATGGGTTACAGTAGTGATTGATGTTCAAGGTATTCATGATGGATGTGGATGGCATTTTAATTGAGAGGCATGCTTAATTCCAACATCAGGATTAATATGTACTATTGTATAAGTACAACAGTTGAAGAGATTTTTTTTCTTCAGTGGATCTCTCTGGCATAGCTTGGGTCCTTTATCATCACTTCGGTTAGTTTAGCTGAAAAACATGTCCAAGTTCACATAGCTTAATGTCACCATGACAAATAAATGAATAATATAATCAGTTTTATCCTTCCGGGTATTACCACAAGATATGAATAGATTTAGTCATAATAAAAACATTACACACACATCTCTGTTGTATATAAAATATTCACTGTACAGAAAGATTAGATACACTCACACTTGAATCAGTACAGATAAAAATTCACACACGTTAGTATAACTAGGGGCTTCACAACTTTCAAGGACTCTTCTGTATAGACAAAGATTTCTTCACAGAACTTTCTTCCACTGGTATGTGTTTCATTTTAGATATTAAGTTTTTAAGGACCATCCAAAGTATGTCTGACTATTTGTGTAATGTGCAATATTTGAAGTTTGCTTTAATAAGGTTTTTATACATTTGCATTGTTTTTTTGAATTTCCTGAGTTTCCCGACTTTTTTTTTTCAAATTTCACTTTGATTCGGCATGTCTCTTGACCTCATTATGCCAATATTGATATAACTTTGAAAAGTAATAATTTAATCAACATTTTCATACTAAAAATCTTACAGACGTCTCCCTCTACATATCATACTTAAGACAACATATTTTTTTGTTTTTAAATGTTGGAGGAATTTAGACAAAACAAAATAAGATGTTGGTTTCCAATAGAGTAATATTAAGATATCATTGTATGTTCTTAGGTGCAAGAAATTGCCCAGAAATTTTAATCAATCCTGCATGAAGATATAAAAGTTCTACAAATACTTTGGTGAGCTAAACCCCTCATAAATAAATCAGCAAAGTTTCATAAAAGTTAGCAATAGTGTCAGTGTCTACGTCTAACTGAATAATAAATATTGAACCTATTAGTGTTTGAGGAAGGACAGGATGGAGCAAATAAAGAAAGGAATGGCACTCCTCTCTTCACTGCTTCTGTTAAAAAAAAAAAAATTAGAAAAATTGGTAGAGAAAAGAAGAGGCATTAAGGAGAACACTGGAGTACTTGTTTTTGTTTTTTGTTTTTTTCAAACTACCAAAGGTTGAGAGAACAATTATGTCATAATGGCCTATATCCTGTCCCCAATTTAAACAGTGAATTTTACATTAATTTTTCATTTTGAATACAGAAAATAAAACCATCTATATATTTACATTCTTAATGTTGATTTAAAAAGTCAAAACTGTCCTTCTGGCTTCCAAGTGGTTCAAATAATTATTTTATGTTAAACTCACTGACTGTGGGTCAAGAGCGAATAGGCAAAGGAATAAAAAATGTATTTCAGAATGTAAACCTAATAGATCTAAATGCAGATTTGTAAAATAGATTTCCTAATAATTAAATACAAAGTATAACACAATTATACAAACGTTTTCATTTGTATTACTTTCTTTCTGTTTTCATAAGGAAAACTGCTTCTAGGGTAACAGTTAAGACTGAGATCTTCTTAGCTAATATGAAGTCACCTGAGATGTGCTTGTTCTGAATTCAAACAGAAGAAATAATTTCTAATAACCTTTCAGATAAAAATTTCCAGTTAACCAAAATGCCTGATAAAAGTTCTGGGTAACCATTACTCTTTTCCCAATGTAAACACTGTATTTTCGTTTTAGTGTCTTTGAGGCGGACCAGCTGTCTAGCTCAGAACCCTTGTCTGATCTCTTCAGAGGAGCAGTTTTTCCAAGTCATAGGAAAAGCTTCTTTCCACAATAGTGAAATTTCACATTTGGGATACACTCCATTGCCACTGGAGGTTTATGTGGGCTCTGCAGTGAAATCAACCTACCATCTCTCCACGCTCTACAGCCAGGAGCAAACTCCACACAAAGTAGTGGAATTGGCCCCTAGCATTTTCCTAACGAGAAACTGCATAAAACAATGTTTCTTAAACTAAGTTCTTCGGCACACTGGTGTTTCATGAACAACTCACAGGCGTGCTGCGAGTGCCTGACCCTTTTTTTTGATATCATACACAGAAAACCCACATGAAGGCCATGTCTGCACTGAAACAAAACTTCGAAATAGCCATGCAAATGGCCATTTTGAAGATTACCAATGAGGCGCTGAAATGCATATTCAGTGCCTCATTAGCATGCCGCTGGCCGCAGCTCTTCAAAATTGCCGCATTTTGCTGCCGCGTGGCTCATCCAGACGGGGGTGCTTTTTGAAGGGACCCCACCCACTTCGAAATCCCCTTATTCCTATAGGAATGTAAAACAGTCATCAGTAATGGGAATAAAGGGATTTCGAAGCTGGCGGGGTCCTTTAGAAAGGACTTCAATCTGGATGAGCTGTGCAGCAGCAAAACTCAGCAATTTCAAAGAGCTGCGGCTGGCGGCATTCTGATGAGGCACTGAATATGTATTTAAGTGCCTCGTTAGTAATCTCAAAATGGCTATTTGCATGGTCATTTCTAAGTTTTTTTTCAGTGTAGACACGGCCGAAGGGTTATTTCTTCATTGCTATGATACCTGATGAAATTACTTCATTTTGGTTATGCTGTATATGTTGCTGGGGTTGGGGTTTGGTTGGTTGGTTGGGTTTTTTTTTTGGGGGGGGAGAGAGGTGTCTGGCAATTTTTTTTTAAGAAAATTTTCAAAGGTGTTCTGCTTAAAAAATGTTATTGTTTGGTGTTTCATGGTCTCAAAAAGTAACAGAGAGATAGCCGTGCTAGTCTTTAAAGTTCTACTGGACTGCTTTTTTGTTTTGATGGTCTCAGAAAGTTCAAGAAACACTGGTGTAAAATACTGCTGTGTGTATAGCCTGTTCATTTTTAAATAGAGAGGAAAAATGATACAACCCTGAGGAAATAAAGATTAACCAAGAGTTACGCAGGAAGAGACAGTGCAAGTGCCCCAATGCTCTTTTCCGGGCAAACATAACTACTTCTGATAAATACAGTGGGTTTTCGCCAGCTTAACTGATTGTACATCTGGCCGTATCGATTTGTTTTTTTACTTGTCCTGGTGGGTAATTCAGGTTTATGAATATTTGGTAAAGATCTTGTAGTTTTTGGTCTCTGTCAGTTGGATCAGAGCAAATGTGATTGTATCTAAGAGCTTGACTATAAACAATGGATCTAGTTATGTGTGCAGGATGGAAGCTGGAAGGGTGTAGGTAAGTATAATGATCAGTGGGTTTCTGGTACAGTGTGGTACTGATCAGGCCATCCTTGATTTGTACTGTAGTGTCCAGGAAATGTATCTCTCACATGGAGTAATCGAGGCATAAGTTGATGGTGGAGTGTAGATTGTTAAGGTCTCTGTGGAATTCTTCTAGAGTCTCTGTACCATGGGTCCAAGTCATAAAGATGTCATAAGAACATAAGAATGGCCATACTGGGTCAGACCAAAGGTCCATCCAGCCCAGCATCCCATCTGCCGACGGTGGCCAATGCCAGGTGCTCCAGAGAAGGAGAACAGAAGACAATGATCAAGTGATTTCTCTCCTGCCATCCATCTCCTGCCCTTGTACTGAAGGCTAGGGCACCATACTTTACCCCTGGCTAATAGCCATTTATGGACCTAACCTGCAAAAATGTATCAAGCTCTTTTTTAAACCCTAATAGAGTCCTGGCCTTCACAGCCTCCTCGGGCAAGGAGTTCCACAGGTTGACTGTGCGCTGTGTGAAGAAAAATTTCCTTTTAGTAGTTTTGAACCTACTACCCATCAATTTCATTTGGTGTCCCCTAGTTCTTGTATTATGGGAAAAGGTAAATAATTTTTCTATATTCACTTTCTCCACACCATTCATGATTTTATATACCTCTATCATATCGCCCCTCAATCGCCTCTTTTCCAAACTGAAAAGTCCCAGTCTCTCTAGCCTCTCCCCATATGGGACCCGTTCCAAGCCCCTAATCATCTTAGTCGCCCTTTTCTGAACCTTTTCTAATGCCAATATATCTTTTTTGAGGTGAGGAGACCACATCTGCACGCAGTACTCAAGATGTGGGCGTACCATAGTTTTATATAGGGGAAGTATGATATCTTTTGTCTTATTATCGATCCCTTTTTTAATAATTCCTAACATCCTATTTGCCTTACTAACTGCCGCTGCACACTGCGTGGATGTCTTCAGAGAACTATCCACTATAACTCCAAGATCCCTTTCCTGATCTGTCGTAGCTAAATTTGACCCCATCATGTAGTACGTGTAATTTGGGTTATTTTTTCCAACATGCATTACCTTACACTTATCCACATTAAATTTCATTTGCCATTTTGCTGCCCAATCACTCAGTTTGCTGAGATCTTTTTGTAGTTCTTCACAATCCCTTTTGGTTTTGACTGTCCTGAACAACTTGGTGTCATCTGCAAACTTTGCCACCTCACTGCTGACCTCATTTTCTAGATCATTGATGAACAAGTTGAACAGGATCGGTCCCAGGACTGACCCCTGGGGAACACCCCTGACCCCTGGGGAACACTGACTCCTGGGGAACACCACTAGTTACCCTCCTCCATTGTGAAAATTTACCATTTATTCCCACCCTTTGTTTTCTGTCTTTTAACCAATTCCCGATCCATGAAAGGATCTTTCCTCCTATCCCATGACCACCTAATTTACATAAAAGCCTTTGGTGTGGGACTGTGTCAAAGGCTTTCTGGAAATCTAGGTATATTATGTCCACTGGGTGCCCCTTGTCCGCATGTTTATTAACCCCTTCAAAGAATTCTGATAGATTAGTTAGACACGACTTCCCTCTGCAGAAACCATGCTGACTTTTGCCCAACAATTCGTGCTCTTCTACGTGCCTTGCAATTTTATTCTTTACTAGTGTTTCTACTAATTTGCCTGGTACTGATGTTAAACTTATCGGTCTATAATTGCCAGGATCTCCTCTAGAGCCTTTTTTAAATATTGGTGTTATATTGGCCGTCTTCCAGTCATTTGGTACCAAAGTGGATTTAAAGGATAGGTTACAAACCACTGTTAATAACTCCGCAATTTCACATTTGAGTTCTTTCAGAACCCTTGGGTGAATGCCGTCTGGTCCTGGAGACTTGTTACTATTCAGCTTATCAATTAACTCCAAAACCTCCTCTAATGTCACTTCAATCTGAGTGAGTTCCTCAGATTTGTCACCTAAAAAGGCTGGCTCAGATTTAGGAGCCTCTGTAACATCCTCATCCATGATTCTTAAGTAGAGGAGGGGTAATAGAGGACGAGAACTGAGGAATCGTTGTTCCAGGTTAGCCATAAATATATTAGCATATTGTGGGGCTGTGAGGGTGCCCATAGCAGTTCCACTAATCTGGAGGTATAAATTGTCCCCAAATCAGAAATAATTGTGTGTGAGAACAAAGTTACAGAGGTCAGACACCAGATTAGCTGTGGTGGCATCAGGGATGGTATTCCTGATTGCTTGTAATCCGTCTTTATGTGGAATACAGGGCCAGACGAATACCCAGAGACCAGCTACTCCAAGATTGACCCAAAAAAGCCAAGAACAGAACACCACTGGTCATCACGTACAGCCCCCAACTCAAACCACTGCAACGAATTATTAAAGACCTACAACCTATCCTTAATCAGGATGCCACACTCCAGAAGGCCCTAGGTGACATGCCTGTTCTCTCCTACAGACAACCTCCCAGCCTTATGACGATCCTCACCAGCAGCCACAGTCTATACCCCAGGAATACCAGTCCTGGAACCTTTCCTTGCAACAAAGCCCACTGCCAGGTTTGTCCACATATCTTCTCTGGAAATACCATCACTGGACCTAACCAGGTTATTCACAGAATCACAGGCACATTCTCATGCTCCTCAACAAACATCATATATGCCATCATGTGCCAACAATGCCCACATGCTTTATATATTGGACAGACTTCTAACTCCCTTAGGCAAAGAGTTAATGGGCACAAAACAGACATCAAAACACTCCAGATCCACAAACCAGTTAGTCAACATTTTAATGGAGCGGGCCATTCTGTTAATGACTTAAGAGTTTGCGTGTTACTGAAAAAAAATTTTGCACTGCTATTCAAAGGGAGATAGTCGAGCTATCTTTCATATTCAAATTCGGCACATTAACACATGGTTTGAACTGGGATGGGAATTTTCTGAGTCGCTATAGGGGCTTGTTTGCATACTTGGCTTAATCTAATTCTTGACCTTCCCCCGCCCACCCCTCCACTCTCTGATTTGCTCACCTTGATCATTTTTTTCAGGTTTGTCCTCCTTGCTTACTGTTTTTGGTTCTCTGTACCTTAAATATTGAGTCTGTTCTGGTCTGGCTATGATCTGAAGAAGTGGGTCTGTCCCACTTAAGCTCACCCAATAAATTATTTTGCTAGTCTTTAAAGTGCTACTTGACTGCTTTTTGTTTTGATAGTATATAGACTAGCACGGCTCCCTCTCTGTTCCTATTTCCAGTACAGACTGACCTCTATAAGTATAGAGGTCCAAAAAAAATTGCAGTGAAAACTGAGAAATCAAATACAGAGGACTGAAGTAGGGGGTGAGAGGTGGGGGATGTTAAGTGTCTTGCCTGAGATAATTATGAGCCTCAGAAGAAGGGAAGCAGTCCTTGTAATGCATGAGGTAATTGTTGTCTTTGTTCATACCAAGTGTTGTCATATTTGAATATGAATGCCAATTCATGAATTTCTCTGTGTAATCTGCTTTTAAAGTCTCTGTGTTCTAAGACACAAATTCTCAGGTCTTTAACAGAATGGCCCACTCCACTGAAGTGTTCACTGTCTGGTTTATGTGTATTGAGATTCCTGATGTCAGTTCTGTGTCCATTCATTCTTTGGTGAAGAGTTTGCCCAGTCTGTCCAATGTACATAGTGGCAGTGCATTGTTGGCACATAAAGGCATATATAATATTGGTCGAAGTACATGAGAATGCGCCCTTGATCTTGTAACTAGCACAGTTGGATCCAGTGATGGTATCCCCAGAATAAATATGTGGACAAAGTTGGCAGCAGGGTTTGTTGCAAGGAAAAGTTCCAGGATTAGTATTACTGTGGTGTAGCCTGTGATGGCTAGTGAGAATCTTTCTTAGGTTAGGAGCCTGTCTATAGGAGAGGACAAGCCTGTCACCTAGGGCCTTCTGGAGTGTAGCATCCTGATCCAGAATGGGTTGCAGGTTTTTAATGATGTGTTTCAGGGGTGTGAGCTGGGGGCTATAGATGGTAAGTGGTGGTCTGTTATTGATCTTCTTGGGCCTTTCTTGAAGTAGCTGGTCATTTAAAATTGCTCAGACTTTCTCACATGCAACTCATACGCTTTTGCTACTCACTGTCTTGGACCTGGCTGGGTACTTTTGGGAAGTGCTTGATTCTGATTGTCCTGGTGTCTTAGTAACTACTTGGTAAATGTTTTATGTGCCCTCAAAGTCTTTTTTAAAATGGGTAACTAAAATAAATTCCAAGCCATATTCTAACCCCGTTTTGCCACTTCAGCCCAGGAAAAAGAAGTGAGAGAGCTCATAGATCTTCCCAGCTGAGGATTCCCTTACTGTTATTTGGTCTACAACTCCTTTACATCACCCTGGCATTGTAAGGGCCTTAAAACTTTCACAGGTTTAATGCTTTTGGGGGAAGTGGCTGAGAAGAGAAGCAGTAAACTAATAGGAACAGTAGACCTTCTGCTACATTTGTTCCTCAGAGAATGAAATCAGTTAACTTAGGCAGGCTGCTTCACTTGTGTCTTATGCCTGCCTCCTGGATAATACAAAGCCCTGCCCTTACATCCCAGGGAGCTGCACTCTCAAGAGACAAGAACAGAGTCTCTCGCTCTCGCAATCGCACTCACGCATATCCAAGGTGATCATGCTGGCAGGTACACCTAGCATCCCCACCCCTGTCTCTGAGGCTGCTCCAGGCATGCTGGAACAGACACACTGCTGAAGAGGCATGTGGCCTTTTTGCATTTTTCTGTGTGTGGTGGGCAAAGAGCTGATGGGGGTGCAGAATCCTTCCAGGAACAGTCTACAAATGTTATAATGATGAATGCTGTATTTAAAAAAAAAACACCCCTCAGATAAAATGATGAATTATATTTTGAAGTAGTGTGGAATGTCATAGACATGATATTCAAAATACTATGTGCTGGCCCTGTTAAGAATGAAATTCCAAATCAGTCCCAATGCATAAAGTGGATTTAACCAGTCCATAGTGAACACATTTTGTGTTGGGTGGCAATAGCTGATAATGGTTCCCATTAATCACTCCTGCTGGCTTTCAAATTTGGTCACACCACTCACCATCCTGATTTGAATTGCACATTGATTTAGCACTTTATTGCATGTTTGTTAAGCATATCCTTAATCAGTAGAAAGTAGCCAGGCTACATTTGGTAAATTGCACTGTATTTCTTGCCACTTGCATTTTTGGCTGGAAGTCTACATAGTTTTGTGTCTTGGCACTCCCTGAGTTACAGACATCCCTACATACAAACAAAAACTCACTGGAGCCCAGGGGAGCAGACAAGAGGCCCGGGAGGTGGCAAGCAGCACAAGTACTGGCTGGAGGACCACGGAGGAACAGGAGGTGGTGGTGCACCCAGCGGCTGGAGCAAAGTGGCACTTTGAACGGCATTGCATAGCCCCCCTTGCTCTCCTGGAGTCCTGCAGTCTGCATCGTGCCAGTTGCCATTTCCTGGTGAACGGGCTGAGTGCACCTTGGAGTGAGCAGCCAGGGGATGGAGCTGGCCAAGGAGCCAGCGCAAAGCCCATTAAATGATGTGTGTGATAGCCAAGGGTTGCCCAGAAGTCCCTTTCAAAAGCTCTACCTACCTCCTTATCCTCTAATGAAACCTGCCTTTCCTCAAGCACCAGCATTCAGGTATTAAATAAAAAACTTTCTGCTCTTTTTCATTGCAAATAGAGTGTATTTTAGCTACATTGTTAGCTACCCTGGGAACCTAACAATCATTTATAACATTGTTTCCATGGGGAAATGTTCCAAACAGCCAACTTACAAAGGAACTTTTGGAACACAACCCTTTTGTAAGTTGAGGGCTTCCTGTATGCCACACTACTTGGGATTTATTTTGGCTTTGACAAAGATTGCTTTTGAAGCTTAACTGGATATGAAAATGCTGTTGATTCAGAAAACATGAAATCTGTTTCTGTGCTATTTGAGGCTTAATGTACACTACCGTGGAAGATTGACTCGCTCAGGGTCTGTCTTTCTGGGTTTAATTTTGTGCATGTGTGAAATCAATCTCTCAGGAGTCAAAGTTGACCACTGTACTCCTTGAAAGAGGAGAGCAGTAAGGACGTCGAAGGGAGAAATGCTCTGGTTGATCTTCCCCTGTTAAGACAGACAAACTAGCTGAGGGTAGAAAATGTCTATTTTTAACTATCTAGTTGGCAAAGCTAAAATTGCACATCTGTGGTTGACTTCCATGTCTAGTGCAGAGAGAGCCCTAGTAACTGGCATGCTGGTTGCTAACAGCATAAATTCATTTCTTTGAAATACATTTCCAAAGCAAAGATTGATGTGTATTTTTTTTGTTGGAGAGAGTGAGGCATTGTTCAGTGCCACTTTGTAGGCAAGACTCACTGCTCTTATTGGTGATCCAATATTAAGTTCTTACTTTAAGTACCTGGAGAGAACATATGCCCATGTATGTATGCCAGAATAGCACACTCTAAAACCAGTCAATCAATGTTGGAAATAAGAGGAGGGGCAATGTAGGGGGGAAATATTTTTCAAGGCTCTGAAATGTCATATCACCTCGTTTTACACTAGCATCCTGAAAAGGGAAGAAAGGCACAATATATAAGAACACAGTAGTGCAATATCTGTTGTGCTGATAGTGCTGTAAAATTTTAAAGTTCAGTATTTGCATTTTGCTACCTTTCTCTTACACAAATTTGTATACACATCTCATTTAACAAGTACTTTACTTACAAGTACTCACTAAAACGAGGGATGTGTATACTCACCACTGTTCACTATCTGAGTGAACTTACCCCACTCATACGAGCCTGCTGTGGGGTGCCTGGCCAGGAGGTGGGGAGACTCACAGCCGCGTAGCTGGAGCGGAGACCTCCATGGGGTCCTTGGCCGGGGACAGGGAGAACCGCAGCCCTGCAGCTGGAGCTGAGCCCTCCATAGGGTCCCTGGCTGGGGGCAGGGAGACCACAGCTCCATGGGTGGAGTGGAGCTGCCGCGGGGTCCCTGGCTGGGGCACAGGGAGATCCTCAGTCCCATCCAGCCCAATCCCAACACTCCTTCTGTGGCAACTCCACGCACATCTGCCCCAGCCCACAGCTCCCCGTGCAACCCCCACCCAGCCTGCTCCCAGCATGCACCCCATCCCCTTTCGAACCTCCCTGCCTACTGCACCCCTGCCCGTCCCCCTCCCCAGTACCTCTTCTCTAGCTGGGAGGAACAAGCCACCACCTCCTCCACAGGAGCCGCCTGCAGGTTTTAACCCTCCCTCCCACTCATGGCCCCAAACTGCCCCCAGCCTTTAACCCTCTCCAGCCCCCCACCCAACCCCAGGTTCACTTACCTTTCCAAGGAGTGCCACCTGCTGCCACTCCTTCGCTGACTTTGGAGCACTAAGAACCAATCCGAGACTTTTACATGTATTTTAAGGGTAATTTAGTGTCTCTCTTACCAGTTTTCACCTACGAGCAGAAAGTTGGGAACCAGTTGTGCTCGTATAGCAAGGGATGAGTGTACTGTAAACATTTTTTTAGTCTTAAATCACTTGTAATGTGCAAATCAATTAATCTTATTTTAAAAGAGCAATGTCTAATTTATCAGGCATCATCATGCATCTGCGGCATTAATGGACCACTGAGTCAAAAACCTTCATATCTTAATGTCATACTGAGCTACCAGATTAAAATGGAGAGGTGAGTCAGTCAATGAAATGTAACGTCTGATCAGATTTGTTACACTGGCTGTTCTGATGGAGATTAGTATGTTCTCAGTTGACTTGTGATTGTTCAGCAAGAAAAATAGCATTAGAATAGTAACTTAACATTCAGTGGGTAATATCTTTCACTAAAAAGACATATTTAGAGAAGTCTCACTTTTGTTTCCATTTTTTTCCATTATTGGTAGTGATAGTTCTGTAAATGTCTTTGAGACCTCTGTTCCTTTTTCTTTAGGCTTTGGAGTTGCCAAGTTGATAGACAAAGTGGATCTTTTCTGTCAGTGATATTTGGATGGCTTGAGGATATTTGGATAGCTTGTTAGGGTGACAAGCTGTAGAACAGTATCGTAAATAACACAAATATGTGCCAACTTTACCAGGAAAAAGTAAAGGATATAATCCACTGGAATGCTGGTAAGGGAAGCCCTGTTTGTGTATCTCCATGCTCAGAGTTGTAAGTGTGATTTCCTGCTCAAGGAAACATGCCTGCACTAGTTCCGATTGAGCTGGTGTGCTAAAAAGAGAAATTTTTAGCAAGTATCAGGATGGACTAGATGCCCAGAGTATGCCTCTGTCCAAAACACATGGCATGTACTCTAGGTGGACAGCCTGTCCCACTACTTACACCGTTGTAGCTGTCTTCTGTTTTTACCACATTAGTGCAATCAGAGGTCATGTGGATTTGTCTCCTTAAGCTGAGAATCTCACTTCCAGCTCAAAATGTGGATATTTGTCAAAAAGAGTAAGTATCTCCTCATGTGGTTGTTGGGCACAATTCTGGAAGCAGCGTATTTGAAGAATGTTTATTTCACATATAGTACATTATGGCTACATCTACACTGGAAAAAAAAACTTTGAAATGGCCATGCAAATGGCCGTTTGGAAGAGTACTAATGAGGCGCTGAAATGCATGTTCAGTGCCTCATTAGTATGCCACTGGCCACGGCTGTTCAAAATTGCCATGTTTCGCTCCCGTGTGGCTTGTCCAGACAGGGGTCCTTTTCAGAAGGACCCTGCCAACTTCGAAATCCCCTTATTCCTATCTGCTGATACGAACAAGGGGATTTTGCAGCTGGCGGGGTCCTTTCAAAAAGGACCCCTGTCTGGACGAGCTGCGTGGCAGCAAAATGCAGCAATTTCAAAGAGCCGTGGCGAGTGGCATGCTAATGAGGAGCTGAACATGCATTTCAGTGCCTCATTACTAATCTTCCAAATGGATTTGCATGACCATTTTGAAGTTTTGTTCCAGTGTAGACGTAGCCTATATCTTCAGTGTCCACTGTGAACATGTGTTCTTAGGTTACAACAGGGATGTGCGAAGTGGGGTGGTGCATGAAATTTCATAAGGGGTGCATAACTCCGCTGCCTCTCCTCTAGCCCCCGTGACCTCTGCTGCCATTGCTGTAGGAGCATGGCTCATCCCTTCTGGGAGAGTGCTGCTTGCTTCTGGTGCTGTTGGGGGGGTGTGAGAGTGGGGTGGGGGGAGGGTCTGCTAATTACAGGGACAAAAAGTGGGGCCCAACATAAAAAGTTTGCTCATCTCTGGGTTACAGCACAGATAACTAATCTTCTGCACCCATATAGTCTTCAGCAGAGTTCCCAAAAATGACTGCTGGAAGGTGCTGCCCGAAGCTGCTTACCATCCCATCCCTAGGCATACACAGCACAGGGCACCACTAAACTTGCCATGCTAGTGCAGTGCTTGAAATTTACTCGTGTCCTATGCAGCTTCATATGTCGCCCGTGCTGAGGGACAGCTCTGGTGACACCCATAGCAAGTCTACTGTCTTAGTGTCTTCACATGTGTCTTGAGGACCACATACGCCCTCAACAAGCACAGTCTATCCAAGTGAGTGTCCATACCTTGGAGGTTCCTTGAGTCTCTAAATTGATTGAAGAAGCCATAGAGGTGTGCATGTGAGTTGTATTTTTGCTGCCTTCTCTCACTGGGACCATCCCAACAGAATATCTCTACGCTAGGCTGTGGCGCACACTTCCAAAAACGTCACAGTTCAGGATAAATGGATCTTTTGGGAAGCCGTCCTCTGTAACAACATATTAACTGAGAGTGGTTTGTTGTGCTAGCCAGCACTTCCCACAGTGCCCCCTCTAATCTTTTCCAGCCATGTGCAGAATAAATGTATGTTCACGGAGTCATATGTGATCATGCACCCCTTGTGGAAACACAAGTCTAGCTGTGGAGATTGTGCTAACTGGGCAGCATTTGAATTTCTCCTGAGTGGCTGTACAAGCACACTGCTGCTGCTTCGAGTGTCCCCGTGGGTGCTCCACGTTAGGTGTCGGGCTCATCCCGACGCCGCAGGTCGGATCTTCCAAGCAGTTTCTGCCGGACCACGCATGTGCCGGTGTGCGCCGCTCCCTTGCGCGCTCCTGGCCACGTGCGCGATCCGGTCCCCGCCAGTTCCTCTTTAACCGCTATCAGCTGCAGATGGAATCCGCTCAGGCTACGGCCAGAGTTAGCGTATTTAACGTTTTTAATTGTTTTAAAGTTTCTTCAGTCTTAGATTAAGTTAGTCGGTGGTTGTTTTCAAAAAAAAAAAACAAAGAAAGGAAAGGAATTCAAAGCTTCCAATCCTAGTAACAAGTGGAGCACCGGAGGCCAGGAGCCTAGGGCCATTAGCCCTCCTGCCGCGGCAGGCTTTATCCGAGAGGGGAAAAGCACAGAGAAGGTGCTAAGTACCCTATTAACAACTCACCACAATGTCCTCTTCAGGATTCAAGAAGTGTGAGTTGTGCCGTGAGGCAATGCCAGCGTCTGATGGGCACAGTCAGTGTATAAGGTGCTTGGGGGAATCCCATGTCACTCAGAAATGTTCCTTCTGCGCCAAGTTAACAGCCAGAGCAAGGAAGGACAGGGAAATGCGGCTGAAAATGCTGCTGTTCGACAAGGCCCTCCAGCCAGACATGCCGGAGCGGCCGCAGCAGGAGGGACCCTCCGGGGCCCATAAAAGGAAAGCCGCGTCCCTAACCCCATCAGCGCAAAAACGGAGCAAAATCTCCCCAACCCGATCCCTGCCGGCAGCAACAGCGAGCGGGACGGGTGGAGCGCACAGCCCCCAGCCGCAGCTACAGCTGATCGGCGGCAGTGCGGAGACGCACATGGCGGAGGTTCAGCCTCCGATGATCAAACAGCCACCCCGCACCGTGGGCAGGGCGGCGGCCAAGCAAGTGCCGGAACTGGCAGCACCGCAAACAGCGGCACCGACCCCCGGGGAACTGGCAGCGCAGAGCGCGCAGGCACACGGCCTGCAGGCACCGGGGGAGACCGTCCGCGCGGCACCGCTGAGGAGCGTGCCGAGCGCGGTGCAAACTACGGGGCCGAGATCCCTGACGCATCAGGGGGCAGAGCCACCCCCACAGGGGAGGGGAAAGGCAGCACAAAAAACACGGCACCGCAGTCCCTCTCCAGACAGGGCTGTAGAGCTGCTTTCTCTGAGCCCTCCGCTTGTGCTGCAGACTCCAACGAGAAGGCAGGGGTCACCCCTAGCCTATCCGGAGCCCCCATCTCCATTTCTACAGCCAGCCTCCCCATGGCTTGGACCACCTTCGCCCTTCTTGGGCTTCGAGCCACTTGAGTACTGTCACAAATCGGTCTCTCCAGTGTCCCATGTCTCCAGAAGATCTCACTCCCCCAGACGTAGGGGTTATGCACCAAGGGAGTGGTCCAGGTCACCATCCCAGGAGCAGTGCCCGTGTTGCCATGGTCGCCCCTATCGTGTGGGGCATAGACACCATAGGCAAACTACCAGAAACAGATCCCCACAGACGGTTCTGTACCCCCAAGGGCAATCGCGAACGGGGACAGAGACTCAGATATCTCAGGGTGAGTTGGTTCTGGAACCCCAGGATTTTCCCTCGCAAGTTTCTAGCGAGCGGATGTACCACCGTCAGCAGGACCCAGAGGGGTCCAGAGAGGCGTACCCTAGCAGTTCCTCACTGTCCTCCCCAGATGAGGCTACGGTCCCAGGGGACGTCCATCCTCCGGACGATCTCAAACAGTTCCAAGAGCTGTTTAAAAGGGTGGCCTTCACGCAAGGCATCCAGACAGCAGAGGTGCAAGAGAAGCACCATAAGCTGCTTAAAAATCTGAGACCTCCGGCCTCCTCTAAAATAGCCATACGCTTGACGAAGCAATCTTGGAGTCTGCCACCACGATATGGCAGACCCCTGCGACTATTCCGCCTGTCCATAAGAGAGCGGACAAGAAATACTTTGTGCCAGCAAAGGGCATGGAGTTCCTATTCAGCCACCCGCAAACAAATTCTCTGGTGGTAGAATCGTCTCAACAGAGATCAAAAACATCTCAGTTCAAAACAGGGAGAACGGACAAAGATGCCAAGAAGCTAGAGCTGTTCGGCAGAAAGGTCTACTCCTCTTCCACCCTACTGTTGAGAATGTCGAATTACGCAGCGCATCTAGCGAACCACAATTTCGACAACTACTCTAGGTTAACCTCCCTCATGGACTCGCTTCCAGAGGACAAGAAGCCGGTGCTCAAGGCTATCGTGCAAGAAGGCTACGCGGCCTCGAGGACGGGCGTTCAGATCGCCCTGGATGTTGCGGACACAGCAGCACGCTCAACAGCTACGGCAGTGGTAATGCAAAGGGAGTCCTGGCTCCAAACATCGGGTATACTGAGGGATCTGCAGGCGAAGATCGTCGATCTCCCCTTCAACACGCAGAAGCTGTTTGCTGAATCAACTGACTCGGTCCTTCATTCCAGTAAATACTCAAGAGCCACTCTTAGGACCTTAGGAATCTACACCCCTCCATACAGAAAGAAAAAGTACTACCCTCAGCAAAGGCGGTACCAGTATCAGCCACAGCGTCCCCAGTACCACAGGGGTTACGAGCATGGGCGACATCAACAGCGTCAACAATAGAGAACTCCCAGGCGACGTTCCCAACAGAGCCGTGCGTCCTCGGGGCAGGGCCAAAGGCCACAAGTTTGACACACAGATCCAGGGCTGTGCCATCACTACCATCGCACAAGGTCATCCGAAGCGGTTATTCCACCATCGCCTCCGACCATTCTATGACCAGTGGCAAAGGATCACCACAGACAAATGGGTGCTGGAGATCATAGCCACGGGGTATGCGATCCCCTTCCAGTCGCTCCCACCACCACGACCTCCACCCAGGCCCCACCTGCAGGAGGCCTCCCACGAAGCGAGACTCAAGCAGGAGGTAGACCATCTTATCCTCATAGGGGCGGTGGAAAGAGTGCCGGAGCAACTGCAAGGGAAAGGGTTCTACTCCAGATACTTCCTCACGGAGAAAAAGACAGGAGGCTGGAGGCCCATCTTAGATCTTCGAGGCCTCAACCAGAACCTGCGCAAGCAACACTTTCGGATGATCACAATCGCCTCCATCCTTACGGCACTGGACGATGGAGATTGGTTCGCAGCCCTCGACTTACAAGACGCGTATTTTCACATAACTATCCATCCGGCTCACCGCCGATTCCTCCAGTTCATGGTAGGCAAAGAACATTTTCAATTCAAGGTCCTACCATTCGGCCTCCAGAGTCTTCACCAAGACCTGGGCGGTGGTGTCAGCCTACCTGCACAGACGGGGTATTTATATTCCCGTATACGGATGACTGCCTACTCAAAGGGGCCTCGAAGGAGAAGGTACTACGCATGATACGCGTCACAGCAGGCACGTTCTCTTTACTCGGCCTGGTTATCAATCTGGCAAAATCAAAGATAGACCCCATACAGGACATAGAGTTCATAGGGGCACGCATAAATTCTATTACAGCGAGAGTGTATCTACCAGAGACACGCTTTCGGGCCATCGGCTCCCTCGTGCAAGTCATCACCTTCAGCCCTACGGTGCCGGTTCTGACATGCTTACAGCTGCTGGGCCACATGGCAGCAGCGACGTTCGTAGTACAGAACGCCAGGTTACACATGCGCAGCATGCAGCACTGGCTGGCGAGCGTATACAAACCGGCAGCACGCACCGTTCACAGGGTGGTGTCGCCCACAGCAGAGGTGCGCAAATCCCTGCAATGGTGGGTAAACCTCAAGAACATGGTAACAGGGGTACCCTTCCACCAACCACAAGTATCAGTTTTTTCTTACTACAGATGCCTCCCACATAGGGTGGGGAGCACACATGGGCGAAGAGGTGACGCAAGGACTGTGGTCCTCCACGGAGCAGTCACTGCACATAAATATACTGGAGCTCAGAGCAGTGTTCAACGCCTGCAGACACTTTCGAGACCATATACAAGGCAAAGTAGTCGGGATCAGTACAGACAATACCTCCACCATGTTTTATATAAATCGGCAAGGAGGAGCTCGGTCCTGTGCCTTATGTGCGGAAGCAGTCCGGTTGTGGAACTGGTGCATCGCCAACAATATAACCTTGAAAGCCTCGTACTTACCAGGCGCTCACAATGTGAAGGCAGACCAGCTGAGCAGGCATTTCGCACTCAGGCACGAGTGGCAGATCCGTCCCGATCTGCTACAACCGATTTTTCATACATGGGGCTTCCCCCAAATAGACCTGTTTGCCACTCAACACAACAAGAAGTGCCCACGATTCTGCTCCAGGGCAGGACTGGCACGGGGGTCCCTGGGGGACACATTCGCGATCTCGTGGAGGGGCCCCCTGCTTTACGCTTTTCCTCCCACAGTGCTGATCCACAAAGTCTTGCAGAAAGCCAGGAGGGAAGGAGCCCGAATGATCCTGATAGTCCCAACGTGGGATCGACAGCAATGGTTCCCCCTACTCCTGTGCATGTCGGACCGTCCACCGATGCCCCTCCCGGTGGTGGCGGATCTGCTCACGCAAGCCCAGGGGTCCATAGTGCATCCGCACCCCCAAGGCCTGCGACTACAAGCGTGGTTAATCCATGGCTCAGCTCCCTAGGGAGCACATGTACGGAGGAAGTGCAACAAGTCCTAGAAAGTAGCAGGAGGACTTCCACCAGGAAGACCTACAAGCAGAAATGGACTCGCTTCACGGCATGGTGTTCTACCAAACAGCTGGCCCCCCTTTCGGTGCCTATACCTGTAATATTAGAGTATTTACTGGACCTCAAGAGAGGAGGACTCTCACTATCCTCGTTAAAGGTCCACCTTGCCGCCATTTCGGCGTTCAGACACGAAGAGGAAGGGCACACGGTGTTCGCCCATCCCATGGTTACCAAGTTCCTCAAAGGGTTGGTAAACCTATACCCCCCTCAGAAACCGCTTCCACCTTCGTGAAACTTGGACCTGGTGCTTAGTGCGCTGACGGGACCACCGTTCGAGCCTTTAGCCACGGTTTCCCTCCGCCTACTTACGATAAAGACGACCTTCCTTCTCGCAATCACGTCAGCTCGCAGGGTGAGCGAGCTTGCGGCAGTTATGGCAACGCCACCCTGCACAGTATTTTCCAAGGAGGCGGTAACCATACGGCTGCATCCAGCCTTTGTTCCTAAAGTTTCTTCTGAGTTTCATATTAACGAACCTATTGTTTTACCCTCGTTTTATCCAAAACCTCATAACTCTAACAAAGAGGCGCGCCTACACCTCCTGGACGTGAGGAGGGCACTAGCCTTCTATATAGACAGGACCAAGTCCTTCTGGAAAACGGATAGACTCCTAGTCTCTCTCGCTCCCAAATCAAAAGGAGAAGGTCTCTCTTCGCAGAGAATCTCGAAGCACATCGTGTCCTGCATGAAAATGTGCTACGAACTCAAAAAGACTCCTTTACTGGCCACGCCCAGGGCTCACTCCATTAGGGCGGTGGTGGCATCAACAGCCTTTTTCAAGGGCGTTGCGCTAAAAGACATTTGCAGAGCGGCGACCTGGTCATCCTATGACACCTTCGCCAAGCACTACGCCCTTCACAGGGTATTCCAAGAGGATACCCAGCTCTCGACAGCGGTCCTCTCGGGGACAAGCTGCACATGATCCGATTACCCACCTCCTATTTTGGGTTACTGCTGGGTAGTCACCTAACGTGGAGCACCCACGGGGACACTCGAAGAAGAAAGAGAAGTTACTCACCGTAGTAACGGTGGTTCTTCGAGATGTGTCCCCGTGGGTGCTCCACTACCCACCCATCCTCCCCGCTTCGGATCTCTGTTTTAGTGTTTTGCAGGAGCATCTGAGGCGGTTGGTCAAGGAACTGGCGGGGACCGGATCGCGCGCAAGGGAGCGGCGCACACCGGTGCATGCGCAGTCTGGCAGAAACTGCTTGGAAGATCCGACCTGCGGCGCCGGGGCGAGCCCGACACCTGACATGGAGCACCCACGGGGACACATCTCGAAGAACCACCGTTACTACGGTGAGTAACTTCTCTTTCCTACTGCAGCATGACGCTGGGCAGAGGATTAAAATCTCAGTGCCTGTGTTCCACATCTACAAAACTATGGGACGGTTACACATTGCACCACATACAGACCTCAGCACTTTCTCTGCCAGGAGTGCAGAATACAGTGCCTGATTGACTCAGCTGGCATTTTTCCCCTTGACTGCAAATGACAGCTGAGTGATGCATTCTGAGAGATATGTCTTACAAAGAGAGAGAGACCTTTGGATGGTGTCACGTTCTGAAGTGTAGACCATTCTTCTTGGTGAGAAGAGAGATTCAGCCACAACTCAAAGGGAGACCTCCTAGTCATTTCCTGGCCTAGCACATTGCTATGTGTTTAGTCCTCCTGCCCCTTTTACTACTTGGAGTTCTAAACAAATTGAAACAGGAGAAATTAGCATCTATCCTGGTAGCACCATGGTTACTGAGGCAGGAATGGTTTCCAGAGCTGGTTCGCCTCTCTCTGTAAACTTCCTCTGACCTCACATCTCTTCGCTAAGGCTTGGTCTACACTAGACCTTGCAGTCAACTGTAGATACGCAATTCTAACTACAACAATTGTGTAGCTAGAGTCGACGTATCTGTAGTTGATTGGAAGATGTGTCTTCACTTAGGGAAATGCACCCGTCGACCTCCCTTACTCTTCACAATAGCAGGGAGTACAGGGGTTGACTGTAGACTCCAGAGTGATCAAGTTCACTCATCTTTAACAGACTCATGAAATCAAACTCCGGAAGATCACCCTGGCTGGGGTTGATCTTCCTGTAAGTGTAGACAAGCCCACCTTTGGGATCACTCCACCCCCCCCCCACACACACACACTGTGTGTGTGTGTGTGTGTGTCTCTTGGCACTTTTCCTCAAGACATGGTGGCTACCAACTGGCTCTCTGGTATAGAACAAAAACGCTCCCTGGAGCTGTAAACACCACATCTTAGTAGCAGAAAACCCACAACAAGGAAAACTTGCCCACAGACAGGAAAAACTTCCAAACTTGCTGCAGCCACCAAGAGAATGGTCAGTGCTGCCTAAGAGTCCTGGCCTTCCCTCCTCAACATCCCAACTCTGGGTATGGTCATTCCTGTTCTGACTTGTTTTAAAAATCTGAGAGAACGATTATATATTAATGTGAGTTAATCTCCTCCATGGGCCTGACAGAGTAAGATAATGTCAAGTTACTAATCAGAATGAAATACTGTGTTTAATTGTGAGAGAAATTAGGTCAGGATATTGGTTTCCTCTGTTTGTATGCCCACACTGCCTCCCTCATTCTAGGTCTGGACTTCTCTTGAATAAGGTCTGCTAATAGGGCTACATATTTAGTCTATTTGATATCAGCAAATGCCAAATAGTGAGGGTGGTAAGACTATCAGCTGTAATTTCACTTCTGACATGAGCAGGATGTTCATAATACAGCTTGGCTATTTGCAGTAATCTGCTTTGATCTGTTGCTATCACTTAAAATCACTGAATAGTTTGTGGTATTATCTAAATCAATGAGCCTTTTAGTGAGTGTCTGGGGAAAACCTGAGCTCTGTGAACAAAGGCTGTTGCTTATTTTTCGGCATTCTGCAGAAGCTGGTTTCCAAACACACAGTAGTTTTTGTGAAGTAAAGTTTCTCTAAATTTCTGAACTAGTGTTAAAGGGACAATGGCAACTTAAAATCTACTCATTTTTGAAAAATTAGTTGAAAGGAATTTTGGACTATATACTTGCCTCTGAGTACCCCAGAAACTTTATTAGTCTTACCGTCACCCTCTTCTACCTTTATTAAAATGTGGCTTTTTTTTCCCTCAGATGCTCTGGGAAAGAGCCATAAAAAAAGGAGGAAACTTGCTACTTCTCTCCCTTAATTCCAAAGGTGCTGTGAAAATGCACATATAAATAATGTGGGTGTGGGGGGATATTTTTCTGCTTCCTTCAGTTATAATCTGCTGTGTCCTATGGGGGGGAAGGTTTTAGAATAGAAACTTCACAATATAATTGTTTTTTAATCACATGATGGCATTTTGAACAGTACCGTGGGTATCATCAGTTTGCTGTAACACGGAAAAAATCATAAGATAACTGTAAAAAGCATGAAATTATTAAAAAATGTTTTTGGTATCCTTTTTATTTGCCTCCCAATTTTTGAGCCATTAGGGTTTGTATTTTAAGCTTTTCTCCAAAGCCATGATGATTGAAAATTAAAGCAAGCAAACTAAAAGAGTGAACTGTACTTCTCATGTGACTATAACTGCTCTGGAACTTAGTGCAGGTGCCTCTACACCTTGAGCTAAAGGCCAGCTGGCTCTTAGGTTAGTCTGTACAGGACACTTATTCTTTCTCTGTGAAGTGTTCTAGGTACTACTACAGGGGACAGTTAATGACACGTGTGTCAGTTACATAATCACAAGACTTCTGGAGCTGGGCCTTAAAAAAAAAAAAAAAAAACAATGGTCACACAAATTTACATCACGGCTGCTTTACTTGAAATTTTGATCCTTCCATTGTGGTAGACCCTTACCTGGAAGCTTCCGGAGCCTTCCAGAAGGACAGTATACTGGGTGGTGGGCCCATGCATTTCTGTTCCCTATCTAGGCCCAGGCCCTCATTGGTCAGATGGGCCCTGTGCTCCCTATAAAAGGCTCCCCATCTGGTAGCAGGGGGGAAGGTTTTGGAAGGCACACCGGAGGAGCAGAGCAAGCAGGTACCATGGGGAAGCTGTGGCCGAAGTGGCCTAGGGTGAGGCTGCTACTTTGGGGCAGGGGTGAAGGCCCTGCCGGTTGCCTCTTGTCCTCGTAGGGACCCTGGGCCAGAGTCCAGGGTAGAGGGTGGGTCTAGACTCCCCCCACCCTTCCCCAGAGGGATCACTCTACTGGAGCAGGCGCGGGCCTGCAAAAGGGGACTGGTGTTATTTTCCCCCTACTGGTCTTGCCTATGGTGAGGATGGCTCTCTAGGCAGAGACCCCAGCCTTTGGAAAGGCCTGGGCAAAAAAGGGGCCTCTGTGAGTCTCTGAGGCAGCATAGAACCTCCAGGAAGCGCAGGGACCCAAAGGGGCTGACAAGGGACTTTGTCACACCATCTAAAAAATGCATTCAACTCAACAAAGGATTGCTAACCAACTGTACTGGTACAGTTTTAAAGAGGCTCTGCATAAATAGGTTCCTTTTGTCTGACACAAATTCTGTGCAACAGATTGCAGCCTTGCTTGCTGGCAGATGCAGAAAGGAGGGTCAAAAACTAGAAAAAGCTATTCATTTTCTCATGTATTTAAAAATTGTCTCATAAGCATCATGAAAGGAAGAAGCAAAGTTATAGGACAAGCCATACTGAATTGCTATAAATATTTACTTTGCTCTTAGAAAAAAATATATTCGCTCTAATGGATTTGTGTAATTTGAAATAAGATGGAAGATCAAAGTTTGTCTACCATGGGAAAATGAGTAGTGTATGATGCGTTGGCTCCCACTTTTAGGGTGCCATCTGATGTAGTGGGATCCCACTGAGCTTGCCTGGTACATCAGCCTGGGTGCTCTTGCCCTATCCAACTGCATCTGGCTTCAAGTCTTCTCTAGCACGCGTACACACATCTAGCTGCAGAATCCCAGAGTTTGCAATTAGCTCAGTGTGGGAAGATTCAGGGATTGTCCAGAATTCAAGTGCACATGTCCTCTGAAATGTAAACCCAAATTATGTTGTCTTGCATTGTATGAAGACATCTACAATGCAAGCTCATTACATTCTCCCCCTCCCTCAGTGTGGAGGAAAATGTGCACAGATGTTTGTCTTGCCAGCTTTGAATTGCACAAACTGAATTTTAGAAAATAAAACACAAGCTATTAACTACAAAGTGTAGATTTTTAAGGGGCAGCAAACAGAACAAAGCAGATTACTGGGCAAATATAGCAAACAGAAACTAGGCTTAATACATTAACGAAATTTGGTAACCAAATAATATTTTCTCACCCTATGTGTATTGCGCAGGTTGCAGAGTTTCTTGAAGATAAACTGCACTGCATAGAGCTTAATTCTCCAGGTACACCCATTGCACACTGATCTTTCACCTGGGCTCAGCCCTTCTACTGCTTAGTTCCTTTGTTTATTCAGGGCTGGAGAGGCAGTGGAGAAGAGCTAAGATCACTTCGTTTGCAATTTGTGGGAACTGTTTCCTAGTTTGACCACCTACCCCCTGTCCTGTGGAGAAATATCTGCAGATCAAGATGTACCAGGTGACACAGCCTTGTTCCAGGAAGCTTCACAGGAAGGAGAGAGATTAGCATCTTTAAAGTCCTATGGTTCTTCTTAATGACCTGTTCAGACTGATTGTATACTCTCTGGTGGGCATTCCCCAGGTACAAGCAGTTTTGTAATAGATACAAAATTTCAGATACAGAAATGACACATGCATACAAATAAATAATCACAGTCAGTAAATCATAACTTTTTCATAAAATAACTTAGTTATGTTATCTTCATATCATGGCAGTATTTCTACGAATAATGTGAGATATGCTGTCACAAGTGTTTTTAGCCATCATCAGTTAACACATTTTTAAACAAGGTCTGTCTTTGCCTTCACTGCATGTTTAAATGGTGTTTAATGCACTTCTTGCAAGCATATTAATTAATTTTTAAAATACTCCTCATGGTTCCAGTTTAGACAATTGGGCTTGTCTACACTAACTAGAACAGAATGAACTAACCCAGTTTTAATTCACATTTTCAGTTATTTCCAAATAAATCTGTGTGTGGACACTTATTTCAGATTACATCCCTTTTATTCTGAAATAAGTGTCCTTGCATAGACTAACCCAGAAACAACTCAAGCTGTGACTTACAAGTGATTTCATTCGGTTCCAGTTTGTGTGTAGACTTAGATTTTAAGAAATCCACTTATATTTTCCTCAGGATTTTTTAAAAGCAGAGAGAGAGAGAGAGAGTGTGTGTGTGTGTGTGTGGGCGGGCACGCACACATACATACATAAATTATCACCTTATGATGTCTTCAGAAAAAGAAAAATTAAATGATTTTATAAGCTTTTTGGTAAGAGATGCTTCAGTAATGCACAGATTGAGTGTAGCCTGCTTTTGCCACCAGCAGGAAACCATCCTAACTTTTCCTTTACTGAGAATGTGAAATGTTAAAAAAGGCTCCAGTGTACTGAAAGTCACTGTACTTGTCAATCTAGTGGTAGCAGAAAAACTTTCTAGGTGGAGGAGAAATATTTAGGTTAAGAGGCTGCCAGTACTTCAGAGCCATTGTACGAAGCCCTTGAGTACAAAGAAACCCAGTTTTCTAACCAAAAAATTAAAAAAGAGAACATTTGACTTTGAGTAGCCCTCTGAACATGTACAGGCCACCAGTCCTCTTATTAAATTACAATAGCATAACAAAACAAAACAGCAGTCCTGTAGCACTTTAAGGACTAACAAAATAATTTATTAGCAAATGCGCTTTTATGGGGCAGACCACTGCCTTAGATCTTGGGATAGTTCTGTACCGGAAATAGTGCTGAAAGTGAATTGGCATGACGATTATATAATAGAGAGATGCAAAAAACTTTAAATGAAAACTGACAAATCAGGTGCATGGGCTGACAGGGGGGCAGTGGAGGGGAGGGAGGAGTGGGGAGAAAATTACTTACTGCAAGTGTATATTAAGTGATTTGCCTGAGATCACTATGAGTATCAAAGATGGGGAAGCTGTCTTTGTAATGTGTAAGGTAATTGCTGACTCTGTTGAGGCCAAGAAGCAAAATATTGAATTTGAGCATAAACTGCAGTTCAGATGTTTCCCTTTGTAATCTGGTATTAAAGTCTCTTTGTTGTAAGACACACATGCTCAGGTCTTTAACAGTACAGCCCACTCTACTGAAATGCTCACTGATAGATTTATGTCTGTTCAGATTCCTGAGGTCTGATGTGTCCGTTCATTCGTTGACGAAGTGATTGTCTAGTTGTCAATATACATAGCAGAGGGGCATTGGTGGCAAATGATGGTATATATAATATTGGTTGAGGTAAAGGAGTGTGAGCCCCGGATCCTGTAACTGACGTGGTTAGGTCCAGTAATGATGTCTCCAAAATAAATATGTGGAAAAAGTTGGCGAGAGGGTTTGTCGCAGGGATTCATAAATTACCCACCTGGAGAAGTGAAAAAATAGATTGACAGGGCCAGAAACTAGCTGCTTTGAGACAGGCTTGGGAAGGTCAATGTCCGAACACCACTTGTGATTACCTATAGTCCCCAATTCCAAACCCCTCCAGCTCATTGTCAACAATCTATACTGAAACATCATGCTACACTCTGAGACGCTCTGTGTGAGAGGCCTGTTTTCTCCTATAAACAACCACCTAACCACAGGAAAATTCTCAATATCAACCAAACACCATACCACAGTAATACTAACCTGGAACTTTTCCTTGCAACAAACCCCATGTTTGACATTCATAGTTATCTCAGGCAACTTAACTTAATAGACACTTGAAGTAAATAATTTTCTCCCCTTCTGCTCTCCACCCTTCATCACCCCACTTCTGTCCTATGTACCTGGTTTCAGTTTAAATTAAAACTGTTTTTATTTGTACCGCTCTGTTAGATAATCGTCATGCTGATTCACTTTTAGCACTATTTTCAGCACAGCACAATCTCGAAATCTAAGGAAATGGGTCTGCCCCACAGAAGCTCATCACCTTGTAAATTATTTTGTTAGTCTTTAAAGTGCTACATGACAGCTGTTTTGTTTTGTTGAGATATCTACACTAACACGGCTACTTTTTTTTCTGATTTGTCCTCCTTTCTTACTGTTTTTGGTTCTCTGTGCCTTAAATATTGAGTCTGTTCTGGTCTGGCTATGGTCTGAAGAAGTGGGTCTGTCCCATGAAAGCTCACCTAATAAACTATTTTGCTAGTCTTTAGAGTGCTACTTGACTGCTTTTTGGTTTGATAGTGTATAGACTAGCACGGCTTCCTCTCTGTTACTATTCAACATGCAAGGCACTACATTTAGCTGTTTGGAATGGAGATCCATCAACTACATGAAAAAACTCGCCCAGATCCAGACAGACATCATCTTTCTCTCCAAATGCAAGAAAATGGACATTGTACCCAAGGGACTGACGGTGAAAAACCCATTACAATCAACATACTACACTGATTACAGTGAACATCTATGCAACACGCTCTCTAAAAAACTGAGGAACCACTTGATCAAAATCCTTTACAATAAACAAAAGATGATCAAAAATGAACTCTCTGAACTTGAAATTGTCATCAACGAACAGGCATCCACGCAAGACCCCACAGTACGAGGCTTTACCAGTGCCAGACAAGATATTTATAAAACACACTTCCTCTTTCTACAAAAAAGAAAAGAGAATAAATTTTCTTCATTACTTCATTCCTCAGGATACTTCAACCACAATAACAGTAGCTCGACCAACAACACTGTTAACCTTTCAAACTACCAACTCAGCCCAGCAGAGGAATCTCTCTTATCCCGGGGTCTTTCCTTCTGCCCTACCTCCTCCACAAACTTAATACAATTCTGTGGTGACCTTGAAGCCTTCTTTCGCCGCCTCCGTCTGAAGGAATTTTTCCAGCACACCTATGAACAACAGTCTGACTCTCTCGACCCCCACTACCAACAACAAAAGAAGAAGAACTCTATGTGGACTCCCCCTGAGGGTCGTAGTGAAAGTCTGGACTTCTACGTACAGTGCTTCCGCAACCGTGCTCAGGCTGACATTATACACAAACAATGCCAAATGAGACACAATCTCAACTATGCTGAACACCATGCTGTTCAGAGTCTCAAAAATAACCCAGACATCATAATCAAACCAGCTGACAAAGGGGGTGCTGTTGCCATCCTGAATAAGTCAGACTATGAACAGGAGGCAGCCAGACAACTCTCCGCTGATCCCACTTTGGAATTCCAAAAGAAATTACAACAACTACTGAAGGAACTCCCTGCTGCTACTCGGAACCTCATTCACTCAGACACACCATCTGAGCCGCAGCCTGGATTATTCTATTTACTTCCCAAAATCCACAAACCTGGAAACCCTGGATGCCCTATCATTTCAGGTATTGGCACCCTTACCACTGGACTATCCAGTTACATGGACTCCCTCCTCAAACCCTATGCCACCAACGCTCCCAGCTATATCCGAGGTACCACCGACTTCCTGAGGAAATTACAAAACATCGGAAAAGTTCCTGATAATGCCATCCTTGCCACAATGGATGTAGAGGCTCTGTACACTAATATTCCACATAAAGACGGATTACAAGCAATCAGGAATACCATCCCTGATGCCACCACAGCCAATCTGGTGTCTGACCTCTGTAACTTTGTTCTCACACACAATCATTTCCGTTTTGGGGACAATTTATACCTCCAGATTAGTGGAACTGCTGCTATGGGCACCCGCATGGCTCCACAATATGCTAATATATTTATGGCTGACCTGGAACAACGATTCCTCAGCTCTCATCCCCTATTACCACTCCTCTACTTAAGATACATTGATGACCTCTTTGTGATTTGGACCCTCGGTACAGAGGCTCTAGAAGAATTCCACAGAGACTTCAACAATCTACATCCCACCATCAACTTATGCCTCGATTACAACATGCAAGAGATACATTTCCTGGACACTGCAGTACTAATCAAGGATGGCCTGATCAGTACCACACAGTACCGAAAACCTACTGATCACTATACTTATCTACACCCTTCTAGTTTTCATCCTGCACACGTGACTAGATCCATTGTTTACAGTCAAGCTCTTAGGTACAATCGCATTTGCTCTGATCCAACTGACAGAGACCAAAAACTACAAGAATTTTACCAAATATTCATGAAGCTGAATTACCCACCAGGAGAAGTAAAAAAACAAGTCAACAGGGCCAAACGAATACCCAGAGACCAGCTACTCCAAGATCAGCCCAAAAAAGCCAAGAACAGAACACCACTGGTCATCACCTACAGCCCCCAACTCAGACCACTGCAACGAATTATTAAAGACCTACAACCTATCCTTAATCAGGATGCCACACTCCAGAAGGCCCTAGGTGACATGCCTGTTCTCTCCTACAGACAACCTCCCAACCTCATGAGGATCCTCACTAACAGCCACAGTCTATACCCCAGGAACACCAGTCCTGGAACCTTTCCCTGCAACAAAGCCCGCTGCCAGCTTTGTCCACATATCTTCTCTGGAAATGCCATCACTGGACCTAACCAGGTTACTCACAGAATCATGGGCACTTTCTCATGCTCCTCTACTAGCATCATATATGCCATCATGTGCCAACAATACCCACATGCTTTGTATATTGGACAGACTAACTCCCTTAGACAAAGGGTCAACGGGCACAAAACAGACATCAAAACACTCCAGATCCACAAACCAGTTAGTCAGCATTTTAATGGAATGGGGCATTCTGTCAATGACCTAAAGGTATGTGTGTTACTGAAGAATTATCATCGCACCGTTCTGGAAAGAGAAGCAGCCGAGCTGGCTTTCATATTCAAATTTGGCACATTAACACATGGTTTAAATCGTGATGGGAACTTTGAATCACTATAGGGGCTCGTCTACATACTTGGCTCAATCTAATTCTTGACCTTCCCCCTCCACTCTCGGATTTGCTCGCCTTGATTATCTTTTTCTGATTTGTCCTCCTTGCTTACTGTTTTTGGTTCTCTGTATCTTAAATATTGAGTCTGTTCTGGTCTGGCTATGGTCTGAAGAAGTGGGTCTGTCCCACGAAAGCTCACCTAATAAACTATTTTGCTAGTCTTTAAAGTGCTACTTGTCTGCTTTTTGGCTACTTCTTTGTTACTATGGTATCAGAAGCAGTTACGTAAGGAAGATGCACAAGGGGAGTGTGGTTTTTTTTTTGGAACAGTAATATAAATAATAAAATGAAAAAGTACTCTGACGTCTAGTGCCGGATCATTCCTTTGTCTGCATGGGTACAGTACATGACTGTATGATGTACTGGCTTTAGAGTTTCTGTTAAGGCTGCTGTTGTACCCTAAGAGCATCTGTGTGATTTCCTGGACCTTACCGGTCACACACACATTTTAACTACACTTGGGAAGCATAGTCTAGTAAAGAGTATGCTAGCACAAGAGACTTTCTCCTTCCCTCCCTTGAATGTGGGTGTAAGATACTTGCCATATGTTCATTATTACACACTGGCAGAACTAATTAACCCTGATAGCAAGCAGTTTTAAACATGTAGGCTACGTCTACACTAGCCAAAAACTTCGAAATGGCCATGCAAATGGCCATTTTGAAGTTTACTAATGAATCGCTGAAATACATATTCAGTGCCTCATTAGCATGCAGGCGGCCGCGGCACTTCGAAATTGATGCGGTTCGTCCAAACGGGGCTCCCTTTCGAAAGGACCCCAGCAACTTTGAAGTCACCTTATTCCTGTGAGCAGATAGGAATAAGGGGACTTGGAAGTAGGCGGGGTCCTTTCAAAAGGGAGCCCTGTCTGGATGAGCTGCGCGGCGGCGAGCCGCATCAATTTCGAAGTGCTGGCTTTGCATGGCCATTTGCATGGCCATTTTGAAGTTTTTGTCTAGTGTAGACACGGCCGTAGCGATGGAATGGAATTATAGTTTCCATCATAAAGCTCAAAACACAGGAATCAAAGAAAATGGGGCAACCATAAACAGAAGGTCTGCTGCTGGATATCTTCCTTCACATGCATAATTCTGTTTCTGTTATGGTAGGGGCAAAAGGTTCTGATTAGGGTTGGCATTCCTTTCTGCTAAGTACCCGTTTGCAGCATAAGAACGCTTCCCATCTAAGACACCAGTATTGCAGAAATGTACGTAGCTGATAGGCTACTCATATCACATAAGATTATCTGAGGTAACTGGAATTACATACAGCCTATAAAATTAAAAAGGTGCATAAATCTTTGTAGGATCAGTGTCTTGAATTAAGACAAATGCAACGAGTAAGTGTACCAGAAAAGCAAGGGTGAGTTTTAAAGTGGAAGAGGGACAGTGATTAACAATAACACATTTCATAGATTGTATGCTCAGCTTGATGGCTCTGAGTAATTTTTAAAGTCTTTTAAGTGTTACAATCTACCAGAAGCAGTCCTATTCTAGCAATCTCTGCTGGCTTCTAGCTAAATTGTGCTACTTATTTTAGGAAAGTAAAGCATTACTTAGTAGAAGCAGTGGTTATTCTAGTCCTCTGAAGCTCTTGATTTTTTTCCCCTTCCTGAAAGATGTTGATTTGGGCTGACCTCCATCCATCTAGTTTTAAAAGATGGTTGTGTCAAGAAGAGATTTTATGAACAAGTAGAAATCATGCACTTAATTTTTTTGGTATTTCATTTGCTTAGGGAGAATAAGATGATGCAATTTTCATGAAGAGCAGGGAGCAATACATCTATCAGAATACCGTCTGTGCACGGCTACCTCTTGGAAATAAATTCTTCTTTCAGTCAGTGAGCATTGGAGGAGATGTCCATTGTTAAATATCTGAGCAGAGTGAATACTGCAGTCTGACATTCATATTCTGGGGATTTGTAAAAGTCCTATTATTAAGAAAGCAGTAGTTTCAGCATTGTTACAGTTACTACCAGGTGCTGCTATAAAGCCTTGCTTTCCACGACACCTAGAATATCTGGATCATAAATCTTGTTTAATCTAGATTTCCTAGCAACTTGTTAGAAGGCAAAGGAGAATATTTTTGTGGGTTTTAAGGAAAATCTTTGAAACTGTTTAATTACAGGTAATTAAAAATGAAAATTTGCAATTTTGACTTTTTTTTTTCTAATAGCATTGTCTGTCTCTGATCTGAGGACCTTATAAATAAGGACCATTTAAATCTTCTTAACCACATGTATCTGAGGAAAATATGTTGTAATTAAGATTCATATTAGTGATTCCTATGTAGCTACTTGAAAATAAAAATTTTGCAAAAAAACAAAAAGCCAACATGAAAATTTAACAGTCCTGCCCTTTTTGGGTTAACAAAAATCCAGCAATCATAATTTTTCAACCAGTGAGAATTTTTTTCCACCCCTCATGAAATGTTGTGGGGACTAAACATACTCACATTTGTTAAAATATCTTTTGCTATAGACATCAGTGAGAAAGAGAATGGAATCTCTGGTCAGGTTGTCAGTTGGAGTAAATCAGCCTAGCTCCCAAGAAGGTGCATTTCTTCACTGAAAAACTGTATTGATTTTACACCAGTGGGGGTTTCATCCCTGTGTATATTTGTGTGAACATTCTGTTCTTTATAGGTTTTATACCACGCTTATTGTCTTCTACTAGTGCATTAAGCCTTCTAATTGGTTGCACCACGTAATGTGCATGGAGATACTCTGTAGCTAGAGGCTTAAAAAATATTAGAGAACCCAAAAATAAATAAAGCAGTGTAATGATGTAGGTGTGGTTGCTAAGTGACAATAGGGCTTTCACAATTTACAAAATCCAGATACTTAAAAGCAAGGAGATGAATAGATGAAGACATTGCAAATCTTATGTTGCCCACATTTCAAACATGATTACATTTAGAAGGTAGCTATTGAAATGGAATGAATTTTCACTGCAGTTGAATTGGAGGAAAATGAGAAAGATAAGGGTGTCCAATACAAACCCACGTGGAAGATAAACCTCTGGTGCATCATGACGATGGGATAGAATAGAACAGAAACAAAGACCGCTTTCTCTCTGAGAGTATGAAAATGTTTAATTTAGGATATTGGCAAAAATTCTTCTAACATAAGTGTGCATGTTCACAACATTACAAGTACAGCAGACTCCCCGACTTATGAGGGGTGCATTTTCACAACCCCCGTATAAGTCAAATTTCCGGCACAACTCAGGGAGCCAGGAGCTTCCTGGCTCTAGCAAGTGGATGGGAGCTGGGGACAAGGTGACAGTCTGGCTCTTGGCTCTCCTCTGCTGGCGGGAGCTGAGAAACTGACCAGCACGTTGCTGCAGCTGGTTCCGAGCTCCCTGCCACTCTGGGAACCAGGCACAGCTGGGGAGAAGCTGCTGTTGTGCGGTTGACTGTCTGCCCAGCTTCCCACAGCTGGAAGAAGCTGAACTGGACAGACAGCTGTGGTGGTGCAGCTTCCCCCATCTGGGGGAGCTGGGCAGGCAGAGAGCTGCAGAGCAGCTTCGAGTTGTTCTTAACTCACGTTAATGCAAGTTAAGCGCAACTCGAAATTGCGCATTTTGGGGGTTTACTGGAAAGGGAGATATAAAACAACAATCTGACATAAAACCAGGCATACGTTGATAAATGAAATCAATAACAATAACTTAGAAAAAATGTGCTGCGCAGTAGTTTAATCCTTTTTTCCCCCTTAGCCTCATCCTGTTTGTGGAAGTTCTTAAACTGGTTGATTGCTCTCACTAGCTAATGGCTCAGACAGGTTGTGGTGTGACTTGGGTTGCGTGGAATGAGGGAAGGACTGCATAGGCCTCTTCTACCATTGATGGGATGAGCTCTCTTGGCCAATCGGATGATGATGGTCTTTCAATATGGCTGGGATCTGTTATGAACAAGTGCCTTCTGTGCTAATCAGAGCAATATTAATCCTATATAACACCAAAGCAAAAGTGAGAAATTGTTGGGAGGTTGCCGGGTTTTGTCTGTCTTGTTTTGGTATGTTTGCAGTGGTCCTAGCCATTTTCTGGGTCAGAAAGAAGAGTTTGTCATTTTAAACTCTGGCTATTTGTTCATAGATCCTTTCTTTGTCTGTTTTGTCCCTGGAGAGAACATTGAACCAGTATACAAGACCCTCTATTGAGATGATGCCTAATCCTGATCCTCTGTCCCCCATGGAATTTCATACAATCCCTGGCCAACAATGATGCATAAACTTAATTTCATAGCATTTAATTTAGCATATAGTAGGAATCTGTCACACTCACCAGCAGATAGTTCTTTCAGTTCAATGACAACTGAGCTGGCAGAGGGGTGAGTGTAAGATACAGAGCAGAGCAAAACAGTGATTTAACAAATTTGCTTGTTCTCAGATGTACTTTAAGGAATTAAGTGGTACCACAAAATAGGACAAAAGTTAATCAAACAATGAATTCTCTCAAAAAATTAATAAAATACTGTACAGTGGCAGATTTTAAGAAGTATCCAGCAAGCCAGTTAGTCCAAGGTTAGTTCTTTAAGAAAAGAACAAAGTAGCTTTGATAAGCTGGTGGCTGTTAGGTCAGCTTTTACATATAAAATGTAAATATTATTTTATCTAAATCAGAGGTCTTGGTGGAAAAACAAGCAATTGCATTTGGAACCAAGCAACTTAATGACAAGATGTTAGGTACTGGAGCTCTGTGTAATTATTCTAGAAAGGCAGTATTTTCATTCTCTGAGGCTTCCTCCAAAGTACAGAAATTCCCTACGGAATTTTTAGTGATGAATATTGTGTTTAAAATCTTCCTGTGCTTTAGGGCCAAGTATAGATTATAGACTCTCAGACTTCAAGGCCAAAGGGACCATCATGATCATCTAATGTGACCACCTTCGCACCACAGAACTTTTACCAATTAACTACTTCTCTCCCCCTGCCTCCTTGGCTGGGACAGTGAAAATTTTCCTTCCCCCAACAGCCCAGGGAGAGTAGTCGGGGGTGGTCCAGGCATGGTGAAGCAGCTTGTGCCATCATGTAGTAGCTTAATTCTCCTTCCTGTGCTTCCCCTTGGTTGCAAAAATAGATGTTAGTCTTCTTAGAATAACAAACATTGATAAGGAACGGCTGCTGACTGAATATGGGCAGAAGGCTTGTCAGTATGTTGCACTTCTCTGTCGTGCAGTGATGCCAGATTACTTACTTACTTTCTTACACCACAGATCACCAAATTGCCTTAACCCCCACTATTAAGATTTGACTGTGAAACATCCTGGGAGAAGGGGTAAGATCCAAAATTAAGAAAAGTTCCGGGTTGTTGGCGAGATCAGCTGCTCTGTCTGCCTGCTGACCATTGTCATCATCGTCCTCTTCCTCATTCTCCGTGTCTTTCCTGCTGTTGCCAGAGGCTGTCTGAGGAATCTCCTCAGAAGTATCCACAGACTGTTTTGGGATAGTGGTTAGGTCCACCCCATGCAGTTGCTCATAGAAGCAGCATGTTTGCAGTGATGACCCAGAACATCTGTTTGCTTCCTTTGTCTTCTGGTCATCTGCCTGAGCTCCTTGGTTTTCCGTTGGCACTTCTGGGCATAGCTGGTGTATCCATTTTCCATCGTGATCTGTTAGATCTTGGCATAGATGGCTGCATTTCTTTGGCTTCTTCACTGTTTTGCCCGAACAACTTCCTATTCTCCGCCCCACACAGCAGTAAGGTTCTGGATCTCCTGCATGCTTCATGCTGGAGCTCGCCTGTGCCCTGGAACCTCATGGCCAGATGTGCTGCTGCGATGTGTTGCCTGCTCTGTTCACCACGGTGGCCAAACAGAAAATGAAATTCAAACTTGTCCGCGCCATTTTGTGTATAACTGGTGAGCACCAGAGTTGAAAGTGGTGGCCAGAGTGGTCACATTGGGACACCTGCAGAAGGCCAAGGATGTCAAATTTCACAATGCACTACCCTGAAGTCAACTATGCAAGGTCAGTTTTGGTGTTATGCCTGGTGAAAAGCAGGAGTGTAAAGCTGACCTTAAGAGTCCTTGAAGTCAGTGGAATGGACTCTGTAGTGTAGACCGGTTGCTTAGAAAATCAGTCTGTCCATTAAATTTGATCTAACCTCCTAGTGTAGACCAGGCCTTAATTTCTGAGGTGCCAATTCCTAAGAGAACCTATTATTTGTCTTATTATATAGGTAAGTTTATCTTTTATGTTTGTAAATTAAATTATTTTATCAGTCTAGGAATAATACTGAAATATTTGGATGAGGGTTAATGTTGAAAATGTACGTTTTAATACTGTTGACTGTAGGAATGTTGTATGTAATTGCTAAACCTATATTGTGAATTTGTTATTAGAAAATATAAGCTTTTTTGAATGTTTGCTTATCTTATTAATGGTTTGAAGTTACTTAAGACAAGATTAGAATAGCCTGAATATTTTAATTATTGCAAATTAGGTTTATGATTTTATAACAAACCTGGAAGTTTATTACTACTAGCAATAGTTCAGTTCTAGTTCAAGTAGCATCAGATTGGAGGAAACCTTCATCTCTTCTCTTCAGAGAAAGATGAGATAAATTCTTCTCACAATTAAAGTTAAGCGTAAGAAGAAAGAGAATGAAAGATTTAACTTAAATATTGAATAGAATTCTGGAAAATAACCACCAGGTTAGCTCATCTTGTTAAGTGGTTCAAGAAGAAGTAGCGATAGAAAATTGAGCCAAAAGACTTCTGAAACAATTTTGTTGGAGTATACTTAATTTAACAATTCTTAAGAAGAAATTGAATGTCTGCAAAATAAAAGGGTTGGAAACTGTTCAAGAGGTGAACTTCTCTGAAGATTGGTTGCTCTCAAGTGGAGGAAGAGAAAACATGAAATGAAATTTGGACCTGTTCAATTGATGAATTCATTACCAGCAGTCAAATCTGAATAGGTCTCAAAATTGTAAACAGCCAAATGGGAAAATGCGAGAATCAGAGATACCTTTCCTGAATTTGGCCAGCTCTTCAGTACAATTGAATAGCTACATCTACACTATAGAGTTTTGTTGACAAAACTCACAGAATATCCACACTAAAAATACATTCTGTTGACAGTATATCAACACAAGGTGGCACTTTTGTTGACAGACTCCTGCCTCTCCCCCATAAGGCAAAATGCCTTTCTCGACAGAATCTGTCAACAGAAAAGCCATGTGGATTCTCAGGGGGTCAGGGGGCCTCTGTCGACAGGCAAGGTTTCCGGGTCTGGCTGTTGTGTCACAAAAGTGGTGGAGCTTTCTGGTTGCTCTGTAATCAGAGCGGATTGACAGGGCAATTCACTTTTGTCTGTGGCCGTGACCTGTCAGCAGAAGTTTTGTCAGAAGATAGCTTCTGACAGTAACTTCTGTTGACAGATCACTCTAGTGTACACATAGCTAAGAGCAAGGTACTGCATAAAAAGTTTTGCGAAATGCAAGTTAATTTTTTTCTCTGCCTAAAGAGAGTCCAGAGACTCGCTTCATTGAGAGATCCAGCCTTTGTCTAAAGGCCCTGAATACAGAAGCATCCTGATCTCAGCTCAGATGAGCGTATCTTATTTATGTAAGATGTGTTCGGTGATTTTTCTTTACCAATGAAAAGAAACTATTTCTTGACAGATCTTTGTAAGACGCAAATCTGAGTTTTGGAACTTTGAAGTCCAAAAGTCCTAAAAATAATTAGGACATAAAATTATAATCTCAGAATCTGGGAACACCGATAAAGACTTCTAAGTCAATTTATTTCCTTACATATTTTTAAGATGTATTTAATTAAAGGGATAGAACCCTAAATTCTGGTTTAAATCAGAGGAAAGAGCTGTTCCCAAGATAAATTTGCCAAGGTTGTTTACCTTCAAAGGCTCCTAACATTAAAGACTGCATCTCTCCTGGCTAAGCATTGCTTTTATGGCCAGTTCATAAGCTATAGGAGTATTAATACGACACAAAAGGCACCTTTGTGAATTTCCATTCATCTGGTAATAGATGGATTAACATTTCTTTTAGGATTAAACATAATTTCAGGCCTTTGTTAGATTACATTTAATTTCCAGGAAAGTTCATGTTTTACCTAAGGATCAGAGCTTCAGGGTAGGAAGTGAGTGGCAAATGGGGGGACTAGGAGTGTACAGATTTCTTAGATATTGAAATGTGTTGTGGTATCAGAAGGGACCATTTGGTATCTGTTCTCACAACTACATTTCCTATGGTGGAAGTCATAAGACATTAAACAATGTTTGTAACAACTGAAGTTCGCTGAAAAGTGATTCTACTTAAGTTTGGTCAATGCATGGTTCCAAGCTATCTCTTTATAGCATTACTTCCTAACTTCTAAGTAAAACATTATCAAAGTTTATCAGAATTCCATATTAGGGGTCAAATTTAATCTTTAGGCTCCATACCATTAAGATGACTTACAAACAATATAGGCCTGGCTCTTTTTTAAAAAAGCTTTTCTGCACAAAATACCAAACTGTGCAGTGCATACCCCCTCCCCACTTGGGGGGCATGAAGGAACTTTTGAGGGGGTGCAGCTAGGGTGGCGGTCAGCCCTCATGGGAGTGAGAGGAGAGAGTACCACCCAGCTCTGCTCCTCACTCCTGCCCTGTCTGTCAACCTGAGCCCCTGGCTGACGCTCCACTCCTAGCCCTATACCTGCCTCCAGCAGTGGGCCCAGGCTTGGCCCCTTACCCCTGACTCCAGGAGCTGTGGCCCTGCTCTGGGGTGGGGGTAGGAAGGGGTGAGTGGAGGGGTGAGATAAAAAGTTCAGGGACCACAGAAATAACAGGACTATTTTACACTTACTTTATTTTTCAAAACAATAAACTCAAGTTTCAGCCATTCACACAAAGACTGGACTGGACAGAATTTTTCATTGTTTGAAAGCCAAAATCATTTCTGATGTTGGGTTTTCAGTTCATGAAAAACTTGAAAAATGTATAGGAAAAAGTTTGACTAACAGTTATTCAAATTCAGCACACTAACTGTGGTATGAACGGAGACATCAACTACCTCATGCATTACAAAGACTGCTTCCCTTTCTTTAATGCTCCTAATTATCTCGGACAGGACAATTAACATCCCCCCACCTCTCACTCCCTTCCTTCTATCCTATTTGATTTGACAGTTCTTACTGCAATTTTTTTCTTTTTGGTCCTCTGTATTTATATAAGTCAGTCTGTATTGGAAATGAAATTGATCAGAAGAAGTGGGTCAGTCCCACGAAAGTTCATCACTGAATAAATCATTTTGATAGTCTTTGAAGTGCTACATTTCTGCTGCTTTGTTTTGTAGCAGGGATTTGGTTAACAGTCGTCATGAAAATTGAGGAAAAAATCAGGATCATCTCTATTTGGCAAACTGTTACTTAAGGTTTTCAGCACTATACCAGAGTTAGAAATTTTTTCTTTGAGCTGGCCTGGGGCTAGTGATAAGTGTTGTGTTAAAACAATATGAACAAAACTCACAGATATTTTTCTTAACCTATCAAAACGAAAAAGCAGTCAAGTAGCACTTTAAAGACCAGCAAAGTAATTTATTAGGTGATGAGCTTTCAAGTGGGTCTGTTCCATGAAAGCTCATCACCTAATAAATTACTTTGTTAGTCTTTAAAGTGCTACATGACTGCTTTTTGTTTTGATAGAATACGGACTAACACGGCTATCTGTCACTTTCCGTAATACTGTCTCTAGTATGTCTTATATATCTGTCCAGTTTGTTTCCAAATTGTTGAATCTCGTAAATATAAATTTGTACGTCATGGTTTCCTGGCAGATCTTGTAAGATGTTCAGCATTGTGGCTGGAATCACCACATGGAAAAGTTACACATCCTTCTACAAGTTCTTTTTCTTAGATTGTGATAAAGTTACTAAGCTTTGAAGAAATGCTGAATTACTATTTTGTCATGCTGTATGCACTTGGACAAAAGCAGTGGAAAAGAGCCAGAGGTTTACCGTCTGCTTTATTTATCTTTGAAAACATTTTTTTGGGACAGAGTAGCCTTATTGAGTTGGACTTTCTTGTGCAGGCTGAGATTTCTGGGAGAGTGCTGTTGTGTGCTCTGGGTAACTACCTGTCTACTATGACTTGTGGACTATGTTTGTGAATGTAAATCAAGTTACAATCAGTGCATATCTGAATTCCACATTTCAGATTTTTTCTTATGCTAGGAAGAAAAAGGATCAAGACTTCAACAGTCTCTTGGCAGGGGAGCAGTACTTGTCAGAAACACAGTGCTGGTATCAGAAAAAAGTGGCAACAGTATGTTAAGTTGAGAAATTTGCTCTGCGCTTCAATTAATGTGCTCTTATTTCTCCTTCTTGAGCAGATTAACCAAAGTTGTAGTAGTTTAGTTCCCAAAAATGTCAAAAAGCAGGCAGGGAATATGCTCCGGCATTCAGATTTGTCACAGAATTTATGTTAAAAGGACCCCCCAGAGCCATCTAGTTCCAGCTGAATCGTGGCAGTGATCAGGATAAAGGTGCATGTGCACCTGTGAATATTTATGTCAAAAGATATGTAAAAAATTGAAAATGGTCGTCACTATTTCTTGGCTTATTCTTGATGCGGGAGCACTGACACTTCAGCTGATTCCAAGTCATATTATGACCCTTTCCTGAAGAGATGGTTGTATCCTGAATGTTATGTGACAAGGTCAGACCAGAGGGCTGCTACAAAGCAGGGGGAAGGCAGCCCCAAAAGGGTGAAAGGCCTGCTAATAGAAGTGGAGGGTTGCAGGACCAGGCCTGCCAATGGGCAGGGGCAAAGCGGACAGTTGTCCCTGGGCCCAGCCGTTCAAGGGGGCTCAGATTTCCAACCACCACTGCTGCCAACGTAGCAGTAGCGGCTGGAGCTCCAGGCTACTTTGAATTGTTGCAGCAGCATAGATGTGGCCGTGCACAGCTGGGGGGGAATGTCGGGGGGGTGGCAGTGCCATGGTCCAGGCCGCACTAAGGGCCAAATGCCCTAGGCCCCACCCCTTCTGTCTTTGGCCCCACCCTTCTGGTGTGCAGAGCCAGCCCCCTGCCCCTTGTCCCAGGGCCCACAGTGGCTCTCAGCGGCAGCTGACAAGGAGCCTGTCCATACAGACGAGAGCCAGCTGACTCCACATCAGGCCTGCTGGAAGTTGTCAAAAGCCTCCCCAGATAGAAGGGGAAGAGGGTGGGAGAAGGAGAGGCAGAGGGACAGCAAGAACGAGAGATTTAAACAGTACTAACCTCTATAGAGCTAGGGACAGCAGGGAGGAAGTCAGAGGACTGGTTGGGATCCCTACCCCAGAAACGAGAGGCAAGTCCAAGCCCCCTGGCAAAGGGAGAAGGCTGGTGGCCCAAACACAGCCATGGAGCGAGGGGACCTTGCCACAGTTATACAAGGGGTTCGTCACTGCAGATCCCTCTTTGAGGGACCACTGGCTTGACAATAAAAACCCTTGTGGACTGAAGCTTAGTATACAAGTTTCAAGTCCTGGTATGCCATTTTTCATGCTTAAAATTTTGCAAAACGATTGCTGTGCCCTCTGCTGGTGTCTTGTGATAAGAAATCAATGCATGCCATTTTTAATGGAAAAGTAATGTGATTGGAAAAACATGCATGCAATTTATTTGGTGACCATGGTTTGCAATCTGCTTTTTAGAACATTTAATTTTGTACATTTGATCATATTCTTAGTAAATTAACTATAAGTCTCCCTGGCTACTACCTTTACGCTGTGTCCAGTGCCCTTGCTGTGTATGCTTATTTTGACCTGCAAACAAAAAAACCATTACCACATAATCAGTTACTACACAAGAGAAATAGATGTATAAGCCTTGGGCAACTTTATTTGCCTACTTAGTTGGGGCAAGACATTTTTGACAGATAAGTTAGTATTAATGACATACAAAAGCTCAGGTTAGTAATACTAGGGTTGCAAAATTAGACACTCAGAAGTTAGGATGTGCCAGTATTAAGGTTGACTGTGCAACCGTCATTTGCCCTTTTTGTGCATATGCATTATGATAGTACTTACATGATCCCATACTGTTTTTTTCCTATAGGATCCATGTCTTATTCAGTGCACAGGATGAACATGCCTAGGGGTAAACCTAGGCTTTGCAGTACAAGAGGTTGTCGTTCATAGGATCCGTGCCTCATTTGTTGGAAAGAGTGTAGTGAATGAGGCAGTAGATTACAAGAAGAGAAAGGAGGATCTCTTAGTTCAGGCAGGGAATTTCACCCTGGAGAACAGGATTTAACACATCCTCTGCCACTGCGATCCTATTCCAGGAGTCAGCCACCCCAGCAGACATGCCAAGAGTGGCATGAGCTCAGCCCCATTCCCCCTCCCCTATGCAGCCTGGAGCTTGCTCCAAGCCACGTTGCCTATGCATTAGCAAAAGACCAGCTAATGCTACCAACAACCACCTAGGGGGTAAAGCTCTCTATCTTTCTTTATTAATGAAGGTGTTGTAAGTAGGACTATTCTGACTTTAAAACGTATCACTGGCGCTTGGACCGTGCATAGGGTCCAAGGGTCATATTTTGGTACTCTGCCTGGGAAAGGTTGCTGTCCCCATCCGACGCAATAGATCAGCTCAGGCAAGTCACAGGTGACCACTGTGTTTTCCTCATTTTCTGATTGTCCAACTCAAGGTACTTAGCACTTTTACAATGCAGAGCCAAAGAACTCTTGTTACAACAGAGGCCAACAAGATCTCTACTTTGAACATATAAAGTACTCTGAACAATGAGGCCTTGTGTTGAGCACCTCAAATTAATTTTTGGGCCTACTAATTCTCTAACACATTTATAAATAAACATAAGCAAACAGCATTTCCATGGGCTACAGTCCACGATGAAATTAATAATTTTGTTTCTGGAGTAGGTTTTGAATGGTGTTTGAATAGCAGCAATTAAGGACAGTTAGGAAAAAAAAAAACTGAGGAAGTGAGCATCATCTGTTCTGTGCACTGGGTGAGACAGGAGTCCTGTGTGGGGGGAAAATCACCTTCTATGTAATTAAATATGGACTTATAACTTGTGCACACAAGTGTCAATTTAAGGTCTGTGATAGACCACAACCAGCAGACTGTAGTAGCCTGCTGAAGGGCAGGTATGCTGGCAACGGGGTCTTGCGCCTTCATGTTTTCCAGTGACTGAGGCTCCTCAAGAATCAGCTTGCAACAGCAGCCTAATCTGACACCCGCTGCTAATTAACTACTTGCAGCCAGTTAAGGCCTACTGAGCCCCTTTAAAAGCTTCCCCTCAGATAAGGAGGGGAAAGGCGAAAGAGGACGGACCAGAAGAAGAAAAAGAGTATTTGCTAGAAGAAAGGCTTGCTTCAGCTAATCTGGAGGAGATACTGGGGGGGAAGGCAGGCATCTCCCAGGCCCAGGGAGAAGGCTGCTGCACCAAGGGCCAAGGGAGACCGCCTCTCCAGCAGGTGCTACATAAGTCCCTGGGTCAGAACCCAGAGTGAGTGGGAGGGAACGTGGGTCCCCCTGAGACCGCCCCATTCACCTTGGGTGCAGCTCCTAAGGGACAGGAGGAGGCCGGAAGTACAAGAGTGCTGTCCCCTGCTATTGACTGTGCCAATGATAAGACTGGCTCGATAGGCTGTACCCTGGGCCTCTGGGAAAAACAGTGAGAAGAGTAAGGGAGCTGGTGAGCTCTGAGGCATTACAATAACCGCCATGAAGCACAAGACCCAAGAGGAGCTGCTTGGGGCTTTGTCACAGGTTCAAGAGGCAACCTTAATTCTGGCAATTGTAATTTTAAGCTCTGCTGCCTTAATAATACCCTTGGAACGTAGCTTTCATGGGTAATCTCCTAATTTTATAAAAAAGCAAATGGAAAAACAGAAATTCCATCATGTGACATCATATTGACTGGTCATCAGCAGGGTTTGAACCTTTACATTCACCCCTCGGGCCTCTGCTGCTTGAGCTAATAGAGTGACGGATGGCAGCTACTGTGTGTGGGCCAGCACAACATGGGGGTGAGACCCTGTTTGTCAGAAGATTTCATAGATCTCTGCTGGCAGCAGAGGAGTGGAGAGACTCAGGAGTCTTGGGTTCTGTTACAAGCTGTAGAGGGAAACATTTTGTATTGGCCACAGTCTCTTCTGCTCCCCACCCCCTCCAATTTCTCCCTCTTCCAGTTCTGTTCTCGGCTCCTTAGGTTTCTCATCCTCATCTCCTGGTTTAGCTAGTCTGAGTCTCCCTTTCCACTTACCCACTTCCAGCTCCTCACCTGATTTCTCTCCCACCCATTAGCTTCCAGTGCCCATATCTCTTCCAGTTCTCCACCCTCCCATGGGGAGGCCACCAGCCAAGTGCCATTGTCCCACCCTTTCCCTGCTCTGCCCCTGCCTGCCTCTTTCTGCAGAAGAGCTGTTCCACTTTCGGTGGATGTGGGGCAATCTCCACATCATGGCCTAGGAGTAGTGCTTTTGGGCCATGCTGATGCTGGGAAGGGTGGGACTGCCCCTGTACTCATCAGAAGAGGTGCAGTGCTCACAGCGAGTGTGGGGCAGGGGTGATGTGGGGAGGGTGCATGTGGCCGCCTGTGCACCCTCATGCATCATGCATGCCCATGGGTTTCTCATAGTCTCAGCTAGTCTGTCATATTTCCTAAAACCACTTCCCTGCTCCTTGCCCAGATCTCGTTACCTAGCAACTCCTAGTTCTTTCTTTCCACCCTAGAAAGTGGAGAAGAAGCAAGAAGCAGCAGTAACAACCAGCTGTTTTAGTGCAGACTTGGTGCACAAATCCTAAGTGTGACAAGTTTCCTTGCTATTTACAGATATTCACTTGGAGATTTCCTCAGATGTAAAGTAAGGTATGGGAGAGAGTGTGACGGTGCTTGAGAGAACCAGTGCTTGTTCTCAGGCTATGTCAACAGTATGAACTAAAGTCAAATTTCTCAAAGTCGGCTTTGTAACACTGGGTTTTATAAAGTCGAAGTTGTTTTCACTGCTCCCCACGAAGTTGACTTAATGTGTCCCTACTAAGTCACCAAAGTTCAACTGCTGCAGCAGTGCATTGTGGGAACCTATCCCACAGCCCTGTAGCATTCTGGGTTGTTTTGCTGGTGCATTATGGGGGGAAAAATGTCCTGCAAGAGGTTGTGGGTTATCTTGTCACACTGCATTGCCCTCGTTCCTTTCCCATTGAAAACAAATGGCCATTTTTCGGAAGTCTTTCCCCAATGAGAGAAATTGTTTGAGTCATCCGCATTTAGAGACCTTTGAACCAAATGTGTCCTGAGAGCACTCACTATCATCTTCCTACCCTGCATTGCCTTCATTCCCCCCTTGTTGAAAACAAATGGCCATTTTTCAGAAGGAAAGAAGGAAAAACAGGGAATCCCAGGCAAAAAACCCAAGCAGGTGGGCTTCAGAAGGTGAGGTTGAAGCACGTCAAGGAACCGTCAGGCCCACATACTACAATGTATGTGCTCTGGGAGCACCCAGCTGACTGTGCCATGTCAACAGGTCCCTCAGCAACTTTTTTGCCAGTGAAAATAAATACAGTAAGCTCGCCACTGAAGAGACTGTGGCTTCCCCAAGCCACACGCTTTGGGAAGGGAGAGTACTGGAGCAGGGCCTGGGGGGCTGGACCCCCAATACAAAACTCAGCAATGAAGGAGCAATTGACATATGGTGCAGTCAGTTGGTTTCTTATTAGACGGGGGGCAAGGGCCAAGCCCCAGAGCCATCCCCCCAAAATTATTCCCAATGGGGGACCCAGCCCCCCCCCCCAATTTTTGCCTCTGGGAGAACCAGCCCTCCCTCCCCCAAGTGCCTGTTGCCTCCTACGGGCCAGCCAGCTCCTGAAAACATTTGCTGCTGGGGTAGCCAGCCCTCCAGCGCGCGTTGCCTCTCAGGGGCCAACCAGATCCCGAAAATATTTGCCACTGCGGAAGCGAGCCCTCCCAGCACTTCGTGAGCCCTGGATACTGTGAGGCACAGAAGCCTTCACCCCGCACGGTCCAGGACATGCTGCTGTCTAGAAGCATGGTCTGCGCTGCACAGCCAGCATGCGGTGTGGTGAGAGGGGGACTAGCCCTCCAGCTTCATGGTGCCTGTGGGGAGCTCACGATGGCTGGATGTGATGGCTGCTGAAGTGCTCTGTACACACTGGTCAGAAGGAAAGTGAATTCAGATTCCCATGCTTCCTCTTTCCTGCACACCTGGAGAAAAGGGGAGGTGAAAGCTCCACAAGGTACCCATTCAAGGCATTGTGGGATACCTCTGGAGGCCAATAAAATTGATTTAAAGAAAGGCAAGTTCCACACTAGCAGTAATTGTACCTTTTAAATTCAAACTTGATGCTCCTTAAAATCAACCTAATGGCATTCTCAGTGAAGACAGTCACATTTTAAAATTGAGCTAAGTGCCTTAAACTCAACTTCATGCTATAGTGTAGACATAGCCTTAGTGTAAGCGGTTTCCCCTGGTGGCAGGGTTGCCTAGTGGCTAGGCCCCTTGCTGCACCTAGAGGCCCAGGGTATAGGTCTGCAGCCCAGCCCTAAAGGCTGTAGTCTTAGTTTGGAGCTACCTGGACCCCCCAGTGTTTGTTTCTAACTTCAGCCACCTCCAACAAGCGTCCCGTAGCTTCTGGGCGATGAGGCGGGGTCAGGCTCCAGGGAGGCGGGGTATGCTTCCCTCTGGAAGCGTTGGCAGAAAGTCTCTTCAGGGATGTACAGGGCATCCAGGATCGCAGCCTTGACCTGGGCATAGTCCTGAGCGGCCACAGTGTCTAGAGCCTGGTATGCAGTCTGAGCGACCCCTGTCAAGCGTGGTGCTGAGATGGCTGCCCACTGCCCCTGGGCCCACGGGGCTACTGTGGCCACCCTCTCAGACATCTCCAGGAATGCCTCTAGATCATCTCCTGGGCTCATCTCCGTGAGCTTGATTGGTGCCAGCGCAGGTGCTATGGACTCCTCCAGGGTTCTGGGTCATAGCAGGGAAGTCATCTGCTGCACCAGCTGTTGCTGATGGGTTGCTAATTCCCCAATTAGCTGTTGTTGCTGCTGGGCCATCTGTTGGAGCTGCTGCTGCTGCTGCTGGCATGTTGCTCCACCATCCACTTCAGCAAGGGCTCCGTTGCACTTCAGTGGTTTGTACTCGCTGGGTCTATGGCCGTCACAGTAAGATGGCCCTTCAGCAGGGCTGGGGATGTACGCCCACATTCTCTGCCATGTGTAAGGGGTTACCCCTGGTGGCAGGGTGGCGTAGTGGCTAGGCCCTTTGGAGAGCCTGGAGGCCTGGGGTGTAAGTCTGCAGCCCACCCCTAAAAGCTGTGGTCTTAGTTTGGGGCATGGCCCCGAGAGTCTATCTTCTCCTCTGCAGGGAGTGGTTCTTTGGGGTTCTTCCCACCGCCTGGGGAAGGGTTTGGAGGCCCCTTCCTCCAACGGCCGACCTGGTGGCAGCTCTGACTCAAGCCCTGCATGCGCCAGAGCCAGCTTCTGCCTCTTGGCTGGTCAGCCCTGAGCTGGGGTAGTTTCTCCTCTTTTATACTGCCTCCATGCCTGGCACTGGCTGCAGGTGAACTGGGACACAGCTAATTGGGTAAAGTGGCTCTGTTTAACCCCTGCCTTCCTCTTGCTCCCTTACACTTAGTAACTTTTGTAATGGGGGACAACTGGACTTTGAGTTTTGGTAACTTTTGTGATGACCTTGCCAAGCTGATTTAAATTTTCCATAGTGTGTAATATACATTCTCTTAGGCCCCCATCTGTGCAGGACTCACTGCTGGTCACTACCAACTTCCCTCAGAGGAGCTGAGGCCCAGGAGTGAGACTCTGTCAGGATACCACGGTCAAGATGCAGAATTGCAAGCTAGATAACCCTTCCATTTTTTAATATTGGAATAAAACTCTCATAGTTCTCCCTGTATATGTTGTTGTATTTCAGTGGTTCTTAAACAATCAGTCGTTATCCCAAAGTGTATTGTGATCCTATTTTAAGGGTATTGTCAGAGCTGGCATATTTTGCCGAGGCTGAAGCCAAAGACAGAGGCCTACTGCCCAGGGCTGGAGCCCTCGAGTTGGGTGCCCCCCAATTTGGCAGGGCTTGGGCTTCAGCTTTGATGTGCACCCCTCTACTCAATCCGGGATGGTGGGATTCAGGCTATAATTCCCATTCCTGGAGTCAGGTAGTAATTTGTATTGTCAGAAGGGGGCTGCGGTGCAATGATGCTTGAGATATCCAGCTCTATTGCATTGTCTCTTGCTCCTTAGGCAACATGTGTTATGAGGGACCCATGCTGGCACAGCTGGGGTCCAAATAACTAATCATTAATTATTGATACAACAGGCAAGCTGTAGCTTGAGCTAGGTTCTGGTGAGGGTTCTAGCAGAGTTCTGATGGCTTCTGAAAAGCCTAGAAGAAAGTAAAGGCCATTACCTTGGAATAAAATGCAAATATGCATCGAGTCAATGACTGAAGGCTTACCTACATGATTCAGAAGCAGCCTTTTAACCATCTGGTCAAAAAGCCCCTTTATTAACTATTGGTGTATAAATGAAAACAAGGTAGGTGAACTTTAGAAGGACAACTCACTTTGAATTTTGTACAGTATTTTGTGAAAGGGCTGTCTATAAATTGACACTTTAAGGGATTTGTACTATAACAGATTTGCTGTTCTGGCTGGGTCTGTGCATGGTGCATGCATGGAGCATGCATGGACGGCCTCTAAAGAGTGTAACACCCCCCAAACATAACATTCAGTAACTGAGTAAGATGAAAAGTGTGTTTCCTGCTTTGGAGGTGGTGTGGAGAGAAATTGTTTGCACCAGCTGAAGATGGGGAGCTGTGTCCATACTTTCCTGCAGTAATAATTATGTATTGTTTGCTGTGTAAATGTCATTCCAGGAATTCTGCATGGCTGCCTCAACCCACTAATAAGGAGCTCTCACGATCAAGTAACAGTAAACTAGAAGGGGGAAAAAAAAGCTGGGTCTCTTGATGCTGACCCCATTTAATGTACATAACACTGCTAAAACTTTAAAGGTCTCACACATGACTGCCAGTATCTTGTGGGGAATGAGAATTTATGCCTTACTGTAATTCTAAAACATCCCAACTCTAGCTAAGATTTTGAGAACAAGCTTATTAAGGATATTGAACGTTGATATTATCATCAATAAAAAAGTAAGGTTGTTTTTAAAGTAAACAAAGTATTCACAACAGAGAAGCTCCAAAAAAGGAGAGAGATTTAGAAATTTTGTCACTCTTTCTAGTGTACTGTACTAGAAAAGGCATTCCTAACAACCAGGTCAGAATCTGTAGTCAGGTTATCTGAATAGTAACCTTATCCTGAATAAGTGACATACAATAAAATAGTAATATACTACACACTGTAACTTTGCCTTAACAAAGAAGGTTTTTAAAAAGCCTCCATCTACAAAATAGCCTGATCTTTCATTGTTCTGCAGTGGAAGGGATTCAGGCTTGAGTATTTACAGGGAAGAACTTTCCTTAGAATTCCACAGTACAGAGTAATGAATCATTGTAAAAAAATAAATCCCTTATACAGCTCAGCCTGTGAGAGTGCTGTGAATTTGAAAAACAAAACAAAACAATGCACTGGTTCTTTGGCTCTTTTTGACTCTTGAGATTCATTATTAAAATTCTTTTTCCTCCTTCTGGTTTTAGTTGTGGATGGATTTCTGAAAACTGATGAAAGGCAAAGATTAGCAAAAGAAAGAAGAGAAGAAAGAGAAAAATACCTAGGTAAGTTGACGTCCATTTTTTGTAAGTGCTATCTGAGTTTAAGTGGGGCTTAAATAATTAAAAGGGAAATGACCATTTTCCTCTTTTGCATTTTAGCTGTTATATTTGTCTACTTTTGTTTTTCATTGTTAAGATGAAAGTGGAGTTAGTAAGAGAGGCATAAATTTTGTTTGCCTTGCTGTCACATGAACGAAAGCTTATAAATTCATTTTTAGTCACAGGAGACAAATTATTTTCAAACTGATTGGTGTCATTTCTGATGCTTTAAAGAACCACTTACAGCTCATGGAAAATGGAGGTGAGACGTAGGGGCAAAATGCATGTGTAAACTATTTCTGAATACATTTTTCTACTCCGTTATTGTAGGCAGGACAGGTCTATTCCTTAGAGTGTCCTGCTTTCAGTTGCTTCTAAAATTGCCAAACTTTAAACATTAAGGAATGAAAATCGCTTTCTCAGTTATTTTTGAAAGGTTTTACCAAAATGGTTCAAATTCACCAAAATATGCTGCTTTGCTCATGTCAAAAGTCTCTGTCAACCTTCCCTTTTGAAGAGCTGCAGTGCCACCCCCCCCGGTTTTGGAGTAGGACTTTAAATTTTAGAAGGGTGTGAGGCCTTTGGATGGCCTTTATACTGCAGTTAGACACTTGCAACTGGCCCATGCCAGCTGACTTGGGCTCATGGGCTGGCCTGCCAACAGCGGGGCAAAAGGGACAATTGTTCATGATTTGAAAGGTTCCAGGGAACCCCGGCCATCGTTGCTGGTAGTGCACCAAAGATAGACTTCCTGCCTATCCTCACTGCATGCCTCTGTAGCCACTGGGGTGGGGAGACTGTCTCGGCACACTCTCCCTCCCCAGTGCCAAATTTGTAGCTCCTATTGGCCGGGAACTGCATCCGCTGGGAGCTGTAGGGGTGATGCCTGTGGGCAGTGGTGCATGGAACACCTTTGTAGCCCCCCTGCCTAGGAGCCGCTGGCAGAAGGGTGTGTGAATTGGTTTCTGGAATCACCCAGGATAAGCACCACCCCCTGACCTTTTCAGAACCTAAACCCTCTCCCAGAGCCTGCACCCACTTCTGCACCCAAACTGCCTCTGAGAGCCAGTGCTGTAGAATAAGGGGCCTACAAGGGCTGGGGGGACTACAGCTTCAGGTTAACAGGGGTAGGAGCATGAAACAGTGACTGGGAGTAAGAGCCAGATGTGACTGGGATCCAGGGAGGAAATGGGGAAGAGATTCCAGATAGAGACTGGGTGAGGAGCCAAACGTGTAGACTTGGATTAGTGGGCAAGGAGTTTGGGAGCAAGAATCAAAGATGCATGAAAATGAGGAGAGACAATAGATAAAAGCACAGGGGGTGGGGTAGGGGACTATTAGGCCAAGAGATTGGAGAAGGAGCTGGAAGGGAAATTGAACCAAGAATCTGAGGAGGAGGGAGTGGAACTAAGGAGCCAGTGGTTGTGGGGGTGTGAGAGTGAAGGGCAGCATGAGGACAAAAAACAGCTTGGATGGGGAAGGAGTGGGCAAGGAGGCAGGGAACGGAATCAGAAATGGTTGGGTGGGGTGACTGCGAGAGCCTGAGGCATGGAGACGGGACTGACTGGGTGAGGCGAATGGGACTGGATGCGTGATTTTCAACTTTAATCATGTTCTGTTTATATAGCTTCGTGTGTGTGCGCGCGTATCTGTCTGTCTGTAATATGTATTGGGTGTGTGTGGTGTGCACTCTTATTTTTCTGCTCCCTTTTACTAAAATTTACAGGAAAAATGGAACTTCCTTAATTATTTAATTCACTCCCACTATTTATTCCCCTGCATGCTCGAAGTAACAGTCCAATTTTATTATGCTGCAGTCATCATGCTACAGCAATAAACCAGTATCTCAGAGAGGATTATGACTTTCTTGTAGAACGAGAACCTGAGACAAACTCAACAATAAAATACCTTTCTTTCATCTGAGTAGCCAGAGGTGATAAACCAGGTAACGGAAATATACAAAATCATTAACAGAATAGCCCACTGTTCAAAGTTTTACATAAACCTTTGGCAGCTGTTTCAATTCTTTCTTTAAAGACAGTACCACAAAAGAAGAGAGAGAGGAACAATCAGCCTTTGTAGTTTTAAAACTCACATTCTGCCCTTTCCATCTGCATGACTCCCTTTAAAGGCCACAGGAGGCATATGTGTGCATGCAAGACTTTAGCTATTGGGCCAAGGTCCCTATCAGTCCTCCAGGGGTTTCTGCATTTCTCAGTGATTTCATGTATGCCTCAGAGACTCACGGTGGCCCCTTAGCTGCCTGGGTCCTTCCAAGGCAAGGGCCTCCCCTTACTAAGTCATTCTCATCACAGGCAAGCCTGCAGTGAGGGGGAAGCAGACCCCTGTTACAGAGTTCAGGTTTCCCCTATTTACCCAGTAGGGCAACCTCCAGGGAAGGGTTGAGGAAGCCTAGACGCACCCACTAAGCTGGACCCCGGCCCAGGGTCCCTAGGAGAGAGAGGCGGTTAGTGGGGCTTTTACCCCTTCCTTAACTTAGCACCCTCTCCCTGAGCCACTTCACCCACCACTTCCCTCTGGTACTTGGTCATACTGCTCTGCTCTGAAACCTCCAGCCTTTTGCTCCTTGTGCACACCTCAACTCCTTCCCCTTCCTGTCTGGAGGGGAAGCCTTTTATAGTGAGCCAGCAGGTTTATCCTGGCAGCAGGTGCCTGCTTGGCCCAGAACTGCAGGCTGGTCCTTAATGAGCCCCAGCTGTGAGCCTAGTTAGGGAATGGGAAGGCATTAGTCCAGTTCCCAGTGTACCTGCCTTCTATTAGGCTTTTGCATCCTCCAGGCTGTGGTCTGCCACACATCCTTTCCAACCCCCAATCGACACTGGGGGTTGGGCAACTCGGGATGCTAAGCAGTGCATGCAGGATAATCCATCATCGTCCCCATGTCAGCTTCTGGCCCTGTGCTGCACCCTGAACTGAAATGTTTGCAGGGTTATGAACTATCGGGTTACCCTGGTATTTTTCTCCTTGTTCCACTGCATCCATTGAAGAACGTAAGAACATAAGAACATAAGAATGGCCATACTGGATCAGACCAAAGGTCCATCCAGCCCAGCATCCCATCTGCCGACGGTGGCCAATGCCAGGTGCCCCAGAGAAGGAGAACAGAAGACAGTGATCAAGTGATTTATCTCCTGCCATCCATCTCCTGCCCTTGTTCTGAAGGCTAGGGCACCATACTTTATCCCTGGCTAATAGCCATTTATGGACCTAACCTGCAAAAATTTATCAAGCTCTTTTTTAAACCCTAATAGAGTCCTGGCCTTCACAGCCTCCTCGGGCAAGGAGTTCCACAGGTTGACTGTGCGCTGTGTGAAGAAAAATTTCCTTTTATTAGTTTTGAACCTACTACCCATCAATTTCATTTGGTGTCCCCTAGTTCTTGTATTATGGGAAAAGGTAAATAATTTTTCTATATTCACTTTCTCCACACCATTCATGATTTTATATACCTCTATCATATCGCCCCTCAATCGCCTCTTTTCCAAACTGAAAAGTCCCAGTCTCTCTAACCTCTCCCCATATGGGACCCGTTCCAAGCCCCTAATCATCTTAGTTGCCCTTTTCTGAACCTTTTCTAATGCCAATATATCTTTTTTGAGGTGAGGAGACCACATCTGCACGCAGTACTCAAGATGTGGGCGTACCATAGTTTTATATAGGGGAAGTATGGTATCTTTTGTCTTATTATCGATCCCTTTTTTAATAATTCCTAACATCCTATTTGCTTTACTAACTGCCGCTGCACACTGCGTGGATGTCTTCAGAGAACTATCCACTATAACTCCAAGATCCCTTTCCTGATCTGTCGTAGCTAAATTTGACCCCATCATGTAGTACGTGTAATTTGGGTTATTTTTTCCAACATGCATTACCTTACACTTACCCACATTAAATTTCATTTGCCATTTTGCTGCCCAATCACTCAGTTTGCTGAGATCTTTTTGTAGTTCTTCACAATCCCTTTTGGTTTTGACTGTCCTGAACAACTTGGTGTCATCTGCAAACTTTGCCACCTCACTGCTTACCTCGTTTTCTAGATCATTGATGAACAAGTTAAACAGGATCGGTCCCAGGACTGACCCCTGGGGAACACCACTAGTTACCCTCCTCCATTGTGAAAATTTACCATTTATTCCCACCCTTTGTTTTCTGTCTTTTAACCAATTCCCGATCCATGAAAGGATCTTTCCTCCTATCCCATGACCACCTAATTTACATAAAAGCCTTTGGTGTGGGACCGTGTCAAAGGCTTTCTGGAAATCTAGGTATATTATGTCCACTGGGTGCCCCTTGTCCGCATGTTTATTAACCCCTTCAAAGAATTCTAATAGATTAGTTAGACACAACTTCCCTCTGCAGAAACCATGCTGACTTTTGCCCAACAATTCGTGCTCTTCTTCGTGCCTTGCAATTTTATTCTTTACTAGTGTTTCTACTAATTTGCCTGGTACTGATGTTAAACTTATCGGTCTATAATTGCCAGGGTCTCCTCTAGAGCCTTTTTTAAATATTGGTGTTATATTGGCCGTCTTTCAGTCATTTGGTACCAAAGTGGATTTAAAGGATAGGTTACAAACCACTGTTAATAACTCCGCAATTTCACATTTGAGTTCTTTCAGAACCCTTGGGTGAATGCCGTCTGGTCCTGGAGACTTGTTACTATTCAGCTTATCAATTAACTCCAAAACCTCCTCTAATGTCACTTCAATCTGAGTGAGTTCCTCAGATTTGTCACCTAAAAAGGCTGGCTCAGATTTAGGAACCTCTGTAACATCCTCAGCTGTGAAGACTGAAGCAAAGAAATCATTTAATCGCTCCGCAATGGCACTGTCTTCCTTGATCGCTCCTTTTATATCTTTATCGTCCAAGGGCCCCACTGCTTTTTTAGCAGGCTTCCTGCTTCTAATGTATTTAAAAAACATTTTACTATCATTTTTTGAATTTTTGGCTAGCTGTTCCTCAAAATCTTTTTTGGCTTTTCTTACTACATTATGACAGTTAATTTGGGAGTGTTTATGTTCCTTTCTATTTTCCTCACTAGGATTTGACTTCCACTTTTTAAAAGCTGCCCTTTTCTCTCTCACTGCCTTTTTAACATGGCTGTTTAGCCATGGTGGTTCTTTGTTAGGTCTCTTACTGTGTTTTTTTATTTGGGGTATACATTTAAGTTGGGCCTCTAGTATGGTGTCTTTAAACAGTTTCCATGCAGCTTCCAGGGATTTCAGTTTAATTACTCTACCTTTTAGTTTCTGTTTAACTAGCTTCCTCATTTTAGTGTAATTCCCCTTTTTGAAATTAAATGCCAGAGTGTTTGACTGCTGCGGTGTTCTTCCCAACACAGGAATATTAAAAGTTATTATATTGTGGTCACTATTTCCAAGCGGTCCAGTAACAGTTACCTCTTGGACCACATCCTGCGTTCCAGTCAAGACTAGATCGAGAATTGACTCTCCCCTTGTGGGTTCCTGTACTAGCTGCTCCAAGAAGCAGTCATTTAAGGCATCAAGAAATTTAATCTCTGAATCCCGTCCTGAGGTGACATGCACCCAATCAATATGGGGATAATTGAAATCTCCTATTATTAGTGTTTTTTATTTTGATAGCCTCTCTAATCTCCCTTAACATTTCAGCATCACTATCACTGTCCTGGTTAGGTGGTCGGTAATATATTCCTAATGCCATATTCATATTAGAGGAATGAATTGTTATCCATAATGATTCTATGGAACATTTTGATTCCTTTAGGATTTTTACTTCATTTGATTCTATGTTATCCTTCACATATAGTACCACTCCGCCACCCGCACGACCTGTTCTGTCTTTCCGATATAATTTATATCCCGGTATGATAGTGTCCCACTGATTGTCCTCATTCCACCATGTTTCTGAGATGCCTATTATGTCAACTTCCTCCTTTGATATGAGGTACTCCAGTTCACCCATCTTATTAGACAGACTCCTAGCATTAGTGTAAAAGCATGTTAGAAAACTACCACTATTTATATGTCCGCCTTTCACAGACGCGTTGGATTTTTTTATATGCGATTGTTTCACATCTGATCTTGCCCATATATTATTTCCCACGTTCCGTATCTGACTAACTTCTAGGGAATCCCTATCTATGGAGCCTCGTGTAGGAGAAGTCTCCGTCCGATCCAGGTGCTCCCCCGCACCAATCGGCTTTCCCCCACCTCATAGTTTAGAAGAGCATGGTCTGCGACCCAGACGAACTGGCACTCGAGCCGGTAGTATTGTAGTGCCTCCATGGAGCACTTTACAGCAAGGCACTCCCTCTCACCTGCTGCATACCTGCGCTCCATGGGGAGAAGATCCCTGCTGAGGTACAGCCCTGGGTGCTCATCTTCCCCGACCATTTGTGACAGGACTATGCCTAGCCCCACGTCCGCTGCATCAGTTTTCCAGATTGAACTCCTTAGTGAAATCTGGGGCTGTTAATACAGGGTTGCTGCAGAGAGCAGTCCGTAGATCCTGTTCTGTTTCGGATCATTTAACTGGGTTGGGTCCCCAAGATTTTACCAAGCCCATTAAGGGGCTGGCACATGTTGCAAAGTGGGGGATGACCCTTCAATAGAGCCTTCCTAGGACTTGTGGGGTGCTAACTTGCTTATTCCAACTTGGCCAAGGCCACTGTTGAATGGCTTCTTATTTAATTGAGGCTTCACCACCCCTTTTCCTACCCCATACCTGACGTACTTGGTCTCTGTGAACCCCACCGCACACTTGGCTGGATTCGCTGTGAGGCACATGTATCTAAAGATGTCCAGTACCACCTCTGCCCTACCCAGATGGGTCTCCCAGTCTGGGGTGTGGATAACTGTGTCATCCAGGTATGCAGTAGCATCTTATTCATAAGGCGCTGAAAGGTTTCTGGGCCCTCATGGAGGCCGAATGGGAGGACCATAGCCCTCTGGGGTGGAGAATGGTGTTTTCTCCTTGGTGTCCCCAGCCAGCGGGATTTGATTATGTCTAGGGTGGTCAGGTATCGCATGCTGCCTAGGTGGTCCACCAGCTTGTCAATGTGTGGGATGGGGTGCTCATCGAACTGGGAGATCTCGTTCAGCTGCCAGAAGTCATTACAGAATTGTGTGCTGCCCTCAGGTTTTGGCACCAGTACTATTGGGCTGAACCATCGGCTGTGGTATTCTTCGATGATGCCCATCTTTAGCATCTTGTGTACCTCTGCCTTGATTGCCTCTCTTTTAGCTGCTGGTACCTGGTAGGGCCTCATCATCACTCAGGCTCCAGGGTTGGTGGTAATTTGGTGGGTTGCTTCCCACATTCAGCTGGGTTTTTTGGAAAACACATCCAGATTCCAGGATGATCACGTCAAAGGCCTCCTGTTTCTGGGAAGGTGTTAGCTTGGGGCCTTCCTTTACTGGCACCAAGGGTTCAGTCAGGGGATCAGGCTCTCCCCTCTAGGTAACCACACAAGCTTCCCTCTCCTGACAGGGTTTTGGGAGGTTAATACGACATATCCGTTCTTGTTTCCACTGCCCAGGCTGATGTATTTTATAGTTCACTTCCCCAGCCGGATCAGTAACCTCATAGGGGCCCTGCCAGTGGGCCAATAGCTTACTTCCCTTGGTGGACACAAGCACCATAACCTGATCCCCCAGCTGGAATTGACAAATCTTAGCCTGCCAATTGTAGTAGGCCTCCTGGGCCTCTACCAGGTGTTTGCAGACTATGGGGGTGACCTGGGCAATCCAGTCTCTCATCTGCATCATATACTCAATTCTGTTTCTCCCCCATATGCCTCTTCCTCCCAGCCTTCCTTGGCTTTATGTAAGATGTCTTGGGGATGACATCCATACAGTACATCTAAGGAGGAGAAACCTCGCTGATGGCTGGGGCGCTTCTCGGATAGTGAACATGAGATAGGGCAGTAACATGTACCACTCCTGCTCATAACCTTCTTAATCATGGCCTTGAGGGTGTAATTGAACCTTTCTATGAGGCCATCAGTCTGGGGATGTTAGACTGAGGTTCGCAAAGCCTGATGAGGGACCTCTGCACCCTGCTCCATGTACCATCAGGCACAGACGACAGGTCAGTCAGGATTTCCTTTGGGAGGCCTACTCAGGCAAATATTTATACCAATGTCTTGGCATTGCTCTTGGAGGCTGTATTCCGAAGGGGAACGGCTTTGGGATATCGTGTGACATAGTCAAGGACCACAGGATATACTGGTGTCCCTGGGTTGTCTTTTCCAGCAGTCCCACCGGGCCCATTGCAACCTGTTCAAATGGGACCTTAATGATTGGCAGTGGCACTAGGGTCGTCCTCAGCTGGGGGTGAAGGCTATGCAGTTGACACTCTGGACACAAAGCACAGCATCAGTGGACGTTCTCATGTAGCCTCAGCCAATAGAACCAGTGTAGGATCTGGGCTTGGGTCTTTTCCGCCCCCAGGTGTTCTATGAACAGATGGGTGCAGGCCAGGGCCAAAATGGCCTGTTGATATTTTTGGGGTGCCAGGAGCTGGTGTATCTCCTGTCCTTGCATCTGTACGACCCAGTACACAAGGTGGTTCTTAAGGCTAAAGTAAGGACTGGGCCACCGGCTTTTCTCTCTAGGGGTACCCCATCAACCTCAGCTACGTCCTTTCTGACGTTTGCATACCAGGGGTCCTCCTTCTGGTTCTGTGCAAAGGTAGCCTTCCCCAGGCTGGCCAACTCAAGCCCTAGGGGGGTTCTTTCTGATCCCTGCATTGATGCTGTGGGGCTGAGACTGGTGCTAGCCTCTGCCTCCCCCACAGCCTCTGAGTCTTCCTCTGCTGGTAGTTCAGGGTCCTCACCAGCCTGCATGTCATCACCTTCCCTATGTGCACCCTGGGGCTGTTGGTTTATGCAGGCGACCCTTCGAGCCTGCATCAGAGTCTGGGTGCCCAAAGCCTTGGCTGCCCACCTCTGTCTTTTAGACTTCCTACCCTTCCCAGGGCTAGGGAACAAATCTTGGGCCATCTTTGAAAATATCAGAATATGCTGCCCTTCGGCATCTATTTCTCTTGGCTGGGGTGGGAGGGCTCCCTTGGTTCCTGCTGCCTGGGGAATGCAGGCTGCTGAACCTTGGGGAGTCCCTCCCAATGAGCACCAGGTGGCGGGGTATGGGACTACATTAGCTTGCACCTAGGTGCTGGACCCTTGAATTTCCACCCTCACCCTTGCACTGGGATAAAGGTTTACTATCCCATGGACACAAGTAACACCCTTGTGTTTTTCTAGAATCAGCTGGTTGGGCCTTACTAGCCTCCCCAAGATTAGGATGATGGTGCTCCCAGAGTCTACTTGTGCCAAAGTTTCCACCCCCTCTACCTGCACTGGTTGGGTGTAGTTGTTCAGGGGGGTATCACCACCCTCATCTGATTAAGTAGGGCACATGGGTCACCCCCACCCCAGAGATGACACTGCATAGTCTCCTCTTGGTCGGGGCTGTGGACTCCTATTTGGCCCAGCTCCCCGCACCCATAGCACTAGTAGTTTTGCCTGGTATCCTGGGGAAAAGAGGGCCTAGTTTCAGGGCCTAGCTGCCATCTGATTTCTTTACTTCTGCCTGCAACCCTGTGGGCTTCTAGACTCACCCACCCCCACTTCCTCCTGGAGCTCCCTGGGCTCTTGACCCTGTGAGATTGGGGTCGGCAGCCTTTCTCTGGGGAGGTACTCGCCCTCCCTGGGAGCGTGAGCTGACTCCCTGGCTGCTAGCTGTTGCTCCACTAATGCAACTCTTTCATCAGAGGTGGTGGGGTTATGCTGGTCCACCCACGCGCAGAGGCCTGGTAGTAACTTCTGCATGAACTCTGGGTTATTGGCATCGGGATGCCACCATTTTTTGTGCAAGGTGGATCAGTTCAAACAGCTGGGCCCCCCAGCAGCTTACCTTCTTGGCACACCCTGGAATACTACTTCTGGGCCAGGGTGTCTGTGGTCACTACCAGCTGGGCCACGATCTCTTTTTTAAGCCTGAGGTAAGTACGCATGTGTCCAGGTGGCAAATCGTAGTAGGCTCTCTGTGCATCTCTGTGAAGAAATGGGGCGAGGATGTTGGCCCATTTTTCCTCTGGCCAGGCCTCCTGCTGCACAGTCCATTCAAACATGAGGAGATAAGCCTCTATGTCATTTCCTGGTGCCATCTTGGGAAGACATTTTGATGCTCTCAGGGCTCTTGTCCCCTCACTCCCCCAAGAGGTTGAGACGCCAACTCCTGCAGCTGATCGACCATCTCTCTAAGAAGGGTGCGATCTGCGGCAGCCTAGTCCATTATGAGTTTGTTTGTTTCCTGTTGTACCCAGGTGGCTTCCTGTTTGGCTGCCGCAGCTTGCACCAATACCATCCCTTGCTCCTCTATTCTGGGGTACCCCTCGCTCCCAGCCCCACAAATAGTGGTGAGGGGGAGGATCCCAGGTAATTAAGGGATGAAGGAAGGAGGGCAAACCTTGAACCCATGCCCAAGTGACTTTCTTTCCCCTTCACCCCCTCCCTTTTTCTTTCTGTTTGACCACTGGGCAGCTATCCCACTCATGACACCAGTGTGACAAGGTCCCTATCAGTCCTCCAGGGGTTTCTGTGCTTCTCTGCGGTTTCATGTGTGCCTCAGAGACTCACGGTGGCCCCTTAGCTGCCTGGGTCCTTCCAAGGCAAGGGCCTCTGCTTACTGAGTCATTCTCATCACAGAGAAGCCTGCCGTGAAGGGGAAGGAGACCCCTGCTACAGGTTTCAGGGTCCCCCTATTTACCCAGCAGGGCAACCTCCAGGGGAAGGGTGTGGGGGAGTCCAGATCCGCTCACTACCCTGGACTCCAGCCCAGGGTCCCTAGGGGGAGAGGCAGCTCGTGGGGCTCTTACACCTGCCCTAACTTAGCAACCTCTCCCTGAGCCACTTCACCCACCACTTCCCTCTGGTACCTGGTCATTCTGCTCTGCTCTCAAACCACCAGCTTTTTCCTCCTTGTGCACATCTCAACTTTTTCCCCTTCCTGTCTGGAGGAGAAATCTCTTATAGTGAGTCAGCAGGTGCCTGCTTGGCCCAGAACTGCAGGCTGGTCCTTACTGGGCACCACTGTGAACCTAGTTAAGGAATAGGAATGCATTAGTCCAGTTCCCAGTGTACCTGCCTTCTATTAGGCTCTTGCATCCTGCAGGCTGTGGTCTGCCACACTATGAAGGAACTTAGTGGGTCCACAAAAACAATGAGAAGTTCTGTGCCACCTTATAGGCCAAAAGATTTTTTGAAGCATAAGCTTTCTTGAGTGTTTGCCTCCTAAAGCTTATGCTCCAAAATATGTTAGTCTGTAAGTTGCTGCAGGACTTCTTCTTGTTTTTGCAGATACAGACTAACATACCTCTCTGATCAGTATGTACAGGTGAAGATCGCTTGTTAGTCTGATAGTGTTTATGGAAGGTGGAGCACCCATGGCCATCCCTAAGGGGTCGTGGGGCCTCGGGCACCCCCCAACGCTGCCCCAGCATGGTACCTGGGGGGCAGCCCCACACTGCACCTGCTCCACCCCTTCACCAAAGTCCTGTCCCTCCCCAGGCCAATGTGAACAGGCGGATTATGGGGGGCCTGGGGTGGAGTGGTGGTAGGGGTCACTCCCCCCGTTCTCTCTGCACTCCCTGTGATGCCAGGAGCTGGAGCCACCTGGTAGCTAGCTGTGCTCTGATGCCCTCTCCCAGCCCACTTTGCCCACCCCACCTCTGTGGCAGCAGGAAGCAGAGTACCCTGGAGCTAGGGTGCGCTGGTGCCCACTGCTGCACTAAAGCTGACCACAGCGGGTTCGGAGAGGGTGGGGCAGAGGGAAGCAAGGTGCTGGGTCGCTCCCGCTTTTGCCACCACATTGAGTGCAGGGGCTTGACCACTGCTGTTGCTGCACACCAATGTAATACTGTGGACTGCCCTGGCACCCGTCCATAGGACAGTTGAGGCAGCCACCTCAGACGCTCCTCTCCCCCACATTTCCCCACCCCCAAAAGCATGAAGCCTGGGATGGCTGCTGCAAAACATCCTATGGACTGGACAGCTCTGAAAGCACCTATTAGTGCAACCAAAAGGTGTATTCATTCTACTCATTAGATTACTGCATATTTTCTTGTTTGCTGGCCTAGTGTATTTTTATGCATTGCACTGTTCATCTTGCTGCACCAGCACATCCAGTATATTTGCTTTTGGTCATACTAATGTATGAGTTTATAGAAGGGGGGACAAATCAAATCAAGTGAATCTTTTTGTTGATTTAAGCTGCCAGGGAGCAGCAGATTTTGGAGAAAGAGAGAAGAGCAAAGCTTCAGTATGAAAAGCAAATTGAGGAACGGTGGAGAAAACTGGAGGAACAGAGACAGAGAGAGGAACAAAAGAGAGCAGCTGTAGAAGAGAAGAGGAAGCAGAAGCTCAGAGAAGAGGAGGTGAGGTACATTAATGTGGCAAATAGTACAGCCACAGACCGCATGCTATAAGGATGCTTATGCTCTGACATAAGCTATCTAATGATTATGGCACAATCTTTACTGCAGTATGGACTATGCTGAATACAAGCTGGTAGCCCAGTTGCTGTGCCTAAACTTAGAGAGCATTATCAGAGAGCTGCATGAAGCTTTTGACCCTTATCTGTGTGTACTGTGGATGTTTTGTGGGGCGCTGGTGAGTGGCATACATACTGTGCAAACTGTACAGGGCCAAAATGCTCTGTGGGCTGCAGGGAAGGGAGTGCTTGTGGGAAAACTGGTTCTTCGTCTTTGAAAGGAGTGTGTATTAACATAATTGGATCCACATCAGTTACCTTATGTCTGCTTATCTCTTGTTGGAGGATAGCCCTATGTTTGGTTACTGCAATATTTGGTACGTTCATTAGTAGAAAGTCTGTTTATAAATACAAGTACAGGTTGAACCTCTCTAGTCCGGCATCCTTGGGCCATAACTGGCACAAAGCAAGAGAATTTGCTGGACCACAAGAGGTCAGTATTGTCTAGCAGCATCACCCACACTTCCGCTGCTTACTGGGCTCTTAAAAGAGATTTAGGGATAAATTACAGATAAAAACAGCACAGAACACTGAGAACCAGGACTGGTGGCTGTAAATAAACTTTATGGGACCATGGGAAACTTGGCCACACCCATGGTAAGTGGTCATTCGGTTAACTGAAATCATGTTGAATTATGGAGTTTGCCAGCTGAGAGCATGCTGGATTAGAGAGGTTCAGCCTGTACGTCCAAGAACATAGCACAAATAGGTATATGTATATATGTCACTTGTTCTATAAATGCCTGAGAACTTCCTTTTTTTTTTTTCTTTTGGGTGGACATTAAATCAGACCATTATGAATCAATAAATCTGAGCTGAACTTAGTCCTTTGTTTCTTTGTGTTCAGGTAAACATAGCTCTACAAACAACTGCTACATTTATTTTCCTAAGTCTCTGTGCCACTGATTTTATTTAATCTTGATCCTGCTTGATCCTTTTGCCCTTTAGGATTATTGTCAGACATATTTTTGAACATTTCTTGGAAATCTGGAAAGGAAAGGTATGACTTTTACCAAAGCTGAATGACAAAGCTTACCTCCTTTCCTTCCTGCTTTCCTGTCCCCTGCAAGAAAAGTTGCCTGTTCTATTCCTTTGGCAGCTGTAAATATGTTGCTTTGCCTTCCCACTGAAATGTAATATTTTTTAAGCATTTCAAAAATATTTTTGTAGCCATTTGCTCAAGACATAGCTTCCAGCAAGCAAAGTACAGGCAAAGAAGTTAAAAGCCTGTGTGCTGGGTTTTAGACACATAAATTACCATTGTATGTTTAAATCAAATAGCTGACCTTGGAAATCTGAACTACTGTCTTTCTGACTCATGCAACATAGTTGCAACCATGCAGTGTTTATCTGCAGAATAGTTCTTCCACAAGCTTCCTTGTAGTTTACTGCTATCCACACAAGTTCTCTACTTATCCTACCCATCTCGCAGGCATTCTCCGTAGGGTGACTCACTGGAAAAGGTCAGTTTTTCTATCTCGTAATTTCAATCAAAACCCAACCATTCTGCTGAAATAAGTAGGGCTTTCAGTAACGCACAAGATACTGTAAAATTCCAAGTCGTGTATAAAATAGCCCTGGCAATAGTGAAGACTCCAAAAATGTCAAGCTTTTTTTTCCTGTCCTCTTTACACTGTCCCTGAAAGAGGAAGCGTTTTTATATATCTAACTATATACAGTACGCTCTTTCATATCTGGCATTCTGTCATCTGGAACTCTCAGATAACTGGCATTTTAACCATAAGTACTCAGTTTATTTTTTTGTTGGGGTGAACAGTAGCCTAATTTCTGATGATGTTTTCTCAGTGCAGCATGTGTGTATCTGCCCACTTTTGGACAGGCAGGTAACATAGCATACAAGAGTGAAATGAAATGGCTTAGAAACTTTTTGTTTTGAGGGGCCTTTTTTGTTGTTGTCAAAGGAGCAACAGATTTCTGATAAGTTATGTAGTAACAATTTAGGCAAATGTAGAAAATATTATTTTATGCAGTTTCAGTGCATTGAAGTATAAAAATGAGCAAAAACAGAGACTGAAATATCAGAGTCCCTTAAAACAGGGAATTGCATAATGGCAACAATTAAAACATAAAAGAGGTAGCGCTCCTTCACAATAAAATGGAGCGTGTTCACTTTTGGGACTAATGTTTGCAGTGTACCGCTGCATCTCTGCCCTATGGGGAAGACAAACCAGAAAGAAATAGACTTCAAATAGCGTGTGAAAGTTCAAGCCTGCTGAAAAGGCCCATGAGCTTGGAATGCACTTCTGGGATTTCACTTGAACGCTGAAGTTCACCACTATTATCCTGCTGCTGCTGCTGTTGAATGTGGGAAGAGATTAAAGAGAGCTTGTGCCATAGTAGATAATAGGACTTGCGCTGAAGCTGATTAAGAAATTAAGGTTTTTTGTAAACAGCGAGGGGGTGAAAAAAGATGTCATTGGAAGATGCTAACTTTACTGGAATGGTATCAGAGAGTTTTTGCTAGAATAGTTGACTCTCAGATTTTGTGGGGACAGATTTTTTAGGGAGCTTTAGTAATTCCTCTTTGTTAGTAATCAAAATGCCTTTGCAAAAGAGAGAAAATGTTTTCATGCAGTATCAAAATAATTTATTCCCACTTCTCTTTCAGCCTTTGCACATTTTGCCCTGACTTTAATTTCAAAAGAGAATACAGTCTGTCTTCTCCTACCTTAACTGTGGCATCCTGATTCTAGGAGCTGGTTCTCTGTACACTTGATTATCTGTCTGTGGAAATGATTGGCTTTATTTTCTCATACTAAGAGCAGCCATAACTGTTTTGTCAACTAGTATGGAAAATGGTTTTGGTGGCAAGAGCAAAAAGTACAGAGCATACAGCCAATCAATCAATGGGGTAAAATGTAAACAAATCTGAGTGGCATAGCAAGCTGGCACTCTTTGAAAATTGGAAGCCAAGGCAGCCACCCTGTTTTGCCTGCCCTGTGTAATATTAATGATTGAATTACTCCTATTTTCCTTTATAATGTGCAAGAGCAGACATGTACCTACTTCTGAAATGACTTCATTGCCATGATAGTACTTTCCCCAAAACTGATTGGATGCAGTTGGAAATACATGTCTGATACATCTGTCAAAAACGAAAAAAAGGGGGGGGCACTCGTACAAGAATATAAGAATGGCTCCCGTGGTCCATCTAGCCCAGGATCCTGTCTTCTGACTTTGGCCACTGCCAAATGCTTGAAAGGGAACGAACAGAACAAGACATTGAGCGGAGAGTTATCCTCTGTTCAGTCTCAGCATGTGGTAGTTGTAGGCTTAGGCCAGGCCTACACTAGGGCATTAAGTCAAATTTAAATTGTCAAACTTAATTCACCAGGAGTAACTCCTAAAAGTTGATTTTACAATGTCAACCTGTGCAGGTGCAAATGGGAGTGTTATTAAAATCAGTTTTATTAGCCTCTGAAATGGTCCCACTGTGCCCCTCAATGTGTCCTCTCTCGTCATCACTTCACTTTCACTGCTCTCCATGGCTACGTCTACACGTGAAGCCTACATCGAAGTAGCCTATTTCGATGTGGCGACATCGAAATAGGCTATTTAGATGAATAGCGTCTACATGTCCTCCAGGGCCGGCAACGTCGATGTTCAACTTTGACGTTGCGCAGCCCAACATCGAAATAGGCGCAGCGAGGGAACGTCTACACGCCCAAGTAGCACACATCAAAATAGGGATGCCAGGCACAGCTGCAGACAGGGTCACAGGGCGGACTAGCGCTTCCGGGGCAACAGCTAGCCGCTCCCTTAAAGGGCCCCTCCCAGACACACTCAGCCTGCACAGCACGCGGTCTGAGGAGCCATAGGCATGCAGACCCTGGGCACCGCAGTCATGGACCCCCAGCAGCAGCAGCACCTAGAGGTCCACCCAGCCCTCCCGGCAGGAGCAGGGCTTGCCCTGACCCATGCCATGTGGGAGGCAGCTGAGCACCTCCTTGCCCCAGGGGAGGAGATGCCCCCAGGACAGCAGGGCTCAACCCCTACCCCTGCAGCACCCCGCCCCCCGCCTCACACGCCGGCGGCTGTGGAGCTACCCCACCAGCACCGACTGGTGGGAGCGGCTGGTGCTTGGGGAGTGGGACGACGACCACTGGCTCAGGAACTTCAGGATGACCCGGCAGACATTCCTGGAGCTGTGCCAGTGGCTCACCCCTGCACTCAGGCACCAGGACACTGCCATGCGGCGTGCCCTCACAGTGCAGAAACGGGTTGGCATCGCTGTCTGGAAGTTGGCCACTCCGGACAGCTACCGATCCGTGGGCCAGCAGTTTGGTGTCGGCAAGGCCACCGTCGGGGCTGTCTTCATGGAGGTAAGCGAACCCACGGGGGGAAGGCAGGGCGGGGGAGGGCAGGGCAGGGCAGGGCCACACACACCCTGCTCACCCCTCATTGGTGCTGTCCCATGTGCTTTCTCTGCAGGTTGTGCATGCCATCAACGCCATGCTCCTGCACAGGCTCGTGAGGCTGGGGGACCCAGATGCCACCATCGCCGCCTTTGCCACCCTGGGCTTCCCCAGCTGCTTCGGGGTTCTGGATGGGACTCACATCCCCATCCGCGCCCCGCATCACAGTGGAGGACGATACCTCAATCGAAAGGGCTACCATTCTGTCGTCCTCCAGGCCTTGGTGGACAGCCGGGGACGTTTCCAGGACATTTACGTGGGCTGGCCTGGCAGCACCCACGACGCCCGGGTTTTCCGGAACTCGGGCCTGTGCCGCCGGCTGGAGGCGGGGACCTACATCCCCCAGCGGGAGATCCCTCTGGGGGACACCACCATGCCCTTCTGCGTCATCGCAGATGCGGCCTACCCCCTCCGGCCGTGGCTCATGCACCCCTACACGTGCCATCTCTCCGCTAGCCAGGAGCACTTCAACGAGCGCCTGAACCACGTGCGCCAGGTGGTGGAGTGCTCATTTGGCCGCCTGAAGGGACGCTGGAGATGTCTCCTGACCCGCCTGGATGCGGGCCCCAACAACATCCCCCAGATTGTGGGTGCCTGCTGCGCCCTGTACAATTTGGTCGAGAGCAAGGGGGAGAGCTTTTTCCAGGGCTGGGCTGCGGAGGCCGCCAGGGCACACGTCCAGCCACCTGCTGCCCCCAGTCGGCAGGTGGACCCCGGGGGGACCCGGGTCCAGGAGGCCTTGCGGGCCCACTTCGATGAACAGGCCGCGGGGTGAACTCTGCCCAGGCCCCCTACTGCCCACCCCTTCCTCCCCCACACCATGGAGCACCCCACCGCCCCCCCCCACTTGTCCTGGACAAATGACAGCACGCACTTGTGGCTGAACGTAAATTTTTTTTTTTCTTTCCGAACCTTTTTTTTTTTGGATGTAAATAAATATGTGAACCACAAACAGAAAACTATGTACAAACGTTCAACAAAAGCAATATGTACAAAAATAAAACAATACAAAGAAACAACTGTCTGACATAATAAAAAGAAAACCAGGGAGGATAAAGGGGAGAACTATGTACATGGGGGGGACGGGGCAAACGGGGGGCCGAAAAAAACAGGGTCCAACTATATACAAGGGGGAGGGCCACGTCCCGGGCCCCTCGCCCCTATAGCCCGGCACTGGGCATGGCCAGCCAGGAGCCCCGCCGCGCTCACAGCCTGGTCCGTGGCTAGGTGGGAGCGGGCTGGACCGGAAGCTATGGTGGCCGGCGAGTGTCAGGTGGCTCCAGGGGTCCCTCGGCGCTCCGGCCCTCGCCGGTGGGTGGTGGGGCGACGGTGGACGGGCCGGCGACGGGCGGAGCAGCTGGTGGTGGGGCTGCAGGAGCAGGCAGGGCGGGCGATGTTTCAGCCGGCGTGGCATGGGGGGCCAGGTAGTCCACCAGGCGGTTGTGTGTGTCCATGTAGGCCCCCCATGCCTCCTGGCGCCAGGCCAGCGCCCGCTCCTGCAGCTGGAGGTGCTGCTCCACGACCTCCAGCTGCCGACGGTGGATGGCCAGCAGCTGGGGGTCCGTCGCCGTCGGCGGTTGGAGGCGCGGGGTCCACCGTCTAGCCCGCCGTGGGGCCGGTTGGTCCTCGGCCGAGGGGCTGCCCTGGAGCGATGGTCCCGGAGGGCTCTCCGGGACAACTGACGCCTTGCCGGCGCTCTCTTCCGGTCCTTCTGATGGTGCAGGTGCAGGACACAGGAGGGGTGGGGGGAAGAAGAATGGAGACAGGCATTAGTGTGGGCCCCGAGCCGTGGCCTTTGTCCCCCCAGCCCTGTGCTGCAGGTTCCCCATCCCCGTCCCCGGGAGATGCTGCTGTGATGGATGGGGTTCAGGGGTCCCCCTGCCCTGCACCCCGTCCCCTGGTGGGAGCGACTCTCACTTCACCCCGCAGGGTCTGAGAGCAGGAGAGGTTTCTTAGGCCACAGATGGCCAGTTTCTGCCAGGAGTGACAGCACCAGCTGTCGGAAGAGACAGTCCTTCCAACCCGTCGTGGGGAGAAGACCCCAAGGGGTGCCCCTCGGGGATGCAGCTTTCCCCCTCCTCAGGCTGGCTGCCTACCAGCTCTCCCTTCCCCTAGATTCTACCTGTGGCCCCCGCCCTCACCCCCCAATTCCAAGCCAGCTCGGCTCCTCCCTCCTGTTTGTTCAGGGCAGAGGTGTCACCTGCCAGCTGTAGCCCCAGGATCCTCCTTTGACCCTGGGAGCTATTCGGCTCTTGTTGCTCATATGTAGCCTGTCTCTCCCTTTGGCACTCCCCCCACTCCATCACATGCTGCTGCTGCGGGGTGTCCCACCCCCTCCTCCCGGGGGCCCCTCGAGGTTCCGCTCCCCCCTGGCCCGGGGATGGGGCATGGCACTGTCATGCGGGGTGGGGGGGGCAGGGGCTGATGGCTGCAGTGCTGTGAGGGCCATGGCCCTGGTGTCCTTGGGGCCATGGCCATGTGAGCATGTGGGGGGCTCTGGACACATATCTCTTACCCCCGCCCCTCAAGCCCAGGGGTGTCCACCAGAGGGGGGTACCTACCTGTCGGTCTGCTCCCACGGTCCGGAGATCCCCGGGGGGCGGAGGCCCTGCTGCTGCTCCGGGATAGCAGGAGGAGGATCTGCAGGCTGGATTCTGCAGAGGAGGAGCCCCCCTCCTCCTCCTCCTGCTGCCGCGATGTCCTGGGGGTGGCCTCTGGGGGGGGCCCCCGGGGTGCGGGGCTTACCTCCGGGGCGGACTCCGTCTGCAGGGCCTGCTGGGGCTCGTCAGCCGAGGTGTCAAGGGTGGCCGGAGGGGAGGAGGTGTGCCGGGAGCCCAGGATGTCCCTGAGCTCCCTGTAAAAGGGGCAAGTGACGGGGGCGGCCCCAGATCGGCTGGCCGCATCCCGGGCCCGGGAGTAACCCTGCCGCAGCTCCTTGACCTTACTCCTGACGTGGTCAGGAGTGCGGGCAGGGTGACCCCGGGCAGCCAGGCCCTCGGCCAGCTGAGCGAACGCATCCGCGTTCCGCCTGTTGCTCCCCATTACCTGGAGCACCTCCTCCTCGCTCCAGAGCCCCAGCAGGTCCCGCAGCTCGGCCTCTGTCCAGGAGGGGCCCCGCTGCGGCTTCTCAGACTGGCTGCCCCTCTGGCTGGGCTGTGAGCCCTGGCTCCCCTTGTGGGGGGTCCCTTGGGGGCGCTGGGGGGGCTGCCGGGTAGCCATCACAGCTTGCTGGGTCGCTGAGGGAGGTGCAGGCTGGCCGCGTGTGCAGGCTGCAGCCTGCACGTTCCCTCAGCTTCCTGCAGAGGCAGGGAGCGGGAGGGGACCTTTAAGGGGCCGCTCCACGCGGCCACCAGTGAGCTGAGGGGCTGGAGAGAGCGTCTCTCAACCCCCCAGCTGATGGCCGCCATGGAGGACCCGGCAATTTCGACGTTGCGGGATGCGGATCGTCTACACGGTCCCTACTTCGACGTTCAACGTCGAAGTAGGGCGCTATTCCGATCCCCTCATGAGGTTAGTGACTTCGACGTCTGGCCGCCTAACGTCGAAGTTAACTTCGAAATAGCGCCCAACGCGTGTAGCCCCCTGTGTTTGTTTTCTGGTCTGGGAAGAAAGTACCATTCTGGAGCCTTTTTAACAGACCAGAATTCCTAAAGAGTCACGCATCATGCACGCTTCCAGATGACCCCACCGTGATGTTGGCGAAATGACCTATGTGATCTACCAATGCCTGCAACACCATAGAGAAGTACCCCTTGCGGTTAATGCACTCTGAGGTCTGGTGATGCGGTGCCAGGATGGGGATGTGCATTCCATCTATGGCTCCGCTGCAGTTAGGGAACCCCATGGCAGTAAATCTATCCACTATGTTCTGCACATTCCCCAGTGTCACATTCTTTCACAGGAGAAGCTTTGCAATCACCTTAGTTACCTGGATGACAGCAGCCCCCACTTTAGATGTGGGAAATCAATCTGGAGTAGTCACATCTAAAGTCCATGGCATTCTTTGTAAAGCAGGTGGCACTCAATGTAAAAGCGGTGCAAAAATTCCCTTGTCTGTTTCTTTTGAGTGGGAAGTGAGGGAAATGCACTCTGGGATGATGACATCAGACACCCAGAGCCACTTGCTGTGACTTTTTTCCCCACAAGACACTGGCACAGAGTTTCAAAATGCAATGGGACTGCAGGAACTGTGAGATAGGTACCCATGATGCACTGCTGCCACAGTTGATCCTAAGCAACCGGGGGGGGACATACTAAGTCAATTTTGTGAGCAGATTCAGACACTCAACTCCAACTTGATAAAATCAAGTGTTAAAAAGTTGACTTTAGTAAATTTGACTTTATTCCCAAATGTCGACATACCGTTAGGAACACTCAGGCTGTGTCTACGCTACGCGATAAATTCAAATTTAATTTAGTTAGCTCGATTTTACCACATCACTGTCTTCACTGTAAAGACCATTAGCTCGATTTTGGGTGCACTAATCTTGAGATTACAAAATCGCAGTTACCTGACAGGTATATTGTCAAGCTTGAATTCAGAAGTTCAATTAAAGGCCACTGTGGAAGTGCCACCTCTTAAAATAGAGTTTATTAGCTTCCAGAGGTGTCCTGTATGTAACCCACAATGCCCCTCTCACTGCTGTGCTCTGGCTGCTGCTCTCCAGTAACAGGAAGAGCCTGATTTTCCATGTGGGAGCAGCTAGCCTTCAGCTGTGGGCTCATGTTCGTATGACAGCCTGCGAAATGGCTCCTTTCCTTCTGTGCTGTTAGTGGGGTGTGTGCATCTACCCATTCAGATAGCCCCTGCAGAGAGTTTGCAACTCTGTACACTTGCAATTTTTTTCTGCCCTGCCTCACGCCAGCCCCTGCCCTGTCATACCACATGTGAACAAGGCTGTGCTGGGGGTCGTGTATGCATAACACAACAAAAAACTTCTCAGTGGTTTACATTTGTGTGTGAACCCCCTTCCCTCCCCCACAGGCACCACACAGTCTGGGTTTTTCCCGCGCTCAGTCACATCACATGGGTAGCTCCCAACCCAATAAAAGGATGTGACTGCTGTTCAGTGCTGGCAATGCTGCCAGTCACATGGGAAAGAGAGGGCTTTGCTGCTACCGTGGGGAAGTCTCCTCCCACAGTTAAGATACTGGGGGTTCTGGTGACGCTGTGGGGAACTCTCCGCCCATGTTGGCAATATAGTGTAGGGAGAAACCAAAAATTCTTTCCTCCTACATTCTCCTCAATCTAACATTCTGGGCCCCTGCATTATTTTCAGGGACCACATTTGGCAATGACGGGAGGTGGAATACTCAGTGGATGGCCAGTTGAGAACACAGTAGTTGCACAGAAGCCTTGTAGTGCACTGGAAAGCCAAAAACCCTTTCCATTAACAATAATGTATAGGGAAACCAAAAATTCTTTCTTTCTTTCTTTCTTACATTCTTTAAACTGCATTATTTTCAGGGATCACATTTTGGCAACGATAGGAGGTGGGATGGGTGTCCTGTTGAGAATATAGTCACTGCACCCATGTTGCCAATGTAACGTGTGGGGAAACCAAAATTTCTTTCTTGTAATTTTGAGTGTCTTCTGCATTGTTTCCAGCGGATCAATGTATTTTCAGGGATCGGGAGGGGAATGATGAAAATTCAGTGGGGGAAGATGTCAAGACCAGTGAGCATACCCAGAATGCTACGGGGAGGAGGGCAGTGTGGGAGAGCTTCCCACAATGCACTATTGCCACAGTCAATTAGCCAATGTGTGTGTGGCAGCAATGACTCGACTTTGTGGGGAGCAAGGTGTGAAACGAGGATGGTCAAAATTGAACTTATAAATTCTGAAATTAGAAAATTGATTATAAATAAATTCAAATTTATCTCATAGTTTAGATGCAGCCTCTGAGTGTAGAGTTACATCCCTGGCCATCTTGGCTTCTAGTGAGAGATGGACATATCTTCCATGAGCTTATCTAATTCTTTTCTGAACCCAGTTATACTTTATCAGAAAGTCCTTTGCCAATGAGATCCGCATGTTTACTGTGCATTGTGAGGTATTTTGTTATGTATGTTTTAAATCTGCTGACCATGTATTAATTGTGTGCACCATCACAGACCTCTCTGTAACCATAGTTTCATGGTGTTCAAAGAGAGACCATCCATTTGCATGCCACTTGTGTGTTTCTGTCTACTTCTTCAGAATGTATACTGGGAAGATCTCACTACTTATCTGTGATGAGAGCCATGAGGATCTTGGTAGAAAATATTATTTGTCGAGTCTGTAGAACGTCTTTATTTTATATATATCAAAATGGCTCTCCACAGTCTGTATTAGGCTTATTTCTTTCAGAGGGCTGAGAATTCTTTACTGAGCTACTTTTGTCTTTTTAAAGAACTTTTGAAGGTAAGTAGGTGGTGACAGTCCTACTTAGTCTCACTTCTTTTCTTCCTTGTTCCCTGTGCAAAGGTAGATAAGGTGATTTGTGTATTTTTAAGGGATACAGTATTAAAAGTGGAGTGGCCCTATAAAGGTCCTCACTAAGATAATGATTATCTAAGCCCCAGTACAGAATGGAGTGAAAGTTAGGTTTTTTTAATGCTTTTTATTATTTGAGAATATTTCCACAGATAGGAAGTGTGTGAACCTGACAAGTAGAAACTGAATTTCTACTCTAACTTAACCTTCTTTATTAGCTACTCCTTCTTTCCTAGTGATCCCAGATGGCACCATTTTAATCTCTATATTCATTTTAAAATTGTCGTAAAGCATTTTAGTAAAAACTTCAGATTTGAGGAGGAAGGCACTCTCTTGTTGAAGAAAGTTGAATTGTGTTTATTTTGTGTGTAGCACATGATTTTGGGAAGTTTGCTCCTCATACTTTAGTAAAGTACAGGTCTGTCCCTACTCCTGTTCCAAAGCATCTTGGAGGCTGGAGCCCTTTTAGCATATCTCTTTCTAGATGTAATGGCATCTGCTCTGCTCACATCATTGTTCATGAAGCAATGTGAAACACCTGCCAAAATGTATGATGTTGGATTCCAATTCTAATTTGCACTGACCATGTCAAAATGAAGCAAATCACTTCCACAAGGTGCTCTGCCTCATGTTTTTCTACACTGCCTATTCATGCATCATTTTGGGGTACAAGTGTCAGATTACATTTATAAAAAGACAGATTAGTCTTTTATCTTCCACTTTATGGGGTTTAAATGATCAGGCACTGCAAAATAGGCGCACGTGCACACACACACACAAAACCAACTTCAAGACATCTTTGTGAAACTGTGGAGCACATTTCATATTTTTGAAACTCACATTTGGGAAGGGTATGTGTTTTCAAAAATAGATTGGAAATATAAATGTTTGGTACACCAGTTAATCTTTGAACAAAAAATTGTAAATTTTTATAGAATATGGTATATTCATTTGTTTATAACTTAATCCAATACATACATACATAAAAAAATTTCATTGTCAAGCAGTTAAGGTATTGCATGTGAAACATATCTGACACAAACTCACCAGAGTAAAGAAATACTGTTAAACGGGTCAGTACATACCCTCATCTCCTGCAACTGCAAACGTGTTCATTATCATTGCTACAACTATCCTACACCAAAGTCCATGCACTGCAACCTTAACTGTGTCCTCCCTGTGTCCTTCTACACACCTCTTCTCCAGACATTAGTCCCCTATTGATACCAGTATTTGTAAATCTGTGAAGTAGGAATAGGTTGTGTTTATTTTGAGTAGTTTTGGTAAAGGTCTGTGTGTGGAGGAGTATTGAAAAAGGCTGATAAAAGTCAGAATCACAATTTCTGTGATTTTTACAATACATATTTTTCCCTTGAAAACAAACTTAATTCTCTCCCTTGTTGCTGTTCAAAAGATGAGCACAAATAAAAGTTGAAAGTGTGCAGGTTGGTGATTTTTAGAAACAGCGCAACTAACTGTATACAAATAGTTTTGATTTTCATTTAAATCCTTTTTTCATTTTGTTTTACGTGAAAAATATTTTTCTCTGATTTTTACAGTAACTAGTTGTTTATAACAGTAGGTACAAAAATTTGAGGCAGGAGTGTGACCATGTAAAGGTGCCTTTTTATACCTGTGAGATTTGTAAAATAACCTCCAGTTTGAACGAGAAAAGAAATTAGTCTTTTGCTTTTTTTGTTGTTTCTTTTTTGTGTATTGTGTAGAGTGTATTATGAAGATGAAAGGATAGTTCTATGATCAATATACTTGCATTCTCTGTGCTAATGCTTTTTTAAAAGAGGTAATTTTGGGTGATCCAAATGGTTCTGTTCTTTTGATTGATGAAACTTGGGTGGATGGCTAGAAAGAATTTTGGAATGTGAAAAATGAATGTTATATTTTCTATATGAACAGTAAGTGACTCTTTGCAGGTTTTCTTAGTTTGCTTATTCTTGATTTAACCTTCATGCAAAGCTCGTGGTCTATTATAGGATTATTTTTGATGGCTCAACATATCTGTAGTGCAGCAGCTACCTTAACAATAGCTTTTACAGATTCTAGGTGGGAAGTGAGTGTAGTGTTTGAAACGTCTTTCATGGAGGTAAGTTCTGTGTAACAAAGGCAGCGAATTTTGTGTGTTGCTGATAAGGTACATTTGTATCCAACTGTTTCGCTATTCTTGAGTAAATGAATTTGGTTGTTGCTGTATTAAATCCAAATGTTGTTTTTGCTAACTCTACATTTTATAGCCTATGTTAATGTATATGTTTATTAATTTTGTGAGATTTAATAGTAAAGTACTCTGATTCTCTGATGAAAGCACTACATAGATGAATGTACAGTCTTCTCCCGCCTTACGAGGGTAATTTGTTCCTGAAAAACTCCTCTTAGGGCGAATTCTTATAAGACAAAAATGTAATTACCATTAATTTCAATGGGAAAAAATTTTATGCATTCCTGAGCCCCAAAATTTACACCCATTTACACTAAAACAACACCAAATCCCATTAAAATAAACACAATTGCTTCAATAGTGAACATTAGTTATCATAACACAACCTAACAAGGCATTTTCCCTTCATTAATTACTCTATAATATGGCTGTTTACCTGCTCTCATTAAGCTCTTTCATAGCTATTACGCACCATACACTTAAGACTACGCTCAGAAACAAAACATACATATGATACTCAATGTTTACTTAATTCAACCTTTAAGGCAAAAAAAACAGAACGGTAAAGACAAAAGAAATCAATGAAAACAATGCAAATGATATCGCACTCAGTGAACAAGTTGACATCATGTGGAAAGGCAATAAGGTGAGGTGAAGGAAGGCTGTGAGGAGAGTCACTGTTGTTCGTTGGTTGGTGATGGTGGCATTGGTGTGAATGGAGTAGAAAATGAAGGCAAAGGTGAGGAGGATGAAGAGTGGCTCCGTTCTTCACATTCCATAATTTCTGGATCATCGTCGTCGTCGTCTTCCTCTTCCATTGCAGTGGGTGGACGAGAGATGCCAGAGAGTGAAGGTTGAGGCTCAGAAGTGGCAGAAGTACCAGCAGCAGCAGGGCTGGCTGGAAGATAAAACGATAAAATACTTGTCTGCTTGCCTTCTTGCATCTTTCTATCATACAGTTGTTTGTAACATTCAGTCGATTCTCTCATGAGAATTTTAGCTTTCCAAGCTCTTTCACAATTGCTATCATTTTGTCCAACAAAGCGCAAGCACTATCGATAATGGAAAACAAATTTGCGTAACTGTTTTGTGCCAAATTCTTTTACTGGTTCTTTCTCTTAGTAGAATTTTCCCTTCTTTTAAATGTTCAGCCTCCTCCTTCAAATGCTCTTCTCGTTGAATTAGCTCGTCGTCCGTCAGGTCTTCAGAGTGAGATTCCAATACCTCTTGCACATCTTCAGTGTCGACCTTGTCAAAACCTGCTTTCGCTGCCAGCTGTACACTGTCATCACAGATCGTCTTGTTCACGGATTCAAAACCTTGAAAGCCATGCACGGCCTCAGGAAGAAGTTTTTTCCAAACAGCATTCATAGTGTTCACTGTCACTTTGTCCCAAGCAGTTGCTATGTTTTCAATGGCCATTTTTATGTTGTAATTTTTCCGTAATTCCCTGACCGTCACCGTGTCACTCTTGTCCAAACCATCAGTGAGATACTTCATCACAAGCTGCATATAGTAAGCCTTAAATGTAGCAATGACACCTTGGTCCATTGGTTTTATCAAAGATGTTGTGTTTGGAGGCAAAAATACAACCTGAACATTGCTACAGTAATCAAGAATTGTTGCTCGATGGCCTGGAGCATTGTCGATGATTAAAAGTGCTTTGTTGTCTAGGTTATTGTCTTTGCAATATTTTTCGACAAAAGGACAAAAGTAACTCTGCACGTAGTCTAGAAACACTTCTTGGGTCACCCATGCACTTCTATTTGAATGCCAAATCACTGGAAGGCTTATCTTATTGATACCTTTCAAAGCCCGTGGATTTTCCAAATGGTACACGAGCAAAGGTTTGACTTTTACGTTGCCCTCAGCATTGCCACCAAGCAACGATGTTAACCTGTCTTTAGAGGCTTTATGTCCTTTGGCTTGCTTTTCGTCTTTGGAGATGTAGGTACGAGAGTTCGTTCGCTTCCAAAACAAGCCAGTCTCGTCCATATTGAAAATCTGCTTGTTAGTGTAGCTGCCTTCTTGGATAATTTTCTTCAGCTTTTCAGGAAAAGCACTGCCTGCTGCAAAATCAGCGGATGCTGCCTCACCTGTAACCTTGAGGCTATGCAAGAGTCCCCTCTTCCTGAAATGGTTGAACCATCCCTTACTGCCTTTAAAGTTCAAATCCTTGGCCTTCTCATCACCCTCCTAAATTGCCTGTGCCTTCAATCGCTCAAACAATGATAGTGCCTTTTCTCTTATGAGGAGAAAGCTAAGAGTCATGTGGCGTTTCACCAAATTCTCTATCCATTGCAACGAAAGTGTCTCAAGTTTCTGCATAATGGGGTTCCCACCCAAAGACAACATTGTTAAACTTGTACCACCAACAGCAGTCTCAGCAGCTTTCAATATTTTTTCCTTTTGCGTGTACATAGTATGCGCAGTAGACGAAGATAAATGGAGTGCCTGCATCACATATTTGTTACTCTGTCCTCCATCGCTTTATCACATCCAATTTTACACTTAGAGATATGGCTTTTCTGTCTTTTTTTGGCTTTTCTAGCTCATTACTTGGTTTTTTTAGCACTTTCTTCATTTTAGGGGACATGATGCATGAGATTATCACTGCTATAAACTATCAAATCATGAGTACTCTGAGAGGAGAACTCAGTGCAACACGCACCAACTATGTATACAACTGCGAAGCTCAAAAAAGTCCTCCTGGTAGTGCATTCTGGGGAGCAGAGGCAGGGGCCGGGAGGCTGTCCCTGGTGCAGGGACAGGAATGGAAATCAAAGAGCGCCTGGGAGGCGGGGTGCAGAGCCAGGTAGCTGCGTGTGGGGCTGGGGACTCGTGCGGGGCTGCATGGCAGAGAGGCCCCACCGGTGGAAGCCAAGGCACAGCTGCGCAGGGCTGGCGGTGGCCTCTTAGCCACCATGGGGACGAGCGGCAGAGGTGGGGCCGGGATGGGCTGTGTGCCCAGCAGCCACATCTCACGGGAGCACCTAGGAGCATGCGGCTGCTGGCTAGGCTGGGGCACACTGCTGCGGCAGCGCAGAAGCGGAGACCTAGACCAGCCACAGGTGAAGGCTGGGCCAGGGGCTCCGGGAAACCACAGGCAGGCGGCAAGGGGCGCCTGAGGCACATCTGTGCTGGATGGGTGGCGGTGGCCCCCTAGCTGCCTGGGGGGTGAGTGGCAGGATGGGCTGTGTGCCCAGCAGCCACATCTCCCAGGAGTGCCTGGGACCCCGCGGCCGGCTGTACTGGGGCGCACCACTGCTGCGGAGCTGAGGCAGAGACCCAGACCAGCCACATCTAAAAGCTGGGCTGGGGGCTCCGGGAAACCACTGCCGGGCAAGATGTAGGGGCAGGCAGCTGTTGTCTAGAGCCACGGCCTTTCTCTTGCTGCAGAGTGTCCGTGTCCCACTGGGGCACTCGTAAATTCAAGGAAATGCCTTGTAAAGTGAAGGTGTGGTTTTTAAATCAAGCTGCTCGTAAATGTGAATTCTCATAGCCTGAGTGGGTGTATATTGGGGTATGACTGTATATCATCTTCTTTGGGCACTTACTCGTGTCCATTGCACATTGGATGTATGTACTCACCACATGTGCCAGTGCCACAAGTTTTTCTCTTAGCAGTATGCATAGGGGAATGGCTCTGGCGCCCCCTGGGGTGGCACCCATATGGCGTGGTATAAGGAGTGCCGCTTACTCCTCCCCACCTTCAGGTTCTTCCTACTGGCACTGATAGCACTGGAAGAGTTGTTTGCTCTGTCAAAGCTTTTCTCTCCAGACGTGTTTTGTTCTGAGCTTTCTGCTATAAACCGTTAATGTTAGTTTCCCTCAGTGTGTTGTAGGTTAGGGTTAGTGTCCCTGCTGGGACTTAGCCCCAGCACAGGGCATGCTCTGCTCCATGGGGTTTAAGTACTGCAACCACTTTAAAAAGCCTATAAAAAGATATTGTAGTTGAAAGACTTTAAGCCTCACACTACGAAAGAGTGGGGCAATATGATAAAACCCTCCTAATGAAATAGATGCTGACACCAGCACTGGCATAGCCATGATTGGACTTGGAGCACAGCATGATGACTTCAGTGGAAAGCAGCAGCTGGTACCATCATTGGACAGGTGAAGATCCACTTCCCTAGCACCAACCTGTAAGAAGAAGGCAGCTAGTAGAGGCAGATCTCCTTCCCAAAAAAGGAAGGAAAAAGCTGGAAGGAAGCCTAGACCCACGTAGGGCAGCTCATCCCCTCGAGTGGGAGCCAGGCCCCTGCTCAGTTGACTCTCATGCTCTCTGTGACAGGGAGAGCCAAGGGTACCATGTAGGTCTTTTGGGTTGTCTTCAGGGTTCTGAGGATGGGATATCGTAGAATACTAGGACTGCAAGGGACCTTGAGAGGTCATTGAGTCCAGCCCCCTGCCCTCATGGCAAGACCAAGTACTGTCTAGACCATCCCCGATAGACATTTATCTAACCTGTTCTTAAATATCTCCAGTGATGGAGATTCCACAACCTCCCTAGGCAATTTATTCCACTGTTTGACCACCCTGACAGGTAGAAACTTTTCCCTAATGGCCAACTAAATCTCTGTTGCTGCGGTTTAAGCCCATTGCTTCTTGTGCTAGCCTCAGAGGCCAAAAAGAACAAGTTTTCTCCCTCCTCCTTATGACACCCTTTTAGATCCCTGAAAACTGCAATCATGTCGCCCCTTAATCTTCTTTTTTCCAAACTAAACATGGCCAGTTCTTTCAGCATTTCTTCACAGGTCACGTTCTGTAGACCTTTGACCATTCTTGTTACTCTTTTCTGAACCTTTTCCAATTTCTCCACATCTTTCTTGACATGCGGTGCCCAGAACTGGACACAATACTCCAACTGAGGCCTAACCAGCGCAGAGCAGAGCGGATGAATGACTTCTCCTGTCCTGTTCGCAACATACCTGTTAATGCATCCCAGAATCATATTTGCTTTTTTTGCAACAGCATCACACTGTTGACTCATATTTGACTCATATTTAACTTGTGGTCCACTACAACCTCTAGATCCCTTTCTGCCATACTCCTTCCTAGACAGTCGCTGCCCATTCTGTGTGTGTGAAACTGATTTGTTCCTTCCTAAGTGGAGCACTTTGCATTTGTCTTTATTAAACTTCATCCTGTTTACTTCAGACCATTTCTCCAATGTGTCCAGATCATTTTGAATTTTGACCCTATCCTCCAAAGCAGTTGCAACCCCTTCTAGCTTGGTATCATCTGCAGACTTAATAAGTGTACTGTCTATGCCAATATCAAAATTGTTGATGAAGATATTGAACAGAACCAGTCCCAATACAGACCCCTGCAGAACTCCACTTGTTGTACCTTTCCAGCAGGATTGAGAACCATTAGTAACTACTCTCTGAGTACGGTTATTCAGCTGGTTACCCACCTTATAGTAGCCCCATCTAAGTTGTATTTGCCTAGTTTATTGATAAGAATATCATGCAAGACCATATCAAATCCCTTACTAAGATCTAGGTGTACCACATCCACCGCTTCTCCCTTATCCACAAGGCTCATTATCCTATCAAAGAAAGCTATCAGACTGGTTTGACGTGATTTGTTCTTTGCAAATCCATGGTGGCTGTTCCCTGTCAGCTTACCACCTTCCAAGTGTTTGCAGATGATTTCCTTAATTACTTGTTACATTATCTTTCCTGGCACAGAAGTTAAACTGACCAGTTAGTGGTTTCCTGCGTTGTTCTTATTCCCCTTTTTATAGATGGGCACTATATTTGCCTTTTTCCAGTCTTCTGGAATCTCTCCTGTCTCCCATGGTTTTCCAAAGATGACAGCTAATGGCTCAGATACCTCCTCCATCAGCTCCTTGAGTATTCTAGGATTTGTTTCATCAGGCCCTGGTGACTTGCAGACATCTAACTTTCCTAAGTGATTTTTAACTTGTTCTTTTTTTTCTTTTATCTTTTAACCCTACCTCTTTCCCACTAGCATTCACTACGTTAGTCATTCCTTCTTCAGACTTCTCAGTGAAGACTGAAACAAAGAAGTCATTAAGCATCTCTGCCATTTCCAAGTTTCCCGTTACTTTTGACTAACCCTTGTCCAGGGTGCTGTCGGTTCCTATACTATTGTGGCCAGTCTCCAGCCACCAGGCCTGGATCTCACCCAGGTCTAGGTTCAGTGCATACTCAGAGCTGTCCAAAGTGCTGTTGGTCTCCCAGGCAATATCTAGACCTGTCTGGGTCAAGCTCTTAAGGGAAACTGACTGGCCCTAGTCCAGCAGCTTCTTTTATATCAGTTTGCTGGGTCCAGATTGGCTGCCATAGAGACAGCCACTCTGTCCTGCTGAGAGGACCTCTCTTATGCTGCTCTCACTGGGATGGGGTGTGGCAAGGCCTCTGGCCTCCTGTAAGGGGCATCAGAGCTTAGATCACCCCATCATACCCTCCCAGGGATGCACCCACCACCGTGAGTAGTCCAGCACCTAGAAATGCCATTGATTCTGGAGGGTATGCAGGTGGTGCAGGACATTGTGTCCCTCCAGGTGGCAGTGCCCAAGTCTAGGAGTAAGCCTACCCTCTGACCACCCTCTTGGTCCCCATTAGTGCAGCTTTGCGTGCTTCCTCATGGAGCGTCCTGCCAGCAATCACCTGCTCAGAGCCACCACACAATTGATATAGGGCTGTTGGCAAACTGCAGCCCTCGGAGCCATTGTCCAGATTCTGGACATTGCTTTGTGGGCCCAAAGCATCAACCACTAGCGAGGGGGTGCAGATCTGTTGAGGTGTGCATAACCCCATTACTGGGAATATGATACTTGCTCCTTGTCTGTTTGGCACCACTCCTCTGAAAGTCTCTGTTGTCGCTCTCAGCACTGGTCCCTAATCTACCAACTTAGGTCACTGCTTCAGAGTCACCACTCACAGCTGAGGCATTGGTTGGGCTCCTACTCAGCTCCCAAGCACGAGTCAAGAAGCATTTGGTATCAGTCACTGGGGCATTGTCACAGGTCTTCTGAATACTGATACCAGTCACCACGATCTGGATGCGATGGGTCATTGCCCATGTACAGATTTCCATTCAGAGCACAATGGATGTCCCAAGTGGGACTGGGACTTTGGTCACTCTTGAAGCAGTCCTGAGCCATGGAATGTGGCCTTCCCTCTCAGGTCTCAACTTGGAGTCTGACCAGTAACCCCAACAGGCACGTAAGAACTGATTTTTCTCTGGCACCAATCGTCCTGGTGGCATCAGCAGGATTCTTTCAGCCCCAGGGCCAAAGGAGGCCATTGCTTTCCTTTAACCTGTGGGACTTTTACAGCCATCCTAATAGTAAGAGGCGGTGTTTGTAGTCTCTGATAGACCTTTGTTCATGGTCTCCCATCCGCAGAAGACGGAAACCACACTGCAAGGGACCCCCCGCACCCCACTGCTTGAAATGATGGACAAATGCCCCAGCAAGCAGATTGCTGAAGGCATGATTCCAGCCATATAGGCATCCATTCCCGTCCTCTCCTGATGAGACTATTGTAGGTCTTCTACCCACAGTCCTCCAGGATGGTGCAGAAACTCATCAGGAACTGCTGAGTAGGGCAGCGTCAAACTTGAAGATAGTGGCTGAGGAAATGGAGGATCCCTCAGACGCTCTCCTCAATGTCCTTACCTCGCCAGCCACAGTTAGAATTACACTCCTAGTGCTTGAAAATCTCTCAGGCCCTTTATCAAACCCTTTATCACTGCCCCAACCTCTAAGTGTGAGTGGAGTGAAAATACTATGTGCCCACAGGTGGGTATGAATATTGTACACCCAACCTGTCCTGAGCTTAGTAGTTTCTGCTGTCAATGAGTGGGAAAGGCAAGGCAAAATGGTGGCTACTCCCAAACCTAGAAAAAAAGATATTTTTGGGTGAAAGGTTTCTTCATCTTCAAGCTTACAGTTAGGGCCCTCTTGGGATGGTGAGATTTCAACATTTGGCAGTCTATGGCCAAGTATGCTGATATCCTCCTGCAAGACCCCAGAAAATAATTCTAGGCTCTACTAGAAGAAGGACATGGAGAGAGTGGTACTGCAAGTGGTTTCTGATGGAGCTGATTCTGCGACGCAGACCACGGTCATATCTGTGTGAGGGGTGATATGACTACCATCCTCAGGCTTGTCAACTGAGGTTCAACAGTTGATCCCCTTCAATGGTCAGGCTGTATTTGCAGAGAAAGCAGGTAAGTTGTATGGCCTCAAGGACTCTCACAGTATGCTACAGACATTGGATTTGTGCATCCTGGGGTAGCAAAGGAATTGGTTAAGCTGCAGCCCTCCCATCAACAGCACAGTCAGCACAGACATAAACCCTTCTCTAAAAGGGTCCAGGTCTACAGACACCATCAGGTGTTGACACAGGCCAGTTCTGCCCACCACGACAGCAGTTGAAACTGGTATTTTGAGGGAGCGCCCCAGGGCAAAATCCCTGCCCCTGTCCTGGATTCTGCCCCTCTCCTTTTCTCAAACTGGCTTTCTTTTTCCCTCTTAGCCTGGGTGTCTACAAATTTGGACTGCTTGCTCCTCAGTACTGTGGTGCAGGCCTATATCCATCAATTTGTTTCTACTCCTCTACGCTGCCGTCCCACCATTTCTTTTTAAGGACACTTCTCAGGGGAGTCTACTGCAGCAGGGGCTGCAGAGCCTGCTGCAGGTGGTCGGGAAGGAAGTCCCCTTAGATCTCCAGGCAAAGTGCTCAACTCCTGTGATTTTCTAATCAAGGGCAGTTTGAGACCTATCTGGACCCACAAGACCCAAGAAGTATCTTGGGAAGTGGATGCTCTGCATGGTCTCCCTGGCCTCCATCATCCCCTCCCTGGATCCAGGAGACTGGCATGCTGCCCTGAGCTTGAAGGATATATTTTCACATAGCAGTCTTTCAAGCACACACATGCTTCCTCCACTTCTCAGTGGGATCAGTGCACGGCGAGTTTGTGATGCCACTATTTGGCTTGGAAACGGTGCCAAGAGGTTTCTGAAATGTCTGGCAGTGGTAGCGTCCTGTCTCAGGCATCAGGGTATCCTCACTTATCTGTAACTTGATGACTGGTTAATCAAGGATCACTTCAAGTCTCAGGTCAAGAGCACTGTTGTGATGCTGCTGTCCATGTGCAGGAAGGTAGGCCTATTCATAAACAAAGAAAAATCAACAGTAGTCACTGTACAAAGGATGGAGTTTATCAGGCCAGCTGTCAAATCCACCAGGGTAAGGGTGTTTGTATTGTGTTGACTAAGGTTCTGGACAATTGTTTGAGTCTGCATTCCCTCTTGCGATGACCTGGATCTTTCTGTGATTGCTGAGACATGTACATTGTCCTGTCGTACAATGCTCCGAATGCAACCTCTTCAGCAATGGCTGGCTATGTTCTGCACCCTAGTTTGCCAGTGTACTTACCATAATAGATTGATGGACTGGCCCCTGGGTGGTCCTAGACAAAGTTTTGTTTGTGAGCCTATGCTCATCAGTTTCAGTAGTATTGCATGTCTCAGCACTTGACTGGGAGCACAACTCAACAAGACGCAGCTGCAAGGTGACTGATGCTACATATAAACATCGGTGCTCAGGATAGTTCACCTGGTGTGGGTACTATTCCTCCCACAGATGTCCACTCTTGTTGTTTCAGTGTTGACAGACAACATAGCTTTGATATTTTGCAGCGGCAGGGATTCCAAACCTATGGGTCAGGACCCAAACATGGGTCTCCATTAGATTTTCTAAGGGTTGCCAGCTGGGCAGCTCCGAGCTGCATGTAGCTCTTTAAGGGATCCATTTGTGGCTCCCGCTGCTGCTGCTCTCACTTCTCTGGCCACCAGCCTCTGCTCTACCGTGCTGAAGTGGAACTCAATTTAATTGGTTTAATTGCCAAAAGGAGGGATCCAGCTGTTAAACTTATTAAATTGAGTCCTGTTTCAGTGCATCAAGGCAGGGAACTACCCACACTGCAGGTGGGAGAAGAGAGTAGAAGGGCTTCAGGGGGCTGCGTGGAGGAGGTGGCAGTGGCCTGGAGAAGGAGCCACAGCAGTGTGAGGAGCTCATGTGGGGTAGGTGGGTTGGGTGGTTTGGGGCTGTGAAGAGTTTAAAATCTGGAGAGGTGGGGGGTGCATTTTTTCCCAGTGGAGAACCTCCCCCCACCATTTTGAATTACCTTGAGTCACAAAGTCTTCCTAAATTGTCAAAATGGGTCCCTGTCTTGAAAAGGTTGGGAATCACTGTGCAACAGGCAAGGAGAAGTGTGCTCATTTGCCCTCTTTCAAGATGCACTATGTCTACTATTATGTGATCTACCTCAAGGCTTTTCATCGCCCTGATTTCAGAAACACGCTAGTGAATTGATTCAGTAAGTCCTTCTTTTCTCACCATGGGTGGTCACTTCATTCAGGATTGGTTCACTTCCAGAAGTGGGAAACTCCCCAAGTGGACCTGCTAACCATGAGGCAGAAATGGAAATGTCATCAGATTTGCTCCCTGGAGGGTGACAGTGAGGGTGTTCTTGCAGATGCCATTATCTTATCCTGATGGGAAGACCCAACATACGCTTTCTTGTCCATCCCACTCGTCAGCAGAGTCCTATCAAAAATCAAGTGAGAGAAGGCCCTTGTCATCTTGATTGCCCTGGCATGGCCATGCCAGCACTCATTCAGCGTACTTCTGGATCTAGCGCTAGCCCCTCAGTGGGTGTTGCCGAACTACCCAGATCTATCATAGGACCACGGTTGCCTTCTGCACCCCAGCCTCTCCTCCCTCCACCTCACAGCATGGATGCTGAACGGTTGAACCCAGAGGAGCAACCTTGCTCCAGGGAGGTGTTGTAATAGTTGTTGTTGGATAGTAGGAAGCCTTTGACCAACAATAGCTTATGAAATGAACAAGATTTTCCCTCTTGGCATATGAGTATAACATCGCCCCAACATTTGTGTTACACCTCTGAACTCTTGCTTGTCCTGAATAATCAGGGTTTGGCCTTTTCTTTGATCAAGTTGCATTCCTTGTAGCAGTGACATTGACTGGACCAATGTCAGAGTAAAGCTCTGGCATTGGAGCTTCCACTGACAAGATTCTGCAAAGACAAGGTTCAGCTGCAACCCCATCTGGCCTTTTTGCTGAAGGTGGTGTTGTCTTTCCATGTTAGCCATGACATTTTCTTCTTGGTTTTTTACCCCAAACCACATGCCAATAGTGAGAAGAAGGCTGCACGCTCTGGATGTCAGACGTGCCCTAGAATTTTACCTAGAGCACACCAAGCCATTCCAAAAACAGACGCAGCTCTTCATTTGTGACTTTGGACAATATAAAAAGCCTCCCAGTCTCCTCACAAAGAATTTCCAACTGGCTCACCACCTGTGTGAGAACTCATTACGAGCTGGCACATGTCCCACCACCGCCATTTATGAAGGCGCACTCAACAAGAGCTCACACATTCTCGATGGCATTCGTGACTCATATGCAGCTTCAGGAGCTGTGACATGGTCTTCAGTGCACACATTCGTGACTTACCACACCATTGCTCAGCAAGTCAGGGACAATGTTGTGTTCAACAGAGCAGTGGTAAAGGCAACACATCCATCACCTCCTACCCATCTCCATTGCTACTGCTTGGGAGTCACCCAACAGGGAATGGACATGAGCAAGCACTCAAAGATGATAATACAGTTACCTGTTCCATAACTGGCATTGTTTGAGATGGGTTGCTCATGTTCTTTCCTCCTTGCCCGCTGTTGGAATTTCCAGCAAGAAAGAATTGAGGGTTAGGAGACCACTGGCTGCCCCTTTGTACAATCCCATATGGGCACTGGTCTAGGAAGTGTCGGAGTCACTCATTTCCTGATACCACTGAGAGAAAACTGGCATTGGTGCATGTGGTGAGCACACACACTTAACATGGGATGGTCATGAGCAAAACATTTCAAACAACACAGTTATGGAAGACAGTTGTGGGAGCAGAAAATTCAGAGCACAAGAATCCAGTGTCTGGGGAAAAACAGAGAGACCAAGGAAGTGAGTAGAAGTATTGATCCAAAGCTTGCGGTTAAACAAACAAAAGTTTGGTAAACTAGTGAAAGGTTGCACAACTAGACTGATTAAGCATGGAGACTGAAGTGGCCAAGGCTGAGGGGCTATGTCTACACAACAGAGGTCTTTCGAAAGAAGCCCTTCTGGAAGATCTCTTCCAAAAGAACTTCTTTTGAAAGAGTGCATCCACACACAAAAAAGCAGATCAAAAGAGTGATCTGCTCTTTCGAAATAGAGCATCCACACAGTCCCCACTCTTTTCAAAAGAATGGGCCAGGAATTGAAAAGTCAGGCCCCATGAAGACTGCTCTTTTGGAAGAAAAAAAGGCCTGTGGAGCATCTACACGCGTTTTCTTTCGAAAGAAGGTTTGAAAAGGGTGCACTCTTCCTGAAACGGGAAAGGAAGAGTGATTTCGAAAGGAGAGCTGCATTCTTTTGATTTACTTTTGAAAGAACACTTTTTGTGTATAGATGTACTGTAGGATCTTTTGAAAGAGCTTGCTGGTGTAGACACATCCAGGGAGGGCAGAGGTGGGAAAAGTACCCAAAAAGTTACATGAGTGAATGTGCAGCTGCCCAGGTCTGGTGGTGGGGGATGTAGTTAAATACAGGTTACCAGTGTACCTCTGGAAAACTACTTGAGTAAAAGTGCATATGCGGGCTGACATCACATCTAGATTGTGCTTAAGTAGCCAGAAGTGAAAGCAGCTGCACTTCTACTCAAGTAACTTTTTGGGTACTTTTCTCATCTCTGAGGGAGAACAATTTGCAGAAGGTGAGGAAGAAGGATGAGGACCATGGGAGGTAACTGCAAGCAATAAGCACCGGGTAAAGAACCAGAGGATGTCCACGTTGAAGGGGAAAAAAAGAGTAAAAAGTAAAAGGCCATTGCCACCATCTTCACTAGTAAAGCACAGAGAGAATGCACTTGAGGGGAAGTGGTAACATGCATGAATGGAGGAGGAGGAGGAAGAGTCAGATTCCAGGGAGGGCCAGGAGGTGGAAGTAGTTGGAAAATTCCTCCAACAGTGAAGTTAAAATTGGGGCAATATTTGTAGAGGGATTAAAAAACAAACAAAAACTCCAAATGGCAGACAGCAGGGGAGGTTATGGGAATGGATGAAGAGGAAAAGTGTAGGTCGGAGCAAGAAGGAGTTAGAGTGGTCAGCTCTCCAGGATTGTCCTGGAGTCTACAGGAATTAAAGTTTAATCTTTAAGATTGTCATGTGATTGACCTCCAGAAATTGGCTCAGCCAGAACAGGAGACCCAAGAAGAAGGAGGTATGTCTTGTAAATGTGTATCTAAATTGAGTGATCCATGCAACTCAGGTCAAGGAAAGATACCTTAAATGTCTGGTCTGTAGAGGATGTTATGGGAGATGCAGGGATTTTAAAAATAATCTCATCCTGCAAATGCAACCTGCTTCAAAAATCATTTATCTGTGCAGCTAGGAGGAGCCACTGTCATTGCAGCAATCTAGCTTTAATACTGAAGGAGAAAAAACTCAGGCCTGCTTAGGCAAGAAAGAGTTAATGCTTGTCAAGCATTATTCTTGCACAAATTAAGTCCAGAGCACAGCAGTAGGCTCACCAGTGGGAACAGATGCTAGGCGGTGATGCAACCTGTAGTATTTACTTAGGCCTCTGTAGTGACCTCAGTGGATTGCAAACAAAGGATACTCTTCTGTGGAGGTAGGTAGACATACTGGTACCTTCTGTGTTCACTTGTTTTTCTTTTGTTGATAGCACATTCTTTGTAACCATGCTGTGTGGGGTGACAAAAAGTGTTTGCATTGATCAGAAAGCACGGGTCAACTAAATGAGATTTTATTTCTCTGTCTCTTACTTTTTTGCAACAATTTAACCAGGAACGTTTAGAAGCCATGATGCGTCGCTCGCTAGAACGTAGTCAGCAGCTGGAACAGAAACAGAAGCGATGGTCCTGGGGAGGAGCACTGGCTGCAGGCTCAGGAGGCAGAGATGGTGAGTGAAACACACTGACTGCATTGCAGATCCTGAAGTGCAAAATGCATGAGATTAAAGATGGAAAGAAGGTACCTGTGTATAGTGACTGCGATGTTAAGAGGGGTTGTTGATAATGTAGAATGAATAAATGCTTCGTAATTGCTTAACAAGTTTCCTGTCTATGGTATCTCCAGGGAAGAACGGTCACTCCTAAGTTTGTGAAAGCAGATCATTTTAATAGAGTAATCAGGAACTGTTCTGGGAATCACAAAAAATGATAAAATGAAAATTTAATACCCCTCCCCCCAGCACATTTAGCTTGCTACGTATTCACAAAGGGACTGAAAATGTTGTCCGAGCCTTTGTAGAAAATAATCTTTTTTTGTCGCTGGCACTTTTGAAAGCTCACGGGATTTCCAGATGATCATGGAGCATTCGCAGTTTAAAAAGGATTTTTCCACATACTTTTTTTGTTGTTGTTGTTGTTGTTCTTGTTCTTTTTGATTTGGTTGCATAATTATTTCATAATCAACCATGAATAAAGGTATGCATCTCTCTTTTCTTTATTTCATGAAAATCAGCTGGGTTTCCAAATGGACAGGTTTATTTAAAAAAAAAAAAAAAAAACCAACAAAAACCCTCTATATTAGAAGATGAAATATGACTGCTGTTCTCATCTAAACGAACTGTAAATATATTTTAATTGTCCATGTTATAGCAAACAAAATTAATTTTATTTCACAAAACAATGTTCAAGGTTTGCCATTAAAGAAAAACTGGGAAAGAAATATGCCTGCAACATAATAAAAGCATCTCTTATGCTTCTAAGAAGCAGCCTCTTTATTTTTCTAGTACAGCCTATAACGTGATTTTTTTAACCTATTTGGTAATTTCTTTCACCTCTCTTTGCTCTGATTTTTCTGCTGTATAGGTGAATCAGAAAATACCCCACCCCCTCTCCTAGGTTTAGCTGCCAACACCCTTCCTCCAGACCCTGTGACCTCTACTGCTGCTGCTGATTCCTACAATGGTATTTCAGAGAATCACAGTACCATAGTGTCTCGTTTATAACTGTTATAATCACTTTAAACCATTCACTGATCTTGTCCTTCCCAACCACTGTTTTTGTTATTATTTCAGTCTGGTACTACTAACATTAAATATACGGAATAAATGTCTTGTTTCTTTTGATTTTGTCATAGTGAAGCAGTGCATGCTTTGCATTTCAGCACGGTGGAGACATTTCATAATTTTCTCACTAACTGTGGACTTGAATAACTCCAATAGCCACCCCTTTCTCACATTTGTGGTCACAGATGTACGTTTTCATAGTTTTTTGTGTGTATGTAATTTCAGTAGCTTGTTAAAGAGAGACTTAAAGGGGTAGAGGCTCTATTTTAAAAACGTTTCAATTATACAGAAAGAGTAAGTATGGCGATAGTATGTCACTGTCGTGTCCCTATTCCTTCCAGCCCCACCGTCTACATCCAAATATGTTAACAATTAGTAAGCAGTGTTGAGTATGCTGAAGTGTTTTGGACATTGTAATGATTACAAATGCTGACTCTGAAGTTGTCCTTGACAACTCTGTTGCATTTTCTTTTATATATTAGAGGACTGTGAAATAGATGGTGTGTGTCTAGACCACGGATGAATCATACATACTGAGCTGATATTTGGGCCAAAATCAAGTTAGTGTTTTTAGAATTCTCCACACAAGGTGATAAAGGCATAAATGGTGCTGTCATATGTCCTATACATTAGTGTTGAATATCTGGAGTTCTGCATTTGAACAGTATTTTTGAGATGTAGCCCCTCCGGACTGAAGTTGAGAGAGGTCAGGGAATAGGTAAAATTTGTTACGTTTGTGCTGCCTGTGTACTTTCTTCTTATACAAGTATCGCATTTCTTTCCTTGGCAAAATTTCATTCATTCGAATTCCATGTGAAGTCACTTGCTCCTGGCATTGATTACGTTGGTTATCGTGAGATTGAAATGTTAAAATGGCAAGTAGAAAAATTGTATCTCAAGCTGTATCTTATAAAATGCTGGTATCTACAGCAATTGGAATCGGATTATTTGTCCTACGTTATTCATTTGCCCCCGATGAATGACAAGCAACATGAGTTTAAAAATTAAAGGTTAATTTTGGGTGCATTCAAAGCTATAGTATGAATATAAATATCTTTAATGCATCTCTCTGCAGCATGTGACAAACTTTCAGCTTCTACAATGAATCTGCCAAAGCAAATGGAGTCACCAATCAGTAAGCGTCTCTCCTCCTCCACAGCGGCAATAACACATTCCCCTGACAGAGGCAAGTGAATATGCTGCTCACCCCTTATCAGCATAACCTCTCCTGTGTTTAAAACGCACCTTCTTGTCTATATAGATCTGCTTTTAACTCTTGAGTACATTACGAAAATCAATTCAAACATTATTGCAGGGGGTGAATTAAATATATTATTAAGATATCTTAAATACGTGAAATAGCTGTGCAGCCATCCCAGGATAATGCTACAATGTTGGGGACCCCAGGCTGCATGGGACAGATATAAGTCTGTGCCATGGAGGACAAACAGCACCCTAATCTAACCATTTTTGCTGGATGGTTATCTGCATTTCTGTGCCTGAAAATGGGCGAGGTCTGGCAGGGCACTGACAACACTGGATGAAACAAAGGAAGGATGCAAATTAGGTTTTTTGAGACACCCTAGTTCACACTTTAATGCATTATGTTTCTGGGTCCTCAGTGAACATGAGGTTTATTTAAAAAGAAAAAAAAAACCCAGCAAGTATTTTATTTCTTACTGCTTGTATCTCATTTTGTGATGCACTAAGAAACAAAGCTGAGCACAAAATGTAATTGCAGTAATCCCCCAGAAATGGCTGGCTTGTGATGCTTTAGCTATACTAAGAATCTATATTAAAAATGGGCACAGGTAATAGGAATTTGTGTATAAATGTATGCCATCATACCTCATTTATAAGGAGGAAAGGCAGAAGGCTATAAATAAGGTTTATACAACAGTGAGGCTGTGCGTTTTAAATAACTCCCAGTGTATTCAGCACATAAACCAGGAACTGCTCTGTCACTGGGGGAAAAAAGCAAACCTTTTTTTGCTGAGTCATGAAAGCGACCATTTTGCAGAAGATGCTTCTATATAAGAACAAGTTTAATCTATTGTATTTATTACATAGGTTGGAAGATAACTTAGGTGGCTTAAAATGATGAAGAAACCCAAAATCTCCTTCAGAGTAGCATTAAGTTTTTTAACAGCATTTTATAATCATAAACTCCAGGTTTTTTCCTGTTCATTTCATTTGATCATTTCACTGGGTTTTTTGTTTACATACTTTTTTTGTTTAGTTTTTCTTTTAAAATTTGTTTTATTTGCTCCCATCCTTCAGCTCACCGCATGCACCTTAGTCCAATGGAAAACTTTATTGTTTCTCGACTGCTGACTCCCACACAGTCTTCTTTAGCCAGAAGCAGAAGTACATTAATGCTTTCTGAGCAATGCAATGATTCAGGTAAAAATGAAAACTGTGGTTTTTGGAAATGTTAAGGTATATGTTTACACAGATTTTTCAAGTGCCGCTTCAGAGAGTCTATCTGTTACTTTTTAATATGATTTTGCTCTACATTTTGGGTAGTAACGTTTCAAAATATGGAAATATTTACATGTCTACTATTTTGTCTTTTTCTGTTCTTCCTTTTATTGTAAAAAATAAATTGCCAACAAGATCTTGAATTAACTAACTAAATAAAATCAACAGGAAGTTCCAAACGAGGGTGGAATAATTGTGAGGACCTACTGTAAAAAGTGACCCCATATGAGAGCTAAAAATAGCACATTAGTGTAGTGTTTATCTTCTGCACCCAAATAATATCCAAAATACAAATAGCATTTTAAACATGTAACTTCATCCATAATTATTTTACTGGGGCTTCAGTTATTTACTATAGAATCACCTTTGTCTTTTTTGAAGGAACAGATGATAAAAGGATAAAGTTCTTGGATATACTGGGGCTATATCTACACTACTTCGGAAGATCAACCTGCTCAGGGTAGATCTTATGGGGCACCATTATGGTATGTGCAAAACAGCACTTTCTGGGGTCAACGTCAATCCGTAACTCCTTGCGAGCCATGAGGACTAAGGAAGGTTGATGGGAGCAGAACTCTCATCAACCTTCCTTGAAGACAGCCACAGAAGTCCATAGATGAAAAGTCGATTTTAGCTATGCAATTGACACAGCTAAAATTGCATCAGATGTCGACTGCTACGTCTAGTGTAGACATAAGCTTAGGGGAGAAGAACAGCATGGAAGATGTCAGCTGTTCTACTGATGAATATACCTCGCTATATATAGGTGTATAAAATAAAAATTGAGAGTAGTGGTTGTTATTCCTCCTTTTCTATATATTATAATTGAAAGCCCTGGCATCACAAAACTAAATTTGGCAGTAGTCTACTGACTTTATGCACATGAATAATTCCATTGACTTCAGTGGGACTATTCAAATGTTTGCAGTGTCAGGACCAAGAGAAGGAAAGTTTTTTGTGCCCCCCTCACTTTTTTTTTAATTGACCTACTGCAAAGGAAAATACTTTTCAGGACACAACTGTGATATGTCATCTGTTGTCCCCATACTGTATGACTTAAATGTACTTGTGTTCTGTATGTTAGCTCTTAACGGAAGTATATTACAAAAAAAGAGATGTTTTCTTTTTCCCCTCCACTTTTTCTTTATGATATATAAAGACAGACTCATTAAATGATCCTCAGTTTTTTCTTCTAAATGAAAAATCTATTATTTTGGAAGTTACGATGTACGGTACTTTAGCCATATGACAATTCCTGATTTACTGGTCACAAAACCACGATCTAAAGTAATGCCAACTCAGAATGTCACTGTACTCTGCTCTGAATTAAAGGTGAGCTGCTAAGATAAAGTGAAAGTATGTTGCTTTTAATTCACAGTCTCACAGAAATTTAGGACTGGAAGGACCCAAGTAGGTCATCTAGTGCAGTCCCCTACCCTGACATAAGACTAAATCTTTTATGGGTTCTTCAAGATTTATATAGAAGATGACAAACCTAAGGCAAAATTGCTTTTGCTTTTGCTTTTTCTCACATCCTTACAGTTAACACAGTACTATTTTCACATGTGTGACAGGCGCCCAGCATATTGTTCAAATTACAAGTTTGAAGGAAAAAAAGGAGAAAAAATGGGGAGTTCTGTGGTTGTGATGTCATGATGCACGTACCATTGAACTTTCACATTCAAGGTTGTCTAAGAATGCTGAGGCTGCATCTACACTGAGCCATAGTGCTGACAGCTTGATGCAAAGGAGGGCTCTTGAAAATGCAAATTGATTTTCATTTGCATATCCACATGACTGATTTGCATATTCATATGAGATGCCCTTCTGGCAGAGGCTGCTGCCAGCAGAAAACAAGCAGTGTAGATAGACGTGGTTCTGCCAGCGAACAACCCCTTTGTCAGCAGCCCTTTATCCCTGATTTTTTCCAGGCATAAGGGGCTGCCAACAAAAGGGGCTTTTTCTAGCAGAACCACATCTACACTTCTTGTTTTCTGCCAGCAGCAGCCTCTGCCAGCAGGGTGATCTCGCACAAATATGAAGATTAATTGTGAATATGCAAATGAGCAGCCCTTTGCATTTCCGAGAGCACTCCTTTGCAGCAAGCTGCTGGCACTATGGCTCAGTGTAGATTCAGCCTAACTGCATTTAGTGTATGCATGGTAACTGTGACCCAGATCAGGGTTTTTTTAGGACTCATGGGCACGTCTTTTAAAAACACTAGTTTGGTCTAAGCTATTAAGGTCTTATCTGTGGTTGACACACTACAGCTTCACAAATGCTTCACTGCTGTAATGCTTCGATATAGATGCTCGTTATTGCGATGGGAGGGGATTCCCATTGTTGTAGCTAACCAACCTCCCTGAGAGTCAGGAGTCAAGTTGACAGAAGAATTCTTCTGTCATCCTGGTACCTAGAGACTTAGCACTGTCCACGCTGTGGTTCTCCTATTAGTCTTTTTATGAGTATTCAATAAAAGACTCTTCAGAAGGGGGCGGGGGGAAATCTGTCCTCACAAATTTATTCGGAATTCATATGGATAAAAGAGAGGGACTTTAGTCCTCGTGTATTTTGTGAGCTTTTTTAAAGTGCAGTTAGTTTTTTGTTAATGCTTTTTAGTGAAAACATTTTTGGTAAATGAGACAACTCTGTGCATATGTAAAAGGCAGAAATTTAATGTGATTTAAACACCCATTTAAACAAACCTTTAAAAATCTCGTTTGCCATGCATAATGTTACAACATAAAGTTGTGCTGTTTTCTCCTCTCCCTTACTTCCTCTGTCTGTTCCCCTTTGCTCTTGCTATTGTACTATAACTCTTTAGTATTCCATATCTGTCCTCGTGTAGCACCAGCTAGTCCTCTTAAATCTCCCTACAAGCCTTCCCCCACTCGAAGTGCAGAAAGGAAGAAGGCAGCATCAGCTTCCACATCTGTTGCCATGAAAGGGGCAACTGCAGCTGAAGTCCCCCAGGTGGGTTTAGAACATGTTTTAATTGCATTCTTGGACAAAGTTAATTGCTTTTAGTTGCTCTGTTTCACTAATGTATGATGCACCTTTTTAAGAATAGGAAAAAAATATACATTTGTTGGTTCTATTCACCTGCCAGTCATCAGGTTTTTAATATCTTCCCAGAAAGTAATGTTCCCTCTATCAACCAGCGTTAGTTGGAATGATACTTCTGTATCCAGGGAAGCTACATTTCTGGCAATGAACCATGTTTTCTGGACATGCTGTGTCTTGTGAAACCAGAACTTCTGGGAATGGGTAAACACAGCTGAATTGCAAATGGAATACCTCCACCTTTGAGAGTGTTTGATTACTAGTGAATTGGCACATTTTTCTCATGCTCTAGTAGCTTACCTAATATATTGGCAGTATCTCTAATTTATACTTGTCAAGTTTCACTTATTTCTGTATATATCATAAGAGAAATGCATTCAACATTTTCACTGTTGACAACTGCACATTTTCTGTAGTGGCGTGGAATCATAGCTTAGCCTCAGTGTGCCTAGTCACTGCATAGCAGCTGAGAACAAAAAGTCAACTTGACTACCAAATTCCATGACCCTGCCATATCTTATGTAATAATTGATGTTGCCTGACTTGAGTGTTAGGGGACTGGACTTGACCTCTCTAGGCCCAGAACATGTCTTTGTCTTAATTATCTATCTGTATCATTGAAACATTGTTTTTAATTGCAAGCTAAACAAAGCCACCTGAATTTCTTTTTCTAGACTGAAAAAATAAAGAGGGAAAAGCGACCCACAACACCTGTTTCATCATCTGGCCTGGGATCCCCTCTGAGAAGGTCTGACTCTCCTGCAAGCGTGTCTAAAAAAGCTGCATCACCCTCTGCATCAAAGTATGAATATTTTCTCACTGCTTCAGTATTCTTTGAGAATGTCTTGATTCCATTAACTGTTCAGGGGCTTCTTGAGAAATTTTGTTAAAATCCAGATTATTTTGAGTTCTCATTTTTATATTAGTGTGTTAATGACCCCATGCTAACATTTTTTCTTCATCTTCCTTAGTCTTACTTAGGAACTGATAGGAATTACCTTGTCACGTGGTGGCTCATATTATATCTGGTTGGTAGCCTGGGTTTAGTTACATAGCACAGAAATGGTTATATGAGAGAGGAAGAGCATAAAAGCCATCCTTCTCTATCTGAGGCTATGTCTAGACTAGAGGGTTTTGTTGACAAAATGGCAATTTTGTCAACAAAACTGGTGGAGTGTCCAGATTCCCAAGTGTATTGTGTCGACAGTAGGTTGACAGAACATAGCACTTTTGTCAACAGCCGTACCCCAATCACCATGAGGAAGATCACCTCTGTTGACAGAGATCTTTTAACAAAATGCAGGTCTGGACGTTCTCGGAGGCCTTCTGTTGACAGAAAGCATTGCTGGGACACTGCACAGCCCTATCTGCTGTGGTTCCAGGTGGCCATTTCGCTGATAGAGCGGCCAGGCAGTGTGGTTGCTCTGTTGACAGAGTGGATTGCTCTTTCAATCTGCTTCTGCTGTCTGAATATGATCTGTTGACAGAAGTTTTGTCACAAGATATCTTCCGACAAAGACTTCTACTGACAAATCGCTCTAATCTAGACCTAGCCTAAGAAAAAAGAAATTGGCAAGAGTACAAATACTAAATATTAGTCTATTCCCTTTTGAACCCATTTAAAGTTGCAGTCTCTGACTGACGATGGTAATCTAGTCCTCATACAAATTTAGCACCGTTCTTGTAACAAATTTATCCTTAACCTCCTTACAGTTTCATCCTTTTCCTTTTTCTTTCTTGCTTTCTTTAGTTCAGTATAATACTTCATTTGAGCTAATTACTGTGTTATCCATCTTCTCTGTGTCCCTTGAAATATTCATGCCTCAGTCTTACCCTTCTATGATACAGCCTCCTCTTTTCTAACTAGCACAAAGGAGTTGTTTTTAACCTTGCCAAATGATGATACCACCTGAGTCCAGATTGACACACATGCATCTTTAACAACCGTTAAAAAAATAAATAAATAAATCCAACCTTTCCTTTTTTTCCAACTTTCTGTGTGTGGCCTCTGAAGAGGAGAGAATTTTGTGCATTTAAATTCAGTGTCAGTCAGTTAGTGTAGGGTTTTCATGGAGACCATTTCTAAAAGCAGTCTAGCTCTTGACACTGTGTTTGTTTCTGCTACGAGCTAGGGGTGGAATTCCACCTGTTCATGTACACACTTTTGTTCTCTCTCTCCTGGAGCTAAGATGAGTATGAACAGCAGTGTAACCAGGGTAGCACCAGTAGTGAGAGCAGAGACACAGATGAGCCATGCCGAGTACATATGCTCCCAAAACTCATATTCAGCATGGTTCAGCCCTGCCGTCACTATCGGCTGAACTTCTGAAATCCGGGATGCTCTGGTCCTGCAACATCTGGACCGGAGAGCCCCAGTGGCTGAGAGCCCTGGTGGCTGAGAATGGGAGCGAGCTGGGAGTCCGGCAATGGGGGCTGAGAGGCATTGGCAGCTGGCATCAGCTGGGGAGCGGGAGCTGCAGCCAAGGCTGGAAGCCAGTGGCAGCCAGTGTGCAGGGACCTCAGCCAGGACTGAGAAGGTGGCAGCAGGTGGGGAGCACTAACCTCCTCCGGTCCAGCAAAATCCGTGGCTCAGGACCACAAAGTTCCAGAGGGTGCTGAACCTGGAGGTGCAATGTGTATTGTTACTGATGCTACCCTGTGCCATAGCTGTATTGCTCTTTATAGTCCTGAGTTTATTCTATTATATATACATAAGCAGAGGAGTCACCGACCTTGTGGTATAGACGTAGCCTGTACTTATGTACATTCTACCTTCCAGAAGGGCCCCCACATTCAGCCACAAAACATTCTTCATTCATATTTCCATCCTGAGTTACAACCAAATGTCATATATCTACTATATATGTGAGAGAGTTTGTCTGTATGTCTGTCTGTGTGTTCAAAAACGCCTCCTAAATAGTAAGAGCTAGGATCACCGAAATGGTATACAGCTTCCTCTTGTGCCAACTTAAAGCATTGCAAGGGTTTGGTTGTTGCAGGGGGCAGGTGGGGAAGAAAGGGGTTGAAGCTTCTCCTCCCCTATATTTGTTGCTTGCTGTTCTCTTTCCTTGTTGTCTGGGAGCGAGGGAAAAGTGCACAGTTCGTTATATTGCTCACTCTGGCTGAGGGGGTGGGGGGCAGGAGGCAGGCAGGCTGTGCACTTGGCTCTCGTTCCTTGACAGAGACACGAAAGGGAACAGCAAGTGGTTGGGATGAAGAGGGGCTCAGGGCAGGGGGCTGGGTGTGCGAGGGGCTTAGGGTAGAGGTTCAGGGTGCAGAACTCAGGATTTGGAATGAGGGAGGGGCTCAGAGTAGGGGGTTGGTGTGTGAGGGAAGTGCAGGTTTCGAAAAACACAGTCATTTAAATAAAACACATACATTTTCCTTTTCCCAAAAAACAAACACACATACACACATATATATATTATTATGGAGTTACGATCCGAGCAGCACTAGGTAAATTTGGTGGTTCAATATAAAGTAAAGACTTGTATGTCCCAAATATTGGAGTTGCATGAATTTGGACCGAGACAAATTCCTGTAACATTGAAGAATGAAACAGCAGCCCTATAAAGGACACAATTTTTTAAGCATAATTTTGGAGAGCTCAGTGAAAACTTGTGTTGAGCCATGTGATGGCAATCAAAAATGCAAATAAAATATTAGTTGGTAGAAAGGAGATAAAATAATTCCAAAAGTTTTATTAAAATGATGACATTTCCTAAATGTTGGTGTTCAGTAACACAACAATCAACCTGCCTCAAAGATATAAAAGAAATAGGCGGGGTTCAGGAATGGGACAGCAGTGGCATGGAAACAATTCTGGATGAGTAGACAATGAAACTCTTTAGTTGAGAGAGAAAAATTTATGAATGGTTCACAGTGAAAGAATAATAGCACCTGATTTACCTTTTTTGGACTAGGGAACATTTAATGAAACTGAAAGGTAACAAACTTAAAACTGATAAAGGAAATGTATTATTTTTCAGTGCCCTTCACACATGAAACTAGACAACATAAAACTCAGGCCAAGAGATGTGATTTAAAAAAAAAAAAAAGAGAGACCCTGTGGTGCTGACAACAGCTGTGGGCCTGGGGACAAGATTGTGGGGGGCAGCTCCCAATCCCCAGAAGATGCGGGACCAAGGGAGGAACGGGGGGTTAGGTCAGTCAGCCCTGTGCCCCTCCACCCTCCCAGAGCCACATGTGGAGCAGCAACACAGTGCTCTGCAACATTTCAAAAGGGCCCAGAGCTCTGGCTGCTGCCACTGCTACTTCGGCAGCAGCTGGAACTCCAGGCCCCTTTGAAATGCTGGGCCCAGGGGCGATCAGCAGGCCTGGACACTTATGTGAATAAGAACATCCACTCTACATGTGGACAAAGACTGAGTGAAATGATAAAAAGGAGCTTATTCCAGCAGAAGGAGCAGGAAAGCTCCCGGAGGCATTCTGCACCAAGAAATTAAAAAATCAGCACACAATGTTTTAAAATTCTGCAAAATTGTGCCCATTTTATTTGTCAGAGTAGCACAGCGTAACCACGTTAGTTCTTCTTCGTGTGATTGCTTGTATCCGTTCCAAGTTGGGTGTGCGCGGGTGCATGTCCAGTTGCTGGAAGCGTTTTGCCCTAGCCAGTAGCCATAGGGTCGGTGCAGCCACCCCTGGAGAGGTACAGATATGGCGAACAATATATGCACTGCCCTACCCTTCCCCTGCTCAGTTCTTTCTCACCATGCTGCTGGTTGTTGGAGCTCTTGCTTGCTCTGTTCAAATCATTAGCTACTAGCCTATTGTAGTGTAAATAGTTCTTGAAGAAGTGTAAATAGTTTTAGTATTTGATAGTTAGTCTTAGTATTTTAACTAAGAATTGAGACGGGGCTTTCCATCCCCCTCGGCGCTGAGGAATGCCTGGTTCTCCAGGCTTTAAGACTTGTTCAAAATGCGGCAAACGTAAGCCCAAAAGCAACCCCCATTCAGCCTGTTTGATTTTCTTGGGGGAAGGGCACTTAACATGATCGCTGTCCAATTTGTAAGGCCTTTAAGCCCAGAACTTTGAAAGATAGGGCCCAATTCCTTAAAGTCCTCTTAATGGAGGTGGCTCTTAACCCTCAAGCGTCTCCAGCAGGAGCAGAGAGTGGCGCCTCCTCGTTTCAAAGTGCACAGGCGCTATCAACCACGGTGCTGCCTACGGACTCCCAGCACCGGGAGCAGGTGCAGGCACCATCGCCGCCTTGGCACCACAGGAGTCAATCGCCGGTGCCAAAGAAGAGGAGGAGGCATGAGACTCATCGCTCTCCGAAGTCAAAGCAGGGCAGCCTCAAGTTCAAGGCTCCAGCATCCACTGTGAAGGGCAGGAGGCATGTAAGTTGAAGCTGGTGTGGAGAGGGAGCCCACAGGCACCGGACTTGTCCTCAATTCTGGAGGCGTTTCTAGTGGCACGAGGACTTCTTCAGATGATGGTGCTGGGTCCTTCTCCATATATGGAGGACAGGCGCCACAGCACTGAAACAGAGCAATTGGGGCTCATGGACATGACGCCGGCATCGACACTATATCTAGTGCCGCGTTCTCCAGTGCTGACCCAGCAGACTGTGGGCCAGTTTCAGGTGCCCTATGCTCCAGCACCAGCACCGCCCTTGGTGCGCATAACTTTGGCACCAACTCCGACCGATGGCCCCACTGTGGTCATCTGCCTCTGAATCAGCATCAGAGTCAGACTCCTTCTACTCAACTCCAGACGTAGCGGAAGCTCAAGAAGGTTGCACTATAGTCGTCGTAGGCACCGTAGTCGTCACTCAGACAATACGGGCTGGCCACTGGCTTTGCAAGTGACTCAACAGTGGCCCTTCTGGACCCTGTGGGCATTTCACAAGACACAGGGCTAGACTGTGGGAGTGCCTTTAATGGTGCTGGGGGCCCCCACCGATACTGCACTCGGCACTGTCGGCATCACTGGGTGCCCCACCACCAGAACAAAGACAGGCAGTGGTGGTCATTGTGGAGCCGCCTGCCTCTACCTAGTCAGCATCGACCTCGTCATGTCATTGGTGCTGTCTCGGTGGGACTGGACCCCTTAGGTGCTGGCACCATCTGTAATTGTACCTCTGGTGCCAATGGGGCAGGCACCAGCCCAGGCACTGGCACCAACTCAAGTGCAGGGAGCAGTACCGGTGCCATTTGTGCCACCTGTTGTGGGGTTTGCTGGCCAGCTGGTGCCTGTGCCAGCTCCACCTCCGGTGTTCCCCAGTTTGCCCATAGTTTCCCTGGGGTGGGGGGGCCAAGTCCCTGAGCAGGTCACTACTGCCCTTCTTATCCAAATGGAGGTGCAAGTCTTATCATCGTCTTCCTCCTGGGATGAGGCGGTGGTGAGGTCATTGGCCTCACCTGTATTGGAGGATGGCAGGGCTTTTCAACAGCTCCTTAGGAGAGTGGCCCAAAACTTGGGGGTGCGAGCAGAGGAGGTCCGGGATGAAATGGATCCTGTCATGGACATGTTGTTTTCTGCAGGCCCCACCAGGGTGGCTCTGCCCATAATCAACACATCTTCCACTACAGCTAAAACGGTTTGGCAGACCCCTGCTTCCACCCTTCCTACAGCCCATAGGAATGAGAGAGACGGTACTTTGTCCCATCCCAGGGCAATTAACATTTGTTTACCCCAACCCCCCACCTGACTCCCTGGTAGTGGATGCTGCTAACCGCAGCGAGTGCTAAGGGTTCCAGGGTCTCTCCCTGAAAAAAAGAGAAGCTAAGCACTTGGGCCTCTATGGCTACGTCTACACGTGCAGCCAACATCGAAATAGTCTATTTCGATGAATAACGTCTACACGTCCTCCAGGGCCGGCAAAGTCGATGTTCAACTTCGACGTTGCTCAGCCCAACATCGAAATAGGCGCAGCAAGGGAACGTCTACACGTCAAAGTAGCACACATCGAAATAGGGATGCCAGGCACAGCTGCAGACAGGGTCACAGGGCGGACTCAACAGCCAGCCGCTCCCTTAAAGGGCCCCTCCCAGACACAGTTGCACTAAACAACACAAGATACACAGAGCTGACAACTGGTTGCAGACCCTGTGCCTGCAGCATAGATCCCCAGCTGCCGCAGAAGCAGCCAGAAGCCCTGGGCTAAGGGCTGCTGCCCACGGTGATCATAGAGCCCCGCAGGGGCTGGAGAGAGAGCATCTCTCAACCCCCCAGCTGATGGCCACCATGGAGGACCCAGCAATTTCGACGTTGCGGGATGCGGATCGTCTACACGGTCCCTACTTCGACGTTGAACGTCGAAGTAGGGCGCTATTCCGATCCCCTCATGAGGTTAGCGACTTCGACGTCTCGCCGCCTAACGTCGAAGTTGGTGCCGCTACTTCGAAGTAGCGTGCACGTGTAGACGCAGCTTATGGGAGGAAGGTCTATTCAGTGGGAGGGTTGCAATGAAGAATTGCTATCCAGTAGGGTCTGGTTAGCAGGTATGCCTATAATACAGTCAGTGCCCTTTCTAGGTTCTCTGAGATGGTGCCACCTGAAGCCAAGCAGGACTTCACAGTGGTGGTGGTGGGGAACGAAATGGTTTCAAGGGCAGCCCTGCAGGCAGCACTGGATGCTGCGGACACTGTCACAAGGGTTATGACTTCCGGAGTGGCAATGCACAGGGGGATTTGGTTGCAGGTTTCCAGCCTGCCTCATGAGGTCCAGCAGACAATCCAGGACCTCCCCTTTAATGGCCCTACCCTATCTTCAGATAAGACAGAAAAGACTGCATAGTCTGAAAGACTCTAGGGCCACCCTCCATTCCTTGAGCCTGCATACACCTGCCAACCAACACAGGCATTTTAACTCCCATCCTCAACGAAGATATTTTCCACAGCCACAAAGGGATGGTGGTAGAAGGCAGAACAGGATGGACAGGCACTGTTTAGGCCAGCAGCCTCAGGGCCACCAAAAGGACCCACAGGGCTCAAGCCTCAGGTTTGATGGCATGGTCGGGAGCGTCGGGCCAATCTCACCCACTCCAGCATCCCCACTTCTTTTGTTCTGCCTGTCTCACTTTTACCATACGTGGTGCAGCATCGCCACAGTCCAGTGGGTCCAGCATGCGGTACGGAGGGGATACACCATTCAGTTCTCTTCATATCCCTCTTCTCAACCCCCTTCCCTGTCCCTCTTCAGGGATTCCTCTCATGAGATACTGTTACAGCAGGAACTGTGATCCTTCCTGGGTTCTGGGGCTATAGAAGAAGTTCCTCCCAAGTTCAGGGGACAGGGGTTTTATTCCTGGTATTTGCTAATTTCAAAACCAAAGCAGGACTTGTGACCCATTCTGGACCTAAGAGATCTCAATGAGTTCATAAAAAAGATAATGTTTTGTATGATCTCCCTAGATTTCATACTCCCAATGCTGGAGCTGGGGATTGGTTCGTGGCTCTCGGCTTACAAGATGCATATTTCAATCTATCCTGCTCACAGGAGGTTTTGCAGGTTTGTGGCAGACAGAAACCATTATCAGTTCACAGTCCTGCCTTTTGGTCTGTCTGCGGTCCCAAGGGTCTTCACCAAATGCATGGCAGTAGTAGCAATGTACCTGCGCAGGCAGGGGGTGCAGCTGTTCCCGCACCTGGACAACTGGTTGGTCAGGGGTTGTTCCAGGGAGCAGGTGCTTCAGCATGTACAGTTGATCCATCAAACTTTTGTGAGCCTCGGTCTCTTGATCAGCAAGGCAAAGTTGGTGTTGCTCCCATCTCAGTCAGTAGAGTTTGTAGGGGCACGACTGGACACCAGGTGTGCCAGGGTGTTCCTGCCAGATGACAGGTGCAGGTCCATGGGGGCCATCATCCGAGACATCCTGGCAGTTCCCACCACGACAGCCAGGTGCTGCCTGCATTTGCTGGGTCACGAGGCAGCATGCACCTTCGTGGCACAGCATGCCAGCTTAAGGGTGGGCCTTCTACAGCTGTGGGTATCATCGATGTATTGCCCTGTAAGAGTCAGTTTAGACTTGGTGGTTATGGTGCCGACACAGATTCCATCGACCCTGCACTGGTGGCTGGATGAGCAGATCGTCCTCACAGGAGTCCCTTTTGACCCTCAGCAGCCCTCCGTTTCCCTAGTAACGGATGCTTCAGACCGGGGTGGGGAGCACACTTGGGCCAGCTACAAACCCAGGCTCTTTGGAGTGTTTCAGACCTTTGGCTCCACATAAATGTGAGGGAGTTCAGGGCCATCAGACTAGTATGTGTGACTTTCAAGGCCAATCTGATGGGACATTGTGTGTCAGTCAGTACAGACAACACAACAGCAATGTACTATATCGACAAAGGGGGGGTGCGTGCTCCTCTCCCCTGTGTCACAAGGCCATGATGCTCTGGGACTTCTGCGTACAGCTCAGCATCATGCTGCAGGCGCTTTTCCTGGCAGGTGTTCACAATTCACTGGTAGACCAACTCAGCAGGTCCTGTACGGATCTCGAGTGGTCTCTCCACCCGGAGGTCGTTCATTCTATTTTCTGGAAGTTGGGGTATCCCCAGGTGGACCTGTTCGCCTCCCACCTCAATTCGAAATGTGGGATGTTTTGTTCCTACCGCAGTCAGAGCCCACGGTCCTGGCAGACACCTTCAGTGTCCCGTGGTCGGGCAGGCTGATGTATGCGTTCTCTCCAATTTTGCTAGTCCTCAGGGTCCTCCTCAAGATCCACTCAGAAGGGGCGCTGATCATCTTCGTGGCACCAGCATGGGCATTTTGGTGGTATCAGCACTAGTACTCACCCTTCCACAGCTGTAAATCTGCAAACCGATGACATTGCCGATCCGGCCAGACCTGCTGACGCAGCAAGAGGGGAGACTGCAACATCCCAATCTCCAGTCACTGCACCTCATGGCATGGATGCTCTGTGGCTGAGGGACCGGGAGCTGGCCTGTTCAGATCCCCTAAAGGAAGTGTTGTTAACTAGTAGAAAAAGCCTCCATGAGGGTGACTTATTTGGCTAAGTGGAAAAGGTTTTTGGTGTGGGTGTCTCACAGAGGGATATCTCCCTCGCAAGCCCCCAGGGGTCGTATGTGGTGTATTTGGAGCAAGTGCCTATCCTGGACATCTGTAGGGCAGCCACCTGGTCCTCAATTCATATGTTTACAGCACATTACGCTTTGACGCCGCACACACAGGAAGACGCTGCGGTGGGCAGGGCTGTCCTGCAGTCTGTTTTGGGGCTCTGATCCCACCTCCTAGGCATTGGCTTGTGTTCACCCATCTGGGAATGGACAAGAGCAGCCACTTGAAGAAGAAAAGACAGTTACTTGTCCTGTAACTGGTGCTGTTCGAGATGTGTTGCTCATGTCCATTCCAAAGCCCTCCCGCCTTCCCCGCTGTTGGAGTAGCCGGCAAGAAGGAATTCAGTATGGGGACGGGTGTCGGGTGGTGCATATATTGGTCACCATATTGGCACCACTCTGGGGGGCGTCTCACCGATCTTATGGCTACTGGCTAGGGCAAAAAGCTGCCAGTGACTGGGCATGTGCCCGCGCACATCCAACTTGGAATGAACATGAGCAGCACATCTCGAAGAACACCAGTTACAAAACAGGTAACTGTCTTTCATTTATTTTGCTAATTTATTTCAATATACCTGTCAATGAGCTTGTGTGTAACGATATAAACACGCACGCAAACATTCCCTCGGGAGTACAGAGCTGAAGAAACTCCTGTGACAAACCAGCTCCAAATTTCTCTGTCTCTACCTTCTCCCCCCCAGAACCCAGCTGCAGCAGGGAGGGTCATGCACCTGCAACCCTTCTCCCTCAGAAATACTCGTACCTTTCCCCCACCCAAGCCCAGCTGTGCCCCCAGCCAGACACTTTTCTCCTGCTGCCCCAGAGCCCAGGTATCCAGAGAGAGAAACAGCCTGAGATTCAGTCCTATGGTCATATAAGGTTTCCTGTGTGCACTGCCCTCTCCTTCTCTCAGGGCATGCAGGGGGGCGCGTTGTGCCTGTCAGAAGCCCTCTAGCTTCCTCCCCCTTCCCCAACAGCTAGTTCTGTGTACAAACTGGGTTTTACTGTGTCTAGTGGCAACCAAGAGCACTGCAGCCTACTGGGGGGGGCGGGGCAGGAAGAGAAGGAAATTCTGGGTGCACATTGATAATTTCTGCAAAATTCTGCGTTGCAGAGTGCCACAGAATTCCCCCAGGAGTACAAGAGGAATGAAAGTGTGTGATAATATGATGAGGCAAAATGGGGAATAAAGGAGATGCCAAAAGAACACTTGCTAGAAGGCAAGAGGAAGCCTATAAAGTTGTCTGAAACTGTGTGTGTCAGGAAATGGCAAGAAGCACAGAAACGTTTAAAATGATAATCTCGGTATGGCCGTCTGTTAATGGACAGGGAAGTTGACAAAGTTAGATAGCATGGCAAAAAGAGAGAATTCTTTTTAATTTCTCAATTGCCAGTGGGTATTGATTATTTCAAGTGTTTATCACTTTCAGGATTCTTCCCCAGGTCAGTAATACTTAGCACTTTTATATCTTGTTCATCTTCAAAGAATTTGAAACCATCAGCTAATTTTCATAACATCCCTGTGATGGTTGGAAGATAAGTGTTGTTATTTTATATTGTGGATGGACAAGGACACATTAGGCTTGCCTTAATCAAGTGAGTAGCTCTGCTGCATTCAGTGAGACTACTTACTTGAGTAAACAAGCAGGATTTTGTCCTAATTGACTTGCCATAAGGCATAAGCCATAGATGGAGCAAGTTCTAGGGCCCCCAACTCTGGCCATTGGATTATTTCTCAGATCAGTGAAGCATGTGGTCATTTTAAAACATTGTTCTCTTGCCAGTTTTCTTCTGTTTACATTTGATCAGCTTGTATGGACAAGTCATCATTTCTTCCAAATTTATTTGGGCCCAGCCATAGCCCTCCTGGGAACTGACAGGCCTCAACCTGTTCAAGTATCTGCATACTTCATCCTATGAAACATACTGTTTCCTCTAGGACATTTCATATACTAAGTATTAAAATAAAAATGGAAAAGTGAACCCAATGATAATTCTCCTTAGGTTGTCTTCTTCCAGATCTGGCCTGTATTTACCAGTACAGTAGAACCCCAAGATAAGCGCACTCAACTTGCATGTATCTTGGGTTAACATGACTTTGAGTGGTGGGGAGCTGGTGCCTGGCTCCAGGCTGCCACCCCTGATAGGAGCAGGGAAACTGATCAGCACAGCAGTACTGTCAGTTTCCTCTTTCCTGTGAGCAGCTGGCAGCCCAGAGCCAGGCTCTCCTCTACCTGCCACTCACAGGAGACAGGCAACTGAGCAGCACTGGTCAGTTTGCCGGTCTCTGGGAGTGGTGGGGACCTGGGAACCAGGCAGCAGCCTGGCTTAGGGCTCTCCTGCACTGGTGGGAGCTGGGAAACTGACTTGCGATGTGCTGGTCAGTTTCCCAGCTCACACCAGTGCAGGGGAGCCAGGAGCCAAGCTGCCGCCTGGTTCCTGACTCCTCCCGACTTGCACAAAATTTGAGTTATGCAAGGTTGCTTGCCCAGGAACGCAACTGTCGCATAAGTTGGAGGTCTAGTATAGTCTCTGGCTTCTGTTGCTAGTCAAGCTTACTAACTATGGCTCACTCCTGCAGTTTGATCCAGGTGGGTGGATCTTTATATCTGTGCAATATGCCCCTCAAGCCAGAGGGATTCTGTATGGGCTCAGGGATCTTCATGGATCAAATTTCAGGATCAGAATCATAATGGCCTGCTCCTGAGCTCTCTTTCTGGATGTGTGCCCGCCCCAGCCCCTCTCCCTAGAAGACCCCACTGGAAATACCCCATTCACTAGTTAATTCCTTGTTAATGTTTACATTTGTAGATCCGTCAGCTAGCCAGTTTTTTAATCCCTTTAGTATGCTACCTTCATCTTCAATCCAACGTTGTCTTGACTGAGGGAGGGGGAAGAAGAAAGTAAAGCCACATATTGAATGTTAGATCTACAACATTTACAGTTGACCTCCTTCAGAGATTGTCAGCTATCAGAAGGCACTTGCACTGAGACAAGCCACAGGCTGAACCTCTCTCATCTGGCTACATCTGGCATGGTTTTAGTTAGCCAGACAACCACTTATGGGTGTGGCCAGCCTTCCCATGGTTCCATGAAGTTTGTTTACAACCACCAGTCCTGGCTCTCAGTGTTCTGCGCTCTTATTTAGCTGTAATTTACCTCTAAATTTCTAAGAGCCCAATAAGCAGTGGAAGTGTTAGTATTGTCTAGCAACATTACTGACTTCCTGTAGTCCAGCAAATTCTCTTGCCCAGCACTGGTCAGGTTCTGAGGCTGCCAGATTAGAGAGGTTCGACCTGTACTTTCATAGCTGTGTTGACTTCACTGATGAGGATATTCAGACTTAGTAGTAAAACTGACACAAAGGCAAAGCTGGGTTGGTTCGTGCACTACAAGTAAAGAAAGGACAATGTGAACCAAACTGGGGGAAGGATGTTAGAGCTGTTCATTTCTGACTTTAATGTCAGACTTCTAATGGGTAGCATGGTCTCCTGATTCATGAACTACTGAGAACCTGACTTCTAAAGGAACAGATTGTTCTCTTCCCTGCTCCCTTTACGTAGAGTTAGATGTGACCTCTGACTGGCACCACTGAGAAATCTAGATTTTTTTTTCCCTTGTGTAGTTTAAAGCTTTATGGGTTGTATGGTACAGCAGAACATGTATCTTACCTGCCCTCGCGTGAGCTGAAATAACTGCAGATCTCCACTGGCATTTCCTGCACATACTTCTGCCATGCAGGGGTCATTTTTTCTCCTCCAAAGTGGCAGATTTGATCCACAAACACCAGAGAATCCTCAGAATCTTTGAAGGGCTTGTGCCTCTGCCTTGGTGTTTGCCCTTGTTCCGCTTCCTCTGGTGCCATGTCAGCACAGCTTCTGCAAAAGTGATGCTGCGTAGGAGGGCCCAGGATTATAACCTCACTGCATGGTGTGAGAAAGGAGGTGCAGCATTGATGGTTGGGCAGGAGGTTTTTGGGAAGAAATGAAGGGCTGTGTTGGGAGGTGGGTGCTTGACACAGCCCTGCAAATCCTTGTGCAGTGACCTGTGGAGCTGTGAGTAGAGTCCTGCAAATCCATGGATATGCACAGACAAGTTTTGCCAATCAGATGCAGATACAAATTTTTGTATCTACTCAGGGCTCTACACATTTGGGCTCAGCCTTTATTAAAGAGAAAAAAGAAGAGAAACATGCTTCAGATAATGACCCCTACTAGCATCTTGGAATAAAAGAGGAATCCTAGAGGTGTTAATTTATGGGTCACTTAAATAAACTGCCCAATCAATGCAATGTTCCTTTTTTTAATATTTTTGACTGGTACCGAATATGAAATGTGAAAACTTCAGCATAAAAATTCTTATGGCTGATACCAATTTTGTTTAATAGCTGTTTCTTGGTCACTGTGCAATAATTCATTTTTACAGTTCATTTGTAGGTTTTATATCAAATATCAAAGCAATATTACTCACATTTTCACTCCATTGTATGATACGCAGTTCTTCTGTCATATTCCTCAGAGTAGATCAAGAGATTGAATTGCTTATAACTATGCTCCTTCCCTGCCAAGCTCTCTAATATAAAACTGTCATCATCCCTTAATCAGAATATAATTATTATTGTGGTAATGGTAAAAGTGATGACTCGGCCTTAGTTTTATGACTGGTTCTCCTCCTATCACAGCAAATAAAACAGAGATTTGCCAGAGATGTGTTGTGAAATGGAAATGGTGATCCAAGAAATTGAGAAATAGGGTCACTGGTTGGCAGATGATGTGTAAAGAAAAGGGATGAAAATATAGGGATGGTTTTAGCTTAGGATTGAACATTAACACATGCTAACGCTCATATAAAAGCTAAACGGGTTTCTCTGTGTACCTGAGATACTTGATTTATTTTTATATATTTGGTGCCATTGGTGTGCATGATATTTTTTCTGTGGATAAAACGGGGTCATTTCCCCAAGTAGTTTACGTTCTAACTCAAATGAAATTTGGACACAAAGAGAGAAGGGGAGTGAACAAAGCACAGCAAAAACAAAACAAAGAAAAAGGGGAAAGTGCTATCAATAGGCTCTGCTTAGAGAGTGGACTATGAAGATGATGTTTGGATACACAATTTGTCCCTCCCCCATGCAGCCTTATCTACAGTAGGGGCATATCTGTAACTGGAACATCCCATTTTGATAAGTGATTTTCCATGAAAATTAGGTTCCCGATTGCCTACATCACTTCTGGAAATAGAGGTTTGATACCTAAATCATGCAAGTGCTGTGTCAATGTTACCCTGGGAGAAGGGTTAGATCTGAAAACATCTTAGATATCTAGCTTTTAAAAAGGACTTTGCATCTAATGTAGATGGGTTAAAAGTGTGCTGGCTATTTGTGATCTATTGTGGGCTCTCCACTAGGATCAACATGACCAGCTCACACATTTTTAAACTCTATTAATTCTAGGTGCAAAGTCTAGATTTTAAAAAAGTTCACTCACTGGTTTCTAAATGTGAATTATTTTCTGAGTATACACATAGTCTTAGAAGAATTGCCTGAGTGCCAGTTAGATGCTTTTGTGAAACATCTCACAGAAGGTATGTTTGAAGGGGTGATTCAAATGATTGCAGGAGCAAGGTTGTACAGCACCGCAAAGATGAGAATCAAGTGGAAGCTGAAAGGAAGCCAGTGGAAGAATTTCAAAAGTCACTGCTTTTGATACTGCTAAAGTAGCAGAACACGCAATGTTTTCAGCATATGAATAGTTTGGACCAGAATGCCATGAAGTTGCAGTAATCAAAGTGATAGATGACTGTGTCCATGCCTGTTTTCATTTGTCACTGCTAAAGGAATGCTTAGTTTACTTTAAAGTCTTTTAACATAGAGAGAAGATGAATGGTTTATTTAATGGATGTAATTAAAATCAAATTGCAAGAATAATTATCACGCTATATGTGGAAGGAGAAGAGAGAGGAGTCACATGATGCCAAGATTGCAATTCTGGAAGATATGGGGAAAACAATACCATTATTAAAAATGGCAAAAGAAGAGTCTAGGATGGCAAGTCCCACTGTATTCATATGTAATTACTCACTGGCCGTGTCTACACTAGCCAAAAACTTTGAAATTACCATGCAGATGGCCATTTCGAAGTTTACTAATGAAGCTCTGAAATACATATTCAGCACCTCATTAGCATGCGGGCGGCCGCAGCACTTCACAATTGACACAGCTCGCCACCGTGCGGCTTGTCCAGACGGAGCTCCTTTTCGAAAGGACCCCGCCTACTTCGAAGTTCCCTTATTCCTATGAGCAGATGGGAATAAGGGAACTTCGAAGTAGGCGGGGTCCTTTCAAAAAGGAGCCCTGTCTGGACGAGCCACGCGGCGGTGAGCCGCATCAATTTCGAAGTGCTGCGGCTGCCCGCATGCTAATGAGGCGCTGAATATGTATTTCAGCACTTCATTAGTAAACTTCGAAATGGCCATTTGCATAGCCATTGTGGAGTTTTTGGCTAGTGTAGACACAGCCACTGAGAGGTAAATTTTCAGATAATACTTAAATGTATAAGCAGTCACTTGTGTGCACAAAAGACAAATTTGTTCATACAAAATTGGGTAAATTCAGGTTTTTTCATGCAATAGTTTGTGCCCAGGGCTTTAAGTACAAATTTTTATGAATAAGACCATAGTACTTAGAAACTTTTATTCTGTTCATATGGGCTACGTCTACACCAGCCAAAAACTTCGAAATGGCCATTTCGAAGTTTATTAATGAAGCACTGAAATGCATATTCAGCGCCTCATTAGCATGCGGGCAGCCGCGGCACTTTGAAATTGATGCGGCTTGCCACAGCGCAGCTCGTCCAGATGGGGCTCCTTTTCGAAAGGACCCCGGCTATTTCAAAGCCCCCTTATTCCTATCTGCTCATAGGAATAAGGGGACTTCGAAGTAGCCGGGGTCCTTTCGAAAAGGAGCCCCGTCTGGACAAGCTGCATCAACTTTGAAGTGCCGCAGCCGCCCACATGTGAATGAGGTGCTGAATATGTATTTCAGCGCTTCATTAGTAAACTTCGAAATGGCCATTTGCATGGCCATTTCAAAGTTTGTGGCTAGTGTAGACACGGCCATGCAGTGATATTCCAGATTTTGCAAGGCTGTGTTATCCTCCTTACCATTGCACAAAGCCAGGTTCCTGGGCATATTTCCTATTCTGATGGGATGATTAGCTTGGGCTTCATAGGATAGGTGGGAGAGGTGACAGTGCATATCTTTTTAATTGCTGCTTCTCAGGGGCTTTACATGTGGTTAACTCTGAATTCCTCACCAATCTGTGAATGCATTTCCTAAATATAGTAATGGTAAATATAAAGCAATATTCAAATAGAGTCTTGCAAATAAAAATTGATTAATTTCGAATTTACTTTGTATTTATGGAGTTGATAGAAATGTAAAGGTTAAGCCAGGAAACAATTTATATTGAGTGTTTATTTCTCCTCATTAAATACTAAGTAGAGTCCTCAAAGATTTTTGATAGTTTAATTCTAAAGTTAAAAAAAAATTACAAAAAGAGACTTTGTTCCTCATAACTTGCGGATCTTTGCCCATAAAAGCTTATGTTCCAAAATATTTGTTAGTCTACAAGGTGCCATAGGACTTCTTGTTGTTCTCGAAGATACAGACTAACATGGCCACCTCTCTGATACTTCCTTGACATGTTAACTAAAGATATTTGAGAAGGAACAGAACTAAGGGTGGGGGAGGACGGGTTAAGCACATGCTAATCACCTGTGCTCAGCTATGCCAAGAAAAGGAGACTCTGCCCTCAGATCCTAGCAGTAGATGTGCATGGGGATGTACCGTCTGCACAGGCTTCCCATTTGCTCTAGTTCCTGGAGAATCTTCCCCAACCCTTCAGGCCTTCTGACTCCGTAAGTTTTTTAGGATAGGAGGGGCTACTAAGTTTCTTTTGGATTTTTCTTTCTCACTTCCTCTGATATACAGGGCACAGCAATGTAAGTTTCTCCAAACAGACAAAAAGAGGTTCCCTGCTCTGACCCCCAGAAAAATATTCATATATACTAAAAGGCTGGTTGAGAAGATTGAGAAATCTGTCCCTTCTCATATGGAAAAGCTAATTTAACCTAGAGATGTCTATTGAATTCTCTTCTATGTTCAAGAGGAGTAAGCAAAATCTGGGCTGTAATTTGTATGGGACTCATAGGCATGGTCTTGTGAAACTGCATCTCACTGATCTTCCCAGAGCTTTAAATAATCAAGCTATTTTCACACATCAGTGTTGTCTCTCTCTCTCTCTCTCTCTCCCCAAAAAACCCCTTTTATGCTTAAGGTCCAGTATTCTTTTAAATGTGAGTAATCCATGCAGAGGGATAAAAATCAGCAAGAACAGTTTCCTTCTGATCCATTCTTTGGGGCCTCAATGCTGTCATGTATGGCGCTGATCAAAGTAGTCAGTGAATGGTCTAGATCAAACATGGTAAATCTTGAGATGTGCTGTAATTCTTCTTGCTTTACCTTGATGTACAGCCTTTTCATTATAAAATAAGATACTGTTGAAATGATCCAATATAGACCTCTACTCATATTAGCACATTTAATTAAGCTATAGCTTTTGCTCTTAAACTGTCTGGAAAATTGTTTTCTGGTTTTATAAGCAATCAGATGGGTCAGTAGGTGCACATGGTTTATACATGGGCAGTTACCCAGATTAGACATGAAATTGCTGTTGAGAAAAAGTCCGTATTTAGTCTAGTCCATGATACTATGTGACTTTTCTACTGTCTGTTGGGTATGTTCTTAAGCTTTGTAAAATAGAACTTAGTGCAAGCAGACTTGAATGCTCACAGAGAATCCTATAGGATCTGATCTGGTTACTTGTATTCAAGTGGTTCTAGTGTATTTGAAACAAAGGTACGGTTCCATTACTTCAGCCTGCATGGCATAGAATCGTAAGTATACTGCTGCTCTAGCTATGCCATCAAAGTTGACATACAGACATTGTAGTTGTCTTAATTGCATACACATGGCATCAGCATTTAAATGCTGTATTTGCGGAAGATTTAGTAATGTGGTGGACAGACGGATGAATGGATAGATGGGCACGCACAAAATAATGCATTTCACCTAAAAACTACAGGCCTCTATTGGGTGATTTAAACAAGAAACTCCACTGGCTCATCCAGTAGAGGAACTGATAACCACACAAGCCAGCCCTGACATTCCATCTCCTAAAGGTAGTGATGTGGGTGGGGGAAGTACATATATAATAAACTCAAGCCCCCCCCTTCCCTCACACACAAGCCTTTTAGTCTGAGGTACCATGTCAAAGCCTACAAGGCTTTGCCTAAGCCTACAAGGCTTAGCAAATGTGCGTTAAGATAGGCCTTCATTCTAAATCCACATGTAATTAATGTTGTGTGTGATTTTAATCTCCTCCAACCCCAGGACAGTTACAAAGATGTATCCACAGTCTCCTAAAAATGTTAAACAAAATCCTGCATCTCCTGTGAAGCACCGTGTCTCCTCAAATCTCAACCAGGAGATTCCTAAAAAGAAAGCAGACAAGGAGAAAGAGAACAGCACTAGCAACAGATCACATCTGTCTGCCACTGAAGAGTTTGTGGGCCAAGCAGTTGTTGAGAAACCTCTCCCTTCTGCAGGGAAGACCGAAAGCAGTGAAGGTGGGTTTTACTGCAAGGATATACTAAAAGCTGCTGCAGGTACATGATGCTTTTAAACAAGGGCATTTTTCTCTTTTCCTAAAGTTGCTTGTAAATCTGAAGTGTGCAGTAGCTATTGAAATCACTGATTATATAATTTCCACATTAATTATGCACCAAAAATGCAACATGACATACTCAAACTGAGAATTCCCATTAATGCATCTCCTGGACAGAGATTTTCAAATTAGGAGACTGGCGTTAGTCATTTTCATCAAGGGAAGCACAAAGGCGCATGGTTTTGAAAATCAGGTCTGTTGTTTACATGTGTGTGTAGTTTGTTTGTTTGTTTTTATAAATACGTTGGCCATTTTGGATTAACACTTTTTTCTTTACTATCCTCTTGGTATCAAAATGCTCAATTAAAAAAATCCTTTTTATTCCATTTCTGTTTTTCATGCTAACAAGATGTTTCAGATTCAGCTGTGCTAGTCATTTGAAGTTAACAGTCCTTAGAAAAATAGCTCTTTGGGTGCTCCTTACACTTAAACCAGGTTTTCAAAACAACTTTTCTTCCTTTTACTCTGAGGAAGGGCTCCATCTGAGCAAGTTTGGGGATCATCGATAGAGATAGTAGATGCCACATTTACAGGTCAACTATCATGCAGACTGCTCCTTCCTCCTGCAAATATTTTCTACTTATTCCTGTTAAATCTCTACAGCAGTTATGATTTAAAACACTTCACCACACAATGAAGTTATGTTTATAGTAATCTCATTTATATGCCTTTATCAGCTACTTCATATTGCTGACAACTTTATAGATATGTACAAAATAAAGACCTTGCCCTAAGGATTTTCCAGCACATGAGGGACATAGAAAATTACTTGTAGGAGGATGTTGCGGGATGGGAAACAAAAGTCTACAGTAAAAAGATAGCGTGCTTATTGAACACACATGATAATCGCTGTGTGTGTTCGAGGGCTTGCCAACAGGGGGGCCCAAGGAGGGCAGTTGCATAGTAGCCCAGCCTTTCAAAGAGGCCAGGAGTGCCAGCCATTGCTGCTGCTGCTTCAGCAGCAGTGGTGGTTTCAGGTTCAGGCCATTTTGAACTGCCTTGGCTGCTCTGCTCTGCTGTGGGGGGGAGAGGGGGAGAGGCAGTCAGCATCACAGTGGGTGGTAGGAAGGCTGGCTGCACTAGGACTTACCTCTTCTGCCCTAGACCCTGCCTCTTCCATGGGGCACAGGCGTGGGCCCCCCTACCACTTTACCCCAGGGCCAGATGTGACTGTCAAGCCCCATTCTGTGTGTGTGTGTGAGAGAGCAAGCGCTGGCTGGGAATTTGGAACTTTTGGGGAAAGTGTGTGTGTGTTGCTTTGTGTTGCCTTTTTCCCCCCCTTTTCTTTTCCTGACTCTCATTCTAACCACAATGGGCCAGCAGGGAAGCTCACAGCAGGAACTACTGATGCAGAAGAAGCTACAAAAATTCTGGCAGAGAAAAGACGGCAAGCTCGTTTACAGAAGGAACAAGAAGAACAGGAGAGACAGGAGAGAGAAGAGCAAGAGAGGTACGTCCATCATTTGAAAAAAATAGTGGTGATTGTGGTTAGCATCCAGAAGCCCCTTGCAAAAAGTACTATAGAAACACTTGGGCTGTGTCTACACTTGCATTCTTCTTTTGAAATAGGTATGCAAATGAGGGAAATTGAAAATGCAAATGAGGTGCAGGTTTGCATATCTGGCACCTTATTTGCATATGCTTCTTTTGAAAGAAGACCAGTGTAGACACTGCTCTTTCGAAAGTAAACTCCATCTTTGAAAGTTTCCTTCTTCCCTTTTTTTAAATGGGAAAAAGAATACTTTCGAAGATGGGGTTTACTTTCGAAAGAGCAGTGTCTACACTGGCTTTCTTCTTTTGAAAGAAGCTATTTTGAAATAAGAATATGCAAATAAGGTGCCAGATATGCAAACCTTTGCCTCATTTGCATTTCTGATTTTCCTCATTTGCATACCTCTTTCGAAAGAGGAATGGAAGTGTAGACACAGCCGTAGTGAGATAGAATCAATATCGCAAAGAGCTCATTCTGTCAATGGGAGTTGCTGGGAGCTCAGGAATTTTGAAAATGAAGACAGCTACTCAGGATCCGAAGCTTAGTCCTTCATTTTTAAAAAAAAAAAAATGTACTCAAATAAGTAATTACTTAAGTCTTTTTGCATTAAGTGCAATAGAAATTTGCAATTTTTAGCTCTGTAGGAGGCCTTGTGTTCCTCATGCTTCCCCACTTTACACTGTCCAGCAGAGCTAAAGTGTCTGTCCTTCTGGCCCTGGAGTGATATTGCTCCTTCACAACTGATAGCAGGAGTCACTGTCAAGCGTTAAGGTGCCATAACAGATTCTTTCCCTTACCTTGTTTCCCTGTAGCTGAGTATGAAAATTTTGCAGTTCTCGTAGCTGTTTCTAGCCTGAACTGATGTATGAATTTTCAGGTCAACTATCATGCACACTGCTCCTTCCCCCTGCTTCCTTATTGAACCATTAAGCATCCTGCAGTTGCTAGGCTGCCTGGCTAAAATTGCACAGGGAGAGAAAGCGCCGAGGACAGCCATGTAGCCCAAGGACTTAGCACTGGATGGAAGGATTAGCGCCCCACTCTGCTGTCCTCCTTAAGGCTTACAGATGCAAAGCAACGTGCAATCTCCTCTGTTAAGCATGTCAGGCTGAATTTTAAAAACCAGTTTATTTGGAAAAGTATGAAACGTTAAGCAGTTCAGTAGAGTTGAGAGGGATACCCCTATCTCCAAATGTTCTGTGGAGCTAATATACATAAGCTTCTGTACACCTGACCCACTTTGTGCTCAGTACCCTATAGTATTGTTTCTGGACACATGCATGCATGAATTGAGCAGGACATGCAAGTGAATTAAAACAGAGTCCGGGATGGATTTAAGAAGCAGGCCACAACTTAACAATGAGGAAGGGAATTGTGTACTTCCTGTTCCCCCTGCCCTTCTCTTCCCTTCCCCACCTGATCCCATGTCTCTTATATGAGGCATTTAACTGAGGGGTTGTAGACCTTGCATCATATAATCGATAACTGGAGAAAGAAATGTCTCCGTTTACCCATACAATACAGTGCACTTCTGAATCTCACCACCTTCTACTCTAAATGTTTGGTCTGCACAGACATGAGGTTTCCCTTTTCCCCAGAGATGCAAGGACCACCAGCAAAACCTTAAGTCTCTCTTACCTCGGGAGCCTGGCTCTTTTATCCTTTTGCAACATTGGACACCAGCTGCAAGTTGTGACAAACTTACAATTCCTATTAATACCTAGCATTTAATTTCCAAACCCTATTTCTTTTTACTCTACCTCCATGATGCTTATATGAGGCATTTAACTGATGGGTTGCATGAGTAGGATGAAAAATTGAACCACTAGGCCTCTGTTTGGCCCAAGGGAATATCTTTTTCCTGATCCCAAAATGGGACCTGTCAGACTCACAGCATAGCCCAAACACAGCTCAGAAAGCTTATGACGGAGACATTATCTGGTATGTGCTTTCCCTTCCTTCTGTGGCTGTCAGTGTTTTCACCAAGAGAAGGCACTGGTGTGGTCAAACATAACTGTGTTTCTCAGGTGGAATGGGGTTAGGAGAGACCATCATAAGGCAAAAATGTGAATAAGGGTCCTTTTTAATTACTCGGAGATTGAAAAATATTAGTTCCACATAATGTAGTTGCAATGGCAAACACATTTCTTGTGCTGTCCTACTTTAGTTACATCAGTGCTCAAATGGAAATGTTATTCCCACGAGAACAGAAGTTACTCACCTGTGTAGTAACGATGGTTCTTCGAGATGTGTCCCTGTGGGTGCTCCACGGTAGGTGTCGGGCTCGCCCCGGCACCGCAGCTCGGAAATTCTTCAGCAGTCTCCGTCGGGTCGCGCATGCGCCGATGCGCGTCGGCTCTTCGCATGCTTACGGTCATGTGCACGATCCGGTCCCCGCCAGTTCCTGATCAACCACTCCGGACGTCTCTGAAAAACACGAAACAGAGCTCCGAAGTGGGGAGGAACAGGTGGGTAGTGGAGCACCCACGGGGACACATCTCGAAGAACCATCGTTACCACACAGGTGAGTAACTTCTCTTTCTTCTTTGAGTGGTCCCCGTGGGTGCTCCTCAGTAGGTGACTACCCAGCAGTAACCCCTCCCCGAAAAAGGAGGTGGGTACCTGATTTATGTGTAGCTTGCCCGTGAAAGGACTGCTGTCGACACGCATGTATCCTCATCAAGCATCCTGTGCATGGCGTGGTGCTTGGCGAAGGTGTCATAGGAAGACCACATCGCTGCTCTGCAGGTGTCTCTCAGCGCGATTCCCTTGAAGAAGGCCGTTGATGCCGCCATCGCCGTAGTGGAGTGGGCCCTTGGCAGAACTGGCAGAGGAATCTTGCGAAGCTCGTAACACAGTCTTATGCATGACATGATGTGATTTGAAATCCTCTGCGAAGACAGCTCTTCCCCTTTTGACCTGGATGCAATGGACACCAGGAGTCTGTCCGTTTTCCGGAAAAGTTTCGTTCTATCGATGTAGAAGGCCAGTGCCCTTCTTACGTCCAGTAAGTGCAACCGTGCCTCTTCGCTTGAGTTGTGAGGCTTAGGATAGAACGAGGGCAACACGATTGGTTCGTTGATATGAAAATCTGAAGAGACCTTTGGAACGAAGGCTGGGTGCAAACGTAAGACCACCGCCTCTTTTGAGAATATCGTGCATGGTGGTGTGGACATTATGGCTGCGAGCTCGCTCACTCTGCGAGCTGATGTGATTGCCAGGAGGAAGGTCGTTTTAATAGTAAGTAGTCGAAGAGGGACCGTAGCCAATGGTTCAAAGGGCGGTCCCGAGAGGGTGTGTAAAACTAAGTCTAAACTCCATGACAGCAGTATTGGTTTCCGAGGGGGATACAGATTTACCAACCCCTTTAGGAAGCGTGAGACAACAGGATGGGTAAATATGGTTGATCCATCCTCTTCATGCCGAAAAGCTGATATAGCCGCCAGATGAACTTTTATAGAGGATAGAGAGAGTCCCTTTTTGTTTGAGCTGTAGCAGATAGTCCAGAATCATAGGTATAGTGGCTTCCTGGGGTGTCAGCTGCCTGGAAGAGCACCAATTGGAAAAACGCGACCATTTGTGTTGATAAGTCTTTCTGGTGGAAGTCCTCCGACTACATTCAAGGACTTGTTGCACTCCCTCTGAGCATGTAGTCTCTAGGGCGCCGAGCCATGGATTAACCATGCTTGTAGCCAGAGTCTTTGCGGGTGCAGTATTGACCCCCGAGCCTGTGTGAGAATGTCCGGTACTGTTGGTAGGGGAAACAGCCAATGCTGTGTTATGTGTAGAAGCAATGGGAACCATTATTGCCAGTCCCAGGTTGGGACTATGAGTATCATGCGTGCTCTCTCCCTTTTGGCCTTCTCCAAGACATTGTGTATGAATGTCGTGGGAGGGAATGCATAAAGTAGAGGGCCCTTCCATGGGATCATGAAGGAGTCCCCCAAAGACTCCTGTCCCATGCCCGCTCTGGAGCAGTATCGGGGACATTTCTTGTTGTCGCGAGTGGTGAACAAGTCGATTTGGGGGAAAACCCCATCTGCGGAACACTTGGTGAAGCAGGTCTGAACGGATCTGCCACTCATGTGTGGGCGCAAAGTGTCTGCTGAGCTGGTCCGCCTTGACATTGTGGACACCTGGTAAGTATGACGCTTTTATGGTTATATTGTTGGCAATGCACCAGTTCCACAGTCGGACCGCCTCTGCACAGAGTGTACGAGACCTGGCTCCCCCCTGCCAGTTTATATAAAACATGGTGGTGGTGTTGTCGGTATTTACACCGACTATTTTTCCGCGCAGATAATTCCGAAAATGCCTGCGCGCATTGAACACTGCTCTGAGTTCTAATATGTTTATTTGCAGTGTCTTCTCTGCGGCGGACCATAAACCTTGAGTGGTTTTGTTGTCCATGTGTGCCCCCCATCCCGTATGGGAGGCATCTGTTGTAATGAACACAGTAATTTGTGGTTGGCGGAAGGGCACCCCTGTTAGTAGATTCTTGGGGTCTACCCACCATGTTAGTGACCTTCGTGCCTTCGTTGTAAGTGACACCATCTTGTGAACGGTATGGATTGATGGTTTGTATACGGTTGCCAACCAATGCTGCAATCCCCGCATGTGCAGCCTGGCGTTTTGCACCACAAACGTGGTGGTCGCCATATGCCCCAGTAGTTGTAAGCACGTTAGGACTGGGGCTGTATGTTGTTAGTTGTACTAGAGACTCGATGGCACGAAAACGGGCATCAGGCAAATATGCCCTTGACATGACAGAGTCTATCCGAGCCCCTATAAATTCTATATTTTGCGTGGGGTCAGTCTTTGACTTTGAGAAGTTGATAATGAGGCCCAGTGAGGTAAATGTGTTAGTGGTGATGTGTATCATCCGTAATACCTCTGCCTGGGAAGCTCCCTTTAGCAGGCAATCGTCCAGATACGGGAAGATGAAAACGCCCTGTCTGTGTAGGTATGCTGACACAACCGCTAAGGTCTTGGTGAAGACTCTGGGTGCTGAAGAGAGACCGAAGGGAAGGACTCTGTACTGAAAATGATCTGTGCCGACAATAAACCGAAGGAAGCGCCTGTGCACTGGATGAATTGTGATATGAAAATACGCATCTTGTAAGTCGAGGGCTGCAAACCAATCTCCGTCGTCTAGTGCCGTGATTATTGAAGCCATCATAGTCATCTTGAAGCGCTGTTTGCGTAGATATTGGTTGAGTGCCCATAGATCCAAAATGGGCCTCTACCCTCCTGTCTTCTTCTCTGTCAGGAAGTACCTGGAGTAGAAGCCTTTGCCTTGAAATTGCTCCGGTACTCTCTCCACCGCCCCTATGAATAGGAGGTGGTCCACCTCCCACCTTAATTCCGGTAGGTGAGAGGGGTCTCTGAGAAGGGGTGCAGTGGGAGGATTTGGTGGAGGTAATGATTGGAAGGGGATCGTGTATCCCGTGTTTACAATCTCCAATACCCACTTGTCCGAAGTGATGTTTTTCCATTGTGGGTAGAACGGCTTGAGTCGGTGATGGAACATGTACTGAGATTGGCACTGAGGTACGGTCTTGGTTTCGCGACCCTCGACATACCCGTCAAACCTGCTGTCTTGTATTTTGCCCTGAGGAGGCGTTGCCTTGTTGAGGTCGACGTCTAGGGGCTTTGTAATGTGGTTGTTGATGACATCCCTGATCATACCCCCGTTGAAAGTGGGTACGTTGCGGTTGGTAACCATAACGGCGTTGTTGAGGATAAAACTTCTTCCTTCTGTATGGTGGGGTGTATATCCCCAAAGTCCGAAGTGTCGCTCTGGAGTCTTTGCTAGAGTGTAAGACTGAGTCGGTTGATTCGGCAAATAATTTTATTTTGTCAAAGGGAAGGTCTGCTATTTTTACTTGTAGCTCCTTGGGAATGCCGGAGGTGCGAAGCCATGACTCCCTGCGCATTACAACCGCAGTGGCTACGGCACGGGCCGCTGTGTCTGCTACATCTAATGCAATCTGGACGCCTGCTCGAGAAGCCACATAGCCTTCTTGTACAATTGCCTTAAGGATCGGCTTCTTATCCTCCGGGAGGAAGTCCATGAGGAAAGTAAGTTTGGAATAGTTGTTGAAATTGTGGTTCGACAAATGGGCAGCATAGTTAGCCATGCGAAGCAACAGGGTAGATGATGAGTAGGCCTTTCTGCCGAGGAGATCCAGTTTCTTTATATCCTTGTCCAGTCCCCTGGATTTATACTGGGACGTTTTGGATCTATGCTGAGAGGATTCGACTACTAGCGAATTTGGCTGTGGATGACTAAACAAGAATTCCATACCTTTAGCAGGAACGAAGTACTTTTTGTCTGCCCTTTTGTTGGTAGGAGGAGTGGAAGCTGGAGTTTGCCATATATTAGTGGCTGCCTCCATGATTGCATCGTCCAATGGTATAGCTATTTTAGAAGAGGACGGGGGCCTGAGGATTTTAAGAAGCTTGTGGTGTTTCTCCTGCACTTCCGCCACCTGAATGTCCTGAGATTGAGCTACCCTTTTGAACAGCTCCTGGAATTGTTTTAGGTCATCTGGGGGGGAAATGTCCCCAGGAACCACCGCTTCGTCTGGAGAGGATGAGGAGGCATCACTGTGGTATCTCTCCTCCAATTCCTCGGGATCCTGGCTGTATTGATATGGTTGCCCTTTTGAAGCTTCGAGGTGAGGCTCAAAATCTTTTGATCCAGCCTCTGATTGGGAAACTTGCGGTGTTCCCCCAGGTGGAAGCTGTGCACTGTGGCGTTGAGGAGGAGTAGACGGAGATCTATGGTGAGATGCCGACCTCCTATGTTGATGCCCCGTATAATGGTGGCGGTCATAGTAAAAGGGACAGGGGCCCGGTGATGGGGACCTGGACCATGACCCAAAGATGTAAGGGTGATGCAGCGAATGCTGTGACCGTCGAGATGACACCGACGTATGGGGAGAGCCTCTGTGAGAATACTCATAGGGGTCTCTGCTAGATGATGGAGAGAAGCGTGCAACTTCGTGAGATGGACTTTGGAGAAAAGGAGATGGACGTCTGTGGCAGGCTGAAGGTGTTGCTGCTCGTCAAACCTCCGGTGGGGATCGTGGCGATAATGGCAGCGCAATTACCTCAGGGGAGGGACTGCGGTGCCAGGTCTTTGCTTTAGCTTTTGCTCTTTCAGGCATTACTGGTGGTCTTATCGGTGCCGGCGGGCTCAGCACCATAGCAGGTGCCGTGCTAGTTTCCACTGCCCCTGGTGCCATCGTTCCCGGTGCCACTCGGAGTGCTTCGCTCGGCCCCATAGGGCTTTGTGCTGAGTGTTGCTCCGGTGCCATCAGAGCCGAAACGCTCGGTGCCGCAGTAGCCGGTGCCGGTCTGTCCAGTGCCTGCACGGCTCTCGGTGCCGTTTCCTTAGGAACCGTAGGCCCCTGGGCGGGTACACGCAGCGCAGCTCACCCAGCAGAAGAAGCCAGTGTGCCCGGGCCCTTTGTTTTGCTCGTCCCACTCCCAGAGGTAACAGGCAGGGATCGAGCAGGAGAAGCTTTTCTCTTCTTCTGCACAGAGGAGGTCAAAGAGGCAGCCTTCCTCTTGTGCAATCCTGAAGAGCCCTCCTTATGGGGCTTCTCTGATGAGGCAGGTTGAAGTGCTTTGTCAAAGAGCAGCATTTTCAACCTCATCTTTCTATCTTTCCTAGCCCTATTCGTTAATTTAGAACAATGGGAGCACTTCTGGGGAACATGGGTCTCCCCTAGGCACCTGATGCATCTGCTGTGGCCATCCGAAGCAGGCATGGCCTCCCGGCAAGATTGACACTTCTTAAAACCGGGGGACGACATTGTTAAAATTTAACTGTCTGAGTCCTTAAGTGCTAACAGCACACTTAACAGTCTATTTGCCAAACAATAGCAACCGTTGGCCTTTGAAGGCTTGACAAAACTAGCGGGCTCGCCCGGAGGCGGCCGCTCCAATCCTTAAAACAGTCTTTACTTCTAAAATGAACTATAAACAGGGTAAACTAATACTATAATAACTATATAACTGCTAACTATTAATATTATAACTATTAACACGAGTAAAATAGGGTTTATCTGTCTCGGGCATTGGACCTGGAGAGGATTCCGTCTGCAGCCGTTGACGGTTGAGAAGGAACTGGCGGGGACCGGATCGCGCACGTGACCATAAGCGCGCGAAGAGCCGACGCGCATCGGCGCATGCGGGACCCGACGGAGACTGCTGAAGAATTTCTGAGCTGTGGCGCCGGGGCGAGCCCAACACCTACTGTGGAGCACCCACGGGGACCACTCGAAGAAGAACATTAGTTGGTGGGAAAATAAGGCTTAGAATGGACGTGTGGTTGCACCTTGAATTAGGGAGTTGTGGCCAATGCCTCCATTGTGTAAGAGCCCATTTCATACACATGAATGTAGAAGCGCATATTCAGAGTCAGATGCGCATCTGGAGGCACAGTGCATGCACTCTTTGCACTTTCGAATTCTGTGTTAAACGAAGTGCCATATACACTTCTTCAGTTTTAAATGTGCTGCTGTGTTTTCTGAAGGCTAGAGAGAGAGGAGCTGAAAAGAAAGGAAGAAGAAGAAAGAATTCGCCAAGAAGCAGCAGCTCGTAAGAGAGAAGAGGAAAGAAGGCGTGAAGAGGAAGAGGCGAGGAGAAAAGCAGAAGAGGATGCCAGAAGAAGAGCTGAGGAAGAAAAAATCCTGAAGGAAAAGCAAGAAGAAGAACTGCAAGCCAAGCTTGAAAAACAGGTATAGTACAAGATACTTCTTACGAGAATTCTTGTTAATGGAGCAGAAATGTAAAATATAATCTGCCTACTGGCAATGGGCCTGACTTTCAGATGTTTTGAGAACACCAACTCCTGGTGAATCACTAGATAATTTGTGTGCTCGGCATTTCAGAAAATTGGGGTCCCATTTTTATATATGAACAGTATAAAAAGCTACTAATGTGAAAAAGTTATTGAAGAGCACTTATTAATTCAGTCTTTTGCTTCTTAGATCAAGTGGAAAGCATAGGCGCACTGCAGTGAAGGGAAAACATAATCTAAAAATTACTTCAGCAATCTCTTTTAAAATGGGACATGCAGCCTAATGAAACCGAAAACTCTTCTCTCTTTTATAAGGTGGTGTTGGCAGAGTTATGCCACTCATACATACCTGGCAGGCAACGCAGGTTTTTATAGAGTCTGGTAACTTGTCTAAACTAAATAACGGCTCTGCCTTAGCTTTCACATTTTAATTAGAGAGAAGAAGCTGAAGCAAAGGCCCGAGAGGCAGCTGAACACATGCGTCTGGAAAGAGAACAAATAATGCAGCAGATTGAGCAAGAAAGACTGGAGAGAAAGAAGGTAGGCATTCCTTTCCATTTAAAAAAAATTAGTACCTTTGTAATTTTAAACGGATAAATCCAGAAAACCTGCCCAAAAATATCCAAAACATTCTGTTGTATAGGCAAATTTGAAGGGTTTTATTTTTAAAAACCTAATCTGTATTTTAACTAGCTTTCACCCTGAGAAACATATACCTCAGAGTCTGCAACAAGCTTATTAGTTATTGTTTTATTATTTTAATTCATATTTATTAAGGTGGTGCCTAGGGACCTGCTGTGAATGGGGCCCCATTGTGTTAGGCATTGTACAGTACAGTATCAGACTGCCCCTGCTCTGAGGAACTTGCAGTTTCAACAGACAAGGAAAAAGGGTATTAACATACAAGCAGGGTGATGCTTATCACTCAAACTGAGAAGTCATGGAATGTTAAAAATAATAATAGGAGTGTGTTTGCCTTAAATAAATGTGCAGAATTTTCATTGAGAATGTGGATTTGTACTCTGCAGGAAAAAAAAATGTGTTATCCAGCTGGAAAATGCATTCTCCTCTCAGGCTACTGCAGCCATTTCCCTCTTGTATGGAAATGGCTTGTGGTTCTATATAATGCCATACCCACACCCTGCAAAGCATCCGTTTAGCGCATAGTCACACTGCATGCCGGTAGGTAGCTGGACAGAATTTTCCCCAGATTTGTAGAAATATTTGTCTTTAGTTTACATAGGAGATGCCTGGAAGATGATGTAAAAGGCTTCCCTTCTGTGCTTTCAATGTCATTCTAAATTATTAGCCTTGGAGAGTGTAGAGGTTTAACTCTAGTAAGGTCAACCACTTGTACACTGGAACCCAAGAACTAGCGGGGACATGATGGGCAAAACCACAACGCATTTAGTAAATTAAGAAACAGGAAGAAAAGGATTTTACTGCTATAGCTGACAAGTTTGTGACAGGTGCGACTTCTCATGTTTTATTTTCTCCCCAAAGTAAACAAAGTTGCAGTCTAGATGTACCCTCTGTCGTCTTCCTTTCTAATGAGGGCAGAGGCAGAAAGAAGTTTGTGACATCAGAGTTACACCAACCTTCCCTATTATCCATTACCAATCCCATGAGCCCCCATCCCAGCCACATAGCATGTCTGCCTTGTAACCTTCTGATGGGACTGATCTGCTCTGCTTTCTAGCGAATAGATGAAATAATGAAGAGAACAAGAAAGAGTGAAACACCGGAAGTAAAGGTATGGAACAGAGCATCCCACCCTTGCTCACAGGCTATTTCCCCAGCGGGTGGGTGGCAGAAGGACACTGCAGCATTGCTCCCATGAGAATAAAGGCTTTGCCTAGAAATGTTCTATTCTTATTTTTCCAATAAATTTTAGAATGAAGCTCAACTATCTGTGGCTCTACCATGGAATTAGCACCACTCTCAAAGGCAGTGGCGGGATGAACCACACACCTTGTTCAGAACTCCTTAAAAGTTGTTCTGAAAATGGTATCAGTTACTTTTGCCTGTGCGATGAACCTCCTCCCTTTGATGTTCAATTCATCATTCATAGAGTTCTTGCACTTTTCCATGTTCATTGTGATCAAGAGGTGGGATTGATAGCAGAGCAGAGGTGCCTGATAATGCACCAGCACTTAAAGGATTCAAGTAAAATATCGGATTCTCTCTTCAGACTTTTACTTCATAAAACTTTCTTTTACGGAAGGTGTTTGTTTGGCTTGGGGGGATAGTTTTCTTTAAAAAGACAAAACTAGACAAATTCCCTATTCTCTCCACATTTTTGTAAACATTACCAAACATTAGGCATACAAAAGGAGGCTTTGTCTGGCCAGGGGAAATAATGAGGGTTGTGACTCGCTTAAGGATTCCCCTCCTTTGGGTTGAGAAGAAAGAATGGGAATCTCACCTGAGCTAGGAGTGGACTGGAATTGGCACAGATGGGCTTAATCCATGCATACCTTTTGGAGGGAGAAAGGTTGTCACCTTTCTGAATGCAATCCCAACCAGTAAGCAGTGTGTTTGCAAGTATTCGCTGAGTGCTGGTGTGTTACTCTTGGTTCAGCAACTGCCTGCTTGTTTCATTTCAGCCGCATACTTGTTTTTTCCTGCCTTGGTAACTGCTAGCCAAGTGACCCAACACACCTGCAGCCCTGAATTGCCCTGCCTTCTCCTGGAACACTCAGAGAAAGAGCATGATTTGTTTTCTCCTTCAAAGAGACAAAAGCAGATTAGACTTTTTATCTTAACTGGGGTAAATACACCCTTCCCCTCAAGCATACCAGGGAGTTGTGTGTTTCTTTGCAAAAATAAAACAAGGGTATTAACAAAAGAACATAGGCTTAAGTGATACCAACTAAAAGAAATAAAGATAGAAAGGGTTACAGGCAAACAAAAGTAAAAATACACTTTCTAGTCACAAAGACTTAACAAGCTACATCTTTCGTTTGAGATCGATTTCTTACCAATCTTTTTCTTCCCAGCCATGCCTGACTTTATTTCAGTCGGGACCTTCCGCAGAGGTACATGGCACTGTTTTCTCTGGTCTTCCTAAAAAAGGTATCTTTACCTAAGTAGGTGTTTCACTTATATTCAGTTCCCAGAGATGCCAACGCTCTTGGTCGAAGGACCCGTCTTTGTCAGCTTGCAGGAGCTCTGACCGCTTGTGTCTGTCCAGTGATGGATGCCCAGGTGGCTTCTTCTCTGATCTTATATTATCTTCCAAAAATCACTCTTTTTTCCCCCCAGATCGAAGATGACCTCATACTGTCTTCCTTTCTTGGGGGCTTCCTGTCCCTCTGCTGATTCATATCTAAATGATGCTTCCATTATTTTTGGTCATACCTCGCTTAATTTCATTGGCAACAGAAAGATAGCTGACTCCCTTCCTGTCTGGAAGAAACATGTTTCTCCCTATTTCTGGTTGCAGATTGTAAAGCGTAATGTCCTTAAGTATCCATATTTTCTAATACAGAGTTAATACATATATTTCACAATGATATTACTCACTAGTGTGTCATCAGCTTTCAGAAAAGACCTGACTGATATGATTTTATTATACAGAAGTATTGTGTACAGTCAGTTGATTCCATTACTTATCATTTGAGGTTCAGACCCATCATGAGGCTATCTCCTGCACACACTGTGTTGATGGCTTTGTATTTTATGTAAATATGTCATTATTGTCCCTACCTGATGACCAGGTGGATCAGACAGATGAATATGCATTCTTTTGTCTGTAGCAGAGAGTACTTTTTCATTGCTTGTCAAACACATTTTAGAAAACATAACTCTAGCCCATATCCATAACTTTTTGTGCATACCCCATATGTCTATCATGCAATTATATTAATGATCAGTGAGTTATTAATTTTCAAGTGATAATATGTCATGTGCATCATGCGTTTCATGAGCTACGTCTGCACGGGGATGCTACATCGAAATAGTTTATTTCAATGTAGCGAAATCGAAATAAGCTATTTCGATGAATAGCGTCTACACGTCCTCCAGGGCTGGTGCCGTCGACGTTCAGCGTCGACATTGGGCAGCACTACATTGAAGTAGGAGCTGCAGGGGAGCGTCTACACGCCAAAGTGGCTCACATGGAAATAAGGGTGCCAGGAACAGCTGCAGACAGGGTCACAGGGCGGACTAGCACTTTCGGGGCAACAGCTAGCCGCTCCCTTAAAGCGCCCCTCCCAGACACACACAGCCTGCACAGCACGCGGTCTGCAGAGCCACAGGCACGCACACCCTGTCAAAGCAGTATGGACCCCCAGCAGCAGCAGCAGCAACCAGAGGTCCACACACCCACCCCTGCAGGAGCAGTGCTTGCCCTGCTCAGAGCTATGCAGGAGACAGCTGACCACCTTTTATTCGTGGAAGAGGAGCTGCCCCCAGGGGAGGAGGAAGCAGCCCCAGACCTTGCTGCCCTCCACCCTGCCCCCACCGCACACGCCGCCGGCTGTGGAGCTACCCCACGAGCACAGACTGGTAGGAGCGGTTGGTGCTCGGCGAGTGGGACAACGACCGCTGGCTCCAGAATTTCCACATGAGCCAGCAGACATTCCTGGAGCTCTGCCAGTGGCTGACCCCTGCCTTACGGCACCAGGACACCTCCATGCAACGTGCCCTCACGGTCGAGAAATGGGTCGGCATCGCTGTCAGGAAGCTGGCCACTCCAGACAGCTACCGATCCGTAGGTCAGCAGTTTGGCATGGGCAAGGCCACCATCGGGGCTGTCCTCATGGAGGTAAGAGGACCTGCGGGGGGGGGAGCCCTGTGGGGGGGGAGCCCTGCGGGGGGGAGCCCTGGGATGGAGGGCCAGACACACCCTGCACACCCCTCACTGGTGCTCTCTCATGTCCTTCCCCTGCAGGTCGTCCACACAATCAATGCCCTGCTCCTCCACAGGCTCATGTGGCTTGGGGACCCGGATGCTGCCATCGTGGGGTTTATCAGCCTGGGCTTCCCCAATTGCTTTGGGGCTCTGGATGGGACCCATATCCCCATCCGTGCCCTGGAGCACAGCAGAGGATGCTTCCTCAACAGGAAGGGATACCATTCAGTGGTCCTCCAGGCCTTGGTGGACAGCCGGGGCCGCTTCCTGGACATTTATGTTGGCTGGCCTGGCAGCACCCACGACGCCCGGGTGTTCAGAAATTCGGGTCTGTGCCGCTGGCTGGAGGCGGGGACCTACATCCCCCAGTGGGAGATCCCTGTGGGGGACACCACCATGCCCCTCTGCGTCGTCGCAGACGCAGCATACCCCCTCCAGCCCTGGCTTATGCACCCTGACATGGGCCATCTCACAGCCAGCCAGGAGCGGTTCAACACGCGGTTGGACCATGTGCGCCAGGTGGTCAAGTGCACTTTTGGCCGCCTCAAAGGGCGCTGGAGGTGTCTCCTCACCCACCTGGATGCAGGCCCCACCAACATCCCCCAGGTTGTGGGCGCGTGCAGCGCACTCCACAACGTGGTGGAGAACAAGGGAGAGGCCTTCTTCCAGGGCTGGGCTGTGGAGGCTGGCAGGGCCAACGTGCAGCCACCTGCTGCCCCCAGTCGCCAGGTGGACCCCAAGGGGATCTGGGTCCGGGAGGCCCTGTGGGCCCATTTTGACCAGGCTGCGGGGTGAACGCTGGCAGGCCACCCACTGCAGCCCCCATCCTCCACAACACTCCTTGCCCCCATGCCCGCACCCAAGAGCACACCCCACGCACTTTTCTTGCAAATAAATGGACCTGTTGTTTGAAACCAAACAGTGAAATCTCTTATTAATACAATATATATATATATATATATATATATATATATATATATATATAAAAAAAGGGGGGAACTATTTACATGGGGGGGCAGGTACCAGAACAGAACAGGGGTCCAACACAAACTATATACAAATAATGGGGGATATGTACAAAGGAGGAGGGGGGTGGGCCACGTCCTCAGCCCTGCACCCCTACTGTCCGGTGCCCGGGGTTGGAGGGTGCAACCCTCGCCTCGGCCGGAGCCCTGGCCGAGGCTGGGTGGGGGCTGGGCGAACCAGCAGATATGGCTGGTGGGTGTCTGCAGGCCCCAGGTCCCCCTCGGTGGCAGGCCCCAGGGTGGCGGACGGTGGAGGGACGGCAGGTGGAGCAGCGGGCAGAGCAGCGGGCGGCGAGGCATGGGGGGCCAGGTGTTCCGCGATGCGCTCGAAGGTCCGCATTAAGGCCCCCCAAGACTCCTGGCACCAGGCCAGTGCTTGCTCTTGTAGCTCCAGCTACCGCTCCTCCACCCACAGGCGCCGCTCCGACACCTCCAGCTGATGCTGGAGGGTCGCGAGCAGCTGGGGGTCCATGGCCGTCCTCTGGTGGTGGCTCCACCGTCGGCCTCGTCCTGGGGCTGGTCGGTGCTCCGCCGAGGGGCTGGCCTGCTGGGATGGCCCCCGTGGGCTCTCCGGGACCACTGACACCTCACTGGCGCTCTCCGGGCCCTCTGATGGTGCAGCTGCGGAACACAGGGGGGAAGAAGAGTGGAGACAGCCGTTAGTGTGGGCCCTGACCCGTGGCCCTTGTCCCCCCACCCCTCTGCTGCTGGTTCCCCATCCCCGTGAGATGCTGCTGCTGCTGCTGCTGCTGCTGGGTGTCCCACCCCTCCCTGGGGGACCCTAGGTTCTGCTCCCCCCATCCCCAGGGATGGGGCATGGCGCTGTCCTGATGGGGGGCAGGAGGTGATGCACTCTTCTGAGGGACATGCCACTGCTGTCCTTGGGGCCATGGTCATCTGGGCATGTGGAGGGCCCTGGTCATGTCTGTTGTCCCCGCCCCTTAACCCCAGGGGTGTGCACCGGGGAGGTACATACCTGACGGTCCGCTCCCACGGTCGGGGGACACCCACTGGGCGGACACCCTGCTGAAGCTCCGGGACAGGAGGGCGATCCAGAGCCCCCCGTTGCTGGAGGAGTCCCCCCTCCTCCTCCAGCATCCCAGGGGTGGGCTCCTGGGGGGGCCCCTGGGGTGCGGGGCTTGCCCCCGGGGCGGACTCTGTCTCTGCGGCCTGCTGGGGCTCGTTGGCCGAGGTGTCGAGAGTGGCCGGGGGGAGGAGGTGTACCGGGGGCCCAGGATGGCCCTGAGCTCCCTGTTAAAGGGGCAAGTGGCGGGGTCGGCCCCAGATCAGCCGGCCGCATCCCGGGCCCGCGCGTAACCCTGCCGCAGCTCCTTCACCTTACTCCTGACGTGGTCAGGAGTGCGGGCAGGGTGACCCCGGGCAGCCAGGCCCTCGGCCAGCTGAGCGAACGAATCCATGTTCCGTCTCTTGCTCCCCATTATATGGAGCACCTCCTCCGAGCCCCAGCAGATCCCGGATCTCGGCCTCCGTCCAGGAGGGGCCCCACTGCCTCTTCCCAGGCTGGCTGGCAGGCTGGGAGCCCTGGCTCCCCTTGGGGGGCTGGCTAGCAGCCATCAGTGTAGAGTGGTGGGTTGAGGCTGCTGCGAGGCGTGCAAGCTTGCCGTGTGGCAATGCTGCTGCCTGCACGCGCTCTCAGCTTCTTGCACAGGAACACAGGGGACGAGGAGCTTTAAGGGGCTGCTGCACGTGGCGACCATAGAGCTCAGGGGCTGGCGAGAGCGTCTCTCAACCCCTCAGCTGATGGCCGCCATGGCGGACCCCGCTATTTCGATGTTGCGGGACGCGCATCGTCTACACGTGCCCTACTTCGACGTCCAACGTTGAAGTAGGGCGCTATTCCCATCTCCTGATGGGGATAGCAACTTCGATGTCTCGCCGCCTTACGTCAATTTCAACTTCGAAATAGCGCTTGCCACGTGTAGACGTGGCGGGCGCTATTTTGAAGTTGGCGCGGCTACTTCGAAGTAGCCGGCTCGTGTAGACGTGGCTATTATTAGGAATAGCAGCTCCCGTCCATGAGTCTTAATAGGGACCAAGTTTTATTGTCTGTGATGGATTGCTGGTTGCTTTTTTGTAGGACTGGGAAGGAATTTCTCTTACTGCCATAGTAGCTGAGACAGAGTGACATTTTTTGCAGTTCATGGACCTTGTGTAGGGCAGGTCCAGAAGAAGGGTTCAAATTATCACAACGTATTAGGTATCCAGTAGGTCTATGTGTACCATGGGGGATCTGTTTCCCTGATGAACTGGTTGGGAGTGGGTGTATAGGAAACGTATCTCCTGTGGAGTTGGGACTGGTACAGCAGGGAACCAACCCCTTATCCCCACCCCTTTTTAACCTTAATATGAGAGAAGGGTGGTGAGGTCCCATCGAGGGGCTGGGTCATGGGAGGAACTCCAGAGGGTTGTTGGCAACCTTCCCAGATAGGTGGGAATTGTTAAGGAAAAGATCACCTGTACCATACAACCATTGCTTGATATTTCCCAGATGTATTAACAAAACTGTGGCCTAATTAAACCTATATCACTTGCATCTTGTCTTTCTTCAACCCCACTATCTCAGGCATGAAGGATTTCCCCATCTCTCTGTCAGCTTTCTGGCATCCTTCTGGTAATGTTCTGTTCCATCGCCTCTCCCACCACCATCACTTGAACCTTTCTTCTTGCTGTTACATCTTTCTTCCACATCTTGTGCCTCTGCATCCTCAAAGTGGAACTGAAGTATAGTTTCACAAGGCCAGCTGTACTCTTAGAGAAACTACTCTGGCAGTGTAGAGAATAGTTTGATGATAGATGCAGTCTAAAGATAAAATTCTGTGTTCTGTAGTTTTTGTTTTGTTATGTGTTTGAATAATATAATTGAAGAAAAGCATTTTAGAGACAATTATATTAACCAGCTGGGTTTTTAAAGGTTCTGAATGCAGTCAGATCCCCAACTCTTAGAACATTTTATCTAATGAAGTTAAAAAATTATTTGGTTACAGAAGGAAGAGCCAAAACTGGAGATACCATCAACTTTGCTGGTGGAGAAGCAACCAAAAACTCTTGTTCTCAATCAAACAGGTAGAAGCCTTTCATTTTTGTTTTGACCAATATTCAGTGTTGATAGAAAGCAAATATTCATGACCTCACATAATGCTGTATCATTGCAGATGCTTTGTTTTCATTTAAAAAGGAATAAGTGCATTAATGCATAAGTACCTAAAGATAAGAAAATAGATCTTTGATTTATCATTTATGTAGAAACAGAAGACAACTGTCCTGATGGGTAATATTCCTCTCCACAACACGTCCCTAATAGCATTGATGTAAAATTTATTCTTGTCTGCAGATTTCTGTTCACTCATGGTAGTCTACATTCCTGTTTTGTAGGTTCTCTATGTATATTCTCCAACAGCCAACCACGGCATGCTTTTTAAACATTGGTTTGAAATGCAGTCCCTTTTTTATTTAATTTGGTTTGATAACAGCATATGCATTTTAAAGAATGAAAACTGTAAACTTCTAGTTTTCCCCTTCTCTGGGGCTTCTCCATGCATGTTGTAAAATATAGTTTATTATCTTGTTTCTCTTTCAAACTGTCCTACAGTAACAGGGTGATTGACAAGACAATATGAGGGGTCGCTTTCATCTGTAGTTTCTATGATTCAAATTATTTTGTTTTTTAAATATACTACTGTCATAGTTCTTAATGTGATTCTTTAATAGAAATCAATGGACTCACATTCTCCCAGGAGAATAAAGGCTTAGAATGTACTGCTCCTGAAACACTTTCTCGAGATATATTTTCTAATGGACATAAGTCAGTTATGGGGCTTAATCAGCTGGATGCCATTGATGGGAAATCTAATAGCATGGAAGATTCAACAGATGAAGATCAGTCTATGGATGTGAGGTATGCATTACATGAAACACATAACTTGTACATAACTTCTCAGAATAACAAAACCAACCTGTCAAATCTTATGCAGTGCTTTCATCTTATTTATTAACCAGTCTACTTCTTTGCACAGCCCAACTTCAGATATGCTCCTGAATAACTACTCTGCATTTTCTGACTAGTACTGTGCCCTCAAGAGGTCACTTTCAGATCAAAGGATAAGGACAATCTCTTATATCCCTCTCATATCCTGTAAAATAATTAAGCTCTTTCACAGTTCTCACTTGCCAAGTGCATGTGTATATATCCCAACATTTTGGATTGTCCGTAGAATTCACATCCTGTATTTCTGTGAAAATGAATATTCATATCTGATTTTGTTTTGTACCAGAACTCTAAAGCCATGGCACATAGGTCATTGTGTTGTACAAATAATGTTGCAGGTTAGAATTTCAACATTCACATTTTCAATTACTTTAATACTGAGTTTTTAATTAATGTTAATATAATAAATATTTGGCAACAAATGAACAACGTGAAGTAAGCAAATGAACAAGCATTATGGGATTTTTGATGAAAGACTCGTATTGTACACTACGTGGAACAAGGGAATTGAAATTTAAGATTGCTCAGAACCATAGCCCTGAATTCCTTGGTTTTAGTAAAATCTCATATTTAATGTAGGTTTTTTAATCAACGGGCCAAATTAAGCCATAATATACTCTAATTATTTAACCAATTATGCACTAGATCCATTTGTTATGATGTTAAGTTCATTTAATTTTTAGTTATAATATTAATGGGGAATGAACACTATAATTAAGGTTATAAATAAGGGTTTGGGTGCACATGTTATATCTAACATTGATTTATACAGATGTCCACAGTCTTTGCTTATTTCCTCCTGTTTGTTGAACAGACAATCGAGAAGGCATGAGTACATTTCCGATTCAATTTTAATAAAAGATTTTTCTTGTAAAAATCTTGTTATAGTCTTCAGATATAAAAAGTGAAATTAATGTCATAATTAATGGCTTAACTATTAATGTAATTAGAGTTGCATTAGTGACAAATTTGACTAAAAATTGACTTTAGTTAAAACGCCTACATTACTTCAGTATTAAAGTATGATATTACACTTATTAGGGAATTCAGAACTATGGTTCTTGGCAATATTAGAATTTCAATTCCCTTGTGGTGCTGCATTTAGTTGGTTCTGTAAATGATAGCTCTTAAAATTTCACACAGTTTTACAATTTTCACATGGCTGAATTTATCTTTGAAATCTCTGCAGATTGTACCTCCTCTGGTCTGGCACCCTCAAGATCTAAGTGGTCCCAATCAGGGGAGGTCAGGTTTCTGGGCTCGCTTGTAGGGGGCCACCCGTCCTGGCTGCCACCAACTCGCACCCCCAGGCTTCCTGAGGGGCTCCTCTGCTGGTGGGGCTTCTTATTGTTGGGCTGTCAGGGGGCTCCCCCCCATCCTCTCCCCCCAACTCCCCCACTGCCACGCGACTGCTACCAGGTATGCCTGGCTGCAGGCCAGGTTCTTCACCACAGGGCTTCTGGCGAGGCTTCTCACCCCGGCTTGGGTCCCTGCCACTGCAGGGCTGCTGGTGAGGATCCCCAGCCCAGCTCCCTGCGGCTGCAGTACTGCCAGCAGTGATCCCTAGCCCCAGTTGGGCTCCCTGCAGTGGGGGTCTGTGGCCCCAGCTGGGCTCGCCACTGCCACAGGCCTGGCAGTGGGGCTCCCTGCCACCATCAAGAGCAACCCACCAGCCAGACCCACTCTGGGCAGCTGGGCCTTTCTGGTCCAGGCACTGCGTAGTCCAGCAAAGTTTTATCCATATCCCTAACTTTACACTCTGAAATGTATCCACTGAAGCCCATGGGGACTACTTGCTGTTCATAAAGTTAAGTACTGTGTGTGTGTAAATCTTTGCAGAGTCAGGCCCAGAATTTGTCAGAGGCTATTAAAAATGGTAAATATTAGGGACCTGATGGCTCAGGGACTGGAATAATCAGGCTTTAAGCTCTGGGTCACAGTTGGAATCCAGCCTTTTTCAAATTAGCTTGTAATCTCAATCCATTTCCTACTGAACTGTGTGCATACCACACAGCCACCACCAAGGCTAACATTTAAGAAGTATTGTAGTGATTTAAAGACTCAACAAAATGATTTCATTCAGTGATGAGCTTTTGTGGGAGAGACCCACTTCATCAGATCACTAGCATTTCCAGTACAGACTGACATCTATAGCTTATCGAAAGCTTATCACCAAATAAATCATTTTGTTAGTCTTTAAAGTGCTACATTTCTGCTATTTGGTTTTGTTAGAATACAGACTAACACAGATACCTCCGTTACCATTTAAGAAGTATGAAGACACAAATACTTTCTCTCCTCTACCATTCAGCCCCTCTCTGTATGCGTTGGGCACATAGTGCTAAAGTACATTTTACCTGTTCTGAGGATAAATAGTATAGCTTTTAGGGCTGCTGTAAAACTTTTCATGAACACTAAATTCATAGGGTTTTTTTCCTAAGAGATTACTAGACATTTTTTTCTGATTTTTTCCTTTCTATTTTTCATACAGTCCTGCTTCAAAAGAAGAACTTATATCTATCCCAGAATTTTCACCCATGAATGAACTCATTCCCAGTGTTTCTATGGACCAAAATGGAACAAGTAATGCCAGGGCTCTTGAAGATCTCTTGGATTTCACAGGACAGGCCACTTACTCCAAGATTTCTAGTGAAAACATTAATATGGATGATTGTAACAAAAATCTGATTGATGGATTTAACAGTCCTGGACAGGAGACTACACTTAACTCCATCTGTTGACAACCATACGACTATGCTGTACAGGTGAAGATACAATATTGTGACAAACCCCTAAGATAAGACAAGTTATTGGGATTGTAGATGTTTAAATTTGGACTTGCCTTCCATGAGTATGTTAATTAGAAATGTAAAATTTGGCATAGTGAAAAAGATGAATTGTCCACTTAGTCCTGTATCCCTGTTTCAGAATGCAGTCTGTGCTGAACAATGTCCCTAAAGGCAGGGTATAAGTCCTCTGAATGCTCCTGATGTAAAATAAAAGGGAGCTTTCGAGGTCTGATCTGCAACTTCTCCTGACTCAAGATGCTTACCAGCTTAAGCCCTATTGCAGAAGTGGGGAATCTTTTCTCAGCCAGAGACCACTGACCCACAGAACAATCAGCTACACACAAGTGAGAAGCAATAAAAGGAAGACAGACAGACAGACCACCCAACCTCACTGACCAGGCCCCCAGGGGAGAAGCAAAACAAGAAAGTAAAAGCATGCACCATACCGCTTCACCCACAGGAGTGAGCCAGCGACTGTGGGTTGAGGCAGGAGCAGGTGAAGTCTCTGACTGGGGTCTGGAGTGGGGCTGAGGACAAGGCATTTGGGGTGTAGGTGGTGGTGTCAGGCTGAGGCCAAAGGGAGTGGGCTCGGCAGGAGATTGGAGTGGAGGTGCAGAGTCTTGGTGGGAGTTAGGGTGGAGGAGTGGGCTCAGGCTGGGGGTGTGAGGTCTAGGAGGGAACTAGGGTGCTGGAGCAGGCTCAGGGCTGGGGTTCAGGGTCTGGGAAGGAGTTAAGGACTTGGGGTGAAGGAAGAGGCTCAGGGCTGGGGCAGGGGTTGGGATGTGGGGAACTTACCTGGGGCAGCTCCTATTTGGTGTTGTGCGGGACTGGTAGTCCCATGAAGCCCTGCACTTATTTGCATGCACTGTGATCCCCAGCCAATGGGAGCCATGGGGGAAGGGGATGCCTGCAGGTAAGGGTAGCACAGGGGGTGGATTTTTCCTCTGTGCTTACAGCAACATGTCTCCATCTGGGCATGGGGGAACAGCAGCACATGGAGACTTTTCCCTTCTCCCACCGCCTGAAAGTCTGGCTCCTAAAGCCCCTTTGTTAATATGGCCCTGGCCACTGGCCAGATTAAAGCAAGTTGGGGGTTGGATGCAGCATGCATTTCCTCTTATTAAAAGGTAAATGGCAATAAATGTTTGGTTTTCTGTTTTTATATCCCTGTCATACTACTGCTTCCTCTTTCAAATGAAACATCTTAGTGCTCCTGCAGTCTACTAAGATAGAATTCCCCCATCACATATATGTTCCTTTCTCTGAACACTTCTGCTCCATCTTTTGAGATAAAGTGACCAAAGAGAAACATTGCCAGCCCTTGGAATGTGGACAAAACAAAACAAAAGCAGTCCTGTAGAACCTTAAAGACAAATAATATTATTTATTAGTTGTATTATTTATTATTTAGCTTTTGTGGGAAAGATCCACTTCTTCAGATCTGGAGAATAACGTTGGTTAATAGGAATATTGATTAATTTCCAGGTGGTGAACATCTTGGGAAACAAGCATTTCCCTATGTTTCATGGTAACTTGTGAGTCACCTGTGTCAATTTCAAACTACTTCCCCTATCGTTCAAGGACCTGCACAACTTTACTTCCTCATATCTTTCAGCTCACTTTTCCTTTCATCGTCCTTTCTGGCTCCCTCTGTTCTGCCCAAGCAGAATAGCTAACTTTTTGCTTCATGTTGTGCCCTTCTAATCTTGTCTCCATGATTCTTTTCACATGTATGCGAGGAGCCTTTGCTTGGACTTGTTTTGTCATGTGTCCACTCTCTCTACCTTCAAGGTCTCCTTGTGACACAGCCTATTCCAAAAGACTTACTAACTCTTGAACGCTGCAGTTTAGTTGTGAACTCATCAGGTGAATGAGACTCCTCAATGCAAAGTACAAGCATTTGAAAGGAAAATATGTGAAAATACATGAAAGCAAAATAAACCCTACATAGTTAATCTGAAAAGTATAGAACTTAACAGGAAATGGCTCATCCTCAATGCTTGCTCAACTTGCTTCTTAACTTAGCCCATTCATCTTCCTGCAGTTTCTTTTCAGTAACTACTTAGACTGCAACTTGCTTGGGGCAGGGATTTTGTCTTTATAGTATTCTTTAAAACACAAGCACATTTTTGGTGCTCTGTAGATCATAAATAGCTATGGGGGGCATCATGGAGGAAAGGGAGGCTTGTTTGGCTGTTGGAAAGATGAGTTCCACTAGTATACTTTCCTATACTAAGTTTTACTTGCTCCAGTTCATCCCTGATGGGAACCCCTGTCATGCTCCCCCTCACACTGCTTCTGGTTTCTTACCATAGCCAGGAGAAATGGGGAACTAGCACACGTCCAGCTAGGAGTGGAATCCAGTTTGGTTGTACGCTGTCAGTTTAGCCATTGATGCAAGAATTCATTGCATAGCCCAGAACTATAGATGTCGGTTCTGTGTCTGGAAGAGTACAGGGTCTTGGTTTGTGAATTATGCGGTCAGTAGCCAGTACTTAATTAAAACATTTGACTACTTTAATCTACACGGGTATCCAATCACTTAAAGATGTTGAAGGTACCTGTTTAACCTTATCACTGTAATGTTTAACTCAGTGTATAATAAAAAAATATAAATGTGTTCTCTTTTCAATAGACACCCTTCGATATTAGTTATGATGCTTTTAACTATGTCTAATTTCAATTTAATAACAGAACAATTAAAAATAGGACTAAGTAAGCATGCAGCAAAATGGAACATGGTGGTGATTGCATTTTATCTTTTTTTCAGTGCTGTAGATATGCACAGTATTGTACATAAAGTAAGAGTCCTTTTCCTGGCAAGTCTGCAAACTAAGTCAGAGAAATACAGTCTGATATAACAATCTTTAAATTAATTGTAATATTGTGCTTTATTGCAAGATAATCAGTTCTTAGTTATAAAAATTGCAGCCATTTTACTTGCATATAAACTGTTTTATTTGTTTTCAATTGACAGTGGAAGTAATTTGTGGAGGATATACATCCTGTCATACTGCTGACAGTAAAATATGAGCTTATCATCTGAAAGAGCTTCTGCAGTCTTTGAACACTGGATTTCATGTAATCAGAGCTGAATATAACTTGTCTTCCCATGTGGTATGTTGAATAACTGGCTGTTCTTAGTAGACAAATCTATAGCCTTGATTGGCACCAGGGAAGGTTCATTGTGCTTTAGAATTTGGGCTTCAGCTGCTAATAAAGCTCTTACTACTTATTTTTATTTAAATTTCACTGTGATTTTTATCCTGTGTATTTTATTACAAAACCACCCTTCCTTCAGTTTTCTCACACAACTACTTGATATCATTTGCTTGTAAATAGTAGGAGGTTTACCCACAGTGCGTTGGAATTAAATAATGTACTGTACTTTAGCTCTGTGCCTATCTTTTTTAATGTGGAAAAATACAGAAGAGTTCTTAGCAACTCTTTTTTGCAGAGGTATGTACGGTTTCAAAATTAGAACTAAGGAAGCATGAAAACATAGTTATACAACTGCTGAAATCAAAGGTGTCTTCTCACTGAGGGCTAGATTTGTCCCCCTGCTACAGTGTATCATACATGACTGTTTTGTCTTTTTTTTTTTTTTAAGTCACTAGTGACAAAGCAGTTTAATACTAACAATGTCCTGGCTTGACTCTCGCTGAAGTCTTTAAAATTCTCTTGACATAACGCTTTGTGAACAATGTAAGCATAAAACCTAATATGCACCACTAATATGTATTACATAACTGCACTTGATCTAAGCAAGTATGTTAGGAGGTTCAGATAAATGCTGAGTTAATGTTTTGACATCAGTTATTAATACCAGCAGGCTTTCATTCATATGGATAACTATTTTGTGTCTTCCTACAGACTCAACAAAAATATAATCATCAGTAAAACAGTATATAGATACTGCAACGGAAATACGAAATCTGTGAGGCACTGATTTCCCAGTCTCACACAGTATTTTCACCTATTTAATAATATTAGCCTCCTTAGTTATTATTCAACAAACATCTATAAGGGAAAAATTTGTATCAAAAATGTAAAATGTAGACATGTGCCATACTATGTATTTTGGTTAGTTTTATTTCTTTTGGTGAACTATGGTAACTTTTATGTTATATTCCATGCTGCTTGGAGGACATTTTTATCCAAATCTTTTAAAAACAAACATTAAAATTCTGTTTGGAGACTAACAAAGAAGCAGAAACTTTTATATGTGGAGAAGTTTACAGTGTAGCTTAGTCTCAATTGTAGCCATGATCTTCTGCTTTTAAAGCCAGCAACCATTAAAAAAATTGAAGTAGCCAATGCACCTGTGTGTGAGTATATAAAGAAAAGATGCCTACAACAATAGTTCTTTTTATTTTGGTGTGTTTCAGCAAAATACCTTCCTAGTGACTGTTCAGTAAGCTGTAGCATGATACCTACCGTGTCTTCCAAATTAGTTCTACAGTTGATTCCTAAATAATAATAATTAAAAAAAAAAACTAACTAATCATATTTGTTTCAATGCGTTATATTGTGTTTGGCAGATGTCACCCGAGATGTTACTTTTTATTATGGTGTCATTGTAAAACCTGTAGATTTCTTCACTTGCATGACTTGTAAAGCATGTATGAGACTGAAATACATTTTCATTTGAGTCTGATTTGTTTCCTAGCTTTTTTTCCCCTTGAAAATTATCATGATAAAGATACTGCCAAAAAAAGGCATTTTGATTTGTTCTGGTTTACTCAGCAAGACTTAATAATGAATGAGAGAGAGTTTCCTTATGCTCTCAAAATTCTTAACTTTTTACCTTTGTTTTCATTGTGATATGGTGATTTGCTTCTGTAACCTGTTCTGCTCTTTTACTAGACTTTTCTCAGGTACCTGACCTGTGAATTATCCACATGACTAAGCAGCCTCAAATGGCTCCTTAAACTGAAGACAAGTATCTCATTTTAGAAAGACACCCGCTTGTACAATAAAATGAGTAACATTACTTCACTAAAATCTTGGGAAGGAGTAGTCTGGAAACATTTTGTTTTAAATAAAAGTATGATTTCAGTGAAACACATAAAACATATATGTCTGATATATTTTAGGGTATATTAGTATGTTACTGCTGTCACCCCGGATACCTCTTTCGATAGTAGTGTTTTATTCCGTATTCATATGGGTTCTTGGTACACTGGGTCCTTTATGTGATTTCTCCACACAATTGCATTCTAAGCTGTTAAAGTGTGACACAAATAGGCATACATATAAATACATTCAGATCCTTTTTTTACTGATTTCCAAAAGTATTTTCAGCAGGATTTGGCTGAATATCTAGGATTACTGCTTTTGTAGAAAATATAACATGTCTGAGGGGAGGGGCTTAGTTAATTTTCTTCCTCTTTATGCTGGGGTTCATATTTGCTGCTTTGATTCACAACTATGCAATGGACTTTATGTGTATAGGACAGTTGGTGCCGAGGATGCTGGATTAGAGAGTTTCAGCCTGTATTGAAATATGAGAAAAGCTCTCTTGTAATATTTTTGATCATAAAAAACAAAGAAAATGGTGGAAATCTGGATGACAGCCTGAACTGTGCAATACGGAGGATTAAAATGACCTTCAAGTAGTTAGTGTGTCATGATTCACAATTGGACAGGCAACCGTTCTGAAACCCAGCATTAATGTTTGTTGGAAAGATACTAGCTCAGACTGAGAGGAAATTAGAAGAATAGAAAGAAAACAGCTGTGTAATAACTTGCATGATTTACATAGTCCTGGAATTGGCTGTTTTTATTTAGGCAATCACAGCAGCTGTATATTTCATGCATATCTGCACTAGCTAAGAAAAATCACTGAAGCTACTGGGAGTTGAGAGTGTTCAGGTCTTCAAAGGATTCGACCCCCCAAATATCCAAAAACTTCTAGCCGTAGAAGAATTTTCAAGGATGTGAGAGGCGATCATAAATAAGAAGATCATTCTCATATATCCTGTATTTTTCTGAGAACGACAGCCACATATTTACCACATACTACAAATGAACAGTACCTGTAAATCTCATGGAAAGGCAGAGTGCAGACCAGTGGCTTGCAATGTTAGGGCAATGCAAGCATAATGCCTTATTGAACTTTTAAAAGTTTAGACATCCCTCAACTCACCACAAAAACTTTTCTCTCAAAATAAAAGACATAATTATTCTTATTGTTTTTAAACATTTTTAACCTAATGTGGCAACATGCCATACAAGAAAACTGTTGGCATCTTTCATAAATATGGGGAAATAAGAACATAACTGACCATCCTCGATTCCCTAGATAAATGGATTCACCATCGGATAAGCAATGACATCCACTATTACACAGTTTAACTCCACTCCCTTCTTTGAGCCCACTCCTAATTTATACTGATGGGCTTTGAAATCAAGATGAGAGTTTTCACTTCTATATTACCACAGTCATACTCTCAAGACTAGCAGTTCTCTTGGCTGTGTTGTGAAATTTGGCTCCTTTTAATCCAATTTCTCGCTGAAGGTAGTTTGTACCAGAGCTGGTGGAGACCAAAAATTGAATGGGCAGAGAGACTGAATAATCCCCTCGTGTCTAGAGAGGGTGCATCTGGATCAGACTTGATATGGCCATATGGTGAAATTTGCTCTGCTGTGGTTCATACTATTCTCACTCTGCTAATATGTAGAGGACTTCTGGAGTGTCAGGAAGCACTAAGAATTCCCACACAATTTAGGATATAAGTAAAGCTTGGCCTGTTTCTTCTTCCTTGACCCCAAACCTCCAATTTGTCTTTCTTAACTTTTAGCCTGGTGATATCATCCTGGACCCTGACCTCCTTCTCTTTCCCAGTGTCCTAGATCACTATGGCTATGTCTAGACTAGAGGCATTTATTGGCAGAAGTTTTTATTGGAAGATATCTTGCAAAAAAAAACTTGCTGACAGATTGCGTCCAGACCACAGAGTGGATCAAAAGAGTGTTCTGCAAAACAACCAACCAGAAGCATAGCAGACAGGGCTCCCCGCTATCCCAGCAACCCTTTCTGTAGACAGCACGTCCCCAGAACATCCAGACCAGCTTTATGGTGACTGATCCATGTCGACGGAGGCATTCTTCCATGTGGCAAGCAGGGTATGGCTGTCGACAAAAGTGCTGCATTCTGTCTAATCTGGATGCTGTGTAAGTTTTGTCAACAAACAGCCATTTTGCTCATAACACCCTCTAGTCTAGACATAGCCTAAGTCTACCTCTTCCCGTCTCATACTTAACAGATGTACCATTGCATCACCCCCACTTAATTAAATGTATTATGGTTACAGTGGTACCAATCAAAATCAGGATTCTGTACAAACACAAGTATCGGAGGGGTAGCCGTGTTAGTCTGGATCTGTAACAGCAACGAAGGGTCCTGTGGCACCTCATAGACTAACAGAAAAGTTTTGAGCATGAGCTTTCGTGAGCATCAGAGCATCTGATGAAGTGAGTCTGTGCTCACGAAAGCTCATGCTCAAAACTTTTCTTAGTCTATAAGGTAACACAGGACCCTTCATTGCTGTACAAACACAGGAGAATCCTACCTTTAGGATTTTTATAAGTCATTGTGCAACCCCTCTTTTTTTTCTACATGGGCTATTTAGGAGCAGGCAACACTCGCTTGGGTGCCTGATGGATTTAATATTAAAGGAGATTCTAAGTGTTCCAGTGGTGATGTTGGATAGTTGGGAATCTCCTTTCCACCCTTTTGCTGCAGTGCCTTGGGAACCTCCAGGAGTACTTATTCCAGTAATAATCTGGAGTTAGCGTCCAAAGATCAGTTATAAATAGTATATATCTGACTGATCGAATTAGTATTAACACATACCTTTACTTAACAACTTAAGAAAACAAGGTTACAGACTAAACTTTAACAAAATCAATTAACAATATATACAGAAATAAATGAAGCTTATCAAAGTGGCATGTACCTTGCCATCAATTATCCCACCCCGGAGTACAAGCACCTCAGGTATCAGCATTGCAGAGGCTTGCGTTGGCATGCTTGCAGGCTATTCTTCTGGGTTCGAGATAGCTTGGTATAGGTTCTGTGCGTCAGTTCAGGCAAGCCAGTAAGCTGAACACCCCTCCAACGCTGGAGCTGGCCCCTGCAGCACTTCGGCAGGCACAGATAATTATAGCTGCTTCTCTGCAGGGCCTCTCAGTAACCAGTTCTAGCTTCCCAAACCAGTTCCTGGACTGGGAAAAGGGTCCACACCTGTCCTAAAGTGGTCTATTTTATCACAGGGCACAGCATTCCTTGAGCAGCAGCCCTAGCTTTCCAAAACATGGAGACCACCATCTTCTCGCTCTGCCTGGCAGAAAAGTTAAGTTTCCTTGTTTTTTTCCAAGGCATTGTGGGAGCTGTAGTCTCTAGAGCCACATTGTAGTACTAGGGATCCTCCCACTAAAGGTCAGAGGCTCTGATAGGCAGAGAGGCCTACAGTTGCAAAACAAGACATAACAAGTTGGTTTAACAAAAAGTTGAAAGAAGTGGGGGAGGGTAAAGGGAACAGGACCACTAAAGTGGTTCATAGACTGTGCACCCTGTGAGTAATTAATATTCAAAAATGCAAACACATCAGTCCATTGTCCCACAACCTCACTGGTGTCCAAGTAATTATTCACTCAAAATGGATTGCTTGTTCAAAAAACATTAAATTCTCCTTTGATGATCGTTTGTACTGCAGGCCTGTTCCTACACTAAGAACCTCCACTAATTTACAGCTAAAGTAATTAAACTATATTCCCTGTAGTTGTAAAGTGTACACCAGTCACCACAGTCAGTACAGCTGGAGGCAAAGGATTTGTTTTATATGTTGCTACAGGGAATTCGTGGTGACCTTATAAATATCTAGGCATCATTATATCATAGAAAAGAAGGCTGAATCCTATTTTATTTGAGCAACTAGGAGAAGTGGATGAATTGTTAGGTTCAAGTAAGACTCTATTGAAAGAATAATTTGGTGATGATAAGTGAGCTGAGTAATGCAGCCAGTCACCTTGTCTGAACCTGCAGGTTTAATTTTTAAATCCCATTTCTTTTTCCATATAGTTATAAATGTTACTAATTTGAAAGCATTTCACTCAGCTATCAAAAGCTCCTTTTAATAAGGAAGATCTCAATTCCCTGAGTTAGCTGAAGAAATGTTGGCTACTGCTTGGAGAATAGAATCAGGAGGAGATTACAAATATGTAAATTGCTTAATCTTTTCCTGGGGCAAAGACATCATTGATCTGGATGAGGTAGATGCCAGTGTAGATGTAACTAGTTGCCTCAAGGTTTGATTTGAGCTTCCAGCCCAAGTTTCTGGAAAGTGTGGGGAAACAGCTGACCTATGTCATGTATGTGATTGTGATGCTTTGCTAATTTGTTTCCATAAATACTAATTATTACTACAGACTACCTGTAAATGCTTTCTGTATAGTATGTATACATTGCTCTCATTTTAATAAAGGAAAACAAAACTCAGGGTTTATTTGGTCAAAGTATTTTTGTATAAAGGCAGAAAAATACCTTGTTCTCCTAAAACAGGCCAGTGCACGGAGGGGGTACAAGGGGTGCAAACACACAACCCCCTTGGGCCATCCCACCCCTACTCTGACCTGGCTGGGATTACCTGGGGCATGGGCCGAGTGGTGGATGGTGGCAGCAGCCACAGCAGATTGCCTCCTTGCAGCCTCCCTTGCCCCCTCCCCACTCTCTCCACCACTGCCTCCCAGTCCACTAAGCACCCCAGGGCAGCTGGAGGCCTCTCAGCTGCCTACAGAAAAGTGGGGCTGAGGAAGCAGTGGTGCCTGGTGAGTGCTGGAGGGGTAGGAAGGCAAATGAGGGCATGCCGTACTTTGCAGCTGCTGCCCCCTGCCACGGATAAACCTTCCCCTCCTGGGCTGAGTGGGGAGGTGGGGCAGGGGGGTCCTTGGGCAGAGCGAGGGACAGGGATGGGTGTTTGGGCAGGGGTGTTGGGACCTTACAGGGCAGGGGATCAGTCTGAACAGAGATTAGGTGGGTCCTTGGCCCAAGTGGGGGTGGTGTGGGGTGGCTGTTCAGGGCTGAACCAGGGGTGGCTGGAAGGGGTGCAGAGGGGCAGGACCAGCTGGAGAGCTGGGGATGGGGGGAGACAGGTAAGGGCTGGTGTTGGGGCAGAGATAGTTCACATTTACCAAAACACCCCACCCAAAAAAAAAAATCCTGTGTATGGGCCTGTAACAGAGATGACTGATGGAGAAATAAAGTTCAGGCTCTTATTGAAGACATAAGTCCAAATTACTACTACTATAAAGCCATATTTAAAAACTGGGCTAAAAATGGAAAGGCACCACTAAACATTTCTCCTGAAATTTGCTGCCTCCACTTTTATTGTTCCTTTGACAGTTCTCTTGCCTTGCAAAGCCTCTCTCCAGAGGGTCTCCTGTAGGTAGGGTAACCACATTGCCCTATGGCAAATATAGGACAGTCGCCTCCGAAGATGCTCTTGCATGTTCGGGCTCCTTGGTGATGGAGGCTGCTTCTCCACGATGAGGCACTGGGGATGGGGGGGTCCACAGCCTCCCAATGAGGGGGAGCAGAGGATTGAGGCTCGGCAACCTATTGAAAGGTGCTAAGCAACTAAGAATCCTTTGTCCACTGTTCTACAGTTAACTTAGTAAGGCCTTTGGTGCAAATTCTTGTGTGTAAAAGCATTTTATCGGGACTGTTAAGAAGTCACCATTATGTTTAATTGTATCTTTTGACTTCCAGTTCACTTTCATTTGTAATCTATGTGTTAAGCCATATAGACACAGTTACAAAACAATTTTTTTCATTCAAATGGAATATGAAAGCTATTCTAACTGCTTTTAATTAGAAAGACAAATCACTTAAAATAAATGTCTTAAATTATCATGAGTAATTATTAAATGAGCCATGTCTGACAAAGCCCATGGAGAAATAATTCACAGGTGTGGAGATAATGAACCAGTTCAAGACTAATGATAAAAGCCATTTTGAAATGTAAATATAATTTTACTAAGTAAATGTTTAATTTTCCAGTTTATTGGAAGTTTCCTTGAAAAGCTATGGGTCCAATTCTGGAAAAACTTACGCACAAGCTTAATATTAACCACATATAAAACTGTTTGCAGGATGGAGCCCCGAATCGCTAGAAGAGGCTTCAGAAGTAAAGAAGTTAATATTGCTACATTATCTCAGATTATGTAATATAAAAGCTTAAGTACGGAGTGGATTTTCTCTAGTCAATCTACACAAGTTTGCTCTCTGCCCATTTTCAAGTTTCAGAATGTTGCCAGACATGCTATTGGTTTGAATATGCCTGTGTGCTGCATAAGGGCCTGGTTCCGCCATGGTAAATGTATCAATCTGCCGAATGGAATTATGTCTAACAGAAAAAGTAAGATGTTATCTTTCTTTAACTGGTCCACCTTCTTTTTCTTGATTGTGACAATATTCCTCTTTGTGCAGTGACAGTTCCATATGGTCTAGAAGTGTAGTAAATTTTAAATGCCTATAATCAGGTTGAGCCCTCTGGAGTTCAGGACTTAATATGGGTTCAACTTTCCTTATATAGTATGCCTGGCTGTAGGAGAGTTATTGCCCCAGGGGAGGGGGGGAAATCATTGCCCTCTCATGGGAATTGGAGGACATGAGCTAATGCCCTGCCAGATGCAGGAGTAGGCTGCCCGAGCAGTGTGTGAAGAAAGTAGGGGAGGGGTGTGTTGCCCAACCAGTTTGCAGGGATTCCCAACCTATGGGTTGGGACCCAAACATGGGTCATGATTAGATTTGTTAAGGGTTGCCAGCAGCTCATGTGGCTCTTAAAGAAGCCATTTCCAGCTCCTTAATGCTGCCACATTCAGCAGTTATCGCTATCAATAGAGAAGCAATTACACATTACGAAGACTTTGATATTCGTAGTCATCCCAGGCAACCCACTTTGTAGACTCTTGCAGTAAGTAATTTTCGCCTCCCGCCCTTTTGCCCCATCTTCTGTTGGATGGAGCTGATTTGTCAGTTTTCATTTTTTTGTTTGTATCTCCCCCCAACCCCTGAGGTGTGACTCAACCAGCAATTGAGTGTGACCCTCCCAGTCCCCCCAGCCTGCGTGTGACTCCACCAGGCTGAGTGTGACCCCTAAACTTCCCCAGCCCCTGAATGTGAACCCCCCAGTCCCTCAACACCTCCAGCTCCTGAGTGTGACTCTCTCCAGCCTCTTAGTGTGGGGTTTAAGCTGAGGAATCTGGGGAGAGCAGTTTGGGGATGAGGGTCTTTCCCCCACCACAACTCAGATCAAATATAATAATAAAATAATAAACCATAATAAACATAGTGTTATTTTATTATTAAAGTATTTCCCTTTTTCTATGAAATAACTTGTATGAATATAAACATGAGGGGCACAATTTTATATTCTTGCCTCAGGCACAAAATTAGCTAGTTATGGCACTGCGCCCACCCCCCAGCCCCTTGCCATTTTTGAATTGCTGTGGGTCACCAAGGCTTCCTGAATTGCCAAAATGGCTCCCTGTCTGGAAAAGTTTGGTAACCGGGGTGATGGGGGAGAGGAGTTTTGACTGTTTGTTCATTCCTGCCCTTCACTTCCCAGGCAATGGGCCCAGCCTCACCCACCCACCCACAGGGAGCAGATGCACCTCCTAGCCAGGTTTGCTGCTTTTGCAACATTATGCTGGCCCCCAATAGCTACAATCACAGTTTTTACCAGTAGCAAGGACTAACTTCTCTGGGTGTGCACGCCTGCATTCTTTTTTTTTTTTCTTTTTTGCACCCTGCCAATTTGCTGCCTTGGCCTTTCACAATCCTCTTGGGGCGTGAGTAGCAAGTTCTAATGGTTGGGTACACTCCCATCACAATTTGCAACCATTGTGAAATCTCCCTTTTAAATTTGGATACAACTGAATAAAGTATTTTTGTAATTTGGAAATGCACTCTACAGACTTAGACCACAGGGCTATTGTATGTAAAACTCTTCGGGAAGGTACTATCAAAATAAAAAAGCAGTCCAGTAGCACTTTAAAGACTAACAAAATAATTTATTAGGTGTTAGTCTTTTAAGTGCTACTGGACTGCTTTTCTGCTTTGATAATATATAGACTAGCACGGCTATCTCTCTGTTACTATTCAGGAAGGTACTGTTTTTATTAAGCTCTTCCCATTGTAGATCAGAAGCTGTGTGACCGAAAGGAAGCTTTAATGTACACAGAATACTGATGCTAGTGTAAAGCATTGTAAACAGCACTTGAAATACTTATGAATACATTTTAAATACAATCTGTTAGGCAGAAAAATCTACCTTTTGCTCCTTGGACTGACTCCCTACCCCCATTGCCGCTATTGTTCCTATTAGACTTACTGATCCATTTTTCTAAGCAAGATTGTACCTCTCTGCTTCGTTACAAACTTATGAGAATCTTGTCTTCTCTAGTGCAGACACATTTTCTCAGATGTTCCTCTCAGTCCTAGAACCAGTGTCTTGTCCTCAATGTAGTTTAAAATGCAAAATACACCTCAGAGTAGCTCTTGCATCTTCAGTATCCTGAGTTACGCAAAATAAAACAGGCTTTTTAAGCGATGAGGCAGATACCCAAGAGGTAGATTCACAAAGGGTTTTAGGCATTGCAGTCTTTCTTCAAGCTTGAGATTCTGCAGCGGTACAGATGTAGTGTTTTTGTGAAGATGGTATTTTTGTCATTGGAAGGGCTTCTCCCACTGATGTAGGATTGTGGTTCTCAACCAGAAGAATGTGTATCCCCTGGTACAGAGAGCAGGGGTACAGCAACTCTTGTAGTTATTTGCTGAGTTTTACAACAGGCCACATATAAAGCACTAACAAACTCAGTATAAATGTTGGTAGAATTTAATACATTATGCTGCTCTGTACTGTACACTGAAATGCAAGTATAATATCTATATTCCAAATTATAAGGTAACGAGAAAGTAGTCAGTTTTTCAGTAATGGTGTGCTTTTGTATTTTTATGTCTGGTTTTGTAAGCAAGTAGTTTTTCAGTGGGGTGAAACTTGGGATATGGAAGACAAATGGGACTCTTGAAAGCTGTACAATTGTCTGGAATGACTGAGATGCTGATTATAGGTAATCCACTTTCCTTAGAGGTGGCAGTGAGACATTTGTTTTGTGAACACAGGGAGAAGTTGTTACTCTGTGCAATATCTGTACTACTTTGAGATATGTGTCCATGTGGGGCAACATTACCTGCTCTCCTTCCCTGCTTTGGAGTTTCTTTTAATATGTGATGCAGGACACAAGGATGCCAATGGTGGATGTGTGCTTTGAATGGATCTACTAATGAAAATCACCAATACAGACCACATGGGGTGCAAGCCTTGGGGACACACCTTGAAGAGCTACAGTTACTGATTAGAGTACCTTCTTCTTTGAGTACTGTCTCTCTGAGTGCTTCACACTGGGCGACCCTTAGCCGTGTCTACACGTGCACGCTACTTCGAAGTAGAGGCACTAACTTAGAAATAGCGCCCTTCACGGCTACACGTGTTGGGCGCTATTTCGATGTTAACATCGACATTAGGCGGCGAGACGTCGAAGCCGCTAACCCCATAAGGGGATGGGAATAGCGCCCTACTTCGAAGTTGAACGTCGAAGTAGGGCACGTGTAGACGATCCATGTCCCGCAACATCGAAATAGCGGGGTCCGCCATGGCGGCCATCAGTTGAGGGGTTGAGAGACGCTCTCTCTCCAGCCCCTGTGGGGCTCTATGGTCACCGTGGGCAGCAGCCCTTAGCCCAGGGCTTCTGGCTGCTGCTGTGGCAGCTGGGGATCCATGCTGCATGCACAGGGTCTGCAACCAGTTGTCGGCTCTGTGGATCTTGTGTTGTTTAGTGCAACTGTGTCTGGGAGGGGCCCTTTAAGGGAGCGGCTTGCTGTTGGGTCTGCCCTGTGACCCTGTCTGCAGCTGTTCCTGGCACCCTTATTTCGATGTGTGCTACTTTGGGATGTAGACGTTCCCTCGCAGCGCCTATTTCGATGTGGTGCTGCGCAACGTCGATGTTCAACATCGACGTTGCCAGCCCTGGAGGACGTGTAGACGCTATTCATCGAAATAGCCTATTTCGATGTCGCCACATTGAAATAGGCTACTTCGATGTAGGCTTCACATGTAGACGTAGCCCTTGAGTGGTATTCCTGGTAGGAGAAGCATCTTTGGGGTGGAGCATAGTACTGAAGAGAGAACCTCACTGCTGACTACAGCATCAGACATCATGACATCAACTCAGGCCCAGCATTAGAGGACATGTGGGACAAAGAGTGTGTAATAGCCCTGCTGATTTGGTCCAGATTTTATAATTTGTTTAGGTTAACTAGTGGTATTTTCAAAAGCTTCTACGTGCTTTCTCCATCAGCCAGATTTTTAAAGGGTAAGTATTTGGGAAGCTTTGATATCAGACCAGGAAATTAGGCAGCCTTGAAAGTTGCATGAGCCTAAGACTAACTTGTATATTAAAAAGGGACAAAATTAAAACCAATGTTGCAATGTGACCAGGAAGCACTGCCTGCAACCAGGGGTAGCTGGGATTGCTGAAGCCATTCCAACTACTACTATTTCCAGTGATTATTTGCTATTAACAGATAAGTCAAATACGAGGGCGAGGCCCCCCTTCTGCACCAGGGTGAGGGCACATGAGGAAGTTCATAAACTACTCAAACGACCTTTCCAAAAGGAGCCCTTGCAAGGCTAGACGCGGAGGCTGCCGAGGGAAAGGGGGGGGCCGGTGCACGCAGTGCAAACAGACATCGCGGCGAAGAGCGCTGCAGCAAATCTCAGCACTCACACCTGAGCAAAACCCTTTAACCCCCAATCGCGCCTGGTTGGGCGAGGGAGCTGCACGTGACACGCTGCCTCACTCCGGGCTCCTCGGGCAGCGCGGCACGTGCTGGCGGGGGGCGGGGTGGGGGAAGCGGGACGCGCAGCCGAGTCTCACTGCTGGGATGGGCTCGCCCTTCGCAGCCCCGCCCCGGGGAAGCGGGGGCTGAGACGCACCCCTTTGCCCCGCCCCCGTCCGCTACCTCGCGCCCAATCCCAGCCTCTTCCTCCTCCTGGCCCCGCCCCCAGCTCTGTGTCCCGCCCCCTGCACAGACCCCCGCCGGCAGAGGGCGGGCAGCAGCTTCGCGGGAGGCCCTGAGCCTGCTCCGTTCCCGGGCGCATGCGCACAGGCAGCCTAGGGGCGGCGGCGGCGGCAGCGGCGGCGGCCCGTTGGGACGGGCAGTGGTTTGTCACGGTGCGCTGGGCCCGGCTGGCTGCGCGGTGGACGGCGGCGCCGCAGGTGAGTGTCCCCGCGAGAGGGGCCCGCGCTGGGACCTCCCGCTGGCGGGGTGGGAAGTGGGTGGGTGTGTCCGTCCGTGGCTGGGCCGGGCCTGGCCTGGCCTGGCCTGGTTTGGTCTCGCAGCCCCAGTCGGGGTGGGGTGGGGGCACCTGCCGCAGCCGGGCCTGGCCCGTGAGGGGTGGGAGGCTCTGCTGGGCCAGTGGGGGCGGCCGCGGCGGGACTCGGGAGGCGCCGCGGGGATGTGGCGAAGCGCGGGGCCTGCTCGGCTGCCTGCAGCCCGGGGCTAGCAGCCCCCGCCCCGCCCCCTCCCTCCCAGGCATTGGGCTGCCTGCGCTTTGAGTGTCCCAGGTGCGCCCCGCCCGTACGGAGCCTGCCGCGCGAACCTCGCTGACCGAGAAACGCCCCCTGCCTTGGCCAGGGCTACGGCCAAACAACAGTCTGTCCGCTTGGTGTTTTGTGGGAAGTCTTGTTCTCGCCTTGTAGCAAAAAGGAATAAAGCCCTTCTTGGCATGGCAAGCTGGGTAAGAGGAAAATACCTATCAAGCCCATAACTCTTCCCCACCCTCTGAAATCCTTCTCTTAGGCTGGCTGAAAATCTGCACCAAGAAAAGTTGCAGACTCTGCAAAAGGCCAATAGAAACTTGGCCTGTGGTAATCTATTAATCGGGAGGAGCTCATTCCGTGGTGATAGGTACAGACATCCTAAAATAGAGGCTGTTTTACAGTTATCTTGGAGATTACATGGTAAGATTTGTACAGGCTTGTTAGGGTCAAGGCAAGCATAGGGCAAGAATTATTGTATGATATGATATAATATGTTGACTGGGGCCATGCTAAAATCGCCATCCATTTTGGTCAATTTCATAGTCACAATATTTTAAAAAGTTATATGTTCCATGATTTCATTTATCAGAGAGGTAATCAAGTTAGTCTGTATCTTCAAAACCAAGAAGGCCTGTGGCATCTTACAGATTAACAGATATTTTGGAGCATAAGTGTTTGTGGGTAAAGACCTGCTTCATTAGATGTCATCACAGGACCTAACCACATCAACCATGCCATCCGGGCTCTTTCACCTACTGCACATCTACTAATATAATATAGGCCATCATGTGCCAGCAATGCCCCACTGCAATTTACATTGGCCAAACTTGACAATCTCTTCCTAAAAGAATAAATGGATGTAAATCTGACATCAGGAATGGTAACATACAAAAACCTGTAGGAGAACACTTCAATCTCCCTGGACACTCAGTAACAGATTTAAAAGTATCAGTCCTCAACAAAAAAAAAAAACTTCAAAAGTTAAACTCCAAAGAGAGACCTCAGAGCTGCAATTCATTTGCAAATTTGATTCCATTAACCAAGGATTGAAGAGAGACTGGGTGGAAGTGGTTGGCCCCTTATAAAAGCAGTTTTTCCACTCTTGACGTTTACACCTCCACATTAACTACTGATAATGGGCTGCATCCTGACTGACTGAACTGACCTTGTGAAATCTGGCCCTCACCTTGACTGAGACTCCCTTTTTGAATCCTCCTCTGAAAATGCCCCACCCCCCCACTTATGCATCTGAGGAAGAGGGTCTTTGTCCATGAAAGCTTATGCTTCAAAATATCTGTTAGTCTATGAGGTGCCACAGAACGACTTTTCATTTATATGACTCTGAAATTTTAGAGTGTTGTAATTGTAGGGCCCCTACAATAAGAAGGAATTGAGGGAGGGTCACAAACTTATTATCCAGGATTGGGCAACCAGTTCTGAAGGCAATAGCGGTTCAGAAGTAAGGATGGTATAGTATTGCTACCTTTCTGCACTGCTGCCTCCAGAACTAGGCTCTCAGTCAGCAGCTGTCACTCTTTCATCGCCTGGCTCTGGAGGCATCACAGAGGTCTGGGTGGCAGTACTTCAGCCCTTAAAATAATCTTCTGAACACCCTTACCCTGCAGCTCCCTTTTGGGTCCAAACCCCCAGTTTGAGAAATGCTGGTCTACTGTATGAAATCTGTATAGTATAGGGTAGAAAAGCACGTAAAAGACCACATTTCATAGTCTGTGGCACAGTTGTCATGGCCCTGAATTTGGTATGTCCATAATCATGAGGTTACTCATAGTTCTTGATTGTTCCATTAGATTATTTTTTTTTCCATTGTGAACTCTCTCTAGCTTGGGGTTGGCAACCAAAATAACAAGAGGAGTCTTTTTTTTTTTTTTTAATGTAAATTCAGTAGAAAACTTAACTCAAGAGCCAGAATTCACAGGAATAAGAGATGGCCTCAACAAAAAATGTCCAATTATTCTTTTTTGTAATCCCTATTTTAAGACCAGCGTGCACACCATGATTTGTAATGCAATGGATGATTACTGCAGGATGTTCATCAATTTAAAAAAAAGCCCTCCTGATCATTTTTGATATTTTGCATTTATAGTGTCAGGAGCCACACAAGTCCTTAAAAAGCTACATGTGGCTCTGGAGCTACAGGTTGCAGACCCCTGGTATAGGTGATGCAGCAGAACTGAATTTATTGCTATTTTGCTCTGAACTAAACAAGAGGTATCAAAACACTCTACATAAGAATGGCCATACTGGGTCAGAACAAAGGTCCATCCAGCCCAGTAGCCTATCTGTCGACAGTGGCCAGTGCCAGGTGCTCCAGAGGGGGTAGACCGAAGACAATGATCAAGCAGCTTGTCTCCTGCCATCCATCTGCAGCCTCTGACAATCAGAGGCCAGGGACACCATTCCTACCCTTGGCTAATAGCCTTTTATGGACCTAACCTCCATGAATTTATCTAGCTCTTTCTTAAATTCCGTTATAGTCCTAGCTTTCACAGTCTCCTCTGGCAAGGAGTTCCTCAGATTAACTATGTGTGGCATGAAGAACTTTATTTTATTAGTTTTAAACCTGCTACCCATTAATTTCATTTGGTGTCCTCTAGTTCTTGTATTATGGGCACAAGTAAATAACTTCTTATTCACCCTCTCCACACCTGTCGTAATTTTATACCTCTGCCATGTCCCCCCTCATTCTCCTCTTTTCTAAACCGACAAGTCTCAATCTTTTTAGCCTCTCCTCATACGGGACCTGTTCCAAGCCCCTCTACCGCAAGAAATTGAGGATTTTCAACACACAAACTTATACAGCTTAACTGAAGTGGTGTATTTCCATTAACTTCATTTAACAGGTGCAAGTTTTGTGTCTAGCAACTGTTAAGCTGGTTTGGGTGTTTCTGTTTAGCGTACTGTTATGGGATTAAATGAAATCAGCATAAGGACAGCTACTTGAACTTGCACAGTTTAAACTGAAATAAGTGTAAATTAAATATACCTTTAAGGTTGCACTAGCTTTGGTGTAGATTAGGCAAATTTATGGAAACATTTTTTTGCCTACCATGGCTACTGGGTAATATTTCCAAAACCACTGAATTGAGGTAGAAGGCTAAGTGCCATTCTCAAAAGTCCATGAGAGCATTTTGTCTATTTAATTTATATTCACATACAGACAATTACAGCAGGGTCTCAACATAGGGTTCAGAACTCTGACGAATGTTTATTTTTGCAAATGAGGAGAGGAGGGAGCTCAGATCCCTGGGGAAATGGCGGCAGCCACGGGCGCGCCCCACCCCAGAGCCTCCAGGAAGTGAGGCCACTCGCAAATAATTGAATTCGGGAATGTGGCACTCACGAATGTCGAGACCCTACTGTATTCACTTGCTCTGATGTGTGTACATGGCTTTTATTGATTATATTGTCAGTTTGGGACATTACAGGGTGGGATAGCTCTTGAAGGGCGGTAAAAATTGACTTACTCAACATAGTGTTTAAAATGGGGGTGGGCCATAATTTTTGATAGGCAGCCGCTCCAAGATTTTGATAAGTGGTCAAGGGCTGCACTTACCTATAGAGGGTGTGCAGGGTCTGGGATGGAGGTTGGGTGCTGAGAAAATGGGGTATTTGCCCCTTTGTCACATCAGAACGCATGAAAATTTTACCCATGTCATATAAAAAGATCAGCAAGTGAGACAGGAAGTGAAAGGAGAGCTAGAGGAGAGAGTCCCTGTCATAATTATTTTCTCTCCCTTACACTTGTAGGACTCTATTCTTCCTTGCATCTTTTGGGTGGGTGTTTGCATAGTGTGCTGGAAGCACTATGTGGATGCAAAATTGGAATCTGGGTCGGGGTGGTGCAAAAATGATTTGTAGTCATTAGGAAATGCAGATACCCGTGGATGTAAAGCAGAAATCCGTACATCTGTAGGGTTCTGCTCGTCCATGCATAAGGGTGAGTATAGAAGAAGGCACAGAATGTCAGTTGGCGAAGCATACAAAGGGAGAATCTAAGCACCACTGAGGTTTGGAGATCAGAAAGGCTGGGACAGAGTTTTGGGGGCCCTGGAAGGCAAGTATAAGAAGCTTAAATTTGTTGCCTGCTTGAATGTCCTAATTGGATTTTCCTTGCATAGTTTTACAATGTTTTCTTCTAAAAGTGTGAGGGTGGGAAGAGATCAGCCAAAAGTAATTTATTTAGTTTTTTGAGACACGCCCTTAGAGTCCTGATGAACCAGCTGTCTTTCCTAAGTAGTCCTCCTCCAAATCTGCCTCCAGCAAAAAAAAACCTCTGGTATTATTGCCTCTACATTACTATGTATGATCAAGTCAGTTTGCTTTATGCCTGTGATAAACTGAGGCAGGATTAATTTTGGTCCAGTTTTGCTATAAAAACAGTTATGTGCACTTTGAGCTGGGACTAACCCTTATATACCCCTGTCTGGTGCCTAAAGGAGATATTTGTCCTTGGATTATTCTAAAGCAAGGTGGTGACATAATTAAAACAGTTATTACAGTTGGAACTATATTTTAACAATTTCAGAGGAAGGGGAAAGTATAGTAAATAACCTTTTTTTGCAGATTTAGCCAGTTATTGCTTGTCCTGTCCTCAGTGCGCATGGATAACTGTTGGTCACCTTACTCTCTATTAAAGCTCTTAACATTTTTAAGACTGTTATAATGTCTCCCCTTTAGTCTTCTTTTAACAAAATTAAACATGTCCAATTGTTTTAACCTTTTCTTATGGCTTTCTAAACCTTTTGTCATTTTTGTTGCTGCCCTCTTATTCTCCAGTTTGTTTGCCTCTTCCTTAGCATGGCGCCCAAAACTGGATACAGTACTCAATCTGAAGTCTCACCAGCACATTAATTTAAAAATAGGTTTGATATTTCTTCTTTATGGTGTGTTAAATTGGAATATTTATCTTCTGTGCTTTTGTTTTTTTATGCATGTGACACTTGTTAGCTCACCTTGGAATATCTCTTTTTTGCAACTACTTGACACTGCTGAGTCAGTCTCTTCATCCACTCTAACACCCCCATGTCCTTTTCTCGGTACTGCTGTCTAGCCAGTTATTCCCCATTTTTAGCTGGTGCTTTGATTTTTTTTTTTTTTTTTTTTTTATTTCCTTGCTATGCAACAAACTTTTCAGTTGTGTTTATTGGATATTGTTGAAATCAGAAGAGTTCTCCTGTTTGTCAGAATTGTTTGAATTCTCATCTGGTCCTCTGAAGTAGTAGAAACCTCTCCCAACTTGATGTAACTTGCAAATTTTAAAAGCATACAATCCACTTCATTATCTAGGTCCTTAATAAATATATTTTCTGTCAATAGATCTTTGCAGGACCCCCACTAACTCTCCCTTCCCAATTTGACAATGACCATTTAGAACTACTCTGAATAGTCTTTTAACTTCTTTTGCCTCCATCTCATAGTAATTTCCTCTAAAGTATGTTTCCCTGGTTTTCCCATGAAAATGTCATGTGGGACTATGTCAAGGGTTTTACTTAAACCAGGATGTGTCCCATCTACTACTTTCCCCCCATACAGTAGGCCAGTAATCCTCTTAAAGAAGAAAATTAGGTTAGTTCGCCGTGATTTGTCTTTGGGAAATCCATGTTGCCTGTTCCTTATAACCCAGTTATCCTAAAGGTGTTAACATTTAAATTACCTAAATAATCCTTAACCTGTTTCTTTTCTGTTTGGCTTGAGTTCTTCCCCCCTTGTTGTTAGTATTAATTATGTTAAGTGTGTTGTCACAATTAATCTTTTTTTTTAATGAAGGCTGAAGTAAAATAAGTGAACAGCTCCACTAGCCTTATCTTCTGTTGTTAGCTATCCTTCCCTGTTAGTGAACTTAAACATTCTTTCATCTTCTTGTTTCTTTTCATATACTTGTAGAATTTTTTCTTATTGCCTTTTTTATGTCTTTTGTTATTGTAACTCATTTTGTGTCCTAGCCTTTCTGGTTTTTGGACTTGTCCTTAGAAAGTTATCCATGTTTTAACAGGTGCAGGATTCCTTTAGATTTTCAGGTTATTAAAAAGATCTCTTGACACAGTTAAAAGACAGCATAAATATATGGTATTCCTGAATATACTTTTAGTGATTCTTGAAAATGTGAATGTTGGAGATGGAAATTTTAATTTCCTCTCAATTTGTGATTATTAAAAACAATTACCTCAAGTTTTTTTTCATAGTATTGGTGTATAGCATTCAGCTGTTAGAGAATTCTTGACAAGATTGTGTTAAGATTGTATCAGTGATTTTTTTTCTTGTCCATGACACTAACCAACAAAAGAAAGGGGTAGAAGAGGAGCTTTGGCTTAGTTTTGTTTGTCTATGAAGTCTAAAAGTCCCAAAAGGCTTTTATGAGATGAAGAACTAGCACCTTTCCCTAGTTTTTGGTAGAAAAATCATGTTTTATTTCTCCTGAAAGATACTCCAGAAGACTGGGGAGCTATTGAAATCACGAAATTGCAAGGCACTGAAAGATGAGTATTTGACAGTCTGAGGGCTTAGCGTGGCCTGGGAATGCGTCTTAATTCCCCCAGAGCTCAAGCTTTCATTTTGGGGCTATGTTGTCTGTTATGTTACAGCATGGTGCTGTGCAACAGTGGGTTTGACTTTGTGTCCCTCTTGGTCTTTTGCTGCTCCATGCAGCCTCCAACATCATCTAAATCAGTGGTTCCCAGACTCCAACATCGTCTAAATCAGTGGTTCCCAGACTTTTTGGCATCACGCCCCTTTTGATTTTTGAGAAACCCTCATGCCCCCCCCCACCTTCTCTTTACCATCATCCAACCCCCCCCGTAACAAAAAAAAAAAAATTGTCATTTGAAATAAACACAAACAAAAGCTTCATATAAAAGTTATTTAAAATTAAAAATAAGCACAAATAATTTTTCTTGGCCTCTTGTGGTTGCCTGGTGCAGCCCCAGCTGGCCAGTTGCCTGAGCCCCATGCCAGCCTCCAGAGCTGCCCATGGCAGCTGCCCGCCTGAGACCTGCACTACCAGAACTCCCCATGCACCTGCCTGCCAGCTGCCCAGGACCAGCCACCCACCCCAGCAATGGGCCAGCTGCCCGCCTGCTCAAGCCCTGTGCTGCCAGGGCCAGCTGCCCACCAGCCATCTCAAGCTACCTGAGCCCAACGCTGCTAGGGCCAGCTGTCCCAGGCTAGCCACCTGCCCACCAGCCTGAGCCGCCCAAGCCCTGATCTGCTGGGGCCAGCTGCCTGAGCCCCACAAGTTAGGCAAGCTGGCCGGCTGCCTGAGCCCCGCAAGCCCTGCCAGTCACCCACACGAGCCCCTCCCCCACCCTCCCACAAAGCTATGCACCCCCATCCCCCATCTAACTTCATACCCCCCACACTCATTCTCACTTGCAGAAAGCAGCCAGCTCCATGTGGGAATTTGCTGGCTGCCTGCGGCAGGGTCACCCACATAAAATGGCAGGGGCTGAGAGCTGGAAGCGAAGGCTGGACCTTTCTTCAGGTGGAGGGAATGATGTGGGGGTGGGGACAGTGTCGCCTCGCACCTCCCCTGGAATTTCTTCATGCCCCCCAGTTTGGGAAACCATAATCTAAGTGGAAGTGACTTTAGCCTTTGACCTAGGTCACATGAAAGGGGAGGAACTTTTGGGATACCTAAAGTCCAAAATCAAAATGAAGAAAGGTAAGCTTGCTAGTAGTTGTTTTTCCCAGTTCCTGGCTCTTGGTAAAAATCTCTCCCACATTGAAAGCTCAAGTTGTATGCTCTGTCACACCCATGGAAAAAGTCATGTGGTCTCTCTCCCTTTGTAGATCCTCCTCCAAGGCCTTACATCTTCAAAGTGTACTGAATTGGGGTGGAAGGGCCTACAAACCTCTCACATTATTATTATTATTATTATTATTATTATTATTTTAAGCTAGTGATTTTTGTAGTGAAATAAACTTCCTGAATATGAGCTGATTGTTGTCTTATTGAGTCTGCAGACTGTCTCAGATTCTGAGAGATGTTAACTGCCTCACTTCATCTTTAAGTGTACTAACTAGGATTTCTCTGGTGCTCTTCACTGAAGTGTCGTGATATCATTTGTTGTTAATACTAGAAAAGATAGACTTGGAAAAGACCTATAATATGTGAGGTGTACCTATGGCCTTAGGCTATGTCTATACTACAGCATAAAGTCAATTTTAAGGCAGTTAGCTCAATTTTATTATCAAACTGTGTTCTCTGTGAATACCACTAGGTTGATTTTTAAGGAGCAATAAGGTTGACATTCTTGCATCAACCATCTGATGCGGTGTAACACCAAGTTCGAATTTAAAAGGTGAGATTAATGCTAGTGTGGAAACAGCGTTTCTTTAAATTGGTTTTATTGGCCTCCACAATTGTCCCACAAGTATCTCACAATGCCCCACAGGAGTCCATTCTGTCTGCTTTCACCTCTGCTGCTGACCAGGTGCGCAAGAAGTAGGTAACAGGAAGCCCAGGAATTTGAATTTATTTTCTTTCTGACCAGTGTGGATAGCGCATCTCAGGAGCCATCCCTGGCATCGCATCTAGCTATCTTGCCATCATGAGTACTCAGGGTTCTTCTGATGAATTCTCAGGGTTGCAAGAGAGCTCCAGCATGGAGCCGTAATGAGATCCTGGATCTCATTTCTGTTTGGGGAGAGGAATCCGTGCTGAGCAAATTGCAAGTCAGCAAGCAAAATCCAGACACTTACGAAGAGCTTTTGTGGGGGATGATTGCAAAGGGTTACTCCCAGAACACTCAGCAGTGCTGGGTAAAAGTAAAGGAGCTCCTGCAGAACTATCGTAAAGTCCAAGAAGCCAATGGGTGATGTTGGTCATCTACCAAGATGTCAGTGCATCGAGCCATCTGGCTGTCATTCTAGGAAGGTACCCAACTACAGTCCCCTATCTTAACTGGGACTCTTCAGGAGGCTGTACTCAGCACTCCAATGGGAGCCAAGGGTGGGGGAGCAGGAGGCAGAGGCCGATGATGAAGAGGATGTTGATAGTCATCAGCAGGTGCTCGATGAAGCTGATGCTGCTATCCCAGAGCTCTTTGTCAGCCTTGATCCAGCTCCCCTCATCGACACCTGAAGTTCCATTTTCCAGCAATGGTGCAGAAGGCTCTTCTGGTGAGTATTTTTTTAGAATGCTACAAGTGGGTAGTGGCTAGGTTTAGGTATAGGTTTACTTTTGTGGAGCACATTTTTTAAACTTCTGTAAGTGGGTATGGACTCAGGCACAGTGGATCTATGTCCCTTAGAACAGCTTATTAATATTTCTGGGGGTGAAGTGTTTATCTTTTTTGGAGATCCCCATAAAGGTCTCAGCCAGGTACTCTTTTTATTTTTTGCACGAGGTTCTTGGGGAGGCCTGACTTAATGCGGCTTCCATGATAACACACCTTGCCACACCAGGCAACCAGTAAGTAATCTGGTGGTATGGTACCACACAGCATTCTGGCAAATTTTCCAGCCCAGTCCTCGCACACTAGGAGCATGTCTTCTTTTTCACTCTGTTGCTCTTAAGAGGCTGATGTCTCTTTTTGTAACCTAGAAGTAGCATGGGAATTTTTATTGGAGTTTTTTGCCCTGTTCCCTGGCCACTTTAATTTCCCGGGACAGTCCTGCCACACCACATGGCTGGTGGGCTCTGTCTCTCCTCCTCCTCCTCCCCCCCCCCCCCCCCCCCCCCCGCCCATGTGGCTGGCAGGCTTTTCTGGCCTTCTCCTCTCCCACCATGCTGCTGGCTTTTTGCCTGCACAGGACTGAGGAGGAGCCACTGAGAAGCTATTTTTCCATACCGTATGGTGTTACAGGCATGACCTCCCTCTCTCCCGCACCAGCCTGCCATGTGGCTTGTGGGATTGGTTCCTCCCCCTGCTACATAGCTGCCAGGCTCTGTGGACCCTGCTCTGAGACACCAGCATGTCCAGCCTGTGCTTCCACTGCTTTAAAGGCTTTTTTCCTGTACAGGATTGATGAGGAGTTGCCAAGAAACTTTTTTCCCCCATCCTTTACAGTTTATAGGGATGATAACCCCTCCCCCAGCCTGCCATATGGCTGCCGGGATTGACCCTTCCCCACCGCCATGCGGCTGCTGAGGTGTGCAGACCCTGCTCCTGGATATCAGCATGTCCAGTGTGGGCTTTCCCTGCTTTAAGTGTATGGTTTGAGGGCTCTGCTTAAAACCCCTCCTTCCCATTCATAAGCTGCCAAGCTCTTACCAAGTCCACAGTGAAATGGTCTGGGTAAGTAATAGCTTCTCTTCTGAGGAGGTTGATTCGCTGTCATCCTTAAGAAGCCAAGAACAGCCTTGGGAAACAAGTTGCAGTGTTTGTCAGAGAACCATTCATTCTATAGGTGAGCGCTTTGTGACAAATTTAAAAATTGTATTTAAATTTTGACTACTGTCTTCAGCAGGCGGCATCAGTGGGGGAGACAAGGCTGCTATGATGAGGAGATAGAAAAGATCTAAACAGGACCTTTTCGTGCAGCAGCTAGAGAAGGCTGACTGGGAGAGAGCAAGAGTCACTGCTAACCAAAAGTGGATACTGCAGTGGCGACAGAGCATGCTCGAGTACAGGACAGAGGACTTGATAGAGCTCCTGACAGCTGTCAGGGAGCAAACCAAGATCTTGCATTCCATGTTGGAGTTCTAGAGGGACTACCGCTGTAGCATTTGCTGTGCAGACTCCACACCCTGGTACCCACCCTACCCTTGATGTGGCTCGACCATCCCTGCAGTTGGGGTCCCTGAACTCGGGGAGGAAAGAGGGGCAAGGACAGTGTCTCGCTCCATGCCCAAGACCTTTCCACATTACAAAAGGTGCACATTCCACCACATGACACCAGGAGTCCCTTATTTTTCTTACCTCTTTAACCCCTTCACCCCATGAAAAGAATGTTTTTGTGAAAACCACAGTGTCATTCATTGGTTCACATGGGATGGAGTGCACTTGGAAGGACTTTCATAAAGGTCACTCATGCATCATTGTGGGAGGTGGGCTTGGTGTCACAGTAGTTAAACGCAGCAGTTTCGTGTAGCTGTCTGCTCATTCATAAGGCTATTTTTCAAAGCCTACCTGATTGCTATTGCTTCTGCATGTGCATTGCTGAATGTCTTTTTGTCTGGCTGTGCATAAGCCCTGTTCATGGCATCTGCCTCTGCAACCCAGGCTGACATGAAATTATACCCCTTTGTAAGGCGTTTGATACGGTCTCTCATGATATTCTTATCAATAAACTAGACAAATACAGCTTGAACGGGGCTACTATAGGTGGGTGCAAAACCGGCTGGATAACCATACTCAGAGAGTAGTTATTAATGGTTCTCAATCCTGCTGGAAAGGTACAACAAGTGGGGTTCTGCAGAGGTCTGTCTTGGAATCAGTTCTGTTCAATATCTTCATCAACGGTATAGAAAGTATGTTTATTAAATTTGCAGATACCACCAAGCTAGGAGGGGTTGCAACTGCTTTGGAGGATAGGGTCAAAATTCAAAATGATCTGGACAAATTGGAGAAATGGTCTGAAGTAAACAGGATGAAGTTTAATAAAAACAAATGTAAAGTGCTCCACTTAGTTAGGAACAATCAGTTTTCACACATACAGAATGGGAAGCGACTGTCTAGGAACGAGTATGGCAGAAAAGGATCCTAGGGGTTCTAGTGGACCACAAGTTAAATATGAGTCAATAGTGTAATGCTGTTGTAAAAAAAAAAAAAAAAAAAAAAAAAAAAAAAAGCAAACATGCGTTAACAGGTGTGTTGTGAACAAGACATGAGAAGTCATTCTTCTGCTCTACTCTGTGCTGGTTAGGCTTCAGCTGGAGTATTGTGTCCAGTTCTGGGCACTGCATGTCAGAAAGATGTGGAGAAATTGGAAAGGGTCCAGAAAAGAGCACCAAGAATAATCAGAGGTCTAGAGAACATGACCTATGAAGAAAGGCTGAAAGACTTGGGCTTGTTTAGTTTGGAAAAAAGAAGATTAAGGGGGGATGTGATAGTGGTTTTCAGGTATCTAAAAGGGTGTCATAAGGAGGAGGGAGAAAACTTGTTCTTTTTGGCCTCTGAGGCTAGCACAAGAAGCAATGGGCTTAAACCGCAGCAACGGAGATTTAGTTGGACATTAGGAAAAAGTTTCTACCTCTCAGGGTGGTCAAACAGTGGAATAAATTGTGTAAGGAGGTTGTGGACTCTCCATCTCTGGAGATATTTAAGAACAGGTTAGATAGATGTCTATAAGGGATGGTCTAGACAGTACTTAGTCCTGCCGTGAGGGCAGGGGCCTGGACTCTGACCTCTTAAGGTCCCTTCTAGTCCTGGCATTCTATGATTCACATACATTATGGCGAATACAGCACACTGCAACCGCGGTATGGATGTTGGTGTGGGAGAGGTGAAAATGGATCAAAAGACGATTGAATCTGGCTTTTAAATGGCCAAAGACACATTCCACCACCATTCTGCTCTTTGTCAGCCTGTAGTTGAAGGACTTCTGGCTGCAGTCCAGGTTGCCTGTGTAAGGCTTCATGTGCCAAGGGAGCAGAGGGTAAGCAAGGTATTGCTATGGGTATCTCCACAGTGCCAGTCTTGATTTTTCTGGTCTGGGAAGAAAGTCCCATCCAGGAGCTTTCTGTACAGACCTTAATTTCTAAAGATGTGTGTGTCATGCACCTTTCCTGACCATCCCACAAAGATGTGGGTGAAATGACCTTTGTGATCCCCTAGTGCCTGCAACACCATGGAGAAGTTCTGCTTGTGGTTTGTGTTCTGATGCCAGGTGGTGCGGGGTCACGATGGGGATGTGTTCCATCTAGTGCCTCACAGAAGTTAGGAAACCCCTTGGCAGCGAAACCTTCCATAATGTACTGGACATTTCCCAGAGTCACAGTCTTCTGCATCAGATGGTGACAGATTGCATTGGATACCACCATCACCATGGCCCCCCACTGTAAATGTTCCCACCCTAAATTGAATTCACACAGATCAGTAGCTGTTGGGCATTGCAAACTTACACAGAGCAATTGCCACTCACTTGTGAACTGTCAAAGCAGGTCTCATTTTGGTATTGCTGTTCTTTTAGGTGGGGGACAGCCAATCACAAAGTTTCATGAAAGTGACTTTACACGTGCAGCAGTTATGCAGTCAGTGCTGCATGTCCCAGACCTCCAAAAGGATGTGATCCCATGAGTGTGTTCTGGTGTCATGTCTCCAGGAACGGCGCTCCACTGTAGGCAATGCATCCAGGGCAGCCAGCAACTCTGCATTCTTGGTCTCCAGTTCTTCAGTTTCATCATCTGAATCATCCTCTTTCTCCTCAGCCAACTCATCCTCCCACTGACTTTGTCCAAATAAATATTCCACATCACTTTGGGAAGTGGCCATAACATACTGTGCAGTGGTTCTAATCTGTTGAGGATCCATGTTAGCTCCATGCAGTGGTGTGAGCTGGGGCAGGCTTTGGGGAAACCTCCTGAAAAATGGTGCAAAATCACTTGGGCCATCCATTTGTTTTCCAGTGGGAGTGGGGTTGGGTGCTTTGCATTCTGGGGTGATGACATCAGATGCTCCCAAGCACTTGTGGTGCATTTTTTCCCACAAGCCACTGGCACAAAACCCCAGAATGTAACAGGACAGCAGGTACTGTGGGATAGGTACCCACAATGCACTGCTGATGCAGTCAAATGTAGGGAAGGCAATGGAAGCGCGCTATGTCAACTTTCTGAACATTTGTGGAAAGTCAAATTTGACATTCTAAAATCTAGTGTTAAAGTTAACTTTCTGAAATTTGACTGTATTTCATAGCTTAGACTTAGCCTTAGTGTTTCCTCCACCAAAAACTACATTTATCTTGGGTTTAAAATATATAATCATTATTTACGTTTTTAGCCCATTGATTCATGTAGGTTGCCACTGTATTCTTTTTTGTGGCAAACATGATGTGCCACTGGCCTAAGTAATATTACTGAGAGGGTGAGTTTTTGGGAAAATCTGCTAAAATTGTAGCAGTTACCCAGTAAGCTTAGTCAGATAAGTTTCTGCTGCTTATACTTTCTAAAGATGTTCCCAGAAATTAAAACATTGTAGAAAATGTTTTTACATTTGTTGTCACAAATCCACTGTTGCACTTCACTTTTTTGTAGCTTGGTAAAATTTGTAACCCCTACAGTAGGTCTTCCTCCTGCTTCTATCTTTGGGGTGGAACTTTGGCATGTGGCACAGCCTGTGTACAACTACAGATTTGTCTGGTATTATGAATGCTGTATGTTTATGCCCAGCTAGTGATTTTTATTGTTTGCATCATACTGTTTATGGGAAGGAGGGAGGGGACTGAGTAGGCTGGTTATTGAGGACCATTAGCTGACTTGGCCTTGCCCTAATAAAACAGCAGGGTGGCTGCCACCTTGGTAAAAACTGCTCTCTTTAGCTTGTCCGCAGAAGAGTGGAGAATGGGAAGAGGGGGTGTGGGCGGGGGAAGGGAACCAGCATTAGCTTTCAAAACTGCAGAGACTGGGAGGGTTAGAAGCATAAAGGCTGTGCATTCTGGCTGGGATAGAGAGACCTTGACTGTCCGACAAGCTGAAGCGAGAGGAAATGGATTGCAGAAGTCGAAACAGGCTACTCCTTGGGTACGTCTACACTATCCTATGTGCTGTTACAGACAAGGGGATGTTGAAGTTGCTGGGGTCCTTTCGAAAAGGAGCCCCGTCTGGACGAGCCATGTCAATTTTGAAGTGCTGCAGCTGCCGGCATTCTAATGAGGCGCTGAACAGGTATTTCAGTGCTTCATTAGTAAACTTCGAAATGGCCATTTACATGGCCATTTCAAAGTTTTGGACTAGTGTAGACATGGCCCTTGTTTCAGAAGAGGAGCTGGAGGAGTGAGACCTAGGATAGGGGCTCTGGAAGCCTCAAATGTTATGTGTACACCAAATTACAAAGAATGCTCAAGAATGGCTAGGGAACTGAGGCAGGGAATTGCATACAGATATTTCTTATTTTGCATGTATTGGTGTATCCTGTTTTTTAAAATAATGCAGGATGGGTAACCATTGGTGACCTAAAATAAAGCAGGGTGGATAACCATTGATGACTTTTTAAAAAACTTCAAACTAATTTTTTGAATTTTGATTATTAAAAAATATGTTTATAATTAATCTGAAGTTAATGCAAAATACACTAAGCCAAAACTTACTATGATCTCTTAACACATTTAAATAAATCTTCTGAATGCATTAGCTCAATGAAACACTGAGTTAAAGGCTGCTCATCTATATGAAGGAAAAAAAATTGAACAATATTGAAATTTTGGGGTCAAGCATTATGAGGATGGATCGGTAAATCAGCCAAGTAGTTTAAGCGACTATTGTCTCATTTTCAAGAGACTTAGGTGAGATTAGCTCCAGTCACTTTTGTTTTGGCATCTGTTTGAACGTTTGTCAAGGCTGACCTAAAATCAGCTAATTTACTATAGTTAGTACAAGTTGAGCACTAAATAAAATCAGACAATGCTAAGCTGCTATTGTATGGATTTTTAAAAAAAAAACTTTGCAGCCTACAGTAAAGTGATTAGTTTAGAAGTCCCTCTGTAAATTCATGTTCATCTGCTTCAGCTATTACAGTCACTGAAGTGTTAAACTGTAACCTGAGTAACCCATTAGTGTGGAGTTCTGGAAAGCATGTACTTAAGTTACTAGGGGGTCATTGTGTGTTCGGCACTGGCCTTTGGAGTAGGGCAGCTGGACCACTGAGATGTTCTTCCAAGAAGTGGTGCCAGGCAAGAGCAGTGTTCCCTCTAAGCTGTGCAATTTTGTGGTTGCTCAGGAAGAATTAAAATGTTTCCTTGCTGATTAGCACAGTGCCCCCATCTAGGGTTTTTTTTTCCTATTGGTGGTACGTATTTGCCCATCTTGGTATGCACAAAATTTATTCTACGCATGGATGGAAAAGATTAGAGCGAACATTGGGTAAGTCTAGAAGCCAAAGAAAGAGAATGAGTTTCTGGAGCTCCATCAGACGCACTGGAGCTTCAAAGTGTGAGCCTTCAAAAAAGGGAGCTACATTAGGTCTGAGACAACATGTTAATCCCTGGCTCATGCATATACTTCATCTGTTGTAAAAAGGCTACCAGTTTTGTCCTGCAACCTCATTTATTAATAGTACATACAGAGTCCCTGGCCAAAGATCATAGGATCTCAAACTTTTCTGCAAAAATGAAATTGGGGAGTAATTGAATTTTAGTGTTTGAATCTGTGTCATGTTTGGGCTGTCTTCTGGATTGACCCTCAGTCCTTGGATTCTCTTTTTTGGTCCTCTGAGTAAAAATGTTGCACTCTTGTCTTTAAAAAAAAATGAATGAAACAATTTGTTTAATATGTACTTGCAGTTTTAGCACTGTGGCTCTTACGCACATGACTTTGGTGTTGGTGATCAAAATTACTTTAAACTTGGAGCTCTTATGAGGTACTCAATACAAATAAATGCCGTTGTGCGTGCATCACTATCTCTGCTCCACAGCAAGGTTTTTGGCAGCTCTTCATTTTATGCCACATGGAAGGGTTTTCCAGAGCTTAATTGGTTTTGACAAAAAATCGCATCTCTCTTTCTATTCAACATAGCACTAAAGTATAGTTTTAGTAAAGAGCTTCAGTTTATTGCCAACTGGTATATGGGTAGCTATGGCCCATCTCAATGCGAAAATGCTGAGTGAGAGAGGTACAGCCTATATTATGTCCAGTCTCTTTCACTATTAACACCCTGTTTTATTTTGTTCTTCTAATAGGGTGGAAGGTAGTGTTGTTTACATTTACTTAGTCCCTAGCCAGTTTCCTTGCTTGCTTCTAGGGACAAGAACAATAATAGTGGCATTGTAGTCCTATGTTCTACAGGCTTCCCTCCCCCCCTGCACTTTCTTCCTACGGTTTACGTTATCCCTCCTGCTGGATTTGCTCCCCTTCAATTAGCCCTTGAGCTGTAGGTCTACTCAGTTAATTGACACCCTCTGTCAACCACCTGCCTTTCAGTTAGGTCCCAATTAATACATACTGATGGGTATTAAAATAACAGGGTGCTGAGTTAGCTCCTGACTTAGCACACACTTTTTAAAGGCTTATCTGCTAGTGTATCTGAATGCTTGTGGTGGTGGTCTCTGTTTGGACTATTCAGTAAGCTGTACTTCTGAGTTGTAGTGAACAGAATGATTTCTTCAGCTCTAATAACTGCTCCTGCAGTTGAAATTATATGTTGATGATTTTTTTGTTATACTGTCCAAAAAGCCTCACTTGATAGAAGAAAATAAAGTTATGAAACATAATTGAATTTTGTGATGTTAGGAAGGAAAATGTAAATCTTATATTGAACTTGTTTAAAAAAGGAAGATGTTTCTTGTTATTTGTCTTCTGTTTTTAAATATGTCAAAAACTCAGGTTATAAAAACCTAAATATAGAAGTTGCAAGTCACCTCTGGGAAAGGCTCTGTCGCCAGTGGATTAAAAAGTTTAAAAAAAAAAAAAGGGAATATAAATTTGTTTTTTCCCCCGTGTATTATATTATTTAAAACAAGCAAAATGTAATTACGAAAAGGTGACCTGTAACTATTAAAATATATTTTTGCTGAAGTAACTAAGAAAAGTTTGGTATATGATGATAGACTCTTAAATTTACAAAGAGGAAAAAACAATTAACTTTGCTAATGTCCTGAATGCTCCTGCTCTGTCTGTTACTGCATCACTCAGCACACGAAAAGATTCTGTTCTTTCAGCTCATATGTGACATTACTCCCCCACCCCTCCAGAGTCCTTTCAAGGAGTAATTGCCCAATATTTAAATTAATTTTAAAGAAAATAGCTGTTTTTTTTTCCACTCAGGCTAGCAGTCTCAAAAATCACTTTTTAAATAAGAATGAACAAGATTTAAATATAGAACTTGTAACAAGCAAATTAAAATTTGTTCCAGCTCTCTAATCAGACTAATAAAATTTTTCTTGTAGGGTCTAGAAACTAATTGACAGACACATTAAAAGATGGTTCGATCTAGATCAAGATCACCAAGGTGGAAACACAGGTAAAGGTTTAACTTTTAATATGAAGGGATAGCTCAGTGGTTTGAGCATTGGCCTGCTAAACCTAGGACTGTGAGTTCAGCCCTTGAGGGGGGCTATTAAGGGATCTAGGGCAAATAGATTTAAAAAAAAAACAAAAATCATTCAGGGATCATGATAGGTCCTTCTGTGAGTGCAGGGGACTGAACTTGATGACCTCTGATGGTCCCTTCCAGTTCTGTGACATGTGGAATATATATTTTCATACACCACAAGGGTCACTTGAATTTCTAACGGGACACTGTTCATATGAATAATTGTATGAACTCCATATTTACATGTGAAAGTACAATATATCATATTTTTTAAATGAATGCGTGGAAGCACAATTTAAGATATTTAGGTATATAATTACTAGCAAAAACATTAATGTGCAAGAAAGCAGGTATTTGAGCTGTTTTAAATTCACTGACTTTATGAAAGCTTCCTAATGGCAAATTTAGTTTTTTGGTTTTTTTTTGAAATTAGTATTTTCTTGCAGAAAATTTTGATTTCAATGCTGCTGCTGCTGCTGCTGCTGTTTTTTGTTTTGTTTTGTTCAGGAGAAAATTTTGAAATGAAACATCATGCTTCAGTGTGGTCTTTCTAAACAGTTTTTTCCCCAGTTTTTGGAAGCTGACATTTTGACTATTGATCTTTTGCTTTTGAATGTTTGGAGTTTGCCTATTCTCCACTTGTTAACATGCTACTTCCTTTTGGCTGTGTCTACATGGGCACAAATCTTCAGAATAGCCATATTTCGAGGATTACTATTGAGGCGCTGAATTGAATAAGGGGATTTTGAAAGGGATGGGTCCTTTCGAAAAGGACCCCCATGTAGCCTCGCCAAGCCGCGCGCTTTCGTAAGCGGCACTTTTGAAGCACCGCGGCCGGCAGCGTCCTAATGCTCAATTCAGCGCCTCATTAATAATCTTTGAAATGGCCCTTAGCATGGTTATTTCGAAGATTTGTGCCCGTGTAGACGCACCCTTATGTTTCCACTCACAATGGTAAACAAGTGTGAATGTTCTTTTTACATTTGCTTACTGTTTTCCAAAATTTTCTAATCTATTAAAAAGAAAATGAAAATTCTTGAGGAGAAAAACTGAAATTTTACAGTTAAAAGATCGAGTATTTTCCCTTTAAACTTTTATACTGGGGAGAAAAGTTAGGGTTTTTGTGTAGGCTTTAGCTGAGATACAATTGCTCTGGGCTTTATAATTTTGAATATTTTGGCTTCTTTAAATGTGAGCCATAAATTTGCATAAATAATGCATGTTGTTTTTGCATTAAGTGTATTTTAACACATTTGTATAAGCTTTTTTTGTAATATTTAAAATGGAATCGCTTTTTTTCTTCTGTAGGTCCTTGTCACCAGCATTTAGAAGCCCAGAACACCATAGACAAAGGCATGCTCATATTAATTATGACTGTGAATATAAGGAATTAAGGAAGGATCTAAAGAAACCTATGTCTTGGAGAGTGGAAGAAGGGAAGTATGGAGAGAACAATTCTAGATTTCAACCACATGGAAATATCCACCAGAGAATTTACGAACATAGGACACCTTCTCCAAACCTAAAAAGAATTCCTTTAGAGAATACATATAGTAATAAACCCTACAGAACATATTCACCAGAGAGGGGTGAAGGCAACAGGAGATACAGCTTTCCACCCAAATACTCAGAAATAGCCTACAAAGAACATGACCGATCCTTTTACCCACACAAAATGCAAGAAAGATATATGCCTGAGGACTTCAGAGTCATTGGAGGTGGGAAAGGAATGAAGTCTTTTCATAGACCATTAGGAGCTTCATGTAAATTTGAAAGAAAATGGCATGAAGATGAAATGAGGCACCAGAGGTTGCAAGAAGATAAATATGGTCAATCGCTCAGAAGAGCTTCTGAAGAATTTACGACAAGGTACTCTTTGCAGAAGAGGTATAGGAATAAAATAATTAAACCTGGGTAATATGGTGTAAAGCCTCAAGTGAAAGTCTGTTTTCGTTTTAGTTGAAGATTTCCTCCTTGAAAAGCATTTATCCATTTGTAGTTTAATTATGGGCAACTGGTGGTAGAGAAGTATTTTGTCTTTTTTAAGTAAATCATGTACATGGCTAGACTATAAAAGGATAGTATTTTCCTTTTAAGTGCCCCTGCACTTCTTACTCTGGCTTGAGGGATTTTGGGTTAACTTCGCACGCATTCTGCACATAAGGCTGTGCTGTACAACATTCTGCACATAAATTCTCACTTTCTTCTCTAGTGCAAGTGTAAATTGCTTTATGTCAACACAGGTATCCTGAAGATCGTGATTACAGAGAGCATGGTCATACATCTAAAACGGCTAAAGAAATTGAAAGATATGAAGGTGGAGAAATAGCAAGAAATCATAAATGGAAGCAAGATCGTTCTTTTCCACCCTACCAAATAAAGGAGGAGCAAAGAAAGCTTGGTCCCCAAACTCATCGGTCTTCTGAAAAGGAGTACACAAAGAATTCTGTTACGAAGATAGCATACGACTATAGTCACAAACATCACAGACACACAGATGTGACAAAATCTACTTCTGAGCTCTATCATCAGAAAAATATAAAGCAAGAAGACCAAAAATATAATTCTCTTAAAGGTGCTCGGAATAGCAAAGAGAGAGATTATTGTAGTGGTGGAAGAGTAAGACGGACTGAAGATGGGCATAATGAAGTACCTGTTAAATACAGTTCAGAGAAGGGCTGTAATGCGTGTGCTAACTCTTACAAAAATGATGTTGATCTGAGACCTTTTAATAATACAAAGAAGGAACGAATAAGAAATGAAGGGAATGTTAGGGAAAAAATAGATTCTTCCAATAGCCATCGTGACACAAGTCATACAGTTTCAGATGTGAAAATGTCAGATCTTACTCCTAAGAAGGAGCTGCTCACAATCAAAGTGGATATGAAGAAAGTGATGAATAAGTACAGGTATTTGTTTTCATTACCTATTCTTGCTTCCTTTCATGTTTTAGTTTGTGAATGTTAGAGAAATCAGAGAATCTTAAGGTGGTAACTAGGACAAAATGAGATGGCTGTTTCTTCCTAGAAACAATGTTAACTTGCTAACTCTGTTAAAGTTACCATTTACTTCTTTGAAAAGAAAATAATACCTTATTTTAAGGATGTGTCAGGAAAAAAGATCCTGTCCCCCATACCAGCCTCCCCACTGAGATGTATTTATTTAGTTAGTAGTCTTCTTTTAATCAGGTAAAAATCTGTTTTTGTCCTTTCTTCCAGAATGACCATCTAGGATGAGATTTTCATTGACTTTCACTGGGAGTTGGGTACCTGATTCCATTAGGCTCTTTTGAAAATTACAGCCTTAAAACATATATACTCTCAAATCACCTGGGCTCTCAAATTTAATAAACGTATGGAACAAAATATTCCTGGGCTGTATAATTAAAATGTGTTGAAAGAGTTATTTCTGGAACAAAATGTAACCGCTTACTCTGGGCTGGCCAGATGGTACATAAACTCTTTCATATCTGGCAGCTGCAGGACTGGGGTATTGTTGGATATTCAAATATTCTGGATAATAGAGAGGTACATCTAGCAATGCGTAACGCTAAAGAAAAACAAGGTTAGCTATTAAGAAACAAACAAATATGTATGCAGAGTACTTTATTTACCAACAGCAGTAGTAATGTACACTGCAAACTTATGCTGTATTTATTTATATTTACTTTCACTCTACCATGCATATGGAAAACATAACTAAAATTTACTTATGATTAAAAAGCTGGTAATTTCAGAGTTCTGGATAATAGAATGCTGGATATGAAAGAGTTCACTGTATTTCTGCAACAGTTCTGAGTAAGCTTGAAAAGTCACCAACAGAAATATGGGACACTCATCCCTTGTTTAACAAGTACTTTACTAACAAGTACTTGCTAAAACAAGGAACATATATACCTATCTTTATTCACTATGGCTACGTCTACACATGCCCCAAACTTCGAAATGGCCATGCAAATGGCCATTTCGAAGTTTACTAATGAAGCGCTGAAATGCATATTCAGCGCTTCATTAGCATGCGGGCAGCAGTGGCGCTTCGAAATTGATGCGCCTTGCCGCCGCGCGGCGCGTCCAGATGGGGCTCCTTTTCGAAAGGGCCCCGCCTACTTCGAAGTCCCCTTATTCCCATGAGCTCATGGGAATAAGGGGACTTCGAAGAAGGTGGCGTCCTTTCAAAAAGGAGCCCCGTCTGGACGCGCCATGTGGCGGCAAGGCGCGTCAATTTTGAAGCGCCGCTGCTGCCCGCATGCTAATGAAGCGCTGAATATGCATTTCAGCGCTTCATTAGTAAACTTCGAAATGGCCTCGAAATGGCCATTTGCATGGCCATTTCGAAGTTTGGGGCACGTGTAGACACGGCCTATATGAGTGAACTTCCCCTGCTTATATGAGCAGGGACCCTGGCTGGGAGGCTGGGAGACCTGCAGCTCTGGGGCTGGCTCCGCTTCAGCCGTGGAGTCCCAGGCTGGGGGTGGGGAGACTTGCAGCTGGAGCCTTCTCCCTCCCTTCCCACTGACATGCAGCTGTCTGACAGCCCTTCGGCTGGGGGCAGAGAGGGAGAAGGCTCTTAGCCTGGTTCCCCCCCGCAATGGCAGGAATGCAAAATGGACCAGCCACGAGCTGATCAGTTTCCTGGCCCCTCAAGTCATGGGGAGACTGGAACCAGCTTGCCCCTGGTTCCCAGTTCCTGCACTCTGGTGCTTCCTGGCTGCACTCCCCTTGCAGCAAAATTTGAGTTATGCAGGGGTTGTAGGAATAACCCCTGGGTAACTCGTGGTCTTACTGTATTAGACCCCACTTCCGCCCGCCCTGCAGACCTCATCCTCGGCCAGGTTTTAATGCCCCCCCCCTCCCCCCCCGCAAGATCCCAAACTGCCCCTAGCCTTAAACCCACCCAGCAGCCACAAACCACCCCAGCCATAGCGCCCCTCAGCAGCCCCAGACTGCCCCCAGCTTTATACCCCCTCAGCATCCCCAAACCACCCCCAACCTTACAACCCCTCCTACAGCCCCAACCTTCTCCCAGTCTTAGACCTCCCGGCTGCATCCCTCAGCAGCCCCAGCCTTAGACACTCCTCCTCCTCCCATAGCCTCTTTACCGGGGCTGCTAGGCTGGGTGACTCTCCCAGCCCTCCTGCTCCCAGCACTTAACCCAAGTGTTAAGATTTCAGCACGTAGGCATAAGATAATTGCTATCCCCAGTGATAGACCTGCTGGTGATGGCAGCTATCTCTATTGATAGATATCTGCCTGAGGCAGCAGTGTTAAGAAACTGCAAATAGCTTCTTTAATGGCCACATACAGTTGGGAACTGCCCCGTGGGTGACCTTTAACAAATCTAATAGGACCCATGTTTGGTCCTGACCCATAGGTTGGAAATCCCTGCTCCACACACATACACTGCATCCTATTTCTGGTGCCAGACTATTCAAATACATCAGAAAAGTACTTAAACTCAACTGGTTTATGTCAAGTTAGAAGCACTTGGAACAAATTGGAGACTTTTAATGTATTTTAATGGGAATTTAGCGTCACTCTTATGAGTTTTTGCCTATGAGCAGAAATTTGGGAACCAATTGCGCTCGTTTAGCGAGGGATGAGTGTATTATCGTAATCAGCCACCATGCCTAAGGACTGGAAATTGCACATGCTGGTGCTCTTTTGAACCAATCAGACCAACTTAAGTGCCAAGAAATAAGTAGAAGTTGCATTATAAAGACTTAGATGAAAATTATATAGAGAACAAACAAATATGCCTTCTTTTCAAGTAATCATGCTTCAGTATACTAGACTTATTCTGACACATTAACATGATGATGAATAAAGGAGAGATGGTTTACATAATTTTAGTCCTGTACAAGAAGCTGTTTGGAGGGGTGGGAATGGGCTAGTGAAATCAGTTAGCCATGGCCTGAGACATGAAGTACTATGGTGAATTATAATTTGCCTGAAAGATGGAAAGCTATCTGTTTGCAGCTTGGCAAACAATTACAATGTAATAAGATTATTAGAGTTAGTATCAAAACAAAAAAGCAGTCCAGTAGCACTTTAAAGACTAACAAAATAATTTATTAGGTGATGAGCTTTCATGGGACAGACCCACTTCTTCAGATCATAGCCATACCAGAACAGACTCAATATTTTAGGCACAGAGAACCAAAAATAGTAATCAAGGTTGACAAATCAGAAAAACTATTATCAAGGTGAGCAAATCAGAGAGCAGAGGGGCAGAAGGAGCAGGGGGGAGTCAAGAATTAGATAAAGCAAAGTATGTAAAAGAATCTTTATAATGACACAGATAATTGCCATCCCAGTTCAAACCACGTGTTAATGTGTTGAATTTGAATCTAAAAGAGAGTTCAACAACCTGTCTTTCCAAATATCTGTTAAAGTTCCTTTTCGGTAAAACACAGATTTTTCAGGTCATTAGCAGAATGGCCCACTCCATTAAAGTGCCAACTGACAGGTTTGTGAATCAGGAGTGTTTTTATGTCTGTTTTATGCCCATTAATTCTTTGCCTAAGAGAGTTTGAAGTCTGTCCAATATACAAAGCATGTGGGCATTGTTGGCACATGATGGAATATATGATGTTAGTTGAGGAGCATGAGAATGTGCCCATGATTCTGTGAATAACCTGGTTAGGTCCAGTGATGGTATCTCCAGAATAGATATGTGAACAAAGTTGCCAACGGGACTTGTTGAAATGAAAAGCTCCAGGATTGGTATTCTTGTGGTATAGTCTGTGGTTGTTGGTAAGAATCCTCATGAGGTTGGGAGATTGTCTGTAGGAGAGAACAGGCCTGTCACCTAGGGTCTTCTGGAGTGTGGCATCCTGATTAAGATTAGGTTGTAGGTCTTTAATGATGCATTGCAGTGGTTTGAGTCGGGGGGGCTGAGGGTAATGACCAGTGGTCTGTTGTTGGCTTTTTTGGGTCTATCTTGGAGTAGCTGGTCTCTGGGTATTCACCTGGCCCTATCAATCTGTTTTTTTTATTTCTCCTCGTGCGTAATTCAGGTTTATGAATATTTGGTAGGGATCTTGTAGTTTTCGGTCTCTGTCAGTAGGATCAGAGCAAATGCGATTGTACCTAAGGACTTGACTGTAAGCAATGGATCTAGTTGTGTGTGCAGGATGGAAGCTAGAAGCATGTAGGTAGGTATAGCGGGTTTCTGGTAGAGTGTGGTACTGATCAGGCCATCCCTGATTTGTACTGTAGTGTTCAGGAAATGTGTCTCTCGCATGGAGTAATCGAGGCATAAGTTGATGGTGAGGTGCAGATTGTTAAAGTCTCTGTGGAATTCTTCTAGAGTCTCTATACCATGGGTCCAAATCATGAAGATGTTATCAGTGTATCATAAGTAAAGGAGGGGTAATAGGGGACGAGAGCTGAGGAATCGTTGTTCCAGGTCAGCCATAAATATATTAACATATTGTGGGGCCATGGACTATCCATAGCAGTTCCACTAATCTGCAGGTATAAATTGTTCCCAAATTGGAAATAATTGTGGGTGAGAAGAAAGCGACAGAGGTCAGACACCAGATTGGCTGTGGTGACATCAGGGATCGTATTCCTGATCGCTTGTAATCCATCTTCATGTGGAATATTAGCGTAGAAAGCCTCTACATCCATGGTGGCAAGGATGGTGTTGTCAGGAAGTTATCCGATGTTTTGTAATTTCCTCAGGAAGTCAGTGGCATCTGATATATAACTGCGAGTGTTGGCGGCATAGGGTTTGAGGAGGGAGCCCACATGACTGGATAGTCCGGTGGGAAGGGTGCCAATACCCGAAATGATAGGGCATCTGAGTTTTCCAGATTTGTAGATTTTAGAAAGTAAATAGAATACTCCAGGTTAGTGTTTGTTGATGAACTGAAAGAGAGGGTGAACAGTTAAGTGGCAAAATCTTCTGAATAATAAAATTCTACCAGGAAAATAGTAGGATTAAAAAAAAAATGAGATACTTATGTGAAAAAAAAATCACAATTATATAAAGTAAAATTTATCTCCCTTATAAAACAGTCATACTTAATGGCAGAAGTCAGTTTCTGACTATTGTTAGGAAGAAACTTCCTGCCCTGGATGAGGTGCTGACCTTACCTGATATAGCAATTTTTTTCTTTGTGATAAATTTCCTGAAAGGTGAACGGTAAACCAGTGCACTAGATGCCTGAGTGGTATTTTGTTACACTGGTAAACTAGTCAGTCTAAGAAATGGCAAAATAATAGTTGGTCAGAAACTTCTTATATATCATGAGAACTAATCCCACATTATTCTTCCTTCTTCTTCAGTGTTTCTGTTGTCTATGTTCCTGCCCGACATGAATAATAAAATGTGGAGTTATGGGGACTAGAAGGAATACTGTGCTAACTGAAAAGAAACCGATATGAAAGAGTAGTGAGGGCTGTAAGACGAGGTTGAAAGACAGTGACATCTGTTCTTGTGCTGCTGTTCCTGCTTTCTTGAATGGCAATATAGTGAAGATTATTTTGCTTTTCACTGCTTCCCACAGTAGTCTGAGAAACGATACTATGCTCATTTTATTATATTTTCTTTGAAAATTGGTGTCTCAATTTAAATATACTTCAAATATAACTCTCACTTAACTGAAATACTTGATTAAACGACCCCCACCCCCGGTTCCTCAACATACTGCATAACAGAGCATTTATTGTAATGACTGAAACATTCATTTTAAGGAGGGTAACAGAACATGATTGTTAAAAATATCACTGTTCTCAGAGTAGTTTGAGAGAATGCAGCAATTTTGGAAACCCCCTTATTTAGAAATCCAGGTTGAACCTCTCTTGTCCTGCACTCTCTTGTTCAGCAACATCCCTGGTTCATCATGATTTTAGTTAGCCTGATGTCCACTTATCATGTGTGGGATCAAATTTCCTGTGGTCCCATAAAGTTTGTTTATAGCCACCAGTCCTGGCTTTCAATATTCCGTACTGTTGTTTAGCTGTAACTTACCCCTAAATATCTTCCAAGAGCCCAGTAAGTGGTGGAAGTGTTGGTAATGCTGCTAGACAATATTGATTTCCCATGATCCAGCAAATTCTCTCATTCGGCACTGGTCAGGTCTTGAGGGTTCCGGGCTAGAGAGGTTCAACTGGTAATTAAACCTTACTAATTAAAAACCACCAGATATTACTACTTTGATATATTAACTAGTCAAACTGGATACTTATAAGAGTCAGCCACTACGCTTTTTGAAAATGGGGTCATTGTTTTGAGGGGATGGGAATGGGAGGAAATAACCTTGGGGCACTGTTTGTCTCCCTCTTTGTAACAACCTTTTAGGTATTTGGAAACTGTTAATGCCTCCCCCCCAATCCCATCTTCTGTTTTCTAGACGAAACAAATCTATTTATTTTCAGTCATTCCTCATAGGTCATGTTTCCTAGACCTTGAATTGTTTTTGTTGCTCTTTTGCACTTTTTTCAGATTTTTCCATGTTTGTGGTGCCCAGAGTGTGGGACACAATATGCCAGTTCAGACTTAAGCAGCAGGGAATAGAGCAGAAGAGCTGCTGCTTGTTTTGCTTATAATACTCTTGCTAATGCATCCCAGAATGATGTTTTTTGTGACAGTGTCACACTGTTGACTCATATTTAGTTTGCAGTTCACTATGGCTTTTAGATGACTTTCTGCAGAACTACTACTTAGGCAGTCATTTCCCATTTTGTATGTGTGCAGCTTGAGTGCTCCTAAGTACAGTACTCTGCTTTAGTCCTTATTTAATAGTATTTGATTTAAAATGCAAAAAGTTCTTTAGTTTGATACCGCCTTTCCCTAAGATGAAATTTTGTCTTGATCTGCTTGCTATTTTACTTTTTGTTAATGTTACGGTATCTCTGAAAGTTACTAAATTTATGCAAATTTATTCTAGGACTGCTTCTAGCCATACTGTGGAGCGGCAGATGTCACATGATCTGGTTGCTGTTGGCAAGAAAAATGAAAATTTTCATCCAGTGTTTGAACACATGGAATCTGTAACACAAAATGCTGAAACCAGCCCATCAAAAGAATTTACTCAGGAAATCATCACAATCATTCATCAAGTTAAAGGTAATTATAATATTTTATGCTTGAACATATAAACTAGTGTGGTAGCCTAATGAAACTTCTGAGAAGTATGTGTGGTGGCCGTCGACTTGGACATGTTTGACAAGGAATGCAGATACGAAGGTTTTTGTAGTCTACAGCAGAGGAAGTCTGGTGGCATGCCACTAAGGATGTAGGAATGCTTTTGCTAGAGGAGTGATCAAAGTAAGCTGTCTGTTAAGGAAGCGTTGGGGTTGTGTCTTAAGTAGATGTGAGCAAGGTGTACTCAGAGGGCTTGATGGCCTGGAAAAGGTGATAAGATATTTGGGATCTTGACCTTTAAAGGTAGGGAGGTAAAAAATGACTGCTGGGACAAAAGCAGTCTCTTAATTGTCGGCCTCATTTGGTTACATAGTGTTTATATAATGTAAAAATGGACTTGATTTGCATTTTGCTTACAGCCAAAACCAGTTCAAATCTAGGGCCACAATCCTATGTGATAATCCATATGCACAAACTATTTTACCAGTGTTTGAATGCTGAGGATCACAGTGGGACTCCAACATGCATCCCATCTTGGATCCCACAGGGCTTATGCATTGCAGTGAAGAGACTGCTGTCTCTTTGTATAACTTGGGATGAAAGCAGAGAGATAAGATGTAGTTTCTTTTCTTCAAACTACTGGGAATTTATATTTGCTTCTCCTATTGTTTGTTGGTTTAATATTAATTTTTTCGTAACTCTACATACTATCCATAATCCATAATCATTAATATTTAAAATATTATATGGCTAGAGGTGGAAAACTCTTAAGTCTCTTTAGATTGAAAAACAAATGATTAAATACATCATTGCTAATGCAGGAAATATTTAAATACTAGGATAGCTGCTAGAGTATGTGCACAGTTACAATACTAATCTTTCTGCAGTGTGAGTTAGCGTTGGATTTCAAGTGGAATTATCTTGATTTAATAGCAAGTGTCCTAAGGTGTTTTGTACAGTTAATAGTTGCACATGTGAAATGCAAACGAGATATTAAATGCAAAAATATTACTTTATCTTCACAGCAAATTATTTTACATCTTCTGACCTAACTTTAAATGAACGCTTCTCAAAAATTCAAGAAAAACCAGATGCAAACTTAAAAGAAGTTAAAATATATTCAGATCCAGAAATTCACAGGTAGAACATGAACTTTATGCTGTTTATGTTGATTAACTAGCTTAATCATTTCCATATATTACCTGTGCAGCTTTATGTTGGATATGAGATAATGGAATATTTATTTCAGTATCTTCTAGTGGATTGTAAATTGCATAGCATGCAACTGTGCAATATAATTGTTTTAAGAATGATCATAGTGACCGTGGCTTTTAGTTTAAAGTGATTGTTCTCTTCCATGTTTTAAAATATGGCATATTCCTTATATCATTTTGGCTTATTGCTTCAGGAGAATTGATATATCTCTGGCAGAACTTCAGAATAAACGAGCTATGTCATGTGAATCTGGACAGGTATGTTAATTTTTTTGTTTTTTATGTTGGGGAGAATAAGTTATTGACAGTCTGTTAGCACTTCTGATATCTTGTTTTCATAAACTTATAACTCGTCTGACATTCTCATTAATATACAAATACTGAACCAATAAGCAATTTTAAGCTAATTTTCAAAAGATGAAAAATTTGCAAATTTTTAGAAATGAACCTCGACATTTCAGATATCATGTATTTCCCTGCCCACTCAATAAGCAGGCAGATGTGTTCTCTGTGGGCTAAAGTTTTTTTTTTTTTTTAAGAAAAGACTCATACTGTGCTTTGTAAACCCAGAACCATTTGAAAGCAGTTTAAATTCTGAGCTGATACCGGTTAACCTCTGGATCTGTGTTTGCATCCAGCATTTTAAGAGCCTCTAATCTCTTTCCCCTTCCCTCTGTTAATTTAATGATTATATTTCTGTTTATACATCGTTTAAAAATGTTAGAGCCTACTTAATATGGAGCCAGAAAATCATCCAGGCTTCAAGCACTGTACTGTATTTCACACAAAGTGCTTAAAATGTTTGGGAAGAGGGCATTCACCTCAGGATCCTTTGGGTAGTGTATTCTGACATCTGAGCAAGATAGAAATAAGAACAGTGGATATAAGCCTTTGATGTGGCACTGAGGCTTTGGGTTGGGTTAAAAGTATTTCAGTCTTTTTCCAGAGAAGAAAGACAAGTAATTGGCTATCATAGCCAGTTCAGAATTCCATAGTTATCTGTTGTCCGCTAAGAAACAGCGTGCTAAAATATCAAGACAAACATTCAAGAGGTAAGCTCAGTGTTGTGTGGGAAAGCATCATCTTTAAAGAGCTAATCCCCTAGGTCAGCAACCTCTTAACTTCTGTATGTTGAGCTTCTTCTTTGAGTGATTGTTCATGTGCATTCCACTATAGGTGTGCACATGTATGCTCAATTGCTGGAAAATTCTTTCCCTAGCCAATAGCTGTTGGGTTAGAGCGGTGCATCATGGAGTTGTGCCATTATGGCACCCAGTGTAGGCATTGCCCATCCTGCCATCCCCACTCAGTTCCTTCTTACTGTCATGTTGGTTGCTGGACCTCCCCGCGCTCATGTGAGCAATCTGTTGTAGGTAGCTGGTACCTGTTAGGCCATAATCTGCTAATGCTTCTCATTAGGTGTTAATTCTTTTTTCCATTGTTAGTGTTAATCATCAGGCTCCAAGTAAGATGATTGTCCCCTTTCCTTGAGGCCTTGGTGCCAGGGCATTCCATGGTCAGCAGGCTTTAAAGTCTGCGTTGACTGTAGGAAGCTCATGCCAAAGAGTTATCCTCATTTGGCTTGTTTAAAGTGTCTGGGTGAGAGTCATCGGTGGGAACACTCCTCAATTTGCAAGACCTTCAAGCCAAGGATTCTGAAAGACAGAGCTCATCACCTAAAAGTTTTGTTAATAGAGGCAGCTCTTCAACTAGAGCAGTACCCATCTGTGGGGCCAAGCACGTCCTCCTAAATGCACGGTGCACTGGCACCAAGCATGGCCACGGTGTCAATGAACGAGAAGGGGGGCTGGCACCGTGTTCAAGGGCCAGTAGCCGAGATTCCTTGGAGGTACAAGTCGCAGTCCGTGGTGCCTCACAAAAAGAAGTGGCACCACAGGAGTCGTTTTCCGGCTACTCCTAAGCACAGGAGACTTCTCAGGCGGCATCAGGGAATGTGCACTGGGGCAGGCCCTGGATGGGCTTTGATGCCAGTCCAGAGGTCCAGCCCTCACTCTCCGGTGCAGCTCCCTTTGCAATCAGAAGCATTCTGGGTGGTGCAGAGCCTTCTTCAGGTAATGGCACCTTTCTTTCCACTGAGGAGGACTCCATCCCTGAGGTAGGTGCTTAGTTGTCCCCGTTCTCCGGGCAACCCTTCCATGCCGGCACCATCGGCAACCACAGCACTGGCAATGGCACTATTCTGTCTGGTGTTCATGCAGGCGACCTCAGGGTTGGCCCTACCTTGGTCTTTGGCCTCAGAGGCCTTGGGCTTGGAGTCTGATTTGTATCACTCCAGATCAAGTTGGCGCTCCTGATCTGGAAGGAGTTGTAGTTCCATTTCGGGACAGTTGCCCTTGAATTGGCAGTTGGCTTTGCAGTGGCTGTTCTGGACTTCATGGGCATACCACAGGGGCCAAGGGCAGTTCATTCACCCTCCATCCAGGGCCCCATCGTTGGCATTGGGGATGCCTCCGGTGCAGTGGTTGGCACCATCAGCCTCATTGGGATCCCCTCCACAGGATGGTTTCTTGGACCAGTTTCCCCACTGGCATCAACCTCGTCAGCACCATCAGTTGCTTCAGCACTACCCTGTTGGTACCATCAGTTCTGGTGGTTACAAGGTGTTTTGACGTTGTTTCCTTTGGTGCCATCTGCCATGGCACCCACCATGACGGCTCCTGTACGACCCACTGGGTTCTCATTGGTGTCTTTAGCAGTGGCCCTTCCTTTTGCTGTGGGAAGCTCGGTACTGCCCCCTTGTGGGCTTGGCATCATCAAGGCAGGTGTTGGAGTAATTTCCCTCAGGGCAGAGGGCAGGTGACCGTCCTAATACTGTGGAAATGGGTTACCCTGTGCAAATGGGTGTATCCTCCTCATTGTCCCTAGATGAAGTGGGTGCAGGGTCTTCTGCCTCCGCAGTCGTAGAGGATGGTAGGGCCCTTTAACAGTTGCTCTGCCAAGTGGCCCAAAGCCTAGGGTGCTGGCAGAGGAGGTCAAAGGTGAATCTGACCCTATTATGGATATCCTGTCCTCTTTGGGGCCTAATAGGGTGGCAGTATCCCTTATCAAGACCATTGCCGAGACAGCCAAGTCAGTGTGGCAGACCTTGGCATTGTCCCCTCCTATGGTGGGAAAAAGAATACTTTGTCCCACCTGACTCGTTGGTAATTGACATGGTTAACCAAAGAGAGAGACAAGGTTTCCAGGGGCCCTCCCCCAAGAATAGAGAGGCCAAATGCTTGCATCTTTGTAGTAGAAAAGCTTATTCAATGGACAGGCTACAGTTACACATACTGAATCACCAGGCACTTGTTAGGAGATATTCTTTTAATACAGCTTCATCGCTCTCCAAGTTTACGGAGCTGATTCCACCTGATGCCAAGCCTGAATTTAGGGCCTTGGTAGAGGAGGACAAGCTTATCACCTGTGCAGCCCGCCTTGGATGCTGCAGACATGGCAACGAAAGTGATGTTGGTAAGTGTGGCCATGAGGAGGGGTGCCTGGCTTCAGGTCTCTGGCCTCCTGTATGAAGTACAGCAGGCCATCTAGGACTTGCCCTTTGAGGGTCCAACCCTCCTTTTGGAGAAAACTGATAAAAGGCTCCATAGCCTTAAGGACTCCAAAGCTACCCTGAGGTCACTGGGCATCCATACCCCTGTGATGCAGCACAGGCATTTTACACCCCACCCTCCCACTAGGCAATTCCTCCAGCAGTCTAAGGATCAGAATAGACATAGAGGTTCAGAGTAACAGGAGATGCTCCCACTGGCCTGAGCAAGGGCAACAGAAGCACCCTTTGGGGCCTAAGTCTATTCCACTTATTTCCTAATCTCAAAATCAAAAGGGAGAATGAGGCCCATCATGGACTTGAGAGGCCTTGAAGAAGTTTGTAAAAAAGATCAGGTTTTTGCATGGTCTCTCTGGGGCTCGTTATCCCATGGCTGGATTTGGGGGACTGGTTTGCTGCTCTTGACTTACAGGATGAATACTTTCACATCACCATCTATCCTCCCCACAGGAGGCCTCTCAGGCTTTTGGTGAATGGGGGACACTGTCAGTTCCCAGTCCTTCCATCTGGCCTGTCAACAGCTCCTAAGGGTTTTCACCAAGTGCATGGCAGTGGTAGCAGCCGTCCTTCACAGGCATGGTATCCAGTTCTTCTCATACCTGGATGGTTAGTCAAAGGGAGCTCCAGGCCCATATTCATCAACATACAAAGTTCATTTACCAAATCTTTGACAGCCTCTTGGTAAATAAGCTGAAGTCAACACTCATCCCCACTGAAAGAATAGAGCTTGCAGGGGCTCTCCTGGACTCTGTGCTCTCCAGGGCCTCCTTGCCAGAGACCAGGTGTCAGGCTGTGGCCAGTATCTAAAAAACGTAATCATATTCCCCAGCATGACATCCAGGTGTTGCATGAGGCTCCTGGGACACATGGCAGTTTGTATGTTCATGGTGTAACATGACAGACTTCATTTGTGTCCCCTTCAGTTGTGGCTCACTTTGGTATATCACCCTGTGAGGGACAATGTAGACAAATTAATGACATTGCTGGAGCAGATGTTGCTGACCCTACATTTGTGTCTGGACACTCGGACAGGGGTACCCTTAAGGTGTGCAGGGGTAGCCTTCAGGCCTCCCCAGTCTTTCTTGTGTCTGATAATTAATGCATCAGGTTTAGGCTGGGGGAGCATTTGAGGGAGCATCGAACTCAGTTTCTCTGGGACACTTCAGACCTCGAGCTTCACATCAGGGTGAGAGAGCTCAGGGTGATCAGGTTAGCATGCAAAGTGTTTTGGGAGAACTTCGCATTGCATGTCAGTGAATACAGCCAACATGACAGCAATGTATTATATCAACAGATGGGGGTGCACGCTCTTCTCCACTGTGCCATAAGGCCTTCAGGCTACAGGAGTTCTGCATTCATCACGAAATTCTCCTGCAGTCCCACTACTTACCTGGGGTCCACAATAATATAGCAGGCCACTTGAGTGGTCCATTCACCCAGATGTGCTGCAGTCAGTTTTCCAAGTTTGGGGTTATCCCAGGTGGACCTGTTTGCCATGCACCCAATTTGAAGCACCAGGCATTTTGTTCTTACCAGATGTGTTCTGTGTGCCCTGGACAGGCCATCTGCTGTATGGATTTCCTCCGGTTCCCCTCATCTGCAGCATCCTTCTCAAAATTTGAGCAGAACAGGCCTCAATAATCTTGGTGGCACCTGTGTGGACCAACCAGCATTGGTACTTGGTTCTGCAGGACCCATCAATGTGCAATCTGATAACACTCCCATTACGCCTGGACCTGTTGACACAGGAAGAGAGGTAGCTTTAGCACCTCAGTCTTCTGTCTCTTCACCTCACAGTTCGGAAGGTTCATGGTTGAGTGCCATGAACTTTCCTGCATGGACCCAGTAAGGGAAGTTCTTTTAAATAGTAGAAAGCCCTCTACAAGGGCCCCTTGGTGGAGTGGAAGAGGGTTGTGATTTGGGTGTCCCAAAAGGGGATATTTCCTTTGCAGGTCAGGGTCCCCTCAAGTCTGGATTGTCCGTAGCACCTAAGTCAGTCAGGGCTGTCCCTGTCTTCCTCCAAGGTACACCTGGGTGCTATTTCTGCTTTCCATCCTGATCCAGGTCTTTTGTCAGTTTTGTCAGACCTTGTGGTCATGAGATTCATGAAAGGCTTGGGGAGGGTTAGGCCATCAGTGTGGGAGTTCTTACCCTTCTGGGACCTCAGTGTGGTTTTTAGCTGCAGCTGTGGGGCTCCCTTTTGAACCTCTTGCTTCATGCTCTTTGCTGTTTCTAAGTTACAAAACAGCCTTTTTGGTGGCCATCACGTTAGGTTATAAGGACAAGGTTAGATTGAGAACCCATCCAGTCTTCCTGTTCAGGATTGTCTCCTCTTTCAATGTCAGTCAGACTATCTCCTTACCATTATTTTACCCCAAATGTCATGCTACCCTGAGGGAGCAGAGGTTCCCTCTCTTAGACATCCAGAGAGCCTTAGTTCTTAGCATTCCCTAATACAAGCAGCTCTCCAGGAGGAAATCCTCTGGGATGCCCTTCATCTGTCCACCACAGCCACAAAGAGCTGCCACGACTTCCTGACCGGTTTGGTCCTGTCCATGTAAAAAGCTGTCAGGGGTTCCCTCTCCTCTGATCAGGGCTCACTCTATGAGAGCACAGGCCTCTTCAGCAGCATTCCTAGCCCTTGTCTCTATTCCGGAGATCTGTAGAGCAGCCAACTGGTCTTCCATGCATACATTCTCAGCTCATTACGCAATCATGCAGCATGCTAGGAAGGACACTGCAGTGGGTATGGCTGTATTACAGTCACACCAGGGCTCTGACCCCACCTCCTGATGTCAGCTTGCATTCACCTATGTTAGACCGCACATGAATAATCACACGAAAAAGTTACTTCTGTAACTAGTGTTCTTTGAGATGTGGTGTTCAAGTCCACTTCAAAACCCTCCTGCCTTTCTCCACTGTTGGAGTAGCAGGCAAAAAGGAACTGAGCAGGGGGCGGGTTGCGTGGTGCCTATACTGGGTGCCATAATGGCACCACTCCAGGGGGTGCATCTCCAACCCAATGGCTACCAGCTAGGGGAAGAATGTTTTGGCAACTGAGTACATGCCTATGCGTGCACCTACACTGGAATGTAAGTAAGTAATTGTCCTTTAGTTCTTTGTAGGCTTATGACGACTCCTTTTGAATTTCAGAGAAAGTTCTGTTCTGTGCTTCCCTGCCCCCCATTAAAGTTGCCTTCCTGGTGATAGAATAAATCCAGCCTTTTAATGATGGGTCTTTGTTTAGTATTTTCCAGAAAGAAAGCAATGCAGCACCCTTAGTTTATACTTTTGGATGAAGAGTAGTATCTTAGTATCATCTAAAATAAAACCTATATCTTCTACTCAGAGCTTCATCGTGTGGAGGAAGGCTAGCTGAATGAATTAAATTTGGAATTAGACCTTTGAGTAGTAAGCTATTTTAGAAATTTTGTTTGAGGCCTTTGATAACAAGACCAAAGGAGAAGAGATATCTAGACACTTCTTCAGATGGTTAAAATTATGTACTTTGAACCCCTTTAATCCGTCTCAGGCACCCCTGCGCCCGGGTGGCAGACCTAGCTTATTGCAGCTCACTGTGTCTGGAACCATGCACCTTAATTACTTCACTAGTCACAGGACTCCTGAATGGAAAGGCTGACATATACCAAACCAAACTAACCTGCCATACCCATACATCTGGGAAACAGGAACTGACGGACATAGACCCAATTCCAGAGTGAAGTGACTCCAAAGCAGCCTTTTTTCACCAAACCACAGCCCTTGCTGTTTATTCATTCACTAATATTGCAAAATATACAGAGCAAGAATAACTATCTTCACAAAATTTCTCTTTACCTATCCCCTAATTGCAATCTTTCACATGATTCAGAGAGCCATTTTGTCTCTCTCTCTGGATTATGAGAAGCCGATTGCAACTACATCAGACTCTGCCCTTCTGACTTTGTGTCTCCTTGTTAGCCTGTCAGCTGTCATTGACTCCTGAGTTAGACAGTCCTAGCTCACCAGTATCTCTTCCTTTTCTAGGCCCTGGGGCCTTGAAATGATTTATTGATATTGATATTGATATTTGATATTGATCTCTCTTCTCAAGCTTGAATAAAACATCTCACCAGACTGACATGTGCTTTCCCTTCATGGCTATAAGTCTGCCACCTGTGTTTGAGCATTTGGTAGGATGTGTCTTATCTTGGACATTGTAAATTCAGTGTCCTGTGCCATAATATTGTAAATTCACAGAGTTCTGTGCCATATTCATCAATGCACATATTTCCCATTTCATTATACCAGATCTGAAAGAGTTCCAGCACCAAGTGGTACTTGGAGCCCATTCTGCCAGAGAAGCTACCTTCCCAATTTGTCTTATTAATGTATCTTTCTATGGAAGGATGCCACTTGGAACACCACTCTCGGCTTTATTCATTATTTCTGTCTCAACTCCATTGCCAAATTGGACGCTCATTTCTAGAGGGCAAGCTTGAGATCTTTTAAGTATTGTGCCCTCTTCCTGCTTGCTGATCTCCTGTAGTGCAGACTTACAGAGGTAACTACATAAAGGAGAAAGCAGCCTGAGGAACCAGTAAGTGGAGTTCTGTGAATATTTTGCCTCTGCAGTTTATACTGACCTTCCTTCCATTATTTTGGGATCTTTTAATTAGTAAAATGAATAATAGAAACAGCAGGTAGTTGCAGAGTTGAGCTCTTCAGTTAAAGGGCTGAACTTTGTATCCCTGGGTCAGTGCGTATGCCTGTTTCCTACCCACTCTCAAATGATTATGCTTCTGTAAAATCGATGTGCAAGCCCAAGACAACCACAACATCTACTGTGTGGTTCAAGTAACCTGCCCTTTAAGTTTCTTTTATATAGCCAATATAATTTCAGTAAAATTTCTGTTCCTGTTACTTAGACTGTTATGAGAGTTCTAGAAGATCCAAATGATCTACGGCATGATATAGAGAGGAGGAGAAAAGAGAGGCTGCAGAATGAGGATGAGAGAATGTTTCACTTAGACGGCATAATTCAGAGGTAATCTACTGAATACATCTGTGTGCCTGAGTCTGTAGGATCATCTGAAATTTTTTGCATCTGTTTTTAGGATTTACCCACAATTTAGTTCAAATGTAGTGTTTCCTTCTGTAAAATTGGTCCCTTAATTTTGAGTCTCAGATTCAAATTCCATTGAAATCCACCATGAACATTCATGGGCCTTATTCTGTTTTATTAAACAGCAGTCTGAAAGAGAGAACAGCTAAACTTTTAATAAAGGAGAACAACAATAAAAACGAAGTTTGTGTTCGATATTCCCACAAGTCAGGCTGTGGAAAAGATGAAGGAATTAAATTCCATTTTTCTAACCATTTCAAATTTCCTATTTGTAACATTCTTTTGTAATTCTCTGGTTTGCTCTGTGCAAATACCATTATGTGTGATGTCCCATTTGGGATGCCTTTGGTGAAGCAGGAAGGTCTACGAGTGTTTCAGAGACCTTTTACAAAAGGTTTAGTTACAGCATGGAGTGCCTCCCACTGTTTGATTAGAGGGAACATTAGCACAGAAATGTCTGCTTAACTCAGTTGTACTTCTTCTCTTATCTTTAAAAGAATAATCTGAATATACAGAGGAGATGACTTCTCTGTACAGAAAAGAGTAATTTGTGGAGGAAACTGCCTAATTGTAATGAAATAGGGCTTGATTTGGTATCTCATAACATGTTAGTATGTATTTATATTAAGTACAAAATCTTACAGTAAGTCCAATATCTGCTCTTTAGAAATCTGATTTATGATTTGGGACTGGGTACAAAATTAAGAAACAGCAAAGGAAGGAATGGAAAAGATATTAGATTTCCTTCGTCAGTTTGTCACATTGTCATCACGTTTTCATTTTTTCAAAAACTGAAGAGCTTTCATAGAAGACCACACAATAGATTATGTAACTGACTAGCGTGACTCAATGTTACTCAAGTCTCAGTAGTTGTCAGTGGGTACACTTGGAATTCATTTTATAACTATTTTCAAACAATAGCAAATTTATATTTAAATGATATTAGGCTATACTATTTATATTTAAAAATACATGTCAAGCAACTTGCACAGCCAAAGGAAAATGATCATTTGTATAATCCCAAAGCTAAATTTTGACTTATAATGGTCGCTTCTTGATACCGTGCATTTTTTTCTTATGCAGGTGTTGACGTTATTGTATTTGTGTTATACTAAAGAGAGAGTGTTACAGCCTGATTAGCAAGGAGACAAAGGTGTAATATCAATAAGCATTCTTTTGCATACCGCTTAAAGTCCGTTGCAATTTAAAGCTTTAAAAATGACCAAATTTGTATGGTCTTATTTTGAAACCTATTTAGTGGTGCTTACGCTAGTGAGCTTTTCTCTTTTTGCCTGTAGAGAGTATAAAAGGCATTTTGAAGGCAGCATTCCAGGTTTTTCTGCATTTAAAATGGCTAACCATAAAATCCCAGTTGTATATTTCAGGCAGTTATTCTTCAGCTTTCTATTTAAACTTTATTTTGTATACCAGTGTATAATTGTGAAATCTGTGATATTTGCAAATGTTGCAGGAAAAAATATAATTTTATGCGGGGCCTAGAGACGAAATGCAGTTTTCTTTTCTGTTTTTAGTGACATGTAATGACAATGATTTTTCATCATTCATGCGGTGTTTTTTCCTTTCCTGGAGTTTCATAGGTGAATAATGTATTAACCCACCTGACTGCTTATCTGAGATATATAACACTAGTCAAAACCAGATTTTTAAAATTCCATTTTCAACATTTATTCTTCTCTCTCCTTAATCCAGCGTGGTAAGAATATGCTGTATTCAGTATTTGAGGATGACTTTTAATGGGACTTGAATTCCTAAGTCACTCAGTCTGTGGCCACACTTGGCCAAAACTTTGAAATGGCCATGCAAAGGGCCATTTTGAAGATTACTAATGAGGCGCTGAATTGAATATTCAGCGCCTCATTAGCATTAGGATGCTTCCGGCCGCGGCAATTGGAAAGCGCCGCTTTCAAATGCCCGCGGCTCAGTGAGGCTACATGGGGGTCCTTTTGAAAAGGACCCCCATGTAGCTGCGCCGAGCCGCGGGCGTTCAAAAGCGGTGCTTTCGAAGCGCTGCGTCCAGAAGCGTCCTAATGCTAATGAAGCATTTCAGCGCCTCATTAGTAGTCTTCAAAATGGCCATTTTCATGGCCATTTCGAAGGTTTGGCTAAGTGTGGCCACAGCGTCAGGCTACGTCTACACTACAGCTTATGTAAGCAGAACATATGTCGCTGAAGGGAGTGATTAACCTTCTCCCTTCTGCCCCCACATACCCCCCAAGAGACATAAGTTACACTCACGTAAGTGCCGGTGTAGACAGCAGTGTACCCGCAGAGAACTTGTCCCACCAACATAGCTTCTGCTGCTGATATAGGTGGTTTTATTATGCCAACGGGTGAACTGTCTGTCAGCATAGAGTGTCTTCAACAGATATAGTGCAATAGCACAGCTGCATCAGCGCTGCTGCACCATTGCAGTGCTTTACTTTGGGCATGCCTTTGAGCATCCCATCAGTCGTATCTAAGTACGTGGTGGATGTTATCCTGTGTGTGTACTGAATGTGAACTTGTGACCTGTAGCCCCAAAAATGCAGACATCTTCCATTTGAATGAATAGAGCTCTCCGTTTCATAAGACAGCTAAGACAGAGAGCTACATTGTCTCAGCCTAGTGTGTTTGTCCAACTTCTAGCTTTATTCTAGCCAGTAGAGGGCACGGATAGCTAAGCACATGCATCACTGAATCATTTGGTACAGAAATTTTCAGTTGCACGATGAAGATTTAAAGAAGGCACAAAATCACTAGCTTGTCTGCTTATTAGTGTGTCCTGACATGCAATAATTTTATTTAAATTTGGTTTCCATAGTGAAAATAGACCACTGTTAATTTGTCAATTAATGTGCTAGTTTAACATCTCTTTTTAATACATATACATAATTTAAACTTTTAAAATATCTTAGTTTTGAAATATTGCTCTGTTAGTTTTCATTGCTTTTTCTATTTTCTGTATCCGCTCAGGAACGAACACAACTGCAACTTCTCAAAATTACAGAACTCTCAGATTGATGGATTCCGAAAACCTGTAAGATTCATAAAACCTCCACCTTTCAGGAAATTTATTAGGAAACCTTACATGGTAAGTTGACGCAATAGGTCCTTTTCCTTGTCTGTCTTTTCTATTTCCTTTATATTGGAAAACTTTTGTTGTGTAGGCTGGGCTGCTGTGAATTTTAAGTCCCTTGATGCTTTGTCATATTAAGTTTCAAAAGATGATTTACTTGTGTTAAATTATATCTTAGACATTGGTAAACTTTCCTGCAGCTGAACTTTTTCAGATGTTACAAAGTATACAAAAAGGTATTGACATAACATTATTCTTGTTTAAAATCTTTATTTTTCTGCTTCTTGGTGCCTAATGCACCACTCCTAAACAACTAGTTCTGGCATAGAGATGTTTAATGAGAATCAAGAACACTGTCTGATTTAGAGAAACAATTTACAGTAGAGTCAGAACATTTTCAGGAGAGACAGGAAAAGGGAAGATCAGTTTCTAACGTAAGATAACCAGAGTAGGCTGTAAATTATGGATGCTTAAATTACTTCCAATTTCACATATTATACTGGGTGAAGAACACAGGGACAGAGAGCTAGCCCACACTCTAGTGGCTGACCAAAGGACAAAGTACACATATTGCTTGAATTAAGTACCTTCCTCTGCAGAGTGGTATCATTTAATTATCAGAAAGATTCTGGAAATCCATAATTAAAAAAATTCAGACAATAGAAGCAATTAGTCATGTTTAAAATGTATGTAGTAAAAGTTAATGATATCTGAATTTGGTGAATTAAATTTGGAGTCCTTTAACGACACCTCCATAATGAGTCTTTTTAAAATAACATTTGTACTTTAAACTGAACAGAATAATTACCATGGATTCAGTGCTGAACTGGTATAATTAGAAATGAATGTATGTCCCCTCTGAACAATTTCTCTATGAATAAATTATCTCTTTTCAGGTGTTTACTAAAGACTGGTCTATACTGGGAACATGTATTTGGTATAGTTATAGCTATAGTTATACTGAAAAATCCACACTCATGAGTTACCCCCTGGGTTTGACTTCATTGATTCTACAGAAGAATTCTACTGTTGGGCAAGATACCTCCTCTTCTCAGGGAGGTGGACTAACTGTAAACCTCCCATCACCGCAAGTTAGTTCATTGAATTGCCACAGTGGTACAGCTGTGCTGCTATAACTGGGTGCAGAAATACCTTCAGATAAACAAATGATTTAACGTTGAGAAATGAATAGGCAAATTCAGGGAGAAAAACCTTTGGTTCAAATAAGGACCGTGTAAATTAGAACTGAAGTCTCAACTTGCTGAGTTTTCAAAGGACTGTTTTGGTGTATGCTGAATGAATAAATAAAAGAAACTAGAAAGGATGCCTCTAATTTATGATCTTTAAGAAAGTCTTGACACATCAGTCAATATTTTAATATCAAACTTTTGTGGGTTCATCAATTTTTTCCTTAGTCTTACCAGAAATTTGTTTTTGTGATCCCCAGTTTGTTTCACCAACCACTGAAATCCTCAGGGCATGTAATATAGCAGCTCTCTAATAGCTCTGACAGTGCTACAGGATGTGAACAATACTTCACACAGAATTTAAATTGAAATTATGCATGTGAAACCCCGAGAACCCAGCTTACTGGCTAACAGAATCCATACAAATCAAAAAGCACTGGGTGCCTATCAACTGAGTTACTGCAGTTTGGCTATTGAGAGTGTAATGAAAACTTTAGCTTGACATTTAACAGGAAACTGCAAATAAGGGAGTTCTTGGACAGCAAAAATGCCTTTGTGTTGACATAATGAGTTGCTGAGTAAGAAGCAATAGTAGTGATGAAAGAACAGCTATTGAATAATGCAGGGCATCCTGAAGGGGAGGGAGCCAGTCATGTGCTAGCCATTTTGAATATGAGGTTCCTGCCTCAGAGTTGACAATCTAGACTATGTCAGCAAAAATTAGCATGTTAGTGCTAACTAAATGTTTTAAAGAGATTAAAAGGGCTTTTAGGGACAGCACTAAAGCATTTGCTTTTTACCAGTCCTTAATAGTCAAAGCTCCTAGTTGTGACAGATTAGCAGATGAGCACCTCTTTTTGCTCTTATGTTTCCCTGGCCCCCTTGTGCTTCCTTTCTACATCTGTTTTTTCTTTTTCTGTTCCTGTGTTGTTTTATGCCGCCTTCCTATTTCCCCGCTCCCAGTAGGCTGCTAGAATAGCCATTCATGGCGTTTACATTATGGCTAGGTGGCAGATACTCTTAGAGCTGAGCTGAGTGTTATGGGAGAAGAACTTTTCCTTATATGCTGTAACTTAAGCTTGATCTCTGTGTAAGTGAACATCTCTCACAGTATTAGAGGCTGTTGAATGATCAGGGAGGTAAGGTCATTTTCAAGGAGCCTGTAGCTTTAGCTTAAGTGCAATTTTTGCCGTGTGCTTTTACGCTACATCCAGAGCTATATAGCTTCCTCATCATCCATGGCTTGTTGGTCTTGATCCCTGGGGGTAGTCTGGCACCCCTTGGGTTGAAAAGTTCAGCAGTAGAGAAGAGTTGAAAGCAGCTATTTAAAGAAAGAAAAATAAAGGTCCCAAAATGGCTCTAGTATTAAACTCCTTTTCAGAACGATCTGTCTTCAAGAAAACCCAAGTAGCTTACCCAAATAGAAGGTGAGATAAAATTACACAAAAAGCAACTAAGGAAATAAATATGAACACATGCAAGTCATCTAGTCTGAATAATATATATTCTGTGCTATTAAGTGAATTTATAAAACTCAGGAATGACGTATTTCTGAAATATTACGAAAACTGGGTATATGCCAGATAATTAGAAAAAGCAAAGGTAGCATTAGTTTTCAAAATGGAGTGATCCTAGCAATAAATTTACTATCAATTTGATCTCTAGTAAAATACAGAAGAAATGTTAAGAGAAAATAATCTCTAAGTATCAAGAGAACAACAGTCATAGGCAGTAAGCAACGTAGAATCTATCCACTAAATTATATTTGACAAATATACTTCATTGGTAATTAATCAAGTCACTCAAAAAGCAAGAAAAAGGAATATATAAAATTTAATATTTATATCTTAGTAAAGCATTAGCATCCCACAGAAAGCTGCTATCAAAACAAATTCATGTAATCTTGGATATGATTATTGTCACAGATTCAAAACTGAAAGGATTTTTAAAAAAAAAATTAAACAGTGTCAGACGTGAATAAAGTGTTTTGTGGAATCCTGTTGAGTCCAGTCTAATCAAATCTTCATAAATAATGTAAACCTGGATGTGTGTTAATGATGTTAATAAAGTGTGTTTGGTGGGAGCATGCTTCCGGATAGCTTCAAAAGAAGGAGATGGTAAATAATGAGACAATGAAGTGATTTAGAGGGATTAAAGAAGGAAATTCATTGAGATTAGTGTGGAAAAATGAATGCTGATATAAATAAAGGAAATGCAGATCTGGGAGGGAGACACATGGGGGGAGAGAGAGAGAGAGTGTGTGTGTGTGTGTGTGTGTGTGAGAGAGAGAGAGAGAGAAGTAAATTAAACACGCAGTCCTAAGCCAAAATAGAACCAGGTTGCTGGTACTCTAAAGTTAAAAAGGGTGTAGAACAAGTTTTAAATTAAGGGCTGGAGAAAGCTGACAGGTGCGGTGGAGCACATGTTTTGGACATCCTTAGAGAGAAGCTCTATTAATGGAGGTAGGTAGGAAAAATTAGTTTCTATTTCATGTAGGAGAAAATGTCCAGGAAGGAGTACTGCAGAAAGGAATATGGGGTCACAGTGGATTATGCAAGCTGAATATGAATCAACAGCATGATGGTTTATAAAAAGAAAAATCAGACATTTCTCTAGGATATATTAACAAGACTGTTGCAAGCAAAATGGGAGATGTAATTCTTCTGTTCTGCGTTGATTAGGCCTCAGCTAAAGTATTGTGTCTGTTTCTATTGTCCACATCTTTCCTGAAATGTGGCTAAATTTGAGATGGTTCAGGGAAGAGCAACAAAAATGATTACAAGTCCAGAAAACATGACACATGAGGGAAGATCGAAAGAATTGAGTTTTTTTAGTCTGGAAAAAAGACAGAATGGATGTAACATCTTTCAAGTACCTGAAAGGTTATTACAAGGAGGATAGAGGAAAAATTATTCTGAACCTCTGATGATAGGACAAGGACAAGAAGCAATGTGCTTAAATTGCAGCAAGGGAGTTTTAAGTTGGACATTAGGGAAAAAAAATAAACAACTTCCTAATTGTCAGGATGGCTAAGCACGTAAATAAATTGCAAGCCCAGGACCACCAAAGATCTGGCTGTGCAACTCCTGGCTTTCCCTCTTCCCCCAGGAGGGCTGGTGTTAGAGACTGCTATGCTGGCTCTGTGCCAGCTGGTGGCTCTGTACTCTGATTTGGGTAATTCTGAACTAGAAAGATGCGGCTGCTCTGCAGTTCAAGAGGCCATATTCTGTAGTGATGCCCTGTATCTTTCAGCTGTGGGAACTGAAATCATTCTGCAACTTGGATTCCAGATCACTGCTGCAATTTCAGTGATTTTAATCATAATTGTAATTTTAGGCGGAAATTTTTTCATCTAAAAATTGTCCCTGTTTCATTGGACTGGTTGTTTGGTTGTTTTTGACTTTGTTAATTAAGTATCTGTGCCATTTTTCTAGAATTCTTATTATGCTGCAAAAACAAATGACATCTTTACTCACAGACCTTTTGGAGGACACCTTGAAAACCCCAGACCCTTCAGAAGACCCTTTAAGGTATTGTTTGGCTCTTGGTGCGGGTGGGCGGGCGCGCGCTTACCCTTTCCCTTAATGTTGTTTGAAATTAAACCCTGGGAAAGACAGCTCTCTTATCTACATAGAAGAGGCCAAATTCTAGTAACTTACTCTTCTAAAATATGATAGCACACCAGCTCTTAAGGTGACAGGCGTGGGAACATTCAAACATTCAGTTCTGGCAAAAATTTCCCTCCTCACTGAGGTCAAAGTACGCACAGCATAAGATTTCATATCAGGCTGTGGTGTTTGTGATTGAGGCATGTTGCGGTAAACAGACATGTTAACTAGAGATTTTCCAAAATGGTCAGCCTTAGCTGAACTTCGTTCCCTTTGAAATCATGGAGATTTACTTTGACCTCAGTGAGGAGGAAATTTTTGCCAGAACTGAATGTTTGAATGTTCCCACGCCTGTCCTCTTAACAGCTGGTGTGCTATCATATTTTAGAAGAGTAAGTTACTAGAATTTGGCCTCTTCTATGTAGGTAAGAGAGCTGTCTTTCCCAGGGTTTAATTTGAAATAACATTAAGGGAAAGGGTAAGCAGAATGGGGAAACAGTACAGGAAAATTGGCAAGGAAGGAGGGAGTGGCAAGATCATAGGGCTAGTTTTGGACAATAGAAAGAAGAATTAACCTTAAAGAGCAAACTTTAGAATTAGAAGTGGAGAAAAAGTGGGAAATGATTTAAAACATCTACTAAGAAATAGGTTTGGAAACAGCTAGGCTTTTGTCACTAAATGTTGGTAAACATTGATTTCACCATACACAAACCAACAAAAATATTTCTATGCATAATAGGCATTCGCAAATAAAGTAAGAAAAATGCTGCTTCAGAATTTTTAGTTTGTTTTAAGGATATTCATTTTGTAATTTTTGATATTTGATGTTGACAGTTTGTTTCAATTAAGCTTTAATTTTTTGAATCACCATCTATGGTTATTAAATAAATTGTCTGACCATCTCCATAACTTGCAAAAACTGTGAATGTTTAAATCAATATCAATTGATAAAATCTTAAATAAACAATATCAACGATCATTTATTTTTAAAAAATCCAATTCTGTCAAATCTGCCTATAAGAAAATACCTTAAATGAGTATGTTCATTCATAATTTCAATATTTTGTGTAGACACTGTTCCACTAAAATTTTTGAATAGCCTGGTGGACCCTTGTACTGTCATAATTCTACATGAGACATTCAGACTATTTTCCAAGTGCAAGAGAAAACATCACTCTTTTTAGATGTACTGCTACTGCACTCTATTTGCATTTTATGTCATATTGCTTAAATCAATATGACTCCTAAGTAATAATCTTTTTATTGTGTATTTTCTCATTATTCTATCTGATTAAGTATTGCTTGTAGGTTTTATGGGAACCCCAAGATATAAGATGGTCAGCAAAATCATCCTACTCTGGGATACTGCAGAAGCTTCCCACTGCATCTTGATTGCAAAAAGCACCATGGGGGTCAAAGTCAATTAAATGTAACACAAAGATTACTTGTATCTCTTCCTTCCTGTTGTGAGTGGCATGCTGTGTGGGGGGCCAGTTAGGCCCATGCATAACAGGAAAGAAAATTGCTGATTAAATCCAGGTTAGCCTCTTCCAGTTGTCCATTTAAAAGTGGCCTTGATGTAAGGCAATTAGGTCACTGACCCATGTTCCAGAACATCCCCTTTTGCCATGAGTCACGTGAAAGGTCAAGGTGAGATTGGTGTTAATATACCTTTTTTCACAAAACACATTTACAGATAAGCTGCCCAATCATGCTTGATATTTTACAAGGTTGCTTTGAGGATTTAAAAAATAAACAAACAAAAACCTTTACGTTGGTAGGCATTATTCTGACCAAGAACATACAGGTAGTTTGCTTCAAAGTACAGTGGTGCCTTTACGGAAAAGTGCACACGAAACGATCCTAAAATAATATCCTGTGTAATGTAATTTTAGTGTAAGATGACTAGTGTAGATGCACCCTTAGTGTTTCACAATGCACATGAGTGGAGAGGGCAATCATTCAACCCACCTGGTATGTTTATCATTTAAATGAAATAATTGTTATGAAATTCTGATGACTTTATTAATGTTCTACAGTCATGGTTGTATGCTGGGATAGCTTAGATGTTTATATATTTGGTATATAGTCCTCGCTTTTAAAATGGAATAGCTTATGTCTGTAGTTATGGAGCGATGGTTTTAGAAGCAATTTTAGCAATCTTTGTAAAATAGTTCTACATTGATTATTAAATAAAATTTAGAAGTTTAGACTATTTTGTTTCAAACTGAAAACTCTTGAGATTCTCCAAATAACTTGCTGTGGTGGAATAATTATATGCGTAGAACCTGTTTAAACTGCGTTGTGTGTCTTTGAAGAATGTTAGGGTATGTCTTTGCTACAAAGAGGTCAGCACTACCGCAGTTGATCTTTTGGAGTTCAGTTCAACATGTCTGGTAGTTATGTGCTAAATAAAACTCACAGGGTGACACTGTCAGCACCAGTACTCCTGCTCATGAGGAGTAAGGGAAGTCGATGGGAGCATTTGCTCCTGTTGACCTTCCACAAGGGAGACAGCATGGAAGCTCAAATTATGCTGTTTTGACTCCAGCTATATAATTAACATAGCTGGAATTGTATATCTTAATTTGACTTTCCTCTTTAGTGTAGACCTGGCCTTAGTAATTTGGAGTTAAGGTATGGTTTGGTTTTGTGGAATTTGTTAGTGAAGAAAGTAGAGTGGTACATAGGATCTCTCATTACCATCTATCTTTGGCTTCACTTCTGTGTCTACAATCACAGTTCCTTGTTGCTAAATATATAACAAGGCACTGTGATTGTGGAGTGGGTTTATTTGTAATCGATTATATTCTTCATCGTCTTGTTTTTTCCTCACTTTTGTGTGGGTCAAGTGATTGTCTTATTTCAAATGTAGAACGTACAACAGTAGCAGTCCCACCCCCTTCCATGTCTGTTCCTTATTTGCTTATTTCCATAGCAAGATAAATGCAGGATAGCCTTGGAACCACCTTCCTAACTAGTCTTGCTAGGATGAAGACCAGAAGATTTAGAAGGAGAGGGAAACTCTGTACCTTTCTGCCAACTGGGAACAGTAGTGATGGCTGTCGGAAAGCTTTGTGGCCTCTTTTCAAGTTATGCAGCAGATGCCTCCTATCATTATCATATCATAGAACATAGGTCCTCTCATGAGGGCAGGGGACTGGACTCGATCTCTCAAGGTCCTATCACCATCCCTGACAGGTTTTTTTTTTAAGAATACAACTTGCCCCAGACTCTTGAAGGGCCTCCTCAAGGACTGAGCTCACAAACCAGGGTTTACAAGGCCAATGCTTTAACCACTGAGCTTCTCTGCACAGCAAGCACTACTCAATGCAACATGCCTGCCAATTGAGGCACAGGCTGCCCATGCACATTCAGGGGGAATCTTGGCTTTTATCTTACCAAGATTAAGGGGCTTAATTTAGAATTTTAAAAGCATTTTTGTTTCTTGTTTGGCGATATAGTTGCAGAAAGGATGCTGGTGTATCCTGAGAGTAGTCAGGTTTGGACTTACTCTGATCTCCTGTGAGAAGTTTAGCGTTCAGATATCTGCCAATAATCCTGTGCCTCCAACTTCAGTAAGCTTCAAAGCAATCGCTGATACATGTAGCTTTTGAGAACATCATGGAAGGATACAGTCTTTGAAGTAGAAGAAAGGTCATAGTAGTTTGTATAATTGAGCACTTCTTGTGCAAGCCATTTTTAGCTAGACACCGCAAGTTTATTGAGAAACTGATACAAAATAGATTTTATATATGAAGCAAATGATTTTCCCTCCCACTCTGAGATAGAAACCAAATGTTACCAGAATACTTCAAAGCACATTTCATGAGGGCTACTTCTATGACAAATGTTTATCATCTTCTAATAGTAGGCATTAATGAAAAGTTACAAGATCGTTACATGGGGAAAGGTTTCTGCTCTTCCTCTTGCATCCTCCTTGCATGCAGAAACAGCTTCAACAGTTTTTTTTTATTAAAACCCTTAATCACCTTCTGGCAAGACCAAGTTTGAAAATTTCAACAAAACGTTCAAAAGAAAAAATATGATAAGCTATAATAAATGAGGACTGAATTTTTAATATCAGTGTTCTGATACTACCCCATTATTGTGACGTCTGAGTGCACAAGGATAGAAAACTTTACACAGACACATAGTGGATGCTGTTACGTATGTTGTCTATCCACTCTAGCATTTATAGTGCCACTGACTTTGTTTCTCTATGGCCTTTACCCTTAGTCCCACTTCAGATGAATTTACAGTAGCTCAGTGCAGAAGTGAAAGAAGGATAAATCTGTGGCTAGGTATTGTTCCAGTGGTTTTAAAGACTGAAGTGATTCCAGGTAATGCCCTCTAATTTAATACCTTACAGTCAACGTATTCACCAGAGACAGCTTTTGGATGAAGTCCTGGCTCCTCTAATGCCAGTGAGAATTTTACCATTGAGTTAATAAGGGTAGGATTTTACTCTTAGGCTGTGTCTAGATTGCTGAGACTTGTCGGCGGAAGAGAGGTAAATTGCTCTAAGCATTTGCGTATCTCTTGCTGACAGTTCTGTCGGGACAGGTGTTCCTGACATTTGGCCTGAATGTAGGGAAAACCCCCTCTGCCAACACCACTCTTCCTCCTCGTGGAACAAGGATTACTGGGATGTCAGCAGAAGGCTCCTGGAGTGGCAGCCTACAATCTAGACATAACCTTGTAGTTTATTATAACATATGGTTTTATAGCTATAAAGGCATCACTGCCCCTCGGAAGAAAGCTTGTATTTCTTTCCTAATCTATTGCCCACATTTTACAACCTCTTCAGTGCTCGTAATTTTGGTATCGATTTCTATGCTATGAAGGTAACGAGCTGATTTGAGCTATTGCCCAATGTGTGGAACACTGCAGTTCTGTGATCCGAACAGTGAGTATGGGTCTGAGAAATACTAAAGTAGACAAGGAAGAGGAATGTGTTTCTAAATTACTAGTACTTCAATACTGTACATTCTTATGTGTATTACTGTGTAAATGTAACTTTATAATAGTTGAATACAATAAAATGCAACAGATTTTTGACCAGAGTTCTGAAATTCAGTCTTTGTCAATTTTTTTTTCTTCTACAGAACAATTTTGCAGATGGTCGATTTCAGCACAGTTATAAATCAGGCTTAGTACAGAAAGGTTTATATATTCAGGCTAAGTACCAGCGGCTACGTTCTGCCGGTGTAAGGGGATTTACCACTTATAAATTCAAAGAAGGATTTTTGAGAAAAGAAAAGGTGAGTTGGATTAAAATTAATTGTCCCTGAATTTTTTGATGTATAAAGTATCCAAAAGATCCACTTCTATTTCGGAATCCAGGTGAAGTTGTTTGTCAAGCTTGTATGGATATCCTTTGGAGTACTAAATTGAAATTCTTTCCCTCCTACCCATACTCCAGGAAACTTGTTAACTGAGACTTTTATATTAGCTGTAGTTCAGCTATGGCCTCTCACATTGCCTATCATGTAATCGCCATGTGGGCAATCCCTTCTGCAGCTCAGCTGAGCTGATTTGCTATCCAGAAGTGAGGAAGCTGGATCTCAATGTCTGGTGATGTCACAACCTGATGGACTACAGCTACCAATTATCTAAAGACTGTGTCCTTTCAAACAATTGGCTGACTTAATTCTCTTGTATAAATATATCTTTTCTCATCATTTTACAAAAGGCTCCAACCCAAATATTTAACTTAAAACCCATAAAATTCATACACGTTGGAATGCTATATGGACAAGCAGTGTACAGAACAATGCATGCTTACATTTACATGCTTAGATGCACTGGGATATATTACAGGCCATCCCTGTGCATAAAAGGGAAACGAAACCTCCCTCAATCTGCACCCATGCTCAAAGATGGGGCTGGAAGATGGGGTGAGTCACACAAAAAATTGCCCTGTTCTGTTCACTACCCCCCATACATCTGGCACCAGCCCTGTCAGAAGACAAGATACTGGGCTAAGTGGACCATTGGTCTGATTCATTGTGGCCATCATATGTTTTTAAATTGGGGGTCTGAAAATACCCTGCTTTTGTTTGTAAGATTGCTTAACTGCGCAACTTCTGTTTTTAAAATATTTAGATTAGTGGTAGCACACTTCAGAGTGGTGTGTTGCATATATAGTAATTAATGGAGAATTGTTGGGGTAACATGAACTGGTAAGGTGGTCTCCCATCAGTAGTTGTGTGATACTGACAGGGTGTAGTGTGACATAGTTATAAGTATAATAACTTTGTAGGGTGCACAGGACAACACTTTTGTAGCACCTGATAGAGTATCATGTTATAGCTGTTGCACAAGTTGAACCTCTCATCCAGCACCCTTGGGACCTGACTGCTGCCAGACAAGAGAATTTGCCAGATTATAGGAGGTCACTATTGTCTAGGACATTACCAACACTTCCACAGCTTACTGCGGTCTTAGAAGACACTGAAGGGTAAATTAAAGCTAAATAATAGCACAGAACACTGAGCCAGGAGTAGTGGCTGTAAACAAACTTTATGGAACCATGGGAAACTTGGACACACCCATGATAAGTGGTCATCCAGCTAACTAAAATCATGCCGCATTATGGAGTTTGCCAGATGAGAGAGTTCTAGATTAGAGTGGTTCAACCTGTACACTAACCTGAGGAAACAGTTTGCTTCTCAAATCACCAAACAGTCCTGACCATTTGTTTCTAAGATCTCTGATAAGTACCCATGCTTGCTAGATGAAAAAAGAAATGACTAAGATCTATACAGAATGATTTTATATTGTGAAAATTATAAACTTGTACTATAATAGAAATATACAGTTGTTTCACTGTGATCACGTCGGTGACATTCATTGGCTAAACTTTCTACTGCTATTTTATAATTGAATGCTAGAAATTCTTGTCTAAAATGCATTAAAATATCCTTAATAAAACTTGGCTGTCAAAGATTATAGCATGAATTATAGCTCAGTATAACTAGAATTTATTTTCTATCAATTTTATAACCAATAAAGAAACCTAATATTTCTCAGTTAATGTAAACTCCTGTATCAAAATGTATGATATTGCCTTTTTTCTGTGTGTAGCTAGCAGTTTAGAAAACCTTTCCATCACAAAGTGTTCTTACATTTCAGTAATTCATGTATCTCTGCCCGCATAGTAAACTTTGTAACTACTCAGTATTGGTTAAAATGGATTAAGATTGATATAATTTACATGGATTCTTTAGAAAGTGCTAATCTAACATGTTTTTGCTGAGAATTGATTTTAAAAACAAAACCTTAATGTCACCCTGAATGTTGTATATCTGTTTTGAAAGTAAATCTATTTCCATTTTTATAATTAAACCATTTCCCCAAAATCTTCTACCTGAAACAGAATTCCCAATCACATTTTATAATGGGTTGATAATTAATAGCTTTATTAAATAGTTCGTTTTCAAGCCTAGAAAGTCAAGAAGTTACATATAAGACACTCTGCTTATCTTTGTCAGTTATGATCCCTTTATAAATTGTAATTGTGCTGTTAATACAAAGGATAACCAAATTCCATGTGAACAAAAACTCATCTTATGTATAAATTTACATATCCAAACAATGAAATGACTGTTTATTCACCACAGTAGTCAAAATATTTTCAGTAAGTAGTATGTTAAACTTTGATTTTTCTAGAAAGATGCTTTTCAGATTTTAAGGATGTGTCTTTCTAATTATTGTATTTAAACTGCTGCTTTTGACTTGTGCGCCTTCTGAGGGGAAAGGTGCCAACTCCTGGCCTGCACTTCTGTGCGGTTAGTCACACAAATAGGGCTGCTGAGTAGATTCTCATCAATATAACACAGGTTCACAACCTAGCTGTAAGTGAATAAAAGAACAGATTTAAGTGTACTTTAATGTGCCAGTACTTTTCTGGTTCCAAGTCTGACAGTTTAGTATGTGTTCATATTTTTGGCTAAATTTTTTAAACTTGGATAAACATCAAAAGGGTAAATGAGTTTACTGCTTTTCAGAGATGTTGAACTTCTGCTGACTTTGGAAAAGTTGGCATATATTGTATAGTTTACTTCTGCCTTCCAAAATTGACATTTAGATTACACCAGTCCAGGTACAATTCATACTCACCTACTCTTTGCTATGATGGTAAATGATTAAAACAAACCTACAGTATCACCTGTTTAAAATATTTTGTCCTTGGCATATAAATTTTGCACAGCTGATTACTTATTCTCTATTTGATCAGCAGCGTGGCTGCTTTATTAAGAAGTCTTTGTTACATACTGTAGAGTGAAAATTAAAATAATAGAAATGTGAATTACTAGAGGTACTTTCCACTGTTTACACTTGGATGTAATAACTTTTTCCATTTTAATAGGAACAGTCAGGCATTGCCACAGAAACTTGAACTGTGATCTTCACATGGAGGCATAAAATTACAAGGCACGCGAGCATCGCTTTGTTTTTGACAACTTTGTCAGGAATTAAAATGGGAGAAATGAACTAACACTGTAATTGTCTTGGTAACTATTTTTCAGTAGTGCAATACTGCAGAACTTTTTTACAATTTTAATACTTGCTTCTAAATTACAGTATTCAATAGAAAAATTGTGGTATGGTACCTTTAGTTCCTTTTGCAAAGAAGTTTCAAAAAAACTGAAGGGAGTCTTATTTATTAAATACTTTTTCTCTAAGCATGATTTTATGACTAGAATTTGAGTTGTTATACCCAGAGGTTTATATGTTAAAGAGTCTATTGCTTACGTAATAAAAAAGAAAAAAAAAGTGCCTGGATTGTTCAATGAGAGCGTATTAGCTCAGGACTCTCCAAACAATGACTTCTTACGTTGTGCAATGGAGTTTACAGCTCTTTTCAGTCATTTCTCTAGACCAATATTCTGTATTTCATTTTTGTTTTTATATATATAAAGTTTGTAACAATTTCCAACATTTGCTAAAATGTCTAAGTAATATATTACATAGCAGGAGCGTAAAATGGCACTGCGATATTTGGGTAATTATAGGACTGGTTGACCCTATCCAGAAATATTCTGGCTCATTCCTTTTTTCTGCATATATAATTTCTTGGTGAAGCAACACATTGTGTTATCTTCTGCAGCAAATGACTTGTGATTTCCTTGATTCTAAAAGTGAGTTAAAGTAGGCCTGGGGTGAGGGATGGCTCAGTGGCCCAAGCATTGGCCTGCTAAACTCAGGGTTCTCAGTTTAATCCTTGAGGTGGCCATTTAGGAATCTAGGGCAATATGTTTTAAAAAAAAAAAAAAAAAAGCTGCCAGGGGTGGTAATAGGTCCGGCTGTGAGTGTAGGGGACTGGACTCAATAAATACTATGGGGGTATACCTATCCCCTATTAAAAATAAAAAAAGTTATTGGGGGAGGGATAGCTCAGTGGTTTGAGCATCAGCCTGCTAAACCCAGGGTTGTGAGTTCAATCCTTGAGGAGACTATTTCAGGATTGGGGCGTATAGATGCCAGGAATGGTGCTTGGTCCTGCCACAAGGGCAGGGGACTGGACTATATGACCTCCCAAGGTCACTTCTAGTTCTAGGAGATGTGTGTGTATCTCCAATCAATCGAGACAGAATATATCTAATAGATCATGCTTTTAAAAAGTCCTCTCATCTCATCTTTAACAAAGCTGTCTACCTCTCTGACTATTTCAGACAAAAAACTTTTAATTTTTTATTACAGTCCCAAACATTCTCCATAGTTTATCACCCTCAATTCAATCCTGTATGCAAAAATCAAGCAGGCTGATATATAATGTTCAGGCCTAAAGCAATATTGTGCTTGTTTGCCATTTATAGTTTGAGCCTTAAGATAGATACGTACTGTAGTGTTCTTTGTTTTAAAGATTTGTTTCAGACTACTTATTATAAGCACACTAAAGGTATACAACAAAATTTTTCCAGGGAAAGTTTCCTAATTAATTTTAAGAAGAAAGTTATTGTCATCCAATCTCGTGCATTTTAGTAATCTCCACTGTGATAGTACCCATTAAAGTACATCTTAGAATCTCATTTTTGGAGTTTTTTTCAGAAAGTTGGGTTATTGAATAGGCATGTGAAAAATACAAAGAAAACCCCCCTACTTTTTGGAAGATCAAGAGTACCTTCAATAACAGGAGTATGTAATTTATTGAAATTCCTAAGACATATTTCAAGGGACTATAAACTTTAATACATTACAGTAGTGAAATTGGACTAAAAGCTTTTGAAATATTCTTTAGTACACAGTTCAGTCCTCATGAAGGACAATGTACATTAATCATAACTGATTCAACAGTAGAAAGAAATGTTGTTTTCTGTGAACCTTTCTAAAAGCTAAGTATGGGATTTAGGTAATGTTCATGTACATCTCTCGTTGAGAATTCAAACGATTTTTTCAGGAGCTTATGGCATGCACGAGTCAAACAAGCAAGGTTTTCTTTTTCAAATCAATACAGCTAACCGTTCATCAGTAACTAAATATTTTAAATATAAGTCTGCATAAAGTGAGCTTGTCCAAACTTAGGGCCAGTTAGTGCTCAGTGTCCACCAGGCATGTTGTTTCTAAGTGTGGAAAAATACCTTTAAACACATGCACACACTATAGACTATAAAGTGCTGAAGCTTCATGGCTTTTGGGGACAATATGGTGTGGTACTATTGCTAAAACATTTTCATTGTTTTCCTGAAAGTCCTGAAAAAGAATTGTATTTTGAGCCAAGTAGGGGAAAAATGGTTACATGAGACAGCTCCTTATCAGATGAAGGAATGTGTTACTGTTGTGTGGGAGTTTACGATATTGGTGTAGCCAGACATCAAAGTTAATACGTTTTATGCAAAAACTCCAGCTTTGAAAGTATGAATGACTTCTCCAGCTGACATCTAGTCCAGTCCCCTGATTCTACATATGACACTGGGTTCGTTTAATTTTATACTTGCAGTCATGCTTTGTTCTGTGCAGTTTTAAAAGACTTACCATTAATGGTAAGACATGGCACATATTTTAGACTGTAGGCACTGTAATATAAACTTTTTCTAGGCAGCGAGTGTCAAATACTGACCATTCTGTCGCTGTAGTTTGATTTGCTTTGGCATGGTTTTCTTCAAGGCTTGCTCACTTGTACAGTAGTAACAGAGAGGTAGCCATGTTAGTCTGTACTCCAACAAAACAAAGCATTAGAACTGCAGCACTTTAAAGACTAACAAAATGATTTATTTGGTGATGAGCTTTTGTGGGACAGACCCACTTCTTCAGATCAATTTCATTTCCAATACAGACTGATATATATAAGTACAGAGGACCAAAAAGAGAAAAAAAATTGCAATTAAAAAAACTGACATTTCTGCTGCTTTGTTTCACTTGTACTAGTTATTGTTTGTCTATAACTAAGCTAATTCAGAATTCTGTTATTGCATTACTTTAATACATAGGGTACATAGATATTTTAGCTTACAGGAATTTACTTGAATTCTAGGTATTTTTTAAAAACAGCCTGACTTACTACATGCTGTTATCCAGCTTGGTATCTAAGTTGAAGAGCATCTTTTGTCCTGCTAACTGGGAGAATGTTGCAGAGATGAGACCCATTGTGGATAGACTTTATTACTTGCTTATTGTGTGATAACGAATGTTTATATACAAATGGACACACACAATTGGTGCTCTTAGCATTGTACATTTGACTGATCTCTGTGTTAGAGTGATGTACCTGCTGAGAATAATAGACTGAAATAGCAAACGTGGAAGGAGGAATTTGGTGAGAGTTATAAGAAAAGGGAGATCATAAAATTAATCTGTGCCTTGCTATAATGTACTGCATTAAGGAAAATAACCTCTTGCAGTACAAAAACAAAATAACATTCTCCAAGTAAGTTTGACAGAAATGTAGGCAGGAGATATTTGTGGATTACATTTGCCACTTTTTTTCACTATGCAAGGAATTCTCATCCTCTATATTGTAGCTTAACTGAAATAGGGCATGTGTTTGTCCTTTTTATTGGCAAAGCCAATTGATACTGTTCTGAAGTGGTAGCTGTTGAATTGTGTGCGACAGAAGTTCTTTTTAGTTTTCTTTACATTTGTGTAGATCTTTATTGTTAAATTACTTTGTCATCTCAGAATGACTACTAGAATGGTGGGTGTTGTATTCCTAAAAGGCATTTTTATAAATTGAAATGTTTAAATTATTCTTTACCCCTATCAAAAATGCAATGGCTTAATATGATCGGTTTTATTTTTAAGTGTGTAATTGCTTTGACATATACATTTCTTAGCAATTGAAATTTGACATTACAGGGCCAGAACCCTAATTTAATATTTTGGGACTTTTTTGCTTTGATGGTTAGACTGCCAAAGTGAAGAAAATTGTGGGAGTTACTGGGAAAATTAGAGAGCTAACACACTAGGAGAGTGTTGCCTTATCCTCTTGTGTTTTGGTTCATTTTTAACAATTTCCAAAATTCAACAATTTATCTTATGTAAAGGACTTGGTTATATCCCGGTTTTGAGACAAGAAGGCTACCTCAGTGCAGATGACTGATATCTGTGGGGATTCACCTGAAGGCCAGTCTGGATACTAACTGACTGTACCTAGCTGCCATCTTCCTTGGCCTCTGGATGAAACAGACAATCAGCTTCCTGTATCTGAGTTTAGAGGCACACAGGTAATCAAAAGATTGAAGGTCTTTGTGAAACTCATTAGAAAAACATGTTTTTTTCAAAACTGGCTTTTCAGTCCATGGAAAATGCACCTCCATATTGATTGACACAGTGGAGAGAGAGAGGGGATTCATTGGAGTGATTCAGATACACTGGTGGTAAGTGGTGAAGAGGACTTGGAAAATACACTTGGCTTTTCAGTATTCACCTCAGAGGACCTACACAGCATACAGCTCTTACTAAACTGTGCACTGGAAGAATCTCCTTTTCCAAGGCTTTTAAAAACAGATATATGGCTTGCCTCTTTTTAAACTGCTGTTAGTGCTACCCTTGCCACGTTTTCTGTATTTCTTGGTACAAGGGGAAATTTTCAATTTTTTTATACCTCCTAGTACAGCAAAAGCCTGGTGCCTAAATATGTGTACAGATCTTTCCTATGACATTTTATTCCTCTGGTGCAAGATAGGAAGATACTTGGTGTGTCAGTCTGCCTGCAAAGATAAAGTGCTATAAGTATAATTAAAAAATAACTGCAAGAATTATGAATGCTTACCTACAACTCTCTCACTCCTCATTAGGCAGTTGAATGTTGATCGTCTTGGCGAAGAGAAAATTTCAGTGATGAGGAGTTGACATACCCAGTCTTATAATAAAGCCGTTAGCCTGTTTCATGAGTAAATAGTTAGCTATGTGAATTAGCATAACCTTATGCCTTTGCACTTTCTTCCAGTATTTCTCCACTACACTATACCAGTCATTGCTCTGAATCTTGTCTGAGTCATTTATCTCACATTGTCTCAAAATGTTGGTGTAATATTCTGTAAATAATTTATTTGCTAATCTTATTTTGTGACTGGTTTCTTTTTCTTTTGCACATGAGTTTTTATTCTAGCAAATGGAGTTGGGGAAAAGGACCTTCCCAGTGAGTTACTGCTTAAGTAAACAGTTCTTGGAACAACAAAGTCTTCCCTTTGTTTAGACTTAACAATTTTCCATCCAGCAGGGATGCGGCTCACTATCCATTTAAAAAAAAAATTAAAGTAGGTTACATCTATACTGCAGTTCCTCTCCATTAAATCTTTTAAAATGAAGGTTAACATTGTTTCTACTGGTGTGGATGGGGCATAGTTTTTTTTTTTTTTGTTTTTTTTTAAACTTAACTATTAAGAGTAAAACTTTCTGAAGTGTGACTTACCCTCTTGATTCAATTAGGGGCTATGCTTAATAGTTTTTGATCATTTTTTTTATATATATATATATACACTTTCAAATATTCTGATGTTTGACTATGTAAAGATGCTACATTAATATAGAGATTTTTCCTAGCAATTATAAATAGATGTTTTAACAAATTGCAGGTTTTAGAGTTGTAAACTATTTAAATTAGTTGTTTTAGCAGCGGGCGTTGATATGTGTAGTTACTGAAGTAGTGTCCAGCTTTCCTTAGTAAAAATTGTGCAGGATTCTTTCTGTAAAAAATGTATTCTATATTATTTTTTCCTAAAGGCTGCTTCACGAGTTGCTCTTTTGTGAATGTAAAGCTTCTATGCAGTTGTAATTTTGGGTACATTCATTTTCTGGCTAGAGAAGCAACACTACTCCACCCCCTAGTTTATATTTATCTTTATAATGCCCCAAACTATTCTTGAATTTTTTAGAACAACATTTGGGTACTATGATGTTGGATATAGTAGGAAACTCTAGGACAGGTACTGAACATATCACTCCATTTGAAAGAGGTAGTTCTATATCCTTTGTATTGCAAATCCTGTTTATTTGTACACAGTATATATGGGGGGAGTGAGCATTTGCTATGCATGTGTGTACAAATTTCAGTTTTGTTTTAAAAACTGCTGTAACAAACTGAAGTCCATCCATGCTAGCTTACACATAACTTTGCAGTTTTAAAAACCATGATTGTTCTCACAAAATGGAAAATAGCGTAGTAAGTAATCTTAGAATCTAGGAATAAGGTTGAAGAGTAGAATATTTTCAATTGCAGTCAGAAAGTCACTAATTTGCTTGACTTTTTATCCTCTATAAACTCTTTAGGCTTAACAGAATTAGATTTAATATTTCTGACCACACTTAAATTCAGATTTGCAGTGTTAGAATTTCTAAAATTTAGGAGGTCATCTTGGGAAAAGGAAATGTTCTGCACTCCAGTATTCTGACAGGGGTATGTGTGTGTGTGTGCCATCATATTTTTATGTGACACTAAAATTTAAAAAGAATATTTTCCAGATTTTAGGTCTGAAAAGGCCTTTAAGAAGCATGGATATTTTCTCTTTTGAAAGTGAAAAATCAAACATTTGCATTTTTTTAACTAATTGCTGAAAAAGTTTCAGTGCCTAAAATTGCAAGGATCCAGATTAATACTTGTGACTCTCAGTTCTCTATTTATGATTCTCATTTGTTCCAGCCCTTCTGCAGGTTGAACCTCTCTTGTCCAGCACCCTCTGGCCCTGACTGGTACCAGGAGAGAGATTTTGCCGGACCACAGGAGGTCAATATTGTCTAGAACATTACCAACATTTTCACTGCTTACTGGGCTCTTAGAAGACATTTACGAGTAAGCTATAGCTAAATGACAGCACAGAACACAGAACAGTGAGCCAGGACTGGTGGCCGTAAACAGACTTTATTGGGTCACAGAAAACTTGTCCATACCCAAGATAAGTGGTCATCCGGCTCATTAAAATCACACTAGATCCTGGCTGTTGCCGGATGAGAGCTCTGGATTAAAGAGGTTCGGCCTATAATTATCTTTAAAGGGAGGCAACAGTGAAGCAAAAGTTAGGGTCTGGAGTAGATTTATTTAGTGATACATTTAGTGTAGTGGTAACTTTCTTTCAGTAGGCAGCTTATTGACCCAACCCTGATTGCTCAACTGGTATCGCAAACGTTGTCTCAGCTGGCATCTTCTATCAGTTAGTTGTACTGGCATCAGATTTAATTTGTATTGTTGTTTTACGATCAATGAATCATCACTCATCTGACCAACCCTCCTCCTTTATCCAGGCTTGGGACTGGCATGGAACCCCTAGAGGCTTCATGGCGGAGTTGTGAAAATTACAACTAACACACATACTATCAGTTAGAATGTGGAATGTGCAAACACTGTGGGCAACTGGAAAGTTAGAGCTGCTTCAAAAGGAGAGAGAGGTGCTGATGCAATATACTTGGACTGGCAGAGATGCATGGGGAGAGATGTGTGGTTGCGAAGGCATTTGGTCAGGGAATGAGATGAATCATGAGGCAGGAGTTGGATTATTTCTTGGCAAAAGAGCTAGAGGAGTGTGAGAATGATGGTAGCAGCATTCAAAGTGAAACCATTCAGCATCTCTGTCATTCAGGTGTATGCATCCACATCAGACAGTATGGAAGAAGAGACTGACCTATCCTATAAATACTTGACACAGACACTGGAGGAGATACCGAGGAGAGGTGTGTTATTGGAAGAGATTGGAATGCAAAGGTCGGAACAGAGTCATGGGAAGGTTTGGATACAGAGAAAGAAAGGAATGAGGCAAGAAACGACTAGAATTTGCTACAGAGCATGAGATAGTGATCTGCAACTCGGGGTTCCAACAAAAGGACTGTAGGACGTGGAGATTGTGATTAAATGATCAGAAGTCCAAGAACATGATAGACATGATCTTGATAAGGAAAAGATGGGTAACGTCATTACAGCAGTGTTGAACTTTCCAAGGAGTGAATATAGACTCAAACCAGAGTCTAGTGATCATGAACATCAAGATGAAACTCAAGAGAAGGTATAAGCACAGTTTAAGAAAAGAGGAAACATGGCAAGGCTACATAAGGAAGAAGTACAGAATGTATACAGAGCAGCACTCAAAGAGAAGATCAGGAATGCAGGCACAGAGAAAGACCTACATGAGAGAGTCGAAGGAGTAGCCATGGTGATAGACGAGGCAATAGAGCAGACAGTTCCAGAAGAAAAGAAGATCAATAAGTGGATTACACAGAGACGCTGAAGTTGGTCCAAGAGAAGAGAGCATTGAAGATCAGAAGGGATGTTTTCGAGGTTGAACAGCAATATAGAATGAAATGCAATGAGGTAAGGAAAGCATCCAGAAAGGATAAGGCAAAATGGTTAGAGGAACAATGGGAAGATTATAGAGAGGTATTATGGCAAGTGTAAGACCAGGGAGGTGTATAAAATTATTAGCAATATTAATAGGAAGTGGCAGCCAAAGCAGATGGTGATCAGGACAAGGCCAACTAGGTTCTCGTGAACAAGGAGAAGGCTGTGAAGCAATGGTTGAGATATTGCACAATTGGACCTCATTGTCTCAGAGAGATTGAGAGAACTAACAGATCTCTGCTGCGCATCAAGAGCGAGACCGATATTTTGAAGGAGGAATGGAAAGACCAGTGAAACGACTGAAGAACAACAAGAGCCTTGGAAATAAGATCATGGGAGAGATGATTAAATGCGGCAGAGAAAGTATGATTCAGGAAATACACAGACTATGTAATATAGCGTGGAAAAAATGGAAGACACTGAAGGAATGGACAAGATCTGCGCTAGTGACAACCTTCAGATCTAAAATTGGGCCCAAGGAAAGAGAGGCTAACAGTTCTCTCCATTACACTAAATCATCAACAATAATAATGGGGCTCAGCACATGTTGGTGTCAGATGCCTCCCTCACTATTTCTTTAGACTAGCTCTGCACAAGAAAGAAAGGAAGCGCGGTGAAGTGCAAGAACGACAGAATGATTGCTCTAACGAGTCATCTAGGCAAGGTGCTGCTGATGATACTGACAGACTGAGATCATAGATAGAAGAACATCAAGCGGATAAGCAAGTGGGATTCAGGAAAGATAGAGGTAACATACAGCAGATATTGGCCCTCAGATTCATGGCAGAGAAAGCTCGACAAAAGAACTAGAACATCTGTAATTGTTTTGTCGATTATCAGAAGGCATTTGACAGTATAGATCATAAAGTGACTCGGGTGGTGTTGGAGTCGTATGGAGTGGATAGCACACTGATACGGTTGTTTAAGGATATCAGTGACAATGCAGAGGCAGCAGGGAGAATATGTGGAGAGTTGAGAACTTGGTTTCTAAAAATCACATGATGAGTTAAATGCAAAAGTCCCCATAACAGTCACCAAGAAAAACTACGTACTTTTGAAAATTGCATTCTACGTATGGTCAACTTTTTGTTAGAAATGCATCAAATTATTTTCATCTAACATATAAAACTGTATCCCATACCTCAGAAAATGTGTATTTTAACACATACACAATGTGTATTTTAATTTTTCTAAGCAAACACTATAGTTGTGGAGATGATTATTTTTTCCAAATGTTTTTTCTTTTCTAATCATACCCTGGGCAGGATGCTAAAGGAGGATGCAGAGATATTTAATGAATTCCTTTACTTGGGCCTCATTGTTGAGAATGTGAGGAAGATTCCCAACCCAAGCCATTCCTTTTAGGTGACAGAACTGCGGAACTGTCCCAGATTGAGGGGTCATTAGAGAAGTTTTGGGAATAAATTGATTAATTAAACAGTAAAAAAAATCACCAGAACCAGATGGTATTCATCCAAAAGGAAGGAACTCAAATGTGAAATTGCAGAACTACTAACTGGAGCATGAAACCTAACATCTAAATCAGCTTCTGTACTCGGTGTCTGGGAGATAGCTAACATAATGCCAATGTTTTAAAAAGGGTTCCAAGTAGACCTGACTTCACTTCTGGGAAAACCGGTTGAAACTATAGTAAAGAACAAAACTGGCAGATGTAGATTAATATGACCTGGAGAAAAGTCAGCATGGTTTTTGTAAAGGGAAATTGTGCCTTACTAGTATTCTAGAATACTTTGGGAGTGGGGTGGGAGATCGGCACCATGCGAATGAGGAAAACCAGTGGATATAACGTACTTACATTGTCAAAGGCTTTCTGAGTATTTAAGTTCTCACTGGGTAAGAGGGAAGGTCCTCTCCTGGATTGGCAACTGGTAAAAAGGAAAGACATGGTAGGTATAAATGGTCAGTTTTCAAAATGGCAAGAGGGTAAATAGTGATGCTGTCCTGGGGGCAATACTGGGACTGGTCATGTTCAACATACTTGTAAATGATAGGGGAAAGGGGATGAGCAGGGAGGTGGCAATATTTGCAGATGATACAAAAGTACTTGAGATAGTTAAATCCCAGGCAGACTGATGAGCTACAAAACGATTGCTCCAAACTAGGTGACTGAGCAACAAGATGGCAGGTCAAATTTATTGTTGATAAATGCAAAGTAATGCCCATTGGAAAACATAATCCCAACTATACATATAAAATGATGGGATCTAAATCAACTGACCACTCAAGAAAGAGATCAACTCGTTATGAATAGTTTTCTCAGAACAGCTATTCAATATGCAGCAGCGGTCAAAAAATTGAACAGAGTGGTGGGAATCAAGAAGTAGATAAGCTAGACAATATCTTATCTCTATAAATCCATGACGCACTCATGAAAGCTGCATGTAGATGTGGTCTCCCCATTTTTAAGAGATATTGGAAAATGTTCAGAAAAGAGTAACAAATTATTAGAGATATGGAACAGCTTCCGTATGAGTTGAGATGAAGGAGACTTGGACTTTTTCAGCTTGGAATAGAGACTGCTAAGGGGGGAATACAATTGACATATGTAAAATCATGACTGGTGCAGAGAAAGTGCTTTTGTGCCTCATAGCACAAGTACTGGAGTTACCAAACACAATGGGCGTCAAATTTAAAACAAAGGAATGTATTTTTTCTACACAACACAGTCCCCTGTAAACCTCTTTGCCAGAGAATGTGAAGACCAATATTATAACAAAGTTCAAAAAAGAACAAGAGAAATTCACGGAGGATAGGTTCATAAATGTTGATTAGCATATGGCTGTTCTTCTGGTGTAGCCATACCCAAAATTTCTTCCTTTCCGTCTCCATTGGAACTAATCCTTGGCTGTGCTTGTGGGTTGTATCAGAAGAGACAAGTGCTGCAAAGGTATTTCCACACTTTCTGGTAATCTCCCAGATTTAAAAAAAGATACAGGAAAGCCATTGTAAAAGGGCTGCTTGGTTATTTTAAAGAAACCTTAAGCATTAATTCATATAATGGAATTGTGATTAATACATGAGACATCAGATGTAAATCCATCTTGTGCAGAGGTTGTAGTCTTGCATTTGTACATAAAAAGCCAGGCTATAATGTGTTAGAGACTCATCTGCTTGCTGGCTGTGAAAGAATGGCCACAAGAAGTTTTCCAGTGCTGTTGCCTAGGGTGAAAAATGAAACAATAGACAGTTCAATTTGCATTTCTATTCTGCTTTTGGTGGAACTACCTTAATGGACAAATTGGCTTGATTCTTCTGTTGAGTGAAAGCTGACTCAGATACTCTTCCTACCTAGCACCCCTTTCATTTCTATTCTGTGCCTACTAAGCACTGGGTATGTTCTGTTTTCCTTACAGATACGTCTAATAAAAACAAAAATCATTTAACATTAGCCATTATGTGCAAAGTTTTCTTTTTCTGGACATGTAATTTTTTTTCAAAAAGTAAAATTCCAGCACTTTATAAAAGAAACACAGTTAAGTCTAAGATGGTTGAGTTTAAACTGCTTGAGCATATGGAATCACTCTCACAGACAGGAATCACTCTTCTACAGATACAGCTTTACAGTTGAACAAAAGCCAGTGCTGGACATACTGCAGTACTAGAATTTAAACTTGGTATTTATAAAGCAGAAAGTGTGCATGACATCTACAGGGGAAGTCCTTTTCCTTCCTCTGTACAGTTTATATTGAGGTCTAATTTTTCTACAAATAAAACACTTCATCTAAATCCTGGATTTCATAATACAGATTATGATGACCAAGCAAGCAAGTTGCATCAAGCATTTTTCTACTATGTGTAATTTTGCCTGCAATGAGTGGGGATGGGGAGGCAGGGGCTGAGAGTTATTTTTCAAACAGGAAATAATATGCTACACATGTTAAATCCGTATTACTTTGGCTGCTAGCATTTTTCCATCTTTATAGCTAATTTTAATGTTAGATGTGAAGAAATCAGCTATAGCAGCTGGGGACAGTTAAAGTTGCTCAATATAGTAAATACCTCTCTCACATTATATTTCCTACACTTTATCTTTAAAAGTAGTTAATTTTTCCCCTCACAGTGGGAGTCTTCTTCAGTTGACATGTATAATTATTTGAGGACCCTGCAACATCTACATATACTCCAACCTTTGAAAAACACCAGTTACCATTTAGGGAATCTGAACCAGGCGACATGGCCTCTTTCTGTCCAAATGTGTTACTGTTCTTGAAATAGCGTAATGAATCATTTTGATACTTAGTTTCATTGTGTCAACATCACAAGTATTATAGTCTTCAAATGTAGACTTCACATCCTCACACAATGATTTAAAAGTAGGAACAGTCATTCTAAATAGATTTTTTTCCAAAAATGTCTCTTTACCTAATCATCTAGTCTTTAATCTGTCAGTTACAGCTGCTCTGATGCCTTGTCTTCTCACTAATGTTGGTTTCTTTTTGTTTATAACCACAAGATAGGCGTGGTAGTATCTTTTGTTGGACTTACTTTAAAAAAAAAAAAAAGCTAAGCAGTCCTGTGGCACCTTATAAACTAACAGATGTTATGGAGCATAAGCTTTTGTGGGCAAAGACCAGTTTTGTCAGATGCCCACAAAAGTTTATGCTCTGAAATATCTGTTAGTGAGTCTATAAGGTACCACAGGCCTTCTTGTTTTTGAAGATGCAGACTAACTCAGCGACCCATTACTTTTTTTTTTTTGGAGAGAAGCTTTTGAACTCCACAAACAGCTTTGGGTTGTCTTGGTTTTTTCGTGTCACCTTGCATTTGCTAAACTAGTCATACTAAGCAGCTGTATAGGGCCATTCTCAGTTTGTATTGAGGACCTCCTCCTGTTTGAGGGCTAGAAATAGACTGTAGACAGTCCCTCTGTTTGAACGACCACTGACTTACAGGGCAACACAGTAACAGCCTCTCTGAAGAGACTGAAATCAGAGTAGCAGCCATGTTAGCCTGTATGTTTGAGAATAAGAGGTCTTGTGGCACCCTATAGACCTAACATTTTGGAGCATAGCCTTGCATGGGGAAGATCAGCTTTGTCAGATGCATGGGGGCGTGGGGTTCAGAGGAGGATTTAAAGAGGCGGGATCCTGTAAAAGGGAGAGCCAGGGCTGACCGGGTCTATTCAGTCAAGAGTAGAAATAGCCCATTTTCAGTAATATATATGAAGAGAGGAGAAAAGTCAGGGTGGGGTGGGGGGAAGATATGGCACATTGTCAGATTGTAATGTGGAGGTGTGAACATCTAGAGCAGAGAAACTGCTTTTGTAAGGGGCCAGCCACTCCCAGTCTCTGTTTAATCCTTGGTTCATGGAGTCAAATTTGCAAATAAACTGCAGCCCAGAGATTTCTCCTTCCATTTTTTTTTTTAATTTTTTTGTTGTAGGACTGCTACCTTTAAATCTGTTATTGAGTGTCCAGTAATCTGCAACCACCCTCGCTGCCAACTCTGCTCGCATGTCTACACCAGCAATATCATCACAGGACCTAACATGAACTTTACCAAGAGGGGCACATCTACTAATATATGCCATCATGGGCCAGCAGTGCCCCACTGCAATTTACATGGGCCAAACTGGACAGTTTCTACCTAAAAGAATAAATAGATGTAAATCACACAGGAGGAATGGTAACATACAAAAACCTGTAGGAGAACAATTCAATCTCCCAGGATGCTCAGTAACAGATTTAGAAGGAGCAGTCCTACAACAACAACAAATAAAGAGAGAAAATGGAGGGAGAGTCTCTGAGCTTCACTTCATTTGCAAATTTGACTCCCTCAACCAAGGATTACACAGAGACTGGAAGTGGCTGGCCCCTTACAAAAGCAGTTGCTTTCCTCTGGATGTTCACACCTCCCCATTAGAATCTGATAATGGGCAACATCCCCCCTGAGTGATCTGACTTCTTTTCTCCTTTGGATGTATACTATTGATAAATGGGCTATTTCCACCCTGACTGAACAGACCGTGTGAGCTCTGGCCCTCCCTTTGACTGAGACCCCCCCACCCTTAAATCCTCCTCTGAAACCCGCCCACTCATGCATCTGATGAAGCGGGTCTTTGCCCATGAAAGCTTATGCTCCAAAATGTCTGTTAGTCTATAAGGTGCCACGGGACTTATTATTCTCTAAGAGATTGAAGGTACTTAGCCTGAGCGGTAAGTCTGAGGATACAGCAGACCGCTGGGAGAAGGGCCGCGTTGGCCGGGAGGTGTAGACCTGGTAAGTTGTGCATCATTGCTACACACCTGTCAGAGACTGCTCTGGCTGCCCCCGGCTCTCCCAGTTTGCGAGGCTGGAATGGAGGGGTCAGTTGATTACAGCTTGGGACGGGGGCGGGGGACTTTGAACGTCAGGTGTCAGAAATTGCTCAGGGCGCTGAAAGCTCAGCCACCCCCATCCCCGCGCGCTGGGGCGGGCCCAGCCCCAGCCCCATTGTTCTCGCCGCCTGAAGCTCAAGGCCACCCCAAAGCAAGGGCGCGGGCCGGGGGGTGATCGGAGCATTTAAAATTAGGCAGCAGAGCCGCTGTGCCCCGCCGCCCGGGGCTGACAATCTGCCTGCCTCCCTCCCCCGCCGCCCCCCGGGGGGAGGAGCTGCCCCGGCCTTCCTGGGCGGCCCCCGCCAGCGGAGCTGTCCCCACGCCTGCGCTTCCAGCCTCTGTCTCCGAAGGGTCGCCAGTCCCGGTTCCTTCCCTCCGCCGCAGCAGCGGGCGGCCCGGGGCCGGGAGGTGCGGCCGGTTCTCGCGACACTTCCCGCCGCGCCGCGCCGCGCCAGCCAGCGAGCGGAGCCGGCGATTGCTGCTGCAGCTGCCTCGAGGGGGACCCAGCGCCGCCGCACGCGCCCCGGGGAGGCAGGAAGCCGCGTCGCCTCCCGCGGCCCCCTCTCTGCCGCGGGGTTGATGCTGCCGAGCCGCTAGCGAGGAGCAGCGCAGCCCGGCTCTAGCCGCCGCCGCCGCTGCCGGGCTTCTCTCCCGCGCTCCCGGGAGCCTGCCCCGCTGCCGGGCGGCGCCCGGCCCCACACCCATGGGTGAGTGCGCGGCTCCGGGCGGCGGGGGCCGCTGCCTGCTCCCCCCATCCCGCCACGGCGCGCTAGGTCCGGCCGAGCTCGCGGGGCGGTGAGGGGCAGGGCCGGGGGCGGCTGCAGGGGGTGGCCGGGCTGACACGTCCGCTGTCCCTCCGGGGGCGCCGCTCGCCAGGGCGGGCGGGAACAGCGCGGCCCCGGGAGGGCAAAGCGGACCAGGGGCCCCGCCCGGGCGGCGCTTGTGCTGCCGGGGTGGTTGGGCTGCCGCCGCCGCCGCCCGGTCCGCGCGGGGCAGGGAAATCTCGGAGGCCTTTGGGTGGCCCTTGCCCCGGGCGGTGCTGCAGCCTGCCGGGCCGGAGGAGCTGTGCCCGCCTGCCTGGGGCGGCCGCTCCCTGGGCAGCGGGGCCAGCTGGATTCCCGCCGCCCGGCCTGTGGGGGCGGGAAGGGCTTGGGTGGGGGCGGGGGGTGAAGTGCCCTATTGTGCCGAGCGTGGGGCTGAAGGGAGGCGGGCGGGGGCGACGGCAGTGCCAGGCTCCGGCTGGCTGGGAGGCGCACGCCCGGACCGCCGCCTGCTGGCTCCTGAGCGATCTGTTGAGCGCTGTGGGCGAGTGTCGCACGCACGTGTGTAGGCTGGGGAGGGGTGATTCCAGAGGGCAGCTAAAAAGACCCCAGTAGGGTTACTGTAGGAAAAAGCGGGTACCCCTGCGAGGGAGCGGCCATCAGTCTCGTTCAGCTCACCTGGTAGTAGTGGGTCACAGTGCATGTATAGGTAGCAAAGGGGTGGCCAAGTTAGTTTGTATCTTCAAAAACAGCAAGAAGTCCTGTAGCACTTTATAGACTAACAGCTGTTTTGGAGCATAACGTTTCATGGGCAAAGACCTGCTTCGAAGTGGGTCTTTGCCCATGAAAGCTGATGCTCCAAAACAGCTGTTAGTCTATAAGGTGCCACAGGACTTCTTGTTAGTGTGCGTATACAGCACATTACTACCAGGTGAGTTGGGACATACTGACACAGATCCACTCCCTTGCAGGGGTGTGCTCTTTTTGAAAGGTCAAATATGATTACTCTACCCCCCTGCCATGGTGTTTTATAGGCACCCTGGTGTGTGCAGAAACTCTTGCATGTGTGGCTGGGCTAGGATCAGTCGATTTGCCTATGCTGGGGAGAGTGGCTAAGTGGACTTTGAAAAGCTAGCTTTTAAGTCCTTTTCTCTGATAAACTGCTATCCCATTTTGTGTACAGTGAAGGTGGAAAGTGGACAGGACAGGGTCTTTATCCCATCAGTTATAGTGAATGGATAGAATCGCTTACCTGTGTAAACATGCTCCAAATGTCTGTCAGTAGTGATGCTTGGTAATGTGTTTTGGAAATTATAAGACCATAATCAACAAATCTTTATAGCTACCTGACATGTTAGAAGGATATTTAGGAAACTGTACTAACACACAAAGGTGCACAAGATTGATTACCAGCTTTTTTGCTATTGAGCTTCACTTAGTCCTAGAAACTGAAGTGAAACATGTTCACTCAGTCCTTGGAACAGATTCATTTGCACTGGTCTGAGGTCAGTGGCTTGTTGATACTAAATAGTCATCCCAGAACATCTCACTTAATAGGTGTGTTTTAGAGGATTAGGTCACTGTTAGAGCATTCATCTCCATTTCTGTACAGTAGACCCTGGAGTTACACGGGGGTTGTGTTCCTGCAACCCCTGCATAACTCGAATTTTCGTGCAAGGCGGGGGGAGATGGGAACCAGAGTACTGCTTGGTTCCCAGCCCTCTTTCGCTTGTGGACCCAGGAAACTGAACAGCCCACCAGAGCAGGTCAGTTTCCTGGCTGCTTCTCCCTGCCTTCCACCCAGCAGTACAGCTATCAGCGTGACAGCTAAGCCACTGGGGGAAAGGCTTTTAGCTCACCTAGCTGCCCCCTGCGTTTGAGTTGTACAAGCAAACCAACAAGCAAAGGCCTTCCCCCTGCCTTCTCCCAGTGGTGTGGCTGTCAGAAGGCAGGGAGAAGGGGCTACAGAGCAGTGTCAAGTTGCAGTTAACTCACATAAAAGTATGTTACGCACAACTTGAAGCCACATATGTCAAGGGTTTACTCTAGTCGGGAGTAGGGTTGCACTCCCCAGTCTGCAATATGACTTTAATATGATATTGAATTTTTTTATTTTAAAAAATGGAAGGATAAATAGATCTTAATTTCAGCCTGGCTTGTAAATAAGGGAAATTATATGTTTTTCTGATAAGTTTATTGCCGAACAGTCATGATTTCTTTGTACATTTGTTTGCACATGTGCACACATTGGAGACTGGCCAGGGAGTGAGCCAGGGTACCCAGAGGGGTGGATCAGAGCCATGAGGAAATACCTTACTGATGTCTGCCTGCTATGTCTTGCTCACATGCTCAGGGTTTTACTGATTTCACATCCCCAAATCTGGCAGGAGTTCTCTCTGCCCCTCTGACCTGGAGAAATTGAGGATTTTTTTTTTCCTTCCTCTGCAGTATGGGGGGTGGCTCACTTGCTGGGATCATCTGGGCATATCTCACCTAATCTTTCCCCTGCCATTGCAAAGGCCTCTGACATTGGTGACACCGTAATCTTTTTCTTTCCTTACAGTATGCAATTTAGTTTTTTGAAAATTGAAGTACTGTAGGTTTAATCAAGTCTTTGGGCTTGTAATAGAGGTATCTGGGTGAAAGAAAATGGTCTGTGATACAGGAGGTGAGACTAGATGAGTTGATGGTCTCTTCCGGCCTGGAACTCTTAGGAGTTTTTCTTTCTGTTCTTGTTCAGTTTTTCAGTATATTTTATTCTTTGCCATGTGCCTATTATGATAAAAAGTTAACTGCCACAGGACGTTTCTGTCATTGTTGCTTAGAATATAGTGTTTTACTTAGCCACTTGTCAAAAAGGTATGCTTCAATTGTTGCTCATGTATGAGCCATGATGAATAAGGTTCTCTGATATAATACACAAAACTTAAAATATTTGACCTTCCCTTTTAGTGCATGGCCACAGAGGAAGTTAAAGGAAGTGATAAGGCAACATGAAGTAACTTTAATTTTTCTTCAAGCCATGGCTTATTTACAAACCAGGCTGAAATTAAGGGAAATTATATGTTTTTCTGATGTTTGTTGCCCAAATGCCATGATTTCTTTGGTTATGTGCGAACAAATGAACATACATACAATCTCATATAAAATTTTGGTCATTCATTTTATTAAGAGTTCCTTTCTGAACTCACAGTAACTCATTCTAATCTTTCTCTTTGGCCAGAGGGTTGGAGGTATTTTGATCTGCTATCAATATCTTTTACTTTTAAGTTTAGGAATACCACTTAAAAGCACACACAAGCTATATAGGGAAGGCAGCTAGAATGAAAGTGAATTTTTTATGTATTTTTCAAAGATTCAGAATGAAAACGTGACTCTTAAAGATTAAATTGGTAGAAAATTTTCTACATACAAAGAATAGGTAAGCTCCATCCTTCAGAAGATGGCTTTGTACTTTGGTAAAATTGTATATATGGTAGAACCTCAGTTACGAACACTTGGGAAATGGAGGGTGTAACTCAGAAATTTTTCATGACTGAACAAATTGCTATGGTGGTTGTCACAGAAGTTTACGACTGAACCTTGACTTAATACAGCTTTGAAACCTTACTGTACAGAAAAAATGCTGCTTCTAACCATCTCAATTTAAGTGCAGCAAGCACAGAAACAATTTCCTTACCTTTTGTTAAATATTATTTTTAAACTTCCCTTTATTTTTTAATAGTTTACATTTAACACAGTACTTTGTTGTATTTGCCTTTTTTTTAAAAAAAAAAAAAAAAAGGTCTCGCTTGCTGCCTGATTGTACCTGAACTTCTGGTTCCAAATGAGATGTGTGCTTGACTGGTCCGTTCGTAACTCTGGTACTTGTAACTCTGAGGTTCTAACGTATTCATGTATGAACACACAAAATCCAAGGCTGCAAGTCTTGTCTATAAATTATTAAAAACAAACCTGAGTCTGGCACTGTTTTTTTTTTTGTTTTTGTTTTTTTCTAAATCTGTGTGTTTTGGAAACCTGTGTATATTAGATACCAATTTACATCCCTCTCTAATCTCTTACATACTGGGCTCATTAGTGAATGTATATACTCAAATAAAACAACCCCTCCCCAACCTTCCCTCCACACACATGAAAAGAATGTTAAAGCTGCAAAGCAAAAAGTTGTAAGGTTAGGGAATGATAGAATTAAGATTCTTCAAGCAACAATGCATGTCCAATAGGCGCTCACCCAGTGCGCTGAACCTATGGGAAAAAAATCTTCTGCAGTACCCTTCCTGGTGGCACACACACCCTTTGCAAGATCATCCTGATAGCCAATGGTATAAAAGGGTGGGGCTGCCCCCAGCCCTCTCTGTTCCTTTTCCCCATCTGTGGTAGGTGGTCAGAACCTGTGCACCTTACCACTCCCCATTCCCTTCTCTCTTGGTGTTAGCTTCTCTAATAAACAACATCCATACTTAGTTAGTGTTAGTGTAGATGTATTGCTTTTATTTTTATATTTGCAGTTTTGGACTTAATGATGTCAGCCGACACCAAGTGAGGCATGCCTAAGTTCCAAACGTTTAAGTATTGCTTGGCTATAATGTGTCTTTGCCAGTAAGTGATCCTCATACCTTTTGTTTAAAGTGTTGAGAAGGGAGAACGTTTGGCGGGGGGGGAAGTGTCTGATTGCCAGGGGCTTCAAGACTAAGACCAAGAAGTCTGGAGAGGTGAGGCTTTGACACCTGTGGATGAAAGCAGCTTTATGACCTTTCACAAAAATCAGCCGCTCAGTGCAGGGAGCTGTGGATTCAACTTTACCTCAGTGTGTGCCTCTGGATGTTGTTCCCACCCTTCTGTGTTCCCTGCCCATTGGAGGGATTCAGAAAGGAGGCAGCATTTTCTGTCTTCAATACCGTGCAAGAGACAGAAAAAGTTGGATTGACCTGCGCTCTTTGAAATCTGAGACGTTTCTGTTTGACTTGGTCTGGCTCCCTGGTGGGACCTGCCAGGATTAAGTTGAGGTTAGTGCAGGAGCTCTGGCTTGTGTGCTCCCCAGTACTGCATAGTTTCTCAGCTGCTCACGTGGAGTTGTTGAATCCAGGACTGGTATGAGTATTGTTTAATTGACTCCATTGCTGGGATCTTCTGTGGTGCCATTTTCATTCCCCTGAGTGACACAGGGCACTGGTACTGACAATGCCAGAACATGCGTAGTGGCTAAAGACCTGCTTTGCCTTTCAGCACTGGACTGTTCAGGTATACAGGAGGTAGAGTTATGGTACCATCCACTTCTTCACACATACTAGTATTGTCTACATCCTCAGCATCACGTTGTTCAACTCCAGCTTTGATGCCGCAGACACTGAAACCCATGACTGCTGAGGCATGTGTCCACGTACAAATGAAATCTTCAGTACCATCTTTGCTAAACCACAGATATTTTCCTTGTCACGTTTTCAGGGTAACTGGACCTGTATTCCCCAGCCATGGTCCCTCAAGGGTACCCTTTTAAGGGTTTCCAGTGCGCCCCGTCTCCTCTTTTGGGCAGAAATGTGCTTCTCACTTCCTCCTCACCTGGAGGATTTACAGCTCCCTGGATTTCCACTGCAACACCCTCAGTGAGCCAGACTGCCTAAACAGCCCAGTGCCTGCGCTGTGCTTCTTTTCAAAGGCCACAGCATTTGTATTGCTGCAATTATATGTTATCCCACAGCTCCTTCTCCAAAAATCATTTACTTTTATTCCTAAAGTACAAGCATTTAAGAGAAAACATGTTAAATAACTGCAAAACCTACTTGTACCCTGGAAAATATACTGGAAGTCAGCCCTATTCCAACCTGTTGGCTGGATTTATTCCAGGGTTACAAGTTCGGGCCTCTCAGAGCTAGAATCAAGGCTCGACAGGTAAGTCTGTTATTTATGAAGGCTGGGGCTTTGATCTTGGCATTAAGTAATAAGCAGACAGTCACCCTCCCATGGGATGGACCTTCACCAGGCTGGGTTTTGCATTGACCAGCGTTGGGGAATTTGTACTGACCTCTCCCTAAGGTTTCTCCAGGAAAACCCCTTAACAGGTTTAGCTTGATATGTCCATATATTGTCTGGCATATTTTCAGTGTAGTCATTTGAACTCTCAGAGCTCACGTCTGTCATGCCCACTTTGTTCAGTCAGCGATCTCGATTGCTCTTCCCTTTGGTATTGCCTGCTACTGTGCCTCCTTTGCCTTGTGATTATTTCTACTTTACTTTTCTTCAGGGTCTGAGGCAACTTACAGATCTAAGTGTACCACAGGAGGATGCAAAAGTCATTGTCATCTTTGCAGAGATCTAGTTCCTGACACAGGTGCTGTCACAAGAGTAGTGCTAGGGGCAATGAGATACTTCGTGGACTCTGATGCCTTATCAGTGGTGATTCTGAAACCCCTAGGACCAGGTTTGTGAACTGCTCTGGTACCTCATGCATCTTATTCACCCTCAAGGCTGCAGGATGTGTCTGGTACTGATTAAGTACCACAGGTTTTAGAAGAAGACCAAGATGATCCAGCCTCATTGCAGCCAGCGGTTTAAGAGCAGTCTTTGTACAGATCCCCATGAATACATCTTCGTCCTCCCCAGTATTGGAATAGTCCTCTCCAGTTTCAGATGACAAGACTTACCCAGAACCATTGAAAAGAGTTACTAGTTCTCTTGGTACACAGGTACAAATAGTATAAGGAGCACCACATAAATTAGAATACAAGAATGGCCATATTGGATCAGATCCCAGTGGTCCATCTAAGCCCAGTTTTCTCTCTGAGAGCATCAGTACAAGAACAAAGGTTGATCACTCCATCCGTCTACCCTCCCTGGCTTCTGGCATTCAGAGGTTTAGACCTGTCCTGACTGTATGCAGGGTGGCAGCCTTTACTGTCCTGGCTAATAGCCATTGATGGACCTATCACCTGTAAACTTTTTATCTATTTCTTTTTTGAACTTAGTTATATTTCTGGCATTCACAGCATCCACTGGCAATGAGTTCCACAGGCAAACGGGGCACTGTGTGGAAAAAGAACTTCCTCCTGTTTTACATTGAATTGCTTCCTAGTAATCACTGTTTTGTTTTGTTTTTTTTTTTCTTTAGTACTGTGGAGAAGAGTAAGTAACACTTCCCTATTCACTTTTTCCACACCATTCATGATTTTTTAAACCTCTACCATATCCCATCTTGGTTGTCTCCTAGTTGTTTCTAAGCCGAACAGCCCTAATCTTTTAGCTTCTCCTTATGCAGAAGCCATTCTAGTCTCTTGATCATCTTTGTTGACCTTTTCTCAATCTTTTACTGTTCTACTATATCTAATCTCTCCTGTTCCCTCCCTTTGGCAACAGGTTATTCTACCTCCTAGGTACTTGGAGCTATGCTGTAATTGATTTCTGAGTGCTAAGCACTCTGGGACAGGGAAGTACCTCACAGTTTGTGTATCCCTCCTAATCTCCACCACACTTTCCCATCCATTTGCAGGCAGCACCTCATGAGACTGTCTTCAGTTAAGAAGTCCAGTTCTTTTTATGGTTCGAGGACATAGAAGAAGTGGTTCCTCAGTTTTGGGGAAAGGGATTTTATTTCCAATATTTTTCTCATTCAGAAATATGAGGGAGGCTTTAGACTTGATGTGGATCTGCAAAACCCATGTACACAAATATATAACCTTTAGAATGTTTAGACTGTCTCGATCCATATGAGCGGTACCCTGTCGTTGACTTGAAGGATGCTTACAGCCACGTGACTGTTCATCAGAACCATGGGAAATTCTTAAGTGATGTGATCAATTCAGAGACCGCACATTTGGTCTTTTTTCAGCTCCTCCATTCTTTGCAAAGCAAATGGCAGAGATAGCAGTACTCTCAGAAAGGCAGGAATGCAGTGATTCCCATGTCTGAATGATTAAGTGATTTGGTGTTTATTCAGATGTTGGCTGGAGGTCAGCATTGTTGATACCCAGTCTTTTCTTTCTTTCTTTGAGGCTGTTGATCCACAAGCACGAGTCTGTGCTGTTTACAGTTACGTAGCCTTTTCTGTGTGTGCAGGAGATCAGGCTCTTCCACCTTGGGGGGGAAAAAGTGTTGGGGCAGGCTAAGATATTTAGTGTGGTAATGCAAGCCTGAGTCTCTCGATCCAGGCTTGGCAGTTCGCAACCAATGGCAGTCCCTGGCAGGGTAGATGTATCCACAAGGGGCTGCTACTGCCAATTGATGGGAAAGTCCTACAGAACGCCTGGAATTTTGAGCTGGAGTATGTTCAGGGCAGATGGAATCGTGGAGATTTTAGATTCCAGATTCTAACCACGTTCAATATGTGCAAACTATTTTTTTCCAGACTTGCAAGTTAGCCAAATCAAGCAATTGTTCACAGGGAAGTAAAAAAGCCAAACATCGAGCACCAGCTGCAAAGCACAGGGCAATGAAGTTTCTCAGGGAAATGGTTATTGTGGACGTAATACTCCCCCCCCCTCCCCCGAAATGACTGAAAATTGTAAAATGAAACTCCTTCAATCCCACTCCACATATTCCCAAAAGTTCATCCTGAGGCAGACACCATTTATGGAAAACCTCTGCATGAACACTTAAAGTTTGGCAAAGTTATAACCAACTATAAACAGAGCCCTATTAATGGAAGTGTGAGCAATGTTAACTGCTTGCACAACCTATAGTATTATTATATGAAAATCCCCCATAACACTTTTTTAAGGTTTGTCTGATATTGGACTTCATTTTTTCAAGTACTCTTCTCTTTAACCAAAGCTCTGTCTTGCTTCCATTGAAGTAATTGTGACATTGGCTGTTGGCAAGACCAGGTGAAGTAGAGCAGTTTAAAGGCTTATTTCAAGTTGTTTGGTGCTTCACGTTGTGTATGCCTTTTGTGAATGCTTTTCATGCATGAGTTCATTCTATGGCATTTTCATAAAATGTAGTAAGCTTGGTGACGTTGTAAAGGTTATGTCGACCGATCTACTGGAAGTATTACACAAAAACCATAAATTGACTGGCTTCTCTCAGGAGCCAGGAAATTACAAACCTTCTCACAAATGCCTATTCCAGGTTGCATTCTTTCAGATTCTCTTTTAAACAATACAAGACATATATAGGAATTCTGAAGTTAAAAGGTACAATTGTGCATTTTTAGGTAATCTTTTGGGACCATGTAAGTGTGATTCTGGAGAATGATTTCTAATTACACAACCTTTTTTTGTAATGCCAGGATGTACCCTCTGGCATATCACTTCACTTCTCCCTGCGTCCCCCACTGTTGTTACAGACTTCTGTAGTAATTGCTGCTTCAAAGTCAATACTAAGAGAAAGAAGTGCACATTCTGCAAATGTGCTGTGGGTGAAACAACTGCATTCTAATTGGCCCATATATCAGACAAAGAGGCACAGCTGGGAAACTACAATCTGGTGGTTAGTATTCCATTTAGGTCTTCCAGATATCCTAGGGCATCCTTCTCTGTTCAGAGTGGGAATTATGCCATAATGTGTTCTTCTCTTTTTTGCCAACAATAAACGGCCTTCTTTCACTACTAGTGCTAATTGTATAAGTATTCCCAAACTGTTTGAAATGTAAGATTTCTGCTAATCATTTTTATTTTAGAAGGCATATAAATATATTTCAGCTTACTTATTTTGTAACAGTTATTTTTCTGGTTATTGTCAAGAAGCTTCTCGACAAATACTTGAGTTAAGTAAGGTAACGTGTTTAACAGGTGTATGTTGGAATTTACATAGCAGATCTGCACTGACCTTATGAATAACACATTGACTGTCACTGCTGCTACTTAATATAGGCGAAGTGTAGGGAAAGGACAGGAGGAGTTATAGTTGTATATAATAAGCTGCTGAACTTTTACTTCTAAATAGTAAGGTGTATTTGTGTCCTGGTGGGTCTGAGGTGGGAGGGAAAATTTGTGATAATTTCGTTTGCTCTGTGGCAGTTTTTAAAATCACTGTTTTAGTATATTGTGTGTTTTTATAGAGTTCCTATCACTGTGTGTCTAAATGTAGAGTACAAAAGTGTGAACCAAAGGAAAGTATTTTGTGAGGAGGGAAGTATGCATTACATGCTGAGAATGTCCTGTTTATAAATAAAAGCAAACCGGTATGATGGGTGGGAGAAGTGGAAATTAGATAATTGCTTCAACTTATGTGAAAGTAATCAGTGAGGGTCTTCACATCCAGGGGGGCAAAGTTAAAAGTTTTAGGTCTGTGAATATGTGTGAGAGAGAAGATACAATAGTGCAGTTTGGTAGCAGTTAATTTTATTAGTAAATACAGGGTGAGTGTTCTCTTTCCTCCCTATGAATGATTACAGATGGACATTTGAATTCCAGTAGCAGTAGCTACATAAAGGCTGTAACACAATACAACTATTGGGGCTTTTCTACACTTGCCCCAACCTTTGAAGGGGCCATGGTGATCAGGGTGATGGGAGTTTACTAATGAAGTGCTGTGGTGAATATGAAGCACTGCATTAGCCTAATTCTCCCCTGCAGCAACTTTGAAGTGCCTGTGGCTACACGTATGCCGGCACTTCAAAGTTTGACACTTCAAAGTGCCTTTACTCGTCAAAATTTTGGGGAGTAAAGGCACTTGGAAGTGCCCACAGCTACACGCAAGCCGGCACTTCGAAGCTTAACACTTTGAAGTTGCTGTGGGGGAGAATTAGCCTAATGAAGTGCTGCGTATTCACCACAGCACATCATTAGTAAACTCCCATCACCCTGATTACCATGCCCTCTTCAAAGGTGGGGGCAAGTGTAGACAAGCCCTTGGTGTTGAGAAACCTTTTTTTCCCCTTCAAACCTGAATTTCACTTGGTGAATGAAATGTCCCTGATGATATAAAAGGGAAGTGCCGACAATTGGTTCATAAAGTAGTACCCTTTCCACTGTTGTTTAGAAGTTCAAGTACAAATTCTGTTTGTTTTATGATGAGGAAATATCTAGAAATATTGATCAGAAATCAAGTCTCTTGAATTTTCCTAGAGATTTCAAATGAGAGAAACATTGGCATGGTTTTCTTTCACTTTGGTTGACATCTTCGCACTGTCCTCCACTGTGCACCAAATGTACTTTTGGTGGCATGGTATCAATTCTGGTTGCAGTGTGGCTGTGACCAATTACAACAGTCTCCTCCAGCACAGGGGTCTGCAACATGCAGCTCTGGAGTTGCATGCAGCTCTGTAAGGACTATCTTTGTGGCTCTTGATGTTATAATTGCAAAATAACTTTTAAAAAAAAAAAAGCAAACCTGCTGATAGTTTTTGATAAGCTGTGACTGTCTAAAAGCCCAAAAATGAACAACTCATATCTAAATAGCAAACATGTGACCTCAAAATGTTGGATAACTCTCCCCAGCATAGAGAGAAGGTTTGGGAGTGAAAGTCAGGAAGATAGTGGTATAAACGTGCATGTGAAGTGTGAGAAAGTAGAATATGTAAAATGTTTGAGAACATCCTGCAGTAAACATGACTTGCATTAGAAATCATTGTGTGTGCTCTGTTCTTGAAAATAGTGGTTACAAAAAGTATGGTTTCACGTTATTTATTAAGGATCATCTCATATTCACATGCATTGTGGCTCTTGAATTACTGAGTTTTTTACCAGATTGGAAAAAATGTCTGCTCTTGTTATTTTGGTTGCTGACCCCTGTGCTAGGGAATCTTCTCTTTTTGAACTAAATACACCATGCAAAAACAACTTCCTGTGATTTCATAAACCTTCAGCTCTGTTTTAAGTCTAATGTGTAATCTAGCATGCAGTTGCTGTTGCTGCTGCTTTGCCACTGGCTAGGATCACTTAACACACTAGTAATTTAGCTGGATTTCTGACCCATAGGGGCTTGTATATTGTGGAAATTATTCATACTCAGGGCGTTGGAATCAATTAAATTAGTGTAAACTTTTTTTTTCTATTTAATTTCTGTAAGCATTTTCCTCCCCATTTCCAGATCTCTTCTGTGGTGTTCATATTAGCTGTCAGTGAATTGCTTGGACGTTAGTTGGCTAATTAGTTAATCCTTAAGGTTTGTTTAAGCTAAACGTTTTTTCTAGCAACCTCCAACATAACAAAACAAACAGCTTAGGAATTTATTTTTCAAATCACCTCACTTATACTAAAAGGCATAGAGAGAGTCTTGAAGAATTATGTACTGCAAAGTGAACTTTCTAAGTTTTACTAACCTGTTGATCCACTCAGGCATATCCATATCACTTTCTCCAAATAAGCAGGTTTCATTTTTGCAGCTAGGCCCTGCATCATCATCTTGCACTTGTCATATTTTCCTTTTTTATCCAGGGAATGGATTTCTTCAAACTATTCTTAGACCCAGAAGCAATGATGGCTTTTCTGTGGCAGAAGTGCTGGTGAATATATGCAGTTGTATGTCTGCGCTGTATAATGTCTTCCCTTTTTCTTTCTAGTCCACTGTTCCTTTCCATGTTGCACCAGTCCTTTTCTTTATATTGTTTCTCTATCTTAAGACAATATCTTAACTAAGTCCACCACAACATAAGCACAGAACAAAAACAGTGCTATCCAGCTTGTATCTGTCTTTGCACATGTTACTTTTCAGTCCACTGAGAAACAGAAATTGAAAGCCCAAAACTTTTAAAAAGCAAAGCTTGGCAGACTAGAGCCATTAATTCATTGTTATGAGATTAAATGTACGTGTAGCATGTTTGATGAGATTTAACTGTCATTGTTATTTTTAAATGAGAAATTTAGTATTGTATTGATGATGGAAAAAATAAACATCTGATTTAGATAAAAACATCAGACTTAAATTTTTTAAAAATTTTATTTTATGCACCCTGGTACTCTTTTTTCCTCCCCCCGCTTTTCCCTGCCTCTCCCTCCCTGCTATATAAACACTGGTTTCTTACTTTTGCTCCAAATCTGATGAAGTGGGTCTTAACCATGAAAGCTCATTACCTAATAAATACAGTTGTTAGTCTTTAAAGTGCTGCAAGACTACTTGGTTGTTGTGAAGCTACAGACAAACATGGCCACCCCACTGAGAGGTGTTACAGGCAGCTCACAGTACTTAATACACAAACTGATTTGCTTTTAAGCCTGGGACTAGTCTCAGTTCAGGTGTCTTCCAGGTGATCTTTCAGGTGTTGAGATGGCAGAAGAGAAGCCAAGTGGTGATGTCATCAACCCTCATTTATAATTTCTGGGTTGCAGAAGGATCCTTGCTGTGGTGGGGGGATTAGGCAGCCCCAGTTGTGTGCATGCCTTCTGTAAGGAGTCCATGAAAGAGCAATCTTCTTGATGGGCCATTAACTCCTGTGTGACCAGTGACAGCTGCCGCTTTGTTGCTACTGAAATGCCACCTGTGGGTGTCTCCCAACCTCATAACATATTTCAGTAGCATACAGTGCTTTGCTTTTTTTGTGAAAAAAGAGGAGCTGATAAGCAGCCTGCTTTCTGCCTCACCTGCCCCCTACCACTTCCTGCTTTTTGATATACTTAATTTTTTTTGTTTTGTTTTTATGTTCTTTCAAATTCTTTCTTGGGCTTCCTTTTTATGCTTGACCTGCAAGAGTTTATACTTCTGTCCTTCTCAGTAGGATTTGATTCCATTTTTTAAAGGATGGGTTTTCCTTCTCTCTCCTATACTCTGCTGTTGAGCCCTGGTGGTGGTGGTTTGATCATCTTACTGTTCATTTTGAGTTGGGGTAGACATTTACTTTGAGCCTTTATTGTGGTGTTTTTAGGTAGACTCAGTATAGTTTGCAGGCTTTTCACCTTGTGACTATTTGTTTCAATTTCTGTTCAGTTCGCTGTCTCATTTCATGTTAAATTTAGTTACGCAGTAGTCATTATTACCAAGCAATTCAGCTATATTCTCCTCCTGGACTAGATTGTGTGCCCCACTTAGAATGAAATCTGGAGTTGCCTCTCTCTGTGTGGGTTCCAGGACAAGCTGCACCAAGAAGCAGTAATCTATGGTGTCTAGAAACCCTTCCTGAGGTGACATGTCAGTACAGGGTTAGTTGAAATTCTCCGTTACTGTTTTTCTGCCTAATCTCAGTCACCATTACCATCCTTGTCAGATGGTTGGTAGCATATTCTTTCTACTCATATGCTTTTATTATTCAAGTGTGGAGACACTATCCATCGATTTTTTTTTTTTTTTTTTTTTGGTAGTACAGTTTGATTCATTTAAGATCTTTACTTTTTGATTCTATGCTTTCTTGCAAACTTCATGCCACTCCCCACAACAACGTAACCTACTGTGTCATTCCTATGTATTTTTTGTCCTGGTATTACTGTATCACTTGGATTATCCTCATTCCACCAATTTTCTGAAATCCTTGACAATATCTTCATTAAATGCAACATAGCTTAACTTCTCTTGACTTGTCTTCAGTTGGAGCAAGTGACACTAGTGTCTTAATCCAGTGTTGCTTCCTGTCATGAAGCGTCCAATCATTCAGTCATCCCAATGAGTTTATTTCCATGGCAGAGAGCACACTGAGCTGCTTGTGGTTTAGATAGATCTAATTGCATCTTGTACACATGACCCTTTAACTTTATTGGCACCTCTTTGTCAGAGAGAACTGGAGTGAGATACTGCCAATGGCCCCCAGCAGCTTTATTACAACACCAGGTATCACTCACAGGAATTACTGTTCCTCTTTCAGTTCTGATTTTGTGTTTAAGTTGTACAGCATTTGTGTTTATCAATTTACATGAAGCCTACATGATGCATAAATTGAACTTTAAATGTCCTCTTGTAATAGAAAAGCTCTAAACTTCACACTTCATTTTCAGGTGACAATAATTTATGATGTGAGAAATCATGTTGTATTAGAAGGTTGTATGACCTTGTGGCTTCTGTTGCTACAGTGGAATGGTGCCAACGACTTTAATAACACTTCCACTGTGCGTAGACGCTGCACCTGTCTCCAGAAAGTGTGTGATAATAATTAACATAGTTCTTGCTGCATATTAGCAATCCATAATATTCTTGATACTCCACAGTGACTTAGGTTTAAGGTAGCATAGGTCTCATAGCTCTTCTAAATTTTAGTTTTTCAAGTTCCTTTTACTCTTAACTAGGTTGTCTTAGGAATTTGTTTCTGTTCAATAATAGCATAAATAGTGACAGAAACTAAAGAGTAGCCATAACCAGTGAAGGAAGATTCTTGTGTAATTACCAACAAAAATCTGTTTTCTCAACTTCCTATAAATATCGGTAGGTAGGTTTGGGGGGTGGGTGTAGATGTGATGGCAATAATTTAATCACCTGTCTTACACTGTCACATCAAATTCTGCAACTCAGTGTTTAAAATTTAAAATTTTGTTTCATAAACACGAAGTAGTAAATAAAAAACAACATGCCTCCGTGCACATGGGCAGGGGGTTGAGTTGTGACCTGGGGTGGGGGATCAGGGATTTAAGCAGGGGTGCACCCAGTCAGGGCGGACCTTGGTGTGGCATGACATTTCGTAAGGGGGGTGCAGCCCAATTGGCTTTTGTGTCTCTAGGCTCATCCCTCATTAAAAATGTTGAAATATGTTACTGTTTTTTTTTGTCTGTGTTATTTACATTTATATGCCAATTAATAAAGATTTTACATTCTACATACTTATTTTGTTACATGTGCTGACGGGGGTTTTATTTCATATGAACACTAACTGAACTTTCCTTTGGTTTGGATTACATTAGACAGGTGGGAGTGGGAGGTCTGCTAATTGCAGGCATGAAAAGTGGGTCTCAGTGTAAAAAGTTTGTTCAACCCTGGTGTAAGGTGTGGGTGTAGGAATGGGGGATTCAGAAGGTGTGGGTTCTGACCTAGAGCAGGTATGGGGGGAGGGTGTAGAGATTTGTGGGAGGGAAGGGATGAGTGCTAGGTACAGGCTCTGGCCAGGAGACGGTTATCTTAACTGGCTCCCAGCCAGCATCCAAGCAGATCCCTCAGGGAGGCTCCTTGTCCACTGTTCCCCACATGCCTCTCAAAGCTCCAGTGGGAACTGCGAGATTGTGCTGGGGTCAGGGGCAGCATGTGAAACTCACCATCTCTTCTGGGGTGCATGGAGCACCTGGCCCCAGCAGCTGAGTGCTTTGAGCTGCATGTGGGCTGTGGCAGGCCAGGTCTGAGGCTCCTGCTGGGCCATCTGCAGGACATATTTTGCCATCCTGATTAGAGTCAGATGTTGTAATCCTTGGCATCACTTCGAGTTTTCCTCTTGTCTTCAAGAGGAACAGGTTTAGACCATTAACACATGAGCAGAAGTTGGCCAAAACCCACGTAAGATAGCTTAAAAACAAAATTAGTTTGATCTCATTGTCTATGGGATGCTCTCCTATCTGTAGCCTCTGTCAGCATATAGGAGTTCATGAGTTTGAGTTGGGTTTATGCTTTTATATATCAGTCCTGTGCTTGAGCAACCATGATAGTTCAGTCAACCTAGGCCTATATTTTCTATCCACTACAGCAGTAACGCTGGTGACCTACAGGCCAACCCTGTATGAGGGGGCTTTTTGCAAAGGAAATGTTTAGTCTTCCTGTTTATCAGAACAAGTTATCGGTCTATCAGAACTGTTAAAGTCAAGCGAGAACGTATTGGCTAATTTTTAGCTATTTGTGTCAATTTCTCACTTATCTTGCAGCTGTGATTAGGGAGATGCTATGTTAATGTACTAATATAACGGTCCCACGTCCTATTGACTAACCAACTTCATCAAAGGTCAGCTAAATTGGATTTTAAGGTAGCTTCCTAACCCAGTTCTGAAACTTGCACAGAAGGACTGACACAAGGGGTCCAGTCAAACGGGAAGACCCCAAGTTAATGTCAATGGTTGATGTGGATATTTCAGCAAACTCCAAGAATTTGGGAGTTTATTCGAGGTTGGGGCAATTGGTCTAAATAACGCCTTGTTGTGTGTGGGAGCTGTGTGGTCCAGTACCGAGGGTGTTTCAGCACTCTGCTTCGAGTGGAGCACCGTTTTATTATCTATATCTTTGGTACCAATCCTCTGTTTCTTTAGTCTCTCATATCTGTGCTGTACTTTACTGCTTATAGGCTACGTCTACACAAGCACACTATGTCGAAGTAGCCTATTTCGAAGTAAGAACATCGAAATAGGCTACTTCGACGCGTATCATCTACCCATCATCCAGGGCCGGTGCCTTCAATGTTGAAGTAGCGATGGGGAATGTCGAAAGGAGCCGCCCCAGAAGGAAATGCGGAGTGTCCACACACACAAGTGCTCCCCGTTGAAATAAGGGGCCAGGAAAGCCCGCAGAACAGGTCACAGGTTGGACTAGCCCTTCCGGGTCAACAGCAAGCCGCTCCTTTAAAGGGCCCCTCCCAGACACACCCGGCCTGCAGAGCACGAGGTCTGCAGAGCAGTAGCCACACTCTCGCAGACCAAGTCACAGCAGATATGGACACCCAGCAGCAGCAGGAAGAAGAGGCCCTCCAGATAGTCGTCCGGGGGGCAAGCACCCTGCTAGGTGCTGCCCGGGAGGCCGCCCTGTGGCTCCTGCCAGAGGAGCCCTCCCCGGAGGCAGATGGGGATGCCCCTGACTACTGGGCTCCCCACTTTGTCCCCCGCCTGTGGAGCCACCTCAACAGCTCCGAGTGGTGGGAGCAGCTGGTCATGCGGGAGTGGGACAACAACATATGGCTGCGGAACTTCCGCATGCACCGGCAGACCTTCCTGGAGCTCTGCCAGTGGTTCACCCCCGCACTGAGGCACCAGGACACCCAGATGCGGCGCACCCTCCCCATCAAGAGGAGGGTCGCAATAGCTGTCTGGAAGCTGGACACTCCAGACAGCTATCGCTCCATGGGACACCAGTTTGGAGTGGAAAAGGCCACGGTCGGGGCCGTCATCATGGAGGTAAGGAGGCCTGGGCACGCACCCACTGGGGTGCAGGGGGGCCAGATGTGGTGCCGGGGAGGGAGGGGCACTGGCGAGGGATGGGCTGGACGGGGTAGTACCCCGGGGAGGTCCCTGGGAGGAGGTCGGGCGGAGGGCCCTGGGGCAGCCTGCACACCCTCATGGGCGCCTGTGTTCCCTCCCGACAGGTGGTCCATGTGCTTAATGCCATGCTGCTCCAGAGGGTCATCCGACTTGGGGACCTGGATGCAGCTATCGCCGGATTCACCGCCATGGGGTTCCCGAACTGCTTTGGGGCCCTGGACAGGACCCACATCCCCATCCGCGCCCCAGATGACAGCTGAGGAAGATACATAAACCTCAGGGGCTACCACTCCGTGGTCCTGCAGGCCATGGTGGGCAGTCGGGGCCGCTTCCAGGATGTGTATGTGGGCTGGCCCGGCTGCACACATTATGCCCGTGTTTTTAGGAACTCAGGCTTGTGCCGCCGGCTGGAGGCGGGGACCTACATCCCCCAGAGGGATCTCCCTCTGGGGGACACCACCATGCCCCTCTGCCTCATGGCGGACGTGCCTACCCCCTCCAGCCGTGGCTCATGCGCCCATGCACTGGCCACCTCAACACCAGCCAGGAGCGGTTCAACACCCGCCTGAACCACGCCCACCAGGTGGTGGAGAGGACATTCAGCCGTCTGAAGAGCCGCTGGTGGTGCCTCCTTGCCCGACTGGACATCAGCCTGCAGAATGTTCCCCGGGTTGTGGGCGCGTGCTGCAAGATCCACAACATTGTCGAGAGCAAGGGGGAGGCTTTCGTCCAGGGGGTGGGCGGACAACGCTGGCACGAGCTTCACCCAGCTGCCAGGCCCACCGTGAGGGGGTATGGGTCCATGAGGCCCTGCAGGCCCACTTTGATCAGGGAGACCCCTGAGCACCTCCCTGGCCTTCCCTGGAAGACCCCACACACACACACACACAGCCCGCAGTGCCCGCCCACTGCCCCCAACACCTGCACGCCACACCCCCAACAAGCATACGCCTCCAGTTATTTGGAAAAATAAAACCTTTTTTTTTTTTTTCTGAAAAGTGCTAACTTTGTTTTGTGCACAACAGAAACTGCAACCAATATACAAAAAGGGGGACAACTATATACATGGGGGTCCAGCGGACGGCTTGGCCATTGGCCCATCAGTCTGGGGTGGGGGTAGAGGGGCGCGACCCCCAGCGGATACGGCTCGCAAACCCCCCCGCCCCCCATGTCCATGATCCCCGGTGTGGCTGGATGGGGCTGGGAGGACCAGCAAGTACAGCCGGGATGCTTCCACTGGTTGGTCTTCAGCCCCAGTGGGCTCTGGTCCTGTGGAGCTTGCAGGCCACGGGGTGGGGTGGGGTGGCAGGCGATGCGGCGGGGGGGCATTGGGTGGAGCGGTGGGAAGGGCAGCCTAGAGGGCAGCGGGGGGTGGGAGCCGGGCGACGGCCTCCCGGATTGACCTGGCTATGTCCTGGAACACCCCGATGAAGTCCTCCCATGCCACCCAGTGCCGGGTGGACTCCTCCCGGTCAAAGCAGAGTCTCTCGTCCACCACCTCTGTCTGCCGCCGGAGAGCTGCCAGGAGCTGGGGGTCCACAGGGGCCATCCCCAGGGTCCAGCAGTGGCGGGACTGTCCCGCTGGCCTTGGGGGTGTCTCTGGGCACTGGCAGTGGCTGACCTCCGGCGGGCTGTTGAGGACAACAGAAGGTGACTGGCTGCCGGGGGCATCGGATGGTGCAGCTGCAGAGAGGAGAGGAAGGCTGTTAGTACCATGCCCTGGCCCATGGCCCATTCCCCCTGCTTCCCTTTGGGTGCTGGGTCTCCGTCCCCATCGGTGGGTGTGATGTCCCTGTTGGCTGTCCCCATAGCATTGTCCCCCCGCCCCTGGAGTTAGGGCACAGTGCTGTCCATGGCCGCAGGTGCTGACAGGCGCTGATGGCCGTGCTGCCGTCCTGGGACCGTGCTGTGGCTGGGCGGTTGCGGGTTGGGGTCTACTGGGGGCGTGTGAGGCTCCTGGTCATGTCTGGTGCTCCCGCCCCGTGACCCGTGGGGGTGTGCTCCATAGGGTACGTACCTGACCGTCCATTGCCACGGTTAGGGGAAGCCCAGTGGGCGGATGCCTGGCTGGTGCTCTGGGAGGGGAGGTCTATGAGGAGCTCCCCCTCCTCGCTGCTGGACCCCTCCTCTGCTGTCCCAAGGGGGGGCTCCTCAGGTGGGACAGCAGACTCCGGGACTCCAGCTCCGAGGCCTGCTGGGGCTCGTCGGCTGTGGTGTCAAGGGTGGCCGGGGGGAAGAGGTGTCCTGGGGGCCCAGGATGGCCCTGAGCTCCCTGTAATAGGGGCAAGCGGCGGGGGCAGCCCCAGACCGGCTGGCCGAGTCCCGGGCCCGGGTGTACCCCTGCCACAACTCCTTCACCTTACTCTGGACATGATCCGGAGTGCGGGCAGGGTGACCTTGGGCAGCCAGGCCCTCAGCCAGTTGAGCGAATGTTTCTGTGTTCCGCCGCTTGCTCCCCATCATGTGGAGCACCTCCTCTTCACCCCAGAGCCCCAGAAGGTCTCAGAGCTTGGCCTCTGACTAGAAGGGGCCCAGCCTCTTTTAGGCCCCCCACTTGGCTGCCGGGGGTGCCTGGGTCCCCTCAGGAGGGGAGCCCTGGGGGTGCTCGGGGGGCTGGTCGATGCCATGGCTGGTGGCAGTGCAGATTGGGGCCTCTGGAAAGCGTGCAGGGCTAGCACGTGCGTGTGCTGCTGCCTGCACGCTCTCAGCTTCCTGCCACAGGAAATCTGGGTCCGTGGTGCTTTAAAGGCTGCTGCATGCGGGGACCGTAAAGCCCCGCAGGGGCTGGACAGAGCGTATCAACCCCTCAGCTGATGGCCGCCATGGAGGACCCCGCTATTTTGAAGTAGCAGGATGCAGATCCTCTACACATGCCCTACTTCAACGTTCAATGTCGAAGTAGGGCGCTATTCCCATCTTCGGATGGGAATAGCGATTTCGACGTCTCGCTAGCTAACGTCGATTTCAACGTCGAAATAGCACACAGCGCGTGTAGACGCGACGGGTGCTATTTCGACGTTGTGCTGGCGACTTCGAAGTAGCCGGCTAGTGTAGACGCACCCATAATGTCTTCCTCACCAACTGGGGGAGGAGCAGGTCTTGACTCCAAGGATTATTGAGTATAGTAATTTTCTCTCCTAACATAACATAGAATTTAAGCCATAAGGTAAGTTAGTTAACCACCTTAGATAAGTGTACTTGTTTCTGTAGTCTGATTGTAATCAGATATTGACTGTAATTTAATATCATTCACCACCACCACCACCACCACCATCAACAACAACCAGGGGCTTGACGCCCATTGGTGTCTGATGTCTCTCTCGCTATTTCCTTCCATCTTTCCCTGTCCAGTATGGAATGGCTTAGTTTCTGTAGACTAGCTCTACACCAATCTTCCCATTCTCTGTGGGGTCTGCCTCTCCAATTTGAACCGTCCATTATGCCAAATACCAGGGTCTTGATTTTTTTTTTTTGTTTTTTGTTTTGTTCGTTGTTCATTCTGCAAATATGTCAAAATAGCTGTAACTTGCATTGTATAGCCTTCTGCAGTAGGTTCTCTTTTGGCTGTATCTGCCTATATAATTCCTCATTGGTGACCTTCTGCATCCCTCCTATTCTCAGGATTTTTCTATAATAGTTTCTCTCAAATGCTAATACTCTTCTCTTCAAATCTTCCATTATCAACCATGTTTCACATCCATACAATTTGCTGCCGAATACACATTTTCAAGACACTCAGTTTCATTCCTAAGCTAATCGCTTTGCTTTTCCAGATCTTATCCCTTGCCTTCAAACTCGCTCTCGCTTTCGCTATTCTAGTCACTATTTCCTTCTCACAGTCTAGATCATACATTATGTTGCTCCCCAGATACGTGAACTTCTTTGTATTCTCTAGTTCAATCCCATCTACACTGATCCTCCTTCCAGTTTCCTTATCTCCAAATTCCATTGGTTTTAGTTTTATCGATGTTCATAATCAGACTGAAGTGCTTCCCTTCCTTGTTTAGCACCTCACAGTTAACTATATCATCCGCAAAGCTCAAGTTGTTAATTCTTATCCCATGCACAGCTACCCCTTCTGCCTCTTTCTTGATCTTGTGCATTGCTGTCTCTAGATGCGTGATGAAGATACTCGGCAATATTGGATCTCCTTGTCTTGTACCTCCACTTGTTCTAAATCAAATTCCCAACTCCCTGCACGATCACTGATACCCTTGAACAACTGTATCGGCGTATTATCCACTCCGTACAACTCCAACTCCACCCAAGTCCCTTTCTGATCTATACTATCAAATGCCTTCTGAACATCGACAAAGCAAAGCAATTGTAGATGTTCTTGTTCTTGTTCTTTCGTTGCGCTTTCTCCACTATCAATCTTAGTGCCAATATCTGTTGTATGGTACTTCTGTCTTTCCTGAATCCTGCTTGTTTGTCTGCTAGATGTTCTTCTATCTGCAATCTCTGTCTCTCCCTCATTATAGCATCATTAAGTTGGTATCTAATTTCTGTTTACTGTTTCAGTGTCTTCTTTACTGCTCAATACCATCTTGCTGCTACAGTAAACAAACCATACGTGGTGCTAAAGAGTGCTGACTGTGTAATTGCTGGAAATCCTGAAAACTACCTTCAAATTAAAAGGGTTGCACAGGGATAGGTATGAACCTTTAATCTTTAAGTCAGATTGGCGACCCTCCCCATATCCATAATTCCCATCTAATTTACCTGTGGTCAACATATCCTAAAACACTTGTGCAATTTAGGACGCAAGCATCTGTTCCAGAGAAATCTAGCACAGCAGATCTCCAGTTGAAATCAATGAAAGGCATGTAGGCCTAAATTCATCTAAAAAAAAAGAAGTTGACAAAATGTATTATTCAAAACGTATTTTGAAATATGGATGTGAAGATCCTGTAGCATTCTTTTCAAAATGAACTTGATTTAAATAACTGCAACTCAGGCCTATAAATTATGAAGTGCCTCTATCCTTTTCTGTGCTATTTTTAATATAGGGCAACTTGAGTGACTTTTCAAGATTGTATTTTTCATTACTTTGTCACAATGACTTTCATATTCCTTAGATTTACCCTCTTCCTTATTCCCCTTAGAGCTGATGATTACTTAGCTTTTTTTGAGGCAGGGGAAGAAAAGCATATAATTATCTAGTTTCTGTGAAATTTTATCTCTTGCTGTGCCAGTGCTATTTTGTATATTATCACCAGATCTCACACACTTAAGAACTAACTTTGGAGTTTTCTGACAGGATGCAGCTTTAAGGAGTATTCATATCAGTAAGTGTGAAGTTTCTTTGTGAAAGAGGAGATATATCTGTGTTTAATTTAACTTCAGTTGAAAAAAAATTGTTTCTAGCCTTATGGCTGCGAGGATGTGTCTGTCTAACTGTGGAGTGATGCAATGTCATCTTGAGGTGTTTACAAACTGGCAGTTAATTCCTCCACAGCAGCAGCTTTTATAGCTTTACCAAGCAACTGCAAAGTCCAAATAACAATATGGTCAGTTTCACTGGTGCAATTCAGAGTAAAATACAGAATAATATGGAAGTTGCATTAATTATACACTGTTTCTTGGGCATCAGCAGCAGGTACTCCATTATTCAGGGAGGCAGAAGATTCAGATATAAAGATTAGGAGAGTTGTACGATGTTGATCCAGTGTTCAGTTTTCTTCCAGTAACCCAGGAAGCAGGAGGCAGTGTAGTTTGAAGAGGCAGTACTGGGAGTGAGCCTAGAGCTCTGTTCAACTCAATTGATGCAACTTCTATGTTGTTCTGTATTTTATTCTGAATTGCACCAGTGAAACTGACCATATCGTTATTTGGACTTCGCAGCTGCTTGGTGAAGCTATAAAAGCTGCAGAGGAGCTAACCGGGAGTGCCTATGACAGGGTTACATACACTATTCTCAGCAAAACAAAACAGCCATCCTGTAGCACTCTAAAAACTAACAAAATGATTTATTAGGTAATTTTTTTAAAAGTGCTACAGGACGGCTTTTTTGTTTTGATAGATTAGATTACAGACTAACACATCTATCTGTCCGGTACTACTCTCAGCAAGATGAGGATGGAGGCTAATAGATTTCCTTAGAAGAGAGCGGAAGGCCCTGTCACCTACCCAAGGGAGTACACAAGCTGCCAGGCCTGGAGGCCTTTGGGCTGTGTTACAGACATAGACCTTTTTAAAGAAAGGGTTTGGCCCATCTAAGGTCCTGTCCTCAAAGAGGAAAATGCATTGTCTGGACCAAAGGCTGAAAAAGTTATCTAAGGCCTACAGTCATGACTTGCCTCAGTACTTAACTCTGACTTCGTGTGAGTTGTAGCAATTTTCCCAGTGCTTCAGCGTGGTTATGCTTCCCAGCTAACTGTCCACTCTGCCCATCACAAGGGGATATCTTGATCTATGAGCAACATGGAAACTTAGTAGGGCCCTTAGTTAGGTGTCAGATTCAAGATTTCACTGAAATTGCTTATAAAAAGTGGTGTTGGACTTACTGTCACTTATGCTGCTGATCTTGCTGCATGTTTCACAGGCAGTGGGCCCCTTAATAGCCTCAGCTGTGGGGTGGTGTTCTCTGTGTGTACATGTTTCTGTTGTTTTGTGGTCCCCATAGAAGGGCCAGAGGTTGTCACCAACAGACCTTTCTTCTTGGGTTCCTGTAAAGGCACCAAGACTGATAGGGAAGTTATCGTAGTGGTTCCCTCAGAAGGCTAACGATGGCAGGCCCGTTATCTGTGATCTCATAAGTGGAACAAAGGTGGTGACCCAATGCCAAGTATCCATTGAACAGAAGTGTCCTTTCAACTTCAGGTGCCAGTGCAGAATGAGCATTTTTTGTGTTTGATAAATTTTCCGTTCTACATTAACATTTTTTTTTCCATCTCCATCTTTCAAGATGCCCATGGTCTCACTGCTGGGTATTTTGGACACATTATGGTGTCAGATATTGGTTTTGATTGTCCAAGTCATGGTAGGACTGCAGGTCTTTAGCTAATGTGAGAGGTTGTTGTATGTCTTCATGAAAAGTCTCCAGGACATTCAGAAGTTTGAGGTTTTGTCGCCTTTATCACTTTGCTATAGATAGAAGAGTGTGATGGCTTTTTGGCCAAGGGCTATCTCTGCCTGTGTTAATATTGCCTAACAAAGAAGAAAATGTGTGTATATATAAGTATAGACACAACTCCGTGTGTGTGTGTGTGTGTGTGTGAGAGAGAGAGAGAGAGGGAGGGAGTGTGACTACTTTGGGATGAGGAAAAATAATGACACTCATACCAGCCTAGTTTGATGATAACATTTTTTTTTAAATTTTCTTTTTCTTTTTTTTCTTTTTTTTGGTAAGTTTTATGTGGCATGGTATGTTACTGGGATTGTCTCACGACCTAAGGTGATGTCATGCCCTTCTGTGAGCCAGTGGGCTTTGGCTCACCTTCATTTTATAACTGTGATTTGATATGTTACTCAATAAGGCCACCTGGGCTTTACATTTTGCAATCTAAATTAACACTTCACAGGTACAGCTAAAAAGAGATGTGGTCAGAGCATGGCCCCTGACCAAGATGGGTTTCTTGGATTAAAATGGGATGTTCTTCCTCCCTGTTCCAACTTCATCTGGAACTGGCTCCTGGAAGAAGCAGCCAGTAATAGGGTGGTGTTACCCCATACTGATCCCTGATTGGCCTCCGCCGGCTTCTAGTTTTCTTAATGGTGGAGGACAAATTCTTGTGGTCTCTACCAGCAGCTGATCCTGCTGGATGGCCTCTCTAGGCAGCTCTTGGTGGGATGCATCTAACTTCTCTTTTTTTCTTCCAAAAGGCCATCTGGGATGGTGTTGAGATGGGATGACCCCCAGTCAGGGGCAACGGCACCCTTTTACTGACATAGTTATGTATGTTCCTTTAGCTGCACCAGCTGCTGAGATTCCCGGGGAGTTCACTCTGTGTCTTGTGCAGCACGTAGTTGTCTGCACAGAAAGGAGATTCATGTGGGTATTTCTGTTCCTGCTGCTTCAACCTCTACGGAATGCGCTTGGGACATAATTTCCCATCAGAAGAGATGTGGCTTCTTGAATGAAGCTGTTTTGGCATTTCTGGCATCCCCTCTTCTTTTGGTAGATGGTGGGAGAGCCTCTAGGTTGCGGCAGAAAAAATATGGCCCACAGGCTGCATCCAGCTCACCACACCTTTTAATCCAGCCCATGGCCATGGAGGAGGGAGAACTTTCGCATGCTGTCACCAGCCCCAGCAAAATCTCTTAGCTCCCATTGACCACCTTCCAGTTTCCAGTCCGTATGAGCTGAGAAATTTTGTGGGAGCGGTGGCAGTGCAGCACAATTACTCAGCTGCGATTGGCCAGTTTTTGGGTAAGAGGAGCTGAGAGATTTTGCTGCCAGTGGAGGCAGAACAGGAAACCTGCCCCCACCCTCTAGTGCAGAGAGCCACATGGAACAGCCAGGGGACTGGGGCTGCTGGCAGGCTGGGGTGCCTGCTTGAGAGTGCTGCTGGCTGGGAGCTGTTACGTAAGTGCCTCCTGGTCAGAGCCTACCTTTGGCGCATATCTCCTGCCCTCCAACTGCTTCCCAGACCTGCACCTCTCCCACAGGCCAGAATTCTCTCCTGCACCCATACCCCCACCAGACCCTGCACCCAAGTTCTCTGTCCCAGGTCATGACCCCCTCCCTCACCCAAACCTCTCCCAGCCCCCACACCCTCTTCTGCACCCTAGTCTCCTTTCAGCACCCAACGCCATCCCAGACCCCACAACCCATCCATAGAAAAGCATGGCCTGTGATCATTTACCAGATCTTGAAGTGGACCCCTATGGCAAATTGTTACCCAACCCTGATTTAGAGCTAAGAGCACATTGAATACTCTTCTAGCAGGTCAAAAACAAAGACATTTTTCTCTACAACTGGGCATCATTTTACTAGTAGCAGAAAAGCTCTTAATTCCTTCAGCATAGCTTTACTCTGATACTGGCTTCTTTGAAAATATATATAATATATATATATTTGAAAATATATATAATATATATACTTTGCCATAGTAAGTCAATCACTAAGTAAGGTATTTAGGGAAAAAATGATTTTTTCCATTCCGTACTAGAGAAATGTGTTAGAGGCGATGCAAGAGGCTGTTACAAGGAGTAATGGAATGAAAAAAACAAAAGTAAGAAATGAGGCCAAGATTCAGAAAAGCTTCCTGATGGTATTATGTTAGATTACAGACTTATCTCCTGAGGGAAGTGATGAAAACCCTATGGATGACATTTTTAAAATGAGACTGGACAAAGCACCAGGAAGTTTACTGTAGATCTCACTTCTACACTGACAGAGGGAAGAGCTCTATGATACAGTGGCGGGGGTGGAGGGAGAAATTTTCTCCATTTCTAATACAGCGTATTCCTGCCATTACCTTCCAGTGCTTGCTCGCTCGCGCGTGCGCACACACACACATGCACACACTAACACTAACAAAGAGGAAGCCGTGCTAGTATATACACTATCAAAACAAAAAGCAGTCACGTAGCACTTTAAAGACTAGCAAAATGGTTTATTAGGTATCTGTGCCTTAAATATTGAGTCTGTTCTGGTCTGGCTATGGTCTGAAGAAGTGGGTCTGTCCCACGAAAGCTCACCTAATAAACCATTTTGCTAGTCTTTAAAGTGCTACTTGACTGCTTTTTGTTTTGACACTAACACTAGGTAGAGATATTTATAATGTGAGAGAACATGTGGGCTTTGGGTTTTGGGAGCATTTATTCTTCTGGGAAAAGAATACGGCATACTGCCTGGCATGATGAAATACTCGTGGTTTAGCAACCACAAGTTTGTATTTGGTGGCTGACATTTGGAGCAATAGTAGTACAGGTTGAACCTCTCTAATCTGGCACTCTCTCTGGCAGCATCTCTAATCCTGCATGATTTTAGTTATCTGGATGACCACCTAGCATGGGTGTGGCCAAGTTTCCTGTGGTTTCATAAAGTTTGTTTGCAGCCACCAGTTCTTGCTCTCAGTGTTCTGTGCTGTTATTTAGCTGCAATTTTCCACAGCTTATTGGGCAAGACATTTAGGGGTAGTGTTGGTGAAGCCGCTAGACAATATTGACCTCCTGTGATTAGGCACATCTTCTCATGCATCACCATTCTGGCACCTAAAGTGACAGATTAAAGAAGTTCAACTTATATTTTAATTTCACATCTTTTGATGCAAGTAAACATAAAAATTTCCTCCTTGGTGAAATCCTAAGAGTATAGGCACGTGGCAAACTGTTGCCAGACTGAGCTGTGCATTTTTGAATAAATCATATTTAGATTGTTATAGTGAAACTTAGTACCTTGCAGAAAGTGTAATAAGTGCTTTTGGGGATAGCAGTGATGTGTCTGGAAAACTGGGTTGATGTTCAGTGGCATGCATTTGAACACCATTTCAGTAGAATACTAAAATAAAACAAGTGTAAAATAACAATGAAAAAAGCCATAATCTTTTCATAGAAATAGACACCTGTTTGTCATGCTGAAATTTGAATGGATACTTCTGCAATGTGAGAAACTGATTTTTTTTTAAAAAAGAAAAATAAATACAAAATTATACAAATTTGTGTCAACTAGTTGTAAAGGGCATCTCAAAGGCTCTCCCCCTGCCAGCACTTGTCCCTAATTTGCTGCTATTGTTTGAAGCCTTTAGATTAATCTGATGCTATTCCTGTTTCTGAGCAGCTGTTATCTGGCTGTGGATGGGTTTTCCTCTTTATCTCTGAAGCCATGAAAGCTTTATTCAACCTGACAAAATAAATACTGTCTCCTAACTCTCTGCAACATGTGGCTGTTTCTTTTCTAGTGGAAGCAATAGTGGAATTTGACTACAAGGCTCAACATGATGATGAGCTGACAATCACAGTAGGTGACATAATCACCAACATCAAGAAAGAGGCTGGAGGATGGTGGGAAGGACAGCTCAAAGGCAGAAGAGGTTTGTTCCCTGACAACTTTGTAAGAGTGAGTACAAAGCGAAACAGTTCTTGCATATATGGTACTTACTAACTTGTATTGTTGCTTGACTGAAAAGCAGTCTGTATTATCATGCTGCTGTTTGCAATTTTTGAATCATGATGCATTCATTACAAAGTAGAGAATGAGTTTGTGTGGGTGTCCAATTTAGTTATGATGTTATTAAAATAAGACAAATAGACACACCTATTCACTGCTATTTAGTGGTTATTGCAACTGAGTGGTCTGAAAAACAGATTAGTTCTTAGCATGTCTGGCATACTGTTGATAATATCCCCTCTCTCTCTCTCACACACATGTACACTGTATCTGTTATAGGTAGGTAGAGTGCATTATGGAGAGGTGTAAAGGCTTTATCAGCATACGCTTGGGATAGATACGTTATTCACAAATAGTGAAGCCCAGGAGTGAGTTATGCAGGTTTTTTCAAAACAAGTGTCTGTAAAACTTGATGCTGCAACTCTTCATGTTCCTCGAATGTGCCAGGTATGGTGCAGAAATACTGTTTTAGGAATGTTTTCAAGAGTTCTAAATAGTTTGTGTGGGCTCCACTTTGTTCCACCTCCTGTTGTAGGAGTCTCTACCCTGGTCTTCCATTGGGAAATGTGAGTAGGTATCCATATGCCTATACAGTGTCTATTTGGTTTAGGACTTCTCATTTGCAGAATCTGATATAACTTCAGGGCTTTAGTTATGACAAACTTAGTTCTATAGGTATCAAAGGGAGGCATAATAACAAGAATAAAATATTGCAGTAGCTTTGCTAGACACTGATGTAGCTTTTCTTGACTGATATTTCAGCTCTTCAAGGTCTGAGAGAATTTCCTCTTTCAAGTGGTATAAAGGTCCCATTTCTAGATGTGCAGAGCCATGCATGCTGGACTTCAGACTTATATGGTGTATGTTAGTGATGCAGGATTAAATATTGTTCCTTGTCAAAGTGTCATTTTTGGGGTAGTGGGGAGAGAGCTGTATATGTAATTAAAGGGGGAAGAACCTATTTTGGGGAAGCCTTTTTTTTGTGTGTGTGTGTTTAAATCAAACTTTTTTGGAAGCTTCTCAAAAGCCCTTTCCCTCAAACACTTTTCAGCTCTGTTAGCGACGAATGATAGTGTTAGTTTTCCAAGTGAAAGTTGCCATATTTCTATAATGGACAGTGTAAGGCAACCTGAAGTGCAGGGGTTGTGTGCGACATTTCCATATCATACCACAGAATTACAAACACCAGAGTTATAATCTGGTCAGTCAGCCACACACCTCATTTGAAAATGGAAGTGTGCAATCAGGGAGCAGCAGAGACAAAGACCACATATGCACCACCGCGCACACACAGGAAGTGTTAAATGGTGTTAACACCATATGTTGTTAAATATAAACTACTACAAAAATAGTAACTGTTTTAGAGCTCTATTAAGTCAATCTTCAGTTGCAAGCTTTCGAACATCATGTTCAGTGTTATGAGCATTTCAGAGTTACAAACAATCTCCATTCCATACCTTGCATGTTGAATAGTAACAGAGAGGAAGCCGTGCTGGTCTATACACTATCAAAACAAAAAGCAGTCAAGTAGCACTTTAAAGACTAGCAAAATAGTTTATTAGGTGATGAGCTTTCGTGGGACAGACCCACTTCTTCAGACCATAGCCAGACCAGAACAGACTCAATATTGGTCTGAAGAAGTGGGTCTGTCCCACGAAAGCTCATCACCTAATAAACTATTTTGCTAGTCTTTAAAGTGCTACTTGACTGCTTTTCATTCCATACCTGTTTGTAACTCTCAGGTTCTTCTTATCTTAGGCTTTGTTTACACTGGCAGTTGAGCAACAAAGCTTTTGTCACTTAATTATCTCCCTCCTATCCCAAGGACAAAATCTTTGCTGCAGAACAAAAAAGGAATACAGGCTAACAAGGCAATCTCTTTGTCACTGTTCCCTGCAGAAGCGTTAGTATAAACAGTGATTTGTCGTCATTTCCTGTTGACAAACAGCGTTTTATGCTACTGGACTTTAGTGTGGACAAAGCCTAAGGTTTTGTAGCATGCTGAATTTTCTAAATGATCACAAATGTTCATTTAGTCAAATGATATTAACATTTCCCCATTCTTAATGAAAAGAACTTAAGGTCAGTATGAATATGCAGTATCAATAAAACTGCAATGTTTGCATAAACAACATCTAAAGCTACTTTCAAAAGAACTAAAAAGCATGTTTCACATATGCTCTTTTTTTGCAGTCAACCAGAACTTCTGAGTTAAATTGTCTTCTCCTTTGCAGAGAATGGAACCTTCCCTTTTTGCAGTTAGACAGGATACAAATATAAATTACAAATGTTGTTGTTGTGCATTTTTACAAATGCCATATGAGAATCTCAAAAGTGAAAAATCTTACCTCCTGCTTCAGTTGGGTTTTTCCCATAATTCTCCTAAATTTGATAGAACTACAGTTCAGTATGGACGTAGACATTTTGGGAAAGCTTATCAAGCATGATAACTTGATACTAATACCCAATAATCACATGTGCACACTTATACAAATAAATACATAATAATCACATACATACACTATTATATTTGTTTGTGCAATTCAAACTCTGTCCTAGCCCTGAACCCACTCCACCACCCCAAATAGGATAAAATTCAATAAGGACAATTGCGAAGTACTCCACTTAGGAAGGCCCAGTCAGTTTCATGCATACAAAATGGAAAACGATGGTCTAGGAAGGAGTACCGCTGAAAAGGATCTAGGGGACATCGTGGACCACAAGCTTAGTATGAGTCAAAAGTGTGACACTTTAAAAAAAAAAAAAAAAAAAAAGCAACAGGAATCTGGGATGCATTAACCAGAGTGTTGTAAGCAAGACACAAAAAGTATTTCTTCCACTCCTACTGTGTGTTGATTTAGGCCTCAGCAGGAGTATTGTGTCCAGTGTTGCGCACCACATTTCAAGAAACCACTTGCCTCAAGCCCGATCCTGCACTCCAAACCCCTTGGCCCCAGTCTAGCGCCCCCTCTTACACTACAAACCCCTCACCCCCAACTGGAGCTCTCAGTTCCTCTGGTACCCAAACCCATTCCTTAATTCACAGATCCCTTCCTCATTCTGCACCTCTCATTTTTGGCCCCATCCCTATGGGGCCCCACAGAAGAGTTAATTCTGCCCTGGGTATAACTTGTTATTGGGAACTGTGGTCAAAATGGCAACCCTTTTTTCAGTTTTCCTGCCATTTGTTATGTGGCATCCTGCCCCACTTCAGATTACCAAAGAAGTTGCTCTCAGAGTTGAAAATAGTAACTCTTTGCAGTGAAATGTTTTACACCTATTCATGCACCTGCATAAAGGCTGCATTTCACCTGTGATTGGAAGGGCTATCTCAAGTCTCCAGTACAGGAAACTAGAGCTGTAGTTTAGTGTCAAAGAAGCATGAGGAGCATGCCAACGGGACTGCACTCCTTACAGGCATTGAAGGTGGTTTGAGTGCCAGTTGCATGTTGCCCATCATGGAGGGTTTTCATGGTTTAGCTACGAGAGATGTCATAGCATGGCATTGAGCCTGTGATTATGTGGATTGGGTGGCCATAAAATCTGTGATAAGATTGCATAAGATTCGCACCTCCACATTTAATTCAAAGGTTGCTATAGCAGCTTTGGAGCTGCCCTGCATTTTGCCTGCAAATTGGGAATATTTTCTGTTGCTATCTCTTCCCTGCAGTCAACAAGGAATTCACTGGCCTGGACTTGGCAGGAGGATTGGAGATTGTAATCATGAGTATGAGCTGAAAATCTTGGCTCCCTGACCAAGATACGCAATAATAACAGCAAACTAATTGATAACTAGTTTTTCATGAGTGTTATTTTGTATGTAATATGTAAGTCACAAAAGTAGTGGTATGTCTGCTGTACAAAGAAATTGCATGCCATCAGAACATATAGGCAAGGAAACATTTGTGTCTTTTTTTTTTTTTTTTTATTTAAAATAGTGAGGCATCCAAGAATAAATATTTAAGTCTAGAGCAAGAGGAGAATGAACAGTTCTGTTTAAGACATTTTAGACAAGTCCCGAAGTATGTAAACATATAGATTGGGTTGCGGGGATAAAGTATGGATTGTGATGGGAAAATATGCATTCCCTATACCGTAAACCCTTGAAATGCGCGGTTTCTTGTTGTGCTTAACACGCATTAATGCGAGTTAAGCATAACTTAAAATACTGCTCCCCTCAGCCCTGGCTTAACACCCCCCCCCCCCCCGGCTCTTGCATGGTTCTGGTTCAACCCCACCATGGCTCTGGCTTCCCACCCCCCGCACATGGCTCAAACCTGCTGCCCCAGTTCAAACTCCCCATGCGTGGCTCCAGCTCAACTCCACCCCCTGAACCCGTGCAGCCCTAACTCACCCCAGTCTTAACCCCCTGCCCCCTCCCATGGCCCCAAACCACCTCTAGGCTTCAACCTCCTCAGCTGCCCCCCCAACCCCAAGACTTCCCTTTCCAAAGGAGGTCCAGGTGCTCCTGCTGCTTCCCCAGCTGCAGAACTTGCATTCCGCTGAGGGGAGAAAAGCCGCCCCCCGGCTTACGCGAAATTTGAGTTGTGCGAGGGTGCCTGAGAATGCAACCCTCACATAACTCAAGGGACTACTGTAATTGATTTGTTGTTTTTAATAAGGCTGTGAGAGATGTCAGAAAATTGGGGAGGCTTAGGCAATCAAAACTTCATAAATTATAAAAATTAAATAGTATGTGTGAATTCCAGAAGTGCAGTTGGAAGTGGGTAGAAGGCTGTTGTGAGAGAAGGGATGCTTAGGCAGTAAATAGAATGAAATGTATTAAATCTTTTTGGAAGGAGCGGGGAGGGTGAAGTGAAGATATACAAGGAAATTAAAAACAGAATATGGGAGTAAAGAGCCATTGGCCCTGGAAATGCTTTTACCTGTGACCAAAATGAAGTTTTTATCTCCACAGAGTGAGAGACTAGAAAAGATTGAAAGTACGGATTACAAGAGACTATTCTAATGAAGAGAGAGTACAAAAAGACCGATGTGAGAAGTACAGGGAAGAGGAAAGCGTGTGCTGGTGTGTGTGTTTAGAACTTCAGTAGCCTTCTTTGTAAAGGACTTTCACAGTGAAGTCACAGGAAGGATACTTCCTGCCCTTGAATCTGCAAAACAGATGTACTGAAAACATGCAAAACAGCAATCAAAAGCAATTGATCTAAGTTTAATAAGGAGAGTGCAAACAAATACACAGGGCCACATTTGTCATGTACGATCAATTCAGTACAAAAGGAGCAGCTGTAAAGGTTCTTGAGATATTGTTTTTCCTTCTCTGTGTTTCTTTGCCTATTGTCAGAGATGTACATCTGGTCTAGCAAAAGATGATGTGAGAAAAGATTTTCTAAATATATGCAAAAATACTTTAGTGGTTCCTCACGCAGGACCTAATTTCAGATTCTGCTGTCGATTCACTTCTGTTATTATAAACAATGATTCATTGAACTGATTTTTTTAAAAATTATGTTTAAGAAATATCTCTCATCCTTTTATGATTCTTGCATCTCAGATTTGGCATGTGGAGTGGTATAAATAGAAACACAGAGAATTTTCCCCTCCTTGTATTTGCCTCTAATACTCCATATCCTCCAGACAGAGAGTTTTTTTTTTTTAAGGAGGTGCAGGAAAAGAAGAGGACTGTGATTCTGTGGCAAGGGAAGTTGACTGAACTTCTATTTTGAATCTGTAAAAAATGTTGGTAGAACATGCTGATTCTGCAGAAAATGAAATGTGTCTGGACATTGAATTTCTGGGTGGTACAGGCAACATGCTGTGTTTGTTCCTCTTTCTTTTGGTGTTAAGAAATGTCATTAAGAAACAGATGGGAGTTACGAAAAATGAATTCTTTGCCAAATCAGGCTTTTGGTGCAACAAACTACACTTCAAAATGCAGCAGCAGCAGCAGCTGAGACAGTTTAGATTTTGCTGATAGCAAGTGGAGATGCAGAAAGCAGGAAACTGTGGTGAAAACACACACTTGCTGGCTTTAGTTTACAAAGACAACTGTGTATGTGATCTAGGGGTGCAGTACAGCTAATTTGTATGCTACAGTAGACAATCTTCTTCCTCTTCAATAGTCAAGTGACTTGCAAGTACTATTAGCAGACTTGTAGACCCTTTGTTAGCAAACCAGCTACAAGTTCACCTGAGTTGTGTAAAGTTGCTGTATAATGCCAGGTTTCTAGAAGAAATGAAACTGATGGAAGACACTTTGCATAACTGTACCATAGCATGAGGTCAGATGATCTGCCATGCTCTATTAATTTCCTCTGTGTATTAAGTAGAAAATAATCCTTTAAAAACTGCAAACCAGTTCTTGAATTCAATTGGAAGTATGTGCTAAATCACAGGTATGAAATGGAACTTAGGGTCAAGTGCCAGGAGACTGAAGAGGTTACTGGGGCTCCGTCTACATTTGCACTTGACGGACAAAACTTGTCTCATTCGTAGGTGCCTAACTGCTGCCGCCTTGAATGACAAAAGTTTTTTTCCCCAGCTAGTGCAAGTGTGAACAAAAGCAAAAGCCACACAGTTGGGGGTAGAAGTATTATGTTGATAAATGTGCTGACAAACAGTATTCACACATGTTGACTTTTAGACAGGTGGAGGCGGCTGGTAATGGGGATGGAAGTAGGGCACTGGTCACATGCCCCTCCCACCAACCTGGAGAAGGACCAGGACAACCCCACTTCCATCCCAGGCCCTGTCTCTCCATGCCACTGCTCTACTCGCACACTTGCCTCTGCCTGCCCCATCTCGTCCCCCATCCGAGACAGCCCGGGGGATAGCAAGGCCGCCGACAGCAGTAGGAGTCCACGCTGTGCCACCTGCGCAGGGGGGAAAGCAGCTCTTCGGATGTGCTGCCCTGCTTCCTGCTGGGGAGTGCAGGGGACAGTACCGCCCCTCCCTGGAGCAGTGTGGCCTTTTGCTGTGCCTTCTGTGCCACTGAGTGCAGGGGCAGGGACTCCTGCTGCTGGCCAGCCCCTCCTGGCTTGGGGGTTACGTGCAGCCCCTGACTCACCCCCTCATGCATTGTCTGTGGTGACAGGGCTAAGTCAACCCAGCCTTGTCACTAAAAGCTGTAGAGGGTAGATACAGCCTTGTGCTGGCTTGTTTGTAAGCCATCCGATTTTATGCCCTTTTTCTGCCTTCATTAAATATCTGCAAACCTTAAACAGCCAGCCAGCAACTCGCAGTAGTTCACTAGTGAGGTACAGGGAGATGCCCTCTTGAGAAGCTCATCCAGTTACTACCCCCCCCCCCCCCCCCCGTTAATTGAGAAGGTGTTGCTGGTCCTAGCAGGAGCCTGTTCTGGAACTCTTTGCAGAGCTCCCTCTTCTAGATAAGACTTGTAAATGCAAGTGTCACTTTCAACTATGAAGTGCCCACCTTCCCTGTCAGGCTAGAGCAGACAGAGCACATATTTTTTCCCCCCCTGCATACCACCATAGCTCCGAAAGTTGTGACACTCGCCATTATCTTTGTCCCGGATTTCTGCTGGCTGTTTGGTGTTGGATAGGTTCTCTGTCACTCCTCCAAGAGGGACCCTACCATCCTGGCAGGTTTTCTTAAAGCTCTTTTGAATCTGCCTCTGATATTGTGCTCATGACTTCACTTGATCTTTGTTGATTTTTATTGCTGCCCCAGTGGGTTTGAAGAGTGGTCATGAAACAGACTGTTGCCTTGTTGATTTTTCTCAGTAATTGCTTATGAAAGTTATGGCATCTGCAGAGGGGCAGAAGTTACCTGTAGACTGAGGAGTACAACAGTGTCCGCACTTGGACGGTATAACTGCTCAATTAGCCAGTGCAGCCTTTCAGGTCCTTTTGTGTACTTTTGCTGAAGCGTTGCTGTTAAATTGTTGCATTCTGATAAGATTTCTTCTAATATACAAAAATCCTTCATTAGCTAGAGATCAGTTCTTGAGAGGCCTCTCAATTGCCACTTAGCTCTTAGAAATAAAAGTCGGTAGCCCTGCTCTTCAACTCCTTAGCCCTGACATGAGAGGAAAAAAAACATTAAACTTGTTTCTTTATGACAGAGGTCTTGAAAATGTGGAGTGTAGCAGTGCCTGGGCGGGCTTGGCCAGTCCCCATGGAGGGTGAGGAAGGAGTCTTGCTTTGCCCTCCAGCCCTACTCTGCTGTGAGCCTCACTCCTCCACTGTATCCCCTGCTCCTGCCCCAGCGCAGCTCCGCCCTTATTCGCGATCTGTCCTTAGGCCAGCTCTGCCTTTAGCTCCAGCTCTCCCACTCCAACCCCATCCCCAGCTATGCCTTCATCCCACTCTTCTGATGAGTCAACTTTGTTGTAATGGATGGGTTCCATTACTGGTATGGGGAGAGTAACAGGAAAAGTTTGGTGGCCACTGCCATAGTCAAGTGTTACAGAATTACATGGGCAAAATTGCTTCCAAATATGAAAGTATCTGTCCTCTATTTCTTTACCTCTGCATACTTAAGAGCAAGGAGGACATCATGAAGGGAAAGAGTTAATATTTATTGCCTTGTAAGTATAATCTTTTTAGTGTTTTTAGGTTATGCAAGGGATCTACAAAGTCATATACCTCCAGTACAGTATGTCTATTGTATTTTATTTAATATTATTGCATATTGTGTTACATTATTTGTATATAATAGGGTATGAAGAAGTGACTTATTTTTCAGTGACTTATCGGCAGCAGCACAAAAGACTGCTGTCTTAATTTATGGATGATTCTTAAATATATTCATTTTTAATGTTTCTTGTTGGTTCCTTAGTCTCTTTATCAGAAACATTATACATTGAATAACTGATAATACAGTACTAATGCCACAACTCCATTAGTTTGTTGTGTAGACAGATAAATTTATAAAATGGAAATTGGCATATGAAGCAGTCTTTTTAATGAGCCTTTGTTTTCTCTTGTTTTTCTTGAGAAGAAATTCCATTTTGCAGCATATAATTGATTACATAAAGGAATAAAACTACATTTACTGATGGAATTTTCAAGAGAGGATTCTAAATTTATATATTTTTTTTAATCCAGTAAGAATTAAAGTAAGGAATTTCTTCTGTGTTTCCCTGGCTGAGGCTCCAAGCGGGGACAGAGGAAAAGAAAGGAACTCAATAAAGCAGGAAACTAGGGCAAAATTCACAATTATGAGGTGTTTTCAAAGAAGTGGAGGTAGCTTATGTTCCGGTGCAGAAGGCCTTCATCACAACTCCTTTTGGACAGTTTCTATGATCTGAACTGTGCATTGTGCCAGTGAATTGACTCTGTGGGACTTATATATTTGGAGGATAATCTCTTGTGTTAGTATCCACCACAGTATTTTCTGTCAATTGCCAGGAGAATATGCGGTGGAGACTTTCTCTCCCAAAGCAGTCCCTAGAGGTTGGGGATAGGGCCTTTATCGCTGTGGTGATGTGACTTGGTAATTATCTCTTTTCAGTGCATACATCTGAGTTAATTTCTGGCTTCCTTCCAGGCTCCAAATATTTCCTCTTCCAACTTGTTTGTGTGGGTGGATAGGTTGGTTATTTATGTGTGTTTGGGTTAGGGCATTTTTTTCAAAACTAGTTCCAGTATTTGTTTCACTATTGAGAAGAGTTGTTGCCATGGTCAGTTCTTGTTCTTCAGGTAAATTGTTGTAAGGTGCTTCCAAGCCTTGAAGTACAAATGCCTTATGTTAAAATAAAAAACAAAAAATACCTCAAACCCTACAATATTGGATGTATAGAGGCGCGAGGACAGCAAAGTTTTCTCTGTCTTTTTTTTCGTGTATGGGAGAATATATAACTATTGAGATTCGATAGCAGTATTTTCAGTGTCAGAGGGGTAGCTGCATTAGTCTGAATCTTCAAAAACAACAACAAGTCCTGTGGCACCTTTATAGACTAACAGATATTTTGGAGCATAAGCTTTCATGGGCAAAGACCTGCTTCGTCAGATGCATCTTCGTCATGCATCTGACAAAGCAGGTCTTTGCCCATGAAAGCTTATGCTCCAAAATAGCTGTTAGTCCATAAGGTGCCACAGGACTACTTGCTGTATTTTCAGTGAAAATCATAGACTCTTGCAAGCTAGAGGTAGCAAAAACCAGTTTTGACATCATTGACACCCCCTCGCCCTGCCACTTATGCCTTTGTAGGATTGTTCCTTACTGTTCAGTCAGGACAAGTTGGGCTTTTGTATAGAATAAATGTTAGAAAAAGTGGTATAGGAAGAACCACTACATCTGTAAGGCTCTGAGTGCTATTCTTCGGGTGATATCATCTTTAAAAATTGTGATTCCTTGTGTGTGATTTTCTTTTCTATTTGTGTAAGATGATGAAGTGGTATAGTATTTTGGAGACTTATGACTGATCTATGGAGTTTGACAATTCTCACTTCAGAGGGTTACATTGAGGCATAAACTTTAGTCCACTGGTGTCCAATAGAAATTAAAAGATCGCCACGCTTTGCTACATTCTGCATCCTCCTGTCCCCGGTCTAAATAAATGCCCTCCTTCTCCCCCACAGCCAAGCACACCCAGCCTCCCTCCCCTTCCCCCCCCCCCCCCGAGTTCTATCTGAACGCCCTCCCCAGAGCCTGGCACCCCCCATCCTCCTCTTCCCCCTCCCAACCCCCCAAGTTCTGATTCAATGCTGGTGACCCACCAGAGCCACTGCTGGAGCCACCACCAGGGTCGCAACATGCTTCTCCCGCCAAGTGGTGGGGCACGTGCCTGGGGCAGGCAGATGGCATGCCTCATGTGTGGCTCTAGGAGGAGCTACATTTAAAGGCCCCAAGAGCCACATTTACCACAACACAGTCTCACAGGTGGAATGTCATTGACTTCAGAGGAACTATGCAAATCTTTTGCATAATTATAATTTCATTTTCTTTCAAGTATCTCAGAACACAAAGCAGTTACAATGGAGATGTTACAATCTGACAAGTAAAAGGGCAAGAAGAAACATCATGGATTGTAGTACTAAATGCCACATGGTGAATTTTAGCAAGGTTACTCTGAGTAGCTGTTCGCGTGCCTGATTTTTGTGAAGACAAATAAACAATGGCACAAATTTCATAGGGAGATCATTAACACGTGTGAAAATGGAGGTTTGTTCTTGAAGCCTTCTTGCCTGTGAACCCAGATATCAATGCTATGCCAAGATACAAGACCCAGGAGGAAAAAATACAGATAACTTTCTTGTCAGAGGAAAATTAGACGGTCTATTTCAATTGTTCGAGATGAATGAAATGCCGAAAAAAACAAACAGTATAGGCACTGAAAAATAACTAGCAGTTTTAAAATGGTTTTAGTTTTAATGAAATAAAGATTAAAAGGGAAAGTAACTTTTTAAAAACGTTCACTTGCAGTGTAGATGTTCAGTTTTGGGCTGCAGCAGGAGCGAGGAAGCAGACGTTACCAAAGTACAGAAAAGAGCAAATATGTATTGGCCCAAATCCATGTTTTACTAAAAGAAGTTTTAAGAGGCTCTGTATGTAACATCCACATAATGATATTGCAGTTTATGGTTGTACAAATAGGGAAAATATCATTCCAGAACACATGCAAATTACAGTTTAAGCATTTGTCAATGAATATTTTGTAGAATAAATCTCATTAAACATTGCGACATAAGCATGGGAAAGATTGTTAAAGAATTCGACCCTTGTTACCAGAAGCAGAACAACTATTGCTCTGTGTCCACTTGTAACTATAGTGTTGGTTGCACTGGCTGTCATCTTTATTCAAGCTTGTGTCACTGTTGTAGGAGGAGTTGTGATACTTTTAAACTTCTTTCCTGCTTATCTGTCAAGTAGCCTGATAGAGAGAGAGAGTCTTAAGGGTAACTTCTTTGAAGTAACTTTGATTGGTGAGAGAGACAAGCTTTTGAGGTACACAGGGCTCTTCTTTAGGTCTGCAAAAATTACTCAGGGTTACAGCTAACTGCAAGAAGGGACAGACTGTTTAGCGTAAGTATGACCTTCCCCCGCCCCCCACCCCAAGTGATCACTGGATCTAGGTACCAACTGAATACGGGGGGGGAGAAACGGGGACAGCTAATGGAAAACTGGGTCAGGTGCAGATCACAGATTCAAAACAAGAGCGCCAGAGAGGTACACTGAGCAGAGAACCACAGACAGCACCCACTGCTCCCCAAAGCTGTCTAGGGATCCAGCGGATATCATCCAGAGGAACTCTGCCTGCATATGTGAGAGCAGGGAGGAGTGGAAGTAGGCCCCACAATCACAGACCCAGCCCTTGTCCAGGATAAGGATCATCCTGCTGTTGAGTACATATTGAAAGAGACCATTCAGAATGAAGTGGCCTGTTAGCACTTCTGCAGTACTAGGACAAAAGAAAATAAATGGCCAAAATTGGAATTTAGCAAACTAATGGCAAAACTTTAACTTATTATTTTATAAAGGCATTCTAAAAATATCGTTACCATAAAGAGAGCTAAATTGCTCTCTTTAATAGATACCTTTGGTAAAATACAGATGGAAAAAATGATTGTGTAGTCAAAAGCCTGTGCTGCTAATAATCTTGCAATGGGAACGTCTAAAGTTCAACCGCAGAAAACCAGCATGTATGTCTCAATTTAGATTTATTCATCACCGTGTAATGTTCATGTTTCATGTGTCTTTGCTTTTGTGGGTTTTAGTTTCCAAACTTTAGCTGAATTCCATTGTTGCTTTGTTTATGCTTATATGTGGCAATTGAAGAAGACTTAATCAAGACAACTGTGCAGCTGTAAGAAACAGACTAACACAGCTTCGCCTCTGAAACCTGTCAATGTAGAGATTGTTTCCTGCATTTTGTCTTAGTGTTGCAGATGTGTATTTAAGTGAAAGCGCTCTCTGTCCTCACTCACCTTCATCTTTTAAGTGTTTCTGCAATAAAACCAGGGCTCTTGTGCCCTTTTTTTTTTGGTGTATTTGACATTGTAATCTGGTCTCATAAACAGATCGTCAGATTCAGGATCGAGTAGAGAAAAAGAAATGTTTGTACATTTGCAAATATTTTTTTAAAGAAGTAATGACAATGAAAACTCTCTGACATACTTGAAAGGGGATAGGATTTGTCCGATTGTAAATGAAAGTTCTCTATGTGGAGCAAAAATGTTCATTTTAAATGTACTTACTAGCTGCATGTTTGGGGCTTGTTCCTGCTAACGCTTATGCAGAGGAATAACTTCACCCTGCAGATATTACCCCAATGACTTCATTGGGACTGACATAAGTAAAGTTACTTACAGTTGCTAGCAGGCTTGGGGCTGTGCTTAACCACGTTACATTAATCAGAGATCATAATTTAAGTAAGAGACAGGATAGGTGAGGTAATACCAGAGGTGGGGAAAGTACCGAAAAAATTACTTGAGTATAAGTGCAGCTGCTTTTGTTTGAGGGGGTCGGAATGTACTTAAGTACAAATTTCCAGTGTCCCTCTGGAAAATTACTTGAGGAAAAGTACACCCACACTCATAGAATCATAGGGCTGGAAGGGACTTCAGGAAGTCATCTAGTCCAGCCCTCTGCTTCAAGCAGGATCAACCCCCACTAAGTCATTCTGGCCAGGACCTTGTCAAGCCAGGAATTAAAAAACTTGAGGGATGGCGAATCCACCACCTCTCTAGGCAACGCATTCCAGTGCTTCACCATCCTTCTGGTGAAGTAGTTTTTCCTAATATCTAACCTATACCTCTCCCTCTTCAACTTCAGGCCATTACTCCTTGTTCTGCCATCTGACACCACTGAGAACAGTTTCTCACCCTCCTCTTAAGAGCTCCCCTTAAGGAAGTTGAAGGCTGCTATTAAATCACCACTTCTCATCTGTACACTAAACAAGCCCAAATCCCTTTGCCTATCCTCATAGGTCATGTGCTCCAGCACTTTAATCATTTTTGTTGCCATCCGCTGAACCTGCTCCAACACATCCACGTCCTTTTTATACTGGGTGACCCAAAACTGGACACAATATTCCAGAGGTGTCCTCACCAGCCCTGAATAGAGGGGAACAGCCACTTCTCTAGATCTGCTTGAAATGCTCCTCCTAATGCACCCTAGTATGCCGTTAGCCTTCTTGGGTACAGGGGCGCACTGTTTACTCATATCCAGCCTTTCGTCCACCATAACCCCTAGGTCCCTTTCTGCTGTACTGCTGCTTAGCCAGTCGGTCCTCAGCCTATAACAGTGCTTGGGATTCTTCTGCCCCAGGTGCAGGACTCTACACTTCTCCTTGTTGAACCACATCAGATTTCTTTTGTCCCAGTCCTCCAATTTATCCAGGTCACTCTGGATTCTCTCTCTACCCTCCAATGTATCTACCTCTCCCCCTAGTTTTGTGTCATCCACAAACTTGCTGAGGGTGCAGCCCAGTCCCTCATCCAGGTTATTAATAAAGATGTTGAACAACACTGGCCCCAGAACCGAGCCTTGTGGCACTCGGCTTGAAACTGACCACCATTCAGATATTAAGCCATTGACCACTACCCATTGGGCCCGATCCCATCCACATTGTACTCATGCATCCAGAAGTGAAAGCAGCTGCATTTTACTCAAGGAACTTTTTGGGAACCTTTTCCGCCTCTGGGTAATACCTTGTATAGGACCAGCTTCTGTTGGTGGATGGTACAACCTTTGAAGCCACACAGAGCTTGTCTTTAGGTTTGGGGAAGTGTAGTAAAAGCGCTTGAGCGACACACAAGTTGAGGCAGATGGTTAGGCGTAAGGGGTAATGCTTATTATAGGTAGCCACTTGAAATGGATTGAATGCTTATGCAAAGGGGATTTGAAATGAGCAAATAAGGGTAAGCCTATACGGCACAATAGATTTTGCAGTTGGCATTTGCTAGCCAGATCAGTTCACAGGACTTGGCCTGGGTGACTACTTCATTGCAGTGTAAACCTTCAGACTGGGACTGAAGCCTGTGCTCTGGGATTCTGCAGAGTGGGAGGATCCTAGAGTTGGCTCTGGCTCTAGCTCCAGACTGGGCGTTCACACAGCAACAGCCCTGTGAGCCCGAGTAGGCTGACACTGGCCAACTGCGGGTGTCCAGTTGCTGTGTAGGTATATATCCCACGTTAGTGAAGGGCAACATTGCTCATGCTGGTATGAAACCAGATCAGCTAGAGCAGCATGCAAAAGACTGAACAGGCTGGCTTGCTCTTGTACGACACGTCTATGACAACTTTGAAGAGCAGCGACGCGTACGCCTCGTTGATGCTCGTGAGAGGAAGAAAGAAACAGCGGCAGCCACACCAACAGAGCCAGGACAGTTCCCTTGCCCCCACTGTGGAAGCCCATGCCATTCAAAGCTTGGACTCCTCAGCCACATGCGAGTCCACAACCAATGAGCCTGTGCAAACTCAAGACGTCATCGTCGGACATGACGTAATACCTACTACTAGTAGGTGGCAGGTGAGGAGGGGTGTTATTAAATTTTGAAGTTAGTCATCAAGCCAGCGTCCCTGTTTAGTCTGTGATTTTTGATGTCTAGCAGCATTGTGAATCTGAGTCTTTGTCTACACTGGCAATTGAACAACAAAGCTGCTACCACCACTCAGGTTAGCCTTGGGGAAGTTCCTCAGCTTCAGGTCCTCCTGCCCTGAATCTTGTGCCCTCCTCCATCCTCTGCCCTGAGCCCCTCCTCACCCCTGACTCCTGCACCCGCCCCACACCCCCGCCCTGAGCCTTTCCTTATGTGCTAGAGCAACAAAGGGTAAATCTTCTAGTTGTTAAATATATAAAACCATCATCTGATTTTATTATGAGGTTTTCCAAATGGTTTTTCTTTACTTCATAGTTCTCGCTGTTTTTGTTTTGTTTTGTTTGTTGTTTTTTTGGGTCTGTTATTGTGGTCAGTCAAATCAGAGACAATTTTTTGTTCTGCAGATCATTAACCAGCAAGTAGATTCCCGTGACTATGTGGCGCTGGTGCAGTCCACCAGGTTATTTAAGTTCCGTGAACATGCATGCATATTACTTCACATGTGCATACCTTCCTCTGGAAATTTAGCAAGAAATTCTGCTGAAATTCAGAAGAAGGAATGGATTATAAATAAACACAAATAAGAGATGTCTTACAAATACTGAGAAAGTTAATCTGCATTATGAATGATACATTATATGTCACTTTATAAATGGCTAATCACAGAGAAGATATCAGAACCACTTGTTTAACTTAAACTGGCCTGTTTTTTTCCCCCCAAAACATGAGAGGGGAGAAATACATTCCTTGACTCAATTCTTGAATGCAAACGTGCAGCCTGAAGCAAATATTTACAGTTGAGCTCTAACAATCCCAGAAACTAACGATTGACAATGGACCAACCAGTGAGACCTACCTCAGCTCCATTCTAGTCATGGTGACACTTGGTGTGCAACTGTAAAATGTAAACATCCCTTTCACTGACTCAGAGGTTTTTTTTCTTTTCCGTATTTCAGTACTTTGCATTCTGATATTTAAAAATCTTAAATTATGCTTGGTCTTTCAGAGCGAGATGTACCATCTCTCCTGCGGTTATGGTTCAGTTGTTTGCGTGAGAACCTTTTGTTTTGTTTTGTTTTGTTTTTTTCCCCAGTGTTTTACATTCATATCAAACTGAAACCAGGTGTAAAAACCGTTATCTTTGATTGAGAATTTTTGCTGATAATTTCTTTATTAGGGTTTGAAACAGTTCGTTTATTAGGAACCTTTCCTTCTCCTAATATATCGTCTTTCTGTTGCAGAATTTCCACTCAGGGTTGAGAATTGTGTAAAAATCAATACAATATTTAGACTATATTTCTCCTAGGGAATTTTTATGTAATGTTTCCTAGTGGAGACCCCTTAGTCTCCCTTTGAAGCCTGTTCTTCCTTAAATATGAATGATCGCTCTAGCCAATGAAACTTGCAAACTGTCTTGGTTCCTGTAATTTGAGCATTGGAAATTGAGGTGGAAATTGAAAGGTTCAAGCTTTACAATGCAGCACTGAAACCACAGTTTTGGTGCTTACGATGTGGGGTGGTCACAGAAGACCACTTTGGGTGTTCCCCAGTGTTCTTACAGTGACACTAACGCACCTTCTTTGGTTTCTGGGAGTTACCCCAAAACCCTGTCCTGCTGCAGCCAAAGTCCAAGGCTGGGGTTATTGCCCACTCAAAGAGTAATTCAGAAGCTAGCTGTGTCTGCACTGCAGGTTTTTTCGACCTTACTTATTTCAGCCCTCCAATGACTAAATAATTAATGTTGGAAAATCGCATTCACACAGGCACAGCATTGTGAAATAGGGCATTCTCGTGTACAGCCGCACTTCACAGCCACAGCATCCCAAAAGGAGCCTTTACAGGAGCCAATAATAGCTGTGCTTTAGTCACATGCATTACTTTTTCCACCTTGAAAGGATGGGGTGGAGGTGTCATCAAAAGTCATGCACACAGCTGGAGTAATTATTATATGTTATCTCAAATTATCCTGCTTGACTGTGTGAACTCTTTGGTTCCCCCCCCCCCGCCCCCCAGAAAAAAAAGTCTCTCTCCCCTGGCCCGCCCCCCCCACAAAAAAAAAAAACCAACAAAAAAAATCCCAATGTAGACAAACCCGATGTTTAACCACAGCTCTGTGTGGAAGCAGTTCAGGGACACGGCACTCAGGCAATCAACTCCCAGAAAGGATCAAAACCCCAAGTAGATTAGTCTCTCTGAACAAATGATTTGCACAGGGAGGGCTCATCAGGTAAACCACCTTTATCAATGAAAGGGAGATCTACAGAGTGGTAGCCCTCCCCCGGTGGTAATTTACACTGGGTTTCATTATAAACGAGAGTTTTATTAAGCAAAACTGTGGGATTTACATGGTCATAGAAGACTGGCAAAACAAAATGAGCTATCAAATCAAAGAGAACACATGTAGCTAATTCTGTTCTCCTCAGAATCTAGTTACTTATGAGATCTTACCCTAAACAGTTGCTTTTATATCAGGTGAAATCTTCAGGTCAGAAATGATTTTATTCTGACCCAGGTCTTCAGTAAAGTTCTATGTTTTCCTGTAGCTTGTGTCAGGCAGTTTCCAAGGCAGGCTCAAGACAAAGATGTAACAAGATGAAGATGAAGGGTCCAAAAGTTTCCTATTGCTTAAACATGTTTTTCCCCTGAGCTGTAATTCTTTGTTTAAGAATCTCCCTACAATGGAAAAAAATGGATTCCAAATGGAGGCCTGTACCAGGTGGCATGGTCCCATGTCTTTCTAAACCAAATATCTCCTATACCTACGGGACAAACAGCCAGTTACAAGCCACCAGGTTGATTATTCAGTCTTTAGGAAAGATAATCCTGTCCTCTGAGTTGTTCTGGGAGCTCCAGTAATGGTTGTCGTTAGCCCTTTTAAAACTATAAACAGCCATACTTCATATTTACAGCTGCACATAGAAGAATGATACATGCACAAAAATACAAAATCGAGATTCAACAGGTTATAACATTAAAAGTGATAGGTTCCATGACACATTTTAGTCAAAGTATTTCTGACTTGTACCTATTTATATTCATAACCCGTTTTCCGTAAAGCATGAGGCCTGGGGGACATCACAGTGCTGAATGGTGAAAGACAGACTCCTGTTTTGTGACACTCGCATAAAAATAACAGTTCACTATAGATCATCCATTCACTATATAGCAGGTGTTCTCAACCTTTTTCTTTCTGAGGCTTACTTGAATATGCTACAAAAACTCTAAGGCCACCTGTGGGCCACAGTGTTTTTTCTGCATCTCCTGTGGATTAAAAGCTATATTAAATGGATTGTTATACAGTTAAACAAATACATAGAAAGTATAAAAATGGCAATACAGGCCCAAAACAGCTTTTGCTTTTTTTTTTTTTTTGTCAAATGTCACACACTTCATCCTGGTTTGGTACTTTGTTTTCAGTGATGCTACAGCTAAAATCCAGCTTTGCAGAAGTAGGTGCTGCGAAAGAGGAACAAACCTTTCAAGGCTGCAGAAGACACCACGACACATTCAGTGTTCATGAGCTCTTCTGATAATTTTTATGAAAAAATGGATGGAAGTTCAGCTTCAGTGTTCTCACTAAAGGGGTTTGTAGTCCACGTGTGTAGCAACTTGTTCTGAGTTCAGAAAAATACGCATTTGTCAGGTATACCAGATGGATGTGCTCTTAGCTGAGGTTTAATTACATTGAAGTCAGTGTGGTGTTCCTGAATGAAAGAATGTAAGAGCTCAAAGACAGCAATAGCTCACCCCCCCCCAAAGCTTTTCCATCCATGTGTGATTTTTCCCACTAATGTACCGAATAAAATTTTATGTGCACCAAGGGATGTGCAAATATGCCCCACCTGTGGGAACAAAAAGACCTATCTGTGGGTGCTCTGCTAATCTGCTGTGTGGCATTTTAATCTTTCCTCAGTGTGCAAGCCCACAACTTACAGGCCCCCACATGCTAACTTTGGAGAGTTGTAGTTTTGTTTTGAATATCTCAGTGCTTTCATGTTGGGCAGTAAAATTAATGTTCCCATCTTGCATAGTTTTATTCAGCTTATTCATTTCACTGAATATATCTGTAAGGTAGCTGAATTTTGGCAGCCATCCATCATTTTTCAGCACTTCAGCAAATTGTTTTGTCAACTCTGAAAGTACATAACTCTTCCTTGAGATAAACAGGGCCATTCATAGAGGGATGGGATGCCTGGGACAACCTTCCCTCTGCTCCAGGTCCTGCCCCCATTTAAGCTTCCTTAAGCCCACGCCCCACCTCTTCCTGCCCCTCTCCACTCCTTCCCCAAGCTTCTGCCCGCTCCTCTCCCAAGCAATGCTGGAAGCTAGCAGAGTGGGGCTGGTGGAACTTCCGCTGGGCTCCATGCCACTCGGGCTCCATCTCCCACGAAGTGCAGGACCCTCTGAAGTGCAGGGCTCAGGGTAACCACCCCAAGCCATTCTGTGACCCCAATGTTTTTGTGAGGAATTATTTTGTTTCGAGACAGCCATCTCTCAGCTTTGTGTGTGAGCAATTGCACAAATTGCAGTAAAGCACCTGGAGTTTGTTACTCTGGTTTTTAATAAAATCAACAAGTGTTACCATTGTATATAGAACACTGTGAAGACCTGGTTCAATATCTTTTGCAGCAAGGGCTTCTTGGTCCAGAAAACAGTGTGCCCAAATGGGTGAAGTGCAACTGTTCTGTTTTTGCTCAGTGCCAGAATGCTTTCTGGTCATTGCTGCAGCTCCATCAGTACAGACCCCAGTGCAATTAGTCCAGCTGTTATCTGCGGAAATTACAAATTCATCTAACACATTATCTAACTGTGTTGGTTTGAGCTCTTTGCAAAACAAAAAGCCACATTCCACACATACCAAAAATAGGCAAGTAATTTTAGGGACACTTTTAGAACGTGTGTGGATTCATCTAGTTGTACAGTAAAATCATGGTGTCTCAGCCAATCAATAGACTAAGTAACTGTCTTTTGAAAGGAAAATGATCATTTGATGGCTATATTTTTGTTGGCACCTTGGCCTCCTCTCCAAACTTTGCTTTGGTAATTTCAATAATACATGGCATTTTCAAAATCTCAGTAATCATATGTGATGGTTTTTGTTGTTGTTTGTTTTAGTTACACTCTGTGCAGCTATGTAGGATGACTTCAAAAGCTTTTTATCCACAGCAGGTGTGGATTCCATTCCTGCTTTCATACCAAACAGGTCCTTGGCCATTTGCTCAAAAATGGATGGGGCTTATCTTATAAATGTCATGTTTTGTAATTAAATGCCCTTAATTTCGATGGTTTCAAACTCTGTACAGTACTTGATCCTAATTTACACATTGTGGTTGTGTAGCTAAAACCCAACTTCAGGGAACTTTCTTCATATTTCCTAAATTTGGTGAGGTTAACAGCGACTTTCTTTTGTACCCATATCCCCTATTTTGGTGTTCTTTACCCATAATGGGGGTTCAGCTTACCGAAGGAAGTTGAAGTATCAGTGCTCTGTGGGGTTTGTTGATTTTGAAGTTAACAAGCAAATTAAAAGTTTATCCTTATCGGATATTTGTTAGAAATTTTTTCCCTTATGCTATGTAACTTCTCCTGCTCCTGTTGAAGTAAAGGCAGCTAGCTACCATGCAAGGCTGGTGTCCGACTCACTGGGCTGAGGGCAGAACTCAAGGAGGGAGTGCTCGCATGCAAAGTTCCTGGGTCAGAGCCGGAGTGGGGCCAAAGAAGCTTTGACTCTGACCTGCAGGCTCAGTGATTCCCCACCCCAGGGGCTGACCTATTAGTTTGAGCCCCCATCTTCCACTCACAAAGGGCTTCAGCCCCTCTGCAGAGTGAGGCTTTAGCCTGTGGGGCACAGAGCTTCAGCCCCTGGCTAGTAGCTTCAGCACTATGGTTGCCTACCTTAGTCCCACATTGTCACTGGGTCTCATTGGTCCAGGACTCAGTACTTGCTCCCAGCTTTAGCTCTGCCAGCTCATGCAGACAGTGGGCTTCAGCCCTACATCTCTAGGCTTCAACCCCACAGCAGCAATAGGGCTCAGTGCGTCAGTCCCCCAGCTCTGGGGCTGCACTACTCTTGGGCTTTAGTTTGGGCCTCTAGCTGCAAACTGCTGTTGTATAGATCACTAGCGCACGTACTCAGCGTTGCTTGGGTCCTTAGCTCAGTTAAGGTTTTTTGTTTGCTTTAAATAAAAGGACAATGTATGTGCTTTGTATGATTGTATTCTTCAAATAACTGTTATTTTTATGGAATTAATTTTTCTGTTGGATTTCTCATAAAAAGGATTGTTAAAATTTTTCCATTTACTTGTTTTTAGTCATTTTTTTAAAAATGGGAATTTGGGCATTTTTTTCCACCTGCATCCCTATACTCTTATCATTTGCTCTGCTTTAACAAAAAAAAGGCTATAGTCACTGTGGTTTCTAATAACATCGTCTTCTAGTTTTCAAACCTTAAGCCTGATTTAGCTCTGCCCAAACAGAGCACTACTCCAAATTTCTCCATTGTATCTCTTTCCCATAAGGTTTATGAAGAAGCAATCCTCTTCCAGGTTCATCCATGAAGGCAGTGGAAAGACTTCATGGGGCAGGCAGAAGGCTGCATACATTTTGGTCTATTTTTTTAATGTTTTGAACTTCTGTTGCTTTTATTGATTGATTGATTTAATTTTGAATGATTTAATGTGCTGAGCAGCTTTGTAACAATAACTGCTATCTGTAAAACTAGTCACTGATCTTTTGGCAGGACATGTGGTTACTGGTGCTATGAAATGGGTGTATCAAAAGAATCTAAAGTGAAGAAGCAGTTAGCAGCTTCTAGTCCTGACTGTTGTGCTGTTTCATGCTGATCTCATTTGTACATGAGTAATAGCTGCAGGAAAGTTCACTACATAACACCTAGAAAAACAGTCATATTGAGACGTATATAGTGTACATAAACAGAACTAAGGCTAGAGAAGCAGGTTTAACTCTGAAATTGGCATCTTACGTGTATATAAGTTACAACATCAAAATATGATTTAATTATAATTTGGGCATTGTGAATGGATAAACAAGTGGTCTGTTGAAATTGTGCCATGTGTAATTCAAATATAGTTATTTTTAAAGATACAATAAAAGTTTTGTAAATACAGATTGCTGATGATATATGAATAGTTAACATACTGGGAAAGATGCACTTTTTTGATATTGTGAAAACAAAAAAACCGTCCAGTAGCACTTTAAAGACTAACAAAATAATTGATTAGGTGATGAGCTTTTGTGGGACAGACCCACTTCTTCAGATCATAGCCTTACCAGAACAGATTCTAGTATGGCTATGATCTGAAGAAGTGGGTCTGTCCCACGAAAGTTCATCATCTAATCAATTATTTTGTTAGTCTTTAAAGTGCTACTGGACTGCTTTTTGTTTTCATAGTATATAGACTAGCACACCTATCTTTCTGTTACTTGTTTGGTATTGAATTGAATTTCCAGAAACCGCATAAACTCAATTAGAAATTGTTAACCTCTACAATTGGTTGTTTAAAGGTGTGGTTTCTCAGGTTGGGGACATTCACTAGTATAAAAATCAATTGAGATTTACTGCAAAAATGTCTTGGAGGGTGATACAGTAATGTATGAGGGTAGCTTTGAGGAGTTATGGGTACCAGGAGCAAAACTGTCAATGGCAATAATAAATTCTCCTGACAATTCTCTCAGAAATTTCATCTAAATAATAATTTGAACACATCCAGCATCCTTGGAAAGTGGATTGCTTCTTCTTTTTCCTTCTTTCTCTCCAGAGAATCTGCAGTTATAGGGAGGGTACTGTGTGTGCCATTTAAAAGATGAAAGTTAGGTTTATCTGGATTTGAAAATAATTCCTTACATACCTTACTTCTGTCTGATGTAACTTCTACACCCTTTGAAATTGGGATAGAGGTTTAATATTTGGATGCTGTGTGTGCAAACAAAGTAAAAATCAATATTCAGGAGATTGCATTTGCAAGTATAACACCAGAGGTACTTTGAGCATGACAAATATCAAAGATACATGTGACATGGTATCCAGATCCTGGAGATAATGTGTGTTATAGACCTGTGGTCCTCAACTGGGGGTCTGCAATACCCTAGAGGATGCAAGGAGGTTTTGGAGGGGCCACCAAAACAAACCAGTGTTTGGCCCAGGATGGTGGGACATTAGCTGTCCGTGAGTGGCAAGCATGGGGAGGGAGCGTCACCTCCAAACACTGACTCATCTTAGCAGGCCACCCAGTGTGTGGGTGAGCACCAGCAAGTTTCATACAGTAAACACTTTCGTATCCAGCATTCTTTCATCTGGATCTCTCTAATAACTGGCATTTTAACCATAAGTAAAGTTTAGTTACATAAGTAATTTTAGTTATGTTTTCAGTAACTACATACTACATAAGTACCTTTTCTGTAAGTAGTGAAAGTAAATACAAATAAATACAGCCCATACAGTATAAGTTTACAGTGTACAGTACTACTGTTATTGGTAAATAAAGTACTCTGCATACATTTTTGTTTCTTAATATCTAATCTTGTTTTCCCTGAGTGTTGTGCATTGCTAGGTATACCTCTCTATTACCAAGAATATTTGAATATCCGGCAACCTCCACAGTCTTGGAGCTGCCGGATATGAACGTTTACTCTACTGAGCAAGCAAAAGAAAAATGATAGTCAGGTTTTTTATTTTTGTATCTGTTATCCTTTTTTAAAATTGTGTGTGTGTGTGTGTGTGTGTGTGTGTGTTTGTTTGTTTAGCTGTATATCAACATAATGCCTCTTTTAATCTGCTGTAACCAGAAAAACATTTTTGGCACAGTGTGACAGAGGTTTTTATAGCCTGTTGAAGGGAGGGAATGTTCAGAAAGAAACTGGTTGAGAACCCCTACTATAAAGTACTAGCTGGAACGCAAATGTTTTTAAATTCAAGCATCAACAGGCAAGATAAGATGGAAAAAAAATTAGTTTGATTGTTACCATTTCACATTTAAAAAAACAAAAATGTATGTGAGGCCCCATTAAATAATAGGGTTACCTGTATAAAAACAAGCCTACTTTAAGATAGGTCACCTGTATGTGCTATCACAGGAAATGTAGCTAGGGCACCAAATGGCAAAGTTTAAAATATCAGCAAAGCATTTGTTGCATTGCAGATACCGTAGCTAGCACTAGCAGATGTTAAATAGTAACAGAGATAGCCGTAAAAAAAAAAAAAAAAGGGGGGGGGCAGTCAAGTAGCACTTTAAAGACTAGCAAAATAGTTTATTAGGCGAGCTTTCGTGGGACAGACCCACTTCTTTAGACCATAGCCATACGAGAACAGATTCAATATTTAAGGCACAGAGAACCAAAAACACTGATCATCTTGATTACACTTTTTCTGATTTGTCCACCTTGATTACAATTTTTGGTTCTCTGTGCCTTAAATATTGAGTCTGTTCTGGTCTGGCTATGGTCTGAAGAAGTGGGTCTGTCCCACGAAAGCTCACCTAATAAATTATTTTGCTAGTCTTTAAAGTGCTACTTGACTGCTTTTTGTTTTGATAGTGTATAGACTAGCACAGCTCCCTCTCTGTTACTAGAGATAGCCGTGTTAGTCTATATTCTATCAGAACAAAAAGCAGTCCAGTAGTATAAAGACTAACAAAATAATTTATTAGGTGATGAGCTTTTGTGGGACAGACCCACTTCTTCAGACCATAGCCATATCAGAACAGACTCAATATTTAAGGCACAGAGAACCAAAAATGGTAATCAAGGTGGACAATTCAGAAAAAGTGTAATCAAGATGGGCAAATCAAAAGAGCCAAGGGGCAGTAAGAGGTGGGGAATTCAAGAGTCAGATAAAGCAAAGTATGCAAGAGTCCTTATAATGGGCCAGGTAATTGGTGTCCCAGTTCAAACCACGTGTTAATGTGTTGACTTTGAATAGAAAAGAGAGTTCCACACTCTATATCTGAAGGCGGTCCTTAAAGGTCCTTTTCAGTAAAACTCAGACTTTCAGGTCATTCACAGAATGGTCCACTCCATTAAAGTGCTGGCTGACAGGCTTGTGAATTAAGAGTTTTCTGATGACTGTTTTGTGTCCATTTATTCTTTGTCGAAGAGTGTTCACCGTTTGTCCTGTGCACATAGTATTTGGGCATTGTTGGCACAAGATGGCATATATGATGTTAGTTGAGGAACATGAGAATGTGCCCATGGTTCTGTAAGTAACCTGATTAGGTCCAGTGATGATATCTCCAGAATAGATATGTGGACAAAGTTGGCAACGGGGCTTAGAATCATAGGGCTGGAAGGGATCACAGGAGGTCATCTAGTCCAGCCCCCTGTTTCAAGTAGGATCAATCCCCACTAAGTCATCCCAGCCAGGACCTTGTTTCAAGGAAAAGTTCCAGATTGGTGGTATTGTGGTATAGCCTGTGGTTGCTGGTGAGAAGCCTCATAAAGTTGGGAGTTTGTCAGTGAGAGAGAACAGGCCTGTATAGCTCACCCAGATCCAGACAGACATTATCTTTCTCCCCAAATGCAAGAAAATGGACATTGTACCCAAGGGACTGCAGTGAAAAACCAATTGAAATCAACGTACTACACTGACTACAGTGAGAATCTATGCCACAAATTCTCTAAGAAGCTGAGGAACCATTTGATCAAAATCCTTTACAATAAACAAAAGATGATTAAAAATGAACTCTCTGAACTTGAAACTCTCATCAATAATTAAGCATCCACACAAGATCCCACAGAACGAGACTTTGTTTTCTTGACAAGAAATCGATAAAACACACTTCCACGTCCTACAAAAAAGAAAGGACAATAAATTATCTAAATTACTTCATACCTCAGGAGACAACAACAACCACAGCTCAACGAACAATATTGTTAACCTTTCCAGCTACCAACTCAGCCCAGTGGAAGAGTCTGTCTTATCCTGGGGTCTGTCTTTGTGCCCCACTTCTTCCACGAACTTAATACAATTCTGTGGTGACCTTGAAACCTTTTTTCACCACCTCCGTCGAAAGGAATTCTTCCAACACACCTATGAATAACAGTCTGTTTCTCTTGACCCACCCCCCGAACATGAAAATAAGAACTCTGTGTGAACACGCTCTGACGGTCCTAGTGAAGGTCTGGATTTCTATGTACAATGCTTCCACAACCATGCTCAGGATGATGATATATTCAAACGATACCAAATGACAGGCAGTCGCATCTATGCTGAACGCTATGCTGTCCAGAGTCTCAAAGATAGCCGAGACATTATAATTAAACCAGCTGACAAAGAGGGTGCTGTTGTCATCATGAACAAGTGAGACTATGAACAGGAGGCAGCCAGACAACTCTCCAACACCATATTTTACAGATGTCTCTCCTCTGATCCCACTTTGGAATTCCAAAAGAAATTACAAGAACTACTTAAGGAACTCCCTGCTGCTACTCAGGACCTTATACACTCAGACACATGATGTGAGCCTTGATCTGGCTTATTCTATGTACTTTCCAAAATCCACAAGCCTGGAAACCCCAGATGCCCTATCATTTCTGGTACTGGATCCTTTCCACCAGACTTTCCAGTTACATGGATTCTCTCCTCAAACCCTATGCCACCAACACTCCCAGCTATCTCTGAGACATCACTCACTTCCTGAGGAAATTACAAAACATCTCAAAACTTCCTGACAACACCATCCTTGCCACCATGCATGTAGAGGGTCTGTACACTAATATTCTGCATGAAGATGGATTACAAGTGATCAGGAATATCATCCCTGACGTCACCACAGCCATTCTGGTGTCTGACCTCTGTAACTTTCTCACCCACAATTATTTCTGATTTGGAGACAACTTATACCTCCAGATTAGTGGAACTGCTATGGGCATCCGCATGGCCCCACAATATGCTAATATATTTATGGCTGACCTGGAACAATGATTCTTCGACTGTCGTCCCCTATTACACCTCTTTTACTTAGCATACATTGATGACATCTTTATGATTTGGACCCATGGTATAAAGACTGTAGGAGAATTCCACAGAGACTTTAACAATCTGCACCCCACCATCAACTTATGCCTCGATTACTCCATGTGAGAGAGACATTTCCTGGACACTACAGTACAAATCAAGGATGGCCTGATCAGTACCACAGTCTACCGGAAACCTACTGACTGCTATACTTACCTACATGCTTCTGGCTTTCATCCTGCACACACAACAAGGTCCATTGCTTACAGTCAAGCCCTTAGGTAAAATCGCATTTGCTCTGATCCTACTGACAGAGACCAAAAACTAGAAGATCTCTACCAAATATTCATCAACCTGAATTACCTACCAGGAGAAGTAAAAACACAAATCGACAGTGCCAGTCAAATACACAGAAATTAGCTACTTCAAGATAGGCCCAAAAAAAAAACCAGGACACCACCGGCCATTACCTGCAGACCCCAACTGAAACCACTGCAATGCATCATCAAAGACCTACAACCTATCCTTAATCAGGATGCCGCACTCCAGAAGGCCCCTGGTGACAGGCCTGTTCTCTCCTACAGACAACCTCCCAACCTTATGAGGATTCTCACCAGCAACCACAGGCTGTACCACAATAATACCAATCCTGGAACTTTTCCTTGCAACAAGCCCCGTTGCCAACTTTGTCCACATATCTATTCTGGAGACATCATCACTGGACCTAACCAGGTTACTTACAGAATCATGGGCACATTCTCCTGTTCCTCAACTAACATCATATATGCCATCTTGTGCCAACAATGCCCAAATACTATGTGCACAGGACAAACGGTGAACACTCTTCGACAAAGAATAAATGGACACAAAACAGTCATCAGAAAACTCTTAATTCACAAGCCTGTCAGCCAGCACTTTAATGGAGTGGACCATTCTGTGAATGACCTGAAAGTCTGAGTTTTACTGAAAAGGACCTTTTAAGGACCGCCTTCAGATAGAGAGTGTGGAACTCTCTTTTCTATTCAAAGTCAACACTTTAACATGTGGTTTGAACCAGGACACCAACTACTTGTCCCATTATAAGGACTCTTTTACATACTTTGCAATATCTTACTCTTGACTTCCCCCCGCTCCTACCGTCCCTCTGCTCTTCTGATTTGTCTACCTTGATAACAATTTTTGGTTCTCTGTGCCTTAAATATTGAGTCTTTTCTGGTATGACTATGGTCTGAAGAAGTGGGTCTGTCCCACGAAAGCTCATCACCTAATAAATTATTTTGTTAGTCTTTAAAGTGCTGCTGACTGCTTTTTGTTTTAGCAGATGTTGTGAAGGAGGATGCAAATGGCCTAGCAGCTTTGTATGCTGTAAAGGGAAAAACTGAATATACACCATAGCTATGTCTACACTACAGAGTTTTGTTGACGAAACCTGCAGAGTGTCCACAGTAAAAATGTGTGTTCTGTCAACAGAACTAGGCACTTCTTTTGACAGCCTCCTTCTACCATGAGGTAGAAACGCCTTTCTCAACAGTATCTGACAGAAAAGCCGTGTGGACTCTCCAGGGGGCCCTCTGTTGACAGACGGGGCTTCCAGGTCACCGGGAAGCCTTGCCTGCTGTGCTTCTGGTTGGCTGTTCTGTCGCAAGAGCAGCTGGGCAGTCCGACCACTCTCTGTCAACAGAGTGTATAGACAGAGTGATCTGCTTTCGTGTGAGGCCACAATCTGTCAACAAAAGTTTTGTCAGAAGATGTCTTCCAACAGTAACTTCTGTCAACAGATTGTTGTTGTATAGACGTAGCCTATGCTTCTCGCAGCTGCTCTATGTGAGGGTAAGAGGGAGACCAAGATTGGGACTGGTAGGTAGGAGACAGAGGAAGGGAATGGGGAGCAAGTAGGAGAGGACAGATGAAATAAATGGGTATGGGACATTCACAAGAGTGTGCAATGTAGTAAACAATTATTTTAGTCAGTACAGTGAGCAGCTGAGAGTCTGACTAGGCCAGTTTCATTTCTTTCTGATCGTAACCACATATTGTTTTTCTGGCTTTTTTCAATAGGCTGCGTACGTGATTTCCAACCCAAAGCATAATGTTGTGTCCCCCTGTCCTTAACACACTTCTGTAGCCAGTAAGGGAAGAGATAGCAGTGATTAGTATTGTGAATTATGTGACTTGCTGAAGCATTTAGATGGACCCAATAAAATCACAGGTTTTCACCCATCTTTTTGTTGTACTCTTCTCTATACCTCATTTCGTGGTTTACAAGAAGATTGTTTCGCCTATATAAAACTCAGTGGCTGGCCATTACACTGTTAGGCTCTAAAAATCTCAGTGGTTCAGAAACCAAATTTATGATCAGCATTACCCGAAAGAGCCACAGATGTATGAATTCATAGTTTCATTTACTGTAGTACTGCATGTTCACATTGAAACATCATGATGGGAAAATATTTAGTTTTTATACCATAGAACTTCAGAGTTATGAATACCAGAGTTATAAAATGACTGGTTAACCACACACCTGCTTTGGAACCAGAAATATGCCTTCAGATAGCAGTAGAGATGATTTTTTAAAAAAAAAAAAAAGTACATTACAGTGTTAAAGAATTTAGTAGTTTACATTTAAGGGAAGTTTTTAAAAAAATAACACGGTAAGGAAACTTTGTTTTTTATTTAAATTAAAATGGTGAAAAACAGCATTCTCTTCTGCATTTAAAAAATAAGTTTCAAAGCTGTATTACATCAATGTTCAGCTGTAAATTTTTGAAAGAACAATAACCTTTCCAAAGTGTGTGTAACTGAGATTCTATTCTGTCTGTCTATAATTGTCACAGCAAATGACTGACCAAGTATTATCAGCTACAATTAATTAGAAACATATTAAAAACATCCTCATTTGTTAAAACTTAGATTTGGTTAATAATTAAATCAGCATTTTAGTATCATGGGCGAATAGCCATGAGAAGAGCATTAAAGAGTCATTCATGTCTCTCAAGTGTCAGCCTCAGTAGCTCTGCTCTTGGGTGCAGTTTAAGTCCTTTTCCCCCTGTCTCTCTGCAGATAGTGCTGTCTTTGTAATCTTTCCAGTAAATATCTCAGGAATGGTCTTAGACTGCTATCACTGAGATTCTAAATGATCTCAAGTCTTTCCTGTTTGTTTTATTTTTGACATAAATATTACAACACCGTCTATTCTTTCCTTGTATTTTCAGTAGCAGCCAAATCTAAATGAGGATGGCAGTATGCTTATAATAATAATAAACTGATACCAAACCATATAAAGGAGGTACGCCTGTGTTGTTTATTTTGAGTTAAGATTGTTGTTTCCCATTTCTTTTCAAACTGCACTGAGTTCTATGTTTATCTGGCTGAGATTTGTTCCATTGTAAGGAGCAAAGCAGGCTGAACCATGCTTTTTGATTGTCATCCTAGACGTTCTCTGCCATCAGTATTGCTTGGATTTTTGTATTAGGTATTAGATTCATAGTTTATTCTTTTCTCCAAAAACAGCTTGTATAAATCTTTGTATAGGTTTCTGTTTGTGTGGCTGGATCGGTCAGCATGTAAGTGATCTCCATGCTGCACCATGAACATGATGCAGGCTAGCATGAATTTTATTCATTAAAAATACTTACCAAAATGAGCAAGCACTGAGCCCCCTGTTTTATTTAACTATATACAGGCTGTTCGCTGCTTCTCCTGGGGCTTGTGTAGAACATTTCAGTTCCTTTAAATACCATCCCTTTACGTAGTTCCCCCAGAGCTATACAAACCCTCTCTCTTCTGCTGCTAATTATACCCTCCTTTTAAGAGACCCTTTTTCCTTGCAGCAAGAAAATTCCCAAATTGTAACCACAGGAGAAAAGGCTTCATAATTCAAAGGCACATGTCTGAGTGAAAGGTGAAAAAATAAGCATAAAAATTGAAATTGGTGTGGGGTTTTAAATGCCTTCTTAGGATGACTGGAATAATTTGGCTACTGAATCAGACTCGGGCTCCTCTTTTGTCATTTACAAAGAGCCTGTGCTAAGATTCCTTTTGTGAACAGGTCCTTTCCAGATCAGAGCATGTGAGTAGTTTTCATTATCCATTCAAGTAAAACTATTTTTAGCAATGAAAATCTAATCCATCTCTCTCTCTCCCTGCAGTTTTCTCTCTCTTGGAAATAAAAATGCACTTACATTAAAAAGAGGGTTAAAAAAATTGTGATCCAACCTGCAGCTTCCTAAGTCAATCTTGTATACGTTTACAAATTTACCCGTCTAATTCTTCCCTTGTGATATCCAACCTTTACAGAGTATCATAGGAGCCACACGTGCACATCCTGGAATGCAGTTTGGACCTTAAATTGAGGGTGATTTGGCAGAGGCATGGTCAAGTTACTGACAATAGCATGTTGCAAATGAAAGGTTGATTGGCAGACTTGGGAGGCAGATGAGTTTGTGGTTAGATTAGAAGCGATGGGTGCTGTCACTGGGAATGAGTGAGAGCTTTTGAGTCACGAAAAGATCACAGGTGTGGGAGTTCAGGCAGCATGGGACATAAGGAAGACTTAATTAGTAACAAGTAGATCAGTTCTGGATACATATGACTGAAGGCAGATGTTAAAACAAGCAGAAAGTGAGGGAGAGGTTGAAATGGTCAACAGTATGCACTGTTAGAATTGTAATACAGTGATACTGAAGACTGAATTTGGGAGGGTTGAGGTTGACAGGTAATAGAGGAGAGAGACCATGGAGCCAGGACAAAATCCTGTGGGACATGATGGTAGAGAGGTCTGTAAACCAAGGACTGCGTATTGCCAGTTCCTTAAGAGAGAAAAAAAATCATAACAAAGACAACAAGAAGTCCTGTGGCACCTTGTAGACTAACATTTTTTTGGAGCATAAGCTTTCGTGGGCAAAAGACTCACTTCTTCAGATGCATGCCACAGGGCTTCATGTTTCTGCGGATACAGACTAACATGACTACTTCTCTGATACATAACAAAGACAGCAGCGTGGAGAAATAAAGTTCAGCCCCAGTGCACTTCCTCTTTCTACTACTTTTAACCACTACCCAGCTATCACCCTGCTTATCTCGAAAACTTGCAGTTCTCCTCAGACCCCAAAACTGTATCTTGGAACCATCAGTAGTCCATCTGTGTTACAAGTGATAGGAATTAATCCAGGATAGCAGGGTGACTGAGACGTGAGGAAACTGTGTCAGAAGATGGAGTGTGAAGTTGAAGAGCAGGTCAGGAAGGATGACTGCTCTCCTAAGAGGGGGTTCTCCAGTAGGAACTTTGTGTATATTCATATTGAAGTCTGACATGGCTAGAAGAGTGAGTATGTAGATGGGTGGGAGGGAGGTGTGAGACAAATCCCCCCCCGTCAGAAGAGGTGTGTATTTTTTTTAATGCTATGGTGGACTTATTTATTTATCCTGATTATGCTTTTCATAGGTTGCTGTTGATGGCAGAATTGTTATCACTTCCTGTCTGACCTGGTTTGCTAAATTTATTTACTTGGCTTTCAGGGTCCGAATACCTGCAAACATGGAATAATTAGTTTGTTTATTATATACCTTTTTATTACTGCTGCTTTGTAATTTGGCATTGTAGAGGTAATTCAAGCTGCTTGAAACAAAGGGAATCACTCCCATTGTCTTGTTCACCATAGTACCAGCAATAAGATATAACTTCCTCATTCTTTGTTTTCTGTTTTAAATTTTTTAAATGTGATGTGTTTCTCCTTTCTCCTCCCCCCACCACACCTTCTCTAAATAGTCTCATGCTCTGCAGTTGCAGGCAAAATAACAAACTGGACCAGTGTTCTGAATCAGCATGAAATGTGTCTGTTTTTGTGAGCTTGCAATTACCTCAAATGGTCTGCAGGCTTGAATTATCATTGCTGAGGGGCACAAAGTTATTTGTGACGTGGATCAGAGTTGTTAGTGACGTGCTGGACCAACAGTTTTTTTGCTCTATTCAAATCAAGAACAGAAACCCTGTTTATGGCTTTTGTTTTGCTAGAGTAAGCTGAGCATCTCTCCTCATTCAGATTACCCAGGGCCAGCACCAGTTTTTTGCTACTCCCCCTTCCCTTTCCACACATGCCTAGAAAGCCTAATGTTCATCATAATAGTAGTTTTGGATAATGAGTGCTGGAACTACCCCCCTTTAAAACCCATCAGTGCTCTTTGTCATTCAGATTGATGCATCTCAGCAGAACCCTGCACAACGCACTGCTTCCTTGACATAACATGCTGCTTTTTCAGACCTCTCTGCCCTCTGCAGTTCCAGGAGCAATGACTGAGCTGCAATTTCTTAACTGTGTTTTAGCAAAGTCCTCTGAAGCTAAGTCTACAGTTATGGGAAAATTGACTCCTTCAGGGTTGATCTTCTGGGGTTCAGTTTAGCTAGCCCAGTGGTGATGTACTAAATCGAACCATCAAGGCTCTACACTTGGCCCTGGTACTCCTTATTATTGCAAGGAGTAAGGGAGGTCAGTGGAGAGCTTCTGTGTGGATGGCCAGGAAAAATGATCTAGTCATAGCTGGAATTGAGTATCTGAGACCTGGGCTACACTAGGGATCAAAGTCAGTCCCAGATATGTAACTGTAGCCACGCAATTTGCATAGCTAGAATTGACGTATCAAAATCGACTTTCTTCCCTGGTGTAGATCAGGGATCTTTGGGCTCGCGCTGACATTCCTTACTCCGTGTGCCAGCATGGAGTATCAGGCTCGACGGCTGAGCCCAGAGAAATCAATTTTGCTGCATCTTCACACACACGGCAAAACTGATCCCCAGAAGACTAGTCATGGCGCACTGACCCCCCTGTAAGTATAGACATACCCTTCGATCAACTTCTCAGTCTGCTGTAGACCTGGCCTAAGTTGTCTTTTGGTGGAAAACCTCACTCCATTGTTTGTTATAAAGTGCACAACATTTTAGATGGTCAGTGGTTTAGTTTACTTTCCCTCTGGAAAGGGTAGCACGTTGCTCTCAGTAAAGTAGATCTGAGCGTGGAAGGCTGGTGGGTAGAGGTGGATGCTAAATAATTGCTGAAAGGACTGCTGCGTTCATCTCTGTGCCGTCAGCATTTATCTTCTGTTTTGCTAAGTATAGATACTTTGAATTTAAGAGTTGCTGAATGAAAATAAAGATTCTGAAAGGTAACATTTATAGTGGGGATGAGGAAGTAGTTTCTATCTGAATCAGTTCAGGCTTGTTCTGACACGTGGAAAAAGTAAAAGCTAGTTGTCTGATCTGAGAATAACATTTAGCAGAAGCAGAAATGTATTTAAGGATAGAGGTGGTGTTGGTTGGGTTTAAGAATATTTTTACTGGAAGATATATGCAAGCTATTCCATGCTGTAATTCATGTGTGCATACTGTGTAGTTCATCCGTGATGATTAAATCTTTTGCATGCTCATGTGCGTGCTATGTGCAGAGAACTTACTGTATGGTCCCTTAAATTTTATGGTCTCTATAAAGGATGTAAATCAAACTTTGCTACTAGTGAAATTATTTTACCCTCTAAAAAGAAATTTCAGCTAGTTTGGAAGAGATTGTCTTAGTGGAAGTTTTTGTCACTGTTCGAAGGGAACACATTTGTTTCTGCATTGTGACTGCAGAAATAGTGGAAGGAAATGTAGATCCTCTTTGCCTTCCTGCCAGCCCTTCAGCAACAGGTGCGGAAAGAAAATCTGACTGATGAACTCTTCCAGTGAGAAGAAGGCTGCTAAAAATATGCAAAACTGATGAGAGTGAAGTAGGGAGAGAAGAGTGAGGCACTGCTGTAGTTTCAGTCAAATATATCTGATGAAGAGGGTCTGACCCTCATTACCTAATAAATAAAATTGTTAGTCTTTAAGGTGCTACAGGACTGCTTGGTTTTTGTATATGCCCTAGTTTAATCAATTTTTTTTTGTATTTAGTCTACTGAAATAGGAAGTAGATAATAGACAGATGACTCCCCTATTCAGAGACTTCAGTATAAACTCATGAAAGCCAACATTTCAAGTTGTAGCAAAACTAGGATTTGTAAACTACAGATTTAGCCATCAAGACAAGTATTCTGTTTTCATCAGGGAAGCTTTACCACGCGCTTCAAAAGAAGGCAAATCTCGCATCCCATACCACAGCACAGCAATTTTGCAATGCTGTATAAAGTGGAGGAGGAATTCCTTTCTGCTCACTGTGATGACTGCTTACTGGCTGGAACACGAGACTTATCCTTATCTTTTTACCTAAGATTCTCTGTTGTGGATTAATTTTAAGCGTTTGGTGTGTGGGTCCTTCACTCTGTATGTTTAGTGATCATTTTAGGTTAAGTAGCCAGATGAATTGTTTGTGTGAGTTTGTTTTTTGTTTTTTGTTTTTGTTTTTTTTTTCATTTAAGCTAAATTTGAGGAGGAGAATTATTTGTTTAAAAGCTTGTAAAGCAAACAAGCAAAATCTGGAATAGAAGCTACTAAATGTGAAAGGAACAAGTTTAAAGGGGTAATGTCATAACTTCCAGTGCAACCATCATTATACAGTGTACATTTTGAACCTGGCTTGATACATGTATTTTATAGTAATTTGTTTTATACATTTATTTTACCTGCATTAGAGAATATGCTGGAAAATGTATTGTTCAATAACACCTGGATTTATGCAAACCTCTTATAAATTTAAAACGGTGAATCCTCTTTTTTTTGTATATTTTTTTCTCAATTTTTGTAAGCTGTTTTAAAATTTTTGTAGAGGTACTTGAGCAAAATTGCTCCCTTTCCTTAGATACTGTTGCAATTGTTCTGTTTTCATAAGGAGAGTAGGAGGCCTGTCTTAAATGCATTGTCAGAAATACTCCATCCTGTGTTTTTAAAGAGTGCATAGGTCTGGTGTTGTTTCATTTCCTACGCATAACTGAGGTTTTGTTAAATTTGCAACTGTTACAGAATAGTTGCATCTTTCTGTCATTTGCTCTGATTGGCTAGATTGGCCTTCAGAAGATGACTGGGCGCTCACTCCCCTCCTCCAAACGCAAAAGCCCAGAGTGACTTTCTCTGCCTATCTTCGGCACTTACCTGCCTCCCCATCACAGCACTATTTGTCCAGCCTTGTGGTGTCCAATGTTTCCACATTACAGTTACATCTATTTACACCCCACCACCCAGTGCTGCTCAGTATACGTGGATCCCCGTATGCCTGTAATGGCCATCAGCCCTTTGAGAACGGCAGAGGCCGAGCACCTGACTACTCACCAGCATGTGATCTCATGGAAGCCAGGTGTGAAGTTTCCTCCCTGAGGGCAACTGCAGTGAAGCAGAGAGAATGTGCTTCTGTTCACAGGAGATGCTTAGTGTAAATACCACTGATGTCAGTTTGGGGGGAGTACATTTTCAATCCACAATCAGAAACACATTTTCTCTTTGATAGAGTTGCCTTTGAGGGAGACATATTACAGCTTTAAGGGAGTGGATCTGGACAATGGCTGGTACCTGGCTTTTCACTGAGCTCTTTAGGTAGAGCTTGCCTAGTGACGGAAGTGGAGTATGCGATTGAGGAAGATAGAGCCTCCCGCACTTAATCAACCTGCGTGCAGATTGCTCTGTGTTTTTTCTTTAAGATGGACATATGGGGAATTACTAATTAATATTATGCCAGGATTTTGGCATCCCCTTTGGGACTGGGGGCTCATTGTGTCTTATGCTACATAAGCATGAGCAAACGCATTCCATGCCCTAGAAGCTTATGGGTCCTGAATGTTCTGACTTTCTTCCCACACGTCACACTTTAGTTAGAAGAAACAGAAATGGTTTTTTTGCTCCTTTTATCCCAAATTGTAAATCAACCACGAATAAACATTTTTCAGTTTATAAACAAAGAAAAACTAAGGCAAAGAAAGGTCAGAAAAACACAAACAACTCGGGTGATTCTTCTCCTGGTTAGCCTTATTTGGCTGCTAGTACTACGCCAGGGGCTGGCAAAATGTGGCCCTGAGTGCTGCCGCCACTGACTCCACTTGCAGCTCTGGAGGCTGCTGCTGCTTAAACGACGCCCGCAGTTAAAACTAGATTTAGTTTTTTGTTTAAGCAACAGCAGCCTCCAGAGCCACAAGCGCAGTCGGTGCCGGCAGGGAGCCCAGGAAGAGGAAGCCGGCAGGGCAGGGAGCCACCTGTGTGCTGCACGTGGGGAAACTCTAAGGAGAGCTGTGGGGAGGGGCAGCCGAGCCTGCTCCTGCTGGAGCAGCACTGAGAAGGCGGACACATCACACCATCCATCGTTTATAGTCAAGTCTTCAGTTACAACTGCATCTGCTCCAGTGCTACTGACAGAGACCAAAACCTTCACAAACTCTACCAGGCATTCATAAAGCTTAATTACCCACTGTGAGAAGTTAAAACAAAACAAACAAAAAACACAGATTGACAGGGCCAGATGAATACCCAGAAACCAGCTACTTATAGGTAGGCCCATGAGGGTTAATAACAGAACACCACTTGTCATCATCCATAGCCCCCAACTCAACCCCCTCCAGCCCATTATCGACAATCTACAACCTATACTGGAACATGATGCTGCGCTTTCAGAGGCCCTGGGTGAAAGACCTGTTCTCTCCTGCAGACAACCACCTAACCTCAGGAAGATTCTCACTTGCAACCACACACCGTACCACAGAAATACTAATCCTAGAACATTTTCCTGCAACAAACCCCATTGCCAACTCTATCCACATACTTACTCTGGAGACACCATCACTGGACCTAACTATGTCAGTTACATGACCAGGGGCTCATACTTCTGTACCTCAACCAGTATGATATAGGCCATGATGTGCCAGCAATGCCCCTCTGCTGTGTATGTTGGACAAACTGGAGAGTCATGTCACCAAAGAATGAATGGGCACAAATCAGACATTAGGGATCTAAATACACGCAAACCTGTCAGTGAGCACTTCAGTGGAGCAGGTCATAGCGTACAAGACCTGAAAACCTGCACCCTGAAACAGAGACTTTAACACCAGATGACAGAGGGAGACATCTGAATTGGAGTTCATTCTCACGCCTTGGCCTCAAGAGAGATAGCAATTACCTTCTGCGTTACAAGGACTGTTTCTGCATCTTTGGTATTCGTAGTGACCTCAGGCAACTCCCTTAATAGACATTTGAAGTAAGTAATGTTCTTCCCGTGCACCTTCCCTTCCTCCTTCTGTCCTAGGTAGCTGATTCATCCATTTTCATTTCATTTTTTCTGTCTTTCTGTTAAAGTCTCATTGTGTCAGTTTACTTCCAATAGAATTTCCAGACGTGAAGAAGTGGGTCTGTCTCACGAATGCTCATCACCTAATAAATTATTTTGTTAGTCTTTAAAGTGCTACTGGACTGCTGGTTTGTTTTGTTTTGTTTTGTGATAATACAGACTAACACGCCTACCTCTCTGTGACTGTTCACCAGGATATTTAGTTGGTCTTCCAGGTAATTACCACAGGAAATGTAGCTGATTTCCTTTGATACATAAAGTGCTAAATGGTATATTCTTGTCTGTCTTTGACATTACCTCTCTCTTCTTGCTTTGATTTCAAGGAAATTATGATTAAGGTTACGCAGACTAACCTCAGCCCTAGTTTAATAGAGAAGGAGATGCTTGTGGAATGTGAGGATTCCTTGGTGCAATCACTGCCCTTCTTGGTCTGCAGAGGTTAATGTTGATGTTGAAAACATGCTGCAAGACTCCATTGTTGTGGTTGTGATTGTGGTATTGACAATATTTTTGAGTTGATGGCTTGGTGTGGTTATTCTTAGTGATGTGCTATTTTTACAGATGTTGCTTTTCATAAAGAGTTTAAAGTTGGTTTAAATTTAAACAGAATCTAAATATTCTTAACTGTTTTTGTGACCCATGACTGCTCAGCATTACTTGGTCTTCCCCTTCTTATTTCTTTCTCTTCTGCTCTGATTGAAGAAACATGTCAAGGCATAAAATCTTCAGTCAAAATTACAGTATTTTTGCATTTTTTTTAACTTTACTATAAAAAGTTGATTGGCTGTAAACATCAGATACAGGGTTACTTTCAAGTGAAACATGTTGAGTGCAACAATCAATGGATGGTCCTGTTGCTGACAGGAAAAAACTTTCTGAAAATGGATATAATTCTCAAACTTGGTGGGCTTTTTCCTACTGAAAGTAAGTTTTTGTTAAAAGGGAGCAAACGATCATGGATGTAAAAATATTCTTTTCCCTCTGTATTTTGGGTGCTGTACATACAAATGAATGAATTTCACTAGTGATAGTGCAGGTTATTCAGGATATATACTTGCACTCTGTTTTTTCAGAGGGACTCTTTTAAATATCTGAGTGCCAGAGTGAAGCTGGCTTTGTAATGGTTGTAATAAAACATCTTTTCTTTAAAACTGAACTGAAAATGCAAAGGCACAGCTGAAAAGTATTGACCTGGGGAAAAAAAATGAGGCTGTTTCAGACAAAGCCTAATACTTCCGAGCAGAGCATTTTAGAGAAAAGAGAGAGAGAGCACAACTAAAGAATACTATTTTCATTGCCTTGGAGTTGTTAGTAACTGCCTCCTGTGGGACATTTCGAAAGATCTCTTCATAGTCTCATTGTATTTTGGCTACGTTTAGGCCATCTGGGACGCTAAATACATCATGACACTGGGGCCCCTGGGACTCCACTCTTGACCTTCTAACCATGCCCTCATGTATCCCAACAGGCACAATGGCAGCAGGAAGGAGGGCTGTCAATACATAATCTGGCTAATTATCGCACCATTTTGGAAAGAGAAACAGCCGAGCTGGCTTTTATATTCAAATTCGGCACATTAACACATGGTTTAAATCCTGATGGGAACTTTCTGAGTCACTACAGGGGCTCGTCTGCATACTTGGCTCAATCTAATTCTTGACCTTCCCCCCCCTCCCCTCCACTCTCTGATTTGCTCACCTTGATTATCTCTTTCTGATTTGTCCTCCTTGATTACTGTTTTTGGTTCTCTGTACCTTAAATATTGAGTCTGTTCTGGTCTGGCTATGGTCTGAAGAAGTGGGTCTGTCCCATGACTCACCTAATAAACCATTTTGCTAGTCTTTAAAGTGCTACTTGACTGCTTTTTGTTTTGATAGTGTATAGACTAGCACGGCTTCCTCTTTGTTACTGGCTAAAGATGTGTGTGTGTGTGTGTGTGTGAGTTAGGCAGGCCTGCTGTGCTGTTCCCCTGCCATACCCAAATCCTCTTTTTTTGGGGTCAAGGAGGGATTGGCATTCCAGAGCAGTGGATTGTGACATTATTACACTCTTGAGATGGATGGGTTAAATCACTGCTTTCAGAGCTTTTGTTTCTGGGTGACTGCAGGCTCAGGCAGATGCGGCTGCATTGAAAATGTGGATCCTATTTAACAAAACTGTTCTTTTCAACCATGAGGTTATGTGTAGGAAGCTATAAGGGGCTTGAGATTGCTTAGTGAGGCTAGACCAGGGATTCCCAACCTATGGGTCGGGACCCAAACATGGGTCATGATTCAATTGGTTTAGGGTTGCCAGCAGCTCAGAGCTGCATGTGGCTTTTGAAGAAGCCATTTGCAGCTCCTTAATGCTGCCACATCCAGCAGCTCCCTATCAACAGAGAAGCATTTACATATTACAAAGACAGCTTCTCCACCTTTGAGGTTCCTAGCCATCCCAGGCAAGCCACTTAACCGACTCTTGAAGTAAGTAGTTTTTGCCCCACCTCGTCTCTTGTCTCTTTTTGCCCGTATGTAGCTGATTTGTCAGGCTTTTTTTGTTTGTATCTCCCAGCCCCTGAATGTGACTCCCCCTCAGCCCCTCCAGCCTCTGAGTGTGGGGTTTAAGCTTGGGGGAGGGGAAGAGAAGTGGTTGGGGGAATGAGGGTCTTTTTCCCCCACAATAACACAGATCAACTATAATAATAAAATAGTATTTAACTATAATAAATGGGGTGTTACTATTTTATTATTAACATATTTTCCTCTTTTCTATGAAATAACTTCTATGAATATATAAACATGAGGGGGCACATTTTATATTCTTGCCTCAGGCACAACATTAGCTAATTACGACACCACACACACACACACACACACACACACACACACACACACACACACACACACACACACACACACACACACACACACACACACACACGTGTTCCATTTTTGAATTGCTGTGGGTCACTAAGTCTTCCTGAATTGTCAAAATGGGTCCCCATCTGGGAAGGGTTGGGAACTGCTCAGCTAGGCTCTTCAGAGACTTTAACATGTCTGCTTGTGAGCATGTGAGAACTGTGATGTCTGCCCCATCCACCCAACGTTTGTAACTTGACCGTATTGGGAAGATTTTATTGGCAGAGTTCCCTTAAAGCTGAGCACTTGAGTAGCTGCCCGGGAGAGATTCAGGTGCCACCCAGCTGATTGGCAGAGCTATGTCCACGTGGCAGCCTACACGCGAAAAAGCTACACAATTTGTGCAATGCAAATTGCTTATCATATTTTGAGTGTAGCTCGAAATAGGCTATTTTGGCATTTGGCACTGTCTAAAGAGTGCCAGATGTCAAAACACTGTGCTATTTTGAGGCATCCTTTACTCCTCCTGCAACAAGGAGTGCAAGGATGCCAGAATAGTGCACTTGTTTTGAATGACAGGCATGTGTCAGACATGGAGTAGCTATTTTGGGATACCTCTGGTATCCTGAAATAGTGCTGCCATGTAGACAGAGCCACAGTGATCAGCCTGATTTTTTCCATTGGTGGTGCACATAAATTTTATTCTGCCCATGGGTGGAAAAAAAAAGAGGGTATGCTATTTATGAGTACGGCAAAAAACATAAAAGCCTACTCCCCGCTGCTCCCACCAATTTTCAGGTGGTTGTTCCCATGCACAGGAGCGCTAGAGCTGTTCAAAGAAAATTTTACTATAATTTTTTTTAACATGAACAAAACATACTTGTTCTTACCTTTGTTACTGAACATGGTTGAACTGTTTAACAAAATTTTCCAAAATAAGTCAGCCTAAAGCAAACACCCTGCAGGTCTTCAGCCCAAACAATTTTATTTTGGCAGAGTTATGCAGCTGAACTTGGGGGGGTCTTTATAAGAAATGATGTCAGGGAACTTTAATAATAGCCAAGGGGACAACAGACTTTTTGTTACTGCATGATCAATAATTTGAAATAACATGAACAAAAGTAAAAGTGAGTACAGTAGTTTTGATTGTCAAAGCTGACAAAAGTACAAAATATAAACAATGAAAGGAAATTAGATTTTGAAGTGTTTTAGCAATCTAATTTTCTTTCCTTACAGCAAATTTTAACTGAGTTTGTAACCAGTTACAAACAGTCTTTGACTTTGACTTTGTGTTCATGTGCCACATGGTTCATGTTCAGTTAGTAACCAGTGGCAATGATCTTTGGCAGTCTGGGTTGATGTATTGCGGTTTACTTGTAATCTGTTCAGAGCACTGTTTTACTGAAGCATGGAAAGATCTCTCAGATTTGCTTAAGCAGTTGGGTTGGCCCTGTTGCTTCCTAATTCTCTGTACAAGAAAACATCCCTATATGTGTTGTGCTGTTTGTGTTAGTTGCTGTTCTATGTGAATGTGTCTCTTATTGAGGCCCTGTGGGATAACTGCTCCAAATTTGATAGAACACACTGAAACATGGCTGGGTAGCAGAAGAGATATTGAGATGAAAAGGCACTTGTGATTACCAACCTGCAGTTGTGTGGACACCAACTGAACTGTTACTGGTTTCTAATCAAAGTCATGGTGGACATAAAAGGTTGTTTCTCTCTCACTCACTCCTACTCACTCTCGTTCACACTTGCTTGCTCTCTCTCTCAACATGACAGAGTTTCTTTTGATAGTTTGTGTTTAACTGTTTCATGTTGGCATTACTCATTTTGTTCCTGTGAATTAGGTGAAATATCATTATCTAAAAATACAGCGTTGCTTTGACACTGATCCCTGTGTGTGCTGCATTTTAGCAGGCTTTTCCCCAGTTTGAAGAGGATCATGTATATGTTACACCAATGGATTTGGATTTAGCAATCGAGCACAGTATGGGACAGGCTTTTAAGTAATGGGTTATGTTATAGAGGAAAAGAGATGGAATTGTGAAATAGCAAAATAACTTTTCATATTAGTATGAGTGCAAAGAACCCCTTGATGTTTCAAATAGGTTTAATAATGGCTCAGGAAAATATTTTAGATAATGCTTATCTACATTTTAAAAATCTTTGGATCTATTTGGTGGTCTAAGAATCACTGGAAAATGAGTACTATCATGATTACCATAACTGCAATATTAGGATGATGTAATTGGCATTCATTTCTTAGAGCAGATTTTTTTAAAAATGATAAAGCTGAACATCTGTAGTCCAGCACATTCTTGTGTAGCAACATCTGTGGTCCGGCATGATTTTAGTTATCCGGACAGTCACTTACCATGCATGTGGCCAAGTTTCCTGTGGTCCCATAAAGTTTGTTTACAGGCACCACTCCTGGCTCTCCATGTCCTGTGCTGTTATTTAGCTGTAATTTATGCCTAAGTATCTTCTAAGGGCCCGGTAAGCAGTGGAAGTGTTTGATAATGCTATTAGACAATATTGACCTCCTGTGATCCGGCATATTCTCTCCTGATGGTTCCAGACTAGAAGTTCAACCTGTATATGCTTTTGTGATATTGTGTGTCGTCTGCCTAGCTATTGTATGGACAGTGGAACAACAGGAGACAATGGAGCTAGGGTACCCCCGGGGTTTTAAAGCACTGTATCCTTACAACATTCAATTAACCAGGTCAGTTCACAAAAGTAATTGTGTTGCATTAACATTTTTTAAAAATCTACAGTGACATACTGCTGAAAAAGCTATTTTCCTCTCCACTTGCTATGTAACCTTGGAGCACAAGTAGATACACACTAACATATTTGGGCATTATGTAAGTATGGCCATACTGGGTCAGATGAATGGTCCATTTTGCCCAGTTTCCAGTCTTCTGACAGTGCCTAAGATGCTGTGGAGAAGGGGTCTCAGACTCATGGCCCATGGGTTATCTAAAGGCCAAAGCATATTCACAATCTGGTCTGAGAGGGACATGGAGTGTCAGCACCAGCTTGCCCTGCTGTGGAGATATAGGGGAGTTCCAAGCCTCATGGGCCAGATAAAAATAAGTCCCCATCAGCATCTTGCCGGCAGGCTCCGCCTTTCCAAGGGAAGAAGCAGTTCTGCACCCTGCCTTTCTCTCTCTCCCAGTTGGGGATTGGCAGTGCAGGGAAACTCTCTGTCTCTGTGCTGCTTGCAGACTCCACCCGCATCGCTCCCATTGGCCAGGAATTCTGACCAATAGGAGGGGTATGGTATGGGGTCTGGCCATGCATTGTGGTGTGGAGATACCTGTTATACCACCCTGAGAACTGAGCCAGAAGGCACCCCTGTGACCGAGACACCCCCCAGCTCACTGCTGCACTGTATCTCCCACCCAGATCCTGAAGTGGGTAATGCGGAGGGACCTGACTACTGCTGCCATCCTGTGCCAGGCCTTCCAGGTAGCCCCTGAGGCTACATCCCTTGAGGTTCTTGGTGCAATAGGAGGGGCAGGGGGAGGGGTGATGGTAGCAGGGGGTGGGATTTGGGGGACAGGTCAGGACAATCCTCCCCTGGGCTCGTGGGATGCCTGGGCTGGATTGAAAATGTGCTTCAGCCTGCAGATGACCCACAGGCTGGGATGTTGAGACCCCTGCTTTAGAAGGAATGGACGGAACAGGGCCATCCTCTGTCGTCCGCTCTCTGTTTCTGTGAGCCAGAAACTTAGGGTCACTCCCACTGTACAGTTGCATCCCTGTCCATCACGAGAGTAGCCATAGGTGGACCTATCCTCCGTAACTTTTTTTTTTTTATAAGCCAGTTGTATTTTTATATGGTTTCAATCAGTGTTCTGTGGGTAGTGTGACAAAGTCCCTTGTCAGCCTCTGTGGGTCCCTGCGCTTTCTGGCGGATCTGTGCTGCCTCAGAGACTCACAGAGGCTCCCCTTTTGCCCAGGCCCTTCCAAAGGCAGGGGTCTCCGCTTAGCGAGCCATCCTCATCATAGGCAGGACCAGTACAGGGAGAATAATACCAGTCCCCTTGCAGGCCCGCACCTGCTCCAGTAAAGTGATCCCTCGGGGGAAGGGTGGGGGGAGTCCAGACCCACCCTCTACCCTGGACTCCGGCCCAGGGTCCCTGTGAGAACAAGAGGCAACCGGCAGGACCTTTACTCCTGCCCCAAAGTAGTAGCCTCACCCTGGGCCACTTCGCCCACCACTTCCCCATGGTACCTTTTTGCTGTGCTCCTGCTCTCGCTCTGTTCCTCTTGTGCACCTCCCAAAACCTTCCCCCCACTACCAGATGGGAGCCTTTTATAGGGAGCACAGGGCCTATCTGACCAATGAAGGTCTGGGCCTACACAGGGAACAGAAATGCTCTGTCCTCCAGGCTGTGGGGTCCCACCTGGGGAGCCCTGCAGTTGGGAGGTGAGTACTGGGGGACAGGCAGCCTTTGGCTGCTTCAGCCCCCTCTGGGACTGTCTTTTGGCCCCTTTCTTGGGCCAGCTTCCCTTTCCCTGCCTTGGGCAGGTTGCTTCTTTCCTCCCCCCACGCCACCCTTCCTGGCTAGTTTCCCTCTGGAGCTGCTGGGTGTGTGGTGTGTGGGGGGACTCTTGCTGCCCTGCCTCTTGGCAGGGAAGGGGGTACCCTTCCCCCCCTTTTTTCCATCTTCTGGGGGGGAATTTTCTGGCCCTCCATTTGGGCCCACTCTTTCCATCTACTGGCTGCTGCATCCTCGCTGCTTCGGAGGAGGTAAGGGGCTTCCTTGGGCGGTGGCCGGGCTTTCCCTCCACAGCTTGCTGTGGAGTGGCTGGGTGGGGGGTGAGTTTAGGTGGGGTCCCGCTCCACCAGGGCTCCACAGGGGTGGCTGCATCGTTGGGGGTGGGGTGTTAGGGTGTGGTCCCTGCCGCACCCCTGCAGCCACTGCCTCCTTTGCTGCCCCCCCTCCACTCAGCTGCCGCTGGGGCCCTCTCCATCTGGGCCCCACCCTCACCATCTACCCCTTCCTCTGTTTCTGTGAGGCTCTGCAGCAGCTGCTGTGGGCCCACCCCTCAGGCACCCATGGGCACATCCCTCCCTTTATACCCCCTCCCCCCCCTTCTGGTTGGCTCTGCCACCCCCTTTCTTCCCCCTCTTCTCCCTCCCCTTTGTGCCCGCGAATCCCCCCCCCTTCTTTTGTTAGGTGCCTGAGCCCCTTCCCCTTCCTTGCACTCACCTCCCCACACACACATCTTGAATTCCCTCCACATCCCAGTGCAGAAGCAGGAGCCATCTTATCATCTTGTGTTGGGAGTTGTGGCCTTTTTGTGTTCCCTTTCCTTTGTTTTAACCCTCCTGCCCCACCCCTGCCTGCCCAGGTCCTCAGCCTGGCTGGTAGGGGAGGGGCAGCCATTTTCATTTTCTCTTTCTTTTTCCCCTCTCCCCTCCCCAGCTAGTTAAAGGCCCCGCTCCCATTTTTTCACGAATCCTTATACCTTATAAAATGGCCTCCCCATGCACTGGGGGATTGTCCATAGATGCCCCCTTCCCCCCCTCCCCCTCCGCTGTCACTCCTTCCACCTCTGCAGCAGCGGCCGACTCGTCCAGGGCTGCCGGGAACTCTGTGACGGTTGAGGACGCGGGCATGAGCTCCGGGGCTCCTGCTGCCCCCACTACGGCATCCTCCTCTGCTGACCCTGCCCCTAATCCACCCCCCCCAAAAGGGCAGGAAGGGCCAGGGGACCAAAAAGGGCAAGAGCCCTGCCCTGAAGGCCAAACCTCCCATGTCTGGGCCCTCCACCCCAGCTGCTGATGCACCTGCTGCAGCCCTTCTTTCTCTCCCCCCGGCTCCCACCACTGATCCTGAGGGCTCGAACCCCCGGCCCCCAGGTCGTACACCCAGGTGGTGGCGGCCGCCTTGCACCCTGCTCCTTCTGCCTCCACTCGGGATACCATCTCCAACGGTCGCAGCCCCTTCCCCGCCCTCACCAGGAGGCACGGAGTCCGCTGCCTCATGGTGTCGGCCTCACCCCACGTGGAGACCTATGTGTGGGTGCTGGCGCGGGTGGTGGGGCCTGCGGCCGTGGTGGCGGCCTCTCGAATGTTGGGGAAGATCGTCTTCTTCCTGGCGTCGGAGGCTGCCACGCAGGAGGCGGTGGAGAGGGGCTTGGCGGTCGGGGGCATCTGTGTGCCCCTGGAGCTGCTTGAGGACCTGGGCGTGCAGGTGGTTTTCTCCTCTGTCCCTCCCTTCCTTCCCAGTTCCACCCTTCTGCCTTTCCTCACCTCCCTGGGCCAACCCTTGTCGGTCCTGTGTCCCCTCCCTCTTGGCTGCAAAGACCCCACCCTACCGCACGTGCTGTCCTTCTGCCAGCAGGTGCGAATCCATCTGCCGCCGGCAGCAGCACAGGGCGGCGTGACCCAGGAGGGGACTAGACTGGTGCCTCATCAAGGGGCCCAGTACTGGGTCTTTTACACCTTGGGGGAGGCCCGGTGCTTCGTGTGTCAGGTGGCGGGGCACGTCTGAAGGGATTGCCCCCTGGCCCGGCACGAAAGAGAAGAGCCCGGGACCTCCTCCGACCCAGGAGGTGCCAGCCACATGACTGGCGACACCCTGACTGCGACAGGCCCTGGGACCGCCCCTCCTCTTCCCGCCCCGGACGGAACCATCGTCGCTCGGGTTTTGGAGGATGCCCAGGCACTTGGCGAGGGGCAAGAAGAAGCGGATGCCAGTGCCCGAGCGGGCATTCAAACCAGGTCTGTGGAGGAGAGGGAGGCAGGGCCGGTGGCAGGACCCGGACAGGGCCCACCCTAGGGTGTGCCGTCCCTCTCCCTCACTGTCCCGTCCTCCTTCTCCTTCCCTCCCTCCTCGTTGCCTCCATCCCCATGTCCTTCCTCCTCTACCACTGAGCCCACCTCTCTGGAGGACTGGGTATTGGTAAGGGGGAAGCGCAAGAAAAGAAGTGCACGCGCCCGGCACTCCATCCTGTCGGAGGACGGGGTGAATGTGCCACACAAAACATTAAAAAGAGTCACCAGCCCTGATCCATCTGCTGAACCCCTGGCTACTGACCATCTGCTGGGGGTGACTGAGGCCGCCGCAGCGGCAATGGAGAATATCGCCCCTCCTGTCCCGGAGCCTGAGCCCAAAGGGGCAGAGGGGGCTTGTCCCGAGCCTGTGCCCTCCTCCGACACCCCTCCGGCCGCTGCCCAGACCACTATTGTGGGGTGCCCAGAGGAGATGAGCCTCGGCTTCACCCTCCTATTGCAGGAGGTCGAGGCCCTAGGCCTTACGCCAGCTGCTCTGGACATAGGGGGTCTGCTGCTAGAGGCCTGTGGGCCAGCCACCCACACCCAGCTGCCCCCCTCACCTTCTCTCTCCCCACCTGCCAGCGATCCCCCAACCATTATCCTCCCTTGTTCTGGGACGTCACAGGGTGCAACCGCCCCCCCAGCTGAGGATCACTTCCCAGCTGTAGCTGTCCTGCCCCCGGATATCCCAGAGGGATTTGTGTTCCCCTCGTACCCTGCCCCCCCCCCCGGTATCGAAAACCCCCACGCCGACCCCTCCACCTCACTGGTGCCTGCTGTTAGACACAATGGCACCTCCCCACACCCCCTCCCCACACCCCTCTTACTCATACCCCCACTTCCACTCCCTCTTCCAGTCAAAGTTCCGTCCCAGAAACTGCGCCCCAACCCCCTCCAGACCCTCCTCCTCCTCCTCCTCTCTCTCCCCCGCCCCCTCTCCCTCCGCCTTCCACTTCTCACCATGACACTTGCCCTCCCCCCAGTACATTCATCACCTTTGCCCCCATCCCCATTCTTCCTGCACCTCCCCTCGACCCTCGTCTGCTCATAACTGCTCCCGAGGCCGCAATCCCTCAGGAGGCCCCCTTTGTCTCGCCCTCTCCCAGCACCTCTGGGGCTGCTCTCCCTCCGCCACCCCTAGTCCTCCCAAAACCAAGCCCCAGGCACTGCATGACCTTCCCTGCTGGCTGCGGAGCCCAAAAGGATATGAGGCTGAGGGGCACTCAGGACCCCAAGGCCTCGGCACCCCATGCGCTGGCGGATGAGATGCACAAGTTCTTGGAGGACGTTCGCAGCTCCAAGAACAAAGTAGCTCTCGCCCTCCAGCGCTGGGGTGACTTCCATCTCATCCTTGAGTCCATGAGGGCCCTTCTGAAGGAGGGCAAGGGGACCGGCAGGAGGGACGTCATGGCCTACCAACAGGCCCGTGGCTTCCATGATGCCCTAATCACCTATGGCATCGGCCACGACTTGCTGTGTGGCCCCATGGGGACCGCTGGTGTTCCCTCCAGCTAGGATCCTCCCCAGCCCTCTAAATGCCGCTGATCATCTTTGCCACCTTGAACACCAGGGGCTGTGGGTCAGGTCTCCACAGGTGCCAGGTGCTCTCCTTCCTCCGAGAGGGGGGTACTCGGTCACCTTCCTCCAGGAGACCCACACTACTCTGGCCACCGAAGCCAGCTGGCGACTGGAGTGGGGAGATGGGGTCCACCTTAGTCACCTCTCGGCCCATCGGGCTGGGGTGGCGACCCTGTTCTCCCCAGACCTGCAGCCCGAGGTGCTGGGGAGCATCGAGGTCATGCCAGGCCACCTGCCGTATCACCGGGTACGGGTGGAGGGGCTGCCCCTCCACCTCGTCAACGTCTACACCCCAACATCCGGCCCAGAGAGAACATCCTTCTTCCGGCAGGCGGCAGCCTTCCTTGACTCCATCGATCCTCGCGAGTGCCTGGTCCTCAGCGGGGATTTCAGCTGCACCCTCGAGGAACGGGACCATATGGGGACGAAGCAGTGCCCGGCCGCTGCAGACGTCCTGAGGGAGCTTATCAATCATCGCTCTCTGGTGGACATCTGGCGCAGCCACCACCCGGATGAGGACACCGTCTTTACCTACGTCCGGGTGGTGGGCCACAAGTCCATGCACTCCTGGTTGGACTGCATCTACATCTCTTGCCACCATCTCTCATGGGCCCACTTCTCCAGTGTGCGGCCAGCCCCCTTCTCGGACCACCACTTAGTGTCCGTGAAGGCTTCCCTCTAGCTGGGGAAGCGGGGGTCGGCCTACTGGCATTTTAATAACAAGCTGCTGGAGGATGTGGCCTTCGTGGCATCCTTCCGGGAGTTCTGGCTGGCCTGGTGCGGGCAACAGTGTGCCTTTACCTCAGCGCAGCGGTGGTGGGATCTGGGAAAGGTGCACGCACGGCTCTTCTGCCGTGACTATACCCGGGGGGGCCAGCCGGCGGGGGGATGCGTTGATAGGACAGCTGGAGTGGAAGGTTCTTGAGCTGGAGAGGCGCCTGGCCGCCAGCCCCAGAGATCCATCCCTCTGTGGCACGTAAGGGGAGAAGTGGGACAAGCTCAGGGCCCTCGACACCCTTCGGGCACATGGGGCCTTTGTGAGGTCGCGGATCCAGCTCCTTCGGGAGATGGACTGCGGCTCCCACTTCTTCTATGCCCTGGAGAAAAAGAGGGGTGCCAAGAAACATATCCTCTGCCTCCTTGTGGAGGATGGCACCTCTCTTACGGATCCAGCAGAGATGTGCGAGAGGGCTCGTGCCTTCTACGCCACCCTTTTCTCCCGGATCCGACTGACGCCTGCAGAGTGCTTTGGGACCAACTCCCTTTCGTCAGCACGGGTGACCGGGACCGGCTAGAGCTTCCTCTCACTCTAGCTGAGCTCTCGGAAGCCCTCCGTCTCATGCCTACCAACAAGTCCCTGGGCATGGACGGGCTGACCGTGGAGTTCTACCGCCTGTTTTGGGACGTCCTCGGTCCAGACCTGCTCAGCATCTGGGCCAAGTCCTTGCAAAGCAGGGTCCTCCCCCTGTCATGCAGGCAGGCCGTCCTCACCCTGCTGCCCAAAAAGGGGGACCCCCACGACCTTCAGAACTGGCGTCCCATCTCGCTCCTCAGCACGGACTACAAGATTATCGCTAAAGCCATCTCCCGTCGCTTGGGGTCTGTGCTGCAGGACGTGGTCCACCCTGACCAGACCTACACCATCCCGGGCTGCACGATCTTTGACGACCTCTATCTGGTCCAGGATCTCTTGGAGCTCGGGTGGAGGGATGGTCTGTCGTTCGCCCTCCTGTCCCTGGATCAGGAGAAGGTGTTCTACAGGGTGGACCACGGGTATCTCCTGGGCACTCTGCGGGCCTTCGGCTTCAGACCCCGTTTCATTGGGTTTCTCCGGGTGCTGTACGCTTCCTCAGAGTGTTTGGTCAAGCTCAACTGGACCCTGACCGCTCCGATCAGCTTTGGGTGAGGGGTGTGTCAAGGCTGCCCGCTGTCGGGCCAGCTCTACGCTCTGGCCATCGAGCTCTTCCTCTGTCTCCTTCGATGAAGGTTGACGGGGTTGGTGCTCCGTGAGCCGGAGCTGCGGCTGGTTCTGTCAGTGTACCCTGATGATGCACTCCTCGTGGTCCAGGACCCGGGAGACCTGGTGCGGTTGGAGGCCAAGAGCCCCAGCAAGAGACTGGGTTCTACTACATATGGGGATGGTATCTGGGTAAAAGGGGTTTTGTCTCCTCTGTGCTGAGATATACTGCATCTGTCGCTGTAACCTTGGGGTAGGTTACGGTCATTAAACAAGCCATTTCTATCTCAGACTCTGTGCTTGCGAGTGGGGGAGGGGGGAGAACCGCCTTACAGGCACCCAGCACGGGGGTGAAATTGTCCCAGGCCACTGGGTGGGGGCTCGAGCCGGTTGGTTGTATCCTTGATAGGAGAACCCCACAAGAGTTGAACCCGGCCCTTCTGGCAGGCATCTGGCATTAACAGAAGGGTTACATAAGTGCAGTATATCTCAGCACAGAAGAGACAAAACCCCTTTTACCCAGATACCATCCCCATATGTAGTAGAACCCAGTCTCTTGCTGGGGCTCTTGGCCCTTTTCCACACACACACAGTTACAGGGTGTACTCTCTGCGGTGCAGTCCCAAACTCAAAGCCCACAGATACATCACCAGGGCAATACTAGCTGTCCACTTGTCTGTAGCCTCCCCTTGCTGTCACCAGCCGTCTGCCAGTCGCTGTCGTCCGCCGCCGCTCCTACCGGCCGCCCGCCGGTCACCGTCGTCTACCGCCGCCGCTCCTACCGGCCGCCCGCCGTTGTCTACCACCGCTCCTACCGGCTGCCCGCTGGTCCTGCTGTTGTCCGCCAGTCCTAACCCCACTGCTTGGGACTGCCCTAAGGCAGAACTCAGTGATTTCAGCTCTGTGTGGCCTCAGCTGCCACTCTGTGATTTTAGCTCTTGGTATCTCTAGTGTGGGGTTTCACAAACACCCTAGTATCCAGCTCTATCTTTTAACAGGTGGGGAGGGTTAGTCAAGCCAGGTTTATAGCTATATGGCCAAGGCATAGGCAGGGCCAAGACACCCAGCAAGCTAGCTCAACCAGTACTCCTCCCCTCTCTCACAATGCTTTAAACCAGGGAGCCCTGTGTAATCAATGTCTTACACAGCTAAGGCGACTGCCCTGTCCCCCACAACAACCCAGAGCATTGGTGAGATCTCACAACTCCCGCATTAAGTGTCAGCTTAAATTGTGATTTTACAACTACATGTTTACAATAGACCAAATCTCATGGCTTACTTGCTACCCATTAGGCTTTGCCTGAAAAGGTATCGCACATGCACACCTTTTGCATTCTCATGCAGATGACCTCTGGGAGACTCATTCCTCCCAGCCTTCAGCAGCACTGCATTCCTTCTGCCACATTCCCTACATCAGCATATAACACAAGTGGCTGTGAGCTAGAAAAACACAGCTCCTTGTGGCTTCCCCGGTGATTCCCTGCTTCTCTTCTGCCTGTGGACAGTTGGTGGGCAGCCAGACCACATGTAGCTCTTTGTCAGAGTTTGTGTGTCACCTATAAAACATCAAATAACAAACAAGGTTGAAAATAGACACACTTTGATTTTATGAGAGGTCTTGTTACCTTTTTAACTGTCAGGAAAACTAAAGCAGATGTATGTGTCTTCAGTGCAACAGAACATGTGTAACCTGACCTGAGCTAGGAGGGTCATGTTTTGCACACAGTGCTGTTTGTGGTGGCTCATACAGTATAATGTTTTACAAAACATTTTTGTTGCAAAATATGAATGTAAAAGTATCTGCAAACAAATACTGCTGAGTTCGCTCTGTGCCCAAGAGGAACAATTATTTCTAGCTCCATGCTCTTTCTAATGGCAAGCAGGGGACAGATAGATGTTTGCTTTTTGTTTTGTTATTTTTAACATAGCTTCACAAATGTATGTACAAAAGACAAAGTTAATATGAAAGAAGAAGAGATGGGTGCTCTGGCTAGTCTGCACAAGCTTGGTTTTGCTTTATTGTTTCACACCACGCTCGAGCTTTGGGAGAGGGTAGTAACATAGAGGTGGTCTGCAGAAGGCGTAGCGGTCTGTTGTCTTTGCATAAGTTTGCCAAAGGAAGTGTTCAAAGGCTGTCATCCCGGGCGCTCCTGGAGAAATTCTGCTGCCACTCCAACCACCTTTCTGGTGCGTGTGAGGAGGGCGGTGACCCCCTGCATCTGCCACCACCTCGCCCTCAGCCCCAGGTAATCTCCCGTCCTTGGGGACGTGGGGGAGACTGAGAGATGTTGCTGCTTTGCAACAGGCCCACTGAAGCCGTGTCCCCCCCCGTGCATTGGACCAGGGGATGGAATGCAAGGACAGGATGCTGGCAGGAAGAGGTGGGGCTTGGGGATGGGGGACCTCCACAAATATATGAAATTGCTATTTGTGAGGGGTCTGGTGTATACGCCCTGCACGTGCTGATCTTTCTGAAGAAGAACCAGCATGACTCTGGTAGAGACTACTAGAGTTTTGTCTCATTTTAATTCTGGGTGAATTATGAGATAAATTCTTCATTGTGTATTTTGATATACAAAAGTTACTCCACCAGTGTTACAAATACCCACTGACAAGCCAGTAAGAGATGGCAGTGTATCAATAACTACCTCTCACATCCAGGCCACCAGAAACTAAGATTCTGCACACACTACATCTTTTCACTGTCTCTGTAACCAGCTGATTGCATGGTTGGTTCGAAACATAGTTTATGCTTGCTCATCATGAGGTTAAAACACTTAAAGACCATGGCAGTTAATAATGTTTGACCATAGACCTGTTACCAATTCAGCATTGTATTTCAGCTGCGTGGTTGGGTCCCATAATTGAGTCTGTGATAAGTGATTCGATTGACCTTTCTTCCTCCCAGCTCTCCGTGTAATAGGACATTTCCCCTGTGTGCTGGCAATTCTGTCTTTGTGTTTTATAGGCATCCTGTCCCCTAACAAGGCCTGATGGAAAAGCTACAGAAGAATTCCCTGTGTTCACAGATGCAAACAGGGCGTGGATATACACATGGTTGTGAAGTTAGAAAAGATGTATGGGCACAACCTAGCCATCAATACTCTGACCTTGACTTTGATGGATGGCGCAGACCATTGTTCCCTATAAGCTGAGTGCTTGAGTGGCCACCTAGGAGAGGTTCAAATGCTACCCAGTTGATTAGCAAAATTCCCACAGCTGGCAGCCTGTGTTTCTACTGGTGGTGTATGTTCCTTGGTGCACATAACAAAAGGTATTCTGTACGTGGATGGGAAGAAGTAAAGGGAACATGGATGCAGACCCCTCAGGATTGAGAGATGATCTTTTGGGGGTTAGTTCCTTCAGACCGCAGTTTCATGGATAATGTGAGGTGGTATCTGCCATGATGAGAGACCAGAGTAAGTTTTGGCCTAGGGAACTCTCTTCAGGAGCTCCAGGGAAGAGAATGGTGTTCCTGCATATGTGAAAAGAGCATTTACTCTTAAAGTAAAACAATACGCCTTTAGTTCAGCTCTATTTGGTTTTCCTATCTGGTATCAAACAGAAATCCTCTGTTTCTGTGGCAAAGACTGCAAGTCTTAGTTTTGTTTGCTAAATCCCAGTCCCCCCCCATGCTGTTTAAAAAAAAAAAAAGGTGCGGGGGGACAAGAAGAGCAGAGATGGCTCTTGTTGAGCAGAGTAGCATGGTTGTCTGATGGCTGGATTTGGCATATGGTATAACTTGACCACCTACACTAGTCTGAAGTGAGCGTGAGTACTTCTGGGGCTCGATCTTTGATTAATATTAAAAGAAGAGAATACGTATGTTACATGATTGTCTCATTTAAAATCAGTGCCTAAATGCTGAGTATCAGGGTTCTTGAACAGAGCCAGAAATCTATTACATATTTAACAATAAAGGAACACCTTACTGGATCAGACCAGGGGTCTGTCCACTCCAGTGTCTTGTCTCCTGTAATGGTTAATTTCAAATCATTCAGAAGGAGGAGGAATAAACACCAAAGCAGGAATCTGGGGGACAAACAGGGAAGCTGATGCTAACCTGCTGAAGCATGAAGGTTTGTATTCTTTCTAAAACTCTAGTCTTATTTTAAATTAGTCATTTAAACCACTCTGACCTGCTATCATCACAACTCCTATTGCTTTGAATAATTTTTGACTTGTTTAGCAAATTTGCTTGAACTGTGGCTACGAGTTTTGGACTTGATGCTATTCTGATCATGAAAACACATTAAATTTCCCTGCATCTGATGCCTCTGCTGTTCTTAATAGAGAGTATGGTAGCATTGTAGGTATGTTCCCTTAATTTAGGTGAAAATTAAGTAGGAATTCACTCTACTGTCCCCATGATGGTCTTTTTTGCTTACTAAAAGCCTTCATTAAAGTTTAACAAATCCTAAAAGAGAAAAAAAACCTCTGTTTTGTTTTCTTCTGATTTTTTCCATCTGATTAGTTAATTTGGGACACTCGGATGAATTGGCTGCTGCTGGTCCCTCAAAAGTCTCTGCTTCCAGAATTGTGAACTAAAAATGGTTGTGGGAGGTAAATTCTAAACTAAGGAGATGTGTTTTTAAAAGCTGAAAAACTGCAATATGAACCAAAAATCACAGTGAAAGTTGACTGATAAAATGGATGTCGACATGAGGAGAGAAGTATGTAATGTTGTGTGTAACTTTGATTACATTATGCAATCATCAGCGACTTACTAGGTAGGCTGTTTCAGACAATATTAACTCCTATAATTCTTTCATTTTTTTGTTTTTTATATTTAATTCCAATGACTAGTGACAAACACTAATTATAATTTATAAGTTCTGAATTGCAGATCTATTGAAAACAGTCACAGTGCTGTTTTCAAAGAGAAGATGCAATTAAAGGTAATTAATTTAATCATAGAATTTTTGAAGTTTGAAAATATAGACTGCACTAGTTTGCTTAAAACAGTCTAGTTGTGCTTTGTGTGTCTATCACATACTTTGCAAATTACTTGCTGAAGTAAATAATGCAGGAAAATAGGAAAAAATATAGGCCTGTGGCGGGAAAAATTAGTACAGTTACAGAATTTTCATGGTCTGGAGCAACAGAAATAAATTCCATAGCAACAGTTGCTAGGTAAGGCCAGTTCTCTCCCTATAGGCCATCTTTGCAGAGTGATGTCATTAGTCCAGGCAGCCATAACAAAATGTGCTATTTGACAGCACTGGGACACATGTGGCTAGTTCAATGGTTGTGGTTCTCACTGTAGTAACTCGCTGAATCGTTGCTTTCATAGTTGTGGAGTATCTTTTATAGACAATCACTTTGCATCAAACACAGGATGAGGTTTGTGTTGTTGAGGTTATTCATAGAGTAATGTTTTGTTTATGCTAATACTGCATATTACTAACATAATGGAAAAGTGTGATTTTTTTTTTTTTCCCTCCCACGTTTCCTTCATAGTATTCAGAGTTTACTCTTAAGCATTGTGTGTCTGTATCTGAATGGTCTTTGATTATTTTTTACCGTGTAATTTACACACCAATATTAATTAGCTAGTTATCTAGGGGTACTGTGTTCTTGTAACCTTTCATGACAGGGACTTCCTGTGATTTCCACACTGTATTTCTGTACAAGGAGCACATACTGAAACAGAGACAGAACAGCTCCCAGTTCAATTTCTTTAGTGAACACCTTGCAAACAAAAATGTTTTTATACAGATGTAACCTCTTGCCGTTGTTCTGCTACTGTTGCTCCCAGACCCTGCTTTCCATAGAGCTTCACTGCATTCACACTTCCTGTGTGTCTGACCACCCAGAGTAAAGCTTCCAGTAGCCTTTAAATGGCAGTTATTATGGTGCCTAAGTGTGCCAGTTTAAAGAGATTGCAAATACTGCACACCATTCTGGAAAAATTCTGTGTGCTGTCTATCCTGACCATAGGCAACACATTAGTTCTGATAGCTGTTGGACAGTAGCGGGGTGGAGGAGGGGTTTGCCTATCTCTGCCCCTTCCCCATCCCTCCCAATGGAGCTGCTTATGGTTGCTGTTGGAGAAAAAAGTCAAATCAGAGAATTTAACCCAACCCTATGTGGCGGTTTGCTGAGAAGGCATTATACCAGCAGTAAAAGGGTTACATCAAGAACATACATTAAACTCCAGCCCCAGGATCTGGAGGTTACCAAATATTCTGGATAATAGAGGGGTAATGGAGATAACAGAGGTAATCATAACAATAGAGAGGTAATAGAGATCATAGAGGGCAATGAAATAATAATAATAATAATAGAGAGGTGGTAATAGCAATGCACAACACTAAAGAAAACAAGATTAGCTATTAAGAAACAAACAAAAATGTATGCAGAGTACTTTATTTACCAACCACAGTAGTATTGTACATTGTAAACTTATACTGTATTTGCTGTATTTATTTATATTTACTTTCACTATCCTGTACTTACAGATGTGGGTTATTTGAGAGTTCCATATGACAGAATGCTGTATATAAAAGGGTTTACTATAGTCCCTGTGTTAAACACAGCAATACGTTAGAAACCCCAGGGCCCAGCTAGCTCCACCCTGCTTTACTTTCAAACAATGACAGGCCTGGAAGGAGGACAAAAGCATGGACCCTGGCTCTGTTAGGGGATGACTTGCAAGGAGACAGGAGGAGGTTGAGCAGAGGAGCCACAGTCTACGTGCTTAGCAGCCATGGGAGCACATAATCCCCTACCCAAGCCCCAAATTTAGGGAGTAGCAAGGGAAAGATTCAGGGTTCCTAGTGCCTCCTCCCCGTTTTTTCACTTGCCTACATGTTGATCTAGCCACTAGGCTATGGTGCCACTCAGGACCCAGCCACACTACTCATTTCCTTAAGTGAGCCTCTCTTTCACAACCATACACTGGTAGTTCATGTGCTTTCTGGTCTCTTCCCCTGAAGCAAGGCCTTGGTTGTCTTGAAAACCCTCTGGTCCACAGTCCCATAATCTGCAGAGTGGATCAGCAGTGGTGTCTTAAAATGCTCAGATTAAGGAATCCCCACCACCAGTAATTTATTTTGCTTCCTCCTTGTATCCCTCTTTCCCCAAAGGACTCAGGTCTTAAGAGCCTGACCAGTGGGTACGTAGTTACTGCTTTTTTCGAAGGTAGTAGGAGGGGTGGTACCCAAAATCACCCACTTTTTACTCACACATCTATCATTCACTCCGGCTTTTGTGTGACATGCCTGCTGCTAGGTTATGATCACCACAGTCGGCTTGTGCTCCATACTGGAACGTCTCTCATCTGATATTTACTTTTGTATGGGCCCATATTTACTGACTGATAGGTCCAGTAGTGATCATGCATGCTGTACAGTCTGCAATTCTTGCCCGTTTGACTTACCAAATTTACGTTCGTTTGGTTCTTTCAAAGAGGACCTTGTCCCATATCTAAATCATGTCAAGTTTTGCTCATATCATTTATTTGGTATGGTCGGACTGATTTGGCACCATCCCAACAATGGCCTGTGCTGTGCATGATACAGAATTCATAAACTTACTTTCCCCACTGGCGGGAAACTGTACTACTCATCACTCTAGTTTCTTTTGACTGTATTAGAGCAGTGGTGTCCAAGAGAAATTGATCAGGTCACCTCAGGGACCCTCACCCCCGAGCCAGGCCACCCTCCCCACAGATTACTCACTAGACCTGCGTGGTCTAGCCTAGCTGCCCAAGCCACTGCAACAGATGCAGGAGCCTGCTGCCGCCGCCAAGCACTTGTCCCACCTTGTGGGGGGATGCATGTGTGGAGGCCCCCATGTGTGTGGTTTTCCTGAGCCACTGAAGCACATTCACCACAATCAGCTTCCCTGTTCACCACATATGGTGAATGAGGGGCATATTGGACACAGGGGTATTAGGGTGTGGCCTTCAAGTTCCGTACATATGGTGCGATGCTAAAATGCCTCGGGCAGTCCTCTTTATCTAGTGGTTTTCTGTTCGTGTTGTTTCTGTGGAGATGCTTGGTCTGCATAATTAAGCAATGTTCATGACAGGCTATTGTCCTTTGCCAGTTTACACTGCTGATTGGTACGCTTTCTGATTTGTCTTTTGTTCTGCTCTCATCTCATAACAGGATTTGGAACTGGAATGACGTTGGTCTGGATCTACATTGCTGAACTCTCTCAGGATCCAGTTCATAACTTACTGCATCAGAATAGCATTTTCCCCTGGGCCCTCCTCTAAGATACTGTTTGTTATGGAAGTAGCAGGTTTCTGTGGCAGACTGTTCCCCTTTTCCTTTTGGATATATTACATATAACTTGAAGTTGTGCTTGTTTGTAGATTGAGCTAGGTGTGGCTATTCCAGCTTGGAATTAACACCTCTTGCTTGAACTATAGACATGCCTATGGGTGGGAATCTAGACTGGGGTGAGCAGACTTTGTACGTCAGGCCCCACTCTCTGCCCCGACAATTAGCAGAGCCCCTCAAACCTGTCTAATATAATCCAAACCGACGGAAATTTTGGTTATGTTCATATGAAAAACAAAACAAAAAACCATTTGGTATGTGCAAGAAATAAGTATGTAGAATGTAAAAACGTCATTAATCGATGTATAACTGTGAATACACATACATAAAAACAGTAACATATTTCAACATTTTTAATTAGATGGATGATCCTGAAACTCAGCAGACAGTTGTGCTGAGCCCCCCTTTACATTTCATGGCCTCCGAGGAGGCCTGTCCCCCACTTTGCTAACCCCTGATCTAGACTATGCTGCAGGCTGTGCTGCCACAGCTTCACTGTAACTATTACTCAAGTCAGCTTTGATCTAAAATAGATGGAAGCTAGTTTGGGTATGTTTACAGGTGCTGCGCTTGCACTGCTTGTTTGTAGTGGACACCTAGCCTAAGTGTACAAAATACCTATCAAAAATTAACGTAAATAAGTCAATACATGAACTTTATAGCATCTAGAGAGAAAATACATTCAGCTTACCGAATACTTGCAGAGAGCTTCCTCTAAAAAACCATAGAGTACAGCTGCCTCACGTCACCATTTCTTTTCAAATTCTACTCTGTTTTTATTTATTTTATTTAATCAATCAATTTATGTCTCTTAATTGCCAGCTGCAATGCTAAATAAAACCCATTGGCTATGTCTACACTTAGTAAAAACTTTGAAATGGCCATGCAAATGGCCAGATCGAAGAATATTAATGAGGCACTGAAATGCATATTCAGTGCCTCATTAGCATGCCAGTGGCCGCGACACTTCAACATTGCCACCTTTTGCTGCTGTGTGGATAGTCTACACTGGGGTCCTTTTCGAAAGGACCCCACCGACTGCAAAATCCCCTATCTACTGATAGGAATAAGGGGATTTCGCAGTTGGTGGGGTCCTTTCGAAAAAGACCCCTGTCTGGACGAGCTGCGTGGCAGTGAAAGTTGGCAATTTCGAAGTGTCGTGGCCGCTGGCATGCTATTGAGGTGCTGAATATGCATTTTAGTGCATTAGTATTCTTCGATCTGGCCATTAGCATGGCCATTTCAAAGTTTTTACTAAGTGTAGACACGGCCATTTTTTCTTTCAAGGACTGCCCATACCATACATTAACTTGTCTTTGTTTTCACCTGCTACACATTGGCATTCTAATCCTGCATAATACACATTTCCATGTATATATTTTTTTAGAATTTCTATTCCTAGTCCCTTAGGGAAAGATGTTTGTATGTATGCAGAATTTATACTGGCTTTCATTTAGTTATTCAGTCTTCCTGATGTGTCAGCTACACATCAAGTTGTTATATTTTGAGATTAAGATCCTAGTCCCAAATCCCTGCGTTGTTCAAGAAATGCTGAGTCAAAAATACTAGTTCATTGAGGAGAATAAACATGATTTTTCCTATAATCGTAGATCTACACTTGTTCTGGTAGCTATTTTCAAGCTTCCATGTGTCTAACATTTCTGTGACATTTAATCACTTTCAAGGATAAGCCTTGTAAACTTGGTTTTAGCAAGATAGCAGTCAGTCATGTGATTTTACTTGCTACATTTTCTTAATATTTTAATGTGGGTGCATTAAATTTTGTCTTGTTTTCCTTTTCCTCTTATTTATAGGCAGGGACCATAGCTTAAAAACTATTTGGCTTGATTTCTCACGTAACACTTAAACATAGGCTTGTATGCAGTGTACTTGTAGCCATGCTGGTCCTAGGATACTATGTGGACCAGACAGGTGAAGTGAAATCTTTGCTAACAAGCCGTGTGTGACTAGAGCTTATCTCCCCACCAGCAGAAGTTGGTCCAGTAAAGCATATGACTTCACCCATTTTGCCTCTGTATACATACATTTGGCAGATTGTTTTTTATAGCTTTAACAGATAATATTGGTTTTTATGCATTTTTAAGATTATCAATTTTTAAAATTAATAGATTTCAAAGATTGAGAAGGGACCCTTACGATAATCTAATGTGATCTCGTGTGTAACAGACCATAGACTTTCCCCAGGAAAATTACTAGAACAAAATTTTCAGTTGCATGAAATCATGAGGTTTACATATCTTTTAAAGATATTTAAATTTTCGTAGTTGTGTGAAATTAATACCAGATGTCAGACAATATTTGTTTAATGATAGTAGATGTTGAGGTTTAAAAATTTAAAGCTTTGTAAGTGGTAAAACCATGAAGTGTTAACATCACATGTCAAAATATACAAAATATTTTTTCCGAAATCAAACTCTAAGTCCCTAAGCAACATTTTTCTTACTTTGCCTGTTTGTAAATTTCAGCTACCATTGATGGAAGTATTTCTTCGTGTGTGTGTGTTGAAATTGATGTTTACTGACATTTGCTGACAAAAATCTAATTCTTCCAAGTTTACTAATAATGATTGAGGAGGACAATAGTTGGAGAATGAAGAGGCTGTTAAAAAGTAATCTGTAGAAATTGTTGTCTGCTGCTGTTTGGGAATGACATAAGGCAGGAACACAATACTTTCTATAGAATATGCTGAAGAGTGATTTATACTCAATAAATATTACAGGGACCAACCCCTCACACACATTTAGTAATTAAAGTATTGTTTTGTGCTTAATTTTTTGTATTGTATATATATACTACATATATAAATGAAATCAAGTATGCAATTCAATATATAAAAAGTTCAAAATCTTGCTGTGCAATATTAAAAATCCTGAATAATATAAATATAGTGTTAAAATTGATAGTTATAAGATCAAATGGTAGACAATTCATGCTTGAGTATTGTTTGCTCTGAACTTTTAGCAAGAAAGTTGTTGTTTTGTGTTTCTTATTTTTTTATATTTCACAGCTGTTTTAATTAAGGTATTTAAACAGCTTTGTGTGAACCTTTTAAATCCTGACTTTCAGTTATGGTCTTGAAGAGCACGCCTGCTGAATGTGTTTTGATTGAAAATTACTATCGTATCACCAAATGATTCTGAGGCCAAGCTAAAGTAAATTTATCTGAGTCGTGGAACCCTGACTTCGGAATTCTGAGTGTCAGTAGAAAATATATTCCATGTGTTTGTGATTTAGGTTAGAAATCCTACGTATTGAAGATGTCCCTACATGTTGCACCTCCCGGGTCTTGCACCCTTGGAACCTCAATGATCCCAAAAGAGGGATTTGCCAGATCAAGGAACGTTAATTCCCTGCCTCCTGATCCATGGCCACCTCTCTGGCCCTCTTCCCGCAGCTCACTGTCAGCAGCTTTCCAGCACAGCTGGCGCTCTAGCTCCATGTGGGGCTGCCAGGAGACATGGCATGCCCTCCTGCCCTGGTTCTTTGGTGTAGGAGTGTCCCAGCTCCTGCCCAATGATGAGTGATGTTGCTGGACTAGAGAGTGCCAGTTTTAGGAGGTGAAATCTCTACAAAATGTTCAACTTAGGTGGTTGAATGTTTTACAGAGTATTTCGGGACACGAGTAGGTTGAAATTAAAAATTAAAATCCATTGAAACCAGCTCAGCAATTTGTGTTCAATCTATGTCAGAATCAGTTGTAAAAGTTTGCTCCTCTGAACCAAGAATAGGGACCTGTTTAACAGGATCTTTTTTGCTGCTGCTGGATGTTGGCCTTAGAGGGAATTACATCAGCTTTTCTAGGTTCCATGGCTAGCCATTGCAATGAGGTGGCTTTGGTAAAAGTCAAACAAAGAAAAGGAGAGGATTCTCAGTGGGTTGTGAGGGATTATGAAGTGCTTACTGGTATGCACACTGAGTAAGGAATACATGATACTGAGGTGTGTAACTAGTCACTATCAAACAGTTCATGACAGTTTATTTCCACAATCTGATATGACAGTTGCATGGTTTGCTGACTTCACAGTTCAGTGTGCCATTTCAAAGAAATGGCAGTTGTGAAAACTCCTAGGGAGCAAACGAGTTAGACCTCTTTTTTTTTTTAAAGCAATTCCAAGGAAACAACATGTGCACTGAAGTTTTTCCAAACATGTTAGAGAAGTCATATGCTAATGAGGTGGTGGATTGGAATGAGCATGTAAAAACTGTGACCCCAATTTAATGTTTGTACCCACCTTAAACCAATAGAGTACACTCAGTTTTTTTATGGTTTTAGGGACACCTAGTAAGCTAATGTTTGAATAGCCAGTGGACAAAAACATCTGAAGGAGAGAGCTTTATCTTGCAGCTCCTGGATGGCAGCAGGTGGCTTACACGCTCTGGCTTCAGACTTCTCTCAAGTCAGAGCATAGTAAAAACAATAGTATAGAAAATCACGACAATCTATGTGCTTATAGCCAATAAAAGGTGAAGAGTAGCTTTGGAGAGGAAGGGAGGGGCTAGCCACTGCTAGTCCCTAGCATCTTGGCTTAGTACATACTTGGGGAAGGTAGCCTGTCCACCTGCCATTCTCACTGCCACAGCTGCGCTCTTTTTATTAACTTTGATTTGTCTACATTTGCTTCAGTCATACCTCTTGACTGTAGTAGGCATGCCTTTAGTTCATGGATCTGGCAGGAACTCTGCAGTGAGAATGAGATCAGGTTTATTAAGCCTCGGAAAGTGAATAGTGCTTTAATAGTGTGTTTTAGTGAGTTAATTAACCTAAGCACCACTCAGCGCAGGAAAAGAGTCATTTCCAAAAAGAAAAGCTTAAAAAAGGAAAGGAAAAAGGCTCTTGTTATCAAAAATGGAGGTGAATTGTAGGCCTAGAAGACTGTCCACAGCCCGTACCACATTTGAAAGAGTAGAAGATTTGCTACTAATGAACTACTGAATTTGCTACTTCTGACACACTCCAGTTTTGTATTAGAGGGGTTCATGTGCTCTAACAACATCTGCTTGAGTCTGGTGGTTCCATTTGTCTGTCTGCTCCCTGCTTTGTCTCCGAACAGCAGTGAACGATAAGCCAACTCTTTCACTGTGCTCTCTGAGATCACTGGCTCTCCATGGTGGGCTAGTGTTTAAGGTGAGTGAGAGTGAGGAGGCGCAAAATATGGCCCACAGGCCAGATCTGGCCTGCCAAGCTTTTGAACCCTGCCTGTGGCCCACCTGATGGGACTCTCAGGCAGGGAGCAGTCTCAAGCCACCTCTATGTGCCCATGGGAGGAGGCAGCTTCATGTGTTGCCTCAGCCATCAACACAATCTCTTAGCTCCCATTGATCTCTGTTTCTGTAAGGATGGGGGCTGAAGATGGGAAATCTCTTCCTGATCTCATCGGCTGACTATGTCCATGTACTTAGTTCCTCCAGGCTAGCCAGTTTCTCTGTCTTCTCCCACCATTCTACAGAGCTGGGAATAACTTTTACTTGTAGATACTAATGAATTATTTTGTTAGTCTTTAAAGTGCTGCATGACTGCTGTTTTGTTTTGATAGAATACAGACTGACAGGGGTACCTCTCTGTCACTATTTTACTTGTAATCTTTCTGAGAAGTAGTCCATTTGGAATGGCTGTGTTGAATGAGTGGTGATGTCTGGTTGATAACTGTTCTGAGAGAGAGGTGAGAAGCAATTCTATGGCAGAAGAGATAGTATTGTTGACTGCAGGAACAGTGGTGTGGCTTTCTGTGAGCTTCAGTTGTAGTTTTAGTTTGTCCTCATTGTGAGTTGGGTAGTAATTAGAAAAACTCCACTTCTTCTGGGAAAGCAACAATTTAAGGCAGGTTGAAAAGATAAAGCTAAACAGTCTCTTCTCTTGTTCTCTGCCCCTCCTCCTCACCGCAAGACTCCCCTGGATCCCAAGGCTTCACAATGGGGTCTCTGCCCAGCTGCCACATTGATATGGTAGAGGGGTGAAAGAAGTGTCTGTAGGCCCTCTTGGAAGCCCAGGGCCTTGGATCTCTGAAAGAAGCAGGTTGCCAATTCAGTCCTCTGATCAACTCTGCTCCTCTGCCCAATGCCTCTTTTTTCACCCCCTTCAAATTTATTCTCAGTACCATGGATTCAGCTTCTCCTTGAGTAGCTTTCCATCCTAGTCCATCCATGGAGAGACCACAGCAGCTGCACATTCTGTTCATGCTTTCTCTTGTTTGCTCCTGGTTGTGTCCCTTAACAAGAAGGGTGTCGTGTATGCATACATGCTCCATTTTCCAGCGTACTGAGACCTAGCTCCTGTCAGTCCTGACAGAGAACAGCAGCTCTCTGGCCTTGTCAATACCAGCATTGAAAGTGTAGCCTGTGTTAGCTAACACACACAGCATGTTTTAAAAGTCCAAGGTTGACAAGGCACATGCTGCCTTGAACATGTGCCGAGCTGTTTGAGTCAAAACCAATACAATACCACAAATAGTAGGAACGCTGTCGGAGTGCTAGCTGTTGTTGGGAAAAAAGCACCGCTTTTAAACTCAGAATATGAAGAATGCTGACAGTACTGTATTTCCTGGAGTAGGGTTTTAGATATGGCATGTTCCCCCAGCATTTAAACAACTTCTCTTTTTGTAACTGCTGAGGTCCTCTGAAGTGCCCGTCTTTATAAACACGTGAGATTTTTAATTTACATGTAACAGCAGCTGGCAACAAGAAGTTCAGACTTCAAAACAGTTACCGTGCCTGAGTTATAGATCAAAGTGGCAGTTAAGCCACTGTATGTCTGTGTATGTTAACTTTCTGCAGTCTGTTAGCCATTCTGGATTTGTACTTTGATTTAGAATTGCTCTAGTGAAAAAAAAAATCAAATATTCAAATAATTTAGCCAGCCAAATGTAGCTATCGCTGGAGAGAGAAGGGAGATAGTTTTGTACCCTTGGGGTGACTACATTGTCCTATGACAAATATGGGACACTGGCCTCTGGGGATTGGGGAGATGCTGTTCCATGTCAGGGCTCCTCAGCAATGGGGGCAGCTGCCCCACAGTGTGACACCTGTAATAGGGGCTCTGCAGCCTCCTAATGAGGGGGAGTGGAAGACGGGGGCCCACAACCTCCCAGCAGGGAGGGTGCCAGGGAATGAAGAGGCTGCCCTGTGGCAGAGCTCACCGGCAGTTGGGGCTGCTGCTCTGGGGTTCCAGGGAATGGGGCAGCCACCCAGCAGAGGAGCTCCCTGGCAGCGGGGGCTGCCAGGTTGAGACACCGGGTACCAGGCAACAGGAGCCCTGCAAAATACAGGACAGTTAGTTCATTTTCTTAAAGAAGTGTGGATACCTGTGAGACAGCTTAAATTAGGGATTGTCCTGGTAAAAATGGAACAGATGGTCACTCTACATCTCATCTACTCGGTCATCTTCCCTGTTGTTCTGAGAGCTTCACAAATTGACATGTAGCAGAGTGAAGGCCCACTTCTGCCACTATTCCACACCCATTCTTCGAGGCTCTACACTTATAGTAAAATCTAAATGAAACCGTAAGCTGAATTGACCTGCATTTGGGGAAATAGACAGATTGTTCTTCTGCTTCTAGATGGTCCCACTGGTTTTTGTTAACTGCAGTTCTATCTGCTCTTCATGAAAAGCCCTTAATGAAACTTCAGGCTGAGCAATGTAGCCAACTTTATGTGGCTCCAGGAACCTCTAATTTTCTACTTAGTAACTCTGAGCAACCAGCATCAGTCAATGAATACTGTATTAAAGCAACTTCAGCAAGGCAGTACCAGAACTCCTGGATTCCCTTACAGAGTCTGTGTCCTTTAACAAGGATATGATCCAACAGCTCTATTGTACCATCCCTGCTGCCTCTTTTTCATCGTTAGCCCACAGCCTTCAGTACTCCCCTCTGTTCAGTCTGTGCAGGGTGGTGGCAAGGTATTGTCCCAGAAGGTACTGCCCTCACGGAATGGCGTGGCCTTATAAACACATTGCTCTCAGTTCGCTTTTGCTTCTCCAAAATAACTTGTTCGCAGCCCAGACCACTTACAGCAGTAGATCCCCTGGCTGGGGTCATATTTAAGAGTTCGTAAAAATCCAGTCTACTTGGGCCCCTCAGATCCAAATCCTTCCTGTTGGGAGAAAGATTCCGTGGTCTGCCTGCCTTCCAGGGGGTGTCATGGGTCATTCCGTCATGGGTCGAGGGATTACTTACACACACACATGCCTCCTCCATATGGGGCAGAGCAGTGGTTCAAACTGGCTTCACTTAAGTGATCAGTAGCCGCATTTCAGCCCTGCTTTACAGAGCATCTCTCCCAGAGTCCACTATATGCTGTGTTTTTAGTCTGTTCAGGAGGTTAACACCTGGCTCTCATCCCTCAGCTGGCCTGCTCCTCCCTGAAGGGAAACAGGATTGGTTGGTGGGAATTATGACATGGGGCAAGGGTTGGGATGCAGAATCCAAGAGGGGGCATGGGTGCAGGAGCAGGTTCTGTGCTGGGGAGAGGCATAGGAGAGGGTGCAGGGTCTGAGAGGGGGTTATGGGGTGGGTATGAGGTAGGCTTTTTCTGGGAGGCCCTTAAATAAGCAGCTCCCAGCCAGCAGCACTCTCAGGCAAGCTTGCAGACTTACTAGGAGTCCAAGACCACTCCATTTGGCTGTCTGAGCTGTGGGAGAATCTTCATGTGCTGCTCCCGTGCACAGGAAATAAACTATCTCAGCTCCTCAGCTCCGTGGCTGGCATTGGGCCAATGGTAACTGAGAGATTTTGCTGGGGTGGAGGCAGCACACAACACTTCTCCCTTCTCCACAGTGCAGAAAGACAGGAGGAGCAGCTAGTTTCTTTGCCTGGAGCAGTTTTGTGTGAAGGCACAGGCCAGATTAAGAAGGTTGGCCAGCCAAACCTTGCCTACTGCTGCCATGACCGTACCCCTCTAGTCTTATGCCTCATTCCTTTCTTGTTTGAAACAGAAGTGAGAGAAGTCTTTCTCCCCACACACTCTTCTCCCTTGAAAAACTGTGGGGGGGGGGAAAAGGGGGGGGGCAACAATCTGAACAGCTCAACCTTGTTCTTCTGTCTGCCTGCTGTTTCCTTTTCCCCAGCCATGATAGAGCAGGCTGAGTGGAGCAAGAACATGAGGTGCTCCTTGTGACTAGACCACAGGAAAAACAGGGTGTTCAGCCATCTTTGTTCCCTGTAGGTGTGCCTGTCTTCTTCCTGGAGAGAGCGACTAAGAATCTAGAAGGACTGTTGTTAACTTTGCATTTCTCCACATCAGCCAAGAGTAATTGCTTTCTGCTCTTGTGACTCAGCAAATTGGGCTGTCCTCATTGATCAAGAGTTCTGCAGGTTATGTCCGACATTTCCAAAGTATCTCCTGGTCTGCCTCTAAAGAGAAGTGCCGCGGGATCCCACCTCACTTCCTTATGTGGATAATTGGAAACCTTGACCTTCTCTCAGAATATTTTTCTGACTCCTTTTTTATTCCGCCTCAAAGGATGATCTGTTTTCCAGAATGTTCTCTTTCATGTAAGTTGTCTATTGGATGATGAGCCTTAAGGTGTCATGGACTTCAGCAGTTGGCTGCGACCCAAAAGGACACACTACAATTAAAAAAATAAGTATTTAAGAAGGCCAGAAGGTGCATTTCCTAGTCCCAAACTCATGGAATAGTTTGAATTGCATGTAAGATGTGCAGGAGGAGGTGCAGATGAAATGTCTTGGATTGGAAGAGAGAGGAAGTGACTGGGAAACAAATTCTCTGATATGACATATGAAAGAACTATTGCTTGTGGAACCTGATATTTTGAAGCGCTGACCACTTGCAGCTTCCAACAACTTCCTGTTTAAATTGTGGTTGCTTAGTACTCCTGAATATCAGAGTTGTAATATATAGTTCTGTGAAATTGGCAGGTGGTTGCCAGCAATATTTATCAAAAGACTGTTAGGACTGGATCTGTGGTGTCCAATACAGTCACCACTCACCATGTGTGGCAAACAGGACACTGTGGTATGTTGATTCTGGCTATGGAGCTGCATGCAGCTATTTGAGCCTTTAAATGCGTCTCCTCCTAGAGGTGCCTGTGGGGAGTGCCATCCACCTGCTCCGTGCATACGTCCCAGAGAAGCATGTGGTGGTGGCAGCTCCTGCTACTCTAGCAGGCCCTAGCAGCTCAGGTGAGTCACTGGCATTCATTTAGAATGGGGCGGCTGGGGGTGCTTGGCTCTGGGGGTGGGGGAGGATATTTATTTCAACCGGGGGAGGGGGAAGAGGCTGGGGAAAGAATGACTCTGTAGGAGTGGGAGGGCAGTTGTTTAGAGTGGGAGATGGGGCTGTGGTGAATATGGAAGGACGCCAACCACAAGCGTGGCAATCTTTGAATTCTTATTGGACACCACTAGCCTAGACTGTCAGACAGCAGAAGGAAGAGTGTTAAATTCTAATCTCTGATTTACAAGTCTGGCAGCACATACTGCTCACATGGAGTGTGATTTGAATAATGATGTGTCTACTCTTAATCTCATTAACCCTGACTTAATCCAAGATTTTATTGAATTAATGCTTGCTAGCTTTAATGGGGCTGGTCATGCAAACAAACATTCCTGTAAATATTTTTCTAAAAACCTATTTTAGGCACTTTTTTGGAGAGACTAAAGATGCAGCTTATCTAAGAAGACTCCTTAAAACACAGGAGACTGGATTTTGCCCTTGTCTGCGTGTTGCAATCAAGGGGACTTCAGTTTGTTTTATCTTTTGTGGTAGATTCAGTAGACTTTCGTTTTTTGTCTCTGTAATCAAAAGCTGTAGAGCGACATACGTTTGAGGGCAGCTCTGTCAAGGAACAGTAAACTTTTACCAATATGTTTTGTTTGTCTAAACCTTTTGATGCCAGAAGGCTTTGTGCTATGATGTTAAAAAGAATTATGGATACTGGGAATTTGCGTATATTTTTCTGGACTGGAGATGAAAATTAATGAGTTACCACTGAGGCTTTTTTTTAAAAATGGTAGCTGAAATAAAAAAGGGCCATATTTCATAGTTGAAGTGTTTGTGTTTTGCACGGGCATTTTACTTTAATTTTTCCTTCCCTGACAATCATTTGGAGGGTGAAAAAAGCCTACCCCTCCTGCACAAATCTTTCACATGATTCCAAAGTGAGCACTCAACACACTGAATGACGTAATTAATGTAAAGAATTGCCTGGTGTAGGAGAGGACTCTGCAGGAGAGAATTTGTGCTTCTTGTCACCCACTGAACCTGCATTTGTCAAAGGCAGTGCTTTATGCTGTGTTTAATGCATTTTACCATAATGCCTGCAATTTCTTATTTCTAAGAGTGTGATTTTTCTGTATCAGTTTACGTACATCAGACTGTAGATTGTGGAAAAAAGGAGGGAGGAAGAACCAAGATGCAGCCTTTTCAATTAATGATTTCAAGAAGCAGCTTGTATATCAGCAATATAGTCTTTGCTGTGCTCTCAGCATAAGGATTTATGAGACTAAATACAAGCAACGATTCTTCTGAATGATTTTCCTTTCATTCATCCCTCATAAAAGTAATAGTTTGTGTGTGGTGGAAGCACAGTTATTTATACCTATTCTTGCACGTTCAGAATTCTGTTTTTCTCTGTATCAAGAACAACCGCGTACTTCCTTAGCAGATTGTTTGACTCTTGGAGAAAAGTGGGACCTCGGTTGCTCTATTTTTATTTTTTCCCCCCTGTTCAGGCGCTTGAATAGAAGATGCAGAAAGTGCACCATGGGATCTGTTTTCTTTCTTTCTGCTATGATAGGGCAGAGCTGGTGAGTGGATGGAACTGCCAGTGCCTCTCCACACCTGTCACAAACGGGACAGAGAGCATGTGGAGGTGTTATCAGGCTTAATTGGTCACTGAAACTGTATCAATCAGGGCGGGCAATAATTTTTGCAGCGGGGTCACTCCATGAACATTGATACTCATCATGGGCGGGCCTTGGGCCCCCTGGAAGGGGCGGGGCCTTGGGCAGAATGGGTGGAGCTGGGGGCTACAGAGAGAGACCCAGTGTGAGTATGAAAGAGAAATGATTTGCTCACCTTGATTTTTTTTCTGATTTGTCCTCCTTGATTACTGTTTTTGGTTCTCTGTCCCTTAAATATTGAGTCTGTTCTGGTCTGGCTATGGTCCGAAGAAGTGGGTCTGTCCCACGAAAGCTCACCTAATAAATTATTTTGCTAGTCTTTAAAGTGCTACTTGACTGCTTTTTGTTTTGATAGTGTATAGACTAGCACGGCTCCCTCTCTGGGGCTATGAAGTTTGGGAAGAGTTCGAGGCAGGGTTTCTCTACTGCTCTTAGGCTATTTGGTGACAGTCAGGGGAGCTGATTGCTTTCAGCCCCCTCGAAATAATTTCTCTCTGCAGCAAGGTGTGATGCTACACTCCACAGTTTGTTTGCTTAATGGAACAAAGCCTTGGCTGGTGATCTAAAAACTGGGAATGAATATTGGAGTGAACATTGCTGGGTACTAGCAGATGACTGTGCTGTAGTACAAAGTACCTCACTCATTTTAGTCTCCACTTCATCTCCTGCCCATCTGAACCCTTTGCAGTCTTAGTGTTCCTGCTTTTGTAAGAGATTATTTTTAGTCTTGTCTTCATTTTTGAAAGTTTTCTATAAATTGGCATCAAAATGAAACTTACCTTCATTTTTATTGCCTTTTATGGCCTATCTTTATGCTACCAATTATCTGTAATGCACTAGGAGAAGTTGACTCCCGCCTCTACTCTTCCAACAATGTCCATCTTCATTGGCTATTTTTTAAATTGACAAAGAAGCACCCTTCTGATTTTTCTCATGTTGCCTCTCAGACAATGGAAGCTTTTTCTGTAAACATCCAGAAAAGTGGGCAGCCGGCTGGGGGAAGCTGTGCCTCTCCAAACAGCCTGGTGTAGTCATGCTCACCATACTTCCCAAACCCCCTCCTGCAGTTCCCGGTGCTCTTCTGTGGCCCAGGTTGGCTGTGTTTGACTGACCTGCTGCTGGGACTTCAGGTGACTAGCAGTGGGGCCATGCCTCCTGCCCAGGGCTCTGGCTGCTGATACCCTGACCGGCACTCTAAGGCTAGGATATCAGGGTTCTGGGAACTCCTGCAGCAGAGGGGTGCGGCTTTGATCAGATGGGGAAGGGCTGTGGGCTAGCCTCTACCAACAGCCAGTTCACCAGCTGCCCGTGTCCACAAAGTTGCCTTAGGAATTCTCCCTCAGATTCCTCCTTAAAACTCATCTTTTCCTCGATCCCTACAAAAAACTTGACAGTGGTTAGGCAGCTGGTATTTTGTGACCACCGCTTCCATCCTGGCCAGTTTTGGGTAATTGTTTCACTGTTTCCCCTGTTTATCTTTATTCATCTGTTGTGATTTTTTTCCCTTACATCTGGAATGTAAGGTGCTGAGGGTAGGGGTTGTTGTGTGTATTTTACAGGGCCTAGCACTGTGGGACTGGCTGTCTGACTGGGAGCACTGGCCACTATTATTATAGAATAATAAGAGTAAAACTAAATAGAGAAAGGGACCTGACACGGAATAGCAGACCTGAACCTTCCCACTACTTTGCAGTGAGCGAAGTGTGGCTCCGGAACTGTACCTTTTGACCTGGACTCAGTCTCTTTAGTTAAATACATGAATTACACATTGGTGGTTTCCTGTTGTACTTCTCATGATGCGTCTTCACGGGGCACACATTTTAAAGATCTTTGGCATGTATTTGAATGTTATAATCTGTCTTCTTGTACAGAGGCTCATCACCATTGTACCCAAACTCCCTCTAAATCACAGTAAGTGAATGGTCTGATTTTATTTCATCCTGCTTCCTCTCAGACAGTTGGGGTTGTTTTATTTATTTCCTTCCTCTCTTATCTGCCACTTGCTTTTCTCTCTCCCCCTGCCCCTTGCGTCTCCCCCCACTTCATCTTTCTTCCGTGCTTGGCTGTTTTTAGTTGCATCTGTGGATAATCTAAATTGAAAAATTGCACTGACCAGTTTTCTCTGAACTGGAGAGTTAAGAGCTATGTTTGTTGCCTGGAGCAGGAACTACTACTACTGAAAAGCAATGCATAAGGAGTGGAAAAATGTCTACCGTATGTCTTTAAAATAGAGATGAGGGATTGCTTAGGACCTAAATGATCTGTGGAATTTATTATTATGATGTAAATATCTATGGTAATTTAGGTCTTTAAATATACAAGATATTTTACATACATAGAAACCAAGTTCCTATTCTGATGATCTTTTATGATGAGAGAAGAGTATACAAGATGCAACACAAGACAGCATGGCTATTTCAGAAAAGGGAGACGTGGGGCTCATTAAGCGAATATAAGGAGCAGGGTTACTGTAAGATGTGAAATTTAAGGAAGCATAAAGCATCTGATAAATGCAAAGGCTGAAAGTGGCTACATCTACACTACAGAGATCTTTCAAAAGAAGCCCTTCAGGAAGATCTGTTTCGAAAGAGTACGTCCATACACAAAAAAGCAGATCAAAAGAGTGATCTGCTCCTTCGAAAGCGAGTGTCCACACAGCCCCTATTTTGAAGGAACAGGCCAGGGATCAAAAAATCAGGTATCATGAGGACTGTTCTTTCGAAAGAAGGACCCTGAGGAGCATCTACACACATTTTCTTTCGAAAGAAACTTTTGAAAGAAGGCATTCTTCCTGGAATGGTAGTGGAAGAGTGGTTTTGAAAGGAGCACCACGTTCTTTCAATTTGACTTCTAAAGAACGCTTTTTGTGTGGTAGATGCGCAGGATCTTTTGAAAGAGCCCCCTTCTTCTGAAAAATCTTTCAAAAGAACTTTCTAGTGTAGATGCAGCCAGTGGGAAAAGCAGGAGAGGGAAGAGAAGAAATGGGAATTAGTCAGAGTAAGAAGGTGAAGTGCTTGAATTAAATGTAGAAACCCACTGGACAGGATGTGACATGGTCAGAGTGCTTCAGCACTTGGGTTCATGGGAAGATTTCAGTAGGGAAGGCATGCAGGAGTCTGCAGCCATGGTTCAGCAAACTTTTATTTGCTATAAAATATACCAGCTATTGAAGTTTATTTAATCTTTTTGTTTTATCTCAGCTGCCATTTTATTACTATGTAATCACTTTTAGAGGAAGATACTGTACAGAAAGCTCCTATACTTTCACTAAATCTAAATGTACATATTAATATCTGACATTGTTTTTGGTCCAGAGGCCTATGCATTTCCACACAACTCATTACTGCTTCTCAAGTACTTAGGAGGTACCTACCTGTTTGTTAAATAATTTCAGAGAAATTACACTAACATTCTTATTTAATTTGACAGCGCACGATAGCTCAGAGTTAACCAGTCATCCTTACTCTTTACAGAAGCCAGCTCATTTATAAAAATATATGGAAATATACCTATCTCATAAACAACAAGAAGTCCTGTGGCAACTTATAGACTAACAGATGTTTTGGAGCATAAGCTTTCATGGGCAAAGACCCATCGGGGGGTGGGGGTTCAGAGGAGGATTTAAAGAGGCAGAGACCCTGTAAATCCTTCTGTGAACCCCCCTCACTAATGCATCTGACAAAGCAGGTCTTTGCCCATGAAAGCTTATGCTCCAAAATATCTGTTAGTCTGTAAGGTGCCACAAGACTTCTTGTTGAGTTTGGGCATTCAGACTAACTCAGCTACCTATCTCATAGAACTGGAAAGGACCTTTAGAAGTCATTGAGTTCAGTCCCCAGGCCCTGCTCTTGAGGACAAACACCATCCCTGACAATTTTTTTTTAAACTATTTGCCCCAGATCCTTAAATGGACCCCTCAAGGATTGAGCTCACAACCCTGGGTTCAACAGGCCAATGTTCAAACCACTGAGCTATCTATCCCTGCTTATGCCCAGATATTGTAATGCTTTGAGGTGAACATGTAAGTTAGAAAATGTGTATTCGGAGTAATGAGAAAGTTATAGATTACAAACCTTCCAACTTCACTGTGGTCAACAACAGTTGTAAGACTTCACACACATCTGTCAGTGTGCATCCAAGCAGACAGTATTGTCATCAAATTATGGATGAAGTCCAGTAATTTCTCTGCAGCAGAGGAGGAAAGTGAGACAAAGAGAAGTAAGGCAAATTGTTCAAGCAGAAAGGGAGTTCTCTGCACTGTAGGGCCCTGATCCTGTGCATGCTTAACTTCACATATTGTGGACATTCCTACTGAAAACAATGGAGCTATTCTCAGAAGGGAAACCTAGCACTTGCATAATTCTTTGCTGGATTAGGACCTATGTTAGATGAATATAGTGTGAGCCATCAAAACAGGTTAAATCCTGGATTCTGAAAGCAACATACGTAAATCAAACAGCTCAGTGAGATGTTTAGAAAGATGTAGTATAGCAATAAGTCAGTAACCAAAAAGGTCTGGTAGAGGCTGGAGTTATCTGCCCAAATTTTGACTAGTAGAAATCCTGTAGGAAACCAGGAGGGTGATAAATTGTATGCCCCTGTTAGTTTTATATAATAAAAGCCTAGTGCTATTATGATTGGCTAATTGAGTTCTTCCTTTATCTTGCACTAAATCTGTGGTTTTGGTGCTTGGCCCTAGTTCTCTCCCTTCTGACAATGCCTTGTGTTTGGTAGATGTGTGTTTGAAGTAGAATAAATGTCAACTTAGACAATTGAATTTAGCTGAAGTTTGGCTAAAGAAATATCTTTAAAAAAAGACCCTAACTAATAAGAGAGAGGATTTGAGAATGAGTTATAAGTCCAGGAGGAATGGAGTAGGAAGGATACCTGGTTCAAGGAATAATTAATAAACTAAGGCAAAGTTTCTAAAAGAGAATGACTCTGGCTGATAGGAGTGATTGCAAATGGCTTTAAATAAGACAAGTAAATCTAAAGTAGAAGGCACCATCTCACATACTAGTGCTGTATTAAAAATTGGGGCCCATGTGAATCCAGATGCAATGGAAAAACTAGTCAGCAAGAAAGGGAGGAGAAGAGGAGGTTTATTTCTTAAATAGGTATATTGCTAATACCTGTCTGACCAAGTTGGAGCTGACCAATATGGATATAAACACCCATGGGTTTGACTCATTTGTAATTATCTTGATGAAATGGTTATAAATGTTTTGTTACTGTTTGGATGTAGTAAACTGCATAGTTAGATTTCTTAGGTGTGTTTAGAGCAATTGTATAAATACCATTCCACTGGTGGATTTAATAAAGGACCTCGCAGTTAATTTAGTGGTGTGATAATACCATAAATAAGAATAATAAACCCAACACATAATAAAGGAAAAGCAAAGTTGAATTAATCTGGAAGGTTTTTGTGAAGAGTTGAAAGCTGAGGCCAGTGAATTTCTGTATGTCCTGCAGGCTTTTGCCACTTCACTTCACCTTTATATCCTTGCCTGTGAGCCCTGCATGTCCCTTTTGAATGCAGCTATCATCTTTCTAACTGAGGGACAAATGGACAACATGATGTCAAAGGTGGTTTTTAGTTGATGGGGATATTGCTGTTAACCAGTAAAAGAGATTTGCAGCAGAAATACTGTGAGGTCTGATGTAAAAAGTGTAAAAAGAGTCTAACTACTCTCTACTCTACAACATTTTAAATGATGCTTTATTTTAAATTGTGGACAACAGTTGGAGGAAATAACCATACAAGTTGTAGCTCTTAAAAATATACACAATGGGTTTAGGAGTAAGAGACACAAGAGAAGTGTTACACAAGCCACAAAGATGCATTCTTCATATCAGAGGGGTTCCTAGTCTGATAATTAGAGTGTGTGTTGCCTGCAGTCCCTCTAGGCTTCTATGACTCTTTATTCTTATTACTGTTACCATATTTGGCTATAAGTAATGTACAGACAGGCAGTAGGCTTTTGAGTTGCAAAAGGTCTCATTGCTTCTTAGCTTACGTCTGTTTCTGATTTTTGTTTGTTTTCAAAAGCTTTATAAATTAATAGAGATTAGATTAACTCCTTCCTTCCCAGAATGTAATGCATCTGCTTTCCTTTTTCAAGTATGAGGCTTAGATAAGTTATCATGGTCCATGACAATAATTTGCGCATAAATTTACATAGCTTCCTGTAACTTTGAGGAATGGAACCTTTCATCTCCAAATTAGCACAGCGCAGCTTTTTGTATTGCAGTTGTTGCTGTGGAAGGCTTGCATTAATGTACTCAATTGTTTTAGCCAATTTGTGCAGTGAGTATTGTCAATGCATTGTTGGAAGAATCAGTTGAGTAAGTTCTTGAAATATTCATTAAACGGAAACGTCAGAAGTTCCCTCTATCGAGTTTAAAATGGTAAACTAATAAAGTCAAACAGTATCGTAAGTAATCACGAAAATAATATTGAGATCCCTCATCCTTCAGTACCAGACCTTTTAAACATGCAATTTAGAAAATAATTAACACCACAGGGGCAATTTTTGGACTTTGTTTCTAATAGCTGAACAGAATGTTCTCAGGGTCTTGGTGCTGGTGGGGGTGGTGTATTTCACCCCCTCCCCCACAAGCACAACAGTATGCACTGTAACTATGGTGAGAGAACAGAACTGAGAATTTCCTCTGTATTAAAGGAAATATGTTGGTAGAGGGGATTATATGCGGATGCAATACCTAGACAATGGGTGGGCGAGATCACAGCTTGTAGGTGTGATCTGGCCCACCAAGCTGCCACATCCAACCCACAGTCTGCCTCAGGCACAGAGCAGACAGCCACAGCTTTATGTGGCACCTGCTCCATGCAGCTGTCTGGTCTGGGCATCAGAAGGGAGGGAGAGGCTTCACATGCTGCTTCTGTCCCCTTGCAGAATATCTCAGTTACCAGTGGCCGATTTCTGGTTTCCAGTCAGCAGGAGCTGAGAGATTTTCCCTGGGGAGGGGGAGGGTGTAAGCAAAGTTTCCCCCTCCCCAGTCCCCGCAGGGCTGCTGCCCCAGAGCTGCCTAAGTAAGAATTCCCAGTCAGAGCCTGCCTCTGGCACCCCAGACGCTCCCCCCAACGCCACCTCCCACATAATTCTAACCCTCTGCCCCCTCCCAGACCCTGTACCTCAGTTCTCTGCCCTAGGTTGCAACCCAGAACACTGCACCGCTGTCTCTGGCTCGGGGTCACAACCTCCTGCTGCCCTGGATCACAACCCAAACTCTCGTACCTCTCTCCTGCATCCCAGATCCTTGCACCAAGTCACAACTTCCTCCTTCACCCATACTCCCTTCGAGACCTCACATGCCTTCCTGCACCCTAATCCTGTATCCTCCTAAGCTCCCTTCTGCACCCAGACTCCATCCCCGATGCTGCACCTCCTGCATTCATATAAGGGTATGGCCCATGACCACTTTTCAAATTCTTGAAGTGCTCCCCCCCGCCGCCCCCATCAAAATTATTGCCCACCTCTGAGCTAGACTGTTTCTTTCAAGGGCACTAAGTGAGCAGATTCTGAATGCAAAGAGGAAATTTTAAAACAAATGCAGAAAATGTTTAGACTTGCCAAAGGCTTTTTTTCCCCTTTGCAAATGAACAGCCCTACTATTTAATAGTACTTGCAGAATTTGCTAATTATATGTGTGTGACAAATTGCCCCCTCTGAGATGTCACGCACATACAGTACATGCAGAGGCAGAGCCACCCCCAACTGTGGAGCAACAGACACTGGAAATACTCGGCTTAAGGCACTAGCCCCAGTGCCCAGGTGCCTACCTCTTTTGGAGTGCAGACCCAAAGTTATATGAAATTCACCTTCCTCAATGTAGAGAGAGGTATATGCAGCCGCTTACCCCCTGCCTTCCCGTTATGAATTGTAGAAATTGGGTTATATTATAAACACAACATAAGTTGATTCACTACAAAAGGCGGATTGTGAGTGATTGAAGAGACAGCAAACAGAATAAAACAGATTAGTAAACAGATAAACACACAAACTAAAAACTGGTTACAATTTCTTGCCCTGGATGTTATTACAGGCAGATTATGGAAAGCTGAGAAAGGCAGATGTACTGATCTGCAGCTTGAGACATCAGGTGCCATTCCGTCTTGGGCCCAGCTCTTCTTTGGCAATTCAGTTCTTGCTTCCAGGTGTTTTTCAGCATCTCTTTGAGTGCGAAGCAATGTTCTATCTCACCGTTTCCATTCACTTGTGTAATAATTATTTTATGTGCACTGAAACATGCAAATGTGTACCACCAGTAAAAACACAAACCTACCTGTGGGTGCTCTGCTGATCAACTGGGTGGCATTTGAATCTCTCCAGAACAGCTTTGTAGGCACATGGCTTACAGGGGACAATGTGGGGGGGAGCGAAGGAAGACCCTGTCCATCCAACTTACTGTCCAGCTGTAAGTAAGATTTACATGAGGCCTCAACCATGTGCCTCATTTGGAACCAGAAGCACACAAGCGTAGTGGTTATCATGACTGCTTTACACACAGAAGGGCCAGGGTTTGGGCCCCAGTGGAACCAAAGCCTGGGGTTTTGTTTTGGGTTAGGGAAGGAAGCAATTAGATTTTTCTTGTTTGGGGTAGGGATAGCTCTGCAATTTGAGCATTGGCCTTGTAAACTCAGGGTTGGGAGGTCAGTGCTCGAGGGGGCTGTTTAGGAATCTGGGGCAAATAAATTAAAAAGAAATCTGGGAGGGAGGGTGGTTGGTCCTGCTGAGAGGGCAGACCCCTTGCGGTCCCTTCCTGTTCTATGCGACATATATATTATATGTATACTAGGCAGCCAAAAACACCCCCTCTCACATACACAATCCCCCCCAACCTAAAAAGCAAATGCAGTGCAGTGTACTGTAGTGTTAAACATAAATTACTGAAAAAGTAGAAGTTCTTTTTTTAAACTGATGAGGTAAGGAATTTATTTTTGTGCTTGTTTAATTTAAGGTGGTTAAAAGCAGCATTCTTTTTTGGAATAGTAAAGTGTCAGAGTTGCATGAACGCCAGTAAACTTTTGAAAGGAAAAGCAGTAATGTTTTGCTCAGTTATGAACATTTCAGAGTTACGAACAACCTACAATCCCAAGGTGTTCATAACTGCAGTGTTCTGCTGTAATAATTGTTGAAAGATTAAGAGAAGACTGTATTTCAGAAGGTTTTTTTACTTGCTTAAAGCTTCTTATATGTTGACACGTCATATGGGATAATCCTGAAGCTTTGTATACGGACGTTTCCTTTATTATAGAGGAGTGATAGTCCAGTGTGATAAAGATGGTGATTAACTTGCTGTTTGACTGCAAATTTCTTAGGACTTGTCTACACTACCACCCTCCTTCAAAGGGAGGAGGGTAAATAGGGTGTTGAGAGTTTCCTAATGAAATAACTTTTTGAGAAGTAAAGGGACTTCAAAGTACCGGTGGGTGAACTGTGGCTAGATGTGAGCCGGTACTTCGAAGTTTAAAACTTCGGAGTTGCTGCGGAGGGAAATTGCTTAATACGCAAATTGCGCATATGCACCGCAGCACTTCATTAGTAAACTCCCAACACCCTACTTACCATCCTCCCTTCGAAGAAGGGTGGTAGTGTTAGGCACAGCCTTAGTGTTCGATAATGCTCGTGCTTATTGGTATTGTGTGGAAAATTGCTTTGATTCATGGAGGCCTGGAATATGATTGAGGGTCCACATTTGAGAGTCGTTCAGATGAGGGATTTCTTAGCTACAGATTCCTTAAAATTATCATCAAAACATTGATTCATATAATTATTTTAGCACATACCAAACTATGGCTCTGATCTTCCCCAAACCAATATTGCCCTGCAAGTCTTTTGTCCTGCATCCGCTGCCTCTTTGGAGAAGCAATATTTTAAAAGTTATGTAACGTAGAAAAGCCCAGTTTCTGAAACAGGGAAGGTCAGTTGTATGCATGCAGTATGACTGGAGCTTTGTTGTAAGCCAGGATGTTTGTTGGCAGCCTCACATCAGAGTTACTGAGTCACTCCAGGTTGTATGATGAGGTCATTGAACCCAAGCAGTACTCGGGTACTCTGTAGGTGAGCCCTGCTCTCCACCGCTTGTTGAGAATGTATGTTGTGGACGTTACTCTCTGCTGGCATTCTTCAGGGGCTTCTTTCCAAAGTTTAGCCCTGAGAACAAAGCTGTTGATTTAAGAACTGATATTTCAAGTGCTCGGTCTTCTTGGGTGGAGCCCTGGGTGGGGAAAGTGATAACCAAGATTATCTCACTCCGGACCCACTTACAGGTTTTGCATAAAATAGGGTCTTTTGTGTCCAAAGTTAACTTTCATTTTGCTCTTGTGGGAAAATACATCACAGTGAGATGGGACCACATCTTTGTCAGACTCTGGCTAGCAGACATTTGATAGGTTTAGTGTCTTCCTTCCCCTAAGCTGCTGGAAGAGCTAGGAGGCTCTTTCTTCTTACCCTAGAGACAGACATTTGTGGAAGGAGGTTGGTTTGTTATTCACTGTGGCAGGTTCGGACTCTGCAGTGCTCCTTTGGGGCATGCTTTTGCTCTCTGCACCCCCAAACAGGGCGGCTGACAGACTTTTCCATGCCCTGGGACAGGGCCTCAGGTGATGCTGAGAGCTGGCCTCCCTCAGCTACTAGGTCTTCAGTGCCATTCCAGGCTCTGGTGACCATTTAAAGGGGCTGGGGTGGCAGAATGTAAAGGAACTTCAACCATGTCCAAAAGGAAACAGAGTGGAGAGCTATTTTGCCTGTCCTGAGCATCCCTTCTGTCTCACTTGCACGTTGCTGACCTCAGGACTTTCTGGCTGAAGGCCCAGCTCCTACTCAACCACCGGTCCTCAGGATTTCCTCCATGGAGTATTTCTCACAGTCTGGTTCCTTATTCCCACTTATCCTCCTGTCTAACTGTCTGGAGTTTGACTTTCTCAGGGCCAGCCACAGAAACTTCCTTCTTTCCTGTTGCCTTCTGTCTTCAGGGGTTAGTTATAGGAGACAACCTCCCTCATACAAATCTCCTCCCCAGCAGTTTATGGAAGGCTCCTGACTCCTTCCCACCTGGATTGGATAGAGAGCCCAACCCATCAGGATCAGGCTGCCAGGAGGAGGGGGCAAAGAGAGACTTCGTCCCTCATTGGTGAGGGAAAGACCATTTCCCTTTACAGGGAAACTTTCCTCCAGCTTCCTGTGTTTTGAATATTGAGTAGTGCTGTTTGTTGGGAAAGGTTTAAACTAGAGCAGAAGCACTAGAGTTTTTTCTCTCTTCAGACTCTGGGAGACTGCACTTCACTCATTCCCACCAGAAAGGTTATGCCTTTAAAGTTGTGAATGTAATGTTTTGTATTGCAAGATCCCATACTTCAGAAATTGCCGGCTGATTACTTTTCCCACCCTCTGTATTCAATGAGGAAAAGTGGCCTGTTTGCTACTGGTGACTGTAGACGTTAATTTTTTTGGCTCTGGTTAGAGTTGCATATTGACATGAGGTTTTGAAAAATCAACTTAGTGGCACATAAGAAAACTACCTCGGGCAATAGGGCAGGACCTCTGAGGTCATACTTGAGGAAGACTAATGTTTTAACATACTAACTCCTTCTACTTAAATTGTCTTGAAGGTATTCTGTCACTTAGAGTTGCAAACTGAGCTTGGGAATCTCCAGACTTAGAATGACCAAGTTTGTTCTTTCCATTTTATGATTTTAAAAATATGCTCTAGTAACAATCCGTGTACTGGACTAGTCAGTTTTTAACAAGCATTGTTACATTTTAAATGCGTGCATCCTTTTTGTGGTATACTTTTGGGTCCTGTGTAGAAAGCCTAGGGATAAGGTACTATGCACATCACAGATGCATTTTCACTCCTTTAAAGTGCAGCATTGTACAGCTTCCACTTTCAGAGGTCTGTGTATTAATTGCATCCCACATGCATGCTTTTGGGAGAGTGCCAGACAGCTCAGGTTCATACAAATACTTAATTTAATACAACGTCTGCTTAAGTAGTGCTGTTTGGGTGGCTACATTTAACAAAGGCCTTTAGAAAAAAACAGGATTCACAGAATTTTTGCTAACATTTGGGGGGGTCTGAAATTGTAGAAATAAAACCTAAGTTTAGATGTTGGTTAGACATTACAACAAAAAAGTTAAAAGATTGAGTCAGTGGGTGGGGCTCTACCTTGCAACTTGGGAGACCCGGCGTCAGTTTTATGCTCCATCACAGCCTTTCTGTGTGACTTCACGTGGATGTTGTGAGGAGTGGAGTAGAGCAGGGCCAAGGATGCAGGAGCTTGTGCTGTAGACAGGGTACCCTGGGGCCAGGGCCAGAGAGGAGGACTCCCACCAACCCTCTCACTTCTGGCAGCAGAAAGCACTGGGGTAGGTGCCCCCTCTACCCTCCCCTCCCCTCCCCTCCCCAGCACCACACTCATGCTGCACCACTGTCACTGCAAGTCCACTCCTCTCAGGTCCGTGGAGATGCCTTCCCCGTGCAGTTCGTGCAGGGAGAGGGCTTCCATCATGTATGCACCAATTTCCCTGCTGCTTTCTTCTCACTATAGGCTCCCAATGGGGTGGGGGCAGGGAATGGCATGGGGTGGCTGTGTGTGTGTGGGCCCCGAAATATTTTGTTTGCTATTGCCCTCCTGCAGAGTTGCCAGATTCCACTGGTTTCCGCCCCCATAGGTTTTTTCCCTACTAGGATTACTAAAGTGACACATGTATGAAGCAAATGTACGTGAAGTGAGATGCTTGCTGATTGCACATAACATTGATTGGATGCAGAGAGAGCGTAAGACTTTCACAATCAGAATTCTTCTATGGTTCAGTCAACACACTGTAAATTATAGATATGCAAGCTACCCTGTCCTGGGAAACTATCTTGGTTAAGACAATGTAAGTGATAACAGAGGGCCACTCACCTGATCCACTCACTAGCCTAGGTTGTCCATTGCTGATCTTAGGTATTACTGGTTTGGAAAAAAAATAGCACTTACTGGGGAATATTTTAGTAATTTATTAGCCTGAATATTGCTTGGTTTTCTCTGCGGTATTTTCACAAACAAATATGTCCAGGAGCTGTGGAAGAAATACCATGTTTCGTGGCTGTAAACACACTACTGGTTGAACCTCTCTAGTCCGGCATACTTGGGACCTCACAGGTGCCGAATGAGAGAATTTGCCAGATCATAGGAGGTCAGCATTATCTGGCAGCATTACCAACACTTCACTGCTTACTGGGCTCTTAGAAGACATTTAGGAGTTAATTACAGCTAAATAACAGCACAGAACACTGAGGCTATGTTTACACTGCAGGATTTTTCAGAAATAACATCTAGGCCATGTGTACGCTAGCCAAAAACTTTGAAATGGCCATGCAAATGGCCATTTTGAAGTTTACTAATGAAGCGCTGAAATGCATATTCAGTGCCTCATTAGCATGCGGGCAGCCGTGGCACTTCGAAATTGACGCGGCTCACTGCTGCGTGGCTCGTCCAGATGGGACTCCTTTTTGAAAGGCCCCCAGCTACTCCAAAGTCCCCTTATTCCCATCTGCTCATAGGAATAAGGGGACTTCGAAGTAGCCGGGGGCCTTTCGAAAAGGAGGCCCATCTGGATGAGCCACGCAGCGGCGAGCCGCGTCAATTTCGAAGTGCCACGGCTGCCCCCATGCTAATGAGGCGCTGAATATGTATTTCAGCGCTTCATTAGTAAACTTCGAAATGGCCATTTGCATGGCCATTTCAAAGCTTTTGGCTAGTGTAGACATGGCCCTAACGTCTAAATAAGTTCCTTCTGAAAAATGTGTTCACACTGCAAGATCATTTCGAAACTGAGTGTTCATACTGGAGAGCACAATTTCAAAATAAGAGCAACGATGGCGTGCCTCCTTGGAAGCTAATTGTCATTCCCTCTGTTTAGTACACACTGAGCCAGTTTTGAAATTGAAAGAGGGAAGAGGAGCTGGTGGAAGTTGTTTGCTTTGGTGGAGTTGTTATTTCAAGTTAAATGCCCTGTTATTTCAGAATAACAAGCTTTACAGTGTGGATGCAAGGATTTTTTCCCCCTGGGGAAAAAAGGGGTTTTCTTAAAAAATAAAGTAAAATAAAAAAATAAAACCAGTGTAGACAAGCCCTGAAAGTTAGGACTGGTGAAAGTAAACAAACTTTATGGGACCATGGGAAACTCAGCCACGCCCATAAGTGGTCATCTGGCTAACTAAAATCATGCCAGAGTAGACATGTTGCTGGAGGGGAAGAGTTCTGGGTTGGAGAGGTTCATTCTGCCACTGTAACACTGCAGCAGTTTGAATTGAAATATTATCATTTATGATGATGATTATGATAAGGCGGCAGTTTAAGGATTTTAGCTGACACAATCTTGGGGTGATTTTTTAAAATCAATTTAATTAAATTAAACATGTTAGGAAGCCATGAAATATGATAGACACCAGTTAAAATTTTGTCCAGTTCCACACATTGTAGTGGCAGTAACTTGTCACTAATTTAGGTAAGAGTTTTCTGTTTTCTACAGAGAAGAGAAAAGAATAATACAAATTATTGTGAAATTTTAAAAAATGGTGAGTCTAGCTTGTCAGAGTTTAAGCATTACAGAGTTATCAAATTCACATCTATGATGCTTTCCAGTGTTGGGTACCTGAAAGTTCATGTTCTTTGAGACATTTTATAAGCTGTTTTTCCTTTTTCCCCCCATACAGGAAATAAAGAAGGACATGAAGAAAGAGAGTATTGCCAACAAACCACCAGATAAGCCTATAGATGAAGTTTCCAATGGAAGCCCTTTATTGTTTTCTGAGACAATTATTAGAACGACCAAAAAAGGTACAGTGTTTCAGAACACAGACTTTGACTTAACCAATGGGCTTTGTTCACAAAATATTAAAAGAATGAAATGTAAGTCTTCATTGTTTTTTTTGTGTTAAAGGACAGCATTTAAACAGTTGTAAATGGCTACCAGTAATGTTGGGAAGGTGACAAAAATGTTTCCTTAGACCGGCATACAGATGTAATCAGTATGCCAATTCTGTATGTCAATAATGACATTTACAAAAGCGCAGCTCCTTTCTTTCTAGAAAGATCTTGTTTATATTTATTTTAATTAAGAAAAGCTTCATGGGTGGATTACTAAAGCTTGTCAAACTGACAGCTAGAAGAATGTGCAGTGCCGTCAGCAAACATCAATCCTTAATAGTAACAGAGAGAGAGCCATGCTAGTCTATATACTGTCAAACCAAAAAAAGCAGTCCAGTAGCAGTTTAAAGACTAACAAAATAATTTATTAGGTGATGAGCTTTTGTGGGACAGACCCACTTCTTCATATCATAACCATACCAGAACAGACTCAATATTAAAGGCACAGAGAACCAAAAATAGTAATCAAGGTTGACAAATCAGAAAAATTATTATCAAGGTGAGCAAATCAGAGAGCAGAAGGCGGGGCGGGGGGAGTGTCAAGAGTTAGATAAAGGAAAGTATGTAAAAGAGCCCCTATAATGAGCTAGAAAATTCCCATGTGTTAATGTGTTGAATTTGAATATAAAAGAGAGTTCAGCGGCCTCTCTTTCCAAACGGCTGTGAAAGTTCCTTTTCAGTACACGCAGACTTTCAGGTCATTAATAGAATGGCCCACTCTATTAAAGTGCTGGATGACAGGTCTGTGAATCATTGATGTATCTTTTTCACATTCTTTCCCAAACAGAATGTGTTCTGTGATAGTGATCTTTTTAGGGTCCTAAAAATGATGCCAGGAGTTTGGTGGAGTGGCAGAGATCTCCTTCCTCTCCCCAACTCCACCATCTCAGAAGTTTTGTTGGAATGAAAAGAAATAGGAAGTTCTTTTCTCTCTTCCAGTAGCTAGGGGGATGGAGCTTAAAGTTAATGAAATACTGCCTAAACCAAATCTGATATAAAAGCTATATCTGTCAGATTTGCCTCCCGCTGGCGTCTGGGGATGGCAGCAGAGCTTCTTAACAGGGTGATGTTTCCCCACTTTTGTATCTAACTCTGTATGGCAGAAGGTTGGTGAATTTTTCAAATGGTTCCTCCTTCCCACATTTGTACCCTCTGCTCCTGGACAGGCAGGGTCCTCATCTACTATGCAGCAATTTTTTCACCCAGCTCTTCTAACTCATGTTCTCACGCTGTTTCAGTATAAAATTGAGGGTGTAGAAGTGGAACTGGGGGACAACCTGTACGCAGCCAAGAGAATGGTAGTGACAGTAACAATCTCCTCCTTCCCTGGGAAGCAGATTACCAAGGGAATCTTGTTAGAGGGATGGGAACTAAGCAGACAGTTGCTGCAACATACACATGTGAAGAAGAGCCCACAGAGAGATGAATGGTAAGGGATGGAGGTGAAGTTGATTTGGGTTGGGGAGAGAAATGAAATAGTTTATTAGAGAGAGAAAGTGGAAGAGGAAATATCTTGTGTGGGACCAACTTCTGTTTGTGAAAGAGACAAGCTTTTGAGCTTACTTGGAGATCTTTAGGTTTTGGCAGTGTGGCCTGAGATATGTATTAAAGGCATTTTTTGCTAGTTTAATGATTTTTGTCTTTGAGGAGCTAAGTGTCAGGGATGGTTTTTAAGCTCTACCCTTTGCTGCCGCTGGCCTCAAACCTTCCATTGCAGTCTATGAATTTGGCATAAAGGTCTAGACTGAGAATGAGAATTTTACCCCAACAGTCTGACTGCTACAGTATCTTAAATTATTAAAACTGATCTTTCTGGTCTTATATGGTTGTGCCTACTCCTCTCTTACCTTGAAGAGTGGAAATGAGTGACTCAAAAGTCACATTTGTTCCTAGTCTTTCAAGAAATCAGTGCTCTAGTCCATGGGCTGCTAACATAAAGCCTCAGCTGCTTGAAGCAAGCAACTGCATATGATTCATAGGTTCAGTTCAGTTTGACTCCTTTATTTGAGCATCTCCAGTCAAGCCAGTGGAGCTGTGCTTTGGTGGGGTTGGTGGGGTCCCATGCCTATCTGAAGTTTGTAGTTTCGGGAGGGTAACTAGAAGAAAATCTGACAAGCACAACTTTGAAGTTCTTCTTCGAGTGCTCTGTGGGTCTTGTGGCGCCCCTGCACTGCCAATTGGAGAGGTTTTACCAGAGCAGTGCCCTGTTGCACTGCACACGCAGACTGAGCATCTTGCGCCCCAGTTGTTCTGGGAGTACATCCATGCGGTGTGAACATTCCCTCAGTTCCTTTTCTCCTGTCCCTGGCTCAGACAGAGATCAGAGCAGCTTTGTGTCCCAACAGGTAGCTTGCAATTTTTAATTTTAATTTTTAATTTTTTGTACCCCTTTACCTCACAAATTTGGTCACTAGACCATATTACATATTTTAAACCACACTCCCAAAAAAAAAAAAAGAGGAGGCATGGTGGCTTCCACAGTGACCATGTCAGACTAACCTCAATCTAAGAAATGTGACGTATGTTGAGTATCAGTGTCTACAACTGATGGGCGTTCTTCATGTCCCAAGTGCTTAAGAAAAGCATGTGATTAATAAATTCCCACATTGTCTCAGCATGCAGGCAAGGGCAAAGAAAGACCACAATATGTGGCTGAGGCCAATGCTCTGGGAAAAGTCCGTTCTTCCTCAAAGGGACAAACCAGACCAAATGTGAGTGTCTCAAAAGCCCTCTGACAGGGCAGCCCCATTACCCCTCAAGGACTCACAAGCTGCTACGGTTTCTCCAGCATGCTCAGTATCATCACTGCCCAGAGCCGTGGGTTCTCCGATGCCATCAGGCTCTCGCACCACAGAGAGACGCAGGTCCACCTCCAGCAGGTTGGTTGAGGCAGAGACCAGAATAGGCACAAAAGATGGCACTACTGAGCCATTGGCTTCGGAGAAGTTAACCATGCCTCCACCACCAGCTCCATCATGCTCCGCTTCTGTGCATGAACAGGGGACGCAACAACACAAGAAGGCTCAGCATACAACAAGACATGTACAAAACTCTATGCAGCCTCATGTAGCTGCAACAACTTCTTCACCATACGCATCAGTGCAGGGGCTTACTAATGCACCACACAATTCCCTGCATTCATCTACACCATTATCCCCTAGATCCAATTATGGCAGTGGACACAGAAACAGGTACTCATTGTCTGGTTTATATCCCTTTCCTTCACAGGCTTCATGGCACTCATACAGGGACCAGCACCCCCTGCAGCACCCTATGTGGTCAAATCAGCCATGGTTTTATCCCCCTCACCAATTGCCACCACAGTGGAGTCGTAGGGGTTCATGGCAGGGTTATAGACAACATGCCTCTCACACTTAACATTTTGGATACTCTATGCCTCAACGAGAACACGCTACCAAGCATTCACTGACTATCCCTCCAAACTCCTCATCTGTTTACTTGTCCTCAGTAATCTCCCAAGACGGTTCCACTGGACGAGGGGACTTACCTCACTCAGACTCTGAGTACTCTTCACATGAATCCAGATCCTCACATGATGAGATGCTATTCCAGATCTCTCCGTCTCCACTGGTTTACGATCTAAAACAATTTCAAGAACTCTTTTTAAATGGGTAGCTCAGGCACAGGACATCACATTACAAGAGATTCAGGACAAACAATATAAACTATTAACCATACTACAACCCACAACATCTTCAAAGATAGCTCTACCTCTCTGCGAAGCCATCCTTGAACCCTCAGAGGCTCTTTGGCACAACCCAGCTTCTGTTCCACCCACTAATCACAGGGCAGACAGGTAATATTTTGTCCTGGTGAAAGATATGGATTTTCTTTACGTGCATCCACAAACAAATTCACTAGTTGTGGATGCAGTGAACCTTAAGGCAAAAAACCTACAATTTAAATCTACTGTCACCAACAAAGAGAACAAGTGTCTGGACGCTTTTGGGTGTACAGTGTATTCGTCCGCTACTCTCCAATTCCGCATATCAAAGTACACAGCACTACAGGCTAATTATGACCATATAAATTACGCAAAGTTGCAGGATCACGTGCAGGATCTCCCTGATGATCAGAAGCCACTCCTTCACTCCATTACCAAGGAGGGCTTGACAGTAGCTAAAACTGCACTCCAGGCGGCTATGGGCATCACAGACACTGCGGCTAGAACCACCACCACAGTCATAGTGAGGTGCAGAGCTGCATGGTTACAATCATCAGGGATCCCAAGGGCGCTTCAAGTGAAGGTGGTAATCTCCCCTTCAATAGGAAACAGCTTTTTGCAGCTAGCGCAGATGAGATCCTACATTCCATAAAAGATTCTGGAACAACACTTCATATGTATGGGATGTGTACCCCACCTAAAAAAAATGCAAGTTTACATCATACCGCAGACATTACAACTATCACCATTATGGACAACACCAGGAGCCATGTGACAGCCGGTCTAAACAATGCTCAGACAGAAAGAGAGCCCAACAAAACCACTCCTCTGTGAACCATCCTAACTCTCATAAACAACACATTTGAAGCTTTGGTTGGGGGTCTTTGGTTGGGGTTGCCCCCTTACTGCCAATACAGCCAAAGGCAATTTTTCATCACTACCTGAGCCGTTTACCACCAATGGACCCAAATCACGACAGACAAATGGGTCCTGCAAATTATCAGATTGGGCTATACTATCCTCTTCACATCAATTCCCCCATCCATCCCCCTATCCTGTCCTTTTTTCATGGACCCATCACATGAGCACCTATTGCAAGAGGAGGTGCAGAAACTGCTTACCTTTGGAGCAATAGAACCTGTCCCCAAAGAACATCAGGGTAAGGGGTTCTACTCCAATTATTTCCTTATGTCCAAGAAAACGGGGGGATGGAGACTGATCTTAGATCTCGGAAATCTGAACAAGCTTATTTGAGTTCAGAGTTCAGAATGATAACTTTGGCAACCATCATATCAGCATTGAACAAGGGGGACTGGTTCTCAGCCCTTGACCTCCTGGATGTTTATTTCCATTTCTCTAGCCACCTGACCCACACACATCATATTGACGTGGAAATGCCTCTCTGGCTGAGACCATGTTCCCTGTATTGATGTGTGTCAGATTTGTTATGGGTCACAAACATTTGCAGTCAAGGGCCCTTCCTTTTGGCTTCTCCATGGCCCCTCAAGTATTTTCAAAAACACTCACTGTATTCACAGTGCTTCTCAGAAGACAAAACATAAAGTTCCCTTATCTAGACAACTGTCTTGTCAAGGGCCCTACCTACCAACAAACTGTTATCATGACAGCTACCACCAGAGAATGTTTTTTCCCACCTGGATCTTCTAATCAACATACAAAAGTCCATCATACAGCCCACACAAAACAGAATTCACTGGGGCAGTCCTAAACTCTATCACAGCAAGAACTAACCTGCCACTACCAAGGTTGCAGTCGATCTGTGATCTCATTCACTTGGTAAGGGCTCCCTTTTCAACTGTCAGGATGTGTCTCCAGCTAATAGGGCACATGGCAGTGAGGACATTTGTAGTTCAGTTTACAAGGTTACATATGCATTGTCTACAACATTGGCTCACACTCAATTACATACCTGTATAGCACAATCTCCAGAAGTGACTTGTGCTTCCCCCACAAGAACTACAATCCCTGGTACGTGGCCATCCCTGCTAATCTACTTGCTGGTATCTTCTTATATCCACGAGACCCTTCAGTGACTATAACAACAGATGCCTCAGTCCTCGGTTGGGGAGCCCACTGCACCACAGCATCAATACAGGGAACATGGTCTCAGCAAGAGACGCATTTCCACATCCATATCCTAGAGCTCAGGGTCATTCGCAGGGCCTGCACCCACTTCCTTCAACTGATAAGAGGCAGACCTATCTGTGTCCTCATGGACAATACACCTTCTATGTTTTACAGCAACCGACGGGGAGGTGCCCAATCACAATCTATGTGCAGAAGCTCTCAAATTCTGGAATTGTTGCATCAAGAATCAAGTAACCCCAACAGCAGTGTACAAACTGGGGCAACAGAATGTGAGAGCAGACAGACTGAGCAGATACTTCTCAGATCAACACAAGTGGGAGATTGACACCAATATTCTCTCTGTCTTCTGCAAATGGTGTTCTCCAGCCATAGACCTCTTTGCAATGCCTCATGGCTGCAAATGCCACATATTTTGCTCCTGAGATCACTAGGGGATGCCTTTTACCATTCACTGGGCAGGCTCTCTGCTCTATGTTTTCCCACCTATTCTGCTTACAGCCAGAGTGATCAACAAAATCCGTTTGGGGAGGGCCAAGGTGATCCAAATAGTTCCAGCCTGGCCAAGACAGCCTTGGTTCCCTTATGTACACTATCTATCAATATGTCGGCCAATCCCTCCCCCTATGGTTCCAAATCTCCTGACACAGCACTGGGGAGAACATACCACTTCAACATAAGGACCGTGAAGCTCACAGCATGGCTTCTTCGTGGTTCCAGAGCGAGGGACTTACTTGATCAGACAGTGTCAAACGAGTCCTTCTAAACATCCGTCATCCTTCTGCTAGAGGCTCAAAACAAATGGTCGTATTTTCAACAATGGTGCACAACATGCAATTTACACCCCAGTACGGTCCCTATACCTACCTTGCTTGACTACCTGATGTACCTCAGTGACACAGGCCTCTCTATCAGCTCTGTCAGAGTACACCTGGCAGTGATTTCAGCCTTCCATGATTCTGTGAACAATTGCTCCCTCTTCACGCATCCCAGGGTAGAATGCTTCCTCACAGGATTGCAGAAGACGTGTCCCACTGTACGTTCTCTCGTACCACTGAGAGACCTCCATCTGGTCCTAGATGCACGTATCAGATCAACTTTCAAGCCTTTAGCTACTGCATCCCTGCTGTATCTGTCAATGAAAGTTGTTTTCCTAGTAGTGATAACATCTGCTAGGAGGGTGGGAGAAGTGGCTGCCCTCATCGTGGAACCACATTTCACAATTTTTACTAAAGATAAGGTAGTACTCAGGTCCCATCCAAAGTTCCTTCGAAAAGTTGTAACAGACTTTCACAGTAATGAACCCGTTTACGTACCCGTGTATTACCCTAAACTGCATAACTCCTCCAAGGAGGCAATGCTACACACTCTCTGTAAGTTGGGCACTTGCTTTCTGCCTTGAGAAGACCAAAGAAACTAGGAAATCTAGTAGACTCTTTGTGGCATGGTCAGAGCCTCATGCAGGAACAGCTTTTTCAGCACAGCACCTATCCAAGTGGATTGCAGGTTCCATACACACTGCATACCAACTCAGAGGCAAACAGCCACCACAGAGTATTAGGGCCCACTTCACACAGGTGATAGCTGCAATGAAGGCCTTCCTGAATAATGTTCCTTTAGCAGATATCTGCAGGGCAGCCACGTGGTCCTCATCTCATATTTTTGCTCAGCATTATACATTGCAGAAAGGGTTGTTACCTACCACAGCTTTGGCAGAGGCAGTCCTTCCTCATCTCACATAGAGACTCTAATAGCTACCTCCTTACAGTGGCTACTGCTACAGAGTCACTAAGTGGAGAACCCACAGGGCACTCGAAGAAGGGGAAGTTACTCACTTGCAGTAACTATTGTTCTTCGAGATGTGTCCCTGTGGGTGCTCCACTACCCGCCTTCCTTCCCTCTGCTTGGAGTCTACAGGGACTTCAGGTAGAAAAGGAGCAGTTCATGCTGCACGCAGACTCCCCAGAGCAACTGGGGCACGAGACATTCTGTGCACGTGCACGGCATGACAGGGCACTGCTCTGTTAAAATCTCTGAGTGGCAGCGCAGGGGCACCGCAAGACCTAAGTAGAGCACCCACGGGGACACGTCTCAAAGAACAATCGTTACTGCAAGAAAGTAACTTCTCCTTTCTAGACAACCCTCCCCCCTGGTTGTGCGTAAGTGAGTTAATGAAGTCTGAAGTTAAATAATTCAATCACCATGACCAATGTCCACTTCTTCAGCCTCAGTATCGAGAGTCATTTCTTAAAAGTAGTAATGCAGTTGCCAAGAACCAGATTGAGACCACCAGTTCATTTCACAGATCAAATGATAGCTGTTCTGTGGTCAGTATCAGGCTAGAATGAATTCAGATCAGTGAATGAGGAGATAAAAGACTCAGTAGTAAACTCTTATCCATGAACAATTGTGTCAACTAATAGTAGTATGTTAGATATTAAATTTACAATTTTGGACAAAGTAGTTTTAACAGTATAGAGAAATCATAAGGACAAACTAAAAACTTTGTAATTATGTAGTATTTTTCAGCTGACTATCAGATTCTCAATTGAGTCAGTGTAACTTTAACAAACTTAATGCTGAAATTACCTTACTAAATAATAGTACACTGGTGAAAAAATTATTAAATATATGTAGAATTGGAAGGAATAGGTTTTTGTCAGTGAATGTTGATTTGTCAGTGCACGCAGGTAAGGTTGCCAACCATCCAGGATTGGCTTAGAATCTTCTGGGATTGGCATCAGTGGTGACTGCTGAAAGCAATCCAGCAGATTTTAATAGGTTATTTTAAGAAAATGACATTGTTATTGGGAGAAAAAACCTGCCCAGAGTAGCTTCAGTCACATTTGGCAGCCCACCACACAAGCTGACAAAATATAAGATGTCCAATGATGATAATTAAAATGAGATGAAGAAAAATATTGTCTGAGAATTTTAGAGTTTGAGTTAGTAGGCATCCTTCAGTCTGCATAGACTATGGATTGCGCCCTTTAAAGTTTCAATTGAGGACTTCATTTACAGTGTCTAATGTGACTATGAAGACCCACACGAGAGTGACAGTCGTTGCTGCATCTCTTGCAGATGTGGTGGGTGTCTGGCAAGTCCTTATTGTGCTTTTTGTGCACTCGCTTCTCCTCTGCTAGCTGTCTGATCTTCAACTCGCCCTTCTGAAGGCCCTTGTGTAACCCCTGCCTCCATCTGCTGCAGTCGTCTGCTAGTTCTTCCCAGTTGTCCAGCTCAATGTCTACCTCTCTGAGGTCTCTCTTGCAGACATCTTTGTAGCGCAACTGGAGGCGTCCGGGAGGTCTTTTGCCAGAGGCTAGCTCACCATACAGGATGTCTTTTGGAATCCTTCCATCATTCATCCTGTGGACATGGCCAAGCCAGCGGAGTCGATGCTGCCTGAGGAGGGTGTGCATGGTTGGGATTCCAGCTTGCTTGAGGACGGCGGTGTTGGTCACTCTGAGTTAAGCATATTAAAATGGAATTTGATATATTTGGCCATTAAGGTCATTTAAAATTCATTTCCTGTGTTCATAGTCAAAATATAGCACTTCTCAGCAAAGGTGCAAATTAAAAGATTGTCCTAAAATTTGTCAGAACAAATGCAAATCTCCTTGGTTGTTTTAAAAGACAGTACCCTTTTCACAAAGAGCAAATAACTGTTTGACCCGCGAATGGTAGCAGCCTTGACATAAAATGTTGAGTCTGTTATTTTACACGTTTCTGCAATGTGCAGAAATATAGTAGTCTCAGTATTGGGCACATCAGACTATCTATTGAGCTCTCATCCATAAAATAAGAATATAATATTCTTAATATCAGTTCTTCAAAATGTTTCCTTTTAGTAAAAGGCCTTCATTTAACTTTGAGTTTTATTGTAAGATTGGAGTTAAAATAAAACACGGGAGAACTAGAAAATATTTCCTTACCCTTGATATTTGGGTCTAGCTAAGCAAAACCACAGGGAACATAGTTCAGTTTTCTGGCTTGGTAACATTAAATCATAGTGTTTCTAGAGTTTAAGCTTTATATTTGGGAAGAAAATATATACATTTTGCCCTTTGTTTTATTTTTACACACAGACATACAGTCACTGTCCCTTAACAGTCTCAATATTTACATTTTGTAGACTTGATTCTGCAGCTTGATCTATACAAGTGAGCCTCTTAGCCTAGGCATCTAGTGGGAGGATTAGGGCCTATGAATAGCAAAGAAAGTTCTCAAAAATTGAGAAGAAAGGGTTAATTGCCAAGAAATCAGTTGAGTTTATGATGTGTAAATTTCCATTACATATACTTTCACCCTGGGTGAAGATTATACGTTAAATTTGTATTATGGAGTATTTATCCAAGCTTGGATCTGTTCTTATATTTTGAAGGTTGACCTGGAAAAGATTGAAGATTGAATTTTATCATCCTCAAGAAAGCGTTTAAAAAATGGAAACAGTTGACGGATTTTTTTTTCTGTTTAACACCTGACTGTATCCTCTCTCCAGTAATAATACAGACCACTTTGTATTTGTTTGGCCAATGATCTTGAAATGCTTCACAAGAATTTATCTTCCCAACATGCTAGTTAACTGAAGTGACAATGTCAGCTCATGTGACTCAAAATTTAATTCTTCTAAATCTAAGCTTTTGTAATGCTAAGCACAATAGAAGCCTAGGTTACAAAATCAGCTGCACAACTCTGAAGTGCCAGTAACAGACAACACAATATTTTAAAGAATCAGTTGGTTATTGGTGACATCACCAATAAGAGAAGTTGGAATACTGCCAGTAACAGAGTCCCGTTTTTATTCTTGGAAATAAAGACTGGGTACTGTTGCTCATTTAGACAGCCTGCGTGGCTGCAGACATGGTGCTACTGTGATATAGCACCTGAAACACAATGTAAGATGCACTAAAAGGAAAGTTAATCAACAGCTGTTTTCTCTAAGTTTAGCTACCTTGTGATAGTCATGCAGCTTACTTCCTCAATTTTTATTTTCACGTTGCCAGGTGTGTCCCTCATACCTAACTATAGCACTCTATACCTCAAAGCGACACCCCAGAACCTTCCCATTCACAACTGTAACTAGAATTCTAACATGTTCTGTACAAAGTATGCCTTGTGATGTATCATTCTGAAAGTCTTCATCCGTTGAACATTAATATCCAGTTAGATTGTATGCGCCATCCTCATATGTAGAGGTATGAAATATTGCCATGTGTTACTGAAATATATTGTGAGGTTAGAACACCCACAACTAGCCTTTCAGGTACTAGGATGGAGTAGCCAAATGTGGTGATGGGCCATTAAAGAGAATCCGCTGTTCCAGGTACTGTGTACAGTACAGACTTATCAGGCTGTCTGTACTTGCAATTGATTGACAAAACTTCTGTCCTTTAAACTCCCACTCCCCAAAAATACATCTCTACCACCACCATCCATGCCCAGGGCAGAAGTTTTTGACTTTTAGTGACAGGGCTCTCTTTGGCCTCCAAGGCCTCACTGACATCTCAGGCCGGAAGCCAGGTGCAGGGTAGGAGCTGCATGGTCATCTGTGGGGAGCTATGGGCCCTCCACCTGCCCTGTGTGGAAGGCCAGAGGAGTGGGATGTGAGCCGTGGGCTCCCTCTGGGGTCTTCCTGTAGCAGGCAGGTGGCTCTCTGTCTTGGCTCTGACTTCTAGCTTGGTTGGGAGGCAGGGCCTGTGGCCCTCCACTTTTAGGAAGAATCAGTCAGCCTTTTAAGTAACCAACTTTGATCTCTGTGATTACTACTTATAACCACTTCAAAAGCTATCTGTACTGGATAAACCTGTTTCATATTTTACCTAAAATTTAGATTGAAGTGCTTGGAAAATCTCAGCTCAGTTCACAAAGGCTAATGTGTGTCTACATGGAGGGAGGGGTGAACTGGGTGATGAACTTAAAGTGATAAGGCTTCTGCCAAAGCAAGCTGGTGTAGTTTTGAGGTGCAAGGCTGTGGGGAATTGGCTGGAACTTCTGTGTTGATGGCTCATGCGTCTCTGGGAGAAATGTTCATGTGACTCATTTGGATGTGTCCCTGCCTGGGAGCGTTTGTGTATGTTTAGTATTTGCCAGAAGTTTGTAGTTTGCCAACAGCATCACTGTGTGAGAAGGAGAGCTGGTCAGTGAGTGGGACAGTGGGCTCAGTGGTCACATAGCACAGGTAGTACCCTGGGAACCAAATCACATTTACATTAGGCATCACTTTGACTCTAGGCTAACAGACAAATTATGACTTCTTCACCTGCATGTGGTTGGAATTTGAGTTTGGACACCTATTGTATTTCTATGATGCTCTTACTGTGTGACAGGAAATGCCTTCTAACTGAAAATTGTCATGAGAGGGAAAGTTACCATGCTTTCAGTAAGGATACAAAGGTCTGAGTTTTAACACTGTTGCTGCTTGTGATAGAGTTCCTTATATCAGTACATACAGAAACACTAATGGGGTAATCTGCTTCTGCTGCCAAGCAAGAGGAGGATTCCCACTTACCCTGCTCCTGAAACACTGCATTTGCCTGAGTGGGTCCTTTAAAAACTTTTATCTCCCAATTTCTTACAAGAGCCATTCTCCCAGCTTTCCTATCAGGGAGACTGAAGTGTTCAGGCTAAGAAACTAAAGCCATTTTAGACCCTTTCTCCTGAAAGGTATCGGAAAGTCTGTCTTTATTAGGCTATAAAATAAGCAGCCAGCAGACCCCTCTCCCTTTGCATAATGGGCTGAGAGCAGGAATAAATGCAATTTAGTTCTTTTGGTTGCGGGTGCAACAAACGTAGTCCAAATAAATACTTCTCCATTTAAAAACGAGATTTCCAACTTTGACAGGAACTTCGGCTCCTTTTGTACTTACTAGATGAAGTAGTGCCTTCCCAGGAGGATGGTGTCTCAGCCCTTGTAGCTGCCATTGTCTCTCTCCTACCTGCTCTGGGCTAGTGGAAGCTGAGGACCACCAGCAAACTCTGATCTCTAATCATTAACTTTTGCTTCCCAATCCTGGAGCCTTGTGACTTTCGTCCTTGGTGCTGCACCCAGCCATACCAAGATTCTCAGCAACGGTAAACCCACTAAGGAATGGCCCCTGGTTAAAACACATCTTTTATGTAGACCATGTGTCAAATGAAAAATGACTGGGATTTGCCAGTGGTGCCAGTGAGGCTGACCATGTGAAGACCTAAAGGGAACTCCAGGGCTACAGTTGTTGTTGCCATGGGTCATCTCCCAGCAGGCAGAACTACATTTTTCACTAGGTTTCTCAATGTGGTATCTAATTGCATTGATGGAAACTAAGTCTTAACTATCAGCATTAGATTAGCTGAGATGGAGGGAGCAGTACGCTTTTGTATCTGTGGTTGTACTTAGTACTTTGGGAATGTCTGTTTTGTTTTATTTTAAATTATACAAATAAAAAGAGGGAGTTGTGACCCTGTGAGGATTCAACTTTTCTCCTTGCTCGAAGGCATAGAGGATATGTGCTGAATAGGCCTAAAACTTAAGCCTTGCCTGGGGTTTGACTAGGTTAAGTAACGGCTAAGAAGATAACAGTACGGCAAAAGCTTTCTTCCCAAGGGAAGCTAAGCTTTCTAGCTCAACCCTAGTCACCCCACTTTCTCTCCAAAAATGAGCAGGTACATATGGCTAGAGGGTCCCTCAGAATACTCCATATGGGGATGGAGAGGCAGCAGGCAGTTGGTGCTGGCACTCCTTGCTGGGCTAGGTTGACTTCCATCTTCCCACTTGTTTCATGCTGTGGCTACTAGCATTTTCACCCCCTGCCTCTCTCTGGGTGAGGATAAAAACCATTCAGATTATGATTAATCAGTTGTATTCAATAGCAGAGCAGGGGGTAGTTGAGGAGGGTTGTTTGATAAGGTCATATCATTAGCCCTTGAGTTAGTGAGTGATTTTCGGGGTGGGGGATGGGTAGAAAGCAGTACCCATGAATGGTCTGCCTGGGTTTACTTTTCATTGTGTTGGTGTTTAGACACCTACTTGCTTTGTGTATATGAGAGGTCTCAAAGTAGCTCTTAAGCCAGCATTCGTGCTTCTGTCAATTAAAACTTACTTTTGTTACATTCCTAATGCATTACAATTTACTTCAAAACCCCTACGTTTTCACTTGTTTTTAAGAATGTATATCATATTTTTGAAGTTGGTGCTATATTGTAGCATTTTACAGCTATTGACATGTAATGAGATATATTGGCTATATGTGAGATGCATTGTTCTTATATTTATTGTATGGTTTGACTTGAGTTAGTCCATCCTGTAATATCACGTAGGATTTTAGATTTGTCCTAATAGACCATAAGGAAATTGAGATCAGTGTCTGTAAACTTTACTCTTGAAAGGAATGACATTTAAATCTTGTCTACAGTTACAGTTTTTCCCCTAGGAAAAACAAAACAAAACAAAACAAAACAGAACTTTTTTCCAACAACAAAAATTGTGGGATGGTTACACTGTTATACCTATATGAAAAAGGAAACAGATTACATGACTTTACTAAAGTCTACTGAAAGTCGATGTTAAAATCAGCAATAGCACCAAAATGTCTAGGATCCTCTTTCCTTCCTTAATGTGTGTTATCTTTATTCTGTAAAATGCATTAGAAATGTTGTAGAGTTTGCGTAGACCAAGGATGTTCACTTAAAGCTAGTTACCTTTTGAGAAAGCAAGTTCACATTCATGTGGCACTAGCAGTGAAAAGTTAAGAGGAACTTGACAGCTATTTTGAGGAGTGGGAGAAGTGTCTCTCTCTCTCAGTAGAAGTGGAGAAAATAAAAGGACAGCATAAACTTTGTATAGTCGGTTTAAAAAAAAATAATTGCCCCAGCATTTCCCTGAAAGATTGAGTAGTTCTAGACTTACATTTTCATCATGGAAAAAACCCACAGAATCAAAAATAGAAAAAAGCCTGACTATGTAGGAGAAATAGTGAAACTGACTAGACAAAATGCTGTCAAATGCACAAAGAGAGCTAAATAAAGCACACACCAAAAAAAACCCCACAAAAACCAGAGAATTGTTACTGCCTTTTTGTCTAATTTGTTCGTGATCTTAAGTCATAGGTAAAGAGTATTCAGATAAATTTATTTTTTAAAGCTTACTGTGTTCCTTTAGGGAAAAAATAAACAAGAAGATTCTTAAATTTAAAAAGACAGAGCAAGAGATGGATTTAATGTATTACAGTAAATCTTCATATTAAGTACAGGTAACCAGATTGATCTGATGAACTGTTTGTAATCAAAAGAAGATGGGGAGCAGAAACAAAAGCAGAGGTGGGGGACCTGCACCAATAAGCCAGTGGATCATCTTTGATGCCCTTAATAGCTGGTACCTGGAAGCAAAGAAAGAAAACAAGTTGTATCAACCTCCCCTGATTTACCTGAGAAGCTGGTCTAGTACTAACAGCAGGTTTCACAAACCTGCATGTATTTTTTAGCTGCAGGGTTAGAAGGCCAGACTGGTGAAAGCCATCATCAGTTCATGCAGGTGGCAGCTGCAGCTGCCAAGCAGAGCAATGAAAGCAGACTGGAAAGCAACCATCTGTCACATAAGCAGTTCAACAGTTGTACTAAGGAAAGGGGGATCAAGACAAAGAAAAGAGGAGCCAATAGTCCTGAAGAGGCTGTCACAGTCCCAAGTGTGGAGGTGAGAGGGAAGGCTGAGAGCACCGTGAAGAGCTCCAGATAGGGTCATGGGGAACCTAGCAGAAGCAGCCCAGAAGCCTGTACTGGAAGAAGTAATACTCTGGCTGCTGTGGAAGGACCGAAAGAAGGGCTAGTAAGAACATGTTAGTTAAGGGACTTTGAAGCAAGGAGACAACCATGCTCTGGACAAGAGGGGGCTATGCAACCGGAATTCTGGAGCCAGGTTGATCCAGTAGGAGGCCTATCCCCTTTTCTTCATAGAGGGCAGTCCTGGCTAGATATTTGGTACAGTATGTCCACGGTGCAGTCAGTGTTATTGCAGCTGAGCTAGCTTTGATCTAGTTACCTGGGTACCAGTGAGGTGAATCTGTGGCAGTGTGGACTTTACAAGCTCATATGGGACCTTGGATGCATACTCAGTTATACTCTGTGCAGCGGCCACCTTTGGTCCTGAAGCTAGCTAGATTAAATCTAGTTCCACTGAAGCTCCACCATGGGATTGTCTATACCAGCCTTGTTCTTTGCACCATGGACATGTCTACACTAGCCCCCTTCTTCAAAGGGGCCATGGTAATCAGCCCAAGCGGAATAGCAATGAGATGCTGTGATGCATATGGTACCTCATTAGGCTAATTTTCTCTGTGCAAACTTCAAAGTCGATACCTTTGAAGCATCGGCAAGCCACATAGCCGCAGGCACTTAGAAGTACCTGCGCAGCTTCAGAGTGCCCTTACTCCCAAAACTTACCAACTTCGAAGTTAGCTTAATGAGGTGCTGTATATGCATTTGAGCACCTTGTCGCTATTCCCCGCCCGTGCTGATAACCATTCTCCCTTCAAAAAAGGGGGCTAATGGAGACAAGCCCATGTGATTGCAGGGTGGACGTACACACTAAAGGAGCAGCCATGAACTGCAGCACACAGTCTACTGTAGGTGAGTCGGGGCCTGGGAACAGGGGCAAAGGGAGTTAGGCTGTGCAAGTGTCACACAAGTGCTGGTGGTGACGTGGCAAAGCAGAGATTGGGAGGAAGGTGGGTGACTTGTTTGTCACCTACAGTAGAAAGACAAGGTGGAGATGGTCTTTTATTGGATCATATTCAGCTCACCAGGAGACGACCCCTTGTCACCTGTCACTTGATATGCTGAAGTACCACTGAGCCTGATACCTGCTCTTTGGGGCACCCTACTATCTTGTCCTGCTCAGGCAGGCCCTCTAGCCTCCTCTAGTGCTGGCACAGAGATTGGGTCATAGCACATAGCTGAGTAATACAGGTGCTGAGATCACCTCAGGTCTGGAAAGACACAGCAGTGGTTCCCAAACTTTTTGGCATCACACCCCCCGCTTTTAATTTTTGAGAGACCCTCACACCCCTCATCTCTTTTTTTACCATCATCCAACCTCCCTTTTAACAAAAGCTTCAATTTGTAATTTAAAATAAACACAAAAACTTGATATAAAAATGTTATTTAAAATTAAAAGTAAGCACAGATAATTTTACTTGGCCCCTTGAGGGTGCCTGGTGCAGCTCCAGCTGGCCAGCTGCCTGTGCCCTGTGCCAGCTGCCTGGCTGTCCAAGCCCTGTGCTGCCAGAGCGGCCCACCCAAGTTGACTGAGCCCGATGTTGCTTAGGCCAGCCACCAGTGACAGCCACCCAGCTGCCTAGGGACAGCTGCCCAAGCCCCACGCTGCTGGGGCGAGCTGCGAGCTAGCTGCCCCAGCACCGGGAGCCACAGACCAGACACCTGAGCCCATAAGCCATGGGCCAGCCACCTGCTCCCTAGCCAGCTGCCCAAGCCACCTGCCTGAGCCCTGCGATGCCTGGGTCAGCCGCCTGCCCACCAGCCAGATCCACCCAAATCCTGTGCTTCCTGAGCCTTGCAAGCTGCCCATCTGAGCCCCATGGGCTACTCACCCAAGCCCCTCCCCACCCCAAAGCCAGGCACCCCCTCCCCTGAGCCAGGCACCCCCCAATCTAACCCCATCCTACTCCTCCTCACCCTGACCCCCCAACCTACACTTACTCACCTTTGCAGAAGGCAGCTAGCTCCACATGGGCCTTTGCCGGCTGCCTGCTTTTTATAACGGCTGCACTGGGTTGCTCATGTAAAATGGCAGGGCCTGAGAGAAGCAAGGCTGGCTTTTTCTTGGGGTGGGGGAATGATGATGGGGCGGGATGAGTCACCACATTTCTGCCCCCCAGGAATTTCTTCATGCCCCCAGTTTGTGAAGCCATGACATAGATAAAGGGACTTACCATAGCATCCAATTGCACTGCCCCATTGGGACCAGAGCCACAGGTAAATCTGTCTTACACAGTATAAAGTTTTATACAGAGCAGGGTCATGTTGTCTTCCCTCTTTCTTACAGAAAGAGAGATGTGCACAGTTGCTTCTCCCCTACCCTGAATTAGGAATATTTGCTTCACCTTGCACAGTTTAAACTTTTTGTCACCTTCAGTAGAAAAGTAGAACGACCCAGATGGGTCCCAGTATCAGCTGACCTAAACACATGGTCTTGCGGAGGGACTCAGTCCTCCTTTGGACAGATCCATAGGAAGAACCAAACCAATTTAGAGATCATTATGGCTCATTGCTAAAAGCAAAGTTTCTGCTGAATGGCCTTCACTTCACATGTCTATATTAGTAGAACAGGTTTATGCTTCATATCATTAAATTAATATACAGGCATGTTACATGCACACAAATGAGAAAATCCTATTCAGTAGATTACAACTTTTTAAATGATACCTTACAAAAATATTATGCATAAAATATCTTGCAGTTACACATATTCATATTTCCATAAAGACTAGGGATAGCCCTGTGACAAGAGGCATTGTGGAAGCTTAATAAAATGAGGCTAATCAATAGATCAGGATAATACCAGGGTACAAAATAGATAGGAATGACAAAGTAGCTTGTGCTTGTGAGCGAGTGGCACTATATTTGAAAAAAATCAGAGTCAAATGAAGCGAAAGTCTTAAATGAATCAAAGTGAACCATAAAATCTCTATAGATAGAAATCCCATGCTTGAATAATGAGCATAACGGCAGAAATTTACTGCCAGTCACCTCTCTAGGATGATGGTGATTTTGCAATGCTCATTGAGATTAGAGACTACAAGTACAAAAGGTAAAATTAAGGATGGGGGAGTTCAACTCTCCACATATTAAAAATATAAGAACCGCCATAGTGTGTCAGCCAAGATCCATCTAGCGCATTATCTTGTCTTCCAAGAAGGGGCCAATGCCACACTGGGAACATGTCATCTCAGGAAGGGATGGAGAGAGAACATTTCTAGATGCCAGAAATTACTGCTTCTCAAAGTAACTTTTCCTGGAACCCACAAAAGGAAGCATAGGATCTTGTCCAAAAAGTAAGTATAACTCAACCCCTGCGTAATAGCAACCGTAACGTAATTAAATTTTAACATCTTTGTAGAGGGAGAGACACACAAGAAATCCACCTCAGGGGAACTAAACAAAAATGGGGAAGATACCTAAATGGAAAATGAAAGGAATAGGCACAAGGTCAAATGCCTGCTAATTACATAAAAGCTATATGAAATACGGCTCAGAGTAGATTTATATTCCAAATAAAAAGGCTGTGAGAGGACAAAAATGTCATCATGGTTAAACAGTAGAGTGAAAAAAATAATTAAAGTCAACAAGGCATCTTATAAAAATTGGAAGTCACATCCTAGTGAAGAAAACAGAAAGGAATATGAACTCTTGCAAGTGAAGTGTAAAAATTTAATAAGGCAAGTTAGGAAAGAATCCGAAGAACAAGTAGATAAAGACACACAAATTAACAGCAAACATTTATTAAGTACATCAGAAGTAGAAAGCCTGCCAAATGTTCTGTGTGGCCAATGAATGATCAGGATGCTAAAGGAGCACTGAAGGAACACAAGATTATTGCAGAGAGTTAAATGAATTCTTTGTATAAGTCTTCAGTGCAGAAGACCTGGACCTGAGCAATTCTTTTTAGGTGAGAAAACGAGGGATTGCTTCATATTGAGGTGTCAGCTGAGAAGGTTTTGGAACAAATAAAAAATAATAAATCACCAGACCCAGATCAGCCTCTATACCAGGTGACTGTAAGGTAGCTTTTAAAATAGAAAATACAATGTAACTATATAAATTCATGTTATGCCCTCAGCTTGAATGTTACATGCAGTTCTTATCTCCCCGTCACAAAAAAAGCTGCCTCAGAATTGGAAAAGATACAAAGGGAACAAAAATGAGTAGGGGTATGGAACAGCTTTCATAAAAGGACAGATTAAAATGACTGTGATATAATCAACTTAGGCAAGAGATACCTAAGAGGGGATTTGAGAGATCTATAAAATCTTGAATATGGAAAAAGTGAATAAGTAAACATTATTTAACAATTCATGTAGCACAAAACTAGAGAGAGTCTCCTAAAATCAATAGGCTGAAGAGTTAAAACAAACCTATGAAACACATAGTCCACCTGTAGAAAGTATTGTCAGTGATGTTGTAAAGACCAAAAGTATAACTGGATTAAAAGAAGAACTAGATAACTTCATAGAGGATTGCTCAAATTAAGATGGTCAGGAGGCAGCCCCTCGCTGCTAGTGTCCCTAAACTCGCAAATGCCTGAAAGTTGGACTGGATGACAAAGGATGGCTAACTCAAAATTGCCGTTTTGTTCGTTCTGTCTGAAGCACATGGCATTGATTGCTGTTAGAAGGAGGATACTGGGCTAGATGGCCCAAAGGTCTGATCCAGTATGTTTTTAAGGGCCTGATCCAAAGCCTACTGAGGTAAATGAGTGGAAAGACTCCTGCTAAATTCAGTGTGCTCTGAATCCAACCCTTGAATACTTAGTTCTGCATAGGTATAAAAGCTTTTTGTGCCATTCTCTGCATTATCCCCATATCCCATCCTGCTGTAGTTCACTTGACAACACACAATACTTTTAGTTTAGCTCAGAATGTAGATGGGAAGCACCACTTTAGAGGTGGTCATAAGATTGGTTGGAGTGGGGCTACAGTTTGATGGTCTTTGTAAATCAAACCCATTAAACTGCTGATATTCATTGTAAAAAACATCTGGGTAATTCATGAAAAAATCTTAATTAAAGAGAGCTGAGGCTAAAAGTATGCTTCACTAACGTCCATGTAATACCAACAATGTAACCTAGTTTTCCACACCCCAAATTTTGTCTTATAAACCACCTAATATTTAAAAAGTCTGGAAATAAAAAACAGAGTCTAGCTATTTGCCCAGCTACCATTTGTTTTTTTTCTTAACTCCACCCAATTTACACTGCCCCTCTAACTTTACTTTTGCCACTAAAAATCTGTCACCACTGTGTGGAAAAACAAGATGGAGATAATACCACTGGGAAATTAGTGGCATATTTCATTAAGTAGGAAATATGATTTTAATTTTCTTAGTCATTTACTAAGTTGACCCTAACTAGTTTGCACAGAAATGATCTGTGACAACTGTAGAAAATAGATTTCTGGATTTTGTAGAATTTGAATTTTAAAAGACAAAGTTACTGGATGATTTGAAGGCATGAAAACCCATAGAGGCTGGTGTGCTTTACTTTTATGGCCCTGAGCTACCCTGAAAGAGGTGCAGTAACTTAAAAATAGTGATAGAACCAATGAGGGAACGAGAAGTGAGGCAAATATTTAAAATCAATATTTGCCTGATTGTGTGGAGCACTGTTTTTCTGGGCTCTGCTGTTTTGCCATTATTCATGCCCCAGAGTTTCAGAAGGTTGATACTGTTGGGAATACTTCAGGGTTTAGAGTAATTTATTTCCATAGCTGTCCTCTTAATAGTGTTTTTAGTAATGGTCTCTTTTGAGGTGTTCAGTAGTCATCGTCGTCTGTTTCAGTATTTCGTAGTAGCAGCAGTTCAGTTGTTCGCCTAATGAATTGCAGGGGTAAATGCAAGGGGCCCAATGCTGATCTTAACCGGGGGAGGGGAAGGTGCAGTTATTGTTATCTTGGCTTTTTGGAGTTTCTAAATCAGATTCTTACAGTAGATAAGACCCCTTTTGATGCTGGATTTAAACCAGTATGTGAAGGGTGAAAAAGACAAATTTTGCCTCAGAGTCAGATATGTGGCATAATCTTTTATGAATTGGAGGAAATCTACTGTAAACCTTCTCATTTCATTTTCCAAATTAAACCAATTTAAAAAATTATCAGATAATTATACGGATAATACTGCCTCTGATTAGAAACAGAGAGGTTGCCGTGTTAGTCTGTATTCTATCAAAACAAAAAATCAGTCATGTAGCACTTTAAAGACTAACAAAATAATTTATTAGGTGATGAGCTTTCGTGGGACAGACCCACGTCTTCACATCCCAGCCTTACCAGAACAGGCTCAATATATAAAGCACAGAGGTCCAAAAATTGTTATCAAGGTTGGCAAATTAGAAGAGTAAAGGGATGGCGGTGTGGGTGTGAGGAGGTGGGGAAGTTAAGAGTTAGATAAAACATCAAAGTATGTAAAAGAGTCCTTATAATAGGTCAGGTAATTGTTGTTCCTGTTCAAACCATATGTTAATGTGTCAGACTGGAATATGAATGTTAATTCTGAGCATTCCCTCTGTAAATGATTGTTAAAGTCCCTTTTCCGTAACAACTGTCTGGAGAAGGAATGCCCAGAACTAACATTCAGATTCAAATTTGACACACTAACATGTGGTTTGAATTGGCATAGCAATTACCTGACCCATTATAAGGACTCTTTTACATACGTAGATGTTTTATCTAACTCTTAACTTCTTCCCCTCACCCCCACCCCCACCCTGCTCCATCCGTCTGCTCTTCGGATTTTCCAACCTTGATATCCAGCAAGGGGAGAGCCAGTATGGTCTATTTGCTGTCCCATGCTCGGTGCAAATTAAAAAAATGACAACCCTGCCCTATATTTTGATCCGAACTGGCTATAAAGATATATCTCCACAAAAAGGAAGATCCCACTTACGCCTGGCCCATGCCAATCAACTTGGATTCATGCAGATCTGAGAAGGTCCCAGAGTTTTGGCCCCAACCTGTCCTCAGAAATCTACACAGCAATGAACCAGCCCCATGAGCCCACGTCAGCTGGATTGGGCCTACTGCAGGTTTTTCTTTGCTGTGGAGATAGACCCAATGTGGCCGTAGTTGCTTATTCCTGCGTGTGCCTTTATAACTGCATTCTTTGACTTCTGTTGGCCTCTTATGAAATTGTAGTTTCACAGGAATTTGCAGATATAAACTTTATTTGCTTGTACAACTCTGATTCTTTAACTTAAACTCTCTAAGCATTTATAATTCCTCTTCCACCAACCCTTTTTTGTCCATTTTTGTCAAAATACAAGCAAGAACAGAAACAGGGAAGCTAAACATCACACACAGCTGTACATCTGGGGAATTTTCGTTTGATATTGAAGACACTTTTTTCCCCACCCCCAAGCTGGTTCAGTTACTGTAAATGGAAATCTTATCCGTTAACAAATGAGAGGGGTCTCAAGGTGCTGAGGAATGGGTGTGCTCAGTTCTCCAGGAAACGCCAGCCCTCACATTGTTAAACAGAGCTGTTTGCTGGCTGATCACACATGGTATTTCAGACCTGCATGCGGGAATTTCTGTGCTGTGTGTGTTTTTTTTTGTAAATGTGGACCACCACCCCCACACGCAGCGGGCTCTGCCTTTCTCCCCACATCCCAGGCTTTCCAGCTGGATCCATCCCCCATCTACTTCCTCTCCAGCTACCCCCAGTTTGGGCCCCCTACCCCCTGCTCAACATGAAGTTCCTCCCACCCCCACATGGTCCAAGAACTCCACTCAAACAGAATTCACCCTCCCTGCAAGGCCCCAACACCCCCCGACTTATGCCTTGCTTGGCCCAAACGTGCCCCCCTCTTGCTTGGCCTGGGTTGGGGTGGATTGCCTAGGGTAGGGGCAAAGCAGCAGGTAGTAACAAAAGCTTCAGGGGATTGGTTCCCCACTCACCGCCCCCCACCACCACCACCACCACCACATGGTACTCACCTCTCCCTCCCAGCCTGCTGAGGCCCCCTTCTCTCTGGGTGGCTGGGAGGGCTTTAGCAGCTCAGGGGAAAGTGGGACTCAGCAGGGCCAGAGGACGTGCAGCATGGTGTGGTAAGGGCAGGGGGATGAGGGAGGCCATGGAGCAGCTGCTGCTTTCTGCTGCCCACCCCCCCTGCCCCAGGTGATCCCTGGCCAGGCTGGTTGGGAAAGGGACCAGGGGTCAGGGTGGGGGCAGAGCAAGGGAAGGGGCAGGGTGGAGCAGGGCAGCCTACTGGATGAGGTGCAAACACACCCCTCACATCCCACTTGCACATGGGCCTGCATTTACTGCAAGATCTGCAGGGAGCTCATTTGGCCTCTCTATATGGAAGATGGTTGTGCTATCATAAGATCTGTGCATGGGCAGGAACTAACGGTGTGGGAGGTGCTGCAGCACCCCCAGTTTTCATGAGTGTGCTTGACTGCCACCCTGCACTGGTGTCCTGGCCCTGCTGGCCCCTCATTGGGGGGCTCCATTCCTGGCCCAGTACCTTGGCTCCTGGTTGCAAGACCTCCACCTAGAGATGACTTCTTGGCCCTGTGTCCAGGGGCATGGCTTCTGAGTGCTGCTGGTCCTGAACCCAGGGCCCTATTCACAACCCTGGACCTGGACTCTGTACCTAGCTGCTGCTGGCCCCATATGCACGGTCCCAGCCGTGGCCTTCTTACCCTCATTTGCATCTCCTCCACCTCCCAGAGCCACGGTCATACTGCTGACCACAGCTTTTACAAGGTGGGGAGCACAGACAGGAGTAGGGAGCTGGGGGTAAAAGTTTGAGGTGAGGACCACTGGCTTTCAGCTGCTACTGCCCCCCTCTCCCTGCCTGTAAAAAACTTCCCAGTGTCTGTGAAAGAAGAAGGGTGACAAATGTTTGAGTGGAAGCAGTTTCCCCAGGCTTATTGCTGGTAGGTCCTAGATTCAGCTCATTCTGTAAAGTTGCATCGGAACAAGCAGTCTGGCATTTTAGAAATCTAACACTAATTGAGATTGACCAGTAACAGACAATCAGAAAAAAATGTTATTTCTTATGAGTTGTCATACAAGTTTTGCTTGTTTATTTGTATTCTCTTAACTCCTTGAAACCCCAGTCAGATACTGTTCCTCTGTTCCTGGGGTCTTTACAAAAATAGGAAACGACTGTTTCAGTCTTGAAGACTTTACAGTCTAATTTAGGGCAAGGCACAAGAAGTCAGCTAATAAACAATGAAACGAGGGATAATAACAACATAAGCAGGCACTAAGGCAGTATAACTATCTCAAATTCACTTTTTTAATTTAAAACAACCACTGCTCCTTAGTTTCTTAAATATATTTTTATGTGCTTTTGTTAGAAGTTGTGCTCCAGGGAAAGGAAAGAAGAAAAAGGAGGAAAAGGATGTAGGCAGGAAGGAGAGGAGGGAGTCAGGAGAAAATGGAGGGTGCGGAGTCAACAGGATGAGAGCACAGTGAAAGAGAAGCAGTAGATACCAGTAAATGTTGCCAATAGCGTCCATTTACTGAAGCTGAAGGAGAGAAAAGGTCAAAGAGAAACTATTAAGTGGTGATGTCAGAATTTCTGAAAGGTGCCTGCCCCTCTTGCTGCTGTTCTTTTTGTTTCCTTGTGTGTGTGTGTGTGTGTGGGCGGGGGGGTTGGCGGCAGGGACGGAAAGGGTAGGGGGTGGAATTAGATCTGTTCAGACAGAGACAATATGGGGAGGTAGCAAAGGCTTCAACATGGAATTAAGAGAAATAGAACATTTTTTGCTTTTCTTTATCACTGTTGAAAGTAATTTTCAGCACCTGATAGTCCACTTATCCACCTAGCTATTGGTGTGTGATGCAGCGTTCCTCTTCAGTGTCCGCATCCCAGTGGCACTTTCGACGCTTCCACAGGGTGTTTCAGATTCATTAAGCAAGTGCATTTTGCTCCCCAGAGCTGGCATACTAGTTAACACTGAAGCAAGTAAATTTTTAAAGACCCATCAAAACGCCATAAAAAGTATTTCTCTGTCTACCAGTTGTAAGGTATGCACATGCACATGCTCTTTCTTCATTTCTGTCTTCCTTCTTTGTTTAATATGACCCGTGGGGGAAAAAGGTGTTTTTCTATAATTTGCTACACACACAGAAGACCAGCTTCAAAAACTGCTGGATCAGTTCTCCAAAGCGTGCAAGGACTTTGGGCTTACCACCAGCCTAAAGAAGACAAACGTTCTCGGTCAGGATGTTGCTGGATCCCCATCAATCAGCATTGACAACTATACGTTAGAGGTCGTCCACGAGTTCGTTTACCTCGGGTCCACCATCACTGACACCCTGTCGTTGGACACTGAGCTAAACAGGAGGATCGGAAAAGCGGCCACAACTCTGTCCAGACTCAGCAAGAGAGTGTGGAATAACAACAAGCTGTACACTCACACCAAAATGCAAGTCTACAGAGCCTGCATCCTCAGCACCCTCCTTTATGGCAGCGAGACTTGGACCCTGTATGCCCACCAGGAAAAGAGGCTGAACGTCTTCCACTTGCACTGCCTCAGGCGCATCCTTGGAATATCATGGAAGGACAGAGTGACCAACACCGCCGTCCTCGAGCAAGCTGGAATCCCAACCATGCACACCCTCCTCAGGCAGCATCGACTCTGCTGGCTTGGCCACATCCACAGGATGAATGATGGAAGGATTCCAAAAGACATCCTGTATGGTGAGCTAGCCTCTGGCCAAAGACCTCCCGGACGCCTCCAGTTGCGCTACAAAGATGTCTGCAAGAGAGACCTCAGAGAGGTAGACATTGAGCTGGACAACTGGGAAGAACTAGCAGATGACCACAGCAGATGGAGGCAGGGGTTACACGAGGGCCTTCAGAAGGGCAAGATGAAGATCAGACAGCTAGCAGAGGAGAAGCGAGCACACACAAAGCACAATAAGGACTTGCCAGACACCCACTACATCTACAAGAGATGCAGCAAGGACTGTCACTCTCGTGTGGGTCTTCATAGTCACAATAGACGCTGTAAACGAAGTCCTCAATTGAAACTATAAAGGGCGCGATCCATAGTCTATGCAGACTGAAGGATGCCTACTACTACTACTGCTACATAAAACGTAAGAACTTCAGTAAATATCCTTTCATTGAATAATTAGTGGAATGCCTTAAAAGTACAAAAGAGAGGAGTCATCTGGATGAGGGAAGAGTGAGAAGGTACAACTGGGGAGCTAATCAGTAGAGCTAGGCAGATAACAGAACCAGTGTTTTTGCTGGAAGTACTTTAGCAAAACCAGAAGAAAGCTGCTGCTAAATGAATGACCTCAGCCACTAATGAGAAAACAAAAGACCAAAAAGGAGTTTGTAGGAAGATAGAAGAGGGATTAAGTTCAAGCCCACAAATTGGAAGAGATGAGACCAAAAGAGTAAGTCTGGAGGGAAATAAGTCGATTTCAGATACACAGTTCTGGCTGCATCATCTACATAGCTAAAATGGACATATCAGAATTGACTTACTTCCCTAGTGAAGTCTGAGCTTCTATAGTCTTAGGTCGACGTCCCTTGTGCCACGTGATAGTGTGGAGTACGTGGGTTGCCAGCCAAGCCCAGAGAGGTCGATTTTGCCGCATCTTCACCAGATGTGCAAAATCAAACTCCAGAAGATCAACCACCAGTGCATCGATCTTCCAGTAAGTGTAAATAAACCCCAAGTAAACGTACACCGTTAGCTAATGCATATGCAAAACCATGAGAGCTGGATTACACCTTTTTAAACTTGGATATTCTTGTATTAAACAAATTCAGCTGCTGCATGGCCAAGTGGAAAGAGGACAGCTAATAGATTCATTCAATCTTTTTTCTCCTGTCAATATGAGATAATGACAGCAGGTATTAAAGGTTCTGAATTCCCAGAGCATACTGTGAGAAGATGCAGCAATATTTTATAGAGTACAGCTGAGTGCTGAAGTAGAAAAGTAAACAAAACATTTAAGCTGTCTGCTCTCAAGCTCTAAAAGAGATACTTGCACAGAGGAATAGTATTTTGCTCTCTGAGCAAACTGCCTAGTACCTCGCTTTTGCTTAACAAAGGCCAGCAGCTCTTCTGTATGTATTCCCACTGTGCTGATTTTGTTCATCATGACTCAGCCACTAGTTAGTTTTGATTACATGAGTCAGCTGTGCTTTGGAAACATCGTATGCAAAAGCACAGCTGATGATCTAGTAGTGCTCTGTATTAAATACGATGCTGTTCACAGTTTTGTCTCTATTTGGGATGAGGGGAGACAACATTAAAGAACATTTGTCTATTTACCTATGAGAACTTTCAAAACTAATTCAAAATAATACCTGGGCCAGATCCCTGACTTCTGTGAATGGTTGTTGTTTCATTGAATTACAATGGAGCTACAATAGTTTGCAGCAGCCAAAGAGCTGGTCTAATATATTGACTCCCCAGTGACTGCCTACAAAAGCCATTCAACAAGCTTGCATCGCAAATGCCAAGGAACACTATGTAAACAAAGTCTAGATATAACAATACAAGCTTCTATGTACAAAAAGTGTCACTGCATACATAGTCTCTGTAGGTTTCGATAGTAATAGGCCTCTCTGTTTAAAAATTGAAAACAGAATAAGGCAGTGGTTTTCAAACTTTAGCAACTCAAAGACCCCCACTTTGCTGTAAAAATTTTCAGGGACCTCCAAGCTGACTTCTGATTTTGTCCAGGGAGTGCTCAGCCCCAGGCACTGCCCCTGCTCCAAACCTCGTGGCTTCTTCCTCCAGCCCTTCCTCTTCTCTGCCTCTCTCTGCTCCATTTCCACTCCTCCCCTTCCCTCCCAGCACCTCTTGCATGCTGCTGAATGGCTGTTCTGTGGCAAGCATGAGGCTCTGTGTGTGTGTATTGGGGGGGGGGCGGGGGGGGATCAGCAGACTCACGGACTTGGACCTCAGTCTGAAAACTGCTGGAATAAGGCTTGAAGTGTAACTATACCCACGTCAGAGGAGAATGTTTATAAATACATTTGAATTGCAGTTCTATGTTTCAGTGAGAATTTATGATTCTCGTGGGTGTCTGTTAACTAAAGTGAAAAGTGCTAGACTGACAGTTCTGTAAGCTCACATTATTATATATCCATAAAACAAGGTAGCACAAGCAATGTGAATTTCTCTGCATTATCTCAGCAATGTGTCTGCCGCCCTCACCTGGCTTGGAAAGGGGCTCTTAAAGGAAGCCCCGACTTCAGCAGCTTTCACAAAACTGCTCGTTCTGATGACGGTTTGTGGCCTCATTCAGCAAAACACATGCTTAAGTCCTCTTTTCTTCAGTTGTAGTCCATGACATCAGTGCATTACAAATTGATGTGAAAGAACACTCACTGCTTACTGCTTTCCTAGTATCCCCCAATAGCTACAGTTCCCTGGCTCAGAGTGGTAGACACATTTGTGAGGCATCGTAGGGAAATCCGTGCTGCTTGTGGAACTGTGATACTATGAGTGGTAAGCACCTCATCAAGTGATACGTTTTGATCTTCCAATTGCTGGTTGAATTTGAGCCAGTTTCACTGAGATAAAAGCCTCTGTATTGTATCAACTGATTTCTTAGCTATCTAACAGCCACCATTCATTATTTGATGAATTATGTTCTGACAGGGATGATTTAGGTTGGAGATTTGGGGTCGGTCCCAGGTTGCTACTGGCAACTGGTAGGTCTGAAATCTTCATTTATGAACATTGAGGCATAATTAAACAAACATGATAGATAATTCTGAGGCAGATAAAAGTGTAGCTCAATGGGGAAACTATGATTTGAGTCAGGGGTTGGTAGCCAAAATAGCAAGAATAGACTTTTTTTCCGACTTGGTAAAAAAAAAACTCAATAATTCAAGAGCTGCGATGCATGTGAATACAAGATGGTCCTTAACAAATAATGTCAAACCAGACTTTTTGTAACCCCTATTTTAAGAATAGCACACACACAGTGATTTGTAATGCAATACATGTTTACTTCAGCACATTCACAAACTTCTTACATATTATTTCCTCACACTTCATGTGTGTGTTTGTACCATTGTCTTCCTGACTTCCACTCCTGAACCTTCTCTCTCTCTCTGGAGGATGCTGGTGGCGGGGAAGGGAATCCAACATTTTGAGATCACATGTTGTTTGTTACTTAGATATGAGTTGTTCATTTTTGGGCTTTTAGATATTCACAGCTTATCAAAAATAATCAGGAGGGTTTTCTTTTCTTTTCTTTTCTTTATTTCTTTTTTACTTTGCAATTATAACATCAGGAGTCATGAAAAAGTCCTTAAAGAGCTACATGTGGCTCCAGAGCCGCAGGTTCCAGACCCGTGATTTAGGTCTTTATTTACATTTTATATGAAAATAAATTATTTTATCTGGATAAGAAACAAAATGAGATGTTGATGATTAGTGTGCCATTGGGTTTTTCCTTTCTTTATATTTTTAATGAGGCTTTGCTCATTACCAAAGTCTTGTGTTCTTTGATTTTCCACGAATCAAGGAGCACAAATTCTAATGCATACACCAGATTTTAGTATTTATCAGGTACCAGGTATCCTGAGAATATTTATATTTATAGCAGTCAGAAAATAAATACTAAACAAAACAAAGGGCAATGGCAATATAGTATTTATTTATAAGTACTGGATTCATAATATAGCATTTACTTCCACAATTTATGCTCTCTAATTTTATTACAGTTCTCTAAGCACTCATACTGTATAACATTTTAAAGTACATGTCACAAAAAATAAACAGTGTAAAAATACCACAAAACAAAAAAAAAAATTGCAACTCGTTAAGATCTTCTCTATTTCCTTCGCTTCCTCAGAAGAATCTAGGTCCTGGTAACATGCCTGAAATATCAACAAACTTTCAGTATTCCAGGCCCCAAAAGGGAGCAAACTGTAGTCTAGAAAGCTAGTCACTCACTGTGCCCTTCTCCATATATGCAAACATTGTCATATTTAGCTTAGGCATTTCATCTGACAGTAATGTAAAACATTGACTGAGAAGTAATTTCTGAGATACTCTGGATCCAAAGTGTATGCTTCTCTTATCTTATGCCACAAAGTAATTCCATGCCCATGTTGTGTGTTAGCTCATCTTTCTGAATGGTGTTGAGGTGCAGACCCATTTAAAAGATATAACTGTAATCTGCTCTGGGGGTTACAAAAGTCTGGATAACAGAAAATTTTACAACCTTTTCTTCAAGTGAGCGTGAAAAAATTCTTGGCTTCAGCTGTCTTTTGAAGTAGCTCCAGGAGGACTCCTATGGTATGCCTGTACTGCAGTTAAAAATCTTCAGCTGGCCCAGGCAAGCTGATTTGAGTTATGGGGCTTGAATTAAGGGGCTTTTTAACTGAGGTATAGATATTTGGGTGGGATTGTCCTCAAGTTCAGGCTTCAGCCTGATCCACAATACTTATAACACAACAAAGCAGCTCCTTAGGGTGAGCTGCACCAGCCCAAGCCATGAGTCAGTCACAGGTGCATGTTTGCAGTGTAGACATACACCTTAGAACAGGGGCGAGCAAACTTATCATGATGGGCCCCACTTTTTGTCGCTGCGATTGGCAACTCTCCCCTCCACTCCACTCCCCAACCCATCTACCGAAATCCAGCCAATGGAAGTTTCGGTTATGGTCATACCGAGGGGGGAGAAAACAACCAACCCTTTCAGCATGTGTAAGAAAGTAAGCATATAGAATGTAAAAACTTCTTCATTAATTGGTGTATAAATGTGAATTCTCATACATAAAAACAGTAACTTATTTCAATATTTTTACTAAGATGGGTGAGCTTGAGACCCAGCAGCTGATTGTGCTGTGCCCCCCCACCCCTTACAATATTTCAGACGCTCGCCTGGGGGCTTGCCTGCCCCCTTTTACACCCGTGCCTTACAATATTAATCTGAGAAACAAATATCAAGAAAACCCCATTAGCTGAATGAGCGGATCTCATTTTCACAGTTTCTTTTTACAAAACCCTTGGGATTCCTCTTTTACTGTCTTGCAGTTAGCCACATACTGGGGAAGTCACACTCCCATAAGTCCCTGGGCCTAGTGTCATTTTCAAGCCCTTTTCTCCAAATGGGTACCAGGATGAATACTCAGGAAAAAGGGTGCCTCCTAAACTTTTGAAAAGCCCTTGAAAATGAGTCTGAGGCCTGTGTGTTCCTGACAGTATTTTCAGGAAGCTGGCTCAGTAGGCAAAGCACTGTTTTGGGGTACATACGTTTACAGTATACACAGAGAGAGGTCAGATGAAAATGTAAATATTGTTGCTTGAAGGTTGTACACTCCTTTATTTGTTAGAATGCGGAATGATGATAAACAAATACTCACAGGGGTGGGGGGAGAGAGAGCAGGCTGCTCCCTCAGGCAAACACACACAACGGGCCATCTTATATGCTGCCTTTTCTCAGAATGAATATCTGCTTGCACGCCTTTCTGGCTAGGGTCACAGAACTTCCAGCATGCAGACTGGCCTAGAACACTTCTTTTGTTGGCATGTACACATGCACTCACCCCCTCTTCCTCCCCACACCCATCACAACAATAGTCTGTGGTTCAGTCCCAGTGCTCAATACTGCACCCACACCCCACCTCATGTAGAACAGTGGTATCCATCGTCTTTAAGCACAAGATCATTTTTTAAGTGGAATGTAAGCCAGGACCTACCTCAAACCCACATACTCTGGTCTTAGGCTGAGGGGTTCAGAGCATGGGAGGGACTCTGGCCAGAGCCTGGTCCAGGGAGTTTGGATGAGGGAGGAGGTTCAGGGTGCAGGCTCTGGGAGGGTGTTTAGGTGCAGGAAAGGCTCAGGCCTGGGGCAGGGGTTCAGGATGCAGACTCCAGCTGGGCTCCCAGGCAGTGGCACAGTGGGGCTAAGGCAGGTCACCTCCGACCTGGCCCTACACCACTCCCAAAAGAGGCCAGCATATCCAGCAGCAGTTTTTGGGGTTGGGGGCAGGGGTGGAGGAGGTGACTGGTTGAGTAGAGTCCCCTCTCCACAGGCACTGCCCCCACACCGCCCATTGGCCATGTATCCCAATTCCCAGCTAATGGGAGTGGTGGGGGCGGTGCCTGCAGGCAAAGGCAGTGTGTGGAAACCCCCTTCCCTACCTTCTCCAGGGGCCACAAAGACATGCCAACTGCTTCCAGGCTGACACAGAGCCTGGGCAGGGGTGAGTGTGCCTTAGCTCCCCTTCCCTGCCAGCCTGTTAGCAGCCAACCTGCTAATCTGGCTGCAAGAACCTCCAGGAGATCCTGTTCTGCTTGCTGGTGACCACTGATGAACGGACTGTTCTTATTTTGGTTCTCCAAAAAGCGGAAGGGGTGGTCAGAGGTGATGCAGGCTGCAGAGGAGGGTTGAAGGAGGTGTCTCAGACTGTACGTGAGGTGGTCAGAAGAAGTGTGAACTCCCAGAAGTTTTGTTGGCTTTAGGCACAGTGGCCAATGGGGAGTAGGATTGCCAACTTGGCTAATATTTAAAAGCCAGAAGCTTCAGCTGCAGTGCTGGAACCTGCACCACCTCTTCTCCCCAAGCCCCTGTCCCTATTTGCCCCCAAAGCCTCATCCCTGCCCCACCCCTTTCTTCTCTGAAAACCTCCATCCCTGCTTTTGCCTGTTCCCCTGAGTTCTCACCCCCATACACTCCCCTTCCCCCTCCCCCCACAGTGCTCACTGCTTCCACCCCTCCCACCCCCAAACTGTCTTGTGGGTCAAGGGGACTCGTCTGTGGACTGGGTGCAGGAGCCAGAGCCTTCCAACGAGGGTACAAGGTGGCCCTGGCTGAGTAGAGGCTCGAGCAGGTGATGACCCAGCACCTCCCTTGCTGACTTTGGGTGTCTGATTAATAGATTGGACTAGACACTGTCAGATACCCTCTTTGTCCAGACTTTCTAGTAAAAACTGGGCACACTAGAGAAGGGGATGATACTTTTCTCCAGCCAAGCAGCATGGACTTAACTCGTGTTCTCATCTGCAGTGTTGTTCCTGTGACTTTGCATGACCACTTCAACCTTGGGATGTGAAGTTTACCCAGATTATACATGCGCACATGGACACAGATGCAGTCATACCTTTGAGGAAGTGCAAGACATTACTGCAGTGCACTTCAGGAGTTTCAGTGACACATGTAGTAATTAAAACATCTCTCTGTTGCATTTTGCATAATACGTGAAAGCAAAGGCGAAACCTGTAAAAACCAATGGAGTGAGGAGGCTGTGAGGTTTGCAGCATCTTCTGCACAGATGGCAGTTAAACTGTTAATAATGAGGCCAATATTAGCGCAGCCTGCAATTGCCATGCTGCCCAAAGTAGATACCCTTTGCACACATACCTCTAAACTGAAGGCGTGGAATGGGATTGATCCATATATCTTGGTGACTGTTGCTTATTTAAAACTTAATGACATTTATGCAGTGTGACCTCAATTATCCTATTGACTTAATTTATATGGTGGATATTGTATGATGTGTAGAATTGTATTGATGAAGGTTTTATCATCAGTGATCTTTCACGCTCACAGACCTTGGGAGGCAGGCCTGTCCTCGCCTATAGACAGCCTGCCAACCTTAAACAGATCCTCACCAGCCCCTACAAATCACAAACCAGTGACTCTAGGCCTGGAACCAGCCCCTGCTACAGTCCTTGCTGCCACCTCTGCTCACATATCTACACCAGTGACATCATCACAGGATCTAACACCAGCTATACCATCAGGGGGTCCTTTACCTGCACATCTACTAATACTATATATGCCATCATGTGCCAGCAATGCCCCAAGGCAATTTACATTGGCCAAACTGGACAGTCTCTCCATAAAAGAATAAATGGACATAAATCAGACATCAGGAACGGTAATGTACAGAAGCCTGCGGGGGAGCACTTCAATCTCCCTGGACACTCAGTGGCAGATTTAAGGGTGACAGTCCTGAAACAAAGAAATTTCAAAAATCAAATGGAGAGAGAAATCTCTGAGCTGCAATTTATTTGCAAATTTGACTCCATCAACCAAGGATTAAACAGAGCCTGGGAGTGGCTCGCACCTTACAAAAGCAGCTTCTCTGCCCTGGGTGTTAATATCTCCCCATTAGGCTGACAGTGGATCATATCTGCCTGTCTGATCTGACTTGTTCTTTCCTCTTTTTATACGTACTATTGATAATGGGCCATTTCCACCTTGCTGAATAGACCTTGTCAGTTTTGGCCCTCACTTTTACTGGGACCCTACTCTTTAAATACCCCTCTGAAACCAACCCTGCACTCATGCATCTGATGAAGTGGGTCTTTGCCCATGAAAGCTTATGCTCCAAAATATCTGTTAGTCTATAAGGTGCCACAGGACTTCTTGTTGTTCTCAAAGCTACAGATTAACACAGCTACCTCTCTGATACTTATCATCAGTTGTAGATTTTATGTGCTTTTGTGGTGTTGGAATTATTCTATAATGGATTTAGTAAATTGTTTATGGTTTAATGATGCTTTGCACTAGTTATCAAGAGGAAGTTTATGGAGCAGTAATTTGCCGTGTTGATATTCAGAATGGTACAATTGACTTGCACGGTACACAGGCTTCCCCCTAGCTTTTTATTGTGTCCACACAACCCTGAAAAGCTTCTTCAATATCACACATTTATTAAAGGGCAGGTAGATTCATTTTAGAGGGATATAAATGTGTCCTGTTAGGTTTTCAGTTTTTCTTTCTTTGGAGATGTGAAAGGATAGAAGGCATAGTGTATGCATGTGAGGAAGTAGGGAGAATCCTATTTGTTGTATTGTTCTAAGGAACAATTTTATTTTGAGGGTGTAGGCAGGTGCTGGCCTTTTCTTGATGCCACAGATACTCATTAAAAATTATTCTTCGGGCTATCTGTTCTCCATTTCTCATTTCCTTCTTATGCTAGAAATAGTCTTAGAGGGGTAGCGAAGTTAGTCTGTAGCTTCACAAATAACAAGCAGTCCTGTAACACCTTAAAGACTAACAAATATATTCGGTAATGTGCTTTCGTGGGTAAGACCTGTAATATGATGATGTTTCTGGGCACGGCTAGGGGAATTGACCCAGGGTATTTTTGCTTAAATTGAGGCCACTTACAGCCCAGGCTGTGGTTTCCTTCTCACTAAGACAAATCAAACCAGCCGCAAAAGTGCCTCTGCCAGCCCCACTGGTCAGCCAGAAGCCACGCAAGCAAACCCACAGGTTCTCCAGCTGCTACAACAACCCAGACCAATAACCTCTTGCTCTCAGGTGAGAGGTTGTTAAAACTATATCACCAGCTCCACACTGATTCTTCTGGGCCCTAAAGGGTCCAGCCACAGTCCCAGGTCAATATATACTTGGATCTTACCCAAATCACCATGTTGATCTAAAATTTAAAGGTTTGTTAACAAGGAAAGAACAGGGTAAGAACATTTGTTGAAGTGATGCATTACATACATCAATTACAGTTATTGATGCAGGCCAGGGGTGTCATATGCTGAATTCTTTAAAGTCTTTTCAAGCATCCTTTTGGGGGACGTGTCCCCAATCCAGACAGGCTTAGTTCATGGGGACTGAAAGAAAAAAAAATGGATCCTGCCAGGACTCCTCTTATAGTTTTACTAGTGGAAGGGAAAAGTCCTTTCTTCTTCCCATCAAGCACTGGCTTACCACCTGACTACATGGGTTAGTGTAGTGTGTTGCCATTTGTTGCAGCCTAGGAGGAAAGTACCACCTTCCTGAGAAGTGTATTGGACATCTGGGAATCTGTTCCTCTGTTTAGTCCATCATCCTGGCTGGGGTGGTGATCACACTTTCCACTGTGTATTCTTGGGTCTAAAACATTTCTAATGCAGCTATAGAGCCAAAATCCATAACATCACATACACACGTGGCACTGACATGCAAGCAACACAAACAGATTCAGGGCATTGCCAGCTTTCATTAGACACCTCACTTGGGCCACCTGGCACAACGTTTGGTGCCAATTACATACAATGGTAACATACATGGCTTCCAATTTCAATTTAAAAATCCAACAATATCACAGACCCACTTCTTCTGATTATTGGAGTAGACCAGGGATCAGCATCCCCCGGCACGGGTGCCAAGAGTGGCACACAAGCCGATTTTTTTTATCAGCACATGAGGCAGGAGCTCAGCCCCTTCCCTCCTTCTGCATGGGAGCTTGATCAAAGCGAGGCTGGCCTGCGGATTAACAAAAGACCAGCTAATGTTAGCAACCATCACCTACATGGTAAAGCTCTACACCTTAATTTATTAATGAAGCTGTTATAAATAGGACTATTAGTGAATTCAAAAAGTATCAACTGCACTCCGACTGTATATAGCAATCAAAAGGTCAAATATAGGCACTCCGCCTCAGACAAGTTGCTGACCCAAGGAGTAGACAATAGAATCCAGGGTTTATATAGTGGGGTGGGGGTTGAGGGAAAAAAGGGGCTTACCTGTCACTAGTAGGACCAGTAGATAAAACAAATTACATTAAGTAGGATGCGTACCATTCTGCAAATATCAGAATGTGGTAAAATCTTCTGGACATTCAATCATGGATTTAAAGCCATTCTTCTACAAAAAGATTTTACTACAGGATTACAGACATCTGAATTGGAATTCATTGCAAATTTGACACATGTAAATTAGGCCTTAATAGAGATGTCAACTACCTTATGCATTACAAGTGTAATTTCCCCATCTTTGATATTTGCATGAGTGCTACACATCCTACATAACTTAATTTGCTTCATCTATTGGTCCTTCTAGTGATACATAACACCTGTTTTCCCACCTTCCTTCCCCACTTCCCTTTCTCCTTGGTATACAAAGCCTAGATGCTAATTGTCTACCCCAAAAATCTGTAGAAGTGGGCCTTACCCATGAGTGCTAGAAATAGTTCAGTGCGGATTCAGGAATTTGCTCTGCCTTTTAAAATGATCCTCTCTTCCTCCTCCTTGAACCTGTGGCTCCAGAGCCACTTGTGGCTCTCAACCCTGCTGCTGCTGACTCCACTTGTGGCTCTGGAGGCTGCCACTGCTCAAACAATGCCCACAGTTGAAACAGAATTTAGGTTTTTTGTTCAAGCATGACAGCCTCCAGAGCCACAAGTGGAGTTAGCGGTGGCAGGGAGCCCCAGCAGAGGAAACCAGCAGGTCAGGGAGCCACCCACGTGCTGCACACAGGGGAACGTTAAGGCTGCAGTAGACCTGGGGAGAGGGGCAGCTGAGCCTGCCCTGTCAGAGCCATGCTGAAAAGAAGGCAGCAGTGGGGAGAGGCAGAGGCCATAGAGGAGCACAGGCAGCACAGGGAACTCCTCATCTCAGGCTGGTAAATCCTAGGGATGTGGGGCTGGGTTTGGGGCTGATAGAGGTTAAGCCTGGGGATATAGGGGTAGGTTTTTGGGATGAGAGGTGAAGTTTGGGGATAGGAGGGCAGAGTTGGGGTCTGAAGCAGTTAAAGGTGGAAGGGGGTAACAACTTTCTAACTGGTACAAATCATTGTGTGTATGCTGTTAAAATATGGAGATATACGTATCTCACAAAACCAGAGGGGACCTTGAGAGGTCATCAAGTCCAGTTTCCTTGTCAAGGCCAAGTGCTGTCCCTCATAGCTTTCTTTTTAAATCTGTTTGCCCCAGACGGCCTCCGTAAGGACTGAGCTCACAAACCTGGGTTTACAAGGCTAATGCTTAAACCACTGGGCCATCCCTCTACTTAATAAAGTGATAACCAAAAGTATAGTTTGACATTATGTTTTAAGGACTATCATATTCACATGCATTACATCTCTTGAAGTATTGATTTTTATAACTCAGTTTGAAAAAATGTCTCTTCTAGCTATTTGGGTTGCAGACCCCTGCTTTAGGCTTTTGAAAATTTGCCTCAAGCCTTACAACACTAAATAAAATAAACAATAAATGAATAAATACAAAGAAGTAACAAGCATAATTTGATTTCAGTTCTAGTGTTTTTCTTTCCCCATGGACTAGATTTAATAAGTAGATGTAATTGTGATAAGACTCAAAACTTGTGTTAAAAAAGCTGTATGGGGGTTTGTTAAATTATAGTGAGAAGGGGAGCTGTCAATTGGGTGAGGGTGATGCTTGTGGTCAGTGCAAATGGACTCATAAAGGTTATTTATTACAGGCCAACGAGAGCTTCAGACAACAGTGTAGAAGGTCCCAGAAAAGGAGAAAAGGGAGTTTCCAAAAGAATGAGGGAAACGATTAATTAAAATTGCATTAGGTTTCTTCACACAGATGTCAGAGGACCAAAGAAGCAAATTCAGGCTCCTCTGTTGCTTCTTGTGAAGCAGATCCGACAAATTTGCTCTACCCCAAAATTTAGTTGTAAGGTTCAAATACTGGCTTTATAAGTGGCTTTGGCCGTGTCTACACTAGCCCCAAAATTCGAAATGGCCATTTGCATGGCCATTTCGAAGTTTACTAATGAAGCGCTGAAATACATAGTCAGCGCTTCATTAGCATGCGGGCGGCCGTGGCACTTCGAAATTGACGTGCCTCACCGCTGCGTGGCTCGTCCCGACGGGGCTCCTTTTTGAAAGGACCCCGCCTACTTCGAAGTCCCCTTATTCCCATGAGCTGATGGGAATAAGAGGACTTCGAAGTAGGCGGGGTCCTTTCAATGAGGAGCCCCATTGGGACGAGCCGCGCGGCGGCGAGGTGCATCAATTTTGAAGTGCCGCAGCTGCCCACATGCTAATGAAGCGCTGAATATGTATTTCAGCACTTCATTAGTAAACTTCGAAATGGCCATTTCGAAGTTTGGGGCTAGAGTAGACACGGCCTTTTAGGCATTACTAATGGGGATTTTGGGATATAATGAGTACAATTACTTAGTATTTATACTAAGTGTCTAAAGACGTGTATGCTTTCTAGTTGTGGAGCTTTCTCTGAGAGTAGACCACCATCTTACCAGCTGCCTAGCCTCTGATGCTGAGAGGTTCAGTGAGCCAGCAGCAACAGAAGTGACTACTGTGTGGTGGGGCTTCTTTTTTTAATGAGATTAATTTAACACTTTCCACAGCATGTGTTCCCTTTGTACTGCACAGGCAGGGAACAAATAACACAGTACTATGTAAAATGTCCTTTCATGAAGTAGGTAACATTTGGATTATAGCAATTTTGATAAAGTAGGTTTAAAGTAACAAACCTTAAGACAGGCAGAACAATGGAGGTTTCCTCCTGTGAAGTTTTCCCTTTAGAAGCGGATAGAAGAGGGTTAGCTGCATACAGCAGCACGCTAGGCTAGTGAATGTTACTGGATCAATAAGGTGCATTAGCAAGATTGGAGAAAGCTTTTGGGAATGTCATGATTTAATTGCCATTTAATGCACATGTAGATTCATGGCCTGTTCAGTTGTCAGCTGAGGAGTTACTTTTGTCTATATAGACTAAGAAGATAGGACCAAAAAATGGGTTAGGCTGTTATGTGAGGGATGTTTTGTGATTTCATGTGTTTTAGTGATGCATATAATTTTAAAAATATGCTTCTGTCTGTCCGTCCTTTTGTCCGCCTGTAAGTCCATTTGTTCAAGAATTCCTCCTAAATGGTAAGAGCAAGGACCACCGAATTTGCTATGCAGCTTCCACTTATCATAACTTAAAGCAAGGCAGGGGTTGGTAGTGCCAGGATAATGGGGTGTGCCTGGAATGTGATTCTTTCATATCAAATGGAAAGGGCCCCCGAGAGAGGCTGACAGGCAGACTGCACAGCTCCCCTGCACCCCGGACGTAGGCAACGCCAGGTAAATCTATTAGTATAGCAATAAAAAGCTTTATTCTAAATGTTCTGAGTTTGGAACTATTTATTTGTTAAGGTTGAATGAATATATGAATTAGGGTTGTCAACCTCCGTTAACTCAAAAGTAATCATGAGCAGTTACACTGTTAATAACAAACTATCTATTGAAATGTATTAAGTATTTGGACGTTTTCTATATTTTCACTTTATATTTGACAACAAATACTCACACTGTAAAAATAATACAACAAATAATATTTTTCAGTTGACCTTGTACAAATACTCTAGTGCAGTCTCAGTATCACGAAAGCACATCTTACAAATGTAGGGTTTTTTCTTGTTTGTTACATAATTGTAGTTAAAACCAATGGAGAACTTTACTCCCTAAAGGCCCACTTAGTCCAACTTCTTTTTCAACCTGTCGCTAAGACAAACAAGCATCGAAACAGAAAAAGTTCACTGGAATTGGGTGGGACATCTGTCTGCTTTGCAAATTGTCTGGTCTCTCTTAATAAATCTTGCTAAACATTGACATTCATGGATGCATTCATAGGGTGACAATACTGCCCTAGCCCAAATACAGGACAGGGGTGGAGGCAGCTCCCTGGCTGTGACTGCCAAGGGCTGCCGCCCTGGGGGACCTCCCGGGCTGCTCCACGCCTCAGGGCGCTGGAAACAGGGTGGCAGCAGCACCAGTGCACTCCCAGCACCCCCAAGCCACGGGAAACCAGGAGCTGGGCGGCAGCCATGCCGGTGCACTTCCGACTTCCCGGAGGAACAGGGAGCTGGAAGCCAGGTGGCAGCCGTGCTGATCCAGCTCCCAGTTTCCCTGAGCTGCCGGAAGCCGAGAACTGGCAGCAGCCGCACAGGTTGTCCCCTGGCTTCCTAGAGGCCTGGGGAGCCAGGAGCCAAGCAGCAGCCACACCAATGCGCTCCTGGTTTCCCCGTCCCTTAGGGAGCCAGGAACTGGGCAGCAGCTGCACTGGCAGCTCCCAGCTTCCATGCGCCTCATGGAGCCGGGAGCCAGGCAGCAGCTGTGCAGGTGGGTTCCCAGCTTCCTGGAGACGCAGGGAGCTTGAGAGTCAGGCAGCAGCCATGCTAGTATGGCTCCTGGCTCCCACAAGCCATGGGGAGCTGGGAACCAGGCAGCAGCCTCTTCTCCCCCCATCCCAATCTACGTTTAACTTTGCAGGGCCCCCAGCTGGCTTCCTCTTGGTATGTCTGTAGAGCACGTGAGTAGGTGCTGTCCATATGCTCTCCAGCCAGCAGCTGCGCCAGCACGCTGCTGCGGGGAACAGGGGCAATTAAACCCTTTGTTCAAATAAATATGGACACCTTCCTAGTGCCTGAAATACAGGGCTGTCCCGCCCAAAATGGGAGGGATGGTCACCTTATGCCTTCATTTCCGTAAATGATGTACTGGTGCGTGAAATGAGTAGACAAGTTACAACAGGTGTGAACATGCATTTTAGCAGTTTAGTTATCAATCTCTGTATAGAGATTAGTGTGTTCACCACTTATTTTATCTATGTTGAAAAGGGGCTTTGCAAGCATTTTGATAAACTGATGATTGAAAGGTAGATTTCAGTTTCATTACAGTTTCACTATGGCTACGTCTACGCTAGCCAAAAACTTCGAAATGGCCATGCAAATGGTCATTTAGAAGTTTACTAATGAAGTGGTGAAATACATATTCAGCACCTCATTAGCATGCGGGCGGCCGCGGCACTTTGAAATTGACACGGCTCGCTGCCGCGCGGCCCGTCCAGAAGGGGCTCCTTTTCGAAAGGACCCTGGCAACTTCGAAATCCCCTTATTCCTTTGAGCAGATAGGAATAAGGGGACTTCAAAGTAGCCGGGGTCTTTTTGAAAAGGCGCCCCGTCTGGACGAGCCGCACGGTGGACAAGCCACGTCAATTTCAAAGTGCCGTGGCCACCCGCATGCTAGAGAGGCGCTGAATATGTATTTCAGTGCTTCATTAGTAGACTTCGAAATGGCCATGCAAATGGCCATTTCGAAGTTTCTGGCTGGTGTAGACACAGCTTATGTGTATCTGCCTCCATTGTAGTCCTCTGGAAATAAATAAAGCAGTAATAATAAGCAGCATTCCAAATACAAAGTCACTGTGCCTCCTTTTAGCAACATTACAATACAGGGATTCCTTTTTCTTCTGTGGTAGAAAAACAAAGCATAAAACCCATGACTGTAGTAACATTGATATAAGCTGTAGCAGTGTATTTAGGCTCATTGCAGTTGTGCCTGGTCATAGTCCATATTAACCATCAGCTTCTCAAGGCTGACACGGTATGCTTATTCAGTTAAAAAAAATTAAAAAAAAAAGCACTGTGCCTGGTTTCACAGCTAATCTTTTTTGTTCTCTTGAAGTTTGGTAAATGAACTTCAAACTTTGCCATGATTCCCATTCTCCTCAGCCCCAAAAAAAAGCATAGTAGCTTAAGGACTATACAGCTTTGTTTCTTCCCGTTACTGAAACCACCTCTGAGACTGTAAATTGAAATTTGTGTATACCATGTTGCTATTTCAGGGAATTAGCTGGTATTGCCAGGCAACTGTTAGCTGAAGACGTTGTGTGATAAATGACCACAGCAGTAATTCTGGAGTGAAATAAATCTTTTTTTTTTTTTTGTCAAATCTACCTAAGGCATCCAGCTCTGGAGAGCAGATTGATTTAAATAGCTTTGGTTGCACTGTTGATGTTAATAATCTGTTTTTTCTTAAAGAAAACCTCACTTTCACAAGATAAGACAACAAAAACATCTGGTGTACATGCTGCTGCCAGGGTTTAGTTAACTAAATATTTCCAGGTTTGTGAAGCAGCAGAAATGTAGCAGGTTATTGAGTTAATTTAGTTAAAATACATATATTAAGCATCTTCATTTTGCAAACGGGAATATTTCATATTCTAGTATAATGAAAATTTTATGTAGTCATCAAAATCTGTAAGTAGTATTGTTTTCATTGGAGTTAAATTAAAGCAGCAAAACCAGCATAATGAAAGATGTGTTTTCCAGTTAAAGTCATGTTCAACTTGTTGACACATAATCAAACTGATATAGAAGAGTCAAAGCATGTTTCACATAATAAGTGGTTGACTAAGTAAAAGGAATAAACTTTAGTTCCTTTTGATAGGACTCTATGGGTACATCTACACTAGAGGGTTTTGTAGACAAAACTTGCAGGTTATGGTTACAGTGACCTGAACCACTGGCAACTGTATGCAAATAGGCGGTCTCGAAAATGCAAATAGATGCTCATAAGCATATTCACTCACAGGCATATGCTGCTCCCAGTACCAAAAAAAGGAAGTGAAAAAAATCAGGCATAAGAGGCTGCCGACAGAGGGGGGCTTTCGCTGGCAGAACTGTGTTTACACAGCTTTTTTTTTTTGCAGGCTGCAGTGTATGCTGGTGAGCAAATATACAAATGAGCATCTATTTGCATTTTCAAGACCATCTATTTGCATACTGCTACTGGTGGTTTGGGTCAGTGTAACCATAGCTACAGAGTACCTATGAACAATGTGTTTTGTTGGCATAACCTGTCAACAAAAACAAAAAAGCAGTCCAGTAGCAGTTTAAAGACTAACAAAACAATTTATTAGGTGATGGGCTTTCATGGGACAGACCCACTTCTTCAGACCATAGCCATGCCAGAACAGACTCAATATTTAAGGCACAGAGAACCAAAAATAGCAATCAAGGTTGACAAATCAGAAAAATATTGTCAATGTGAGCAAATCAGAGAGTTGAGGGTTAGAAGCGGTGGGGGGAGTCAAGAATTAGATAAAGCAAAGTATGTAAAAGAGCCCCTATAATGAGCTAGAAAATTGCCATCCTGGTTCAAACCATGTGTTAATGTGTCGAATTTGAATATAAAAGAGAGTTCAGTGGCCTCTCTTTCCAAACGGCTGTGAAAATTCCTCTTCAGTAAAACACAGACTTTCAGGTCATTAACAGAATGGCCTACTCCATTAGAGTGCTCCCTGACAGGTTTGTGAATCAAGAGTGTTTTTATGACCAGCACCACCCCCGCTCCCCTGCTCTCTGATTTGCTCACCTTGATCATATTTTTCTGATTTGTCAACTGTGATTACTGTTTTTGTTTTTCTGTGCCTTAAATATTGAGTCTGTTCTGATATGGCTATGATCTGAAGAAGTGGGTCTGTGCCACGAAAGCTCATCACCTAATGAATTATTTTGTTAGTCTTTAAACTGCTACTGGACTGCTTTTTTGTTTTGATAGTATATAGACTGGCACTACTTTCTCTCTGTTACTTGTTGACAAAAAAGCTGTGTAGACACTCTGGGGGGCCCTTTTGATCGGCCTGCTTTTATGCGTAGATAGGATCTGTTGACAGAAGTTTTGTTGGAACATCTGTTTGACAGTATCTTTTGTAGACAGATGCTTCTAGTGCAGATGTAGACAGCTTGTACTTCCCTGGAAACGCCTAAAATTATTCAGGTCATTAAGCTGAGGCTAGGATGGACAATTAGTAAAGTGTTGATATAGAAGCAATATTCTCTTCTTCAAGAATAGGCCTAGGCAGGCCATTTGTTAAGTTTTAAGTTGGACAGTCCTGTTTTTTTTAATAGTTTGTCCCCTGTCCAATACAGAGAGAAAACCAAATGAGGTTATCTGGTGTCTCACAGGTGGCAGATGGCTTTTTCTTTCTCAGAAGTACGAGAATGTCTAGTATTCTGGGAATGCATGAGTGGCCACCCTAGGTGCTTTCCCTGATTTGCACTTTGTAGTGAGACAGAGATGGAGCATATGCTTGCTCTTTACAATTTTAGCTGTAGGTGTTTCTTGAAGTTTCTTCCAAATTTAGTTTGTGTAAATTATATTATATATGTGTGTTTCTCTCCATCACAGTTTTGTATACCCTCAGAATGTTTCCTACTGTTCTGTATGTTTGTTTAGTGCATTACAATTTTCCATCATGATTTAGTGGTGGTTGACCCATTAATATGAAGACTCGGTTCAGATAAATTTCTAAAGAGTTTCTGATGTCTTCCCTGCCCAGCTCCTTTTTTAATCCTTCAGAGGCATAGTTCCCTACCTATGACGATTACATCCTTCTGCAGCAGTTTCTAGTTCAAACCTTACATATGCTGCATACTCATCCCATGGCAGCAGTTAAAGCCAGCAATTCCTCTGCTGAGTCATACTGCTGCATTTCCATTCATTCTGAGGCTTCTGGTACTTGTACCTTAGGGAGCTCTCTTCTAAACCCTCTAAGCTAGGAAGTCTCAGAGCACAGAGAAGAATGAATGCAGTCCTAGTTGGAGGATGCTGTGTTGGGGGTCCCACTGCTCAGCTGCCACCAATAGTGGAGTGGATAATGAGCTACATAACTGGAGGCAGTATTGTCCAGAGAACAGAATGCTGGATAGGCACGTGGGAGGCCTGAGTTCTGTTCCTGGTTCGGTTATGGCTTGCTGTGTGACGTTGGGTAAGTCACTTCACCTGTTTATGTATCTCCATCTGTAAAATGGGAGTGATTAAACTAGACCTCTCTGTGTAAAATGCTATGAGAACTTCTGATGAAGATGACCAATAAGAACTAGATATATATGTAGTTCATTAGTTATTCATCGTTGGAAGCAGATATGAGCACAGGTTGCCTGGCAGAAGATCTTTAGTGGGGGAAATGTTCTGTGGTGGAATTTTACTGAATACTTTCTGAATCACAGCAGGGATTACATTGGGAAACAAAGTGATCCCAGTTTGTCCAATCCCTGTCAGGATAGAGTAGTTCCTTTTCAATATTAAAAAAAATCTGTTGGGAGTCAACATCTCTTAGCCCATCTTTCAATTTGTGAATATTTCACTCTTCTTGGTCATGCCTCTAGTTGATACAGAGTGTTTGTTTACAGTTTAAATTCTCAAATATTCAGGCAACACTAAATATGAAGTAATGATACAAGTGTTAATTTTGCTGTGTTGGACTTATGTGTGATTCCACACCTGGCTAAATGTGTTGCTTTATATAGTATAATGCTCTTTTAGTTGTATCACATATGTATAAATATGCAAGGTGTGCAGCAAGGTCAAATCAATGTCACTGTTTACAGTTTAACTTTTACTTTTCAAATTTACTTAATATTTAATGTAAGTCTTACTGTTTGTGTTTTCATTTTTAAATATACTTTCAGATTCATTTATCTTTTTAAGTGCCTTTTATTTGCAGTCTTTATGATTAAACCATACTTTGTGTGTAAGTTTTATTCTACAGATACATAGCATTTGCTTCTACTTGAAGACATGCTTTTATCACAGTCAGTACTTCACTGGTATCAGTTGTCTGTTGATTACACATCTCTGGTTCCTGTTGGACTTAAACATTATTATTGGATCAAGTGTTAATATTTCTCTACCTGACAACTAATTAAAGGTTTAGTGGTATTAGTCCCAATGGTGTTCATTTTCCTTGGTAGATTTGCTTCCAGTAATCTCTGCTGACATGCAGCCCTGTATCTAACCACATTGATACACATGTCTAGAAAACAGGAAAAAAAATTGAACTGTATGACATGAGCAATTATTTCATTTGGGGAAGCATGTGAGAATTTAATGACATAACACAAAAGTACTTCTGCCAGATTTCCAAGGTCCTCACAGCTGTGACCAAATAAATCTTGATCATAACATTCAAAATAACAGCCCCTTGAGTCAGCTTAGAAACCTGTGTTGTCTATCAAGAAGAAATTATTCTCTCATTTCCATGGCAGAACATTAGTGCTTACCTAGTAAAATATTGCATGGCCACAGTGGCTACGTCTACACGTGAAGCCAACATCGAAATAGATTATTTCGATGTAGCAACATCGAAATAGGCTATTTCGATGAATAACGTCTACACGTCCTCCAGGGCTGGCAACGTCGATGTTCAACTTCGACATTGCGTGGCACCACATCGAAATAGGCGCTGCGAGGGTACGTCTACACGCCAAAGTAGCACACATCGAAATAAGGGTGCCAGGCACAGCTGCAGACAAGGTCACAGGGTGGACTCAACAGCCAGCCGCTCCCTTAAAGGGCCCCTCCCAGACACAGTTGCACTAAACAACACAAGATACACAGAGCCGACAACTGGTTGCAGACCCTGTGCCTGCAGCATGGATCCCCAGCTGCCACAGCAGCAGCCAGAAGCCCTGGGCTAAGGGCTGCTGCCCACGGTGACCATAGAGCCCCGCAGGGGCTGGAGAGAGAGCATCTCTCAACCCCCCAGCTGATGGCCGCCACGGAGGAGCCGGCAATTTCGACGTTGCGGGATGCGGATCGTCTACACGGTCCCTACTTCGACGTTGAACGTCGAAGTAGGGCGCTATTCCGATCCCCTCATGAGGTTAGCGACTTCGACGTCTCGCCGCCTAACATCGAAGTTAACTTCGAAATAGCGCCCGACGCGTGTAGCCACGACGGGCGCTATTTCGAAGTTAGTGCCACTACTTCGAAGTAGCGTGCACGTGTAGACACAGCTAGTGGCATAGAGTATATTGGGTTAAACATGTTTCTAGAGTGTTGCAATGTTCATTATTCGGCTGCATACGTACAAAGAGGTCGCTTGACACAGCAGAACTAAAAGGTGTGCTTAAAATTAACTGCAAATGACCAAAAAAGCAGACTTTTACTGTGCATTTTTAAGGGTTGGGTGAATCATACTCTTTATATTCCAAATATCCTCTCTCAAACTTGCATAATTTTTCTGCTGGATCGAGAACAGATCAGAGGTGAGATTTTATATTTTCTTTCTTGTGTATCAACTTCCAGCTTCATTTTGAGTGACTTAGGTTTGAACTTCCCAGCTGTGATATCACAATTCAGTTGTTATGAATATTGCCAAAGTCCTCCAGGATAAAGTGGATAGATTTTTGTTTGTTTTGTTTAAATAGGAGATTAACATTAAATTCTGGCTCTATTTCAGTCAATGATAAAACTCTCATTAATTTAAATGTGGCCAAGATTTCACTTGAGGACTCTAAATGCTATCACTAAGCACATCATCTAGTTTTTTTTATCCATTCCCTTTTAATTAGAGGAGTTCAGCTTCACAAAAGCAAACAAAATAATACTTAATTTTTAAAAACAGTTTTGCTTTAAATTTATCAACTAACTTGCATTTCTTCAACTCTGATTTAACAAATATGAAAACTCACTAAAATGACAATATTTGGTTTTGTAACTGCCTGAGCCAATGGCCAAAAATCATCAGATATAAAATTCCATAGGTATAATGAAACAGTAAAACACAAAGATTGCTAAAAGCATAGTGTATTGAGTGCCTTCCCTAGTTGTAAAATAGCTTTTAAAAAAACTGCAGACTAAACTTAAGATTTTAAAGTTGATTTTGAATATAATCACAATAAAGAACAGCATGTCTAGCCAGACATAATAGCAGACTGAACCATTTCCTCATAGATACAAGTTTAGCTTCTGAAAGAGGAAACTTGGAAGTGCAACTTAAAATGATGGAATCAAATTAAGGCACATGTAGAAAAAAATGAAATAGAAGACAAGAACAATATGCAGAGTTTCCTCGTAATTGTCCTATCGGGAAGTATCTGCTTTGCAGGTCTCTTTTTAGGATGGTTTTGGTATATTATGTCCACATTACAGATATGAAAATAAGGACCAGAGAGTCTTATGTGATTTGCCCAAGTCCACACAAATCAGAGACAGAGTAATGAAGTCCAGTGGCCTGGTAGCAGGCACTGGGTGGTTAGCAGTTTTGAAAATTGGTCCACTTATTTAAGTGCCTAAAGATGGATTTGGAGCAGTGTGAAGCTTGTTATTAAGTATCAGAGAGTTAGCCACGTTAGTCTGTATCTTCGAGAACAACAGGGAGTCCTGTGGCACCTTATAGCTTGCTGTTGAAAATCTTAAGAAAGATGAGCTTATTACTGAAAATCTAGACACAGGTTTTCTGGCTTCTTTGCTCCAGCCTTTACAGGCATGCATGCATGTGTGTTGTCATGTCTTTCTACATCTCAGGCTGCTAAGAGAGGGGGCAAAACATTTTTTAAGAAAAGCAGGAAAAATTGTGTGTGATTATTAATTACAGAGCTACCTGTGCACGCGTGATGCACCAGCCCCTATAACATAATCATACATGGTTTGTGAGTTTTGGTTTGGTGGAATTATCATGTTTTATTTTTTTTAAAGATTTAAACCATCACTCCATAGTCCCAGATTACGTGATTTCTGTACTGAATGTAACTTTACTGTGTTATAAGATGTTGTACTGCTCAGGGTATCATGAATAGATGATGAAAAATAAAGATTTGCAATGTAAAACATACTTAAACAACATAACGTACTGGATAATAAATTATTACTAATACGTACTAGTGAAGTTAACAGACTGAATCTCATTTGCCATGCAGGGCAGCATGAAGGGTCTTGCTACAAATGATAATCAGGCCCTAGGAAGTTAATTTACAGCTATATGTTTCAGGAGATAGAGTTTAAATAATTTTTTGAATTTAAATATTTTGATTTGTTTTTAAATTGATTTGTGTTCATTCTACCACTAGCTCGCATTTCAATTTCTCCAAAACCTGATATTTTAGATCTGTTGCCTACTCTTTGATGGCTGTATTTCTGCCATCAGTATGAGTTTGACCTCTTCTTAATTGTTGATTCAGCTTTCGGTGAAACTTGACAACAATTAGAGATTACTTTTTGTTGTATGCAGTGTAGTTGTAGTGGTGTTGGTCCTAGCATATCATCGAAACAAGATGAGTGAGGCAATTTCTTTTATAAGGCCAACTTTTCTTGGAGAGAGAGAGATGAGCTTTTGGGTATATACAGACCTGTGGTGCTGAGTCCATTTCTCCCAGACCTGAAAAAAAGCTCTGGGTCACTCCAAAGCTTCTCTCTCTCACCACTCAAGGTTGGCCGAATAAAAGATATTAGCTTACCCAGCATGGTTTTATCATCTCCTTTTCATGTTGCTCACTCCAATACTTTGTTCAACTAGTTTTAAAATTCTGTCACAAGATTTCCTGCTCATCTTTGTCCTCGTGAAAGATGAAATTACTCACATGGACAAATATCTTGCTTTGGAGATGGAAAGTTCTTCAAAGTCCCTAAATAAGGGTCCATGGAGATGTCATGGGTTAGCTTTCTTTATCTACAGATTGACAGCCCCATAGAGTGAGGTTTAAGGCCTGCGAGTGAGAAGTGTCAGGTGTTGTGTTAGGTTACCGCTTCAAAGCGGGAATCATAGAATCCTAGGGCTGGAAGGGACCTCAGGGGTCATCTAGTCCAACCTCCTGCTGCAAGCAGGATCAACCCCCACTAAGTCATCCCGGCCCCATTGTCGAGCTGGGACTTAAAAACCTCGAGGGATAGAGAATCCACCGCCTCTCTAGGCAATGCATTCCAATGCTTCACCACCATCCTGGTGAAGTAGTTTTTCCTAATATCTGACCTACACTTCTCCCTCTTTAACTTCAGACCATTACTCCTTGTTCTGCCATCTGATACCACTGAGAACAGTTTCTCAGCCTCCTCTTTAGAGCTCCCCCTCAGGAAGTTGAAGGCTGCTATTAAATCACCCCTAAGTCTTCTCTTCTGTAAACTAAACAAGCCCAAATCCCTCAGCCTATCCTCATAGATCTTGTGCTCCAGCCCCTTAATCATGTTTGTTGCCTTCCACTGAACCTGCTGCAGCAAATCCACATCCTTTTTATACTGGGGGGGGGGGCAAAACTGGACACAGTATTCCAGATGTGGCCTCACCAGTGCCAAATAAAACGGAACAACTACTTCTCTAGATATGCTCGAAATGCTCCTCCTAATGCACCCTCGTATGCCATTAGCCTTCTTGGGTACAAGGGCACACTGTTTACTCATATCCAGCCTTTCATCCACCATAACCCCTAGGTCCCTTTCTGTCGTATTGCTGCTGAGCAAGTTGGTTCCCAGCCTATAACAATGCTTGGGATTCTTCCATCCTTGTTGAACTGCATCAGATTTCTTTTGGCCCAGTCCTCCAATTTATCCAGGTCGCTCTGGATTCTCTCTCTACCCTCCAACATATCTACCTCTCCCCCTAGTTTTGTGGCATCTGCAAACTTGCTGAGGGTGCAATCCAGTCCCTCATCCAGGTCATTAATGAAGATGTTGAACAACTCCGGCCCCAGAACCAAGCCTTGCAGCACTCTGCTTGAAACTGACAGCTATCCAGATATCGAGCCATTGACCACTACCCGTTGGGTCCAACTGTCAAGCTAGCTTTCTATCCATCTTATAGTCCAAGGATCCAATCCATATTTCCTTAACTTATGGGTAAGAATGTTGTGGAATACTGTATCCAAAGCTTTGCTGAAGTCAAGGTATATCACATCCACTGACTTCCCCATGTCCACACAGGCTGTTACTTCATCACAGAAGCTAATCAGACGGGTCAGGCACGACTTGCCCCTCGTGAATCCATGTTGGCTACTTTTGATCACTTTCCCCTATTCCAGGTGCTCCACAATGGATTCCTTGAGGATCCCCTCCATTATTTTCCCAGGGATTGAGGTAAGGCTGACCAGTCTATAGTCCTCTGGATTGTCCTTCTTTCATTTTTTAAAGACGGGCACTACATTTGCCCTTTTCCAGTCATCCGAGATTCCCCCCCGATCTCCAAGAGTCTTCAAAGATAATGGCCAAAGGTTCAGCAATGACATCTGCCAATTTCCTCACTACCCTTGGGTGCATTAAATCCAGACCCATGGATTTGTGTTCATCTAGTTTTTCTAGATAGCTCAGAACTTGTTCCTTCCCCACAGATGGCTGCCCTCCACCTTCCCATACTGCATTGTCTAGGACTGTCATGTGGGAGTTGACTTTGTCCATGAAGACTGAGGCAAATAAAGCATTGAGTACTTCAGCTTTTCCTTCATCATCTGTCACTAGGTTACCTCTCTCATCCAGTAACGGCCCCACACTTTCTCTGATAACCCGTTTATTGTTCACATGCCTGTAGAAACCCTTCTTGTTACTCTTCACATCCCTTGCCAGCTGCAGTTCCAATTGAGCATTTGCTTTCCTGATTACTTCCCGGCATTCTCCAGCCGTATGTTTATACTCCTCCTTAGTCAACTGTCCACATTTCCATTTCTTGTATGCATCCTTTTTGAGTTTAAGCTGACTAAGGATTTCCCTGTTAAGCTAAGCTGTTTGCCTACCATGTTTGCATTTCTTACTGTGCAGCGGGATGGTTTGTACCTGTTCCTTCAGTAAGACTTCTTTAAAATACTGCCAGTTCTCTTTGAACTCTTTTCCCCTTCATCTTTGTTTCCCAAGGGAACCTACCTATCCGTTTTCTCAGGGCGTCGAAGTCTGCTTGAAATCAAAGGTCCGTATGTTACTTCTCACCCTTCTTCCTTGGTCTGGATCCTGAAATCTATGATCTCATGGTCGCTGCAGCCCTGGTTTTGACCCACTTCTATTTCTTCTACTAGTTCTTCCCTGTTTGTGAGCAGCAGGTCAAGTTGCGCATGACCCTGGTTGGTTCCTTCAGCACTTGTACCAAGAAGTTATCCCCAACATTCTCGAAAAACTTCCTGGATAGTCTGTTTGCTGCTGTATTGAATCTCATTTTTGGTCCTTGGCAACATCCAATAGTCCATATTTTTAATCCAACCAGCCCTTAAAAATTTCTTTTCAAATGTACACTAATATTGCACATGAAACATTTAAATTAATTCATGTTAAAGTCTAGAGTTCTGTATGCCATACAAATCCAGTAAAAACAATTATTTGCTGGGTGTAAGAAAACATGGATGGTTGGAGATTCCTATGGATCAGAGTTGTTAACCGCATCATTTAGGCACATAGTCAGTAGACAGAACATGAGAAATATTAAAAAGTAAATTATTTTTATATAAGCCTCACCAAAAGCCACCAACCTTATTTTATCAGTAGAGAATGGTTATTTTGCATATCACCTTGTAACGGTGATCATCCATTTGAAAACAGAATACAAATATTATTTGATATTTATATTACTTATACTGCAAAATAAAATAATTGGATTCCAAAATAAATCAATGCAAAATAAATTAAAATAACACAGCATGAAACTATACATTAAATGAGCCTAAAATAAATAAATAAAATTACATTGAATTTAATTAATTTGAAGATAACAAATCATGGATAAATTATTCAGATTCCATAGTTCTTTTAATATCTAGCTTGATTTTACATTTTATTCATGTCTCTGCTATATTGCCATATGACTCCATTTCCATTTTTCTTTTGGAGGCCCAGACTTGAAACTTAGCGCTGGATTTGCCTGCTTCACTTGGATAGCTGGGGACAATGTCCTATCTAATCAAGAAGGGCTTCTGACATTGTTACATGCACACAACGTCCATCCTGTATTACACAGTAGTGTTATCTATGTCAGTCTGTAGTGCTGCCTCAACACATACATAGGTGCTGACTTCTCCAGCTGGGAGTGCTTGGCTCCTGCCTCCGTATCAGGTGTCTTCCCTATTCCACCTCTTCCTCCAGGCTCCATCCCCACCTTGCCCCCATTCCATTCCTTTCCTCAAGCCCCCACTGTGCCTTCTCCCGCCCCAGCCCTAAACCTGACTCCTTCCCGAGCGTATCCTCTGCCAGCTCCTTCCCCACCCTCCAGGACTTTCCTGAAGAGCATGAATCAGCCGTCTGTGGAACTCCTCAGGTGTTGGGATGGCTGGGGAGAAGCGGGCATGGAACACAGTCGAGTGAGGAGGTGAGGAAGAGGCTTGGGAAGGGGAGCTTGACTCCTGGTGAGTACACTGCACCCACTAATTTTTAGCCAGATTCTGCTACCAACATTCACAAAAACTGCCATCGTTAACATTTCATCCTTCAGAAGGAGCTTCTTATATGCACACTTGGCTACACTAGCATATGCTCTGGCTGTGCAAAAGAACTTGCATTGTCTCTCTGGGGTCCATATGAAAAAGCTAAGTAAAACTGAATTTTCCTTCAATATGCTATGTATAATTTAATGAAATAGTGGATTAGTTAGTAGTAAATATTATTCAGTTAAATACAGTACTAGTCAATTTAAATTATATCAAGTGTCATTAATGTGTGCGTTCACAATGTACAGCAATTAAAATAATGGAGTCTTGAGCATACTGGCCACTAGTCCATTTTGTAGGCTATTATGAGACTAGGCAACATTTCTAGTGGCTCTGTGTGCCAAGTTATAAATATCATTGTGCACATTATTCTAATTAGCAATCTTTAAATGTTTATATTTTGCCTTCCTGTCCTAGGTCCTAGCTGTAATTAACCTCTGAATTTTATTAAACATTACTGGTAAATATCCCAATAAATAGATTTCTGTTTGCTTAAAGATTTACTATGACATGTACATGTATTATAAAACAAGAGGGAAGAATTGTGTTCAGAATATTAAAATTACATGGCTAAGCACTCTGCTCTACAAATTCCAATTGAAGATGCTATTTCATCCTTGGTTGTGTTCCCTTGTGCGTATACATTGTAATATAGACTTTAATTACATAAACTTCCACTGTTTTTAGAAATACAGTACTTCATCCTTTTTTTCTACCACCTTACCTACAAGTGCAGCATTTTGGTATACTTTTATATTTTCAATAGTTACACCATGGTAATTTCATTGTCACTGTGGTGTAGTATTGCGTTCATTGGCTTTCATATTTCAGTTACCTAGAAGAAATCATAATCTGATACAGTTTGCAGATGACACAAAAAATTGCATGGGCATAAATCTTGAAGCAGACAGGTCACTGTTACAGCCTGATGGGTTTTGAAGTAGTTCCACTTTTTATTTAAAATAAAAAATTTAATGGGGTTTGAGGGAACAGGCATGACAATATGGTGTGGTGATTAGGGCACTCTCTGGTAGAGGGAAACCTGGTCCTTGTGCCGAATATTTAATTATTTATTGGAAGTGGGAACAGCTTCAACAGGAGCGACACCCACCCAAAATACCTCATGACCCAGTGATTGGGGAGCTCTGGGGGGGACACCTGGGTTCAAGTCCCTGCTTTACCTCAGGTAGAGGGAGAAGGTTGAAGCTGTCTCCCCTACACCCTTGATGACTGCTTTGGCCACTGTGCTACTGAGTAAAAGGTAGGCATCATGCCCACTACCTGTGATAGTGTGGAGTTAGGTGTGCTCTGAGCATACTTTCTGAACCAGGCCGTTCTGGTGAGCTAGGCAGTGGAATACCTAGTTTGAGAATCCTGCTGCAATGACTAAAAGTAATTGCAATTAATTACAGTTTTAATCACATTGTTAAAAATAATAAAATACAATTTAAATATTTTTGGATGACTTTCACATTTGATACTGCTTTGCATCGTTATCAGGTAGAACCTGTGATCAGCATGGAAGTATGTCCTCTGGAATGATGGTATATAAATGTTTAACATATTTCACATGTAAATGCCTAGCAGTGCTGGCTACAAAAATGCCATGGAATACCTGTTCTCACTTTCATGTGACATTGTAAATAAGAGAAAGGTGTCATTGTCTCCTGTACATGTAAACAGACTTGTTTTTTTTAAGGAGTTGGCAGAATAGGAAGTAGGACCGATTGGACTTGTAAATGCTGAATTTTACAGTATTTTATTTTGAACGCAGATATCTTTCTAAAACAGCACAATTCTGCTTTTGTAAGTTGCACTCTCATAATAAAAAGATTGAACTATAGTACTTGTATGAGGTGAATTGAAAAATACTGGTTTCTTTTTATAATAAAAATAATACAGTAAGCATATACACTTTGTATTTTGTATTGTCATTGAAATAAATATATTTGAAAATATAGAAAAACATTCAAAATATTCATAACTTTCATTTGGTATCTGTTATTGTTTATCAGTGTGATTAAAGCTGTGATTAATTGTGATTAGTTTTTAATCAAGTTAATTTGTTTTGAGTTAATCGCTTAAGTTAACTGTGATTGACCATCCTAATCATTTCCTAACGGAGTACTTTACTTTGCAGTTTAACATTCCGCTCCTTTAAGGTTTTCCTCTGGCATTTCTAGCATGCAAAACAAACAAGCAAACAAACAAACAAAGACATACATAAAAAAAAGGAAAAGGTGAAGCCAAAAAATAGAGCTTAATTCTTCAAAACCTTGAAAATTTGCTAGTTTACAAAAAATTGAATAGCGTTTATAAATGACGTGAACTTACAGTCTTCCCCTGCCTTATTAGGGTAATTTGTTCCTGAAAAACTCCTCTTAGGGCAAATTCTTGTAAGTTGAAAATGTAATTACCATTAATTTCAATGGGAAAAAATGTTATGCGTTCCTGAGCCCCAAAATTTACACCCATTTACGCTAAAACAACACCAAATCCCATTAAAATGAGCACAATTACTTCAATAGTTAACATTAGTTATCATAACACAACTTAACAAGGCATTTTCCCTTCATTAATTACTCTAAAATATGTCTGTTTACCTGCAGAGACAGGGGAACGGAATTCGAAGAGCACCTGGGAGGGGGGCGCAAAGCTGGGTAGCTGCCCGTGGCTGCAGAAGCGAGGCCAGTGCAAGGGGGTGGCAAGGCAGAGCAGGGCACGGGGAGGCATGGGGAGGCAGCCTGGCCTGAGTGCAGCTTAGGTTAAGTGGGGAGGGGGCGGTGTCAGGGGCTGGCCGCTTGGGGAGCTAGGCAGGCACAGGAGGCCCACAGTTGGCAAGGGACAATGCCTCGCTCATGTGGGGCTGCAGGCGGAGAGGCCCCGCCAGCAGCAGCCGAGGCGCTAAATGCAAAGGAACGCCACAGGTGGCAAGCGGTGCCCAAGGCACAGCTGCGCAGGGTGGGCAGCAGCGGCCCCCTAGCTGCCCGGGGAGTGAGCGGCAGGGGCGGGGCAGAGCCAGGATGGGCTGTGCGCCCAGCAGCCACGTCTCACAGGAACACCTGGGAGCCCGTGGCTGCCGACTGGGCTGGGGTGTGCTGCTGCTGCAGAGCCGAGGCGGAGACCCAGACCAGCCACAGTTAAAGGCTGGGCCGGGGGCTTTGGGCAACCGCTGCTGGGCGCTGCAGAGAGACGCGCCGGGTGGGATGCAGCTGCGGGCAGCCATTGCCTGGAGCCACAGCCTTTCTCCTGCTGCAGGGCGTCCGTGTCCCGCTGAGGTGCATGAAATTGAAATCGGTCCTCGCAAATTCGAGAAAATGCCATGTAAGATGAGGTAGGGGTTTTAAATCAAACTCCTTGTAAACTTGAATTCTCATAACCCTAATGGTTGTATCTCGGGGTATGACTGTATTTCACTACCCATACCACATTCATAACCTCCTCTGTATTCTATAATAGGTTCACAGAGAAGAGCTCTCCTTTAGTATATCATAGGATCTTTGTAATAGAAACCCTCTGTCCTCTAAACTTTTTAAGTCTTGACACTAAGGTGCCTGAAAGCACTGCATATACAAAGAACCCTGTGTTAGTTTTTTTCCACTTGATAAGGTCTACAGAAGCCAAATAAAGGCTGAAGACCTTACATCAGCCATTATACAGCATAGAGGAGCCGTGCATGAACTTCTGCTCACTTCTCAGTGTCTGCATTTTATAAATCTTACAACACACAGCAATTTCAGCAATACGTTCAATTCACAGCTGATAGTAGGTAGGAGCATTGGGGGGCAGGGCAGGCAGAGCCTTAAGTCTGACATTTTGTCTTAAACGTCTGTAAGCCATTCCAGTTGGTATTGTTGATTCCTGTACATGCTGTGCTGAGAAACATTATGTACCAATTAGAAACAGAAAACCCAGGAAGATAACTGGCATGGGAATTTTAACAAAAATATTTTTATCTTTGTTATCTGTGACTATGCGTTCGCTGCTCTTTGACTCTCATTGAATCATCCTTGTTTTCACAGTGATCTAGTAGAACCAGTTGGGTCAAACTATTTCTTTGTCACACCATATAAAACAAAATAATCCTTGTGCTGTATATCCTACGTAGTGCCACTAACATGCTATACTGAAGAATTCTAAACAGGTACATAAGTGGTTAGCTTTTCATGGGGCCTGGCTGATTACTCTTGTCCGCTTGTTGAAACCAGAAGAGAGAATTACAGTTTCTGTTTCCTGTTTCATTAGAAGAATAATTGGAACTGGATGATACTTGTCTCTCCCCTTCTGTTCCTTGCTGTTCTCCATTTAGATAGTTCTTTAGTGAGAGCTCTCGGGAGAAAGAGAAGTGAGAAATCCTGGAAACTAAGGATCTTTTTTGTGGCTTTGCAGGAACTTTGAACATTCAGATATATTGAGTGCTGTGGCTTGATCTTTTTTCTTTAGCATTATGTTGCTTTCATTCCTTAACACACTCTGTTTCTTCTGAGAGTATGTTGAAGAGTGGAACTGTAAATTCATGATCCCCATAGTTATGATACTTTTGCACTTCTGTAAATATTTTGGTATCACAAAGTTTTACAAATGTTGAGTTGTGCTCACAATACATGATGGTAGGAAGGAAATACAATTATCTCTGTTTACAAATGGTCTTACAGAACTTGCCCAAAGCCTCATAGTAGCTAAGTCATTTCAGAGAGGTAGCCATGTTAGTATGTATCTCGACAAATAATAAACAGTCCTGTAGCACCTGAGGCTTGGTCTATGCTAGGGAGATATGTCAATTTCATATACACCATTCTAGCTGTGGCAATTGCATAGCTACAATAGAAATATCAGAAATGGACTTATTTGTCTGTCTTCACTAAGAAAGGCAATGGGAGCGTTTCTCCCGTCGACCTCTCTCATTCCATGTGGTAGCAAGGAGTACAGAGGTTGGCTGCAGACTCCAGAGAGATTGATTTTACATGTCTTTACCAGATGTGTGAAATTGAACTCCTGAAGATTGACCATGACCGGGCTGATCTTTGCAGAAGTGAAGACAAGCCTTTAAAAAATAACAAATTAATTAGGTCATGAACTTTTGTGGGTAAAACTCACTTCATCAGATGAATGTAGTGAAAAACAGAATCCAGTGTTTATGTAGGATGGAGGGTGCGGAGGGGGAAAGGAAGCGGGGGGGAGGGGGAAAGGGATTGCCTGTCACTAGCAGGACCAGTTAATGAACCAAATTCAGTAGGGTGTGTTCCATTCAAAGGTAGTGAAATTGCCCATGTAATGCATAAATAGTATAAATATATACCGAACGGTTTGTTAGCAAGTGGTATTCCAAAACTCAGTCTTCCCTGTTAACTATATGCATGTAAATCAACATCCTAAATTTAGATGAGTACACAAGTATGCCGTCGAAAATATATGTCTCTATGGAAGATGAACTTACTAATGGACTCATGCATTAAAAAAGAGAGTGAGAAAGAAGGCAGTTATAATAGAAGCAAACAATTTATTCTTTGTTGAATATGCCTTTGTTTCACTTTACATCAAAAGACAAAAATAGTTGAAGGAGACAAATATGCTCCATGGTCTCCTAAAAATTTCTGAATGTTGCTCTTCTGTAAATTGATCCTAGGCACAAATTTATTGCTCATTTTGAACACTCAAGAAGTTTTTAATAATGCTCATTTATAGCAGCTCAATGCTGCTTCATCTTTGGTGCTCTCCCATGGAGTGTATTCAGAGGCTGTGTAGCTGGGTTGCTTGTTCCAGAAGCTTCTTTTTATTTAAATTTTCATCTAAATGTTTTGTGTATTCTTTCATCTCCATTTAGGGGAGAGAAATAGGAGGAGAAGATGCCAGGTGGCTTTCAGTTACATGCCCCAGAATGAAGATGAGCTGGAGTTAAAAGTTGGTGACATCATTGAAGTGGTGGGAGAAGTAAGTAACTCTTATGTATTGTGTAGGCACACAGTTTTCATTTGCTTTTTACACAGGAACCTTTGAGAAGCTAATATGTTTTAAAACAATTCACAGGAGTGGTTTTTCCTGTTCTTTTATCTCTGTTATGGCAGTTTAATTTTTTTATTATGATTCTGTTATAATTTGATCTGCAACAGAGCTTTACTACAGGAACATGTGCATACTCCACACCAAGTGGCATTTGAACACAGATCAGTTTCTAAGATTGGGCACCAGTTTACGAAAGTTTAGATAACTAGAACCAAAAGCTTAGCATCTGCCTGTGGTTCTTCATATAAAGAGCTGGTTGTTGAACCAGTTCCATTGTGTTCAGATAATACACTTTCTACGGACTTGATCTTGCTCGATTGATTACTTGATTGAAGCTGCTAGAAGTTATGCTGTTGATTTAAGTATCAGGACTGGGTCCTAAAATACTAACTTGGAATCTTCAGAATGAATCAGAATATGCTCAGTTATTTAATTTTATTTTATTTAGCATTAAAACCAGTGGTTTTTTTTGTTTTGTTTTCTGAATTGGAGCCAGTACTCAGCCTGTCCCCCTCTCCAGTAAATCCCTTGGCTGGGGTTCTTGAGGTGCCAGTACTCAGTGCTGGCAAGTACTAGCACCAGAAAAGCACTGATTAAAACTATCTAAGGATTCATTTTGATGAAATGTCCAATAAAATGCAGGTTTTCTGCTGCCATGATTTATTTCTAGGGATTTGATCTTCAGTGACTGAGCAGGTAATAAATCAGCATTTGTTATTCTGCTGAGGATATGGTCAAATTTATTTTTCCTTTACCCACCACTTAAATAACCAACAATCCATTTATTATAAAAATATGGAAAGTCTATTGCAATCTAGTCATGTCTCTCAGTTGCATGAAAAAGACTAAACTTGGCATTTCCAAATTTGAGGGGCTTAATAATCACGGTTTCTTCTTTAACCTGAGAGCACACAGTGCATTTTGTCCTTTTTAGCACCAGATATCTCGTGTCACAGAACTAACCTTCTTCAGGCTCTGAGCAGAACTGTAGTGTAGGATGCCTAGATTATAGGCTATTGGCTAGGACATTTGGATTACACTATTCACCCAACATTCTAAAGAGTTTGAAGACTGAATTTAAGCTCTTCTTAAATTTGACCTTACATAAACATAGAAAACCCTCCTTGAATGGCCTCACTTAAAACTTCATAAATCTGTCTTTTGAAGAACAAAGTGTTGTAATAAAAAAACCCCCTCCAAACATAATCTAAATAGACTACACCTGAGGAAGAGCTATTGCCCTTGAATGAATCGTATTGTTAATGAATTTCATTGGGAACAGTGTTCCCTGTAGGCTAAGCACTTGGGCAAATACCATGAGAAATTCAGATGCCACCCAGCTGATTAGCAGAGCACCCACAGCTGCCCACATGTGGTTCTATTCATGATACACATCCGCACATACTTGGTTGCAAATAACAAAATTTATTCTGCCCATGGATGATAAAATATAGAGGGAACACTGATTGGGAGCCCTCTGGAGTTTAGCCAACAATACATTTCTTATTTCTTTTCACAAACATTTTAATAAGCCCCCTTTTCTGTAACCAGTACAAATTTTTCACATGCAGGTGAGATTAAAGATATCTACGTTGTATGTGGAAGTTGAGACATATGAAAATTAAATGTTCCACTGCCTCAGCCTCCACCCCCTGCACACACCTGCTCACAGTTAAGAAATGTTTTTCGTAAGTAGGTGTTTATATAATGTTAAAGTATGTTCAGTTATTAATACGCATCCCTGGCATGGAATTCACAATTGTCTCGATTGGTTGTGCAGAAGGGAGCCCAAATCTCTTGAAGATTTTTTGTGCGAAGAAGATTGATTAGCTAAAGGAGAGTGCGGTTGTGCAGACCTGGTGGACGTGCTGCCGGAATTACTTTTACTGCTGCACTGAAAGTTCTGACAGAGACTGGTGTGTACAGTTGATCACAGTGTCCATGGCATCCAGCTAGAGAATAAGGAGGCTAAAAGTACAAGAGTTGTTGCCCCTTCCTAGTGTTCACTTGTGTCCAGGACCTAAAGAATATCCTACGTTGTCAATTGCCCAAATGTCAGCTCTGCCTTATTCATTCCCTGATGCATTTGTGCAACATATGGAGTTGTCTTAGCCATCTGAGTTATGCCAGACTGGGTTGATGGAAGAAAAAAATTTCCTTCAAACTCAAAATGCTGAAGATCACAGTGAATGCAACTAGAAGGAATGATGTGCAATAGATTGTCTGTGTTCTGTTCTTGCCCTACTACCCTTGTGGTTAGGGCTCATTACTATGAAGGTACAGTAGGATTTTCACTATTTTATAGGAACTTTGTCTGCAACAGAAAGCTGCAGCAGTAATTTATACCTTGGGTTTCTGCATGTGGATGTTGCTGCATACAAAGGCATTGCACTGTAATGTAAACTGCAGCATTGCTGACATCCCAGAAATACCATTTTACTTAGAATAATTCAGCTTTCAGATATGACTGTGCTTAACCTGTAGAATTATTAAGGAAAATATAAGCATCTCAGTTGCACAAACAACCAACATTTTTTTATAAAGTTTTACTTTATGTGAGGAGCAGTGTTCTCCATCCATTTTTTATCCCTTTTACATTATGTGTACCAAGGCACGGGCAGATGCCCACCACCAATAGAAACACATGCTGCTAGCTGTGGGAGGCTGTGGGCATGCTACGAATCAGCTGGATGTGGCACCTCAAGCTCTTCTGGGCTGTTGCCCAAGTGCTCAGCTTACAGAGAACACTGGTAAGGAGGTCTCTCAATGTACGTTTAACACAGCAAGGAAAATCTTGTGGTAGTGAGTCTATGGTGCTAAGAACAGCTGTGGAGACATTCAGGCTTGGGCGGGAGTTTGGGTTCTGAAGCCTAGGGAGTGGGGTGGGTAGGCTCGAGAGCACATACTCTGACCATTTTTAGCACCATAGGACCAACCTCACAAGCCCAGTTTCTAAGATTCCCAGCTGTGGGGTCCTGTTTGCTGGACACATGCACACTTAAGGGGTTCTGTAGCACCTAGTAAGTACTAATGAGTATTATAGAAAGCCCTAGGTAGCAGAAGCTGTTTTGAGGCTTGAGTATAGCAGAGCCCCAAAGAGGTGTAAGTTTGCTGTATTTTATGTAAATTAAATAATCACCATAAGATCACAGTTCTATCTAAGTATTTGAATTGCAAAACAAACTATTTGCACTTTTCTATTGTAACTGATGTCATAAGAACCCCTTGATGGAGAACCCTAAGAACCCTATTGTCACAGTTCCTTCATGGCTGTTCTGTCTGGAATATAAACTTATTTAATATCATGAGATCATATATTTGAAAGAGTAGCTAAATATTAAATCATTTCTAAGGTTTATGATTGATAACTCTTTACATAAATAAGCTCTGGCTTATTTATACCTGGCCCTGCAGATTTCCAAGACCAGCATCTGATTAAGTGAGTCTGTGCTGACAAAAGCTCATGCTCAAAACTTTTCTGTTAGTGTATAAGGTGCCACAGGACCCTTCGTTGCTGTTACAGATCCAGACTAACATGGCTACCCCTTTGATACATAACTCTTTACGTGTAGTTCATATTTCAAGTTCATTAGTTATAACTATAATTACAATTGTCCCAAATTGAAGCTATAGCCATCATATTCTCTCACTGAATGTAAACATAAATACCAGTGATAATGTATCCTAATGGTTCATGTATTGCCAAACAGTTCTGCCAGCTTAAGAACATTTGGAATGTCAGTTGACAGTTTTGAGCATATATTCAGTTTTAATTGTTCTGTAGTTTACTGCTATATACTTTACAGCCCAATCCTCTTAACAAGCTGTGTCTTGGATGACTCACAGAACAAAAAATTAGGCAGATGGGACTGGGTCCTTAAAATATATTACAGTTCTTATAGGCAAAAGTGGTTGTGTCGCCTATAGTTAAGGATGTCTAACATTTCCATTGAAACACTCTGCTTTCATATTCTGATAAAGTCAACCATTTATACTAATTTTTTCCATGGTGGGGGCCTGCCTTCAGTTGAACGTATTGTTATGAATGTCTCAGCTTAGCTGTTTACAAGAACAAGATAGGAAGAACATTTTATAGGTCACATTCAAAAACATCATTCGTATTTTATTGCGAAGGTTTGGAGCAGGAGCTTAGAATTTGGCAGGGGGTATATAAAGTTTCAGGGATATACCTTTTGCTATTCCTTTCAAAATTCATCCAAATTGATCAAGTTATAAACCTTGGAATAAGTTCTGTCTCCCTCTGTGCCAAACGTGCTGAATGGGGGGAGGTGGGGCTGAGCAGGACTTTTCCTACAATAGCTCTTCCTGGTTGCTGTAGCCACTGGGGTGTTTGGGACCAGAAGCCTCTTTTGTGCTCTCAGTGCTCCCCCTGTTGGCGCACAGGTTGAGAAGATAAGGAGGTAGCAACCTGCCTTGTGCGAAGAAATGGGAAGTGGTATGGGAGGAGAATTGCACTAGGTCGGGGCAGAAGCTCATGCATGGAAGTGGATTTGGTAGAAGACTATATAAGCAAAAGGGTCTATCAACAGCAGAGCACCTATTCTCCCTCAGAACCTGAATTTGAACCCAGTAGTCCTGTACCTTTGTATTCATTTGCTGACAGCAAAGAATTATAAAACCATAAGCAAAGCCTCTGATTCCCACTCATGAGTCTGATTCTTGTAGGCTGCGTTTACACTAGCAAGTTCTTTCAAAATATTTTCCGAAAGAAGGGGGCTCTTTCTAAACGTCCCATGGAGAGTTTACACACAAAGTTTTCTTTTGAAAGTAAATCAGAAGAATGTGGGCCTGCTTTCCTAAGTGCCCTTACACTCCTGTTTCAGGAAGAACACCTTCTTTCAAAAAGAAAAAAAAGCATGTTGTAGACATTCTGCGGACCCTATTTTGAAAGAGCTGTCCTCATGGCACCTCGTACTTCAAACCCTGGCCCGTTCTTTCGAAAGAGCGGGGACTGTGTGGATGTTCTCTTTTGAAAGAACAGGTCACTCTTTTGAGCGTGGGTATACTCTTATGAAAGAGATCTTCTGGAAGAGTGGAGACATAGCCATAGTGAATAACATTACTGATATGTGATACTCTGTGAGCTCAAGTGACAGAGAACTCTGCTCTGGGCCTAATGATCTGAACCTTCAGATGGTCCAAGTTAAGAGGCATTACTGTTCCAGGTGTTGACATTTCTGGATTTTATTTTTAATTAGGTAATTACAGTTTTTAAAACCTACATTACAAGAACACTAAGGCAGCAAATTTAAGCACTAAAAATTAGGAAATGGCACATTAAGATTACTTGTGCAAGCTTAATTCAGTCCCCTTGTGCATGTGCAGCATATGGCCTTTGGTTACATGATCACATGCACCTTTTTCCACAAGCCTCCCTGCCTTACTCAGTGCAAAGGCCAGAACCATGCTGTGGGGATGAATCATAGTTTGATAGTTCTCTTGAGAATTCTGCACCACTGTGCTATGCAGAATTTAAGCAGAATAATGTTCTATACACAATTTCATTTTTCTCTGAAGAATTAACATCACCACAAGGGGCCACTGGACCCAGCAGAGCAGTAATTTCCTGCTTGCAAGTACAGGATGTTGATAAGAAGGGAGGTGTTTGGTGGTGGAGGGTTCCTGGCAGCTTCAGTTCCCATATCTGAGGGAAAGAGACAGTGTTCAGGAGACTCCGTACAAGCCAACAACTCCGCATCAGGGCATTTCACTCTCTGGAACCCCTTTGCTTTTGATAGTAGTGGATGCAGATGTCTGGGGTATGGGGGTTTCATGGCTCTGCTGTAGAAGGGAGGGCTCTGGGGGGTCATAAATTCTGAGTGCTCTGAGTCTTGGTTCTTTTAAGGTGCAGTCTTGGAGCTTCTGCCCCGACTTTGTGCAATTCTCTTCCCACACCATTTCTCATTACTTTGCACAAGGCAGGTTGCTACCCCCTTATCTTTTTTCAACCTGTGTGCCAGCCTGGGGAGCACTGAGTACAGTACTTTGGAGTTGCCACGGGGGTGGGATTTGCTTAATGAAGTGCTGAATATACACCACAGCACTTCCTTAATAAACTCCCAACACCCTACTTACCATACTCCCTTCAAAGTAGGGAGCTAGTGTAGACAAGCCCTTTGAGTGCTTAACTTTGCAACATGAACATTCTTCTAACCTAGGGTGTTTGTGTCACAAGATTGGAATTATTAAGACTGCATGCATGCTCAAAACTGTAATTACAGTAAATAAAGTTATTCACATGTGTAGATCTCCATAGGATTGTCAACGATATATGAACTTGGGGGCAGAAAACACTTCTTACAGATTTTCTTTCATTTGCATGGAACTGTTAGTATGTTAGATGATTGCGTTGAAATGGTATTTACTGTGATGCAAGACCAATGTGTAAAGCAATGCATGCTGTATTATCCATACAGACTGCAGTTGGGAACCATGGGTTACAGTAGCTGAGAAGGGGGAAGTTTTCTGAGCCAGATTTCTACACACAGCTACCTCTGTGGTTTATCAGAATTAAAAGAGGGAATGTTTTACCAATAGCTTTAAAGAAAAGCATTTGAAATAAAATATTCAGCTATTCTTATATGTCTAGTCCTTGGCTTCACTAGGGGAAAATTTTATTAACTTTTTTGTGGTAAAGTCCAAGTGAAAACAGCAGTTTTCACTTTAGTTAGAAGATCAAGTTAAAGACTCAGTTTAATTAGTCTGTAAATTAATCTTCTAATTTGTGAGAGATTTGTGTGAAAAGTCTTGTCTTCACTGGGATTTTATATTAAGTGAGTTAACTTGAGTTAAAAAGCACTCATTTTCTTCCCTATTGGAGACAAGGTCCTAGAGCTTTGCCTCCTGAAGAATCTCTTGATCTGTGATTGTCCATTCTTGCCCAGTCTCAGATCTCCTCTGTTAAATGAGGTGATTAGGAAAGTGTAGCTGTATGATAACAAGTGTATTTGAAACCAGTCTGGGTTTCAGTTTTCCTTTGGAGATGAGTCTGTACTTATCAGTGTCATTTAATAATTTTCTGATGACTTTAGATGTGGTTCAGCTGGCTCATTTGGTTATGCTGGATCTTTCAGCAGCTCTGATACCAGTAAGTAGGCTGGTGTCTTGGTGATTAGAGATGGTTATTGATCTGTCTGGAATTTCCTTCAAGTGGTTTCTTTCTTACCTAGACAAATGAATGCAGTTAGTATTTGAGAACAAAGAAATCTTATCACTAAGGGATTTGTTGAGCAATGTCTCAAAATTTGATCTCTTTCTCATGTTAGTTTGTGTGTATATGAATCCCTTGTTGACTTTATTTCTAAATGTGGGCTGGAATATCAGCAGTATGCATTCATTTGTCACAGCATACCTCTGGTGTCATGGATTCATCCTGTTTTTCCCTCCAGCTGGAGGAAGGTATGGATAAACCATTCCCAGCTGGTTGAGTCAGAGCTATCCTTTTCTCAACTCAGAGGAAACATGAGTCTTACTGGTACCATTGAGTAAACGATTGAGTGGGTTTTCTGCCTCGTCTTGTCTCCATCCATTGAAAAGAGACTTGTTTGGAAAAGCAAATTAGATTAAAAATATTGATGTGTCAGTTTCAGTCAATGCCCTTTTTATCATCATCATCAACAATAACCGTAGGCTCAACGCCCGTTGGTGTCTGATGCCTTTCTCACCATTTCCTTCCATCTTTCCCTATCCAGTGCAAAGTGGCTTAGTTTCTGTAGAGTAGATCTGCGCCAATCTGCTACATCATCCATCCATTCTCTGTGGGGTCTGCCTCTCCGAGTCGAACCATCCATTATGCCAAATACTAGGGTCTGATTTTTCATTCATCGTTCATTCTGCAAATATGTCCAAATAGTTGTAGCTTCCATTTTATAACCTTCTGCAGCAGGTTCTCTTTCAGCTGTTATCTTCCTATAAAATTCCTCATTGGTGAACTTCCGCATCCATCCTATTCTCAGAATCTTTCTATAACAACTCCTTTCAAACACCAATATCCTCCTTTTCGAATCTTTCATTAGCACCCACGTCTCACATCTGTACAACATGCTGCTGAATACATGTTTTCAAGATGCCCAGCTTCACTCTTAAGCTAATTGCTTTGCTTTTCCAGATCTTATCCATCACCTTCAAACTCACTCTTGCTTTCACTATTCTAGTTGCTATTTCCTTCTTACAGTCTAGATCGTATGTTATGTTGCTCCCCAGATATGTGAACTTCTTTACATTTTCTAGTTCAATACCATCCACACTGATCTTCCTTTCTATTTCCTTATCTCCAAATACCATTATTTTTGTTTTATCGATGTTCATAATCAGTCCGTACAGCTTCCCTTCTTCATGTAACACCTGCACCGTTTTTGCTAGCTTCTCCTCATCTTCCTCAATGATAACTATATCATCCTTGAATCTCAAGTTGTTAATTCTTTTCCTGTGCACAGATATCCCTTCTACCTCTTCCTTTATCTTGTCCATCACTCTCTCCAGATATGCAATGAAGATACTGGCGATATTGGATCTCCTTGTCTCGTACCTCTACTTGTTTTAAACCACCTTCCCAACTCCCCGCATGTTCTCATTGCTGCTTCTGCATTATCATTTATATCTTTCAACAACCGTATCAGTCTGCTATCCACTCCATATGACTCCAACACCGCCCAAGTCACTTTGTGATCTATACTGTCAAATTCCTTTTCAAAATCGACGAAGCAAGCGTATACGTTTTTGTTCTTTCATTGAGCTTTCTCCACTATCAGTCTTAGTGCCAATATCTTCTATATGGTACTTCTATCTTTTCGGAACCCTGCTTGCTTGTCTGCTATATGTTCTTCTATCTGCAGTCTTAATCTCTCAGTCAGTATCATCATCAGGACCTTACCTAGATGACTCAGTAGGGCAATCATTCTGTAGTTCTTGTACTCCAATGTACTTCCTTTCTTATGTATTGTCACTAGCACAGATCTTGTCCATTCCTTAGGTGCCTTCCCTTCTTTCCATGCTATATTACATAGTCGATGTATTTCCTGAATCATGCTTTCTCCACCATATTTGATCATCTCTCCTGTGATCTTATCATTTCCAGTGCTCTTGTTGTTCTTTAGTCGTTTCACTGCTTTTTCTGCTTCCTCCTTTGAAATATCAGTCTCGCTCTCGATGCTTGGGGGAAATATCTCTTTCAGTTCTTCAATCAGTCTCTCTGAGACACTTGGGTCCAACTGTGCTTTGTATAGATTGGGGCAATATCTTGTCCATCGCTGCACAATCTTCTTCGTTCTCATCTTTGATCGCTACCTGCCTCAGTTGCCATTTCCTATTAATACTCCTAATTGTCTTATACATCTCTCTGGTCTTACATTCCCCATAATACCTCTCAATATCTTCACATTGCTCCTCTAACCATTTCTCCTTCTCCTTTCTGGCTGCTTTCCTTACCTCATTGCATTTCTTCCTATATTGCTGTTCCGCCATCTCAGAAACATCTCTTCTGATCTTCAATGCTCTTTTCTCTTGAACCAACTTCAATGTCTTCTGGGTAATCCATTTCTTATTGATCTTTTCTTCTTCTGGAACAGTCTGCTCAATCGCCTCTTCTATAGCGATGGCTATCCCTGCGACTCTTATCTAGGTTTTTCTCTGTGGTGATATTCTTAATCTTCTCTTTGAGTGCTGTTCTGTATGCATTCCCTGTTTCTTCCTCACATAGCCTCACCACATCTCTTCTTTTCTTAAACTGTGTCTTACGTTTTCTTTCAAGTTTTATCTTGATGTTTGCGATCACTAGACTGTGGTCTGAGTATATATCTGCTCCTTGGAAAGTTCGGCACTACTGTACTGATGTTATCCATCTTCTTGTCATCAAAATCATATCTATTATGTTGGACTTCCTGTCATTCGATCGCCATGTCCACTTCCTACAGACCTTTTGTTGGAATCTCGTGTTGCAAATCACCATCTTATGCTGTGTGGCAAACTCTAACAGTTTCCCACCTCGTTCGTTTCTTTCTCCATATCCAACCCTTCCCATGACTCTTTCCCAACCTTCATTATCTGTTCCAGCCTTCTCATTCCAACGTTGAATGTGTCTGTATGGTGGGATTTTCCCCTCAGTTTTATAATGTATTTTGGATGTCTTTTTGCTCACTTCATGAACGCCTCCTGCCCGGGCAGTTTGATTCTTCAATTCTCTCTTAGTGCTTCTTTAGAATAAGGCAACATGGTATGTTTGCTTGCGGATTTTGAGACACTGATCACATTATTTCATCTGGAATACTTCAGATAGGCAGATGTCTCTGATTTTTACAATGTTGAATGATGTAGGCCCTGGCTTTATTTAGAACTCTGTTCGGTGCTTCTTTTCTATTGCTTGGTGTTGTATTCTGTGTAAATGGCTGAAAAGGAACATATCTCCCATAAATATATGAAGGAGGCTAATGAAATAGCTCTATTCAACCTCAGATACTGTATGTTATATTTAAAATATGGTGTGACAGCAGTGCTGAAAGCCTCCAGGGCTTGGTAAGATAAAGACACTCTTTGCCTCCCCAGAAGGTTGCGAAAAGACTTAACCAGTGTTGTGTTTTTATTTGTTTGTTTATTCTTTGTGGGGGGAAGGGGCTGGAACAGACTGAAGCAAAAATAAACAGTATGTACAGTTTGTCAGTAAGAGATGGATTAATTCAAGAATCATTCCTCTACGATGGGAACCCTGGTTTCTTTACTGTGTATGGCGGGGGGCGGGAGGGGAAGAGGATGATTTTTTACAGTGTGTGAGTGCTGGGCAAGAATTAGGACCCATGTGCATAAATTTTAAAAGCACTTAGCTGCAGTGACAGATTTTACTGAATGTTTGGGCCTTCTGATGGGCTACTCACATGAATAATGCATTTCCACTTACAAGCTTTTATTAGTGAGAAGTGAGCACATCGTTTCAAACCGTACAGCACAGGGCTGTCCTCAGCTGGGGCTGCTAAATCCCAAATACAGTGTTATATATACAGCCCCCTACACAGGTATTTCTGGGAGGGGGTGCTTTTTTTGCAAATATGGACCACCACCACCCCATCAGCAGGCCCTGCCCTTCTCTCTCACCTTCAGTTTTCCAGCTGGCCCTGCCTCCCCCTCCTCCAACCACCCTCATTTATCCTTCCCCCCATGATCCGTGCTCTGACTGAACCCTCTTGCCAAGGTCCTAAAATCCCCTCCTCAGCCCAAAACCCGCCCCCAACCCCCTGCTTGGCTCATGGACCCTCCCCCCCACCCACACCCTAGCTGGTTCCATCGTATCCTGTCTTCCGACAGTGGCAAATGCCAGGTGCCCCAGAGGGAGTGAACAGACCAGGCAATCATCAAGTGATCCATCTCCTGTCAACCACTTCCAGCCACTGGCAAACAGAGGCCAGGGATGCCATTCCTACCCACCCTGGCTAACAGCCACTGATGGACCTAATCTCCATGAATTTAACCCTAACCCTAACCCTAACCCTTTGTGGACCCCGGTAAAGTCCTGGTTTTCACAGCCTTCTCTGGCAAGGAGTTCCACAGGCCTATTGTGTGCTGCGTGAAGTAAAACTGCCTTTTGTTAGTTTTAAATCTGCTGTCTGTTAATTTTATTTGGTGACCCCTAGTAGTTATGTTATGGGAACCAATAAATAACTTTTTCTTATTCACTTTTTCCACACTAGTCATGATTTTATAGACCTCTGTCATATCCTCCCTTAGTCTCCTAGGATTCTAGGATCCATTTCATCAGGGCCTAGTGACTTGAAGACATGTAACTTTTCTAAATAAATTGTAACTTGTTCTTTTCCTATCTCCTTTTCTCCAGCATTCATTATACTAGGCTTCCAATCTCCACCAACCTTCATGGTGAAAACTGAAGCAAAGAAGTCATTAAGCACCTCTGCCGTTTCCTCATTTCTGTATTGTTTTAATATGTAGCTAATTTTTTATCAAGTTACTGAAGCTATTTCAATGTTTTGTTTTCCAAAAATTAGTAAACATAAACGGCAACAACTTGCAAAGCAGTTGAAATCTGCTTTTTATAATTTTTTTTTGGTGGAAAAGCTATGGGTCAAACTATGGTAGAGATTGATTTTTCACAGGCTGAAGGTGTCTTTTCCTATCACTTTTTTGGGGATGGGCAGTGTCTGATGAAAGGAAGATTTTAAACTGTCAAATATATGCTTATCTGATACAAAGAATAAATCATTTTCTGCTGTCTTATTATAACCTAAAGACAATTGGTATTTAAGGACTGTGATTTTCTAGTATGATACTCCGACTCCATATTGGATAGCTTACCCATGAGGGAATGAATCATTTTTAGATGCTATATTTATTTTCTACTGGAATTACCTTAGGAATTTGCTTGCTTCTTTCACTCCCATTATTTATTTATTTCTGGAGGTCCTGTTGATTCTTCAGAAATCTTAACACACGTTACTACTCTTCTTCATATTTTCTTAGTCTGTACAGATTCCTTAGCTTTTACATGATACTTGGTATCATGTCACGAAGTTACTTGTAAAGATGCAGTATTTTTTTCTGTTAGAGTTGTTCTTCACATCCTGTCACAAAATGGTGTGTGGTGCTGCTGTTCACAGTTCACAAGCTGTCGTGTTTCAAGCCCTGCATTTCCTTGGTGGTGAATTAATTCTTACACATGAGAAGTGTAGCTAACACACTGTAATTGTGAAGTACTGCACAGTTATTGTATTTAACAGCTTTTCCCCTCCCATGCTTGAACAACTAAAAAATGCAGCTGTGCATGGACAGTATATATCCATCTCATGTAGAGGAAAAAGATGGATACCACACGCAAAGTGCATCCCATGCTGGTTAAAATGTGTACAAACAGTGCAAAATCAGTTTTCTTTTCACGTTTGTTCTTATTAACGCAATTTGTATTTTAAAACGTTCAATTAAAAAAATGTTCTGTATATATTGACATACTTTTGGGGCTCTGTTTCTGTCTTGTTCCAGGTGGAGGAGGGCTGGTGGGAAGGGATTCTCAATGGAAAGACTGGCATGTTCCCTTCCAACTTCATAAAGGAACTTTCTGTTGATTCTGACGATGTGGAGATTGCACAGGAGGAGCAACTAATAAAGCCAAGTAAGAAACAAAGTTTTATCAAGTCAATCGGTTTTTCCTCTTTTTCTTTACTTACTTGCTCTTTTGCTGGGATCGTCTTACTTCTTTCTTAGAAGAGATTCAGGTGCCTTTTTCCAAATTTGGTGCTACGGAAAGGTTGTTTGGCTGTTGATGCTTTGGCAGTATAAGCACCTTGTCCTTAACTATAGCATTTTAAAAACCAATCCAGCTGTAACTGTGGAGGGCCCAGGAAACAATGCCATTTTACAGCTGTTGGGTTTCTATTTCATAATGAAAATACACCACCATTTTGTCCTTACACGCAGTAGCTGAACAGAATTACCAAAACACCTTTACAATGGTTTTACTTATTTATTTTAGCAGGGGACTGGAAGTGCCAGACCTTATTCAGTGAGTCCTCCTGGGTATTTAAGAATTCATAATTACTGGTGTGGGACATGCAGCACTTTCTCCCTCCAGGTGCTGAGCATGCTACTTCCACATCCATCATTCCCAACCCCTGCTAGCCAAAGGAGTAAAAGGCCAGAACTGGGACTCTGAGTTGGTTCTCCCACTGCACCATCCACTCACCTGGATTTTCAATACTGTTGAAGGTGAAAAGCATGTTTGGTAACTTAAGTTTGAAGTAGTGTTAAGTTAGTAGTGGATTCTCCCAATTTCCAACCTTTTTCCTTGATGTAAGGAGAAGAATAACCTGAATCATAAATCTGCCTCGGTATGGAATGGATGCTACCCGTCTTGTTGCATTTCAATTTCTTCAAGTTCTGTGGTCACTAGATCCTGTATTTTAAAAATATTCCAACAGTATTTGCATATCCTAGTGTAAATGCATGTTTATCTGCTAAATTGCTCCCCACCAGGTTATTTCCTGTTTGCATCACTTTTAATGCTTGGTCATGTAGTGTTCTTTTGAGACCTGTGCAGGAATTAGGCACAACTGGAAGGAGTGTTGTGCTCTTGTGGGACTATGCCAAATTCTTAAACTTGCCAAACTTAAACAAAATCTTTATAATACTCTTACGGATGAGAATGAAAATCCAGTAATTCTGAATTTTAATTGAAAATATCTTAATGCAGTATGTGTTTATTTTTTTATTAAGAAAAAGTGTCTTTTTGCTATACCACAGAAATAGGATTGTTAAAACCAAACCTGGTGTGGTGTTTGGAAGAGAGTTTTTCAGTTTCTTGTAAGGACAGTGAATCTTTGTGGAAATATTAGTGACCTACTCTATGGCTATGTCTATACTAGAGAGTTTTGTCATCAAAACTCATGGAGCGTCTACACACAAAATGCATTTTGTCAACAGTCTGTCAACAAACTCAGCACTTCTGCTGACAGCGTTGTGCCTCTCCGCAATGAGGTATAACATCTTGCTTACAGTTTCTGTCAACAAACAAGCCATGTAGATGCTCTGGGGGGGGCCCTCTTTCAACAGACAGAGCTTCTGGTTCACCGATAAGCTATCTATCTGGTGGCCCTCAGTGACTTACCCTGACAGATTACGTGTGGCCTGCAGGCTGCATGCTGCCACCACTTGACTAAGATAGCACTGCTTGAGATGAACTATATGATTACAGCACAGGACTCAGAGTCAGTTTTTAGATATTTGATGGGGATGACTAGTTTGTATCCCAGTCATGTGATCAGGTCTGTGTGGCCTAAACATCTAAGCAGATCCCCAGAAAGATCAGTGGCAATCTGCATAAACTCAGATTTGCGCATGAAGATCCAATTGCAGATTATGGGGAGCTATGATGTAATCTAAGGCAGCGACTTAACTCTGCTTCCCCTTCTGAATAATAGGTATAATACTTATCGACATTTATAGGTGCTTTTGTGCAGCTTGATTAATCAAGGTGTGTAAAGCAGTTTGCGATCCTCAAGTGAAATGGACTGTAGAAATGCAAAATATTGTCATCATGATTTGGTTTTTAATAAGTCTTATTTGCTGTCTCTTGAGAGATCATTGTCCTGTGCGGGCAACGCTGTGCTCAGGGTTCTGAGTGGAGAAAGTGCTGGGATAGGTGCGGGGTGGGGAGGGGGTATGGAAGAGAGACTGTAATTCCAGTGAGTTCTGGGTGCCATGGAAAGTAAAGCCCTCACAAGATTTGAGATCACTGAAAAAATTCTTGGCCCGTCTGTAAAATGACTGTAATATTTCCACCCTCTCCTGCAAAAGGTGTATTACAGAGCTTATTTAAGGCTTGATTTTGATGCTCACACTCAAATTAAGCCCTTATTATTCAAGGAGTCCTATTGGTTTCACAGTGTTGTTGATAGTAGGTAACATCCATAAGTTATGTATATTTTAGCTTTATCTTCCGTTTAGATCAGATGTACACAGCTCTTTAGCTTAATTGTTTTCTAGATTTCTCAAATATCTGAATGTTTGGTTACTTGGTTTTTCGATATTCTGAAGTACCACAGCTCCTCATTACAGCTTAACAAAACATCACAAAAATTGTCTTGTGATTAAACTGAATATTATTTCCTTGTGAGTGAAAGTCATATGATAAGGGGCGACTTCTCAGTCATTTTAACAAAGACTTATCTAGCTATCTCTTGTATGTGTGTTTAAGTATACATGTTAAGATATGACTAGGCTTAATTTAATATATTAGATATTTAAGAACATATTATCCATGCTCACTAATAAATCATGAGTGCCAGTAAGAAGACTGATGTTAGACTCTGCAGCTCATGCCTTAGTTCAGCAATGTCATAAATCTTAACTTTTTTAAATTTCAGCTGTGTCTCCACTGTCATGGAGACCTTTTCTTCCCAGCTTTCTTAGCAGCTGAATGAAAGTTACTGTAGCTTTCACTTACAGGTGATCTGCAAGGAGGGGCAGGGTGGAAGAGTTTGTGCCTTCTTGTTGTTGCTTGTTTGTGGCAACAGATGGTATTGGACGTTTTCATTTGTATACTTTTTTTCTGCCTGTTGATCATAGTATATACACACTTCTAACTGTTTTTGCCCTAGAAGATGATTTGGATGACTCGAGAACTGGATGTAACAAACCTATGCAGTGAATTAGCTAATGTGTTAGCTGTTTCATTATAAACAACAACAACAAAACCCTAAACATGAAGAAAACACTATACTTTTGGGTTGGGGGCAGAGGTGGAAAGACATAGCCTTAATCAGCTAAAATGGGAACAGCCTTTGTACAGCCTATTTAAAGCTCTTTGGGTTTTCTTGTCTTTTTGATAATGTATAGTTAGCTGAATAAACTATAGGGTTAAAAATGTTTTTTAAGATTCCATTGCATGCCTTTGGTCAAGAACTGTTAAAGTTTATAATCTACATCTGAAACCCTTCAATAAGTGCCTCAACAAAACACTGATATTTCTAATGTCCTGCCTACATTAAGTGAATTCTCGTATTTCAATGACTTGCAATATTCTGGTATTTCAGTGCGTCTGTATCAAGAGAATGGACTGGTGTAAGTATGTACATAAATGGCAGTGACATTAATAGTAATGTCTCCACTCTAGACCAGTACTAGGGCAAAAACAAACAGGAAAAAATGGTGGAAAAGTCTTTTCAGACTGTCTTTGTATCTCAGAGATAAAAAAGGATGCACGCGCGCGCGCACACACACACACACACACCCTTTGTCTGTTCATTCACACGTGTAAAATAAAACTTTATGGACCCAATTTTTTCTTATTTGGCCATTAGAGATTATGGGACACAACACATTACACAACTCAACCACATTGGCTTTCGGAAACTCATTCGAAATTTCCCTAACTGAGATATATGCAGTGAGAATATTTTTAACTTAATGTTCAATCAGTGCAACTATTAGTCTCATTGTTTTGCGAATAGAACTCTGAAAATGTTTGGTACTGAAAGTACAGATTTAAAAACTCTTCCGCTACCCTCTTTTTACCATCATTCGCTCTCTCCTTCCCCTCTTGTGTTTTCTCTTTCCTTCTTTTCTTTCATTTGCTGTCAGGAAAGTCTGCCTTTCAAGGGACAGTTCTGTACAGAGTGGCACCAGCAAAGATTGACAGCTACAGACGCTATAACAGTGAGTGTATTTAAAATTCAAGAGGCAGTTTTAATGATGTCTTACTCCTCAATATGTGTTTGATTCATCTGCACTTGTAAAATGCATCACCATTACTCACTTATGACTGTACTACATGTTGGCATATGTGTCTGCGAGTTAACTCTTTACTTGCTGCAGACAAATGCCATGATCATAGTATAGTGAGAAAGTATCCTCATTCTCTGTGCGTGTGTGTGCGTGCGCCTATATCTAGACAATGCAGATGAGCATGCAGCAAGCTGTCAGTTGTGTTGGCTTCAGGCCACAGATGTGGAGGGGAGTGCAAAGCCTTTGGTCTCAGGTTTATGGTGTGTAGTTGTTTTTACTTATAATAAACCTACATACAACAATTGTTGAACATATAAAATATTTTTCTTTACAGAAAAAGTGGAAAGGAATTTTAAAGGGAGGACCCTGCCTTCTTTCCAAATTAAATAAATTACATTTGCTTGGGCACCCTTCTTCCTGTGCTGCCTGTGACAGAAATTACTAACAGCATTATCAAGGGAGAAATTAAAAGATATGTCAGTCTAGACCATTTTCTAAGCACTATTCTGCTCTGTTCATGATCAGGCTTTTTATTCCTGCACCCTGGAATCCTGGAGTGCATGTTTCATTCCACATGATTTCCTAGGCTTCCTTCTCTTTTTTTCTCCTTCTACTGCAGTTCTAGCTCTCAAAATAAGGCAGAAAATAAGAAGATGAAAGTCAAAGGCAAAGATGAGAAGGGAGGGCCAGATATGGAAGAAAGACAAAGAAATCCACTTTCCTTTAGAATCTTCTCTCTCATGCAGAACTGTAGCCGACTGTCACCCTCTGACTCTGAGGTAACAAGTGGTCAGTACTTGTGTCCTGTGCAGAGGTCTCAAGTTTATGTTTAGCTGTCTGCCCATGACAATTCAATAGTGACAACAGTGCTCCCTGGTCTTCATCCTTCCAACCGTTGCTCTGGCCCTCCACATGGCTGTGTATTGCTGCTCTCCATCTCCTGGAGACTTTGAATCACCTACTTTCTGTCAGTGAACATGGCCTCTGACACTTTGAGTCTGCCACAGCAGCAGTCCCCTGATTTGCTGCCTCTTCTTCACCCTCTGAAAGAGGGTGCTGTCTCCTTAACCGTGACTTCCCCGGCTGTCTGCTTGCAGGCATTCATTTCTTTTTTATGTCTCCTCTTTCCCACTCACGTTTCACACGTGCTCTCAGTCCAGGTAGAGCAGACCACTTGGTCTGTGGTGACTGCCTTCTTGCTTGGTGGCCCCTACTCTGGCACTTAGTTGTTAGGCTCTGTGTGTTCTTTCAGATTCTTCCCAGGCAACTTGCTGTCTCTGTGATGCTGTGTTTGACAGTGCTAGGCTTACAGCCAGATCCAGTGCTGTGTGTGGCTATCCACGTGTGGATTTGAAGCTGGGAAGGGGGCCAAGGTGGGCGTATAGGTATGCCTCTCTGGGCAGATTTGAGAGAAGTCAAGAATCTGGTCTCCCAGTGCTTTCAGAGATGCGCTGTCTTGAGCCACTGCCCAATGTAGGTGTTTTATCACTCTTCTTCCTATTTCTGTAAGCTGCTTATCTATACTGATGTCTAGGTTCTCTCTAAATCAATCCCTTATCATATCCTACCCACTGTCATGATAGCCCACAAAATTAAGGAACTTTGTTTATTTCTCTCCTGTTCCTGGAATCATACTTGAAAATAAGACAGTTTTTGACTTCTGCAAGAGTTAATGTCAGAAATAAATCCACATGTGTATATACTAAGGAATTTATTGTTCTTCCTAAAGTGTGTCTTGATTCCCCACTTTCACAGCAGTAATAATTTCACTCCCAGGCCTTTAAGCAAGCTCAAAAATTTTACTTCTCTATTGTGTTCGAGGTTTGATGAAAATCAAGAATTCATTTCATTTTGAAGGTCATAATAAAAGTGGCACATTTAGTATAATGGCTTAAAATTGTTTTCTGTTAGCCTATGACCAGGCTAACTTACCACATCCTAAAATTGCTAAATGCCATTCGGCTTGGGTGCTGCAGCTTTCTCCTCACCAAGGACCAAGACAGTGCCACTGAAATTTGTAAGATTGTCTCATCTTGCATTTATGGTTGGCAATATCCCTTGGACCTTTCCCTGTCTGCTGAATTTGTTTTTTGCCCATTAGGCATGGCAAACTCCACTCCATAGTGACTCCACTTTAGCATGCTGGAAAAATTGGTGTTTCTGGGCAGGATGGTTGAGAGAGGATATATGACAAAGGACAATTACTCACCAGTAATTTCATTTATTGTAGTCCTCTCTTCTCCCATCCTATATTCCTCCTATAACTCCTCTGAGAATACTTGGAATTTTTTTATTTTTACCATCTTAATGTGTGTGTGTCTCTCTCTCTCTTTTTCTTTCTTTTCCCCAGAAGCACTGTAACTGAAGGAAGTGGACAGACTGGAATATATTCAATGCCTTGATTGACGGATATTTGCTTTGTAGCTTCCTGATAGGTGGAGCCATAATGCTGTCAGTAATAGCTGATGTTTAGTGTGATAGAAGACAGGATTGTTGCAAATGGAATTTTTCTTTTGTGCTTTCTACTCTTCCACGAGTTTACTCTTTTTTTCCTTTTAAAAATATTTTCCAGTCCTTGAGAAACTGTTGCTGGTCAGATCACAAAGAAAGCAATATGTGATTCATGTACACAGTAGGGTCGACAGCCTCTGGGGGCAAAGTGTAAGGAGAGCACAGATCCCTGCCCTAAAAGGGCTGGGGAAGGGCTTAGGACAGTCCACCCTGTTCCCCCGCCCCCAAACCCTCACAGTGCTGTGCAGCATTTCAAAGGGGTCTGGGGGCAACTTTTCCGTTTGACCCTCCCTGTCAGTGAGCCTGCATGTGCATAGTTATAGTGTGAATACTGTTGAAATAGCTCATGATATGAACAAAGTTAATGCCACGCAGTTTTAAAAATAACCATGAATTTTAGCAAATTTGAGGAAATGTGTAAGCTTTTCCATTTCCCTCCCAATATCTCCTACCTTGCCTACAGTATTGTTCACTAAAGAGAAAATATAATTATACACAGATGCTACCATGTAAAGTAGCATTTGAGGAAATAAAAATGCTAAAATTTGGTGAGGTACAATTTTCCTGGTTAGAATTAGCATGCTAAGAAATGTTACCTGAAAAACAAATGTGAAGATGGAGAGAGGGTGGAAAAAATAGTGGTGATGAAGAGGGAGAAATGTATCAAATCCTTGCAGAGAACCCACCTGCAGAAAATTTTTTATATCTGTCATAATAAATCATTTTTCTGTGGTTTCAAGGAACAAATACTGTTTGCGGTTGTGGTTGTCACAAGTTCCTTCGTGCAGTGTAAGCAGTGTATTCATACAGCCACTCAAAAAAGGGAAATGAAAATAATCCAAAAATTGAGATGGCAGAAGGCTGAAACACAGTAAGACCAATTTCAAATGAAATTGTGAGCATACTCTCTGACCATTTATGGGGAATGGAAAAAGCTTCAGTATCGATGGCTCCAAATTCATGCTGAAGAGAATTCAGAATTGTGTTCCCCAGGTGCTGCTAATGCATGCTGCTCCGTGGTGCAGAAAACCACTCCCCTTTACCCTGCATGATTTTTTTGCTAATGCATTCAAAATTTGGGGCTGGCTACTTGCACGTAGCAAAAATCATTGTGCTAAAGAAAATGAATGTGCTGAAAGGAAATGACAGTGTTTGGACAACAAAATTATGTCTCCTGAAGGAATCGATCTGATAAAAAATAAGTGAATGAATAAGGCAGAGGGTAGTCTAAATTTACAATATGTATGTACTGTATACTGCAGGCAAATCATTTTTAATTACTGTTTTGCTCTGGTTATAATGTATGTGCTTGTTTTGCAAAATGTGCATTCATAATCATAACGTAGTTCTGAGCCAATTATTTAAATCAAAGTTTCATGCAAACTGCATTTCTTTTGTTTTTAATACCAACAAAAGTTAGCTCATGCAGGATATTCACAGAAAACAAGGCCAGAGATGAGAACTGCTGGGTGCTGCCCCCGCCAAAAAAAAATTTTGTGGTGTATGTGCTGGGAGCCTGCTCTCTCCTGTTTGCCACTCAGAAGAAAGCAAGCAAGCAAGCGCCATTTCTGCCTCACTTCTTGACAAGATAATCATCTGGCTGTCACCATGGACCACCCGTCACATGAAAATTCAGCAACCAAGAATTCGACAATCCCATGCTGCTAATCTTTGCAAAAAGAGAAGGGAATAATTCTCCCCTCTTTGTTTCTCACTGTCTTTGACTTTTAAAGAAAGAAAGAAACTCCATTTATACAGTTCTCCCTTTTATCCCATTAACCACAGCTGACAGCATTTCTCTCTGGATGCCAGACCAAATTAGGAAAGATCTCTTCGTTGTCTCAGGTGTTTGCCTCTGAATAGCTGACCTTTGCATCACTCTCAGACTGGTAGAGCTTAGAAGGCACTGGGGAGGCAAGGCAGAAACATTGGATATCTGGTATTCTGCAACAGTTATGCTTGGGGATTTTGCCAGTACCATAAAATAAAGCGTAAAAATACAGAACAAAGAATAAAAATGGAATTCCTAAACAATATGTTAAAGAAAAACTTACTTTGAAACTTATTTTTGGGTTTTTTTTCACTTATTTACATTTAGAAACAATTATTTTCCTGTGTTTTAAATAGAGTAAAAAACCAAAAATAAACTGCTGTGATTAAAATAAACAATTTGATTTTACATAAGCCATTTTATAGTCTGAATATCTCATTGTGTTCCAGAGTTCCAAATTATTGCCAGCACAACTCTGGGAATATTGTTTGATAGTGAGTTAAGTCAGATGTTCCTCCTTATCCCAATTTGTGCTAATCTCAAAACCACTGAAGTTTGTCACAGTTTAGAGAGTTTGCTCTAGGGAGACTTCACTCTAAAACAGCAAGGGTGTTATAGGTCTGGTCTTGAAATGCTTTGATGCAGCTGTTGTTTTTTTTCTGAGAGAGAAGTAGGTCTGTGCTGGCTCTAGAGATAGTGGTGTTAAATCCTCATGCACATGAATACTGAATTATCTAACACAGTTATTGTGTAAATGAAATAAATAGCAGAGACAATGCGAACGTTTATACAATTTTATGTATGTCTTGGGTAAACTTCATTCTCATAGCTAGTACAGAAAAGTCTAGTTTCCTAGAGTCAGATTTGGAAAATATAATGTGCTGCTGCTGGTGGTGCTCCTCTCTCACTTTAAATTGATTAATGCTAATAGAGGGCAGAACCAAACCTGTTAATCACTGTGGGTGCATCTACACTTGCATTCCTCTTTCGAAAGATGTATGCAAATGAGGTAAATTGAAAACGCAAATGAGATATAAATTTGCATATTTGTCACCTCATTTGCGTATTATATTTTCGAAAGAGCTTCTTTCGAAAGAGAAAAGCCAGTGTAGACGCTTCTCTTTCTAAAGTAAACCCCATCTTCAAAAGAATCCTTCCTCCCATTAAATAAAGGGAAGAAGGATTCTCTCGAAGATGGGTTTCTTTTCAAAAGAGCAGCATCTACACTGGCTTTCCTCTTTCGAAAGACGCTCTTTTGAAATTAGAATATGCAAATGAGAGGTCAAATACGCAAATTTACACATCATTTGCATTTTCAACTTACCTCATTTGCATACGTCTTTTGAAGGAGGAACGCAAAGTGTAGAGTCACCCTGTCAGAAGGGGAAAGCCCTGCCTCCTGGCACTCATTTCAATGTTTTCGCTATCCCTCCCTGCAGCAGAGTTTTTCTGAGGCAAATGCCAGACTTTGTTTCAGATTTTTAAACAAACAATTCAGTGTCATAAATTATCACCTAATAAATTATTTTGTTAGTCTTTAAAGTGCTACAGGACTGCTTTTTTGTTTTCATAGTACATAGCCGTGCTAGTCTATCTCTCTGTTACTAGTCAATGTATCAGAGAAGTAGCTGTGTTAGTCTGTATCTTCGAGAACAGCAAGAAGTCCTGTGGCACTTTATAGATTAACAGGTAATTTGGAACATAAGCTTTCATGGGCAAAAACCCGCTTCATCAGATGCAATATATGTGCCTAATTCCTAGCTGTGTCCAAAGGCTGCATTTGATGTGGTGGGAGACTGTCCCCTCAGTTCTTCCTACTGAAAAAAGACAGCTGTTTTCCCTGGTGTTCAGGGACTTGGTGTTTTTAACTGGGGGAGATTTTTAGCTCTGGTAACAGAGTAAACAGAAAACTCAACTGAAAATCCTGACTATGGACAAACTTTATGGAAGGCAGTACAAATCATACAGCAACTTGAAGCAGTCCATGAAGTACAACAGGCAAGAATACACTTTTTGTAAGGCAGCTAGAACAAGAGTAGGGCCTGCCATTGCCCTAAACTATCTGAAGGTCTCCTAACCAGCTTTTTCTGGAGCTAGACCTCTGAGAGGTGCTAAGTTCTCAGCTTGGAAGGGAAAGAGCCACCAATAGTTTTGATCAAATGAGGTCACTGGACAACACCATTGAGAATACCCAGAATTGCAGGAACAGCTTTATCTCATTTCTAGTCTCAACAAAATGTAGAAAGGCCCCTACATGAATGAAATCATCCATCTCCTTCTTCATATTGGAGGCTTGCAACCCATTCACCTTGTTAGCCTCAGAGAATAGGGGACAAACACAGTAGGGCACTATCTGCAACATCTAAATAAATTCTGAATGGAGGTTTGTCTTTAGAGCATTCCATTTAACCATCGTTACCCAATTATTTTGATTTGCAGATGGAAGATAGCCTTTTGGGTTTTTTTCTCAATTTCAGTCATTACTATTTGCTCGTACATGTGCTACCAGAAAGCATCTACAGCATTATGGCTAAAATAATATTGGCTTTAAGGAAAAGGGAAATTCACTTATCTTTTCCCCACATACTTTTTCTGATCTGGATTCTGTACAAAGAAAAGCTGTGCACAATGACACAGTTCCTTGAGTGTCTTGGAGGCTGAACAAACAAGTTAGGCCTGGAAAGTCAGTAGCAGACTTGGGATGATGAGGAGTACAGATACAAGGTCTCATCTCAGAAAAATGTTACGGAAGAGGATGATTGCCCAATGGAAAACAAATGTTACCACAGAAAGAAAAAAACATTTTTTTTATTGTAGCCTGTTGAGAATTCTGATTTAATACACAAATATGTTCAATGAATTCTTGTGATACTGAAAATTATTGGACAAAGGTATCCCTGCTGCATTTTGCCCTATCTTCTTCATTGGCAAAGATCTAGCTCCAACTGCGTGTTACCTGCCCTCATAACTAGTCAATGTAGAGAATCAGATTTATTTTTTTCCTAAGTGTCACCTTTCTAATTCAGTTCGGGACGTAACACCAGAAGAATCCCTCAGTAGGCCCTGAAACAGGGAAGATGGAAAGATTACAAGGAAGACCCCACAGGCAGTGTGCATCAATGAACCAATGTTTTTGTTTTGCTTACATTTGGAATGTAAACCTGTACCTGGAAAAGACACCACTCCCTGAGGCCTCCATGGTCTGGGGACAAACCAGCACCTGACTGGCTTCCGCACCCCGGATTCTCTCACATCATCAGTCAGTTTGATCCATTGGTGATCAACTGTTTTGCATGATAAAGCTGGAGACAGTAAGTAAATTGCCCTGTAGCCTCTCTGTGTCTGGACCTGTTGGGTAGGTAGTGAGTGATGTCACAAGAAAGAACAAGATAGCAGCAGTGACTTCTGTTCGTGCTTTTATGGCTGAAGAGAGTTGGGCTGCCAAAGTTGATTAACCTCTCAGAGGAATTTTGGAGGTGTATATCTCACAAAGGACATCTGCTGTTGGAACACCAGTCCTCCATCCAACCAGACAGTTGCAAAATGAATAGTTGAAGAAAGTGATTGTTGGTCCCATGGATCTCAAATGAGAGAAGTCAGATAAATGTACTCTATCCTATTAAATCAGTGAAACATAGCTCTGAGTGTCTCGAGAGGGCCTTAATACAGGAATATGAGAAATTCACACCGAACAGGTCAGATCCTACACACACATCTCCTAGAGCCGGAAGGGACCTCTGGAGGTCATCTAGTCCAGTCCCCTGCCCTCTTGGCAGGACAAAGCACCATCCCTGATATCTATTTGCCCCAATCCCTAAGTGGCTCCTCAAGGAGGAGTCAAACTTATTCCAATCTAATAAGCATAACTTTGTACCCTCTTTCTGCACCTAAATCATGAGCCAAATAGAACCTCTGCAGAAAGTGTTGCTATATTTCTTATCCATTAGAGGAGCCCTTTCAATTGTTACAATCTATAGTCAGATGAGGGGTTTTTAATTTAAAATTTGGGGCTTTCTGTATGACCCAGTGTTAAATTTCAGCCAGATAGGTCTCCCAATTGTCATAGCATTCATTCCTTAAGTAAACTCAAGAAATAGTCTTGCTTTGGTTTAGGCATTACATTATAGGAGAACTGACAATCTCAGGGCAGACTAATCATATATCTAGTCATAGGCTGCCATTTGTTCATTATATTGGTCATCCAGACTGTGTCTACACCTGCATTCCTCTTTCAAAAGTGGCATGCAAATGAGGGAAATAAAATGCAAATGAGGTACATATTTACATATATGGTGTCTCATTTGCATATGCATCTTTCTAAACAAGAAAAGCAGTGTAGAGGGGGCTCTTTAGAAAGTAAATCCCATCTTCGAAAGAACCCTTCCCCCCAAAAAAAAGGAGAGGGAAGAAGGGTTCTTTCGAAGACGCGGTTTACTTTTTAAAGAGCCCCCTGTACAGTGCTTTTCTTCTTTCAAAAGAGCCGCATCTACACCGCTTTTCTTCCTTCAAAAGAAGCTCCTTTGAAAGAAGAATAGCAAATGAGACACCCGATACGTAAATCTGCACCTCATTTGCATTTTCAGTTTCCCTCATTTGCATTCCTCTTTCGAAAGAGGAATGCAAGTGTAGACACAGCCCCAGTGTCTACTAATGCCATTTTCTTTGTTTTGGAAAAAGCGTTCTTCAGATCTTAGTACCCAACATAAGATGGAGGAGATACATAATCTACTTAATTTTGGAGGTCTATATTTAAGAGCTGATTCTGTTTCCTATCCTGGAGGCACGCTGCTGAGGAAACCCATTGCAATTAGCACTGAAAAAACAGGAAAATTTATCTATGGTTACCTGAAAAGTTGCTTTCTCTAAGTAATATGGTCCACATATCTGATTACACTGAAGAAAAATGGATCATTCAGAATAGAAATGAAGATCGGCACCCAAGGATTTAGGTTTATTGTCATTAGGTTGAATTTACCATGATTTACGGAAAGTTACTTCCTCGTATGTTAAGTTAAAGTATATATAACATGATCAGTGATTTTGGAAAGTAGTTTTGAGTTATCATCTTTGTGGCAGTTCATCAACTGGGAAGAATTTCAAGAGGCAGGGCATTCTAGTTTATGCTCTGCTGGTTTTTATACCAGGCTCTTCACCTTAGAATCTGAGTGTCCACCAGTAGCACAATAATCAACATAGCTACACATCGGTCAGGTGTTCTTTTATATTCTCCCCAGAGAGAGAAGCCTGTGCAGGGGAATGTCCAGGTTTGGCAATGTGAAAGAAAAGTGCTCTCTTCTCAGTGATTTAAGTCTCGGGAAGAAAGGTATTTCGATATATAGCAGTGGCCTTCTTCAGGATAACATTTTGATACTAGAAGAGTGTGTGTGTGTTTCGTGGATTGGGAGAAGTTGTAACAGGTATGGGAAAATGATGAAACAAAAATAGAATGGTTACTTACCACAAGGAAAGGACATCCACGTCACCTGTGATTTTTTTTTTTTTTGGCGGGGGAGGAGAGGCCCAGCAATTTGCTTTGGCCACCATTCTCAAGTCTTCAGATATTGTTCAGCTTCATATCTAATGTTTCTCTTCCCTGCTTTTCTGGCAGGCTTAAGAGATGCTACAGGCTCTGAGAGTGACGGTGGTGACTCAAGCAGTACAAAATCAGAAGGAGCCAATGGAGCAGCAGTAATCCAACCCAAAAAGGTCAAAGGGGTTGGCTTTGGGGATATCTTCAAAGACAAACCAATAAAGCTTCGTCCAAGGTCAATAGAAGTAGAAAATGACTTTCCATCAGTGGAAAAGGTACGTATTATAATTGAATTCTATTGTTGTCATTGCAGTCCCTCAGATGAGTATGAGTTCTGTCTCCAAAGTACTCAACTTCATGGTAAGCTAGAACTGAGAGCTTTGGGTTTCTTTCCTATTCCTTACTTTGGCTGGCTCCTTTTGTAATCTGTTGTGCCAAGGGCAGGAGAATAGATTCATGTGAAGTTAATAATAATTCAACTACTAAATTCTCTGCAAGAATGTTATTTCAGTGAAGGTTTTATACTTGTGTTCATACCTCCGCCCACTGGTCTTTGTTCTAAATAACTACCAATAATAAGTCTTCAGAGTCTGTATTAGAAGTGTGGCTACCCACATAATACCACTAATAATAATGCCCAGTTTTTCTGTACAGTAATATAGCAGCATAAAGGCACTGTACTATCAGGATGCCAAAAAGGAAACTTCAAAAAGTACCTATAGAATTTTATTTCTAGTTTAGTGCTTGAATATTCATTTCAAAAGTATTCTGTAAACTACCAACTTTTTATAGATGACTTGCAGAGTGTAGAAAATGTTTTATTCCTGTCTTTTGTTTGTGTGGCATAAAGGAATCCCAACTAACACTTGGGGGAAGTATCGCTTTGTTAAAGCAGAGTCCCCTCATTCTCTAGTAGCCAAGCAGAACCAGAGAGACAAGAAGAGGGGGATTAACACTGATAATAAGCAGGATTGGGACAAAGCTTTTTAGCTATTTTCATGCCTCCTGTATAAAATAAAGTTTGTAACATGATGAAAAAAGTGCAAAAGCCTTCCACTTACTTTTATAAGTAATTTTATTTATCTAATGTGTGTAGATAATCTGATTTGTGAGGCTTGGTTTTAAGCATCTGATGAAGTGAGTCTGTGCTCACGAAAGCTCAGGCTCAAAACTTTTCTGTTAGTCTATAAGGTGCCACAGGACCCTCCGTTGCTGTTACAGATCCAGACTAACACGGCTACCCCTCTGATACTTGTGCATGCTTGGAATTCTGCTTATCTTTGATTAAATTCTAATTAGGTTCTTCTGCAATGCAAACATTTATAGGTGGTGCTTTAAAATACTGAAAGAGCTTGTTACCGCTATCAGAACTGATAAAGAAAGATATTTTTTTTGGTGGTGGTTTTTTTTTTTTAATTCCTTCTTAAGGTGATCATGATGGCTGTTGAGGACTGGATTTATGAGGGCCCCAATTCAGGGAAGCATATTTTTTAGGAAGACGATACAGTTAGTATTTGCATATATGTAGTGCTTGTTTATGATTACTACATAAGCAGTCACTTGTGAATGATGTACATATGGCTCTTGATCAGAACTGTAGAGGTGTTCAGTTATCTACATCTAATTCAGATGGCTTAGAATTGACATTGCAGTGCTCTGCTAATTCCATATGATTAGGCTTGGGAATATTAGATTTTTATTAGTGAAAGTTGATATCTGTACACACATGAACCAGCAAGAAATATTTCCATCAATGATAATTAAAATGTACAGGTCAGTAAAATTAAAAATAAATGTTGCTTCAGAACCTTTTTTTTATTTAAGGATATTCAGTTTGTATATTTTGGCATTTGGTTTTAACAGTTTGTATTTTAATGGTTATAACACTTTTTTAATCTCCATACCAGTGATCGCTCCCTCCCCCTGTATTCCACAACTGTGATTTCAGAATCGAACACCTTAAAAATAAATTTAGATGTTCTCCATAAAGATTATATTAAAAATTGAGTTCTGTCAAGCCTGTACATAATAGTTGTTTTGGGTATGTGCTTTTCTGTAAAGACACAGAAATATTTGGTAAATGGGCTCTATATAAAAGAGTCTATAGACCCCTTTCACCTTTTAGTCGCTCATATAATAGTGTTAAATTTGAGGTGTCCAGCTGGTAAGTGGCTTTTGTGAAAAGAGACGAAGCCTTAGCCCACTTGTTACTGGACAGGAAGTATCATTAGCCCTATGCCGCAGATGGGAACTGAAATTTGTCTAAGGACAGACAGGAGTCTGCAACATAGCCAGGAATTTAATTCAAATCCTTAGTCTTAGCCTGATACCTTAAATACAAAGCCATCCTTCTTCTCTATTTGCATTTCACCTAAAGAAGATTTTAATGGAATGTGATTACATCATGTTTGCTGTTAGAGTACTTTATTTCCTGTATTCACTAACTTCTCAGGCTGCAGGTGGGAAATGCTTGCACAGCACTTGCCATATGCATGCGCCTTTTAACAGCTAGAGCAGCAGTTCTTAGTTGGAGGTCTGCGTACTCCTGTGTACGCAGTGATCTTTCAGGGGAGACATCGGTTCACCTAGCTAACTTTTGTAACAGACTACATAAAAAGCAAAGTTAAACAGGGACCCTGGTGGTCAGCACTACTGACTGGGCCTTTAAAAAGTTTGGTCAGCCCCATGCAGGGTGGGGCACTTTAAGGGGCTTGGGGTATGGATGCTGGGCAGCACTCACCACAGGCACCTATGGGAAGTGATGACATGTCCGTGGGACTTCTAGGTGCATGGGTGGCCAGAGAAACTCCATGTGGTGGCTCTGCTCCTGCAGCTCCCACTGGCTCCTAGTCGCTTCAGAGACATGTCACAACTTCCTGGGAGGTTCTTGAGGTGAGCGCTGCCTGGAGCCTCGATCCCCTCCCATGCCTCAGCCGCTGCCCCAGCCCTGAGCCCCATGTATACCCAAACTTCCTCCTGGAGCCCCCTCCTGCATGCCAGAGCCCTCATCCCTCCTGCATCCTAACCCCCTGTCCAGAGTCCCCTCCCTCATCGTGAACCCCTCATTTCTAGCCCCATTCTGGAGTCTGCACACCCAGCTTCCCAAAGCTCACATCCTCAACCTCTCCTGCACCTCAGCCCCCTGTCTCAGCCTGGTGAAAAGGTACGGGCTGAGTGAGGGTTGGGGAGAGTGAGCAAGAGGGAGGTGGGGTAGAATGAGCAGTGGGAGTAGTGATAGTGACCTCAGAGAAGAGACGGAGCAGGCATGCTGGGAACTGCAAGGAGAGAGCCAGCACACAGAGCTTCCCTGGCCACCCCTGCACCTGGAAGTCCCAGGGGTCTTGGGAAAGGATTTTTCGGGAGGAGGAACAAGGGTGTTTATCTTAGAAAGCTGGGAACCCTACCAGTGACTGGCTGGAATTCTTGCACATCTCTTGAAGGCCAGCTAAACTGAGTGGTTCACTAATCAGTCATCTACACAGTGAGCACTGCATGTAAGCCCATAAAGAGCAATATATAGAGAATTGCTGTTTTAAAGAATTTGCACATTTTGGTATTTAATTCCTTTAAAACGCCTGCATTTAGTAAGTTTCTTCTTAAACACCATTATTTCTGATGATCTCTCTGCAAGACACTCAGAGGAGGAGTGTCTCCACAGATCTCTTTCATGAAGACAGAAGGAAGAGGAGCATTAACTTTAAATTTAATTGCTCTTTGCCCCGATTGCCCTCCCTTCTGCCCTGCTGTATGCGCCCATGTATGACATTAGATCTAAAAGCAGTTACAGAGCTAAATGCTAAAAATACATCCAAAGCTCAAAATATGGGACATGAGCACAGTTGTAGCTTATGGCATTTTGTAGCCTAGGGATCTGATTCTCATGCATGGAGTGGCTACAAAGTCCCACAGCATGAGGACCCTCACTCTTGTACCTCTGCTGCTCCGCTGACACCAAACCAATCATTCTAGTTCATTCCTTGACCCTTCATTGCCTCTTCATCTCTAATCTACCATGAAAAAATTCTCTGAATATAAAACAGCCATTTTAAATTATGACAATTTTTCGTTGGTGCTGCAATGTAAACCATTGACATGGTAGGATGAATTTCTGTTGCAAAAATAATACCATTTGAAAACTAAGGACAGCACTTTGAAATTGTGAAGTGTAACACACAAAATTCTTTACAATTTTGTCCTTTCTTATTAGTAATTTACATCAATAAAAGAAAATTAATGACACCAGGTCTTTGTGAGATAGGTAAACCACAGTTGGATGTCAGATGGACTGTTTAGGTTTATACCCTTTACTGGGGTTCTGAAACCATAACCACATACAGGAAAACAGATACATGGGAGTGGAGTAGGAATTGGAAACCCATGTTTAATAGAGGAACAAATTTGATAACACAGATTGGCACTGAGATTGGCTGAATCGATATGGAAGAGTGATGCAGCAATGTCTCTTCTCATCTTCCATATTCTCCCCCTCTCCCAAAACATATCTCTGATATCACGATTTCACTCTTTGGATTGTAGGAAGTTCAAGCTGTTCTCTGATAAACAGGACATTCCAGCTGTCAGTTAAATTGGTTTTGCCCTGAGTTTCAGCAGATAACATGTATCTATATCGGTGTCATTTTAAAAAATGGGTCTACCACAGAGCAATGCTCTGAGTCACTTAAGATTGTTATTTTTAAAAAACAATTAAGGCAGGATACAGAATCTGATTGTGTTTCCTGATTGGGAGTCATGGGCTTTTGATGAGATGGTCTACTCTAAAAGACAAAACTTATGAAATCTCAAAATGGAAAACAAAAAGTAGAAGCATTTTGGGATGGATCATTTCCCAGAAACTGACAGACTTTATTTCAGTAAAAGTGAAACCAATTTCCATATTGCTAAGTTTCAGAGAGTTTCTATGGGGACATAAATTAGAGTGATACTGGCTTTCAAGAAGGAGGAAGCTGCTTTGTTTCTCTTCATCCACCACAGATTCAAATGCCAATATAATGAAGATGCTTTGATAAATATAATCAGAATGCCCATATTGGATCAGACCACACATCTATCTAGTCTAATATCCTGTCCTCTAAGGCTACGTCTACACGTGCAGCCAACATCGAAATAGCTTATTTCGATGTTGCGACATCGAAATAGTCTATTTCGATGAATAACGTCTACACGTCCTCCAGGGCCGGCAACGTCGATGTTCAACTTCGACGTTGCTCAGCCCAACATCGAAATAGGTGCAGCGAGGGAACGTCTACACGTCAAAGTAGCACACATCGAAATAGGGATGCCAGGCACAGCTGCAGACAGGGTCACAGGGCGGACTCAACAGCCAGCCGCTCCCTTAAAGGGCCCCTCCCAGACACAGTTGCACTAAACAACACAAGATACACAGAGCTGACAACTGGTTGCAGACCCTGTGCCTGCAGCATAGATCCCCAGCTGCCGCAGAAGCAGCCAGAAGCCCTGGGCTAAGGGCTGCTGCCCACGGTGACCATAGAGCCCCGCAGGGGCTGGAGAGAGAGCATCTCTCAACCCCCCAGCTGATGGCCGCCATGGAGGACCCAGCAATTTCGACGTTGCGGGACGCGGATCGTCTACACGGTCCCTACTTCGACGTTGAACGTCGAATTAGGGCGCTATTCCTATCTCCTCATGAGGTTAGCGACTTCAATGTCTCGCCGCCTAACGTCGAAGTTAACTTCGAAATAGCGCCCGACGCGTGTAGACGCAACGGGCGCTATTTCGAAGTTGGTGCCGCTACTTCGAAGTAGCGTGCACGTGTAGACGCAGCTTAACAGTGGCCAATGCCAGGTTCCCCAGAAGAAATGAATAGAACAGGTAATCATCAAGTGAGCCATTCCCTGTCATCCATTACCAGGTTCTGGCAAACAGACAATAGGGACACCAACCCCACTCATCCCAGCCAAGAGCCTTTGATGGACTTCTCAATGAATTTATCTAGTTCTTTTTTGAACCATGTTATAATCTCGGCCTTCACAACATCCTCTGGGAGAGAGTTCCACAGGTTGATTGTTACTTGCATGAAAAAATACTTCCTTTTATTTGCTTTAAACCTACTGTCTATTAATTTCATTGGTGATTCCTAGTTCTAGTGTTATGAGAAGGTGTCAATAGCACTTTTTATCTACAATCTTTACACCAGCTATGGTTTTATAGACCTCAGTTGTGTCCTTCCTTGTCTTTTTTCCAAGCTGAAAATCCCAGTCTTACTACTCTCCCTGTAGAAGATTTCCTATACCCCCTAATCATTTTTGTTTCCCTTTTCTGAACCTTTCCAATTCCAATGTATCCTTTTGGAGGTGGCTTAACCACATCTGCATGTTGTATTCAAGAGACGGGCATATCAGGAATATGTTTTCTGTCTCATTTTTTATTCCTTTCCTAATGCTTCCCAACATTCTACTTTGAGTACTTGCTCATATCTATTCAAGTTAGGTGCTCACAACTGTTAGACAGTTTTACCTCATCTGTTATCCATTGGGTCACCTGTGGAGCCCCCTTGAATGGCGCCGGTGTGGAGTCCTATATATGACCCTGCCAACCCGACATACCCTCAGTTCCTTCTTGCTGCTGGTGCAAGCTGTTGGAACTGTGACGGAGTACTTGTTGCTACACCATGTCTCCCTAGCTGACTCTTGTGCAAATAATCATAAATAGTTCTTTTAGCACAGCAATTGCTTTCTAGTTAGTTAGGGTTAGGCCATCAGTGGGTAGGAAAGGGTTTTCCTTCTCCTCCCATCTCCCCTCCAGAGGGTTTGGGGCATAAAAAAATCCCAGGGCTTTAAACAGTACAGCTTGTGCTTGAAGTCCATGCCAATGAGCAACCCCCATGACTCCTGTCTCCACTGTTTGGGTGAATCTCATCAGTCAACTAAGTGCCTTATCTTTAGAGATTTTAAGCCCCAGGCTCATAAGGAGCATGACTTGGCTCCATCAGCTCCTCATAGAGTCTGCACTTCAACCTCCATGGCAGGACCCCTCACGCGCTTCTTCGTTGCACAGCACCCTGTCCTCTAGTCTGGGCCCAGCACCAAAAAAGGACTCATCCTGGCATCCATATTCCCCAAAGCCTGCAGCCTGGCACCGAGCTCACTCTGTGGTGTGTGCCCACAAGAAGCATAAGTTGTCTGCAACAGATCCATTGACCCCGGTGCCTTCAGAACAGATGGCACTGGGTGCTCCTCAGGCCTGTGATCCTGATGCCCCAACGTCATTCATGGCAAGCCAGTCCTCTGGGACTCACCCAGAGGTGAACTGGTGCCAGTTGGCCCTTCGTCTACTTCTGCTACGTACAGGGTGACGTGGGGACTTATCAAGATGACGCACTCCCTGGCATAGACTGAGGCCTCTGCCCCGCAACACATCTCTAGGGGTAAGCCTGCCCTCTTGGCTGCACCTGTTCAGGCGCAAGTGCCTGACCACTCAGAGTCCTGGGGCCGCTCTGAGTCCTGACCAAGCCATTTGTGGAGCCATCAGTCTGACTCGTGGCACCAGTCGCACTCACAATGTCGATCTCTGTCCCATTCCAAGCACGGCCACTCCCATTTGGTGGTCTCTCTGGAAGATGGCTCTGATTCCAACTTTTCAATACACACTGCCCCTGAGAGCGATGCTCAGCACTGCGTTGTGCCAGGCTTGTATCCATCTCAGTGCTGGTCCACTGTGAGCTCCAGAATCCAGTCACCTCGGCCCCATCCAGTGGCCAGCTCGGACGTGCCTCAGCACTGCTCCTGCTCTGGCAGCAGGTCCCTTTCCCCATGCCAATCCATCTACATTCCTCAGCATGCTCATGGACTGGATTCTCAGCGTCCATCTTCTACAGCACCCCGGACTCCACTTAGTCCACTCCACTCATTGATTCCATTCCCAATGCAGTCACCATCTTGGCACCCGTCCCATTCTTGGGGCTGGATCAGCTCTTGACACTGTGCTTTGTTTCAGCACTGTTCCCACTGTCAACGCTGGTCCCTGTCTCGGCATTGTTCTGGTTCTTGACACTGGTCTCTTATCTCAGTACCGGTCCAGCTCTTGGCACGGCTTCTCATCTCAGCACTGATCTCACTCCCCGGGACTGTCTTGCTTGCCTCGTCATCTCTAATGCTCTTGCTTAAGGTTGACCACTGTTGGCTCTGGTTGGGTTGGCCCCACCCTGGCCATCCTGCTCAGCCTCCGCTGCCTCCTTTCAGGGAACCTCCGTTGTGTCTGACTACTCTGTCTTGGTGACCCCCCACTCCACTTGCACAGGGACTTGGACACTCTTCAGTGGCCTCCAACCCAGTGGTAGCTCTGGACTAATAGATCTGAACAACACCCTTCTTCCCCGCTATTGGCGCATCCAACAAGAAGGAACTGAGGGACAATTGGTTTGGCAGGGTCATGTATAGGGCTCTGCACCAGGCCACTCCAGGGGGCTCCACAGTCAACCAAGTAGGTAGCGGCTAGGGTAAAACTTTGACAGTTGCACACACAGCATGTGCACACCTAACTCAAACCAATATGAGCAACATATCTCAAAGAACAACAGTTACATCGGTGAGTAACCATTTTTTCTGTTTGCTTTCATTTAGTAGATGTTTCAGGGAGCTATCCACAGTGACTTTCTTAAGATCTCTTTCTCAAATGGTGACAGCACATTTAGATGCCATATTTTATATTTATGTTTGAGAATATGTTGTTCAGTGTGCACTACTTCGCATTTATTAACGTTAAATTTCACCTGCCATTTTGTTGCCCAGTCACTGTTACGCAGTTTTGAGAGAGATCTTTTTAGCTCATCATACTCTGCCTGGGATTTAACTATCTTGAGTAGTTTCTTGTCATTTGCAAATTTTGCCACCTCACTGTTTACCCCTTTTTTCCAGACCATTTTTGAGTATGTTGATTAGGACTGGTCCCAGAACAGATCCTGGGAGGATGTCTCCTATTTACCTCTTTCCAGTCTGAAAACTGATAATTTGTATCTACCCTTTATGACCTATCTTTTAATCAGTTACTATGCCATGAGAGGACCTTCTTTCTTATCCCGTGGCAGCTTATGTTGCTTAAGAGCCTTTGGTGAGGTATCTTGTCGGAGGTGCTCTGGAAATCCAGGTACACTGTATCCACTGGACTCCCCCTTGTCCACATGGTAGTGACCCCCTTAAAAAATTCTAGTTAATTGGTGAGGCATAATTTCTCTTTATAAAAGTCAGGTTGACTCTTCCTCAACAAGTTATCATCTATATGTCTGGCAGTATTGTTCTTTAATGTAGTTTCAACCAGTGTGGCTGGTACTGAAGTCAGGTTTATCAGTCTGTAATTACTGGTATTGCATCCAAAGCCCTTTTAGTAAGTTGGCATCACGTTGGCCATCTTCCAGTCATTAGGCACAGAAACCGATTTAAATGATTGGTTACACACTACAGTTCATAGTTCTATATTTTTACATTTGAGTTCTTTCAGAATTCTTGGATGAATACCATCTCATCCAGGCAGTTATTGCTGTTTTAATTTATCAGTTTTATTCCAGAACCTTCTCTAGTGCCTGAATATGAGATAGTCCTTAGAATTGTTACCTAAAAAGAATGGCTCGGGTTTGGGAATCTCCCTTACATCCTCAGCTGTGAAGACCAATGCAAAAAATGCATTTAGCTTCTCAGCACTGGTTTTATAGACCTTGAGTGGTCCTTTGGCATTTCTGTTGTCCAGTGGCGCTATCCCTTCATCACACTTTCTGCTACTGAGGTGTTTTCTGTTACTTTTTGAGTCTTTGGCTAGCTGTTCTTCAGATTCTTTTTTGGCCTAATTATATTTTTACACTTCTTATGCCAGAGTTTATGTTTCATATTTTCCTCACAAGGACTTAACTTCCACTTTTTAGATCATGCATTTTTGCCTCTTACTGCTTCTGTTTAACTACAGTGGCACTTTTTTGTTTTCATTTTCTTTCTTTTTTTCTTTAATTTGGAGTTATATTTAAGTTGAGCCTCTATTATGGTGTTTATAAGAAGTTTCCATGCAGCTTGCAGGGATTTCAGTTTTGGCACCATACTTTTTAATTTTTGTTTCACTAGCCCCTCTTCTTTTGTGTGCAGTTGCCCTTTCTGAAATTAAATGCTACCAGCACTCCTTGGTATATGTCTAAAATGTAGCATGAGCTTACTTTCTATCTGATAAGCTCCCAGATAACTGACTAACAGCATGATTGAACACAACAAGTAAAATATATCTTAAATAAACACAATAGCTAATAGAATGATCATAAGCAAGGTTTGTTCCTGAAATTTTGTCTACGTTCAAGAAAGTTTTTTTTTCTCTCTAGTAAGAACATAGGGTGGGTGATTTACCTAATTGTTGCAGACAAGGATGAGCTGTTAAAAGTTTCTAAAATTATGCGTTTAAAACTCAGAGCTTTCAACCACTTTTGGCACTTATGGCAGTTCATAGACCATAAAGTGAAATTTGTAGGATGCAGATTTACTTGAAATTGTTTATCGTTCCTACTTCTAGTTTGTTTGATTTTATTTGAGAACTTAATTTGGGTGCTGATGACCTTTAATTATACATTGCAACAGTTTGGTGCAGGCGGAGGTTGCCTTTTAAAGCTTAGGAAGGTTTTAGTGAACAGACATTTGATACTCTTTGCATACACAAGCATGGAAAGTTAATAGCTTGGCACAAATAGCGAAACAACAAGTCTAATTCAGTTTTGATATTCATTGATGTATTAAGGAGATTGCTGATTAAATAGTTGTTTCATGGTACATAAAACAAACTGAACTGAATCATGAAACTGGAATGACAGTTTTTACAGTCATAATTTTTTATCACTTTGAATCAATAAATGGCTTTTCAGAATCTGTAAATTTGGCTTTTAAAAAAGTCTTTAGCAGGATTTTAAAAATACAACTCTGTTTTACATAACTAAAATGTGTTTCAAGCTTCTTTTTTTTTTTTTTTTGAAAAAAAAACCTTTGTATTCTGTGAAACTGCAGTGAGAAGCATATATTTCATTATGAGTTGAGAAGAATTTGTTCAGTGGAAGTTGGAAATTAAACTCTTCTTCAGGAAGTGGTTTTGGTGACTCAATAGGTTGCAGTCTACCATCTGCACTACTAAACCTGTTGCACAGCGTGGTGACAGGGTGGTTACTGTGCTTATAGAGATGTTGTCAAAGTGTCAGAGGGTTTGTCGCCCACATGAGAGGTAAAACCAACCTCGTGATCATTTCTGGTCATTAAAAAATACCGTGGCACATTTCCTAGCAGTAGGTACATCTCCTTGGCTGTTCTGACTAGTTAATTTATGATCTTTCAAAATTCCTGTGTTCATTTCTTAAGGTATTTTGTTTTATGACTTTACAATTAATTTTTTTTTTATTGGTATTGATGGTGCTGTTAGAATGGCTGCTACATTTTGTCCTCAGAGAGAGTTGAGATTTGGTAGACTGTTTTGAAGCTTGGTAATCACACTGTGGGGATAAGATAAAAGTGAGTGAGATGTGGCTATTTTACAATTTACTAAATATAATCAATATGGTTAACTTCCTCTGATTTATTTTTCAGTGTCCATATTGTGTCCCATTTTCAGTCATTCTTATACATTTGTGAGAATGTCTTTATAAAGGACATGGAAGTGTTAAGATTTTAGACTTTTATTGTGGAAGAGGGAGTTGTAATGTTTCAGGTTAAAGAAATAAAGTAGCGCATCAAGTGGAATTTTAGCTGCTAGCTTTTGAAGTGATGAAAATTGGGTAATTGGAATGTGACAAAGACCAGAATCATTTTCGGTTGAATTATAGTATTTATATGTGTTAAAAAAAGAGTTTGCTCCATTTACTTTTTTTTTGCATATTACTGCTTGTGTTGCCCTTTCTGACTGTCATATACCTGAAGCCAGTGAGGCTGAGTTTTCTGTCTGGAAAGGCAAGGAAAACCTCTACCCTAAAGTAAGCAAAACTACGAAAAGTTCCAGGCTTCCTGTGAAATAAACAAATGCAAGCTTTGTTTTCCTCAGAGCTCAGGGAGCCCTTATAATGTGACTCAGTTTTAGGCTTGGTCTGTCAGGCTTGTGAGTTTAGCTCTTACGAGGAAGTGGGAGGACTCTGATGCTCTTCTTGGACACTTTTAACTGTAGAAGGGAAGCTTTACTTCACAATGGGAGAGGAGGTATTTCTTTTTAAACAAACTTCCTTTTTTTTTTAACCATCTACTGCTGTGTTGTAACATAAAATTAGCAGATCAGATATTGTGAGGGGTCTTTGGTTCTTTTCAGTGTGGACAAAATTGTGTGGACGAAAATAAACTGTTTTGTATTAGTCAGGATTGTGAGCAGATGGAAACTCCATCTCTGTTAGGGAAGAACATATTAGAATAAGGGATTACTCTGCGAGGACATAGTCTGTCCTGAAACTGCTTTGTTGTAATTTTTTCCTCTTCGGTCAGCTTGGCCATTAAACTTACACAGATGTTTTCAATTTTTATACTACTTGTTTTCCAGTCTTTTATGCTAAAGAATAGTGTAACTTTTGCAGTTCACATAAGCAGTTACTATTACCATTTCAACAGTTTGCTTTCTAAACAAAAATTTAGTTTTATTTTTTTTCTCCAAAATAACTGAATATGACTTAAGTTCTTCTTCCTTGGTAGAAAAAGAAGGAGTACTTCAGCATTTCATTTTCTGTGAGGTGGCATTTGAAGGTTGCTGTATAAATGCAAAAAACTAAAACTGGTAATTTCTTGATGTTGTCACACCTTTCACTAAAGTAATGAAGGCTAAACAGATATCATTCATGTAATTACAAGGAGAATTTATGCCAGTTGCTGGTGTGTTATGAAGTTTTCTAGCCCATTGAAAGGAAACACACCAAATATGTTTTTTGATATTTTGTTTTAGCAAATAGTTTTTTTGGTTTTGTGTGCTTGTGTGGTGTATGTATATAGATTTTTAAATTCATGATATTTTAAAAGCAGAAATCCGTGAGTTCTCATCCAAGCATGAAATGTAGCTGCAAGATTCCCTGAATATACTTTCAAGCTTACAGTTAAGCCATGCGTCTCTTCTTTTCCTGCCTTAAAAAATTGGGAGGGGAATAGGCCTGACAATCTACAAGATAAGGTATCTGTAGTCTGATTTAACTGTTTGTTGACAAAAGAAATGTAACGAGTAAATTATTGTGACACAAAAAATAGTTGAAACAAAAAGCAGTCAAGTAGCACTTTAAAGACTAGCAAAATAGTTTATTAGGTGATGAGCTTTCGTGGGACAGACCCACTTCTTCAGACCATAGCCAGACCAGAACAGACTCACTATTTAAGACACAGAGAACCAAAAACAGTAAGCAAGGAGGACAAGTCAGAAAAAGATAATCAAGGTGAGCAAATCAGAGAGTGGAGGGGTGGGGTGGAAGATCAAGAATTAGACTGAGTCAAGTATGCAGGCGAGCCCCTATAGTGACTCAGAAAGTTCCCATCATGATTTAAACCATGTGTTAATGTTCCAAATTTGAATATAAATGCCCCCCACCCCTCCACTCTCTGATTTGCTCACCTTGATTATCTTTTTCTGATTTGTCCTCCTTGCTTACTGTTTTTGGTTCTCTGTGTCTTAAATATTGAGTCTGTTCTGGTCTGGATATGGTCTGAAGAAGTGGGTCTGTCCCACGAAAGCTCACCTAATAAACTATTTTGCTAGTCTTTAAAGTGCTACTTGACTGCTTTTTGTTTTGATAGTGTATAGACTAGCGCGGCTTACTCTGTTACTAAAAAATAGTTGTTTTTTTTCCCAAATATCCTAAAATACAAGCTTATGGATGAGAGTTTCTAAGAACTTAGTGAAAATCTTCCATTAAGAATGATTGTTGGGGAGAGAGGAATGGGACTGTAAACTGCTTGCCTGAGGACGGCACCTTTGAGCAATGCTGCTTAAATGGGAACTCCTAGGCAGGTATAGACTGCTGCCTGCTGTGTCTTGCTTCTCGGATGCTTACCACACTCTGGCCACCCAAACAGCAGCAATGCTTCATACACAGAGCTTACTGTTCCCTTTAAAGCTGTCTCTGTGTAAAAGGTGTTTGCTGAAGAGGAAAATTCAGATTACATGATTTTAGTCATTTTCCATTTGTATTCCACAGTGTAAAGCTTCATGCAGAGGGTAGCAGATAAGTTCTAGTCAGTTTCCTTGTTCATGCTGTGTCAGAGAACTTTATCCTTGGAAGGGCTGATAAGGGAAATGGACAAGATTGCTTATCATTTTCCCTAATGGTTCTTTGCTAGATACTTTTCTACTACGTTTTGCTGCTTCGTAAAGAATGTATTTAATTTTAAAAAATCTCCAATACTGGTATCCTGATAATCTAATGAGTGAAGCTGACCCAAATACAGGCTGTCCAGTTGACTGCCCCACCTGATTATTTGAAGAAGTCAGCATACTAAGAGGAACTCAGCAGAAGCAATAACTCAGTGGCTCCTCATTGCATTCCTGAGCACAGCTGTGCTTGATCCTATCCTGATGCAGGATAGGACCACAATACCTGTTTTAGTACTCATAGATTGTGACCAGGTCACTCCCAACGTTCTCTTTGTTATGTAAACTGATTTCTTCATGTGTTTCATTAGAGGGTATGTTTTCCCATCCCGTTAATCATGGTCAGGTAGTTCTTTCAGTTCTCTCCAATTTTTCAATATCACTCTTGAAATGTGGACGTGAGAACTGGACATAATACTTCATTAGTGGTTGCTCCAGTGCTAAATAAAGAGCTAATAAAATCTGTCTACTTGAACTCAGTATCCTCCTGTTTGTACATCCAACGGTTGCATTCGTTGTTTTGTCATTTTAATGATAGAAATTACTGCTATGGCAAGTGGAGGAGGTTAGAGTGTTATCTGTTTCTAATATGCCGTAAGTGAAGCCCTCTGTGAAAAATTGTTTTTTTTCTTTTCCACTTCAAATGTTAAGGCCTCATAAAAGCACTGTGTTATAACAGCTTTAGAGACTGAATTCCACTAGTCACAGAATGGGTACACTTTGGAGAGAAGCATTGCAAGTTTCCTTATATTGTGATGCAAGACTAACTTGGAAGGCTGTGAAATAAATAACTCGTTCTCTAGGCTTATTCAGCCCTTGGCCTGCCTTTTCAGACTACCAGCAAGTTTTCCAGTTTTCCTAATGGATTGGATGTTATTTTGTTAATGTGTCCGCAAACTAAATTCATATGAGCACTGCTCAGCAATTGGAAGGGTCTTTCTGTTTGTTTGCTGTTGACCTGGATTATTGTGTTTGAACTGGCAACTTAGAGGCAAAGTTTCTGTATTCCATTACCAGCTCTCTGAGCTACCGAGGCTTTCACCCAGTAAATGTTGTTGTATTCTTAGGTTGGCGTACTTTTCATATTTGTTTATTTTACTGAGAAATAAGGAATGGAAAATTAATACTTATACATTTTATGCACTAGTGTATATATTTGATATTTTTGATGCTGTAAATTTTTTTTCTTAATGTCATCATTCTTTAACTGGGATCTGTACTTTGCTTGTATCTATCAATCGCTTGTTGAGGATGGTACATGGACAGCTTGTTAGTCACGTGATGCTGGCTCTGGTCCTTGGTTCCAACGTCCAGATTACATTAAAAAACACCTAAACTTTACATGTGACCAGTTGCTGAAATTATGTCATCTGATTGCAAACGGGAGGGTAGGTGTCTATGGGTACATCTATACTGTAGTTTACAAATCCGTTGCAGACCTGTGCCAGCCGACTCAGACTTACAGGGCTCAGACTTAAGGGGTAATGTAGATGTTCCAGCTCAGGCAGTTACAGGTATCTAACTGCAGTGTGGACATCACCCACAAAGACACTCTCTCTATTTAGATGTCTGCCACCCAGTGAAGTTTGAGAGTCTCTGCTTTAATGTGTAACTATAAAATAGATAAATTTGGATAATATAAACTGTACTACTCTGCATAAATCCCAGTGTCTTTACTGAGAGCAAGTGTGAATTTAAAATAAAATGCTGACTAGAAAAACTTTATTATTACAGTTTAACACTTCAGAGGAGTTAAACCAAGGATGAATTTAGGCCAGATGTTCTAAATGTTGAAACTTCTTAAATGTATACTGTGTTTAGATATTGAAAATTTGGAAATGTTCCCTTTCAAAACATTAGCCAAAGAATTAAGTTCACGGGTTTGCTGTTAGGGTATGGTGTCTATCATTTGTAGGTTTTTTTTTTGTCTACAAAGCTGAGGATGTGGATGTCATTGCTATAGTGTTTCTTCATTTGACCAAAATTAAAGGAGTAATAGTCTAAGTCAATTCATGTAGTTAAGACTTCTCAAAAGCTGCCATTCTTCAAAATCATGGTAGGTTTAGGAAAGAAGCTAGAAACTGAGTGGTCTTGGGCATTGATCAAAATGATAGCTCTTCAACCTGAAAGTAGCTGCACTTGATCAGACCAAGTTTAAGGCATGTTAGAAAGAACAAATGGAAATACAGTAAACTCTTGTTTTATGCAGCTTGACATTGCATGAAAGTTGCATTAACACAAGTTTCGCACAATATGAAGCTGCTGGGCTGTCAGCCTGCCTAGCTTCCCGCTGCTGCGGGCAGCCAGGCAGGCTAAGAGCCCCTTCTTCCTGCTTCCCAGAGCAGCTCTAAGCACCCTCTGGGAAGGAAGGGGGATGCCTTTTAGCCTACCGTGCTGCCTGCCCCTGATAGCAGCCAGGCGCTGAAGCCCCCATCCCACTGCTCAGAACCCTGGGGAAGTGGTGGCCATGGGTGCTTCCTGCCTGGAGCCCTGGAGAAACAGTAGCCACAGGTGCCCCCTGCCCCCCTCCCAGGGCCCCAACCCATTCCCCAAGCCCTCCCCGATTTACATGACATTCAGGGTATGAGAGGGTTGCCTTTCGGGAGAGTTGCATGGAACGCAACCCTTGCGTACGTGGAGGAATTATTGTATGCTAGCAGCTCGCAGGTCAGTTTTTCAGCACTGAATGGGATTTCAGTGGTTTCTCACATTGTTCAAAAGAGTTACAGTGCTCAGAAAATAATGTGACCTTTTGTTGTTTCATGATTTGACTTATTTTGTTATGTTCCTTTTCCCTTTATTTCCATTTTGTTTATTTTTTTTCTCACCCTTATATAATGGAAAAGTTACTTCATTAGAAACTGCGTTATCTGCCACTTTACCACCTGGAAAGCTCTATTAGCCAGCATTTCAGCATTTCTGATTTTCACGAGGGCCCAGTTGGCATGGGTCCAGCAGGCTCCCTGGACACAGTGACATGTCCCTGCTGGTGCTAGGCAGAGGAGTGACCATGGGGGCTCCGTGATCTGCCCCCAACCCATCCTGAGCACTGGATCCGTAACTCCCATTGGCTGAGATGCTGCGAATGGGAGCTGCAGGAGTGGTGCCTGTGTAGACACTGTGTAGTGGTGCCTCACCTCGGAGCAGCAAGGACATGTTGCCATTTGGCAGGAGCTGTTCAAAGCCAGTGTTGTCCAGATCCCGCACCCCAAAACTCCTCGCATGCTCCATCCTTCTTCCCTGAGCCCTCTCCGGTACCAAAACTCCCTTCCAGAGCCCACACCTGGCATCCCTTCCTGGGCTCCCTGATGCTCCGTTACTCTCTGCCTCTTAGTCACTGGAAGTTTTTTTTTCTTCTTCGAGTGGTCCCTGTGGGTGCTCCACAGTAGGTGTCGGGCTCGCCCTGGTGCCGCAGTTCGGAAACTTCTAGCAGTGTCCGTCGGGTCGTGCATGCACCAATGCGTGCTGCTCCCCCACATGCTCTCGGCCACATGCGCGATCCGGTCCCCGCCAGTTCCTTCTCAACCACCAGCAGCTGCAGACGGAATTTGCTCCGGCTCTAACGCCTGAGACAAAAAAAAAAAAGAGAAACTGTGGTTATTGTTGTTGATAGTTATTAGTTGTTAGTAGTTAGTCGTGTTCTCATTGTTCAATCCGTTGTGCAAAAAAAAAAAAAAAAGAGAGAGAGAAAAGAAGAAGAAGGGAGGAACAAAGGGGAGAAGAGCGGAAGCAGGCAGCTGCCTTTGGCGGTCCGCTACCCTGGAGGCCGTGAACGTTATTTGGTTAAAGACTTCATTAGCCGATAAGTACTCTTTTAGCATTTAAAGACTTACAAGCCGCAGCAGAGATGTCTTCGCAGGGCTTTAAGAGGTGTGCATCATGCAGCGAGACCATGCCTGCCTCAGACGGGCATAACGAGTGCATTCGTTGTCTTGGAGAGGCTCACGTTACTCAGAAGTGCTCTCATTGCGCTAGGCTTATAGCCAGGGCCAGGAAAGACAGGGAGATGAGACTAAAAATGATCCTGTTTGATAAGGCCCTCCAGCCTGAACCACCGGAGAAGCCCCAGAAACAGGGGCCCTCGGGAGTGCACAAGAGGAAGGTGGCCTCCCTAACCTCCTCGGTGCAAAAGAAAAGGAAGCTCTCTCCAGCTTGATCCTTACCAGTAACACCAGCGAGCAGGACGAGCGGAACACAGGGCCCTGACCCCCTGGCTGCTCATAGCGGGGATACAGCAGCTCATAGGAGCGTGCTTGGGCCTCCGACTGATCAGCAGTGGGCACTGAGGGTGCCGCAGGCACCAATGCAGCAAGCGCCGGAGCTGGCGGTGCAGACTCACACAGCACCGCCCCTTGCGGCACCAACGGCACTGGCACCGGGAACTGGGCCAAAGGGTGCGGGAGGAAGCTATCTGCACGGCACCGCGTGCAGCAGCACCGAGCGCAGCACCGACAGTGGCACCGTGGTCCCCGGCACCGGAGGGAGCGGTGCCTGCTCCGCAGGGGCAGGGGAAGGCAAAGACAAAAACCTGGCACTGCAGTCCAGCTCCGGACGTCATTGCGCTGCCATTATCACCCAGCCCCCTCTCCCCCCCGAGATACACACGACGCGCCGGGCAGCTGCTCCAACGGCCTGTCTCAGACCTCCCTCCCTGTTCCTTCAGCCACTATCACCATGGCTCAGACAACCTTCACCATTTCCAGCGTGGGCCCCTACGAATACTATCACAGATCATCTCCACCATTTTCAATGTCGTCACGGAGATCACATTCTTCCAGATACCATATGTACACATCCCAATCGTGGTCCAGATCTCCATCTCCGGGCCCTTGCCCGTGTTGCCATGGCCGCCCTTATCATACTGAACACCGGCATCGGGGGTCCAGATCCAGGGGCAGATCCCCACCCACACCCCGCCAACACCCCATCAAACAGTCCCACTCCGGGGGAGGAACACAGCTTCCCCAGACAGACACTGGTCCAGAGTCCAGGGACCTTCCTTCACAACCCGCAAAAGAGTGGGTATATCAACAAACTCAAGGGTCAGAAGAATTAGAGGAGGTGTACTGCAGCGGCGCCTCCTTGTCCTCTCCGGATGACGTGGGTGTCCCCGGGGACATCTCTCCTTCGGACAACCTTAAGCAATTCCAGGAGCTGTTCAAGAGAGTAGCATTCACACAGGACATTCAAATAGCGGAGGTGCAGGAGAAACATCATAAACTCCTGAAAAATCTAAGACCCCTGGCGTCATCCAAAATAGCCATTCCACTAGATGAAGCCATTATGGAATCAGCCACCAACATATGGCAGATCCCAGCCTCCATCCCACCTACAAATAAAAGGGCGGATAAGAAATACTTTGTTCCAGCCAAAGAAATGGAATTCCTGTTTAGTCATCCACAACCAAATTCTTTGGTGGTCAAATCGTCACAGCATAAGTCTAAGACACCGCAATATAAATCAGGAGGGTTGGACAAGGACGCGAGGAAATCAGACCTGTTTGGCAAAAAGGTCTACTCCTCCTCTACCTTATTACTAAGAATGGCGAACTATGCGGCACACCTGTCCAACCACAATTTCGACAATTACTCCAGACTGACCCCTCTTATGGACTTCCTCCCAGAGGATAAGAAACCAGTGCTGAAGGCGATTGTTCAGGAAGGCTATGCAGCTTCGCGAGTAGGAGTTCAAATCGCCCTGGACGTGGCGGACACAGCGGCACGCTCAACGGCCACAGCAGTGGTCATGAGCAGGGAATCTTGGCTCCAGACGTCTGGCATTCCCAGAGACCTACAAACAAAAATCGTGGACCTTCCGTTTGATAAGCAAAAACTATTTGCAGAATCAACCGATTCAGTCCTACATTCCAGCAAGGACTCGAGGGCCACACATAGGACCTTGGGTATATATACCTCCCCATACGGGAGAAAAAAGTTCTATCCCCAGCAAAGGCGCTATGCCTATCAACCGCAGCGTGCACAATATCAACGAAGCTACGACCATGGGCGCCACCATCAGCAGCAGCAGTATAAGGCGGCCAGGTGACGTCCTCAACAAAGTCGTGCAACCTCAGGGCAAGCCTCAAGACAGCAAGTTTGACGGCTATGTCGAGGACTGCAATATCAAGACCATCTCCCAATGCCACTCTCAACACATGTTCCATCATCGCCTCCAACCATTTTATTCCCAATGGCAAAACATCACGACAGACAAATGGGTACTGGAAGTCATAGCCATGGGTTACGCGATCCCCTTCCAATCACTCCCGCCACCGAAACCTCCCACCCAGTCCTCTCTCACAAACCTTTCCCACGAGGCCAGGCTGAAACAGGAGGTAAATCATCTCATGTTCATAAGGGCAGTAGAGAGAGTACTGGAACAATTCCAAGGAAAGGGGTTCTACTCATGATACTTCCTAACAGAGAAGAAAACAGGAGGCTGGAGGCCAATTTTGGACTTACGGGCCCTCAACCGGTATTTGCGCAAACAGGACTTCAGGATGACTACAATTGCCTCCATAGTTACGGCACTGGACGATGGAGATTGGTTTGCATCCCTCGACTTACAGGATGCCTATTTTCATATAACGATCCACCCGGCACACAGACGTTTCCTTCGTTTCAAGGTTAGTGAAGAGCATTTTCAATACAGAGTCCTTCCGTTCGGTCTTTCTTCAGCGCCCAGAGTTTTTACCAAAACCCTGGCGGTGGTATCAGCGTACCTGCACAGGCAGGGTGTGTTCATTTTTCCATATCTGGACAACTGCCTATTAAAAGGGGTCTGGAAAGCAGAGGTCCTACGCATGATACATGTCACCGCGAGCACATTCACCTCGTTGGGCCTGGTTATCAACCTCGCAAAGTCAAAGACCGAGCCCATGCAAGATATAGAATTCATAGGGGCGCGCATAGACTCTATTACAGTAAGAGTGTACCTACCCGATGCCCGTTTCCACACGATCCAATCCCTGGTACAAGTTATGATGTACAGCCCCACAGTGCCAATCCTAACATGTCTGCAACTCTTGGGGCACATGGCGGCAGCCCCGTTCATGGTACAGAATGCCAGGCTACACATGCGAAGCCTGCAGCACTGGTTGACGAGCGTTTGCAGTCCATTAGTCCATACCGCACACAGGGTAGTATCGCCCCCGACGGAGGTGCAAAAATCGCTGGCCTGGTGGGCAGATCCCAAGAACATGCTAGTAGGGGTGCCCTTCCACCAGCCACAAATCACGATTTTTCTTACAACAGACGCCTCCCACATAGGATGGGGAGCGCACATTGGCAGCAAAGTAACCCAAGGGCTGTGGTCTTCTGTGGAACAGACACTGCACATCAACGTACTGGAACTCAGAGCAGTGTTCAACGCGTGCAGACGCTTTCCGAAGGACCTGCACGGCAAAGTAGTCGGGATCAATACCGACAACATCTCCACCATGTTCTACATCAATCGACAAGGAGGGGCCCGATCCCGAGTGCCATGCGCAGAAGCAGTCCGGTTGTGGAACTGGTGCATTGCCAACAAGATAACACTAAAAGCTTCATACTTACCCGGTGTCCACAATGTGAAGGCGGACCAACTAAGCAGGCGCTTTGCGTTCACGCACGAGTGGCAGATCCGCTCCGACCTGCTCCGACACGTATTCCACAAATGGGGGTTTCCCCAAGTCGATTTGTTTGCCACCCAACACAACAAGAAATGCCCTCAGTACTGCTCCAGAGCAGGCATAGGATGGGGGTCCTTGGGGGATGCCTTCATGATCTCATGGAAGGGCCCTCTACCCTATGCGTTTCCTCCTGTGACACTCATCCACAGGGTTCTAGAGAAAGCCAGAAGGGAGAGAGCACACATGATACTCATAGTCTAAACCTGGGACTGACAACAATGATTTCCCCTGCTTCTGCACATGTCATGCCGCCTACCACTCCCCCTGCCAATAGTGCCGGACCTACTCACACAGGCTCAAGGGTCCATAGTACACGCATATCCTCAGGGGCTCCACCTACAGCCATGGCTACTCCATGGCTAAGCGCCTTAAAGAGCACATGTTCAGAGAGAGTGAAACAAGTTTTGGAGTGCAATAGAAGGACCTCCACGAGAAAGACTTATGAGCAGAAGTGGACGCGATTTACCTCCTGGTGCTCTTCCAAACAGCTAGCTCCTCTGGGTGTCCCTATAACTGTGATTCTAGACTACCTGCTGGAGCTGAAACGAGACGGACTCTCCTTATCCTCGCTAAAGGTCCATCTTGCGGCTATATCAGCGTTCCAACACAAAGAAGAAGGGCCTACCATATTCACCCATCCTGTCGTCACGAGATTCCTCAAGGGGCTGGTAAATTTGTACCCCCCATGGAAACCGTTACCACCGTCATGGAGTTTGGACTTGGTACTCCACACGCTATCGGGACCGCCCTTCAAACCATTGGCTACGGTACCCCTCCGACTGCTTACCATGAAAACGACCTTCCTCCTCGCGATTACATCAGCCCGCAGGGTGAGCGAACTCGCAGCAGTAATGGCAACGCTGCCCTGCACAGTATTCTGAAGGGAAACAGTGACCTTACGGTTACACCCAGCCTTCGTTCCAAAAGTTTCCTCGGAGTTCCACATTAACGAACCAATAGTACTACCCTCGTTTTATCCGAAGCCTCACAGCTCCAGCAAGGAGGCGCAGCTGCACCTCCTAGACATGAGGAGGGCGTTGGCCTTTTACATAGACAGAACTAAGTCCTTCCAGAAAATGGATAGGCTCCTGGTGTCCATTGCACCCAGGTCGAAAGGGGAAGGCCTGTCATCCCAGAGGATTTCGAATCACATTGTATCCTGCATAAGACTGTGCTACGCGCTCCGTAAGACCCCTCTGCTAGCTCTGCCCAAGGCTCACTCCACCAGAGCGATGGCGGCGTCGACGGCCTTCTTCAAAGGAATCCCGTTGAAAGACATTTGCAGAGCAGCAACTTGGTCCTCTTACGACACGTTTGCCAAGCATTATGCCATGCACCGGGTGTTCAAGGAGGATACATGTCTGTCAACAGCAGTCCTCTCAAGGGCGAGCTGCACATGACTCGATTACCCACCTCCTTACTTGGGGTCACTGCTGGGTAGTCACCTACTGTGGAGCACCCATGGGGACCACTTGAAGAAGAAAGAGAAGTTACTCACTTGTGTAGTAATGATGGTTCTTCGAGATGTGTCCCCGTGGATGCTCCACTACCCGCCCGTCCTCCGCGCTTCGGATCTCTGTCTGTTGTTTTTCAGGAGCATCTGGGGCGGTTGGTCAAGGAACTGGCAGGGACCGGATTGGGCACGTGGCCGAGAGCGCACGGGGGAGCGGCACACATTGGCGCATGCGCGGCCCGACGGACACTGCTAGAAGTTTCCGATCTGCGGCACCGGGGCGAGCCCAACACCTACTGTGGAGCACCCACAGGGACACATCTCGAAGAAGCATTGTTACTGCACAACTGAGTAACTTCTCTTTCTTACTGGCACCCCCATTTCCCTAAAATTCCAGATAATAAAGCTTTTACTATAGCTACTTTGTTTGCATGTTGTTCGATTTTTAGATGAGGGAGGGTTTTCAGGCTAATTCTTCATAGCTGCTTTGTTTGATTTTCTTTTCATTTGTTGTTACGTTGTCTTGGTTTTGCTTAGGGTGTCCATATATCCCATTTTTAAAGGGATAGTCCCATATTCAAGCCTTTTTTTCTTAAAAATGGACAAATTGTCCCATATTTTCTGTGTTCCCCCCATCAGTATTGGTGGGTCCTGCTGCTGGCCAGATCCCTGCTTGCCATCCAGCCATCCACCAGTGAAGTGTGGGGTGGAGAACAAGGTGGAGGCAAGTGGCTAATAATAGGAATGGGTGTGGAAGGCTGGTGGTGGGATGAATATAGGAAAAAATGGAATGATACTGGATTACCTGACAGATAATCTGTAATCATGTAATTAAGGTTGTTATTATGCATATCCACAACAGTGGATTAATTAATGCTGCACGTGTGACCTGAATTCTACCATGTCCTGGGCTTGTTAATGCATCCATGAAACCACACACTATTATTAGTTTAAATTACTGTATTTGTGAGTAACATAGTAATGTGGCTAAGAGGTAATTAATCTCATGGAACTAGGCATGGTTTTCTTTCACTAAACAAATGGATACATACTTGTTTGAACTCCTTGTTCCAGAAGTGCTAGATAATGTCTTTTTATGCCTTCTGTTTGTTTTAAAGAATCTTTTTTTATGCTTTTAAATAGTAGTTTAGTAACAGCAAATAACATGTGAAAAAATACTAAGTGCAGAACCATCAAGTCTCTGGCATAGTACACCAGTTCCATCATACTATATTTTTGCAACTTCCTGTTTCCATTGTTTGTCATCATTTATAGCATTATGTCTACAAGCAGATTATTTCTGTGCTTGTCATTTTTGTCCTTCAAGTTTCATGTACACACAGTACTGTATAAGTAACTTCTTCCACCAAGTTAAATGCTTTTGTTATTCATCTTAACGTGTTAGTTTAAAATGTCCTTTCCAGTTCATTTTGACATCACTCGGCTCTTTCTCTTTGCCCATCTAAGTAGTGATTTTTCTTAATAAACATGAATAGCCCTTTTTTAAAAAACTCAGGCAGAAAGCAATTTTGAAAAAAGAACTTTTAACCTGTGAAAGCACAACTGTTTGTTTGTTCAGTATGCATAGAACAGGCTATTAATCTTAAGTGATGAAAGAGATTTTATCTTTTTTCACTAAAAGAGAAAATGGTGCTTATATGTGATCCTGTGAACAAGCAACAGATACTGCCCAAAAATGGAAAACAACAATAAAATCATGCTTTGTTTTAAAAAAATCATCTATTTGGGGCATCCTGCATTGTTTATTACTTTTGCTTTTGTATTCCAAATACAGGAAGCATAAAATCAGCACTTTATCTCTATGGCACTTAGTGGCCTGAAAGTGGTCTGATATGATCACAATTTGTTTAAGACAATCTTGAATGAGAATTACAGCACTGCAATAGTTTCTCTATTTCTGGGATAATCTCAGTTTTCAAGTGCTTGTAGTGGTCTCTGAAAATAACTTTTGGCTTGTAATTTTCCATGTTAGTTTCTATTTCAAAGGTGAATTTGATTTTGTTAAGAATTCTGTTTGTGCATATGTTAATATTTTTAGATATTTTGTGTGTATATTATTGGATTTTAAACATGTTTAGCTTTAAAATATACTTGCCATAAATGTAGTCCTCAGTGAAATTAAAGAGTTTTGACATGTTTGAGGAAATTAGGTTTAGCTATGACAGAGAACCTATTGCTTAAAATATTCTATAATGTGATAATTCCCCACGTGTAATCCTAGTCCTTTGGGAGTTGATGAGAGTTTTGCTCATTTAGTTCCATATGGCCAAGATTTCATCTTCAGAGGTATTTCATATTTGTGAATTTATTAAATGTATTACATTATTCCCCTAGAGAAGGGGAATCAAGGTATCATTATTTTCCATTCTATCTGAGAACAATTTTTTAAAATGTAGGGCAGGTCTACACTGAGGGACAAAATTAATACAATATACCTTGCACTGATTTTCTGTGCCATCCTCACAGTGGAGGTTGACACGCTAAATTCTCCTATAGACATCCTTTACTCCGCATGACTTCAAGGATAACTAGGATCAACAGTGATGCCATGAACATTCAATGTAGTGCAGCCCTAGTAGGCGCGTTAAATCGAACCCTGAATGATTGATCGCAAGTACATTGACCTAGCTATCATCATAAACAGAGACCTACGTGTAGCAAAGTAACAGTGATTCATTCTGTGATTCTACAAGAAATTTCAATGCAATCTTTGGTAGTACGTGATATTGGAATTTTTTTAAATTTTGCAGTTGCAGATAATCTCCTTTGCCTGCCTATGAAGAGATGATGACTTGTAATTTAAAAATAATTTTGTATTTGTTTTCACAGTGCCCTCAGTTCAATGGTTTTCTAGAAATTAGAAAATAAAACTTGAAGTATGTTTGAGTATAGATCCCATTGTAAGTGTATGCAAGCTTTTTTGTTATTGTTTTGTTTTGGGTTTTTTTAATAACAGTGTCCACCTGGAACACACATGCATTCTGTGCTTCCTCTTACTCCCAAAGGAGGGCATAAAGAGTGGGAGAACCATGACCCTCCCTCAACTCCTTATTACCACTCATGGCAGCTGGTTAGAGCCTGGCAGCTATCCAAGTATTTAATTCTTAGCTTCATCTACACTTTCTCAGAATTTTTCTGCAAACCTTCATTACTCTTCTCATCCTTCCACATATGACTGCTGTGGTCTGTATTGATACATCTGGACAGTTAGGCATCCCTTGGACCAGACTCCCTTTTACTGGGCTACTTAACATGACAGATTCAAAACCCAGGGGTTTAAAATGCTGTCCGTGCTGTGATGGATTAAGTCCACTAAAAGATGGTCACAGCAGGTGTTTTTTCTGTTTCAGAGAGTTACTCATACCATGTGGATGTTTGGTGTTCTTATCATTCTCCTGTAGGACATGTGAAATGTTTTGGAATTCCATCTCCTGGAGCAATCCATGAAGGTCTCATCAGATGCTAAGGAGATGAGCGCCAGAGCTCAGCCAGCAGTTAAATTGGCCTCATACAGCCACATGACTAGCAGACGAGCAGTGCCAAACATTGGCCGTGAGAAAAGACGTGGCACTAACTCTGATGCGCCAGATGCTGAAGCTGACCCTGGCATAATCAGCACTGAATCCAGCACTAATGACTTTGATACCAAAGTTTGGTACTGAGTTGGTACACAGTGAACAGAAGTCAGTGTCCTCCTCTAAGGACAGGCCACCTAAAGCCTCTAGAGATGAAACCATCAAGTCTCACATGGTGTCAAAGACTGATGGTAGTGAGCAGCCCATAACAATGAGATGGACTTGGCTCATTGTCAATGCCTGCATCCCTGGGAGATCAGTATTGGTACCAATACAAACCCCCATGTATGTACATGTTTGCATTGATGATGCCCTTAAAGGAGGTGTATTTCTCCTCATCACCAACACCAAGGCAAATGTTCTTCCCATCTTCAAACAGAGAACCCTTTCCTCTGAGGTTAGGATGATACAGGGCTTCATCTGACTAATATCAAACAGACCAGCCACGTTCCTGCTGTAAGTCCCCATGGGCCAATTTGGAGAGCTGTCTCCACCAAACTACCAACTAGCATCTCTGGCAAGAGCACCTAGAGCACAAGGATGAACCAAATTTAGAGAAGGAGCAACAACAGCCTCTGACTATCAAAGAAACTAAAGGAACTGTCTTAGTCACTAAAAGCAGTGTGTGTGTGTTTGTGCTCTGGTACTGGTGCCAGATGACTTTGTCTTTCTAGGACAGTGGTTCCTAAACTTTTCAGCATCATGCCCCCGCTTTTGATTTTTGAGAAACCCTCACGCCCCTCCCCCACCTCTTCTTTATCATCATCCAACCATTCTTTTAAGAAAAATTCAATTTGTAATTTAAAATCAAGTTGATATAAAACTTGGTATAAAATATCATTTAAAATTAAAAATAAGCACAAATAGTTTTTCTTGGTCCCTTGTGAGTGCCTGGTGCAGCCCCAGCTGGCCAGCTGCCTGAGCCCCGGTCCAGCTGCCACAGCTGCCCATGCCAGCTGCCCGCCTACCTGAGCCCTGCGCTGCCAGAGCCACCTGCTTGAGCTGACCAAGCCCCATGCTGCTGGGGGCAGCTGCCCGCTTGTCTGCCACATGCTGGGAGCCCATGCTGCAAGCGACAGCAATCCACCCACCAGACACGCGAGCCCCATGAGCTGTGGGACAGCTGCCTGCCTGAGCCCCGCACTGCTGGGGCCAGCTGCCCACCCACCAGCCACCTGAGCCCCATGCTGGTGGGGCCAGCCACCTGCACATCAGCTGCCCCAACTGCTCGCCCGAGCTGTGGGCCAGCCATTCAAGCCCTGTGGTGCCAGGGCCAGCTGCCTGCCCACCAGCCTGAGCACCACTAGCCGCTCGCCCAAGCCCCTCCCATCCCCCAAATCCAGGCACCACGAGCCAGCTGCCTGCTTTTTATAGCGGTTGCACCAGGTCCCCCACGTAAAATGGCAGGGGCTGAGAAGTGGAAGGAAAGGTCTGCTCTTTCTTGGGTGGGGGGAATAACTGGGGGGTGGGGGGTTGGGTCTCCTCACATTCTCCCCCGCCCCGAATTTCTTCACACCCCAGTTTGGGAAGCCGTGTTCTCGGAGATGGTTGAGGGTTGCTGAGACTCTAGAGATAGAGATGTCAGTCAAATCAGAGAAATCCTGCAAGCTATTTGACATCTTTTCAGTTTCTGGTCTACCCAGGATCACCCTCCTTAAGGACATACTTCTAGGCTTGACTGACTGATGAGAGAATTGTGGTTACAACTGTGTGTGGCTAGGTGCCAAGTCTTACTGGCCAAGTAGGACTTTCTAAACTGGGACAAAGCAATGTGTTTCCTCTTGAAGCTACTCCATGGCAACAGGGAGGAGCTCAGATGAATAAATAAGGATAACTGGCAGCTAATACATCCTTTTATGTGGAAAGAAACCATGCTTCTCATGCTCTAACCACAGGAGCATCCACAGTGATGTTTCCACTGTTGCATAGTTGGGTATTGTGAGGAACTGGGCAGAGGTGTTGATAGAGGAAATAATTCAGATATACAGCGGAGACAACTATAGAGGAAGTCCAGAATTTAGGTCCACCCATCTGAGAAACTTTTCCTCTCTTGTTTTAGAGACATTTTTAACATATCAGAATTAAACTTCCTGCTGGCCAAGTCTTTCAAAGGAGGACTGCAAATGAGGGAAATCGAAAACACAGATGAGGCACTAATTTACATATCTTGTGCTTCATTTGCAGAATCTCTTCAGAAGAGATTCTCAGTGTTGATGGGGCTTTTTCAAAAATAAACCTCATCTTTGAAAGAACCCTTCTTCCTGAAACAGCTCAGTAAATGGAAGGAACACTATGAAGAGATACTGAACCACCTTGCCCATATGGATCCTCGGCAGTTACCACCTGCAAATATACCGCTGCAAATTAACAGCAGCAGACCTAAAAAGAAGAAATCAAGAAAGCCATTGCCCATCTGAAAAGCAGACAGACAACATCCTTGCAGAAATAATCAAGGCAAGTAGGAAGACATCAATCAACATGATGTATAATTTATTTGGGATACTGAGGAGATACCACAAGACTAGAAACATGGCTACCTTATCAAGGTTCCAAAGAAAGGCAACGTGAAGCAGTGCACGACCTGGAGGGGCATCACATTACTGTCTATTCCAGGAAAAGTGTTCAATAGGATTCTCTTGGAGAGAATGAAGACAGAAATTGATAGACAGTTCAGGGAAGAACAGGCTGGCTTCCGTACTGGGAGATCAAGTAGCAACTCTTAGACTGAGCATAGTACAGTCGCTTGAGTGGTACTTCTCCCCACCACCCCCCGTACGTAACCTTCATAGACATCAAAAAAGCCTTTTACAGTGTTGATGGAGACACTTTGTGGAAACTGCTGCAACACCATGGCATCCCATCCAAAATTTACTCACATGATCCGTTCAATGTACGAACGCTCAACATGCCAAGCTGTTCACAATGGTGTCTTGACAGAATCGTTCAGCCTACTCTCAGGAGTGCAGCAAGGGTACCTATTGTCATCTTTCCTGTTCTTGATCACAATGGACTGGATTATGAACAGGGCAACAGGTGACCATCAACAGGGCATTCAGTGGACACTTTTCAAACATCTAGGGAACATAGATTTTTCTGATGATGTTGTCCTCCTTTCACAGTGACAGCAAAGCCTGGAAGAAAAGGTTGCAACACTAGACAAAACTGCCTCAATGACTGGACTGAGCATGAACAAGGGAAAGGTCATGACAGTGAGCATCAGTCAGTCCAACAATAGCACCATCACAATGGGAGAGGATTACCTGGAAGATGTGGAGCATTGCACCTACTTGAAAAGTATTATGGGCAGAGACAGAGGAACAGACAAGGATATCAGTGCCAGAATAGGGAGAGAAACAGCTGCATTCAAGACTCGTCGTCCCATATGGAGTTCACAAATAACGTCTGTGAAGACAAAACCATGGATCTTGACCTCAAACATGAAGAGTGCATTCTTGTATGGATGCGAGACCTGGCATACTAAAAAGTCTTCAGATCACAAGCTACAGACATTCACAAACAGATGCCTGAGTTACATTCTTTACATTTAATGGAAGGAGTTTTGTCACAAATGAGGAGCTTTGAAACAGAGTGGGATGAGAACCATTTGCTGTACTTCTAATCAAGAAAATACAGTGGGTTGGCTAGGACACACTCTCAGAAACTATCATCCAGCATAGTCCAAAAAGCTCTCAAATGGAACCCACAAGGAAAACACAAAAGAGGAAGACCTCAGACAACATGGAGAAGGTCTGCTGAGACTGAAGGGCAACAACTGGGGTACTCCTGGAGCCAGCTAGAAGTTTTGTCCTGAGACAGAGTGAAGTGGAGGAGACTTGTAGCTGGCCTGTGCTCCACTCAGAGTATGAGGGTTTATGGCAAGTTAAGTCAAAATAGTTCAGATTTGAGGCTTAAAAGATTTGAAGATGTGTCCCAATGCTTTTTGTAAAAATAGAGGAGCTGTACTCCTCCCCTCTTCCCCGACTACTGCCACCAGGTTCCTGTGGCTGTGGCTGACGGATTTGTGCCTGAAGCAAAAAATGAATTCTTCCCTCACATGTAAAGTAGAGTTCAAAAACAGTAACTGAAAAACAAAAGGAAAAGCGATCTTTGCATTCCTTTCTCCATGCCTCAGTCAGTAGGATTTTCTCAGTTTCTAAGAGCACTCCAGGACAGTGTGACAAGTCTCTTTCTCTTCTTTGCGGGGCCTTGTCACAATCACTAGTGTCTGAGTGGATGAGACAGAGTCTGCATACAGTAAATTCATATCTGGCAGCCCCGGGAGTGGGAGGTTGCCAGATAGTCAAATGTCCTGGATAATAGAGAAGTATACCTAGCAATGCATAACACTTAAAAAAAAAATTAGATGTTAAGAAACAAATAAAAATGTATGCAGCGTACTTATTTACCAACAGTAGTATTGTACATTGTAAATTTATACTGTATTTGCTGTATTTATTTGTATTTTCTTTCACTATCCTGTACTTATGGAAACTGTAACTAAAATTTACTTATGGTTAAAATGCTGGTTATTTGAGAGTTCCGGATGACAGAATGCTGGATATAAAAGAGCTTACTGTACATTTTAGGTGGAAGCCAGTGGTGTCCACGACAGTACAACACTAGGTTCTTCATCTGGTGCAGAAGTTTTGTATTTCCTTGCTATAGTCCTACTCCTATGAACTAAAAATGTCCACACAGGGCCTTAAATAGATCCATTTCCAAGTAGACAAACACTTAAGTTGATGCCATGAGAAGCCTGCATGTGTTAATGGCCAGTTTTATTCTTTGAGTTGTTGTGCTGGACTATACCAGTCTTAATCCTGACATGATTAGCACATAAATGAGATCTTGAGTTGCTTAACATCCAGGATCACAGAATCACCACACTTCTATCTGAGCTGCAAAATTGTTCATAATGTTAATAATGTTGGAATTGTACTTCATTTTTGATTCTTCATGATCTATAAAGAAGTTCTAAAATTTTTTTCAACAATCTTAATAAATTTTTACCCCAAAATCTGATATTTTTTGGTTGTGCTGAAGGTCTTGTTGCAGAGTTAAGACAATGGTTCTTGTGGCACTGTAGCTGGAGGAGTATGGACGTAGACTCTTTTACAATGGCCTCTAACTCGTGATTTTTCATGAGTTTTATAATAGGTGTTTAGCTGTTGGAGTCTTGGGAGTATTTGATAAATCTTGCATCACATTTAAAACAAAATAAAATTTTGGCCCTCGTATTTCTGGAGTGAGGTTGAAAATGTGACCTGAGTGCATTCTAATAGTTGAAGAAACAGAAGATAAACAAAACCCTCAAACAAGTGTAGTAGCTGGAGGCATTGAGACCTCATCTGGGGTGAGTGAAGTATCTGCTATACAGCCTGAGCTGAGAGCCAGCTGCCCTTTAGCTCATGTGGTAGAGTACAGGGCTTTAGATCCTGGGTTTGCAGGTTCTATCACTGGTGCTGGCAACCTGGGTCTGTTGCCTTTGCACAAGCCATACCTCACTGAATAGGACTTTTTGAAAATATTTCTTGATCTAAAATAATCTGACGATTTTTAGTTGCCTTCTGATGCTTTTTGAGTGCCTAGCGTTGGCAATACTACAACCTTTATACAAAATGTTATTCATAGAAGTTAGACAAGTGTTTTAAAAAGTTTTGTCTTCTCAGTTGCTTAACTTTCTCTATCTTGATTCTCGTGATGTTTTCATTGCCCTAGTGTTCCAGTTGTCAAGAAATGTTCCAGAAAGAGAAGTCCTGACTTGTTAAAATGTAAAATACAATTAGATAAATAAAAATAAAAAAGCTTTCTGTATAATCTTAAAGAAGCATTTTTCTCCCTTTTGCACATCACCTTTAAGAAAAGCTCAGGTGTTCTGGGTAAGGACTAAAGGACCTTAATGGAGCAGTGGGGTAGAAACATGTATGGATGTTGTCTGCTCATGCTGTGAAGAGCTTTATCCTGTGTTTTCCCTCACTCACGGATATCACATTTACTCCAAATTTATATTATGTATGGAAAAGAGAACATAATTTATGACACAGTGACTCCAAGAGAGGTAACTTGCTATATCTACAAAGTTTATAGCAACTGTTAGTTTGATAACTGGGGAGAGCATGGACTTTAGTGATAGGACTGTGCAGGCATATTATTTCACAATGACATCAAAACCTTTTGTATTAACTATTGCCTGTTATTTTAATGCTAGTCATTGGCTTCATGAAACCAAGAATTAATGTGTGCAGGCTGCTGCTGAATTTGTAATATCCCTCGTAATATCTCTACTGCTTAGCTTGGGCAGCGTTGTTATTTTTAATGGCTGTCTTGTGCAGGAAAAGTCTTCCCTTTTTTCTCTCCTTGCCTAGAACCATAATAAGATCGGGGGTATTTGTGTTTGACAGCTACGTAATCCAACTCTTGTTTTGTTGATGTATTCTGGTGCCTGACGGGAGGCAGCCTGGGCTGGGAGGCAGAAGGTCTAGGTTCTCTCCCTGCATCCACCACACATTTACTTTGTGATCTTGAAGTCACTCTGTGCCTTAGTTTCCCCATCTGTAAAACAGAAATATTACTATCTATCTGCTTCAGAGGCACCGGCAAGACTTAATTAATGTTTGCTAAGTGCTCTGAGATCCTGCCTCATAAAAGTCTTAGTATTTTGACTGGGGTAAATTTGAGAGATGAATAAACAAAAATGAAAGAGGACACATGATAGTCATACTACTGTATGTTAACATTTTGCTGTGTGAATCGTTGTTTCCAAAACAATTTAAAGATTATATGTAATGTTTTTCTCTCCATCAGGAAGTGAGGTTTTTGTTTGTTTGTTTTTTTTAACGGGTAGTAAGGACGAAGTGTAGGAGGGTGGGAAATTGTATCAGGATATTGCCAAGCAGCATGAGAAGTGCTTGCCATTGATCTTCCGGAGAACTAGAAAAATGCCTATATTATTTTTATGAATATTGGGCTTGCCTCTCTGTGTTTGTTCATCATGTGTTACTTCCCATCGAGTTAGATCATAAGAGATTGTTATGGAAAACAAGGAGGAAAGGTTAAACAGTGGTCTAGGTAAGAAGAATCCCAGCAAATAAACACAAGAGCCAGATTTATAGCAATGAAGAAGGTACTCCTCAGACTTAGCAGTGGTTACATAGCACTTTCACTATGAGAACCTGGAAATTAAAAGTCACTGACCAATTAAAACCTCCCCTTTTCAGAAAGGGGAAGTTATCAGCTGCTTCAGGCTGACACAGACTGATGGAGAGTCTGTGGTGTGCAGCAAGTAGGTTGTAACTTGGCAGCCAATAGAACAGGATGGCCCAAAACAAAGTAATGTCTGGTTAAGGTCTTGAGAGTAATGCCAAACAAAAGTAAAAAGAAAAAGTAACTCATACTTTGTTTTAAAGAAACTTGTGGGTGTACTAGCTACCCTTCCATTTAGGCTAAATGAAGGAGCCATTAAATGCTTCTTTGTTTAGTAATAGTGGAGAAAAAGAGAGGCCACAGCCCAAAACACAGATCTTCATGCCAAGACCATCCAGAAGTTATGTCATGCTGAATGAGGGTTTTCCTGAGGACTGATATAGCAAATGCAGGGGAATGAGTATTGATTGATAGAGCTAGATGTGCTTGTGAAAAGGAAGAAAATACACTGGAGAAGCAGGAGTAAAAAAGACTTGGAACAGACAAGTCCTGGCAGCATAGCTTTGTGCAAATGTGAGAGAGCAATTTTGGGATAAGTGCTGATGGGAAAGAGGCTCAGAACACTGCACAAAAAAGGATATGGTTTGTTGTTTGATTCCTACCATATTCAGGGAAACTGAACTTTATACATTCATAGTCAGTAAACAAGAGTGTATGTGGAATGCCCAACTCCATCACCAGTTTCTCCTCATAGTGGAAACAGTCCACCATATCCTGAACTTGACTAATCACTCAGGTCAAAAAGGAGTAACAATAGTGTTGCTGGCTACAGGCTCCCAAAGAGAAACTCTTGTAGGTGCCAAGTCCATTCGGCCTGCTAGATATTATGGTTGGCAGAGGAAGGTGGGGAAGTGTAACCCTGAGATGTAGTTGGAATGGCTGTATGGCAGGGCCAATATGAAAGAGAAATGGAGGCTTGAGACTGTCACTTGAAAGAGGTGATGTTTGAAGACTAGAGAATAATCTCAGATGGGACAGTTTATCCAAGGACCATGAACGCTCCCATACTCACTAAAATACCTAATGCTCTTATTTGGAGGTGTAGCAGAGTGTGGTAGTGGATGCAGGTCTTTGGAGTTGAGAAGGCAAGAAGCTATCTTGAACAAAAACAGCCTTTGTCCTGGTCCCTGGAAAGAAAACCTGTTGTTGTAGGAATGTCTGCAGGATCAGCAGGAATTAGAAATTAGAAAATTGCATTTGCTTAATCCTTTTTTCTTGTTAGTGGCCTTAGAAGATAGTTGACCTGCCAACTTTGCCTAGGAGGGGACCAAGTATGTCACGAAGACAAATCAGATAGATGGTAGCAGAAACTCTGAGTCAAATAGCCTGGGTGGTGGGTTTATCTGTATTCTGGGCTCCTTTTCTTTCCATTCACTGGCTATAGATTAGTAACTGCAAAAAAACACTGATGTGGGACTCTTCACATACAATGATAGCACACACAATCCAACAAGATATTTGTGTCTAGCAGATCAAGACTTTCAAAATGCTAGGGCATACTTTGTGCAAATCACATCCTAATTATGTAGTAGTGATGAATATTGCGGTATCGGAGTATCTCAATAAGTTGTTGATACAGAAATTTATGCTGTTCCATTTGTAGCCACCCTTGACCAAACTATCCTCTCCATCTACCAATCCATCTCACTTCAGTCCCCCAGTCCATTAAATGCAATTGTCTAAATTACTGTTTGCAGTTCCTCTCCTCCAGTTCTATCCTAGACCATCTCCAATTCGTTATCTTCTCCCTGAAGTGCACTGAAACTGCTCCTGCCAAAATTTCTCATAAACTTATCTTAGCCAAAGCTCAGAACCAGTGTTCCCTCCTCACCCTGCTTGACCTGTAAGCTACCCTCCATGCAGGCAACCGTGTTCCTCTTCTTCAAATATTTTCCTCTCTTGGCTTCTGTGACCGTCCTTTCCTGGTTCTCATCATTTTTCTCCAGTTGATCCTTCAGTGTATACTTTGGAGCATCCACCTATTTCCTCCTCCAACTTTCTGTGGGGATTCCATGGAGCTCTGTCCTTGGTCCCCTTTACTACTTCTTCACATGACGACTGGATGATTTCAGCTACTAACAAATTCAGTTACTCTGTCTGTGCTGGTGACTGGCAGACTTACTTGGCTAATGCAGGACCTAAAATCTCAGCCCATCTCCCTGATGTCCCCTCATGAATGCCTAACCATCAGCTCCAGCACAGCAACTTGGCTAAAACACATCTCTTAATTTCCCCCAAGTCTTTCCCATGACTTCCTTTCTCAGTCCCTTGGGCCAGTATCGCCATCCTGCCTGTCAGTCATGCCAGTAACCTTAGCATCATTTGCAGCTTAAGTCTCTGCATTTTCTTGCATCCAGGGGCTATGTCTAAATCTTGCACATCTTTTCTACATAACATCTCTCAGATACGGCTTTTCCTTGCCCTCCATATGGCTAAAACTCTTGTCCAGGTTCTCATCATTTGGTTGTCACAATGTCCTTTTCTCTGATCTTGACAAATGCAAATTTGCTTCACAAATATCCATTCAGAATATTGCTACAAGATCATTTTCCTAGCCTGCCACTTCAAGCTTGTCTTTGAGTCCCTTGCTCTCCTGCATCAAACACAAGCTTGTTTGTCATTGCTTCAAAGGCCTTTCTTGGCCTATCCTCATCCTAACTAGCCTCTCTCATTCAATACCAAAAGTTAATTCTTGTCTCTGATTGGCCTAGGATATCTCAGTCTCCATTGCCCCACTTGTTAAATTTTCAGACAGGCAGAAACAACCTGTTTTTTTGCAGTCTCTCATGCTGTCTTTCATGCATTAGGAGGAGATGTTTCCTTCAGATCCCTCCTCTGCACTGTCCATAAGGCCTACACAAAATGTTTAAGCTCTTGGGGCACTGATGTCACTGTCTGGCTTGCTAAGCAATATTGGCTCATTGTTTTACTTCCTCATTCGTCTGCATTCATCTTGTGTGTCTTGACTTACAGTTAACTCCCTCAAAAAACTTGAAGTCTATCTGTCTTTTTTTGTTCTGTGTTTGCACAGCACCTAGGACAGTGGTTCTCAATCTGTGGCTCAGTTAGCACACAGCTGTAGCCCAGCTATATGCTTAACAAAAAATGTTTCCTGCTCCAGTCTTCCAGGGACATGAGGCCAGCTGAGTGGGAGACAGTCAGGCAGCCCTACTGTAACACTCCTGCCACCAGAGGCCGTGTCTACACGTGCCCCAAACTTCGAAATGGCCATGCAAATGGCCATTTCGAAGTTTACTAATGAAGCGCTGAAATGCATATTCAGCGCTTCGTTAGCATGCGGGCGGCAGCGGCTCTTCGAAATTGCCGCCGCGTGGCTCGTCCCGACGGGGCTCCTTTTCGAAAGGAGCCCGCCTACTTCGAAGTCCTCTTATTCCCATGAGCTGATGGGAATAAGGGGACTTCGAAGTAGGTGGGGTCCTTTCGAAAAGGAGCCCCGTCGGGACGAGCCGCGCGGCGGCAATTTCGAAGTGCCGCGGCCGCCCGCATGCTAACGAAGCGCTGAATATGCATTTCAGCGCTTCATTAGTAAACTTCGAAATGGCCATTTGCATGGCCATTTCGAAGTTTGGGGCACGTGTAGACGTAGCCAGAAAGGCTAAGCAGTAGCTCACCAATCCAATGGATGCAGTCCTCCCAAGGCAAGTGGATTCTGAGTGAGCCCAACATGGGCAGGCCCTGCTCTAGCCTGGCTGATTGTGCTATTCCCCAGGGCTGGAGCAGGGTTGGGCAAGATATGGTCCACAGGCCACATCCAGCCTGCCAAGCTGCCACATCCGGCCCATGGACCACCCAGCTGGGAACACAGCAAGAAGCCACTTAAAGAAGCGTGGGGCTGTTCCACTCTGCTTTAAGCGGCTTCTGATTCACATAGCTCTCTGCTCCGGACCTTAGGGAGAGGCTTTGCATGCTGCCCCTGCATCTCAGCAAAAATCTCTCAACTCCCATTGGCCAGTTTCTAGCCAATAAGAGCTGAGAGATTTTGCTGTGGGGTGAGAGCAGGACATGCAGTCCCTCAGCTCTCTGCTTCAGAGGCTACATGGAGCCTGCTTGACAGATCTGGGGCTGCAGAAGGCAGGGAAGCTGGCTGGCCAGGAGCTACTTAGGTAAGTGTCTCCTGGCCAAAGCCTGCCAAAAGTACCCCAGCCCCTCCCTCCGCCCAAATTCCTGCCCCAGATTACTTCCAAAACCCTCTGCACCCTCCCTTCCCCAGGTCACAGCTACCTTTCAGGACAGAATTCTCTCCTGTAGCCACACCCCCTCTCAAGCCTCTGCCCCAGGTCATAACCCCCTCCTTCATCCAAACTCCCTGTCAATGCCCCCATCTCTCCTGCATCCCAGCCTCCTACTCCAGGCTCCCTTCTACACCCAGTTTCTGTCCCAGACCCTACACCCCTTCTATAGAAAAGAGTGGTCTTTGACCACATACCAAAATCATTGTGTGCCCTCCCCCCTGCCTGGAGGAATCCCTAGTTGCACTGCTGACTAAGCTTCGGGGACCCAGTCACCTCATGGGGGGCAGTGAATGTAGTCAGGGAGCTGGGGGCAGGAGAGCTAGTCTATGAGGGGGAGTTGTGGAGGGTGGCTCTGGGCAGTGGGATGTTAGGTAGTATAGGCACTGGAACTAGAGGTCTGGGGGCGTTTTGCAGCATCCTCAGATTTTAGGTAGAGCTCCACTCCTGATTTTGTGTCCAGAGTCTTGGCTGCCAGCCCCACACCCAGGACACTGGCCTCATTCTGTGGAGGAGTCTCTGGGCAGGAGGTGCTGGGCATAGAGGTCTGTGGGTGGTCTAAGCAGGAGGGAACTGGGCAGAGAGATCTGGGAGGTATCTCTGGGCGAGGGTTTCTGAGTAAGGGGTGGATGTGATATGTGTCAGGGGCCTGCATCCAGAGTAAAGGGGGAAGCTGGCAGGGTAGAGCTTGGCCTGACAGTGTGCGTCTGGCACAGTGTTTCTCAGCCTGTGGCCCACAATGATAAACAGGTTGAAAAACACTGATACAGCACAGTGAGGGTCTAGTCCATGACTGGGGGCTGCTACATGCCATGGTTATACAAATAATAAAAGTTGCCGGGTGCTTGATCACAGGTGTTACAAGGATTTCCAGTGGAAATTTTTCCTTGTGAGTTAGAATAATATATTAACAGAATTAATATATGGAAATATACAAAGATCACGGTCGGTGAAGAAAATGTTGGTTGTGCAGTATGCGCCTATTGTTCCTTCAAGTTAGCCATCTGCTACTGATGATACAGGTTGAACCTCTGCAGTCCGGCACCCTCAGATCCTGGCTGGTGCCGAATGAGAGAATTTGCCAGACGACTGGAGGTCTAGCAGCATTATCAACACTTGTACTGCTTACTGGGCTCTTAGAAGATATTTAGAGGTAAATTACAGCTACATAACAGCACAGAACACTGACAGCCAAGACTGATGGCTGTAAACAAACTTTATGGGACCACAGGAAACTTGGTCACAGCCATGATAAGTGGTCATCTGGCTAACCAAAATGATGGCAGATTACGGATGTTGCTGGATGAGAGTGTGCCCGACTTGAGAGGTTCAACCTGTAGGTTACTTGTACTGCTTGGTGAACAAGATAATGTTTCTACTTAAAATAAGAAAAGGGGATACTCTTAACTTAAAAAGCATATTTAGGTGTGAAATTTGTTGGTTCCTATTGTTACTTATTACATTTAATGCTATTACGATAGAAGGAAATTGGAGGATTTTTTCTACATTATTATAAAGTTCTTCTAAGTGAAGAAACAACCCAGTTCCCTGCATAATCCGTTTACCCAAACTTGTTTCTGTGGGTCTCTCATAACAGCAATGTTGAAGAGGTAAATATTTTTAAAATGGGACTTTAAAATCACAAAAATTGGCAGAAGCATTTAGGGTAGAAGTATTACCTTGAAATCTTTTTGCCTTTTTCTTTTTTCTCCACTGTTACACCTGCAAACTAACTAGAATGTGAGTTGTCCATATCCCTTTAATGTAATTCCTCTTGATTCCCCCTTCTCCCCACCCTACCCCTAATTTCTGCATTGTTGCTAAAGCTTTAACTGGGAAAATAAAGGTTTAAAGAGGAATAATTTATTTATTTCAGACTGTTGGGAAGAAATTACCTCCAGCTACAGCAACTCAGGAGCCAACGAAAATAGAAATGGACAGCAGAATCAAGAGTAGGTCTCACTGTTTTTTCCTCCTTTGCACTCAGAGCTATTGAAACTTTTGGGAAGTGTGGAATATTTTTTCTTAGGTTTTGGATTGAGCAATTTTCTGTATGTCTGAAAAAATAAAAAAGTGCAGGATTGTAAAAATATATTCAGCATGGAGCTTTGAGTTGGAAATGTTTAAACAAGCCACTTTATTTCAAAGAAGTTTTTGGATTGTTTTTGCCTTGATAATTTTGCTCCTCAGCAACCTGCCACCAGAAATCAAACAAAATTACATCATCCACCCTCAGGCTGACAGAGCTTTTTGATTTATCAGATTTGAATATGATCCAGTTTCAGACTGCAACTTGTAGGAGTGTTGTAGAGAATGCCATAGCAGTAACACCCTTCCTATTTTTGCTCTTTCTTTTTATCTGTAAATAGTTCCCTCTGGTGGTAGAGTTTATGTAAGAAACAAAAAATCCAGTGAAGCAAGAGCATCATAATATGTGTAATTCATAGATGCCCGAAAAGGGCAAAAACTCATGATTCAGCCTCTTGGGAAGGTCATTGTTTTCTTTAGTGGAGAGGTAAGTAATTATCAAGCAACGGAAAATAAACAAATTGCTCATGCTATAGTCTTTTTTCTAAAAATTCTAATTCAATGTCTAACATGGGACCTAGAGAGGAGCAGATAAAAGTAAGGGGAAATAAAGCCAGAATTAGCAAAGAAATTATTAGAATGTGAAATTTTAGTATTCCTCGGACAAAATTGTCTTCTCCCATCGACGCTTGAGGCTCTTTGTAACCTGGTCCCTACTCACTTCCTAATACCAACAGAGATCTCCACATCTGATAAGAAATCAACCATGTAGAATGGGAAGGAGACTATGGCTCACTGAAATTCAAACTGGAAAAGAATGACTGTAATCTTGTTCATCAACCTGCCAGTGCAACTTTACCATATATATCCAGTCCAGCTTTATTACTAATTTATTTTTCAGTTTTAAATGAACCAAGTATTAGTGTTTCCACTGCTTTCCTTTTGGAGCCTGTTCCTTACCTCAAAGGTTCTCCTTGTTAGGAAATTATTCCTAATTTGTAGGTTATATTTAAAATGTCTTATTTCATGTAATGACTCCTTTATAGCAATTGAACTGCTCAACACAATTCTTCTCCCTCTTGAAATTTGTACTTTTCACATTCTTCTGGTAGTTAACATGTTCTCCCAACCCTTAATAATCATTGAGCCAATCTATACATAGTTATAATATTTCTTCATGTTTTACTTTCCTTAACAATTTGTTGTTCTCTGACCACCTTCTAAATGAGCTGACACCCTGACATCTCATGGATATCTGTAGTTCCTACCGAATACTGTATGAATGCTTCAGTCTTTTAGACATAGCCTCTGTTGGTTTCATGTTTTCCTTAGGAGTAAGCAGGAGCAATTCCCATCAAAATCAATAGGAGAGGAGATTCCTCTTATTTTGTTAAAGTGCTACTGGACTGCTTTTTTGTTTTGATAGAATTAACCTTGTTCACTAGCTGAATGACCTGCTTGCACCTCCTTGGAATTCCCCTGACTCTCTGATTTTTGTGGCCAAAGACACCCTTTCTCTGCTGTATTCCTATTTCATCCCCTCTGTGTACAAATAATACTCAGTTTCTTATCTGTGGTCAAAACTGATGGCGTGGGCAAGTTCTTGCACAATGTCAGACCAGAATAAATCACACAGCATTCCCATTTACACCCAGATTTTTTTTACATCTCCTTCACAAACTTCTGCATAGTCCTCTGATGTTCAATAAGGGCATTTTTTCTGGACTGGAATCTGTAGCGTACATTTGAATCTTGTTAGATGCTGCGCTCTTGCTTGGGATGTAGGGAACTGAGACTTGCAGGTGGATGCCTAGATTTTAATGCCAGAAGGGACCATTATGGTAATCCAGTCTGACGCCTGCACACTACAGGCCACAGAACCTCACCCTCCCACTGCTGTAATGGATCCTTAGTCTCTAGCTGAGTTACTGAAGTGTTCAAATCATGCTTTAAAGACTTCAAGTGACAAAGAACTACCATTGACTAGTAACAGACAGAAAGCTGTGCTAATCTATATGCTATCAAAACAAAAAAGCAGTCAAGTAGCACTTTAAAGACTAACAAAATAATTTATTAGGTGATGAGCTTTCGTGGGACAGACCCACTTCTTCAGACCATAGCCTTACCAGCACAGACTCACTGTTTAAGGTATAGAGAGCCAAAAATAGTAATCAAGGTTGACAAATCAGAAAAAAAATTATCAAGGTGAGCAAATCTGAGAGCGGGCGGGGGAAGGGGGGGAGTCAAGAATTAGATTAAGCCAAGTATGCAAAAGAGCCCCTATAATGACCCAGAAAATTCGCATCCCAGTTCAAACCATGTGTTAATGTGTCGAATTTGAATATGAAAGAGAGTTCAGCAGCCTCTCTTTCCAAAGAAGACGACCCACTGAAGAAGTGGGTCTGTCCCACGAAAGCTCATCACCTAATAAATTATTTTGTTAGTCTTTAAAGTGCAACTTTACTGCTTTCTTGCTTTGCTACCATTGACTCTAGTTGAAACCAGCAAGTGACCCCTGTTTCATAGGAGAGCAAAAAAACTCCAAGAGCTCTGCCAGTCTGACCTGTAATACAATTTGTAGTGATCAGTTAGACCAGAAGTGGAGGAACCTATGCCCATGGGCCAAATCTGACCTCTGGTTTCCCTTGATCCAGCCTGCAGAGAGGTTCAGGGCTTCCCTTCCTCTCTGCAGTGGGGGAATCTGCACTAGTGCTCCAGCTCTGCTGCAAGTCTCCCTGGCTTGGTGTCCCTGTACAGGGCTGAAGCGCTAGCACCAGCTCATCCTGCTTTTGGGGCGGGGGAAGGGAAGCCCTAAGCCTCACCATGGGAAGGGAAGCCAGGGGCTGTATCTGGAGTGTGAGAGAGCCCTGGTGCCCTATGTGTGTCTTTTTGTTTCTGAAGGGTCAAGCCATTGAGGTTTGTTTCTTTTTGTTGTTTTTTTATGGTTTGTTTTCTTTGTTTTGTCCTGTTTCTCTGGGACCAGATCACATCAGTGAAGGTGGTTCTTTTTTCCTTCTCACTGGTGTGTGATTCCTGAATGATTTTTCTTCAGTCATTGGCCCCCTACTTAAAAAGAGTTCCCCACTTCCCCACTCCTGAATTAGACTCTGAGCAAGTGGATAAGACTCACCAGCCAGACAATCAGGAAACAATTCATTGTAGTAACTCAGAGCCCTTCCCATCTAGTACCTCCTCTCTGGCCACTGGAAATACTTGCTATTAGCAATCACAGCTGGGCCATGTGCTATGGTGGGCAGTTCATCATGCCATCCTCTCCATAAATTTACCTAGCTGAGTCTTTAAACTAGGATGGTGTTTTGCTCTTTTGAAGGCTGTTCCAGGATTTTACTCCTCTGATGGTTAGTAACCTTCACCTACTTTCAATCCTGTACTTTTTTTTGGACAATTTACATCTCTTTATCTTTTGCCTACTCTGACCCTTAACTTAAACTACTCCTCTCCCTCCGTGGTGTTTATCCCTCTGCTGAATGTACTGAATGGCCTTCATTTGTTAGGCTAAATGTGACAGATGTCTAAAGTCTCCTCTCTCAGGGTGGGTTCTCCATCTGATCATTCCAATAGTCCTTCTCTGTGCATCAGTTTGCATTTATCTTTCATAAATGTGGGAGTCCAGCACTGCACACTGTATTTCAGAAGAGATTTTTACCAGCGCCTTTTACAACAGCAGTAAAACTTTCCATTCTCTACAGGAAGCACCTCACCTGGTGCATCCCAGCTTTGCATTACCCTTTTTCCTGGCCACATCACATTGGTGACTCATAGTCTCCTGTGATCAGCCATTACACCCAGCTTTTTCATGTCTCCCTTTCAACTGATACATCCCTGGTTCATAGCAAAAATTCTCAGGGCGAGACTCTATTTCGTTTCTTCTCATTTCTGTTAGTCCAGTTTTCAAGGTCATCCTGATCTTCTTGTATGATACAGTATTGCCTTCTTACCAATATTGCCTTCACATCCACCTCTGAAGAAAGATCACCTATGTTGAGTGACTACCTGCAAAGGCCACAGAACATTGTCCCTCTGTTATTTAACTGTGAAGACAGACCACCTGTCATCTCTGACCAGCAACCGTGTCTTCTGACTCCCATCCATAAAAACAAACCTGTAGGAGAAATGATATTTCTTATTTTTGCACTGCTGCTGGCAATGGCACTGGCTTCAGAGCTGGGCACCTGGCCAGCAGCTACCATTCTTTGGCTGCCTAACTCTGAAGTTAAGAGAGACCACTTCTTACAAGTGACCACTTTTGCTAACTCCCATGAGTGGTTGCTTTTGGCAGGTTTTACTGTATTCTGGTCCTCCCCCATAGTGGCAGTAACTCTCAACTTTGTGTCCTCCTCAGATTTGATTAGCAAACTCCTGCTTTTTGTCCTAAGGTTGTTAAAGAAAATTATGAATAAAATTGTTCCCAAAACTGGGCTGTGCAGACCTCCACTAAGTAACTTCCTTCCAGCCTGACAGTTCAGCTTCAGCATTACTTGTTATAGTCTCTTTAAACTCTTGTATTAATCTCCAGTTTAACTAATAATGTCCTATGTGGAACTGTAACCGTATAAAAAGTCTTACTGAAATCCAGATATATTAGATTTACTGCATGTCCCTTGTTTAAAAAAAAACAGTTATCTTCTCAAAGAAGATTATTAGGTTGGTCTGGCACAGTCTATATTTTGTAAAACTGTATTGTCCCTTATCCCAATTGCCATTTACATCTATGTTTTTAATTTTCTCTTTCAAAATTTGCTCAAAATTGAGGTCAAATCAACAGGATCACAGATTCCAGTTTCCCAGACTGCCTTTTTTTACTTTATTAAAATAGATACAGTATTAACAGTTCTCCAGTCATAGGAGTTTTACAGCTTTGTTAAAAATCCTCTTATATCGGATTTGCAATTTCCTATGCCAGGTGTGGGGTTTTTGGGGGGTCAGGGGGTGTTGTTTTTTGTTTGTTTTGTTTAATATTCCTTAGTGGAGATTATCTGGGCCCTCCTCAGTTTTGTCCCAGTAAACTGTTAGAATTTAACTTCCACCTTGGCTGTGGTAATTTCTGCCTCCAATATCCCATTAGTCACCCTACAATTACCCCTAACTTTCTCATTACTCTTATTAAAAGCTGAGTCAAAGTATTTGTTCCCTGCTGGGCTGTGCCCAGACAGTCTGATCTACACCCTATCCTGAGATTATCTAATATCCACCCTGTTTAGCAGTCCCGCTTCTTCTTTTTTTGCTGGTTTTTTTTTTGTTTGTATGGCTAAAGACTCTTTACTTTTGGTTTTATTTGCTATAATTTGAGACTGCTAAGAGGTAGCTAAGTTTCTTTTTGAAAGCAAGGATCCTAACTGCACACCTATGTTTTTTGCCTTCATTTTAATCTGAATTATTTCATGATCCCTCAAATCAAGGTTGTCCTCAGCAAACAGTTTGCCACTGAGATCTTTGCTACTTAATAATATTAAATCTAAAATGGCTTCATCTCTTGTTAGCTTGGTGACTATTTGATGAGGAAACATTTCAGCTTTCAAGGAATATCTGGGGCCCACAACTGTGCTTAGCACTTGTCCTCCAGTCTTTATCTGGAAAATTAAAATCTCCCATTATCACACAAATCCAAGTAGCATTTCATTAAAAATATTACAAATCTCTGTCTACATCCATATCCAATCCTGGGGTTCTGCAATATACCTTAGCACTATCCCAAAAAAGCCTTTGTTACTTTTCTCCCTCAAAGTGATTTTTATACAGATTTCATTTTATCCATTCTATCACTTCTAATTTCTTTACAGTCAAGAAAAAGTCTGGACATAATGTTATTACAAAGACATACATCAATATCAAACCACTTCATAGGAGACAAACCTTAAATCAATTGAAATGACCATGTATTTAACTAATAAAGAACATTAATAAGAATTGATTAACATCTCAGAGAATATAAAACCTGTGAACAAGATTTTTTAAAAAATATTATGAGAAATGTTTTTGTAATAATAATGTTAATCTGTAATAGTTGGATCATAGGCATGTGATCCAATGTTCTCCTTGTTAAGAAACTTATTCCAAAAATAATTGCTTTGCATCTGGTGCTTCTTTTACTTTTTTGCAAAGCATCCAGAATTTCTCACAGTCCCCAGGCAGCACAACTTCCTGAATAAGCCTCAACGTAGCAATCTGTGTAAACTAAATTGTATAATCTTGATAGGGTTTATGGATCAGTATGAATGTCTACTATTTTCATGCCTACATAGTAATCTCATGTTTATGCCATTATTTCTGTCCCTCTGGGTGTAAATAAAAGTTGAAAAGTAGAAACAGCTGAACAGTTCTCATGGATGTTTTTAAAGTTGCAGAAGTTGTATCAAACAGGAGAACTTTCTGTATGTTTTTTCTGAGAAGCTGCCACAAGCAAGCTGGATTAGACATATATCGAAATGGTTTCCAGTCCCAGGCTGTTTCTTAATATTACTTGAGAGTGCTAAGTACCAGCATTTATGCACTCTGTCTTCGATCTCAGTTTAGTTTCTCTTTGCTGTGTATCCAAAACAGCTCTTAGTATGTGAGGCCTGAGTCGTAACTGGAACCTGTAGGTGCTACACAGTAGACACTGTGTTACTTTTAACAGGATAGCTTAAGGCACAATCCATTGATCCAGCTTCAAACTAGGAGGGGGCTCTTGGATCCACAGTCTGGATCCTAGTGAGCTTGCTAGGAGAGGATGCTTAGGGGGATGGTGTGATGACACCGCCTCCTGAGATCTGGGGTTGGTAGAAGCAGATATTTCCAATGGCCAGTGATGGGGCACTAGGGCTGTGTCCATACTACAAAAATAACTTTGAAGTTGTTTGCTTCAAAGTACAACTTCGAAGTAAGCAATTTCGAAGTTGAGCATTTACACACACCCTACTTTGAAGTTAAACTTTGAAGTACGGCACTACTCCATTCCTGGGAATGGAGTAAGGACTTCGAAGTTAGGCTCCCTACTTTGAAGTTAACTTTGAAGTTAGGGAAAATATGTGTAGGCTCTCAGCTGACTACTTCGAAGTAGTGCCTAACTTTGCAGTTAACTTTGAAGTTAGTTCCTAGTGTAGATGCACCCTAGATGAGGAGGACTCTGAGTTACTACAGAGAATTCTTTCCCAGGTATCTGGCTGGTGGGTGTTGCCCACGTGCTCAGGATCTAACTCATCACCACATTTGGGGTTCTGAAGAAATTTTACCCTGGATCAGATTGGCAGAGATCCAGGGATTCCTTCACCTTTGTTTGCCGCCTGGGGCCCAGGCCACGTCAAGGTTTAAGCTAGTGAAAGTCCAACATTTACTCTGACTTGAAATCTTTAAATCATGAGTTGAGACTTTAAGTAATTCAGCCAGCTGCAAGGCATCTACAGAAGTGGCTGGGTGAGCTTTTGTGACTTTCAGTGTCTGGAAGGACAGATTAACCAGATGATCATGATCTTTCCTTCTGGCCTTAAAGTCCCCAGTGGTTTGTACTGGGATCAGTACTGTTCAACATGACCATAAATGATCTGGAAAAACAGGTAAAGAGTGAGGTGGCAAAATCTGTAAACGAATACAAAACTACTCAAGATAGTGAACTCCAAAGAAGACTGCAAAGGGAGCTCACAACAGTGGGTGGCTGAGTAACAAAATAAAACAAAACAAAACAAAAGAAAACTGAGCAACAAAATGTGATGTTGCTAAATGCCAAGGGATGCCCACTGGAAAGCATAATCCTAAAGGTACATATAAAATGATGGGGTCAAAATTATTTGTTACAACTAAAGAAAGAGATACTGGAGTCATTTTGGGTAGGTCTCTAAAAAGATCTACTCAGTGTGCAGTGACAGTAAAAAAAAACATTGGGAATCATTAGCAAAGGGATAGATAATTAGATAAAAAAATATATTGCCTCTATATAAATCCACAGTACGCCCACATTTTGAACACTGCATTCAGATCTGATCATCCCATCTAAAAATATTGAAATTGGAAAAGGCACAGAAAAGGGCAACAAAAATTATTGGGGTATAGGACAACTTCCATATGAGGAGAGATTAATAAGACCAGGACTCTTCAGCTTGAGAAAGGGATGACGAAAGAGGGACAATGATGGAAAAATCATGACTAGTGTGGCGAAGGTAAATAAGGAAGTGCCAATTGCTCCTTGTAACACAGGAATTAGGAGTCAGCAAATGAAATTAACAGGTAGCAGGTTTAAAACCAACACAAGCAAATATTTCTTCACACAACACATAGTCAACCTGTAGAACTCGTTGCCAGAGGATGTTGTGAAGACTGAGGCCATAAAAGAGTTTAAAAAAATAACTTGATGAATGGCTATTAAACAGGAAGGGCAGGGATTCTAAACCATGCTGAAAGTGTGCCTAGTCTCTGCCAGAAACTGGGAGTAGGGGACAGGGGAGGGATCACGTGGGCTGCGTATACACTACAGTGATCTTTCGAAATATAATCTTCTGGAAGATCATCTTCTTTCAAAAGAGCACGTCCACACACAAAAAAGCAAATCAAAAGAGCATCCATGCAGCCCCCGCTCTTTAGAAAGAGCAGACCAGAGACTGAAAAATCCAGCATCATGAGGCTCACTCTTTAGAACAAAGGGCCTCTGGAGCATCTACACACGTTTTTTCCTGACAGAATCTTTCGGAAAAAGGCACTCTTCCTCATTTGGGAGAGGAAAGGGGCCTCCAGAAGAAGTGCTTCTTTCTTTTGAAAGGAATTAGAAAGTGAGCATTTTGTTTGTGGACGCTCTGCTTGTTCTTTCAGAAGAGGGCCTGATTTTCTGAAAGGACTTGCTAGAGTAGACACAGCCTTGATGATTACTTGTTCTGTTCATTCCCTCTGGTGCACCAGGCACCTGGCAGTGGATCCTGTGGGAAGATGGGATCCTGGGTTAGATGGACTCAGTATGTAGAGCCCTGCGGAGATACAAAAATGTGGATCTGCATCTGCCAGGCTTAGTGCCTCATCTGGTCTGCAGTCTGTGATCTGGATATTACTTGCATCTGCACAACAAATCTGAAAGGGACTCGGGGGAGAAGAGGGAGCATAGAGCATCAAGGAGAGGGCAGTATCATGTAGGGAAGAGATAGGCAGTATGAAAGCAGGGACTGGTTGTAGTTTATGGGTCACAGGTAAACCATTGCCATCATGCTTCCAGGTGGTGGACTGAAGTGTGGATGCTCCCATAAACCCTGCAGGCATGGGCTCAAGACTTTGAGTAATGACAGTAATACAGTGTAGGGAAAAAGGAGTCATACCAATACAATGGAAATGTGTAGTAGCTCCAATGCAAAAAATCAGGCAAATTATCAAAAATATACCAATGCAAAAACCAGGCAAACTGTTCATGAAACTTGTGCCTGTAGACTAATTGATATCCTGCATCCTGCCTCAGTAAATATGTGCAGAAAATGTTGAATGAACGATTGTCCATCTACTTGGTAAACAGTGGCATTGTAGATGAGGTGCAGAAAGGTTTTTGGAGAGGAAGATAGACCAGTTTATTAAAAACTGCATGGAACATAAAGATTTAATGTAGGAGAAGAGTCTTATTCTTGTACTGCCATGCTGTCTTATGCCATGCTGTGGAGGGAAAGCTTGTTGTACAGAATAGTTGTACCAGACATAAGAGGAAGAATGGGTGATTAGAGAATTTTTGAGTGAAAAGACCAGGCAGGCCAAAGTTGGGAAAATTACATTAAATGTATATCATGTTAAAAATGGAAGGCCACAAGGAATTGTTATCAGCTGACTTTTTTTATATATTACTGGCTGTGTCTAGACTACCTCCCTACTTGGAAGGGGGGATGGTAAGTAGGGTATTGGGAATTTATTAATGAAGTGCTGTGGTGCATATGCACCACTTCATTAAGCAAATCCCCCACCCCGCAGCAACTCTGCAGTGTTAAACTTAGAAGTGCCGGCTCGCGTGTAGCCACAGCTAACGTCAAAATTTTGAGGAGTAAAGGGACTTCGAAGTACTGCAATGTTAACTGTCTTTATGGAGTATAAATAGACATAGGGAAAAGGTTTTCATTTATAGAGTTAATGTATGCTTCTAAATTCCTTTGGAAAGACCATATTGACAGTGTTACAGGTAAATGTACAAGAAGAAGTAATCTGCTTAAAAGTTCAGCTGGGATTGTTTGGGGGGTAGGGGCAGATAAGAAAACACAGTTGATAGTATACAGAGTCTTAATCATAATAGTTACTAACTTTGGCTGTCAAGCTTTTAATAAAAATACAGGCACTGAGAGTTATACATGGTTCATTTATTACAATACCCATATACGCACTACTAAAGATGGCTTTCGTAAAATGCCAGTTACGCTATGGATGGAACTAATGGATCTAACTTTCTGGGCTAAAGTTAATGAGTTGAAATGAGGAAAGTACCAAACAGATATATGAGGATTGTTGAGTACTCATAAGGCGAATGATAGCCCACAATGTCAGAAATCCATATGATCGAGTTAAAGTGTAGAAGCAGAAGTTGAAAGGCAAGGAAAAGTTAATTGTAGTCAAAACTATTAATGGTAGGAAAATTAGTTTAAACAGAAGGTTGCATGTCCAAATGTGAATTCAGATTTATTTTATAAACTTAAGCATAAAAAAGATACAGTTGGGTAATAAAAATGAAGTGTACCAGTATAGAAGTTAAAAAACAAACAAACAAAAGCATTTCTATCACATATATACGTATGTATGCAAAAATAGGGAAAAGTAGTGGTAGCACATTACAGGGGTAAGCAAACTTTTCGCGTCAGGCCCTACTTTTCCTCCCTGCAGTTAGCACCACCCCCCCTACCTTGTCTAATGTAATCCAAACCCATATAAATTTCAGTTATATTCATATGTAGGAAAAAAAAAACCTTCTATCATGTGTAAGAAAATACATAGAACGTAAACATTTTATTAATCAGTATATAAATTTGAATACACAGGCACAAAAACAGTATTTCAGCATTTTTAATGAGGTAGATGAGCCTGAGACTCAGCAGCCGATCATTCTGCACCCTCCTCCTTAGGAAATTTCATGGCATCTGAGGGTCCCACCCCCCACTGTGCACTCCCCTGGCATATTGTATACCAAATGTTGGAATTAGCACGCCGAGAAGAACATATGATTTTGTAGATGTCCCGACAGCCAAACTAATAGCAATAATGCTAGCATTAAACTGCATCTGGGATGTACTCCCAACAGAGTTCATTCTTTTTTGTTTTTTTACTCCGTCTGAGGTCTTCTGATGATACAAAGGATGTCTCGGTATGTGTAAGTGATTTAATCAATGAAATTATATTTTTAATGAAAGTTTGTACTGAAGGGGATCTGTGTAGCATTAACTTGGATCCCAGAGCTTGTTGCGATCAAAGGGAATGAAAAGTGAGACAGAGCAGCTAAAAATGCTGTAAGAAGGGAAAGAATTGGAATAGAAATACCCTGAAGTAAACTGGAACTTAAAAGCTTAGCATAGAAAAGCCTAAGGGTACATCTTCACTACAGGGAAGATCAACCCTGCCACAGTCGATCTGGAGTTCAATTTAGTGTGTCTGGTAAGGATGCGCTAAATCAAACTCACAGGGTACCTCATTCGCAGTAAGGGAAGTCGTCAGGAGCAAATGCTCCCATCGACCTCCCTGAGGGGAGATGGAGTGAAAGCACAACTTCAGGGTACATCAACTCCAGCTACGTAGTTAATGTTGCTGGAAATGTGTACCTTAATTCAACCTTGTGCTGGAGTGTAGACCTGCCCTAAAAAAGAAATATTAAGGAGTTTGGATTAATGAAGAAAGCAGAAGATGGTTTATTTGTTTTTTTGTTTGTTTATTGATTTAGTTTTAATTTGGGCGTAGAGCTTGAGAGTAACAGTATACGTCAGAGCCTAGAAAGGAAAATTGAAGTAATTTAGTTTAGAGTACTAACTGCCCATTGTGACTTAAACAAAAATATCTTTTGAGTGAATAGACATTCCCTGAGAGAGATGGGGCAGAGACAGATAACACACTGCTAAATATTTAGGGATTAGAATTGGTGGCAACTATAGATCTGCAGTGTCCAGTATGTTCATCACTTGCCATATGTAGCAAACAGTAGTGTGGCAAATCCAGCTCTGGAGCTGCATGTGGCTCTTGGATCCCTTAAATGTAGCTCCTCCTAGAGCCATGTGCTGTCCAGCCACTCCGCGCATGCTCCCCACTGCTTGGTGGGAGAAGTGCATGATGTCACCAGCGAGTTGCTGGCATTAAATTAGAATGGGGGACTGGGGAAGGTGGGAGGGCATTTGTTTGGGCGGTGGAGGCTGGGAGAGCCTGGTTCTGGGGAGAATGGGAGGGCATTTATTTAGCATGGGGAGAGGCTGTGCCAAATATGGAAGGACAAGGACCACAAGTGTGGTGAACTTTGCATTCCTATTGGACAGTGCTGCTAGAGATTATTCAGTTAAGTCCATTCAGTTAAATTCCCTCAACAGCCATAGTTAAGAGTGCAGAAGGCCATGATTGGAATCCCCTTCAAAAGAGGTTGTTTGTTAAATCTTTAGAGCAAATTGTGAGCTCTATGTATGCATTCAGTCTCCTGAGGACTGTGAATTGAGAAATAAGGGTTATTTTTCCACTATTTTAGAGGAGGAGGGTAGAGATTGGTATTGAAAATTTTGTGCAGTTTTATATCATTTGAAAGAGTAAATGACATAGTAATATTTTAAAAGTATCAAATACAGACTGAAAATAATCAAATTGCATGTCTTCATCTTCCCCTTTCACCCCAGTATTTCTTTGCCAAAATTTGTATGTGTGCATGTGTTGGAGATTTGAGGGATTCTTATTTTAAAAATGTATCTTTACATGAGGTCAGAATGAAGTTTACAGAGCATTTGGTGAAGTTTAAGAAGAGTGCTGCAGATTTATGCGCCTCGTACACTAGTCCACAGTGTGAAGCTGATGGAGAAGGGGTACAAAAGTGGCAGCTGGGAGTACTAAATGTAGGGGCTATACAAACATTTTCTTTTTGGTACAAGGGGATAATGTTTGGTTTGTGTCTGTTTTGTTATTGTCTACAGCTGTAATCTGTCAGCTTTCTACTGGCAGCCAGTTTGAACCACTCATTTACTGCTGATCTCATTTTTTTAAAATCAGTTCTGTTGTGGTCTCTAGAAGGTAGCTTTTCAGTGTAAGCACTCCCTGTGTCTCACCTCTTTGTCGGCAATCAGTGTAATAGGCTAGAAAACCTGCATCCTGTTTAATTTCCTGGACTTGACTCAACTTCAGCTTTGTGCCATGTGTTCACAAATCTCAGATAATTTTATTTCTATATAAATATATTCTGTGGGTCTGAGATTAGTGTCTTTCCCTTTTTAAAAAAAAATCAGTCTAAATGCTGTTGTTGAAAGTCAGCATGTTTTAATCCTGCTGTTACATGGTGCTCAAGTGATAAGTAAAAATTTAGTGAAGGAAAGTAGAATATTACTTCATTTTGTAAACATGATTTAAATATTTGACCAAGTTAACCTCTTAATTGTATATTTTTGCTTCTTCTGAACACCGTTTCTCAAAGTGAGATTGTTGATCTATGCTTTTTATGCAGCTTCCCATACCACTACACACTCATAAGTGTTACTAAGACCTAGGCTTATTGACCTTTTCTGTGAGCTTTTCTCTGAAGGTGCTGAGGTTTTAATTCTAACATGCAGTAGAAGCCCAGCTATCTGACGTTCAGATAACTGGCACATTTAGTTAACCAGCATGCCCAACTAAGGCCGGCGGGCATGGGGCTGGTATTCTGGCCAGGGCTAGCTGCAGTGGGATGAGCTGCCACAGGGCCGGTGTCTTGCTGCCTGGTGGAGGTTGAGGGGTAGAGCAGGGCCAGGTGCTGGCCACAGCTCTACGAACCGTCACATTTTATTATTCCGGGAAGCCAGATAATAAGGGTTTTACTATAACTCTTTCTTTCTACTGACTCAGTATAGACAGCTGCAAATTGTTTCCCACCTGATACTGAGAACATAACATCCAGTTAATTTCTGGAGAGGTAATTTGTGCACCTGAGAATGCAGAGTCTCCTGAGTCACCATCATAAAGGAAAATCATTTCCTCCAAGGGCCCTTCCCAACATTCCACTCATAATCATGTATCCTAACCATGAATCACTAAGGTCCTCCCTAATGACAAGAGGCTTTACGCAAGATGCTGCACGCACTTCTTTGCAGTACCATCTGACACTAATACCAGCTCTGTGTACATTCCTTACATCAGTTATCTGTCAGAACTTTCAGGGTGTAGAGATTCTATAAATACCCAATTAGGAGTTAAGACAGTTTACCTGTAAATGAAATGATGAGAATCTAGTGGATTTTATCAGTTTCTCTCTCCCTCCACAACTAGCTCTAGATAAGCGTACTTAAGTGTTCTACACCTCCATGACTCCGCCATTCTGCCTACTTCGTTCTTCTTTGATACCGTGTCAAGCACCACAAAGGAACTGCTTGATATTGAGCTGGAGTAACTGCCTTCCTTGGCCCCACAGAAGAGATGAAGAGGTCCAAGACTCAACATACAATTAACTGTCCTACCCCACCTCAAAGTCCTAATTGTGGGACTCAGGTTCTCCCATGCTGAATCCTTAGAAACTGTTCTTTTTATTCTGAGCAATATATAAAGAGTGGTAGTTATATATTGTTACTGGAAGGTGTTCTCTATTCCTGGAAAGTAACAGGAAGATCAGTCTCTTTCTCCTTGCCTCTTGTCAGAGGATCTTTCTAGAAGAATACTCCTCCTCCTTTCCTGGTCATTGTTTGTTCACAAGAGGAAAGAGGTCACAAACTGATGGTGCAAGTACTAATTTTTTTGTCGGACTGAAAGAGAGTTGTGAACCAGAGAGAGCTTGATACACTTGTTTCACAACTACTAAACATTCATCCCCTGCTGAGGAGTAATATGTGAACCAGAAAAGACCCTGACCCTCATTAAAATGGTCCAGTTGCTCTTATGCACAGTGCATTCCCTGGCACTCTCATATATAGATGCATATTTTGCCATTACATCATATTAATCTCCCAAGGATTCAGTTATCTAATGCCCTGATTTAAAATGCTGTATGTTTTTATATATACTCTAATACCAGAAATGAATGTTCATATTTCCTTGTAACTTCTCAGTGAAGATTAATGTGCTTGTCTTTGCTTCATAGCAGCAAGTCATAATTAACTGCTTTGTCAGGAGTTGTGTTGATGATTAGGCAGAGGACTGCTTGGTATCTGAGAACTGAGAAGGACACCTTATTTGTAAAGCTGAAGAAAGGAGGAAAAAAATGTATAGTAATGTTGGGAAATGTTCATTAATGATTTATATGCACGGAAATATTTGTGGATCATTCCATTTTATTTCTTATTATTTTGCATCACCAGATGAGAAATATCTGTTGTCTTAAATTGGGAGGAGGATAAATGGACTATGTGGCCTCCTGGGTCCTTTCCGTCTCTAATGTCTGTGAACCTGCAAAAAGATATACAGCAGCATTGATGAGAATAACAAATGTTTACATTTATTTTCATGAAAATGATTCGTGGCATGTTGCTGGCTGGAATGGGTTTTTTAGATTGTCCTGTTGGTCTACAAAAATCCTTTTTTTTTTTTTTTTGACCTTTGTACCTGATAAATGCAGGAATTGTCTTAAAGAACTTCTGAATATTTCATGCTGTGTCTGAAGGTCTACAATGCAGAGTGAAAAAAATAGAAAAAGAGAAAACAGTAGACAAAGTATAGTGTGACTGTTCATAGTGAAATGGTTGGATAAATAAAGTTGTAAGATTGTTGTTCATTAAACTGTACATTTTTCCTTTCAGCCAAGGAGTATTGCAAAGTAATATTTCCTTATGAAGCACAGAATGAAGATGAACTGACAATCAAAGAAGGCGACATCGTCATACTTATTAGTAAGGTAAAGGTAGCATTCTCACTTAATAAGCCAGAATGCATCTTTCAGATATATATATATCAACACCATGCTGCAGTACTATAGGTCCATTTTGGGTAGGTTGCTGGGTTTTTGTTTTGGTTTGTTTATTTGGCTTGCTTTGGCTTTGCTTTTTATTTTTTTTTATTTTTTTATTTGTTTTTGCATGGAGTTTAGTTTTCTTTGTCTTTTAGTAAGTATATGATTTTACTAAATGGCAAGTATGTGGTAATTGAGTGTGTGTGTGTGTGTGTGTGTAAAAATCAGTGAGTTTCTGTGTATGTGTAACTCCATTTTGACCCCTTATCTTTGGGCTAGTTGTATATACAGATGTATATACAGATGTCTATACAACTAGCCCAAAGATAAGGGGTCAAAATGGTGTTACACATGCAGAAACTCATTGCTTTAATATTATTACACATTTGTAATGAAGAGCGTAATTTCATCGATATAGTAAATATACATGGTTAAAATTTGTGTGAAAGAACTGTATTCTACTTGTAAAATTAGCCAAAATTCTATTAATATCTTACTAATAATTGGAAAAAAATTGATTTTTTTACATAAATATTTGTATATGTCTGAACATTTGCAAATTATTGCATTAGCTGTCTATACTGGCACTATTACAAATTGTTCAGATAATTTAAAAATATTTTGAATATAAATGAATTTAAAGAGTCAGTATACATATTCAGAGCAAATGAAATTCAGCATGTCAAAACTATGTGAGTACTTGTTTGTCTCTGTCCTTTCTTTGTTGCTAACATATTTTATATTTATTCAGCTTGAATTGAAGGAATGTGGTACTTCTTTTGAAAGCATTCTTCCACTCCCATTTCAGGAAGACCTCCTTCTTTTGAAAGAAAATGTGTTTAGACGCTCCAGGGGCCCTTTTTTCCGAAAGAGCAGTCCTCATGGTGCCTGATTTTTTGACCCCGACCTGCTCTTTCAAAAGAGCAGGAGCTGTATGGACGCTGTCTTTTGAAAGAAGTTCTTTTGGAAGAGATGTCTGTAGTGTAGACTAACTGAGCAGCCAGTACACAGTTAATTTAATAAGTATAAATAAGTAGGACATGTAAAATATGTTCAAGTTGTTCCTCAAATGTGGCTGTGGAAGTTTCTGATGGGCATGACAACGACCAGAATGTGACGATGAGGACTTTTAGTGCCTTCACTTGAGCAAGAAGGGTGGGGGGGAGAGCTAGGGAAAGCATTAGAACATTGAAGATAACAATCTAAACCTTCACACACATGCATGGTTACACATGGTTTTTTTCTTGTCAAGAGCATGTTTGGAGTTTGAATTCAGAGGATTGTAACTTTTCAGCTATCTTTTTGTTCCCGTCTTCCCCCTTTAGTCTCTGTCAAAATACAGAAAACCTATTGTTTTGCCAAACAAAATCAGCTCCTCTTATCCTTTTGTTCCATTCGTGTACATGGTCTTTCCTGATGGATGCACAGAGAAATTACAAGAATTGTTATGCTGGAGATGAATCGTGCAAGCTGTGTTGGAAATTGATTTCTAGGTACAAGGTGAATGTGAAATAGGTTGAGCATGTTTTCCTCATTAGTTTGTTTATTAACCAATATTGGAGTACTATAATTGTTCTAGATTACTTGTTTATAGCTGCTAACAATGATGAACTTGCATGCTTGCATGAAAAATTAAACACAAGTCTTGTTAACTTTGGATCTCTTTACTTTTTCTTTTAAAAATTAATGTGAAATTATTAAACTCAGAAGGGTAGCCATGGTAGTCTGAAGTTTCACAAACAAGCAGTCCTGCATCACCTTAAAGATTAACAGATTTATTTATTAGGTAATGAGCTTTTGTGGAGTGGTTTGTGGGTTACCCGTGAAAGCTCACTACCTAATAAATAAATATGTTAATCTTTAAGATGCTGCAGGACAGCTTGTTATTTAAAATTAATAAGTTCACGCAAGAGAGCTGTTTCCTCCCATATATCCCTCTTCATCCTTGATGCAGCATATGCATACCTTGCCCCTTGTGAGCAAGGGCACGGGGCCGGGGGTTGGATGCCACTTGCGCTGCTGCCAGCCTCTGGGTAGCTTGAATCAGTCCATAACTCCGTGACAGTGCTGCCTAACAGCCGGAATCAGTAGTGCCTAGCCATTGGTTCAGGGCAACATGGCCTAATGGCCAGAGTGAAGGGGTTGCAGACAAAGCCCCAGGAAGGGGTCCTGGCCCTGCACTATTGCAGTGGACCCCAAACAAGGCTCTGGCTGTGCAGAACTGATCTGCCACGCACTCAGCAGAGAATCCTGCCACAACATGCTGAGTTTGCCTTTTGCTTGGCAGGGAATCTCACTACAACACACTGGGCTTATCCGGGTGGAAGCTACCACTCACACACCCTCCCTGGGTCACCTCCTGTCAGTTCTGGAGTTGCTGTGATCCACATAGCTGTAGGATCCTCAGAGTCCTTACGCTCCACTGCACCAGTCTCCCCCTGTGGTTCTGCCAGCCCTGCAAGCTCGTTCCAATCTCCTGGGTCTCCAGTCTCTACTGATGGGGTTACCTCTGGAACTCCAGTAGCAGGACCTTCCTCTCCATCATTCAACCCAGACTGAGCTCCTCCCTTTTATACTGCCCCAGTGCTTGGAGCATGCCCAGTGTGGCTGGAGGATCTTCACTCAGAATTTCATCTTAGTTTTTGAGAACCGTTCATGGTTTATAGTAGTAGTAATGAGTTTAGGGTTTAGTTAAGTGTTAGTTTAGCACTGGCTGCCCTGTATGATTCCGTTAGAAGGGGTCAAGCATTGTCCATCACAGAGGGGATCATTCTCAACAGGAACTCTAGCACAAGATGTTTGTTGTGTGAGGGATGCATTAAAAAGGGCTGCTCCATCTGCATGTCATTCACACAGAGAACCTGGGGGCGAGAGACTTGCATTGAAGCAGCAGCACCTTCAGGAGCAGGCCATGTGGCATGCTTCTGCATAGAGGTCTTCCTCTGATCAGCAATGGCCTTTGGACTCGACAAGCAATGCCTTTCTGTATTCTGGCTCTGGGGTTTCCCCCAGGTGGCAAGAAATAGGTCCTATAGAATGAACCAGAACTATTCCAGGGCTTGCAGAGACTTCTCCTCTGCTTCTGAGAGGACTTATGACCAGCACCATATGCCCTCTGGCATGTAGAATGGACCAGATCTCTCCAGCTGCTCCTTGGTACCAAGGTCAGCAAGAGCCCCAGTGTTGACTCTGGTTCAAGCAATGGGGTATCCATTGAATCAGCTATCGATAGCAGCGGCAATACCACCTGTCTCCATGCCAGAGGTACACCTGGTAGCATCAGACCTACTTTGCCTCTCAGTCCCAGACCTTCCCGGAGTGGTAAATATGTTATCTGGTGCCCTGGCATTTACCAGTTCCTTCTCTATTATGCCCCCTGGCACCTTCTGTCTGTGCTGCAGAGCATAGGTATGGCAGTGCATGCCACCTGGGCCACAGACTATCGATTTGAAGTCAGGCCCTGCTCTGAAGGCACCTTTGACATGGAGCATCCTTTTGCGCTGTCATTTTCTTAGTGGCAGAGCCCATGTGAAATATATTACTGGCTTTGATGTCAATGCCTGTGCCAAGTGGGAGTGTCTCTTAGTCTGTGCCAGTTCTCCACTGCGCTTCAGCACCACTACTGCCTCTTTATTGCGCTTTAGATTACTCTGATTGGCCGTTTGCCCTTCCAGTGCTGGCTCCCCCTTTGTCACCACAGGACCTCTGGGATTCTTGAAGATCCGACCTCACCTCCTCACCATATATCAGGGGTCAGCATCGGATTACTATCAATGTCAAGATTAACATCTGTCCTGCAACAGGAACTGAGGGTTTTGGCCCAGGGCCTGCTAGATACTAAAGTCTTATCTGTAAGCCCAGTGGCCTCCTTGGAAATCGTGGGACTCTCCTCAGTCTCTGAGGTCCCACTCTTCTGTTTGCTCCAGAGCAGGATCAGCAGTCCTGTCAGTGGCCACAGTGCAGAGATTTTGGTTTATCACACCTCACAGAACAAGTTAGTGAGGCAATTGGTTTTCATTCCTGTAGCTTCTACCATTCTGAATCAGTGGAAACCTTGTCATCCCATTACAAGCCTCTCCAAGCAATCTCAATATTGATCCGGAAGAACATGATCTGCAGGTTCTGCTTCCTGTGGCAGGGGGCATAAAATACGCTGACTCTCTCTGGTTGTCTAGTATCAGAGGGGTAACCAAGTTAGTCTGTATTTTCAAAAGCAGCAAAAAGACCCGTGGCACCTTATAGACTTACAGATATTTTGGAGCATAAGATTTTGTGGACAAAGACCCGCTTCATCAGCAGGTCTTTGACCACAAAAGCCTATGCTCCAAAATATCTGTTAGTCTATAAGGTGCCACAGGTCTTCATATATATATATCTATATATATATATCTATATATATAGATATATATATATATGGCATCCACAGTGAACACTACTTTTCTGGATAGTTCTTCTACCTGTGGCAACACAGTTTCCAGTTCAGTTTTTTTTTACTGCGGGGGAGGGCAAGGGGGTGAAAATTGCGTATCACTTGCAAATGAGTTGGGGAACATTAACTTGAGAATTGAAAAAAAAATGGCATAAAAAAGTTTATCAAGCCTCATGCTTGTCAGCCATTGCAGTTCCCACCAAGAATTCCCTGCAGGAATTCTTATGTTGTGTTTACTCTCTTGGTAAATTATTTACAATAATCCATTTTTCAAGATTCTTATACAGAATTCTGATAATAGAAAGTGAAGTAGTGAAATATGTGGAATTTTAGCAGACTTAATTGGCTTTCTCAGACCCTGTCAAAATTTTTATTTACCGGGACTGAACTTCTATTTTGATTGCAGTCTTGTCTTTCTTTACCTTTCACCTCTTCAACAGCCACAAAAATCATACTTTATAGCAACTTAGTAAGACTCTGAAATGATATCTGTTCGGGAGATAGAGCCTGTTTTATACTGAAAGAGAACACATTTCTCCAAAAATGTAACATTTTAAAGACATGGTGTGATTTACTGGAATATCTGCAACACAGCCGCTGATGTGGAGGTGTGGGTGGGGGACCTCAAAGGAGACAGTTGATCCAGGGCTCAGCAATTTAAAAGGGCCCGGTCTCCAGGACACCACTGCTGTTACTGTGGAAGCAGCAGTGGCCAGTTCTCCAGGCCCTTTAAATCACTATCCAGAGCTCCATGCAGCATAATCTGGGCAGCACTGAAGGCTGGCTGGGGAGGTTAAATACTACTTCCAGGGGCCCAGAGCTGAGCTCCTCCCCACTACATTGTCCAGGCCCCAGCAAAGTCTGTTGCCAGTGTTGACCTCGTGGTGTATTGGAGAGGATGATACATGATATTGCTGGTGGATGTCATCTCAGTGAGCATGTGAATGAACAGTTTGCTAAATTTTACAGGTGGAAAGTTTTTCCTAATGATTTTTATGGTTTGTGTGATTTTCATTACTGACACTTTCTATGGGCTCTTCACAAATGTGCAGATGTTTGACCCCCCCTGAGTGATTGCAACATTACCACATTAAAGAAACTTGCCTGCAATAACAGAAAAAAAAGAAAAAAGTTGGAAGCATTTTTGTTTTAAATTGAGACTGTGGCTCCAGTCTCAAGAAGCTATAAGAACTGTCTTTAAGAACTACCTTTTATCCTCCTGTTGATTTCCAGAATTCTTAACTTCCTGAAGAAGTTCACATGGATAGTCACATAATGAAGCTATGCTAAGTGTTTCTGTTTGGCTAGGAAGACACTGGCTGCCAGAGCAGGAAAAATTATTTAATTATTAAAGGGGCCTTTTTTTTAAAGGCGTTCGCATTATGTACAGTTTTCCTAATAATTCAACTTTTCTCTTTCTCTGACAGATAAAGCAGATGAGGGACAAATATGGGGACTTTCAAGTCAACCAGAAAAAAAATCAGTAATCTAATTTATTGCAGTAAATAGAAACTGTGTTCAGTTTTCTCTCAAAGTAGTCACTGCCAATGCTTTTTAATTTGCAATAAATGTTCACTCTAGAAAGCCATCATTCTGTTTCAATAATTCGATCACGTGCAATAGCCATGTCAGCCTTGCATACAATTACTGAAACCAATAAGGTGAGTGAGCATCAAATAGCATTTCATTTCATGCAAGAATTCAAGAGCCACCGTCTTTAAGTCTTAAAGGAATAACATTAGTCCTCTTTCTGAGTAAGGACCTTATCTTTTTTCCTTTGGGACTTTGAGTATTCTCCTAGTGAAAAAGAGGAATAATCAGGAAGATCTCAAAATACTAGAAAATAAACACAACTCTTACATAGTTGGCATCACAGAGACTTGGTGGGGTAATACACATGACTGGAATATTGGCAAAAAAGGGTATAACTTGTTCAGGAAGGACAGGCAGGGGAAAAAAGGAAGGAGGTGCCTTATATATTAAAGATGTATACATTTAGACTAAATGTGAAATGCTAATAGGACACAGATTTGTTGAGAGTCCCTGGGTAAGGATAAAAGAGGTAAAAAGCAAGGCTGATGTCATGGTAGGGGTCTACTACCGACCACCTAACCAGAAAAATTTGGTGAATGAGGGTTTGGGTGTTTTTAACCATTAATAAAATCATTCAGAGTACAGGACTTGGTGGTGATAGGGAACTTCAACCATATAGACATCTGTTGAGGAAAATAATACAGCAGTTATCCAACAAATTCTTGAAATGTATGGGAGACAATATGTTTATTTCAGGAGGTGGAAAAAGCTACTGGAGGGAGGCTGTTCTAGATTTGATTTTAACAAATTAGGCAGAAACTGGCTGAGAATTTGAAAGTGGAAGGTAGCTTGGGTGAAGGTGGTCATGAAATGGTAGAGTTCGTGATTCTAAGAATAGGAGGTAGAACAGCAAAATAAAGACAATGGATTTTAAAAGGCAAACTTGGAGTTAGTAGATAAGGTCCCATGGGAGGCAAGTGTAAGAGGATAAATAAAGACAGTCAGCAGTTTTCAAAGACACATTGGTAAGGGTGCAAGAGCAACTATTCCACTACATAGGAAAGATATGAAGTACAGCAGGAGACCGCTCTAGCTTAACCTGAAGATGGCGATCTAAAAATCAAAAAAGGAGTCCTACAAAAATGAAATACGGTCAAGTTACAAAGGGTAAATACAAACAAATAATACAAGTATGTAGGGGCAAAACCGAAAGGCATCACAAAACAACATCCAATTAGAGACATAAAGGATAATAAGAAAAAAATTCTGCAAATATATTAAAAGCAAGAAGGAGCCCAAGAACGTGGTAGGCTCAAAACTCAAAGAAGAGAGGAAAAAACAATAACAAATGGTTTACACCAAGAAGGTTGGTCGTGATGTGGATGCCGAACACATTGAATGCCAGTGAAAATGAGGCAGGCTCAGAAGTCAAAGTAGGGAACAATTAAAAATTACTTATGCAACTTAGATGTCTTCATGTTAGCAGAGCTAAATGAAATGCATCCTGGATTGTGGAGATATCTGAGCCACTAGCTGTCATCTTTAAAAAATCTTGGAAGTCAGGAGATATAGTGCCCATCTACAAAAAGAGAAGTAAGGACAACCCAGGAGGCTATGGACCAGTCAGCTTAACTTCTGTACTGGGAAAGATAATGGAACCAAAAGTTGAGGAATCCATTTGCAAACATCTAAAAGACAATAAGGTGTTAAGTAACAAGCAGGACTACTTTGCAAAGAACAAATCTCAAACCAACCTGATAGATTTATTTGATAGGATAACAAGCCTTGAGGACAAGGCAAAAGCGGTAGATATGGTATACCTAGATTTTAGCAAAGCATTCAATACAGTCTTGCACAAGCTTCTTATTTATTAGTTAGGTAAATACAACCTAAATGGGGCTATTATAAGATGAGTGCATAACTGGCTGGATAACCCTTCTCAGATAGTAGCTGATAATGGTTCATGGTCACTCTGCAAGGGCATAACAAGCGGGGTTCTGCAGGGATCGGGTTTGGAACCAATTCTGTTTAATATCTTCATCAATGATTTGCATAATGGCATAGAAAATACACTTACAGAGTCTGTGGCTAATACCAAGCTGGGAGGGGTTGCAAGTGCTTTGGAGGATAGGATTATTATTCAAAATGATCTGGACAAACAGGATAAATGGTCTGAGGTAAATAGGATGAAATTCAACAGGACAAATGCAAAATACTCCACTTAGGAAGGCGCTTTCAGTTGTGCACATACAAAATGACTGTCCAGGAAGGAGTACTGCAGACAGGGATCTAGGGGTCAGAGTGCACCACAAACTAAGTATGAGTCAACAGTTTGACAATCTTGCAAAAAAAAACAAAAACAAAAAAACAAACATTGTTCTGGGATGCATAAGCAGGAGTGTTGTAAGCAAGACACCAGGTTACTCACAGAATCACGAGCACTTTCTCATGCTCCTCTACTAACATCATATATGCCATCATGTGCCAACAATGCCCAGATGCTTTGTATAATGGACAGACTTCTAACTCCCTTAGACAAAGGGTTAAGGGGCACAAAACAGACATCAAAACACTCCAGATCCACAAACCAGTTAGTCAACATTTTAATGGAACGGGGCATTCTAATAATGACCTAAAGGTATGTGTGTTACTGAAAAAAAAGAAACTTTCGCACCGTTCTTCAAAGAGAAACAGCCGAGCTGGCTTTTATATTCAAATTCGGCACATTAACACGTGGTTTAAACCAGGATGGGAACTTTCTGAGTCACTATAGGGGCTCGTCTGCATACTTGGCTTAATTTAATTCTTGGCCTTCCCCCCCCACCCCTCCACTCTCTGATTTGCTCACCTTGATCATTTTTCTCTGATTTGTCCTCCTTGCTTACTGGTTTTGGTTCTCTGTGCCTTAAATATTGAGTCTGTTCTGGTCTGGCTATGGTCTGAAGAAGTCAGTCTGTCCCACGAAAGGTCACCTAATAAACTATTTTGCTAGTCTTTAAAGTGCTGCTTGACAGCTTTTTGTTTTGAAGAAGTAATTCTTTCGCTCTACTGTGCATTGATTATCCCTCAGCTGGAGTACTGTGTTTGCTTCTGGATGACACATTTCAGGGAAGATGTGAAAAATTGAAGGTCCAGAGAAAAGCAACAAAAGTGACTACAGGTCCAGAAAACATGACCTCTGAGACAAAGCTGAACGAATTGGGTTTCTTTACTCCAGAAAAGAGAGAAACTGAGAGGGGATGTAGCAGTTTTCAAGTATCTGAAAGATTGTGACAAGGAGGAGGGAGAAAAATTGTTCTCCTTAATCTTTAATGACAGGTTGAGAAGCAACTGAGTTAAACTGAAGCAAGAGAAATTTAGGTTGGACATTAGAAAAAACTCCCTACTTGTCAGGGTGGTTAAGCACTGGAATAAATTGCCTAACAAGGTTGTGGAATCTACATGATTAAGAGCAGGTTAGACAGCTACCTTTCACGGATGGTGTAGATCAGGGGTGCGCAAAGTGGGGGCAGGCCCCTTCAGGAGGTGTGAAATTTCATATGCTGGGGGGTGCAGCATGATCAGCTCTCAGGTTACTGTTTTTATGTATTCACATTTATGTACTGATTAATAGTTCCTACGTTCTACAAACTTTTCTTACACATGCCAAAAGTTTTTTCATATGAGTATAGTAAAATATCTGCCAGTTTGGATTAGATTAGACAGGTTGGGGGTGGGGAACTGCCAATTGCAGGAACGATAAGCGGGACCCGACATAAAAAGTTTGCTCATCCCTGGTCTGGGTGATGCTTGATCCTACCGTGAGTGCAGGGTACTGAACTTGACCTCTCGAGAGTCCTACCAGCTCTATGATTCTATGATTATTTTTCTAAATACAATTGATAAGTTTATTTTGAGTTAAACTTCAGATGCTCTTGATCTGTTTTTCATGACTCATACAACAGTTAAAACTGAAATTTAAAATGAAGTAGCCCAGAGAGCAGAATACATGGATCAGATACATCATTTGTTTTCTGTCTTTCCATAACATGCTCAACATCAGATTTCATAATTAGATTTCCATAGTGTTCAGGTAAGAAAATAGGTCTGCTTAGAGCTGAGCATTTCATTTCAAACTAGGATAAGGGCAAAATCCTGCAGCCTAAGTAAGAACTGAAAGATTTGAATAAGGGGGAGCCAAGAGAGCGAACATTATATCTGAATTGTCAATATGTTGCATGATGGTGATTTTATGTGTTTATAGAATCAGGCCCTCAGAAAATGTTGCTCTGTGGCAGAATCCTAGTTAGCATGTAAAAGAAGCCAGATTGCTTAACCACAGTACCTTATAGATTATCTAAAATACATGATATACTTAGTGAAAAAGGAATGAGCTCACAGAGTAGGTACCTTTTCTAAAATACATTACAGAGAGAAGGCTGTTGGAAAAATAAACTGTTAGTAACTGTCTTTCCTGCCTCTTCTTTTCAGTTGTGGTGATTATGCTTGCCCTAGATTTTTTTTTACCCTTGGATTATTTCCATATCTCCTGACTTTCCAATGACTAGCTTGACTGAAAATAGAGAACCAAACTAGGTCTTCCCTGAGATGGAGGTTGATGAAATATTCATGTAACTAAATGCAACTCAAGGTGTACAGCTGTGATCAGAAGTGTTAGTGAAACAGTCATTTTCTGAATGACTTGAGTAAATGTTCAAGACTAAATTAAGTACAGGTGGTGGAGTAAACATTCCCTTTTCTTCCTTGCCAAAATATGTATAAAAGTTGTTTGCTAAACATGAACTAAAATGAAGTTCATTCACCTTTTATTCCTTTCTCCTTGTTTGCATCCTCCTGTTCCCATCTTACAGTTGGCTTGGATTGACTTCAGTAACGGTGTGTTACTGGAATAGACCAGTGGCTTGGAATTAGAGGATCATTCTGCTGTTGGGAAAGAGAATGTGAATTTTGGCATATGGAAGCGCAGGCCACAACTGTGGCAGTCAGGTGACAAGTTGTCACATTCACACAGTGATTACATTTTGTGTCTTTTAATACCAGTTGTTGATGTTTGTTTCCTCAGTTAAAAACTAAACTAAAATTATGCAGTGCTAGCTCAAACTTATTTTAAAATAGCACAGTGAAAAAGGAAAAGATGAGGCGTACAGTAAGCCCTCGAGATACACCCAATCAGGTTGCAGTGTCTCAGGTTAACATGACTGCCGCCTGACTCTTGCTGCCTCTGACAGGAGCTGTTTCCTGTCAGGGGTGGCAGCCATGAGTCAGGCTGCCATCCGTGACAGAAAGCTGCTTGCAGTGCTGGTTCTCCCAGATGGGAGAACTAGTGCCGCAAGCATCTGTCTGCACACTGGGCTCCTCAGCTGGCAGAAGCTGGGGGCCACATGGCTGCCTCCCAATTCCCCAAGCTGCCCCTCCCCCAACCCCTCCCCAGTTTACGCAAAATTTAATTAACGTGGAGATTGCCCAGTACTCAACCTCCATGTAAATCGAAAGATTACTGTACCTGCAAAACATCCTCTGTTGAAATGGCTAACCACATGGTGATCTGTGAGTACTTTTTCAGTTCATTGAACCTCTTCTCCCCCTTTTTTTAGTGGTCTCTCTATTTTATCTACTATTGTGCCTTGTCACCATAGATCCACAACAGTAAGATTTTTAGCATAGGGAGTCCAATTTTAATTCTCATTTGCACAGCAGCTATCACAGTGAAGTTCCGGTCCCTAAGCATTACATTAGACCCCCGATTTATGCAGGGGTTGCATTCTCGCAACCCCCACATAAGTCAAATTTCCCATGTAAGGGAGAGAGCCATGAAACTGATGAGGGCACCAGCCCTGGTCAGTTTCCTGGCTCCAAGGAGTGGAGGGAAGCCAAGGACCAAGTGGCAGCCTGGCTCCTGGATCCCCTCCCCTGGCAGGAGCCAGGAAACTGACCAGCACTGGTCAGTTTCCTGGCTCCCCCCTACTCTGGGAGCCAGATGCAGCTTCTCCCTGGCTTCCCCCAGCGGGGGGCGGGGGGGCGGGGAGTGCTATCGATTTGCACTTAATTTGCATTAAGGTGAGCTAAGCACAAATCGAAATCACGCATACTGGGGGATTACTGTACTGCAATATAAATAAAAACAGAATTAAGTAATCCTACAAATTTGTTCTAATAGGCTCATTCTAGGTTTTGTAATAGATTCTTTTTATATAAAATATTATTGGTACGTATGAGTGCTGTATACACCTAATATCAAAAGTATAAATGTTATCAGCAGTACCTCATGCTTGTTGGCTAATTTGGTTTGTAGAAGTAGCAAACTGTCCTGACCCGGTGTTGCTCAGATATTTAAGTAAGGGTGGTTTGTTTATTGTTTTTTTCTGTTTGGAAAGTAAAAAGAAAACATTTATGGTCTCCCTCTGTGCATGGCTTCTTGCCAGGTCTCAGGGCTTCTCTTCCCTTCTCCACGTGTGCCTTCTGCTGGACTCAAGGCTTCCCTGGGCGTGACAGAGAGCCACAGGGGCTGAGGGTTCCTGTCAGGAGGGAGACCTCAGCTCAGCAGCTGGCACAAGTGTGTCAGGTGGAGGAGGGACAGGGAGAAGATAGTCCTGGTGTCCAAGAGAGCAGCTGGGGCAGAGGGAGGTGATGGGCCAGGCCAGAGAGGACTCAGTGGAGGTGGTCAGCACTGTTTGTAGTCCCACGAGCACACATGGCTGAATAGGTGTGCCTGAAAATTTGTAGGGCACCCAAATTTTCGGGTGCCCTACAACAGCTGCTATGCTGTATATGCCTAAGGATGGCCTTGGCTGAGCTGCTCCTGTTTCAGATTGAGGCAGCAGTTGGAGCAGGCCTGGCATGGAGCAAGGGCCAAGACTTCTCACATCCATAATGTGGAGTTAACCCTATATCGCACACCCTGTCACACAATGGTTAATAACTCTCAGTGTTAATATGTTGTGCCAGATTTCTAATTTCAGTTTGTGTACCTTCAGCTTCCAGTCAGTGGTTCTTGTTATGCCTTTCTCCACTAGATTAAAGAATCTGTCAGTACCTGGTGATTTCTCCTCCGGAGAGTAATTATATACTGTAACCAAATCACCTCTGACTCTTCTTTTTGACATGTTTAGCAGATTGAGTGGTTTAAGTTCCTCTCAGAAAGGCATTTTGTCCAGCCTTCAAATCATTGTTTGTGGTTCATTTCTGGCCCACTCTCCAGTTTCACAACATCCTTTTAAAAATGTTGACCCCAGAACTCCATGCGGCATCACCAGTCACTCTTACCAATGCCATATACATTTAGCTTGCTAATTAACTGGATGTTTTAGTTATAAAATCACAGATTTAAATAATTGTTGTACAGGTTACATTTTTCAAAAAATGCAACAGTAGCAAAAGTTCATCTATTTGCATGGGCAAAAAATTCCATTATTGGAAACTCACTTGCTTACCTAAAACCCCAGCATGTGCATACACATTCTGCAGCTACGTTTTCAGAGGATTTGCTGTGTTCCATTGATCTCAGCTGTGTCCTATAGCAGGGCGTCCAGCAACCTTTCAGAGGCAGAGTGTCAAAATTTGACCTTTTGACCTCTGTGTACGCTCCAAAGTGCCACTGATGCTTTTTGAAGTCACTGATGTTCATAGTTACACCAGCGTCATTGATAAACAAATGATGATGCAGAGCTTTACGTTCAAGTGGTGGTTGGTAGCATTAGCTGGTCTTTTGTTAATCCACAGGTGGCATGGCTTTGAGTAAGCACCTGGCTGCATAGAAACAGTTGTAATTGTCCACTTGCCAGCCCCTCTAGGACAAGCAACTTTTTGAAAATCCTAGTAATCAGTAACGAGTAGTCAATGTCTTAACTATAGCCTCATATGTAATGGTACTAGGATGTAATTATGCATGCAGAAGGTCACTATACACACTTATGTGCCAACTCAGAAACATGAGTCATGCTGAATAAAAGAGCACTGTGTCTAAATTTTGTAGGTCTAGCTCTATATATCATTAGCTACAGGATATTGCTACAGCTTTATACATATAATATGCATGAGGGTGAATAAATATAATGGCATTGTAGCTTGTTTGGGGATCCCCCACTATTTTCCAGATTCATTCCTTTTCCCCCTTTGTGTGTTTCATGTAGAAGACCTGCTTTACTCTGGTAGTTCTTTAAACTGCAAGCAGGGGATAAACCCAAGAGGAGCAGCACCTTTCTGAAGTTTATATACTGATGCTTATTCCAGGTGTAGTACTGCTGAAGCATCTGACTGCTATGGAGAAGGTGGCAAAAAGCACTACTACACACAAAAATAAATGGAAGCGAGATGGGGGGGGGCTACATCTAGAATGCACTCTCCTTTCAGAGAAGGAATGCAAATGAGGGAGATCAAAAATGCAAATGAAGCCCTGATTTACAAATGTCATGCTTCATTTGCATAATCTTGCATGATCGCATTTCCAGAAAAGGCTTCTCTGAAAACAAAGACAGTCATTAGATAGGATTCCTTCTGAAAAAAGCCCTGCTTTCAAAAGAACTTCTCTTCCTGAAACAAAATATGATTTTTTTTTCCCAGGGATAAGGGGCTGGCAACAGAGGGGGTTTTTGCCAGCAGAACCACATCTACAGTGCTTGCTTTCTGCTGCAAATATGCAAATGAGCAGCCATTTGCAATTTTGTGAACCCTCATTTGTATCATGCTGCTGACAGACGGACTGAATCTAGATGCATCCTATGAGTTTATATGAAGCTGAAATAGAAATGCACTTTTCCATTAACAAAGAAAATAATGGCTGTCTTGTTGACCCTTTTAGCTGGGTGAGAGTCTAGAGGGCCTCTCAGTTGTGACAGCACTCATGGGCTAACATCATAATTTGCATAGGTATTGCTTTATATAAAATAAAAACTAATTTTGTTGGACTATATGCAATTATTTTAGCCTCAGATTGAAATTGGCAGGGCTGTAAAGATGTTATAATTTAAATGAGGGAGATTTTAAATCTCAGTTAATCATGTTGCAAAACCATTCAGTACAGGAAGAGTATGTTAAAACTACCTTAAAATTAACCCTGAGTGAACAGGTCAGAGTAACACTATGGGCTTGAAGTTTCTAACCACTACTGTGTTTAATGTCAAGCTGTTGCGTGAGAGTTTAGCTAAGAAACTCATATTTAAATTAATAAGTGGGGAGTGTCATTGCAAAATCCTCAAATGCTTTGGAAACTGACTTTTTCGTTTAGAGAAGAAAAACCCACATTACATGAGTGTCATACAAATAAAGCTAAATTTGAATTCAGCTCCTCCAAACAATGATTCACATAGGGTTTGCTGCTGACTAAGGACTAAGGCTAAACTTGCCAACAATGTCCCATCATTCATTCACCCTACACACAGTATTTAGCAAACAGTGTTTGTGGTACTACAGTGTACCAATGATCTCCTGCAGAGTCCTTATCTTTTTCGCAATCTGGATGCTCCTGATTCTGCAGCATACAAGACTAGAGTGCCACCAATGGAACAAACACAGGCAAACCCAAGCCTGCGTGGGCACCAATGCATAAATTTATGTTCCTCAAGTTCCACCTAAAAGTTACCATAAACTATAGGAGGACAACTAAAGCTTGGATCACCAATTCACAGAGCTGCTTCCTCTTCTGTACCATGGGTTTTCCCAAATTAGGAACACTTCAAGTATGGAAGTTTAAGTGTAAGTAAATGGGAGACCTATCTACCGAAGGGAGGCAGTTTCTAGCATTTTCTTACTGCAGAAGGTGGGTTACCTTTTTGAGTTTATAAACACACATTTCTCAAAAAGAGTCCTATGTGCATTCCAAGGCAAGCTGCATTTAAAGAAAAGCCCTCCTTTGATCTGTAGTATAGCCCTCTTTTTTTTTTTAACCAAATATTCTTCTCATTTGGTTCATATGGAATACCTGTCCCTTCTCCATTAAAGGTCTGCCAGCAGTGACACAGTTTTAGCACATTTGTGTCTGGATTAAATCCACTTCAGCACTGTAACTCCTAATCGGCACTCCCTGTTGACTGATGAAAGGTGGATCCCTACAGGCAGGAAGGATGCTAGAGGTCAAATAAGTGGTCTGCTGGCCAAACAAAAGCTTAAGAACGGGTTCAAAATTGAGAGTGAACATAAAGTAATAAAAGCTGCAAAGCAGTGCTCCCTCTCATTTTTTCCTTCCATGTGCAGAATAAAATTTGTTATGACCACCGAGGCATGTGCAGATGTGTACTACCAGTAGAAACAAATGCTGCTGGCTGTGGGAGCTCCACTAATCAACTGTGAAGCATTTGAACCTCTGCTGGACAACTGCCCTAGTGCTCAGCTAAGAGGGAATACTATTAAAAGGTATCAAAGTGGTAGCCGTGTTAGTCTGTATCTGCAAAAACAACAAGAAGCCCTGCGGCACCATATAGAATAACAGATATTTTGGAGCATAAGTTTTTGTCAGCAAAGACCCACTTTGAAGACTGACAGCTTATGTGTATAATATCCCACAAAAACTTACGTTCCAAAATATCTGTTAGTTTATAAGGTGCCATAGGACTTCTTGTTTTTACTGTTAAAAAGGTTTGCTATTTCCTTCTCTATTGCACCTCAAAAAAGGACAATTGCCCCATTGAAAGCCTCAAGAAAAGATGATAAAGGACAGGTTTCCCACCTCTGGACCATGTCTTCCCCCCACTAGAGCTTGGAGAGCTTGTGTAGAGGAAATTCCTATAACATTAACCAAGGACAGAAGAAAACTAACACCTTCTCTTTTTTATTTTGTGGAGTCAAACATAAAATCCCTAAGAGCATTCTCAGGCATGTCACATTTCCCTTGCTTCTCTACTCTACCTGGGAAATAACTTTTGCACAGTTGTTAGATGAATATACAGAACAAGTTGATTTTCACAGAGACTGTGGCAGTGATGCTGCCTTCGTTTGTGTTAGCAAATTATAATTATGAACTGCTTTCTTTTAGCTACCAAGACCACCTTGGAATAATTCTGTTATCCCAAGTCTGTTTCCTTGCTCTTCAGAGCAGACTGCAGAAAATAACGTTTTTTGAGGATGGAGGTTTGGGAAGTAGAGGTTATAGGGAAGCAGAAATGCAGAGAGGAGTCAAGAGGAGGAAGCAGACTTGAGGAGGATGTGGTGGTGATGAGGGAAGTGAGGGTCTGGTGGGGGAAGGTGGAGAAGAAGAGATTGGAGTGGGAAATAAAAGGCAATGATATGGGAGGAGGAGGATGTGAGAGACGCGCACGGTCCTGACACATGGTGGAGACGGAAATGGAGGACACACTCAGCTACTGGATTGGTGGGATGTGGGAGAGCAGCAGGGAGACCTTGAAACACAAGGGGATGGGAGGGTGGTGTACAAGGCACTTGTAGGGGGAATGGTGCCTCTTGGCCCACAAAAGCTGAAAATCTTGTGCCTTCCCTCTGTAATTTTAAGAAAATATTCAGCAGTCTTGTAGTCTATTTCGGAATGTTCTTGTCCAGCAGCTTAGCATCTGACAGACTAAGTACTATAATGACATCTTAGTCCAGAAGGACAAAATATTGCTTCATTGGGGTTTCCTTCAGCTTTTATAAGCCAAGGCAGAATATTCTACAAGTACCCCATTGGGCACTGCTGAGAAGTGATCCTGCTGCTATAGTCTTATATAGTAAACAATACTTCTGTTTGCGTGACCTTAGCAGGTGGAATTCAGTGTTACACATACAAGTTTCTTTGTTTACATGCTAACATGTTTTGTGCTACTTTCATTTTCTCTTTCGAGTTTTTATCATCTTGTATGTTTGACATTTTACCGTGTCTCTTTTGCTCACTATAGGCTCCAGTTTCAAAATTGAGACTTGTCTTATTTTTCTGCCCTCCAGGAACGATGTCAGGTTTCTTCAAATGGCTCTCATATATATGTATGTATGAATGTATATATGTATGTCTGTATTATTTGGCTGCAGAGTGTGTCTCATTTCTGATCCCATGAGGGATGGTCTTACTCCCACTTCCCCTAGCTATTGCTGATGTCAAAGCCTCATTCTTTTAGTGGCTGCAAAAAATGTGCGCTTTCAAATTACTGGCAAAATTCTGAGGCACGTTGGGGAATGCTACTTGTTCGATTATTCAGGTATCTGCTGTTTCTGGCACTTGATATTTCTCCAACACTAGATATTTTTTCCTGTGTAGATTTTTTTAATTTTAGAGGAATTCCTCAAAATCTGAGGTCATATTTATACTTTACCTGATATTCCTTGTGATATTTTTCCTTTGTCTTCTAGGGTCTACACAATAGCTGGGAGTTGTAATTCTCAACTAGGACAGACATATATGCAATAGCTTGTGTGCTGAAAATGGCAGTGTGACCATGTGAGTCATGAGTCCAAGTATGTGCCCAGTGCATCACCTGGTGGTTGTGGTGTTGGTATTTTTTTGTAAATCCAGGCTTCTTCTTTACTACAGGAGACAGTTTGGTGACAAATTATTTTATTTATATATGTATTGATTTATTTATTTAGTCTAAAATTTCTTCACTGTTATTCAGTGACTAGGGCAGCAAACTACTGCGTTAGAGAATGTAGGTTGTAAATTGGCTTCTGCCATTGGCCTCCTTTGTGATTCTGAGCCCATTCCTTTTTCTGTTCGCATTTTCCCACCTGTTAAATGGAGGTGATGCTTTCCTCTGTAAACTGATTTGAGATCTATGGATGAAATCTCTTTATATGAAAGCATACGTGTCAGCCATGTGCTTTATCTTAGGTCACATTGTTTTGTTAATTGTGCTTGAAGTATATTTAAAAGCCTGGCAGCCTTAAAACAGTGTGAAACAAAAAAAAATCTTCTCCAGCTATTCACACTGTGTTGTTTACGTTTTGTATTTCTCCTAGATTGGACGATGAAGAGTAGTCAAAAGTTTCAGTTCATATTTTCTATAAGTAACTTTCTCACGTGCTCACGTTCCAGTGCAAAAACTTAATACTGTAATTTGTTGGTTACAAACTCTGCAGAGGAATATATATTTTTGTTTTAGAAAAGGTTACTATTAGAAGCCTCACAAGAAATTAATTAAAACCGTTCTGTTAGTCTCTTTAGCTTAAGTTAAAGCTGTTTTTCATACCAGCTAAATTTTGGCTCAGATTCCTCTTGACACTACTCCTTACAGCTCTGAATTAAACACTCCTCTTTTTCTTCTTATATTGTGTTTTCATGGTGGATCGCACATTACTATCATAGATGATGTACACCCATTGTCCATTCTTAGCTTTCCTTTTCATGAAGTGTCCCCCATCCTTTCTGCTCAGACTCAGAGGAGCACCTTCTTGTATATAAGATAAAGAATGGAAAAAATTGAGAGGCAAGGGTTTTTGAAGATTTGCTTAATGTGTGAAAAATCCTGTGTGGCAACTGACTGCATAAGCCTGATTGACAGGTTGAGGAACTAGGGGACGCCATCTGTTCTGCATTGATGAACACAATACATAACAAATCTATTCATCAAAATGAGTAAACGTAAAGAATTAGAAGCATCAAAGATAAAGTTTAACTGGGGTATATGAGATGAGAAAATAGGTAAAGGCTTTCCACTGCCATAAAGAATAAATAAAACCTTGACCTAAAAATATACATCTAATAAAATGTGCACAATCAGCAGGAATATTAACTAAATATTGTCTTTGTTATATGCACAAACCTATTTATCTCTGGAGAGCGCCATTCGGATCTAAATTAGGTCATAAATATTTTGACAATTTCAGATTAGTAGCAAGAGGATACCATATAAAAAAGTACCACAAAGCACAGCATAATTCAGTCCACTGACTAGTAGTCTCTACCGAAGTAGCCATCACCCAGGAATAGGAGGGCTACTGAACCTCAGGGATGAAGTACGTGTAAAAATTCCCTCTTATATTTTAGGTCACTTACTGTGTAATTCTCACAAAGCTTTTTTTTTTTTCCCAGAGTATTTTTAAGTCATGTGTTAGCCAAGGATTAACACAATTCACTAAGCCAGAAGAGGTGGTACAACCCAAAACAGAAATCTGTTCAAAGATATAACTGTAGTGCTGAAAAAGGAAGGCATTATGACTGCAACGCACAATGCTAAAATAGGAGGTGAAGTTGGTGGAAAGGAAAATCATGAAGACAGATCACAAAGAGATAGGAGGAAGAGCATAGAATGGAAGGAGTTCAGTTGCCTTTGTTTGTAGATCATGGACACAGGAAATCAGAAAAAAGTGTTGATATATGGTTTTCAAAAACAAACAAAAAAGGGGACCAGACCTTGCTCTGCTCTGACAATGAATAAATATCCAAGCTACAATGTCATTTAAATAGCTCTCCTGAGATGAAATAAGGTAAATAAGCTGAACAGAAATCTTACAGCAGAAATATTCTCTGTCATCTTTCATTTTAATAACTAATTTGTTTTCCCTCATTTAACCCTTTCCCCACCTACCCATACATTACAACTTTTAGAAAAAGGCAGCTAATATATACAAAGTGATGTAGGTATATTGAGCAAGATTTTTTTTCAAAATTTTCATATTGGGGACTACATTGTATTAACCAGAGAACCTGTTCTTCAGACAGTTTTTCTCGTTTGCACTCACCTCACATTTCTATGGCAACTAAAGCAATTGCTTACCTGGAAAAGGAATAGTAAGCCCATACAACCTCAATTCAGCCCCCTCGTGTGTCTGCATTACAATACAGTCTTTAATTGCTTTGATTACTTGCTATTTTTTCCACAGGACCCCTGCTTCATTCATTGCACAGTTTGACCAGTGCTCATTGAATGAGCAGCTATTGTCTAAATTTTTTATCTTTATAGTTCCATGTGTCGTCAAACCTTATTCACTGCTCCGAGTATGGAATTATTTCTTTCCTTATGGGCTATTTATGGTGCTGATTGCTATAGTATCAAAGTGCTTCACAGTTAATTTATGTTCATAATACCTCTGTGAGATTGCGGGGCATGCTATTGTCTCCAATTTACAGGTGGGGAAATTAAGGTAAAAAGTTTTCATTAATTTTGCGTGCCCAATCTAAGAAGCCTGATTTCTCACAGTATGTAGCATTATATAGCACTATGGCTGTGTCTACATTAGCCAAAAACTTCAAAATGGCCATGCAAATGGCCATTTCACAGTTTACTAATGGAGCACTGAAATACATATTCAGCGCCTCATTAGCATGCGGGCGGCCGCGGCACTTCGAAATTGACGCAGCTCGCCACCGCGCGGCTCGTTCAGACGGGGCATCTTTTCAAAAGGACCCCGGCTACTTTGAAGTCCCCTTATTCCAATGAGCAGATGGGAATAAGGGAACTTTGAAGTAGCCGGGGTCCTTTCGAAAAGGAGCCCCGTCTGGATGAGCCACGCAGTGGTGAGCCACGTCAATTTTGAAGTGCCGCGGCCACCCGCATGCTAATGAGACACTGAATTTGCATTTCGGCACTTCATTAGTAAACTGCAAAATGGCCATTTGCGTGGCCATTTCGAAGTTTTTGGCTAGTGTAGACGTAGCCTGTATGTTCAAAGCACACCTCCCATTGACTTCATTGGCAGCTGTGAGTGCTCAATACTTCCGTAAATTATTCCACAGTCGTCTCAGGTTTGGCACCCAGAAACTGAGGAACGTACAATTAGTGATGCACCAGCAACATTTTAAATGACTTTCCCAGTATCACATGGAATCTCTGAGGCTGAGGCAGGGACACAGCCTTAATCATAAGCTCATTCTCTCTCCTCTGGCAGTCCCTTGTCTGATTGATTACACACCTCCAACTTTCCGTGACAAATGAGGCAGGGTCCTACACATAGCAGCTTAATTCGCTACCTACAACCCATTCATTCTCTGAGAGCAATCCATTCTGTGAAAAAAGTAGTATATGTAGTAGTAGTATAATTAAAGACCTTGATGCTCTGTTCTGTAGTTATTTAAAAAGCCATTTCCTAGTTTAGAAAAATTCTGTCCTGTGGAATCATACCAACTCTCAGCTAGGCTCATCAACATTGTTTTGATCTGAACGTCCACCTGACAGGTCTCTTCCACTTAGGTTAACTCAGTAACTGCTAATAGTAACAGAGAGGAAGCCGTGCTAGTGTATACACTATCAAAACAAAAAGCAGTCAAGTAGCACTTTAAAGACTAGCAAAATAGTTTATTAGGTGAGCTTTCATGGGACAGACGCACTTCTTCAGACCATAGCCAGACCGGAACATGATCTGAAGAAGTGGGTCTGTCCCACGAAATCTCGCCTAATAAACTATTTTGCTAGTCTTTAAAGTGCTACTTGACTGCTTTTTGTTTTGTCAGTAACTGCTAGCAGAAGTAGACTGTTCTCTTTTATGTGGACAAGGTGTAGCCCATGCACCTAGGTATGGATAACTGTCCCATGTAGTGGTACCTAGACCACTTCACAGAGCAAGAGTGTCTCCTGTACAGCCTAAGCTATGAGGCAACTGGCCTTTTGGTTGCGCTGTAGAGGTGCCTGCACTAAGCTCCAGAGGTCACAGGTTTGAGCCCCCCTTTGGGCAGTTACATGGCGCTGGACAGGGATGTGACATTTTTGCCAGTGAGGTTTGACAACAGAAAAATGTAGAAATCAAGGACTCCTGGTTTCCACTCTGGGCTCTGGATGAGAGTGTTCTCTAGTGATTACAGACAGTTCTGACCCTGTGACCCTAACCTGATCCTCCCTGGCTCCCATCAGACCCTGAGAGCCTTCTGTCCCTCTCCCACTCTTTTTCACATACCCCTTCCCCTGGCTCCTTACTGCCAGCTCCTATCCCATTCCACTTCAGTGTCTCCTACATATCTTCCCCTCAGTTCTTATTTCCACCTCTTTACCCACTCCTCTGCTTTCCAGCATTCCAGGTGGGCAGTTTCATCTCTCTCCTCCGTGCGGTCTAGGCATCAGCAAGAGGAACCAGGAGGAACAATTGAAGAGACAGTCTCTACAGCCCAGTATTAGCTTAGCCTTGCTGCAAACAGAATGTTCAGAGAATTTAAACCTCCATACTTTAAAAAAGTGTCTGCTGAGCCTTGGGATCTGTGACTTTTCCAGAGGCTTTTAACAAGCCCAAACATGGGTGAATAGTCAGAGAGTCAGTAAAAGGCACATCCATTATACCGGGGCAACTCTTTGCCAAATGTCAAGCTGCAAAATGTGGGGGGTGGGGTGATAGAGGTTCTCAGTCCAATGCCTGTAATAAATTTTAATATGAGCAAAACACTGTATTTTCCCTAATGTAATTTTTTTTAAATGACTAAACCGTATTGGGTGGTATTTCAGAGAAAACTTAGCTTAAGGCGGACACCCAGCATAGAAAATTTCAGTCTGACCTATTTTGTTCAGACTTACGGCAAAGCAACAGTCTCTTCCGTCTCTGATTCTAATAATAATTAAAGTAATTAGAAATAATGAAAAACCTTGTGAAATTTTCATGGTTTTCCTATTTCACTATTATTGTTCATTACCAAGATACTTAATTTTTTTTTTCTTTTAAAATTATCCTGTGCCCTGAGCCTGAGTCATCTAATAAGGTCAGAACTCCATGTTTTGGTTGTCACCACCTTAGTGGAATTCTTATATTATACACACTGGATAGTGCTATTCATGCAATGCTGCAGACAATGATGCCTAAGAAAAGTTTCTTGGTAGATGTAAACACATTAGTAATCAATGACTGGTAGTAACAGAGTGACTCTGCATAGAACAGTTCAGATGGGCTTGTGATGAAATTCAACAGTGTGTTAAGGTCTATTTGAAGAGGTTTTACGTTTCAGCGCCTTAGTATTAAAGAAGACTTATTATTACTTAGACTGCATTCTAAAATGTATTTGTTTAATAAAATGTTTTATTTCACAAAAATCAGAAAATAGTAATATCATGCCTTCCAAAAGTCCTTATTGTCTTAAGGGACCAAGTGGCAGTATTTTGCTTTAAGTCAGCCCATTGTTGATTAACCACTTACATTTATTGTTCTTTCTTCACTGTTCCACATCACAACATGAGCCACAGATGATTACTGTTGCTTTCATTTAGGAGAGTATTCTGCATACCTGAAACTCTAGAAGATATACACCTATCTCATAGAGCTAGCAGGGACCTTGAGATATCATCAAGTCCAGTCCCTACACTCACAGCAGGACCTGTCACCATCCAGTTCAGATTTTTTTTAATCTAACCTCTGTTATGATTTTGAAGGGCCCACTTCAGGATTGAGCTCATAACCCTTGGTTTACAAGGCTAATATATGAACCACTGAGCTATCCCCACACCTGATTGGACTGTGCTAGTGAAAAGACAGAAGGTTATGGCAAAGAGCCTCTTAACGCATAAATCTGTACGGCATATGTGCACATTTAATTTTTGGCATTTTACTTTTATGTGTTGTAGGATTGCATTGATGCAGGCTGGTGGGAAGGAGAACTCAATGGCAGGCGTGGAGTGTTTCCAGATAACTTTGTCAAGCTTCTTCCCTCTGATTTTGAAAAAGAGGTAAGTGTAATTTTTCCCTGTTTGGCTTTATCAAGTAGGATGAAATTTGAGCTGAAATTCTACTCTGGATTTCTGTGATTCATACAAGTTACACCTACAAAAACAAAAAAATGGTTAGGGAAAGTAGCATTGCTGAACAACAGCAATGCCTGTGATTGGATTGTTCATAGCTTGAGGTTGTATTTTGTAATACCTTGGATGGTGTTTTGCTGGCCCATAAAACCACTCATCCAGCCTCTACAGCCTTGTTCTTAATGCCCTCTGTGCCACATTCTCAGTTTATCTGAGACAGAATGACTAGATTGCATGGTGTAATTGGCTCAGGTTTTATGGTATAATGATGATCAGAAACATTAACGTGTCTACAGTGTGTGTGATACAGCATGAAACATTAGTCTACTGACTGCTTTTAGATAGATGTAATTTTGTCTTGCCAGGAGCCATAATTTAAAGCACTCATCTGGAAAGAAAAGGGTGAAACTGTAACATGTGTTTGAGAGGGGAAAGCTAAGCTTGTTTAATGAATTGTTTGCTTGTGCTCTGTCAAATCCATTATTTTAATAAAAAAACAACTAAGGTAAATTCTTTTTCCTACTGTTTTTGCTGCTGTTGCCCCATTTTCAGGAAACTCTTCTGTCCTCAGGTGATACCGTGAGCTTGTGATCAGGCTCTTGATTTATTGTTCAGAGTGATTATATAAATCATCGATGATGAAATCAAGACTCAGTTGCTCGCAAGGACTGATGATAAAATTGGATGCCAGATTAAATAACTTGAAAAGCTTGATAAAGAAATCAGAAAGCAACTCTTAGAAGCTACCATAATTATTGAATTTGAAGGTACAATTTATGGCTCTTGTGAGAGCAACAAAAACTTTCACAGAGTAAAATGTCAGTCCACATCAGAATGGATAGACTAGAATGTAGCATGAGGCCTGATAATGAAAAGAAGGTGATTTCTGGAACGCTGCATCTACAGTTGCATTCCTCTTTCGAAAGAGAAGAAGGGTTCTTTTGAAGATGGGGTTTACTTTCGAAAGAGACCCGTCTACACTACTTTTTTCTTTTGAAAGAAACTCTTTCAAAAGGAGAATATGGAAATGAGATGCTAGATGTGTAAATATGGCACCTCATTTGTGTTTTCAATTTCCCTCATTACATGCTTCTTTTGAAAGAGGAATGCAAGTGTAGACACAGTTGAAGAGTCAGCGAACCATGAAAAAATATACAAGGGTGAATTTTCAAACAATGTTTTAGAAGGAAAATGTTTCATCATATCCAGTGTTCATTCTACAGCCTTCTGTAGGAACTTCCTATGTCTCACAATCTCACAATGAATGGTATACTCTTTTGAATTTTAAAAGTAGACTCATGGTTCAAAGCATCATTAATATAATTTATATAAGAAATTGTACATATTTAAATACGCACATTGTTCCATCTCCTCTCTCTGTTCACATCAGACTTTAAGAAGGTTGATTATAAAAAAGATTGTTTCCTGCTTGTTACAGAATTGCAAAATATATGTTTGTCTGACCCTTCCACTCACACCTTAACTTTTTACTGCTTTCATTATTCTGTAAATGAGTATGATCACGCCTGAGAGCTTGCATACCGTCCAGAGCTAAAGTAATTTGCTATAGTCTTATCACATGACAACTGTAGACACACAGTAGAATTTGTAAATGCTCACTATTTCTGAAAATCAGGCCTAAATACAGAAATAGTTGCTCACCTTTAGGCATTCTAGTTTCACATTTTTTTACATCAGTAATTTACCTGAATGTCACAAAAAGTCTAACATCAGTAACATTCCCATGCTATAACTGCAAGCCTTCTTGGTAGATGGAGACTTAGATAACCTGCATTCAAAAATAAAACAGGTCCAATCAGTCCTATTTCTTGTTCAGCCAACTGCTCAGACAAACAAGTTTGCTTACATTTACAGGAGATAATGCTGCCCACTTCTTTTTTACAACCTCACCTGAACATGTGAACAGCGTATTGGCTTTGTTCCTCCTGCCCCTCACTGTTAGGCTGGAGCAGTGGGTGCCAGATTGGGTTTGGTGAAGTGGTGCTGTTGTAGCCAGCATTGCAAGATATTTATGTCCAGATGCAGTAAAGATTCATGTGTCCCTTTATGCTTTGATCACCATTGAGGGGAGCGGGTAAGAGGTAGTGAAGAACTGGGGAGTAGGGGAATAGGAAAGGGAGATGTGGTTGAAGGCATTGGGGAAAGAAACAGTGGGAAATCGAGGTTGCGGGGGAAGGGAGTGTAGTGGGGGAAGAGGCAGTAGGAAATTGGGGAGAGGGAGAAGAGGAAAGAGCATGGGGCAAAGGCCTCATGGGGGTAGAGAGCATTGGCGCCACTGGGTTCGGCTACTTCTATTCTCGGACATAACAGGTCATCAAAAACTAAGACTCTGCCATGGGTGCCAGAAAGAGAGCACCAGCAGCACTGCTCCAAGTCTCTGCCACTTGCACGAGGCAGCAGGCTCAGCACGGCACATGTCTAGGGCTGAGGCACAGCCCCACTCTTGTGCAGCACTGGAGAAAGCACCAAAGCAGTACCAGGACACCATTTTGCTTAAGCCTGTGGCACCAGAGTGCAGCTTGGCATCCAAACAGCTCTGTGAAGACTTGCCACCGAAGGCATACATGGCACCAGTCTCAGCACCTCCCCACTTGCCACACAGTAGCTACGTCTACACGTGAAGCCTACATCGAAGTAGCCTATTTCGATGTGGAGACATCGAAATAGGCTATTTCGATGAATAACGTCTACACGTCCTCCAGGGCTGGCAACGTCGAAGTTCAACATCGATGTTGCGCAGCACCACATCGAAATAGGCGCTGCGAGGGAACGTCTACATGCCAAAGTAGCACACATCGAAATAAGGGTGCCAGGCACAGCTGCAGACAGGGTCACAGGGCGGACTCAACAGCAAGCCGCTCCCTTAAAGGGCCCCTCCCAGACACAGTTGCACTAAACAGCACAAGATCCAGAGAGCCGACAACTGGTTGCAGACCCTGTGCATGCAGCACGGACCCCCAGCTGCAGCAGCAGCAGCCAGAAGCCCTGGGCTCAGGGCTGCCGCGCACGGTGACCATAGGTCCCCGCAGGGGCTGGAGAGAGAGCGTCTCTCAACCCCTCAGCTGATGGCTGCCATGGAGGACCCTGCAATTTCGATGTTGCGGGATGCGCAATGACTACACGTTCCCTACTTCGACGTTGAACGTCGAAGTAGGGCGATATTCCCATACCCTCATGGGGTTAGCGACTTCGATGTCTCGCCGCCTCACGTCGATGTTAACATCGAAATAGCGCCCAACACGTGTAGCCGTGACGGGCGCTATTTCGAAGTTAGTGCCACTACTTCGAAGTAGCGTGCACGTGTAGACACGGCTAGTGTGTCCCCAGTGCCACTTCCATCCCCATGCTCATCGAGGCGTTGGGGGTTCTCGCATGGCTCAGGGGCCAGACCACCCACTCCAAGAGGGAGCGGTTCCAACTGATGGAGTATCTTTTCATCACAGCACTCCAGCCCCATGCACTCCAGCTGGGAACACATGCCACCAGCAATAGCTAACCCACAGCCACCTCCACCAAGGTTCATGCATCACCATCCATACCCATAAGAGCCTGCTCCTCACTGGTCATGTTGTCAGTCACAGTCACTCTGCTCCTGTGCTCAGCTGGCACCACTGTGTCCAGGGACCACCCTGTGTCACCTCAGCTCACCATGTCAGTGACATATCCCTCCTTGCAGCATTCTGAGGCAGAGGACTCTGTCTGAGGGTGAACACAGGTCCCCAGTGTACCATTCCTCTTCTTCATGTGATGATGTGGTGATCTTGGTCTCGCCTCCCCCTACAGACGACTCATGGGCCTTTCAGGAGCTGTTTTGGTGGGTGGTCCATGCTCAGGAGAAGGAGCTTCAGGAGGTGCAGATCAAGCAGTACAGACTTGTCCACACACTTCAGCCCTCCCACCTCCTCCAGAATCGCACTGCCTGTGGATGAGGCAATAATGGATCCCACAAATGTCATCTGGCAGATGCTGGCATCCATTGCTCCCACCAACAAGAGGGCAGGCAAGAGTTATTTTGTGGCCTCCAAGGATGCAGAGTTTTTATTCACCCATCCACAACCAAATCACTGGTGGCCGATGTGGTCCATAGCAAGTCTAAGTCCTTCAGTTCCATTCCTTAGGACAAGGTGAGCAAGATGTGGGACTTCATGGGGCACAGAGTCTACTCTTCGGGCACATTGCTCCCGCAGGTGGCAAACTACACAGCCATGCTGGTCAACTATGACCACCTCTGTTATTCTAAGCTGCAAGTGCTGGTCCCCTACTTGCTGGAGCAGCAACTCCTGGCCCTCATAAAAGTATTACAAGAAAGGCACATCATCACCCGTACAGCCCTCCAGTCTGCAATGGACATAGCAGACACAGCAGCTAGAGTCACAGCCTCCACTGTGGTCATGAGGCTCTAACCCTTGGAGGTCCCCAAAAACCTTCAGCAGAAGATAAAGGACCTCCTGCTCGATAAGCAACACCTGTTCACAGAAAAGACCAATGAGGTTTCACATTCAGTGAAGTATTCTCATGCCACACTGTATATGTTGGAGATGTATACCCTCCCCTTAAGGCTGCCTCAATAGCTCCTTAACAAAGACCCTGGGATCGGTTCCAACAGTAGCCACAGTGCTACAAACACTGCCAACGACACAGGTTTCAGTGGCACAAACCTCAGTGGCAGCAGAATCACCAATCCGCGGCATCCCACCCTCAGCAGCCTAAGCAGCAGTGTTGAGTGTTTGGTTGGGAGCCTGTGAGCTCTTCCCACTCTGGCTATCTCAAAGCCTGGTTGCTACCATTTTCACCACTCCCTCCACCTCTTTTCCCATCATTGGGCCACCATTATTCTGGACAATTGGGTCCTTGAGCTAGTGGCTACCCCCTACCCTGTCCCTCTTCAGGGATCCTTTTCACAAGAATCTGCTTGAGCAAGAGGTACAGCACCTCCTTCATCTGGGCACAGTTCAGTTGGTCCCAGAGAAGTTTCAGTGCATGGGAGTTCTTCTCCATGTACTTCTTAACCCAGAAAAAGAATAGGGAGTGGAGGCCCAACCTTGATGTCCAGAGGCTCAACAAATATGTCCTCTATTGACATTTCAAGGTGGTGACTCATGACCATTATCCCAGCACTGGACAAAGAAGGCTGCCTCTTGGCTCTGAACCTACAGGATAGTTATTTCCACATCACAATCCACCCAGTGCACAGGCACTTTCTCCATTTTATGGTGGGGTCCCATCACTACCAATACCAAGTCCTTCCATTTGGGCTCTCAACCATGCCCAGGATGTTCTCCAAAACTCTATCAGTCATAGGTGCCCTACTATGACGTCACAGGTTGATTATCTTCCTGTATCTGGACGATTGTCTCATAAAATGGCCCTCATCTCCAGAGGTATGTCACATGGTAAGTGTCACCACAGACCTCCTGCTCAGCCTTGGCTTCCACATAAACTACAAGAGGTCCACGCTTCAACTCATTCAATCTCTAGAGTTCATCAGGGCCCACATAAATATTACCACCACCAGGGCCACTCTCACTGTTCAGAGATTCCAGGCCCTGCATGAACACATCCTGGTGCTGCCACTGTCTCCCACTGTTATGGTGAGTGTGTGCCTGAAGCTGCTGGGTCACATGGCTGCCATCACGTACGTGGTCAGGCTGACCAGATTGCACATGCAGTCCCTCCAGTCCTGGCTGGCCACGTGCTGTCCAAATCAGTAGCTGTCCCATCACGCATTCTCGCCTCCCTTCAGTGGTGGACATGTCTGGACAACATGCTCATTGGACTGACCTTCCACCAACCACCCCATCTATTACCCTAAGTACAGAGGCCTCCCTTATGGGATGGGGTGCCCATGTAGGTTGTCTTTGGTCCAGGACAAATCGTGAGCTTCACCTTCACCAAGCAAGCACACCACATCAATCTGCTGAAGCTCAGGAGAATCTGCTATGCTTGCCAGCATTTCTGCTGGCACCTTGCTTACAGAACTGTGAACATCCCAACAGACAACACCATATGCATGCATTTTATCAACCATCACAGTGGGGTTCAGTCCTTGTCCCTGTGCACAGAAGCCATAAAATTTTGGATCCATTGCCTTCAGCACCACATCACTCCGGTAGCTACATATCTCCCCAGGGTACTGAACGTTACTGCGGATGCCCTCAGTCACTCGTTCAGTAATCAAACATAGAAAGTCTTAGTACTTGTGCTTGAAGATGTTCTTCACGAATGTGATAACCATATATTGGCAAATGACTAAGGCTAAGTCTATACTACGGGAAATAATTCTATTTCAGATATGCAATTCTAGCCATGGTATTTGCATAGCTAGAAGTGATGTATCAAAATTTACTTATTTCCCTAGTGAAGAACTAACCTCTATGCTCTCACGTCGACCTCCCTTATTCAGTGCAATAGCGTGGAGTACTGCTGTCAGCTGCTGACCCCAGAGATTGATTTTGCCACGTCTTCACCAGAGACACAAAATCAAACTCCAGGTCAATCTTCTGCTTAGTATAGACAAGCCCTAATTGTAACCTCTTGAGTATTTCCTGTGTCCTACATTTATATTTCAACATAGTGTACGAGACACATTTCAGCTCCTGGATTGCCTATACATTTTTCAAAATGGCTTTGGATGTATACAAGATTAAATCTTAATTGCCAAGACTCTTTCAGTATCCAAAAGGCATTTGTTTTAACTGAGTGTGAGCCACCTAATGCTGATCTTTTTTCTGAAAGAGATTTCAAGTATAAAAAAAGTAGTGGCATATTATTTCTCAATTACATTTTATTCTTGCAAAGTCTTTCAAATGAATTTAATACTTGTGAAATGTGTGATTGACAGGACACATAATTCTCATTTGAAGTAGTATCTGATTGCATCAAACCTTCCTATGAGTTCAAGTGTTTACAAGGAATCTGTTTTCTGCTTTTCCTTGATTTTAGAGACCTAAGAAACCACCACCTCCAACAGCTCCTGTCATTAAACAGGGATCAGGTACGGTATTAATGCTTTTATTTAACATACTCAGAGTGATAGCCATGTTAGTCTGTAGGTTCACAAAAAACAAGCAGTCCTGTAGCACCTTTAAGACAAGCAAATTTATTTATTAAGTAATGAGTTTTCATGGGTCAAGGAAACACATTCTATACAGAATAGTAACAAAGAGGGAGCCATGCTACTCTATATACTATCAACACAAAAAAGCAGTCAAGTAGCACTTTAAAGACTAACAAAATAATTTATTAGGTGAACTTTCGTGGGACAGACCCACTTCTTCAGTCTGTTCTGGTCTGGCTATGGTCTGAAGAAGTGGGTCTGTCCCATGAAAGCTCACCTAATAAATTATTTTGTGAGTCTTTAAAGTGCTACTTGACTGCTTTTTTGTTTTGATTCTATACAGAGTGCAGTTTAAATATGTTTTAAATCTCTTATCCCCCTGCTGTGGAAAATGAGGAAGATACCTGCATTATTTTTTATCAATGTTATATGTGTACTTCATTGTACTGCTTGATGATGTTCTGATTACACGAAGTTAAATCAAATGCGGTTGTTAGGGAAAACAAGCAAGAAAACGGAGGTGCATATTCATATTGTTCTCTGGGTAAGAAAACTGTAACCATGTAAGAATGAGCCATGGTCAAATGCAGTTAACAAAAATGTGTTTTACCTCTAGTGTAGATAAGACTTAAGGGTAAATTTTTAAAAAGTGACTGAGTTTCTGTGAAACATACACAACTGAGTTTCTTAAACTGTTTTTGAAAGTTTTAGATAGCCTTAAACACAGAATTCAAATTGTGTTTAGGTCAAAACCACAATTCAGAATGAATGGGATGGTCTCAAAGGCCTTGTCAGCATTAATTACTTTCCACCAAAAATTTCCCAGTAGTTATCACAGTGACTCAAGCACAAGTGACAACAATGGATTTTAACCAGTGTGTTTTATATTGCTCACCTCTTGGTTAAAAATCCACAGGCTGCTCTATAGTAGCATTTCCAACATTACCTACTACCATTGGGAAATTTATGGTAAATAGTCTAGTCAGGGTTTTCTTATCTATTGTTATGTGCTCCAAGTTTGTGTTTCAGTTCACTAGTATATGTGGTTGTGAATCAAGGGACTGTAATTTAAAGTTAACTCAGGCATGAAATTGTTTCTGTTTGTTTAGTCATGCCAATAGCTACTTTCGTGCTTTGTATTGAGACACTTAAAAAGAGATTTAATTTTAAGATTGATTCTTTGTTATTCAGATGGTCTGCCAGACTCATTGCTCATGAAGAGCAGTATAACTCTGCCATCTAGTGGTGGTTGCATTGTTTAAAAAATGAGCACTCCTTGATCCACAAAAGAAATTGTAATCAAACAATATGTTTTGAAAACACTCTGTAAAGATTGTATGTCTGCCTACATCCCTGCTTGAGGTTTCCTTTCTGTAAAATGGGGAGAACAGTAATTTCAAAGCACGAGCGACTTATCACAATAGACTTGCAAAATAGATATTATGCACTCTTTTTCAAAATGAAAATTGAGGCACGGAGAAATTAAATGACTTGCTGGCAGTCACTTAAATTGAGGGCAAAAGTCAAGAAAAATCTCAGATGTTTCAGGATTCTGGTTCCAAACCCAATCTATCAACAGCACCGTGCTAAGCCATGCCCGCAAGAATGCCTAGGTAATGCCTGTGTAATATTTCAAGGCTGAACAGTGCTGGACTTGTTTTGAATGAATGTCTCCTGCCATCAACCATTGGGCGGAATCTCTATTTTACTAACATGACGTTGTATTTTACCAGTTTTAGGATGAGGCTGATTCTGCTATTGAGGGTTTTGAATAAACGCCTGGTTGGATATGATATTAAAAATTAGATCCTGAACTATTAATTGCATGCTAAATAATTAAAAATCCATCTATTCTATTCTTGATAATAGAAAAATAGCACAGAGCAGAATCATAATCAACATGTTTAGAATTAGCCCTTGTCTGTATTCCAGATTAAGGCCTGGTTCTATTTTTTATTGTAGTATAACTGGAACTTTAGCTATATCACCAAATTGTGCTTGAGATGGGAGCGTGTATTAATCATGCCTAGAAGCCTTGGCCAGCTGCATCCATGTGGTAGCTTCCTCTCTCCACCCCTCCCCACCTCTTCCATGCACAGTGGTTTAAAACCCTTTGTCAGTACTAAAATTTCGTATTAAATTTATATAATCCCTGAGGTTAGAGTTGCTAGCAGTAGCATCTTTCTCTGGTGGGGTGGGCAATAAATGACCTGCAGGCTAGAAACAGTTTGCTGGGGTTGGCCCCTGGAGGTTGCCAGCACTTTATTTACCTGCCTTTCTGCAGGTATAGCCACCTCTGGCTTATTGCCCATACCTGTTCAATGTGATGTAAAAGGGTAATGTATGCATCTGCCAGTTTAATAATTCTTACAGGCATGATAAGCTATCCAAGTGTTGCCTGTCTTGAATAGAGCAGTTAAAGGGAAACAATGGCCAGTAGCCACCACTAATGAGGACCATTAGCATTGATGAGCTGTGTGTGTTAAGGACCATCTGCAAGTATTGTATTGCTGTATTCAGAAAATGTAAATGTGCTTGAGTGCTTCATGATGCCCAGTGAAACCAGATGAACAAAATGAAAAGTGCCACGTGCCCATTTTGGACACTGCTAAGCTAACTGGTTCTAATACCTTGGAGTTGGCCAATGAAAGAAAGCCAAAATCTATTATAATAGTTCTTATAAATAGGGACCTATCAAATTCATGGCTGTGAAGAACACATCATGAACTGTGAAATCTCGTCTTCCCCATGAAATCCTGTCATTTGTGAGATCTTTGCCATCTGCTGCACAGATTTCATGAGAGAGACCAGCATTTCTCAAATCTGGGGTCCTGACCCAGAAGGGGTTGGGTGGAGGGGTTGCAAGATGATGGTAGAGGGTTTGTAGTATTGGTATTGCTCCCCCACACTTGTGCACTGCTAAAAAAAAAAAAAAGCAGTCTAGTAGCACTTTAAAGACTAGCAAAATAGTTTATTATGTGAGCTTTCGTGGGAGAGACCCACTTCTTCAGACCATAGCCAGACCAGAGTCTGTTCTGGTCTGGCTATGGTCTGAAGAAGTGGGTCTGTCCCACGAAAGCTCACCTAATAAACTATTTTGTTAGTTTTTAAAGTGCTACTTGACTGCTTTTTGTTTTGATAGCGTATAGACTAGCACGGCTCCCTCTCTGTTACTATTGTGCACTGCTGTTAGAGCTGTGTGTTTCAGTTCTAAGTATTTGAACTGAAGCTTGTCTACACCAGGAATTTTTTGCTAAAGCTTGCCACTGTTGCTTATCTCCATTTCTGAGAGCACCAGTGTAGACAAGATGCTGGCGGTCACTGTTCTGTTGAACACTGTATGGCATAGACTTGTCCTGAGCAAGTATAGGCAAGACAGTCCTTTAAAAAGTCAGCAATCTCCCAGAGCCCTGCCATTGCTTGTGCTCCTAGCATTGTAAACATTTGTGGAAATGAACTGTTGGGAATAAGAATACAAAAGGCAATGCCGTCCAAAGCTGCCAGCCTGGCCCTGCTCACACTCCACTCACAATTTCTGCTCCCCTTCAGTGCATCTCCTTCAGCCCTGCCGAGTCTGAAGCCATGTCACCAGCCTGGCTGGGGCTGTGCACTGCCCATGCTCTGAGGTCAAGGAGGCTGCTCACCATGGACCTTTCAGGTCCAGGGGGACTGTGACTCTCCAGGGACGAGAGCCCACCTTCCCGATTCTCCGTGGAAGGCTGGATGGAGCTGCGTGTTGCACGTTATCAGCCCCCACCCCCCATTTTCCCACCTGGGACCGTGGAAGGCTAGGGCTACATGCCACCTGTTGTCCTTCTGCCCCGTGCTCCCTCCAGGACCAGGGAAAACTGGGGTGATGCACCACCTGCCCTCGCTCTCCTCTGTGCCTCCCCTAGCCCTAGGTTCACCCACTGCCTGTGTTATAATCCCCCTTTAGCTTTGAATCATATTTAAAATTATTCTTAAACACAAACTCTGCTTTATTTGTGCTAAGCATTTTTATACAGCATAATAAATTAATAAATTGGTTATTCAACTATGTGGAATTATTTTCTTACTGTCAAAAAAAATGCTCTTGAATTGACTTACGCCACAGAACTTTTCTATCCACTGAATTATTTTTTCAGTCTAACATAGATACAGAGTTGAAGGGTTGTAAAATTTAATTTTCTGACTCCCTCATATTTGGAATGGAACAATTGTGTGCACATTTCACAAAATATTCTGCAGTTTCATTTTACAAGTGCCTGCTCTCCTGAAGTGTATAGGCATAACATTTGGCATGTGTTTGTGATATAAATCATTTTAATTGAAAAAATGAGTTAATTTTTAGTTTGTGTGAAAATTTCAATACTAGGCAATCAAAAAATCAAAAGAGGGTGGGCAAATTTTAAACGTGTATCTTTTTTCATTGTTTACAGATATCTTTTTTACAAAATCCTGAATTCTCTCTTCTTTAACAGGTACCACAGACAGAAAACATGAAATCAAAAAGGTACCTCCTGAACGGCCAGAATGTCTTCCTAATCGAACAGAGGAGAAAGGTATGAAACGGGCATCTAAGGCTGCTGTTCGTAGAGTGATAAATTGAGAAGCAGCTTGTTTCAAAATTTTCATTTTCCAGTCAGTAGATAGATTTAATTAAGTGTATCCTGTAGATGTTTATTTCCAACTCCCATGTGCATATGATTATATTGATATTGCAAGGTCCTGTAATTGCTTCTGTGATAATTTCTGGGACAAGAATAAGGGAATCACACTGAGTTTCATATATATTGAATTATAGCTAGTGCTGTAGTATTATATACATTTTTATAGATTTGCACTTCTTCTGTTGGCCTTTGGCTAGGAGGCTTGAGGGTTTTTTTAGATTTCCATGGCGATTTGTTAAATTATTAAACTGACCAGGTTTAATTCCTTGCTATGCCTCTGTAGCATATATTAAGGGAAGTAGCCAGAGGCTGAATGCCACAGGTTAAACATAAGTGAAAAAAGCACACTCTGGATCAACATATTAACACCCAAGACAGGATCAACTCTTCCATGGACCTAGGCTGTTAGATTTTGTGGTGCCTCCTAGACTCTGTGGTGGATCCAAAATGAGAGGTTTCAGATTGCAGAAGGAGGCTGTGGATTGAGATTGGATGCAGGAGGGGTTAGTGCTCTGACTGGCAGTGCAGATGTTGGGGATGAGGCATTTGAGGTGCAGGAGGTGCTCCGTGCTGGGACCAAGGATTTTGGAGTGCAGGAGAATGCTCGCTCCCATTGACACCAGTACTGCCCCAAATTGAGAAAAGTAGCCAGAATCAGCGGGAGAGCAGCCCCCACTGACCTTATTGCATGCTAGATGCAGCAGTAAGGGTTTGTCTACATGAGCACAAATCTTCGAAATGGCCATGCTAATGGCCATTTTGAAGATTACTAATGAGGCGCTGAATTGAATATTCAGCGCCTCATTAGCATTAGGACACTTCCGGCCGCGGCACTTTGAAAGCGCCGCTTTCAAAAGCACGTGGCTCAGCACAGCTACATGGGGGTCCTTTTCGAAAGGATCCTGCACCTTTTGAAATCCCCTTCTGATCAGCTAACGGAATAAGGGGATTTCAAAAGGTGCGGGGCCCTTTCAAAAAGGAGCCCCGTGCAGCCACGCCAAGCCGCGGCGTGTTTGAAGCACCGCGGCCAGAAGCGTCCTAATGCTAATGAAGCGCTGAATATTCAATTCAGCAACTCATTAGTAACCTTTGAAATGGCCATTGGCATGGCCGTTTCAAAGATTTGTGCTCGTATAGACACACCCTGTTTCTTGGCTTCATCCACAGAAAGAGCTGAAGAAGATCAACAGGGCCCCCGTGGCGTAGATAAGGCCTAGACCTGCTTTTCAGTAGAATTAGATGACAGAGTAGTTACAACTTTGAGAGTCTGTCTACGATGATGCTCTTCCTGTTGCTATTGGTGAAGATGCAATGGTGGGAAACGTCAAGAAAAATGTTGTATAGACACAGACAAGGCATGGAACTCACTCACCTCACATCTCAGTCTTATCTCATCTTTATTTACATATTTTTTCAGGGAGTGTTAAGATTTAATGACACGATATTAATTGGCTTTTTAAACACTATCTTTTTTATATCGATTGTTTGATTTTACTTGTATTCTGTTTGAAATGGTTTACGTAGCCCTCTGAGTATTCTTATTAATATAAAGAGTTCTCATATAAGAGACAGCACAGCTAAAAGCTTAATATCATTTTTCAGATATATTTAAAAATGCACTTCAGTTTTGATATAATTATCTCACATCAGAATCAGTAGACCAGCAACCTTACTGTACAAGCTTTGTCATATGTACTAATCATATTAGTTCTCATCAGCTATGTCTACACAGCAGCATTATTTTGAAATAGTCCGTTCAGGAATAACTATTCTGAAATAGCTTATTTTGAAATAACACAGCTACACAGGAATGCATTTTTAAATAGCACCCAGTTATCTTGAAATAACATGCCCAGGCATACAGTGCCTGTTTTGAAATAGTACCACTGGATGCCATTATGGCTTATTTCAAAATAGTGCTATTTTGTGCCTTAACAGCACCTATTTTGAAACAGCGATTTTGAAATACGTGTTATTCCTCCTGCTGTGAGGTTTACAAAATTCAAAATAACGCACCCGCTATTTTGAATTTATTTCAAAATTAAACAGGCCGTAGAAGAGAGTGGTGGCTGTGAATGGGAAAATGGCATCTAGTTTGTATATCCTTACAGTTTTAGGTTATATAGTCAGCTATTAAAACAGTGAGAATTACACTATATTACAGTACAACAAAATAAACTTTTATAGATTGGCTAATCAATGAATAAGAGAAGATAGGAACTAGCTGTACGTTCCATAGAACACCAAAAATGAAGAGGAATTGTTTAGGTTCTGTCGGGAAATATGCCCCAACAGTAACCCTAATGATGTTAAAAACAAAGTAATTTTAAATACAGATCAATAAAACAAAAAGTATATGTATGTATATATTGTACTGTCTAGCACAAAATTAACTTGTAAACATGAGAAGAGGCAGAACACTGTATTGTACAATTGGTGATTTTCTGCTTAATTACCTAACTATATAATAAAAACAAAATAACAGTTTAAGTACAGTGCATTAAGAATTTATCCTATGCCATGCTGTACATAAGCGTTGCTCTACTGTGGCTTGTGCATACAAAAATTTTAGTAATAAACTTTTTTACTTTTCATTTTGGTGAATGTCTATGATCAGGAAGATTCCATAATTCAGCGTATCCTATTTCCCAAAATTGCTGGATTAAAGAGTTTTAAGTATATCCTTATTTTTATGCTATAACTAAATATAGTGTCACAGAGTAAAAGTTAGTATGAAGTTGAGGTTGGGGAAAATGTTTCTGTATGGAGTGTTGCTCTTGCTTTATTTTAATACTTTTTAGAGAATATTTTAATTATTAAAATTAGAAATTACACTCAGACACTGTCTACACATTTCAGCCAAGAGCAGTGTTAAAGCAAATTCAAACTATCGAAAGGTGTTTAGTTTAAAATTGGTGTATGTTTATATGTTTGTGTGTGTGTGTCTATACATAATTATCACAAAAGAGTAAAGAAAAACCCTGAAGAATGAGGATTTATTTCTTAGCTGTGTTTTAACTAACATTCATAGCCTCTGTCTATTGTAAATCGGTATGTTCCAGTGAATTCCACTTATTAAGGTCGTTGTTCTTTTTTGGGGGCGGGAATTGATTTAAAGAAAGACCAGAAAGAGAGCAAAAACTGGTAGATTTGCAGAAGCCTTCAGTTCCTGCTATACCTCCGAAGAAACCTCGACCACCCAAAACAAACTCTCTGAACAGACCTGGTGCACTGCCCCCACGACGACCAGAAAGACCAGCCGTGCCTCTGTCTCAAGCAAGGTATTTTTACTGTCCGCACAGACTGAATTCAGTTTATGCAAAAGTTGCAAATTCATAGAATACAGATTTTCTGTTGATGGTACTGTTCATTTCCAATTCTAACTTTCTTTGTAATAGTATGAAAGCCCTTTGGATAGATACTTTAGTATCATACTGTCACGCGGGTTTTGCCTAAATTAGCATTTTTGGTCCTATTATAACTCAACTGAATTTATTGTTAGATACTTGCGAGAGATTTATTCCATCTGTAAGGTTTGTGGAGGGTCTACATCAATATATACAATCAAGTTAGTTCAATCAAATTAAATGGCACTCTATTATTCATTTTAAAGTAAGACCAATAAATCTAAATTAGCCAAGGCCTCTGAGTGGCCCTTTCTACTCTCCTGGGTAATTAAATATGATAGAGAATAATATTAGCCAGGATACACCCCTTTTAATCACTGGAGTACCTAGAAAGGGGGCTAAAGATGGTTTGTCCATGTTCCCTGACAATTGTATTCTAAGCACATTATAAACTGGGTTACAAAATGTGCTTGATTACACAGTGACATACTCAGGGTACTGTTCTAGAAAGCACCTTGAAAACTAATTTATGGCCTCCATCTGTGACTGTCAGCATTTTTTACAAGCTTTGCTTAATTAAGTTTTGCAGTGCATTGTAGAAGTAGATCAGGATCATTGACTCCATTTTACAAGTGGGAAACAGAGAATGCAGAAGTTAAGTGACATGCTTATGGTCACAACAGATCTGTGGAAAACGCAAAAATACAACATAAATGTCCTGGCTCTCGGTCCTTCATTTTCACTTTAGGTGATCATACACATGCCTTGATAAGGGCATGTTAAGAAACTGAATAGAATAGCACCCATAGATCATCCCTCCCTTCATTCTTATAATAGCCTATAAAGTCTAATCAATTAATAAAAAAATTTTTTAAGATGCTACACGTGCCATTGAACCCTGTCAGTTGTTTGAAATCTTACTGAAGTGCTTGGGACACAACTGTCTCTTCCCATCTGACTACACAGGTGAAGTTATGAGAGACAAATTAAAATAGCAAATAAAAATAGAATTCCTACAGAAGTTTTGCAGATTCTAGGAGAAAAAAAAAAAAACTGTGGATATTAACAAAAGTCCCCTTAGATGTCTGCTGCTGATGGTTAGCATCAGCATCCTTATTTGATTGTGTGTGCATGGGTGCACCTTACACCTCATGAGTTTCAGTGGCCTGTTTTATATTTTGTAATAAAACTCAGTTTCTCCAGTTAAATAAAAAAAACTTTTGGAGGCTGGATGGGACTACAAGCACTGTGGATTAGATGCCAAGAAGAACCTGCAGCTAGTTTGGACGTGGGAACAAGTTGTTTCAGGATGAATAGCAGAAGGCTGTACAAATAGCAAAAGGTCTGTGCCAGAAATTGAGCATTTTAAGATCTGAGCAACCAGAAGTGCTGGAACTTGGGGTGTTCTGGATGCTGCAGCACCCTCAGACCTGAAGCAATAATAATAACCAGTAGTGACAGAGAAGTAAGCTTGTTAGTCTGTACTCCAACAAACAAAACAGCAGAAATGTAGCACCTTAAAGGCTAACAAACTAATGACCAGGGACATGGTTTCCACTGTCAGCACTCACACTATAAAAATTGTTCCAGCTCCCATGTGAGCAACCTTATGATAAACTTCTCTGCGTGCGATGGACAAGTCCTGAGAACAGTTCCAGCTAGCACTCTTTTTTCTCCATTCAGTACATCTGTGCAAAGAAGTCCAGGGAGGACAAGCTAGGCATGTTGTTGAGATTACCATCAGGACAACTTTACTCGATAGTACATTTCTTCCTGTGATTTTTTTAAGAGAATTGTATTGGCCAAGTAGATCATTCTGACCATCCTCTTTTGTCAAGAGCAGTGCCTTTTTAGTGGTGGTACTTGCCGGTACTGAGTACTGGCACCTTGGCAGCCCCAGCTGCAGGATTGGCAGGGTTTAGGGGAAAGGGGATGGAACCATCCGAGTACCTACTCTTCTTTTTTGTTTAAAAAAAAAAAAGGCACTGGTCATGAGTATCTTTCTAATCCAGTGTGCCAGGAATGTATTAATTTCTTCTATGGTGACAAGTATCAGAGAGATAGCCATGTCAATCTGTGTCTTCAAAAACAAAAATAAGTCCTGTGGCACATTATTATTGTGGCATCTGTTAGTCTGTAAGGTGCCACAGGACTTCTTGTTGTTTTTAATTTCTTCTGTTTCCTTACTTTCAGGGATGTCCTGTCAACTTCATATTGATCAAACAGTATCATCTTGTTTTCCAAATCACCAACTCTTTTTTTTTTACCTTTTTACATTCTTAAATATTTTCTGGATCCTGCAACAATGCTGTTTCTATCCAATATTTTGGGTTTTTTTCCAGATTTCAATAAGACTTTACAGATTTTTTTATCCACTACACCATTTTTAGTCCAAACAGTTCTAATAGATACTGCCATGTTCATGCTTATAAGTCCATCATCATTAACTACATCCAAACCATCCTTTCCCAGATTTCACCACCAGAAGCAGACAGAGGGTAACTGCTTGTATCTGACAGGGAAAAGTAAGGAACAAAATAATAGCACTTGAGAAAATCATGCTTATTTCTAATTTATTAATAGCTAATACTTCTGTTTTAAGAAATACACTAAATATCTAGGTCATTAGTTTCAGGGACATATATTTGTCACATTGTCCCCCATATGCAGAGACATACTCATGTGGATCATAGTATTTTATGTATTGTTATACTAGTGACAATTATTGTGGGGATTATACAGGATTATGAAGCTCACCATAAAACGAGAAATTATTCCATGACTACAGTACAATCCACACTCAAAATGCACGATTTCAAGTTGTGCTTAACTCACATTAACGCAAGTTAAGCGGAACTAAAAATCTCGCTCCCCCTATCCTGTCTCCCCCTATCAGCCCCCCATCCCGAGCTGCCCCGATTCAAACCCTCCCCGCGTGGCCCTGATTCAGCCCCACCCCCACGTGGCTCTTTTTCACCTTCAGCCCCATGCAGTTCTGGTTCCAACAACCCCTGGCCCTGGTTCAGCCCCCGACCCTGCACTGCTCCGGCTCACCTCCTCCCCACATGGCCCTGGTTCACACACCCCAACCCCACCTGGTTCTGGCTCACCCCCATCCCACCCAGCTCCAGCTCACCTCCACACTGTGTAGCTCCATCTTAACTCCTGAAAGGGCCATGTGGCCCCAGCTCACCACCACCCCTGCTCCCTCTGCAGCCCTAACTGACCCCAGGCTTAACCCCCCCTTCCTCCCTCCTATGGCCCCGGCCCACCACCAGGCTTAACCCTCCCCAGTGACACCCCCCCCCAACAGGACTTACCTTTCCAAAGGAGCTCCAGGTGCTCCTGCTGCTTCCCTGGCTGCAGAACCTGCATTCCACTGGGGAAAAAAGCTGCCCTCCCAACTTATGCGAAATTCGAGTTATGCGAGGGTGTGTGGGAATGCAACCCTTGCATAACTCAAGAGACTACTGTACACATCTTTATTGTCTTAAGTGAACTGAAGCTGTCTGGAAATCTCATAATGAATATTCACAAGGATGTTGTGTGTGACCTGTGCAATTTAACCATGTGCTCCTACTGGTAATACCATTTTATTCTGTGTGAGTATTACTGTCTGAGTATTCTGTACTGTGATAATCTCAACTGGTATGTGGTACGTGAGCTTTCTTGCACGGAAGGAAAGGCAGGGTTACTTACGACTGAATCCCTGTTACTATTTAAAAAAATCAGTCCCCCCTATATAAAGTATCATCATTCCTCTGTCGTTTTCTATGCTGAAGAAATTTTCACTCAGAGCCCAATGATGAATAATGTGTACAAGAATCTTTATCTTCTAATGCAACTTTTCTGAAATGCAACCACCACCATCACATCAGACGCTTTGGCCATCAGAGGCTTTTCTTGGGCTGCGATGGAGAGGCAAAGTAGCAGCCCTTCCCCCTTCCTGTTGCTCCTGGAGGCAGTACCTCAATGTTGGTTGCTGGGATCCTCAGCAGAGATTGGGCCCTACTCCCTTCTGGAGATACCTGAGCCACAATGCTAGAGAAGCAGGTAGCCAATGGGTTTCTTGCCTTCCTGGGCCAGTTGGGCTCAGGTTTAAGGCTCCATCCCATGGTCTGGCAAAAGGGATTCAGGCTCTAGCCCTGGAACTTCAAGCTCTAGCTCCTTGCTGCCTCCCCATCTAGCTCCTTGCTGTCCCCAGGCTTAATAGGCTAAATAAGGCTATGTCTACACTGCCAGAGAAAATCAACCTAAAATATACAACTCCAGGTACAAAAATAGTGTAGCTTGTGTCAAAGTATCTTAGGTCGAATTTCCAGTTTTCCCACTGCAGGAGATTGATGGGAGAAACTCTCCCATCAGCTACCCTTATTCCTTGCAACTCGGTGGAGTACTGGGGTTGATGGTGGTGCCATCAGCAGTTGATGTAGTGGGTCCTTACTAGACCCATTATATTGAATTCCAGGAGATCGATCTGTGGAATGTCAATCTCTGGATAAGTGAAGACAAACCCTTTGCTGTAAAAAGTGATACGTGTATCCTTGTTAGTAACACTTTTCATGACAGACTTACTAGCTAACAACAAAAATACATTCACACAAAAAAGCCCAACCGGTCATGTAGCATGTTAAAGACTAGCAGTTGTATTTATTAGATAATGAACTTTCGTGGGTAAGACCCACTTCATCAGCTTTTGAACTAAAAATGAGAAAACAAGGGTGTGAGTATAGGTTGAGATAGAGATAGCAGGGAGGAGGAGAAGAAACCAAGAAAAGAAAAAGGTAGAGGAAGTCACCTATCTTTATTTGAATGAGTGGAATACGTAAATTAAGTGGGATGGATGCCATTCCTGTGAATATCAAAGGTAGAGAAATTGTCCTTGTGCTACGCAAGATAATTGAGATCTCCGTTAAGCTCCAGCTAAATTTGTAAAACTTGCAAATGAATTCCAGTTCAGACGTCTCCCTTTGTAATCTAATGGTAAAATCCCTTTGTAACAAGATTGTTACGTTAAGGTCCATTATTGTATATCCTACAAGATTAAAGTGTTCCCTAGAGGTTTATATGTATTCTGATTTCTGATATCTGATTTATGCCCGTTCATCCTTTTGCACAGTGCTTTGGATATATGTATGTACACAGTTATTTGATCATTTCCTAAAGCTAATTAAGGAATTTAGGGAAAATGTGTGAGAGCAGCCACCAGCAAGAGGTGATGGCCACACTCATCAGAAGCCACCAAAATTTTTTCCTGGGAGTGCCTGTTCTAGTGGGAGGCGTTGTTATAGTGAGGAGGCTGCTTTCATGAACAGATTGGAGAACTGCTGGATCCCATTATCCTCGCATGACATTTTTTTTCTCTTCATCCATTTATCTAAAGCATTGTGGTTCACCAATCCATGTTATATAGGCACTAATTATTAATTACGAGCAACTAAGAATAAGCTGTTGAAGGGTAGCCCTTTGCTCTTAGCTTTCCTTCATATTGAGATGCTGTGAACATTTGAAGAATAATTTAGGACACTACTGTGTCTAAAATAGCTTTTTGACAGGTGTTAAAGAGAAATGAGATAAGGTTAATTCATGCAGTATGTCTGCTTACTAGAGATGGCTCTCTGTGACAGGTTGCAATAATTCGGTGCTACACAGGAGGAACACGTCTCCCCTTTTTATTAATTGCAAGCTGGCAATTTATTGTAACCCATAGAAGCTGGCAATTTATTGTAAACCCCAGACAAACTCTGATAAATGTCTCCTCTCCTTTTTCTAACCGTAGGAGTGAGAGTACAAAAGTAGAGTTAGTGGGCAGTACAGTCTCTGGAACCTTGGAGAAGGACTCCTCAGAAAGAAGCAGTGACATTGGTAAGTTGCTATGTTTTTGAAGTTTCTCTAACAAAGTTGTAGTGTATCTATTTGCATTTTACTAGCAGTTTCTCTGCCCCAAGAAGCAGATAATGGGTTCAGAGTGAATTTTGAATGTAAGGTTAATTTCCCGCTCTTGTTGTTGCATAAACTTTGTAAAGAGAAAATGTAAGCGTGAAACAGTTTTTGCATGGAAAATAGATTATATCGTTAAAAGCTTGAAGTAATTGGTTAGGCCAAATGAATAATTGCACTATATTTTGATAAAGTGAAGATTAATGCATATTATATATTTGTAGTATGTTTAAAGGTGTAGTTACCTATAATTTTTGCATTTCAAATACAAGGGAACTAGAGACTAATTTTAAAAAATCAATTTTTCTAAAAAATTAACTGAAGTGTCTGTTTAGTTTTAAAATGGACATGAACTCTACTTGAGTCAAGATAATAATCAATATCTCTAACATGTACAGTTGAATCACTGAGTCACCTTCAAGAGGAGAAAAGAAAAGATAGGATTTTTAATTTTTTTTTCATTGCTAAGTTTGATATCTGTAAGAGATGTTTCTTGAGAGCAATGTTGTTGTAACTGAGGTGCTGAAAGTGAGGTCTTCTGATTATTGTTTATTTCTGAAAGCAAACCCAGGGACAGTGTCATTTGTATGTGGAAATATTCCAATGACATCTGTTGCAGTCACTCAGTTTAGTAACAACTGCGCAGCAGCAGACGTGTTTTTGTAAGAGGCAGAATCTTTGTACCCTGAATGTAAGCATTACTAGAACTCATTGGTAGCATATGAAGTTATTTAGATGTTTTCCTTTTTTTTCATAGAATTCATTAATAATAGCAGATTTTGGTAAAATATTGTATTTTACATTCATCAAACAGTCTGTCTTTTCTCCAGACTTGAAAGAAAAATGTTATGCACACACATATAATAAACAAACAATTTTTCTTAGATTTATGAAAGGGACCTTTAGTTTTGCTATATTCTAAGGCTATGTCTAGACTTCTAAGAAGATTGACACTGCCTTGGTCGATCTTCCAGAGTTTGATTTAGTACCTCTGCTAGGGATGCACTAAATAAAACTTCCTAAGTGCCCATTTAGGAGTAAGGAAAGTTGATACCTGTTGACCTCCCAAAGTGGAGACAGAACCAAAGCTTGAATTAAAGTACATTGACTCTATACATAATTAACATACCTGGAATTGCATGCCTTAATTCCAGCTTCACACTGAGTGTAGATCTGCCCTTACTGTATCAGCTTTTTGAATGTGTTGCTGTCAGTGTATTTTATGAGAGCAAGTTTGTTTCTACAGGTATAAAGAGTGTGTGGTTTTTTTTAATGAAGGTAAATTTAGCAAAACATGTTATGATTAAATGGCATGAACTGCTTTAAAGATATACATTGTTTTGGATGCTATGACCTTTTACACCGACATGCTCACTGATGGGTTTATGTATATTCAGATTTCTAATGTCTGATTTGTGTGCACTCATTCTTTGGTGAAGTGATTGTCCAATTTGTCCAATATACATAGCAGACGAGCATTGCTGGCATGTGATGGCATACATAACATTGGTGGTCATAGAATCCAAAATTTGAAAATGTGCATTCTAAATAGAGACTTTTAACATCAGATTACACTACAAAGGGAGACATCTGAATAGGAGTTAATTCTCAAGTTTGACACTTTTCACCTCAGTTTCAACAAAGATATAAATTACTTTATGCATTACAAGGACAATTGCCCCATCTTTTGATATTCATAATGATCCCAGGCAGCCCACTTAATTTAATAGACACTTGGAGAAACTATATTTCTTCCCCTGTCCTTCGATCCTTCTGTCCTATCTAGCTGATTCATCAGCTTTTATTTCATTTTTTCTCTCTTCGTTACATTCACTTCGTCTCACTTATCAGTTATCGTTCATCAGGATTTTCCAAGTCTGAAGAAGTGGTTTTGTCCCACAAACGCTCATCACCTAATAAATGTACTATTAGTCTTAGAAGTGCTGCAGAAGCTATTTTGTTTTGTGAAGATACTGACTAACATGGAACTAGTAAATTTCTGTTCTTTTCCCGAACCGTATCAGACTTTTTATTTTTTGAGGTGGGGCTGGTAGGAATAACAGAAGCAAACCCAAAAAGCACCTAACAATATGGCCCACAAAAAATGATCAAATCACAATTGCAGCATGCTGCATATGGTTTTGGCCACTGAGTTGCAAGTAACTTTAATGGGAAAAAAAGCTGACTGAGGTGAAGGACAGAATAGTGTGAACACCTAGATAAAATCTGATAGGGTCAAGCGAGCAGGAACTCTACAAGATGTATCTTTCCAGCTCATCAGAGTTCATGGAAAAATTATATTTGGGAATGAAAGAGGACCTAGTGTTCATAATTTACTTGGATTTTCAAAAAGGTATTGATTAAGGAAATAAGCAGCCCCCTGGCAGTGGGCAAAGTTCTGTGACTGATTAAAATTTTTTAGGCTAAAATGAGTTGCAGTGAGTGACCGCTCCTTGAAATGGAGAGGGATTATGTGCCCATGGTTTCCTATGGACCAGTGTTATATATATGTATTTATTAATCATTTATGAGAGCAAGGGACAGTAATTGGTGAAATTTTGTCACAAATAAATTGTTAGTAAAAATGTTAGATATTTGAGAGCTGGATTTGAAAGCACTGACTGCTTGGTCAGAATGAGGCCAGAGGGAGTTCAACTGGTAGACGTGCAAGATAGTGAACATTGCCCAAACTGCCTTAACTTCATAACACAGTAAACAAGTCACCATTCTTGGGGGTTAGCAACAGTAAGAGGTGATCTCTCTTCAAAGGTTTGCACATCTGAGAGCAGTTGTGTTCTGTGGCCTCCGCAGGTAGCCATGTGTGGGAGTTTGTCACTAAAGCAGGTTTTACTGTATAAACTGGTGATCTCTGAGGAAAGAGGACAGCCCCCAGCTGGCTCTGTTTCCCCTTTTGCTTCAGATAAAATAGGAACCATCTTCTTCTTACCCCAACTGATGGGTGGGGCTCAGTACTGTAGAAAGCATGCAAACAGAGACTGTAGCTGTTGTAGAAGTAATCTTTAAAGATGGCCTTTCTAATAGCTCTCACATAGCCATTTCACTTCCATCTTGGTCATTGTCTTACCTTTCCATTTCTACAATAACCTAAACAGAGCTATTCCGGGTCACTGAGAACCTCCTTTAGGATGAGGAGGATGAACACCAGTCATCGCCAATCATATGTGGCCCAGCTCAATTTCTTGATGCTATAATGTGCTTGTCAACAGAATGGTGCTTCAACAGTGTCCTGGCCCACCTGGCAGTGGGAATTTTGTCACCTTCCTAATCTGCACTGGGGTACTCTCACTGTCAGTAAGGTTCTACTGTACTCTCTGTCAGAGAGGTGTTGAATATTGGCGCACAAATCATAACTGAGTTGCCACTGCTTGAGCTTCACTAGATTGATATTGTGCAGTTCATTTAGGCCAGGTCTACACTAGCCAGAAACTTCAAAATGGCCATTTCGAAGTTTACTAATGAAGCGCTGAAATATGTACTCAGCGCCTCGTTAGAATGCAGGTGGCCACGACACTTTGAAATTGACGCGGCTCGCCACTGCGCAGCTCGTCCAGACGGGGCTCCTTTTCAAAAGGACCCCAGCAACTTCGAAATCCCCTTATTACCATCTGTTCATAGGAATAAGGGGACTTTGAAGTAGCTGGAGTCCTTTTGAAAAGGAGCCCCATCTGGACGAGCCGTGCGGTGATGAGCCGCGCGGCGGCGAGCCACGTCAATTTTGAAGTGCCGTGGCCGCCCGCATTCTAACGAGGTGCGGAGTATATATTTCAGCGCTTCATTAGTAAACTTCGAAATGGCCATTTGCATGACCATTTTGAAGTTTTTGGCTAGTGTAGATGTAGCCATAAGGTTGTAATTTCAGAAAGTTAGATTTAAATTGTCTTCAGATGGAAGATAACCTTTGAGAAGTTAGCTAACATGATGTTTCTCACAACTTTTGCAGTGTGTTTAGAGAGAGATGCATCTTGTTCTGCATAATATCAGTATCAGATGTTCATGGATAAACCCTGGTCTCATTTGGATTTATCCATGACATATCATCTCCTTCTCTATACAGACTGGAATGTTGTGGTCAGGATTATCGTAATAGAACTCCTTAAGGTCATATTCTAGCTTGATGTAATTTGCAAGTGAAAACAAGCCCCTGTGGTATGCAAAATAAACTGCTTATCTCAAGTCATAAAGAATTGAGAGACTAGTTGATGGAATGTGTTTGATTCTGTGAGTTTTAAATTCAATTATCAGTAAAGTGGAGGACTTTTTTACAGCTATTAACATCTTTTTGCCCTTTTTTCCTCCTACAGACAATCTTTAAAAATGTTTTGGAAAAGGCTGTCTTACAAAATATAACATTTTAGTTAGACATACAGTAAGGAGCATGAAAAACAAACCATTCTCCTTTCCTCCTCACTTTTTGTTTTTTGTTCTTTTTTCCCCCTACTTTAGTGATGCCTTTCTTTTCCTTTCTGCTCATATTTCATCAGGCTTTTCCCATTTACATCTCTTTACCATGGGTAACTCTTCTTCACTTGATGAGGGTAAGGCTTTTTTCCATCTCTTTTCTATCTTGACCTTTACCTTAGTTAAGAAGGAATAGCATGCATTTTGTGAAACTACTGTTGTACATTTTGAATTCTTTAATTGCTAGTGGGTGGATATAGTGCAATAATTTCAATCACTGTACGCTAATATCATACATAAACATTATCTAACTAGCTAATAAAATTCCATGTTGAGGGGTTATCTGATGTATATGTTTTATGCATACACGATCGATCGACAACTGGTTTCTATCTATCAGGCATTTATATTCAAACGATGCCATCCCAACATGTAGCATTCATTTCATTGTGGCATCATTACGTGTTACACAGCAGAAGGGCCATTTAATAACATCTTTGAGCTGTTAGCCAGTGTGAAGTAAAATATAGAAAGTGGGGTTTTCAGAAACACCCATTGACTTTCAACAGGGTCATGAGCCCAAGTCATTGCGTGCTTGTCTTCAGTGGAAGTATTTCCAGGTATATCAGTATCATCATACGAGTATGGCTAAACAACTATAGAACATAAGAACATAAGAATGGCCATACTGGGTCAGACCAAAGGTCCATCAAGCCCAGCATCCCATCTGCCGACGGTGGCCAATGCCAGGTGCCCCAGAGAAGGAGAAAAGAAGACAAGTGATTTATCTCCTGCCATCCATCTCCTGCCCTTGTTATGAAGGCTAGGGCACCATACTTTATCCCTGGCTAATAGCCATTTATGGACCTGACCTGCAAAAATTTATCAAGCTCTTTTTTAAACCCTAATAGAGTCCTGGCCTTCACAGCCTCCTCGGGCAAGGAGTTCCACAGGTTGACTGTGCGCTGTGTGAAGAAAAATTTCCTTTTATTAGTTTTGAACCTACTACCCATCAATTTCATTTGGTGTCCCCTAGTTCTTGTATTATGGGAAAAGGTAAATAATTTTTCTATATTCACTTTCTCCACACCATTCATGATTTTATATACCTCTATCATATCGCCCCTCAATCGCCTCTTTTCCAAACTGAAAAGTCCCAGTCTCTCTAGCCTCTCCCCATATGGGACCCTTTCCAAGCCCCTAATCATCTTAGTCGCCCTTTTCTGAACCTTTTCTAATGCCAATATATCTTTTTTGAGGTGAGGAGACCACATCTGCACGCAGTACTCGAGATGTGGGCGTACCATAGTTTTATATAGGGGAAGTATGATATCTTTTGTCTTATTATCGATCCCTTTTTTAATAATTCCTAACATCCTATTTGCCTTACTAACTGCCGCTGCACACTGCGTGGATGTCTTCAGAGAACTATCCACTATAACTCCAAGATCCCTTTCCTGATCTGTCGTAGCTAAATTTGACCCCATCATGTAGTACGTGTAATTTGGGTTATTTTTTCCAACATGCATTACCTTACACTTACCCACATTAAATTTCATTTGCCATTTTGCTGCCCAATCACTCAGTTTGCTGAGATCTTTTTGTAGTTCTTCACAATCCCTTTTGCTTTTGACTGTCCTGAACAACTTGGTGTCATCTGCAAACTTTGCCACCTCACTGCTTACCTCATTTTCTAGATCATTGATGAACAAGTTGAACAGGATCGGTCCCAGGACTGAGCCCTGGGGAACACCACTAGTTACCCCCCTCCATTGTGAAAATTTACCATTTATTCCAACCCTTTGTTTTCTGTCTTTTAACCAATTTCCGATCCATGAAAGGACCTTTCCTCCTATCCCATGACCACCTAATTTACATAAAAGCCTTTGGTGTGGGACCGTGTCAAAGGCTTTCTGGAAATCTAGGTATATTATGTCCACTGGGTGTCCCTTGTCCGCATGTTTATTAACCCCTTCAAAGAATTCTAATAGATTAGACAGACACGACTTCCCTCTGCAGAAACCATGCTGACTTTTGCCCAACAATTCGTGCTCTTCTATGTGCCTTGCAATTTTACTCTTTACTAGTGTTTCTACTAATTTACCTGGTACTGATGTTAAACTTATCGGTCTATAATTGCCAGGATCTCCTCTAGAGCCTTTTTTAAATATTGGTGTTATATTGGCCGTCTTCCAGTCATTTGGTACCAAAGTGGATTTAAAGGATAGGTTACAAACCACTGTTAATAACTCCGCAATTTCACATTTGAGTTCTTTCAGAACCCTTGGGTGAATGCCATCTGGTCCTGGAGACTTGTTACTATTCAGCTTATCAATTAATTCCAAAACCTCCTCTAATGTCACTTCAATCTGAGTGAGTTCCTCAGATTTGTCGCCTAAAAAGGCTGGCTCAGATTTAGGAACCTCTGTAACATCTTCAGCCGTGAAGACTGAAGCAAAGAAATCGTTTAATCGCTCCGCAATGGCACTGTCTTCCTTGATCGCTCCTTTTATATCTTTATCATCCAAGGGCCCCACTGCTTTTTTAGCAGGCTTCCTGCTTCTAATGTATTTAAAAAACATTTTACTATTGTTTTTTGAATTTTTGGCTAGCTGTTCCTCAAACTCTTTTTTGGCTTTTCTTACTACATTATGACAGTTAATTTGGGAGTGTTTATGTTCCTTTCTATTTTCCTCACTAGGATTTGACTTCCACTTTTTAAAAGCTGCCCTTTTCTCTCTCACTGCCTTTTTAACATGGCTGTTTAGCCATGGTGGTTCTTTGTTAGGTCTCTTACTGTGTTTTTTTATTTGGGGTATACATTTAAGTTGGGCCTCTAGTATGGTGTCTTTAAACAGTTTCCATGCAGCTTCCAGGGATTTTAGTTTAATTACTCTACCTTTTAGTTTCTGTTTAACTAGCTTCCTCATTTTAGTGTAATTCCCCTTTTTGAAATTAAATGCCAGAGTGTTTGACCGCTGCGGTGTTCTTCCCAACACAGGAATATTAAAAGTTATTATATTGTGGTCACTATTTCCAAGCGGTCCAGTAACAGTTACCTCTTGGACCAGATCCTGCGTTCCAGTCAAGACTAGATCGAGAACCGACTCTCCCCTTGTGGGTTCCTGTACTAGCTGCTCCAAGAAGCAGTCATTTAAGGCATCAAGAAATTTAATCTCTGAATCCCGTCCTGAGGTGACATGCACCCAATCAATATGGGGATAATTGAAATCTCCTATTATTACTGTGTTTTTTATTTTGATAGCCTCTCTAATCTCCCTTAACATTTCAGCATCACTATCACTGTCCTGGTTAGGTGGTCGGTAATATATTCCTAATGCCATATTCATATTAGAGAAATGAATTGTTATCCATAATGATTCTATGGAACATTTTGATTCCTTTAGGATTTTTACTTCATTTGATTCTATATTATCCTTCACATATAGTACCACTCCGCCACCCGCACGACCTGTTCTGTCTTTCCGATATAATTTATATCCCGGTATGATAGTGTCCCACTGATTGTCCTCATTCCACCATGTTTCTGAGATGCCTATTATGTCAACTTCCTCCTTTGATATGAGGTACTCCAGTTCACCCATCTTATTAGACAGACTCCTAGCATTAGTGTAAAAGCATGTTAGAAAACTACCACTATTTATATGTCCGCCTTTCACAGACACGGTGGATTTTTTTATGCATGATTGTTTTACATCTGATCTTGCCCATATATTATTTCCCACGTTCCCTATCTGACTAACTTCTAGGGAATCCCTGTCTATGGAGCCTCGTGTAAGAGAAGTCTCCGTCCGATCCAGGTGCTCCCCCGCACCAATCGGCTTTCCCCCACCTCTTAGTTTAAAAACTGCTCTATGTCCTTTTTAATGTTTAATGCCAGCAGTCTGGATCCACCTTGATTTAGGTGGAGCCCATCCTTCCTGTATAGGCTCCCCCTACCCCAAAAGTGTCCCCAGTTCCTAATAAATAGTTATACCATCTGTGGATTCTCTTATTCCAAAATAAAAGTGGCCTTTTTTCAGATCAGCTTAAGCCACTTCTAAAGCAACATAGCCAGAAAAAGCACTATAACATCATTGTTACAGACCTCCTAGGTCTCAGGCTGCTGCCACACTACCATTGTCTCATCAGCGGTGCCATGGCAATGAGGCAATTCAAAGCAGGCAAAAGAGGTGCTAATGTGGATATTCAGCACCTCATTAGCATAATGGCAGTTGTATGAACAGACTTCGAATTGCAGATTGACAGTGAAGATGGGGGCAGCTTCAAAGTAAGTGCCCCACTTCGACATTCCCTTACTCCCACAGAACTAGATCGGAGTAAGGGAATGTCAAAGCAGGACGCTTATTTTGAATCTGCCCCCATCTTCACTGTCAATCTGCAATTCGAAGTCTGTTTGCCTGGCTACTGTTATGCTAATGAGGCACTGAATATGCACGTTAGCACCTCATTAGCCTGCTTCGAATTGCCTCATTACCATGGCACCCCCAACAGAAAAATGGTAGTGTAGCAGCATCCATAGAGTCTCTGTCTGATACCTGCCTTCCTTGGAAGTGGGACACCGTGGTCAAGCCCAGCATACCGTTTTCACAAAGCTCAGGCTTCGTTGGTACTCTGGTTTATAGTTTAACTGTTGAGGGATACTTATTGGTCCTAGGTCTGGTCTATACTACTATAGCCCTATATCGGTATAACTACAGTGCTCAAGGGTGTGAAAAATACACACTCCTAAGCAATGTACTTTTAGTGACCTAAAATCCTGTGTAGACAGCAGCTTCTCCCGTTAACAGTACTACCCCCCTCAGGGAGGTGGTTTAATTATACTTACAGGAGAGCTCTCTTCCATCAGGTGGAGCATCTTCATTAAAGCACTACAGTGGTACAGTTATATCAGTGCAGCTGTGCTGACGTGGTTGTTTAAATGTAGATTTGGCCTTGGGTTTTGGACCTCTAAATGATTCACTCTTTACTTGAGACAGCACAAAAGACACATACAGACCATGCAAACTAAGGCCCCCTGTGTGTAATTCTCCCTCTCAATTTGCTGAACACTCCTGAGCATTCTTTGAGAGTTAGTCAGTGTTTTTAGGGTTTCATATCACCGCTCCTGGGCCTCAGTCCTCCTGCTCAAACTTGTCTTCAAAATAATGGAGTTTCCCTTCACTCTTGCCCAAGCAAGACCCTAAAACTCTGTGGTTTTCAAAGACAGTGCTAACATCTTGCTTCTTTGCACCTATGTTCCTTCCATTCTGCAGACAAGTACGAAAGAAACTATTTTATATGGGTTGCAACCAGCCCATTATTCTGCTAGGCTAGATTTATTCAGTTGTTGATGGTCTTTAATGATTTTCCCTTTCAGAGGCAGACAGCCTAGCACGAGTCGCCCTCTTCTTACCGCAAGAAAGACAATGCAGAAATACAGCAAAGACAGCCATAGGGGCATAAAAATACAGTGGAGTCATAGTGTCAAATGGAATTAATATGTTGAACATACACCCCAATGGGGCAAGGGCCTGCATCCTGCAGCTCTTTAAGGACTTATTTGTGGCTCCCGACACTAAAATTGCAAATTTAAAAAAAAAAACAAAAAAAAAAACCTCCTGATTATTTTCGATCAAAGTCCAACAGAGACCAGATCATATCTAAATAGCAAACGATATGTGATCTCAAAACGTTGGATAACTCCCCCTTTAATATGTGCAGTGCATTTTGGAATATGATGATGTATCTGTGTTTTGATCGTGTTGCTAATAGCCTTGCTTTTGAAAAGGAAAAGGAAACTTGCTGCATTCCGGTTGTATATAAATCCTGGATAAGCTTATTTTGTGACATCATGCAAATAACTAGACCACCTTGTTCCTTGCCAATCTCATCTGTAAAACCTGGAAGAAGTAGTACTTCAATGAATGTTGAGGGCAAAATGAGAATTCTAATGAAGCTACATTCTGAACCTGCACCTAGAATCCCTCAGCACAATGCTGTACATATTCATTTTAACACCGTTCTATCAAGTAGCCAGAATTATTAGAATAGCAGAGGTGCATTAAGTTGTAATATAAATGTTAGCTAACTGAGGATTACCCATAACCACAGCCTTGAACTGTAAAAATTGTTATCAGGGAGTTAACAGTAGTCCGTAAATTAATTAATTTAAATTAATTAATTAATTCCCTAGTACTACAAGAGCCAGGAAAATGTGGTAAAACAGAATTATAAACCACTCTCCATGTGTGCTGGGTTGTCTAAAAGCAGCCTACAAATTTCTTTTAGTTTAGCTTAGTTTTCTTGACCTCCACTTTCTCAGCGTCTTCTGAAACTTTAAAACTAAAAGCTTGATAAAAGCACTGACCCAGACCTTAGGAGGGTACCATATGGCAACTTTCAGCATTCACTTTTCAACTATCCAAGATTCGGAATAAAATCTGAAAACACTGCTATTTATTTTAGAAAAGAAAACCATCAAATTACTGTCTTATGGAGCCTTAGGTATCTAAATACTTGCATGAAAAGCAAGAGGGTTGGGAAAGCTCTTGCATACAACCTATGTCATTCTAGATTCAAAAACATATACTGGCTAAACAATGGAAGCCCTTTAAGTCACAGCCCCTGTCAAGGCCCTTCCAACCTTGTGGGCTCCCTGACTTTTATCACTGACAGTCCCGCTACCTGGCAAAGTAGGACCAGTCTAAGACCTCTTCCGAGGTAAAGCACTCGTTTTGATGATGCACTCAAGACAAGAGTACGAGTGCATCAGATCCTTCCCTTCTGTTCCTCATCAGGCTCTGCCCATTCCTCCTAGCCCAATTGGCTATTACATCGGACCAATGGTCCTCCCGTTGGTTGCAGTGGGCTATGCAATTTCCTTTAATTTCCCTCCACCTTCTCCCCCTACCCTCCTGCTCATGCCTCTTAAGAAACCCCTCTCATGAGCAGCTCCTCCTCTAGGGGGTTTGGTTGATCTTGAACCTGGGGACGATCTGGCTTCCAAAATTGGGGTTTTCCCTGGATGGACCTCTTTATGTTCTGGAGCAATCACAAGTGTCCTCAATTTTGCTCCTTCCAGGGCCTCAGTTGCGGCTCCTTAGCTGACACATTCCTAACACCCTGGAACTCGGGGCTGCTCTTTGCCTCCCCCCACATTCCCTCTCATGCACAAGGCACCTGTCAAGATTGGCGGGGACAGGGAGGTCATTATCCTGATATGCATGGCCTGGGCTCATCAGCACTGGTACCCGACACTGATGGATCTCTTAGTGCTTCCTTCCTCTCTTCTTCCCCTGCTTCTGGACATTATCACACAGGACCACAGTCATCTCTGCCACCTGTACCTTCACTCTGTTTGCCTCATGGCATGGAGGCTTCATGGTTAAACCCAGTTGAACAGTCATGCTCAGAACAAGTGTGGCACGTGTTCCTCAGCAGCTGTTAGCCATTCACGAGGCACTCATATTTGACTAAGTGGACACACTTTTCCTGCTGGTGTCATCAGCATGACCTCAGAACCGTGTCTACCTCTGTCCTGTAGTGCTTGGATTATCTTGTTTCCCTGAACCAGAAGAGTCTCATTACTTCTTCCCTCATGGTCCACCTGGTGGCCATCTTGGCCTTCCATCTGGGGGAGCGCAGGCATTATGTTTTGGCAAACCCCATTGTGGGTGCTTTCTCAAGTGTATGGAGTGCCTTGGCCTGCCAGCCAGTTCCTTCTTGGGACTTTAACCTGGTACTATGTGTTCCCATGGGTCCCCTGCCTTTGAAACTTTGGCCATATTTTCCCTCCTTTACTCCTCCTGGAAAGTGGCCTTCCTGGTGGCTTTCTCCTCTGCCAGAATGGTGTAGGAGCTCCAGGCCCTCATGTCAGAACCTCCATACGTGGTATTCCATAAGGCTAAGGTTCAACTCTGCCTTCACCCAGCTTTCCTTCCAAAAGTGGTCTCTGGCTTCCATACTAGTCAGGACATTTTCCTTCCTGTTTTCTATCCTAAATCTCACAGCTCCCCGCAAGAGCAGCATCTGCACTCTCTCTCTGCAAAGCAGACTCTTGCCTTCTACACTGAATGGACCAAGCCCTTCCGCAAGACATTGCAGCGTTTTTTGGCTGTTGCTGATCATGTGAAGGGGCTTCCAGTTTCAACACAACACATCTCTTCCCGGATCATGTCCTGTATAGGAATCTGCTACAACCTCATTAAGGTTGCCTCGCATTATATTGTGGCACTGTAGGAGTCCTGGGATGCCCAGCCCTTGGCCTAGGGCAGGCGGCAACCAAAAGAGGGTTATAACACCAGCCCAGCCCTCAGTCTGGGGCGGGGCAGCAGTTCACCATTGCAATACAATACAGGCCCAGCCCTCAGTCTAGGGCGGGGCAGCAGTTCACAATAGTAATACAGTCCAGGCCCAGCCCTCAGTTCAGGGTGGGCAGCAGTTCACAGCTGTAACACAGTCCAGGCCCAGCCCTCAGTCTAGGGCAGGGCAGCAGTTCACAATTGCAACACAATACAGGCCCAGCCCTCAGTTCAGGGCGGGGCAGCAGCACAAGGATTTGAGCACAGGCCCAGCATGGGCTGGCCCTGTCAAGAAGGGGGTGGGGGGTCGCAGGCCCTGCCACTCCACTGCAACCCGGCCCGGGGCCCTGGGGGTCACTCACACACGACCACGGCAGTGGGGATCCAGGCCGCAACACACTGCCATGGGTTCGGGAGCGTCGTTCCCCAGGCCACTTCCTACCTCTACCTCCACCGGGGGAAGGTCCCAGTCCATCTGGTCAGGGGGTCCCGCGGGGTTGGTCTCCTCCAAATCGTCCACCTTCGGGGGCTCCGGCCAGTCACTCATGTCGACGTCATTGGGGTAGTCTGGTGGCGGTAGCACGGTGGGCCCGAGGCGATCCTGGGCCTGGGGGCTGCAGCGGTCCGCCGGGACTCTGGGGCAGGCCGCTCCTGGGGCCTTGTGGTTGCTCACCCTCGCCGGTCTGGCCACGTCTGGGGCTTCCTCCAAGGCGGGGGGTCTCTGCTGGCATGAGGGTCCTGGCAGGTCTGGGAAGTCCGGGTAGTCCCCCTGGGGCATCTGGATCCGTGGTTGCTCGGGGCCGCTGGGGACTTGCTCCTCCGGCCCGGCCTGGTGGCAACAGGCCCTCTGCCCCTGGCGCCGGGGAGCTCATGCAGGCGCCTCCTCCCTGTCCAGAGGCCCAGGCTTTAATGGGTCCTGAGCCCTGCCCTTGGCTCTTCTAGCCCTAGGCCCCACCCTCTGAGGGGCGGGCCACTGGTGTTCTGGCTCCAGGCCCACCCACCAGGGCCTCTGCGCAGCCTCCTCTGCCTCTGAGTCCGCAGGAGGCCATATTGACTCACTACAGGCAATTCCGTGCAAGCTCAAGCCCCTTCCACTGCCTTCCTGGCTCATGTTCCTCACCAGAAAATCTGTAAAGCTGCAACATACTAACTTTCAAATTGCACTATGCTGTTGGGCAACAGAATAGACAAGATGCAATATTTGGGGTTACTGTCCCTGAATCAGCCATATGTTGACTCCAATGCCTTCTCCTGGGTATGGCTTGTGAATCGCCTAACTCTAATAGACATTAGCAAGCACTCGAAGAAGAAAAAACAGTTACCATTGTAACGGTTCTTTTTCTAGATGTGTTGCTCATATCTATTTGATACCCACCCTCCTTCCCCACTGTCAGAGTATCCAGCAAGAAGAAGCTGAGGGGCAGTTGGATCTGCAGGGTCATATATACGCGCCACTCCAGAGGGCTCCACAGCCAACCCAGCTAGGTGGTAGCTAGGGTAGAACGTTCCAAAAGTTGCACATGTGATGCACATACACCTAACTTGAATAGATGTGAGCATCACACGTTGAAGAACAACAGTTACACAGGTGCCTAACCAGTTTTTCTTTATTTGGGTTCTGACTAATGCTTTAACAGGATTCTATGTAAAGCATCATTGGGTTTTTGCAGTCTCTCAAGTTTGGCAGCAGATAACAAGTTAGATCATTCCACCCAGAACTCTTTTCTGTGTTTTGAATGAAATATACACATAGTCTGTTTTAAACAATTTTTTCTATAAAAGAGCTGTGGGTTTAGAACCTTGAAGAACTGGGATATTGCTCAAACCCTTTCATCTATTTCTTATAAATAGAACCTCTCACAGAGGACACCAGGTTTCACTGTGAGCAAAGTTGTTATACCACCCATCCGTTTTGTGAATGGTCTTCTACGTTCAGATGCTCTCAGGTCTCCCTGACTTCAGTGACACACACATACAGTTGCTGAATTTGACCTTTATGGTTTACATTGAATAAAATGTGAGTGTTTCATTACTCTGATCGTATCTACAAACATGTATCCAATGATAATTCACAAATAAGATCAGCAGTGCTACGCTTAAAAAGGGAGAGAGCCTATTTCATCAAATGTAATCTTTTTATGTACCAACCAGGACTTTAAATTAATGTCACCCTTTTTCACTGGTTGCTTTCCATCATAGTCCAATTAGCTGTAGTAGTTAATTATCTTTTATAAGAAAAAAAGGAGAAAAGTGGAGCTTTGGACAGAAGTCGCAAGACAGAGGATGGTCATTACAGTGAAGCTGTCCGTGTATTTTCTTGGTTCAGTGGTGGAAGAGATGGAAGTCAAGAGGGTCAAAATTTACCTTTATTCCCCATTTTTAAAACTTAAGGCAGAATTGTGTATAGTGGTTCAAATGAATGTCATGGGTCCTAACTCAAGCTGGGCAGCTCATTAACTGTGTGATCTTAGGCAAGTCACTTAACCTCATCATGCCTTATTCACCTCAGCTGGAAAACTAGATAGACGTGGGGTATTACTGAAAATCAGATGCCACATTTGAACTCAGATTGCCAGAGAAATCTTGTGACCCCTTCCCCACTTCTCACTGCTTTGGCTCACCCTCCCTGGGGATTATGAACCCTGCTCTAGTTTGAACAAAAAGCAGCGCTAGCAGGGACAGGAAAGGTTTCAGATATATGTTGGCTGGTTGGAAATTTAAAGTTTAATCCATTCTCTTCCACAGGGGCCCATTGCATCATCTGACCTTTGCAAAGATGAACTTGTAACCTTAGACTGTCAGATCCTGAGTGGCAGAATGTGTAACATAGCACAGTGGCAAGGCTACGATGCAAATTACAAGATCCAACAACAGATGTGCTAGAGTCATGGTCATCAGAGGACAGGCAGTTACTTGTCTGTGGAAAGAGTTGTTCCTAAATTCTTGTAAAATTCTGAGAATAACCTTTAGACCCTAAAAAAATTATTGAAAGTAGCGTATATAACTTCAGTAGGTATTCTGGAGGGATACTACTGCCCCAGAGATACACAGTTTAAAATTTAGTTCGCATTTAACTTGCAGCAGTTCTGAGTACTTAAAATCAGTTTGTCACTTAATGTGCAACAGTGTATCCATGTAATGGGTCTTTATTTTCTATTATCTATTACTTTAAGAGGATTACCCAAAACTTGATCTGCAGAAGATTAATTACTCATTTACCTGATCTGAATACAATCACATTTAAGAGTGTGTTTGTAGAATGAAGGACTTACAGACTTTAGTTGTCATCCAATGCATTCTTTTATCAAGTTTATTCTTGAATTACATATTCCAATAATTTGATAAAATGGAGTGGGGGGCTGATATATCTTTCTCATACAAACACAGTAGAAGTCAGGTTTCACCTGAAGTTGAAGTAGCTGAAACAATGTTGTCTATAAAACAAAACGAATGATGTTAAACTATCTGATTCAAATGAGTTCAAGAGCAATTATATTCCTTCAGGTGTCATATCCCTCCCTTAGTACTAGTATGTGGCTGGATTCAGTAAATACACCATCAGCGTGTTTCATGTCATATAACCAGGTTCCCATCCTCTGAATCTACTTATCTTGGGTCCTATAGAGTTTTAGGAGTCTGAGATATTTTCTTTTAATTATTGTTATTAAATCTGGTCTAATGATTGATGTCAATTAGCGATAAGTATCAAATACTGTCGTGCAAATTTAGTATTTGTGATACAGATGCTGGGAGAATATGCATACTATTTTCTGCCTCAAATTACTGAAAGAAAAACGATTAGCATCTCTAGCAGCAATACAGTAATTTAGCATGTGCAGTTTTTCGTTTCGCATGGCTGGCCCAGTTTTGTCATTCAGCTTTAACCACGCCACTAGGCAAAAGGGGCTCATTTTGCACTTTCCATTCCTGATTATAACAGATCCAAAAGAACAAGAATGCATGGCTGAAGCTAAAAGCGACTAGATTTCAGATGCCCTGAATTAAAATGCAAAAAACAAAAAAGCTCCATAAGGGTAGTTAAATTGTGAAATAAAAAATAACATGATGTAACAAGGACTTAATTACTTTGAGATTAACCAAAGGTTTTGTTTTGTATTTAATATAAATTAATATTGTTTCTCTTGGAGAGTGATTCTCAGAATTGACTCAATGTCATCTTTGTTTTTAAGATCTGGAAGGTTTTGACTCTGTAATACCAGTTGCTGAGAAGCTTAGTCATCCAACCACAACTAGACCGAAAGCTACTGGCAGACGACCTCCATCCCAGTCACTCACATCTGTATGTTCATTTTTATTTCCTTTCCTTTTCAATTTTGTTTTGTGAATTTCTTCCCCCACTCCCCACTTTGGTAAGTGTCTGTATTAGTCAGTCCATTTATTAGTGCTGACATAGGTGTATCAGTCATGAGGGCTGCATCTACACTAACAAGTTCTTCTGAAAGATTTTTCAAAATAAGGCGACTCTTTCGAAAGATCCTGTGGAGCAGCTGCGCACAAAAAGTGTTATTTTGAAAGTAAATCAAAAGAATGTGGCACTCCTTTCGAAATCTCTCTTAACTTTCCTGTTTCAGGAAATGCGCCCCCTTTCAAAAGTTTCTTTAGAAAGAAAACGCATGTAGACACTCCACAGACCCTTTTTGCGAAAGACTGGGCCTCATGGGTCCTGATTTTTTTGATCTCTGTCCCGTTCTTTCGAAAGAGTGGGGGCTGCGTGGACTCTCTCTTTCGAAATTGCAGATCACTCATTCGATCCACTTTTTTTATGTGTGGACACGCTCTTTCGGAAGAGATCTAAGAGTCATTTCGTGACTGACTCTGTGTAAGAAACAAAGTGTGCAAGGTCGGATGCTAAAGCATGAAATGAGCTTTCCCCGCTGTGTACTCCTATACAGGGGCTAGATGCAATGTGGCTTTGGAATGCAGGTGTTCTGTGTGGATAGCAGCCCTAACCTCCCTGAAAGTAATAGAGTGAGGCCTAAACTTGAGCAAGCCAAATGCACCCTCTCCCAATGTGAGGAAAATGAAATAAGGGTAGGGTATACACCTTGTTAGCCTCTGGGAAATTCTAGCTCATTAAGCGAAAACTCTTCTGACGACAGGAGGGTGCTGTGCATGCTCTCCTTTACAAAAAGTGCCTTTAAATCCCAGTCTGGTCATATGCATTTTCTGAGTCCAATGTAGCTATTTCTCTTTGCTGCCCTTTAACACAAGGTACAAATGAAAACAAATCTTTGAAAGCTTTTCTTTTGAGTTATAAGTTGACTTATATGACAACTTTTCATACTTTAATTATTTGCTATAGAATTTTCTTCTTTTAAAAGTAGAATTAAAATTAAAATATCTTTTGTTTTCTTTTTTTGCCTGTGTAGTCCTCCCTTTCAAGTCCTGATTTCTTTGACTCACCGAGCCCTGAAGAGGAAAAGGAAGAACATGTGTCTATTATACACAAAGCAACTGAAGTGTCGAAGAAAACAAAGACTGTTACAATATCACAAGTAAGTTAATCACACTGGGTTGATTACTCTACATCTTCTAACTTATCCTCATGTACATGTGTTCTCATTTATTTTATTTATTTCATGGTACCCATCATATTAGTAATTGGACACTCAAAATAGTTAGATTTAAAAATGTATACAATACTGAAGGGTTACTCTGTATTGAGATGCAAACCCTCTCACTGTAGACACAATAAGATAATCACTCCAGTTTCAATTATTTTGGTAATTTATTTCAAAATACCTGTCAGCAAATATGTTGACAATATGTACAACAGTAACAAAGTGTTCCCCCCCAGGAGTACAGTTTCAGTTGGGTGATGTCAGATACCTGCACTCCCCTACCACCCAGAGCCGTCATGGATGCCCCAGAGCCCAGACAGTGCTCTTCTCTTCCCTCAGAGCCCAGATGTATGCACCCTTTTCACCCCCAGGCACCTGCACCCCCAGAACCTTTTATTACACTAGCTTCTTTCCTGTTCCACTCGGGTTGTGGTTGCACTTTCTCACCCTTTGCCAGAGTGGGGCATGTTCTCTCCTACAGCCAGCCACCCAACCTCCAGAAAGTACACTCCAGCAGCTGCACATCATACCACAGAAACACTAACACAGGAGCATATCCCTGCATCAAACCCAGTTGCCAACTCTGTCCACATACCTATACTAGAGACACCATCACTGGACCTACCTGTGTCAGCCACACCATCAGGGGCTCATACACCTGCATATCTACTAATGTGATATGTGCCATCATGTGCCAGTAATGCTCCTCTGCTATGTACATTGTCCAAACCGGACAGTCCCTGCACCACAGGATAAATGGACACTAATCCAACATCAGGAATCAGAATACACATAAACCTGTGGGAAGCACGTTAATCTCATAGGACATACTATCATGGACCTTAAAGTAACAGTCTTCTTACAAAGGGATTTTAACACCAGACAACAAAGGGAGACATCTGAATTAGAATTAATTTGCAGGTTTGACGCAATTAACCGGGGGCTTAACAGGGATCTCAGTTATCCTTTGCATTACAAGGACAATTTCCCCATCTTTGATCTTCACAGGAATGGTACTCATCCCACTTAATTACTTTTTCTAGAGGTCCTCTTAATGATAGGTGACTTCACCCCCTCCCTTTTCTCTTTCACCCCTCCCACTCCTTTTATTCCCTCCGCCCCCTTATATTTACTGTTTGCTCATTTCAACTCCAGAATATGAGGACATGGGTCTTATTCACAAAAGCGTTACCTAATACATAAAATTGTTAGTCTCTAAGGTGCAACAGGACTGCCTGGGTTTTTTTTCTGAAGCTACAGACTAACATGACTAACCGCACCACATTTTTGCACCATTTTCACTGAATCAATTTAGTAATGTACTAAATATAAATTTACTAGAATAAGCTGTATGTGTATGAGCACCTTAGACTCACTAAATCCTTATTCCTGCCCAGAAGAGAGGCCGTGCAACTCTATATTAGTTTAAAATCAAAACCATATCTGAAATAAACTGGTATAAAGATTGTGTGTGGGCAAAGCCTTAGATTAGACTGTATCTTTTGTGGGGCAGGAAAATTTTGTGTTTTACAGTGCCTAGAATGATGAGCTCTCTAAGCACTATCTTCACACTCACACACACACACACACACACAAAAACAGAGTTCTAAGTAACAGTATGGGTTAAAAAACAAGCAGTCCTGTAGCACCTTAAACACTAACAATTTTATTGATTTGGTAATGAGCTTAATAAATAAATTGTTAGTGTTTAGGTTGTAAGAGGAGTGCTTGTTGTTGTGGTGGTGTTCTTTTGTGGTGTTTTTTGGTAAAGCTACAAACTAACACGGCTACCCCTCTGAGACAATCTGTCCAGCGTGAGTAAAGTAACTTTTCCTTTTCTTTCAACATGTGTTGAATTGTAGACAGATTTTTTCAATGGCTAGTTGAAAATCACAACTAATTTGGTACTGCAGGAAATCCTCCTTGGTTTATCTGCATGACACAAGTTCCATTCTCATAGGCTCTGTCTAAACTGGAGCCTTCAGTCAGGAGACCAGAGGCCTCTCAGCAGAAGTCTGCCATGTCAGGAACCTTCTGCCGACATCCCTGTCTACCTCGTTCCATGAGGGAGTGTCTCAGCAGAGGGGTTTTCCCAGTGTTTGGTCTCATGTGGCCAGACCAAATGTCGGGAAAGGGTCTTCCAACAGAACTGCTGGCAAGAGATATGCAAATGTGTTGCATAATTTGCGCATTTTTGCCAGCAGTTTTTGGCAATCTAGACATAGCCATAGAGACAAGTCACCTTGGCCAAGCATATTCTGACTTTTAATAAAATTCAGTGTGAAAATTGTGTGTCAGATGCTTAATTTTGTTAGCGAATTGCCTGTGTCATCCAAATAAAAATGTAAACTCTGTTTTCTACTCTTTCCACTCATATACCTGCCTTTTTGATGATTTCGTGTTTTTCCTAATCAGTTGTAATGATACGGCTGGAAAATGTCTCAATAATAGACTGCGGGTCCCTAGATATTGATATTGATTGGGTCAGCTTGATATTTTGGATGCTCTGAAAGACAGATTTGAGAAATAGTGGCACATTGTATCTATTGTGCCATGTTTAAGCATCTAAATATCTTAACCAAACTCTTTAGCATGACTACAGGGCATCTAAACATAGTTAATACTGAGATATGCCTCCAGGTCAGAAAACCAAAGCTGCTTATCATTGGCAACTGAATATTCATTGTTTTTGTTGACAGGTGTCTGATAATAAAACTTCATTGCCTCCAAAACCTGGGGGTTTGACTAGTGGGAGTAATGTACAAGCATCATTATCCTCCTCATCTTCACCTGCACTTCATTCAGTTACTGTGGGAACAACAGGCCATAGGTCAAATTCCCCATCTTTGTTCAGCACTGAAGGAAAGCCAAAGACTGAGCACTCAAGCCAGGGTCTGGCAGCCTTGGAGGAACTGAGAACACAAGTTAAGGAGCTAAGAACTATTGTTGAAACAATGAAAGACCAGCAAAAGTAAGCATGAGAAACCTCACCCTTCATTCTAAGTATTTTACTGTGCCTCGTGCTAACCTTTTCCATATGATATATGTTCATGTGTGAAATTCCTTTGATATTTTGGTCAGAAAAATTATTTCATGAAGAACAAATAGATGCTGAGAAACATTTTCAAAGGCAGATACAGTTAATTGGATGGTTTGTAACAGCTGCTCTAGAGCTATGTTGTTTTATCATATGAGTACATGTCTATAGACTTTTTAAGAAGCTGACCTGTTGACTAACACATTAATGAGCAGCGACCCTGGCAGTAGCGGCAGCCAGAGCTTGTCTGTGAGCAGCACCTGCCCTCCCAGAGACGACAAAAGGGCTCACACAGCATGCCAGCTGCTGCTAATGATGGGAGTCACTTCCTGCTGCCCAATCCGGGGGTGGAGGGAGTCAGTAGCAACAGGTGCAGCTGCACTGAGTGGCACCATCTCTCTCTGTCATGGAGCTGGTAGTGGCAGCTGCTTCCAGCTCTTCCCCTCGCTAACAGATGGAAGTGGCCTAGCTCTGCCCCACCCCCTTACTGCCCCATTGGAACCGCCCACAGAAACCTCCCCAAAGCCTTCCCAGATGGCAGACAGCACAAGGCAGGGAGGTGGAGGGAAGGAGAGAAGCTGGAGACGGGTGGAGGCAGAGAGAGTGGCCATGACTGGGGTGGAGGCCCAAGGAAGGCCATGCCCTCATTAAGAGCCATGTGGGGTGCCAGCCCTGGCCATCCTGGGGGAAAGGGGAGCCATGCGGTCAGCCATGGCCTTCCCGGAGCCTTCCTCCCATCCTGGCCCCTCTCTCTGTCTCTACCTCCTGGGTGGCAGACAGATGTCATTTGCATGATGACATCATTCTGTTGCCCAGGAGGGAAAGATTTTCCCTCTCTCTCTCTCTCTTGGTCTGTCTTTTTCTCTCAGATTTTATACATATATATATAGAAAGAGAATTATAACCTGAAATATTGAAAGTCCTGAAAGCTGACTGATGTTGTAAACATACTCATGGACACAGAGATCTTTGCAGCTTACCTAAATCTTTATTGAAAATAACTGGAAAACTTGATACATAGTGAGAGTGCTTTGTGTTTCTTGGGTGTCTATTCATTTTTCCAGCTTAATTTTGCAGGCCTTTTATGTTTTCAGATAGGTGTGAACAGTGCCTTTTTCGTAAAAATAAATAAATAATAATAAAAAGGAGAAGCTGGTACTCGGGTGGCTCCCAGCCAATCCCGTGGCTGGAGCTACTGAGGTGCCAGTACTCAGTACTGGCAAATATTGGCACAAAAAAGCACTAGGTGTGAATTAGATTTTTATATCTTATTTTAAATGTATCATCTTACAGTATTTTGCACTGAGTACTTATACCTGTGTCCAGTAAGTTCATATAAGTACTCCCCCTTTTTCCCACCAGCCTGGGGGCCTTCCCTCTCTGTCCATTCCCTCCATTGTTGAAGGTACAGTTTTGAAGAGGCAACCATCCCAATAAGGACATAGCAACAGAGGCCTCTTAGGAGTAGCCTGAATAAAACAAATATGTAACCATTTTGCATTTTCTCTGTTCTAATGCTCATTCAATATGTTTGTGCACCTCCAGCATTCCATCTGAGCAGCCCTGGAGGATGCCTGTGTTCATTACAGGTTGACTTTTCAACCTGATATTGTCACACATACACATTACCAGAAAAGTAGAGGGAGTTAAAGAATCAAAAGTTCCTAAAAAAATAGTTTGGTGTTTTGTAGGAACTAGCTTATGATTTTTTATCTGTTGAAGTTGGGAGGGTGCCTTCAGGAAAGATGTCTGCCATGTGCAGCCAGGCCAAAACCAGTGAAGGCACAGGGGAACATACAGGTTTGTGGAAGAGGGTTGTCAGAATACGTTAAAAAGATACTGTAGTGGCAGAAGAATGTGACAGAGCAAAGGAAAAGACTGTTGGGAGTTAAAAGAACCTGGAGGGGAGTAGGGGTTGTTGTGGTGCGTATGGCCACCTGACACCTATTCCCAGCTTGGCTTGCACAGCCACTGGTCCCAACTCACAAGCAAAGAGCAACATCCCACTGCTGATTTCTGGCTTGAGGGGCATGGTGGTAAACAGGGTTGTGACAAGATTTTTTATATGCACTGGCGGTGTAGCCATATGGGTCCTGCCTTATATTTAGCTGTGACTCTCTGTGTACCTTTCCCAGATCTGGGGGAAAAAAAAGAAAACAAACAAACCCTCCATGTAACACAAAAGCATAGCTCTCTCACCAACAGAAGTTGGTTCAGTAAAAGATATTTCTCACCTGCTTTATCTCATTTAGATTTATTATGTTCAGAGCATATGCCTGGGACAGAGCAGGTCTCTCTATGAAAAAGATATAGTGAAACTTCCCCCTCTAAATAGTTATTCTGGCCTCTCAGAGGTCAGAAACGATTCCTTCTCCCTTTATTTACATCTCCTGGACAACAGATCATTTTTGGTGAACTACACTTGGGAATTATCTAAGTTAAGATGTATTTTAAATAGTGCTGTTAAACAGCTTTTTAAAAAGTTTACATGTGTGATAGCTTGTTACCAGTTTCTGTAACCCAGTGTTTCTCAACCTTTTCCTCATAAATATCCCTTCTAAAAAAAAGTACCCATAGTACCCACAATTTTCAGACACACAAATTTGCTAATATTGCAACACATTTCTTTAAACAACTTAATTGTAATTGGTTGGTTGGAAGAAATTGCCTGTAGGCAATCAACTTACCATCGCACTTTTGATTGGGCAAAGAGGATAAATAAAAAAACCGGATGAATGTAAAACGTCACTTTTTTATTCATACATGTGTATATATTTTTATGCAAGCATCAATGAGGTGTTCAATGGAATTACAAAATAATTAAAATTAATGTGAAATTTGAGATTGTTTGGATGAAATCAAATGTTCAAACTTAGGTTTCAGACTGCTGAGTGCCACAATTAAACCAATGTTTCTGATACGATATCCTGTGTACCACCTTATAGGGTTTGTATATTCCAAAGCAGTAGTTTTAGTCTTTGTTTTCCCAAGGAATCAGTCCATTTTAAACCCTTTCAGTTGTAATTATAAATGCTAAACTAAAATTGTACAAATAGCAACATTATCACTTACTTCAGAGAACAAGCATAACATTCCAGCACCAGGCACCCCAGCTCCCCACTTTAACCCAGTCCCCCTCCCCTCCTCTCCTCCAGAACCAGGCAACTCCAGCCCTCCCACCTCCCAATTTTACCCAATCTCCTCTCCTCCAGAGCTAGGCACTCCCCCCGCTGTAATCCAGTGCCAGCAACTCACCAGAGCCACTACTGCCGCCATCATCACCACAAGCACATGCTTCTCCCTCCAAGCGCTTGGGAGGAACTCATGTGCGGAGTGGCGCACGGCACTCTTGCGGATCCAAGCATTTTATTGCTCAAAGAGCCGCATACAGTTCCAGCACATGTACCCCCTGAACTTCTGTTGTGTACCCTTAGGGGTATACGTGCCAAGTTTTGAGAAACGCTGCTGTAACCTACCAATGGACAAATCTAAATTTTCCATGATCCTATACAAAAAATGTAACTGGGGACTGAGTTAGTGGTGATGTTACTGCCCAGAGCAAGTTTTGGCAGCCAAAGGACTAAACCTGTAAACAGAGGAGTTTTATTAAAATGGAAATCCTTGTTCCTTAGCAGTACTTAGGGTTTTGTATTTTTTGTTAGCTATAAACAGTTCTACTTTTGTGAGCTGAACAAATATGTTCATTTGTGACACAGCTGTTTTCCAGAAGAATAAATTAAGTCACTCCTGTCTATTGACTTAACCCTTGTACTCCGATTGGAGCGTAGGTCATCAGCAAGTCTGCTCCACTTCACTCTGTCTCAGGATAATACTTCTAGCTGACTCCAGGAGTACCTAGGTTGTCTGAGGTCTTCTTCATGTTGTCTGAGGTCTTCCTCTTTTGCATTTTTTTTGCAAATGCCATGTGAGAGTTTGACGGACTATGCTGGGTTATGGTTTTCTGAGAGCGTGGCCTAGCCAGCCCCACGTTTTTCTCTTGATTTGAACGCCAAGTAGTTCTTGTCCTGCTCTGTTCCAGTGCTCCTCGTTTGTGGCCAAGTCTTGCCATTTGATGCAAAGGATATACATCAGGCTTGTAGCTGTGATTTGAAGACTTTTTAGTATGCCAGGTCTCGCATCCGTACAAGACCATAGCCTTTGGATTCATGTTAAAGATCTGCAGTTTTGTGTTTTAAATTAAACTAATGCAAAAGATGTCTAGGATATAAATACTATGACAGATCATTATTCAGAAACCACAGTAACTGGTGAGGGGAGGAGAGAGAAATTGTTCAGAGATAATTAACCTTTATTTTAATATAAACCTTTGACATTTTCCATTTTTTTTTGTAGAAAAGAGATTAAACAATTGTTGTCTGAATTGGATGAAGAAAAAAGGATTCGTCTACGATTACAGGTACTTGAAATGTATATGGTCAGAGGCAACTTTACAGGGATTCTGACAGTTCAAATTTAGCCTCAAACCTAGGGCACGCAAGCTCAGATAAAACTTAAAATACAGTAAGGTCTCAGAGTACGTGAGGGTTCTGTTCCCCACACCTTCGTGTAAACCCAGATTTTGCACAAGTTGGGGTCCGGCTTTTTCCCCAGTAGAACATGTATTCTGCATCTGGGGAAGCAGCAGTAAGGTAAGTCCTGGGGTGGGAGGGGCAGTTGGAGAGGGTTAAGCCTGGCGATGGGTTGGGACTATAGGAGGCGGGGGGGGGGGGCGCTAAGACTGGGGAGGGTTAGGGCTGCAGGGGGGTGAGGGGTGACGTTGAGCGCGGGTGGTGAGCTGGGCTCTGGGAGGCGGGGAGTTGAGCCAGAAACAGAGCCATGCCTGGGCAGTGATCTGGCAGTGGGGGTTGCACCGGAGGCGCGGCAGGCGGGCAGGTGGACAGCTTGTGAGCTGGTGGGGGCAAAGGGGGATCGCACCAGAGCTGCACAGTGGGGGAGTGGTGGTGGCATCTTGTGAGCCAGCAGGGGGGGTCACGCTGGAGCCACACAGGCGTGTGGGCGGGCAGGCGGGTGGGCAGGGAGCTAGCTAGGCAGTTAGCTTGTGAGCCAGCAGGGGGGTCGCACCAGAGCCGTGTGGGGCAGGTGGGCAGGCAGGCAGCTAGCTAGCTTGTGAGCCAGCAGGGTGGTTGCACCAGAGCCACGTGCGGCAGTGGGGGCGGCTTGAACCAGAGCCGCTTGCGGGTGGTTTAAACTGGGCCGGGAGGTAGAGTCAGGGTGAAACGCATAAGAGCGGTGTTGCGCATTCTGAGTTCACATACTCTGAGACCTTATTATAAGTATATTCTGTTAATGTAAAAAAAGCAATTCAAATATATGTCTATGAGCAAATATCTATTCCCATTACAGGAGATTTCAATCTATATGCTGCTGCATTGTGTTATTGTATGAATATACGAAAACTATCTGGAATCTGAATAGTCTGTTTTTTCTTGACTAAGCTGAGGAAAATCAGGAAAAGTAACCAGTTTAGCGTGAAAAGTGAAAATGTTTTTAAAAATTTCAGCTTTAATCATCTAAATGGATGTTCATAAAGTAGGCGTGGGACTATGTTTTAAACATATGATTTACAATCTGCCAATTACATTTAAATAAGAATTTATCTTATCTTACAGTATTTGAAGTTAATTTCAGCTAACCAGATTAGGCTGTTTCTCTTCCACAAAACCCTGATAGGCCTAAAAAAGTATAATTTTTTTAAAAAATATATTTTTTAGCTTCAGAATCCAATCCTACTTCTTTAACATACAGTATTACCTGCCTGATCCTATTCACGTGGTCACTTGAGGACTAATGGAAAACTGAGCTATTATTTGGACCGTAAAATATACTGCCTCAAATACAAAGTATTTTTGAAACTGCTTTTCATTATTTGGAGATTGACAAATTTGCTTTATATGTCATTAATGAGGTTTTAGTGTAGTTTGTTCATTTGATATTTTTGCTTTTATTTTGTAGCATATGTTCACAGTATATTTTTTATACTGGTGATGGAAAAGCCAAACATAATTTCAGTGGGTGGCTCTTAGTTAGTGACATATTGTTCAACACAAGTAAGCATGACAGAATGGGGTCTTTTCAATATTTCTCCTCCGTAAGGAAATTTGTGAGAGGCCATCATTTTTAATCATTAATAACCAATTCAACTAAGGTTAATCAACCTTACATGGAAATTCTTGGGTTCAATCCTCACTTTCAGTACCATTCAGAGTTCTGGATTCTGGGTGACCAGGACATAGATAAGTCTGCTCTAACTACAGACCTGATCTGATATAACTAAAGTTGTGATTTTTTTAAATAGTGTATGTGAACATTCTTTTATTAGAGGGGTGGTTATGTTCTTCTATCAGTTTAACCTAGCTTATACTGGTTGAGCTTTCTAGCTAAACTGAGCCAATCAGTTTTAAATAGATATGAGAGATAACGCATATAAAACATACAGGCTGTGTCTACACTACCTGCCTACTTCGAAGGGAGGACGGTAAGTAGGTTGTAGGGAGATTAGTAATGAAGGGCTGTGGTGCATATGCAGCACTTCATTAAGCTAATTCTCCCCTGCAGCAAATTTGAAGTACTGGCGGGTTAGCCATGGCTGCACGTGAGCCAGCACTTTGAAGTTTAACACTTTGGAGTTGCCGTGGGGGAGAATTAGCTTAATGAAGTGCTGCATATGCAGCACAGCACTTCATTAATTATCTCCCTACACACTACTTACCGTCCTCCCTTCAAAGTAGGGAGGTAGTGTAGACAAGCCCACACTGATTTAATCAGGTGCCACATAATCTTGGAGCACTGCAAAAGTTCAGTCTCCACTCAGTGGAGAAGAATCTGAGGTAGCTAGTTCATGACGTGTTCCAATGACTATCTGCCTGGCTCTGGAAGAAGGGAGGCATCTCTAATTCTCTTTAGCAGTCATGAGTCACCTGGATGTGCAAGGCCTTTGCTGGTGGGAGTAAGAAGGGGATAACAGGGAAAGCTCTACTTTCAACTATACTATCCCCTGAGATAAGATGCTATGTTCAATTGCATTTGCTGCTGGTTCTATGTTTGAATTTGATAAGACACACCGATAAATATTCTCAACAGATTTTTTTCTTTGCAGATGGAAGTTAATGACATAAAGAAAGCTCTTCAATCAAAATGAATACTTGATAGGTGGAATGTTTTGTTATTCATCTTGACTGAGACTCAAGTTTATCCCCCAGCCAAAATAACTTTGTGCCAAATGATTTAAGAATTGCCTCAATATCCCTTTGTTTGAAGGATTAGCACAAGAGTTTTTGATAGCACAGCACAAATTCCAATGAAGAGGAAAAGTCCCTTGGGATGCAGTTGCTGTATGGCACTGATTGTGACTGAAATTGATCTTATTGTGCTAAAGTCTCTACTTCAAGATCACAACTGAAATGAAAACTCAGGCAGTTTAGTCCATAGTGGTACTATTTTGATGATATTTTTCCATGAATATATTGTATTTCAGATTATCCGTTTACAAGCTTTATGATTTTGACTTTTTTTGAACTGTCTTTTGTCACAGATTCCTAAAATATTTGTACTGCATATAGCCAGGAATGAATGTTGATGTTGGGGGTGGGGGATTATTTTGCTTCAGGTAGAACAGCCAACTTTTTGTGTTTATGTTTTACATTCTATTACATATGCAATTTTATGTCCAAAAATAATCTACAAGACAAATTTAAGTTTGTGTAGAATGGCATATTTAAAAGAAAAGAAAATCTTGTCTTTACAATGATTTGTGCCTTCTTTTTGCCACCCACTGATTAGAGCTGGTTGCAGGGGGGTGCACACCAGATCTCAATAATGTAGCTGTCAGACACGTAGGTCCACTAGAGGTCACTCTTTTAATGTATAGCTGCTCAGTCAACATGTGTGCAAAGGCAGCACTGAGACTGGGAGCAGCTTTGTCTTACCAGCTGTGGCTTTTTAGTTTTCCACTTTAATAGGTCTTTCATTCACTTAGAAAATTCATCTCTGCTTGATTTCCATTAGAAAAGTTAAACACCTGCCTCCATCCCCATTTTGCACACTTTGAACACAGTATGCATTACTCAAGCAAAAATAAATAAAATTAACTAAAAATCATCACTTAAAAAGTTGTATTATTTCATGCATGAGGTTCTGTTTGTTGTGTGATTTATTTAACTTGCTATTTATGTGATATCATTGACCACATTCTGGTGTAAGCTTTCTAACATAGATGAAATAGAAGGATTTCTTTATAATACATTTTAGCAGCTGTGCTTTCTTTTCTGGTTTATGGAACTCAAGCTTGCTTTACTGTGTTTTAAGGGGAGGGTGTTTGGAATGGAACATTTCAGCCTTTGAAAGTAACCTCTTTATTTTCTGTTAGTAGGATCTGAAAGCAAAGTATTATAAGACTGTTCTGAGTTCATATTTCAATGGCAGCAGGTTTCTTTTAGCCTATGAGAATGGTTTTAATATGTTTCTCACGCACTCTGGCTTAATCTACACTAGCGTAGAAAGTCAATTTCTGATAAGCAATTCTAGCTAAGCCATTAGCATAGCTAGAATCAACATACCAGAACTGACTGTCTTACCTAGTGTAGATCAGGGCTCTTCAGGCTTGCACAGATGTCCCTTATACCACCCAACAGCGTGGAGTAGCGGGGTCGACATCTGAGCCCAGGGAGATCAATTTTGCCGCATCTTAACACATGAGGCAAAAGTTGAACCCTGGAAGACTGACCGTCAGGTAAGTGTAGATTCACTTGGTCTGTTTAAGTTTATCAGAATCAGCTAAAAATGGGCATTTTTGCACAGCTGGTGGAATGAGTGATTAATAATGCTAGCATTAGGAAGCAATACGATCTATTTATTCAGCCTATCAAGTGTTTTTAATTGGTATTACCCTGGAGTACACCATAGTTTACTATTCTTAACTTATTTCACAATCTGCCCATGCCATTTGTGAACAGCTGGAGGGATTCTCATTTAGTTATATGGAAAATACTTTTGTAAATGTTTAAACACCCATGTACATCCCAGTGTACATGTTACCTGAAGGATTCTCAACTGGGCGCTCTGCATGGCAATACTGAACATTATCATTAGGTCAGATTCCTTTGCTTGTATGGAATGAATGTGTCTAAGATTTCAACTTTTGTTAGTGAAACTTACCATCTTTGACTTAAATCATGGTGTGTTCTCAGTTGTGACTGGAACAAAACCACTAATTACATATTTTGTCACTGACGTGCTTTTATGTAATGTTTTAAAGCAACTGCATTGAGATTTTTTAAAATAAATTGATCGTCCCATCATGGTTTTCCTGCAACAAAGAGCTCTAGATTATTAATTTTTTGTATCTTTTGGGAAACTAGGAGGACATAGGATGTAGTCTGTAAAGACTCTGCTGGGGTTTGGACCTGTTATATTTGAAATATGTACGTGGAACTAAACAGTTTCATAATACAGTAGATTCCTAACTTTACCCATGAGGGGAAAAGCTGTAATTCCAGTTATAAATTAAAGTTGTTTTTTTTTCCTGGACTGGATTGTGAAATGTTAGAGAGAACTCTGAAATGATACTTCTGTAAAAACCTGTCTGAACTCAGCATGAACCTTCCTGAAATTAGATTCGATCTATTTTTAGTTGTGTTAAGATGGTAACATGTCATTTTATAAAGCTATACTCAGTAGTCCAAGGTATCATGCTTTGTAAAAGATTAAAATATTTTGTTCAAAATGTAATGGTTCTGAGTAGAAGATTTCTGGGAAAAGCAAGATGTTTTTCTTTCTGTATTTCATTATTATAATTATAAATTTTACTAAGAATATGAAATCCCCCTTTAAACATGAATGATTCATTAAGACCTGTGGATATATACTGCTGGTTTTAGAAAGGTTCATTTTTATATTCAAAGAAAAACAGAAAGTGCTGGGGAGCTACAAAATCATTTTGAAATGCAAATGTTTGAAGAGGTATGTAACATTACTTTTCATTATCATGCACACACACGCACACACTGGGAGCAAACATGCAATTTTATGATTTAGGTTTTTTTCATGTGAAAATTGCTGTAAGCATCATGTTTATGCCTTTGAATTATTATTAATAGTTCTGAAATCGCTCATACCTGGGCTACTACGTTACATATAATTTGATTCAGTTATGTTTTGCCTGCTTTGTGTGTGGTAATAATTGATATAATTCAGTGAAAGAAATTATGTATACCTCAGGTGGCAAGTTCATAATAAAATAGAGCCCCACAGTTAACAGATAACTTTAGCAAATGGATTTTGTTAAATCTGTTGGGTTCATTTTATATATATGCAATGAAAAATCCTTCAAAATAGTTCTTCTTAAAAAAAACAATGAGGGCCTAGTATCAGCTAGCTAGCTTACCATAAATTGCCCATAATACAAAAAGCTTTCAAAGCAGGGATTTAACTTTAATAGCCAAATTTCGTTTTTGGTCAGATTTTTTTATTTGTGTTCCATTTATAAATAAGTTATAAAACAACTGTTAAGCCAACAAGTTGCGTATAGCCTTCTAGAACACTTCCAATAGATATGCTTAAACTGAGCTGTAACACTCTGCTCACAGCTGAAACATCTAAATATTATGAACTATTTATGACTGTAACCTATATTTAACGTGCAAACTACCTTTCTATATCCATCACTGTTTAAATTTACATCACTGCAAGAAAGAAAAATAATGGCTTGAGCAAAAAAACAAAAACAAAAAACTACCTGCAGGCATTAACGGCTGTATAGAAATATTACTCCACAGCTATTTTATTCTATCTTAGATCTATTGCGTGGTGGTGTTTTTCACTCAAGTCCCAGTAGAGAGAGAAATGTTTAGTCTCTTTCACAGGAAAACTGGCCTTCCAAGTGAACTGGTGTTCATGGTACAACCCTCTGTTGCCTTGTCGCATTTGGAACAGAGAGACCGATATAATATTACAGTACTAAGGACTTAATGATATAGTCTCTTCTGTCATGAGCCCCATTGGATTTAATGGCAGCTGGGGCAGGGGTCAATTATGGCAGCTTGTGATTTACATGCACCTACTCGTTTGTATTAATTTTGTAGACGCGTCACAGCACATTTGGGACACGGGTGCTGTTGCCAACTCTTTTTATTTCAGTCTCGCTAACACAATTTTAGCCCCTCCCGAATTCCCTTTCTCCCTGTGAGAGGCTCCAGTCCTCCCTGACAGGGGCAAGGGGAAATCCCTCTGATTGGCTGCCTTCACTTTCCCCATTCCCTACCTCCTAGGAAAGAGCAGAACGAGGGCTGCTGCAGGAAGCAGACTAAGTTCATCTTTGAGTAGCATCCCCATGGGTGCTCCATTCTGGGTGTTGGTGTGTCCCCGCACTGGTGCTCGGAGAGCCTTCTATAGCCATAGTTTCCGGTGCATGCACAGGAGCACCTCCCATGCTATCTGCTGTGTGCACAGCTTGGTCCCCTCAGTTCCTTCTCTACCATACTTGGCAGCAGACCAAGCTTTGCTCTCTCCCTTGCTGAAAGACAAAGAAGAGTTCATTAGTTGTTGTTCTACCTTTAGCTGTTGTTATCCAAGTTATTTTTCCCATTAAAGTTTAACCAAAAAGAAAAGTTAGTTAGATTTTGTGTTAGAGTTTAGTTACTGTCTCATCGCCATGCTGGGCTTCCAGCAATGTGCACCGTGCAAGGAAGCCATGCTGGCCTCCGATGGCCACACGTCATGTAGTAAGGGCTTGGGTAGGGTCTCTAGACTCAATTGTGCACCCATTGCTCCAGCCTTACAGCAAGGACCAGGAGGGAAGGCTTCAAGACTTACCTTTAGGAAAAGTCACTCCACCCACCACCCCTGGAGCAGCCCTCTGCTGTGAAACCATCACAGGAAACCAAAAGTATGGACTCCACACGTCCCTCTACCTTGGCTGGCACCCCAACCACTAAAGCAGGCATTTCTCCGGAGCATTTCTGGCTTCCAGTGCTGTCTTCATGGGCTGCACCATTCGAAAAGGCTGATGCAATGCCCCCAGCGCCATCCAAGCCGGCACCACTAAAACAGGTGCTTTTGGAGCCACGCTGCCAGCATTCAGCATCTCTGGCGCCACTGGCACCAACAGCACTGCTGGCCTCAGCATCTTCTACTCCAGGGCACGAGGTCATCCAAAAGTAAGACCCTGCCCTCAGTGCCAGAGACGGAGCACAAGTGCCACTGCTCTAGGTCCCCACGCCATGCACGTGAGGCACCAGACTCTGCCCCATGCAAATCCAGGGCAAAGGCACTGCCCCACTCTTTTGCAGCACCAAACAAGGCACCGAAGTGGCATCGGAACACTACTTCGCCTAAGCCCACATCAGGCATTGAAAAAGCACCGCGAAGACTTGCCACTTGAAGCACATATGGCACCAGCCTCAGCACCGCCCTGTTCTCCACACCGTAGATCCTCGATGCCACCTGCACCCCTGTGCTCATCTAAATGTTTGGGGTACTCCCATGGCTCGGGGGCTAGTCCACCTACCCCAGGAGGGGGCTGTTCTGATCGACGGAACGTCTTCTCATTGTAGCACATCGTTGCCCATACCCGTAACAGCCTGCTCCTCACTGATCACCTGGGTCCAGGCCACCCTGCTCCCATGCTCTGCCAGCACCATCCACTGTGTCCAGGGACCATCCGGTTTCACCGCAGTCCATGACATCAGCGACATATCCCCCACCACAGTGTTCTGAGGTGGACAACTCCCTGTGTGAGGGAGAGGAAAGGTCTCCCCTGCACCACTCCTCTTCATCACCTGACGACACAGTGATTTCTGTTTTGCCTCCCCCGAGAGATGACTCATGGGCCTTCCAGGGGCTGTTTAGGTGGGTAGCCTTGGCTCAGGAAAAGGACCTGCAGGATCAAGCAGTATAGGCTTCTCTGCACCCTGCAGCCTCCTACCTCCTCCAGAATTGCACTGCCTATGGACGAGGCCATAATGGACACCACAAATGTAATCTGGCAAACACCAGTATCCACTGATTCCACCAACAAAAGGGCAGACAAGAAATATTTTGTTACTTCCAAGGACAGGGAATTTTTATTTACCCATCTGCAACCAAATTCGGCGGTGGTTGATGCTGTCTGTAACAAATCCAAGTCCTTCCATTCCACCCCTCAGAACAAATCTAGCAAAAAATGGAGTATCATAGGATGCAAAATATACTCATCATGCATGTTGCTTCTGTCTGCCATGGAGTCTAGAGTCCAAACCTAAGCTGTGGTGATGAGGCATACCTCATGGCTCCAAGCCTCAGGGGTCCTCAAAGACCTTCAGCAGAAGGTAAAGGACCTTCTCTTTGACAAGCAACATTTGTTTGCTGAAAAGACCAACCAGTCCTACCATATATGAAAGACTCTTGTACCACCTTAATCACGTTAGGGATGCACACACCTCTGTTTATGCACGTTGGTATTCCCTCTCTCAGAGACCATGGGAGCAGTTCCAACAGCAGCCGCAATGCTATGAACCCCAGTAGCACGAGCCTCATCAGCAACAACACCAGCAATCTGCGATGTCCCACTCTGAGCAGCCTAAGCAGCAATTTTGAGGGTTTGGTGGAGAGCCCGAGAGATGTCCCTATTCTAGCTGTGTCACAGCCTGGTTGCCATCAGTTCCACCACCACCTCTGCCTCTTTTTCCATTGCTGGGCCGCCACTGCTTTGGACAAGTGGGTCCTAGAACTAGTTGCGTGGGGGTATTCCATCCCGTTCACCTCCACCCCTCTCCACCCCCCAAGTTCTGTCCTTCAGGGACCCTTCTCATGAGAATCTGCTCCATCAAGAGTTACAGCACCTCCTTTGTCTGGGCACTATGAAGCCAGTCCCATCAGAGTTTCAAGGCGGCGGGGGGTGGGGGGGGTCTATTCCAAGTACTTCCTGCCTCAGAAAAAGAACAGGGGCTGGAGGCCTATCCTTGACCATCAGAGGTTCAACAAATACGTCCTCTGTCGATGTTTCAAGATGGTGATTTTCCACAACCATTATCCCGGCACTGGACAAAGAAGACTGGCTCTCAACCTACAAGATGCCTATTTTCATATCATGATCTACCTGGTGCAGAGACACTTCCTACATGGTGGGGTTCTGACATTACCAATACCAGGTGCTTCATTTGGTCTCTAAGCCAAGCCCAGGATCTTCTCCAAGATTCTGGCAGTCGTGGCAGCCCACCTATGATGTCAAGGGGTTATCTTCCCATATCTGGATGATTGCCTCATAAAAGGGCCTGCATTTCCAGAGGTGCTTTGCATGGTATGGGTCACCACAGATCTGCTGCTCAGCCTCAGTTTCCACATAAACTATGAGAATCCCACTCACTCTCTGTAGTTTATCAGGGCCCACATAAACACTACCACTGCGAGGACCACTCTTCCTATTCAAAGATGCCAGGCCCTTCATGACCTCATCCTGGTAGTGCAACTGTCCCCCATCATGATGCACATGTGCCTAAAGCTTCTGGGTCACATGGCCACCACCACATAGGTGGTCAAGTTGGCCAGACTGCAAATGCAGTCCCTCCAGTCCTGGTTGGCCATGTGCTACTCCCCGGCCAGGGACCAGCTGTCCAAGTCAGTAGCTGTCCCGCCACACGCTCTCACCTCTCATCAGTGGCGGACATGTCTGGACACTGTTCTCATGGGGATGCCATTCCACCAACTGCCCCCTTCTATTACACTTAATATGGATGCTTCCCTTCTGGGATGGGGGGCCCCTTTGGATTCCCTTACGGGTCAGGCATATGGTCCTTCACTGAGCAAGAACTCCACATAAGCTACTGGAGCTCAGGGCAGTCTGCTATACTTGCCAACACTTCCACCGGCACCTCACACACAGGCCTATCAGTATCATGACAGACACCACCAACTGCATGTATTATATCAACTGACAGAGTGGGGTTCGGTCTCCATCCCTGTGTGTGGAAGCCATAAAACTGTGGAGCTGATGCCTTCAGCACCACATTACTTCCGTGGCCACATACCTCTCTGGGGTATTGAACGTGACCGCAGACACCCTCCGCCACTCGTTTAGTGATCACAAGTGGGAAATAGGCACGGTGGCCCTCAACCATGTATTCCAGCTTTCAGACCAGCCTTGTATAGAACCGTTTGTGACCCGAGTCAACAGAAAGTGTCACCATTACTGCTCCAGATCAGCTCTGGGGAAGCACTCCCTCAGTGATGCTTTCTTTATCAAATGGCACGTGCCGCTCCTCTATGCATTTCCTCCCCTTCTCTTGATTCGCAAGCTTCTGGTCTAGGTCAGTCTGTATTGGGCTTGCCTCATCTTGATAGCACCGGCATGGCCAAGACAAACTCAGCAACCTTATCTTTACAGACTGTCAGTGTCGACTTTGTATTCCTTTCCGCTCTGCCACAACCTTCTGTCTCAGGGCTTCGGCCGCACCCTTCACTCCAATCCACTCAGCCGTGCGTGGCTCCTTTATGGTCCCAGGATGCTGAAATCACATGCTCCGAGGGAGTGAAATGGGTTCTCGTTAAGAGCCAGCCGGAGTCCACCTGCAATCCTACCTCTGAAAGTGGACATGGTTCTCCCAGTGGTTGGGCCCGAATCATCCTATGCCTATGCCATTTTGAATGTAAGCTGCTGCTTACCATAGCATCTTCTGGAAGCAACTGTTTGCCAACACATTCCACCCAGAAAAGAAGATAAGAAAACACAAGGTACATTTCCTTTTCATCGCCATAGGTATCTGCAATGTCGCTTTTCTGCTGTCTGATTGACTGGGTTTGGGTGCGTACAAACCTGAATGATTGGTGCTGTGTAAGGCCGTAAATCACCAGCAGGCCCAGATCCACTCAAATGATTCTTAAAGGGCAGACATCTGCAATAAACAGGTCGATAAGAAATGCTGAGCCGTGTCTACACGTGCACGCTACTTCAAAGTAGCGGCACTAACTTCGAAATAGTGCCCATCACGGCTACATGGGTTGGGCGCTATTTCGATGTTAACATCAACGTTAGGCAGCGAGACGTCGAAGTCGCTAACCCCATGAGGGGATAGGAATAGCGCCCTACTTCGACGTTCAACGTCGAAGTAGGGAATGTGTAGTCGTTGCGCGTCCCGCAACATGGAAATTGCGGGGTCCTCCATGGCGGCCATCAGCTGAGGGGTTGAGAGACGCTTTCTCTCCAGCCCCTGCGGGGATCTATGGTCACCGTGTGCAGCAGCCCTTAGCCCAGGGCTTCTGGCTGCTGGTGCTGCAGCTGGGGATCCATGCTGCATGCACAGAGTCTGCAACCAGTTGGTGGCTCTGTGGATCTTGTGTGTTTAGTGCAAGTGTGTCTGGGAGGGGCCCTTTAAGGGAGCGGCTTGCTGTTGAGTCCGCCCCATGACCCTGTCTGCAGCTGTTCCTGGCACCCTTATTTCGATGTATGCTACTTTGGCGTGTAGACGTTCCCTCGCAGCGCCTATTTCGATGTGGTGCTGCCCAATGTCGAAGTTGAACGTCGACGATGCCAGCCCTGGAGGACGTGTAGACATTATTCATCTAAATAGCTTATTTTGATGTCGCTACATCAAAATAAGCTATTTCGATGTAGCGTGCACGTGTAGACGTAGCCTGGTGTCCTATATGCTCATTAATTCTGGCTCTGTAGAAGAGAGTCCTTTAAGCAAACAGTTTCCTAAGGTGAGAAAGTATCTGAGTTTCTGTCTTTGCAGCACAGTGCTCAAGAAAAGATAGAGTACTGCATGCTTCTTGCAGCTGGTTCTACCACTCCTGCATATTGCCTCCCGGCCAGATTCCCACTCCCAGCCCACTCCAGCACCCTTCCTCCCACCCTCATCCCTAGCCTGCTCCCTGGCAGCTCTCTCCCACACAATGAACCACTAATTTTTGGCCTCACCCCAGTGCTGTGGAGGTTTGCAAAATCTACTAACCTCAGGACCCCAAAAGAGTAGATCTGGCCTGTGGAAAGCCCTGACGTTGCTCCTCCTGCCTCCTCTCTCCCATCCCCTCTGGTGAGGCTGGAGCACCGAGGGAGTGAGTTATCTTGGAGAGGGCTCACATCAGCGAGGGTTGGTGGGGGCTGCCTCTCACTTGTGTGGTCCCTGATTGATTTTTCTGTGGGTCAGTGGCCCCTGACCCAATAAAGGTTCCCTACGCCTGCCATAAATAGACAACATTGAAACCTTTTGTTTTGACATAAATTAATATTTTACTTTAAACAGTTTGTTAAATTAACACAAAATTGAAGTGCTTAATCTGTTTAATTATTTTGATTAATTATATCCCTTCTTACTGGTTACGTACACCCCCTTATGTTATAGTTCCAGTAGCCTACTCTGAATAATTTATTATTTAAGGTACTTAGAGATAAGTGAAGACATTTTGTCATCATGGGTGGTTGACTGGTGGTCCATGGAAAGGACTGTGTGGAATGCAGTCAGTTGCAGGCCAAAAAATTTGAGAACCATTGACATAAAGCCTATAGCGTGTACCGTAGAAAGATAGTTTGTATCCAAACATGTTATGTGTTGATGTCTAGAGGAAAGGGAGTTCAGGAGAGCTAGGAGTTTCTCTGAGAGACAATACTAAAGGCACAGCCAAAGGCGTTTCCCAATGCAAAGGAAAGATAGGAAGACTGCTAAGAGGTCCATATTGCTCCATCAGAAGCTCTTAATGACTTTAAAAAACAAAAAGAAGAGATTGCTCATTCTGTGGAGTAATTGCAGTTCTTTGAGCTGTGTCCCCTCGTGGGTACTCCACCTCGGCAGTACAAGCACCTCTGGAGTGTTTGGTCAGATATTTCCAGTTAGCATGGTCTGTTCAGTCTGTGCATGGGCCCTCTGCCTCCTCGTGCTGGATACCCAGGTTAAAGGAGAGCTGTCCCCTTAGGAACCATCGGAAGCGGAGGGGAAGGACAATGGGTAGTGGAGCACCTGCAGGGGGACACATCTTGCAGAACCCCTTCAGTTACTGTTCAAGGTGAGTAGTGACTCCCTGGGAGCTTCACTTCAGCTGACTTCTGAACAGCATCTCCAGATGGAGGAGTGAGCTTCAGGAAGAAGGCCAGAACCGAAACCAGCATTGCAGAGCCACAGTCTGTATTGGATCTGACAGCATGGAGCAGGGTGTAATGTTTCAAAAATGTATGTATTGAGCCCCATGTAGCAGCCTGATATATTTTGGACAGTGGTACACGCTTCAGTAATGTAGAGGCTGCTGTCAGGCTGACTGAACGTGCTGTCTCCCTTCCGGGGGGATGAATGGCTGCAGCATCATAAGCGACAATACATCCGGATATACATCTCAATAGTCTAGAGATCAAGGACTCCATGGACTTAGCTGCAAAACCCACTATAGAAATCATAGAAAAGCCAATGCATGCTTGAGGCAAACATACAGGGGGCTGTGTCTCGGGCTGAGGCAACTGAGAAGACATTGAAGGTGGTCTGTCCCCACCTCCATGCCCCATATCACTTTGGTATCCAGTAGGAGGGGGTGTGGGCTAAATGGAGACTGCTAACTGAAAATCACCAATCACGGGCTCAAGTGGCACATGAACAGCTGAACTGGAGCACCCATAGGGACACTACTTGAAGAAAGAATCATGCGAAAAATAGAAACAAAGGAAAATTGCCAGGGACCCACCAAACGAATGGCTGAAGCATGTGTGGAGAACATTTAAAAAGGCTGAGGCACAAAATGAGTAATACAAAGGACACAACAATCAAGAAGAAGTAGTTCCATGAATACATAAGGAGCAAGAGAAAGAAGAAGGGAAGTGTAGGTCTGCTACTTAAGGGAAAGAGCTAATAACAGATGATATCAAGAAGACCGACGTTTTTAACTGCCTATTTTGCTTCAGTCTTAGGTAACAAATTTTAACTGTGACCCCCATGCTTAAAAATTAATATAACAATGAGGAGGAAGGAACACAAGCCAGTATAGAGGAAGAAAAAGTTGAAGAATATGTAGATAAGTTAGATTTATTGCAGTTGGCAGGGTCTGATGGAATTCACCCTCTCATACCTAAGGAACTAGGTGAAACAATGTTGGGATCCTTAGTGATCCCAGAGGTCTGGAAAAGGACACAGTACCTATATTTTAAAAGAGGAAAGGGGACACAAGGGATTATGGATCATTCAGTTTAACTTCAATGCCTGGAATGATACTTAGTATTAAACAATCTATCTGTAAGAACTTAGAGGATAATAATGAATAGGAAACTTGGGTTTGTCAAGAAAAATTAAGCCAAGCCAACTTAATTTCCTTCTTTGAGAGCGGAACAGGCCTACTGGAGGGGAAGCTGTAGGCATAGCTTCAGTTTAGTAAGCTCTTTGACACACTCTCATATTATAGAATCATAGAATACTAGAACTGGAAGGGACCTCGAGAGGCCGTAGAGTCCAGCCCCCTGCCCCAATGGCAGGACCAAGTACTGTCTAAACCATTCCTGATAGATGTCTATCTAACCTGTTCTTAAATATCTCCAGCGATGGAGATTCCACAACCTCCCTTGCAATTTATTCCACTGTTTGACCACCCTGACAGTTAGGAACTTTTTCCTAATGTCCAACTTAAACCTCCCTTGCTGCAGTTTAAGTCCATTGCCTCTTGTTCTATCCTCAGAGGCCAAAAAGAACAAGTTTTCTCCTTCCTCCTTATGACGCCCTTTTAGATACCTGAAAACTGCTATCATGGTGCCCCTCAAATTTTCTCTTTTCCAAACTAAACAAGCCCAATTCTTCAGCCTTTCTTTATAGGTCACATTCTCTAGACCTTTAATCATTCTTGTCGCTCTTTTCTGGACTCTCTCTAATTTCTCCACATCTTTCTTGAACTGCAGTGCCCAGAAATGGACATAATACACCAGCTGAGGCCTAACCAGCGCAGAGTAGATCAGAAGAATGACTTCTCATGTCTTGTTCACAACACACCTGTTAATGAATCCCAGAATCATGTTTGCTTTTTTTTTTTTTTTGCAACAACATCACACGGTTGACTCATATTTAGTTGTGGTCCAGTATAACTCCTAGAGCCCTTTCTGCTGTAGTCATTCCTAGACAGTCTCTCCCCATTCTGTATGTGTGAAACTGATTATTCCTTCCCAAGTGGAACACTTTGCATTTGTCCTTATTAAACTTCATCCTGTTTACCTCAGACCATTTCTCCAATTTATCCAGATCATTTTGAATTATGACCTTATCCTCCAAAGCTGTTGCAACCCCTCCCAGTTTGGTATCATCTGCAAACATAATAAGTGTACTTTCTATGCCAATAGCTAAATCATTGATGAAGATACTGAACAGAACCAGTCTTAAAACAGACTCCTGGGTAACCCCACTTGTTATACTTTTCCAGCAGGCTTGAGAACCATTAAGAACTACTCTCTGAATAGGGTTATCCAGCCAGTTATGCACCCAGCCTATAGTAGCCTCATCTAAATTGTATTTGCCTAGTTTTTTTATAAGAATATCATGTGAGACCGTATCAAATGCTTTACTGAAGTCCAGGTATACCACATCCACCACTTCTCCCCTATCCACAAGGCTCATTATCCTATCAAAGAAAGCTACCAGATTGGTTTGACATGATTTGTTCTTTACAAATCCATGCTGGCTGTTCCCTATCACCTTACCACCTTCCAAGTGGTATGACATTCTTCTAGGCAAACTAGTCCTATGGAGGTAAATGCAGGCACCGGTATTATTCAATATTTTTTAATTAATGATGTGGATAATGGAGTGGAGAGTATGGTTATGGATTTGTGGATGACACCATGTTGGAAGGGGATCCAAGCACTTCAGAGGACAAAAAGTAGCATTCAAAATGGCCTTGACAAATTGGGAGTTTATTTCAGATAAGCAGGATGAAGTTAATAAAAGCAAATCCAAAGTGTAGCATTTAAAGATAAATCACACACACAAGTATAAAATGGGGAATAAGTGGCTAAGCAGTACTGCAGAAGTTGATTTAGGAGTTATACTGAACCACAAATTGAATGTGAGCCAATAAGGTGATGCAGATGATGCTAATAAAATTCTGGGGTTTATTATAAGGAATGTTGTACAGTAAACCCCTGACATATGCGATTTCAACTTACGCTTAACTTGCGTTAATGCAAGTTGAAATCTTGGGGTTCCCAGGGGTTTGGGGCTGGCGGGAACATAGCTCCTCTGCCTGCTCCAGCTCCTGGCTGCCCCAGCTGGGGGAAGCCAGGCCAACAGATAACTTCAGTGGTGAGGCTTCTCCCCAGCTTACCCCATCTGGGGGATCTAGCGCACTGGTCAGTTTCCTGGCTCCTGCCAGCAGAGGGGAACCAGGAGCCAGGATGCTGCCTGGTTCCCAGTCCCCCCACTGCTTTGTGAGCCAGGAAACTGACCAGTGCGGGTGCACTGGTCAGCTTCCCAGCTCCCACAAGCTCAGGGGAACCAGGACCCAGGCTGCTGCCTGGTTACCAGCTCCCCTCGACTAGCTCAAAATTTGAGTTACGCGAGGGTTTTGCAGGAGCACAACCCTTGCATAACTTGGAGGTCTGCTGCATATAAAACAGAAGATGTGTGCTACTCTGCTTGACATTCCCAAGGCCTCAACTAGCATAGTAGCTAATTTGAGGCACCCCATTTTTTTAAGAAAGGTGTGGACAAACTGGAGAGAGAGAGAGAGTCCAGAGAAGAATTTCACAAATGATAAAAGGTTTAGAAAATTTTATAAGAAAAGGTTTTTAAAAAATATCCCTGGGCATGTTTAATCTTGAGCCATGGAGATCTGATAAGTCTCCAAATATGTTAATGGCTGTTATAAAGAGGACAATGATCAATTGTTCTTGATGTCAGCTGAAGACAGTACAAGAAGTAATGATCTTAATCTGCAGAAAGGGAGATTTAGGTTAGATGTGAGGAAAATCTTTCTAACTATGACAATAATTAAGCACTGGAATAAGCATCTAAGGAATCTCCATCACTGGAGGCTTTTAAAAACAGGTCAGGCAACCATCTGTGAAGTCTATATCTACATGGTCCTGCCTTAGTGTAGTGGGCTGGACTAGATAACCTCTTGTGAGTCTTTCCAACCCTATATTTGAATGATATACAATTTTATATTTGTATACAGATTCCATGCTAGAGGGTTGAATTAACTTACTCTGTTGTACAAACAAATTAGTAAATTTGCTCCAAAATCTGTGTACGCCTACAAGACCTTAGGGTTACTTAGGATAAAATGTTTAAATAGTCCTTCAGTGGGTCCCCCTTGGACCTTCTTTCCCATGTAGAGTACAATTTCTCCTGAACCAACTTCAGTCATAGACATTTAATAGTCTAGCAATCTGTGGTATAGGCGAATTGATGGCATATTAAAGATCACTTTGGACTAACACAATGACAAAACTACAAAGCAATGCGAACAGCCTGACAAAAATATCTCTAAAAATTAATCAATAATGTGACATAACTTTCTCTTTTAAATTTTGATACATATTACATAAGAACGGCCATACTGGTTCAGACCAAAGGTCCATCTAGCCCAGTATCCTGTCTGCCAACAGTAGCCAATGCCAGGTGCCCAGGAGGAGGTGAACCGAAGACAATGATCAAGCTATTTGCCTCCTGCCATCCATCTACCACCTTCGACAAAAGGCTAGGCACCATACCTTACCCCTTGCTAATAGCCATCTATGGACCTAACCTCCAAACATTTATCGAGCTCTTTTTTAAACTCTGTTAGTGTCCTGGTCTTCACAGCGTCCTCTGGCAAGGAGTGCCGCAGGTTGACTGTGCGCTGTGTGAAGAAAAACTTTCTTTTATTAGTTTTGAACCTGCTACCCATTAATCTCAATTGGTGTCCTCTAGTTCTTATTTTATGGGAACAAGTAAATAACTTTTCTGCATTCACTTTCTCCACACCATTTATGATTTTATATACCTCTATCATATCGCCCCTCAGTCTCCTCTTTTTCTAGCCTGAAAAGTCCCAGTCTCTCTAGCCTCTCCACATATGGGGCCTGTTCCAAACCCTTAAGCATTATAGTTGCCCTTTTCTGGACCTTTTCTAGTGTCAATATACCTTTTTTGAGGTGAGGAGACCACATCTGCACACAGTACTCAAGATGTGGGTGTACCATAGTTTTATATAGGGGAAGTAAGATATTCTTTGTCTTATTTTCTATACTTTTTTTAATTATTCCTAACATCCTATTTGCTTTACTGTCTGCCGCTGTACACTGCGTGGATGTTTTCAGAGAACTATCCACTATAATTCCAAGATCCCTTTCCTGATCTGTTGTAGCTAAATTTGCCCCCCATCATATTGTATGTATAACTGGGGTTATTTTTCCCAATGTGCATTACCTTACACTTACCCACATTAAATTTCATTTGCCATTTTGCTGCCCAGTCACTCAGTTTGCTGAGATCTTTTTGAAATTCTTCACAGTCTGCTTTGGTTTTGACTATCCTGAACAGTTTGGTGTCATCTGCAAATTTTGCCACCTCACTGCTTACCCCTTTCTCTAGATCATTGACAAATACGTTGAACAAGATTGGTCCTAGGACTGACCCTTGGTGAACGCCACTAGTTACCCGCTTCCATTGTGAAAATTTACCATTTATTCCTACCTTTTCTTTCCTGCCTTTTAACCAGTTCCCAATCCATGAAAGGATCTTTCCTCCTATCCCATGACCACCTAACTTACATAAGAGCCTTTGGTGAGGAACCGTGTCAAAGGCTTTCTGGAAATCTAAGTATACTATGTCTACTGGATCCCCCTGTCCGCATCCTTGTTAACCCCTTCAAAGAACTCTAGTAAGACACGACTTCCCTTTACAGAAACCATGTTGACTTTTGCTCAACAAATAATGTTCTTCTACATGCCTGACAATTTTATTCTTTACTATTGTTTCTACTAATTTGCCTGGTACTGACGTTAGACTGTTAGACGTTACAGACGTTAGGTCTGTAATTGCGAGGGTCTCCTTTAGAGCCCTTTTAAAATATTGGTGTTATATTAGCTGTCTTCCAATCATTGGGTACCGAAGCGGATTTAAACAATAGGTTACAAACCACTGTTAATAGTTCTGCAATTTCACATTTGAGGTCTTTCAGAACGCTTGGGTGAATACCATCTGGTCCCGGATACTTGTGATAGTTTAGCTTATCAATTAGTTCCCAAACCTCCTCTAATGACACTTCAATCTGGGACAGTTCCTCAAATTTGTCACCTATAAAGGACGGCTCAGATGTGGGAATTTCTCTAACATCCTCAGCCGTGAAGACTGAAGCAAAGAAATCATTTAGTTTTTCCGCAATGGCATTATCTTCCTTGATTGCTCCTTTTATGTCCCTAGTGTCCAGGGGCCCCACTGCTTTTTTAGCAGGCTTCCTGCTTCTAATGTACTTAAAAAACATTTTACTATGATTTTTTTAATTTATGCCTAACTGTTCCTCAAAATCTTTTTTGGCTTTTCTTATTACATTTTTACATTTAATTTGGCAGTGTTTACGTCCCTTTCTATTTTCGTCACTAGGATTTGACTTCTACTTTTTAAAAGATGCCTTTTTATCTCTCACTGCCTCTTTTACATGGTTGTTAAGCCATGGTGGCTCTTTTTTAGGTCTCTTACTGTGTTGTTTAATTTGGGGTATATATTTAAGTTGGGCCTCTAATATGGTGTCTTTGAAAAGTTTCCATGCAGCTTGCAGGGATTTTACTCTAGTTACTCTACCTTTTAATTTCTGTTTAACTAACCTCCTCATTTTTGTGTAATTCCCCTTTTTTAAATTAAATACCAGAGTGTTGGACTGTTGCGGTGTTCTTCCCAACACAGGAATATTAAATGTTATGTTATGGTCACTATTTCCAAGCAGTCCTGTAATAGTTACTTCTTGGACCAGATCCTGTGTTCCACTCAGTACTAAATCAAGAATTGCCTCTCCCCTTGTGGGTTCCTGTACCAGCTGCTCCAAGAAGCAGATTTAAGGAATCAAGAAATTTTCTCTGAATCCCATCCTGAGGTGACATGTACCCAGTCAATATGGGGATATTAAGGCCCATTTTTAACATTATAAATCAAATTAATTTGTAAGATAACAGTTGGACATGATTAGTCTTAGTCTTGACAAACAAAGTCAATTCATAAGTCTATAATTAAAGCAAAATCTTTGGCTGTGATTTCTTGCATGTCTTCTTGCTGTAAGTAAAGTATTAAAAATTAATTATTTTATGCAAAATCAAGGTTATTGTATACAGCAAGTGTTCCACAAATCTGTGTCAACCATCTCAATATGGTCTGTAATAAATCCATTCTCTGCCTCTCAATCATTCAGAAAAAAAATTAAGAATTAATTTAGAGTGGACATAGTAGTTGTAATCTATCACCTCTTAAAACAACTGTCAAATTTCTAAAGGACTGCTTCTTTCAGCTCAGAGAACTTGAGACAGCAATACATTGACAGTAAAGAATGACTGAAGTCCACCAATTAATGCTGGTGAGTTAGTTGAAAGAAGTATCTAGTTCCAGAGCCTCTGCAGAACACGTCATCCCCACCCCTACCAGCACCAAGATCTTTGCCACCTGCTATTCGCTTCTGGAATGGAGAGGAAATGGTGCGGAGGCCAGAGGCTCTCTGGTCTTATCAAAGGGAAACTGGTAGCAAAACATAGCATACTGAAATTTCCCAATGCCCTGATGAGCCATCCAGTGTAACAAATGTTAATGTTTACAGTGTGAGAGAAAGCGTCAGTACCAAGCGTAGGAGGTCTGACTTCCCACAATTACAGAGCCACGCCCCTGGAAAAACTCATTTTGTGGGATGGGAAGAGCAGAGGTGGTGGATTGTCCCTTAACATTCCTAAGAGAAAGACACTCCTTAGAGTGTCTGGGACTTCTTGGATTTTTTTCCTTTTCAGATTCACTTAACTGTCCTGTTTTGGGTTGTCCCATTTTCTCTGGTGTATGTGTGCGCATGAGTGGGACAGAAATGTGGTGTCAAAGGTCATACCATTGTCTTTTTGTCTTCATCACAGCAGCTATCCCTGTCTTTCTATCCTTTCCAGAATACCAGGAAAATAAATAGCCAAATACACAAGGTGGTGTGAAAATTATTGCTGAGTACCCCAACAACAATTTAACCATTAAACTAACAAAAACTCTGCTGAAGGATAGATGCAACAAGTGAGCATGGGATGCTGAAGGACAGGAAACACACTATAAAACTCCAGGTACCACTGAAAATCCATCTTAAAGAAATTTTCTTTTGTTGAGCTATAGACTAATATTGCTGGTCCTAATTTTCAGATCAAACCCCAATTCTCCGGGCTAACTTGGTCCTTTCCCCAAACATGGATATTTTTGGCAGGAAAGTTGTCTACAAAAATTTATATAAATTAGCTTCCTACCTGTAACATTGTAATATTGTAGAGAAGCCACTGAGTGTAACTTGTTTTATTTGCCTTTATACACTTTGAATATAGCGGACTCCACTGCTAATTTCTAACTCCACTGGCAAGGCCACGAAAATCGGCTGCTACTTAGCAGAGGAGAAATACAGGGTCAGAAGAAGAGCCTACAATATAGTAAGTAAAATAAAAGGACATGTTGCTACCCACTTTGAAGGAACATAATTCAACATACTGAACTGGGCATAAATTGCGAAGTATGGACTTTGAGAACACAACACATGATTTATAAAAAATATTTTAGCTGCCATGAAGCTGCTTCTAGGAAGAGTGACTATAGTTTTTCATCACGTACAAATCCATAGGCCAAGAAATACTTTACTTCAACCACCTAAATTAGAAATAGTTCAAGGTTAACAAAATGTGTACGCCATTAGGCCTCACTTTAACCTTATCTATAGTAAACAAGGTTCTGACCCTCCCATGGCTGTCTACACTTACTTTAGGGCCAGTTTACACAAGCAGCACAGTGTAAAGAAACCAGAGCACCCTTGGTTTACCTGGTGGCAGGAGAATCTAATAGTTATTCCTAAGCTTAATGTTTTGCAACATACAGTAAGTAATCTTGCCCTCTGAAATGCTACAAGTTTATCACAATATTACTATAAAACAGTTTCATAAACCTTTGAGAACACAAGTAGATTTTAAAAAGTGAGTTTTTGCTATCTTGCATTAGATCAATGATGAAGATTATTTATCAAAATATTGGTAACCATAGTTAACAGGAGAAGGCCATTTGCATAAAAAATGGCTCATTTTTTTCCACTTCATTAATCCTATGTGCTAACTTGGTTGGAGAAGAGTTATTATGGAATGCTTACTTAACAAAATCTCGACACAAGGGAAATAGAACATAACTTAGTCATAAATGACCCTCATTTGTGCATCTTTGAGATCTGATTAGGGAGAAGGAAAAAGTACTCCTTGCCAAACCAAATCAACTCCTGATAATACACCATCAAGAAACAAAATCTGTCTGTGATAACTAAGCAAGTAGACATAATGGACAATACATTTGTGTTTTCTAAAAGTTATGCCTGATTTTAATTTTACATGTCCATGAAATAAGGGATCCAGTTTTCAGAAATATATCTAGACTGGACAATCACTTTGCCAAAGAATGACTGGACACAAGCAGATGTTAGGAATCTGAGTGCACATAAAACTGTCAAGTATCGGAGGGGTAGCCATGTGAGTCTGGATCTGTAACAGCAACAAAGGGTCCTGTGGCACCTTATAGACTAACAGAAAAGTTGAAGTGAGTCTGTGCTCACGAAAGCTCATGCTCAAAACTTTTCTGTTAGTCTATAAGGTGCCACAGGACCCTTCGTTGCTGTTATAAACCCGCCAGTGAACAAAGTGGGCCATACTATTAAAGACCTGAGACGATGCCTCCTACAACAAACAGACTTTAACAGCAGCTTACAAAAGAAGACATCCAAACTGGAATTTATGCTCAAATTTGATAATCTTGACAGTTGGCCTCAATAGTGATAGCAATTACCTTGCACGTTAAAAAGACAGGTTCGCCATCTTTGATATTTGTACTTATCTTAGGCAAGACACTTACAGTTAGAAATTCTCTCCCCTCCTCCTGTCTCATATATCTGATCTGTCAGTTTTTATTTCAACTTTTTTCGTCTCTCTGTGTTATAAAACTATCGTGCCAATTCATTTCCAGTACAGCACTACCTCCAGATCTGAAGAAGTGGGTCTGCCCCACAAAAGCTCATCAACTAATAAATTATTTTGTTAGTCTTTAAAGTGCCACAGGACTGCTGTTTTGTTTGTTAGGATATAGATTATCTCTGTTGCTATATCTCAGAAAGGTACTGTGCAACTTCCCCCAGTTATTTCCATTAGTTAATAACTTAGGTCATTTAGATTGTTGTTAAGCCCTTCTTTATTAAATATAGCATTAAGCCACTGGACCATTACACTCTTTCAGCATTTTTAGATTGTTAGCTAAGCAACAGTTGGCATAATCTAAGAGGGAACCTGGTACTTCTGACTAACTAAATGGTCTCTGGCTTAGAACATTCTTTTCTAAAGCGGAAAATAGAATAAATAGAAACTAACACAGATGCAGTAAATCGTTTTTGAATGTATCAGATAATGATTATAAGCTAGTCAGCCCAAAAGAAGGTAACCAAACTTATGTACTACAGATTTTAGAGAGTTTTTTTCTGTTTGATCAAGGACTCCTCCAAAACTGTAGGAGCTAAGACCATCAAATTCAATATACAGTTTCCTCTTATAACTTAAAGCAACATAAGGGTTTGGTTGTGCGTTGCCAGGAAAATGGTGTGTGCCTGGAATGGCATTGATGTGCCAAGATGTGCCCGCAAAACAGGATGAACCTGGAATAGGATTGCTTCTCAATAAACCTTACAGAAAAGAGCTAAAACAGAGAACTTCTGAATAACACTCTGTTTTAGCACAGCTAAATCAAAGCTTACCATTTCAAAACTATAACAAAATGTTATCAGAACTCAAATTGACTATGGCCCTTTTTGTTAAAAATACAGTTAGAGTTTTATGAAGATGAATTAAAAATACACTTGATGGAACTCCCATTGAAAAAATGTGCTAAAAGAAACTAAACATAAAAATTTTAACAATCCCTTGCGTAAGAAATCCACCATAAAAACAAACTTCATAAAACACTGTATTTTTGACAAATACAATTATTTACATAAAACAGGTACATTTTACTTTTATTTTCAGAAACAAACAAAAACCACAACCATGGGTTCAGGGCCAGAGCAATGCCAGGTACACCTGCTTGTGTTAAAGTGGCCTGATGGACTTAATTTACTTTTGACACAATGCAGAAAGACAGGGTAGACACTGTGTAACATTACAAAAGCATTCTGAATATAATGTATTATTGGAAAACTTCTGTAGAGTCACTTTCTAGCATCTATATTTTTGTAGTCCCTCCTTTATTTTGTTAACTTTACTAATGTGTATGTGACTTTTTAATTTTAACAATGCTATTCTCCCCTTGCTTATGCATTATAGTGAATATGAACAGTTCAAAGGGTTAAAAAATGGAATATTTAGCTGAGTTTGCACTAAAATTTGGCTTGCTGACCCCACACAGGCAGAAGAAAAATGGCTGAAACTGACTAACGTATTTATCTATTCTTTACCCACATGTCCAAACCAACCTTCTAAATTCAGTATCAATTAATCGCTCAATGTGCATCTGTTTGGGAGAAATAGTGTAGTTTTAATTATAAAAGTGGTCCTTTCAAAATGCATGAGCTCATATATATAATGTGAAAAGCTGTACTAATTTTTTTGCTTTACTTGTGGTCCCAGCATTTATCAAAGCCTCAACAGGTTGCAGTCAGCAAAGAAAAGACAAGCATCTGGTCTGTCCACTCTGCTAGACATTATCTCTTCAGCAGGCTGCAGTGAGTAAGGGCAGGACCTAGGCCCTGGCCCAGCTGCTTTCACTTCTGTGTGCCTCTTTAAAGCACCCACACCCCATCCCGCCCTCTTTCTCATATACCCGCTTAAGCAAGTCTGAACTTGGCTTCCCATGCTTCCAGGGAAATGTTTGTAGGGCCCGAGTTCCTTTGGGTGAAGCCAAAGATACAGAATGGGTTGAACTGAGCTTTGTGCAGGAAAAAAATCGCTGCTTCTCTTCACACAAAAGATGATGGGGGACAGAGACACTTATACCTTGGGCCTTACCAAATATAAGTTCATGAAGAATGTGTCACAGATTGTGAAATCTCATCTTCCCCATGCAAAATCTGGTCTGCTGTGTGTTTTTACTCGGTACTACACAGATTTCACAGACAAAAGGGGTGAGTATGGGGTTACTCCATCACAATTTGCTACCTCTCGCCTTTCCCTGTCCTCTAATCCAAGGGTAGAATTTTGTGACACGTTGTCATTTGTTACCTCTATCTTTCTCCATTCTCTGGTCCAGAGGTAGTAGACTGTGATGGATGTGAGTACGCCTGTCACACTTTGCTCTCACCTCTGAGCTAGGGACAGCAAGTTGTAATGGTTACCGGCACTTTACTCCCAATTTGCTTCCATTATGAAATCTCTAGCTTTAAATTTGGACACAAATATAATTTTTTTTCTAATTTGCAAAAGCATTCTATGAAATTAAACTGCAGGGCTCCTGTATGTAGACCCTTGCATGAAGGTGTTGTGCTTTCATTTAGTGTTCGTCAATTTGTAGATCAGAAACCGTACCATAAACAAACCTTTACTACACACAAAACAACAAAACGAGCACTAAGCATAGTAAACCTTATTTGAAATACAATGAATTAATTTTAACTGCAAACTACCGTGCAGAAAAATCTAGCCTGGCTCCTTACACAGACTGCCCCTCCTCACTGTCTCATAAATTTATCAAGTTCTCAAAACAATATTTGCACTTTTCCCCAAAGAGATGAGTGTTTTGTTTTCTCTTATTCCAGTGACATTTTCTCAAGCCTTTCTCTTACTGCAGGGGTCTCAAACTAATGGTGAATGCGCCATCCCCAGCCAGAGCAGTTGTGCAATTCAGCCCAGCAGTATTGGTGTGCACAGTCGGGGTGCGGGAAGGACAACCTGTCAATTCCCATCCTTGAAGCCCACTCCTTATGAATGGTTTGCTTGTCAAACTTGAGAACATCGTTTAGTGGGGTCCTGCAAAGATTAGTCCTGGCTTCAGTTTAATTCAATATTTTTATTAATGACTGAATTAATAGAATGGAGTGTATGCTTATAAAATGTACAGATGACACCCACCTGGGAAGGGCTGCAAGTACTTTGGAAGACAGGGTTAGCATTCAAAGTGATCTTGACAAACTGGAGAACATGGTCTGAAATAAATAGGCTGAAATTCATTAAGGACAAATGCAAAGTACTCCACTTAGGAAGGAATAATAAATTACACAAATACAAAATGAGAAATGACTGCTTAGGAAGCATCACAGCAGAAAAGAGATAAATATGAGTCCATGTAATATTTTGGGGGGAAAACATTGTTATGTATTAGCAAAACAAGTGGTGTAAACAAGACACAAGAAGTAATTTATTTGCTCTTCCAAGAATAGGTAAGGCCGCTTTGGTTGGCGGGGGTGAAGGGGGATGTCCAGTTCTGGGTGGCAAAACGTTAGGGTAAGATGTGGGCATTTTGGCAAAAGACCAGAGGGGAACAATGTATATAAGTAAAAATCTAGAAACATGATATACAAGAAAAGACTGAAAAAAAACGGGTTTGTTTAGTCTGGAGGGGAGAAAACTGAGGAAGGCCATGCTAGTTTTCAAATACATAAAAGGTTGTTTTAAAGAAGAGTGTGGCAAATTGGTGTCTTAATCCACTGAGGAGAGGACAAGAAGTAATAAACTTGAATTGCAGCAAGGGTGATTTAGACTGGGCCTTAGGCACACCTTCCTGTCAGGGTGGTTAACCACTGGAACAAATTACCTCTGGAGGGTTTCGAATTTCTGTAATTAGCGGTTTTTAAGAACTGGTTGGACAAACACCTGTCAGACCTGGCTCAGATAATGCTTAGTCCTGCCTCAGTGTCAGTGACTGGACTAGATGACTTGTCAGGTCCCTCCCAGTCCTACCTTTCTGCTCCATTACTTCACTCCTATTTGTACTAAAAAAAAAAATTGAAAAAAAAAAAGAAGGGGGTGGGGGAACACACTAGAACAGTACAAAATTTTAAAAATATCCACCAAAACTCAAAATCCTGCTGATTCACAGTGTGTGAGGGAAGGACTCCTGGTTGCCCTGAATACCAATGTCTAAACTACAGTCAGTTTTACTTCTGAACTAGAGTGTCCATACAGAAATTCAAGGAGATGTATAGGGATTTTGGCAGTGGCAGCCAGTCCATGAGAGTTGCTAACCTCAGTGCTATTTCGTATATATAGTAACATCATATCTTTAGTGTCTTCTCATGTAGACATACCCTTAATAAGGGAAGGGAATTTGGGGTGAGGAGCAAAGAGGGGAAGAAGCCTCTGTTAATTCCTTTAGTTTAACAGGGATTAATGGGTTAAGAGAATGTCTAGTTTTATCATGGTACTGATAACATGCATTAGCTATCTCCCTGGGGAAACAGACAAAACAAAAAGCAGTCAAGTAGCACTTTAAAGACTAGCAAAATAGTTTATTAGGTGATGAGCTTTCGTGGGACAGACCCACTTCTTCAGACCATAGCCAGACCACCTGAGACAAGGCTCTTTACTTCTCAAAAGGCAACGAATTTAAAGGCTAGTGACAAGATAATTCACCAAAAAAGTCCTTGATGTTGGCAGTAAAGAACAGTAAAGCTGTCAGGAGACCATCTGTGAAATGTATCTCAAAAATATGTGGCATACATAAAAGGATATTAAAATATGCAACTGGAAGCATAAACAATTCAGTAGAAAAATCAACATTTATGTAAGCAACAAATAAAGTACCAGAAGAGTGAAGCGTGAACTTGAGTATTTGGAGGATGGGGAATCAGAAAAATAAGTTTTCAAGGGTAAGGATATCAGAAGTATGAAGCTATTATGCCATAAAGACTCAGAAACAAAAATGCAAATTAAAATAACCCCAAATAATTAATGTTAATATTCTGACTTGAAGGTGTAAATTATGATTTTTGAACCCTCGTGGACAATCCATCTTGCTCACGGTTGTATAGCTACATTTAGTAAAATGGTACAGTGCAAGTTTACCTTTCAGTAGGATTTTATATCAAGACAGTATGGTTCCCTTCGGCCCAAATTTTAAAAGGTATTAGGCAACTAGTAGGATTTTCAAAAGCATCTAGATGGTTTCAGCTTTAAAAAGTATGGTGAAAATGTACAAACCAAGTTATAAACATGAAGCAACCCCTGAAATAGCACTGTGCTGGTTTGGAAAGTGATTGATCAAAGGAAACTAAAGAAATTTTGATACCAAATCAGGAAAACAGGCAGCCTTAAAATCATGGGATCCCAAAAAATAAACTTGTGTACTAAAAATAAAGGATAAAATTAAAAACAAATGCTGCAGTATCAACAGGAAGTGCTGCCCTGGGAAAACTGGGAGCTGGGACTCCACAAGCTGTTCCAACTTTTAACATATCAGTTGGGGAGGAGGGGAGAGGCACCCATCTGTACCAGGGTAAGGAGGAGAAACCAGGTATTGCACATGCTAAGACAATAGGGTGACCACATCTCCCTGTCCCAAATATGGGGGAGGAGTGGGGAGAGGGGAGAAAGGGTCAGCTCCTCTCAGGTCCACTGAGGCATGGGGAGCTGGGAACTATGTGGCAGCTGCATGGTCAGACTGCTGGCTCCCACCAGCCGTGGAGAGCCAGGAGCCAGGCGCAGCCACTCCGTTCCAGCGCCTGGTTCCTGCCAGCCACCAGGGGCCAACACAGCTGTGCCCATCTGGCTCCCAGGAGCTGTGAGTAGCCGGAACCAGCCAGCAGCTACACTGGCGAGAAGCAGGACCCCGGTGGCAGCCGCTCTCCCCCCCAAACATGGGGCAATTAGCCCTGTTTTGAAAATAAATCCGGACCCCTTCCTGGCGCCTGAAATAAGGGGCTGTCCGGCCAGAGCCGGGGGGGGGATGATCACTTTATAACAGAAGGACCTTTGCAAAGGAAGCCAGGGGAAACCTGCAGGGAAAGGCGGGGGCCAGTGCAGGCAGCAGGAACAGCCACCCAGACACTGCAGCGCCCAGACCCGAGCAGGAGCCTTTCACCCCCAAGCGCGCCGGCGAGGGTGGCTGCAGGTGACGCGCGGCCTCCCGCCGGACTCCTTGCGCAGCGCGGCACGTGCTGCGGACGGGGGACGGGCTCGGCCTTTGCAGCCCTGCCCTGCGACGTGGGGACTGAGGGGCACCCTCTGGCGGGGGGCGAGCTCCCCCCCTTCCCGCGCCGCCACTGCTGACAGTCGTTGTACCCGCAGCTCCTCCCCCGGCCTGGCACCGCCCCACCCCGCCCCGCCGCCAGCGGCTCGACCCTGGCGCGCGGGGTGAAGTGCAGACACCGCCCGGGAGGGAGCGACGGGGTTGGCCGAGGTTGCCCAATTCTTGCCCGGCCGCGGGGCTCGGGCTAAGCCTCCTGTCCCCCCACCCAGGGGCTGCTGCTGTTGCTGGGCGGGCGGCCGGCAGCGCCCCCTGTAGTGCGGGGCGGGGAGCAGGGCCATGGAGCACGGCGGGAGCAGCGCCGCGGCGGACCAGCTGCCCTTCAGCGGGGAAGAGGAGCAGCAGCCCGGGCCGGAGGCGGGCGCGGAGGCGGCAGCAGCCGGGGAAGGCGGCGGCGGTGGCGGTGGCCCCGGGCCGCGGCAGCGCTCCCTGCGGGCAGTGTACGTGCTGAACGACAGCCCGAAAGCCGCAGCCGGGGCGCGGAGCCCGGAGGCGGGGGCGCTGCAGTGCCTGGTGCGAGCCTGCGAGGCCCAGGGCGCCCAGCTCACTTCGGTCAACTTCGGGGAACTGGACTTCGGGGAGACGGCGGTGCTGGACGCCTTCTACGACGCCGGTGAGCGGGGAGGGGAGCTGCGCCCGGGTGGCCCTTGCCCTGGTATCCGGCGCGGGGTGTTGGTGTTGCTGCTGGTTGGCGCGGGCTTCCGCCGCTAGGGGGCAGCACTGGGCGGAGGTGGGATAGCTCAATGGGCACCCAAACGGGGCTCTTCCCCCCCGGCCCCCATACCAACTGCTTGGATTTAGTCCCCTGAGGCAGAAACACTGCCCCGCCCAGCGCATGGACCCTTCCTGGAAACGGCACCGCAGCTCCTAGGAATGCTGCAGCAGACTCCCCACTTTGCTGCTTGTGTTCCTGGGCAACCACGCCAAGTCAAATTTCGCACAAGTTGGGACCGGGTGGGAGAAGACCCTGCTGCCTTCGGGCCCTGGTCCTGGCTGCTCCTGGCTTCCGGCTCCCCTTTGCTTGAAGGAGCCGGGAGACTCTGCTGGTCGATGTCAAGTGGTGGGGAGCCAGGCTGCTGGCTGATTCCTGGCTCCCAGCCACTCCCAGGAGCCAGGAAACTGACCAGCGCTGCAGTGCTACTCTATTTCTCTGCTCCCCAAAGCTGAGGGGAGCCAGGCTGCAAGCCTGCTCCCTGCCACTCCAGGCAGTTTTTGCCACTCCGGGCAGTACTGGTCAGTTTCCTGCCTCCGGCAAGGGAAGGGGAGCTGGGAGCCAGGCTACTGCCTGGTTCCCAGCTCCCCACCACTCACTATTTTGACTGTGTTATTGAAAGAAATGCCAAAGTGGAAATCGTGTAAGTTGTGGGGGGGAGTCCTGCTGTATTAGCCAACACTTACAGGACTGCAGCCCCCTGCTGAGAATGGAACCTCTAACATTGGCTACTGTTAGCAGATAGGAAACTGAGCTAAATGTACAATTGGTTTGATTTCTGTGACCCTTCTCCTGGAAAATAAATCAGATCCTTTTCACTTGGTCTGCTTGGGGCCCTAAGCAATATCTTAGTTTTCTTATGCCTAATGCCTCCTTTTTCTCCCATGTTGGAGACGCCGGTGTGAGGGCTTTGATTCAAATGTTGCTCTGCTTAATCTTCATGTTGCTGGCTCATTAGAGACTGTATGATTCCCTCACAGCCCTTGAAATCAGGAGAGAGGCAGGAACAGAACCTGCCCTAGGGGTGTGTGACAGCCTGACAATCCCTGCTTGACAAAGGGGCTCCCGTGGGTGGCTCTAGAGCTGAGATGTCCAGCCAGTTCTGAAGCTACTGCTGTACAGAGCTAGCTACGTTATTCTGAAAATGTATTTATTGTTCAGGCCAACTAGGTACACTCAGCTGGTCAAATAGCCACAAGTGTCTAGCTGCTAACGTGCTGGACATCACAGCTACAGAGCGTGGAAAAAGCAGGCCTGATGGAAGGAAGAGAGCATGGGGGCTTCTTGGAGGGGAATGGTGTGAGCACACTAATGGCCTTGCTTTGTGTGGAGGAGAATGAGTGAGTGTCAAAGATGAGACTCAAAGAAACTGGCCCCCACCCCCTGGGAGCTCTTACACTTTCCCTATGTGAGGCGTCCTTAGACCTTTCTATTGCATAAATCTTTAGAGAGAGAGTGTCACATGGACAGATCCATTCTGATAATCTTGCGGACCTTTCCTCCCTCCCTCCACTGCTTCCTCACAGCGCTGCAACTTTTGGGATCACTAATGTCCTTTTGGCAGCTGTTGCTTTCATGGCAAAGTGATGTAGGGAGTACAGTAAATCCTTGAGATCTGCAGAAATGCAACTGCTGCCTCTGACAGGAATGGGAAACTGCTCTTGTCAGGCTGCGGTCCCTGACAGACAGCTGCTTGCAGCAGGGGTTCTCCCAGATAGGAGAAACCAGGCAAAAGTCTCTGTGTGCACACCAGGCTTCCCAGCGGGGGAGCCCCATGAGCACACAGCTCCTTGCTGCATGGTTTCTCAGAAACTGTGGCCCAAGCAGCTGTGTGCCCCCCCTCCACAGCTGGGAGAAGCTGGGGGCCACATGGCTGCCCCCCCAACCTGCTCCCAATTTATGCAAAATTCCATTTACACACATGTTGCCCAGGACACAACCACCATGTAAATCAAGGGATTACTGTATGCTTAATGTGTAAGATGACTATAGTTGTCCTTTAGTGAGATTTAATAGCTGGAAAGAGGAAGAAGTGTAATTAACTAGCTCTCTACAGATTACAAAAATGCTCCATGACTCACAGTCTAGAAACATCTTCTGTTCTGTTCTGGACTGGCACCGGGCTGCAATGGAGGGCGTTTGCCAATTGGACACAAAACCTGTTGTGTTTGTATCACCTAACAAGTTGAGACAAGAGTAACTCATCTCCTTTAGGTGCCTCTTTAAACCCCAGCCATAGCATCTGAAGATATTAAATACAATTACCTGGTTTCGTCATTTTTTAGGACCGTCAGTCCAACACTGTGCATAAAAACTGTATTTAATTTTTTTAAAAACAAAAAGTTACAAAATGTTGTAGTGAAAAGCCTGTTGTCACACTGGAAACAATCAGCCAGAAAACCTGTCGTCTTCTAGAGGTGTGTGGTGGGTGAGTGAGACCATAGAAGCAAGAAAGATTGGGTATTAGAAGAGACAAGTGGATTTAAATTTTCAAGAGCTTACTTAGCAGCTGTTGAGTTTGTGAATACATAACATGATTTGGAAAATTTTTGTAGTTATTCTGTTTAAAATATTTAAATGTACTTTTAATTTTCTTTTGCTTTACATTTTCTATTTCTATTTGAGACACCTACCCCCCAGTCCTTCTGGTTCCTATCGAATGCTGCTGATATTTGAGTTAAGTAGCCAGAACTACTATTCTTAAACAGGGCAAACATATTACTTTTGAATAATTCCTGGAATCCTAGCCCATCATGAGTGTGAATTCAGTAGACTGTCATGCCAGTGAGATGAAAATAGGCCTATACCGCCTTAAATTTGCCGACAAAACTGTTTAAATTCTAGTTGCTATTGTATTTTCTTCAATTCATATATACCCACTCAGTTTATTTCTGGTATCTTTGCTTTTGTGACAATACTATACCTTGGGAAGTTGAAGAACTACAAACAGGTGTGGTATCTCTTATCATGTGGTTTTTATTCTAAATTGAAATATGTAGTGATGAGTCTAAACCATCATCTATTAATTTTCAACATGACACGTAGCGAAGGCAGTGGGCATAGAAGTGGAGAAGTTTCTTAAAGGTGGTAGGGAGATGTTCCTTGAGTGTTGCCAAGACCTTCGTTATGGTGCAAGTGTGGGCAATGTTTTTGGCTGAGGTCCACATCAGATAGGTGTGCTAGGTAGGGAAGGCTGGAGTAGGCATAGCCCGGTGTGGCCCATTCTCTGCACCTTATCCAGCGCCCTCACTGTTTGTCCCCTGACCATGCCACACAGAGCATTGGGACTAGTGGCACAGCAGTTGCACTGTCTGGGCACTGGGGGAGCTGAAGGTGTGGGGAAGGGAGGGTCTGGGGGAGAGGCTAGGGTGCCCCATGCTGTGTAGAGGTTGGGCTGGCTCCTCCCTGCAAGGCTGTCTGGACCCGTAACTACAATGGGTGCTATGGAGCTGGACTGAATGGTCCAATGGGCTGTATGTGCTCTATGGTATGTAATTTGCTCCCCTGTGGAGCATGACCCTCTGAAGTGCTGAACCATATGAAAGCATAACTTGCAGGGCAATAGGGCCAATTGTGACATTTGGAATGCTTAAATCTAGTTTAAAATACTTTTCATTATGGACTGTATAAAATATCGAACACTGGTCTGTCCTTTTCTTTTTGTGAGTTACTGTTCAACCTTCATATTACCACTGATTACACAATAGTTATACTTTTCTATACTCTTTATTCCATGCACTCTCTTAAAGGGGGATGGAGAGTCGGTAATCATATCTAGTGTGCCTATGTCATGTTGTTGTTCTGTCTGTTTATTAATAAAAATTAGAAACCAAAATGAATTAAGCTTCAATCTAGGGTGTGAACTGAGTAAAATAAAGTAATGGCATGTATGTACCTGGGATTGCAGGGGCAAAATACTCTTCTCTGCCTTTAAGGGTCTTCAATCTAATTTGTTGCATTAGGTCTGGAATAATGTCTTTGCAGACTTTATACAATTCGTTGATTTCCCACTTCCTTGGTTTCTGTTGTCTTTCCTATATACCGTACTTCACTCTTTCAGCCTCAGTGATTCTCCACATTTTGAGATGTCCCAAGAAGCCTATAACTTCTAAAGAATGAGGTTAACCCAGGGGTGGATAATACACACACCTCCTAGCACTGGCAGGGACCTCAGGAGGTCATCTAGTCCATTCTCCTGCCCTCTCAGCAGGGCCAAGCAGTATCCCTGACATCTAGTTGCCTGAATCCCTTAGTGGCCTCGTCAAGGATTGAACCCCCAAACTTGGGTTTAGCAGGCATATGCTCAAACCAGGAAGCTATACCTCTTCTCAGCCTGCCTGTGATTTGAGGGGTGGGAGTTAACCTCTGGTGAGCTTCTGTCACTTTATTGACCTGTGGTAGGTATGGCTGCTTGCATCTCCTATTGCCCATGATTCATTGTTCCCAGCCAATGGGAATGGCAGGAAGTAGTATCCCGGTCTGGGCGGCTTCCCACAGCTGCCATTGGCCAGGAACAGCCAATCAATCAACAGCTGTGAGCAATATCTGCAGGGCTTGGGATCACCAGCTGTAAAGCAGGATCAATTTGTGGTAGCCAGTTTTTCTCACTACTGTTTTATGTTGTCATGAGAGGCTGACTCTTCTTTATAGTTTCTCTTCTTGTCATGTGAGCCACAGTCATCTTTATCGTCAGTCTCCTTTACATGGCCATGAAAACTGGACAATTACCCATGACTTTCCTCCCTTTTCCTCTCCTTATCGTAAAGTAAATCTGCCAATTCCTTCGTAATAGGCCTTCCATCATTTACAATTGGTCCTCAGTTTCCTTTGCTCTGCGAGTTTCTCTACTGCCTAAAGCCTGGTCTATGTTGTTCTGTTTCATGTAATTTCCCATCGGATTTGCCCCTTGCTGCAAACTCGATTGCAACTGATATTTTTGCTTCCTATACTGAGTTCCTGATAGCTTCTTTGGGGGCACCTTTTCTTTACTACAGGGGGAAAACATGCAGTATTAAGGAGAGCAGAAGTCTGTGGCCATGTCTACAACGAGCCCCAAACTTTGAAATGGCCATGCAAATGGCCATTTCGAAGTTTAGTAATGAAGCGCTGAAATGCATATTCAGCGCTTCATTAGCATGCAGGCGGCCACGGCACTTTGAAATTGATGCGCCTCGCCGCCGCGCATCTCATCCCGACGGGGCTTCTTTTTGAAAGGACCCCGCCTACTTTGAAGTCCTCTTATTCCCATGAGCTGATGGGAATAAGGGGGCTTCGAAGTAGGCGGGGTCCTTTCGAAAAGGAGCCCCGTCAGGACGAGCCGCGCGGCGGTGAGGCGCATCAATTTCGAAGTGCCGCGGCTGCCCACATGCTAATGAAGCGCTGAATATGCATTTCAGCGCTTCATTAGTAAACTTCGAAATGGCCATTTGCGTGGCCATTTCGAAGTTTGGGGCTTGTGTAGACGTAGCCTATATTCCACAGTTTTAGAAAGTCACCACACACTACATGCGAAGCATGAGAAAAGGAGTAACCATATTGTTTCAAATATGGGGTTTTAAATATGCATTTATACTTACAGGTCTTGAATCACCATATGCTTTCATAATGACACAGTAAAAACAAGGTTCATGGTATTGCAGCTGAGGCTTTCACTATTTCATTCTTATATCAAACTGGGTGGTGCCATTGCACCACTTATGTGCCTATTAGAGCATTTCTGACAACATTCTTGGGGCAGTTGATCTAGGGTGTTGAGAGAGCTCGCTCCTGTGGCATAGAGTGGCGACACAAGATCTAATTATGGTGCAGCTGCATTAGTACAGTTCTCTAGTGTAGATGTGGCCTAAATTTATGACTAGGACCTCTCCCCAAATCTACACTGGAACTGATACGAACAGGGTGGCACAAGGATTGAGTGTAGAAAATGCTCTTTTATATAATGGTAGTTATCTTTATTTGTTACACTGGCCATCATTCAATGGAAAAATAATCTTGCTGTTAGAAATTGTGGTGGTCCTTTGTTTTGTTTATTTTTCCTCCATCCAAAAGGTAGGAAATGTTCTTTCCATGCATAAAACCATTCTTGGAGTGATTAACTGCAGCACATAATGTTCCAATGTAAAAAGTGCTTTAGTTTAATCATATTTAGTCAGTTAAAAAAGAACGATCTTCCACTAAAATAATCAAACCAGGAAACAAATGTTTTGTTCCAAGACAGTGATGCTCACCTGTTTCCTTGACACCCCAGTCACAGCTGAAAAACTTCCCTAGTAGCTTCATGTTTATTGCATTTAGAAAAACTTGTAAATTATATATTGTGTGGCCTGAAAAGAAAGACATTACACAAAAAATCTGAGGGGAATATCACTTTCTTGATCCTGCCTCGAGGAACAAAGTCTTAACGCCAACTTCAGAATCTGAGAATGGTGTAACATACACAACATGTGGCATTGTTTCCGTATACTCTTACCTGCAGAGTTTCCTGACATCACTGTAAGACCTCTGTAGATTTCCATGACTTCCCCCAGTGCTCTTAAAGTAATTTACATCATGCTCACTGAGACTTACTGCAAAAATTCTTCTTCTTCGAGTGGACCTGTGCATGCTCTACAGTAGGTGCTGGGCTCGCCCCGGCACCGCAGATCGGAAATTTCCAGCAGTCTCCGTCGGGTCGCGCATGCTCCGATGCGCGTCGGTCCTTCGCGCTTACGGTCATGTGCGCAATCCGGTCCCCGCCAGTTCCTTCTCAACCACCAACGGCTGCAGACGGAATCCACTCCGGCTCCAACGCCTCAGACAGATAAACTCTGATTTACTTCTTGTTGATAGTTATTAGTTGATACCCTAGTTATTATAGTTGTTTATGTTGGAGTGTATATAGTTAAAAAGAAAAAGAGAGCAAGGAAAAGTACGGAGGTGGCTGCCTCTGGCGGGTCTGCTACCCTAAGGCTGTGAACGTTATCTGTTATCTGTTACCTGTTACTGGACTGAGTAACTGTTAAGTGCCCTGTTAGCACTCAAAGACTTTAACATTCAAACAATGTCCTCGCTGGGCTTTAAGAAATGTGACTCATGCCGGGAGGCTATGCCTGCCTCAGATGGGCATAGCAAATGTATCCGTTGCCTCAGGGAAGCCCACGTCCCTCAGAAATGCCCTCATTGCTCTAAGCTTACAGCTAGAGCCCGAAAGGACAGGGAAATGAGGCTAAAAATGTTTCTGTTCGATAAGGCCCTCCCGCCTGGGCCATCAGAGAAGCCCCACAAAGAGGGATCTTCGCTCTTGCCCAAGAGGAAGACGGCTTCCTTAACGTCCTCTGTGCAGAAGAGGAAGAAGCTTTCACCAGCTCGATCCCTGCCAGTCACTTCTGTGAGTGGGACGAGCGGAACACAGGGCCCCAGCCCTCTGGCTTCTCATAGCGGGAAGGCCGCGGCGCATGTACCCGTGCAGGGGCCTCTGACTGTTAAGGAGGCGGCACTGAGGGCCCTGCAGGCGCCGGAAATGGCGGCACCGAGCCTTGCGGCACTGACGGCACTGGATCAAGGGTACCCGGCACAGGGCCCATCGGTGCCGGAGGAGACTCCCCGTGTGACACTGCACTCAGCGGATCCGAGCACAGCACCGCGAGCAATGGAACCAAGCGCGGCACTGACTACGGTACCGAGGTCCCCGGCACTGGTGGGAACACCTACGTCTCAGGAACGGGGGAAAGCGAAGACCAAGACCCGGCACCGCAGTCCTTCCCCAGAGGTCATCGTGTTGCCGTTACCACCTCGCTCTCCGCCAGAGATTCACCAGGCAGCAACTCCAACAGCCTGCCTTAGACCTCCTCCATCTCCATTCCTTCAGCCACCATCCCACTGGCTTGGACACTTTTCACCAACCTCCAGCAGGGATCCCTATGAATACTATCACAGGGGATCCCCGCCATTCTCAACGTCATCTCGACGATCACGCCCCTCCACGCGTCACATCTACACTTTCCGGTCATGGTCCAGGTCCCCATCACCGGGCCTTTGCCCCTGTTGTTATGGCCGTCCTTACCATACAGGACACCGGCACAGGGGGTCTGGATCTCGGGGTAGATCCCCGTCCACGCCTCGTCAGCACCCCAGCACACAGTTTCACCCTGGGGGAACATCGCAGTTTTCCCAGTCAGAGAGTGGTCCAAAGGATCTGGACCCTCATCCAGAACCTCAAAAGAACAAGCACGTGAACAGAGTCAGGAACCTGAGGACTTAGAGAAGATGTATCATAGCGATGCCTCCTCGTCCTCCCCAGATGAGGCAGTTGTTCCTGGGGATATCTCTCCCCTGGACGACCTTAAACAGTTTCAAGAATTGTTCAAAAGGGTGGCTCAAACACAGGACATTCAAGTAGCAGAGGTGCAGGAGAAACACCATAAGCTCCTCAAAAATCTGAGACCCCTGGCTTCATCCAAGATTGCCATCCCATTAGACGAAGCGATTATGGAGTTGGCCACCAACATATGGCAGACTCCAGCTTCCATCCCTCCTACAAATAAGAGGGCAGATAAGAAGTATTTTGTCCCAGCGAAGGGCATGGAATTTCTGTTTAGTCATCCACAACCGAATTCCCTAGTGGTTGAATCGTTGCAACACAGAGCTAAAACGCCCCAATATAGGTCAGGGGGATCAGATAAGGACACAAGGAAATTAGACCTGCTCGGCAGAAAGGTCTACTCCTCATCTACCTCACTGCTGCGAATGGCAAATTATGCTGCTCACTTGTCAAACCACAATTTCGACAATTATTCGAGACTTACCTCCCTCATGGATTTTCTTCCGGAGGACAAGAAGCCGGTCCTCAAAGCGATCGTCCAGGAGGGCTACACAGCCTCAAGAGCAGGAGTTCAAATTGCCTTGGATGTAGTGGACACAGCAGCTTGTTCCACAGCCACTGCGGTAGTAATGCGTAGGGAATCGTGGCTCCAGACGTCCGGGATTCCCAGGGATCTGCAAGTAAAAATCACAGATCTTCCTTTTGATAGGCAGAAGTTATTTGCAGACTCAACCAACTTGGTCCTACACTCCAGCAAGGACTCGAGAGCTACACTGAGGACCCTGGGTATATACACTCTCCCCCCGTACAGGAGGAAGAAATTTTACCCACAGCAAAGGCGTTATGCTTACCAGCCACAGCGTACTCCATATCAACGGGGGTATGACCAGGGGTGCCACCAACAGCAGCAGCAGTACAGGGCCCCTAGACATCGCCCCCAGCAGGGTTGTGTACCCTCCGGGCAAACCCTGAGACAGCAGGTTTGACGGGTACGTCGGGGACTGCGAAACCAAGACCGTCTCTCAGTGCCAATCTCAACACATGTTTCACCATCGGCTCAAACCGTTCTACTCTCAATGGCAAAGCATCACCACAGACAGATGGGTATTGGAGATTATAGCCACGGGGTACACGATCCCCTTCCAATCACTGCCACTACTGAAACCTCCCACCAGGTCCTTTTTCAAGGACCCGTCTCACCACACAAAGCTAATACAGGAGGTAGACTGCCTCTTGTTCATAGGGGCAGTGGAGAGAGTACCGGAACAATTCCAAGGGAAAGGCTTCTACTCACGGTACTTCCTGACAGAGAAGAAGACAAGAGGCTGGAGGCCAATCCTGGACTTACGGGCCCTCAACCGGTATTTGCGCAAGCAGCATTTCAAAGTGACTACAATTGCTTCCACAATCACAGCACTGGACCATGGAGACTGGTTTGCAGCCCTTGACTTACAGGATGCGTATTTTCATATAGTAATTCATCCGGCACACAGACGTTTTCTCCTATTCACAGTAGGCGGGAAGCATTTCCAATACAGAGTTCTTCCATTCGGTCTTTCTTCAGCACCCAGAGTTTTTACCAAAACGCTGGCGATAGTTTCACCGTACCTACACAGACAAGGTGTCTTCATTTTTCCATACCTAGATGACTGTCTACTGAAAGGAACCTCGAAAGCAGAGGTCTTACGCGTGATACACATCACCACAAACACATTCGCCTCGTTGGGCCTAATCATCAACCTCTCGAAGTCAAAGACCGAGCCCACGCAAAATATAGAGTTTATAGGGGCGCGAATAGACTCTACTACATCAAGGGTATACCTGCCCGATGCCCGTTTCTGCTCCATCAGATCCCTGGTACAAGTAATAATGTACAGCCCCACTGTCCCAATCCTAACATGTCTACAACTGTTGGGGCACATGGCAACCACCACGTTTGTGGTACAGAACGCCAGGCTGCATATGCGAAGCCTGCAGCATTGGTTGGCGAGTGTTTACAAACCAATAGCTCATACTGTTCACAGGGCAGTATCGCCCACAATGGAGGTGTGAAGGTCACTGGCATGGTGGGCAGACCCCAAGAACTTACTAGTAGGGGTGCCTTTCTGCCAACCGCAAATTACCGCTTTTCTCACGACAGATGCATCCCATATGGGATGGGGAGCGCACATCGGCAACGAAGTTACTCAAGGTTTATGGTCCCCCGTGGAAAAGACACTGCATATAAACATACTAGAGCTGAGAGCAGTGTTCAATGCGTGCAAGCGTTTTTGAAATTACCTGCACAGCAAAGTAGTCGGGATAAATACCGACAACACTTCCACCATGTTTTATATCAACCGACAAGGAGGGGCCAGATCTCGTGCGCTCTGTGTGGAGGCTGTCCGGTTGTGGAACTGGTGCATTGCCAACAATATAACCCTAAAAGCCTCGTACTTACCGGGTGTCCACAACGTGAAGGCGGACCAACTCAGCAGACGCTTTGCACGCACACACGAGTGGCAGATCCATTCCGACCTGCTCCGACGAGTGTTTCACAAATGGGGGTTTCCCCCAAATCGATTTGTTTGCCACTCACAACAACAAGAAATACCCCCAGTATTGCTCCAGAGCGGGCATAGGGCAGGGATCATTGGGGGACGCCTTCATGATCCCATGGAAGGGCCCTCTACTCTATGCTTTCCCTTCCACAACACTCATCCACAAGGTTTTGGAGAAAGCCAAAAGGGAGAGAGCACGCATGATACTCGTAGTCCCAACCTGGGACCGACAGCAATGGTTCCCCCTGCTTCTGCGCATGGCGTGCCGCCGGCTGCTTCCCCTACCGGCATTGCCGGACCTTCTCACGCAGGCTCGGGGGTCAATAGTGCATCCACATCCTCAAGGACTCCGCCTACAGGCGTGGCTAATCCATGGCTCAGCGCCTTAGAGAGCACATGTTCGGAGGGAGTGAAACAAGTCCTGGAGTGCAGTTGGAGGACCTCCACCAGGAAGACTTACGAGCAGAAGTGGACACGATTTACCTCCTGGTGCTCTTCCAAGCAGTTAGCTCCTCTGGATGTCCCTATAACTGTAATTCTAGACTACCTGCTGGAGCTCAAATGGGATGGACTCTCCCTATCCTCGCTAAAGGTCCATCTGGCGGCTATATCAGCTTTTCGACACAAAGAGGAAGGGCCAACCATATTCGCCCATCCTGTTGTCACTTGGTTCCTAAGGGGGCTGGCAAACCTGTACCCCCCTCGGAAACAGCTACCACCATCATGGAGTTTGGACTTGGTCCTCCACACGCTGTCGGGACCACCCTTTGAACCATTGGCCACAGTTCCCCTCTGGTTACTTACCATGAAGACAACCTTCCTTCTTGCGATTACGTCAGCCCCTCGGGTGAGCGAACTTGCAGCAATAATGACGACACCGCCCTGCACAGTGTTCTCAAAGGAAGCGGTGATCTTATGATTACACCCAGCCTTTGTTCCAAAGGTTGCCTCAGAGTTCCATGTTAACGAACCAACAGTATTACCCTCGTTTTATCCTAAGCCTCACAACTCCAGCAAGGAGGCGTGGCTGCGCTTATTAGATGTGAGGAGGGTGTTGGCCTTCTACATAGACAGGACTAAGCTTTTCCGGAAAACGGACAGACTCCTGGTGTCCCTCGCACCCAGGTCGAAAGGGGAAGGCCTATCCTCGCAAAGGATTTCAAACCACATCGTATCTTGCATAAGACTGTGCTATGAGCTTCGCAAGACCCCTCTGCTAGTTCTGCCCAGGGCTCACTCCACTAGAGCGATGGCAGCATCGACGGCCTTCTTCAAGGGAATTGCGCTAAGAGACATCTGCAGAGCGGCGACTTGGTCATCCTATGACACCTTTGCCAAGCACTATGGCATACACCGGGTGTTTGATGAGGATATGCGCCTGTTGACAGCAGTCCTTTCAAGGGCAAGCTGCACATAAATTGGGTACCCACCTCCTTTTTTGGGGTCACTGCTGGGTAGTCACCTACTGTGGAGCACCCACGGGGACCACTCGAAGAAGAAAGGGAAGTTACTCACCTGTGTAGTAACGATGGTTCTTCGAGATGTGTCCCCGTGGGTGCTCCACTACCCACCCGTTCCTCCCCACTTCGGAGCTCTGTTTCGTGTTTTTCAGAGGCATCTGGAGCGGTTGATCAAGAACTGGCGGGGACTGGATCATGCACATGACTGTAAGCACGCGAAGGACCGACGGGCATCGGTGCATGCGCGACCCGATGGAGACTGCTGGAAATTTCCGATCTGCGGCACCGGAGCGAGCCCGACATCTACTGTGGAGCACCCACGAGGACACATCTCGAAGAACCATCGTTACTACACAGGTGAGTAACTTCTCTTTTCCTTTCCCGTCATTCTTGCATTCTATGAACCTTCCGGATAGCTCAGTGGTTTGCTCCTTGGCCTGCTAAACCCAGGGCTGTGAGCTCAATCCTTGAAGAGGCTATTTAGGGAGTGGGGCAAATAGATGTCAGGGATGGTGCTTGCTCCTGCCAAGAGGACAGGGGACTGGACTAGATGACCTCCCAAAGTCCCTTCCAGTTCTAGGAAATGTGTGTGTATGTGTGCATAGGATCCAGCATGTGTTGTGAAATGGACAAAAAGCATATTGTAGGCACTTTAATTCCAAAAGGATATCAACAAATGGTGAATTTGAAGCAGTTACTGAAATTTTGATCAACAACAAAGTGGGAGAGTTTTACAACTGCAGTGCATGGTTATCTGTCTGTACTAAGTCTCAAGTCCTGAAGCTAAACGTTTGCACATTTGCAAGTGAAATGATGGAAGTATTTCGGTACTAAATATCATGTATTCCTTCTACAAAGCTGAGGAAATGACAGTAATTCATTTCATGCCTTGCTTTGTCATGATATACTTCTTATGTAAACCACTAAAAATGAAAAGACAAAGTGCTTCATAAACATTACCACACTTGTAAGTTAAATCAGTATTATTATTCTTGTTTTTCAGATGGAGAAACTTGAAGTAAAGTGCTTATGACACCGTACACACAGCTAAATAGGCAAAGTACATCTAGCTAAAAAGCCCATGAACAATCTCAGTCATGCCGCTAAAAAAAGTATATGTTAAATATATCATCCAAGGTTGAGTTGAAACAATGATTAATCCTGTTCATTAGCAGCTGTATCATCTTTGTCCCTGAATTTTACATTAAATTATGAGAGAGAAGTTCCAGATTTTGCGCCGCAGTATTTTTCTGTTTCCTCTTATTTCTTTTCACCATAAGGCATGGGGATCGTGCTGTAGTTCTGTTTCTGCTGATGACAAGTAGCACTTAAACTGGGAGGGATACTATTCAGATCATTGCCCAACATTTTGGAGCCTTATTTCAAATACGAAAAATTTCAGAATCTGCAAAATCTCTCAACAACAGGCCCTTTCATAAAAGACTGGTACTTGCTGCTTCCAGTAATGTCAGCAGTGTTATGAGGAAAAACTTTTCTTCAATGGTAATATTTCACTGCTTCCAAGCCTGAGCAAAATGAAGTGTTGAGGAAGGACAAAAATCAGAGGCTGGCAGGATTAATGGAGGGGAAAAGCTATTCAAGCATGGTTCAAATTTTGCGTGATAACCTAGGTCTGCACTTACCGATTCTATTTTACTAGCATTACTAGTTATCACAGTTAACCTATAGCTTGTAGTATAAAAATTAAAACGATCTAAAATCAACATGGCATACAGATTCCAAGTGTGTTTATTCAGAGTACTCATGGATTCAGTCCATTTCCCTCAGCAGTCATAGATGTAGGGTTGGGATAACGCAGAGGATTAATTATATGACATTTAGGTTAAAACAGCAAATGAATTATCTGCCATGATAAAAGCTGAAGTTGAATTTATTAGTCCGTGAAAACTACTTCCCTTGTTGTCCCATATGTGGCAGTTGAAAAAATATTTGCGAATCTGAGTTTTTTAGTATGTCTTGTTTGTCTTACCTGCAAAGAGATTGACAGGTCGAAATGGGAGTTTGGAATCTGTAAATGAAAACAGTTACAGATTATACTGTGCGAGTCACTTTCAAATGGTGCTAAACCAGTCAACTCTATGGCTTAATGTAAGATGAAAGTCTGCAGTAGGAAAGCTAATGTTTACAGTGGTATTTACTTCCTGACACCAGGTTTCCTTGCTGAGCAGAACTGCTATTTGCGTTATTGCATAATGGTCCAACTGTCCACTTAAATTAGAGGCAGCTTTTCTGTTCGTGTGCTTGGAAGTTTGTGTATCTGAATTGTTTGTTTCTGGTTTTCTTTTTTTAATCTAAACGCGGGGTGGGGAGGGGTGTGTGAAGCTGCTGCTTGAGCTCACCAAGCTGTGGCCCCACTCGTACTCCATCCCTGCTTTTCCCCAGCCCCTTCTCCTCCCTACTGCCCCAAACCTTCCCCACTATTTCACTTTTCTGTCTGCTCACCCATTCTAGCCAAATCCCCAAGCCCAAACATAACAAATGATATTTAAAATAAAAATAAAACCTCTTCTAAAATTTTTCTTAAGAAAATGGAGCATGTTTTCCACTGCATGCCAGATTATGAACACTGGACATGCAGAAGGTGTGTAATTAAAAGGACCAGAATTGGGAATAAAAACGTTAAGGCACAGTTTTTTTTGTATGCCGTGAAGTTTGTCAGAGGTTTACAGTAAACTCTCGATATAACAGACTAATGGTGGGGAAGGGGTATCCCTTAATCCTGAAAGCTCATTAAATCTAAGGGTTTACTCACTGACCTTCCCGGCTCCTTTCTACTCAGCACTGTGGCTCTTCGGTGACTCCTCTAGGTCCCAGCTTCACTCTGCTCTAAGTGCTGGGGTGCCTCCTGGCTCCAAACTGCCCTCTAAATAGGCTACATTGCCTGTCAATGCTTCCAAGTTAGCTTCGACATTTCTGTGACAGCCGTTATGCTAATGAGGTGCTGCATGTGCATTGCAGCAGCTCATTAGCCTCCTCTGACCTGCCTGCTTAGCATGCCCCCTTCGAAGGAGGGGGCTAGTGTAGACGCACCCTAAATGTATGTAGCTTGGTTAGGAGCTTGATGCTTCCTGTGGGCTCTTTTCTGTTCATGTCTTTTGTAGACTTTCTAATCATGTCTTGGGGAGAGGGGAGTGGCACGTACCCCTTAATATCCCCCTGCGTTACCCACAGCATGTCTCCCCACCATACATGAGAATGCTGAGTACACAATTTTGGTCTTGATGGTAACCTTGTGTGGTGTTCCATGCACTTTTAGTTCATGAAAAAGGCATGGTAACCTGAGTACAAGGAGGTACACCGTGTAAGGGAGAAGCAATCTACAGGTTTATAGATAATTAAGACAATGTCATTACTAGTTCACTAGCTTCCATGAATGCAGAGCAGATGTAATTCCCAAGCATATGGCATGTTAATGTAACATGATAACATCCCTCTTTGTTCTGTCGTAAGAACCAAAATGGGTCAAACACATTATAATCTCTTAGCAGTCCTATGATCTGCACAAACCGGTGAATTGCCTCATTGTTCTACCCCAAGCTGGCAGTCTGTTACAGCATCACACCTGGGTTTTAATTTACAAAGAGAATTGTAATTTGATGGGAAGGAAAGAGGTTGGTTGTGCTGAGTCTGTGTTGCTCAATTCTGTATCTGGTAAGGACAGAAGCCTGAAGACCAGTCATTTTGTGTTTGACTATATGAATATGTTTTTTTTTTCAATACGTTAAAAATATATTTAAAAAAAAATGGAAGAGTTCATATTAAAATAAATAAAACTTTGGAAAAAATAGGCATCTTATTCCCCAGTGGAAAATTTGAAATTCAGAAATATTTTGCACCCTTTTCTTGCAACATCATATTTTGTTCACTTTTATGTTATCAATGTGCATTCAGTGGGAGGAAGATACTGACCAACGCTACTATATTTTTTTCAAATGTTTTCATTAAATCAGGATGAGCAAAATCTGACTTGCAGGAAGTGTGCAGCCTTGGCCGTTGCTGCCCATTCATTCTACGTTAAATGTATTCAATGTAAAATAATAAGTGACCATCAAGAGGTTTGGTTTGGATAGTAATCCAGAAATTCAGAGCTCGTCTAAATGTCTTAATCTAGAAATACATCTGGATGTATTGTGGAGATTGAAGGAGAACAAGCTTTCTTCATATACCTTTAAATACATTTACTCCAAAAATACCCCATGAACACTCTTGCTCAAGATACTTCACAGTTTTTCACTATGAGGAAATTCAGTACATCGGGGAAATTTTAAATAAGTAGAGTTAAGGGTTTTTTTAAAGTGGCAAGAAAGGTTCAGCTTTGTTTCCATTGTTCAGACTAGGTCACCCAGCCCTAGTTAATGCAGTAGTGCAAACGTTGTTATGTGACTATTGGCACATTTACTAGTCTAGGTGGTAAGGGTGCAATGTCAGTTTTTCAATTTGCAGTAATCTCTTGAAATGTGCAATTTCGAGTTGCGCTTAAGTGCAACTCAGAATCCCACTCCCCCTGGCCCTGGCTCAACCCCCCCAGCTCCGCATAGCCCAAGTTCAACCCACCCCACATAGCCCCAGCTTACCCCCCCCCATGCGGTTGTGTCCCCGGCTCACCACCTGCTGCACCTCCCTTTCACGAGGACTAAACTGGGCATAACAATGATGGAAGGATTTTAGGAACAATTTTTCCTCTCAGAGCAAGAATGGATGTGTCTCAAAATAAGTGGCCCTAATTTTCAAGGTGTTAAGGGCCTTTTAGTTCAGTGGAAATTTTGAGAACCCCCCACATTTCTGAAAATAGTCCCCAAAGACCTGAAAATATTCTATTTTTAATAGCTGATTAGTTCAAGAAGTGATATTTTAGCTCTGATGAAGTGAAGGGCAAAACTCCTGTTAGTTTCAGTGTGATCAGGATTTCGCGGAAGGCTTTTTCAGGTTACTGAAGTAGGCATAAACATTGGATACAAGGCCCAGAATAATTTAGCAGTAGCTGGCAAGCCAATATTTAAGACAGGTTTTATATTAGGGGAAAATGCCAGACTTCTAGCCATTGAGGCTGGTGATGTTGTTGTTACTTTATTGGATAGATAGAATATACAGAAATAGCAGTGTAAACTGTTTTATATTTTCACTGTTCTATCTGCTCTAAATCCAAGAGGTAATATGCCTATGAGTGAAAAAGTGTGTGGCCCAGCCTTTATGCAAATTATGCTTTGAATTTAAAAAAATAATAAATGTCTCATGGGTGTTTCTGTGGGGTGCTCTCATCACTGTATCATCATAGCCGGTGCCTGGGAACTGGTGCCTGGGCAGTGTGGTCCTGGCCAGCTCATGTACCCCCTCTCCTTTCCCCACAACCTTGAGTCCAGCACCCTCCCACACAGCTCCCTGCTCTGAGCCCCTACTCACCCTCCAACTCTGACTCTTGCATCCCCCAGGCTCCCAGCCCCCTTCTCTGATTTCTCCACACCCCAAGCCCCTTCCCTGATGCTTGCACTGCCCCCCACACCCAGTACCCTGCCCTAAAGGACATGAGTAATGCAGTGCACATTTTCTAGAAAAAAAAATTAAAAGCTTCTAGCTTTAATGGTGGTAGAAAGAGCCTGAAAAACTGATGCAAACACATCCTAAAAGCTCAAAAACCAGAAAGCAAATAAAAAGATTCCAACATTTAATGTTTAAAAAATCATGAGGATTTTTTTTTAACAATGGAGGTTGGCAATGCTGATGATCTGTTTTTGTCCGTCATTTCTTTAATTAGAATTAAGTATAATTTCTTGGGTAATAATTTTTGGAGCAATATAGTGATGTCTCATAATATTCTCATTTGTATCTTAGTTGTTAAATGTGTTGTTCAGTCTTTTAGTCACTGGTGCTGAAAGATAAACTGTGCTCAATTTTTCCTATGAGACATGATAGGTGAAAGAAGAGTGTGATAAATACTCTGTAGTTCTATTTTTGATATATATTCTTTATACTGACTGTACATGTGCTGTTTGGATTGTAACCCAACACAATGCTGCTGGTATATATTTAGTAGTTATGCTATTTGTGTATGATTGTAGCCTTGTGCTGGAGTTCAGTGTATTACTAGTATATATAGTCACAGAATTACAGAAATTAGAGAAGGAAAAGACCTGTCAGTGTTGTCAGTCTGTTCTCTTGTTTGTCTCATTTTGATGGGCACCTAAAAAGTGCCGTGACTTTTTTTCCAAAGGCGCTGAGCTATGATAGCTCCTATTGATTTAGGATAGATTTTAGCCCTTAGTAAGTCTGAAGCAACTTGATCAGGCTGGCCAGGCATTGAGGACAATAACACTATAGAACATCCCAGAGGCATGCTCCATTGCAAAATATTTACAAATGACCACTGAACTGAAGAATGGTGCCACTTCTAATTTGAAAATCTCCCATGTAAAACCAAGACAATATGTTTCTTTAGTTTGTGTGAGCCCCCTAGCTGGATTTAGGCTATATGTCTGATTAGCTCTACCAAGAACATGTATTATTTACCATTTAAGAAGTCCCCTGGTTGAAGTGACTATAATTATGCATGCCTTTTGATCCTTGAAGACTGAATTACTGTACACACATCCCTCATTAAACCATAGCCATACCAGAACAGACTCAATATTTAAGGCACAGAGAACCAAAAACAGTAATCAAGGTGGACAAATCAGAAACAAAATTATCAAGGTGAGCAAATCAGAGAGTAGAGGGGCAGAACGTGGGGGGTGGAGTGGAGGCAAGAATTAGATTAAGCCAAGTATGCAAACAAGCCCCTGTAAGTGACCCAGAAAGTTCCAATCTCGGTTCAAACCATGTGTTAATGTGTCGAATTTGAATATAAAAGAGAGTTCAGCAGCCTCTCTTTGAAGAGCATTGTGAAAATTCCTCTTCAGTAACATGCAAACTCTTAAGTCATTAACAGAATGGCCCACTCCATTAAAATGCTGACTAAGAGGTTTGTGGATCAGGAGTGTTTTTATGTCTGTTTTGTGCCCATTAACTCTTTGTCTAAGGGAGTTTGAAGTCTGTCCACTATACAAAGCATCCGGGCATTGTTGGCATATGATGGCATATATTGTGTTAGTTGAGGAACATGAGAATGTGCCCGTGATTCTGTGAATAACCTCATTAGGTCCAGTGATGGTATCTCCAGAAGAGATATGTGGACAAAGTGTGGCATCCTGATTAAGGATAGGTTGTAGGTCTTTAATAATTCGTTGCAGTAGTTTGAGTTGGGGGCTGTAGGTGATGACTAGTGGATCAGAGCAAATGTGACTATACCTAAGGGCTTGACTGTAAACAATGGATCTAGTTACGTGTGCAGGATGGAAGCTAGAAGGGTGTAGGTAAGTATAGCAATCAGTGGGTTTCTGGTACAGTGTGGTACCTACTGACAGAGACCAAAAACTACGAGATCTTTACCAAATATTCATAAACCTGAATTACCCACCAGGAGAAGTAAAAAAACAAATCGACAGGGCCAGATGCATACCGAGAGACCAGCTACTCCAAGATAGGCCCAAAAAAGCCAAGAACAGAACACCACTTAATCAGGATGCCACACTCCAGAAGGCCCTGGGTGACATGCCTGTTCTCTCCTACAGACAACCTCCCAACCTCATGAGGATTCTCACCAACAGCCACATCTATACCTGCTGGCCCCACAGCCTGACCAGCCCCGCAGCCCCAACCCACTGCAGCCTGACCCCCTGCTGGCCCTACAGCCTAACACCCCACTGCTGCCTGAACTCCCCCCTGGCCCCGCAGCCCCAAACCATGGCAGCCTGATGCCCCTGTATGCCCCACAGCCTGACACCCCTGCCGGACCTGCGGCCAGACCCTGCTGCTGCCTGTAATCCCCATGGCCAGACCCGTCCCCCCCTCCCCTGGTGGCTGCCTGTACATCCCCCGGCAGCCCCATGGCCAGACCGCTCTGCGGCCACCTGTACCCCCCCGCAGCCAGACCCCCACCCTCCTGCGGCCACCTGTACCCCCTGCAGCCAGACCACTCCACATCTTCCTGTAACCCCTGCGGCCAGGACCCCCCCCACCTGTAACCCTGGTGGCCCCACAGCCTGACCCCCGCCAGCCCCACGGCCCCAAACTGTGGCAGCCAGATCCCCTTACCAGCCCACAGCCAGATCCTGCCCCTGCAGCCCCAAACCCTAGCAGCTTGAACCCTCCCTCCCGCTCACCGCCCCAAACTACCCCCAGCCTTTAGCCCTCCCCAACACATGGGTCACTCACCTTTCACAAGCAGCGCCACCAGCTGCCACTCCTTCCATGAGTTGGGAGCTATAGGAACTATTCAGAAACTTTTACATGTAATTTAATAGGAATTTAGTTTCCCTCTTATGAGTTTCTGCCTCCGAGCAGAAAGTTGGGAACCAGTTGTGCTCCTAAAGTGAAGGATGAGTGTATATGCTTTCCTTGATGGTAAAATTCATCATTTGAAATTTCACCTAGTATGAAATGTGGCTCTTTGTTAACTTATGGGCTCACTCCTGCTCATATTGAAATCAGTGGGCATTCTCAGTTCCAAGGTTCGTACCTGGTGAGGAGATGGTGGCTGCTACAGGATAAGAAGGCGGCCTTGTAATGCTGCTTGTGAGCCAAGTTATCATGAAAGGGTGGGGGCTGTGCAATGGGTGGGCCTGCTGGGTGGCGGGGGGGCTCCCTCTCAGTGTAGGGATGGGGTAAGAGCGAGGGTGGGGAATGGTTTGGGCTGAGGCTTTGGGGCAGTGCAGGGGCTGAAACACACAGTGCCCTTGGCCCCAGTGTCAGCCCCTCTTGTGGTCGCTGTGCCATATATGATCCATCGCATTTGCTGCTCCCCTGTGGTTGTTGCAGAGCATAACTATCTCTGGTATCAGACCCCTATATTTCTGTTGAATGAGAAGCAATCAGATTCCAGGCACACCTCATTGTCCTGGCACATCCAAACACTTACTGTAACTCATGATAAGAAGAAGCTGGATACCAATTTGGTGGTCCTAGTTCTTATAGTTTAGGAGGAATTATTGAAGAAATACACTTGCAAATGGGTAAACAGATGCACGTTTCTGAAATATATAGTGAGATTCCATCCAGTGTTGTACAGTAGTTTCAAATTCTTTTCTTCACCAAAGGCAGTGTTCTCAATCTTTGTGATCCTGGGTCTTTATCTCTAGCTGATCCAGTCTCTAAGATGTGCTGGCATTAAACTGTGAAATAACAAGCACTACATACAATGTTGCATAATAACACAGAATACCTAATTAGTAGTAAAGTGTTGTACACTTTGTTAATAGTAATAAATTACCTTAATGGAATTGAGCCTATGTATGTATTTCAGTTGTCACAATGAAGAAAAGTTTAAAAATATATTTTCACCCTTTTTCAAGAAAGTGCTGAAATCCACTTGAAATTTTGTAATCACAAAAATCATGTTCAGAAAGAAACTATTTCCTCCTCTAACATGGATAGTACAAGGCAGCTAAAATTACTTTTTATGCTTCAGAAGGATTGAGAAAGTACAGATGTGTCGGGTTGGCTTCTTTGAATGTAATGGAAGTGATTGCTCCTGCTTAAACAAAGCCCATCTGAGTAACATTGCTTCTAAAATAAAATATTTTGGTATGTCTGCTGTCATTTTAATTAAATGAATTCCTGCAGTTAATGCATTATCTATATGTTTTTGTAGGATGTTAGGAAAATCTTTCCCTGGAACTGGAATGGTGCAATTTTACATCCACTGCATCAAGTTCAGTTCAGGAAACAGCTCAGACAGTGCTTTGAATCTTGGTGAACTTTTATGTTTAATAGTTATTAGATAACATTTATGTGATACCTTTTGTGTACTTTTATGTAGGAGAGAGTTAGTAAGAGCCTGCCATCTATCAGAGACGCTGACGCAGTCATCATTTATTTATGGGTGTCAGGCACTCAGGGTGCCTTGCTGAGCTACAATTCATCTGCAAATTCAATACCCTCAGCTCAGGATTAAACAAAGACTGTGAATGGCTGGCTAAATACAAAAGCAGCTTCCTCTCTCTTGGAGTTCACACCTCCAGATCTACTGATGACAATACAACTCAGCCTGCCTGACTGAGCTAACCTCGTTATCCCCAGCCTTGCTCTGGCCTATTTATACCTGGCCTTGCAGATTTCCAGGACCAGCATCTGAAGAAGTGAGTTAACTCACGAAAGCTCATGCTCTAAACTTTTCTGTTAGTCTATAAGGTGCCACAGGACCCTTCGTTGCTGCTACAGATCCAGACTAACACAGCTACCCCTCTGATACTTGGGTGTTTGGGTGGCTAGCAATCCACTGAGCTCAGATGATGCAAGTAAACCTTCACTAAGTCACTAAAAAACCCCAAGAAGTTACCACTGAAGACCTGTAAGACCATCAGCACTGTAGCTGCCCAAGGCATTCTATGCGCCACTGCTCTGACGGACTGTTGTCTTGTCTGGCCCTTTTTTCCACCTTTGCTTGTTCTGGCGTAGCCATAGTTCCTGCCTACCTCTGACCTTCTAATTTCTGGCTCTGACTACTGGCTTGTCTTCTGATGCTGCCTCAGCTTCTACCCTCTGACTCTGTTCTGACCACTGGTTGTACTGCCCATACTGCAGAGTTTGACCATAGGAACTTCTTGTTCTAGGCCTTCAAGCATACAGCCTAAATTTGGAATGGGAATCCAAGGCAGCACAGTTGGTGAACAAGCTGCTCTGCCATGGAGAGTGTGAACCCAGTAAGAACTGTATAAGTGTTTGATCTCTTATATCATTATTTCCACTGAGTGTCACTAGAGCGTGAGATTTCCCTGTGGATTTCTGGATGTCTGTAAGCAAGCTAATCCTTTGTTTTGTTTTACAACAATATTACAGCTTCAGTTTAAGTGCAAGGCCCTATGTCATGGTATGGAGGTCTCCAGATGATGAATTTTACCACTAGGATGGCATAGGCCATTTGGGGTGAGTGTACTCTTGGAGATGGGTGGGTAACCATCAGCAGAGTTTACGAGCCCACCCACAAAACTATATGCAGCAAAAAAGGTGACTGTGCCCTTGTTAGCAATGGGATAACAGAATTTGTAAAAAGCCAATGTAGGGAATCCCAGGTACCAGCAGTAACACCACCAGTCATTTGGAAATAGCCACTGGGCTTCCCTTCTTGCCCAGCAAAGGAAGAGAAATGAGGTTTAACCACATTTTGTTGAGTGTTTGTGGCTGATTTGTTTTGCCCCGACCTTTTACTACAGTTCCTGTGATTCATGGGACTCAAAAGCCACACTTTTGTCTTGAATTGACATAGCCAGTTTGGAAAATATAGCTTTCCTTTCCAGTCCCTCAGCGCACCTCTGGAGGAGGATGCTTACAATGCTCCAGAAAATGGGGTGTCTCCTAGCTGATCTACCCTGGATCCTAGTCATGTCCAGGAGCTAGTACTGGAGTGTTTTTTTTTCTCTCTCTTTCACCTTTCCATTTCTGCCTTGGCTCTGTATCCTGCCCATTCAGTAGAGGACTCTTTGTATTTCACTGTCATGAGATTGCCTGAAGCTGAGGTACCGACACTAACAATTATTTTAAAAATGAGAGGAAAAAAGATCCTGTTCTTTCTGCCTTTTCTTGTGATGCTCCTGTTACAGTCATGTTAACTGTATTGTTCTCTCTTATTTTTTTCTACATAAAAAAGTCATTAACTTAGAGTTAAGATGCCCAAGTGTAGTTTTTTCTCAAGAGGACAAATAGAAAAAAGCAAGGGAACTGAAGTAATGCTAGATTCATGCTCAGCACTATACCAGGCTCTGAGTATTAGCTAGCTACCGTCATGATGCTCAACTGCACTTTTACTGTAGTATGCACCTTTAGAACTGAATGGAAAAAGTTGGGGTAGTGTTTTCAGTTGGCAGTAAGAATTTCTAATTAACTGACAACCAGGAAATGCATATGTTTCTATTCTTGCACCAATTCTGCATCAATTTAACGTTTTTTGATCAGAACCTAATGTACTACAGTGTACCAAAGGTTGAAACTCTCTAGTCCAGCACATTCTTGTCCAGCAACATCCATCGTCTGATATGATTTTAGTTAGCTGGATGTCCACTTATCATGGTTGTAGCCAATTTTCCAATTGTCCCATAAAATTTGCTTACAGCCACCACTCCTGACTCTCAGTGTTCTGTGCTGTTATTTAGCTGTAATTTACCCCTAAATAGCTATGTCTACAACTGAATGCTACATCGAAATAGCGACATCGAAATAAGCTATTTCGATGAATAACGTCTACACGTCCTCCAGGGCTGGTGCCGTCGACGCTGGGCAGCACTACATCGAGGTAGGCGCTGCAGGGGAGCGTCTACACATGAAAGCAGCCCACATCGAAATAAGGGTGCCAGGAACAGCTGCAGACAGGGTCACAGGGCGGACTCAACAGCAAGCCGCTCCCTTAAAGGGCCCCTCCCAGACACACTTGCACTAAACAGCACAAGATCCGCAGAGCCGACAACTGGTTGCAGACCCTGTGCCTGCAGCATGGATCCCCAGCTGCCGCAGCAGCAGCCAGAAGCCCTGGGCTAAGGGCTGCTGCACACGGTGACCATAGAGCCCTGCAGAGGCTGGAGAGAGCATCTCTCAACCCCTCAGCTGATGGCCACCATGGCGGACCCCGCTATTTCGATGTTGCGGGACGCGGATCGTCTACACGTGCCCTACTTCGACGTTCAACGTCAAAGTAGGGCGCTGTTCCCATCTCCTGTTGGGGATAGCGACTTCGACGTCTCGCCGCCTTATGTCGTTTTCAACTTCGAAATAGCGCTCGCCACGTGTAGCCGTGACAGGCGCTATTTTGAAGTTGGCGCAGCTACTTTGAAGTAGCCGGCACGTGTAGACGCAGCTAATGTCTTCTAAGTAAGCAGTGGAAGTGTTGGTAATGCTTTTCGACAATACTGACCTCCTGTGATCCAGCAAATTCTCTCATTTGGCACCGGTCAAGATCCCAAGGGTGCTGGACTAGAGCGGTTCAGCATGTACTAGTCCAGCACCGTGTTCATTTGTTTAGACTGTACTGTCACAGATGAACAGTTGAGGAACCCCTGCTTCAACTGTGCTGATGGAGTCCATTGCTATCAGTGAACTAACTCCTGATTGTCACCAGTTTTTATGGAGTTTTAATGGATTAAATTATGCTCTTGCTGCTTCATACATTGTCACCTAACATGCAGTTAAATAAAATATATCTCATATGTAGATTATATTATTTTCTGGTGATGAATTGTGAATTTGAAAAAAAAAGTCTTTATTTTAATAAATTGTATTGTGGTTTATCAGTTATACACATTGCCAAATGCAGTATCTATGTCCTACAGTAACAGAGAAGTAGCCAAGTTCGTCTGTATTCTAACAAAACAAAACAGCAGTCACGTAGCACTTTAAAGACTAACAAAATTATTTATTAGGTGATGAGCTTTCATGGGACAGACCCATTCCTTTCGGTCTATAGAATTTCCGATCCACACCCAGATATACAGCACAGAGGTCCAAAAATATTTCAATGAAAACTGAGAAATCAAATATATGAACGGAAGGAGGGGAGTGAGGGATGGGGGATGTTAATGTTCGTATTGATCTCAGGCATGACACCTAATAAACCATTTTGTTAGTTTTAAAGTGCTATATGACTGCTGTTTTGCTATCTCCTACATGCCCACATTGTCTAGGTGCTCTCATCAGGAAGATGGTTATTTTATTTCATTGCATTTTTTCCACAAAAATAATTTACACAGGCACAAAGCCCACTTTTTTTTTTTTAGTTTTAGACTTTTTTTTCTGAATGTTAGCATGGGGATCCATAATCAAATTCTCTAAATTCTCCCTAGCTAGATACCACTTACATTTCTTAACTGTAGTGTTGAATTATTGCAAGGGGGGGAAAAAACCTGTAGATTTTCATATATATTCTGAGCACTGTGTGTTCTGCATCAAACTCTCTTGGTTTCTGTAAGTCTGTATGTACTATAGTTGGGAGGTGTAGTTCCCACTTAGGTAGATGTACGCATACTAGGCATGCTCAAACTGTGTGCTGAAATAGCAGAGTGGTTGCGGTGGCATGTACTGCAGTTCAGACAAGCCATCTGGATTACGTACCTAAGATATCAGATGGAATGATAGTCAGATGGGTACCCTGAGCTGTCAACCTGCAACCACAGTCACACGACTTTTAGCTCTCTAATTCAAGGACGGCTGGAGAGCGTGGTTGCCTACTTTAGCAGGGAATAAAGCTGCAGTAAAGACGTAGCACATGACATTCTGATACTGAATTCTTTAGCAAGTTGGAAACTCTGCATGGATGCTTCGAGAGGATCAGTTGAATGGGTTGGAAGGCACACCAATAAGTGGCTGGAAGGCACCCATTCTGATTTGGGTTGTGGGGACAGAGAATTCATTTCCCGTTAGACCCTCCCCCGCCATGATTTCTGAAAGATATCCAAAACTAAGGAATGGGAAGAGAGTTTGGTCTCATGAGGTACATTGAGGCCATGGTATGTTGGTACATTTTGGTCACCTGTACATGAGTTTGAATTGATTATTGACCTGGTGTTGGCTGGCATGCCCTGATATGGTTTTTCTAAAGTGGGCCCATGCTATCTCATGATATAATGGCATAGGTGTAGGCCAGTGTTTCTCAACCAGTGGTATGTATCCCCTTGGGGATACACTGAGATCTTCCAGGGGCTGCATCAGCTCAGCAAGATATTTGCCCAGTTTTACAATAGGTTACATAAAAATACTAGTAAAGTCAGTGCAGTCTAAAAGTTCATTCAGACAGTGACTTGTTTCTGCTGCTTCATATGCCTTTTGCTGGAATGCAAGTACAATATTTCTGTTCCAATTAAGTTATTTGATAATACGATGGTAGAAAGTGAGCAAGTTTTCACTAGCAGTCTTCTGTGGTATTTGTACATGTTTTTGTAAGTAAGTAGCTTTTAAATGAGGTGTAACTTGGTGATATGCAAAACAAATCTGACTATTGAAAAGGGTACAGTAATCGGAAAAGATTGAAAAACACTTTTTTTTCCCAAGACCTCAGATTACCTCAAGCAGTGGCATGTATACCCTTACTGGCATGCGTGCAAAGTCTGGAGGTACTTATAGTTTTTGTTTGTTGAAAAAAGGGTAGTTCATTTAAAAAAAAAAAAAGAAAAAGAAAAAAAAAAGGCTGAGAAACACTGGTGTAGGCAAACAGTGCTTGCTTTCCCTCTAATTCAGCATTCTTCTTTTTGGCATTATTAGTAACTGATGAGGATAGCATTTTAACCATTTGCTACGTTATTTACTAAGGGTGTGTAGCTGATGCAAACCTTATTTTTACGTGGACAAAATGTTGTATTAGATATATAGATTTTCATTTATCCATATTTTATTCCAACTTTTATTATTTTAAATTCTGTAAAATAAAAATCTTTGTGGAAATTAATTTTGATTTTTATTAGATATTTTTGTCTCTGTCCCTTATGACAGATGTTGCAGTAGTGGATATGAGTGATGTTTCCAGACAGCCATCACTCTTCTACCACCTTGGAGTTCGTGAAAGCTTTGACATGGCCAATAATGTTATACTCTACCATGATACCGATGTTGACACTGCTCAGTCACTTAAGGTAAGGTCCTCACTTCAAAATTCACTCAACTGCAGATATCCCTTTTAATTATGTTGAAATCGTAGAGCCTGATCCTGTAAACACTTGTGTACTTTGGAAACTTTACCCATGTTGCCAACTCAACAAAAGAGGAATACATGTACTTCTAAAATGGCAGGCAGGCTCATAGACCCATATCATGGTAATTGTTTTTTCATCAAACTGCTAGATATGGAAATGTGTGTAGTTCTGATTTTCTTTAATTCAGTCATAAGTAAGGTTTGTTTCTTCTTCTTGACTGTTGTACGTACCCTGTAAAAAGAGGCTAGGACTTTTGTTTAATAATGACATATGCTTTTATTGTTAGCCAGCTTACTCATCTAAATCATTATAGCCTTGCTTTGTATTTCCTTGAGGCTGGGTGGGTGGAACTATGTGCACACATGCTCATCATTTGCTTTTGCGGTGGGGTGAAAATAAGAAAGATGTCATCACAAAAGCTTTTTGTAAGCTTGCCATTTAATTTTAAATTAGGACAATAAATGTTACTACACTTTAAACACTGTCTGATTGTGGATAGATGGATGTTGACACAAATCATAACTCATGGGTATTTCTTCTCTGCTTGAGCAGAACAGAGGCAAACATCCTCTTCTGTGAAGTAGATTCCATTTAGACTTCTCCTTAATTTCACATCCTGTAGTGTTTGTTATCTCCACTGCCAAAACATTGCTCACAGAAAATAGAGTTTAAGATTGGAAGAGGCTACTAGATCATCTACTCTGACCTTCTGTGTATCACAGGCCAGCAACCCCACAACACCCACAAACTAACCCAAAAATGGAAATGAGACCAAAGTAAATGAGATCCGTACAAGACTGGATTATTATGTGCTAAACCCAGAAATTCAGGGATGGGGATGAGTTGCATTAGTGCTCAATGCTAGGGCAATGACAGCGAAAGTATTACTTGAGTGACACTGAGGTAATCCTGGCCAGTGACTTACACCAACATGTTGCGGTACAAGGAGAAAATCCCAATGTCACTGCAGCTCTGATCAGAAGAAAATTCTTTCTTAATCTGCCTATGGGGATTAATTATACCCTAAGCCTATAAGCAAGAACTAAGCATCTGAGAGGGAGAGCAAGAGAGAGATTGTATGGTGCTGCATCAGAGCCCAGGCCCACCCTTTGCAGTGCCCCATCTCCAGCACTGGCACCATCCTTCGTGTTCTGAGGAAGGAGATTTAAAGACAAATTCCCAGCATATATTGGAGTTGGGGACAGAAATCCCTTTCTGACCTTCAGCAGTGGCTGGCTGAAACTTTGAGGCATGGGCATTAGAAACATAAGATGCAAACTGCAGTAAGCCCTAGGGCTGTTGAGCCCTGCTCCCTGCAGTCATTTTATAATTGCATTCATGAGTTGTCCAGCTCTTTCTCAAGACAAATAAGCTATTGGGCCCAACAACTATTCCAAGGAGACTATTCCAAAGTCTTACCTATCTCAGGTTTAGAAACCTTCCAACTGTAGCTTGGATTTATATATAATTTTAAATTTATTTTTCTTCCAACATTGTCCTTTAGATTAAATGGCTCTTCATTCTCCTTAATATTTACTCCATAATATATATAAAAAGACTTTTCATAATCTCTCCTCAGGCTTTTTTGTACAACTAAACAAACAAAGGTACTCCAGTGTCCCCTGATAGGTCCTCCAGTCTCCTGTGGAATGTAACCAATCAGTTCAATCAACTTCTGTAACAGATGACTGGAGGACAGCTAATGTGATGACAGCTTTTAAAACGACTCCAGAGACAATCCCAGAATTTATAGGCTCTTAAGCTGACTTCTGTGGCCCCTTTTCATCTCAAGAATCATTGGTTAGCAGTGGCGGTGAGGGTCTAGGGGCAGTGTTTGAGTCTGCAGCTTCTCTCATGGCTTATCTGCTCAATATTGGATTTGCACAGTTGACTGCAAAAACCACGTCAGTCTATTTCCAAATGCTTGAGTCTGAGAGCTTTTCCTTCTAAGGCAAAGTTCTTTTGCGTGGCTTGCAGATATGCTTTCTAAGGATGATGTGCCCTGGCATAGCAGTCGTCGCCAGGTATTTCAATCTGATGATGTAGATAGCCAGAACTTTGGATCAATGTTGAATTTTTTCATGGTGTTTTTGCATGTATCCTTGAATCTTAGCTTTTGGTCTTACTTTTGTTCTCAACCCACATGACAATTCACCGAAAGGATTTCTTTGGGAAGACATTCGTCGCCCATTCTTCTCACATGACCAAGCCAACGTAGTCTTCTGCTGTTGAGGATTGCTATGAGGCTGGGTATGCCAGATCTTGACAGGACATCTGCATTTGAAACTTTATCTTGCCAGTTGATGTTCATAATTCTGTGGAGGCAATAAAGATGGAAGCTGTTCATTTTTTTTCTCTTGGTTCCAGTAGGTGGTCCATGCCTCAGAACCATATAACAAGATACTCAATACACATGCCTGGTAGATTAATATCTTTGTTTTCAGTTTAGGATTGTTTCATGCACATTTCGGAAGTCTGCCAAAAATGGTAGCTGCCTTCCCGCTTCTGATTTTCAGTTCTTCGTCCATGGATAGGTTTGTGTTGACCATAGATCCAAGACAATAGAATTGTTGAGCCACATCTAATGGGGTGTTATCCAGAACAACATTGGGTCACTGAGGTATACCTTGAGTGAATACAATGTCTTCTTCATGCTTATGTCAAGGGAAAACAACTTTCAGGCTCTGGACACAGAATCCATCAGTGACTTCAGCATGTCTTCATTATGAAGCTGACTTCAGTACCAGGAAAATTGCTCAAAACTGCCATAAAGAACAGAAATACTACACACACAAAAGAAATACATTTGTGATGGATTGTGGTCATTTTATTGAGGAAGAGTCAACACGACTTTTGTAAAGGGCAATTATAACTTACCGTTATATTAGAATTCTTTGAGGGGGTCAGCAAATGTGGACCAGGGTGATCCAGTAGATACAGTTTACTGACAGTTTCAGAAACCCTTTGAAATGGTCCCTTCACCAAAGGTTCTTATGCAAAGTAAACTGTCGTGGGGTAGAAGGGAAGTTTCTGTCACAGATCTGTAACTAGAGTTGCCAGCTGTCTAATACAAACCCAACCACCCTTGCCCTGCTCTTCCCCTTCCCCAAGGCTATGGCCTCGCCTGCCCTTTCTTGGAGACCCCACCCCTGCTTCCTCTCCCCCACCTTCACTCACTTTCACTGGGCTGGGGCAGGGGATTGGGGTGCAGGCTCAGAGTTGAGGGTGGGACCGAGGAGTTCGGTGTGTGGGAGGGACCTCAGGCCTGGGGCATGAGATTGGGGGTGTGGGCTCTGGAAGGAAGTTTGGGTGCTGGCAGGGCTCACACTTGGTGCAGTGGTTGGTGAAAGCTCTTTCCTGTTGGCTTAGGGTGTCTTCACCACAAGCTCTACAGCAGTGCAGTTGCACTAGTGCAAGTCAATAATATAGACCTGCCTTCAGACAAGTTAGTGGAGGAGAGTTCTGTCAGTGACTATTAGCCATTGACACAACCCCACCTGCTTGGGTCCTGAGCCTCTAACTGCCGCAAGCTGAGACAGAAGGACAGGGCAGTTATTAAGGGATCCATCCCCTGTCCTCTGCATTCCCTCTGAATAATTATTTGGCATTACCTGCATCAGAAGACAGGATCCTGGCCTTAGATCAGGGAGGGGCAAACATTTTGGCACTGCTCCCACAGCTCCCATTAGCCACAGTTCCCTGTTCCCCGCCAACAGCTGCTGTGAGGATGACGACTGTTAGTGGTAGCAACTCACGGAGCCCTCTGCCCTCCCTCTCCCCCACCCAGTGGTGCAGAGAGCCTGCCTTAGCCCCTCTGCCCCCACTGCACTGGTAATCCTAAGAGCTAGATTTAAAGCCCTGATGGCCTGGATGAAGCCTGCAGGTCATAATTTGCCCCATCCTGCCTTAGATGGACCACTGGACTGACCCACTATGACTGTTTGTTTTTGTTTTTATGGTGACTGTATTTGTACACAACAACCCAGATGATGTTTTATCAGTGTCCTGTATGATGGCATCCGTACTTCCATATCTTGGTCTTCTCCTGTTTTGATTACTATAACCTCCTCTTCATCTGCTCTGTTTTTCTCTTCTTCCCACTCCAGTTCTGTTAAAAAAAAGCCATTGCTCAATTCTGCTTGTTGTTGTGACAGTCTAACTGTGGTGAGCACCTGACCTGAGGCTCTTCATTATCTTTTTTGTCTGTTCTCAAATCATATTCTATCTCATTGTCCTCTTCTTCCCCTCTCCATTTAGACAAAGAACCTTTTCCAGTCTTTATGTCTTATTTTAACTTCACTCTCAAACCATCTCCTGTTTTCTTTCCACTTGTTCACCAGGCATGCTTTTTCTTTCTTTTGGTCCCTACTTGAACACTACTTCCTCTAGAAAGCCCTCCTCAGTTCTTCTCACAACAGCCTACCTTATCTGAACTCTTATGCTATTTCTTGTCTATCTTAGTTTGAACGTTAGCTGAGGTGGGAAACATGAGTTCTTCTGTCTGTAAAGCAGCATGTACATTGATAGGTCTATGCAAATTATTTTTTATTGAAAATAATAAATCCAGGCAAATGTTCGTAAATGTTTTCTTGATCTCTTTCTTTTCTAGGACATGGTGTCTCAGAAAAACACAGTAAGTACTAAATCTTAACTTTTTTTTAACATAATGTAAGGATTCCACAAAAGATTTGACCTGAAGTGACTAACATGAAAAACACCACTCAATATTGCACAAGTGGATCTGCCAAGTCATGCAGTAGTTATAATGTAATCAAGAAGGCAAACTTTCTTTAAATGCAATGTAAACTACTGTAACTCATGCTAACTTCCTCTCCAAAACACATTGTTGGTGATAATTTCAGAAAGTAGTTTGTCTTTGATTGCTGGGAAGATATATATAATAGATTTTCGTTTGACTACATGACCCTAGAGGTCAGGGAAAAAGCTTGAGAGTGATTTTAACTGTGATTATATGCAATGGATAGACAACCAAAAAAGCACATTTAAAAATGGGTTTTTCCGTTTTTGTTTATGTGCTGGGATGCATTTTGAATTCCAGGAAACATACATATAGAAAGATTCATGATCCTTACAAAAGACTTATTGATATGAAAGCTTGGTTCTCTAAGAGGTTGTTAATGCACATTGAAACTCTCTAGGCTGGCATCCTTGGGACCTGGCTGGTGCTGAAGGAGTGAACTTGCTGAACCCCAGGAGGTCAATATTTTCTGGCAGCATTACCAACACTTTCACTGCTTGCTGGACTCTTAGAAGACCTTTGGGGATAAATTACAGCTAAATAACATCACAGAATGCTGACAGCAAGGACTGGTGGCTGTAACCACACTTCACAGGTCTGCAGGAAACTTAGCCATACCTCTGATTGGTGGACATCTGGCCATCTCAGGGGTCTGCAGCTTGTGGCTCTGGAGCTACATGCGGCTCTTTAAGGACTTCTTGGCAGCTCCTGACATTATAATTGCAAAGTATAAAAACAAACAAACAAAAAAAAACCAAAAAAAACCCCCCAAAAAACACAAAAACAAAGCCCTCCTGATTCTTTTTGCCAAATAGTGAATGTCTAAAAGCCCCAAAATGAACAACTCATATCTAAATAGCAAACGATATGTGATCTCAAAACGTTGGATAACTCCCCTTAGCCGCCTCGAGAGAGAGAGACAGAGAGAGAGAGAGATGGTTGGGGAGTGAAAGTCAGGAAGACGGGTACAAACACACATATAAAGTGTGAGGAAATAGAATAAGTAAAAAGTTGGTGAACATACAACAGTAAACATGTATTGCATTACAAATCGTGTGTGTGTGCTGGTCTTAAAACAGAGGTTACAGAAAGTATAGTTTGATGTTATCTATTAAAAAAGTCTCATTCACATGCATTACAGCTCTTGAATTATTAATTTTTTTACTGAATTGGAACAAATGGCTCCTCTACCTGTTTTGGTTGCCAGCTCTTAGGCTAACTAAAATCATGCCAGATGACAGATGTTTCTGGAATCGAGAGTACAGGACTAGAGAGATTCAGCCTGTGTTACATATTTTAAATGCCAACTAAAACTAAACAGGCCAGAAAACTTAGTCCAATATAAAACATACTTTTGGATATTTTAGTTGTTGGCACATTACAGCTGCGTCTACACGTGCACGCTACTTCGAAGTAGCGGCACCAACTTCGAAATAGCGCCCGTCGCGTCTACACGCGTCGGGCACTATTTCGAAGTTAACTTCGATGTTAGGCGGCGAGATGTCGAAGTCGCTACCCTCATGAGGAGATAGGAATAGCGCCCTACTTCGACGTTCAACGTCGAAGTAGGGACCGTGTAGACGATCCGCGTCCCGCAACGTCGAAATTGCTGGGTCCTCCATGGCGGCCATGAGCTGGGGGGTTGAGAGATGCTCTCTCTCCAGCCCCTGCGGGGCTCTATGGTCACCGTGGGCAGCAGCCCTTAGCCCAGGGCTTCTGGCTGCTTCTGCGGCAGCTGGGGATCTATGCTGCAGGCACAGGGTCTGCAACCAGTTCTCAGCTCTGTGTATCTTGTGTTGTTTAGTGCAACTGTGTCTGGGAGGGGCCCTTTAAGGGAGCGGCTTGCTGTTGAGTCCTCCCTGTGACCCTGTCTGCAGCCGTGCCTGGCATCCCTATTTCGATGTGTGCTACTTTGACGTGTAGACGTTCCCTCGCTGCGCCTATTTCGATGTTGGGCTGAGCAACGTCGAAGTTGAACATCGACGTTGCCGGCCCTGGAGGACGTGTAGACGTTATTCATCGAAATAGACTATTTCGATGTTGGCTGCACGTGTAGACGTAGCCTACATGTTAAATGATGATTTAGCTCCTTCTGAAGTTAAAAATGTCATAAGTGGCCATTCTTAGTGTAATACAGTATTTTCTAATTTTGAGTATTTTTTGTATAGAGCTGAAACCTTGCTTTCTCACAGTTTTTCATTTCCGCATGTACCTAAAATGTTTTTTGTATTTTGCACTACAGAGTAAGAATCAAGACAAATACATGAGTTTTTTTTTTTTTTGAAAACAAGCAGTTTTAAAATTGTAATTGCAATTAGTGGTTAAATTTGGTAATTTTAACACACAGCATAGATCGGGGTCAGCAACCCCCAGCACGGGTGCCAAAACTGGCACGCAAGCCAGCTTCCTTCATGTGCGAGGTGGGAGCTCAGCCCTGCCTCTCGTCTCCTATGCAGCTAGGAGCTTGTTTAAAGCTGTGCCATCTGCATATTAACAAAAGACCAGCTAATGCCACCAACCACTACCTAAATGGTAAATTTCTGTGTCTTAATTAATTAATGAAGCTGTTGTAAGTAGGGCTATTAGGCTATGTTTACCCTAGAGTGATCTGTCGACAGACATTTCTGTTGGAAGATATCTTCTGACAAAAATTATGTAGACAGAGAGCAGCCAGACTGCCAAGCGCTCTTTTGACAGAACAGCCAACTGGAAGCACAGCAGACAGGGTTGCCCGGTGTGCTGGAAGCCTTGTCTGTTGACAGAGGACCCCCCAGAAAGTCCAGACTGGCTTTCTATCAACAGAACCTGTTGAGAGAAGCGTTCCGCCTCTTGGGGGCACAGCAGAACACTGTTGACAGAAGTTCTGCATTCTGTTGATTTACCATTGACAGAACACCTTCGGAATGTGGACACTTGGCCGGTTTTGTGGACAGAATGCTCTAGTGTAGGCATAGCTTAAGTGACTTTAAAAAGTATCCTTGGCACTCAGACTGTACTTGGAGGTCAAAAGGTCATATTTCAGAACTATACCTCAGAAAGTCTGATGACCCTTAGTATAGTCAGACTTTATTAAGCATCATTGCAAGTATTGTTCCATTTGTTCACCATGTCAAAGTAAAAATAGAGCGAGACCCATTTGCTTCAATACTCACTGCCCCTGGCTCTGCAAATTCTCTGGTTCAACTCTTGTGAGTTCCCAAGGGTGCTGGACTAGAGAGGTTCAGCCTATATTATCTCCATGTTCTATTTTTGTCCTAGTTATTATCCATTTGTGAATTTCCAGAGGATAACAGAACTACAAAGAGTAGCCAGCATGGATTTGTCAAGAACACATCATACCAAAACAACCTAATTTCTATCTTCAGCAGAGTTACTAACTTACTGAGTGGAGGGAAGCTGTAGACATGATACGTCTTGATTTTAGTAAAGCTTCTGATGCGGTCTCAAAAGACATTCTTGTGAGAGAACCAAGGAAATGCACTCTTCCTACATCTTGTGTTTTCTAGCTCTTGTGCCTTAGTTTTTGTTATATCTAGTAGAAATTTTCTGACTTTTGATTCATTGACCAAAAATTATTAATCTGTTACAAAATTTTTTGTGAAAAGTCAAGTTTTTGGCCAGCTCTGGTTCTGTTTTTTCTGAACTTGCACTCCTACAATCAATCAGTCTTGATTACAAAAAGAGAAGGTAGGAAGCATACAAGTTCATCCTGACCCTCTCAGGATAAATACACCATCCCCATACACTCTTTCTGCAAGTCTAAGAACATAACCTCAAGACAGCTCCCAGACTTTCACTGCTCTACGGTAACAGTGAAAAGATAAGACTGTTTCACAAGGCTGGATATTTATTTATTTTATGGATAACTGCTTTGACAGAAACAGTAGAGCTGTGTTTACACCATCCCTGAGTGAAATAAGCTGCTGACTGCACTTAATGCTACAATTAGTTCCACACAAAGGGAACCACCTAATGGAAGGAACATGGAGAATTTTGACCTTTGGTTACATGACAGGGCAATTCTACCTTGGGAACCGAGCTCCCTATTGCATACTGCATTTTTTAAACACCTCGGTGGGGCAGTAAATTAACGATGCAGAATTTTAATTGCTTGCTTTGGGGGAGTCAGATAGAACAGATTCTTATCCCTGTCTTATCTCAAAATATTTCATGACTGTTGGGTTGGAAGCTATATCTGCAGTTTTCCCACCCTAATACTTTTCAAATAATAAATTATTAAATCTATGTTGCAGTCATATTTCTCAGCCTTACAGAGCTGATCTGTGGTTTTCACGTTTCTGCTGTGGACACAGGCCAAGTCCCAAATGAACTGCTGGACCGTTTGCAAACTAGCATTCTTAGTTTATATTCAACTTTCTCTCTATTTCCTCTTTCCCTGAAGCAAAATTTGGTATAATGATTTACATTTCCTTAAAGGGGAAGCATTAATTGTTTTTCTAGGTTTATTTGAGATGAAGAAACAATCACTGTAAAGGAAACATTTGACATCTGCTCTGCATCTTTATGGGTTTCAACTACTGTTCTGCACTGTGATTATCTTTGCCCTTTTATGAGATTTGAACTTTCCAAAATAAAGGGCAACACTAAAATATTAAGTCCTTAAGGATAAGAATTTTGCAGTGTCTCTGCACCAAGTGTACAACATACAGAGGCCTGCTTGTGCGGTGCTGGGAAAAAGGCATAATGTAGCAAGGGATAGTTTCAACTACCCTCTTCCCCCAATACAGCATACGAGGTCGCAGGCATCACCACTTGCCTGACGACTACAATAGTAACTCTGTGGATTATCCGTGTCTCAAAACAGGGAGAAGAAATAGTCTTTTCCCTACTGGTCTCTACTGCCTGACAGAACACAGCCAATTTATGGTGCATACTGAGCCAAGGATTTCCCCAGTGGAGAACAAATAAACCAGAAATAAACAAAAAACAAACAAACAGCACAATATTAACCATTTAAACATAAAGGGCTAATCAGCAGTTCACTTCCCCTGATTTATATTTATGTTTACATTGATATTGTAATTATCCAAAGACTGAAGTGACCCTCCTTATCCAGGAACTTCAAATGAAGCATTGTTAGAATATTGTAAAAGTGACAGTATGCAATCTTGTCCACACTACAGCATGCAGTTACTTCTGGGGGCGGGGGAAACATTCTTGTTTATGCAGAGACAGCAATTTCAGCTTAGTCACACAATTTCAATCTACTAGTGTAATTAGCTTCTTAATTTAACAACATTGTAACTGTAATTTCAGATAAACCCGATCAGAGAGAATAAATTAATGAAATAAATTTAAACAATCTACTATCAAATTTCAAGCAAACCATATTTTTTTTCAAAAAGTCAAGAATACATGCTTGATACTGATAATTAGTAATTCTCTAATGTCATTTTATCACAAAAAATCAGTAAATACTTCAGTCAAAGACATCAGGAGTTACTGTAGGCTCTGTGGTGCTTTTGTGATCAGTCCTGAATGATCACATAACTTCTCCATTCCAAGAGCAAACCCTAGAACAGAGGTCGGCAACAAGGATAGCAAGAAGAGCCATTTTTTCCAATTGAGTTAAAAAAAAAAAAACCGCGGTAGTTCAAGAGATGTAATGCATGTGGAGATGAGATGGTTCTTAATACGTAACGTCAAACCATACTTTTTATACCCTTTATTTTAAGAACAGTGTGCATACAATGATTCGTAATGTGATATTTACTTACTGCAGGACGTTCACAAACTTTTTACATATTCTATTTCCTTCACTTTAGAAGTGTGTTTGTACCGCTCTTCTCCTGACTTTTACTCCCAAAGCTTCTCTCTCTGGGGGATGGTAGGACAGGGGCCAGCAACCTGCAGCTCTGGAGCTGCATAGGGCTCTTTGAGAGGTCACCTGCAGCTCCGAGAGCTGCTGCAGCTGATGCCACGTGTGGCTCTGGAGGCTACTGCTGCCGCTGCTGTTTAACCAAAAAACTAAATTCAGTTGCGCTCTTTTGAACGAACTGAATTTAGTTTATTGTTTAAGTGGTGGTGGCTGGAGCCACCGAGCAGTCAGCTGTGGCAGGGCTGGGAGCCCAGGAGGGGAAAGCTGGCTGGGCAGGGGGCTGCCCCACGTTGGCAGAAGTCTTAATCGGTGTGAAAGCTACAGGAACCGGTGGCCGAACCTGCCTCTGCCGAGGCCTCGTGGCGGCGGTAGGGAGGCAGTGGCTGTGGCAGAACTATGTGCTGAGGTGAGGTTGAGGTTCAGGGGGGTTAAGCCTGGGGGCAAAGAGGGGGAGGGGCAGCTCAGAACAGTTAATCCTGGTGATGGGTTGGGTTTGTGGCATGGGGCGGTAAAGCCTGGGGAGAGGGGAGGTTTTGGGAGCTGAGACAGGTACAGCCTGGTGATGGGGCTAACAACTTTCTAACTGGGACAAATCATTGTTTGCGCTCTTTCTTAAAATAGGGGTGATAAAAAAATAATGTCAAGCCATGCTTTTTAAGGACTGTCTGGTATTCATGTGCATTGTGGCTCTTGAAGGATTAATTTTATAACCGAATTTGAAAAAATGGCTCTTCTCATGATATTGGCTGCAGAGCCCTGTGCTAGAAGGAGTTATCCAACGATTTGAGATCACATATCATTTACTACTTAGATATAAGTGATTTCATTTTGGTGCATTTAGAGGTTCATTATTTATCCAAAATAATCAGAAGGGGTTTTTTTTGTTTTGTTTTGTTTGTTTGTTTGTTTGTTTTAAACTTTGCAATTCTAGTTATCAGGAGCCACAAAGAGGTCCTTAAAAAGCCACATGTGGCTCCGGAGCCACAGGTTGCAGACCCCTGGACTATACTGTTGCCTCCTATATAAGCCTACATCAAGCCAAGGCTGACTAGCATGTTTCATACGAAAGTATTAGTGCTATTACACAATTTTACTGTATTGGCACAAGGATATAAGTAGAGACAGCATAAAAAATATTCTTACGCTTAACAGCATTTCCAACTCTTCCACTGCTTGCTGGGCCCTTAAAGGATATTTAGGGGTAAATTTTAGGTAAATAGCAGCACAGAACATTAAGAGCCAGGACTGGCAGCCATAAGCCAACTTTATGGGCCAGCAGCAAACTTGGCCACACTCAAAATAAGCTGACATCCAGGTAACTGAAATCATGCCGGACCACGGATGTTGGCAGGCTATGCTCAGTTCGAAGTTCAACCTGTAGAAAGGAAATCCTTGAAATATGATTTTTCCTTAAATAGGTGGTTTTCTTATGATCTAGAATTAACAATCTGTTGTACTGTTGATTTGATGAAGGCATTTAAAGAAAATTAACACCAGGATTGTAAAAGAAATCCATGAATCAAGCTGGTTATGTTACTGAATATCTATGAGTCTGATTCAAAGTCCAGTGAAGTCAATGCAAGACTTTCCATTGACTTAGATGGGCTTTGAACCAAGCATTCTGTTAACTCTTTATTGAAATCCTGCCTCCTTTGAAGTTAATAATAAAACTGACACTGAATTCGATAGGCAGCATTTTACCTAGCCACCGGGGTGGGGAACCTCTGGCCTATGGGCCACACATGGTTCATCAGGATTAGCCACTGGCAGGTTGCCAGGCAGTATGTTTACTGAATGTCCACAGGCAGGGTGGCCTACAGTTCTTAGTGGTTGCCCTTCCTGACCAATGGGAGCTGCGGGAAGCAGTAACCCAACCTGTACCATTTACTGCAGCTCCCAATGCTGGGCATGGTGAACCATGGGCTGTGGGAGTGGCATGTGGCGCGTGGCCATGGCTATGGCTGCTCAAGTAAGCAAACTGTCTGGAAGACCACAAGGGCTAACTTGGACAAACCACCTGCAGAGTTTCCCCATCCCTGACCTAAAGTCATTGCCATGGTGGATTGCAATGTTACCGTCTAGGTAAGAAACCTGTATAAAGTTTCAGTAGTTAACTAGATTGTAATATTACCTGAAATTAATGAATCTGCAGGAAAGCTAAATATATCGGACCAGACTCTGCCTCCTGTACTCACAGTATGGAGTGCTTTACACAGTGCTTCCAATCAAACTGCACTGGGAGCCCAGAGACTACAGCAATCAGTGCCTTCTGTAGTAGTGCAGTAAGGAAGTGTAAGGGTCCAGATTAGTATGTATTTTAAATTAGTAATTTTTTCATACTCTTACTATAACTGTACTTCATAAAAATTTCTATGATGTAGTTATTTTAAAAATCAAAAGTGTATTTTTAGAGAAGCATCTGAAGCAGAAAACCTACCTCAAAGACTTCTGGGTAGGACACACAAATGAAAACTGTTTCATGTAGGATTAGACTCTTTATAAATACAGATAGGCAAAATTTAAAACAAACAAAAGCCTCTTACTAGGAAGTTTCTTTGAAGAAAGTAGTATCAAGAAACGAGTAACCAAATAAAATATAATTAGAAGTTTTTCTGTGTATTAATCATCCATGTAATATATGTTTGATTTTAATACTCTGCAAAGTAAACATGAAAAAAGTTAATGCAATTTAAGGAAATGCATTTAAGTGCAAGGAGGTCTATAAATGTAAAACGTAATTTTTAATAGGCATACTAGTCCTCTATTGTGTATATGTTATTACTAGCAGATGTTGCTCGGGTCCTGGCCCACCCCACCTGTCCTGGTGGGGGGTGATTTGGGTCGCAACTTCTGGCCCCTCTGCCTGCCCCCAGGTTGGGGGCCTGGATCAGGTCACAGCTCCCAGTTTCCCTGCCTGTCCTTTTGGGCGGGAGAGGGCTGGGTCAGGTCCTGGCTCCTGGTCCCTTCAGCCTGTCCCAGGGGTGGGTTAGGGTTAGGCCCTGAGTCCCGGCCCCAGCCTGAGATCCAGGGGACTGGGCCACAGCAGCCCTGGTGTATGATGGCAGGGAGGGTCTGGGCCACTTACCCCAGCCCTGGTGTGATCTCCCTGTGGGGTACAGGGGGTCCATGGAGGCCATCATGCTGGGCCTGGGCTGAGCTCTGGAGGTGCGGGAGCGAGGCAGGGGACCATAGTGCTGGAACTGGCCTTGTGCTGAGCTCCAGGAGGGGGAGGGGTTGGGCCAGGATGTGATCTGTCCTCTGGGGTGAGCTGGGGGGGATACCCCAGCTCTAGGGATGTGGGGGGTGCATTATGAGGGCCAGGTTGTGGTGCTTGGCCTGGCCTTGGGCTGTGTACCACAGGAGGGGCACTGGGCCAGGCCCCAGCCTGACGTCTTGGGTAGGCTGAGGGGCCACTGCAGCTCTGGGGGAGTGGGTGCGGAATTTGCACGGACGACTGGGTTTCTTGGAACCAGCATGGCTGGAGGGCTAATTGGGGGTGGGTTGTTTGGGGAGCAGCAGTGCTTCTCCTGTGGCACTTGCGGGGGCACTTACCCATCCAGAGGCAGGCAGGATCAAGAGCCACATCTCCACACAGCCACTGTGTTCCTGCTGAGGATGCCCCAGTGGTCACTCTGCAGTATGGCTGCCTGTTGCCCTCCAGTGATGAGTCTGAAGTATGTTGCTCCTTTTCTTAGTGCCCCTCCCTTTCCGTATTCTGGAAAATCCTGGGCTTTCGGGCATTTCCCACGTTCCAGGCACCTCCAAACCTTGACCCTGGTTTGTTAAAGTAAGAGGAAGCTGCACACTAAATTTTGTGATCGTGGCTTTTACGATTTAAGAGGACTTCTCGAACAAAGGTAGCACCAACACAGGCACACTCTAAAATATATGATTTTATATATATATATATACATATATATATATACACACACATATAAAATAATGTAAATGGTGATCACAGAATCACAGGGCTGGAAGGGACCTCAGGAGGTCATCTAGTCCAGCCCCCTGCTTCAAGCAGGATCAACCCCCACTAAGTCATCCCAGCCAGGATCTTGTCCAGCCAGGACTTAAAAACCTCAAAGGATGGAGAATCCACCACCTCTCTAGGCAACACATTCCAATGCTTCACCACCCACCTGGTAAAGTAGTTTTTCCTAATATCTAACCTACACCTTTCCCTCTTCAACTTCTGACCATTCCTCCTTGTTCTGCTATCTGACACCACTGAGAATAGTTTCTCACCCTCCCTTTTAGAGCTCCCCTTCAGGAAGTTGAAGGCTGCTATTAAATCACCTCCAAGTCTTCTCTTCTGTAAGCTAAACAAGCCCAAATCCCTCAGCCTGTCCTCATAGGTCTTGTGCTCCAGACCCTTAATCATTTTTGTTGTCCTTTGCTGAACCTGCTCCAGCAAATCCACATCCTTTTTATACTGGGGGGGGGGGGCCCAAAACTGGACACCAATATTCCAGATGTGGCCTCACCAGTGCCAAATAAAGAGGAATAACTACTTCTCTAGATCTGCTTGAAATGCTCCTCCTAATCTACCCTAGTATACCATTAGCCTTCTTGGCTACAAGGGCACACTGTTTACTCATATCCAGCCTTTCATCCACCATAACCCCGAGGTCTCTTTCTGCTGTACTGCTGCTGAGCCAGTCGGTCCCCAGCCTGTAACAATGCTTGGGATTCTTCCACCCCAGGTGCAGGACTCTACACTTCTCCTTATTGAACCGCATCAGATTTCTTTTGGCCCAGTCCTCCAATTTATCCAGGTCCCTCTGGATTCTCTCTCTACTCTCCAACGAATCTATCTCTCCCCCTAGCTTTGTGTCATCCGCAAACTTGCTGAGGGTGCAACCTAGTCCCTCATCCAGGTCATTAATAAAGATGTTGAATAAATACGACTTTCCTGAAAGCATGTTAGTGATAAAAGAAGAACATGACAACCCTGTAGTTATACTGTAATTTCTGACAGGTTTCACTGGTTGTTGTATTAGTCTGTTGCAGCAAAAACAGTGAGTCCAGTGCACCCTCCACCTGAAAAGCATGCCACCAACCATACATCCCAAAACAGAAGCCCTAACCTCAGAACATTCCCAGTAACAAACCCTGTTGCCAACTTTCCCCACACATCTACCCTAGTGGCACCATCAGAGAACCTAAACACATCAACCATACCATTAAAGGCTCATTCACCTGCACATCTATTAATGTGATGTATGGCATCATGTGCCAGCAGTGCCCCATGCCATGCAAATTGGACAAATTGGACTGTCTCTATGCAAGAGAATAAATGGACATCAAGAATGGCAACATACATAATACAGTGGGAGAAATTTTAACATCCCTAGACACACAGTTACAGACTTTAAAGTTGCCATCCTCAAGCCAAAAAAAAAAAAAAACCTTCAAAAGAGGCCTGCAAGGTGAAACTGCCAAGCTGGAATTCATATGAAAATTTGGCACCAACAGAATGGGTCTGAATAGGAACTGGGAATGGTTCTCATTACAGTAAGTAATTTTCTGCTTGAGGTATTCTCACCTTCTTATCCACATCCACCTGGACTGAATTAGCTTTGATGCAGCACTCCCATTTCTGTATTACCTGTTTCTTTTTCTTTCCCTTCATGCGTCTGATGAAGTGAGTAACACCTCATGAAAATTTATGACGTAATGAAACTTTAAGGTGCCACTGGCTCCTTGTTGTCATTTCTGAAAACGTCCCTGAGCGTAAAAGTTATACAAACTTGCTGAATGTGTGGTATATTTTTATTTTTTAGTTGACCCCTCTCTAATAATTTCTCTCCATGTGTCCTCTGTCTGTCTGTCTGTCTTTATGATTCTATGCTCGTGTGTTTTTTATCTTTTTTATTTTTTATTTTTCCACGCTATTTCATTTTGATTTGGAGTAGGCTGCAGTTGCCAACTACAAAGCTTCTCTTCGGGTCCAAGTACCGCCTGAATACCACAGTGATTATGTGATAGTCAAAGTATGTATTTCTTTCTATTCTGCCTTATGGCTGATTAAAAGACATTTTAAATTTTTCATTACTGTGCCTTCTAATCATAGTTATTTAAGAATATTTTAAAAGTAACAGTGGGCTGTCTCTTATTTTTCAGACGGTTATCTTGTAATAGTTTTTATTTAGGAGTTCTATCCTGTAGCCTAGAGTTGCATGGAGTTGTGTTGGAAAAAGACACCCTGCATTTAAACAAACATTATGTTCAGATTTCTAAACAGATGCACTGCATATCAAGTACTCTAATTTTGTTAGGAAAATAGTTGTATGCAATAGTTTTCTATGGTGTCCAGCATGTTTTTCTGTATTGTTGAAAATTGCCTTGATTGTTCAGTCAACTAATGACTTGAACTCCCTGGGTGTGTTCATTTAGGTAATGTGTTTAAAAGCACGGTCTTCTAATCCAGTGGTCCTCAGCCAGAGGTCTGGGGCCTCCTATGGTACCATGAGCAGATTTCAGAAGGTCCACCAAGCAGGGCCAGCTTTAGATTTGCTGTGCCAGGGGCAGAAAGAAGAAGTCACAGCTCATGGGGCTGAAGCCAAAGCCTGAACATTGTATAGCTTCACAAGGGCCCTTGTTGTGTAGAGCCCTAGCCAAGTAACTGCCATGCTTGTGACCCTCTGATGCTGGCCCTGGTTTGTATATGCCTAAAACCAGTTATTTTGACACAAGTGAGCATGGAGTTTTTATTGCATGCCGGGTGAGCCTCAGATTCATTGAATCCTGTAGTAAACACTGGCCAGTGAACATACTTCAAATACTTTTAATTTTGAAAGCCTTCAATAGTAAAGTACTAGTTCACAGGGGAAGGAAGGAGGCATGTTTTCATCTTGATTGCTTTATGCCAATAGAAATTAACTAGTTTGGAATTGCAGACTGTCGCAAGGCACACGTTTGTGAAGATAGGAGAGAAGGTCAGTATTGTTTTGTAGCTTTGTGAGGGTCTTAATCCATAATCTACAGATCATGTTTCCACTGGGGAAAAAGTTTGTCTTCACTAGAGTTCAAATCCTAGTTCAGCCAAAGGAGGCAACTGTGGTTTTAACGCTAATGAGCTTCTACTGTTAAACTCAAGTTCCCTGTATTTTTTAAGACGACCTGCTAACTCATGGGGTCACAGGCACTGGAACTGTGGATGCTGGGAGTATTGCCACACCTCCTTGCCTTGGAAGTGGTTTCTTTCACATACAGGGTTTACAGTTTGATCCAGTAACTCTCAGGACCCCCTGATACAAATGTAATTATGTACTTCATTGCTTGACAACATCTTTTTACGTTCTTAAAATGTATCATTTCTAACTCCAAATACTTACTTTGCTTGTAATTTAGATTAGAAATATTTCAAACTAATTAAGGTAACTACTGTCTTTAAATGATGTGTGCTGTCTTGTGCAGGCATTAATTTTGTCTCGCAGAAGTAGAACTGCAAATTAGCAGGTCCTCTTTGAGTCCCTGAGTAACAGCAATTGCATTTTGTTGTGCAAAATAAAATTAGAAAAAAAATTGGATTCACAGGACAGTGTTTTTTTTCCTTTAGACTTTTACAAAGGACTCTCAGCTGATGGCATTAGGAATTCTAGTTGGTGGAAAAATCATAGCGCATGGCTTCAGGATCAGGTTATATATTCGTTGCAGTAGTGAGCACTTACTTATGAATGTCAAGGTTTGTCTACACTAGCTCCATACTTTGAAGGAAGCACAGTAAGTAGGGTGTTGGGAGATTATTACTGAAGTACCGCTGTGCGTATGCAGCACTTTGTTAAATAAATTCCTCCTTCCACCCCCTGCGGCAACTCCAAAGTTTTAAACTTTGAAGTGCTGGCTTGCATCTAGCCGTGGCTCACCTGACGGTACTTTGAATTGCTCAAAATTTTGAGGAGTAAAGGGACTTCAAAGTACCCCGGGCATTTCAAAGTACAGGCGGGTAAACCGCAGCTGGACGTGAGCCAGCACTTTGAAGTTTAAAACTTTGGAGTTGCTGCGGGAGTCGGGGGGGGGGAGGGGGGGCAGTTAGCTTAATGAGGCGCTGCATACGCACTGCAGCATTTCATTAATAAACTCCCAACACCCTACTTACCATGCTCCCTTCGAAGTAGGGAGCTAGTGTAGACAAGCCCCCAGTGAAGTGTTCCCCTGCATGAATAAAATCTATATATCACAGGGATGGAAAAAACTACAGCAGACATCTATTTCATGCATTCTTGCTTTCTTTCTGTTACTTCTTCCACTTCCTTACGGTTTTCTTGAATACCTGTCATGATATTGCTTCCCCTATTAGCTTTCATTTGTGGTTTTTTTTCAGGTAATTTTAGGCCTTTACAGCTTATTTTGCAATACTTTTAAATACAAACCAGATCTCCTAAAATATTTTGCACAATAAAGCTCTCTTACATCATTCTGTTCCTTGCTCTTCCTAAAACATCTTGCTGCTCTTCACTTCCTCTTTGCTGAACAACTTCTGTGTTTATGGTGAAATTCTGATTATATGCTGCATGGAGGGCCATTTCCTGCTCACATTACTAAAAGCCATAGGACTGTTCATGTAAGGACATTGGGCCCATAGAGGAAAGATTTCCATTGATTTCAATAGGCCTTTGATCAATCCTGTGGCTTATAAAATGTAACAGGGTCATTTGCAGTAAAGGGACTATGTAATGTAAATAATTGAACATCATTTCACTTCTGGTAACAATAATTAGTGTGATCAGTGTTAAAAATAATCTTTCCTGATTGGATGGGTCACCAGTTTAGTTCCCACTCCTGCAATGGAGTCTGACTGTGCTCATGCATCTAGTTGAAGGACAGCGTATTGTTTGTCAAGATGGAATGTTTCCCTTAGGTCATAGGAACATGTGACCTGAGTCTGCATATTTTAATATATATATATATATATTTTATAGAAACAAAATAACATCAAACAAAATAAAGACCTGCAGCCACCGAATTGGCAATTTTAAACAGTTTTCAGACATCTCTGTCTAGGATATATCTTCTATAAATCTTTAACCTTTTTCTTATTTTCCCCTTATGCAAGACTGAAAAAAGTTCCCAGTGTTCCCAACTCTCATAATTTGATCACAAGTCTCAATACTTCTGTTTTTCTTAAAAGACCTAGCTTTTTTTTTTTTTTTTTTTTTTTTTTTTTTAAAGTTTCTGTTCTTCCTGGTTGTAGAGCCTGCGGGGTGGGAGAGACAATAAAAAAGCAAGCATCCTGCCAGGGTTAGTTCCCAGTAGGCCACTGCTGCTGTATTTACCTGTATCTCTGCAGGTATCAGGTGATCACACCTCTCGTTGGCTGCAGATCACCATTCGCAGACAATGGGAGTGACAGGAAGTGATGTGGACAGGGACACCATTTCTGCCCCACCCATTGGCCACGAATGGCAATCCACAGCCAATGAGAGCAGCGATCACCCAATATATAGTATTTATAGTCCCTGGCGGACAGGATCCAGCTGATATTTGCCCACCCGTTTGCAAAGAGAGCTGGAGAATACAGGGGTAAAGCACTGAAACATCAGTAAGTAGCCAAAAGAAGCAGAAATGATGTAGGTGTAACTCTGATTTTCACTGTCCTTTTCTGAGTCAGGGGGTCAAGCTTTGTGCCTTCCCCTGTCCTGGGATGGAATTCTGCCATTCTTTTGCTCTTAAACCAGCATGCGGCATATCATCTGTACTTACAGTGACACTGTTCGGTATTAACCAAGGAATCCTGGGTAAATCTCTGCCACCTGCTCACAGCAGGAGCAAGTCTCATCTCTGCTCACTGAAACCCTCCACGTTGGCAACACAAGTGGTTGGGTCCAGGCTCAGCAAGCCCTACACTTTCCCAGTGCAGCTTAGAACTTCGCACACCCCACTTCGTTACTTGTGTGCACATTCTTTTGTCTTACGGACACCTGCAGTTTACACAGGTCTGCTGCCTGTGCGGAAACAGTGCACCCTCGTTCACCTCTTTCACCTCAATTCAACACTCTTCTTAGGACAAGTTGTCTGTACGTGTCTGTAGTACAAACAAATTTAATTGTGTTTAACAGAGCTCCAGAGAAAAATGCAAAATAAAAGCAAGTAAAAGGGCCTGGAATCATAATGTTACCTATTTAAAAAAAACCCCACAACAAAAGCCACGAACCGTAATCTATAGCCTATACTTAATACTTGATTTATTAATAGTTGGGGTAGGTAACAGTGTTCCCTGTAAGCTGAGCACTTGGGCAGCTGCTCAGGAAAGATCCAGGTGCTGCCCAGCTGATTAGCAGACCACCCATAGCCACCCACAGTGGGAAGCACGTTTCTATTGTATACATCCACACATGCCTGGTATGCATAAAAAATTTATTCAGCACATGGATGGAAAATACAGGATCTACCTCTCTTAACCAGAATTCTGTTATCCAGCGACATCCCTCGTCTGGCAGCCAGTGGGTTCTGGCAGTCTGCATCTGCTGTCAGCCGCCAGCCTGGCTCACAGCTGCCCGTGGGTCCTAGCAGCATATGCCTGCTGTCAGCTGCAGGCTGCAGGACCCGTGGGCAGCAGAGAGTGAACAGCCACAGGGAGCCAGGACCCTTGGGTGGCAGAGAATCACAGGGAACCAGGGCCAGTGTCTGCAAACATCACAGGCTGGTGGGATCTTTGGGCAGCAGGGGTCTGCAGTAGCCAGTGTCTGCTAGGACCAGGGGCAGCCAGAAGCTGGGACCTGTCTGCCAGGACCTTTGGTCAATGATGAGCCAGCTAGGGGACTGTGGGCTAGCGGAAGATGACTTTTCCTCATTCAGAAAATTCTCTTATCTGACTCCGGTCAGGTCACAAACGTTCTGGATAAGAGAGGCTCAACCTGTATTAAGCCTCGTCTACACGAGCCGGCTACTTCGAAGTAGCCGTGCCAACTTCGAAATAGCGCCCGCCATGTCTACACGTGGCGAGCTCTATTTTGAAGTTGAAATTGACGTAAGGCGGCGAGACGTCGAAGTCGCTATCCCCAACAGGAGATGGGAACAGCGCACTACTTCGACGTTGAACGTCGAAGTAGGGCACGTGTAGACGATCCGTGTCCGGCAACATCGAAATAGTGGGGTCCGCCATGGTGGCCATCAGCTAAGGGGTTGAGAGACGCTCTCTCCAGCCCCTGCGGGGCTCTATGGTCACCGTGTGCAGCAGCCCTTAGCCCAGGGTTTCTGGCTGCTGCTGCGGCAGCTGGGGATCCATGCTGCATGCACAGAGTCTGTAACCAGTTGTCGGCTCTGTGGATCTTGTGCTGTTTAGTGCAAGTGTGTCTGGGAGGGGCCCTTTAAGGGAGCGGCTCGCTGTTGAGTCCGCCCTGTGACCCTGTCTGCAGCTGTTCCTGGCACCCTTATTTCGATGTGGGCCGCTTTGGTGTGTAGACGCTCCCCTGCAGCGCCTACTTCGATGTAGTGCTGCCCAATGTCGACGGCACCAGCCCTGGAGGATGTGTAGACGCTATTAATCGAAATAGCTTATTTCGATTTCGCTACATCGAAATAAGCTATTTCGACGTAGCATCCCCGTGTAGACGTAGCTTTAGAGGGAACACTGGTTGGCAATACTAAATAAATTGCTTAAGAGATTATATGCTGCTTATTCCTCACCTAGAAGAGTAGTAATTGCATTTTCCACAGTGGCTGATTTTGATGAAACAGAGGGTGTTCTTTAAATATGGAACAGGTAACGAGAGCAGAAACCTCCTAAGGAACAAAGATGTTATTTTTAGAAGTCTGTGGTTCATAATGAAAACAATACAATTTTTTCTAAGTAGTGAAGATTCAAAAGAATAGTTTAGAAATTTGTCAACATATTGTACTGCGTGGAACATTTGGGTTTAATTTTTTGTCTATATATGTAAAACAGGCAAGAGAAACTGTTCATCACTAGTCATGAGACAGCATAGATGTCACTATTTAGCTTTGACAAGTATTCAGAAATATTTTTACCTCTGCCAGGAGGTAGCCTGTCTCCTTCTGTATAACACTGGTGGCTTATGTTGGAAACTGAATGAACTGGGTGATCCTGCTTTAGACAGGGGGCTGGACTCAATGACCACCTGAGGTTCCTTCCAGCCCTGTAATTCTATGATAGTGTGGCTGCCTTGGTATAACAAATTTTTGAGGCTAAATTTCAGCTGAAGTCCTACTGCTTGCCTCTCTGGAACCCTTCATATTAGACAATACGTGTAAAGAGAGAGAGAGGGCTTAATTTCTGCATAAATACAGGTGCTTCTACATAGTGTCTGCAAATTTGTGGAAACTTACATGGGATACAAAAATCCAAGAGGAGGCAGGGATGATGAATAAAATGGTTAAACAGTGTATTTCACTATTCCACCCAAGTAACTTTGAGAAACATTTCTGAATGTTGGTTGTGAAATTTAAATCTTTCCTTCTCCTGGCAAATAAGTACAGTTTTCATTACTGTTATAAATTACAGCCAAGAAATTTATATAAACTATTAAAGCTGATCATCATCTCCCACAGAACAACCAGCTCATGAATTGCTTGAAATTTAAAACCAAAATTCATACACAAGGCATATTGCTGTTCTGAAGTGTTTGTCTTTAGGGGCTTGAGAGGTGGGGTCAGACTTGCTTTCTCATTAGCTCACACTGTTCCATGGTAAAGACAACTTTAAAAATAAATTTAAAAAGCAAAACTAAGTTGTTGCAAAATGTACACTGAGCAACTTCACATACTGATTGCCTCAGTTGAGTTTGATTTATGCAGCTAGTTTTGGGAAAGCAGGTTTGTAGAAAACAAAAACAGAAGTGAAGTCCATGATCATCATGTCAAACGTGAATAAAGTTCTGCAAGAGTAGTCAATAGGCAGACCCTGGGCTGATCTGGACCACCAGATCCTTTTTGAATGGCCTGCAAAATCTTTTTAACAATAGTTATTTTATTAGTTTCTTAGGAGTCCGGACCTTAACTAGAAACCTTGGTCAAGAAATTTGGATCTTGAAAAAATTAAACAGTCCCTGCTGTAGTGTGTGATGAGACTTAGTTCAAGCATACTAAATGGGAATGTGGCGTTATTTTTATTAGAAATGTCGGCTCTTTTTATTGTTCTCGGTCATAACGAGCTCAGAGTGGCAAAAGGGACATAGTGTCTCGCTTACTTCCTCTTTCTCTGTCTTTGAGGTAACACGTGCCTGAAATAAGGATTCCAAATGAAAAATCTCTCCTTCTAGTGTCTGGTTTATTGACGTACAACAATCCGTTGTGCTCTCTCCGCTCCTGTATCAGGGCTTATTAACCCTTCCATTCCAAGGCTGTGCCATCCTCCCCTGTGTCGCAGCAGCTGGTGCTTCACTGCAGGCCGCTAGCTATCTTTCTACCCATCTTTAGAGCAGACTGCACAGTCTTTTCCAGTCTTTGGCACTTCTGAGGCTCAATATAGAGTGCTGCTCTGTATAGCCCTGCCAGGCATCCCTATGTCTCCTTCTAAATGCATCTGCACCAATTTCAAACAGCTTCTCTGCAGTACTTCAGGAGAGCACTAGGGTTAACGCTATTCCTACTGGACCAGGGGATGGGATCTGCATATGTCATCACCAAAAGCAATAGTTATCCTTTTTTGTTTCTCTTCAGATCTAGAGCCTGCTTCCTTCACCCTTAGTAATGTGTATATTCCTCATATATGTGAGGAGTCTCTCACTGAAGGTAATTTTGTCAAAACTTGTGATTTTCTGCAAATCTCACGATATATGGTGTTTTAAAGCCACAGCTCCTGAAGTCATGAATTTCGCCCCTGCCCCACACTTTTTTTAAGTAAGTTTTCAGCCCTCATCATTACAAGGGATTAAAAAGATTGCAGATGTGAACACTGATGTCTCACAAATCAGAAAACATATATAGAAAGGTTCATTATTGTTTAAAACCCCTTGATTTGCAAGGGCTTGAGTCACAATTTTTGGATGCTTAAGAGTTGGCAGTACAGATCTGGGCGTCTCAGTCTGGAATGCAGAATTCTCTCTGGACCTAAAATATTAAGTATGCCTCTTGGCATTGTTACTTCCCGCTTTCCTCCCCTCTGTTCCCCTCTCATCCTCTAGAACCATGGTGGGCAGCCTGTTGGTGGCATGCAGCCCCTCAGGGTGAAGTGACTGCTGGTTGCCAGACATTTTGCTGGCATTGATCATCCACAGGCACCATCCCCACAGCTCCTAATTCTCATTTCCCAGCCAATGGAATCTGCAGGTGTGTGCCTGTAGGTAAAGAGGCCACAGGGACTTGCTGGTGACTGGTTCCCAAAGCTCCCGTTGGCCAGGAACAGAAAACCGCACTTATTGGGAGCTGCTGGGGACTGTGTCTGAGGACAATCGACATCAGCACAATGGCCAGTGGCCCACAGTCTGGTTATCCTGAGTGGCCTCCTGCCACTTGCATGCTGCAGATTGCCCACCACTGCTCTAGAGGGAACCTTCCATCAACGCCTACAACAGCTGCTAATCCTGTTTTCTTTGACCACAGAGACTGTTTCCTAGCAGCTGCTTCCTTCTCTAGTTCTGTCTCAGTATGGGTCAGATAAAAAACCCACAGAAGTGGACTATATATTAATACCAGCTTTCTGTTCATTGTATATGTATCTCTATGAAGTGTGTCTTTTCAGTTACAAGAATGCTTCCCCAGCACCTTTTATTGTGATATTGTGGGACTGATCTACTGTGTAACAGTGAGAATATCATGGCAGCTGTTACCCTGAGCAGTTTGTCTTACACATATAGAAAATATTTAATTTAAAATGTCAGTTAAATAAAGACAATGTAATATTTAAAATTAGATTTATTATTATTTAAATTCTGAAGCTCTGGTGACACCACTATGACATCCTGATGGCTGCTGCTTCTTCATCGAGTGTCCCCGTGGGTGCTCCACAATAGGTGTCGTGCTCGCCCGGCGCCGCAGATCGGAAATCTTCCAGCAGTTTCTCCTGGATCGCGCATGTGCCGGCGCGTGCCGCTCCCCTGCGCGCCCCCGGCCACGTGCGCGATCCGGTCCATGCCAGTTCCTTCTCAACCGCCATCAGCTGCAGACGGAATCCTCTCAGGCTACGGCCAGAGTCAGATTAGATAGTGTTTCTACGTGTAAATTGTTGTATTTTTCCAGTAAAAAAAAAAAAAAGAGGACAAAGAGAATATAAAAAAAAAAAAAATATATATATATATATATATATATATATATAATAAAAAGAGAGAGAGGAGCAGAGAAGAAGAGTGGACGTAAGGCCAGTAGGCCGCCCGCTGCCCTGCAGGCCGGTGTCCGCAATTCGGGTAAACAGGCACGGATTAAGTGCTAAGTACCCTATTAACAGTAGAAGACTCACCGCGATGGCCTCTTCAGGCTTTAAAAAGTGTGAGTCTTGCCGTGAAGCTATGCCGGCCTCCGATGGGCACAGTGAATGTATCCGATGCCTGGGGGAATCACACGTTACCCAGAAGTGTTCCCACTGTGCTAAGCTCACAGCTAGGGCCAGGAAGGACAGAGAAATGTGTCTTAAAATGCTCTTGTTTGACAAGGCCGTCCAGCCGGAATTGCCGGAGAGGCCTCAACCAGAAGGGCCCTCTGGGTTCCACAAGAGGAAGGCAGCTTCTTTGACCCCCTCGGTGCAGAAACGGAGGAAGCTCTCCCCAGCTCGATCCTTGCCGGCGGTTTCAGCGAGCGGGACGGGCGGAGCACACAGCCCCCAGCTGCATACTCAGGCAAGCGGCAGCGCACGTGGCAGAGGCTGAGCCTCCGGTTACAAAACAGCTGGCACGCGCGGCGCCTAGAGCGTCGGCCAGGCAAGCGCCGGAACCGGCGGCACTGACCCCCGCGGCACCAACGGTGCAGGGCCAACAGGCACGGAGCCTGCAGGCACTGGAGGACGTTACCCGCGCAGCACCGCAGCTGAGCGGGCCGAGTGCGGCACCGACAGCGGGGCCGAGATCCCCGGCGCGGGACGGGGCGGTGCCAGCCCCACAGGGGAGGGGAAAGGCAAGAACAAAAACCCGGCACTGCAGCCCTTCTTCGGACAGGGCTGCGCTGCTACTGACAACAAGCCCTCCCCCTGTGCTACACATGCTGCCCAGAAGGCCTGGGTCTCCACCCCCTGTGCTACACACGCCGCCCAGAAGGCCTGGGTCTCCACCAGCCTATCCAGAATCTCCTTCTCCATTCCTCCAACCAATGTCACCATGGCTTGGGCCACCTTCACCTTTTCTGGGATTGGATCCCCTGGAGTACTACCACAAACCAGTTTCACTGCTATCTCTGTCATTGCGGAGGTCTCGCTCTCCCAGACATCGGGGGTACACACCCCGAGAGTGGTCCAGGTCTCCATCCCCAGACCCAAGCCCATGCTGCCATGGTTGTTCTTATCATGCTGGACACAGACACCCCAGGCCTACGCCCAGGGGCAGGTCCCCCCCGGCCGTCCAATACCCCCGTGGACACTCTCGATTGGGGATGGAAACACAGTTATCTCAAGGAGAGTTAATTTCAGAACCCCGAGACTTTCCTTCGCAATCCTCCAGTGAGCAGGTGTATCATCGGCCACAGGAAACTGAGAGTTCGAGGGAGGTTTATCCTAGTGGTTCCTCCTCATCCTCCCCAGATGAGGCCATGGCCCCCGGGGATGTCGCTCCCCTGGATGACCTCAAACAGTTCTAGGAGCTGTTTAAAAGGGTGGCTTTCAAGCAAGGCATTCAAACGGCAGAAGTGCAGGAGAAACATCACAAACTCCTGAAAAATTTGAGACCCCCGGCTTCATCCAGAATTGCTATCCCGCTGGACGAAGCCATTATGGAGTCAGCCACTACCATATGGCAGGCTCCGGCCTCCGCTCCGCCTATGAACAAGAGAGCGGATAAGAAGTACTTCGTGCCGGCAAAGGGCATGGAGTTTCTCTTCAGTCACCCACAACCAAATTCTTTGGTGGTCGAGTCGTCCCAGCAGAGGTCAAAGACTTCTCAGTGCAAATCGGGGGGATCAGACAAAGATGCCAAGAAGCTAGAGCTGTTTGGCAGGAAGGTATATTCCTCTTCCACCCTGCTACTGAGAGTGGCAAATTATGCGGCACACCTAGCGAACCATAATTTTGATAATTACTCCTGGCTTACTTCTCTCATGGATTCACTTCCAGAAGATAAGAAGTCGGTGTTAAAGGCAATTGTGCAAGAGGGCTACGCAGCTTCGAGAACGGGAGTCCAGATCGCCCTGGATGTGACAGATACGGCGGCACGCTCAACGGCTACAGCAGTGGTCATGCGTAGAGAATCTTGGCTCCAGACATCGGGTATCCCGAGGGACCTACAGGCGAAGATCGTGGATCTTCCCTTTGACACGCAAAACTTGTTTGCAGACTCAACGGACTCTGTCCTCCACTCTAGTAAGGACTCGAGAGCTACACTTAGAACCCTGGGTATTTATACTCCTCCATATAGGAAGAAAAAATATTACCCTCAGCAAAGACGCTACCCGTACCAACCACAGCGTGCGCTGTATCAACGGGGCTATGACCAAGGGCGACATCAACAACAGCAACAGTACAGAACTCCCAGACGACGTTCTCAACAAAGCAGTACACCCTCGGGACAGGCCCAAAGGCAACAAGTTTGACGGGCATGTCGAGGGCTGTACTATCACTACCATCGCGCAATGCCACTCTCATCTCATGTTCCATCATCGCCTCACTCACCGTTTCACTCCCAATGGCAAAAGATCACTGCAGACAAATGGGTGCTGGAGATCATAGCCACGGGTTACGCGATCCCCTTCCAGTCGCTCCCACCGACGAAGCCTCCTTCCAGGCCTCACCTCCGGGACACTAACCACGAGGCGAGGCTCAAGCAGGAGGTGGACCACCTTATGTTCATAGGGGCGGTGGAAAGAGTGCCAGAACAATTCCAGGGGAAAGGTTTTTGTTCACGCTACTTCCTCACAGAGAAGAAAACAGGAGGCTGGAGGCCCATCTTAGATCTTCGGGGCCTCAACCACTACTTACGCAGGCAACGTTTTCGGATGATTACAGTCGCCTCCATACTCACAACACTGGATGATGGAGATTGGTTTGCAGCCCTCGACTTACAAGATGCTTACTTTCATATAACGATCCACCTGGCACACAGGCGCTTCCTCCGCTTCATGGTCGGCAAGGAGCACTTCCAGTACAGGGTTCTTCCGTTCGGCCTCTCCTCAGCCCCCAGAGTCTTTACCAAAACCCTGGCAGTGGTGTCAGCCTACCTGCACAGACAGGGCGTGTTTATATTCCCATACCTGGATGACTGCCTACTGAAAGGGGCCTCGAAGGCAGAGGTCCTACGCATGATCCGCGTCACAGCGGACACGTTTTCTTCGCTGGGCTTAGTCATCAACCTCGCGAAGTCAAAGACCCACCCCACACAAGACATAGAGTTCATAGGGGCACGTATAGACTCTATCACAGCAAGGATGTATCTGCCCAACGCCCGCTTCTGCGCCATCAGTTCACTGGTGCAAGTCATCACATACAGCCCCATGGTGCCGGTCTTAACGTGCTTACAGCTGCTGGGCCACATGGCGGCAGCGACATTTGTGGTACAAAATGCCAGATTGCATATGCGAAGCCTGCGGCATTGGCTGGCGAGCATCTACAAACCGGCATCCCACACTGTCCACAGGGTGGTGTCGCCACGACAGAGGTGCGCAGATCCCTGGCGTGGTGGGTAAACCCCAAGAACCTGGTAGCAGGGGTGCCTTTCCACCAACCACAAATTTCTATTTTTCTTACTACCGACGCCTCCCACATGGGATGGATAGCGCACATCGGCGACGAGGTGACACAAGGGCTATGGTCCCCTGCAGAACAGACACTGCACATAAACATACTGGAGCTCAGAGCAGTGTTCAACGCCTGCAAACATTTTCGAGACCACATATATGGCAAAGTAGTCGGGATCAATACCGCCAATACCTCCACTATGTTTTATATAAATCGACAAGGAGGAGCCCGATTCCGTGCCCTATGTGCGGAAGCAGTCCGACTGTGGAACTGGTGCATCGCCAACAACATAACGTTGAAAGCCTCGTACTTGCCGGGTGCTCACAACATGAAAGCAGATCAGCTGAGCAGGCGCTTCGCACTCATGCACGAGTGGCAGATCCACTCCGATCTGCTACGACCGATCTTTCATACATGGGGGTTTCCCCAGATCGATCTGTTTGCCACCCAGCACAACAAGAAGTGTCCCCAGTACTGCTCCAGGGCAGGAGTGGGGCGGGGGTCCCTGGGGGACGCATTCATGATTTCATGGAAGGGCCCCCTACTTTACGTGTTCCCCCCCCACAGCGCTTATCCACAAGGTCTTGCAGAAAGCCAGAAGGGAGAGAGCTCTCATGATACTAGTAGTCCCAACGTGGGATCGGCAGCAATGGTTTCCCTTGCTTCTGCGCATGTCGGACCGCCCACCGCTCCCTCTACCGATGGCTCCGGACCTACTCACGCAGGCTCAGGGGTCCATAGTGCACCCGCACCCTCAGGGCCTGTGCCAATAAGCATGGCTAATCCATGGCTCAGCTCCTTAGAAAGCACATGTATGGAGGGAGTACAAGTAGTCCTGGAAAGTAGCCAAAGGACCTCCACCAGGAAGACTTACAAGCAGAAGTGGACTCGATTCACAGCCTGGTGTTCCGCCAAGCAGTTAGCTCCCCTTGACGTTCCTATACCGATAATACTAGAATACTTATTGGGCCTCGAGAGGGGCGGGCTTTCCTTATCCTCGCTAAAAGTCCACCTCGCCGCTATATTAGTCTTTCGGCATACAGAGGAGGGGCCCACGGTATTCGCCCATCCTATAGTTACCAGGTTCTTGAAGGGGTTGGTAAACCCGAACCCCCCTCGGAAACCGCTTTCACCATCGTGGAACTTGGACTTGGTGCTCAGCATGCTAACGGGTCCACCTTTTGAACCATTAGCCACAGTTCCGCTACGTCTCCTTACGATAAAAACAACCTTCCTCCTTGCAATTACGTCAGCTCGCAGGGTCAGTGAGCTCGCAACAGTTATGGCAACGCCGCCCTGCACAGTATTCTCAAAGGAGGCGGTAACCTTATGGCTGCACCCAGCCTTTGTTCCAAAAGTTTCTTCAGAGTTCCATCTTAAGGAACCAACAGTGTTACCCTCGTTTTACCCGAAGCCTCACAGCTCCAGCAAAGAGGCACGCCTGCACCTCCTGGACGTGAGGAGGGCGTTGGCCTTCTACATAGACAGAACTAAATCCTTCCGGAAAACGGACAGGCTTCTAGTGTCTCTCGCTCCCAGGTCAAAAGGGGAAGGCCTCTCTTCACAGAGAATTTCAAAGCAATTGTGTCCTGTATAAAAATGTGCTACGAGCTTCGAAAGACTCCTTTGCTGGCCCCGTCTAGGGCTCACTCCACCAGGGCGGTGGCAGCGTCAACAGCCTTCTTCAAGGGCATCGCCTTGAAAGACATCTGTAGAGCGGCGACCTGGTCATCCTACGACACCTTCGCCAAGCATTATGCCCTACATCGGGTATTCCAAGAGGATACCCGTCTGTCGACAGCAGTCTTTTCGGGGGCAAGCTGCATATAAACCGATTACCCACCTCCTTTCTTGGGTTACTGCTGGGTAGTCACCTATTGTGGAGCAACCATGGGGACACTTGATGAAGAAAGAGAAGTTACTCACCGTAGTAACGGTGGTTCTTCGAGATGTGACCCCGTGGGTGCTCCACCACCCGCCCATCCTCCCCGCTTCAGATCTCTGTCTAGTGTTTTTCAGGAGCATTCGAGGCGGTTGGTCAAGGAACTGGCGGGGACCGGATCACGCACGTGGCCGGTGGCGCGCAGGGGAGCGGCGCGCGCCGGTGCATGTGCGATCCAGGAGAAACTGCTGGAAGATTTCTGATCTGCAGCGCCGGGCGAGCCCGACACCTATTGTGGAGCGCCCACGGGGACACATCTCGAAGAACCACCATTACTACGGTGAGTAACTTCTCTTTTTTAAACGAGCAAAGTGTGCACCGTAAAGTAAACTTGGATGTTTTTTTAAAATCCTGATTTCCAAAAATGTCTATATTTAAATATAGACTCAGTTGTACCCTCAAGAAGACAACTCTTACTGGAGTCAGTAGGAACTGTGGTCCTTGACACGTCTGTAAAGCAGGCCCAAAGAATCTCAAGTTAAACACCCAAAAGTGGAGGCATGCAAAATGTAATGTACATTTGTATAAAGCTAGCAGTCCATTGTTTATTATTAAGCAATTTAATTAGAAGATTCAGAATGAGATCACTCCAACCAATTTCAGTGTGTTTACTGCTCCCATTTTGGCATCTGAATGTGTGTGCTTTTCCTTCTAGGCTTCCAGTGGGAATTACTATTTTATTCCATACATTGTAACACCTTGTGATGATTATTTTTGCTGTGAAAGCGATGCCTTGCGGAGAGCCTCTGAGTACATGCAACCTAACTGGGACAACATCCTGGGACCTCTCTGTGTTCCACTGGTGGACAGGTTTATTTGTCTTTTGAAGGACATTCACGTTACATCATGGTAATTTTGCCCTGTTTACACTTCTTGCCCATGGATATTTTTTCCTACTCTACCAGGGGCTTCAGAAAGTCAGTGTTGAACTTGTTTAACCCTGAGTTAAAAGAAATTCTTTAATTTCAGCTAAACTGTATTGCTATCATGCAGCTGTTGTAGTAAACTAATCATCTTATGACAGCTGTGGATTGAATTTGCTCTCCAAAATATCAGTCAGCAGACTCAGCAGCTTGGAAAAAAGAGGAGGGTTTAGAAAAGAAAATATAGTGCATGTTGCTGTGATGAGACCCGTTCCTCCTCCTCCTCTTTGGAATTCTTAAAGACAGTCTTTTCTCAGCACTTTGTGAATACACTATGGTGTTGATGGCAGTCACACAGACTAGTATCTGAGTGGCACTGTGTTGGCAGTTGAATTGCCCAGTAATTGTAGAATGCTGCTCTGGGCTTCAGCTGTCCAATAGTGACACTTGTTTACTGACACGTTTTAATAACACTTTGTTTAGTAGGCACTGCCCATTGTACCACTTCTGCACTTTCTGCATTCTTTTACTCAGTCAAAATGTGTAATGTCTGTTTTGTGCTATGCCCTCCTTCCTACTTCTGTCTCCATAGTGACAAGAAACTCCTGTCCTATGGCACAGGTCCCATGTGATGGGTAAACTCCATGATCATTATCACCCTTCAGTTGTGCTTGTTGGCAGGTCATAGCACCATCATAGGCAAACTCAATTTGGATGCATGCTTTGCATTATTTGAAGCTGCAATGCAGCCTTAAGTAAAGCTCACCGGCACCTAGCATGTGCTGGTGCTATTGTTATTTATTACATAAGTTAGTGTAGCAGATATCAATGCTAAGCATGTACCAGGACCCCATTATGCAAGGCTGTGAACAGACACAAAACAAAAGCTGGTCTCTGCCTCAAGGAGCTTACTGTCTATTTCAGTTGCTGAACTGCAGCCATACTGTTAAGCAGAGTTGTCTTCATTCATTATCAATAAAGCTCAGGTTACAGTTGGTACATTTGTGAAGCTGCTGTGAGGCACTCAGTTCTTACAGTGACCCAGAGTTTGTGATGTATTTTTTTACTAATTTAAAAATAACTAATTATGATGTTTTGCTTCTCTATTTCTTACCCTGCCATTTACAAGCATATTAATATGAATGGGAGGAGGTAAAGGTGAGGGTAAGGTGACACAGTCAGTAAGGCTTTTATTTTATGTTGTGCTTTTTCTAGAAACTCTCTCCTAAAATTCTTAAAGAAACTAAGTGTACAGTTAGAGAGTTAGTAAGAGTAGTGGCAGATGGATGTGACTATTGGTAGTAGAGGCAAGTGACAAAAGACAAGTTTTAGTGAAAACACTGTTGAAAATGGGATTCTGGCTTTAAAGCCGCTTAGATGGACACTGGGTAAAACTTAGATGCTTTGAAATTTTTTGAAAATTGAAAATATATCCACGTGTGTTAATGCAAAGAGAACAGATTAATATAAACCTGGAAAAAGTTCATGAAACTAGGAATGATAATATGCAACAAATTAGATATGAGTGTGCAGAGATAGTAATAAAATGAGAAAACCTTCTGTTGGATTCCGTGGTCATTTCTTATGGCCTTCACTATATTATCTCATGAGAATACTTTGCAAGTGAGTTATGCTGTGGATATTAGTGTCACAGTGTGAGTGGATGTTAAGAGAGAGCTTAATATCATCTGCTACATTTAGAACTTAGGAAGAGAACACTTCAACAAGAAAAGGAGTTATATGTTGATTAAGTACATAGCAAGATATGGATATTTATTAGTAAGCCCCAATGTTTGCTACCATTTACATTTTAGATAGACTACATTTTTTAAACCTTCCAAATTTGTGGTATAAATGGATTTTAATAACAAAAAAAAAGTACAGTTGCTATTATGGCTTTTAGATGCCTCCTATGTAAATAGTATGTATTATGTTTGCTGGGTGAACTACAGCTAGTCAGATAATTGACAGCTCTGATAGGTGTATTTAATAAAAGCTGCTATAAGTAAAGGATTTTGTTTTATATCGCTGTTGTATCTTTGTTTAGCTTGCCATTTTCTGCTTTCTTGAGGATAAATGTGTAGATCAATGTGTTTTACTTTGGGCATTGTTCCTCTACCTAACTAGGTATGTTAAATAATAATTAAAATTTAATGTGTAATTTAATAACGCTTCATATAAATGTTTCTTAAAACTATAAACTGCGAAGAATAGTTATCTTAAACTTCATTCTGATGAAGAAATATTGCTGCTGTGTAATAGTGTAACCAAACTTCCATTTAGAAAATTCTAACACTTTTTGTCTCCATTTTTATTTTTAGTGCATATTGCAAGGAAACACTGTTGAATGATATTAGAAAAGCTAGAGATAAGTATCAAGGAGAAGAACTAGCAAAGGAGCTGGCAAGGATTAAGCTCCGTATGGATAATACTGAAGTCCTTACTTCTGATATTGTCATAAACCTGCTTCTTTCTTATCGAGATATCCAGGTATAATATTGATATGAAAGTAAGGAAGATTCCCTTTGCAATTGGTTTAATCCTTTGTTCTTGTTTGTTGCCTGTTTATTGGGTATCTTCTTGCATCTGGAGCACTGTATTTTGGTTTCAAGCTAAATTCAGTTATACTGTAGTTTTAAGGGAGTTTCTTTTTACTTTTTACCTATGAAAACAGGAAGTTTATTGGGATTTTAATTCTACATCCAAACTTTAAGCCAATGGAAACTAAGCAAAATAATTTGTTGTGATTTCCAACATTTTTTACATGAGCCCAGATTACTATAATAACTGATATGAAAAGGAATGTTTTTGTTTTAAAACCCTCCTGAAAAAACTCTCTTTTGGATTTTTTTGAAAAGCTCTGCTTTTGCTAAGACAGGGCCTCTTGTATAATACTTATAAACTGCCCAACTTTGTGAGTGACATTCCTCTTAACACTTGTTTTCACCAATCCAATAGGATTTGCTCTGCTGACAATGGCACTTTTGATTCTTGTGACCCTCCCTCACATTAAATCTACTCTGCAAATGAACATGGGATTGCAGTGTGCACCACTCTCTCTTTAATCTAGCTGGCCTGGGTACGCTGGCACTGAGGAAGTGGTGGTGCAGACTTTGGCACCCCATTACAAGCCAGCTGGCTTGCTGACCCTGCTGAGGTCTGTGACTCCATGTTTTGTTACCTGCCCTACCTACATCAGAGTTAGCTGAGTTAGGCCTCCCCTTTCTGCAAAAGCACTGTCATTTTTAGTATAGATGTACCTTAACTGGGTTTTTGTCAATTTTTAGCAGGTCAAAAGAGAGATCGATAGTGGTCTTGTTTTATCCACCTCTCCATTGTAGGTTCCCTTTTATCCTACCCCAGTTTATCTATCTGTTTAATTGCCAATGATGAAGTTCCCGGTAATCTGTTACCTTTGGATGCTTCTTCCGATTCCTTGGAGGGCTTTCTTCTCTGGGCAGTTTAATTATATTTAAGCACCCAACTTGACTGGTCTTCAAATTGTAAGAGAATGTTGGCCCCATGGGAGCTCATTAGTATATTCCCAAACATGTCATGGTCAGTAACCTGTCAGCAAGAGGAAACCAGAATGTTTTCTTTGAGTGGTGTCCCAGTGGGTGCTCCACTGTAGGTGTGCTTGCATACCTGTGCTGCTGATCAAAGAACTTGGGTAGCCGTGTCCATTAGATTGGCATATGTGCTGTCCTTACTTGTGCTGCATCATGAGGCTGGCCCCCCTCAGTTCCTTCTCAACTGCTTCTGCCTTAGTTTTTAGTAGTAATTATTCTGGTATATTTTCTCTAAGAATATTTATAGATAGGGCAGAAAGCAAAAAACAAAATTTTTCTTGTTTGGAGCCCTTTCCCTTAACAAGACATGTCTTGTTGTTCAGGCACCAAGAAGTACCTCTCTTATAACAAGACTGTTCTGGCTGCACACATGCCCTGACAGTGCATTTATTGTCTCAGGGAAGGACATAATCCTCAAAAGTGCACTCTCTACCCCCAGCTTAGACCTCAGTCACACAAGGACAGAAAGCTGAGGCAGATTATGTTCATGGAGGCAGCTCTGATGCCCTTGCCGGACCCATGCTAAGGGTCACTAGGCAGACATGAGGCTATGGGATGAAGAAGTCATTGATCCCTCTCATAAATCAAAAAAGAGAGTGGGAAGGACCCACACTGAGCCATGAGCTAGCTGCAAACGATCTCTGGCATGTATGGTAATCTTGGCATTCTTGACATCGAGGGAGGCCAAACCTGGTACTCACCGTGCAAGGAAGACCAGCTGCAGGTACTCCTGATGTGCCTACAGACCCAAAGGGCACAGGCACCGAGTCAGTGGCACTGAGGAGAAGGTAGGAGTAAGCACTCAAAGATGCAACCTGTGTGTGATGCCTCATCAGTAGCAATGCCCCATCTGGCACCTGAGCATCCAGTGCAGACAAGATGGCCATCTTTCCTGGCCCTGTCACTCGTGTTAAGTAATTCCAGCAACTGGGGATCTCTGTGTAATCAGTACGCTGAAGTCTCCTCTCTTCAGTACTAGGACCTCCATGTTTAATCTTTCTCAAGAATGGAGATCTTCCTGCTGCCCTGCCACGCTCCCCTGCTCTCTGGTGCAGACTTGGATGGTGAAATAATGGAGGAGGTACCTCAATACTCCTACAGTGCCCAATACCACCCATACCCCCAAGCATATCTTCATATGGCCCCACGGGCATCATCCTGATGTGGGCAACCATGGCAGCTCCACCACCAGACTTTATGCCATTGCAACTCCAATGGTCATACTGGGGTCCCTAGGCTGCATACCTCCCCCATATCTATCAGGCATCTGCTCCCACCAACACACCCTTCATTCCCTCCACCACGGTGTCCCAGGCTTTGGAATCTCCAGGAGAAAGTTCTGGAGGAGTGTGAGGGCAATGTCAAGGAAGAAGTGACCGCAAGACCGTATCCTCCTCCCCCTAGCTAAGGCTGTCATGCCTCCCTCACTGTCCTTGGCAAATGACTTTCACCACTTCCGGGATCTCATGAAGAGAGTGTTGGACTCTCCTTAGTTACCACTGGAAGAAGTCAAGGGCCCACACACCACAAGTTCCTTGTCATTTTCTTTTCATCTTCCAAAGGTGCTCGCTCTCTCCCTATAAATGAGGCTCTCTTGGACTCCACAAAAACCACATGGTAGAACCCAGCCTTGATCATGCCAGCCTGCATGTGAGTTGATCAAAAATTATGTCCTGGCGAGAGAAACAGAATTCCTCTTCTTCCACCCATCCCTATTCCATTGTGGTGATTGCTGTAAATTCTCAAGTTTAACACTAGATGAAGTCCAATCTCTGCAATAGGGACTAGAACATCTAGACTTGTTTGGGAGAAAGGTATACTGTACTCCTCAGCTATGCTTCAGTTTCAGAACACCAATTAACAAGTCCTCATGGTGAAATATGATTATGTAAACTATTTAAAATTGAATGATGATGTTGATGTGACTCTGGCTGGTGTCTCAGATCAGTTTAAAGGCCATCATTCAGGAGAATCAGCAGTACAGGGAGCACTGTAATCTGCCCTAGGTGTAGCTGATGCCGTAGCTAGGTCTGTCTCCATGGTGGAAGTGATGCTGCATGCCTCTTGGATCTGTCTGTCAAGCTTTCCAAAGAGTTACGGTCAAACAGTCCTTTGAGGGCAATGCCCTCTTTGCAGAGAAGGCCAGTGCCTCTCTTCAGGACTTGAAAGATTCTCAGGCTGCTTCTCTGTTTGCTGAATATACAAGGACAAAGAAAATTTAGTCAGCAGCCACATGCCTCCTAACTCCACGCTTAATGCTATTGTGAGCCCTGGAGAAAGAAAACTAAAATTTCAAGATCTAAATCATCTGGCCAGCAGTCTTCCTTGTTCCAGTCATCCATACCCAGGTATCCATTTCGATGTGTTAATCGGGTGGTTCTAGTGGACCATTCCCCACCACTGCTACCACCCATTTGCCCACCACCTGGCAATGTTCTGCAGCACCTGAGAGCACATAATGTTGGATCAATGGGTACTCTGTACACTTTACTTCCCCACCCCCTCCACAACACCTTCCCCATCCTTCTTCAGGGACACTTCTCACAGGAGTTTACTTCAACAAGAAGTAAATCATCTCCTCCAGTTAGGAACCGTGAAACCAGGACCTCAGTGTATTCGAGGCAAAGGATTCTACTTTAATTATTTCCTAATACCCAAGAGGAAGGGAGGTTGCAGACTCCCTTCTAGGCTTCAGAGCTCCCCAAAAGCTTGTCAAGACAAAAACTCAAAATGGCCACTTGAGCAATGATATTCCAAGGTGACTGTTTTTTCAGCCTCCGGGTTTCAGGATGGCTACTTTTATCTGAATCCTACAGACTCAGGAACAATTTCTCAGATTCATTCTGTAACTAGACCACTACCAGTAAAGACCACTGCAGCCCTTCAGGCTATCATTGGCCCCAAGAGTATTTTCCAAATTCTTGCAATTTCCCCACCTTTGATATTCGCAGGAATGGCACCCATCCCACTTAATTTACTTCTTCCCCTGTTCCTATTAATGACAGGTGACTTCCCCTCCACAATTTTTCCCCCCTTCTTCCTCCATCCTTCCCTCGCTCACCACCCCCTAGTATATAAATCCTGGATCCTTATTATCTGCTCCAAATCTGAATAAGTGGGTCTTAGCCATGTAAGATAGTTACCTAATAAATACATTTTTTAGTCTTTAAAGTGCTACAGAGCTGCTTTTTTTTAAAGTGATAAGACTATGCCAGACTTCACATGAAGTGCCTTCAGAGGTGGTTCATCTCAGTTTACAAATCAAACAGGGACAAACTAAATAAACCTGTTACACTACCCACCAAGGTTCAAATCTCCTTAGACTGGCAGAAAAACGCACCTAATGTTTGCAAAGGGGTTCCCTTCTTGTACACCCCACATCATTGCTTCCTGCACCAATGTGTTGCTCATATGGTGAGGTGCACAGCTAAATGGCTGTCAACACAAGGCATATGATCACTCACAGAGAGATCCCTTCAAATCAACCTCAGAGAGCTAAGGGCAGTCAGGAACCTCTACACCCACTTCCTACTGCTGATCCAAGGAAAGCACAGGAGTTCTAACATACTATGCAACCCGCTTACTGTACCTGAATTCGGAAGGGAGAGTACAGTCACCCTCTGTTGGCATGGAAGCGATGAGACTATGGAACCAGAGTACCGCCCATGACATCACTTTGTCAGCAGCTTGTATCTCAGGCACACAAAACTCAATAGCAGGGAGTCTCAGCTGCAGATTCCTACATGACCACAAGCGGGAGCTAGGTCCCGTAGTGCTTTGCAATCTATAAAGTCAGTCAGAGAGGCCTACTATGGCCTAGTTTGCCATTTATCTGTCCAGGAAATGTCCAGGCTACTCTTCCAGAGCAGAGATAGCACAAGAGTCCTTCAGCTATGCTCTCGTACTCCTCCCCCTCCCCTAGGACAGGGACCTCCTTTACACCTTTCCTCCTTTTCACGTATTATCAAAGGTCCTGTTGAAAATAAAAAGATCATGCATCATTCCAACTGCTCTTACTAGGCCAAGATAGACATGGTTTCCTTACCTGTCACAGCTTGGGATGCTCCTGCCAATCTCTCTGCCAGTCACTTTGTATTTCCTCTCATGGAACAGAAGATGTACCCTGCATCCCAAACTGCCAGTTCTCCATCACAAGGCACATTTCTGCCTCAGTTCAAACACACAGAAAGCTCCTATTCAATAGAGATGCAAGAGGTATTGCCACGCAGCAGAAAGTCCTTGATGTGCTGTGTTTACTTGCAAAAATGGTCCACATTGTGGATTTAGTGTATTTCCCAACACACCTCCCTGACATCTATAAATCTTCCATGCATCTTAGACTATGCACTGACCCTAAAAATATCGGGTCTGTATCTAAGCTCTCTGAGTCCACCTAGTGGCTATAACAGTCCTCCACCATCTGGCGGAGGGGTATTCTGTGCTGTTGTATCCAACCACTGAATGGTTCCCCAAGAGCATAGTTAACTACTTCCTACAACCTCAGCTTCCTACACCCACATGGTACTTAAAGTAAGTACTGAAAGGATTAACTAGCTTTCCCTTCAAACCCAGGGCCACCTATTTGCTTAACGTAGCTCACAATGAAAACAGCCTTCCTGATAGTGCTTACTTAGGCTAGGAGAATAGGGGAAACAGTGGTTCTGATGGCATATCCCCCCTACACGTTATTCTTTTGGGACGTGGTTATACTTTGACCACATCTTAGGGTAACCTCCCCATTTCACAGGAACCAGCTGATTCATCTTCTAGTGTTCTATTCCAAGCCTTACTTAGACAGCAATATTATATACTCTGGGTGTCAGGAGAGCCCCAGCCACCTATCTGGACAGGAAAAAGGCCTTCGGGGACTCCCCACAGGCTTCTTCCTCTGTGTTGTGGAAAGGTCCATTGACTCGGCAATATCAGCCCAACAGCTCCCCAAGCTGGTCTCAAACTGCACCAGACAACATCACCCAGTTCACAATATGGCCTGTCTAGATTCTGTTTGTACACATTCCACAAGGTCATTGTTCACGTGCCTCACCCTCTTCGAGAATGAGCCTATCCCAAAGGTCTCTAGTGGGGCAACGTGAGTGTTGCGTTATATGATCACAGGGGACTCCCTGTCGAGTGCCATCTTCAGCTCCATGGTGCTGACATCAGTAAGTGAGCTGACTGAAGTCCCAGCCTTCCATGGGGGATACTATTCTGGAATCATGCACAGTGGAGCACCCACAGGGACCCTGTTCAAAGAAGTGATTCACCTTGTCTAATAATGATGATGCTTCAAGATGTGCCCTTCATGGGTGCACCACAACCCACCCTTTGTCCTCCTTCTACCCTACTCCAGACTTCTTGTTGATGACTTGAAAGTTGAGAAGGAGTTAGTGGGGGAAGAGGTTAGACTGCATGTGTGGACTGGACTGGTGGTGTGACACAAGGAGAGAGAGTGCATGTGCAGGCCTAATGGACATGCTACAAAGTTCTCTAATAAGCAGAGCCGGGATGCATGCACACAGGTAGTGAAACTCCCAGAGGGAGACATCTTGAAGAACCATGGTTACCTCACAAAGCAAGTAGCAACTTCTTGTGCAGAACTAGCTTGCCTGTTGATGAAATTGGTGGTGGGTGTCCTCTCTGACCAGGAATAATTATTGTAAATACTTGGATAACGTTTCCAAGTGAAAAACCTGGTTCAGATGGAAGTGATACTGGTTTAGTGATATTTTCTTTGATTGGATTTCTTTTTTATTGATATCAGGACTATGATGCTATGGTGAAGCTGGTAGAAACGCTGGAAATGCTACCTACCTGTGATCTGGCTGATCAGCATAACATTAAATTTCATTATGCATTTGCATTGAATCGGTAAGGATAACTGGTGAGGTTTTTTGCTTGTCTTTAGGTATTTACGTATATCCACAAATTTAAAGTATGTGTAAATATACTTTTATGTGTATGTGTGTATGTATATATGTGGAACATCTTTCTCATTCACACTCATGACTCTGGGGTGATAGTAATGAAATAAATTACTTTGGCTATGTCTACACTAGCCAAAAACTTCGAAATGGTCATGCAAATGGCCATTTTGAAGTTTATTAATGAAGCGCTGAAATACATATTCAGTGCTTCATTAGCATGCGGGCGGCTGCGGCACTTCGAAATTGATGCGGCTCATCCCGACAGGGCTCCTTTTCGAAAGGACCCCGCCTACTTCGAAGTCCCCTTATTCCTATGAGCAGATGGGAATAAGGGGACTTCAAAGTAGGTGGGGTCTTTTCGAAAAGGAGCCCTGTTGGGAAGAGCCGCGCGGCAGCGAGGCGCGTCAATTTCGAAGTGCCGCGGCCGCCCGCATGCTAATGAAGCACTGAATACGTATTTCAGTGCTTCAGTAGTAAACTTTGAAATGGCCATTTGCATGGCCATTTTGAAGTTTTTGGCTAGTGTAGACATGGCCTTTGTTTGTCATAATCATTTGCACCAAGGTAGATTTTAAGGTTTGAAATCTCAGAACAGCTTTGAAACAGCCATCATTTGATAAATGAATAGCCTGCCCAGAGGAGTAGATGAAAGGCTTGATTCACAGCCCAGTGAAGTCAATGGAAAAACTAACTATAAGCCCAAATTGCTTAAAGGTTTGAGTTCTTGATTACCTTTAACTAACAGTAATTTAGCAAAAAGGAAACATGGGTGAGTTATTAAAATAATCAATGGCAAGTGGTAGTTGAACCATAAATTGTAGCTCCAAATGAGGGAAGAAAAGTCCATTTGAGCCTTCCTGCTTTATCCACTCTACCTTTCCAGGAGTGACAAAGATAAATGTTCTATTTTCTCCACGTATTCCTCTAAGATGTTTTTTTTTTCATAGCACTTATCTACAGTGGCTACTACATTTTAAAATTGTAGTAAGAAAGCTTCTAGCTTGTTTTTGTTTTGCTCTTTTGATGAGATTACAAGTTTGGCTGATAAAGGTGATTATATAAATGTAATATACTTACATTATTGTAAGACATTTGACTTAGCACAGAACAACATTCTTACAATTGTGCCCAAACGTAACCTTTCGGCTGAAGTTTTCCATTTTTTTTGCCCATCTGACTGCATTTTTATGTACGTTATGAGATGTTTTTTTTTAAACAAAAAGGTTTCAGGCTTTCTGAGAATGAAGCTTATCCAAACTGCCTAATCTCCCCCGATGTAAAAATGTTTGCCTACTTTTTTTAATACCTCTATGGATTTGGGGATGTGATGTAAGAAGTTGGTCAGGGAGGTAGTTCTGGGATCAGGAAAGTATCTTTCATTGTTTCTGTGCAAATTTCTCTGTATTGGACCAGATTATGAGCTGCAAAAAGCTACCCTTTGCATGTCTGCAGTAGAGGTTATTAATTAATCATGGTTATTATCATAATGCCTTAGGGTCAACCTAGAATGGTGCTCCATGTGCTAGGCCATACAAGGAGAGTAGTAGACAGCCCTTGCTTCCAGTCTAATTAAACCACACCGAAAAAAGCGGAGTGTACAGTGGAATGGCTGCAAAAGTCATGTTAATCCCATAATTTTAGTTATTTATGTACACAGGTGAGGATGAGCTGAAGGGGAGGAAGAGGGTGCATTTAAAAGAAGGAAGGACAATACATAGTTAAGGATGAGCAGAGCAGATTTAGTTATGTTTGCATATGTCTTAAAATGTAGGTGTCTCTTTGCTTCAAACTGAGTGATTCCGGGGTGAGAGTCTGGATCATACAGCTTTTACTGTGGCGCTTTGTCTGGGGTGGCGCTTGAGTGGCCTGCACTTTTGCATTATGTAATTTCAATGACAATATGGATAAGAGCTCTTCTCAGCTGACTTGGGATTTCATGGTGTTTTTTGTGGCAAACATGGGTCTCCCCCAAATAATTTCGGGCGGTATGCATAGAAGTAGGCACACCGGTCCTTAGTATGGTTTTGTATTTGAGGAAGGTGAAGATTAGATGTTGTAATACTCTTGACATTTGAGGTCAGGGATCACCTTTAAAGAATTAATATCCTCTGCCCCTTTGGGCATAGTCTGTCAAAACACATTTATGAATCCATTTGGATTTTATATGTCTCTAAGGGAGAATGTGCAGCATTCAATGGCTGTAAAGTGAGCCTGTCACAGTCTAGAACCTTATTAATAGCTATCTTTTGTCCTCTGCTCCCAGTACAGTGGTTCCTAAGCGTCTTCCCGTTCCATGTCCTCATGAGTCAGCGTTTGTCTGCCTCAGGCTGAAAGTGTTTGCAGAAATTGACCCAGAATGGCTTGGCCATGGTTTCTTTTGCTCATGCAGAAAAATCATCTTTTTTTAAAGCGCGCTAGCGTTTAAATGCTTTGGAGACAGTCACTTAACATTTTTTCAGCAGTTGGGCGGCTTTGTATCAGGAATGTGCCTTTTCCTGCCCCATGAAATTCCACTCAGATTTGGTATGCTTAGTGGGCTCTTCTTAGGTTTTGTCAACTGAATTCCCCCAAACTCCATCCCTTCCAGTCATGCTGTAGTCTGAGCCTGAGCAGGACTTGCAATTGCAGGTCTTTGTCTCTTGTAGCTGCAGGCTTTGCTGAGCCTGGGAACCTGAGCTGAGGTTTGGAGACTGTCTCACCTGTGCTGTCAGTGCCGTGCAGAGGGAACAAGAACTGAACCTGTTGAGAAGTAAATGGAGACAAGGCTGAGGGAAAACTAGGGCTGAAAACCGAGGCTGTCCAGGGAAACTGGGGGACTGGTCTACGTGGAAGAGTTCAGTCAACCCAGTTGTGCTGTGCAGGGGTGTGAAAAATCCACCTCCCGGGGCCATCTTGTTCACCTGACCGGACATGCAGAGTAGACAGAACTAGGCTGATGGAAGAGATTTTTCATGAGCTGCGCAATTGTCTCTTGGGGAGTTGGTTTGAATAAAGTTCAGGGAGAGCCCTTGCCGTCGCTGTAGAGAGCATCCTCACCGAAGCGCTACTGTCATGCAGATGCAGCTGTGCTGCCGCCGCCGTGTTTTAAATGTAGATGTCGCCTGAAGTAGGGTAGAGGATGACTGGGGCCATGAGCAGGGTGACCAGGAGAAGGAAACGGACTGGGAAATGGGAGGAGGGAATCTGATATCAGGTGAGGATTTGACGGGTGGCAAGAGTAGAACTGGGAAAGTAAGAAGACTGGTATGGAGAATCAGAGGGGCACGAGATAGGAGATCAGAATGGGAGGGAAGCAGATCTGATAAGGTGAGGAGTCTGGGGGTAGAGCTGGGATGGCTGAGTAGAGAGAAAATGACAGAGACCTGGAAGGGGCAAGGACACAGACTGGATGAGGAGCCCTGGAAAGGAGACTGGGACAGGGCATTTGATTGGGGATCTGGAGAGGAGGTTGATTACAGGCTCTAACTTGCCTATAATTAGGTATTTTAATGTTCTGAGAATAATCAAATGGCACATTAAATTGGTGCTTGGTTGTTTTACTTGTTATGGTAGTTTGAATATTAATAAAATCTAAATTTTTACTGTGAGTAGAATTTTACCATGATGACTGTCCGTGGCTGATTTAGAGCCTTGGTCATGGCAAAAAGGATTTCGATCAACTGAAAAAAAATGTAACAGTTATTTTGAAGAGTCCTTGTGGACTAAATCAGGGCAGTCCAAACATTACTAAAGTGATGGCTGCTTTGGCAGCTTGCCCAGCGACCAAGGGCTACGTCAGATTTTTCCTAAAGTAGAGCAGATTGTAACTACCTTAAGGCTGATTTCATCTCTTGCATAAGGCCTATGGCGTAGATACTACAGTTCCCACTATTAGGCATCCTGGAGTGTGTGATTGCGTTTTAATCCCCAAGCAGTTCCATCTTGATTCATATTAAAGATGAGGGAGGTGCAATCATCACTGTTTATTAACAGTACACTAGAATAAAATGAGCATGCTGTTAGAATGATGGGAATAGCACTAAGCAAGGGATTCATTAGTAAATAATGAGTTATTACAGTTAATAATAGCCATAAGAAATTGTTCTTCTTGGAAGTGATTAGTGGCTTAAAGTGTAGTTCTTCCATAAAAATAGCATCCTGAAGGGTTCACAGTGTACTGTAGATCAGTGATTTGCATCTGACATTCGCAGAATTTAAAAAATACAACTTTATTTTCCCTAACTGGAGCTCTGCATATTCAATCTACAATCTGAAAATCAAGCTTAGTTCTCATCATGTTGTGCCTTATCATCAGTATTGAAGGATCTGAAGGCCAAATTGTGACCTTACTGACACACGCATAACCTCATTAACCTTCGGGGGACTCATTATTATATTTTGAGTGACATGCATGTGGAGTACTACTAGTTTATCTGTTGTAAATTATTCTAGGCCTGTTTCCTGCCATAGATTTTAATATATTTAGTGGCACTTCAGATTACCCATCAGTATTTGTAAACTCCGCAAATCTGACATGGGAATAACTGAGATACAGTAAATGTTGTGATGCCATTTTTTCAGCAATCAACTCATCTTCAGTTTAACTTCTTTGCTATACATATGGATGCATTTTTGTTTATTAGTACAAGTAAGTGTTCCCCAATGTATTAAGTCACAGTAAATAGTAAACGCTGCTTTTCAATGCCATTTATTTTTGAATAGTTATATTAATTTTTATTGTGGACTGTACTGCCTCATGCTCATTACTCTGCAATATGACATTGAGGTCATGTTTATAAATTCTAGCATTCATAGTAAACTGTTGATGACAGCTGTTACAAGGGTGATGTCATCCATCTGAACAAAATACTGGCTTGTGTGGATGAAGTGAAACCTGGTCACCCTAACTACTAGCCCTGACCTGTGTGTGGGAAGACGGGAGAATCTGTTCCCCCTTATGCTGATATTCAAAAGGTATTGTGTAATAACCAATATGATGAGGTCAGAAAATACGGAGAAAATATTTAATGTCCACAGAGACAAATACAGACAAGATGAAGTTAAAGATAACGGAAACCAAAGCCCCCTCCCCACCAAGCAACTTTTCTTTTGCTTGAATTAGAGCCCTTCTATAATCGAGTCTCTCTTCCAGAATAAACAGGATTCTATGTACCTGTTTAGCCGTGGTGTAAACAGAAGACATACAAGGGAAAATGTCAGCACAGTTTTACAGTGTCAGTGCTTCCACTTCCCTAATCCCAGCGGGCCAAACCCTCTGCCAAACCCCAGTGACAACAGGCCTGTTGACTTCAGTGGGGTAAGGATGTGGCTCACAGTATAGCTCTGGCTTGTTAATTCCATTAGTAATAACTAGGAGGCTGTGTCCCCTGCTCACTATGCTTGCCAATCTTCCTCTTTTCCTGTGGGTGGTAAGAGGGGTTTCCTGGGGTCTCCCCTCTGCCCTAGCCCCTCTCCCTGCCTCCACCCCAACCCCCCGCCACCTGCCCTGGTCTGTCTGTCTGCCAGCCAGGAAGGCCTGGGGGAGGTTTCTGTGGATGGCTCTGTCAGGGCGATAAGGAAGGCAGGGTGGAGCTGGGTCACATCCAGCCATGGGCGAGGGGAGGAGCTTCTCAGAGCTGAGTTCTGGCTGCTGCTATTAACTCCACCTGCCCCTAACCTGGGCAGCAGGAAGGGGCTCCCCTGGCAGTAGCTGGAGCTGGAGCTTGGCACTGAGCAGTTCCTTCCCTCCCTGCTAGAGAAGATGGCTCTGACTGGGCCCTCCCAAGCACAGCTGCTGCTACTGACGTGAGTCATGTCCTGCAGCCCAGCCCAAGGACGGGGGGAGAGGGAGGGGATCATTAGCAGCAGCCAGAGTGCAGCCTTGAGAGGCACCTTCTGCACGCCCCCCGCTCCCCACCATGGCCTGGCGGTGACAGCTCCTCCTACTCCTCCCATCCCAGGCACGTCCCATGGTCGGGAGGAGAGGAGAAGGGCCAGGCAGTGGGGAGGTGACGAGAGGGGATCGGGTAGCCGCAAGGCCAGCCCTAGCCTTCCCAGGGCTGCTAGCCTCACCCCCTGGCCCCTTTCCCCACCTCCACCCTCCCTACAGGCATTTGTGTCATGACATCATTCTGTCGCCTGGCAGAAAACAGAGCCCCACCAAATTCACAGTCCATTTTGGTCAATTTCACGGTCACAGATTTTTAAATTAATGCATTTTCTCATTTCAGTTATTTAACTCTGAAATTTCATGGTCTTGGAATTGTAGGGGGTTATGAGGTCATTGTCGGGAAGGGTTGTTGTACTGCTACCCGTACTGCTGCGCTGCTGCTGGTAATGGTGCTGCCTTCAGAGTTGGAGAGTGTCAGAGCCACTACCGGCAGCAACACAAAAGTAAGGACGGTGTGGAATGGTATTGGTACTCCTCTCTGCTGCTACTGGCCGGGGAGGTGGTGCTGCCTTTGGTGCTGGGTGCCTGGCTCACAGCTGACACTCTCTGGCCATCCAGCTCTGAAGGCAGCGCAGGAGTGAGAGTGGCAGTACTGCAACCCCCCTCCAAAGTAACCTTCCAATCTCCCTGCAGTTCCCTTTTGGGTCAGGGCCCCGCTTTGAAGAACCCTGGTCTTCCCTGTGACATCTGTGTAGTATTAGGGTAACAGTAAAGAGAAGACCCAATTTCATGGGGGAGAGATTTGATGGTCCATGGCATGTTTTTCATGGCTAAGTATTTGGTAGGGACCTAGTGATAATGGCACAGTTACTGGTGAGAAATAAAGAGCAGAGGGAAAGCTTACGTGAAAAGTGAAGCCTGGAAAGGATAAAAGAAAAAATAATAGTGTGTGCTTGCTGTGGTGCAGAGCCAAGAAAACAGGAAGTGGGGTTTCAAAGTTCCCAGAGCTTTATGGAGGGGAGGGGAGTATGTCTGTTTACCTCGCATCAGAGCTGCTGGCAAGAGCAGTCCCCTCACCTACGCACTGTGGGATATCCTCTGGAGGGTAAAAACTGTATAATCAGGAAGAACTTGTCACAAAAGTACCACCAATGAGAACTGTACAGCCCTTGCAAAGGTGGTTTTCTGAGTTTCACCACAAAGAGACATTGGCAAGTGTAGATATTCCCCCAGCGTTTTTGCACAAAAAGGGTTTTTTTTTTTTGCACTTGAAATGGCAAGTGTGGACATGACTTATCCTTGCCGGCTTTATTTGTCCTACCATGGAAACAAACAAACAAACAAGCAAACAAGCAAACAAAAAGCCTCAGTAGTACATGAAGTACATTTGGGTTTCTAAATCCGAGCAAAAATTCCTTTAATGAGAGCTGCCAAGTTACAAATCTATACTGCATGGTTGGGGGAGACAATCCTTTCATTACTTAGTGTTAAAAAGTTTTCAAAACATATCCTGGCTTTTTAAAGAAGTCCAATTTATTCCAGTGTGTAGAGTATGTATAAGTATGACACAAGTTTACGGATGACACAAAACTAGGGGGAGAGGTAGATTCGTTGCAGGGTAGAGAGAGAATCCAGAGGGACCTGGATAAATTGGAGGACTGGGCCAAAAGAAATCTGATGCAGTTCAATAAGGAGAAGCGTAGAGTCCTGCACCTGGGGCGGAAGAATCCCAAGCATTGTTACAGGCTGGGGACCGCCTGGCTCAGCAGCAGTACAAAGGAAAGGGACCTAGTGGTGATGGTGGATGAAGGGCTGGATATGAGTAAACAGTGTGCCCTTGTAGCCAAGAAGGCTAACGGCATACGAGGGTGCATTAGGAGGAGCATTTCGACCAGATCTAGAGAAGTAATTATTCCTCTTTATTTGGCACTGGTGAGGCCACATCTGGAATATTAAGTATCAGAGGGGTAGCCATGTTAGTCTGGATCTGTAACTGCAACGAAGGGTCCTGTGGCACCTTATAGACTAACAGAAAAGTGTTGAACATGAGCTTTCGTGAGCACAGACTCACTTCATCAGATGCTGGTCATGGAAATCTGCAGGGCCGGGTATAAATAAGCCGGAGCAAGGCTGGGGATAGCAAGGTTAGCTCAGTCAGGAAGGGTGAGGCTTACATTTGCATATTCGGCACCTCACTTGGATATTCTAATTTCAAAAGAGCTTCTTTCAAAAGAAGAAAGCCAGTGTAGACACTGCTCTTTCGAAAGAAACCCATCTTCGAAAGAATCCTTTTTCCCTTTATTTAATGGGACGAATGATTCTTTTGAAGATAGGTTTACTTTTGACAGAGCAACATCTACACTGGTTTTCTTCTTTCGAAAGAAGCTCTTTCAAAATTAGAATACGCAAATTGGGTGCTGAATATGTAAAGTTATACCTGATTTGCATTTTGATTTACCTCCTTTGCATACTTCTTTTGAAAGAGGAATGCACGTGTAGACACACCCATAGGAACATACTGAAATAGAGGTTTCTGACCCTACTCTAGAGTCCGGTGATAGCAAGGTGGAGCTGGATAGAATGCTAAAGGGCTGATGTAGCAGAAGTGCATGGAGGCTGTAACGGTGTGTTACTGTTGTGGAAGCTTCCTGCAGAGAGATGGGGCATGCTACCAAAAGCCAGTATTTCCATTAGCCCAATTCCTTCCTGCGTTACCTCTCATGGTGACAGCTGGAGTCAGACCCTACCTTGAATTACCAAATATGCTGGCTACCTCCTACTGGTATGTGGTTCCTTAAAAACCATTACAAGGCAGCAGAAATAAAAGCTGTCTAACCCTTTAGACCAATATAGTTTTGTTTGATTGTATATTGTTAAAGACCTTTAATCGCAATATGATTGTGGAGATGAAAATAACAATTACCAAAGATGTCATCCTGCAAAAACTGAAGTATGTGTTTATCAGTAAGGACCATTTATTTCAGTGATACTGTTTGTGTTCTTAAGTTATGCACAATTACAAATGTTTGCAGCTGAAGCCCCATACACTTACGTGCATTTGCTGGCTCATTCCTGCAGACTGGCCTGCTGTCGTTCATCTTGTGATCTTATTTTCTACTAAAAACGTTCTTTGAAGTTCTGGGATTGATCTTCATTTCCTGGAGCTTTGATTGCTGATTGAAAAAAAAACCCCACTCAGTGTAACTTGCTTATGCATTATTTTAAATGATAAGGAATAAATAACTTTTATTGCACTGATGCACAAGATGGTAAGAGAGAGGGAGCAGCAGCTGTTATCTTAATTCAAGTGGCCCAGGGTATAGTAGGAAGTATACTTGATGAACATGCATGAACTTGATCCTTCGAAAAGGATATTTTTAGTCCCCAAATTAACTAGCGCATACGCTTGCTGCTGCTAGTAGAGTATGTCACAGCAGGTTGGCAACACAGCAAAAGCGCACAAAACACATTGGCCGTGGCTACACTAGCACCCCCCTTTCAAAAGGGGGATGCTAATGAGACACTTCAGCAGATGCTAATGCAGCGCTGCCATGCATATGCAGCACCTCATTAGCATAATGGCGTCCGCACGCGTTCTGAAAGTGCTGATTTCGAAATGCACACCGCTGGTGTAGATGGGGGCCTTTCGAAAGACCCCTCACATTTCGAAAGCCGCTACTTCCCAAAGCCAAATGGGAAGAAGGGGCTTTTGAAATCCGGGGGGCCTTTGGAAAAGCTCCCGTCTATGCTGGCAGCGTGCATTTCGAAAGCGCCACTTTTGAAATGTGCGCCTCTGCCATTAAGCTAACAAGGCACTGCATATGCATGGCAGCGCCTCATTAGCATCTGCCGAAATGACTCATTAGCATCCCCCTTTCGAAAGGGGGGTGCTAGTGTAGTCACGGCCATTGTGATGTTTTCTCAAGTTTTACTTTTGCCAGTAAGATTTCTTAGACAGAGGACATGCTTAACTTCATTAGTTTGTCCTCACTGTGCTGACTCACACATAACAAGAAAATATGTTATGTCTCTGTTAGCTCTGCTGGGACATTATAGCAGAACGTACTTTAACTCCGCCACTCTTCCTTCTGCTGTAAGGACACTGAATAAAAAACACATTAATACAATTCATGTTGGGTCAGTGACAATGTTAAACAGAATTACCATTTTAAACAAACAAAAACAAATCACGTAAGCTGATTCAGTTGCCATATTGAGAGCACCAGAGCCTGAAATATATTTTTAGACTTTGTCAGATATTTGATACCGTACTGATGAGCAGGATATAAATAGCTAGATAAATAGGAATTCTCCATCTGCAGAGCAGGTGTAACAGTGTTACACCAGAGCTGCGTCTACACGTGCACGCTATTTCGAAGTTAACTTCGACGTTAGGCGGCGAGACGTCGAAGTCGTTAACCTCATGAGGAGATAGGAATAGCGCCCTACTTCGACGTTCAACGTCGAAGTAGGGACCGTGTAGACAATCCGTGTCCCGCAACGTCGAAATTGCTGGGTCCTCCATGGCGGCCATGAGCTGGGGGGTTGAGAGATGCTCTCTCTCCAGCCCCTGCGGGGCTCTATGGTCACCGTGGGCAGCAGCCCTTAGCCCAGGGCTTCTGGCTGCTTCTGCGGCAGCTGGGGATCTATGCTGCAGGCACAGGGTCTGCAACCAGTTGTCGGCTCTGTGTATCTTGTGTTGTTTAGTGCAACTGTGTCTGGGAGGGGCCCTTTAAGGGAGCGGCTGGCTGTTGAGTCCGCCCTGTGACCCTGTCTGCAGCTGTGCCTGGCATCCCTATTTCGATGTGTGCTACTTTGACGTGTAGACGTTCCCTCGCTGCGCCTATTTCGATGTTGGGCTGAGCAACGTCGAAGTTGAACATCGACGTTGCCGGCCCTGGAGGACGTGTAGACGTTATTCATCGAAATAGCCTATTTCGATGTTGGCTGCACGTGTAGACGTAGCCTAAGTGTGGTAAACTATCTCACCAGCACACCTCCATGCTGACTTGGAGTTGCTACCTTCAGATATTAGGAAAGTGGCTTACTTTTCCATTCCATTTGTCCCTTGGCTTCTCAGATGAAATTGCTTTAGAGGCTGATAATTTATGCCCAAGACTTACTGTGGTATAAATGCTTACCCCACAGAACCTGGATTCATTTCACACAGGCCAAAACCAGCTATCCTATGTTAATCACTTTGTGAATACTTACCCTGCGTTTAGTGTACATTGGGTGCATACCGGGATTTAGTTATCTCTTTAAGGGTGCATCTACACTAGCTGGCTACTTCGAAGTAGCTGCCACAATGTCGAAATAGCATGTGTTGCGTCTACACGCACCGTGTGCTATTTCAAAGTTGAAATGGACATTAGGCAGCTAGACGTTGAAATCACTGTTCCGATCCAAAGATGGGAATAGCACCCTACTTGGACGTTGAACGTTGAAGTAGGGCGTGTGTAGACGATCTGTGTCCCGCTACTTCGAAATAGCGGAGTCCTCCATGACGGCAATTAGCTGAGGGGTTGAGACGCTCTGTCCAGCCCCTGCGGGGCTCTTTGGTCCCTGTGCACAGCAGCCCTTAAAGCACCACGGACCCGGATTTCCTGTGGCAGGAAGCTGAGAACATGCAGGCAGCAGTGCACACATGTGCTAGCCCTGCACGCCCTCTACAGACCCCGAACATCCCACCTAGTGCCATGGCATCCAGCCAACCCCCCCGCAGACCCCCATGCCACCCTCCCCGCCGCTCCACCCAATGCCCCACCTGCCATGCCCCCTGCCATGCCACCTGGCACTCCACCTGCTGCCTAGCCTGCCTCGCCACCTGGCGGCCCACCTGCTGCACAGCCTGCCGTGCTGCCTGCCAGCCCCCCAGGACCGGAGCCAACTGGGGCTGAAGACCGGCCGGTGGAGACATCCCAGCCGTACCGCCCGGCCCCCAGCCAGCCACGTCGGGGACCGTGGACAAGGGGGTGAGGTCGCGACCTGCACCCACTGGGGGTCGCTCCTCTCTACACCCACCCCAGACTGATGGGACGATGGCCAAGCCATCCGCTGGGCCCCCATTTGTATATAGCCATCCCACTTGTGTATGGTTGTCCTGCTTTGTATATTGGTTGCAGTTTTGGTTGTGCACAAAGCACAGTTACCAGTTTTCAATAATTCAGCTTTATTTTCCAAAGAACCTGAGACGTGTGCTTGTTGGGGGGGATGGTGTGGGGGCAGTGTGTGGGTGGTGTGTGGGGGGCCCTCTGGGGAAGGCCATGGAGGTTCTCAGGGGTCTCCCTGATCAAAATGGGCCCGCAGGGCCTCGCGGACCCTACCCCCTCACGGTGGGCCTGGCGACAGGGTGTGGCGGCCAGCTGGGGGAAGCCCGTGACGGCGTTGACTGCCTACCCCTGGATGAAGGCCTCCCCCTTGCTCTTGATAATGTTGTGGAGTGTGCAGCACACGCCCACAACCTGGGGGATGTTCTGGAGGCTGATGTCCAGGCAGGCCAGGACACACCACCAGCGGCCCTTCAGGTGGCCGAAGATCCTCTCCACCACCTGGCGGGCATGGTTCAGGCAGGTGTTGAACCGCCCCTGGCTGACGTTGAGGTGGCCGGTGTATGGACAGGGCTGGAGGGGGTAGGCCGCGTCCGCCACGAGGCAGAGGGGCACGGTGGTGCCCCCAGAGGGAGATCCCTCGGCGGGATGTAGGTCCCCGCCTCCAGCCGGCAGCACAGGCCTGAGTTCCAGAAGACGCGGGTGTCGTGTGTGCAGCCGGGTCAGCCCACGTAGACATCCTGGGAGCGGCCCCGGCTGTCCACCAGGGGCTGCAGGACCACGGAGTGGTCGTCCCTTTGGTTGATGTATCTTCCCCCACTGTGGTCCAGGGCACGGATGGGGATGTGGGTTCTGTCCAGGGCCCCGAAGTAGTTTGGGAACCCCATGGCGGCAAATCCGGTGATGGCTGCGTCCAGGTCCCCGAGTCGGACAGCCCTTGCAGCAGCATGGCATTAAGCGCACGGACCACCTGTGGAGAGGGAACACAAGTGTCCATGAGGGTGTGCAGGATGCCTCAGACCCCCCCTCCCGGGCACCTCCCCAGGTACCCCCCCATCCAGTCCCTCCCTCCTCGGCACCCCTCCCTCCTCAGCCCCACACCCAGCCCCTCCCTCCCTGGCACCCCTCTCTCCCCAGCCCCACACCTGGGCCCCCAGCCCCAGCCTTCCAACTCCCACCCAGTGGGTGCGTGCCCAGGCCTCCTTATCTCCATGATGATGGCCCCGACCATGGCCTTTCCCACTCCAAACTGGTGTCCCACGGAGCGGTAGCTGTCTGGAGTGTCCAGCTTCCAGACAGCTATTGTGACCCTCCTCTCGATGGGGAGGGCGCGCCACATCCGGGTGTCCTGGTGCCTCAGTGCTGGGGTGCGCCACTGGCAGAGCTCCAGGAAGGTCTGCCGGCACATGCGGAAGTTCCGCAGCCACTGGTCGTCATCCCACTCCCCTACGACCAGCTGCTCCCACCACTTGGAGCTGATGGGGTAGCTCCAGAGGCAGCAGAGCACCCAGCGGGGGAGGAGGAGGGGAGCCCGGTGGTCAGGGGCGTCCCGGTCTGCCCCCTGGGAGGGCTCCTCTGGCAGGAGCTGCTGGGCAGCATCCCGTGCAGCACCTAGCAGGGTGCTTGGTCTCTGGGTGACTAAGTGGAGGGTTTCCAGCTGCTGCTGCTGGGGGTCCATAGCTGCTGTGCAAGAGTGTGGCTAGCGCTCTGCAGACCTTGTGCTGTGCAGGCCGGGTGTGTCTGGGAGGGGCCCTTTAAAGGAGCGGCTTGCTGTAGCCCCAGAAGGGCTAGTCCAGCCTGTGACCTGATCCGCGGGCTTTCCTGGCCCCTTATTTCAACAGGGAGTGCATGTCTGTGTGGACGCTCTGCATTTCCTTCTGGGGCAGCTCCTTTCAACGTTCCCCGTTGCTACTTCGACGTTGAACATTGACGGCACCAGCTCTGGAGGATGTGTAGATGCTACGTGTCGAAATAGCCTATTTCGATGTTCTTACTTCGAAATAGGCTACTTTGATGTAATGTGCTAGTGTAGACATAGCCTAAGTGCCTAAGGATATGTCTACATTACAGAGTTGTACTAGAATAGCTTATTCCAGAGTTATTTCAAAATAAGCTATTCCAGAATAACATGTCTACACTACAGGAAAGCCCCAAAATAAGCAAAACTTATTCTGAAATAGTGTGTCTTTGCACAATAGAGCCTATTTCAGATTAGAGCAGTGCTTCCAGGGGCTCTAATCCAAAATATCCTGTCTACGCAGTAGCATTATTTCAGAATTCTGGAATAGTTTTATTTTGAAATAAATAAGCCATCAGCTATTTTGAAATAGTGGTTGTGTTGTGTTGACGCTCACAAGTTATTTCGAAATAGCAGCCTTTATTTTGAAATAACTTAGGTGTGTAGACACACAAGCTGTGTCTACATGAGCCCCTTCCTTTCGGAAGAGGCATTTTAATGAGCAAGTTTGAAATATGCTAATGAGGCACTGTTATGCTGATGAGGTGCTGCATATTCATAATGCCAGCCGCAGCGATTCAAAAGTGCCGCTTTTGAATCGCACGCTGTCCGTAGAGATGAGCCTTTTGAAATGACGCCCCCCCCCGAGTCTTCAAAAGCTCTTTCTTCCTATCTGGTGTTAGGAAGAAGGAGCTTTCAAAGACTGGGGGGTCCTTTCGAAAGGCCCCTATCCTCCACGGGCGGCGCACGATTCAAAAGCGGCACTTTTGAATTGCTGCGGTTGCCTTTATGTTAATGAGGTGCTACATGTTCAGGAAACCGTAAGCAGATCTGAAAATGGGTTGATAAATAGCTGAATCCTTCAAGTTATTAGCAAAATGCTGGTAAGTGGATTTTAAGTTCTGAAACTGTGCTTGTTTTTCACTTGCAAATATGTTTTTTTCCTGTTCACAATGATGTGTCTTTTTGATGTAAACCATAAGAGTCTGTTTTAAACTTACTCAAAGCTACAAGGTAAATCTAAGAGTAATTAGCTAGCAGTTCTGAAGTTATATTAATAAAAACGTTAAGAGTATATAATATTTTACCTACTTGAGTTTTGTTACGAGTATGAATGCAAAATGTTTTTAATTAGAAGCTTGTTACAGCTGTTAATTTTAGACTCTTTTTCCACCCTTTATCTCATATCCACAAAGGCTATGTGTTGATCTTCCTCATTGTACTGGATAAATTGAGATCGTTCTGGCTTTCTCACACAGCCAGCCAATATTACCACAGAACTGGCTGGTGGTGCTCACTTCAATTATGGGTCCATCTTTGTAAACATTGCTAGGCATAGTGCAGTGGTTAGTCCCATTGAACACGAGGGGCATATGACGATCACCTGTGGCAATAGTTGTGGGCACTGAGCCTCATATGAGGTGCTTGTTTCCCCTTCACAGCGTGCCCAGCGCTTGTCTGTTCCTGGACGGAAGAACCAGCTGAGAGACGGAGGATCTTTAACAATCTGAATTGTCTGAACTTCATTCAGTTGTTGGATTTAACAAGTAGCGCCCCCATGACAGGGTTTTTTTTCTACCAGCCAATATGCAATTACATTTCACTGACTTTATAGCAAATCCTAAATCTGCTGTGCTTCTCAGACTTGTGAATTTCAAGTCATTAGTCTCATTTTCTGCTTTGATTTTAGAAGGAACAATACAGGTGACAGAGAGAAGGCGTTACAAGTGATGCTTCAAGTCCTGCAGACTTGTGATCACCCTGCTCCGGATATGTTCTGCCTGTGTGGGAGAATCTACAAGGACATATTCCTTGATTCCGACTGCAAAGACACCAGTAGCCGAGACACTGCCATTGAATGGTAAAAGAAAAAGCAAACCCATTTAACAGCATTGTCAAAGTTTTACACTCCATCTAAACACGGCTGTGCCAAATTATAAGGCTAAACTCCAAGGTCTTTATTTGCTTGTAGTCCTTTTTTAATCAGGTTCCTCCTGAAGTAAAATGTGTCCCTGGTATAGTAAGAATCGAGAACCTTCAGTAAGGACCTCCTACAGTTTTGGCTAACTGTATCTATTGGTGGGGGGTGGCTGTTTTTTAAGATGAACAAATTCCTGGTCCTTTGCTCTTCTTTGTGTAATGGCATGGGCTGGGAATGCTGCCCGGTGTATTCGTGGTAAAATTCACTTTTCCGCAGGGACTTCATACAAGACCTTGGGTGGTCACATGTCACTTAAACCCCACTTGGAGGGTTGAAGTGAGATGCAGGTACTGTACCAGCCTCATGCTGGCCTTCTGCAGAGGGAAGATTTCAGTTGTAGGTCCCACACGTGGGTGCTGAGAAAGGAAATAGCTTACGTTGTTCAGTTGTAAGTTGTTCAATTCGTTAAAGAAGCTGAACTGATAAACTCCATGGCAAGGTTTGTTAGGGAGGCCATGGTGCACAGATGTGCATGCACAGAGATACATATATGTATAAGCCACCTGTTGTATCATAATTATTCAAACTCCTGCAGATTCCGGTAATGTTAATTATGTGTTTTCTGGATTGTTACTGTAAAATACGGTATTTTTTTTCAAAAGGGATGTCTCGAGCAAGAGTAATAGTACAGTGTGTGCAGGGAATAATGAACTCCCAAGATATAAATGCGTTTCTCTTGAAATTAAATAAATGTATAAAAACAGTTGGCCCTAGATAGTTTTGCAAAGTTCATGGAAGTTTTGCTACTAAGGTACCGGATATTTTGCATAGAGATGTGCAGTGGTAGAACATGTATAGCTCACAGCCCTTTATATAAAATTATCACTAAAAAGAACATTTTGCTGCATTTTCTTTGCTATTTCTATATCACCAATAGAACAGAAGGATGGGGCACCTGGCAATGACCACTGCTGGAAAACAGGATACTGGGCTTGATGGACTTATGGTCTGACCCAGTATGGCTGTTCTTATGTTCTTATGGTTTGTTGCATTAAAGGTTAATTTAAAAAAAAAATAAGGAAGATTTTCCCACCTTCAAATCGTGCAAATTCATGGGACACAAACTTGAATGCAGAGGTTCTTCTCTCCTCTCTTTTCTGACAACAGGGTAAATCATGTTGTCTAAAGTGGGCCCCTTCTAAGATGGTGTTGGCACAAAGCAGGGGCCTGCAACCAAAATAGCAAGAAGAGCCATTTTTTTTCAAATTCAGTTACAACATTGATACTTCAAGAGCCACATGCATGTGACTACGAGACAGTCCTCAATAAATAACGTCAAACCGTACTTTTTGCAAGCCCTGTTTTAAGAACAGTGCATACACAGTTAGAAAGTTGTTACCTCCATTTCCAGGCTTTACCCTCCTCAGCCCCCAAATCTGCCCCCTGTCCCAGGCTTCACCCCCCACCCCACCCCCCATTCCCAGGCTTAATCCCTATCAGTGCCAAATTTTACCCCTGTCCCAGGTTTAACCTGCCTCAGCTCCCTTGCCTCAACCTGCCCACTGAATCCGGATCTTACTTGCCCACCCTCTGTTCTCCTGCCACACGCTCTGAGTTCCCTCCCCACCCTCTCGCCTCCTGCTCTGGGTCCTCCCAAACTTCTCAGGCCACAAGGTTCCTGCAACTTTCCCGGCTACTCTCCACCCAGCAGCACCGGCACCGGCTTCACTGGGTGCCGGCTCCTGGGGGAAGTGACCTTGCAATGCCGGGTGCAGCTCCAGGCTCCGGCAGCTGCTGCAGAGTGAGAAGGAACTATGGGGCTCTGCACTTCCCAGAAGGAAGCACTAGCCCCACAGAGAGGGAATCTGATCACAGGAGGCTTCTCCTGGCCCTTTCCCCCTTAGCATGGTTGAGCAGCTCCAGCAGGGTCAGGCATGGCCGCTCTTCCCCACTCACTTCCCCCATGGCCATTAAACCAATTCAGTTTAGTTCCGTTGTTTCAGCGGCGGCCGTGCAGGGAGCCTCAAGAGGAGTCAGCAGCAGCAACACCCAGAGTTGCAAGTGGCTCCTTAAAGAGCCATATGCGGCTTTGAGCCACAGATTGCCAGCCCTGGTAGAAAGTAATGAATGTATTACCCTGTCACTAAAAACACTGTCTTTCCTGGATACTTTCAGCTCAAATCACATTTTTTCCACCAACTATGCTCTGTTTTGTATTTAAAGTATAATAAGATGTAAGCTCCAGACTCATTGCCTCTACAGGTACCGCAAAGGATTTGAGCTCCAGTCTACCCTGTATTCTGGAATTAACCTTGCAGTTTTGCTGATTGTGGCAGGGCAGCAGTTTGAAACCTCTATGGAACTAAGAAAAATAGGTAAACAACCAAGAAGTTTGTGTTCTCTTTAATAAAGAACAGTTTTATTTTGCAGAGTTGCATCTGAGATTTATTCATCTATGCCTCTTGTCCTTTTATGCAACCATAAAAGGGGTCCACAGAAGAGGCATAATTCTGCCCCAGGGAGCAAACCCAAGATATGAGCAACCCCTGCACTGGCTGTAGAGGCAGCTCTGTGCCATCGTCTCAGGAGCCCTGGGGACAATGGGAAATTAGAGCACACAGCAGACACAGAGGAAGGTGATCTGGGCAGGTTTGAACCTGTGGTCCGACTATTTTGCACCACTGCAGTGGTTCAGTGTCGGTGTTGCAGCAGAGGTGCAAATTAAAGTGTGCTGAGGGCCACTACAGCCACTGACTCAGGGAGTCTTGTACCAAAGGACAGAGCTTATTCTGGGTCAAAATTCAGCCCATCACGGAGATAGGAGCCAGTTGCTCAACTCAGATTCAAATTTCAGGAGCTTAATTGAAACCCACATTGATATAGATAGTTCTTCTTCGAGTGTCCCCGTGGGTGCTCCACATTAGGTGTCGGGCTCGCCCGGCGCCGCAGATCGGATCTTCCAAGCAGTTTCTGTCGGACCGCGCATGCGCCGGTGCGCGCCGCTCCCCCGCGTGCTCCCGGCCATGTGCGCGATCCGGTCCCCGCCAGTTCCTCTTAACCGCCATCGGCTGCAGACGGAATCCAACTAGGCTAAGGCCAAGTAGCGTATTCAACGACCTTATCTGTTTTTCTTTAAAGTTTTTTTCAGGCACTTAGGCTACTACGAGTTAGCCGGTTGTTATTTTGTAAAAAAAAAACAACAAGGAACAAGCTACGAGCGGGACAGCTCAGCCAGTCCCAGTAACAAGCGCCGGAGGCCAGGAGCTAGGGCCATCAGCCCTCCTGCTAAGGCAGGCTATCGGATGGGGAAAACGGCACAAAGAAGGTGCTAAGTACCCACTTAAAAACTCAAAGACTCACCAACAATGTCCTCTTCAGGCTTTAAAAAAAAAAAAAAAAAAAAGTGACTCCTGCCGAGAGGCGATGCCAGTGTCCAATGGGCACAGTCTACGCATAAGGTGCCTGGGGGAGTCCCATGTGGCACAGAAATGCGCCTTCTGCGCTAAATTAACAACCAGAGCACGGAGGGACAGGGAGATGAGGATAAAAATGCTGCTTCTTGATAAGGCCCTCCAGCCAGAAGCGCCGGAGCGGCCGCAGCAGGAGGGACCCTCCGGGGCCCTTAAAAGGAAAGCTGCCTCCCTCACTCCATCAGCGCAGAAACGGAGGAAAGCATCTCCAGCCCGATCCCTGCCGGCAGCAACAGCGAGCGGGATGGGAGGAGCAAGCAGCCCCCAGCCGCGGCAACAGCTGATCGGCGGCGGCACGGAGAGCCACGTGGAAACGGCTCAGCCTCCGATACTCAGCCAGCCACCCCACACCGCAGGCAGGGCGGCAGCTAAACAAGCGCCGGTACCGGCGGCACCGCAGGCAGCGGCACCGACCCCCGGGGAACCGGCGGTGCAGAGCGCGCAGGCACGCAGCCTGCCGGCACCGGAGGACACCACACATGCGGCACCGCCCTCGAGCGTGCCGAGCTCGGTGCGGACGGGGCCGGAATCCCCTGTATGCTCCCCAGCCCGATCCCTGCCAGCAGCAACAGCGAGCGGGACGGGAGGAGCGGGCAGCCCCCAGCCGCAGCAACAGCTGATCGGCGGTGGCACGGAGAGCCACGTGGAAGCGGCTCAGTCTCCGATAATCAGCCAGCCGCACCGCACCGCAGGCAGGGCGGCGGCTAAACAAGCGCCGGTACCGGCGGCACCGCGGGCAGCGGCACCGACCCCCAGGGAACCGGCGGTGCAGAGCGCGCAGGCACGCAGCCTGCCGGCACTGGAGGACACCGCACGTGCGGCACCGCCCTTGAGCGTGCCGAGCTCGGTGCGGATGCCGGAATCCCCTGTATGCCCCCCAGCCCGATCCCTGCCGGCAGCAACAGCGAGCGGGACGGGAGGAGCGAGCAGCCCCCAGCCGCAGCAACAGCTGATCGGCGGCAGCACGGAGAGCCACGTGCAAGCGGCTCAGCCTCCGATAATCAGCCAGCCGCCCCGCACCGCAGGCAGGGCGGCGGCTAAACAAGCGCCGGTACCACCGACCCCCGGAAAACCGGCGGTGCACAGCGCGCAGGCACGCAGCCTGCCGGCACCGAAGGACACCGCACGTGCGGCACCGCCTTTGAGTGTGCCGAGCTCGGTGCGGACGGGGCCGGGATCCCCTGTATGTCAGGGGCGGAGTTACCTCCTCAAGGGAGGGGGAAGACTGCACACAAGAGGAGGCATTGCAGCCCCTCTCCGCACAGGGCTGTGGAGTTGCTTTCTCACAGCCCTCCGCTATGTTGCAGACTCCAACTAGGAGGCAGGGGTCCCCCCCCAGCCTACCCGGAGCCCCCTTCTCCATTTCTGCAACCAGCCTCACCCTGGCTGGGACCACGCAGGGCATAGACACCATCGGCAATCTACTAGGGAAAAATCCCTACAAACGATCTCGTACCCCCGAGAGCAATTGCGACTGGGGACAGAGACTTAAGCATCTCAGGGGGGACTGGTTATGGAACCCCGAGATTTTTCCGCGCAAACCTCTAGTGAGAGGGTGTACCATCATCAGCAGGAACCGGAAGGGTCCAGAGAGACATACCCCAGCGGTTCCTTGCTCTCCTCCCCGGATGAGGCTACGGCCCCGGGGGACGTCCATCCTCCGGACGATCTCAAACAGTCCCAAGAGCTGTTTTACGAGGGTGGCCTTCACGCAAGGCATCCAGACAGCAAAGGTGCAAGAGCAACACCATAAGCTCCTCAAAAATCTGAGACCTCCGGCCTCCTCCAAAATAGCAATACCGCTGATGACGCAATCTTGGAGTCTGCCACTATGATATGGCAGACTCCTGCGACTATTCCGCCTGTCCTCAAGAGAGCGGAAAAAAAAACAAAACAAAAAAAAAAAAACAAATACTTCGTGCCGACGAAGGGCATGGAGTTCCTGTTCAGCCACCCACAACCAAATTCTTTGGTGGTGGAGTCGTCGCAACGTGGGGGAACAGACAAACATGCCAAAAAGCTAGAGCTGTTGGGCAGAAAGGTCTACTCCTCCTCCACGCTGCTGTTGCCAATGGCAAATTACGCAGCGCATCTAGCGAACCATAATTTCGACAACCACATTAGGTTAACCTCCCTCATGGACTCGTTTCCAGAGGGCACGAAACCAGTGCTCAAGGCCATCATCCGACCATTTTATAACCAGTGGCAAAGGATCACCACAGACAAATGGGTGCTGGAGATCATAGCCACGGGGTACGCCATCCCCTCCCAGTTGCTCCCACCGCCATGACCTCCACCCGGGGCCCCACCTCCAGGAAGCCTCCCATGTAGCGAGGCTCAAGCAGGAGGTAGACCATCTCATGCTTGTAGGGGCAGTGGAAAGAGTGCCGGAGCAACTGCAAGGGAGAGGGTTCTACTCGAGGTACTTCCTCACAGGGAGGTCCATCTTAGATTTTCGAGGCCTCACCGGTACCTGCACAAGCAACACTTTCGGATGATCACAAACGCCTCCATCCTTACGGCACTAGACGATGGAAATTGGTTCGCAGCCCTCGACTTACAAGGTCCTACCGTTTGGGCTCTCCTCAGCCCCCAGAGTCTTCACCAAGACCTTGGCAGTGGTGTCGGCCTACCTGCACAGACAGGGGGTATTTATATTCCAGTATCTGGATGACTGCCTACTCAAAGGGGCCTCGAAGGAGGAGGTACTACGCATAATATGTGTCACAGCAGGCACGTCCTCTTCGCTTGGCCTGCTTATCAATCTGACAAAATCAAAGATAGACCCCACACAGGACATAGAGTTCGTAGGGGCACGCATAAATTCTATTACAGCGAGGGCGTATCTACCAGAGACTTGCTTTCGGGCCATCGGCTCCCTCGCGCAAGGCTTCACCTTCAGCCCTATGGTGCCGGTTCTGACGTGCTTACAGCCGCTGGGCCACATGGCAGCAGCGACGTTTCGTAGAACAGAACGCCAGGTTACACATGCGCAGCATGCAGCATTGGCTGGCGAGTGTATACAAACCGGCAGCACACACTGTTCACAGGATGGCGTCGCCCACAACAGAGGTGCGCAAATCCCTGCAATGGTGGGTAAACCCCGGGAACCTGCTAACAAGGGTACCCTTCCACCAACCACACGTATTGGTTTTTCTTACTACAGATGCCTCCCTCATAGGGTGGGGAGCACACATGGGCGAAGAGGTGACGCAAGGGCTGTGGTCTTCCATGGAGCAGTCACTGCACACAAATATACTGGAGCTCAGAGCAGTGTTCAACGCCTGCAGACACTTTCGAGACCAAATGAAAGGCAAGGTAGTTGGGATCAGTACAGACGATACCTCCACCATGTTTTATATAAATCGGCAAGGAGGAGCTCGGTCCCATGCCTTATGTGTAGAAGCAGTCCGGTTGTGGAACTGCTGCATCGCCAACAATATAACCTTGAAAGCCTCGTACTTACCAGACGGTCGCAATGTGCAGACGGACCAGCTGAGCAGGCGTTTCGCACTCACGCACGAGTGGCAGATGCGTCCCGATCTGCTGCAACCAATTTTTCCACGCATGGGGTTTTCCCCAGATAGACCTGTTTGCTACTCAGCACACCAAGAAGTGCCCACGATTCTGCTCCAGGGCAGGACTGGGACGGGGGTCCCTGAGGGACGCCTTCGCAATCTCATGGAGGGGCCCCCTGCTTTACGCTTTCCCTCCCACAGTGCTCATCCACAAAGTGTTGCAGAAAGCCAGGAGGGAAGGAACCTGAATGATCCCGATAGTCCCAACGTGGGATCGACAGCAATGGTTCCCCCTACTCCTGCGCATGTCGGACCGGCCACCGATGTCCCCTCCGGTGGCGCTGGATCTGCTCACGCAAGCCCAGGGGTCCATAGTGCATCCGCACCCCCAAGGCCTGCGACTACAAACGTGGTTAATCCATGGCTCAGCTCCCTAGAGAGCACATGTACGGAGGAAGTGCAGCAAGTCCTAGAAAGTAGCAGGAGGACTTCCACCAGGAAGACCTACAAGCAGAAATGGACTCGCTTTACGGCATGGTGTTCTACCAAACAGCTAGCCCCCTTTCGGTGCCTATGGCTGTGATATTAGAGTATTTACTGGACCTCAAGAGAGGAGGACTCTCGCTATCCTCGTTTCAGGTCCACCTGGCCGCCATTTTGGCGTTCAGACACGAAGAGGAAGGGCACACGGTGTTCGCCCATCCCATGGTTACCAGGTTCTTCAAAGGGCTGGTAAGCCTATACCCCCCTCAGAAACCGCTTCCACCTCCGTGGAACTTGGACCTGGTGCTTAATGCGAAAAGGGGACCACCGTTCGAGCCTTTGGCCACGGTTTCCCTCCGCCTCCTTATGATGAAGACGACCTTTCTTCTCGCAATCACGTCAGCTCGCAGGGTGAGCGAGCTTGAGGCAGTTATGGCAACGCCACCCTGCGCTGTTTTTTCCAAGGAGGCGGTAACCATACGGCTGCATCCAGCCCTTGTTCCTAAAGTTTCTTTCTGAGTTTCATACTAACGAACCTATTGTTTACCCTTGTTTATCCAAAGCCTCATAACTCTAACAAGGAGGCGCGCCTACACCTCCTGGACGTGAGGAGGCGCTAGCTTTCTATATGGACAGGACCAAGTCCTTCCGGAGAACGGATAGGCTCCTAGTCTCTATCGCTCCCAAATCAAAAGGAGAATGTCTCTCTTCGCAGAGAATCTCTAAGCACATCGTATCTTGCATAAAAATGTGCTACAAACTCAAAAAGACTCCTTTACTGGCCACGCCCAGGGCTCATTCCACTAGGGCGGTGGCAGCATCAACAGCCTTTTTTTCAAGGGCGTTGCGCTAAAAGACATTTGCAGAGTGGCGACCTGGTCATCCTGTGACACCTTCGCCAAACATTACGCCCTTCACAGGGTATTCCAAGAGGATACCCGTCTCTCGGCAGCGGTCCTCTCGGGGACAAGCTGCACATAATCCGATTACCCACCTCCTATCTTGGGTTACTGCTGGGTAGTCACCTAATGTGGAGCACCCACGGGGACACTCGAAGAAGAAAGAAAGGTTACTCACCGTAGTAACGGTGGTTCTTCGAGATGTGTCCCCGTGGGTGCTCCACTACCTGCCCATCCTCCCTGCTCCGGATCTCTGTTTAGTGTTTTGCAGGAGCATCCGAGGCGGTTGGTCAAGGAACTGGCGGGGACCGGATCGCGCACATGGCCGGGAGCGCGCGGGGGAGCGGCGCGCACCGGCGCATGCGCGGTCCGGCAGAAACTGCTTGGAAGATCCGATCTGCGGCGCCGGGCGAGCCCGACACCTAATGTGGAGCACCCATGGGGACACATCTCGAAGAACCACCGTTACTACGGTGAGTAACCTTTCTTTCTCCAAAACAAAATTGCATTACAGCTTCATCTGCTTTCTAGGAACATAATAGCCAAAAATAAATCAAAGTTCTACATTTAGAATCAGCTCCTCAGTTGCACCAGAACAGACCTTGCTGCAGTAAAGGAGATCAGGGGATGTACAAGTTGCTTTAAACCATGTTTACACCTCAGTTCTGGGACTGTTTTGCACCAGTCCCTGATGCAGACTGTTCCAGCACAAGGATTGTCTCTGGAACATAGGGATACCTCAGTGCATCCCCTACACAAGAAGCCGGGAGGAAAGAAGTGTAAGGACACTTAAACTGTGGCACTACAGAAAAGAAATCCTTTGCTGGCTCAGTTGAGCCAGGCTGGAGATTACGCTTTGCCTCCATAGCTGCAGAAAGTAGCTTTAATGGGTCAAGCATTTGGCCCTTTATTTCTAGGTAAGAATAACATTTCCCCATTCTTTCTTTAATGACAGTTCCATCTTTTAATCCATTGTTATACTGATAGTCTAATATGCAAGAATGTTCATTTAAATAGAAGTTTTCTTTTAATGTAAAATTTCCAAGGTGTACGGCTGAACAGTTTATTGGGAAGAAAAGGAAGCTTGGAAAAAATGAATAATTACTGGGACGTGGGGCAGTTTTTCAGCGTGAGCATGCTGGCCAGTGACATTGGTAAGGCAGTGCAAGCCGCAGAGAAACTGTTTAAACTGAAGCCTCCAGTTTGGTAAGTTGTGTGTGTTAATGCTGTGTGCCCTATCTTTTGGAATTTTCATAACTGGATAGCACAAAATGCTAGAAAATGTCCAGTAGAGAATAATCCTCCATAGACAGTTGCGAGAACTTAGATGGTGGAATACATTGCAAATCTCAACCTGTTGCAACTCTGCTCTGAGATTGGAGCTTGATTCTTTATTGTGGGATTTTTTCTGGTTGAAAATAAAATTATCCCTCAGAGTGATAGAGCAGGTTTTTAGATTTCCCTGAAATATGTATGGTCAGAGGAGGAGGATGGTGGAGGTGGCTCAGACTGAAGTAAAATTCTCTTCTAGGTATTAATAGATGCAATCCATTCTGCCTCCTGTCCCATCAGTACGTTAGCATCACGGCATAGGGATCCATGTAACGATGTACTTCTCAAATCAGATGTGCATAAAAGCACACTGTAGACTCATGTTCGAGCTTGGTATCAAGCCTATAAATCTGTAAAAAACAACACAATCATATGTAAATGAGAGTACCCAGTAGAGTATATTTAATTGCATTTAAAAATTACATTGAGCTACTAACTTATTCAAAGCTGCGGGAGCAGAGGTGGATTTTCAGTCTCTCTCTCTCTCTCTCTCTCTCTCTCTCTCTCTCCCCCTCCCCCGCCTTCCCTTGACTTACTGTCTGTGTTCTAGGTACTTGAGGTCATTAGTCCAGAACCTGTTGTTAATTCAGCGTTTCAAGAAACTCACCATAGAGCATTCTCCCAGACAAGAGAAACTAAACTTCTGGTTAGATATCATTTTTGAGGCAACAAAAGAAACAACTAATGGACTGAGATTTCCAGTAAGATGCCGAAATAGATTTTGTAACCTATACTTTTCATATGTTGTATTTAATATTAGATTGGCAGCAATAGGCATTAGAAGGCTATAAACATAGGCACTTAAATGCTGCAAAATCTTAATTTCCAAGATAATATTGAATGGGATTAACCAAAACCTGGTGTGTTCTCAATCTCCCTTCTTTTAAGTGGTCATTTGACCAGCCTAAAAACGGTTAGTCATAAGTATGCCACAATAGTGTTGTTTTATTATAAATAGGAAAACACTGATTTTATATGGTAAAAAATATATGTTGTGTCTGGTTAGAGATTGTTTATTATCCTATATCATTATCCTTCCTGAGATCTTACAGTGTAGGTACTATTACCTTTCACTAAGCAGAACTTTGTGTTTTTAGGTTTTAGTGATAGAGCCAACCAAGGTCTACCAGCCTGCATATGTGTCAATCAACAATGAAGCAGATGAGAGAACTGTCTCTCTGTGGCATGTCTCACCCACTGAAATGGTAAGACAAATAGCAAACGCATTTCACATGGCTAATGATGCTTTGTACTTATTATATTTGTATAGCTTCTTTTTCAATATTGATCTTAGAGCACCTTAGAAACACTGAAGCCTCACTACATCTGTGAAAATACGTTACTTAGTATCTCCATTTTAAACATGGGGAAACTGAGATATTATAGACTAGGTGAAATTACTTGAAGAACTGGGATTATTCAATGGCAGACCACAGATTAGAATTGAGGTGTGTTTGGCTCCTAGTCCTAGGCTCAGTTTGCTAAAACAGGCTTCAGAAAAGTGCTTTTGGGTAATGAGATTGATACTGTTTACTTAACTCTTTAATTTTTGGTTTTACATGAGCATCTGTGACTTTTCCAGAGCTACAGTTCAGAGATAAGATCCATGGATTATTAGTTATTACTGGTAAAGCATCAGTGCTGTAGAAATTGTAAAGATTTTCCAAACTTTGGAGGAAGCAGGAAAGAAGATTTAAGGTTGTGAGCCATGGAAGGGCAATAGGAGTCAAGAGATGAGCTTTATTGGAATTTGGAGTTATAAGAGAGGCTGTAGGAGGGTGTTTAGGAAAAAGAGTTGATGCAGCTAGTTGTGGAGCTATCCACATCCCTGAAAGTGAGAAGTAACTTTAATTTGATGTGAAAGGAGACTAGAAAGCTGAGAAGGACCAGTAAGGAGGGAAACATTTTTGGAAGACATAAGAGGAGAACAGCTTTTTTGAAGCCTCAGTGAGGTGAGCTGTGGAAAAGAGTTGTGATAGCCAGAGAGGTTATGGTAGCCAGAGTAAGATATGATTAAATAATGGGCACATTAGTGCTTCTCTGAAAACTAATATGATCATGGTTTGGTGGGGCAGGATGCACATATAAGAGACAATTGTATCTACAGAGCAGATTCTCTGTGGGCTGCCCTAAGCTGTGTTAGCTGAGAGCAGTACACAAGGCACAATCCACAAGCTGGTCTCACTCGGTCCATCTCTCTCTGTCGCTGCCTACAAGGCACTTTCTGTGCCAGAGCTTCCAGGAGAAGAGAATTCATAGGAATCAATTATGCTAGCTCTATATCTCCTGCAAATAGAAGGGTTCAGTTCCAATATGCACCATCAAAGAGAAGAGCAGGGCAGTGAGTCAGCCTCATGTAGCTTTTTTAATGTGAAAGGTTAACTTATTTAGTTGAAAGATGAACAGTTTGGTAAAATACGCTTCAACTTTTCTTTTGAGACTGAATGTTACTCTAGAAAATGTCTCTTAATCCACTGTGATTTTTTCTAAATTGCTTTTCCTCAGGTGAGTACATGTGGCATTTAATATAGATCCTACATTTACACAAATCTGTTCATCATGTCAAATTTCTAAAAACGGAGATGTGGCTGTTCTTGCCAGGCTTCTATGGGTTCTGTGACTTTGCTTTCTGAGATTGACCTGTGGTTGACTTAGATCTTTGTTCCTCACAGAAACAGATCCATGAATGGAATTTTACAGCTTCCTCCATTAGGGGAATAAGGTTGGTATGTTCGAAAACAATTATGGTTTCACATTTTGTGTTTCATTTACATCAAATGGGCCTGCCTTATGAGTTGATAGTAAGAACTCTGCTTTTCATTCCCTGTTAAATCTTTCTTCTGCCTAAGCTGCTTCAAAATGTAGCAATAGGGGAGCATTTGTCTTTCCTCGAGTCAAGCAGAGCAATGGTGTAGAGTCTGACCTAAAATGTGTGAGTGCTAAAATGTGTCATATACAGTATTTTGAACTGTATTTGTAATTTTTATATTCAGCTAAGTCAGAGGTTCCCAAACCTTTTCCCTCCCTGAATTTGTTTTAACTAGAAAATGACTCCCTCTGCACAGTGAGACCTTGTACATATGGTGCATGTGAACTCATGCTGTGTGGAGCGAAAGTGGTGTCCTCCAGGCATGGTGACTTTGCACACCCTTTACATGAAACGTCACACGATGTAGAGCCAAATGGCAGACTCTGCACACCAGCAAGCACCACACCCCTTCTGCTAATGGTGTGATCCCATTTGGAGTCATGACTCATAGTTTGGAAACCACAGAGCTAAACCTACCCTCAGTTGGTACAATTACACTTTTAGTTCCATGTCATTAAGTCTAGATTTCTGGGAAATAAAATATTCTTTTCCATGGTTCCTCGTTTTCTTTTTTAAAAATGGAGGCCAGCTGAAGGCCTCTCTTGCATTAGGAGTGTTCCCTGTTAGGCTATGCACTTGTGTGGCTGCTCAGGAGAGAGTCAGATGCCACCTAGCTGATTAGCAGAGTGCTCACAGCTAGGTTTGTGTTTCTCCTAGGGGTACATGTCACATATCTTGGTGCACAGAAGAGAATTGTTCCACCCATGAATGGAAAGTATTACAGGGGACGTTGCTCCAGCCTCTCACTTGTGTGGGTCCTGGCTTGTTCTCCACCCAGTGATGTTGAAAAAAAATGGCTGAGAGAACCTTATATCCCCCTCACTGGCTGTTCTTGGCCTGCCCCACAAATGTTCAGGTGCAACAGCATGCTGAGAGCCTCCACAGAGTTGTTGGCCCCTTGGTGCAAGGAACAACAAGGTTCCAAGAGAAATTAAATGATTAATGTTGCTGTCATGCATGGTAACCAGAAAAGGTGTCCCTTTTGCATGCTAATTTTCTAAAACATGCATTAATTACTTTACAATAGGCATAGTTTGTATAGTTCATCATTGCTTAGCATGGTAACTTTAATTAAATAATGACCAATATTTCATTTGCTCTAGCTGTTTTCTGAGTTGCTGCTGGGACTTTCAAACCTTGGGAGGGATAGTTTTTAATGAGATTGAAATAGGTTTGGTTTCTTTTAACTTTTGTATTTGCTGATTTTGAGTTATTTTGACCTCTTTTGTGCTTTTGAAATGGTCATCAGTTATTTAATATGTAATGGTACTTGTGACCTTAGTTCACAATTTCATTAAATGTAATTGTTCTCTTTATGGGAGTCAGCAAATCTTAAATTCATGAGGCATTCTTCCTCTACAGCTTCTATTATATTTAGTAAACTGAAAATCTTACATCTGGATACTGATTTGTTCCACCTGTGTAACCTTTGAAAACTAACATTGTTTTTTATTTTAGTTTAGTCAAGTAGATTAATCTGCCTCATACACTTCTACACCAGAACTTGCTTCATCAAAACCAAGTTATGCAGTAGCGTTTTAAATGGAGAATTGTATTGTATGTCCTGGAAAGTAATAGAGCTGGCCGCAAAAAACTGGAGTTCCCCCACCCCACACTTACCATTCTGGAATGGAATGAATACAGCTTTAAAAAAACCCATACAAAATGGTTCTTTGTTTTTGGCAGAATTCTTATTATGTATTTTAGAATACGTTTACATGTTACAGCAAGCAGAACTATTGAGCATTCAGTTATTTCATGATCTCAAATGAACAATGCTTTTACCAAACAAGGTACCTCAGTTGAACTGGGCTTCATGATAGTTCTGTGCAGTGTAATGTGGAGGAAGAGCCTGGCGACTGCTCAGTGAAGAGGAAGAGGTTGCAGGACTTTGCGGTTATGCACATCATATGATTAAGAGTCAAGGGACCGGGGCACTTCCGTGTGTATTGTGCATGGGCTAAAGGTAGATTCCATTTCCCCCAGTTCCATCATAGTTCCTCAGCCCCATTTACTTGATCTCTGTGCAGGGTTGACCATAGAGTGTCAGTTTTTCTGAAAAGGGCCTGTCCTCTGTAGAATATATGGTTACATATTATGCTGATATCTTAAGGTTCTAAGAAGTTGCATGCTTATGTTTACTACCATCATTTCCTTTTTACGATTCATTGCAAATTACCTAAAGTGTAAACTAAATTTGTTAACTTAGTCTTTCTCCTGGAATATAAATTGACCTTAAATTGGTTTAATTTTCACTGAGGGGCGGTGAAATATGAAGAAATTAGATAAGTTTACTAAGTAGGAGCAGGGGAAACATGCGGGATGAGGTTTGTCCCTGTCAAAGTCAACAGTATTTTGCCACTGACTTAAATGTAGGCAGGATTTCACCCTCAATTATATGTGACATATTTTATACGTAAAGAGAACAACACATGTATCTTGCATTTATGAGGAAAATTAACTGTGTCCTTGAGAAAAGTCTAAAATTAAATAATTTCTAAAATACTAGTATTTCTTCCTCCATGGTCTGTAACATGAACATCGAGAGTAAAACCTTTTTGATGAAAATTTTACAGCATATCCAAGTTTGACGAACGATGTTGTTTTCTTTATGTCCATGACAACTCTGATGACTTTCAAATCTACTTTTCCACAGAGGACCAGTGTAGTAGGTGAGTTCATTTTACTACTAATCAAACTTCTATTGTATGTGACTGGCAAGGGCATTGGAGCTTCCCCAGAAGTGTGGGTGGGGTTCAGGGGCCCAGCCCCTCCTCTTCCTCCAGAGGCCCTGACTGCAGCCAAGCCAGATGCTGGAGCGGAGCCAGGGAGCTCCTGCGCCCTGGAGGGGATCAAAAGCAGCCTCTTGCCTTTGTCTCTGCCCCAGAAGCCCCTCATCCAAGGCAGAACCTCAGAGCTGCAGCTTGGCCATGCTAAGAGCCATGTTGGCAATTGTGGAGGTCTGCTGCAGCTCTCCCCATGCTTGCAAGGTGGGGGTGGGGCCCACTGAGAGAAGCTCCCAGCCAGTATACTCTTCCCCCACCCCCGGGCCAGAGCCATGTGAGTAGCAGCAATGAGCTCCTGCGGAGCTGAAAACCTTCCACCTGCCTTGGGCTGGGCAGGGACACGAACCAGTAGCTGCCTATTGCTCCATGCCTTGTGGGTAGGTGAAGGGCCCACACAACTCGCAGGATCCTCAGTCAGGCTCCATGCTGGCTTGGCTGCGGGGAGAGGAGAGGAAGGGGCTGTTCCATCTTACAAATAGTGCCTGTCCTCTTTCAGAAAGTGGGAGAGCTATGGTCCCCTGGCTTCCCCCAGTTCTGACAGCCCTGGTCACTGGAAAATAGCGCTTAGTAGAGTACAAAACCTGACAATTCTTCAGAAAAGAAAGAAATGTTCATTTGTGCGCTTATCATCTTGAACTTTTTTTTTCTGATAAAGAAACTATGGGGCAAGTTCAGAGATGAATATGAGTTAGATCCTCTTATACTCAGACTGCCCTACATCTGGAGCTTCCACCAGGATTGACTTCAGCTCTGTTTGTCTTTAATATGTCTAATATTTTCCCTTGTTTAGACTATGATCTGTGCTGTTATTTATAGCGCGTATATAAAATTACTAACAAAATATGTGAAATGTAGGGCTGTCAATTAATTCACATTAATGCCTACAATTAACGCAGGACAGATTTAGCTCGTTAAAAAAGTTAATGACTTAGTCACAGGTGGTAACTGTTAATTGACAGCCTGAGAAAAAAGTAATTACTGGCCATGCTGTTTCAAGGCAGTGGTGGGAAAACCCTGGTAGCCTTGCGGCTCAGAGCCAGCTGGAGCATAGAGCCCTACTAGCAGCTGTGGGGACCCTGCAGCTGAGATTCGTCTGGGGCTCATAGTCCCACTGGCAGCCCTGGAGCAGTGGGGATCCCAGCTGGAGCAGGGGGAGCCGCAGAAGCCTGATGATTAATCACTCAATTAATGGCATTTAATTTTTTAATCACACGATTAATTATTTTTTTATTGTGTGAAAGCCGTAGTTAAGTGTCATTAAGGTTGTAAAGAAAAGTTTGGCAAATGCCAGAATTTGGGTTGTTTGTATAAGTTTAAATATAGCCCCTCATGTGTATTCATTAAGAGAGACCTTGACTCTCTCAGTGGAGAGGCGACACCTGCCCTGAGGAGAATGAGGTTGTATAGTAAAGTAGATCAGTAGGGCTATGCCTTATTTGTTTTCTGGAGTTGGAAAATGTGCAGTTAACAAGGCAGGAGGTTGTTAGAAGAGGTGCTCAGTGGGGTGTCTATTTTGAAAGTGTAACGTTTATGTAATACAAAGTACTCAAAATTGCCTCCAGATTAGGCACACAAAACTATGGGGTAGGGATAGCTCAGTGGTTTGAGCGCTAGCCTGCTAAACCCAGGCTTGTGCACTCAATCTTTGAGGGGGCCATTTAGAGATCTGGGGCAAATAGAAGAGAACAGAAAAAGGGATGGTGATAGGTCCTGCCAAGAGGGCAGGGGACTGGACTCAGTGACCTCCTGAGGTCCCTTCCAGTTCTGAGGTGCACATGTGTATGTTGTTTTTCCTGCCTTGAGGGCAGGGGCTGGACTTGATGACCTCCCAAGGTCCATTCCTGTCTTAGCATTCTATGATTCTAACTAGTGCAAACTTTTGACCGTGCTCGCTCAGGCTAAGGCTATACTACCATTTCTATTTGGGGATACATTTGTAAGTAGGAGGGGGAAGTCAGGTGGACTGCTCATCAGCAGTGCTCCTGGGCCAGGGCTGCTCCTTGCTGGTGGTGCCTGGTAACATGCCAGGTCTTGCCCCCATTTCCAGGACCCTGAGTTCTAGGCACCCCTGCCCAGGGTGGCTGACAGGGGACTTGGGTGGAGGGGACAGGGCTGGAGGCAGGCAGCCCTCAGCACCGCCCAGAACAACTTCCCCACTCCCACAGCCAGCCACGGCCCAGAGTGAGCTGCCTGGAAAGGGCGCAGGGCTCTGGCCACCACCGTTACTCCAGCAGCGCTGGTGGTGGCCAGGAGCCCTAGGCGCTTTTGAAGCCCTGTGCTCTGGGGCAGCTGCTCCCTTAATCCCATCAGTGGGCCTGCCCCTGCCAATGGTATACACAGCATGTAATATCTGTATGTTCAAAGGCAACACTGCCTGAGTTTCATAGGTGCCCAGCACTTATCATCTAAAAGGCAGCTCTTACCAAGGTGTCTGAGATTGTGCACCCCAAAATTGAGGTACTGGGTAGCTCTAGCCACTTCTAACTACCCTGGTTTTCATGTTTCTATAATTACATTCATAAATCTTAGGCCACATTAAGGCAGGTCTGTAGATTTATCTAAGTAAAACATAGTTAAAAGCATTACTTTTCAATTATGATAAAAGCCAAACACATCCTCAGGTATACTTCAGCTGATTAAACTCCTTAGTAGGTAAGGAATTCTGTATTTTTCAAGCTCTCTTTCCTTATTAAAACTAGAGTAAATCTGAAGTAAATGAAGGAAACCTATTACAGATTGTTAGCAAACGTATTGCTTGGTACATGGATTATGAAATTCTAGCTAATCCTGTGTGATTAGCTAATTGGCTGACTGTGTGATACTTACTGCTTGCAGGTTCTGTGGCTTGGTTAAGGAGATTTTGACAGATGCTGTGGGCAATGCTTTGGAGTTAGAAGGAGAGATTGATGGAGACACACTGGAAGTAAGTTATGTTTGTGGATAAAACGTCGAAAATCCCTAAACCATTTTCAGATACATAGGACACTTTCAGCAACATTTCCAGTACAGTGCTATCTCCAGATCTGAGAAAGTGGGTCTGCCCCATGAAAGATCATCACCTAATAATCCACTCTTTGCCCCTCCTTCTATCCTATGTGTCTGATTTGTCTGTTTTTATTTCAGTTTTTGTATCTCTGTGTTATATAATCGTCATGCCAATTCACTTTGACTATTTCCAGTACAGCACTAGCTCGAGATCTGAAGAAGTGGGTCTGCCCCACAATAGCTCATCACCTAATAAATTATTTTGTTAGTCTTCAAAGTGCTACAGGACTAAATGTATTGTTAAAAGTTCAGTACCCATCTGAACCATACTAACACAATAGTGAAACTTCTGGATTCAGCAATGAGTTTCTGGGTGCTCAGCTTAGGCCTAAAGCTTTGGCAAGGGCTTGCATCTGGTCTACCAACATCGCAGTGACACCATGAAAAATGCCAGGAGACATATTCTTCTTGGGCTTGATGAGCATGTAGAGATTGGCAAGCTTCACCTGGAAACCATACATTGCAGTATTCAAATGAAAAGAAACTTCGAAGGGAAAAAGAAAGTCTGTGTGAATTGTCTGAACTGTTGTTGCAGTTTTCAGTCTAAAGTCTTTTTTATTACAGTAGACCCTCAATTTAACAGACTAATAGGGGGAAGAGGTGTCCGTTAATGCTTAAAGTCCATTATATCCGAATGGTTCTACTGTAGGATTATGCACTGACCTTTCCAGCCCATCACTCACGCCTGTCCTCTGCCTCTCTCTTCCTTCCCCTCTCCTGCCCCATTCTTCCCCTCACACCTCCATCTCCCTCTCCCAATTACCAGGAGAGGAGCTGCATGCCGGCCTGGCTCCTTCCACCTCCCACAGCTCTTGGCATGCTCAGCACTGTGGCTCCTCTGGCCCTTGAGGCTCCCTACAGCAAGTCCCCGGTATTTATTGGGAGGGCGATGTGACAGACCACATCCATTATTTCCAAAGTCTGTTATATGAGGGTTCGTTAAATTGAGGCTTTACTGTACAAATGTTGTCTAGGTAAAGGGTTACAAGAAGGGACAATGGTAGCGTTTGAAAATTATAGTGACATGAAGTAAAAGCTACTGTTAACAAAGATTTAGATTTAGAACAAGAGCCAATTTTGGGAATTATTTGTATTATCTTTCGTGCATGTGTGGACACTGTTACTGAGGAAGTTCATGTCAGTTGAAGAGCTCTTACTGAATCCCAGATTCCCACACCCTAGGATCATTAGACTGCCTTGACCAAGGTCTTAAGAGGAAGGCCTGCTTGTTCATAGCTGCAGTTGAATCGTGCCTCAGGGAGGCTGGCTCAGTAGTTGATCATGCATACAGACTTTCTGCAATGGCAAACTAGTACGGACTTACTGTGGGCCTAAAGAAAACAGAATGGGGGCCTATAAGATTGAATTCAATACACAGTCTAGCCAACTTACTGTCTAGCTTTGAACTACACATCTTAACAGAATTCATGTATGCTGGTAAACATGCTAGGGAACCTGGACTCCTAGATGGAGAAAAATTAACTTATGATAAGTATGTTGCAGAGCTGCAATCCAACACCAAACTGTCATGCAGCTGATGTCTTCTGTATGAACAGGGTATCATTTCATAGGTGTGAAACCTGCATGTGCTACTGCTGAAGAACTTGACAAATTTTATGTATGACGTCATGTTCAGTTTTTCATTACAAAATAATGTTATGAATATCGAAGAGCTGAAACATGGAAAATGAAACTGTATTAAGGCTGCATTAATTCAAATACAGATTCCCTGAGTAGAATGTTAAACAGCAACAGAAATTTTCAGCACGTTCTGGTTTGTAGTGCTGTAAAGACAGTGATCGTTTTGTAAATAAACAGAGAATTTTGAAGAAACTCTGTAACAGTAGTGACCCAACTGGGACATGCTCGAAGAAGACAGAAGTCAGAGCTGAATTTACGTACAACAGCCGGAGTTGCACATTTTTAACATAGCAGAATATAAAGCTACATACCTCTTTGTAAATCAGATCTCTGTTTTCTGTTTGTGTAAAAGCTTTCCAAATGTACTACGCTAATTCTTCACTCTCAGATTTGCATATGAATCAAGAGCACACTGTTCAACACATCTTCCGCATCATAACAGAGGTTCATTAGTAACTGTGAATTTGCTTCATGTATCAATAGGCCTTTTGTCAGGAGAGAGCTTTGCAACAAGTGTTCTCTACAGAGAGATCACAGTAGAGGACTAGGTTCTCAGGTGGTGTAAATCAACATAACACCAACAAAGTTAATCACCTGCACTGATTTATGCTAGCTGAGGGCATGACTCAGAATTTTCCAACAGAAATGTGTACAGCTACTTAGCTTTGGGCTTGTCTACACTACCACCTTCCTTCAAAGGAAGGATGGTGATTAGGGTGTTGGGAGTTTCTAATGAAGTGCTGCCGTGCATAGGCAGCACTTCATGAAGCAAATTCCCCCCCACAGCAACTTCGAAGTTTTGAAGTTCTGAGTACCGGCACGCCTCTAGCAGTGGCGCACCTGTCGGTACTTCGAAGTGCCGGGGCGACTTCGAAGTCCCCTTACTCCTCAAAATTTTGAAACTTGAGTTTAAAACTTCGAAGTTGCCATGGTGGGGAATTTGCTCAATGAAGTGCTACCTATGCGCGGCAGCACTTCATTAGTAAACTCCCAACACCCTAATTACCATCCTTCCTTCGAAGGAAGGTGGTAGTGTAGACATAGCCTTTGTGTTTTTAATTTCCTTTTAGAAGATCAGCATATTTTTCCTCTTTAGAAAAAGCTTCTAATGAGGAGAAAATACCCAAAATAAATGAGCTACGGTTGAGCTAGAAAACAAGTATAATTTTTTTTTTAAAACAAAGCATAGGCATTGTAATGAGTTTTTTTTTGTTTTGTTTTGTTTTGTTTTTTCCTTTTCTATTGCTACATATAGGTTTCAAAATACTTGGGGATTTTCCATTTGTTTTTGTTTATTCTGACTGGTCTTTTGTAAACTCTTTCTTACTTAAGTACTCTTCTTACAGATGTCATCCTCCAAACCTTCCTGGGCCCAATCTTGCATTCCTTATTCAGGCAAATTTTCTGTTGAGTATATATATTTAGCAATTATGTATCTGGACACCTGTTAAAAAGGCCACATTTTTATAAAGCAAAAAAGTAAATAATAAAGAGGAGCAGTGAGCTTTAAAAAATGATGTATGCTTGTGGGCTAGACCAATAGGTAATCATTCTGACTAAACCTTACAATCTAGAAGATGGCTTCTATTGTAATTATTTGTGTACCATTGTGCCTGCCATTCTGCTTTCAGTATGAATATGACTATGATGAGAATGGTGATCGAGTAATACTAGGGAAAGGTACTTATGGAATAGTTTATGCTGGAAGAGATCTCAGCAATCAAGTCCGAATAGCCATCAAGGAAATTCCTGAGAGAGACAGCAGGTGAGTATTAATGTACTAATAAACCTGCCTCACTAATGAAAACTGCAGCTTGTTGCAGATAAGATTTTTCTCCTTCTAAAATGTATTTACATGTAATGGATTTTAGTGTAGTGTTCTAGTATATGAAAATTTAATTAGTTTATTAAAATTATGGCTTTAATCATTTTGTTTAGGGGCAAGTTCAGTTTTTTTTTTTCGCAGTGCAGGTTTAACCTCTCTCACCTGGAACTCTCTTGTCCGGCAACATCCGTTAGCCTGCATGATTTTAATTAGCTGGATGACCACTTATCCTAGGTGTGGCCAGTTTTTCCATCATCCAATAAAGTTTATTTCCAGCCACCATTCCTGGCTCTCAGTGTTCTGTGATGTTATTTAGATCTAATTTGCCTGTAAATAACTTTTAAGAGCCCAGTAAGCAATGGAAGTGTTGGTAATGCTGCCAGACATATTGACCTCCCATGGTTCAGTAAATCATCTTATTCAGCATGGGTCAGGTCCTGAGGGTGCCAGACGAGAGTGGTTCCACCTGTACTGACAAGTCTCTCCAAAAGTATATGCTTCTTTTATAAAGGTCGTGACTATGCTGGCCCCCGCCTTTTGAAAGTGGTATGCTAATGAACCACTTCCGCAGATGCTAATGAGCCACTGCCATGAATATGCAGCACCTTATTAGCATAATAGTGGCTGCACGCATTTCAAAAGTTCTGCTTTCAAAATGCACGCCACTCATGTAGACAGGGGCCTTTTGAGAGGACACCTGGACTTCAAAAGCCCCTTCTTCCCATTTGGTTTTGGGAAGAAGGAGCTTTCAAAATCCAGGGGATTCCTTTCAAAAGACCCTTGTGTACATGAGCTGCGTGCGTTTTGAAAGTGGCATGTTCGAAACGTGTGCAGCTGCTATTATGTTAATGAGGCACTGCATATTCATGGCAGCCCCTCATTAGCATCTGCTGAAGTGGTTCATTAGCATCCCCCTTTTGAAAGGCGAGGGCTAGTGTAGCCACGGCCAAAATATTTTGTTTAAGATGATTTAATTGTTTGAAAAAAGAGTCAAACATTATTTCTTTCTAGAAGCTTTTCTTGTAGTCTGAACAGCCAGCCAGTCATATTGCATTTTGAATTTAGCAATGGAAAGTTTTCTATGCAGTTGGATAAGATCACTAGACTCATTTTATTTGTAAACCATTAAGTAAAACTAGGTTTCCAAAGATGTTAGTACAATATATTTGCCTTCATCTTCAGCTGGTCCTCAATTTACTTTCTTTTTGATAGATATTCTCAGCCACTGCATGAAGAGATAGCACTGCATAAATATCTAAAGCACAGGAACATTGTCCAGTACCTTGGTTCTGTTTCTGAAGATGGGTACATTAAGATCTTTATGGAACAGGTGCCAGGAGGTTTGTATCATTCTGGGCTGGGATTTTTAAAGGCGCCTACTGGTATTAGTAATCCACCACCTAGGAACGGTCAGGAGGAGTGGGGCACTTAGCTGTCTTAGGAGCTTCATTAAATGGCAATACTTAATGTGTTGTTATGCTGCACATGTCCTTCCTGTTGAGAGGTTAATTGCATTTTTCTATTAATAAACAGATTCTCTGTATGTGAACAATAGATATGGAGTGGTGCAGGTCTTGTGATCCTATGAAATCCCTTTCTGTAATAATTACACACACACACACACACACACATGCACACATGCACACACACACAGATTACTCAGTAATTAAGAAATGCCAGAAGTAAGGTCAACAAAACAGCAGTCATGTAGCACTTTGACTAACAAAATTCTGTTAGTCTTTAATGTGCTATTTGACTACTGTTTTGTTTTGTTAGAATACAGACTAATATGGCTACCTCTCAGTTACTATTCAGAACTAAGGTTGTTTCCCTTTAGCCTGAGCAGTTGGTGAGTATTCAGCTAAGTAACTTAGGCTGTCTCAAATTGGGCATCCAGCGTTAGTTGAAAATTTTTAACTTAATCTTTGTGTACCATTAGGTTCTCATCTGTGAAATGAGGAAGTTTTTCAGAATGCTTAGCAATAGTTAGGACTTCATGGCTACGTCTACACATGCCCCAAACTTCGAAATGGCCACGCAAATGGCCATTTCGAAGTTTACTAATGAAGCGCTGAAATGCATACTCAGTGCTTCATTAGCATGTGGGCGGCAGCGGCGCTTCGAAATTGACGTTCCTTGCCGCCGCGCGGCGCGTCCAGACGGGGCTCCTTTTCGAAAGGACCCCGCCTACTGCGAAGTCCCCAAGGGGACTTCGAAAAGGAGCCCCATCTGGACATGCTGCGCGGCGGCAAGGAACATCAATTTCGAAGCGCCGCTGCCGCCCGCATGCTAATGAAGCACTGAGTATGCATTTCAGCGCTTCATTAGTAAACTTCGAAATGGCCATTTGTGTGGCCATTTCGAAGTTTGGGGCACGTGTAGACACGGCCCATATCTTCAAAGCACAGCTCCTATTGACATCAGTTGCTACTTTGACTGTTCGGCATTTCAGCAAATCAGAATCTCATGCCTCAAGAAGAGCACCCAAAAAAGGAGGAAACCCCATTTTGTGACCACTCGTGAAAGCTGGGCTGAATGTCTTGCCATACAAAGAACTCTGTAGCACAGGCAGGGATTGAATCTGGTTCTCGGGAGCATCAGTCAACTGACTTAACCACAAGACCATCCTTTCTCTTCTTGACGTCTCCTACTTCCTTTACTACACACCTTCCAAGTTCTGTAATAAATGAGACGTGGTTCTGTAGACACAGCTGCTTTCACTGTACACTCCTGATCCACTCTCCTACCCCCCAGGGCAAGTACAGTTTGTGCACTGCATGGGGCAGGGGTCCTGGGGGGTAAACATAATGTGATCAGGTAATTAAAGACAGTATTATAAATGCATACGCACAAGGGAGCTACCTTAATTCAGACATTTCATAGCTTTTGTGTGCTTAATAATGCTGTTTTTTACATAGTTTTTTCCTGGATGTTTAGTTGCCTAGGTTTTTAAAAATGGAAACTTGAAGACCAAATTTCATCTATAGAATCATATTGAAACCCACATGGGTTGTTGGCATGGCTGTAATTTTAGACTGATCATACAGTCCTCTGTCAATTGATGTAACAGAGTAAGTGATATCTCTAGTAGGTTGTCCTGTGCTCAGTGGACTAGCGCTAATAAGAGGTGATACACACACTTTGCTTGGTCTGGCATGGCCAAGAGAAGCTCAGAGCTACATCTGGAGGGGAAGCTCTTCTGAACCCTGAGCTGGAGCATGCCTAGTGCAAATGAAATGTTAAAGGCTTTTAACCACTAGATTCACCAAATTTTCTACTGATCGTGGAGAACTGTAGTTGTTGTTTTCCAAAAAAACTTGGCATCAAATTTGGATTAGATTTTTCAGATGGGTGGCAAAAAGTACATGCCCGACATGGAGTCTGCCCCCTGCCAAATTTACCAGCTCCAAAAATTATAAACATGGGCAAAACAGCATAATTTCCTCAAGCCTCATTCTCTGAAATAGCAGAACTGTTTTACTGAAATTTAAAAAAAAAAGAAAAAAACGCAAAAATTAAGCCTGAAACAGCTGCTTAGCATAGAAAATTCAGCCCAAATAGCTGCAACTTTGGCAAAAGGTTATGAGGAATCCAAACCAGAGTCTTCTAATAGGAAGGGGAGTAGAGGGGGCAAAAGACCTAACTAGCTTAAAGACAGAAGTCAGTAAGTGGATGGAGGGAATGGCATGATGAGACTACCTACAGCAGCAAGTAGCTGACCCGTGTCTGCTAGCAGCAAATAACTCCAGTGGCCAGAGATGGGACAATAGGTCTGGAGGGCTCTGAGTCACTGCAGAGAATTCTTTCCCAGGTGGCTGGCTGGTAGGTCTGGCCCTCATGCTTGGGAAGGAGTTATCCCTTGGGTCAGTTCGACATAGACATTGGGTTGGGATCTTTTGGTTTTCTGTTTGTTTCCCTCTACAGCATGGGGAAAAGTCATTTGTTGGTTTCAACCAATGGGGAATTCGCTGAAATGTGAAGTCCTTTAAATCATGATTTGAGAGCTTCAGTAACTCAGCCAGAGGTTATGGGTCTACTACAAGAGTGAGTTGAGGAGAGGGTGAGGGTTTGTAGTGTGAAATGTATGGGAGGTCAGACTAGTTGATACAAGTCTGAGTGACACATAACCATAAGAGTAAAGCCCCTCCCCCCCCGGCCCCCGTAATAATTCCCAGGCAGGTGCATTAAGTGGAGAGCACATAACAATATTTTGAGGGTAAAAATCTTCCCTCATGGTGTGTCAGTGCAGCTGTTAAAAAGGCAGGAAGATTAAAGTTATAAACGTCCAAGATTCAGACTCAAAAAGGGTGATTCAGAGTGCATTTTACAAGTACACTTGAGAGGCATGAGGTGCTAATCCTGTCTCCACTGTTCTCTCATCTTTAGACCCCACTCATAGGTGCCAACTACAGGGGGAAAAATAGTGAGTGCTCAGCAGCTACCAGTGACCCTGGGGATCATCTCCTTCTCCTGTCCTCTGGTGGGCTCCATCAATCAGCTCCTCCACCACCCTTTCAACACCTCCTGCCCACCCCAGTCAGCTGTTCAGTGGTGTGGGGAAGGGGTGGAGTGACTGCGGGGCATGCTCGGGGGAGGGGGAAGACCAAGGTAGGAGGAGGCAGAGCAGAGCAGGAGGAGATGGAGTGGGCCCTTGGAGTCAAGCACCTTTGGGCAAATGAGGAAGCAGGGGCCAGTTCTCCCATTGTCTCCTGGCTGTAGGGTGCACACTTGCCAATGAGGGCTGGCAGCTTTCTAACTGCAAAAGAAAGAACACACTTGCTGTGTCTTGAGGCTCTGCTCCCAGCTCTCGCCAGTCTTCCTCCATCCATCACTTGCTTTCTCTCTCACCCTCATGCCCTCATTTTCATTAGGCTGGGGTAGGGGGTTAAAGTATGTGTTGGGGGAGGGGAGGGGGAGAGCTCCAGCAGTGGACGCAGAGTCTGGGGTGGGGCCAAGAGGTTCGGGGTACCGGAGGGGGCTTGTGCTAAATGAATCCCAACGTCGCCACTCACTTTTCTGCCCCTGGGCAATACCAGCTGCTGTTGCTTGCCTGGTGCTTTTTTCTGTCTGTGCACTTCCCCTGCCATGTGTGTTATAGTTCATTCCGAATAGCTGCTGGCCATAGGGTATGGCTAACTAACACATTTTCTCGCCCCCAGCGCGTGGGCATGACAGCCACTACGGGCCCTGGGACAAGGTCTGGAGCCAAAGCAGGAAGGAGTGGGGCTTAGGGCAGTCAGACTCAGACTGCAGCGCTGAGCCTCCTCTGCCCTCTCTGTGCCGCCACAGCACTTGAAAGGGGCCTGGAGCAGTTGCAGCAGCCAGATTTCTGGAGCAACTACCCCTAATAGCCAGACCTCCGCCCCAACCCCCCATCAGTGGGCCTGCTACCAGCTAATCTTAAATGAACACCTACTTAGGCCGTGTCTACACCAGGGAGTTACAGAGCAGTAAATCTGCTCCCAGTGCTGTAGCACCCAAGATGTCCATGCAAGCAAGTCACTTTGCGTGCACCAACTTCACAGTTGCAGTGGCTTAGAAAAGCCACCTAGATGAGAGACACCGAGCTTTTTGTGCCGGGGCTCTACATTTATTATTACTGACCTGCAAAAATTGTACCTTGTGACTTTGTAATCTTGACATGTTTTCCTCTTCATCTAACCCAGGAAGCCTCTCCGCTCTTCTAAGATCAAAATGGGGCCCAATGAAAGAACCTACAATAAAATTTTACACCAAGCAGATTCTGGAAGGCCTTAAGTATCTCCATGAGAACCTTATTGTACACAGAGATATCAAGGTAAATGTTCTCCGAGTATTTGATTTTGTGCAGGTGGGGTGGAGAGCTTAATTTCAGCACCTCTTGCAAGATAGTTACTTTTGTTATAAACAGGAGTTGTACTTTTAATAGGAAGGAGCTTTAAAAAAAAAAGCAACCACCCCTGCCACTGCGAGTTCCCTTTGTAAAAAGTGTTGGTGTCATCTTTGTTATAAGTCTTGCTGGAATCTTGTTGTCAGCATGCTGGACTCTGTTCACATATATCTACCTCTTTCTTGTCTCCAGGGAGATAATGTTCTGGTGAACACATATAGCGGGGTGGTAAAAATTTCTGATTTTGGGACTTCTAAGCGGCTGGCAGGGATCAATCCATGTACTGAGACATTTGCAGGTAAGAGGAATTGAACACATTTCTTAAGTCTGCCCTTTGATGCTCTAGTTGGCATTCTTATTCAGGGTTCAGTTTTATCTTCCTCCCAGACCCAAAGCTTCTTTTGAAGCTACTGAGAGCTTTTAGTCTGCAAAGATAGAAAGACCTGGGGACTTCTGCTTTGAAGAAAACAGAGATAAAGTAAATTGGTGTATGCTGCCTGAGAGGATAGGCTTTTTTGAACCTTCTAATTTAAAATCTTAGATCAAAGAGATCTTTGAAAAATTGTGTTGCAGAATGTTGAACCTCTCCACATCACATAATACCACGAAACTGCACCATGAGGACCAGGGAGAATCTAATTTCAACTGACAAAGCTTTCAAAACTTTTTTTGGTGGGTGGATCCTCTGTAGATTTTGTCCCCATAGTTAAGTGTGCTGTGTGTTTCAACCACAGAATAGGATTTTGACCAGTGGTTCCTGTAAGCTGAGCACTTGGTGGGGGGCTGCCTGGGAGAGATGCAGGAGCCACCCAGCTGATTAGCAGAGTGCAGGCAGCTGGCAGCCTGTGATTTTTATTGCTGGTGCACATAACAAAATTTATTCCAGCCCTGGATAGAAAAAATTCAGAGGGGACACTGGTTGTGCCAATGACAAATACTTAAAATGTAAGCTGCAGTCAGGCCTACATAATTTTATGTATATCATCCTTTGTAAGAAAACTGGAGGAATTGCATAACTGTCAGCAGCGTGAGATTGTGAAAAAGCTTTTCTGTCCTTCTGAATGAGTACACGCTTGAGAAGCTGGAGGCAGTTTTCCGTCTCCACCATCTATGACCAATCACCATGTCTGTATAACTTTTTCCTAGCTCCAAAGGATTACTGCTGTTCTGAAAGCCAGTATATTATCTGTACTGTGATATTTAGAAAACAGATGATAATTCTAGGGATCTGAAAACATTATGCTTCCAGTTTTTCGCTCTTTATACTGAGCAAAGGATTGAGAAATTACATAAGCATGTTTTCCTTTTCATATCTATAGCTTCTTTGTTATATGGCAAGTTTTCCTTCCCCCTTGACTTTGCAAGCTTTTACTTCCTTTATTGTGTAAGAGTTTTTTTCTTTACGCAAATAAGTATCTGGCTAAAAGCAAACAGCCTTGTATTTCTAAACAATGTGAGCTCTTTTTTTATTGACCATAACAAACAGTGGGTCAACCAGTTGGTATCTATTTTGTAATTAACTTCTCAAATGAAAGTATTCAACATGAAGACCATGTCTCAGAAGTGTGCATTCCCAGATCAAAAGGAGCGATTTTAATCAAAATTTACTATTTTGGTTAGATATTGTTAGATATTTCCAGAGCTCTAATTTCTCCTTCAATAAAGAGAAGTACTGTTTCATGTAAAAAATAAAGTACTTGAAAGGAAAAGTGGTTATCAGTTTAGATATTTCAACTGCATTCGTTATCTTTGGGGCCATATGGCATTAGGTTTATGAATAGCTTATGTTATCACTGTGGGCCACTGTGCAACTCTGGGGAAGGGGAGAGTTGCCACAGCTCCTCCAGGAGCCAAATCAATGAGGGCTCACTTAGGTGGTAAGCCTATCCGGAGAGGTACTTCCCCACAGAGGCTTACATAGATTATCTCAGGATAAATTTTCCAGATGCCAACAGACAAAGAAAGGGCTTATGGTATAACAAGGCTGAGTTGAGTCTTTTCTGATTTGGCAAATGGACAGGACCTTTTCCCCAACCTTTGGAAAGGATTGGGATGATTTTGACTGTCTAGGACCCCATAAGACTGGGGGTTGACCTCTGGTGAGTTTTAGCACATGTAGGCTACGTCTACACGTGCAGCCAACATCGAAATAGTCTATTTCGATGAATAACGTCTACATGTCCTCCAGGGCCGGCAACATCGATGTTCAACTTCGACGTTGCTCAGCCCAACATCGAAATAGGCGCAGCGAGGGAACGTCTACACGTCAAAGTAGCACACATCGAAATAGGGATGCCAGGCACAGCTGCAGACAGGGTCACAGGGTGGACTCAACAGCCAGCCACTCCCTTAAAGGGCCCCTCCCAGACACAGTTGCACTAAACAACACAAGATCCACAGAGCTGACAACTGGTTGCAGACCCTGTGCCTGCAGCATAGATCCCCAGCTGCCGCAGAAGCAGCCAGAAGCCCTGGGCTAAGGGCTGCTGCCCACAGTGACCATAGAGCCCCGCAGGGGCTGGAGAGAGAGCATCTCTCAACCCCTCAGCTGATGGCTGCCATGGAGGACCCGGCAATTTCGACGTTGCGGGACGCGGATCGTCTACACGGTCCCTACTTCGACGTTGAACGTCGAAGTAGGGCGCTATTCCTATCTCCTCATGAGGTTAGCGACTTCGACGTCTCGCCGCCTAACGTCGAAGTTAACTTCGAAATAGCGCCTGACGCGTGTAGACGCGACGGGCGCTATTTCGAAGTTGGTGCCGCTACTTCGAAGTAGCGTGCACGTGTAGACGCAGCCGTACAGGAGCTTTTGTTGACTTTTATCTATTTTCTGTGTAATACTGTTACCTTAAAGATAAATGCATTTTGCTTTCTGAAGACTGGTTGGTAATTTGTAGACACTGTTGTAGCCCTTGGAGGAAGGTTAATGACAGGTGTGACAGGAAATCACAGTGAAATTCAGAGGGACTGCAAGCCTAACCCCATAGGCTTAAGGGAGAGAGATGTGGCTCTGTGCCTGAAAGAGTTTACAGTTGGAAGTCTGAAACCTTGTTAAATTGATGAATTAAACAATGATGAGTTACTGGACCAGCTAGTATTCACCCAAGAGTTCTGATAGAACTCAAATATGAACTTGTAGAACTAAAAACTTTGGAATATAACCTGTCGCATAAATCAACTTTAATACCAGATGACTGAAAAAATAGCTAATGTGATGCCAATTATTAAGAAAGGATCCAGAGGCAGGAATATTGCTTGGAACTACCATAAAGAACAGAATTATCAGAAATTTGGATGAATACAATTTGTTGGAGAAGATTTCAGCACTGCTTTTGCTGAGAAAAATCATGCTTCACCAATTTTATTAGATTGCTTTGAGGGTCAACAAATGTGGATAAGGGTGATCCAGTGGATATAGTGTGCTTGGACTGCCATAAAGCCTCAGAAAAGGCTCTTTAAGAAAGTAAATAAGAAAGAAAGGCTCTTTAAGAAAGGGATAAGAAAGAAGGTCCTCTCATGGATCAGTAACTAGTTAAAAGGCAAGAAAACAAGAGTAGGAATAAATGGTCATTTTTCACACTGGAGAGAGATATAATATTTACCTCTAGGAATCTGTGTGAGGATTGATACTATTCAACATATTCAGAAATTTATTTGAATAATCTGGATGTATATTTCTGAACTGACTTAGGCTCAGAGTGAGCTGGTCCTGTGAGAGTAAGAGATTCAAGCTAATTTAAAGTCTTTCTCGTAGGCTATGCCTACACAGCAGGCACCATTTCAGGATACCACAATATCCCAAAATAGCTGCTCAGCCTGAATGGACTATAATCAGTACACGGTGTAATATCTCCTTTATATTTCAAAATAAGCACCTCAAACCTTGTACACTATTCATCTGGTGTTTTTCTTTATTACAAATATTATTGAACAAGCCGGTAAGGACTTGATGTCTCCTTTCCTTGTGCGCTCGCTGCACCTGTCAATACTACTTCTGGCCCTGAGTCTTTCTCTTTTTTTCATTTCGCTAAGTGCATCTGCAACCTCCTCCTCTGGTATGCAGTCTGTCATATCCCAGTTTAGTTTATGTATTTTTAATTCCACCATTGCGTTCTCCTCACTCATCATGCTTTCAAAATAAACACTTTGTTGAGTAATTCACTGTTTATTTGCAAATACCATATTGATTTCTAATGTAAGCAAACATACTTCCCTCATCATTTTCTGTCCTGACTTGGCAAGTCTATACGTGATCTTCCTTTCCTTGTATCCTCCTAATTAGTTATTTAGCTCATAACATGCTTTTATACTTTAAGCTGTTGCAACCTTTCTTATGGTCTCCCTTTTCCATCCTCATATGCCATCTCATCACTACTGAAACACACTGGCCTCTCATTTTTTTCAAGGTTGTCTTTTTCCTCCTAACTTGAGGATTTAACTGCCAAGTCTTTTTTTGTTTTAAATCCTTTTCAGATAGTTCCATAGCCATGGTTTCCTGCACTGCACATGTGCAATAGCACTTCCTCATGCTATCTGGGGTACGTGTGATGCGGGCCCCTCAGTTCCTTCTCTACCAGTCTCAGTAGCAGATAGAGCTTCGCTCTTTCCGACTGAGTGACAATCACAGAATCATAGAATACTAGGACTGGAAGTGACCTTGAGAGGTCATTGAGTCCAGCCCCCTGCCCTCATGGCAGGACCAAGTACTGTCTGGACCATTCCTGATAGTCATTTATCTAACCTGCTCTTAAATATCTCCAGAGATGGAGATTCCACAACTTCCCTAAGCAATTTATTCCAGTGTTTGACCATCCTGACAGTTAGGAACTTTTTCTTAATGCCCAGCCTAAACCTCCCTTGCTGCAGTTTAAGCCCATTGCTTCTTGTTCTATCCTCAGAGGCCAAGAAGAACAAGTTTTCTCCCTCCTCCTTAGAACACCCTTTTAGATACGTGAGAACCGCGATCGTGTCCCCCCTCAATCTTCTTTTTTCCAAACTAAACAAGCCCAATTCTTTCAGCCTTTCTTCATAGGTCACATTCTCTAGACCTTTGATCATTCTTGTCGCTCTTTTCTGGACCCTTTCCAATTTCTCCACATCTTTCTTGAACTGCGGTGCCCAGAACTGGACACAGTACTCCAACTGAGGCCTAACCAGCGCAGAGTAGAGTGGAAGAATGATTTCTCATGTCTTGTTCACAACACACCTGTTAGTGCATCCCAGAATCGTGTCTGGTTTTTTTGCAACAGCATCACACTGTTGACTCATATTTAGCTTGTGGTCCACTATAACCCCTAGATCCCTTTCTGCCATACTCCTTCCTAGACAGTCGCTTCCCATTCTGTATGTGTGAAACTTATTGTTCCTTCCTAAGTAGAGCACTTTGCATTTGTCTTTATTAACTTCATCCTGTTTACCTCAGACCATTTCTCCAATTTGTCCAGATCATTTTAAATTTTGACCCTATCTTCCAAAGCAGTTGCAACCCCTCCTAGCATGGTATCATCTGCAAACTTAATAAGCATACTTTCTATGCCAATATCTAAATCGTTGATGAAGATATTGAAGAGAACCGGTCCCAAAACAGGCCCCTGTGGAACCCCACTTGTTATACCTTTCCAGCAGGATTGAGAACCATTAATAACTACTCTCTGAGTATGGTTATTCAGTCAGTTTTACATCTACCTTTATAGTAGCCCCATCTAAGTTGTATTTGCCTAGTTTATTGATAAGAATATCATGCAAGACCGTTATCAAATGCTTCACTGAAGTCTTAGGTACACCATATCCACTGCTTCTCCCTTATCCACTAGGCTCATTATCCTATCAAAGAAAGCTATCAGATTGGTTTGACATGATTTATTCTTTACATATCCATGCTGGCTGTTCCCTATCACCTCCTACCTTTTAAGTGTTTGCAGAGGATTTCCTTAATTACTTGTTCCATTATCTTTCCTGGCACAGAAGTTAAACTGAACAGTTTGTAGTTTCCTGCTTTGTTCTGATTCCCATTTTTATAGATGGGCACTATATTTGCCTTCTTCCAGTCTTCTGGAATCTCTTCTGTCTCCCATGATTTTCCAAAAAGGACAGCTAAAGGTTCAGATTCCTCCTGTATCAGCTCCTTGAGTATTCTAGGACGCATTTCATCAGGCCCTGGTGACTTGCAGACATCTAACTTTTCTAAGTGATTTTTAACTTATTTTTTTTATCTTATCTTCTAAACCTACCTCTTTTCCCCTAGCATTCACTATGTTTAGCATTCCCTCCTCAGACTTCTTGGTGAAGACCGAAACAAAGAAGTTTTACCTCTTTCTTCAATGTTTGTTTCAATAATTTATCACAATCTTTAATCTTGGTCTTGTAAACAGATTTGCACAAACAGGTTGATGGCCATGGGACATGCAGATGCGATTGCAGGCATGCAGATGAGATTGCAAGATCAGGGCCTCATTTTGTTAACATGTAGAGTTGTAAACACTTGTAAGTTTAAGCACTGCAGTTCAGTATTCCAAGAATAGCCATTTTTGTTGTGTTATATGGGAAATGATTGCTTTCCAATTTTATGATAACATAAATCAGCAATAAAATGCAAAAGCTAAGTTCTATTTAAAATCAAAAAATCCATATGCAAACAGCATTTTATAATGAAGCAATTTTATACTTCATTTCTTACTAAAACACTTCAACCTTTGCAATCAACATATAAAATTGAATATCTTTAGGGAAGGTAAACCTTTTCATTTAAAAATGTTGTGACTTCTAAAAATTTGATTTACATTTCCCTAGGTTTTAGGTTTATCTCACTTTTCATACTATGTTGTTATTTTCCTTCTGACTGCTCCTGCCAATAGCACAACTCCAAAAAGTGGTGTTTAGGCATTTGTTTTTAGTGGCCTTACTAGACTACTATGTTTATAAGAGTTTAGTTTGTTTTCCTCCTATAAACAAACTGATCTTCAAGTGTCACTTCCTGGAATATGCATGTTTTACGAAGTGCACTGAGGTAGGTGTGGTAAATAAGTTGCTAATGCCTTTTTTTTTTTTTTTAAATTATACTGATAATACAAGGTAAAGCTATTTCTTAATAAATGAATTTTACATTAGTTAACATTCCAGGCATGGCCTTTTCACTTTGTTATTAGCGTCTCTTATACCCCAGAGGAAACTGTGTAATATGTATGTTACTCTTTCATTAGAGTTCATATATTTCTTCACAATGTGTGTTCATAATGTAATATTATAAGTCTTTTAAGTCTATTTCTTACTCAATTACTTTTGATGATTTTAAGTTACTGAGAGCCCTCGCTAGGTTCTGTTTCCTTAGTTTATTTCTTCTTGAGTAGTTTGCTATACTTACGAAGTTAGGGAAGAATAGCTTTCAGACTTCTTTTTCCTTGAAGCAATGAGAATGTGTTTATACTCTGGTTCATAACTGGGAATGGAAAGTGGCATTCTTCCATAATGGCAAAAAAAAAAAAAAAAAAAAGAACCCTTCCCACCCTAAAAAAATTTTTTTCTTTGCATTAATTTATATCTTGTTATATTTTGTTATATTAATTTATATATAACAAAAGCTTTCTATAAAGTGTATGGAACTATGTCTTCTCATCAGTAATCATGGAATGTCAAACACACGTTTCAGCCTGTTTCCTGTCTCCCCCATTTCTCACACACACACACACACCCCTCAGATGCAACTCTCTTCCCTGTGATTGGATCCAACTGCTGAATCACATGTGTTTGTAAGTACCTGGGTCTTAATAGGGACTGGTCACATTTTCCTAACTCTGGGTCTCACATGCAAAAGCTGAGTCTGACGCTCCCTGGGCAGCAGGACCTTTCAGTTAGTTGTGTAGACCCGGGAACCATCATCACAGTCCTTCCAAGGACCCAGTTGGTTACATCAGCTTCCCCAAAGATCACCTAGCCGTGGGAGCTCTGATTTCCTAGTTAATCCCTTTAGGGACAATGTGTCAATGAAGTAATTAATACAGGTTTAGAAGGGACTGTCTTAACCACAATTACATTTACTCTCAACAAAGCACAACTGAGTTACAGATCCATGGAAAACAACAAAACACTGAAGACAACTTCCTGGTCTGAACTCAGTCCATCTGAGAGCTCTGGTTCTGGTCAGCATTTTCTACCAAGAGAAGAGATTTCCCTCCCCACCCACTCCCCTCCAGTCACCTTCCTTCTTTGTTCCCTTCCTCTCTCCAGGTGAGTCTTCTGGCTTTCAGTGTTGGATGGTCCCTTTGTTCAGAGAAGCAGCCTCCGAGTAGAAGTCTCTTCTCTTTAGTCAGATGGTCAGGCAGAGAAATTGCATGTGCTACCACAGAGCCATCCCATCCGTAGGATGAGGTGGGGTGGCCACCCCAGGCCCCCTGCTTTTGGGGGCCCGGCAGCGGCCACTTCAACTGTCCTGTGGAGGAGAAGGGGGATGATTACTTGGGGCAGGGAGCAGCAGAGTCTCACCTCCCCAGTCCCTACCCTCTGCGCTCACTCACCTGGCCTCCGCTCCCAGCTGCCCACAGGGAGGCAGGGCTCAGCAGGCCGGGAGGCTGTGGCAGAGGAGATCAGGCTTCTGCTGGTGGGTGAGTGGGGGAAGGGGAGGAGAGGAGAGGAGGTGACTACAGGTGCTGTTGCTGCTGTCTGCCTGTCCCTGCCATCCACACCCTGCCCCAGGCAAGGAGGCAGGGTGGGGCTGGAGTGGGGGAAGGGGTAGGGCCTGTGCTGCGGGGCAGTTGCCTGGGGCCCAGCGCCTGGGGTACTGGGGCAAGGGGATTGCCCCATAGCCCCCCCTTCTCCCGCTCAGAACAGCCCTGCTCTCCCAGGCAGGTTTTAGTGTAAGAAGCCCGTTCAGAATCGCTGGTGCAGCTAGAAGAAAACCCATTGCTCCAGCAGCAAAGACATTCATCGTTAGTGGTCCTTGAGGGCTTTCTCATTATTAGCCTCTTCGAGGTGTCCTGCCCCCTCCCACAAGCCAAGAGAGACCCCCTGTGTCATGGTTTCATCAGCACCTGAATGTCTGACTCTACTATGGAGATTACAATACAGACCAAAGGTCACAGGGAGGGTTACAATCACTGGTGTTTTCAAAAGGAACAGGAATCCCAGAAGATGTATCATTCGCAATTTTACCCAGGTAGTCACCCTGTTGTCACATAGCTCTGCCACTTGCCTGCACAGGGCTGTTACTTTTGGTTTCTCTTACTCCACCCCAATACTTTGCTTATAATCTAGGACACTTTTTGTTGTTCTGCCTAATTTCTTGTCCAAATTGCTTCTCTCTAGCCCTCCCTCTTTCCATTTCACTCCCTCTTCACGAACCCTCATTCAGCTCCTGAACCTCTGCTACCAGGCCGGGCCCTCTCTTGCTGGACTAATTCGCTTAGTTATTGCTGGCATTCACCTACTCTGTGTTCCCCCTTGCTGCCTACTTGCTCTAAAAGAACCTGTCAACTCATTTGCTGCTTTCTGTGGCACTTTTTATTCTCGTATCTTCCTAGCTTGTTGTTTGTAGAGTTGGAGGTAGGCTTAGCTTAAATAAGGCATGGGAGAGCTTTCACATTGTACCATAAATAGATTTTCTCCCATCTGAATCCCTCCATGTGAGGGGAAGAAGAAGTTGTATAGAAAAGACATGGGAAGATAAAACCTTACCAGGCAGTGTTGGTGGTAGAGTTTGAGTTGCCCATCAGCTGCCTTTGAAGTGACAGCCTGCAAAGGATTTAATGATAATGGTGCAGTATGTTTGTTTGATAAGAAAAGCAAATATTTGACTTGCGTGTTCTTCCCTTTTTTGTCTCGATTCAGGCACTTTGCAGTATATGGCTCCAGAGATTATAGATAAGGGGCCTCGGGGATATGGGGCACCAGCTGATATCTGGTCACTGGGTTGTACCATCATTGAAATGGCAACAGGAAAACCTCCATTTCATGAGCTCGGGGAGCCGCAAGCAGCTATGTTTAAAGTAAGAATCATTTTATTTCCTGGGTGGCACGTTTGACTTGACACAATGCCGGCTAAGTACATTTTTGTATAAATAATATTTACAAGTTAAATATTCTGATCAATTTATTCTACATTGGCAATGCAATTACCTGTTAGAAAAGTTACTGTGTATAAGATCAAGGTCCAAACTGTGATTGCTGTATGCATGCAAATGCTTCAAGATGCCACAGTCCGAGAGGTGCCATTTCCATTGGGCAAAAAAAAATAGGTCAGCGCACAGTGTGCTACAAAATTAGGATTTCTAAAAATTGCTGGTTTTGACCAAACCTCTCATTCCCTGTGTTCCTTCAATCCTGTCAGCATCTCCCTTCACTGCTCTTCACTATATACCTGCTTTCTTGGCACTTCAGAGAGTGAGACAATTATGTGACAAATGTCCCCTCCGCTGCTTTAAATCTGTCCTTAAAAGCTTCCCTTCCTGAAAAGCTGTCTAGCCTGTCTTTCTAATACTCCCATCTTGTTAGGTGCATAGTGTCTCCTGAAATACACTGAGCACTTTCAGCTCCCAGTAGTTTCCATGAGAGTTGGGGGCACACTACCCCTTATTTCCTTAGATTTCAGAGACTTTGGACTAGGGATACATCTTTCTCCATTTTATAAAGTAATGTATACATGGACAGTGCTATAGGCCTGGTCAGAGTTCTTTTAGCTAACTTCTAAAGTAAACTTATTTTTATAACATCAGATTTATTTTTGTTCATTTTGTGTTCTGAGCACCAATTATGGCACATGATGAGATGTTTATGATCTCATAGTAAGATACGGAAGCTGAGAGGCAGAAATCTCTTCCTGGCTCTGCTACTGACTTGCTGTGTTCTTGAACAAGACACTTAAAGTCACCTGTGTAGTAAGGAAAACATCATCCCCCTAACCTGGCATAACATGGCTTAATTAGTTAACATTTATGAAGTGGTTTGTGATCTTCTGGTAAAGCTCACTGTGCAAATAGTGTTGAAGCTATCGAGAACTGTCATAATAAAATCAAATACCAGCCATTAGACCCAGTAAATTAGACTGCAGTCCAGCAAAGCACTTCAGCACATGCATCATTTTAAGCACAGCCAGTCCCACTGAACTCAAAAGGAAAAGAAATGGAAGAGGGAGGAATTTATTATAATCTTTTGGTTATGTAGTCTGATTTATTAACTTCTCAGATCCATGAAAAGCACAAGTTATTTCCATGTCACAGTCAATTTCCATTGTGATCTGTTTGTCAGCAGATGCCTTTTTTTAGCGTCTGGCCCTTTTTGTAAAGCCGTTCTTCTCTGCATGGGACATGAAAGGTATCTTTCCTTTAAGATATGCTCCTGAGCTGTTATTAAACTGTGGATCAAAGTCCTGAATGCCCTGGTGGGCCCTGCACAAGTTCTCAGGATGACTAGGGAGGGAGACAAGCGGGGCCTTGTGTGTTCCCTGATTCTACAATTGTGGCATTTCCACCCAATTTAGTTATGCTGCAAACCTGTTCCTGAACCACCTCTCACTTGCAATGTTTAAATTAGTGTTTGATGTTGCTTTATTTTTTAAGGCTGACTTTCTTGCCCTCCTGATTGTGATCACAACCTTGAAAAAATGCAGTGAATGCAAACTACTCGCTGCCTGAGTCAGCTAAGAGTCTGAAACTATGACTGTGGCCGATGTAAGCTGTCTCCCTTTCATCTCACTTAGGGCTCTGTGTAAACCATTATGCTCTGGCCATGGAACTTGATATTTTTCAAAGAATACCACATAACTCAGCATTTTAATAATGCGTTACAATATTTTATTGTAGCTACACATGCAATGTTTTTGCTTTTTAGTCTCCCTCCATACTGGGACCTGCCTGCAGTTATGTCTTGCTTGGCGCCTTTCCCCAAAGGGGGAATGAACCAATTGGTGCATGTTCTCCTCTATGTTCTATAGAACCAGTGAGGAAGGGGGCCAGACTCCAAGTTACAGCCAGGAAGCTGGTAGCACAGACAGAATAGGTAGGAGGCCTAAGAGAGGCGGGGCGAGAGCAGCAAGTACCTGAGGCCTGGATAGCTGAAAAGACAAACGACTGAAACTGACTATGAGCTCCCTTCCTACTTGGGTGTGACAGAGCAGAGGAAGAGGGCTCCAAGCAAACTGCCCATGGAGCATTATAACTGCTAAGGCCTATAGAGTTGAGCCATCCAAAAAACACGGTGAAAACATCCATCATTGCTCAGTTGTACAATCTGGAGTATTTTCAACTATGAGCCATAGTTGTGTGTGCATAGGGATGGCAATAAAGGGTATTTCACAGAGATATAATAAACTAACTTTGCTACAGAATGTAGGGGTGCTTGCTGTCAACTTTGGTTCCGTAGTGCCATGGAAAACATAAGGCCTTGGAGACAGGGGAGCAGCTGGCTGTAAAACAACATTGACAAAACTTCCTGTACCTCTAGGAGAGTTTGACTAAGGTTGGCTGAATGATTTGGGGAGATGCACTCAGACTTGCACTAAAGCTCCCAGACTGCACTGAACGGTGATATATTTTGGTGTCATCTGTGTCATAATGCTTCTGCTTTTTCACTGTCCCAGAGGAAACTGCATTATGAGAACCCTTTCCTTGCATGCATGGAGCAGGAGAGAGCCAATGCCATGGATTGACAGGTCAAGAAGAGCCCTGCAGTGTGAGGATCCATTAACTAAGCACTGGAGAGAAATGCCTCCAAGGGCTGGTTTCTTCTGCCATATGTGCTGCCTGGTACATTATACCAGGCTGGCACTGAGAGACAATAGCTGTTTGATTAGCAGAGCACTGTATTTGGTGTGTATGGTGCTTTACAGATCGAATGGAGATGGTCCCTCTGACAGGTTAACTGAAGTGCAGAGGGACCAGATGGCGTGCTGGTCACATCGTAGTAGCAGAACTTAGGAGAAGTTTGTGCCAATGAATTTGCAGCCCGGAATCTTATGCTGTGCACAGGAAATATTAGGTCTAGTTTTTAAAATCATAGCTTTCGATATGCATGAAGACAGAGTTTGGGAGTGCCTAATGCATTGATATTTTATACTCTGCACTACAATTCAAATACAGACTCCATTGCTGAGCATTGTGGCTTCAGCCTGCATTGTGGGCAAGCTTTACTGGTTCCGACAAAGCTAAACTTCTATTGTAAATGTGTAATAATGCTTGTGTGTTAATACAGTTATCCAGTGTGATTATTTAGACAAGTCTTTATTTCAGCAAGCTGCTGCCACTTGCTTCATCACTTAGCTACTATCTGCCTTGTGGCCAGCATAATTTTCAGGCCTCTGCTGCTTGTTTTTCAGAGTCTATTTTACATAAATATATCAAGGCTGAAGACAATAATTCTGCCAGATTTGTACTGTACATGCTGAATGTATGGTACAGCTCTGTCCTAAAGGGTACACCTGTGGGGCAAAGAACTCCCTCCCCGGCTGCCACTGCCACAAGGAATGTCAGAACTCAGGTCAGCTACACGGTTCCCAGCGATGGGGCGAAAGATAATAGTATGGACATTCAGACTCAGGCTGGTCCCTGTGCTTCGGGCCTGGGGAAGGAGTTGGTGCCTAAGCTTGTGATCCAGCCCTCACCTGAATGTCCACAAGGCTTTTTATTAGCTCTGCCTGAGAGTCACAGCTGTGGGTTGTTTGTTTTGTGTGTGTTGTAGACATGCCCAAAAATGGCTGTGGAAAATCAGCACTGGGATTAAAAATCGATAGCTCACACCAGAGGCAATATTGAAATACTGTACAGTGATGTTTTGAAATAAATATCTGTCTAATCACATTATCACATGGAATTACATTGGTTGTACAATTTCCAGGTGGCCGTCTGGGAAGATTCTTAGCTGACATGGGGTCTTAACTTTGGGGATCATGAGTGCATCTGGCTGCAGGCAGGGGCTGGGTGTTGGTGCTTGTGCCTGAGAATGGGTACTGGGTAGTTTGACACCTGCAAAGCAGGACAGGTCTGGGCGCCAGACAGAGGGAATGGGGTATGAAGGGAATCAGCATTATGGCTGGAAGCTGGTTTTGATACGTGGAGAGAAGTGTCTGGGGAGGGGTAGCACTGGCTGTGCTAGAGAACAGAAAGGCATGGCAGCTAGGAAGGAGAATAAAGTCTGGAGCATTTGCAGTGGAGATAGTTGGATCTGTCCATGTCTCAGTGTTTGAGTTGAGCCAGTGTAACCAGTTAGGGGTACACGTCTGAAGGTGCCAACATTTGCAGTAGATATACACCCAGACCCCCAGCTGGTGTAAACAGAGCCTCACTGATGCTCAACTGACTTCAGTGGACTTCTTCATTGCAGCTGTCAGACTCTCCACTCGCAGTTATTGGAGCTATGCCAATATATGTCAAGCCAGGAGCTTCTAATGGCCTTCGTGTGGCTGTTCGTTGGAGGCCACATAATTTTGTATCCATATTTTATTTACAGGTTGGGATGTTTAAAATTCATCCTGAAGTCCCAGAATCTCTATCCGCTGAAGCAAAGGTCTTTATTTTGCTCTGCTTTGAACCTGATCCGAATAAGCGTGTCACAGCATCTGATTTACTCAAAGACCCCTTCTTAAAGCAGTTCAACAAGGGCAAGAAAAACCGAATTGCATTCAAGCCTTTAGGTAAGGACTTATCAGCCAACTCACATCTGCATTCGTAAGTGTTACATAAGAAGATCTGAATCATTAGCCAATTCCTCTTTTATTTAGGATCTTGAACATACCAAGAAATCAACTGGTACTAAACTGTAAAAGGTACCTTGTGGTTGACATGTATAACTTCTTTTGTCTTGTTGCAATCTTCCCATTAGCCCAGGGAATGAACCGCTTTTCATGGAAAGAGGAAAGCTCATTCTGCCAAGATTTTCCTAAGTTTCTTAAATTTTTGGGTGCTCACCAAGATTCACCTCAAAGATGTCAGATTTTCACAGGGTAGGTGCTCGGCACCTTCTGAAAATCAGGTCTCTTTTCAAATGTGCGAAGGTTGGGACCCAAATTTTAAGATACCCAAAGTCACTAATCATTTTTGAAAATCCTGGCAATACATTTTGATGTTTTATGTTCAATTTGTACATATTGGAGAGGATTTTCAAGCTTTCATCCTGTCACTGTGCATCTGTGGTGCATAGGACACAAGACTGAGGACACACTGCTGAGAAACAGGGGGAAACTCACCCCAGACTGTTCTTCATCTGTTGTTAGATTTACCAAGCCAGGAATATACGCAAAGTTCTGTCTCACCGCACTGGCGAACAAGGAGTCAGAAGTGCAGTCATATTAGCCACTCCAGCTTTTATTCTACCCCTCCGACATGAGATTTTGTGATGAGTGGTTGTTGAAAACCAGTTGCTTCAAACAAGGGGTTCCTCTGATCTCAGAGAGATCAGCCACACAGCTATAACTCTGATCTTGCCCAATAATCATGCTGCTGCCACTTCTTTCATTATTAAAATCTAATGGATTGTTAATTCAAATAGGAGAGAAGTAAATTGATTAATAGAACATAAACTACCCTGGCAGCACCAGGTCTTCAGCCCCTTGTTGGAGATTTTGTGTGAGGCATGCCATCCACCTGGTAGCCACCCACCCATCTGGAACCAAGAATACCCAGGCAGATTACCTCAACAGGACCTTCTCCTCTTACCCCAACGGGTCACTTCCTCCGGAGGTGGTCAGTCTCAGCTTCCAAGGTGGGGAACTCCACAGACAGCAGGGGATGCATCACATTTTCTAGAATCTTCATGACCACTTCCTGGTACTGTGGTGGGGAGCCCTGGTGTATACATTTCTGCTGGTGCCTCTGATCCACAGGGTTATGCTAAAGGTAATACTAGACAGAATGCCTGTCATCCTCATAGCCCTGACGTGGCGTCACCAACGTTAGTTCAGCGTGCCACTGAGCCTTTCAGCAGCTGACCTGCTGCAGGTACTTCTCCAGCCAGATCAGCTGTCCCAGAACCACAGCAATCCATTGCACCCAAACCTGATGGTGTGGCTGCTGCATGGCTAAGTATGGGTTAGTGGCAGTGATCTGCAGCAGACCAACAGGTCTTGCTGGGCAGCAGGAAGCCTTGAACTGGGGCTACCTATGTGGCCAACTGGAAGTGCTTCACATATTGGGCCTTGCGCAAGCACAGTTCGTCCCGAGGCAGCCTCAATGCAGGAAATTCTGAACTGTCTGCTGCAATTTAAGCTCTAGAGCTTTTTGTTGTGTTCAGACAAGGCACGCCTGGCAGCCAGTTTGGCACTCTGCTTCAAGGCAGGTTGACCTTCACCTATTCACTTATGGCACTGTTCCTGAAAGCTCTAGAGCACCTATACTAGCGTATTCAGGACCTGGTCCCGCTGTGAGGCCTGAGTCCGATGTCATTAAAGCTCATGGGTATTTTCAAACCCTTGGCTTCTTGCTCTTTCCTTCTTTCCTGGAAGATCTCCTTGGTCACTAAAGTTTCTGCCCAGTAGATGTCAAAGATCAGGTCACTCACATCGGAGCTGTCTTTTATTGTCTTGTACAGGGACAAACTCCAGCTCCAGCTGCACCTGCACCTGGATTTTCTGCCCAATATTGTTTCCCAGTTGCACACTGGTCAAGACATTTTACTTATGATCCTCTGCTCAAAGCCTCGTGATCAGGCAAGGAGTGTGCAGATGGCATACTCTAGATATCATATGGGCGTGGGCCTGCTCCACTGATAGAATGTGTCCCTTCCATAGGTCAGTGCAGTTGTTCGTAGCTCTCATGGACGGGAAGAAGGGGCTACCCAAAACCAGTCCAGAGAGTCACCTTGGATCATGGCCTGCATCTGCTACTACTATAAACTGGCAAAGGTGCCCCACCAGCACCTGTGACATCTCATTCTACTAGAGCATAGATGTCTTCATTGCCCTTCCGAGTGCAGGTGCCAGTCCAAGAATTTGTCAGGCTGCCACCTGGATCATATATTCGCATCGCACTATGCGCTGACCCAGCCAGCTCGAGGTGACATTGGCTTTCACAGCACAGTGTTGCAAGCTGTGCACGGCTGTGAACTCTGAGCCCACCTCCATTGTTACTCTTCTGAGTCACTTAGAATGGAATCGACGTGAGCGGGCACTCGAAGAAAAATGGTTATCTGCATATTTTACACTCTTGTTCAAGATGTTGCTCATGTCCGTTCTAGTACCAGCCCTGCTGCCTCTCTGTCAGAGATGTCAACAAAGAGGAACTGAGAGGACGTGGGCCAGGAGTGCCTGATATACTGCAGCTAGAGCACAGCACGTTAAGGGGGTGCTACAGTCAGCCCTATAGGTACCGCTAAGCGGAAATCTCTGGCTGCACATGTGGGCTCGTGCACACCTAGCATGGACTGCACATGAGCAATGCATCTTGAAGAACAGTTGTTATGAAATATAGGTGACTTTTTTTTTTCATTGACACCATATTTGATTTACTTTTTACAGGATTTGCTGCAGTTGTCTGAGAGTGGCACTACTAATGATAGTACCTAATGCCAGAGTATCAATATTTTAGCACACAGGGTTGTAATTTTTCAGTTACTGCTGTTTCCATTGAAAATCTGGCCAGTTTGTTAGCAGGATAAATAGTGAGACTGAACTTTGACATGCTGAAGAGCCCCACTACAGCAAGAGAAAACTTCGTGTGCAAAGATCACAGAATGCAAACTTGAAAAGTCCTTTTTTTCCTCAGCTCATCTGTTCTCATCGTCCCACCCACATTGACAAGAAAGGTCTGCATATGCCTTCCTCCCATGTTAGGAACGGATCTATGCCAGGCAATCTTGCTTCCTTGCCTTTCCCTGCAACTGGTGTCTCCTTGTGTAACCAACTTGAGGTGCTCCAGCTCTTCCGAGTAGATCACAGGCAAATTCACACTGTGACGAGTGGAGCTGGGCCTACACTTTAAACACAGGACTGTGAACAGCCACATATTTCCATGTTGTTTTCTTTTGCTGACAATTTAAACTCCCAACTCTTTGAAAATGAGCTGTGTCCTAAGGACCATGCCTGGATTTTAAACCTAATCCTCCCTTCCAAAGTATAAACAGTTTGCAGTGGTGGAGACAAAGGCCATGTCTACACTGTCACAAAACTTCGAAATGGTCATGCAAATCTAACAATGCATGGCCATTTTGAAGATTACTAATGAGGTGCTGAAATGCATATTCAGCACCTCCTTAGCATGCCGCCGGCCGTGGCTCTTCAAAATTGCCGCATTTCGCTCACGTGCGGCTCGTCCACATGGGGGTCCTTTTCGAAAGGACCCTGCCAACTTTGAAATCCCCTTATTCCTAACAGCAGATAGGAATAAGGGGATTTTGAAGTTGATGGGGTCCTTTCGAAGAGGATCCCTGTATGGACGAGCAGCGCAGGAGCGAAATGTGGCAATTTTGAAGAGCCGCGGCCGGTGGCATGCTAATGAGGTGCTGAATATGCATTTCAGGACCTCATTAGTAATCTTCAAAATGGCCATGCATTGTTAGATTTGCATGGCCATTTTGAAGCTTTTTTGCCAGTGTAGATGTAGCTAAAGTCTCAAAAACTTGCACGACCTTTTAGCATCCCAATCTGAAACACCCGCCATTCAGTGTATTTTGGTAAATAGATCTGTAGAGCAATAATGGTCACCTAACTACTCATTTTTTCTCACTTCCACTTCATCGCCGTTGGAATAGCTCCTGTTTTGAAATAGTTATTTTGAAAAGTTAAGACGTGGGATAGTGCTTATTTTGAAATAGCTTTTTGTGTTTAGAAAATTTATTTCAAAATAGCTAAGTGCTATTTTAAAATATATTTCTGTGTGTAGCAGCATTATTTTGGAATAGCTCTTCTGGAACAACTTATTTTGAAATAAAAAAGCAGTCATGCAGCACTTTAAAGACTAACAAAATCATTTATTAGGTGATGAGCTTTTGTGGGACAGATCCACTTCTTCAGATCAGAGCCTTACCAGAACAGAGCTAGAAACAGAAACAGAAATAGAACTGTTGTGTAGATGTAGCCTGAGAGAGCAAATCTTGGTCTGAGTCCAGGGTTATTGAATCCACCTGGTGTTAGTTCTAGCATAGGATCACAATGTAATTTAATTAGATAAAAATTCATCATATGCTCAATGACCAACATCACGGGATTTCCCCTTAGGTATTTTACCACATGTGGGTTTTATGGCATTCAGTATGTTTGAGTTCTGCGGTTTGGTTTTCAAATCACTGCCCTCTCACACAATTGTGTGACATGCTTTATTTAATGATGGGTGTGGTTTGCTTGATTGCTCTCGCTTGTTAGACTATAATCGCAGTACATCCCTCCCACTGCCAGTCCAGGGGGAGCAGGCTGGCAGTAGCAGCAGTGAATATGGCTCTGTGTCACCAGATTCTGATGTACAGCATGACGTGTTCTTTGAAAAGACAAAGCGATCTATTTCAGATATCCCAACGAAGCATCCCATTTCTAATTTACTAAGGTAAAGCTCTCTAATTGCTTCTGACCTAGCCTTCGCAAAGCTAGAGCCGCATCACATTTTACGCAAGGCAATTTGTGCATATAACTAATGGATAGCCAGATGTGTTCAGTAATTAAATCTATTGCTTAACCAGAGTGTCATAACATAGGAACGACAATACTGGGTCAGACCAAAGGTCCATCTAACCTAGTGTCCTGTCTTCCAAGAGTGGCCAGTACCAAGTGCCCCGGTGAGAATGAAAAGAACAGGCAATCATGAAGTGACCCATTCCCTGTTACACATTCCCAGCTTCTGGCAAACAGAGGCTAGGCACATCATTCCTGCCCATCCTAGTTAATAGCCATTGATGGACCATCCCACATGAATTTATCTAGTTCTTTTTTGAACCCTGTTATCGTCTTGGCCTTCACAACATCCTCTGGCAAGGAGTTCCGCAAGTTGTGCATTGTGTGAAGAAATACATCAGTTTGTTTGTTTTAAACATTTTATCTTAGTTCTTGTGTTATGAGAAAATGTAACTAGCACTTCCTATCTACTCTCTCTGCACTAGTCACCACATTATAGACCTTAGTCATATACCCATTGTGCACATACACACATTCATGCTTCTAAATGAACTATCAGACATATCTAACATTCTAACAGCTAGGATTTCTTACAGACTCAAGGTATCGATACACAATTGCCCTCTAACTTATAATACACAACACAGACCCAGCAGCCACTACAAAACAAAGCTTATAAAACAAAATATAATTATATAGAACAAAGCTAAATCTGTAAAACAAAGCTACTGTTACAAAGCTTACAGAATGTTACAGGACTTAAAGCCAGCGATGACTGAAAGTTACAGAACTTACGTCTGCATTGTACTGGACTGAGAAGAGGCTTTATACAACACATACGTGGTCTCTGAGGAGCACAAACTCCTTGGCGGAATCACACATATGCCACTTGCCCACAGGGCAGGTAATCATACATGCTGCATTGGGTGCAGTAAACGGGTTAGGCCACATTTAAACATTTGATTATATTTAATGTATTCATGGCGATTTCCCCCCAAATTTTTCCAAGTATTATCATAGAATACTAGACTCCTAGGACTGGAAGAGACCTCACAAGGTCATGGAATCCAGCCCCCTGCCCAGAGCAGAACCGGCCCTATGATGGATCAAACCTATTATGCAGGTTTATAACAGCAGATAAAGCATGGGGAGTATGGGATCTCCCAAGCCTACTGGAGTCAGAGGCAGTCTTTCTGTTGATTTTGAGCAGGATTTGGTTCAGACCCTTGAACAGTAACTGCAAGTAAACATGAAGAAGCCTTGGAAGAAAATGGTTTCCAGATCAGAAACATGACACCTTCAGATAAATTTGTTGCAACATTTGATTGGAATAATATTCATTGTTATGCTCATTCTATTTTACTTTCACTATTTGTTGTTGGCTGACTTGGATCAGCAAACAGGGCCACGCTATGCCGAAATGAACTGGTGTTGTTCCCTTGACTTCAGTGGAGCTAGATAAAGTATGCCAGATGATGACCTGAAGTGTTTAACGATTGTTCTGAAAATTGCGGTGACAGTAAAATAGTACTGATTATTATGGACTCATCTGTGTACATCTCTCTACCCACTCCTGGCTGTTTTATTTCTAATGCTTAATTATGTGCCTCTTGTCTTATCTCTGGTCTAGTGTTCCTGACGAAAATTCTGCCTCAGAGGACCGGAGTGCTTCTCCTTCCTTTGAGGATAGAGATTCTGGTCTCTTCCTGCTCAGGAAGGACAGTGAACGCCGAGCAATTCTCTATAAAATTCTTAAAGAGGAACAAAATAAAGTTGCCTCAAACTTGCAGGAGTGTCTTGCCCAGGTAATATCATTTTAATGCTGCTTTTTGTGTTCAATGAGGAAAATTAAAAATCTAGACATATGTAGCATTTCTCTTTTTAGTGTTCACAGTAACTCACCCTTCCACAGTCTAGGTTTATACTGTAACCCCTTTTGATGGGCACTAGCTACTAATCACAGCTGACGATCTGATTTTGTATTTCTTCACTGTCTTTTTACTAGAAGAGGTTTCTGTAATGGAGTGCTAAATTAGTATTCTGGTATGTGTGACATTCCTTACGTGAGTGCGTAACAGCTATAGGTGGCAGTGCATTTAAGGATCTTGTAAAGCAGTTTTTCTTCATCTGTGTTCCTGAGAACACTGGTGTTCTGGGAACAACGTGGAGGTCTGCCGCGAGAGTTTGGAAAAATACGTTGATGGTCTATATTTTCTATCATTAAAACCAGATACAGTGTTCTTCACTGCTGTGATACCTGATTAAATGCCTTCATTTTGTTTTTGCTGCATATGTTGCTGGTTTGGGGCTGATTGTTTGTTGTTGTTGTTTTGGTCTGACAATTTTTAATAGGCGCTTCACAAAAAAACAAAAAACAAAAAACTATTGTTTGGTGTTGTGGAGTCTCAAAAAGTTTAAGAAACACTGTTGTAGAGCACTGATCTCTTGTACCACTTTCTGCGATGGCTGCTCTGTAGCCAGTCCATATCTGGTGTCAGACATTGACCTGCTAGTAGCAATCTGACAGCTATAGTGTTCAAGAAGTTTAGGTATATTGTGTCAGAAGTGAGTTCTGTGACTATTACTGGCTCACTGAAACACAAGGGAGGGGTAGGTAGGCAGAATGTAATTATCCAAATTGGAAACTGGCCAGGAAACACGAGGTTATGACCTTACTTGTAGGAGAAGCTCCACAAATGGTATACTTTGTACTGGGGCGTTGTTTCAGTACCAAGGACAGTCATTACAACCGTGGGTTTTGTTTTGATGAATAAAATATGGGAGTAACAGTATATATGATTCTTAAGGTTTGGCAAGGACAGAGAATACAGTCTTAGTAAGGCTTACAAATAGGCTTGTGTGTGGTTGTGTGAGACACTGTAACTTGTTACATTAGCAGTGCTAAACAGTCAGGTTCTTAAATGCAGGGCATTTATTGTTTCCTTCCTTCGTTTTATTGTGAGTCTTGACATAGTGCATTGCAAACCTTTGCTCCAGAATGCTGAAGAACTGCAACTTTCAGTCAACCACATCAAGCAGATAATTGGGATTTTAAGGGACTTCATACGCTGTCCCGAACACAGAGTGATGGCATCCACAATATCCAAGCTAAAAATGGATTTGGACTTTGACAGCACTTCCATCCATCAGATTCACCTGGTGCTGTTTGGATTTCAGGATGCAGTAAGTCCTCCATTTGTCAGCAGAATCTAGAAACAGAGAGAACAGGCATTCCACTCTGATAAACCAAACCCCCATACTTCTCCTCCTACCCCATGGGTTCTCCTGGCTGAGTCCCCTCTGCTTTCCCTGCTCCTGTCTCTGCTCCTTCTTAATGGTTTCCTCTGAACAACCATTCCCTCCCTTAGCTCCTCTGGGGCCTTGTATGTGGTGTGTCAGAGGAGCAGGGGTAGGCGTGTGGGGCAGTGCAAGTGGTGTTTGAGGCTGGTGAGCTGGGAGGTGAGGAGGAGTGTGATGTTGGGGGTGAGGGAGAAGGGTTGTTTGGCTCTTGGGTAGTAGGGAGCCCAGCTGTATGGGCAGCCTGGGGTGAGAAGGAAGCCCAGGGCTTCTGTGCTGAGCCTCCAGTGCTAAATTATCTCTCTGGCATTCTGAGCACTATGCAGAGCCCTTGTTGCATGAAAATCTTAGTGCAGAACCACTTGGGGTCCCAGGCATGAGTGAGCCAAGGTCATGGATGCTTTAAGAGCTTCCCAGCACTATTTCTAGTGTAGGTGATCCCAGCAGCCTTGCATAAAAACTGCATCTCAGCATGTCCCTGATATATCCTTGGTGCCCCCTCCCCTCCATTACAACCCTGCCCATCCCCGCTCTCTGTTTGTTGCCTCATCCCCATTTATACATCGGAACCCTATTAATCTTATTTAACTGGGACTGGGGCCAGAGCAGATCAGAAGTTCAGATAATCCAGTATCAGAGGGGTGGCCGAGTTAGTCTGTATCTTCAAAACCAACAAGAAGTCCTGTGGCATCTTATAGACTAACAGACATTTTGGAGCATAAGCTTTCGCGGGCAAAGACCCACTTTGTCAGATGCATGAGTGGGGGAGTTTCAGAGCAGGGTTTTAAGAGGGAGTCTCAGTCAAGGGATGGGCCAGAGTTGACAAGGTCTGTTCGCTCATGCAGGATGTAGCCCATTGTCAGTTGCTAATGTGGAGGTGTGAACGTCAAGAGCGGAAACTGCTTTTGTAATGGGCCAACCACTTCCAGTCTCTCTTCAATCCTTGGTTAATGGAGTCAAATTTGCAAACGAATTGCAGCTCTGAAGTCTCTCTCTGGAGTTTGTTTTTGACATTTTTTTGTTGTAGGACTGCTACTTTTAAACCTGTTACTGAGTGATCAGGGAGACTGAAGTGCTCTCCCACAGGTTTCTGTACATTACTGATCCTGACGTCTGATTTATGTCCATTTATTCTTTAATGTAGAGATTGTCCAGTTTGGCCATTGTAAATTGCAGTGGTGCATTATTGGCCCATGATGTCATATATTATATTAGTAGATGTGCAGGTGAAAGAGCCCCTGATGGTGTGGTTAGGTCCTGTGATGATATCGTTGGTGTAGGTATGTGAGCAGAGTTGGCAGCAAGGGTTGTTGCAGGGACTGGTTCCAGGTTTAGAGTTACCGTGGTGTGGTCTACTGTTGCTGGTCAGAATTTGTTTAAGGTTGGCAGCCTGTCTGTGGGCAAGGACAGGCCTGCCTCCCAAGGTCTGAGAGAGGGAAGGATCATTGTCCAGGATGGGTTGTAGATCACTGACGATGCTCTGGAGAGGCTTTACCTTAAACTGATACAGACAGACACCATCTTCCTCTCCAAATGCAAACAGATGCACATCATACCAAAAGAACTGAAGGTGAAAAACCCACTGAAATCAACATACTTTCCGGCTTAATGGTGAGAGATTGTGCCACACACTCTCTAAGAAAGTGAGGAGCCACCTGATCAGCATCCTGTACAGCAAACAGGAAAACATCAAAAAAGAGCTCCTAAGTCTGGAGACTCCCATAAAAAAAAAAACACAACCTTCAACACAAACCTCCACATGGCTGGACTTTACTAAAACAAGACAGGAGGTTTACAATACACATTTCTCTTCTCTACAGAAGAAAAAGGGCTGTAAACTGTCTAAACTCCTGTTTTCCACATGGGGCCGCAATAGTGTCACCCTTAACTCACCCAGCAATATTGTAAGTATATCCAGCTACACACTCAGCCCAACAGAAGAGTCTGCCCTTTCTCGAGGACTGTCTTGTTGCTCCACAACCCCCACAAACTTGATACAGTTCTGCAGGGATCTGGAAGCCAACTTTCACTGTCTGCGACTCAAGGAATACTCTGAACAGCACACTGACCCACAGGTACGCTCCCACCTACGGTACAAGAAAAAGAATTCTTCGTGCACTCCCCCTATGGTCAAAATGACAAACTGGCCCTATAGATAGAATGCTTCCATTGACACGCACTGGCAGAAATTGTGGAAAAGCAGCATCGTTTACCTCATAACCTCAGCCGTGCAGAACGCAACGTCATCAGCAGCCTCAGAAACAGCTCTTGACATCGTCATCCAAGAGGCTGACAAAGGTGGTGCTATTGTCATCCTGAATAGGACAGACTACCAAAAGGAGGCTGCCAGGCAACTCTCCAGTACCACATTCTACAAGCCACTGTCCCAGGATCCCACTGAGGAGAACACAAAGAAACTACAGTATCTGCTCAAGATCCTCCCTATAAAAACACAGGAACAGATTTACAAAGACATACCCCTTGAACCCAAACCAGGTTTATTCTATCTATTACTCAAGATCCATAAACCTGGGAATCCCAGACACCCTATCATCTCAGGCATTGGCACCCTCACCACAGCATTGTCTGGATAGGTGGACTCTCTACTCAGACCCTATGCTACCAGCACCCCCAGCTTTCTTCAAGATACCACTGACTTCCTTAGGAAACTGCAATTCATTGGTGACCTTCCTGAGAACACCATCCTAGCCACCATGGATGTAGAGGTCCTTTACACCAATATCCCACATGAAGATGGACTCCAAGCTGTTAGGAACATTGTCCCTGATGAGACCGAGGCATAAATGGTGGCAGAGCTTTGTGACTTTGTCCTCACCCACAACTATTTCAGATTTGAGGACAATGTATACCTTCAAATCAGTGGCACTGCTATGGGCACCTGCATGGCCCCACAGTATGCCAACATTTTTACGTCTGACCTGGAACAATGCTTTCAGTTCTCGTCCCCTAGCACCCATCCTCTACTTGTGCTATATGGATGACATCTTCATCATCTGGACCCATGGAAAAGAGCCTCGTGAAGAGTTCCAAACCGTGACTTTAACAGTTTCCGTCCCACCATCAACCTCAGCCTGGACCAGTCCATGCAAGAGATCCACTTCCTGGACACTACTGTACAGATAAGCGATTGTCACATAAATGCCACCCTATACCAAAAACCCATGTACCAGTATGCTTACCTTACATGCCTCCAGGGCACACTACACAATCCATTGTCTACAGCCAGGCACTAAGATTCAACCGCATTTGCTCCAATCCCTCAAACAGAGACAAACACCTACAAGACCTCTACCAAGCTTTCCTGAAACTACACTACCCACCTAAGGAAGTGAAGAAACAAATTGACAGAGACAGACGTGAACCCAGAAGCCACCTGCTACAAGACAGGCCTCACAAGGAAAACAAGAGAACACCACTGTCCATTACATACAGCCATCACATACAGCCCCCAGCGAAAACCTCTCCAACGCATCATCAGTGATCTACAACACATCCTGGACAATGACCCTCTTCTGTCATAGACCTTGGGAGGCAGGCCTGTCCTCGCCTACAGGCAGCCTGCCAACCTTAAACAAATTCTGACCAGCCACTGTAGACCACAACACAGTCACTCTCAACCTGGAACCAATCCTCGCAACAAACCTCGGTGCCAACTCTGCTCACATATCCACACCAGCGATATTCTCACAGGCCCTAACCACATCAACCACACACTCAGAGGCTCTTTCACCCGCACATCTACAAATATATGTCATCATGTGCCAGCAGTGCCCCACTGCAATTTACATGGGCCAAACTGGACAATCTCTACATTAAAGAAAAAATGGACATAAATCAGACATCAGGAATGGTAACATACAAAAACCTGTGGGAGAACACTTCAGTCTCCCTGGACACTCAGTAACAGGTTTAAAAGTAGCAATCCTACAACAAAATAAAACTTCAAAAATAAACTCCAAAGAGAGACCTCAGAGCTGCAATTCATGTGCAAACTTGACACCATCGCCCAAGGATTGAACAGAGACTGGAAGTGGTTGGCTCATTTCAAAAGCAGTTTCTCTGCTCTTGATGTTCAGACCTCCACATCAACTACTGATAAAGGTCCACATCCTCCCTGACTGAACTGACTTGATTGCTCCGCTCTTGATGACTTCACATGAACTGGGGATAATGGGCCACATATTGGTGTGAACAGACCTGCTCAACTCTGGCCCGCCGCTTGACTGAGACTCCCTCTTTAAACCCTCCTCTGAAACCCCCCACTCATGCATCTGATGAAGCAGGTCTTTGGCCACGAAAGCTTATGCTCCAAGATATCTGTTAGTCTATAAGGTGCCACAGGCCTTCATTTAACACAGAGGATGGGAAGTGGTGAGGCTGCAGCACCATCTGGTGGCCGCAGGAGAAATCAGCCACTTCTGGACCTACGTGCATTGGCTGTTCGGGTAATTGAGAGATGGTTAATGGAAGGTCAGTTTGACTGAACTGCAGATCTCCGTATAGTCCCATCTCTTTTGTTGTGTCATCCCACGATAATCAGATCAGGCTGTGTTGTGGAGGAATGAATGTGGGAACTCTTATAGGGGATTTTGTAAGGACGTCAGATCCTAAAGGCAGCTATATGATCTTTCCTGCCCCAGAGACCACTCCCAGACATGCTACTGCCCTTCGTCTGGGTTTTGTATGCCTTAGTTTTGTTTGTTTACAAAATATCAAAAGGATTATATTTTTGTTAATCTGTGGCAGAAAATATTTCAGAGCAAGGTCCTTCAGCACCTCCATATGCAGAATGTCCGCTGGGTGTCTGTGGGTGCTGGAGCTGCACAGTGACAGTAGCAGCATTGTGCCTGTTATAGTGCACAATTTCCTTGGGACCCCTTTTAAGGTTGGCTAAGCACTCTTAACCACACGACAGAAAATCCTTTGGCTTTTACATTCCATGTAATCATTTTAATTATTTGCATTTAAACAAATGACTGCTTGGTTCCATCATCTCAGTTGGAGGCCCACTCACCAATTTCCCTGTAAAACTAATTCTCACATTCTTCTTATGTACTTGGTATATTCCCTTTCTGTTCTTATTCTTGTCTCGTTCCATCTTCTCTTACTCTTATTCTGTCAAGGCTAAATAAGGTTTTGTCAGGCTCCCTTTATCTGTGAACCTCTCCATTGCATTTATCAGTTTTGTTATTCTAAGCTAAATTGGAGCATCTTCAAGACACTTGTGCATAATTTTAATTTTATTCCATGTGGCTACAAATGCTGAGATAGCTTAGTGGCTGCTGAGAGCACACACAGAATTTTATCAGCAGATGGGAAATTTGGAAGTTGCTATCCATGAGCTGATGAAGTCTAATCTCAACATGTAAGTGGAGAGGGCTGGGCTGACATACAGTTCCAAGACCAGCATCTGATGAAGTGAGTCTATGCTCACGAAAGCTCATGCTCAAAACTTTTCTGGTAGTCTATAAGGTGCCACAGGACCCTTCGTTGCATATACAGTACAGACTCCTATTAATTTACAGGGTGTTATGGGAATACTTAAAAAATAAAATTTTGTCTGTGCTCTGTGTCCTTTGCTGATGCTTTTGCTTACTTCTGTGCTTGTAGGTGAATAAAGTATTAAGGAATCATTTAATTAGGCCTCACTGGATGTTTGCAATGGATAACATAATTCGCCGTGCAGTCCAAGCAGCAGTCACTATTCTTATACCAGGTAAATCAAAGCAAGTTAGTTCTAGTTTCTAAATGAAATACATAAACGATTTCCCTTTCTTTCTATCCAATTGATCTGTCTCATTTCTGAAGTTTGTTAATATGAGGAAAATAGAGGCTTGAGTGATTTCAGCTGGGGGCAGGACGGTGGACAGGGACTACCCATTTTCACGTTACCAATGAAGTGGGCTGTACAGATTGAATTGGATTTACTCATTTGTACTCTGCAGTTTTACAGCTGGGGAGCCTGGTTCTTTTGGAACTAGGCCATACCTTAAACCAAAGGCAAATAGAGGGAAAGGGGCTCAGGGTGCAGCAGTTGTCGCTCTAATTATTTTTGCAGTTTGACAATTTACAAGTTTGATTGTGTCTGTGTGTTTTGCAGTTGAGGTGCACATGCGCTTCATACCCGAGACCAGAAGCCTTTGCGTTATGAACGTCCACTGGTCCATGCCTCTGGTGGTTTTCTCCTAGTGCTCCAAACCAACAGTGTAACGAACAATGTAGATGAGCTAGCTCTCAGGTTCCTTTTTATTACCTGTGATCTGAGACAGGGCTCCTCCAGTGTCCACAACTTTGGGTTCTTTGTTTGAGTGTATATCAGAGAGCTGGAATAACTGGTAGAGTGGAGGTGTGGAGAGCCATCAAATCAAAGTGGGAGCCCTGCATATAATGGAAACAAAGCCACGGGGTGTTGCAGCACCCCCAGCATCCCTAGTTCCAGCATTGACAGTTTACCTAGTAGAAAACGATTTGTTTTTCTACAAATTTCTTCTAGAGTTAATTGGTGTGAGAAACCACTGTTTGGGTGTCACTGGACTTCCCACGCCCATGTTAAGGGTTCCTAATATGCCCAAGATGCCAGGATTCAAGATCTCCAGGACCAACTTCCAGGTCTTTCTGGTCAGCGACAACCACAACACTTACTGTTGCCTCAGGGAAGCTCACATCTCTTCCAAGTGTAATATCTGTCAGCAGACCTGCCGGTGGAGAGGAGGGCAGGTGGGAGAAGGGAGCAACTGCCCCAGACCCTTTATATTGCAGCTGGAGTCCTGTGCAGTGCACTGAGGGCTGGCTAGGATAGGTGCAATGTGCTTAACGGCTGTCTGGGATAACTTAGCCCCAGCCTCAACTCTTCTAGGGGCACAGAGTGCCACCCCCCACATCTTGTCCCAGGGCCAGGCGAGTCTGTCGGCCTCACTGTTTTTGGTCCATCCATCCCTTAGTCAGCCCAGCAAACAAGTTATTTCTGACTTGAAACATTGCTGCTGGGCACTCAAGGAGGCCACTGTCCAATCTTGGCACATCAGACCCCATGTACATTGGGCTGAGGCATTGAGAAGCACTCCTAGACTGTGGCTGTGTCTGCACTGGAGCAGAATTAAGAACGCCAGCAAATAAGCAAACATGAGAGAGTGAACAATTTTACAAGGATATATGTAAGAAATCCCTGTCAAAGTCCCCTGCCATATGGGAGGACAGAGGACAATGATCTTGACCTTTTACCTACAGTGGACAACATCCTTCCAGAATTTTCTGAACTATGTCTCCTTTGTTCTCCTCCCTCTTCTTGGCAGTCTCCTCACAGAGACTTCCTAAATGGATTTTAGCCTGCCTCCTCTTTGCTATGACTTGACAGCAACCCATCCCCCACAACTTGAGAGAGCCCACTTTTCATCTGTAACTTCACTTCAAGTTCCTCTTCTAGAGATATGCAGAGCAGCAACAAACGTGGGGCTCTGTACATACCTTTGACATATATTGCCCTGGTACAAACTTCTACAGAAGACGTATCCTTCAGTCTGTATTGCAGCATGGTTCCTCACTCCCTTCTGCATCCTGCTTGTGAGTCACCTCAAAACGAATACACGTATGGAGCATTGTTCAAAGAAGACAGTCTGGCTAGTTACCTTGCACTGTAACTGGAGTTCTTTGAGATGTGTCCCACTGTCCACCTTTCTTCCCCTCAGCTTCTGACCCTTATTATCTAAAAGTTATTTGTGATAGAGGGGAAACTGAAGAGAGTCCACAGAACCCCATGCCCTTGGTTTGTCACAGGAGAGGATGCATGTATTAGCCAATCAACCATGCTCATGAAAAACCTTCTGGTCTCAGGGACATGGAGTTCATTGCAGCTCAAGTGGAATACAGGTGGGAGCAATGCATCTTGAAGTTGCCAGTTAGTGCACAAAGTAACCAACCAGACTTTTCTGGAATGCTCCTTCCTCTAAAAGCAGCTCCATTTCCCCATTATGTAAAGAGACTCCTGAATATCTACCAGTGTTTCCTCTAATTTTTCCATCCACAGGCAGGATAAATTTTATGTGCATCAAGGTACGCACAGATGTGCGCCCCCAGTGGAAGGACATGTTACCTACTGTGGGTGACTGTAGGTGCTCTGCTAGTCAGCTGGGCAGTACCTGAATCTCTCCTGAGTGGCTGCCTAAGTGCTCAGCTTACAGGTAACACTGGTATCTACCCATCTATCCACACTATTACTTCTGCTACACGGGTGCACCAGTCATTTTATAGGCAAGCGAGAATGTGACTGCCATTACAAACAGGGACCAGTCCACAGATGAGTGCACTAGTCCTCTCATTGGTGTCATTTAATGCTTTTTAGAAATGGTATCACAAAGTCTATAGTCCAGATAATGCAATAAACTGATACGATCTTGTGCCAGTACTTCCCAAGGTTCCATTTCACTCCCCACTACCGGTATTTGCCTTATTTAACACCATATAAAAGTGCACACCATGTAGGAAATGTTAGTGAAAAATCTCATTGCTGCTTTATTGAGCTGGGGCAGCTTTTTCAATTAAGGAGGAACTCTCCACCCATAAGAAGTCCAGAAAAGGTATTGCTTTCTTGTGGTTTTACCACATTCATCGTCTCCAACAAAGCAAGTGTGAATGGTGCTGTACTGATTTTTTTTCCCACTGGTCTGTGCAGAGCTTCGAGCGCACTTTGAGCCAGCTTCAGAGAATGAAGCAGTGGAAAAAGATGCTGATGAAGTGGAAGATGATTACCAGCCAGTGGTGCAAAATGGGAATGAGGAGCCAGTTGTGACATCTGGAGTGAGCACACTCAGTTCTGTGGTGTCACATGAGTCGCAGCAGCACAGTCTTAATCTGCAGCTTGCCGCACTTAAACAAGAGACCAACAGGTAACGTCTCTTGTAGAGCTATGTCTTTTTTCCACATGGTCTTCTGAAAACTTTCAAGAACAAACAACATACTCGAAAAAGAACGTTTATTCCGAGGCATATTTTCATCCAACCATGGTATCCACTAGTCAAAGTAGAATTTGCAGGAGTTCACACAGATAAATTGCTGACAACCTTTTCTGAGACTAAGTGTTTATATTACTTTAATCAAATACTTAAAACACAGTTTAAGATCTTGAAATCCACAGAAAGCAGTACACCAAAAAAATGTTGGGAATCCCACTAAGCTTTGACATGCTTTTTATTTACAAGTAAGTGTTCTCAGAGAAGGGAGCTAAACACTGGATATTAAATAAAAGCACGAGATTTCCAGTGTGATCTAAACTACAGTTTTTTCACCATTACTGTGGAGTAGTGGCACATAAAATGAGAATTTCCCATTCACCAGGTGTCTAAAATTTTACATCAGAAAATTCCAGATTATCACGGATGAGTACTAGTTTAAGAACTAACTATATAACACCCATTGACGGGGAAACAGTCTGCATTAGACCACTCAGAAGGTTTTGTAAATCCCTGTACAGTAGGACTCACCTCAACCACTTGGCCCGAATAATGATTTTCAATTCTCAGTGCCCCTCAGGAATTCTTCTCTGATTAAAAGAGAATGAGGAAAATATGTGGAGTCCTGATACTAGATGACACTATGAAAGCTGTAGCATTGTCACCACGGACTTTATATGGGACTGTGCGGTAAAAGAATTAATGCTTTCATTTGTTGAATTATTTAGATTTTTGGTTCTCTGGGCATTGGCAGGATGATGATAATCTGTCAGGATTGGGGCACAGTAGAAGAGGTGCTGTGCAAACATTAAGGGAATATAGTGCTTCATGGGGGGAGAAAACTCAGTGTAGATGTAGAAATTGTTATTGATGAAAGAACAGCTTTTTGTGCCATAGTCACTATGGTTATTGTACAGTAAAGATGCATGGTTCTTTGCAATGGGTTGTACATATATGTTCCAGTTCAGGTGCACTCATGCATCATGTATGCAAGATTGGATTCTTCGAGTAGCAACATCCATTGAGGCTGTATATGTGTCCTTCCGTGCTTCATAGCTGAGGGTGTAAAGTGCCGCCACTGCTGTACAGTTGCTTCACTGATGCTGCATCCAAAAGGGCAAGGACCATACCGGTAGCTTGGAAAGTGTAGGCCATGGAATGCATGTGGGCAACCCATTCTGCAGTAAAGATGGTGACCAATTTTGTAAATAGTATTCTTCAAGATGTGTTGCTCGTGTCCATTCCATGTTAAGTGTATGTGTTCGCCCATGCATGGTCCCAGAGGTTTTTCTCTCAGTGGTATCTGTAGGGGACCAGCCCTGTTTCTCCCTGGGGTGGCACCCATATGGTGTGGTATAAGGTATGCCACCGGCTCCCCCTACTCTGTTCCTTCTTGCCAGAAATTCTGACAGTGGAGAAGGAGGGCACGGAATGGACACAAGCAACACATCTCAGAGAACACCAGTTACCAAACAAGTCTTTACTTCGACTGCTTATTCGCGTCCATTCCTTGTTAGGAGACTTCCAAGTAGCATCAATGGAGATGAGTAGAATTCATGGATGTGAAGCTTGTAGTACAGCTCTGCCAAAGCCAGTGTCTTCTCTGGTCTGTTGGATGATGGCATAACATGCTGTGACCGTGTGAAATGAGAACCATGTTGTGGTTGTACAAATGTTCTGGATGGGCACATGGGCCAGAAAGGCCACTGAAGATGCCTGCACTCTTGTTGAGGGGGCTGTGCCCAGAGGTGGCAGTTGAACCCATGTTAACTCATAATCATTCCAAATCCAGTACCTAATCCAATTGGAGATCCTTTGAGAGGAGACCAGGAAGCCCTACATCCAATCTGCTGTGGCAATGAAGGGGTGTGACAACTGGCAAAAAGGCTTGATCAGCTCCAGGTAGAAGCCAATCCTCGGCAGCCATCTAGGGCATGTAAACACCTCTCCTTGCTAGATGCATGCAGCTCAGGGCAAAACACCAGTAGGAAGATGTCCTGGTTAATGTGGAAAGAAGAGATCACCTTCAGAAAAAAGGCCAGATGAGGTCGCAGTTCTGCCTTCTCCTTAAAAGACCATTTTCTGAGGACAGTGCTTCAATTTCCAACACACACCCGGCTGATGTTCCCTGTCCCATGACTTCTGGGAGGTCGCCATATTGGTAGGAATTACAAGAACCCTGGGGCTCAACTGATGGCGCTGTGTGCCTAGCTATAACCACAGTAAGGACCTGTTGAGAGGCAGGATCCTTCATGGTTGAGAACAGATGCTCTTAGGCTAGTGAAGAATCGCCTTGGCATCTTGTGTGGGAACACTGAGGAACCTTGAATTGGGAGGATGAAAAGCTGAAATGGCAGCTCTATGGACCCTTTTTGTTGAGGCTTAGCGTTTTTACAAAAGCAGCACTTGTCACTAATATGCACCTTGCCAAAACAGCACATCTGAGAATCACTGACCAGCATAAGCTTCTTGCATCAGTCACAGTTGTTAAACCCCAAGGAACAGGCCATGCCTCATCCCGAGGGAAAGGCGCTTTCAGAGACATTAAACATTAAGGCTGGGTCTACACTACAGAGTTTTGTCAATAGAAGGGGCCTTCTGTCAATATAACTCAGGGAGCAGCTACACACTCAAACCATCCTGTCAACAGATTCTCAACAGAACTCTGCATTTGCCTCGACAGTATTAGCCTTCAAAAATTTGAGGCACAACAATCTCTGGACATAGTACTGTTGACAAAAGTGCAGTGTAGTAAGACACTTCTGTCGACAGAGAGGGCTTGCATGTGCTGAGCGGCCCTTTGTGCAGAGCTGCCATTCTGCTTTTTGGCACCAGAGGGCAGTGCAGTCTGGCAGTTCTCTGTTGACAGAGCAAGTTGTGTGTAGAGGCAATCTGTTGACAGAGGTTCTGTCAAGATTTCCGTGTCAACACGTGCTTCTAGTGTAGACATAACCTAAGGGATAGCCACTTAAGTGATGAAAAACTATAATCTAACAACTATATGCAGAAAAATTTGGGTGAACAGTCTGAAAAAGAGAAACTGTGCTAGAGCAAACGGACATTCCATGCATGATGGTGTGGGGAGCCAGCAGAGCCCAACTACTGTGCCACACAGGCATCACCCCAGGGGGCACCAGAGCTGGTTCCTTATGACTACCACCGAAGGAAAAGCTTCCAGCACAGGCATTTGTGGCGAGCGTACACGCACGCGCACACACACACACACACACACAAACATGAAATCGACATGGAATGCAATCGAAGAAGAATCACAAGGTTTGTAAGATAAGTTACCAGTCACTCTAAGTTGCTTGTCCACGCGGATTCCACTTTTGGTGACTCCCAAGCAGTGACTCATGTCCTGGAGGCAGGTGTTCTGAGTCTGCTAGAATGATGGCTGCTGGCCAGTTCTACAAAATCAGATGTCACAGATATGGAGCTGCCTACCAGCAAACAGTGAGGGGTGGAAATGCAAACTGAATTCCAGATAGCTGTGCTACACAGTTCTGTGATTCAGATGCCTCACAGAAGCAGCCCAAGCGCTGGTGCAAAGGGTCCTAATCTGGCCTTCTGCAACAAAGGGTGTCATTACGTAGCATGCCTTAATACAGTCAGAGACCCACTTTGAGTTTTTTCAGTGGATTTAGATCAACATCCCCACCCCCCCACAACAAATGCTGTGAGCAAATGCTAGGAACAGCGGAGGAGAGTTCCTAACTGGTCCATTCAGATAATATTTTGATACCTTACAGTGGCAGGAGGAAGGCTCTGAACATAGTCCAGATGGCCCTCTATTCCAGGCTGTTTAAGTGAATATTGGCTTTTTGTGGGGGGGGGAGCAGTCTTTGGATCTAACAGCTCAGAAGCACTGCCCCGCCCCCCCCCCTCCCCCTATGCTACTATGGATAAATCTGTCACAAGTATCATGCTGGGGAGAGATGTGGAACACAAAACTGCTGGAGATGTGTGATGTTATCTGATTGTGGTGTGACCATCTGATTGTTACAACCTGTTCCATATGTGCCAGAGATTGTTTATAAATGTTAGTGTGAGATATTAGAAAAGTCCTGATTATCCCATTTGTGTTCATGTATAATTGTTGTCTGTGAAGATATGAAGACTAGCTGTGTTCCTGTATTTCAAACATTGGCGCCTGGAGTATAACCCACAAAACTAGTCAGCATGTCGTGGAAAGACTTTTTACGTTGACTGGCTCATCAAGAAATAGTCAAATGAAAGTGAAGCATGGGAGGCACCTACTTATACTGAACAGACTTTCCTGCCAGTGTTCAAACTGGAATTTGGGCAGTGGTTTCCACTGCAAAGAACTGAGTCATGCATGGGCAGGTTACTTGATCATGTGACTCCAAACACATCTTGTTACTGTGCTTTTTCACAACATAAACTATGCACTTCATGGCACACAGCAGCAGATATAAAAGGCCCTAGAAACTCTTCCATTTGGTCTTCAAGCCTGCTTACACCTGGAGAGCTTTGCTGCAGACTGAAGCTCTCAACAAAAGGACTGAATGACCTAGTCAAGCTGTGGATATGCTCCAGAAATTTAACCCAGCAGTTTATTCCATCACTGATACAAGCGTGCAATTATTTGACCCCTTTAACCAGTTTTCTCTCTGTTTAAAAAAAAAACAAAAACGAAACGTTTAGCTTTTTTAGACACTAAAAGATTGGCAATAGTGTGATTTTTTGGATAAGGTCTGAGTTAGAAACAGGCCTAGGCATATGGCTTTGGGATCGGAAAAGTTTGTTTAATGAGACTGATTTTCATAAGCACTCATCCATACAAGGGGCGCTACGGGTGATGATACAGGAGAAATGGAGGGTCTTAGGAAATCACTTGTATGACTTCTTCTTAGCTATTGTTGTGAAACAGGAGTTCTCTTTGGGGCTGGGTTGGGGTACCTTGTTAGTGAAGAATCCCCAGTTTTGGACTGTGGCAGCCCTGTTTCTAAGTTCGCCCTCAACCAGATACTCTCAGTAGTTTTCCAGAGCACCACCTTCTTACGTGCAGAAGGTCCTTTAGTGAGAGGACTTCCTTTAGCATGACATAGTGTATAAACACTACACCAGTGTTGTATCACAGTCCCTGGCAGGTAGAAGCAACTGGAGTGCAGTTATAGCCACCTTTTAGCATGTTAGGTAGATACGCTGAGATCAATTATCTTTGCATGCCGTGCAGGGACACTGGCTATTTCGCATGGCATGAGACACATGACGTCCATGCACATGCAGTATTACAAACTTGCTTGACTGAATTTTAAGAACGCTCCAGAAGGTCTGTTTTGTCAACAGCACAGACGCCCAGGGTGTCACAAAATGAAAATACCCTAGGCATAAATCCTCCAGCTATGTTTACATGAGCTCTGAACTACATACCACTTTTACCATTTTAACTTTTCATAACGTTATGTTTTGAAAAGTGTATATAAAGTAGTAGTTTGATTAGCTGTTTATATTTAAATTGCAAGTTGAAAATGTAATGGAAATTGTCAGCCTTAAATCTAAGGACCATTTTGGTCAAAAGGGCCCGTAGACCAGAAAAGTTGTTTGACCAATGTGCATCCCTCGTGTATGAGGGAGAAGTCTGATAGAGAGGTGAGGTTTGTCTAAAGCAGGAGACTTGGTAGGCATGTACAGTTACCAGAAGCCAGACATATGAGCCTTCCCACCAAAGGAAAAAACAAAACAAAACAAAAACCTTCATTTTAAAATCTCCGCAAAGAATTTATTCTGAAACACTTAGTGATGGTTAAGTGGCTTATCTAGGTGTACATATTTTGTATTTCAGTGCAAGTTCTTAATGTATTGTGGGAATAGTAATTTGTATAGCAAGGTCATTTGCTGCTGTAACCAGTGACTAAAGTAAAAAGCCGCTTCAGTAGAGATTTATATTAATGTGGGGAACCAGTTCTCTAGACCTGCATAAGCAAATTACTTACCAAGAGTCACTTCTCTACTGCCTTCTTGAATGGCTATTTAATTTTCAAGACTGAAGTTTAAAGACTATTGAGAGCCGCTAGACCTCAACATATGATAAAAGGGTATATGGACCCATCTGAAAAACAATCTCAATTATTCAACCCCCCAAAGGAATTTGATGGAGATAGAAGGAAAAGTTTCAGCTTTTGCTGGAAAGTTCTCAGAGCACTTTTAAAGTCAATATAGCCAGTGAATAGAAGAAAAATTAAAACTCTGACGCATGGGCAGTAGCAGAGAGCATGTTTCTGAGCTGAAGGTGTTGCTACAGTCAATCCATGAAAACAAAGTCAATGAAAGAAACTAATATTTTAATCCAGCAAAAGAGGGGTATTTTCCTCCTTCGGTAAGATTATGGAAAGATGAGTAAAACTCTTGTTGTGCTGAGCAATCAGCAGCACTTGGCTTACGTCCGTCATTTCAGCAGGCAATACTCAGGAGGGGACACAGCCTGTTTGACACTTGCAAGCAATAACAACAGTTGGACAGCAAAGCAAGAGGTCACAAAACAGCATCAAGATGCACTGATCTTCCAGTTCAGCATGATGGATGTGCCATTATTTGCCAAAGGACTGATGAAGAACTTAATTTTTTCTCATAAAGACTTTTAGAATATTGAACTGCTATTGTCATTCAGGGTCTTAACAGCTTCTGTTTGAAACAAGATTGTTTAGACTATGCATTTCTACAGCTCTAAACTCTAACCTTGGCAAACAGTGGAATTAAATTTGGGTTTAAGATTCAGGATTATTTTGTCTGTCTCAAGACATCTCTGTGAATGGGATCTTTTAAGTAACTGATGTGTCCAAAGAAAGTATTTATAAGACAGCCTCTGATCACTGACTTTTGATATAATAAAACAGTTTGTAGGGGTGCCAACAAGCTTCACGCTTAAAGTTCATTTGCCCTTCTGAAAGCTGTTTACACTGACACTGGACTCAGTACTTATCTGGGGACTATACTATGGTCTTAATTTAGGAAGAGAAACACTCCTCCACTAGAGTCAGGCACACTTTTAAAAAGTGTAATCTTGTTAAATCTTCACAGGTTGACTGAAGAGATTGTCACTGAAGCACTGTTCGTTGCTTGCTTGTTGAGTTTTAATGTTATTAGTAAAGGTAATTAATTGTGATTTCACTTGTTTTTAATGTGTCTCCTGTGGCCTGGTAAAAAAACTCCACCTGATTAAAACAGGGTGAGGCCCATTGCTGAACTGGAACATCATGAAGATTTAGCTTACCCTTGCTCGTTTCTCTACGCTAGAATACAGAGTAGTCCAGAAAAGAAAATTATGGGCGCTTTGTCAGCCTTGAAACATTTTTTTTTCTGCTCCCCCTACACAGAAGCCCTAATAAAGCATGACATGTTAAGACAGGATAAATTTCTCTGAATGGCCACTTTTATACTTTGTTTTACAGATGCTTAAACATCAACATGTACTTAATTAATAAAAGAGCAATAGTTACAAATATCTGAATACATTTATTGAATTTGTATGTTTACAGAAAAGCCTTTCAACTCTGGGTTAGGAATTTGACTGCATTATGCTTGGCTGACTACTTTTTTCCAAACACAACTACATAATCATTTGGAAGGGAAATTAACTCAACAATGTGTAGAAATAGCACCTGTATAAATATTCTTGTTCAACTAATTTGTGGATGTACTCAAGATACTTAGGTTATGAATAAAATCTATATTCACTTTTATTACCTCTGGCTTTGGTCACGTTTGACAGGCTTTTGGAAGTGTTGGTCCAGAAGGAGCGTGAGTATCAAAACCTCTTACGGCAAACTCTAGAGCAGAAAACCCAAGAGTTACACCTGCTTCAGTTACAGTCCAAGCCTGGAGGTAGGAGGGGGCAGTATTTGTTCATTGTTTTGCACTCACTTATCAAAACCTCTGCTAGAATCAGACAAATGGAATTTGCTAAATAACTTTGCATGATTGCATTTTTGGCCTTGGAATAGTCCAGCAGTTCTCACACTGTAGGTGAGGATCCCAAAGTGGGTTGACACACATTTTAAAATGGGGTCACCAGGGTGGGTGATAAACTTCAGATTTGTGCATCCCTGCCTACCCGGCCACCAGTGATGAGCGAGCTCTGGCTTCAGCTTTGTGTCCTTGGTACAGTGAGGCTCAGGCTGGCTCCAGCCCTACAAGTACGTAGTATTTTCTGTTGTCAGAAGGGGTTCATGGTGCAATGAAGATTCAGGAGTAGGGGAATAGTCTATGAAGATATGTGGCCCACAGACCTAGACTCCCCTTACTGTGAGGAAATCAACAGGTTGCTGATGCTAACTGCTTTGGCCCTAGAAAATACTGATTCATTTGTACAATTCTATATGTGGACCTATTAACCCAAATATTTACATTACATTTCAGGAACTCCTCTACACAGGGTAGACCAGGAGCTTCTAGACTGGTTAAGACAACAAGGAGCTGACGCAGATGCAATTGAGAGGGTAAAACCAAACAAAAAATAATACCCTTTATTAAAACTAATTTGGTTCAATAAAATAATTTAGGGCTAACTCTGCCTTTCAGTTTACTGAAGAGGATTACACATTAAATAATATCCTCAATGATATCACAAAGGATGACCTGAGATACCTTAGGTTACGGTAAGGCTACATTTAAATAAAAAACATCAGAATTGTGTTTGCCTAGGGTACCTGCTTGCCAGTCTATGGGTCTTAACAAAGATGTCAAGGATCACCGTAGTGGCCCTTATTAAAATTGTTTTGCAAGAGCTTCTCTAATAGAAACTCTTTAGAAAGGCTCTTGCTAGTATAGCAAATATTTAAACATTTAAGTGTTAAGGCACACTGAGAGAAGTTTAATTTTAAGCTGAAACAGGTATCAGAGGGGTGGGTGTGTTAGTTTGTATCCACAAAAAAACAACAAGATGTCCTGTGGCACTTTATAAACTAACAGATTTATTGGATCTTAAACTTTCATGGGCGAAGATGAACAAGCATCTGATGAAGTGGGTCTTTGCCCATGAAAGTGTATGCTCCAATTGTGTTAGTCTAAAAGGTGCCACAAGACTTCTCATTGTTTTAAAGTGAAACAGTTGACATACTACAGGCTTACTCTTAAGTAAGGTTTTCATTACACAGTTTTTTTTTGCTGTAAGGGTCCTTACAGGTGGGTTTTTTATATTCCAGAAAGTTCATGCAGTTTGAATTCCTTACTAGTTTACAAAGAGCATGTTTGTAAATAAATACCTAATTTTTTGAAAAATTACTTAAAGCCTTTGATAGGTAAAGGATGTGTAGTTTATTTTAAATCAAATTATATATTAACCTCTGACTGTACTGGGAAAAGTAGTTTGTGTTTAGTGATAGATGAAAATTATTTTGGTCAGCGCTCCCTTTTATCACTATTTAGAATTTCCTGTTCCTTCATAGCAATCACATAGGCTGTGGCCACACTTGGCCAAAGTGAATACTAATGAGGTGCTAAACTGAATATTCAGCACCTCATTAGCATTCACAAACCTCTGCCCGCACTGCCTTCAAACGCATGTGGCTCGGCGCATTCATCTGATAGGAATAAAGGGATTTCGAAACATGCAGGGTCCTTTTAAAAGGACCGCCCCACCCCCCCCCCGGTAGCTGTGCCAAGCCAAGTGCATTCAAAAGCAATGCTTTTGAAGTACCGTGAGTGGAGGTATGCAAATGCTAATGAGATGCTGAATACTCAGTTCAGCACCTCATGAGTTTTCCTTGATTTGGCCATTAGTATGGCCATTTCGAAGTTTTGGCCAAGTGTGGCCACAGCCATCCATAGGTACATCAAAAAATCTTCCAGTGCTTTCTATAACTACTGTTATTAATATTTTGGAAGCTTAAATATAGTTTCTAATTCACTGCTATTTTCATTTCATCTTTATAGCGGTGGTCTTCTCTGCAGAATCTGGAGTTCAATATTAAACCACAGAAAAATGGCTCATAAATCCTCCGAAACCAACAGTTAAATCTTTCTCACAATACAGCACATTCCAAGTAGTCCTTAAATGATTGGATTTTTGCATATTTGTCCTGCAGTTTTGCACAGCTAAATTGCCTGTTATCAGTGTAATAATTCAGCTTCAAAATGTAAGCACATTACAGATAGCTTTCAGTCTACTCTAAAACTTATATTAGGTACCACTTAATGTAAATACATGCCATATACTTGCAGCAGACTGTTGAACAGGCATATTTAAAATGCATTTTATTGTAGACATCCTATTTTTTAGAATGTATAGTTCTATCATGGACACTGATAAATGTCAACCAAATGTACATAAGGTCAGGAAAATGTATGTGGTTACAGGGGCATCTAGAGCTTCTGTACAGCTTTTTTTTTGGAACATTAAATATTGAAATGTTTGCTTGTGTTGCCAATTTAATACACTCAAAACATGAATTTCTAAGAACTTGCTTTGGAATTCGTAAGTTTGTAGTAAGGGATTATACAAAGAGTTCGGCTTGACATCTAGCAACAGCAAATAAGTTGTACCACAAGCCTCTTAAGAGAAGTAGGCAGGCAGCCCATTTTAGTGTGATAGTTAATACATTTATATACTGTACATAACATGATTTTTTTATTCCAAACACAAAGTACTAACTTTCATGAGTAAAGCAATCCAAAACCACCCGAGGCAAACTTATAGCAATTGCTTTATCCGAATTCAGCTCCATCAGCATGTTCTCCTGCATTCTTCGACATAAGGTGTTCTCAGTTTAAAGCCATTTTATTCTTCCAAGCAAACTTTAAATATGAACAGTTTTCTTATAATACAAAATTTAATTCTCCCCCACCCCCAAGGCCATAATGTGACAGACTGTTGGAGTAAATGCCATTCATTTTAGCCAACTGACTTGTATTTGATCCACTGACTTGGACCTCGCACTTCAAAAGGTGGTTCATTTTTGTAGATATGGTTGCCTAATTCTTCCAATGATGGTTCTGGATCAGTGGTAGCAAACTGTGTAGCGTCCTCAATTTCCTTCCTTACCTCCACATCAATCTCCTAAAACACAGAAGACAAGTAAGCTTTGACTGACTGTTCCACATAAAAGGGAGCGACAGATGAAATGGTCATTGCCCATTGCTACATTTCTTCCTTTCAGCAAGTAACATTGAGAGAGGATCACAGCATCAGATCCATAGTCAAAACAAACATCTACAGGCATAACCTGTCCTCATCCCACACCCTCAGGACCTGAACAGTGCTGAACCCCAGGAGGTCAATATTGTCTAGCAGCATTACTTCCACTGCTTTCTGGGTTCTTAGAAGGAATGTAAGAGTAAATAACAGAACTAGTGGCTGTAAAACTTTCTGGAACCATGAGAAACTCAGCCACACTATGATACATGGTCATACACAGCTAATTAAAATCACGCCAGATTACAGACATTGGCAGATGAGAAAGTGCCAGACTTAGAGAGATTCAATCTGCAGTGACATCCAACAGGAATGGCAAGGTTTGGCTGTAATGCAAACATAGGAGTTTCAAATGCCTAAGAGGCTAAAATTACAATTCAAGCCCAAAGATCACTCTTGTAATGCCACAGGGATCATCCTATCCCTTTCCATTACAGCTGCTGAGTGCTGATTCATGTGGAGACAACTTTTGCTTTACCTGTTAGTTAAGCATATAATTAACACTCAAGCATGGAATAAGCCATTTTCTGAGAGATTAGTGAATTCTGACTACTAACTCCTCCCCACCACTCCAAAGGCTGTACTGCAGTCATTAACCCCAGCTAGGTCAATTACTTTTTAGTTATGCGCAGGACAGTCAGACTTAAGTGGTTATTGTAGAGAAAAGGTTACAATCACAATCAATCAGACTTGTAAAAACTCTTTAGATAATTGTCCAATGCTCCCTAATTTTTCACATTTTGACTCAATGTCTCTATCTTATCAAAGAGTACAGATGCACTCAAGTGTTACCTCAGTTACAGGTAGTTTGGTCTCAGTTAAAGTTATGAGATTCTTTTTTTTTAATTTCAAAAGCAATTAATATTTTCATTAATCCCTTATTTTTCACCAATAGCAATTATATGCTGAGAGAAGAAAACTATTGGCAGCACGATCACAGGGCCACTTACTACAATCTACCACGCTTTCAAATCCCACCACCAAAAGTTGTCTAAAAAATTCAAACTTAATACCTTCAATTCCTCTACACTAGCAAGATTGTTGTTAACCATTCTGTCCTTCAGCAGAGTAATAGGGTCACTTTTGCTTCTGACTTCTTGAATTTCTTCTCTAGTACGATAGCTATGAGAGACAAGCAGACATACATTATGTAAGCTCCACATAAGTTATACACATCTCAGAACTGGAAGGGACCTTGGGACATCACTGAGTCCAGTCCCCTGCTCTCTTGGCAGGACCAAGCACCATCCTATTTTTTTTTTTAAAACATCTATTTGCCCCAGATCTCTAAATGGCCCCTTCAAGGATTGAACTCACAACCCTGGGCTTAGCAGTGATTACCTACTCACAGACAGTAGTTCCTTCAGTTATGCAAGGGTTACGTTGCCACGCACCCTTGCATAACTCAAATTTTGCATAAGCTGGGGGGTGAGGCAGCTTTCTTCCCCCGGTGGATCGCATGTTCTGCGGCCAGGGAAGCACCAGGAGCACCTGGAACTTCTTTTGAAAGGTGAGTCCCAGGGTTGGGAGGGGGAGGGGCAGTTGGGGCAGGTTAGAGCTGCAGAGAGCCAGAGCCATGCGGGGGTGGGGGTGGGGGGGGTGAGCTGGAGCTGGGCATGGGTGGGGGTGGGGAGAGCCAGGACCAGCAGGAGCAGCATTTTGAAGTTGTGTTTAACTTGTATTAATGCAAGTTAGTGTGATGGGGGGGTGGGGAGAGATACAGGTGTGTATGTGAGTGGCTCACAGAGGGTGTGGGGCTCCTGCTGAGGGTAACCGAGACAACCAGGTGACACCTCTGGGCTACAGACAAAGGAGGAGATGGAGCCTGAGGGGTTTTAATTGGAACTGGGAGTTGGAAAGCAGTTAGTCTGGGCTAGGGGAGACAGAGACAAAGGAGGGGGCAAGGCCCTGGCTCCAGGGGGGCCCCTTGGGGCCTCCTCTCTCCAGCGTGGATTGGATTGGCTGTCTCTGCCTGCTGTACTGACTTTTCTGTGAGACACTGTGCCCTGTCAGTTAATAACCCCCCTGTTCTCCTGCGGAGTTTGGGGACCCCTGAACCTCATCACATTAAGCACAACTCAAAATCGCGTAGCTTGTGGGATTACTGTATAGCAATAAAACGAACAGTTAACTTACTACTGAAATAAGATGAAAAAAAAGTAATTATTGGTGTGAAGACTAATAAAATTATTGTGTTGGGACTTAAGTACTGGGTCTAACTCCCACTTCACTAGATTTTCAGTATGACTGGGCAAATGACTTACTCCCTCTAAGGCCTTGTCTGCACTACAGGGGTCAAGTGACCTAAGTTACACAACTCTGGCTACAGTAAAAACATAGGTTGGGTTGACTTACTTCATTGTCTTCACCACTCTGCATTGATGGATTTGAACTTTTTTTTTTTTTTAAAAAAAAAAAAAAAACATGCCTAAATGTAGATTTCAGCAAGGTACAATTTCAAAATTTTGATCAGCAGCATTAATGTTTTGAGTGAGTGTGCAGATACAGGAAAATGACCATCCTGCCTACCGTTCACGAGGCCTCGTATGTATATTAACCAAGACAGTAAGTTCATGCAATCCTTTTTACCGTACCTGATTCCAGGGTCACTCATACTGTGTCCATGATAACGATATGTCTGTAACTCCATCACCATTGGCCCCTGCAAAAAACAGTTCATGAATGTTTTCATAATCCTAAAGATGAACAATAGCATATACTACACAACCAGCATTACCCAACTGTCTCAGCTACTCATTCTGTGTTTGAATGACATCAGTGCTGCCATAAACCACATTTCCAAGTTTGTTTTTGTATTGCATAACATTTCTTGCAACATGAACAAAACATATTTCATGATTAAATCGTAGAAGAACCTGGGATCCACATTTAGTGAAGGCAATTCAGTAATCTCACTTGACAACGTGCGCACACAACCTGATTCTTATTAAAACAGCTGATCTAACTCCTCAGCTTCAGATGTCCTCCATGATTCAGCAAATGTCAGTTGTGTAACATTGTCCTTCCTTTTCAACAGAGCTGACCTTGCTCCACCAGTGGTGAGTATGTCTCCTGTGCTGCTTTCATGCCAGTACACTTCTGGTGTCAAAAATACTATTAAAAATAACTTATCTCCTTTAGAACCAAAAAGAGTAAGACGTACGAAGTGGAACAAACACTCCAGTACAGAAGATCTTCATTGTGCTGAGTATGTGCAAATCACAGTACAGGTGTACCTCCTGGTCTAGCACCCTTGGGACCTGACTGGTCCAGAACCAGGGCATTTGCCAGACCAGGGGAGGTCAATGCCAGCCCCTCTGTTGCTGCTCCACTTTGGCAGCAGCCAAGGGGCCGCCTCTGCCCAAGCCAGGAGTGTGGGGGTAGATGGGGGAAGGCTGCTCAGGGGAAGAGACAGGAGGGTTGCAGATCCCCACCTCTGGCCACAAGGCTCTGCAGCCATCCTGCTTCTTCCTCCACACGTTCCCCCCTCAACCTCCCACTCAATGCCAGGCCCATTGCTGCCACAGACTGTGGGGCTCCACTCCGGCAGCAGCAGTGATGCCACCATTGACCAAGCAGGCAAGTGGTCACTTGGGGGAAGAGGCAGGGTGGATGTGGAACAGACACAGCCTCATGGCAGGTGGGCTGCACTCCCCTGTCCCCACCACCAGCTGTTGGTGCCTCGTCTCCCTCTCTGAGATTGTGGCACCCTGGAAGCTCTGGAACAGGTTAAATAAAAATGGGGCTTTTTTTAAAATTGTTTTTTTTTTTTTTTTTTTATTTAAAGTGGATTTTTGATTTTAAAATGAAATACTAAATTTCTCATTTTAAAATCAGATGCAATTAAATCTCATTACAAACGTGCTACGCATATATCTGATGTTCCACAAAAATGAATTAATGGCTCTAGTGTCTTCAGCCTAGCTACTAGCTCTTGCTTCTTAAAAGTCCTGGGCTTCCACTTACTTTCTAATCTGCTGAGAAACAGAAACATGTGCAAAGACACAAACTGGATGGGATTGTGTTTGTTCTGTGCTTATGTGATGATGGACCTTGACCAAGCACAACAGAGGAGTTAGTTAAGATATCTTCTTAAAGACAGAGAGAGAATATATAGGAAAGGACAGAGCGTAGAAGGGAACATTGAAGAGGACCAGAATGAAAAAGGGAAGATGTTATTCAGCACGCATACAGCCTCTCCTATTGCCCCATACTTTTGTGATAGAAAAACTGACACGGCTTCTGGTTGTAAGAAAGACCCCATGTGAGACTACTTTGAAGAAATTAATTCCCCAGGTTAAAAAAAGAACTGTGTGCAGTGCAAGATGATGATACAGGACTTAGCTGCAAGAATGAAAGTTCATAGGAAAACTGCTTATTGGGAGAAAGACGTGGGTATGTGAGTGTATCTACTTAGATAGCAACGAAGGGTCCTGTGGCACCTTATAGACTAACAGAAGAGTTTTGAGCATGAGCTTTCGTGAGCATCAGAGCATCTGATGAGGTGAGTCTGTGCTCATGAAAGCTCATGCTCAAAACTTTTCTGTTAGTCTATAACGTGCCACAGGACCCTTTGTTGCTGTTACAGATCCAGACTAACACAGCTGCCCCGCCAATACTCTACTTAGATGATAATGCACTTTGCAATGCATCATTCTCCAAACATGATCTATACCTTTTAGAACCAGAGAATAATCACAATAATAATCAAAGAATCACTACCCTAGGTCTGCTGGAAATGCTTCGCTTAATGCACCCCTGTATGACATTAGCCTTTTTGACTACAGAATTTTACTGTTGACTCATGTCCAGCTTCTCATCCACTGTAATCCCCACATCTTTTTCTGCCAAACTGCTACTTACCCAATTGGTCCCCAGCCTGTAACACTGTTTGGGATTCTTCCGGCCCAAGCACGAAACTCTTCACTTGTCCTTGCTGAACCTCATCAGATTTCTTTTGGCCCAATTACTCAATTTGTCTAGGTCACTCTGGACCCTGTCCCTACCCTCCAACGTCTCTACTCTCCGCCTAGCTAAGTGTCATCTGCAAATATGCTGAGGATGCAATCCATCCCCTCATCCAGGTCATTAATAAAGATGCTGAACAAAACTGGCCCTCAAACAGATTCTTGTGGCACTATGCTTGAAACTGTCTGCCAAACAGACATCTAGACATTGGTCACTGCCCATGGAGCCCAAGAAACCAGCCAGCTTTCTATCCAACTTAGATTCCATTTATCCAATCCATATTTCCTTAACTTGCTACAGTCAAGTTATATCACATCCACTGACTTCCCCGTGTCCAGACAACGAGTTACCTCTTCACAGAATACACATTTAGTGTGTGATTTGACAAGTAAATTCCCAAGCTGTTAGATGTTGCTAGAAAAATACTATACCTTAGCTAATCCTTATGGCTTGTTAGATTCAAAACCTAGTTAATTAATCAATCACTCACATACAATACCGGAAGTAGGGATGCAATAGAGTATCCAGTTACATGGCTCACTGATAAGCATCTGCTTATCGGATAGTAATACTGGTTACTCACACCCTCCCTTCCCTGCTTGCCCAAGTAAATAGGGACTAGCTGGCTCAGTCTCTGTCCTTGCTTGTGCCAGTATCAGGCAGTTCCTCATACTTCCATTCTGCATCTAATAGGCAGACCCAGCACAGAAAGAGCCTGATCCCCATGGCACAAACAGAAGCTGAGCCAGCCTGCATCCTGGCCGCAGACCATAATGGTGATAGCAAATCTATTCACTATTTTACTTCAGCATCACTCAGCTTTTCCAAGGCACCCCCATTCTGTACTTGTTTTCTCAAAAAAAAAGACATGCCAGTGAGTTCAATGGGGCTTATTCCAAAAAACAAGTGCACTCTAAGCACGGTCAGTTGTAGATTTTTTTGGTAACATGATTTAAACCAATGGATGTCCTCTTTCTCAGTAAATTTATATCAATCCACACTGCTCTGGGAAGGCAGGGCAGGAATTGCTGAATAGGGGGATGGTTTTTCCCTGTAAGTGCTCCAGCTGGGGGAGCTCCCAAGGGGATGCCAGACCACTAATGGTGCCGGACTATAGAAGACCAGTCCATGGAGTTAAAGCCAGCATATGCCTTCTTTTACAGTTTTACTCTGAGTGCCCAGCTCACAAAAAATTTAATTTGGTTATTTTATAGTTATTGCAAATAGAGTAGGATTATTAATTTTCCCCCATTGACCTTTTACCTTTAAAACATAGTAAGAATACTCTCAGCAGAAGATGCAAATGGTTGAAAATACACACTTTTCGGTGTTAATGATCTTTTTACTGAAGTCAACTGATACTAGTAAAAAGGTCTGTTTCTGTTTAAAAAAAGTCTTTCTGTAAAACTGAGAAGAATCTTAAATATTATATAAACAAACATTTGATACTGAAACTTCCCTTAGTTGGGTAGAGAGGCAAAGAGAATTTAAAAAAAAAAATTATCTGCAGAATCCTGGCTAGGTATGAGATTTTTGTATGCAAGAATAATACAGCACAAAATAATACACACCAAAGGACTGATATTTGGTAACTTACTTTTCCAGATCTACAATAATTGGCTGCAAATTTTGTTGCCTCCCTCACACAGAGAATATCCATGCCATCCACCTGTTAACAGAAAAGCTTTTTGATTAGATAACAGAACAACAGATACCAGAGGGTGAACCAACAACTGAAATGTTCCCCAAAATTCAGTATGAATTCATGATCTCTAACACACTGCTCCATCACAAATATGGAAAAGATGGAAATTGTTCTTACTCTTATCCCTGGAATGAAGTCTCCTCTTTTGTAATAGTCAGTGCTGGCTGCAGCTCTTTCTACTGAAGTACCCATTCCATACCTGTTGTTCTCGCAGATGAAAATGCATGGCAGCTTCCATAAGGCTGCCATATTATATGTTTCAAATACCTGACCCTGGACAAGAAACAGAGAATATGCAAGTTGAATCCCTCTTTGGATTCTTTGAATTTTAAGTATCAAGGGCTAACAAGGATTCTTTCACTTCCAACAAAAGTTTGGCTAATATTTAACACTGATAATGAACTTAAATTCTGAAACAGTTCAGTTTGGAAAGAAGAAAAATCCTAGGATGTAAAGATCTAATTTTCATCTTAACCTGTATGTAATAAAATACTCTCACTTAAAAAAAATATCCTTAGCCCATTGACAGCCATAATCAGGATAAACTGTTGCACTAAAGAGTTCAGAATACAAGTATTTTCAAGAGAAAAATTGAAAATTGCATTAATAAAAGCTAAGTTGGACTACATATGTAAAGGATTATGGCTCTACTTCAGCTACATAAAGACAGCCCCAACAACACTGTTTATCAACTACTGTATGCAAGCAGAGGTCACAGAAAAGGTCATCACTTGAGAACTCCATATGCCAGTGGAAACTGGGATGGCTTCCAAAGCTGTTACAAGACGACATCCTAAAGCATACATTTCAGTAGAAATTGCTATAGTTATGTTTATAGCCCTTACTGCTAAAATAACTTCATATATAAATCAAACATAAGCTGATGAGGTTCTATTCCCCACCCCTGGAAGATGTATTGTGTCTCCTACTGCTCATGGATTTCCCCCAAGCATCATCGCATCATCATCAATAACTGTGGGCTCAGCGCCTGTTGGTGTCTGATGCCTCTCTCACTATTTCCTTCCATCTTTCCCTATCCAGTGCAGAGTGGCTTAGTTTCTGTAGACTAGCACCAACAGAGCAATCTCAGAATGAAATTAACGAGTGCTGTCAAGAGATAAATTTTTATTCTCACCATTAATTGCACCATTAAATAACAGAATACCATTTATTTAAATACTTTGGATGTTTTCAAATATACTGATTTCAATTACAACACAGAATACAAAGAGTACAGCACAGTTTATTTGTATTACAAACATTTGCACTGTAAACAAAATAATATTGTTCAATTCCCCCTTTACAGTACTGTAGTACAATCTTTTTAACATGAATTTATAAACACAGAATTACATTAAAAACCTGAATTCAAAATATAAAAAACGTACACTTTTAGATCTGACACGTCCACTTACTCCTATTTCTTATTCAGCCAGTCACCAAGACAAATAAGTATCTTGACATTTGCTGAGCAAATGCCTATTCTCACTTTCAGCTAAAATTGTAAATAAGTAGCATGTGCTGTAAATATCAACAAACTTGTTTGCCTTAGTGATTGGCTGAATAAGAAATAGAACTTAATGGACTTGCAGGGTCTACATTTTTACATGGTTTTGCTTTTGAGTGCAGTTATGTAACAAAAACCACCTCTGCATTTTTAAGCGGCACTTTACTATGAAGAGATTGCCCTTCAATACTTCTATCAAGTGAACTGAAAAACACTATCATTTTTAGAATGCAAATATTTGTAATCAATAACAAAATACAAAGTGAGCAGTGTACATGTTATATTCAGTGTTCTAACGAAAGTCAATATATCGGAAAATGTAGAAGAAAATCCAAAAATCTACTATATATTTTAGACAGTTTGATCAAGAACTCCTCCGTAAGGGTAAGAACTAGGACCACCAAACCAGTATACAGCTTCCTCTTATCATAACTTAAAGCAGTTTAAGGGTCTGGTTGTACTGCCAAAATGGTATGTGCCTGGAATGGGATTACTTCTCATAAACTAAAAAGAAAAGAGACTAAATGAAATACAATCCTCAAAATTTACATAAATGAGTGAATCTTGAAAAGAGGCTGAACCAAGATGAGCCAGAAAAAATAAGCAGAACTGGAAGAGGATTGCTTCTCAATAAAACTTACAGAAAAAGGATAAAATGAAGAAATTCGGATTAGTGCTCTATTTTGGCACAGCTAAAACAATGTGTAAAGTTTGAAAACTAGAAAAACATGTTATTGGAAACCAAACTGACTACAGCTCCTTTTGTTAAAGCATAGTGAAAGATGAGAGTTGTAGAGATGAAGAAATACACTCAATGGAATCCCCATTTTAAAAAGTGTACTAAAAAAGTTAAAATGTATCCATTTTAACCATACTTTTTTTTTTTTTCCAAGAAATCAAATAAAAATAACTTCATAAAAATAACACTTTTTTCAAAGATACAATCATTTAAATACAGCATATACATTTTCCTTCTATTAAAAAACAAACAAACAAACAAGCAAACAAACCACCGCTACCCAGCCCTTAACTAAGTGAAGCATCTGAGCAATGCTGGGTAAATCTGTTACTTTTTAATATATTTTCAATTGGTATTCTATTGCTTAACAGTGCAATTAAGCCTGAAATTGTCATGAATTTTTTGAGTTAACTGCAGTTAATCAACAGCCCTGAAATTAACACTGCTTAGTCAGTTTTGAGTGCTGCATTTCAGAACTCTAGACAGCAGAGAAACTCAAGCATCATGTCATTTTTTTCCTACTTAAAAAAAGCTGCTAGCAACAGCAGAGGCAGGTGCTGAGAGCTGTTCACAGGGTAGTTCAGTATATGCAAAGCCATCTTCCCTCAGCATTAGGAGGCTGAGGCAGGGCTAGAATTGGGAGGCTCCAACTCCACCCTCACAGCTTTTTGAGAGAGAAGAAAGCTCTAATAGTGGAGAGTGGTTGAGAATATGGTGCTTCAAAATCATAAGGCACTCACTAGCAATAAGGTTAAGTGAAAGATGTGCTCTCAAGCAGGTTCAAGACCCTAGTAGGAAAGGACCCTTTGCACTTCCAACATGTGAAGAAAACCTGGGGTAAAGACTTTATCATCACCACTTCCCTTGTCTTTCAGATCTAGCTATGGAGAAAAAGCCTAGTTCCCTTACTTACATGATTTCCAAACTAAAAATTTTCAACATCTAAAATATTTTCAGAATTTAATCAGTGTGAATGTTTGAAGTACGTAAAGCAAGGAGACAGAGCACCAGTCTGATTGTGAACCAAATGTATCTGGTAACTGCTGAGCAATCTATACAACTGGAGTTTGGCTTTTAACCAATTACCACTAGGCAACTGCCCACATTATAAAACTCTCCCCCATCACAACTGCTAACTGACTTCTACATACAAGTCACAAAGTGACTGAAATGTCAATAGGGCATACCTAGGACTACTTTCACTATACATGTTTAAATCAAGAAAGCTTACCTGATTGGCAGCACCATCTCCATATAAAGTCACACAGATCTCATCTTTGCCAAAGTACTTGCACGCCAAGGCAATCCCAGCTCCAAGAGGAACCTACAGTTAATTATAAAACAAACTGGTATTTTAGAGCAACATTTGGAGACACAACTTTGAACTATAAAAAGTAACTCTTGTAAATGTATGCAATTAATGAGTATAACTACAAAGACCATTCCTATGTTACCATGAAATTTGATTTGTGTTACAATCCAAATTCTAGTGTTCACAATAGTTTAATCTCTGTTTGTTAAGCTAATTGTTTTGGATTCTAAAAGATTAAGTGAAAAACAATTAAGCATACAGCAATGATTGTAGCTGACACAAAGCCCCTCTCAGAAAAATTAATTTGTGATTTTAAAATGCTAGACCTTTGCATATAGTAACATTTACCATACCTGAGCACCAACAATGCCATTGCCACCATAGAAGTTCCGGGCATACATATGCATTGATCCTCCTTTGCCCTTAGCACATCCTCCTCTTCTACCTGAAAAGCACAGGCATACAATGAAAAGAAAACCCATTTTCCAAAGAGGCTGCATTTTAAGTATCTGACAACAAGTAGCTACAAACAGATGGGGAACAGAAGAAAACAATGCAACAATTTTAATTAGAAAATACTAAACGACAGGGAGAGAAACGAAACATCTACTGGAAGGACCCCATTCATTCTATGACATTTTAGTATTTTCTAGCTTGAAAATACTATTTGTGTTCCAACAACCCCACCATCTCTCTGTCTCACACACCATGCTGTCTGTTATAGCAGAGAAACATTGTGGGTGTGTCTACACTAGCAGGCTACTTCGAAGTAGCTAGCACAACGTCGAAACAGCACGTGTCGTGTCTACACACACCATGCGCTATTTCGACGCTGAAATCGACGTTAGGCGACGAGATGTTGAAATCGCTATTCCTATCCGAAGATAGGAATAGCACCCTACTTAGATGTTGAACATCAAAGTAAGGCGTGTGTAGACAATCCACGTCCCACTACATTGAAACAGCAGGGTCCTCCATGGCAGGCATCAGCTGAGGGGTTGAGAGACACTCTGTCCAGCCGCTGCAGGGCTCTATGGTCGCCATGTGCATCAGCCCTTATCCCATGCTGCTGCTGCAGCTGGGGATCCATGCTGTGTGCACGGGGTCTGCAACCAGTTCTGTGGACCTCGTGCTGTGCAGGCTGAGTGTGTCTGGGACGGGCCCTTTAAGGGAGCAACTTGCTCTTGCCCCAGCAGGGCTAGTCCAGCCTGTGACCCTGTCCCCAGGCTTTGCTGGCTCCTTATTTCGACGAAGAGTGCTTGTGTGTGTGGATGCTCCGCATTTCCTTCTGGGGCGGCTCCTTTCGATGTTCCCCGTCGCTACTTCGACGTTGAACGTCGACGGCACCAGCCCTGGAGGACGTGTAGACAATACGTGTCGAAGTAGCCTATTTCAACGTTCTTACGTCGAAATAGGCTACTTTGATGTAGTGTGCTAGTGTAGACGTAGCCTGTTAGTCACAGCCTTGTGTAAATATGGTTCCTGAAAGATTCTAACATGGGTTTTCCTAACGAGTCTAATCTATTACCCCCCACCTTCTCTATAGAATTACTACGATAACAAGATCGCCCTGTCACAGTACAGGCGTGCTTTATAGATGAAGCCATGCTGTGCTGTGCTACAGTGCTCTTAAAAATCAAAGCAATAGTATAGCAGAGTCTAAGCCATCCAAATTGCAAGACTGGAGGGTGTCAAGTGCTATCATGAATACATAAGGTCCACCAAAACACAGCTTACATGAGACCTGTTGCACAGATGATGATAAAGCTACTGCAGCAGAACATGCTTTAGATAATGCTCATGTATAGAGTCTATGATATCAAGCTTCCAGAAGTGCTGTTAACTGAAAGGAATAGCATTTTGTATGACTCAAAGTTATGACAAGTATGTGAGTATTAAAGTTACCTTGCGACTTGATTGAGAGGCATCAGGAGAGGCCACAGAATATTGCTGATTCACTTTGTCACGTTACCGTATGACAGCCCATGTCCCAATTTATTTAATACAGTAAGGTCTCAGGGTACGCGAGTTCCATGCACCCTTGCGTAAACATGGATTTCACGTAAGTGGGGGGTCTGTTTTTTCCCCCCTGGCAGAACACATGTTCTGCAGCCAGGGAAGCAGCAGAAAGGTAAGTCCTGGGGTGGGTTAAGCGTAGCGGTAGTTTGGGGCTGAGGGAGGGAGCTAAGCCGAGGGTGGGCTGGGACTAAAGTGAGGGTGAAGGGTGGAGTTGAGCCAGAGCTGTGCACAGGTGGTGAGCTGGAGTCCTGCTCAGCTGGTGAGCTGGATCGCAGGGGGTTGAGCCAGAACCAGAGCTGTGCGCAGGTTGTGAGCCAGCAGGGGAGTTGAACCAGACCCATGTGGGGCGGGCGGCTTGAACCAGAGCCACGCAGGGGTGGTTTAAACTGTGGTGGGGGGGGAGGATGAGCTGGAGCTGTGCATGAAGGGTGGTACGCCAAAGCCAGGAGTGGGCATGCAGGGTAAGCCGGAAGTGTGCACAGGTGGTGAGCCAGCAGGGGTTTGAACTGGGGCCAAGGAGGTTGAGCTGGAGTCACGCTTGAGGGGTGGTGAGTTCGAGCCAGACGTGGGGATGGGGGGTGAACAGGAGCTATGCATGGGTGGTGAGCAGAGCTTGTGGAGGGGGAGGCTGAGCTGGGACCCTGCGGATCTGGGGGGTGATTGTTATATATTTTAGTCTCATAGCAAAACGATAAAATATTGTTTTATCAACTAAATTGGTTAGCAGCACAGTAAAGAAGCATCTTGATTGGTTAATTAAATCACAGTGTGTTTGAGCATCATGTGCTGCAAGAGATACACTAGAGTCACTTGCAGCTCACGAGCCTGAGTCTGAATATTACTGGTTTAGATGTTATCTGGCAACATGAACGCAAGCAAAACACAGCAGTGACTGTACCCCCTTTTCTCTTTATTATTGGTATTCAGCATGAACCTGTAAGCTCAGCAAGGACCTCTCTGACAGGAGTGCCACGCGTGTAGGTATACCCATGAGCCCGGTATGCTGTTATCAAGTGATCGGTTGGTTTTATAGCAGCTTCAAGTCCAACACAGCACGCTTCCTGTTGTAAAGGAAAAATAAGTCTGAGAATGGGGTAAAACATGAGACTGCCCTAGCTAGTTCTTGAGGCTGGGGGCTCCGGTCCCCATTCATTCCATACTCAGAAGAGCTCTAGTAATGGAGGGCACTAGATACAATCAGCTGTCAGGCACCCCAAAAGAGACATATGCCTAATATATGAGATGGGAGCTAGGTCTTTTGAAAGTCACACTACAACAATCTCCAAAATACAGAAAACCAGTATAGGACACTGATAGTTAGGGCAAGGAAGGTGCGAAACTGGGAAAGCTTGTCGATCACTGTCACCGCCTCTCTAATCAATCACTTAAGCATTTCCCATGCTCACCAAGGCTGGCCTTTGTATTCTCTGTGATTATGGCTAAGATTTTGTCATATGCATTTTTCGTAATGTCAAACATTCACAGAAGCCCATGGCTTATCCATGACTTTTACTAAACTTGACGAAGTGGAGAGCTGATGGTGCTTCATGCCTCCCAGAGGGGCCTGGCTCAGAGCTTCAGTTACCCCTCTGCCAATCGCACCACCCATGGCAATTAGGGCCTCAGAATCTCCCCTCTACCCGCCGTGGCTGAGATCTATGGAGCAGCCCTAACACCTACAGTGGTCAGGCACTGCAGACCACCCTCACTGCCTGTAGCAGGTGGGAGCTCCAAGGGTGCCCCTTCCCCCTACCTTGGCTGAGAGCTGCAGGGCACTACTGCCAACTTCTGTGGCAGGGGCTTAGGCCCCTGCAGCTCACAGCCACCAAGAGTGGCAGGGGATCTTACAGATCCCATACACCAAGGGCTCAAGACACCAAGGTCTCTGGAAGTCATGGATTCTGTGACCTCCATGACAAAAATCACAGCTCTACACAGGACTGGCAAAGGGTGAAGACAAGTATCACCAGCTATCTCCCACGAGAGAGGATTTTGCATAACAGACCCAAAAAGGGGGAAGGTGGGCAGTAAAACTAGCTCACAGACATCTCTCAAGTTTTTTCCCTTCTGGCTGATGCTATTTTGGAGGCCAAAGGATTTTTGCCCCAGCCTTTCCACAGGACCTCTGGGAAGCCTGACGTAGAGGAAACAGGCAATCCCACCTCTGCCTCCACCTCCAGGTTAATTGTAAACAGAACACTGCAGATCCTGGCTTCCTGTGCCCATCTTCAGCAGCCTCCTGCTTTCTCCCTCCCCACTGCTGCTGTGAGGAAGCTACAGGAAGATCTTCTTACCTCATTAGCTGGGGTACATATGATCTAAAGTGGGTTTTTGGGCTTTTTAAATAAGGACAAATTGACTAGGTTTTGTGTCTGTACATATATTGAAAGAAAAAGGAGTATCCATGATCCAGCTATACTTGAAAACGAAGAAACTAAGTTATTTTCCACTGTTACATGCTTCTAAACTTAGCTCCCTCTTCATTCAAACCCCTACAATAAATAAAGCTCCACAAGAAAAATCCACAGTTTTTTTTGTTTTAAAGTAACTCTAGGGACTTATAAACTCACCTGACCATCATATAAATGGCAGAAGCCACGAATAATCTTCTGTTTATAAAGCTGGTCTGCTTTCAGTTCCATGCGCCGAATAGTCTGCATAGTCCGATAATAACAGAGTCCCTCCTCCCGAGTCAGCACTGCTGTGACAGGAGGGCCTTCTTCCAGGAGATGAGTATCGCATTTCTAAACAAACAGTCAAGGAGTTATTTTAATAAGGTACATGTTTGTCACCTCAGCACTAAAGATCTGCATATGCAGATCTAAACTAATGGGTCTCAATCTTTCCAAGTTGGTGTACCCATTTCAGGAGTCCAATTTGATTTGTATGTCACCAATCTTCACTCAAATTAAAAACAACTTGCTTACAAACTCAAATATACAGGCGTGTCACAACACACCAATGCAGGAAAACTGCTGACTCATTTTTATCAAATAATTATAAATCAGTTGGAATAGTGTACTTGCACTTCAGTGTACACGATGTAAAATAGTATAAACGGACGTTGCTAAGGCTTTTTCATGAAGCCTGTTGTAAAACTGGACAAATATCCAGAGCAGCTGATGTAGTGCCTCAAATATTGTAGTATACCTCTATTTGATATCACTGATCCAAACAAATAAAACTGAAGTTTTCATGCCACTTCAAATCTCAGTGATCATCAGAGATGGCATTGGCCTTGGGGTGATAGCCTTCCTTTCTTGAGACGAAGAACTGCAATACCTACTAGTTATGGATTGAACTGTAATACTCATAAAATGCTGACAAGACACAATCCACTGCAGTTTGTTGCTCAGAATGACTACTCTTGAGACTGAACTATACTGTTCTGGTGAAAGTGCTGACCAACAAAACTTTTCAGATTGATTTCTGAATCACCACAGGCCTGCATGGCACTTTGTAAGTGCAAATGCCTATCCAGCAGATCATACAATTGCTGGCATTGATCCTGCAAACTGTTATGCAGATGGCCAGCTGTGCCCATGCAGAACTCTGTGCAGGCATACATACCTGCATGCATGAGGCAACTTGCAGAATCAGGGCCTACATTAGGTACGTAATTATTCCAAACCAGGAGAGGTGAATGCAGGGGAGGGATGAAAAAGAAAGACGACAGAGACTAAAACAAAGAGAGAGGAAATACCATCTTTGGACAGTCGTTTCCATCCGCCCACAAAGAAAGCAGTAAGCTTCTTCTAATTTTTTTTCTATTATTTCCTTTTCATGTCTTTTAGGCATCATTGTAACCATCCTCTCCCACCCCATTCCCTTTAATGCTTCAAGAGATACCCAGTTCTTCAGTAAGACTAGCCCTTTTTAGCAAGCCAGTCTAGGATGTCTGTGCCCTACCAAAGAGCAGGAAAAAAAGAGCCATAGCCTTTTACATGTCTAGCTTTTTTGTAGAGGAAGGGGTCACACAAGGAAGTCATGGTGATCTACTTAAGTTCTGCCCTCAAAACTGTGACTATCAGAATGTTTGTTAAAGCGAGTCAACTGTAAAAAATTAAAATTAACAGTAGACTTATAGTCTGTTACAGTCAAGGCTAATGCTCCATTAAGAGCATGGCAGCATTTTGTAGTCCACAGCCAGAGGTCCACGGACAGTTCAGGACAACAGCTCCTCCCCGGGGACTGGCAGAGAACCTGGCACCGACACCTGAGATGCTCCTCCTGCCCTGCACTCACCAGCAACAGCAGGAATTGGAGCAACCTGGTCCTAACTCACTCCACTCTCCCAGCTGTTACACTCAGGAGGAGCTTTGGGGAAAGGATTGCAACACACACACTCCAGCCCACCTGCCCACTCACCAATGGTAAGAACCAGAATGACGCGGCTGAGAACCAGGAGAGTGGAGCAGGTAAGGGCCAGATAACTCCACTTCCTGCCACCACAGGTAAATGCAACAGGTGTCAGGCCCCCACAAGTCCCCTGGGCATTGCTCAGGGGAGAGAGCTTGAGGTAAAGGGGCCAAATCAGATCAGGGTGGAGCAAGAAGATGCAGGTGAAGAGAACTGTACTGAGTCCCACACCACCCTAGATCTACTGCCACTGTAGATGCCTACGTCTATTAGAGCAGCTTCAACTCCAGGGCCAATCCACTAACACCAACGGGCTCATATGAGGAAGAGGCTGACCCAACCATTTGATCTGCAGACTCAGGAAGACAGCACTGCTGTAGCAGTCACATTCCAAAGAATCTTAAATACCATAATGGCTAGAAACATAGGTGTGACACACTGTACCTCAACGTGGCATCCTGGGCCCCCCATATTCACCAGGGTGATGTTCTGATAAATTTTGTACACAGAATAACTTGAGAGATATCATTTCCTAAATCTTGATCTGTTGAACATTAATATCCTGTGGGATTGTATATATTCTTATTGTATGTGACATTACCAAGTACGGCTATGTGTGTTAAAGAAACATTCTGAGGTCGGGATCACCCATAACCAACTTTTCAGTTTCATCAAAGGAGTAGCCAGACAGAATTAATGACTCATTAACACCCAATTAATTATTCCCAGAGACTTATCAGAAAAGGCATGTAAGCTGCTGGTAGACTAACATGTCACAGCAAAGATCTTCCCAGCAAGCTGTAAGAAAAGTATGAGACACGTACAACAGGCCACTTTCCACACACATCCACCTCTCGGAAGAAAATCTGAAGGACAAAGACTTTGAACTGGAGAAGTTTTGTCCCAGCCTGGAAAGTGTCTCCAGTATGTAGAGTGAAGAACTATGAACTGCTTGTACAGGTTGAACCTCTCTAGTCCAGAACCATCAGGACCTGACCGATGCTGAACGAGATAATTTGTTGGACCTCAGGAAGTTGATCTTGCCTAGCAACATTACCAACACTTCCACTGCTTACTGGGCTCTTAGGAGACATTCAGGAGTAAATTACAGCTAAATAAGAGCATGGAACACAGAGCCAGGACTGGTGTCTGGAAACAAATTTTATGGGTGTAGCCAAGTTTCCCATGGTCCCATCATAAGCGGTTGTTTGGCTAACTAAAATCATGCTGGATTAGGGATTTTGCCAGATGACAGAGTGACAGATTAGAGAGGTTCAACCCGAATCATCTGTCAGGATAAGAAAAGCTGTTTGATCCAACACTTGCTTATAGTAGTTTAGGGTTTAAAATGCATGTTTCTTTTTATTTCTTAAAGTAAGTATAAGTGATATACATATAGGTCAGAGATAACCATTCTGTAATTAATAAGCCAATTAAAATGTTTTCTCTTACTAGTGCGTTTGTCTAAAGTGCTTGGGAAATCCACTCATGTCACAAAGGCTGTTGCATGTCCATTTTCCTATGATGCAGTGGTGAATTTACACTGGCCAATGCAAGATGGCACAGATCTGGGGTGCAAGACTAGAAAGCTGGGAGGAATTAGTCGGAACCTCTCTAATGATGGCTTATAAATTGCTGGGAGATCATTCATGTCACTTGTTTTGGTGTGTCCCTGTCTGTGGACGGCTGTGTAAGTGCAGTGCTGCCACAGGTATGTAGCTTGACATCAGCATCATAATGTGAAAGGCAACCCCAGTTGGTGGCTTTGGAGGGCTCAGTGGTTCAACAGTGCCGGTTGCACCCCATGAACCTGATCGCAATAGGATCACGTCGGATTTTATACACCAGCACAGAGGACCTTTTATGCAGGATCTCCCTTTACCTGCCAAGCTGCACCCCCTCCACCCTTATACTATACAGGAAGATTCTGTGTTCTGGTTCCAACCGTTTGGATGAGTGGATACTTCCCAAAACCTGAACAGGAAGTGAACATAAATTACTGCAGATAAAGTCTGAAGAAACTGAAGCTGTGCTCCCCCTCTCTGTGCTTCAGAACACACTCTCCTTTCTAGGGTAGCTAGCGGCAAAGAGAACACGATCTCTAGATGCTGCAGCAAATCAAACAATTATAGTGGATGACCCATTACTTCTTACATGTTCCCCAGCACCCACAGAGACCTGAAGGTAAAGCTGCATGTTTGGGATATGGAACCCATGGCTTCTGCTGGGGTGTGACGATCTGGGAGTCCACCAAGACCAGGTTGCCTGACCTCTGGATGACTTGGTGCCGTGCAGTTGTGGTTCATAGCTCTGACACCAGCAGCCAGCTCATAGGCATAAAATAAAAGCTTCTTTCACCCTAGCTTTCACCAGTCCACTTATTCGTTGGAGGCTGACACTAGCCCTTCCAGTCCCAACTCTCCATAAATTTGTCCTTGCCAAGTTCTTAACAACCATATACTTGTATTTTTCATATCTGGTCAATCTTCCCTGAAGACATGAATCCAGTCCCCCAGATACAAGTTGAACCTCTCTAGTCAGCCACCCTTGGGACCTGACTGGTGCCAAACTGGAGAATTTGTCAAACCATGGGAGATCAATAGGTTTAGCAGCATTACCAACACTTCCACTGCTTATTGGGCTCTTGGAAGATATTTAGAAGTAAATTACAGCTAAATAACACAGAACACTGAGAGCCAGGACTAGTGACTTTATGGGACCATGGGAAACTTGGCCACACCCATGATAAGTAGACATACTGCTAAATAAAATCATGTCGGACCATGGATGTTGCCAGACCAGAGTGCCTGACTAGAGAGGTACAACCTATACCAGCTTATTTTGGCACACACACTCCACAGAGTTTGCACAACAGAGACCTGGTTGGTATGAAACTAGAGATGACCACAGGCTTTGCACTTTCTTATTAAAGTCCCTTTTCTGAGAAGGGTTACATATTGTCTTAAAAGTTTCCCAGCTTGCCCCCTTAGCTATAAAAAGAGATCCAGTATTCAGAGGTGCCAGCTTCTTTCTTGATGCATGGGTGCCCTACTCACACTCCAGCCCTCTTCCCAAGTCCCCAACCCCACCTGCCTCTTCCCACTCCTCTCTGCCAGAACAGCTGATAGGTGCAGGTGGGAAGTTTTTTCCCCCCCATGAATACTCTAGGACTGAAGCCCACACAGAGTTGGCACCTATGCCAGTATTCACAAATAGCCTCCTCCCTTGACACTGTATCCCAAGCCCAATTCAAACCATTTCCATTTCAAAATGGTTTGCCTTTTACTTTTCTCTACAGTCATTACTCACAATGGATATTCCAAGTGGGGAAACTCCCTCCTTTCATTGCATCCTCCTTGCCTCTGATGAAGCGGGTCTTTGCCCACGACACCTTATGCTCCAAAATATCTGTTAGTTTATAAGGTGCCACAAGACTTCTTGTTGTTCTCCCTCCTTTCTTATTTTTCAAAGGCTGCATTTTTCAGCTTCAAAGCATTCCCATTTCTTTTGATGGTTCCTCTGTTTTTTCTTGGACCTGCCAAGGGCTACATGTTTGAAGCTAATCTCCTCTTGCTGGGAAGCCAGTTCCTCTCTGTTTGATTGATTCACCACCCTGTTGTGAGGTGATGTTGAAGTCACACCAGTTTCTATTACAATTCACAGACACACACACACACACACACACACTTACAACCATAAATAATATACTTCTGATAATGACTATTAAGGTCTGTTTATGACAAGCTTTCATGACAGATCTTACATGTTATAGTTTTATAGTACAAAACCAGAACATACAATCAGTAGTGGTGCTTATTTTGGGGGTTTATACCCTCTGTTCTCTCCTTATCACAGCTGGGGGGTCAGCAAATGCTAAAGCAATAAGAGAAGACCAAATAGTAGAGAAAGACTGAGCTGCTTTAAAAAAAAGCCACTGACTTCAAACTTTAGATTTTGCAGAAACTCAAAAGGACCAAGAAATGAACAAAGTAAGAGTCAGGTCAATTCAATGCCTGCATGTATGCTGGGTATGAACACTGTCCCTCATCTTCATGAGCCCATGCAGATGGATAGCTCTCAAGATGTACTAAAGGACAAAGCTCACACAACAACAAATGGGTATAAACTAGTCATGAATAAATTTAGACTGGAAATTTGAACATTTTTAGCCATCAAAGGAGTAAGGTTCTAGAAATGATTTCTAATAGAATTAATGGTGGTAAACAACCTACCTAATTTTAAGATATATCGTGAAGTCCTTTTGAACAGGATTATATGTGAAGGTTGCTTCAAAAGCAGAAGATTGGGTTCCATGACTCAGGATGTCCCTTGCAGTTCTACATTCAGAGTATTTTAGTTTTTCCATCTCAATAATATATGCTATTTTCTGTATTTTGGTTACCACAAAAATCTTACATTAACATTTTAAATACCCCAACCATCAACTTTATTTTTGCCATGTACCTTGACATTTTCCGCCCCCCCACCATGCACTGAAGAAACATTAGCAGGTGCTGAGTGCTATAAAAACTTCTGGTTCTTAATATTTAGAATTACATCTTTTCTTACAGAGAATGAATATGTGAAATCCACAGTGATGGTATCTATAACAATGCTTCTATTTAGTGCTAATTCTCAAGACTGAAATATTCAGCTTTCTTACCTTAATATCAAATGTAGCCTCAGTTGTGAAGTCTGCATAGTTACGAGATGCTACTACCACACGGGCAACCTATAAAAAGCCATAATATTATTTAAATTTATAAGTGTAGAAGAATCCCAAGAAAAAAGAACATTTCCCCTGTCATTTAAAGTCACCATTACAAGTAGCACACACAGTTCTCCCACATACCACTGGAAAGTGCTTAACTCTCACATTATTTTCGTCTTCCCACAGCACTGGAGTAGTTTGGATTTTAACCCGCAGCCCACCTGGATAATAGAATACCTTTTCTAACTTCATTTTAGATTGTTTTTTTGTTTTTGTTTTTTTTTTAAAAAAAAGGCAAACCAGAAGATTGGGAGTCATATTAAGCTCACAATAGTGATTAATAACTAAGTCATAGTGGAAACATAAGGATTGTAAACAGCTCCTAAAATCCTATAAGAATCAAGAGCAGGTTGGGCGATAATTTTTGCAGATGGGCCACTCCAGAAATTTCGGTAAGTCATCTGTGCTCAGCTCCTAAATGGGACATGGCCTCACGGCTAGAGAGCATGTAAGAATGTGAGAAAGAGAGAGACTTTATGACACATTGTGTGTGCGTGTGCGCATGCGCGTTCATTCCAGAGACTAGAAGTATGTGGATGTGTGATGGAGTGTGTGTACTGGCTCTTGCTGCGTGAGATTCTGAGAGATGTCATACACAGTCTCTTTAAGACAGGGAAAGTTGCCCTGCTCTATTGTCCTCTAGTCCCCCGTGGGGCAAAGATGGGCTATATGAGGGGAAGTGTGTGTATGTAAGTGAATGAGAGAGTGAGAAAACTGCCTGCTTGGGGGCAGGGGAGGGGGCAGAATCAAACAGTACATTGACTCCTAAGACAGGCACTCACCACACTTCAGCCTGGAGCAGCCTTGTTGTGTGTACCTGTCTTCCCAGCCCTGGCTCTGCAGGGGACATCCTGACTTCAGTACTCCCCTCTCTCTCCCGCATAGCTAGTAGCAGAGTCCTGGGAGCAGCTCAGCTGCAGGACTGAGCAGGTGGGGAGCAGGGGACAGCTGATCATATGCTGCCAGCATACTCTGCTATTCAGCTGAGTGGGCTGGATCAGATACAGCCCGTGGCCTGTATTTTGTCCACTCTTATAAAGAGCACCAAAATCGAAGCACAGCCATCTTTTTGTGTGTGAAATTTACCCTGCACAAACACAGCTTGAAAGGGGCATAGGATTTGTCTTGATTCTCTACATAGGAGTGAATTTCACCTATATTAGCATAACAAGAAGAATATGAATCTTCTGAAATTTAGGCTGCTCTAATCATTTCAAGTTAACAGCTACTCTTCTTCCCTTGGCTGGATTTTCAGAATAAATTATTCACTTTTAGGCGCAACCCAGACCCACTTTAGAAAGATAATGACAGAAGCAGTTACAGGTTGAACCTCTCTAATAGGGCACTCTTATCCCGCAACATCTATGATCCAACAAGATTTTAGTTTGCCAGATGACCACTTATCATGGGTTTGGCAAAGTTTCCTATGATCCCATAAAGTTTGTTTATAGCTTTGTTTGCTTGAACCAGTCCTGGCTCTCAGTGTTCTGTGCTGTTACTTAGCTGTAATTTACACCTAAGAGCTCAGTAGTCAGTGTAAACGTTGGCAATGCTTCTAGACAATATTGACCTCCCAAGGTCTGACGAATTTTCTCACGTGGCACCAGTCAGCTCCTTAGGGTACCAGACTAGAGAGGTTCAGCCTGCAGTTGAGGAACGAAGAACAGCACAGACTAAGCCAGAACAACACAGTCATAGCTTGGAAATAAATGTGAACGCATAAGGGACAGGTACCTAAGACACAGAAAAACCAAGAAAAAGTAACAGAACAGGCAGTACATTTTAAAATAAGTGTGCATGAATTTGGGAGCTGCTTGAAACTCAACATTACACACACACACACGGATTATCCATATATTCGCTGTCTTTACAGTATAGTGAATACAGTACTTCACCTTTGGTTCTAAAATCCCAAACTGCTATCCAGTTTTACAAAAGAGCAATTCCAATAACTCGTTCACCCAAGCAGCTGACATATATATATGGCCATCTAAAATAGTCATAGAGCAAAGCTTGTAGTTCACCTGCTGTGATGGATGGGAGGGCATCCCAACGTTCAGTTAACTATATTGATGATAAAGATTTAACCCCAGAGACAGCGAGACCCTGAAAATCTCTAAAAAGTGCTGGCAAGCAGCCAGGCAAGCAAATGGGAAAGGAAAGTGATTTTCTGAATTGAAGCAATGATTTGCCTGTTGCAGTTTTGTTTGAGAAAAGATGAGCAGAGAGATTAAGCCAGGAACCAGGAATGGAATTTTCAGAAATATCGATACCTAGAGAGGAATTTTGGAATAAAATATGTGTGAGTAGCAAGGGGATATTTAGTCAGACATGCTCAGGTTTTTTTGTTTTTAATTCTGCGTTTGGTTTGTTGGACTTCTTTGGGTGATTTATGTACCCCCTGCACACTTTTAAACTGTATCCCAGGGAAGCAATTCCTTGTGTTTTAATCTACCTTTTTTCAATTGCTCTGTAATACCTAGCAAGTAGGTATAATTACCAAGTACATCATCTTTGTTTTGCTAATAAAATCATCTTTTAAAGACTATGACCTGATTCCTGCATTCCAGAAGGCAGAACATTCTTTAGGCAAATGCCTGTGATTGAAAGGTCAGCTATTAAGCAATTGCAGTTTGTTTTCAAGCTCTCTCTTGAATGAGGGTTAAAATCTTGGGGTTACCCCACAGGGAGATATCCCAAGTGTCTGCCAGGGTTCTCAAAGGGGGTTTTCCACTTGGATGGTGGCAGCATATCTCCCAAAGTCCAGGAATTTGTGACCTTGGGAAAGTTTGTTTTTTTTTTTTTTTTTTAAGCAGAAGTCTTTTGTAGCGGTCTACTTAGAAGTTCTTGCAGGCCTCCACCTTTGGCACTCAAAGTGCCAGAGGAGGAATAGCCTTGATACATATCACCCCATGATTTGTTTAAATTAAGTCCATATGGATGGATGGATGTTACTCTAGTATTAGGATTGTGATCTTACAAGTTACCTTAGCAGCTTGTTCTATTGTTCTACTGATTTCACAATCCTAATGTTTTTCCTAGTATGACCAGGTAAGATATGCTAACATTCTATCCAGTAGCAGGCGAACAGAGAAGCCAGTATGTAATACTGCATTCACACATTAAGAATCAGAGTTTCAGGGGTACATTTCTACACTATAGAAATACCCAGTAGCACTATAGTGTATTCACTACCAACACTGGCACACAAGGTTTTCCATCGATGTATTTAATCCACTTTTGAGAGGTGATAGCTACACTGATGGACGAATCCTTCCATTCACTTCACCGCATCTATACCAAGCGTTTGGCCAACCTAACTCTGGCACTCAGGATACAAAATTTTTTCATAAAGTTGTAATTAATTACCAGAACCCAGAGCGAACTGCAGGCCTAAGTTTGGTCTACAGTTTAAACTTAGGCTGACCCAGGTACAGTACTCAAAACTGTGGAAAAAAAAAAAATCACACACACACACAAAATTTATATTACATCCACACACGCACGCATGTGCATGCACACCTATGTACAACTACTACGTTATTTTATACATATATTGTGTCATCTCTTAGGCATATTATACTTCAAAATACTACAAACTTACTACCAGTCTTCAGAACATCAGCAAGCTAAATATATCCCCATTTTCCCATCTTAACCTTTGAACCTTCAGCCTCCAACCCTTAACTTACCATTCATATTTAACAAAATTTGGTGTACAGGACATTACATGACTGAATGCACTGGTACTATCCCTAAATTTAAAAGGACACTGACTTCTTTGTATCTTCATTATTTACTCTTTAAAGTCTTGTGGAAAGGGGCTGTGTTTTTATCCTGTTTTGGTAATTGCACATGGCATTTTTCACCAATAGTTTCAATGGAACAGGTGATGCATACAGTTACCTCTCTTTTCAAACTTTGGCCAGAGATTTGGTAAACATCTTTCTTCGAGTATGACCATAATTCCTATCAGTCATTCCGGGATTTGAGATACCTATTGTTAGTTTGTTATTTGGCATTAACTGATATAAATAGTTCTGTTCTTCTACTCAAGTACTGTTGTTCTACTTTCTCAGAAAGTGAGTACAAATTAAAAAACAAAACTGAAAAAAAACAAAAAAAAACAAAAACAAATAACCCTCTGCTTTTAGATGCTCAAGGACTTTCCTCAGACTATAAACCAATGCAACCTAAAAACCCCCAATATCCTTTTAACTCTTCTTTAATGCAAGAGATTAAAAGAAAATACTAAGATTAAAGAAAAAAGTCTGAAAATTAGATTAAATTAGTAAAATGTACCAATACAACCATGTGCTCTCTAGCCATTTTATACGTGTAGTTTAAAATGAGCAAGGAATTTACGTTTACATAAAAATACTTGAAAGTTTGCTAAGCAAATTATGTACATGTATAATTTTAACTGACTAAAAGCAAACTTAAGTGACATGGGCCTTACCTCACTAACAGCTCCCTAAAGTAGCAGCAATTGGAGGAAACAAAAGAAAGAAGAATCAACAGCTGTAATAAAGCATTTCAAGGAAAAATACCCAGTAGATTACTAGTAAAATAAAAAAACAGTACTATAATTTCTCTTCTTTATGGATATACTTTAAGGACTCATAGCTTGATTCTTCCCTGGTCTTCATGAAGACATTTAACACCTGTGCACACTGCATACAAAGCAGATGTAAAACATTACCTTATGAAGTAGATGTAAGTATGTTAACACTGACTTTGCATCACTATGGCTGTGTCTGGACTAGCCCCAAACTTCGAAGGAGGCATGGTAATTAGGGTGTTGGGAGATTACTAATGAAGTGCTGCCGTACATATGCAGCACTTTATTAGGCTAAATCCCCACCGCTGCAACTTCAAAGTGCTGGCTTGCGTGCAGCCACAGGTCAGCTGTGGGTACTTTGAAGTGCCTGCGCTCCTTCGAAGTAGAGGGACTTTGAGGCTACGTCTACACATGCACCCAACTTCGAAATAGCTTATTTCGATGTTGCGACATCGAAATAGGCTATTTCGATGAATAACGTCTACACGTCCTCCAGGGCTGGCAACGTCGATGTTCAACATCGACGTTGCGCAGCACCACATCGAAATAGGCGCAGCGAGGGAACGTCTACACGCCAAAGTAGCACACATCGAAATAAGGGAGCCAGGCACAGCTGCAGACAGGGTCACGGGGCGGACTCAACAGCAAGTCGCTCCCTTAAAGGGCCCCTCCCAGACACACTTTCATTAAACAGTGCAAGATACACAGAGCCAACAACTAGTTGCAGACCCTGTATATGCAGCACGGACCCCCAGCTGCAGCAGCAGCAGCCAGAAGCCCTGGGCTAAGGGCTGCTGCCCACGGTGACCACAGAGCCCCGCAAGGGCTGGAGAGAGAGTATCTCTCAACCCCCCAGCTGATGGCCACCATGGAGGACCCCGCTATTTCGATGTTGCGGGACGCGGATCGTCTACACGTCCCTACTTCGATGTTGAACGTCGAAGTAGGGCGCTATTCCCATCCCCTCATGGGGTTAGCGACTTCGACGTCTCGCCGCCTAACGTCGATTTCAACTTCGAAATAGCGCCCAACACGTGTAGACGTGACGGGCGCTATTTCGAAGTTACTGCCGCTACTTCGAAGTAGCGTGCACGTGTAGACGCAGCTTGAAGGAGCGTGGGCACTTCGAAGTACCTGCAGCTGACCCGTGGCTACACGCAAGCTGGCACTTTGAAGTTGCAGCGGTGGGGATTTAGCCTAATGAAGTGCTGCATATGCACTGCAGGCCTTCATTAGTAATCTCCCAATACCCTAATTACCATGCCTCCTTCGAAGGTCGCGGCTAGTCTAGACACAGCCTGTAAGTAACAAAACCAAGGGAAAAGAATCAGATCTCAAATTTGCAAACATGGAAGTCTAGAATTAGATTTCCAAATCTATATTAAGGTATTAATAGAACTAACGTAGGCACTCAAATGTGCAACATGCCAGAAAGCCCGAGCAATTTCTAACTGAGTGCCTCAGTGTAGGCTTAAGATCTGCATATCAGTGACTGGACTTTATGACTTAAAGATCACAGGTGGTTAAACAACATGCATTAGAAAGGAAATATCCAATGAAAGATTACTTCCCAACTTCCAGAAAAAGCAATCTGCTACTTCCAGTTACAAAAACAGCCCTTTAACTTATTAGAGTTCCTGTTCAGGGGAAAATCATGAAGTTTCCTTCTGCAGGGACTATCTTTGTCGAAAAAAAGGTTAAGGAATGCTTAAATTGGAGTATGTAGTTCTGTAATAAAGTGTCCTGAAATGTATTTAAGATTTCAGTTCCTGACTAAAATGACCTTTACAAAAGCAGCAACAACATGTATTGCCAGGAAGTAAAGCCAACGTAAAGAGTTAAAAGCCTGTTTCTAGCTTGCTTTCTACTGAGTTCATAAATAGTCAAACAGTATGTGGTATGGAATAAGGAGATGGAAGTAATATGTTACCCTGCTCCACTCATGGGTCTGCAACCTGCAACCCGTGTATTCAGAGCCACATGCAACTCTTCAAGGGCCTCTTTGTGGCTCCCGACACTATAATTGCAAAGTAAACACACCCTCCTGATTATTTTCGATAAATAATAAATGCCCCAAAATGAACAACTCATATCTAAATAGCAAATAATATGTAATGGTGAAACACTGGATAATTCCCTCTGGTGTCCTTCAGAGAGTGAGAGTGAGAGTGAGAAGGAGAAGGAGAAGGTTCAGGAGTGAAAGTCAGGAAGATAGTGCTACAAACACGCATGTAAAGCGTGAGAAAATAGAACATGTAAAAAGTTCAGGAACAACCTGCTGTAAACATGTATCACACTACAAATAATTGTGAGCACACTGTGCTTAAAATAGAGGTTACAAAAGGTATGGTTTGACGTTATTTATTAAGGATCGTCTCATATTCACATGCATTGCAGCTCTTGAATTACTAAGGTTTTCACCAAATTGGGAAAAATGACTCTTCTTGCTATGTTGGTTGCTGACCCTAGTCTGTTATATTCCTACTCAGCCCTCAAACTTGCCAATCTTCATTTACAATTTTTTTCTATTATTAATGGCCTCAGAATGTTTCCCATTCATCCATTTTGATTAATGGATAACCTTAGGCAAGTTATTTCACCTCTGTGCCTCAGTTTCCCACTTCTGTAAAATGGGGGTAATTCCTCTTCTGTAAAATGCTTTGAGATATTTGGATAAAAAATATATTAGAGTTAAGTATTACTAACCATTTTCACTTTCCATTTTTGCCCACTAAATCCTCATCTTTGTCAAAGTAACTCCTACCCATGACAAGACCCCCACCCACCCAAGGTCCTCTCTCAAAACAAGAAGCTGGATTCTGGCTTGATACCAGAAATAACTTCACTGGAGTCAGAGCTACACAGGAATAAAACTAGTGTAAGAGATAAATGGTAGAGAGAATTGGAGATGATAAAGAAAATTCAGGAAGCAGTCACAAAAAATCACTGCCAAGCAAAGAACCAAACAGAGTTTGAAGGTTCTCCTGCACTTAAAAAGCTACAGTAACACACACATGCAGCTGTCGTGCTTCAGTGTGGATGCTATCCACCTCAACAGGAAGGATCCCCTCACTAGTGAAAGTTAGCTGTCATCTCAGGGAGGTGAATTATCTCAATTAAATAATTTGTCTTTTAACTCACCCTGTCTACACAGGGATTTGATTTAACTACACTGCTCCAGGGTGTCCGTTTTCACTTCCTGACTGATGTAGTTAAACTGATTTTCTAGGGTTGGCCTGAAGAAGTGGGTCTTATCTATGAAACCTTATGACCTCATAAATTTGTTAATCTCTAACATGCTACATGACACGTCTGCTTGCCAATTTTTTTAGAGTAAATCGGGACTTGAGACACTGAACCGGCTACTCTGGGCAGTTCTACACTACAAAGGAAAGTTGAATTAAGGTATGCAATTCCAGCTACGTTAATTATGTAGCTAAAGTCAATGGACCTTAATTCAGTCTTTCACACAGTCTCAACTAAGGACGGCTGACGGGATTCTCTGCTCCTGGTGACTTCCCTTACTCTGAACAGAGAGCAGGAGTACCACGGTCAACAGCAGTACCTTCTAGATTCAATTTAGAGCATCCCCAGGAGGTACCCTCAATCGAACTTCGGAAGGTCAACCAGGGCAGGGCTCTTCTCTGCAGTGAAGACATACCCTCAGCTGGTGGGAAAGGGCACCCATCTACACCCACTAAGGCTGTGACCTGAATTAGGCAGCAAGCCCGAAAGCGATGCACCGAGGGACAACAGACAACAGACGCGCACGGGCAATGGAAGGTGACCTCAAGGAAATGTTTTTAACCGGTACTGAATCTAAATAAACCGACCACGTATACCCGTGTCCCGCTTGGACCCGCAAGCGCGCGCCCCTGGAGGCAACGTCCTCTGACTTGCTAATAGAGGGTCTCACTCCAGCAGCCGGAGCCCAGGCTCGGCACTCACCCCCTCCGGGCCGGGGGAGCCCCGCCCACGCCCACGCCCACGCCGGGGTTTCCCTCGGCCGCCGCGAACTCGCAGGACTCCGGCGTACGGGTGACACCAACGCCTGCGGCAGCCCAGAGGGTCGTTTCTATGTCAGCCACAGAAACTGGGGCGCCGGGGGCGGCTCCACATCCCCGCCCGGTAGCGGCCCCCGGGCCGGTCCCACTTGGGAGCCACCCTGGGCGCGGCCCTTGCGCGGCGGGCCCAACCCCAGGCGAGGCTGCAGCCTCGGATCCCCTCCCCGCGGGCACAACGGCCGGGCCCGATCGCGTCCCCTCACCGGTCTCGCGGCGGTGGCGGCGGCTGCGGCTGCGGCCGGGCCGTGCAGCACGCGGGAGAGCGCGGCCACCAGCATTCTGCGCATGGGGGAGGGGGAAGGGCGCAGCGCCTGGCGCGAGCGGCCTCCTGCCCTAGAGTCTCCTTCAGCGAGCGCTGCGCCGCTGGGCCGACCCCAAGCGGCCCGGAGTGACGGCAGCTGCAGCTGCAGCAGCTCGCGGCTTTGCTTTCCGGCCGGCCGGCCGGCCGACGCCTTTCCCTGAGTTCCGACGCGGCGCGCGCGCCCCCAGCAGGGCTAGAGCCGCGCCCCGCCGCGCGCCCGCTCCTCTCGTAAGAGCGGCGCACGTGCGCCGAGCGCTGGAGTACAGGCGGGGCAGGCAGCTGGGGCTGCTTACAGTGTCCTGCCCAGGCAGGGCGGGAATGTTTGCAAAGCCGGACGTGAAGCGTGCGGCGCTGCGAGTTCGGGGCGTGCGCCGAGTCCGTGGGCGCCTCGGGTTCCGCGGGTGGGAGGTAAAAATGTGCGTTTCTAGCCTTCCCGATGGCCGGAAGACGTGAGCGCTCAATGATCAGAGGTCGGGAGCCTTCCCCTCCCCCCCGGGATCACCAGTACTGGCTCTTTGTCATTGCTTTAAAACAAACGCACGTTTGGGAGCGGGGGAGAAGTAGGCCCGCGATCTTCCAGAGCAGTGTTCAAGACGTCGTCGTCCGACACGACGGGCTACCTACAGGTGTAGTGCAGAGGGGAGTTAGGAAGGAGGCAGAATGGGAATCTAGCTAGAAAAGCAGGAGTCAGACTAGAGGTGACTGAAAACAAAAATGAGATTTTGCAACAGAAAGACATATATTTTAAAATAAATTACATTTTTTTCACCTTGCTTCAGTTAATTCCTGTCAATGCTTAGACTATCCAAAACGGACTAGCTCTCCACAAAACAGCAGAAATGTAGCACTTTAAGGACTAACAAAATGATTTATTCGGTGATGAGCTTTCGTGGGACAGACCTACTTCTTCAGACCATAGCCAGACCAGAACAGACTCAATATTTAAGACACAGAGAACCAAAAACAGTAAGCAAGGAGGACAAATCAGAAAACGATGATCAAGGTGAGTCCTTGCAATGTGTGAGGTAATTGATGTCTCTGTTCATTTCATGTGTTAATGTGTCAAATTTGAATATGAACTCCGATTCACAGCTTTCGCTGTAATCTGTTTCTAAATTCTCTATGTTGCAGGACACAAATTCTCAGGTCTTTAACAGAATGGCCCACTCCATTGGAGTGTTCACTGACAGACTTATGTGTATTGAGTTTCTTGATGTGGGCAGTGTGTCCATTTATTCTTTGACGAAGGTTTTGCCCAGTCTGTCCAATGTACATGGTGACAGGGCACTGTTGGCACATAATGGCTGCATCTACATGTGCACGCTACTTCGAAGTAGTGGCGCCAACTTCAAAATAGTGCCCGTCACGGCTACACGTGTTGGGCGCTATTTCAAAGTTGAAATCGATGTTAGGTGGCGAGATGTCGAAGTCGCTAACCCCATGAGGGGATGAGAATAGCGCCCTACTTCGAAGTTGAACGTCAAAGTAGGGCGGACGATCTGCGTCCTGCAACATCGAAATAGCGGGGTCCGCCATGGCGGCCATCAGCTGAGGGGTTGAGAGACGCTCTCTCTCCAGCCCCTGCGGGGCTCTATGGTCACTGTGTGCAGCAGCCCTTAGCCCAGGGCTTCTGGCTGCTTCTGCGGCAGCTGGGGATCCATGCTGCATGCACAGGGTCTGCAACCAGTTGTCGGCTCTGTGGATCTTGTGTTGTTTAGTGCAAGTATGTCTGGGAGGGGCCCTTTAAGGGAGCGGCTTGCTGTTGAGTCCGGCCTGTGACCCTGTCTGCAGCTGTTCCTGGCACCCTTATTTTGATGTGTGCTACTTTGGTGTGTAGACGTTCCCTTGCAGCGCCTATTTCAATGTGGTGCTGCCCAACGTCGAAGTTGAACGTCGGCGTTGCCAGCCCTGGAGGACGTGTAGACGTTATTCATCGAAATAGACTATTTCGATGTCGCTACATTGAAATAAGCTATTTCGATGTAGCGTGCATGTGTAGACGTAGCCAATAGCATATATAATGTTGCTGGAAGTGCACGAGAATGTGCCTTTGATCTTGTAATTAACATGGTTAGGTCCAGTGATGGTATCCCCAGAGCAAATATGTGGACAATGTTGGCAACATGGTTTGTTGCAAGGAAAAGTTCCAGGATTAGTATTACAGTGGTCTAGCCTGGTGAGAATCTTTCTCAGGGTGAAAACAAAAAGCAGTCAAGTAGCACTTTAAAGATGAGCAAAATAATTTATTAGGTGAGCTTTTGTGGGACAGACCTACTCTATGGTCTGAAGAAGTGGGTCTGTCCCATGAAAGCTCACCTAATAAATTATTTTGCTCATCTTTAAAGTAATACTTGACTGCTTTTTGTTTTGATAGTATATAGACTAGCACGGCTCCCTCTCTGTTACTTTCTCAGGTTAGGAGGCCATCTATAGGAAAGGACAGGCCTGTCACCCAGGGCCTTCTAGAGTGTAGCATCTTGATCCAGAACAGACTGTAGGGTTTTAATGGTGCATTGCAGGCATTTGAGTCGGGAGTTGTAGGTGATGACAAGTGGTGTTCTGCTATTGATCTTCTGGGACTTGTCTTAAAGTAGCTCATTTCTGGGTATTCGCTATGCTGTCCAGTCTCAGAAATAACTTGGACGTTGTAATCAAACCAGCTGACAAAGGAGTGCTATCATCATCATGAATAAGCCAGACTACGAACAGGAGGCAGCAAGACAAATTTGCAACACCACATTTTGTAGACCTCTTTCCTCAGATCCCACTTTAGCATTCCAAAATAAACTACATCATCTACTTAAAGAACTCCGTGCTTCTACTCAAGACCAAATTCACTCCCAACACCCCATCTGAGCCTCAACCTATTTATTGCTTAAAATCCACAAACCTGGAAACCCGGGATGCCCTATAATGTATGATTGCAATGTACTGCACTATCTTGAGCTAAAACACTTGAACCCTACTCCAAACACTGACAACACAACAGAGAAAGAGTGTCCCATTGCCTAACTGAGCCAAACAAACACACATAAGCTACGTCTACACGTGAACGCTACATCGAAGTAGCTTATTTCGATGTAGCGACATTGAAATAGGCTATTTCGATGAATAATGTCTACACGTCCTCCAGGGCTGGCAACGTCGATGTTGAACGTCGACGTTGGGCAGCACCACATCGAAATAGGCGCTGCGAGGGAACGTCTACACGCCAAAGTAGCACACATCGAAATAAGGGTGCCAGGAACAGCTGCAGACAGGGTCACAGGGCGGACTAGCGCTTCCGGGGCAACAGCTAGCCGCTCCCTTAAAGGGCCCCTCCCAGACACACACAGCCTGCACAGCACGCGGTCTGCAGAGCCATAGGCACGCACACCTCAAGTGACGCAGTCATGGACCCCCCAGCAGCAGCAGCAGCAGCATCCAGAGGTCCACACAGCCGCCCCTGCAGGAGCAGTGCTTGCCATGCTCGATGCCATGCAGGAGGCAGCTGAGCACCTCCTTGCCACAGAGGAGGAGCTGCCCGCAGGGGAGGAGGACTCAACCCCCAACCCTGCAGCACCCCCCCCCCCCCCCCCGCCGCACACGCCGCTGGCTGTGGAGCTACCCCACGAGCACCGACTGGTGGGAGCGGCTGGTGCTCAGAGAGTGGGACAACAACCGCTGGTTCCAGAACTTTTGGGTGAGCCGGCAGACATTTCTGGAGCTATGCCAGTGGCTCACCCCCACACTGAGGCACCAGGACACCGCCATGCAGCATGCCCTCAGCGTTGAGAAACGGGTCGGCATCGCTGTCTGGAAGCTGGCCACTCCAGACTGCTACTGATCCGTGGGCCAGCAGTTTGGCGTCGGCAAGGCCACCGTCAGGGCTGTCCTCATGGAGGTAAGAGGACCCACGGGGGGAGGGGGAGGCAGCCCTGGCAGGGGAGGGGAGGGGGGCCCTGGCAGGGGAGGGCCACACACACACCCTGCACACCCCTCATTGGTGCTCTCCCATGTGCTTCCCCTGCAGGTTGTCTGCGCCATCAACGCCCTGCTTCTCCACAGGCGCGTGAGGCTTGGGGACCCGGATGCCGCCATCGCCACCCTGGGCTTCCCCAATTGCTTCGGGGCTCTGGATGTGACTCACATCCCCATCCGCGCCGTGGAACACAGTGGAGGACGCTACATAAACAGGAAGGGCTACCACTCAGTGGTCCTCCAGGCCTTGGTGGACAGCCGGGGCCGTTTCCTGGACATTTATGTGGGCTGGCCTGGCAGCAACCACGACGCCCGGGTATTCTGGAACTCAGGCCTATGCCGCCGGCTGGAGGCGGGGACCTACATCCACCAGCGGGAGATCCCTGTGGGGGACACCACCATGCCCCTCTGTGTCATCGCAGATGCAGCATACCCCCTCCGGCCCTGGCTCATGCACCCGTACATGGGCCATCTGTCTGCCAGCCAGGAGCGCTTCAACCAGCGCCTGAACCATGCGCGCCAGGTGGTGGAGCGCACATTTGGCCACCTCAAAGGGTGCTGGAGGTGTCTCCTCACCCGCCTTGATGTGGGCCGCACCAACATCCCCCAGATTGTGGGTGCGTGCAGCGCCCTACACAACCTGGTGGAGAGCAAGGGGCAGGCCTTCTTTCAGGGCTGGGCTGTGGAGGCCGGCAGGGCCGATGTGCAGCCACCCGCTGCCCCCAGTCGCCAGGTGGACCCCGAAGGGACCCGGGTCTGGGAGGCCCTGCAGGCCCAGTTCGATGAGGCCGCGGGGTGAACACTGGCAGGCCCCCCACTGCACCCCCCCCATCCTCCACAACACTCCTTGCCCCTACGCCCACACCACAGAGCACCCAAGAGCACACCCCCCCACTTTTCTTGTAAAAATAAAAGCAGACAGTTGTTTGTCAACTCAAACATCTTTACTGGAACTCTTATTATTATGATTATTATTATTATTATGAACAAGACAAGCTATGTACAGGGGAAATCTAACTGATACATATATACACATTATAAAAATCGGGATAACATGAAAGGGGAAGACAAGGAAGGGGAGAACTATTTACATGGGTGGGTAAGGATCAGCATAGTAATGGGTCACAAATACAAACTATTTACAACAAAATAACAATAAACTGGGGGGAATATATACAAGGGGGGGGGACCATGTCCTGGGCCCCACACCCCTACAGTCCAGCGCTGGGGGTGGGCGGCCGGGATCCCCGCCTCGGCCACAGCCCTGGCCAGGGCTGGCTGGGGGCTGGGCAGACCAGGAGATACGGTTGGCGAGTGTCAGCTGGCCCCAGGTCCCCCTCGGCAGAATGGCCCTCGGTGGCGGGTGGCGGTGCAACGGCGGACGGCGCAGCGTCTTGGGCAGCAGGTGGAGCAGGCAGGGCGGGCGCTGTGGCGGACGGCGCAGCCTGGGGGGCCAGAGAGTCCGCGATGCGGTTGAGGGTCCGCATGTAGGCCCCCCATGCCTCCTGGCGCCAGGCCAGCGCCCGCTCCTGCAGCTGGAGGCGGCGTTCCTCCACCCGCAGCCACTGCTCGGCGACCTCCAGCTGCCGACGGTGGAGGGCCAGCAGCTGGGGGTCCGTCGCCGGCGGCTGGTGGTGATGTGTCCGCCGTCTTCCCCGCCGTGGGGCCGGTCGGTGCTCCGCTGAGGGGCTGGCCTGGAGTGATGGCCCTGGAGGGCTTTCCGGGACCACTGATGCCTCGCCGGCGCTCTCCGGTCCTTCCGATGGTGCAGCTGCGGAACACAGGACGGGGGGAAGAAGAGTGGAGACAGCCGTTAGTGTGGGCCCTGAGCCGTGGCCCTTGTCCTCCCACCCCTCTGCTGCAGGTTCCCCATCCCCGTCCCCGGGAGATGCTGCTGTGATGGGGTTCTGGGGTCCCCCTGCACTGCACCCCGTCCGCTGGCAGGAGTGACTCTCACTCAGCAGGTACAACAGGAGGTTTATTAGGCAACAGATGCCCAGTTTCTCACAGAAGCGACAGTACAGCAGTCAGAGACGGTCCTTCCAACCTATCCTGGGGAGAAGACCCCGAGGGGTGCCCCTCTGGGGTGTAGCTTTCCCTCTCCTCAGGCTGGCTGCCTTCTAGCTCTCCCTTCCCCTAGCCTCTAACTGCGGCCCCCGATTCAAACCCAGCTCGGCTCCTCCCTCCTCTTTGTTCAGGGCAGAGGTGTAACCTGCCAGTTGTAGCCCCAGGATCATCCTTAGCCACTGGGAGCTATTCAGCTTGTTTCTCATATCTAGCCTGAGTCTCGCATTTGCACTCCCCCCACTCTATCACGTGCTGCTGCTGCTGGGTGTCCCACCCCCTCCCCTTGGGGGACCCTAGAGATTCCGCTCCCCCCAGCCCCAGGGATGGGGCATGGCACTGTCGTGCTGGGGGCGGGGCAGGGGCTGATGCACTCTTCTGAGGGACATGCCACTGCTGTCCTTGGGGCCATGGTCATCTGGGCATGTGGAGGGCCCTGGCCATATCTATTACCCCCGCCCCTCAACCCTGGGGGTGTGCACCAGGGGGGGTACATACCTGACAGTCCACTCCCACGGTCGGGGGACACCCGGGGGGCGGACGCCCGGCTGGAGCTCCTGGATGGGAGAAGGATCTGGAGGCCTTTGTCTATGGAGGAGGAGTCCCCCTCCTCCTCCTCCTCCTGCTCCGGTGCCCCAGGGGTGGGCTCCTGGGGGGGCCCCCGGGATGCGGGGCTTGCTTCTGGGGCGGACTCCACCTCCGGGGCCTGCTGGGGCTCCTTGGCCGAGGTATCAAGAGTGGCCGGAGGGGAGGAGGTGTGCCGGGGGCCCAGGATGTCCCTGAGCTCCCTGTAAAAGGGGCAAGTGACGGGGGCGGCCCCAGATCGGCCGGCCGCATCCCGGGCCCGGGCGTAACCCTGCCGCAGCTCCTTCACTTTACTCCGGACATGATCTGGAGTGCGGGCAGGGTGACCCCGGGCGGCCAGGCCCTCGGCCAGCCGAGCAAACGCATCTGCGTTCCGCCTCTTGCTCCCCATTACCTGGAGCACCTCCTCCTCGCTCCAGAGCCCCAGCAGGTCCCGAAGCTCGGCCTCCATCCAGGAGGGGCCCTGCTGCTGCTTCCCGGCCTGGCTGCTGGGCTGTGAGCCCTGGCTCCCCTTGTGGGGGGTCCCCTGGGGGGGCTGGCGGGCAGCCATCACGGCGGGTGGGGGTGTGTGTGGCTGTGGAGGAGCGTGCAGGCTAGCCGCGTGTTACTGCTGCTGCCTGCACGCTCTCTCAGCTTCCTGCACAGGAAGGCAGGGGGCGGGGAGCTTTAAGGGTCCACTCCACGCAGCCACCATTGAGCTCAGGGGCTGGAGAGAGTGTCCCTCCACCCCTCAGCTGATGGCCGCCATGGAGGACCCTGCAATTTCGATGTTGCGGGACGCACAACGACTACATGTTCCCTACTTCGACGTTGAATGTCGAAGTAGGGAGCTATTCCCATCCCCTCATGGGGTTAGCGACTTCGACGTCTCGCCGCCTAACATCGATGTTAACTTCGAAATAGCGCTCAACATGTGTAGCTGTGACGGGCACTATTTCGAAGTTGGTGCCGCTACTTCGAAGTAGCCAGCACGTGTAGACGCGGCTATAGAAACTTAAGTGATACGTAATCCACTATTAATATTTAATATGCTAATTATCTGAGTGCCAGGTAATAGGGCTTTTACTACCTAATATTTTAAGCACTTTGTTTTTGCCAGAAATTAAGGGAGAGATCAGGTAATGGGTGATCAGACAATAATTATTTAATGATAATAGATGTTGAGATTCAAGAAGTTTATAACCATTAAACAGATTTTATCAACATCACATGTCAAAACTTACAAAATAAATAGCCTTAAATAAAACTGCAGTAAGTTCTCAAGCAGCATTTTTCCTATTTTGTCTATCCTTGAATTTCAATTACTACCGAATATTTTTTGTGGTTTTTATGTTTGAGGAAAATGATGCTTACCAATAAAAATCTAGTCCTTCCAAGCCCATGTATAGTGGATGGAGGATCTTAGAGATGTTTTCACAGTTACTGAAACAGTCAAACATCATTTATCTGAACCTCAGGTATCCAACGTCTGAAAACTGTTCATAAGGTTTGTCTTTAGGACATAAAAATTACTTCCTGCCACCTCCATTAGCCAAATCTATGACTATCTAAAGAGTTAGGTGCTCCCAAAGTTTTTGGATAAAAGTTGTTCTATAGATTACATGTCTGAATTAAAACAGCTGGAAGCCTTTCAAGGACAAAGACCATGTAACCGAAAACATAAAAAAGCATCTGGTATGGCTATGATCTGAAGAAGTGGGTCTGTCCCACGAAAGCTCATCACTTATAAATTATTTTGTTAGTCTTTAAAGTGCTACTGGACTGCTTTTTTGTTTTCATTGTAACAAAAATGCCATAAGGTGTCGCTATTTCATAAGGCATGGAGAAAAGTCTTCCTTCCACACTTTCAAATATTGACATCAAGTAGCTATTGAGAGAGAGTCACAGTGGTGACTCAATTCATGTTAGAAGAAAAGCACTGTTACTTGGTGCTGCCCCCAACCAGCAAATGCACATGGATGGGGTCCACATCTGGGATGCCTTGTGGGAGAGCTTTGCTCATGGCCCCCAGTGACCCTCCCCAGGGCACCCCCCAGCCCTGCACCCCTCCCTTCCACCACCCACCCTCAGACCCCGCACAGCAAGGAGGGATGCTGGGGTGGTGCATAAAAATAATCTTTTACTTAACAAAATAGAACTTGTGTAAAAAATAAACTGTGGTCAACCAACTATCTAGAGTGGGGAGGGGGGCAAGGGGGCATCTGAACTGGAAGAGGGGAGGCCTTAATTGGGGGTGGGGTGGAGGGCTGCAAGCTGCGTCAGCCATAGGATCCCCTCCTACCCCATGTGCAGACACCCCCTCAGGGCTGGGTTGGGCCTGGGAACATGGGGAGGTAGGGAGGTGGGGAGGGGTGCCACAGGGTCCAGCCTGGCCGGGGGCGCAGGGAGGATGGGGGACACTGGGGGGCATGGGCACCAGCCCTATCCATTGCCCACCACAGGGCCTGTTGGAAGACATGGGGCCAGGGGGACCATGGGTGGGGGGTGACGGGGCAGGACGGGGAGTACCAGCTGCAGTGGGGAGGGGAGTGGTGGTGTCCACGGGCAGGGTGGTTCAGGCCAGCTAGGCCTCCACAGGTCCAGCAGCCGGTCGACCTGAGCCAGCCACTGCTTGGAGGCCCGGTCCTGGTGCCACTCCTTCTCCCACCATAGCCGCTGCTCGGCAATGCCATTTTGCTGCCAGAGGGCAGCCATGTATGCCTGTAGGGTGTCCTCCGCCAGTTGGTGCCATCGCGTCCGGGCGTGGGCATGGACTGCCATCTCCAGGGGCGCAGCTCCGGGTTCCGCCCGCTCCAGCTCCTCCATGGGGCTCCCTGGGTGCGCGGGGAGGCTGGCCTGGCCCTCGGACAATGGTGCTTTGGGGGAGGAAGGGGAGAGGGTGAGTTTTTCATGCAGCAACGCCCCCCCCCGTGCTTTGCCCCATGGCCCCTGTGAGCAGCAGCCCCCGCCCCTGGGCCATAGGACAGAGCTGTCCCATGTGTGAATGTCCATGCCCCCTGCACGATGGGCCCCACCGAACAGGGAGCACATGGTGTCATGGGGACCAGCCTAACCACTGCCACCCCTGCCCCAAAAGACTGGCCACAGAGGGGTCCTGTCATGGGTGTTGGGTGACCCAGGTGCAGCTGTGCCCTCCCGGACCCCCACCCCCCCACACTTGTGCAGCTCACGCTACTGTCCCTGCAGGAAGTGCTGCACATTGCTTGGGTTCTGGCCATTGGCCGTGTGGCCGTCCCACTCCCAGCCTTGGCGGGAACTAGCTGGCCCTCCCACCAGGACCCAAGGTTCCTGTCAGGCTCCCTTGAGGCCAGCAGCAGGCTGGCAGCTGTGCCTGGGGGCTGCCTGCTGGGTGTGGGAGGGACATACTGCCATGGACAAGGGCTCATGTGCCGAGCTCCCAGCACAGGTGCCTGCCTGAGCTATCCTGGCGATCCCCATGGCGTGCCCTGTCTCCCCCCTGACCCAGCCCAAGGGTGTGCAACCTGCGGGGTACTCACTGGATGGTCCTGCAAAGTGGTCCAGAGACGTTCATGCTGAAGTGGTGGCACTACAGGGCCCCAACTCTAGGGCTATGGCGAGGGTGCCCTGGCTGAACTCAGGGTCGGAGGGAGGGTCGTGGGCTGGCTCCAGGGGGGTTCTGGGGACGGGGGACACCATCTCCATTGGGGGAGCCTCCTCCCCTCTGTCCATTGTGGCACTGCTGGGGGCCCTGTCATCACCCACGAGGAGATGATCCAGCTCCCAGTAGTAGGAGCAGCTGGGCCATGCCTGCCCTGGACTTTCGCTGCACGTCCAGGGCAAGGCCACTTGTACCTATATGCTGCAACACACCTGGTGCGGACACCAGCCTCTCCAGTGATGCTTAGCCTCCGTGCAAGGGCTGGCTTGGAACAGTTTGAGTAGGGTCATGACTCTGCCTTGTCTGGTCCTTTACTTTATCCAGTGGTGGCGTAACCTGCAGGTAGCGTGTGCAGGGTTCTCTTTGCTTGTCTTCAGCCATGCCTCTCGCTAGTGACAGGCACATTAGCCTCGGGGTGTGGAGCACAACTGGGAGACCTCAGGACAGAAGGGCTCTGGTCTCAGGCAGAACTCACTGTCCACATCAAGGTCAGAGAGCTGTGTACCTATCATACCAGACTTTATGAGCCAACTTGTGGGGAGGTGTGTGTCACTTATGAGAGAAAACACCATGGTGATGTTTTATAGCAACAAATAGTAGGGTGCACACTCCTCTCTCAAGAGTCAGGAAGCCCTCAGGTTGTGGGGCTTTTGTGCAGAATACTTGATACAACTACAAGCATCTCACCTTCCTCGAGCACAGAACAAGTTGACAGACTATCTCAGCAGGTCATTCCACAGCCAGGAGTGGTCCTTACACCTGGACGCTGCAAACAACATCTTCCAACAGTGGGGCTTTTCACAAATAGACTTCTTTGCTACGTGACAAAACAGGAAGTGTCAGCAGTCTTGCTCCTTCCTGAATTGCAACCCAGGCTCCATCATGGATGTGTTCCTCCTTGCATGGGGCAGCCATCTTCCAAACATATTTCTTCCTATCCATCTCATTCACAAGGTGCTTCTCAAGATACAAAGGGAACACGCTTCAGTGATATTGATAACTCTAGCCTGGCCATGCCAATACATTGCTTTTGGAAATGTTCATGGAAGCCCCAATCACTTTGCTGCTCTTCCTGGACTTAGTAACTGAGGATCATGGCCATCTCCAGCACCTGAACTTTGAGTTGTTACACCTCCGGGCATGGAAGCTTCATGGCTTAACACATTGGAGCTCTCCTGCTCAGACAGGATTAGGCAAGTTCTCTTTGGTGGGACTTTCTATGAGGGCTACCTCCCTACCTTGCCAAGTGGAAGAAATTTTCATCTTTTGTCCCTGACATTCACCTCTGTGCCAGTCATACTGAACTACTTTTTCCATTTCAAGCAGTAGGCACTCTCTATGTTGTCAATAAGGCTTCACTCGGAGAGGGCCAGTCACTCTTTGCCAGCTCTATGATCAGCTATTTCCCGAAACATTTCGACAGGCTGTATGCACCTGTCTGACAACTAGTTTTGACCTGGGCTCTCAGTCTGGCCCTTTCCAAATGGATGGGTCCACCCTTTAAACCATTGGCAACTTGTCCCCTTCTCTGCCTCTCATACAAGGTAAAACAGCAGCTATGTAGCACTCTAAAACTAACAAAATGATTTATTAGGTGATGAGCTGTTGTGGGGCAGACCCACTTCTTCAAATCTATTGCAGAAGAAGTGAGTCTATCCCACAAAAGCGCACAACCTAATAAATCATTTTGTTAGTCTTTGAAGTGCTACATGATTGCTGTTTTGTGAGAATACAGACTAACACCACTACCTCTCTGTTACTATTCTCATACCAGTTATGATTTCTAGCAGTGATAACTCAGCCAGGCGGGTGTCTGAGCTCCAGGCCCTAACATCAGATTCCGCTTACTTGGTGTTCTGTAAGGACAAAGGTCAGCTCAGCCACATCCAGCTTTCTGCCCACAGACTGTCTCTCAATTTCATATCCACGAGGACATCTTCCTTCCAATGTTCTATCCTGAGGCCCATGCAAGTGGCAGGGAGCCGAGGATTCACTTAGATGTCTGCAGGGCAGCTGCCTTTATATTGAAAGAATAGATGTACAAATGCATATTTCTCACAAATTATTGTTGTTGCTGTATACCTCCCACAGGATTTGGCAGTTGTCTGTGAACATCAGTAGTCTTTCCCTGCAGAGCTAGTTCTCTTTATTACAGTGACTTGAGGACAAAAGGTTGCCCACAAAGCCTGCTAAGTGGAACATTTGCTATGTCTCCAGTTGCCATAGCAACAAGAACTCATCTGTCAGAACACATCTGATGGAGCCCAGGAGCAGGTCATATGTGGACTTGCACTATCTTGATGAGAAAAAAACATTTACAATGCTAGTTTTCAGCTTAGGGACCTGTTCCAAAGGCCCCTGAGTTGATGGAAAGTCTCCAAGGATTTTCATCGATTCACTGGTCTTTGGATCAGGCCTGTTATGCATTAGTTTTCAAATATATCAATAAATATGCTTATCTGTGGTCATGCCTACCTGAATAGATATACAAATAAACAAAATACTTTTGTGTCTAACAGTCCTATTTTTGAAAGGTGAAAGGCTCAAATAACATGGGGTATATTGTATGACCACCACTTTGAATAAAAAATATGCTGCATTTGTTGACAAACTAATTTATATTCTTAGGTCTTAGTTTCTGTGCCATTAGCTTATCTGTTTTAGCTCACCAGCTTTAGTTGTTCTTGATTGATGCCTATTTTACATAAAGATTATGTCTGTGATATTTTTTTCCAATGAGACACTATGTCCCTTGACTTTGCTTTTTCTTCAGCGTATCTCTCCAATTTCCTGTGACAAGCAATGCTCGCGTACATCCTTCCTCTCCTCTCTCACCAGCTAGACCCCAATAGTCTGGCTGCACTGCCATGGAGAGTGGCTCAGGGTCAGCTGTCATTCTGATCACAAACCCTATTGTTAACTAATTTGCTTTAAATGACATTGTGTGGAACTTTTCACATTTGGGCATTCAGATGACTCTATTCTCGAACACAAAACATTGTTTACATTGATCAGTTACTTCTGATTATCAGATTGGCTAAATAAAATAACCTTGCAAGATGGCCTATTCATCCACGTGGTGGGGAGCAGGGGATGGGTATGTGGGGGAGGGAACATTCTTGAGTTAGATCGTAGGTTCCCAAACTGGGGAGCATGCCCCACAGGGGGAGCATGAGGTGGCTCAGACCCCCCCGTCAATCACCCCCACCCCAGCAACAGCCCACGCTGGTGTTACCTCCTGCAAAAATAGAGGTAGCGCCAGCTTCCTGCAGCATGTAGTGGGGGGTGCAGGAAGTCCCACAGCTGCATACCAGAGCCAGCATCTCAGGAACCACATGCGCTGTTTCCTCTCCCCAAAGAGCCAGCGTGTTTCCTGAAAAGCCGGGCCTTCCTTCTGCCTGTTGCCTTTCTGAGCTGGGGGAGGAGGAGTCCTGGGTCTGTGCCAGCTCCAGCTGCTCAGGCAGCATGCAGCTGCCATGGGGAGTGAGAAGCAGGACCTCAAGGAAGGGGTGGGGTCTCCAGGCTTGCCCTGGCATTTAAAAAGGGATTTGGGGTGTAAAAAGATTGGAGACCATAAGCATTTTTAAATTTCAAATTTCATACCACAAAATGCCAATTTTTTTTTTCTTTTTGACATGTAGGTCTACAAATTGAATTTTTTGTTAAAAGGGAGGTTGGATGATGGTAAAGAAGTGGGGGGGGCATGAAGGTGTCTCAGAAATCAAAAAGGGGGCATGATGCTGAAATATTTAGGAACGACTGGGATAGATTTTTCCACTGCAGGGTGGCAGTGATTCCCAAAAAAGCTGGAGGCAGTTTCTCTTCTCCTGCTGGAGAATTAGGCTCATTAGTATTTTGCATCATCAACTTTACAGCGAGGGTGGATGAGCAGATTGTGTATCTGGCCTCATGCATTTCCATGATAAATCTGCAAGGCTGAAAGGAAGAAACTGATTTAGATTTTCGATTTTCAGGGTTATTGTGTTTTCTGGCCAACCTCTATGTCACAATAAAGTAACTTCTAAAAATAAAATATTTTAAACTGTTATTAGTTGCAGTCCACAGTCCTTTTTATAGTCAGTTAAATCAATACAAGTATCACAGAAGTAGCCGTGTTAGTCTGTATCTTCAGAAACAACAAGAAGTCCTTGGCACCTTATAGACTAACAGATATTTTGGAGCATAAGCTTTTGTGGGCAAAGACCCGCTTCATCAGATGCATGAGTGGGGGAGTTTCATAGGAGGATTTAAAGAGGGTGTCTCAGTAAAAGGGAGGGCCTGAGCTGACAAAGTCTATTCAATCAGGGTGGAAATAGCCCATTCTCGGCAGTTAATGTGAAGCAGTGAACATAAAGGCTACGTCTACACGTGCACCCAACATCGAAATAGCTTATTTCAATGTTGCGACATCGAAATAGTCTATTTCGATGAATAACGTCTACACGTCCTCCAGGGCCAGCAACGTCGATGTTCAACTTCGACGTTGCTCAGCCCAACATCGAAATAGGCGCAGCGAGGGAACGTCTACACGTCAAAGTAGCACACATCGAAATAGGGATGCCAGGCACAGCTGCAGACAGGGTCACAGGGCGGACTCAACAGCAAGCCGCTCCCTTAAAGGGCCCCTCCCAGACACACTTGCACTAAACAACACAAGATACACAGAGCTGACAACTGGTTGCAGACCCTGTGCCTGCAGCATAGATCCCCAGCTGCTGCAGAAGCAGCCAGAAGCCCTGGGCTAAGGGCTGCTGCCCACGGTGACCATAGAGCCCCGCAGGGGCTGGAGAGAGAGCATCTCTCAACCCCCCAGCTGATGGCCGCCATGGAGGACCCAGCAATTTCGACGTTGCGGGACGCAGATCGTCTACACGGTCCCTACTTCGACGTTGAACGTCGAAGTAGGGCGCTATTCCTATCTCCTCATGAGGTTAGCGACTTCGACGTCTCGCCGCCTAACGTCGAAGTTAACTTCGAAATAGCGCCCAACGCGTGTAGCCGCGACGGGCGCTATTTCGAAGTTGGTGCTGCTACTTCGAAGTAGCGTGCACGTGTAGACGCAGCTAAAGAGAGGAGAAAACATGTCAGTTCATTGGGGGGATGTGGCCCATCGTCAGATGCTAATGGGGAGCAGAGAAACTGCTTTTCTAACGGGCCAACCCCTCCAAGTCTCTGTTCAACCCTTGGTTGATGGAGTCAAATTTGCAAATGAATTGCAGCTCTGAAATTTCTCTTTCCATTTTCTTTTTGAAATTTTGTTTTTGGAGGACTGCTACTTTTAAACCTGTTACTGAGTGTCCAGGGAAACTGAAGTGCTCTCCCACAGGTTTTTGTATGTTACCGTTCCTGACGTGTGATTTACATCCATTTGTTCTTTTAGGAAGAGACTGTCTAGTTTGGCCAATGTAAATTGCAATGAGGCATTGCTGGCACATGATGGTATATATTATATTAGTAGATGTGCAGGTAAAGGAGCCCCTCGATGGTATGGTTGATGTTAGGTCCTGTGATGATATTGCTGGTGTAGATATGTGAGCAGAGTTGGGAGGCAGGGTTGTCCTCGCCTACAGACAGCCTGCCAGCCTTTAAACAAATTCTTACCAGCAACTATAGACCACAACACAGTAACTCTAAAACTGGAACCAATCCCTGCAACAAACCTCGCGGCCAACTCTGCATTACAAAAGCAGTTTCTCTGTTCTTGATGGTCACACCTCCCCATTAGCAATGACAATGGGCCACATCCCGCCAGTGAACTGACTTGTTTTCTCCTCTCTTCATGTTCACTACTCCACATTAACTGCTGATAACCCTCACTGAATAGACCTTGTCAGCTCTGGCCCTCCCTTTTATGAGATCCCCCACTTTAAATCCTCCTCTGAAAGCCTCCAACTCATGCATCTGACAAAGCAGGGAAGGGAGTGGGGGAAGGATCTAGGGAGGGACCCCGGGAGGGACAGGGGAGGTAACAGGAACACCCTGACACGCACTCACGCTGCACTTGCCCTCTGTGCCATGCAAGTCATCCAAGCAATCAATGCCATTCTCCTGCGGAGGGTCATCCACCTCATGGACCTCAATGCCGTCATGGAGGGCTTCACCAGCCTGGGCTTCCCTAACTGCTTTGGGGCCCTGGATGAGACCCATATTCCCATCTGGGCCCCGGACCACAGTGCAGGCCATTATGTTAATAGAAGTGGGTACCTGCAAGCCCTCGTGGATGCCCAGGGCTGCTTCCTGGACATCTGTGCGGGTGGTCCGGGCGGGCCCGTGATGCCCAGATCTCCTGGAACTCCTGGCTGGGCCACAGAACACAGGAGGGGACCTCTGTGCCCCCACGGGACTTCAACTGGGGACACCACCATGGCTCTGTTCATAGTGGCCGATGCTGCTTACCCCCTCCACCCATGGCTCATGCATCCCTACACGGGACACACCGATCCCACCCGGGAGTGCTTCACCGAGCAGCTGACTCAGGCCTGGGGCATGCTGGAACAGCCTTTGGCCTGCTCAAGAGGCGCTTTCGGTGCCTCCCCACAAGGTGGGAGGTCAGCTTGAGGAATGTGCCCATGATGGTGGCCGCATGCCTCACTCTTCACAATACTGTGGAGAACAAGTAGGAGTGCTACTTCCCGGGCTGGGCCGCGGAGGCAGTGCCTAGGTACAAGCAGCCCTTCCCCCATGCCCTATGCTGCCTGGAAAACTGTGACAGGGTGCGGGTGAGGCAGGTCCTCAGAGTGGCCTTCAATGAGGGGCCCCAATGACCCTCCCTCCAGCACCCTCCACCACGGCCCCCCATGCATTCCCCACCAGTGCCCCCCTGTGTGTGCCCCTCACCATCGCCCCCCACATGCACACATCTCCCCCTCCCCCACCTATCACACGGGCCACAGGGGTGTTGTCAAATAAACTTGTTGAAACTTAAAGTGATCTGTCATGAAACGAGTACAAATGGGGGAGCTGTGAATGGGGAGAATTATATACGCCAGGCGGGGGGGCAGTGGAACCAGGAGGGTGTGGGCCTTAGTGCCTTGTGAGGGTGGGTGGTTGTGACCCACGTCAACTGCAGGGGGCCCTACTGCCCTGGGTCCGGAGGCCCCAGCTGGGCTGGGCTGGGGCTGGGACCGTAGGGAGGTAGGGGCATGCCGGGGGTGCAGAGACCACTGCCTGGGAGCAGAGGTGAGTGGGGGTGGCAGTGCAGCATGGCCCACCCTGAGCAGGAGACGCTGCGCCAGCTCCAGCAGGGCAGCTGGTGGCACATCAGGCTGGAGGAGGGCAGCAGGTCAGGGCAGCAAGGGCACTGGCGGGAGAAGCAGCAGGGATGTGGCACGGAAGGTAGCGGGGGCAGGCGCCAGGTGACAGTCTGGGTGAGGGCCCATAAGGCCCCAGCAACCTTGCCCCAGGCCGCACACTGCCACCCCATGTCTGCCTCCTTGAGACTGAACCACTGCCAGAGCACAGCCATCGGCTCCTGAATCACTGCTGTCTGGGAGGCGGCCTCCTCCTCCTCCTCCTCGTGGCAGTGGCAGTGGCAGTGGCAGTGGCAGTGGCAGTGGCAGTGGCATGGCCTCCACACACAAACCCACACTCGTGGTGGGTGGCCCCACGGTCCAGCCCCCTCAGCACGTGGGTGTGGTGGTATGCTGGCCCTGGACAGGGCTCACCTGGCCCTCGGTCAGTGGTGCTATGGAGACAAGAGGGGAGGGGGTGACCCATCAGCCCCTTGCCCAGGGGCCGTGCCCTCCCCCATGGCCAACCCTCCCTCACTGGCAGCCGTTGGGCTCTGGGGGACCCGGGGCACCTGGGGGTCCCCACATTGGTGGGTTGTGTACCGGGAGGGCCCCTTCCCCAGGCTTGCGGGTTGTGGTGCTGTCCACAGCACGGAGTGCTGAGTGCCGTGCGCAAGCCATCCTGCGGGCCGCAGCCAGCCGGAATGTGTTGGGACGGGACAGGTAGCCAGGTGGCCGGCCCGCTGCCAGCTGTGAAGGTTGTTCCCCCACCTCTGGCCCAGGGCATCCGATTCCCTGGTCATGTATCTGATGGTCACTCGAGGACTTCGGGGGTGGCCCAGGTGGAGGGTTCCTTTCTGGAGGAGCCAGAGGGGATCTCAATAACCAGGGCCCCTCCCCATTCGAGGACGAGTCCTGCTCTTGGCCAAAGTTCATGCCAAGGGTCCCGCCTGCTCACCGGGCACAAGCTTGCCGCCATGTTCGCCATGGTCTCTGACTTGGCTGCGTTCCTTGGCTCCAGCAGCTGGTCGAGGGCTTTGTAGTGGGGGCAACCAGTGGGTGCTGCCCCCGAGCGTCCGGCTGCATTCAGGGCCCAAGCGTATGCCTGGCATAGTTCTTTTACCTTCGGCCGGAATTAGTCAGCCAAGGTGGTGGGGTGACCCCAGGTCTTCAGGCCAGCTGACAACGGTACGAAGGTTGTGGCATTCCTGCAGTGGCCCATGGTGTGGAGGAGCACCTCCTCCTCCCCACACTGCTCCAACAGGTCTTTTATCACCCTCTCGTTCCAAGAGGGGGCTCGTTTTTTTGGTCCCTGGCTACCTCCCACGGACTCCTCAGGTGGGTTGGAGGGGTGACCCTGAGGTCCACGGGGGTCTTGGAGCGTCACCATGGGACCAGTGGGATGCCTTGCTGGCCTCTCTCGTCGCTGTAAGACTGTGATGCCGCAGGCTCGTGCGGTGCCTGCAGCTAGCACACTCACAGCTTCCTCCTTGGGGCTTCTGGGCCAGTGTTTCTTTAAACATGGCCGGACATGATGGCCATAGAGCCCCTCATGCTGGCAAAAGCAGCTCTGCATGCCAGCTGGCCAGCACCATGCAGGATGGGTCTTTCAAAAGAGCAAGTCTGAGGCACATCTACAATGGCCATCTTTCAAGAGAGACCTTTGAAAGGAGGGCCTCTTCCTGAAACAGCATGGGCAGAGCGATTTTGAAAGCTGCTCTGTGATCTTTTGAAAATAATTTTGAAAGAGCACTTTGTGTGTGTGGGCATGTCGTGGGTTATTTCAAAAGGGGCCCTCCTTTCGGTTTCACTTTCGAAAGGGCTTGCTAGTGTTGACGCGGCCTCAGTGTTTTTTGTGTCCTGAGAGTTGTCCCTATTTAAAGACCTCAAGTTTATTTTAACAAGTCCAATAATATTTTCAGAAGATTATTTTGGAGAGCTAGTAAGAAAACTAGATTGGCTCTGAGCAAATTACAGTTTCTACTATCTCTGAGAGGATTTCATTTTCCCAACTTGGAAAATGATATCATCTGTTAATTCAGGGATCTTAGTGGCTGTTAGATATGTTGGGTTCAGGTTGAACAAGAATTTGAGAATTGCTTGGAATGGAGATTTGGATACTCAACTAACTCTGATGCAATGGAATAGAAGTATATCTAAAATTAAAAGAGCAACTATAGACCTGATGCTATGGCTTATTCCCCACAAGACACTTTTTTGAATATACTAGTCTACACATAGACTAACAGTAATGAGCCTTATAAGTGCCAAGTGTTGTTGGAAATGTAACTCTGCTCATGCTAAATTAGATTGTATCTTTTGGAAATGCCCTATATCAAGAATTTTTAGGCTGAGGTGGATCAGAGGACCTATTTGATATTGTATGCTCTGTTGGAGCATTCCCCCTTAAGTTTCATTCTTGAATAGATTCCTGATATCTGGAGCTTACCTGTTAACAAGGCAGCTTGGTTCCAATGTGCAGGTTTGCTTGCTAAAAATTTAGTTCTACAAAAATGGAAAAGTCGATCCTATGAAATATTGATGCCTGGCTCAGAGATTTGTCTGACATCACTGCAAACCGACTACTGGCATTCCAAACACAGTGCCTAAAACGTTCAAAGAAATTTGGCAATTTTAGAGGTCTATGACTAACATGGACCCTGGCTAATACTTTTAATTTACTTTGAATCTGGTATTTTGGTATATTTGTTGTATTTGGAAAATTAATAAAAATATAAATATGAAGATCCCCAAAATATGGGACATCAAACTTGTTTGCCTGGTTCTGGGGCCAGAGAGAGACTGGTGGTACAGTCACAAAATTTGGGGATGATGGCTTTTCTGAATCTGGAATCCATGCTGTTTTACTGCTTTAATCAGCCATTGATTATTGATTAATTTCACATGTTAAATCTTTCAAGTACAGTCCTGAATCCACATAATGACCCTAATTCTGCATTTGGCATCCAATATAGCTGAAAGACTTACAAGAACTTATGTAGCAAGACAGCTCCCAGTTGGACACACATCCAAGGAAATTCAAGAGCATAAATTATTCTGGGAAGGATCTGGAATACATTACTGAACAAATTGCCTCCAGAGCCTTCTTTTTTTTTCCTGACAAAAGAATAGGAATAACTTACTCATTCACCTATTTTTGGCCCAACTAGGCCTCTTTGTATAGGCTGGCCATCATGATTGCAAAGGACAGGTGGACAGTGGACCCACACATTCTGCAGGTGAGGAGAAGAATGTTGGTCAGACAGAATATTTGGAATGAACAAAGCAGTCAGATCCTCCAAGGCACATTTAATCTGAGAGTGGTGCAGTAGTCATTAATTTTGATAATGTTACTAAACTAGTCAAAGGAGATTATGACTAGAAAACACTATTCCATATCTTCTCTCCAGGCCCTCTATAACCCACATTAGAGTTAATGGGGAATCCGGTCACCCACTGAAGATTTCTTACTGTGCTTATTTCTTACCATTCTTAAACACTAGATGATAAAATCATAGAAATGAAGCATCTTTGCGCAATCATTTAATCCAGCACCAAGTCTGAGGCAGAATCAGGGTAAACCTAGACCATGCCTGACAGGTGTTTGTGTAACTCGGTCTTAAAAACCTCCAATGACAGGCTTCCACAACTTCCTCAACAGCCTAATCCAGATCTCAACTAGAATTAGATTTTTTTTTCTGTAATAGCTAACCTAAATCTCCTTTGCTGCACACAAAGTCCATTACTTCTGGTCCTATGTTCAGAGTGAACATTGAGAATAACTGATCACTGCCCTTTTTGAACAGCCCTTAACAGATCTGAAGACTGTTATCAGGTCCCTCCCAGTCTTCTTTTCTTGAGACTAAACATGACCAGGTTTTTTAATCGTTTGCCAAAGATCAGATTTTCTAAATCTTGTATCATTTTTGTTGTTCTCCACTGGCCGCTTGGATTTGTTTATTTCTTTGTTAAAGCAGAGTGCTCAGAATTGGACACAGGGCTGCAGCTGAGGCCTCACCAGGGCTAAGGAAAGTGGAACAGTAGCCTTTCATTTCTCATACATGATGGTTTTGTTAATGCACCCCACAATAATAATTTCATTTCTTTGCAACTGTGTCAGAATGTTAGTATGTATTCCATTTGTTATCCAATATAACTCCCAGATCCTTGTCTGCAGTACTACTGTCTAGTTGGTGATCTCTTGTTATGTATTTGTGCTTCTGATTTTTAACTCACTAAGTGTAGTGCTTGACACTTGTCTTTATTGAATGTCATCTTGTTGATTTCAGGTCAATTCTCCAATTTGTCAAGGTCACTTTCAATTCTAATCCTGCACTGCAAAGTACTTGTAACCCCTCCCATCCTCATGTTATCTGCAAATTTTATAAGGCTATTTTACATCATATTGTCCAAACCATTAACGAAACTGTCAACTAGGACCAGACTCAGAACAGACCCCTGCAGCACACTGCTAGAAACATCCCTCCACCTTGACAGCAAAACTCAATATACTATAAATATCAGGTATTAATGTATGCTGACAATATTCCTTCCCTCCCACCTTGCAACCACTTCTACTGGTATCTACAATATTTTTGACTGGATAATGATCTGTAACTCCTGAAAACAAACTAAAGACCCAATCCTGTATTTGCATGTACAAAATTTCCACCATTGTCAATGGGAGATTTACGCACCTAAGAAATCATAGATCAGGCTCTAAAATAGGAATTCAAAAGGTTTCTGTAAATAATCTTTAGACAGATATTTTACTGATGAATTTGAATATTTAAGGTTGCTAAACTAAATTTTAATTCTACCGAGAGGGAATTAAAAATGTGTGTGCTTGTTCTGCAATCCCCAGGCATGTCAGTAGCCTTACAGTCTTTCTCTCTGAAGCCTATAGAACAATGAAATCAATAGCACTAGTCACATAACCAAGGATTGCTTAAGTAACTAAGACTGCAGGTTTGGGGACATGTTTCAGGTCACAGGGAGATCTAGAGTTTGAGTCATATTGCAAATGAATCTTGAAATGATCCCCATTTTCAGAAGGGCAGTGGAAAACCCCAAGTCAAAATCTTAAGCCTGATCTTCCTCTTGCATCAATTTTACGTCCACACAACTCCACTGATTTAAAAGAAATTACAACTGATTTTCATTGGTGTTACAGAGCAGAATATGGTCATGTGATTGCATGCTGGGGACACAATTTAATTTTAATTTCATCAGCCATGAAATCAGTTATGATTCAGATATGATAACTTAAACATCTGGTACTGGCATTGACTAAGACAATACATTTTTAAAAATTTTAAAGTTTAATCTCCAATATATCTCATGTATAAGTAAACCAAAACAAATCAGCTTCTCTTATGGATTCAGAGCAATGCCTACCACATGCTAAGTAAGTATGGCGTGCTTAATGGTGTCCCAGCTGCCACTTCTTATTAGTGCATTTATACTACTCTTGTGAGGAGATGGGTAAAATAAAGAAGCAGTGTGTTTTTAAAATGTAATCTTCATTGTCACCAAAAAGATTTTAATCTTTTCCTATTTTACATTACTACATGTTTGTTTATATTCAATTTATAAAAGAAAAAATGGAGGTAAGACTCACAAAGAGAATCTGGGAGTTCTTTGCTTTTATCAGCAATCTTGGCTTCCTTTATCAGTTACTTCTGTTTCTTCTTTCAAAGGTCCTATAAAACAATACAAAACCACAATAGCTCTTGAACAACAGTGCTCCAGATGACTTTGAGAAGGTTTTTCCCCTTCTATTTGGATAGAGTCAAAGCAGGGCAGACAGTGCAGTTGGTTTTTAAAATCATTTTAAAAACTCAAGAAATGTTGCCAACTATATTGCTGACCAGGACAAAGGCTACCTTGGGTAGAAATTGACAGATCAGCTTGGCTTGGCTTGGCTTGGCTTGGTCAGCAAACAGATGGTAAAGTTGTTTTGTTTTTTTTTATAAATTAAAAACTCTTAATGTGCCTGCTGTGCTTCATCTCCTGCCAGTGATGGAAAATAAATCAATAGGAAGCCTATACTAAGCAGTGTGCTCTTCAAACTTGCTACATATTAATAATTTTATTTTAATGAAGTACCTAGTCTCTAGAATCAAAGCCAAAAATGTCCAGTTGCATCATTTCTGGACTCTTTGGCTACGTCTACACGTGAAGCCTACATCGAAGTAGCCTATTTCGATGTGGCAACATCAAAATAGGCTATTTTGATGAATAACGTCTACACGTCCTCCAGGGCTGGCAACGTCGATGTTCAACATCGACGTTGTGCAGCACCACATCGAAATAGGCGCTGCGAGGGAATGTCTACACGCCAAAGTAGCACACATCGAAATAAGGGTTTCAGGCACAGCTGCAGACAGGGTCACAGGACGGACTCAACAGCAAGCCGCTCCCTTAAAGGGCCCCTCCCAGAAAACAGTTGCACTAAACAACACAAGATCCACAGAGCCGACAACTGGTTGCAGACCCTGTGCATGCAGCATAGATCCCCAGCTGCCGCAGCAGCAGCCAGAAGCCCTGGGCTAAGGGCTGCTGCCCACGGTGACCATAGAGCCCCGCAGGGGCTGGAGAGAGAGCGTCTCTCAACCCCCCAGCTGATGGCCGCCATGGCGGACCCCGCTATTTCGAAGTTGTGGGACACGCAACGACTACAAGTTCCCTACTTCGACGTTGAACGTCGAAGTAGGGCACTATTCCCATCCCCTCATGGGGTTAGCGGCTTCGACGTCTCGCTGCCTAACGTCAATGTTAACATCGAAATAGCGCCCAACACGTGTAGCCGTGACGGGCGCTATTTTGAAGTTAGTGCCACTACTTCGAAGTAGCGTGCACGTGTAGACACGGCTTTTACCTGTCACACTGTGTAATGTAAGCTCCCGGAGGGCATCTTGACAAGGTGCTGGTTTTGATCTCTGGGAGAACAAAGTGTCAAAGTTATTTTTTACATTTGCCTTTTGGCAGTTTGATTTTTTCATGCAGCCAGTATTTTATGAAGGATGGTTATGCCACACAGTTTATTTTAGGAAAGAGACTGCAATCAATGGGTATGTCCACTCAGCAAAGTTATTTCAGAATATTGTCCGTTTACAGCCATGATTTCTGGGCAAGGATCCCAGAGATTCCATCAACGCTGATAACTGCAATGGACTGAGGATGATCATACACGGCCTTCCGTGAAACTCATACCTACTCAAGTGGATTCTGGAAGGAGAGGCCAGACTCTGAAAACTCTCACAGTCCTGACCAGGAACATTGTGGAAGCCACCTTACCACTGCAAGCTGTTATTGTTGGCGGGTTCAGAAATGAGGCAGCTTGCAACTATGTGGCTGTGCTGAGAAATTTAACTCAGTAAGAGGCCTCAGGCCAGAGTGAGTTATGAGCAGTGTAGGTTAGTGAAATGGCCAACCTCCTCATTTTTGCACGGTGCAGGGTACTCTGGAACAGCCTGGGGATGGATTAATATGACTCACATTATAAACAATGCTGATTTCTATTCATCGACTATGATATGACTGAGTTGACATTTGACTTCTGTTGTGGTTAAGCCTAGGAGGTACAACTTGTAGAACAAGTCAGATATGACTGAGAGAATTTTGTGTTTGTTTTGTGTTCAGAATGTGTTAAATTTGTGCTGGAGGGAATGATCTCGCTAAACATAAGCAGAATTTGTGCATCACAGAAGCTGTGTCTACACTAGCTCCCAGCTTCGAAGGGAGAATGGTAAGTAGGCTGTCAGGTGATTACTAAGGTACATGGAAAATGGGGGCAAAATTCTCTGGCTTGTGATATACAGATCAGGCTAGATGATATAAAGATCCCTCTTGCCTTAAAATACTTCTATCTATGAAATTCTATAGACCTGACTGATCCCGCAATTCACATGCACATTTGTGTTTATTTTAATGGGCCTACTGTTGTGTCTAATGGTTTCAGGATCAAGCCTTTCTGTTCTTCTTCTCCCCTCTCTACAGCTTGCCATTTGTTGTAATGGCAAAGAACACCTTGGTGCATTATTATGCTTCCTGAGACATTGTTCTACCTTAAAACTTCCTTGAGAGACACACCTTAGTGAGGAAAACCATATAGGTTCCCTTGAAAAAGACTGTGAAAATAAATTGATATTCTTGGCCCATTAGTAGCAGGGTAAAAATAAGCCTTAGAGCTTCCAAGATTTATAGCATTACATTTGTCCATTTAATTGTTTTTATCTGAAACAGAGACTGGTCATAACTCTGAGCTCAGAATAAAAATAGCATATTTATGGCCCAATTTATTTCTTACTGTGATATTTCTCATTTGACTTTACTTAAGCCTTCACTAAGGAGGAAGTCTATTTTGCCATCTCGTTTTATTTTTGAGAACTTATGTCTCATCAGCTTATGGCTTCATAAACAATTTATGAAGGAACTTTTGATGGAAAGTAACACTAAATCCTATCTGTAACAGCATTTAAAGTCATAGCCTGATTTAAATTATATATATTGCAAACACATTTCATTTGATATAACAAACTCGCCAAGTTACTAATTTGTATTAGCTCTAGATTTATATTTAATGCAAAGAACATTAACTGCCAGCATACCTGTGAAGCTCATATACAGGATTTTTCATAGACCAGATCATTTTGAGTGAATGAAGTCATGGGCTTGTTTACACATATAGCAGCATAATTTCATCATCTTTAATAGGTTTATTCCAGACTGACCCCCTTTTAATGAGAGCAGAATCAGAGTTGTCCATTATTCGATATTAATGCTGAATATCTGCTCTCATGGAAAATCATGGGCTATCTTCCATGTGCAGTGAGAGGACTCAGTCCTGCAAAGGTACAAAGCAACCTCAACTCCCATTTCCTCAGACTCAGTTGACACAATCTCGCTGAATCCAACTGGAGCTGAAGGATCCTCAAAGGTATTTAGGTATCTAAATTTCATGGAAATCAATGGGAGTTGGGTGCTTAGATATCATTGAGGATAAAGGCCCAGGTTCTTTGGACCATACAGAAGAAGAACTACAGAGACATCAACAGGAAGTGTAACCAATATATAGGTTGAGCCTTTGTAATCCAGAACTCTCTCATCTGGCAAACTCTGTAATCTGTCATGATTTTAGTTACCCGGATGACCATTCATCATGGGTGTGGCCAAGCTTCCTTTGATCCCAGAAAGTTTGTTTACAGCCACCAGTCCTGGCTCTCAGTGTTCTGTGCTGTTATTTAGCTGTAATTTACCCTTAAATATCTTCTAAGAAAGAACCGAGTAAGCAGTGGAAGTGTTGGTAATGCTGATAGACAATATTGATCTCCTGTCATCTGGCAAATTCTCTTGTTTGGCACTGGTCAGGTCTCGAGGATGCCGGACAAGAGAGGTTCAACCTCTACTAATAATTATACATATATGAAGGAGTTAGAAAGCTGATTCTGAACAATTTCTTATTCTATGCTGAGCGGAGTACCTCAGCCTAGAATTTAGTTCCATAACAGCATGCTTCCTTTGCAGCAAAGGCATTGACTCATTCTAAGGAATGTATTCCATTACAGCTCTGCTGGCTTGTCGTATGACTTTATGTAGAACCAGTTAGTTGCCGTGGTGACTCTGACCAACAAACAACAAAAAAAAGAAAACTTATGAACTCTTTCAAGACTCTTCAGAGTCCTTTTTAATGGCGGTATAAAGCTCAAGGCTAGCTTTGTTTTGTTTTTTAAAGAAAGGGTCAGCCTCTCCTGTAAACATATCTCCTTGAAGCCATTCATGTTAATCTCAGAGAAATCCTGGCTATGTTTCTTATAGTTCTTGGATTTAAAAAACATAAACTAAAACCATTACTCCATTGTCACCTAATCTGAAGCCAGGGTAACTGAACCACAAGGTAGACCACGTTCACCCTTGGTGCAGCTTCCAGGTTTGAATATGAGTTAGTTTGCTTCGAGTAGTTACCACTTCATATTTAGATGCCTTTAGATAACACTTTGGTGACTGTAATGCTCCGGAAAAGTATGATTTATTAGTAATTACACATACACGTACACATATGCTGCTTAAAAACTGCACACAAAAAAACCCAAAGGCCAGGTGATCCTTTCTGTAGGTGGTTTTACTATTTAAATATTGTAATCATCTTTAGAAAGGTACATTGTAGAGGAGAATTTTTGAAAAATTGGTAATTTCTCCTTGTTAATGAGAAAACTACTCACAAGCAATATTCCCTATAAGCTGGGCACTTGTGTAGCCCCTCAGGAGAGATTCACATGCTACCCAGCTGAGCAGCAGAGCGCCCACAGGGAGGTTTTTTTCTAATGGTGGTGCACATCACACATGTCTCAATGCACATAAAATTTATTCTGGATGTGGATGGAAAAGATTAGAGGGAACATTGCTCAGAATACCCCTGATTCAATGTTGAACTTGGTATAATCTCACTTCGCTATGTTAGACCACTCTTCCAACCACAAGTGCCCATCCTATGAGTAAACTAACCAATAATATGACTGATAGGATGTAGGATTGCTCTTGGCTCCCTGGTGAATGAGGCATTTCAGTTTCCCACTCTGGTTTCACAGGTGCTCTACAAAAGAACTATAAATTAGCTGCTTTGGTGATTGACTACACATGTAGGGATCTCAGTCTAGGTTGAATTCCAAACTGGGGCTGGGAAGTCTTTTCTGTTCATTTTTTCCATATGTTGACTGTTTCTATTTTCTTGCTGTAAGCATTATTCTGCTGGGTAAAAGACTGCTGAAAGCAACTGTTACTGTTTAGGCTTTAGTTTCATATTTTACAGTGACTGTAAAGAATGCAGTAATAGATCTTCCTATTGTGTAGTCGTGGGAAGAGAGCAAGGGGTCTTGCTCACTTTCTCTGCATTATATAACCCATGGAGACATGTTAAAAATAAGAGTGAGAAGCCGTGATTTTAGTACAACACCTGCAAACTGCTATAAACGTACCAGCTTCAGAAACAGCCTCATGGAAACTTAAAGGATTTTTGAATTGCAAAAGCTCAGTGTAAAACTATGCAATTTTACAGTTTTGTGCAGCCAAGTTTTTGCATAGCACAGATCTGGACACATGTGCACAAACTGCATTTTCATACACCTGAGCAAGTCAGTGTTTTTCTTGATCCATGAAAAATAGCACATGCAAAAACCTACTTGGGTTTTGTTTGGTTCTCTAGTATTTTTATACTGATGCATCATCTGAATGAAGAATGAAATACATAATGGAATAATACAAGAAAGGCTGGTCTGAAGAAGTGGGTCTGTCCCACAAAAGCTCATCACCTAATAAATTATTTCGTTAGTCTTTAAAGTGCTACTGGACTGCTTTTTTGTTTTGACAAGAAATGCAGTAACTCATCATTTATTCTGAGATCATATTTATTTAATTTTAGCCTTTTCTGACCTTTCCAAGTGCTGCAGAACTTTGTGACTGATGCTGCATAAGCGTATCACAGAAATTCTCAGGAGACATCAGTCAGTTAGGCTATGTCTAAACTGCAGGCGTCTGTCAGGACACCAGAGATCTCTTGGCAGAAGTCTGCTGCATCAGGAGTGTTCTGCCAACGTCGGGAAGAAGGGCTTATCTTGGCAGAGGGGGGGTTTTCTCGACATTTGGCCCCGTGTGGATGGGCTAAATGTTGGGAAAGCCTCTCCCGACAGAACTGTCAGTAGGAGATACACAAATAGGTTGAGCAAGTTGCATATCTTTTTGCAAACAGTTCTCGGCAATCTAGACATAGCCTTAGGGAGCAACTGTGGCTTTTGGCATCTGGGGAGCCAGTTTAGATTGTGGGATAAGCACATGGGCTGATAGCTTCTGTTAACACGATCGGACAAAGTGAAAAGTATAGTTTACGTCTTTCAAAGTAATGGCTTCCGCCAATCTGCACACACATGAAGGCAATGTTTACACTCAAGAGTTTATATTTTTTATTTTATTTTTATACCCATATGTGACTGAAAAATAATTTTTCACCTACGGATCTGTCATGGGGTGTATACTCTACTGCCAGTCCTCACTCTAGTATTTGAGCACATTTCACTTAAAAGTAATACCAGTAGTGAGGGTTCTCCTGGAACTCTGAGAGAAAGGAGAGATTATTCATCTTGTGCCGTAACTGGAGTTCCTTGAGTTGCATCCCTGTGTATGTCCCACTTCAGGTGCACTTGTACCTTTGCTTCTTGGTGCCAGTGCCCATTCAGCCTACACAAATGCCTGGGCCAATACGTGGGGTGGGCAAGAAGGGGCACATGCACACCCACACTGTGGGTGGGAGGGGCAATGGCCTGGCAGCAGAAGGGGAAGCAGAGCAACGCATTCCAGCTCACTCTTCTCTCCCAGCTGGGTCACTCGGAGGAGGGGTGGGCCCGCTCCTGTACTCATGGGCAGGAAACAGAACGCAGAGATGGAGGGGGGTGTGAAAGCGAGCTGGAGCTACGCTGCTCCACTTCCCCGCCACTGCCAGTGAGGGGGGAGGGGCTGGGCTCCCCCTGCTGGTGCCAGCCCCCCAGCCCTGATGTTCTCCTGGGCCAGGTGACTTGGGACAAGAGGGGGCAGGGGCAAGGAAGAGACCAGGAGAGGGAGGAGCAGGGGCAGAGAGGGGTGGAGAAGGGACATGGAGAGGAGAGACCTGCAGTGAAGGGGGTTGTCCTGGCCTTTCCCTGAGCTGGGGGGTTTCACATGGCCGATGGGCCCCTCCATGACCTCCTTCCCCTGTTGCCCATGCATGTGTGCCACACAGCCTCATGCCCCTCACTAAGGCTGTTTTGGGGCTGTGCAGGCAAACTGTCATCAGTTCGACCACAAAGTCTCACCAGGGAGGCCCCCAGGGACACCCCCTCAAAGCACACCAGGTGAGTAACCACTTTTTCCCTGAGTGGTGTCTCTGTGGGTGCTCCAGTTCTAGTGATTCCTGAGCAGAACCCCCTTAAGGAGGTGGGAAGTTTAGAAGAGAGTCAATATAGAAGAGACAGCTGCATTGCCTGCAGCAGCATCTGGTCTGGCCACAGAAACCAACGCATAATCCATAAATATATGAACAGAGTTGCCACTCTATGTATTTTTGCACCTGATACAACCTTAAACCATAGGCAGTTTAGGGGCATGTGGGGCCACAGTAAGGGGGGACTCCTCCCCACTCCTCCAGCTGTAGTCCCCCTCTCCCCCACCTCTCTCCTGGTGCTACTGTGGGGGAGCAGGGTTAGGATGCAGGGGCTTCCTGCTCACCAGTAGGCATCTCACCAGGGATGGAAAAGGGAGTGCTTCTCACCCCGATCCTGCTTCCTGGCAGGACAACCAGGTGGGCATAGCTGGCACCCCAATTCTGCTCCCTGACAGTTGTGGTGGGCGGGTGGAATGGGGCAGGTCAAGTGCAGAGGCACCCTAATTTACTGGGACCTCTGAGTGCAGGTCCCTTTGGTTCAGTGGCTAATCCACCACTGCCTTTAGAACAGGCCACAGAAGTAGGAAGTGCTCTTGTGGAATGTGCTATCACCCTTCAAGGGGGCTGAACGTGAGTTTGGTCATACCAGATCTTAACGCACCTGGAGATCCACTTCGACACTCTCTGTTTCAAAATTGCTGAACCCTTGTTTCTGCAATGGATGCAAATAATCCCGATCATCTTCTAATGGATTGGTCCTCTCTAGATAAAAGACTAACAACAACCTCACATTTAGGGTATAAAATATGATTTCCTGAGTAGGTCAGTGTGTTTTTTAGGAAAATACAGAATAAGACAAATGGTTTGATTAATATGAAATTGTGAGGACATCTTAGGTATCTTGGATGGGTCCATAGCAATATTTTCTCTCTGGTGAATACTGTAAATGGGAGGGCTGGAGGTCTGCCCCTGAAGCCCCTAGTTCTCCAGGCCTTTGAGCTGAAGTGATAGGTATCAGGAAGTAGCTTCACAGATAAATCCAATAAAGAGCACAGAGGAAGTGGCTCAAAGGAAGGACTGGGTGGAGGTCCCAACTAGGAGTAGGGATTTGTGAGGGCAAATTTGACAAACCTCCTAGGAATTGTGTTGTGGTAGGGTGACAGATAGGATACTTCTACTCCCAAGAACCACCAAGAAACCATGCAGGTTCTTAGGGTACCTAAATCCCTGTGGCATCAATAATATCAAGGACAAGATCAAGTGAGAACATGTAGAGAATGACTTTGGTACTGATGCAGCTGGTACTGAATGTTTGGCATAAAAGTTAATTGATTCCATTTCCACCAGTATTTAGCCAGCAGAGAGGTCTTTGGTTACCGAGTGCTGCTCAGGGATTGGCTTAGAATTCTGGGAAACACAGTGGTGTGATTCAAATGGGTCGGGGAGGAGTGCAAGAAAAGAAGAAAGTTCTATTCCTTTAGATCTGCCATAAAGCATTCAAATACTTGACATGCAGCATGTTCAGAAGAAGACATCCTTGTTGCCCAGTTGTTCCAGTTTCTTGGGGGTTATGCCAGAATTGGCGACCTAAAGACAGCAAAAAAAATCATGAGCTTGGCCTTGAAATCATGACATTGAAAAAACAGACTATACTGGGGTGGGGTTCTTGGTCTGTCTTTTCCCATTAGAACTCCCTCTGCCCATTCACAATGTGTGAGAGAGAATTAGTGTTGCGGATTGGATAAGGCTCTTTTAACTGCAGCTTCAGCAGCTCTCACTCCCTTTCTCCACAATAGCACCCGACCATTAGTTTTGTTCCCCCTTCCCAAACTCAGTCGCGAACAGTGCTGTCCCTGCCTCCCCGCTCAGCCTCCCCAGCCTCCCTTTTTCCAGACCTGGGCGTGCTGCAGCTCAATCCATTGTTTCCCCTCCCCAGATGCGGACAGCACGTATAAGGACTTCGCACTTCCACTCCCCACTTCCCAAGCTGAGCGCTGGAGGTGGGTGGTGGGGAGGAGCAGAGGCATTGTCCTGTCTGTATGTCTCACAGAAGTGGTGGGGGCAGAGAATAATGGAGCCAGAGGTGCTGGGGGGGGGTCTTTGCTTCATCCTCTCTTCCCTCCTCATGGGAGAATGGTGAGTTAGAAAGAGAGACCTTGACAGCTCCTGAAGACTCAAACTTGGCAAGGGAGCTGGAGCTTCTCCCATCATCACAAGAGGAGCTCCAGCCCCCTCTGGAATCTCATCACTCATAAAAAAAACTGCAGAGGGTTGGCCAGAGTGATAATGGGCTAGGTCACTGCCTACGTCAGCTCAGCCACACCAGGATAAGAGAATGCAAGGAGACTCCCCTGCCTTTTATACCATTCCAGCACTTCAGCAACATTCAAGCACAGTTGCAGTCCTTAGGCTCACCTAGGTACAAAGATAATGTGGTGACGCTAGCCGAGCCATTCTAAAGAGAAGTGTGGGAAAAGCAGGAACATGGTCCCTGTACCTCTTCCAAACTTGCCTGCAGAGATGTCTGGGGAAAAAAAGAAGCACTTGTCGCATCTATTTTTTAGGTGTGCCACGGTGATCACACTCCTATTACACGTCACGGAGCTCTGGAAAATATTGTGCCATTGATGTACAATTTCTTCTGGGCAGGACACTCCCTAAAGCACACAATCCAGACTTATATATTTATGCAACCTTAAATCAATGCCAGCATCAAATGCTCAGAGATAATCCTTTTGCTGATCTACAGTAGAACCAACGATGTACATACCTGAAATTGTCATACACAATGACTAATAGAGCTCAGAAAAACAAAGAACCCCCTAACACTGCAGATTAACACACATTTCTTCCTCAAAGCACGCCAGCATTAAGCCACCTGAGTGACAAATGCTGTCACACCTCTATTAAAAAAAGCTCTCAATGCTCTTACATAGAGCCATTTCATCAAGGGCTTCATTTGTTTGACCTGTTTTGTTTAGTTAAATGTTAAGTTTCATGACTCCCTTTCAGTTCTGCATAATAAATAACACAGTATGTGTTCAATTATTACTTGGACACCCAAAGGTCTTGAGCAGATGAAACATTAGTCAGAGGAAATTTCTATCGGTCACTCTAATCTATCTAATTTTGAATACCTCTGATTCAGGAGATATCTACACTGCAGTGAATAACTTCTGGTATAGAGTCTCTGAACTCAGCTCTATTGGCTCAAGCTCGCAGGCTGCAGGGATAAAAATAGCAGTGTAGATGTTTGGACTCAGGCTTGAGTCTGGACTCTGATACCCAGCTGTCTCTTAGGGTTTCAGAGCCTGGGCTCCAATCCAGTATCAGGTTTCCAGTGGTTGCCATGATGCCAGGCCCACTCTCACAAGGGGCTCTGGCCCTAGTGGAAATGGGGGTGTGGAGCCTCAGGGTGTAGAGTGGGCAAAGTTGGGGGTGGCCTAAAGTCTAGACTCCAGAGCCCACAAAAGATTAATCCAACTCCGATCCAGCCCAAGCCTGAATGTCCACATCACTATTTTAGCTCCCCATCTGAGCCCCATGAGCCCAAGTCAGTTGAGTTAAGCCACCTAAGCTGCGTCTACACGTGCACGCTACTTCAAAGTAGCGGCACCAACTTCGAAATAGCGCCCGTCGCGTCTACACGCGTCGGGCGCTATTTCGAAGTTAACTTCGACATTAGGTGGCGAGACGTCGAAGTCACTAACCTCATGAGGAGATAGGAATAGCGCCCTACTTCGACGTTCAACGTCGAAGTAGGGACCGTGTAGACGATCCGCGTCCCGCAACGTCGAAATTGCTGGGTCCTCCATGGCGGCCATCAGCTGGGGGGTTGAGAGATGCTCTCTCTCCAGCCCCTGCGGGGCTCTATGGTCACCGTGGGCAGCAGCCCTTAGCCCAGGGCTTCTGGCTGCTTCTGCGGCAGCTGGGGATCTATGCTGCAGGCACAGGGTCTGCAACCAGTTGTCAGCTCTGTGTATCTTGTGTTGTTTAGTGCAACTGTGTCTGGGAGGGGCCCTTTAAGGGAGCGGCTTGCTGTTGAGTCCGCCCTGTGACCCTGTCTGCAGCTGTGCCTGGCATCCCTATTTCGATGTGTGCTACTTTGACGTGTAGACGTTCCCTCGCTGCGCCTATTTCGATGTTGGGCTGAGCAACGTCGAAGTTGAACATCGACGTTGCCGGCCCTGGAGGACGTGTAGACGTTATTCATCGAAATAGACTATTTCGATGTCGCTACATCGAAATAAGCTATTTCGATGTTGGCTGCACGTGTAGCCGTAGCCGTAGGGTGTTATTTGAAGAGTAGAAGTGCCCTCTGTCTGTAAGCCTGGACTTCTCAATTCTCAGGTTTATCTCTATAACAGCAATGTTCTATAATACTGAGGTTCACCTATCCAGGAGTCTTTTGGGAAAAGAACACAGGAAGGCACAATTACCCAACAAGGTCTTGAACTGCACTGGAGACAATTTTTTATTTCAGAAGGTAGAGAAAGCTAAAAGGTGGAGGCTGTTTTAGACTGGATTTTAACAAACAGGAAATAACTGGTTGAGAATTTAGAAGTGGCAGACAGTTTGGGTGAAAGTGATCATGACATGATAGAGTTTATGATTCTAAAGAGTGGAGGAAGAAAGAACAGCAAAATAAAGACAAGGATTTCAGGAAGGCAGACTTCAGTAAACTCAGAGTTCGTAGGTAAGGTCCCATGGAAAGCAAGCCTATGAGGAAAAACAGTTGAGGACAGTTGGTAGTTTTTCAAAGGGACATTACTAAGGGCATGAGAGAAAACCATTCCTCCACATAGGAAAGTCAGAAAGTGTGGCAAGACACCAGCTTGGCTTAACCAGGAGATCTTGAATGACCTAAAAATCAAAAAGGGATTGCATAAAATATAGAAACTAGGTCAAAGTTCAAAAGAGGAATATAAACAAAAACCACAGGAATGTAGGGGCAAAATTAGAAAGATGAAAGCATAAAACAAGCTCAATCTAGTTTGAAACATAAAGGAACACAAGAAAACATTCCAGAAGTATATTAGAAGCAAGAGAAAGACCAAGGGAAGGGTAGGCCCATTGCTCAACAAAGAGGAAGAGACAATAACAGAAGACGTGGAAATGGTGGAGGTACTTACTGTCTTCTTTGTTTCAGTTTTCACCAAGAAGGTTGATAGAGAGTAGATGCCTAACATCATGAATGCTAGTGGAAATGGAGTAGGTAAAGAAGTTCAAATATGGAAAGAAAATATTAAAATTACTTAGAAAAGTTAGATCTTTTTCATGTTACGAGGATCTGATTAATTGCATCCTAGAATACTAGAGGAGGTATCTGAACCACTAGCTATCACCCTTGAAAAGTCATGGAAGTCAGGAGATAGTCTGGAATACTGGGAAATACTGCCTGTCTATAAAAGGGAAATAAGGACAACCCAGGAAATCACAGACTGGTCAACTTAACTTCAGTGCCTGGAAAGATGATGGAGCAAATAATTAAGGAATCCATCTACAAGCATTTGGAAAATAATAAGGTGATATGTAACAGTCAGCATGGATTTGTCAAGAACAAATCATGCCAGCCCAATCTCATAACTTTCTTCAATAGGAAAACAAGCCTTGTGAGTAAGGGAGAAGAAGTGGAAATGGTACACCTAGACTAAGAACCAGCAACTAAAATAGCAAAAAAGAGACATTTTTTTCGAATTCAGTAAAAACTCAAGAGCCACAAGGCATGTGAATACAAGACAGTCCTTAATAAATAAAGTCAAATCATATTTTTGTAACCCCTATTTTAAGAATAGCACACACACAATGATTATTTCCTTTTCCTTTTCAAAATCAAGACTTTGTTAGCAACACATTCAAAACACAGATAGGCTACGTCTATACTTACCAAAAACTTTGAAATGGTCATGGTAATGGCCAGATCGAAGAATACTAATGAGGCGCTGAAATGCATATTCACTGCCTCGTTCGCATGCCGCCAGCCACGGCACTTCGAAATTGCTGCATTTCGCTCCCATGTGGCTCGTCTACACGGGGGTCCTTTTCGAAAGCACCCTGCCAACATCGAAATCCCCTCGTTCTTATGAGATCAGAGGAATAAGGGGATTTTGATGTTGTGGGGTCTGTCCAAAAAGGACCCCCATGTAGACAAGCTGCAGGGAAGTGAAAAGCAGCACTTTTGAAGCCACAGCTGGCAGCATGCTAATGATGCGCTGAATATGCATTTCAGCCCCTCATTAGTATTCTTCGATCTGCCATTAGCATGCTCATTTTGAAGTTTTTGGCAAGTGTAGACACAGCCATAAGCTGCGTCTACACGTGCACGCTACTTCGAAGTAGCGGCACCAACTTCGACGTTAGGCGGCGAGACGTCGAAGTCGCTAACCTCATGAGGAGATAGGAATAGCGCCCTACTTCGACGTTCAACGTCGAAGTAGGGACCGTGTAGACGATCCGTGTCCCGCAACGTCGAAATTGCTGGGTCCTCCATGGCGGCCATCAGCTGGGGGGTTGAGAGATGCTCTCTCTCCAGCCCCTGCGGGGCTCTATGGTCACCGTGGGCAGCAGCCCTTAGCCCAGGGCTTCTGGCTGCTTCTGCGGCAGCTGGGGATCTATGCTGCAGGCACAGGGTCTGCAACCAGTTGTCAGCTCTGTGTATCTTGTGTTGTTTAGTGCAACTGTGTCTGGGAGGGGCCCTTTAAGGGAGCGGCTTGCTGTTGAGTCCGCCCTGTGACCCTGTCTGCAGCTGTGCCTGGCATCCCTATTTCGATGTGTGCTACTTTGACGTGTAGACGTTCCCTCGCTGCGCCTATTTCGATGTTGGGCTGAGCAACGTCGAAGTTGAACATCGACATTGCTGGCCCTGGAGGACGTGTAGACGTTATTCATCGAAATAGACTATTTCGATGTTGGCTGCACATGTAGACGTAGCCAATGTGTCATATCCACAATGCACTGCACATATTAAAGGAAGAATTATCTAACATTTCAAGATCACATATTGTTTGCTATTTAGATATGAGTTGTTCATTGTTGGGCTTTTAGATGTTCACCATTTATTGAAAGTAATCAGTAGAGGTTTGTTTGTTTGTTTGTTACTTTGCAATTATAGTGCTGGAAGCCACAAAGAAGTCCTTAAGAGTCACATGTGGCTCCAGAACTGCAGGTTGCAGGCCCCTCACCCAGCCTTTAGTAAAGCATTTGATACAGTATTGTGTGATCTCATCAGTAAACCAGGGAAATGCAAACCAGATGGATCTACTATCAGAAGGGTGTGTAACTGTTGCATAATCATTCACAGAGAATAGGTATTAATGATTTACAGCCATGCTGGAAGGGAATAACAAGTGGGGTTCCACAGAAGTCAGTTTTGGGGCCAGTTTTGTTCAACATCTTAATCAATGCTTTAGGTAATGGCATACAGAGTACGCTTATCAAGTTTGCAGCTGATACCAAATGGGGAGGGGCTGCACGTGCTTTAGAGGGTAGAATTCAAAATTGTCTGGATAAACTGGAGAAATGGGCTGAGGAAAATAAGACAAAGTTCAATAAGGACAAATGCAAAGTACTCCACTAGGGAGGCACAATCATATTCACACATGCAAAATAGGACAGAGTACTGCAGAAAGGGACATAGGGGTCACAATGGATCACAAGCTGAGTATGAGTTAACTGTGTGACACTGTTGCAAAAAAAATGCACAACATCATTCTGGTATCTTTTAACAAGAGTACTATAAGCAAGACACAAGATTTAATTCTTCTGCTCTATTCTGTGCTGATGAGACCTCAGTAGGAGTACCGTGTCCAATTCTGGGCCCCACGTTTTAGGAAAGATGTGGAGAAATTGCAGAGGGTCCAGAGAAGAGCAACTAAAATGATTAAAGGTCTAAAAAATATAACCTACGGGAGAAGATTAAAAGAACTGTGTTTGTTTTGTTTGGAAAAGAGAAGGCTGAGAGGGGACATGGTAGCAGCTTTCAAGTATCTAAAAGGGTGTTACAAGGAGGAAAAAAAAACTTATTCTCCTTGGCCTCTAATGATAAGACAAGAAGCAATGGGCTTAGATTGTAGCAAAGAGAGGTTTAGGTTGGACATTAGGAAAAACTTCCTAATTCATAGTATGGTTAAGCCCTGGAATAACTCACCTATGGTAATTTGTAGACTCTCCATTATTGGAGATATTTAAGAACAGGTTGGATAAATATCTAACAGGGATGGTATAGATGATACTTGGTCCTGCCATGAGGGCAGGGGAATGGACTTGATAACCTCTTGAGGTCCCTTCCAATTCTAGCATTCTATGATGTCATGATGTCTCAGTCACTTACACCATTTGTTCTTCACCCTTCTTTCCCCCTTTCCTTCGTATTTTCACCTGCCCTGTACTCTTCATGCTTTGTTATTCAAAGTCCTCTCTCCCTTTGACTTTTCACTAAGCGGGTCACAGTATACTATCCATGGCAGGACCAGGTACCATCTAGATCATCCCTGATGTCTATCTAACCTGTTCTTACATATCTCCCATGACAGAGATTCCACAACCCTTCAAGGCAATTTATTCCAGGACTTAACCACCCTGACAATTAGGAAGCTTTTTCCTAATGTCCGACCGAAACTTCCCTTGCTGCAGTTTAAGCCAATCGCTTCTTGTCCTATCCTCAGAGGTCAGGGAGAACAATTTTTCCTCCTCCTCCTTGTAACATCCTTTTAGGTAGCTGAAAACTCCTCTTCTAACTAACCCCACCACCACCTGGGCACCACAAATTGAAGCACCACTATGGTGTTTGCAGAGCACCTCCTTGCACTTGTATTCTGTCCCTTTTCCCTTTTTGTCTGTCTTTTCTATTTAGATTGTAAGCTCTTTGGAGCAGGGGCTGTATTCAACTCTCTGTTGCTACAGTTCCTAGCACAAAGTGCTCACTCTCTCCTTAGGGGCAACACCACAAATAGAAATACTCCTGAACCAACAGATGTGTGTTATATGAATTGTTGTCAAGAGTAGGTGTTCTCAACCTTTTTTCCTTATGAGATCCTCCCCCAACATGCAATAAAACACTCCACAGCCCACGTGTGCCACAACTGTTTTTCTATATAGCTGTATTAAATTGCTAGTTATAGAGTTATGCACCCATACACACATACATACAAAATGCACACATACCTATAATATAAAAAAGAAAAGGATAATAAAGGTACAAAAATAAAAACTGAAAATTATTTTTGGTTTATTTACTCAGTGTGAAACTTGTTGCTGGTCCTTATCCAGTGGCTGGATGTCTCACTGTAGTGAGTCAGGGGGTGGAGGTGGCATTGCTTCCATGAGCCCCCATTGCCCACGGCTGATGCCCAAACCTGAGTCCCACCACCTAGGCTGAAGCTGTAGACCCACAACTTGGGACTGAAGCACAGTTAATTTTGTCAGATCCCCCTGAAGCCTATTCATGGTCTGCTGGTTAAAAACTGCTGCTTTAGCCTTCTTATTTAATTGCCATACAAACGATCCCATTGAACAAATAAAGGCCAGTTTAAGCATCTGTTCAGCTGATCACTGACCTAATACAGGAAAAAGTTGGGGACAACATATTATGGTAAATTTGCTCTGAAATATAATTTCCTTTGGAAAATTACAAACTCAGTGGTTGCTGTCACATCTGTAGTTGCAGAATGGAATGAATCCCATCCGTAGGCAGAAATGAACGGGAAGGGAATCACCTTAGTAAAGTAAGCTTGACAAGTCCAGGAGAGAGAGTTAGACAAAACTTAGCTGGGCCTTCCCTTTCAGGTCACAGTTTTGACCTTTTTCACTTGAGATGGAAGTACTGAAACATCTGTACGCTACAGATTTTCCTTGATCCATACAATTTGGCTGTTCTACAATTTTTTTGTAACCAGCTGAAACTGTTGGACACCAAAAATAATCAGATTTCATCAGCTAACAGAGCTACTTTAAAAAAAAACCAAAATTGCGCTTGGATGGTTACCAGTGAATTCTGGGTTTGGATATTATCCTCTATTTATATCAGAAACAGATTTTTTCCCCTTTTTCTGAAAAGAAAAACACTGGTATTTCTCAGCCAGGACATTTTTATTTTTATGAAGGTGTTTCTGTGGGTCAAATTGTTTTTATGTAGTGGCAAAAAAGTGCAATTAAAAAGTCAGTTTAAAGGTCAACAAAACCCAAATGAAAGATGATTCCATACCAACAGGGTCAAGGGTGAAGTCAATGTCAAATGAAAGTGTAAGTTGCCTAAGAGGTTTTGTATTAGCATAATAATTATTGAATTTATTGAGTCAACAAGTTTTGGAATCAACTATTGCAAACTGTTTTGTATGCAGTTCTATAATAAATCTCTAGCAAGATCCTACTCTCACTTGTATATTGTCCTTTTAACATATCAGACCACAAATGCATGACAGTATGTTGACAGAATTTAGCTCAGTCCACGTTTTGCTAATAACTTCCTGTATGGGCATGCCTTCTGTATGGCTTAGGTGCTTATTAGAACTAGAAATAAGCACAAACTCTTTTTTCCAAATACCAATTAAGATGCCTCAGATATCCTGACAGCAATTGCAACCTACACGGCTTGTGTCTTCAGACTGGTGGGGCGGGGGATGGGGGATTCAAATTAATCAATGGTGTAGTTACACCAAATTCTGTAGGATTGCACCAGAGTTTAGCCTGGCCCACTGGGTCTTTGTTACTTTCTATATCAGGCTTCAAAAACCTTTCTGAGGTGGAGAGCTGAAATTTGACTTTTTGACCTCTGTGTATGGTCCAAGTGCCTAAAGTCACTAATAGCTCTTCTTACAACGGGGTCATTAATGAATAAATCAAGATGCAGAGCTTTACCGTTCAGGTAGTGGTTGGCAGCATGGGGGAGGAGGGGTGAGGCTGGAGTAGATGATGGCATCGTGCTGGAGCACATGACCAGAAAGCACCAGTCAATGTCAATAGTCTTCACCATTGCAGGAGTAAGCAGATGAAAACGTACAATTGGAGAATTACAAACCCTCTTTGAAGGCAAGTTGTACTTTGAGATTTCTAGGTCTAATTATTAAGTTAACTAAGGATAACAATTAAAATATTATTCTTAACTTGATAATATTCATTTAAACATATTTAATCTGATGCCTACCACATGGTCACTATGAAAAATAAGTGACCATTTGCCAGCTCTTCCTTAGATAGGGAAATACTGTGGCATCTCTATAGTGACTCTTGACTATAATGGCCACCACTTTACACATTAACCAAATTCAAAAGGAAAACTAAAACTGTTACTTAACTAGGAAGTAAAACATGTTTTGTTTTGTTTTTTTTTAAGTACAGCACACAAAGTCCCTCTCTGGAAGTTTTTGGATTGCTGGCTGTACTTGTTAGCTTGTCCACCATATGGCCTGAAGTGTGACACTTTATACAGTGAAGACACAAAACAAACATTGATAGGTAACATAAGAACAACCATATCAAAGGTCCCTCTAGCCCAGTATCCAGTCTGCTGACAGCAGCCAATGCCAGATGCTCCAGAGGGAGCAAACAAAACAGGTAGACATTGAACAATCCCTTCCTTGTCATACATTTACAGCCTCTGACAAACAGAGGTGAGGGAGACCATTCGTATCGATCACAGTCATCTAGTTTCAACACACAATCCCCATGAGCTTATTATTCATCCATTTAACTAAATATGTCATAATAACATACCCAAACGTAGAGCAATGGGGCTTTAGGTTTTGAGACTTGCTTGGGCTCTGGTAAGAGGAAGAGGTGCTCCAGGAAATGGGGGTGAAGCAGTAGTATGCGACTGCATTTGTCTACCTGGCCAAAGGGCTGTCCGCCTGAGGCCACCTGCCCACACCCCTGAGCAAGAATGCAGGAAGGTGAAGGAGCTGTGGCAGGGATATGCCTGGGCCTGGGACTCTGCCGGCCACTCAGGGGCAGGTCCAGGGACAACTCCCCACCCTACCCTTCATCTCATACATAGCAGCAGGTGAGCCGCATCTTGGGGGAGGGGAGGAGGAGGATCCCAAACCTACAGAACATGCTGTGTCCATGAACTGCTATCCATGAACTGCTATCAATATGCGGAGTTAACGACCGTGTGTCTATAGAAAGCAGGGATGGGGAATCTCTAACACGCTGGCCTCAGGTGGTTTGTCTGGGTTAGCTGCTGGTGGGTTGTGAGACACTTTGCTCACTTGTGTGTCTGCAGGCATGGAGCTCCACAGCTCCCAATGGCCACAGGTCACTATTCCTGGCCAATGGTAGTGGCGGGAAATAGCACAGGCTGGGTTACTGCTCGTTGAAGCTCCCAGTGGCCAGGAACATCAAACCATGGCCACTAGCTGCAGCGAATGGCTTTGCCTTTGGACACTCAGGTAAACAATTGTCTTGCAGCCTGCCAGCAGCTAATCCTGATGAACTGCATGCAGTCTGATATAAGCCGTGTCTACACGTGCACGCTACTTTGAAGTAGCAGCACTAACTTTGAAATAGCGCCCATCACGGCTACACGTGTTGGGCGCTATTTCGATGTTAACATCGACGTTAGGCGGCAAGACGTCGAAGCCGCTAACCCCATGAGGGGATGGGAATAGCGCCCTCCTTCGACGTTCAACGTCAAAGTAGGGACCGTGTAGTCGTTGCGTGTCCCGCAACTTCAAAATAGCGGGGTCCGCCATGGCGGCCATCAGCTGAGGGGTTGAGAAACGCTCTCTCTCCAGCCCCCGCGGGGCTCTATGGTCACTGTGTGCAGCAGCCCTTAGCCCAGGGCTTCTGGCTGCTGCTGCTGCAGCTGGGGATCCATGCTGCATGCACAGGGTCTGCAACCAGTTGTCAGCTCTGTGTATCTTGTGTTGTTTAGTGCAACTGTGTCTGGGAGGGGCCCTTTAAGGGAGCGGCTTGCTGTTGAGTCTGCCCTGTGACCCTGTCTGCAGCTGTGCCTGGCACCCTTATTTCGATGTGTGCTACTTTGGCGTGTAGACGTTCCCTCGCAGCGCCTATTTCGATGTGGTGCTGCGCAACGTCGATGTTGAACATCGATGTTGCCAGCCCTGGAGGACGTGTAGACGTTATTCATCAAAATAGCCTATTTCGATGTCACCGCATCAAAATAGGCTACTTCGATGTAGGCTTCACGTGTAGACGTAGCCATAAAGAAATAATCAGAGGAGGAGCAACTAGCTTTTGAGGTCAAGTTATGAATGTGGCACAAGAGGTTATATGCTGCACTAGGGTTTTTATTAATCAAATTAATTATGTATCCTGTTTTGTGTATTTAATTAAATTCCAGTTACCCCCCTAATTAAGGTTGACCCAAACCATGAACAAAAAGTGAAATATCTAGTAAATAAGTAATATAGCAGTCATCACTTTGTAACATACTACAAATGCACTATTAATTAATAAGAATCTGAAAATATCAAGCTGCATAATTGTTTAAGTAAACATATACATTTATAGTATACCCCCTAGGTAGCAAAACGGTGTACCCAATTTGGCATAAAGGCTATGTTTAGTGGTAAATCAACATATTTTAGCAGTTGTATCACAAATGAGAATGCACCTTTTGGTAGAAAACTAAGTACAAATGGAAAGCTTACATCTGTAAGTTCACCTTTCATGATAAGAAGCTTGCACTACAGCATTTGTAATAGAGGAACTGCTTTTATTTTTACATTGTAAATATTTATATTAAAAATGAATATAAAGTGAGCACCATACACCTTATATTATGTTGTAATTTAAATCACTAAGTTTGAAAATGTAGAAAAGATCCAAAATAATTTTAAAAAATGGTATTCTGTCATTGTTAAACAGTGTGATTAATCACAATTAACTTTTTTCATCACTCAACAGCCCTAATGTAACTTAGTCCACCCTGAATATTTCTATTGCATTGTTATCAAGTTGGATGTGTTAATAATAAAAATTTATAAGCAGAGCTATATATACATTTCCTGAGTGTACACATAACACTTTAAATTCCAGATCTAATTATTGGATCTGCCCCCTCCCCCATTTATTTTCTTGCTCCTAAATCTGCCAAGCTGTAGTTTATCGATGGGCATGTGCAGCTATATGGTTCACATAAGCAGGATTGATGTCCAGTCTTCACCAAATCAGATAACAGAACAAATGCCGGATAAATCTGAAGTTGCCTATTGACATTTTTTATAGTGCTTATCAACCTAGCATCTAGGTGTTGGAATGGGACAAGTTTCTCAGTTAACAGCTTCTAACAAAAATATTTATCGTCCAGAACCTAGATTCATATCTCAAGTATGTGAAACTCAAGTATTTTTACTCCAGCCGAGATCAGAAGCAGTAGTGCTGAAACACAAGAACAGCTGTTCTTGGTATTTCTGGTCAGGTCAGGTCAGGGCAACCATATCTCACTGCCCCGTATTTGGGACAGGGAGATACGGGGGGAGGGGTGACTCGTCCCAGATCCACCAAGCCCTGGGGAGCTGGGAAGGAGGTGGCAGCCATCCATGCTCTCCCCACTTCCCCAAGGCTCAGAGAAGTGTCTCCCGCCAGCAGCTGAGCTTGCGCAGCTGTTGGTGGAAAAGGTCAGCGGGGGAGGGCCCAAATAAGGGGACAGTTAGTTCCTTTTAAAAAATAAGTAGGGATGCTTTTTTGGCATCTCAAATATGGGACCACCCCACCTAATACTGGGCAGATGGTCACCTTAGGTCCTGGGGTGGAAACCTCATACAAGCCTATTCTCTCGAAACCTCCAATCCAATGTTATAGAGCCTACTATTTTTGATAATTCTTATTGGAGTTCATTAAACAGCTAAAATATTATAAATGGATGAACACCTACAATTCACAGATTCACATTAGTCACAAATATCTGAATAGCTTCCAAGTATCACTGAAATGTTTGTTAACCTGGAAAGTTTCAAATTTTTAGCATGAAGATTAATTGGCTGATGATTTCAACCATAAATGCCTTATTTACTATCCTCTTCTTTAAAATATTTCAAGCCAAGTAGAAACAATGACCTGTTCACAGAAAAAGTTAATAACCAAGGCAAATGGCTTGCAAAAAACTCAGTGTCAAAATTATTTATCCAAACTATAAATTAAAAACATATGAACACATTATTGCCCAAAGAAAATCAGGGTCTGTTAAAAATCACTCTCCAAAAGGGATGGTAAGTGAAGAGTAAATATGTTTTATAGCAAATGCATCACTCAGCTCTGATCCTGGTAACCTTTTAAATGAAGAGACCAGGGGCCAAATCTTGAGGTCCTTATTCAGGCCCAGATTCTGATCCTTTTTCACACTAATACCCTACTGCACAGTAGTTTAACCTATTTCTGTGGGATTACTCAATAAGTAAGGTACTAATCAACATAAAGCAATTAGACTACGTCCCTCAGTTGAGACCTTCTTCTGACAAACTTCCATGGACTTCACCCAGAACTTTCCGGATGACTAGTTTAAACCAGAACAAATTCTTCTTGTATACACTCAATCACTGGTCTCTGGTTTCAACTTGTTCCTCTTCCAGATCTTCAGCTGGCATATATTAACATTGATGGATCCATGCCAGTTTACACCATAACATACAACCTTTTCAAATACTTTATGTATAACATTGCATCTTCCCCACTAAGAGGAAAACCATCATCGTTTGAGGACACTGTAATTTGACCAGTTGCTCTCCAGCTCAGGGTCTGGATTTTATTTCTTCCTCCACCAGGACAACTGCTGTCCTACCTGGCCTCGTCTCTGTCAGAATGTAGAAAGAGATGTTTAGAGCTCCAAATAACGAGCCTGTTGGTGTTTGCCAGCTAATACTCAAGTTTCCTTTATGGCTCTGAATTAACGAAGTGGGATGCTCATTTCCCAGCTTCGTTACTAAGAGAAAATATTATTTCACTGCCCGGGGAACATTTATGATCCTGATCCTTCATAGAATCATAGAATCATAGAAGAGTAGGACTGGAAGGGACCTCGAGAGGGCATTGAGTCCAGCGCCCTGCCCTCATGGCAGGACCAAGCACTTTCTAGACCATCCCTGAAAGCCATCTATCTAACCTCTTCTTAAATATCTCCAGTGATGGAGATTCTACCACCTCCCTTGGCAATTCGCTCCAGTGATTGATCACCCTGACAGTTAGGAACTTTTTCCTAATGTCCAGCCTGAACCTCCCCTGCTGCAATTTAAATCCATTACCTCTTGTTCTATCCTCAGAGGCAAGGAAGAACAAGTTCCCTCCCTCTGCCTTATGATGCCCTTTTAGATACCTGAAAACTGCTATCATGTCCCTCCTCAATCTTCTCTTTTCCAAACTAAACAAGCCCAATTCTTTCAGCCTTTCTTCATAGGTCATATTCTCTAGACCTTTGATCATTCTCGTTGCTCTCATCTGGACCCTCTCCAATTTCTCCACATCCTTCCTGAACTGCGGTGCCCAGAACTGGACACAACACTCCAGCTGAGGCCTAACCAGCGCAGACTAGAGCGGGAGAATGACTTCTCGTGTCTTGTTCACAACACACCTGTTTATGCATCCTACAATCATGTTTGCCTTTTTTTGCAACTGCATCACACTGTTGACTCATATTTAGCTTGTGGTCCACTATAACCCCTAGATCCCTTTCTGCTGTACTCATTCCTAGGCAGTCCTTTCCCATTCTGTGTGTGTGAAACTGATTGTTCCTTCCTAAGTGGAGCACTTTGCATTTGTCTTTATTAAACTTCATCCTGTTTACCTCAGCCCATTTCTCCAGTTTATCCAGATCCTTTTGAATTATGACCCTATCCTCCAAAGAAGTTGCAACCCCTCCCAGCTTGGTATCATCTGCAAACTTAATAAGTGTACTTTCTATGTCAATATCTAAATCGTTAATGAAGATATTGAACAGAACCGGTCCTAAAACAGACCCCTGCGGAACCCCACTAGTTATACTTTTCCAGCAGGATTGAAAACCATTAATAACTACTCTCTGGGTACGGTTATCCAGCCAGTTGCTCACCCACCTTATAGTAGCCCCATCCTTATCCTGATCATTTTATTAATACTGTTTTGCTGCAGGAATCTCGCCACGGGGATTTTCAGGCAGCCTCAGATTCTGCTTGATCATGCTATCCACGTCAACTGCCAAACGCCACATATTCTTCTGGCCAGCAAGTTGCTCTGTGAGTTCCATTGATCCTGCTTGTGCTCTTCCCAAGTTAGAACACATGAAGCCAGATAAGGAAGGCTGTGGTGAGTCCACTGTACTTCTGTGTACGGCCACAGCTAGATCTTAACCAATAAATTTATATCAACAGCTTGGATCAGAGGAGAATGCTGTGTTGTCCCCTCACCTTTTTGTGTTCCTTGCTTCAGCATCAACTCCTTTCTTGAATATTTCCCATATGCATGTACTCTCAGAGGAAGCAAGGCTCCAGCTCAGGAAGACAATGGAGCAGAGGCTGTCCATCTGACCTTTCCCCTGCCCCCACTTCATTTGTTTTTAATATAAAATTCATTACCATCGCCATGCTGTTAGTGCCTGGAACACAGCTCTTTGAAATCCATGGGAGTTTTTTCACTGGCTTCAAAGGGGCTTTAGATCAGTGCTCTTGATGCAGAGTCTGCCAATTAATTATTAAGCCACTGTTACTGGGTAGTTATTTCCTGTAATATGTATTAGAAAATTACTGTAGACAAATTGGCTGGCTACTGGAGAGCAAGAAATTATTTCTTTACCCATTATAGGTTTTTCTATTATAAATTTATTGTTTTAATAATTTTGTGTAATTAGCCTCCTGTTTTTCTACATATTTGTATATTTAGAATGTGTCTTTGCTACAGCTTGTCCTCTGCACCACGGGGCTTGATATTAGGACGAAGAGTTATTTTTCTTCAACATTTTGGGATAAGAAGGATTTTTGGTTTGTTTTTAACGTCTTGCTTGAACAGCAGTTCTTTACATTTGCCTGTTACTCATAAGCACCAGACTGTTCCTCCTCGGTGGGCGGTATATTACTGTATTCCCCAAGGGGAGCTACTGGAGGCACTGTGCTAGGGGAGAGGGCATGTTGGCCAAAGCTTCCTTTAGATAGAAGGTCACATGGTGTGCTTCCTTCCACAACTGGCTGGTATAGAATAGATTTATGCCCATGGCCCTTCTCCTCCCTATGCCTCTATGACTCTATTTCAGCGGTTCCCAACTTTTTCCAGAGGGGGACCCATTTTGACAATTCAGGAAGGCTTGGTGGCCCATGGCAATTCAAAAGTGGGGGGTGGGGAGAGAGAGCAGTGCCAAAGCTAGCTAATTTTCACCTGAGGCAAGAATATAAAACTGTGCCCCCTCCTGTTTATATATTAATGGTTATCCATAAAGAGGGAAAATACATTCATAAAACAGCACTGTTCATTTATTATAGTTTATTTTATTATTATAGTTAATCTGAGTTGTGGTGGGGGAAAAACATCTTCAAACTGCTACCCCCTACCCCTAGCTTAAACCCCACACTCTGAGGCTGGGGGGAGTCACAAACAAAAAATGAAAGCTGAGAAATCAGCCACAAAGAAGAGAAGGGGCAAAAGAGGGGAAGCAGGGGTGAAAATTACTGCTAGAGACTATTAAGCGGCTTGCCTGGGATCACTACAAATATCAAAGACACAGAAGCAGTCTTTGTAATCTGTAAAGCAGGAGTGACCAACTTTTTTTACACTGGGGGCCACATGGCAATTTTTTAAATGTTGCAGGGGCTGAACACAAAATGGCCCCAAGCCACCACCACCACCCAGCCCCCAGTCTTAGAAACCCCCCTGAAGCCCCAAACCACACCCAGCCTTAGACACCCCCCCAGCAGCCCCAAACGGTCCCCAGCCTTAGGTTCCCTGCCCCCACAGCCCTAAGTGGCACCAGCCTTAGACAGTCCCCCTACTCCTGCAGCCTCTTCACAGGGGCTGCTACGCTGGGTGGCTTCCCCAGCCCTCCTGCTCCCAGCAGGTAACAATCATTAAAACCAACTAACTCAAGTGTTAAGTTTTCGGCACCTAGGCATAAGGTAATTGCTATCCCTAGTGATAGAGGTAGCTGCTGGAGATGGCAGCTATCTGTATTGACAGAGATATGCCTGAGGCAGCAGTATTAAGAAACTGCAAATGGCTTCTATAATAGTCACCTGCAGCTGGGAACTGCCCAGCTGCCGACCTTTAACAAAATCTAATGGGACCCATGTTTGGGTCCCGACCCACAGGTTGGGAATCCCTGCACTATTTGGAGCGACTAGTTCCTGCCCCTCCCCACACCCACTGGGGGTTGGCAGGGAGTAATCCCTATGTTCAGCAGAGAACCTGGCCCACACTAATGTTTGGCTCCTATTGGTAGGGTGTGCAAAGAGAAAAAGGCCAAGCTGGGATTTTTGAAGGGGCCTAAGGTAGTTAGGTGCCAACTGCCACTTGCTTTCAATGAGAGTTGGGAACATAAATCCCTTATTTCTTTGGAAATCCCTGCCAGGGTCATGGCACTGATTCTCTCCACCCTAACTTCTGCACCCACCTCAAGTCCCAGGACAAAATAAAAAATAATTAAAAATATTTTAAAAAAAATAATTGAAATTAAGCAAAGTGAAATTTATTCTGAAGAGCAGAAAAAATTCATAACATTGAATTTGATTATGGAATAGTATCCCAAAGGAAATAGTGGAAGCTTAATTGTTTAAGACATTTAAAACAAGGCTGGACAAAGCATTTGATAATAATATACCACAGACTAAAATTCTGCACTGATCAGAGATGGAGTGGATGACCTAACAGGTCTTCTCCCTCTCTACTATAATTTTATGACTTATTACTGCAGAAGACTATAACTTCAAATTAACAATGATTGTTAACAACGCTTGGTTTTCTGCCTCCAGCCTTCACACCTTAGTCCCACATATACTCAGATTGCAGTTATGCCATGAGATTACCATTTGGAAGAGGAAAGACACATTCAGATAAAACAAGAATCCAGCATTTGAATTTAACCTGTTGTATTCATAGAAGAAATGTTAAACTGGGAGGCTAGGATTACTGTATAAAAGACACATTCATTTGCCATACCAAATATTTTGCCTAAAAGACAACAAGGAAACCAATGAAAATGCATAGAAGAAGTTTATTGTAAAAGTGGTATGAGGAAGATTCTTTGTGAGATCATGAAGACAAAAGTTCCTTCAATCTAAAGAACAACACCTGATACAAGAGCACTTAAGGAACTTGGCAACTAAAACCTGTGATAAAACTAGTTGATCCTGCATTGCAGGAAATTCAAGTTTTAATGTTCATGCCTATCTTAGGCAAAACAAAAACGCCAGAAAATGAAAGAATAAAGTAAAGTACTTAAATACATTGACTGAATTGCTGTCTGTAGAACAACACACTGATCCTGAGAAACAGCAGTAGGGTTTAGACCATCTGTATTGTGAAGCGCTATTTAAATACGCCGAGATCCAGATCCACGAAAGTTCTAAAAATCATAATGAACAGGATTAAATTACAGTAATAAAAATATCATTGGGAAAAGTCCAGTTTCTGGAAATGGTTCTGTTAGGCTGGTTCTGACAGGACTTTTCCATCATTCTAAAGGATTTGTCTTTACTGATAATATTCTGTGGACCTCAAAAGATTCAGATAAGAGAGATATCTGAAACAAAAGATTAAAAAGCTGTGTCTGTGAAGATAGTTAAACTCTGGAAAAAAATGGGGTCAAAATCCAGGCTCCATCTCTAGCTTAAGAGTTTAGTTTGGATAAGGCAAACCATGAAATTCTTATCCAATTTTCAAAAACTCTGGAGTATCATAGATTTTGTATCACCAGCTTTCTTCAAACACCTGGAGGCCAAGGACCAGTACATTTAATTATTTTCCAAGCTGTCTTCCATTTGCAACAGCAATGATTTTTCCCAATATTCTTATTCCACATTAATGAGTTTTGGCCTGTGGCACTGAATTCATTCCAGGCACAAATTGCCTAAAACCATCCATTCTAATATCTGTGTTGCCACATGGAAAAGCTACATCAACACTTCAGTTATTTCTGCACCATAAATATCTAAAAGAGATTTAGGTTAGGTAAAATCTTAATTCATTAATCTGTGAACATTGACTGAATGTTTTTTCTACCATGTATGCCTTAGGTCTCTACCTACGTTCAGTCATGTTTTCAAACACTTGCGGGTAAAGGACCTAAGAGACAATTTTGGTACATAGGCAAAATATTAGCTATGTTCTATTATGGTATATTTAATTATACTTTTCTATCTCTACATTTTAGAAATGTGCATCTATCTGTCTGTCAGTCCATTTGCCCATGAACTCTGCCTAAATCATAAGAGATAGGACCACCAAAATTGATATGCAGCTTCTCCTTATCACAACTTAAAGCAAGGGCAGGATTAGGTCGTGCCAAGAGAATGGTATCTGCCTGGAGTGGGACTGTAGGAAGGGGTCTGCTAGGGAGGACAGTTATACTGAAGAGCGACCACAGCTGGGAGGCGGCACCAGTTAGACAGTAGCTGGCTTCAAGAGAAGCTCTGAATGTTGCAGACCCTGCAACTGTTCACAGCTAATGTTCCCTTTTTGGTGCTGGGCGAGGCTCCTCCACCCCTCCCATGCTGGCCCCCAAACCCCACAGCGCAGGGCCATCCTTACAGATTAAAAGGTGGTATGCAACTGAGAGTCTGGCCCAGATTCTTCTGGGGCCTGGGGCTACCCTCTCTCATCCCCATGTGGCTCCTGTGGGGAGCTTGGGCCTTCCCTCCTCCCCCGGCAGATCTTACTGGAGGCTGGGGACTTCTCTCTTGGGCCCACTCACCCAGCATGGCTCCTATGAGGCCTGGGGACTTCCCTCCCTTCTTACCCTCCTTCCTGTGCTCCATCCCCTCCAGCTGAGCAGGACTCAAGGGCTTCCCCGGGCTGGAGCAGAACTGCAGAGGCTGGGGCTCCTGTCTGCTCCCTATCTGACAGCAGGAAACCCTCTGCTTGCTGACAGAAGCATGTGCAGGAGGGGACGGGGAAAGCCCTGCTGCGTCCTGGGCATACAAGCCCTTAGGACTTCGTTAGGCCACCTGAATATGCAGCACAGCCCCTGTTGCCCCTCCCAGCCTCAGTGAGCCACCAGTAGCTAAAAAGCACAGCCCCAGGTGCCCCAGGGAGCCCCTGCTGCCATCCTGGTAGTGCCACTCCCCCACACCATGTGTGGTCCCAGTGAGCCCCCCATACCTCTGAGTCTCCTGCTCTGAGCCCCTCCTCATCCTGAACCCTCGCTCCTGCACCCCAGCCCCCTCAGCCCCCTGCCATGTGTCTCTCCTCATCCCCAAACCCTCACATTGACACCCCCACAATGTCCTCCCCCTGCTCTTAGCCGCTGCTCACCCTGAAACCTCACTGCAACTCTCCACACCAATGCCATTCCCTTATTCCCTCCTCATCCCCCAAGCCCTCAGTCCTACAACCCTTACACCCCCAGACCTCTGTCCTAAGCCACACCGCATCCTCATTCTCTCACTCTAGCCCCCACACTAACTCCCTGTCCATAGTCCTCCTATAGCCAACCCTGCCCCCCAGCCTCCTGCATCCCTTCAAACTCTGCCCTGACTACTGAATCCCCCCGCCCTGCCTGCCACCACCTTGCCCTGAAAAGGTAAGGGACCAGCAACGCTGGCACATCTCCTGCTGCTTAGCTTATTTTCAAAAACTTTTCTCCACAGTAGTGAAGATTAACTGGTGTACCACACCCATGAGAGGTGGCCTGGAATAATTTGTATAGAGTGATTGTTCACTCTTTCCTTCTATACTGAGAAATTCACTTTTGTACTTCTCTCATTTTCAGATTATGTTCTCTCTTTTGTTTCTCTCCTTCTAGTTGCTTTTGCTATGTTATTATTGTAATTAATACCATAAATTGCTGAATACAAGCCGTTCACTCACTACAGCCTTCCCTCTTTACCAGTCACCAACAGTCACAATTTCCACAGCAAGGGACTTCAGAAGGTTCCCTGCAAGCCGGCTAAGATGTTTCAGCAGTATCACTTGCCAAGGATCAGCCCCTTGGAGAGCTCATTGAGCAAAATAAAGCTGTTAGGGGTACTGACAGACAGCTTGGAAGCTGTTGCTCTTATTTCCCAGTTCTCTCTTATTTTTTCCCCACATCCAACCAACACTGCACTCTGCAAAGTAATTTGGACAGCCATGCTATAAGCCCAGTTCAAAGCCCTATGATGCCAGTGGAAACCATTCAAGTCATTTCAGTGATTGGATCAGGCTTGGCCATTCTCATGGATCGCTTTTTACCACACCACTTCCATTTGGCTTCATTTGGAAACATTTGTAGTTGAAGAACAATAACTGGTTACCAAATTTGTGGGATACATAGAACCAGTAATTCAGTGGGGTGATCAGATGTGATTGGATGCCTTCAGCAGAACAGAAAGTTACTTATATCGTGGGTGAGGTGATTCAGGAGTAATCAATTATTTTTATCACAGTTCAAATTTATTGGTTAAGGTATGGTATAATCAAGGTCCAGACTCCAGAAAGAACATGTTTTCACACTGCAATAGCAATACTGATAATAAGTAAATAAAATGATTTCCTAGTCTGTTCAAACGCATCTGGCCGTGTAGATTTGGACTGTGGTGCACCTTCTGACTACCTCTGAGGTAATGTCTTTTATTGGACCAAATTCTGTTGATGAATAGGAACAGAGAGGTAGCTGTATTAGACTGTATCTTCACAAAACAAAAAACCAGTCCAGTAGCACTTTAAAGACTAAGAAAATAATTTATTAGGTGATGAGCTTCTGTGGGACAGACCCACTTCTTCAGATCTGGAAAATTCTGATCAATTCTGAAAATTTTCCAGATCTGAAGAAGTGGGTCTGTCCCATGAAAGCTAATAAATTGTTTTATTAATCTTTAATGAGCTACAGGACAGCCTTTATGTCTTCTGTTGATGAGAGAGACAACATTTCAAACCTACGCAGAGCTCTTCTAGAAAAAAAGAGCTTGAAAGCTTGTCTCTTTCACCAGCAGAAATTGGGCCAATAAAAATATCACCTCATCCACCTTCTCTCTTCAATATCCTGGGACCAAAACTTCTAGAATAACACTGTATATTGTCTATATTGTAACAAGCAAAGATTGTTTCTGCTAGAGTTTAGATTACCAGATACAAAGGCTAGAAGAGACAACTGTCAGAAAGTCTGACCTTCTGTATAACACCAGCCATTGAACTTCCCCCAAACAATTCTTACAGCAGAGTCTTTAGAGAAGTATGCAATCTCAATTTAAAAATTCTCAGTGGTGGAGAGTCCATTACAAACCTAGGTAAATTGTTGGTTAATTATCCAAACTTAAAAATGTACATCTTACTTCCAGTCTGAATTTATTTAGCTTAATTTTTCAGTTTGCAGACTGTGTTATATCTTTTATTGCTACGTTGAACTCTGCTACACTTAAAGTTGCAAAAATGATCTCCACTAAAAACTGTTTATAGGTGACTTTTTTGGAAGTATGAGCAAAATCCGTTCAGCTGCTTTTGAGTTTGATGTTTTAACGGACAAATTCTAAAAATTGGCAGGGACATTGTCTTCCCTGAGGAGAACGCACTTTGTTGGTTTCAGAAAGAACAGTTTAAAATAAAAATTATGTGTGATTGAAAAATCACTTCCAAGTATGCTAAGAGGGGATCTACTAAGATTTTTAGCTTATCCTAATGAAGCCTCACCCTTTCATAAATCACATTGTCCTGGTCTGCGGCAAAGGGACACTGCTGCTAACTTGCGGGAAGTGTCAATTATCTAATTGGCACTCACACGAAAAAATCCTCACCTCTCCCCACACAGAGGGGACACATGACAATAGGAGACATGAAAAGAAATTATGAATCCCACTATTAGTCTCTCTGGTCATTTTTCATGTGTTCTGGAAAGGCTGACTTTTCATTTTATACATTGTATTTACAGTTTCAGCCATTATGATAATGTAAAACAGACCTTCTACACTTATCTCTCTCATATATATAAGGCAAGCTGTGAAAAACAAGGCAATTAAATGCAAAAACCAGATGGATCTGTTTTTTACTGCTGTCCTGTTCATATCACAAAATCAGGAAATGCAATAGCTATAGTTCCTATAGCAAATTAACTTGCCCAGACTGTATCTATTTACCATTCCACCCACTTTGTTTTTTACTCGTATAATTTTGGCTTCATGGTGCCTTCCCCTGCAGAGAGACTGGGCACTGTGCTGGACTCCAATTGTGCAATCAATGCAGAGGTGCTCAACTTTATGTGCATGACCAGTCCAACTGGCAACTGTGTGCAGAAGCAGAGCCTCACTCTCTTATTGAGGGGAAAAGACAGACAGCTCTGGGATAGCACCTGCAGCAATGACAGTTTCTCGAAAGAAGGAATAAAGGAGAGAGATTGGTGGTAAAGCAGAATCGTCCAACCACAGAGGGATATATGCATGCTACACTCCTTTGTAGAGTACACCAGAAGCAACACTGATATCATTATCATCATCAGAATCAACAAGCATGGGCTCAGCACCCATTGGTGTCTGCTGCCTCTTTCATTATTTCCTTCCATCTTTCCCTGCCCAGTGTGGAGTGGCTTAGTTTCTGTAGACTAGCTCTGCACCAATCTATTATATCATCTACCCATTCTCTTTGGGTCTGCCTTTCCTGTCCAAACTGTCCATTATGCTGAACAGCAGGCTCTTGTTTTTTCATTTGTCATTCATTCTGCAGATGTGCCTGAATAGCTGTAACTTGTATTGTATAACCTTCTGCAGTAAGTTCTCAAAAGGCTGTATCTGCCTATATAATTCCACATTGGTGACTTCTGCACCCATCCTGGTCTCGGGATCTTTCTATAACGCCACTTGAATGCTGATATCCTTCTCTTAGAATCTTTTGTTCTCACCCATGTCTCACATCTGTACAATATGCTCTGAATATACATTTCCAAGGTGCTCAGCTTTGTTCCTAAGCTAATCGCTTTGCTTTTCCAGATCTTATGCATCACCTTCAAACTCACTCTTGATTTGTCCTCCTTGATTACTGTTTTTGGTTCTCTGTGCCTTAAATATTGAGTCTGTTCTGGTAAGGCTATGATCTGAAGAAGTGGGTCTGTCCCACAAAAGCTCACCTAATAAATTATTTTGCTAGTCTTTAAAGTGTTAATTGACAGCTTTTTGTTTTGATAGCATATAGACTAGCACAGCTCCTTCTCTGTTACTATTGATCTTCCTTCCTTCCTATTTCCTTATTTCCAAATACCATTGCTTTTCTTTTATAGATGTTCATAACCAATCCATACCTCTTCCCTCCTCTTTTAGCACCTGCACCATTTTCGCTAGCTTCTCTTAATCTTCCTCAATGATATCATCCGTGAACCTCAAGTTGTTGATTCTCATCCCATGCACAGATATCCCTTCTGTGTCATCCTTGATCCTGTCCATTGCTCTCTCTAAGTGCATGATGAAGATACTCAGCGATATCGGATCTCTTTGTCTCGTACCTCTACTCAGTCTAAACCAACTTCCCAGCTCTCGCACATTCTCACAGCTGCCTCCGCATTGTTGTTGATATCCTTCAACAATTCTATCAGTCTGCTATCCACTCTGTATGACTCCAACACCGCCCAAGTCACTTTCTGATCTATAATGCCAAATGCCTTCTGAAAATCGACAATGCAATTGTAGATGTTCTTCTTTCATTGAGCTTTCTCTGCTATCAATCTTAGTGCAACTACCTGCTGTATGGTACTTATATCTTTCCTGAATCCCACTTGCTCAACCACTAGATGTTCTTCTACCTGTGATCTCAGTCTCTTGGTCAGTATCATCATCAGCACCTTGACTAGATGACTTGTTAGGGCAATTGTTCTGTAGTTCTTGCACTCCAATCTACTGCCTTTCTTGTGTATTGTCGCTAGCATGGATTTTGTCCATTCCTTAGGTGCCGTCCCCTCTTTCCATGCTACATTACATAGTCAGTGTATTTCCCGAATCATACTTTCTCCACTATATTTGATCATCTCTCCTGTGATCTTATCATTTCCAGGGCTTTTGTTGTGCTTCACTCATTTCACTGCTTTTTCTACTTCCTCCTTTGAAATATTGGTCTCACTCTCAGTTTCTCGGCGGAGATATTTCTTTCAGTTCGTTGATCAGTCCCTCTGAGACACTCGGGTCCAACTGTGCATTGTACAGATTAGTGCAATATTTTGTCCATTGCTGCACAACCTTCTCCTTGTTCATGAGCACCTGGTCATTCTTGTCTTTGATCACCATCTGCTTCAGCTGCCACTTCCTATTAATATTCCTAATCATTTTATACACTTGCCACAATACCTCTCTATATCTTCACACTGCTCCTCTAACCATTACCTCTTATCCATTCTGTCTGCTTTCCTCACGTCATTGCATTTCACTCTACATTGCTGTTCTGCCCTCTCAGAAACATCCCTTCTAATCTTCAATATTCTCTTCTCTTGGACCAACTTCAGTGTTTCCTGCATAATCCACTTCCTGTTGATCTTCTCTTCTTCCAGAATAGTCTGCTCAATTGCCTCTTCTATCACTGTGGCTATCCCTTCGACTCTCTATCTTGGTCTTTTTCTGTGCACACGTTCCTAATCTTCTCTTTGAGTGCTGCACTGTACACATTTCCTATTTCTTCCTTGCTTAGCCTTGCCACATTGCTTTTTTTCTTAAACTGTGTCTGATACTTTCTTTCAAGTTTCATCTTGATGTTTGCAGTCACTAGACTGTGTCTTAGTCTATATCTGCTCCTTGGAAAGTCTGACACTGCTGTACTGATATCCACTTCCTACACTCCTTTTGTTGGAATCTCATGTTGCAGATCACCATCTCGTGCTCCATAGCAAACTTTAGCAGTTTCTCACCTTGTTCATTTCTTTCTCCATATCCAAACCTTCCCATGATTCTATCCCGACCTTCATTATCTATTCTGACTTTTGTGTTCCAATCTCCTCCGATGATCAACATATCTGTCTTCAGTATCTCCTCCAGTGTCTTCGTCAAGTCTTTATAGAATAGCTCAATCTCTTCCTCCATACTGTCCGACCTGGGTGCATACACTTGAATGACAGAGCTGTTGAATGGTTTTGCTTCAAATCTCACTGCCATCATTCTTGCACTCAACAGTTTGTATCCTAACAATGCTCCTCTAGCTCTTTTTCTATGAAGGAATCTGACTCCTGCCTCATGTTTTGTTCATTCCTTGACCAAATGGCTTTGCAACCACACATCTCTCCCAATCTTGTCCAATGCAACCTGCCAGTCCAAGTATATAACATTGGTATCTCTCCATCTCCTTTCGAAGCAGCTGTAACTTTCCAGTCACACAAAGTGTTTGGACATTACAAGTTCCAATTGACAGTATTTGTGTTAGTTGTAATTTTCTTTTGGTAGCCAACTTATTGACCCAACCCTGATTGCTCGATTGGTGGCATGGACCTTGTTTTTCTGAGAGACATCCAAGCCACCACCTTTTGTCATTTAGTCATACTGGCATCAGATTTCATTCATATTGTTGTTTCTTGATCAGCACATTGACAGTCATCTGACCAACCTCCTCCTCCTCCATCCAGGCTTGGGACTGGCACGGAACTCCTAGAGGCATCATGGAGGAGTTACATTGAAATACCTTACCATTTTATTGCAACTCTTGTAATATTTATTCATTTTCTTAATGTCCACACTTCTGAAATTGAGAATCTAGGCTTTTATTTTAAAAATTCTAATTCTCATGATTGAGGAGAAGAGACTGAAAATGTGAATTAACTGTGCCATATGTAACCAGACCTCCAAAAACCAAATAAACAGTACTGACAACTGATTGCTTTAAAAAGTGTCATTACTTTTAAGCTACTCTCATGATCTGGAGTGGCTTGATGTGTGCATTTGCATTCTTGGTGTTGGCAACACAATTGCAGCGACTGTGCTCATCCTGCACTAGAAGTCAGAGAGTGCCTCCCTTCATGGAGAGAAAATATCTTAAATTCCACAATTCACCCCTCACCCTCTGTTAATGCCATAAAATACTATACACTGTGGTGGAATGTAAGGCAGATGAGTTAATGTTGCTATGGAAACTTCAAACGTTTGTCTTCCTTAGTTTTTTTAATTTTAATTACATGACCCAAATGTTGTATTAACATAGTCATTTGAATATAATTAGATCAGAAAGCTAGAACAGCATAAGTGTCAATTACGTTAGGGGTGTGTTTGAAAGAGATGAGTTGGCGCAGAATTCTCTAAGTGATGTTTTCTTCATGTAACCATGGCCAATAAAGTATTTACCCAAGTGTTGTACAGTTATTAAACTTTCCAACAATACAGAGTGGATCTGTCCTCACTTAGAGTATTACCACATTTCTGAAGTTTCCAAGAGATTTTAAGTGAGCACTGGAAATAGAAATCCCTCTTCTACTTCTCTCATTATTTCCGACATAAGACAACAAATGTTTCCTAGTTCCTTTTTCTGAACTTAATTTAGAAGTAAAAAAAGGCCACTTATGTTGCAAATTGGTTAACTATAACTTGACATTCACTCAGATACCAGATAAGGCACATTACCCAATGTCTGAAAAAGGAAGAAGAAGTCAGATTTATTTCAGCAGCCTAAGTAAAATTAAATAAGTAAGAGATAATGGTGTTTTATACTCAGCACCGCATGGCCTCCATTTCATAGGAAGACCTCATTCCTACAACAGATAGCTTTCAGGTGGACTGATGCTCCTAGAGATAGAGCTCTATTGATTGACTTTTGTTTTACATAATCTGTGACAGGAGAAAAAAACTACTTGCAAACTGAAACCTGTGATTCTGATATTAGTAAGTAAAATAAATGTTCAGAGTGTTAGACAAAGAGATGGGCTGAAATCCTGGCCCAGTCAAACACAATGAGTGTTTTGCCATTGAATTCAGCGTAGCCAGGTTTTCATTCAAAATCCCACATGTGCTCATTACATCTTGAGCACAGCTTTCCTTTACAGGTTGCTGGATTAGTAAAGTAGTTATCTACCCTTCACTTTTATGACATCAGACTCTCCAGTTCCATATCTATTGGCCCAAGTGTGTTTGTACGATTGGCTCGTTGATGGCTGTTAGTAAACTCAGATCAGTTACAGCACATAATAAGCGGGGTATGACACATCACAACATCAACAAATTATCAGTTTCTCTATAAAATGTGAGTGGGGTGATCATACATATTTCCCAGTTTCAGATTAATAATGCATATTACACCAATCATGAAAGCATGCACTAATGACTTCCTAATGCAAATACAGAGTATGGCCCCTAACTTAGTTACCAATCAACACCTGACCCTGGAGAAGTCTGCATGGCAGAGATGCTCAGTAGATGCTGCTTATGGAAGCCATAAGCTGCACTGCTTTGGAGATAAGGACTCTTTAAGACCTGGGATCCTCAGCAGACTGCCAGGCCTGTCAGGACACCAGGCAGGTTTTTCCATAGAAACCTGCCTGTGATTCACTGAAAACTTTATGAAACAGATAGGTTGCCACAAGATATTTAGGTTTAATTGAATGAGCATTTTCTGATGATAACATGTTTCATTGTACAAGTCTCGACTAACTCTATTATGGACAGTGTTTGCAGCGCTAGAGTTAAGTGGCTATCTAGAAAACTTATAGCTGAATTGGTCTTACTAGGTAGCCACATGTATTGGGTAGCATAGTAATCCAATCTTCCAAGCACAGCAAGAGCAATGAGTAGTACTAGAGACAGCACTGATTCTATAAATAGGAAAGATACAAGCATCATGGCCTTCTACTAGAATGGAATGGAATCCAGAACTGAACACCGCCTATATTATATCACACTTCTTTTCTCAATCAATCATTCTAACCACAAAACATCAAGATGGAAGTGTTTGAGATTAAAATAACTGTTGGCCTAAATCCTACAAACTTTACATATTTGCTAAACTTTATAAAAATGAGCCATTCTATTGAATGCAAGGGGACTATTTAAATCAGTAAAATTTTGCACAAGTGTGTTTATAGGATTTGGGCATTGATGGTTGTTAGATCAATTACAACACATGATAAATTGGGCAGGACACATCACAACATCTACAAATTATTACCTCTAGTATAACGACAAGTATCAGAGAGGTAGCCATGTTAGTCTGTAGCTTCAAGGACAACAAAAATCTTGGGGCACCTTATAGACTAACAGATATTTTGGAGCATAAGCTTTCGTGGGCAAAGACCTGCTTCATCAGATGCGTGCCCCCCTGTCTGATCTGACTTGTTTTTTTCCTCTTTTGATAAGTACTGTTGATACTGGACCATTTCCACCTTGCTGAATAGACCTTGTCAGCTCTGGCCCTCCCTCTTACTGGGACCCCACTGTTTAAATACCCCTCTGAAACCCCCCCCCACAACTCATGCATCTGATGAAGCGGGTCTTTGCCCACAAAAGCTTATGCTCTAAAATATCTGTTAGTCTATAAGGTGCCACAAGACGTTTTTTTTTTCTCTATTACAATGTGAGTGGGGTAATCTTCTCCTACCTAAATTAAATGAACATAAAAATTTATAGCAGCAGCAGCAGGATATGGCAAATGACACCACTTTAATAAAATATTTAGAAATGGTTCATTGTAAAATATGCAAATACACGCATGCAAAGGAAGCACTTTACCATTGATTTTATGTGTCCAAACCAAGATGTGATATCACAAAATAATCATGAGCTGGGCATCTGGCTTTGCTGCACAGCATTTCTGGAATTTCCATTTAAAATTTCTCTCCTTCAAATCCCTCTTCAACACTTTCCTTTTTCCACAGCCTTTGGAACAACTGTTCCACAGGCTACAGCAGAGTTGTGGTTATGAAGTTAGAAATGGGCAGCACACATAACATGTGCCTCTTGGCAAGTACACATTTTAAGTAATGTATTTGTTGCTCTTCGCAAGCAGCCATTCCCTTTTTTGCATTCATATCTTTCAGGCTGTGTCTACACTAGCAAATTCTTTTGAAAGATTTTTCAAAAGAAGGGTGCTCTTTCGAAAGATCCCATGGAATGTCTACACACAAAAAGTATTCTTTTGTAAGTAAACCAAAAGAATGTGGTGCTCTTGCTCCTTTTGAAATCACTCTTCCTTTCCTGTTTCAGGAAAAGCGTCCCATGTCGAAAGCTTCTTTCAAAAGAAAACGTGCGTAGATGCTCTGCAGGCCTTTTTTTTTTTTTTCAAAAGAGCAGTTCTCATGGGGCCTGTTTTTTCGATCCCTGGCCCATTCTTTCGAAATAGCAGGGGTGTGTGTGGATGCTTTCTTGCGAAAGAGCAGATCTCTCTGTTGATTCACTTTTTTGTTTGTGGATGCATTTTTTCAGAAGAAGTTCTTTTGGAAGAGATCTTTTCGAAGGGCTTCTTTCGAAAGACCTGTGTAGGGTAGATGTAGCCTCAGTGTCTCTGGTTTGGGTCATGAACATTCTTTCCTCTTTTGAACACAGGGACATTAAATTAAATCCCCAGAATAACACAGCCATTCACATAATTCCAAATGAAATAATACAGAGGGTTTTACTTGGTACAACATCATTGTAATGTGTGACACCTAACACTAAAAAGGCAGACTGGGGTAGTTAATGATTTTATCACTGATAACTGTGACTAGGTATTGTACCTACAGCCATGTGATGTGCCCCGTTCACTCTCAAACTACAAAAGGAGGAAAATTGCTTGTAGTGAGCTAGCCCTCCCAGTCTCTGTTCAGGCTCAGCCTGAAAGTGACAAGTGTGCAAATGAATTCCAGCTCTGCAGTTTCAGGATGCAGTCTGTTTTTGAAGGGTTTTTTTGCTGAAGTATGGCGACTTTCAAATTTGTTACTGAGTGTCCTGGTGTGCGTGTGCATGTGTGTGTGTGTGTGTGCGCGTGTGCACAGTGCTTTCCAACTGGTTTTTGAATTTTACCTTCTTGATGTCATATTTGTGTCCATTATTCCTTTGCATAGAGACAGTCCAGTTTGGCCAATTTGCATGGGAGAGGGGCATTGCTGGCAAGGCATCGATCATGTTAGCAGATGTGCGTGTGAACGAGCCCCTAATGGTATGGCTGATGTGGTTAGGTTCTATGCTGGTGTCACTTGGGTAGATATGTCAACAGAACTGGCAGCAACTTGTTGCAGGGATTAATTCCTGGGTTACTGTTTCAGCTATATGGTGTGTAGTCGGTGGTGAGTATTTGCTTCAGGTTGGAGGCTAAGGACTGGCCTGCCTCCCAATGACTGTGAGAGTGAGGGATCATGGGGATTGTAGGTAATGACCAGTGGTGTTCTGTTGCTGTGTTTGTTGGGTCTATCCTCCTGTAGTAGGCAACTTCTGGGTCCCTGTCTGGCTCTGTCAGTTGGCTTTTTCACTCCCCAGGTAGGTATTGTAGTTTTAAAAATGCTTGACAGATATCTTGTACGTGTTGATTTCTGTCTGAGGGACTGGAGAAAATGTAGTGGTGTCTTAGGGGACCTGTCTCATCACTGTCTAGTGGCTGCTCCACATGGGAGATGATGCTAGGATATATATATATACAGGCCTGCCTGTAGAAACTTTACTTAAAAACATTAGGGTGTTCATAAAAAATTAACAGCACAGTCCATCTGAGGCCTTGTATGGCATATTCCAAACATTCCAAACCAGTCAGGAAGATACAAACCATACAAGTCACTGAAATTTAGTTTGATGGCTGGCTGGCTGGTAAGAGCCCACTCCCCAGCTCTCTATAGTTTATCTGTCTGGCTCTGCCTGTGTTTGTCCATGTCTCCATTATAAGTAATTTTGCTGGGTGTAAACCAATTAAGGTGATGGCATGTAATTGGTTAGACAATCATGTTGTAATATGTTAGGATTGGTTAGTTTAATTCCAGTAGTATGATTGGTTAAGGTATACCTGAGAATATATTACTATATACTTTGGGGGCAAACAAGAAGTAGGAAACAAGGCAAAAAGGAAAGGAAACTGGATTCATGCTTGCTGGAAGCTACCACAAATAAACATTGACTCAATTGCATCTCTGGACTTTGGGTATTGCTGTTCTCTGGTCATGTGAAAAGGACGAAAGAAGGAAAAGGCTGAAGAGACAAGCCCTTCAACAGATGTTAACCTACTACTGTTACCACTAGCAGTTCTGTTAGCGCAAGTGGTAAAGAGAGCTGAGCTGTGGATCTAAAGGCTTGAACCCTGCTGATCAGCCAAACCAGGAGGTCAGTGTGGTCTCCAGTTAAAAAATTGGGCAGCTACATCCAAAACACTATGGCAACAGTTACACTGATCTGAACTGCAGGCCGCAGTATGCAAATAGGCGGTATTAAAAATGCAAATATCAGCTCACTTACATATTTGCTCACTGGCAGATGCTGCTGCCGGCAGAAAAAAAGCAGTGTAAACATGGTTCTGCCGGTGAACCCCGTCCCCTGCTTTGTCGGCAGCCTTTTATGCCTGATTTTTTGCATTGTAACAGAGAGGTAGCTGTTATTTTATTTGATTATCCATTGATTTGTTCATCTTTAAGGTGCTACTGCTGGTTTGTTTTTTCCACTGGATGTTTTTCCAGCGAATCCTCAATTATTAGGAATTCTACCAAAGTATGCACTAGAGTAGATTTGTGCACGGTTTGGATATGAACAGGACAGCTGCATTGTCGTATTCTTTAGAGCTGTCTGGAGGATAACAATTCCATTTAAAGACAGCTTCTGATGTTTCAAAATTTGCTTGGTAGTTGGGGCACTGGCTTAGCATGTGGGGAAACCCAGGCTCAGGTTTCTGTGCTGGCTGATTCAGAGCAGAGTTTGTCATGCCAGATCACCCTGAAGTTTTCATTGAAACTGATATGTCTCCACTAAAAATATCAGCTTTGTTGAAATGAACTAGCTCTATTTTTTATGCACTACGGTCCTGAGAAAAACAGTGGGTGGTTTAACAATTTCAAGTTATTTTAGATGCTTTCAAAATCTGTGGATATTAATTTGGTGTTCAATAGTACTGAAGCACTTATAACTAATTAATTAACCTGCATGCTGTGAGGTGTGAATTGTCTGTAATAAAAGTTGTTATGTCCCATTTTAACTAGACAATCTGTTTTTTTCAGGAAACAATTTTCTCTTTGACCGGATGTTCCGCCTCTTCAATGTTTACGAGAAATGCAGTGCCAAAACTTTCATCAGAGGCATCTGTTCGCATTAGGAAACTTTTGGTAAGAATATAAATAGGCCAACACAGGATAGTTCAACAGAGCCATGTTGAGCTGCTGAAGGCAGTTGAGAACACTTGAAACAACATAAGTTCATGGTTGTTAGTCTTGATTTTTTAGTTGAAATTTGCATGGATAACAGTTTCTTGCTGTGGGGGTAGCATAAATGTTTTTGAGGTAGGTATTCAGTCACACAACTTATTGTCTTTACCATGCCTTCTGTACCACCTTTTATCAGATACTCGGAAAATCTTCTGTTATAACAGTCTCCCTTTAGCTATACTAATAGTTATTGCCTATATTGTGGAATATTTCTGTTAGAAATTACGAACACTGGATATGGTTAAGAGGTATACAACTGTAAATTAGTTTGGATTATATGGAAATTCTCTCTCTCTCACACACAAAAACTTTAATTAAGATGCATTTAAATTACTGATTATATATATATATATATATATATATGAGCTCACAGATTTTCCAAATAACCAACAATGTGCCCCTGTTCCTGTCCCTGTAATGACATGAAATGTCCAAACTCTCCTTTATATTGTTCATATTCAGGGTCTGATCCTGAATACTCTTACTCATACGAGTAATGGTTTTCAGAAGCAGCTACCTACTTTGTCAAATGTGCTGTATTTGGATCAAGTTTACTGCGGATTTAAGAAGTTACAGACTATGGCTCAAATTTGAGTTAATCTCAGCACAGTTTAAGAGTAGGGAGCAATGGCTGATACCCATGGTTGTGGAGATTCCCTCTGTGGTTTTACAGATTTTAGAGCTGGCTGGCAATCATTCTGGTCCCTAAGTAAATAAGAATAATTTGCATTATATTGTAATGGACTCAGTAGCTGAGAGCAGGCAGAGTGTGGAGGTGTTTGGCTGTGTTCCTCACTTCCACTTTTGTAGATAATCTCTAGGATTGCAGAAATCAGTATGGAGCAACATGGTCACAGCTGTCTTTCAAATATGATAATGATGCTTTTGCAAAGGTATTAAACAATAATAGAGCAGATCTGGTGTTGCAGTTAGGCCTTAGCAAATTATCCCACTTGAGCCAAATAACTTCCCCTTTGGTAAAAAAGATACATCTTCCATTCCTGAAGGTTTTTTGTTTTTTTTTTCAAATTTTCATCTCCAGGGCTTGCTTGTTTGCTTGTTTGTTAAAGGATTGCTTTTCTTACATGGCTATGCAAAGATTTTTTTTCCTTTGAAGGAGAAACACCTTTGTTTACCAGATTCATCTGCTGCATCTTTTGTAACTCATGAGCTAGCCATTTATAATACAGCCAATAAAATATTTCATGGCAATAATTAAGATTCATTACTTTTATCAAATATTTCAGGTATACTGTACCCAATTTTTCAGCACAAAGGCAGGATGTTTCAGTGTACACCTAGGAAAAGCACACATTTTTAATAACTAATATCTGGGGTTTACAAAACCGCTTAACATTTTCAAGTAAGAGCCCAATGAAAACTGAATAGTGTATACAGTATTATCTGTGGGGACTACAAAAATTCCTTGTATTAATTCAGAAGGACTTTGAGCCAAAGTAGTTATTAAATAATCTTACATACTGTGGTGTTTACTAGTATGGCATTGTTCAAAAAATCACTATTGACACTGAAGGATGTATGATATTTCCTGATGCAGGCCAATTTTCAGGCAATATTGGTTAGCTTTTCAAGAGCAATAATTCTAGGACAGGCTCTGCTCTTATTTTTCATTTTTCTTACTTCCATGTGTAAATCTGGGAGATTATCATAGGAACTACTTGAATGACTAAGACTATGGGGAAAATTGACATGTCCTACTACACTAAATTCTGGAAAAAAGGTTTAGAAAATATTTCTCCTGGATCTCCCTTCTCTGATTCCATTCACTGCCCTCTTTCCTTTTGTCCATGCAGCAGAGATTTTCCATGCAGGAGTTATTACAAATTCAGGATACATTTTCAGCCAATCACAGTTCTATGCTAAAGCCTCCAGAGCTTTTCTGCTGAGCCAAAGGTGGTCTCATGAGAACATTAAGAGTTGTTTCCTCATAGTACTTTTAAATGTATTATGAGTTAAATAATGATTTAAACACTGTTTTTCCTTCATTTCTCTTGTATTCCGCTTTAAGCTGTGAATATGTATGCCAGACAAGTATCATTATGGGGCTATTTTAGGAGGAAATCCTGGTTTCCATCCAGTAACTGAGGTGAGACCCATCAGAGCCCTGCAAATTTGTGTGCTTCCAATAGTCCATTATCTTTCCCTTCTGTCCCTGATTGCTCTTTCCAGTGTGAAACTTGCAGCAGTTAGTCTCTCTCTCACTCTCTCTGGGTTTTCTGTAGTCGCAGGTCTTTTTTTCTGGCCGTACATGGTAGTATTGCATACTGGCACCTCCTCACCAGGGTTCCCACAACTGGGGCTGCCAGCTGGGCTCAGCACCCCAGTCGGTACCCAGCTGTGGGGCTGCAGGAGACATGCCCTCCCCCCGGCCCCGCAGTTGTGAAGGGCCTAGAGCTGGAGCTCCCATTTGCCTGCAGTAGCGGGGGCCATGAGCTAGAGTCCCCCCTACCACTCCTCTGGCAGCCCCAGCCACTGGAACTGGTGGGGGGCGGAAGGGAGGTGGGAGAGGCGAGGAGCCATACCGCCTCCGCATTTTTTACAAAAAAGCACTGGTAGTTCCTATCGCTGTATGATGGAAGTACTGTTTCAACACCAGGAGCAAACAAATCAGAACCTACACAATAGAACGTAAGGATCTCAAAGCACTTCACAAATATTAATTAAGCCTCAAAACATCCATATATAATACCTACGTTTTAGTAAATTTCCCTTTCATAACTAGAGAAACAGGAAGACAGAAATGTGAAGTCATTTGTTTGAGGACCAAGGTTGTAGAGCAAGTCACCAGCAGTCACAGGAGTGTGGACCCAGGAATATCAGAGGCAGGGCTGGTGGCCGTTCCCCACATAAAATCCTCTTTATGGTTGCTCGTAACTCTTTTGTTCTAATTCCAACAAAATCTGTTCTGCTCTTCCGGAGACCAACAGCAGCCTTCATAAAACTGTTGCCATCCCAATGCAGCACCCAGGCTCTGCTTTGTGTCCTCATGTAGCATGTAGCTCTGGCTTCAACTTGCTGGGCTGCCAGTGTCTTTTTAAGATGGTAACATGCTCTGCGCCTATGGTTCTATGCTCAGCCCTGTTTCACTGTAGGGCCTGTGGACCCCAGCACACTCCCAGATTTAAACACCTTTGAAAACTCACAGATCACACGTGCTTGATTTTTGCAGCTCAAAATCTCTGGGCATTCTATTCTCTGTGAGTGTGTTCAGATCCCTCATAGCTCCTTTTGCTGACTAGACCAGAGTTGTAAGTTTGATCCTGGAGGGGGCCATTTAGGGATCTAGGGCAAATAGTTTTTTTTTTTTTAAAAAAAGGGAGAGGTGGGGTGATGGTGCTTGGTACTGCCAAGAGGGCAGGGGATTGGACTTAATGACCTCCAGAGGTCCCTTCCAGTTCTATGAGATGTGTATCTCCTTTTGTCCCCTTCCTCACAGGGCGACCGAGCATGAGCTGTCTCCTCAGAGCACCTGTGAGTGACAGGACTGCACATATGCCACCCCCATATAGCTGAGAATGCTGCTGCTCAGGACTTTCACTGATATTTCCCCCCAGAGAGGGAAGAGGAGGAAGCTACCCAAACCAAATGCAGTGGGGGACAGAAGCTGGACCTGAGGGAAAGAAGGGGATAAATTAGGACCAAGAGTCTGGTCAGCTGGGAGTGGAGGGGGAGAAAGGAAGTGCAGCTGAGAGTTGGAGGTAGGCGACTGGGAGTGCCTTGGTAAGGAGACTAAGAGGGTGTATGTGACAGACAATTTTCTGCACTACCCTTGAAAAACCTTATTGAATAAAGCTTAAGATTTGTTGGAGCCTATTTTATTAAATGAAAAGATTATGTATTATTGTGGGGCAGGGTTCTGTGTGACCTCTCCAGGTAGGGTGATGTGACGTGAACCTTGGGAAGTGTTGTGGACTTCATAGGACTGTACTGAACAATTTGCCACACAAGGGTGGACTCTGGAGACAGAGACAAATAGTTTGCCTGGTGAATCTCTAGGAGGAAGTGAATGAAAATGCCTCACTTCCATTATAACCCTGCCCCTCCCACCTTTTGAAACCATGCACCAAGGAAATACCCTTTCTCTGCTGTTTGCCTCTTCTCAGACTCTTGAGATCAATGGTTCAAACGATGGAAAGGAAAGACTGAACTATTCATGCATGTGCTGGTTGTGAGCAAAGGTTGTTATGAACTTACACCCACAAACATACCCCCTGGGTGGAGTCTGAAGGACTGACTCCTGCCAGAACCCTTGTTGGAGCTGGGGATGATCTCTAAGCTTTTTAATATGCATGCACATTCCTTTATTGTTTGTAATGTGTTTTGCTCTGTAATGCTCTCACCTTAAGAATAAATGTGCTCACTTGGTAAGAGCAGTCACTGCTGGGAATTCACACTGTCTGAAATGCCACACATGTTGCTACCATATATGCCACAATTCAGGGCAACTGCACCTGCATTCCCTCTCTTCCGTTCCTTGGGAAAACACTAGGCCGTTGGTTCTTCAGTTATCTCCCTTTTGGGGAGAGGCCCATGTCTCGCTCCTTCCACACCAATATTTTTCCAATGTACACAGTGCCTTGCTCATATTGTGATAACCCCAGCAAGCCAGACTGCCTAAAGAGGCCAGTGCCTGTACTTTGCTTTCTCTTTGAAAGCTATGAACTGCTGCATCCAGTTTTAGGCACCACGCTTTAAAAACGATGTGGACAAATTGGAGAGAGTCTAGAGGACAGCAACAAAATGATAACATGTTTAGAAAACTTAACCCACGAGGAAATGTTACGAAAACTGGGCCTATTTAGTCTTGAGAAAAGAAGACTGAGGAGGGCCCCTATTAACGGAAACATGCAGATCAGAGGGAATATATATAAAACCATGCTCCAAAGACCACTGAAGTCAATGGAAAGACAAATTACTTCAAAGGGATTTGGGTAAGGCCCTATTTGCTTTATTATTTTTAGTGCAATGCATTTCTTTGTACCAGACAATCCAAATAAAGTATTTCCTGTGACTCACTGAACAGTAAACATGTTTTAATGTGATTGCCGTGTTAGTTTTAATGGCAGCAATCTAACACCTGTCCAATGTACAGGAAGTGTTACACAATGCAGTAAAATACTGTGTGTTGCTGACATGTTAATAAGGGAATAACAATTAAAACATCATTAGCCAGAAAGCAGTCCCTGGGGATTGGTTTAGGTAAAAGGAATATTTGATTAAAGATTATTTATCTTGCAGCATAAATTGATTTGTGAAATCCTGCTCTTTATTATTGGTTACATAATTTATTTACTGAACTCCTGTATTTCTTTTCTTTTGCCATAGAAAATGAGTTTGTTTAGTCATTTATTGATAATTAAATGCACTGAGATATAATTACTTACCATAGTAACTTTCTGTTTTTGAAAATGGAATCTTATGAAGACAAAAGAACTTACATCCCCATTTCATAAACTTTAGTAAAACTGTTGGGAACATGGGGAGAGAAAATATATAGAATCCCAGCTTAAGAAAAAGACCCAGAATTCTTTTTCAAACAAGCTAACATGAAAAGGAAACCAAGACTAGTGATGATTTCTCTGGCTAACTAACATTTAAAACAGATTGAAATTATTTTTTATTGCAATGTAGTTGTTACACCCATGTAACTACACAATACGTTCCATTATGTGGCTCTCTTATTACATAGGACCAGGACTATCCAGAGACATTTAATTCAAGTTGTGTGTTATATTAGGACCAACAGAATTGTCTTTGAACTAAACAATAACAGTGTACCTGAACATCTTAAAATGTAGGTGGATTTTAAGTCAACAGAAAGCTCTTCCTCTGCTTGCTAATTCAAATGAAACATGATCCATTCTAAAACCTAGAAAAATGTCAAGGTCACTGCCAGTAGCTCAGATAAGCAATAAAAAGGGACATAGAAACAGGCTAATGGTATAAAGACATTAAAAATTAAAAAGGAGCTATTGATCTAAAGGTGCTATCTCAAAGGTTAAATGGCCTTAACTATTGACTAGATGGTGAATCGTATATTTCTTGCAACGTGTGCACCAACCTATTAGTGTTTATCAGTCTTTTCCAGTCGCCTTGTAAATGTTACCCATTCTATATTTTGTCTGGACAGTTTGCATGTAGTTTTTAAAACCATAATAACTAAAGAAAATGGGCATTCCAACCGTTTCACAAATCATTACAAACACTAATCTGAGCTTCTATAGTTAAGAAAAAACTAGGAAAGGTAGTAAAGAACAGAGATTATTGTAGGCCACATGAAAAGGTTTTGCACTGTAGTGCAAATCTCTCTGAGCACTATACTCATGGGATCTCTACTGATGGAGCTGGGGAATCCCCTTTGGAAGACAGAATATCCTTTTCTTTATGGGTGGAGGGTGGGCTTGCATAGATGCGATCAGAGAACAGGTGAAATGATGCATCGTCTCTTCTCTGGTCCTCCAAAATTTTGCTCACATCTTATGCTCTCACTGTACTGCCAGGAATGTTTGCACATGAACAGAGGTGAGGTAGAATTTGTCCCTATGGGTTCAATTTATAAATGTAGACATTATCTACAGCGTGGGTCACTCAAACGTGCGATTTTTTCTATGGATGTGACCTCCCCCACCATGGTATACTTGTTGTTGCATCTCCAGAAACCTGCCTTTGCGGTAGCTACTCTTAAGAGCATGACCTGCTTGAAATGCGCGCTGCCACAGAATCTGCTGCCTCTTGAACCACAGTTCCTGCTGACTAGGGAGCAAACTACTTTACCCACTTTTGAAGTGCAACTTACTCCTGCTTTGCTCTCAGGGAGCCATTCTTCCTTTTCCCTGCCACCTTGCTCATGGGGGGACTGTAACGAGGAAGGGGCAATCACCTCATGTGAGCACTCGCTCTGCTGAGTACACGTGCCTGCCCTCTCTCTCTTTCTCTCACATCATCCTTGCTCCAAGATAAAGCAGTGCCTGGAGCTTCTGCCCTGAAGGCAATGTCTTTGCCCCACTGGGCTTCCTGGCTACAGCTGTTCAGCTGGGCCACAATAGTTCAGTTCCCTCCCTGTGGTGCCTCAATGTCCAGGCCATTTCCCCTAATGGGGAGTGGTGGCCTGGGCACACCCTCTATTCTGTGTTACAGCCCAGGCACCCTGTGGATAGCAACCATCTGCTGTGTCCTTTATTTAAGGCACACTGCTGCTTGATTTCCCGGGCCACTTTCCCACAGCTCTGCTCTATCTTCACACTTACCTCAGGGCCTCGTCCTCATGGTGTCCCGGAAACCGGTTCAGTGCTCCTTCTTGTTCTCACAGCTTCTGGCCTTCTGCAGCTTTGTCAGCCACCCACACATCATCCACATTCCACCAGCTCCAGCAGGGAACTGGACTCTCTCTGGCCCCACAGCTCTTCTCATACTGGGGCCCAGAAAGCCATTCTAGGCAGCTTGGAAAACCTTCTCCGCTGTACTCTGTTGGGATGGGGTGTGTCAGGGACACAGGGCCTACAGCAGAGGCCTCAGCAGGTCTGGTATACCTCCTTATACGGGGACTATTGCGTGGGCTGCCACTGGCTGCTTCATTCTGCTGAGAGCCACCATGTGAAGTAACAGGGCCTGACACACCTTCAAGAGCAAGGAATGGATAGGGAGAATGTAGACCTGCTACATTTATGCCTGTGGAGAATCAAACACACACAGGAACTGATGCTGGATTGAGTGAGCTCAGATTGAGAGATATCGCTGGAAAATTTGTTGTTTACCACTGTGTATATCCAGGGTAACTTCATCAGCTTCAGTGTGCTCCCCTGAGAGGGAGCTAGTGAAGTGAGACAGAAAACCAGATCAGCTACTGTAACCTGATCTAAATCACCCCATAGGGTGAGGGAAGGTACAAATGCATCCCCGCTCCCATGGGCTGTCCCACCCCTTCTCACTCTGCCCCCACCCTGACACTGGGCCCCCTCCCCAGCCAGCCTGGCTGGGGATTACTGGGGCAGGGGGTGGGCAGCACACTTCAGTGGCAGCCACAGGAGATTGCCCCCCTGCAGCCTCCCTCGCCCCCTATACTAACCACAGGGTGCTCAGCTGCATCCTCCAGCTCCACTGAGCCCTGCTGGGCAGCTGGAGGCCTCCCAGACACCCAAGGAGAAGCGGGCCTCCGGAGGCCAGGAGACCAAGGCAGAGCTCCACGTGGTGAGTGCTGGGAAGGTGGAAAGGAGGCCGTTGGGTGGCTGCTGCTGACGGTCACCTTCCCCCTGTCCCAGTAATCCTCCTCCTCCTGAGCTGAGTGTGTGTGGGAGGAAATGTACGGGATGATCTGCAGGGTAGTGGGGTGGAGGCATGTCCTTGGGCTGAGCGGGGATGGGAGAGATGGTTTCGGGCTGAGCGGAGATGGGGTGTTTGGGCTGAGGTGGGTGCTGGGGCCTTATGGGGGCGGGTGGGTGTCAGTCTGAGCAGGGGTGTAGGGCGTCCCTGGCCTGTAATCTTCTGTCTCACAAACATTGTGGCAATTAGCTCAAGATAATTTATCCAATGACCACATTCATACACAGTTTACCACAATCTTCAAAGAGACATAGAAACAATCGTACAGGCTGTACCTCCCTCATCCGGCACCCTCGGGACCTGAGTGGTCCTGAATGAGGGGATTTACAGGACAAGGGGAGGTCAGACCAGCTGTCTGGAGGGGCTCCCCCACAGGGCTATCAGGCTCCCCATCGCCTGTCAGCGGGCCCGGGGGCTGTGGGGTTGCCAGGGCTCTGTGCCCCAGACAGCTCCCAGCCACAGAGCTGCTGGGATTCCTGGACCAGGTTCCTTGGAGCTGTGGGGCTGTGGGCTGGGGTGTGGGCTCCCTTGGCCCCGGCTGGGGTTTCCACAGCTGTGGGGTTGCTGTGACTCTGTGCCAGGATCCTCGTGACTGTGGGTCTGCCAGGGCTCTGAGCCCCAGCTGGCTTCCCACGGCAGGGCTGCCGAGGTTCCCCTCCTGGGCCCTGAGGCTGCAAAGCTGCTGGAGAGTCTCTGCGCCCTAGCCAGCTCCCAGCAGTGAGGCTGCAGGGTTCTCCCTGCAGGGCTGCTGGCAGGGCTAGGTGCACCATCCAACTCTCCCACCCCACCAGCAGGGCTCTTGGCAGGGCTCCCTGCTGAGACTGGGCTCCCCACAGTTGGGCTCCCCAACCCCAGCCAGGCTCCTGGTAGTGGGGCTTCCTGATGTGCATCCCTGCCCTGCAGCTGCCCTGCAGCTGCCCCTGGGGCTCCCCAGAGCAGACTGCCAGCGGGGCTCCCTGCCACCAGCAGGACTCCGTTGTTCTAGGCACTGGTCTAGGTGCTCTCTCCTCCACCTACATCCATTGTCCTGCCAGACAAAGGGATGTTGCAGGAGGAGGGAGTTACAAACTGTACTACTGCAATCAAGTTTTCTTGTAGAATGCCAATATTCCCTTCTCATCTCAAAGCAAAGCTATAGTAACAGACAAAGATTAAGTTAGAAGCATTTTTTACGCTACTTCCCTTTTCTCTCCTAGGAACAGAGTGCAAAAGCGCTTCTCTTTTCCAGCAACATGTTAGCGGTTGGTCAAAGCCTCAGTGATTTTTGCTGCTGAGGCTTACTTTGAAATCACAGGTTACAGGCAGATAGACTGTTACCTGGGTGGATTACATGGGCTGGGCTAAATGCATTGTTACAAGGAGAACAAAACTTTGGGACTTTCTGCAAGGTAAGGTCCCTTGTTTTGCTGATCCCTCTCAGTCAACCATTTCTTTATATTAGTATTTAATTCTTCTCCTGGGATTTTTTAACATTCTCTTTTGGTGGAAGTGGGATTATATTCAGTACAGTGCTTAGGCTTCTAGTTTTGTTTTGTTTTTTCATCTGAGCATTATGCACTGACAAACATTAGTTTTATATTACCTTAGATGTATGACCATATGACTAAACCCTTCCCCCTCCGCCATTAGAGTGACTGAAAATAGCCTTGCTATGTGGCATTTGTACAAATCTTTCCCCCTGACCTTTCATATATTCATATGTTTCCAGCTGACTACAGGTTGAACCTCTCTAATCCAGAACACTTTAACCTGGCAACATCCGTAATCTGGCATGATTTTCGTTAGCTGGACAACCAACTATTATGGGTGTGGCCAAGTTTCCCGTGGTTGCATAAAGTTTCTTTACAGTCACCAGTCCTGGTTCTCAGTGTTCTGTGCTGTTATGTAGCTCTAATTTACCCCTAAATGTCATCTCAGAGCCCAGTAAGCCGTGGAAGTGTTGTTAATGCTGCTAGACAATATGATCACCTATAGTCCAGCAAATTCTCTCTTCTATCTAGCACTGGTCAGGGCATGAGTGTGCCAGACTAGAGAGGTTCAGCCTGTACTTCACTTCCTCCAAGGGCTACTCCAAATGAGCTCAATTTAATCTCATTAATAGCTTTACCCTAAATCTACACACAACAAGCACTTAACAATATATATAGGCAGAGGTGTCCCTTCTTCAGTAATTAATCCCTTAACCCACTTTCAACAACTATTTAAACAACGCACAAGAAAAACAGAGAGGAAGGGGATTTTGTTCCCTCTATCTTCCCTGGATGTTCTTAGCTGATTGAGAAGTTACAACCCATTTGGGACATACTGAGAAGCAAGGGGGAAGCTGGAGGCAGACAGATCTGGCTGCAGTCCAGGAGAACTGAGGGGATGGAAATTACAGTAGGTCAAACTGTACAAGTTCTGAGTTTCTGAGGCTTCTTGGTGGCAATTAAAACTTAAATCAATCAATTCCTCTGTCACCTCAGAGTAGGGTCACCAGCCCCTGTGAAACTGCTATTTTAAACTATTATTGGTACCTAATAGTACCTTAATATTACAAGTGGAAGCTTCCTTTGTACATATATAAACACCAGAGATGTGTGAATAATATCTAGTGAGGAGTGCAATAAGGTGGATGTCCTGCATCACACTGCTTGCATCCTGTCACTGGCACGCCAAGTAAATCTGATGGTCAAGAACTCGAGCACTTCTTTCTTTACTGTGTCTGTGTTACTACTCTCCTCCAGGAGGAGGGGTGACTTGGCTCCTCAGTCAAAGCCTTTGCAAGCTGGACTGTTAACGTAGGTGAAAGCTCTTGTAGTTGTAATGTCTTTTTGGAGTACATAGGGGAGCCACACTTTCTACCAGTCTCTCATCCAGGGCCCTATGGTGGACAGCTCCAGCCAGCACTTTTGGATGCTAAGCAGCCACCTCCCTGACCACTTCTGACCCTGGCCTCCATTAGATTCCAAAAGTAAATCATCCCAGTTTGTTCTCTGACCTGAACACTCCATCACCGGCTTCTTCTGGGACTTTTTATATAGATCTGTGGTATCAGGTCTCAGGCAATGAGCTTCTGAGCAGCGCTTTCCCCACACAGCAGCTGTCTGCTCCTGTCCATTGTCTGCCAACCCTCCCCTCAGCTGCTCTACTCTCCTTTTTCCTGTCCTGTCTCTCTATCTCTGAAGACTTAGAAGTGTGTCCAGGTGGGGCTGTCTGAGCCCAGACCTGTTCCTTGCTCTCCAGTGTGGGGTTTTTATACACCATCACAGACTCAAAAAAATTACATTGTACTATTTGTGACCATCATATCTGGGGCTTAGAAGTACAGTTACTTCGGTGATCATGGGGCTGGGATTACATGACGTTCATGGTACTACATGATTGACCTCTGGGGACATTCAGGTAAAGATTGAAGTTAACTACTTGCCCCGCCCCCAGTTTGGTAGCTTTGAGGTACAGGTTCTGCTATATGTGAGGTTAGATTTAAGTGAGGGCTGGTGCTTCAGTGTGCCGGAACGAGTCCCATACTTAGCTTAACACAACCTCTAATAGGACATCATCTTCTGTGACAAACACTAACCGGAAAATGTTCATGTTTGTGCTAGGTAATCTGAGAAACTTTTTGTGTCTTATCCCAGACAATATTTGAGAACAACAGGAAGTCCTGGGCCACTTTACAGACTAACAGATAATCTGTTAGTCTGTAAAGTGCCCCAGGGCTTCTTGTTGTTCTTAAAGATACAGACTAACACGGCCACCTCTCTGACACAGACAATATTTGCTAAAACTATCAGACGTCCTTAGTGTTCTTTGCAATTAAATTAGAAATACCGAAAGAGCTTGTTTCTATCAAGGTAAATCCTGTTTTCATTACTGGAACTTACTGAGAAGGTAATGGCTTTTGATTCATATTGTGGAAATACAGATATTATACTCAAAGCCACAGATGCTGGTTACTAAAAATGATACTTTCTATGCTTATTCTATGGGGGGATGAAGAAGGGAAGGCAATAGATAAACAATTTCTTATTATATTTACAATACTGGCAGTGAAGCAAACCTCAAGAACCTATTGTATTAAGAAATAAATACATACCCATCTGCAGCTATATATTCAGTATCTAATACCAAGGAGTATAGTTGGAAGACTAACAAGCAATCTTCAAGGATGAGTAGTTTGACAATTCCCATTTTCATTCAGTTTGAGCTACTTTCGATGCTCTTTGCTCCTAACCCCAGCCTTGGCCTGCAGAGCTCTGGAAATGCTACAGTAATTGACTTCAGAGCAATATTCAGTGGGTTTGTTTGTTTAAGGTTTATCCTCGGGAAATCCAAGTAATTGTTATTCAGTACATTAACCCACAGCCGGAAGACAGGCAAGAACCTGATGATTCCCTAAGGATTCAGCCAAAGAAGGCTATTAGATTACTGTTGCTCGGAAATTATCAACATTGGTACAGGACCCAAATTGGGTCAGAATTAGCGGCACATATTCCAAGCTGCTTGTCCCTCCTTGTTCTGTGTATAGAACCTCTTTTTAGCTGGGATATTTTTCAGATGATTCCCCCTCCTTAGGATGACCATCCCTCCCATATTGGGCAGGACAGCCCTGTATTTCAGGTGCCAGAAAGGTGTCACAACTTATTTTTTAAAAGTGGCTAATTGCCCTATATTTGGCCCCCCACTGGCTGACCTTTTCCCTCAGCAGCCAGTGCAGGCACAGCTGGAGAGCATGTGGAGAGCTTCTGTGCTCTCAGACCACAGGAAGAGGGAGCCAGAAAGGGGCCCTCCAAAGATAGGGTAGGTTGGTGCTCTGCTTCCTGGCTCCCTGCGTCTTTGGGAAGCCAGGGAAGCACCAATGGCTGCTGTCTCCTTCCCAGCTCCCCGAGGCTTGGGGGGAGCACCCGCCGCTGCCTCCTCCCTCCTGGCTCCCAGAGGCTTGGGGGAGCACCAGCAGCTGCCACCTGCTTCACAGCTCCCCAAGGCTCAGCAAAGCCAGGGAGCCCTGGCAGCTGCTGCCCCTTTCCCGGCTCCCGGAGGCTCAAGGAGCTGGGAGGAGCACAGGCGGCTGCTGCCTGCTTCCTGGCTCCCTGCACCTCAGTGGGGCTGGAAGAGGCACCCCTCCTCTCCATATCTCCCTGTCCCCTATTTGAGACAGGGAGATATGTTCACCTCCCTGCTCCTCATCACATTACATCAAAAGGAAGAGACATTTGAACATTTCTCACTGAATACATGTCAAGGAAATAATTTTCAGCATTATTTTCTTTTCTGATCATTTCTACTTCATGAGCAAAAATATATCCAGAAAGAAAGAGTGAGTGCTGGTGGAACAGAACTGGCAGTGAGAAAGGGGAAATTGAAATCCCTTTTTGTTTTCCATGTGTGAGCCAGGGGAGATGGTACACCAAGTTCTATCCATTGTTTTACTTGACTGACAACCTACAAAAACATTATTCTGATTGTCAGTGATCAACATTCTGTGCCTTCACTTCAGCAGTGACAATATATCTCATCCATTCCTCCCCATGACTCCAACATCCATGACTGTTAGGTTCATTCTGTAGCCCAGTAGGAAGAAGGACCCTAAGAGCCACTAATGATCCATGCACCCTATGCTGAGAATGGCAGCTGAGTGAGAGATGAAAAGTCAAGATCTACCTCTCCTGGGCTACGTCTACACTAGGACACAACGTCGAAGTAGCCTATTTCGAAGTAAGAACATCGAAATAGGCTACTTCGACGATTATCGTCTACATGTCCTCCAGGGCTGGCAACGTCGACATTCAACGTCGAAGTAGTGCCGGGGAACATCGAAAAGAGCTGCCCCGGAAGGAAATGCGGAGCATCCACATACACAAGCCCCCTCTTTCGAAATAAGGAGCCAGGAAAGCCCACGGACCAGGTCACAGAGCACACTAGCCCTTCTGGGGCAGCTGCAAGCCGCTCCCTTAAAGGGCCCCTCCCAGACACACTCGGCCTGCACTGCACAAGCAGCCCTGCATTGGTGATACAAGCCTCGCAGACCTCGAGCCCGCAGACATGGACGTCCAGCAGCAGCTGGAAGTCCTACAAGCTGCCTCCCGCGGAGCAGGTGCCCTTCTATATGCTGCCTGGGCAGCCGCCCAGCAGATTCTGGAATGGGAGCCCTCCCCAGGAGCACCAGGAGACGCTCCCAACCATCGGACACTCCTCACCCTCCCCCACTGGGTGCCCCACCGACTCTGGAGCTACCACTCCAGCACCGAGTGGTGGGAGCACCTGGTTATGGGGGAATGGAACGATGACCAGTGGCTGTGAAACTTCCGCATGAGCCGGCAGACCTTCATGGAGCTCTGCCAGTGGCTCACCCCCGCACTCAGGCACCACGACACCTGCATGCGGCGCGCCCTCCCCGTCAAGAAGAGGGTCGCAATAGCTGTCTGGAAGCTGGACACTCCAGACAGCTACCACTCCGTGGGACAGCAGTTTGGAGTGGGAAAGGCCACAGTTGGGGCTGTCCTCATGGAGGTAAGGAGGCCTGGGGCTGAACTCCCTGCTGGAGAGGGGGGCCTGGGTGAGTGGGGCCTGGGAAGGGGGCCTGGGGAGGGGGCCTGAGGAGGGGGGGCCTGGGGAGGGGGGCCTGGGTGAGTGGGGCCTGGGAAGGGGGGCCTGGGTGAGGGGAGCCTGGGTGAGGGGGTCACACTCTGCCAACCCTCACAGGCACCCATGTTCCCTCCCCACAGGTGGTGCGTGCACTCAATGCCCTGCTGCTGAAGAGGGTCATCCAAGTTGGGGACCTGGACGCGGCCGTCGAGGGATTCGCCGCCATGGGATTCCCCAACTGCTTTGGAGCCCTTGATGGGACCCACATCCCCATCCACGCCCCAGACCACAGTGGTGGCCGCTACGTCAACAGGAAGGGCTACCACTCTGTGGTCCTGGTCATGGTCATGGCCATGGTCGACAGCCGTGGCCGCTTCCAGGACATCTACGTGGGCTGGCCCGGCTCTACCCACGACGCCTGCGTTTTCCAGAATTCAGGACTATGCCACTGACTGCAGGCTGGGACCTACATTCCCCAGAGAGAGATCCCTCTGGGGGATACCACCACTGTACCCCCCGCCTTGTGGGGAATGCGGCATACCCCCTCCAGCCCTGGCTTATGTGGCCCTATACAGGCCACCTCTCTAATAGCCAGGAGCGCTACAACGCCCAACTCAACCATGCCTGACAAGTGGTCGAGCAAGCCTTCGGGCACCTGAAAGGCCGCTGGTGTTGCCTCCTGGCATGCCTAGACCTGAGCCTCCCAAACATCCCCCAGGTTGTGGGGGCCTGCTGCATACTCCACAACTTGGTGGAAAGCAAGGGGGAGGCCTTTATGCAGGGCTGGGCACAGGAGGCTGCAACAGCCTACCCCCAGCCAGCTGCCATCCCGAGCTGCCAGGCCCACCAGGACGGGCTCTGGGTCCGGGAGGCCCTAAGGGAGTACTTTCACCGGGGGCCCAGTGAGCAACCCCCGGCCATCCCTGCACCCCGCCCCAGCACCCACACCAAAAGCACACAGGACACAGGTTTTTGGAAAAATAAAACTATCATTATTTACAAGAACAAAAATGTCACCTCTTTTTGACAAATAATATTAGCAAATAAAACAGATTCAATGAAAATAATAACTATATACAAGTGGGGACATCTCTAATGAACTATTATGGGGGAGTCAACTATAAATAACTATATACAGGGTGCGGACAACTATGTACAGGGGGGAGATGTGGGCAGGCCACACATAGGCCCATCATTCTGGGGCGGGGGTGGAAGGGCGCGAGCCCCGCCGCGTTCGGCTGGCCGGTCCCCTCTCAGCTGGGGTCCCTGTCGAGGCCAGCTGGGGGCCAGGAGCATGGGGAGGTATGGCCGAGGCGGGTCCTCGGCCCCAAGTGGCTTGTGCTCTGAGGAGCTGGTGGATGGGGCAGCAGGCGGGGCAGCAGGCAGGGCAGCAGGCAGGACCTCAGCAGGCGGGGCAGCAGGGAGGGCAGCACGGAGGACATCGGGGGGAGGCAGATGGGCCACCAGCTCCTCAAAGGTGTTGGCCACCCGGTTGAAGGTGGCCATGAACTCCTGCCAGGCCTCCCGTCGCCAGGTGGCCTCCCGCTCCTCGAATTGTAGCCTCCGCTCCATGAGGTCTGCCTGGTGCCGGAGGGCCGCAGCCACCTTGGGGTCACTTGTGGTGCGGCGGTGTCCTCGGCGGGGGTGGGCCTGTCCTGGGGCAGGCAGTGACCCTGGGAGTTGGTGCTCCGGTGGTCTCGGAGGGCTGTCTGGGACCACGGATGGTGCGGCTGCAGAAATAGGGGGAAAGGGGGAAGGGAGGCCGTGAGTACCCAGCCTTGACCCGTGGCCCACCCCCCCATCCCCCCAAGGGCCTGTGTCCCCCGCCATCCATCCCCCATTGGTGCGTGCAGTGATCCTGTGGGTGGCCCCCTCCAGTGGTCCTCCCCTCTCCCCTCCCCGGGGTTGGGGCACAGCACTGTCCATGGGTGGAGGTGCTGCTGGGCACTGGTGGCTGTGGCACTGTCCCTGTGCTGTGGATTGCCCGGGCCATGGCAGGCTGGGGTGTTGTGGGGATGTGGGGGGCCCCCGGTCAAGTGGTGCCCCCGCCCCATGCTCAGGGGGTCTGTGCCCTGTGGGGTACATACCTGACGGTGCACTGCCAGGATCAGGAGATGCCCATCTAGCGGACACCCGGCTGGAGCTGCAGGATGGGATGTCCAGCACAAGCTCCCCCTCCTCGCTGGACCACTCGGTGGCTGGGGTGGAGGGTCCGGGCTCTAGCCGTGGGGGGGCAGGGCTGGCCTCTGGACCTGACCCTGGCTCCGAGGCCGGCTGGGGCTCGTCAGCTATGGTGTCAAGGGTGGCTGGGAGGGAGGAGGTGCCCCGGGGGCCCAGGATAGCCCTGAGCTCCCAGTAATAGGGGCAAGCGGCGGGGGCAGCCCCAGACCAGCTGGCCGAGTCGTGGGCCCGGGCGTAACCCTGCTTCAACTCCTTGACTTTACTCCTGACATGGTCAGGAGTGTGGGCAGGGTGACTCTGGGCAGCCAGGCCCTCGGCCAGCTGGGCGAATGCCTCCGCGTTCCACCGCTTGCTCCCCATGATGTGCAGCACCTCCTCCTCCCCACAGAGCCCCAGCACGTCTCGGAGTTCAGGGTCAGTCCAGGAGGGGCCCCGCTTCCTACCCTGCCGGCTGGAGGCCTGGGATCCCTGGGATGGCCCGGAGGGGGAGCTCTGGGGGCACTCAGGAGGCTGGCTGACTGCCATGGTGTCCCTCTGGCTGTGCAGTGACACCTCGCGGCATGGCTGCTGCGCGCACGCTGCCAGCTTCCTGCTACGGGGTTTCCGTGTCCCTGTGGCTTTAAGAACCGCTGGGTGCAGAGATCATAGAGCCCCCCAGGGGCTGGACAGAGCGTCTCAACCCCTCAGCTGATTGCCGCCATGGAGGACCCTGCTATTTCGAAGTAGTGGGATGCGGATCGTCTACACACACCCTACTTCGACATTCAACGTCGAAGTAGGGCGCTATTCCTATCTTCTGATTGGAATAGCGATTTTGATGTCTCGCCGCTTAACGTTGATTTGAACGTCGAAATAGCACACAGCGTGTGAAGACGCATCATGTGCTATTTCGACGTTGTGCCGGCTACTTCGAAGTAGCTGGCTAGTGTAGCTGTAGCCCTGGTGTGCAACAAAAACTACTGCAGTAAAATCATTTTCTGCTTGTTTAATAAAGGTTAGGCATATGCTCTTTGAACCTCTAATTCACTTGGAACTGTAAACCAAATATTAACAATATGACAGCACAGGTTCACATACAAGTACTGGATCAGAAATGGGGCATCAGAAAGAGAAATTCTTTTAATTTACTAGCTCTCTGAAAACAGTCAAACAGCCTAGTAGTAGGCAGTAAAATGTGCGTAGGTGTGGAACAGGTTCTTCTTCTTACATTAAATAAAACTTTCCCTTCCTGCATAATTTCTGCATACACCAGGCACCGAGGAAGAGAAGTGCTGCAGATCGGATGGCTTTGTCATCCATGAATCCCCAATAATTTGCTAGGAATGCACAGTATTCCTTCAGACATTCTTGCTACGTGTATGAGGGAAAAAATTGAAAAAATTCTACTTTTTGTGAATTTGACACTAGAGCCATGTCTACACGTGCACGCTACTTCGAAGTAGCGGCACTAACTTCAAAATAGCGCCCGTCATGGCTACAGGTGTTGGGCGCTATTTCGATGTTAACATCGACGTTAGGCAGCGAGACGTCGAAGCTGCTAACCCCATGAGGGGATGGGAATAGCGCCCTACTTCGACGTTCAACGTCGAAGTAGGGATCGTGTAGTCGTTGCGTGTCCCGCAACTTCGAAATTGCGGGGTCCTCCATGGCGGCCATCAGCTGAGGGGTTGAGAGACGCTGTCTCCAGCCCCTCAGCTCAATGGTGGCCGCGTGGAGTGGCCCGTTAAAGGTCCCCACCCCCTCCCTTTCTGTGCAGGAAGCTGAGAGCGCGTGCAGGCAGCAGCAATAACATGCGGCTCACCTGCACGCTCTTCTTCAGCCACCCACACCCCCAACCGACCTGATGGCCACCCGGCAGCCCCCCCAGCACCCTCAGGGAACCCCCCCGAAGGGGAGCCAGGGTTTCCAGGGCAGAAGCCAGGCTGGGAAGCGGCAGCGGGGCCCCTCCTGGACGGAGGCCGAGCTTCGGGACCTGCTGGGGCTCTGGAGTGAGGAGGAGGTGCTCCAGGTAATGGGGAACAAGAGGCGGAACGCGGATGCGTTTGCTCAGCTGGCCGAGGGCCTGGCCGCCCGGGGTCACCCTGCCCACACTCTGGACCATGTCCGGAGTAAAGTGAAGGAGCTGCGGCAGGGTTACGCCCGGGCCCGGGATGTGGCTGGCCGATCTGGGGCCGCCCCCGTCACTTGCCCCTTTTACAGGGAGCTCAGGGCCATCCTGGGCCCCCGGCACACCTCCTCCCCTGCAGCCACGCTTGACACCTCGGCTGAGGAGCCCCAGCAGGCCCCGGAGGCGGAGTCCGCCCTGGAGGCAAGCCCCGCACCCCGGGGGCCCCCCCTGGAGCCCACCCCCGGGGCACCGGAGCAGGAGGAGGAGGAGGAGGGGGACTCCTCCTCCATAGACACCGGCCTCCAGATCCTCCTCCTGCCATCCTGGAGCAGCAGCCGGGTGTCCGCCCCCCAGGTGTCCCCCGACCGTGGGAGTGGACCGTCAGGTATGTACCCCCCCGGTGCACACCCCCAGGGTTGAGGGGCGGGGGTAATAGATATGGCCAGGGCCCTCCACATGCCCAGATGACAATGGCCCCAAGGACAGCAGTGGCATGTCCCTCACAGGAGTGCATCAGCCCCTGCCCCCCCAGCACAACAGTGCCATGCCCCATCCCCGGGGCAGCAGGGAGCGGAACCTCTAGGGTCCCCCGGGGGGAGGGGGTGGGACACCCAGCAGCAGCAGCAGCAGCAGCATGTCATGGAGTGGGGGGAGTGCAAATGCGAGACTCAGGCTAGATATGAGCAACAAGCTGAATAGCTCCCAGTGGCTAAGGATGATCCTGGGGCTACAACTGGCAGGTTACACCTCTGCCCTGAACAAAGAGGAGGGAGGAGCCGAGCTGGGTTTGAATTGGGGGCCGCAGTTAGAGGCTAGGGGAAGGGAGAGCTAGAAGGCAGCCTGCCTGAGGAGGGGGAAAGCTACACCCCAGAGGGGCACCCCTCGGGGTCTTCTCCCCAGGACGGGTTGGAAGGACTATCTCTGACTGCTGTACTGCCGCTTCTGGGAGAAACTGGGCATCTGTTGCCTAAGAAACCTCTCCTGTCAGACCTGCTGAGTGAAGTGAGAGTCACTCCCGCCAGGGGACGGGGTGCAGTGCAGATGGACACTTGAACCCCATCACAGCAGCATCTCCCGCGGATGGGGTTGGGGAACCTGCAGCAGAGGGGTGGGGGGACAAGGGCCACGGCTCGGGGCCCACACTAACGGCTGTCTCCACTCTTCTTCCCCCCATCCTGTGTTCTGCAGCTGCACCATCGGAAGGACTGGAGAGCGCCGGCGAGGTGTCAGTGGTCCCGGAATCCCCTCCAGGGCCATCGCTCCAGGCCAGCCCCTCGGCGGAGCAACGACCGGCCCCACGGCGGGCAAGATGGCGGACCCAGCAGCAGCAGCCGCCGGCGACGGACCCCCAGCTGCTAGCCCTCCACTGCCGGCAGGTGGAGGTCGCGGAGCAGCGGCTGCGGGTGGAGCAATGCCGCCTCCACCTGCAGGAGCGGGCGCTGGCCTGGCACCAAGAGGCATGGGGGGCCTACATGCAGACATTCAACCGCATAGCGGATTACCTGGCCCCCCATGCCGCACCGGCCGCCACTGCGCCCGCCCTGCATGCTCCACCCACTGCTCCAGTCGCCACGCCGTCCGCCGTCACCCCGCCACCCACCACCAAAGGCCATTCCGCCGAGGGGGACCTGGGGCCAGCTGACACTCGCCGGCCACTCGCCATATCTTCCGGTCTGCCCGGCCCCCAGCCAACCCCGGCCAGGGCTGCGGCCGAGGCGGAGATCCCGGCCGCCCACCCCCAGTGCTGGACAGTAGGGGCGTGGGGCACAGGATATGGCCCCCCCACTTTGTATATATTCCCCCCACTTTTTTGGTTTTTTGCCCTGTACATAGTTTGTATTTATTTATTTGTGACCCCCATTTTCACTGTCTGATCCTTCCCCCCCCATGTAAATAGTTCTCCCCTTCCTTGTTATCCCTGTTTTTATATTAATATACATACATGGGGGGGGGTTGTGCTGTTGGGTGCTCTGTGGTGTGGGCGTAGGGGCAGGGAGTGTTGTGGAGGATGGGGGGGCAGTGGGGGGGCCTGCCAGCGTTCACCCCACGGCCTCATCGAAGTGGGCCCGCAGGGCCTCCCAGACCCAGGTCCCTTCGGGGTCCGCCTGGTGACTGGGGGCAGCGGGTGGCTGCACAGAGGCCCTGCCAGACTCCACAGCCCAGCCCTGAAAGAAGGCCTCCCCCTTGCTCTCCACCAGATTGTGTAGGGCGCTGCACGCACCCACAGTCTGGGGGATGTTGGTGGGGCCCGCATCCAGGAGGGTGAGGAGACACCTCCAGCGCCCTTTGAGGCGGCCAAATGTGCGCTCCACCACCTGGCACGTGTGGTTCAGGCGCTGGTTGAAGCGCTCCTGGCTGGCAGACAGATGGCCCGTGTACGGGTGCATGAGCCAGGGCCGGAGGGGGTATGCCGCATCTGCGATGACACAGAGGGGCATGGTGGTGTCCCCCACAGGGATCTCCCGCTGGGGGATGTAGGTCCCCGCCTCCAGCCGGCGGCACAGGCCCGAGTTCTGGAATACCCGGGCATCGTGGGTGCTGCCAGGCCAGCCCACATAAATGTCCTGGAAACGGCCCCGGCTGTCCACCAAGACCTGGAGGACCACTGAGTGGTAGCCCTTCTGGTTGATGTAATGTCCTCCACTGTGCTCTGGGGCGCGGATGGGGATGTGAGGCCCATCCAGAGCCACGAAGCAATTGGGGAAGCCCAGGGTGGCAAAGCCCGCGATGGTGGCATCTGGGTCCCCAAACCTCACGAGCCTGTGGAGGAGCATGGCGTTGATGGCGCGGACGACCTGCAGGGGAAGCACATGGGAGAGCACCAATGAGGGGTGAGCAGGGTGTGTGTGGCCCTCCCCTGCCAGGGGACCAAAGCCTGAGCCCACTTGAGCCCTTCTGACTGGGGTCAAAAGTCACAGACTTTCAGCTCCAGGCAGGGGCCCTGTTACCTGAGCCCCACCACTTATAGCTGACACTCTAAGGTTTTGGCTTTGGCTCTGGGCAGTGGGATTTGGGCCCTAGCCCTCAGCAATTCTAGCACCAGCCATGGAAACCCCATTATAAAAGGGTTGTGACTCACTTTGAAGTCTCATCCCACAGTTTGAGAACTTCTGAACTAGCATGTCTTTTTGTAATCTCTCAATTCTAATAACGTGAGTCAATTGCGGTGATATTCTACCGACCTAGCCAGCGATTTCAGTCTTTCCTACCTACTAATTATATCTGTAAAATAATTATTTTGGCTTTGTTTTTAGCTTCCTTTTTTTCTGTCTGTCCTTACTGGCTCACATGACAGCAAAAAGCGGATAAGACACACGCAACAGAGCAGTAATGTACTAAATTCAACTTTTCAGCCCCACCCTTTCCTTGGCTCTCTGTGTGCCCAGCCTACCTACAGAAGGTTCTGTACAGAAGAAGGTGAGTGATGATGGGTCTCCTTAAGAATGAGATAAAGGAGGTTTTTGGAATGTACACTGCCAGTACAGAGATATTTTTCTGCTCTAATTTTAGCCAGACCTCTAAAACGAAAGTTTTTATTAATGGATGGAGCAGAGGTTTTTGGTTTTTTTTTATTAAGTTAAGGCCTCTGTTCAGGAAGACATTTAAGTATTTGTTTTCATTGATCTCTATACAGCACCTCACTTGATTTTTGCTTTTGCGTTCACAGTCACATCTGTGTGTTTCACAAATGCAGATAGGTCAAATCCTCATGTGAATACTCGGTGTTTATTGAGGCAAAGTATCAGTGATATAAGTGGCATTTTGCTGTCAGGAGAACCGAAGAATGTAGGATTTATACTTATATTTGGATTAAAAAATCACTTCCAACTTATTTTAAGTAGCAATTGTTGTCTTCTTTTACGGAATTGTAGTTTCATACACAAAGCCACATCACTCAAATAAACCTTACAATGGAATTTTAGACATCTTACAGGAAAAGGTCAGTACCATATAAAACTCAAAGGGCCTGGTCAGGCCCTCTACAGGAAAACCTGCAAACAGACCCACAGATACTGCCAATGTCTGACAAATGGCTACATCAGTGATGGGAGAGAATTCACCTATATCAAGCACACAAAGGCTCTGGCCTACTGATCTCAATACATCTTTCCAAGTCTGGAGCATTTGCATAGAGTCCCAGTAACAATATTTTTGTGCCTGCACATTCCTTGTGGCAAAATGGCTTCTACAAGAGACATGGTTTCACTTCTGCACTTGTCCCTAATTTAGCTCTCCAAGGAGCATAGGCTCTCAAATAAAGTCATAGGTAATGCAGTCAAGACCAGTACTGCACAGGGAAATCTCTGTAGAGCAGACGGGATAGATGCTGAAAACTGATGCTCTCAGGTTTCACCACTAATTCGTGCCCTCAAGTACTGATCAAAAACTTTCCTTTGGGAAAAAGTGTTGAAAGAGGAAAATTGGGTTTTTGAATATATGAAATGTGACAGATTTGCAGAATGTGGAAATTTTGGCTTTCCTGGATATTTTCCTAATTTTTGTTGGAAACCTGGAAGTATGGAAAAAGTGCCAAAACACGAAATACTCATTTTCATTGACATTGGTGGTAAAATTTTTTCACTCTTGATCAAAAACTCAGAAACCCAAAAATTTTTACAACTGATTTGGCTGAAAATTTGGGGCCTTCCAGGTTTTTGGCTTTTTGATCAATAGACAAAACATCACTGCCAATTTCAATGCAAATGATTTTTTTAAAAATGTTTGTCAATATTAGCAGTGGGGAAACCCCTCTATTTTTGACCAACGCTATTGCACTGTCAAAACTGCAGAATGACAAAAACACAGAAAGGGGCTTTTGTTGCTCAGAGGAAGGATTCTGATGAGTTAAGAGGGATCATTTTTCTATATACATGCTCACTAAAAAGCATTAGCCTTTTTGCAAACATGTATTGGTTTTCCTTTGCTGGGTGGGATTCTTGTGAGGACACAGCCTAGCCCAAAGTAACTTAGTTAATCGTTGATAATCCCTCTGTGGAACAGTTTCAAATCATATGACTGTGTAAGTAATAGATTGAACTAGTAAAATGGAGGAAGAATGTAGTAAATAAATATTTAGTCAATAGCATATTAAAGGCATGTGCATTATGTAGAGCAAACAGAGCTATTTCCTTGCTATGGAAAAGTATTGGTAATACCATTAAATATGCTGATTTTACTGAGCAATAGAGTAAGTATAGGTTTTTCATACTGCCATTTCGATCAATAGACAAACACTGGTCCATTAGTGAATATTTTATGTGCTGTCTTTATTTATTCAATTATATTGATTAATGTTGAAAATAATCTTATGGAATTACAGTAGAGTCTCAATATTTGTGAACCTACCGTTCGTGAATTCAATTATTTGGCAGCAGCTGGAGCCGCTGTTTCCCCAGGTAGAAGCGTCAGCAGCCACTGCTACGCTGGGGCCCCAGGCAGGAGAGCCAGCAGCTGGGGGCTGCCATATTCAAGAAATTCAACATACTGAAGGGTTCCCAACATAGAACCCTCACGAATGTTGAGACCCCGCTGTACCATGGAAAAGAACAGACATAAGATTTTAAAAGAATCTCAGAGTGTTATAATTACATTTGTGTTTTAAAAATTATTATGCAAAAAGACCAACTGTAGAGGAATGGTTCAAAAATACGGTAAATTGAGGTTTTGGAAATATTAACACCAGTTACATAGCCAGCAGAATAAGCAGAGGACAAATACATACTAAAGGTACATCTGATGTAAGGAATGTGCCAGCAGGAGCTCAATACTGCTGAAGGAGTTGGGGCATCTGTCCTGCAGAGATCATTTGCATGAAAATACAAAAATATGTATATGTAATGCCTTGTAAACAAAGCCTGCTAGGAGCAGGCAAAGCAATGAGGGTTTGTCTATGGTAAACAACATGTTGTAAAGTCACAATTTATGCTATCACCCGGTGTAAGAATTGTGAAGTGTCAACAATGCTTGAAGTTTCGTGGGGGTACAGGGCAGTTATCACTACTGTATAAGATATGGATTGCAGAGGGCTCCCCCACTCCCCCAAAGCATTGTGGATGGGAAATGGGGGAGGCATAGTGGTTGAACCAGCTGGCTGGAAGCCTTTCAGCTGTACAGCTGCAGAACTGGTTTGACTAGTTTTCTACCCCCCACTGCTCACAGGTAGACCTAAATTTGGATCTATAGTTGTTCTGTGAGCATCCACCTTGGTGGATACTGGCATGTGGCTATGCCCAGAGCTGAGTACTACTATGAGCTGAAATCACTGAGAGCTGGAATCACAGGGTTTTGCCTATAGCAAAACCCACAAGACAACAGTGGGTGGACAACCAGTAGGAGGAACAGCAGGCAGATGGCAGGCGCGACTGGTGGACAGCTGGTAGGAGGAGCAGTGGGCAGCCAGCGGGCATGACCAGTGGGGCAGCTGGCAGGGAGCAGGCAGAACACCAGACCTCACGTAAAGGTGGTATTGTCTCAGGTTTAATGAGAGAAAGCATCGGAGTGATGTGTCAGGGCCTGCACAGACTGGACCGAGTTGTAAGTGGGGCATTTGAAAGGGAGGTACGAAGAAAATTTGGGTGCATGGTTTGGCTGGTTACAGTACTGGACTGGTGAGCCTGAGAGGCAAAGGACAGTGCTTGATCAGCCTGAGCTGGGACAGTTACTTGAGGATTGGTTATGAACTCTGGAGTCGTGTCTACACGTGCACGCTACTTCGAAGTAGAAGCACTATCTTCAAAATAGCGCCCGTCACGGCTACACGTGTTGGGCGCTATTTCGAAGTTGAAATCAACGTTAAGTGGTGAGACGTCGAAGCCGCTAACCCCATGGGGGGATGGGAATAGCACCCTACTTCGAAGTTGAACGTCGAAGTAGGGCACGTGTAGACGATCCGCGTCCCGCAACATCGAAATAGCGGGGTCCACCATGGTGGCCATCAGCTGAGGGGTTGAGAGACGCTCTCTCTCCAGCCCCTGCGGGGCTCTATGGTCACCGTGTGCAGCAGCCCTTAGCCCAGGGCTTCTGGCTGCTGCTGCTGCAGCTGGGGATCCATGCTGCATGCACAGGGTCTGCAACCAGTTGTCGGCTCTGTGGATCTTGTGTTGTTTAGTGCAACTGTGTCTGGGAGGGGCCCTTTAAGGGAGCAGCTTGCTGTTGAGTCCGCCCTGTGACCCTGTCTGCAGCTGTGCCTGGCACCCTTATTTCGATGTGTGCTACTTTGGCATGTAGACGTTCCCTCGCAGTGCCTATTTCGATGCGGTGCTGCGCAACGTCGATGTTGAATGTCGACGTAGCCAGCCCTGGAGGAAGTGTAGACGTTATTCATCGAAATAGCCTATTTCGATGTCGCTACATCGAAATAAGCTACTTCAATGTAGGCTTCACGTGTAGACGTAGCTTGGGTGTGGTATTTTCCCAAGCTTATGCCATATCACTTTTCTGCCTTTTTCATTAAAAGTTTCTTTTCTACACTTAAAGGGTGCGATCCATAGTCTATGCAGACTGAAGGATGCCTACTACTACTACTACTACTACTCTGTGCTTGTGAGTGGGGAAGCACTGCTTCTCTCAGGCGCTCAGGGGTGTATGAATTTCCCAGGCTCCTAGGTGAGGGCTGGAGAAGGTTCTGTGTGAGATAGATGAGAAGGAACCCCTAGATGTTGAACCTGGCCCAGGTTGCTGCCGACTCCTTCCAGCAGAAGGGTTACACTACACTGCAGCTACGCTCCCAGCACAGATAGACTTGCTCTACCAGGGTCTGAGCAAGCACGTCGAAAATAGAAGTGTGGATGTTGCAGCTCTTGTGATGACTAGGGCTGGACACCCAGACTGAGACCCAAAGGAAGTGGTGGTCTAGGGAGTCTGAGTTAATGCCCAATCTCCGTAATCCACACTGTTATTTTTAGCATGCTCATTCCAGTCCTGTTGATGTGAATCTGTCTATTCAGCCTGCAAAAACAATAAGAAAGAAGAACATACTTGTCCAGTTTTTAATATTAACATTTGACAGATATGACGATCTTTTAAATATGTATAATCAGGGATTTCACTCAATAAAATCACTAGAAACCACATGTCATAGGTGCAGTGGGGCACACTCTGTAATACTGTAACATCCTGTTAAATAGCGACATCGGATGACAATATTTCTGTATAATTATTTTTAAACAAAAGCTCACAGCTGCTACTCTAATTGCCCTTCATTACATAGCAAGGATGAATAAACTCTGTAATACTTTCCATTTATTTTGAATGTATTTACACCGATTTAAACTTAGTATTTGTTTCATGGGCACTTTACATTGGCCTGTTTCCCAGTAGGCGCAGTTCCCTATATAGAATGCTTGTGAGCTCTAAGATTTAAAATGTTTTGTGCTATGATTATATCAATAAGGTGACTTGCACTGATTTAATTTCATATTGCACAGTTAGTAATTTAACCACAGATTTCAAGTTATCTGCAGATCCTCAGGAAAAACAGAAAAGAAGGAAGCTGATGTTATCCCCTGCCCCTAATAGTACTGGACAAATTATGAGATTGTTGCTATATAATCAGCATGAGCAAGACACTGAGGTGAAACTGGGAACAATGCAACTAGTTCTGCACATTCCAATGAAGGAGACACAGAATACTGGTACTGATGTGTTATTAAGCACTCGTGTTTTCATGTAAAAATAATAGATATGTGCTCTAGTAAGCCATTTCCTCTTCCAATTTTTACTGTGAAATGTAACTTTAGATGCTCTATTTCACAAGCTGATGTTGTCTTTTACATCAGATGTGTTCGTGTGTTCAGTTGGTGCCATTTGAGGTTATGTTTAAAATGTTGTATTGTTGGTTTATTCATTATTTGCTATTCAGTGCTCATTAATCTACCATCTAAAATGTTTTGGTTGTTCAGTGGGAAAGTTGGGACAATATCATGAGATAAAGAATAATCACATACCATGAACCGTGAACAGCCAATAGTCAAATATTCTGAAAAACAAGTTGTGAAATATGTGTGCATCAAAGATTGAGTGCATATCTAACAATAATAAATGTTTGTCATAATTAGGATCAGTTGTAAATTAACCACAAATGGAAAAAAAGGCTTATTTGCAATAAATAGTTAGACTAGCGCTAAGAACAGTAACTACTAACTGAGAGAGTTGATAATATATAAGTAGCTGTAGGACATTATCTCCCAGTGCTTTGTCTTCACTGCAAATTAATGTACTGCACTTGAGTTACCCTAGTCAGAGTGATCTGAATAGCTGTTGGTGAGCTGTACTAACTCACTGAAGCTACATCTCCGAAGTATTGTTAGCTTCAGGGTCAGCAAGCACTTGAGATTTAACCCACACCTCTGAGTGGTGAGCAAGCTTGAGTGTAAAGCTCCATTAACTTGAGCTAGAACTCAGTATATGAGAACCAGAGTTGGGTTAGGGGCAACACTTGAAGTATTCTTCATGCAAGTACTGCACTGAGATGAGGCCAGGAAGAGATAGAACTACTTGGACATGTTTAATGCGCACAAAATCTATAAATGGTCTTTGAGCTCTTCTTCATCCCATATTTAATTCAGCATACCCACAAGGTTTTAGGCAGGATAATAGCCTTTAAACTCCTTATCTTCATTTTATTTTAAAAAAGGAAAGTAGAGGTAATTACTTTAATTGTTATCTGGATGTAAATGTTAACATGCTACAAGCGTCACAGGCTCAAGGATGTTTTTAGACAGAGGTGATTGGATTTCCTGCAATACATCTTCTTGATATCATATAACTGAACTTAAGTGCACTCTTGAAGTGGACAAATCGGATCAAGTGAACTATACCATGTCATAGTTGTCTGAAGAGTTGGGCAGAGATAAGACAGGTATGATCCATTTTTAAGAGAATTCCCCAGTCAGAAAAAATGGGGACGTCTGCTTAAGAATGAATAACAACAGGGTCAGTAACTTCACACTCAAGCTCACTTAGTTTATAAATGAAAATTTAAATAATGTTTTTTCTTTACCTTCATAAGTCAGGCTGGGATTTGAATGTCCAAGTGGGACTTTTTTGGCAACATCAATAGGGATTCTGCAATTGGAATATATTTGACAATTCTGTTGACGTTAAGGTTAACTGAATAGAAAGTCTGGTCCATTAAGCATATTGTTTCCCTCCTACTTTAGTTTTAAAGAAATTACTGCAAACAAATGTATGTGTGAGCTGTTACCATCGGTGACAGGGTGGCCTAGTGGCTAGACCTCCTTGCCAGGGCCTGGGGTGTGGGTCTTCAGCCCCACCCGAGAGTCTGTTGGATAAGTTTGGGGCATGGCCTTGAGAACCTAGTTTCCTCTCTGATGGGACAGGGTTCCCCCTCCCTGCTTTTTGCCTGGGGGAGGGTCCTGAGGCTCTGCCCTCTGGTGGCCAGCTGGGTGGCAGCTCTGGCCCTGCTGCCTCAGAGCCAGCTCCTGCCCCTTGGCTGGTCAGCCCCAAACTGAACCAGCTTCCCTCCCTTTGTATTCCTCCAGGCCTGTTGCTGGCTGCAGGTGAACTGGGGTGGGACTGATTGGGCCAACAGGCCCTGTTTAACCCTGCCCTGTCTGGCCTTGCTCTCACACTTTTGCAATATGTTAACACCTTTCCTGATGCCTAGCCCTCACTGAAAGCATTAGCCCACGATGGGATTCTCATGTTGAACAGCAATCTGAAAACAGCCCTTCCTTCTCACTCTTCTACACCTGTATTAGCCCTAACAGCAATATAGTGGTAATACCTTATATTTGCAAACAATGTAAGCACCTCTGCCTTGGGACAGATGCAAGGAGATTGTTTAAGAAGAAGTAATTTTTGTCTACAGCAATTATTGCTGTAAAGTTAACATTTGCTCATAGCTACCACGTTATGGTATCTGAGATAGTAGAGCATTTTCTTACCTTAGATGAAATTCTGATCGCCTTACTCTTTTTGAATAACACTTTATTCTACAAGCAGTCCCATCAGTTTTGATGGGACTTCTGGAGGAGTAAAGCTAATGCACAATATTGTTCAAGAGTATCAGAGGAATCGCATCCATTATTGTGTCTCAGAGCTGATCTCTACTGTGGAGGGAGACCTATCTCAGTTCCACAACTTCAGCTATGTGACTAATGTATCTGAAGTCAATATACTTAGATCTATTTACTGTGGTGATTTCACTGTGGGGTGTTGACAAAAGGTGTACTTCCGTCAACTCCCCATGTGCTTCTTGTTTTGGTGGAGTACTGTAGTAGATGGAAGAGCAACTGTTGGTTGATTTAATGAGTCAGTACCCATGATTTATTATGCCACTTAATTATTGGTTTTCAGGTAGTTCACAAGGCACATTTTGTACAAAGATTATGGCAGTGGTATGTAGGATTTGGTGGTTCCATGGTATTATGTAGTGGTTCTATGGAGTAGGGGTTAACCTAGCTGTTTCACATTGAGAAGGTCCTAGGTTTGTGTCCCAGAGCTTAGTTCTTTGTTTTTAATAAGCATCAGGTTTAAAACAAACATAAGAAAGTTTTTTTTTGCTTTTTTCCACACAATGCACAATCCACCTGTGGAACTCTTTGCCAGAGAATATCATGAAGGCCACAATTATAATAGGTTTATAAAAAACCAAGATAAATTCATGGCAGATACGTCCATCAATGGGTATTAGTCAGGATGGACAGGGATGGTGTCCTAGCCTCTGTTTGCCAGAAGCTGCAAGTGGGCACCGGGAATCAGTTGATGACTCGCTGATATGCTCATTCCCTCTGAGGCATCTGGCACTGGCCAAAGTTGGAAGACAAGACACTGAGCTATGTGGACCTTTGATCTGATCTAGTATATCCAGTCTTTTTCTTGTTATTGTTTGTTTCTCTATAGAAATATTTCTATTAATTTTGGGGATTTTGTCAGTTAAAAAATAAAGTATAGCTATAACATCAGAATGTCTTCACCACAGAACAGGAAAGCCTAGAAACTAGAAATCACAAAATCCAAAACAAGGTACCAGGTTTGATCCTGCAAAGGTCTGAGCATTCTCACCCAGATCCAATAAGCACATGAGCACATTTTTTAACACTAAGCTTGCTAGTATTTCCATTGACTTGAATGGAAGCACCCATCTGAGTAAATGCTTTGCTGAACTGGGGTCACTATTTAGCATCTCACCGGATTGAGCTCTAAGTCCTGATTTAACTATGAGAATTGCAAAAATCTAATATATCTGAACAAGATCATAGAATTATAGAAATGTGGATCTGGAAGGGACCTTGTCTAATTCTCTGTTGTCAAGGCAGGCCCAAGTATTATTAATACCTTCCCTCACAGTCTAACCTGCTCTTAAAAACCTCTAATGATAGAGATTATACTCCTTCCCATAGCATGTTATTCCAGTGCTTAATTACCCTGACAGGAAGTTTTTCCTAATGTCCAACCTAAACCTCCCTTGCTGAAATGTATGCCCATTGCTTCTTGTCTAGTCCTTGGTGGTTGAAAACAATTTATCACCTTCCTACTCTTAATAATCTTTTACATATTTGAAAACTCTTATGTCCTCCTCAATCTTCTGATCATCAAAACCACTTTTTCAATCTTCCCTCATAGGTCATGGTTTTTCGACCTTTAATCATTTTTGCTGCTCTTCACTGAACTTTCTCCAGTTTGTCCACATCATTTCTGAAGAGTGATGCTCAGAACTGGATACAATACTCTAATGCAGAGGTCAGCAACCCTCAGCATAGGTGCCAAGAGTAACACGTGAGCCAATTTTTATTGGCATACAAAGCAGGAGCTCAACCCTGCTCCTCTTCTCCCACGCAGCTGGGAGCTTGCTCAAGGCCATGCCAGCTGTGGTTTAACAGAAGACCAGCTAATGCTACAAACCACCACCTAAATGGTAACACTCTGCATCTTAATTTATTTATTAATGATGCTGTTCTAAGTAGAACTAGTAGTGACTGGAAAAAGTATGACCGGCACTCGAACTGTACTTACAGATTAGAAGGTCAAATTTCAGCACTCTACCTCGGAAAGATTACTGACCCCTTCTGTAATGAATGCCTTATCGGCTTGGAGTGGTGTGAAAGAATTACCTCTCTTGTTTCGCTTATAACACTCCTGTCAATACATGAATGGTGTTAGGTTTTTTTTGCAACAGTGTTGACACCTATTAGCTTGTGACCCACTATAACTTCCAGATCTTTTCCAGCAGTATTCCCTCATTCCTAGGCAGTCACTTCCCATTTTGTATTTGCATAATTTATGATTTATTCATAAGTGTAGTACTTTGTACATACTGAGTTTCATCCCATTTAATTCAGACAATTTCTCCAGCTTGTCAAGATCATTTTGAATTCTAATTCTGTCCTCCTACACACTTGCAACCTATCCCATTTGGAATCATCTACAAACTTTATAAGCATATTCTTTATGCCATTAGCCTCCTCACTTATGAAGATAAAGAATAGAACCAGACACAGGAGAGATTCCTGGGGAACCTTACTTGAGATGCCCATCCAGGTCATATGTCAACCACTGATAACTACTCTGAGTATGGTTTTCCAGCCAGTCGTGCACCCAGAGAAGGTTTGTCTCTAGGCTCTCTTTCTCTAGTTTGTTTATGAGACTCAAATGAGACTGTACAAAGCTGTTGTTCAGTTTGTGCAGTCTTATCCTGCCTTTCCCAAATGTATGTGGTTTACACAGAGATTAGAATGGGTCTGAGGCCAGATTTTTGCAGGTATTTGGGCATCGCTGCACTTGATGGCTGCGTCTACACGTGCACGCTACTTCGAAGTAGCGGCAGTAACTTCGAAATAGCGCCCGTCACGTCTACACGTGTTGGGCGCTATTTCGAAGTTGAAATCGACGTTAGGCGGCGAGACGTCGAAGTCGCTAACCCCATGAGCGGATGGGAATAGCGCCCTACTTCGACGTTCAACATCGAAGTAGGGATGTGTAGACGATCCGCGTCCCGCAACATCGAAATAGCGGGGTCCTCCATGGCGGCCATCAGCTGGGGGGTTGAGAGATACTCTCTCTCCAGCCCTTGCGGGGCTCTGTGGTCACCGTGGGCAGCAGCCCTTAGCCCAGGGCTTCTGGCTGCTGCTGCTGCAGCTGGGGGTCCGTGCTGCATATACAGGGTCTGCAACTAGTTGTTGGCTCTGTGTATCTTGCACTGTTTAATGAAAGTGTGTCTGGGAGGGGCCCTTTAAGGGAGCGACTTGCTGTTGAGTCCGCCCCGTGACCCTGTCTGCAGCTGTGCCTGGCTCCCTTATTTCGATGTGTGCTACTTTGGCGTGTAGACGTTCCCTCGCTGTGCCTATTTCGATGTTGGGCTGAGCAACGTCGAAGTTGAACATCGACGTTGCCAGCCCTGGAGGACGTGTAGACGTTATTCATCGAAATAGCCTATTTCGATGTCGCAACATCGAAATAAGCTATTTCGAAGTTGGGTGCACGTGTAGACGTAGCCGATGAGACTAAATCTCATTTTCAAAGGGATTTAGGCATTCAACCGTTAATGGGATTTTGGCTCCTAAATGCCTAGCTCTCTTTTGAAAATGAGATTTAGGCTCTTAAATCTGTTAGGCATTGCAGCACTGGGTACAGCAATGCTCAAATAGCTTTAAAAATGGGTTTGGATATTTTCCCCCTGCTGCTACATATGGATACAGATAACTTGCTTTGAGTATAATACACTGAAAATGTGTTTAACTATGTAAGCATTCATTTTTGTTCTGCATCTGTACAGCACCTACTGCAATGTCATCCTGATCCACCCCGTGTGTTGTTAAGGTAGTCAAGTGGGAAAAAAGTAGAAAGCACAAGCTTTTTTGTTTGTGTGTGTGCTTCATAATATAAACAGGACACATTTTTTTACATATTTCAAAAAAAAAGAGATCACTTGGGGGATAATAATTTCCTAGGCAAATTTTACAGCTTAATGAACACCTTATGTTATGCATATTCATATGCAAAAACACATTCCCTAAAATGTGAGCATTAATTAATATTTATAAATTATCTATTAATTATATTGAATACTTAAGAATCCCCAGTTATCACATTAAGGGTTGACAGGTTCTTCTCACAAGATCAGGACTAGTATTCAAATTATTATATAACTGGAAACCTCAGTGTGCAGAGTTGCAGTACTGCCACTATAGGAACTCTTCCGTATTACAAATAGTTTATTAATAGGTTTAGCACAGTCACAGGGAGGTTGGGAGAAGCTGAAGCACAACAAAGGAAAAGAGCTTTCACAGAATTGGCCCTGACCTTTGGCAGAACCCAAACGATCGAGGTGGTTGTGTGTATGAAATCTCTGCCTCTACCTTATTTATGGAAGAGAAGGGTAGGGAGGGGAGAGCACACACCTGGGCTGGTCTTACACTAGTATAATTCCACTGACTCCAGTGGAGATACTCCAGATTTCAATTATGGTGGGAAGAGATTGTCTCACCAAACCCCTACAATTCAAGGAAGCGTTTTATACTATTCTACCGATAGGGAGAGTGGGGTATGGATCTTTCTCCAGGACGCTGAGCAAGTAAATGGCAGAGTCAAGAATATAATTGTCTCAATTTTCATGTATCTGCTCTGATCATTGAACACCCTGCAAATATGTACAATGGGCTCTAACTATATCTAAACATTTGGAATCACAATAAAATACATATTGACACTGAAGTCACTGGAGCACTGCCAATTCACAGAGGCAGAGAATCAAGACCTGCACTTTCTGCATATGTGATGTTAAAACATGACCAAATTCTCCCCTCTGTTTCACCAGTGCGACTCGTCTCATTTCAATTATTTACTGAACTCATGTATATATTCAGTCTTAATTAGTATCCTGCACATTGCTATATTATGTTGATTAAGCTTATGCACTAGCTTTAATAGCGTTCTCCCCATGCTTCTTGTGTTAACATCAGCATTAGCCCCATGTATCTTTAGGCCAACACTGAAAAGAGAAAATCTTGGGTTTAGGCTCTGATTGACGTCGAAGACAAGGGAGCAATATTTTTTTCCTTTTCACATATAAAATGTGGCCGCACTTGCAGTGAATGTAGTTCTCTGAGAAAAGTTCATGATAAAGTCACACATATTTGCTTTCATACAAATTTCAGATTTGCACTGACTACATTCACACTCTTTTTGGCTGAGTCTACACAGACTTGTAGTGTCAACAGCTTCATGGAAATGAGCAGTCTCGCAACTGCAAATGGTTATATATATATAATCATGTAGCTAATTAGCGTAGAAGTGCGACATCTTCCTGCCAGCAGAGGCTGCTGCCAGCAGTAAACAGGCCATGTAGGTGTGCCTTTGCCAGCAAAAACCCCTTCTATCGCCAGCCACTTATGCCTGAATTTTTCCAGGCATAAGGAGTTGGCAACAGCAGGGATTTTTGCCGACAGAAGCACGTCTACACCACCCGTGTGTTGCTAGCAGCAGCCTCTGCCAGTTGGGAGATCTTGCTCAGCTATGGTAATTAGCTGTGTGATTATGCTAATGAGCAGTCATTTGCAATTGCAAGACATCTCATTTCCATGAAGCTGCTGCCACTACAGGTCCGTATTGACCCAACGATGCAGTTTACACAAAAAAAGTGATTAAGTTCTCATGCTTGTGTAAATCAGGAGTAATCAGCGAAGTCAGTGCAGTTACACTAGTGTGCAGCTGGAGTGAGAGCAGAAAGAGGGTTTGGAGCATATACTGTACAATACAAATATATGCATTTTCAGAGATATAAGGACTTCCTTATGATTTGGTCAACTGCTAATGAAAAATAAATACACTTTAAAGGTGTTATTTCATTACTAAAGATAATTAAAGGTTAAAATGTTATTATGTCAGAAGATGGTTGAACGCCAAGTTCGGGAAGCAAGTCCTGTACTTTTGTACTATAATTATTTCTCCTGTTGCTAAGTTTACTAAATCTTAAAACTTGAGCTTTCAGCTTTTTTGTTTCCAGTTAGCAAGTGTGAAATTAAATTCTAATTATTCACAAGTTCTTAAACTTTAAAGTTTCTTTTGGTCACTTTAATCACATAACAATAGTGAAAGGCAAAGAGATGAAACATCTGCTACCGGGATTAGCAGAGTTACCAGGACCTTAAAAAAATCTCTTCTATTATGCTGTTGCTAATCCAGTTACTATAGTCAAGTTCCCTTACACTTCAGTGGACATCTTTTAAACTTCTGTTCTATTTCCAAATAGAACTATAGAAACCGAGTGCAAATAAAAGAAACCACTTGCATGAGCAAACTTTAAAAGACCAATTGAACTAGAGAACAGCACTCCATAGATTAAAGTAAGAGGGTCAGGTATTTGTGCTGATTTTATAGAAAGAAAAAAAAAAATTTCTTGGTTTTGAATAAAAACAAAAAGTGATATTTTTTTTGTTGACAAAATGCAAAAAAAATTTGCTTTCAGAAATGATTTATCAGCAAAACAACAAAGTTAAATTGTGAAAATAAAGACTTTTCTCCTGGGGCAAGGTGGGAAAAAGTGATTAATTAGAGGTCCATCATGTAAGAATCTAATGTGGATTTGAATATTAATGTATATATTTTTTCAAAAATATTCTGTGGCATTTTTAGTCAGTGTGGTAGCTCTGTGCCCTGGTTAAGGTGCCTCTGTCAAGAAAATCAGTACTCCTCTTACTTACAACTGTTCTACACTGAAGTCAGCCAAGAGAGTTACACCAACAGTCTTCTGTTTTACATTGTCTAATGAGAACTGAACCATAAAATTCTATGTGGTGTATATTATCAAGCACATAACAATATGTGTTTTATTTATAGCATGTTATCGTTTCTTTAATCATTTGTTTTTAATTTGGGGGAAGGAGTACCATTAGCTACTTTCTCCCTTCACACTGGCACAACTTTGTTTGATCAATGGAGATGCACTGAAGGAAACATTCAAGGCACTAATCACTACATTTTTGAAACACCATGAAGACTTTGTGTCCCTCACTAAAGTCAATACCTGCTGTATGCAATTAAATCCCACATCATACCTTTTGAAACTTTCAGCATACCAGAAATTACTTTTTCAAAATAATTATTTCTCAGAGAAACATGCAATTAAAATATTAACATCATATATTGAAAGCAAGAATTGTTGAACTGGTTACCTTACTAAATTACCCTTAAATAAAAACAGTGACATGACTTGTTGTTTTGAACTGGAAGCACATTTCTTGACCAATATCTCAGCATATGTTAAAGGAAATAAACCAGAGCGAATAAAGAAGCCACAACTAGTGCACAGAAATTTGAACAAGAGCTATGGCAATTTTACTACAGGTTGAACAAACAACAAGAAGTCCTGTGGCACCTTATAGATTAACAGATATTTTGGAGCATAAGCTTTCATGGGCAAAGAACCATTCTAATGCGGCACCCTCAGGACCTGTTTGGTGTCAAACAAGAGAATTTGCCAGACCACAGGAGGTCAATATTGTCTACAAGCATTACCAACACTTCCCCTGCTTACTGGGCTCTTAGAAGACATTTAGGGGTAAATTAGAGTTAAGTACAGTAAACTTTTTTATATCTGGCAGCCCCAGAACTGGAGGTTGCCAGATATTCAAATATTCTGGCTAATAGAGAGGCACACCTAGCAATGCATAACACTAAAGAAAAACGAGTTTAAATATTAAGAAACTAACAAAAAAGTATGCGGAGTACTTTATTTACCAACAACAGTAGTATTGTAGTCTGTAAACTTATACTGTATTTATTTGTATTACTTTCACTATACTGTATGTATGGAAAACGTAACTAAAATTTACTTATGATTAAATTCCGGTTATCTGAGTGTTCCACATGATAGAATGCTGGATATGAAAGAATTTACTGTAGCAGCGCAGAACACCGACAGCCAGGACTGGTTGCTGTAAACAAACTTTACGGACCACGGGAAATTCAGCCACAACCATGATAAGTGAAGGTCTGGCTATCTAATATCATGCCAGATTACAGATGTTGCCAGACAAGAGAGTGCTGGACTGGAGAGGTTTGACTTATAATTTTGTATTGTTCTGTGTATTGTTTACCCATGGTGGTGAGGGTGTCACTTCTCCAGTGGCAGCTGCTGCCCGGGAGCCAGGGCAGCGCTTCCTGGAGAGTGGCTCCTTCTGGGAGGAAGGAAACCAGGGCTTTGTGTTTGCTGGGTGGGAGCCCCAGCCTCCAACTGCTCTCCCTGGCTTTCAGCCTGTCTGGTTGTTGTGGGGGGGGGGGCACAACACTCTGGGGGCAGCCTCAGACCTGCTGCTGTTCCCATAGGCCTGCAGCTGCTCCTGGGGGTCTTGACTTGGGGTAGTTCAGCCTGTTGGTGGGGTTGGTGCTCTGTAGGCTGTCCCCAGGCTCCAGTTGGCCCCTCAAGCCCTGCACTGCTCTGGGAAGCACCACTTTGGGGCTACTCCCAGCCTCCAGTGCTCCCCTCCATCTTGCAGCCCATTTGGTGGGGTGCTTCAGGGGCTGGCCAGGCTCCAGGGACTGCCTGCACCTCTGGTGACCTCTGTGACCTACAGGCTGTCTGGGGTGGAAACAGCTCTGGGGGCTCCCTCTCCCTCCAGCAGACACCTCTCCCCTGTGGCCTATAGGCTGTTGAAATTGGGGCAAGGGTCCTACTTCAACAGTGGCCCCCATTTGGCTTGCAGGCTCAGGCATACAGCTCTGGGAGGTGTCCCCCAGCCTCTAGTGGGTTCCCCCTTGCCCACAGCCTGCAGGCTGTCTGGGGTGGGGAGTCAGGCTCTGGGGAGCTACCCATCTCCAGCTACCCCTCCTTGGCCTGCAGGCTGTCGGCAGACGGGGACAAGATTCAGTGGGTGACTCCCCTTCCAGCTGCCCCCAAAGTCTGTGGGTTGGCTGGGGAAGCCAGGCTCCAGGTGCTGTCCCCACTCCAGTTATACCCTGCCTCTAGCAGCCTTCCACAGCCTACAGGTTGTTTGGGTGGGGTGGGGTGAGGCTCCAGGGGCTGCCATCCTCTCTTGTGGCTTGCAGGCCGTCTGGGGGTAGCCCCCCACCTCCACCAGCCTCCTCTGCAGCTTGTAGACACGCCACAAGGGGGCAGTCTCTGTTTTTGGGGCAGAGGAGCTACTTCCCCAGTCTTTGTGGCAGGCTAGATGGTGGAGCCCAAGCCGGCTTTTCTCTTGATGCCTGCCGCTGCCCCCAGCAGCCACTCTCAGTATTGCATCCCTCCTGTCTTTTTCTGTCCATTTCACCTCTCTCTGCCTTTGGCCTTTCTATGTTTTGGGAAACAACCTTTTTCTAGCACCTCCAAGTGTCCAGGCACAACCAAATCCTGATCTTCATTTAAGTTAGGGTAAGAGGAAACAGCAAACGTATTGCTCATAGCTCGTACAGTTTAAGAGGAGTTCTTGAACAAACATAGCACAGACAGACACACTGTAAAATATATGGGGAGATGTTCAAAATAGAATTCATAAGAATTCTTCTCATCTCTGAAAGGGTGTCCCACAGATGCACTTGGAAGCTTTATTCTGCATACGCTACAAAGACAAGTTCTTTGTAATTATGTAACTGTGACTTTTTAACCATAGGGCAAGAGTTACAATATGTAATTGGTTTTAAAGTTACAACACTAAGCTCAGACTCAGTGTAAAATGCAGATATTTTAAGAGACTTAAATTTTAAACAAGCCTATTTGGGAGCAATGTGTGGCAATATTTGTGGTGCATGCAGTTATGATGTATTATATCTTTGTTTTCTCTGTACCGAATCTGTAAACTTTTAAAAACTAGCAACAAAGGACAATAATTGCTCTGGTTTGCTGCAGCCTGATACATAAAATAGACATGTTGTGTGCTCTCATAAAATATTACTTTTATTCTTTCTTCTTGTTGTTTCAGTGCTCCAGAAATAAAGGTAATTTGAACTGAAACCCTATGGTTGCTCTTTGAGTATGGAAAAATAGATCAATAATATCTTTCTGTAATATATGGAGCCATCTGGTCATTGCAGCATGGAAAAGATATTGCTAAGAATGTGACGATGCGGTGCAAGAAAATGGATGTGCTGGTGTGGAAACTTATTCTCAATGCAATGACCCTTTGACTTCGATGACAGTGTTTGTTAACATAAGACTTACATCAGCTTATCTATTTGCAAACACAGTGATGTCCATTTAAGCAATGTTTCTTTTTAAACCATTTGCAGTGGAGTAAATAAATGTCCGAATTCATGATCTTCCTAAAAGTAGCCAATCAAATTTTATCAGTTCATATGAACAGCAACATTGGAAGTGGGAGAAAGTAGTGGTAGCACGGGGGCGAGGTCTAGATTACTGCAATTTGTTGACAGAAGTTTTTGTCTGAAGCTATCTTCCAACAACACTTCTGTTGACAGATCATGGTCAAACTGAGCAGCCAGACTGCCCAGCTGCTCTATCAGCAAAACAGCCAACCAGAAGCACAGCAGACAGGGCTGTTTGGTGTCCCCAAAGCCCTGTCTGTCAGCAGGTGTGGTGGGGGGGCGGGCAAAATGTCCAGACTAGCTTCCTGTTGACAGAACTCTGTCAACAGAATCCTTATGCCTCATGGGGAGTGGGGTATATGGCTGTTGACAAAAGTGCTGTGTTCTGCCACTTTAGTGTCAATAGAACGCCTTGGGAATCTGAACAATACCCAGGTTTTGCTGACAAAATGCCAGTTTTGTTGACAAAACCCTCTAGTGTAGATATATTCTGGGTGCGTTAGGTGTGATCAGGAAATAATACACAGCAAGCAACGAAATCGAACTATAGGAGGTAGCAAGGATTCAGCAGAAGAGAATCAACGGAGCTGCTCCCATTTACACCGGATGAGTCTCTGGACTGGAGAGTGCTATCCAGCAAGTTTTTGAGAAACAGTTCTAATAGCAGAGTGATGAAGTCTGGAAAAGGAAAAGTCAAAGCCAGAAAGTATCTTTCAATAACACCAAATGTAATGGTAATTATAAAAATATGTTTTATTAAACTGGGTCATTTCTGTTGAGAAAAGATATGCTTCTTTAAAATAAAGTTTCATGACAAATCTAGAGTGTTTTTTAAAAACATCCCAAAGTATTTTAGGCAATAGACATGATGAAAATAATGAAATTGTAGTTTTCTGACAACTGAGGTATGATTGTGTTATTTTTTCAATATCAGTCAGCAAGTATTTGATACTATTTAAAAATCAGAAAAGATATTCAATAAGTATTTAGAACTGCAAATTATTTGGGCAGAAATAGGGATTCCACACATAGTTTTTCGTAACTGATCATTCAGCTAGATCATTTTAGGTAGCTTTGAATTGTGATTCATCATTAAATCTGCATAGGTTTTTAATCAGATGACAACTAAGGTGCAGCAGTGAGGTTTATTAAAGTTCCTGTGGTTTACTTACTCAGCTTTCTGGCATCACAGAAAATGACATATTATGACTTTCAGTTAGGATCAGCATCGCTTCAGCATTTTAAATAATAACTGCATACGAAAAGGTTGAAGAATTATATTTAGCTAGAAAAAAATAAATATCAAAATCATTTTTAATATGAGAAGCGGACTTTTTTTCTCTACCAGATAATGGGGATGTCACTGGCAATCGTGATCCTGTGCACTCTGATGTTGCTAGGTATGTCTCATGTCCATGTGATGGCTCGCACAAAGTGCATGGTATGCCTCCAGTTAGATTTAGGGGCACCAGAGCATTGCTAGAAACTCAGCCAACATCCAGGTCCTACAACAGGCTCCCCAGCTGTACACGGCCTCGCTGAACAAAATCTTCTTGGAAAGTAACCAGAAAAAATGCTAATCTCCCTTGTGAAGAACTTTTCATTTCTAAATCTAGACTAAATTATATGGAAATCTAGATCTTTCTTTCATGCTAGCTCCTACACAGTGAAGCAATACAGCTATTGGGCACTGCTGCCTCTCCTTCCCACATTCAGGACTGTCCTTAGTGTGTGTGGGGTCTGGGACACAGGCACCACATTTCTAATCTGCAGGGGTTGCTCCTCCCAGCTCCACGTAGGACACCCCCCGACTCCACCCTTTCTCCGAAGGCCCCACCTCAACCCTGCCTCTTCCTATCAATGCCCCACCTATTCCTTGTCAATTTCTGACCCTGAGCCCTCTAACTAGAAGAATATTTGAACTTCATAATAATCTATTATATACATGGCACACATCTCATACTGGAGGTCTTGTAATCTGATGCTTGGGCGAAGTATTCTGGGGGTCCCTGGTCTCCAGGGCTAAGCAGTTTCTATTCTGTATATTGTTGTTGTAATATGGACCTAAAGATCTTCTGTGACCATTTGTTGCTGCCTTCCTTCAGATGTGAGTTATTAAGCATTAATGTATGTTTTGCCATTCCCAAGGGCCAGTATCCAGTGTTGTATAGGCACACAATAAAGGAGTCAGTGAGCAATTTTTAGCTCATGAAAACAAACAATTTTCTGGAAATAGTTAAAAAACCAACTGGAGTGAAAACTTGTTCATTATTTATTTATCTAAGCCTGTGTATTGGAACCAGTGTACTCAAGAAGATAAGCCTTCTCATGGGACTCAGCCTTTGGCTTGTATGTGATAGTTATAAACTCCATAAGTGGTCTTAAAGCTGTAGAGATGGATTAATACTGAATGCACAAAGGATTTTTTGAGCTCAAGGTAGTTATCAGAAATATACTTTCAGGCTGAAGTTCTTTTATGTAGTCTGGTATTTCAGTTTTTCATTAACGACCAAGTAAGAAATCCTGCTTGCTTTATACTTCTGAATATGTTAGCAGTCATGATCTAGTTTTACATAATGTACTGGAAAACTGCAAACATTAATGAAGTAGATATTTTTGTCTTTTGTATTGGAAATTATACAGTATTTTCCCCTTCACTCAAGTCTTTATGGTTAATACTTTCTTCGTCAGGCACACTGCTACTTGATGGTTTTTCTCCTAATAATGAGCTTAATCCAAAAGAAGAGGGAAAGGAAGGAGAGAATTAATTTCTCTAGCTGCTGATAGATTTAAATGTTTAAAAATTCATCAGCTGGTTGGGTTTTCAGAAGTTTTATATAATTTATCCAGAAGAAAGTATGACTTGTGAAAGGTGCTAGACTGACAGTTCTAGATGTACGAACATTTTTCTATCAATAGTTACTATTACTCTCTGCACAGGTAGCAACACTGTCACTTTCCTTCAACTGCTGTGCCACTTGCCATCTCTAGGGTTAAGTGCGTGCTTCAGTTTCCATGTCCTTTCAGTCACTGGCCTTTCTGCTGATGTTTCCAACAAACCAGTAATTGTTAAGTGGCATAGCTGTCCACTAGGGACTGGTATGGAAGTCCCTTGCCAACAACACACAATGCTCAGTGTCATGTTTTCTGCTCTTCTCTTATTACTGTGAGGTCCCAAAGCATTAGTTTCCAAATAAAGCAAGTGAGATACCAATTAAATCTTTAAAGTTCTGAGAATGAATATGATCTCCTTAAGGATCCAGAAAGTGGACTCTACTGCAATCATTTAATACTTATCAGATGTGGAGCTTTCCAAGCCGCATCAGTGAATTGCAGAGCCCTCAGATCACCAACACATTTAACCACTGACTATTATTGGCCATGACTGCATGTGGAATCCTGCTGATGGCCTCAGGTGTGTAAGACTACTGCATAGTGACCGTGTCCCCTTCCAAATTGGTTCAGAAATGTCAATGAGAGGCATGGTAAATAAAAGTCAGGTACACATTTGGTTGGGTCCATTATGAGAGACTGGTGTCTGACATTGGCAACAGATTATTCTTTACTACACACTGACAACGTGGAGAAATATGGTGTAAGCAGCCCTCAAACTGCACCTTTTGCACTGGTGCCAATGACTTGTGATGATGACAGATCAAGTGTCCACTCTTGCCAAGGCTTTAGGTCACAGCTGACCACTGACAAATTCATTGCTGGAAACCAGTCTGTTTCAGCTGTGCATTAGTGTAGGTGCAGATGGGTATCGGACTCATAACCGTAGGTGCTGACTTCCCCGTTAGCCAGTGAGTGCTTGACTCCCTCTGCTCTGTCCCCACCCCACTTCTTCTCCCTAAGCCTCCACCTCTTCTTGTCACAGATCTGCCTCCATCCTGCCCCACATTCCACCCCTTTCCCCGAGACCTGCCTGTCTCTTCACTGCCTCTTCCCCCAAGCACTCCCTGTCCCTAATCCCCCCGCCTCTCCTGGAGTTTTCTGAAAGGTGTGAAACAGCTCTGTTGCAGTGGGAGGGAGGGGGAAGACAAAGGACATGGATCACTTCTCAGTGTCAGGACCTCAAACCCACTGATGGATGAGCGGTGCCGGGGGAGGGGAGAGCTTGGCTGCAGGTGGGCACTGAGCAGTCACTAATATTTTCCCCTGGGTGCTGCAGCCCCAGAGCACCATGGAGTCAGCACCTATACTTATAAGAATGTGTTTAGTGTTTGGGCTTTATGAAATGCTTTAATCTCACATGCAGCATCTTTATGTAACTTTAGCACCCTGCTGGCCAAGGTGGTGTCTGCTCTGCAAGCACCTCTGGCCAAGAAAAGGCATGAACAGCAATGAAACAGGGAAGCTCCCATACCTGTTCCAAACCCCCAGAGGGACCATCCACCCTGAACAGTATAAGGCATATAACAAAGGGATATATTTATTTACAGAGGGATAAATAGAGAAAAATAACAGGGAGAGGAAAAACAGGATTACACACACCACCTGGCCTCACAGGCCAAGAGTTATCTCAGCCTGGAAGGGTTGTCTTTAGGATGGGGCCCTTTGCAGGACTATTAAACTGGCGTACCCATGCCCAATAGTGGTGGGGCGGGAGGATGGAGGGGCAATGACAATTTTTTAGAATGTGATTTTATAATCTTCAGCAACAGACTAATGAAATGTTTTAAAATAAATTTTAAATGAAGGTCCCATAGACAAACACAGTAAATTCAGAAAGTGACACTATATTCTTGGGGTTGGCAAATGCCTGTTAAATGGCTTTATTACAGTTTGAATGGCTCTTTCACAGGTTCAGTGTTCTGCTAATAGCTCTGGCAGCTTTTCCACTTTTAAGTTAATTAGCCACAAAACAGAGATAGGAAGAAGTGGGTGGACACAAAGACCCAGAGGAGCCCCAGAATTTCAGATACCCTACAGAGCGGCATATTCTGCACGTGGTTAAGGGTGGTCCCAGCCTCAGGGGAGCAGACAAGAGGCACAGGTGGTAGCAAGCGGCACAAGTGTTGTCCAGAGGACTGTGGAGAGGCAATAGGTAGTTATGTAGCCAGTGGCTGGAGAAGTGGTGCTTTGAAGGGGAAACCGCTGCTTCTCTCTGGCCATTGGCTGCAAGGCTGCTCCCTGGTCTCCTGGAGCATTCTGGCTCATGCCACTCGCTGAATCCTGGTAAGAGAGGGCTGTATGCAGCTTGTGGGAGCTAGAGATGGGTGGCAGGGGATGGAGTTGGCTGCAGGAGCTGACGCAGAGCCTGAGGGGGGAGTCTGGGAGAAACCTAGACGTCCCCCTCAGGCTTACTGTCTAACTCCTCATCTTCTAATTAAACCTGCTTTTCTGCAAGCACCAGCATTCAGAGTTAAATTTAGAAAAGTATTTCTTAGTCAATTTTATAACTTGTCTGTTTTGTTTAATTACAGTATTGCAACAGTACTATTTTCTACTATATTTTCATTACAAATATACAGTATTTCACCTACCCTATGAGTTAAATAGGCTTTTGTGGGCTAGTCTGGGAATTTAACCACCATTTATAACATTGGTTCTATGGGAAAATGCATTCCAAGTTCCAAACAACCAACTTGAAAACAAACTTTTGGAACATAACCCCTTCGTAAGTTGAACACGTCCTGTAAATCCTTGAATAGTTTGCCATAGGACCTGCCACCAGCATTGTCTTTGGTGTGAAATATAACATACCAACTGATCAGGGATAAGCATCCGGTCTCTTGAAACTGGGGACAAAGTGAATATTTTGTGATCTTCGCGCAGCAGTCACCTATCACTAAACCCAGCTTGCCTTGGTGGTAAGATGGACTATCCGTGACTCTAGTCTATCTGCCAGTGCTCTAGGATGGGGGGAGCAAACTTTTTATGCCAGGCCCCACTTTTTGTCACTGCAATTAGCAACCCTCCCCCAGCCTGTCTAATGTAATCCAAACAAACAGAAATTTCAGTTATATTCATATGAAAACAAACCCCTTTCAGCACGTGCAAGAAAATAAGTATGTAAAATGTAAAAACTTTTATTAATTGGTATGTAAATGCGAATACACATACATAGAAACAGTAACATATTTCAACATTTTTAATGACATGGGTGAATCCGAGGCTCAGAGCTGATCATACTGCACCCCCTGTTCCAAATTTCATGCCCCCCCAGGGGGCCCATCCTTCACTTTTTGCACCCCTGCTTTAGGAACTCATGCTTGTTCCTGGCTTAGTGAAATCTAATTATAGAACAAATTAAAAAAACCATAGTAGGGGAACCATTGAAAGCCCCACCATGGCTAAAAACAAAATAAAAGAAGCAGTGAGAGACAAAAAGACAGTTTAAAAAATGGAAGTTAAGTCCTAGTGAGGAAAATAGAAAGGAACATAAACTCTAGCAAATGATGTACAAAAACAGAATTAGGAAGGCCAAAAAGAATTTGAAGAACAGCTAGCCAAAACCTCAAAAAGTAATAGCAAAAAAATGTTAAGTACATCAGAAGCAGGAGGCCTGTTACCAGAGGGGTCAGCAGACAAATGAGGTGCTGCAGGAGCACTCAAGGAAAATAAGGCCATTGTGGAGAAACTAAATGAATTCTTTGTGTCGGTCTTCATGACTGAGGATGTGAGAATGATTCCCAGCCCTGAGCCATTATTTTTAGGTGACAAATCTGAGGAACTGTCCCAAGTGAGGTGTTATTAGAAGAAGTTTTGGCACAAACTGACAAACTAAACAGTACTAAGCCACCAGGTGTAGATGGCATTCACACATGAAGGCACCCAAATGTTAAATTGCGGAATTACTAACTGTGGTTTATAACCTATCATTTAAATCAGATTCTGTACCAAACGACTGGATGACGGCTAACAAGATGCCAATTTTTCAAAGGGTTCAACAGTGGTCCTTATGAATTCTGGTGCCCTAGGCAGCCCAAGCACCAGCACCCTCCCTCCCTGCTAGAGAGCTGAGCAGCACCTCTGCAGTGGAGGGCGGGAGGCTGTGCTCAGGGCTGTGGAGGCAGGAGCAGGACACGGAGGCTAGCGGGGAAACAGGTGGAAGAGGAAGAGGTGCAGCCCATCCGTGACGTCGGTTGGGAGGCGGAGCAGGGGGCCAGAGGTCTGGGATCACTGGAGCTGGGGGGAAGGTCTGAGGGATTTGGCCTTTGGGTCTAGAAGGCAGAGTGCGGAGCGGGGGGCGGGGGGCAGGGGATTGGGCTGAAGAGCCAGGAGGCAGAGTGGGGTTGCAGAGGGATTGGAGGTGTGGCTCTGGAGTCCAGAGGTGGAGTGGGAGTAGGGGGGAGGTGAGGAGCTGGGGGACTGAGCCATGGAGCCGGGAGGTGGAGCGGGGTGGGGGCTGAGGGGCCAAGGGATTGGCCCATGGGGCCAGGAGGTGAAGCAGAGGTCCAAGGACCATGCGATTGGGTGGCTCCAGGGCCAGGAGGCAGTGAAGAGGCCAGGAAATTGGGGCTGCTTGAGGCAGCACTGACCTTCAGCTACTCTAGGCATACATGGGTGCAGCACAGGGCACTATTTAATTTGGGGTAAAATGGTGCCCTAGGGCTTGAGGTTATCCTGGCAAAAAAATAGGAAGAAGGGTTCTTTTGAAGATGGGGATAACTTTCGAAAAAGCCACATTTCCACTGCTTTTCTTCTTTTGAAAGAATATGCAAATGAGGTGCTATATATGTAAATATGTGCCTCATCTGCATTTTTCATTTCGTTCATTTGCATGTGTCTTTCGAAAGAGGAATGCTAGTGTAGACATAGTCTCTCTTGACAGAGTTTCTGTCGACACAATTCTATTGAGGGACATTGCTGTCAACAGATGCTTCTAGTGTAGATGTATCCATGGTGCCTGATTTTTCCATTCCTGGCCCATTCTTTCGAAAGAGCGGGGGCTGTCAGGACACTCTTTCTAAAGAGCAGATTGATCTTTTGATCCACTTTTTTATGTGCGGATGTGCTCTTTCAGAAGAAGTTCTTTTGTGAGAGATCTTGCGGAAGGGCTTTGTTCAATAGATTGCTGTGGTGTAGATGTAGCCAATATCTTATTGCCGTTATATAAATCCTCGATACACCCACATCTTGACTCCAGAGTGCATGTGTGGTCACCTCATCTCAAAATGATATATTGGAACTGGAAAATGTTCTGAAAAAAATAACAAAATTGATTTGAGGTGTGGAACAGCTGCCGTATGAAAATAGATTAATAAGACTTGGACTTCTCAGCTTGGAAAAGAGATGATGGGGTGGGGTGGGGTCAGATGGGCAATGTTCCCTGTAAGCTGGGCGCTTGAGTGGCTGCCTGGGAGAGATTCAAATGTCGCCCACAGCCAGCAGCATATGTTTCTATTGGTGGAACACAGCTACACATACCTTGCAGCACATAACAATTTATCACTCACACGGATGGAAAAATTAGAGGGAATGCTGGGGGAATCTCAGGATAGAAGTGTATAAAATCAGGACTGATATGGAGAAAGTAAATAAGAAATTAATAGGCAGAAGGTTTAAAACAAACAAACAAAAAGGGTTTTAAAGAGAACTGGATAAGCTCGTGGAGGATATGTCCATCAGTGGCTATTGGCCAGGATGGGTAGGGATAGTGTCCCTACCCTGTTTGTCAAAGCTGGGGATGGGTGACAAGGGATGGATCATTTCATGATTACCTGTTCTGTTCATCCCTCTGAAGCATCTGGCAGAAGACAGGACACTGAGCTAGATGGACCTTTGTTCTGACCCACTATGGCCATTCTTAGGTGAACAGACTGCCAGTTTGGAGTCTCTGCCAAGGGTTCCATTTTGGGAGGGTGGCAGCTGCCATGCTTTCTGGGACACTGCTCGATCTTCTTTCTGTTTCCTGAACTATCAGCAGCCAAGGGTAAAGTACACAGCTTGTGAGCATTCCACTCACTCCTAGATGGTGAGTGCAGGGGCGGAGGTATACTTCATGCAGTCTGTGTACTTTCCACTTGCTTCCTGATAGGAGAACAAGAAGAGCAAGTGTAGCTGCTGACAGGCAAAACCGAGCCTGGGACCTGTAAGCATAGAGAATGAATCTATATAGTTTGAGGTAAAAGTCAGCTGGCTCTCAGCTAAGGTTGCAGAGGGGAGACAGTCCTTATCTTTGGAGGTGAAACAAAAAAGCAGTCCAGTAGCACTTTAAAGACTAACAAAATAATTTATTAGATGATGAGCTTTCGTGGGACAGACCCACTTCTTCAGACCATAGCCATATCAGAACAAGATTCAATATTTAAGGCACAAAGAATCAAAAATAGTAATCAGGGTTAACAAATCAGAAAAAGTGTAATCAAGGTGGGCAAATCAGAAGAGAAGAGGGGCAGTAGGAGGGAGGGAAGTCAAGAGTCAGATAGAACAAAGCATGTAAAAGAGGCCTTATAATGGGCCAGATAATTGCCATCCTGGTCAAACCACGTGTTAATATGTCGAATCTGAATGTAAGAGAGTTCCGCACTTTCTCTCTGTAAGTGATCCTTAAAGTTCCTTTTCAGTAAAACACAGACTTTCAGGTTGTTAACAGAATGGGCCACTCCATTAAAGTTCTGGCTGGCAGGTTTGTGAGTTAGGAGCTTTTTGATGTCTGTTTTGTGTCCATTCATTCTTTGTCGAAGAGTGGAAGTGATTTAAGTGCCACTACATGAGACATCTGATGAAGTGAGTCTGTGCTCATGAAAGCTCATGCTCAAAACTTTTCTGTTAGTCTATAAGGTGCCACAGGACCCTTCGTTGCTGTTACAGATCCAGACTAACACGGCTACCCCTCGAAACTTGACTACATGAGACAGTGAAACAAACCCAGTAGGTGTGAAGGTTACACAAGCAGCAGCTGGGTACGTACAGCAGCTCCCCTCTGCCCTCCTTAAATGACACCTTTGGTCTCTGCCCAGCTTCCTGACAGTCTGTCTTGAAATTGGCATTCACAGGGGTGAGCCATTCCAGACAGCGTGACACCCAGGAACATCTGGCCCACCACTGCGGAAATTGAAAGGTGCTTTTTCCCCACTTGTTCATCCGAGCTTCTACAATTAGAGTTAAGGTGAGTGAGACATGCCAAGTCAATTTTATGTAGCCTGTCAATCTGACCACTAGCAGCATCACTGCAATTTCATATTGGTGTGATAGACCTTACGCAAGTTGCAGCAGTAGAATGCAGACTAACCAGTCCATTTTGCAGGCATAAAGATCACCATATTCATGCACAGTACTTCCTGCAACTGTTTCAGGAGTGTTAGACTCTTGCATGTATCCCACAATTTCCAGCACAGCTTCCAAACAGAGAGACATTGTATATGTTATTCAATGTAAATTTTTAGTTCACTGACTGAGTTAATTGTACCACTGAAGCTGCACTACTTTCCTGTTCACAGGAAACTGGTCCTGCAAGAGTGCAAGATGATATAGTGGTGCTTAAACTTGCTTATTTTATAAGTATTACAGGCATGTCAGGATGTTGCAACCACTCAATGTTAGATCTAGTGTGAACAACCCTTTAGAAGCACTGATGGCACACACCCCTTCCAAGCAGGTGAAAAGGTCGTACTTAAACTTATGCTCACCACCTGGCAGCCTCTTTGCACAGACTTGTTTGGGAGTTTGTGACACTCCTTTCAGTGCTCTATGAATCAGTCTTGCCTCTCCCAAATGTCTTGGTCCAGCTTGGTATCCAACCCCCAAATGACTTCCCAACACACATGTGGGTATCCATTGCCCTAATGCATTTCCATCAATCTCCTGGTGGCTTTCTAGACTTCTGCCCTGGTTTTCTCTTACAAGGGGATTGTAACTCTTTGGCAATTATCCCATCTCATGTATACATGGGCTTCCTGCCCTTCTCCCTAAGTATACTGTTTATACTGGTGCAAAACCCAAGCCTGTTACAGTCAGCAATCCAAAGAAGCAACAGAGTTGCTGTCCTGGCAACAAAATTCTTCTACAGCCTGAGCACTGTGCCATAGTTCCCTTTCCATTCCTTGCATATTAACTCCACCCAATTGCAGGGTGCCCAGAACTTACAAAAACAAAATAAAAATGATTAAATTAAAATAATTTTGTGTCCAGTCTCTGCATACGATTGGCAATCCATTTCTTTAATACATTGCTCGGAACAATAGTTTGACAGGATATTTTAAAAAAATCGTTGTTTATTTATTTATTTAATTTCTACAAACCTGAGACTGCTAGAGCCAAACTTGACCCATGGTAGTTTTGGCACTTCAAAGAGCCTGAGTCTACCAAATCCCACTTCACTGAGCAATGGAGGGTGATGGACTGGAAAAGGGGAAAGACAACAACACTGAACAGGAGATACTTCAGGGAACTCTCTTGCAGTCTGAATGGAAATGACCAATGAGAAAAGACTGAAAAAAATTGGACATATTTAATCTAGAGCAGGGATGGGGAACCTCTTTTCTATTGGGGGCCAATGACCCACAACAAAAATCAGCCACAAGCCATATGCAGCCCTGTGAAGAAGCATGCAAGCTCAGGGCTTCCCTAGCACTCCAGGAAGGGCCAGAAATGAGGGGGTTGAAGTGCAGGGGGTGGCACTGGACTGGACCTAAGGAGTTTATAATGTGAGTGCAGGCATGTGGCTGGGGCATAGGGGTAGAGGTGCAGGCTCTGTGAGGGAGTTAGGATGTGAGAGGGCTTCTGACATTAGTGAACTGAAGTGCAGGTGAGGCTGCAGAGTTTGGGAGTGAGTTAAGGTGCAGCAGGGTGTTCTGATCTGGCACTGGGGGTTCAGGTTCAGGGGCTTGGGGCTGGGGTCAGTAGTTTAGGTCTGAGATGGTGAGGAGGGTGGGCTCTAGCTGGCATTGCTTTCCTCAGGCAGCTCCCAGTTGGTAGTGCAGCAGGGTTAAGGTCATCTCTCCTTCTGCCCTTATCCCACGCTACTCCTAGAAGCTAAAACAAGGTGCTGCATACTTCCTGCACATGCTGCCCTGTTCCCACAACTCTCAGGGTTCCTGGCCAATGGGAGCTGCAGACTCAGGGCAGCGTATGTGTCCTCAGAGCTTCCCTGTTCTGTCCCTGAGTGTACCTCAGTGTTTCTGCACACAGGGGCTGCAGGAAGACAACCTTCCTTCCCCCTGCAGTGCACCGAGTTGGCACGTGCAGTTTCAGCTCCTCAGAAGATGGAAATGCTCAGGGCTTCTGGCCCACAGCAAATCTTCATACTGCAGGCCAGATCAAATTAAGCAGGGGGCCAGATCCAGCCTGTGAACCATAGATTTCCCATCCCTGGTCAGGGGAGCCAACTGCCTCTGTAGGCCCCTGGGCAGGGTATGCATTTGGGGGTGGCTCCATGCTCCTAGAATGGGCAGGATCAAGAGCAGACAGCCCAGAGCACACTAATCTCCCCCTTCAATCCCCACCCCCCCGCCCATGGAGCATTGCCCAGAGTTTGTGGTGTGGCACTCCAGCAGTGACTTAAAGGGTCCGGGTCTCTGGCTGCTGCTACTGCCTGTCTCTGGTATAGAGAAAAGAAGACCGAGGGGTGACATAATCTTCAGCTATATTAATGGCTATTATAATGAGAATGGTGATCATTGTTCTTCATGTCCACCGAATGTATGCCAAGAAGTAATCAGCTTACTTTTCCACAAGGGAGATTTAGGTTTCATATTAGGAAAAGTGTTTAGTTATAAGAATAGCTAAGCAATAGAACAGATTACAAACAGGGGTTATTGAATCCCCATCACTGGAGTTTTTAAGAGCTGTTGAGAGAACTGTGTCAGTGATGCTCTAGGTATTCTTAGTCCTGCCTCAGCATGAAGCAGCTGAACTAGATGACCTGTGAGAATACCATCTCTTAATATCACATTTTGGATGATGGATTTTTCAGTACTTTGTTTTTTTATTACCTTGTCCTTTCTGTACCAAATCACACCTTACAAACCTCTTGCTCTCCCTGGGTATCAAAAATAATATTCTCCCTCCTCCTTAAACTAATCACTGAGCTACAGAAGATAACATAATGCTATAAATTATAAAAACACAGATTTAATAAGATGACCTTGTTTCCTCATTACTTTAGACTATTTTTTACTTTCCTGTGAACCTAAGACATTTATTTCATTATACTGATATGATTTATATGTGTGAGTTCAGTTTGGATAGTTTTGTGTAGTCAAAACATCTGCCAACTCAACGAAATGTCATCTATTGATCAAATTTTCCAACATAATTTCCTTCTCTTAGAACAAGAACAACAAAACTAAGTCTTACAGGGGAGCTTGTCCTTATTTAGAAACATTTATTAACATTAATATTCATGTTTTCTAAGACACATTTAACCTAACCCAGTCTAAAAGTGTTCTTTTGCACTGCTAAGATTTTTGCATGTTCATTACTTCAGCCTACAGCAAATCATACTGACATTTAACATATTGCAGTGTGTCCGCTCTGGTTTATTTGTAAGGATATTTCAATATCCTTAATTCAACATTTACAATGATGACTGCCTGACTTTAAAGTGGCTCATCAAAGCTCTATTGGCTCCAGAGATTTTTATTACTGCCTCAAGCAAACTGACCTGCCAGCTTAAGTGTTGTAACCCTGTGGGTCCCCGGATATTAAACAGACAAGGTGGGTGAGGTAATACCTTTTATTGCTCCAACTTTCCTTGGTGAGAGATGAGCTTTTAAGCTCACACACAGCGTTTCCCAGACCTGAAGAAGAGCTCTGGGTAACCCAGAATTTGGGAAGCTTGACTCTCCCACCACCAGAAGTTAATCCATCCAAAGAAAGAAACTGTCCCTCACCCACCTTGTCCCACCACCTGAAGGCACTTCTGGTGGGAGACTGGGAAGGGGGTATTTAGACAGGCAGGGCTGATGTCAGTGTTGTTTCCTGGCAACATCTGTCCCTTAAAGCCCATCAAGGATTCAGGACAGGGGTGCCCAGCTGGGGGTCTGCAGACCTGGGAGGTCTGTGAAGGTATTGCAGGAGGTCCTTGAGAAGAGTGAAATAAAATGCAAAGGGAGATGTACCAATCCCACAGAGCTGGAAGGACCTTCAGAGGTCCTTGAGTCCAGCCCCCTGCCCTCACAGCAGGACCTAGAACCATCCCTGGCAGATTTCTTTCAACTCTCTTTGCCCCAGACCCCTCAAGGGCTGAACTCACACGCCTGCGTCCAGCAGGGCAGCGCTCACGCCCCTGAGCTGTCTCTCCCCCTCCCCCAACACGGCCACGAGCACCGGCTGTGAGGGGCGCAGGAAGGGTGGGGGGCACAGGGCCGAGCCGCACTAGGGGAAAGGTCGGGAGCCTCCTGACCAATTGCACCCGAGGGAGCGAGCGTCTGCGGCCGGGCTCCGCGCCCCGCAGGCTTGTGCCTGGAGCCCCAGCCGGAGGGTGAACGGCTCGGGCGGAGCACCGCGGGGGGTGAGGGGGTGAGTAGGGGTCAGACGCACGAGGGCGCGCGCTGAGGAAACCCGCGCGCGCGCGCGGCCACCACGGCAGCATCTGGCGCCCGCCTCGCGCCGCCTTCCACCCCCCCCATCACGCCCCCCCCCGCTGCGGGCGGCGGTTGCTGCTGCCTGGGCTGGGCGCGCCGCGCGCTGCCCCGCGCTCAGAAGCGGCCGGGAGGGCAGAGCGGCAGCAGCGGGCGCGGCCGGGGCCAGGTGAGCGCCGCCCTCCGCGGGCGGGAGGCGGCCAGGGCAGAGCGGGGTACCCGGGGCCGGTGTCCGCAGAGGGAGGCGGCGGGGTACGGGGCTTGGCAGCGGGGGGGCGGTCCGAGCCCGGCGCCGCGGGCTGGGTGTCCCGCGCGCCGCTTCACCCGAGCTGGGCGGGAGCCTCCCTGCGGCCGCAAGGGCCCGAGTTTGCGCGGCCCCTTCAGTTCCCCTGCGCGCTGTGCCGGGGGAGCGCCGCTTTGGCCCGGCTGAAGGAAGAGGAGCTACAGAGGAGCCTCGGGATCGGGCCCCAGGCAAGTCAGCCCCAGAGAAAGAGCTCCCCGGTGCGCGCACACCTGGCCCAGATCCAGCCTCAAACTGTGCACCTGCCTGTCCCCGGCCAGGCTCCAGTGAAGTAGCAGAGGCAGAAAGGGAGGGGCTGTCGCCTTAAGCGAGCGGGGTGGAGTCGGACAAGTGCAAGTGCCAGAGGGGTAGCCCTGTTAGTTTGGATCTTCAGAAACAACAAGAAGTTCTGTGGCACCTTATGGGCTAATGGGCACTTTGGGGTGTAAAGCTTTGGCGGGCAAAGACCCGCTTCCTCAGGCGCAGGGGTGGGTCCTGGTGGGTCTGAATGTACAGCCTCATGGAAAGGAGGGAGTCCCTCCCAGTCAAAGGGAGGGCCAGAGGTGACAAGGTCTGTTCAGTGTGCGGGGGGATGTGGTCCATTATCAGTAGCTGATTTTAGAGGTGTGAACATCTAGAGCAGAGAAACTGCTTTTGTAGTTGGCCAGCCACTCCCAGTCTCTGTTCAGTCCTCGGTTGATGGTGTCAAATGCACAAACGAATTGCAGCTCTGTGGTTTTGCTTTGGAGTCGATTTTTGAAGTTTTTTGTTGCCTTGCCCATGCTGTCAATGGGACCGGGATTTGACCCTATGGTGTTTGGTTCAACCACTGCTCTGGGGTTCTGTTTCTGGCATCAGGAACAAGCAGCAGCAGTGCTGCAAGTTTTGTTAAGGTGTGCCCACAAACAATGGCTTGAAATGAGTGGCTGGCCATGTAATTAGGTGTGTTTAAGAAACAGGGCTGCAAGGGGTACTTTCTGACTGATCAAGAGTGATGAATTGATTAACTCCTCTTAAGGAGTCAATGCATTTTGCAATAGAGTGGTCTTCTTAAGTAGTAGTCTGGGGTAATCAGGTGTGGGGGGAGTCCAACAGACAGGGCCAGGATTAGACTCTTGGAGGCTCCGAGCAGAAAGCTGAAACCTGACAGCATGGGGCTGAGGTCAAGAGCCCTGAGCCTTACCACCTGGGGATGCAGCTGAAGGCTGAGCAAGTTGGCTTTGCTGGGGGGCCCTGTGCAGGCCTGCTGATGGTGGGAAAGGGAACAGTTGCTTCTGGGCCTGATGTTTCAAAGGGGCTTGGAGTTCTGGCTCCTACCAAGCCCCTTTGAAATGCCATGGCAGCGTTGCTCTGCTGCTGTACATGACTCTGAGGGAGTGTGTGGGTGTGCGCAGCTCTGTGATCCAGGCAGTGTTGAATACTGTAGTCCCCACCCTTTTGCCTTTGGTCCTGCTCCTTCTGGGGCACAGAGTTGGGTTCTCCTCTCACCTTGCCCCGGGGCCCACAGTGGCTGCTGGTGCTGCTGCCCCTGTGGCGTGTAGCTCCCAGCAAGTTACCCTACTTCCTGTCCACTAATGCTGGCCCAAGCTTTTATATGCAGAAAACCAGTTGTTGTGGGACAAGTGGGCAGTGGTGTTTTTACAGCATGTTGAGGTGAAGGTGGGGAATTAAGAAAGAAAAGGTGAGAATCTGTGGTAGGGAATACCTTATTTCTGTAATGTTTTGACTGGTGGGTTTCTAAAGTTTGGATAGCTCATTCTATTTAATATCTGCATCATGACTATAGTGATGGGGCTGTGGTCACAGAAGACCTCTTGAGATGTTCGCCGGTGTGCAGGTCATGCCACTGACACCGACTTTCTTGCTCTCCAGGGCTCCCACACCACCCTGTCTTGCTGGGCCAGATCCTCCGGTCTCCCTCTGCCCAGGGCTAGAGTTAGTGTTATTGCTCCCTTACAGAGCAGTGCAGACTTGGATTACCACAGCTCTGGCAGGATGCAGTTCTAGGTCACAGCACCTGTGAAACCATGAGGTTCTGTTTTCAAGAGGCTAATGGGAGTCAACCCCTACTGAGGGTCCAGACTTCACCAAAGGCATAAGGATCTTTTGGCCACCAACCAATTCCAATTCAGCCAAGTGCTCAATTAGGATATCTTGTTTCCTAAGCAAATCCCTGTAGAGTACAAAAATTTCTGCCACCAGTGTCTCTCCAGGCGGGGTTGATTTGTCCTTTTACCTTGACAGATTTCATGTCCCCAGCTTTAAATTAGCAAACTTTACAAACCCCTTCTGTGTCTGCACTGCATTTTCTCTTTTTCTTCTGATGTTGCAAGGAAGAAATAAATAAAGTCGAAAAATTGCATTTACATAGCCACAAAATTGCAAAATAGAGCATTCACATTTACAGCCACAGTTCACAGTCACCACATTGCAAAAGGAGCGTTCACATAAGCTGATAATAGCTATGCTTTGTTCACACATATTCAGTTTCGACCTTGAAGAGGGAGCAGGGTTGGGTGTGACAGTGAAAGTCATTTACAGAGCTGGAGTTATTATTTTGAGAGAAAAGCCCTCTTATCTCAATTTTTCGTTCATGAGCAGTGTGAATGTTTTCCTTTGCATTGATACTCATTTGATCAGTGGAATTACAGTGATATCTCTTAGGTACTTTTGTTTGCACAGGAGAACTGGGATGAGCAACAAGAGAGTGAATTTGGGAAGGACACCCCATCCCCCAGTCACCCTCCTTCTTCCCAGGGATAAAGTGGGATCCTTGCCTTCTTCACCTCAGCCATAAATCCATCTGCTTGAGGTTTTCCCTTTCCAGGTGCTTGTGACTGCTCAGACTGGTCAGCAAACTTAACAAGAATTTGCACATTTTCAACTGCTTTGTCCCACAAACACTGTTTTACATAATCTTTAACCATGTCCAGGAAATGTTCCTGTGAATACAAGCCTTCAAAGTTTGGGATTTCTCTCCTGCTCACTAGCTTGTCTAGCAGATCTCTCATTTGGTTAACACAAACCACATAGTTTAGTCCAGTACCTCTCTCAAGGTTTCTAAATTTCACCCTGCAAGTTTTAAGTGTAATCTGAAACTGTCTTAAAACCAAATCTTTGAATTTATCTTAATTAGAAACCTTGACAATAGCCATCTCATTGAACCTGCCCAAGGCCCTCTCAGTTTTGCAGCCAAAATGGTCATTTTCTGATACTCAGGAATGGAGTGGGTCTTTCAAAGGTGATGAAATATTCAACGATGTTCCCTGATTCATTGTAACTTGGGCACATTTTATCCAACTTGTGGACTTTTGGGGAGATGGGTCCTTCAGCGCTGGGGTGCTTACTATTCTAGTCCAGGGCAGCCAATTCATGAAGCCTGTCTTTCTTCCTTCCCACTTGAGAAGCATTTTGGGCTTCCTGTGGGCTTCCATCCCTTTGACTTCCAGTTCCAGGGTTGCTCTTTGGGCTCTCTATTCTTTGAACTTTTCAAGATCCATATCCCACTCATGGGCTTCTCTCTGGGCTTCCATCTCATGCCTTTTTAATTCATTCATCTTTCTTCTGCCCCCTTCTCTGCTGCTTGGGCCCTGTGACATTCCAGTTTCTTTTGGACCTCTCTCATTTTGCTGATTTTCCTGCCTCTACTTCTCTTAGTCAAAATAAGCAAACAGAAAACAACAAACCAGTAACAACTTTGTCTGTTCTCCAGTCACCACACTTACAACACACTTAAAATCACCACTAGAATCCAGAGCAACCAGCTGTGCACATCACCCTGCTCACTGCGCCACGATGTGGTTGCAGAATATCCCTTGTGATATTCCCCAGTGTACTAATAATGACACTGATTCCCACCTTCTTGCACTCTGGGGCTCTCTACCTCCCTGTCCTGCTTGGCCAGATCCTCTGGTCTCCCCCATACAAGGCACAGAGGTGGGGTTATTGCCCCCCTGCAGAGCAATGCAGCACAGATTACCACGCGCTCTGGGAGGATGCAGGTTTACAGCACAGCGCCCAAGGATGCAACCCCCAAAAGCGATCAAAATTCCAAATAAATGTGCCTCTCTCTGTGCAAAATATATACAGAGTCAGCAAATTTATATTAAAAATGATAGGTACAAATAGTGTTATGTCCAAAGCATCTCCACATTATTCATACTTATATTCATAACCCAAGTTTCGTAAAGCATGGGGGAGGGCTGTCATACGCATGTTTCTGTATTAAGCACAAAAGGTCAGTTTCACTCATTTACACCTGTACTTGCCTATTGTTTTTTATGAGGATAACTGCCTTATAACTGAGAACTGAATTTAGGCTAGTATTTGTAATAGCTTATCTTTTCATCTTATAGGCTACGTCTGCACGTGAAGCCTACATCGAAGTAGCCTATTTCGATGTGGCGACATCGAAATAGGCTATTTCGATGAATAACGTCTACACGTCCTCCAGGGCTGGCAACGTCGATGTTCAACATCGACGTTGCGCAGCACCACATCGAAATAGGCGCAGCGAGGGAACATCTACACGCCACAGTAGCACACATCAAAATAAGGGTGCCAGGCACAGCTGCAGACAGGGTCACAGGGCGGACTCAACAGCCAGCCGCTCCCTTAAAGGGCCCCTCCCAGACACACTTGCACTAAACAGCACAAGATACACAGAGCCGACAATGAGTTGCAGACCCTGTGCATGCAGCATGAATCCCCCGCTGCAGCAGCAGAAGCCCTGGGCTAAGGGCTGCTGCACACGGTCACCATAGAGCCCCGCACGGGCTGGAGAGACAGCGTCTCTCAACCCCCCAGCTGATGGCTGCCATGGAGGACCCCACAATTTCGACATTGCAGGACGCGGATTGTCTACACGGTCCCTACTTCGACGTTGAACGTCGAAGTAGGGCGCTATTCCGATCCCCTCATGAGGTTAGCGACTTCGACGTCTCGCCGCCTAACGTCGAAGTTAACTTCGAAATAGCGCCTGACGCGTGTAGCTGCGACGGGCGCTATTTCGATGTTAGTGCTGCTACTTCGAAGTAGCGTGCACGTGTAGACACAGCTATAGACTGAAACAAAAATGGCGAAACAGAGGTATTAAGATATTCTGAAAGTTGTCTGTGTATTGTAGATCATTTGAAACTGTATATATAGCAGCCTATCCTCTTATGTTGCCTTTCATAAGGAATGATGTACATGCTAAATACTAAAACTGTCTTTTTCTGATGTTAGAGAGAAAAGGTGGGCCAGGTACAAGTTTTCAAACTGAAATAGGTCTTGACGCAAGAGCTTTGAGTATATTCAAAAGGTTGTCTCTTTTCACTGGCAGAAGTTTGTCTAATAAAAGTTACGGGTTGGACCACCCTGGTCTGGCACCCTCCAGACCTAAGCGGTCCAGAATAAAGTCAGGCCTCCCAACTCTCTGGCTGGGGAGAGAAGAACTGCCAGCCTAATGGCTGGGCTCCTGGCCCCTGCTTCACCAGCCGGGCTCCTGACCTGCCAGCGCTGACCTCCTGCCCCGCCCCCGCCCTCCCTAGGCTGTGTCAGATTGTCTCAGCCCCAATATGCTGACAGCCTCTGCCTCTGGGGCTCTCTGGTGTAGAGGCTCTCTGGTCTAGCAACATCTGTGGTCCTACCAGAGAATTCCAGACCAGAGAGGTTCAGTCTGTATAACATCTATTACCTTCTCTCTCTAATATCATGGGGCCAATACAGATGCAACACCACTGCATTTCCCGAGCTTTATCATTTTGTTATCCTGAGTTCAAAGAAGATATGTATTTCTTTCATCATTTAGAGACTGTATTTGTAAGTGTCTTTTGTATACATCTTTTAAATTCTTTTTATGCAGAACAGTTTTACATTAATTCTTTACAGTTGCTGTTTGCTGTATGTGTGAGGCTGTTGTTTTGATTTGTTCAAAGAATGGTAAACAAAACAATTGTAAATTATTTCTTAGCTTTCTGTATGTCACCTTATGTATTGTTAAGTTGGCAGATACGATCATATTCCCTTTACTGTTTTACACACTAAAATTATGGGCCAAATCCTGCCTGCCTTCAATGTCATCACTGATTTGCAGGATTTGGTCCTATGCAAGGTAACACGGGTGGTGTTTTTGTTTGCCTGCATGTTCGATTATTTGTTTAAAAATGTTGGTCATTAAAGAGTTGAAAACACATTGAATTAGACCAAAGAACAGAAACTGCTAACTTTGCTATGTTGTCGTTAAAATATTACACATTGCCAGGAAAGCACACATATTGTAATTTGTGGCTGAAAATAGTTTAAAGAGTGAAAAAATTTGTAAGTCAAGTTTGCTTAGGTATGAATTGGAGCCAATGAAATCTTTCACGTACATGAAGTGGCAGTTTGATTTTAATATTATTATTTATCTGGATCTCTGCATCCATGAACAACTTTTTCCTCCACAGTACGATCCAAATTGAATTTCAAGATTTAGTATTTAATACCTCAGAGTATGTGGCTACAGCTGGGTGAGTGCGATGAAGATGAAACTTGATTTCTGCTATTAAATTAGCTGGTTTTGTTTACCGCACCTGCATATGGGCCAGGGAAGGGTGGTTGTATTCAGAATTCACCTTGAATGCAGTAGAAATGACAATTTTAGATCTTAGTGTGAGATGTGAGTAGCAGCCTAAACAAATATGTTGCTTTTAATATTAAACTCCATGTCTGAGTTACGAATGTTGTATTTTTATCTAAAAGCTAAATCAGAAGGTACTTGAAAGCCAAAATCTTAATCAATATTTTTAATGTATAGAAATGTATCTAAGGGTTTCACTCTAATTTCAGGCAAATGAACTAAAAAATATGATGTAGAATGAATGTTGTGTACACATCAAGAGATTATTGATATTTTATAAAACGAACAATGTTTTATACAGTTATGTTTAAATGCTACTCATTTGGGACCCAGTCCTGTATTTCTTATATGTCAAAAATTCCGTTGAATAAATTAGAAACAGGGTGGATGAAATCAGGCTTAGCCTTAGGGCAAGGTGTGCAAGGTGGTTGCCTTGGGCCTCATACCTTCAGAGTCCCATGCTCCAATTGTCTATAGAATCCACTGCCCACTGGCTGGACCCCCACTGTCAGTGTGCCACCGAGGGCTCTGCTGGGCTGGCTCTGAGTGAAGTAATATCTTTTATCAGACCAACTTCTGATTTTGAGCAAGACAAGTTACAACAACTTGAAGCACATTCTGGGTGCACAAGAAATGTAGGATTATACCCTTTGTTCAAAGACCATGAGCACAAACAGGATTTGTCTCTTGAACAGTACCACTCATGTGAGTGGCTGATCAAAATTTGTCCCCAGATATAAAGTAAGGATCCAATTCTGAAATTCTGCAAGATTTCAATGAGTATAATCTGCATGAGGACTGTGGGATCAGGACCAAGTTTTTCAGTCACAATATCTAAAAGTTATAGGCATTTAAAAAGTTGAGAGATACTAGATTTGATGTATTAGTTTTATGCCTTAAACTAAGGGTTTTCCACACATTAATGGATACGTAAATAATAACTACACAGACAGCTAAGGTATCTAGTATATGAGCAACTTTGTGGAGTTGTGCCACTGTTGTTCATTCTTTATTTCAAGAGCTGAGACTCAAAACAATATCTTATTAAAATGGTGGACATCTCTTTTGCTTTTATGGTCCTCGTGTTTTCATAGACAGCTACTCAATTGCAGTTTACTGTTATAGGATCATTTTGTAACTTAAAAATGCAAAATGTTTTTGAAGAAAAGATGTAGAAAGCCATGTGTATATGAAAGAGCAGATGAAAAAACATACTAGCATTTTGGAAAAGTCTGGTCAATTTAAGATACTTCATGGCTTGCAGATGAAGTTATTAGAATTTGTCATTTATATTTTGTAAAATTAGAATGAGATAATGTTGGTCAATTTCTTAGGCTGTGTCTACACTTGCATTCCTTATTCGAAAGAAGAACACAAATGAGGGAAATTGAAAATGTAAATGAGGCACTGATTTACATATTGTGTGCTTCATTTGCATACTCTCTTTTTGGAAGAGATTCTTTCAAAAGAGAGAAAGCAGTGTAGATGGGGCTTTTTTGAAAATAAATCCTATCTTCGAAAGAACCCTTCTTCCTATTTTGTTTCGGGAAGAAGCGTTCTTTCGAAGATGGGGTTTATTTTTGAAACAGCCTCATTTACACTGCTTTCTCTCTTTCGAAAGAATCTCTTCCAAAAAGATATTATTCAAATGAAGCACAAGATATGTACATCAGTGCCTTATTTGTATTTTTGATTTCTCTCATTTGCATTCTTCTTTCAAAAGAGGAATGCAAGTGTAGACATAGCCTTAGTCACCAAAACACTAATCACAATGCAGCATTCTTATTTATAGAGCGCTTTAGTGGGTATTTGTCAAAGAAGCAGTCCTGCAAATTTTTATGATGGTTAAACCTGAAACTGTTGCCCAAAGTCAAACAAAAATGTTTAGGAGCAGGTCCAGACTGCTTGTACCAGGAAAGTGAATAAAGTGTATATACACTGTTTAGGAACACAGTATTGTGAACTCATTTAAAAACAAAAACTGGTATCTATGGATATTTTAAATATTAAAATACACCACTTGTACTCAGAGAATAGTTTAGGTTGGCTCTCTGCCTGGATTTGAGACTTTGGGGCATGCTGGAGTATGGATATTGCCAAATTCTGCATTTTAAATTATCTTCCAACCATTGGATTTTGGATTGTTCTATACAGATTTTGCATAAAATTAATTTCAGGTGTTGTTGCTGATTTCAGTGGAGTTAAAAATAAGTCTGGCCCATTATGTCTGAGAGTTTTGATGTTTTGTTCTGCCATTATAATAGTTATTCTGTGCATACACCATTTTTTCCACAATGAAATGAAAAAGTGAGGTGATTACATTCATGTTAAACTAAGTCAGCACTTTCCTGAGTTTGGTTCATTATTAAGGAAGCTAATCTGTTGAGGACGAGGAGGAGGAGGAAGGAAAGAACCCAGAGCGAGTGTCAAGCCAGACAAACTTACTCCTGGTTGAGACATGGAAATTGACTTGAATTTAACTAAAAATTGCTTTTTACAGAGATGCTGGAACAATTTATCTAGTGGGGGTGCTGAGAGCCTTTGAAAGAAACTGTAAGCCTTGTATATAATGGGAACCACTGCAAACCTGGGGGTGCTGCAGCAGCCACAGCACCCCTAGCTCCAGAATGCATGGCTTTTTAAATCAGTGCTTTCAAAACCTTTCTAGACTACTCTACCCTTTCAGGTATCTGATTTTTCTTGTGTACCTTAAGTTTCACCTCACTTTAAAAAAATCAGACATAAAGATATACAAGTGCGATAGTACACTTACTGAAAAATTCCTTACTTTTCATTACTACAATATAATTATAAAATAAACAAAATAGAATATAAATATTGTACTTACTTTTCAGTGTATAAAATATAGAGCAGTATGAACAAATAGTATGAAATTTTAAGTCTGTACTGTCTTTACTAATGATTTTTGTGTAGGCTATTATAAAACTACTCAAAGGGTTTTGTACCCCCTGAAAAACTTGTGTCTAACCCCCAGGTTCAGAACAACTATTCTACTCTGATGAGGAGTCATATGGCACCTTACATGATTGGCAGATTTATAGGGCATAAACTTTCATGGATAAAAACCTCACCCTCAGATGAGTGGGAGTGGAAATTAGAGGCAGGGCTGTATAGAGGAGAACAACAAAAGAAATACTTGTCAAGTACAAGTACACTAATTGGAATTAATTTACAAAGTTAACTCCCTTAACTGTGGCCTGGACAGAAGATCTTAACTGGGTTTACAAGGGCAATTTCCCCACCTTTTGATAGTCACAGGAATGAGACACATCTAGCTTAGTTTGCTTCATTAACTGGTCCTAATAGTGACAGTTACTGCCCCCTGCACAGCTGTATAAACCATGCATTCTGTATTTCCACTGCAAATCCAAGCTGAAGAGGTGGTTTTACCCATGAGAGCACATGACCTAATACATTTGTCAGTCTCTAAAGTCCCAGAGGAGTGCTTGTTATTTGTGAAGTTACAGACTAGCATGGGCAACATCTCTGAGACTGATTTTAGAGGTGGCTAATATAAATTTAGCTTAATTCAGTTATGTTAACCCAATCTCATATCCTGGTTTGGCATGACCTTTTTACTGCCTTTTCTCAGTTAGCTTCTTGTGGGGACTCTGTCATGTACTCTTTGTACATTGTGGTTTTGCAGGGCTGCTACTACCACGTAGGGCTTCAGTACTATATATGAACTGGCTTCAGAGTTTCTGTTCCAGAGAGATACAGCAGATGCAGTCCCTAGGTCAGGGTTCAACAAACTTTCTCAGGCGGTGTGCCAAAATTTGACTTTTTGACCTCTATGTACAGTCCAAGTGCCGGTGATACTTTTTAAAGTCACTACTAGTCGTACTTACAACAGCTTCATTAATAAATGCATGAAGATGCACAGCTTTACCATTCAGGTGGTGGTTGGTAGCATTAGCTGGTCTTTAGTTAAACCACAGGTGGCATGGCTTTGAGCTAGCTCCTGGCTGCATGGGGGAGGAAGGGTGGGGCTGAGTTCCCACCTCTTGTGTGGATAAAAATTGGCTTGCATGCCACTCTTGGCACACATGCCGGGGACTGCTGATGCCTGTCCTATAAGATCCTTTAATACACTGCCAAAAGTGGCTGTTGTTGTGAGCTTATGTATACCACACATGGTACCACTTAGGGGTTAAACAGTAGTATAGTACAATTTAGCACCATGTAGGGGCAGGGGTTCTGGTGAGACAGCTTTTGGTGTGGGAGGGACAGCATTTGTATGCCTCTTTATGGGCATACACAAAAAAATTAGTGCAGTTCCCAGCGCAACATGCTGCTTTCTCCATGCTCTGCCCTCCTCATGTTATATCAAAGCTATGCAAAGACTTTACAATATACAATCTGAGCAAATCATTCCATCAAAATGAAGAGGCATTAGTTTCTGTGCTTTCCATCTGCTTGGCTACAATACATGTCAGCTTTGATTTTTTTTTTAAACAATTCTCTTAAATATTGCCCCTTGTAACTCCCTGGAATTACAACAGCTTTGAGGAGGGGAGCTAAGAGGCCTTCGTCATCAAGGCATCTTACTCCTTGCTGCACTATAGACAAGCCCTTAACGGTTCCTCTTGCCTTCCAGATCAAATTCAAGCCCTGTGGATGAATTCCAAGACTTTATAAAACTTTGCTTCTTCTTGGAGTGATTGTTCATGTGCATTCCAAGTTGGGTGTTCACAGGTGCATACCCAGTTGCTGGAAGCTTTTTGCCCTAGCCAGTAGCCCTAGGGTTGGTGCAGCACCTCCTGGAGTGGCACCCATATGGCGGCCCATATATGCGCTGCCCGCCCTGCCCCCCACTCAGTTCCTTCTTGCTGCGCTGTTGTTTGCTGGAGCTCTCTCACTCCTTGTGTATTTGCTGGTAGCCTTTATTTGTAAATTAGTTGATAGTTAGTGTAAACAGTTGTAAATAGTTTAGATGTCTTTTACTTGTAAATAGTTCTACTTAATGATTAGTGAACCAAGGAGGGACTCTAACCCGGCTCTCCAGGTTTTAAAACCTGCTCAAAATGCGGCAAATGAATGCCCAAAAGTGACCCACATCAGACTTGTCTGAGCTGCCTCAGTGAGGCTCACCTCTGGGACCACTGCTCTACATGCAAGGCCTTCAAGCCTAGAAAGTTGAAAAACAGGGCTCAATGGCTGAAGGTGCTGCTGATGGAGGCAGCCTTGAGTCTGGACATTGCCCCGGAGGGAACTCAGAGAGATTCATCATCGGTGCAGAGCATTCTGGCACTGTCGATGCCGTCAGAGACCTCCTGGCCCTGAGGACAGGACTTGGCACCTAGCGCTCCTTGACGCCATAGGACCAATCCCCGGTGCCTCACAAGAAAAAGAGGTGAGACTGGGATCGATCTCATAAGAGGACAAAAAGATGGCAACCCTCTGAGGAGTCTGCCAGATCGCATTGTGACCAGGGTCATGAAGTTCAGGTGTTGAATCTTTCACGAGGTGGGAGCCCGTGCTCTCCAAGGCTGCCCTTGACGCTGGAGGCTTTCAGTGCTGTGCAGGGCGTCTTACAAATAACAATGTCGTTTCCAATGCTGCTCTGAGAGTCTTTATCACCACCTCAGACACAGGCACTAGGGCAGTCTGCAAGGTCAGCAGCATGGTTCCTGACACCGATTCAACCCCCGCAGACAGTTACTTCCTTCGGTGCTCCTTATCACACGGTACAAGGCACGCAGGAACCAGCAGGCACCATGGGCCCCTCTGCAATGCCATGGTCATTGGTGTCAGAATCGGCATCGGAGTTGGACTCTTTTTACTCCAGCTCAGCTTGAAGCGGGAGTACGAGGTTGTCCTGGCACAGTGGACATCGGCACTGGTCCTGGTGTCCCGCAGTGGGGGATTGGCAAATGCCCCCCCCAAGATGTCCCCCAATGGCCTTTTTGGACCCCATGGGCGATCCATGAGGCACAGGGGCAGGCCATGGGACTCCTTACTAGGGCATCTGACACTCCCCAGGTGCCAAGATTTGGCACTGTCCGCTTTGCTGGGAGTGCCCCCACGAGAGCTGGCTCAGGAGCTGACAGTTCAGGAGGTGCCTGTAGTTTCTTCGGCACCGTCGTCGGCACCCACCCAGATGTGGGCACTGCCCCTGCAGGCGCCAGAAACTATGGTGCCATTGGTGTCGTCAACAGCAGGCCTGGTGACATCCCAGGCACAGAGTTACTCCACCATGATGGCACCACAGGACGCATTGCTATGGGGCGCTCCACCCCAGGCACTGAGCACGGCACCACACACCATGGTGCTGGGGACTCAAACAGGAGAACTTGAATCCCCTGGGCTGGCGGTCTCGGAGGGCATGGGGGTGTTGTCCTTGTCCTCTTCCAGATGAGGCATCGGCTGGGTCCTCAGCATCCCCAGTAATGGAGGATGGAAGGGCGTACCAGCAGTTACTGAGAAGGACAAAAAGCAGTCAAGTAGCACTTTAAAGACTAGCAAAATAATTTATTAGGTGAGCTTTTGTGGGACAGACCCACTTCTTCAGACCATAGCCAGACCAGAATGGACTCATTATTCAAGGCACAGAGAACCAAAAACAGTAATCAAGGAGGACAAATCAGAAAAAAAATCAAGGTGAGCAAATCAGAGAGTAGAGGGGTGGGGGAGGAAGGTCAAGAATTAGATTAAGCCAAGTATGCAGATGAGCCCCTGTAGTGACTCAGAAAGTTCACATCCCGGTTCAAACAACGTGTTAATGTGCAGAATTCGAATATAAAAGCCAACTCGGCTGCTTCTCTTTGAAGAGTGGTGGGAAAGTTTTTTTTTCAGTAACACACATACCTTTAGGTCATTAATAGAATGCCCCATTCCATTAAAATGTTGACTAACTGGTTTGTGGATCTGGAGTGTTTTGACGTCTGTTTTGTGCCCATTAACCCTTTGTCTAAGGGAGTTAGAAGTCTGTCCAATATACAAAGCATCTGGGCATTGTTGGCACATGATGGTATATATGATGTTAGTAGAGGAGCATGAGAAAGTGCCTGTGATTCTGTGAGTAACCAGGTTAGGTCCAGTGATGGTATTTCCAGAGAAGATATGTTGACAAAGCTGGCAGTGTGCTTTGTTGCAAGGAAAGGTTCCAGGACTGGTATTCCTGGGGTATAGACTGTGGCTGTGTGTGAGGATCCTCATAAGGTTGGGAGGTTGTCTGTAGGAGAAAACAGACCTGTCACCCAGGGCCTTCTGGAGTGTGGCATCCTGATTAAGGATAGGTTGTAGGTCTTCAATAATTTGTTGCAGTGGTTTGAGTTGGGGGCTGCAGGTGATGACCAGTGGTGTTCTGTTCTTGGCTTTTTTGGGCCGACCTTGGAGTAGCTGGTCTCTGGGTATTTGTCTGGCCTTGTCGATTTGTTTTTTTACTTCTCCTGGTGCATAATTCAGGTTTATGAATATTTGGTAAAGATCTTGTAGTTTTTGGTCTCTGTCAGTTGGATCAGAGCAAATGCGATTGTATCTAAGGGACTGACTGTAAACAATGGATCTAGTTATGTGTGCCGGATGGAAGCTAGAAGGGTGTAGGTAAGTATCATGATGAGTAGGTTTTCGGTACAGTGTGGTATTGATCAGGCCATCCTTGATTAGTACTGTAGTATCCAGGAAATGTATCTCTTGCGTGTTGTAATCGAGGCATAAGTTGATGGTGGGGTGTAGATTGTTAAAGTCTCTGTGGAATTCTTCTAGAGCCTCTGTACCATGGGTCCAAATCATAAAGATGTCATCAATGTATCTTAAGTAGAGGACAGAACAGAACACCACTGATCATCACCTGCAGCCCCCAACTCAAACCACTGGAACAAATTATTAAAGACCTACAACATATCCTTAATCAGGATGCCACACTCCAGAAGGCCCTGGGTGACAGGTCTGTTCTCTCCTACAGACAACCTCCCAACCTTATGACGATCCTCACAAACAGCCACAGTCTATACCCCGGGAATACCAGTCCTCTCAATACCTGCTCTCAACCATGGAACTTCCACGCTGTGAGATGTAGCGCCCGGAGATTGGGATGCTGCAGTCTCCTCTCCTCTTGTGTCACCAGGTCCAGGTGTGATGGGAGTGTCATTGGGTCGCAGACAGACATCTCCAGGAGGGTCGAGTACCAGTGTTGCCAAGCCCAAGCTGGGGACACCAGAATAACTGATGCTCAGTTTGACCAAATTTTGAGTAATGTTCGGTGGATGAGTGGTACCAGTGGGAAAGCATACAGCAGAGGGCCCGACCAGTGAATGCTGAAGGCATCTGCCCAAGAACCCGGGCTTCGATTCTGGTCAGAGCAGAATGTCCGGCACTTCACATTGAGATGGGTGACGAAGAGGTCTACCTGGGGACATCCCCACTTCTGGAAAATTAAATTCAGCACTTCCGTGTGTAATGATCACTCATGGTCCATGAAACACCTGCTGAGCCGGTCCACCAGGGAGTTGTAAGCCCCCGGTAGGTAGAACGCTTTCAGGAGAATCTGGTGCCAGATGCAGAAGTCCCAGAGTGCGAGGGCCTGGAGACATAGGGGAGAAGAGCGTGTGCCCCCTTGTTTGTTTATATCATAGATCACCATGGTATTGTCTGTGCTGACTGCAACACACTGCCCCATTAGGTCACTCTGAAACACTTTGCATGCCAACCGAACAGCTCTGAGCTCCCGCACATTTATGTGGAGCTGAGCATCATTCTTGCTCCACCGGGCCTGGGTCTGACAGTCCCCCAAGTGCGCTCCCCAGCCCAAGTCCAAGGCATCTGTGACTAGAGACAGGGAGGGTTGAGGGGGATTGAAGGGCACTCCCATGGAGACCAACTGGGCATCTAACCACCAGTGTAGTGCTCTTAGTACTTGTGGAAGGACTGTCACTAACTTGTCTATATTGTCCCTGACAGGCCTGTATATTGAGGTGAGCCATAATTGGAAGGGGCGCATTCGCAACCTGGCATGCTGGACTACGAACGTGCATGCTGCCATGTGGCCCAACAGCCTTAGGCACCCCTGCCAGTGTGGGACTCTAATTTGGTATTGTCTAAACGTATGGTGCCCCCATTTGAACCCCTTGCTTCCTGCTCCCTTTTATTTCTTAGTTACAAGACAGCGTTCTTGGTGGCCATTACCTCGGCCAGGAGAGTGTCAGAGCTCAGGGACCTGATGGTGGACCTGCTTTGTACAGTGTTCCACAAGGATAAGTTCAGGCTGACACCCTACCCAGTGTTCCTGCCAAAGGTGGTCTCCCCCTTCCATGTTAACCAAGACATCATCTTACTGGTGTTCTATCCAAAGCCTCATGCCTCCCCTAGGGAGCAGAGCTTACATACTTTGGATGTTCGGAGGGTGCTTGTCTTCTATATGGACAGGACCAGACCTTTCCGAAAGCCTCAACGATTGTTTGTTGCAGTGGCAGACAAGATGAAGGGGCTCGCAGTCTCCTCTCATTGGATCTCCTCCTAGATAGTGGCCTGTATCAGGGAGTGCTACAGACTGATGGGGGTCTCCCCACCCCTAATCAGAGTTCACTCTACCAGGGCACAGGCATCCTCTGTGGTGTATTTGGCCAGGGTCCCTGTCCAGGATATCTGCAGGGTGGCCACTTGGTCCTCCATTCACACATTGTCAATGCATTATGCATTGACACAGCATGCATGTGAAGTCACTGCAGTGGGTAGGGCTGTCCTACATTCCTTCCGGGGCTCCAACCCTGCTTCCTAGGCATTGGCTCACATTCACCCAACTTGGAATGCACACGAGCAATCACTTGAAGAAGAAAAGACAGTTACTTGTTCTGTAACTGGTGTTCTTGAGATGTGTTGCTCATGTCTATTCCAAAAATCTCCTGCTTTCCCCACTGTCGGAGTAGCTGGCAAGAAGGAACTGAGCAGGGGACGGGACGGGTGGTGCATATATGGGCTGCCATATGGGCGCCACTCCAGGGGGCACCACAGCGACTATAGCACTACTGACTAGGGCAAAAAGCTTCCAGCAACTGGGCATGTGCCCATGCACACCCAACTTGGAATGGACATAAGCAGCACATGTAGGCTACGTCTACACGTGCAGCCAACATCGAAATAGTCTATTTCGATGAATAACGTCTACACGTCCTCCAGGGCCAGCAACGTCAATGTTCAACTTCGACGTTGCTCAGCCCAACGTCGAAATAGGTGCAGCGAGGGAACGTCTACACGTCAAAGTAGCACACATTGAAATAGGGATGCCAGGCACAGCTGCAGACAGGGTCACAGGGCGGACTCAACAGCAAGCCGCTCCCTTAAAGGGCCCCTCCCAGACACAGTTGCACTAAACAACACAAGATCCACAGAGCTGACAACTGGTTGCAGACCCTGTGCCTGCAGCATAGATCCCCAGCTGCCGCAGAAGCAGCCAGAAGCCCTGGGCTAAGGGCTGCTGCCCACGGTGACCGTAGAGCCCCGCAGGGGCTGGAGAGAGAGCATCTCTCAACCCCCCAGCTGATGGCCGCCATGGAGGACCCGGCAATTTCGACGTTGCGGGACGTGGATCGTCTACACGGTCCCTACTTCGACGTTGAACGTCGAAGTAGGGCGCTATTCCTATCTCCTCATGAGGTTAGCGACTTCGACGTCTCGCCGTCTAACGTCGAAGTTAACTTCGAAATAGCGCCCGACGCGTGTAGACGCGATGGGCGCTATTTCGAAGTTGGTGCCGCTACTTCGAAGTAGCGTGCACGTGTAGACGCAGCTTTAGAAAAACACCAGTTACAGAACAGGTAACTTTTTCTCTCTTGCTGCTTCCTTTGTCCCTTCCATGGAACTTAGACTCCGTGGCAAACTGATTCCTTTTTCTCCAGCTTCCACTTATCTCTTTGACAACTTTCCAGAGGTCCTGTATGTTTGGAATTTCCATCCTGACTTTGAGTGCCATACTGTCACACTTCTGAAACCTGTAGCCTACTTAGAGTAAAATTTAACAACCTCCCTCCTGTGACGTTGAGACAAAACCAAAATAGATACTTTGCTGCTCATAGTAAGCCATCCTCCTCATCCTCTGTCTATATTTTGTCTATTCAGTTTGTAAACTCTTTAAAGTAGAGACGAAGGTCCCAGTGATATATTGCCTTAAGCCTTTTATATTGATCTGATCTTAAGAATTCTTAATAGATTTCTCCCTGGGAGATACCGCATGTGAAAGGTGATTTCTTGGTCAGTGTAAGGCTTGTTAAAAAGCTGTAAAATGCCCTCTGTCTAACCCTGGGATATGGGGTATGCAAGGCAGGGTGAAAGGAGAGAGTGAGGCAGCTTGACTGATCTCACAATAGATGGAGCCATTTCCAGAATGGCTTTGAAATAAAGGAGTCACAAAGGTGATGTAAGACTGTACACAGCTCCATTTCTGTCCTGAATGCAGTAATGCAGGAATTCAGAATTGGGATCATTGTCTCTGGAACAGCACTAACTGAATTTCTTATGTTATACAAAATAAGTTAAAATAAGGCAAAATCCTATATTGGTTCCATATTAATATTATGATTTACACGCACTCAGGGTCAGAAATTACAAAAGTTAAGGCTGAAAGTATAATCTTTAACTTCAAATGAAGCAGTCGTTGTGTTTCATTTTTTTTTAAATAGTGTCTGATGGCAGTCACTCAGATTGACACTGCTTTGGTTTATGATGGTCTTAGTCACTGAGTAGATGCTTAATGGAAAAATACTCAGTAGGCTGTTACACTCAGAAACTTCACATATGAATTTTATTTGAGTTTGTTTACATGTGTTTACATGAGTGTAACTCAGGCAGAACTTGGCCCACTGTGGATTGGCTTCTTTGCATTTGCAAGTGTCCATCCAATACCCATATCCTAGAATAAATCAAAATAAGATTCCCTCCAAAGGCTTTTTTCCCCTAATTACCACTAGGTTGAGTCAATGTTTTGAGAGTACTTGCAGTGCTGTACATATAATATTTTGCTCATTGTGAGCTGCTGTTAGGTGCTAGGATATAGCTTTCTTAGAAGTGAAGTACTAACCATCTATTAGTCATTCACAAAAGGTCTACAAAAGCTTAAAAGTGAAGAAAAATGTGTTGTATGCAAATTGAAACAGGAAGTATCAATTCAATTAAGCTTTACTTGTTACAAGTTGGATAAACTTGATGAAACACACATTCAGGGATATATAAACACTTGTAGCAGCCAAAGGAAAAAATGGTCATCTATCATAAGATAAATTGATTTTTACAGACTTGTATGTCTCTGTTTGTAGTCTTAGAAAACACCATATAGAGTATCAATGAATTAATCCTTCTACTGTCTTTTGAAAAAAACTGAAACCTACTCCTCCCCAAACTTAGGGTCAACATTTTTAAAATAATGATGCTATTTCTGCTCTTAAGTCAGTGGATGGAACAGGTCCAGATTTAACAGTGACATAAGACTTTCCAGCACAAGCATCCACCCCATTACACCCATCTTACTCTAGCCAAAGTTTAAAAATAAACTGTAAGATTTTACAGGTTTCTGATGCCATTCTGGAAAATAGAGGAGTAAAGCTGAGGGAAGAAATTGATCGTCCTAGATGATGCATTCAGGATACACAGGGGGGTACCCCCTGCACTGCCACCCCCCACTGCACTCACCGTCAGTGCCACACTGTGCCACTTCTGATTAGTGCTGAGGCCTAGATTCCTAGCTCACACTGCTCCGAGTCTCCAACACTCCAGGGAGCCGGGAAACTGCCCTACGCATAGTGGAAGTGGTGGGCAAGGACAGGGCAGGGGCTTGGGCAGGGAAGGATTGGGGTGTGGGAGGAGCAGGGGTGGGAGTGGCAGGGAAGGCATGGGGCATGGGATGATCAAGGACAGAGATGGGGCAGGGCAAGGGCACGTGGCCAGTGACTCCTCTGCAATCCCCACATCAGTTGTCTCAGTTATTGTTACAACATCCAAATAGCACACATCGTGCCTACATGCGCCGTGTGCTATTTCGACGTTGAAATCGACGTTAGGCGGCAAGACGTCGAAATCACTATTCCCATCCGAAGATGGGAATAGTGCCCTACTTCAACGTTCAGTGTCAAAGTAGGGTGTATAGACGATTCGCATCCCGCTACTTCGAAATAGCGGGGTCCTCCATGGCGGCTGTCAGCTGAGGGGTTGAGAGATGCTCTGTCCAGCCCCTGCGGGGCTCTATAGTCACTGCGTGCAGTAGCCCTTAGCCCAGGGCTTCTGGCTGCTGCTGCTGCTGTAGCTAGGGGTCCATGCTACGTGCACAGGGTCTGCAACCAGTTGTTGGCTCTGTGGATCTCGTGCTGTGCAGGCCGAGTGTGTCTGGGAGGGGCCCTTTAAGGGAGAGGCTTGGGGCTTTGCAGGCCCCTTATTTTGACAGGGAGCAGTTGTGTGTGTGGACGCTCCGCATTTTCTTCTGTTGAACGTCAATGAACGTTGAACGTCGACGGCAGCAGCCCTGAAGGACGTGTAGACGATACGTGTCAAAGTAGCCTATTTCGATGTTCTTACAATAGGCTACTTAAACGTAGTGTGCTAGTGTAGACGTAGCCCTAATGTTCTGCCTTTATTTTTAAACAGTGTTGAGTTAACATATGATTGTCCTCATCTGGCCTCGTTTTGCTCCAGTTATGTCTTTTTAAAAGTTTAAAACCTAATACAAATTAATATTAGCATAAATTAAAACAAAAATAAATAAATTTTTTAGATCAATACATTTTGTGTTAGGATTGTTTGCTAGTGGGATTTACAAATTTAACATTACAATAATGCTATTTTCAAATATGAAGAATACTTTAGGAAGTTTTTAAATAGCTCTGTATTGTAGGAAAATATTAGTATTAAAACCAAAGATCTTTAATGGGACATTTTCTAAGTAATGGAGGCAGAATTGGAATAAAATAGATTAAATTACAACAGTAGAGAACATGGTAAGAGATGAGTAACTATTATGAATGTTTGAAGTTCAAGTATTTGCAATTATTTAAAATAGCATAATAAGCTCCCAGTAGTTTATTCTTTTAAATATAAAAGTACAAAAGTGAGAAATACTTACTGGATGACACTATTACACCATAATAAGGCAATAATTAATAAAGGTCTTCTCTAATTCAGACAGCTCGCACATGTAATACTAATAATCATCTGAAATGTTAGTTGAGAAACAACAGCTATATCCCTAATGATCCCTTTGAAGTTCTTTAGATCTAGTTGTTGCAGCACATACAGACAGCAGTGTTCACTAACACACATGTACTGCTCTGCAACTGTGCATTAGAAATGTTGGGAAGTTCATTCACGGTAGGCTAAATGTGGCATAGCAGATGTTCTTCCCATTCCTCACTTCTCCCTTTGTGGTCTGCTGCTTCCTGTGACTCATCTGCTAGACATGTTGGCTATACATCTATATGAGAAGCCTCTGTTGAGAGAAATCAGTCAGAAGAGATTATCTGGTAAAACATCTCTTGACAGATTGCACCTACACATAAAAGCAAATATTCTGGTCTGCTTTGCTGATAGAACCAGCCGTGTAACCCCAGAAGTGCAGCTTTCATGGAGGGCAAGCCCTTCCAGGACCACTGGCCCCATGTTCCCTTAAAGAGCTCCCTTGACTCTCACTCTCTGCCCATGCCGAGGCTTGTGTACCTTCTGGAGGGACAGCAAAGCCATTGCGGGGCTCCATAGATGTTTGAGTGAGAAACCATTCTTGCCAGTCTGCTACCATACCAGAGCAGCCCCTGGGCTCACCATGGACCACCGCATCTTGGGGGAGAACCCCGAGAAGCAGCCCACAGAGCTCCGGTGTCCTGCCTGCCCTTGCCCCCTCAGGTGATCAGACAGGTCTGGTGGTACCCCACCAGCTCTGATTGGTGGGAATGGCTGGTCATGGGGCAATGGGCCAGCCAGCAGTAGACACAGAACTTCTGAATGAGGAAGACGACCTTCCTTGGCCTGTGCACCTGGGTTGCCCTTGCCCTCTGATGACAGGACATCAACATGTGGCTTGCTCCCACCCCCTCAAAAAGTGGGTCACCATCACCCTGTGGAAGTTGCCCACCCCTGACAACCACCGCTCCATGAGCCACCAATTTGAAATCAGGAGGTCCCCCATAAGGGCTGTACTGATGCAGGTAAGGCACCCTTGGGCTGCACGCCCTGCACGGAGGGAGGGGAAGGGGGGACAGGGCTGTGGACCTCTCAGGGGCCCAGAGGTGCTATCCCCCCACTTTCTCACAGGCATGTCTTGCCTCCTCCCTTTGAAGGTGGTGTGCACCATCAATACAATCCTGCTGTGGAAACTCATCTGCATCACTTACATTGACACCCTTGCAGCTGGCTTGGACGCCCTTGGATTCCCCAATTATTTTGGGGCGCTGGATGGGGCCCACAGCCTCATCTGGGCCCCAGAATGCAGTGCCGCATGCTACACCAACAGAAAGGGCAACCACTCTATGGTCATGCAGGCCCTGGTGGACCACCGAGGGCAAAGCCTGGATGTCTATGTCAGGTGGGCAGGCTGGACCCATGACACCAGGGTCTTCCAGAACTCCAGATTGTTCTGGAGGATGGAAGTGGGCACCTGCATCCCCTACAGGGAGCTGTCTGTGTGGGACATGCAGATGCCTTTGTGCATGGTGGAGGATGCAGCCTACCCACACCTGCCATGGCTCATGAAGCCCTACACCAGGCACCTGGACCCCACACAGGAACTATTCAATGCCCGCCTAATTCAGGCAAGGAACACAGTGGAGTGTGCCTTTGGGCACTGGAAGGGGAGGTCCCACTGCCTCCTAACCTGGCTGGACATGGGCGAGCAGAATGTCCCTGATGTCGTAGACACCTGTGGCGCCCTCCACAACCTGGTGGAGCAGAAGGAGGAGGACTTCCTGCAAGAGGGCAACAGCGGGTGGGGGCCCCTATGAACAGCAAGCACACATGGATGGTGTGTGCATCTGGGAGGCCCTGAGGAAGAGCTTTGCCCCCGGCTTCCAATGACCCTCCCCAGGGCACCTCAAGTGGGTGCCTTGGGCCTGCACCCATACCCACCACCACCCCTCCTTTCAACCACCCACCCAACCTTCACCCAAGAAGGAGGGATGTGGGGATGGTGCTTCAAAATAAACCTTTACTGAAGCACATAGAATTTGTGAAAAAATAAACCTGTGTTAAAACAGCTATTTACAAATGGCAATGTGCTTGACTATGTATGGCATTGGGGGGGCAGTGTTGGGAAGTGTGGACCATTCAACTGCTCATTTCTTCTGTTTGGTCCAATCCTTTTGCAGTGCTGTTGGCACATTCCAAAGCAGATGCATTTGCTCTTTTCTTTCTAGACAACATCATCCTAGTAATACAATAGACCCCCAACTTATGCAGAGGTTACGTTCTTGCACAATCCCACGTAAGTCAAATTTCGCATAACTCGGGGAGCAAGGAAACTGACCAGGGCAGCTCCACTGGTCAGTTTCCTGTTTCCCCTGAGTGGCAGGCAGCTGAGAGCCTGTCTCTGGGCTGCCATCCCTTACAGCAGCCAGGAAACTGACCAGCGCTGGTCAGTTTCCCTACTCCTGTGAGTGATGGAGAGCTGGTGCCTGGCTTCCGGTTGCTTGCTGCTCACAGGAGCCCGGAAACTGAACAGGGCAGCAGTGCTGGTCAGATTCCCTGCTCTTCTGAGTCAGGGGGAGCTGGTACCTGGCTCCAGGCTGCCCATGCGTGGGACCCAGGAAGCTGACCAGCACTGCTGTGCTGGTCAGTTTCCCTGCTCCCCTGAGTAGCAGGCAGCCCAATTCCAGGCACCAGCTCCCTGCCACTCAGAGTTGCATTAACCCAAGATACATGCAACTGGAGTGCATGTGTCTCGGGATTCTACTGTACATCTTGATAGACCTTTTAATATCAATGCCTTCTTACAAGTACTTGCAAAGATAAATACACTGTTACTGGGCAAGATTTTCAAAACAAAGTGCCTGAAGCTTTAAACCTATAAATATATTTTATTGATTTCCAAAAGTGCAGGGCACCCAACAACTCTGTTGACTGGCATAGCTTTACAGTACTTCCATCTCCTATCACCCACACTTGTCTGTCATGGTTCATATGTGGTAACTATTCATTTTGTACTAATAAAGTGTTTTCATAAACTTAAATGTTTTGTAATCACCTATTTTTCAGCTCTAACCTAAATATGAGTTTACAAATATGCACTTTTTGCTAATAGGAGGGACTCTTTTATAACCTAAAATAGTATGTGCAGAAGTATGGTACAGTTTGAAGTTACATAAATATATATACATTTGGTATGCTGAAGAGTCCTAAGATCTGTAGAATATCTGATCTATATATTACAAATAACACTATGGGTGCATCTACACTAGGAACTAATGTCAAAGTTAATTTTGAAGTTACGGCTACTTCAAAGTAGCCTGCAGAGTGTCTACACACATTTTCCCTTACTTGGAAGTAAGGGAGCCCAACTTCGAAGTCCTTACTCCATTCCCAGGAATGGAGTAGTGCCCTACTTCGAAGTTTAACTTCAAAGTAGGGGGTGTATAGATGCTCAACTTTGAAGTCTGGTACTTTGAAGTTGTACTTCAAAGTAAGCAACTTTGAAGTTATTTTTGTAGCGTGGACGTGGCCTTCATGTATTAAAGACTGTAGGGTTTATTCTAAATTGTAAGATAATCTCTCCTTGTTGCAATAAGTATGCATCTGTTAAGTCGGGTGGGGAACCTTTTTCGGGTCAGGAGTCACTGACCCATAGAAAAATCAGTTGGGGGCCACACAAGTAAGGAAGAAGAAACCTGTCACTGATGTGGTCCCTAATGGTACGGGGGTCTGAGCATGAGGGAGGGTGCACGAGCTGGCTGAGGGTGGGGGTCTTGGTGGGAAGGGGTACAGGGGCAGGCTGTGGGTGAGTGATTTGTGCAGGAGGGGGTGGAGGAGAGGGATGGGGGTCTGGGCAGGAGGGGTGCAGGATCAGCTTGGGGATGTGGGTCTAAGTAGTAGGAAGGGTGTAGGAAGTTTTGGGGTGGGGGTTCTGGTAGGGAGGGGTCAGGGTTGAGGGTGCATGTGGGGAGGCTGGGTGGGAGGGAAGTGCTGGAGAGGGGTGAGGGATCTGGGCCGGAGGGGTCAGGGTGTGGCTGAGAGGTCCTGGAGGAAGAGGGCAAGATCAGGGTGGGGGTGGGGAGTTAGGGTGGGAGGGAGGGCGCAGGAAGTTGGAGGTGGGAGTGGGGATCTGGATGAGAGGAGCAAATGAGTGGTACCAGGTCTGGGTAACCAGGATGCAGATTACCTGGGCAGCACCCCCAGCTGCACATGGTTCTCCACCCCCTTCTCTTGCTCCCAGACACTGCCTTCCACTGTACTGATTAGCCAGAATTCTGGCCAATCAGAGCAGCAGGAGGATGCTGCTGGGTACTTCTGCTGAGGCTGCTACTGCTCCCCCTCCCTTTCCCTGGTTGAAGGAACAGCAGCGAGCTGCAGTGGATCCCAGAGCTGCTTCCTTCTCTCCTGGCTCCTGGCAGAGCCCACAATCTGGATTAAAACTGTGGCTTGAGTCATCCATTTTGTTAGGCTTGGGGCTCCAAACCTTCCACCTTGTTGCATGCCAGATTCTGTGGAGTGGAACCCTGAGCCACTGGGGTCTGGATTCCTCACCACTGTGTTAACATTTAATTATAGCAACAAAAGAAACATTTAAAAATTTCTGGGTCATGGCAAATTCTTAACAGAAAGATTGTGTGCCCGATTTCGATACAAATAACAGAGGTGAAAAGATTTACATCCATGTCTTGGAAGTATCATTTAAATGTAATATCTGCAATCCTGTCCTTTTTGTTGATCATTGAGTATGATGTTTTTCCCTTGTGTGTTCTAGAATGGTCTCTTGTGGAATGCAGTACTGCTGTTCTGGCAGAATCCGCGCCTTTTTACTGAAATTCAAGATTTCTTTAGCTATCATCTTACTTCACCCGTTTCTGGCTACATCCGACATATGTAAGATATCTTTTTCCTTATTCACTGAACATTGATTGTGTGTGTGTGTGTGTGTGTGTGTGTGTGTGTGTGTGTGTAAGAGAGAGAGAGAAGTTAATTGTTATTAATGTTATGGGTGTTTTTCACATATGCTAATGATTGTTCAGATTCCTCTCGCTTTGAAATTTATGGAAGTATTTATAAAATTCAGCTGCATCAAAGGGAGCAGTTAGGTCAAAGCTGAGCAGTTTTGGAATATCCAACACTATATCTGCATTCTTTCTTTATTGCTAATAAGGACATTGTGTATAAGTAATTATTCAATAGCTATAGATGAGAAAAATAAAAATGGAACTTATTTAATAGGAATAAACCATAGAGGTGGTGTATCAGCTTCTGTGTCATTCCTGCTCTTTGTCTGTTGGGTGTAGCTTGAAAAAGGTGGTGATATCCAAAGAATGGAAGAAAATCATGTATCTGAATTTGGCAATTTTATGTTGTTTCTGAAATAATGTTAATAATATCATTAATGTTGAATAATAATAATAATAAAAATAATGTATGGATATGTTGCATAGAATTATTTTGTTTCTAATAAAAAGAAGGGGAGCAGCACTGTTTTGTGTATGCGGCACAACAGACATAGGAGACTAGTGATCTGGTCTTTATTCCTATCTCAGTCACTGCCTGGCTGTATGACCTTGGACTAGTAATTTCATTCCTCCTCCTCAGCTTCCTTTTCTAATGTTGCTTGTGTTCTTTCATAAAGCGTTTTGAAATCCAGGGTGATACATATATTCCACATATCACGTATTTTGTAATACTTAGTTTTAGAAACTGACTCCTATGCTCTGTCATGTATTTACATTTCAGGAAGGCAGACTTTTCAGGCATTTAAACACAGCAAATACAACAAATGGTGTGACACCATTGACTGTAGTGGGTTATATCAGGAGGTGGAATTTGGTACAATAATATGAGGGACTAGTTCCGAGCAGGCTGAAGTTTTCCACGTATGTCTTACTCAGGCATAGGTGCCTTGAACTATTATCAGAGCGGTAGCCATGTTAGTCTGTATCTGCAAAAACGAGAAGTCCTTTGGCACCTTATAGACTAATAGATATTTTGGAGTGTGAGCTTTTGTGGGCAGAGACCTTTGACATTGCATCTGATGAAGTGTGTCTTCATCAGGACTTCTCAATGTTTCTGAACTATTATCTGTATAGAAAGGGTAGTAATTCTAGAGGTCTGGAAGAGTAGGTGGAAGGATGTCCCTTCCCATACCCAGATAAGCCAGTGCTCCCTTAAGTGCACATAACCTAAATGGTCTTATCAGTGGCCCTGGCTTCACCTCACTCTGAAATTTTTCCTTTCTGTCTACCAGCAGCGTTAGCTGTTCTTCCTCACCTCATCTTATCCCTATTGTAAGGTGCCAAATCTTTCCTGTTCCGTGTTTGTGTACATTAGGGAAAAAAGATTGAGAAGGGCTCCATGTGCTATCTCTGACTTCTAAAATTCCCCCACCAAGTGGCATTCTTCTTCGAGTAGTCCCCGTGGGTGCTCCACAGTAGGTGTCGGGCTCGCCCGGCTCCACAGATCGGAATTCTTCTAGCAGTTTCCACTGGATCACGTGTGCGCCGATGCACTCCGCTCCCTTGCGTGCCCTCGGTCATGTGCGCGATCCGGTCCCCGCCAGTTCCTTCTCAACCGCCAATGGCTGCAGATGGAATCTGCTCCGGCTCTATAGCCTGAGACAGATAAGATAGTTGTTTTCCTTGTTAGCTCGTTGGTGTTTTTTTCCTATTATTAAAAAAAAAAAGCATGCAAAATAGTAGAGAGAAGAGGAATGGAGGGAAGAGGAGCGGACAAAGAAGTCTGTTTTAAGCCGTCCGCTACCTTGAGAGCCGTGAACGTTATTTGGGTTGTAGAATGCACTGATTAGCAGCTAAGTACCCTATTAACAGTAAAGACTCACCGCGATGGTTTCCTTGGGGTTTAAGAAGTGTGAGTCATGCCGTGAGGCTATGCCGGCCTCTGATGGGCATGGTGAGTGCATTCGTTGCCTGGGGGAGTCCCATGTTACCCAGAAGTATACGCACTGCGCTAAGCTTACAGCCAGGGCCAGGAAGGACAGAGAAATGAGGCTCAAAATGATCTTGTTTGATAAGGCCCTCCAGCCTGAGCTGCCGGAGAAGCCTCACACAGAAGGGCCCTCTGGGTCACATAAAAGGAAGGCGGCGTCTTTGACCCCCTCTGTGCAAAAGAAGAAGAAACTCTCCCCGGCTCGATCCTTGCCAGCGGTTCCAGCGAGCAGGACGAGCGGAATGCAGAGCCCCCAGCCGCAGGCTGATGAAAGCGGCAGCGCGGTCGCGCACGTGGCCAGGGCCGTGCCTCCGACTATGCAGCAGTCGGCACGGAGGGCGCCGCGGGTGCCGGCGCCACAAGCGCCGGAATCGGCAGCGGCGCCGCACGCGGCACTGGCTATCGCAGCACCGATGGCGCAGGGGCACCCAGCACGGGGTCCACTGGCGCCAGAGGAAGGTACCCATGCGGCACCGCTGATGACGGTACCAAGCGCGGCGCCGACAGCGAGGCCGAGATCCCCGGCACGGGAGGGGGCGGCGCCCACCCTGCAGGGGAAGGGGAAGGCTAGAGCCAAAACCCGGCGCCTCAGTCCATCTCCAGACAGGGCTGCGATGCCCTTATCACCCAGCACCCCTGCCCCCCCCGCCCCGAGATACACACACCACATCACCGGGCAGCAACTCCACCAGCTTATTTCGGACCTCCCTCTCTGTTCCTCCAACCACCTTCGTCATGGCTCAGGCCACCTTCACCCTTTTTGGGCATGGATCCCTATGAGTACTATCACAAACCAGCTTCACCATTATCAATGTCATCACGGAGATCCCGCTGTCCCAGACATCATGGGTATACTCTCCGATTGTGGCCCAGGTCTCCATCACTGGGCCCTTGTCCATTTTGTTATGGCTGTCTTCATCATACTGAACACTGACATCGGAGGTCTAGATCCAGGGGCAGATCCCCTCCCACTCCTCGCCAATACTCCTGTGTACACTCTCGCTCTGGGAGAGGAAAGCAGCTGTCCCAGGGGGAATTAGGTCCAGAGTCCCAAGACTTTCCTTCACAGCCCACGAAGGAGCAAGCATACCAGTGAACTCGGGAGCCAGAGGACTTGGGGGAGGTTTATCCCAGCAGTTCCTCCTCATCCTCCCCAGATGAGGCAATTGTCCCCGGGGATGTCTCCCCTCCAGATGACCTTAAACAATTCCAAGAGCTGTTCAAAAGAGTAGCATACACACAGGGCATTCAAATAGCAGAGGTACAGGAGAAGCGTCATAAACTCCTGAAAAATTTGAGACCCCCAGCTTCATCTAAAATCGCTATCCCACTGGATGAAGCCATTATGGAGTCAGCCACGAACATATGGCAGACTCCAGCCTCTATTCCGCCTACGAACAAAAGGGCAGTTAAGAAATACTTCGTCCCAGCCAAGGGCATGGAGTTCCTGTTTAGCCACACACAACCCAATTCTTTGGTGGTCGAATCGTCCCAGCCGAGGTCGAAGACGTCTCAGTACAAATCAGGGGGGTCGGATAAAGATGCTAAGAAATTAGAGCTGTTCGGCAGGAAGGTCTACTCCTCCTCTACCCTATTATTGAGAATGGCAAACTACGCAGCACGTTTATCAAACCATAACTTTGACAATTACTCTAGACTCACCTCTCTCATGGATTCCCTTCCGGAGGACAAGAAGCCAGTGTTAAAGGTGATTGTCCAGGAGGGCTATGCAGCCTCGTGAATGGGAGTTCACATTGCCCTGGACGTGGCGGACACAGCGGCACGCTCAACAGCTGCAGCAGTGGTAATGCGTAGGGAATCCTGGCTCCAGACGTCCGGTATCCCCAGAGATCTACAGGTGAAGATCGTGGATCTTCCCTTTTACAAGCAAAAGCTGTTTGCAGAATCAACCAACTCGGTCCTCCACTCTAGCAAAGATTCGAGGGCCACGCTTAAGACCTTGGGTATCTACACTCCTCCATACAAGAAAAAGAAATTCTATCCTCAGCAAAGGCGCTACGCTTACCAACCACAGCGTGCACAATATCAGCGAGGCTATGACCAGGGGTGCCATCAACAGCAGCAGCAGTACACGGCCCCCAGGCGACATTCTCAATAAAGTCGTACAACCTCGGGGCAAGCCCAGAGGCAGCAAGTTTGACAGGTATGTCGAGGACTGCACTATCAATACCATCGCACAGTGCCACTCTCACCTCATGTTCCATCATCGCCTCAAACCGTTCCATTCCCAATGGCAAAAGATCACAACAGACCAATAGGTGCTGGAAATTATAGCCATGGGTTACATGATCCCCTTCCAGTCACTTCCACCGATGAAACCTCCCACCCGGCCTCCTCTCAGGGACCCTTCTCACGAGGCGAGGCTGAAGCAGGAGGTAGATCACCTCATGTTCATAGAGGCAGTGGAAAGAGTGCCGGAACAATTCCAGGGGAAAGGTTTTTACTCATGCTACTTCCTACCAGAGAAGAAAACAGGAGGCTGGAGGCCGATTTTGGACCTACGGGGCCTCAACCGATACTTGCGCAAGCAGCGCTTCTGGATGATTACAGTTGCCTCCATACTTACGGCACTGGACGATGGAGACTGGTTTGCAGCCCTCGACTTACAAGATGCTTACTTTCATATAACAATCCACCCGGCACACAGACACTTCCTCCATTTCACGGTCGGCAGGGAACATTTCCAATACAGGGTTCTTCCGTTCGGCCTATCCTCAGCACCCAGAGTCTTTACCAAAACCCTGGCAGTGGTATCAGCTTACCTGCACAGGCAGGGCGTGTTTATCTTTCCATATCTGGACAACTGCCTACTGAAAGGGGCCTCAAAGGCAGAGGTCCTACGCATGATACGCGTCACTGCGAACACGTTTACTTCGCTGGGCCTAGTTATCAACCTTGCAAAGTCAAAGACCGAACCCATGCAAGATATAGAGTTCATAGGGGCGCGCATAAACTCTATCGCATCAAGAGTATACCTGCCCAACGCCCGCTTCCGCACCATCAAATCCTTGGTGCAAGTCATGATGTACAGCCCCGCGGTGCCGGTCCTAACGTGCCTGCAAATGTTGGGGCACATGGCGGCCGCTACGTTTGTGGTGCAGAATGCCAGGTTACACATGTGAAGCCTGCAGCATTGGCTGGCGAGTGTTTACGAACCGGCATCCCATACCGTCCACAGGGTAGTATCGCCCACAACGGAGGTACGGAAGTCGCTAGCGTAGTGGGCAGATCCCAAGAACCTGCTAGTGGGAGTGCCCTTCCACCAACCACAAATTTCCATTTTTCTTACAACCGACGCCTCCCACATAGGATGGGGAGCACACATTGGCAGCAAGGTGATGCAAGGGCTATGGTCCCCTGCGGAACAGACACTGCACATAAATATACTGGAGTTCAGAGCAGTGTTCAATGCGTGCAGACATTTTCAGAAATACCTGCACGGCAAAGTAGTCGGGATCAATACCGACAATACCTCCACCATGTTTTACATCAATCGACAAGGAGGGGCACGGTCCTGTGCGATATGCGCGGAAGCAGTCCAATTGTGGAATTGGTGTATTGCCAACAACATAACGTTGAAAGCCTCGTACTTGCCGGGCGCCCACAACGTGAAGGCAGATCAACTGAGCAGGCGCTTTGCACTCACGCATGAATGGCAGGTCCGTTCCGACCTGCTACAACACATATTTCGCACTTGGGGGTTTCCCCAAGTCAATTTGTTTGCCACCCAGCACTACAAGAAGTGCCCTCAGTACTGCTCCAGAGCAGGAATAGGGCGGGGGTCCCTGGGGGACGCCTTCATAATCTCATGGAAGACCCCTCTACTCTACGCGTTTCCCCCCACCAACACGTATCCACAAGGTTCTGCAGAAAGCCAGAAGGGAGAGAGCTCGCATGATACTCATAGTTCCAACTTGGGACCAACAGCAGTGGTTTCCCTTGCTTCTGCGCATGTCGGATCGTCCACCACTCCCCCTACCGGTAGTGCCGGACTTACTCACACAGGCTCAGGGGTCCATAGTGCACCCACACCCTCAGGGACTACGCTTACAAGCATGGTTAATCCATGGCTCAGCGCCTTAGAGAGCACATGTACGGAGGGAGTAAGACAAGTCTTAGAGTGTAGCCGAAGGACCTCCAGCAGGAGGACTTACGAACAGAAATGGACACGCTTTGCTGCCTGGTGCTCTGCCAAACAGTTAGCTCCTCTTGACGTTCCTATAACTGTAATTCTAGAATACCTGCTGGACCTCAAATGAGACGGGCTCTCTCTATCCTTGCTAAAGGTCCACCTCACAGCTATATCAGCTTTTCGGCACAAAGAGGAAGGGCCCACCGTATTCGCCCATCCTATCGTCACAAGGTTCTTGAAGGGGCTGGTAAACCTGTATCCTCCTCGAAAACCGCTACCACCATCGTGGAGTTTGGACTTGGTACTCCACACACTATCGGGACCACCCTTCGAACCATTAGCCATGGTATCCCTCCGACTACTTACCATGAAAACGACCTTCCTTCTTGTGATTACATCAGCCCGCAGGGGGAGCGAGCTTGCAGCAGTGATGGCAACGCCGCCCTGCACAGTATCCTCAAAGGAGGTGGTGATCTTACGGTTACACCCAGCCTTCGTTCCAAAAGTTTCCTCGGAGTTCCACATTAACGAACCAATAGTATTACCCTTGTTTTACCCGAAGTCTCACAGCTCCAGCAAGGAGGCGCGCCTGCATCTCCTAGATGCGAGGAGGGCGTTGGCCTTTTACATAGACAGAACTAAGTCCTTCTGGAAAACGGACAGGCTTCTGGTGTCTCTCGCTCCCAGGTCAAAAGGGGAAGGCCTGTCTTCCCAGAGAATTTCAAAGCACATTGTGTCCTGTATAAAACTGTGTGCTACGAGCTTCGAAAGACCCCTTTGCTAGCCCCGCCTCGGGCTCACTCCACCAGAGTGGTGGCGGCATCAATGGCCTTCTTCAAGGGAATCGTGTTGAAAGACATTTGTAGAGCGGCGACTTGGTCATCCTACAACAGCTTCGCCAAGCATTACGCCCTGCATTGGGTGTTCAATGAGGATACCTGTCTGTCGACAGCAGTCCTCTCGGGGGCAAGCTGCACATGAATCGAGTACCCACCTCCTTACTTGGGGTTACTGCTGGGTAGTCACCTACTGTGGAGCACCCACGGGGACCACTCAAAGAAGAAAGAGAAGTTACTCACTTGTAGTAACGATGGTTCTTTGAGATGTGTCCCCGTGGGTGCTCCACTACCCGCCCATCCTCCCCGCTTCGGATCTCTGTCTAGTGTTTTTCAGGAGCATCCGAGGAGGTTGGTCAAGGAACTGGCGGGGACCAGATCGCGCACATGACTGAGGGCGCACAAGGGAGCGGCGCGCATCGGCGCATGCGTGATCCAGTGGAAACTGCTAGAATTCCGATCTGCAGCGCCAGGCGAGCCCGACACCTACTGTGGAGCACCCACGGGGACACATATGGAAGAACCATCGTTACTACAAGTGAGTAACATCTCTTTATTTGTCTCCAAACATACAAATAAATCAGGGGTTAAAATGGAGAGACAAAAATAATGCTAAGCAAACAAATTTTATTTTCAAACCTCCCACGCATTCAAGAAAAATGTGCAGGAACCATATTTTTAAAAGTACCTTAAATGCTTTTTAAAATTTAGTGATACAAAATTACAAAATATGGAAGGTATGTAATGAACTAAAGATTGTTATGACTTTAATTATAATGGTTCTTGTAAATCAGATGTGTTAACTATTTACGAGCACTTCTACTAAATCCTAGCAACATATAAACACTTGATTAACTTTACTCATATTACTTATCCCTTATATTGCAGCCTAATGTAAATAACTCATGTGCCTAATTATTTACAGGATCTACTCCTGTGTTGTTTCTAATTCTGCTAATGAATATTTGCATTTGCATATAGATGTCCCTTAGTTATCTGTGCAGAAACACAAAGAAAATATGTGCATGTTATATGTACCACCATTTTTCACTTAACTAGTACATCATTTAAATAATATGTTCCTTTGAAAATATCTGTATGAATCCAGTCGTTCTATTAGTACTTGCGACAGCATATTTAATTGCTAGTTCTCGATTTGGGAAAATGCTGAGAATCTAAGTTCTCATGTACTTCACGCTCGTGAAAGAGGCCAAGTGCTATATTAAAGGAGGAGCCCTTTAAAAAATTTCTTTTTTTAGCAACAATTATTATTGCATAGATTTTAAGTAGCGGGACAAACTGGTAATCTCAGATACCAGTATTTAACGGAAGCCATTCTATTATCTTACTGCTAATTCATTAAGGTAAATTATCAAAAGCACAGTATGGGATTTCTGTGAAAATACTTTTATTATACACAAGTGTCAGAGTGGCATTATCTTTGGAAAGTGAGCATGTTTGGACGGTGATTCATATCTCATTGTTTGGTGTGTCAGTTTTTTTCCATTCATATGCAAGAGGTGTGGGTTTGTGGGTTTTTTTGAGCTAAGAAAAATATCAAAGAAGTCAACTCTGATGATAATTTAGGTGGTAGGTGTCCCAGAAGGAATCATGGCCCCATCGTACAAAATGGTGTGGTGTACAGAAAAGAGGTAAAAATATTTACCCTGACCCAAAGAGCTTGAGATTTTGTTTAAGATAGAAAACAATCCTGGACTCAAGAAACAGGTTGGGAAAGGAAGTGAGAAGATAAGGTAATAGTATAATGATGAAGTTCTTTGAGTAGTGTCCCTATGGGTGCTCCTCTGTAGGTAACTGTAAGTAATTGTAGAGGTGTGTGCACCCCTGTGCTTTTAATCGGGGATTTTTGGTAGCAGTGTCCATTGAGCCTGTGCATGTGCTCTCCCTCCGACATGGTTGGCCTCCAGCCTATCTGGCATGGAAGTGGGAGGAAGCAGGAGAGGAGACCCTCACTTCCTTCTCAACCACTTTTGGCCTCTCCCAGAGAAAGCAGTTGTCCTTATCTAGATCATTAGCATAAAGAGTAGTTGTTTTTGGTTCCTTTTTGTTCTCCTTAATAGTCTAAGATAGTTTAACTCCCTCACTAGGGACCACAGTCTATACCACAATAATACTAATCCTGGAACCTTTCCTTGCAACAAACCCCATTGCCAACTTTGTCTACATATCTCTTCTGGAGACACCATCACTGGACCTAGCCATGTTAACTATAGAATCATGGGCACATTCTCCTGTTCTTCAACTAACATCATAAATGCTATCATGTGCCAGCAATGCCCTCACACCATGTAGATAGGACAGACTGCAAACACTCTTTGACAAAGAATGAAAGGACATAGAACAGACATCAAAAAATTCCAAATACACAAACCTGTCAGCCAGCACTTTAATGGAGTGGGCCATTCTGTTAAAGATCTGAAAGTTTGAGTTCTACTGAAAAGAGACTTTAACAACCATCTACAGAGGGAATGCCCAGAACTAACATTCATATTCAAATTTGACACATTAACATGTGGTTTAAACAGGGACAGCAATTACCTGACCCATTATAACGACTCTTTTACACACTTTGATGTTTTATCTAACTCTTAACTCCCCTCACCCCAACCCCTCTCGCCATCCCTCTGCTCTTCTGATTTGCTAACCTTGATAACAATTTTTCTGATTTGCCAACATTGATAAAAATTTTTTGGACCTTTGTGCTTTATATATTGAGTTTGTTCTGGTAAGGCTATATCTGAAGAAGTGGGTCTGTCCCATAAAAGCTCATCACCTACTAAATTATTTTGTTAGTTTTTAAATTGCTACGTGTCTGCAATTTTTTTTAACTCCCTTTGGAGTTAAGTAAATAGGAAGCAAAATAGACAGAGAACTTTAGTTATTTTTCTTCTCCTGTTTTGGGGCCTCCTTGAGCCCCTCTTCGCATTTAGACTAGTTGTCGTCTTTTTCAGATAAAGAAAAGCAAAGAAAGAAAGAGAAGAAAATCTTTCTCCTGAATTCCTCATGTGTGGAGCTGTTCAGCTCTGAGAAGTGCCTCCCTACATACAGTTCTTATAGCAGCCAGACATTCTCACTGTGTCTGCTGCCTGGTTCAGCCTCCCACAAAGTGCCTCACCTGCCACAGCTAAAAGAGCAGTCTAACAGTAATTGGGAGCTGAAATTAAAACTCCTTACGGAGAGGGTACTTCCATCTGCAGGGGCCTCCTCTGTTGAAGGACCATCCCAGAGCCCTTAAATGCAAAGGGAGTAGACTCCTCCTGTAAAGGACTCCAAAAGAGGGGGGCAGTGAGTGATTGGCCAGCTGGAAGGGACTCCCCCAAGCAGCCTTCTGCATAGGCAGCAGAACATGAGCATGGGATAAAAACCAAATTGCCAGTGATTGGCCAGGCAGAGGAGGCCCTCCCCCACGGCAGCCCTCCACACCAGAGAGAAACAGTTTGCCAGCCAGAGGTGTGCCCCCACATGCTACCCCAACCAGTCCTGAGCACAGGAGAAAAACTCAGAGGGAGAGAGGAAACAAAACAAAACTGCACTTGCAGCTCTCGGCACCAGCAGAGAGAGAAAGAGAGATGGGGGGAAAAATCCAAAAACATACTATGGAGCATTTGGCCATCCCTTTGGCACCCAGGGCACCATGCCCACTTCTTCAGCTGTTCTTCAGCGGGGGCTGCATGTCACCTGAAAAGCCAAAGGCAGTCAGGCTATAGATAGACAAACAATTACTGTAATGTCTGTAAAAGAGTGGCAGTCAGGAAACTTTTGGCACCAGGTGTGACAAAACTCCCATCTAGGAAGTGCTCTGTAACTTCCCAACCATTAGTCCTGATAATGTGTTATAAACTCTTCTCTGAGGTACCATGTGAAGCTGTGAAGGTACCATGTGAAGCTGTAACACATGAGCTCTGTTATATTCTCATGGTTTAATGTGCATTAAGCTATGGAAAAACAGATATACAAGATGGTCCTGGTATCAACCATTATTCCAGCTCTAGAACGACAAGATTTCCTACAAGTATCAGAAAGGTAGCCATGTTAATCTGTAGCTTTGAGAAAAACAAAAAGTCTTGTGGCACCTTATAGACTAACAGATATTTTAGAGCATAAACTTTGATGGGCAAAGAACCGCTTCATGCATCTGATGAAATGGGTCTTTGCCCACGAAAGCTTATGCTCCAAAATATGTGTTAGGCTATAAGGTGCCACAAGACTTTTTGTTTTTCTCAAAGATTTCCTACAGTCTACCTTTGGGTAGGACCATTATCAGTACAGACTGCTCTAACCAGAAGACAAAAAAGCAGTCCAGTAGCACTTTAAAGACTAACAAAATAATTTATTAGGTGATGAGCTTTCGTGGGACAGACTTCTTCAGATCTTTAAACTTCTTCAGTCTTTAAAGTGACACTGGACTGCTTTTTTGTTTTCATAGTATATAAAACAAGTACAGCTTTCTCTCTGTTACTGCTCTAACCAATTTATTCTACAAGGTTGTCCTCATTGAACTGGAGCACTAAGCCTAGTACAGTGACCAGAGTTTATCAGTGGCACACTCCACATAGTACACAAATTCATTATCCTGGGAGAGAGAACTTTTTAATAGCCTAAGGGGCTTGCCTACACAACCACAAGGTTCAGGGCAACTAGCTTCCACAGAAATGACCCTCCATTTCCCTTTGGAGCTAAGTGCTGTCAGGAATGCTTGTACACACTCCTGCCATTCATCAAGAATGCCCACAAGGTCATGATGGACCTCTATGTTTTACCTAGATTGCTTAGAGTGTCCTTGATCTTCCTCCCTCTTCAGGGATGCCATCAGCCTTCGGAAATGGTATATCCTTCAGAAGGTGCTTGTCCCAGCTGTGTGTCTACCAGAGATACAGGGCATGGCAACCAACAGCTTCGGTCAGAACTTCTGGCACAACCATGAGTGGGAATGTAAATTGAAGCTGTTTTTCACGTGTATTTTCCCCTTTGGAGAAAAATTATTACAGATCTCTTCACTATTTACTGGAAAAATAAATATCCTCATTACTGCCCCAGGGCTGGCCTGTGGAAACATTACCTCTGAGGTGTGCCCTCATCCTCCCATGGGTCAGGGACCATGCCTATTCCCAGTTTTTATCTCTTATCCAAGACCCTGTTGAAAATTCAACAAGACCAAGTGAGAGTTACTTGGACTACCCCCATTTGACCAAGACAAGTCTGATTCTTATACCTGACACAGATGGCAACATGTCCTCCTGTTCCCCTTGAGCTGACTTTGCACCTGATCTCTCAGAACAATGGACTGCTCCTTTATCCCAACCTGTGAGTCCTACGTCTGCAAGTGTGGCTCCTTTTTAGTTCAAGGCCTAGAGGCAGAAACCTCTGAGGAGCTGAAAGACATGTCACTACATAGCCAAAGTTGACTGTATGACATACTTACCTACAAAATGGAAACTGTTCCAAGTCATAGCTATTCTACTCATGTGGCCATAACCTCATTTTCCCTCCCTCTGATTCTCTACCATATTTTAGACCTCAAAAGGTGAAAACTTTCACTTGGCTCCATTAAGGTAAATCTTGGTAGTGAAGATGTCCTTCTGCCACCAGGTAGACAAGTACTCTGTGTTTGCTCACTGGCTAGATTCATAGATTACTTAATGACACTGAGAATCTTTTCTCACCTGTGACACCATACTCCCCAGCCTGGGATGTTAACCTACTTCTTAGTGCTTTGACTAGACTTCCCATGGTGACTTGTTCTCTCACAGATGCCTGTGAAGACAAATATATGAAAGATAATATATTTGTAACTGCTATCTCCTCAATGAGCCAGGTAAGAGAAATAGCAGCCCTGATGGCACACCTGCCATTCATGGCCCTTTTAATTACTTTAAGAAGTCCAAGGCCATATCTCAAGTTTTTCCACCACCATCTGCATTTCCAGAAGAATCAACAGATACATCTCCCAGTTTTTTTCCCAAAAGCACTTTGAGAAAACAGGGAGATGATTCTGCATATTAGAAGAACAGTAACATTTTACTTGCACTGGACTAAGGATGGTAGAAGATCTCTTAAACTCTTCTTTTAGTCCACAGAAAGATTTCTAAGTTGTGATATTGGTTTAAAGCCTATCCAAATGGGTCTCTGATTGCATTAATCACAGCTAGCAAGGACACAACATATTCCCATCCCAGGTCCATATGTACTTCATGAGGTCAATTTCTACCTTGTTGCCTTCCTTACAGCTATTCCTGTCTCAGCGATCTCCAGGGAACTGACTTAGACCTCTGCCTTCACACTCACAGATCATTACGTGATCAGTGAAGATTTGGCTCCTAATGCCATCTTTGACTCCATAGTACTCTATGTAATAACAGACTCCACTCCAAAGTCCCAGCCTGCAGTGCTGAGTATTGCTTAGGAGTCACCTACAGTGGAGTGCCCATAGAGATGCTACTTGAAGAAGAAGAGGAAGTTACTCACCTCATGTAGTAATGATGGTTCTTCAAGAAGTGTGTCCCTATGGGTGTTCCACAATCCACCCTCCTACCCTTGTAGGTCTCTGCAGTGGAGAAGAAAGTGAGGGGCTTTCACCCATGCATTACTAGATAGCCTCGAGACAGATCATGTGGGAGAGAGAACACATGTACAGGCTCAAGGGACATTGCTACCAAAAATCTCCAATTAGAGGCGTAGGGGTGCAAAGTTACCTAAAGTGGAACACCCTTAGGGCCACAAATCTTGAAGAACCATCATTACTGCACAAGGTGAGCAACCTCCTTTTTTGCACTATCAGCTTTAGTCTCTGCTGACCACCTGTAAAACAATGGTTATCAGACAAGGTTTTGTAGGCATATCAACAGAGGGGAGTCTTAAAGAGAGATTAGAAGGACACTTACAGATGTATTAGTTCATTTTGAACTTTTTATTATTTACATTTTATACATGTAGGTTCTGACTTTTAAACTGTTCTAGTCACCGGGCAACTGTGGAATAATTGGCAGGCTCAGTATTTTAAATATTAACATGGGAGTTGTGCTATCTCAAAGCCTTTGTTGTTCTCAAAGCAGATGGAACAGATGAACAACTACAAAAATCAAGAAGACAAAGGGGAAGGAGGACATGTTGTGAAATATAGTATGGGCAAATTTACGTAAATAATCAAGAAATGTTAATAGATATGGTCATTACAATGTTAAATTAAAAAAGTCATGATAAAAGAATTTATTTAAAAGTTACCTCTTCTTTATTTAGCTCAGGATTTCCTATGACAATACAGAGCTATTTTTAAGAATGCATGTGAAGAGGCTTGATCTCTGTCACCAAGAATTCATGTGCCTGCTCTGAAAGAATTCACAGTCTGTGTGTACCTTCAATTAGTTATTTCTAGTAATCCATGGACTGGTTTTGTATACAACATAAAAAGACCTGGTAGCACTATCTCTGCAAATAGACATGAACTTGGACTTATGGGAGAACATGACAAATTGACATTTTGGATGTTTGGCACCCAAATAAACTTAAAAGGATAAACTGAATGTAGATACCTGGTACCAAGTATGCATAGAATGGAGAAGTGAAAACAAAGAGATGAAACTATTCATAAATGGAATAAAAAAAGATGCCAAAAAACTGACTAAAAGAAAATACCTTATTGCAGATGGGCAGATTTTACTTGGCTGTTCACAATCACCAAGGGTATGGTTGGTGATCTGTACTGCCAAGGGCATAGTTGCTGAGCTGTACTTGTTCAGAATGTGAAATGAAGCAGATAAAATATCTGGCTGCAACATGGCAATATTATAGGTCGGAGAAAGAGAAATTGAGTCTATAATCACATGTTAGAAGAGAATACCACTTCACCATGTGGTAAGTACCATTATGTCACAATTGAAAAAAAATATTTTTGCTTCATGCTGCTTCATGCTGCCACAGATACATGCCCTCTGTATTTTTGATAGTGATTTTAATTTCACAAATTCTTTTCTCCCTAAAATTCTCCAGTTATCAGTTTTCACTTACAAGGTAAAAAAAAGACAATTCAAGGTTTTAATCCAATTCATATAATGTCAAATGTAAAATTATGTCCCCAGTCATGCAAAAAGCTTCCTTTTAGCAGACGTTTGTGACCACATAGCATCCCAGTGGGTTTCTGAATAGTTGCAGTCTTCTTGAAAGAAGTTCAAGATTCAAGCCTATGTTAACTCTCTGTGATTTTAAACACATATAAGACAAGAAATGAAGGTAGGAGGCTACCACTCGGTCCACACAAAGAGTGCCAGATGTTCATCTAGTGAGTCTTGTGATAGCTCTAAATTTCACCAGCTCAGAATCTGGCCTGTATTTTAAATTGCTAGTTGGATGATAAATGTATACCTCCACATTTACCTTGTGCTATATTTCCCTTCAGTTCTGTCTTGCTGATGTCTATGTAAGTTTCTATGCTATGCTCACTACTGTAGTAGCTGAACATATTACAGAAATATCGTATCTCAAACTGCATGTTCTTCCTTTACCTCTCCTCTTATCCCTTTTATGGGAGAGGTGAAGATCTTGCATTTGATCATGAGATAGTTGGGTGTATGTGGATTTGACTTGAGTAGAACTGCACTAGGTATTGGTAAGAACGAATTACCCCACCGAGCACAGAACAGTTAATATTACTTCTTAGATCTTTATCTTTTTTCATTTTCTGTACGTAAAATACATAATTTCAAGGTAGTCTTTGATTTTTTCTGTATCAGTGTCCTCTCAACCTTCAGTTGAGGGGAGGGAAAAAGCTAAGTGAGATGCAATTGATAGCCTAGGAGTGATGTCACTCTTAATGTTATGGTAGCTGTGTGTGTCTCAGGATATCAGAGAGATAAGGTGGGTGAGATGATCCAGGCAAATTAGCTGAAACAATAGTAAAGAATAAAATTGTCAGGCATGTAGAAGAACATAATTTGATGGGCAAAAGTTAACATGGTTTCTGCAGAGGAAAATTGTGTCTTACTAATCTGTTAGAGTTCTTTGAAGGGGTTAACAAACATGCAGACGGGAGATCCAATGATATAGTATACTTAGATTTCCAGAAAGCCTTTGACAAGGTACATCATCAAAGGCTCTTACGTAAATTAAGTTGTCATGGGATAAGAGGGAAGGTCCTTTCATGGATTGAGAACTGGTTAAAAGACAGGAAACAAAGGGTAGGCATAAATGGTAAAATTTCCTAATATAGAGGGGTAACTAGTGGTGTCTCCCATGGGTCAGTCCTAGGACCAATCCTGTTCAATTTATTCATAAATGATCTGGAGAAGGGGTTGAGCAGTGAGGTGGCAAAGTTTGCACGACACTAAACTGTTCAAGATAGTCAAGACAAAGGCAGACTGTGAAGAATTTCAAAAAAGATCTAATCAAACTGAGTTATTGGGCAACAAAATGGCAAATGAAATTTAATGTGGATAAGTGTAAGGTAATGCACATTGGAAAAAAATAACCCCATCTATACTTACAATATGATGGGAGCTAATTTAGTTATAACTAGTCAGGAAAGAGATCTTGGAGTTATCATGGATAGTTCCTTGAAAACATCCACACAGTGTGCAGAGGCTGTCAAAAAGGCAAATAGGAAGTTAGGTATTATTAAAAAAGTGATAGAAAATAAGACAAGGAGTATCTTACTGCCCCCATATACATCTATGATACGCCCACATCTTGAATACTGTGTACAGATGTGGTCTCCTCACTTAAAGAAAGATATCCTGGCACTGGAAAAGGTTCAGAAAAGGGCAACTAAAATGATTAGGGGCTTTGAACAGGTCCTGTATGAGGAAAGGCTAAAAAGATTGGGACTTTTCAGTTTAGAAAAGAGGGGACTGAAGGTGGACATGATAGACGTATATAACATTATGACAGGTGTGGAGAGGGTGAATAAGGAGAAGTTTTTTACTTGTACCCATAATACAAGAACTAGAGGACACCAAATGAAATTAATGAGTAGCAGGTTTAAAACTAATAAAAGAAAGTTATTTTTCACTCAGCGCATAGTTAACCTGTGTTAATCTTGCCAGAGCAGACTGTGAAGGCTAGGACTATAACAGAATTTAAGAAAGAGCTAGATAAATTCATGGAGGTAAGGTCCATAAAAGGCTATTAGCCAAGTGTAGGAATGGTGTCCCTGGCCTCTGATTGTCAGAGGTTGGAGATGGATGGCAGGAGACAAACTGCTTGATCATTGTCTTCAGTCCACCCCCTCTGGGGCACCTGGCACTGGCCACAGGCTATTGGGCTGGATGGACCTTTGGTCTGACCCAGTATGGCCGTTCTTATGATACCTTCTAGTGGATCAACTTCTGTGAGTGAAAGAGAGAAACTTTCAAGCTTACAAAGAAATCATCTTCAGGTCTGCGAAAAGGTGCTCTGATACCTGAAGCAGAGTAAACTGTAAAACTTGTTTCTTTCATCAGCAGAAACTGGTCCAGTAAAAGATATTCCTTCACACACTTTCTCACTCTTCTTGACTTCCAAAGATCCTGTCCGCTTCCTTCAGCTAAAAATGGAGGTATGAAGCTCTGATGTTTCTCATATTAAAAATACCAAGCAGGAAAAAAAGCCATTTGGAGGATGTGGGGAGAAGCAGGGATCTAGTTTGCTGTTCACTTTCGGAGAAGATTCTTTGCTAATGGTTGTTATGTGTTTCAATAAGGCATTTTTGAAGTATTTCACATGCCACTTGTCTCAGCAGCATTTTGAGAGCAGCAGTCCCCTCTCCTTTTGGGCTGGGAAGGCTGTTGTAATTTGACAAAGATATTCTTCTTCTTGAAGGATTTCAGTAATATATCAGATTTGGAAACTTTTGGTTCAGCCACTTATTAATTATTAATAAGCAAAATAAGACTTACATTTCCCTTTGATCTCAAGTATATATGTTTCAGTCTCCCTTATCTGAAAAGTGACTGCTGGATTTTCTTCCAGTTTTCCAAAAATTCATTTTTAAGATGAAGGCCAAACATAAAAAGCTTCAGTCTGAAAAGACAGATTATGGGTATGTGAAAATGCTGTAATAGTCATAATGCATTATATTGGAAATAAGAACATAATCTCAACTATCCTGTTGAGAAAGATCTATGGGAAGATAATTTTGAATGTATTAATGTTCATACTGTACTTTTTAAAAAGAAAAATATTATACGATGGCTTAGACAAACAGTAAGTAGCTTCACACAATTAGCTCTTATTCAACATGTGATCCAGTATAACTCCCAGCTCCTTTTCAGAAATACTACTGCTTAGTGAGTTATTCCCTGCTTTGCACTTGCATATTTGATTTTTCTTTTGTTCCTAAGTCTAGTACTTTGCACTTGTCTTTACTGAATTTCATCTTGTTCATTTCATCACAATTACTCATTTTTTCAAGGTTGTTTTGATTTTAATCCTGTCCTCCAAAGTGCTTGCAACTCTTCCCAGCTTGGGGTCCGCAAATTGTATAAACATACTCTTCATTTAGTGCATGAGATAGACTTACTGTAGGGATGAACCAGAGTTGTGTTGTTCAGAAAGTTGTTGCCTATTGGATCCCTGTCTAATATTTAGTGATAAGACCAAGGATTGCAGGAAGTGAGTAGAGCAGTTCAAAAACCATTTTGGGGGGGCTTCAAATTGGGTTCCCAAAATTAATGGATATTTTTTTACCTTAGTCTCTCTGTACCTCAGTTCATCATCTCTACAGTGGAGATAATGACATCTGCTCAACTTGCTGGGGCTGTTTTATCGTTTGGTGTTGTATGGACACCCACGTGGCTTGCCAGCAGACTTGGAAACTTTAGATCCACTACACAGTTGTCTGTTGTTTGTACCAAAACAATAACTGATTCTAGTAGTAAGTAATCTTCCATGCGGAACAGCAATAGAGGGGAATTAGAAACTGCTTTTCCTGTCCCTCTCACCCTTTGGCCCTTCCTACCCTGTCCCTCTGTTGGCTCTTCCCTATCCAGGCTCATAGGTACTGGAAGTAGGGTTGAGGGGGTTCTACAGTACCCTCTGGCTTGAAGTGGTTTCCATTATGTGCAGAATTCACAGTTTGGTTCATCAGTTCTCAGCACCCTCACTAGAAAAATTGTTTTTGCATCCCAGCTTGTGCCAAACTCCTCATTTAGTTAGTTCCATTCTTCATTCCTCCAGTTCCTTGCTCATCATCCCAGTTCTGGTTTCTTTTCCTAACCAGTCCTAGTCTTCCACGTCAGAACCTCCTGTTCCAATCTCCCACTTCCAGTTCTCCCACTCCGCTCCTAGGCCCAATGTGCCCTTTGTCACCTCATTCAGTCTGTTTCTCCTTTACCTCTGGCACCTAATTGTTGCCTCCAAGATCATGACTTCCTTCCTCCCCCAATCTAGTATTTCTCTGCATCAAACTATTTTTAAGCCTGTAATATAAATGTGATTTTTGCCTCTGGTTTAATCACACAGACTTCTGGATCTTCAGTTTGTTGCAAGCAATCAAAATGGTAGCACACCTGCCTTTTGCACATTCATCCATAACTACACAAGGTGCCAGGCAGTGGAGACTCAAGCTAATGAAGTCTGCACCAGTACTTTGTCCTTCACATTTTTCAGGCCTCTGTGAGCACTGTCTTATTTCTGAAAAGTGACAGCTAGCATGACATGTGCTTTAGGAAGAAATAGTGCCACAGATCTATCCTTTAAAAATCGCCTTTGAGTAGTGCCACAGATCTATCCTTTAAAAATCCCCTTAGAGTAGTGCCACAGATTCATCCTTTAAAAATCCCCTTTGAGTAGTGCCACAGATCTATCCTTTAAAAATCCCCTTTGAGTATTTTAAAGAAATCTGTAACTGGAGCTATACCTGTTCAGTGTCCTAGATAGCAAATCAAAAAAAAAAAAATAGAATGGAATGCAACAAATAATTGATTTTAAATTTTATTTTTATTAACCTTTTTGTTTTGAGATGGCACCTGTTTGTGACATGCCCTAACATGGACTAGAGCAGTGATGTGTCAGAATTGTAATGCATACAGAGGAAGGCACAAACTGATATAAACCTATCTGTAACTACTGAGTGTAAAGAAGAGGGGAAAAAAATGAGGTTAAAATTACATACCTGTGCAAAGAATATATAAGTTTTCCTTTATGGGACATTTAGCACAAGTTTGCAGTTAGATTTTTTTAAGGGTTATTTGCAAGATGCCTTTAATGACTTAACAATCAGAAAAAGAATTACTGTTTAAACATTAAACTGTCAGGTAACATATAAAATACCAACCTGCTTGTAACTGTAAATATTAGAGTTGTTGCTGCATTGTGTATTTTTATCTATATAAGAACCATGGAGATCATGGGATGGCTTTTATGGTGGCTATTCTATCATTAGATTATACCAAGCCAGTAGCAGAAGGAAGCTTCTGTCTTATCACACTGTTTAACAGGAAGTCAAAAGTGGAGTCCTTCTTAGCCATTCCAACCCTTGTCTCACCACCCAGACATGGGACTCAGGTGCACTGGACAAAGAGTTCAAGTTCTCTGGTGTGTTTATATCATTGCTGGAGCTCCATGCTATGCACTGCAGAGCTCTGGACAGAGTTTAGTGGGAGTGTGGTGCAGAGGGTGCTGAGAGTTGGTTGCCCCAGGCCACCTGCCCGAGGCCCAGCACTTTCTGGTAGTGCAGCGCTGGACCCAACTCTCATCTTGCTCAGGGCCCTGGTGAGGCTGTTGGCTTGCCTGCTCTGTAATGAGTGGTTACTGAAAACCAATTTAATCAAAGATAGGTTTATTCTAATCCCAAGAGATTAGCCACATTTCCAGGTCTATTTATAACCCAAATCTTTCCCAGTAATCATACTGATGCTAATTCCTTGTAAATAAAACTAAAGGTTTAATAACGAAAGAAAAGACTAAAATAGTTAATGGTTAAAAGATCATACACCTATAAATAATTGCCAAGACCTTATCTTATGTTTGCAGCACTGATGGAATAGATGTTTGGCTTGTAACATGGCCCTGGTAAGTCTAAAAGATTGAAAGGTCCTCAGTCCATAGTTCAGTATGCTCCTTTTAGTTGTAATTCCACCACCCAGAGAATCAGCGCAGAATGGGGCAAAATAGGTATATCTGTGGGGTCTTTTATATCCTTTACTACATGCCTGGAAACTTACTGTCTCTGGTTGTGGAAAGTTACTTGCCTAAGATAGAGGCTAGGGTCACATGAGCATATTGCAGGTGCTTGCACAGCTTGATGACATTGGAAGAGTTATCTTGGTGGAATGAGTTTTTTGCTACGGTATTTTGTAATAGTTATGTGTCCTTAATGTGTCATTAATGCATAGCTGTCTGACTTTAATGTAAATTTTACCTGGTGGTGTTCCCTAGAAAAATAACACACATGAATGATCCCAATTCATAGCCAATAGTCATAACTTCAGATATAAAAATGGTAAGTGCAAAAAATAGGATAATCATACTTAACAAATCGTAACTTTTCCTTAGCTGCCATACTATGTACAAGATTTGTTACAGTTGTATAACAGTTACAATATCTATGTGAATATGACCATTTATGAATTTAGGAAATCAGCCTAAGAACCTGAAATCCATCATACTAAAAAACAAACTCCATAAAAAATAAAATAAACTACATTGTGTATACATGTTAAAAACAGTACCTATTAACACTCACTCTATAGAGGTAGCATCCATTGTGTAAGGAGCACAATCTACTGGAAATGACCCACAACTAATTTTGGTTGTCTCTCTATCTCTCTCCTTAGACTTCTAGGCCTTAAGACTGAAATCTGTGCTGTAAGACTTCTAACAGTGTAGATACAAAACTATTGAAGTGAGGAAATTCCTCTTTTTCAAAACAGAATTTCAGGGAAGTTCTACAGCCTGTGCTATGAGCGAGATTAGACTAGATGGTCACAGTGGTTTCTTGTAGCATTAAAGTGTGTGTGTGTGTGTGTGTGTGTCTAATATACTAGCAGATTTGCCTGGCATTGTTCGAGTCCTTAACTCAATTAAGTTTTTTTAAATTTTTCCTTGGAAAGACAGAAATGTACATACTTTATTTATATTATTGTATTTTTCAAAAATAGTGTTATTTTTATGAAGATAATTTTTATTTTTTTATTTCTTTAAAAAAGGGACTGTTAAAATTTTCTGTTTAATTTTTTAGTCAATATTTTTAAAAGGGAATTCCATCAAGTGTATTCTTTTCTTCATCCCTACAAACTCTTATCTTTCAATGTCTATGTCTACACTAGCCCCAGGACTTCTAAAGGGGCATGATAATGAACGTAATCAAAAGATGCTAATTAGGTGCTATCATGAATATGCAGCACCTTATTAGCATAATGGCAGCCACTTTCGATTGCACGTGGCTCATCTACATGGGGTCCTCCTCGGAAGGTCCCTGCACACTTCAAAATCCCTTTATTCCTATAACCAAATAAGGGGATTTCAAAGTGTGCGGGGTCCTTTTGAAAAAGACCCCATGGAGACGAGCTGCGTGCAATCAAAAGCGGCACTTTGGAAGTGCCGTGGCCACCATTATGCTAATGAGGCACTGCATATTCATGGCAGGGCCTCATTAGCATCTTTTGATTAGGTTCATTATCATGCCCCTTTCGAAGTTCTGGGGCTAGTATAGACATAAACAATATGTTTCAACAAAAAGGGCTATAGTCAGCTTGGTTTCCAATAATGAGTTTTTCTTGTCTTGAAAGTTTTCATTTGTAATGTACAGCCTTGATCAGATGGATTTTGGAATTACACGACACAGATCCCACTAACACCATTCTGTGGCACTGGTAAATACAAGTCACAGAAGACTGTGTTCTTTAGTTAGTTGCCAAGCTGTAGCTTGGAAATCTTCCATCCATATTACTGCCCCAATCTTTTTTGTGAAATATGATATGAACAGAAGACATAAGCTGCGTCTACACGTGCACGCTACTTCGAAGTAGCGGCACCAACTTCGAAATAGCGCCCGTCGCGTCTACACGCGTCAGGCGCTATTTCGAAGTTAACTTCGACGTTAGGCGGCGAGACGTCGAAGTCGCTAACCTCATGAGGAGATAGGAATAGCGCCCTACTTCGACGTTCAACGTCGAAGTAGGGACCGTGTAGACGATCCGCGTCCCGCAACGTCGAAATTGCCGGGTCCTCCATGGCGGCCATCAGCTGGGGGGTTGAGAGATGCTCTCTCTCCAGCCCGTGCGGGGCTCTATGGTCACCGTGGGCAGCAGCCCTTAGCCCAGGGCTTCTGGCTGCTTCTGCGGCAGCTGGGGATCTATGCTGCAGGCACAGGATCTGCAACCAGTTGTCAGCTCTGTGTATCTTGTGTTGTTTAGTGCAACTGTGTCTGGGAGGGGCCCTTTAAGGGAGCGGCTGGCTGTTGAGTCCGCCCTGTGACCCTGTCTGCAGCTGTGCCTGGCATCCCTATTTCGATGTGTGCTACTTTGACGTGTAGACGTTCCCTCGCTGTGCCTATTTCGATGTTGGGCTGAGCAACGTCGAAGTTGAACATCGACGTTGCCGGCCCTGGAGGACGTGTAGACGTTATTCATCGAAATAGACTATTTCGATGTCGCAACATCGAAATAAGCTATTTCAATGTTGGCTGCACGTGTAGACGTAGCCATAGTGATGTAATTGAAGTAGTTCTGCAGTGTGTTATAAACTGTTTTATTCAAGCTCTATTCAAAATCAGAAATTGTATGTAGTTCTCTTTTTGGATATAGACTTTTGCTATGGAAATTTGAGAAACTGAGCTAGAAGAATATTGTGACTTTGCAAGGTTAGATCTAGGAAGACAATTTCAGTTTCTCTATTTAAAATGAATATGAAGCAAAATGAGGCTGAACAAAAGCCTTTATTATGTAGTACTATCTGTTTAGCTAGGTTCAAAATAGGCCTGCAAATGTGTGGGGGTGTGTGTCAGAGGAGGCAGTTACCCAAGTATCCTCTGTTTCAAAGGGACCCAGATCTGTGTTCTGAGCCCCTTTGAAGTTCGGTGGCAGCGCTGCCCGCAGCTATCGGGGGGGCCAGCACCCTGGTCTGGGCAGCACTGAGGGCTGACTGCCCTTTGCCCCACTCCTTCCACTCTTGTCCACACCCCTTCTGGGCATGGATCTGGGCCCCCTCCACCTTTCTCTGGGGCATCTGGTGTCTGTTGGCATCACTGGTACTAGTGGCTCACCAATGCTAACAAATTTATCCTCCCTACAACTCAGAGTTGCTAGTCTATGTTTACCATTTGCTTTGAGGGGCTCTTCTGGGAACTGTGTGATGGTGTGATGCAAGGAATCTTATTCTCCAGGTAAACAGTATGTAACCCCAGGGATACTGAGACCACCAACTAGGGAGAGTGAAGTCTGCTGTACAGCCATGGTTCAGAACAAGCTGGCCTCTAGCTCATGTAGTAGAGCACATGGCTTTAGCCCTTAAAATCACAAGTTCAATCCTTTCTGCTGCTGATCTGGTCTGTTGGAATTACACTTATATAGTGCCATTATGGAGTGTATTAGTGCAAAAACTGCTAAGGTGGATTAACTCCTTGGAAAGATTTCTCCCTGCCCTTGCATATGGAGGTAATTCTCCTGGGCTATGGCTACACTAGAGAGTTTTGGCAACAAAACTTGCAGAGAAAGGTCTGCTTGTTTTATTGCTGTTGAGAGATGCCAAACTCCTGAATAACCAAGAAACTGTTTGCATCAAAGGATTATATAGCAGATCAGAATATAAAATGCTAACAATGGGTCTGAACCTATACTTTACAAACAGAAAACCCTGCTCCCAGGAATAACTCCTAGCCGTATTCCTAACCCTGCTCTTGGAGAAGTGAATGGGGGCTTATGATCAGAAAAAAATGCTCTATCTCCTTGCATGCAGTGCCTCCAGATCTGCAACTTGGTTCTAGTTTATTACTCCCTGAATAACTGGTTCTTCTTCAAGTGACTGCTCATGTGCATTCCAAGTTGGGTGTGTGCTGGTACATGCCCAGCTGCTGGAAGCTTTTTGCCCTAGCCAGTAGCCATAGGGTCAGTGCGGCGCCAACTGGCATGGCGCCAGTATGGCAACCACCTGTCCCCATCCCTGCTCAGTTCCTTCTTGCTGCACTGTCAGTTGCTGGAACTCTCTCTCTTCTTTGTAGTCCGCTAGTAGCCATCACTTGTAAATTAGTTAGTAATTAGTGTAAATAGTTGTAAATAGTTTAGATAGAATCATGGAATGCTAGGACTGGAAGGGACCTCGAGAGGTCATCGAGTCCAGCTCCCTGCCCTCATGGCAGGACCAAGTACTGTCTAAACCATCCCTGATAGACATTTATCTAACCTGCTCTTAAATATCTCCAGAGATGGAGATTCCACAACATTCCTAGGCAATTTATTCCACTGTTTGACCACCCTGACAGTTAGAAACTTTTTCCTAATGTCCAACCCAAACCTCCCTTGGGATTAAACTGCACCATTGCTTCTTGTTCTGTCCTCAGAGGCCAAGAAGAACAAGTTTTCTCCCTCCTCCTTAGAACACCCTTTTAGATACCTGAAAACCGCTATCATGTTCCCCCTCAATCTTCTTTTTTCCAAACTAAACAAGCCCAGTTCTTTCAGCTTTTCTTCATAGGTCATGTTCTCTAGTCCTCTGATCATTCTTGTTGCTCTTTTCTGGACCCTTTCCAATTTCTCCACATCTTTCTTGAAATGTGGTGCCCAGAACTGGACACAGTACTCCAACTGAGGCCTAACCAGTGCAGAGTAAAGCAGAAGAATGACTTATCATGTCTTGTTCACAACACACCTGTTAGTGCATCCCAGAATCATGTTTGCTTTTTTTGCAACAGCATCACACTGTTGACTCATATTTAGGTTGTAGTCCACTATAACCCCTAGAACCCTTTCTGCCATACTCCTTCCTAGGCAGTCGCTTCCCATTCTGTATGTGTGAAACTGATTGTTCCTTCCTAAGTGGAGCACTTTGCATTTGTCTTTATTAAACTTCAGCCTGTTTACTTAGACCCTTTCTCCTATTTGTCCAGATCATTTTGAATTTGGACCCTATCCTCCAAAGCAGTTGCAGCCCCTCCTAGCTTGGTATCATCTGCAAACTTAATAAGCATACTTTCTATGCCAATATCTAAATCATTGATGAAGATATTGAAGAGAACCGGTCCCAAAACAGGCCCCTGTGGAACCCCACTTGTTATACCTTTCCAGCAGGATTGAGAACCATTAATAACTACTCTCTCAGTATGATTATCCAGCCAGTTTTGCACCCAACTGATACTAGTTCCATCTAAGTTGTATTTGCCTAGTTTATTGATAAGAATATCATGCGAGACAGTATCAAATGCCTTACTAAAAATCTAGGTAAACCACGTCCACCGCTTCTCCCTTATCCACAAGGCTCATTATCTTATCAAAGAAAGCTATCAGATTTGTTTGACAAGATTTGTTCTTTACAAATCCATGCTGGCTCTTCCCTATCACCTTCTAAGTGTTTGCAAATGATTTCTTTAATTACTTGTTCCATTATCTTTTCTGGCACAGAAGTTAAACTGATGGGTCTGTAGTTTCCTGCCTATTTTTATTTCCCTGGGCACTATATTTGCCTTTTTCCAATGTTCTGGAATCTCTCCTGTCTCCCATGGTTTTCCAAAGATGATAGCTAAAGGTGCAGATACCTCCTCTCTCAGCTCCTTGGGTATTCTAGGATGCATTTCATCAGGCCCTGGTGTCTTGCAGACATCTAACTTTTCTAAGTGATTTTTAACTTGTTTTTTTTATCTTCTAAACCTACCCCTTTCCCACTAGCATTCACTATGTTAGGCACTCCTTCTTCAGACTTCTCGGTGAAGACCGAAACAGAGAAGTCATTAAGCATCTCTGCCATTTCTAAGTTTCCCTTTACTCTTTCTCCCTCCTCACTGAGCAATGGGCCTACCCTGTCCTTGGTCTTCCTCTTGTTTCTAATGTATTTATAAAAAAGTCTTCTTGTTTCCCTTTATGCCTGTAGGTAGTTTGAGCTCATTTTGTGCCTTTGCCTTTCTAATCTTGCCCCTGCATTCCTGTGTTGTTTGCCTATATTTATCCTTTGTATTTGTCCTCATTTCCATTTTTTGTATGAGACCTTTTTATTTTGAGATCATTCAAGATCTCCTGGTTAAGCCAAGGGAGTCTTTTGCCATATTTTGTACCTTTCCTACGCAGTGGAATAGCTTGCTTATGGGCCCTTAATAATGTCCCTTTGAAAAACTGCCAGCTCTCCTCTGTTGTTTTTCCCCTCGGTCTTATGCTCCAAAATATCTGTTAGTCTATAAGGTGCCACAAGACTTCTTGTTGCCCTCGGTCTTGCGTCCCATGGGACCTTACCTACCAGCTCTCCGAGTTTACCAAAATCTGCCTTCCTGAAATCCATTGTCTCTCTTTTTCTGTTCTCCTTTCTACCCTTCCTTAAAACTGTGAATGCTATGATTTCATGATCACTTTCATCCAAGCTGTCTTCCACTTTCAAATTCTGAATCAGTTCCTCCCTATTTGTTAAAATCAGATCTAGGACAGTTTCCCCCCCGGTGGCTTTTTCAACCTTCTGAAGTAAAAAGTTGTCTCCAATGCAGTCCAAGAACTTATTGGATAGTCTGTGCCCCGCTGTGTTAGTTTCCCAACATATATCTGGATAGTTGAAGTCCCCAATCACCACCAAATCCTGGGCCTTGGATGATTTTTTTAGTTGTTTAAAAAATGCCTCATCCACCTCTTCCTCCTGGGTAGGTAGCCTGTAGTAGACTCCTAGAAGGAGATCACCCTTGTTTTTTCACCCCTTCTAGCCTAACCCAGAGACTCTCAACACATCCGTTTCCTATGTTCCTCTCCATCTCAGTCCAAGTGTGTGCATTTTTAATATATTATGCAACACCTCGTCCCTTTTCCCGTCTGTCCTTCCTGAGCAAGCTGTACCCTTCCATACCAACATTTCAATCGTGTGTATTATCCCACAAAGTTTCTGTGATGTCAACGATATCATAGTTGTATTTATTTGCATTTGTATGTAGGCATCTAAGATATTGATTTGATCTTGCCTCCCAGTTTTGCTCTGACCCTCCATTTACTCTGCCATTACAGCCCGTGCTCTCTCCCATTTCTGACCCACCTCCAAGGTCTCCATGTTCTCCACTTACCTGTGGGCTTTGCTCCTCTGTCCCTGTTGAACCTAGTTTAAAGCCCTCCTCACTAGGTTAGATAAGTCTATGCTCAAATAGGGTCTTCCCTCTCCTCGAAAGGTGAACGCCATCTCTGCCTAGCAATCCTTCCTGGAATAGCATGCTGTGGTCGGGGAAGGCAGTGCCCTCCTAGTGACACCATTTATACAGCCAGGCATTCACCTCCAGGATACACCTGTCTCTGCCTAGGCCCCTACCTTTCACAGGAAGGATTGAAGAGAATACCACCTGTGCCCCAAACTCCCTCACCCGTACTCCAAGAGCCCTGTACTCACTCTTGATCTGCTCAGTGTCACACCTCGCAGTGTCATTAGTGCCCACCTGGATGAGTAGCAAGGGATAGTAGTCAGAGGGCTGGATAATCCTCAACAACACCTCCGTAATGTCTCAGATACGGGCCCCCAGCAGGCAGCATACCTCCCAAGATGAAATGTCAGGCAACAGATGGGTGCCTCTGTCCCCCCTCAGAAGAGAATCTCTGACCACCACCACTCTACGTTTCCTCCTCACAGTGGTGGCAGCTGACCTCCCAGCCTTGGAGGTACAAGGCTTTGCCTCTGCTGTACAGAGTGATTCCTTGTCTCGTGTATCAAGTAGAGCATAACGGTTTCCTAGTACCATGGTGGGAGGGTTCAGAGCAGGGGTGGAGCACTGTCTGCTGCCAGAAGTAACCAGCTGCCAGTGTCCACCCTGAGCCATCTCCTCCTCCACCAATGATGTGTCAGCAGTTTTGTGTACTGGGACAGCTACCTCACCTGTCTCCACATGAAATAGATAGTTACCTTTCACTTGTAAATAGTTTTAATTAGTTCTCAGTGAGCCAAGGCGGGACTTTAACCCCTCTTGGCGCTTTGGCACCTGAGGATGCCTGGCTCTCCAGGTTTCAAAACCTGTTCAAAAGGTGGCAAGTGAATGTCTGAGTGATCCGCACAGGACTTGTTTGCTGGTGAGGCACACCTTCATGAACGTTGCACCATCTGTAAGGCTTTCAAACCTAGGACTCTAAAGGACAGAGCACAACGTTTAAAAGTCCTACTAGTGGAAGTGGCTTTGTGCCTGGACATTTCCCCTATGGGAGCTCAAAGCACTGCATTGTCAGTGCAGAGCGCTCTGGTGCTGTCAGAGAGCTCCCAGTGGTGAGACAAGGGGTTGGTGCCTAGTGCATCAAGGTGACACAGAAGCCAGTCCCCGGTGCCTTGCAAGAAAAAAGTATGAATGGGACCAGTCCCCTGAAAGAGTCAAGCACTGAGGCTCCTCCAAGGCATGTGCCAGAGCACACCATGAGTTGGGTTAGGAAGTGCGGGCATTGACGCTGGTGCAAGGCGGGAGCTTGTGCTCTCTGAGGCTGCCCTCAATGCCAGAGGCATACAGTGCAGCACAGGGCATCTTACAGGTCATGGTGCTGGGACCAAGGCCACGACAGGAGTCCTCATCGCCACTGGAAGGACCATCTCATGCATAGGTGCCAGCGCAGACCACCAGGCAGGCATCATCCTTTATGGCACTGTCACAGTTCCTGGCATTGGACCAGCGTCAGTGAGGTGGACCAACGGTGACCCCGTTCAGTGCTCCTTATCATACGGTGCAAGGGAGACAGGACCCTGCACAAACCACAGGCCCCGTGGCACTGCCCTGGTCATTGACATCAGAGTCGGCATCAGAGTATGACTCTTATCACTCCAGCTCAGTCAGGAGTGGGAGCACGAAGTCGTCATGACGCAGTGGACTTCAGCACTGGACTCATCACCCAGGCGACAGGGGTTGGCAACCGTCTTCTCAAGCAGCTCTCAGTGGCCCTTTTGGACTCCATGAGCAGTCCATGAAACGCGGGGGCAGGCCATGGGACTCCCTGCTGGGGCATCTGGCACTCTCCAGGTGCTGAGGACTATGCCATCAGCGTCATTGGGGGTACTTCCGCAGGAACAATCATAGGGCTGGCTGTGTCGGAGGCCACTTTGGTGAGCTTGGCACTGGCACAGTCAGCACTGACTCAGTTTTGGGCACTCCCTTTGCAGGCAACAGGAACCCTGGCACCATCAGTAATAGCACTGGCAGGCCCGGTTCCATCCCAGGGGCTGAACTACCCCGACATCCCCATAATGCAGCCTATGTTTTTATTGGGCACGGCACCCAGGTGCCAAGCACAGCACCGCAGACCACTGTGCTGGGGACTCAAACAGGGGAATTGGAACCCCTTTTGTTGGTGGGCATGGAAGGGGCAGGGATGTCGTTCTCGTCCTCCCCAGATGACGCCTTGGCTGGATCCTCAGCATCCCCAGCAATGGAGGATGGTTAGGGCATACCAACAATTGCTACGCAGGGTGGCCCAGGGCCTGGGTATACAAATAGAGGAAGTCAGGGACTATATGGACCTGGTGACAGATATCCTCTCAGCATCGGGGCCCACGAGGGTAGCAATGCCCATTATTAAAATGATTGCTAATACGGCAAAGACAGTGTGTCAGACCCCGGCCTCCGCCCCACCTGCAGCCAGAAGGAAAAAGCACCAGTACTTTTTTCCTGCCCAAGGCAATGAGCACCTTTTTACCCAACCTCTCCCTGACTCCATTGTTGTTGATGTAGTGAATCATAGGGAGAGACAGGGGTTTCAAGGCCCTTCCTCTAAAAACAGAGAGGCCAAATGCCTGGACTTGTATGGGAGTCCTACAGTTAAGGATTGATAACCAGCAGGCTCTGGTTAGCAGGTATGCGTACAACATGGCCAGTTCCTTAACCGACTTCTTGGTGCTGGTTTCACCAGAGAGTAAACCTGATTTAATGTGGTACTGGATGAGCATAAGCTCATATCCAGGGCAGCACTGGATGCAGCAGATATTGCCACTGGGGTTATGGCCTCTGGGATAGCCATGTGTAAAGGAGTATGGCTGTAGGTCTGAGGGATCCCCTACGAGGTCTAAGAGACTATCCAGGACCAACCCTTCAAGGGGCCATCCCTTTTCTCAGAAAAGACAGACAAAAGTCTCCACAGCCTGAAAGACTCGAGGGCCATCTTACGCTCACTCGGCCTACACAGCCCTGTGACCCAAGCTGGCATTTCACCCCTAGGCTTCAGTTCAGCCAATTCCCTCAACGACAATGGGATAACAGTAGAAGATGGGGACGCTCTAATAGGAGACATCATGGCCAAGAGAATCAAGACCAGAGTCATCAAAAAACCCCACCAGGGTCTAAACAACAATTCTGATGCTGCTGTCAGGAGCAACACACCGGTCACCACCCCAGTTCCAGCTCAGCTTTTATTTTCTTTCCACCTATCCCCCTTCTACTATGCCTGGTGTGGCATAACTTCAGACCAGTGGGTCTTGTGCACAGAAGAAAGGGGATATGCTATCCAATTTTCTTCAACATCCCCCTTTCCACCATCCTTTCCTGTCCCTCTTCAGGGACCTCTCTCACAAGACTCTGCTCAGGCAGGAGATAAAGTCCCTCCACCACTGGGGGGCTATGTAAGAGGTCCCTCATCAGTTTTGGGGACAGGGGTTTTATTCCCATTATTTCCTAATCCCGAAGGCAAAAGGGGGGCTAAGGCCAATTTTGGACCTGTGAAACCTAAACAAATTTGTAAAAAAGATAAGGTTTTGTATGATATTCCTGGACCTAATCAATCTGATGCTAGGATAGGGGGACTGGTTTGCCACTCTCAACTTACAGGATGCATATTTCCACATAGCAATTTATCTGCCCCACAGGAGGTTCCTCCACACTGTGGTGGGGAAGGACCATTATCAATTCACAGTGCTTCTGTTCAGTCTATCCTCCTCCCCGAGGGTCTTCACCAAATGCATGGCAATGGTGGCAAACTTCCTACGCAGGTAGGGGGGCACCTCTTTCCCTACCTGGACAATTGACTAGTCAGGGGTCACTCACAGCGCCAGGTAGCACAGCACATGCATCTGATATGACAGACTTTTGACACTCTCGGTCTCATGGTAAATGAGCCAAAGTTGGTGTTGATCGCCACCCAAGTAATGGAGTTCATGGGAGCCCTATTGGATGCTGGGCAGGCCAGAGCCTTCCTGCCACAGAGCAGGTTTCAGGCCATGGCATCTCTTGTTCACAAATTGATCAAGTCCCCCACCACGATGGCCAGAGGCTGCCTGAGGTTGTTGGGTCACAAGGTGGCATCCAAGTTTCTGAACCAGCACTCCAGACTGCAAATACATCCTTTCCAACTGTGGCTTACCTCGGTGTATCGGCCTATCAGGAACAACAGAGAAGTGTTGGTGACAGTCCCTCCACGAGTGCTGTTAACACTACACTGGTGGCTGGATGCTTGGTAAGTCTGCATGGGAGTGCCTTTCAACCTCCCACAACCCTCCCTCTCTCTAGTCACAGACACTTCAGACTTGGGATGGGGGAAGCATCTGGGGATCACCAAACCCAGGCCCTGTGGAGTGAAGAGGACACCCAACTCCACATAAATGTTTGAGAACTCGGAGCCATCAGACTCGCATGTGAGGTGTTTCAAAACAATTTAAAAGGTCAATGTGTTGCCATGAGTACAGACAATACGACAGTGATGTATTATATAAACAAGAAAGGGGGTGCATGCTTCTCTCCCCTGTGTCACAAGGCCCTCAGGCTCTGGGAGTTTTGCATTCAACATCAAATTCTCCTGAAAGTGTATTACCTACTGGGGGGCTGACAACTCCCTGGCGGACCATCTCAGCAGGTCTTTCATGGAACACGAGTGGTGACTACACCTGGAAGTGCTGCATTTAATTTTCCAGAAGTGGGGACTTCCCCAGGTAGACCTATTCACCTCTCATCTCAACATGAAGTTCTGGACGTTCTGCTTGTACCAGAGTCGGAGCTTGGGCTCCTGGGCAGATGTGTTCAGCATTCGCTGGTCAGGCCCTCTGCTTTACACCTTTCCTCTGGTGCCACTCATCCACCCAACCCCACTCAAAATTCGGTCAGACCAGGTATCGGTCATCCTAGTGGCCCCAACATGGGCTCAACAACACTGGCACTTGACCCTCTTGAAGCTGTCCATCTGCAACCCAATGGCACTCCCATTATGCCCAGATCTATTGACACAGGAGGAGGGGAGACTGCGGCACCCCAACCTTCAACTGCCACATCTCGCAGTGTGGAAGCTCCATGGCTGAAAGCGGTGAAACTCTCATGCTCAGGACTAGTGAAAGATGTTCTGTTGAATAGCAGGAAGCCCTCTACAAGGGCAACACGTATAGCCAAATGGAACAGATTTTCTCTCTGGGCAACTAAAAAGGTTATCCCTGGTACAGGCTCAGATACCAGTTATTCTGGACTACTTGCTGTTCTTGAGTCAGGAAGGTTATCACTAACCCCTATCAAGGTGCACTTAGCAGCTATCTCAGCCTTTCACCCTGGGCAGGGGTCTATCATCGGTGTTCTCAGACTCTTTGGTAAAAAGGTTTATGTAGGGCCTGGGAAGGGTCATGCTGCAGGTGTGTCCCCCTCTACCAGTGTGGGAGCTCAGTCTGGTATTGTTGAGACTCATAGGGACCCCTTTCAAACCCCTTGCCCCCTGCTCCCTCCTATTTCTTCATTACAAAACAGCATTCTTGGTGGCCTTTACTTTGGTCAGGAGCGTGTTGGAGCTAAGGGCTCTGACGGTGGACCCATTCTACACAGTGTTCCACAAGGACAAGGTCACGTTGAGACCTCACCCAGAGTTCCTGCTGAAGGTGGTCTCCCCCTTTCATGTTAACCAGGACATTTCCCTATTGATCTTTTACCCGAAGCCTCATGCCTCCCCTATGGAGCAGAGTCTGCATACTTTGGGTGTTCGGAGTGTATATTGCTTGCCATATCAGCGCCACTCCAGGGAGCGCCGCACTGACCCTATGGCTACTGGCTAGGGCAAAAAGCTTCCGGCTACTGGGCCTGTGCCAGCACACACCCAGCTTGGAATGCACATGAGCAACACATCTCGAAGAACACCAGTTATGGAACAGGGTTCTTTTCTGCGTGTATGGTACTGCAATAAGAGATCAATGGGGCATGATCTGATAAGCACCACAAAATTCACACAGTGGGCTGAATGAGGAGAGGAAAGTAGAAATTTGTTTTCATGGTTTTCTGTTGGTGTGACCTGAGTAGGAGGTTTTAGTCCTAGGGAATATGAGTACTTAGGATATGTAGGTTTTGTTATTTTTTTTAAAAAAGGCTGCTGCTACTGCTCATTTGTTTTCTCCTGTTGAGCATGTCCTCTTTATATAGCAGTTTTCAGGGTACCACAACTGTTGTAGTGGACAGAAGAGATGTGAGTTCCATGGGCACTGCTCTGCGAGAAGCTGTCCATTTCAAGATTAAGAAGCCCCGTGTGGTCAGTTCCCATTAATGTAATTGGAACTGAGGAGCTCAGCGAGAGTTACTCAGAACTTAGTAAGACTCGGCCTGTGGTGAGCAAATCTGTGCGGGAGATGGAGGATACTTTTCATGCTAGCTTGCTTATGCACTGGAGCGTAATTCTCCTTCTCATCCACTTCAACTTTGCAGATTGAGTCTAATTATGCTAATTTAGCTGTTTCCATCTGAATAATTAATTTGCATATTTTAGATTGTTACATTGAAAGGTAGGTAGGTAAATAGGTAAGGTAAGTAGCTGATGGTAAGGAGATGTGCCATGTTCTGTAGCTACAGAAAGCGATGGACAGCGAATGCAGCAAATGAGTTAGGCTTAGATTGCACACTTTTCCACGTAGGTGACAAAAGGGAGCACTACTGAGTCAGGGTGGTTGTTAGAGAGGATCTGAAATAAATGGTGTTTGAAATTTACTGGAGTAAGTGACAGACTTGAAGGGTGTATAAGTCATGTTTGTGATATTAGCATGGGCAGTTCAACAAGGATGTGAGGAAGAGTTAAAGAAGAGACTCCTTCATGACTTGCAGGGTCTAGTGGATACAGTTGCCCCTGAAGGTTCGTGTGATCTGAATGCACAAACAGATGCAAAAGAGTGAGGGTATGAAAGGTGTTAACAAAAATGCAGCCTATGCTCTATAAATGAGGAAGGGAAAGTGCTACTAGGCATTTGTTTTGCCAACCAGTACGTGGTTCCAAAAAAGAGTGAGTCATATGTTTGCATACACATCTGTGGTGGAAACCAGAGACAAAGTGATATGATGATGGCGAAGAAATCTCATAGGGGCTGAGTTGTGGGCTGCTAGTAATAAGTAGTGAGACAGCAACACTGAAGACAGACCTCTTGTGGCAAAAAATCCGTAAGGGTGTTGGACAAGGGGGGAACTAAGTTATAAGAACAATGAAGAAGGCCATAAAGAGTGCCCTATATGCTTCTTACACCCCACCCCCTTGTAAATGACCCCAGACGACTGACAAAAAGACCTACAGCATTGCAAAAATAAGTTGCAGAGGGAAGAAGGATGGTACCTTAATACCATTTGTAAATGATGATTGGGCAGACTGCTAGAAGTAATAGAAAAATACTTTCAGAGGCTATGTCTTCACTAGCCGCAGAACTCAGAAAGGGGCATGATAGTGAACTTAATTGAAGGATGCTAATGAGGCACTACCATGAATAATGCAGCACCTCATTAGCATAATGGTGTCTGTGGCACTTTGAAAGTGCTGCTTTCGATTGTGTGTAGCTCGTCTACACAGGGTCCTTTTCGAAAGGACCCTGCACACTTCGAACGCACTAGAGTGCCGAGAGGGCAGCTTCTGGGTTTCTACAGACCTAGGAAACTCATACACTAAGGTAGACAGAAGGTTTCTGACACTAGTGCTGAGAAAATATGCAGTGCCTGAGGATTTAATAACTATAGTGAATACCCTATATTGTTCACCTAAAATCAGTGAACTGAATATCTTTTGAAATGACAAGTCCCTTTGAAAATGAGGGTCAGACAGCACCAGAGGTTGGCCATAAGTCTGCTGCTGTTTATCATGCTAATTAACTATAACTATATAAGCAAGAAGATCCCAAACGGAAAAAGTGAGAAGGTGATATATACAGAAGAGACAGAAGAAGGGCACCCTCAAAGAAGACCTAGAAAAAACAGCAAGACAGAAGTCTGACCATCTAAACTGGCATGGCAAGAAAGTGAACAGGAATAATACTGAGGGTCTGTGGGTCTGTAGAGATGCCCCAAGGAAATGAGTGAGTGAGACTAAATCAGGCCTATCAGTTCTAGTGCTTTAACAAATGGGCCACAGGGAGATGATGAGTTTGAACATGAGTGGGGAGTGCTGAATGTGGACAGATATCTCCAGGGTTGTGTATGACTAACATATGCCACTGAGACTAAAAACCCAACTTTATAGAACAATGCTGCACCTGCAAAGGTTATGGCGCAGAAGCATGGGAATAAAAAGGTCATAGGTTCAGTGGTACAGGTGTTTTGAGATGAGATGTCTTTTCCCCATAAGAGGAGTTACACAAAGAGACAGATTTCAAAATAAAAATATTAGGATGGAAATCAAAGTCCATGATGTAGTGGACAAAACCCAGGAAACACGACTTCACTGGTTTGGATCTAAGCAAATGGTGACTGAAGGGTACCTGTAGGCTGTGGAAGATAGTATGGCAGGTGAGAGTGGAACGAAAAAACCCCTTGAGGAAAGCTGAGGGAGCTATGGTTAGATTGCATCAAACAAGAGGGTAAATAGGTAAGTTTTAGTGCTGTCTTGGACAACTGAAGATGATGGATGTTTGCGTGGAGATAATTGCGGCTGATAGGAGAAGCAGAAGAAGATAGTTAATATAGTATTTCAAACACCTTTACAAGAAGCTGTTTTGTTTAGCATCTCATCACTATTATTCCCACAACAGTAATTGTACCTATTACTTCAGTAATGTTACATTGTAAGAAACGTCTATAAAGATAAACATGGAGTGAGAAATAGTTTTATAGATGGCATAATGCTTACATACAATAATATTAAACCCCCAGCATTTCTACAGAACACGCTTCTTGTGGGATGGAATATTGTAATTTGATTCTGTCCTCTCTAACATTTAAACAGATATCTGTATTTTTTGCATTGGGGAATATTATGGCTGCTTGATCTTAATGTAAATATACAGTAATTCTCCATATTTCATATTGAATCATAGCAACTTGGCTTACCAGGCAATTTTCACCATGCCCCATTTTGAGGGCACCAAGTTGGGAGCCAAATCCTGCTTGTTTCAGAGTCCCACTGACAAAACCAATATCTGGTGAAACTTTAGCTAAATCAATGACTCCACTGAAGTTGATTTGTTTTCAGTAGGACTATTGTATTTGTTAGACTAAAGTGATTTGGCCCTTCTTTTTATTATTATTATTTTTTTCCTTGAGAAAATCCTTACCTTTATCAAGAAGTATTGAACTAGCTAGCTAAAACTAGCAACCAATGCATGGGGAGGGAAGGGTGAAATGGCTATAAAACATGCATGAATGGCTTTAAATCTCTGAGAATACTTTCCATCTAGATGTATTTCATGATTATTTCTTTAGCTCGACATATCATGTCTAGCAAAAATGAGCTGCGGTTTCATTATATTTTGTAATGCAATTTATTTAATTTCCTTAGAAAAGGGACTCTGTTAATGTGAGAATCTCAGACTGCAGTTATACTACAGTGATCTGTTGACAGAACTCACTGTCGGAAGAGATTTTCTGACAAAACTTTTGTCAACAGAGTGTGGCCACACACAAAAGCCTATAAGAAGAACACTCTGCTCCACCTGGCTGCTCTCTCGACAAAACAGGCAACTGGAAGCACAGCAGACAGAGCTGCCCATGATTCTGAAAGCCCTATCTTTTGAGAGAAGGCCCCCACCAAAGTGTCCACACAGCTGTTTTGTTGACAGAACCTGCTGACAAAAGGCGTTCTTCCTCAGCTGGGAGAGGTAGAAGGTTGTCGGCGGAAGTGCTGACTTTTGTGTGTGGACATTATACCAGTTTTGTTGACAAAATCAGGGCTTTGTCAGCAAAACTCACTAGTGTAGCAGTAGCCATAGAGTGATCCCCATATATTGTTAAGACAAAAAGCAGTCAAGTAGCACTTTAAAGACTAGCAAAATAATTCATTAGGTGAGCTTTCATGGGACAGACCCTCTTCAAAGTGCTTTAAAGTGCTACTTGACTGCTTTTTGTTTTGATAGTATATAGACTAGCACGGCTCCCTCTCTGTTACTATTCATATATTGTTAAGGATTGCGTTGGTATTCCAACAGAGATTTTTTAACTCTCTGTTTTCTTGGAGCTTTACAAGATTCTGTTAATGTCCTTTTAGCAGGTAGGCATTGCCCTCTACTGGTAAGTACTAACAAGTTATTGCTGGTGCATTGAAGACCAGTAAAAATGCTTATATTTTTATTTGAACAGATTCAGCTTCCTCCAACAAACTGTGTTATATTTTTTTTTCTCTATAGCAAATGGTGTAACTTCGAGATCATCAGCTGCGAAATCTTCAGGAATCATTTCTGGTAAGAAGATAAATAACTGTAATATGTTGTCAAGTATCAGAGGGGTAGCCGTGTTAGTCTGGATCTGTAGCAGCAACGAAGGGTCCTGTGGCACCTGATAGACCAACAGAAAAGTTTAGAGCATGAGCATCTGAAGAAGTGAGTTAACTCACGAAAGCTCATGCTCTAAACTTTTCTGTTAGTCTATAAGGTGCCACAGGACCCTTCGTTGCTGTAATATGTTGATTATTGCAATTCATGGCAAACAAATGTCTGCCTCATGATCACTGAAGTAATGCAGAGAATCTATCGTGTAAATATGCTAGTATATTTCATCAGTCTAGTTTTATGCATAAGAATAAAATTATCTGCACCATTTAGACAAACTCTTCTATTCTTAGTACAATCACTCCAGTTTAGCACTGGACTGATAGATTCAAGTTGCCTAGCAGATAGCCTTTGACAGCTTGCTAAATAGTGAATGATTCATGGAGAAAGGAAAGGAGGGTTAAGACAACGTGTAGATTTCCTCCCACCCCACAAACACAAAAGAGTGAGACTAAAACAGACTGCTCAGTTTCAGTGCTATTCGATTCTATGAGAAAACAACCAAAAAACCACTTTTCAGCATGTTTAGGAACAAAGAATAAACATCACCCTTAAAAATATTATCTATAGCAGACAATAGGTGGATAAAATTGATATACGAACACACAGCTCACTGTTTGCTCTTTAAAACTTACCAAAATGTTTTGGCAGCTGTTGCTTTTTAAATAGAAATAATTTTATATATGTATGTGTGTATTTTTATTACAAAAACAGCCTTGTGTGTAGACTTGGTTTTGCAGGAGACCGGACTTGATCTCTCACAGTTCCTTCCAGTTGTAGTGTCCTATGGTTCTATGTCCCCATGCTAAACAAAAAGTTGTGTCTGGGCACCTGGCCAACAACCACCACACTCTGAAGCTACGTCTACACTACAGCGCAGTTTTGAAAGACGAGCTTTCGAAAGCAACCTTTTGAAAGATAGCCTCTCATAATTGTGCTTCTACACACAAAAAATGGCTCGAGGTCACAAACCACTCTTTTGAAAGACTGGCCTGCTCTTTTGAAAGGGGGGCATCCACACAGCCCAGGGCACTCTTTCGAAAGAAAGGACCAGGAAACACTGCTGACAGAGTTGCATGGTGGACAAGCCCTTCCATGGGCCTCAAACAGCTGCTCCCTTAAAGGGCCCCTCCCAAGCACCCTTGTCCTGAACACGCTGAGGGCTGCTTTGCTACCCAAAGCCATACAGATGCCTCAGAGTGAGAGAAGCCACACTGGGTAAAACTACAGACCCCCAGCAGCTCCCCAATCTGTCACCCCTCAAGGCAGTGGCTAGCCTGCTGGCCATGTTGCTAGTAGCTATCCCCTAGCAGCTCCAGGGGACCACCCTGATAGCTGCCCTGCTACAGGTCATCCTCGTGGGGTGACGCCCATGCCCTCTTACTGGGTCATCGGTGCTTGTGGGGTTATCCCACCAGCAGTGAATGGTGGGACCGGCTGGTGCTGGGGACTCAGATGATGACCTCTAGCTCCAGAACTTCCACATGACAAAGCAGATGTTTCTGGAGCTATGTCACTGGCTTGCCCCAGCCTTCCAGCACCAGAACACCTGGATAGGGCCCGTGATTCCCCTGCAGAAGAGGGTAGCCGTTGCCCTCTGGAAGCTGGCCACCCCGGACAGCCACTGCTTAGTTGGCCACCAGTTTGGGGTGGACAAGGCCACCGTTGGGGCTGTCCTTATGGAGGTAAGCCATCCTCAGGTCAGACATCTGCCACAGGGAGAGGGGAGGAGGCTTCCAGGCAGGGGGGCCCTGGAGGACAGAGGGGAGGGGGTAGAGAGGCAGGGTGGGGCTGGGGCCAGGTGGGCATGGGTGTTCTCCCTCCACCCCATGCAGGTCATCAGGGTGATCAACACCATCCTCCTTCACTGGGTCGTCCATGTCGGGGACCTCGACATCGCCCTTGCAGGGTTCACTGAGCTGGGCTTCCCCAGCTGCTTCGAGGCTCTGGATGGGACCCACATTGCCATTCAGGCCCTGGACCACAGTGCTGGTACATACATCAAGCAGAAGGGGTACCACTCCATGGTGCTCCAGGACCTCATGGACACCAAGGGGTGTTTTATGGGCAGGTGTGTGGGCTACTCTGGGCGAGCCCATGATGGCTGCATATTTGGTAACTCTTGGCTTGGCCACAGGATACAGGAGGGGACCTACATCCTTCAGTGGGACCTCCCAGTCAGGGGCCTGACCATGCCCCCTTGCATTGTGGCTGATGCCACCTTCCCCCTACACCCAAGGCTGATGTGGCCCTACATGGGACATACGGACCCCAGCAAGGATATTTTTAATGAGTTCCTGAACTGAGGTCACAACACTGTTGAACGGGCATTTGGGCATCTGAAAGGACACTTTGGCTGCCTCCTCACATGGCCCCCAAGCAACTGGCTAGATCCCTCCCCTGGCAGTGCAGCTGCCTTAAGTCCTTAACCTTGGAGTGTACCTGGTCAGCAGTGTGGCTGGGATGCTCCCCGGGACATGAGGACTGTGGACAGGTGCACAAATGCTGCAGCATTCCGACAATGGCCTGTTGTGTGCCAGAGGACCTCGTCACCCCACAGTGTGAGGAGGTCTTTGATCTCCGCCTCTGTCCATGAGGGGGCCCTTTTTTAGGGGCCCTGGCTGGGGTCCTAGGCACCTTCTGCCTGCTCTGTGGGGAGCTCCAGGAAGCACGGGGCTCTTGGCTGCTGGCCATTTGGAAGGATCAGGTGCCTCTGTTGGCTGTAGGACAGGCTGGAGATTGGGCTGCTGCAGCCTCATGCTGTCCTGTTACCAGCACTCTCTCAGCTTCCTGCCACGGGGTTTGTGGGTTCCTGCATCTTTAGAGGAAGCTGGACACAAAGACCATAGAGTCCTGTTTGTGTTGGCAGAAGCGTCTCCTCATTCCAGCTGACTGGCACCATAGAGGACCTCCTCTTTTGAAATCGCGATCCATGGAGTATCTACACACATTCTCTTGCAAAAGAGCCTATAGAAAGGGGCACTCTTCCTGATACGGGAATGGAAGAGTGAATTCAAAAGGTGGGCTGCATTCTTTTTAAATTCTTTTAGAAAGAACACATTTTGTGTGTAGATGCTCTGCAGTGAATTTTGAAAGAGCTTCCATTTCTTTTGAAAGTACTTGCTAGTGTAGACACAGCCTGAGGCTATGTCTACACTACAGAGTTATTTCAAAATAAGATATTTAGAAATAGCTATTTCAAAACACCTTATTTCGAAATAAGGCAGCAACACAACAAAATGTATTTCAAAATAGCACCCAGCTATTTCAAAATGGCATTTCTGGACACACAGACATTGGACGTCATTGGCTGTAGCTACACTGCCTCTCCCTTTTGGAAGGAGAATGTAAATACGGCCATTCAAAAATGCTAATTAGGCACAGATTTAAATATCTTGTGCCTTGTTAGCATAATCCTTTGGGATCTCACTTTCAAAAGGGGCTGCTTTTAAAATGCAAGCAGCCGTGTAGCCACGGTTTCCTCAGAAAGATACCCTGATTTCTGAAGTACCCATCTTCACAATTTTTTTTGGGAAGAAGGGTGCTTTTGGAATCGGGGTTTCTTTTTGAGGGAGTCCCAGCTACATGGCTGCTTGCATTTTGAAAGCAGCCTCTTTCAAAAGCGAGATCCCCAGGGAGTATGCTAATGAGGCACTAGATATTTAAATCCACACCTCTTTAGTATTTTTGAATGTCTGTATTACATACTCCTTTTGAAAGGGGCCACAGCCATTGTGACTTATTTCCACATAGCACTATTCCATGTCTTAACAGTGCCTATTTCTAAATCGCTATTTTGAAATAGGTGTTATTCCTCCTTCAATGAGGGTTACTGATTTTGAAATGAAGCACCTGCTATTTTGAATTTATTTTGAAATAGTGTATGCGTAGCGTATACACTAGCAAAGCTATTTTGAGATAACAGCTGTTATTTTGACATAAATCTGTAGTGTAGATATTGCTTGACTGCCTAGCTTTGAAGGCATTGCAGAAGTAAGGGTGGCAATATCACAACCCTCCAAAAATAACCTGGGAAAACCTCTTGCAAATACCTTTTTGGGTCAGGACCCCCAATTTGAGAAACACTAGTTTTTGCCATGAAATCTGCATACAAAAAGCACACAAAAGACCCGATTTCGTGGAGAGAGACCAGATGTCATAGTCTGTGACACATTTTTAATGGCCATGAATTTGGAGGGGCCCTACCTATGAACAAAGAATAAGAAGGTACTGTACAAGAGATTGTAAGAAAGAAAGGCAAAATAAATTTATGTCCTGTGAGCCGATGCCCAGATGCCAGCTAAAGGTCCGGTGGGGCAAAGGGCATGATGCTGCGCTGGTAGCTACGCTAAGCAGCCAGGGCAGGCTGGGTTCTTTGGTTTGCATTTAGTTCGGGTACAGCAGCAAGAGGAAAATTACACTTATTAGAGACGTTAACAATTACTTTTTGTTTATACAAAGATAGAAACAATTTAACTAAGACAAATGATTAAAGTACCCCAATTGTGAATTTTTGTTTATAACTTTAGCAGTGGTTAATAGGAAACTGCTGGCAGCGATTTTACAACAGAAGCGGCTGCCGCGAGTAAAAGGGGGTTTTAAACTGACCGCCCAAATTTATGAATGAAACCAAGATGGCCACCGAGTTTGAGTGACAGGATAATGATTTTCTTGTGGTTACTAATGTTTACAGAAGGTAATTGCTGACCGCAGCTTGCCAATTAAGGTAAGGACACCCTGTGGTTTGACAGACAAGATAATGATTTCTACAGTTCTATGTAAAAGATAATGGCCAATCTCAGTTTTCTAATAGATTTAAACGGTAAACTGTTTTAAAGATAAGATAAGGGCTTCCCGCAGTTTGATTGACAGGCTAATGGTTTTTAGCAGTTTATAGCCAAAAACAGTTAGTACCCGCGGTTTTTAAAGGGGAAACAACACAATTTAACTTAAGAAAAGTTTTAGACAGACTAGCTAGCTTAAACTAATACAATTAATGTGTACACAAGCAAGGCACGTTGCAGGTGTGATTTTTACCCCTGCCTCTTAGACCTGGTAGAACCAGAGTCTTTCCCTCAATTCCTATAGGAAAGAAGTGTAATACGGGTATAATTCTTACCCCTGCCTCATAGATCCGGTGTGACCAGAATCTTTCTCTCAATCCCTTGGGAGGAAGTAGAGATGAACCAGGCGTCCCCAGTCTTGGGAGTCAATACCGGACCTGTCCAGCAGGTGTAGGTGATTGGAGCTCAAAGGGGGTGGGCTGCCAAACCCCTCTTTATACCTCTTTGGTCACGTAGGCTTCTTCCTGGTCTCATGTGGCCAATCGGGGAGGAATGTGTTTGAACCCCAGGTTTCCCAGGGAAGGTGCAAGGCTCAATTCGCACCTGTGAATTGTGGACAGTTGGGCACCTTTGGAGGTGATGGGCGGAGGTTCCCCGTCTTTCCTGGAGCAGTGATCAGGCATGTCAATTACTGATATCAGCCAGAAGGGCGGCCATTAGCTAGCCCATTCACTGTCTGGTTTCTGTGTATGGTGGAGAGTCTGGGTGAGACAGCACACCTGCGTTCCCAGGGCATCACAGGCTGCCTGTCTCCCTCTCTGTCTCTCTCTCTCTGTCTCTCCCAGTGGGGGGAGAAGAAGAAAAGGCCAAATGGGGGGTTCATGTCTGGCTACATGTCCAAAATAAGATAATCTATTAAACAGAAGTCTTTTTGTCTCTTCCCGCGTGAAATATACTGCTTATGTCTTGTGTACAGTTCTCTCATCAATTACGTAATCATTATTTTAGTACATTTATGATTTTTTTTTAATATAATGACAACCACCACATTAAACATACTTTGGAAAACGTAGTACTGGTCTCTTCTGACAGCTTGACAAGCAGTTGTCAGTTTAGAGCCCTTTGAGGTTGTAACTGAGGCATGAGGTAGTGACCTAAACTAGGTTGCCCCGGTCAGAACACTATTTACTTCTACATTATATTGTGTGGAAATAGTTTTAAAATCATTGTTCTCATGAATAAGCTTTTGTACACATCCCAGACTTTAAAGAATAGCTTTTCTCTTTATGGCTTGTATTATTCTAATTTAATTTTGTTTTCTGTATGTAGCTGAAGTATTTGTTTATGTCCTTTTTCATTTGTTATTAAGTACAGCTAATTTGAGGTACAATAGACAATCCATATAACACATAGTTTGCCACAATCCCGTGTAACTGTGAGTCTTTTTTTCAAAAGAGTCACAGCACTAAACTGGCTGGGCCACATTCTGCAATAGAATAGTGTTGGAGAAGTTAATTGCTGCTAGCCAGGCTAATTTCCTTCTTTTATGAGTAACAAACAAAACCAAGGAGACACATATCACAAGAGCTCAGCTATCGACAACTTCAATTCAGGCACTTAAGCAGTGGTCAGGAGTTTAAAAGTGCTCAACATTTGTTGTTCTGAATGTCAGCTGATGGTGGCCGAATATTTTGAAAATGTGTCCAGTTACAGGAGCTGAGCAATTGAACATCTAGCACTAATTTTATGGCTCTTCCCTAAGCTTGTCCCCTTTTGGTAGAATTGTCTTTGTCACCAATGGAAGGTAGTCCAGTCAAAAGTCTTATCTCACCCACCTTGTGAGTCTAATGTTTTGCTGTGTGGGTTTTGCTTCCCACAACTCCCTCCCCTTTACCCAAGAGGCTGGTAAAGGCCAGAAGTTTTTGGCATTGGTTAAAGAAGTAATATTAGAAGCTGAAGAAAATTAGAAGCTGTTTTTAAGTTGGTGGCTCTACTGAAAATATTTTAGGTAAAATGGGGAGCGAAAAATGTACCATCCTAAATTATGGAATTATTTGGATTTGGATTTATTTGGATTACCAGATGACATTAGAAAAATCTTTGTTTGAGAAGAGAAGCAAAGTTGGAAGTCTGCCTTTAGATACAGATGTAGGATTCTCTTCCCCAGAAATTAGCAAAACATAATGTCTAAAAAGAACATTTAACCCACTTTGTAACAACAGTTTGATACATAAGGGACATTCTTTCCTTTCCAGAAGCTTGCACAGCAATGCCCAACTAGTGTACAAAATTTTCTTTTATAGAAATGATGGTATACTAAGCAATTGTTGTCATCATTGATAGAAAAAATTGATACCTCACATAAAGTATCTGGACTCAGAATAAGGTACTAAAGGTGCCTGGGAAAGTACATATGCTGTAATATTTAATTAATATTCTGTTAAAACAAAACTTCCTTTTTTATCCACTACTTTTAAGTTCTGGATAAATTCAAGTGCCTCGTGCTCATTTACACATAAGATTTTTTTCTATTTCTTAATTGGTATTAGAAAATAGCTATGTTTTCCATTTTTTGTAGTCCTTAAATGTAGATGGTGTTGGGCCCAATTTCCCCTCCCATTTACATCTCTTCTAACTCTATATCTTCATTGTAGTTTTACACTGGTAAAAGGAGAGATTAAAGCCAAGAACGCTTTAGACGGCAAATAGATGAAAGAGAGGCCAAGAATCTCTCTGTTAAGAGAATAAAATGTCTGAGAATTCCTGCACTTTGAGAGTTAGCAAAGGACAGCTATAGAGCAAAACTAGTGTTCTCCATGATCATGTTGAGATGAAAGCGATATTACAGAGTATGTGCATTGCAGTCAAAGAAGCAAACAGAATGTTAGGAATCATTTAAAAAAGGACAGAGAATGAGACAAAGAATATCTTATTAGCTCTATAAATCCATGGTACACCTTCATCTTGTACAGTGCATACAGATGTCTCAAAAAAGATATATTGGCATTGGAAAAAGTTCAGAAAAGCACAACAAAAATGAGTAGGGGCTTGGAAAAGGTGCCACAAAAAGACTGGGACTTTTCAGTTCAGAAAAGAGGAGACTAACAGGGGGATATGATAGAGGTCTACAAAATCATGACAGGTGTGGAGAAAGCAAATAAGGAAAAGTTATTTACTTGTTCTGATAACAAAAGAACCAGGGAACACCAAATGAATTAATAGATGTCAGGTTTAAAACAAAAAAAAGGAAGTTTTTCTTCACACAGAGCACAGTCAACCTGTGGGACTCCTTGCCAGGGGATGTTGTGAAGACCAGAACTTTATCAGGGTTCAAAAAAGAGCTAGATAAATTTGTGAAGGTTAGTCCCATCAATACGTATTAGCTAGGATGTATAGGAGTAGTATCCCTGGCTTCTGTTTGTCAGAAGCTAGAAATGGATGAGTGGAGAGGGCTCACTCAATGATTACCTGTTATGTTCACTTCCTCCGGGGCATCTGGCATTGGCCACTGTCAGAAAACAGAATATTGGGCTAGATGGACCTTTGGTCTGACCCTGTGTGGCCAATATTATGTTGTTATGCTCTTATTTCTAGAATTGAGAGGTATTCCCTTTTCTATTAATTTGAGGTTACAATGACAAAGAACCTGACCTGTATTTCATAGCTAAATGCCATGAATAATAGAGTGAGAATTTTTCTGGTCGTAATGCAAATAGAAGAATCATGACTCACTGGTTTTATACCTGAACTCATAGGAATAAGGGGATTTCAATGTTGGTAAGGTCCTTTCAAAAAGGACCCTCATGTAGCTGAGCCATGCGAGAGCGAAACTTGGCAATTTTGAAGTGCCGCAGCCGGTGGCATGCTAATGAGACGTTGAATATGCATTTCTGTGCCTCATTAGTATTCTTTGATCTGGCCATTAACGTGGCCATTTCAAAGTTTTTCATAAGTGTAGACAGAGCCTTGAAGCGTGCTCTTCACTCTGTGTTATACCCCCACCAGGCTTTTAGGGTGAATTTAAGTAGTTCTGTGATACATACTAGAAGGCTGTGTCTACACTTGCATTCTTCTTTTGAAAGAAGCAAAGCAGTGCACATGTGGACCCCCCATCGTCAAAAGAACCCTTCTTCCCTCTTGTTATGGGAAGAAGGGTTCTTTCGAAGATGGGGTTTACAAAAGAGCCGCATCTTCACTGCTTTTCTTCTTTCGAAAAAATAATACGCAAATGAGGTTCCAGATATGTAAATCTGCACCTCATTTGCATGCCTCTTTCGAAAGAGGAATGCAAATATAGACACAACTTAGTAGTTTTATGGATCTTCCCAGTAAGTGTTATTGAAGTTAGCTGGTGCTGATGTGTGCTCATATATTGGCAAGCATTTTTGTAGAACCCTTCCAAGTAGTCCTTGAGTTATCACAACTTGTACCTGAGTTACATTGTGCTCTGAGCTACTGCCCTTTGAACACTATTCACTCTTGTATTGCAATGTGGGCAATTCATATTGCATAGTTTGGTAATCTTTGCTCAGTACAGTGCTGGTGCTGACATACTTGAGATAAAATTTCTGGCATGGCCATGATCTGGGAGATCAACAGGAAAAACTGTCTCATCTGCTTCCCTTACTTCTCGCTGCCACGAGGAGTACTGTAGTGAATGGTCGGAGGGGTAGCCGTGTTAGTCTGGATCTGTAACAGCAACGAAGGGTCCTCTGGCACCTTATAGACTAACAGAAAAGTTTTGAGCATGAGCTTTCATGAGCACAGACTCACTTCTTCAGATGCTGGTCTTGGAAATCTGCAGGGCCAGGTATAAATAAGCCAGAGCAAGGGTGGGGATAACAAGGTTAGCTCAGTCAGCAAGGGTGAGGCTTACTACCAGCAGTTGATCTGGAGGTGTGAACACCAAGGGAGGGGAAGCTGCTTCTGTATTTAGCCAGCCATTCACAGCCTTTGTTTAAGCCAGAGCTGAGGGCGTCGAATTTGCAGATGAATTGTAGCTCAGAAATTTCTCTTTGGAGTCTGGTCCTGAAATTTCTTTGCTGTAGGATAGCTACTTTTAAGTCTGCTGCTGTGTGGCCTGGGAAATTGAAGTGCTCTCCCTAAGCAGATCAGCCACACCATCATGGGTTCATTCAGCCACACATCTACCAATATAATTTATGCCATCATGTGCCAGCAATGCCCCTCTGCTATATACATCGGACAAACTGGACAGTCTCTATGTAAAAGAATAAACGTACACAAATCAGATATCAGAAATGGCAATATACAAAAACCTATAGGAGAGCACTTCAGTCTCCCAGGCCACACAGTAGCAGACTTAAAAGTAGCTATCCTAGAGCAAAGAAATTTCAGGACCAGACTCCAAAGAGAAATTTCTGAGCTACAATTCATCTGCAAATTCGACGCCCTCAGCTCTGGCTTAAACAAAGGCTGCGAATGGCTGGCTAAATACAGAAGCAGCTTCCCCTCCCTTGGTGTTCACACCTCCAGATCAACTGCTGGTAGTAAGCCTCACCCTTGCTGACTGAGCTAACCTTGTTATCCCCACCCTTGCTCTGGCTTATTTATACCTGGCCCTGCAGATTTCCAAGACCAGCATCTGAAGAAGTGAGTCTGTGCTCACGAAAGCTCATGCTCAAAACTTTTCTGTTAGTCTATAATGTGCCACAGGACCCTTTGTTGTAGTCAGTGGGGCACCCTCACAGTTTGATTTAGTGTGTTCTTTCTCGGTCAGAGGTCTGCAACTGAAATAGCAAGAAGAGCCATTTTTTTTCAGTTACAAAATCAATACTTCAAGAGCCATAGTGCACGTGAATACAAGACAGTCCTTCATAAATAATGTCAAACTGTACTTTTTGCCACCCCTGTTTTAAGAGCCGCGCACACATGCAATGATTTGTATCAATTAGAAAGTTGTTATCCCCATCTCCAGGATTTACCTGCTTCAACCCCCAAACCCTCCCCACATCCTCAGGTTTAACCCCCTCAGCCCCAAACTGCCCCCCCATCTTCAGGTTAATCTCCTCTGAACCCCAAACTGCCCCTCATCCCAGGTTTAATTCCTTCAGCCCCTAACCCCCCACCATCTCCAGAATTTACCTGCCTCAGCAGATTAGCTCCACATGCTGCTGGTGCTACTTCACAGCTGCTACCTGCCCCCCTGCTGTTCCCCCTGCCACCTCCTTCTCAGCATGGCTGTGCAGCTCCAGGAAGGGCAGGCTCAGCCTCCCCTCCCTGCAGCTCTCCTGCAGGCTGACTTTCCCCACGTGGAGTGCATGGGTGGCTCCCTGCCCTGCTGGCTTCCCCCGTTCTGTGGCTGACTGCTTAGTGGCTCTGGAGGCTGCCATCGCTTAAACGAAAAAACTAAATTCCATTTTAACTGCAGGCATTGTTAAGTGGTGGCAGCCTCCAGAGCCACAAGTGGAGTCAGTGGCAGCAGTGCTCGGAGCAGCAAGTGGCCCCTTAAATAGCTGCATGCACTTCCGGAGCTGCAGGTTGCCAACCCCTGTTCTAGGCACACTAAATCAAACCCCAGAAAATTACCTGTGGCAGCATCAGTCTTCCCCTTAATGTAGACATCCTCAGACTCACAGGACTAGACTGGCAGAGCTTCCACAGGTAAAGACTGAGTTAAAACAGAAGAAATCTTAGGAAGTGCATTGCTACTGGCCTAACAAAACCAGACTAATATCTGTTTTTCATGATTACTACCACCACCATGGGAAAATTTTCAGAAGAGCTGTTACCAACCAAAAGTATTCAATGTCCGTTGTTCTCAGTGCACATTCAGGGTGAATGTATACTTGCCTGATGATCGTCACCACTGTGGTCCATCTTCCAGAGTTTGATTTTGCAGTGTGTTGAGAGGCAGCAAAATGGATCTCTCTGGGCTTGGCTGTCGACTGTGGTACTCCATGCTATCACATGGAGTAAGGGACATCAACATGAGCCTGAAGAGCCCCAGTCTATACTAGGTAAGGAAGTCGATTCCGATACGTCGATTCTAGCTATGCTAACGATGTAGCTAGAATTGTCTTTTGGAAATTGACTTCCTATCCTAGTGTAGATCTAGCTTCAGTGTTTTTGAAAATCTGTCTACTTTCTGTGTGCACTTAAGCTGAAGTTTTAGCTTTTTGAACTTCTGTCTCCATTTATTGGTCTTGACAGCTTGAAATACTGACCCTGACATTCTTTTGAAAAATAAGTGAATAAAGCGCTAACTTTATGTTTGTCTATATTTTTTCCACAGAAGAATCCTCTGTTACTGTTATCACATACCCCATTAATGCTTCAGGCAAGATACTAACATTTCTGCTATTGAGATTTATTTAGCTTAAGCTTTACTTTTTATTTTTCCATTGTTTAAATTTTTGTAAATTCTTATTATATTTTCCAGCTACAACTTCAGATACAAGCTCTGCAGGTGAGAATTGTATATATTACACAAATAAAAGCCATATAATTAAGGCAAAAAATTCAGATGTGATAATGGCAAATAAAACTCCATTGTATTCAATAGATTTGTGATCAAATTCAAATCATGCTGTTTAGCTGCTCAATAGTTAGGATTGCATGGGTAGAGCTTTCTTTTTTTAATGTTAAATTAATGTAACATAATATGTCAGTTATCCAAAATATACTCCTTTCCTTTTCAGCCAGAACTTTAAGTGTATTGCCAAAGCCAAACCACACAGGTACTTGCTTATTTTTATGGAGATCTGCTAAATTAATTTTCATTTTAAAAGTATTAAGGGAAAATGGTTCTGTTTGAAAAATGAATTCAGTGAGGCTGAGTCTACACTAGCCCCCTCTTTTTGGAAGGGTCATGTTAATGAAGCAGTTCGAAAGATGCTAAGGAGGTGCTGACATGAATGTGCAGCACCTCCTTAGTATAAAGGTGTCCATGTGCGATTTGAAAGTGCCACTTTCAGAATGCACACTGCTTGTGTAGATGGGGGCCTTTTGAAAGGAACCCCTGACTTTGAAAGCTCCTTCTTTCTATTTGGTTTTAGGAAAAAGGGGCTTTCAAAGTCAGAGGGGTCCTTTTGAAAGGCCCCATTTACACGGGTGGTGTGCATTCCGAAAGTGGCACTTTTGAACAGTACATGGCTACCATTATGCTAATGAGGTGCTGCATATTCATGTAATTGCCTCATTAGCATCTTCCAAACTGCCTCGTTAGCATGCGCCCTTCAAAAGTAGGGGGCTAGAGTAGACACAATCTCAGATTACCAAGACTACTTAAAATATTTGTGAATGACAGGTTGGACTTTCCTGGTCTGACACCCTCAGGACCTGAGCAGTCCCAAACCAGGGATTTTGCCAAGCCAGGAGACGTCAGTGCTCCCTGGATCCCCTCAGCCTGGGCCACTGAGCTCCACTTTGGGTCCAGTAGGGTTCCCAGCTGCTGTTCCTCCCCAGCTGCCAGCCCAACTAGAGCTTCCCAGCCCAAGGTGGAGCTCCCAGCTTTGGCTCCCTGGCCCCAACTGTAGCTTCCTCCTCGGCTGCCACCGCTGGCTTCCCAGCCTCAGCTGTAGCTCCCTGGTTGCCTCCAACTTCCTGAATATTTAATAATGCAGGTTGAACCTCAAAAATCTGGGACTCTCTAGTCCTTTTCCCTGGCTCCTGCCATCCTGGTCCCTGCCACTGGCTTCCTGGTCCATGCCAGCCTGGCTGAGGCTGGACAGAGTTCCCAGCCACTGGGACTCTCTGGTCCACCAGACCACAGATGTTGCTGGACTAGAAAGTCCCAGATTTTAGCAGTTCAACCTGTATTATTAAATATTTAACACATTCATTAGTCACTGTTGCATTGTGTTCATTACTGTGGTGTACAGGCACACATTTCATGGTTAAAATTGTTTCAATCATGTTCTATACAAGATGCACATAACTAGCCAACTTACCTGTTCTCTGGACTTAAGACAGGTGACCGAATTCTCCTTTCACTTGCAAAGATTATATTCTGAAGAGAGTCAGTCATCTTTTACAAGTTATAAGGGATTAATACTAGTGCAAACAGTAAGCAAGTCCGAACTAAAAATCGGAAGAGGGACCTGGCAGCTCATCTAAATGACCATTAATCATAGGCTTTTTATCAGAAATTCTTATATTTAATTTATGTTTTCCTTCAGAAACTACTAATATCCCTGAATTTAACTTTTCCACAACAGTAGGTAAGACTTTATATTGCTGATAGTTGTATTCTGAGTGCCATAAAAGCATGAGCCTGCTGCTGCCCCCGAGGTCTGTTGCTGCTCCAGGGGATCTTTGCTTGGGGTAGTGGCTGCCCCTTCTTGAAGCCTGTGGTGGGGCCTGGCACTCTGAAAATTGACCCCAGCCTGCACTGGTCTGGGAGAGTCAGTGCTTTGAGGGATACCCCATCCTCCAGTAGCCCTCTCCATCCTGCAGCTGTTTGTGGGGCACTTCAGGCACTCAGCAGCCCCTGGGGGCTGCTCTCCACCTCCAGTACCCCTGCAACCTACAGGCTGTCTGGGGGCAGAGGGGTAACTTACCCAGTCTTTGTGGCAGTGAAGACGACAGAGCCACAGCCTTGCTGGCCTCTCTTTGTGCTGCAGCTGCCCCCAGTGACCACTCTCAGTATTGCATTCTTCCCATCTGTGCCCCTACCTTTTGCCTCCCTCTGCCCTTTCCTTTCTGGGTTCTGGAAAATAGCCCTTGCCCAGCACTTCCCATTGTCCAGGCGCAACCAAACCCTGACCTTGGTTTAAGTTAGGGTGGGAGGAAGCTGTGTGCTAAATTTTGTGGTCATAACTCTTAGGGTTTAAGAGGAGTTCTTGAACAAATCTGGCACTGACAGACTGGCAGAGACAGTCTAAAGTATGTATATAGATTAGCAATCAGTCTTACTGTGGGTTGAGTTCATATGATTCATTGTGTAAATACCTGGGAACTGAGATTACAAAAGCTACAGAGCTTTGTCGTAAAACATGCAGTAGCTGAAAGATATGAATTTAATGTTACCGTTTCATCTGAAGTTCTCAACTTCTGTTTGAATTTTTACCTCAGCATTGACCTCCTGTTTCTACTTTTATTTTATATGTATATATATATATTTATAAATAAAATACACACACAACTCTGTTTTGTGTACATGGCTGAAGCAATTATATGCATTCTTTTGTCAATTTTTAGTAAAAATAGCTGTATGTAGGGACAATGGAGAACCACATGACCATATTACACATAATATACCACCATTTAGAACAATTGGTAATCTTTGTAAGAGAGCCACAGGACAAGACTGGAAGGTTTGTCATAGAAGAATGATGGGGAAGCTCATAGCTACTGGGATGGCTGTACCAGACTAATCTATAATTTATGAGTACTAAGAAAACCCCCAAGGACAAAATTTTCATAAAAGCTCACTTATCAGCATTTTCCATTTAAGGACTCATTCATATTTTCAAAACTATTCAGCACCTCTTGTTTTCAGTGGGTTCTAGGTATTTTTGAAAATCTGGCCACTTCTTTCAGGTGCCTAAACTGTAGTCTGAAGTTTTTGAAATTATGTCCCTGGTTGTTGGCATAGTGAGCTTAAAAATCATGCCCCATATTCTTACAAACAAACATTAAGCACTAATGTTTTGCTTCTCTATTTGTATTTATTTATTTTTCAGCAGAATCTTCAATCATTACTTTTATCAACTACCCCATTAATGCTTCAGGCAAGATTTAATTAATATTTCTCATATTTTGATGAATTTAGCTTAAGTCTTACCTATGTGTTGTACTTGTTTTTACTATTTTCTATTTTTGTTGTATTACTCAGATGGAGCTTCACTAGAACCAAGTACAGAAGGTGAGAATTATTTTTATACAAATACAAGTTTAGAATGAGTACCAAATTCAGATCTGGTGTATGAGATAAAACTCTTGCGTTAAGTAGAGTTGCACATGTTTAAACTGGTGTTAAATTTGGCCCTGCGTTGTTACTTTAATCTTAAAAACGTTTAACATATTGGCTGGTTAGCCACACTCTTCATTAAGTTTCCATTGACAGAGTTTTGAAAATGATAACTTCATGTGGTACTGTAAAAGAGAGAGAGCTGTGCTAGTCTATATACTATCAAAACAAAAAAGCAGTCCAGTAGCACTGTAAAAACTAACAAAATAATTTATTAGGTGATGAGCGTTGATGGGACAGACCCACATCTTCAGATCAGAGCCATACCAGAACAGGCTCAATATTTAAGGCACAGAGAACCAAAAATAGTAATCTAGGTTGACAAATCAGAAAAATATTATCAAGGTGAGCAAATCAGAGAGCAGAAGGGCAGAAAGGGGGGAGGGGAGTCAAGAATTAGATAAAGCCAACTGTGCATAAGAGCCCCTATAATGACCTAGAAAATTCCCATCCTGGTTCAAACCACGTGTTAATGTGTCGAATTTGAATATAAAAGAGAGTTCAGCAGCCTCTCTTTCCAAACTGCTGTGAAAATTCCTCTTCAGTAAAACGCAGACTTTCAAGTCATTATCAGAATAGCCCACTCCATTGAAGTGTTGACTGACAGGTTTGTGAATCAGGAGTGTTTTTATGTCTGTTTTATGCCCATTAATTCTGTGTCTAATAGTTTGAAGTCTGTCCAATATACAAAGGACATTGGCGTTGTTGGCACATGATGGCATATATGATGTTAGTTGAGGAACATGAGAATGTGCCTGTGAGTCTGTGAATAACCTGGTTAGGTCCAGTGATGGTATCTCCAGAATAGCTGTGCAGACAAAGTTGGCAACAGGCGTTGTTGTAAGGAAAAGTTCCAGGACTGGTGTTTCTTCATTATAGACTGTGGTTGTTGGTGAGAATCCTCATAAGATTAGGAGGTAGTCTGCAGGAGAGACTTACAGACCTGTACTATATCATCTATGTACATAGGAATACTGCTTTGGGGTTGAACAGTGAATTCAGTAAGATTGCTAAAACTGCTCATAATATTTTTGAAATGATTTGAAATATCCATCTCCTTCATTACGTGGCATGATGGAATATGGGAATGTATTTAATTGTTAAAATTGGGTCAGTTGCATTCTAAACAAGAGCAACATAATTACTCCACTCTGCAGCTCTCTGAATTTAGAGACAGATGGCCAAATTCTCCTTCCACTTGCAAAAAATTTATTTTGAAGTAACTAATTTATATTTTAAAATAAATTATTACTGTTTCATGCTAGTTCAAACAAGAGGAGAGTCTGAATTAGAAATCAGAAAATGACCTGCCTGCTCATTTATATAATCTGTACTTAATAGGGATTGTATTAGATATTTTTGTATATATTTTTCCTGCAGAAACTACTAATATCCTTGAAAGTAACTTTTCCACAACAGTAGGTAAGGCTTTATATCCTTGTAAAGCTCTACTTTAGAATGACAGAAAAGGATGATTTATGAGCTTTCATAGTCTGTGATCAAGTAGTTTGAATATGATTTTACTATTGTCTTTCATATGAACAATCAGTCTTGTTTTTGTTCAGATGATTCCATTGCACATACATTAAAGTTGAGATTTTAATCCTACGGAGCCATATCATAAAACACCCAGTAACTGAAAGGAATAAATTTTAAATTATATGACTCCTAGCTTTGAATTTCCTAACTCCTGTTTGATTAAAACATTCACAGTAATGTACTGTAGTTTTGAGGTGCTACTGTCTACTGCACTGATAGTCTACAGGCTCCTAACTATCTGAAAACCTCCCATCCAGCTAATAGCAAGGTCTACTTGACTCAATTTATAATAGCTGACAAGATCACACAGTTTATTTTGATTAATTGCTGTTATCCAGTGAAGCCTTTAAGATAAGGTAATGGATGTGGGCAGTGGATGAAGACCCAGCTGCAGAAGGCAGGTCCCAGCCCCACCCTTTCTGCTTGAGGCCCTGCCCCTTCCGTAAGCCCCATGGATCCAATGCTAGCCCACACACCAGGTTACTGCCCCAGTCCCTGACCAGTCCCGGACTTCTTAGTGCCCCCATCCCAGTGAGTGGTGTGGCCCCATTTTCCTAGCTGGTGTCTGGAGGGCTGGGCTGCTATGCCATGGCCCCAGCCCCACCCACACAGCCAGAGAGCCACGTCATGGACCCAGCCCTCCCTGGGCTGCTGGGCTGCAGCCTCATCCTCAGCCATCCTTGGGCAGCTATGCCTCGGCTACAGCCGAGGCTCTCCCCAGGTGGCCACACTGCTCCACCATAGCCCTAGCCCTTCCCAGGTGGCTCTAGAATGTAGGCAGTACAGAACAATCTTACAGAACAAGAGAGTGCTGTTTGACTGCAGAACCCCGCTTGTTCTGATGTATGTGTCCGTGAAAGTAGTAGGATCAATACAATGAGTTATGCATCTCCAGTATGATGTGAAGCTCAAGCCCACAATAACAACAGAGACACAGTATTTTTGGTAGTGGGGCATCAGAGAGCGGGGAGGAGTTAGGGTGTAGGATATGCTGAGTCAGGGACCATGTTTCTTCAAATAAAATGAACTGGTTTTTAAATGGGTGGAGGATGACTCCTTAAACATAGTGTTTGCTGGCCAAATCAAATCAACAAGGTAAAACTGAGTTCAAAAGGTTAATATGGTCCAACTTGTGTAAGAATTTAACAGATTGGGTTAACCTAAGCAGGCTCTGACTTTATTCAGTCAGACATAATTTGATTCACTGTGTGAATGTGGAATAAAAGAAAATCACAGACGTGACAGACAGCAGAAATGTTTTGCAGTCTTGAGGCCTAAAAGCATGTAGATGGTCCCTAAACTTGCTTTATGACATTTATTGTATCCTTATTATTAATTTATGTGTATTATAGTAGCACATACACACTCTAAACAAAATCAGGGCCTCATTATACTAAGACACTGGTTCTCAACATTTTCAGACTACTGTATTCCTTTCAGGAGTCTCATTTGTCTTGTGTGTACCCCAGGTTTCACTTCACTTAAAAACTACTTGCTTACAAAACCAGTACAAAAATACAAAAGTGTTATAAGCATACTTTTTCTCATTTTGTCTATAAGAAATTTTAGGTTGTACCTACTTCACTAGTATTTTTTATGTGGGCTGTTGTAAACCTAGGCAAATATATAGATGAGTTGATGTAATGATGGATGTCAGAACAAGGAGCAATGGTCTAAAGTTACACTGGGGTCAATGTAGGTTGAATATTAGGAAAAACTATTTCACGAGGAGGGTGGTGAAGCACTGGAATGCATTACCTAGAAAGGTGGTGGAATCTCCATCCCTAGAGGTTTTTAAGTCCCAGCTTGACAAAGTCCTGGCTGGAATGATTTAGTTAGGGGTGATCTTGATTTAGGCAGGGGGCTAGACTTGCTGACCTCCTGAGGTCCCTTCCAGCTCTGGGACTCTATGATTCTATGTATCCCCCGGAAAAACTCTGTTAGAGTATCCCTGGCTGAGGACCCTAAGGTACTGTATCATCACAGAGAAAAAGACAAGTCTGTTCTTGTAACCTTTGTGCTACTCCCCAGATTATCTAAACTGAGCCAATATAGTGTGTTACTTTTAATACAGCATTAACTATTTTAATAAATTCAGTTATCTTTATTTCTTTTAGGGAAATTATCAGCAAATATAATCTTCAATGAAACTGACAGTGCTACTCCACCAACTAATGCCAATACAGATGGTAATACAAATTTAATTAAAACAGTGAGCTGAGCATATTGATATTTTTGTAATAGTGTATGTCAGGGATCCTCCCCCACTCTGGCACCCTGAGTGCAGAAAGTGAGGTCCTGCAAAATCTTTAAAACACCTTGCCTAGTCACAGACTTTACTTTAAAACATCACAGGGTCACAGATCCCCTGGACATTGGAGAGTATTGCTGCCACCACCCGAATGGGAAAAGACCCCCTAACCCAGGAAGACGGAATCTTCAATGGAACTGACAGTGTTACACTGCCACCTACTGCCAGTACAGATGGTAATACAAATTTAATTAAAACAGTGAGCTGAGCATATTGGTATTTTTGTAATAGTGTATGTCAGGGATCCTCCCCCACTCTGGCACCCTGAGTGCAGAAAGTGAGGTCCTGCAAAATCTTTAAAACACCTTGCCTAGTCACAGACTTTACTTTAAAACATCACAGGGTCACAGATCCCCTGGACATTGGAGAGTATTGCTGCCACCACCCGAATGGGAAAAGACCCCCTAACCAAGGAAGACGGAATCTTCAATGGAACTGACAGTGTTACACTGCCACCTACTGCCAGTACAGATGGTAATACAAATGTAATTTAAACAGCGAGCTGAACCTACTGGTATTTTTGTAATAGTGTATGCCAGGGATTCTCCCCGACTCTGGCACTCCGAGTGCAGAAAGTGGGGTCCCACAAAATCTTTAAAACACCTTGCCTAATCACAGGCTTTACTTTAAAACTTCACAGGGTCACAGATCACCTGGGCCTTGGAGAGTATCACTGCCACCACCCGAGTGGGAAAAGACCCCTAAACCCAGGAAGACACTTGGGACATCTTCCTGTGGGGTTCCCCAAGCTCTTAACCTTCCCTCAGGAGACAGCTTATACATAAGAACTGTAATTTAGTAGCTGACCTTTCAGTCTAAGGCATGCTTGTACACAGACCCTTCTTATGACACAGGATCAGATCAATTGCTTAAAAACAGTGATTTATGCACAAAACAAGAGAAAAGTACATCATGGGTTGCACACAGAGAAAAATATTTCCCTGAGATTCAGCTTAAAAGTTACAGGGGAAAAATCTCAAGTCAAACAACACAAAACTGAAAAAGAGAGCAGCCAGTCCAACCAAATTCAAAATAACCATAACCTGATCATATCTAACTGTACATTTCCCTTTTACTTAACACCTTAAGAACTGGTTTTGCAATGGTCAGGATATTTCTGATGTCATTTCAATTTGCCCGAGAGACATCTTCCTCCCTTCACTTTCTCTCTGCTCCTGCAGACAAAAAGCTGCAATTTTTCTCTGTTTAATCAAAACTACTTCACTCCCATTGGCTCACCTATACTCAAGTTACATTTGGAGAGATTAACCCTTTCCCTACACTCATTCGTGACAGTGTATAATGAAGAGAGTTAAACAATTAAAGATTCAAACAATGCTTAAAAAGTGTCCTCGCAGGACTGGAATGAAACGTTTTACTTTTGTAAAATAGGTTCAAAGCTAGATCATCTAGTAATCTCAAGTCACTGCCTTTTGAGAACTGCTTATCTGCTAAAGTGAAAAAAATGCATTGGAGATATTAGCCCTTTTTATGGTATAGCACACAAAAAAAACCTGTACAAAAATGAGTAAACCATGCCTCACGTTTGGCATGAGATGAGAGCTCAGAGAAATCAGCAACTGATTGGGAATGAAGAATGAAATACTTGTCCCAGAAAGTGGTGCCTACACAACAGAATCGGTGACAAGGAGAGGTTTGATTAAGTGGGATGTGGAAGTTTTCAGTGCCATTAACTCAGCTGATATTACTTGATGGACAAATAAAAAATAGAAGTACATTTCAGTGTTACTGTATTATGCAAAAGAGCTGTTTCTCTTCTGCAGCATTTATTTCTGATCATTACTTTTTTTTATAGGTATAAGTCATTGTAAAAATGGTAAGTATATGACTTAACATATATACAAACATACTGTATCACATGAAAGAAAAAATAAATACCACAAAATTTCATATTTTATCAGAGGCTAAAATAATGAGCTGGACTAAATAGAATAGTTTTGAATCTCGTGTTCGAAAAGAAAACAGCCAGGGGAGGAAGACCATCAAAAACACATGATAAAGATTTATAGTGGTTGAACATAATAATATATTAAGAGCCTGTTTATGATAGGCTGATTTATAGTTCATGGTGGTACATAGTATATTAACCTCCAAAGTTTGTTTCATTTAATATTCAACAACAACAACTGTTAGATAAATGGCCCTTTGCACCTCGAAAGTTGTAATATAGCTTATAGAAATCAACACATTATTTGGTTGTTTAAAGAAGAAGCTGCTTTCCCTGAGTTTGGCTGTCTGTCTATCTAAAATGCTACTAAATTAAATTCCTATTCCAAGTATAGGGAAACAGTGGCACACTGTCTCAGATTCTAGTTTGTGGAAAATATAATTGCTGCTTTTTTATTTTTAAAAGGTGACCTCTAAAATATATTTCTATTATATGTAGGAAGAAGACAAACAAAGCAGTCATGTAACACTTTAAAAACTAACAAAATAATTTATTAGGTGATGAGCTTTCGTGGGGCAGACCAATTCTTCAGATCTGGAAATAGTGCTGAAAGTGATCTGGCAGGATGAATATATAGCAGAGAGAGAGAAAAAAAAATGAAAAGAAGACTGACAAATCAGCTATATAGGACAGAAGGAGGGAGATGAAGAGTGAGGAGTATGGAGATGAAAATCACTTACTGCAAGTGTCTATTAAATTAAGTGAGTTGCCTGAGATCACTGCAACTATCAAAGATGGGGAAGTTGTCTCTGTACTTTGTAAGGTAATTTCTATCTTTATTAAGACTGAGGCACAAAGTGTCGAATTTGAGAATAAATTCCAGTTCAGATGTCTTCCTTTGTAAGGTGGTGTCTTTGGTTTAGGGCACAGGTTCTCAGGTCTTTAATACTATGACATACTTCTTTGAAATGCTCACTGACAGGTTTATAATCACAGAGAGGTCTTCCTTGCAACAAACCCCGTAGCCAACTTTGTCCACATATTTACTCTGGAGACACCATCACTGGACTTAACCACGTCAGTTACATGACCAGGGGCTCATACTCCTGTCCCTCCACTAATACTATATATGCCATCACATGCCAGCAATACCCCTCTGCTATGTATATTGGACAGACTGGACAATCACTTCACCAAAGAATGAATGGACACAAATCAGACATTAGGAGTCTGACTACACATAAACCTGTCAGAGAGCATTTCAGTGGAGTACCATAGTATGAGAGACCTAAGAATCTGCATCCTAAAACAAAGACACATTGACACAGATTACAAAGGGAGACATCTGAACTGGAATTTATTCTGAAATTCAACACTTTGTGGCTTATCCTTAATACAGATCATAGAATCATAGGGCTGGAAGGGACCTCAGGCGGTCATCGAGTCCAGCCTCCTGCGTCAAGCAGGATCAACTTCAGCTACGTCAGCCCAGCCAGGACTTAGTCAAGCCAGGATTTAAAAACCTCTAGGGATTGAGATTTCACCACCTCTCTAGGCAACACATTCCAGTGCTTCACCACACTCTTGGTTAAGTAGTTTTTCCTAATATCCAACCTACTCCTCTCCTCCTGTAACTTGAGACCATTGCTCCTTGTTCTGCTGTCTGACACCACTGAGAACAGTTTCTCACCCTTCTCTTTAGCGCTCCCCTTCAGGAAGTTGAAGGCTGCTATTAAATCACCCCTCAGTCTTTCCTTCTGCAAACCCAAATCCCTCAGCCTCTCCTCGCAGGTCATGTGCTACAGCCCCTTAATCATTTTCATTGCCCTCCACTGAACCTGCTCCAGCACATCCACATCTGTTATATACTGGGGGCCCAAAGCTGGACACGATATTCCAGATGTGGACTCACCAGGGCTGAATAGAGAGGAGCAACAACTTCTCTAGATCTGCTTGAAATGCACTCTAATATGCCGTTAGCCTTCTTGGCTACAAGGGCACACTGTTTACTCATATCCAGCCGTTCATCCACCATAATCCCTAGGTCCCTTTCCGCTGTACTGCTGTTTAGCCAGTGGGTCCCCAGCCTATAACAATGCTTGGGATTCTTCCACCCCAAGTGCAGGACTCTACACTTCTCCTTGTTGAACTGCGTCATATTTCTTTTGGCCCAATCCTCCAATTTATTCAGGTCACTCTTGATTCTATTGCTACCATCCAATGTATCTACCTCTCCCTGTACCTCTAACAATTATCCCATGCATTACAAAGACAGCTTCCCCATCTTTCATATTTGTAGTGATCTCAGGCAATTCACTTAACTTAATAGACACTTACTAAGTAATTTTCTTCCTCCTCTTCCCAACTCTTAGCCCCACCTTCTGTGGTATATAGCTAATATGTCAGTTTTCATTTAATTTTTTTCTATTTCTCTGTTATATATTCATCATGTCAGTTCACTTTCAGCACTATTTCCAAATCTGAAGAAGAGGATCTGTCCCACAAAAGCTCATCACCTAATAAATTATTTTCTTAGTCTTTTTAAAGTGCTACATGACCACTTTTTTGTTTTGTGAAGATACAGATTACCATGACTACCACTCTGAATATATAGGAAGAGTATGTTTATGTGTGCAGATATTCTATGTAAGTATGCTGGAGGAAACGTTACAGAACAACTTAGGTAGATATACATTGCATATTAATACTGAGACTTGGATCTCATGGTGAAAAGGTACCTTAAACACCAATAATAGATAAAAGCATAAGTAGAACGTAAGGTATTTTGAAAACCCAAAGACATTTAGGATTATAAAAATATTCATCTTTTAAATATATATGTTGAACAAGATTACATTTGAATTCAACTGGATTGATATTTTTTGCAGACACAAAGCTATCTGGTAACAACTTACATAATTTATCAGCCATCTGTGGTGATTCAGGTTAGTATGGGTTTTTTTAAAATGCATTCATCTCCAGATATTTCTCTCTTCTAAATAGTCAGGCATACATGCAATGTTGTTATAAAATCTCCTTTATGGAAACCTTGGACCAGTGCCAGACTATCCTTTTTCTTTCAGCCACACTCCCAGACTGGTCACAAGGAGGGAGAGAAGATTTCACCTAAACCAGCCTGAAATACAGAGAACAGATTAAAATTGGGGAAACTGAAAAATTTTCTTTATGCAGATCAAGGTCTGGGTCAATGTGTATAATCTAGTTTTCCTGTCTTGAAAATGATACAGGAGAAATGGAAGGAATTCAGAGAAAATAAAGATATTGAGAATATTTAGTTTAGGGAGTAAATAAATAGGCATAGCAACAGAATAAAAAACGAGAAGGTAGACTGAATACTCTTGGTTTTTATCACAATGTACAAAACAAGTGAAATATATGGTTCTGAAAATGGCTCTAAATCATGCAAATAACCATAAGCATTATTATTAACTTTGTCTTTTTGTATTTAGTTTTCTACATGGGCTGTGTAACATTTATGTTCCATGCAAAAAGCAATAATACTTCAGGAAATTATGAAATAGTAAGTCCTATGATTTTTTTATCATTATCCTTTCTATATATTTAAATTAACCTTATCCTAATATGAATTTTAAAATGTTTTGTGAATTGTTAACTCTAATATTACACATTTTCTTTTGAAGTAAATGTTAGCAGAACAATATCTGATGACTATCACAGTTAGGCCATTCTTTTAGGGATGTTCTGTTCCATAGTGGTTTGCTAGTTGAGAAGATTATACCATGTTAATCTTATTCCTACAATTATTCAGCCAGTAAGCATTCAAGAATCTTTGAAAATGCTTTAGAATCTCTAATGGTTCCTTTGGCACCATATTAGTGTACTAAATGTCAAATGTCCCTTTCACCAAGATGCCACTATGTGGAATAACTCTAGAAATATTAGTTGCTGGTATGATGCTTCCTGGAGGTACCCAGGACTACGAGGCTCCGTCTACACTGCCCCTCCCTTTCAGAAGAGGCATGTAAATACAGCAGATTGAAAATGCTAATGAGACGCAGATATGAATATTCAGAACCTTATTATCATAATGGCAGCCATTTGCTGCTTTGAAAGTGCTGCTTTTGAAATGCAAACTAGCCATGTAGACAGGGTTCCTTCGAAAGGAAGCCCGGCTTTCAAAAGCGCCATACTTCCTCATTTTTTTCAGGAAGAAGAGTGCTTTTAAAAGCAGGGCTTCCTTTCAAAGGAACCCTGTCTACACAGCTCGTTTGCATTTCAAAAGCAGCACTTTCAATATGGCCAGTGGCTGTTGTTATGCAAATAAGGCACTGAATATTCATATCAGTGCTTCATTAGCATTTTCAATCTGCTGAATTTACATGCCCCTTCCAAAAGGGAGGGGCAGTGTAGATGCAGTCTCATAAACATTCACTACCTGCTCTTGGTGTGGAGAAGTCTTGTCTGTGCCTGTTGTGGATTAACTCCCTTACTCCACTGACCATGGACAGCATCAGCACTCCATTCTAAGCCTCATAGGTGCTGCTGTTAACTTACAGATTAGCAAGTGGTACACTCCAGCCCTGGAGTGTCTCCCTTACGTGTCTGGCCCTGGTCCACTCGACATATACAGTAATCACACACTTGCTGCTTCCAAAGCACCAGTATACCCCGGCTTACCAGTTCCATCTCAGATGTTCTTCGTAGATTGCACCTTGCACCTAGGTGCATGTATAGTGAAATTAAGTATGAATTTATTTAACAAAGCATATTAATTCAAGAAATAGCAACTAGAAGTACTGACAATACATGCTTACATATAAAATAAACTAATACAACATTTTAGAACCTAGGCTTTATTAACAAGATGCTTTTATTCCTAATCAAGACTTCACACAAATGCCTGATCAAAGACTTCACACAAAGTCCTTCAGTGGGTTTCAGCCAGATTGGTGTGACCCTCCTGATGTGAGACAAGCATACTGTCAGTTTGCTTTCTCTGTGAAGGACTAAGAGTGTTTTTTGCCCTCCCAAAATATCAATCTCTTTCTTTGTCTTTATTCATAAACAGGACCCCAGCCCCGTTATTAGTTTATTCCATTATATTTTCTCTCTTGTAGATTTCACTGTCTCTTCTTTTGCCTGTGGTTTGGTTTGCAAATAGACCTCAACAGTGAGGCATACAGTAGACAAATGACCAGACAGAGATGTAGGTGTCTGTTACCTCATATCTGAAAGGAGAGTTTCTTTTGTCACCCTTCTGGTTACCTGCCTGAATTCCAAAACGTTAAGACGGATGGTCAGTAAAATAGCAGTGGCCTGCCAGGGTCAGTCCAGGTAGGCAGCCATTCCTATGTTTACCAATGCCTCCGCAGTGCCTATATTTACCAATGCCTGCCACCAATGCCTCCAGTTCTAATTGACTATGGATTGCCGTTCATGGCCAATGGAGCAGTGGGAAATAGGGTGGGCCAGGACACTGCTTCCCGCTACTCCCATTGACCATGAACAACGATTTGACTCCAGCGAGAGCTGCAGTCATCCAATACCTGCAGAAGTGCAGGTAACTGCAGAGATGGGACCATTCAGGAACTAATTCTGGCAGACCGGATCTGACTCACGGACCAGTGTTTGCCCACTCCTGCCTTAAGATCATTTTCTTCAATATAGTTATACAATCCTTAAATATTCTCCATACATACATTTCACAATGATTATGAATACCAGTGGGTACTGGCTTTTCGTAGACATCACACATGGCACTCTTTGATGAATTATCATGCATATGTCTGACACAGGAAATCCCTGAGAAATCCTGTTTACTGTCTGTGCTCTCTGTCAGTTGGCATCCAGTAGTCACAGTTCTTAAGATTTGTGTTTATGACTTGATTCACAGGGTGCATCTCACTTGCATTCCTCTTTCAAAAGAGGTGTGCAAATGAGGGAAGTTGAAAATGCAAATGAGATCCATATTTGGTACCTCATTTGCATATTCTTATTTTGAAAGCGCTTCTTTTGAAAGAAGAAAACCAGTGTAGACGCTGCTCTTTCGAAAGTAAACCCCATCCTTGAAAGAATCCTTCTTCCCTTTATTTAATGGGAAGAAGGATTCTTTCAAAGATGGGGTTTTCTTTCGAAAGAGCAGCACATACACTGGTTTTCTTCTTTTGAAAGATGCTATTTCAAAATAAGAATATGCAAATGAGGTGCCAAATGTGCAAACATGCACCTCATTTGCATTTTCAATTTCCCTTATTTTTCATACCTCTTTCAAAAGAGGAATGCAAGTGTAGATTCACCCATGGTGTGTTCATAATGGCTGGGTCTACATGAGACCCTTTCTTTCGAAAGGGGCTAATGAGGCGCTGCAATGAATGTGCAGTGCCTCATTAGCATAATGGCAGCCACAGTGATTCAAAAGTGCAGCATTTCGAATCGTGCGCTGCCGTGGTGACAGGACCTTCTAAAGACCTTCCCGTGGAGACAGGACCTTGCATAGGAAAAAGGGCTTTCGAAAACTGGGCGGGGGGGGGTCCTTTTGGAAGGTCCCATCTCCACGGGCAGCACACGATTCGAAAAGCCGCACTTTCGAATCGCTGCAGCTGCCATTATGCTTATGAGGTGTTGCATATTCATTGTAGTGCCTCATTAGCATCTTTCGAACCCCCTCATTAACACGCCCTTTTCAAAAGGAAGGGGCTTGTGTAGACACAGGGAATTAGTGCTTCTTACCTTTGCAATTTCAGATGGTTGGCTTGAGTAAGACATGCGTTGATGCTTTCTAATTTTTATTATTTGAATCTGTGTTTCTAACAGATTGATAATGTAACCAGCAGCAATAATGTTTCAGAAGTGATTCCATTTACAACATCTACTCCGCAAGTATCAAAGTATGTCACTTATAATTATCACTATAAATTGACTCTTCCAATTTTGCTGAATACTAATTTTATTTAAGATTGAGAGAGAACTGTTAAGTTATCAGCAGGTTCTTCATTTCTCATTTCTATATTTATTCTAGAATGAATAATCTTTTAAAGAATGTGTAAGGCATTTCAATATTTTCTCACCATATGAGTAAAATTTACATTGCTTAGACAAGGAGTGAGCAAAGTGGGGGGTGGTACCTCTCATGTGAGCATGAAATTTCTTAAGGCAGGTATGCAGCATGATTGGCTGCTGGGTCTCAGGGTCATCCATCTTATTAAAATATTGAACTATGTTGCTATTTTTATGTCTCTGTATTCGCATTTATATACCGATTAATACAGTTTTTATGTTCTGCATACTTATTTTCTAACACATGCCAAAAGGGTTTCTTTTCATATGAACATAACAGAAATTTCCATTGTTTTGCATTGTATGGACAGGTTGGGGTGGGGAGCTTGCTAATTGCAGGTCAAAAATTGGGGCCCGATGTAAGAAGTTTGTTCACTGCTAGCTTAGACTATTCTTAGTTTTTAGTGCGTGTGCGTGTGTGTGTGCGTGTGCATGTGTACATTAACATTTTACAAGTGTGCTATTTACTGTCCTCCTGTAAACTCTTATCCTGCAACTTCAGTTGTGCTCCACGCAGTTGCAGAGGTCTATCTACATCAGGGGAGTGAAACCTTTTTTGGGTCAGGGGCCACTGTTCCACAGAAAAATCAGGCTCATGCAAGTGAAAAGCAAAACAACCAAACAATTTCTCATGGCTATTGCCCCGACTGATAAAGAAAAAAAAGAAGACACACTCATCTCACCAATGCAACTCAGGGCATGAAGATTCCCTGTGAAATCCAGCCCTGGGCTAATAGATTTTGTGCCCCCTCCCCCAAGGCTCTGGGATGGGGCCTAATGAGGGGTTCAGTGTGTGGGAGGAGGCAGCTGAGGAGTGAACTGAGGGTGGGGGTTCCGGGTCTGGGTAGGTGGTAGGTGGTAGGGTGCAGGAGTGGGGTGGGAATGGTGGGTCTGGGTGGGGGTGTAGGTTGCAGGAGTGGGTGAAGGTTTGGAGGTTTGAGGCACAGGATCTGGGAAGGAGATAGGGTGCAGGAGCAGTGTAGAGGTGCAAAGTCTGGGCAGGAGAGCTCAGGAGCAGGGTTGGGGTGCAGGAGGTAGGGGGTGGGATCTCAGATGGAGGGTACAGGAGTGAGTTGGCAGTGCGGGGTCTGGGTGGAAGGAGAGGTGCAGGAGCAGGTAGGGGTGGGGTGTCTGGGCTGGAGGGGACAGGTAATGGAGTACCTACCTGGCACATCTCCCGGGGTAGGGGTGGCAGTGTCTCCACATTGCCCCCCACCACTCCTATTGGCCATGATTCTTGGCCAATGAGAGCAACAGGGGGTGGAGCCTGCATTCAGTGCAGGGACAGAGTTTCCCTGCACTGATATTCCTCAACCAAGTGGGGCAAGGTGCACAGCCATGCCCTCACCCCGTCAGGCACAGCCTGCAGGCTGGATGTCTCTGTGCCTTGATCTGGTTCTTTGATATGGTCCATGAGGCTCGGGGGTTCCCCCCACCCCACCAGTGCACTGGGGAGATGGCTTGATACCCCCTCCCTGCATGACTTGAGTGCTAGCGCCTGCTTTCCCCGCTGCAGGGGAGCAAGGAGCCCCAGGCCTCGCAGGCTGGATGAAGGCAAGCTAGGGCTGGGCTGTAGGTCCCCCAATCCTGATCTATATGAAGTCCTTTGCTGGATAAGGACCTTAGTAAGGAAATAGCAAAGTGTGTTGAAACTGTGTAAAATTCATTATGTATACTGGCAGCCTGATTAAAGGGAAAAAATTTCTACAATTTTTCTGTGATCAGCTGTGAACTGAAATCTGAGTGGTCATCAGGAAAAGAGGGTTGACTCAGTTTGTCTCATTCTGCTTAGAAAATGAAAATGAAATATTGTTGTTACTATGACTGTCTACATGCATTTGTCACATTCACCTTGTTCTGTTTTTGGACTCTGGTGCCACTTCTCTCATAATTTCCAAAGATATGTATGTTTCTTTCTTTACAAACATCCAAAACTTTTAGCTGGGAAAAGCAAAGCTACTATGATCATTTTCCTAACTCAATACTCTGATTAAATTACCTTATCTTTGACTCCTTCTGCTGGCTCTCCCTGTTTCACTACATCAAATTTATATTTTGAGGTGAAAACAAAAAAGCAGATCCTCACCAACAGTCACAGTCTATACCTCAGGAATACCAGTCCAGGAACCTTTGCTTGCAACAAAGCCCACTGCCAGCTTTGTCCACATATCTTCTCTGGAAATACCATCACTGGACCTAACCAGGTTATTCACAGACTCACAGGCATGTTCTCATGTTCCTCAACTAACATCATATATGCCATCATGTGCCAACAATGCCCAGATGCTTTGTATATTGGACAGACTTCTAACTCCCTTAGAGAAAGGGTTAATGTGCACAAAACAGACATCAAAACACTCCAGATCCACAAACCAGTTAGTCAACATTTTAATGGAGTGGGCTACTCTGTTTATGACTTAAGAGTTTGCGTGTTACTGAAGAAAAATTTTTGCACCACTATTCAAAGGGAAGCAGCTGAGCTGTCTTTTATATTCAAATTCGGCACATTAACACGTGGTTTGAACCGGGATGGGAATTTTCTGAGTCACTATAGGGGCTCATTTGCATACTTGGCTTAATCTAATTATTGACCTTCCCCTCCCTTCTACCCCTCTACTTTCTGATTTGCTCACCTTGATCATTTTTTTCAGGTTTGTCCTCCTTGATTACTGTTTTTGGTTCTCTGTGCCTTAAATATTGAGTCTGTTCTGGTATGGCTATGATCTGAAGAAGTGGGTCTGTCCCACGAAAGCTCACCTAATAAATTACTTTGTTAGTCTTTAAAGTGCTACTTGACTGCTTTTTTGTTTTGATAGTATATAGACTAGCACGGCTCCCTCTCTGTTAATATTTAGGGTGGTGTGGGTCTGAGCAAGGTTGAAGTGGTAAGCTATACATTATAATTCAAAAATTTCCTGTTTAGGTTTACATTTATTGTATAGTTGAAGGACACATCTTGTTTTCAGAAGGGGTCTATATGTCCCTTCAGTTCCCATGCTTGTATTTCATTTACAGGTTCTAATTGTGTTCTCCAAATTTGCTTGTTATCAGAGCACCAGTCAGAGCTTGTCTATTGCTCAACTTACATTTCTTTAAAATAAGTGAACGGACAATAAATAAGTTTATATGAATGTGATGACAGAAGGTTAAATTTAAATTCCTCTAACATTATCAAGCAGCAAACAGGAATTACTGGGCTTCACCCAGAATGCCAATCTATTCTTTTGTTAAGAAATATAATAATAATAGGAATTTGCCCCATCAAAGTAATTATGCAATTTAATATGATTTCAAGTGAGCATGGTATGAAATCATTGCCAAATAGATTTCAAAGAATAGTTAAGAAACTGTGTGTGTGTGTCTATATATATAGACATTTTTTTAGTTCCTATCATTTTAATTTCTGTGACTCTCTTTTTTATATACAAATGTAAAATCCCTCATTTTGCTTTTGCTTTTAAAGAATTTCAGAATTCAATAAAACATTGCAAGAACAAAGTGAGGTAAGCACTTTTATTTATGCACTTATTTGTTGTAATGGCTATTTGGAAACATGTACTTCCTATTCATTTCCCAGTATCTGGTGATCAAACATGTCTGCAACGGACAGAATAATTCTTATTTTTTTTTCTCTTACAGTCTTCTTTTCTGGAGTGTGCTGTCGATGAGCAAAGGTCTGCCACGTAAAATTATTATTTCAAATGTTAACGTCCTACCCCAGAACCTGTGCTGTATTGTGTACACAAAATGGATATGTAGCAAAATTGAGCAAAGCTAGCTAGGAAATCAAATGTGGGGATGATCCTGCCTTGGTTGAAGTAAATGGAAACAGGACCAAGGTCTTATATATATGAACATAGGGACAGACGTGGATCAAATCTTAGCCTTACTGAAGTCTCTTTGGATTTGCCCTAATGGGTTAGGGAAGGGAGGAAGACTGTCCAGTGTACATCTTTAAGGACCATTGCCAGTTAATCCAGCCTCCTCCCTGTAAGTCATTGATTTTGAAGTGGGTCATCATTTTGTCTCATGGTGTTCTTGGGTCTCGTCAGAATGCTCCACAGTGGGATCTGGAATAATTTTTCCTACTGAGCAGAACTGACTGATATACTGAAAGTATTTTGGCTTTTTCATGTCTCCTGGGAAGCCCAGGTTGGGAGGAAGGACATTCCAATTATTTCCACTGCTGCTCAGCGTGCGGGAGGGTGGTTGCTGGCTGGCTTGCTCTTGGAGTAATCTGATTTTTCTGGGATTGCCAGGTAAATCTCTTAAATCTAGGGCAGATGAAAGGATTGTTATCTTCTAGTTTCATTTTCATAAGGGAGGCAACTGCCTAAATCCCACGGGAGACAGTGAGGTCAGGCAGCAGCTAACTGATTTTTTGTTTGTGGGTATGGTGTAAAGCCATGGGCTCTTGCATTGGCTCCTTATTTTGCATGATGGGATTTGGGATACTGATCTCATCCACACTACATTACTTGAGCAGAAATTTCAGCCTGTCATTTAAATTCATTCACTGTATTGTGTTTTCATTCACCTGCTTGCCTGACTAAACTGAATGCAGTGGGAAATTTGGCCTTGAGACTTGGTTGGTTTCTGTGGAGCAAGGAGAGAGCAAACAAACACAAAGTGAGAATTTCATTGCCTCTATTTTTAAATTAAAAGGGTAGTTTTATGATAAAAATATTCATCACACTTGAAAATAGGTTGGGAAGATGGAACTTTAATTCAGATATTATCGGTATTTCCGTATACAATATATAAACATAAATCTTTTTCTTGTTTACAATTTATTTTCTTCTGTTTGCAGTACATCAGTCTGCAAGTTTATAATAAAGCTGAACAAGACTGCCAATATGAGCAATGTAATAGCATTTTTAAAAGACAGCATTCAAGAAGACCAAATTGGTAAGTTGTCTTTAATATTTAATACAGTTTTATTACACTGTCCCTCTTCAGTCTTAGGATGAAAATTTTAAGATGACCTGTAAATGTTTTAACAGAAAATAAGGAAATGTATTTTTAAAATATAAAGGTTAATTAGTGTTAGCTGCAGGTACAGTATATCTGAAGTGTTTCTGTGCCATGTTTCATATTTTGGATATTTAGACATGGGAAATATAGTTAGTGTTTGTATTTTTCAGGGAGACTTAGTATTAGAAAAACTGATGATTACGTTTATATAACAAATTAATGAAGGACCAGCTGCCATGCTATTTGATAAGGTACACGTATTTTTATGTTAATGGATCGTGTTATCTTTTGTTCAATTATAAGCCATGAAATTGTGTTTTTTACACTCTATTTGTTTACAACACCCCAGAAGAGACATTTCTGCTGACCGTGACACCTTGTACCTCACCTTGCAAAGATGTGATGGTGACTATGAATATGAAAAAGAAAGTGTGACACAAACTGTATCTCAAAATACTTCATGGAATTAAAACTATCAAATACATTATTTTCACCAATTTTGTATAATGGTTATCAACAAATTTCCATGCTACTGGACAAATCAGGATAATGCTATTTTGTTTCTTTGTCACCATAGAACTCTTCTGTTCATCTATCCTGTCTAGCTACTTAACTGCTGAAGAGTTATCCAGATTGCAGTGGTAAGCATAAATAGCAAAGGCTTACTTTCCTAACTAAACTATAGTCTCTTTTTAGCTTGAGATGCATTAGAAAACACTCCAGCTACAATATAACAATTGGGAAGGGAGTGTGCATGAATAAAAGCCCATGAAATTTTCTTCTCCTTTAGCTCTCTCACATGGATTTACCCACATGCTGTTTAGACACCAGTGTTCCCTGACCTCCTTCTGCCACAGGCACCAGTCGCCCCTGCCCACCCCCCCCACAGGCATCAGTTGTCCCTGCCCCTTCCTGCCATGGATACCGATCACCTCTACCCCTCCCACTGGCACCAGTCTCCCTGTCCCCCTCCTGCTGCAGGCACCGGCGCTCCAGGGAATGTTCATGCTGATTATAGTGGGACACGTGAGGAGATGGGCTGGTGGTGAGCTGTGGAGGCTGCAATCAGGAGGGCAATGGGAGGGGCTGGGGATGGGGGAGGGAGAATGGAGGTGTAGCGGGGAAAGGGGTACGGGATATGGGGGCTGCAGTTGGGAGGGGGCCTCCAGGGAATGTTCACACTAACTACAGTGGGACACGCGAGTAGACAGGCTGGCAGTGAGCTGTGAGAGTGGGGCGGAACTTGCAGTGAGGGGTATTGGGAGGGGCTGGGGAGAGGAGGGAGCACAGAGGTGTGGTGGAAAGAGGGGTGGGGAGGGCTGTGGGGGCTGCATTCGAGGGGCGAGCAGGGAATGTTCACGCGGACTACAATGGGGTGGACAGACGGACGGACAGATGCCTCTCCTTTTATAATAGTATAGATATTTTACTAGTGCATTACAGGCATCTGGTCTGATGTAGTTTTGTGGTGATGATGATGACATGCCTTTCATGTAAAGGTTTCCTTTACTGAAGCCTTATTAAATAGTGTTCATTAATACATAAAGAACGCTAAGCTTGCCACAACTGTAATATCATTTTCTTTTATTTTTCTATAGTGATGGACAGTACACAGTTGTATGTGCTGCCACTAGTCAAGCTGGCTCTCTGGGTTCTGCTTCTTCTTCCACTGAAGTGTCTAATGCTGTTCAACCCCCAACATTTACTACTGTTTTTATTCCTCATCTTTCAACCAAACGTAGTACTACAAATCTTTTGACCATACTTACTACTATGCATTCCACCACAACAACAATTATACCTGCTATGCCTTTTACTTCTTCCATTACCCAGGCTCCTCCTTCTACACATACCACTACAGTTCCTCCTGCTACATCTTCTCCTCCACACACCAGTAGAATTTACTCTGCTATGCCTTTCACCACATCTCTCCCCAAATCCACCACAATTTCGTTTCCTGCATCTATACCCAACCTTGTAGTTTCTTCTGCCATCCCTTCAATCAAAACTACAAGAGTGGCTCCTATTCCTTCCACTAAACCTACCATCATTGCTCCTTCTGGTATTCATTCCACTACAGATAGCCAGGCTACCGGGACCAACAGCACACGAGGTAAATATGACAATCTGATGGACTGGCATCTTCTGTCCAGGGAGATTTTCCCCACTCACTGAACTGATATTTTACCTATTTAATAAAATTTCAGAGCTTATTTAAGTAACAGAATTTTGAAGGAGCCTTGTACTGTATTGTTAAGAACCTTAAGACTCAAGCTTTCAAGTTTACACAGAACTGTCCTTCTGACCTGACAAAGAGACCTATGTAAGCTTGAAAGCTTGTTTTTTGTCCAAGAGATGTTGGTCCAATAAATATTATCTCATCTACCTTGTCTGTCTAATATCCTGAAATCGACACAGTTACAAAAACAATGCAAGCGAATTGTGTGCAAGAGCATTTTAGTGAAAAAGCAAACTGATGTCTATTTCACTGTGGGATTTTGGATGAAAAATAATTGCATCACTCTATGGGATTTTGTAACAAAAATAGTATTTTTTGTTTTATTTTAATAAGAAATTATTAAAACAGTAACATTGTTTTATGGGAATCACCTGCTTTATTATATATTTTATTTTACATTTTGTATTAAAAGCTTGACCTTATAAGCCTTGCCCTGACCTGACCATATGCAGCCAACAAATATTTATGCATGTGGGTAAATGACTAATGTACTTGCAAGGCTGAGGCCTTATGGATGATCTATTGTTAAACCTCTTTGTTATGTAATTATAAATGTAAAAGGGTTGGCGTCTGCCTTTTACAAGCACTCCCCTGATCAAATGCATGTATGCCTGCAGTCTCTGTTTATGAAACACAGTTGGCACCTGCATCTTGGGAGCACCCTCCTTGGTCAATGTTTTTTTCATTGGGTTTTCAGTGAGTCAGTGCTCTAGCCAAGTGACACACATTGTCTGTAGGTGGAGCAGAGCAAACCTCTTCAAGGGTATACAGTCTTTAACTTGTCCAAACCCTGGTATGGGGCTGTACCCAAAGGACCTCCTCCCCAGCAGCATTGTCCTCCTGCTCAGTCCTCACAGCCAGCCAGGAGCCTTCCTATCTCTCTGGCTCGCTGTTGATACTGAACTGTCCGTGGTCCTGCTCCTCTTCCAGCCAGCTACAACCATGGTCAGCTTTCTTCCAACTCCAGATAACTGACTGCTCTGTCTCTGCTGCTTCTTTTTATAGTGTGTCCCACCCCTGCCATGCTCTCAGCCTCTGTCTGGTAGCTCCAGCAGCCCCTCCGATTGGCTGCTTTCTCTGTGCCTCTGTAGGCTGCCTAGAGGACTTCTCCTGTGCTATTTTTTGGGGTGGGGTGAGACAGGACCACATGGCCTCCAGCAGGGGGCCTCTGGAATTAGTCTTCCCCTTCAGAATAATTCAGGAGTAAGTGTATGTTGTAAGTAGGCCTCTCTGCCACTTAATAGAGGGTGGGAATCTGTTACAGCCTTGACTTTGGAGTCTAGTCTCCTAAATTCACTCAAACCTTTCATCTTCACTATATGAGCCTAAATCACTTAAATCTTCAGTATATGAGCCTAGATGGTAGACATCACATAAAGGCTTATTTTTCCCCTTCAGGCTTATTCCCTTTGATATATACATATGTTAATGATTTTCAGTTAATGTACACAATTTTTCTTCTGTCATAGGTGCCATTTTGGATAATCTGTTCACCATTAATGAATCTGAAGTTGAGAGCATAATATCCAAATTGGAGAGTGCTCTATCAGCCCAGAAAATAGAGCCAAATATTGCAAAAGAGATGGTCAATACAATTAACAATCTCCTAAATGCTCCGTCTTTAGTAGTAGCCCCACTGTCTAACAGGTATGGATTTTTGTAAACAGATCAACTGAATGTTGTGTTTGTCATTTTGGTAAAGCAACACATTATAGGCAAATTATCAGCCTACACTTTTTTATTACCCAAACTGAACCTTTATATCTGAGGCACAATTCTGATTCCACTAGTTTTACACTGATGTCACTCCATGAGCTTCAGTGGAGTCCCTTCTTATTTACACTAGCATAAGATTGATAAGATAAAAGTCCTGTTGGTTTCACAATATGCTTGGTTTGCTCTTTCACAGCATATTTGAAAATGAAGAGAGTGTCACATTTTAATACTAAGCATATTTTGTCTTAACAGAATAATAAAAATAGTGGATGCCATTGGCTTAAAATTGAACTTTGCAACACAGTCCATTAATATTACCTCCCCGGCCTTGGCTATTGCAGTCACCAAAGTCAACAGCAGCAGCTTTGGAAAAATGTCATTCGCTGTCCAAGATTCATCAGATCTTCAGGTAAGGCTGTCTATGATTTTAATCCTTAAAAATGTAATTCCTGACTCTTTGTGGAAAAAGGGCATTTGTTATATTTTAAAAAATAGAGGGAGATTTAATCAAGAGAATCTTTAATCCAGAGCTGCATTTAATTTTGCTTGTTAAATTTTGTATAATACTATATAATGCAATGTTTTCCATGTGTTTCTGCTGCAATCAGAGGATCATTATTACCAATATTTTAATTACTTTGCTTTTGAAATCTTAAAAAAAATTTTATTCTTCCACTAAAACTTATTGGAGGAAAAATACACTTGCAGAAGCTGATATTTTGCTAACAAGCTGTTAGCCAGGGAAAGGCCAGAACAGAAGAAGGGTTTGTCAGAACACTTTCTCCACTCCACCCGCCTAAAATCATGGATTACTTAATAAACTACTCCCAGAGCACTGAAGAATGCCACAAAGTTTTGACAACCCCCAAAAGCTTAGTTAAAAGTTAATATCTTGTCTGTATAACTATGCATCTTTACAGTCTTGGGAAAACTATACTACAGTTTATCTGAACAAAAAGCAGTCAAGTAGCACTTTAAAGACTAGCAAAATAGTTTATTAGGTGAGCTTTCGTGGGACAGACCCACTTCTTCAGACCATTTGATCTGTTATACACTTAAGGACATTTTGTAAAATTTAGGTTTAAATCTTAGATCATTACTTGAACACCTTCAAAATGTGTATGTCCTTCAGAACTAGGATGTTGCTGTGGACACATCTTCAATTATGACTGCTACAAAGCAAAAGTCTGAAATAATAATTTTTTTCTTAAACTGCTTATTTTAATTCCCTTGTTTATAGTACTGATTATGTCATTCTTTCTGGTAGATGAACCAGATAAACTGTAACAGAGAGGAAGCCGTGCTAGTCTATACACTATCAAAACAACAAGCAGTCAAGTAGCACTTTAAAGACTAGCAAAATAGTTTATTAGGTGAGCTTTCGTGGGACAGACCCACTTCTTCAGACCACTTCTGTCCCACGAAAGCTCACCTAATAAACTATTTTGCTAGTCTTTAAAGTGCTACTTGACTGCTTGTTGTTTTGATAGTGTATAGACTAGCACGGCTTCCTTTCTGTTACAGTTTATCTGGTTCATCTACCAGAAAGAATGACATAATCAGTACTATAAACAAGGGAATTAAAATAAGCAGTTTAAGAAAAAAGTAATTATTTCAGACCTTTGCTTTGTAGCAATCATAATTGAAGATGTGTCCACAGCAACATCCTAGTTCTGAAGGACATACACATTTTGAAGGTATTCAAGTAATGATCTAAGATTCAAACCTAAATTTTACAAAATGCCCTTTAGTGTATAACAGATCAAATAGTAATTCTGTCCTGCAGACCTTTAATTTTAGGGCTTGATCACATCTTCTAGGTATGGTGTCAGATATCTGGCAGAAAATCTTAAAGTTGAAATAATTGTTTTAAATTTTGTTTAAGATGCGTTGTTAAATTTCACTCCAAACAATGGTTCTGTGGAGCTGTTTTATATTCATATAAAAATGTTTGAGGAATCCTTTCTAAAAAATAAAAATAATATTTCAGTAAATGTTCAGTAATGTTGTTACCACTGCCACTTCCTTCCCAGTGTCTGGGATTTAAGTAGTTAAATATTGCTGTACTCCTGTATTTCTGTGCTACAAAATACTAGCTTTGGATAAAATAAAATACCTGAAGAACTATGTCTGTTTCCCAACTCCCTCCTCCTTACCATCTCACTATTTCTCCTAAAAGCATACATTATTTCCGTTCTCCTCGCAGCATCTGGAATGACTCCTTAAGGGTTAGATTGTTGCTAGCCGCAATGCAGCCATACAATGTCCTACCTCCTGTACAGTTGCATTAATGTTACCCAGGTTACAGCTCTGGCTCCTGTGCAAACACACTGTTACCCACAATGCCAATGTTCTGTCCCCACAAGCAGATATGCAAGATGAGCAAGACTAGAGCCATAGCTGCATGCAAGAGCTACACACTTTTCAGGGCTGAGATAAATTATTCCTCCCTTGGAGGATCCAAAAGAGAGCAGGGCATGCAGTGGCAGAGTAAGACTGAGGCAAGGAGGGCAACCTTCCCCATCAGCCTTTACAGCAGTGGTATCCAAAAGCAAGTCAATCAATTGCCACATGTCCCCCCCACCTCCAGCCAGGCACTTTACCCCCCGGCTGCAGCCAGGTACCCTACCCTGAATCCCTGATGACTCACTGCAGCCACCGCTGGCCACCCAGCCCCAAGTCACACAGCCCCGAGAGCTGTGCAGTGCAGCACCAGCCCTGAGATCCATGCCACCCGAGCAAGCTGCCCAAGCCCCAAGCTGCACCACCTGAACTGCACAGCCCCGAGCTGTCCCATAGCCTGAGCCAGCCTCAGGTGGAGCTGCCTCCGCTGCTGCTGCCACGCTTGTCCCACCAAATGGTGGGATGCATACACAGAGGGGTGGCGCATGTTCCACATGTGCAGCTTTAACAAGCTGCTTTTGCCACATCACACTCTCCAGTTCCCCACATGTGGCTTTAGCCTTTCTGAGCATATTAAAGCATGTAAAAGAGGTATGGATTGGATAAAAGAACAGCAAGGTGGATAGAAAGCTGGCTAGATCATCAGGCTCAACGGGTAATGGTCTACGGTTGGTTGGTGGATGATATCAACTGGAGTACCCCAAGGGTCTGTTCTGGAGCCAGTTTTGTTCAACATCTTTATTGGTGACCTGGATGAGGGGATGGATTGCATCCTCAGCAAATGAGGGGGAGAGGTTGATATGCTGGAGGGTAGGGACAGGGTCCAGAGAGACCTGCACAAATTGGAGGATTGGGCCAAAAGAAATCTGATGAGTTTCAACAAGGACAAGTGTGAGAGTCCTGTGTATAGTACAGAGGGATCCCATGTACTGCTACAGGCTGGGGGCCAACTGGCTAAGCAGTAGTTCTGCAGAAAAGGACCTGGTGATTACAGTGGATGAGAAGCTGGAAATGAGTCAATAATGTGCCCCTGTAGCCAAGAAGGCTAACACCATGCTGGAGCGCATTAGTGGGAGCACTGGCAGTAGATCTAGGAAAGTGATTGTTCCCCTTTATTTGGCACTGGTGAGGCAACATCTGGAGTATTACATCCAGTTCTTGCCCCACCCCCCATTAGAGAAAGGGTGTGGATAAACTGGAGAGAGTCCAGTGGAAGGTGACAAAAATGATTAGGAGGCTGGAGCACGTAACCTATGAGGAGAGACTATGGGATTTGGGCTTATTTAGTTTACAGAAGAGAAGAGAGAGGGGAGGATTTGATAGCAGCCTTCAAATACCTGAAGGGGGATTACAAAGAAGACGGAGAGAGGCTGTTCTTAGTGGTTACAGATGACAAGCAACAATGGTCTCAAGTTGTGCTGGAGTGAGGTCTAGGTTGGGTATTAGGAAAAAAATCCGTTTCACTGGGAGGGTGGTGAAGCTCTGGAATAGGTTACTTAGGGAGGTGGTAAAATCTCTTTCCCTAGAGGTCTTTAAGTCCTGGCTTGACAAATCCCTGGCTGGGATGGTTTAGTTGGTATTGGTTCTGATTTCAGATGAGTGGCTGGGCCAAAGCTGAATGGCCCTGCAAACACATTCTTCAGGGCTCAATGTCTAGAATGTGGAGCTGGGCCCAGCCATGAGTCGTCATTGCTGGAGGCAGGTGGTGGGCTTTCTCTCCAGCCTCTCTCTGACTCCACCTGAAGTTTCAAAAGCTGGATCTGCCACTGAGAGGAAATATGATTCTGAATCATGATTCCTTCCCAGTGATGCTCTTGGGGTATACAGGCTGCTCCTATACTTAGCCTTGAGCATAAAGCACAATCTAATTTTCCATTAGCAACAAAAATGATTGTGCCTTTTTATGTTTAATTTACAGATTGCTCTAGGCACTCAAGCTCCTATAAACAGTGTTGGAGCTATTGAACTGCCTTCATCATTGTTGGCAAACCTAACTTCTGAAGATATGCATCTGGCGTCTAGAATTATATTCAACTTTTTTGAAAAGACATCTCCATTTCAGGTAACTTTTTGGGACCCTGTACATGAAGGATTCTTTATAGTATTTAACTCTGTTAGCACTGATCAAAAATGGAAGGTGAGAATGGCAAATGAGCGTAAATTTTCACAGAAAATCATTCCTTTTCTCATCAGAAGATCTTCACATTTCACACATTTTTTGCCCAGGTCTGTCTAGTTAGTATAACAACTGAAATTGTGGTGTGTCCCCCTTACTGTATTTAACTTTTTTCCTTTTATTTTATTTTATTTTATTTTATTTTATACTCTTAGTTATCTTTTTGTTGTTTCAGGATCCTTCATTGAAGGAGGTCTCTCTCATCAGCAATGTCATTTCATCAAGTGTAGCTAACCTCACGCTTAGTGACTTGCAGGCAAATGTTACTGTCACACTGCAGAACACCCTGCCTGATCTGGTATGTCTTAAATTTTAGCTGTTTACAAAATGCCATTTTACTGACTTTCTTAGAATTGTTTTGGAACTCATGCTATGCTGCATCTGCCGACTACTTCATTTGCTCTGTGGTACTTTCATGGTTTTCCCACCTAAGTTCATTGGCTTCAAGGGCTTCCAAACAGATCTCATGTTTGCCAAATGTTAATTAATAAATACTACTTTTTCATACTTGATTGCAGTTATTCTGTGATTTCTCTCTCTTCTTCCAAATTCTTATCCAGATAGCATTATTTTTTGGTATTTCCCCTCAGATGAATGAACATCTCATGAGTTGGGGTTTAGGCAGTGAAGGCCAGGAGTGAAACACTGGCAACAAGGCTTTCAGAGACAATTCAGTAAGGAAACAGCATATAAACTTGGTCTGTGTGGTTGCCCTTAGATCCATACAGATTTGGTTAATATGTACATTTTGGGGGCTGATACCCCCTGCTTCTTCATGGATGACGCCCAAGAAACATTCTGAATAGAAACTGGCCAAGATTCCAGACCCTGTGTGGGATTTTCCCAAAGCTATCTCTCTGTAATTAGAATTTGCATCCATAAAATGTTGGCCACAATGCAAAAATGTAGTATTGTTGTTCCTAATGTTATATATCAGTTACTAGCTGCTAAGTTCAAGGAGCCTCAAGGATACAACACTTTTAAAACTCTATTATGGCAATAATAAAACATGACCAAAAACCTTTTCAAAAAGACATTCCTTGGTAATTCTAAAACCAGAAGAGATGAAAAATTCCCAGGTCTGGCATCCCAGATACGGAACTTACAGATATCACCGAATCTGCTATTATGCTGTGTATTCTAAAATTAAAAGTTCCATTTCCCCGAAACTAAGAGTTTGATTCTGCTTATGAGTAGCTCATATTTCCGTGAGTAATCCCTTTGAAACCACAAGTAAGAAGTTTAGGGCTGTGGTCTGTGACATGTCAGTATGCCCCTTTACCCTCCGATTTCTTTCTGCGAACTGTCCTCATATGCCAGTAGCTAGTTCAACTCTGTGCTTTATTTATAATATTCTCTGCAAGCGTTTGTTCCCTACAGCATAAAGCAGTGGTCCCCCAAACCTTTGCCTGGTGCCAAACCACAGAAAAAAGTGAAATCTCACCTCCCAAGCTTCTCTGGCCTTTCCTTTGAGCCTTTCCCTCCTGCCTCCTACTGTCTCTTTTTAAACTGTCCCCAGCTGATGCAAAGTTAACTGGTTAATTATCTGGTGCTTAACCAAGTGAGGAGTCAGTATTAGGCAACTCCCACTCTGTGCCATGGTCCAACAAGTTAAGATAATATATAAGATGTGAGAAGCGCCTATTCCTACCACCAATAGTAATTATTCTGCACAAGCCGAAGGCTAGAACAGAGCTACCTCTATAGCCCAGTTTTAGTATGTGTATGTCCACATTTGTGTAGCTGTCTTCATCCATTCTCAGTCTGGTACAACTTGGGCTAGCATTGAAGAAACAGCTTTTCCTTATTATGTTGTACTGCTATAGCCAGTACTTGCTTTTCTGTCCATTTTACACTCAGAACTGCTTTGCTCATCAACTTACAATTTAGTAAAATGTATGTGTATTTTTTCAAACAGGATAATTTAACAGTTAGATGTGCGTTTTGGGACTTTAATGAAAATGGTAAGTATTTGATATACCCATTCTATGTGCCACACCGTCTCAGCTGTCTTAAATGTCGTTAATAGTTTTAAGAGATACTGTTTATTATATTATAAGTAATTAAAATCTTGATATCTGTAATAGGTGGCAATGGAGGCTGGTCTTCTGAAGGATGCATGGTTAAAAAAAGAAGAGCAAATGAAACCATTTGTACTTGCAACCACCTCACAAGCTTTGGAGTTTTGCTGGTAATTAGTTATAAATAATATCCTGAAGCAGTGCATTTGTGTCTCTGGTTCAGGAAGGCTCTCATGCACACGCCTAACTTGAACCAAATGAGGTTGTGAAACTCATGAACGCTCCCAGTGATGTCAAAGGCTATGTTTAAAGAGCAGTTAGACACCAGCCGTTGCCCTGCGCCAGCTGACTTTGGCTAAGAGGGCTTGGGTTACGGGGTGGTTTAACTTTGGACTATATGTTTGGGCTCAGGCTGTAGCCTGAATACTGGCCTCCTCCCGCATCACAGTGTCTGAGAGCCTGGGCTCTGGCCCAAGCCCAGAAGTCTACACTGCTAGCTCCTTAGCCTAAGGCCAATGAGGCTGTGATAGCTGGCGTGGGACTTAAGAGTCTTGCTAAATCAGGGATCTTAATTTAAAGCAGGGATGATTCTTTATGAGAGAATATGGGTATAAATTAAAACTAAAGAAATGTTCTTGGGGCAAGTATAATCCCATGTTTAGTTTTTAATATAATTTAATATCATATAAAAGCAACGAGGGGTCCTGTGGCACCTTATAGACTAACAGAAATGTATGAGCATAAGCTTTCATGGGCAAAGACCCAATTCGTCAGATGCAGCATCTCACAAGGTGGGTGTTTGCCCATGAAAGCTTATGCTCATACATTTCTGTTAGTCTATAAGGTGCCACAGGACCCCTCATTGCTTTTGCAGATCCAGACTAACACAGCTACCCCTCTGATACTTAATATAATATAATCATCTTTAATACAGTCTATCTTGAGCGAAAACATTTTTATATTTAAAAAAAAATCCAGCAGAACAAGTTTGTTTATTTCCAAGAAGCATACCTCTTAAAGATAATTTCTGTTTTCTTTTAGGACCTGTCTAGAAGTACTACTTTACCACCAATCCCAGCACTGGTTCTGACATTTATCACCTATATAGGCTGTGGCCTTTCTGCAATTTTTCTTTCTATTACTCTTGTAACCTACGTAGCCTTTGAGTAAGTTGTACAGTTAAACTTATGTTATAAACTTGATCATGATTGTCTATAACCACTGTCCTCAAGGACAATGGATGAGTCCTTTCTTCTTCAAGTGGTCGTATGTGACAATTCCAATGTAGGTATGTTTGTACCCCAAGCACAGGTGCCAGAAATTTTTCCCCATTTGATACTTGTTGGGGTAGCTCTGGCATTGTCTGGTGCTGCACTCTCATAGTGCCAGTATAAAGGACCCAGCCAACCCTGTGCCACCTTAGTTCCTTTTTACTGCCTAAGATGCTTGCCTAAACTATTCCTCTTGATAAGTGTCACAGTGGGCTTCCTTTCTGATGCTATACAGAACTTATCTCCAGTGAGTTAGTGGCATTTTCTCTGTACCACTATTGAGGCATGTCTCTGTCACCGGGCTTCCATCCCTGTGCATCCTGCGGTAAGGCAGTGCCCCCTGAGCAAACCACACTCAGTTGCCTGAGTGAGGCTCCCATCATAGACCTTAAATCCTGTACCAAGAAGGACCAGCAAGCTAGATTGAAGTGTCCCCTCCTGGACGCTGAGACCTTTCTCAGAGCCAGACTGGTTGGACTCAGCATCAGTTACAGTGGTTTCACTGAGGAGTGCTCCCCCTATGGTGAGGGAGTCTTGGCACCATTTGCCATCCCTGGTGCTGAGGAGGAAACACAAAGGACCACCAGCCCAGAGGGGACATTCCAACTTCTCAGAAGGCCAAGCCTGGAGAGCAGAATGGGAGCGCAGCCAAAGTCAGACCTCTCCTCTGCCTCAGCATCACAGTTGGCACTGCTGACTCCGGCCCTTATGTGCATACTGTTAAGTCCAATACTGGACAGACTGTCAGCACCGGAGGGACAGCACAGCACCAGCACCTCTGAAATGCTGTCTACAGCAAAGGTATTTGCTGCTGCCAGAGGCCTGCTGGTGCTCTGGATACTGCTCTCAGCAGCAGTACAGGGAGCAGTCAGGAGGGATCACGTAGCCTCCGAAGGCTGCTCAGGGCAGTGCTGACTAGAGCGAAACCAGTGCAAGGTTCCTCATCTCAGCACTGATTTCTGGCACCAGTGGGAAACTCACTTCCTTGGTCCCTAGAGGGAAGCTCATTGCAGGAGTTGGCATTTGGGTCAGACTCCTTTCAACAGAGCAGTCGCCCTGCTACCCCTCCAGTCATCCCTTCCCTGCTGTGGTCCCCAGCTCAGAAATGCCATCAAACACTTGGCCTCTGGCTTGCTGGCCCCTGTGGAACTCAGCGGTGTTTCTCTGAATCCTGCCTGGGGCCTCTTTTGGGATGCTCCTACTTAGTGGTCTTTGAGAGAAGAGTGCATCAGTCACATTGGATAGCGCTTGATCCCACACGTCTAGCAGGAGTGTGCTGCTACCTCTGGACAACACTGTGGCCATGTTCTACCTCTGCAGACAGGGAAGGGCTTACTCTTTGTGCCCCCTACCCCCATCCCCGATGTTGGGAAGATGCCCTCTTATGGGAGCTTTCCTAGTCCACTCAGTTTGTCTTGAGGCTTCTCGTCTTCCACTTGAAAGTAGTGGTTCACCTCACCAGGTGAACCATGAGTGTGGTTTATTTTCCTAGACATTACCAGGGACGTTTTTCAGTTGTGGGAGACTCACCCAGTAGACCTGTTTGAAACTGGGCTCAGCAGGAATTGTCTCCAGTTTTGCTCCCTGCCAGGACACAGCCATTGGCAGTGTGTCCCTTCTCATACCTTTCACAGAAGGTGGCTATTTAGTGGCTGCTGCTTCACCCAGAAGGGTCTTGGAGATCCATGTCCTCATGTGAGAGCCTCTGTATGTGGGTTTTTTTAAGGATAAGGTGCAGCTGCATCTTCACCTCGGCATCCTCCTAAGGGTGGTTTCCCGGTTTCATAGTAATCAAGCAATCTTCCTACCTGATTTCTCCTCACACCCACACATGAGTAGGGAGGAGCAGTGTCTTCATACTCTGGATGTCAGACAACCTTAGTACTCTGCCCAAAAGACACAAACCTATTACAGCAACGAAGGGTGCTGTGGCACCTTATAGACTAACAGAAAAGTTTTGAGCATGAGCTTTCGTGAGCACAGACTCACTTCATCAGATGCTGGTCTTGGAAATCTGCAGGGCCAGGTATCACAAGGTATCACAGGGATGGTTATCCTTGTGATACCTGGCCCTGCAGATTTCCAAGACCAGCATCTGATGAAGTGAGTCTGTGCTCACGAAAGCTCATGCTCAAAACTTTTCTGTTAGTCTATAAGGTGCCACAGGACCCTTCATTGCTGTTACAGATCCAGACTAACACGCCTACCCCTCTGATACTTGAAACCTATTACAGTAAACCTTTGATTTAACAGACTAATGGGGGGAAGGGGGGTGTCCATTAATGCCAAAAGTCTGTTTATATCAGAATGTTTTTAACCCTGTATGAGGATGCATTGAACTTCCCAGCCCACCACTCACTCCTGTCCTCTGCCCCATTCATCCTCTCACATCTCCATCTCCTTCTCCCAATTACCAGGAGAGAAGCTGAGTGTTGGCCTGGCTACTTCCAGGTCCTGAGCTCTCAGCACTGCAGATCCTCCAGCCCCCGGCTCTGAGCTGCCCGTGTGAAGGTAGAACATGGTCGCCCTGAGCCTGCCAGGGGGCAGCAGCCTCCAATATCATGGCAGCTGCTCAGCACCATTGCAGGCAGCTGTGGCTGGGTGCTGACATGCTCCATGTACATGGGGCTAGAGGAAGAGGGCTCCAGCACCCCGCCACAGCCCCTCCCCCCCGCCCAGCTCCTCTGGCCCCAGTGGCTCCAGCCGCTGCGGTGGCCTCTCTAGTCCTGGTGCTGGCTCTGGTGAGTCTCCAGCATTTATTTTGAAGGGGCTGTCAGACAGCCTCCGTTATTTCCAAAGTCCATTATATCAGGGTGTGTTAAGTGAAGGGCTTACTGTACATAGGTCCACCCAGCTCTTACTTCATGCATTTGTACCTCTTTTTGAGCAGGCAGGTGTTCTTCCACCAGCTGTCTGGACTGCCCACTGCATGAGAGTGGAAGCAGCAGCAAGAGCTTTCCTTGCACAGGTCCCTGTTTAGGACATTTGCGGAGCAGCGCTTTGGTTGTCAGTGCATACATTGTCTGATCACTACACCAGTATTCAACATACTGGGGATAGTGTCCATTTCAGTCAGGCTGTTTTACAGTCAGCATTTCCATGAACTCCAATCCCACTTCCCCGGCAACTGCTTGGGATTCATTTACACTGGAATGAACATGTGCAATCACTTGAAGAAGTAGTAGTAGTATTTGCTAACCTTTCTGTAACTTCAAGAACAACAAGAAGTCTTGTGGCACCTTATAGACAAACAGACATTTTGGAGCATAAGCTTTCGTGGGCAAAGACCCGCTTCATCAGATGCATGATGAAGCTGGTCTTTGCCCACGAAAGCTTATGCTCCAAAATATCTGTTAGTCTATAAGGTGCCACAAGACTTCTTGTTGTTCTTGAAGCTACAGACTAACACAGCTACCTCTCTGATACTTTCTGTAACTGTTGTCCTTCAAGACGTGTTGCACTTGTCCATTCCACAACTCGCCATCCTATCCCTCTTTTTCTGAGTTAGCGGGAAAGAAGGAACTGAGAACCGATGGGGTCACGTTGGCCCTTTTTAATGAGTGCTGTGAAAATGGAACACCAGGGGGTGCCAGAACCACTCTGACAAGTATCACTGTGGGAAAAGTTTCTCATGACTGAGATGTGCACACACTTACATTGGAATGGATATGTGCAACACATCTCAAAGAACAGTTACAGAAAGTTTAGTAACCATTTTTTCTAGTAGTTCTTATTTCTACCTTGATGGTAGTACAAAAACTAGGTACACTTTAAGGGGTATACAGTAAGGGCTGAGATTACGCGAGGGTTCCATTCTGCACGCCCTCACGTAACCCAAATTTCATGTAAGAGGGGGTCCAGCTTTTTCCCTGGCAGAACACACGTTCTGACACATGTTCTGCAGCCAGGGAAGCAGCAGAAAGGTAAGTTCTGGGGTGGAGGGCAGTTGGGGAGGGTTAAGCCTGGTGCGGGGTTGTGGCCATGGGAGGCAGGTGGGGGGGAGGGGCTAAGCCTGGCGTGGGTTAGGGCCGCAGGGGGTGAGGGGTGGATTTGTGCCAGAGCTGCGCACAGGGATGGTGAGCCAGGCTGCGGGGGTGGGGGCAGGGGTTAGGCTGAGCTGGAGCCGCACGTGAGGGGTGTTGAGCCAGACGCCGGGGTGGGAGATGAGATGGAGCCCTTGCGGGTGGTGAGCCAGCAGGGGGTTGAACTGGGGCTGGGGAGGTTGAGCTGGAGTCACACCCGAGGGGTGGTGAGTTAGAGCCAGAGGCTGGGGTGAGGTCTGAGCAGGAGCTATACATGGGTGGTGAGCAGAGATGGAGGTAAGGGGGGCTGACCCCGGGCCATGCAGAGCTGGAGGAGTTGAACCAGGGCTGGGAGGGAGCGAGTTAAGTGCAGCTGGAAATTGTGCATTTCCAGGGTTTACTGTAGGGATCGGGGTCAGCCATGTAAGAGTGGGGTCACGTACTCTGGGTCTGCATACTCTGAGACCTTACTGTATATCAAGATTTGATTCTCAATAGGGAAGAATATCTTATAAATAAAATAATTACCATGCAGTTTTGTAGAGCTGGAAGCCAAGGATTGGGAAGAGGTTCCTACAAATTGTCCTAATCAAGTGCAATGTACAAGGAATCTTTTTAAGAATGAGGGTGGGGGGGGGTGTTATATATAGAAATAGATACACACAATACATTTCTGAAATATCAGCATGCTGTTAGACTGTGTTGCTCTTGTGTAATAAAATATAGTTACAATAATTAGCTTTTCCGTTAAGTTTTAAGTTTCCCTGTACATAATAGGAGCCTGTTATTTAATCCTTCAGGCCAATTTTACATCTTGAGGGAGAATCCCTAGATATGATTTTTGAGCATCCTTTTATTTTCCTACTCACTTACCATTATATTATTATTTGCCACTGTCAAGTTTCCATTTACCCCATAAAAAAGGCTTTCAGGGCTAATCTAACCTCTTAATAATAAAGAAAGTAATGAGTGTTGGTGTGATAAAGTACTCTAACAATAAGAAGCCTAGTATAGAAGTATTAAAATACAGACAAAAGTAATAAAATGTCTAAACAAATATTAAACTGAGACAACTGGAATTTAAGCAATGATGTTTATATTTAGTTGAGTATAGAACACAGTTTTAACAAAAATAGTGATGTCACAGATATTAAACTTGTCATTTATAAATATTTCATAGCCATATAAAATGTGTTATCTCAGTGGCTTTTCTGCATTAAGGACCAAAGAACACAGGATCAGTATGGGATCTACAGTAATGCTCACAGACTGATGAAACCTTATGTTATCTCACTAAATTTCTTTTTAGGAAAATCCGGAGAGACTACCCTTCTAAAATCCTTATTCAGCTGTGTGCTGCATTACTTTTACTCAACCTGGTTTTCCTCCTTGATTCGTGGATTGCTCTGTATAACATACAAGGCTTGTGCATCACAGTTGCTGTATTTCTTCACTATTTCCTCTTGGTTTCTTTCACTTGGATGGGCCTTGAGGCATTCCACATGTATCTCGCCCTTGTCAAAGTGTTTAATACCTATGTACGGAAATACATCCTGAAGTTTTGTATCGTTGGCTGGGGTATGTATACTTTTCTGGTTTTGCAAGCTAAAATAAATATAATTGCTTTACAACAATTTCAGTGGATGAAAGAGTATTTAAAAGTAACAACAACGCAAGTATCAAATACCATTTTCCTGTCAGAAACATCACATGCGTTGTCAATAAATAGGGTTCTATTTACTTCACTGTTCTCTGACTTGAGCATGCACTGTATATTGTGGGTACTGTTGCAATTCAAATGAATAATAAATTGTTCCTTTAGTGGTAACTATCTGAGAGCCAATTACATATTTGACTATTTCCTTCTCAAATCAGATGGTATCTCTTCCACAAAGGGAATTAATCTTAGCGCTCCTGAATATTAACTACATATTCTACCTTTACATTAATTTCGGAGGGGTAGCTGTGTTAATCTGTTTCAGCAAAACAGTATGGTGTCCTACGGCACCATAAAGACTAATGAATTTATTTGGGCATAAGTTTTTGTGGGCTGGAGTCAAATAGATGACAAAGTGAGATCCAGCCCACATAAGCTTACGCCCAAATAAATTTAAAACAAAAAAACCCAGTCCAGTAGCACTTTAAAAACTAACAGAATAATTTATTAGGTGATGAGCTTTCGTGGGACAGACCCACTTCTTCAGATCATAGCCATACCAGAACAGACTCAATATTTAAGGCACAGAGAACCAAAAATAGCAATCAAGGTTGGAAAATCAGAAAAATATTATCAAGGTGAGCAATATTTTCCTGATTTGTCAACCTTGATTACTGTTTTTGGTTCTCTGTGCCTTAAATATTGAGTCTGTTCTGGTATGGCTATGATCTGAAGAAGTGGGTCTGTCCCACGAAAGTTCATCACCTAATAAATTATTTTGTTAGTCTTTAAAGTGCTACTGGACCGCTTTTTTGTTTTGACTGTATATAGACTAGCACAGCTATCTCTCTGTTACCAAATAAATTTGTTAGTATTTAATGTGCCACAGAACTCCTTGGCCGTGTTTACACTAGCCCCAAGCTTCGAAATGGCCATGTAAATGGCCATTTCACAGTTTACTAATGAAGCGCTGAAATACATATTCAGCGCCTCATTAGCATGCGAGCGGCCACGGCACTTCAAAATTGACGCGGCGCGCAGCTCGTCCCAATGGGGCTCCTTTTTGAAAGGACCCCGCCTACTTCGAAGTCCCCTTATTCCCATCTGCTCATAGGAATAAGGGGACTTCAAAGTAGGCGGGGTCCTTTCGAAAAGGAGCCCCGTTGGGACGACCCGCGCGGCGGCAAGCCGGGTCAATTTCGAAGTGCTGCGGCCGCCCGCATGCTAATGAGGCGCTGAATATGCATTTCAGCGCTTCATTAGTAAACTTCAAAATGGCCATTTACATGGCCATTTTGAAGTTTTGGGGCTAGTGTAGACGCGGCCCTTGTTGTTTTTACCTCCAGACTACTACAGTTTCTATCAAAAGGTATCAAAATAGTGCCTGTGACTTAAGTGATGAGAAAATCCTAGGTCCATTCTCATCTCTCATCCATTCTTTCAAATCACAAGTAACTGCACTGAAAATAACACAATTAAAATAGCATAAAACAGGTGTGAGAGACAAAATCAAGCCTCTTGTATGTCATGTTTGTCATATCAAAGAGCATATGCAACACATGTTGCTAGTTTACCTTAGGTTGCAAGTGATGTAATTGGATTGTCACTTAGAACATATTGTCTTGTTCAGAAAAAACAAAATTGCAAAAGTGTACTAGCTTATTTTGTATCTTACAAAATAAGATATCAGGATATAATAGTCTCCTATATTATAATTTCCTCTTAGTTTGTAAAAATCTGACAACACAGTTAGGTTTTGTAGGAAAATATTATAGTTTCATCTCATCGCAAAACTTTAATTCAGAATTACAACTGTTATCTAATTTTTCAGGTGTACCACTTTTAGTGGTAATCATTGTATTGGCTATAACGCCAAATAACTACGGGCTTGGATCATATGGAAAGTTTCCTAATGGCTCACTGGATGAATTGTAAGTTAAAAGATAGTCACCTTTTAAAAGTGTGAATGATAACAGAATGCCTTCGCCTAATGGTTATGTGTGAGTGGGTATGTGAATTTCTTTCTTGAAAGTGAGACTTCTATGAATAAATCTCTCAAGGATATAAGAATTTAGTTTTCTTCCTGAAACTGTTTGCAAGGCTCAGATATAGTCACAAAAGAGGGTGTGTTCCAAAATGTGACATGGAGCTACAGCATCAAATTAAGTGAAGGCAAGAAAGGTGATGGGGGATGGCGAGACAGAGTGTAGAAGAAAGCAATAATAATAATAATAATAATAATAAAAAAAACGGAACAAAACAATACAAAAATATCCACCGGGAGGAAACAAAATCTAAGCCTAATTCAATAGGTTTTTTGTTTTTGTGTTTGTTTTGCATTACCGCTTAGGATCCACTCAGTTAGGACAATGGTGGACAAAGGTATGAAAATCTTGATAGACAGATTCAAATTTAAGTCAGTAGATGTGGCCTTGAACAGTGTTCCTCAAACTGTGTTCAGCAGAACACTGGTGTTTCATTAATGTCTTGCAGGTGTGCTGTGAGCATTTGGAAAGATACACTGGTGCATATTTTCTGTTATTAAAATCAGATACTATGTTACTTCTTCATTGCTATGATACCTGATTAAATTACTTCATTTTGGTTTTGTTGTATATATTGCTGTTTGTTTGGTTTTGATTTTGGCCTGACAATTTTTTGAAAACAACTTTCATAGGTTTTCTGCATAAAAATATTATTGTTTGGTGTTCCATGCTCAAAAAGTTTAAAAAACTCTGATCTTGAATATTGCAGGGTGAAGTGTTTTAAACAAAATATAGCCCTGCCTAATGCTATTCCTTACATAATTTTATGACTAAGAATGAATGTCTGATAGTATGATTTTTCCTCCTTTGTTTTTGTATTCTAGCTGCTGGATCAACAACAATACTGTTTTCTATATTACTGTTGTGGGATACTTCTGTGTGGTATTCCTGTTGAACGTCAGCATGTTTATAGTGGTATTGATTCAGCTTTGTCGAATCAAAAAGAAGAAACAACTTGGAACCCAGAGGAAAACCAGTATTCAAGACCTCAGGAGTGTTGCAGGCCTTACATTCTTATTGGGAATTACTTGGGGATTTGCCCTTTTTGCATGGGGGCCAGTAAATCTGGTATTTATGTACCTCTTTGCCATCTTTAACACTTTACAAGGTAAACTTAATGCTTTGTTACTGCCTTCTGTATAAAATATAATGAATAATTCAGTTTTAAGAAATACAGGTTGAACCTCTCTAGACTGGCACTTTCTGGTCCAGCAACATCCATGGTCTGATGATTTAGTTGACCACCCCCATGGTAAGTGGTCATCTGGGTAAGTTTCACAAAGTCCCATAAAGCTTACAAGCCACCAGTCCTGTCTCTGTGTTCTGTCCTATTATTTAGCTGTAATTTACCCCTTCATGTCCTCTAAGAGCACAGTAAGTATTGGAAGTGTTGTTAATATTGCTTGTAATACTGCTAGACAATATTGACCTCGTGTGGTTCAACAAATTCTCTGGCTTGGCACCAGTCAGGTCCCAAGGGTGCCAGACTAGAGAGGTTCAACCTGTACTCTATTATGCACAAGAATTTACCAAAAATTATATCTTTACTGTTATATAAAAGACAAAACTACTGAAGATGACCCTTGCTAATTGTATTACATTTAAATAAAATTAATACAAACACTTTCTGAAGTGATATAATAATGTAATGGTTAAAGAGTACTAGTTAATGTACTGATGCAAATTTATGGATGTGAGTCCTTTGTAATGAAAATTATTTTCAAAGGCTATGGTTATACCACAGTGGTCTGTCAACAGAAATTACTGTCGGAAGGGATTCCCGACAAAACTGTTGACAGAGTGTGGCCACACACAAAAGCCAATCAGAAGATCGCTCTGCTCTGTTGACAGAGCGTCCGGACTGCCCTCTCGCCAAAACAGGCACCTGGAAGCACAGCAGACAGGGCTGCCCATTTTTCTCGATGCCCTGTCTGTTGAGACAAGGCCCCTGCAGAGCATCCACACAGCTTTTTTGTCAACAGAATCTTTTAACAGCAGCGTTATGCCTCATGGCTGAGAGGCAGAACACTGCCAGTCAAAGTGCTGAGTTTTGTTGACAAACTGTCGACAAAATGTTTTTTGTGCATAGATGTTGCACCAGTTTTGTCAACAAAAACAGCGTTTTCTCAGCAGAACTCACTAGTGTAACCATAGCCTTAGAGTCCTTTCATAGAATCACAAAAGCTACAGTACAAAAGACCAATTGGGTGACTTAGTCTCTGATGTCATTATTTGCTTTTTAAAATTTTTACCCTAAATTGCATTTTCAAATATAAGTTAGGCATTTAAGCCTCAATATTTAAAAGTAATTAGATAGTGTTCCACTCAGCACTGCAAGGCATAAGTGAACTAGATGTCTGAGTCCCATTTTCAAAAGTAACTTAGACACTGAGTAGGCTGAGTCCCATTGACTCTTATTGTGACTTACACTTCCCAGTGCCTGAGTCACTTTTGAAGATGTGACTTAGCTGTATAAATCACTTAGGCGTGGCTGTGCAAAGGTATTTAGACCCTAACTCCCACTGATTTCCATGGGAGTTAGGTGTCTACACATCTTTGAAGATGTGGGTCTGAGGTCTTATAACAATGAGCAGAACAGCAACTAAATACCATAAAAATCTGAGCATTAGGACCAAATTTAAGTGTCCAAAAATGCAGATTTTTAAAAGCATCTAGGTGCCTCACTCCTGTTGAAGACAACGGGAATTAGGTGTCTACTTTATCCAGAGGATTGGTCCAGAAAATGTTACTCTCTGTCTTCTCCTGTCTGTATTTGTAGCTTCTCCTTTATTTTTCATTTCCTGTAATCTAGAGAATTGCAAAACAACATTCTTCTTTGACTAACTGAAGATAGTGGGCAGTGTAAATATTTGACACACTTTCTCAGAAAAGTGGAAGGTTTGCAAACAAGTACGTCCCACTCTAGTTGGAAAGCATTGAGCACTGTGAAGCAGGTGGATCTGTGACCTGCTACAGTTTGAGGCACCTCATGTGTGAGCTGCATTCTTCCAGGAAAAGGTGTGGCTCTGAACTTGTGGCAAAGAGTACTACAACTACTGTTATTTGAGCATGAGCTGCTAGTCCACATGGGGTTTTACTATGACTTAATTGTGACTGGTGGCAGGGGGAGACCAAAAGCTGCCTGGTAACCTTGAATTTGTATTAGGTTTAATAAAATTTGTGCCAGTGGCCTACTAACATGAACACTTGTCTGTAAGTATGAATGATTCCATCACAAGTAGCAGCAACGGCATATGTTAACTCCAAATAAAATAGGGAGAAATTCCACAAAGTATGTAGAGAAAGCCAAAGCTATTCAGTTGATTGCACCCCGTAGCTGAAATTGTACTGCTATGATGAGATCATCTTGTTATCTGGTCTTGATTTCTGTACTGGAAGGCTCAAATAAGATTGTAGTTCCAGATAGATCTTCATATTTTAAACTTTGGTACCTGATGTGTAAATATTGTTGGTACACTTTATCCCCCTTTATATCTAATTCATACTGTACAAGTGTACTGAGAAAAAGCATTTCAGTTCATCAGTTCATTGTTTAGACTATTAATGTGTGTAATGAAGAAGTGTGTAAGACATTTGATTGATCAATTGACTTCAGATGTAACAAAAGAAAAACAATGCACCTATTTTTAAAAAGTTACAAAACAGCAAAATTGTATGGCTTGAAATAATATTCTGACATTTGGTGTTTTTCAGGTTTTTTCATTTTTATCTTCTACTGTGTAGCAAAGGAAAACGTCCGCAAGCAGTGGAGACGGTATCTGTGTTGTGGGAGATTCAGGCTGGCTGAAAACTCTGGTAAATATTAAACACTGTTCTCTACATTTGTAAATTATATAAATACAGTCAGGTATAAAGTCCACTTTGGCCTTAGTAAATATTGTTATGCAATGAATGGCATAACAATACTTACAGATACATCTACTACTTTATTTTCTTTTCCTTGATGCATGAAGTATGCATTTTATTTAATTGCAAAACACTGCTGTATAAAGTATTATCGTGAGTGGTGCTCTGCATACATAGAAACTTGTGGAGCCCTTTGTATGACTGGGACCTGTGTTCAGCCCTAAAGTCAATGGTAGTCTTGGCAGTGACTTCAATGGAAGCAGGGTGAGAAGCAACTTTGAGCATAATGTGTCATCCTAACAATTATGTTGGGGTCTTTTATTGTACCATAATTGTATTCAAATAGTTACATGTCGTACCCTTATACAGTTAAAGCTCAAATGTTACATACTCCAGTGGCAGTTACTGGTAATCTCTAAACAGGCCTACAGTCACAAAAGTATGATTTATAAACTAAGAAACTAAAAAGGAAAAAATAAAAATTCTTACACATATAGAATTATGCCATTCCTAGAAGAATAGTTTTCTATCTGGAATATTGGGCAAAGCTCTGCTAGAATTTAAATTAAATTGCATTATTAACTGTACACTTTGCTTGAATGCACTGCATTATTTTCTGTAACACTTATTCTACTATAGACTGGAGCAGAACTGCTACTAATGGTTTAAAGAAGCAGACAGTAAACCAAGGAGTATCCAGTTCTTCCAACTCCTTACAATCAAACAGTAACTCTACTAATTCCACCACACTGCTAGTGAATAATGATTATTCAGTACACACAAATGGGAATGGTATGTATGTTACAAAATAGTACTTCTCAAACTATATCCTTCTGTTTATTTAAAACACCTTTAGGCTCTCTTGTGGAAATTTAAAGTGAGCAGTGAACCAATTATTATTTGTGAGTACAGAATCAAAATGTTTTAGCATGGTCTTATAACTAATAATATTATAATTATCCAGTTTAGGGTAATATAACAGCACATTTAAAAATACTCACTTCTCACACTTTAAGTAAACTAGCAATTATATGCAAAATTGTAAATGGTATACATTACTCAAACACCCAGCAGAAGTGCTACTTATGCCAGGCTTGTCAGCTGAAGACAGAACTAGCAGTGGGAAACTTTTAAGAACATTTTAAAATAGCTTTACCATGTTGTATCTACTATTACAGAAGACTCAGTCTATAGATGAAAGAAATGTGATGACACCCAAGAAAATAATTTTTTAAAACATGAAAACTATCATTTGGGAGTATGTTCTCCTATTTGCGTGTAAGGGCTTACTCTGCAGAACCCTGGCTGTCATTACCAGGACATCCACTTGTAAAACCCCTTATGAGGCTGGGTATTCAGAGTAAGAAAGGGAGAGTGGAACAATAGAGGCCATAAAATCGTCTCACTGAAGAGGCCATAGCCAGAGAACTGCATACCTGGGTAAGTAATGGAGCTCAGTTGCAATATTTTTTCTGTGACTTCTGTGGCCAGTCATCCCTAATGGAAGTGTATTTATGTGTTGCAGGAAATGGATAACATGTTTCATAACTTCCATTCCAAATGTACATACTTCCATTTAGGACAAACATAATGCTGCCCACTAAATCTTTATTCTCTGTAGATATTGTCGATGTACTCATTCTCTATCCATCTCCCCTCTCCTGGCTCATGGAAATGTTGGTGTTCAAATGTCTCTTCCCTCTATGTCAGATGCAAATTGGAATGGGTAATGAGAAAATTAGATATGCACATAATTTGAATACACCCACGAAAAATGAACCTCTTGTGACTGGAGGTAATCTAAGTTTTGCATCTTTATCTAATGCAGCACAAAAAATACAGCATGACTTATGCCAGGGCTGGCCGCAGGCAGCTCTTTTACGGTTGAAGTGGAGCGCACACATTCCTTGCCTACCAGACCGGTGAAGGTTGGAGCTTGGAGACGGGGACTTCTGTCAAGCAGGGATGGGGATTGTAAGGCATGTTGTGTGGCAGGCACACTGCGGGGCTCAGGCCCTGAGCCCCAGCAGGCATGCCCCCTGAGACAGAAACCTGCAACCCACTGCAGGGCTGACGCCCCGAGTCCTGGCAGGCACACTCCAGCTCTCAGCTGGCTGAGGATTGCCGTATGTGACTTAGATAGTAAGTTTAGCCACCCATGACATATGCTGTAGCCATGCTCAGGCGGTGCAGCACTGCCTCTTCCCATGCCGAAACTAAAAGTGTCATGATTTAGGCTGCTCCACAGGACATAAATATTGCACTCCTGTATGCTTAATGCCCAGCGTTTCTTTTTCACTCCATCAAGAGTTTGGATCTCAGCACCATTGTTATTACTCAGATTGTTTTATGTGCAGTTGTTGAACTGATGGTTTTGTCTATATTATTGGTGCTGAGATGCTAAACATAACGGCCATTTTGTCCTTCAACTGTTATTTTTTGAGTACATCGGAAGCAGGACATTTGCTAAATAACCAGTGAGGCCGCTGGATGATCAAGATGCTAAAGGAGCACATAAGGGGGGCTGAGGTCATTGTACAGAAACTAAATGAATTGTTTGCATCAGTCTTCATTGGAGAGGGTGTGAAGAAAATTTCCATACTTCAGCCATTCTTTAGGTGACAAATATGAGGAACTGTCCCAGAATGAGGTGCAATTTGGGGATGTTTTGCAACAACCTCATCAAAGAAACAGTAATGTTTCACCAGAACCAGATGGTCTTCACCCAAAAGTTCTGATGGACCTCAGATTTGAAATCGTAGAACTAAAAACTATGGAATCTAACCTATCACTTATACCAGTTTCTGTATCTGATGACTGGAGGATAGCTAATTTGACACCAATTTTTTAAAAAGGCTCCAGAGGTGATCCTGGCAGTTACAAGCTCGTAAGCCTAATTTCAGTTCTGGGCAACTTGGTTGAAACTGCATTAAAGAACAGAATTATCAGACACACAGATGAACATGATTTACTGGGGAGCAATCAACATGTTTTTATTAAATGGTCACCAGTCTATCAGAATTCTTTGAGGTGGTCAACAAATATGCAGACAAGAATGATCCAGTGACTATAATATTCTAAGGCTTTCAGAAAGCCTCTGATAAGTTTCTCCCTTATGGCTCTTAAGCAAAGTAAGTAGTCAGGGAATAACTGGTCCTTCTATGGAGGTGTAACTGGTTAAAAGATAGTAAACAAAGGGTAAGAATAAATGGTCAGTTTTCATAATAGAAAGAGGTAAATGATGTCATCCACAGGTCAGTACTTGGACCAGTACTGTTCAACATATTCATAAGTCATCAGGGAAAAACGGAAGGACAGCAATATTTGAATATCATACAAAATTACTTAGGGTAGTCCAAAACAAAGTGTAAAGAGTAACAAAGAGATGTCACAGAACTGGGTGAGTGGGCAACAAAGTGGCAGATGAAGTTCAGTGTTCATAAATGCAAAATAACGCACATTGAAAAACATAATCTCAACTATACATGCAAAATGATGGAGTTTGAATTAGGTGTTACCACACAAGGCAGAAACCTTGGAGTCATTGTGCATGATTTTCGGAAAATATCTGTTCAATGTGCAGCAGCAGCCAAAAAAGTGAACAGATTTTAGGAACAATTAGGAAAGATAGAGATAACAAGACGGAAAATATAATGTCTCTGTATAAATCTGTGGTATGCCCACATCTGTGTACAGATGTGATTGCCTCATGTAAAAAAATATATTGGAATTGAAAAAGGCTAAGAAGGGGGCAAGAAAATGATGAGGGGGTATGGAATGGCTACCATATGAGGAGAGATTAGTAAAATTGGAACTTTTCAGCCTGGAAAAATAGATGACCATAGAGGTCTATGAAATCCTAACTAGTAAGGTAAAAGTGAACAAATGTTATTTAGAAAGAAATGTTATTTACTTGTTCACATAACACAAGAAGACGTCACCCAATGAGATTAAAATGAAGTAAGTTTAAAACAAAAGGAAATACTGCTTCACACAACACACAGACAATCTGTGGAACTCTGCCACGTAATGTTGTGAAGACCAAGACTATAGGAGAATTCAAAACAGAACTAAGTAAGTTCACGGAGGGTAGATTCATAAATGGCTATTAGCTAGGCTGGTCAGGGAGCCAAAACCATGGTCTGGAGTGTCCCTGGCATCTGATAGCCAGAAGCTGGGAGTGGATGACAGGAGGTGGATCATTCAGTGATTACCTGTTCTGTTAATTCCTTCTGAAGCAGCTGGCATTTCCCAATGCCAGGTGACAAGATACAAAGGTAGATGGATGATTGGTATGACCCCAGTATAGCCGATCTTATCTTATTTTATGTTCTTATGTCCTCATATTTCGATATCTTCTATAAGAAAAATAAGTAAGCATCTCTCATATATAAAGATGCTGTTGGATAATAATGTTAGTTAGAGTAAAATCTGCGGTTCAAATTCAAATGTCCATATATGGAGGTGAATTACACATTGTGAAGAAATTGCAAGACTTGAAGTAATAGATCCTTAATGGCATTTTGACATGTTCTCAATATCTTAAAATATTAATGAGTTTGTGCAATAGTTTCTTATGGTGCACCTCTCTCAAAAATCTTCCCCCTGTTGTTTGATAGTACACTCATCCCTCATTTAACAAGTACTTTACTTACAGGTACTCGCTAAAATGAGGAACATAGATACTTACCTTTATTCACTATGGCTGCATCTACACTATAGTTCTGTTTTGAAAGAACGTCTTTCGAAAGAGAACATCGAAAGATGGTCTTTCGAAATGGAGCATCCACACACACCAGCAGGGACCAAAGGTTTGGTCCGTTCTTTCGAAAGACCCCCCAGCACAATTTTGAAAGAGCATCCACACATTCCAGGGTGCTCTTTCGAAAGAGCAGGGACAGGAGGCACCATGGGCAGGGTCGCATGACAGATGAGCCCTTCCAGGGCCACTGCCCTCCGTCCCCTTAAAGCCCCCCCCCCCGCCACCAACCATACCTCAGCCTGCACATGCCGAGGGCCAGCAACCCTGTCCCCAGGCAGCACGAGAGAGAGAGCGAGAGCGGGAGTGAGAGCAAGAGGCATCGGAGGTGGCATCCCGGTCTCCCATGGACCCTGACCAGCATCCCCCCCTCCATCGTAGCTGTGGTGAGCGCTCTGGCTGCGGTCCTGGCCACCGTGCTGAAGCGGCTCTGGGTGGCCACCACAGTAGCCACCCTCCTGGATGCCATCCTCAGGGCGCAATGTCCCCAGCCAGTCCCCTGGGTCATCTGCTGCCTGTGGAGCTTCCCCACAAGCAGTAACTGGTGGGACCGGCTAGTGCTGGAGGACTGGGCTGATGACTGATGGCTACAGAAATTCAGGATGACCAAGGGGACATTCCTGAAGCTGTGCCGCTGGCTTGCACTAGTCCTCCAGCACCAGGACACACACCTGAGGCTGGCGCTCCCCCTGCAGAAGAGGGTGGCCATCGCCCTATGGAAGCTGGACACCCTGGACAGTTACCAACCTGTCAGCCAACAGTTCGAGGTGGGCAAAGCCACCGTCGGGGCCATCCTCATCGAGGTAAGCTGTGCCCAGCTCACACCTGGACTGCATACGGGGGCGTGAGGGGGCAGCCTGGCGATGGGCACCATCAGGAGAAGGGCGGGCACCCTGGGGATAGGGGCGGGGATGGGGACAGACCTGGGCAGGCACCCCTGAGACAGGGGTGGGGATGGGGATGGGCACCCTGGGGCAGGGGCAGGGGCAGGGATGAGGATGGTCATGGGCAGGCAAGCTGCACCCCCACCCCACACTCACAAGCACGCTTCTGTATGCCCTGCAGGTCATCCGGGCAACCAACAAGGTGCTCCTGAGGCAGCTGGTGCACATCGGGGACCTGGGTGCCGCCATCCGGGATTCCAAGAGCTAGGCTTCCGCAACTGCTTCGGGGCCCTGGATGGCACCCACATTGCCATCTGGGCCCCGGAGCACAGCCATGGGGCCTACGTGAACCACAAGGGCTACCACTCAGTGGTTCTGCAGGCCCTGGTCGATGCCAACGGCTGGTTCCAGGACATCTACGTGGGCTGGTCAGGCCATGCCCACAATACGAAGGTCTTCAGAAACTCAGAGCTGGGATGTCATATGGCCAAGGGGACCTTCATACCCCGGAGGGAGCTCCCCATCTGGGACATGACAATGCCACCCTGCATCATGGCGGATGTGGCCTACCTCCTGCAGGCCTGGCTGATGCAGCCATACACTGGGCACACCCAGCCGAGCCAGGACCTTTTTAAGAAGTGGCTGAACTGCACCTGGAACACTGTCGAGCAGGTGTTCGGCCACCTCAAGGGGCATTTTGGGTGCCTCTGCACCAGGCTGGAGGTGGGCCCCCCCAATGTCCCGGCAGTGGTCGGGGCCTGCTGCACCCTCCATAACCTGGTGGAGGGGAAACACGAGCCCTATATGCAGAGGTGGGCTGCCAAGGCAGGGCGCAGGTACAAACAGCCCCCTGCAGGACGGGATGCATGTAAGGGAGGCCCTACACTAGGCCTTTGAGCGGGGGCCACGGTAACACCCCCCCCCCCGCATCCTGCACACACACTGCCCCCTACCCGCACCCTGCACACACACGCACCCCCACCCGCACCCATGCACAGGGGACACAGGGTAAACCATGAAAATAAACCGTTTATAAGGAGAAACTGTGCCCCTCATTATTTAGGGGGAACTACATACACGTGTGGGGGGAACTATTTACATGGGAGGGGGGAAGGTGAATGGGGGAACTATTTATATGGGAGAGGGGCTGGGGTGGAGGGTCCTCACCCCTCCAGGGGGCTTGATGGCCAGGAGCCCTGTAGCCCGCGCCCGCCCCCGCCCCTTCCTCCCCAGATCCAGGGGCCCTGTGGCACGGGGAGGTAGGGGGCGCAGCTCGGGTGCAGTCCCCGCGCCTGCGCCGGGCTCGGCCTCCACCTGGCTAGCCCTGGCTAGTAGGCTGTGGGCCAGGCAGATGAGCCTGGCCAGGGGGAGGTGGGGAGGGATCAGGGCCTCCAGGTTGGCCTCCTTGGAGGGGGTTGTTGGGGGGGGGCAGGGGGCTGTGGGATTGGGGGAGGGGGATACACGGGCAAGGGGGGTGTGGGGGACAGTAGGGGAGCAACGAGGGGTATGGGTGTGGGAGTGACCCGCAATGGAGCAGCGGCAGGGGCCAGGTGGCTGACCACGGCCTCAGTGAGGGCGTCCAAGTTGGACACCACCTGGCCCATGCCTGCCGCTCCCACACGACACTTATCAGCTCCCTCAGGGTGGCCGTGTGGGCCGTGTCCTCTGCCTCCTTTTCCCCCTTCCCAGCCTGGTGTCACTGGCGGAAGGACTGGCAGCAGCCCCGCGCTGTCCCGGACCAAGGCCTGGGCTGCTTGCCCTCGCTCTCTGTAGTGGGGCTTCCACGGCCTGTCGCGGGGCTGGTCCAGCTGCTGGAGCTGTGGAGACAAAAAGGGAGAGGAATGGGCCATTAGTCCCGGTGAGGGACCCCCTGAACCCACCCCTCCATCTCACCCGCCCCATCCCAGCGGTCTGGCAGGGACCGTATCCGGGGTTCCCGGTCTGGGTTGCAGGAGCGCTGGCTCTCCTCTGGCTCCCTCAATCTCTCCATGGCCTGGCGGCCCGCGGTACTGTCCAGCCCGCATGGTGCTGGGTGCCACACATCAGCCCTGTGAGGCCGGGGCGGTGGGGCCGTCTGGCCTGTCCCTGCCTTGGGGCTGATGTCCCTGTGGGTGGGCTGTGGCCATCCTGGGTGGGACTGCACGTCCCCTCTCCCCGCCCTGCGGCCACCAGCGTGCATGGTGCATACCTGTGTGTCCCTCCAGGAACTCAGGCAAGGTGCAGTCGGAGGTGGCTGGGCTGGATGGGCCTGAGGGGACGTTGATGACGAGGGCCCTCTCGCCCGAGCTGGTGTCCTGGATCCTTAGGGGGTGCCTGTGGGTGGTCGGTGGTCCGGGCCGGTCCTCCCCCTCGGTCCCTGTCTCCGTCTCCTCCAGCTCGGTCGGGGGGTCGACGATGTCCACATACACGGCCAGGGGTTCCGCTTCCTTGGGCCCAAGGAGGTGGTCCAGTTCTTGATAATGGGGCAGCTGGTGGGCACTGCCCCTGATCACCCGGCCGTGTCCCAAACCTGGCAGTACACCTGCCAGAGCTCCTTGAGCTTGGACCTCACCTGGTCCAGGGTCCGTGTGGGGTGACCCCAGCCGGTGAGGCCCTTGGCCAGGCGCTCAAAGGCGGGCACATTTTGGCACCGGACCCCCATCTGCTGCAGGACTTCCTCATCTTCTTAGAGGGCGAGGAGGTCCTGCAGCTCAGCCTCTGTCCAGGAGGGGGCCCGAAGTTTGGGGGGCTGGCTGTCCTCCCTGATGGCCCCTGGGGTAGACGGGAGTCCCAGCTGCTGGTCATGGTGCCGGAGGTGCTGCGGCTTCCCCCAGGCCATCGCGGGTGGGAGCTGTGTGGACGGCAGTGTGGGCTCCCTGCTGCCTGCACGCTCTCAGCTTCCTGCCTGAGGGTTTCTGGGAGCCTGCATGCTAGGAGGCAGCTGGACACAGGAGCCATAGAGCTCCACTTGTGCTGTGAGCGGCGCTGCCACCTGCCCGCTGATCGTGGCCACGGAGGACCCGCTCTTTCGAAAGAGCAGGCTGTGGAGAGTCTACACTTGCTCTCTTTCGAAATTGTCTTTTGAAGTAGGGCGCTTTTCCCATCCCAGGAGCAGAGGACCAACTTTGAAAGAATGGGGGAGTTCTTTTGAAGTTGCTTTCGAAAGAGCACCATGTCAGTGTAGACACTCTGCGGCTTTTTTCGAAAGAACTCGGTCTTCCGATCCTAATTTCAAATGTACTTGCTAGTGTAGATGCGCCCTATGTGAGTGAACTTCCCCTGCTTATATGAGTGGGGTTCCTGTCCAGGGGCGGGGAAACCTGCTGCTGGAGCCTTCTCCCTCTGTTCTCTCAGACATGCAGCTGTCTGACAGTCCTTCGGCTGGGGGAAGAGGGGGAGGCTTTTAGCCTGGTTCCCTCCCCTGCGCTGGTGGGAACATGAAACTGGCCAGCCATGAACCGATCAGTTTCCCTGCAAGCCATGGGGAGATTGGAACCAGCCTGCCCCTGGTTCCCAGCTCCTGCCACTCTGAGAGCCAGGAAACTGACCAGCCCTGGTGGTTCCTGGCTCCACTCCACTCCATTTGCAGGAAAATTGGAGTTATGCAGGGGTTGCAGGAACAACCTCTGGGTAACTCCAGGGTTTACTGTATTAGTTCCCCTGCCTGCCCCACAGGCCTCACCCTTGGCCAGGTTTTAACTCCCCCCTCCACAAGGTCCCAAACCACCCCCAGCCTTAGAGCCCCTCAGCAGCCACAAACTGCCCCCTGCTTTCACCCCTCAGCAGCCCCAAACTGACCCCAGCTTTACAACCCACCCTGCAACCCCAAACTTCCCCCAGTCTTAGACCCCCCCGCGTCCCTCAACAGCCCCAGCCTTAGACACTCCTCCTCCTCCCACAGCCTCTTCACTGGGGCTGCTAGGCTTGGTGGCTCCCCCAGCACTCCTGCTCACAGCAATTCATTCAAGTGTTAAGGTTTCAGCACCTAGGCATGAGGTAATTGCTATCCCTAGTGATAGAGAGAGCTGCCATCTCCAGCAGCTATCTCTATTGATAGACATCTGCCTGAGGCAGCAGTGTTAAGAAACTGCAAATGGCTTCTTTAACAGCCACATGCAGCTGGGAGGTGCCCAGCTGGCAACCTTTAACAAATCTAATGGGACCCATGTTTGGGTCCTGACCCACAGGTTGGGAATTCCTGCTTTACATACATACAGTACATCCTATTTCTGGTGCCAGACTATTCAAATACATCAGAAAAGTACCTAAACTCAACTGGTTCATGTCAAGTTACAAGCACGTGGAACGAATTGGAGACTTTTACATGTATTTTAATGGGAATTTAGTTTCGCTCTTAAGAGTTTTCACCTTTGAGCAGAAATTTGGGAACCAGTTGTGCTCGTGTAGCGAGTGATCAGTGTAGCAGGATTAATGCACTTGGTACCTGACAATTCATTTAACAGTTTATAAAAGAAAAACGGTAATTCTCACTGCCATTAAGACAATGTGAATCTCTCATTGGACCAAATTCTGTTGGTGAGAGAGGCAAGCTTTTGAGCCATATGGAGCTGTTCTTCAGGTAATTCTCCCAGCTCTGAAGAAGAGCTCTGTGCAGCTCAGAAGCTTGCCCATTTCATGAACACAAGTTGTTCCAATAAAAGATATTCCTCAGACCACCACCACCACAACTACAATAAATAGACGTACAGTGCTCACTTAGACCTTTACTGTACTTGGGCACTGTGGTAACTGAGCCATAAATCCCACCACAGGTTTCCAGAGCAGAGGATTTTTGGTCCTCCATGGCATTTTGGAATTATAGATGAAATCCAACAGGTGAGCATTTTCCCTGAATTGAGGTCATCTGCCTGTCCTGTCCTGTCCAATGGAAGCATCTCAAAAGGCTCTGAGTCTATGGTCTACATCTGCGGTTAGGTTCTGTCCTGGCTGAGGATTTCAGCATATGTCCTGAGTTGGAACATCATCTTCCTTCTAATGCACCATTGCAGGCTGTGCAGATAGACCATTACAGCCTAACCCACCTGGACTCCTGAAAGGCTTTTATGATAGACTCTGCCACATATACATGGAGGTAAATCAACTATTTGTACTTATTTTAATTGAATGTTTTAAATGCTATGAGACTGACCCTGCAGTCCCCTCTCATACCAAAAAGTTTTGTTGAGTGGGTTGAATGAAGCCTCAGATCCCATATTACACATGCCTTTACGGTTTCTTTCTGTTTTCTTTCTTCAGGATACGGAGGAGCATCTGAAGGAAGTAGGTCCTCCTTTGATGAACCAGTTCCTGCCACTCATCTGTCAGTTGTAACTGAGGAGAAAGAAACATGCTGACAGAGTGACAGGAGTTTGCTGGTGGTGGATAGAACGTCCCAAGATGGTACGTTTGGACTTTTGGATGTTTGTAGCCTGTGGGCTTTGCTTAGTTGGTAGATCAGTAATTTTTAATTCACACTAATGTCTCCTCTTCTTCCGTCCTTTTGCAGGTCTGTAGAGTTCATCTGTGTCTCCCAGATGAACATGCAAATCCGATCCCTTGGGAACAGATACAACATTGTTTTTCAGTCTTTCTGTTACCTCTGCCTATTGTTTGCAGCCTTTATGTTATTACAAGACATGAGGAGAAACAAAACTCCTGTTTGTTTTACCTGTTTATTTGTACAAGTGTTTCAGTTTTGTGCATTAAATTATATGTTTGGGTTTTGCATTCTGTGTATTTTTCCAGGAGCAGCTCAACAAATTTGCAAGGACTCAGGAATTACCATTAGATAGTTCACTGTCATCATTTTGTAAAATGAGAGAAAAGCTTGCAAATCTAGTCCTCATCAGTTAGATCAAGACATAGATATTACAGTTTTGAACTGATAGAGCCTGAGCTCCTGGCGGTATGTGATTACACCAGAACCTCAGTTTCAATGTAAAATAAGTTAGTGTGTGGCCCTTTGTGCAACGAGAAGCTCAAAAATATGACCCAACTGCAACTGATATGGTAACATCTGCTTCAGGCTGCAGTGAAGGTGGAGAGGCATGTACTCCACATAAAATGGGGTGTTAGATCCATGAGCCACTGCTCTACAAGATATCACAACTGCCCCCTCTCCCGCTGCCCCGCACACAATAGAAGACCATCTGGAAAAAGAAAAGAGAGCACCAGGCCAAGCCCTGCTACTCAAGCAGGAGAAAGCCTGTCTGTTGTGGTAAGTACTGGGTTCCCATTACTGGCACTCCTCCTATTGTGCTGGCACTGCCATGGGACAGTCAGGGTGTTTTGTTTTGTGCCTCTATCCCTGAATGGCCTTAATTTAGCTCTGGTTTTGACTGGATCGAATCACTGTCCCTCACACAGAAGCCCATTTTGCAGCCATTACACTTGTTTTTGTATTAATCCTAAAAAACAGAACTGTGAATTTCCTTCTCCTTTGTTAGTCAGAAGGCTATCTTCATGCACTGCATTGATGACCTCAGATTGAGAGGTGTTATTTTTTTTTAAGTTTTGCCCATATTCATAGCAGTGTTTTTATTTTTCTACAGTTTCTAGCCTTAATAACAACACTGCACTTCTGCTTGTGAGCTTTTTCCCCAACATTTTCTTAACACAAAACACTCTGTCTCAAAGGAAATGTTGATTCATTACTTCTCTCCCTCATCTTAATTTTTTCATCACAATCTACTCACATCCTTTTTTAATTCTGTTTTCATATCTTGCTATCTCCTCTGGCTCACTAACAATGCATGGAGAAAAACTGTTTTAAAATGCATTATTTTCTTTTGACTTAATAGTAATTAAATTACTTTTAGTAACTGATGAAATACCCTGGAAGTTTGAAAATCATTTGACTACAGCTCATAACACAGTCCTTAAAAAGCCCATATAAAATATTAGCAACCAAATATATGTTATGTCTGACTTCTGACAGCCCTTTCAATTTGGCTTATTTTACAAGTAAGAACTGTAGAAACTCTACTTTAAAGCATTTTTGCAGTTCAATTTTATCAGAAAACCAAAACAAATTCAAAAAAAAGAATAATAATTAAATTACAACTGAAGTATCTAGCATGCAGAGATAAGAGACCCATAACCAAGGATTTGGGACTCTTAGAAATTTCAGGAATTTTGTAACCTTTCAAGTATTTTTGAAGTTTCTTTTCCACTGTATCAATAAACTATAATAAGTACAACCAGGACTTTTTTTGTGGTTGGACGCCTCATCAGGGTTCCCACAGCTGAAGCTGCCGATGGGCCTCAGTATCCCAGCCAGCTCCCAGCCGCAGAGCTGCCAGAGCCCCCACCAGCCCCCCTGTAGCGCAGGCCGGGAGCCGGAACCCCACCACTCCTCCAGCAGCCCCAGCCTTGGGAACCAGATCCTCCCACTTTTTTAAAAAAAAAGCAATGAGTACGAGTATACCAGAAATGGTCAAACTTTCTATCCATGGCCGTGTCTACATGGGAATAAGGGGCTCATGGGAATAAGGGGACTTCGAAGTAGGCGGGGTCCTTTAAAAAAGGAGCCCTGTCTGGACAAGATGCGCGGCGGCGAGGCGCGTCAATTTCGAAGTGCCGCGGCCACCCGCATGCTAATGAAGCACTGACTATGCATTTCAGCGCTTCATTAGTAAACGGCCATTTCGAATTTTAGGGCTTGTGTAGACGTAGCCCATATGTGGCTTTAGATGAGCACTGTGCAAGGCCTGTATTTCATATGTGTCAAAAATAGAAAATTCCACAAACAAGGGGTGTTTTAAAGGGAAAATAGTGTTCTAGATGTCCTGCAGAGCAGGTAAATGCTTGAGAACTTTAACAATAAAGTTTTCTTTCAAAACTGTTTTATTTATTGTTTTCTGGGTTCCATGTTCTTAGTAATTAGTGTCAATTGATATAGTCTGATGATTTGACATTTCTTGTTCTATTTTATTTTGTTTATGTACTTTTTTATTGCATTTACCTTATTTAGCACATACATTTTTCATTTTGTGTGAGTCAGTTAGATCTGTTTTGTTTTGTTTGTGCTTTGGACTGAGACCCTATCAATAGATAAACTATATCACACATTGCTTGACTAATATGGAGACAAGGAATTAGTAGGAGACAATTGTACAAGTAAGCGGAGTGGGATTTGGCCCTCTGTAATGGTCTATACAGTCTGGATCAAATTCTGTCCTCTGAATTATTATATAACAAATTAATTACAGAAAAATCTCTACTTAAAACTCATTCCAGGAAGCAAAGAAGAGTGAAATATGAAGGTTCTCCGTATACTAATTGAAATAAAAAAAAATGTATTTCTCTGCTGGCTTTTCACTCTGAATCCTTTCTGATGTATGCCATGCTTTTGTTCTTGCAGGTTATGTCTCCAGTGAGAAGAATGGAGTTTCTTTCAGTGTACAGAATGGTGATGTGTGTCTTCATGACTTTTCAGGAAAGCAGCTCATATTCCATGAGAAGAATGGTGCAGACCACAAAAAAACCCGTATCTCACTCAGAAGGACTTCAAAAAGGGGAAGCCTAAATTTTATTAAGCAAATGTGATTTTTTTTTAGAGCACATTGTTTTCTAGTGTAAAACACAGATATTTACTTTAACTTTTTTACATAATGTGAGAAGACCAGAAACTGATCCTTTTTTAATATGCAGTACTGGAGTCGTGAGGCTGTCATATATTGGGTTCATAAGGAGAGTTACAATTTTTTAAAAAGTCATTTGCTACTATTTGAGAAGGCACTTCAGAGAGATACTCTATCACAGGTGGCACAATTTCCAATATGATTTTCTATTTTTAAAAGACTTGAAAGAAAGTTTGGTTGTAGACTCTTATTTTGTCAGTAAACAAGTATATCTGAATAGCAGTACATAGTATTGTATAAATGTAGGAAACTACAAGAGACACAAGCAAGATTCTAAGTTCTCTTTCAAAATGTTACAATGTCTACTACAACATTTTTAGATTATAGTTGCAGATTTTATAGCATTGTAAATAAGCACAACAATATCCACCATTAAGCATTTTATGGTATTTTATATTTATTTCATGTAATATAAATTTTAAAACCTTCCATTGTATAGAAAAAGATATGATATTTTGTTTTAACATTATAGTTAGAATGTAGGTAAAGTTGATTATTTTAATTAACTTCTGAAACTTCCTACATTAGATATTTATAGATTATTTGTTCAGTGTGTGAAATAATGTGCAGTAATTACAGTGCGAAGATGTCCACAAGACAAATTTCTAACTGGGACCCAGGAGTATAGTGCATGGGTGTATTATCAGAGGATAAAACTCAGGAGAAGAAAATGATGGATAAAATAGGCAATAGTCTACTAGATACACAGGCTATGTCTACAGAGCAGCATTATTTCAGAATAAGCTATTCCAGAAGAGATTTTTCGGAATAGCTTATTTCGAAACACTGCATCAACACACTAAATGCATATCAAAATAGCGTTCAGCTGTTTTGAAATAGAGTGTACAAACACACAGAGCCTATTTCAGATTAGAGCCCCTGGAAGCACTATAGCTTATTTCAAAATAGTCCCTATTCTCTGTCTACACAACCCCCTATTCCATAATATCTATTTCAGAATAGGTGCTATTCGTCACAGAATGAGGTTTACAGAATTCAAAATAAACTCTCTGCTATTTTAAAATTATTTTGAATAGAGGTTTTGCTGTGTAGACGCTGACAAAGTTATTTCAGAAGAGCGGACATTATTCCGAAATAACTTTGCTGTGTAAACACACCCTCAGGATGGAAGTCAGTGTGAGTTTTGCCACTGATTTCAGTGGGGATATATTTTCTGTCATAGTGCTTGTTACAGAGATAAATACATAGCCAGTTCTTAACTGCAATATTTTAGGAACATTAATTATCATTAAAAATAGTAGCTGTTATTCCTTGGGAGCCAAGCCAAGCATCTGTTCCATTATTAGATTTTATGAAAGATCTCTGACATCCTGAACGATAATGCAGATTTCTGTTTACTTTGTGGTCTGTGCTGACAGTCAAATCCTGAGGTCCTTACTCAGTGTTTATTCACTACCTTCTCAGGTAAAACTTATAATGACCTTCAGTGAGTGCTTATGAGGCAAGACTAAAAAGACTGACTTTTCAGTTTGGAAAAGAGACAGTAAGGGGGAATATGATAGGAGTATACAGTCTCATAAATGGTGTGAAGAAAGTGGATAAGGAAGTGTTATTTACTCTTTTCCATAACATGAGAACTGTGGGTGACCCGATGAAATTGATAGGCCACAGGCTGAAAACAAACAAGGTACAACATAGAGCCAGTCTCTGGCTCTCACTTCCCCGGGGTGTTATGTAGATCAGAACTATATTGGGATTCAAAAAAGAATTAGGTAAGTTCATTGAGGACAGGCCCATCAATGGATATTAGCGGAGATGGTCAGGGACACACCCTATGCTGTGGATGTTTGTAAACCTCTAACTGCCAGGAGCTGAAACTGGATGACAAGATGGATCTCTTGACAGAGCACCCTGTTCTGGGCATTGCCTCTGAAGTACCCACCGCTGGCCATTGTCAAAAGACATGATTCTGGGCAAGGTGGACTTTCAGTCTGACCCAGCATGATTATTGGTATATTCTTATGTTTGCCTGAATAAGGACAGCAGGATTTGGCACTATATGTTTAATATCTCATAGTAGAGAATGCCTTCTTATGTTCTTGGAAAAGGACTGAGTGTAGTCGGAGTCCTGTGTTCCAGGGCTGTAACGACTGCTACTGGCTAGTCCCCACAATAGTACCAGGCTCTCTGAAGCAGATTGTTAGGGGGCCGGATTACCTTGCTGAGCAGCCTTTGAGGTTAATGCACTTGTAGCATTCCCTGGAGAATCCCAGAAACACTGTTCTAGACTGGTGAGCCTTGATCATGCCTCCCAGTTTGGACTCTGTTGCAATGCAACAATTATAAACCTTAACATTTGCACGAATGTGTGGATATAATACATGGGTTCTGTTTGCCATCTCTGTCTGATACCGTCCTAAACATATTTTTATAATGATAATTTGAAACATTTCTATTTACCCACAAGAATCGTAACTGCATGTGACCCACATGTAAGAATCATCATGGTACCAGCATACAAATGCTAATAATCAAGGTGTGCATTTCTGTGAGGCTACGTCTACACTAAAGAGTTTTGGAGACACGCGAGGCGGCACTTCGAAGTTTAATGTTTTGGAGTTGCCACGGGGGAGAATTAGCTTAATGAAGTGCTGCGTATACAGCGCAGCACCTCATTAATAATCTCACAATACCTTACTTACCATGCTCCCTTTGAAGTAGGGAGCTAGCGTAGACAAGTCCAATGTGTTTTGTTGACAGAAACTGGCAACAAAAAAGCCATGTAGACACTCTGGGGGGCCCCTTCTGTTGATAGAGTGGATCAAAAGACTGAACTGCTTTTATGTGTAGAAGCAATCTATCAACAGAAGTTTTGTCAGAACATCTCTTCCAACAGTAACTTCTGTAGACAGATGCTTCTGGTGTAGACGTAGCCTGAATGTTTTAACTATCTGGCTAGGGGCCTTTGCACTGTTTCTTATAAAATTATTTAATTTTCTTGTATTTATAGGTTCAAATGTAAAAAGAAAATAAATTTGTAGTAAGTAATGGGAATGAGCTATGGAATTTATTTCATGTGGCTATATATAAAATTATGAATTATCTATGTACATTTCTTAGAATAATTTGGTCCAGGCTTCATGTCTTGTACGAGGAAATGCTATGAAGCCTTCTATATTTGTTTAGGTTCCACCTTTCAGGTTTTAGCAGCCCTACTCTTAGCAGAGTAGATTTGAACATGATCCCACCCAGAGCTGGTCAGTGCCATTCTGAGTCTGCTAGAGCCAAGACCATGGCACGAGAAGCACCAAATGGCTACGCTTCTGTCCAGCATTCTGAGTTCCTGTGAGAAAGTATGTTGTACCACCATTATACTGCTTGGCTTTTGAACTTGGTTTTACATTTTGAATCAAGTGTGTCCAATTTTCATTTTTGATCCTTTTCAAGTTCTTGATTTTAGGTATCACCTACATACACCCTTCTCTATTAAAATGGTACATATCTCTCCCAATACACTGCATCACTTTAGCTCAATGAACATTCTCTCCCTAACCCCATTTGAAAAAAATTCCTATACAATCACTTTTGTAAGGACTCATTTGGTAGCAGTTAAAGAATAAAAAAAAGAATACAAAAGTTTAAAGTGTATAAAGTTTTATCTGAAATGTCTCATACTCCTCACAGAAAACATGTTAAATGCCAGTGGCTTAAACATTTTAGGTCTGTTAATCAAATTTTCAAATAATACAAATTACAAATCATTAGCACTTATACAGCCATTTTGGATGTGTGCCTGTCTAGGCATCTGCTGGATGTGCCAGTTCTCCCAGCAGTAACGTTGCTATTTAAATGGCAACCGCTGCTAAGCAGAATTTCTTGTACAAGGGGAAGAAAGATGTCCTGCAGGCTTGGAAACTACTGACTTGGCAGAGGAAAACACATTCTTTGGACTCTTATGTCCATATAAGTCCAAAGAAACAACTGCTTGCTTTTGAAGCCAAGATAATTAGAAAAACTGTTGTCGTGCCCACTAAGACACTGTTTGTTGTACTGTCAATGCCTGTGTCTTGTAGAAGTGGACAGGTGGTTGGAGGGATTGGAAATACCTACTTGTGCAGCCAGAATGCCAAGTAGAGGACAGGTGGCTGTGTGGGTGAAAGCAACCCAGCTGAAGACAGACAGCTGGTGAGTTACAGCAAGCAGGGAAGGGGAAGAGAATGGAAAGCCAGAAGCACTCTTTTAATCCCTGCTACTGTCATAATAGACAGCTATTGCCAAAATGCTATTTATACTCTGTCCCAGGGTTTGCATGACATTTTACTGGCATACTGTGATGGCCTTCTAAAGCCAGGTCTACACTAGGAAAATAAGTCAATTTCAAATACACAATTCTAGCTGCAGGAATTGTGTAGCTATAATCAAGTTATCTGAAATCAGCTTACCTGATGGTTCTCACTGAGGAAGGTCAACGGGAGAGTTTCTCTCATCAACCTCCCTTACTCCTCATGATAGCAAGGAATACAGGGGTCAACTGCCAACACCTGATAGATCCATTTAAAGTATCCCTACCAGATGCGTGAAACCAAAACCTGGAAGATCGACCTGGAGCAGGTTGATCTTCCAGGTAATGTAGACATAGCCTTAGGGTTTGGGGGTGCAAACCAGACCACTGAGAGATTAGGTTACCATTTTCCCTGTAACTTTGGGTGCCTTGTGATGCTTTCTTGTTATAGATTCCCCTCCTTGACCACTAACAATACAGGTCATACCTGAAGTGTCTGTGTATTAAATTGTTGGTTCAGCAACTCTGAGCCCAGCAGCCTCTTTACAGTCCACAGCTCCATGCTGGTCTCCAGCTGTCTTGGTTATTACTTGCAGGGTGATCCCAACACATACGCAGTCCTGAATTTTCACCTAATAATTTGTTCTGTAATGTCCAGCCCTCTCTGGGACAGGTCAGAGAAATAATATCATTTGTTCCTCTAAAAACACAAAAACATGTCACACCTTATTAATGGTGGTGAGTACACACCTTATACTTTGCTGAGTTGATTTATATTAAAATAAAACAAATTTATTAAAAGCAGGTCATAGATTAGTTTATGCTAAGTAAGAAGGAATAAAGTTAGAAAAGATTACAAGCCTATAAATGTAAAAATGCATCTAAAAGTCAAACTTAACCTAGCAAGATGTAGGCTTAGCAGTGATTTCTCACCTGTCTTCCTTCTTCCCCAGCCATGGCTGACTTTCCCTCTGTTGGGACTTTTCACAGTAGTCCAAAGTGCTCCTTTCACTTGTCTTAGTTAAAGGATTTCTCACCTATATTCAGTTTCAGAGACCTCGGCCCTACATTGGTTGAAGGCCCCGTCCTTCTCGGCTTGCCAGAGTACTGTTCTTTGAGGAGTGTCCCTGTGGGTGCTCCACTTCAAGTGAATGTATATCCCAGCACCTTCAGTTGGAGAATCTCAGCAGCAGTGCTCACCTGGGTCATGTACATGGTATACCCATCTTGCAGCATTGCAGGTTCCTGACTAGCGCGGTGAGACCAGACCCTCCTCAGTTTCTTCTCAACCTCCTGTTGCTTGAGTCAGACATCCCAGCAATGTTAAAATCAATAGTTATCTTTGAGATTGAATAGTCTCTTAGTATACTAGTTAGATTTATTTATAGCTTTCTTCCTGTTTCTTTCAAAAACCACTCTTTTCCATTTTTTTTCGGTCCTCTGTAACCTCTTAGAATAGTTTGTGTTCACCCTTAGCACTGAACTGCTATAATTTGAGTCATGCCTTGTTCCCTAGGTTACAAGCACTGCCCTTCTGTCAAGTGGTGATCCTGGTCTCAGACACGCTCAGTGTGTCTGGTGCCTATGTGAGAGATATTCCACAAAAGTGCTCTCATTGCAGTAACTAAAAGGCTCAGGCCGGGAAGGACAGAGACCTAAGTCTTAAACTTATCCCAGTGGAAAAGTCTCTGCATGCAGCATCCGATCCCAGACAGGAGACACCCGCCTGCCCCTTTTCTGGACAGCAATCTCCTCTGATCTTTCTGAAACACAACTTTCGTCTTCTAGTGATTGCTCATGTGGATTCCAAGTTGGGTGTGTGCTGGCGCATGCCCAGTTATCGAAAGCTTTTTGCCTTATCCAGTAGATATAGGTTCAGTGCGGCGCCCCCTGGAGTGGCGCCTGCATGGTGACCGGTACAGGCACTGCCTGACCCGCATTCCACTCAGTTCCTTCTCGCTGCACTGTTGGTTGCTGGAGCTCTCCCTTCTCTTGTAGTTTGGCTGGTAGCCATCGCCTATAAGTTAGTTAGTAATTGTTAGTGTAAATAGTTGTAAATAGTTTAGGTAGTTCTTATCACTTGTAAATAGTTTCCACTTAGTTGTCCGTAAACCAAGGCGGGACTTTAACACCTCTCAGTACTTCAACGCCAGGGGATGCCTGGCTCCCCAGGTTTCAAAACCTGTTCAAAATGTGGCAAATAAATACCCAAGAGTGACCCGCCCAGGACATGTTGGAGTTGCCTGGGTGAGGCACACGTTTGTGAATGTTACTCCATCTGTAAGGCCTTCAAGCCTAGGACTCTAAAGGACAGAGCACAACGTTTAAAAGTCCTACTAATGGAAGCAGCCTTGTGCCCAGACATCTTCCCTGTGGGAGCTCAGAGTGGTGCACCGTCGGTGCCATCAGAAAGCTCCCGATGTCGGTGCCTGTCACTACAAGGCGACACAAAAGTCAGTCCCTGGTGCCTCACATGAAAAAGATGCATGAATGGGGCCAGTCCCCCGAGAGGATAAGGTGCCGAGAACTCTCCAAGGCGTCTGCCAGATCGCACCATGAGGTGGGTCATGGTGGGCATCGATACCAGCATAAGGCGGGAGCCTGTGCTCTCTGAGGCTGCCCTCAACACCGGAGGCACTCAGTGCAGTGCAGGCCTGGTACAGATCACAGTGCCAGGACCGACGCCGTGCCGGAAGTCCTCATCACTGCCAGAGGGACCACCCCAGGTGCAGGTGCCAATGAAGACCACTGGGCAGGAGTCATCCTTTACGGCACCCTCACTGTTTCTGGCACCAGACCAGCCTCCACAGGGCAGACCAACCACGATGACCCCGTTCAACACGCCTTATCACATGGCGCATGGGCAACAGGAGCCTGCACAAACCGCAGGCCCCATGGCACTGCCCTGGTCATTGGTTTCAGAGCTGGTGTCAGAGTCTGACTCTTATTACTCCAGCTCAGCCAGGAGCAGGAACACAAGATCATCATGCTGCAGTGGACATTGGCACTGGAGCCGTCATCCTGCAGATGAGGGTTGGCAGGCGTCCTCTCAAGGTGCACCCCAGTGGCTCTTTTGGACCCTGTGGGTGGTCCATGCTAGGGTGCCCAGCACTCCCCAGGTGCTGACGGCAGCACCATGGGCATCATTGGGGGCGCCTCTGCTGGAACAGTCATAGGGGCTGACCCTGCCGGAGGCCCCTTCGGCCAGCTTGGCTGCAAACAGCACCAACCCAACTCTGAGCACCACCTTTGTTGGGACCAGGACCTACAGCACCACTGGTAATGGTATCGGCAGGCGTGGTCCCGTCCCAGGTGCTGAGCTACCCCGACATGACCCTAACACAGCCTACATTTTATTTGCGTGCTCTACCACGGTGGGCATGGAGGGGTGGGTGTATCATCCTCGTCCTCCCCAGACGAGGCCTGGGCCTGTTCCTTGGCATCCGCAGTTATGGAGGATGGTAGGGCATATCAGCACCTGCTATGCAGGGTAGCCCAGGGCCTGGGTATACAACAGGATGTCAGGGATGAAACGGACGCAGTGACGAACATTCTCTTGGCATTGGGGCCCACAAGCATGGCACTGCGCATTATTAAAACAATTGCCAGTATGGCAAAGACAGCATGGCAAATCCCGGCCTCTGCCCTATCCATGGCCAGAAAGAACGAGCGTCTGTACTTTGTTCCTGCCTAGGGCAATGAGCACCTGTTCACCCACCCTACCCCCCAACTCCTTTGTTGTCGATGCAGTGAATCACAGGGAGAGACAGGGGTTTCAAGGCCCATCCCTTTAAAACAGAGAGGCCAAACGCCTGGAATAGCATGGTAGAAGATTTATTCGACAGGAGGCCTACAGTTAAGGATTGCTAACCAGCAGGCTCTGATTAGCAGGTATGTGTACAACACAGCCAGTTCCTTATCCTGCTTCTTGGGGCTGGTTCCACCAGAGAGTGAGCCTGATTTTAAGGTGGTGGTGGACGAGCATAAGCTCATATCCAGGGCAGTGCTGCAGGTGGTGCTGGATGGAGCAGATGCCGCCACTAGGGTCCTGGACTCTGGGATAGCCATGCGTAGGGGGGCATGGTTAGAAGTTTTGGGGCTCCCCTACAAGATCCAACAGACTATCCAGGATCTACCCTTTGAGGGACCATCCCTGATTTCAGAAAAGGCTTTGCAGCCTGAAAGACTCGAGGGACACCTTACGTTCACTCGGCCTGCGCACTCCTCCATTGGCAACCACAACCCAATGTTGGCATTTCACTCATAGGTCTCAGTTCAGACAATTCCCTCAACAACAACGGGATGTCAGTAGGAGACAGGGCCACACTAATAGGAGGTGTCATGGCCAACAGACTCAGGGCCAGAGTCATCAAAAACCCCCACGGGGGCCTAATCACCAGTATGGATGGGGCAGTCAGGAGTGACACGCCAGTCATCACCCCAGTTCCAGCTCGGCTTTTGTTTTCATTCCACCTATCCTCCTTCAACAGTGCCTGGTGCAACGTAACTTCGCACCAGTGGGTTCTACGGATGCTAGAAAGGGGTAGGCTATCCAATTTTCGTCCTACCCCACTTCCCACCCACCTTTCCCCTTCCTCTTCAGGGACCTCTCTCACCAGACTCTGCTCAGGCAGGAGATACAGTCTCTCCTGCAACATGGGCCTATAGGGGAGGGTCCTCATCAGCTTTGGGGACAGGGGTTTTATTCTTGTTATTTCCTAATCCTGAAGGCAAAAGGGGGGGGCTAAAGCCCATTTTGGACCTGGAAAACGTAAACAAATTCGTTAAAAAGATAAGGTTTCATATGATATCCCTGGGCCTAATCAATCTGATGCTGGAACCGGAATCAATCTGATACTGATTTGCTACTCTCGACTTACAGGATGCATACTTCTACTTAGCAATTTATCTGCCCCACAGGAGGGTCCTCCATTTTGTGGTGGGAAAGGACCATTATCAGTTCACAGTCCTTCCATTCGGACTGTCTTCCGCCCCAAGGGTCTTCACCAAATGCACAGCAGTGGTGGCAGCCCTCCTACACAGGTAGTGGGTGCACTTCTTTCCCTACCTGGACGATTGGCTAGTGTAGAAGTATAAGAGTTATATTGTAATAATATAAGAAGTATAAGAGTTATATTGTAAAAATCACACTATGACACAATGTTGCTTCTGAGCTCAAGAAGGGGAAGTTATGTTGATGCTGTGTGAAGGAATGTAGGGTGGGTTTCGATGGAGCCAGGTGTGCCTGGGAAAGCAGGAACCAGAGCAGTAGGTGTTAGACAGTAATTAATTAAGGTAACCAGAGAATCATAAATAGGAGATTGCTGAAGGTGATATGGAAATGAAGATACATGACTAGTGTCAGGGGCAGCTCAAAAGGGGTTATCCCCGGTACAGACTTCGATACTGGTTATTCTGGACTACTTGTTGTTCTTGAGTCAGGAAAGGTTATCAGTCTCCTCTATCAAGGTGCACTTAGCAGCTATCTCAGCCTTTCACCCTGGGCAGGGGTCTATCATTGGTGTTCTCAGACCCTGTGGTAAAAAGGTTTATGAAGGGCCTGGGAAGGGTCAGACTGTAGATGTGACCGCCTCTGCCAGTGAGGGATCTCAATCTGGTATTGCCAGGACTCATGGGGGCCTCTTTCAAACCCCTTGCTTCATGTTCCCTCCCATTTCTTAGTTACAAAACTGCATTCTTGATGGCCATTACCTTGGCCAGGAGGGTGTTGGAACCAAGGGCTCTGATGGTAGACCTGCTCTATATGGTGTTCCACAAGGATAAGGTCAGGTTGAGACCCCATCTGGCATTCCTGACAAAGGTGGTCTCCTAGTTTCATATCAACCAGGATATTGCCCTACCAATCTTTTACCCAAAACCGCATGGAAACCTAGGGAGCAGAGTTTATGTACTTTAGATGTTTGAAGGGCTCTGGCCTGCTATATAGACAGCGCCAAACCCTTCAGAAAGTCCCAGCAGCTGTTTGTGGCAGTGGCAGACAGGATGAAGGGCCTCCCAGTCTCCTCACAGTGGATCTCCTCCTGGCTGGCGGCCTGCATTAAGGAATGCTATAACTGGCTGGGGTTCCCACTCCTCTGATCAGGGCTCACTCTGCCAAAGCACAAGCTTCCACAACAGCATATTTGGCCTGGGTTTCAATCCAGGACTTCTGAAGGGTGGCCATCTGGTCCTCCATACACATGTTTAGGGCCCATTATGCATTGATGCAGCATGCTAGAGACAACACTGCCATAAGTGTAGGGCTGTCCTACATTCCATCCAGGGCTCTGACCCTGTCTCCTAGGCATTGGCTTGTATTCACCCAACTTGAATGCATATGAACAGTCACTCAAAGAAGAAAAGATGGTTACCTGTTCTGTAACTGGTGTTCTTTAAGATGTGGTGTTCGTGTCCATTCCAAAACCATCCCACCTCCCACACTGTCGGAGTAGCTGGCAAGAAGGAACTGAGTGGGGAGGAGGTTGGGTGGTGAATATATTGGTCGCCATGCAGACTCCACTCCAGGGGGCGCCGCACCGATCTTACACCTACTGGCTATGGCAAAAAGCTTCCAGCAACTGGGCATGCGCCAGCGTACACCCAAGTTGGAATGGACATGAGCAACACATTTGGAAGAAGACCAGTTACAGAACAGGGAACTGTCTTTTCACCCTTCATCTCCCACAGGACAGATCACTCCAGTGTGGGTGCCAATGCCTGCAATTGCAATGGAATCTTTAGTACTGACCAGCTCAGCATTGCAACCACCAGCACTGCACCATTTCCTGCACTATAACGACTTGTCTCTGGTATGCACAGTGCCCTGTCAAACCACCTCACTTCTGGCTTCCCCATTTTCCCAATCGGGAAGAAGACAAGGAGAAAGGTGCTTTCTGATCACACCACTCCTCTCCCATCCAAAACTACTTCAGAATTAGGCCCACCTGTACAGTCTAGCTCACATAACAGGGTTGACACCCAAATCTGATATGAGCCACCTATGGATGTCTATGCCATTCCCCATGCAATAGCCTTACTTGAGCCCTTGGGGGGCACATAGGAAACAAATATGCAGGACCCCTAACCTGTTACATGGAAAGGATTAGATCTCTCCCACCATCTTCAGTGGCTGCACCATCAGAATCTCCTGAGGAAAGTACTGAAGAAAAGGAAAAGGCCCTGGAACAGGAAACAATGCCACCGATCAACATTACCTTCTCTTCCCCAGATGAGGTCATAATGGCTCCCCTAGCTGCAGCTGCTGCTGCTATCAAAATTTCCTAGGAGCTCTTCAAAAGAAACGCTGGTTCCCTAGAGACCCTGCTAGAGGAAGGCTGAGAATCCCAACATTCTCCAAACTGGACATCCTCCAAACTTCATCCAAAATTGTACTTCTGATAAACAAAGCACTTAAAGAGTGGACTAAAGCATATGACAGACAGACAATATTACTGCCTCTTTGCAAAAGAGCAGATAAAAAATATTACATCCCTGCAGAGGTGAAGGGTGGACTTCTTATTTTCTCGCCCTGTACCACGCTCCTTCCAGCAAAGAGGCAGAAACCAGCAACATTACTGACAAATGGAAAAAATGATAAGTCCTTGTGCTAATGAGTTAACAGCCCACACTGGAAAAACCACAAATGGGAATGAGAGAGGCATTTGAAAGGATAAGGGTTATGACAGTCAAATTTAATGAGTTATGCTTATTGTTAAATATTGTTGCATGCACAATTGTAGTTGGTCTCAGGATAATTGAGAGACAAGTAGGGCAAAGTAATATCTTTTACTGGATCAACTACTATTGGTGAAAGAGAAAAAAATTTTCAAGCTTACACACACCCTTCTTTAGGCCTCTTGAGAGTTGAAGGAGAACTCTATGTAAGCTTGAAATCTTGTCTCTTTCACCAACAGAAATTGGTCCAATAAAAGATATTACCTCATCCACCTTGTCTCTCTGCTGTTACATATGTAATTTGGGAATACATGTGACATCCTAACAAGACATCAAGTCTCCCAACTCTCTGGTGGTGGATGCAGTCCGAAACAAAATGAAGCTATTTAGGTCCACACCCAAGGATAAGAACAGTAAAAAATAGGACATCATGGAACCTAAGGAATAGTTGTTTGGCGTGCTACTGCTCCATGCCACCAACTACATGGCCAGGCTGGCTAATTATGACTTCCAGAACTATTCTAGATTGCAGGAACTTTTCTCAGCACTACTGGAACACCAGCACCAGACACTCTCTGGCATCATCAAGGAGGGCTGTAACACTGCCAGCAAGGCTGTGCACTTGGCCAGGGACAAGGACCTTCCATTTGACTGCCAATACTTATTTTCCAACAAAACAAGTGAGGTTCTTCATTCAACGAAGGACTCCAGAACAACGCTGCGGACCTTGGGCATGTATACACCCCAGCTAAATGGGCTCAGTACTCTCTGTTGTAGCACCCTTGGCACCAGTATCAGCAGTCCTACCAACAGCCCCAATTCCAACAGCAACATCAACCATTTCACCATCATCTCCATCCCTTCCTGTGTCAGCGTCAGACTATCACCAGGGACAGATGGGTCTTTGAGCTGGTGGGAAAAGGATACTCCATCCCCTTCACCTCCACGCCCCCTACACACCTGCCAAGCCTGTCTCTCTTCAGGGACCCTTCTCATGAGAGTTTCCTTGACCAGGAGGTCCAACATCTCCTCAGTCTGGGGATGGTCAAGCCTGTTCCTGAGGAATTCCAGGTCAGGGGGTTTTATTCCACTTACTGCCTCATTCAGAAGAAGAGTGGGGGATGGAGACCAATTTTAGATTTCAGGCAACTCAACAAGTGCATCCTTCACAGGCATTTCAGGATGGTGCCTCTTGCTACCATTATTCCAGCCCTGGGCAAGAACAACTGGCTCTCAGCTCTCAACCTACAGGATGCATATTTCCATATCACCATCCCTCTAGCTCTCAGACATTTTCTTCTTGTTACAGTGGGGTGATCCCACTATCAGTTTTGGGTTCTCCCATTCAGCCTTTCCACAGCACCACGGGTGTTTTCCAAAACCCTGGAGGTAGTGGCCACTCACCTTCGTCATTGATGGGTCGTCATTTTCCCTTACCTGGACAACTGTCTTATGAAAGAACCATTGCTTCCCAAATCGCAGCGTATAGAGCACCTCACCATGCACTTTCTTCTTAGTCTGGGGTTCCGTACCAACTGCACAAAGTCCATGCACAGAGTCTCCCCCTTACAAGCCAGCTTGCTCGTTGCCCCCCCCACCGAGGAGCACACAGGGCACGGAAATGGCTGCTGACAGCACAGTCTTTGATGCCCTCATTGAGGCCCAGATATGCTAGCTTATCGTGACCCTGAGAAGCAGAAAGTACAGATGGAAGGCTAACAGGCCAGACTGTCAACAAGGGGGGGGGAACCTCAGAAATCACCCCAGCTGGCATTGATTGATATGATGCACACACACACAACCATCCCAGAAGGGGACATGCCCCGCCCGCACAGAAAGAATGTCCTGTACTCCTAAATTGCTTATCTCTTGTCTTACAAGTGCAAATTAAGTAAGAAATGCCCTTGTAACAAACTGGTGTCACAAAGACAGACCAGTATGATCTGGCACCATAGATAAGAAAGAGAATACATAACCCAGAGGGGTATAAAAGATGGGTCTAGTAGAACTCTAACTTTGAGTGCATTCCACCAACTACCTGCTGGTCGGGTCAGGTGATTGCCTCCCGAGGTCCACAGCTGGGGATGCCCAACCTCGTATTCGTCTTTCCGCGGAATTGAGTGACCGATCCAGCTTGGCTACACTGGTATCGAGAGACGCAGAGAGGGTAAGATACACCCATGCTAGGTCTCCGACTTTTTTTGTGCACAGCTAAAGAATTAGAGCTCTGTAACTAGTGTCAAGATATCATTGTGTTAGATGGAAACAGATATCTTTGTATTGGATTGTAACGGAACTTGTTAACACCTGTACTTTGCTAGCATATAAGAAGTAAACAATAGCCTTTTGTAACCGCACGCTTATAACTGTAGCTTAATAAACTTGTAACTAGTTAAGCTCTGAGCCTAACCATTTTGTTAACCCTTTTGTCACTGCAACGCAGCCGGCACAACAAAAGAACTTTAACCGTTTGGTTACTACAGCCTGGCCGTGAGTGAGTGTGCTAGGAGCTGCCTGCTCTAACAGTAAAAAACTGGGTTGTTTAGGACCCAGGGGAGTACCTCACCGCACATTACCTGGCCACCGGCTAACAACATCCCACTCAAGCTCTGGACTTCATAGAAGCGCACATAGACACCATCACAGCCATGGTTCCCCTACCCATTCAAAGATTTCACACTCTGTGCAACCTTGTTCAAGTGGCATGCCTGTCTCCTGCCACTACGGTATGCACCTGCCTAGTGATACTGGGCCACACGGCTGCCACCACTCATGTGGTCAGACTAGCGAGGCTTCACATGCAGTGTCTTCTAACATGGTTGGCCTCATGCTATACCCTGGCCAGGGACCTGCTATTCAAGGCAGTGGCAATCCCTCCGCAGGTTCTCGTTTCTCTCCAATGGTAGACATGTCTGGGCAACGTTCTTGCTGGCATGCCTTTTCACCAACCACCACCGTCAGTCGCTCTCACCACAGACACCTCTGTCCTTGGTTGGGGAGCGCACCCTGGTTGTCACATGGTGCAGAGCATGTGGTCATTCACCGAACAGATGCTCCACGTCAATCTAAATGGAACTGTCATAGCACCACTGTGAGCCCTGATATACCTGTGAGATGTCCTGTGAGGATGGGGGCAAAAATTGATTTTAATAGGGTTCTCATATAAAAAACCAAGAGGACACTGCTGAGAGGGAGTGTAGCTGTATTAGTATCTCCCATCTCACCCTGTATTAATGTCAAAAAAAAATCAGTCTAGTAGTACTTTAAAGATTAACAAAATAATTTATTAGGTGATGAGCTTTCATGGGACAGACCCACTTCTTCAGACCATAGCCACACCAGAACAGACTCACTATTTAAGGCACAGAGAACCAAAAATAGTTATCGAGGTTGAGAAATCGAAAAATTATCAAGGTGAGCAAATCAGAGAGTGGGGGGCGGGGAGGTAGTCAAGAATTAGATAAAGCAAAGTTTGATAGGATAACGAGCCTTATGGATAGGGGAGAAGCGGTAGATGTGGTCTACCTAGACTTTAGTAAAGCATTTGATACGGCCTCTCATGAGATTCTTATCAAAAAACTAGGCAAATACAATTTAGATGAGGCTACAATAAGGTGGGTGCATAATTGGCTGGATAACTGTACCCAGAGAGTAGTTCTTAATGGTTCTCAATCCTGCTGGAAAAGTATAAAAAATGGGGTTCCGCAGAGGTCTGTGTTAGGACTGGTTCTGTTCAGTGTCTTCATCAATGATTTAGATATTGGCATAGAAAGTACGCTTATTAAGTTTGCAGATGATACCAAGTTGGGAGGGGTTGCAACTACTTTGGAGGATAGGGTCATAATTCAAAATGACCTGGATAAATTGGAGAAATGGTCTGAGGTAAACAGGATGAAGTTTAATAAGGACAAATGCAAAGTGCTCCACTTAGGAAGGAACAATCAGTTTCACACATACAGAATGGGGAGAAACTGTCTAGGAACAACTACAGCAGAAAGGGATCTAGGGATTATAGTGGACCACAAGCTAAATATGAGTCAACAGTGTGATACTCTTGCAAAAAAAGCAAACATGATTCTGGGATGCATTAACAGGTGTGTTGTGAACAAGACACGAGAAGTCATTCTTCCGCTCTACTCTGCGCTGGTTAGGCCTCAGCTGGAGTATTGTGTCCAGTTCTGGGCACCGCAGTTCAAAAAAGATGTGGCAAAACTAGAGAGGGTCCAGAGAAGAGCGACAAGAATGATTAAAGGTTTAGAGAATGTGACCTATGAAAAAAGGTTGAAAGAACTGGGCTTGTTTAGTTTGGAAAAGAGAAGACTGAGGGGCGACATGAGAGCGGTTTTCAGGTATCTAAAAGGGAGTCATAAGGAGGAAGGAGAAAACTTGTTCTTCTTGGCCTCTGAGGATAGAACAAGAGGCAACAGGCTTAAACTGCAGCAAGGGAGGTTTAGGTTGGACATTAGGAAAAAGTTCCTAACTGTCAGGGTGGTCAAACAGTGGAATAAATTGCCAAGGGAGGTTGTGGAATCTCCATCGCTGGAGATATTTAAGAACAGGTTAGATAGATGTCTATCAGGGATGGTTTAGATAGTACTTGGTCCTGCCATTGGGGCAGGGGGATGGACTCAGTGGCCTCTCGAGGTCCCTTCCAGTCCTAGTGTTCTATGATTCTATGTAAAAGAGTCCTTATAATGGGCCAGATAAGTTCCATCCGAGTTCAAACCATGTGTTAATGTGTTGAATTTGAATATAAAAGAGAGTTCAGCAGCCTCCCTTTCCAAATGGCTGTTAAAGTTCCTTTTCAGTAGAACGCAGACTTTCAGGTTATTAACAGAATGGCCCACTCCATTAAAGTGTTGGCTGACAGTTTTGTGAATCAGGAGTGTTTTCTAATGTCTGTTTTATGCCCATTAACTCTTTGTCTAAGGGAGTTTGAAGTCTGTCCAATATACAAAGCATGTGGGCATTGTTAGCACATGATGACATATATGATGCTAGTTGAGGAACATGAGAATGTGCCCGTGATTCTGTGAATAACCTGGTTAGGTCCAGTGATGGTACCTCAAGAATAGATATATGGACAAAGCTGGCAACAGGGCTTGTTGCAAGGAAAAGTTCCAGGATTGATATGGCTAGGATCTGAAGAAGTGGGTCTGTCCCACCACAGCTCATGGCCTAATAAATTATTTTGTTAGTCTTTAAACTGCTACTGGACTGTTTTTTTGTTTTGATAGTATATAGACTAGCATGGCCAGCTCTCTGTATTAATGTGTTCTAGTGTATATAGCACATGAACACATGAGTTGGCATAGCTAACCCAGGGGAGGGATAGCTCAGTGGTTTGAACACTACCCTGCTGAAGCCAAGGTCCAGAGCTCAGTACTTGAGGAGGACACTTAGAGAATCTAAGACAAATATATTTAAAAAAAAAAAAAAAAAGAAAAAACCATCAGGGATGGTGCTTGGCCCTGCAAGAGGGCAGGGGACTGGACTAGATGACCTCCCAAGTTCCCTTCCACTCTGAGACGTGTGAGCTGGCAGATATTCCCTCTCCGGGCGGCTTCTTTTTCCGATCGGTCAAATTTGCAATTCTCCTGTCTGGATTTGTGTACCTAAGATCAATGTTATCGCCTAGCGCTTCCCCCCACCAAGACACACGTCATTTTATCTGCCTGTGGGCTCCTGCTCCTCTGCGGTTCTCACCAGCCGCCTCCTGCAGCCCCTCTGGGGCTGCGTAAAAACACCGCATTCGGGTTTCCCGCCTTCCACCGACCCCGGGGCTGAAGCGGCCAGAAAACAACCCCCACCCAACAGCTCGGGCCCGGCCGGCCCCAGCGCCCCGCAGCTGCACGGGCGCGCATGGAATGCCTGAGGGCGGGCGGCGCGGGGCGGTTCCCCGCCCCCTGCCAGGCAGGGCCCGGGCGGCTCCCGGGGCCGGATGCTCGCGCGGGGCTCTCCGAGCTCTGCCGCGCCCGTCCGCAGTGCAGCGCGAGTGCCGCCGCCTGGCGGCCGCGGGGCGCCTCAGCCTCGCTGCAGGAGCAACCTCGCCCCTCCCGCCGAGGCGGGTCCCCCTTTGTCAGGAGCCCGCGGCGGTCCTGGGCGCGGCTTTGCACCGGCGCCTCCGGCATCCCGTCCCCGCCCGGCCGGGGGAGGCAGCGCAGGCACCTGGCCGCCGCCGGGGCGTAGCTCGGGGCACAGGCGGCGGGGCGGGGAGGGGCGGAGTGCGCCCGCAGCCCCGAGCCTGGGCACGGGTTTGGTTGCTGCTGGCAGACGCGCCTTCTCCCTCGGCCGCAGCGGGGCCCGGGTGCCGCTCGCCAGGTCGGGGGGTGGGGGCTGCAGGGCGCCCGGTGCGCGCATCTCCCCGAGCCGGGGTGACTAAGGAGCCGGCGGGGTGCTCCGCCCGCCGCCAAAGAGCCGCTCTCTCGCCGGCGCTGGGGCACGATGGCCAAGTCACCGGGCCAGCGAGTCACCGCCCCCGCGCGCCCTTAACCCCGGCGGGGGGAGGGGGTGACAGCGGCTGACTCCCGAGCCGAGCCGGGTGCTGCTCTCGGGCGTCCTGAGCCGCCGGCCGAGAGGCCAGTCCCAGCTCAGCCGGCGGGGCGCGCTCCCACTGCGCCTGCGGCAGCCGGGTGCGGAGCCCGCCATGCCCGCCGGCGAGCTGTCTTTCTGCGGCACTGAGCGCCCTTACCCCGCGCGGCCTGGCTGTCGGGCGTGGGGTGGGGGTGTTGCAGCCCAGAATCGGCAAGCAATGCCCTGCGGCTCACTGCAGGCGGAGGAGGGGTGCAGCCAGCACACCTGGGGTCGTGTGAAACTCCTGCAGTCGGTGCTCTGTAAAAGGCAGGACTTCTGGTGTACAGCCTCCTTGGACACTGGTACTACGTGCTGGTGGGTCACAGGGACAGCCTGGGGTCTTGTGATAACTAGCAATATACGCGACAGACGTGATCTGTCGCAATATGTGATATTTTTGTTCTCAGTGTTACCATAGTGCACTCAGTGCTTGGCCTGAACTGTTGTTTTTTTTTTTTTTCTTTCACGCTAGTGTGAAGGCAGGACCCAGAAAATAACCCCATCGGGTATGGTGCCTGATGATGCGAGAAGCGTGTAGATAATGGCTGCAGTGCAGTATGCACACTGATTACTGGCCAGGTTAGTCTGGGCAGGATTTGCATGTAGATGAAGGGGTAAACCCTCTCTGTTATCCCTGCTTTGTTGACAGCTGCTCTGTTTATTTTGGAACAAGGGCATCAAGTAGCCAGCAAGTGGCACAGTAGAGCTTCCTGCGGCAATGAACCAGGAAGAATAAGAGCTGCTTCAAGGAGAGGACCCCAGCTGCACTCCTTCTGCCCTTGTTGCTGTGAAGTGCAGGAGGGAGACAGACACACAGGCAGAAGAAAACCTCAGGCCTTGGGGAGATGAGAAGCAGAAGCAACTCTGGAGTCCGCTTGGATGGGTATGCCCGACTGGTTCAACAGACCATCTTGTGTCATCAGGTGAGTCAGAGTCAGCACGGAGAAGAGTGGGACCTTGTTTCTGCACCAACCCCTGTGGCCTTTTATGTTGAGCAAGCTTTTTATTTTTTTCCCCTCTTCTGGATTTTTTTTTTTAAAACCTTACTCATAATTTCAGTCCGCAATGCAGCATTCCTGATAAGGATTAAGTGGGCTGGTTAATTGCTAAGGGACAGATCCAGAGCAGGCTGTGGTTGTTGGAGTCTGTGCCAGGAGTTCAGAGTGGAGTGTGTTGGGTCAGCATGTTGCAATGGGGAGCAGAGTATGTTTGTGGAATCTGTTATTGTAGGAAGTGAAGCACTTGTGGGGAGTTATGCTGTGAAGTATTTCTCATATTGTGGTATGTTATGAAGGGGAGTATATTGTACAAATGAAATGGAGTTTTAGTTTTGGAAGAGAATGGAGGAAGTGCACTGAGGTGGAGTCACAGATAAATATCCTGTGTTGTAATCATTCTGTAAGACGGACGTTGGACATGCAGCATTTATAAATGCTCTCTAAAGTAAATGGTGTCTCCTTTTCATTTTGAGTGGGCCTTAAATACAATTGGCCACTATAACTGGGCAAGGATACTTAGTAGCTGATTATACAAAATGTGAAAAAAGCATGTCCGTTGGTTTTTGGAAACCCAGTGAGTTCTTTAATGTTACTGTGACGTTGTTTGGGTTATGTTCAATGGCTTGCCTTCACTCTTGCATATTTGAACATACATCATGGTATGTGTTTTGAAACTGGTGTATGTAGGCAAAATGGTGACTTTGTGGTACATGACCATGAATGTCTCTTAACTGAAAGTAAGACTACCTCCAAAATAGAGTTGGTTGCAGAGTCACCAGCAAACATAATTTGTTCATTACGTGTTTATTAAAATACACTTTCTACCACCATCTTTGGCCAGATTCTCCTCTCAGTTACATTGATGAAAATCTTCAATCATTGTGTTAACTTTAGTGGAGTGACATCAAGTTTATATAGCAATGTAACTCAAATCAGACCCTGACCCTTTGTGTGTCTTGGATACATAAATAGTAAAGAATGACACTGTCAAGGCTGATAGGCAAAAAATGTGACCTATTAGTTATGTTTTGGCTCATGGACATGCATAAACACATACCACAGTGTTCTCTGTTTCCCCAGCTTGTCTGTTACATCCTTAAGAACAGACATGCAAAGCACAAAAGTTACAACCTTCTTGGAGATGATGTGGCTTAATTTAAATAGTTTAGCGTATAAAGATGAGAGCAAGGAATTTTTCCCATGAGTCAGTTTCTAAATATACTTATTACTAATCACTGAAAAGAGGCTGCAAGGCAGTAGAGGAGGGTGTTAAGAATCCAGATCTGCTCCCACCGAAGTCATTAGAGGTTTTATCATTTCAGACCTATTGTACGTATTTGTGAATTACTGTGTTTAGATGTAATTTGTTATAAGCAAAATGGAAGTTTAATAAAAAGGAATGCTTTAATTAGTGTTTACTTCAGTTTATACCAGCTGACCCAGAATCTTCAAATCAAAGATTATATTTTTAAGCAAAATATAAGTGAGGAACTCTTGCCTTTCCATGGAATTTGGCCTTTAAAAAGAGAACCCAGTTTCTCTTTAGAAACTGATTATCCAACCACAGGGAAAATTATTATCAAAGCAGTGCTTGTCCACCTGTGAACAAAGAAATGTTATAAAATGGTGCCGCTATTTTTTACAGGCTTGAAAAGTACACTTTTGTGATAGCTGTATGTTTAAAAAGAAAGAATTGTGTTCACTTCGCTAAGGGGAGTCTGTGCTGGCTTTGAGAAACATTATGTTTGGGAACTAGTAAGTAGGATGAAAATACAGTAGTGGGCATTTAGCAGGCTAGGCGTTGTGGAAAAAAAACAAGTATCAGAGGAGTAGTATTTGTTGTTCTTATTTGCCTTCATATTGCTCAAAACAAATTTATTTAAAAAAATAATTTAGAAAAAGTGTTCTGATCCAGGCCTAGACTCCAAATGCAGGCCATCATACTGTTCAGAGTTGTGCATGGGGTGACCTCCTGTGTCTGTTTGGAGCCACGTTTAAGTCAGAGCTCTTTGCAGGACTCGGACCATAGTGAAGATTTTATTATCTGCTAACATGTCTGACCTGCACAGTGTGTAGACATCTCTGTGGTAGGTGCTTTAGAAAAACAGGTGGATAAATTAGATTTAAGTCCTTAACTGGAGTTAACATGATGGAGGAGGTATAACCACGATGATATATTTAGTAAATGTCGAGGAATATACGTTCACTGTCTCTTCTGCGTGAAATATAATTTTTTTGCTGATTTATTGCTGTAAAAGTTTTTATTTGGAGAGTTTTGCTCTATATTATTTATATCCTCTATAGCCTGGTGTGCAGAAGACTAATGACTCAACTATTTTATTTCACTAATCAATTTAGGCACTTTTTAAATTTTTTTTTGTTTTATCCAATGTCAATATCCATTTTACTGATAGATTTTTTTGGTTTTTCTTTTTATACAAGTATGACGCGGGGTACTTAAGGAGGAAAGCATGTGTAGCTAAAATAGAAACCACGTCTGATTATCTTATTTTTATCAGCTGACATTTAGTGGTCACAAAAATACATTCCATTCAACTTCTTCCGGTCAAACCCAGCTGCAGATTAGTGAAGGTCTGACTTTAATATCACTGCTTCACTAGATCAAAGCAGTTGTTATATAAGCCAATGTGTTTGCTAAAATTTGATCTGAGTGAAACTCTGAATCCAGTTTTCTCTATGTAATTCTGCGGTATTAACAACAGTTAATAAAATTATTAGTGAATAAAATTATTCCATTTTAACACCAATGCCAGTGAGATTGAAGTCTGGTCTTCCTCTTCTTTTTTTAAAGCAGATTCTTGTGTTTTATTTTCAGAAAAATAGATCTAGTGAAATCCAAATATATTAAATAGAGAGACAGCACAGTGCACACACTTCTTATTAACATTCTTAGGCCTTGATCTGGGTATCAGATCTCTGCAACAGAGGCTGCTGTCCTTGCAAGAACCCCATCTACTTCAGTGGAGTTTCTCGGTACATGGCTCTACTCGTGCAGATATCACAGAAAAGGCCCCATACTGCAAACTAATTTCAGTTTTGTAATCACATGGTGGGCCTAAAGTTACCAGGTGCCATGATATGGTTTTTACATCTATGGGATTTCAGCATGCCTATTACTTCTGGCAGGAGTGGACTCTTTTGTAGAGTAGCAAGAAATATCTGGAAAAAAAAAATCTTATTTTTAAGAGCAAGCATTCTATGGAGCAAACTTGTAAAAAAAAATAGTGGTTATTTTTTGTTTCTTCTTGTGAAGATGGTACAATGATGCTGTAGAATTACCTTTGTTCATGATTTTGCACAAAAGGCCTGATTCAATATTCGTCAAAGCCCATTGGACTTCGATCAAGTCCTGAGTATTCAGGTTGGATTCCTTTGACTCTAATGTAAAGTGGAAGAAGGGATTGCCTCTGGATATTATGTGTTTTCTAGACATGGCACCTTTTAAATCTTTGAAAGCAGGCAGGTCCCTGGTGGTTGATGGGTCTCCCGGTGTCATGTGTCAAAGCTGATATTTTTCCAGAAGCAGTCTTAGTGCAGTTTAGAATTATCCATTGCACAACTGGCGCTGGGCCGAGAATGTAGCGGCTAGGCAGGGGGAATTGCAGTGCAATCTTTGTTGTGCTCTAATTACAGCTATGTAGATGTTCTTTGTGTTACAAGGGAGGGATGAACCAAATCTGTATGAAGTAGATAGAAATATGAGATTTGACTTTGAGGCTCACTCTTCTCCCTATTCTAATGAACTTCTACTGCAGGTGGCTTCTGCTGAGTCACTTTTCCCCTCCTGTTTCTCTCCTGTTCTTGTTTTTTCTGACTTGGAAATCGCTTTGAGCAGTTAATCCAAGTGTGAGTATTTAAGTGAATGGAACATGTTGTATAAAAGCCTATGAAAAGACAGGTGTATTTCCTTCTCCCCAAAACTACTTTGTTACAGCTAATAAGGTTATATAAACATTTGACTGAACCAGCCCCTGGCAATAATAAGGAAGCGTATGATTCTGTTATTTGTACCCCTTGTCCTTCTGCACGCTCCCCCGCCCTGGCAAGCTGTTCGATACTCTTATTAAGTTTTTTTTCCTGCACCATGGACATCAATGATGCAGAATTTACTTAATTTAAACCCCTGTACTCCCAGTGGAGCATACCTCATTTACAAGTCTCTTCCACTTCACACTGTTTCAGGACAAATCTTCCATGTGACCCCAGAAGTACACCAGTTGTTGTCTTTCAGTCTCAGTAGATCTTCTCCATGTCGTCCAAGGTCTTCCTCTTTTGCGTTTTCCTCATGGGTTCCATTTGCGAGCATGATGGACTATGCTGGATGATGATTTTGTTGGAGTGTGGCCTAGCCATACCCACTCTCGTCTCTTGATTGAGTGTCAAGTGGTTCAAGGGTCTCTTGATTTGAGAGTCAAGAGATTATTTGGTAACTGAGATTTTGGGCGTTTGGTAGGCAGATCAAGGTTGTATCCCTCTAGGAGTTCACAAGTCGCCATTGTCTAAGGGCTGCTACAAGGATAAAGTCTCGTGTGGTTCTTTTTCCAACATCATCATTTGGTATGGAAGGTGCTGCTGCAGTATAAGGTATCTTTCAGGTGACCAGTGTGTGCTGATATTCTTTTCTTTCCTCTTAGAATCCAGTTACTGGGCTACTTTCGGCCAGCACGGAGCAAAAGGATGCTTGGGTCCGGGACAATGTCTACAGCATTCTGGCTGTGTGGGGTCTGGGAATGGCTTATCGGAAGAATGCAGACCGGGATGAGGATAAGGCAAAAGCCTATGAACTTGAGCAGGTAATTGTAAATGTCACATGTAGTATATGTACTGTTTATCATCTCAGATCTTTTCTTTTTCATGTGATGGTGATTTTGTATTCTAATGTAGTTGTTATTCATATAGTTGTTGTGCCCAGGATAGACCAGATTTTTCCATACACATGGAAAGTGCCAGTGACAGCCCAGACTCAATCTGTTTCTTTGGGTACTTATCTAGTCCATGTAACAACAGTATCTGAACATTTTACAATCTCTAATGTGTTTGTCTTCACAACACCCTTGAGAGGTAGAGAAACTGCTCTTGTCCCCATTATACAGGTGGGGAATTGAGGCACAGAGAGACTAATGGACTTATCTAAGGTCACATGGGAAGTACGGGTGGAGCAGGAAATTGAACTTTGATCTCCTGCGTTCCAGGCCAGCATCCTAATCACTGAACTTGCTCTCTAGAACAGCTTATAATATAAGATCCCAACACTCTGAACACATATTTGAGTAATTTGGCGGAATTCCATAAAGTCAGATGTCACATGCATGAGGAAACATTTGCAAGATCAGGCCCTAAAAAGGCATAAAATTAGGGCAGTCCGTGGGGTGGTGGGTGGGAGACAATAGACAAGAAAAGTGATGAGAATTATAATTGACACATGTATTGTTAGTTCTGTTGTCTTGATTTGTTGTATTCATTATTATTTGTTTTATTAGGAGGGTCGAGGTAAGAGGTTGGCAAGAAGGGTGCTTTAGGATGACCAAGGAAGAATGGGAAGGAAGGGAGAGAACTGAGGGCTGTCAGAGCAAGATTAGCTGTGAATGGGGAGTGACAATGATGAGCAGCATGAGGTTAGGGGAAGAGTCACAAGGTCAATTCTTCCCACTTGGAAACCCTGCTCAGCTCTCCTTCCCCAGGTAGTAAGCAGAATGGAGTTGTCTGTTGTGCACTTCTGCAGTGTCCTCTTGCAGTTTTGGAAGCACTGGGTGTATTTTAATGGTTGACGTTAATCCCTAACCCGTGATTGCCTTGGAAACCTCTTATGCGAGAAGTAGCCCAAACTCAGTAGTGTGTGTTATCTCCTTGAATTCTAAAGCCATTGCATAATTTTTCTAATGTTTTTCTCTTGGGCACAAAGATGTACTTAATTACTGGATTTAGGAGAAAATGCTACAGTCTCATTGTTTGGAGTGGCTCTCAGCTGTGAGTGCCTACTTCAGGGCAGATGGTCAGAAAACAGGGCAGAGACCTAACGTGGGTGTGTTCTATAATTAGATTTCACCTAGCCAGTTACTGTAGTGAACTGCTGGATCACTACACGAGGTTTATCACAGAGCTACAGACAGTCCCCTCAGTCTCTCCAGCCTTATCTTGCCATCCAGACAAACTGGACCTTGTGATAAAATGGAGAGTTACACCAAAAATCACATTACATGTAGGTTGCTGCCCAAAATCCAGTCACTCACCCCAGATCAGTTGGTACTCTAGATCAGCAATGGGAAGCCAAGACTAGTCAGTGGACCACAGCAGCCTGCAGGGCTTTGCCTGTGGCTCCCCTATCTCCTTCCCTGCTGCATGTGCCTCTCACGCACTGGAGCCCCACACTTCCTACTCCTCTCCTCTATCCCAACATTTTCTCCCACCTGATTCGTGCTCTGTCCCCACTCCTCCTCCCTCCCAGAGTTTGAACAATCCAGAGATTCAGGATTTTTTCTTGAGTCCATACTTATAGCTTCTCCTCACAGAAAACAAGCTGACAAGTATCACTACCCCTGCAGGCTTTTCCTTCAATGACCAAGAGTGAGAAGTGCATTTTGATTACTCTGGCTATCATACATGATGATAATTTGCTTTGAAATTTAGCACTTTAACAGAAAAGTTCTTCATTTGAATTCCACAAAGCTTCTTTCTTATTTAGTTGCAGGGATGTACACAATGTAAATGTCATTTGAATTCCACAAAGCTTCTTTCTTATTTAGTTGCAGGGCTGTACACAATGTAAATGTCATTTGAATTCCACAAAGCTTCTTTCTTATTTAGTTGCAGGGATGTACACAATGTACATTAAAGTGCTAAATTTCAAAGCAAATTATCATTATGTATTACATTATAATGGGATAGAGATAAACAATGCAAGTAACATCCCTCTAGTTTTCATGAAGCCTAAATACCAAATACACAGTTACACATTTAACATTGAGGTGAAAATGCCAATTTTTTTTTTCAAGTGACTTGTCATTTTCTCTGAACAGCACATTCAGGCAAAAATCTGAAAAAAGAAAATATGCAGAAATGTATTTCTTTGAAAGTATTTTGGGATGTTCATGTTCACATTCATGGCAGGCCAGTAGTAGAAGCCCTGAGCCCTGTTGTTAATTACTGTCTAATACTAGTAAGCAAACTGGTGAAGTTAGACTTCAATTATTCTCTTTTAATCTTACAGAATGTCGTGAAACTGATGCGGGGACTTTTGCAGTGCATGATGAGACAGGTAATCTAATAAACCATGAGTATTTACTGGTCTCATTTGCAAGGCCAGATCTGGTGCTTTAACATCAATTGGTGCATGAAAGGGAGAGAGTAATGGTGAGATTAGGTTGCCCATGTTGAAGGAATGATTGACATTTCTAAGACCTGTGATTTTCTGAAGTCTTTTTTATATGTTAAAGAATGCATCCCTTTGGCACCTCTCTTAGCCTCATAGATTTGAAACAAAAGGCAATACATTTTTGATTAAAATTTAAGCCACCAGTCATATAAATGGATTGCATATGAGGAAATACATTTATGCCATGCATATCTGTGGACAAGTGTTTGTTACTTACAAGGCATTTCAATTCAGAGCAAATTTTTCTTTTCTTTTATCTGAGACTTCCGTGGATGTGGGTCTAATAAAAGTATTTTAATATGTTCAGTTGCTATAAGCAAAGCTCTGCTCTGTTATACTTTTATGACTGGTCCCACCTACAACAAATTCCATTTATAGCTGTGCATATAGATTGCACAGGTGTAGTCTTAAGTGCTTTGTGGAATTGTAGCATAAGAGAGTAAGATGAAAATCAGAGCATCAATATATTGTTTCCTATTTTTGGAGCATATATGTTCTTGGCTGAAAAGTCTCTCTTGTAAAGTTTCTTGACTTTAATATCCTGGATGTTCTTTTTTAGGTGGATAAAGTAGAGAAGTTTAAATATACGCAAACTACCAAGGACTGCTTGCATGCCAAGTATAACTCAGCTACTTGTGCCACAGTGGTAGGGGATGACCAGTGGGGACATCTACAAGTAGACGCAACTTCCCTTTTCCTGCTCTTCCTGGCTCAGATGACTGCATCAGGTGAGCAGAAGATGTATGTATATTTGGCCATGGTCAGTGATGCACATTTTTGATAAGTTTTAATGTTGTAGCTGCATTCCATCAGATCAACAAAAATAAGCAATGAAAGTTTAAGGGTGCGGAATTCTGCCTTTCTTCTACAAAATGGAGTACACTTAAAAAAAAATACCAAAATTACCAAAACATATACTTGGGAATAGAAGAAATTTGTAAAACAAAACTCCTTAACTATGTGCTAGATGTTACAATTTCCTCCTCCTTCATATACAAGAGGAGAGAATGGGACTACCTTTGTTTATATGTTAGCATCGTCACTGACCACTCACCACTTTTCTATGTATGATGGGAGCACTGTCTCCAATTTATCTCACATTCTGTAAGTACACGGAGTAGTCAGGGCTGCCTCTTGGGTTTTGTGCATAATGGCTTGAATGAGTTTTGCCGGCATGGTTTTGCTTGTGGAACTCATGTCTCCTTTTTCTTCATGGGAGCACTCACAGAATACCAGCCCTTTCCTTTAAGTCAAAACTAGAGAGGATTTGCAAAGGGGTATCGTTCTTAGAGGAGATGGCACTTGCATCATTTACCTAGCTGTGCATCAAAAGCAGTTATTGCTTAACCATTTTGTTGAGTTACGTGTTTAAATAACTGATGGCAAAATGCCAGAAATAATAAGGCCATGATTTACACCAGTCAAGAGGAAGCCCAAAGTCTGTTCATTGAGAGTAGGATTCCAACCTGAAATGTTCAAGCCAGTTTGAGTCATGAGGGTACATGCAGGTGGGAAATCAGATGAGCTTATCGGTCCATATGGAGCTGCTTTGAAAATGGAAACTTGCCTCCAGTGGCTGCCTTTCCCTTTACACACCCACTCCCTGCCATGCATAAAGTTTTAGAGGAGAAGAGGACCTGGTACAGTGAGCTGTAATGGAATACCTATTTCTTTTTGGTGCCTCATATGACTCCTTGATAACTGGCAGGAAGATGTCTCATACTCCTGGGGTGAAATAAAACATAGACTATCTCAGATGAGAGTGCTACATTTTAAGTTCTCTGTGTGCTGTGCTTGTGGAGATGTAGTGTCTCTGTGAAGAGAGACCTGGATCAGATGACATTCAAATATTTATTAAGAAAACAATAACTCGAAGGCTAGTTTCAGTAAAACTGGCTTGTGGAGATGTACAGCACACAGTGTGTCCTGATTCATGGAAGTCCTTTGGGCCTAGGTATGGTAGTGGTAGTTCTATTGCTGTCCTTCCCAGAGCTTAGGCTGAGCTCCATTGTGGGTCAGTTGTTGGTAAACTGATCAGAGAGAGCTACTGTATGAAGATGAATTCTAGCTGTCCTGGCCATAGGTCCCTGCTCACTGGCAACATCTTATTTGAGGGCTTTAGAGAGGCCACCCACCCCATGGTCTTCTGGTACCTTCTGTCCTCAGGCCCCCTTGCAGCTGTCTTCCTTGTAAAAATGGGTGTCAAACCTTCCAGCACTCGCCCTATGTGTGAATGTCGCCCTGAGCATTTTACAGTTTTGATGAACCTTTGAAACAAAGAATAGGCAATAGCAGCCTTTAAAGTACTATCTCAGCCATAGATAGTCCAGGGATCTCTAGGAAAATCACTGATTTCAGCAGGGATTGGTTGCTAGTGAAGTAAATGAAAATTTGGAACTTATTTCCTGTCAAACATTTCAATTTTTATGTAGGAATGTAATTTTTTTGTTCTGTGTTTAATCAGGGTTGCATATTATATTCACCCTTGATGAAGTTGCCTTTATACAGAATCTTGTTTTTTACATAGAGGCTGCCTATAAAGTTGCTGTAAGTATCTCATTTATCTATAAACAATTTGACTATTTCCTAGGAACTGACTGAACAGAATTTCATGTTTCTGTGCTGGAAAGGAATATATTCTGACTGACGGGTGGGGCTGAAGCAGCAAATCTGATCATAGGATTTCATTACTGGTTTGTACAGTAATTTGTACAGCATTCCCGTTGCTTGGAACTTGTTGCTCTGAATAAGAAAGACAAGAAGTGAGGAACTGAAATGATTAAAGTTTAAGGATAGGTTCTTTCAGAAGAACTTCTTCAATCCATGTTCAGTCATTTAAAAGGATTATTTACTACATATATAGCCTGAATTTGGTTTAGCAAGGAGAGGCTCTGCAGACTGTTTCTCATTCAGTGCACAAATGAAATTACCCCCATTAGAAAGCATTGCATATGTCTGAGATGATACATTGAGTCTGCTTTGATAAACCATTTAACCAACTGTATTGTTTAAAAGAGGAATGTACAAGCACAAATGTACCCAGAGTTTGAAGACTTTGAAGGAAATACAGGTTAATGGGTCAAACTGTGTTCTCCCACATACCCTTGAATTCCTGGTGGGCCTGGTTTGGCATTCTGGAGTAGCACTTTCCTTTGTGAGTAGCACCACTGAAACCAATGACATGTCCATGGTCATTGGTCTCTGAAAATAGGGACTTCCAAACCTTATCATGATTTGATGTAAGATTTGCTTTTCTTGGTACTTATTGTCCCAGTTTGTCATTTAAAAAAAATCACTCTTTGTATAAAAAGAAAAAAGTTACCAAGTTGTTTTTTTAAAGAGAAAGGAGGGAGTAGTGATGTGAAGGGATAGAGAGAAGGTGTGTGGCACGGGAGTTGCCTTCTTTGCTTTGACATTCCTCCTTAATTAGAAAAATAATATATGACTAAGGCTCCACTCCTGCTGAGGTTTACGTTAAGCATGAGTAAATGCCTTCGCAGGTTCAGTTCCTAACTCCATAAATAAGTGGGTCCTTCCCACATTGCTGCTGCTGCTGTTGTTAGCAGCTATGGTTTTCTAACTTGACTGGTTTTGCTTCTTTTTGTCCAGGACTATGGAATATGGGAGCGTGGTGATAAAACCAATCAGGGTATCCCTGAACTGAATGCAAGCTCTGTAGGTATGGCCAAGGTGAGAATATTTTTACTGGTTTGTACTTCATATGTAGATTTAGAACCATGATTCTCTAACATGTTCACTTGCCTACCTGGTTTGGGTCATCTGACTTTGTGGTTGCTGATTGATTACATTGGAATATGTATTTTAATGGAGATCGTACATGAATGTTAGTGTCTTTTAAGTCCTCTTATCGCCTTATTTCTAATCTGTGAAGTCTGGATATGTCTCTTTCTGGTGAGGGTTAAGACTCTTTCAGAGATGTATCTAGATGTACCAGCACAGAGTGCTTGTTCTTTCTTGGGTGTTAAGGATGCAGCTTCCACAGTAATGTCAAGTAAGAAGAAAACTCTGGAGAGGAAGTGAGCAATAGATGTGCAAGTCAGATGTTGTGAACACTTCTGTCTCACAGTGCAAGGACAAAGAGACATTTAGTGAAACCACCCGGCAGCACACTTAAAGCTGGCGTTCTGCTTCTTTACACAGTTCCTAATTAATCTGTGGAACTCACTGACACCAAGTAACTTGATGCCAAGAGCCTAATAGGTTTCCAAAACGGATAATAAGGAGCCCTCTAAGTAAAGTTCTATAGACATGTTAGATAGTAAGAATGAGAATTCTGCGTGTTCTTACTGACCAAACATTGATGGGAGTTAGGATAGCTTGCTCTGTAATTGTCTTGTACATTCTTATAAAAAATCTTTACTGACCCCTGTCTGTACTGGAGGCTGGCCCATACGCAGGAATGTGTGTGTGTGTGCGCGCGCATGCGTGCTTTCCATGTAAATATGGACAACCACACCCACAGTGGGCCCTGTTCTTCTCCCAGCACCCTGGCTCTCCAGCTGACCCCGCCCTCTCATACTCCCTCTAGCCAGCCTGGTCCTGCCACTCTCCAGCAGCCATGCCCATGTGCACTGGGGCCCCTGCTGCACTACCCCTCTGCTGCCCCTGCTACCTGACCCGTGTACTGGGATCCTGGCTGCCGTGCACCCAGGGCTCTCCTAGCTGCCCCAGCCCCACGTATGCACTGGGGCTCTCTGATGGCATGCAGGGCGTAGGAGCCGTTTTCCCTCTGAGATTTTCCATCCTTGGATGGGTTGAATTTTTTTTTTGGGTGGGCTACAATTTCTTATATGCAACACCAATAGTGAGGAGCTACATCTCCACTACAGTTTCTGTCGACAGAAAAGCCGTGTAGACGCTTCGAGGGGCCCTCTGTTAACGGACAGGTCTTCCAGTTACCCCGGCAGCCCTGTTTGCTGAGCTTTTGGTTGCCCCTTCTGTCGAGAAAGCGGCTGGGCAGTCTGGCCACTCTCTGTGGACAGAGCGAATTGCTCTGTCGACAGAAGTTGTGCCGGTAGAGCTCTTCCAAAAGTAACTTCTGTTGACAGATCGCTGTAGTGTAGGTGTAGCCAGGTAGCGTATGGATGTATGAACAAAAGCCTTGATATGAATATATACTGTGAACAGTCCATAGGTGTGGAAGAAAATATATTAAAATGAGGGATACTTAACAAGGAGCAATACTTAGGATGTTCATTTAATATGAAATCAAATAAAAGGAAAATGAACACAACTCTTGGAGTACTCGCATTGTCATCCTGTGTAACAGCTCAAGCCGGCGAACACCCCAAAATGCCTATTTATCCGCACACAGCTCAGCTTTAAGCTGCTAAACAAATGTCCCAGTCAATTAGAAGAAATACTCCAGAAAAGTTATGGGGTGGTGTGTGAGAGGCTCTGGGCAGTGGGCTGGTGGTGTGGGGTGCCAGAGTCAGGGCTGGGGTATATGAGGTGCTTAGGGTATGGGACTGGAGTGTGGAGGGGTGCAGAAGTCAGGGCAGGGTGCTGGGGACATGGAGACACAGGAGGCAGGGTTGGGGTGGATGAGGGGCTCAGGGCAGGGGGTTACAATATCTGGGGCTGCAGAAGTTAGAGGAGGGTGCTGGGGATGTCAGGGATTCAGGAGTAAGAATTGGGGTGTGTGAGATGCCCAGAACAAGGCAGCAGTGCTCATGAGGGGCTCAAGGCGGGGTGCTGGAGTGGGGAGTACAGGGGGCTGGGAGTGATGGTTTAAGATACAGTGTGTGTGTGTGTGTGTGTGTGTGTGTGTGTGTGTGTGTTTGTGTGTGTGTGTGTGTGTGTGTGTTTGTGTGCGGGGATGGTGGGGGGACAACCCTATGGTCTGGTTATCTCAGCCCAAATACCCCAGGGCGCAAGTGGTGCAGGGCCACCGCACCTGCCTCTCCCCTGCAGCCAGCTGAACTTTTCAGGAGAGCAAAATGCCCCTTGATGCCCCCCTGCCCCTCCCTGTCTGGGGGGCAGAACCCCACAAAGGGGCCAGCAGCATCTCCCCTCCACCCATGAACTCCAGCTTTCATCCCCTCACCTGATCTTTCCCCTCCAGCCCCTATTCTCCCTCCCTCTACAGGCACTGGGCCCCCCAGGCTGGTAAAATTGGGCACCCTCCTCAGACTCTTCCCATCACCCCACTGCCATTTGCCTCCTTTGCCCCTTTTGAACCCCCGTGAAGAGTCGACAGCTGCGTCTGCGTGGAAGTGAGAGCAGCAGCTACGTGTGGTGGTACTGAGTATGCTCAACATGCCCTCAGCAGGAATTTCAGAGGTTCTGATTCTACAGCAGGGCCGCCACCCTGGGTTTGTTCCTCCCCAGGCCCTGCCTCAGCCCAAGCACCCCTCACCTGGCCAGCACCGGGCCCAGGCTGTGGCTGCCACGTTCACCTTTGCCCCACAGCTAGCTGAGCTTTGCAAGGGAGCCCGGAGGGCCTCCAGCGCTGTGGAGCTTTTCGGTGCCTGTGTGTTTCTGCCTGTGTGGGTGTTGGGTGTGTGTGCATGCACCCTTCCTTTGTTCGGGCCTGGGAGTGAGCACTGTGCAGTATCTCCCTGCTCTGAGATAATCTGGCTGATGTCGCACGGCAGCGTGGATGTTTGCTTTTCGCTGAGCAATCCACTGTGACACTGAGCAAAGCAGGTGTTTGCACATGGGTGGGAGCAACGTGACTCATCGTGGAACCAAACAAAAATGAGGGTGTTCTGCGTTCATCACCGTTGCTCTTTCACTGCAAATACAAGAGATAAGGGAGGGATCTGTGCAGTGGAGGATAACTACAGTAGAGTCTCAATATCCACGAACGTAAGGTTCTCAAATTCAATTATTTGCGAGCGGCTGGAGTGGCTGCTTCTCTGGGGCTCCGTGGCATGGAGTGCTGGCAGCTGCCACTTCCCCCAGGGCTCTGAGCAGGGAGCGCCAGCAGCCACCACTTCCCCAGGGCCCTGGGTGGGAGTGCCAGCGGACGGGGGGATGCCATATTCGCAAAACTCAACATTTGTGAGGGTTTCCAGCACAGAACCCTTGCGAATGTTGAGACCCTGCTGGGTCCCATGGCAGCAGTGCGGCACAGAGCATGGTTTCTTGATGGGGTGTGTACATGCTTGCTTGCCTTTAAGACTGTGTGAGTCTAGCTGTAAATTCCTCTGCAGGAAATTCTTGTCATCACTGATCTACAGGTTTATACAACAGACCAGCAGAGAGGGACTACTCATAGTATCAGAGCTTGGCAATAACACTCCTGATACTAGCTTTGAAGGATTTTATATATCCATGTCTCCAGAGAGAACAAGGCAGAAAGGGCTACTCGCACACTGCTTGTGTCAAAAATCAATTTGCTCTGCGGTGACCTCCGAGAATGAAAACGGACAAGGGGACACATCCCCATCTGGTGTAACTCCATGGATGTCAATTCCAGCACAGAGCTCATGAGAAATTCAGCTCTGCTTGTCTGGCTCCTGAGCGCCAGGCATCAGCTGCCTCTTTGTCTTGTCCCCATTGCAGCTCAACGTTCCCCATCCAATCAGAGTTATAAATTTCACTTCCCCTTTGGTATAGATCTTCTTGTCCCCATCATTAATTTTGGAGATACTTCTCCAGCTCCCTTGGAGGAGCCCACCTCACCCTTGTTCCTCGTAAAGACTGTAACAGCTGAACTAGAAGGATCTGGGTGTCCTTTGGACTGAAATAGCTTGGGCTGGTTGACTTGGAGGCATGCTGTAAAGCCCTTATTTTTGAATGGTCACTTGAAGAATGGTGAAGCATGGGATTCTTTGGGAGTTTGAGAACTGGGGAATCAGCAATATTATCTTAATGCAGTAGTGATAGATTGTTCTTGTAATAGTTTGATCGTTATGCATTTCATTTTTAACTGCTAGAAAGTTGTGGGGGAATCATCTTACGTCTGCTCAAATCTAAATTCAGAAGAAAGTTGTATTAATGTAAGAGTAAGGTCAGAAGTTCCCGCTATTCCTTACCAAGTGTGCAGGAGCCCAATCCACAAATTTTTGAAGTCATTCGACAGCTTTCCATGGTCTTCAATGGATGTTGGATTGGGTGGGCAATGCATAAATCTGGATTAATGTGTGTCTGTGTTTCTGAAGGCTGCACTGGAAGCAATTGATGAACTCGACCTTTTTGGAGCCCATGGGGGTTGCAAGTCAGTGATTCACGTCCTTCCTGATGAAGTTGAACACTGTCAGGTAAAGTGTAGCCTTCAAAGTTCCTTTGCTATGAGGGAGTCCAAACCAGCCAGCAAAAAGCACTTTGCTTATAGAACATGAAGACTAAAAAAACCCAGAACTTTAGCATACAGGTGATTTCACACACAACACTATATATCTTATGTGGAGTAGGTTACCTGTCATCAATCAGTCATTTTGAACATTCCCGTGTAGACAGTTCTCATTCAGTAACTTCCCAGCTGTTTTGAACATGGATGATGGACTCTTTCTGCATCTGACATAAACCCTTGAATGAGGCTGATTGGCTTATGTATTTTTGTTGTGTGTTTTGTGTTTTGCTTAGTCTATTCTGTACTCCATGTTGCCAAGGGCATCCACATCGAAGGAAATTGATGCTGGACTCTTGTCCATTATTTCTTACCCAGCGTTTGCAGTGGAGGATGTGAACATTGTTAATGCAACCAAAAGTGAAATCATCACCAAATTGCAAGTACGAGTTCTCTTTTCCCCCCTTGGTCTGTTTGTTGGAGGGAGAGGACAGGGCCATCCTCATGTCTTTGGGTGTCCTACGCAACCTGAGCACCTGCACCCTTCTTTCCCCTGCAGGGAGCTGGACAGCAACTCTGCAGTAGTGGGGACTATGCTCAGGGAGTTGGGAGGAGGGCAGGGAGGCTGGTGGGGCAGCAGGTCGAAGGGGGAGCTATGTGTCCCACCAGAGCTGTGGACTGGGAAGCTGAGCAGTTGCCAGAACATTGGGGCCACCAGAGATGGGAGGCAGCTGGAGAAAGGGGGTTGGGGAACTGGGGGGGATTTGGTTGGTGGGGTGGGAGTCAGGATGTGGGTAGAGGTGCTGGGGTATTGCGCTGTGGGGCCAGGAGGTGGATGTGCTGGGGTATTGGCCTGTGGGGCCAGGAGGCAGAATGGGGATGCAGAGGGGCAGGGGAATTAGGCCCCGGGACTGGAAGGTGGAGCGGGGATGTGGAGGGGCTGGGGGGATTGGGTCAGGAGGCAGGGCAGAGTGGTGGCCAGAGGAATGGGGTTGCTTGAATCAGCATTGTTCTCTGGCATTACTAGGCATACACAGGTGCAGCATTTGGGGGGCAAAGTGGTGCCTCAAATTTGGGGGTACCCTACACAGCTGCATACTGTGTGTGTGACTAGGGACAGCTCTGAGAGAGGAGGTAATAAGTTGCGTTATCTTCTCCTGCCAGTTAGCTGAAGGATGGCAAGGCACAGCATGTGTGAGTAGGAAGAAGAGGTAGCTGTCCCCACCCTTAATCTGATATAAAACAAAAAAGAACTACTATGCAATGTCAGCTTTTTCAGGAATGTTTTTTTCTCCTCCCACAGGGGCGTTACGGCTGCTCTCGCTTCCTTCGAGATGGCTATAAAACACCAAGAGAGGTCCTTCTGCAGATTTTCAGTAGACATTTTAAAGCCTGTTTTGTTATGTTGTGCTACATCTAGTGAGATAGCCCAAAGCCTAATTAAGATTATGTATTGTCAGGAAGAGTACACAGCAGTGGTGCATCAGTCATGTGAAGCTCACCAGGGGAAGCCACTGGTGGGTCACCAGACAGGTTACTTTTCTTGCCTCCATAGGCACAGCTGTCTGCAGCACCCATGGGCGGCAGTGCGCTGTTCCTGGCCAATGGGGCTGCTGGAAGCAGCATAGGCAGCGGGGACCGAAGCTTGCCACAGCTCCCATTGGCTGGCAGGGATGAGGTGCACGTGGCCATGTCTACAGACACAAGGTAAACAACTTGTCTGGCAGCCCTCCGGCAGTTTACCCTGAAGAACCACCTGCACCACATTGGGCACAGGTTGCTGGCCACTGTTGCAAATGGTTGTGTGATCCAAAGATCAACACATCCACGCTTTTGATGAGTGCTGGCCAAAGGAGCTTCAATTATAGCAAAATAATTATTAACAACAAAAAACATAATTTGCCTTTCTAATATCAAAATATATGTTTGTAACTGTTTATTGTTCCTAAGGCGAAATAATCGCATGCTCGATGTCACACCCACCTAGGAGCACAGGTTAATTCCACATGCATACAGTCCTCCAAGAGTGGGCAGAGCAGAGGGGACTTTGAGTCCTAGGTTCCTGGGATCTCATTGGGATTTGGTTCATTGAGTGTGGGTACATATGTGTGAGAAGAAAAACCATGTGTAGGCATGTGACTTGAACCTGTGTTTCCTTTGGGTTTGAGAGGGCTTAGATGCAATATCTATCTGTAAAGAATATTAAATGACTATGACTTTATTTTTAGGATCCAAACCGGTTACACTATGATCCTGCTGAGCTCAAACTGTTTGAGAATATAGAATGTGAGTGGCCAGTGTTCTGGACCTACTTCCTAATTGACGGTGTGTTTAATGGGGACAAAATTCAGGTAAGGTGGGAACAAACTGCACGAGTTAGGCTGGAATGGAAAAGCACTAAGAAGCATGGCTGTTCCTGGGCTTGGTTGGATTATCAGTTACTTTTCTTTGTTTCTGAGTAAATCCCCTGGACTACTTCCACCCCGTGCTCCCTGTTGGCTGTTTTAGGGAAAAATCCTTCCCAAGTGCCTGAGGAGATGGACTATGCACGGAAGGTGCTGTGGGAGGCCAGAGGAAAGAATCCTCTCCCTTCACCTGGACTAATGAAGTAGCAATGGCGCTGTGATGGGGCTTCCATAAGGGCACAAGAACCTTTGGAGTGATTTTCTTGGGGCAGTGCCATGTGGATCAGTACAGCATGTTTCACCACCCACATGTGATACCTCTTCTCTGTCAGCCTGACCCTTTGTCCCCCGCATCTGCAAACCCGATCTTCTGTGTCTGCAAGCCTCTGTGCTTCAGGATTGGCTCCCTCGAAGAGCTTCTGTTCTGAGGAGGAATAGTAACAGAGAGGGAGCCGTGCTAGTGTATACACTATCAAAACAAAAAGCAGTCAAGTAGCACTTTAAAGATGATCAAAAATGAACTCTCTGAACTTGAAATTATCTCACCTAATAAACCATTTTGCTAGTCTTTAAAGTGCTACTTGACTGCTTTTTGTTTTGAGGAAGAATAGTGTATCTTTCATTGTTGATTCAAGCACTCGCTCTCCAAGAGTGCAAAGTTGCCAGCCCTTTAATGACCACCATTTGAAGGAGGTGCTGCAGCTAATTGTTAAATTCAGGCCTGCTGATGGGGGTGGGGGCAGTAGAGGTGATTGAAAGGGCCTGGGGCTTCCTGGCTGCTGCCAGCAGTGTGGTGGGGCTAAGACACGCTTCCTGACCACCCTTGCTCCTGGAAGTGACTGGGTTGTCCCTGTGGTCCTGGGGCTATTCCTGTGTGCTGTCCCTGTCCTGAGTGCCCACTCCGCAGTTCCCATTGGCTGGGAAGTGCAGCCAGTGGGAGCTGCAGGGGTAATACCTACAGGCAGAGGCACTCAGAGAATCCCTGACCCCACACCTAGGAGCTGCTGCCAGAGGGGTGTGTCCATTGCGTTCAGAAGCTGCCCTAGGTAGATGCCAACTCCCTGACCCCTCCAGCCCCAAACTTCCTGCTGGAGACTGACCCTGCACCCAACCCCCTGCCCCAGCCTGGCAAACTGAGTGAGGGTAGGGGAGAGTGATGGAGGGATGGAGTGAGTGGAGGATGGAACCCCAGAGAAGGGGCAGGACAAGGGCCCTTGGAATTACACTGTTAGACAGTTGGCAGCCTTACTGAGTGGGCATGTGGTGGTCCTGATTGTGCCAGAATAACACGCCCAACAGTGCTGCTGGCAGCTTGCTGGGGTCCAGCTAGTGCAGGTCAGCACTGCCCAAATGTCAGGCAGACCTCATCCTTGTGGATGGGGCTTGTGCAAAGGGCCTGTCATGCTTATAAGAAGCACACAGGAGCTTTTTCAGGGGATAAAGCAGTCGGCTGTGTTTATTAAGAATAGAGCAGTAAACCAGCTAGCATGCATGCACCCACACACTGTCTTGCCAGTCGATGCCACAGTTACCAGTCCAGGGCTGGTACAATCTGGTGGCCAGATGGATTGATTGTGGGTAGAGAGGAGCTGAGTTCTGTTGGTCATGATGCAGTGCTCTTGGGGGAGAAGTTTTGGTAGGACAAACCTGAAGAACCCTGCAAGAAACCCCATCTTCCACAGGTCTCCCCTCTCATGTTAATCTACGGATATTGCTGCATCATGTGGTAATCAGTCACTTTGCAACATGTGCTTATCCAGAGATTGTTTTCATTGTTTAATATCAGTCTACTGATGACTTTTCTGGGTGTTGCCCCACCGTGGTTTTGATGGGATTTGCTATCTTCACAGATTGGGCGTCCTTGCTTCTTACATCAGGGCCGCTAATCTGGCCTTCTTCTGACCATATGGGTTCTGTACTGGCCCTCAGACAAATCTCTTTTCAAATTCTCCCATGCTTCACTCTCACAAGCAAGAATTACAAAACTGTAAGACTAAAGTAACTGCTGCTATTACAAATTCATTCATAATACAAAAAAAGAAACCCAAAATCCCAATGACCTTACACTTTTTAATGACTGAGGAAATTCAGTCCTTAAAGTAAAAGGGTGACAGCATTGAGCCACCAGGACCCTTTTGGTTTGTTCCTGATTTAACATTAATAACAAGCACAAACAGCCTGCTTGATTCATCTTTACCAAGAGCACTAGGTGGTTCCTTTCGACTAGTCAGAAAGGATGTCTGGCAAGGTACACTGAGACACATTACATTGCATAAGGCTACATTTTAGCTTTGTTACTACAGCCTCCTTGACTCCTTTGTCCTGCGTCCTGATATTAATCATAGAATACTAGAACTGGAAGGGACCTCGAGAGGTCATCAGTCCAATACTGTTCACTCATGGCAGGACCAAGCACCATCCAGACCATTCCTGACAGATGTTTATCTAACCTGCTTTCAAAAATCTTCAGTGATGGAGGTTCTATAACCTCCCTGGGCAATGCATTCCAGTGCTTAACCACCCTTACTGCTGGGAAGCTTTCCCTAATGTCCAGCCTAAACCTTGCTGCAATTTAATCCCATTTCTTTTTGTTCTATCATCAGAAGTTAAAGAGAAACATTTCTCTCTCTCCATTTAGGTACGTGAAAGCTCTTATTGTGTCCCCTCTGTTTGCTCTTTTCCACACTAAACAAACCCAGTTCTTTCAGTCTTTCCTCATAGTCATGCTTTCTGGACGTTTAATCATTTTTGTTGCTCTTCTCTGGATCTTCTCCAGTTTATCCACATCTTTTCTGAAATGTGGTTCTGAGAACTGGACACAGTACTCCAGTTGAGACCTAATCAGCACAGAGCATAGTGGAAGAATTGCTTCTTGCGTCTTGTTAATAGTACTCTTGTTAATACATCCCAGAGTGATGTTTGCTATTTTTGCAACAGTGTTACACGGTTGACTCTCATTTAACTTATTCACTATGACTCCTAGATTTCTTTCTGCAGTACTTCTTCCTAGAGACTCATTTCCCGTTTTGTATATATGAAACTGATTGGTCCTTCCTAAATGGATGGTTTTACATTTGTCCTTGTTGAAGTTCATCCTGTTTACCTCAGACCATTTCTCCAGTTTGTCAGATCATTTTGAACTATAACCCTATCCTCCAAAGCACTTGCAACCCTTCCTAGCTTGATCTCATTCACAAACTTTAAAAGTGTACTCTCTATGCCATTGTCTAAATCATTGTTGAAGATACTGAACAGAACCAAAACTGATCCCTGTGGAACCCTGCTTGTTATGTCCTTCCATCGTGCGTGTGAACCATTGATGAGTACTCTATGGGAATGCCTATCCAACCAATTATGCACCACCCTAGTAGTCCCATCTGGGTTGTGTTCCTTTAGTTTATTTATAAGACGGTCATGTGAGACTGTATCAAATGTTTTACTAAAGTAAATAAAGTCATGTGAGATTATGTCAAATGTTTTACTAAAGTCTAGGTATACCACATCTACCACTTCCTCCTTATCCACTATGCTTATTATCCTATCAAATTGCTGTTGGCAGGTTTGGTCAAATTATGCAGCAACAACTCAGCCAGATCAGATGGTATCAGTTCAAGTGTTATGAAGAAACTCAAGAATTAAGAGGCTGAGAGACTAATACAAGTACGATTAATATGTAGCGTACAGGTGGTTGAAACAAGGCAAAATACTGTACTCGCAAAAAAGGGCACAAGGGTGATGCTGGGAAGCACAGGCCAGCAAGCCTCATTTAAATAGTTTGTGTGTAAAAGGAATGAAAGAATAGCTAGAAAGAGAATTTTGAAACATCTAAACGTCACAATACTAAAGAAAAACTTCACCACAGCTTCTTGAGAGGAAATGCAAAACTAGTCTGTGGAATTTATTGCTGCAAGATATCACTGAGGCTAAATGCTTAACAGGATTCTGAGTAGGATCAGCACATTTGAATACCAAGAGATTAGCCATTTATAAGGGTTATAAATCCTTATACTTCAGGATATGAGCCAGCCACTAACTTCCTTTAGTCGAGGAGCAACTTCCCCTACAGGCAGGTTATTTTGTAAATGGCAGTTATGGGGTTTCTTGTTGTGTCTTCTAAGCTGTGTCTACACGTGCACGCTACTTCGAAGTAGCGGCACTAACTTCGAAATAGTGCCCGTCGCGGCTACATGCGTCGGGCGCTATTTCAAAGTTAACTTCGACGTTAGGCGGTGAGACGTCGAAGTCGCTAACCTCATGAGGGGATCGGAATAGCGCCCTACTTCGACGTTCAACGTCGAAGTAGGGACTGTGTAGATGATCCGCGTCCCGCAACGTCGAAATTGCCGGGTCCTCCATGGCGGCCATCAGCTGGGGGGTTGAGAGATGCTCTCTCTCCAGCCCCTGCGGGGCTCTATGGTCACCGTGGGCAGCAGCCCTTAGCCCAGGGCTTCTGGCTGCTGCTGCGGCAGCTGGGGATCCATGCTGCATGCACAGGGTCTGCAACCAGTTGTCGGCTCTGTGGATCTTGTGTTGTTTAGTGCAACTGTGTCTGGGAGGGGCCCTTTAAGGGAGCGGCTTGCTGTTGAGTCTGCCCTGTGACCCTGTCTGCAGCTGTGCCTAGCACCCTTATTTCGATGTGTGCTACTTTGGCGTGTAGACGTACCATCGCAGCGCCTATTTTGATGTGGTGCCGCACAACGTCGAAGTTGAACATCGACGTTGCCAGCCCTGGAGGACGTGTAGACGTTATTCATCGAAATAGCCTATTTCGATGTTGCTACATCGAAATAAGCTATTTCGATGTTGGCTTCACGTGTAGACGTAGCCCTAATGATGGCAGAAAGACACTAGAGTAACTGACCACTGACCTTATCCAGAATGACATTTGTCTTACCAGAACCCTATTCATTTGAATATCTCAGAAGAAAGCTTTCTCCTACTTTCAAAACAATGTTTGTGTTTATTTTCTTTTTATAGTCTTTTCATCCCCCAGGAATTGCAGAATCTTAGATCCTGCTTCAGATTCTAGTTACAAATCTTGCCAAAGAAGTCAGGAGAAGTCAAAAGCTATATAATATAATCTTCTTTTGTTTTGCTTATCTTTGGGGAAGAAAAGACAGTTAGTTAAAACAATGAAAATGCTTCTTTTTGTCTTTCCCACAACCTAATGGGGACTCTTCATCAATTTAAAATGGGAAGTTCAACAAACTCAGTGACTAAAATCTCAGATCAAATTCATTTTGGTTCATAAAATCTTGGAAAAACCTGATTCAGCTGAGACTTGGAGATGTCTGAAGGGCAAAATAGGATCTGAATGAAGGAGAATTAATCATATTGAATGCTTTGGGCACACTGGAGGGATGGGGGTCAACACAGGTGTCTAACCATTTTGTCATTACAGTGACATGTTTAGAACAAGTAACAGTCATTATTCTTTGTACACAAAAGGTCATGGCACACCTTTTAGAATGTAAATCGAAAAATACACTGTTGAAAGGGAATCTAAAAATACAGTTTTTCCTTAGCTTTTCCATACTGTGAAGCATGGCACAGCACAGAAGTTTCAAGGTCCCCTTCTTCCTAGATAAGATATAAAGAAACGGGGTCACAGCTTTCTTGGAGGCAAAGGAGAATTTGTGTTCCAGCTGAACTGGATACTAAATTGGTGGTGGTGGTAGTAGTATTAGTATTAAAATAAGTGTTTTTTGCTCACCAACCTGGAAAACAAGTCTAGAATTTGAACCCAGGTCTTCCATTTGGCAGCACAGTATAATCTCTTCACTGCTGCACTGTCTTGAATCAGACCTAGTTAGAGCAGATTTATTAGCTGCTTCTAAGATTTCAATATTGTTTAATGTTCTTTCCATGATGCATAACACGGGCTCCTTTCCCTCTCTTTTTAAGGCAAGATGAGCTTTCACCACCTTTTTTACTTTTGTTTCCAGGTCCAAGAGTACAGAGAGGCACTGGAAGGAATAATTATTAGAGAAAAGAATGGAATTCTTCTGATGCCGGAGTTGTATGCTGTCCCTCCAGACAAGGTATTGTGATAATGCAGCATCTCTCATAGCTTTCAAAATAAGTATCCATGTAATCATTTCTTGTACTTGACCAATATAGGTTTGCCACATGAGAAATGCCTTTGTCCCTTGTAATTAACTAAAACATTTGTGTAGCAGCTTTGGCTTTTTATGAGACGCTGGCAAAACTTCGGGTTTCTATCTGGCTAACTATCTAATCTGAGGCTTATGAAAGAGGCACAAAAAATGATAGTCAGTTTTTATCTGTGTGCATGTGGACATTTTAGACCTAGTGAAGAAAATCCAGATTAGAAAGTTGTCTACATTAAAAAACAAGGACAATTGGTTTGTAGCTTTTCGGTGGGGCGGCGAGAAGGAGAGAGAGGGGGTTGGCCATTGCAAGGGGATAATTATGAGAAATGTGTCTACACTGGAAGGAGAGCAGATCCCCATTCAAGGAAATAAAGTGGCTCTGCCTTGCCTTTTGTAGTCTGTTCATCATCTGTCAACTCTGTGTTTTTGAAAACCTGGGAGTCAGAGGTAAATTCCAGATAAATCAGATTTTTTTTTTTAAGGTTGGATTTAGTGAGCTACCTGATGCACTCTTTGGTCACAAAACCCAGCCAGCCATAACTGTTTGCTAGTTCAAGCTACTAACCTATGAAATACCTTCCTTCTAAGGCAGCCTCTCCCTCCCAAGCTAAAACTTCCCAATTCTCACCAACTCAGAACATTAAATCCAGAGCAGGCCAGACTAAAGACTGAGTGTTGACATCTCCAGTCATCTTTACACATCTGAAGCTAAATAGGAGTAAAAATGCACCTCCCTGCCTGCTATGTGCACAGCACTTGAGCCTTTCTTTTGGCCTTCATTGGGAAATGGTATAAATCTGGTAGAGGTTTCAAGAAGTGTGTAGATGGGGCTTTGTCCATACTGAATGTGTCTACACTTGCATTCCTCTGTCGAAAGAGGAATGCGAATGAGGGAAATCGAAAATGCAAATGAGGCACTGATTTACATATCATGCTTCATTTCCATAATCTCTTTCAAAAGAGATTCTTTTGAAAGAAAGAAGGCAGTGTAGATGGGGCTCTTTTGAAAGTGAGCCCCATCTTCGAAAGAACCCTCCTTCTTCCTATTTTGTTTCAGGAAGAAGGGTTCTTTCAAAGCTGGGGCTTACTTTTGAAAGGGCCCCATCTACACTGCTTTCGTTCTTTCAAAAACATCTTTCCAAACAAGATTATTCAAATAATGCAAGAGATATGCAAATCAGTGCCTCATTCGCATTTTCTGTTTCCTTCGTTTGCATTCCTCTTTTGAAAGAGGAATGTAAGTGTAGACACAGCCAGTGTGGGTAGCACAGTATGTACTTTCAGGGTGTATGTGCAGCTTTCATTCCAGGTTTACTTGGTAAGGAGTTACAAAGCAGATCCCACACTGATTCAAAGACAGCAGGGGCAAGGCAGCAATAGGAAAAAGAAAATGTAAAGTATAAATCATTTCACTGTATTCATGCCCCAAAGTCTTGGTCAGCATGGTGGCTCTGCTGCGTTAGGCCCTGTACAAAGTTTGCTGTGGGCTTTGTCCGAAAGAGCGTGCAGTCTCAGCGATGGAAACATGGTGTTACTAATGATGGCAAGTTAAACATCTGAAAGATTCAGATCCCTTAACAGCAAAAAGTGTTTTGAAACGTGATCTGTAATATCTCTTGTAACCAGGTATAGGGCTAATCTCTTGCACATGTTTGTTGGCAGGTGGATGAAGAATATGCAAATCCTCACTCGGTGGATCGTGTCCCAGGTGGAAAGTTGCCTCATCTGTGGGGCCAGTCTTTATACATTCTCAGTTCCCTATTAGCAGAGGTAATTTACCTGCAAAATAAGCGAGTTAATGTTTCAGTTCACTTTGAGGTGCGCTGACCTCTCAGAACAGCCCAGTCCAACCTGCTCTCATTCATTTTCAACTGGATCCAATATATTTTGTGGCAGAGGCATGTCTGTGAGTCAGTTAGAAGTGGTGATTCTTTCTGTTTCTTGATCCAACTTGAACTAGTTAGAAAGTATTTGTTCTTTTTGACACACAGCTAGCTTCATTTCCGTACACTTCTTACCTTTTTGCTTTACTGTATGAAAATGTGTTGTACTGTCTTGGGCTACCTCGTCAGAGACTACTGCAAAGCATTCTAGCCTGAGACTGAGGCAGGACCACAAACTGTTGTGAAAGTAGAAAAGGCCAAGCAAGAGGACCAAACAGCTATAATGGCACCCAATGACACTGTTTTGAAATAGTGCTATGTCTCTGGAAATGGTATTTTGAAATAGCTGGGTGCTATTTCAAAATGAGTTTTGTGTGTAGCTGTGTTATTTCAAAATACCTCAGTATTGTAGCCATAACCTTACTGGGCTCTGTCACCATTCTTAGAGACATGAGAAAAGTGAAGAGCTCGAGAAGGATCATGCGGAGGGATGATCGCAGGGAAGAAGCTAGGGGCTCCTTTGGAGTGAATGAAGCAGGAGAAACTCCTTCGGCGGTTTAAATAGCCATTAACATGCTTATGCAGATTGAACTGAACCTTCAGTTTTCTGAGATTAAACCCCAGATGAGTCCTAGCCCAAGCCCAGTAAAAGCTCAGTAAAGGGTTAACTTTCTGGTGTTTCTCTGTAGCTACAAAAAATGACAGAAGCAACCAGGTAGGAATGCAAACTGACTTCAGCCCTGAATGTAAACACCTTTCCTGCAGGATTTTTTTCAAATTACAACTAAAGTTTTACTGAAAACACTGTATAGTAAAATAGAGGAGATAGATGTTCTGGGTTGTGTTTGTGGGAGGTTAAGGATTAGCATGCAGATCCCTTATAACTGGACTGAATGTTAAAAGCATCTTACTTGAGTTCTTTCTTTTTCCTCTGTATCATAGGGGTTTCTAGCTACTGGCGAAATTGATCCCTTAAATAGGAGATTTTCAACTGCTTTTAAACCTGACGTCGTGGTGCAAGGTGAGTGATTTTTATTTTTGATACATTCTGAGTGAATGGAGGGGCTGAAGCAGGGGTGGGGAACCTGTTTTGGGTCAGGGGTGCTGACACACAGAAAAAGCAGTCGGGGCTCACATACAAATGAGAAACAAACCCCTCAAAGAAACCCACACTGATGTGGCCCGTGACTGAGACACTTCCCTCCACTCATGCTTCAGCACCATGGGCAGGAGGGTGGAGAAGTAGGGACTGCAGTACGGGTCTTCCCACAGACCAGATTAACGGGGGTCCTGGGGTGGGACAAAAATGGGGGGTTCAGGGTTCATAGTATGAGAAGGGGGCTACAGGGGAGCAGGGATGGAGTCTGGGTGGGAAGGAGGCCACAGGAGTGGGGTGAGGGTGGGTGTTGGGGTCTGGAACCAAAAACGGTGGCTGAGGAAGGAGCGTCTGAGACCTCCATATTGGGGGATTTCCCAAACCCAGCAGCTTATGGAGGTGGTGGATGAACTAGATCATAGATGGCTGGCAGGCTGCTGCTGTGGACGACAGGGTAAGCTTGCGGCCACTCCTTAAGTATGTCAAAGAGAGGTAGGGACAGAAGCTTTATCCTATGAACATCCCATGTACCTTTGCCAGGTGCCTACTCCTTCCCTCAGTGGGGGCAGCAGCCAGGAAGGTGAGATGAGGAGAGCATAGCAGATAGCTGGCAGAAGTGCGAAGCTGATCAAGAGATGAAGGCTCTTCCATTGTCTGTCTGTGCAGCTCATGAGAAACAGTTAGGAGCCTGGATTGTCAGGAGGAGCCTTCATCCCTCCCCCCTCCCTGCTGCCTGTGACCTTAGCTGCTGTTTGTCTGGTTTGTCTGCAGATAACACAGATCCTGTGCTTCACAGGTCTAGCGCTCCCCCAGAGCTAGCTGTGAGATTGTTGCACAGAACCTGTGTGTTCATCCAAACTGGCACCTTATGGGAGGAGGATTCTCTTACCACTGACAGTGTCTCCTTCTGCTGGGATTGTCTCTGTTCCTTTCTAGGAAACTTAATAGGGTTCGCTTCTAGCATAGATAATCTTCATTGTATATTTAATACTCACTTTTTGTCAATATTCATGAATGCAATAGTATTAATGATCAGCTCTGTGCTAGGTTGTTAGACCCCAACCCAGAAAACTGACCCACATTGGCGAAACCCGCCCCGCCCCCGCCCCACGGCATTTTGCAAGATCATAGACTCATAGATACTTAGGGCTGGAAGAAACCTCAGGAGGTCATCTAGACCAACCCCTTTGCTCAAAGCAGAACCAACCCCAACTGAATCATCCCAACCAGGACTTTGTCAAGCCAGGCATTAAAAACCTCTAAAGATGGATCAGGGCCTTTAGATTATAAATTCCTTGTGGTAGACCCTTCCTCTGTGTTCATATATCACCTATCACAATAGAGCTCTGATCTTAACTGGACACCTGCATGCTACTGCTATAGAAATAAAAAATCACATTTATATCATCTGTATTCTACTGACACAGATGAGTTGGCTTGCTATAATATCTTACAGCAGCATCTTTTGGGGAGAAGGGAGGTGGAAAAATTTTAGGGAAATGAGCCACAGATAAGTGGGGATGGTGAAACAATAAAGAGTATGACCTTTAGCATTTTTAGTAAACCACCTAAATAGCAGTAATGGGTAATGTCAGAGTGAAGGAGAATGAGGCTGGTTAAAATAATGCTGCTGCTCTTTTCTCTTGTACAGTAACTGTCTTGGCAGAATCAAATGAAATTAAGGAGCTCTTGAGAAGTCATGGAATCAGAGTTCAGAGCATTGCAGACATCCATCCAATCCGAGTGCAGCCAGCACGGATCTTGAGTCACCTTTATGCCAAGCTTGGTAGGTGCTGGAATGTAGAAGTGTATGGTGGTTGTTAGTGTGAAACCTAATTACTTTTCCACTTCCTCTGCTCCCATTTCTCTCCTTTCATTTCTTTGCTTTCACAATCATTTTAACTTTTCATATGTCGCAGGCAGTGCCTGTGGTAGTGCAATATACAGCTCCTGAAGGAAAAAGTAGTAGTGAATATGCTAATAGGAACTGAAGCCTGACCCTGCCCCCACCCCAGCAGGAGGTCACCTCCCCATGACCTCCTGACTCATCACATGGCACGAGTGTCAGTCTGCTCTGCTCCGTTGTGCCTTCCTGGCCTGCTGCGCTCTGCTTCTCCCTGTGTGGCTGTGTTGAACTCCCAGCTGCCTGTGGGGAAGCAGGGCTCGCCTGGCTGGGAGGCTGGTGTGGAGCAGAGCAGATGCTGCTTGTCCTGTGTGGTGAGTGCAGAGAAGGAAGACAACCCCCCTGCCCCCACCCCACTGCTGCTGCCACCTGCCACCCTGGCCCAGGTACTACCCCCCACTCCCTGGTCCATGGGACAGTTGGAGTGGCCACGGTGGGGCTCTCAAAATCATGGGGCCTGGGGCAGCTATCCCACCTCTTCCTGTGGATGGGACAGCTCTGCCTCCCTGAGGCTACTGCACATGGTGGGCCAGAAGAATGCCTGTGATAATGGGAAGAATGGCCATGTGTGTAGCTCTGCAGTCATGGAACCACTGTGCCAGACGAGGGAGTCGTTCCAGCTCGAGGGCCAGGTGGCTGTATAACGCTGAGTTGGCTTTCAGATGCTAAGTGGCAGTTGTGATTGGCTTCTGTCCCTGCTCCCCACCCCAGGACCTCACACCCAGATTCCAAATGCTTGTCCTAGTTGTATTTCTGAAGTGAATCTGATCCAGTGTGGTTAATGTTTTGATTTCCTTCTCAAGAATGTGTTTAACCGTCTAGCAGGCAGAGTTCATCTGTTGAAACTGGAAAGCTGTGGAATGTGACTGCTTTGATGATGATTTTTTGTAAATACAGAATGTTTAATGCAAAGATTTATTTTGCAGAAATAGCTTGAAAAGGGAAAAAATAGCTGAAACAAGGAACATCAGTGTCACATTTGCGTGTGCTGTAACATTCTTACCTTCCAACAGAGCCATCAATTTAAAAAAAAAATTCTAGCACCACAGATGCTTTACAGTGAAATATTGCAGTCATGATCAATTATCTATCAGTTCGTGTACCCTGTGGGAGTGGCAGGTCTCTGAGCACTTTTGAAAATCTAGCCCTAAGTTCTTATAGAGGCTGATCCAAGACTAGAATAGCTGGGAAAAGCCCACTGAAGTCAATGGAAGCTTTTCCACTGATCTCCGAGGGCCTTTGAATCAGACTTCTGAAGACTCAGAAGCAGGGTGCTAAATGCTCATGGTTTTCTCATGGTGGGTGCCATAGAAAACTTTAAAGGTAGGCACTAACGCCTCAGCAGTTGGATCCATTCTCTAATTCTTTGCTGTATGTGACAGGTGTCTCTGACTGAAGATTTTATGTGCATGTTTATCTGAAGATCACATAATAGGATTTATATACTTGTAGATACTTGGAGAAGAAAAGGAAATATTAGCTTAGGTCTTTTTTTATTTTTACAGGCCGAAACAAGAACATGAACCTCAGTGGCCGACCTTACCGACATATTGGTGTGCTTGGAACATCCAAACTGTATATGATACGGAATCAGATATTTACTTTTACCCCTCAGGTGAGCATATTAAGCCAACAGAAGACTTCCACTTCCCTCGTGCCTAAGACATTCTCTTTGTGACTCCGCCCTATGTCCAGCAGGGCTTATAAAGCAGCTGCACTTTGCTTTGCTCTTTTATGTAAGTTGGATGGCAGCCAAATAATAATGCTCTTTCTGCCTCTGGTCGGAGCCCACCTCTTACAGGCTCCTGATCCAGTGAAGAGCACACTAGATCAATAGTATAAAATCACTGCTGATCACAGTCCTCAACACAGTTCTGGCTGCCATAAAAAAAGAGAGAGAGAAAGAGAGAGAGTTGAAAGTGTAGTTCCAGTTTATCATGTCAAGAATTATAAACTTCCAGGAGCGTTGAATGAGATCTGTGCATTATGTTGTCACCATTGCCTGTAGTGCTACAGAAAAGAAATCTCTACTCTGTTTTCTCTTGAATGTACGTTGGCAAGGAAAAGCCTTTATTTTAGAATAAATGGTCCTTTTGTCCACTTAATAAAATATTGGACACTTAAGCACAGCCTAATTTATAGGCTACAGTAACTCATCCTTTGAAAATTGTGCACGCCATAGAACTCAAAATCAGAGCCCTATGTGGTTATAAAATTTGGATCTGCATCCATCCACAGTCAGCACAAATGATAAGTGGGTATTTACATTCATGGCTATAAAGCAGTTATTCATGGATTTGCAGACCTCTACTCATAATTTCATTTTTTCATAGACACATAAAATGCCATTTCATTCATTGTCACCTGTCTTTTTAGGCTAGGAAAGTAAATTTTATACATGGGCTAATGTATTTTCATCACTGTAACAGGCAAGGCAAGGTTAGATAGGATTGTTTCCTTTTCAGCTCAGCAATGTCTATAGGGCTTTTATAATGACTTAAGGGATGAAACTGTAGGAATACAACCACAGGTAAAGACGTACGTAACGTGCTTTCTCTTCTCTAGTTTACTGATCAGCACCACTTCTACCTGGCCCTAGACAATCGGATGATTGTGGAGATGCTCAGAACAGAGCTGGCTTACCTCACCTCTTGCTGGAGGATGACTGGAAGACCAACCCTCACTTTCCCCATCACCCACACCATGCTCAGTAAGTGTCATTTTGTTGCTGTGATTATGCTGGGGCACAGATCGTGAACATGGAGGAGTTGGAGTATGAATTTGAGAACAGGCAGATTTCATGTCTATTGTTATTTTCTCTGAATGTTAAGTATTAAAAACACATTTGACTTCCTCAGGCTTGTGCCATATTTGGATTGCAACATGATGGTTTAAAAGGCATTATAAGTGTTTTACCCCTCATCTCTATCCTTGCATCTCTCCACTGCACCCGTCTTGTTTCTGTCTGAGGGACACTTGATAGAAATTCTATTTTGAAGCCTACTATCAGTGCTTTTGAATAAGTCAGAGTTGTGCGCTGTCTTTTATAGCCCTCTTGGCTTCAGTCGTGAACCGATGCCTAGTTTGACTGAAGAGGGCAGCTAGTCAGGCTACTTGCTGGCCATATTTACCCTTTACTAAAATGTTTCTAATCACAAAACCTCGTCCCCAGTTCAGCGAAGGACTCAGTTGCACTCAGCTGTGTAAACACAGTTGGGATCGTTAATCAGTGATTCAATATCCATTTTAAAATTAAAACTATTTTGGTTACTTAGAAGAAACGTGATCATGCTAAAATGGTCAAGTGATTTAAAAATACTAAATAGGCTTTTGTTCCCCAACTAAGTAAAACTTTCCTGTTTCTTTCTAGTTGATGATGGCTCTGACATTGATCCAGCAATTCTTGCAACCGTAAGAAAATTAGAGGATGGGTATTTTGGAGGGGCAAGGTAATGATGTTACTATCCAAATTATTCCAGCTTTTTTTTTTTTTTTTGAATTAAGAAGTTCCACTTAAGCCCCCACCCTTCCTTTTAAAAATCTAAGTGATTCAGGTGCAAGTCCTCTCCATAGGGGTTAATTTCAGTCTGAATTGTTACATGTCACTAACTGAATTTGCAATGCATTGCAAAGTTCTTAGTAGAATTCAGGCTTACAGCTCTAACAGCCATCATTTTTATTAGCTGTTTATATTGAGATTTCCAAGGCTTGACATTAAATCTAAATTAGGTACCAATATTGGGGATTTGTGGGTTTTCAGATATATGGTTTAAAAACAATGATTTTTGTTAAATATTCTCAAATTTTTGAAAATAAATGTGTATTGTATATGTATGTACGCTTCCTCTCTCTCTCCTTCTTCCTGTTAGGTTGTAAGTTAAAGTGATATTATTCAGTGCTTACATGTTTGTTATTTTCACACTAGTTTTCTACTAACCTTTCCACTGTTGGCATCTCTCTAAACATTAAATGAGCTTTACATCCTACTGTGGCTTTTAATTTTTGTCACAGGAGGCTGAATCCAAGGTCTCAGTAGTGCTGAACAATTCTGTGAGAATTAGAATGTTTTTTTAAAGTAGGGACGATCTCTTACCGTATTTCTGTACAGCTCCTTGTGCAGTACAGCTGTGACCTTGATTTAGGCCTGTAGGCACTACTATTATACACATCATAGCTACAATAGCATCCACCAGATCTGTGATTATTTACTGAGCACATTTATTGGTTTGTTTCCTTGCTGGTACCAGTTATTGCCTAATTACCAAATGTGGATGTGACAGTGAACCTGGGTGGATTTTGAATAGGTTTCCAGGGTTATCCAATGAAGCACAATACAATGTGAAAATGGAAGGATGCTTTTTTATTTTTTTCCCCTTGCATGGTTTCCTGTTCACAGGGTAAAGCTAAGCAAACTGTCGGATTTTCTTACCACCTCGTTCTATACTCACCTGAGCTTCCTGGATCCAGACTGTGATGGAAAGCTGTTTGATGATCCTAACAATGGCCGTGATAGTCCTGAAAGTGGATATGAACTAAAAGACTATCCCAATGATTTCTGTGACAAAGGTAATGCTCTTTAACTTGAAAGTATTATGCCTCCCTATTGTTGTAATTAACTCCTAAGTTTACCGTAATAGCTAATTTAGAGGGGGAGAAAAAAGGTCTTACTTTTCACTGTTTATTTTGTGTGCATCTGATGGTCAGTTGCCGTATGTCTCAGGCACCACTATGATGACACATTGTGTCTTTGGGAATGGAGCTCATGTACACATTGTTCTCTAGCCCTCAAAAGAGGGTGTTCACCAGGAATATCACTACCAAAACTGACAGTGCAGTTAGGTGTGTCCATGAATGTGTGTGGCCCTGCCAAAAGACCCCTCAAAACATCAGCTGGAGAACAACCTCCCCTGCTTTTTAATGGGAAAGTCCAGGAAATATCACTCAAAAGAGAAATGTCTTAGAAACGTGATTGTTCCAAGTTCAATTTAAAAAAAAAAATCAAGTTGACAGTTGTGTGTGTGTGTGTGTGTGTGTGTGTGTGTGTGTGTGTTTTACTATGTAGTCTCTGGTCTTTCTGTCCTTTTTGCCTCTATTATTTTTCAATGGGGGGAAAAATATTGTGCCTCTAAAGGGGAGCATGAGTAAATTTTTCCAATCACTTATTAAAATAAGTGTTTTCTATCTGTGTCTCTCCAGAAAGCCATGATGAGCTGGACCAGTATATAAATGATATGCTGCAAAGTACTGCACTGAAGTCCTACTTGCCTCCAATTTCAAAGAACGCTGATCAGCCTCATGTATTCAGTGCTGCTCATTCCATGCGAGAGATACTGTCAATAATGGCCAAAGCAAAGGGTCTGGATGCTCCATGTATGTGCTCTCTCATTTTCAATTCTTATTCGATAATAAATGTAAAAACCAGAATTTTGGCAATGTGTGACTCAAGTAAATTGCAGTTGCTAGAAAGTAACAAGATAGTGTGCTATTCTGGTTTGAGTGTGATATTTTCATTATTCCTGCAGTCCTAGGTCATTTCATGGTAATTGTGCAATTAATAGGCCAGAGAATTTAAACATATAATCCAAATGGATGATATGAAATCAGCTGCAAAAAGACCAATTTATTTTGTACTCCAATTTACGGATGTTGTTCATGACTGGAACCTACAATAATAAAAGACAGATAAAGACAAGGGGAGTGGGATACAGTAATTTTATTGGGTGTTTGGAGATTTTTTACACTTGTGTTTTAAGATGGACTGAACTTTTTATTTTATTTGATTTTATTTTTAGTAAGGATATTGGGAAATGAAACACCTTTAATACCAGAAAATGCCAGTAGACCTACATACAGTTCAGAATTATGAAAGCATATAGGTAAAAGGGCAGCATTATAAAAATAATGGGTAGATTTAAGGGTTATTAGATAATTTATCAGTTAAACCTATCTGTCAGTAGACATGTAATATATATGGAAATTCAGAGTCCATTTAAGTTAATTGAAAGACTCCTCTGGACATTGGATCAGACCCAATTAAAATAACATATATTTAGGGTGACTATATTTCCCCATGCTGAATACAGGACACCTGGTAAAATTACTGGTATTCAGGCGAGTTCAATGACAATCATAATTGTTGAGTTCAAATGAGCATCAAGTTGACTGAGCCCCTGTTGAAAAGAAATACAGGATAGCTGGATTCTTTATATTTGCCTTCTTACGTTTAAGGGTTGCCTGGGGAGAGGCGACACTCACACATTCCCATATAACTCTTCAGTGGGGATGGGGGAGACTGGCTGACCTGACTCAACACTCCCTACCCAGTGCCGTCTCCCTTCCACGTTCAGCTGGGCCCCCAGGATGGACCCACCTGTCCTGGTACCTGGCACTGGTCTTCTCAAGGCAACATGCGGGGGACATGCAGGGTCACAGGCCTGCCTCTCCAGAGTTCTGTCAGGATTCACATTGGAACATGGCAAACAGCAGCCTTTTGGCACAATGCAGGAGGGAAGGGATGGGAGCTGCTTCCTGCCGACATAGCCTGTGGGTGTGGCTAGGAAGGACCTGACCAGTGTTTTTCCAGGTGTCATATCTTCCCACCGTCCCATCTGCTCTGTTCCCCTATAGCTAGAAGCGGCTTGAGCCTTCCTGCCTGCACAGTGTAGAAAGGCAAATAACACCTCAACGCTGCTGCCGGCCATCTGTCCTGCTGGCTATAGCATGGGCTGGGAAGGTTTGAACCCTAAAAATACATTGAGCACCAGGGCCCAGGGAACCTGACTGCAGGTCTGAGCCAGAGAGGTGACTCAGTTGGGGAGGGTGCCTGGGGGACAGAGCAACCCTGCAATCTCTGGGAGCAGACCCTCTGGTGAGGGGCAGCATGTGAAGAGAGTGCTAAATTCCCCTGCCTAGGGGCCTGTGGAGGGTGGAAATAGCTTCCTCTCCGCCATTGCAGAGCCTAGCTCCGGGGAGGAGAAGCTGCCCCATACCAGTGCTGTGCAGGGCTTTGGCCCGTGCAGGCTTTGGCAGCTTGTGCACCTCACAGCATCACAGGCCAGTGGGTCTTGAGCTTTCCCTGGGTGCCAGCCCAGCCAGACTCTTGGTGAGCTGAGTGATCTGACCAGGGGCTGGTTCTCCGCACAGTGCCAGGAGTGGGATGCACCCCACTGTGGGGATATGGAGGAACAGCAGGGCTGGAGGGGATGAAGCGGCACAGCAGTGGGAGGACAGTGATGGGGGAACATTTAAAGGGATGATATGTGGGTAGCAAAGGTGACATACTGCGTCAGACCCTTTTAAACAGCTTGGAAGCAGGGGCTGTGGGGGAGCCTGCTGGTATGCGGCCGGTACTGCACTGACTGACCAGCAGGGGGAGCCTCTGGCGTATCATGCTGCTGCTCTGCCTGACCACTGGCGGTGGACACTCACCTCCATCAGCCACTGGCTCACGCCCCCCACCCTCCAGACCTCTTTGCTTACAGCTGGCGGGTGGCTGGCTGGCTGGCAAGCAAGGGTTTGGCCGGCAGAAGGTCCACCACTACTAATAGGGAGAAAGAGACTCAAAGTATGGAACAATTTGCCCACTTCTTAAAAAATAAGTAGGGACATCTGCAGGAGGGCTTAAATGCATGACTGTCCCTTTAAAAGCAAGACATCTGAGCACACTGTGTATATTAGTATTGTATAAACCTATTATCCCTGTCCTTTGCAAACAGCCTGACTATACTAAAAACAATATGAAATTAACTAGGTATTTGAAATCGCTTTGCTTCTGTTATCCCACTTTCTTTGTCTTCATTTGTCCTTTTAGACCCCAAGCAAGGAGAGCACATCCTTAACTGAACGCATGCCCTACTTGCCTTAGGTGGACTCTCTTTTGTGTTTCAAGTTAAACATGGTCCTAAGCACTGTGCTAGGTTGCATCCTTCGACTGTAAGATCTCTGGTGCACAGACTATCCTTCACTGGATATGGAATCTAACAGAAACGGGCACTGTCTTCAGGTGCTACCGGATGATAACATTATATCAGCAGTTCTCAAGGTGTGGGCCAGGACTCCAACATAGGTTGCAACCCTGTTTAAATGGGGGCACTGAGGCTGATGTTAGAGTTGCTGGGGCTTGTGGGCAAAATCTGAGCCCCAGTGGCCTGAAAGCATCAGCCATGGGTGGCAGAGCTCAGGTCTGTTGGCCTGGGATGGCTGGGCTTGAGCTTGGGTTTTGTAGTAATTTTTTGTTGTCAAAAGGGGGTTGTAGTGCAGTGAAATTTGAGAGCTTTGCAATAGATTAATCAGTTTTTCTTTAAGGAGATAAGATAAAAATCAGAGTGTGGAGATTGGTTTGTAAATTACGTGTGCTGTATCCCAGTCAGTATGGGTCTCACATTCTGATTATCGGGGGAAATGGGGGGTGTTTCTAACATTTTCCCATGAAGTATTATTCTTTTGCCAGGTGTTGCATTTCTTTTGCGTGTTATTTTAGATTGTTTTGCTTTTCAGGTGTTTCTATGTCTCTGCCAACTAAAGTTTTGAACACTCACCGTAAATCTCTGAATCTCATTGATTCCCCACATCCTCTCGAAGTGAAGGTGAGTTAGTGGAATCGTTTATGCAGCAAGTTCTGGTAAATTACATTTGGAATTAATTTTTGGCCATTAACAGGATTTTTGTTCTGAAATTATAGTTAATTATATGATCTTGAATGGAAAGCTTTCTGTAGCATTGGCAAAACAAATAATAAAATAACATGTACTTTTAGGGGTAGAGCCTGCCTCACCCTCTTTAGACCCATGTAGGGATGGTAGGCTGAGAGACTAGAACGACAGCACATTAGGAGGTTGTAGTGTGGTTTATATTCCCCATCCACCATTGAGCTATTCTCCCAGGACTTCAGTTCACAGTCATGTGTGGGAAGAGGGATTTGTGAAAGGACAGAGCATGACTGGTGACTATGTGGCTTCACCAGCCAACACCACCAGGTTGGACATGCAGCTCCAACAGAGGCTGCTGCGGTCATACAAGTGCACTGTCACCTGCAAAATGTATCAGATTCTGGATGGACAGGGTTCCTGTGTTCACAGGCTTATGTGCATGAAAAAGAATAGGGTCCTGAGTGCATTAGTCATGCAGCACCCAACGGTTTGCTAAACAGAAGCGCCTTCTCACCTAACCAGAATTTTCCCTCAACTAATTTGCTGTCATGACAGTTCAATTCATTGTATTCATTGTTTAGAAAATGGTCTGTTGGGAATTAGAGTCTTCCCTTTGAAAGTACCGGTTAGAGCAGCGATGTTCAATAGGAATTCAAAGGTCGCCAGACTTGTGGTTGTCATCTTTCCATATTAACCATATTGTATTATACAAAACTTTATTAAATAATATAGGAATACTGGTAGCTAAATAAATGCCCTCTTCAACCGTAAGAGCCAGGCACCTCCAGGCCCCATTCTAATTCAATGCTAGTGACTCACCAGAGCCACCACTGGGGCTACTGCCTTGGCTGCCACTGCTGCTGTTCCCATGCACTTCTCTCGCCAAACATTGGGGCATGTGTGGAGTGGGTGGATGACACTCACCGCAAGTGGCTCTCAGGAGGAGCCACATTTAAAGGCTCCGAGAGCCACAGGCTGGCATTCGCCACATTGCAGTGTCCTATTTGCCACATGTGGCGAGTGGCGAATGTATTGGACACAGCAGATTTAGAACTACAGGTGAAGACACCGACAGAACTTGTTGGACAATCCACTTTTACTTGATTTCAACTGAATTTGTTAGTTTAACAAAATTATGAAATCAGGCTGTTGATTAATCGCAGTTAACACGTATTATTAACTCTTAAATTAATCTTGATTTAAACTGCAGTTTTAATCACACTGTTAAACAGTAGAATACCAACTGAAATGTAGTAAATATTTTCAGTTTTTCTACATACACAAATGCATTGATTTTACTTATATCACAGTGCACAAAGTGTGCAGTGCTCCCGTTATAATTTGGATTACAAATATTTGCACTGTAAAAATGATAAAAGGAATAGTATTTTTCAATTCACTTCATACAAGTACTGTAGTACTGAGTACAAGTACTCAGTCTCACTTGTTCAACCAATCACTAAAAGAAGCAAGTTAATTTATATTTACAGGAGATAATGCTGCCTGCTTCTTGTTTAAAATGCCAGCTGACAGTAAGAACAGGTGTTTGCATTGCACTTTTGTGGCTGGCCTTACAAGGTGCTAGCTGTGCTAAATATGTATATGCCCTTTCATGCTTTGACTACCATTCCAAAGGACCTGATTCCAGGCTGATGGCACTCATTTTAAAAATGTGTTAATTACATTTGTGACCTAAAAATGTGTTAATTATATTTGTGACCGAGTTCTTAGGTGGAGAATTGTATGTCTCCTGCTCAGTTGTATCTGCATTCTGCCATATAGTTTATTTTATAGTAGTCTCAGATGATGGCCCAGCACATGTTGTTTACTTTAAGAACACTGTCACTGCAGTTTTGACAAAACACAAAGAAGGTACCTAGGTGAGATTTCTTTATAAAGCTTACTGTTGCAGCCAAGGTTTAAAAATACGAAATGTCTTCCAAATTCTGTGAGAGCCAAGGTGTGGTGCATTTTCTTTCAGAAGTATTAAAAGAGAAACACTCTTGAAACATTTCTGATACAGAAACTACAGAACTTGAAGCACCCAAAACATTTGCCTTTCTGCTGGTGGCATCTGGGTCATGATGAAAATGAACACGTGTTGGTTCATGCTGCTTTGGGTCATTATCAAACAGAATCTGCCATCAGTAAGGATGCATGTCCTCCAGAATGATGGTTGAAGCATGAAGGGATATGTGAATCAGTGCATTTGACAGGTAAATATTTTGGAACACTGGCTACAACATGCCAGGCAAATGCCCATTCTCACTTTCAGGTGACCTTGTAAACGAAGAGCATGCAGCATTATCTCCTGCAAATGTTGTTTGTCTGAACAATTGGCTGTGCATGAAGTAGGGCCAAGTGGACTTTTAGGGTCTAAAATTTTACATTTTTTAACGTAATTCTACATTGCATTCTATATTCATACACTTTGTATTCTGTATTATAGTTGAAATTGATATATATTTTCAGTGTAGAGAGCATCAAAAATAATAAATATCTGTTGATAGTCTGTTTAAAAGTGCAGTTAAATTGTGATTAATTTATAATAGTTTGATTGCCCTAAATTAAGTCAGTGTCCATGTGCACCTGATTTATAAAGTTAATAGCAAATGAAAATAGAGAGATGAGAATAGGTTTTCCTTCTATTATGAAACTTCTAGTTTCTTTGGCCAAAAGTCTTTCTTGCATTATATCTCTGGTAACTTGGTATACCCAAAGTATCTGTGATTCTAGAGTGAACGTTCCACACTAGCTGCTATACTTTCTGGGATTAATCACAATCTTTATTGTATCATGAGACAAATAAGGTATTGCATTATTACATCTTCTTCAGTGAATATCCAGAGCTAGTGAGTTAGAGCACTACACCTATGTATTCTTTCATACTTTTCATTGGGTTCTTTAATCTCTTCTGTCTTTGATCAGAATCCTGAAGCTGTTTTACATTTGCCCAAAGATGATCATGGTGATTTGGATTGCCAGAAGTTAGTTGAACAGCTGAAGGAGTGCCCATCTCTACATGACCAAGCAGATATATTATACATCTTGTATATAATAAAGTAAGTCATCAGACGTTTTCTGAATTTCCTCTTTAGCTAGTCTGGAAGTTCCATCATAGGTTTCCCCAAAGAAAGTTGTAGGCACTGTTAACATATCAGTCTACTTTAATAGCTTATAGGTACCTCAAATACACTACTATATCTATGTGCAGATTTTAGCTGAGACAGATAAGAGCACCTGGTCCTTGATGAAGAATTGCTTAACATAAAAATATGCACTGGCACCAGAGATCTGGAGCAAAGTTCACTGGAATCAAATACGTAAGTTCTCTATATATCCAAAATACCATACATAATAAATTATTATTCTGCACCAGTAAATTCACAAGACATTGGGGTAGAATTTTTATATGCAGGTAGGTAGATGCACGAACATTTACTGCAGAATTGTTGTGCTGTGTTATTTTTCGGTATGTGAGAGAGTAGCATTACTCTCAATAGAATACAAATGCAGTTTTAATGAGTTTTAAATCCTTTAAATCCTTTAAATCCACTTTGGTACCAAATGACTGGAAGACGGCCAATATAACACCAATATTTAAAAAAGGCTCTAGAGGAGACCCTGGCAATTATAGACCGATAAGTTTAACATCAGTACCAGGCAAATTAGTAGAAACACTAATAAAGAATAAAATTGCAAGGCATGTAGAAGAGCACGAATTGTTGGGCAAAAGTCAGCATGGTTTCTGCAGAGGGAAGTCGTGTCTAACTAATCTATTAGAATTCTTTGAAGGGGTTAATAAACATGCGGACAAGGGGCACCCAGTGGACATAATATACCTAGATTTCCAGAAAGCCTTTGACACGGTCCCACACCAAAGGCTTTTATGTAAATTAGGTGGTCACGGGATAGGAGGAAAGATCGTTTCATGGATCGGGAATTGGTTAAAAGACAGAAAACAAAGGGTGGGAATAAATGGTAAATTTTCACAATGGAGGAGGGTAACTAGTGGTGTTCCCCAGGGGTCAGTCCTGGGACCGATCCTGTTCAACTTGTTCATCAATGATCTAGAAAATGAGGTAAGCAGTGAGGTGGCCAAGTTTGCAGATGACACCAAGTTGTTCAGGACAGTCAAAACCAAAAGGGATTGTGAAGAACTACAAAAAGATCTCAGCAAACTGAGTGATTGGGCAGCAAAATGGCAAATGAAATTTAATGTGGGTAAGCGTAAGGTAATGCATGTTGGAAAAAATAACCCAAATTACACGTACTACATGATGGGGTCAAATTTAGCTACGACAGATCAGGAAAGGGATCTTGGAGTTATAGTGGATAGTTCTCTGAAGACATCCACGCAGTGTGCAGCGGCAGTTAGTAAAGCAAATAGGATGTTAGGAATGATTAAAAAAGGGATCGATAATAAGACAAAAGATATCATACTTCCCCTATATAAAACTATGGTACGCCCACATCTTGAGTACTGCGTGCAGATGTGGTCTCCTCACCTCAAAAAAGATATATTGGCATTAGAAAAGGTTCAGAAAAGGGCGACTAAGATGATTAGGGGCTTGGAACGGGTCCCATATGGGGAGAGGCTAGAGAGACTGGGACTTTTCAGTTTGGAAAAGAGGTGATTGAGGGGCGATATGATAGAGGTATATAAAATCATGAATGGTGTGGAGAAAGTGAATATAGAAAAATTATTTACCTTTTCCCATAATACAAGAACTAGGGGACACCAAATGAAATTGATGGGTAGTAGGTTCAAAACTAATAAAAGGAAATTTTTCTTCACACAGCGCACAGTCAACCTGTGGAACTCCTTGCCCGAGGAGGCTGTGAAGGCCAGGACTCTATTAGGGTTTAAAAAAGAGCTTGATAAATTTTTGCAGGTTAGGTCCATAAATGGCTATTAGCCAGGGATAAAGTATGGTGCCCTAGCCTTCAGAACAAGGGCAGGAGATGGATGGCAGGAGATAAATCACTTGATCATTGTCTTCTGTTCTCCTTCTCTGGGGCACCTGGCATTGGCCACCGTCGGCAGATGGGATGCTGGGCTGGATGGACCTTTGGTCTGACCCAGTGATGTTCTTATGTTTTCTTTGTTTTTTGCGTGTTAAAGTGATTCCACTGTCCAAAATCAAACAATCCACAAAACATTCTTGGGAATGTCTAATTGGAGCAGTTAAACATAGAAAAATAGCGGTTCGACTAAACAGGGTTGATTAGAACAGAACACAAATTCATCCACCAACAGTCTTGTAAGAATGTATTAACTAATACGTATTAATTTTTTTTGTTTTGTTTTTTGTTGAAGAAAGTGTATGTGATATTGGAAGGGAGTTTGCTTATGGATGAGGGACACTTCATCCACTGCTGGGGTTTTTAACCGCACACATCTTTTGTTTTGTTTTTCCTTTTGTGTTTTGCTTCTCACAGCAGGGTCTTTTTCAGTTGAGCATGCAGAAGATGAATCAAATGTTTATCTGAATTTCTTCTTCATGCTGCTTCCTGAAGTTTAGAAATACAAAAGCTGTACTGTGCCAAGAAGCATGGCACTACTATTTCATTTCTGTAATCTCGAGCAGTTTTCTCCTGAGCGTCTGAATTCTTGTGACCTATTGCTAGAACAGTGGAGTCCAGTAATAATGCAAGGATTGACACCCTTGTGGTTATGATCCTTGCATATTCTCCACACCTCTCCCTCAAATGAATGCCCTCTCTGAGACGGGCCCCCCTAGGCAGCCCCACCCCAAACGTATATTCTGGAGTCTCGCTGGAGCTGGGGCTGCTGGGGTTGCAGGAGTTGCACTGCTCTGTGCCCACCCGTGACCGAGCTGGGGGAGGAGAAGCCACGCCGGGGCAGGAGAAACTCTGCCAGCATGCCAGCTGCGCTGGGGCAGGAGAAACAGCGCTGGCCCACATCTGCACCAGGGCAGCAGACATCACATGGCCCCCGGCTGGAGCTGCACCAGGGCCAAAGGAGCTGGGTGGCTCCAAGCAGGAGTAGCGCGAGTGTGCCAGGGCAGAAGGAGCCATGCCAGGGAATCTGCTGCAGGGGTCACCACTGCCACTGCTGCCATGCACACGTCTCACCAACTGGTGGGGCTTGGGGGGTCATGGGGGTGAATAGGGAGCGTATTGGACACCATGGTGCTAGAATGTCAAATTCTTAAACTCCAAACACAGATGCAAAAATTCGATAACTGCTTCTTTCAACAGCTTCATCATGACAGCAGCAGCAGCAGCAGCAGCTTCACAATGTTCTATTGATACCTAAATTTCAAATAACTTAGGGTATAGTGTGGAAGTTTGGTTAACAACTTGAGGAAAGGCAACTTGAAAAAATTCATCAGAAACCCCATCTAAGAAACAAATGGTGCAATCTTCAGCACTGTTGATGCTAGCTGCCATTATAGAACTCTGTCCTGTAAGTTATTAAGCACTTTGGTCATGAGCCAACAAAGTTTCTAATCATATCCTGATTTTAAGCTATGAATAACAAGCAGTCCTGCAGCACCTTAAAGACTTACGTATTTTTTTATTAGGTAATGAGCTTTTGTGGGTAAGACCCACTTTCTCAGATTCTTACCCATTGAACCTCACGAACTAATAAATAAGTGTGTTAGGTGCTACAGGACTGCTTGTTATTTGTGGAGCTACAGACTAACAGAGCTCCCCCCCGAATCTATTAAAATGTGGGAGCAGTTCTCATTACTTCAGCAAGACTACTCACATGCTTAACTTTAAGCAAGTATGTAAGCGTGAGATTTCCAAAGTGATTTATGTGCCCAAGTCCTATTGCCTTCTAATAAATGCCTAAGTACCTTCTCTGCTTGTAAATTCCTTCCCAAGTGACCTGTCGAATTAGCGCCAGGTTACTCCTTCTTAGAGGGGTAACTTAGTGGTTTGAGCATTAGCCTGCTAAATCTGTGGTTGTAAGTTTGGTCCTTGAGGAGGCCATTTAGGGATTGGGGCAAATAGATGTTAGGGAGGGTGCTTGGCCCTGCCAAGAGGGCAGGGGACTGAACTAGATGAACTCCCTTCAACCTCTAGGAGATGTGTATCTCCAATTTTGATATCATCGTTGGACCCGACGGACTACCTACAGGGAGGCTTGGCTCCTTGTAGGAATGTGGGGGAGTTCTGCTTCCTGCTTTCATTTCTGTCATGTCGCTGCATGGATGGTCTTTAGAAATCTCCATTCTGTGCTTCTGGACACCGAAGTTATCATTTCTGCTTTTTCTTTTTTTTTTTTTTTTTTCTTCTGACAGAGGCCCAGACTGGGACACAGAGCTGCATGGACAGTATGGAGTCACCATTCATTGCCTGCTCAATGAGCTCTACAGCAAGGCAGGCCTGAACCAAGAGTGGGGGTTAATTCGTTACATCTCTGGCATACTTAAAAAGAGAGTGGAAGTTCTGGCTGAGGTAAAATAAACATAAATGTTACCTGTTCCTTCAGTTTCCCTCCTGTGTGTCCTGACAGAGGTACTCTCAAATAGATTTGTCTGTTACAGTGGAGGGTAATAATTTTAGATGAGGGACTCCAAGATTCTGGTGAGTGGACAAGGACTACACTTCTTTATCTCGTCGTGCAGGGCCTGAGATGGAGGCTGAGTGCAGAAGGGAGTTTGGGGTAGGAGACTGGGGTGCAGGAGAGGTTGTGGGGTCTGAGGAGGTGGGGGGGGGCGGGGGTTATGACCTGGGCTGGTGAGGACTCTAGCCTGGGGGAGAAGAGTAGGAGGGTGTGCAGGGTCTAGAACAGAGTTGTGACCTGTGGGAGGAGGGGTACTGAGAGTTTGGTTGTGACCTGGGGCAGGGAGTTGGGGTGCAGGATCTGGGAGGGGGAGTGTGGGTGCCAAAGATTCCCACCTGGGGGATGGGTGTGGGGTGCAGTGCAGGGTCTGGGCGGGAGTAGTGAACTAGTCTAGAGGGAAAGGGGGATGCAGCGGGTTTAGGTGGTGATGTGGGGCAAGGAATTGGAGAGGGGGAGTGCTGGGGTGCCGTCGGCAGGCTCTGGCCAGGAGTTGCTTATTTAAGGGGCTGTCAGCCTGCATCCCAGTGGGTCCCCAAGGCAGACTCCCTGCCTGCTGCAGCCCTAGGCTGCTCAAAACAATGGGCGGCTCCCTGCACTTACCTTTTCGTGCCATGTGCCTCTTCCAGGGATGGGGGGAGACTTCACATGCTGCCCCTGCCCATAGCCCAACCCTCACAGCTCCCATTGGGCAGAAGCTAGCCAATGGGAGCTGTGATGATTGGTCTGAGAGCAGGGGCAGCCCATGATGTTCCCCCACTTCTCCACAAGGGGCACACAGCACCTAGTGGCGCTCCCAGCCATTTTGAGCAAGCTGGGGCTACAGCAGGCAGGGAGCCTGCCTCAGGGCCTCAGTAGTGGGGGATGTGGACTGAATCAAAAGGCCTGGTGGGCCAGATCTTGCTTACCCCTCTGTTAACTCTCACATGCAAATTCCACTGTGGCCTGTGTTTACACCGTTTTGGTTTTACCTTCCACCAGTGTGTTAAAGCAAATAGGATGTGTGGTATATTTTAGACAGCAGTGGAAGCTCAGTAATGTGAAACTGTACAATTATGTCTCTGCCTTTGAATTTCTCTGACAAAAGTAAAATCTCAGTGATATAGTACGATTGTTTGGCGAGTAGGCAGTGGTGGAGCAGTGAGGTCAGACTAGAAAGGTTCTACAGTACTGGGTAAGATTAGATGACACTTTAAAAAAAAAAAAAAGAAGGTGTTTTGATACCAATAACTATGTATTTGTGTTACTGTAGTGCCCTGAAGCCCCAGGCACAGAGTTTAAGGCCAGAAGGGACCATGAGCTCATCTAGTCTGATCGCCTGTGCATCACAGGCCACTGGCACCCACTTACTACACCCCGATATCAAAATGAGACCCAAGTATTACAGCCCACAGGAGACTAACCTGTTACATGCCACAGGCAGAGATTAGGCAGGAGCAAGGTGCACCAGTGCCCAAAACTCCTGTAATTGTTGGGAAATGACAGGCTAGTACAGAAAGAGGGCTGAAGTCTATAAGTAGCTTGAAATACCAGGGATAACAAAACAGCTGGAGCTATGTAAGGAAAATAGCGGGGGGGTCAGTTGCCAACACATGAGACTTGTCTACATGTACAGTGCCGCTGTATTGCTTTAGTGATGAAGCTACTCTGCTGATGGGAGAGTGTCTCCTACTGGCATAGTAAGTCTACCTCTTTGAGAGACAGCAGCTATGGTGTATGCAGAGGCTTAGGTTAGTATAACTGAGCCACACAAGGGAGTGGATTTTCACATTCCTGAGCAGCATTCCCTCTAATTTTTGTTATCCATGGGCGGAATAAATTATGCTATGTGCACCAAGGCATGTGCAGATGTCACACATTCTCCTCGCTGTGGGTGGCTGTTGAGAACTCTGCTAATCAGCTGGGTGGTGCTGAATCTCTCCTGGGTGGCCGTCCAACAACTCTGCTTACAGGGAATGCTGTCCCTGCGTGACATACTTGTGTAAGTTTGTAGTGTAGACCTGACCATTGATTTCTTCCTGGTCATTAACAATTGGTTCCTTTTGGCTGTCGTAAATAAGTCCCAATTTCCTTGCTTTTGCTTGGGTACAGTAAGTTACTGAGATCGGCATCCTGCTACATTCCTAGCCATATTTCAGCTTGCTCTTCGTCCTGTGCCTTGCATTGCAGAGCTTTGACCATCATGCACACAAAGGCTACAGTGAGCAATTCCTTGCCCCATTTCCCAAAATGTAGAACACATTCTTTTCTTGTCTTCCTAGAGGGGCCATGAAGAGCAAGCTGGGCATGTGGGCCTGGAAAAATGTAAAAATTAGGGTGTCAGGGTAGTGGAGTGCAGGGAGGATGGGTGAGGGTGTGGTTAGTTCTTCTTTGAGAGGTTGGGAAACACTGCTCTGCCCTCAGAAGGCTTTGATTTAAGGCCTTATAACTGTTAAACACCCGTCCTACCTTTGAACTAAGACCAACATGAAGAAGGTAACATACGGCAGGACTGACGGGCACTGCACATCTAAACTGATTGTAGGATAGTATGTTACATACAGAAAAAAATGTTTGAATGGATACAATTGTTCAGAAGCTGTCAATGGTCTATGCTTCAAGATGGTGGAGTGGAAGAGGCTTACTACTAGTCTTAGGGCTTCTCTACACTAGCTCCCTACTTCAAAGGGAGCACGGTAAGTAGGGTGTTGGGAGATTATTAAGGAAGTGCTGTGGTGCATATGCAGCACTTCATTAAGCAAATCCCCCCCCCCCCCGCAGCAACTTCAAAGTGTTAAACTTGAAAGTGACGGCTCGCGTCTAGCCATGGCTCACCTATCAAAATTTTGAGGAGTAAAGGCACTTCAAAGGACCCCAGGAACTTCAAAGTACCGGCGGATGAGCCGCAGCTAGACACAAGCCCGCACTTCAAAGTTTAACACTTCGGAGCACTTCATTAATAAACCCCCAACACCCTCCTTACCATCCTCCCTTCCAAGTAGGGAGCTAGTGTAGACAAGCCCCTACTGTCTAGCTTTAATACCCACATTCTCGCTGTCTTTCATTTGCTTGTAATTTTATCTATCTTCCTTGTAAATAACAAAGTAATAATATAGAAAGTGTTAGAACACTCCATAGACCTGAACTGAGTAAGACAGCTGAGGGTGAAATTGTCATGTCTCCATTAGCTTCAATGGGCCTATGACAACATACATTTAATCTGCAATAGGTAATATTCTGCCTCTGAACTGTATGTTTAGTAGCAGGTGCAAATACACTGAGGAATTACCGAAGAAATGCTTTTTTCTTGAATTAAAAAGTATTACCATTGTTGCCCTATAACTTAACGGAGTGGACTCTCTCTTGCTTTCTGTATTGCACTGTAATAGGCATGCACAGACCTTCTGTCACACCACAAGCAGCTTACAGTGGGCCTGCCACCTGAGCCACGTGAAAAAACTATTACCACGTAAGTGTTAGCTCTGTCTCCATCTGACTGTCTTGGGTTTCAGAGTTCCTCCTGCTGATACAGTGTTTCCAAACTGTTAACTATCATTTTAAGAAGGAATCACAGGTCCATCAGCTGGAAGGTATAAAGCTATAAAGCAAAACCATTGTGATGCGTTTTACATTAGATACTTCCGTTGAAAATCTCTTAATGCTGAGCAGTTGACACATGTAGAAAATAACAAGCATTGTAGGCTGTAACTGTCTGGTTCGTTTTCCTCAGCCCTCTACCACCTGAAGAGCTGTCAAAACTTATTTATGAAGCAAGCGGGCAAGACATCAGTATAGCAGTCCTTACACAGGTATAAAGCCCATAGAAGGAGATGGGTTTTTTTCTGTTCTGTACCTTCTGCGTTGTTGTCTGGTGCTGGCAAAAGTTACAATGACTGCCCCTAAATAGATATCCTTTGTTCATTTGCTCATGCCAGGAGATAATGGTGTATTTAGCTATGTACGTGAGGTCACAGCCAAGCCTTTTTGCAGAGATGCTCAGACTTCGCATTGGACTAATAATTCAGGTGATGGCTACTGAGCTGGTTCGCAGTTTGAACTGTTCTGGTAAGTGCAACCTTACTATGATATTGTAGTAAACACACACCTCTCCTCTCCCCACTGCCTGTGGTAATGTTTCAGTTACGTAGGACAAAACAAATAATTTGCTTTTTCTGTAACATATCCCTTTTCTTAAAATTCTGTCAAAATTCTCCCTCCAGTTCACACTGTAAAGAAACATTCAGGGAGAGTTGGGGAGGGGTGAAAAACCCTAATGTAATAATTCTGTTTTTAAGCAGATGTGCACGTGTGGGTTTTGTTTTTATTGTTCCAGGAAATCTGAGCTTAAACAATCAGTTTTTTAATTAAATCCTTTGTCCAGCTGACGCATCTACAAACTTCAAAAATAATCTGCATTCTTAGCATCCTTTTCACATAAAGAAATGCCCACACTCCTTTTAAAAATGTTTCCAAGGCATTTAGGCTATGTCTTCACCACCCCACAGTGCAGACTGTGAGGTGGAAGTACTGTTACTCCTCAGTGTGGATGCTGCAGGCATTTTAGCTTATGTTGACTTCAGCCCTGTTTAGTGAGTGCTTTGTGAATATGAGCTAGATGACATTTTAGTTCATGCCTGCAGTGCCCACATGGGGTGGGAGAGAGACAGAGCAGTACACGAAACTGTGCTACCATTTGCCCCACTCCATCCCAAGTTCAAACTGCAGAGCTGTGTAGTCAAGCCCTTAGGGTGCCTTGAGTAAGTCACACTGAAGCCTGGTCCAAAGATAAAATACTGGTTAAATAATCTAAATTGCTCCAGGCTGTGAAAAATGTAATACCCTGTTCTCGGTAGTTAGGTCTATCTAATTCCACTGTGGACACCATTAGATCAATGGAAGGCTTTGTCTATTGGCCTAACTATCATGCCTTAAGGGGGTATATTTATTACTTTCTGTGGCTGTAACAAGTGTCTACGCCAGTGGTTTGCAACCAGCGTGCCATGAGAACTGTTCAAGTGTGTTATGAAATTTTTTCAGTTTCCCCTCCCTGTAGCTCTTTGCAGAGCCACTGTGGTGGTGGTGGTGGGGGGTGGTGGAGGGGGGAATTGATGACCCCATGCCAACTGGGGCTCAAGCAGGCTGCCCGAGTCCCAGCTGGTGCAGGGTTGGTCAGTTTCCCTCCGCAGTGGCTCTTTGCAGAGCTGCTATGGGGGGAAATGCTGACCTCACAGGAGCCCATTCATGCTGGGAGACAGCTGAAATGCTACTTCCTGGCCCAGATGGGCTGGCAGCAAGCCTGCCCCCGCTGCCTGTTGTGGTGAGGAGAGAGGGAGGCAGGAGCCTATTGGAGCTGGGACACTGTTTAAATGCCCCAACCCGGCTCCAGCAGGCTGGTGGGGAGGGCTGACGTTTGAGCAATTGATTCAGTAGAAAAAGGTGCTGTGCTGTGCAGTTGGTTGTTTCATTGAAGTGTGCTGTGTTACTGAAAAGAGTGGCAACCACTGGTCTACGCTACAGTGGTGTACCTGTAGCACACTGTCAGTCAGTGCGACTTAGTTTGTAGTGTGAACATGATGCCACTCAGGGGTGTGAATATTCCACCTCTCTGAGCAACATAAATTAAACCAACATCAGTGCCTGTGTGGACATTACTGTGTCAGCGGGAAAGCTTATGCTGCTTGCAGAGGTGGATTTCTGCTATGTCGATGAGAAAACACTCCCACTGGCAAGAGTGTTTCCACCAAACAGGCTGAAGTGGTGCAGCTCCCTTGGTACAGCTCCACCATAGCAGCACTGTATGGATGGATGTGGCAAGCCTGCCAACAGGATGGGCAGAAGGGCCAGCTACCCTGGGGCCCAGTGTTTTAAAAGAGTGTAGGGCTTGCCACCACGGCCACTCTTCTGGCAAGAGCAGGGCCTAAAGCCCTGAGCCCTTTCAGTTGCCTCCAGAGCCCTGGAGGGTGGCACATGCCAGGTGGTGCTGAAGGGCTGGCTGGGGGAGGCTAACTCCCAGCTCTGCCCCTTCTTCCTGAGGGACCCCCTATCCCCAGCAACCCTGTGACATAGTCCTACGTGCTTTTGTACTTGACATGACTTTAAACCAATTACAGACTTTAGAGACAATTGGCCTTCCTCTAGCTGCGCCCCCGCTCCCCCCACTCCTAAATAGTCTTGGCTGCGGTAGAATTAATATCCAAGTTTTCTGAATATTGGTGCATTCATTCTTCAGTTTTATTTCTCTGACCTCCCAAAAGGAATATATAGGAACTATTCTGTGATATTACCCATACTGCAAATGGAAATGTATTAAATAAATGAGCTGCACACTGCAGAGCTAATACAGCCTGGAAGTTCATCACAGGAGGGGATAGTGAAGCTGAAGGGAAATCCATGAATAATTTAAAGACTCACCGAAAAGCAGATTCTCAAGGTGTTACAGTCCTGTGTAGCAGTAGCAGCAGTTATCTAGAGTAATAAGAGTTCATAATCAAATCTCGATGCTGATACTGGGTGCACATGGGGTCTGCCTAGACTTCTGTGTCCTAGGTGGTCTCAGTGTCTGTGTCACACCAAGTAAATGCAGTGTGGGAAGCTTCTTGTCAGTATCACCTGATAGGCTTTTGAGTTTTTCCATCTCCTTAGCATGAAGTCAGAAACTTTGGCAAACTGGAGCATACTGCTAAAACAAGTATTACCCCTTGTGGCCAAGAACTTAGCCAGTATTTGGGAGCTGGTGGGTTTTTTCCCATTAGGAGAAGATACTGATGGTGGAGTTAGGGTTTCTTTTTGCTACAGTCCTGTTTGTTTACAAAAATTATATGAAGTCACATTTCCCAGAACATAATAAGAATGAAGAACCAGGTGATAGTGTCTTTGTTCAAGATTCCAAGCCTCTTTGTAGCCAGCACTCTGCCCAAAAGCTTTTTCTCAATTGTTTCTCAGAATTATGCTATGAATACTTCCATGACCATTTCTGGGATTTCCTTGCTGTCTTCTTTGTCTTTTTCTCTGTTAATTCTCCTGTTTCTGTGTCCCACACAGACTGTTCCATCAAACAATGCCCCACCCTCTGCATTTGCCATTATTCCTCAGGAAAACGCCTCTGTCCACATAGTTCGGATTCCTCACCAGCAGCCTTGCATGTGGTCTGTGTTTTGGGTGGTTGTTTCATCTACTTTGTTTCATAAAGGAGCCTTAACTGTTTCTTGCATCATTCCCAGTGAAAGATAGCTGGATTATAGCCACTAGCTTCTGTGAAGTTTTCCCCAAGCCCTAGTACAACTAAAATTAGGGTTCTTTTTATGAAGATTATCTCTTCAGGCTTTATCAACAATTTTTTTGTTTTTAAAAAAATAAGGAAGCATTAACAGCAGACCATAACTAGGAATTAGCCCTGGTTTTGTAGAAAAACTGCGGTATGAATGACCTGGAACAGTGTTTTTTCACTAGGTGAAGAAGCCTCAGAAAGTTTAATGAATCTAAGCCCCTTTGATATGAAAAATCTCCTGCACCATATTTTGAGTGGGAAAGAGTTTGGCGTTGAAAGAAGCAGTAAGTTGTCTGTCTGTTTGCTAGAATGTGTTATAACTTGTGCATGTATATATTGAGCAAGATCTATTTAGATGAAGAGTTTGTTTTATAAACATCAATATCCTCTTTAGAAATGTTTGCTGTGGAGATACTGCGTATGAGAAACACAGGGATTTAATGTCCTAAAACCGAACATACCTGTTATTTTCAATACTCCAAGTTTATTTTGAACTATAGAATTTTAAATTCAGCAACATTGTAAGACCACTTAATTTTTGGGGACAGCTGCAGAAATATGTGATCATCTCAGCCAGGAGGAATAAACTGAGAATTGTAATGAGATTGTATCCGGCATTTTTATACTGTGGTCTGTTTATAACCTATTTTGCCCACTCAACATGTGCACCAGTCAGATGACATACCTAGTCATTGTAGAGATAATTTCATTGTTATGCCACTTTTGAATGCAAAGTAATCCTTAAAATGTAACAGAGAGGCAGCCATGTTAGTCTGTACTCCGTCAAAACAAAGCAGCAGAACTGTAGCACTTTAAAGACTAACAAAATGATTTATTTGGTGATGAGCTTTTGTGGGATGCCTTAAAATGTAAATGAGTCTAGGGTTGGGTTTTGATGTGGCCACTCAGCCCTTACAACTTGTTGTGGAGAGGGCCAGATGCATGGTGTCTCAGTGGGAGCGTTGGAAGACGTTCTTTACTACATTTAGGCATGGAAGACCATATTCCCAGTTGGTGTAAATGACTGAACATCTGAAAGTGCGAGCCAGAGCAACTCCTGCCTTACACCCTTTTGCACGGTACAGTGTGTGCGCCCTGCTCTGCAGGATGTTATAGATGAGAAGGGGAATGACCCTCTCTCTTCCACCTGTTTAGGGTAGGCTAGGGTTGCTTTCAGGCCCGTCAGGATCAGTCTGAGCACAAGGACTAGGATCGTGTCTGATCTCTCTGCAGGGGCACAAAACTGAGAGGCTCCTTGTGCTGCGGAAGGCCAGATTCAATGTGTAGTATTGGGTGAATTCGCTTGTGTTAAAGGCTCACTAATAAACTTAAAACATATGTGGGTCTGAAACGGAGAGCTGGTGAAAATGCTTTTAAATGGTAGATATTCATTGAGGCTAGAGATGGAACATAGTGTTTCTGTCATTGATTGGGGACACATAATGGATATGGATAGAGCAGAATTCAGTCTGTGTCCTACCTAACCACCATTTTTCAAGGCTCATCCTATCACAGGTTTGCAAATCAAGTAACTAGGCATCCAGTTGTTTCAAAATATACAAAAATACAGAGCCCATTGTGTACTAAAATAGGCCACATCAAACTCTTAATGATGTGCAGACAGACTTTTAAAATGAGAATGTCTAATATGACCAGGGTTGAAGGGTATTGGGAACAAAAAAATCTGGCTTGTCTAAACTTCAAAGGGCATACCCGTAGTTCCTAGGAATTTCGAGTGGTGTAAGAACTGGCTCCTAAATCCATATTTAGGTTCTGAAAAATCAGGGCAAAATATTTGGAAGGGTTGGGCTCTCCGAAAAAGCCCACTGAAGTCATTAAGAGCTGCAGATTCTCTCACTAGCTTTAAAATTGGGGCAAATATATAAATGTTTGAATGTGGAGTTAGGAGCTAGCCATTCTGATCTGAAAGTTTGGCTTATGCTTTTAATCTTACTAGAAATATAGAGATCTCTGGGAAGGTGTATAGTCCAGAGACAAAACTGCATGCAGAAATTAAAGGAAAAACACTTTATAAGTTGTGATCTTCTGATTATTTAAACATAACTCTGTATAATCTATAAAACTGCTTTGTTTCTTTCTTCAGTGCGGCCTTTAGATTCCTCTGCCTCCAGCCCTGCAATTTCTATTCACGAAGTGGGGCACACGGGAGCAACTAAAACAGAAAGAAGTGGCATTACTAGACTGAAGAGTGAAATGAAACAGGTGGGAGGATCTTCATTTCTGTGCATTCTTTAGGCAGCACAGGGTTTATGACAGTCATTCTTTTTAACATTCAAGACACAAAACTGATTTGTTTTTAGTTTATAGCTAGCCCCACTTACATTCATGGGAAATTGAAAACTTTTCCTCTCTGTTTTATTTTTTGAGGTTGTAGTGGCTGTTTAAAAATAGGGGTGAGGGCTAAGGAAATAATTCTTTTCCCTGTAACAATTTCTTTTTGGTTTTCATTTAAAATTCTGAAATTTAGCATATTTCAACCAGCTTCTGATTTGAAGCATTAATGTTATCTGACTTAGACCAGATTCCCATCTTTCCTTACTTAGGTACAGATTCCATTTGCAGCAAAATAATGATGTGGCTCAAATAATATACATTCTGTTTTTCTAGCATGCAAATGTTGAATGTGACCCATGTGTCTCAGGTAAAGAACTATGTTTATTTCAGCATACAATAGGTTGGAAGGTGTTTAAAAAAACAAAAGTATTATTGCAGTCAATAGAGGGATTTGTGAGCTACCTCTTCTTTCATGCAGTAACATATGTATGGTAAAGATAAGATACTGAGACAGTTGGAAGAGTTTTTCTGTGCATACATCTTTTCTGGGAACACCACATTTAATTTTTGCTTACTCTGGCATGCAAATGTAATTCTTAAATCCAAACAAGTTTGTCTAATCTAATGCTTTGGTCTAAATAATTAAGTCCTGATTTAATTTCTTCTGATGAAAGCATTTGTATTTGGCTGAATTAATAATGAAGAGAAAGCCAGCTAAGTTATAAGTATACCATCATCCAACACTGGCACAAGGATCTGCAAGCAGGGACCTTTTGCTCTCCGTATCTTCCACAAGTCCTTCTACGCAGATGGAAAGACTCACTCAAAAAAGAAATGTTAGAGCCATTTTTTCATGTGTTTCTGTGTAGGAGGGGTGAATGTCATTATACAGTGACACCAGTAGGCGTCTTTTTTTGGTAATATGTTTTCTGATGCAGCAAAGGAGCACATGAGAAGATACAATAACGAACACAAACCAGATTGTTTTGAAACTTTTTGTTTATTTTTGTACATTTGTTGAAATTAATTGCATAACTAATTTTTAATTCCAGATGAATAGGAGGTTACCTGCAGATGAAAAGGTGAAATGAATCTATATGTTCGTAAAAATGTATGTTTCCCTCATTCACTACTGCATTATGCACACTTGTCGTAGGACTACGGGAACTAAGAGGCTTTTTGTACGGTCTGAATACAGAACATTTTAACATTCAAGTAGGAAACAATTTAATTAATATAGTTCAGTTTTGCCTTTGCTACTGCTGCTGGTTTGTTCTGAGCAGAATGATCTATGTTCCAGTCTCTCCAGAGTTCTAGCAACTTTTAACATTATACAAATTTAGAGTGTGGCTAAACAGTCACCTGACATGTTGTGAATATCTGAGTTAATTTCCTTTCAAGTAGAGAATACAGGTTACGATGTCCTGCCTTTTGAAACTCCTGACTGGCCAGTAGATGGCAGCATTATTATGCTGTTCCAAATAGAAATCTAGCAAGATGCAGCTTTCTGGAGAAATTTAAATTTAAGGAAAAATGCTTCCTGAGATTAGTCATTTTGGGAGAGGTGCCATTTCTGCACAGAAAAGGAGTTGGGTGGGTTCTTCTGTGCTGTAAGGGTCAGACTTTTTCCATTTATGGTGATTCCCATTAGGTGTCATTGAACCATTCAACCTTTAGTACCATGGGAGAAAAACTGACATGTAAAGACATCAGCTTAACGGTGAACATTTTGGATGCTTTGCCTTGGACACTTTCTAATTTGGAAATGATTTTCAAATGTACTTAGCACCTCCAGTTCCCATTATTGATTTATTTGGATGCTCCATACTTCAGAAAATTAGTCCCATTACTCTTACAGCTTGTCTGAATCCTCATAGTTTAACCAAAAGGAAAGTTATTAGGAGTACTCTGAAGTACTAACCAACATCTAATCATTTCTCTTGGAAAACTACCTCACTAGTTTTGCTAAGCATTACCAGCAGGGCTGGCAACTTGCATGATTGGAAAGCATGGCATAACTTACTTTCTAGCACTGATGTAAGGTAAGGCAATATGAAAACAAAATGCAAGCTTGCAATATGAACCCTGCATGTGAAGGCAGCTGAATTTTTTTTATTTCATTTGGGGTTTTACATTTTTGTGCCATCTGAGGTAGATTCTGTGGAAAATTTCTGATAGCATAGTAAGAGACGACTGTAAAACTCAGAAGATTCTTAAGCATAAAGAGTCTAATTATGATTTCACTTGCACTAATATAAATGAGGAGCACCTTCCCTGATGTCAGTAAGTTGTACCAGGATGAGAGCCCATTCCGACCCAAAGAATGGTTCTCTCTTAAATGAATAAGTGCATTTAACTTTTATTGCACATTTTCTTGTCTTTCCATACATGTGGTACTTCATCTTGTTCATCTCACTGTGACTGACTAACTTTTTTTTTCTTTAATTTCTGTTTTTTAGTTCTTTTATGGGGGCCATTCCATGTCCAGCAGCATGCATGCTTCCAGGTCCACGGTAAAATACGATTCAGAGGTTTCCAGTGTGTTTCTTTTCCCTTTATGCAGAGAATCTAAACATAACTTACAGTTTTCCTTACATGAAATGTATAAATTTATATTAAATCCTAGCTCTTTGTTACATTCACCTTCATGGAGAGCCAGGTCTTATTGCTGGCCTTTTGAAATGGAGGTGGTGTTTTCCACATTTTGAAAAAATTTCCTGGGTTATGACGGATTTAGTTACTTGGCTTGGAGCTGCATGGCTAAATCCTGGGCAGCCCTGAACATTTAAAGATAATGTGGAAATATAAGTTTAACTAAGTTTATACCCAGTGGGATTTTTAGTTACAAAATTTTGAATTCAGAAGAGGAAAGAGTCAATAGTACTGAAGAGAGCAAAGTGGGAGCTGGTTTCCTCACACTATAATATCTTGCCTTCTGTTCTACCCCGTCGTGATAAAACTGAGGAGTAATTTTGTCTGCTAGAGACTTGGATAAGATTCCCTTCAAATTCACCATGACTACTTCTACAGCCAAATGAGAGTTTGCAATTAGGCGTGCCTTTTGATCTGAAGGATAAAGCATAGTAATTCACTGTGCCAGCTGCTCCTTAACTCCCAAACTTTCCCAGTCTGCCTGGGCAAATAGGCATACAAGTAAAATGACAAGTACCCAGAGTTAGATATCTTAGGTGGTAGAATAACAATTAACACTGGGCCTACCTGTACTGCACCCAAAGACCAATTGGCTTGACTGTGAAGATGAGTACATAGGGGCTGGGGTGCTGCCACACACCCCTATCTTGAAGTGGATTCTAACATGTAGAAGGTTTACAGTTTGATTTGTTGGCCTTCAGCACCTCCAATATACAAAATGGTCTAGAAACCCTGGGCAAGTACAGTTAAAATCTTCAATGTTAGTGGCTGAAATATTCCATTTTACAGGCTTCTAATTCATATCCTCAAGAATAACTTTGCAGCATCTTTAGTTTATTTTAATACTCTAAAAATAGTCTGCTTCTTCATTGCCCCATAGAAGGTTCTGTTATCTGGCATCCTGGGAAACTATTGATGCTGGATAATCAAATGTGTGGTCTGACACCACCAGTTCCTCTGCCACTGCCAGTTATTGAGCATGCCAGTTATCCAAATACCCAGCTTTTACTGTGACTCTTAAAAGTGACCAACTAACCCTATCAATTCACTGTTCCTTGGACCAGGTGCTGTATACGTTGGATGCAATACGACCCTTTTCACAAGGTTTGCACATGATACAGACACCATTTAAAACCTGGGAAATTAAATGGCACATGGGAGTGGTCTGGCCACTGTGGACACCCATTCTGAATATTCACAAAGATCACTGGTACAAATACCTGGTTCAGTACACAAAGGTGAATTAAGCCCATTGGCCTTTAGTGGCGTAAGCTTCCTCTCCAGCCAGTCTAGGCAAGCGTGCCAAACACGCGGCCTGATTGAATTTTTTGTGGCCCTTGACTACGTGCTGATTAAGTAAGTGCAAACTGCCTCCCGCCGCCGCAGGAGTGCGGCAGCTGAGCCCGGCTGCCCACCGCCCGCCTGCCTGCGTGGGGGCAGTGGCAGCTCCTCCTCCCCTCAATCCCATTGGTGTGGGCAGTGGTGGGCTGAGGAACTGGCTGGGAGCTGCTGCTGGGCACCGGGAGCTGCAGGCCGCCAGCCCTGGAGGCATGTACTCTGGGAACAGCAGCAGTGGCCCCAGCCCGGCCTAGGGCAGCAGGAGCAGCCCAGGGGACCTGCCCTCTTCAGCCCCAGCATCTGTGAGCTCCGGACACTGCTCATTGCCATGAGCTCCTGGCACCGCTCATCGCCACCATCAGCATCCTGGCTTTGTGCACAACCTGCTGGTGCTGTACGGCTGCTTCTGGTACCTGCACCCCCCAACCTCCCTCTTCCCGCTTAACATCAGCCTTGGCCACCTGCTGGTGTCGCTCTGCAGCGGGGCCCTCGCCTTTGTGTCCTGCCTCTGCCGCTGCTGGGCCTGAGATTCAGCCGGCTGCCTCTGGGACAGCTTCAGCAGCAGCCTCTTCAGTAAGGCAGGGAGCCCCTCTGCCCCTTCCCTACCACGTCCTCCGCTACCACCCTCCTCCCCGCTTTCTCTACCTTCCCCCACTATTGCCAGCCACCACCCATCAGAGGTGAATTAATGAGTCATGGGGCCCTGGGTCAGAGTATGTGCCCCACCCCCTTTTTTACTCTTGCCAGGGAGATGGGATCAGGGCATGGGGGCATGTCCCGCTGTCCAGCAGGAGTGCCAGGCAGGCAGAGCAGGTTGGGCACAGGGCTACCTATTTTTATAGGGTCTCCAAATTGGCCAGGATGCCTGTTCGTAGCAGGTTGGATCAGTAGCTAATCCACCACTGTCCCTATCATCACCCACCTCACCATAAACTCACTCCATTTCCCACCACCCCTTCTCACTTTCTCTTCCCCATCCTCCTGCAGCCCTGCTACCCACTTACTGTACAATCAGCTTCTCTCTCATTTCACTTTCTAGTTCAAACCTGCGTTCACTCTTTATCCTCTGCCTTTCACCACCACCTTACCCCAGCTCCATCCCCTTGACCCCAGTTCTACAACATTCTGTAGCTCATCTTCCCCTGCACCCTCTCCAGCCCTCCATCTGGACAGCCATGTCTCTACTCCATCAGTGTATTTTCTCCATATCCCCTACTGACCCTATTCCATTCTATCCGTCCACTAACCTGTTCCGACAGTTTGATTCTCTTATTGATACTGTTTCTCCACCACCTCTTCCTTCCCTTTTTCCACCCGCACCTTAAATTTATATTTAAGTGAAAAATTATTATACATGAGCAAATAACATCAATTTTACACATCGGATTTTATGAACTATTAATGAAATTATAGAACAATAAAATTCATATTAAATATTCTCAATTAAAATAGTGTATTATAGTCAAAAGGCCTGAAAAATGTTATAAAATATACCTAAAACATAATCTATAATCAGAAATAGTTACAATGTTCTGACAGAAGTACAATTTCTTTGGTGGCCCTGAAAGCTATCAGTTTTCGTTTGTGCAACCCTCAGTATTTGAGTTTGACATGCGTGCTCTGAAGCCTTTAATTAAAAGATCTTCAGCAACTTCTGCTCCTTCCGAGGCTATCGCTCTTGAGAAAGAATTGTTTGTCCCCTTCCCAGTATACCTTGATCTAGTAACCTGCAGTTCCAGGTGCCCTCTTTGCTTCAGGCCCTCAAATTTTCACTGTGCTATTGTATACAGCAGAAATCGGGCAGTGCTAGACTTGGAAGCATCTTTTCACTGTTTTAAAGGAACAGCAAGCTTCATTTTCTCACACTCACCCACCGTTGTGCTTTTGGGCAGTGTACTCCAGAGTCATTCTGGAGGTTGTGGTGTTGAAGGTTGCCATCGTCAAGCCACAGTGGTTCCCATGTGAAAATGTCACTTTTGTTCCACCAGTCATTTATGTTTAAGGGGACGAATTCAATTCCAGTTCCAGTGGAGGAGTTCAGCAAGGTACACATCCAGCAATTGCAGGCTTGTGCAGCAGTGGTGATGGTCTGAAGGGCATCTCTGAGAGGGTGTTCCGGTACAGCAAAAGTTAATGAGACAGTCAATAATAGTATAACTGTTTTAAACATCTCCATGCTGTGACTGCTTAGGTCGAGGTTTACCACAAAGCCAAGTTTTATGACTAACAACAAAAACTATTACTACTATTATTGCAAATGGTATGAAAGCTAAAAGTCCTTGAAGAGTGTCCAGGTCTAAATAGTTGCTGCCTTTATTCCACTCCAGTGAGGTAGTAGTATTCCAGGTCATGATCTACCTGAAATAAAACGCAAGGTCAGCCAGTCTTGGATACAGTCCAAGCCTCAGTGATGGTTATTAATGTTCCCCAAGGATCCAGTGCTTTCCAAACTCCTTGGTTCTTATATGACTGCAGAGTGCATTGTTGAGCTCCAAGACTGGGATGTTTGATTACAACAGTGTCCCCAGGAAGATAGTTAGAATCTTTTAGTGGCGCAGTTTGAGGTAGAGAGGGTTTACCCTCTGAAAAGAATCCCCTGCTGATCGGGCTACCTGTAGGGGTTTGTCGATTATTTAATCGCTGTACCCCTGTATCCAGTTGGTTTCCCCACGTACCGTCTGCAGTCTGTAGGTGGCATTCCAGTAACCCATTCCACCTTTCAATTATGCCATTAGACTGGGGTCGGTACGGGAGATGAAATGTCCATTGAATGCCATTCTGCAAAGCCCATTCCTTTACAAGCTTGTTTTTGAAGTGAGAGCAATTATCAGACTGGACTTCCTGGGGTGTTGGGACAAGAGCTATTAAGCGATTCAGTCTCATACCTGTAGATAACCCTGTTCCCAGTCGAGTGGGGTAAGCAAAACCAATTCCAGATATAACTTCCACCCCAGTTAGGACATATTTCCACCTTTGCTTAGTAGTGGGTAGTGGGCCTATATAATCAATCTGCCAGGTGGTCCACAATGTTTTACCTTCCCTCAGTCTAGCAAAACGGTTCCCTTCAGTTATGTGCCTTTGGGTTTCAGCACAAAAAGTGCAGGCCCATACTAGGTATCGGGCCTGTTGATGTGTTAAAGGCCACCCCCGATATGTGCTTGCCGCACTAATTCATCACTTCCTGTGTGTCCCAGGGTCTTTTGTAGCCACACATACAAACGTTCCCAATCTACCTGGATGGCAGAAATTTGAGCCATTGTGTCTACCAAGTTATTAAGTTTGGCAGTTAGGGTGTTGCTCTGCTGGTGGGCGGACACATGGCCTATGCTGAGGGCTTGTTGCGCTGCATGATCATATATCCATTTCCAGTAATTTACTCCCCATACTGGTTTTCCTCCAGTTTCTCAGTTATTATTTTTCCAGTTAGTTATCCACTGTGTAGCTCCTGCCCATACAGCATAGGAGTCAGTATAAATAGTGCTAGCCCCCGCCTCACAGGCCAGCTTGATTCCTGCTAATTCTGCAAGCTGGGCTGATCCTTCTATTTCAGTGGTTAGAGGTGCAACGGGGTTGTCTGCTGGCACTGCAGCAGCCTTTCCTTTCCATTTCCCTTTAACCAGTTTGGCACTCCCATCTGTGAACCATACCCCTTTAGGGTGAGATGGATTGAATGGGGCAGCATTCTGAACAGGAGATGGTTGTGGGGGTAGATAGTACTCATTAGGTATTCCCACCTTCAATAGGGATTCCTTAATTAAGGTGGGGTTCTGTGCGGTATCAGCACCGCCTACCCGGTGATGTACATAGAGAGCCCGTTTCTGAACAGTCATATTCTGGGCTACACCAGACGGCAACTCCTTCCCCTCTATTATGGGTTTAATGATGGGGAGAGGAGTGTGAATAGTTATGGTCTGGTTTTGAGTCAACTCCTCAGTCTCTCTCAGGGCAGTAAAAGCTGCCAAAAGTACCTTTTCGTAGGGTGTGTGATTTGACTGCGACCCTTGCCATGACTTTGAGCCAAACTGTATGGGGTGTTTGGGTGCAGCTTCACCCTCCTGCCATAAGGCATAGGACAGGCCAGTGTTTTCCACAGTAAGATACAAATGAAAGGGGGCATTGGGATGGATCGGGCCTAAGGCCTGATAAGTATGGATCTCCCTAATTATCTGTCGTAAGGCCTCCTCATGAGCAGGGGTCCATTCCCATGTGGAACTTTTCCTTAAGAGGTTGTACCAGCAAATCCAGGTACATGCTTTCTCCAGAAGCCCAGCACTCCTAGCATTTGGTGTAGTTGCACCTTATCCTCAGGTGACGGTGCTGCAATTAGTTCCTGCACTGTTTCAGTGGGTATTGACCTCTGTCCTCCCATCCAAATAGTACCTAAGAATTTTACTTCATGGGAGGGGCCCTGGCATTTATCAGGAGGTAAGTCTAATCCAGGACTCTCTAGTGTGTCCTTTACGCTATTCATGGCTTTCTGTACTTCCTCAACGGTATTCCCCCATCAGGATATCATCTATGTATTGCACAATTTGGATACTAGGTGGCATGATTAAACCATCCAAGATTTTAGCCAGTGCATTGTGGCAAATTGTGGGGGAATATTTGAAACCTTGAGGTATTCTAGTAAAGGTATACTGAACACCTTTCCAAGTAAAAGCAAATCTTTCCTGGTCTTCTGGCTGCAAGAGTACCATGAAGAACATGTCCTTTTCATCTAATACAGCCAGCCACTGTTTATTCCATGTTTGTATGTTGTTCACAATGTCAACCATACTGGGGACTGCAGCAGTTAAAGATCCAGCATTGCTGTTTAATTTGTGATAGTCCACAGTGAGCCTCCATTTGCCATTAGGCTTCTTTCCTAGCCATCCTGGTACATTGTACAGGGAGTGAGTGCGCTTTAATATTCCCCATCCAGATCTGTATTTAGTTCAGTAAATGGCACCAGGGCTTCAGCTGGTACATTATACTGTTTTACATTAGTTACAACTGACGGAGGTAGGGCAGGGGCATGTGCTAACAGATTGATAGTACGGGAAGGAACTTCTCCCTCATCCAGAGCAGATGTCCTTGGCTTAAGGCCTGGCCCAAATGCCCATTTTTCTCCGTTTACAATTCCCTCTTTACCCCGGAGAAAGTCCATGCCAAGGATATTGGCATTCCCGAGGATTACCTCGTACTTCTGGGGCTGTCAGTAAGGAGTCAAGGGAATATCCAGTTTTGCCTTAACCAGGGGGTAAGATGTAATAGTGCCGTTTATGCCAGTAATCAAAACATTTCTCCGACCTAAGGGTGGAGGACCAGGAAAATGTTGTCATTTCATCATAGATATCTGGGCTCCAGTGTCTATTAAGAAAGGTGCAATATGTCTGTCATTGACTGTTACTAAGATCCGGGGGTCATTGTTGGAGTTCTGTGTCTCAGTTGCTTTAAACTCATTTACACAGAGAGACGTTTGACCCCTGCTGCCTAGTTTCCCTGATTGATGTCATCTGAAAGCGGCAGCTCCCGAAGTTGCTGCCATAGGGGAGTGTACAGCGTATCGGGGTTCGGGGGAGCACTAGGACTTACAGATGCCCGTCCCCGATCTGATCCCTTGGCAGAGACAGCCAAAAGCTTTAGTTTCCCTGTTGGTAACCCATATAACGAGTCTCTGGAGTATCCTAGCTGTAGGCACTGTTTCCAAAGTGCATTCCTTAAGTCTTTCTTCTCAGGGATTAATTCCCGTCTGTGTCAAGGATTTGCTTGGTTGGATCCAGATCCTTTCTGCACGGTCCGTACCTTGGTTTTAGCTGGTGATACTTTCCCTCCTCCTAGTTCTCGGATGTCTTGTATTCTCAAGTATTTGCCTGAAGCCGATGTTTGCATCTTGGGCTTGATTTCTTGTGGCTAAGGCCATAGCCTTGTGCGGACCGGGGGTCCCCTTCAGTACTGATCTTAAGTCTCCTGGCTGGGCTATCTGTTCCCAGGGATTTCCCTCATCTGTCCCTGCTGCTGGGGCTGTTTAATGCAACATTGCTACAACTGCAGCTGTTAGCAGGGCACCCTTAAGCCCATCCTCAGCAACCCCTGAGGTGCTGATAGGTTCACCCCTATCGGCATGGCGAATTTCCCGAGCCCACCGGCAGGTAAGGGTCCACAAGGTGTGCCGATTTTCGCCAGGCTGGGGCACGAGGAAAACCCCTGAACCTAAACTGAGGCTCCTGCTCTCAGTAGAGGATAATATTACATTAGCAGCCCCATCCTCCCATATCCTAACCAGCCACTCAACTGCACTTTCGCCTGGTTTCTTAGCCAAATCTGATTGGAGCTGCTGCAGCTCCTCAGGTGTATAATTCCGAGTGGTAGTACGGGTGGTTGTGCGATCCCGTGTTCGGTCCTGGCCCCGGCCCTCTTCAGGGACAGTCTCTCTCCGGTGTACAACTACAGGCCTCACTTGAAGTGCAGAATCCTCAGTCCCTGGGGAGTCATCATCATCAGATGAGTCCCAGATATCCTCATCCCACTCCTGGGGGTCTAACCATAGGGCAGCTTCTACCTTAGCACAGTTAATGCTCTGGGATTTCTCCTCTAACTTTGCCCTGCGCTCAATTCCTTCCTTCTTTACCAGTGGGATTAATCGCTGTTCCAATCGGTGTAGATCGCTATCTAGCAATCATACCTGAGTGTCTAAATTCTGACACTGTTGCTGTAACGCATCTCTCTCTCTCTCTTTGTTTTGCATAACTCTGTCTCTAGCTTTTGGTAGTGTTTATAGCCTGCCTGTAAGGCACCCTTTAATAGCCAAATACAGGCTGCTTTCCCTCTCCCTCTCTTCAGTTTACAAGCAGTTCTCCATTTGCAGAACTGCGACTACAATTCCTCCGGATTGTCCCAATCTTTTTCTAACATGTCTTTGTCCCATGTCGGCTTACCCCATCCTTCCTGGGTGAATTCCTTCTCTATTTTACTGAAATCAGTGTTCATCGTGACTGTCTCCAGGTAACTGTACTTGAGCCAGTAAACACAGCCCTACCTGCTGCACCAATTTCTGTTAGCCGACACTAAAAGGGGTGGCTGATCAGGGTAGTGCTTGGTGCAAGAGAGAGTCCCTTTTACATCGGAGTCTTTAACTGCTAGCACAGACTGTCCCTTTGCAGCGGACAGCCAGGGTGGCTGACGGATGCCCCAGTTTCCAGCACACTAGCACCACTGACCCTAAGGGGTTAAGTAGCCAGAAGCCGGTTAGGGTTCTTTGGTTGTGTGTGGCTTGACACAATCACTGGAGGAGTCAGGTTCGGCATAATGGTTACTATGATTTATTAAAGTGAAAAGTTTAGCATGTAAGAGATGTGAACTTACAGGTCATTTAGATCATAAAACTTTACTTCAGTTACAGCTTAGCTTTAGTTACAACAACGACCCTTAACCTATTGAATGCGCGCAAAAATAATACATAGCAGGTATATTCTCACCCTGCGTCATCCGACTCCAGGGTAGCTAGCGTCGTTCGCTCAAGCCCTGGGGAAGAAGTAGTACGAGGAGGGCGTCCCCTGGGTCCCCGGGAGACAAAGACCTGTTCTGACCAGAAGGTCAGGCAATTGGAGCTCAGTTCGTGTTTGCTGCCAGGCCCTATTTTATACCCTCCCCCCCCCGACTTAGGTCACGTACAGATCTTCCTTAACACCCGTCGTGCTGGTACGTCTTAGTGACGCCAGCCTCAAAGAAGGTTACTAAATTAATTTGCATTTGTTAGGTGAAGATAGCTGAATGTTAGCCAAATCATTAAGACACAATATTCTTTTCACATGGGTGCCGGATTCCTCTCCTGATACGTTATGTGGGCGTATCACTATCAGTACTGTTCAAGGGCAGCCTGAGGCCCCTGGCTCCAGGAACAGCCTGTCATCCTCTTTGTCTATTCTTCTGTGCTTCCCATGATTTCAACGGCTCAGCACATCTGTGCTTCGAAGCAGTTACAGTGGGGGGAGAGGAGTTTGTCTGGCTACACCAATACAGATTGTGACCTGCCTTAGTCCTGCAAAGTAGAGGGGTGTGTGTGCGTGTGTGTTTTTCAGTCCTTTCTGCATCAGTGAAAAAAGTTACTGAATTTTGCCTCATATCCCCAATGCATCTTGTTAAAGCATAGCAAGTTATTAAATGAGATCTGGATAAACTGCTTAGTCAAAAAACAGCGATAAATGAAAGAAGTGACTTTGCACACAGTAATTCTACATTGGCACTCCTGCTGAACTCCTTCATTACTTAAATGTCATCACTGCATCAGTCAGGATTCTGCACAATGAAAATGAACATATGGCATCAGAAAGTAGAGCCATTGAGTACGTATATCCTGTGACGGGCTGCGATCACAGAATGCCCCTTGAAATATTCCCTGGTGAGCTGATCATGCCACTGACACCCACATTTTTATTCTCCAGGGCTCCCCCATCACCCTGTCCTGCTGAGTCAGATCCTTTGGTCTTCCCCAGCCAAGGCACAGAGTTGGAGTTATGGTCGCCTTGTGGAGCAATCCAGACCCTGTTTAACCACAGCTCCAGGTAGAGGCAGTTAGCACAGCACCTAGGAAATCAACCCCTGTGAGGGATCAAACCTCCCTAAATAAATGTCTGTCTCTGTGTAAAAGATTTGCACAGGAAGGGCTCATTTGATAAGCTTCCTTTATCAATGAAAGATCGAGCTGCACAGTGGTAACTCTCCCCAGGTAATAACAGTTTACACTGAGCTTGATTATAAACGAGGTTTTTCTTTTTTTTTATTGAGCAAAACAGTAGGATTAAAATGGTTATGAATGAGAACAAGCAGATCAAAATGAGATACCAAATCAAACAAAAGAGAAAATGCATAGCTAATTTTGTTCCCCTAACAAGCTAGTTACTTGTGAGTTCTTACCCTAAACAGCTGCCTTTACAACAAGTGAAATCTTCAGGTCAGAAATGATCTTATCGTGGGCCTCCAGTAAAGTTCTCTGTCTTAGGGTTTGTTATACAATTTCCAAGGCAGGCTGAAGCCAAAAGATGGAGGGTCCTCTTTATATCTTTCCCTTGTGGAGGGAATCCCTTTGTTTTCTTGGTCTAACAGTAAGAAGTCTTGTGTCACCTTATAGACTAACAGATATTTTAGAGCATAAGCTTTCGTAGGTCCTTGCCCATGAAAGCTTATGCTCCAAAATATCTGTTAGTCTATAAGGTGCCACAACACTTCTTGTTGTTCTCGAAGCTACAGACTAACACAGCTACCTCTCTGATATTGTTCTAACAGTGTATTCCAAGGTGGAGACTGTCACATGAGCAGATCACCTGTCCAAGTCCTTTTTAGGCAATCAGCTATTGCCTGTCTGCTGGATTGCATGTTTGCAGTCAAGTGCCTCAGATGTGGATTGCCGCCTATTAAAAGCTCTCTGTTGGCTAAGTACTGCTATCCCCTCACAAGCCATACTTTCTCAGTAGGGTAGCCAACCTCCTGTTGAGGTGTTCAGAGAGACAAACATTAGGAACACAGATATGTGGACAGTACTTATACCTTCAACTACAAACACGATACATGCACAAAAATACGATTTACAGCTCCAGCAGGATACAATATGAAAAAGGGTAGGTCACAAGCCACATCTCATCCAAAGCATTGCTGAGTTATTCATAGTTATATTCACAGACCATTTTCTGTAAAGATAGGTGATGGGAAATGGGTCTGTCATATATCACATTTAAGATTTCAAGTCTGCAGTATTCTAGCATTCTGATCCTTCAGACCTTATTCTGGCTCAGTTCCCACAAACTTCAGTAGCAGTTTCCTTTGAGAAGGGACTGGCAGGATCAAGCTGTCACTGAACTCCTCTCTAGGCAGTGCATACTCCAGCCAAAGTTGTACCTGGCCTTGCATGGGTGTGGAAGAGGGAATGAGGAGTCTGTCCTACCTTAATAAAAACAAATTAGGCATACTGCAATTGACCGGAAGGTTTATGCAAGTCTAGGAGCCACAGCTGGTGCAAGACTCTTCCTCCTTTGCACAGGACAGAAGAGCTGGTTATACCATGTGCATCACTTTGTCATAGCATTATAGAATCTCTCTGTGCTCCTTTTTGGGCATTATACATTCATGTTAGGGTCTCTACGTCACTTTCTATCACCACTGCTTCCTAAAAGGAACCAGTTTACCCCAGAGAGCATTTAAACACTAATGTTTTGAAGCTGACCTGTGGAAGTTGTCCATATTTGACAAGAAATCCCATTTTAATGAATGCTTGCAGTTCTGGTTTTGTTTTTAAGTTATAGTCAAAAAAGCAAGTCCTTTGAATCATGAAGAAGTTTGTCACTCAACTTAGCTTTTATAGTTTTTTTTTCCTTTTGCATTAATGGCTCATTTGTCCAGTTGATCCACTTTAAAATGTTTGGGTAAACACCAATACATACAGTATAAATCAGCTCACTTTATTTAACAGCAGGAGTCCATCTATGAGAAGTTATTTCTCCCTTCCCAAAAAATGGAATGGGCTGCTATTGTTATTTTGTTACTTTGATTCGCCCTTTAAGACATTGGAATATGCTGTGAGGCCCCAACCCCCAGAGTTCCAGGAAGATATTTGTGAGCAAGGGAAGAGACTCTTGCTTTTTTGTAAAAACCTGAGGAAAATGGGAATGTTTGCCCAGGAGTGCTATAGGTTAGGAGCAGTGAATGATTCCTGTATTCTAAGAAGGTTCCAGTATAGCCAGGCTGAAGCAACTGGAGAAGCTACAAGCAGACGTGAGAGCTGTTGTTTAGAATGTCACCAAGTTCAGTCCCCACTGGGCTCCATGAGAACAAGATGGAATGTTGGTGTCCGAAGGTTCTGCGGCAGTTAGTGTGTGAGAGTTGAGCAAAGGAAATGGGAGTAACAGCTGTGCAGGCTAACGAAGAACAGGTGATGCTTCCAGCTGGGGGTGGGTCTGTGCTTGAACTTTGAGGAACATATATGTAGAGCCCTTTGTGGATACAAAATTTTATATCTGTATCCGTATCTGCAAAACTGAGCCATGGATATCTGCAGCCACATCCGCAGATGCAGATACCTGCGGATATAAAGCTGATATTCATGGATTTGCAAAGCTCTATGCACATGAACAGCAACATGGTGTATTACAACACACAGTGCATAGAAACAATAGCACTTCAATATTACCCCCTTACATTGCTTCACTGTGTGACTTCCTGTTCACTAATACACACTGCTTTGTGGTATACCGTGTTAGCATGTTTATTGCAGATGTGTTTTGTGAGTGTTTCCTGCTGTGGTGTTCAGCAGAATAGTACAAAGACATACTGGTGTGAATGACTGCAACAAGTACTAAAATAATCTGATTCCAAGATGTGTAGAATTGGGCACAAGTGTAAACTCTTCTTATGGCTATGTCTACACTAGCCCAAATTTGCATGGCCATTTCGAAGTTTACTAATGAAACACTGAAATACATATTCAACGCCTCATTAGAATGCTGGCAACCGGGGCACTTCGAAATTGCCACGTTTCGCTACCGCGTGGCTCATCCAGATGGAGCTCCTTTTCAAAAGGACCCCAGCAACCTCAAAATCCCCTTATTCCTATCTGCTGTTAGGAATAAGGGAATTTCGAAGTTGTCGGGGTCCTTTCGAAAAGGAGCCTCATCTGGACAAGCCGCATGGCGGCGAGCTGCGTCAATTTTGAAGTGCCGCAGCTGTCAGCATTCTAATGAGGCGCTGAATATGTATTTCAGTGCTTCATTAGTAAACTTTGAAATGGCCATTTGCATGGCCATTTCGAAGTTTTGGGCTAGTGTAGATATAGCCTATGTATATCAATACTATGGCATTGTTACTAGAACCTGTCTGAGCTTTGACCACATATCAGGAAAGCTAGCTACCCATGCTGGCCATAAAGAGGCTAAGAAAAGGAAAACGAAGTGGGAAAATAATCAGATACAGAACAAAGGTGGTTGTTTACTTGTCCCAAATGTCATATCATATGACATCACTCATTTTCATCTAATAGCGTGTGTTTGATATATTGAATAGTCCCATGTGTCAAAATAGGGACTCTTGTCTGTCTCTTTTCAGTAGATTTCGTTAAAAGAGTAGGTTTTGCCTCTGTAGTTTGTGGACCGGCTGCTGAAAATGATAGACTCATTCTTAGTCAAGAGAGAATGAAGGCTTCTAATGCAGAACATAGGTGATTTCTACTGGCCCTGGAAATAAGAATCTCATGATAATGCCCAAACTTTACAGATGACAAAGAGCAGTAATCTGTTTGCCCAATTTGTTCATGATCAAGGCTGAGAGAGTAAATAACAGTTACATACAGAACAAGAGTGATAGTGTTCAGGAAGTCACACCGACGTGGTGAGATATGTACATGATAATTGAAGGTATAAGACAGTTTCTCAACCTGTGTGGTTTTTTTTTTTTTTTTGCTTAAAAAAAAAAAGGTACCCCTTTAAGTACCTTCTTTTGTGTATCCCTCGGTATGTATGCCACCAGTTGAGAAACATGGTCCTAAGGTAATCTGAGGTTTTGAAACAAGTGCCAGTCAACCCTTCCAGATTACTGTACCCTTTTCAGGAGTCAGATTTGTTTTGCATACCACCAGGTTACACCTCACTTAAAAACTACTTACTTAAAAAACATGCAAAAATATCACAGAAGACTACTACTGAAAACTTGCAGGCTTCCTACCATCTTATTGTCAAATAAATGATAATTTGTTGTACTTTCATTCTAGTGAAAGGCATATGAAGCAGTAGAAACAAGTCATTGGCTGAATGAACTTTTAGTTTGTACTGACTTTACTAGTGTTTTTATGTAGCCTTTTGTAAACTTAGGCAAATGTGTAGATGAGTTGATGTACCCCTTGGCTGACCTTGCTGTACCCCCAAGGGTACTCGTACCACTGGTTGAGAAACACCGATACAAGACATTACAAGACAGCCCCTGTAGCTTGTTGCAAAGTCCCTTCTTTTCTTTTATTCCCTGTAATTTCTCTTAAAACTCAACTGTGGATCCTATAATTCCTTTCACAACAAAGGCTGTGGTGCAAAGCATTTATAAGGTCTGCAGACATTCATGGTAGAATGGTAAGTTCCACAAACCAAATGAACTGTTCAGGAAAGTTGTAGGCTCAGCTGCCAAGCCCAGTAGAATTTTTTAAATGCCAGGAGAGGTCTTTTGGCAGAAATGTCATTCCTGTTGCTTGTGTCTCCCAGTGATTGGTGAGATAGTCCAAGGGAAGGCCTTCTCATTAGGGTATGTGGGCATTCCTTTGCTTCGCTCTAGCAGATATCCAGATACAGATTTCTTTTGCAGCTATCAGAAAACTGGAAAACTCTAGCTGTGATAATTGGCCCAAAGAGGGGAAAGAAGCAATCAAGATAGTCAGTCCTGCCATGTTTGCAGAGGGGCTGAACTAGATGACCTCTTGAGGTCCCTTCCAGTTCTGTGATTCTGTATTAGTCAAACGGGCAGATTAACAACCATTCCTTGAACATAGATGGAAGGATCCTTCTCCATACACTGCAGTGTGAGCAAACAATAGGGTTACCATATATGACTGTTCAAAAAAGAGGACCCCCCTCTGAGTGGGAATGTATCTGTATCAGTATGTACCAACTCACGTTGTATTAATGTACTTTATATATAATACACACACTAAAGCACATTTCTGCAATGTGAGTTGGTACATACTGATACAGATACACTCCCTCTCAGAGGTGTTCTCTTTTTTTAATATGGTAACCCTTGCAAACAAACCTACTTAGTAGTTCTGTTGAGTTTAACCATTTGCATGCCTCTGCTCTTTTCATAGGACACCGTAAAACCAGGGCTTGGAATAGATTTACAAAAAAGTTAGAATTCCTTCTTATTACTTTAAGCATTAAAAATCCCCAATATATATTTTGATCTCATAAGCTAAGGAGAGACTAGCCTGTTTAGTATTTGAATGGGAGAGCTGAGGGGAATTGCAGGGGTTGCCAAGTCAGAAATGATGCATTTGTTCCAGAGTTTTAGTACGCTAACAGCAATGCCACTTAGAATTAGGATTCAGGGTTGTGTGGTTGTTCTGTCAATTAAAGATATCCTCTCTACCCCCAACCATGATAGAAAACTTTTCTAAACTCACTTTATTAATCAGGTCAGATCAAACTGCAAAGTCAAGCTGATTTTGTTTTGCTGATTGCTCATTGGTTCATTTTTGGAATCAAGACAAATAAGCAAAATGTGAAGAGATTTGTTGCGCGGGAAGGGAACCCTTGATGTACCGTCAGCATCTTCAAAAACAATCAGTCAGTATACGCTTAAAAATGCATTGAATTGGAACAGTAGCTGCAACATTCAAGGGTGGGTGCATGCATGTTAACATGTTATAGTGACTACATGGTCTTTCTCTTGCAGAGGGGCAGTACTCCATCATCTCCCAGTAGGACTTCATCGCCTACAGGGTCTGGTGGAAACCACATCAGTTGGGGTGATCGCCAAGGGCAGTGGCTTCGCAGAAGAAGACTTGATGGCGCTATTAACAGAGTTCCTGTAGGGTTCTATCAAAAAGTATGGAAACTCCTTCAGAAGGTAAGTTAATAGCAGTAGAGAGTGTAGAGTATCTTGGGAGATTGGTATTTCAGAGGTAATATTATGGTCAGGAAAAACTATAATACTTTGTGGAATATGTTGACAAACACACAAGAGCTCCATTCATATGTGCAGTATGTCGATATATTCCCTCTGGAAACAAGCACTGAACTGCACCTGCATGATTAAATTCTACAGTTTCACATTCTTCCCCATTTCAAATGGGTCACAATCATTGCTACCCAGTGGCTCATAATACACATACTTCCAACTCCAAATGATAAGTCAATAAAATAGGAAGGATTAAATAAGATGCTATGTTTCTTAAAAATATCTGAGTTCTACTTCTGAGCATTTAATGGCTATGTTATTTTAAAAACCAAACATGACTTTCTTGAGACTATTCACCTGATTCTGTGTATTGCTGGATACGGGTAACAGTGTTCAGCACGTGAGTACTGTACATTGAGTACTACAGCAGAGGTAGGTTATATGGTATGAGTCTAGTTAGTTCACAGTTGTGCAATTCAAAGCTACACACTAAAATGCTGGCTTAACTGTTGCCAGCGAAGACCTAAATCTTTCCTGAATTAATCAACTAGGTTTATTAAAGGGACATTGACAACTTAATGTGCATTTATTTGAAATGTACCATTTTTACCTAAAATAACAAAAACTGACAGAGACCAGAGGAAAAGTTATTTGTTTTCCTTATGCATGGAAGTGCTTTTTATAATCTGTGTCACAAGTTTCTCATGAACAATCAATTTCCCTTGTTTGAATGACTTCTACTCAGTAACAAGGGAATTAGCGGACTTTGGAAACAGTGGACAACCCTGTTGTTCCCAAAGTCCGCTGGGGTCTGTGAAATCCTAGCCCCACCCACACCCCCAAAAAAGTTAAGGGACTTACCGCTGCCACCTGGAGGAGCCACCACCGCAGCTGCATGTGGCTGGAGGTGCCTCACTGCAATGGCTGGAGGAGCCACCATCAACGCCAGAGTCGCCGTGTGCTCCTCCCACCAGGGGTGGGAGGAGCACATCCGTGAGTGCCGTCTGCCTATGTACACACCCCACCCCTAGTGACAGGAGTGCGTGGCAGCTCTGGCGTCAGTGGCGGCTCCTCCAGCAATGCATGGTGGGTGGCAGGGTCCCAGCCGCGGTCCCAGCAGTTCTATCTTGAGTGGCCACAGTCAGGTGAGTCCCCGGCTTGTTTGGGGGGAGGGGAGGGGAGAGGGACTGAGGCTGCGGGAGCTTAGCGGGAGTGGATGGGTAGTAAACCCTCAGATTTAACAGACTTTCGGAATTAACGGACAGCGCTCCCCCCATTAGTCTGTTAAATCGAGGGTTTACTGAACTTAATTTGTGATATTGTGGAAATTACAGATGAGGTATTAGGGTTCCATTGCAATTTTGAGTTTAATTAGCTTATTTTGCACACGCCACAATTTTGCATATATCTTGAGGTTTGCTACACACTTTTTCTGCATTTTTACAATAGAATTCCATTTATCTAAGTTAATGTGGGTGAGACTTAGGTTGTCAGATCCAGGCAGCGAGGCCTCCTGCTGTCAGCCCTGCACATTAATGGTTGTAATATGATGATGATGATGAATTCTTTGGGCTCCTAGTGGAGCATAGGGCCTCCACAGTCATTCTCCATTTCTTGCAATCTTTGGCTATAGTCTTGATTTGATCCCATGGTACGCCAACGGCTTTTACTTTGTCCAGGAAACTTCGTCTCCTTGGCTACGTCTACACGTGCAGCCAACATCGAAATAGTCTATTTCGATGAATAACGTCTACACGTCCTCCAGGGCCGGCAACGTCGATGTTCAACTTTGACGTTGCTCAGCCCAACATTGAAATAGGCGCAGCGAGGGAACGTCTACATGTCAAAGTAGCACACATCGAAATAGGGATGCCAGGCACAGCTGCAGACAGGGTCACAGGGCGGACTCAACAGCAAGCTGCTCCCTTAAAGGGCCCCTCCCAGACACAGTTGCACTAAACAACACAAGATACACAGAGCCGACAACTGGTTGCAGACCCTGTGCCTGCAGCATAGATCCCCAGCTGCCGCAGAAGCAGCCAGAAGCCCTGGGCTAAGGGCTGCTGCCCACGGTGACCATAGAGCCCTGCAGGGGCTGGAGAGAGAGCATCTCTCAACCCCCCAGCTGATGGCCGCCATGGAGGACCCACCAATTTCGACGTTGCGGGACGCGGATCGTCTACACGGTCCCTACTTCGACGTTGAACGTCGAAGTAGGGCGCTATTCCTATCTCCTCATGAGGTTAGCGACTTCGACGTCTCGCCGCCTAACGTCGAAGTTGGTGCCGCTACTTCGAAGTAGCGTGCACGTGTAGACGCAGCTCTTGTTTGTTTGGGACATCCCCTTTTCCTCTTTCCCTTTGGATTCCATTCTAACACTTGTTTCATGATACATTCCTCACAGTTGTTACACAGAATATGTCCTGCCCATTGCCATTTTCTCTTCTTGATCTCGACCTACATTGGCTTCTGGTTTGTTTTGGTCCACAAGTTTGTAATATAGTTACAGCAAAATATCTAATTGTCAAAAAAATTAGCAGGCATAACATAATTGAGTGTTTCTATTGTTCCAGAAAATGTTTCTTAAACTAATAGATTTTTTCTGGCTTTTCCAAATTATAACAATTAATAAAGGTCCATTATTACCTTTCTTCAGTTTTCCACGTCTTGTCCAGCACTCAGCTGTAATTGTTTGACTAAGGTCCTACTTGAAATGCCATGTGATCAATATTACTGCAATTTGTAGAGTGGCTTCAATTACCTGTCCTCCTTTTAATTTTTTCTCTGGATTGACCAGGTTTCAAGTAGATAGTATCAATTTAAATTTAATGGTGCAAGTAATTATAAAAAGGCAAGTGTTTGGGGATTATACGGTCCTTTTAAAGGAATAGCCAGACAATGTCCAAAATGTTGGACTTCAGTGATTTTGTACCTTGCAGTGAAATGCTCCACAAGAATTAAATATACAAAGAGTTGTGTGTTTATAGGCATTATCAAGATTTTATTAGTTGAAGGTGAGTGCTGTCTCGTCAGTGTTGCATTGGCAACAACTGGCCTTTGTCATGTTTCTGTACATGAAAAGCTAATGCCCCACTTTCATCTGGATTTCATCGCTGATCTGCAGGCTGTCCTGATCCCTTTATATGAGTTGTACCATTTTCTTTCCTGAACTACTGTACATGTAAGGTTCTTTTTGTTTTGTGTTTTGGAGAATCAAATAGAATTTTATTTTGTCAAACTCAGCCTATATTTTCCTTTGCTCATTGTCATCCAATTATTATTAAAATCCCTGCGAGCAATTCTGAATACTTGTCTATGCTTGGTGTTTTCAGACTTACTGTCCCTAGATGACTATCACACTCTGAACCTGACTTAGCCAATCTGCATGTATTTAGTTTTTTTTTTTTAAAGTCTTTCTTCATATGTCATTTTGTTTAGCTCCTCTGTAATTTTGTTGCTCATTCTGAAGGATACTTTTCATGTACTGATATCGTTATATGTAGTGGCCCAAGTCATAGACCCTAAATTCAGTGGCATTTGACCTAGGGGCATGAAAGAGGGGGATCATCTCTTTCCTGATTCCTAACAATGTTTTCCCATTGGTGGGTGGTGGTGGTTGTTTGGGAGGGAGATGTTTTCTGTCCTCTTCTCTAATTGTCCTTTCATATTGCAAGTCCATATCTAAATTGCTCTGTTTTCACTTCTAGTTTCTACTGCTGTTACTGTTTTCCAAGTAACTCCTTCCCACTGAATAGTTGTGTTTCACTTTACATGTGTCATAGGGTTATATGTAGCCTTCATACGTTCTCTCCAATAGCTTTTTTGTCATATGCTGATTATTTTTGCGATATGAAATTACGTATTTCAGATCACTGTTTTTAAGGATCAAAACAGCTTTTCCCGAAAGAATTTAAAACTCAGAAGGAATATACATTTCCATATATACAGTATTGTGTTTTTAATTTATCTTGACATTTGTTTTTAGTGCCATGGCCTGTCCATTGATGGCTATGTCCTTCCTTCCTCAACTACAAGAGAGGTATAGTAAATAATAATATTAATGAGGTACTTGCAAGATTTTATGGCAAATTGTATAACGCTAGAGTCCACTATGTAACAGGAGCATTGGAGGAAACACTTTGTTTTACAACATTTAAAATCTAAATTTACAATGGAAGTTTTACAGTTTGAATCTTAACTAATAGTTCTACCAAATGTCTGAGTGACAGGGATGGTGCAAGGCCAGATGTTAATCAGATCCATGATGTTTACAGATGTAAGTCTTGAAAATAGTAGGCCTCCTGCAACATCATGATTTTTAAAACACCTAAGGTTTGACCATGGTCGTATAATTTCTATGAAGTATCATAATGTGAGCCTCATTCACTTACTGAACATCAGTTTTAATTTCCTTTTCCTTCTTTGCATTTAAGCGAAGGACGTTATTTTTAACCACAGGCAATGAAGTGTAAGAGCTCTACACCTGCAGGGAGTTGGTAATTAATCTTGACAGCACAATCTGAATATAGAAGCAACATTTCCCACTTGACAAAGTTAAAAACAGTCCTTGACCTCTGAATGCTATTCTCTGGGAGAATTGCAATAATGTGTCATTGTTTTTGTTGGCTAATGTACATCATCTTTTTCTCTTAATTTACCTATTCAGTTACTAACTTGTATTAGAGTGGTTAAAGTTTAATCAGTTTTGTTTAAATATTATAAAAGAGAGTGGCAAACACAAAAGGGAATACAAGCCATGTTAGGAAAATGTTCCAATTTGCTGAAATTAAAGGCACATACCTGCTTAAAAATGTGTGACTGCAGACAGAAAATATATTTCAGCACTGGTGGGTACAAAACCTAGTACGAAATCACAGAAATGTGGTTGACCCAAATGTTGCTTTAGTTTCCACCTTAATTCAGCATCCTAGACTTTGAAGACACCTACCTACCACCTCTTCCACCTCCCCAACCACAAAATGTCTCAACAGAGTATGATGTAGTGCAGGGGTCAGCAACCCCTGGCATGGGTGCCAAGAGTGGCACGCAAGCCAATTTCATTGGCATGTGAGGTGGGGGCTCAGCCCTGCCCCTCCTCCCTCATGCTGCCTGTGGATTAACAAAAGGTTAGCCAGTGCTACCAATGACTCCTTAAAGGATAATGCTCTGCATCTTTTTTAATGAAGCTGTTGTAAGTAGGACTGTTAGTGACTTTAAAAAGCATCACCAGCACACAGACCATACATAGAGGTCAAAAGGTCAAATTTCGGTACTCCGCCTCTGTAACGTTGCTGACTCCTGATGTAGTGTAAGGCTTCCCTGAACCAATCAAACACGGAAGCAGACCTGCTGTTAAAGGAATCAAATTAAATAAGCATAACTGCCTGAGGCTATTATTTCACATGACATCTGTATAGCTCTGCCCATGCAAAGTGGGTTGTTCTACAAGCTATGGAGATATCAGTCTTTGGGACAACATTTAGTCTTAGCAGGTGATGTGGTGAGTTTTTTCATCTGTGTAATATCTTTCACTTCTTAAACAAAAAGATCCAAAAAGATGCCTAGACAAATTAATGTGAGAGGTTAATGTCTTGATCAAAGAATTAATTTGCAAGACAATAAGCATCAATATTCCCATATGTAAGCAGTGGTTGTTGACAGAGAGTACAACAGACTTCCCAGTAAATCAGAATATTTTTCGACTGGTAGGCCTGTGAGTCTGCAAACAGTTTTCCAAGTGCTTAGCTTTACATATGCAAGTATTTGCATTCATTTCCATAGGAATACTTACATGTGCAAAGTTAAGCACATGTTTAAGTGTTTGGAGGATCTGGGGGCCTATCCTCTGGCATTTTTCTATTTATTTGTCAACTAACCTACCCCCTAACTTTTCAGATGACCCCTTGTGAAATCAAGTTTGCTGTGCATGTGGAGTCAGTGCTGAACCACGTACCCCAACCTGAATACAGACAGCTACTGGTGGAAGCTATTCTTGTTCTCACGCTGCTGTCAGACATAGAGGTGACCAGCATTGGTGGCATAATCCATGTGGATCGAATTGTGTATGTGGCTAATGATCTGTTTCTTCAGGAACAGGTGGGTATAGCAAATTTCCAGTAATACCTCAGGGTGAGCTTGGGAAGGTATTGCATGTGAAGCCATGTCTAATTCCATTTTTGGTATTTGGGACAAAATATTTCTCCCTCTTCAAGAAGCAAATCATGTAACCTTGTTTTGAAAATTTAATTCAGATGACTAAAACGCCATGCAGTTAATGAAACGCCACCTCTTTAGGTGCAGTTTTACAGTCCCAATGGGAGAATGTTCTCTCAAGTCGAAATATTTGTTTAAAGTCAACCTTCACTTCACCAGAAAACTAAACACCAAAGGACCACTGTTTAATAGAGATGAAAAAAATAATAGCTAGTCATGTGTTATCAGAGAAATGCAAAAGTAAGGCTCATAAAGGGGAAGTTAAGATTGCTGAATGAATATAGGTAGAGAAAAGGTTTGAAATACCCTATCTTGTTCAGTGGTCTTTAGAAAAGGACATCATGAAGGAAGAACTGTTTTCCATATTCAGCGCATATACAATACTAATCATGGCCTAGTGTTTTTAAGTTTAGTAATTCTGATCTGCATGTGGATGTCTGATTTTTCTCCTCCCCTCCTTTTTATTTTCTCAGAAATCACTTGGAGCAAGTGATGACTTCTTGGAGCGAGACCTTGCCACAGGAATTTGCCACTTTTTCTATGACAGTGCTCCAAGCGGGGCATATGGAACTATGACCTACTTAACAAAAGCTGTGGCCACCTATTTACAGGATTTCCTGCCTAGCACAGGCTGCCTGATGCAATAAGCTATGCCTCTTGAAGAAGCAAAAAAAGTAGAGATTCAGAAGCTTGGTTTTTCCCGCTCCTCTCTTTTCTGAATCTATATCACTTTCACTTACAGAAAATGTCTTTCACTCTTCAGGATTTAAACACCACTCATTGTGTGTGAGCACCAAACCTATTGGAGGCAGCTGAACAAGGAATATAGAATTTGGCCAAATTCCATAATGATGAGAAACATGAGTGAGGCCCTAGTCTGCCCTAAGTGCAATATGTAATTTAAAGTAAATTAAATAAGAATTATGCACTTATGCCAAGAGAAAAGTTTATTAGTGTAGCAAAAAATATATAAATAGGGAGATGCACGTCTGATATAAATTTCCCAACTAGGGAGAGTGTATTCTTCTGTATATTGGTATTAATTAACTCTCTCTTAAGCCTGGCTTCTGTGAGTTGATGTTGTGAATGGTTAAAGCACAGTTTCACAGTATCCTTCTCTGATTTATTCAGTTTCCATAGGACACCTGGGCATTATTTTTAATTCAGATTGAGATTCTGATCTCAGTAACACCAGAGTGATGCAGGAGTACCTACAATAACATGAAGTGTGAGGTCAGAATTGTGGCTGTCATATGTTAGTAGCCTCTCTCTGATGACACTGGGGAGGGCTACATCATTTGGACCAATGCTGTGTTGGAGAAGCTGGTCTCACACTTGCCCTTTTACAGACAGTTTTCCGCTTACAGTCCTTTTGGTTTGAATAAACACCTGCCTATAGATCCAAAAGATATTTTCCTTCACCCAGGCACTCTTTCTAGATATTAATATCATGTCCACTTCAATGGCTAGGAGATGAGATACATAAGCATCACCCTTCCAGAATACCATGTCTGCTTACTAGAGGAAGAGAGTTAATGTTTGCTTCATGCCCTTTGAAGGACCATCTATCTAATCAGTAAATGTAACTAGAACCACGAGTGTTGTTCTCCCTACTAAAGAAGGCTTTCTTTAAACAGCACGAGAGTACTACTTAGTACCCTTTGAATGTGCGGGCTCTCATTGCCTGTGTTTATATGACAGTGCTCCATCCTGAAGTTTCACTCAGGAGAGCTCAAGATGGAGAAAGATGGTAGTTTTCCCTCTGTGGACTTCCACTAAGGAAAGAGGCCTGCCGCAGCATAGGCTAAATAGCCACCCATTCTTAGCTGGAGCCATGTTAAAGAAAGATGCAATACAGAAGGAGGATTCAGAGGAAGCAGATGGCTCTCTCAACAGTACAGCTGTTTGCTGGTGCAGTTACTGACCAGTACACAAGAATGAGTTGGAGTAGATTCCAGGTGGCAAATTATTAGTTAGAGGGTAAGTAGAAACTATACCATTCTGTCTCTCATTTTTTACATATTATAAAGTGGCCTTTAGTGGGATCTTGCCTTTAGCACCAATGCCCTGATGAAGAAAAATGGTCCTAGAGCCCTGAGAACTTTTGAACAGCACTTATTTGAATCTTTCTAAAGGGAAATACCCTTTAAAATGTGTTGACAGAAGAAAAACAAAAAACATCTGCCCAACGCACATGATCTCAACCAAGCTAGGTGGCAAGAGTCAGATTCACCCCCAAACCTTGGTATGCCATAAGATACTACAGTACAGTACCGTCACAGCAAGACACGCCCAGAAAGTGTTTTTACAGCTGGACGGATGAGGGTCATAGGTAAAAAATTGTCCCTTATCGTGTCTTAGACTTAGGAATTTCCTGAAGAGCAAGAGGATGCACAACTTTCCTGCAAGGCATGTACATGTGGGTGGAAGGTGCATGTGTTCACATAGCCGAGGCAAAGAATTGTTAATAGTGTAAGGTGCAGGGATGAGTACCTCAACTGCAGTTGGAAGTTAATATCTTATATGTACATATTTGCACTTTTGTTAAATCTGAGCTCTGTTTTTATACATGTGCTGAGAGATTGATTAGTTCCTTTTCTAAGTAAATGAAAATATGTTTTTTTCCAATTTAAATAGGGTAAGCCTTACACTGAGCAGTAGTTTATACTGTGTGTGCATGTTCACAGAGATGGGATTTATATAAACTCTTGGTTTATTAGATTCCCTGTAAGGCTCTGGTAATGTCAGTCATTTTTTCCTTTTCATGCTGAGCCCTTCAATTGAGGAGCAAGAAGATTCTCTCTGTTTTAATTTTCTTTTTTTAATTCAGTTTGAGACACAAACAGGCTAAACTGTGCAGAACCAGAGAAGACTGCTAAAATCTGACATTTGTACGGGGCTGAATTAAAGGTTTAAAACAGATCAGGGCCCACAACAAAATACTACAATTTACACATTTTAATTTTTAAAAAGGAAAACTTGTGCTTCATATGAAGTAGCTTGGCAGAGAGACAGTGGTTTTAGTGCATCTAAAAGAGATAGTAACACAATCAGTGAAGTGCAGTAGTAGCAATAATTTATGGGGTTTAGAAGGCTGAGACAGTTCAGTACATCAGGGTGAGAGACAGCACAGGGCATTTTGAAATGCAGTGTGAATAGACTGATTACCCATTTATACTTCTAGGTTGGTTAATCGTCTATTGCCTTTTCCCCTGAAATTCTGTTTTAAGAACTATATTAAAATCTGTACCATTCATTCCTGAAATCATTGTTCCTGGAACAGGGCAAACTTAATTTGTCATGCAGGTATCAGCGTGTGTCAGTCTGTAACTTTGAGAACAACGAGAAGTCCTGTGGCACCTTATAGACTAACATATTTTGGAGCATAAGCTTTCATGGTCATGCAGGTGTCTTGTAGCAACCTCTCAGGAGAGAATTCAGATGTGTTAGGGAGTTGATGAAACAACCGTGATTAATTACAGTGTGTGTTCCCAGCTAGACAACTCTCTTTCAATTTATTTTGGGCAAGCTCATCACCAAAGACTTGATTTGGTTCTCAGGCATCCCAGAAGAGTGAACAAGTTGAACATGTCATTCATTTAACTCTGGGAATTTATTTCTGTAAAATAAGTAACACAAGGGTAAACAGCCACCTCATGGCGTGTCTTGGAAATGGGGACATTTATGGAATGCAAACAGAACCAACTAGGATTCACAGTTTTTAGTTTGATAGGCAGTGCTGTTGCATGACCAGACTGCAGCTGTCAGGAAGGAAACACCTTCCCTATTTCCTTGAAATATGAGATGTCTGCAAACAAAAAATTTGGTCTGATATGGTGCAGCGACCACAACAAAATGCTATTAGTGTATAGTCAATAGTAGTACTAAATCCAATTTTTTCATGAGGTAACATTAGGGCTCTGTCTCCCTTCCTCCAATTATATCACATACTTAATCTGTTTAACACAGTTGTTAGAACTTTAAGCTTTTGTGCTTTAATGATTGGTTCTGATGTGTCTCCTGAACTGTTCACTTTCATTGCGAGTCATCAGTCCTTAGACTGCCTTACAAAAGACTGAGGAAGACTTACTGGGCAAGCACTAAAATCTAGTAGTATTAGTTATGGGTTACTTGCTCATCAAAATAATTATTTAAAAAAGCTTGTAACGGGGGAGTAGAATTTAGCAAAGTTGTTCACAATATCCCTGAAGGTAAATATTATTCACAGGCTGCAGCTAGGAAAACTGAAACAGAGCAGTTAAATAACTTGACCACTGTGTAAATGCCAGGATAGCCTATCATTTACTAAGAATAAGTGGATGTGCATGATCATGATGTTTAGCTCTGATATTAGTTCAAAGGAATCCATGCCAGAACTCACTAGGACTGTTTGCTTTTTTATAGCACAAATGGAGTGGAACCCCCACCACCACCACCAAAGACATAATATAAACTATCATTTCATGAGTGCCTCACTTCCCCCAGCAGGGCCAAGCCTAATTTAGGGCCTTCTCCACTGCCCGTTGAAGCCAGTGGAAAGATTTCTGTAGGGACTGAAATAGCTGCTGCTAGCTGAGCACGGTTGGAAAAAATCTGAGAATGCACTAGACTAAACAAAAGGCACAGTATGTAAGCCGGTTACAGACCCATTCTTGCAGTGTAAGTACAGCAGAAATCTCCACTGGCTATTGCCATGTGCATGTCTGCAAATCACTTGACACTAAGTCAGCAGAGATGGGTTTGCTATTAGTGTTATACAAAATTGTAGCTAAAGGTTTGTGTACGCATATGCCCCTAACAATTTGTTTTACAGATACAGATTTCCATTAGTACTCATAATAAAGTGCTGTGAGGCTAACAGTACCTCATTGTTCAGTCTGCAGATAATGCACAATATGGATGGAAATTTGTTTTCTGAAGCTATTACTCAAAATATCCTAGCAGGCCCTCCCTGCAACACCTGCTGTGTTGTGTCATGGGCTTTTAAAAATTCTCTGCTCTCAAAAGAGGACTCCTTCAGGAGAGATTTTAAAAGTAGATATTAAATGCTACTTTTCTATAGCTGCATCTTTCTTCCCCAGCATGGGCGGAAGGTGTGGACAGGGTGACCAATACCATGAATATAGCAAATGCTGCAAGGCAAGAAAGCATATAATCCAGCCATTGTGGCCTATAGCCTTTTCTACATGTCTATATGTCTGTGCTATGATCAGCTCTAAATTTTTTTGGAAAAAAAATAGAATGTATCTGTTTGCACCATCTGTATTCATAGAAGCTGGAATATTTTTGAAATATTTAAGTATGAAATTGGACATATGAAATTGCAATATGACTTGCCAGCTGTAAATGGGCTTTACAAATGGTGGCTCAGCAGAGGCTGTTACTACATTCTGGGATTAAAAAGCTTTATATGTGGTTATTTTCTTCTGCTTATCAATAAACTATCTGTATCTGTGTTATTCTTAAGTAAAATTAATTCTGATAAAAGTATCTAAAATTTTCCCTGGACTGAAACTTTCTAATGTTTGTTTTGTTTTTTTGTTCTTGTTTTTTTAACTCGAAAAACCTTAGATTTTTGGTAGGGCTTTTTTTTTCTTGTTGTAGAGATCCTAAATTGCTTTTAAAATTGCACTCAGAACACCATCTGTGCTGGGGGTGGGGGTTTAGTTCAAGAGCTCTCAGCAGCCCCATGACGCAAATTGTTCCAGCACCTCTTTTACCTTGAGCAAAATGCTGTTCTTTTGAAAAGCTTTGTGAAATTTCAACAGTACCAACTACAGCTCAGTCCAGAGAAAGTATGAGAGAGATCCAACAATGTTAAAACAATATTTGGGAATGAAATATTTTTCAGCTACACAGAAGTGTGTCCATCTTCCCAAACACATCCCATACCCTTAAAAATCTTTTGCCTGCTAGATGGGCATCAAATCAAGGACTAAAAGCGAGGAACATATAATTCCTATTTTGGAAAACAAAGTTAGCAACACCTGCACACAATGCAGCACCCTACACATCTGGACTTATTTAGACATCTGCCTCCATTTTATAAGTCATCACACAATGAGGTGTTCCTTGTAACACATCTGCACTCAAAGCAGCTGCTTATGTGGAACAGAAAATTCAGCACCCAAGATTGACACATGATACGTGCTCTTAATAGCTCAAAACAATGCAACCAGAAAGGCCCAAGGAGTTGAGGGTCACTGAAGCACAGTAGGGCTGTGTCTACACTTGCATTCCTCTTTTGAAAGAGACATACGTGGCACTTCCTTTGCATGTGCTCTGAAAGAAAGCAAAATAGACATGGCTCTTTTGAAAGTAAACCCAATCGTCGGAAGAACCCTTCCCATTTTTTTAGGAAGAAGGGTTCTTTTGAAGATGGGGTTTACTTTCGAAAGAGCCGTGTCTGCACTGCTTCCCCCCACCCTTTGGAAAGGAGTATATGCAAATGAGGCACCAGATGTGTAAATCTGCACTTCATTTGCATTTTTGATTTCCTGTATTTGCATGCCTCTTTCAAAACAGAAATGCAAATGTAGCCACACCCTAGGTGTTCTGAGTTTCTGGCAGAAAAATTATTCTTCATCGAGTGTCCCCGTGGGTGCTCCACAATAGGTGTCGGGCTCGCCCGGCACCGCAGGTCAGAAATCTTCCAGCAGTTTCTCCTGGATCGCACATGCGCCGACGCGTGCCGCTCCCCTGCACGCCCCCGGCCACGTGTGCGATCCGGTCCCCGCCAGTTCCTTCTCAACTGCCATCGGCTGCAGACGGAATCCGTTCAGGCTATGGCCAGAGTCAGATTAGATAGTGTTTCTACGTGTAAATTGTTGTTTTTTTCCGGTAAACAAAAAAAAAAAAAAGAGGACAGAGAATATCAAAAAAAATATATATATATATAATAAAAAGAGAGTGGAGCGGAGAAGAAGAGTGGACGTAAGGCCAGTAGGCCGCCCGCTGCCCTGCAGGCCGGTGTCCGCAATTCGGGTAAACAGGCACGGATTAAGTGCTAAGTACCCTATTAACAGTAAAAGACTCACCGCGATGGCCTCTTCAGGCTTTAAAAAGTGTGAGTCTTGCTGTGAAGCTGTGCCGGCCTCCGATGGGCACAGTGAATGTATCCAATGGCTGGGGGAATTACACGTTACCCAGAAGTGTTCCCACTGTGCTAAGCTCACAGCCGGGTCCAGGAAAGACAGAGAAATGCATCTTAAAATGCTCTTGTTTGACAAGGCCCTCCAGCCGGACTTGCCGGAGAGGCCTCACCCAGAAGGGCCCTCTGGGTTCCACAAGAGGAAGGCAGCTTCTTTGACCCCCTCGGTGCAGAAACGGAGGAAACTCTCCCCAGCTTGATCCTTGCCAGCAGTTTCAGCGAGTGGGACGGGCGGAGCACACAGCCCCCAGCCGCATACTCAGGCAAGCGGCAGCGCACGTGGCAGAGGCTGAGCCTCCGGTTACAAAACAGCTGGCACGCGCGGCGCCCAGAGCGTCGGCCAGGCAAGCGCCGGAACCGGCGGCACCAACGGTGCAGGGCCAACAGGCACGGAGCCTGCAGGCACCGCAGCTGAGCGGGCTGAGCGCGGCACCAACAGCGGGGCCGAGATCCGTGGCGCGGGAGGGGGCGGTGCCAGCCCCGCAGGGGAGGGGAAAGGCAAGAACAAAAACCCGGCACCGCAGCCCTTCTCCGGACACGGCTGCGCTGCTACTGACAACAAGCCCTCCCCCTGTGCTACACACGCCACCCAGAAGGCCTGGGTCTCCACCAGCCTATCCAGAACCACCTCCTCCGTTCCTCCAACCAATGTCACCATGGCTTGGGCCACCTTCACCCTTTCTGTGACTGGATCCCCTGGAGTACTACCACAAACCAGTTTCACTGCTATCTGTGTCATTGCGGAGGTCTCGCTCTCCCAGACATCGGGGGTACACACCCCCAGAGTGGTCCAGGTCTCCATCCCCGGACCCGTGCCCATGCTGCCATGGTTGTTCTTATCATGCTGGGCACAGACACCCCAGGCCTACGCCCAGGGGCAGGTCCACCCCGGCCGTCCAATACCCCCATGGACACTCTCGATTGGGGATGGAAACACAGTTATCTCAAGGGGAGTTAATTTTAGAACCCCGAGACTTTCCTTCGCAATCCTCCAGCGAGCAGGTGTATCATCAGCCGCAGGAACCTGAGAGTTCGAGGGAGGTTTATCCTAGTGGTTCCTCCTCATCCTCCCCAGATGAGGCCATGGCCCCCGGGGATGTCGCTCCCCCGGATGACCTCAAACAGTTCCAGGAGCTGTTTAAAAGGGTGGCTTTCACGCAAGGCATTCAAACGGCAGAAGTGCAGGAGAAACATCACAAACTCCTGAAAAATTTGAGACCCCTGGCTTCATCCAAAATTGCTATCCCTCTGGACGAAGCCATTATGGAGTCAGCCACTATCATATGGCAGACTCCGGGCTGCGCTCCGCCTATGAACAAGAGAGCGGATAAGAAGAACTTCATCCCGGCAAAGGGCATGCAGTTCCTCTTCAGTCACCCACAACCAAATTCTTTGGTGGTCGAGTCGTCCCAGCAGAGGTCAAAGACTTCTCAGTACAAATCGGGGGGATCAGACAAAGATGCCAAGAAGCTAGAGCTGTTTGGCAGGAAGGTATATTCTTCTTCGAGTGATTCCCGTGGGTGCTGCACAATAGGTGTCAGGCTCGCCCGGCGCCGCAGATTGGAAATCTTCCAGCAGTTTCTCCTGGATCGCGCATGCGCCGGCGTGCACCGCTCCCTTGCGTGCCCCTGGCCGTGTGCGCGATCCGGTCCCCGCCAGTTCCTTCTCAGCCACCATCGGCTGCAGACAGAATCCACTCAGGCTAAGGCCAGAGTCAGATTACTTAGTGGTTTTTTTCCACGTGTAATTTGTGGTTTTCGGTTATTAAACAAAAAAAAAAAAAAGGAGAGAAAGCAAAGACAAAGAGAATATCAGCAAAAAAAAAAAAAAAAAAAAAAGGAAAAAGAGAGGAGCGGAGAAGAGAAGAGCGGACGTGAAGGCCATTTAGGCTGCCCGCTGCCGCAGGCCGGTGATCACCATTTGGGGTGGAAAGGCACGGATTAAGTGCTAAGTACCCTATTACCAATAAAGGACTCACCGCAATGGCCTCTTCAGGTTTTACAAAGCGGGAGTCATGCCGTGAAGCTATGCTGGCCTCTGTGGGGCATAGCGAAGGCATCCGATGCCTGGGGGAATTACAGGCTACCTTGCCGGAGAAGCCTCACCCAGAACGGCCCGGTGGGTTGCGTAAGAGGAGGGCAGTTTTTCTCTGACCCCCTCAGTGCAGAAACGGAGGAAACTCCCTGGCTCGATCCTTGCCGTGCGTTTGCAGCGAGCAGGACGAGCGGAGCACACAGCCACCAGCCGCATACTCAGGCAAGCGGCAGCGCATGTGGCAGAGGCTGAGCCTCCGGTTATACAACAGCTGGCACACATGGCACCTAGAGTGTCAGCCAGGCAAGCGCCGGAACCGGCGGCACCGCCACAGGCGGCACAGACCCCCACAGCACCAGCAGTGCAGGGGCGCCAGGCACGGAGCCTGCAGGCACTGGAGGGGGATACCCGCACGGCACCGCAGCTGACGGTGCCGAGCGCGGCGCTGACAGCGGGGCCGAGATCCCCGGCACGGGAGGGGGCGGTGCCGGCCCCGCAGAGGAGGGGCAAGGCAACATCAAAAACCCGGCACCGCAGTCCATCTCTGGACAGGGCTGCGCTGCTGTTAGCACCAAGCCCTCCCCCTGTGATACACACGCCGCACCGAAGGCCTGTGTCTCCACCGGCCCATCCGGGAAAAAAAACAAACAAACAAACAAAAAAACCACCTCCTCCGTTCCTCCAACCAATGTCACCATGGCTTTGGCCACCTTCACCATTTCTGGGATTGGATCCCCTGGAGTACTCTCACAAGCCAGTTTCACCTCTATCTGTATTGTTGCGGAGGTCTCGCTCTCCCAGACATCGGAGGTACACACCCTCTGAATGGTCCAGGTCTCCATCCCCGGACCCTTGCCCATGCTGCCATGGTCGTCCTTATCATGCTGGACACAGACAAACCACAGGCCTACACCCAGGGGCAGCCCCCCCCCCCCCGGCTGCTCAATACCCCCGTGGTCACTCCCGATCGGGGACGGAAACACACTTGTCTCAAGGGGAGTTAATTTTAGAACCCCGAGACTTTCCTTCACAATCCTCCAGCGAGCAAGTGTATCATCGACCGCAGGAACCCGAGGGTTCGAGGGAGGTTTACCTTAGTGGTTCCTCCTCATCCTCCCCAGATGAGGCCGTGGCCCCCGGGGATGTCTCTCCCCCGGATGACCTTAAACAGTTCTAGGAGCTGTTTAAAAGAGTGGCTTTCACACAAGACATTCAAACGGCAGAGGTGCAGGAGAAACATCACAAACTCCTGAAAAATTTGAGACCCCCGGCTTCATCCAAAATTGCTATTCCACTGGACAAAGACATTCTGGAGTCAGCCACTACCATATGGCAGACCCCGGGCTGCACTCCACCTATGAACAAGAGAGCGGATAAGAAGAACTTCGTCCCGGCAAAGGGCATGGAGTTCCTCTTCAGTCACCCACAACCAAATTCTTTGGTGGTCGGGTCGTCCCAGCAGAGGTCAAAGGCTTCTCAGTACAAATTGGGGGATCGGACAAAGATGCTAAGAAGCTAGAGCTGTTTGGCAGGAAGGTATATTCCTCTCCTATCCTGCTATTGAGAATGGCAAATTATGGGCACACCTAGCAAACCATAATTTTGATAATTACTCCGGGCTTACTCCCCTCATGGATTCACTTCCGGAAGACAAAAAGCCGGTGTTAAAGGCAATTATTCAGGAGGGATACGCAGCATCACGGACGGGAGTCCCGATTGCCCTGGACGTGGCGGACACGGCAGCACGTTCAACGGCTACAGCAGTGGTCATGCGTAGAGAATCCCGGCCCCAGACGTCGGGTATCCCGAGGGACCTACAGGTGAAGATTGTGGACCTTCCCTTTGATACATAAAAGCTGTTTGCAGACTCAAATGACTCGGTCCCTCACTCAAGTAAGGACTTGAGTGCTACACTTAGAACCTCGGGCATTTATACTCCCCCATACAGGAGGGAAAAATTTTATCCTCAGCAAAGATGCTACGCTTACAACCACAGCGTGCTCACTATCAATGGGGCTACGGCCAAGGGCAATATCAATAGCGGCAACAGTACAGAACTCCTAGGCGACGTTCTCAACAAAGCCATACGCCCTCAGGTCAGGCCCAAAGGCAACAAGTTTGATGGGTATGTCGGGGGCTGCACTATCAATACCCTCGCTCAATGCCACTCCCATCTCATGTTCCATCATCGCAGCAGACCGTTCCACTCCCAATGGCAAAAGATCACCACAGACATATGGGTGCTGGAGATCATAGCCACGGGTTACGCGATCCCCTCCCAGTCACTTCCACCGACGAAGCCTCCCACCAGGCCTCACCTCAGGGATGCTGCCACGAGGCAAGGCTCAAGCAGAACGTGACTCACCTTATGTTCATAAGGGCGGTGGAAAGAGTGCCGGAATAATTCCAGGGGAAGGTTTTTATTCATGCTACTTCCTACCAGGGAAGAAAACAGGACACTGGAGGCCCATCTTAGATCTTCGGGGCCTCAACCGTTACTTGCGCAAGCAACGGTTTTGGATGATCACAGTTGCCTTGATACTCACGGCACTGGACGATGGAGATTGGTTTGCAGCACTCGACTTACGAGATGCTTACTTTCATATAACAATCCACCCAGCACACAGACGCTTCCTCCGCTTCACGGTCGGCCAGGAGCGCTTCCAGCACAGGGTTCTTCCGTTTGGCCTCTCCTCGGCCCCCAGAGTCTTTACCAAAACCTGGCAGTGGTGTCAGCCTACCTGCACAGACAGGGGGTGTTTATTTTTCCCATATCTGGGCGACTGCTGCTGAAAGGGGACCTCGAAGGCAGAGGTCTCACGCATGATACGCGTCACAGCGGACACGTTTCTTCGCTGGGCCTAGTCATCAACCTCGCAAAGTCAAAGTCCGAACCCACACAACATACAGAGTTCATAGGGGCACGCATAAACTCTATCACAGCAAGGGTGTACCTACTCAACGCCCGCTTCCGTGGAATCAGTTCACTGGTGCAAGTCATTACATACAGCCCCACGATGCCGGTCTTAACGTGCCTATGGCTGCTGGGCCACATGGCGGCAGCAACGTTTGTGGTACGGAATGCCAGGTTGCACATGTCAAGCCTGTAGCATTGGCTGGCGAGCATCTACAAACCAGCATCCCACACTGTCCACAGGGTGGTGTCGCCCACAACAGAGGTGCGCAGATCCCTGGCGTGGTGGGAAAACCCCGAGAATCTGCTAGTGGGGGTGCCTTTTCATGAACCACAAATTTCTATTTTTCTTACTACCGATGCCTCCCACATGGGATGGGGAGCGCACATCGGCGACAAGGTAACACAAGGGCTATGGTCCCCTGCGGAGCAGACACTGCACATAAACATACTGGAGCTCAGAGCAGCGTTCAACGCCTGCAGACATTTTCGAGATTACCTACATGGCAAAGTAGTCGGGATTCAATACCAACAATACCTCCACTATGTTTCTACATCAATCGACAAGGAGGAGCCCGATCCCGTACCCTATGTGTGGAAGCACTTCCGATTGTGGAATCGGTGCATCGCCAATAACATAACGTTGAAAGCCTCGTACTTGCCAGGCGCTCACAACGTGAAGGCAGATCAGCTGAGCAGGCGCTTCGCAATCACACACGAATGGCAGATCCGCTCCAATCTGCTACAGCGCATTTTTTGTACATGGGGGTTTTCCCCAGATCGATCTGTTTGCCACCCAGTAAAACAAAACAAAAAAAAAGTGTCCCCAGTACTGCTCCAGGGCAGGAGTGGGGCAGGGGTCCCTGGTCATGTTTTCATGGAAGAGCTCCCTACTTTACGCGTTTCCCTTGCAGCGCTTATCCGCAAGTTCTTGCACAAAGCCAGAAGGGAGAGAGCTCGCATGATACTCATAGTCCCGCTTGGGATCCGCAGCAATGATTTCCCTTGCTTCTGCGCATGTCGGACTGCCCACTGCTCCCTCTACTGGTGGCACTGGACTTGCTCACGCGGGCTCAAGGGTCCATAGTGTACCCGCACCCTCAGGGTCTGCACCTACAAGCATGGCTAATCCATGGCTCAGCTCCTTAAAGAGCACATGTACAGAGGGAGCACAACAAGTCCTGGAATGTAGCCGAAGGACCTCCACCAGGAGGACTTACAAGCAGAAATGGACTCGATTCACAGCCTGGTGTTCTGCCAAGCAGTTAGCTCCCCTTCACGTTCCTATACCTGTAATACTAGAATACCTATTGGACCTCAAGAGAGGCGGGTTTTCTCTATCCTCGCTAAGGGTCCACCTCGCCGCTATATCAGCCTTTCGGCGTACAGAGGAAGGGCCCATGGTATTCGCCCATCCTATCGTTACCAGGTTCTTGAAGGGGCTGGTAAACCTGTACCCCGCCTCGGAAACCACTTCCACCATCGTGGAATTTGGACTTGGTGCTCAGCACGCTATCGGGTCCACCTTTTTGACCCATTAGCCACAGTTCCCATACGTCTCCTTATGATAAAAACAACCTTCCTCCTTGCAACTACGTCAGCCCGCAAGGTGAGTGAGCTCGCGGCAGTGATGGCAACGCTGAACTGCACAGTATTCTCAAAGGAGGCGGTAACCTTAAGGCTGCGCCCAGCCTTTGTTCCAAAAGTCTCTTTGGAGTCCAATCTTAACGAGCCAATAGTTTTACCCTCGTTTTACCTGAAGCCTCACAGCTCCGGCAAGGAGGCACGCCTGCATCTCCTAGACAGAACTAAGTCCTTCCAGAAAATGGACATGCTTCTAGTCTCTCTTGCTTCCGCATCAAAAGGAGAAGGTCTCTCTTCCTGGAGAATCTCAAAGCACATTGTGTCCTGTATAAAAATGTGCTTTGAACTTCAAAAGACTCCTTTGCTGACCCCGCCCAGGGCTCACTCCACCAGGGCGGTGGCGGCGTCAACAGCCTTCTTGAAGGGCATCGCGTTAACAGACATCTATAGAGCGGCGACCTGGTCATCCTATGACACCTTCACCAAGCATTATGCCCTGCCTCGGGTATTCTAAGAGGATACCCATCTGTCGACAGCAGTCCTCTCGGGGGCAAGCTGCACATAAACCGATTACCCACCTCCTTACTTGGGTTACTGCTGGGTAGTCACCTATTGTGGAGCACCCACGGGGACCACTCGAAGAAGAAAGGGAAGTTACTCACCTGTAGTAACAATGGTTCTTCGAGATGTGTCCCCGTGGGTGCTCCACCACCCGCCCATCCTCCCCGATTCGGATCTCTGTCTAGTGTTTTTCAGGAGCATCCGAGGCGGTTGGTCAAGGAACTGGCAGGGACCGGATCGTGCACGCGGCCGGGGGCACGCAAGGGAGTGGCGCGTGCCGGCACATGCGCGATCCAGGAGAAACTGCTGGAAGATTTCCGATTTGCGGCGCCGGGCGAGTCCGACACCTATTGTGGAGCACCCACAGGGACACATCTTGAAGAATCATCGTTACTACAGGTGAGTAATTTCTCTTTCCTCTTCCACCCTGCTACTGAGAGTGGTAAATTATGCGGCAAACCTAGCAAACCATAATTTTGATAATTACTCCAGGCTTACTTCTCTCATGGATTCACTTCCGGAAGATAAGAAGCCGGTGTTAAAGGCAATTGTGCAAGAGGGCTACACAGCTTCGAGAACGGGAGTCCACATCGCCCTGGATGTGGCAGATACGGCAGCACGCTCAATGGCTACAGCAGTGGTCATGCGTAGAAAATCTTGGCTCCAGACATCGGGTACCCCGAGGGACCTACAGGCGAAGATCGTGGATCTTCCCTTTGACACGCAAAAGTTGTTTGCAGATTCAACCGACTCGGTCCTCCACTCTAGTAAGGACTCGAGAGCTACACTTAGAACCCTGGGTATTTATACTCCTCCATATAGGAAGAAAAAATATTACCCTCAGCAAAGACGCTACCCGTACCAACCACAGCGTGCGCAGTATCAACGGGGCTATGACCAAGGGCGACATGAACAACAGCTACAGTACAGAACTCCCAGACAATGTTCTCAACAAAGCCGTACACCCTCGGGACAGGCCCAAAGGCAACAAGTTTGACGGGCATGTCGAGGGCTGCACTGTCACTACCATCGCGCAATGCTACTCTCATCTCATGTTCCATCATCGCCTCAGACCGTTTCACTCCCAATGGCAAAAGATCACCGCAGACAAATGGGTGCTGGAGATCATAGCCACGGGTTACAAGATCCCCTTCCAGTCGCTCCCACCGACGAAGCCTCCTTCCAGGCCTCACCTCCGGGACGCTACCCACGAGGCGAGGCTCAAGCAGGAGGTGGACCACCTTATGTTCATAGGGGCGGTGGAAAGAGTGCCGGAACAATTCCAGGGGAAAGGTTTTTATTCACGCTACTTCCTCACAGAGAAGAAAACAGGAGGCTGGAGGCCCATCTTAGATCTTTGGGGCCTCAACCACTACTTACGCAAGCAACGTTTTCGGATGATTACAGTCGCCTCCATACTCACAGCACTGGATGATGGAGATTGGTTTGCAGCCCTCGACTTACAAGATGCTTACTTTCATATAACGATCCACCCAGCACACAGGCGCTTTCTCCGCTTCATGGTCGGCAAGGAACACTTCCAGTACAGGGTTCTTCCGTTTGGCCGTTCTTTACCAAAACCCTGGCAGTGGTGTCAGCCTACCTGCACAGACAGGGGGTGTTTATATTCCCATACCTGGACGACTGCCTACCGAAAGGGGCCTCGAAGGCAGAGGTCCTACGCATGATCCGCGTCACAGCGGACACGTTTTCTTCGCTGGGCCTAGTCATCAACCTCGCGAAGTCAAAGACCGACCCCACACAAGACATAGAGTTCATTGGGGCACGCATAAACTCTATCACAGCAAGGGTGTACCTACCCGACGCCCGCTTCCGCGCCATCAGTTCGCTGGTGCAAGTCATCACATACAGCCCCATGGTGCTGGTCTTAACGTGCTTACAGCTGCTGGGCCACATGGCGGCAGCAACGTTTGTGGTACAAAATGCCAGACTGCACATGTGAAGCCTGCAGCATTGGCTGGCGAGCGTCTACAAACCAGCATCCCACACTGTCCACAGGGCGGTGTCGCCCACGACAGAGGTGTGCAGATCCCTGGCGTGGTGGGTAAACCCCAAGAACCTGCTAGCAGGGGTGCCCTTTCACCAACCACAAATTTCTATTTTTCTTACTACCGATGCCTCCCACATAGGATGGGTAGCGCACATCGGCGACAAGGTGATGCAAGGGCTATGGTCCCCTGCGGAACAGACACTGCACATAAACATACTGGAGCTCAGAGCAGTATTCAACGCCTGCAAACATTTTCAAGACCACATATATGGCAAAGTAGTTGGGACCAATACAGACAATACCTCCACTATGTTTTACATAAATCGACAAGGAGGAGCCCGATCCCGTACCCTATGTGCGGAAGCAGTCCGACTGTGGATCTGGTGCATCGCCAACAACATAACGTTGAAAGCCTCGTACTAGCCAGGCGCTCACAACGTGAAAGCAGATCAGCTGAGCAGGCGCTTCGCACTCACGCACGAGTGGCAGATCCGCTCTGATCTGCTACGACCAATCTTTCATACATGGGGGTTTCCCCAGATCGATCTGTTTGCCACCCAGCACAACAAGAAGTGTCCCCAGTACTGCTCCAGGGCAGGAGTGGGGCGGGGGTCCCTGGGGGACGTATTCATGATTTCATGGAAGGGCCCCCTACTTTACGTGTTCCCCCCCACCACAGCGCTTATCCACAAGGTCTTGCAGAAATCCAGAAGGGAGAGAGCTCGCATGATACTAGTAGTCCCAACGTGGGATCGGCAGCAATGGTTTCCCTTGCTTCTGCGCATGTCGGACCGCCCACCGCTCCCTCACGCAGGCTCAGGGGTCCATAGTGCACCCACACCCTCAGCGCCTGCACCTACAAGCATGGCTAATCCATGGCTCAGCTCCTTAGAAAGCACATGTACGGAGGGAGTACAACAAGTCCTGGAAAGTAGCCGAAGGACCTCCACCAGGAAGACTTACAAGCAGAAATGGACTCGATTCACAGCCTGGTGTTCCGCCAAGCAGTTAGCTCCCCTTGACTTTCCTATACCGATAATACTAGAATACTTATTGGACCTCAAGAGGGGTGGGCTTTCCTTATCCTCGCTAAAAGTCCACCTCGCCGCTATATCAGCCTTTCGGCATACAGAGGAGGGGCCCATGGTATTCGCCCATCCTATAGTTACCAGGTTCTTGGAGGGGTTGTAAACCTGTACCCCCCTCGGAAACCGCTTCCACCATCGTGGAACTTGGACTTGGTGCTCAGCACGCTAACGGGTCCACCTTTTGAACCCTTAGCCACAGTTCCCCTACATCTCCTTACGATAAAAACAACCTTCCTCCTTGCAATTACGTCAGCTTGCAGGGTCAGTGAGCTCGCAGCAGTTACGGCAACGCCGCCCTGCACAGTATTCTCAAAGGAGGCGGTAACCTTATGGCTCCAGCCTTTGTTCCAAAAGTTTCTTCAGAGTTCCATCTTAATGAACCAATAGTTTTATCCTCGTTTTACCCGAAGCCTCACAGCTGCAGCAAAGAGGCACGCCTGCACCTCCTGGACGTGAGGAGGGCGTTGGCCTTCTACATAGACAGAACTAAATCCTTCTGGAAAACAGACAGGCTTCTAGTGTCTCTCACTCCCAGGTCAAAAGGGGAAGGCTTCTCTTCACAGAGAATTTCAAAGCACATTGTGTCCTGTATAAAAATGTGCTACGAGCTTCGAAAGTCTCCTTTGCTGGCCCTGCCTAGGGCTCACTCCACCAGGGTGGTGGCAGCGCCAACAGCCTTCTTCAAGGGCATCACCTTGAAAGACATCTGTAGAGCGGCGACCTGGTCATCCTACAACACCTTCGCCAAGCATTATGCCCTACATCGGGTATTCCAAGAGGATACCCGTCTGTCGACAGCAGTCCTCTCGGGGGCAAGCTGCACATAAACCCATTACCCACCTCCTTTCTTGGGTTACTGCTGGGTAGTCACCTATTGGGGAGCACCCACGGGGACACTCGATGAAAAAAGAGAAGTTACTCACCGTAGTAACGATGGTTCTTCGAGATGTGTCCCCGTGGGTGCTCCACCACCCGCCCATCCTCCCCGCTTTGGATCTCTGTCTAGTGTTTTTCACGAGCATTCGAGGTGGTTGGTCAAGGAACTGGCGGGGACCAGATTGCGCACGTGGCCGGGGGCGCACAGGGGAGCGGCGCGCGCCGGCGCATGCGCAACCCAGGAGAAACTGCTGGAAGATTTCTGATCTGCGGCGCCAGGTGAGCCCGACACCTATTGTGGAGCGCCCACGGGGACACATCTCGAAGAACCACCATTACTACGGTGAGTAACGTCTCTTTTCCAAACTCTTCTAAAGCAAGTGGCAGTTTAGCCCTGTTTCTGGGGTATGTAAATTTCTAGCCATGTGTGTTGTTTTTTTTTTTAAAGTTAGTACAAAGCTAAATTTGCATAAACCTTTTAATCCATACTAATTAAATGACCAGTCTGTAAATATGCTGCCCCAAAGCCTGATTTGTCACAAGGTAATTTGGTGTCCAGTATCGGAGGGGTAGGCGTGTTAGTCTGGATCTGTAACAGCAACGCAGTGTCCTGTGGCACCTTATAGACTAACAGAAAAGTTTTGAGCATGAGCTTTTGTGAGCACAGACTCACTTCTTCAGATGCTGGTCATTTGGAGGGCTGCAGTACACTGAGAGTTCACAAGCACAGGGTCGCTCTTATTTGCTTACATAGGCTTGAGACAAAGCCTGCAGCAGCCAGCAGACCCATACTCTGGTCTATGTCACATACAGCCATAGGTCCCCTTCAGCCCCTAATTTTATTCCTCCAGCCTCAGCCCCCGGTTAATCAGGTAGGCTTTGCTCTTGAACTTGCTTTTGCTCAGGGTTACCATAGGGACTCATGCAGGGCTTCAATGATGCCTGAACTGAGCCTGCACTGCTAGGCTTAGTTATGAAAGGGGGAAAAAAAAATTGCATGAACCCCAGTTGCCTAATTGCTTGAGCCCTGGCAGTTTCTTCATTACCAATTTAACAGTGGGCTCATGTACCAGGGTCCCTTAGCTTGCTGGTGTCAGGTCACACATCCAGCTCTCATTGCACTACCTTTGGCTGCAGGCCGCTCCCATTGCTTTGGTGCTTCATTTCCCGCCTCCCCGCCTGCTGCACCATGGTGTCCCTCTGTGTTTCTGCCTTGTCCCAGGCTCTCATTATAGTGCTGCTCTGGGCTGCTTCTCCAGCTTTCATTGGCGCTAAACTCCTGCTCTGGTTTGTTTCTCATGCCTTATAAAGCAGACCATGTCATAGGTTTATAGCCCAGCAGCCGATTAAACTTGGTCACAATGTCCTTAAGTCACATGATCCTGCAGCTTCCCTCACCCCGCAGTCCATTTTAGGGCTAGTTGTCCCCAAATGTCTTTGTTGGGCTGAACCAGGATTGGCACGCTTGTTTATAATCACCCCGCTAAAGGCCAGCCGGCCAAGTTAAAAGGGCAGATACTGACAAAAAAAAGTTATGCATTATTAAATGGGTCATCAGGCTCTAGGAAGACATACTGCAATAAGAGTCCAAATAATGCTGCTGTTCTTTGTTGGCGCTGGCTGAATAAGAAAATGAGGGACAATACACATTTCTAGTTGAGACTCACTTTTTTGTAAATCTTAAAGCTCTTTTTTCCAATTTAAAAAAAATATGCATGTTCTTTCATTTCTTACAAGTGACTTTGCATTTTTAAGGCTGGAGGTAATCCAATTTTAACAGTTCTAAAAAGAAAAGAGCTCATTTTGGCAGTGTCTACATGCCAGCCTAACTGCTAAAATAGGCTGTCGGTGTGAGGGGCTGTCTAAATGGTGCCGCATGCAGAAATGAACTGTTATTTTGAGGCATCCTTGTACTCCTTGCAGAAGGAGTACAGGGCTGCTGGAATATTGTACTTGTTATCTCGAAAACTGTTTCAAGACAACAGGCATGTTTCTGAGAGGCGGGCAACTATGTCAAGACACCACTGTATCTTGAAATTGCACCCCCATAGAAATAGACATAGAACTAAAATATAGTCGATAAAGGCTATCAGCACTAAGCATCGATGTGTCTAAACTCTATTGGCCTGATACTAAGGCCATGTCTACACTTACAAAACAAAAAAAACCTCGGAATGGCCATGATGATGGCCAAATCAAAGAATACTCATTTCAGCACCTCATTAGTATGCTTTGATCTGGCCATTCCAATTTTCTTTGTCAGTGTAGTTATAGCCTAAGTTTACTGAAGACAATGAGAAAGAAGCCACCTAAATCCCATATTTCTGTCTTAAGCAAACTCCCATTTCAAATAATAGGAGCTTTGCTTGGAAAAAAATACTGTTTTTGGCCTATTACAGTACTAGGCTATTAAGGTGAGTAGACAATTCAAAATTTGACTTGTCAAACTACCTCAACTACTCAAAAATACATAATGGAATTCTACAGTACAAGCCTATGTTACATCAATTACAATTGAGCAGTAGAGCAGATAGCTGGAAGATAATTTCCCCCCGTTCTGTTTCAGAGTGCCCTTCAACAGTCATTTTTCCAGTCCTGTGGTACCTTCCTTATGCTCCATGTGCAGCTAAAATAATTGGAATGGCTCAAGTAAACACATGAGTTCACTGCCTTCAAACCTGGGACATGTGTCGTGCTTTTATAGGTTACCTCTGCATGCAGCATTTATAAGGGCTTCTGAGACTGATCCTGCTCCCACTGAAGTAAGTGGAAAAAAATCCCAAGACGTCAGTGGGACGGGTCTTAGGCACAAATGACCAGGACATTTTGTTGCTAAGGTAAGACTTCGTTAGACTTACGTGCAGGCATTTATTGTGCTGCTTATCCCCTTTGTATCACATTATTTGATTTTGCCTTTTGCAAGAATTTTTCTGCCTGCTCAGTTTAGTTCTCTCCATACACAAATGCGCCATCTGGTCTGTTCTAATATCACTGCCTATGTCTACATAACACTTCTGTGGACAGATTGTGTTGACCAAAAAAAACAACTGTACTTGCTCTGCGGGGAGTGCGGGGGGGGAAGGACAACAGAGCTGTCTGCCTCCAGCTGCTGTTAAAGCTGCAGGGAGCCCCGGAAACCCTGTGGCAGGAAGGTGAGAGCGAGCTAGCGGCACACCTATCATGCTGCCTGCTGCATGCCCTCCAAGCAACTCCCAGCCACTGCAAGCATGTCTGAGGCCACCAGAGACTCTCCTGGACCCTTGTAGGACCTCCCTGATGGGTCTCAGGACCCACCCCAGGTGAAGAAGTGGACCCCCTCCTGGCCTGGCCCTGAGTTCCAGGATCTGCTGGATCCCCACGGCCAAGCTTTAGGGTACACTTCCCTCACCACAGCCCTGGGGGGGGAGCACAGACACCCCATCCACACTCTGGAGCAGGTGTGGGCCAAAGCAAAGGAGCGCCACCAGGGCTACGTGTGGGCCTGGGACACATAGTGGAAGCCAGGGACAGGGACAGCCACCTGCCCCTTCTATAATGAACTTCATCAGCTCCTGGGGGGCATGAGGAGATTGCCCCAGCTGACAGACAGTGGACACAGCTGAGGAGGTCCCCTCAACACAGCCTGAGCCAGAGCCAGAGGCGGAGCAGTTGCCCCTGCTTCCCCGCTGGAGCTGCTGGTGGAGGAAGAGTCTGACCCAAAGTCCAGCCAGGAGACTCTGGTAATAGCCCTGGAGTCAGGCATCTCGAGCATAGCAATGTCCAGGGCATCTCCAGCCCTCTTTGGGGGACCATCTGGTCAGCACCCCATGGGTCACACACCCTGGGGCATTGGGGGGGGGCTGCCTGCCCCTGCTGTGGCTGAGAGTGAGCCAGCCACATGGGCAATGGCCCAGCCCAACACACCACCAAGGAGTGCACACCCAGCACGCCTGCAGGCAACACTCAGCACCTGCCCCCGTTGACAGTACTGTGGGCCATACATATGTGTGTGTGTGTGTGGGGACCATAGTGTAGCGACATAGTCACAGAGCAGTCCCTTCTAGCTCTAGGGGCACTGGCCATCTATTATTCTGTTCGCTTTTGGAGGAAATGTCATTTGTTGCAATTTAATAACAGCACAAAACAGTCCAGTATTGTTTAACTATGAATATAAATGTTTCCTCCCATTGTCCCAAGCCCCGTGAGTGCCTTAATATTGCACACATTGCTTTCTTGAAATCTGAACCCTTTGTAAAATTATGTTGCATGAACCCGGTCCATATGATGGTCAAATCCAAGATTTTTTTTTCTTTGATATGTTAAAGCATCTTAGGCTTCGTGCCATGAAACGTCCCTATTACCATCACTTTCTTAGTCAATTCCACCTTAAAAAAAAGTTTTTTTTTTTTAATGGCTGGAACCAACATTCTACGTTGTGATCCACACAATACCAAAACCAGACAACATACTACATTTTTAATTGCTTGAAAGCAAAGATTTTTTTGTTCCATTAATGACCATTTATGCCAATTGAAGACAGGTACTTTGAGTTCAAGCTTAATGGATCGCCACATTCATCATAATGAGCTCTATTCAGAAAAAAAAAATACCATAAGGGCAGGCTTTTCAAAGGATTGCTTATTAACTACTCGTGTGCATGGTGGTAGCAATAACAGGAGCCAATACCTTTTGTCTTTAAATAGGCAAAATATATAAACAATAGTAGAAGAGGTAGTAGTGAGCTGAAATTATTAATTTATCAGCAGCATGCAAAATACTAGTTTAAATGTAGACTCAGTCTCTGTAAAGGAGTGTTTCTCCTTTCCGTTTTCAAAGCCAGGATAGCTGTTCTCTAGGATCCCTGTACTTCCACATATAATATCCCTCAGTGGAAGCACCATCTTATCAATGAAGGTGGATCAGAAAGTCTTTCCTTCAGAGTAAATTAATTCTCATCTTTGAGCACTGCTGTTGAGCCGCACCAAGAAGTTCATCTTAACCTCCCACAACCTAAATGTGCTATATTGGCTGTGATCACATTCCCAATGACCAGGCTACAGAGTAACAAGTAATGGAATCAAACAATTTGCTAACATGGCAGTGCCCAGCTCTGCCCTCAGGTAAATCAAGTCAGCCCCTATAAGAAGGCAATTAGTGTTCAACCTCTTCTTTTTCATCAGTAATATTCTCCAGTTTAGCAGCTGTCCACAGTTTACAACTGGCTGAGCCACAACTTCCCCAGCCAGCAGAAGGCTTCTGGTTCTTCACCTCATATGTTTGCTGTGCTGCTTCATGAGAACAAGCAGAGTCCTTCCTTTCTTAGGCAGATAGTAGGGTTCGTAGTGCAGCATAATTCTCTGGCACCCTGGCAAGCTCTTGACAGGAAACTTTGAAATGAATTCTACTTCTTCACTGGCTCTGCTTGTTGTCAAGTTTATTAACCACATGAAAGGCCTCTAAAAATTCATTGAAGTCAATGCTCCCATCTTTGTTGAAGTCAATGCTGTGAGCTAGTCTGTCAATAGATTTATCATCTACGTCTATTTTTAGATGAGAATTGAAGAGCTTCCAAATCTGACGAAACTCCTCAGTGGAGATCAGACCTAAAGCAAGAGGCAGAAGGGAGAAGAAACGCGCTACTCAATTCACCTGTCGCCCCACAAAAGAGCTATCTGCCACCTATCACCCGATACACAATCAATCGCTGCTACATCAGAACTAACAAAGGGGAGGCGGGGATATGGCAATAGATGACTAAAAGATGGTAAAGCCATCACCAAGGATGAAGGCAAATAGGAAATTCTTCCACAGCTGCACATCAGGCCTTACACAGGACTGAACCAAAAGAGTTAATTTAGCCTTCATTGAACTGGAAGACACTCATTTCCAGTTCTTGTATCAAGAAGGAAACCTCAGATGACATGAGTCAAGTTAAAACAGTTTTAAATTTAAAGAACAAGAAATACATGCTTCACAGACCTGCAGTAGTAAGCAGAAATGTCCCTAATATACCTGAATGATCTTTGTCAATGATGTTAAAGATGACCTCCAGATCAGTTCTGTATCTGTACAGGGTTTCCACCAAAGCTGGCTGAACCTATGAAGATTTCAAAATTAAATACCATTTCATATCAATCATATCTAAATCTCAACTTGGTTTAGACTAACAAACAGGATAAACATTGTGCAAATCTAAAAAACAAAACAAATACACAACGCCCACATTGTCAAATAATAAAAAGATTCCTTTAGCACAGCTTGAAAGAGATGATTTCTCCCCTGGCCCTGAACAATCAGCAGTGGACAACATCAGTCAGTTTTTCAGTTACCAGATTCCTTGTCACGAGCACGAGAGGGCTAAGAAGAGCTGTCACTGGGATAAGGAGCCTTTTACATCTCTGCTCAGTGATTGTTAATGTAAGCGCAGACAACCTGTTAAGGTGCTGCAGGTTATGCACTAAAACACACAAAACTTGAAGGTGCATATGGAAAGGGACCTTGCTCTTCTTACACTGGATGGAAGTGGAAACTGCAGCTACAGGTCAGACTTCCAAAAGAGCTCAGCACACAAGAGCTCCTGTGTGGGTGAATTCACACTGCAAGTGAAAGCACGACTGCAGCACAAGCAGGCATACCCGTGGTAGTTTAGATAGCATGGCCAACCTAAACAGGGCTCCCAGTGGCATTAGGTGGCTACCAAGTACAAGCCCATGCCACTGTGTTTCACTGTTTGGTTATTCATGCTAGCTAGATGAAAGGTATGCCTGCCCTTACTAGAATCAGACCTTCGCTTACAGTGTAAACAAACCCTTAACTCACTTTAATGAAGAGAAAGATGCTAGAAGAGCTCACGTCTTACTTTGCACTTTTTGAAAATATGACCCTTTTATTTGGCTTCCTATGTGGAAACTGAGCAATTTGAAAATCTGGCTTCAATTGTGAGTGACAAACAATTTTTAAAATATGGCCCGAAGTATCCAAGACCCCAAGAAAATGTTCCTGTACAATTCAGATAAAAGTCTTTCCCCCTCACCTCTTTTATTGGTGGCTCTATTTCCAGATCACTAAAACATGAAAGATACTCGACACTTCCATCTGGAGCAAGCTGCACCAATCGAGAACGCAGAGTCCTCCATGGGAGATCCAGATGTAAAACAGATTCCACAGCTGAGGCCCATTCAGTGGCAGAAATTCTTCCTGTCAAAATGGATCCTTGCAGGTTTATAATTTGTGCACATCAAGGCTATGTCTACACGTGCCCCAAACTTCGAAATGGCCATTTGCATGGCCATTTTGAAGTTTGGGGCACGTGTAGACACGGCCCAAATTGCTAACTGCTAGCAATTTTTGGTGTTCTTCTAAAGAGTTGCAGAATAGTGTAATGCCAATATTCTTTGACACACACAAAAAACAATATTTAAAGTGTTTCTATATATTTGCCATAACTATATACTGAGCAATTACTTTGTTCATAAGGAATGTTATAGATGTAAGATCCTACAAACTGTAACTGTATTATGGGTTGAACCTCCCTCGTGTGGCAACCTTGGGACCTGAATGGTGCCAGCCAGACAAGAAAATTTTCTGGCTGATGGGAGGCCAGTGTTTTCTAGCATACTACCAACACTTCCACTGCTTAGTGGGCTCTTAGAAGACATTTAGGGGTAAATTAGAGCTAAATAACAGCACAGAACACAAAGCCAGGACCAGTGGCTGTAAACCAACTTTATGGGACCACGGGAAACTTGGCCCCACCCATGATAAGTGGTCATCCAGCTAAATAAAATCATGCCGGACCACAGAGTTTGCCAGACGAGAGAATGCCAGATTAGAGAAGTTCAAGCTGTACCATGCAGAGTGACAAGGCAACATAGTACATAGAAAATGTGATTTGAGTGTATAGCTCTGAAATGTTAAGTGCCAACGTTCTGCAGACATCTAGGGTATGTAAACTCTACTCCTTTGGGGTAGCATGAGGTTTAGAGTAAAACACTGGTAATGAAATATCCTGGTTGACATGGAAAGAGGAGCCCACATTTGGCTGGAAGGCCAGATGGGTTCTCAGTCTAACCTCGTCCTTGTGGAAAACTGAATAGCGTGGGTAAGAGCCCTCAGCTCAGACACCATTCTGGCCAATGTGATGGCCACCAAAAAGGCTTGGCAAAAACGAAACTGAGGTCACAGGAAGGTAAGAGGTCCCATACAAGTGGTCTAACTCCCTCCAAGCCTTTCATAAATCTCTTGACCACAGGGTCCAAGAACACCAACAAAAGGCCTGGACCAGGAGGAAAGGCAGCAATAGCCACCCAGTGCTCTTCAATGGAGGAAAAAGACACTTACTTTTTTCATAACTGGTGTTCTTTAAGATGCACTGCTCATGTCCACTCCAAACTGGGTGTGTGCTGGCACATGCCCAGTTGCCAGAAAGTTTCTTCCCCTAGCCAGCAGCACCGGGTTGGAGTGGCGCCCACTGGAATGGTGCCAATATAGTGACCAATATATGCACCATCTGACCCGCCCTCCGCTCAGTTCCTTCTTGACAGCTACTCCGACAGAGGGGAGGGTTTTGGAATGAACTTGAGCAACACATCTCAAAAAACACCAGTTACGAAACGGGTAACTGTCTTTTCTTCGTCAAGTGATTGCTCACATGCATTCCAAGTTGGGTGAATACAGGCTAATGCCTAGAAGGTGGGGTCGGAACCCTGGAAGGAATGTAAGAGAACCCTGCCCACCGCAGCAGCTTCCTGTGCATGCTGCATCAGTGTGCAATGGGCCATAAATATATGAATGGAGGACCAGGTGTCTGCCTGCAGGTGTCCTGGATAGGCACATGAGCTAAATATGCCACAGAAGGTGCATGTGCTGTGGTAGAGGGAACCCTAATCGGTGGAGGGGGAACCCCCACCAATTTGCAACATTTCTTAATGCAGGTCACTACTATCCATGAGGAGATCTGCTGGGGGGCTGGGGGGAGACTGGGGGACCCTTCATTCTATTTGCCACTGCCATGAACAGCTGCTGTGACTTCCTAAACAGTTTGGTCCTGTCCAAGTAGAAGGCTAAAGCTGTTTGAACAGCTATGCTATGTAAACTCCATTCCCTAGGAGAGGCACGAGGTTTTGGTTAAAAAAAAAACAAACAGTAGAGACATATCTTGGTCGTCATGAAAAGAGGACACCACCTTCAGTAAGAATGACAGATGGGGTCTCAGTCTGACCTTGTCCTTGTGGAACATCATATAAAGTGGGTCCCCTGTCAGTGCCCTCAACTCAGATATCCTCCTGGCTGAGGTAATGGCCACCAAGAATGCTGGTTTGTAACTTAGAAACATCAGGGAACAAGACGTGAGGGGTTTGAAGGCCCACCCCCACCCCCCCGTAAGTTTTGACAATACCCGATTATGATCCCACACAGGTAAAGGGGCCTGCATCTGCAGTTTGACCCTCTTCGGGCCTTTCACAAATCTTTTAACCACTGAGTCTGAGAAAAATGATGACACCCCAGGACCAGGGTGAAAGGCTGAGATGGCTGCCAAGTGCAGCTTGATGGAGGATAATGACAGTCCTTCCTGACTCCAGTACAACAACTTGTCCAAAACGACAGGTATCGAGGTCTGCAATGGGGACAACCCCTTCTGAGATACCCAAATAGAGAACCTTTCCCATTCGGCCATGTAGGCCACCCTCATGGAAGGTTTTCTGCTCTTTAACAACACCTCCCTTACAGGGCCCAAGCATGAGAGCACCCCGGCCTTCAACCATGGAGCTTCCAAGCTGTGAGATGCAAGGAACGAAGGCAGGGGTGCTGCAGTTGCCTCCTCCTGCGTAGTCACTGGTTTGCAGTGACCAGTGTCACTGGTTTGCAGTTTGGAGTGTCACTGGTTTGCAGACCGACAATTGCAGGAGGGTATCGGTACCAGTGTGAGTACCAGTGCTGCTGGACCCATGCTGGGGCCACTAGGATGACAGATGCCCAATCTGACTGAATTTTGAGAAGCACCTTGTGGATGAGTGGAATTGGAGGGAAAGTGTATAAGCAACGGGCCTGGCCAGTGAATGCTGAACACAGCTTGCCCAGGAACCCAGACTCCGGTTCCAGTAAGGACAAAACATCCAGCACTTCACACTGAAATGCAAGGCAAATAGGTCCACTTGGGGATACTCCCACTTCTGCAAAACTGAATGCTGCATGTTTGGGTGTAATGACCATTTGTGGTCCATGAAGGACCTGTTGAGATGGTCTGCCAGTGAGCTGTGGACCCCGGAAGAAGGATCTGATGTTGAATGCAGAACTCCCAGAGCCTGAAGGCCTCATGACACAGGGGAGAGGAACGTGCATGTTGTCTGTGCTCACTGACATGCAATGTCCCACTAAACTGTCCTGAAACACCTCACGAGCCCGATGGCCCTGAGCTCCCGAACATTTATGTGGAGCTGGACGTCCACCTCGTCCCACAAAGCCTGAGTCCAGTGCTCCCCCAAATGCGCCCCCAACCCAGGTGTGAGGCATCACTTAATAAGGAGCAAGAGGTCTGTGGGGAGTTGAAGGGAACTCCCCCACAAACCATTTGGGCATCTAGCCACCAGTGCAGTGTTGACAAAATCTGCAGTGGCATCATCACCAACAATTCATGTTGTCTCTAACTGGGCAGCAAACTGAGGCAAGCCACAGCGGAAGAGGGCGCACCCGCAGACTGGCATGTTGGACTACGAAGGTGCATGCCAACATGTGACCCAGACACCTCATGCCTCCTTTGGGCATCATGGAGGAGAACCTGATCATCTCACAGATAAGAGATGCCATGGTCTGAAACCTGCTATCCACACCTCATCCAGGAAGGTGCCCACAAACTCCACTGACTGAGTGGGAACCAAAATGGACTTTGTCTCATTGTCCAGGAAGCTGAGATTGGCAAACATTTGGCAGATCAGCTGCACATGCTGGAACACCAGGTTCTGTGAGCATCCTCACACCAGCCAATCGTCCAGGTATGCAAACAGTTGTACCCTGTGCCTGCGTAGGAAGGCTGCCACCACCTCCATGCATTTGGCAAAGACCCTCAGAGCAGAGGACAGACCCAACAGAAGGACCGTGAACTGATACGGTCTGCCACGAACCAAAGAAACCTCCTGTGGGGGCGGGTAAATTGTTATGTAGAAATAGGCACTTGTAAGTCGAGAGTGGCAAGCCAGTCCCCCTGTTCCAACATTGGAATGATGAGAACCAAGGATATCATACAAAACCTTATCTTTTTTGCAAACTTGTTCAGGTCTCCTCAGTCCAGTATGGGCCTTAGGCCCTGCTTTTGACTTTAGAATTAGGAAATACCAGGAATAGAACCCCTGCCTTCGAAACTGATGTAGGACCTCCTCTCTAGCCCCACTGTGAAGGAGGAATTGTATCTTCTGCCTGAGCAGATTCTCACGAGAGGGGTCCCTGAAGAGGGACGAGGAAGAGGGGTGGGAGAGGGGCTATCGAAAAAAATTGGGTGGCTCATCTCCTTTCTACCATGAGTAGGACTCACCAGTCTGAAGTTACATTGCACCAAGCAGGGTAGAAAGGAGATAGGCAGAAGGAAGATAAGGGATGAGCTGGAACTGCAGTTGAAATAGGCGTGCCGCTGCTGACCACATCATCAGAATGCTTGCTTCAGCCCCAGTGGGAGTTTTTAATGACCCTGGCATTGGGTCTGATGGCTAGGACGCCTTCTGTCCATACAGTTCCTCCTCCTACTTGTATCCCTCTGCTGCTGGGGGAACTGCCTGTTAAGAGGTTGAGAGGTAAAGCGCCTGTGTTGGGTCAACAGGGTGTGAGGACCCAGTGAGAGCAGAGTGGCCCTCAAGTTCTTCAGGCTGTGAAGCCTTTCATTGGTTCTTGAAAATAAAGAAGGGCCTTTGAAAGTAAGGTCCTGTATGGTCTGTTGGACCCCATATGGAAGGGTGGACACTTGCAGCCATGCCCCCTATGCATGACCACTCCTGAGGCCAGGACCTGGGCGGCAGCACCGCCACATCCAGCACCACCTGCAGCGCTGCCCAGGATATAAGTTTATTTTCCTCCACCATTGCTGTAAATTCTGGCTTGGCCTCAGGAGGAACCAGCGCTGCAAAGTGAAACAGGGAAGTGACAGTATTGTATGCATGTCTGCTAACCAGGGCCTGCTGGTTAGCCATCCGCAACAGTAAGCCGCCTGCTGAATAAACCTTCCTGCCATAAAGGTCTAGACATTTGGCTTCTCTGTTCTTTGGGGAGGGTCCCTGGAAACCCTGCCTCTCCCTATGGTTGGCTGTGGCCACCACCAGGGAGCCAGGAGGAGGGTGAGTAAAAAGGTGTTCATTGCCCTGGGAGGGAACGAAATGACACCGTTCGTTCCTCTGTGCAGTGGGAAAGGCAGAGGCTGGAGTTTGTCAAACCATTTTCGCCATATTGGTAGTTGGTTTAACGATGGGCAGGGCCACCCTCATTAGGCTCGAGGAGGACAGGATGTCCGTTACAGGGTCCATCTCATCCCTAACCTCCTCTGCCTGGATACCCAGGCCTGGGCCACCCAGCATAGTAGCTGTTGAAAAGCCCTGCCATCTTCCAGGAACAGGGATGCCGAGGACCACACCACCGCCTCATCCCCCGCCTGTGGTGCTGGTACCACCTGCAGTACCTGAGGCATGGTGCCTGGCACTCACAGTAACACACTCGGCACTGGGGAGGACTGCATCAAGGACACAACTTGATGGGATGGCACCTGGCTCGGCACCTGGCCTAACAGTACCGGCAACAACAGTGCCAGAGGCCATGGTGTCGATGCGGACAGCACCCATAGCTGAGACAGCGCTAGCATCAGTGCCAACAACATTGCAAGTACCGATGCCACAGGTGCCGAGGGAGAAGCCTCCGATGTGCCAGGGGGACCCGGTGGCTGTTCTAGTGGGGGTGTGCCCAGTGATGCCGACAGCACCGAGGGCAGCATGTGGTGTGTACCAGGCACCCTAGATGGGAGTCCTACAGCCTTCTCCTGTGTATTATCGAAAGCCCAAGGGATCCAAAAGGGCCACTGAGGTGCTCCCTGCATAGCAGTTGGCCACCTGTCATCCACTGAGTGTCAGCTTTGATGCCTGTGAGGACTGCGGCGCACCACCCTTGTGCTCCCACTCTGCGCTCAGCTGGAGTAATAGAAGTCCGATTCGGACATCGATTCCAACCTAGAAGACCAGGACAGCGCCATAGGTCCCGGTGCCTGCGCCAGCCCCTGGTGGACCTGAGCCTTGCGCTGTTGCCACCAAATAAGGCATGTTAAATGGAGCGGTCATCAGTGCCCTCGACTGTTGCAACTGCTCTGGCACCAGAAAAGACAACTTTGGTGCCGATAAAGAAGGTGCTTGTGTGGCACCTTGTGCTGGAGCCAGCACCTTGGGGCCCACCTCACGCATGGGTACACTTTCTTCTGGTGGTGATGGGCCTGGACATGCTAAAAGCCTCCAGCGTCGAGGGCAGTCTAGGTGAGCATGGGGTCCTGTCTTGCAGCAGTGTTGATGCAAACGCCTCGTGCTCTAGTCCATGGCGTGGCTGACCAGACGCCTTGGGGGCATCCCGATCCTTTGCCCCTGCCAGAGACCAGACCCTATCATGCCTCTTTTTCTTTCAAGGCACCGGGGACCAGCTCCTATGGCACCTTGGAGCATTAGGCACCTACACCTGATTATGGCACCGAGAGCCCTCAGACGGTGCCGACCCCGACAATGGCGCTGAAGCGCTCGCACTGATGAGGCTCCACTGTGAGCTCCCACTGGAGACATGTCGGGCTGCAGAACTGCTTCCCTGAGCAGGACTTTAAGATGCTACGTTCCATCTTTCAGAGTCCTGGGTTTAAAAGTTTCACAGACGGGGCAGTGGTTTCCGAGATGCCCCTCACGCAGACAGCTCAGGCAACTCTGGTACGGGTCACTTTGGGGCATCTGCTTGCCACATTCAGAGCAGTTTTTAAAACCTGGAGAATCAGGCATCTCCTGGTGCCAAGACAGGCAGAAACTCCCGCCTCGGCTCTCTCAACGCTAACTGTGAACTACTAAGAACCATTTACAGCTAATTACAAACTATTTACACCATAAACAAGGCCAGCAGCCAACAACTAGAGGGAGAAATAAAGAGTTCTAGCAACGGACAGCGCCTTGAGAAGAAACTGAGCGGAGGGGGGTGGGTCAGACAGTTTATATATTGGTCACCATATTGGTGCCACTCCAAGGAGCACCACTCCAACCCAATGGCTACCAGCGAGGGCAAAAATCTTTCTGGCAACCAGGCATGCACCAGCACACAATCAATTTGGAATGCACACTAGCAATCACTCAAAGAAGAAGAAGTACAGCGCTGACTCGATTAGGTGCCACAAATAATCCAGAATTGATGGGATTGTGGCTCGTAAGGGGGATAACCCCTTCTGGGATGCCCAAACTGTGAACCTTTTCCACTTCGCCAAGTGGCCTTCATGGAAGTTTTTCTACTATTTAAAAGCACCTCCCTCTCCCTGGGTCTGAGCAGGAACATTCCATGACACTCAACCATGAAGCTTCTATGCTGTGAGGTGAAGAGGCTGGAGGCTGGGGTGCTGCAGCCAACCTTCATCCTGAGTCAACAGGTCCAGGCGTAATGGGAGTGTTATCAGACTGCACACTGACAGGGCCAACAGAACCAAGTACCACTGCTGTGTGGCCCATGGTACAGCCAACAACATTACTGGGGCCTGGTCCACTCAAATTTTGAAGAGGACCCTGTGGATGGGGGAACCAGAGGGAACACATACAACAGATGCCCTTTCCAGGACATGTCAAATGCATCCATCCAGTACCCTGGACTCTGATTCCAGTAAAAACAAAATGTTTGGCACTTTGCATTGTAGTGTGTGGCAAACAGGTCCACCTGGGGATAACCCCAAACTCAGAAAACAGATTGTAACATGTCCAGATGAATGGATCATTTGTGGTTTGTGAAGGACCTACTGAGGTGTTCTGCTATGGTATTGTGGACCCCAGTTAAGTAATGGGCCTGCAGGAGAATTTCGTGCTGGTTGCAAAACTCCCACAGCCTGAGGGCCTCGTGACACAGGGGAGAGGACTGTGCACCTCCCAATTGCTGCTGTGCTGTCTGTATTCACTGACATACAATGCCCTGCTAGGTTGTCCCAAAACTCCTCGTTTGCCAACCTGATCACCCTGAGCTCTCTCACATTGATGTGAAGCTCAAGATTGTACGGCACCAGACAGGGTGGAAGAGGGATAGGTAAAATGAAAACATAGGGTGAGCGGGATCCATAACAGGGCATGGTGTGGTGCTCTCCACTGCACCTTCAAAAGGATTTAGGCCCCTGGGGGGGAATTCTGCTGCCCCGGCCTTGGCCGGATTGATGTGAGTGCCTTCTGCTGCTCCAACCTCACTTCCTATTATGACCCCTGGGCTGCTGAGGGAATAGCCGAGTGGGAGGCCAGGGGCTGAAATGCCTGCGCTGCGTCACACAGGTATGGAGGCCGAGGGACCTCAAGGTGGCTCTAGAGTCCTTAAGGCTGTGCAGCCTCTTATCAGTTTTTTCTGAAAATAGAGTCGGCCCCTCAAAGGACAAGTCTTGAATAGTCTTCTGCACTTCACAGGGCAGGCCAGAGTTCCATCGTCACGCCCCCCACTTCTTATGACCACACCTGATGCCAAGACCTTTGTAGCCGTGTTGGCAGCATCCAAGATGGCCTGCAAAGCTGCACACGAGCGCTCCTTGTTCTCCTCCACTATCACTGTAAACTTGGGCTTGGCATCTGGAGGGATTAGCTCTGTAAATTTTGAGAGGAAAGAAGCTGTATTGTACACTGTGACGCAGTCAGTCCTATTCCTGGGCCTCTGTCCTCTGGTCAGTCCACTAGGACCCCTTAAGGGCCCTGTTGCCCTCACCGGGGTGAAGGGAAGTCTGGGGGCGGGGGACGACGACGCAGGCCCTGCCCACTCATGCCAGGGTCTGGCCCAGTGACCCTGTGCAGCTGCCAGTGGGAGGAGCTGACTCCTCTAGCCCTTGGCACAGCCGCTCTCCTCCCTGGGCCACTTCCCCAGACGATTCCCCCTGGTACCTTCTCCAGGCTGTAGCAGTCACAGGTCCTCACTCCTGATCCTGTAGAAGCTCCCGCTCTCCCGCTGTGAGCTCCAGAGTTCCTGCTGCTCCCCTCTGCTCCTCTCAAACCTGTTCTCTCTCTGCTCCTGTCTCCTTGCGTCTCTCTGCTCACCTCACCCTCTCTCCCCCTGCCCTTCCCACTGTGGAGGGTTTTAAAGGCCACTTATTTGGCCCAGTCATCGGGGCCGGGTGGCTTTAATCAGGCTGAGCCATCGGACACCCAGCTGCCTGTGATTACCCTGCAGGTCCTTCTGCTTGTTTGGGCTCCCTCTGATGGGGCCCTTCAGCCTGGGCCTGCCACAACATGTACCTGCTCACAAGAGTGTGCTGATTAGCTATGTGCAGCTGTAGCCCTCCAGTTGAATAAACTTTTCTATTGTGTAAGTCTAACTTTTTCACTCCTTTGTTTTTGGGCGAGGGCCCCAAAAACCCCTGTCTCTCTGTATGCCTGGCTGCATCCACGACCAGGGAGCCAGGGGCCGGGGGGTGAAGAGGTGCTTGTGCCCTGTAGAGGGGACAAAGTACTGTATTTCATTTTTCCTCACTGTGGGTTGGGCCAATGCTGATGTCTGCCACACAGTCTTAGCCATCTGGGCAATGGTTTTGAAGAGGGGCAGCACCACTCTAGTGGGACCCAAAGAGGACAGAATATCCATCACTGGGTCAGCCTTGTCCTTGACCTCCTTCACCTGCACCCCCAAGCCCTGGGCCACCTGGCGAAGGAGCTGCTGGGGGGCCCAGCTGTCCTCCAAGACCAGGGAGGGAGAAGAACCAGCAACTGCTTCGTCCAGGGATGAGGATGAGGAGGCACCTGCCTGCAATGTGCAGCCCCTATCCCTGGCTGACAAAAGATCTGGTGCATCCGCCCCAATGCGAGGGGAACAGCTGTGACGACTGTCCGTGTGACGCCGAGCCCACAGGGGGTGATGCCAAGCCCCGCACCATGACAGGAGGAGGAGGAGGAGGAGGAGGAGCCACTGATGCCAACATCACCTGGAACCCTCCAGGCCCAACAGGTGCTGGCATGATCAGTGCCACAGTGTCCAGCACTGAAGGAAAGGGTGACAAAACCACCAGAGCCACCAGTGGTATCAGCACCAACCGAGTCAGTGCCGAGGAGACCGATGGTGCCGACAAGCACTATGCCGTGGGAAGCAGCTGTTCTGAAGAACTGTCCTGCGGAGGAGCCCCCAGTGAGGCCAACGGTGCTGAACGCGGTACTGAGGGAGCTCCCAACACCGACACCAGCGACAGGGCCTGGGACGGTAGCAAATGAACCGTCCCTGGCTCACGTGAAACGCCCCCGGGATCCAAAATGGCCTCTTCAGTGCCGGCTGCCAGTTCAGTGGCCAGTGCCCCAGCAGAGAGCATCAGTTCCATCTGGAGGACGCGCAGGCACTCGTACTCCTGCCCGAACTGGAAAAGTAAGAGTCAGACTCCAGCTCAGATGCCTCTGACACTGAAGACCAAGGTGGTGCCTGTACCGAAGGCGCCTGCGTCGTCAATGTGTGGGACAATGTCGGCACTGTCATCATAGTCACTGGCTGGGCCGGGGGTGTTGGTGGCCCCAAGATGCAGGGCAACTTGACACCTGGGTTCTCCGCAGTGATCAGAGGCCTGCTGTGATTTGGAGGAGGCTCTGTGCCACTCTGAAAGCCTCCAGCATTGACAGTAGCTACAGGGAGCAGGGACTGGACCTCAGGACCAGTGTTGACACTGAGCCTTTTCTTTTTGTGAGGCACCGTAGACTCAGACTTCTACCTCCTGGGAGGCTGAGGTGCTGGCCCTTCTCCGTGGCACCAGGCACCCTTCTCCTTCATTGACACTGTGGCCGAGCTCGGTGCCACTGCATTCTGCACTGAAGAAGATGTGCTCAGCCCAGCCCAGTTCTCTGCCTCCATCAACAAGACCTTGAGGTACTGAGCCCTGTCCTTCAAAGTCCTAGGAACTCAAACAGTGGTCCCGCAGGTCGCTCTTGCCCAAACACTTCAAGCAGCCTCAGCGTAGGTCACTCTTCGGTATGTGCTTCCCACAGCCAACAAACAAACTACTCTACTAAGAACAAAATAACTATAACTATTCAACCATTCAAACTATTAACAGCTAATTAGAAACTATTTACAGATAAGATCTAAGTACTACCAGCTAATTAAGAGATCGCTCGCACAAGGGGAGTTCCAGCAACCGACACCCTGGATAGTAGGAACTAAGCAGGAGGTGTGGGTGGTGCCTGTATTGGGCTCTATATTGGTGCCACTCCAGAGGTTGCTGTACCCATGCAATGGCTACTGGCTAAGGGAAAACCTTTCTGGCAACTGGGCACGTGTGCTTGCGTACATCTACACTGGAATGCACATGAACAATCACTCAAAGAAGAAAAATATATTGTATTCCTGAAATGGATCCAGTTTTAAGACAAACTGTAATGTACTCCTGCTGCACTCCACCTCCGGGAACTTTGTCCTACGCAGTGTTTGTAAGTCTTTACACAGAACGCTAACTTACAATGGCAAGAAAATAATTAATAATAATAATAATAATAATAATAATAATCAATCCAGATAATCAGTCCTGGGGAATTCTGCAATTGTTGCACTTGGAACCATAGTAAAACTTTAAAATTCCAGGACTGAGATATTTAATACAGTTTAGAGACCGTGGATTTTAGGTCTTATTTGATTTGACAATGCTGGCAACTGAACTTTAAGAGTTAATTACTTTCATTTGAAAAGGAAAGGAGGGTTGTGGTTGTGGGTGCTTTCAATACCTGTGGAATTTGAGTCATACTGTTGGAAAGCTGCTATGAGTTCTGATCTCCGGGAGTAAAGTTTCTCTCGCAATGAGTTTAATGCAGACCATTCAACTACACTCACCCTGTGAACAAAAATACCAGAGGGGACAATTAAAGGGTTGAAATTCTCTAGCTCGTCAAATGTTTCCATATGCAGTATTTGTAACAATCCACTGAAACGAACTATTTCTATTTCGGAGCACTGCATGAAGCCCTCCTAAACCATTAAAAAAACCAAAAAGAATTGTGCGAGCTTATCTGTTCGCTCAATTATTTAAGTCAGACATTATAAATTTAAGTTGCACGTCCTTTACGCTAGCAAAGATCCTATTATGTCACCCATGGCAGAATTACGCTGACAAAATTCCTAGGCTGATTCACAGAAGTACTACTCCAGTGTTATACCATGGCATTACACCAAAATGAAAGTAATGTCATACGATGCTGAATCAGGCCCAGCAGACTTTTACCCTGTACTGTCTTATGCAATTCAAATCCTTGATTCATTTTATAGACCCACAAGTAACTCAGAAAAATCAAGTTAGAACTGTTAGAACCTCTTATCTGTCATCACATTAGTTTTATAATCTGTTAAAGAAAGAAAGAAAACCATGTAAAACAAATGGCTATGCAAGTACAATCAAACCTCTCCTGCAATTTATAACATGAACAATTCACTCATTCTGGGCGCACACTGCTACAGGTGCCTATGAGCGATGTCATCTTTACTGTACCTCTGGTGAAGAGTCTGTTTGCGTGTGCATTTACGGACTTGATATTGCACAAAGCGAGGTACCAGATCAGGGTTCAGTTTGAGATAAGCACCACGGTTGCTGCCATCTTCATAGTAGTTAGAGGCAGAAAAAATAGTGATAACCTGATTATAAAAGAAAAATGAAATCTATGGGATTGAGTAAAACTGCTCCTTTTGGAACTGATGTTTAAAACCGGCTTTAGAAAATTGAGACAGGTTACAAAATGAAATAAATGAAGTGTAAAACCCTAATAACTTGTAAGCCTGCCAATGGCTGCTCCCCTCAACAAAATACCAGCTCTGGTGCTTCAGGACCATATATTTTGTTTCCCGAGGACTTTAGTTTATAAAACAAACAAAACTTCACTACTTCTTGTGACACAAACAACATGTTCCTGTATCAGAGAGGTAGCAGAGTTAGTCTGTATCTTCAAAAACAACAAGAAGTCCTGTGGCACCTTACAGACTAACATATTTTGGACCATACGCTTTCGTGGGCAAAGACCCGCTTCATCAGATGCATGAGTGGGGGTGGGGTTCAGAAGAGGATTTAAAGAGGGGGTCTCAGTAAAAGAGAAGGGCCAGAGCTGACAAGGTCTATTCAGGCAGGGTGGAAACGGCCCATTATCAGCAGTTAATGTGGAGTTGTGAACATCAAGAGAGGAGAAAACAAGTTAGTTCAGTCAGAGGGGGAGTAGGAGAGCACTTCAATCTCCCTGGACACTCAGTAACAGATTTAAAGGTAGCAGTCCTGCAACAAAAAAACTTCAAAAATAAATGCAAAGAGAAATCTCAGAGCTGCAATTCGTTTGCAAATTTGACTCCATCAACCAAGGATTGAACACAGACTGGGAGTGGTTGGCCCAGTACAAAAGCAGTTTCTCCACTCTTGATGTTCACACATCCACATTAGCAACTGACAATGGGCCACATCCCCCCAACTGAACTGACTTGATTTCCCCTCTCTTGATGTTCACAGCTCCACATTAACTGCCGATAATGGGCCATTTCCACGCTGACTGAGTAGACCTTGTCAGCTCTGGCCCTTCCCTTTATGAGACCCCTCTTTAAATTATTCTCTGAATCCCTCCCACTCATGCATCTGATGAAGCGGGTCTTTGCCCACGAGAGCTTATGCTTCAAAATATCTGTTAGTCTACAAGGTGCCACAGGAGTTCTTATTGAACATGTACCTAGGATCTAAATCATGGTTTTCAATGTCCTTGCCTTCTGTCTATCCATGCAAGTCAGAGAGAGAGAGGGGCCAAGAAAGAAACTGGAAGGAGGTGAACAAACTTGAACATTGATACTTATAATACAGTGGGTCCTGACCTTTCTCTGACAGAGGAACCCACTTCCCATGTAGCAATATGAGAAGAACAGGGTGTCCATGACCCCTTCTATTCTCATTGCAAACCCACGTAGTAATGAATGTAATTCATAATAATGAACTACAGCATAGCTACAGTAAGATTGTTGGAATTTTAAACTTAAGCAACAGGAATGACCCAGAGACATCTTCCCTAGTAATTTCCCAGTACTAGAATTTACTCAGAGTAAGATTTCAGACATAAAAATGTTGCTCAGATTTTTTCCCTACTATCGGTAGAGGAGCTCTAACGAGCATCTGTGCTGATCGATTGCCAGCATGCGAAAAAAGAGTTTCAAAAGCACTTACAGTAAAGTCCATAACGTTTCCATTACAAAGCGCTGGTCCTCACATTCAGTGGACCTTTCAGTGAGCTGCTTTTTCTGAGACACAAGGGCTGTGTCTAGACTAGCCCCCCAACTTCGAAGGGGGCATGGTAATTAGGGCGTTGGGAGGTTACTAATGAAGTGCTGCAGTGAACATGCAGCATTTCATTAGGCTAAATCTCCCCCTTGGCAACTTCCAAGTGGGAAACTTAGAAGTGCTGGCTCCTTTGAAGTCCCTTTACTTCTCAAAATGTACACGCAAGCCAGCACTTTGACGTTTCACACTTGTAAATTGCCGCAGGCGAGGTTCAGTCTAATGAAGTGCTACATATGCACCACAGCACTCCATTAGTAATCTCCCAACACCCTAATTACCATGCTCCCTTCAAAACAGGGGGCTCATCTAGACACAGCCAAGGACATGCTTTCTTTAAAATATGCCTTTTCCTAAGGTGGATGTGGTCTGACATGAATGGAGGATTTTAGTAACTTCAAAGCACGGATGGCTATGGCACTATGCATGCAGTCATTAATAAATCTCCCGCAACTCACCTTGAGGGCTAGGGGAGTTTTGCCTAAGAAAGAACTGCATGACTCAACCTCACATGAGTTCAGCGTGTATCCCCAATACCTACTTTATGGAACTCACTCTTTCTCATCAATCAACTTAGCTTCTACGTTTGTTACTCCCAAGGAGTTTTTTGTGACGCTCGCAGCAGAATTTTACTTTACAAGTGAGGCTCTTACCTTCCCACTATGAGTGATCTCATAACCTTCCTGTTTACATTCATGAGACCTGATTAACATCTTCAGATTACACTGTTTAAGCAACCTGGCAGTAACATCAGGCCCAAAGTAGCAACCACCTCCACGAAATTTGTTTGGTGTGCAGCCGTTTTGGTTTCTTGGATCACTCCAAAGAATATCAACCACCTTTGAACAGCAAACCAATATGCATGATTACTGACAACTAGTACAACACAGACTACAACCTGGGACATTATTTAGAACTTCTGGCCATGACAGGGGCCCCAACCACAGTAAGATACAACTAAGCCCCAAATATAGTCTTTGCAGGCTTTCATTGTTTCCTTAAACCAGTATATTCCTTCTGCATGGAAAACCTTTCTTTTCATTTGCCTTTATTAAAAACAAGCCATCTGAGTTCATCTTTTAAATTTAAATCAATAGATAGATTTTATGCTGCATTTCCAAATAATTGCAGAAATAGCTGTCAAGAGAGAACAAAGCACTTGCTGTTTGTTTCTGCTGTCTTTGGAAATCTTGCATGTCAAAAGAATTATACAATTTCCACACTAGAGTTTTATTAATTTCAACTGTATTAAAGGACATGCCTTCTTAAATCACAAGGATCCCTGGAAGAAGGCAAGTTTCCTACGCTGGAACAGAGCTGCTTGTGGAGAAACCAATATAACCACCCACTCTTACTTAAAGGAGTTGACCAAAGAGAAACTGAGAAAATGGCCACATGCTTTACAATCAAATTTTCCGATTATATTCAGCTCTGTGAACTATAATCACAGATTTGTCACAATTCACTAAATTATTATACACTGAGGGCTTAATCTTGTTCTTTGTAAACAAGGCAAAAGTGGAGGGAAGATGACAGAGGAAATCTCTCCTCCCTGAACAGAAAGCAAGCTCTCAGGACATGACGCCAAAGAGTTGAGATTTGCTGGGTAGATCAGTGTTCACCTCCCCAGTCCTACTCGTATGCATTGCAGCCACAAATAAGGGCAGCTTTTGAGCGATGATTGTGAATTTATAGTCCATTTAAAATAAAAGTACCTTTTGTACCATCAGATCTTACCACACAAGGACACACAACTGCATCAAATACTATGAAAATGGATTGAAGTGGCTGTACACAAAGGAAATATTTCACTACAGAAAACTTATTTCTTTGTAGAATAAAGGGAAGTGGCTTTAAAGGCAGCTGAACGACCAAAGGCAGAAGGTAGATCCAGCCATAATGATATTGCTTCATTGACTGTCCAGAATTATCTCTGACGTTAAAAGTTCTCTCTATTCATTTCAGAATCAAATCAACCTTTTTTACACAAAATACATTCTATTTGTATGCATAGATGAGTTTTTTTTAAGAAGTCTGTATTTGGTTGCACATACTTGCTTCCATTCCTTTGCTGTTAGCTCTGGAGACACACTCGGCATATTGACACTGGACCCTAGATATTTTGTGTCTAGGAGAGGGCTAGAGTTGCCACCATCATGAAGAAGCCACATGTGCTCCCCAACATCCAGCAGGTCACTGGTGTATCGTCTTCTATAGCTCGATGAAGATGATGGCGTGGCCATTCCTCTGACAGCAAAATCCTGCTCAGGACGGCATTTCTTGACTCTTGTTACAGGAGAGTACTCGATAAAATCAGTCCTTTTTGGGTCATGGTTTCTCTCTGTGCTTGATTTTTGTGGTCTCAGCACAGACTTCATCTATAAGACAGACTTATCAGTACATATTTATTGATGCTTATATAATTTTAAAAAATCAAAGATGCTTTATACTTCTTCGTACGCTCCACATGCTCAGCAAGAACTGCTTTAAGGACATACTAACCCATCACAAACTGGATTCAAATGCTGAGTTTTAACTTTTCACTAAATATAGTTCTTGAACTCAGGGCAGAGGTGAAAGTAAGCAGGTGTTCCTTGGTACACAGCTCTGGAAAGAGCTGTCTGAGCGGCAGCAAAAGCAAAAGCCAGCAGGGAGCTACTTAAAGAGCTGGCAGGGACCCAGATTGCAATAGGACAGTATAGGTGTGGCTACTCTTGCATTCCTCTTTCGAAAGAGGTATGCAAATTAGATGAACCAAAATGCAAATAAAGTATAAATTTGCATATTCAACAACTCATTTGCATATCCTAAAATCAAAAGAACTTCTTTTGAAAGAAGAAAGCCTGTGTAGACGCTGCTCTTCAAAAGTAAACCCCATCTTCAAAAGAATCCTTCTTCCCATTAAATAAAGGGAAGAAAGATTCTTTCAAAGATGGGTTTACTTTCAAAAAAGCAGCGTCCACACTGGCTTTCTTCTTTTGAAAGAAGCTCTTTTGAAATGAGAATATGCAAATGAGATGCCAAATATGCAAATTTATACCTAATTTGCATTTTTATTTACCTCATTTGCGTACCCCTTTCAAAAGAGGAATGCAAGTGTAGACACACCCAACCTGTAAGAAATTTTAAGTTACTTTCACCCTGATACCACAGGATAAATACTGTGGTACCTAATTCCAGTGGAAGTGAGACACCTATGTTGAAAATCTGACCCTTTATCAATAATACTGGGGATAATAATATATTTAGTGAGAAACATGAACCTCTAGCACTATACTGGTTTTATTCAGTTGAAAGCAATGGAATAATGCCAGTATAAAACCGGATCAACACAGCAGCAATTCAGACACTATATCCTTAAGTAAACCTAAGCTCCTACAACTGCTCATCAATGCTAGTGCTCTGCTGGAACGGTGTACGCTGGCTACGGCAATTCATTTTAAAACAAATCTTTTCTTGAAAGAGCCATGCTGCTTCTTGCATTCGCTTTTGGAATCCACTCGCACTAGCTCAGGTTTTTTTAGCCAAAAAAGTACTTGTATTAAACAATGTACTAAAGAAAAATAAAATTGATTCTACAATAATTTTCTCCTAGAGTTGGAAATATCTGAGCAGACACTGCTTTTCCCCAAATGGTTCCGCTCTACCTATATAAACTGGCCCCAGTGACGACCGCACAGCATGCAAAAAATAGCAGCTAGATGTCAGTAACTGCTTGTGGCAGCAATTTGCGCCAGGGATCAGTTTGGAACACCATAAATGCCAAAGCATAGCCTGGAATCTGGCCCACAAACATCTGACTCTTACTGAAGTATTTCAATACTCTCCCATGGAGCTGATTTCTACCTGTTAATTATGTGTTGCATAGAAGCTGCATTAATATCCACAAATAACAGACCAAGCGGAGACTTGGGGTCAGGAACTTCCACTGTTTACAGTGGGAGTTGCACCTGTTTAATCTCAGTGCTGAATTTGACTTCTTGCTTTCTGAACATGTTGCTATGAAAAGTGGCATTGTGGCTGCCTGTGCACATTGTCCTGAAACAGGCGACAGACAGGCTGATCCTTGACTTCTGTGATATTTCACCTTGGTGTAAAGTGGCTTCATGCAGGCTAATGGATTCCTCTTGCACAGACCAGACTGCAGAGCTAGGGGCCCAGTGCACAACTAAATTTAACAGACATTCACATACTAGAGGGATTTCTTAGTTCTCATGAACCTTCTGTGAGTTGTTAAAATAAGGTAAAGGTTACATTTTCTAGGCAAACATATAGTTTTGCTATATAGCAGATCAGATCCTGAGGTGGTATAAAATGATGTAGCTCTACCTATCTCATTTACACCAGCTAAAGAGTTGGCTCAAAATGTCCATTTAGCACCACTCACATAAAGGTGTGAATAAGTCATTGTCCCTATTTTACTGTATTTTCTTTAGGTAATATCTACTGTCTTCTCTAAATCTACAAAACACTCAGATTACTTTACCTTAATATTTTAACAAGTAAACGTTTTCACAGATCACAAACAGAATAAAGCTAACACCATAAAAGCAAGGCCACTTACCTTATTTCTTTTAAATAAATTCAGGAAATCCAAATCAGTGGTGTCTGATATTCCTCCATGTACGATTAGCACTTTTCTGTCAATTACAGTGGCAAGAGGAAGCCAGCTATAAACATCTTCCAGAAGATTTACAATTTTTTTGCCATGGGCCTGTAAAATGTATTGTTTTATTAGATATCATACTTGAAAGCCTAATCACTAATCACAACAAGTAAATCATTTGGAAGATTATTTTGACTTAATTGTTTTGCTGGGACTTGAATAATCTGTATGAGCAATTCTCCCCACTGGTTTAATTCAGAAATAGAGTATGAATATATACATTTAAAAATTATTTTCAAAACTACTGAATTGTGCCTTGATCATTTCATTACTCTTCTAGTTTCATTTTTTCTGATGTTCTGTTCGGCTTCATAAACTTTTCCTATTTCACCTCATACATCTCTGGTTATAAATAAAACTGGTAGTCCAAATTCTAACCTCACAGTTATATTCATATAAATCCAAAATAATTCCATTGACCTTGATGGAATTACTCTGTATTAATACTACATTGCTAAGAGCAAACTTTCTTGTTGACATCCATGTTAGTCTGCACATGTTGGAAGCAAGTAAAGAGGGACAAAGGGTATCTCACCTGGTACTTCCTCATAACTTCTTTTGTGAAGCCGTATCTGAAAAACAGAGACAGTCACACAAACTGAATTTCTACATGATCATTTTTCACCAAAAATCTGCAACAGCTTCTCTGATACATGATTTGAAACTTTATGGCTGCTATTTAAGCTAGTGGCTACACTGTAATTCTTTAACAATAAGAATTAAAAAAAAAAAAAGCTGAGAACTACAGTATCTCCCAGAAAGTCCCCACTCTCTCTTTTCCTCTTCTACCACTCATATCATGTCCAAACATTTTCTTGATTTAACAGCATACGCAAATGACTTTTCTCCGCTCACTGATTCATTTAGCTGAGGATGAGTTTTGACCATTATACAACATAAGTAGACCCAGAGGAACTGGTGGGCTCTTGCCAGTTAACAAAAGAGAAACTTCAGGCAATTCTTTTGCCTAATGGATTTTCAAAGCTACTTACGTGACTTCAGAACACAAGTCCCAGTGAAAGTCAATGGCAACCGTCCTCTTAAATAATTTATGTTCTTTCTAAGAGCTCACCAACTAAGTCTGCGCTCCACAAAAGGGAGGATTCTGATCTCCCATTGGTTTTATTTTATTGTAACTCTCTTGATTTCAGGGAAATGAAGTCATGGTGCCTAACAGTGCAAGAGGCTGATCCAAAGCCCCATATCAGCCTTCAAATTTGCCAGTGTGTGATATGACCACACAAAATATGTGACAAATGACCATAAGGGAGAACATCTGAGTTTTACTGCACACTGCCCGATAACTAGTAACAGAGAGTAAGCCATGCTAGTCTATACACTATCAAAACAAAAAGCAGTCAAGTAGCACTTTAAAGACTAGCAAAATAGTTTATTAGGTGATGAGCTTTCGTGGGACAGGTCTGAAGAAGTGGGTCTGTCCCACGAAAGCTCACCTAATAAACTATTTTGCTAGTCTTTAAAGTGCTACTTGACTGCTTTTTGTTTTGCCCGATAACTGATTGATTTGTGTTTTTCCACTATAAACTCCATTTTTAAGAATATTGTCTCAATGTGCGAATTAAATTGTTTTTAAAAAAGCAACACAAAAAATAGCTTTGTCTACAACATATGGACCCTCTCTTATGGAACATCACCAGGGTTTAAACTCTAGACCTGACCTCAGGGCTGTCCTTACAAATTATGGGGCTCTATGTAACTGAGGAGCCCCCAGCAGCTCATGTCAGGGTCCAGGTGCTTTCCAACACTCACACACATGTGGCTCCTCCTAGGGGGCTTCCCTCCTCGATGGGTGCCTGAAGTGTCCCTCCTTTTCCCCACCAGCAGCTTATCAGTACTTCAGGGCTTCCCTGGGGAAACAGCAGCACTGCAGAGCCTGGGGGCTCCTCTCTGCCTCCAGTCTGGCGGTCGAGACCCCTCATTCGCTGGGTGCGGCTGGCAGAGATGAGCATCTGGGGGAGGCGGCAGGGAGAAGCCCTGCGGAAGCCCTGGGGAGAGGCTGGAGAGGAACTAGCAGAGCTAGTCAGTGCCCTCCTGAGGCTGAGAAGCACACACGGCTGCATAGGGGCATCCAGAAATTTGGTGTCCTAAATTTTCGGGTGCCCTACACAGCTGTGTATTTCACATATGCCAAGGCAGAACACTGCCTGAGCTCCCCTGCAAAGCTCTCTCTACCACTTCAGCTAATAGACTCATTGATCCTCTGGGTAAAAACCATGAGAGAAGGACACAACCCCTCCCTTGCTATTTGGTCAGGCAACTCTTTGCTACACAGCAGCAGACTGCTGGAGATCAGGACGGCTGGATTCTCCTCCTGGGCCTGGGCGCAGAGTGTTGTCAGTGGCAAGAGACTGGAGGCTACAATCTGGACAGCCAATGACGCTGCTTTAGTCCATTTTCCTGAGATGCAGTGTGGCTGCATGGATGAGGTCTGGCTCTGCCACGTCCTTAGCTTTTTTCCTGAAATCACCTTGCTCAGCCGTTCTAGTCCCTTATTTGTACAATGGAGGAGACCGGTGCTAACTTGCCTCCAAAGGCCGGAGTGGGAATCCTTACTCCCTAACGGTAGCCAGTAGCAGTCAGATTTTAACTCATGGCTCCCTGCGTGTAGTCTGCTCTGAGGGGGCAAAGGGCACCCATGCACAAACATAAACTCACACATGCACACTCAACCCAGTCCCTTTGGTTCACTGGCTTGCTCCCCTGGTCTGCAGTGGTACCTGGCGTTGCTGGGGCGGGGTGGGATGGTACTGCACTGCAGGGGAGCCCTCACTGCTGCTAACCACACCAGCAACAGCCACTGCAGCGATGTCACTGCTCTGGTGCTACTGCATTTGCCTCCCTGCTGGGGCTGCTGCCGCCCAAGGAAGCTACTTGCTGGGCTCCTGCTTCCTCCTGCCCGTTCCAATATGTTCTTCTTGCCCACATCACCTCTCCCTTCCTCTGTCCATCTCTCCCACCTGCCCCATCCCACCTCCCTTCCCCAATGTATCTTCTCACTCCACCCCTTGCTCCACCCAGAGCAAGAGGAAAGCTGCTGTATAAGCTCCCTGAGCCAAAACGTGGGAATGACCAAGCCCCCTTCTCCCCACCTTCTCTCCAGGGAGAGCACAGAAGTCCTGCAGAGAAGTTCAGCACTTGCAGACATAGTGGGAAAGTGGTGCCTGACTCCCCCTCCCCCTTCAGGCCTTGACTCCGTTTGCGGGGTGATGCCCCCTTGCACCTCCCCAAACAGCACCTACGCCCGGCTCCCATCTTAGTGTAGTTCACTGGGGGCTGCACGATATTTGGACAGGAAGTGGCTTTTGCTTGGTTTGGAACACCAGCTGCCTTATCAGTGCTGGGGAACAGGCCGCCTGATTCAAACAAAATATGGATTGTGCCTCAAAATCTAGTACATTCAGAGATGGGGCTGGAGGCCAGAGAAAGTAGGGGCTGCTCCTGACCCATTCCCCTGAAGTGCCTCCTGTTCCTCTCCCCTGACCCTCATGCTCCTGCCAAGGAGCAGGGTTGGCCGCAGGGAGGCCCATTTTCCTGTGGTCCCCGCAAGCATGTGCCCAATAGGTCCAATGGCTAATCCACCACTGACTACGCTTGAAAGCTCTGTGAAATCAATTGACTTCAGTGGGCTTTGAATTGGGCTGTGTGGGAGAAATGAAACAGCTAGGTGTTTAAGGTATTTCGTAAAATACCCCTTCCTCCTGCTAACCTAAGATGCAGAATACGTGCTGGCTTCCCCAAGAAATAAACCTGGGGCAACTGGATTTATCACTAACATAGCAAATAGCTCACAAAGCCGTTCATCTACATGATATCTGCATGGGAAAAGAACTAGAAAATGTTACCTCAGGTTCATCATGTGGTCTTCATGGTTCCCTCTGTTCAAGTGCAAGTGGTTGGGATAGACCAGAAGAAAGGCAAACAGGATTATAAGTATTTCTATGGAATGTTTTCCCCTATCAACAAAGTCCCCATTAAAGAGATAAGGGTTTTCTTCTGAAGGCAACCCATTCTGTAGTAGGAAACAAAAACAAGCAACGTTAGGAAGGCAAACTAATTAGCAGGCATGGCTTGAGACGAATTTCCAAAAAGAAAGGCTTATAGGGCTTTTAGATTATACTTACTGTTAAGTTTATTTTTATAACAGGATTAAGTGGAGTTGCAAGTGACAGTGGGTTATATTCCTAGATCATCTACATAATACATGGACATGAGAGAAACACATTTTCTCTTCTCTTTAGGACAGGTCTATACAGCACCTGCTAATGATTCATGGAAATCTGAAATCTCACACAGAGCTAACTCTAATTGTTGCTTCTACTGACAAAATTATATTAAAAAGATGCAGATTATTACTCTCTGCAATACCCCATGCTTTATGAAAACTGTCTTATGAATGCAACGAGGGGTCCTGTGGCACCTTATAGACTAACAGAAATGTACGAGCATAAGCTTTCATGGGCAAAGACCCACTTTGTCACCTCCATCTGACAAAGTGTGTCTTTGCCCATGAAAGCTTATGCTCGTACATTTCTGTTAGTCTATAAGGTGCCACAGGACCCCTCGTTGCTTTTGCAGATCCAGACTAACACGGCTACTCCTCTGGTACTTGTCTTATGAATGTGAATATGCATGACTCAAAAAAGCTAAAGGCAAAACGCAGCATGTAACATACCCACTTTAAAGTTACATTCTGGTGAATGTGTGTATTCTACTTTTGTGCATGTACCATTCTTGTATGAAAAGTTAGAAATATGAAGCCCGTAGGGTTACCATGTTTGACCTTTCAAAAAAGAGGACATCCCTGAGAGGGAGTGTACCTGTATCAGTATGTAAAATAAAATATATAAATAAATGGAGATACACATCTCATAGAACTGGAAGAGACCTCAAGAAGTCATCAAGTCCAGTCCCCTGCCCTCTTGGCAGGACCAAGCCCCATCCCTGGCAGATTTTTTTTTTAAATCTATTTGCCCCAGACCCTTAAGGGCCTCCTCAACAAGTGAGCTCACAACCCTGGGTTTAGGAGGCCAATGCTAAAACCACTGGGCTATCCCTCCCACTACCAACTCTACCACTGGTGAGGCCACAACTGGAATATTATGTAGAGTTCTGAGAGCACATCCCCTCCCAGTACAGAAAGAATGTGGATGCATTGGAACAGGTCCAGTGGAGGGCAATGAAAATGATGAGGGGGCTGGAGCACACGACCGATGAGGACAGTCTGAGAGATTTGGGCTTATTTAGTTTGTAGAAGAGAAGAGTGAGGGGCAATTTGATAGCCTTCAACTTCGGAGTGGGGGAGGGCTCTAAAGAGGATGGAGAGAGACTGTTACCAGTGGTGGCAGATGGCAGAACAAGGAGCAATGGTCTAAAATTACAGAGGGGGAGGTGTAAGTTGAATATTAGGAAAAACTGTTTTACCAGGAGACTGGTGAAGCACTGGAATGCGTTACCTAGAGAGGTGGTGGCATCTCTGTCCTTAGACGTTTTCAAGTCCCAGCTTGACAAAGTCCTGGCTGGGATGATTTAGTTGGGGCTGATCCTGCTTTATGCAGGAGGCTGAACTCGATGACCTTCTAAGGTCCCTTCCAGCCCTAGGATTCTATGGTTCTATATACACTATAACACATGAATACAACATGTATTGGTAGATACAGATACACTCCCTCTCAGGGTAGTCCTCTTTTTTATATAGTAACCCGAGAAGTAAGGATTTGTTTATAAGTCTAAATGTGCTAATGAGAACCACTACTGATACTCCAGAAAGTTAATTGCTCAGAGCTCAAGGTAACAATCTTTGAATGAAACAAAACAGCAGTCCTGTAGCACTTTAAAGACTAACAGAATGATATATTAGGTGATGAGCTTTCATGCGACAGACCCACTTCTTCAGGGGACTCAAACTCAGTTTGCCTGAGGGCCAGTGCTAGTCCTCAAACCCTCGTTGTGGGCAGGCAGCCCTCCCCCTGCACACACACCCTTTGGCAGGGCTCAGGTGGGGGCAGAGGGTCTCTGAGCATTCCCTCCCTTGTGTGGCTCTCCTGGACCCACCTGCTGGCCTGCACACGCCTCCCACCTATACACATCACCTGGCTCCACCCGCTACCCCCAGGTGATTAAAAACCTGTCTCCCCACCACCCCAACCAGCAACAGCCAGTGTGGCTTCTGGGACTGAGCAAGCACCCTCTGTGGCTGGGACTGAGTGAGTGTTGGGAGCCTAGGTGCTGCTGGGAGCTGTGTGTGCAAGTCTGTCCCACGCGCTGCCCTCCCCCAAGCCCTGGCCAGCAGCTGTGCAAGCCCAATTGAATAACTTTTTCAAACTACTTCACAGGCCGGATTGGGGAAGTCCTCATAGTGCAGGTGGCCTGTGGGCCTAGAGCATGAGACCCTGCTTTACATCTCTGGGGCACAACACAACACCACGGCACGAGATACTCAGCATTTCTTGGGCACTTACGACATTCCTTGAAAAAGTCCAGCATCCCAGCAACTTCATTCTGAGGAGTGGAATGGGACACGTGATGGGACCCACTGTTTTATTCAAAGACCTGGGTAAACTACTGAGTTGCTGATCTAGGACCTGAGCCAAAGCCTAATGGCACCTTTCTATTCTTTTTCACACTGCTGTTAAAAGAGAGCAGTATTTGATTTCTCAATTCTCTGGAGAGCACAGGCTGGCAGCGTGGCTGAAGTGGCATGCTCACCCCTTCAGCAACTTCCTCCCCATTCTCACAGTTTCTGAATTAAAGGCCACAAAAAGGACAATAACAATGGGAGTGTGAGGATGAAGTGGTTTAAAGTGGTTAAAATAAAAGGAGGAAAGAAGGAATCCTCCAGGCTCCAGGGAGGGCTGGGGAGGAAAAGGCAACAAACTGGTAGTATGTGGAAAGTTGATTTATTAGAGTAACATCAACTGGTGTTTGTTCTCAGAGGGGTAGCTGTGTTAGGCTACAGCTTCACAAACAAACAAACAAACAAACACACAAACACGCAAGCAATTCTGTACCACCTTAAGGACTAACAATTTTATTTATTAGATGGTGAGCTTTTGTGGGTAAGACCCACATAATCAGATTCATCAGGATTGCTTGGGGGCAGGGGGGAGTTTGGTGTTTGTTCTGTGAGCACTCCCAATTCTCCTTAGTAAAGCTTGTCAGAGCCCTACTTTTCAAAATCAAGTTTAGATTTTGAACGTAGACCACAACTATACCTGGATTACAAATTCAAAGTGGTATTGTAGCTCCTTTGATGTTCCCTGGCCAAGTTTTAATGTGTTTCCAATCTGGCCAATGTTCATTGAAAGTGGTAGTTCCAGAGCAAAACAAAATTAAAATCTATAGAAGCTTGAGACACTTCAGCGATGAGAACAAAAAATAGCTCCCTAATGATTTGTGGAATAGTGCTGTGAGGCTGTTTGCTGCTGGGCCTCATTATTGTATCTTCTCATGTTGGTGGTTAATTAGCTTCCCTTTGTTATTTGCCTTCTGTTCGGCTTCAGGGTATCTCTACACATCAATTTAACAGAGCATCAATTTAAAAGAGTCCAATTTAGCAATACACAGTTTAAAACTCCAAGGCTTTGGATGAATGACGAGAAAAACTGTAATTTAACAAAGATTCATGTCCTGAATGAAGCATCCACACAATGGACACTTCAATTAAGAAAAGGTGAGGAAGTCTTTTTAAAAAATGAAAAATAAAAGAATCAGGCATACTACTATAGTCTCAGAGAGGTAGCCATGTTAGTCTGTGTCTTCACAAAGCAAAACAGCAGTCCTGTAGCACTTTAAGGACTAACAAAATAATTTATTAGGTGATGAGCTTCCATGGGACAGACCAGCTTCTTCAGATCTGAATTTCTGAGTTTAAGAATATGGTGCTAATAGAGTTGCAAGTGGATCCCAGGTGTAGTGCGGGCCAGCTCCCCTACAGATATAAATTGCAGCTCCATTTCCATCAATTAACCTATGCTTTATGCAAGTTCAGGATCTAGAGCTTGTGAGGTTAGGTGATGATGGGGAGAGAAAGAATGGATAATTAATTCATGACCTAAAGCCCTTTTGCACTGAGTAAGTATGCTCAAGAAAAGCGACCACAAAAGAGCCAGGACCTATAAGCCACCTCCCCTACCAAAGAACACCCTGTCATCCCATGCATCCTGGGATGTGCACAGCCAGCACAGACTGTTGTACATACTTACCCCTCCCCAGCCGGAAACCCTGGTACCTGGTGGAAAATCAGGGATCTGTCAGGAGAGTGTTACTGTGGAATTCCTAAGCATAAGGGTTACTTAAATCTGTGCTGTGGACTGAACTATTCCCATCTGCATCAATTAATCACTCTCCAAATAAGCAAGCTCCTCAATTTTGAATTGCCTGATCTCTCAGAAGTCATGACAAAAGCTTTGCTTTTGTATGTAGTTTGATGACAAGTTCCTGTCAATAAGATCCTAACTATGAAAATTTGGGTAAAATCCTGGTCCCACTGACATCAATGGTAGTTTGGCCACTGATTCCAACAGAGTCACAATTTCATCCTTCACATTCAGGTCAGCTTCCATTAGTTCGTTCTGATTAAGCGACAAACCCTGTTCTCCAATAATATTCAGTCCCAAAACAGAGCTTTTACCATGCCACATATACTGGAAGTACACTTGAATCAAGTCTTTCTTCATGCTGTTCTAATAGGCAATTTGGAAACGGAAAATTTGTCTTATTGCACTATCAGCTAAAAGGCCAGGAAGCAAAGAAGTAGCTAAAATTGGTGACTTAATAACATGGAAAGTTGACCCCTACATAAGTCAGTATTGTACTAAAATGTATTTAATGAGGTTTCTGCTTGGACAAAATATTCATACTTGCAGCTGACAGATGAGTGGAAAGTGTGACTGAGCCACTTAAAGAGGGATTACGTCATTCAAGCACCTGGATTAACTCATGCCAGTCTTGGTTCAATGCCGATGAATACAGAGTAATCAGTCACAAAATGAAATCAGAGGGAGTATCTGTTAAATTGAAAGATGGTGACTCACACTACAAAGAAAAAGAAATTTGGATCTTATTGTAGGAAAATTCTTATGCCTTCGGCTAAATATACAACTGCAGAAAAGACAGCCTGGAGTTTTACATTTTTCACAGTAGCAAAGCATAATTATGTTTTATTTAACATGAACCACATGCACAGCTGCTGAAGGCTAAATGGAGGAATGGAGGATGCCCAAGATATTTTCATTTTGTGAAAAACAGCATGACTGCTTTCAAAAATGGAAACGCTTTTAACCTGATAGAAGTGGTCTGCACTTCGCTTCCTGTAAATAAAAAAAACAACAGGCCACTTTGTAGATATTGATTGGACGTGTAAATGGGTTTGGAAAGGTTTGAGAACACAGCTACATTGTTCATAATGGCTAAAGCAGCCAGGATGCAGGGTTCCACCAGCGATGAATTTGGCTCATTCTCTTTGAAGAATGAGCCTTTACAAAATATTACAGCAGCACCCAGGAGCACCAGGACTTTTTAGAAGGTACACACGGCCATATATAATTTTGGTTTATTGAACTAGTCTATGTCCTCTGTCTGGCATTCAATTAAACTGTCAGAGTCATAGACACCACCATTGCTCTCTTCAAAATGGCCACTTGATTGCTGAGATGGAACGACAGCTGAAGCTGTCAAAGAACTAGCCTGACCTGTAGTCTGTGAAAATATACTGCATTTACAGTACTTAACATTACCTGTGTGATATTTCCTAGCACCAGACCTAAAGACTGAAAATGCTCAGGAATGAAGTATCCAATTACCTTGTAGAATATCAGCATAAGATCATCCAATTTTCCATGCAAATCACCTAGAGGGAAGAGGATATTCAAAGATTTGTGACAAAGTCTTTTATACCATACAGAGTAAATGAAAAAAAAAAAAACCTGAAATTAAACATGACAGTTGGTGTCAGTTTGATGTTATCACATTTTCCCTCGTGGAACAGTCCTTGCACTTGGTTTATACAGACTGCTGTTTCAAAGAAGCGTACCTGAGATGCACCTCTAAACCTACAATAGCCTTGCATGAAGCTTGAATCTTTTAATGTAGGAGCACTGGAGGGCAGAGGATCAGCTGCACCCTTGGGCTATGTCTACACATGAAGCCAACATCGAAATAGGCTATTTCGATGAATAACGTCTACACGTCCTCCAGGGCTGGCAACGTCGACGTTCAACATCGACGTTGCACAGCACCACATCGAAATAGGCGTTGCGAGGGAACATCTACATGCCAAAGTAGCACACATCGAAATAAGGGTGCCAGGCACAGCTGCAGACAGGGTCACAGGGCGGACTCAACAGCAAGCCGCTCCCTTAAAGGGCCCCTCCCAGACACAGTTGCACTAAACAACACGAGATCCACAGAGCCGACAACTGGTTGCAGACCCTGTGCCTGCAGCATGGATCCCCAGCTGCCGCAGCAGCAGCCAGAAGCCCTGGGCTAAGGGCTTCTGCCCACGGTGACCATAGAGCCCCGCAGGGGCTGGAGAGAGAGCATTTCTCAACCCCTCAGCTGATGGCCGCCATGGCGGACCCCGCTATTTCGAAGTTGCGGGACGCGCAATGACTACACGGTCCCTACTTCGACGTTGAACGTCGAAGTAGGGCGCTATTCCTATCCCCTCATGGGGTTAGCGACTTCGACGTCTCGCCGCCTAACGTCGAAGTTAACTTCGAAATAGTGCCCGGCGCGTGTAGCCGTGACGGGCGCTATTTCGAAGTTAGTGCCGCTACTTCGAAGTAGCGTGCATGTGTAGACACGGCTTTGGAAAGAGATAAGCACTTGAAGATCCAAATGCATTATGGACAAGCACTTGAAGTTTAGTTCATATATCCAGTGCTTTGTTACCAGAGTTGGGTGCCCTAGAAATACTTGTGAGAAGATGACAGGAACCTCAAAATAAGTGTTTAACATACCTATGAGCACAGCCAATATGCACACTGGCATTAAGCAGATGGTCATGCTCAGCTGAGCAGCTAAATGTGTGTATATGAACACATAAATGAATGGAATTTTTAAACAGTTCTTATTTTTTAAAAATATCACCGAACCGATATGGTTATCTAAGATATATCATACTTGTCTAATTCAGGACTAGAGTTCGGCTCTTATGGGAGGGGATGCTTGGAGACTAACGTAAATAATCCTTCCAGGAAGATATAAACCAACAATCCCAGTTCTAGCAGCACTAGAGGGATTTTTGTGGAATTGAATACTATTCAACAGGAGGAACTTGTCCTTGTAATGTAAAGGGCTCCTGCACCACTGTAGCTCTTCAAAGTAGACAAAGTGGAATTTAACTGGGTGCATAAGCTCCCTCTGCAAAGGAATGATTTGCACCTGGAGGAGAAGGGGAGCCACAATCGGGTTAACTTGTAGCTCATCATCCAAAAGGTTTCCAAAGTGAAATAAATACACTCAATGATTTCTTGCTTTTACATTCAGTAACAAAAATTGTGTGGGTGGAAGCATTTCTCCTCTGTTCATAGGGAATGTATGCAACTCTGTTAGAGATTAAATTAAGGGCTATTTTAGTCTATTTAAACACTCTTGTAAACGTTAAAGTGCTATGTGGTTCAGCTAGGAAAATATTTCAGGATAATATTTAATCCTTAGTATCTCTGTGGAGTTCAAAGGGGATCTGGAGGGGAAAAAAATCTTATTCTAAGTTAATCAATATTTTGGCCTGAACATCAGTAAAAATTAGACTTTCATCTGCTACAAAACCTCTTTTTGGTTTCAAAGGACATTATTTATTTCAATGACAAGAAGGGAAATCTTTTAGATGCTGTTTAAATAGTGCAAATGAGTCCACAAATAGGAGTACATATGGTTACTGATTAGCAAGAGAGCACTGATCTGTCAGCAAATATGGGCACACATTTATTTGGTTCAGATTTGTGTCTCTTTTTTTTAACTGTTGTGAACAACAGTTTACCTAAAAGACCTCATTTAGATGCACAGCTGTGCAAGTAAAATTCCTTGTTTGCAACTACATTATATTCTAAACAAACGCTTATGAAAATATTGGTAAAGGTTGAACTTCTCTGGTCTGGCACCCTAAGAACCTGACCGGTGGCAAACGAGAGAATTTGCCAGACCACAGGAGGTCAATACTGTCTAGCAGCACTACCTACACTTCCACAGCTTACTGGGCTCTTAGAAGACATTTAGGCTGCTGCTACACTACCATTGTCCTGTTGGACGTGCCATGGTAATGAGGCAATTCGAAGCAGGCTAATGAGGGGCTGACATGCATATTCAGTGCCTCAATAGCACAATGGTGGCTGTGCGAATGGACTTCAAATTGCAGACTGACAGTAAAGATGGGGTCAGCTTCGAAATAAGCGCCCCACTTCGACATTCCCTTCGTCCGATCTACTTCTCTGGAAGTAAAGGAATGTTGAAGCAGGGTGATTATTTTGAAGCAGCCCTCCACTGTCAATCTGCAATTTGAAGTCTGTTCACATGGCTGCCAATATGCTAATAGCGTGATGAATATGTGCATTAGCACCTCATTAGCCTGCTTCGAATTGTCTCATTACCAAGGCACCTCTGACAGGACAATGGTAGTGTAGCAGCAGCCCTAGGGTAAATTAAAGCTAAATAGCAGCACAAAACACTAAGAGCTATGACTGATGGCTGTAAACAAACTTTCTGGAACCACAGGAAACTCGGCCACACCCATGATAAATGGTTGTTCAGCTAACTAAAACATGCCAAATTATGGATGTTGCCAAATGAGAGACTGCCAGATTAGAGAGGTTCACCTGTATTTATATGCACCTGTAACTGTACAATTAATAGCAATTTACTATTATTTATAATGCATCCTTTGAAAATCTTATAGGTGTCAATTATTATAGCCATTACTATACTGTTTTGTAGCTAAAACTCACTATCCATACTGGATTGTCTTTTTACCTATAATTTATTACAGTTTAATCAAAATGATGGATGACTGGTACGTCTCATTCTGAAGTGTTTCCATGTGTCAGTGTATGAAGATTAATTAACTTCTTGAGTAAAGGAAGATTAAGCCCTATAATGACACTAATCCTTTGGGAGGCAGAAGGTTTAAAAGGCTATTACACATGTTGTTATCTACAAAATAATCTATTCTAGAGGCAGGCATGTTCTCACTCAAGGGCTTCATTTTGCCATCCCCATCAATGGTAGCAGTCACAGAGTAAGATATGACTGAATGTAAAGATGGCTGAACTCGGATTAAAACATGGTGAACTTCAATGTACTGAGTGGTAAGTATTCTTATATATATGCGGATAAGAATTCCAGTGTACTGACAAGGTGATGGGTAGCAGCCAGCATGGATATGTACGGAACAAATCATGCCAAACTGATCTGATAGCTTTCTTTGGTAGGATAACATGTCTTGTGGATAAGGGAGAAGCGGTGGATGTGGTATACCTAGACATTAGTAAGGCACTTGAAATGGTCTCACATTATCTTATCAATAAACTGGGCAAATACAACTTAGATGGGGCTACTATACGGTGTGTGCATAACTGGCTGGATAACTGTTCTCAGAGGGTAGTTATTAATAGTTCACAATCAACCTGGAAGGCCATAACAAGTGAGGCTCCACAGGGGTCAGTTTTGGGACCGGTTCTCTTCACTATCTTCATCAACGATTCAGATATTGGCAGAAAGAGTACATTTAGTAAATTTGCAGATGATACCAAGCTGGGAGGGGTTGCAACTGTTTTGGAGAATAGACCCATGATTCAAAAATGACCTGGACAAACTGGAGAAATGATCTGAGGTAAATAGGATGAAGTTTAATGACAAATGCAAAGTACACCACTTAGGAAGGAATAATCAGTTTCACACACACAAAACGGGAAGCAACTGTCTATCAAGGAGTATGGCAGAAAGGGATCTAGGGGTCATAGTGGACCACAAGCTAAATATGAGTCAACGGTATGATGCTGTTGGAAAAAAAGCAAACATGGTTCTGGGATACATTAACAGAAGTGTTATAAGCAAGACACAGGAAGTCATTCTTCTGCTCTACTCTGCTGATTAGGCCTCAGTTGGAGCATTGTGTCCAGTTTTGGGCACTAAATTACAAGAGGGAGGTGGAGAAATTTGAGAAGATCCAGAGAAAAGCAACAAGAATGATTAAAGGTCTAGAGAACATGAGCTATGAGGAAAAACTGAAAAAATTGGGCTTGTTTAGTTTAGAAAAGAGAAGACTGAGAGGGGACATGATAGTGGTTTACAAGTACCTGAAAGAGTATTACATGGAGGAGGGAGAAAAATTGTACTTCTTAGACTCTGAGGCTAGGACAAGAAGCAATTGGCTTAAACTGCAGCAAGGGAGACTCAGGTTGGACATGAGGGGAAACTTCCTAACTGTCAGGGTGGTTAAATACTGGAATAAATGGCCTAGAGAGATTTGTGGAATATCCATCACCGGAGATAATTTACAAGCAGGTTAGATACACATCTATCAGGGATGGTCTAGATGGTACTTGGTCCTGCCATGAGGACAGGGGTCTGGACTTGATGACCTCTCGAGGTCCCTTCCAGTTCTAGTGTTCTGTGATTCTATGACTACACACATGGCAGGATGTTTCTTTAATATACTCCATAACTGGGAAATACAGGGGTAGCACGTGACATTGTGTATCCCAAAATAGCACCCCAGGCCCTCCACATTCATCATGGCGATATGATTTTGATATGTTTTGTACAAATAGGTCTTGTGAGGTATCATTTTAAAAATCCTGATCTGTTGAACATTAAAATCGTGTTGGATTGCATGTGCTGTCCAGGCATGTGAAGGTATGAAGTATTGCTATGTGTGTAACTGAAATATGTTGTGAGGCTGGGAATGCCCAAAATCAGCCTTTCAGTTCCAACAAACAGCATGACAGCATTAATGGCTCATGAACACCCAGCAAGAAAGAATCCACTATCCCAGAGACTCCTGAGAGAAGGCAAGTATATAATGGAAACTGCTGGAACATGGGACCTGCCTGATCCCCACATCAGAGCAAAGATCCTTCCAGCAAGTGAGAACAAAATATGAGAGAGAGACATAGCGACACCATCACTTGGCTTCTCTCTCTTTCTCTCTCTCTCACACTTCCCAATCTCAGTACCTAGAAGTTTTTGAACCGGAGAAGCTTGGCCCCAGGCTAGAAAGGGGAATCCCAGTTTCGTATTGAGGAATTTGAACCAGCTTGTACCATCTGTCAGTGAGAAACCAGGTTTGATTCTACTCTTGCTTAGAGTAAAAGCTTAGGATTTCTGCTTTTATGTTTTAAGGCAATGATCTCTGACATTTATGCCTACCAATTTTTATCTCTTAAAATGCATCTTTCTGTAGTTAATAAACTTACTTTAACATTTATCCTTACTAGTGAGTTTATCTAAAGTGCTTGAGAAATCTGCTCAGGTCACAAAGGCTGGTGCATGTCCACTTTCCTATGAAGAAGTGGTGAACTAAATAACACACTTACAATGGTCAGGCAAGACAGCTCAGTTCTGGGGCGCAGGGCTGGAGCTAGGGGAAAATTGGCTTGAGCCACTCTAAGTAGCTGAGAAACCATTCACGTAACTCATTTGGGTGTGTTCCTCTACCTGTGTAAGTGCAGTGCCTTTCAGAAGCTTGTAGCTTGACAAAACAGCGTAACAGTTTGAGAGACAGCCCAGGCTAGTGGATTTTGGAGGGCTCAGAAGTCCCACAACCCAAGCTGAGCCCTGGACATCCTGTCACACAGAGTTTCACAACATTTCTATTTGTCAGCCCTATTAGGACATTTCACATCAACATTCTGAAATGCTCTTCCTAATTTATTGAACTTCAAGCTTTGGACTCTTCAGCTATTTGATACAAAGTATAGACACAGAAGAAGGGGATGAGGAGGCCAGCTGAGGGGTTTGAGGATGACATTTAGTAGCCTGAGTCAAATAATTAAACAAAAAAAAATCTGTCAGGGATGGTACTTGGGCCTGCCAAAATGGCAGGGGACTGGACTCTATGACCTTCCAGCTCTATGAGATGTGTATTTCCACATATGATAAGAATTACAACTTAAGCATCACCCCTTAACCCCAGGACACACTCATTGAAATCACCGACCAAGTTGGAATGGACAGTTCCCTTTTTCCAAGGACATGAAATTCAAGCAACAATGCAGAAAGTAAATGTTTACAACACTAGGTGGCATTTTACACATGTATATGCAGCTTTCAAAAAAGAACACCCCTATTATACTTTAGCTTTCTTGTTTTAACACTGACTCACTAAGCAACATCTGACAGGGAAATAAAAGAGGAGAGTTTTGGCTTTCTTAAAATATACCAGTGGTGACTCAATAGCATCAGTTCTAATGGTTTGGGGAGATTTGCACTTTTCTAAAATCATCTACAAAATGACAGTTATGGCTGCCATAGGAACACAGTAATTCCTTGCTTAATGGTGTGGTTATGTACCTGAAAAATGCTACTTTAAGTGAAATGATATTAAGCAAATCCAATTTCCACATAAAATTAATGTAAATAGGAAGGGTTAGCTCCCAGGGAAATCTTTTTAAGCAGACAAAAGGCAATATATACATATACAGTAACAGTTGTAAACAATTTTAAACAATTTAATACTGCACGCAGCAATGAGGATTGTGAAGCTTGGTTAAGGTAGAGAAGTCAGAGGGAGGAATATTTCCCAGGGAATGTCTTGCTATTAAATGATGAACTAGCACTTGCCTAGGCCCACAAGAGTAACCTGTTAATGTAGCCTCATACTCAAGAGGCACCAGGGACTGAGATAGGAGGGAAGAAACAAAATAGATGCACAACAACGCTTACATACAAATACTTCCCCGCAGAAACTGAACATGATGATAAACCCATACTGTCTTGCTGTAGGGCACCACTCTTTCCTCCGGATGGTGCATGTATGGCTGCACAGTGCCAAAATATCTGTGTGTGTGTGTGTGAGTGAGAGAGAGACATACATACTGAATGTGAGATAGAGAAGCAAGTGTGTCTGAGAGACACAGAGACGTGCACTGACCCTTTAAGTACACTGACCCCAAGTCAATTACACTGCCCTTGTAAGAAGACTAGGAAGTCCAGACACAGAAATCTGTAGCTCTGACATCCTGTTCTGTGGTGATGGGGTATGGAATGGCAAGGCCTGATGTGGGACGAGGAGAGACATCTTGTCACCAGTACCCCTTTCCTCACACCGCACAGGAGCAGCTCCAAGGCAGGGCACAGGAGCAGCATGGCAGGGGAGGGCAGGAGTGGCGGATGAACCAGCTACCCAGTTGTGTACTTTACAGGGAACTTCAGGGAGCTCGGGGGGGCTGCTAGCCCACCCTGGTTCCAAACCCCACAAGGCCAGACAGCTTTTCCAGAAAGCCCTGCAAGTACAGTACTCCCTCAGGCTGTGTAAGGGTTGTGTCCCACGCACCCTCACATAACCCGAATTTCACGTAAGTCGGGGGCGGTTTTTTTCCCCAGTGGAACGCAGGTTCTGCAGCCAGGGAAACAACAGGAGCACCTGGAGCTCCTTTTGAACTCTAAGTCCTGGAGCTGGGGGAAAGTTGGGGACAGTTAAGCCTGGCAGTGAGTTGGGGCCATAGGAGGGGGGAAGAAGGGTTAAGCCTGGGATGGGTTAGGGCTGCAGGGAGGGCCAGGAGGGTGGAGTTGAGCTGGGGCCACACAGCCCTGTGGGGGGTTGAGCCAGAGCTGCACCGGGCGGTGATCTAGAGCTGGGCGTGGGGGCGCAGGCCGGGGGAGGGGCTGAGCCAGGGCCCGGGGAGCAGGATATTGAGTTGCGCTTAACTCACATTAATGCAAGTTAAGCGCAACTCGAAATGATGTATTTTGAGGGATTATTGTACTAGACAAAGCAGGCAGCCAAATGATGTTATAAGGGAGCATTGCGCAACTTTAAATAATCATGTGCCCTAATAGATAAGCAATATCAGAACAAAACAGAGTTAACCGGGACAATGTTAGATGAAGAGTCACTGTATCCACCTCATCCTGTGGCCAAACCCTGCTGTATGCACCATCATCTTACCACAGATGGTAATCTCCTTGGAATAGGAGGTCGACAGATGAACGATGTTAGGCAACTGTTTAAGGACTTTCCTGGTTTCATGTAGCAGCTGTAACACATAGCGGGCATGAAGCTGCTGTGAAAGGAATGTGACAAAACAAAGGAAGCATATTAGAAATGCTATTAGACCATGCTACTTTCATAAACGATCTGTCAGCACAGAGACCCATCCACTATCCACACTTTTGCCACAGTCTCAGAGGGGTAGCTGTGTTAGTCTGTATCTTTGCAAAACAAAGGAAGCAGTCCTGTAGCACCTTAAAGACTGACAATGTTATTTATTAGGTCGTGAGCTTTCATGGGAAAGACCCACTTCTTTTTCATGCTCAGTTCTGTTCCAGAATCTGAAGAAGTGGGTCTTTCCCACTAAAGCTCATGACCTAATAAGTACAATTGTTAGTCTTATAAGGTGCTACAGGACTACTTGCTTAATTCTGCCACAGGTACTTGCTGTTTAAACACTGTTTACAGTGTGCACATACTTCCTAAATACAATATAATATAAGAACAGCCATACTGGTCAGGCCAATGGTTCATCTAGCCCCGTGTCCTGTCTTCTAGTAGTGGCTGGTGCCAGATGCTTCAGAGGGAATGAAGAGAAAAAGGCAATTTACTGAGTACTCCATCTTGTGCTGTGCAGTTCCATCTTCTGGCAGACTAAGATTTATGGCATCATGGCATAGAACTCTCAGAATCTAATCCCAGATTTCCAAGTAAATTGCTTTTAGGTTTTAGGGAAGTCACTTCACCTATGTGTCTCAGTTTCCCCACCCATACAGTGGTGTTAACAGGTACTGAATATAGCACTTTGAACATATAAATGCTAGGTATTAACAAATAATAACAGCCTTCCTTTTAGCTATGAAAGTTTAATTATGAGCAGCAAAGTACAAAAAAGACAAAAACAAGAGAGAAAATTGATGTCAGGGCACATTACCAACATTTCCACTGCTCAGAAGACATTTAGGGGTAAATTGCAGCTAAACAACAGCACAGAACACTGTGAGCCAGGACTGGTGGCTGGAAACAAACTTTATGGGGCCACAGCCATTATAAGTTGTCTTCTGGCTAACCAAAATCGTGCTGGACTACGGATGTTGCTGGAAGAGAGTGTTCCAGATTAGAGAGGTTCAACCTGTAGTTAATCGACCCTCTTCCCTATAAACTACTCTTGATGGAATTCTGCATGCTTACATGAGAGCAGAATGCTTATGGTCCACACATTTCTGTGTCCCTTCAAAGAAAAATGCAGAAGAAATTTGCAGAGGACATGTCTCTTCCCCGCCAGCACATGTGGTACATCTGTCAAAGCACCTGGAATACAAATCACAGGGCAGGGCTGGTCTTGTGTCTGCATGGGAGATGTTAATCACAATCAATGAGACAGACTGTTCCTCTGGTTAGCTATTGTGAAGAGGTCCACTCTGGAGGGGTAGGGTTTCAGGAATGAAATAGGCTCTGTCCTCTCAGATAAAAATGTAGCGATCTGCTTGCCTATCTTCCTTCATTACAAGGAAGCTAGCAGCTGTTTTGCCAGGGTTGGAAATACAATCAGCCAGTGCTAGGCTAATTTTATAGAAGAGATTGGGTGGAAAGAAAATTCGGTCTAAATCTGCTTGAGAGCGGATAAGATGTGGAAGAAGAGAAAGAGTAAGTTCTCTGTGCATTCCTACAAAAACTGTGTCAATGTGTGAAATGAAACACTGTTCTTGATGTGAAGAAACCCCACAGTTCATTTTGCTATTCATAGTTAATTGCCTGCCTGCTAGTAACATTGTTAATGTTCCTACTGTTAGTTAACTATTCCCATTCTCTGAATTCCCCAGAAGCATAAAACCTGTAAAAGTTTTAAGGCCCTTACACTGCCAGAGTGATGTAAAGGAGCCTTATTACAAATAACAGTAATGAAATGTTCAGTTAGGAAGACCTATGTGATTTCTCATGCTTTTCCTGTGCTGAAGTGGAACAATGGGGTTAGATTACGTCTCAGGATTTATTGATTTATTTTACATACCCATTTAAAAAAAAAAAAAAGCTTTGAGGGCACATAAAACATTTGTTGAGCAGTCAATAAAATGTCAGGGCAGTCAGAACCAAGCACTTCCCAAAGTGCTCAGCCAGGTCCAGATGAAGTCACCAAATGGCAAAAGAATGTTTTGTTCTTTTGCACCGTATAAATGGCTTTTACATCATAAGAACATAAGAACATAAGAATGGCCATACTGGGTCAGACCAAAGGTCCATCAAGCCCAGCATCCCATCTGCCGACGGTGGCCAATGCCAGGCGCCCCAGAGAAGGAGAACAGAAGACAAGTGATTTATCTCCTGCCATCCATCTCCTGCCCTTGTTATGAAGGCTAGGGCACCATACTTTATCCCTGGCTAATAGCCATTTATGGACCTGACCTGCAAAAATTTATCAAGCTCTTTTTTAAACCCTAATAGAGTCCTGGCCTTCACAGCCGCCTCGGGCAAGGAGTTCCACAGGTTGACTGTGCGCTGTGTGAAGAAAAATTTCCTTTTATTAGTTTTGAACCCACTACCCATCAATTTCATTTGGTGTCCCCTAGTTCTTGTATTATGGGAAAAGGTAAATAATTTTTCTATATTCACTTTCTCCACACCATTCATGATTTTATATACCTCTATCATATCGCCCCTCAATCGCCTCTTTTCCAAACTGAAAAGTCCCAGTCTCTCTAGCCTCTCCCCATATGGGACCCTTTCCAAGCCCCTAATCATCTTAGTCGCCCTTTTCTGAACCTTTTCTAATGCCAATATATCTTTTTTGAGGTGAGGAGACCACATCTGCACGCAGTACTCGAGATGTGGGCGTACCATAGTTTTATATAGGGGAAGTATGATATCTTTTGTCTTATTATCGATCCCTTTTTTAATAATTCCTAACATCCTATTTGCCTTACTAACTGCCGCTGCACACTGCGTGGATGTCTTCAGAGAACTATCCACTATAACTCCAAGATCCCTTTCCTGATCTGTCGTAGCTAAATTTGACCCCATCATGTAGTACGTGTAATTTGGGTTATTTTTTCCAACATGCATTACCTTACACTTACCCACATTAAATTTCATTTGCCATTTTGCTGCCCAATCACTCAGTTTGCTGAGATCTTTTTGTAGTTCTTCACAATCCCTTTTGAAATGGCTACACAGCTTCTTGTACTTGTGAAATCCCTAACAAAACTGGATGCAGATGGAGACAAATCATTCGCACAATGTTGTCCTCTGTCAAGACCACCAGTCTAGCATTGTGAATCGTTTTGCATAAAAAGTGTGATTTTGACAAAAAATGCAGAAATTTCAAAATATTATGCACAGAATTTTAATTTTTGGTGCAGAATTTTTAACTTTTTGGCACAGAATATCCCCAGAAGTAGGAGGAAACTCTCAATCTTTAAAACTCATTCATTCACTCTCTTTGTTGCTCTAAGCTGCAAAAACATTTTCCCACTGCGATGCCTTCTTTCTTTTATTTCCAGCTCCTTTAATAGTGTATAGGATAATCCCACCATCCAATTAATTTAGGCCTTTTAAGTTAAAAACAGTCTTTTCAATGCATCGTCCAGCTTAAACTCTACTCAGATTTTCAACTACTTCATGTCTGCAAGTTGGTATGGAGAGAGGCAAAATCATAGGGGCTACTTACCTCATCTATGAAAAGCTTTTGATCAGAGAATAGCCTTAACTTCCACTAGGGGTCAAGAAAGCCTGTGCTCAAAAATGAAGCCTTTTGTTGCTCATTTACTCTTCTGTTTACCACAGCTCCTCTTTCTAGAGCCCTCACGCAAGATAGACATCAGTAAATTTAAAACTGGGCTGGACTATGAATAGTTAGCACCAAAACTGCAGTTTAAAGTTTCAAATTAACCACTCCCCTAACACCGCACAGTGTAACTATTAGAACCATTTTACAGATGGGGACGCAGAGGCAAATAGGCATAGGAAACTAATCAAGAGCCCAAATATGGGAGTCAGTAGCAGAGTCAACTTCAATTTCCTAGTTAAGGTACATAACATTGGAGCATAACAGAAAATCAGTAAACACAGAACAGAGAATAATCCTGCATTGGCAGAAGGACCGGATAGGAGAAGGACCTGTAAGGGCAAGTAGTTCACTTAACTTCAATAACCCTATTATTTAGTATCTCTGAGCTGCAATTTATTTGCAAATTTGACTCCATCAACCAAGAACTAAACAGAGATTGGGAGTAGCTGGCCCCTTACAAAAGCAGCTTCTCTGCCCTGGTTGTTAACGTCTCCACATTAGACTCTGACAATCGGCTACATCCCCCATGACTGATCTGACTTGTTTTTTCCTCTTTTGATACACACTACTGATAATGGACCTTCTCCACCTGGACTGAAGTCAGCTCTGGCCCTCCCTTTTACTGGGACCCCACTCTTTAAATACTCCTCTGAAACACGCTCCCCCACTCCGCTCATGCATCTGATGAAACAGGTCTTTGCCCTCGAAAATTTATGCTCCAAAATATCTGTTAGTCTATAAAGTGCCACACGACTTCTTGTTGTTCTCTACTATTTTGTGTTTACAGCAACTTTTGACATTACTTCAATTTAGTCATGGTAGTCCCAGTCTAAAATCAATACCATCCCAACTCCTGACTTGCCTGTTGATCCTTGAAAGCACGAAGAAGTGCATTAGTGTCTGCAACAGTCAGGGGAAACGACAGCCGAGGTCCTTGGTAGGAGTCTGGGACTTCTATTGTCTGCTCATATTCTAGTAACTGCACATCAGAACCACTGGGGCTACTGAGAAAATGAGAAATCAAATCTGGCAAGGAGGAGGGGGGAAGACAATGTACAAAGTCTGTTATCTTGGAATGCAACACAAGTACCTCTTCTATTACTGAACGTACAATACTCATTGGTATTTATACTACCACTACAACAAAGTGATTGATTAGTTCCCACCATTAGTTCATGGACCAAATACAACTTTCCAACAATGATTTCTTATTTATAAAAAACAGACAGAAAACAAACAAACAGTGTCTAAAGTCAGACTCAATATTGCTGCAAATATATTTCAACCAGGCTGTAATTCTGGATTAGAAGAAATTTAACTGTCTAATAGGCTCTTCCCCAACACAGATTTGAAGTTTATTGCTGATGATCGATAACTCCTTCTCTATTATTGATCATCAACAGCTCCTTCATCCATTTACAACAACACAAAGTTTAGCTTTCTGTGGGGTTTAAAGCCAGTTTGTTTTATTGTAGTTACTTTTCTATCTATGAGAAATGCCAAAACTCACTTTAGATTTAGGACTCTGAACACTATAGGAAAATGGTTGTGCCACTGCAGTGCTTTAGCTTAGAGCTAACTGACACCAATGGGAGGGGTTCTCCTGTTGACACTGGTAATCCACCTCCTGAAAAGGTGGCAGTTAGGTTGATGGAAGAATTCTTGCATTACTTAGCGCTGTCTACATAGGGATTAAGTTGGCTTAATTATGCAGCTCAGGTGAGTTGATTTTTCCAGACCAATGTAGTGAAACTGACCTAATTTTCTAGTATAGCCCAGGCCTGAACCAAACAAACCCTAGTCTGTCGCATCTGTGTGCCAACAATGGGTGTTTCAATATCACAGTTTCCCCTAGTGTTGAGACAATGTCCACCAAGTAGCCAACTGTCATAAAAACTATCGTCTGAACTGCAGCAAGTGTGGCTGGAGAAAAAAACATAGTTTGTTTGCCTATTCTTCCTGGAGTGTGGAGAAGGTAGAACCATTTCTAACTGCTTCACTTCAGGGTTGTTTTTATAAACACCACTTTATACACGATGGGACAGAGCACTGAAATGTTTGCTTTTGTACATCACTGCTCTGCATCGTGCGTAGAACAGAGAATCAGCTAGCAGTGGTAGCGTAATTAAAAGCATTCTAGTGGTAGCTAAGGTAAAACTACATTGTTGCCCTGGTGAGGTTCCAGTTTTTAGCAACTTTTGTTGGGAGGAAACTGAACTGATTTTTTTTTTAACAACCCTGATTAGACTTGATCTGAAATTCATTAAAAAGGGGTTATTTGTTATTTACCATCATAGCCAAAGAAGTGGATGCAACATAAAACTCACAGCAGCTGAATTCTTCACTGCGTTCACATACATAGTTTATATTATTCATGACTGTTATCAAGGCTTTGAAGAAGCATTTAATGCCATTGTATAGGCAATGTTCAACCTGGCCAGCAGCTGAAGAAAGTTCACAATAAGTGTGATCTGAATGAAGAGAAAGGAAGTTTCCTTCTTAAATGTTTACCCCATTCAAATGCTGTGTCTCAATCAATCTCGCTACAGCAAAGTATCAAGCTCCAACACTAAGGGTTTGAGTCTACAAGTAGCTGAGTACCCCCAATGTGAGTGCCATGGGAGCTGAGTGCACTTCACCATCCTGCAGAATGAACCATAACTGACTAAGTAGTCAATAACTTAAGAGTGCCTTCCTCTTTACAAGACAATAACCAAATCTGGGTTAAACAGGTGTTTACATGGAATCCATTTCGCCATGAAATCACAGTGGTCTGATCATCCCACCCAGTGTGCACACCAGCTGTCACTGACAAACCCGCAGAGAACAGCTCCTACCCTCACTTCACAGCAATTTCATTTTAAAACTAAATTGTATTTATTAGCTGGGGATTACATGGGATGACAGACAGGCAATCAGGTCAGAGGGATACATGTTTGTTGTGGGCATGTGAGCGAGGAATTCCAAGCGAAGTAACCAATCACAGCAAGGCCTTAGAGTGGCTAGAACAGGGAGATTTACATAAGTGCCAAGCTGTTACTGAGAAATAAGCAGAAAATAAATAGAATAAATATGTACATCAGACCTCCCCCCAGCCAAGACTGCATGCGGGGATTTGCATGGCTGCAAAGTAAACACATTGTGGAGCATTAAGAGCTGTACAGAATCCTGTGTACTCAGCTAGTAGGGAGGACTCTCTTTCAGGCTGGCATGCAATAAAGACATAGCTCTTCATACATCATGTAAACCAATCCCTCACTGCATGTGACCAAAAGATCAAGGCAAAACACAAAGGCTTTTTAAAAATGTGTTCCCATATGGTACAGTTGGTTACTTCTTTATTTAAATGATGTGAATTACCAAGAATGCGTGCTATGCCAATCGTTCAAAATGAATTTGTTTTTCTCCAGGAAGAGATCATGGGGGTGGATTAAAAGGTGTATTTAAAAAAATACTGCAGAAAGGGCTTTTACGCCTCCCTCCCATGGACTTCTTTGAAAATCAACTCGAAACATCACCAAAATTATAATACTGCTAAGTGAACAATTTACCCAGCCCTGAAGCATCTTGCTCATGACGCTGAAACTATACTGATATCAGGAGGAGGAGGGGATGAGAAATAGCTGTGGGTAAAGCATATCAAAAGGACAATTTCATGAAAGAAAAAAGTGATCAAAATTTTTAATAACAAAATAAATCCAGAAATGTAAAGCCTACACTGTGATGAGCCAGGAAGATTCCTGAGGGGATTAATTACAATGTTAAGACACACCACGATCTGTAATGTCTCCGAAGATTCCCATCCCTCTCTTCTTTTCTGAATATTGAACGGGACAGGCAATCTCTGCTTTTCCTGAGAATCCCATAAGGGTTCAATATGGAACTGAGCAAAAGAACCGTTTTTCAGTCTGAGATTCAAACAGAACCATCCAGAGAAAAATTAGATGTGAATAAAAAGGATTTAAACAAAAATTGTCAAACCGTGAAACTTGACACAACTCTTGAGAATGGACAAAAATATTTCGGACTGACCCCAAATTAATTTTTTCCAGATTTTATTTAAAACTAAAATGATTTGTCAACTCAAATATAATTTTTTTATTCACTTGACTGTCTTTTTCACTCTGTTTTTCCTTTTCCTAGCTAAATTTCAAAACAGAACACTGTTTTGACACAAAATGGTGAAACAAATTGTTTCAAAGTGGCTGAAATGAAACATTTTGACTTTAAACATATTTTAATTAAATTATTCATCAAAGTGATTCAAAATGCAAATCATTTTGACACCTCAAAAAATGTCACAGAGAGGTAGCTGTGTTAGTCTGTATTTTTACATAATAAAAAAGCACTCCTGTAACACTTCAAAGACTAACAAAATGCATTTGTCAGCAAAATTATTATTAATTGAAAACATCTTGCCTAGTTCTACGCAGGACTTTTAGGATGTGTTTCATTACCCTAACTTAAAACAAACATGGGCTGAGAGAACCAGCAGCAGGATTCTTCTTCTGAGACTCTGTGCTTCCTAAAATACTTGGACAAGTCTCCTGGGTGATTTGCAGCATCTATGTTTAGGTGTTTGCACTCACAGTAGATTAGTTCCATAAGGCCTGAGTCAGCAAGGACTCAAGCATTTGCAAGAGCCCTGATCAGAAAAGCATTCTGAATATGTGCTGAAGTCACTGTAAAGCCAGGTTCTAAAGCCCTTTGCAAAACAGAAATGTATTTAATCACGTCTGCACCCTGCAGCTCTGGACCCACGTGCAGGTCTTTAAGGACTTCTTTGTGGCTCCCAATGCTATAATTACAGGTAAAAAGAAAAATCCTCCTGATTATTTTCGATTACAGGTGAACGTCTACAAGCTCCAAAATGAACAACTCATATCTAAATAGCAAATGATAAGTGATGTCAAAACGTTGGATAACTGCCTCTAGCGTCCTCCAGAGAGAGAGATGGTCAGGGAGTGAAAGTCAGGAAGGCAGTGGTACAAACACACGTGTGAAGTGTGAGGATCTAGAATATATAAAAAGCTTGTGACCGTCCTGCAGTAAACATGCATCACACTACAAATCATTGTGTGTGCGCTGTTCTTAAAATAGGGATTCTAGAAGAATGGTTTCGTGTTATTTATTAAGGACTGTCTTGTATGCACATGCATTGCAGCTCTTGAACTATTGAGTTTTTCACTGATTTGGAACTGCTATTTTGGTTGCTTACCCCTGTACTTAACCATAAGCTTTAAGCTAAGCACATATCCAAATGCTTTTCTGTATTATGGCCTAAGAACTTGTCTCCACTTAAAACACCACGGAGGGGGCACTGTTGTAGCACTTCAATGCCCTGTACAGAACTGCATTTATGGGACAACCATCCCATGCACTTTGGTAATCTAGTCTTCTATCACCTAAGCTGTCTACACTGGGGACGAACAAACTTTTACATCAGACCCCCTTTTCGTCCCTGCAATTAGCAGCCCTTCCTCCTTCTCTCCCCACACCCTCCCCAAGACAGCTCCAGAAGCAAGGGGTGGTTTCCCAGAAGTGATATGCTGCACTCCCTGAGCAATGGTGGTGGTGGAGGCCCCAGAGGTGGGGAGAGAGGAGGAAGCAGCAGATAAATCAGCTTTCTGAATAACACTTTTATTTTTAGTTCATTCAAGGAAGAGAGACCAGCAAAAATAAATAAATAAATAATTTTTTCCTTTTTTATTGACTAAATGCACAAGATCATTTCTGTGGCCCTTGCACTAAACAGAAAGAGGATGTGAGTAATTGTGCTAGTTTTGTAACTCACACGGCTTCTGACTGTAACGGATTCTCAGCAGCAATGAAACTTTAAACAAAATATGTTCCTCTCTCTTTAAATCAGACTCTCAGAAGCTCTGAAGCAAGCCCAGTGCCAGGGACAGAGAACAGAGCACAACTTATAAAACAGAATTAGCATTTGTAAAGCAAAGCCCCTGGTGGAGCTTGAGCCCAGAGACAGTGCGCAGGAGATCTCAGCACACTGCTGGCGGGGGGACTTACCTTTTCCTGCTGGCCCTGCCGGGTGGGAGCAGGAAGCGAGCAGCTGGCAGGTGCTGATCTAGTCTGGCATGGAAGCTGAGCTGTCTAGTCTGCACAGAGTGTGAAGCCTTCCTGCTTCTCTAACCACATTGTGCCCCAGCCTTTCCTGCTGGCAGCTGCAAACAGAGCCTTTTATAAGGCATGGGGCAGGCTGTATGCATTGGGAAGCTCACCTGAGTACCCCTGAACACTCAGCCACCGCTCCCTTCCCTGAAAGAGGGTCATTAATCAAGCTGCTCTCCTGCAGCAAGGCCATACCCTCCTCCCAGGAGAGACACATGGCATGAGCTGCTGCCTTCGAGTGGGGCGTGGGGAGAGACTATGAGACAGCTCGTGGCAGAGATCAGCATAATAGGAGCAGAGAGGCTTTGGGGAAGGCAACAGAGGCTGCGGGGGGGTGGGACGGCCTGATCGTGCTACGGTCCCACCCCTTACAAAATTTCACATCCCCCAAAGGGGCGTATGCAATCTCAATAAAGATGTGTTCTTTTCATTTTCTTTTTCTTTTATGTATTTTGCAACCTCTCCTATTATAACAGCGACAGTCCTTTATAACGCTCAAAAAACAACAACAAAAATGTGACCTTTGTGCAGGTATCACATCTGAAATGTTTTTACCAAAAGATACAAGTTTCTCTAAATTATGTGACAGTGAAAAAATGAGTTTTATTATCAAAGTTTTTTTTTTTGGGGGGGGGCAGTTTCATAGAACCATTGGGTTAGAAAGGAATGCAAGTATCATATAGGCTAATCTCCAGCCAAAATTCAAGTTTTCTCTAAAGTAAATCACCCAAGACAGATGGTTTTCTAGCCTCCTTCTAAAAGCCTCCAGTGAAGGAGCTTCCACAACCTCACTAAGCTTTCCATAACTATAACTAATATTTGCTCTTAATGCAGAAAGACCGCACAGGGGAAATTAGGGACAATTTACATCCCTTACTTCTATGTGTGGACACAAGAGTTGATCCAAAACTTTATTCAAAGGACATAAAATGTTTATCAGACCTTTGCCTGAGAAAGGCAATATACATAGATTTATCTAGGTTGGTTAGGGAAGACATCTCAGACTTGATTCCATCTAATTTAGTAGCAACTGAATAGCCAAACTAACCCATCATCTTAAAAATTCTGGATTCACCGGGGTTCAGAATGCGACGCGAAATATACCATAAGCACAGCTCTAGCAGATGACATGAACAATGTCATTATACTGTCTTGGAGTTAGCCACTTTATTCTCTAAAATCCCAGAAGAAAAGCAGATCATTAACAGACTGCAATTATCCATCATAATGCAGTGTGTAGGCCATGAATTGCAAGATTACCTTATTCTCCATCTTGGCCCGAGAGTGTGGCTCAACTATACTTTCTTTTTCAAGACAACTGCATTGTACATTAGGCGCTACAGGCAATTTAAGAGCTGCTGTTTCTAATTGTTGCCATTAGAACACTGAACCACTTAGGGGTTTTGATGGTTTTATTCTGCTATCAAAGTGTGCCTTTTAATTGGCATAATCAATGGCTGGCTGTGATGAAAGTGAAGTAAGATATCATATTCTTTTATGACTCAATAAAGTGAGGGCTGCCTCCACCTCAACACAAACTAGGTTCGGATTTGCTTATGTCTCTACAACAGACCTTCAGAACAAATTGATGTTTGTTTAACAGAAGTCAATCTCAAGCTGTAGCTCTGCATGGAACTCACACTTCACAGGCTACTTTTATCCAAAGATCTCAAAGCATTTTAAAGATCAGTCTTTCCCTGCCGTATTAGAACTGGTTGCAAAATGTTGTAACATAGCCTCATGTAAATTTTAATTTGACGATTTTTAATGGTTCATATTCTGAAGAGCTTTCATATTCCTTGAAGTTTGTGCACTATTCACTCCAGTTACATAGGAGGAAGTTCAATGAGGGTAAATATAAAGTACTCCACTTAGGAGGGCGCAGTCAGTTCCACACATACAAAATGAAAAAATGACTACTTAGGAAGACATACTGCAGAAAGTGATCTGGAGTCATAGTGGAGCACAAGCTAAATATGAGTTAACTGTGTCACCACTGCAAAAAAAGCAAACACCTTTCTGGGATGTATCAGCAGGAGTGTTTGAAGCAATGCATGAGACATCATTCTTCTGCTTTACTCCCCATTGATTAGGCCTCGGCTGGAGTGTTGCATCCCATTCTGGGCACTACATTTCAGGAAGATATGGACAAACTGGAGAAGATGCAGAGAAGACCAATAAAAATCATTAAAGGTCTAGAAAACATAACCTATCATGGAAGACTGGAAAAATTGTGTTTGTTTAGTACAGGGAAGTGAAGACTGAGAGGAGACATAACAACAGTATTCAAGCACATAAAAATGTTGTTATAAAGAGGAGGGTGAATAATTGTTCTCTTTAGCATAGAACAAGGCAATGGGCTTAAATTGCAGCAAGGGAGGTTTAGGTTTGATACTAGGAACAAAAGACAGTTACCTGGTCTGTAACTGGTGTTCTTCGAGATGTGTTGCTTATGTCCATTCCAAGTTAGGTGTGCGCTGGTACATGCCCAGTCACTGGAAGTTTTTTGCCTTGTCAGTTGCCGTAGGGTCGATGAGGCGCCCCTTAGAGTGGCACCAATATGGTGACCAATACTTGCACCACTCTTCCCCCTCCTGCGTTCAGTTCCTTCTTGCCAGCTACTCCGACAGTGGGGAAGGTGGGAGGGTTTTGGAATGGACATGAGCAACACATCTCAAAGTAACTGTCTTTTCTTCTTTGAGTGATTGCTCATGTGCATTCCAAGCTGGGTGAACACATGCAAATGTCTAGGAAGCGGGGTCAGAGCTGTGGATGGAATGTAGGACAGCCCTGCCCACCACAGCATCTTCCCATGCATGTTGCATCAAAGCATAATGTGCTATAAACGTATGAATTGAGGACCAGGTGGTTGCTCTACAGATGTTCGGGATAGGCACCTGTGCCCAATACGCCACAGAGGATGTCTGCACCCTGGTGGAGTGAGCCCTAACTGGTGGAGGGTAAACCACCGCAAGCTTGTAACACTCCTCGATGCACGTCACTATCCAGGAGGAAATCCACTAGGAGGAGACTGGAAGGCCCTTCATCCTGTCAGCTCCTGCCACAAACAGTTGCTGTGTCCTTCTAAAGGGCCTAGTCCTATCCGTATAGAAGGCGAGGCCCTTCTAACATCCAAGGTATGTAAACCTTGCTTCCTCAGGGAGGCATGAGGCTTTGGGTAGAATACCGGCAGGGAAATATCTTGGTTAACATTAAACACAGAGACTGCCTTAGGTAAAAACGCTGGGTGTGGTCTCAGCCTAACCTTATCCTTGTGAAACACTACGTACAAGGGGTCCACTGAAAGTGTCTGTAACTCAGACACCCTCCTGGCTGAGGTGAGTGCCACCAAAAAGGCTGTTTTGTACCTCAGAAACAGCAGGGAGCAGGTAGCCAGGGGTTCCAAGGGGGCCCCCATAAGCTTGCCTAACACCAAATTGAGATCCCACGGGGGCAGTGATGCCTGAACCTGGGGCTTGATTCCTTCGAAACCTTTCAGAAACCTTTTGACTACGGGGCCTGAGAACACAGAAGATGTTCCATGACCCGGGTGAAAGGCTGAGATAGCAGCTAAGTGCACGCTGACCAAGGAGAGAGACAAGCCCTCCTGTACCATACTCAATATGTAACCTAAATCATCGTGATGGGGGCTTGCGAGGGAGACACCCACACCAAAAACCTTTTCCACTTAGCCGAATAAGTCACCCTTGTGGAGTGTTTTCTACAAGTTAACAATAGTTCTTTTATGGGACCTGAACAGGCTGGCTCCCGGTCCCTCAGCCATGAAGCATCCACGCTGTGAGGTGCAGTGACTGGGGTGTTGCAGTCTCCCCTCTTGCTGTGTCAGCAGGTCTGGCTGGATCGGCAATGTCATCGGCTTGCGGATCAACAGGTGCAGGAGGGTTGAGTATCAGGGCTGACGGGCCCATGTTGGAGCCACCAAGATGATCAACGCCCATTCTGATCGACTCTAGAGGAGGACGCTGGGGACTAGCGGAATTGGAGGGAACGCATACATCAGCCTGCCCAACCAGGGGACACTGAAGCCATCTGCCAGGACCCTGGGTTCTGATTGTGGTAGGAGCACACTGATGTGAGAGGCGAACAGGTCCACCTGGGGGTACCCCCACTTCCACAAAACAGAATGAACGACCTCCGGGTGCAGTGATCGTTCATGATCCACAAAGGACCTGCTGAGCTGGTCTGCCAGTGAACTGTGCACACCTGGCAGGTAATGGGCCTGTAGCATGATGCTGCGCTGTATGCAGAAATCCCAGAGCATCACGGCCTCATGACACAGGGGAGAGGAACGTGCACCCATCTGTTTGTTGGTAATAGTACATTGCTGTCGTGTCGTCTGTACTGACTGACACACAATGCCCTGCCAGATTGTCCTTGAAAGTCATATATGCTAGTCTGATGGTCCTGAGCGCTCTCACATTTATCTGGAGCCAAAGGTCCGAAATCCTCTAAAGAGCCTGGGTTCATAGCTGCCCCATGTGTGCTCCCCACCCCGCCCCAGTCTGAAGCGTCTGTTACTAGGGAAAGGGAGGGCTGCTGAGGGGCAAAGAGTACTCCTGTGAGGACGACCTGCTCGTCCAACCACCAGTGTAGGGTCAACTGAGTCCACGGTGGCACCGTAACCACCAAGTCTAAACTGTTTCTTACAGAGCGATACACCGACACCAGCCATAGCTTTAGAGAGAGCATCCTCAACCCGGCGTGCTGTACCACGAAGGTGCATGCCGCCGTGTGACCCAGCAAACACCGGCAGCACCTGGCTGTCGTGGTCAGAACTGCCAGGATGTCTCCGATAATGGGCCCCATGGTATTGAACCTGTTGTCTGGCAGGAACGCCCTGGCATGCCTGGCATCCAGTCATGCTCCTATGAGCTCTACTGACTGAGATGGGAGCAACACCAACTTTGCCTTGTTGATCAAAAGACCGAGGCTTACAAAAGTTTGACGGATCAACTGTACATGCTGAAGCACCTGAGCCCTGGAACAACCCCTGACCAATCAGTCGTCCAAATACGGGAACAGCTGCACCCCCTGCCTGCGCAAGTACGCTGCTATTACTGCTGTGCATTTGGTGAAGACCCTTGGGACCGCAGACAGACGGAAAGGCAGGACTGTGAACTGATAATGGTTTCCATCCACCACAAACCTGAGAGGAGGGTAGATTGAAATATGGCCATATGCATCCTGTAAGTTGAGAGCCACAAACCAATCCCCCTGCCCCAGCATCAGGAGTATGAAACCTAGGGATATCATGTGAAACTTTATCTTTTTTACAAACTCGTTGAGACCTCTTAGGCCCAGGATGGGTCTCAAGACCTCCTTTGGTTTTGGAATTAGGAAACACTGGGAATAAAACCCCTGTCCCCTGAACCTGGGAGGAACTTCTTCTATGGCCCCAGAACCCAGGGGGGATTGCAATTCCTGCCATAACAGGATCTTGTGAGGGGGTCCCTGAAGAAAGACAGGGAAGTGGGTTGGGAAGGGGGAATATGAAAAAAAACTGAATGGCGTATCCCTCTCTACCGTATGCCTGATCCACCAGCCTGTGGTGATGCTGCACCACATATGGTAAAAGGGGGATAGGTGGAACGAAAAAAGTGGGGATGTTTCAGTAGGTGAGATTGGCCTGATGCTCTCCACTGTGCCATCAAAACTGAGGCCTGGGCCCCGTGGGTCCTTTCGGTGGTCCTGAGGCTGCTGGCCTGAACAGTGCCTGCCCATCCTGTTCCGCCTTCTGCTACCGTCCCTTTGTGGCTGCAGAAACTGTCTATGCTGTGGAGGGGGGTTAAAGTGCCTGCACTGGTTGGCAGGTGTATGCAGGCCCCAGGAGAGCCGGGTGGCCCTAGATTGTTTCAGACTATGCAGTCTTTCATATGTCTTGTCTGAAAACAGGGTAGGGCCACTGAAGGGGGGCGGGGGGTCCTGGATCATTTGCTGGACCTCATATGGTAGGCCCGAAACCTACAACCAAGCCCCCCTGTGCATTGCCACTCCAGAAGCCATAACCCTCGCAGCAACATCCAGTGTTGCCACCAGGGCTGCCCTTGAAACCAGTTTGTTCTCCACCACCACTGCTGTGAAGTCGTCCTTGGCTTCAGGCGGTACCATTTCAGAGAACCTAAACAGGTCCACTGACTATATTACAAGCATACCTGCTAACCAGAGCCTGCTGGATAGCAATCCTTAGTTGTAACCCTCCTGTTGAGTAAACCTTCCTCCCATAGAGGTCCAAGGGCTTAGTGACTCTATTTTTGGGGGAGGGACCCTGGAACCCTTGGCAGTCTCTGTGGTTTGCAGCATCCACTACCAGGGAATCGGGTGAGGGGTGGGTAGAGAAATATTCATTGCCCTGGGATGGGACAAAGTACCGTCTCTCATTCTTATGGGCCATAGGAAGGGTGGAGGCAGGGGTCTGCCAAACTGTTTTAGCCGCAGTGGCAATTGTTTTGATTATGGGAAGAGCCACACTGGTGGGATCTGCAGAGCACAAAAGGTCCATGACAGGATCCATCTCATCCCAGACCTCCTCTGCCTCCACCCCCAAGTTTTGGGCAACTCTCCTGAGGAGATGCTCAAACGCCCTACCCTCCTCCAGCACCGGTGAGGCCAATGAGCCCGCCACCACCTCATCCAGGGAGGAAAAGGATGATAGCCCTTGCGCCTCCATTTGGAGGGGAAGAGCATTAGGAACCTGGTCAGTCAACTGCCCCCCCCCAGGAATTATGGGGTAACCAGGAGGCACCATGGGTGGAGCTGGCATAGGTACTGGCTGGCCAGAAAAACCCCCAACAGGTGGTACAAACAGTGCCAGTACTGCACCCTGTATTTGAGCCAAACCCAGTGCCTGGGCTAGTGCCATCAGTGCCTAACAGCACCAGGGGGACAATCACCGATGGCAATGGCACTGATGGGGTCCAGTCCCACTGCAAAGGCACTGACAACGGTGCTGAGGTTGACACCAATGAGAGAGACACAGGCGGCTCTACGATGTTCACCACTTCCTGCTGTTGCTCCAGCAGCGGGGTACTCAGCAACGCTGACGGTGCTGAGTGTGGGATCAGCAGGACCCCCAGCACTGTTGATGGTGCTCCCACACTTTGGCCCTGCACCTCATGAAACACCCACGGGATAAAGAAGGGCCACTGTTGCATCACCTGAGAAGTTGGTGGCCAATCCGTATCATCCGAACAACGACTACAATGCCTGTGACAGCTATGGCACAACCTTCCCGAGTTCCTGCTGCATCTGGGGCTCAAGTAGAACGAGTCCGACTGTAACACCAATTCGGAAGCGGATGACCACGGCGGGGCCACCTGAGTTCGTGCTGATGTCAAGTGTATTGAAGACAGTGACGGTGCTGGAGCATAGGGCACCTGAAACTGGCCCACAGTTGTTCCCTGATCTGTTGGCACCGGAGTGCTCGGCACCGAGTATGGTGTCAGTGCCGGCATCGATGTCAGAGCAGGGGTTGGGGCCGGTGTCATGTCTATTAGCCCCAATCGCTCAGTCTCTATACGACAGCACCTGTCCTCCTTAGACAGAGAAGGACCTGGCACCATCATTTGAAGAAGGCCTTGTACTACCTAAAATGCCTCCAGTGTTGAGGGCAAGTCCAGTGCCTGTGGGTTTCCACTCCACCCCGGCTTCAACGTACATGCCTCCTGCCCTTCAACAGAGCACGCCGGAGCCTTGGACTTCAGGCTGCCACATTTGGACATTGGCGACTGAAGTCTATTGTGCCTCCTCTTCTTTTTTGGCACCAGAGATTGACTCTTACAGTGCCGACAAGGCAATGGTTCCTGCTGCTCCCTGTGCTGAGTTTTCCAAGACGGCACCATGGTAGACTTTGCACTGAGGAGGCTCCACTTTCCACTCCTGCTGGAGACTTCTCAGGCTTAAGAGCTGTCTCCATTAGCAGGACTTTATGGCATCAGGCCCTATCTTTCAAAGTTCTGGGCTTAAAGGCGTTACAAACTGAGCAGCAGTCACACAAGTGTCCTTCCCCCAAGCAAATCAGACAAGCTGAATGGGGGTCGCTCTTGGGCACATGTTTGCCACACTTGGAAAAACTCTTAAAGCCTGGGGAGCCAGGCATTCCCCAGTGCCAAGGGGGACGGAAAGCCCCACCTCGGCTATCACTTAAGACACTAAAGACTAACTATCAAACACTAAAACTATTTATACTTCTTTGAGAACTACTTATACTACAAAAGGCTATTAGCGAATAATTTGAACAGAGAAAGCAAGAGCTCCAATGACCAGCAGCATGGCGAGAAGGAACTGAGCATATATTAGTCACCATATCGGCGCCAACTCTGCCATGAAGCAACTATGAGCTCCATGCCACTCTCAAGCCTGGATGAAGGAGGAAGGTTGGTCAGATGTGTGTCGATGAGCTGACCATCAAACAACAATACAAATGAAATCTGATGCCAGTACAACTAAATGTTAAAAGATGCTGGCTCGGACATCATTCAGATAAACAAGGGCCGCGATACCAATTGAGCATTCGGTGTTGGGTCACTAAGTTGGCTACCAAAAGAAAATTTCAGCTAACACATATACTATCCACTGGAACATGGAAGGTCCGAACACTGTGGGCAACTGGAAAATTAGAGCTGCTTCAGAAGGAGATGGAGAGATACCGATGTGATATACTTGGACTGGCAGAGATGCGTTAGACAGCATCAGGAGAGAGATGCAGTTGCGAAGTCATTTGGTCAGGAAACAAAACGAAGCATGAAGCAGGAGTTGGATTCCTTCTTAGTAAAACATCTAGAAGAGCATTATTAGGATACAAACCAGTGAGTGCAAGAATGATGGTAGCAAGATTTGAAGCAAAAGCGTTCAACATCTCAGTCATTCAGATGTAAGCACCCACATCGGACAGTACGGAGGAAGAGATTGGGCTGTTCTATAAGGACTTCACAAAGACGGTGGAGGAGATACCAGAGACAGATGTGTTGATCATCGGAGGAGACTGGAATGTGAATGTTGGAACAGATAACGAAGGTTGGGAGAGAGTCATGGGAAGGTTTGGATATGGAGAAGGAAACGAATGAGGTGAGAAACTGCTAGACTTTGCTACAGAGCATGAGATGGTGATCTGCAACACGAGATGCCAACAAAAGGACTGTGGAAGTGGACATGGCAATCGAATGACGGGAAGTCCAAGAACACGATAGATACGATTTAATAAGAAGAAGGTGGATAACATCAGTATAGCAGTGCCAACCTTTTGAAGGAGCAGATATAGACTCAGACCACAGTCTAGTGATAGCAAACATCAAGATAAAACTCAAAAGAAAATGTAAGACACAGTTTAAGAAAAGAAGGGACGTGGCAACGCTATCTGAGGAAAAAACAGGGAATGCATACAGAGCAGTGCTCAAAGAGAAGATTAAGAATATCGCCACAGAGAAAGACCTAGACAAGAGATAGCAGGGATAGCCATCGCTAAAGAGGAGGCAATTGAGCAGATTGTTCCAGAAGAAGAAAAGATCAGTAAGGCTGTGGCCACATTTGGCCAAAACTTCGAAATGGCCATGAAAATGGCCATTTCGAAGATTACTAATGAGGCGCTGAACTGAATATTCAGCACCTCACTAGCATTAGGACGCTTCCTGCCACGGTGATTCGAAAGAGCCGCTTTCAAACACGCGAGGCTCTGTGCGGCTACACAGGGTCCTTTTCGAAAGTACCCCGCACATTTCGAAATCTCTTTATTCCCCTCAGCTGAGAGGAATAAGGGGACTTTGAATGTGCGGGGTCCTTTCAAAAAGGACCCCCGTGTATCCGGGCAAAGCCGTGTATGTTTTAAAGTGTCCTGATGCTAATGCTAACCCTATTCAATTCAGCGCCTCATTAGTAATCTTCTAAATGGCCGCTTGCGTGGCCATTTCGAAGTTTTTGCCACATGTGGCTACAGCTTAGAAGTGGATTACCCAGGAGACACTGAAGTTGGTTCAAGAGAAGAGAGTGTTGAAGATCAGAAGAGATGTTTCTGAGATGGCAGAACAGCAATATAGAGTGAAATGCAATGAGATAAGGAAAGCAGCCATAAAGGATAAGGAGGTGCAATGTGAAGATATACAGAGGTACTATGGCGAATGTAAGACCAGGGAGGTGTATAAGACAATTAGGTATATTAATAGGAAATGGCAACCAAAACAGATGGCGATTGAAGATGAGAACGAAGAAGTGCTCATGAACAGGGAGAAGATTGTGCAGCGATGGATGAGATATTGCACCGATCTATACAAAGCACAGTTGGACCTGAGTGGATGGGGAGTGCAGTCCTGGCCCCTTTGGGAGAGCCGCTGGATATAGAGCTCTACCCCGGTCCCCCTGGAAGAGCTGCTGCAATAGCCACCAAACCCCTCCCTCTCCTCACCCCTGAACCCTCACTCCAGTCTTTACTTATCTTCACTTTTGAACAACACTATCATCGAAAAAAGCATGTACATTTTGCATTTATTTTCAAAACATTACTTCAGTTGAAGAACCGAGCAACGCTGGGTACCTCTGCTAGTGTGTATATACATATATATAAAATACAAATCAGGGTCAGCATTTAGAGGGTCACATTTTCATCACAGCATAGGAAACTCCAAATCTCATTCCAGTCGTGTGGCAGGATGCTTGCATGTATGTAAGCACCATGAAGACAAGTCACCTTCTAATGTCTGTTTTTAAACTGGAATTTTCATATCAGACTGCTTCTTATCCTTACCTCTATCAGTCTCATTGAGATGAGTAAAGTGATCCAGCATGAATGCAAAAAATCCAGACAGCTGAAAAACAAAAATATACACTGATCATTTGAGATGAGACAAACACTAACGATTTCTTATTTTTCTTTATTCTTTTCCCACTAATTAGGACTCTGAAACAAAATGATAAAGAGATACCTTGGCTCTGGATCACTAGATTATGATAACAATAGCACCTTGTTCTCCCATAATAGTTGTGGCCTTCTCCCTCATCCTTACTGAGTGCTACTGGGCTGATGCTGATTCATAAACAAATACTAATTAAATTCAACAACCTCCTTTAAAGCTAATTTTCATTTTCTGAATGGAATGAACATTATCCAAAAGGCATTCAGCTATGTAAAACAAAAATAAACACACTAAAAAGGGACCACATTTTGAAATCAAGCACTGCCTTGATTAAAAATCAACATATTGAAATCAATACAAGTCAAGTCAATATATTGACTGTAGTAATTTAATGTTTTGTAAAAATTCATTAAAAAACACATTATAAAACTGTAAAACACCAAAAATTGAACTGTATTTTTGAAGAAAAATGTAGAAAAATATAAGGGACAGAAATTTCCGCCCTGTTTTTAACTCTAGGTTAGTGCACAAATTGTCATTCTCTTCCAAATGTTGACGAGGATGATTGTTTGTTTGTATTACAGTAGCCTTAGTGGACTAGGTGCTGTACAAATAGCAAGAGGAAACATTTGCCCCAAAGCACTAGCCAGCTAAACAGGTTGTGAGAAATAGTAACACAGAGATAGCTGTGCTAGTCTATATAATATCATAACAAAAAAGCAGTCCAGTAGCACTTTGAAGACTAACAGAATAATTTATTAGGTGATGAGCTTTCGTGGGACAGACCCACTTCTTCAGATCAAAAGAAGATCTGAAGAACTGGGTCTGTCCCACGAAAGCTCATCACCTAATAAATTATTCTGTAAGTCTTTAAAGGTGCTAGTGGACTGCTTTTTTGTTTAGATTGTGAGAAAGGAATTATTTTACGTTATTTTACTGAACTGAGGCACAGAGAGATTAACTGACTTGCTCAAAGTCACACTGGAAGTCTGTGGCAGAGCCAGTAACCAAATCCAGATCTCTTTAATCCTGGTCCAGAATATTAATTACAAAACCATCCTCCTTTCCTTAGTTATCAAACAAATGGACTACAGGGAAAAAAGCTATAAACAAGCTATAAAAGCTGTAACTGCTGGGGGTTAGGAAGAAACTTCCCCTACAAGCACGTTATTTCATAATTTTAACTACAGAGTTTGTGCGCCTTCTTTTGAAACTTCTGATACTGGCCCCTGTCAGAGATAGGTTACTGCACTGAATGGAAGAGCGAGCCAGTCTGATATTTGATTTCCACCTTTCTATTTTTAAACAAATCAAGAAACTGAATGCACATAAGAACATAAGAACGGCCATACTGGGTCAGACCAAAGGTCCATCCAGCCCAGTATCCCGTCTGCCGACAGTGGCCAATGCCAGGTGCCCCAGAGAAGGAGAACAGAAGACAATGATCAAGTGATTTATCTCCTGCCATCCATCTCCTGCCCTTGTACTGAAGGCTAGGGCACCATACTTTACCCCTGGCTAATAGCCATTTATGGACCTAACCTGCAAAAATTTATCGAGCTCTTTTTTAAACCCTAATAGAGTCCTGGCCTTCGCAGCCTCCTCCAGCAAGGAGTTCCACAGGCTGACTGTGCACTGTGTGAAGAAAAATTTCCTTTTATTAGTTTTGAACCTAATGCACAAAACATTCAATTGGCACACAACCGGGAAGCTGCAATCTACACATGCAGATATCCATTTTGTTTGCGCATCTCAGGTACACATTTTTGGAAAGCGTGATCTTCATGTTTCCATCAACTGTTATCCCAAAAACCCAGAAGTACGGACCTGTAGCTGAGCTTGTTTTTCAGCATATTCAATTGACCGAAAGATGCTAAAAGCATATTGTCGTCTCATCTCTAGTCGGGCCATGTAACACCGATACCATCTCTGAATGAGGATAGCTGCTTTAATCACTGCCAAAACACAAAATCACAAAAGGACTATGAAACAACACTATTATGCAGCTTCTGTAAATACAGAAAAAGTGCCAAATTTTACATACTACACCCTCACACCAGAGATACCTCTCCTTTGTATTTTCTTCAGCAACAAATACATTTTTCTCTGGTTGACACAATCTTATTCCCCAGACAGTATTCAGGTGTGGCTGTGTACCAAAGGGGGTGCTTTAAGATTATATACACAGAATCTACTGCATATACTCTGTGATTTTTACAGACAATACCTGTGATCTTATCAAACCGGGCCTGGTTCAAGACTCATTTTTTGCACACCACCTCAAATTTCCTTTTGAAATAGAAATACCTGGATGTGGCACATACTTTGACACTGCCAATTATGGCTCTAAGCGTTCACCAAAGAGCTTTATTCCAGTGGGTCTAACTTATTTATCTCTCTTAACTCTCCCCCAAATTGGCTGTTCAGCCATTTCTCTACCTGTAGTATGGAGAGCTCTTTTTTCAAGCTTCTGTAAAAAGCCAAGGTCATTGCCAGCTGTAAGAGTATATTACCACAATGGAGTTTATAACAGCTTTCTTGAACAGAAATCATTGTCTTTTCTGCTGTGTTAGGCCCACTTTATCTTTTTTTTTCTCTCACTTGACAGTTGGTTTGATAAACATGTTTCCAAACAGAATTACCATGGCACATGCATGCTTTTCTTCTGAAGAAATTTAAAGCAATTCAATTCAGGTGTGGTATTTTTTTTTGGGCGGGGGGGAGTGTTGTTTTTTGTTTGTTTGTTTGTTTTAACAAACAGAATAAAAAACATTCATCTACCTATCAATCTCATTTAGGTCTGGTATATTAAATGGGTTTGCCGGTGTAGCTACTCTGTTAAACCCTCCTAGTAAATATAATGTAAGAGTCCTTTTACCACTATCCTTTATACTGAGGAGAAGGGGTACTTCAGGATTTTGGCTGTTTTGTAGATCTCTGTAACTCTCTAGCATTTGTTAGGTGTAAAATGATTGTCATTAAGAAATCCCAGGACTAAGGCTGTATTCTTCTCATTCTTCCCAATAATGGAATGTGTTTGCACCTACTCTGGGACAGGAGTCAGGGCTATGGCTGGGACCAAGACCAATGGCAGGGACTGGACGCTGGAACTGGGGCCAACCCAAGGCCAGATGCTGGGCCAGACTGGAGGTGGGGGCAGAGCAGGGCTGGGTTATGCTCCCTCCACGTCCCCTGTGGGGCCTGGCGCACACACAATCATGCTCCTTCATATGTTCCTCTTTGGCTCCCAGGGTGGTGGAAATACCCTACTGTTTGGGGACCACTGGTGTAGAGCGAACTCTGAGGAAGCTATTGTAAGTGACTATGTGGGGACAGGGAGGATGGAGAGGTCTCAGATACTGATTCCAGGGTGGTTGGGCAGAGATGCCCCATGTCCTAAGTAAGGGTGTCAGACAAGAGGTCTGAGTTTGAGAGTGTGCCCTAAGGTCCCAGCACAAGAAACACTGACTAGATTCTACCTCAACTGTGATGGCAAAGAAGCATGTGAGACCAAACAATAGGGTCCACCCACAGCACACTGGTCCCTGCACAGAGGGGTCATGGTAGGACACCTGACATTCCCAGTTTTAAAAATCAGCTGCCAAAAGTTAGGCACCTAAATAAATTGATTGACTTTCAAAGGTCATAGTCAGCTACCATGCCCATTAAAAACAACAAGGCTGAGGCAGGCCTAATTTGAAGATATTGATCCATGTTTGCAAGTGCCATTGACAGCTCCATTCAGCGGTTTTGTAAAGCAATTATCTAGAAGACTAATTTTACTATACTAAAAGTCCTGTCTGCTTCACATCAGAGTGGCATTGAGTGTGTTTTGACTATATATTTATTATTCAGTTAATGAGCTTTCCTCAAAATACATGCATATTTCTTATCTACTGACCTTTAATTTCCCCACAGAGTAGCAGAAAAAATCTTAAATCATAATTATAATTTTATTTTAGATTGCACAGTTTAAAACTTTGCCATTTATATTTGTAGGGTAGGTTTCCTTATTGGACCCTCTAAGACAACATTTGGTCCATATATAATTTTAAAAAAATTAACTGATGCAATTCCACTTGACAGGAATCAGAGAAAGGCTTGGGAAGTTGCACTAATAATAAAATAGCTCTTCCCATTCTCCTCTCCCCACCCTGACCCCCCAAAATTAAAGGAACTTTATTAGGTAGTTATTATTCACTATTAGTATTACCATAGTACCTAAAAGGTCAGTCATGGACTATGAGCCCATTTTGACAGGCACTGTATAAATACAAAACTAAAAGGCAGTCCTGTCCCAAAGAACTTACAGCATATATAAGAGGTAAAAGTTTATATTACTCTAGTTTATGGTTAAAATTTAAAGCTCTTACTAAAAAGCTTAATTCAGGTGTGAGCAAACTTTTTACGCTGGCCCCACTTTTTGACCCTGAAATTAGCAGGGTCTCCCCAACCTGCCTAATGTAATCCAAACCAACAGAAATTTCAGTTATGCTCATGTGAAAAAAAAAACCTTTCAGCATGTGTAAGAAAATAAGTCGGAAGAATGTAAAATCTTTATTTATTGGCATATAAGCATGAATACACATACATAAAAAGCAGAAACATATTTCAACATTTTAATGAGATGGATGAGTCTGAGACCCAGCAGCCAGTTGTGCTTTGCCCCCCTTACAAATTTTCATGCCCCCAGAGGGGGCCGACTCCCCACTTTGCTCACCCCTGGCTTGATCCCACCTAGCACAGGCACAGAACGTTACAACAATTCAGTGCAAGGTATGAAAGTGATTGAGCAGAAAAGGGAGAGCCAAGGAAACGCAATCGTGCATTAATAATAACACTGTACCACAGGGCCACCAAGGTATTCCTGCTTTGTAACAGGGGTCAGGCCAGAGTGGAAGTTGGTAGCTAATGCCCCACATACACACATTCAGAACTGAATTTAAATCCAAGCCTTTCTCAGACAACTCACCTCTTTTTAGACCACAGTCCTGACCATACCTGAGTGGCTAGACATGGGTATAAAGACTTGCTCTTGTTCATTGTGGAGTATTACACATGGTGCCTGATTCTCCAGTGCCCTGCACCTTGTCCATTCACATGAGAACAAAGGGAGCACAAAATGGTGGTGTTTCACACTCATTTTACAAGGTGTAAGGGACTGCACAGCGCAATAGAGAATCAAGCCCCTAGCACTTACCCCAAGTTGCACACATACACACAGCTCAGGCTCAGAGTATCTGAAACAGTCAGAAGCACCTTTACGCCTTCTGTGATTGTAGGGGTACAAGTTACAGCAGCCACGGTTTCTGCCCTGTCTTGCTCTGTTAGGATGGATTCCTGCCAGAAATCAATGAAGTGTATTGTGCTCCAGCCCCTGTCGAACCACAGACAGTTATGTCCAGTCGCTGGTCAGAAAAAAAAAATTAAAAAGCCATTATAATGGTTTACAGTGGGGACTGAAGTGGAAGAGATAATGGGTTGTTTCATATTAATGTAAAAAAAATCACAAAAAATCAGAAAACAAATAAAACCAAGTTTACTTTTTTTTCTTAACAGAGAATAGGCCATAGAAGAGATCAGCAATGGAGAGACAACTATTCACACCTGATTGTTGCTTCATCTGCCTATCTATATTGGAGAATATAAAGAACAGCAGTATGACGGAAAGGGACCTAGGGGTTATGGTGGATGAAAGGCTGGATATGAGTAAACAGGGTGCCCTTGTAGCCAAGAAGGCTAACGGCATATTAGGGTGCATTAGGAGGAGCATTTCAACCAGATCTAGAGAAGTGGTTGTTCTCCTCTCTTCGGCACTGGTGAGGCCACATCTGGAACATTGTGCCAGTTTTGGGGCCCCCAGTATAAAAAGGATGTGGATGTGCTCAAGCAGGTTCAGCGGAGGGCAACAAAAATGATTAAGGGGCTGGAGCACATGACCTATGAGGATAGGCTGAGGGATCTGGGCTTGTTTAGTTTACAGAAGAGAAGACTGAGGGGTGATTTAAAAGCTGCCTTCAACTTCCTGAAGGGGAGCTCTAAAGAGGAGGGTGAGAAACTGTTCCCAGTGGTGTCAGATGGCAGAACAAGGAGCAATGGTCTCAAGTTACAGGACGAGAGGAGTAGATTCGATATTAGGAAAAACTACTTCACCAGGAGGGTGGTGAAGCACTGGAATGTGTTGCCCAGAGAGGTGGTGGATTCTCCATCCCCTGCGGTTTTTAAATCCTGGCTTGACAAAGTCCTGGCTGGGATGACTTAGTTGGGGTTGATCTTACTTGACCTCCTGAGGACCTCCTGAGGTCCCTTCCAGCCCTATGATTCTATGAATATAAAGAACCATTTGCTGCACACTCTGACTAACCTCAGGAGTAAGGGCTGATCTACATTGGCAAGTTATGTTGGTTAAGGGTGTGATTTTTTTTACCAACATAGTTATACACAGTAAAACCGCTAATGTGGATGCAGTTATATCAGTACTGCTTATGCCTATCCTCAAACCAGAATAAGCTCCAATGGCATATCTCTACTGCACTAGGGTACTTTTTTTTTCTTTTTTGGGGGGTATATTTGTTTGTTTTGCCATTTCAATTCTAGCAATATAGTTAGAGGTAAAAATTCCAGCATGGACAAGGACCAAGTCAGTCCATCTAGGGAAGAGACTAGCCTAACTCATAAGAACAAGCCCCCTTTAAATGTCTCTTAACTGCTGGATGTCTGATTGGTTCAAAGCCATGAATTTCCTGACATTGTAGCATCTGCGACTTTTCTCTGAGCATAATTAGTTGAACACTAGCTCTGATATTCTCACTCAACATAAAACGTCAAAGGATGCATAGCACAACCATCATTACACAAAGTCCACTTCAAAAATCAGAATAGCCTCCGAAGTGCCAAAGCGCAGAAAAGCTATGGAGCTTCCTTCCATGGGCCACCAGCAAAAAAGGTGTTTTCAAGCCCACTTGGAGACTATGGGTCAGCTCTTCAGCCGGAGCAGATCAGTATAGCTCCACTGAAGTCATTCACACCAGACTTATACACGCTGAGAATCTCTTTCTGAAAAATTGATATAGTTCTATTACAGAAACACTGAACACAGTCCACTTCAGACAAAGAATAAATTATTTTCAAAAGCAGTTGTGCTGAAAACCATGACTTAAAGACTGAGAATATAAATATTTATTTGCATATTTATTAACAATTGCACTCATTTTATTATGGTCATTTAGCTGCTACCAAATTAGATGGAACACCATCTTCACAAAGTGGTCTGGCACACTAAAGCTGCCATGTTAAAAAGAAAAACGTATTTTTTTGTTTATGGGAGGTCTTTAAAAGCAGCCAGCTCCCTATAAAATGCATGTCACTAATGAATATGAAAATATATATAACCTAGGGATAGTAGATGCATTATAACATTTCACCATTTTTTTAATAAATATTATTGTCAAATACATGAAATGACACATTGGCACAGTTTAATTTTTGCTCCACCCCATTTGTATTTTTTAATGTCTGATAGCAAAAGAACAGCACTGGAGAAAGAGGTTAGGTGTATAGAGCCAATAAGGTTTTATTAAACAAGTAGAAATAGTTCTATTCCAGCTTTAGAACGGGGCTGGCTACTCCATGCCTCTGCCGTGAAGTGCAGAAGTTCTGACAGAATCATGGTTTGTCAGCTCCTCCACCTCTCTTGAAGCATTTGCTTCTTAAGGAGTGGTCTGATGGAGTGGTCCCTGCACCACCGAACCCCTCCCCTATAAGCATATTAGTGCAATTCTCACTGGACTAGAGAAGACATCCCTCTCTGTTCATCCCACTGTGTGACCTTAGACATGTCCTTTAAAATATCTATGCCTGTGTCTCTGTTCCTCATCTGTAAAATGAGCAGAAAAATACCAGCTTCTTTATTCTGTCTAGCAGACTGCAAAGCTCTTCCAGGTAGGGACTGTTTCTTACCATGTGTATGTACAGCACCAAACACCATGAAGCTTTGCTTCCTGATTGGGCCTATATAATAATAATTATAATAATATATGGAGGTACACATCTCACAGAGCTGGGAAGGGACCTCAGAAGGTCATTGAGTCCAGTCCCCTGCCCTCAAGCATCATTCCCCTCAGTTTTTTTTTTCAATCTTATTTGCCCTAGATTGCTAACTGACCCCTCAAGGATTGAGCTCACAATGCTGCATTTAGCAGGCTAATGCTCAAAGCACTGAGCTATCCCTGACCACAAAAGTAGTACTGCTCTGTCTATTGTAATAGAAATAATAATAAACCTTATGCCAGGCATGTGAAATGGAAAAGTTTGGCTCCTCCAGCTTACTCCACCCCCTCAAGCATTGTGCAGAATCTGGGCACATTCTAGCTCTCTGTCAAGCACCGTTAGTATATACAAGGTGAACGTCTCTAACCTGGCACTGTTGTCCAGCAACATACATAATCCAACATGATTTTAGTTAGCTGCATGACCACCTATGGGTGTGGCCAATTTTCCCATGGTCCCATAAAATGTGTTTACAGCTACCAGCCCTGGCTCTCAATGTTCTATGTTAACTGGCTCTAATTTACCCCAAAAGTCTTTTAAGAGCTCAGTAAGCAGTAGAAGTATTGGTAACGTGCTAGGCCAGGGTTTCCCAAACTTTATATCGTTTGGACCCATTTTTTTTCAGTACCTTTTTTTGCGGCCCCAAAATATAAGTGCATATAAAAAAATGAAAAATGAATACATTTTCACTGTTTATTATTTATTCACAATAATAATAATAGTACATAGCGATAATTTCTATATTTTCTAAGGACTGGTATATTTTTTTCCCAAGGACTGGTACTGGGCTGTGGACCACACTTTGGAAAACACTGTGCTAGACAATATTTACCACCTGTGGTCCAGCAAATTCTCTCCTTTGGCACTGGTCAGGTCCTGAGGGTGCCAAGCTAGAGAGGTTCAACCTGTACCACAATGTGACATTTTTTGAACAAACTTTTAACTGAATCTTTACCTAAGAATCAAAGATGTTTGTCAACCAAAAGACTGACATTAAGTAAGACATTAAACAAAACACTATTTTGCAGATTAGCCTTTCTGTAGTGCACTTTCTAATTCTGACTGTAACTGATTTCATTTTCCTTTTATCTATTAGAGTCATTCTGCCAGTTGCCTCCAAACCTTAACCAAAATTTGAAAGTTCAATGTTCTTTAAAGAAGAGCATTTAAAACAAAATCTAAGTCACTACCTGACAACAGAATTGAGGAGAAAGGTGCAACCCTTTATTTCTTTTTCACTGTTAACAAAGGATAACAAGGATAACAAATTGCACAGGTTCATCACCTACCTCTCTCTGACTTTCTTCCCCGACTCCCAGTCACAGAAGTGCCACATCCCATGGCTCTAGTGCAGATTGTACACCAATTTAATTTCTCCTCTTAAGCAATAGATTTTTCTTATCCAACGGCATTACAAACATTTCCTTTATGTTCCATTTACGATGCAGCACACCACCCCAAGCTGGTTCATTCCAGTTATTAGTGCTAATGAAGAAGAGGCGCAGGAGAGGCAACAGAAAAGATAGTGGTTAACAGCATGGCATCTATGGTGCAACTCAGCAGAGATCATTAAAGCTCGTTATGAAATACTGTATGTCATGTGATGTGGAAATTGAATCTAACAAAGAGTGTAGGGTTAGTCTCCAGAACTCAGCAGCAGTAGCCTTGTATTGCTGTTGCCTGCATTTGGGTCAGGTGAACTTCTATGAATGAAGTTTCCTTTTCTGAACAAAATGCTACACACTGGCTGAAAGGTATCATGTACCAGTGAGCTACTGAAAGCTTTACTACCAGTGACAGGAAACTCGGGAGAAATTGTATTTTATTGTGATTTGAAAACTAGTGTATCGGAACATAACAAACATGAAATTAAACGCAAATGATATTACAACTGTTAAACCAACAAAATAAATTTTTAGGTTACTTGCCCTACCATTTACCTTTGCAGAGCACTTAGCCTCTCACCAAACCAGAAGGCTGTTTGCCAGTTCTTCTAAGTACAGAAGAAGCTTTTTAATCTATATTTTGTTTCTATCTACTTTCCAAATTCACTTGAACACAATATAAGGTGACACCTTGCAAAGACTTAACAGAGACAATGACTTAGAGAGGTACATCATAATAAGAATTCACTTATTCTTCCTAAATACACTGCAGTACATTTACTATGAATCACGGTAAACAAAACTAAACACATTTTGTCAAATAAATGAACAAGTGCATTTTATAATGCTGTCTTCTAGGTGCTTCTTTGTGTTTGTTCATCCACTCCCTAATTCACATCATTAACAAATTTGTAACATGAGTCCCAGTCAATGAGTTCAACTTAGTGAATTTCACTCACAAATAAATCTGGTAAAAGTTCTTGAGCCAACATAATTACGTAGGGCAACCATATATCCTCGTCCCAAATACGCGCAGGGAGATGTGGGAGGAGGGACAGCTCCTCCTGTCTCCACCAAGCCCCGGGGAGCTGGGAAGGAGTCAGCAGCCACTGGCCCTCCCTAGGAGCCCAGAGAAGCAGCAGCCATCAATGCTCCCTGAGCCCCGGAGAAGAAGCAGGGACTTGGCAGCCACCCACGCTCCTCACAGGCTCAGGGAAGTAACTCCCGCCAGCAGCTGTGCCTGCGCAGCTGCTGGCGGAAGAGGTCAGTGGAGGAGGGCCCAAATATGGGACAATTTGTCCCTTTAAAAAAATAAGTAGGGACGCCTTTTTGGCATCCCAAATACGGGACTGTCCCACCTAATACAGGACAGATGGTCACCTTACAATTATACAAATTTTAGGATTATTGGGTTATAATTTAGCCTAAGCTCCTTATCTGATCACACTTTAACTCCTCTTTCCTATAATTGTGTAGCAAAAACTTGTATGACTAAATTATTGTGCCTATTATACTTAATAACCTTTCAAAAGATTTCAAAACAAAAAGAAAAACACTCTCCAACCATCCTAAATGATGCAGCATAAATAACAGAATAAATGACTGACTACTGCTTTTTTGCTATTTTACCATTATACTAAACAAGGAGAAAGACATGAAGAGACAGATAAAAGCAAATGTTAGACCAGCTCGTACTGTCTACAAAGTTACCATATTGTAGGATCAGAAACCAAAACACTTCTAATGTAACATTTTTGTTGTCACCAAATACTCCTATAAAAGACAAAAGTATGATCTAAAAATGCCAAGGTTGCCATTGCCCAGTTTCCGAAGTCATTGATGTGGAAGACACTTCACAGAGTTGGGGGTATTATCTGGCAACTCCAGTGCTTTGAATGGAGTTATTGTGAAACCCTGAACAAGTGGCTTTAACAGTAATTTTCAGGAAATCATCAGCTTTAATGTCTACATTTATTCAGCTTCTCTCTTTGCACCACAAAGTGTTCATTGCACTGCACACCGCCTCTGAACTTGCCTCTCTAGGATTTTAACAGGTCATCATGGGTCCGACTGACATGGCCAATCACAGGTAGCTCCTATTTTTCAGATTAGATGACAGTATTGAGGACATCACAGCCTGGCCTCCATCTTGAGCAGACCATCATCTCACTAAGGAAGTAATCAGAATCCTCCCAGCACCCAGGTGCCAAGACCCACACAATCCTGATTCAACCATGAAGCCTCTTCAACTGCATCAAACTCCAAAGCTGCCACAGCAGAACAACACTCTGCTCACAGGACAAATATCTGTGAGCCATTATTATTGCATATTAGCCCCAAACACTGATAATATTCTTCCCCAAATGGTCCCTTCCTCCCCATTGCCTCCTCAATTTTCAGACACTATGCACCAGATGTAGGGAGAGAGGCAGAAACTTGAGCACAAATATTGGAAAATGAAGGCTGAAACAAAGAGGTTGAAACACAGAATCCTTCCAACCCTACACTGATCCTGGTCCTGGTCTTCCTACCAGCCTTCACTGCTACTGTCAAACCCAGGCCCATAGAGCCGCTTCATCCAGTCTGAATGCCTACAGCTGGCATCAGAGCTGAGCAACAAGCACTTCAAAAAAACTAGCACTGTATTTTATGGTAAAGTTCACACACATTCAGGCAGGTTTCTCAAACAGCCTGGATCTGCTTCTCCAAAAACAGCCCACCTGCATGCCAAGAGATCAGCACTTCGGCCACTGATAAGTGCTGGACACCTGAAAGAGAGCTGACCCAAGAATTGTGAATCCAACTGATGCCTTTGCCGAATGGTGAAAAACAGGCATAAGCAACTGGTGTCACTCATGACTGAATAACCAATGCCTTGTTCAGGCATGCAGAAATCTGAATGCTCCTGAAGCAACCCAACTTGAATACACCAGTTCCAGTTAATTGTTGGCAGTATCCAATCTTCTGCTCCTGAGCAAGCTCAGAGAAGCCTGTTAAAGGCATACTACAAACGTATCTTACTGAATCTAGTATCCAGACCTAGAAGAATCTGGTCTCAAGACAGGGCAAGGTAGGGAAACCCCTTTAGTGGCACAGAACAGAAAACAAGTTCCATGGAACTGTTTACTCCTTAAAAATACTGAGCAAATACTACCTAGTGTAACCACATTATCTTGGATAAACAAACTAACAAACACTAATAATCTGACTGATGAAAAACTAGGGTATTCCTCATGTTTCAAAAGAAGCTTGTCACACCAGTAAGCCATGGACATGGGGTGGTTACCATTCTAGCTGCTATGTTTTTAAAGAAAACATGCTTCCAAAAAGTAGATGACAGTGCAGGCTGAAATTCTCTGATCTGGCACTCTCTCTGTCAACATCCCTGGCCCGACAGTACCACAGTTGTTGCTGGACCAGAGGGCACCTGGACCAGAGAGCTCCACCTGCAAGAGACTGGAGCAGAGCCCCACCGGTGGCAGGGAGCCCCGCTGGCAGTCTGCTCTCGGGAGCCCCGTGAGCAGTCCCACAGCGAGGGCGGCTGGGTCGAGGAGCCCCACTGTGGGGAGCGTGGCCAGGGTAGGGTGCCCAGCAGGGAGCCCAGCTGGGGCCAGGGAGCTAAACCTACAGCCCCACAGCATCAGGGTGCCAGTCCATGCCAGGGAGCCCTGCTGGCAGCCCCTCAGCAGCGGGGAGCCTGGCTGCAGTAGGGGAGCACCACAGACAGCGGCAGGGAGCTGAGCCAGGAAGCCCAGCCGGGGCACAGAGACCCACCAGCAGAGCTGTGATGGGGAACTGGGCCAGGAATCCCTGCTGGGGAAAAGAATCCCATCAACAGCCCTGCTGCTGGGAGCCAGGCTGGAGGGGGAGTCCTGCAGGAAGCTCTGGATGGCTGCCCAGTGAAAGAGACCCCCCCCCCAAAGCCTGGGGGCAGGAAGCTGAGGACAGGGGGAGGAGGCAGGAAGGAAGCACAGCCAGCAGGCTGGCAGCCTCCCAGAGGGCAGCCTGAAGACCTGACTTCCCTGGTCTAGCAAATCCCCATATTCTGGACCTCTCAGATCCCAAAGGTGCCAATCCACGGAGGTACAACCTGTACAATTTTGGGGACAGTAAAGCCGTGTCTACAGGTGCCGGCTACTTTGAAGTAGCCGCGTCAACTTCGAAATAGCGCCCGCCACGTCTAGACGAACAGGGCTGTTCCTGGCACCCTTATTTCGATGTGGGCTGCTTTGGTGTGTAGACGCTCCCCTGCAGTGCCTACTTCTATGTAGTGCTGCCCAACGTCGACGTTGAACGTTGACGGCATCAGCCCTGGAGGACGTGTAGACGTTTGCTACATCGAAATAAGCTATTTCGATGTAGCATTCACGTGTAGACGTAGCTTAAGTGTCCTGGGGAATTTTTAGGACAGCAAAATTCCTGGGGAATCTCTGGAAAGTGGTTAATGCAAAATAGATGTAAGGAATGTGCCAGCAAGAGCTCAATACTGCTGAAGGAGTTGGGGAATATGTCCTTCAGAGATCAATAGCATGCAAATGCAAAGGTGTGCATATGTAATACCTTGTAAACAAAGCCTGATGGGAGCAGGCAAAGCAATGCAGTTTTGGCTACTGTAAACAACATGTTGTAAAGTCACAATTTATGCTATCACCCAGTGTAAGAATTGTGGAGTGTCAACAACGCTTGAAGTTTCGTGGGGGTACAGGGCAGTCATCACTACAGTGTAAGATATGAATTACAGAGGGCTCCCCCGCAAAGCATTGTGAGAGTGAAAGGCGGGAGGCACAGTGGTTGAACCAGCTGGCTGGAAGCCTTTTGGCTGTACAGCTGTAAGACTGGTTTGACGAGTTCTCCCACCCACTGTTCAAAGGTAGACCTAAATTTGGGTCTATACGTATTCTGTGAGAACCCACCTTGTTGGATACTGAGATGCTGTGGCTAGGCCCTGAACTGAATGCCACTATGAGCTGGAATTGATTACTCAGAGCTGGACTCACAGGGTTTTGCCTACAGCAAAAACCCACAAGACAGCTGCAGATGTCCGGCAGACACAGATGGACAGTAGGAGGAGCAGCAGATGGATGGCAGGCACGACCGGCGGACAGCTGGTAAGAGAAGAAGTGAGCAGCAGGCTCAACCAACGACCAGCCGGCAGGAGGAGTTGTGGGTGGCCAGCAGGTGTGACCGGTGGATGGCCAGTAAGAGAAGCAGCGGGTGGCCGGCAGGCGCGACCAGCAGGCAGCTGGTGGGGCAGCTGGCAGGGAGCAGGCAGAACACTGGAGCAGCGCAAAGGTGGCATTGCCTCAGCTCCAATGAGGGAATGCATCAGGATGATGTGTCAGCACCTGCATGGACTGGATCGAGTTGTAAGTGGGGCATTTGAAGCAAGTTACGGAGAAAGTTTGGGTGTGTGCATTGGACCTTTACAGTATTGGACTGGTGAGCCTGAGAGGCAAAGGACACTGCTCAATCCATATGAGCTGGGATAGTTACTTGAGTATTGGTTATGAACTCTGGGTGTGGTATTTTCCCAAGCTTATGCTATATGACTTTTCTGCCTCTTTCATTAAAAGTTTCTTATCTACACGCAGACTCTGTGCTTGCGAGGAGGGAAGCATTGCCTCTCAGAGGTGCCCAGGGGTGTCTGAATTTCCCAGGCTATTGGGTGGGGTCTCAAGCTGGTTTTGTGTGAGATGGATAAAAAGGAATCCCTCGATGTTGAACCTGACCCTGGTTGCTTCCGACTCCTTCTGCCAGAAGGGTTACACACACAACCCTCTTTGTGCAAACATGCAGACTTAAAGCTATGTCCTCAGGAAAGGGCCAGTGACTAGGTAATTCCCTGTTCCCAGAGCCTGGAGATCAAAGGCCTGAGTGCTGTAAAGAAACAGATGAACTGTCCAAGAGGGGTATGGAAAGACTGACACCTACCAAAGTCCCATGCTGGAGTTTGTGGCTTCTAGTAAGTATCAAGTATGCAGATAGGTTTCATTACTGTTTTCAGGTTGTCTCTGTAACTATATGTAGTTTGCTTTATGAAGGCTGGCAGGTGAGCAGTATACTCTGGTATAGCATAGATACAAAAAATGAAGCTTCCGAACTAGTTAACACTTTTGAAAACTTATGTTTTACTTTCAATGAAGTTAGATGACAAGATCTTTGGGGCATGGAATGCAACTGTTTGGTAAGACACAGCATATATTTGCGGCACTTTATTAGTTATGCTCTAAGCAGATGACTCCATGGGTAACATAAGAACATAAGAATGGCCATACTGGGTCAGACCAAAGGTCCATCCAGCCCAGCATCCCATCTGCCGACGGTGGCCAATGCCAGGTGCCCCAGAGAAGGAGAACAGAAGACAATGATCAAGTGATTTATCTCCTGCCATCCATCTCCTGCCCTTGTTCTGAAGGCTAGGGCACCATACTTTATCCCTGGCTAATAGCCATTTATGGACCTAACCTGCAAAAATTTATCAAGCTCTTTTTTAAACCCTAATAGAGTCCTGGCCTTCACAGCCTCCTCGGGCAAGGAGTTCCACAGGTTGACTGTGCGCTGTGTGAAGAAAAATTTCCTTTTATTAGTTTTGAACCTACTACCCATCAATTTCATTTGGTGTCCCCTAGTTCTTGTATTATGGGAAAAGGTAAATAATTTTTCTATATTCACTTTCTCCACACCATTCATGATTTTATATACCTCTATCATATCACCCCTCAATCGCCTCTCTTCCAAACTGAAAAGTCCCAGTCTCTCTAGCCTCTCCCCATATGGGACCCGTTCCAAGCCCCTAATCATCTTAGTCGCCCTTTTCTGAACCTTTTCTAATGCCAATATATCTTTTTTGAGGTGAGGAGACCACATCTGCACGCAGTACTCAAGATGTGGGCGTACCATAGTTTTATATAGGGGAAGTATGATATCTTTTGTCTTATTATCGATCCCTTTTTTAATCATTCCTAACATCCTATTTGCTTTACTAACTGCCGCTGCACACTGCGTGGATGTCTTCAGAGAACTATCCACTATAACTCCAAGATCCCTTTCCTGATCTGTCGTAGCTAAATTTGACCCCATCATGTAGTACGTGTAATTTGGGTTATTTTTTCCAACATGCATTACCTGACACTTACCCACATTAAATTTCATTTGCCATTTTGCTGCCCAAACTCCAAGATCCCTTTCCTGATCTGTCGTAGCTAAATTTGACCCCATCATGTAGTACGTGTAATTTGGGTTATTTTTTCCAACATGCATTACCTGACACTTACCCACATTAAATTTCATTTGCCATTTTGCTGCCCAATCACTCAGTTTGCTGAGATTTTTTGTAGTTCTTCACAATCTGTTTTGGTTTTGACTGTCCTGAACAACTTGGTGTCATCTGCAAACTTGGCCACCTCACTGCTTACCTCATTTTCTAGATCATTGATGAACAAGTTGAACAGGATCGGTCCCAGGACTGACCCCTGGGGAACACCACTAGTTACCCTCCTCCATTGTGAAAATTTACCATTTATTCCCACCCTTTGTTTTCTGTCTTTTAACCAATTCCCCATCCATGAAAGGATCTTTCCTCCTATCCCATGACCACCTAATTTACATAAAAGCCTTTGGTGTGGGACCGTGTCAAAGGCTTTCTGGAAATCTAGGTATATTACGTCCACTGGGTGCCCCTTGTCCGCATGTTTATTAACCCCTTCAAAGAATTCTAATAGATTAGTTAGACACGACTTCCCTCTGCAGAAACCATGCTGACTTTTGCCCAACAATTCGTGCTCTTCTACGTGCCTTGCAATTTTATTCTTTACTAGTGTTTCTACTAATTTGCCTGGTACTGATGTTAAATTTATCGGTCTATAATTGCCAGGGTCTCCTCTAGAGCCTTTTTTAAATATTGGCGTTATATTGGCCGTCTTCCAGTCATTTGGTACCAAAGTGGATTTAAAGGATAGGTTACAAACCACTGTTAATAACTCCGCAATTTCACATTTGAGTTCTTTCAGAACCCTTGGGTGAATACCGTCTGGTCCTGGAGACTTGTTACTATTCAGCTTATCAATTAACTCCAAAACCTCCTCTAATGTCACTTCAATCTGAGTGAGTTCCTCAGATTTGTCACCTAAAAAGGCTGGCTCAGATTTAGGAACCTCTGTAACATCCTCAGCCGTGAAGACTGAGGCAAAGATAGTCAGATATAGGGTAGTCAGATATAAGACAGAACATCCCTGATATAACACCAGAGAGGACTGAGGATCCAGAGGTCACGCAGATGAAGGCCACTAGCCTCTTATGTCTCATTCTTCCCCATCATCATTTCTTAATTTGCGCTAGGACTTGCCAAATCTCAGCCCCAGCACCCCTAGGCCTGGCAGTTCATAGTCCCAGCACCTCTGGGCTTGCTGTGTCACAGTTTTGAAAATAAAAAAATAGCTTGTGCCCTGGCACCTAATTTCTTGAGCCCCAGCACCTTTTTCACTATTAATGAAGCACTGCCCTGCATACTCCTTCTGTGTCTTCTTTACTTTACTATATGATGACTGAAATTCATCTTTCTCAGGACAGGGTCCCTGCTGGTATGCAGCTTATTTTAGGGTACGTTGTACTCCCTCTGGAGGTTGTTCCAGTGGACATTTCCCACTGTGCAAGTCCACTCTTCTCTCTCCCATTCCTGTCGGTATTTCTACTACAGGACATTTCTGACTTCTTCCAATAATATTTGATAGAAAAACATTTGTGGTTTCACAAATTACAAGAGGGAGATGGATTTTCTGGGTGCATATGATGGTGGACATTTATCACTGCAGGGCTGGCTTTGGCAACTGCTCACTGCCAAGAGTGGCACGCGAGACGATTTTGATCAGCATGCAAAGCGGGAGCTCAGCCCCCACCCGTCCTACCCCATGCAGGCAGGAGCTTGCTCAAAGCCATGCCGCCTGTGGTTTAACAAAACACGAGCTCATGCTACCAACCACAAACTGAACAGTAAAGCACTGCATCTTCATTTATGTATTAACAAAGCTGGTGCAAGTACAACTATCAGTGACTTTAAAACTTATCACCGGCACTCGGACCACAGAAGTCAAAAGGTCAAATTTCAGCAGGCCACCTCCAAAAGGTTGCTGTCCCCTGGCTTATATCTGATACATGAGCCATTCCGCCATGCCTGCAACATTCCACCACTGCTTGGGGAAGAACACTGTTAGCGTTTCTTCACTGGAACTGAGGACTAGTGTAGACATAAGTGACTGGCTTTATCTTGAAATGATAAAATTTACAACATCTGGGAACCTTTTCCAAAATCTGTTCTGGAGCGCCTAAATAAGAAAGTGGAGATTCAGGACATTATCTGGATCAATACCTACGATACATGGCCCTTGTCACTCTTGTACCTCAAACCCCACAAAACACCTGTTTATCAAGGAAATTATGCCATGTCCAACACTGTGGCATTTAAACACTTCTGTGCAGCTCCTCTTGTTGAGTACACTGTAGAATGATATTGTTTAGTGTTGACATATTGTTTATTTGCAAACTATATTACTAAGCATTTTTCTCCTGAAGCCAGGTGGGGTAAAGTTAGTTAAATGAGGGGCAATTTTACTTTATTTAGAGTTGGAATAAAATGAAATCCTAACGGTTTACTGAAAGCAATTATCACCATAATCATTTGTGTTGCACAGCATTAATTCACTCATTTTTTCCTAGGGAAATATAATTAAGCCTTCTGGGCTTTACAAACATTACCTCTTTTTATTGTTTTATACAGTATTTTCATTCACTATACTAGTCAGTGGTTAAGATTTCATGTAGAGATATGCACCACCACAATCTGGGATCAAACCAACTATGTACTCCAAGAGCATCTGGAGCCAAACTTCATGCTCTGGGATCCATTACAAATAAAACAAATATTACATTCAAAAGCCAGTTAATTTCTTGAAATGAATTATATAGAGTATTGACTGCACTATTTTTGTACGTTGCTAAGCATCTCAAAACCCATGCCAGGAATCAATACAGAACAAATGCAGTAACCTATCTGAAAACTAATAAAGTTAACTCCAAGTTCCTGATCAGGAAAGTATAGTATTTTTGCTCACAAAAAAGTAAGTGAAATATGTTCCAAAACTTCAGATCACAAAGCACTCTGTCTTCCCCCGCACAGAAATTCTGGATAGCTAGTCCAATCCAGTTACAACTTTTTTTTAAGATGAACCCCTCATTTCCATCACAGAAGTAAGCAAAAATAACCTATATTACCACACACAGTCTGTCATGTGCTGCACAAAGCCGTGCAGAAGCTAATTTGCTTTTTAAAAAAGTAAATTAGAAGTGATTTTAACCCCTTGCCCCAAGTAGATTACCTGTTTTCTTCTGCTTCAGCAATGCAGAGGGCTTCCACAAACGTGTCTTTAGAAGAATAAAAAAAAGTCTCTTTTTTGAATCAGACTGGATGGCAGGGGAGTAGATCTGCAGGAGAATAGCCCTCTGGTTCTCTGTAGGGCTCTGAGGCTCACAGACTGCATCGCTGGGCAACCCTCCTTGCATTTACACAGCTTCCTGTGATGAAATCTTTTAAGCCTTGCTTTAAAAATACATACAATAACACAATAAGCCTCTTTCCATCTTCCCGCCTGTTACAGGATCACGGAGCTGCAGACACAGAGCTAAAATGTATGGATGCTGTTGCTGGTGCTGTGTAGTCCCTATGCTCCCTGCATCTCAGACAGAGAAAAGGATCTGCTGCTCAACTTATCTGCTTCGAATCTGAAGTCATATGATCACTTTCAAGAACAGCCATTGCACAGTGACTGTGAAACAACAATCTGCATCTGAGCATCACTGGTACACAAATAAAAAAGGGAATTTAGGCCCTGCCTTGTTGTGAGCACCAACGTAAGGTCCCACTTAGGGGGGATACAGATTGTTAACTTCATTTAGCAGCACAGCATTGCATATATCAGTTAGTGCTGAAATACTTTAGAAAGCAATTATAATCTGTTATTGTATGGCACTCAAAGGCTATATCTACACTAGGGCAATCTGTCGACACAAGCTACTGTTAGGAAGTATCTTCCAACAAAACTTCTATCGACAGATTGCAACCAGATTGCAAAGTGAATCGAAAGAGTAATCTGCTCTCTCAACAGAGAGCAGCAGGACTGCCCAGCCACCCTGTTGTCAAAACGGCCAACCAGAAGCACAGCAGACAGGGTTGACCAGCATCCCGGAAGCCCAGTCTGTCAATAGGAGGCCCCCTGGAGTGTCCACACTGCCTTCCTGTCAACAGGTTCTGCTGAGACAGGCGTTCTGCTGTCAACAGAAGCGCTGCGTTCTGTTGATTTAATTTTGATAGAATGCATTTGTAATGTGGATGCTTCCTGGGTTTTGTCAACAAAACACCATTTTTGTCAACAAAATTCTCTAGTGTACACAGAGCCAAAGACTATATTGAGGAACTTCATAGAAATGCTTCTAAACTAAATACATGCAGTAAGCAAAATACACTGCTTAGAGTGGACTCGTGTATGGTTTTCCCAGCCCTTGTGGAAAGCAAGGAGTCAGATATTGCATAAGGTCAGAGATGCACATGTGTGACAAGCAGTGTATGTGTGTGTATGTGGTTGAACACTTCATTCCCAATTCTACATGAACTAACTACAAGCTGATTCTTTATGAACAGACTCAGGTTTACTGACTCCTCAGCTGAGCGAACCTTGGCTGCAAAATTGACCTTTAAAGAGTTTGGGAAGGGGGATTCCACAGGCAGCTGGACTAAAAGAAATATTTTCAGCACAGAGTATTGTAGGAGGCTAAGAGGGAACATGCAGGCTCTGACAGAGCCTCAAGGTCTGTCAGGATCTCAGGAGGCCAAATACCTTGCTGCTTCCAGAAGAGAGTATCAACCCTTCTTCCTGCTCTAAAAAAGGAATTCAGAAGAAGGTCTGCAGTTTTCTTAGCCCCTATACTGGTTATCCCATGTTAGCAATGATCTGACATACCTGACTTCAGCTACACGCAACTTGAGATACTGTTTCTGTGGGGCCTAACTCCAATCCAAAAAAAGAAAGCACTGCTTACACCTACTACCTACCAGAACAAATGCACCAGAATTAAACTTCTTGAAAACAACATTCAGTACCATACGGTATCACAAAAACACACACTGTGAACTTTTATATAACTCTATTGTACTGTACTGTACAGTATTATAAGAAATACAGAAAACATACAGTACACCATTTACTATACAGCACTGAACTACAGTACAATGTAGAAAAATCTTCAGTCTATTTCATGCCATCGGGAAGTTGGCTCTCCCCTTGAAGATGAAGGTCAGTTGATTGTGTTGACCCTAGTGTCAATGTTTTTCCTGAAAAACTTGTCCAAGAAAGACTGCAACAACTTGCGCTGCTTCTCTGTGTAAAGCTCCATGTAGCAAGCATTGGCTTCCTTCATCGGTCACACAAACTTTGCAATTCTTTCATGATTGGGGTCACTTTCATTAAAGCAAGCTAGGTAACCATCTAACAGTTTGAATGCAGAGGGGGAGGGCTCTTCATTTTCTTCCATGGTTTCTTCCTCTTCATGGATCCTTATCCAGCTCAAGAAGATCCTTGCAGGAGAATTTCTCCAGATGGGAATCTAGCAGCTCAGTCACATTTCTCTCATCAACCTGCTCAAAGCCAACACTTTTAGCCAGCTCTATAATCTCATGCCTTGTAACATAACTTCAGGTCAGATATTCTTCCAGACTCCATTAAGGCACTTCTCCTGAACATCATTCCAAGCTTCTCTGATGATGTCTATCTATGGTGATCTTTATGTTAAATTTCTTCCAAAATTCTTTGGCGTATGTCTTGTCATTTGTCTGAGTCTCACTGATAAGCATTTGGAATGTCCTCCATAGATAATAGCTCTTAAAAGCCTTTATAACACCCTGATCCATGGGTTGGATTAGGGACGTTGTGTTTGGTGTCAGGAACAGACCTTAATGTTCTCACTGAGGTCGCTAAAGATTGGGTGGTGTCCTGGTGCATTATCAAGAAGCACTAGAGTTTTGAAAGGCCGATCTTGCCTGTTGCAATAAGTCCTCCATTCCAAATGCGGCAGACTAGAAAAACTTTCTTCAAACTATGACCCAGTAACCCATCCTTTCCAGTTAGCTCTGCAATGCACAGGCAAATGTCCCTTTGAATAGCCCTTAAACGCCCTAGGTAAACCAACAACGGTTTCAGGTTGAAGTCACGAGCTTCACTTGCTCCAACTGACACAAATGTCTGACTTGGCATCCACTTCCAGAAAAGTCCAGTTTTGTCCAGGTTAAAAACATACCTAGGATCCTGCCCCCCACCCCGCCCTTCAGTGGCAGCTTTTAGAACCGAAGGAAATTAATCTGCAGCACTTTTATCATCAGCAGCTGCTTTTCCAGTCACTTTGAGATTATGAAATCTGTGGTGTGATTTAAATCTGTCAAACCATCCAGTACTTGCATTAAATCGTTTGGCTTCAGGATGACCACGTTTTAACAATTAATAAATGCTGCAGGCCTTTGCTCGAATCACGTAGGTTGAAAGCAGTACATTTTCCTGATTTTGATGCTCAATCCACATGGTCAACATACGTTGCACATTCACCAAGACATATGAACTAGTTACTGTTACAAGGGCAGTAGATAAACATGTGGCACTCTTAAAAGACTCCTTATGTTTCTCTGCATTGTCTCTAATTGTACACTGTTGATTCACTAAGCCCAGCAACATGCCTTTTCACCTCTTCTGTAGCGCTTCACAACCTCAAGTTTTACCTCCAAAGTTATAGATTTTCTTTTCTTTTTAGAGACTGAAGCACATGGGGAATCACTACCTGGATTACATACATTCATGCTTAACATTCACCAGTTAAGGAATGCTAAAATGAGAGTTGTAAGATGTGCTGTAGTTCACCGTTCCAGCCAGTGTTGTTTTTGTAAAAAAGAGGAGCTTGCTGTCCCTACCCCTTTGCCTTTCCACCAGAGTCCCTGGCTGGGGTTGCTGGCATGGTGGTGCCCATAGCTAGCTCCACAGACTGGCTGGAGGCACCGCCCCCCATCTCCCTGGGGGTGGAGCTGGGACGGAGCTGCTGTGCTGCATCCAGCTCCCAGCCCAGTTACCACTGGGGATTTCCTCTGAGCCACCACAGCTCCTAGAGGCTGGAGATGGAGTGGAGAGCTGTGCTCTGGCCAGTTCCTACCCCACACTGCTCCCAGGGACTACTCCGGCCAGGAGGTTCCCTGCGGGGGGTGGAGCTGGGGCAGAACATCTCCGGCCGGCTCCCAGCCCCGTTGCTGCCAGGGACTCCCCACCAGCCAGGTGGCTCCCCAAGGGTGGAGCTGGGGCAGAGCACTGATCCCTACCTTCCCCCAGTTGGGGCATCAGGCAGGCAGACTGGTGGGGTGGCACAGCTGCTCCCCAGCTTCCCCCAGCTGGGAGAGCCAGGGGGCCGACAGACATGCCAGTGCAACGGCTTCTCAGCTTCCCACAGCTAGGGGAGTCACGAGGGCAGACTGGTGGGATGGCACGGCTGCTCCCCAGCTTCCCCCAGCTCCGTGGGGGCCAGGCAGAGCTTCAACTCATTCACTTCGACTCACATTAATCCAATTAACATGTGAGTCGAAATCACATACATCAGGGGTTTACTGTACTCTCTGCAGGTACATTTTTTTAAAAAAAATATTTACTCTGTGGCCATGTCTACACAGCTCCCCCTTTCTGAGGGGGTATGTAAATCTGTGGGATCGAAATTGCAGATGAGGTGGGGATTTAAATATCATTTGCATATTCCCACGAGATGCAGCCTTCGAAGTGGGGTCATTTTGAAAGTGAAAGTGACGCATAATTGCCGGCATATCGAAAGGAAACCCTGACTTTGAAATTCCCTTATTCCCAATTCATTGTGGGAACAATGGAATTTCGAAGTGCCAGCATCTACACAGCACTCTCACTCTCAAAATGACCCCACTTCGAAGGCCACATCTTGCAGGAATATGCAAATGATGCACAGGATATTTAAATCCCCACCTCATCTGCAATTTTGATCCCACAGATTTCCATACCTCCTCCAAAACAGAGAGGGTGTATAGACACGGCCTATGTGTTATATTTATGCATGTGAGCAGCTTCAAGTACTTCAAAATAATAAGATATAGGGCTTGATCCAACTTTCACCGAAGTCTTAACACAGGCTTCCTTTGATTTCAATGCAAGTTAGATAAAATCCTTAATTCTTAGCTTTCATAGGATACAAATATCTATTAACTGACAGCTCTCTCTTAATAACAGTCTCTCGTTCTTTGTCTCAATGGTCTCGTGTGACTAGCTTTCAAGGGAACTTGATAAAAGGAATGGCCTTAGCCACCTCTCCAATTACCAAAGGTGATCGTGACACCATGCTACTTGAGGAAACAGAAATGAATGCAGTTTCCAAGTTAACCCCTCCATGTTCCAGTCCCAAGACACGGCTTTTCATTAACAAAAAGGCTCCCCACTGTTGAGATATGGCAGGCAGAACATACAACGTCCATCACCAGGCCCATGCACGTAGCGTCTTGTTGAACATAAGATATATCATACCTCATTAAGGCATTGAAATAAGTTATAGTGACAGCTGACTCTTGAAACAGCTAGTAGACATCAACCTACATCTGAATGAGAGAGCCATGGTGACTAGATCAACCATCAAGAAATGCTGCTTGTCCAAAAGTTAGGTAATCCCCTATAATTACATGCACCTGAAATCTAGCATACATGCAGTTATTACAAATGTATGTATTTTGTTCCACATAGTTTCAAAACAGTAAATTCTTAACCTGATTACCATGCATGCATGTCACCTATATAATTCAAATTTGTTTCAGGCTTATTTCTGAGAGGCTCCCGTGACAAAGTTATTTAAATGATATTTTCAGATATGACCTATGACCACAATTCAGACACAGTGGCCCTTCAGAGCCAGCCACGCTCTTCTTCATCTTACATCATTTTGCCACAAAGCTCTGAAAATGGTTATTTTTAACAGCATCCAGAAGCATACTAGATAATTTCCAGTATGTATGCAGAGGCCTTACCATCCAATCGCTCCCATCACACAATGAAATGGAAACAAATAAGGCACGGACCTGCATGTTGTCTGGATGTTTGTGTGGGGCCTAGCGTGGGAGCTATTGCAGCAAAGCATTGTGAGGCACCCCAGCTTGCACAGCAGATGGTGACAAAGGCCTATCACCAATTTGGTTTGCAGCCCCGAACATTGTAACTCAGCTCCTCGCGGGTCTGATTTACAGCCCAAAATGCTGTAACTCCTGAGTGTTTGTATGTAGCTGCAGTATGCCTGCACTCTCCAATCAAGTTCTAGCTTCCATCAGCCTTGCTTACCACTTGCAAGGTGACCCCAAGACACTCCCAGTCCCGAATTCCGACCCCCCCATATGTGTTCCACACTATCCTATCCAGTCTTGGACAGTTCAGATATTTTAGGTCCATTGTTCCCACACAGTGGCAATGTCCAACAGTTTGCTACTTTAAACAGAATTACCACACAGCCGAGTTTAACGACAATGCCATAGTCTTGATTAAAGACTAAAACAAGTTTAAGTGCAGGGGGAAGGGGGAGATTTTACATGAGTACAAGGACAAGATATTAAAAGTCAGAAATGGGTACAAATGAAATAAAGATAAAATGTTTTCTGGTGCTAAAGTTTAACTGTCTAGACTTGCTTCATTATAAAATTCTTACCACATATCCCCAACAATAGGCAAGAGCAAATTTTATGTCAGGCTCTCTCCCAAAGCCGAATGGCTGCTTCCTTTGTCGTCTTTGGTGAAAAAAGAAGAGAGTGAGATGGGGAGAGATACCTAGATGAAGATTTCCTTTCCTGTTATAGTCCAGTCGTCTCATGAAATGCATTTTCCTAGATGAAGTTCATTCCCACTGTTGGGATGTACAAAGGAGGCTGGTTGTGTAACAAGTTCCTTGCTGTGGTTTGCTAAAATGCAGATCGGTTTGTCCCTACCTCTCTTGCTTCACACAGAATGCCTGTTTGACAGATAAATACCCATCAGCTTTGATGGTACCTGGCTAGAGGTATTAGCTCAGGGGTGGGCAATAAGTTTTCATAGTGGAGGCAGTCCAAGATTTTGGCAAGTGGTCAAGGGCAATGCTTTTCTACGGAAGGGGTGCAGGGTCTGAGATGGAGGCTGAGTGCAGAAGGGAGCTTGGGGTTGGGGACAGGGTGCAGTGGAGGTGATGGGGCCTGAGAAAGGAATTTGAGTGAGAGAGGGGTTTGTTACCTGGAGCAGAGAACTACGAGGTAGGGTCCACGAGGGGGTATGGGTACAGGAGAGGATTCTGGCCTGGGGGAGGGATGTAGGAGCTGATGTAGGGTCTGAGAGGGACTTGTGACCAGGGGTGGGAGAGGAAATGGTGCAGAGGGACTGCGTGGTGCCCTGGGTCAGGGGATTAGGGTGCAGGATCTGGGATGAGGTATGGTGGCAGGGGAGGGATGTCAGAGCGGGTGCAGGGTCTGTGAGAGAGTTGGGGTATGGTGTCAGAAGCTGGCTCTTGCCGGGAGACACTTACCTAAGCAGCTCCTGGCCAGCAACACTCTCAGGCAGGCATCCCTGCCCACTGGTTGTACTTTGTGGCTGTCCATGCTGGTGAGGGAGGGCTTCATGCACAGCCTCCACCCACAGCTTTTAATATCCAAAACTGGCCAATAGGAGCTGAGAGATTTTGCTGAGGGTGGAGGCAACAGAGGTCCACTTTCCAAGGCAAGCACAGGCCGCAGGCTGGATTAAAAGGCTCAGGGGACCAGATCTGCCCCACAGGCAGTACCTTGTCCCTGTATTAGCTTGTCCTTGAGAAATTCATGTAATGTAACGTAGTGGGCATGAGGTTTGTTTTACATGCGGAAGCCCCAGCTGAACCAAACTTTGATTCTTAATTTTTAATAGACAGCAGATTTAAAACAAACAAAAGGAAACATTTCTTCACACCAATACACAGTCAGCTTGTGCAACTCATTGCCAGAGGATGTTGTGAAGGCCAAGACTATACCATTGTCTAAAAAGAACTACACACATTCATGTAGGGTAGGTCCATCAATGGCTGTATTAGCCAAGGTGGGCAGGGATTGCGTCCCCAGCCTCTGTTTGATAGAAGCTGGGAGCCAGCAGCAGGGGATGGATCACTTGACGATTGCCTGTTCCGTTCACTCCCGCTGGGACACCAGCCATTAGCAACTGTTAGAGGACAGGACGCTGGGCAAGGTGGATTTACTGAATTGTGTTCTTACTTAGGTGTGTTAACTAGCACTAAAATGATGTGAAGATGCCACATTGCAAAGAAGCGTTTCAGAATACCTACAGACTGTGTTTCACTGAACCTACAGTTTATGATCATATATATTAGGAACAGCTAGTTAAGTAAGAGCATCAGGCACTAGAGGGAATGAGCAACTAATAATAGTAACAGAGAGGAGGCCGTGCTAGTCTATACACTATCAAAACAATGACTGCTTTTTGTTTTGATAGTGTATAGACTAGCACGGCTTCCTCTCTGTTACTATGCAACATGCAAGACACTACATTTAGCTGTTTGGAATGGAGATCCATCAACTACATGAAAAAACTCACCCAGATCCAGACAGACATCATCTTTCTCTCCAAATGCAAGAAAATGGATATTGTACCCAAGGGACTGACAGTGAAAAACCCATTACAATCAACATACTACACTGATTACAGTGAACATCTATGCAACACGCTCTCTAAAAAACTGAGGAACCACTTGATCAAAATCCTTTACAATAAACAAAAGATGATCAAAAATGAACTCTCTGAACTTGAAATTGTCATCAACGAACAGGCATCCACGCAAGACCCCACAGTACGAGGCTTTACCAATGCCAGACAAGATATTTATAAAACACACTTCCTCTTTCTACAAAAAAGAAAAGAGAATAAATTTTCTTCACTACTTCATTCTTCAGGATACTTCAACCACAATAACAGTAGCTCGACCAACAACACTGTTAACCTTTCAAACTACCAACTCAGCCCAGCAGAGGAGTCTCTCTTATCCCGGGGTCTTTCCTTCTGCCCTACTTCCCCCACGAACTTAATACAATTCTGTGGGGACCTTGAAGCCTTCTTTCGCCGCCTCCGTCTGAAGGAATTTTTCCAGCACACCTATGAACAACAGTCTGACTCTCTCGACCCCCACCACCAACAACAAAAGAAGAAGAACTCTATGTGGACTCCCCCTGAGGGTCGTAGTGAAAGTCTGGACTTCTACGTACAGTGCTTCTGCAACCGTGCTCAGGCTGACATTATACACAAACAATGCCAAATGAGACACAATCTCAACTATGCTGAACGCCATGCTGTCCAGAGTCTCAAAAATAACCCAGACGTCATAATCAAACCAGCTGACAAAGGGGGTGCTGTTGTCATCCTGAATAAGTCAGACTATGAACAGGAGGCAGCCAGACAACTCTCCAACACCACATTTTACAGACCTCTCTCCGCTGATCCCACTTTGGAATTCCAGAGGAAATTACAACTATTACTGAAGGAACTCCCTGCTGCTACTCGGGACCTCATTCACTCAGACACACCATCTGAGCCACAGCCTGGATTATTCTATTTACTTCCCAAAATCCACAAACCTGGAAACCCTGGACGCCCTATCATTTCAGGTATTGGCACCCTTACCACCGGACTATCCAGTTACGTGGACTCCCTCCTCAAACCCTATGCCACCAACGCTCCCAGCTATATCCGAGATACCACCGACTTCCTGTGGAAATTACAAAACATCGGAAAAGTTCCTGATAATGCCATCCTTGCCACAATGGATGTAGAGGCTCTGTACACTAATATTCCACATAAAGACGGATTACAAGTAATCAGGAATACCATCCCTGCAGCCACCACAGCCAATCTGGTGTCTGACCTCTGTAACTTTGTTCTCACACACAATCATTTCCATTTTGGGGACAATTTATACCTCCAGATTAGTGGAACTGCTATGGGCACCCGCATGGCCCCACAATATGCTAATATATTTATGGCTGACCTGGAACAACGATTCCTCAGCTCTCGTCCCCTATTACCACTCCTCTACTTAAGATACATTGATGACGTCTTTATGGTTTGGACCCATGGTACAGAGGCTCTAGAAGAATTCCACAGAGACTTTAACAATCTACACCCCACCATCAACTTATGCCTCGATTACAACATGCAAGAGATACATTTCCTGGACACTGCAGTACTAATCAGGGATGGCCTGATCAGTACCACACTGTACCGAAAACCTACTGATCGCTATACTTATCTACACCCTTCTAGTTTCCATCCTGCACACGTGACTTGATCCATTGTTTACAGTCAAGATCTTAGGTACAATCGCATTTGCTCTGATCCAACTATAGAGACCAAAAACTACAAGAACTTTACCAAATATTCATAAACCTGAATTACCCACCAGGAGAAGTAAAAAAACAAATGGACAGGGCCAGACGAATACCCAGAGACCAGCTACTCCAAGATCGGCCCAAAAAAGCCAAGAACAGAACACCACTGGTCATCACCTACAGCCCCCAACTCAGACCACTGCAACGAATTATTAAAGACCTACAACCTATCCTTAATCAGGATGCTATACTCCAGAAGGCCCTGGGTGACATGCCTGTTCTCTCCTACAGACAACCTCCCAACCTCATGAGGATCCTCACTAACAGCCACAGTCTATACCCCAGGAATACCAGTCCTGGAACCTTTCCCTGCAACAAAGCCCGCTGCGAGCTTTGTCCGCATATCTTCTCTGGAAATACCATCACTGGACCTAACCAGGTTACTCACAGAATCACGGGCACTTTCTCATGCTCCTCTACTAACATCATATATGCCATCATGTGCCAACAATGCCCAGATGCTTTGTATATTGGACGGACTTCTAACTCCCTTAGACAAAGGGTCAATGGGCAGAAAATAGACATCAAAACACTCCAGATCCACAAACCAGTTAGTCAACATTTTAATGGAATGGGGCATTCTGTCAATGACCTAAAGGTATGTGTGTTACTGAAGAAGAATTATCACACCGTTCTGGAAAGGGAAGCAGCCGAGCTGGCTTTTATATTCAAATTCGGCACATTAACACATGGTTTAAATCATGATGGGAACTTTCTGAGTCACTATAGGGGCTCGTCTGCATACTTGGCTCAATCTAATTCTTGACCTTCCCCCCCACCCCTCTACTCTCTGATTTGCTCACCTTGATTATCTTTTTCTGATTTGTCCTCGTTGCTTACTGTTTTTGGTTCTCTGTGCCTTAAATATTGAGTCTGTTCTGGTCTGGCTATGGTCTGAAGAAGTGGGTCTGTCCCACGAAAGCTCACCTAGTGCTACTTGACTGCTTTTTGTTTCAACTAATAATAGTAAGCACTGAGAGCCCTCTACTGACAGAACACTACATGCTCAAAGTTACAGTACACTGTGAGAAAATGGCACCTCAAAAGCTCTTGTCGTTCAACATATCGTTTGTGTTCCCCCACATTAAAGCTACAATATGATCCAGTTAAAAATGGATGCCTCCCAGCCAAGGTGATTACTTATCCTTTAGCTATCCTAGCACCCAGAACAAGAGGCAAAATGGTGTGGGTTAAAGAGCACACAGTTTTAGGGATCTCTTTACTTTTCTATTTTATTTTTTTTTACTTCTGTCATTTATAGAAAAAAGCTGAATATCTTATGCAGATTTTAGAAAGTAGATGGATCTGGTTTGTTTTCTTATTGCTCACAAACACATCCAATCATCAGTGTGTCCTACGTAAGTATTGTTAGGATAAATTTATCCTTAACTTCTTAAAGGGGCATTGTATAAGAATAAAATTCTACCCTTTTTTGTATTATCCTCATTAAAAAAAAAAAATTATCCTCAACACGAAAGAAAAAATATCTCCACTGCTTCCCTCCCAGTGAAAAGGTTAAAACAAGCTGCAATATATTATATAATGTTGTCCCATAACTGATTTATAACAAACCCACACAGGCATGCTCCCCAGAAACAGCAGGGATAAGGATGAATCTCACAGCTCTCATCCTGCCCCTTAGCCATTTTGTCTGCATGCTGGGTATTGACATGAAATAGATCCGTTTAAGAAGCTGTGCACTTCTTGTTCACAAGAAGGGAGCAACTAAGCAAAGCAGGAGACTGACTGTATGTACACAAATAAAAACAAAGCTGTCAGTCCAGATAGCATCATTTTTAAAAAGATAGTTAAACCAAGTTTGAGTCTCCACGACCCCTCTGCTTACTATTACTATCCCTTCAAAGCCTTTTTAACCCATGCTGAAAATGTATTAAAACTTCAAAATGTATTAATTGAAAATGTTAAATACTTCTTAATTGCGCCTTCAGACACGTCATGAAAATCTGTATCGAGGCACAAACAACATAGGCCCCGAATCCTACAAATAGTCATACACATACAGAACTTCTATGCATGTGAGTAGCCTTGTTGACTTCCATTATAATTAGTATCATACGTAATTCTTTGCAGGACCCTCAGCACATGCACGGGACTGTGGATTTTGCTCATTCTAGAGAACTGAGTTACTACTGTGTTTAAACATGATAGCGCTACAACCTAGGTCAACTACCATCTTCTTGGCTAGTGCTTCACCCAGATACCCATTCTGTCCCAACTGTGTAAGTGTGCAAAGTGGGAGACAGACCCCCTCAGGGGCATGAAATTTCATAACAGGGATACAGCATGATCAGCTCAGGTCTCAGGCTCATCCATCTTATTAAAATTGCTGAAATATATTCCTGTTATTATGGATGTGTATTCATATTATACCCAAATTAACGGTTTTATGTTCTACATACTTATTTTCTTACACGTGCCAAAGGTTTTTTTTTTCATATGAACATAACCAAAATTTCTGTCAGTTTGGATTATATTAGACAGGTGGGAGGAGGCTGCTAATTGCAGGGCCAAAAAGTGGGGCCTAATGTAAAAAGTTTGCTCACCAGGTAATCACACTATATTATAGTTTTATAAAGTGGTTATAAAATGGTTTATATAGTTTTATAAAATGGCTTGTCTGGTGAAGTGCTCCTCACATAACCCAAAAAAAGCGTGTTCAAAACAAGCATTTTATTGCCTACAAAAAATATGGTGCTTACGTTTCTACCCATTTCCCTGATCAGCAGAGATAAAAGGGATTTTGGTCTTCGAAACACATTACAAAACAGTGATATTGTTCATTAAGTGCTTTGGAGACTGATGGCAGCATGATTTTTAGAAAATTACACCTGTCCCGTTGTGCAGATTCATGTTGAAAAATGGGCTATAGCTAGAACAGAACAGTACCCAGTGCAGACATAGCCCCTTCGGTTGCCAGAAATTCCATATGAAAGACAACAAGTGCTCTGGCACCTTATGGACTAATAGATATTTTGGAGCGTAAACTTTCACGGGCAAAGACCTGCTTCATCACATGCATCTGACGAAGCGGGTCTCTGCCTACTAAAGCTTACACTCCAAAATATCTGTTAGTCTATACGGTGCCACAGGACTTCTTGTTGTGCTTGAAGATACAGACTAACTGGGCTACCCCTTGTCACCACATGAAAGACAAACTTTGTGAATACAAAATACAAATTTAGTTGCATTTGGCCCCCGAGACCAAGAGGAAGCCATTAAATCCTCCAGGCCTCAGTTTTTCCCGGTTTATAAACCCAAAGACAACCCATCTTCCTAAACAACAAGAAGTCCTGTGGCACCTTGTAAACTAACAGATATTTTGCAGTATAAGCTTTTGTGGGCAAAGACCCACTTCATCAGATGCATCTGATGAAGCGGGTCTTTGCCCACAAAAGCTTATGCTCCAAAATATCTGTTAGTCTATAAGGTGCCACAGGACTTCCTGTTCTCGAAGATACAGACAAACATGGCTACCTCTCTCATAGTTGCCATCATCTTCCAAAGTGCTTGACAGAAACCCTTGGTTTATCCAAGTGTCAGGGCCTGTAAGATTACTGTAATTTCCGACTGTACGCTCCATGGGGCAGGAAGAGTCAGTCTCCAGACCCAGACGCCCTGTGGGTACTGAGTGGGGTTACTACATAGAAAAGAGGACCCCCCGAGACGGAGCGGATCTGTATCAGTATCTCCCAACACACCTGGCATTAACATGTTCTAGTGTAGACAGCACCCGAAGGCTGAGCTGGCAGGTACTGACCCAGATCCGTTCCCTGGCAGGGGTGTGCTCTGCTGTGAAAGGTCAGACGTGGGAACCCTGGCACTGCGCGGTTCTAGGCAAGATCTTGCCCCTTATTTGCTTTTTCCTTATCCCTTGAGCTGGGCCAGGGGCCGCCCCCGGGGCGAGCGACCTGTGACACTCAAATGGCCTCGATCCAGACACTCACCCTGCCGACGCGGCGGGGAGGGGGGATGTTTCGGAAGGAAACATGAGAGGTAACGTGGCAACGGGCCCAAAGGCGCATCCCTGGCCTGGCAGGGAGTCTCTGGGGCAATTCCGCACACACCCAGGTCTGTCTGCGCATGCTCGGTGTCGGCCGCTGGGGCGAGCAGCCCCTGCCCCCTTGCACTCGCCGAAGCGGGCACGCGACAGAATACTCAGGGCAGCTGGCCCGCAATCCCCGCGGGTCAAGCCACGCGCTCTCGGCGCTGTGCGCAGGCGCCGGGGTGGGGACGGTGAGCGCCACGCGCTCTGCACTAGGGCTGCACCGCGGCGCGGCCCGCGCACGTTGAGGGTCCTGCCTCTCCTCCCGCGAGGCGGCGCGCGCTGAAGGCAGGCGTAGGAGTCTGGGGGGGAGGGGAAGCATAGCCACAGGGACGGGGTGGGAACGTATGAGGTAAACTTCTGTGTAAGGCTAGAGATGGGAGCTCCTTGGCGAGCGGCGGTTCCATAGTGTAGTGGTTATCACGTCTGCTTTACACGCAGAAGGTCCTGGGTTCGAGCCCCAGTGGAACCACAGCCTGGGGCATTGTTTTGGGTTGCGGAAGGGAGCCATTACACTCTTACCGTTTTTCCACTTCGGAGCGTTATTCATGTGAATTTATAGTTACATTTCCAAACAAACTTGTTTGACCTCTGTGTCCCAGGGCACTGCAGCAGCATCTATTCACAGAGGGAAGCGTAGCTGCCTGGCATTTAGCCACGTGCAAACCTAGGTCTTGCTCTTGCCTCCACAGCGAGCTAAGGGTGTTTTGCAGACTGGACCCAACTGCAGGGGCTCGCTCGCTTTGGTATTGCATAGCGCAGAGGAGATTTTCAAAAAAATGAACAATAGGCATTTTGTGAAAAATATTAGCACTTCTCTTCAGGTTTTGTTTCAGAGGGATAGAAATTGACTCATTTTTCCCTTAAAAATCTTTGCGAAACACCTGTAATAAAAATTTGAAACTGAATTATTTCCTTGATCAAAAACTGGAGCTCCTGTAAAGGAAATAGCTTGACAATTGCTTTAGATTACAAAATTATATGTGCTAGAAAAGTCTCTTTTTCAAAAAGCACGTTTCTAACTATGAAAAAAAATAACTAGTATGGTGTCAGTCATTTTTCAGAAAAAATGCCCTTTTTAAAATAATACATTTTTGAAATGAGTGTTCAGAAAATTGGTCAGTTTTGGTAGCAAATCACTAAGCCTACTTGGCTTTCTTTTGTAAATTTCCAGGGACACCTAGAGCAAGTGCTTATCTCTCAAAGAAATATCAGGAAAATATGTAATTAATTTTATTTTTGTTAGTGTACTTTTGCAGCTGGTAAGGCCGTGAGCCAGCACCATGTGACCAATGAGCCATCTGAATTATAAGTGGTTTGTGGACAACTATTGAGGGACAGCCTAGCCCTGGGAAATATACCAGTGAACCATATGTCCCTGAAGAACATACCAGAAGAATTATTCCAAACAGAGGGATATATTGTAATGGTAACAAGCCTAGTATGAGGGGAAGGGTGATCTTGGGTCCAATTCTCCTCATTCACCTTATGTGTCATTTACACCTGTTTAAAGTGTGTATAAAACATAAACATTCTGATCTGGAAACACTTTAAACCAGTGTTTCTTAAACTATGTTCACCAGTGTTCCATGAACAAATTGCAGGTGTGCTGCAAGCATTTGGAAAAATACACTGCTCGTATATATTTTCTGTAATTAAAACCAGATGCCATGTCACTTCTTCTTTGCTATGATACCTATTAAATTACTTCATGTTTGCTGAGGAAGTACCTGTTTGTTTGTATATGTTTTTTAAAGAAAATTTTCATAGGCGTTCCACATTAAAAATATTATTGTTTGGTGTTCCATGGTCTCAAACAGTTCAAGAAACACTGCTTTAAACTATTTTTGCATAGGTATAAATATTTATACAAAGGATAAATATGGAGTCTGGGAATCGGGCTGTCTGGATTCTACTCCCACCTTTACTACAGACACTAGTTGAGTAGAGTATTAAGAGCTGGTAAGGCCAAAAGTGCTTACTGATTCTGGGTGGCTAGCTGAGGACATATTAGTTTCACCTGTTAGTACTTAGCACTGACAGCTTTAATTTAGTGCCAGGTTTTAATAATAATCTGTGGCACTGAATATCACCTTATTTCTTGAGCAGTGCCCATTAACAGGAATATTTGTGAATTAAAGTGCTACTTAACATGAAACCTTTGAGATATGCACAATCAAAGTTTCCCACTCCTGTCAAGGGTGGCACCCACTAGTGAGGCTGCAGTCCCTGACAGGAGTGGTTTCCCATCCCCGGAGTGGTGGGGATCTGGGAACCAGGCAGCAGCCTGGCTCCTGGCTCACTGGAGCTTGCAGAGCCAGGAAACTGATCAGGGCAGCAATCCTAGTTAGTTTCCTGGCTCCAAGGAGTGAAGGGGAGCCAGGAGCCAGAAGCCAGGCTGCTCCTGGTTCCAGCTCCTCTCTGCTGGCTGGAGCCAGGAAACTGACCAAGGCTGCTACCCAGCTCAGTTTCCCCTCTCTGCTAGTGGAGGGGAGTTGAAAACCATGCTGCCCTCTGGTTCCAGGCTCCCTGCCACTCTGGGAGCTAGGAAACTGACCAGCCCTGCTGTCTCCCCACAACTTGCACAAAAATTTGAGTTACACAGAGGTTGCAAAAATGCAGCACCCACGTAACTCAAGAGTTTACTGTAGTCAGCATCTTTGGAATATCAGGTCTAAAGCAATTCAAATTGGGCACCCAAAATCAGTGTCAGCTGATGCATTTTTGGGGTTTAATCTCTTTGTACTTGGTTCCCCCATCTGTAAATTGAGGTACCAATACTTTCAGCAGTGTAATCCAGGTTAAACTCTGGCAAACTGAGTTTACCCATGTCTATGTTGGGTCTATGGAATTTATCTTCTAATTTGGCAAATATGAATTAGGTTTGTGAGTTTACCCAATTCATTAAAAAAAAAAAAAGTAACACACCAGTGCATACTTTCCACACTGAGGTGTCATGGAGCTAAATCCATTTACATTTGTAAGGTGCTCAGATACTGTGTTGATGAGCACTGTAAAACGTTGTGTGGCTAAATAAACACAGGGCAGCAGATCATAAGGTGCAATCTGGAACTGTCCCCTCCTCCTGGAGCAGAATGGATGGAGTAGATCTGTTTGATCCTCTTTTCACAGTGTAAATCTGGGCTGGATTCAATGGACTTGCCACTATAAGTGTAAATCAGGCCTGCTGTGTCCTAGGAGGTCTTTTCCGTCCAACACCTTTTGTTCATACCCAAGTAAAATGTCATGGACTGCAGTGAGAGTTTTGCTCAATAAAGGAACATAAAACCTACCCCCAGGACAGTGCTCAGCAACCTTGATCACCTTGTGGCACACTTCAGCACTCATAACTTCACCGCACATCCAATACATATAACCCAATCCCCTCTTGCTCCCCCACCTCTCTAACTCGATACCAGCAACTCATCAGAGCTACTGCTGCCACTGGCCCAGAAACACTGCCGCCACCACCACCACCACGCGCTTCTCCCACCAAGCAGCGGGGCACATTCGCGGAGTGGTGGGTGGCACTCCCGGGACACAGCTCTGAGGCACACTGAGTGCTGCTTTGCAGGGTTGTGGAGTGCTGCCCTAGGAATCTGTGATTCAGCCCCCTACATTGTCAACATATGCTGGTGGGTGCAGAACTGATGCGAGATTCCCATCTTCACAGAGTATATTTTGATTCTGTAACCCAGGAGACAATACAGCGAATAGAAACACAGAAGCATACACTGTGGGGAGCATGCAGCATTGTCAGGAAGTGAGGGAGAGAGACAGAGGGAGTAGCATCCTGTGCCGTCTATGAACAAGGGATGAGTGTTTCTAAGTGCTGATAGCTGCTGTGATAATAACAGTCCTGCTGCTGCTGCCGCCGCCCACACTCAGACTTCTGCTACCGAATGCAAATAGCCTCATTGTGACGCATGGCGGGAAACACTGAGGTCAGCACAGTAGGTAATTGGTGATATCACCAGTGATGTGAGGAAGGCTTCATCCCACCTGCATTATCTAACACAGGGCTGCAGGGCAGTGCTCATGCTGCTGAGCTTGTGGCCCTTGAGCTAAGTGTCAGTATATTTTCTCCGAAACATAAACCTAATTTGTACGGCTTTAAACGCCTTTGATTTTACATCCATGTTAATTCATTACTTGAATGCCTGGGGGAAGTGCAGTGCCAGATGTACATCCATTTTCCTGTGTGTGTACATGGTTGTTTTTACCCTTGATTTTACCTGCACACAACAAAATCAATGCAATATTAAATCAGAAAAACAGAGACTTAAACTGTGGGCCGTCTCAAACTGCATGTAACTTTGTTTATAAAATGCTCTTACATGTTAGATGCAGTGTTGTTGCAGCCGTATCACCCCCAGGAAATTAGAGAGACAGGGTGAGTGAAGAAATATCTTTTATTAGATCAGCCTCTGTAGTGGAGGGAGAAAAGCTTTCATCTTTATACGGAGTTTGCCTTCAGGTCTGGGAAACTGACAGAGGGTCACAGTTAAACACAAGGTGGAAGTGATTGTATAGCCTGGGCAGCCAATGAACTACAGGTGTGAGGAGCATGGACCCCACAACTGGACCACCCCTCCTGCCTCGGGGTCCACTCCTTTCCCCCACTGGAGCCTAGAAGCCCTCCAACCCCAGATCCTGGAGCAGTGGGCAGGCATGCAGCTGCGTGTGCCCCCCACTATTGGGGGCGAGCAGCACGGCCCCTACCCTGGAGTAACATGTGGGCAGGCAGCATAAGCACCAGCTTTAGCCACCCAGAGTCCTTGGGTGCAGGCCAGCCCCCAGTCCCCACCCCAGCACAAGGGCACTGCAGCCCTCCCAAAAGGGGGTGGTGGGGAACCTGAGGTGGAGGTGGAGGTGGAGGTGGAGGCAGGCAACCTCTTTCCCAGGTACAAGCCACACCCCCGTCAGGCACCTGGAGGGACCCAGTTTCCCCAGAGCTGCTCATTCAGCTCTCCCTGGCGTGCCTCTGGCCAGGGGAGCCTTGGAACTGCAGCCCGGCCATAACAACAGCTTAGCAGGCAACTGTGGGGAGCTGCGGCCAGCCTTGCAGCTGCCCACTGTGCAGGGGGGCTGAGACCATCCCATGGCTTGTGTCCCTGCCCTTACTGCTCAGGGCAGGAGGACAGCCCACAACTCCACACCAGCTCCCACAACTGCTTTAGTGCAGCCAGCCTGCAGCTCTGAGACCCCACCTTCAGGCAGAGACAGGCTGGAAGCTGCAAGAGCTGGTGTGGAGTTGACGACCCTTCTCCTGCTCAAGGCAGCTGGGGAGTTTGGGGGGCGGCGGCACTGGCTGGGGGCTTCTCTCAGCCCTCCCACACCCTGGGCAGGTTGCGGATTGGCTGTGGCTCCCCAAAGCTGCCCAGACTCCCTAGCAGGGCTCTGTGCGGACGTGGCCAGGGCTATGGCCTTGGATGGATGGGGATAGTTATGCCCTTTGTCTCCTTCCTCCGATTTGGGCACCATCGGCACAGGGTCCCAGCTGCAGAGCACAGAGAGAAGCAGAAGGGAGCCTGAGCCTGGAGTGTGGGCAGGGCCAGACAAGCAGATTGGGTAGGCTAAGCCTTCTCCTGCCTCTGACACCTGTTGCCCATGTAGTTAACACACATTTCAAGGGGCCATTCCAGTTGGTGTGGGCATTTAACACTCCTCCCTTCGCAGGGAGGAAAGGAGGTAGGAGGGAAGCACTGGAAGGGCAAGTTCTTAGTGGGTCAGTGAGGATCGTGGTCTTAGGCCTGAGGCTGCTTGTCAACTATACTCCCTGGCTACCTATACATGAGACCGTTTTTCCAGCAAAACTGGGCTTTTGACGGAAAATCCCACAGAGCGTCTCCATGCTAAATGTGCTTTGTCAACAGTCTGTTGACAAAATTCAGCATCCGCTGGCAGCATTATACCGCTCCCCGTTCAGGTATAACACCTTTCTTCACAGTGTTCTGGTGACAAAACATCTGTGTAGACATTCCAGGGCCCTTTTGTCGACAGATGGGACTTCCAGTGCACTGGGCAGCCCTGTTTGCAGAGCCTCCAGTCAGCCATTCTGTTGAGAGACGGCCGGGCAGTCTGGCTTCTGTCTGTCCACAACGTAGATTGCTGTTTCGATCTGCTTTTATGTGTAGACGCAATGTCGACAGAAGTTTTGCAGGAAATCTCTTCCAACAGTGACTTCTGTCGACAGAGGCATCTTGTGTAGATGTTGTCCCTGTGTGTAGAATTCACCCTGTGACATTGCACAAAAAGGACCAGCTCTGTTATGGCAACTATGGGTAGGGCTTGATTGGTGAAAAAACTTGCAGTCTCCAGTCCCAGAGCTCAGGTCACTTGACTCACGTTCTTGGTGTTACCTGCACAGAATTCTCTGTTACGCACACTCTTTTGAGGTACCCACTTTTACCCATTCCTAGGGCTCAGACATAACCCTTTCAGTTTAGGCATCCACCGTCATCCTTCTGTGGGCTCAGGCTGACCCCCAAAACTCTGCGGTTTTGTAAGATCTTTTACCAGCGAGGATGTAACTTCATGTTTCTCAGTTGATGGCTCCTGCTCTTTTAATCGGACTGCAGATTAAGGCCCGAAGCTTTAGGCCTGGCAATATGTCCCACAGAAAAAGGCCGTATCCTAATACAGGCTGCAGGGCTAACAATGGCAGTACACATGTTTGGGTTTGAGATGGAGTCTAGGCTATAAGACTTTCACACATTGTGAGCGTCTCAGAGCCCACACTCCAAATCCAGCTCGAACATCTGCACTGTAATTTCTAGCCCCTTTGTCTGAGTTCCACATGTCCAAGTCAGCTGACCTGAGCCATCTATGACCAAGCCACCACAAGTCTTTCATTGAAGTGTAGATGTACACTATTGGGCCATAGGGCTCCTCAGTTTCACTCAGGCTACATCTACACTAGCACATTACGTTGAAGTAGCCTATTTCGACGTAAGAACATCAAAATAGGCTACTCCGACCCATATCGTCTACACGTCCTCCAGAGCTGGTGCCGTCAATGTTCAACGTCGAAGTAGCGATGGGGAACGTCAAAAGGAGCCGCCCCGGAAGGAAATGCAGAGCGTCCACACACACAAGCGCTCCCCGTCGAAACAAGGTGCCAGGAAAGCCCGCGGACTGCGTCACAGGCTGGACTAGCCCTTCCGGGTCAACAGCAAGCCACTCTTTTAAAGACCCCCTCCCAGACACACCCGGCCTGCACAGCACGAGGTCCGCAGAGCGCTAGCCACACTCTCACAGACCAAGTCACAGCAGATATGGACCCCCAGCAGCAGCAGCAGCAGCAGGAAGAGGAAGCCCCCCAGGTAGTCAACCAGGGGGCAAACACCCTGCTAGGTGCTGCCTGGGAGGATGCCCAGTGGTTCCTGCCAGAGGAGCCCTCCCCGGGGGCAGACGGGGACGCCCCTGACTACCGGGCTCCCCTCTTCCTCCCCCGCCGGCTGCTCCCCCGCCTCTGGAGCTACCTCAGCAGCTCCGAGTGGTGGGAGCAGCTGGTCATGCGGGACTGGGACGACAACATGTGGCTGCGGAACTTCCGCATGCGCCGGCAGACCTTCCTGGAGCTCTGCCAGTGGCTCACCCCCGCACTCAGGCACCAGGACACCCGGATGCGGCGCACCCTCCCCAACGAGAGGAGGGTCACAATAGCCGTCTGGAAGCTGGACACTCCAGACAGCTACCGCTCCATGGGACAGGCCATGGTTGGGGCCATCGTCATGGAGGTAAGGAGGCCTGGGCATGCACCCACTGGGGTGCAGGGGGGGTCGGGTGTGGTGCCGGGGAGGGAGGGGCTCCAGGGAGTAAGGGGCTGGGTGCGGGGGTACCCAGGGAGGTGCCCGGGAGGGGGGCCTGGGGGGGAGGGCCCTGGGGCACCCTGCACAGCCTCATGGGCACCTGTGTTCCCTCCCCACAGGTGGTCTGTGTGCTCAATGCCATGCTGCTGCAAAGGGCTGTCTGACTCGGGGACCTGGACGCAGCTGTCACCGGATTCGCCTCCATGGGGTTCCTGAACTGCTTCGGGGCCCTGGACGGGACCCACATCCCCATCTGCACCCCGGACCACAGCGGAGGAAGATACATAAACCGCAGGGGCTACCACTCCGTGGTCCTGCAGGCCATGGTGGACAGTCGGGGCCGCTTCCAGGACGTGTACGTGGGCTGGCCCAGCTGCACACACGATGCCCATGTTTTTAGGAACTTGGGCCTGTGCTGCTGGCTGGAGGTGGGGACCTACATCCCCCAGAGGGAGATCCCTCTGGGGGACACCACCGTGCCCCTCTGCCTCGTGGTGGACGTGGCCTACCCCCTCCAGCCCTGGCTCATGTGCCCGTACACTGGCCACCTCAATGCCAGCCAGGAGCAGTTCAACGCCCACCTGAACCACGCCTGCCAGGTGGTGGAGAAGACCTTTAGCCGTCTGAAGGGCCGCTGGCTGTGCCTTCTTGCCTGACTGGACATCAGCCTCCAGAACATCCCCCAGGTTGAGGGTGCATGCTGCACACTCCACAACATTGTCGAGAGCAAGGGGAAGGCCTTCATCCAGAGGTTGATGCCGGCACAGGCTTCCCCTAGCTGGCCGCCGCACCCAGCTGCCAGGCCCACCATGAGGGGTACGGGTCCGTGAGGCCTTGCAGGCTCACTTCAATCAGGGAGACCCCTGAGCACCTCCCTGGCCTTCCCCAGAGGACCCCCCCACCACACAGTCTGCACTGCCCACACACCGCCCCCCACACCACACCCCCAACAAGCACACGCCTCCAGTTATTTGAAAAATAAAACCTTTTTTTTTTTTTGAAAACTGCTAACTTTGTTTTGTGCACAACAGAAACTGCAACCAATATACAAAGGGAGATAACGATATACATGGGGGCTCGGCGGACGGCTCAGCTGTTGGCCCATCAGTCCGAGGTGGGGGTGGAGGGGCGTGACCCCTGGTGGGTACGGCTTGTAACCGCCCCCCCCCCGTGTCCGTGGTCCCCGGCGTGGCAGGCTGGGGGCTTGGAAGACCAGCAAGTATGGACGGGATGCCTCCACTGGCCTTTCCTCAGCCCCCGTGGGCTCTGGTCCTGGGGAACTTGCAGGCGGCATGGTAGGTGGGGTGGCAGGTGGGGCAGCCCGCAGCCAGGCAAATGGTGAGGCAGGTGGTGCAGCGGCGGGGAGGGTGGCCCAGGGGGCAGCGGGGGGTGGGAGCCGGGCGACGGCCTCCTGGATCAACCTGGCTATGTCCCGGAAGCCCCTGAAGTCCTCCCATGCCACCCACCGCCAGATGGACTCCTCCCAGTCGAACCTCAGTCTCTCCTCCACCACCTCCATCTGCTACCAGAGAGCTGCCAGGAGCTGAGGGTCCACAGGGGCCATCCCCAGAGTCCGGCGGTGGTGGGACCGTCCTGCTGGCCTTTGGGGTGTCTCGAGGTGCTGGCGGTGGCTGACCTTCAGTGGGCTGTCAGGGACAATGGACAGTGCCTGGCTGCCTGGGGCATCAGATGCTACAGCTGCAGAGAGGGAGAGAGGGAGGGGAAGGCTGTTAGTACTGTGCCCTGGCCTGTGGCCCATTCCACCCACCTCCCCTTGGGTACTGGGTCTCCGTCCCCGTTGGTGGGTGTGATGTCCCTGTTGGCTGTCCCCATAGCATTGCCCCCCCGCCCCCGGGGTTAAGGCACAGTGCTGTCCATGGGTGCGGGTGCTGATGGGCGCTGGTGGCCATGCCGCCGTCCTGGGACTGTGCTGTGGCTGGGCGCTTGTGGGTTGGGGTCCACTGGGGGTGTGTGAGGCTCCCAGTCATGTCTGGTGCCCCCTCCCCGTGGCCCGTGGCTGTGTGCTCTGTGGGGTACGTACCTGACCGTCCATTGCCACGGTCGAGGGAAGCCCTGTGGGCGGACACCCAGCTGGTGCTCTGGGAGGGGAGGTCTATGAGGAGCCCCCCCTCTTCGCTGCTGGATCCCTCCTCCGCTGCCCCGAGGGGGTGCTCCTCGGGTGGGCCCTGGGGTGCAGGGCTGGCCTCCGGGCTGGACTCCGGCTCCAAGGCCTGCTGGGGCTTGTCGGCCGTGGAGTCAAGGGTGGCCGGGGGACAGGAGGTGTCCTGGGGGCCCAGGATGGCCCTGAGCCCCCTGTAATAGGGGCAAGCAGCGGGGGCAGCCCCAGACTGGCTGGCCGAGTCCTGGGCCCGGGTGTACCCCTGCCGCAGCTCCTTCACCTTACTCTGGACGTGATCCGGAGTGCGGGCAGGGTGACCCTGGGCAGCCAGGCCCTCAGCCAGTCGGGCGAACGCTTCTGCATTTCGCTGCTTGCTCCCCATCACGTGGAGCACCTACTCCTCACCCCAGAGCCCCAGCAGGTCTCGGAGCTCGGCCTCCAACCAGGAGGGGCCCCGTCTCTTTTGGCCCCCCCGCTTGGCTGCTGGGGGTGCCTGCGGGAGCTCGGGGGGGCTGGCTCGAGGCCATGGGTGGTGGCAGTGCAGACTGGGGCCTCTGGAAAGCGTGCAGGGCTAGCACGTGTGTGTGCTGCTGCCTGCACGCTCTCAGCTTCCTGCCACAGGAAACCTGGGTCTGTGGTGCTTTAAGGGCTGCTGCACGCGGGGACCATAAAGCCCTGCAGGGGCTGGACAGAGCGTCTCAACCCCTCAGCTGATGGCCTCCATGGAGGACCCCGCTATTTTGAAGTAGCAGGATGCGGATCGTCTACACACACCCTACTTCCACGTTGAACGTCGAAGTAGGGCGCTAGTCCCATCTTCGGATGGGAATAGCGATTTCGACGTCTCGCCACCTAATGTTGATTTCAACGTCAAAATAGCACATGGTGCATGTAGACATGACGCGTGCTATTTCGATGTTGTGCCAGCTACTTCGAAGTAGCTGGCTAGTGTAGACGCACCCTCAGTATAAATTGATGGCATTACAGTCAGGATGACTTGCCCTATTATGGTCACATTTAGTCATGATTACCACAGGAAAAGCACAGTTCTATTGACTTGAACTGTGGGGTTGGAGAGCATGCACAGGCTGTCTGACTTTTTAAAGTTGTATTTCTATATCTCCCCCCTCTCCCCCTTGCCTCCACGCCAGGGACTCAGTAATTTTTTCTTAAACATACTGTGCTAAATCAACATCCCTGGTCATGTGACATTCTCTTAATCCCTAAAGAGCTAAGGGCAGAAAGCAGCAGCGGCTTAATCTAGCAGCACCTCATTTGACCTATGCAGTGATTCATCTGCTGACTACTTGTAAAATCTTAGCTCTCCTGCAACTCTTTTTAGGAAATAATCTCTTTATCTGTAGTAACACCAAAAATGTTCTTTACCGATAAGTAATTAACAGGGCTTTAGGCCCCAATCCAAAACTGAAGTCTTTAGACTCAAGAAAAGGCCCTCACCGTCTTTATTTTAAAACTGTTAATATAATGGCCTACAATTTAAATAATCTGACAAAGGCTCTAATGGAAGAATCTGTGAGGTAGCACTTTTAGCAAAGGATGGCTTCTTATGATACGTTCTTTTCAGTTCAAGAATTTACAAGTAATCAGCAGATAAGCTGTTCCCTAGGTCAAATGTGCTGCTTCTCCTAGATTAAGTCATTGCTGCTCTCAGTCCTTTGTGGGTTGGGAAAACATAACTAGGGATGTTTTCTAACCATGACAGTTTTTCGAAAACAATTATCACTAAGTGGCTATGGTAAAAAAATTGAAATGGGAAATATAACACATACACAATATACACTTCATGCCTTTTAAATACTGTTCCCCTTCCTATCTTTTCTAGGATGGAGCATTGTTGATGGTAGTAGTGTGGGGTGGGCTTGTTTTTATTTGGTAAAACTGTAAGAGGTAAGAAGCGAAAGGTGCTTAATGAGGCTCTGCTTAAGTTAATCTCACTCCTCAGAAAGCTGCGCAGCACCGCTAGGGACCCATTCTTGACAGTCCAAAGAAGAGATGCAGTTCAAGATGGAAAACATCCTGCTGTCTCTTCTGTTCTGGTACAAAGGTAGGCACTGTGCCCAGCTGCAGGCACTTTTGGCTGTTTTCATTTACATTGCATGTTTTGTTTACCCCTCTGCAGTCTGCCACTGATTACGGGGTAGAGAGTGAGCTCTTCTATAAATCCTATTAGAGACATAAGAATTTGTGTAAAGGAAAAAATTCTAGAGCCGATATGTAATTTAAGCACACTTGCACTTGAGAACAAGAACAAGAGAGATGATTTTTCTTAGTTCTCTGAATATTTAGCAACTATTTCACTGAATAATTGCTACTTTTAACAACTGACATATAATTTCCAAAATATGACTTTTTACTAAAGATTTTAATGATTCTGAATTAGGGAGTAAATAACAGTTATTGAAAAATGAGGTTCTGTATAATATGAAAGGGATGATCTCTCATAAATCAAAACTCTTAAGAGAAGTTTGGCTGTGACCCTTGACAATATAATCCTGCATTTCTGATTGTACAAATCCTAATTTTCCCAAAGATTTTTCTGAGGATTCCAGAAACTGCCGGAAAAACAGAGTTGTACTGGAAAGGTTTCAAAATAACTACTATCCTGGATAAAAAGATATCTAAAGGGAATTTGAGAATTGTTTACTGATTTTTGGAGCTATCCAAAATTTAAGTTTAAGAAAACCATCAATAATATGAGTTTAATATGAACTGATAATACATAAAAAGGTAGGGGGTCACAGCTACCCTCCATCCTTAATTAATCCCATTGTTACCAGGTAATACTAGCGTCAGTTACATGTAGATACATTTATAGTCCCATTTGAAATTCTGGCCCCATTGGAATCAAAGGCAAAACTCCCACTAATTTCAATGGGCAGGATTTCTCCACATACTATGTAACCACGTTAAGGATCAAAGAAAATCAGAAATCAGAAATGGAATAGACTTAGCACACAATCCAGTTCCTGCCTGTGAGCACGCAAAATTGTTCCATCTGGTGTATTTTTATTATTTTGTCCAGTCTAGTTTTTGAAGTTCCAACATATTCATAGCCATGTCTATTATTTTTAGCCTAATGCTTGCTGCGATCAAGATAATTTTCCCAAACTAGTCCTATTGTTATTCCTTGTTGTAGCACAGTGTATTTCACATGGTAGTTCAGCGCCTTTCAGCTATTTGAATGTTGTTATGATAGCCTATTTTTCTCCTTTCTTAGTTTGCAGGTGGCTGATTTGTCAGTCTTTAATTTCCTTAAGCTTATGAGTTTAAGCCAAACATTTGGCAATACTTGACTGGGTGTGTGGGGGATATATTGTAATTTGTTTCTATTTTCCTGTGAATCCCAACACTGCTTCATTTGATAGGCCACCCACATTTCTGCATCATCCGTGCAAAAAATGATTTGTGCCATCACTTTCAAACTTTGCTTCCTGTGATTCATGTTTTTGTCTCCTTCCTGCCTGAAGTGCCCGTTAAACTGCACATTTATCTCCTGTATGTTAACAATTACTATGTTCTACTCTTTTATACCAATCCCTTAGAATTCCCATCAACGCCTTCATATAGCTTACAGCATCAAAAAAGTTCCCTCAGGTCAGTCAAGTAGCCTACAAGCAGTTATCTTGTGCTGAACGGCTGTTTTCTTCAGTCTGACATTCACTTTTTGATTGATTCTTATATTTGCAGTGGGCCCTAGTACAGCAGCAGCAGCAGATGGTGCTAAGGCAAGCTCTTGTTCCTAATGCCTGAGTAGCTGCTGGTCCCAAATCCATATGGAGATAAAGTGTACATTGAGCTTTCTATATACATATATATATATATATATATAGCATGTCACATTCACTGCACTTATCCTTCATTCTTCTGTCTGTGTCTGTATATGCATGAAAAAAGGATTAGCAGTAGGTTTGACAACAACAAACACACCCCAATCACATTAAGTGCCACCCTAAATTAAACCCAAGCTATCTCAGTACCTATAATGGCAGCATTATACCTTATGCCCATCAGTACTAAGGAAGAATGGTGTGACTCTTAAGATCAGAGCTGTTCAGCATTTCTCAGATGAAAAATAATATGAAAAGGGGCCTTTTTCAAAAGCAAAAAAAAAATCTAAAGAACTGCTTCTGAAATTATTTGTTTTTTGCAAGTAATTTTTCAAATGCCTTTTTATTGAGGAATGTATCAAAAACATTGCTGAAAACATCGTCAAAATGGTTATTGAATTGTTTCCATTTGCCAAAACACAGTAACAATCATTTTGATAATGATTTATGATAATATTCTTTCTTTAAAAAATGATCAAGACATTTCCCATATATTTAAAGAAAAAGCCCTCTAGGCTTCTAAAGTGGCGTTATTTTGGATGTTATGAAACAGAAGCAATTTTAAAATGTTGAAGTTTTCATAATTTTTCTTTTGTGATCATCTGTAATTAAGAGCTACTAGTGGTGAATTCCTTGTCCACTGAATTCAGTTGAAGATTCTTACATCAATGCTATCACGATTTCGATACAGATGTCTAAGTTGCCAAATACTACATTTATAATATTATTTTCTATTTGTGTTAAAAGGAAAGAATATTGAACATTGCAGCCCATGCAAATAGTGATGGGAAATCTATTCCTAGCAGGTTTAAAGAGCAGAGAAAAGTTGGGGGAAAAATAGCATCTCTTTCTTTCTGGGGAAGTGGCTGGTTCAGGAGATAGCATATGAGATATTGACTTTTCACCATTCATACCTCTGGCTCAAATTCTACTCTGGCTGGTACTTACTGAAATGAATTGGTGGCCTTAGCCAAGGAGACACTCATAGCTACATCAAAACTGGCTCCCTGCAGGCCATGAGGAAAGCACATGAATAAAGTTAGGTTGGGAACTAGAAGTGAAAATGTGTGAGTCTTGCAACTGGGCTAAGGGGGAAGGTACGTCAAAAGGAGAGCAGATAGGAGAACGTGTCCCCCTGGAGCCCCACACCGGCTATGTCGGTGTCTATTGGCAATCTTTGTAGAACAGTCAACAAATACACTGGTGTAAAGACGTCAGGTCCAATTTTGAAAGTAAGTCCCGTTTTCAAAAGCAAACTAATCTCTGAGGGACAGATTCTCAAATGCATTTTTAGGTGCTTTAAGATAACAATAGGCATCTGCTAGGATCTTCAAAAGAACCGGGATGCCTAATTCCGATGAAATCAACTTTGTTCAAATCTCCCCCATACACATGAGACTCAGTCAGTGGAATTCTCCCGTGAGGAGGAACAGCCCATGACCTTCGCTTCCCTAAAGTTCCAGGAAAGCCCTATTAAGCAGCTGTAAGTGGCAACAGGGTGAGTTTGCTGGGCCACTCTGCACAGGGGTGAAATCCTAGCCTGATTGACCCCAAGTGCCTAAGTCCCTTTTGAAAATGGGACGTGGGCCCCTACATCACTGGGGCAGTTTTGAAACTTTTGGCCTGAATTACTGTATCACGAGCCTTTGAACCTTGCAGCTCAGAGTTAAGGCAGCCTGTAGTGCATGATGGGGTGGGGGTGGGAGGGCTGGAGGAGGGGGCAGGATGAGCAAATGTACATTGTTGCTGCAATGTAGAGGGCTCCAGTGCCTGGGGTTGTTTAGGGCCCACCTTTCTACAGTTCTAGATTCACTTTGAGATTGGAGGGAGGGGCCAAGTCTGCTAAGATCTTTATGTCCCAGCTCTCTATCTGTACATACAACGAAAATAAAACAACTTAACTACGTCACAGGGGAATTGTGACACTGAATTCACTAATTTTTGTAAAGCACCTAGGGATGAGGGGATCAGCAGCAGAAGTGCAAAGTATTTACTAATCTTTGCTTGTTTTGGTGTGTACAAAAATTATATGCCCTATCTAGTCAGTCAGTTATGCTCTTGTGTAGTTAGAGTTGTGTCTCACCTGAGAAACAACACACGTGTTTTGCTGCTTCCCTTTTCTTGGTGCTACTGGCTTGCTGGCCTCACCGCAGCAAATTCCAAATGGTGTGTGAAATGAAAAGCCAGCCTGTCGAGAATATGGAAAGTGCTGTGCTGCTTCTTGTGGTTGCTGTGCTCAGACAGGCATGCTGTATAATACTCCTTTTGCCCACAATGAAGAGGAGCATTTAGATCTTTTTAAAAACGCTTGCAAATGCATGGTCTTGGAACCTCTGTGCCAGTCTTTAAAGTTCCCTTTTTATTCCTGCTAGTGGCCCTTGCCCAAGCTTTTTTGGAGAGAATTGAAAATATACACTTCTCTTCTCAAACAAGCCAAATTACAGTTAAGGTAAAATCATTCTGAGGATAAGGGAGGCTGTAGGGTGCGAGAAGACATTGTAACAGTCGAGAGTGCAGTCCGACCCCTCTGTGAATCCTCAGGAGAATCTAAAGAGACCAGTCTGTGCAAGGTGAAAAGCCGCAAAATAACTGCCATGGGAACTACTGCAGAGCAAGGCGCGCTTGCCAAGACTTCAAGGCTATGCTGGCAGTAGGACACAAGAGATAGTGATAGGAATGCATAGGCAATTTTAGGCAATCTTATGTTAATGAGTTGAGCTTTATCAGCTAGTGTTAGGAGGCCTGTTACAGAGCCTCTCCCCAAGTGAAGCTCTGGCGTGTCGGGTCGTCCCCCACTGGTGACTGCGGTGTCTCCAGGGCTCCCGTCGCGGGTGTCACGCGCTTTCAATAAACCAAATATAGCACTCGCCTTCTGGGTGCAGCCTCGTTTCTGGGGAACCCGAGCCTGGCTGGCTGCAGAGGCAATATGGTCTGATGTTCCAGCACTGGCCGGGTAATCGGGCCACCTGGAGTGAAATCCTGGTCCCATGGAAGCCAATACGTTTTGTCAGTGGTGTTGATGTAACTAAATGGTTTATAGTTCAGAGTCTACCACGGATTCAATGCATGATCTTCGGGAAGTTATTTAAACTTTCCATGTCTCCTTTTTCCACCTATACAATTCAAATAATATTCCCCGTTTTGTAAAGCAGTTGGAGACCTGTGACTGCAAAGCACTAAATACCATGATTGTGTAGTATTACTACCACTACTGTTTTACATAACCACTTATTAAATCTACTTGAAATTTGACAGTTAGTCTAAGTTTGTCTGTTCAAGATCGCCTCCTAAACAGCAAGGCTACATCTATACTAGAAGCATCTGTCTGCAGAAGTTACCGTCAGAAGATATGTCTGGACAAAATTTCTGTCACCAGATTGTGGCTACACAAAAGTGGCTCAATCTTTTGATCTGCGCTGTCAACAAAAGAGCCTCCAGAGTGTCTAGATGGCTTTTTTGTCAACAGTTTCTTTCAACAAATGCATTTTGTGTGTAGGCGCTCCACCAGTTTCGTCTACAAAACTCTCTAGTGCAAACGTAGCCTAAGAGTTAGGCCCACTACATTTGGCATATAGCTTCCTCTTATCACAACTTAAAGCAAAGTGAGGGTTTGTTTGTGCCAGGAAAATTGGATGTGCCTGGAATGGAATTGCTTCTCATTGAACCACACAGAAAAAAGACAGGTTCACAAGGCAGGTTAACAGGCTGGCTGCAGATGCACTCACCTCCCCCGCTGGGACTGCCCCAGCTCCAAGCCTTCCATTCACCAGGTGCCCTTCAGGGAGGAGGGGCTAAAATGCCTCCCTGATTCAGACAGGAACATTTCTGGATATTCCCCTTCATCAGGGAATAAGGGGAAAACGCACAGTTTGCTGCATTCCTCACTCTGGTTGGAGAACACAGGGGTGGGGTGGGGCAGATGAACCTGGACCTGCTCCAGCCAGGGACATGCACCCCTCCCGTGGTTGTGCCTGCTGGGGCTGCAGCTGCCACAGAGAGGTACTTCTCACTTGGTCCCAAGCTGCGGTGGGGAGAGAAAGCTGGAATAGTCCTGGCTCCCCAGGGCAGCCTGCACACTGAACCCCTCTACCTCAGCCCCCCCACCCCACCCCACCCGCACCCCAGAGCAATGATTTAAATGAGCCATGGACATGTTTGTTCATTTTATTTTCCAAAAAAACAAAAATAATTGAGTTGAAAGCCCGAGCAGTGTTGGCTCCTAGGTGCTGGAATTAGGGGGTGCAGTGGGGGGTTGCTGCAGCACCCCCTGACTTGAAGTGGCTTCCATTATATGCAAAGTTTACAAAAATTTATATGCAAAGTTTACAGTTGGTTCAATGGCTCTCAGCATCCCCACTATGAAAATTATTCCAGCATCCCTGTACCCTGCAAATCTTCTAGTGCTATATTAACCCTAAACAAATTATCACCACCATCTGCCAAACCAGGCACCTTCAGTGCCTTGAGGTTTAAATTATATGGATGCATTTAAGTTTTCATGGAGAGTTTTGAGCCCATTGTCCAGTGTTAGAGCTCAAGTATGGTCAGTTTCCCCTTGACATTCATAAAGATACAGCCTACTGCACCCCAGGAACAGGAGAACCTGAGTGAACCTGGTGGTAAAATCTGGACAGACAGATCCCACAATTCATCCCAAAGGGCAGATTGCTTGCTAGCATAAGTGTTGTTCCACTGGCTGGGTGAAATCAGCGAAGCAGGTGTCTGACTTACACAAGCTTGGCTTCTGGCCCAAAGAGCACATTTTACAGCTGACAATTCAAAGGGCTGCAATAGCAGACAAATGTCTGGCAGAGTATTATTATACCCCACAAAAGGTGAGAACCTGTGCAGAGGGCCAGGAGGTGGCTTGTGCACCATTTAAATGCTGTTTGAATACCAGGTGAAATCCTGACACCAATAAAGTCAATAGCAAAACTATAGAATTCAATAGAGCCAGGATTTCTCCCTCTGTGCAGTAGAGCCAAGTCCACTTGCCCTTTACTGCTTAGGTCCTCAAAAAAGGGATGCTTAGAACTTAAGGGGAGCTTAGGCCTTGGGCTGGTCCTCTGTACAAGCGTGAACTGCATGGAGTGTTTAAGGCTGTTTCTCTATAGCATCACTTAGCCCCAAAGATCATCAGATATTTGCTAAAATTCCACAGCCCCAGTGGAATACAGACAGCTCAAGCAGAGCACTCAGGAGACAACTGGAGCTGAAAGATTTGAGGGCAAGTGGAAATAATAAAGAATTGCTTTTAATACTGTAACCACAGCAGCAATATTTGAATTCTTATACTATTTCTTATTTCACAGATACAAAATTAGTCTTAAATTTTGGATGACATCTTATTCTGTTCAGTATATAAACTACTACATAAAATAGTACAAATTTTGATTTTTGAAAATCCGTATATTGCCTAATCTTGTTGAAAAGGACACTGACAAGTAGTTTATGCGGAAAGCATGACTCATATTTTAATGGTTTTATAATTTCAGGAACTCATTTTGCAAGTGTAATGCTGCCAAGCATGTGTGGACATCTCAAATATTATAATTTTAGGGATGGGAGACATTAAAAATATGGAAAGCATGCAAGTACCTTTGAGCTAATTTGTACCTATGCTAACTCACTGAGGGCAATAGAATTACATGTATGCTCAGTATTTAGTTACCTGTTGGCAAACCAGCAAAGAGACCACAAGTTGTTTTTCTTTTCAATATAAACAAACAGCGGAATACTAAGGAATACATTTGGAGGGACTCTGACCCATCTTCTATTATCTTCTCCACTTACAAAGGTTGCATGGTCTAGGGAAATCAGCACTGAGTTGGAGAAACCTCACATTTGAATCTTGCTTCCGCCACTAATGAATTATTCAGCTTTGGGTTATTCCCTTCAGCTTTCTGTCTCTGTTTACTACTGCTGCTTAACCCTTGTGTTCCGAGTAGAGCACAGGTCATCTACAAGTCTCCTCCACTTCACACTGTCTTGGCACAAAACTTCTAGCTGGCTCCAGGAGTACCCCAGTTGTTGTCCTTCAGTCTCAGCAGACCTTCTCCATGTTGTCTGAGGTCTTCCTCTTTTGTGTTTTCCTTGCAGGTTCTATGTGAGAGATTGACGGACTCTGCTGGATGATGGTTTTCTGAGCGTGTGGCCTGGCCAATGCTCTTTCTTCTCTTGATCTGAATGTCAGTTGGTTCTTCTCCTGCTCTGTTCCAAAACTCCTGATATGTGACAAAGTCTTGCCATTTCGTGTGAGCGATGTACCTCAGGCATCTGTTTAAAGTAACCCTTCAAGTCACATGGGGGTTACAGGGTCCTGCAACCCCCACATAACTCAAATTTTCACGTGAATCGAGGGGAGCCAGGAACCAGGCTACAGCCTGGCTTCTGGCTTCCCTGAGCTTGCAAGGAGCCAGGAAACTGAGCAGCCTACTAGGGCTGCTCAGTTTCCTGGCTCCCAGAATGGTAGGGAGCTAGGAACTAGAGGGCAGCCTGGTCCAGTATCCCTGCTGCTTGCGGGACCTGGAAACAGAACACCACAAGGGAGGTCAGTTTCCTGGGTCCTACAAGTGGCAGCGAGAGGGGAACCAGGCTGCCCCCTGGTTCCCAGCTCCCTGCCGCTTAGGGGAGCAAGGAAACTGACCAGCCATGAGCAGGTCAGTTTCTCGGGTCCTGCAAGCAGCAGGGAGCTGGGAACCAGGCAGCAGCCTGGCTCCTGGCTCCCCTCCCTTTCCAGAGCTGGGAAACTGAACAGTGCAGCAGCCTTTATCAGTTTCCTGGCTCCAACCAGTGGAGGGGAGCCAGGAACCAGGGGCAGCCTGTCTCCCCTCTGTTTCTTGGAGCCAGTCAACTAACCAGGGCTGCTGCCCTGCTCAGTTTCCCAGCTCTGCAAGTTGAGGGGAGCTGGGGACCAGAAAATCGCTCCTGTCAGGGGTGGCAGCCTGTGAACAACTTGGCATGTTGAGGGCTTGTACGTTGAATGAATCAAGTTAATAATTTTGTATGGGATGTCATGGTGTTTTTTTTACAGCAGTTTCCACAAAGTGTCTCTGTGAACATCGAAGGCTTTTACAAAGTCTATGAAGGTTGTGTATAGGAGGGAGTTCAATTCAAGTGACTGTTCTGTGATCACACTGAGAGTTGCTATTTGGTCAGTCTCTCGCTTCGGACACCAGCCTGCTCTTCCCTGAGCTGTCTATCCATTTCTGCCTTCATTCTCTCCAAGAGAATCCTATTGAACACTTTTCCAGGAACAGAGAGTAACGTGATGCCCCTCCAGTTCTTGCATTCCTTCAGGTTGGCTTTCTTTGGAAGCTTGATAAGGTAGCCATGTTTCCAGTTGCGTGGGGGGGTCTCTCCAATGTTCCAAATTTTCCCAAATAGATTATACATCATGTTGACTGATGTTTCACTACCTGGTGCTTTTTCACTTTTCAGATGGGCAATGGCTTTTCAGGTTTCTTCTTTTGTAGGTCTGCTGCTGTTAATTTGCAGCAGGTAACTCAGGAGGATCCATGTGGGCAGGGTGGTTCAGCAGCTCTTCAAAGTGTTCCTTCCATCTACTGAGCTGTTCTGTTGGGTTCATTAGCACATGTCCCTCCTTATTTTGTACTGGCTGGTCCACTGTGCACCATGACCAAGCTAGCTTCCATGTGATGTTCTAAAGCTCCTTCAAGTTTCTTTGTCCTGCAGCTTGTTTGGCTTGTTGTCCAAGGTTTTCCACAAAGTTATCCTTGTCCCATTTTACAGCCTTTTTAACTTCTTGTCGACTTCCGAATACAGTCCCAAAGATTCTACCTTGGCTGCTCTTATTTTGTTGTTGACTGCTGCCTTTCTGTCCTTTCTTTTCTTCACTTTTCTCAGAGTTCCTGCTGTGATCCATGCTTTGTGATGCCTTGTTCTCTTTCCCAATGTTTTATCACAGGTTTCTTCCCAGGCTGTTTCAGATTTCTACTATCTGTTTACCTACTAGAAACTGGGTATAGTAGAACACATCTGTAGTCAGTGTATCTCAGAGGCCGTGTCTATTGTATCTGTAGTCTATTGTGTCTATTGTATCTGTAGTCAGTGTATCTCAGAGGCCGTGTCCCATGAGGGGACTTCGAAATAGGCGGGGTCCTTTCGAAAAGGAGCCCCGTCTAGACAAGACACGCGGCGGCAAGCCGCGTCAATTTTGAAGTGCCGCTGCCGCCCGCATGCTAATGAAGCGCTGAATATGCATTTCAGTGCTTCATTAGTAAACTTCGAAATGGCCATTTGCGTGGCCATTTCGAAGTTTGGGGCTCATGTAGACATAGCCAGAGTGGGGCATAAGAGGATATAATAAATATCTGTACTGTGTCTTGGTACCCTTCAAATGCTAAGTGCTGTGGAAGTATAAGATGTGACATTGTACATAAAAGAGTGACATTGTAAAAAGAAATTAAATCACACTATGATACAATGTTACTTCTGAGCTCAAGAAGGGGAAGTTATGTTGATAATGTGTGTAGGAATGTAGGGTGGGTTTGGATGGAGCTAGGTGTGCCTGGGAAAGCAGAAACCAGAGCAGTAGGTGCTAGACAATAATTAATTAAGGTAACCAGGGAGTCATTGGCAGGGGATAGCTAAGGGTGATATGGAAATGAAGGTACGTGACTGGTGTCAGGGACTATATGGGGTGGGTGTGTGTCTGTTTTTTTCCTTTGTCTATTAACTTGCCTTCTTGATCTGTATGAATTAAGAGACCTGAGCCCTGGGAGGGGACTCACTTTTCTAAATGTATTAGCAGAGCAGCTTTGCTAATAAACAGAGTGGTCTGGCGAAGTGTGAGTCTTGAGTCTAACTTTGACAATTTGGAGGTCCCACTGAGATGGCAAGCGTCTTCGCTGAGGCTGTGCGATCCCTGACTGCCTTGCAGGACGACCGTGGCAGCCGGCGCCTGGACATTTAGTCCGAGCGGTCCTCCATGAGACGGAAAGGTGCACAACCGCAGCGCAGTCTACGCCATCGAACCTGTTGGTTCCCACTCTGTTCTGGTAGGGGTCCCGGGATCTAACTTCTGGAATCTGGTCCTGATCAGGTAATTATTCTTTCTGGGTTTTGACCGGTCTGAGGACTGTCCTGTCTCTGTGTCTGTCCGTCCTCCCTGTGGTGTGTTTGAGTCTGGGTGCCATCTCCGTCTGGGGACTGGCCGACCAAGGGGTTCCCATCCCCACAGTCTGAATAAGTGAAATCTGCACAATTGCAGCCACGCCACACCTTGGGTATAACCCCTGGTGTGAAAGCAAGGGCAATTGAGGCAGTAGCCTGTGGGCTCCTTTCTGTGTGTTGCACCGGGTACTGCTCTGACAAGCCCGAATTTCCTTCTTGTGTGAGTGCTGTGTGAAGTCCTCCTGGATGGGTAATCAGAAGTCTAAGGTAGAACAGTTCCCTAAGGGAACTCTGGCATATTTTATGTATTTTAGGAGGGGTCCAGACTCTTGTAGGTTTCTTGAGAAATGGTCTAAACTGACCCTGGAGAACCCCAAGTTGCAGTGGCCACTGTTAGGTTCTTGGGACAAGGACTGAGTGAACGCCTTAAAAGACAAACTCGTCCTTCCAAAAAATTAAATTGGCAAAAGGAGAGGTAGACTGCTTCATGCAGTGGTGGGAAGAGGCAAATCATAGGTGGACTGAATCAAAACTCACCTCTCTCAGAAATTCTAATGATAAATTAAAAGCCCAGTTAAATGCAGTCTCTCCCACCACCAGTCCGAGCGCTCCCCTTTACCCAGTCCTGTGTAATGATCCAGCTCAAACCTGACCCCCACCATACGCCTGCTCGAGTAAAAAAAAAAAAAGGGGGTGGGGGGAGAAAAGCCTTCAGTAACTACAGATGATAAGAGCAATGATGAGAATGAGGAAAATACCCTCATTGGCCTCGCAGCCCTGCAAAATATTATGAAAAGACAACCCAAAGCAGACTGCAAAAATTCTCTTGATCTTGCTACCTGGAAAAGAGAATCTGATGGGATGTTGAAAAAAAAAAGAATTCTAATAAAAATGTTGTGGCACCCTTACGAGTCCTTAAGGTGGAAGGAAGTGAGCCCATATGGAATTATAAGCCCTGGACCCGTATGGAACTTTTGTCTATAGTTAAAGGTTTTCCCAAGACACAGGAAAATCCTATCAAATTTGCTGAGGAGTTTCTGTTAATCTGTGAACCTATGAACCTTCCGAGACAGACCTCCTCCAACTGTGTAAACTGTTAGCCTCTACCAGTCAGTATGAAAAATGGTTGACTGCCGCAGACTGGCCAGCTGAGGCACGCCATTCAACCATGAAAAATACTGACCCAGTTCGAATTACTGTAGACAATTCCAAACCTCTGCCTCGCCTGTCTCAGTACACTTTAAATCCTGAAGCAGAGGCTGGTATTGCTCCAGTTATAACCGCATTGAAAGAACAAGGAATTATTGTTCCCTGTTCCAGCCCCTGTAACACCCCTATCCTCCCAGTTCAAAAGGCTGATGGTAAATCGTGGCAGTTTGTTCAGGATCTTCGAGCCATTAACCATATTGTCATACCTACTTTTCCAGTAGTCCCTAACCCCGCCACAATATTGGCTTCTATTCCGCCAGATGCAACCCATTTTACTGTTGTGGATTTGTGTTCTGCTTTCTTCTCTGTCCCGGTTCACACTGAGTCCCTTGTCCTCCGTTCTCCTCTCACGCTCATGGTTCCTGTTTTAGGAACGACCAAGGTCGCCTCCTTGCAGGATATGCTGTGGCATCCCTCTCTGCAACTATAGAAGCTGCGCCTTTACCTTCTGTAACCTCAGCCCGGGTAGCTGAACTGGTTGCCCTAACCCGTGCTTGCTTCCTGGCTGAGGGGCACTCTGCCACCATTTACACTGACTCTCGATATGCTTTTGGGGTTGTACATGACTTTGGCACCCTCTGGCAGGCTTGAGGTTTCCTTACCTCTGCTGGTACCCCTATCAATAATGGCCCCTACATTGCCACTCTCCTGTATGCAGTTTTACTCCCATCTGCTTTAGCCATTGTTAAGTGTACTGGCCACTCAGCTGCAGACACTGAGGTGGCTAAAGGAAATGCACTTGCTGATGTTGCTGCAAAACATGCTGCCACTATGGAACCTTCGCTAGACGCGTTTCTTGGTTCCCTCTCTGTCTCCGTATCACCACCATCCCTTTCTGATCTCGCCCAGCTCCAGGACTCTGCCCCAGAAGCAGAGAAAGACTCCTGGAGTGCCCAGGGTTGCTCTCTACATCCCGATTCCCTTTGGCGCTCGCCTACTGGTGCCCTCATAGCCCCTCTTTCACTCTACCCATCTCTGGCTGCCCTGCTACCTGGTGTTTCTCCTGTCGGAAAGGAGGGGATGGTCTCTGCTATGACTAAGGCAGGATGGTGGGCTCCCCATTTCAGCTCTTTTGCAACCCGCCACTGCCCTGCCTGTACTACTTGCCAAAGCTACAATGTAGGCAAGTCTGTGAAAGTAACACAAGGGTTTCGAGGTCTGCCTCAAGCACCTTTCTTACACTGGCAACTTGACTTTGTTCAAAGGCCAAAGTGTCAGAAATATGAATTCATTTTAGTTGTGGTATGTCTGTTTTCGGGTTGGATTGAAGCTTTTCCCTGTCGCAAAGCTGATTCATTGTCTGTTGCCAAATGCTTGTTAAACCATATTATCCCTACCAAGGGAATTCCTGCTGCTCTGTCTAGTGACCGGGGAACACATTTTACTGAAAAAAAAAATTGTTCAGCATCTGGACCGGGTATTACATGTCACTCACCTATTGCACTGTCCCTACCATCCACAGAGTGCAGGTGCAGTTGAAAGGTGAAACGGTGTGCTAAAAAAATAAGCTTGCAAAAAATTTGTGACCCTACAGGGTTAAACTGGCCAGCAGCTTTACCACTGGCCCCTATGGAAATTCGCTCATCCCCATCTCAAAGGCACAAATTAAGTCCATTTGAAATCATTATGGGATGCCCTATGCGAACAATGGCTACCATTACTCCAGTGCCAGACCTAAACCTGACTCACAGCACACTCCTTCAGTATTGCAAGGGATTAATGCAAGCTGTGAGTCACATCCATTCACAGGTACGAGCAGCCTGGCCAACGAAACCCACCTTCAAAAGCACGCCTTGAAACCCCGGTGGAAGGGTCCATACCAGGTATTGCTCATTACCCAGACAGCTGTAAAGCTATCCAGCATCGCAGCATGGATACACGCTTCACAGTGTAAAAAGCACCATCCCCAGTGGACCAAGCACCACCGCAGAACCACGCAGAGCCAATTTTGGCTCCAGAAAAAGACGTAGAGGAACAGCCTGCAATACCTTACAACCTACGCCCCTGTAAGGGTTGCCAGAAGCAGACGGTAAGCAAATAGCAGGACCCGAAAAGAAGCAGTAGTGAGCCTAGCGCCTGCTGCCTGGTGGACATAAAACCGTGACTGCGGTTCCCTCGAAAGAGGTTGTCAGAACCAGAAAGGGTCCTGCCTTCAACATGTGTCCCTGGTGGAGCCTAATCCTCAGCTACTGGTTTCTTAAGGTCTGGGGAGTCCGAAGTGACAATGACAATTCTTTTATTCAGCAACAAGTGTGGATTGCCCAGACTCTCAATATCTCTAATTGCTGGGTCTGCAGTCACATCCCGACATGGAAAAGAAATGACACTTGGGGACTGATGAGAACAAATGTTCCTAAAGTTATAAGTGTGGTGAAGGGAAAGGCCACTGGTGCTGGGTGTGTAATGGGACAGGGCTGAATTTAGGGAGGAGCAGCTGTCTCCAATATATTGTGTCCCATGGTGTATGGGACTATTCAGATAAGATTGGAGAATGGCAAACCGGGTATGGGGATATGAATTTTTTCTCAACCTGGGATCAGACTGGAAAATCAATCTCTTGCTCCCCCTATAGCCTCCCTGAAAAAAACAACACAATCTTCCAATGTCATGCAAATGTTACTTCTTTCCCCAAGGAAGGTCATCCTGTGCCCTTTGGGGGATATTATTCCTCTTTTGTGGATACCTATATGTCAAAAGGGTGCAGCCAACCCTGCAGCTTTAATAGGACATCATTGGGTCTGTGGGAGAAATGCTTATGCCATGTTACCAGCTAACTGGTCAGGTATTTGTTATCCTGCTCAGCTTTTCCCGCAATTCCGTGCGCTTCAATATATACCTGATAATACTAACGATGTAATAAATCGCACTAGCCACTTGGAGCAGATTGCATACCTTCCCCACAAAGAGCCAAGTTCCTTGTGGAAATGGCTAAGTGGTTTATTTAATTTCTCTAGCCTAGGAAACTGGTTGTTTCAAGGAATTCTGACTATCTTATTTGGAATTTTAATGATTTTTGTATGTTTCCAATTAATCTCTTATTATATCCAAAGCTGTGCAAGGCACACCATCCAACAGGTTACCCCTAACCAGAGTGCCAATCTGATGGTTTTAAATATCACCAATGAGAGGAATAAAAAAGAACGGTTAATGTATGAAACCCGGTAATTGTTGGTCATAGGCGTAGGTTGACCAAAAGGAGGGATTGTGGAAGTATAAGATGTGACATTGTACATAAAAGAGTGACATTGTAAAAAGAAATGAAATCACACTATGATACAATGTTACTTCTGAGCTCAAGAAGGGGAAGTTATGTTGATACTGTGTGTAGGAATGTAGGGTGGGTTTGGATGGAGCCAGGTGTGCCTGGGAAAGCAGAAACCAGAGCAGTAGGTGCTAGACAGTAATTAATTAAGGTAACCAGGGAGTCATTGGCAGGGGATTGCTAAGGGTGATATGGAAATGAAGGTACGTGACTGGTGTCAGGGACTATATGGGGTGGGTGTGTGTCTGTTTTTTTCCTTTTTTTTCCTTTGTCTATTAACTTGCCTTCTTGATCTGTATGAATTAAGAGACCTGAGCCCTGGGCGGGGACTCACTTTTCTAAATGTATTAGCAGAGCAGCTTTGCTAATAAACAGAGTGGTCTGGCGAAGTGTGAGTCTTGAGTCTAACTTTGACAGTGCTATATAATAAAACTCCATTTAATCATTTTTATAGATTGTGACATTAAAGAGAAGCCATAAACTAAAGCGCAAGCCAGATTTAAAAAAAAAAAATTAAGTAGGGCTAATTCTTTAGTTCCCCATCAGTTTTTTTTTTTGTCATTTGTTATCCCCCCCTATTTTAACATGTTTTTCTTTGCCCCATTATGGTGTAAAATGATTCACACAAACAAGAAGGGAAACTGACTAACTCACTTGATTCTACCAGAGAAACAACTAAATTAATAGTGCCCAAATTACTGCCAAAACACAAAGTATAAAAGAAGAAAATATGATTTACTAATTTATTTCTTTATGGTATACTTAGCTGTTATCTACACAAACAAAAAGCAAAATATTTCCAAGCAAAAGTGTGATTTTTTACTTTGACAATGTTCATGTAAAGAAGCAGATAAATAAACATTCTTCACATCTGTGCTTACAATATTTTGATTTACTTGAGTTTATTTGGTTATATAACATGATCTATTTTAATCATGCTTTATATAATCTAAAAGGATTCTCTGTTCCACAAATAAGTCCCTCATATGTTATTACATCTGTCACACAGCATAACCATCTGAAAAGGATGCTCTAGCATCCTTTCATTTTCTGTACATCCAATATGCATTGATAAAAGTGATCTTTATACTATCCATGTGCTCTAAAATTTGTCAGTTCTGTTCTTTTCCTTTGACTGAAAATTTGATTCCCTTTAACAGTATCATTTTTAGATGACACTCAGATACACGGGAGTTTACCTCTTCTTGTTCCTGACCTAGAGTGACTTGACCTGATCTCCAGTGAATTACTTTCAGTCGTGTCAATCTTCAATGTAAATTTTTTAAAAAATGGGCGTTGGGCCTGAGTGTAATGGCTGATGTCAAGCTCACAGTACGTGTCAAGGATCTGCTCATGATGATTTCCCCACTACAAAAGAAAGATATCCAGAACATTCAGGGCAGATGAGGTAGGAAGCAGAAAGGCTGATACGCAGTTCTTTTTTCCCCTCGGAACAAAGGTGGCAGAACTCAAGCCCCAAACTGCCCTCTCCCCGCCCTCCTACATGGCTCCAAACTGTGTCCAGGCTTGGCCCCCACTCCACGGCACCAACCTGCATCCAGGCTTAAGCCCCTTGCCTCCCCTGCCCACGTACCCCAAACCTCACCCGGGCTAAAAATATTGGAGGGAACATTGCCAGGCAGCCATCAAACTTTCTTTAGAACACTTCCATACTAGCAATAACTTCCTGTACACCACCGGTAGCTTCAACAGTGGGATCCTGCCTCATTAGCATAAGGGCAGCCACACATGATTTGAAAGTGCCACTTTCTAATCATGTGCCGCCTGTGTAGACAGGGGCCTTTGGAAAGGCCCCCCCAGACTTTGAAAGCCAATTCTTCCTATTTGGTTTTAGGAAGAAGGGGCTTTCGAAGTCCATGGGTCCTTTCAAAAGGCCCCTAGCTACATGGGCGGTGCACGATTCAAAAGCAGCGCTTTTGAGTCGCACGCGGCTGCCATTCTGCTAATGAGGCACTGCATATTCACGGCAGCGCCTCATTAGCATCTTCCCGTCTCGCTTATTACCATGCTGCTTCCACAAGGAAGGTGCTAGTGTAGACATAGACATTATGCACAGTGAACCTGTGGAAATAATTGCTTGAGTGGGGATTTTTCTAAAAGCTGTTATTTAATGAAATCAATACAGAAAAATTACTACATATTAAAAATTGCTTGTAGGCTTTGTGCCATGCCAAGAATTGTGGCACCAGTATTTAGCCTGCCACCACATACATTGTTGATACTGTTTGTACAAAATATCACACTCCTGCTGAACCATAACAAATGTGGCTATGCTAAGAAGGAACCAGATCCTGTCTTTGGGGCTTGGTTTAAGATCAGCAGAAGGATGGCTTCACATGTTGTTTTTACCTTCACTGTGCAATTGATTTGCATACAAGGACAACGACAGTGCAACCTTTTTTTCTTCCAGGCAACAGCCTGTACCATGGAATACTGAAATGAAATTCCAAGTGTATGTCAGTAGAAGCAGTGAAAGCAGAGATCAGGCTGGTTTCAGTCAACCTTCATTCATCACTTGTACCAAAATATTGAAGTAGATATTTTTGTAATGTAATAATTCCCCTTCAATCCCTTTCATATTAATACAGCAGTATTCATAACATGCCTTAAATAATGTTGCTGTTGAATCCCTAATATTTGCAAGTGTAAGGAATATGCCAGCAGGAGTTCAATACTGCTGAAGGATTTGGGGCATGTGTCCTTTAGAGATTATTTGCATTAAAATGCAAAGGTGTGCATATGTAATGCCTTGTAAACAAAGCCTGATGGGTAGCAGGTGCAGCAACGAGGTTTTGTGTATTGTAAACAACATGTTGTAAAGTCACAATTTATGCTGTCACCGAGTGTAAGCATTGTAAAATCTCACCAGTGTTTGAAAGTTATTGTGGGGGTACAGGGCAGTCATCACTGCTGTGTAAGATATGGCTCGCACAAGGCTCCTTCCATCTAAGCACTGTGAGGTGGAAGGCAGGAGGGATGGTGGTTGAACCAGCTGGCTGAGAGTCTTTTGGTCACACAGTTGTAAGACTTGTTTGACTAGTTCTTGTCTCCCCTCTTCTTCCTACCAGTGTTCAAAGATAGCTCTAAAGTTGGGTTTATAGTTATTTTGTGTGAATCCACTTTGGTAGGTGCTGTGGCTAGGCCCAGAGCTGAATGCCACTATGAGCTGAAATCACTGGTCACAAGACAATGGGCAAAAGTCCGGCAGAGTACAGTGGACAGGCCACTGTCAGGAGTGGGTGGTAGGCGGCTGGTGAGGCAGCTGGTAGGAGCAAGTGGAATGCCAGACCAGCGCAAAGGTGGCATTGCCTCAGGCTCAATGAGGGAATGCATCAGGGCGATGTGTTAGGGCCTGCACAACCTGGACAGAATTGTAAGTGGGGTGTTGGGGGGCTAACAGAGAAAGTTTGGGCATGTGGATTGGGTGTTTACAGTGTTGGACTGGTGAGCCTGAGAGACAAAGGACACTGCTCAATCCGTATGAGCTGGGACAGTAATTTGAGGGTTGGTTATGAACTGTGGGTGTGGTATTTTCCCAAGCTTATGCTGTATGACTTTTCTGCCTCTTTCATTAAAAGTTTCTTTTCTACACTCAGACTCTGTGCTTGCGAGTGGGGGAAGCATTGCCTCTCCGAGGCACCCAGTAGTGTGTGAATTTCCCAGGCTACTGGGTGGGGGCTCGAGACAGTTCTAAGTGAGATGGATAAAAGGGAACCCCTAGATGTTGAACCCGGCCCTGGTTGCTGCCGACTCCTTCCAGCAGAAGGGTTACATTTTTGGGGGCTCGTCTGGGATCCTGGGCCAGTACCCCTCGCAAGCACATGTTGAGTGATTTGCTAAATGGGAAATAATTGTGTTTTGTATTTGAGGCAGTTCCTGTTTGTATCATGGCTAATCCATCAGGTTTGTTGGGCCCTGGCTCAGAAACCTCTAGCTTAGGGGTAGCGGCCTCAGCTGATGACTGTGCAAAAGCCCTGGGGCAGACCTTGGGAAAGTGTGTGCTACCTCATGTTATGGACAGCTTCTATTGTAAGCTAAGATTATTTCCTGGGGAAGAGGAGTTTGAACCCTGGCTAGAACACACCACTGAAACACTAGAGCAGTGGGCTGTGTCAGATACAGAAAAGCAAAGGTGTTTAATAGAGAGTCTCAGGGGCCCAGCGTTAGATGTGATTTGCACCTTGAAGCTCACTAAGCCTGAGGTCAGTGTAAAGGACTGTGTAGATGCCCTCACTCATCCCTCTGGGAGCACAGAGAACCCTGAAGACAGTTATTGTAACTTCCTTAATGCTAAGCAGCACCAGGGAGAGAAGGTTCCGGCCTATATACGCAGGCTGGAAAGACTGCTACAGAGAGCTGTCATTAGGGGAGCAGTGACTGCAGAGCAGCTGGACCAGGCCAGACTGTCTCAAATTGTAAGAGGAGATCAGTATTACAGCCCGATTCTACTTCACCTCCGGTTAAGAGAACAACAGGAACACCCACCAAGCTAGGAAGCAAGGGAGGCTGCCTTTGAATTATGGGAAGCCCAGATGCTTGAGCCAGCCAGCACAGCACCCTGGCAAACAGCCGGCATACTGATGGTGAACACCAGAGAAGACGTCGCTCAACAAAATCAGGTCCTGACAGGACAGATGGCTGAGTTGCAAAGCGTCATTGACCAAGCCAGGATTTGCAGGGCTGAGGAGCCTCAGGCTGTGGTGATGGAGAAGTCAGCATCTGGATCCACCAGGCAAAGGAGGAGAGGACAGTTCTTCTGCTACCGATATGGTCTAGATGGGCACAGTGCTGCCAATTGCTGCCAATCGCTGAAAGTGAGGAAAATCCTGGCTTAGTTTATGGGAAGCTGAGGATTAGCTGGGAAAAAGTTGGAAAATGGCCACAGAGTTTGGGAAAGGAGCTGCCTAAGCCCTCAGGAATGAAGGCTCCCCTAGAAGAGACAGACCCACTGCAATCCCACAAAGACTGATCAGGCCACAAGCAGAGGTCACTGTGAAGATAGAAGAGATGGAACATAGAGCCATGCTTGATACAGGATCTCAAGTGACTATTATATTCCAGTCATTCTGTCAATGAATGCTTAGGCACCTGCCTATTCAACCACTGACAGGCCTCGTTCGGTGTGGACACAGCATGAATGAATACCCCCACATGGGATATATCACAGTACACCTAGAGTTCCCAGCAGAGGTGGCAGAGGTAAGAGAGAAGGTAGACACAGCTGCCTTAATATGTCCTGGCCCTAAGGGGATCTCTGATGTGTCTGTACTAATAGGTACCAACTCCAGTCTCTTCAAGATACTGGCAGACTACTGAAGACGACAGGCCGGGTACCAATACCTGAGTACCCTGAGGATTCATACACTTTGTGCCGAAGCCTATAAGAAAACTGAGGATGCTAAACAGGAGTCACCTGAACTACCAGTTGGTGCTCTGAGTATGCAGGCACAACTCCCTTAGTAGTGCCTGCAAGGACAGAGTAAGAAGTGCTTGCCTGGAGTAACTGGCTAAAAAGCAGTAGAGAATCTTTAGCCATGGTAGAGCAGCCAGTTGTAGGAAGACTCCCTGAACGAACGCTGGTCCCCAACGGTGTCATAGCCTTACCCGCAGAAGCCCAGGAAAAGGTGACTATACTGAGTGCTAACGAAACAAGTTGTGATGCTGTTGTGAAGCAAGGGCAAAGGATAGCAGAACTCGTTGAGTCCAGATTGGTGGTAAGGCCTCAGTGTGACACTCAGGCCCCAACATTAGATCCAGCGAGATTTGATGTTGGAGACTCACCATTGTCCAAGGAATAGAAGAATTGCCTAAAGAAGAAGCTTTGTGAGAGATCCCAGGTATTCTCACTGCATGAGTGGGATGTAGGATGTGCAAAAGGGGTCAAGCATAACATCAGACCGCACGACTCTCGACCTTTCTGGGAGAGATCTAGGAAGATCTCCCTATATGAGATGGAAGATGTGTAACAGCACCTTCAACAGCTGGCTGAGACTGGCATGATTACCGAACCCCACAGCCCACATGCCTCACCCATTGTGGTGGTCCATGAAAAGAATAGGAACATTTGGGTATGTATTGACTATGGCACCCTAAACAGCCGTACTGTGGCCGACCAGTACACTGTGCCTTGGATTCAAGATGCCTTAGATTGCCTGCTGGGAAACCAGTGGTTCTCAGTTTTAGACCTTCAAAGTGGATATTGCCAGATTCCTCTGGGAGCACAAGATAAGGAGAAGACAGCCTTCATTTGCCCATTAGGGTTTAACCAGTTTGAATGCATGCCTCAAGAGATTTCTGGGACACCAGCCACATTCCAGCATCTTATGGAGAAAGTTGTGGGAGACATAAACTTATTGCAAGTCTTGGTTTATTTGGATGACTTGATCGTATTCCGAAGAACCTTGGAGGAGCATGAAGAAGCACTTCTTGAGGTCCTTGACCGGTTGGAGGCCTATTGACTGAAGCTTTCTATCGACAAGTGCCTGTTCTATAGAACATCGGTGAAGTATGTGCGTCACATTGTGTCCCAAGAAGGTGTGAGTACTGACCCAGGTAAAATAGACGCACTCGTCACATGGCCACATCCCAACAATTACAGGGAGCTTAAAACCTTTCTAGGATTTAGTGGTTACTATCACGGGTTTGTGAAAAATTATGCTACCATTGTCAAGCCTCTGAATGATATCGCCCTGGGATACCCACCCAACAAGAACAAGACTAAGACCTGGGGTAAGGGGTCTTACCAGGGTCCTGATGACAAAAATGTAAAAGATGTAGAACTGCAGATATAAAGCATGGAGCAAAATATATGGAGGTCAGAAGAGATCTGTTTAAGTTTGAAAACTCATCTCACTCCCACAGAAAAAAAAGGAGTTGGTCTAATAAAAGATATTGTCTTATTATTCACCTTGTCTCTTTAATAGCTTGGGAGTAGGCTGCAACAACACTTCATGGCCTTATATCTGTCAATGATACCTCTCTCTATCACACACACCGCCAGAGCTAAGAACTCCTGCTCTTGGGAGTGTTTATGTTGAGATATAAATTGTGGCTGTATTTTTTCACAAGTGCGTGGGTGGGTGGGTGGGTGGATGGTTGCCTGTTCCAGAGAATAGCCAGTGAGACAGCAAATCCTCAGTGCTTGTGAATCTTCAGATCCAGGCTTTTGATTCAGTCCAACTCTAGAATTAATGGAAAGCAGGTGTGCCTTGCTGTGTATCAAAATGCATGGCATATGCAGCACAATGGGCTGGGCCTTCGACTCCTTACTGAAGCACAGCTACTTATGCTAGTCAATGGTACTTTTTTTAAACTGAATTAGGAGTAAGAACTCTGAGGTTTTCCCAAATGCAAACACCACCAAATAAACTACAAACTAAAATAACTATGTGGCTGTTTGCTGACAGAACTTCGTGTCTTTGATTTTATTTCTGTAACTCAGTGACCCCCAAATGCAGCAAACCGAATACATCTGCTCAGCATTTGTGTAAACACGCTGTGTGTCGCTAACGACCCCACCTGAACATGTAGTGTCACTGTCTCAAAGGCAGTAAAGTACAGTACAAAATGGATATGAAACACACTGTAACATTAGCACTAAAATATGAAGGGCCTTTGCTGTTCTATTCTTGCCTTAATCATACTACTCACATTTCAATCATTTGGGCTGAAAGAATTTGAAGCACTTGAATTGCATAATTAAACATTTTTATCATTATTTTATTCTTTATAAGGATCCCAAATCCAGGGGGCTCTATTTTATTTTTTTCCTTAGACTGTGCTGGTTCAAACTATATTAATAGTTTAAGTTGTGCCACTGAACTCAGTGGGAGAAGACTAGGGCTTGTGGCCCATCCATCTCTCAACTGTACTTAATTGTAAGGTACATCATTGATGTTAGACCTACATTTACCTCTATTCCACCTAAGGTTGGTGTTTCTGCGTACATCGCTATCACCTGAAATGTTAGCTTGGGACTTGGGTTAAAACAAATGTTACAGTTGTTTTTTTTTTTTAAATCCATTTGATAGTTTCAAGCTTTCAGCTCTGTCATGTTCTTTGTCGTGTCCTTCATTTGTGATCATTGGTACACACTTGCAAAGCCATTGCCAAATCTGAGAGGTGGCTGTATCTCAGCAGTGAATAAATTGATTCTTGTCTATAGTTTGTGTTTCAACTGATTCTGTGGAGCATTTTGGGAATATTTTGTGATGAAAGTTGCTATATACATGTAAGGCATTATTAACTCTTAGCATTATTTGAACCTTGCTAGGTTCACCTGTTGTAAGAGTGAATAATCTGTAACTAGAGTTCAGCAAACAATTCACAGAGAGTATTTTACTTGATCCGAAGAGCCTCCTTTACTGCATGTAGAACATGTGCTTGCAGATTTCTATCTCCTCGTTATACATATTGATTTATTTTTTTTCCCACTCCATGCTTGGTCATCAGCAGTTGACTGCTGATATTGGACAAAATGGGTATTTGACGTTCAAGTTGTGTTGGTTTGTTTTCAGCAGTCACATGGTATTTTTTTCTATTTCTTACTGGATGGGCAAATGTGATAGGGCCCTATTGAACATCTATTAAAGTCAATAGACAGTCTCTTTCTGATTTCAAAGAGGGGTGGAAAATGCCTGTAATTAGAAAGAGTGCTCAAGAAAGCCACCATTTAGGGAGAAGCAGAAGGTAAACAGAAACAGAAGATTTTAGTGAATTGTAAATGCTCCCTTTATGGGCTACGGTGATCTTGACTTAGGTATTATTGCTAGAAAACAACTTGTCCGCTGTGTAATAGTGATGGGTTGGGGTCAGTTTCGACTTAATTTTCTTTCTCTGTACTCACACAAAATGACTGAAGTACAATCACCGAGGGTGAAATCCTGACTCCACTGGAGTCAATGTGAAGTTTTGCCATTGATGTCAGTGGGGCTAGGATTTCACCCTTATATTAGAGTGTTTGTTTTTCCTGCCTAGTAGTCCTGATTGTTCTGCTAGTACAGGAACTCCTCTTGTATGACGTGTATTTCACTCACCAGACAGTCTCCCTCCACTGGTAAAGCAAAAAGCCCCCTCCACCCTGTAGCCACAGAGCAGGACTTATCAGCACCACTTTCATTTCTTAATTCTCTTTTCATTCTTTCTGTCATGCTTTATCTGGGCCACACAGCTACGCTGGCATTATCACCTGGTGAGGTAAGTGCCTTACGCTTATCTGAATGTTAGCTAAGTGTTCTGTGGGCTCAATTCAGCCTTGCGCTTAGCCTAGGAACTCCCAGTTCAGTTACTGGGAGCTCAGGGGTATTCAGCATGCTGCAGGATCGGGTCCTGCACTTGCAGCTTGTTCCACCAAAATATGAATTATGGGTGAAAGTCTCTAAAATTACATACTGCATTTGTCTGTTAGTCACCAGCCCATCTCCAGTTCAAAGTACAAACCTAGAAGGGCAGAATTTGCAACAGTGTAACCACACTAATGCAAAACGAACCAGCAGTCAGGTAGCACTTTAAAGACTAATAAAATTATTTATAAGGTGATGAGCTTTCGTGGGGCAGACCCACTTCTTCAGATCTGGAAATGGTGAACTGACATGACGAATATTTAATGGAGAGATAGAAAACAAAAAACAAACAAAAAAACCCCCTGACAACTCAGCTGTGGGGGGCACGAAGGGTAGGGAGGAGGGGGTAGAAAATTACTTACTGCAAGTGTCTATTAAGTAAGTGATTTGCCTAAGATCGCTATGGGTATCAAAGATGGGGAAGCTGTCTATGTAACAGCTAAGGTAATTGCTATTTCTATTGAGGCCAAGGAGCAAAGTGTCGAATTTGAGAATAAATTCCAGTTCAGATGTTTCCCTTTGTAATCTGGCATTAAAGTCCGGGCAGGCAGCTTCTGGGCTAGACCCCTCTCCCATGCTGCAGAACTCGGCCCACTGTTCCAGGATGGGATGCGGGGGCTGGGCTTCCCAGTCGCACACAGCTGCCACCTTCCTATGCATCAGCCCAGTCCTAACCCTTTGGTAGTTTTGTGTCTGCTCTCACAGCAGATATAATAACTCTAGAGGGTTTTTTTAAAGCTCATTGTGTTGTGATAAGTTTGCTGTGCTACAAATGCATACAGTAACTTTATAAATATTAGAATTATTTTGTCATTTATTGTGCTCCTTTATTTATATTATTGTTTGTTATGAAGGCCATTTTATTTATTGATTGTTATTTTTTAATTACCTATGTAAAATATGTTCCTAACATTATTGACAATATATTTTTGTTATACAGGGTGAACATCTGTCATCCAGCACCCTGGGGACCTGATGGGTACTGAACAAAAGAACTTGCCAGACCACAGAAAGTCAACAGTGTCGAGCAGCATTACCAACACTTCCACTGCTCACTGGGCTCTTAGAAGACATTTAGGGGTAAATTGCAGCTAAATAACAGTACAGAACACTGAGAGCCAGGACTGGTGGCTGTAAACAAACTGTATGGGATCACGGGAAAGTTGGGCGCAACCATTGTAAGTGGTTGTTTGCCTAACTAAAACCGTGCTAGATCACAGACGTTGCTGGACAAGAGATTGCAGGACTAGAGAGGTTCAACCTGTATTACTATTCCAATTAATAATGTTTGTAGATTTTTTTCTTGAAGTGAAGATAAATAATACTAGAGTAAACTAAAGACATTTTTAATTTGGAGTGGAGGTGGTGCATAAATATTTTGCTCTGAGCTCAAAAATGCTTAGTTATGGCTCTTTTCTCATGAATCCAAGAGTAACACCTTGCAGCAATAGATGACATTGCAGATTGAACCTCTCTAGTCCAGCACTCTCTGGACAGGCAACTTCTGTGGTCCGACCTGATTTTAATTACCCAGATGCCTACTGGCCAAGTTTCCCGTGGCCCCATAAAGTTTGTTTACAGCCACCAGTTCTGACTCTCAGTGTTCTGTGCTGTTGTTTAGCTGCAATTTACTCCTGAATGTCTTCTGAAAGTTCAGTAGACTGTGTAAGTGTTGGTAATGCTGCTAAAAAACATTGACCTCCCCGGTCCAGCAAATTCTCTGGTTTGGCACTGCTCAGGTCTCTAACATGCCAGACTACAGAGGTTCAACCTTTATTTATATGGGGTGAAATTCACACCTGTGCAGTAAAACTTAAGTTTGGTTCACGAATATTGTCTGGATCTTTGTACAGGGATGAATTGCACTCTTAGCTCTATGCCGTTCTCATACAGGGCTGTCTCTGTTGAACGATAAAACTCTTAAAGGCTACGTCTACACGTGCACGCTACATTGAAAGAGCTTATTTCGATATAGCGACATCGAAATAGTCTATTTCAATGAATAACGTCTACACGTCCTCCAGGGCTGGCAACGTCGACGTTCAACTTCGACGTTGGGCAGCACCACATCGAAATAGGCGCTGCGAGGGAACATCTACACGCCAAAGTAGCACACATCGAAATAAGGGTGGCAGGAACAGCTGCAGACAGAGTCACAGGGCGGACTCAACAGCAAGCCGCTCCCTTAAAGGGCCCCTCCCAGACACAGTTGCACTAAACAACACAAGATCCACAGAGCCGACAACTGGTTGCAGACCCTGTGCCTGCAGCATGGATCCCCAGCTGCCGTAGCAGCAGCCAGAAACCCTGGGCTAAGGGCTGCTGCACACGATGACCATAGAGCCCTGCAGGGGCTAGAGAGAGAGCGTCTCTCAACCCCTCAGCTGATGGCCGCCATGGCGGACCCCGCTATTTCGATGGTGCGGGACGCAGATCGTCTACACGTGCCCTACTTCGACGTTCAACTTCGAAGTTGGGCGCTATTCCCATCCCCTCATGGGGTTAGCGACTTCGACGTCTCGCCACCTAACGTCGATTTCAACTTCGAAATAGCGCCCAACACGTGTAGCCGTGACGGGCGCTATTTCGAAGTTGGCGTGCACGTGTAGACGCGGCCAAAGACTTCAGTGGCCTTGTAACATACTAACAGCTTTACATGTGCTGTGAACGGACCCTAGGACAATGAAGTTTCCTGGCAAATCTCTATAACCACAGCAGGTCTGGAGGCTCAAGCCTGGTCTCAGCTCACTACGTATGACAGCCATGTTGGTCTCTCTTGTATTATATTAGGATGAGCGACTGGAGCACTGGCACAGTAAAGCTTGCAAATGTGATTGCCAAGGAAGTGCCAACACCATGTGGGCCACTGGAACCAGCAACTTAGTGTGCATGCCGGGTAAGGGGTTACTTTCTCCGCGTGAGGAGCCATGTACATAGATGCGTTCCAGTGTTTTCACTTGTTCTGACACCACAAGGCATTTTCTCCAGCCCTCAAAACTTTTGTGGCTCTTTCCCACACCATCTCCGATTTTTAAACAGACTTTTTATACTGTGGACATCAGATCTCAATGTAAGTATTTAGTACTGACTTCACCAAAGCTGCGGCTGCATCAGCTAGCTTCTCCCCCGTTATGCCCCTACGGGTTACCTTAGCCTTTTTTGCTGCAGTGTTGCTCTGGGAAACCATGTGGAGTTGCTTATGTACTGGAACCCCCATTGTGGTATGGTTTGTATTCCTTAGATGTATAATATGTCATAGATTGCGAGGCCAGATGGACCATTATGACCATCTAAATCTGACCTCTTGTAGAACATAGGCCACAGAACTTCCCAAAAAGAAATACTAAGAAAGATCTTTTACAAAAAAACATCCAATAGTGATTTTAAAATGATAATAGTGATAAAAAAGCAACTAGTATCATAGGTAATTTTTTCCAATGGTTAATTACGTGCACTGTTAAAATTTATACCTTATTTCTAGTCTGAGTTCATATTGCTTCCACTTTCAGCCATTGATTTGTGTGATACCTTTCTCAGCTAGATTAAAGACTGACTTACTTGCCATAAACCTTGTGCTCCAAGTGGAGCATAGGTCATCTACAAGTCTCCTCCACTTCACTCTGTCTCAGGACAAAGCTTCTAGCTGACTCCAGGAATAGCCCAGTTGTTGTCCTTCACTGTCAGTAGATTTTTTTCCATGTTGTTTGAGGTCTTCCTCTTTTGCGTGTTTCCTTGCAGGTCCACAAGGACTCTGCTGGATGATGGTTTTCTGAGAGTGTGGCCTCGCCATCCCCGCTTTCTTCTCTTGATTTGAACGTCAGGTGGTTCTTGTCCCACTCTGTTCCAAAGCTTCTCATTTGTGACCAAGTCTTGCCATTTGATGCATAGGATATCCCTCAGACAACTGTTTACGAATGTCTGCAGCTAGTGTTTTGAAGACTTAATACGCCAGGTCTCGCATCCATACAAAAGCACGCTCTTCACATCACACCGGAAATCTATGCTCAGCTGGTCATCCACCACAACCCCCAAATATTTTTCAGGGTCACTGCTTCCCACGATCGAGTTCACCATGCTATTAGTATGGCCTGTATTCTTTGTTCCTAGATGCATACATTTACATGCAGCCTTATTAAAATGCATATTGCTTGGCTGTGCCCAGTTTACCAAACGATCCAGCTTGATCTGATTCGGTGCTCTATTTTTGCCCAGCTATAAAAGTTTACCGAATGCGCACGGCAGTGGAGGAGTGGCCCCACTGGGGCTAGCATTTAAGGGAAAAATAGTAGTCTACCTCACGTCCCATTAAAGTCTTTACAAACAACTGCACGTAATTAATATTACTGCCCTAGTCCCTAGCTAGTTGTAGAATTGTAGACTCAAGGAATACTAGAACGGGAGGAGACCTTGAGAGGTCATCAAGTCCAGGCCCTTGCCATCATGGCAGGACCAGGCACCATCTAGATACTTACCAACCTGTCCTGAAATATCTCCAGTGACAGAGATTCTACAATCACCCTAGACAATTTATTCCAGTATTTAACCAGCCTGACACTTTGGAAATTTTTCCTAATGTCCAACCCAAACCTCCCTTACTGCAGTTGAAGCCTGTTGGTCCTTGTCCTAGCCTCAGAGGTTAAGAATAATAATTTTATCCCCTCCTGCTTTTTAACATCCCTTCTGGTACTTGAAAGCTGTCATGTTCCATCTCAGCCTTCTCTTTTCCAAATGAAACAAACCTAGTTCTTTCAATCGTCTCTCATAGCTCGTATTTTCTAGAATTGTAATCATTTTAATTGCTCTTCTCTAGACTCTGTGCAATTTCTCCACATCTTTCCTGAAAGGCCGTGCCCAGAACTGGACACAATACTCCAGCTGAGTCCTAATGAGCACCGAGTAGAGTGGAAGGATTAATGCTTGTGTCTTGCTCATTAACGCATCCCAGATTCATGTTTTTTTTTTTTTGCAACAACATCACATATTTAGCTTGAGGTCTACTATGAACCCTAGATCCCTTTCTTCCATGCTCCACCTTGGGAGCCACTGCTCATTTCATAGGCAATACTTTATTACTGGCTATTGGCAAAAGCAAAATCTAAAGGTTTTAGTAGTGACCATTTAGCTTGGGCCAAATGGAACAAACACAAATAGAGTAGAACTGATACTCTATTCTGCTCATTAGTTTCCTTATGCCTTTGCAACATTGTCCTCACGAGCTTAGCTGTCAGGGGAGCAGCCAATCTAATAACAACCAAAAGAGTTTTTTAAGGTCAGTGATAACATCATTAAATAAATTAACTGGTTGGTCCTGGCAGCCTCCAGCCATCTGTTGAGTAGTTCTCTGTCTGTGACACAGTTGTGCGGAACCGAAGGTGACCCCTTAATTGCATTATGGCTGAGTGATCTACAGCTTAGTGTTACTAAAAGTAAAATTCTGTCTTTCATCCCCCATGTTTAAGACAGGCCTGCCAAGGAGTCAGTGTATGGGCTTCTTCACTCCACTCTCAGGTTGCAGTTTCAGACGCGAGGGGAGCACCTCATTTTACTGCTGTGGGAAAGCTGGTTGTGTTGTGACCTAATCAGAAGATGACAGGCTGTTATAAATCCAGGGCATGGTTTAACTCCTGCCGGCCTGTCACCGCCAGCCTGAAGGGAGATGCAAGCTGAGTTCCATTTTCGTTTGATGTTTTTTCTTTGATGTCATAAAAAGGCAAAGTTTGTGCAACTGGAAAGGACGGGCCAAGGGTGTTGGGGGGAGAGAAGGACCATTGCTCTCCCACACAGTCAAGCAGAAAATCTTCTCCACACCCCGATACCTGCCCCGCCCTGCCCTCCCCCCCATGCCCCAAGCAGACACAAAATGTTGCGAGAGGCTCGCTCCACTTCCTGGCTGTAGCTGCCTTTGTCGTCTCCCAGGCAGCTAGTCTACCCTTTACCGGGACATTCCCACCATTCAGTGGGTGTCATAGGCTTTCACGGGGCTGCCTCAGTGTCCCTGTTTTGGCTAGCGCCCCTGCCCGCACCAGGCTGTGGACTGTCTCTGGGGCCTGAGGGGAGGGCAGGCAGAGCGTTTACTTCCCTAACTTGGGCTTTTGTACTGGAAGAATTCCCCTTCAGAACAGCAGCTCTTGTCGCCCCTCCCCCTTCCGGGTAAGGTTGTTTCATCTGCCACAGCCTCAGCTACTGGCATACAAGGGGAAGGAAGCTTGATTCCTGTTGAGTACCAGCAGGGATGATGTCCCTGTCCCTTCTCTGGCAGTAGGCCACAGTGCCATTTTGCATTGGTAGCTAGTGTAGGGGACAAATGAGCTGGGAGGATAAAGTGTGGACATCAAGTGCATAGGTTGTAGGGGCTTCGTCAGGCAATTTGTATGCGAAGCTTGTTAATGTCTTCCTTTGGCTTCTCTGGACACCGCATAGATGGCTTAATGGCCAACAAGGTGCCTTGCAGAGAGCCCAGCTGATAGGATTCACCAAAAAGGAAGGAGCATAATGCACCATCCATTAAAAGTGCATTGCTGCTTCAGTGGCTCTGGCAGCTGGTGGGATTCTTGTTGTCCCACTAACCATCATGAGAAGATCATTCCAATGTCACATTGATCCCCGCCATCCCGCTGCAACGTTACGTTTCTTCTATAGTGGCTACGCCCCTATGAAAGCCAGGTGGAAACTGGTTCACACTCTGCCCCACTGGGATCACAGGCCACCCTGCCATTACACAGCTAGGCGCACACGGGACATTTACAAAGTGGCCACAACCAACAAAAGCCTCTGAACCATCAGTGCGAATTAGACGCTTAACAGAGCGCTGTCATTTACGCCAGCTGAGGAGCTGTAAAAACCCCAAAACCCTTTATGGCCCAGTTTTCCAGACTGCTCAGCTCCCAGGAAGGAATGCTGGGAGCCTCGTGGCTTCCTCTCTCAGTGGCACTGGTCACCTGTGACTGTTCTTCCCAACCCCTGCTGCCTGCCTGACTCCCAGTGTCCCTTCTCTTTCTTTGCAGGAAGCGGACAGGGTGCAACCAAGGTGGGCAGAGGATGGGAGCCGGGAGGGAACTGCAGGGGGTAGGAAAGGACCAGGAGTCAGGAGTGGTGCAGACCTACAACAGGCGGCAAGAATGAGTGGATGGGAAAACTCTCTGTACGGGAAAACTCTCTCTCCTGCTTACAGCTTTCAAAGTGGTGCCGTTCTAGAGCCCCCTTCCTCCTGGCTGGTCTCCCCAGTTCCTTGAGAGTCCCCATCTCGCCTCCGCCCCCCCGGGGCAGAGAAGATCTTCATGGCAGAAGAGCAGCAGAGAAAACAACAGTGGGAGGGAGGAAGAAAGACTTGTGGGGCGGGGGGAGGGTACACTGTGACAGCCACAGGCAGAAGCAGTGGGTGATCGAACTCCTCAGCTCCCGTTTGTAGCTTGACGTGTTGGCCCTTCAGCACTGCCTCTTCCTTTGCTTCCAGTTCATAGCCTATTGGTGGTGGCAACAAGTCCGTCTTACAGGGGGGAATTCCAGGCTGGCAGCTGCGCAGCTTGGCTGGAATTGTTGCAATCCATTGCGAGAGGCGAGAGCTGCTGCTCATTCTAAGTGGGCTGAGCCAGACCCTTGTGGTGGAAACTCGACGGGCACCTGTCCCTTCCAGTCACAGCCTTTTGCTCCCAGAAGGCCAGATGGAAAGCCCCTAGTGCCCACTTACATAAACAGTCCCATTGCCCCAACACAAGTGAGCCGGCAGGCACTGGGGCCTCGATAGTTTTCCATCCATGGGCAGAATACATTTTTTTCCAAGCACTGAGGTATGTACAGATGTGCACCGCCCATAGAAACACTAGCTGCCGGGTGTGGGTGCACTGCTCGTCAGCTGGGCGGCATTTAAAGCTGTCCTGCGTGGCCGCTCAAGTCGGACCACTTCTGGCAGTGGGGCAGTGGCAGTCTAAGTAGGTCAGCTGCTGCCAGGCCTTGCTAAAAAGCCCATCTGCTAGGTGAGGAGTAACCCTTACTGGTTCCAAAGAGACTAATTTTAGCCAGCAGGATGAGGCCTGGCATATATAGGGGTGAAGAAATAAAGGCCACCTCAGGGGGCTCCTCAGCGCAGCTATGGAGATGACCCCCCGCCCTCGGGGGGGAAAAGAGGGGGAGGATTATTGTACTCAGCACTGGAGGCCTTGCAACTGTCTCGCGAGGTCGGAGGAAGATGCTCATGAGCACGCTTTAGGGTATGTTTACACTGCAGAATAAACACATCCTGCAGCAGCGGGAGGCAGAGCCTGGCCCATCTGACTCTGGCTCGTGCTAGGCAGCTAAAAACAGCAGTGCAGGTGCCCTGGCTTGGGCTGGACCCAGCGCTGGGGAGGATCCCAGAGCCTGGCTGCAGATGGAACAGGAATGTCCGCACTGCGCTTTATAGCCCCATAGCACGAGGCCTGCACTTGGCCCCCGGCTCTGAGGTCATCTTTGGCCTCGTAAACTGGCCCGGTGCCCAGAGGGGGCGAATTGTGCAATGTCTGTGCAAGGCCAAAATACGTCAGCACAGCAGAGAGTTGAAATGAAGAGAAGGAACCTTCCCTTCCCCGCCGGCGAGTGCTGCTGTTCATTTTACGGTTACCGCCACCCCGCAGCGGCTGAGTGAAAGGAAGCCTGCAGCTCTGCAGGTGCCCAAGCCCTACAGTGCTGTTTATGACCTGCCCTAACAGCATGCGACTGCCATGCAAGAGGAAAGACAACCAAACAAAAGCACAGATTGAATCCACACGCCGCCAACATGCCAAGCAAAGAAACCACGTCAATAGAAGCAGCCAGCCTTGCCTTGGATTAACCTGTGTGTTTCTCTTGCAGAGTGTCCCTATCATAAACCCCTGGGGTTTGAGTCCGGAGCACTTCTTTCTGACCAGATAAGCTGCTCCAATTCAGAGCAGTACACTGGCTGGTACACGTCCTGGACTGCAAACAAGGCCCGGCTTAACGGCCAGGGCTTCGGGTAAGCCAAACCTCCTGGCTGCGTTACAGTGGGGAGTGCTGGACAGCAGTTCGAAGGAGCATGCTGCCGAGTACTAGGAGCCTGGAGCCTAACGTAACAAAGCGAAAAAGGGGGAATGAAGTGGAAAAGAAAGGCACAGGCTGTGCCTTAAATATCCAGTGGCATTTCCACCTGCTTACACCAGGGCTGAACCTGGTTGAGTGAATGCCATATCCCCAAACCAATTCCTATTTAATTTACAGACGAAAGGCAGGAATCTCAGGGTCAGACTCTGGAGTTTTGCCATGGACTAAAAGATTTGGGCTAAGCTTTTCAAACATGCCCAGCCTGGGCCCTTCTAATTTTTAACAGCCCTGGGTGGAATAAGTTTTGTTGGAGGTGCACCACCACTCAAAACATGTTTCTAGCTTTGGGTGCTGTGGGGGCCTGAATCTCTCCTGGAGACCTGCCCAAGTGTCATCTTACAGGGATCACTGGTGACCAGTGATCGGACTCCTCAGTTTCTGGCTTCCTAAACTGAGGCACCTTAAGCAAGCCTGAGTTTCAGAAAGTGCTGGCCGCTCTCTCCTTTCAACCAGGCAGTCAGACATGGAGTTACCACAATGCACTAGTCACTTTTTCAAATTCGCTCCTGAATGGCTCAGCTCCTGTTTATTCCCTTCCTTCCTTCCCTGTCTGACCCAGTGGTACTAACCCCTGCCCTGCTTTTTTTGGTTTGCCTTGTCTGGCAGGTGTGCGTGGCTCTCCAAATTTCAAGACAATGGGCAGTGGCTGCAGATTGACCTGAAAGAGGTCAAAGTTATCTCCGGCATACTCACCCAGGGGCGCTGTGATGCGGATGAGTGGATGACAAAGTACAGCGTGCAGTACAGGACTGATGAGAATCTGAACTGGATTTACTACAAGGACCAGACAGGAAACAACCGGGTCAGTGGGAGGGGCAGTTTGGTGCAGACAGGTTTAAGCTGCATGCAGCGTTTGCTCACACTGATTTCTGTCTTGTGCAGAACACCAACCCTGTGCTCCACGGCATCACACTAAGAGATAAGCGAGACTATGGGCCAGACTTTCTTGCCTCTGGGCTTGTCTGAGAGCAGGAAGGAAGGATGGCAGCGAGTAGGGGGCATTCCTCGATCCTCCTGGCTGGTCTGTAACACCCCAGATCTCTGCACCACTTAAAGAAGCTACCAGGAAGCTCTAAGACACACCTCTGGCGTGGCAGCTCTTCACGAGCCCCCTGCCAGCGTAGGAGATGGCATAGCAGAGGTCTGCGCCCACAGGTCCTGATAATGCCCTTTCCTGCGCCATCTGCCAGCCTACCCCATGGAGGGCAGTTGGCTCAGGCCCCAGATCTGTCAGCTCTGTGCGAGCAGGGAGTTCTGCCCCTGCAGCAGAATTCTCTGCTGGCCTTTTGCAGCCATTTCATTCCCACTGCCACAGAGAATCGAGCCCGGAGAAATCCGACTCATCTACGCACATGAAAGACGGGGATTAAGCTGACTCTTGTCATGAGCTCTACTAATTTGATTCCTGCCACTTCCTGTTTATCAGAGCCTCCATGGGGAATGTGCAATATTAAAAAAGAGACACGAGCAAACATTGAGGCACACACAAACAGAGAGAGTGGAAAGGGGGAAACGTGAAGGTCTGGATCCCTGGCACCCGGGAGCCCCTGGCGGCTGATCTTATGTCAACGCTAGGAAAAGAAACCACACGGTCATACCTCAGTACTGGGGGTGAACGAGCGCACCAGCCCCCTGGCTTGTGCCTATTTTAAGTGGCCCGACTAGGCTGCAACCAGTGGAATCTTTGGTGCCATAGGGAACATCTCAAGCACATCCGCAGGCTCTTTTAGAAATCCAGCAGCACTGTTACACTTATGGGAAGGACATGTGCCCCCCAGCAGTCGTCGGTCAGCGCTAGCTAAGGGGAACAGTGTTGGATAAAAGCTGGTGGGTGACATGTGACTGACACCACAGCAAGTAATATTTGAGAGCTTCTGTCAAAGCAACTAGCGTAAGAGAACCGTGGTCTGTCCTAACAGCAGGTAGGGATTGAAAAGAGTCTGAGTAGTCTTTGGTGAGCCAGGTGTGCACAAGACAAGCTCTGTGTAGGGCTGTGGTGTTCAGCCACTATAATGGCTACCTCTATAGCCAACTAGCCACATTATTCTGGAAATATATTTATTGTTCAGGCCACTTAGCCACACTCAGCCAGCCAACATGTGGCTAATGGATAGCGTGTGGGACACCACGGGTGTGGGGAGGGAAGAATGGGCGTTTCATGGGAGCCTGAGGTTACCCATTCCCCATTACCATCTTGGGATGACAGCTTGTGCCAGCTGGCACAATTTTAGGAGGCCCCATTGGTTTCTTTTAATGGCAGTACTGGATTCCAAAATTTAGCACTACAGGACAGACAAGCTGGCACAGCCTCCAAAAGGTGTTGCACCATTGCTGTAACACTGACGCCAGCTGGCCAGACCTCCTCTGCCAACGTCACGGACGCTAACCTCATTCCCTGCTCGGTGCACCATTAGCCACAAAGCATGCCGAGCTCCACACAGAGCAATACTCATTTAACCACGGTGCCACTTAGAAAAAAGTGGCACTCAGCTCAGTCATTATTTAAATGCCCAATCGGTGACGCACTTACTGGGTTAGCCGGTAGCTGGCAGTTTGACAAAGCCAGGTCAAATTGTAAAGGGGAACCTGCCAAGGACACTGCAAGAGCAGGCAGGCAAGACCAGAGTGCGACCAACACCCTGTGTCTGAAGGGAAGATGTCTCACAGTCTCTCATGTTCCCCGCGTGGCCTGACACTCATTTACACTGTGACACCTTCCCGGTGCCAGAGGGATGAGCCAGAACCTGGCACAAATGAGAACTGGGCCCTTTGAATTAAAAAATGGCAAATCTGTTTGCAGTTCTCCTACGCCCTTCTTGGGTCGCTTTTCTTTGAAACATGGGTGATTTTTTTTGGTGGGGACAAGACCAATAGGTCTAAAGCTCCCCAGCCTTACCATAGTTCTACACTGTTGTAGCTCCGTTCGTGACTTGGTGCTAAAGTAACTTCACCAGTGTAGGCAGCCCTGCAACGTTCACTAGCCAAAGGGAAGAGATTTGCTTCCAGTTACTAATACTGTCATCAGGGCTGCCTGGGGCAGGCTTCACACCAGGTGATCAAACAAGTCATATTCTTGCTTGCAAACTGGTGCGCCCAGAAATGGGTTTTTCGCCTGGTCTGGGGAAGGCGAAGAGCTAGCCCTTTAACCCACTTGGCTCTGTGCTAACCTGCCTTTGTCTCTCTCTCTTGGTGGTTTATAGGTTTTCTATGGAAACTCAGACAGATCATCCATTGTCCAGAACCTCCTGCGCCCGCCTATTGTTTCCCGCTACATCCGGTTGATACCCCTGGGCTGGCATGTGCGCATTGCCATCAGGATGGAGCTGCTGGAGTGCATGAGTAAATGTACTTAAAGTCCAGCCAGGCCTGGCTTTCAAAGGGGCAAGAGGGTAAACTCTAGCAACAGGTAGAAAGACAGGAAATACAATTATGAGGGTAGCAAAGATGGGCTAGATTCTGCCATAACAACTCACAGCCCACACAAAGGGGATGCCCAAGGATGTATGTCAGAGCCGAACCTGACCCACTTAGCATTGTTGAACCTGATCTCAGGAGCTGAGCTGCGTGGAGAGCTTTGATTCTCAGCCTTCACATTTTGTCAGTGAAAACCCAGGGCTTGGGCAATTGCATTTGCTCACACTGACGCAGGGAAATGTCGAACCAGTCACCCCCATTCTGGTGGCCAAAGAAAATGTTTACCAAAAATCTCCCCCTCACGACCAACTTTTTTTTCCCCACAAGGGCTGCAGTGTAGCTTCACTTTCCTTTGACGCTAATGGGGACTTGCGTAGGGGAACTAACGTCCAGCAAAGACTTAATTGGATTTTTTAAACTCCTTTGTGTATGATTTCACGCTGCTCCAGTTTCTGATTCTAATATAGCTTAACTGCTAACCTTCTCTTGAGTAAAATTAGAAGACATGGTACTATGTGGTTGCTTAAAATGTTTTAATGGTTTAAAGTGTATCAGTAAGTGTTTAGTGGGTTGCTAATCTTTGGTGAACCATAAATGTGATTTGAACAGCTAGGTGTTTACGGGTAAATAATGAAACCTAACTCATTGTTATACATGTGTATTGCTTCCACACATACACAGGGTAAATGCACATCCTGTAAATTAAGGGGCTTTTTGGCAGCTAAATGGATTTTAACAGCACATAAATTAATAAAGCCATAATTATAATGAAAGCTTATTCATTTTTGAGGGAGAAACATTACCATAATAAGGAAAACTGGCGTATCCATTTTTATCAGGCTGTTGGTTGCTGTTTCTCAGCCTAGAGGGATAGATTTTTCCTGTGATGCCTAATCTTAGTTTATTGTGCAGGACTTGCTAGAGTAGCTTAGACTATAACTCCATTGAGTCCATGATCGTGCCCCGTCCATGGGCAATCAGTGATGCTCTAGATGGTGTGGGCTAGCTGCACTGGGAGAGGGAATTTGTTCCCCAGTCTTGTCATGAACAGATTACCTCAGACTTGAGCCCTCCAGCACCAACGACTCAAAATGTTGGTATAGACCTAACACGTCACATGAGCTTTGCATGACAGTTGTGCTTTTCACCCTCGCTACTTAGTGTAAACGAACTTTACACCTCGTGCTGTAAGTATTACTAGACCCATTGTATATGGACTTCCATGTGCTCACACAGTGTGTGGGGCAGAACAGGCTGCCTGAATTAGGCCTATACATTCCATAAGTTGACGTCAGACCAGGCAGCCAGTCCCCATGCACAGCCTGTTGGATTCTGGTGCTATTGGGCAATGCAGAGGGCAACTAGAGGAGGTGGTGCTTCTTTTCCAATGTTATGCATTGATGTGTGGAGAGACAAAGCGAGGACCTTGTAGCATACTCTCATCAGTGGGTTACACTGCTACCTGGCTGCCAGGCCCTCACGGGGAGTTACCAGAGGCCACTGAGCCTCTTGAACAAGTGTGTTTTAGGTCAGACAAGAGGGTGTTGTTGGAGAGAGACAGACTGTGAAGACAGTGAGATGGGAACCTTAAAAGTAATATGCTTTATGTGGGGGTATGTAAACCAAGGGCTGGGTTAGAGTTCTGCTACTGTAAACACACTTCATTTCTCAAGATGAATTTCACCTGCCATCACCATGCCCACCTTGCGTGGGTTTCTCACACATCTCTGTAGCGCTGGTGAATTGGAAGAACCCTGTCATCACCCAGCATCACCAGCTCCCCATCATTTCCTGCTTTAGATCAATAACACATGCATTCACTGAGGCTGTGTATATACTAAATAGCTGTTTTGTCCACAAAACCTGCCTAGCCTCCTGATTTCCAAGAGTGTTCCGTCAGCAGTAAGTCGACAGAATGCATCGCTTTGCCAACAGCTGTACTCCGCTCGCCATGAGGAAGAACGCCACTGTTGACCAATCTGTTGACAGAAAGCCAGTGTGGACATTCTGGGGGGCCCTCTGTTGACAAAAAGGGCTTCTGGGACACCGGGCAGCACTTTATGCTGGGCTTCTGGCTCAGCTTCTAGGCTTTATGCTGTCCTTCTGGTTGGTCATTTTGTCCACAGAGCAGCTGGGCAGTTCAGACACCCTCTGTCGGCAGAGTAGATCGCTATTGTGATCCACTTTGGGGGTCTGGTCACCATCTGTCAACAGAAGTTTTATTGGAAGATATCTTCCAACAGAAACTTCTGCCGACAAATCCCTCTAGTTTCGACGTAGCCTAAGTGGGAACCCAGCTATGCATCTCTTCTCATTGGGGGCTGCAATCATTCACTCCACACTTTTAATTCATTTCAATGCAGTTTCACTGCAGCTCTAGTGGGAGAGTGGACCCCACAGCTTTGCATGACCTGTGTCAGGTCAGGCCACTCCCAACCTTCTTCCTGAAGGTAAGGCTGTGACAGCAGCTGGGGCCTGCATTTTAGAGTTCTGAAAGTTAGCTTGCCTGGTGTACAAAACGATTCCCACTTCGTCACTGTAATTCAGCCCATTTATTCAGACAAAGAAACATAAGAACATTGTTCATCAGGTCCAGAGAAGCTCCTAAATATCGAGCATTGGACAGGCTCTTCCTCAAAGCCAGGGCCTTTGGCTTGGTTTGGTTGTAAAAAATCCCATCGTCTCGTCTTGGCCTGCTGCTTCCTCTCATTGGAACCAACTGCAGCGCTCCCTGACTCGTCGTGCTAAGCGAGCAGTTCTGCCCGCTTGCACGCAGACACACACCACGTGTTATGTTTACAGGTGAGCATGCAACTACTGAGGGGATTTCCTCAAGTAGTTGTCTCCAGAAATCAGTCAGCAATGAACGACCAGTTTAAGGAGAGCAGACAGGGCCGCACAAACAGTTTGGGGGCCCAAGGCAGATGTTGAGAGCAGTGCCCAGCAGCTGTGGGGGAGGGGGGGCTTGGGGGGGTGCTATTGTCAGCTGGAGCATGGGGCCTAAGGCAGCCACCTTGCTCACCTTGCCCTAAGGCTGGGCCAGCAAGCAGGACTGAGGCCAGAACATTTAGGTAGCTACATCAGTAAGGATTTCCTTAATGTAGACAAGGCCTCAGATTATTGTAGTGATTGTAACCATCACCCAGCAGCTTGTAAGGTAGAACTATGACAGTGAATTAAGGGCTCATAATTTCTGTGTCAATCGCAAAGGGTTTAAGGAAAATTCAGGACAAATGGGGAAGGAAGAAAGCATGGCAATGAAGGCCAGGATGAGGACAGCTTTACAAGTCTACATATTTTTTGGTTACTCAAACTCAATTGGGGTAAACGAGCTGTGATAATTGTGGAACTCACCTTTTGCTGCAGAAAATGCCTCATGTTTTATTCATGCCTGGTGGGAGAGGGAACTTGGTGACACGGGTCGTTGGAACCCCTCAATAAGAAATCAGAAATGCAAGAAAAATATGCTGCTCTGGCAAGTTTGCAGATTTCTGCTCATTTGAAACAACAGATTAACGGCCGCTGTGCTACAGGCAATGCCATTCATCATATGCTTGTGTTGTAACTGATACGTTCATTGGTAGCCTGCCTCCAAAGTACAACTTAAAAAAAAAACAAAAAAAAAAACAGAGATTCCTCCACCAGACAGAGAAACTCTGCTCATTAACACCAGGCTGGAAAGTCTGGTTTTGTCATCTTTTGTGTTATGGGTTCCAAGGTACCACCCCGGTACTCAGAGCCCAGCTGTGCCCTCCCCAGCGCTCCCCCTGGAGCCAGCGGGAGTGCCTCGTGCACAACAGTTACAGGCCTGGGGTTGGGAGCAATGAAATGCCACTGTCCACTTTGCAAAACAAATGACATGCTGTCAGGGTTTCGCTATTTGAAATAATAACCACTTCCCGCTTATAAAACTGATGCTGAAAATCCCACTGCTTCCTTGGCCCAGGACAGAGTAACCACCAAGTTAACAGATTTTGCACCTTCATTTCATGATTAGGTTGAGATGTCTGATTCCTCTTACTGCTGTTAGCTACGACTGCCCAGCTGTCCTAGTCCCTGTCAGTATGTCCTTTTCAGCGCCTGATCGCCACCCCTCTGAATCTCAGACCTCTTCCTTCTTCTGCTCCTTGCACTTCAGGGAAGCTTGGCTCTCTTTTCCACAAAAGGAGTAATTCCTTCTTTATGAAGCTAAGGGAACTGAATGGGGTGGGAGCAGAAGTGGAGGCTGCTGTTTTTGTTGGGGATGTGGATAGGGAGTCTTGAGGGAAATGAGCCAATTGTAGGTGGGGAGGGGGGCTGGATTTATACTGACTAATAAGAGATTATATGAATTTTGCTCAGCAGGTGAAATAGCTGCATACAAACCCTGAGCTCTGATTGGCTAATAATGACCTTCAGGCAGAGTTCAATGCTTTGCATACTGTCTAGTTACCAGGAAAAAACTGCAGTTATTAAGCAAGTTACATACACTTAGCAAGTGTGGGGGAGGGGACCATAAAGTGAAGTTAATTCTCAATTATTGGTAAATAAGTGAACGAGCTCTTAGCAGCCTACACCATTATAGTCATTAGAGCCCAGTAAATAGCACCTCAACATTTAATTGACTCTTGCATTACTTTATAATAAAATGAACGCTGATCAAAAGTATCATCTGAGTAGGGAGTCCCTAGATGAAAATCTCTCCTCAGAACAGAAATCTGAGGAGATATACACACACACACACACACACACACACACACACACACCTCAGAGCTGGAAGGGACCTTGGGAGGTCATTGAGTCCAGTCCCTTGCCCTCTTGGCAGGATCAAGCACCAATGCTTTGTGTTTTGTTTTTTTAAATCGATTTGCCTCAAATCCCTAAATGGCCCCCTCAAGGGTTGAATTCACAACCCTGGGCTTAGCAGGCCAATGCTCAAACCTCTGAGCTATGAAATGATAAATAAAGCAAAATGATTGATTCAACGTGTTAAATTTCCCAGTCACTTACTTATTGCTGAACCTCCTCCTCTCTTCACAATTTTTTGCTTTAGTAGAGACTTTTTGGCCCTGAGAATAAGGTTGCTTATTTCAATGTCAATACTAGCACTGCACTTATCACCAGAGCAGGAGAACTGGTTGGGGCCCAGCTCTGCTGCTGCACAGCTTTGACGAAGACACTTAATGTTCTTCTCTCCTCTGTAAAATATGGATTTTACTTACCTTGTGGGGCTTTGAGAGGCCCAGTTAATTAAACAGCCAAAAAGGACTTTGAGACCTGCATTTTTGTTGCTCCAAGTCCAACTCAACATGAGTACAAAACATTAAAGTAACAATGTAGCTGATAATGGGATGAAAGCACAGTAAAACAAGCTACAATACCATTGTGAAAAGCCAAAGGGATTCCTAACATAGTATCATGCTAACTCACTGACACAAGGGACGCCAAGCACAATCAAACCGAACTGAGGCTGCAAGACTGGAAGAAATTGAGTGAGAAACAGCCTGAGCATCTTAAATCTGGTACTCTCTCATCTGGCAACATTTGTCGGCTGGAGCAGTGGCTGTCGGCACGGCCAGGCCTGGAGCCCCCACCTGCCCCGCAGAGTGCAGGGACTGAAGCTGAAGGCCGCACTGGCCCCATGGCAGCATGTGGACTGGGGCCAGTGCCACTGCCTGTCACATCACAGCACGATGTCAGGGCCAGAGCCCCTACATGCCTGAGCCCCCTGGCAATCTGGAGTCCCCAGGGAGCAGGAGGCTGGGGCTGCCTGGGGCTGAAGCCCTAGACTTCTCCTGGTCCAGCAAATTCTATCATTCAGGATCTGTCAGGTCCCAACCATGCCAGACCAGGGAGGTACAACCTGTAGTACTGAAAAAAGAATGTGCTGGAAGTGGAAATTCAACTGGTAAATATTGGTGACAACTTTTAAAACATTTTAAAACTTTCAAATCATTGTGAGTGTGAAAAGGAAGCCACCAGAGCCCGACCTTGAAACTGCTTGCAATTTAATTAGATCAGTTTTTAGCCTTGGGGTACTCTAAAGTGACAAGCAAGGTCATGGTGCTGAGCGGTCCAACCAGCCCTGCCTTGAGCTGCCAATTGCAAATTAGACCACGGAGACTGCCTGAGGCCTTCCTAATGAGCTACACCACTTCCCTGAGTCAATGACCCTTTCCCCTCCTAAGGGGCATGGGATCGAATTTTCCTTTCTGTCTGTGGCAGAACATTGAGATCCTTTCAGTCTCTCTCAGCTGCTCAGAGAGAGCTATTACTTCCCTACCTAGCTTGCAGGGAAGAGCCTGTATTTCCAATTGCTTCAAGGAATGCGAGGCGCCACCTTTTTCTAGTCCTTTATGGTTGTCAGGAAAACACACACAGCTGAGCCCAGAAGAGAAGTCAGTCAGCAGAGTAAAAGGAACTGAATCCAAGCAGTTTCATTAGGAGAGAAGGCTGTTTCTCAACACTGTAGGGAATGTAGGAAGAGGAAATGAGCGTGTAAAATAGCTGAACATCAAGAACAGTGGGGTCATGCCTGCGAGGTCATAAGAGGAATCTAGCAAGCAAAAGTTGTAAGAATAAAGCTGAGGAAGTGAACTAGGAGAAATAGAAATTTCAAATATATTTCAAATTTCTGGCCACCAACAATTATGTGGGAATTTTGGATGCTGGGCCTGAGGTTGTGGATGAAGCAGTGGTTTGCCTGTTTAAAAACTGAAGCAGGCCTGGTTAAATGAAGATATCAGCCAGTTGGGTGATGTGTTAGCACTTATCCCTTGGAGGGCAATATTAAGGATAACTCACTCCAGCCCATCAGGACATGACTGCATTGCAGAAGCAGCATACTCCTCTTCCTGGAGGTCGCAGAGTGAGGAAGACGGCCAAGAGATAATGTCTCATTCCTCCAGAGCTGCACCTGCCTTTCCTTTTGTGAAAATGAGGGCACAGGGTCTTTGGCACTGGTGGAAGCTCAGAGGTCTGAGAAAACCCTCCCCAAAGCAGGTGGAAACCAAAATTATTTCAAGGAGCCCCAACAGATTGCTCAGTGCTGTACAGACAAAGGGATTACAGACCCAGCCAAAAGTCACTTACAACAAGTTACTGGAGACAAAGTGGTGGTGACTGAATTAGTGATCTAAGGAATACTGTAGGGTTCATTGTGTCTTTCTGGAAGTATATGACAAGGCAGGATTTAAAATCCTAGATAGAGGGGTTTTGGAGTGTACTTAATGACGCATTTAAGTGCTGAGGGCAGCATGACTGTGAGGAGAGGATCAAATGGGGACAGACAATTATGAGGGAGCTGTGGGAAGACATGAACAGAGGATGGAAGGAATGAGAGGAGAAATATAGATGGGAAGGCAAGGTCCTTCAGGAACAGACCAACAGCTTGAAGACAGAAGAAAGCCAATGAAGCAATATGAAGAGGGAAGTGACATGATCAGAAGAATGGTAGAGGATGGAATGGGCAAAGCTAAGCATGAAGAGGACAGGCAAAAGGTAAGAAATGATCTGTCAAGAGAATGACTCTGCAGTGATATTCTGGTGTTCCTGATATCAATGGAATGCACCTGTGGCATGGCAGAAACAATTAACCTAGGTTAAAAATTAATCTGGAGTGTGAAGGCTCATGGGCCAGATATGAGTATTTAGTTGCCTAAAGGTGCAGGTAGGCCCCTAGTGGGATTTTCAAAACCCTCTTGGCCCCAATTGCTAATGATTCTAATAGAAGTTAGGCACCTAGCCCATTTGCAAATCCCACTAAGCACCTATCTGTGTCTTTAGGCACTCAAACACCACAAAAATTTGCCTCCCGTGTGCCTCCTGGAATGTGATGCATGGTTCACATCTCAAGTGAGCAGAGATTATTTTGATGCAGAAGCATAAAGAGCTAACCCACTTACGTGCATGTCATTGGCTTCCAAGGTTCTGTCCAGAAGAATGGCAGGGAATGTGGAGACCCCTGCAAGCCATCCATTCTTTAACGCTCTTCCCCCAGTTTAGCAAGGGTTTGTAAGCCTGGGGCATCCATGGCAGAGTTTTTTTTTTTTTTCCTTCAGTGGCCTCTGAGCAGGTCTCCTTCCAGATGGAGCATCTTTTGGCTTTTTTGTAACAGCTGGTGAGTGGGCAACAAATGGAGACAATATGACTGTGGTTGGTACCCTTCAAGGAGCAAAGCCCCAGAAATTCTGAGCTCTTACGGGAGAGGGGGAAGAGAGAAAGATTTTGCTTTCCCTGATGCAAAATTAGCTATACAACTTGGGGGTATTAATGGATGGGCCATGGACCAGACAGAACAGGATTTCAGCACCCTTCACAGAAAACTCTGGCCCAAAAGGTGAAAGGACCATTTTCACACCCTGAGCACCTGGGCCAACAATATTCAGGGATCTGGTGTAATCCAAACATCTCAAACTGGGAAGAGGTCAAGATCTAGCCATAACTGTGTCTCCTGGGGCACAGGTCTGAATTCTGATCCAGTTGTGATCCATTTGGATTCACACTTCCAGCACACACTGGCACAATGAAAGGCTAGAGACAAGCTAACATGTCAAAGGAAACTCCATACTTGCGGTGTGAAATGATTTCTGAGTAACGTTAGCCATGAGAGTCTGTTTTCTAGTGCAAAACCTGCATTTTATTAAAGACATAGTTTGGAAGGCCCAGTCAAAAATACATTGTGCTCAGTAAAAATTAACCATTTCCATGCTGATAATTAAGGTTACCACAGGATATTTTTTTCTCTTGTATATTTACAGCAACAATAGAAATTGTACAGAAGTTAAGAATGGAATACATGCCCCAAAATAATTGATACCATGTACCAACAACATGATACAAAGAGCTGTATATAAACACTTTACACATGGTTTATTAACTTGTGTGACGTCTTCTTTAAATATCCAACACATTTTAAAATCAGTTTGTATTCAAGGATTAAAAAGGTTAACACCACATCACATCCCTTCCACAACAGTAAGTATGGTACATTTAAAAGTTTGTGCATTTTGGAATTTCTAATAGCTGCTAATGGAAGTGGGTAATTCTTTACCAATAAATTTGGAAGTTTGGAAAAACTATCTCCACAATCTCATATTTTTCTCATACTTTTGGCATATCCCTTTCTGCCAGGTGGTGAAAAATATTATCAAGCCTTGCTCTTCAGCCATCCCTCTTCCTTTTAAACCACATAATTTAATATTTGACAGTGGAGATCTAAGCAGTCCTGAATGGTTTTATTCACAGATTTAACCAGATTTACAAATGCTTCATTGGAATTTCCAACATCATTACACTTCAAGGGAGGATTTCAATACATGATCATTGTTCCACATAATCCAAATTTATAGGTTACAAATTACTCTTTTTGACGAGACACATCCTTTCATATGATGCACCTTAAACAGGACTACAAAAACACCTTGCTAGGGAAGACAGCAAGCTGAGGACACAACCTAAACATCAGGCTTTGTCTTTCACTAAACTGTGATATAAATCACATGACAGAGTGTATCAAGAGATTCTACTGAGAGCTTTAGATTCAACAGATTTGCAGACATTCATATTCTATGTTGCGGACATACTTTGGCTTTGGGAACTGGAGAGTTAGTGGAATCAGTTACTATGAGCTGCTATTCCCAGTCCTGTGCATTTATGATGCCACCCTCTATTTCCGAGGTTTTCCTCAGAATGGACAAAAAGGCCCTGTGAAAGTTTAGTCTGGGTGCTTGTTCTATTGTACTCTAACACACACGAGGAGATGACAATTTCTGAGTGTGGGGTGGGGTGTGGGGGACAAAAGGGACAATGATATAAGATTTCTTCCTTGGATGAAGTGAAAAATTAAACTGAAGAAAATCCTGAGCAAGTCTAAGGATAGCTGTGTCTGTGCAGAACAGCACATCAGGGTGGAGTAGTAGATAAGGCCCCTATCTCCCTGATAATCTTCACAAGAGCAATAACAAAGAACAAGGCAACTTCAATATTTGAAAACTATGTGGAAAGAAATGGAGAGCACAAAGGGAAGACTGAGAGGCAGCTCAAGAATGACAAAAGGATTCAATGAGAGTAGCTGAGCTGGTTTAGAGGGTTTTAGAAACATAGCCAGATGAAAGCCTACTGAAGTTGTGTCATTAGGCTGGTAAAACCACATAATTCTCCTATGCTAAATTGTAAAATGAAATACTTTATATATTTCTTTCCTGTAAAAATTTACAACATTTTATAAGTCAATGGTAAACTGAGGGCTAACTAAGCAAACCATGACCACATTCCGTTATGAGAGAGGAGGTAGAGCAACTTGTAGAGAGGACAGGAAGGTCCGTAACTACATCCCTGATCTCTTAGCCTTTAAGCCATCAGCTCCATATTTGGTCTCCTGGGACGAGACCCCGAAAGTCACATTCATGTGGCTACATGTTTTGAATTATGTTCTGCAGAAGGGTTGGGATAAGAACACAGTATATTGAATTAATGGAGGGACACCATCCAAATGGACAACGCAAAGATGGCTCACTCTACAAGTGATCATCTGCATATTTAGTCAGTGTCTCAGAGAGGTCCTCTTGCTACAACCAATTGATTGAACACCAAGGTACCCTTGACCATGAACAACATGTGGAACTAAGTGCAGGTAAGCTATAAAAAAAATCTATCAAACTTGTATCACACATACAAGTGGTGTTACAGCAGGACACTCAGCCAAGGGATTTTCCATCAAGAGACTCTTCTCCTAAACAATTCTGCTTGTGATTTGGGTTTTGTTTGCAGTTCTCTCACAACATGTGACCCAAGATGACTTACACAACCATGCTCTATTACTGGAAAATTGCTCCTTAAATATCCCAAAGGCTAGAAGAAGTTAAATGGCTTTTCTCCTCATTCGCTGCAAACCCCAGCTCATGAAGTGGTCAACATTATGGCACAGACTGACAAAGGAAGTTGCACAGGGAAAGGCACCTGTTCCTGGAATAGGATGAGATTTGAAGCATGTTTTAGAAGTGACTAAATAGGGCATTCTACCCCTCATAATGACTCCTGTGCCATATTCCCTTCACAGCACATACTGGGCCTATTTACATCAACTCTACAATAGCAAAGCTGTGTAATACACAGAGTGGTCCCATTTTTGGGTGTGTGCTGTCTTCCAAGAGACATGGAAGAAGTTAAATGAATGTTCACAATAAACACAAATTTCACAATATATCATTATGGCTATTCAGGCTATTTCTAGTGGGACTGACTGACTGGGACTCATCTTTTTCACAGCTCTACTCTAACACACAGTTATTCTTACATTATTAAATTTGACATACAAAGTTTAAAACCTGTTTGACTCCCAAATTGTTTTGAAATTGTGAACAACTGTAAGTGGAATAGGAGTGCAACTGACCTTCTGGCTTGTGGTCACCCTTCAAAGATTGTTAATTTTACTTTAGATAAATAACGACTTCATCTCCAATAGTAGCTAAATCACATTGCTCCGATTCTAAAGAATGCCTAAAATACTACAGATTACTAAGGGCAAGTGGCAAATTCTTAAGGGTGACCACCGCAATACAATAAACTCACATTTGTAAGGACATGCAGGAAAAATAAATATCTAGTCATTTTATGGCTTTTCAAATATTCTTGGTCAGATGCTCTTTCATAGGGACCCAACTGAAATGCTATAAATAATGGTCAAAAAGCGTCTAGCCTCTTAATAATACCCTTTCACCCCTTCATAGGCATAAATCACCTTTGCTCCCAGAAACCCATGTGAGAATGGAAGACAACATGTCTGGGTATTATCTGAGGATGAATCAATTTGAGGCCTGTATTTATGTGGATCTAAGAGAATGGTAGTCTATAATTATGCATCAAAATGCAGAGACATTAGCACCCATACATCCAGGTCTTAAGTGTGGGTCTGATTCAGCAATAGGAATCAGTTTGAGCTGGTCCCGAGCTCTGTGAGTTGGGAGAATCTGTAGAGGTATCAGGTTAACTTCCTGAAGCAAGGAGCAATATTCAGTTCTTCTCACACCATAACCTCTACTAGTATTCAGATTAGTGATAGTGCTCCAGAGAGAACAATGGATCTCTATGGCTACATCTACACTACAGTGATCTTTCAAAAGAAGTTCTTCTGGAAGATCTCTTCTGAAAAAACTTCTTTTGAAAGAGCATGTCCACACACACAACAAAACCCCAGATGAAAAGATCGATGCACTCTTTCAATAGACTGCGTCCACACAGTCCCCACTCTTTCAAAAGAACAGGCCAGGGACTGAAAAATCCAGTGTCCTGAGGACAAATTTTTTTTTTGAAAAAAGGGCCTGTGGAGCATTGACACATGCTTTTTTTTCGAAAAAAAGATCCTGAAAGAAGGCACTGTTCCCAGGCTGGGAATGGAAGAGGGCCTCTGGAAGAAGTGCTGCATTCTTTCAATTTCGGATCAAAAGAGCACATTTTGTGTGTAGATGTGCCATGTGTTCTTTTGAAAAAGGGCCAAATTTTCCAAAAGAACTTGCTAGTGTAGATGCAGCCTAAGTGTGCTGGTGGAGCAAATTGTCTAATGATTTTGAACAGCCATGCACAATTCTATTTGCTCAGATTATGTACATTTCCTCCCCAACAGGTGAGTGCCTTGTAGCTTTTTCGTTATGGTCGAAGAGCAAAAAAATCCATGTATCTTGGTTAACACGTTTTCAGGACACTTGTGAAAAGGCTAGTTTAAGTTCATGTACAGAGTATACATTTTACTTAATAAGCAGCTAAAGTGCCTATTTTTCAATTTACAAGAGCCAAAAATCACAGGCAAGTTTAAATGGCTTGCATTGTACAAATGACCCTAATTAATTCCTGTGAATTTGTTTCTTCTATGTTCTTATTAGTGACACCATCATAAGGTCAAATTGGCACGGAAAAGGAAACTTAAACCCTAATTTGGCTGCTTCATTTTTAGTAAATCCACAAATATATAACAAAGTTAGACCTAGAGACCAATAATCTCAGTAAAAAGCTAAACTCACACTTGAGAAATCGTTTGCTCTGTAATAGGCTTTTCTCTACTCGCAGGCTAGCAAATCTCAATTACCCTAACAAATTGTGTTTGGGAGACTTAGCCAAATTATATTAGCAATACACTAAATGTTGAAAGTTTATGCCAAATTAAAAAATACGAGAACATTTATACCAACTCCAGTTTGCAAAAATGAGAAGTTCACTTTCTTTTAAGCAGAAGGGAGAGAATTACATACACTTAACACCGTTTACTGTTCAGTTTTAATTTATCAAGGTTTGTAGACGTTTCTAAAGAGGACGCTAGCATACAGGATGTAGAGTGCTCTCGTACATTTGGACCTCCAAATACTCTCTGAATCACATTTCAAGTTGCAATGAGGGTTTTAAAGGACTGACAGTACAATTAGTAATCTCTCTTATTTAGCTTATTGCATGCTTAATCTGCCTAATGGCCCTGTGTGATTACTTGAGCAAGACCACCTTACCAGCATGGTAAGTAGACTTTTAGAGGCAAAATGGAAGTGATGTATTATTTAATGAAAAAAGTTCTTATAGGATTAAAGAGCCAAACCTGGACACCACCAATCTCACAGACGTTCATAGAATACTGCTTAGAGCCCCACTCTCAAACTAGAAACTGCATTTTTGTCTATTGAGCTCATAAAGACATTAAAAGCACCCTTTCACATCCACCACAAGTATATTATATATAATATATAGTGTTTATATATTACATATATCATATAAAGTCAGAAAAAAAAACACATGCACATTGCTTTCAGGCAGCTGAAAGAAAATCAGGAATTCTTGCATTATAGCTTGCCAAACTTGCCACCTATGGTTTTTGTGTACTGTGCAAACCTGAAACAACACATATCACATAGTCTCCTATAAGCCAGATTTGCAAGTGTTGGTGTCAGTTTTGTTTAATATTCCTCCTTTTGCACTATAAAATGAAGTAGGAACCACAAATGTTACTAAATGGCTATTTTTGCATCTATATTTATGGCTGAATTATGACATTCATGCTCAGGCTGACTTTTTGGAAAGGAGAGAATATCTGTAAGTACAATTGATATATGAGGACAACAGGAAGAAAGTGAGCTACACTGAAGACTAATGGGAGAGTTGAACAAGTGAGTTTAAATAAAGGAAAGATTGTATTGTTCTGACACTACGGTCTCATGCCCCTCTCATCTACACCGAATTCACACTAGTGTAACTTTTTTAACCTCTTTAGTAGGTTACTCGTGACTTATGCTAGTGCGAGAGGGGAGAGAGCCTGCGTTTGCTATACTTGCAATCCACTATAATGGCAATCCCTTCTATTTTCATACTGTTCTACAGGAGACTGAAATCTCACATCTAATATTCTGTAGAAACTGGAAACTGATGGTGAATGGGAATATTCTGATAGCAAGCTACAAGGAGAAATTAAGCTGCCTGGGTCCAGTCACACCTTTATCTGAATATCATGTTTTAGTAGTTTTAAGTACATCCTGGAACGGGAAGGGAAAAAAGTGCAAGAGCATTTGAAATTTAAATACAAGACTTATCTTTCTAATTAGTAGACTTTTAAACCAAATGTAAAATACATATATGCATAAAAGCTTATACCATGATTTGCAGTGTCATGCTATGGGTGTCACTATTTTGGCATGTCACTTGCAACTCATGCTATATGTCTTTGGTCTTCACCCCTATTAATAAAGTGAAAGAGCATCTGCTTTAGCTTGTGGGACAGGACACTCCCTCCCTATAGAGAAAGAAGTGACACCCAGATTTCTATTCTCTCGATGCAGATGCATAACTCCCATTGACACTAATGGGAAAACTAAGTGCCTATATAGGGGAGAATATACCACATTCAGATTACTGTACAGTTCTGTAGTCTGTTACATTCAGCTATTACCTCAAAAAAACAGCCAATACAAGTTTTGAAATGAATATTATACTTTTGGTTGCTACCAATGGCAATGCCTGTAGTACTGCGCTCTAATAGCTGAGCAAGATTCATACTGTTACAGTCACACTAATATCCACATTCAACTCCCTTTTATTAGAAGTATAATACTGCACTTTATATCACAAATGTATAAAAATATGGCAGATAGTGTCATAACAATACTTTTCTTTTAAATGAGTATATTTAAAAAAACCAAACAGTTATTTACCATTTATATATCTTTATATATATATTTATAGATAGAATAAAATACTCCTGATGCAATATATAAATGTTACTGTTAGTTTTTATAGAAACTATGGTAGCTGTTGCACTGCTTCACAATGTTTCAAACAGCTCAAAATAACTTTACATTGTAACATAAGAGATATGATTAAAACAGTACAATATTAGTTCATCATAAATAAATATTACAAATCCTATCAAATATGGAAGTTTAAAAAACAAATTTAAGACATACAATTCAACTTTAACCCTTCACAGGGATACGTGTATCACATAAACCCCACTGTTTTAACTAGGCAGCAAAATATGTAGTAAGGGCATAGGTCTAGACACTATTTTTTTCACCCCTTTAAGTGCCAATACTTAAACTCCCCCAGCTTTCAGACAGAGATGTGCACTGAGCTGGAATGTAAAGTGAGAGAAAATGGCAACCCATTTTTTCTCCCTGAACTGCACACTCTACCATCCAAAAAGATTTCTGATGACTGGTAATTAATAATTCATCTTGTTTTACTGTGTGATCCCTGACAATCTGTGTGGTGCCAAACAGTGTAGCTCCACAAGTACATATTGCACACTTCTATAAAGCAAAAAATACAGTCTTACTACCACCTGCACCACCACCATGACCTCTCCTCAAATTCCTGTGGTAATTGGGGTACCATCAGAAGTGCCATTACAAGGCCGTCTCCTTTAAATCATTCAGATTTGGCATTCGAGATCGGTTTGTTCGGTTAAATGTGGGCCCATTCTGTCCACTCTTGGAAGGCAGTTGATCAGAGTAGGAAGTTCCATCACTAGGACTCCTGTTGACTGGTGAGACGTGCCAAGTTGGTTCTATCTGGCTTGGAAGCTGGAGCGTGGGCCTGCCTTTTGACTGGGATTCCTGTCGCACATTGCTGCTGCTGCTGCTACTGGAAGTTTGACTTATGGGATGAATTCGCACTTCAGAAAAAGAAGCCTTGGTTGGCTGAGTTGGTAAGGGCTGGAAGCGGGGTTCGGAGGGGATAGAATGATTTGAGGAGGAGGAGAGATGTAACAGCTTCCGAAGGGATTTTAAAGGTTGGCTCTGGAAGACAAAGCATGAGGAAAACACTTGGTCTTATGTATTGCTGCTATACTAGCTTCTGGAGGAATACTAACTGTCTTGGCATGTCTCAGGATGAACTAGCTTAACTTTAAAAAAGTTAGGACTTCATCACTTTTACTGCTCACTAATTCTGTACATTTCAATCAACTGACCAGTGCCCGCCGTACAGGAATAAGGAAATACATGAAGTGTTTGTAGTTATGATCAGTATGTACTATTGCTACCTGAGGAGGTGCAATAGTTATAATAGAAAAACCATTTTATCTCCAATTATTTTTTAAAAACATTGTAACTGAAATGACGTTCTCCTGTCTGGTTTTGAAATTCTAGGGCCAAGTCTACCTGAGCGCATAGTTCAAGGCAAGCTGGAATGTAAACTTACTCCACACAGTGAGTATCCATGTGGATGCTGTGACTGTGTACTAAAACTTCTGTAGCATGCTTCAGTCTGCTCTTGTTTCAAAGCAGAGTGGTCTGAAGTCCACTAAGAAAACTTGCAGTGCACAGCAGAATGGTCCAGATAAACACAGTGCACAGTCGGGTAACGTAGGGAAGACTTACACCGCAGCTCGCCTTAACCTAAGTGTGCATGTAGTCAAGACCCTATATTCTGTTTTTGTTTGAAAGCACCTCCCATGCAAAAGCATAACCAAAACTTTTGCAGCTTCCAAGGTGGACACACCTAGGCACTATTATAGTTTGTCTCTTGGATTTTTAGGTACCTTGTGCTACATCTGCAGTCCTACTGGTAATACCCCAAATGCAAGTCTTTGGGGAGGGAAAAGGGGATGGTTTGTGATGTCCCTCCAGCAGGTAATATGTACTGTGTGGATTAGAATACACTGTTCTTATCCCTGTCTCATGCCCCTTACTTCTCAAAGAACGATTCAGACTTGTAGTCACATGACTGAGAAGTGGAGGATAACATCAAATGCAATTTTTCTGTCCATTACAGCAAAAGACTGTCAAGATACTACAGTGAGAGGGTGCAGGGAAAGCAAAATGCCACTTACTTGAGTCTGGATTTCTGTTATCTTCTCGGGGTGCCAATCTTTCTGCCTACTGCTCTGGAGATTGGAAGAGTGAATGGCTTTCTGTAACGCCAACAGATCCTGACCATCACTGCCAGGCATCTGCAACATAATAATAATCAGAGGATTTCAGTAGGTCCCTAAGAATAGGTGTAGGAATCATCCCCCACTCTTAGTTAATTATACAGTGCAGGTGAACCCCAGCTGAACTGCAATGTCCTCTCAATATATTTCCCATATTAAAGGATAATTAATATTTGTGGATATCATGCAGATTTGTTACAGCCTCAACCCTTAAAGCATTCCCATGCTGTTAGTTGCTGCAAGAGAGAGCATTTTAAAAAGACACCAAAAATTGCTGTGCCACATCCTCATTTCAATAGCATTCCATATTGCAATTAAGACCGTGGGCCAGTTCTGTAAAGCCAAATTTTGCCCTGCATGAAAACAGATCAAATGTGTATTTAATTGGATATATTACTGAGCCTTGCAGGGGAACCTTACCCTAAAGTTCAACATATTTATCAATTTGTAAAACACGGGGACAAAGAAAATGTAAAACTTTTGAATATGCTGGGGATATACCACATACCACAATTCCATAGAGTAAACAGACAAAAACAAAACCACAACTGGCTCTCATTAAAAAAAAAAACACCTATCACAAGTAGGATAAACAAAAATCCAGCAGAAGCACAAGCTAATAAAATTGATCTTTCACTAACTCTTCCATTATAACAGTTGATTTAATTAAATTTGGGCATGAGAACAATATGTAAACAAATATACATAAATAAAATTTATAAGCCAAATTATTTTAAAATTTGTTATTACTTGTGAACAGAAGGGGAAAGTTACACTATTTTGAAGTGCAATTGATTTCAGGAGAATTTGCCTTCTTAGTAACTGGATATATTAGAGTATGTCTTAGATGACTCAATTTTGAATCCTTTTTATTAGTTTTATTCTTATAGGACTGATGATTGTATTTGAATTTATAGAACTGGTCCAAGATACTTAACAGGCATAAAGAGAGTGTGACCCCATGAAGTATAACACATGCTGCTGTAGTCAGTAAAACAAGTTTACTGGAGCATTTTTCAGTGCTACTGTACTTAAAAATTAATACCATGGGTAGAGTAACTACAGGAAGCTTTTTCAAAGAAGAACTATGCTTTAAATGATTCTTTGAATTAAAAAGAGGAAAGAGGGATTTCTTGATGCTTGGATTCTCCTCGTTGGTTGATTCTGTCTGCAATATAAGATATAAAAACTAAATGCAGTGGTAGTGCTTTAATTAAAAGATCTGTCCTTGGCATAATCATGCATAAGTGGTATTTTCGAATATGAACAATTAACTAACATAGATCCTATACTTTCTAGAAAAGATCAAGATGATTGCTATTCCGAAGAAAAGGATGTATATGAAAGAGATAGCTGGTATCACTAACTCTCTCTGTATATGTAAAGAATGTTAAATAAAAATGAATGTGTCTGTCTACTTTCAGTCTGGTCCTTACTTGGGTCTACAGAGCCTGATCCGGATCTTACTGAAATCAATGGAAATCAATCATTTTAAGAGTTCCATTCATGCCAATGGACTTTGGTTCAATCCCATAACTGGGGTGATGATAATTTACTAGCAGAAATGTTACTAAAGAAGTTTGCCTGTTCTGTGAAACCATCCGTAATATTCATTTCCAGATGTACGATTATAGTAATATTAATAACTACTTTCAAAATAAAGAGAACAATTGGCATTCCTAATTTGGCTGAAAGGTGTTTTGAGGCCTCAGATCCAGGTTTGAATAAAGAACCTTTGTTTCTTTAATGTACAGTAAACCCTCAAAATACGTGGCTTCAAGTTGTGCGTAACTCGCTTCAACACAAATTAAGCACAACTTGAAGCTGCTCTGTGGACCCTTCTCCCTGCCTTCCCCCAGCCATGCAGCTGACAACCATGCAGCTGCAGGAAGGCAGGGGAAGGCTTTTAGCTTGCTTAGCTGCCCGCAGCTGTGGGCAGTGAGCAAGCTAAAAGCCTTCGCCCTGCCTTCCCCCAGCAGCGCTGCTGTCAGACTGACAGCCACGCTACTGGAGGAAGGCAGGGAGAAGCAGCCAGGAAACTGACCAGCCCTGGTCAGCTGTTCAGTTTCCCAGTCCTGCAAGTGGGCAGGAGCTAGGAACCAAGTGGCAGCCTGGTTCCTGGCTGCCCTGCACTGGTGGAACCGGGAAACTGACCAGCTCATAGCTGGTCAGTTTCCCTGTCCTGCAAGCAGCAGGGAGACAGAAACCAGACTGCCCTTTGTTGGGCTGGTCAATTTCCCAACTCTTGCAAGCCCAGGGGAGCCGGGAACCAGGCTGCAGCCTTGGTCACTACCCCACACCCTTGATTTGTGCGAAAATTTGAGTTACATGGAGGTTGCAAGAATGCAACCCCCACATAACTCGAGGGTTTACTGGATGAGACTACAACCAGCTGTTATGGCAATGGGTGCAAGTAAACAAACAACAATATCCATTGTCAAAAATCACAAAATGGGGCATGCTTCCCCCTCCGTGGAAAGAGCACTATCCTCTTCCCTATAAAGGAAAAATGGGCAGTGTAGTATTTTAGACTGTATAATATTAATTAACAGAAAGACAGACACATTGGTGGCATTCCAAGTTTTTAAACATCTCAGCTTCTAGTTTCTAGCTAGAAATAATACAAATTAAGGAAAAAGATTAATTAATTGGCTTAGCTCCTTTGAAATCTTATGGTCTGAAGATTCAGACTATTTGTTATTCAGCAAATTTTGATGAAAACAAACAATCACTATATGAAGGGTGCTCACATGAAGGATGTAACTGGCTTTCTTAAAGTACATTGCTTCGCAAGATCAGTGTCCATCTGGAAAACAGTGACCACTGAAACTGCACACAACCCCTTATATGGATCAAAATGTTTGACTGTAGGTTACAAAAAGAGCCATGGTGGCTTTAATCATCCTCAGGTCCTTTATGTTACATCAGGTATGGGCGGCAAGCAAGAGGGAAAGGAGAGTGGATGGAAATGGCTCTGCAGAAACACTCCCTTGGTGAGAACCCCATTAACAGACAAGTAACCCTTCTTAGTTGCTTCAAGAATTGTCTGCGGAAAGCCCTACTCTTGGGAGAACAATTATCAGGACTGTAGATCTCTGCTTATATGAAACTTGTCAAAAGACACAATAAGTCCAGTAGTGTCCAGCAGGCTGGAGTGCACGCTAAAGCACCATCAGCTCACTGAGGCCTGGCCTGCAGATTGACTTCTCTGATGACAACTGATGCTTTAGATCAGTGCCTCCTTCAAATGGGGCTTCAAAACTCTGATCTGCCTTTGACTGCTAGGAGCTTATTCTGAAGTATACATGTGGACTTAGGTATTTGCCATGGTCCATGAGACCTAAGAATCTCAGAAATGACTGAATTTACTCATAAGGATGCAGTCTCATGAGAATATGTATTTGAATGTCACTGAATTTTTCTTGTGGTAGAAAAGCAGTTAATGCTGTGTTGTTAAGAGTTTCTACTACAGAAGCCAATCTCTGTACTGATGTGAAGGTAGCTTCCTCTTTTACACCACAGCAGATTGGGCCTTGAGGAGTTAGTCATCCAAATAAGGGTAAATATAACATCCTAATGCTTTAGGTGGGCTGCCTCAACTGCCTGGTATTTGGTGAACATGGAAGGAAGCGTATCTAAACCAGATTTATCTCTTCTTCCAAAACTTTCCCAAAACTTTGTAAAATCAGCTATGTCAAATACACATTTGGAATCCCGGTCTCTGGAAAGGAACGGAGGAGTGTTATGAGAGTGATGATGTCATTTAAAAACAAACGCGAGGGCTCTGTTTGTGCATGGAACCTGCTCTAAGTCCCACTGAAGTCAGCAGGAGTCTCTCCACTTCCTTCTGTTGAGTTACCTCAGGCCTATGAGTAATGCTAACGCTGACAAAAGATGGATATATGTTCCAAGTTGTGACACTATTAAAGGGCAGTTTCTAATCTCATCTGCACAATTTATCACAATTTCAATTTGTTTTTAGAGACTCTTCTATGATGATTATCGCTAAAAGTGTCTGATCATTACATCATATATTAAAAATATTTACTGTCTCCATGCTTCCCTGTGAGGTATGGAAATATGAGATCCCAATTTTTAAGATAGCAAATTGAGACACAAAGAAATTAGCGACTTGCTTCAGTCAGACTGCAGTTTCGCCAGAGCCTGGAATCAAACTCAAATCCCAAGTCCACTGCCATAGCAGTGAAACCATCTTTCTCTCAAACAAGCACAGCAGAAGATATTTCTAGAAGTGTGATGATTTACAGTATGCATCTCAGATTAAAATCTGACCTTACCAATGATACAAACAGTTGACAAAAACTCGGGACTAGTCTACGAACGTTAATTCCTTGAATGCCAATTATAGCCATTATGAGAATTATTTAAATAGGCAAGTGGGTAAATCCTGAACAGTAAAAGCAGACTACTTCCACAAGTTTAAAAACCAATAGATGTACATAACTATGCCTACATATAATATAACAGTATAGCATTGGTTTGCCCATTTTATGGAAGCAGCTTCAAAACAATGGAAAAATATACACTATTTTAGAACTACTAGGTATACTTACAGTTTGAGATTTCTTCTTTTTCTTTTTAATTCCCCTGAAAAAGCCTTGTTTCTCTTTTTCCTTGAGTTGCTCTGACTGACTGTTAACATTTTCAGGACTTTTCCTAAACATGAAAAAAATGTATTGTAAGAAAATTTTTTTGGCTGTTATGTCATCATATAATATTTTTGATATCATGTTAAAGAATGCAGTTTAAAAAAACAAAGATATTAAAAATATTTTATTAGTTTATGACAGAAGGATTAATATAAAATTAATAGATAAAACATCCTTAATTAAATGGAAGCCAAAGAGCACAATATTAGGTTGAAATGGTTAACCAAAAACATCCAGTGATGTATTTTGGGAAAAAGATTCTCTCACAAGTTTGTCAGATTGGTTTGAATAGGAAATCCTAAGAAAACAAAAGCATCACACAGATGATAGTATAAAAAACTAACATATGAGCAAATGTACAAACAACTATATCTGATAAAATTAGTTTTAATTCATCCATCACTTGTTTGAGGGCCAGAAGAGCTGAAAAGATTATGAGACTGAAACTAAAGATTGTTTACAACAATTCTGGAGCTTTGCTGACATGGCTACAATTAATATTGAGGAAGCTTTGGAGATCTATTATTGTTGACTTGTACTTAATAACTCTTAAGCCTTTCTTATGGATGTTTCTTTCTCTGGATCACGTGACAGTTCATGCGCAGAAAATCTGAATAACTGCAAAGACTAAATTTTAAATTTCTCTAATTTATCTTTTAGTTTTCAGTTAGTGGCCAGAAACTCTGTGATTCACGGTAGTTCAGCAACAGATTTCTAGTTCTTTTCTTTACATTTCCACTCTCATTCTTCACTTACATGAAAAAGTTAGGATAAATCCCATGTTCAAAGTATGTTCGTAGTATCAGAAGTTAAGCTCATTTTCTCAACTTTGTCTATTTAGTATATAAAAGCAAAGTCAGATGGGAATCCATACACAAATATATCGTCTGTCAGATTACATTTGCTGAATAAGATATATATATCATTGAGGAGGTGGGGTGGGGTTGTGATGTGTAGGAAGAAAGGAGAAGTGGAGATTTACATAATTCATGTTTCTGGAACATACATCTGCACTAAAACCCAGACCCAGAATGCTCCTTTTAGATTTCTACAATATGCTTTTCACTAGACAATTACAAAGCTATAATTAGCTTCTTTGAAAAGTCATCAGCATCATATTTAATGACTAGAGTTTTATACAAATGTAAGAAATATCAAACAACTAGGGATTCAAATTCCATCCAGCCTTTTGGATTTGGTAATTCTGCAAAACTGCACAAGGGCTGTAGTCTAATTGTTTACCAATTTAACGCAGCACAGAGGACATCTAAGAGTAAACTGCTGACAGCTTTTCACATGCCTTCCATTCACAAAGCCGACTATACACTGACAAAACACGCACTGTGTTACTGACATAAAGGTATGTGGTTTAAGATTGTTCCACCTTCCCTTTAAAGGCTAACTCCTAAAAGTACAGAGCCTAAGCCACCTGGGTTGTGCTGATGAGAAACCTGAGCTTGGCCCTATAACATCCAATGTTCATGTACTACTAGTAGACAGCCAGGCTGAGAGAGAACAGGCCAATTTACTGCCCGACATTCTCAAGACACGGAAGTTAAACAACAAAACTGATCTAGCGTAAATTGCAAACTCTGTGACCATGTGTATACCTCTCACCTGGCCTATATAAAACCTGATGTGCTGCCACAGAGGTTGCCCTATACATAGTGGGTAACACACAACTTCCTGGCATGGCTTTGTTGCCTTCAGGTGAAAGGGAGTCACTGTATATTTAATGCAATCACATCTTCAAAATCAAAAGCAGATACTTTTTGTGCCACTTTTCAGGGGAATGATATATTCAGATTCTCTGTGTTCTGGCTCCTTTCCTTGACTGACTGCATCCGGGTCACAAAATATCTGCCTGTAGCAACAGAGAAGACTAGTGGGTGGCAGAGCTTTATTCTTCATTTCACTCTCCTCCATAAAAGAGTAGAAAAGGGGACTGATACATACCCCTCACTCCCGAACCCCTGCTTGCTCAAGTGGCCAATGGACTGGCTTTGCACAGATTACACTGGTGCCCAGCTCCTCAACTCATATTGAAGATGTTGTGGTCTGACAAGTTTGGCCTTGAACGGTGGTTGTTATAAAACGTGTTCATATGATGAGAGTGATATGATGAGGAGGTACAAACTTACAGAATTAGAGCAAAAAGTCTCCAAACAAAAGATTTTGTATCAATTAAAAAAAATAAAAACAGACCACTTTTTGATTGATGACATGAACACCAGGGCTTTTCAAGGATCCAAAAGACTTTATGGAAACACTAGTCAACATAATTTTTGTTGAAATGGGGTGCAGGGTCATCAGTGTTACCACGTCTTCCAAATTTATGACGCATCTTGTGATACTTGGTGTTTTTGCTTAAATCCCCAGATCCTCAAAATAAGCAGTTTCATGAGAATCACATCTTTTATTTTTTAAAGTCATTTTCTAGCTGTTAAGTTGCAGAGACATACTTGAGAATGTGACCTGCGTGGACCCTAACAGCTTAGAAGCCAGAAAGCAAATAAAAATAACCCAATTAGAAAGCAATAAACCTCATGAACTTTAAGCCTTTCTCATGATTTCTGAATGCTCAGGTTGGGCAACAGTGGTCGTCTTGCGTGTTTTGACTTCATGGAAGAGATGGGTATGGTGCAAAAATTTAAAACTGAGTACAGTCAAACTACTGCTCACATGTAAGGCCACTAGTCATATACAGGTTTACTCAGCTGTTGTGGAGGCGGTGCAGTGAGAGTGCATGAATAAACAAGCCAATATCTTGCTTTCGCAGTAAGCTGGGGTCCTAGCTTATGTGCTCAACTGTATTTTCCAGCTCAGTAAGTAGGCAGTGCTTTGTACATACCGATGATATGTCTCCAAACAGGTGGGACAGCTACACTGCAGTTTAGAATCCAGACCAATCAGTCTCAGAGCCTGGATCTACAGATTTCAGCCCAGGGGCCTTCCAATATGGTACTAAAACAGCAGTTTAGATGTTGTGGCTTGGGCTGGAGTTCAGGCTCGGACAGCCACCCTCCACCTTGGACTTCAAAGCTTGAATTCCAGCCCAAACCTGTACACCGCTGTTATTAGTGTCATAATATCAGCAGACACTGAGCTCTGAGACTCCCTGCTATAGGTTTTAAAGTACACTGTAAACATACTGACTGTATCTCAACTTTGGAGAGTTAGATTTTGTCTTAATCAATGAGATTTTTAATATCTTTATGCAGGTTTCTTTGAATCATGTCTTTCCCACATGGCCAGTTATTAATTCTCAAAGTTTAACACTGACTTTTAGGTAAATATTTTGCACGTAAAGCTAAAAACTCAAAGAGTTATACATTCCTATCTGTAGTGGCACCACCAGATGTCACTATAAGAAACACATGAAACTCAAGAGTAGTAAGACAGTGCTTTTCCATAGTAAGTAAATGATTTATTACAAAATCAAAAATTATACCATTTTGTGAAATTAACCATCAAACTTTGAAAAGCAGCTGGACCACAATCCTCCAAGCTGGTATTGGATATGCTTCGTTGGCTTTATTTCCAAGAGAGAATCCTAGTGAAAAGCTATTGTAAATAATATAAAGGGTCCTTTCCTTTCTGCCCAGATGCACTTATGGCTTCATTTTTATCCCACTCCCTATAATTGGCAGTGTAACAATTGGCAAGATAGGAATTCAAAAGATTAGAGTTCCAAGATTAGTATTCACCTGAATTTAAATATGTCAGTTGTGCACAGTGAATTGATAACACAGGAGGAAAAGATTAGCAGACAAAAACAGGAACAACACAGAAAGATGAAAGTGTGAAGTACTGATAATTAGGATGAGAAATGAGGACTGAATGCATGAGAGCTCAGACATGAGGGAATAGATCAAAAGGAAACAAAAAAGGGTAATAATATTAGATAAAAAAGGGACTTCCTTGATGCATATACAAGCAATTTATGCAGAAAATATGAAAGGAAAATTATATGTAAATAACACACATAAAATAAAATAATATTATATAAAATATATATTTCATATATAAAATAAAATCAGGAGACACGAACAAGATCCAAACTATGCAGAGTTGATAAAGGCTGTGTCTACACCGCAAGATAAACTCGAATTTACTTCAGCTAGCTTGATTTTACCATGACTGTCTTCACTGTAAAGACCATTAGCTCGATTTTGGGTGCACTAATCTCGAAATTACAAAATCGCAGTTAATCTGACGGGCACAGAATCAAGCTTGAATTCAGAAGTTCAATTAAATGCAAGTGTGGAAGCGCCATGTCTTAAAAGAGAATTTATTAGCCTCCAGAGGTGTCCTATATGTAACCCACAATGCCCCTTTCACTGCTCCGCTCTGGCCGCTACTCTCCAGTAACAGGAAGAGCTTGAATTTCCAAGCGGTAGCAGTGAGCCTTTAGTTGTGGGCTCATGCTAGTTTATAACAGCCTGAGAAATGGCTTCTCTTTCTATCTATGCTGTTAGCAGGATGACTGCATCTACCCATTCAAATAGTCCCTATACTGTCTGTACACTTGCTATTGTTTTCTGCTCTGCTTGGCGCCAGCTCCTGCCCCTCCATACCATGTGTGACTTGACTTTGTGGGGAGCAATGTGTGAAGTGAGGATGGTCAAAATCGAACTTATAAATTCCAAAATCAAAAAAATCGATATAAATAAATTTGAATTTACCACGTAGTGTAGACGCAGCCAAAGAAACAGATCTTCAGGTTGAGTAAATGGGAGTAGTGCTATTGAAATGACAAATATGAAGGTCCTTGCAATATCCTAGTCAAATTCTGAAAGCATAAAGGAACTCTGATCTTGAAAACTCCTGGAAGACCTCTACAAGGCTCTGGCACCCTGCCTTTGTCAGGGGGGTAAAACTTTAGCCCACATCTGTGAATTCTTTGACATGAGAGTAAGGAAAGTACACATTTGGTGTTGCAGAAAGGCAGCATGCAATAAAGAGGATGTAACTAGTCATTGTATAAAGGGCAGAGAATAACATTTATACCAAACAAAAGGGATCTCACTAACTAAAGTTCCCCCAAAAGTCTAATGTGGTCATTTCAGAGACTTCCAACATACTATTGGATAATTCAACACATCTTATATCCTTCAGTGAAGACTGGTGTAGTACCCATAGAGATAGCTGGGATCAAAATGAGGATTCATGGGCAGAGCTATGCAGGTAGTCTTACAGTGGAAACAGGTATACATCGGTCTTTAAGCCAGGCTATTACTGCCATTTGCATTAGTTCCATGAGAACCAAGTGAAAGAGTGCAAAATTTCTAATAACAAACGCAGAAGGAAATGTAAAAAACCAAGAACTTAGAGGAATATAAGCAAAGTTCCCAACAGGCGGAAAAACATGTGTTTGTTTAAATCAGGCTGCCTAAAGTGCAGAGATAAGTCGAGTAATTTAAAATGAAATCCTAATGACAATATTCAAATTCAGCAGTATAATATTTTTAAAGATGCATGACAGCAAAACAAGGTGAACAAATGAATAGATGGACAAGGGAACATCTGTGGCAGGTTAGCATAAAACATTCACAATATCTTTTATATCAGAAAGCAGTAACAAAGAGCAATAAGATGAAGCATTGTCTTACAATAGTAGGAAGTTCAGGTAGATTACACACTCATAGCTTGAGATGAATCTTCACATACCAGTTATATATGCCAACCAGAGCTAAAGATTTAGTCCGTCACAAAAGGATGTAAACAGAATCATGTTCCATTAAAAAAGTTAACATTTTCAGTCATGTATCTCATCACAATCCCCTCCTCCCCGCTCCTCTCCTCTCCAAAGTAGATATTAGGTAGAGAAACACAAACATTTCACCACTGAAGAATGTGATTAAGTTGCACTTAGAACAATTTTGCAATACTGTTAAACCATTGCTAGGACTTCTCTCACAGAATCATTTGCGCCAGTACTTTTGAGATCATTCATTATATAACTCTACATTTTCTTCTGTACTGCCTCTATAGCTTATAAAATTAAAACACTTACTAAACAATTGCAAAAGATAAAATGGAGTTTGAAATGGTTCACTGGTGAGAATTAATACTTTTTAAAATTATGCAAAGAGAAATTTTTATCTAAGAATATTTTCATTTGATGTAAATTTTTTATTTGTACAAAGCAGCGGAATGACAAGATTTTAAGTGCTAAATAATTGTCAATGATCAAATTATGTCTTTTCCTGTCAAATTATTGGGGAGATATGCCTTGTGCGCCATGCTACATACATGTACTCCCACTTATATTTAATCACAGACAAGATATGTTGGGTAATGCAAAAATACACAAGTAGATTAGTATTTATATTTTTTTAAAAAATGTGTTTTCTGGAATAACTTCATGAGATCCTTCTTGAAGCTCCAAAAGGGGCACATATCTGAAGTTTATTTAAGTGTGGGCAAAGAGAAAAAACAGGGACGTTTGCAGGCCAAATGCAACTTCAGACAGCAAGATGATTAGTTTAATTACTTCTTTTATGAGATGTCTAGTTAGAGCCATTCTTGTATGTCTGTGTAAACAATAACTCACCATGGATCAAAGGTAGTTTGCCGTTTTGAGTGGCTGGTCACGGTGCTGCCATCTGCTGGCAGTGCACTGACTCTGTTTGACGCACTGTTTTCAAGAAATGTACCCTCTGGACGTGGGGATGGAACTGCAAGAAATACAAATAATCAGAACCCATCAGAATGGCTCGTTGGCTTCCATGAGCTTAAAACAAGTCTCTAGATAGCTAAGGAAGACCTATGTACCTATGTGCTGTGCTTTTAAAGAATGGTTTTTGTAAATTAAAGAAAAATGGCTGAGAGAGCATACGCATGTTATAGACTTGGAAAGCTTTCTGAACACAAAAACAGTTCATTAAGTAAGTCCTTATGTGTTTTATATTGTTAAATGTGATGAAATACCAGAGTGATTAGAATAGTATATAAACCCTGATAAACTCTTATTTTCATTGAGTTTATTCTTTATTTTATCTTAATACAATACTCATGTAAACAAATTGTCTTAGCTTTGCAAAGTATCATAACATGTATGCCTTGTCAATCATTAGAAGTTAGTATTTGAAAAAAACACTTTGCAGATATGCACTGTAGTAATAGAGAGAAACCAGAAAGATTCTATGGCGTTAGTACCACCTTGGTGTATTTTTTCCAGTCACCTTTTCACTTGTTTTTGCATAGCTCAGAATATCTTTCCTAATGTAATGATTTCACTGTATGTTAAAAATTTGGTTGCTTGTGTAAGGAACATTGCAAAATTACCTCTGTAAAAACTGCCAACTCTTCTCGGAACAGGGTCATTATACATATGTCTATTTTCTTTAGTAGATGCACCATCCTCTGGGTGAGGATCATGATACGTTCCACCCTATGCCAAAGAAAAAAATGTTTGTTAAAAGCAAAGGACAACACTCGTAGTGTTCTTTCATGACATGTCATGGTACAAGATCCAGCCAGGTTTCCTTCTGTTTTATGAACTGTTGCTATAATAAAACCCAACACTAACACAACACTAAGCAATCAATATCTATTGGATTTTGCTTATAAAAAGACAAAGCTAGCATTAAAAAAAACATTTGCCCCAAAGGCATAATATTATGGATATGAAAGTGACTCAGACCTCAGACTTCTGACGTGAATGAAATGAAGTTGTAACATCTCTGGAAGAATCTTTAACGGCAGGTCTTGTAAGATTCACATCTGGTGGGATCTGATCATTCTGCCAATAGCAAATTAAAAAAAAAAAAAAAAAAGCAAATAGGAAAAGCATGTGATTTATGCTATGTGCAGTAGTATCTCTTTAGCACTTATGAATATTATGATAGGCCATGCTGTGCTGGGCACTGTACATAAAACAGCAAGCAGCAGTCCCTGCTCTAAAGAGCTTACAATCTAAATAAACATGACAAAAAGTGGAAGAAAGAAAGAATTGTTATTCCTGTTTTATGGACAGAGAAGTGAGATAAGGAGATCCCGATTCAGGAAAGCATTTTAAACATGTGCTTACGCTCAGGACTATTTAGGAAAGTCCTTCTGCATGTACTTTAACTTCTTTGGGACCTAACCACATGACTAAGTAGGTACTTGAAGAGCTTTCTAAGGAGGCGGGAGAGATTTAAGTGAGTTGCCCACAATCACACAAGAAATCTGTGACAGAGTCGGGAACTTAACTCATATTTCTCAGATCCAGTCTGGAGTTGTATTTAACCATAAAGCCACTGACAGACATTTCTGACTAGGGATGGATAGGTCAGTTTCTTACAGTTAGTTTTAAATTCATTGAACACTGTTCTAGGGAGCAACTAAAATATCACTGTGTTCTGGTTAGAAGAGTCCTGGAGACCAGAATAAAATATTAAATTGTCCAAAGCAGGTGAAAAATAACAAAAAATGTGCTCAATCTGTCACACAAAGCTATTTAAAAACAAGTGCAAATTGTAGATCCAGACTAGTACAAACTACACGTTTAAACTGGAGGAAATGTTTAGGGATTTTCAAGGTTTTGGTGTTATTACAAATGTGGAAAGGAAAACAGGCAAACACCAAATTGGTATTTTGGTTGGTTAATTTCAATAGAGCAAGTCTGTCATGCCATCCCACTCTGTACTTTGCTTTTGTTGAGGCTATGTGACAACTTGCCAGGAAAAAGGAGTGAGCAGATAGTATTGCTGCATGTTAATCATTTTCACGTTAATGGCTGTCAGTAAACAGAGGCAGATTAAGGCACAGGCACTAGAGATTCATGCATAAGTTCCCAGGTTCTGGAGTCACGTGATCACACCCACAGTCTCTGGCTGTTATGGTTGTGAAAAAAAATTGAAAATGTGATCCCATGGTGTGACGCCTGCCTGAATCTGCACACAGCCTGAAATAACTGCTCTCAGACAGGTGAACTGATGCATGTATCTCAATGGAGGTATTAACTCTAAAACCTGCCACTGTGTGTGAGGGAAGACAGTGAGGAGCTGCCAGGACAAATTCAGGAGAACACTGTACGTGTATCAGGAAAGAAAAATACAGAGGATTCTGTTCATCCACCCAAATACCCCAGCAGCCAAGCTATAAGTACTGTGGGAAGGAGGGCATCCTGCTCCCAACTGTGCCTCTTTACAGAAGAGGAGGGCAGGAGAGAGAAGAAAGCTCCACAGTGCTGCGCCTGATTCTTCAAGCACACGACAGTCACAATCTTCGGGTGGAGCCAAAGAGACAAACCCCATGTCATGGTGTGCCTATGGCCCTGATGGCCATCACCTGATCTTTTAAACACATGCTTGGGCCCAAAAATTTACCACCAATTATGTTCTAATCTGGAAATACATTCTAAGGATGCTCTGTTGAGTACGGTGACCATCCGTCCCATATTGGCCAGAATAACCCCGTATTTCGGGTGTCAGGAAGGTGTCCTGATTTATTTCTAAAAAAGAGCTAATTGCCCTGTATTTGCTAGCTCCCCGACCTGCGGGAGCTGGAGCCCGACCAGCACAACTTCTGCCAGGTTCCCAATTCCCCACTGCCCGGGGGAGCCAGAGCCCAACAGGTGCGGCTACTGCCTGGCTCCCAGCTGCCTGCTGCTCAGGGGAGCCAGAGCCCAAGCAGTGAGGCTGTCCCCTGGCTCCCGAGCTTTGGGGAGCCACAAGCACACTGGCACCGCTAACTGGGATCCGCTGCCCTGTGGCTTGGGAAAGCCGGAGCCAGATCAGCATGGCTGCTGCCTGGCTCCCGGCTCCCCACTGCTTAGGGGAGCCTGAGCCCAGGTGGTGCAGCTGCCACCTAGCTTATGGCTCCCAAGCTGTGGGTAGCTGGGAGCACACGGGCACTGCTGGCCTGGATCTGGCTCCCTGTGGCCTGGGGAAGCCAGAGCCAGATCAGTGCAGCTGCTGCCTGGCTCCCAACTTCCTGCTGCTCTAGTGAGCTGGGAGCCAGACCAGAAGCTGTTGTCCCATTCCCAGCTCCCCACAGCTTGGGGAAGCCAGGAGCCACTGCTGACCCCACAGCTAGGGAGCAACCCTACGAGCAAGATGGCAGCTCCCACAGGGCAGCCACTGCCTGACTGGGAGGGTGACCATCCATCCCATTTTGCCCTGGACACTAGCATCATCGCCTTGTCCTGTATTTGGCCTGGGGAGGTATAGTCACCCTACCGTTGAGAGACACACCCACCACAAGTGGGTCCTTAGCAATATTTTGGAGGTGAATTTGGGGTCCCTGCTATTGACTCCCTCCTATATTATTAATTTTCTATCGAGATTCATTTTCCCCTTGCCTATATCCTTCTTTGCTGCCATCTAACAAACACCTGGTTTAGCCATCCCAGATAAGTATATCTTGCAATGCTGCATAACCAGAAAGTTACACTAAAATCATGCTTTCAACCACAGCCAAATTCTGTTAGAAGTGTACAAAGTGCTAAAATGCCTGACCAAGCTGCTTCTTGTTTGAAGTACCTGCAATGTTCAGCAGCTAAATTGCAAGTGAGAGAGACAGAAGATGTTATGTATTTTTCCTATTCTTTTCCTCTCTTGTATTCATCTTTTAAAATAAAACACAAATTAAAACCAAAAAATGCCAAACAAATACCCAGTACAGAAGTGGACTTAAACAACCATCTAAAAGCTTCTATCTAAAATGCAATTATTTTCCTCCCACCAAAGGACTTAATGAATCTAAAAGACACCTAAGCAAGGAATTTTCCCTTTAAATGAACCTTGTATGGCTAACAGAAAAAGGGAAGGAAATTACTAAAAGGAAAAGCAAAAAACAGAGAGAAAGTGACAAAGAAAGTGGGGAAGAGAAAAATCTGATAAAATTGATAAAGTATAAAAGAAAAATTTGTGTTCAACTCAGTTTTTGATTAAAAAGCTTTGGGGAGCACTCTTTTAATACAGAGCACTGGCTTTCCTTTACCTAAAATACAATTGACCCCACCACTCCAATCCTACCTTGTGTCCTGAAATTTTGGAAGAAATGTTTTTGAATTCTAACTAGTTTTGTCAACCTCATATAAACAAACAATAGTTAAGCAATAGTTCAAGAGGTTTAATGATTTACAAAGTTTCTGACATTTACTAACCTTGGTCCTTACAGCTGAAGTCTCTGACCCTAATAGTTTACAAATCCACTTTAAGTTTTCCCTGGATACTGTACTCAGCATACTCGGACACTGTACTGTAAACTGAGTGCTTGGGTGGCTGCTCAGCAGAGATTCAGGTGCCACGCAGGTGATTAGCAGAGCACCCACAGCCAGCAGCATATGTTTCTATTAGGGGTGCACATCCTCATACACCTTGGTGAACATAACAAAATTTACTCTGCCCAGGGATGGAAAAAGTTAGAGGGATCCCTGGTACTTAGTATAGGGAGAAGGGCAGGAGAGAGCATAAAACATACTTAACTCTGTCTTTGAATCGGTATCTTCAGACCTATATTCCTAAGTCCATATTTGAGCACATATATATAAAAACTGCCAGATTTTCAAAAGCTAACGAGCCCCATTAAGTTATATTTGCACAGACGGATTAATGAGTGCTCAGCAACTCAGAACAATGAGGCTACTTTTATTGTTTTACATGTTTACTTTTCCTAAATATTGATTTAAAAGCCTTAAGATATTCAAGTTTGAAAATGTTAGTCTTAAGAGATAAAACCACACAAAGTGAATTAGAAACTGCTATGCCAGACATTCCTAACAAAGCCAAAATGAATCAGTGCAATAGAGAGGAAAGGTACAACACTCTTCCTGACTAAAATACACGTTTGTCAACTAGTTGCCAAAAGACAAAAATGATTTGATAATTACACTCAATGTCTCCACACAGTATGAAATGCCATTAAAATTACTATTAAATTAACATTCACTACAGTAAGACTCACTGTAAATGATATATTAAATCACAGAACAAAAATACAAGTGAGCATCAGGAAATACCCTGTCACTAGGTTGCCAACTCCAGTTAAAGCTGTTCTGGGAGATTTTTCATCCCTAACATGATGTAATGTCATTTTCTTAAAATAGCCTATTACAATCTTGTGGATTGCTTATAGTAGTCGCTGGGAGATCAATGCCCATTCCAGAAGACTCCAGGCCAATCGCTGACGGTTGGCAACCCTACCTGCCACTGAATGGTAGAAATCACTAGTTTTCATAGAATCATGGAATACTAGGACTGGGAGGGACCTCGAGAGGCCATTGAGTCCAGCCCCCTGCCCCAATGGCAGGACCAAGTAGTGTCTAACCCATCGCTGACACACATCTATCTAACCCATGGGTGTACAAACGTTTGGCTTGCCTGGGCTGCATTGAGTGAAGAGGAATTGTTTTGGGCCGCATATAAAACATATAATATAGTTAATGTATATAAATCACATAATAACGTTAAAAGTTTACTATCTTGTGGGGCCGCATTACTAGCTGTCCAGGGCCGCATGCGGCCCGCGGGGCATGGGTTGGACACGCCTGATCTAACCTGTTCTTAAAAGCTCCAGTGATGGAGATTCCACAACCTCCCTTGGCAACTTATTCCACTGTTTGACCACCCTGACAGTTAGGAACTTTTTCCTAATGTTCAACCTAAACCCCCTTGCTGCAATTTAAGTCCATTGCCTCTTGTTCTATCCTCAGAGGCCAAGAAGAACAAGTTTTCTCCCCCCTCCTTATGACACCCTTTTAGATACCTGAAAACTGCTATCATGTCGCCCCTCAATCTTCTCTTCCAAACTAAATAAGCCCAATTATTTCAGCCTTTCTTCATAGGTCACATTCTCTAGACCTTTAATCATTCTTGTCGCTCTTTTCTGGACCCTCTCTAATTTCTCCACATCTTTCTTGAACTGTAGTGCCCAGAACTGGACACAGTACTAGAGCTGAGGCCTAACCAGCACAGAGTAGAGCGGAAGAATGCCTTCTTGTGTCTTGTTCACAACACACCTGTTAATGCATCCTAGAATCATGTTTGCTTTTTTTGCAACAGCATCACACTGTTGACTCATATTTAGCTTGTGGTCCACTATAACCCCTAGATCCCTTTCTGCTGTACTCATTCCTAGACAGTCTCTCTCCATTCTGTATGTGTGAAACTAACTGTTCCTTCCCAAGTGGAGCACTATGTATTTGTCCTTATTAAACTTCATCCTGTTTACCTCAGGCCATTTCTCCAATTTATCTAGATCATTTTGAATTATGACCCTATCCTCCAAAGCAGTTGCAACCCCTCCCAGCTTGGTATCATCTGCAAACATAATAAGCGTATTTTCTACGCCAATATCTAAATTGTTGATGAAGATATTGAACAGAACTGGTCCTAACACAGACCCCTGTGGAACCCCATTTATTATACTTTTCCATCAGGATCCAGAACCATTAAGAACTACTCTCTGAGTAGGCTTATTAAGCCAGTTATGCACCCACCTTACAGTAGTCTCATCTAAATTGTATTTGCCTAGTTTTTTGATAAGAATATCATGCGAGATAGTATCAAATGCTTTACTAAAGTCTAGGTATACCACATCTACCGCTTCTCCCCTATCCACAAGGCTTGTTATCTTATCAAAGAAAGCTATCAGCTATCATTATACTGACTGCATGATCATGAATAACTGAACAGCTTAACTGAAATGCAAGATGGAAAATGAGTACACATGGGGAAATAAAAACTAATTTTGCACCATTTTAAATGTTAATTTTCCTTTGCAACAGCTCACAGTTATCATGCCTGGAGACCTCTATGGAACAAAAGTGCTTTTACTACTGCAATCATGCCTGAGGAAACATGATAATATGCAAAAACTTGAAATAATGTGCTTTCTAGAAAGAGGGTCATATTATTTTAAGAATTAGTGCATCAGAAAGCATAGGCTGAAACTCTCTAGGCCGGCCACCTCGGGACTTGACTGGTACCAAAGGAGGGAATTTGCCATGCCATGGGAGGTCACTATTGTCTAGCAGAACTACCACCACTTCCACTGCTTACTAGGCTCTTTGAAGACATTTAGGGGTAAATTACAGCTAAGTAACAGCACAGAACACTGAGAGCCAGGACTAGTTTATGGGACCACAGGAAACTTGGCCACAACCATGAGAAGTAGACATCTGGCTAAAGAAACAAATGCCAGATTATAGATGTTACTGGTTGAGAAAATGCCGGATCGAGAGATTCAACCTGCATTAACTCTCAGAAAGATTCAGTGCGCCAAGAAACAGAGAAATGTTCAATGTATAGACAATTGGGAATACCTAATTGATGGTCCCTTGCTTATCAAAGGCTACGTCTACACTAGCCCAAAACTTCGAAATGGCCACGCAAATGGCCATTTCGAAGTTTACTAATGAAGCACTGAAATACATATTCAGCGCCTCATTAGCATGCGGGAGGCCGCGGCACTTTGAAATTGATGCGGCTCGCCGCCGCGCGGCTCGTCCAGACGGGGCTCCTTTTCGAAAGGATGCTGCCTACTTCGAAGTCCCCTTATTCCTATGAGCAGATGGGAATAAGGGGATTTCGAAGTAGATGGGGTCCTTTCGAAAAGGAGCCCCATGTGGATGAGCCACGCAGCAGCGAGCCGTGTCAATTTCGAAGTGCCGTGGCTGCCCGCATGCTAACGAGGCGCTGAATATGTATTTCAGCGCTTCATTAGTAAACTTCGGAATGGCCATTTGCATGGCCATTTCGAAGTTTTGGGCTAGTGTAGACACGGCCAAAGTGTAAAAGATACAGGAAGAGGTAGTAAAGCTGGGAAACATCATGGCATGGAGGGACAAACGTAAGGTGGTTCCAGCCTTGGTCATTATCTTGCTGGGTGGAGTCAGGGAAATCAGTCACTGTTTCTGTTTCACTTTCCATACCTGTAAAGTGGGAATCCTACACCTTACCTACATACCTGCTGGAAAACCGAGTAGAGAGGAGTAATTAGTCAATGTTTGTGAAGTGCTCAGAGCATGTGAAGCACTGAAATTCCGATACTATTATTAGATAATGTATAATGGGGAATCAAGCATAGCCTGGAATAACCAGGCAAATAAATATATCTCAAATAGCTAGATGTGCATGATTACATGGTATGGAATTTAGAAAATAGGTCTAGCCCAGATACCAATTAAATCTGGCCCCTTAGTTGATAGAGTTCAGCAGATGGCTAAGGATGGCAATGGTTAAACAGGAAGGAAAGGGCAATTTCATTAGGTATTGGAATTGACAAAAATGCATTAAAAACTGTCTAGTTTCAGGCCATCCTTGAATATATTCCTAAACCTTTCTGTTACTTTATAGACTCACATGTAGCTCAGTGGTTTGTGCATTGGCATTGTGAGCTCAATCCTTGAGGAGGCCATTTAGGAGTCTAGGGCAAATGGGTTAAAAAAAAAATCAGACAGGGAAGGTGCTTGGCCCTGCAGAGAAGGTAGGGGACTGGACTCGAGGTCCCTTCTGATTATATGAGATACGTATTTTAAACTCAGAAGGGAACACCATGACAATCCAGTTTGATATTCTGCATAACACAAGCTACTTATTTGTAAGTATAGGATGAACCTCTCTAACCCAGGCCTTTGTGGTTTGGCAACATCTATGGTCCAGCATGACCATGGATGCTCCTGGACCAAAGAGCTCCAACGGCAGAAGGGCCAGCATCCAGGGAACCCTGTTGGGGCTGGGAGTTTGGCTCGGCCAGTAGCAGGAGGACCAGCATCTGGGAGTCCATCAGGGCTGGGACCTCGGCTGAGCTGGTGGCAAAGTAGCTGTGGTATCCTGATGCTCTGCGGACAGCAGGTGGGTTGGCGGTGGCAGGGCTGATGGCAAGAGGGGTGTTCTGGAGGAGGTACTGGCTGCCAGCAGGAGAACCAGCGGGCCAGGGAAAAAGCCCACAGGCTGGCAGCAGAGGGTACAGTGTTGACCTCCTCTGGTCTGGCAAACTCTCTTGTTTGGGACCTGTCAGGTCCTGACAGTACCAGACCAGGGAGGTCCAACCTGTATCTCTCTTTTCACCTTATTACTGCACAACTTTGCTAAAACAATATCCAAGGACAGTATGTTGTTGTTGTTATTGTTGTTGTTTTTGAAGATTTTGGGACAGATTTTGTACCATCTTATAAAGCTATGTGAAATTTCACTGAATTCAATAGGACTGAATAAAGAACCAAGGCAAAACACAGTCTGGCCCATTCTTTGGAGAAGACCTATCATACACAAATTAAGGGTAGATTACAGCCTCCACAAAGAACTACCATATCTGTGAAGTTTACAGCCAAAACAACTTCCATTCATACTAACCAGAAAGGACAGTGTAAAAGAAGAGTGAGGGGAGATGGTTCTGCATAGACTGTGTAATTTGGATTAGCCTTGGCAGGTGGGCTTGACACATATAGGGGGTCTCCACTGAAGACTTAGCATTTATGAACAATTCCTATGCTACAGGCTCTCTCATGACTCAGTAACTTATTACATTAGGTGTACATCTGCACTGCAACTGGGAAATGTGAAAGGCTGCACAGGCCACTTAAGTGTGTACCCAGGGTCTTTGGCAGGAGGGCTAGTTCATGGAGCCATCTGTATTGTTGTGGCTTCACTGCTACTGTTACATGAGCTAGCTAGATCAAAGCTAGCTTGGGTAGGTCTACATTGGCTGCAGTCACACCTCTCAACTGCAGGGCAGACATATCCTCAGTATAGAAAATGTTGCAGTAACTCAGATACCATACAGTCACAACTGAACTATTAGCAAATGTTGATGTTTACCAGTGACCCACTGGCTCAATAAATTCATGCTGCAGGTTAAGTGACAGAAAATCCCAATTCAGAAATGTTTAAGATCAGCAGTTACAGCAGTAAATCATGCAACAAAATGCAAATATAGAAAGTTAGTTAAGAAAATTATCTAGTAAAAATTGTATCATTTAGCATAAACACTGGTTCAGCGACCGTTTACCAAATCACATTATTTTACACAACTTTACTATTCTTACATTTTCACTATTTTGCCAGAAGGGACTGTTGTGGCCCAATTTATTAAAAGTGCCCTCTTAATCTGAATGGTGGATATTCAACACCTCCAAAAATCCAACCCCCCTTCTTTAGGAGTAATAAATACATAAATTAATCGTACAAAACTAGAGTTCACTTTTGACCATCTTAGCCTACGTACATGCAAGACACACAGAGGGGGAAAGAGAAACCTTCAACGGGCAACTTTTCAAACTAACCCTATTAGCATCTTCTGTACAGTCTTCTCGTGAAGAGCCAACAGATCGTGTGAGTGACCTGTGCTGCACCTGTGGAGATAACAGTTGCAGGCTGTTTGCTCTGGCTGCCATCCCTTGCCCTACGCTTAAGCCACCCTCTGAGCCCTTAGACCTCACTCTGTCTCGGCTCACATACATGGAATGTCTGTGAGGGCGCTGCTGTGAGGAAAAGGGACTTGTGTAACCTAGACCATATGAAAATGATTCATGTGGGGCAGATAAAGAATGTGAATGGCTGCCATCCATGTGATCTGGCAATTTCAACTCCTCCATGGTTTTGGAATGTCTCGTTGGTGGTCTTCGGGAATCGAGGGTGCTATCACTTCGGTTATTCCTCCCTGAAGGACTGAGTAAAGTTCTACTGTCACTGTGCCGGGGAGGTGTAGGACTGGTGGGAGAGTTCAAGTCCAAGCAGCTTGATGGAAAATACCTACTGCTGTTTGGTTCTGCAATTTGGGCTCTGGCTTCAGAAAGGTTACCCACAGATTTCGAGTCTGTCAGAACCCCATGACTCTTTGACTTTGTCCGATAGGAGGGACTCTTTGAAGACTGGGGAATGGTATCAATATAACTGTGGCGACCATGTTTCTCACTTGGCTGCAGAGTTCCAGTTTTGCTTTGAGAAGTTTCCATAAACGAGTGCCGGTTCTGTTGAGATCTGGTGTTTGACTTCAGGTATTTTGTACCTGGACCATCAGAAGATTTTGGGTCCAAATTAAAATCAAATTCTGTTTTTGTCTTTGACTCCTTTGGACTGAGAAGATGTGGTATGTTGTTATTTGCCAGATCCTTGTTGCCAGATCCAGGTGGGTTGCTTGTTTTTTTCGTGTGCATTGGACTGTGTGCAGTTGCAGGAAGGTTTCCATTTAGAAAGCTTTCAGTTGTTGGAAGACCCTCTTCTCTTTGCAGTCCAGCCCCTAGAGTCTGCATATCCTTGCTATTTGATCTGTGATGTGACTGTACAGCAGAGCTTTTGCTGGCTTGATTTCTACATTAAAAAGCACATGAAGGTAGATTAACATGGCTGCATACACATTAATATATTATTAATTCTCAACTTCAACTAAATACACTAATTTCAAAATAGATTACTCCTTCAAACTTGAGAAACATTTAAACTCTAGTGACTTAAATACTGCAAATTAAGCACCAGGAATTCCTCAACAAATTAGCAATTGTTAGCTGGCAAAAAATAACCACATCTTATGTCCTAATAGCCAAATTTTTAATTTCCAGTTCACACAAGCAGTTAACAACAACAGATTTTAAAACTCATCTGATACATTCCAATAACAGCCTTGAATCCTTTCAATATTTACATCAATATATGTAAATGGGGGGCAGCGGAGAGAAATTGCACATGTGATTAGCTATGCTCTGGTGAAACAGTTGTTAAATACAGCTTACATGTCAGAGCCAACAGATACTGCAGTGAACCAGGTGAAGTATCACATCAATACTACCAAACAATGGATGGGATGAAAAGGTTTTATGCAAATAATTTTAAATGGTTATTTCTATCCTTTTTATGCTTATGATTTTAATGGCAATGTTTTCATTATCTAGTTATGTATTTTGCATAGAGTTGTAATAATTACTTCAGCAACCTTAAACTAACTTTTTTTTTAATTTAATAAACAGAACGACTCTTGAAAGTTTTAATCAGGGTGACATGGGAAATTTTATGTAGTGGGCACAATGTCTCTTAAGGGGCTAAATCTAATCCTCCCACATCATGTCTCCACAGATGTACACCAGGAGCAGAACAGGAGGAGAGGAGATCTCCTAGGCACCTATAAGAACAGTTGTCTCCTGCAGATCTCAGATGGGTTACAGAAGAGGAACTTTACTGATCCAGATATCAAAAGGGAAGAATACAGATGTTCAGTCTCAGAGAATCAAATGAAGCATGCACGAGAAAAGCCCTGTGACTGCAGATTGTGTAATGTCCAGAGAAGATCAGTCACTATCCTGCATACATTCAGAGAGGTCTGACTAGGGCAGATGCCTGTCAAATAGTGTCAATCAGAACAAAGGACCCTGCTTTTGTATGGAACTCCTTCATTACCTGCCTGTAACAGGTTGGTTGCTCTGCACTGGTAGAGAAAGGGTTAAAACAGCCCTGGAAGAGGGCTGTTTTGGAAACCAATCAAGGGTAAGGCAGCCAATCAGAGTCCAGGAGAGCTATATAAAAAAGATGGCTGGCCAGGATAAAGACACTCTTGCTCCAGGCCTGGAGGGAGAGGGACCTAACTGCTGGCTAGAGTTGGGTACCACAGACTGAGCAGTGCTGGGAAAAGGCAGGGTGAGCCAGAGGAGCTCTGGCCAACTAAGCACCAGGCTGCAGGGCCTGGGACAAGGCCTGAGAGGACTAGGGTGGCAGAGAGGCAGTCAGGGCACAGAAGGCAGCAGGTCCAACCCATATCCAATGTTGAGTGGCCACTTCAGACTGCTGTTTGCCCATGAGGTAAGGGACTAGATGAAGATAGCAGTGGGCCACTGAGGCCGGTGGGTATAAGGATTTGGGGTTCCCTGGGAGGGGGAGGACCCCAGAGTGTGAGACACTGCAGTCGGACAGTACCCTGGGGGAAGGGCTCCATGGCCATGGAAGGACACAAGTCCGCATATAAGGTGTAGAACAAATGGAGAGGCGACAACAGGTAAGACACCAGCCAGAAGAGGGAGCTCTGAAGGCTGGACGAGCTAAGTCTCATGTGACAAGCAGGAGGCGTCACCTGATGAGTCATGCCCATTACCCTGCCCCACCTGTCTATAGGTCTGAAATATAAAATGGCACCCTGACCCAGGAAGTTTTTCGTAATGTCCTGCCTCATCCATCCCTGATGCAATTTAAACCAGTTGCCTCTTGTCCTAACATCAGAAGTTCTCCCTCCTTCTTGTAACAACCTTTTATATTGGTCTAATAAAAGATATTACCTCACCCACCTTGTCTTGTGAAAATACAGGTCTATGCACGATCATGTGTTTCATGCTTTTTCAGAGGTTTATGTATTAGACAAATTTGGGTGGATTTTCACAGGAAAAGCCAAAGGCTGTCACAAAAGCCCACTCTCTACTAATTGTCAAGTCCCGGTTCAAATGTGAGGTTGTCATTTTTTTTTTTTTTTAACATGGACAAGCCCTAGACTCATTATCAGCAACAGCTGAACCATTTTGATTGAAATTTGCAAAAATATTTAGCCGCAGACATCCAGAAAGGAATGTTTCAGCTTCAATGGCTGAAGTCTGACAAAGTTATTAGAAACTGAAACACAGACTTGCACAGTGGGGAGTGTTGGGTACGTTTAACAGGCAGTGGTATATCAGCCCCAGATTTCTATTATAATTACAATAATTACTATATTTATACATTTTTAAAACACACATCTATACATCTACAAACACATTTTTAAAAATATTTGTGTAGCAGGGCCTTTACCTTATCTTTAGTTGATTACCAAAAGCAAGCGTGGAAGAAGCATGTTTTAGGGATGAGAGGACACTTAGAATTTAAAGACTGACTTATCTCTTATGTTAAGCTGAGAAATAAAAATGATTTAATATTTAAACCTGAAAGGAGCATACATCTCTTTGTTACTAATGAAGTTGATGAGGATATGATTACTGTATTTACCGGTTAGATATCGTGTTACTGTCTACATGGTAAGGTTTTCTCTTAGCTGACCGTGAAGGTGAACTTCCACAACGATCCAAGAGTCTCTGAGTTTGAAATGAAGGGTGGTTCAAACATTGCTCTGTCAAGTATCTATCTGCTGGATCCAGCTTCAACAAGTTCTTTGGAAAACAAAGTCTGGGTTTTAAACAAGTATTATTTAAACCAGTCACAGAAAAACTTGTAACTCAATAACATTCTCAGCTCAATAGTTTCTGTCAGATTATAATACACAACTGTAAGAATGATTTAAAGTTATAGTAATATATATTAATATACCAGTCGCAAGCAAACCATCATTCCACGTACACTGTATTGAACTTACGTCAATACTGAACTGCACAGGTCTGTACAAAGCTCAGTTCCTCGTTTCTAATTGTAAGGTAAAACCACTGAAGTGAGAGAGTACAGAATGATTCTGTTTTCAGAAGCAATAAACATACACACAGCAATGACACCTAGTATAAAATTGAAAGAGCCTTGCTTGTCATAAAATATGCATTAAAACATAATATACATACACACAAAGAAACATAAGGAGCTTTGTCATTGATTTTGTGAGGCTAGAATTTCACCAACATTTCTTAGGAATTCACTTGCAGCAGTCAGAAGGAAATTCCTGTTATAATTTTCTGAGATTTGTTCTGTTTGGCTGTGGCTACACTAGCCCCTGCCTTTCGAAAGGGAGATTCTAATAAATCACTTTGGCAGAAGCTAATGAGGCAGCACCTCATTAGCATAATGACAGCCATGTGCATTTCAAAAGTGCCATTTTCGAAATGCACACCACCAGTGTAGACAGGGGCCTTTCGAAAGGACTCCCTGGACTTTGAAAGCCCCTTCTTCCCAAAACCAAATGGGAAGACTGAGGGGTCCTTTCAAAAAGCACCTGTCTACACTGGCAGCGTGCATTTCAAAAGTGGCATTTTCGAAACATGCGTCCACCATTATGCTAATGAGGCACTGCATATGCATGGCCGCACCTCATTAGCATCTGCCAAAGTGGTTCATTGGCATCCCCTTTCAAAAGGCGGGGCCTGGTGTAGCCATGGCCTTTCTGAATACAGATACTGTTGTTTGACATTTAGAAAATAGAGATTTAATTATAAAGTTAGAAACTAATAGGGGTGGCTAATTTGTTGGACATTATGATACTTCTGTTAGCAAAGTTCTTTAAGAAATACATTAATGGCTGTGCTAAGTTAAAATGGTAAGTAAACACAACACTCATGCATGAATTAAAGTAGGACATGTTTGTTTACTGTGAACATAAATAACACTTTATACCTACAGTCTCCCTTATCCTCCAACTGTTATAGGTAATTTATATAAGAACAGAGGTTTAAAAAAGTTGTAAGATATCCAAAGACCATCAGTGTTTCTTAATTAGAAGAAATACACATCACGGTGGATCATGAAAGCAAACAGACATTTTTACACAATATATCAGTAGTTCCATTACATATAGGGTGCCTCTACACTTGCATTCCTCTTTCGAAAGAGGCATGCAAATGAGGTAAATTGAAAACGCAAATAAGGCATAAATCTGCATATTTGGCACCTCAATTGCATATTCTAATTTCAAAAGAGCTTCTTTTGAAAGAAGAAAGGCAGTGCAGACGCTGCTCTTTCAAAAACAAACCCATCTTCGAAAGAATCCTTCTTCCTTTTATTTAATAGGAAGAACGAGTCTTTTGAAGATGGGGTTTACTTTCAAAAGAGCAGTGTCTGCACTGGCTTTCTTCTTTCAAAAGAAGCTCTTTTGAAATTAGAATATGCAAATGAGGTGCCATATATGCAAATTTATACCTCATTTGCATGTTTGATTTGCCTCATTTGCATACCTCTTTTGAAAGAGGAATGCAAGTGTAGATGCACCCATAGTAAATAACCTCATGGAAACTAAATTTAAACACGTGAATAAATCTGTGCAAGATCAGGGCCAAATTTAGGTATTATTGTCTGATTTGAATATATACTATCATCAGTGAGGATAAATGCATTACAGGTTGAACCTCTCTCGTCCAGCACCATCAGGGCCTGACCAGTGCTGGATGAGAGAATTTGATGGACCACGGGAGGTTATATTGTCTAGCAGCATTACCAACATTTCCACTGCTTTCTGGCTCTCAGAAGGCATTTAGGGGTAAATTACAGCTAAATAACAGCACAGAGCACTGAGAGCCAGGACTGGTGGCTGCAAACAAACTTTATGGGACCATGGGAAACTTGGCCACACCCATGATAAGTGGTTGTCCAGCTAAGTAAAATCATGCTGGATTATAGAGTTTGCCAGCCAACAGAGTTCCAGATTGGAGAGGTTCAACCTGTATATACATAATTCATTTTGTTGTATCCTCCCTCCCCCTTGTTACTAAAAATAAAAATACAATATGACAATACAATCTATATTAACATAAAGTTATTTACCTTGCATGGTCAACCACTCAAAAGTAAGACATTACAGAATCAATTGCCTGTGCAACCTTACATACCCTGCCCCCACCCCGCCACCCAGCCACCATAGAACGGGAAGGGACCTTAAGAGGTTATCAAGTCCAATCTCCTGCCCTCTTCACAGGACCAAGCACCATCCCTAACAGTTTTTTTTTTTAAACCAATTTGTCCCAAATGCTCTCTTCAAAGGCTGAGCTCACAACCCTGAGTTTACAAGGCCAAGCTATTCTTAATTCAGCCCCTTTATGTGTATGTATTATAACAGCCTGTTAATTACACAACTACATGATATTCCTCCCTCCTCCACCCTAGGACACTTGCTTCCATCAGAACACAAGACAGCTGTTCCTCAGGAAATGAGGCTTCTTTTTATCCTCATAGTACAATGAGGCGACTTACCTATACCACACACCATACAATGGATTATTTTTGTCTGATCTGTTCTGTGGTGCTCATCAGTACAGTAGTTTACTGACACACATATACTAATGACTTTTGTTCACAAGTCCTGAGAGTAGATTAGTATTCTCCCCATTGGGCATATGGGGAAGTAACACAAAGAGCATGAGGCCACATAATGAATCACTGCCACAGCCAGCATAGAATTTAGGGTCACTGGACTCCCACCCCTGTGCTCTCTCCTCCAGACACAGCCCCAGTACTCCAGGTGGGGGTGGGGTGGGGGCTGAAAATCCACAGCTTCAACCAAGGTGGCTGGGCAAGATGTGTGGATGGGAACCAGCTGTGCACTCCTGGAACAGGTGTGGCCTCAGGCAGAAGGAGTGGGGCTGGGCAGTGCCACCTGAGGCACACTGAAACAGCCCCCCCGCAGCCGTCAAAGCTTTTTATAGTGTGGCATGTAGTGCGCTGGTGGTACTTGAAAGGGCTTGGGGCTCTGGCCATGCTCCTGCAGTAGCGGCAGCCAGGAGCCCTAGGGCCCTTTTGAAGCACTGAGCTGGGGGCAACAGCCCCGCTTGACATCCTACCCCTACTTCCCCTGTTGGTGGGCCTGGCTTCAACTGACTTCAGTTAGAGTTAAGAATGCTCAGAAGTTTTTTCTGATAATCACGTTCCAGGTGTCTGGGCGTGTAGAGACTGAGGAACATCTGTTTTGAATGATTTGCCCAGCACCTCTTAGGAAGTCTGCAGTAGAAGCATGGATTATAAGAGAATTCTCCAGTGTAGTATTCGCCTTCCTTAACCACAAGACCATCGTTTCTTTTCTTGTAGTTGAGAGTCTCATTCTTTACACAGGCGACAATCCCATTCTCTGAACAAAACCTGAGCACCACCCATGTTGTGCACTGAAAGAGGCAAGAGTCCCAGGGAAAAGATAATATGAGATCATGTAATTAAAAACCATACCATTAATTCTCACTAATATGTATGAGAAGATGGAATTATGGTTGCACAGACAACATAAATTCTGACATTTCTTTAGTTTCAAATGCTTGATTTTGCTATTCAAATGACTTAAAAACCTAGAAAACCACAAAAATGCTAGTTCCTAGAAACAGGAAAGGTAAAGACAATTTTTTGTTTATAAATAACACTCCTCCTACCATGCATCATGACAGTGTTTCAATCCTGAAACTTAAGCACTTCAACACAGATGGCTACCAACTGAGCTTCTGCTAATTATATTAGCTAACAATAGGAAAAGACTGTCATCCTCTTTGAAGCAGCCAGGAAAGGGGGATGCACAAGACACAGACAGTGAGTATGCCAAATAGCTTAGTTTTAGACTTCACAGAAAAGGTTAAAGCTATGAGTAGCTCTTTTTTGAAAGGCATATGGCTCAATGGATGACAATTATATCAAATATGAGTTTAAAACTCATGTTCTATCTTGGTTCTCAAGTCAAATTATTAGTATTTGTCTCTTCTCCAGGAATCATACATCACGCCCCTCAAGTGGTGGTGAGGGATAGGAAAGGGCAACGTCTCGTCACAGGCAGTGCTCCATCAATTACAATGCTGAGATGGCTGATGGCAGCAAAGTTGATTCACTTGCCATCCAGGCCAGCATAGTTGCTTCAACACCAGCGAAGCTGAGTTTCTGTTCCTACATGTTGACCATACAGGGTATGCTGCTGCACTGATGGTAAGGACCCAGGCTCAGAATGCTCACTGTTTTTGATATGTTGCCAAAAATCACGCAGTAACAGTGTAACACAGAACAGGGAAATGAAAATTTTCAGAAGATTAAAACTCAGCTATATCTGAACAGAACTCCATGGCTCTAGTAAAAGATATTTTTGACCTCAGGAAAATATCAAAGATCTTCTGAAAACAATGGAGATTGTTCAAGTTTATCAAAACTAGAGCCAACAGTCCTTTGGAAAAAGGAAATGTATTGAGCAATATAAATTTAGTGGTCACTGTAAACTTTCTCTATTTAATATACACAAATAAATAATACAGTTTTTCCTACCTTCATAAGGTCAAGCAAAACACCACTTAAAATTCCTAAATATCTCCTCTCCAATGACTGAGGATGGTTGACTGCTGGGAACTGTAAAAATAATAACATAGCATAAATTCTGTTTGTAAATTAACTAAAACTAACTTTTCTTTGTAAATTAACTAAAACATTTATATACGAAAAAGAATACATAGTGGCTTAGATACTGCTTGCTCTGTTAAACCATCAGACACCAAAATATTATAGGCAGTAGCAAGAGAAGGAAGTAAAAGGGGCAGCATGTGAAATAGTACCTTTTAAAGTGGATATGGTGGTACCTAAACACCACACAACAATAGCATTAAGCAGTCCTCTGTTGATATAACTTCTGTACAATTGTCCATTCAATCACAGTAAGGGAGAGCATCCTTCATGAACAAGATGTTCAACCAGATGTTCTTGTCAATGACAAAGATAATCCAGTGAGACACACAAATGGCTGTTTCTGGCATTACAGTTGATAGAAAAACGGAAGGTATAATCAAGCTAATAATGGCAGAGTACAAGAAAGCTGAACACCAGTATTATTCCAAATGGTTTACACTGACTTGAAAATAAACCCATTTTGAGCATGAATAATTCTGAATTAATTATCAAGGATTAAACAGATTACTTGGAAATTCTTTTTCTGGGTGGGAAAGGGAGATAACTTAGAAAAAGAACAACAGTCCTTCTTTCCAAGTATAAAGTCTACCAAGAACCTTCTGGGACTAAGTTTGTTGGATCTCAGCAAGCTACTGGATGCATAGTTTCCCTTAGAGTAATGTGTTAAAATTCACTCTCTCTCCCTTAACTCCAGGATTGGCAAATTTATATGTAGTATACACAACCCTCTGAGGCATCTTTGTCTGTTAGGCTCCTGACAAAGCCAATCAAAAGCTGTAGACCAGCCCTCATTGTCCAGGAAAATGGACAAGAGAGAGATATGGATGCTTTCAAATGGGGAAACTGAAGTGCAGGTTCTCAAATGAGGTACATCGCTGTCATCTGGAGTGTGAAAGACCTCATACGTTTCTGTAGGAGCTTAGAGAACAGGGGTGAATAATATGATTGCATTGACCAAGAGAGGGCAATAACAATTTAAAAAGTTAACTTCATCATTGACAGTTAGACCTGAAAATGAGCACAGAAATGGTAACTTGATAAAATAAGCGTAATTCTCATGAAAGTTACAATATTACGGATAAGACCTTTTCCTGGTAGTTGAGTAATAAAAAGAACTATAAATACAGAAAGCACTGAGTCTCACTGACCACTTGTGGCTGAGGAATGCTCTGCTGAGATGGTCTGCTACTGTGCTCCAGATTCCTGGGAGGTAAGAAGCCTCCAGGTTTAGAGAGCAGGATATGCAAAACACCCATATGAGGAGAGCATCTCGACTCAGTACCAATGCTTGCGCACTTCCCTGCTTGTTGAGATAGAACATGGCGGTGGTATTGTCTGTTAGAACTGTCATGCTGTGACCTTGCATCGTGGTCTGAAAGGCCTGATGAATTGCTCCGAGTTCCCTGACATTTATGTGAAGAAGCATCATGTCCTCTGATCACCTGCCCAGAGACTGCAGGCTCGCCAGGTGTGCTCCCTAGCCACGATGAATGACCTACTGACCATGGACGGGTCATATGGTCCATCCACCAACACAGAGCATCAAGAACCTCCCAAGGCACCATTAGGATTAGATCTAGGTTGCTCCAATCTGTGCAGTAAACTTATGAGAGCCACAGGCAGTCTCAGCCTCAGCCTCGTATGTGTGACTACATACATTCATGCCACCATGTCACCGAGGAAGCTCAAGCTGCTCCTTACTATAGTCATGGAGTAATGCGCAAGAGATTGGATGAGCTGGGATATGACCTGGAACCCCAAGCCCAGCAGGAATGCCCTTACCACTGCTGAGTACAGGACTGACCCTATGAACTCTGCCCTTTGGGTAGGGTAAGTGTCAACTTGTCCAAGTTGAGCAGAATCTCTAGCCTTTGGAATGTGCTCAGTCTGCCTTCTCCCTGGAGTGGCACCTCAGTAACCAGTCATCAAGGTAAGAGTACACTTCCATCATCCTTGTGTGGAGAAAGTCTGCTAGCACTGACATGAATTTTTTGAACATGCAGGAGGCTGTGAAGAAACTGAAGGGAAGCACTGCAAACTGGCGGTGAATCTGACTTACTATGCACCAGAAGAAGCTCCTGTGGGACTGCCAAATAGTGATATAAAAATAAGTGTCTTTATATCGAGGGCTGTGTACCAATACCCCAGATCCAGGAAAAGGATAATAGAATTTGGTGCAAGCATAAAAATCTCAACTTTATCAAAAATTCGTTGAGACCACAAAGGTCCAGGATGGGCCTGAGGTCCCCTTTTGCTTTTGGAATCAGAAAATAATGAGAATAAAAACCCTTGCCCCTTAGCTTCTGAAGAACCTCCTCTATCACCCCCATGGCTAGGAGTGATTGCACCTCCTCTTGAAGGAGCTGCTCATGAGAGAGATCCCTAAGAAGGGATGGGAAGAGGACGGAAGAGTGGAAAGGAGCAAGCTGGAGTGTGTATGCCACTTCCACAGTGTGGAGGACCCAATGGTCCAAAGTTATAAGGGCTCAGACCTGGGAGAAATGAGACAGGCAGTTGCAAAAGTGGGGGAAGGACTTAGGATTTCAATTGGTACGCAGTCCTCAAGCATCCCATCATAATCCTGGCTTTGAGCTGGACTGAGATTTAGAGATTCCTTGGGCTTGGCCTGATAACCTGGATGGGATTCTGCACTTGTTATTCCTAACCCTAGACTGAAAAGAATCCTGTCTATGGTGTAACTGGAACAGGCACTGCTGCCTTAACTGCTGCTGGGGCCTAAACAGCTTCCTTCGAGTGGACAGGATGTGCATCCCCCAGGAGCCCATGGTGGTTCTAGTACCCTTCAGAGAACAGAGCTGAGCCTTCAAACAGGAGGTCCTGAAGGGTATGCTGGACCTCTGGAAGGAGGCCCAAGGACTGGAGCAATGCTGATCTTTCACAACTGTCCCATTGGAAACAGAATGTGCTGTTGAGTCGGCTGAGTCTAAGCAGGCCTGAAGAGCTGTCCTCACCGCCACCTTACCTTCATCCATTAGCACAGCAAGTCTGCTCGAGAGTCCACAAAGCAGTTTTTAAACTAAGACTGGGGGAAGCTGACAGATGCAGAAGAGCACAAGGTTTGGACAGAAGCATCCTTTAGGGGAGGATCTATTAATGGAGATTCTCTAGATTCTCTGTGTCCCACTGAAGAGGACAGGATGGAAGATGATAAAATATGGGTAGGATCTGGTGAGAAACAGACAAATTTAAGAGAGTCCCATTCAATTACATCATGCAATAGCAGACAGCTAAAAAGTGAGAAGTTTTTAAAGTGCTTATATACAAATGCCAGAAGTCTAAACAAGAGGAGAGAACTAGAGTGCCTTATATTAAATAAGGACATTGATATACAGTCAAAGCCCTTTTATTTGGCACTTCACTGACCAGCAAGCTCAATAAACTGTCATGTCTGATCTGCACAGAATGTCCGGCTTGCAGTGCAGTGGGTGCAGAGCTGGCAGGAGTCTGGGGCATGGAAGGGGCTATGGGGCAAGCTTTGAGAGAGAGTTTGAGTTTAGGAGGGGGCTTGGGGCACAAGAGGGACTTGAAATGTAAAATGGGGGGTTGGGAGGGCTGTTGCTAATCAAGGTGTGGCCAGGTGGCTCTCAGGCACACTGTTTCTGTCCCCCATTACCCAAATGTTAACTCTGCAGCTTCCAGACAAATTGCCCAGAAATCATGCCCCATACCACAGCCAGTGCCCTGGAGCCCACCTCTAACTCCAAATGCTCCCTCTTAGGTTAACTGGTATTTTTAAATTTACCAGCAGTCCCTGTTCTCCCAGCATACTGGATAAAAGGGCTTTTACAGTAATGGTATCATAGAAACTTGGTGGAAAGAGGAAAATAAATGAGACACAGTAACTCCAGGGCACAAAATACATTGGAAGGACAGGAAAGGTTGTGCTGATGGGGGAGTGATACTATATGTGAAAGACAAGCCCGGAATCAAATAAAATAAAAACCTTAAATGAACCAAACTGTATCAGAGAATCTCCTTAGACAGTAATTCCACACTCTAGTAATAAGAATACAGGGGTAGGGATGTATCATTGATCACCTGACCATGATGGTGACAGTGACTGTGAAATGCTCCGAGAGATTAGAGAGGCAATTATAAAAAAAACCCACCAGCAATAACGGGAGATTTCAACCATCCCCATACTGACTGGGGGCATGTCACCTCAGACTGGAAATGGACATAAAGTTTCTTGAAAGCTTAAATGACTGCTTCTTGAAGCAGCTACTCTTGGAACCCATAAGTCAGGGTCAGGGAATCCCTGGACTGCGATCTAGATCTGGGCCATGGCTTGCCTGGATCTGGACCCCAAGGCTCGGGGCTCCTCTCCCCAGCATCCGGCCTGTGGTAGGATGTGTGTGTGTGGGGAGCCTCAAGTCTCAGGGGGGTGGATCAGACAATCTGGGGCCAGATTTGGCCCATGGGTTGGTGCTGGGGAGGGGAGGAAGTGCTTCTGTGCAGCATCACTACCACTTGCTGCCAGGAGGAAGGGGAGGGGAGCACCAGCACCGCCCAGAGGCTTCATCCTGCTGCTCTGATTGGCCACAATTCTGGCCAATCAGAGCAGCAGAGGTTGGTCCGTGGGAGCAGGGGGAAGGGATGCAGAGCCTTGTGCATCTGGAAGTGCTGCCCAGGTAAGCTGCACCTCTGTCATACAGACCCTGTGCCCCCACACAGCTCCTGCCCCAACACTCCCTCCCAGACCCCTTCCTTCCAGACCCTGCACCCCAAACCCTCCTGCACCCTTCCTTCCACCCACACCCCTCACTCCTGCCCACTCCTGCAGTCCTTCCTGGGTAGACTCCTACCCAGAACCCACCACCTGCAGCACACTCCTGCATCCCATTTCTCCCCAGATCGCCCACCCCTAGTGCACTCCGACACCCTCCCTCCTCCCCAGATGGCCAATTCCCAGCCAGTGCCTGCACTCTCTCTACCACCCAGACCCCAAGCCCACTTCCTGACAGCCCCTCCCACTCTACACCCCTCATTCCCTTACTCACCAGCCCCAGAGCCCAGAGGGGTCCACAGAATATACTAGCTCTGTGCAAAGGGAATGAAGGGAGTATTGGCATTTTTCAGCTGGGGACCACACCTCTATGAAGGGGAAAATACACAGACGCCCAACACTGTAACATTTAATTTCAGAAAGGGGGACTATACAAAAATGAGGAAGTTGGTCAGATATTAAAAAGGTGCATTGTAACACTACTGTCCCCGGCTGGAGGGATATACTAAAATATGGAGATGGTGACCTGAAGTTGTGGTGAGTGACTGAGGCTGAAAGGATGTTCAAGGGATCACTCTGTGGCACCACTGAAGGGAAAAAGCTATGAGGAGAGTGGGAGGGGTATACAGGAGCATTTTATTTGAATAGCCAAAATCTTGCTCTAAGTGGGCATCCTCGATAGGTAGATGTTGCATGGTGGTGGTAATCACATAAAGATAATGTGGGGATTCTTGAAGCCTCGAGATGGATAGATGGATTTCTTTGGAGAATTTCACAGTCTAGTCTAGTGCATGCTCTTGTGAATGGACCATGCTGGCTTGAGTTGTGTGTAAGAGCTGCTGCATACTCCCTATATATATTATCTCTGGAGAGCATTTTTACAAGGACTTCAGTTTCTTAAAAGCACTTTGGTAACGTGACAAAATTAATTCTATACTGAAGTGTTTCAGGCTGTCCAAAAGGGAAGCTGTACCACTGCTTAGACACTATTGAATAAGCATATAGCATGAAGGCAGCTGGAAATGTCAACATCCCACTCAGGAAAGAGCTATTCCTGCTCTCTTGCCTATCTTAACCTTCCCATGTGTGAATTACTAAATATCATAATTAACATTTCAACAGCACTTTACATGTTCCAAGCACTGTAGAGATATTTCCTCACTGAGTCTCTTTGGAACATGAGTCAGTATTTTTCTTTCAACTTAGCAAATGGGGATAAAGAGGCAGTTACTTGAACAAGGACAACTAAACAAAAATCACTGGCCCAGGATTAGGACATAAGCCCTCATGATTCTCAAATCTATGCTAATTGAACTAACACAAAGTTGTGTTCTGAATTTTGAGTTTTTAAATCTACAAAATAAATATACTTCATTCCATTCTTCAGTGTTATTTTATAATACATTAATCCAACCAAGTTTATGCTGGATGGCAGGAACTGAATGAAAGTAGAATAACACTTTATACTTTAGAAAACTTTTAATGCATTCCCTTTGTGATAAAATATGTAATAATTCAGATTAGAGCAGAAATTAATCATTCCAAGTAATAATAAATTGACAAAATGGCAGCAGATGTCATGACAACCAAACCTAAATTGTAAGAAACTATAAAGAAGACCTCTAGACATGAGGTGTTGGCAATAACACACTAATCGTAAATTAACTCTTTGGGGATTTTGCCGTGTAGCAAACTTACTGTCTGAGCTAAAGATTAGTTCAGTCTTTTAGGCTAAACAAATACTTCACACTTCAGGGTAAACTCTAACCTGCTGAGAGTCACAGCAATAATGTAAAGTATTTTCAATGATAATCTGTGTGATGGGGTTCAGGGGTCCCCCTGCACTGCACCCCGTCTGCTGGCAGGATTGACTCTCACTCAGCAGGTACAACAGAAGGTTTATTAGGCAAGAGATGCCCAGTTTCTCACAGAAGCGACAGCACAGCAGCCAGAGACAGTCCTTCCAACCCGTCCTGGGGAGAAGACCCCGAGAGGTGCCCCTCTGGGGTGTAGCTTTCCCCCTCCTCAGGCTGGCTGCCTTCCAGCTCCTCTTTCCCCCAGCTTCCTAACTGCCGCCCCCGATTCAAAACCCAGCTCGGCTCCTCCCTCCTCTTTGTTCAGGGCAGAGGTGTTACCTGCCAGTTGTAGCCCCAGGGTCATCCTTAGCCACTGGGAGCTGCTGCTTGCCTCAGACATCCAGCCTGACTCACACATGCACTCCCCCCACTCCATCACAATCTGTAACAGTGTATTCATTTTGCTTTACAATTATATTTGTAAATCTATGACCTCCTCACAATCTAAACCTACCCCTTAACTTTTCAGACAGAAGCACTCAGAATAAATGAGAGAACATATAAAATCTTAGGGAGAAAAGGTCTGAAACATGTATTGTCTACTGGACATCTGTTTAAATACCAATCAACAGAAGACTGAAAGAAAAGGTTTTTGGTCAGTTTCCCTTACCCGCAGCCCATGGAAACGAGGATTGCTGTAGAAAAGCTTCATCTGCTCTGATGGAAGTGGTCCTAGTACCTTCTGAATTGTAAAAAGCTGATCAATTTCACTTTCTCCAGGAAACAGGGGCTGCCCATCACTAAGTTCCCCAAGAATGCAGCCTACAGACCACATATCAACAGACTTCCCATAGGGGGCTCTGAAAAGCAAGTACAATAATGTTCATACTAATCAACAAAAAATCTTCTTGATAATTTGCATTTATTAACTAACTTTTTGTCTACGTTTCACTTATTTGTAGCAGGAAAAATAAATTTGATACTTGCTTTTTTTGGCTACTCATTTATAGTGGGGGTTCTTTAAGCGCACTGCAGTTTGAGACAGTAAGATCAGACTTTTCAATTACCCTTAAGGACTTTCCTTTCTCTTCTGGAAAACTCACCAATAAAGAACACCAAAGCAGAAAAAAAAAAGACATTATACTAATATTTGAAAGTTAAACTAACACTAGCTTCTCTTGTTATTTCCCACCTATTGAGTGTAGCTGAATATAATATAATTTCTATATCATTTTTAAATATATCATTTTTTCTTTTTCTGTGGAAAAAGGTGAAACTTGCTACTCAGAACAGAAATTATCAAGTATCAAATTTCTCTCCCATCCAGGCTGAGTACTCCTACAAAGGAATTTTAATATCAACAAGTCCCAAAGGAACTCATCCAATGAAAGTGGTAAGAATGATTAAGAAAACAATTCAGTTGTAGCATACAGGACTCTCCCACCCTGGAGGCAATGTCCAGAAAGGTACATTAGTCTAATTTGATATATCCAGTGAGCAGACAAGTATATGACCATATCACAGAACTGGAAAGGACCTTGAGAGGTCATTGAGTCTAGTCCCCTGCCCTCACAGCAGGACATATCACTATGTCTGACAGCTGTTGTCTTTATTTAATTTAGTCTGCCCCACACCCCTCAAACACTGAGCTCACAAACTTGGGCTTACAAGGCCAATGCTCTAACCACTGACCTATTCCTTCCCCCTTGCTGCCTGAGAGATCCCTTCAGAGGACAAGGTTTTTCAGTCCTGGATACAGGTATTCCCTTATTTGATGGTCTTTGGTCTTTTTTCTAAGCTTAAGTGCCTTCATATCACGTACTTCCAGGCACAAAAGTAAATGCCAGGAGTAACTGCTGTGCCAGTGTCCTTGGCAAGATGGGGGGTGGTTTTTGGCCCTGGAAGGGGCTGGGCCTTGGGTGGAAGGAGCAGGGCTTGGGGGTCAGCCACCCCCAGTCAGCCCATGGTTGCTGCTGTTACAGTGGCCAAGAACGCCAGGGCTGCAGCTGGGAGCCCTGGCAACAATTTGAAAGGCCTGGGACTCCCAGTCACTGCCAATGCAGCTGGAATCCCTTAGCCCTTTTAAAATCACGGGGCCCTGGGACAGCTACTGCTTTTGCCCCCCGTCAGTGGCTCTGCTGGTAGGATCTGGCTATGCTTCTGAACCCTACAGCAGGGCCACCGATGGGGGGACACTAAAGGTGACAGTGACATTTAACTGCTGACACAGCAGCACTTTAACATCCGTCATGTATAGGCCAGTACTGATGGCTGGTTCCTCTCTGTATGTCGTACCAGACCACTTTGTCCTCCGCAAACTTCTTTGATTTGGTACTTTCATAATTCAGCAATCCCTTTAAATGTTTTATTGACTTCTTGGTTCCGGTGCTACAAATAGAGGCTCATTTTCTATGTACTTGAATTCATGCAGGACAGATTTTAATAGTTTTGTGGACATACAGCATGTGACTAACTCTCCTTTGATATTTATGTTTTGAACAGAATGGAGAACTTTCCTTAGATCACTAAAATAACAAAATTAGACTATAAAGGCAGAACTGAGAAATGCTACTTTGTCATCTCTCTTCCTCTTCGAAATTAGAATCTGACTGTTCACATTCTGCTTTAAAGAGTATCTTAAACTTGACTAGCTTGACTGTTTCTAGATTGAGAAGTCATTAAGAATTGGGAGCCCTGACAGATCCTGTTCTAAATCTTCTCCATTTTCTCATGGATCAGTAACTGGTTAAAAGAAAGGAAACAAAGGGTAGAATTAAGCAGTCAGTTTTTACAATATAGAGGAGCAAATAGCAGTGCTTCCCAATGATCTGCACTGGGAGCAGAGCTAAATGATCTGGAAAAGAGGGTGAAAAGTGTGGTGGCAACATCTGCAGATAATTCAAAATTACTTGAGATAGTTAAGTCCAAATCTGACTGTGAAGAATTACAAAGGGAGCTCACTCAGTTGGGTGACTGGGCAACAGAATGGCACATGGACCCCAACACTGAGCATTATTTTGTACTTATCAGTGGAAAAAATTGACCCCATCGTACCGTATTTATAGTTGAATGGTAGCAGCTAATTTAATCCCAAGAAGGAGATCTTGGAATCTCTTTGGGTAAATTCTCTTAAAACATCTGCTCAGGATGCACCGGCAGTCAAAATAGCAAAACAGTATTAGGAACCATTAGTAAAGAGACAAATAAGTAAACAGAAAATGTAAAAATTCAACTATATACATCCATAGAACAGTCATACTTTGAATACTGCTTGCAGTTCTGGTTGCCCCATCCCAAACAAAACATATTAGAAATGAAAAGGTACCATGAAGGGCAACTAAAATATTAGGGCATAGAACTGTTTCCATATGAGGAGATATTAGAAAAACTGGGAATGTTCATGTTAGACAGGAGACAAGTAAGGGGTGATGCAATAGAGATCAAAAAAATCAGGAACTGCGCAGAAAAAAAAGTGTTATTTACTCCCTCACATAACACAAGAAAAAAGTCACTGAATAAAATCAATAGGCAGCAGCCTTAAAAATAAAGAGAAGAAAGTATATTTTCACCCAATGGAACTGGGCTAGGTCCATCAGAGGTTTTTAGCTAAGAAGGTCAGAGAAGCACACCTATGCTGAATAAGATGCAAAGTATCCAAGTTCCAGAAGTTGGGACTAGACAATAGGGTATGGTGTACTCAAAACTGTCCTTTTCTGTTCCTGGCCTCTGACACATCTGGTGCTGTACATTGTCAGAAAGCAGCATGCTGGGCTAGGCAGATCATTCACTGTTCTTTGGTTCTTGAAACTGACACTGTGAGTTGCTCCAAGTTAGTGATTTTATTCTGGTGTATTTTATGAGGGAAGGAGTCAAGAGGATTAACTTGCTAAGACATCTTGGGCCCTGGGACCCTGGAGGTCAGCTTGTCAGGCTGGAATGAGATCTCCTCGTTCTACCTGGGCAAGTCCCACAGGGAAGCCTTGCTTGAGAACAGGCACACTGAACCCAGTTTGCTCCAAGGATGGGGAGCTAGTAAAGTTGAAGTAAAAAGCCAAAAGGTTCTACCAGTAGTTGCCATGAGATATGCTTTCAGACAGGAGAACAGTGGTGTACCACTAAGACAAATTACTTACCCTCGCTGGGGAAGCATGTCGCAGGCAACCCAGAGATGGCAAGGCAAAGCATGATGAAGTTTCTTAAAAGCCAGTGATGGACAGCACTATCGTGTCTTGTCTCTAGCACTGGAAGAAGGGCTTGGTACTACTGTAAATGTAATATGGATCTATTGCAGCTGCCTGGGCCACTGATGCCTCTTGTTGATCTAGCAGACACACACTCCTTCCCACACCGACTGCTCTAATTTCTCAATGTCATTTATTTTTGTCATGCTGCAAATACATTCAGAGTGGGAAAAGGATACGGGCCAAGGTGGACTAGTGCTTTTGTCCTCACTATAATCTGCATCGCAGGTACAGGTTCCAAAGATAAAAAGCTTCCCCTGCCAAATGTCTGGCTGTGACCAAAAGCTGGAGTTCCCAGAGTAAAACATGTGCAACTCCCCTGTCTGGCAAAGCACCTTTTCTCTATTGGATTTTCCTTGACCAGCTTGTTCCCCCATCTCAAACCTTAAGCTAGGAAAGGAGCAGAGAAGGCTGCTTCATGTTATGGAGCAAGATTTCTCTAGAGTTGGAAAATGTGCTAGCCCCCCCTACTCCCCAGCAAGTCAGTAACAGTTTAATTTCCTTGCAAACAGGAACCACAGGAAGAAAAATTCTAGACCCAGGCTGGGAATTTAATAGATTTTTCATTGTCTGCAGGAGGTCAAGAGGACTAAAACTGCCCATCTGTGGTAAACAGATAAAACTGGGACATTTTCCAAAAATATAAATTAATCCTCCACCTGCTGACTGACTGGTCTGGTCCTGCTTCCTCAAACCACAGAACAGAGGAAACAATACAGGCATGGTGAGCCTGAATAAGAGAAAGAACTCCAACACATTATACAGACCAACAGGGCTACCTAGAGTGAATCAAAAGGAAGCAAAAATCCCTCCCTGCACAAAACACAGATTTTGCTTCCAGACACTAATTCAGTTGGTCTCTCAGAACAAGATGGCCATTTCTACACAGGCCACTTCCTTCGGAAGTGGTATGCTAATACACGGAGCGAAAGATGCTAATGAGGCGCAGATGCAAATTCCCCACACCTCATTAGCATAACATTACATTATTTGGAGTCCAGAAGACCGTTCTTCCGGACTCCAAAACGCCGTGTAGAAGTGTGGCCCCGAGGGGCTTCCAGAAGGAAGTCCTCCTTCTGGGGGCCCCTTCTTCCCAAAAAATTTTGGGAAGAAGGGGCCTCTGGAAGGACTTTCTTCCGGAAGCCGCCGCACCCCCCCCCCACCCCCGGGCCACGCTTCTACACGACGTTTTGGAGTCTGGAAGAACAGCCTTCCAGACTCCAAATCATGTGATGTTATGCTAATGAGGTACGGACAATTTTCATCTTTCGCTCCATGTATTAGCATGCCACTTCTGAAGGAAGTGGCCTGTGTAGAAATGGCCTATGTCTTTAAACATGCCAGTATTTGTCAACAATTTATAACCCCAAAAAGTACAGTATACTTCACTATCACTTACCTGCAGCTCTGTAAAGTAAGCAGATGTTGGAGAATGTATTAATTGGGTACTGTACAATCATATTTCCTTTCCCTATGAAAAAGCACTTGCACTTTTGTTCACACAGAGTAAACAAAGAACATAATAACATAAGAATGGCCATAGTGGGTCAGACCAAAGGTCCATCCAGCCCAGTATCCTATCTGCCTACAGTGGCCAGTACCAGGTGCCCCAGAGGAGGTGAACCGAAGACAATGATCAAGCGATTTGTCTCCTGTCATCTGTCTCCAGCCTTTGACTAAAGGCTAGGGGCACCATACTTTACCCTCGACTAATAGCCATTTATGGACCTAACCTCCAAAAATTTATCAAGCTCTTTTTTAAACTCTGTTAGAGTGCTGGCCTTCACAGCCTCCTCTGGCAAGGAGTACCACAGGTTGACTGTGCGCTGTGTGAAGAAAAATTTTCTTTTATTAGTTTTGAACCTACTACCCATTAATTTCATTTGGTGTCCTCTAGTTCTTATATTATGGGAACAAGTAAATAACTTTTCAATATTCACTTTCTCCACACCATTCATGAGTTAATATACGTCTATCATATCGCCCCTCAGTCTCCTCTTTTCTAGACTGAAAAGTCCCAGTCTCTCTAGCCTCTCCTCATATGGGACCCATTCCAAACCCTTAATCATTTTAGATGCCCTTTTCTGAACTTTTTCTAACGCCCGTATATCTTTGAGGTGAGGAGACCACATCTGCACGCAGTACTCAAGATGTGGGCGTACCATAGTTTTATATAGGGGAAGTATGATATTCTTCGTCTTACTCTCTATCCCTTTTTTAATAATTCCTAACATCCTATTTGCTTTACCAACTGCCACTGCACACTGCGTGAACGTTTTCAGACAACTGTCCACTATAATTCCAAGATCCCTTTCCTGATCTGTTGTATCTAAATTTGCCCCCATCACATTGTATGTATAATTAGGGTTATTTTTCCCAATGTGCATTACCTTACACTTACCCATATTAAATATCATTTGCCATTTTGCTGCCCAATCACTCAGTTTGCTGAGATCTTTTTGAAGTTCTTCACAATCTACTTTGGTTTTGACTATCCTGAACAGCTTGGTATCATCTGCAAACTTTGCCACCTCACTGCTTACCCCTTTCTCTAGATCATTGATGAACAAGTTGAACAGGATTGGTCCCAGGACTGACCCTTGGGGAACAAGACTAGTTACCCCCCTCCATTGTGAAAATTTACCATTTATTCCAACCCTTTGTTTCCTGTCTTTTAACCAGTTTCCAATCCATGAAAGGATCTTTCCTCCTATCCCATGACCACTTAATTTACATAAGAGCCTTTGGTGAGGGACCTGGTCAAAGGCTTTCTGGAAATCTAAGTATATTATGTCCACTGGATCCGCCCTATCTGCATGTTTGCTAACCCCTTCAAAGAACTCTAATAGATTAGTAAGACACAACTTCCCTCTAAAGAAACCATGCTGACTTTTGCCCAACAAATCATGTTCTTCTACGTGTCTAACAATTTTATTCTTTACTATTGTTTCTACTAATTTGCCTGGTAATGACGTTAGACTTACCGGTCTGTAATTGCCAGGGTCTCCTCTAGAGCCCTTTTTAAATATTGGCGTTATATTAGCTGTCTTCCAATCATTGGGTACCAAAGCTGATTTAAAGGATAGGTTACAAACCACCATTAATAGTTCCACAATTTCACATTTGAGTTCTTTCACAACCCTTGGGTGAATGCCATCTGGTCCTGGAGACTTGTTACTGTTTAGCTTATCAATTAGTTCCAAAACCTCTTCTACTGACACTTCAATCTGGGACAGTTCCTCAGATTTGTCACCTACAAAGGACAGCTCAGATTTGGGAACCTCTGTAATATCCTCAGCCATGAAGACTGAAGCAAAGAAATCATTTAGTTTCTCTGCAATGGCATTATCTTCCTTGATTGCTCCTTTTATATCTCTATCGTCTAGGGGTCCCACTGCTTTTTTAGCAGGCTTCCTGCTTCTAATGTACTTAAAAAACATTTTACTATTGTTTTTTGAATTTATGGCTAACTGTTCCTCAAAATCTTTTTTGGCTTTTCTTATTACATTTTTTCACTTAATTTGGCAGTGTTTATGTTCCTTTCTATTTTCCTCACAAGGATTTGACTTCCACTTTTTACAGGATGCCTTTTTATCTCTCACTGCCTCTTTTACGTGGTTGTTAAGCCATGGTGGCTCTTTTTTAGGTCTCTCACTGTGTTTTTTAATTTGGGATATACATTTAAGTTGGGCCTCTAATACGGTGTCCTTGAAAAGTTTCCATGCAGCCTGCAGGGATTTTACTTTAGTTACTCTACCTTTTAAATTCTGTTTAAGTAACCTCCTCATTTTTGTATAATTCCCCTTTTTGAAGGACATGTAAGGCTCTGCAAAATTGGAATATTCCCTAAAGGTTTAAAAAGTACAAATACCTAATAGCGCTAGGAAGAAATTTGGGATGTTTTATAATATTTTATGGTGCACAGAATATGTCTGCAGAGGAATGCAGGTTATATTACACAAATAAAAACTTAACTTTAAAGCAAAGTATCAGAAATGGCTACAGACAACACACTGTTGAACACTTATAATACATACTCTCTTTTATCCAAGCTAATGCATCAAGTTTATATCTATGACAGTGGTTCACAAAGCACGGCCTGCAGAGCACTCAGTAGGCTGCAGCTGCCTTGGAGTGGGCTCTGGCCTCAGGACGTGACCACCTCCCCGTGAAGCAGGGAACCCGTACTGCTGCTCCAGCACCAAACCCTTCCACCACGCAAGGTGTGAGGGCGAGTGCTGGCTTCCCACTATGTGGGGATGGGAGGGGGAACCCTGAGCCTCATGGGCCGGATCCTGCTTCAGGGAGAAGTGGCTCAGCATTGACAGTCTCCCTTCCTCCTGGCTGAATGAATGGCAGGGTGGGAAACTGCTTGCGAGAGGCTTTCCCTGCTGCTGCCATTGACCCACATCTCCCTCCTGCCCTGAAACTCCATCTTAGCTCCCTCCTGTACACTCTCTCCTGGACAGATCCTCGCCTGTCTCTAGCCCACTCCTGCACCCTCCCTCCTAGATCTCCACTCCATCACCCTCCTGCACTTGAGTTCCCGCCCAGACCCACCCCCCCAGCCCACTCATGAACCTTATCATCCAGACTTTGCATCCCCTCCTGCACACCACTCCCACAAAGACACCCATCTCTATCCTGCTCACCAGCAGCTCTTCCCCCACACTGAACCCCTTATTTTGGCTTCATCCCAAAGTCATGGGGTGGGGGACAAAAATCTTCTAGTCCAGAGACTCCAGAAGAGTTAATCTGACCTGTAGGATGCCCTGAACCTTGGCTCTTCCTCCTCTTCTTGCCCCTGTGGGGCTGGAGCATGAGGGAGTGAGGTATCTCAGTCTGGGGCCACACCAGCCAGGATTGGAGGGGGTTATTTTGTTATTTTGTTTTTTTGCCTCTCTCCTTTGTTTGGCTCCTGACTGATTTTTCTGTGGGTCAGTAACACCCAACCCAAAAAGGGTTCCCCAACCCGCCATAAATACAGAAAAAACCTTTTGTCTTGAACACATTTTATTTTATTTAAAACAAAGTTTGGTAAACTAACATGATATATGCAATAGGATCTTAATATATACCTCTTATGACAGCTGCATATTTGCATTTTTATGCTCCAGTAGCCTAATATGAATAATTTAGTATTTAAGATATTTTGTGACCATGGGTGGTTGGCTGGTTGTCCACAGAAAGGTTTGCATTGAGCTGGGTAGGCTGTGGGCCAAAAAGTTTGAGAACCAATTGTCTATATTGCTCACCAAGGCTGCATGCTACACTCCCCAGTGAGAACAGAACACTTGAAAATTAAGGATCAATTTACAACAAGAATACAGACAGTACTGTCAAAAGCTACAATTCATCACTTTAGAATCACCGAATCATAGAAGACTAAGGTTGGAAGAAACCTCAGGAGGTTATCTAATCCAACTGCCTGCTCAAAGCAGGTCCAACCCCAACTAAATCGTCTCTGCCAGGGCTTTGTCAAGCAGGGCCTTAAAAATCTCTTGGGATGGAGATTCCACCACCTTCCCAGGTAACCCATCCCAGTACTTCGGCATCCAAATGAAACAGATTTTCCTAAAATCCAACCTCGGCCTTCCCCCATTGAAAGCTGAGACCATTGCTCCTTGCTTTGTCATCTGCCACCACTGAGAACAGCTTACCTCCATCCACTTTTGAACCTCTCTTCAGGTATTTGAAGGCTGCTATCAAATTCCCTCTCACTCTTCTCTCCTGCAGACTAAATAAGATCATTTCCCTCAGCCACTCCTCATAAGTCAGGTGCTCCAGCCCCCTAATCATTTTTATTGCCCTCTGTTGGACTCTCACTAAATTGTTCACATCCTTTTCACAGTGGGGAGCCCAAAACTGGACACAATAGTTCAGATGTGGCCTCACTAGCATGGAAAAGGGGAATAATCACTTCCCTTGATCTGCTGACAATGCTCCTACTAATGAAGCCCAGTATGTGTTAGCCTTCTTGGCAACAAGGATACACTGTTGACTCATTACCAGCTTCTCATCCAATGTAATCCCCAGGTCCTTTTCGGCAGAACTGCCACTTAGCCGGTCAGCCCCCAGCCTGTTGCAATACATGTGATTCTCCCAAAGTGCAGGACTCTGTCCTTATTCTTCTTGAACCTCACCAGATTTCTTTTAGTCCAATCCTCCAATTTGTCTAGGTTACTCAGGACCTTGTCCCTTTCCTCACAGCTTAGTGTCTTCCGCAAACTTGTTGAGGGTGCAATCAAAACCATCATCCAGACAATTAATTAAAATGTTGAACAAAACCAGCCCCCGGATTGACACCTGGGACACTCTTCTTGATACCAGTTGCCAACTAAACATGGAGCTGTTGATCACTACCCAGTGAGAGGGACAATCTAGTCAGCTTCCTATCCATCATATCTTCATCATCCAAGTCATACTTCTTCAACTTGCTGGCAAGAATACTGTGGGAGACTGTGAAGGGGTGACTGCCCTCCACCAGAATAAAACAGAATAAAAAATGAAGTCTGGGAGAGGGCTGTTTCAGGATCCAATCAGAGGAAGCAGAAGGTGATCAATCAGTGCTAGGCTAGGCTATACAGGAAGGGCTGCTAGGTCGAGGGAGCTCTGGATGGAGATGAACTAAGCTGTCTAACAGAGACTGATACCGTGGACAGAGCAGTGGATGGAGAGGCCAGGGAGCCAATGGGCCTCCTGACTGAGGCTACATCTACACTAGAGAGTTTTGTCGACAAAATTCATGGAGTGTTGACATGACAAACGCATTCTGTCAACAGTAAATCAACAGAACGTGGCACTTCTCTCAGCAGTGTTCTGCTGCTCCCCCAGAAGGCAGAATGCCATTCTCAACAGAATCTGTCGACACAAAGACAGAGTCGATGCTTGGGTGGGGGGTGCCTTTTGTTGACAGACAGGGCTTCCAGGACACTTCCAGTTGGCCATTCTGTTGAGAGAAGGGGTGCAGGTCCCGGTGTGAAGATGAAAGATACAGATAACTGCAGGCAAAACATCACTGGAGTAGGGCACCCCAAAGCTGGCAAGAACTAATTCCCTGGCAGACCAGCGGCAGACACTACTGTTGTGAGTCCAACCTGTTGCTGATACTGTATCAAAAGCTTTGCTGAAGTCCAAAGTATCTCAGTTACCACTTCCCCATATCCACATTGCCAGTTATTTCTTTATAGAAGGCAATCAGGTTGTGGAGGCATGGTCTGTCCTTGGTGAATCCAAATTGACTGTTCCTGATCACCTTCCTCTCCTCCACGTGTTTCAAAATGGATTTCCTGAGAGCCTGCTCCATGATTTTTCCATGGCCCAAATAGAGGCAGACAGATCTATAGCTCCCTGGATCCTCCATCTTTACATTTTTAAGGATGGGAACAATTATTTCCTTTTTTCCAATTGTCTGGGACCACTCCCAATTACTACAGATTTTCAAGATAATGGCTCTGCAATCGGATCAGCCACCTCTCATAGCATTAGCCCCATGGACTTGTGCATTCCAGCTTTTCTAAACAGTCCTTTAACCTTGTTCTTTCACCACTGAGGACTGCTCACCTTCTGCTCACACTGTGTTGACTAGCGCTGCAATCTAGAAACTGACCTTGTCTATGAGGCAAAAAAGCATTGAGTACTTCAGCTTTTTCCAAAAAAATTGTCATTAAGTTATCTCTTCAATTGAGTAAAGGTCCTGCGTTTTTCTTGACCTCCTCCTTGTTGCTGAAATGCCGACAGAAACTCTCCTTGTTACGTTTCACATCCCTGGCTAGCTGCGACTCCAGCTGCTTTTTGTCCTTCCCGATTACACCCTTGCATGTTCGAGCAATATTTTTATACTATTCCTTAGTCATCTGTCTAAGCTTGCATCTCTCGTAAGTTTCCTACAGTAATAACGTTGGCACAGCTCTGGAAATAGTGGGATTAATTTATTAAAAGGGTAATCAGTTTGTTTCAGTTTTTACATATCCAAGAAATTTCTACTATCTACTTATAAATTCCAACAAATGGTTCCAATAAGATGATTTTCTTTTTGGTGGTGCTGAACACCTGCAACTCTCATTCTACTTACTGAGAGTTGTGTGCAGTCAGCAAATCCCAGAATCAGACCCTATTGTTACCAAATGTATCTGTAGAATATATAACCCATAGTAGGTTGTGGCCACACTTGGCCAAACCTTTGAAATGGCCATGCAAATGGCCAAATGGAAGATTACTAATGAGGAGCTGAATTGAATATTCAACACCTCATTAGCATTAGGATGCTTCCGGACGCGGCGCTTCGAAAGCACTGCTTTCGAAAACTTGCGGCTCAGCACAGCTAAATGGGGGTCCTTTTGGAAAAGACCCCGCACATTTTGAAATCCCCTTATTCTTCGCAGCTGAGGGGAATAAGGGGATTTCAAAATGTGTGGAGTCCTTTCAAAAAGGACCCCTATGTAGCTGCACCGAGTTGTGAGTGTTTGGAAGAGGCGCTTTTGAAGCGCCGTATCTGGAAGTGCCCTAATGCTAATGAGGCATTGAACATTCAATTCAGCACCTCATTAGTAATCTATGATTTGGCCACTGGCATGGCCATTTTGAAGGTTTGGCCAGCTGTGGCCACAGCCATAGACAATAGCATAATTTGATCATACTGTGCTTTATTCACTTTAAATATATGAAAGTTTTATCAGAAACTGATGGCAAAAGAAAGACTAAAACAGATACCTCAGGTATTTCTTTCTTCCTTTTTTTTTAAATCTGGGGTTTTCCAGCAATTACATCACTTTTGCTTTTGAGCCCCTACCCAGTATTAATGAAGTTTTCCTTACAACTCCCTCCATGAGTGAGGAAAATACTGCAATCCCCATTTTACAGATGGGCAAGAGAGAAATTAAGCAATTTCCTCAAGGTCACACAAGGAAAAAATGGTTACTTACATGTTCTGTAACTGTTCTTTGAGAGATGGGTCATATATGTATTCGACTCAGGTGTGCACACATGCAGCATGCCCAGAATTGGAGAATTGTCCATAGTACCTGCCATTTTGGGTCATTCATGTGCCCTCTACTTCTTTGTGACCCCATCCAGGGTTATTAAGGGTGGCTCTGCTCTGGCCTCCCTCAGTTCCTTCAGACTGAAATTTGTGGCTAGAGGTGCCAATGAAGAGTGGGTGGAGGGCCAGTCATGGAATGTGTGTGAATCCTATCTCGAAGAACAACACTTACAGAACTGATAGTTACGCATATTTTTCTTCTTCAAGTGGTTCATGTGTATACAGTACACCTGCAACTTACATGATTTTGACTTATGCGTTAATTGCAATAACACGAGTCAAAATTGTGAGTGACAAGGAGATGGAAACCAGGAGGCAGCTTGGCTCCTGCATCCCTTCCACTCCCAGCTCCCCTCTGCTTGCGGCAGCTGGGAAACTGACCAGCACTGCTGCACAGGAACATTGTGGGAGCCAGAAGCCAGGCTGCTGATTGTTTCCTGGCTCACCACCACTTCTGGGAGCCAGGAAACTGACCAACACTGCAGTGGCTCTCACGAGTGGAAAGGAGCTGGGAGCCAGGTGCACCTAGGACCATAGGCAGCTAGGACCATGGGCCCCACCCCCACCTGGTCTCAACTTGTGCGAACTTCCACTTGTGCGTGGTTGCCTAGAAACGTAACCTATGCATAAGTTAGGGTTTTACTGTATTCCAGTTAAGAGTCTACCCAAATACCAATGAAAAAACAGTATTTTCTAAGTTTGTGTCTGATCTGGAAACAGTGTGAAAGCATAATCTTAAGTGAAAGGTAGGTACTGAGACCTACATATGTCAAAAGTAGAAGTATCTTATAAGAAGGCTACAGAAACATCTCAGACTCCTGTAGAACAAGCTAGAAGTTTTCCCAGCAAGGCAAGGTCACTTGATAAATTGCCTTGTTCTGTTCATTCTCTTTGAGGCATTTGGCACACACCACTGTCAGACGGCAGGATACTAGGCTACAAGGATCATTAGTCTGACCAAGTATGGCCATTCTGATGTTGGCTCCCTCATAGGCTGTTGTAATTCATTCTGTAGTTCACCTAGTAGCTCTGGGCTGAAACAGCCCAGACTTTCATTCCACTGGTATGAGAAACAGGAGAGAGCTGATTGGGATACTTACCCAAGCAAGAGTTCTGGTGAACGGTACCACCTGGTGGCCACATATTCTGTGTAGTTTGCATTGCTTCCCTCTGACAGATTCCGAGCAAAGCCTTAAAAAAAAAACACCTAAATGAAGATTTGTATATTGCTATTGATTATAATATTAGAGGTCAAATCAGTTTTATATAATCTGATTTAGCATGAATGCCTTAAATAAGTATTAAGTGTAACTGACTGGTATTACATATTTCATTGTTATCCTAACATTTTTAAATATATGTGTGTTTCTGTTTCCACGATAAGTTCAGTTGGCGTCTGTTGTATGGAATATTGTGGGGTTTGTTAAACCGCCTCTCATGAGGTTGCACCAGTTATATTCAAGCTTAGGTGTTATGTCTCAGTGAGGAATTATAGATGCAGCAGGAAAAGGTATGGATCTGTAAAAGAAAGTTAGAGCTTTAACATACACAGCAGCTATGTCTACACCTGCCCCCAACTTTGAAGGGGGCATTGTAATCAGCGTGATGGGAGACTGCTAATGAAGTGCTGCGATGCATATGCAGCACTTCCCGCAGCAACTTCAAAGTGTTGAACTTCAAAGTGCCAGCATGCCGTGTAGCTGCAGGCACTTCCAAGTGCCTGCGCTGCTTCAAAGTGCCTTTACTCCCCAAAATTCATCCTCAGTATTCATCCTTATATGCAGCACTTCATTAGTAATCTCCCATCACCCTGATTACCATGCCCCCTTTGAAGCTGGGGGCAAGTGTAGACATAGCCAGGGAGCAGCATACATGCCAATGAATAACTCTCACTGCTCCTAGATGCACAGATTTACAATTAAGGTAAGGAAGGTCTTCTTTCTTTGGCTGGCCAAACAACTCCATCTACTCCTTTCATATTAGACTCTTGCCACACTGATTCATGCATTGGTCACTACTACAACTTATTTCACCCTAACTTAAATATAACTACTACTCAAAAACTACAGCTTCTGACAGTGTGCAGCAGCCCATCAAAGGCCAGGCCACACACTTTATACAATGTTCAGAACATGACGCTTGCTTCCCATCTGCTTCATAATTAAATTTAATACAAGTTACACCTTCCTGGTCCAGCACCCTCAGAACCTCAGAAGTCCCGGACGAGGATTTTTGATGGACTGGGGAGGTGAATGCCCCCCAGTCCCTGGCTCCCACCTCTGGCCTGCCGCAGTAGGCTCCCCAGCCCCAGTTCTGCATGGGGCTGCCAGCTCCCCATCCCCAGCTCTGCATGAGGGGTCACCGGCTCTGCACTGGGGCTGATAGGGGCTGACAGCTTAGCAGCTGGGCTACTGGGAGACACTGGCACACCAGCCCCACACAGGGTTGCTGGGAGAAACTAGCACCCCAGCCCTGGCCTCCCCACGGGGCTACTGGGGGAAGCCACTTCTGGACCTGGACCCGCTGCCCCATGTGGGGCTGCTGGGAGGTCAGCTTGGGTGCCTCCTGCCCCGGCTCTCTGGTCCAGGAACATCCCTTGTCTTGCCAGATGAGGGATGTTGCCGGACCAGAGAATGACGGTTTTTGGAAGTGTAACCTGTACATGGCTCTTAATGGATTAGGATCAGAGTCTCTCAGACAGCATGATTCTAGTCTAACATTACCACTTTGTAGACAATCAGATGAAGCTTTTACTGCATAACTAACTGTACATTAAGCAAAATCAAATAAGCTTTCCTTTGTGATTGAAGTCCAACCAAACATGAAATACAAAGCAAAATGCCAAGCATGGTAACCTATATAACATCAAAAAAGAGTTAGCATGGAAGGTACAAGGTATTGTAAATGCATTATGGTATGGCTTTCTTTTCCACTTACAGCAGAAAAAGTCCGGCTTCCATTTATAGGGAATAAAATCATTGTGTTTATAGATAATATGAAGCAGATTAACTGCTTGAGACAAGCCAGGATTCATCAATATCCGTCTCATAGTTACAAAGATGGCAACCAAAAATTAGCACATTTGGTTGGATTACCATTTCCTTACAAAACTGTTCCATTTCATGCAGCTGAAAAAGTGGGTTCCAGTGCACAAAAGGTTATATCCAAATAAATTGGTTAGTGTTTATGGTGCCACCAGACTCCTTTTTTACACGCCCCCCCATTATATTTATCAACTTATCTCTGGGAGCCCTATCTGATTTATGCAAGGACTATATTTAAAAACATATTTCACAGAAAGTCCAAATCAAAGGTTAGCGATCTTTACAGATTAATGTGCTATCAAGAAACATGAATATAATAAACACTGACCACTAAAATGTGTTCAAAATACACATGTTGTGGAATTTACAAGTAAACAATGTGAACTTTTAAGAGAAAAAGTGCTTCTTCAAAAAACAAAGTAAAAAAAAGAAAGAAAGAAAAGGGGAGAAAAGGAAAAAGAAAGAAGTAAGCAACTTACCAAAGTCACAAAGCTTCAGAACATCAGAGTGGCTAATTAAGAGATTTTCTGGTTTGATATCTGAAATATCAGAATAAGAGGGGGGAAAAGTAAGATAGCTCCTAACATCAATTTCTAATTTTCAGTTTGCGAAAAACCATTATTTAACTGTAAGACAATTACAGTTACTGTATTCATACAGTGATAACATAAACAGACTGTAGTAAATACAGAAAGCACTTATAATCAATACAACTAATTATCAAACAATTCTGTACTTTCCCAAACATGTAGAATTCATAGCATCAGTCTCTTAAAATACTTCTAAAAAAACCAGAGGAAAAGTAAATATGCACTTGCATTTAAGCAAGACCACAAAATCAACTTGTGCATCTGGAAATGACATATAAGTACCCAGTTTATTAGCAAATATATGGTATGTAAACTCAATATTTGTACAAGTTGCACCTCTGAAATCTGATATTCTCTGGTCTGGCAATGTCTGTGGTCCAGCAGGACCATGGATGTTGCTGGACCAGAGAGCCCCAGCAGCTGGGAGCAGGGGCTAGCTGGGATTTGGGCTGGGCTGGTGACACAGAGATTGGCAGTGGCCAGGGCCCAGAAGTGGCAGCCCAGCAATGGCTGGGTTGCTGGCCCCAGGCCAGAGAACTGCTGCTAGGGCTGGGGTCCAGTGGCCCACAGCTGGAGAGGCAGGAAGCTGGCAACCAAGGAGCATTGGCTAGGATGAGGAGTGACAATGTATGGCCAGGGAGCAGCAGCCGGGTCCAGGAATTCATGTCTAGGTAGAAGGCTGTCAACCGTGTGATGGCCAAGAGTGGTTGGGGTTAGGAGCAGGCCTACGGCCTGGAGGAGATCCTGAAGCGGGGCCAGAAATCAGCAGGGGATATTGACCTCCCCTGGTCTGGCAAAATCCCTGGTCCAGCACCACTCAGGTCCTGAGGATGCTGGACCAGATAGGTTTAATCTGAACACTTCAACATAATGAGCTCCAGCAGGTAATTTGGTCTTCTAAAAATATTTCTGATCTCTAAGTTCAGGAACATCGTTTACTCAGATAAATTTAGTATAGTACCTGTTGAGTACAGATAACCTGTATGCCATCACTTTGAGGAAAGTTCTTTTCCCTGTACTTTAATTTCATTTATAAGTGATTTTGTTCTCTATCTGAATTCCGTTACTGAAATCATCTATTAAAAATTCACCCTTGCGCAGCCACACAGGAAAATAAAGTTTTATAAGACAGCATACAATAAAATTAGATAAAGCCACATCTTACATTATATGTTATAGAAATAGTGAAGAAAAAGAGCAGGAAGGAACAAGCTGACTTAGTAAACATTTGCATAATTCCTTTTCCTTTGGCAGTGCCTCCATTGTAATTATGTCTCATTGTATCATTTGCATAATCTTGTCTCTAATGATACCCAGGAGACATCAGCCTATTATATGGTTCACAGGATGAACATTGTTTTATAGCAGTCTTAGGTTCCCATGCTTTTAGTGTCTTTTAGGGATAAACTTTTCAGTCGTGTTTAAAGAGAAGTCTATCCACATAGGTATTTATATGGTAGTCTCTGAAGTAACTGAGGTAAATTCAGGATGCGGTCTTTTTCCACACCCTTTTTGTTAAAGTTAATTCAAACACATTTATGATAACACAAGTTTTATAAGCTATTTTTCCTAAAATATTACTACAGGGGACTCATTTCCACATGGAAAATTGTACACACTTACCTCTATGAACAATGTCATTCTTATGACACCAGTGAATTGCTTTGATTAACTGGTAGATATAGCTTTTTACTTTTTCAGGGGGAACTCCATTCGGCATTTCTTCTAGCAATTCAAGCATATTCTAAATGTTTAAAATACAGATATTAACTGATAAAGGTACCTTGACCCATAATATAGTTATAACATACTAAATTATCATAATTATGCCAATATATCTAGCTCAGCAAACCATCAGTTTAATATGCAAGGAACATAATAATCTAGTCATATCTATTATAGCCTGCTTTCATTCTACACAAAGATCTAATGAATACCATCTTCTGTAAAGGTGAATCAAAACACTTGTTAAAAGATAACTGCTTAAGCAACTAAATAATTAGCAAACGTAGATTTAAACTGCTAAAATATTCAGTATGAAATCATTTTACTTCCAAATAATTGCTTAGAACAGAATCCCCTACGTAATGTGACAGCTTGAACATTTCTCTAAGGCAGAACATTTTACTAAATATCCTGCAATAACTTATGCCAGTATTGCCTGAACTTTTCTGCCAATTGTATCAGTTTCACGTGCTAAGATCATGTCTATATATGAAATTACATAGCTTTAACTATACCTATATAACTATCTATATTCACAGGGAATGGAAAATAAGCTGTAGAAGCACAAAGCACATTTACATTCACATAATTGTGACCACACTAAAATAGTTATATCAATTTAACTATTTCAGTAGGAAAAAAATCAGGTCCTCTAACAAAACAAGTTATACTGGTACAAAACTCATATGCAGACAAGGCCTAAGCCTTCAACTGCTACTGCAAATGCCTGCTACCAACCAATCAACTTTGTGTGCCAAATGTACACTGGAGATTAGACTTCAATAAATCCCATTTGAGTGTGTCGTAGGCAGCAGCTGCCCACTAGAATCCAGAAGACAATTTTATTAAGGTAGGAAGAAGGATCTGAGAACATCAGTCCTAAAAGCCTGAAATGCCATTGCTTTAATGCAGACCGATAGTTATCACTTGCTACGGTGCTTGCAAGGGAAACATAAAATTATGATCCCTGTGCTTGAAAACAGAAAAAAATAATTTTTGATATTTTGTTTTCCATAAAGTATACAGTTAATGATTTGGGAATTTACAGATTTAAACACTTACAAAAGAATTTCATCTGACCTTTCATGCACATTTTCTTCTATGCTACAGTCTAGTTTTGAGGTTATTCTTACAAGCTGTCTAAATACACGTGTACAAGATACAAAGCATACGTGGAAAAAAAGTATTTTTAAAATGTTAGTATTTAAAAGGTACTTGGATGCTTTTCAATCTACTGATAGACTCAGTAATTTAGGACTATGAGGTATGGATTTTGTAAAATCCATATTTAGGATATAGACAAATGATCACACATATGTCCATTAAGACACTAATGGATTGAGGCAAGGAGTACTGTTCACTAGGTGCTACTGTAAAAACATGGCCAAATAGGACAGTAACTTCCTTAGTGTTCTAATCTGTACAAGAATAGCAGTAGCTGGTGGGTAAAGCATAATCCTATAAATTTCGTGACAATATTAGATAAGGAGATGAGGGACAAAGCAGACTAGCTAAATTCGGATTTAGTGTAATCCGGACTTTAGTATTGCAGAAATAATACTCTTTAAAGGGCAAATTGTGCTCATCAATCAGCAGAGAGGCTAAACAGAAACTGGTTAACTGCAAAATACCTTTTTAATTCCTCTCCCCCATTCTCACTTAAAATAAAGAATTGCCTATACATTTATTATAGCTCTAAAAATGTCTGTAAAGGGCTCTGCAATCCATTTAACATATTTTGAAAGAAAAAATAATTTATAAATTGTTAAATGCAATTGAAAATAAAACTGATAATTACTACAGTAATGAGATCAAGCAAAAACTGTGATAATGGCTACCCTCATGATTATATAATTTTACATTAACAGAAACTAATGTTGGGTCACAAAAATACATTTCCTTCGTAACACACCAAGGAAATACATATTAGAAACATTTTTCCTTTTTCTGGTCTTCTATACTTTTGTACAGTAGTTTTATTAATGCTGACATTGATAAAAGCCAAATAAAATAAATAACTACACATACAACTAAGTATGCAGTATAGTTCATATAGCTATATATATTTCTCTCCACACACACACCTTTCAGAAGATTGCACTGATTATAGTGAGCACAGGTGATTAAAGCAGGAACTTTAGAATCAAGACATAAATTATACAGAGAACCTAATGCAGTTGGCATTGACTGATTACCAGGCAGTGCACCACAAAACATCTGGACAAACAACCAGAATATGCAACATGGACTTGGTGTCACCTCATGCTAGATACTTCAGATCATATCATATGACCACTTTCTAACCTCAGGTAAGGCAAGCAGGTAGTGATAAGGAGTCTCATGAATTCTCATTCAATATGTAGAGCACATACTGTTAACAACAAATACTGTTGTAAAGGTGTGAAGGGCTATATGCAGAGGGCTTGTGTTAACCAAGGAGAACTAGTTCCCAGGTGGTCCACAGCACAGCATCAGCTGGACGTCAAATTAGAATTTAAAGAAAGGGAGCAAGGCCAGATGAAGGCTGCAGCAAAAATAAGTGGTTTTTGTCTTTTTAAATAAAATGAAAAGACATAGAAACCAGAACCTAGAATATTGAGCTGTTCTAGTCTGTGTCTCCCAGGAAGTAGATAAAAATATAAGTAGTAGTAGTATAGGGACCACAGGAAGAAAACTGCGGAGTGAGTTCCGATGACACCAGGAATAGAAAGACAGTCTGTTTAAAATATTTCAATTTTTCTTCCCAAGATTGTATTTCAACATGAAAATAATATGAGTGAACAATCCTACATTTAACAAAGAGGAGAAAGGGAAAAAAACACAGATACATGAGGACAAGCAATCTATGTTCTTCTTGGAAAATATACTACAGAAGGAAACTTTAGCTAAACACTTGACAACCAGTGAACCTTCAAATTAAACTGGTTTATGGACTGTTGGGCAACAAGCAAAAACATTTCTCACATCACACGTATTCCAGTCTAATAATGCTTGTTTGATTTTATTCTCTGCTTCACTCTTATGGCCTGTTGAGGTAAACTATTACAAGGCACTGTATTATGTAATTATTATTTCTTATGTCATTTCTTCAATTTCTTAGCAGAAGGGACAATATATGTACATTCTGTTTAGATATTATTTAACTTCCTCAGTTTTCCATTTGTAGATTAAAACACTTCCATTTTTACAGCTCAAATCCCAGCATTTATTGTTCGTAACTACTTGATGATTTTGCCTTGAAACAGATGTCAAAGATCAACTCACTTTTTCAACATATTCAAACACTAGGTATAATTTTCCTCTTCTTCTGAAGGCTTCCTTTAGCTCCACTATGTTTTCCTGTTTCAATGTGCGTAGCATTTTAAGTTCTCGTAAAGTGGTTTCTTTGACTTCTTCATTTTCTAGAATATAAACAATGTTAAGCATGGTAAAACAATAGCAAAGAACAATAACCTGACTGACTGGTCAAGGTTAACAATGTGCACAGTAATGTACAAAATTCAGTCAACATTCTCAGTAAAAAGCAAACTAAGGGTGCGTCTACACTAGGAACTAACTTCCAAGTTAACTTCAAAGTTAAGCACTACGTCAAAGTAGCCAGCAGAGTCTACACACATTTTCCGTTACTTCAAAGTTAAGTTAACTTCAAAGTAGGGAGTGCAACTTCAAAGTCCTTACTTCATTCCCAGGAATGGAGTAGTGTCCTACTTCGAAGTTTAACTTCAAAGTCTGGTGTGTGTAGATGCTCTACTTTGAAGTTGCTTACTTCGAAGTTGTACTTCAAAGTTATTTTTGTAGTGTACACACAGTCTATGTTATTTAAGTGATTTGAGTGCTATCTGCCAGTCCACATATATAACTATTACTAAGTACTTCAAGCACTCTAGTTTTAAACATTCAAAAAAAACCACTGCACAACTTTCTGACACCCACTGATGAAGTTTTATGATTTAACTTGGACTCCCATGGCTGGCTCTGTATCAGAAGAGGGAAAATATTATACAACTGTGTAAACTTAGATATCCCTCTCCTACCACTTCAGAAGTTTTCAGTTATCCAATAACTTTGCATCAACATGCTCTTTATCCTGAAGAATGTTAATATGTTAAAAATTATGTGTACACACAAGACAGCATCAGTGAAGTGGGAATTGAACAAGTGCATAGCATACTGCAAATTGCAGAGGAAATGGTCAATATTGGTCAACAACATAAGGACAAATCTCTATCACCCTGAAAAGTACCACAGATCCCTAACAGCTATGAGAAGGAGAGTAGAGCAGAGCACTCACAGTTGCTGTTTTAATGGCCTCATACAAAAGACTTTCAGTTGTAGGTTCAATGATACAGGTACTCAATTGGTCCACCTCAGAAGGTGGAAACATACAACTCGATATAATAAAGCTTTGAACATGCTGTTCAACAGAGTCTAGGATTTCAAACACAGACTATTTCTTTTAGATTCTAAACTCTACGACAGGGACTGTCATTTACCATAAGTTAGCACACTGGGTCTCTGACTTAGGACAAGGAAATAATGCTGTATAAAATAAATACATTATTTATTCTAAATAACCTAACTAACTATTTATTTATGTTAACATAAATAACAAACCAACTAGCAAGCCAGCCAGCCACTGTTCTCCCTGCTGTTAAGCTTAACAACATTATTTTGAACAACTTCAGTGGACCTTACTGATGTTTGGTTCTAAGCTTTTTTTGGTTTTATTGATTTATATATGCAGTGAAATTTATGTTTATTGAAATTTACTGACAAAATTGAATTTTTCCAAGACTACATCTGGTAGCCACTTCAACAAAATCCTTTGAAATCAGTGAGATTTTTACACACACATCCAAAGGCAGATCCTGGCCCTTACTCTGAGTCATGCATGCCATGTCACGACAGAAGTTTTTAGTGAATCAAGGAGTGGCTGGGTATAATCAAGCTAACTGCCAACTGTAGGCCAGTGGGGGCATGAAAGACTTACTGCAGTTGGGGGTAAAAAAGAAGGGATGGAGATGGGGAGAGAAGGGGACTACTTCCACACTGCTTTCAGAGTTAGGCAAAAGGATAGTGATGTGCTTACCCATTTTTAGATTAAAAAAGGGCAACTACTGAGAAGAACAGGCCAAAAGGAAGACAGGGAAAAGACAAAGAATTATAAAAAAGTTGGAGGAAAAGCACAGAGAATAAACATTAAAAATATAAAAAGTTGAGATTAAAAACAGAAGAGAGACAATTTCAATTATTTCATTCTAAGAAAGTATGTGAGTTGGCCTACATCAACCAGATTTCACATCTCCTACTTTCCCCAGATGCAGTTGTCAATATTTTATTACCACGTACATATCAATAGCAAAAGTTAAGGTGTTAAAATCATTAGAATTCAACTTTGTAATGAACTACTGTGTTACTGAAAGAGATATGCAATGCTTAATCCTATTGAAAATATTTTGTACATATTCCCTCAAAGTACTGTAAACAATTGGCATTAACCAATAGTCATCAGACAGGTAAACTATCATACATGAAGGGATGGCCTCTACAATTTGTACCCAGTGATGAGGGAAAAGAAAGACTGAATGAACAAAAGAAAGGTAATCACATGTTCTCTAAGTCACAAAAAATATTTCCTGAAATCTGGCCAGAATGAGTATCCTGTGGAAAATTCAAACAGTTGTTTTCCAAGATGGGATTCTCTCTTAAACAACCAGTTGCAGTCCCAAAAAACTATTCTGAAATATTGTAATAATTTGTTTGATGGGGATCAACATAATTAATTTCAGCCAGCATTGTCTGCTTTGGGCAGAAAACAGGATTGTGAATGACAGAGCTAAAAGATTTCTTGAATATCTCATCTAAGCATGTTGGTTTTGGTCAGAGTTTGCTATGGATAAATCTAACATTCTGACACATTCATGAAAACTGGTTTTGCATCCTTATGGCCATTATTCATCCCATGGCAAAGAGCAAACATAAAACATTTGCCAAATCTAATGTGTGGAATTTAGAGCTATAAAATTAAGTCTGTAATAAGCCATTAGGACCAACACAGTGTAACTGCTGGCACTTAGCTATGATACCACTGGAAGAAATTATGCTTTACTCCCCTGCTTGTGGCTGGCCAGCTCGGATGGCCAGTGCATAGGCTATAGGGGATGGAGCCTTCTTTGGTCTGCTCATTTCCTTATCCTGTATGCTCCCAAGTCCCTATCTTGCCACTCTGCCTGATGCCATAAGCCAGACAATGCTAATGTGGTTGCAGAGGAGAGGAAGGTGGTGGAGATGGGGATTATTCCTTTGTGTCATCACTTACTGAAGGGCACAGATTACCCTTCAGGCAGGAACTAATGTATGAAAGTACAGAACATCAATACAACACCATCACTGAAGTCACCATTTTCAAGTCATCTCCCATATGTGAGGCTTTGTGTTTTCATTAAGTATTAGCAACCTTTTTATTTACACAAATGATCACAGAGGAAACAGTCACCTTCGCTGTCTTTGAATTTCTTGATGGCCACAATTTCATGTGTCTCCTATAAGACAAAAACAGAGATGAGAAAGGTGAGATGTTTTCCCCCTGAACATTGGATCAAATAAAATATCGATATTAAACACAATATTTTAATTTTACATTTGCAAAAGGCACACAAAGCAAATAAGAGTGAATAAAGAATTTAGTAAAAATCTAAATGATCAGACCGATTTCAGGGTACAAGAATATTCAGCAAATATGCAATTATTAGACACCCATATTTGAAACTCTTAAGTTAGACACCAAAAATGTGTATTCAGATACATAAAATGAATGGCCTTGTTTTCAGAGAAGCTGAGGACCTGCAGCATCCATTACTCAACTACTCTGAAAGTCAGGCCACTTATTTAGGTAATCAAAATAATTTAAAGTTATTAATCAATGGCTAAGATTTACAAGACTGACTAGTGCGTTTGAGTTCCCACCTCGAAAAACCTGAAAGGTGTGAGTTTTTCAGAGCGTGAGTACTCTGTACTTTTTAAAAATGAGACACCTTTAAGGCATCTCAAACTGGGGAGCCAAAATCAATTACCCCAAATCACTACTCACTTTTGAAAATGTTGCTCTGTGTGCTTATCTCAGAAGTATAGATATCATGGTTTGAAAGAGCCTGTTGAGTAATTTTGTCACCTTCTGCACCCATCTGGACTCTCATCTAAACTAATCTTTACCATAATTGTACCCAATTTACTCCTGAACAATTCTAATTTATTTCCCCAAGAGCATCCCATACCCACTAAAACATAAATATACAGCCTATTCATACAGGACACACATGAAAATGAAAGAAAGTTTTACTTGCTATCTCATGTACTTATTTTTGTAGGATGCTGAAATATATTACAAGAACATTCCTAGGCTGCCCATATCTCTTTTCAAATGCCAATATGCCATAGAAGTAACAGCAAGTTACACAATTCTGAAGTCAACATACAGAGGCTGAATTAGTAGCCAGCAGCAAAACAATTAAATCAATTTGGAATATATTCATACTTGTTATATTGCAAATATGAAAACACACACACAGATAATTATTGAAGTAGAATACAGGAGCATCTGTTCTCTGTCCTTCAGTGTCATCGAATGGCCACAATATGTGGTCCTGAATTAATAGTTTATTTGCCTCTAAAATCACACATTGGAAGACTATCATTTATTTCAATTAGCATTGATTCAGGTCTTTTGAGATCCTTATGAAAGTCATCAGTACTCTCAATATTCAAATCAATGTAAAAGGCTGGTGTATTTATTTTAGATCTGTTAGTGTGGAAACATTAAAAATCTCAAAGCCAACTGTTCAGACAAGGTAGAGTTCTTGTCCTGAAGCATAAGACTGCCAACTTTCTAATTGCAAAAAACTGAACTCTTGTCCTGCCCTCCTATCCCACCCTGAGGCCCGAACCCACTCCTTCCATTTCCCCCCTCCTCTGTCTCTTGCTCTCCTCCACTCTTACTCACTCATTATCATGGGGATTGGGGTGCAGTAGGGGTGAGGGCTTCAGCTGGGGATGTAGGCTCCAGAGTGAGGCCAGAAATGAGGGCTTCAGGTAGCAGGAGTGCAGTCTGGGCTGGGGCAGAGGATGATGGCTCCAGTGGAGATGGGGCAGGCTCCGGGGTATAGCTGCCATGAGCTAGTTCGGATTCTGGATGGGTCTCCCAGCTGGGGATGAGGAGTTTGGAACACTGGAGGGGGATAATGGCTAGGGCAGGGGGTTGGGATGAAGGTGTGTGTGTGTGCAGCCTCTGGACGGCACTTACCCTGGACATAGCAACATGTCCCTCCAGCTCCTAGGCAGAGAGCTGGTCAGGAGACCCTACTGTGCACTTCTTCCAACTGCAGGTGCCCCCCTGCTGCCTCCATTGGCTCCAGTTTCTGGTCAATGGGACTGCAGAGCCAGCGCTCAGAGTGGGGGCAGTGCGTCAAGCCCCCATGGCTGCTCCATGCCTATGAGCTGGAGGAATGTATCACTGTTTCCCCCAGAGCCGCATGGAGCCTACCAGTCTCACTGTGCCACCAATCAAACTTTTAACTGCCCAGTCACCAGTGCTCACCAGAGTTGCTAGGGTCCCATTTTAACCAGGTGTTCTGGATCAAAAACCAGACACCTGACAACTTTACCAGAGCACCAGGCATCTTGTTCATGCTATGTAAATAAAAACACCTCATGTATAAACACAGTAAATTCTTTCTGTAATTATCATACATAGAATTTATAGAAAGTCTGTGGGACGCATCATGTTTTGCATTGACCTAAATGCTATGCCCTCTAAATGACCACACTAAGGAAAGTTAATTTAACAAAAGCAATGCATGTGAAAGTCATTTTTGCTGTTAGTTTCTGATCATCTCTCACTGTACTTTGTCCGCCAAGACCCATTCTAAATATACTGGCATAATATGAAATCTTATGCATTCTGTAAGTCCTGCTGAAATGAGGCAACTAAGCAAGAACAGCACTGCTCACCAACTTCAGAAAAGAAAGGGGTGACAAAACTAAGGGCATAATATTAACCTGTAGTTAGAACCTCATTCTGAAATGTGTCTCACTTCAAAAGAGACACACAGGTATATTTAATTATAAATTTTTTCTAACCTGGTTAGTCTAACATAAATTGACCAAATTGTTCTTACTGGTTGTAATATAATGAGTGACCTCAGTGTCAAAACTCAAATAGAATGATTGTGCAAAACAAAAGTTATTCCTGGAAATTGTTCTGCTGACAGTTACTGCACCCTTTGAATAATTATTTAAAACACTATTTAGAGAAAAAAGTATACCATGTATTTAGACTCCAAAATAGCAAAAACTTATGCATGTTTTAACTGTATATACTCTCAGCAGTTCCAGAGCACTCAATGAGGCAGAGCACATGCTTAACTCATTGCAGGATCAGACCTTTAACTCCACTTTCAACAATACACACAAAGACCTGGGGCTTTCAAATTAGGGACTATCCTCATGCATACTTTCTGGAAATCATATTAATTTTTCCTCACAGAATAAGAAGTTCAATCCACTATCACGTTTAACAAATTTTCATCTAAGATGCCTTATTACTTACACTGTTTACAAAACATCTTAGTTCTATCATGATGAAGAATCAGCATGTAGTCAATGGTGTGTCTTAATTGTTTATGATTTTGAGTACAAGCATGAAAGATATTAAAAGCAGCTTCATATTATTATACAATTAAATAATTTTAAAAACAAGAACACATTATAAATGGCAACTAAACAGCAGGCACTTTACAACAGTGTGTTGATAATGTGTCTTTTCTCCTTGAGAACTGCCTTTTCTTTTCAGTTAACCTTTTGTTAACTGAGTAACCTACCTTACGAATCAGCTTGGTGCCCAAGTAGTAGAAAACCCAGTCCCTCAAGAATAAATGCAATATCTTCTATCATTAAGGTGACCATATCTCACAACAGGGAGGTATGGGAGGGAGGGGCAGTCATTAGGGTCACCATATCTCGGGACAGGGAGATATGGCGTCGGGGGGGGGGGGGGGGGGGGGGGGGGGGGGGGGCGGCGTCCTCCAACTCCTGGGAAGTCAGGAAGGAGGCAGCAGCTGCCAGTGCTCCCTGGGGAAGCCGTAGCTGCCAGTGCTGCCCAGGAGCCCTGGGGAAGTGGCAACTGCCTACGCTAGCCCTGCTTCCCTGAGTCTGCAGGTTGGGGCAAATACAGGACGAGTCCCTTAAAAAAAAAAAAAACAGTCAGGAAGCCTTTTTGGAGTCCCAAATACGGGATGGATGGTCATCCTATCTCTGATACCACTTCAGTGCAGGCAGGCAGAATAACTGACAGTTCTGGGGTTGCCTCTTGCTGTCTCAGCAGAAAGAGGGGAAACTTGGTTCAGCAAACAAAGGAGTGGGCCAGCTCCTGACAAGGGGAAAAACTCATTTTCAGACATGCAGTGTTAAAGCTCCTTCTTGTGTCTCAGTGTGTATGTGGATAGTTGTCTCAAGGAGGGATTTGTGTTTCCTCTGGATGGGAAGACGAATTAGTGGAGCCAGCTGGCACTCATGGCTCTTCCTATGAATCTGAAGCTTTCCTGCTCGTAGGAGATATCTTGTCACTACTGCTGCCTTTCTACCTCCTGTACTTGAGGCATGCTGAGCTGCCCTTTTTAGGGTGGTCTGAGTCTGAGTAATTGCCTGTTTTGGGCATCAGAATATTCTTCTTACCCTCAGTAAAAAGGGGTCTGGAAGGTTTCTTGGCTTTCCTGCAGCATTACTCAATCACAGTTTAGGTTAGGAGTAAGAACAGGAATTTTAGTGACAGGCAGTAATATAGGAATGGTTAGTTCATTACAACTTGCAGCCAATGTGAGTGCAAATAATGACTAAAAGGACCAGCAAGACCTTGAATATGACTGGGGGTTCGTCTACAAAGGAGGAGAGATCTGAGGTCCTCACAGAGTGAAAGGCAAATGATAAAACTAAAAACTGAGCTGAGTCCTAGGTTATATTGAAGAAGGTCCTCCACTAATTGGTACACAGTTTGAGACCATTAATCCCTCATTGACCTCATTAAATGTCTAGTATGTAAGGAGGTGATCAGATAACAATCGGGAGGGAGATTAATTTAACACAGTTCTGGCCTGCTGTTTAAATCTACATCTATGCCAGTCTTTCATTCACCTGCATGTCCTCTTCAGTGATGATGAATAATGCTGAGGATTATATCTGCTGAGTTCTGCAAGTGGTGTACACCTGGATTCTATGAAGAAAAATAATTTTTTTCTGATCATTGGTGCAGGCCCCCAGATTAGAGGAGTAAGTTCTGGAACAGCCTTTCAAGGGAAGTAGTGGGAGCAAAAAGCCTAACTGACTTCAAGACTGACTTTGAGAAGTTAGTGGTAGGGAAAGTTATGATAAGACAGCTTAGCGACATGTGGCCTCTCACCAACTGCCAGTAGCAAAATTCCTTAACAGTTGGAGATGGGACACTAGACAGGAAGGGCTCTGAGAATTCTCTCATGTCTTTTGGTGGGTCTTGTCCAAATGCTTAGAGTCTAACTGAGAGCCACATTTGGGTCAGGAAGGAATCCTCCACAGGTAAGACTGGCAGAGAGGCAGGGAGGGATGTGTGTGAGTATGTTTGCTTTTCTCTGGAGCATGAGGCACAGGTCACTTGCTAGTTTAAATTAGAATAAATGGAGAATTCTCTCTAACTTGTTGTCTTTAATCTATTATTTGAAAATTTCAGTAACTCATCCAGATGCTAGGGGTCTTATAGGAGCAGGCGTGTGTGATTCTGTGTGCTGCAATGTGCAGGAGGTCAGATTAGATGATCACAATGGCCTTTCTGACCTTAAAGTGTATGAGTCTAGATAAATTTCCTAGTACCAAAGCAACTGTATATGTCTATTTAGATCAGTAATGAAACAGTACAACTGAAAGCACAGGTGTCATCTGATTACTTATTTACTGTTAATTATGTAATATTTCAACTGTTGCAGAAACCTTAAAAATTTAACTTGGTTCAGTAAAACTGGTTCCTAGCAAAAGTCCTAATATTAATGCTGGGACTAATCAACCAGTACAGTTTTACTCAATATAAGCAAGATGGCAGAACCTGTGGCCATTTTTTGTCTGGATAGATAAACGTCCTACCCCTTAACTTCTCTTTCTCTGAACTGCCACCCCTGACAATCTGACCCTTATGTAAGGATGAGCAGAAAAGTCCCTGATTAGGAGTCAATATGAACATGTTTTAATGATGTAAAACAAGCTTCTCCTTAAGTATAAAGGCGCTTTCTGCCAACTCTGACATTAGGCACAGAGTGGGAACCCAGTCCTTAAATATATAGCTAAGGCTACGTATTCCAGAAAATAATTTATTTCACTACATTGCTAGAACCTCTTGGTATCTGTTTTAGTAACTGATGCCCTGAAGTTATTACTGTTCAAAACCTTCCCAAGCATAAAGGCTGTTGAGAAAAAAAAGGATAGAGGACTGAGAGAAAAAAAATCACGAGTACTAATGGCAAGATTTCTCCACAGTATGTAACGAAACTCAGAGTTGCTACAGTCTTTTACAAACATATAGTGTTGGTGCCACTGACGAAACTTTTCCCTTTCCCCGTCTGCGAATGAATTAATTAAAAGAAAAACAAACCAAAAGATAAGATATGACGTTTGATACAGTATAGATTCTAATATAATATTAAAGGGAAGTCAACTGTCATTGAAACAGTTTGGGCAAAATAGGGTAAATTTTAATAGCAAAGCAATCCCATTAAGGATAAAAATGCACTGCTTTCACATTGATTTCTTTTAGTTTAGTGACAAAGAGAAGAAATGAGGATACTGTATCTAATCAAGCATATACTATCAAATAAGTGAAATACATCTGTGCTGAGACAGAAAATAAACGGAACTGAAAACCAAATTGTGTGTTTATAAGGCCAATTGATCACAGAGTGGAATAATCAGAAATGTAACTATGATTAACAATGTACAGGACTCAGCCCATTCATCATCCTCAAGTCTCATCATCGCTGTAAAAACAAACAACAGAAATGGAAGATTTATACAGCTGTTCTGCAGAACAAGTTCTTGAAGAGACTTACCATTATATAATTAATAATTAAAACCTGTTTAAAGAGAATAAAATAATTTATATAAAGTTCTTCCATATTCTGTGAACTTTAAACTAGACATTTCCTCAGCTAGCAGAGAGTTGATATAGAAACAGAGAGGAAGCCGTGCTAGTCTATACACTATCAAAACAAAAAGAGGACAAGTAGCACTTTAACAACTAGCAAAAAAGTTTATTAGGTGAGCTTTCGTGGGACAGACCCACTTCTTCAGACCATAGCCAGACCAGAACAGACTCAATATTTAAGGCACAGAGAACCAAAAACAGTAAGCAAGGAGGACAAATCAGAAAAAGATAATCAAGGTGAGCAAATCAGAGAGTGGAGGGGTGGGGGGGGAACCCCTCCACTCTCTGATTTGCTCACCTTGATTATCTTTTTCTGATTTGTCCTCCTTGCTTACTGTTTTTGGTTCTCTGTGCCTTAAATATTGAGTCTGTTCTGGTCTGGCTATGGTCTGAAGAAGTGGGTCTGTCCCATGAAAGCTCACCTAATAAACTATTTTGCTAGTCTTTAAAGTGCTACTTGACTGCTTTTTGTTTTGCTATAGAAAATGCAACTTGAGCAAGGAGTGGGGCTGAAAGGCACCATGGGTCCTGAGACAAGATGGGAAGGGGTCGAACTCCATGGCCCCAGAAGTGGCAGGGGCCAAGGACAGAAGGGATGGGGCCTATCAATGGGGAGGAAGTCTTGCTCTTGGATCGTGGTGTTGCCTTGATGCCACAGACACACGGAGCCGTCCAGCTACAGCAGTTCAAAGGGGCCCAGAGGTTCGGCCACTGCTGAAGTAGCAGCAGCAGCAGCAGCCAGAGCTCTGAGCCCCTTCAAACTCCAGTCCCCATATCTGTGAGCTAGCATAACTGCAAAGCTGTCCCAGGAATGCAGTGCAGAGAGCCCCTTCATTGGGGCTTTGAGATTTGGGGAAGTAAGTTGCTGATCAAAGTAAATCAGAGAGTGTTCAAGGTATGGCCCAAGATGGTCAAGCCAATAGCTATGGCCTAACTTGTATTACACAGGCTGGTCTGACACGATGTGTTGCACAAAGAAAATGGAAAATTCCAGCCACATTCTCCAGTACTCAGAAAGTAACACCTCATTCCATGACTGGATGGTGAGATGAGACAACTCTTCTTCAGCAGACCTATGGATTACCATCTGATCGGTCCACACTAACACTTCTAAGAAAAGGAACCAAGTTCTTGAACTGCACTCAATTTACAGTCTGTTATAAATGTAGACGTTGATCTTGGGCAATTAGGAGTGTTTGTCAGATTCTGGAGTTAATATAATTTGAGGTGAAGTAGATTAAAAGGAGTTGATTACAGATTATACAGGGCTTGATTATAGATTCACTCGGCAGGAGATGGTGAACTGACATAAAGAAATCCACCAAATTGTCTAACTCTTCAATTTAGGATTGGTTCTTTCCCCCTCACACCCCCATTACATTAGCAATATAAGAGTTGATAGCCCATTGGGACATGTGAAGTCCCATTCTGATGGATGCATGGTCCAAATCCAATTCACCTTCCCAACACAGTGATTGTGTACATAGTAGAACCTCCGTGTTAGAAACACTAGAATTACTAACTGACCAGTCAACCACACACCTCAGTTTTGTCCTGGGAGAATTCTGCAATTGTTGCATTTGGAGCTATAGGAAAATTGCAGAACTTCCCCAGAACTATCATTCGGAATTAGAGATATGCAATGCAGGTAAAAGCAGAGACCAAAAAAGAAGCAGCAGCAAACACAGTACAGTACTTGTAAAATGTAAACTACTAAAAAATAAAGTTTAGAAAAGATTTGACAAGCTAAGGAAACTGTTTCTGTGCTTATTTTACTTAAATTAAGATGGCTAAAAGAAGCATTTTTGTTCCATATGATAAACTTTCAAGGCTGTATTAAACCAACGTTCAGTTTTAAACTTTTGAAAAAAAAATCCAACAATTTGATATTTTGATCAGAGTTAAGCACAATTCTGAGGTTCTAGTGTATTATTTTCTATTATGATTGCGTGATTTGTTTCTGAAAACTTGAATAGTTATATCAAGCAATTTTCTAGGTTACTTTAGCCAAATCATAATTCACATTAGCTTTGTTTTGTCTAGATCCCCTAGTGTTACTGCTGTTAAGGCTGTTTAACAAACTCTATAAAACTCAGTTCAACTCTCGGGTCCTTTTCTTTAAACAGACAAAATTAAAATTCAGGTGGTGCAGTAATTGGTTCAGCAGTTTTTAACTAAAGTTTGTTTTATAGCCTGTCTTTTTTACAGTGCTATACAGAACACAGATTTCCGGTCAGAAATCTTAAATCAAAATAGCACAGGTCAAAGAGGTAAGTAATAAAGCCCACTAATGTCAGGACAAGCTATGCTGTAATGACTATTCTCTGATGCAGCTAACAAGGCATAGTAAATCCTGGGAAAGAGAAATATTCCTAAAATATAAACATGAAACCTAAAATCTCCAAATGTGTTTGATTTTTATTTAAAGAATACATATAGGTTTAGAGTTTCATGCTTTAGTACATTGGTCTTTCTTAATTGCATTTTTGCTTTAATGGCACAAGCGATGAACACTTCTATGCACATATCAGGAGACATTATTTATAGGCTTAAAGAGAGAAAATGCCCTGTCGGAGCTGGTATTATCATTCCAAGAATATTAAATTACCTCCTGCATATGCATGCTTGCACATGCACGCGTGCATGCGCACACAGACACACACGCACACGTTATGACTTTTAAATGTGCAGCCATGAAAAAAAAAACACAAAAAAACAGGTAATCCATTTCCCTTTCCTCAGAATCAGATAGCAACGTGCTCTGATTTTTCAACCACTTGCAAATGTTGTAGGTCAGAGGTTCCCAAACTTTTTGGCATCACACCCCCCTTTTGATGCTTGAGAAACTCTCACACCCCCGCACCCCTTCTTTACCATCATCCATCCCCCTTTAACAAAAAATTCAATTCATAGTTTAGAATAAACACAAAAAAAGTGATAAAATGTTATTTAAAAATAAAAATAAGCATAAATAGTTTTTTCTTGACCCAAAAATTTAATAAAAATGTAATTTAATATCAGAAACAGCAGAAACAAAATTAATTTAATGTGAAGGATGATGAGACCTGGCCAGGCACCTGAGCCATGGGCCCGCTGCCGGAGCCCCGTCAGCTGCAAGCCTGAGCTGCTGGAGCCCTGGCCAGCTGCTGGAGTCCCACCAGCCCACTGCCCAAGCCCTGCGAGCTTCCACCCTGAGCCCTGCAAGCCACAGGCCAGCCACCAGAACCCCAGCCAGCTGCCTGAGCTGCAGGCCCAATGTGGGCCCACCAGCTTAAGCCCCACCAGCCATGGGCCTGCCACCCAAGACCCGGCAGCCATGGGCCCCCTGCCCAAGCCGCAGGCCAGCCACCCAAACTGCAGAGCCACCGGCCCAAGCCATGGGCTGCCCACTGCCAGGGCCAGCTGCCTGAGCCGCCTGTGTTAGAGGTGCCCCCCCCCCCCCCCCCCACACACACGCGAGCCAGCTGAGCCAGAGATTCCCTGCCGTGCGCGAGCAGCCAAAGCCCAGTCCCCCCGTTCCCAAGAGCTGCCTGCCAGTCAGATCCATGGTCCAGCTGCCAGAGCCCCTCCCCTCCCCTCTCCCCAAGCCAGGCATCACCAGCCTCCCCTTGACCCAGCCAGACACCCCCAGGCCCCCATCCTCCTCTCCTCTCCTCTGTCCGTTCCCCTTCCCCCAACCCACACTCGCTCACTCACGTTTGCAGGAGGGCACTCCACGTGGCTTTTTATAGCCACCTCCTTTTTTTGTGGCTGCAGGGTCACCCACGTAAAACAGCGCCCCTGTGTGCTGAAGGAAGGAGGACTCAATTGGTAGTTAAGCATCTGAGTCCATGGTTCAGAGTGGGCGCTTTCCTGGGGTGGGGAGAGTGAAGGGGGGAGGCTGAGTCTCCTAGTGCCCCCCCTAGAATTTCTTCACACCCTGCTGGGGGGGGGTGCCCCCCAGTTTGGGAACTCATTTTGTAGGTAGAACCAGAATGAATAAATAAGCACTGACAGTATTCAATACTGATTAAACAGAGTACAGTCTTTGACTGACTGACTGAGCAAGAAGGTTGCATGTAAAAGGAGTGACAAGATTAGGAACAGAAATTATCCTGGGTAGACGTCTAATATGTTGCACAGAGAGGTAGTTGTGACACACCCATTAGTGTTAATAGGAGTAACACCAACCATGCTCCAGGGCTCACACTGAACATTTACACAAAGAGTTATAAATAAAGCTTTAACATGTAACATGGGATGTTTCAGCGCTTGAGTAGTCCACACCTTGGCTGTGCTGAAGTCTGCAGGTCAAGATTTTTAGCTTCTGTAAGAAAAGAAGAACCAGAATTCTTGCCCAAGAGATATATTTGTTACTTATAAAATTTAATTAATAAACCAACTGCAATCTCAATGCTCATTAAACTAGGATTATATATTTACTTTGTTACAAAATAGCTAAAAATAAAATAAATGAACAAAGTATTCTCTCCTCCATCCAAGCAGATTTCAGTAAAAATATTTTCCTGATCCAATGGCCTTTTTAAAAAATAAAATAAAAACAGTGCTGCATGTGATTTTTTTTTGGCCCGCACAAATATTGCATTTTTGCAGTAATAATATGTAATTTAGACAAAACTCAAATAATAAAAATTTACAGCACCCCTACACAATCCTTACCAAAATACTACATCATCATTTGAACAAGGGGATGAAATTATTTACCCTTCATAAAGAAATGCTTATCGTGAAAGCTGTCATCTTGATAACTATAAAGACATTTGAAAAGACCTGTAAAACAAAAGTGAATACACCTTCTCTGAAAATTCAGTAGACAGAATTTGGTTGCCTATAGTTTCTGCTTTTTAACTCCATGCTTGAGAGTTTTAATTTGATATTAACTTTTCCATCATCACTATATCCCAACCTATAATGTGCCCAGTACTAAAACAAAGAAATGTTTCTTTTTTTCCAAATCCCATTTAACAAAAAAAGTGCTACTAAAAATAACTGTTACTAAATAGTCAGGTTCTTGGAGGTCATACCATTAATTAGACCTAAATTAATCACCAATGAAAACATTTTTGAAATTACTTGCTAGTGTGGCCACAGCCCAAGAAATTTAGGAACACAAATCCAACTGATTTTTAAAGGACTTGTGCTCCTGTCTCCCTGGGAGCTTTCAAAACTTGCTAACCCCAAATCACTAATCATTCCTCAAGATAAGCTTCTTTGTCAACATCCCTTTCTCTCTCTATCTCCTAAGAAAGCTAAGGTTCTCATGTCCCCAGTGAGCAAATGTTGATACATTAAATGGCAAAAAGTACTATGCTATTACAGAGCAGAGGTTGCTTGGCTGTATGTCATCCTCTTACAGGATGCTGAATTGCTCAAAACTTCGGAAAAAGAGAAAATATACTATTAATTCTGCCTGTGAAACTATATCTCAGCCTTCATTCAGCAATGCCCCAATATGTCTCCTCAATGCACAATCAGGTTATACCTCCTTCATCTGGCACCCCCATTCCTGAACGAGTGAATTTTTCAGATGAAAGGAGGTCCCCTGCCTCCACATCCTGTTTGCCGCCCCCCACCCCCCACTGCTGGCTCCACACCCTGCTGGCCCACTCACCTCCAGCCCCAAGGGCCTGCCTACCCTGGCCCCTTCTGGACTGATGCTGGCCCCATCCCCAAATGTGGTGGGCTGCTGGACGCAGCCCAGAGGAGCTGGCCCTTGTTCTGGGGCACCAGCTCCAGTCTCAGGGGTTGGACTCCTGGATGCAGCCCAGCTGGGCTGCTGGACACAGCCTCACCCCAGCCCTGAGGGTGCCAGCTCTAATCCTGAGGGCACCAGCTCTGGTCCCAGCCAGGCTGTGAGATGGGGCACTGAACTGGCCAGGCTGGCCCAGACCCTGGCCTCAGCCAGGTTGCCGGCCTGGAGATGCAAGCTGGTCTCCCCTCACAGGGCTACAGGCCCTCTCGTTAGCTTCCCAGCTAACCCTGCCATCCCTCTTCCTGCTAGCCGGGGGCTCTCTGGTTCAGTAACATCTGTGTTCCTGTGAGACAATGGATGTTGCCAGACCAAAGAATCCCAGTTTTGGGACATACAACCTGTAGCTTTATTCAGCAAACTCCACAGCTGCTAAATCGTACAAGCTCTTCACTTTCTTTTGCAACCCATTCATTCTCACGTGCAGGCTTCGGTCTAATACAATCAATGGACAAAAGGGAGGAAAAAAATTGCCCATGCCACTTTCCCTCTACCCTCTTCAGGCAATACCTCAGTATCCTCATACAGTTCATATAGTGCATATTCGTCATTGGCCCTATAAGATTTAAGGGGTTTCAAATTCTTACACTCTTAGCCATTTCCCCAGAATGAATACCACATGCGTACAGTTTTTTCACAGCCTTTTACAACTACCTGAACCTCAGGATACCACCTCAACCTACTCATTTCACCATCACTAAAGCATTAGAATTCCCTCATATTCCATCGCATTACCAACTATAGCTTTTGTAAGAAGAACCCTGTGCCCTGCTGCTGACATAACCCATAATTTTGCATAAAAACCATGCCTGGAGGTGCACATGTGCCTCCCACCTCCCCTCACACACAGGAGGTTAGAAAACACATCTCCTTATATCACAGTCATAGTCCTGTCACCCACTTCAAAGTAATCTACACGTGTCCTCATATCACAGAGAAGCAGACCCAATAACTGCCTCTAACGTATGTGACAGGTAAACCTAACACACATGCAGAGTACCCAGATAATTCTCATTGGCTACTGCCAGCTCTGAGGGAACAGAGGGAAGGTGGTGTGGGCAATTTTTTTTGTCCTCTAACAGGGTCAGATGGAATACTGTTGGTGAGACTGAATGGGAGGAAAAGGAGAAGAGTTTTTACCCCTCGAGTTTACACTTTGAGAATAAGCTATTCTTTGAGTTTAAAGTGATTTGTTAACATGTAGTTTTGAACGTCCTCACAGCTCTGAATGTCACTCAGAAAAAAAACAAACTAAAAAATGAAGCACTGGGTCAAGTTGAAGCTACAGAATAATAATTTCTAACCGTCAGACTAAGAATAGTGCTTTGCTCTTTGAAACCGTCATTCCTCTAATTCTGCAAGGTTTTTGTCTCCACTGTAGAGAGGTGCTGGAACAATTATTATTGTAGAGGTTGCTGAGAGCTGTTGAGCCCAACTGGAAACACCTTGTATATAACAGAAACAACTTCAAACCTGGGGGAGGGCGGATGCAGCACCCCCCGCATCCCTAGTTCCAGCACCTGTGCCTCCATTAAAGCATCTGTACAATTCAGTAATCAGAAGCATTTGGAACAGAAATTTAATTCACTTTAATTTACTATGAATAGGCAGGGTAGGTGTAATCAGAGTTGTTCTCCCAAACCTTTTTTTCAGAGTGATCCTATTTTAGCTTATTATGGAAATGTGTAGCTACCGGTATTAATTTGTTGCTGGATTCCAAGATACCTATTTGAACCTTTGGTCAATTGAAACAAAATTTACTGCCTAGCAATTGTTTTCCTGATACTGAAAAGTTTATACCCAACTGTGACAGGGTTCACACTGCTCTTGTGAGTGTCCCCTTTGCTCAACTACACAAGCCCACGCTCCCTTTCTGTCTCTCAGTTTCTTCCTACTCTGGGATATGGCAGTGATCCAAAGCTCCCTCCTAAGAAAATGTCTTCAGTCTCTTGGGGCTTCCTCTGTACAATTCTAGCTCGGACAATTTGCTTCAGTTCCCCTCTGGGATGTCTCAGTGACCAGGCCTCTCCCCTCAGTGGCTAATGAGGGGTTGAGGGAATGGCCTAGGCCCACCCACTACTCTGGTTCCTCACCCAGAGACTCTGTAGATAGTGTGCTATGACTATTCATTTTAATTCCACTGCTGCTCCAGTTCCCTTGGCCACTTCTCAACAATCCTGTGCTGTCTTCACCTTTACCTGAGGGCTTAGCTCAGGTAGAGTCCCAGCAACCAACTCAGGGCTTCCTCTTATTCTAGTTCTTGGCTGCAGCTCTACCAGCCAGCCACAGCATACACTCTCCTACAGCCCAAGTGAAGAACTGTCTTGGCAGCTCTTGCTATCCTAGCACAGAGCCACTCCAGGGAGCCAGCAGGACTTCTGCACAGTTCTTTTCCCAGGTGGGAAACAACAGGGCCATGAAGCTGCCAGCAAGAGGCCTTAGGGCCTAGTCCACCCTGTCACACCATTTCAGACTTAGTGCCAGAAACCAAAGTTAGCAGATCTAAAGCTATATCTACACTACAATTAAACACCCACAGCTGGCACGTGTCATCTATCTCCGACTTATGGGCCGCGTCTACACGTGCACGCTACTTCGAAGTAGCGGCGCCAACTTCGAAATATCGCCCGTCATGGCTACACGTGTTGGGCGCTACTTCGAAGTTGAAATCGATGTTAGGCGGCGAGACGTTGAAGTCGCTAACCCCATGAGGGGATGGGAATAGTGCCCTACTTCAAAGTTGAACGTCGAAGTAGGGCACGTGTAGCCGATCCGCGTCCCGCAACATCGAAATAGTGGGGTCCGCCATGGCGGCCATCAGCTGAGGGGTTGAGAGACGCTCTCTCCAGCCCTTGCGGGGCTCTATGGTCACCGTGTGCAGCAGCCCTTAGCCAAGGGCTTCTGGCTGCTGCTGCTGCAGCTGGGGATCCATGCCGCATGCACAGGGTCTGCAACCAGTTGTCAGCTCTGTGGATCTTGTGTTGCTTAGTGCAACTGTGTCTGGGAGGGGCCCTTTAAGGAAGCAGCTTGCTGTTGAGTCCGCCCTGTGACCCTGTCTGCAGCTGTTCCTGGCACCCTTATTTTGATGTGTGCTACTTTGGCGTGTAGACATTCCCTCGCAGCGCCTATTTCGATGTGGTGCTGCCCAACGTCGAAGTTGAACGTCGATGTTGCCAGCCCTGGGAGGACGTGTAGACGTTATTCATCGAAATAGACTATTTCGATGTCGCTACATCGAAATAAGCTATTTTGATGTAGCGTGCACGTGTAGACGTAGCCATGGAGGTCAGGCTGAGGAGCTGTTTAACTGCAGTGTAGGCACGGGCTAGGGCTGGAGCCAGGGTTCTACAATAACACAAGAGCGGAGGGTCCCAGAGCTCAGTCAACAGACTGCACCCAAATGTCTACACTGCTGTTAAACAGCCTAGCGAGCCTGTATGAGATGACACAGGCCAGCTGTCTGGGAAAAAAATTGCAGGTGCTCAGCATCCACTGGAAGCCACCATCTCCTTCCCCCACAACACCTCTTTCCTGCTGGTGGCTCCATTTATCAGCTTGTCCCTCTCCCTCCCAGTACTTCCTGCCTCCCACAATTAGCTGGGGAGGAGCAGGAATGGAACATGCTTGGGGTGGGACAGGATGAGGAGGCAGGGGAGAGGCGGGACCTGGGGCAGAAAGGGAGGTTGCACACCTCCCAGGCCTGGTAGAAGCTGGCACCTACGATTAGTCAACTATGGTATCAGAATTAACAGAGTAAGAATCATCAATAAGATTGGAGGACAATAACCACAACTTGTAAATACTTTTAAAAAGCAGATAATGTCAAAAACACGCCAATACAATCGGAATGAAAGGGGTAACACAGCAGGTCTAAACTTAATTTGGGCATTTACACTTTCTAATAGGGACCCTAAGATGTCAACCCTTATTCTTATAAGCATCACCAGTGGTTGTCCTCCTCATGTTTCATGCAAGGCATGCAAACCAGAATACAATATTTATTCATTGTTATGCTGGTGCCCCCTGTACACCTTATACATAATAGTTTCCACCCCTTTGCCTTATCTGTACATTCACACCTCACTAATTTCAGGATGCTTTGTTTTTCTTGGGCTAACCCCGCAGTTTCTTATACATTAATTAGCATTTATGTCAATGAATTATTACAGTAACTTGCAGTCACTACAGAATTTCCCCTTGTGTTAGTATGAATCTTCTTTGGGTATTAACTGATCCGTTCCAATGTATTTTCCAATTTATCTCTGCACAGTATCCAGAACATCCATACCTTAACATCTTTTATTCTAATCTTACATTTTATGGGTATAGGGTTATCTCTTGGTCAACCTGCATCAGGCCTAGGCCCTCTATCAGCAAGGTACATATGTTATGGACCTAGAGCTTGCAGGTCTTGCGTTACAGCCTTATGTTACCTATTGGTACCACATACTTACTAGTTCCACATCCCTGTGGTGTGATCCTTCTCATATTTTATCACTTAGCCCTGCAAATCTAACCTAATATCCACTTAATTACATGGCTTTACATTTTATAGTTTCACAAGTAACAAAATAACACTGACAGCACAAACTAAAATTCTGTCTTGAACATCAGCTATTCTTTTTAGTTCAGTATTTAACATAGCAGATTCTTTAGGAAAGTGGACCCAGGCCCAGTGGAAAAAAACGGAAGAAAGAAAGTCTCTGGATTTTGCCTCTGGAAGTGTACATTTCTAAACATGTATCCATTAATCCACAACCTGCAGCAGGCTGTGAATGTAGTGATTTTATTAATCTGAGAAGGCTGTTTCAATTCCCCATTGTTCTGAAACTGCCATCACTAATCCAATGCTACCTGATCAAAGGCTATATAAAAATCTAACACTAATAAAGTACATGGGTCTGCCTTTGATCAGACCAACCTGCCAGTGACAGAGAGCCCGTGTGATCTGCATACATATGTGCAAGCAGTATTTTAGTTTAATTTACGAGCCTAAACCAGAAGCCAACAGGGGAGGACAGGTGACGATTTCTCCAAAATTGCCCTATTCTGTACACTCCCTAGGAAACTGTGACACTGACATCTGTCAGAGATTGGACACCCAGCTAGATGGGCCATTGGTCTGCTGCTCTAGGGGGGTACTTATGTAATATTTTGTACATTGTTTATCTGGAAAATAGGCCACTACAAATGTGCCACTGAATGAGATCTATCTGGACAAATTCGTTACATATGTAATAGATCTGTATCTGTTTTTCCTTTGTGATTTCTTTCAAGATGCACCTAAACTTGCCTCAAATCAAGTAAATCAGTTCATTGACACTTTCTACTCTTGTTATGGAGCACAGATGGATACCATATTAAACATTTTTCAGATAAGGTTCCTTTAACTGTCTTTCTTGTCCACAATGTGGAGGTGTGCTAGGGGGTGGTGGTAGAGAGAAATATACTGCTGTCTTGTGCATAGAATTCCAGACTTAAATCCAGCGTTGTGTCACTAAATGAAAACATATTTAGCCCTCGGAATCCTTTGAGCAATGATGAGGCCAGTTCCTTGGTTTTTGTGGAATCTCTTCCTACTTCTGACTCTTCCTCCTTTGGCTTTGACTACCTGCCATATAATTTCCCCTTATTCCTCTGGTGTCTCCCAGGAAACTCAGTATGTCTTTCCTCAAGTGGATACCATGATCACAGAACATTTCTTCCTTTTTTAGCTCTTTAACAACAAAGATTTTTTTTTTCTGGCAAAAGACAAGTTTGAGTGAGAAATCTCATCTGTATTTTATATTTTTAGTTTCTTCTTCCATATCACTATGCAGTCACAGTACAGTTACTAAAAACATCCTGAAATACCTGTATTTTGCTCTCTAGTCTTTTTTAATGAGAGGAATGTAATTTTATAATTACATCTCTAGACGATTCCATGAATTGGTAGGGAGAAAAAAGCTCAGAGGGCACTTGCTGCTACTACCTCATCTTCCATACTCAGATTTTGGAGCTCTTTAATGATGCAATATGCTGTGCTAATACGCAAAAGCACTCAAACTTCACAGAGGCCTTTATTATTTCCCATTAGTCTTTTTCCATGATTCAGCCATCATTTTACAGATCCCACCTTGACCCTTTCACTACCTTCTTGAAACCTTCCCATAGATTCAGCACCACATCATCATTCTTTCCTACTCCAGTTTCAAGTATGCTGACCCTCTCCCTGATCTTTTATGACAAGCATCTTGGAGTCAGTGTCAGCTCAGTACATGGAGCTCTGTTAGAAATTCAGTCATCTCAGTTTGTGGAGAAGGAAGGATCTGTTCCTCCTCTGCTGGAGGCAGTCTGCACAATATCTTGTCTGCCTCACAGAGTTATGACAAATCCCCCTGATCTGCCAAACTACCATTTTACTTTCCTAAATATTTGAGTATCAGACTCCTTTTGAGAGCAGTCATAGCGTCCTTTCTGGAAACTTTTAAATCAACAGATTCAGATTTAATGCTATGCAATAACAGAAGAAATAAGCTCTAACCCCACCACCATGCACATGTTCAGTTCCCCCCACTGCAGCTCCAGATGTAGGAGGAAGAAAAGCTAGGATGCCAGCCAGTATTACACTACTGCAGGTGAGTGGGAAGTGGGCCAAGAACAGCACAGCCTTGGTACCTCAACTCATCAACCTCTGGAGCAGAGCTACTGAGAAGGCAGGAAGAGTCAATTTGGTTCAGGGGTGATGTACTGCACACAGAGGTCCATGTTCTGTGCTTAGCTCTGCCACTGACTTACTGGGTGCATTCAGGCAAATCTCTCTAACATGTCAGACTAAGAATAGTACTTTGCTGTTTGAAACCGCCATTCAGCGTGTCAATTTCTCTGTCTAGGAAATGGTATCTGAGTTCTTCAAACATGTTAAATTATTTTCACCACTCCTCTGTGAGGAGATGGGGAAATATCCTGATTTTACAAGTGGGAAAGCACAAATGTCCAAATTTTAAAAGATATTTAGGCTGTGCTGCATTCATTGATGCAATGACTACAACTCGTTTTTCGAAAGGGATGTAGGCATTTAGATGCCCAAATCCCAAACATATCTACTAACATCACATACCCTGTTTGAGATACCCAGCACTTGCTTTTTCAGAGAATTCTGAACTTAAAAGTGCTATGTAGAATTCTAAGCACAGCTCCTGCTGAGTTTAGTTGCAGCTTTAAGTGCTCAGCTCTATTACTAGTAAGACCTTACAGTCTTAAGTATCAGAGGGATGTTAGTCTGCATCTGCAAAAACGAGGAGTCCTGTGGCACCTTAAAGACTAACATATTTATTTGGGCATCAGCTTTCATGGCCAAAACCCCTTTGCCTGTAAAAGCTTGTACACAAATAAATTTGTTAGGCTGTGTCTACATGGGCACAAATCTTCAAAATAGCCATATTTTGAAGATTTCTAATGAGGCGCTGAATTGAATATTCAGCGCCTCATTAGCATTAGGATGCTTCCAGCCATGGCGCTTCGAAAGCGCCACTTTCAAAAGCGTGCGGCTTGGTGCGGCTATCGGGGGTCCTTTTCAAAAGGACGCACACCTTTCGAAATCCCATTATTCCAAACAGTGAGCGGGATAAGGGGATTTCGAAAGGTGTGGGGTCCTTTCGAAAAGGACACCCGTGTAGCCACGCCAAGCCGCATGCTTTCGAAAGTGGAGCTTTCGAAGTGCCGCGGCTGGAAGAGTCCTAATGCTAATGAGGTGCTGAATATTCAATTCAGTGCCTCATTAGTAATCTTCGAAATGGCCATTAGCATGGCTATTTCGAAGATTTGTGCCCATGCAGACACACTCCTAGTCTTCAAGGTGCCACATGACTAAAGTCAGTCCCTGTATAACGAGGAATATACAATTAGTGTCCAGTTATGAAAAATCTGGTTTAAGTGACTTGCCTGCCATCACAAAGGACTGCAGTCACAAAAGCAGGGACAGCATCCAATTTTCCAAGGCAGTATTCCACTGTCTTAGCCACTTCTCTGCAACTCCCTACCTCATTTACTGATCACCTTCCAAGCTCAGCAATAAATGAAGCAGCGACTGAACAGACAACAGCCCTAATCACTACGCAATCACGATTCATCCAGGAGCAGCTCCACTCCATGTAGAGCTATGCAAGCCATTGGGATTTCAGCCTGGTGGCTGAACTGGAAAAAATGGGAATAAAATATGGTTAATATCAACCTTTTGTTTTTTCAGTTTTCTTGGTGAAATGGCATTTCTGAAACAAAATGTCTCAATTCAAAATGACATTTCAAAGATAAATTGTTTGAAAACATTTCAAAATGTAGTTTGGAAATTCAATGTTGAAATGAAACACTGACTTTTTTTTCTCCCTGTCCCCACCCCTCTCAATTTTTTATTCAGCTGAAACTATTTTTTGAGTTAAAACTGAATTCAAGTTTTGACCAAATTTTGCAACAAATTTATTAATTACAACCATTTTTTCCTAGTTCCATTTCTGTGCACTAAGGTCAGATTCCTGTGGAAATAATCTGGGATCATGCAATTAAAGAGTGTTTTATAATGCCTATGCACAGGGAGGCTGAAACATGGATTGCACAGTCAACCTTAAAAACAGATACTTCCTAATTTCAGTGTTAAAAACTATGCAATCTTAATATTTTAATATAGTTTATGTGACGTTATATACAGTTCAATCACTAAATTAACTTTCAGGGTATACATGTGTAATTTTAATAGTGCACGTTCAATCTCTCTAGTCCAGCACCCTCGGGACCTGAATGGTACTGAACCAGAGAATTAGCCAAACAATGGGAAATCAATATTGTGTAGCAGGATTACTAACACTTCCACGGCTTATTGGACTCGCAGGAGACATTTGGGGTGAATTACAACTAAATAACAGCACAGAACACTGACAGCCAGGACTGGTGGCTATAAACAAACTTCATAGAGCCATGCGAAACTTGGTCACAAGCATAAGCGGACATTCAGCTAACTAAAATCATGATGGACCACAGACGTTCCCAGACAAGAGAATGCCAGATTAGAGAGGTTCAACCTGTATTTTAATTTAAACTCCAGTCACACAACAACATCTCTGTTGGTATTATTCTAATTCCACTGATAAATCAACAGTATCATCCTCTCAGTCAATTAGGTTGTGTTCTCCGCACAAAAACTACTCAAAAAAAAAAAATCAAAATATCCCCAATCTTTGCCGCTTAACAAGAAAGAATATCCTCAACCCTGCCAACACAGTTGTTCAGCGTCAACATTGTTATCACATCCCACAAGGCAATCTGGCACAGTTAGCACAAGGAGAGGCTGACTTCAGAAATTCTAATCTTCTCATAAGTGTTGCAACGCCCTATATTGATGTTAAACTGGTTCTAAAAATTTATCTCACAGAGCGACATTAAGATATTTTGCTGCATCCATGCCACAATGAGCAAAATGCTATGGTTTTGAATCATGCAAGTACCATCAATGTTCATATCATGCTCCCTGTCAGTACCCAGCCCAAGCCAGAGAAGCTAACAATCCAACCAGCAGACTAAATTTGGTGATAAATCCTGGTCAGATGCTAAGAGAGGCACCCTATATATACACTTAGGGCTTGAAAATTTTATGCAGATAAGAAGATACTTGTTAAAATTACTGGGTTTCCTTCTCACAATACTACTTCATACTGGTACCCATCAAAACTGTTTTATATATTTTTAAACAGTTGAAAAAATCCACACTAATGATAAAATAATATTTAGAGGTGACAAAAATAAATGATGTGGAATAATTTTTGTGTGTAGTGAGGCATGTGTGAATGTGCACCATCAACAAACACAAACCTAGTTATACAGGGACAATCTGCTAATCAGGTGGGTGGCATCTGAATTTCTCCCAAGTGGCTGCACAAGCGCACAGCTTACAGGGAACACTGCCCAGGACATTCAGAACTTGAAAGAGATTTATCATCCATTACAAAAATATACTAGCATTAACTGAGACCCTTAGTGACAGAACAGAAAAAAACAAACAAGAGACGTTAAACTATCCTTTAGCCCCCTAACAGATGTCTCTCTGGTATAGAGAGAAGGAACATTGGCTGGAAAGTGTGGCCTGTCGTTTTACCTGTGTAGTACAAGATAGGGCCACAAGAAAGCTCTAACTTCACAAAACAAGCAAGAAAAATGAATTTCCTCTGAAACAGCATTAAAATTACTGGGTTTCCTTTTCACTATACTACTTCATACTGGTGCCCATCAAAACTATTTTATATATTTTTAAACAGTTGAAAAAATCCACACTAATGATACAATAATATTTAGAGGTGACAAAAATAAATGATGTGCCAACAATAGAACTGTTTTAATGGAAAACAGACTAATGATACTAGATTGTTTTCTCAGTTGCAGAGTAGAGTTTCTTGGAAGCAGAGGTTTTCTAACTAGTTCATATCACTCAAATTTAGACTAAGCTGTCAGACTATCAGAAACAATATGTAGGAGGTGTGGACTGGGCACAGGGACAAATGTTTTCTCAATTTCAGTTTTGGACAGTGTTAATTAAGATCTGAAAGTGTTCTGAATGCTTTAGGTTTCTACCTGCGAATCCATGTCCTTTTGGGATTGATAAAGTTCATTGATGAAACGGTGAGTCCAACTGGATTTTAAAACTCCCTTTTCCCACATGTTCTTTTAATACAATCTTCTACAGGCCTAACAGCCACCTAAATTTGCTATAGTTTAAGATTAACCATCCCTATAGACCAGAGATCAGCAATCTTTGTGAGACAAAGTACTGAAATTTGACCTTTCGACCTTTATATACAGGACGAGTGCTGGTGATACTTTTTTAAAGTCACTACTAAGTCCTACTTACAACAGCGTCATTAATATATAAATTAAGATGCAGAACTTTACTATTTAGATGGTGGTTGGTGGCATTAGCTGGTCTTTTGTTACTCCACAGACAGCATGGCTTTGAGCAAGCTCCCAGATGCGTGGGGAAGGAGGGCCGGGGCTGAGCTCCAGCCTCGTGTGCCAAGGAATATCAGCTCACATGCCACGAATTGCTGATGCCTCATACAGATATTTAAAAAAATACTAAGATGTCAATCGGGAGATGTAAGAAGATAAAAATGTGTTCAAATCATTTAACTGTGACCTACAATGCTAATAAAATTCCAATTAAATGCACCATTATTTACATGTCAAAAGCCCAGGGACCCTCTCTGGATTAGGGTCCTATTGTACTAGGCACTGTATAAATACATAGGAACATATGCTCACAATGAAGATGTTACAATCAAAATGGAAACATTATGGGATACAATACACAAGCATAATCATGATGTACAAATGCCCTATTCGTTCAGTTTATTTATTCATTCTTATTATGGTAGTGATGGTCATATATATATATGAACAAGAGCGTGCAGGGAAGGGGAAGGAAAACATTGTGAAGTGGAGGGAGAAAGAAAGGAAAAAAAATGTTGGACGGCTGAACAAAGATAAAACAAATGCCCATCAATTTAAATGATAAGATTGCTGACTTCTAGGACATCCAGATGTAAAGAGTGTGAGGGAGTGGGAAGGGGTTGAGAGGAGGTGGTGTCAGCTCAATCTTTCCTTGATTTGCTATCGAGAAAATCCAAAGAGGTCACTGGGATAGTCTCTACCATCAACATAGTGAGGATGGTCACTGGAGCTTGGTTTATATGAAGGGAGGAGCACTGAGGGTTGCCTGCTGGAATACAGGGGAGGTAATATTATTTGGTCCCTCTCTGCTCCTTGCTGCTTTCAGCTGTTACACCGGAATTTCCAATTTCTCTTGGGGACTGGCTCTACTACACATGCTCACTGCCTCCACATATGAGACTGAAGGGCATTCAGATCATTGTTAGTGAGCAATGTATTTATTTTATTATGGGTTTTTGTTGTCCAAGCCTATTTGCATTTCTTGCTCACCATACCATACCTTTATTGCGGAGGAGTCACAGTGTGCCCTTACAGACTGACAGCATGTTTTCAACCTACATCGTAATCCTAAAAGGTTTTATCCCACATATTTGGGACACTAGTCTCAAGTTGCTGCTGCATGAAAAAATAAAAAAAACCACTCATGAAGGACATTTCATCCATAGTACTGGCTGCAGAGCAAAAACCAACTAGTCAGCTTCACTCTGCAGATGGTGCTGCCTGCTTGGAATGTATTCTGTTCATAAACATGGCATTACTCCATATCTGTTGTAAATGTTAATTGGCTAAAAGAAGCTAGCTCACTGCCTGGTCAAGAAGCATGCCGTTAAAGAAGGTGGATTTTCAAGCCAACTATTGACTTTCTCAATCTTGATTAAGTGCATTTTGAACTCTGCAAGACTCGTCCTTTACACTTCTCAGAAAGTATCACTATATTTAGACACAAATGGCCCTGATCACCATTATATCTGAACGTGCTCCAAATAACTAAAAAACAATAACTTTCTTCATGTCTTGAAGGAGCATTAGCGTGCATGTGAATGGGTGGGGAATTTGTTTAGGCCAAATCAGGACTAAAAGAGACATTTTATATTTAATTCTCAACATGGAAAGCCTGTTGTAGTTCTTCTATTACTACATTTGTAAAACAGGTCTTTTAGTTCATATCTCCCATTTACTGGGACAAGGCCCATACACAAATCAGAGTTCTTCTCAACACAGCATTACATTTATTTAAAATTTACAGTCAAAATGGTTAATTAAAAGACCATCAAGGAGATAAACTAAGTGAAGCTGTTATTCGTCTGAAACAGCATGGAGACACAACAGAACCCAAAGTAATCTATGCTTTACAGCATTTTTAAGATTGCTACAGGACCTAATACTACACTAATTTACTGTGTAAAAGAAATCAATATGTGACACAGAGAAGACAGTAATGAAAAGTCTCAATCACTAAGCTCCTGGCATCATTCATCCTTATACAATAGGTCTGTTGTACTGTTATATACAATTTGTTGTGCATATTGAAGAAAAGGTGCAAAACTCTCATCCAGCTTATTGTCACAATTTAGCCACTATTAATTTTATGATGGTATTAAATGATTGCTTTCATACAGGAATTAATTCTGCCCTTCAAACAAACAGACACATACCAATGTATCCTGAAAAATAAAGTCCCACATAATGCCCAATTAGTCACAGTTGGGAGAGAAGATTTAAACAATTACATTATAAGACTTTATGTCTGAGAAGTGACATATTGTGAGCGTAAACAAGTTAAGGAGGTAACTACTTTTCAAAAAACAGTTGAAGAAAACATTCTTTTGACATGTCAGAAGCTGACACACCATTGGATTGTCTGTGCTTATCAATAGCTGGGGCGGGGGGAATCAAGAGGGAAAGTCAAGTTGGAGGAAATTGCTTTTTTAAAACATGAACTGGATTCAAGCTGCCTGAGGAACACCTGTCTATGCACTCCCATAGTAATTTGTATCAATAAAAGCAATTTTCCTAAAATTCCCTAAATCTGACTATTGCAATGTATATATAATATATGGCCCTCTGTTTTGGAATTTGATTTTACATTCCATCAGGCCCAGAGTTTTGAAATTTCAGTATATGAGCCAAGACTTAACTATTCCCTCAGGCTTTTGCCTAACTGATCAGTGTTGTATGCAGGTGTTGCAGGAAAGACAGCTTGCTTTTGAAACTTTATTTCATTTAGTTGTTAATGCCTTGTATGTACTTAAGTGTTTAACAAATATGGCCGAGATCACTTTTATTTATAAAATAACAACAAATGTTTTACAATTTAGTGATCTATTAGAAGCACACATTTTACTGTTAAAAATGCTATACACTAGCGCCTCCTAAAACTTGCCAAAATTATTACCCTCCCATGGATCCAGTCCAGCAGGTTTGACAGTTAGTTCTAATAAGAAAAAACTGAGTGGAGAAACCATTCTGAGGATAATGTTTCATTAGAGTTACATTTGACTAAATGTTTTTGTAAATCTACTTTACCCAGCACCAATGTTCCTTCTAACCTTTTCCATCCGTGTGTGAATTTTTTCCACCTATGCGTGGAATAATTTTTATGTGTAGTGAAGCATGAGTGAATGTGCACCATCAACAAGCACAAAACCTAGTTATACAGGGACAATCTGCTAATCAGGTGGGTGGCATCTGAATCTCTCCCAAGTGGCTGCAGAAGCACACAGCTTACAGGGAACACTGCCCAGGACATTCAGAAGTTAAAAGAGATTTATTATCCATTACAAAAATATACTAGCATTAACTGAGACCCTTGCTGACAGAACAAATAAACCAAACAAGAGAGGTTGAACTATCCTTTAGCCCCCTAACAGATGTCTCTCTGGTACAGAGAGAAGGAACATTGGCTGGAAAGCGTGGCCTGTAGTTTTACCTGTATAGTACAAGATAGGGCCACAAGAAAGCTCTAACTTCACACAAACAAGCAAGAAAAATGAATTTCCTTTGAAACAGCATTAAAAAGCATTTATCTAGAATAATCTCATATCAGGTCTCTTTGGTTTTTAGTAAAGGCTTTGATTTCCAGAGAGTAGACCACAATTTTTCATCAAGTTCCAACTCCAATATAATTTATACTTAATGGGGATACTCAGTGGAGCCATCAGCCACTCTGGGCCTCAGTGCAAGGTTGGGGGCGGTTTCTCACCCCAGAAGGGGCGAGGCTAAGGGCAGAAGGGGTGAGGCCCTTAGCACTGCTCAGACCATGGTGCAGGGTCCCCCCACACCACCCTGCTGCTTCAGAGCCACACAGAGCAACAGAGCAGTGCTTCTGCGGTGCATCAAAGGGGCCCAGAGCTCTGGCTGTTGCTGCTGACAAAGTAGCAGTTGTGGTGGCCAAAGCTCCAAGCCACTTTCAAATGCTGGGCCCCTGTGCAACTGCCCCTTTGCCCCCATTTCCCATTGGCAGGCCTGGGGATACTTTGTGTCAATATTGAGTTTCGTACATTTTAAATGTATATTTTTCCAACTGGCCTTAATTTAAAAAGGTAGGTCTCTGCCAGTGCTGTCTTTTCCTGGCATGATGTACCCGTAAATTGTAGCAATGATAGGAATATGCAAGCTTCCTCCCATCGCTCCGCCAGCGTGACTCACTCCTTGCTCACTAACCCCCCTTGTTTTCCAACCCTCTGCCAGATACATATATTTCTCCTGTGAATAAAATGGACAAAGTGACACTGATTAGTTCCATTTTTGAAATACTCATTCAGGACAAAGGACCAAACTGCTTTACTTACACATGACTAGCCCACTGATTTGCTGTGAGCAGGATTTGACCCCGTAAAACAAGACAACCCCTCCCTTCATTATAGTGCAAGACAAATCCAGACCCCAGGGTCCAAATGTCAAAAAACTAGTGCATTAACCCAGTGATACTTAAATTGTATTCTTTTATTATTTGCATTACTGCAGAGCAGGGGTGGGCAATAAGTGGCCCACGAGCTAGATGCGGTTTACACACTTTAGCTCCTGGCAGGCTGCCAGACGCCTCATTTACCTTCACTTCTACGTATGGCTATATGCAGTTGGTGTTGACCGCAGTTTACTGTTCCCTGCCCATGGGAGCTACAGGAAGTGTTGGCCAGGCCTGTGCTGTTTCCAGCAGCTTCAATTGACTGGAACAGTGAACCACAGCCACTCAGAGCTGCAAGCAGCCATACTTGCGGATGGGCAAGTAAATAAATTGCCTGGCAGTCCATCAAGGGCTAACCTGACAAATCACATTTGTCAGACAGCCCACTCATTGCTCACCCCTGCTGAAGCACCTACAAGCACTAGTCATGTACCAGGATCCCCTTTTACTGAATATGTTAACACACATGGAACAAGATGACAGTCTCAAACCCCAAGGACTCATAATTTAGGTCTCACCAGTGACTCAGGAAACCTCCTACCAAATAAAGCTTTGAGAAGCAAGAACCCAGAGAAATGGCATGTCAGGAGTTCCTAAGGGTCTCTAGTTGAAATTACTATCAGATGGCTGCACAACAGTTTGAAAACTATACTCAGAGTGGTTCTCAATGGCTCATTATCAAATTGGGAGGATATACCTAGTGATATTATTCACTACATTATTAAAGATTTCTTGAATAATGGCGCGGACAATATTCCAGTAAAAATCTCTGGATGACACCAATTTGGGGGAGACTGTAAGGATTTTGGAGAACGTGATTAGAATAAAAAGTGACCATGACAAATAGAAAAACTGGTCTGAAATCAGTAAAAAGCAATTTAGTGAAGATGAGCAAAGTACTTTGCTGAGGAAGGAAAGCAAAGCAAATGGAAAATTATAAAATAGAGGCGTAACAAGGCAGACTGGGCCCTGCAGCACTCTTCTGGAGGCTTGTGGCCTTGCCATACCCCACCCCAGGAATCAGAGAGGAATCATCCAAGAGAGGCTAGATGAAGGAAGCGGCCAGTCAGGGACCAGGAAAGTCCTATAAAAAAATGGCTGCAGCACCAGAGCCAGCTCAGTGTATCAGAAGTTCTCCAGGGTAGAGGACCTACAGGACTGATTGCTGGAGTTGAAGCAGCACCTTGGAGAGCTCCCTGTGGAGCGGTATTGAGACTACAGAGCTATTGATAAGTTTTGATGGACTAATGGTTGAACCCTAACCCAGTGATTCTCAACGATGGGTACCTGTACCCCTAGGGATACTCAGAGGTCTTCCAGGGGGTACTTCAACTCAACTAGATCAGTGTTTCGCAACCTGGGGTTGGAGGATGAACTGGTGTTGGGGGTAGGGGGGATTGCAAGTGCAGGGATGACATTAGGATCTGGCAAGTAGAGCAATTCAGGGGTTCCATGTCACAGGGGACCCAGCAAGGCTAAGTTACATGCTTCAGCCCCGGGCTGTGGGCCTCAGGCTTCAGACAAAATTCACAAGTGAAACCTAAATACAATATTCATATTTCAATTCATTACAGTTATAATTGCAGAGTAAAAATGAGTCAGCATTTTTTTCAATAATGTGCTTTGACGCTTCTGTATTTTTGTCTGATTTTGCGAGCAAGTAATTTTTAAGTGAGGTGAAACTGTGAGTATGAGAGACAGATCAGATTCTTAAAGGGGATACTATAGTCCGAAAAGATTGAGAAACACTACTGTGCACTGAAATATAAGTACGATATTTATATTCCAAATGAGAAAGTAAGCAATTTTTCAGTAATAGTATAATAGTTTTTAAGAAGGGTAAAAGTTGGATGTAATCAAGACAAACTCCTGAAAGGGGTACAGTAGACTGGAAAGGTTGAAAACCACTGCCCTAACCTACGGACACAGACTCCATCTCCAGGAGGGGAAGCCCTGAAGGCACCACTCTCTGTTCAAGTGGGGAATGGACTCTGGTGGGATGTTAGTGAGGGACCCACAATGGGCCCTGATAAAGTGATACCTTGGAGGGGGATTGTTGATGTCTTCCTGCACAACTCAGCCAGAGCTGAGAGCTGTCCTGTTACTGGACCCTGCTACAGGAGGAGAACCAAGTAGGCAGTCATATTGCTGAGAAGGATCTGGGGTTTACATTAGATATTAAAAAGGCCAATATAATACAGCTGAGAAAAAGGTTAATATCTTTCTGTGATGTATTAACAGAAGTTTTATATAGAAACATGAAGTAAGTGTTCAGTTTTAGAAAAGATGTGGACAAATTGGAGAGAGTCCAGAGGAAAGCCATAAAGGCTAGTTCTGTACTACCTGGAAGACTGACCTGCTGAGGGCTGATCTTCCAGGCACTTTCTGAAGTCAATGTTGACCCTGGAACTCCTCATGAGCAGTGAGGATTAAGGAAGGTTGACAGGAGAAACACTCCCGTTGACCTGCCGTACAGCCTGTCGTAGAGTTAGTCTCATTTCCTGGGCTCCAGGCCTCTATTCAGTTCACTAGCCCCACAGTAAAGACCCCACAGCTCTTGTTGAGGCAAGGCGGTGGTGGTCTCAAGGGAACCTGGGCCCCACCCACTCGTTCCGGGTTCTGGCCCAGGGGCCCTGTGTGGCTGCTACTGATGAGGAATGAAATGATTCCCTTTGCCCTTGATATTGCAGCTCTTCTCCCTGGGCCTCTTCCCCAGACAATCCCCCCAGTACCTCCTCCAGGTAGCGGCAGCAGAAGCAGCACACACACCCTCCCCCGCCCCTTGATCGGCTCCCCCATGTGACCAGCCCCCTCGCTGCTGAAGCTCCTCCCCTCCTCTTCTGGTCCTAAAACTCTCCTTGCCTCTTTCTACTCGCCTCCTACACTTTCTTCAGTCACTTCCACACTCTCCCCCTGCCCTACTGAAGAAAGGGTTTTGAAAGGCAGCCTTAAGTGGGATCAGCTGGCCCCAATTGATTTAGGGCAGCCTCCTCCCTAGCTGCTCCCATTCTGTCTGACTGCCAGCTCACAACAGCCCTGCTTTTTCCCGCTTGTATTTTCTCCCCTGGCCTCACCCTGTCACAGACAGACTGAAATCTTCTGCTAAGTCGATTTTTAGGTACCCAATTGGCATAGCTGAAATTCTATAGCAGCTGTTGACGTCTATGTCTAGTATAGACATAGCTAAAAATGATAAAAGGTTCAGAAAATCTAACTTGTGAGGAAAAGTTGAAAATCTGTGTATGTGTAGTCATGATTAAAGAAGACTGAGGGAAGACCTTCTAGCAACCCTCAAATATGCTAAGGGATGTTACCAAGGACTGTGATTAATTGTTCTCCAGATCCGCTAAAGGCAGGATGAGAAGTAATTTGCTAAATCAGCATCAAGAAAGGTTTGGGATAGGTATTAGGAAAAACCTACTAACCACGGGGACAGTTAAGCACAAGAATAGGCTTCCAAGGGAGGCTACGGAACTCTTGTCATTAGAGGTTTTAAGATCAAGTTAGACAAACACCTGTCAGGGATGGTCAAGATATAGTTGGTTGTACCTCAGAGCCAGGAGCTGGACTTGATGACCTCCTCCTCCAGCCCTACATTTTTATGATTCCATAGTTGTTCCTTAAAATGCTTTGAAATCCTCACATGGAGAGTATAATTAAAAATGCAGGGCATAATTTCTATTTTTAAATGATGAAATTGCAGGCAGTTGAAGACCACTTGGTCTATCTTTCCTTTACACTTTTTTCCAACATTGCTTTTTGTTTCTTTTTTGCACGATATAACCTCCAGAATAATCTAAAAGACCTCCAATAATACTGCTGATTATTCTGTCATCTTCATAGGTGAATCATGGAGCATTCAAAAAGGTCTAAGAACCCCCATTGCATAAATTATACCAACTGGCCCATTACAAAGTATTTTTCTGTGGCAAGACTAGGTTCTAGCCCAATAATAAAATAATTCAAATAGGAATGCACTAACACAAACGTAGCTGTAGTGAGTCAGTATGGCCTCCCACTGACTCAGAGGCAGAGGAGGCTGCGCAGAGGCCCTGGTGGGCGGGCCCGGAACCAGAACACCAGTGGCCCGCCCCTCAGAGGGCAGGGCCCAGGGCTAGAAGGGCCAAGGGCAGGGCTCGGGACACATTAAAGCCTGGGCCTCCAGGCAGGGAGGAGGCGCCTACATGAGCTCCCCGGCGCCAAGGGCAGAGAGCCTGTCGCCGCCCGGCCGGGCCAGAAGAGCAAGCCCCCAGCAGCCCCGAACAACCATGGATCCAGATGCCCCAGGGGGACTACCCGGACTTCCCAGACCTGTCAGGACCTTCGTGCCGGCGGAGACCCCCCGCCTTGGAGGAAGCCCCAGACGCGGCCAGACCAGCAAGGGTGAGCGACCACAAGGTGCCAGGAGCGGCCTACCCCAGAGTCCCGGCGGACCACTGCAGCCCCCAGGCCCAGGATCGCCTCGGGCCCACGGTGCTACCACCACCAGACTACCCCAATGATGTCAACATGAGTGACTGGCCGGAGGCCCCGAAGGTGGACAATTTGGAGGAGACCAACCCCGCAGGACCCCCTGACCAGATGAACTGGGACCTTCCCCCGGTGGAGGTAGAGGTAGGAAGTGGCCCGGGGGACGACGCTCCCGAACCCATGGCAGTGTGTTGCGGCCTGGATCCCCACTGCCGTGGTCGTGTGTGAGCGACCCCCAGGGCCCTGGGCTGGGTCACAGTGGAGTGGGAGGGCCTGCGACCCCCCACCCCCTCCTTGACAGGGCCAGCCCACGCTGGGCCTGTGCTCAAACCCTTGTGCTGTTGCCCCGCCCCAAACTGAGGGCTGGGCCTGTGCTCAAACCCTTGTGCTGTTGCCCTGCCCCAAACTAAGGGCTGGGCCTGTGCTCAAACCCGTGTGCTGATGCCCCACCCTGAACTGAGGGCTGGGCCTGCACTGTATTACTATTGTGAACCGCTGCCCCGCCCTGGACTGAGGACTGGGCCTGGACTGTATTACTATTGTGAACTGCTGCCCCGCCCTAGACTGAGGGCTGGGCCTGGACTGTATTACTGTTGTGAACTGCTGCCCCGCCCTAGACTGAGGGCTGGGCCTGGACTGTATTATTATTGTGAACTGCTGCCCTGCCCCGAACTGAGGGCTGGGCTGGTGTTATAACCCTCTTTTGGTTCCTGCCCGCCCTAGGCCAAGGGCTGGGCGTCCCACGACTCCTACATAGCTCTAAGACTAACAATTAATACTTAAAACTAAATCTTCTTTTGAACAGGGACGATTTTGTTCTGTATTGACTCAGCACCTAGCACTCTAGTCCCCTAGTCCATGTCACTAGTCCTAGTCACTTAGGTATATGGTAACACAAAAAAGTACTAACACTGTTCCTTTACTAATCATGCGGCAGCCAAGAATTGTTTACTCAAGGGCATCTCCTCGTTACCAGTTAGCCAAAACCTGAAGGCTTATTTTTTCTTAAATTCTTTAAATGGTAGTCGAACCTTTTTCTCCTGGTATCCACAGTTCGAGTCAGATACTTATGGCCAGGTTTTGCAAAGAACAATTTTCAGATTTCTACTGAAAACTGATTTGTCTGAGAATTTTTTTAACATTCTTATAAGCATTTAAGATTGCATTACATCCAAGTGTATGAAAAGGCAATGGTACCAAAGAAAACTCATAATTAAAAGTCATCAGGGCAGCTGCACAGCACTCGGCTGCAATTCTGAACATGACTCCTACATTAATAGCAATTTGTATCATTCATTCACAGAGGACATGGAAGCCTGCAGCCAAAAACGATGTAATTGGTTACTTACTGGTAACCTTCCAAGGAGCAGAAGTGTAATCAGTTACATGGGCAGCTGCCTCTTTACTTACCCAGCCAAAAAACATTAAACAGCACCTGGCAAGAACTCATGAAGCATGTATATCAAGAAGGAACAGAAATAAATGGTGTTTTACAGAAGAACTACAAGTTCCATGTAATTTTGGCTAATCAAGAACAATAAATTTGGCAAATTGTAAGAATTTCTAATCAGTTGGAAAGAAATTGTATGATATGAACAAAAACAGTTCTCTAGCAGAGTCAGAGTAATTTTGTCTTTTTACCCTCAACAAATTTCAGTATACTGAAATCAACTGAAACTTCCATCTGAGCAAAAAGCAGATTGGTCAAAAACATGGCCATGGCACATTTCTTGCTCATTTCACAAGATAGGCTGATCTGTTTTCTAACATGCCTGAGGCAGACACACATTACTACATGTCCTTTGAGATATCTCATGCTGGAAGAATGGGGGCTCAGCAATGAGTTTTTTTCTATTTCCATTGTGTCATCTTGTTCTGTGTTTCACAATTCACTTCCATTTCTGACTGCATCATATTCCTCTAGTCCCAGCTTCACTGTTAGGGTTAATTACAGACATACTTCAATACTTTTGTCTAACTATTATATTATTGTAGTTACTTGCTTAGGGTGCACCAAAATGTCCCAGTTCATTAACAATACAATATCATTTACATTGTCTTGATCTTGACATACCAGATCATACTAGTCTTCTTGTTATAGCTAGGCTGTTTCCTGCTCTGAGGAAAGGTTCTGACCCCTCAAATAGAAGATATAGAAGAGACAGGTTTGAATGAGAGGTTAATTTAAACACTACCATGGCCATGTCTACACTAGCCCCAAACTTCGAAATGGCCACGCAAATGGCCATTTCAAAGTTGACTAATGAAGCGCTGAAATGCATATTCAGGGCTTCATTAGCATGCGGGCGGCCACAGCACTTCGAAATTGATGCGCCTCGCCGCTGCGCAGCTCATCCCGACGGGGCTCCTTTTCGAAAGGACCCCGCCTACTTTGAAGTCCCCTTATTCCCATCAGTTCATGAAAATAAGGGGACTTCGAAGTAGGCAGGGTCCTTTCGAAAAGGAGCCCCGTCGGGACGAGCCATGTCAATTTCGAAGCACCGCAGCCGCCTGCATGCTAATGAAGCGCTGAATATGCATTTCAGCGCTTCATTAGTAAACTCTGAAATGGCCATTTGCGTGGCCATTTCAAAGTTTGGAGCTAGTGTAGACATGGCCCATGAGTTTAGACTTAAATGCAGGGACTTAACAAAAAACACCATATGAGGAGACCCACATTCATCAGGGCTGCAATTCTACTGGATCAGCAAATTGCCAAGGGAACAAGCCGCACCCTCAGATCAGCTCTGAGTTGTGATCTTCCATGCATGGCAAACTAAAAATCACCGACTCTGCAGGTAGTTCATGTTGCTCCATACAAGTCACTTTACATAAGCACTGTTACAACTGAGGAAAGAGCAAAAACTCAAATACCAAAAATTTGCCATCCACAAAAGGTCGCCTTACTGTAGCAGATGTAATGCCTACTGCAGGAATGACCTAAAAATGGCTATTTTCTTGAGCAAACTACAATTAATGTGCAGTCAGCAATCAAGGCAGCTAATAAACAATATCTGGTTGAATGCATTAGAGAAACATTACTGAGGCTCACTGTCAAAATACTACTTCTGATATCAAGTCCCCCATCATGAGCCTCTCTAACAGTCCTGGAGTCTGGCTTCCTAACATTAGCCACTAGGTGATCAACCTCAATGCTCCACTCCTAGTGAAATTTTACCGCTTAGCTTCACTAAGTTTATGTAGAGCACAGAAGACTTACGACGGTTGGAATATTTTCCTCATTGAAATCTACCCCCCTCCCCTGCGAAAAGGCCCTGTCAGTGATCCTTTAATCTGCCAAAAGCACATTTTATGGTCATTGTGCACCTGCTAAATGCTCCTTGCTTTTGTCAAGATTTCCAGTGTAAGGCATCATTAGCCACAGGAATAAGGGGTAGGTTGGGTCCTTCAGGATCACTACAGGCACTTCCACACCCCCTATTGGAATGTTCCAGTCTATTAAGTCCCAACTTGCAACTTTCTATACAGGTCAGTGTTCCTGAAGATGCAGGCATTGTACAACTTTCCTTACCACGCCATAATCAGGATGGTGAAACATACAGTTTATGGGGACTGCTGAAAAATGACAAGAAGCATAATCAGAAGCCCATGGAATGATGGAATAGAGAAAACTGCATCATAGGAAGCTGAGCCCACCCCTGCAATATCCTGCAATTTGTTCCCAGAGCACCTAGCAACAGAAGGTAGTAAGTCACACTGTGGGACAGTCCACAATCTACTGGTCTCTCTGAGGATACAGCACCAACTGTGTATGCACTCTGCCAACACAAGGAGCATTGTGTAATTGTGTATGCACAAGTGATGCCATTACTCAGGTTTATTATTGACAACTTAAAAATCAACTTAACATGGTAGCGTACAGGTGGTCTTGGTGTGAAGCATGTATCAGCACACCCCTTCCACCTCCAAAGAAAACACTAGCTATTCATCTAATAGAGCTTTTTGAACCTGAAATGATTATTAAGGGGTGGGGGGAAGGTAGGGATACAATTATCTCTTACAGCCTAGGGTCAGTAGCCAAAATAGCAAGGAGAAACATTTTTTTTCAAAACTGATTTAAAAAACTCAATAATTCAAGAGCCACAATGCATGTGACTAAGACTTTACATAGCAACACGATCAGAACACAGACACATTATCGTATCCCACAATGCTGTACACAAACTAAAGGGTGAGTTCTCCAACATTTGGAGACCACAAATCATTTGCTATTTAGATATGAGTTGTTCACTGTTGGGCTTTTAGATGTTCACTGTTTATCAAAAATAATCAGGAAGTTGTTTTGTTTTTTTTAAATTTGCAATTATAACGTCGGGAGCTGCAAAGAAGTCCTTAAAGAGATGCAAGTACCTCTGGAGCCACAGGTTGCAGATCCCTGCTATAGCCACTAAAATTGATGATCTAGGGTCATGTTACAGGACTAGTATGCAAACTTATGCCAAGTATCAGAAAGTCAGGAAGTGACATTTTGGAATAAATACCTACATCTTTGGCCTCCCATAAGGGGAGGGACTCCATATACGAGGTTCACAAGAGCAGACTTAGGCCTGGTGGGCCCTATCAGCTAATTAGGCTGCAAGCCAGGGCGATTTAGGTTGGAGGTAGCTAGTTAAGGACACTGTCCAGGAATATGAAGGTTCTGTGAAAAGCCAAGTTGCAAAGCGGGAGGATGCAGCTGGGAAAGGATGCAGAGAACTAGGCTGCACTAACTCCCTGGGTGGAAGGCATTTGAAAATAGCAAACTGGATGGAGAGGGGAAGCCAAGTAAGTAGTAAGAAGCCCAGGGAAACAGAGGCAAGAGGTGAGAGAGTGGCTGCTTGTCATAGGGTGCCTAGGCTGGAACCCAGTTTAAAGAGTGGGTGTGGGCTCCCCTACCACATTGTGGAGAGTGGCAAGGGTGCTGGAGGTGCAGGCCAAGAATCTGGTGTGGACAGACTAAATTCCAGGGAAGGGGAGGGCTTTAAGGACTTGCCCAGAGGACCAAGTCAAAGAGAGGAAGCTGCAGACCAAAGTGGGAGAAGGGCAGCAAAGTAAAACTAGACAAGAGAAAACAAGGGAGGGAGAGTGCATAGTGTCAGAGCTACTCCCTAGGAAGTGCAGCAGGAGGCACTGCTCAAAGTGAGTAGACCCCATGACTGTTGTATTTAGATTTCATCTTATATTAAGTGGAGAGATGATGTAAGTAAAATTGGACTCCTCAAATCTCCTCTTCAAAATCCAAAATGTCTTGAATGTATTTCTCTGAATTAATTTCTCTGCAAGAACAAAACAGCTCAACATATTCCTGTAAATCAGTCTGTCCCCTTGGAACATCGTCTGTTGGGCCTTTAGGATACTTTGCTAATTATATCCCAAGAAGCATTTGAGCTGTGAATCTGGATTCATTTCAGCTATTCTTGCTGTTCTGGGGCAAGCAGAAAGACAGCTGTCACTCAGCGTGGACACATTTCTCACTTTGTCATAAGATTCCGTCGGAATGAGGCTGGAGTTATAAGCAATGGCTTCCTGCACACTATATTTGGCTCAGGAAAGATGATTCATCTTTGCCCGGTCAACTGTTTCTAGTCCAGCTAAACCTGAGGCAACACTCCAGAGATTCTAGGGCAGCCAGGTCCAATAGGAACTCAAAGATCACCACAGCTGTGGTTGTAGTCCTTCCCTGTTCACCAAATTCCGCCTCCACCCACTCTAAATAAATGCCCTCCTCCTCACCCAGAGCCAGGCACCCCCAGCCCCCTGCCCACTTCTAATTCATGCCAGCAACTCACCACAGCCACTGGAGCCACCGCAGGGGGAGCCACTAGAACCACCACAGGGGCTGGCACTGGAGCTGCTGCCACTGTCACAATGCACTTCTCCCACCAAGCGGTGGGGCGTGTGTGTGGAACTGGCGCAGAGCACTCCCTGCATGCAGCGCTCAGAAGCCACATGCAGCGCGAGAGCTTTATTTGCCGTAACACGGCGTCCTATTCACCACACGTGGTGAGTGGAGAATGTATGGGACACCCCTGTTACAGGGAGTATGCCAGCCAAGTGCCCCTCCTCTCTCCTGCTCCACTCATGCCCCACCCATTCCTGACCATCCACTCCCCACCCGTGGGAGCATGGCACCACTTGTCGTTGGTGTGGGTGTAGTCCCCTCCCCCCTCCTCCCCTGAAGCAGCACGGCCTGAGTAATGCTTTCAGGCCACACTCCTGAAGGGGAGAGGCAGGACTGCTCCCATGCTCATCACAAGCATTTGCAGAGCTCATAGTGAGTGGAAGAGTGGTATGTGACCCCGCAGTGCTCTGCCTACATGTCACTTATAAGCTAAAAGGTGTCCATTTGGTGCTACAGCCACCAACTAGGCACAATGGGAGAGATGGCCAAGGCATGACCAAGGACTAGGGTTAAGGCTCAGGGTTACTGAAGAGATGCAGTCATGACTGGTAAAGTTACTGATGGTGTGAGAGTGCGGTGCACTGGTTCTTTTGCCTGCACTGCCAAACAGATAGTATCAAAGTTAATAAGAAAATGATACAGAAAAGAAGTATCTTAGATGATTTCATATTCAAATTTTTATTGAGTGGCAATATCCTGTAAGATTGCTGTAGGTTCTGTGTTCTTTGCCTCTCCAATCACTTGCCAGGCTGGCCTACACATGCTACAAGATAAGATGTGTGATCCTCTTGTGACTACTGCCACAAGTAGTTATTCTGGTCCCAAACACACAGAGAAAAGACAAGAGGGGAAGATTTATTAAAGCATGCTCACCTTTGGAAAATCTAGATTGCAAGATATTGACAAAGCAGGTATGACTGGATATAAGAAAATTCTTCGCTCTTCGTACACACTCATTCTATAGTCATCCTTTCTCTGATTAATGTCATTGGCTCACTTAGTTCAATCCAGAAAGTCATTCTAGTTGGAATAGTACTCCATTTGGAAGTAACCAAAATCATCTGTTTATTCAGGCCTTCCATTTAACGAAGTATTTGACATTCTTTTGGCAGTACATCTCCTTTTTGGAATTCCTCTCTTTCAGTCTGTAGTTGGCTGAGACTTGGGATTGTAAGAGTGTATTTGCCATATTTGGACGGAGAAGCATGCCTGTCTACTCTGATTTATTTCCATAAGCTGTATCCAGATATGGACATATAATAATGTAATAATCAGGACTCCACTTTGTAAAGGTGAATGCCTCTACCTCTAAAAACTACATAAAATGTCTCAATCACGAGGTGAAAAATGTTTACATGTACAGTGTGCAAAATGTTTTAAACTTCAAGGTTTACCTACAATCTGTTTGACAGATTCTCTTTTCACTGCTCCAGTTTACTGTACACTGGATTATAGACAACTGGTTATCTGCCTATAATGGTTTCCTGACACTTCCCATTATAAGGCCCTATATATCATTAAATTTCCCCAAACATCAACAGTTTGGACTGGAATTTTCCATGCTAGATGTCTTCCTCGGGTGTTTTGGGAGTATGTTTGTATTTTTCCCCTTGCAAGAGGAAACTGCAGCCATAATGGCTCAAACACTTCCGTAAACAAAGTTAGGGAAAAATATACTCTTTTGCCAATGTTAAAAAAACTTGAATTTTTCTTTAAAATGTTTTATTGCACCCATGCTTTGGTGTTGGGCAGGGGATGTACCTTTTGTCAATGAGACAATACCACAATGAGTGCGAGGGACTGGATTAGATGACATCTCAAGGACCCTGCCAGTGCTATGTTCTATGTAACTTTTGACAACCCTGTAGTTCAGTTGCGATTTTAGAGTTTAACAACTAAAATATGTAAAGATTCCATCCTCACTGACCTTCTCATACCTCCCAGTACCGACAGTATTCTTCAGGCACTATCCCTAAGAGGAACACTGTATGATCCCTCCAGTCATTGGCTACAGAGGTGAAGTGGGAATTTTCCTGTCGTGGCTGTTCACCAATATTGTTTCAGCACTACTCTCTCCTGCTGGTACCCAGGCAGCACAGTAGAGGGAGTGATTTGAATGCAGTGGGAATAAACAGGTCAAAGGAAAGATATGAATAAATTGAGAAAAGTGTGTATAGGTGTGGATGGGCAATAGAGGATTCAACTGGAACTAGATAGGCAAAAAGACAGATCCGAAGAGGAAGGACAGGCTAGAATTGATAAGAAGAGGGGGATGCAGATTGGACAAGGTGCTGAGGGAGGAGGATATGGGACTGGCTGGACCAGGAGGCTGAAACTATGAATCTAGGAGAGAGTGGTAGAGAGAAGGAGAGATCTTGTCAGTGAGCTGGAGTGCTGGGACAGAAGTTGGCCTGGCACAAAGAAACTGGAAAAAGGAGCCAGAATCAATAAGACAGACTGGATCAGAAAAGTAGGATGGGAGTCAGACTAGTAGCTATTGGGGAGGTGGTAGACACTGACTGGATGAGGAGGACTGTGTTAGTTTTTGAAGGGCAAAGAGAAGACCCAGAGGGCAAGGAGAAGATGTGGATAGGGCAGAAAAGCATGTCCACTGAAGCACACTCCTCACCTAGAGCTTGGAACGGAATCCATGAGAACTCAAGTCTCACCATTCCTTTGCTGTCTGAAAATATCTATGAAACATACTAATGAAATGTTTTACTTCCCCCACCCCAACTGTGCTGGTCCATAGAGACAATGATGATGCCACTCAAGTGGCAGAGGTCTGTGCAGTGTATCTAAAGTGTCTCCAAACCCTACATGACGGAATTTCAAGTGTTTTTAGATTGCTTTAAAACAAAATGCTACATTAAATGAATATTAAGGTTGCAAAGTCTAGCACTCAAAAAAGGTAGAAAATGCCACAAAGTTGCTTGTGCAAACTCAGTTTGGCCCCCTTGCAGAAGTAAAAGTGGATCAGAGCAGCACTCTGGTAAGAGTCAGCTGCCAGACTGGCCTGTACACGGCCAACTTTTTGTTCCCGCCACCAGTCCTGCCAAAAGGCTCTAGTAGTGGGTGGAGGCTCAATTTCGCAGTCCCGATCCAAATGACAAATGTATCTGATTTACAGGTATTTCTGCAGCCATAGGAAAAAAAACTGTGCAGAAACTGAAGAGCAGCATACCATTGCACAGTACCTCAATGTTACTCTTTATAGTGTTGTTGTTATTAATCATAATAATAATGTGTAGTCACACTTAGAGCTGCAAAATGGGAGAAATATACCCAGCCTAGCCCATCATGCTAAAAGATATTCTAAGAACTCATCTGTTTTTCAGCAGAATTTTTGCCATTCCCAGAGACCTGTTAAATATTAGGTATTTTTATATCTTTTTGTACTATCTGAAATTCTTTAAACATTTTATTCCTAATTTTAAAATACAGTCATTATAGTCCATCTATAAATGGTAATTTCATATAATCCTTTAAGTGCTGTAACATGAAACTACGCATCCCAAGTTGAATTTAGACATCTGAAACTAGATTAGGAAGTGGAAATTACACATTGTACAATTTAAAGAGAAAAAAGAGCTTTTTGAGTAAAGGCAAGAGGGACCAAGGAATCAGAACATAAAAGAAGAAAGTTGAAGTGTAAATTGATTTAGTAAGACAATTTATGCTAAACATTTTGGCATCCTAACTGCACAGTTGGAGGGGAGAATGAAGTATTTACTTCTTGGACAAGTTCCTTCTAACTTTTTGTCAATCTTGAATCTTCCATTCCTTCATATCACATCCCATAAAAGCATATTTTTAATATATATAGTGTGTGTGCATGCACTAACCAGATGGCAAAATTGGATTTCATGCAAGAAACACCATTTAAATGGGCCTCACTTACATTTTTTGCAACACTAAAATATAGCACTTCCTAAAGCACAGTACCTACAATAAAGAATGAGCAATCCCATTACATATTCCCAGGTATATGAAGTGATTCATCTTATTCCAGATGCATTGAATTAATTTAAAAAACCGCCATCAAAACCATTTCTCTCTCATTTGTCCCTTGCTAGACTGAAGTGAATATTCTTTTACTGTATTTAGATTATCAAACAGCAGTCATGGAAATTCCATGTATCAGTCCTGAACAATTTGTTGCCATGCTACAGAAACAGCCAGCTACATCATACCACCAAAATATGATTAATTTCAAAATATTCTAGACACTAAGGTTGTATATCATCATTTAACAATAACTTCTTTTCTCCAACTCTCAATTCCCAAGAGTACAGCTGAAGCATGCCCAGACTAGTAATACATAATGTGGTTTCTCTGAATTTCTGTTCAATAATTACTGTAGTAGAATTTATAAAAAAGAAAAAAAAGCTCTATTTGTTGTTATTTTTATTATCTCAGATACAGCTGTTTCTTGTCACAATACTGTCAGATCAGAACTCTGAACAACTGATTGAAGGTCAAGATTTACCCCCTAACAAAGCAGCAAAACATATGTCTAATATTCATTAGCAACCAGGCCTCTCACTTTTTTGCTATCATCCATGGACCAACAACTACGAACAATTTAAAGCATTCTATTTACCTTGTGTCTGCATTTAAGTACAACTCCATAGGCTCCTGGAACACAAAGGAAAAACAAACTGATTAATTACCAAGCTGTAGGAAAAGGAAGCAAAACGCACTATACTTCACAGCAACCATAATGTGCACTGTTTTCTTACATTTATATCTAAAATGCTTTGTTGCACTTCCATGTAGCAAAATTTAAAACTGAAGCTGCTTGTAAGTGCCTTTAAAAAAAAAAAGAAGAAGAAAAGAAATTTAAAAAAAGAGAAAGAAAAAGCAGAGCCAGTACTCAGCCAGCTCACATCCCTAAACCCCAACCAATCACATAGCTGGGGCTGCTGAGGCCCCAGTACTCAGTACCAGCAAGTACTGGCACAGAAAAAAAAAAAAGCACTGCTGCTTGTAAACACATGATTTTATAATTCTTCTGTTAATGCCTTATTTTTTAGAAATACGAATATGCAAGAGAATCTGAAAATCTGCATATCCCTAAAATAAGTGTTAGTAGTATAGACAGACACTAATGGACTTGTAAAAAAAATCAGCAGAATAAAGAATGATTTTGTGTATGTTGTGGTACCTTTTTATTATTTTTAAACTTTAAAGGCATCTCTTATGACTTATCCACATTTAAAATGTTATAGAGGCACAGCTGTAGTGGCATTCTCCCATTGGTTCAGGTAATCCACCTTCTCAAGAGGCAGCAGCTAGGTTAATAGAAGAATTCTTCTGTTGACCTTGCACTGCCTGTCTACACAGGGACTTACGTCAGCTTAATTTTACTCCCCAGGATTATTCATGCCCCTGACACATCATGATTCAAATGTATTTGGAATGGCAAAATACTTTTTCCATTTCTTTGGACATCCTGATCATTTAAAATTAGACAATGATTTTATTACTTAATACATGAAACGTTTTGTCTAGCTCCATAATGTCCGCAGTTAAGCATAGAAATTGTTATGGAAATCTAAGAAAAGAAGGTACCTGTTCTGTAACTGGTGCTCGAGATGTGTTGCTCGTGTCCATTCCAAGTTGGGTGTGTGGGGGCACATGCCTAGTTGCCAGGAACTTTTTGCCCTAGCCAGTAGCCATAGGGTCGGTGTAGTGCCCGCTGAAGTGGCGTCAATATGGTGACCAATATATGCACCGCCCACCCCTCCTTCTTGCCAGCTACTCCGGCAGTGGGGAAGGTGGGAGGGTTTTGGAATTGACATGATCAACACATCTCCAAGAACACCAGTTACAGAACAGGTAACTGTTTTTGTTTCTTTGAGTGACTGCTCATGTCCATTCCAAGTTGAGTGAATACAAGCCAATGCCTAGGAGGTGGGGCTGGAGCCCTGAACGGACTGCAGGACAGCCCTGCCCACCACAACATCTTCCAGTGTGTTGCATCAAAGCGTAATGTGCTGTAAAAATATGAATTGAGGACAAGTGGCTGCCCTACAGATGTCCTGGATAGACACCTGCATCAAATACACACAGACAATGCCTGGCTCTCGTGGAGTGTGCCCTAACCAGTGGGGGAGGAACCCCTGCAAGCTTGTAGCACACCTTGATGCACTTCACTGTCTAGGAGGAAATCTGCAGGGAGGAGACTGGAAGGCCCTTTATCCTATCAGCAACTGCCACAAAGAGTTGCTGAGTTCTTCTAAAGGGCTTAGGCCTATCCATACAGAAGGCCAGAGCCCTTCTAACATCTAAGATATGTAAACATTGCTCCCTTGGGGCTTTGGGTACAATACTAGTAGGGAATTGTCTTGGTTAACATGAAACATGGAAACCACCTTAGGTAAAAACAGGGTGAGGTCTCAGCCTAACCTTATCCCTGTGAAACACTGTGTACAAGGGGTCCACTGAAAGTGCCCTCAACTCAGATACCCTCCTAGCTGAGGTGATTACCACCAAAAACACTGTTCTGTAACTCAGAAACAGCAGGGAGCAGGTACCAGGATTCAAAGAGGGCCCCCATAAGCTTGGTTAACACCAAACTGAGATCCCACAGGGACAGAGGTGCCTGATCCTCGGGCTTGATTCTTTCTAAACCTTTCAGAAACCTTTTGACTACGGGGTCTGAGAACACAGAAGATGTCCCATAACCCAGGTGAAAGGCTGAGATAGCAGCTAAGTGCATCCTAATGAAGGAGAGGGACAAACCCGCCTGTACCAGACCCCACAAGTAATCTAAAATCAACAGGATGGGGATTTGCAATGGACATATCCCTCTGTGAGACACCCACACCAAAAACCTTTTCCACTTGGCTAAATAAGTCACCCACATGGAGGGTTTTCTACTAGTTAACAATACTTCCTTTATGGGATCCGAATAGGCCAGCTCCTAGTCCCTTCAGCCACAGAGCATCCACACTGTGAGGTGCAGCAACTGGAGATTGGGATGTTGCAGTCTCCCCTCTTGCTGCGTCAGCTGGTTCAGGTGGATTGGCAATGTCATTGGCTTGCAGATCAAAAAATGCAGGAGGGTCGAGTACCAGTGCTGACAGGTCTATGCCAGTGCCACCAAGGTGATCAGTGCCCCTTCTGAACAACTCTTGAGGAGGACTCTGTGAACTAGTGGGATCAGAAGGAAAGCATATATCAACCTGCCTGACCAGGGGACACTGAAGTCATCTGCCCAAGACCCCAGGCTCTGATTGCAGTAGGAGCAAAATGTCTCACAATTCGCATTGAGGTGGGAGGCGAACAGGTCCACCTGGGGATACCCTCTCTTCTGGAAGATAGAATGAATGACCACTGAATGGACAGACTACTCGTGATCCGTAAAGCACCTGCTGAGTTGGTTTACCAGTGAATTGTGCACACCTGGAAGGTAAAGGGCCTGCAGCATGATGCTGAGCTGTATGAAGAAGTCCCAGAGCATCATGACCTCATGACATAGGGGAGAGTAGCGCGCACCCCATTTGCTGATATAGTACATTGCTGTCATGTTGTCTGTACTGACTGACACGCAATGTCCCATCTGATTGGCCTTGAAAGTCATATATGCTAGTTTGATGGCCCTGAACTCCCTCACATTTATGTGGAGCCAAAGGTCTGAAACGCACCAAAGAGCCTGGGTTTGTAGCTGACCCAGGTGCACTCCCAACTCCTGGTCTGAAGCGTCCATTATTAGGGAAAGTGAAGGTTGATGATGGGCAAAGGGGACACCTGTGAGGATAACCCCTTCATCTAACCACCAGTGCAGGATTAACAAAGTCTGTGTCGGCACTGTAACCACCAAGTCTAAACTGTCTCTTACAGGGCGATACACCAATGACAACCATAGCTGTAGAGGGCCCATCTTTAACCTGGTATACTGTACCACAAATACCACAAAGGTGCACACTGCCATGTGACCCAGCAAATGCAGGCAGCACCTGGCTGTCATGGTGGGAACTTTCAGGATGTCTCAGATGATGGCCCCCATGGACCTGAACGTGTCATCCAGCAGGAACACGCTGGCACACCTGACATCGAGTTGTGCCCTTACAAACTCTATTGATTGAGAGGGGACCAACGCCGACTTTGCCTCATTGATCAAGAGACTGAAGCTTACAAAGGTTTGATGGATCAACTGCACATGCTGAATCACCTGCTCTGTTGAACGACCCTTGACTAGCCAGCTGTCCAGATATGGGAACAGTTGCACTCCTCGCCTGCGTAGGTATGCTGCTACTACCATCATGCATTTGGTGAAGATCCTTGGGGCCACAGACAGACCAAAAGGCAGGACTGAACTGATAATAGTTTCCATCTTCAATAAACCTGAGACACTTCCTCCGAGGAGGGTAGATTGAAATATGGAACTGTGTGTCCTGTGAGTCAAGAGCCGCAAACCAATCCCCCTGCCCCATCATCGGGAGTATGAGACCTAGGGATATCATACGAAATTTTATCTTTTTCATGAACTCGTTGACACCTCTTAGTTCCAGGATGGGTCTCAAGCCCCACTTTGGTTTCAGAATTAGGAAATACTGGGAATAAACCCCCTGTCCCGTGAACCTAGGAGGAACTTCTTCTATGGCCCCAGAACCCAGGGGGGATTGCAATTCCTTCCATAACAGGATCTCATGAGAGGGGTCCCTTAAAGAGGACTGGGAAGTTGGGGTAGGAAGAGAACTGAATGGTGTATCCCCTCTACTGTACACTGGACCCAGCGGTCTGTGGTGATGTTGCACCACGTATAGTAAAAGTGGGATAGGAGGAATGAAATAACTGGGGATGCTGGAGTGAGTGAGATTGATTCGATGCTCCCAACCATGCCATCAAAAATGTGGCTTGGGTCCCTGTGGGCCCTTCAGGTGGTCCTGAGGTTGTTGGTCTGAACAGTGCCTGCCAGTCCTGTTCGATCTTCTACTGTCATCCCTTTGTCGCTACGGAAACTGTCTTTGCTAAGGACGGGGGTTAAAATGCCTGCGTTGGTTGGCAGGTGTAAGCAAGCCCAAGGGGCAGAGGGTGACCCTAGAGTCTTTCAGACTATGCAGTCTTTTATCTGTCTTATCTGAAAATAGGGCAGGGCCAACAAAGGGGAGGTTCTGGATCATCTGCTGGACCTCATGAGACAGTCTGGAAACTTGCAGCCAAGGCCCCCTTCGCATTTGCACTCTGGAGGCCATAACCCTCATGGCAGCATCTGCAGCATACAATGCTGCCTGCCGAGCCGCCCTTAAAATCAGTTTGTTCTCCTCCACCACAGCTGTGAAGTCCTGCTTGGCTTTGGGCAGCACCACCTCAGAGAACCAAGACAGGGCACTGACTGTACTATAGGCATACCTGCTAACCAAAGCCTGCCGGATAGCAATTCTTAATTGCAACCCTCCCATTGAATAGACCTTCCTCCCATAGAGGTCCAAGTGTTTAGCTTCTCTTTTTTTCAGGGAGGGACCCTGGAACCCTTGGCACTCTCTATGGTTAGCAGTGTCCACTACCAGGGAGTCAGGTCGGGGGGTGCATGAACAACTGTTCATTGCCCTGGGATGAGACAAAGTACCATCTCATTCCTACAAGCCATAGGAAGAGCAGAAGCAGGGGTCTGCCAGACTGTTTTAGCCATAGTGGCAATTGTTTTGACTATGAGCAGAGCCACCCTGGTGGGGCCTGCAGAGGACACAGTGTCCGTGACAGGATCCATTTAATCCTGGACCTCCTCCGCTTGCACCCCCAAGTTTTGGGCTACTCTCCCAAGGAGCTGTTGAAAAGCCCTGCCATCCTCTAACACAGGTGAGGCCGATGATCCCACCACCCCCTCATCTGGGAAAGAAAATGATAGCCCTTACGCCTCCATTTGGAGGGGAAGGGCAGTAGTGACCTGCTCAGTCACTTGGCTCCCCCATGGAAATTATGGGCAAACCGGGGGGCACTAGAGGCAGAGTTGGCATGGACACTGGCTGGCACAAAAATCCCACCAGAGGAGGCACAGATGGCACCATTACCGCTCCCTGCACTTGGGTCGGTGCCGGTGTCTAGGTTGGTGCCTGCCCCATTGGCACCAGAAGTACAATTACAGATGAGGCTGGCATCAAAAGGATCCAGTCCCGCTGCAACGGCACTGATGAAGGTGCTGAGGGTGACATCAACTAGGTAAAAACAGGCAGCTCCATGATGACCGCAGCTTCCTGTCTTCGTTCCAGTGTTGCTGACAGAGCCAAGCATGGGATTGGCGGGTCCCCCAGCATCGTTAAAAGCACTCCAACGGTCTGGCCCTGTGCCTCGTGGTATGCCCACAGCGTCCAAAAGAGCCACTGCTGAGTCACCTGCCAAGCCGGCAGCCAACTCGTATCATCTAAGCGAGGACTACGGTGCTTGTGACAGCTATTGTGCGACCTTCTCGAGCTCCCACTCAATCTGGAGCTCGAGTACAAGGACTCCGACTCCGACGCTGATTCAGAGGCAGATGACCATGGTGGGGCCATAGAAGTCGGTGCCAATGTCATGCGCACTGAGGACAGTGCTGGAGTATAGGGCACCTGAAACTAGCCCATGGTCTGTTAGGTCAGCACTGGAGCACTCGGCACTGAATATGGTGCTGGTGCCAGTGTCTACGTGAGCTCAGGGGTTGGCTCCAGTGTCATGTGCATGAGTACTGATCATTCCATTTCAGTGCTACGACGCCACTCCTCCATAGACTGAGAAAGACCCAGCACCATCTTCTGTTCAAGTCCTTGTGCCGCTCAAAATGCCTCCAGCATTGAGGGCAAGTCCAGTGTCTGCAGGCTCCAGCTCTGCACCAGCTTCAATGGACATGCCTCTTGCTCTTCAGCAGCAGGAGTCAGAGCCTTGGAGTTGAGGCAGCCCTGATTCTTTGGCGAGCGATGCCTCTCATACCTCCTCCTCTTCAACAGCACCGGAGATTGACTCCTATGGTGCTGAGAAGGTTCCTGTACCTGCTCAAGGTGTCAGGAGTCCTTAGGTGGCATGATGGTTGATGGCACTGGTGCACTTTGCACTGAGGAGGTGCACTTTACACACTCTCTAGTCCTGCAGGAGACCCTTGAGGCTTAAGAGCCACCTCCATTAAGAGGACTTTAAGGCGCTGGGTCCTATCTTTTAAAGTTTTGGGCTCAAAGGTCTTACAAATAGGACAGTGATAATGCAAATGTCCTTCCCCAAGCAAATCAAACAGACTGAATGGGGTCACTTTGGGGCATATGTTTGCCACATTTTGAACAAGACTTAAAGCCTGGGGAGCCAGGCATTCCCCATCGCCAAGGCACCAAGGAGGATGCAAAGCCTGGCCTTGGCTGTTAATTGAAACACTAAAGACTAACTATCGAGTACTAAACTATTTACATTTCTTCAAGGACTATTTACACTACACTAGACTACTAACTAAAGATTTGAGCAGAGAAAGCAAGAGCTCCAACAACCAGCAGTGTGGTGGGAAGGAACTGAGCAGAGTGAGGTGGTGGAGGGGCGGGCGGTATATATATTGATCATCATATTGGCGCCACTCCAGAGGGTGCCACACTGACCATATGGCTACTGACTAGGGCAAAAAGCTTCCGGCGACTGGGTGTGCGCCCATGCACACCCAACTTGGAATGGAAATGAACAATCACTCGAAGAAATAAAACTTTTTGCAGCCTGGATAATAGTAATTTATTTTTAAGAACAAATGACCTCCAACACTGAAGTCCTCTTGGAAAAATAGCATTTTGCAGACTTTCACCTCATGGGAATAGGTTTTATTTTTCTGTTTAATAATAGAACAGTAGATAAATAGTAGGCCTGCCAATCACTTAACGTATGTGATTAGTTTAATTAATTGCAATTTTAAAAATTAATCACAATTGCAGTTTTAACTGCACTGTTAAACAAAATAACAATTGGAATTTATTAAACACTTTAGGATGTTTTCCTACATTTTCAGATATACTGATTTCAATTACAAACAAAAAGTATACAGTGCTCACTTAATATTAGTAATAAAAAGATGCACTGTAAAAATGATGAACAAAAGAAATTGGATATTTCTATTCACCTCATACAAGTATGGTAGTGCATCTCTTTCCTAATAAAGTACAACTTACAAATACAGATTTTTTTTTTTTTTTTTGTGGGTGGTTACATAACTGCAGCCAAAAACGGAACAATGTGAAACTTCAACGCCTACAAATGCACTCAGTCCTACTTTTTATTCAGGCAATCTCTCAGAGAAACAACTCTGTTTATATTTATGGGAAATAATGCTGCCTTCTTATTTTTCACTTATCTGGGGAGTAACATAATGTATGATTTAGAATGTAAGAAGGAAATAGCAACTAAAATAGAGAAAGCAAGAGCGAGTTCAAAGGTGATGAATAAGATCTGGAAAAGCAAAGTGATTAGCTTAGGAACGAAGCCAAGTGTCTTGAAAACGTGTGTATTCAGCAGCATGTCACATGGATGTGAGACATGGGTGATAATGAAAGATTCGAAGAGAAGAATATTGGCATTCAAGAGGACCTGTTATAGAAAGATCCTGACAATAGGATAGATGCAGGTCATCAACAAGGAATTTATATAGGAAGATATAGCCAAAAGAGAACCTACTGCAGAAGGTCACACAATGGCAGTTACAGCTATTCAGGCATATTAGCAGAATGAACGACAAACGAAAAAATCAAGACCCTGGTATTCAGCGTAATGGATGGTGTGCATAGGAGAGGCACACCCCACAGAGAATGGGTAGATGATACAGTAGATTGGTGTGGAGCTAGTCTACAGAAACTAAGCCACTCCGCACTAGACAGGGAAAGAGGGACGGAAATGGTGAGAAAGGCATCAGATACCAACATGCACTGAGCCCATGGTTGATAATGCTTCTTATTTACAGTGCGACCAGAAAGTGAAAACAGGTTTTCGCATGGCACTTCTGTAGCTGGCAATGCAGGGTATTTATATGCCAGCTATGCTCACTATTTGTATGCTTTGGCCACCATTCCAGAAGAACTTATTTCAATGCTGATGCTGCTTGTTAAAAAATGCATTAAATTTGTAACTAAACTTCTTGGCTGTGTCTACACGTGCCCCAAACTTCGAAATGGCCATGCAAATGGCCATTTCGAAGTTTACTAACGAAGCGCTGAAATGCATATTCAGCGCTTCATTAGCATGCGGGCGGCAGCGGCGCTTCGAAATTGACGCGCCTTGCCGCCGTGCGGCGCGTCCAGAAGGGGCTCCTTTTCGAAAGGAAGCCACCTACTTCGAAGTCCCCTTATTCCCATGAGCTCAAGATTGCTATTCCATGAGCTCATGGGAATAAGGGGACTTCGAAGAAGGTGGCGTCCTTTCGAAAAGGAGCCCCGTCTGGACGCGCCGCGCGGCGGCAAGGCGCGTCAATTTCGAAGCGCCGCTGCCGCCCGCATGCTAATGAAGCGCTGAATATGCATTTCAGCGCTTCATTAGTAAACTTCGAAATGGCCATTTGCATGGCCATTTCGAAGTTTGGGGCACGTGTAGACACAGCCCTTGTGGGAGAATCATATGTCTCCTGCTTGGTTTTATTTACATTCTGCCATGTATTTCATGTTATAGCAATCTTGAATGATGACCCAGCACATACTCATTTTAAGAATGCTCTCACTTCAGATTTGACAAAACACAAAATTTCTAAAGATAGCTACAGCACTTGACCCAAGATTGAAGAACTTGAAGAGCCTTCAAACCTTGTAGAGGGATGAGGTCTGGAACATTCTTTCAGAAGCCTGAAAAGAGCAAAACTATGAAGTGGAAACTATAGAGCACAAACCAGAAAAGAAAAACCAACCTACTGCTGCTGGCATCTGACCAAGAAGATGAAAGTGAACATGCACTGCTCCACACGGCTTTGAACAATAATTGAGCAGAACCAAATATGAGCATGGACACATTCTCTGGAATGATGGTTGAAGCATGAAAGAACATACAAATCCTCAGCACACCTTCCATGTAAATATCTTGGTGCCACCTATAACAATGCCACATGAACACCTGTTCTCACTTTCAGGTGACTTTGTAAACAGGAAGCAGACAGCCTTATCTCCTGCAAGTGTAAATAAACTTGTCTGTATGATCAGATTTTTAAGCTCTGAAGTTTTATTTTGTTTTGAATGAAGTTATTTTTGTACATAACTCTGCATCTGTAAGTTCAACTTTCATGATAAAGAGATATTACAGTGTTTTAAATAGAAGAATTGAAAAATATTATTTTTACAGTGAAATATAATAAAATAAAGTGAGCACTGTGTTCTGTGCTGTAATTGAAATCAGATGTTTTCTATATTATCAAATACACTAAAATATTTAAATAAATTATATGCTATTATTAATCACTTGACAGCCATGGTAGACTCTGAGCAATGTTAGTTCTAATTCATATTCATTAAGAACTAACTTACCTTCACCTACAACCCCAAGGATCTCAAATTTATTCATCACATTACCAATGTTAAGTATCTTCATGAAGACAAATTCCTCTTGTGATGAGTGTCACAGAGCATGGCACAGAGAAGAATGTTAAGGGGTCTGTAGCAGGCAAAACTGAAGACTTCTGATAGAAGAAATCCACATTGATTGATTGGCCGTTTCACATACTTTCCTAATTTCAAGGCATTAAATAGCTTCCTGGAAAGAAATGAATGGGAAAATTAGAATTAGCAGATCTTGCTTTACAGCACACAAAGAAGAACAATGGCACATATTCTCGACATTTACTGTCAACACTGTGGCATTTGATGAGGAAAATTACCTCACTGTTTTCTGGATTTTAAAGTCAATAAAGCTCTGCAGCATGTGTAAAGGAAACCAGTATAGGTGACTACATATCTGATATATGGCACAGCAGGCTTTTTAACCCCATATGCAGAATATCACTTAAAATAAGAAAACAGCCTACGTAAGAAATATTTCCTGCTAGTAGAAGAGTAAAAATGCAGTGATCTACCACAGTGGATAGTTGAAAACACACCTATAAATACTAGTGTTTTACCTTCCCTTTATGATAGCAGCTAGCTATAGAAAAAATGGATTGTGATTAGCCAGTTTATTCTTCACTCACTCCCAGTACAGAAAATCTTCATGGGAAGAATCCTTACAAGGCTAGTTCCTATTTTGCTGTCTTTCATTACACCTGGAAATATTTCTAACACCTTCCATGATTAAAGCTATTCGGAGTCTGATAAAAGTGATAGTCTGAATAACATTTTCTTACGATACACGATAAGTTTCACATAAATTAAATATACTTAGTACTATACAAAACAAAATAACTCTTTCAAAGTTCTCCCTGTAGTAAAGTTACATAATTTCAGGCAATGTAGTAATTACATAAAATGTGATGAATGCAAAGAAAGCAGGCTTTTACTACAGGCAAAATTTATCAGTTATTGTTTTAGTAGAACTGTGAAGTGTACCAAAATTTATTTTGCCACTGTATATGCTGTTTTTTATGAATACATATCACTTACTTGTTTTAAAGTGTAGAGAGAAAAATAAACCACTAATGGATTCCCTGTAAAATGGAACAGTTTTTCACATCTTAGTGCCCTAGGAATGAAACTACTCATGGGAAACTAGCCTGCAGGGTGGGAACAAATCCATATCATTCAGCCAACATATGGCACAGTGATCAATGACCTGATTGTGCATATACAGAAACAAAGCTGCATCACTATTTTAGTGTTTCCAATAGATGTTGTTACGAGTGCTACTCGGAGCCAAACATAACAAGGAGTATAGGTATGAAAGACAGGAAAAACACAACAGCAAAAGGCCTGAAAGACAAACTTATTTGCAGAAAAAACAAAGCTACATAAATGATAATCAAATACAGTATTGTTGAACCAAATCTGGTATCAAATGATTATAATATAAAGATAAGAAAAATTTTCCTAAATTAATTATTTAGGGGAAAAACAGTTTGGAAATTTATTTTTCCATAATGGAAATATGTTCAGTTATTTTCTTTTGCTGAGTCTCTATTAAAGAGTTGGCATTTCTTTCCATTCCCAACATGCACCTTCATCTTTCCATTCCACACCCTTCCCCTGCTCCCATGTCCTCAAGTGTGCATGGGGGGGGGATGTCTCTCCCCCCCCCCGTCCTCTTTTACAGCTCCTTCAATCACTAAGGTAACAATAACAAAACAATTGTAGAAACCACATAAAGACATCTGACCTGTTAAACCCCTACAGTGCAGCCTACTTTATACACCCCTTTGTAGCATTGTCTGGCTATGCTAAAAGGACAGGAGACATCTGACCTGGGTTTAATCAAACTGCAACTTCATGATCAGCTATCTGGGAATCCCTGATTAGTGTATAGTGTGGGCAGCCCCATGCTTATTCCATAATTTCCCAGGGTGGGGCTTTACCAGCTCCTCCTCTTTTTCTATCCGTACCCCTCCAGGAAATCCACTCTGGGACCTTACCATACCTGGGGTGAGGGGCTTCAACCTGCTCTTCCTTTTTTCCTCCATTCCAGTGCCTCCAAGTAAATCCGTTGCCAGGACCTTACCATCTTCAGAAGCAGGTTAAGATGGGCTGTAAGGGCATCTCTATACTTAGGGAGAAAGTCGACTTAAGATACGCAACTCCAGTTACGTGAACGGCATTGCTGAAGTCAATGTACCTGAAGATGAATTTCTGCAGTGTCCCCACAGTGGGAGGTCAACCAGAGAAACTCTCAAATCAATTGCCCTTACGCCTAGCAATCTGTGGACTACTGGGATTAATGAGAGTGATGAGCCATCAATTTAGTGTGTCCCTACTAGATAGCTAAATCAACCCTCAGGATATTGATCTCTGGAGCATCAATCTCCAGTTAAATGTAGACAAGCCCAAAATATGGCTGGTTGGCTCCCTGTCATACAAGAGAGTCTCCAACCACCCCACTTCATTCATTTAATGAACGCAGTTTTAAAGTCCTTTTCCAAGTCATTTATCCAGTCACTGTATACCTTTCCTGCAGAGTACTTGCACTGGACATCCGCCCTGCACTTATATAATGAGCCTGTGACATATGTCCTACTGCATGTCATGCCATGTATGGAAAAAAAGTCATTCCTGAAATCCACTCCAGGGAAGACCCACAAATGCACCCTAACCAATATGGTAGTGAGGAAAAAATTCCCTCTCAGCCCCCCTAAAAATGGGTGGCTAGCATAATGCCCACAGTAGGTCCTGATCAAACCTGGTATTTTACCATCTAAAAGGCAGGGAGGGTGGTCCTGCTTCAGCCTTGATCTGTGTAAAGAGGAAGACTTCCAGCCATTGTGTTGTGTGGCAGTCATGGATCATGACAGATAAACTACATTATATACTGCCTTGTGACTGAAGGCTCCGGCACTATATAGTGCACCTTATCTGGGCATAAATCACTATATAGACAGCCAAGCCTCAGGAGCTTTCACTACATAGTTTGTCATACCTGTTCCGTGAGAATCACTAAAGTTACAAAGAAAAATATAAAACACAAAGAAATGACTGTTCCCACTCTTCATCATTTTCATTTATTTCACAGGAAAATGCAGAAAAAATAAATACTGGTAACACCCAGCACCCGGTTAAAATGAGTCCCAGAACTGGATAAATAAATGCAAGGCTCCTTTTCCGCACATGCCATTGTCTTAAATCTGTAGATGTTCTTCTTTGCTGGTTTGCAGAAATGCCAGTTCTTACTCATTGTTCCTGCTGGGTGGTAATAGATAGCTATGGGAGTTTGAAGAACTGTGGCAAGAGCAAAGAGCTCGACATCTGTACCCCAGACTTTGTCTTGCTTCATTTGGCTTTGGACTAAATTCTTCTTCACAGGAAGACTGATCAAGTCTTTGAAAGCTTCTTGATATGCAGGAGATTTTAGACCTATGAGGATAGGCTGAGGGATTTGGGCTTGTTTAGTTTACAGAAGAGAAGACTTAGGGGTGATTTAATAGCAGCCTTCAACCTCCTGAAGGGGAGCTCTAAAGAGGAGGGTGAGAAACTGTTCTCAATGGTGTCAGATGGCAGAACAAGGAGTAATGGTCTGAAGTTGAAGAGGGAGAGGTGTTAGTTAGATATTAGGAAAAACTACTTCACCAGGAGGGTGGTGAAGCATTTGAATGCATTGCCTAGAGAGGTGGTGGATTCTCCATCCCTCAAGGTTTTTAAGTCCTGGCTTCACAAGGTCCTGGCTGGGATGACTTAGTGGGGGTTGATCCTGCTTGAAGCAGGGGGCTGAACGAGACAACCTCCTGAGGTCCCTTCCAGTCCTTGGATTCTGTAATTCTGTGAGATTTCATCACAGTCACAGCAGCAGCTCTGACTACATTCTAGTAGTCTTCAGACAATGCAATCTCTTTGCTGACAGCCATGAAGAGGCAATTGCCATCACCAGTAATCTTGTCTAGATTATATGGTGGACTCAATTTTGCAGATTTTTTCCCATAGCTCTTTGTTTGGTGGGGAATTGGAATTTGCAGCTCTTTACAAGCTGCTGTTCACCAACTAGCTGGGGTGGGAATGAAGGGCTTGTCATCATGGCTCTCACCCATAATTCTGATGTCACTGTCTGCAGGATGAGATTTTTTTTTCACAAGTAGTAGCAGGCATGGGAATGATGGCCATGCCATCATGGCTCTCACTGTTTTGTCCACAAAACTTGTGGAGCGTCCACACTAAAAATGTGTTCTGTCAACAGTAAATCGACAGAATGTGGCACTTTTATCAACAGCCTTTTGCCTTCCCCATGAAGCAGAATGCCCTTCTCAACAGAGTCTGCCGACAGAAATCAAGTGGATGCTCTGGGACTCCTTCTGTCAACAGATAAGTAAGTCCTCTATGGCCCCAGCCAGCTGCCCCCGGGAGACACCCCGTCCACAACAATCAGAGATCTATGCTCCCTGCCTCTGGCCAGTCTGAAAGCTGCAGGGAGCCCTGGAAACCTCATGGCAGGAAGCTGAGATCTGGGCAGCAGCAGAGCTACAGGCTGCTGTTAAAATGCCCTCACGGCCACCTCTTGCTAGAAAGCCATCCCCCCCGGGTCATCCACCCTGGGTCACAAGATGCCAGGCCCTGTACTGGACCAGGCTCAGGCTGCAGGACCTCCTTGGCCTCTGGGCTGAGGAGCAACTCCTCTTGGACTTCTCGGCAAAGAAGAGAAATGCCCTAAATGGCCACCACCTTGGTAGCATGGGGCCAACCCACCCAGAAAATGGAGCAAGTCCAGGCAAAGGTCAAGGAGCTGTGGCATCTGCATCCTGCTCCTTCTTCCACGAGCTGCACTACCTCTTGAGGGGTGAGGACTCCTCCCCTCCGACAGCCACCATCGACACCCTCTCCCCCCGCCATCAGAGCCACAGGAGGAGGAGCAGCAGTCCAGCAAGAGCCAGAGCCAGAGCCAGACACAGGCCCAGAGGCAAGCGAGGGCACACTGGTGATCACCCTGGACTTGGGCGCCTCCAGCCAGGGCTTGCCTAGCTGAGGCTCCTGGAAGGACTTGCTGGCCATGCAACCCTGTATGATGGGGTTCTGGGATCCGTTCTGCTGAGAAAGCAGCCAGGCGGTCTGGCCACTTTCTGTTGACAGTGATCTGCTTTACTGCGTGGTCATGATCTGTTGATAGAAGTTTTGTCAGAAGATCTCTTCTGGCAAAGAGTTCTGTTGACAGATCGCTGTAATGTACACATTACTTTAGAGAAATAACCTACTGCAACACAAATACACATGTAGCCCTCTGGATTTTTGGGCAAACAACACAAATCCACTCCTACTTTCTGTCATACATTAGTTGGGATCGCCACACTGTTTACTGGAGTTCTGGAGCTAATCTGCACATTTTTGTGGCCCCTTTCTGGCAGTGTTCGCAGGTGATAACATATTCTCTAACATCCTTGTTCATATTTTGCTACCAAAATCCTGAGTCTAATAATTTCCAAAGGGTCTTATGACCAATGTGCCCTCCCTGAACCTTAAGCCTTTTTTGCTGTTCCTAACCCTTCATGAGCATATTTCAGTAGTTCATATCTTTTTCCCTTGTCCTTAATAACCTTTAAAGTATTATGTGCCCAGGGTCTCTTTAGTTTCATAACAACACTGTAACCATAATGGAGCTCTCCATTCCTTATTGTGAAATGCCCAGCTTGTTGAATAAAAATATTCATTGCCCCAATATTCTTGACTCCTTCGACACACTCAGGGAACTCACTGCTCAACAAGTAATTTTTGATTTCTTCATAGTTGGGTTCACCACTAACCTTCCCTGCCTTTTTGATCTCACCACCTTGGATTATCTCACCATTTTGCTAGGGGTGGGTCCTGGTCCTGATTAACAAATTGAAAATATGGATAGCAAAAAAGTAATTGTAACAATGATACTTTCAAATAAATAAATTTGATTTTAAAATTTAAGTAGTCAACTATTTAGAAACACCTGCTACTCTACTACACATGGTGGAATGCAAATTTCATACCTTCAATGGCTTTTTCTATGTATCCATCGCATACTCTATGCCTGACTTCATTTTTCAGGCAGTGCACACTATATAGTGAAAGTCACCGAACTTTAACCATTTTCACCCAAGTGAAAGTCACTAAATTTGGTGTATGTTGCCTGGGTGAGGAGCACTATATAGTGCTTGCTACCAGTTTAGTACCTCCTGCCTCCTACAATGGCACCTTTTCAAACCCTGTATTCCTAAGTGATGAATCAGTGACACTCTGCCTCTTTTGCAGCAGTTTTCACCTCTACACATGACCCCTCCCACCCATAAAGCACTGTTCCCTTCATTCAGCCACACCAGCCAGCTCCCACTCCAACCTCCACTCTGCTTAAAGGTGCAGGGTGATCATTTCCACGTAAACAAACCTTAGTGTTGTATGTGCAAATTGTGTTGTAGTAATTAAACTACTGCCAGGTTGATTCTGAAAACAGCAATGCTAGAGAATAAATGAGTATGTAACCTAAAAAAAATTGCATTCTATACACAAGAAAAAAATAATTTGCCAGAAAAAAGATCAATTCAAAAATAAATTTTATTTTCAACTTTCTATCAATATCATCCAATAATTCCATTAATGAAGATATTAAACAAGACTAACACTGTGATAACTAATTAATCAGTTCCAAAACTTGATACTTTAGTTTATCCTCTTAACAGCTCGTTCTTCATCCAGTTTTAAATGTGCATGATAGTACTGAAGCCATTATGAATCAGTGGAAAATAATCTCTCATAAGACTGTCGATCTCAAGTTTTAAGAGCCCTAAAGACATGAACAAATTTCCCTTCATCCACCAATACTGAAATTCTATACCCCAAATTCTATACTAAATGTATACCCCAAATTAAGAAACACAGTAAGAAACCTAAAAAAGAGCCACCATGGCTTAACAACCATGTAGAAGAGGCAGTGAGAGATAAAAGGCATCTTTTAAAAAGTGGAAGTCACATCCTAGTGATCAAAATAGAAAGGGACATAAACACTGCCAAATTAAATGTAAAAATGTAATAAGAAAAGCCAATAAAGATTTTGAGGAACACTTAGCCATAAATTCAAAAAACAATAGTAAAATGCTTTTTAAGTACATTAGAAGCAGGAAGCCTGCTAAAAAAGCAGTGGGGCCCCTGGACAATAGAGACATAAAAGGAGCAATCAAGGAAGATAATGCCATTGCGGAAAAACTAAATGATTTCTTTGCTTCAGTCTTCACGGCTGAGGATGTTAGAGGGATTCCCAAATCTGAGCCATCCTTTATGGGTGACAAATCTGAGGAACTGTCCCAGATTGAAGTATCGTTAGAGGAGGTTTTGGAACTAATTGACAAGCTAAACAGTCACAAGTCTCCGGGACCGGATGGTATTCACCCAAGGGTTCTGAAAGAACTCAAATGTGAAATTGTGGAACTATTAACGGTGGTTTGTAATCTATCCGTTAAATCAGCTTCGGTACCCAATGATTGGAAGACAGCTAATATAACACCAATATTTAAAAAAGGCTCTAAAGGAGACCCTCGCAATTACAGACCAGTAAGTCTAACGTCAGTACCAGGCAAATTAGTAGAAACAATAGTAAAGAATAAAATTGTCAGACACGTAGAGGAACGTGATTTGTTGAGCAACAGTCAACATGGTTTCTGTAAAGGGAAGTCATGTCTTACTAATCTGTTAGAGTTCTCTGAAGGGGTTAACAAGCATGCGGACGGGGGGATCCAGTAGACATAGTATACTTAGATTTCCAGAAAGCCTTTGACCAGGTCCCTCACCAAAGGCTCTTATGTAAAATAGGTGGTCATGGGATAGGAGGAAAGATCCTTTCATGGATTGGAAACTGGTTAAAAGACAGGAAACAAAGGGTAGGAATAAATGGTAAATTTTCACAATGGAAGGGGGTAACTAGTGGCGTTCCCCAAGAGTCAATCCTGGGATCACTCTCGTTCAACTTATTCGTCAATGATCTAGAGAAAGGGGTAAGCAGTGAGGTGGCAAAGTTTGCAGATGACACCAAACTGTTCAGGATAGTCAAAACCAAAGCAGACTGTGAAGAACTTTAAAAAGATCTCAGCAAACTGAGTGATTGGGCAGCAAAATGGCAAATGAAAATTAATATGGGTAAGTGTAAGGTAATGCACATTGGGAAAAATAACCCTAATTATACATATAATATGATGGGGGCAAATTTAGCTACACCAGATCAGGAAAGGGATCTTGGAATTATAGTGGATAGTTCTCTGAAAACATCCACACAGTGTGCAGCAGCAGTCAGTAAAGCAAATAGGATGTTAGGAATTATTAAAAAAGGGACAGAAAATAATGCAAAGAATATCTTACTTCCCCCATATAAAATTATGGTACACCCACATCTTGAGTACTGCGTGCAGATGTGGTCTCCTCACCTCAAAAAAGATATATTGGCGTTAGATAAGGTTCAGAAAAGGGCAACTAAAATGATTAAGGGTTTGGAATGGGTCCCATATGAGGAGAGGCTAGAGAGATTGGGACTTTTCAGTCTAGAAAAGAGGAGACTGAGGGGCGATATGATAGAGGTATATAAAATCATGAATGGTGTGGAGAAAGTGAATACAGAAAAGTTATTTACTTGTTCCCATAATACAGGAACTAGAGGACACCAAATGAAATTAATGGGTAGCAGGTTCAAAACTAATAAAAGAAAGTTTTTCTTCACACAGCGCACAGTCAACCTATGGAACTCCTTACCAGAGGACGCTGTGAAGGCCAGGACTCTAACAGAGTTTAAAAAAGCGCTCAATAAATATTTGGAGGTTAGGTCCATAGAGGGCTATTAGCAAGGGGTAAGGTATGGTGCCTAGTCTTTTGTCGAAGGCAGGAGATGGATGGCAGGAGACAAATCACTTGGTCATTGTCTTCAGTTCACCTTCTCTGGGGCACCAGGCATTGGCTACTGTAGGCAGACAGGATACTGGGCTAGATGGACCTTTGGTCTGAGCCCGTATGGCCATTTTTATGTTCTTATGTTATACAAGGAGCAATTCCAGTCTGCCAATATCTGTTCCTCACAAAGCCATAGTTCAGTTCGTTTACTGATATATTTGGTTGGTTCTCTTTCAATATTTGTTTCATATTTTACAGGGGAATAAAAGCTAGAATTGCAAGAGAGTAATTACCAAGGTCACATTTAAAAAAAAAAAAGTATTATACATGAGTTTCCTTCCCAAAACCAATCTTTCAGCACATCTCCAGTTTACCATCACACAATAAAAAAATGGAGTGGCACAATAAGTTGATTTACTAGTTACATTAGTACTTTGGATGTACAACATCTGAAAAGTCTGTTGTAGAGTTCAAGGTTGATTTTTTTTTTGTTAGCAGGTTACCAGTCACTCACATATCAACAGTTAACATTACAACAATCCATCTGAACAGCATGACATTGTACATTAAAATTAGTACTTTCAACTGTATCTGTGGAGATGGAGCACTGTGAAATTAGAAAGACTTGGCCTCCTGAGGAGTCCCACAGTGACCCAATGTGACCACTCTGGCCATCACTTTCAGCTCCACTGCTCTCCAGGTGTGCGGGAAGCAGCCCAGGAAAATTTTAAAGTTATTTCCTGTTTGGTCAGCGTGGCAAGCAGAGCAGGCATCACATGTCAGTGGCACATCTGCTCATGAATTCTCAGAGTCGCAAAAGAGCTTCATCATGGAGTGTGCAGGAGATCTAAGACCTCACTGATGTTGGAGTGGGAGGGGAGAAGAATCTGTGCTGGTGAAACTACAAAGCAGCAAAAAAGTGCAGACATATATGCAAAGATCTCACAAGGCATGGAGAAAAAAGGGTACATCAGGGATGCCCAGCAGTGCTGTGTGAAAATAAAGGAGCTCAGGCAGGCATACCAGAAGACAAAGGAAGCAAAAGGGCATTCTGAGTCATCACCACAAACATGCCATTTCTATAAGCAGCTTCATGAGACCATTGTTCCCAAACAATGCTGATACCTCTGACGAGATTCCTCAGGAAGCCTGTGGCAACAGTGAGGAGGACATAGCAGATGAGGAAGAGGACAGAGGTCAGTAGGCAAATGGAGCAGGTGATCTCGCCGCCAGTCAGGAGCTGTTTGTAATGTTGGATCACATCCCCTCGTCCCAGGACATTTCACAGCCAGACTCTGATGGCAGGGAGGAGGCTTTTTGTGAGTTCTCATTTTTAATAATGCTATTAATAGCGATAAGGCTACTGGGTGAGATCTGTGGTGGCTGCCATGACTTCACAGCCTAGAACAACTTGCTAATGTGCCTGAAGATGGAGCGCCAGTGCTCCTTGTACATCTACATAAAGCTCTCAGCAGGTACTCTAATTTTTCTCATGAGGTTTAGCGGGGAGGGGGGCGTTTTATTATGACCTCTGCAACAGGGCACCTTCCTTTATCAAGCCACCCGTAAGTAACCTGGAGTCATGGCATGAAAGAGCAGTTTGCATAATGACCAACCCTGTGCCAACACTGACTTTCCATTACTTCCTTATCAAATTTTCTTATTCTAAGCAGACTGGTGTCTCTTTCTGCAGCCTACAAGAAGCAGGGGAAGGAGCATTAAGTTACTATATGATAGGACAAGTTGCTCCGCCATGCCTGGACCACCCCTCTTCCTTCTCCAGGCTGCTAAGGAAAGGAAATCTTTCACAGTCCAAGGCAAGAGTGGGAGGGAGGGAGACCATGCAGCTACTGAGAGAGCAAGGCATATGCAGTGACCACCACTGCCACTGCCTGTTTCCCACCCCCATCTGCTTGCAGCGTGCACAGCTGCAGAAACTGCTTTTGCAATCAGAGGCTTGAAAGCATGTGCCCAATCTGTGCCTAATCATGGCTGGAAGCAAACCACGTCAATCAGATCCCTTAAGACCTCCCTATAGTAAATGCTGTACAGATCACCCCTAACAGCCCAAATTTGTCCTTGCAGGGAATACATTCCTACTGTCTTTCACAAAGGTTCATTCATGAGATTCATGTGTGTGTTGTTAAACTTATCTACAGTAAATGCATCTCCTTAACGTCTGGCACTCACTTATGCTTTGTTGCAGTACGCACAACAGCAGTATCTGTCATCAACGCCAGCCACCCACTCCTGCTCTTAGACTAGCACAGATCTGCAGGAAAAAATGAACATGGGAAGATATATTCTTAGAGCACATGAAAGCCACCCATAAGGAGAGGGAACAGTTAAATGCATGGAGACTCATGCTGCAGGAGAATTGAGCTGATAGGGCATCCAAGGGAGGGACTGGGCATTCAATTGTGAAGTGAGAAGTGAGGACAGAGAGCTTGAACTGGAGACCCAGGAAGAGATGTTGCAGCTGATGAGGCAGCAAATGGAGCTCCTGCAGTCCCTGGTACACGAGCAGAGAGCTCCATGGCAACCCATAGACCACCACATGCCCTCCTCACCATGTTCTCTAACCTCTCCTCCATGGAGCCCCAGAATGAGGGGGAAAGTCAAGGGCAGCCATGCATTGCACTCCCAGGGATGCTTCTGAGAGCAGAAGGCTGACATCCCCCCACATGCAATGGCAAAATGCCCTTGTTTACCCACCCCTGAAGCTCCTGCCATGAACTTCTTTAGTGTCCCCTAAATAAAAAAATAAACAAATGAACTAACAAAAAAAAACAAAAGACAGTTTCTTTATTGCTTGTGTTGAAGAGGCGTGATTTACAAGCTTTACAGGCAAGCACACCTCCTTCAGGGGGTGACTTCCTTAAGAGAAACAGACATGATTGTTATGTCACTTCTAGTTATTCATAAAACTGTTTTTCAAAGCCTCCTTGATTAGTTGTGCCTCTTGCTGTACTCTCCTTATTGCCCTGAAGTTTGGCTGCTCATAATTACTAACCAGGTTATCTGCCCCCAAGCTTGGCACAAATTCTTCCCCTTCTTCTGACATAAATTATGAAGCACACAGCCGACTGCCACCATGACAGGAATGTTGCCTTCACTGAGGTCTAACCGAGTCAGGAGGCTCCTGAACCTCATCTTTAAATGGCCAAATGTACACTCAACCTACAGTTGTACTGCTCCTTACTGTGGTCCAGGCTGCCTGTGTTTGGCTTCATGAGCCAAGGGAACAAGGAGTAAGCTGGGTCACCCTGAATCACTACTGGCATCTTCAATGGTGACTTTCTGGTCTGAGAAGAAAGTCCCATACTGCAGCTTTCTAAACAGATCAAAGTTCCTAAAGATGAGTAAGTCATGCATCTTTCCTGACCAATCCACATGAATGTCAGTGAAATGACTCTTGTGATCACCTGCAAGACCATGGAAAAGTACCCCTTGTGGTTTATGTATTCTGTAGCAAGGTGGTCTGGTGCCACGATAGGGATGTGCGTTCCCATCTATGACCCCGACACAGTTAGTGGATGGTTTTGCAGCGAGGGGGTTCCCTATGTTGCATATTTCTCAGAGTCACTGTCTTTCATAGCAGAAGAGTATTGATTGCCTTGGTTACCTGGATCATAGCAGCCCCCACTGTAGATTTGCCCACTCTGAATTGACTGCCCACTGACAGGTAGCTGTCTGGCATTGCAAGCTTCCACAAAGCAATTGCTACATACTTCTGAACTATCAGAGCAGGTCTCACTTTGGTATTGCAGTGCTTCAGGACAGGGCAGAGAAATTTGAATAGTTCCATGGAAGTGGCCTTACACATGCTGAAGTTTTGTAGCCACTGCTGATCATCCCATACCTGCAAAACAATGTGGTACCACCAGTTTGAGCTTGTTTCATGGCAACAGAACCAGTGCTCTACTGTGAACAAAGCATGAAGTGAAACCAGCATCTTCCCATTCCTCCTCTCCAGTGTCTCACATCTGTGTATGTCTGTGTTCTCCTGGGAGTCTTCTTAACACTCATGGCTGCTCCAGTTCTGCACATACTGAAGCACAATGCATGAGGTGCTCATAGCACTTGCTGCAACACCTTTAAGCTGGATGGGTACCATGCTAGCCTTGCAAACGCCTCTGCAAGAGTATGTAAAAAGGGCACAGCAACACTATTTGCTGTTGCTTTCCAAAGTCAAGTGGAGGGATGAAGAGCACTATAGGATGCTGATGTCATGTATCCATAACCACCAGCAGCACAATTTTATCCCATCACACACTGGGACAGAAACCCACAATGGAAGGAGGCACCACAGACTATGGGATAGGCATTGCTGACAAAGTCAAACCTGGCAAAGTTAATGGGGATATACTCCGTCGACTTTATGCATCAGTGTAGACATGCACCTTCAACTTTACATAATCAGGCTAGAAAATCAACCTAATTTCTTAGTGTATACATACGTAAGCAGCTTATAGTTTGTGCCCACAGCCTCCAAACAGGAGAGTTCCAGAGCACTGCTATTCTACTCCAATAGTCCAAACTGTGGGACCACACAGGAACTGCCTGAGTACGTAGCTCCATTGAAAGCACAGTAGACAAAGGCATAGATAATTCTTACAAGATCCAAGCCTATGACCTAGGAATATACCTGACCAAGAATTTGAATCCACATGCCATCTGTCCAGATATTAACTTAAAAGCAAACAAGGGGACTGGCCTTACTTAGCTCTGGGAGGTTGCTCACTCACAGCCCTGAATGACATAATTTATATGCAATCTGTACACAGGCTCTCTCACTAAGAGAAATTCATGACTAAAAGATACCATCTCACGCACCTTTTGTCTCTTCAATATCCTGAGGAAAACATGGCTACAAGATTATAGCATACTAACATGTGGATCTAGCAAGCCCTCATTTACAGTACAGATTGAACCTCTCTTGCCTGGCACTCTTGGAACCTGACTGGTGTTAGATGAGATAATTTGCCTGGCCACAAGAGGTCATTATTTTCTAGCACATTACGAACACTTCCACTGCTTACTGGGCTCTTAAGAAGACATTTAGGGATAAACTTACAGCTAAATAACACAGAACACTGAGAGCCAGGACTTGGGGCTGGAAACGTTTTATGGGACCACAAAAAACTTGGCCACACCCATGATAAGTGGTCAAACAGCTAACTAAAATCAGGCTGGATTACAAATGCTGTCAGATGAGAGAGTTCTGGATTAAAGAGGCTCAACCTGTAGCTGTATCAATAGAACTTCAGCAGCGCAATCATCCAGACAAACAAAATGACACTGGAAAAAGTCACTCCCAAAATTGGCATGCAAAGAGGGGCAAGGATTGAATGAGCATCAAGGCTGAACTCCAATCAAGATTCAGGTTCTGTGTTTTGTTTGGCTCTGTTAATCCTTTACTTCACCTGCGTGAGAGTCCACTTCCAAAATAAGTAAAACTTTCCTGAATAGTTTCAAATAATAGATAAGATGCAGGAATTGTGAGCTCCTCAAGCAGCTATGGTCAAAATTTCAAAATTGAGTGCCTAACGTATTTTATAAACACAGCTTATCAGCATAGTGACTAGTTATAGGGATTTGAAGGTATCTGGAAACAGCTTCTGGAGAGATACACTGGAAGTGCCCAAAGAATGCTCGACCTTCATTACACCTAACACCTCCTGCCCCCGTACTCTCCCCCAGTCATGTCCTTTTCTTCCCTGTTCTTCCTATTCATGTAAGTCTTGTCTTATTTTAGCATGGAAACTCCCAATATGACATGTTATGCTTGTGTAGTATTCTCTAGCCTTGTACTATCTGCCTTGCAGCTTGGAGGAGCTGTCAAATTGCATAATTCAATTGGCAATCCTATGAAGTGTGCAAGTATTTGAGAACATGTGCAAGCCACAAGTCATTCATTTTTTCTTTTCACTGTTTATGAAAAAAAATATTGACAAGAATTAATCAGCTGCACAAAAGAGAAGACCATACAGGTTGAATCTCTCTAATCTGGAATTCTCTTCTCCAGCAACACCCATAATACTGCATTATTTTAGTTAGCTGTATGGCCACTTATCACAGGTGTGGCCAAGTTTCCCATGGTCCAATAAAGTTTGTTTGCAGACACCAGTCCTGGTGCTCAGTGTTCTGTGCTCTTACTTACCTCTAATTTACCCCTAAGTGTCTTTTAAGAGACCAGTAAGCAGCTGAAGTATTGGTAATGTGATAGACAATATCAAACTCCCGTGGTTGGGCAAATTCTCTCGTTTGGCACCAGTCAGGTCCCGAGGGTGCCAGATTATAGAGGTTCAACCTGTAGTTGGATACTATGTCACTTACAACTTTTAAATCCCCTAAAATGAGCAAGCCTACCGTCCCGAGGGTGCCAGATTATAGAGGTTCAACCTGTAGTTGGATACTATGTCACTTACAACTTTTAAATCCCCTAAAATGAGCAAGCCTACCTCCAAATCACAAACAGCCCAAAATTCCCATAGCGACTCAGAAGGGTTGCTAGCATCTCCTGAACGGAGGAAAGTAGAAAAGAAAAATAAACACTTGCTTATTGATCTTTCCTTTATTTTTTTCCCCATAGCCTAATTTTCATTAATCTACAGGGTTTACTTTACTCTACACTGCAGGTAGAGGAGAATCTTTGATTCCTAATTTAAAACATAAAAAAAAAAAGATATTAAACTAAGAGGAACATACAGAGTGTTTAATGCTCTATGAATGCGAGAACTAAACTTTGTAGTTATTCCAACACAGACCAAAAAAATGACAACTGCTATTCCATGTAATTTTCAACCCTATTATACTCTCAGATTGTTGGTTTACTACTGAGATTTTTTTTAAGAAAATAAAACCTATGAAATCACTTTCTCAAAAAAAAGAAAAACAAGAATCTGCTTATAAATAAACCAACAAGAGGTCCAAAAAAAGCCCAAAATGTCTAATTATAAATTAATAGGATCAGGTATTATACTGTTACTAGTGAATGAAAACCTAATGTCTAACTAGCCCTTAGTATTTAGTAGTTTTCTGCTATTCATTCTTAATGTTTTTTTCCAAATTAGAACCATCAGAGAACATATTTTTTTAAAAAATATTAAACTACCCTCTTAACAGCCAGTCTCATAAAAAACTTAACATACAAAATGTATCCAGAACACACATGTAAGAAAAAAGACATTTCACTTACCATGTCATGATAAGAAAAATATCATATTTTACTTACTTGCCTCTCAAGATCACTTAGCACCTACATGCTTAAAATCAACCTAAAGAAATTTCTAGTATAGTAAACTTTGTTACTTGAAATCCCACCTAACTCACTGGTTGCATTTCCTAACTCAAGCTTTCTTAGACTATGAAATCAACTGCTTCTTCAATTGTTAGTTCCAAGGCCATCACTGTCAAGAGAAGCAGTAGCCCGGGTCTTCCCTGGCACCCTCTTTGTGTACCTTATACTGTCTCCCCTATTTCTCAACCTCCCTCATTCCACATCCCTCCCTTGAGAAAAGCCTCCCTGCACCAGGAAGAGAGCATAGCAGGACAGAGAGTACTTGCTCATTTGTTGTTCTACCTTCTCCCTGCATTTGCACATGAAAGAGACTCCAGAAAGAGGCAGAAAAGGAGAACCAAAGAACTATAAAGAGGAAACAATCCCAAGTAAAAACAGCAAGCACAGAGGTGGAAATGTTGTAGGGATGTTAGGAAAAGGAGGAGAAGTGCGGGCAACAGTAACATAGAGTTTTAAAATAAGCAAAAATGAGGAAACATCTTCGAGAAGAAATCACATAAAAATAAGTTTTAAAAATTACTAAAGTCCAGAGGACAACTTGGGCAATGAATAAATGTTAAAACAACTATCAAAACATAGAATGGAATAAGAAGGAAGAGGGAGAAAGAACAGATTATTTTATGAAAATATGAATTGTATAGAAAGCCCATTTTAATCACATTTTGAATCTAAGATTTAAATAGCTGTTTGGCTAATTAAAAATTATTACAATCCTGAACTTTTTCTTGGGGGAAGTATTACTTTTGAGGGTGCTAAAAACATATTCATTCTGAAAAAGATGAGACATGAACTATTCAATTATATTTTACAAAGACACCACAAATTTGAAATTTAGCCAGCCATTTTCAAACAGAGTTACAGCACTCAGGTACCATCACCCTATAGCATTATTTGCCACAATTTTTGTGGCTTTTTATACTCATCGTATTCGTTAAAAAACGTCTCTCTACCCTGTTGCTCTGTGACACACCCACACAAATAAGGGAAACTGAATGTATACAGGGTTCTGTAAAATTAAAATGTTTTATATAGTATTGTAGTTTTCACTTAAAGTGACGGAACAAAGAATGCTACCAAAACCATGGCTCAAGTACACTGCAATAGCATCATGTCATAGTCAGGTGCCTTTTTCAGAAGTAGTAATGCAGGGTGGGGGAGGGGAGAAGAGGGCTGAAACAAGATCTAATTGATTTGAAGATAGATTTTATGTTTCTATTACTAAGGGAATGCTGAAGACTAGTTAGTGTTCAGTTAGAGGCTGCTGTATAAAACTGATAGCAGGTTGTGTTACCGAGATTAGATTTTGAAAATCTTACTTCAAATATGGGAGGATACAAACTACCAAACTCTCTTTCTAATTTTATTTGTTTGATAAGTATAAGGTCCCCTCTTATTGCTTTTCAAAGCAAGTCAAGACAACAAAAAGTCAGCAGTACAGTAGGCACTCATGAATAAGTATACATTAACAAATCAGCATGGAGAGAAATGTGTTTGACAAAGAAAGATTTTAACTACAACTTCCAAGAGATTATTTTGGAGCAAGACTAAAGACAGACCATGCAACAAGGAAAGAGATGATAGAATAGGTTACTCACCTTGCGAATTGACTTAAGTTCTTCAAGATCTATCTCTTTATTGGTGCTCCACTGTAAGTATAGTTGCCCCCCATGAGCATGGGATGAGAGGTGTTGATCAGCAGTGCTTCTCAGACTGCACAAGCACACCTCTCTCCCTTGCACTGTGAGCAGCAAGTATAAAAGTGTGGTGTGCTCCAACTGCCCCACAGTTCCTTTACTGCTGAAGAGCATGTTTGAACTTCAGGGAAGAGGTCAAGTAGCAGAGCAGCCAGAGGTCCTGGATCCTGAACAAAGAGAAGTTACTCACCTGTCGTAATGATGGTTCTTCGAGATGTGTCCCCGTGGGTGCTCCACAATAAGTGTCAGGCTCGCCCCGGCACCGCAGATCGGAAATCTTCCAGCAGTTTCTCCTAGATCGCGCATGCGCCGGCGCGCGCCGCTCCCCCGCGCGCCCATGGCCACATGCGCGATCAGGACCCCGCCAGTTCCTTGACCAACCGCCTCGAATGCTCCTGAAAAACACTAGACAGAGATCCGAAGCGGGGAGGATGGGCGGGTGGTGGAGCACCCACAGGGACACATCTTGAAGAACCATCATTACTACAGGTGAGTAACTTCTCTTTCTTCTTCGAGTGGTCCCCGTGGGTGCTCCACAATAGGTGACTACCCAGCAGTAACCCAAGTAAGGAGGTGGGTAATCGGTTTATGTGCAGCTTGCCCCCGAGAGGACTGCTGTCGACAGACGGGTATCCTCTTCGAATACCTGATGTAGGGCATAATGCTTGGCGAAGGTGTCGTAGGATGACCAGGTCGCCGCTCTACAGATGTCTTTTAACGTGATGCCCTTGAAGAAGGTTGTTGACGCCGCCACCGCCCTGGTGGAGTGAGCCCTGGGCGGGGCCAGCAAAGGAGTCTTTCGAAGCTCGTAGCACATTTTTATACAGGACACAATGTGCTTTGAGATTCTCTGTGAAGAGAGACCTTCTCCTTTGACCTGGGAGCAAGAGAGACTAGAAGCCTGTCTGTTTTCCAGAAGGACTTAGTTCCGTATGTGTAGAAGGCCAACTCCCTCCTCACATCCAGGAGATGCAGGCGTGCCTCCTTGCTGGAGCTGTGAGGCTTCGGGTAAAACGAGGGTAAAACTATTGGTTCGTTGAGATGGAACTCTGAAGAAACTTTTGAAACAAAGGCTGGGTGCAGCCTTAAGGTTACCGCCTCCTTTGAGAATACTGTGCAGGGCGGTGTTGGCATCACTGCTGCGAGCTCACTCACCCTGCGGGCTGACGTAATTGCAAGGAGGAAGATTGTTTTCATCATAAGGAGACGTAGGGGAACTGTGGCTAATGGTTCAAAAGGTGGACCCGATAGCGTGCTGAGCACCAAGTCCAAATTCCATGATGGTGGAAGCGGTTTTCGAGGAGGGTACAGGTTTACCAGCCCCTTCAAGAACCTTGTAACGATAGGATGGGCGAATACAGTGGGCCCTTCCTCTGTATGCCGAAAGGCTGATATAGCGGCAAGGTGGACCTTTAGCGAGGATAGAGAAAGCCTGCCTCTTTTGAGATCCAATAAGTATTCTAGTATTTCAGGTATAGGAACGTCAAGGGGAGCTAACTGCTTGGCGGAACACCAGGCTGTAAATCGAGTCCATTTCTGCTTGTAAGTCCTCCTGGTGGAGGTCCTTCGGCTACATTCCAGGACTTGTTGTACTCCCTCCGTACACATGCTCTCTAAGGAGCTGAGCCATGGATTAGCCATGCTTGTAGACGCAGACCCTCAGGGTGCGGGTGCACTATGGACCCCTGAGCCTGCGTGAGTAAGTCCGGCACCACCGGTAGAGGAAGCAGTGGGCAGTCCAACATGCGCAGAAGCAAGGGAAACCATTGCTGCTGATCCCAAGTTGGGACTATGAGTATCATGCGAGCTCTCTCCCTTCTGGCTTTCTGCAGAACCTTGTGGATAAGCGCTGTGGGGGGAAACGCGTAAAGTAGGGGGCCCCTCCATGAAATAATGAATGTGCCCCCCAGGGACCCCTGCCCCACTCCTGCCCTGGAGCAGTACAGGGGACACTTCTTGTTGTACTGGGTGGCAAACAGATCGATCTGGGGAGACCCCCATGTACGAAAAATGCGCCGTAGCAGATCGGCGCGGATCTGCCATTCGTGCGTGAGTGTGAAGCGCCTGCTCAGCTGATCTGCTTTCACATTGTGAGCACCCGGCAAGTACGAGGCTTTCAACGTTATGTTGTTGGCGATGCACCAGTTCCACAATCGGACTGCTTCCGCACATAGGGCACAGGATAGTGCTCCTCGTCGATTGATGTAAAACATAGTGGAGATATTGGCGGTATTGATCCCGACTACTTTGCCATGTAGGTAATCTCGAAAATGTTTGCAGGCGTTGAACACTGCTCTGAGCTCCAGTATGTTTATGTGCAGTGTCTGTTCCGCAGGGGACCATAGCCCTTGCATCACCTTGTTGCCGATGTGCGCTCCCCATCCTATGTGGGAGGCGCTGGTAGTAAGAAAAATAGAAATTCGTGGTTGGTGAAAGGGCACCCCACTAGCAGATTCTTCGGGTTTTCCCACGACGCCAGGGATCTACGCACCTCTGTCTTGGGCGACACCACCCTGTGGACAGTGTGGGATACCGGTTTGTAAACGCTCGCCAGCCAATGCTGCAGGCTTTGCATGTGTAACCTGGCATTCTGTACCACAAACGTCGCTGCCATCATGTGGCCCAGCCACTGTAAGCACGTTAAGACCTGCACCGTGGGACTGTATGTGATGACTTGCGCCAGCTAACTGATGGCGCGGAAGCGGGCGTTGGGTAGGTACACCCTTGCTGTGATAGAGTTTATGCGTGCCCCTATGAACTCTATATCTTGTGTGGGTTCGGTCTTCGACTTTGCGAGGTTGATAACTAGGCCCACCGAAGAAAATGTGTCCGCTGTGACGCGTATCATGCGTAAGACCTCTGCCTTCAAGGCCCCTTTCAGCAGGCAGTCATCCAGATATGGGAAAATAAACACCCCCTGTCTGTGCAGGTAGGCTGTCACCACTGCCAGGGTTTTGGTAAAGACTCTGGGGGCCGAGGAGAGGCCGAACAGAAGAACCCTGTGCTGGAAGTGCTCCTTGCCAACCATGAAGCGGAGGAAGCGTCTGTGTGCCGGGTGGATTGTTATATGAAAGTAAGCATCTTGTAAGTCGAGGGCTGCAAACCAGTCTCCATCGTCCAGTGCCTTGAGTATCGAGGAAACTGTGATCATCTGAAAACATTGCTTGCGCAAGTAATGGCTGAGGCCCCAAAAAACTAAGATGGGCCTCCAGCCTCCTGTTTTCTTCTCTGTTAGGAAGTAGCAGGTGGTCCACCTCCTGCTTGAGCCTCGCCTCGTGGGCAGCATCCCTGAGGTGAGGCCTGGTGGGAGGCTTCATCAGTGGGAGTGACTGGAAGGGGATCGTGTAACCCATGGCTATGATCCCCAGCACCCTGGCGCCCTTGGTCGTAGCCCTGTTGATATTGAGCACGCTGTGGTTGGTAAGCCTAGTGTCTTTGCTGAGGATAAATTTTTTTTTTCCTGTATGGGGGGGTATAAATGCCCAAGGTTCTAAGTGTAGCTCTCGAGTCCTTACTGGAGTGGAGGACCGAGTCGGTTGAGTCTGCAAACAGCTTTGTGTATCAAAGGGAAGATCCACGATCTTTGCCTGTAGGTCCCTAGGGATACCAGACGTCCGGAGCCAGGATTCTCTACGCATGACCACTGCTGTAGCCGTTGAACGTGCTGCCGTGTCCACCACGTCCAGGGCAATCTGGGCTCCAGTCCACGATGCTGCGTAGCCCTCTTGAACAATCGCCTTTAACACCGGCTTTTTGTCTTCCAGAAGTGAATCTATGAGGGGAGTAAGTCTGAAGTAATTATCAAAATTATGGTTTGCTAGGTGTGCCGCATAATTTGCCACTCTCAATAGCAGGGTAGAAGAGGAATATACCTTCCTGCCAAACAGCTCTAGCTTCTTAGCATCGTTGTCCGATCCCCCTGATTTGTACTGAGAAGCCTTCGACCTCTGCTGGGACGATTCGACCACCAAAGAATTTGGCTGTGGGTGACTAAAGAGGAACTCCATGCTTTTTGCCGGGATGAAGTACTTCTTATCCCCTCTCTTGTTCGTAGGCGGGATAGAGGCTGGAGTCTGCCATATGGTAGTGGTTGACTCCATAATGGCTTCGTCCAGCGGAATACCAATTTTGGATGAAGCCGGGGGTCTCATATTTTTCAGGAGTTTGTGATGTTTCTCCTGCACCTCTGCTGTTTGAATGTCTTGCGTGAAAGCTAGCCTTTTAAATAGCTCCTGAAATTGTTTAAGGTCATCTGGGGGGGAGACATCCCCGGGGGCCATGGCCTCATCTGGGGAGGATGAGGAGGAACCACTGGGGTAAACCTCCCTCGAACCCTCAGGCTCCTGCGGTCGATGATACACTTGCTCCCTGCAGGATTGTGAAGGAAGGCCTCGGAGTTCTAAAACTAACTCCCCTTGAGACAGCTGTGTTTCCGTCCCCGATCGAGAGTGTCCACGGGGGTACTGAGTGGCCAGGGGGGGACCTGCCCCTGGATGTAGGCCTGCGGTGTCTGTGTCCAGCATGATGAGGATGACCATAGCAGCATGGACAAGGGTCTGGTGGAGACCTGGACCACCCACGGAGTGTGTACCCCCGATGTCTGGGAGAGCGAGACCTCCGCGACGACACAGATATAGAGGTGAAACTGGCTTGTGATAGTACTCCAGGGGATCCACTCCCAGAAATGGTGAAGGTGGCCCAAGCCATGGTGACATTGGTTGGAGGAACGGAGAAGAAGGTTCTGGATAAGCCGGTGGAGACACAGGCCTTCGGTGCGGCGTGTGTATCACAGGGGGAGGGCTTGGTGCTAACAGCAGCACAGCCCTGTCCGGAGATGGGCTGCGGTGCCGGGTTCTTGATTTCGCCTTGCCCCTCCCCTGTGGGGCTGGCACCGCACACTCCCGTGCTGGGGATCTCGGCCCCGCTGTTGGCGCCGCGCTCGGCACAATCAGCTGCGGTGCCACGCCGGTAGCTTCCTCCGGTGCCTGCAGGCTCTGTGCCTGGTGCCCCTGCACCGTTGGTGCCGCGGGGGCCAGTGCCGCCTGCGGCGGTGCCGCCAGATCCGGTGCTTGCCTCACTGACGCTCTGGGCGCCGCACGTGCCGGCTGTTGTGTAACCGGAGGCTCAGCCTCTGCCACATGTGCTACCGCGCTGCCGCTTGCCTGAGTATGCCGCTGGGGGCTGTGTGTGCCGCTCATCCTGCTCGCTGAACCTGCCGGCAAGGATCGAGCCGGGGAGAGTTTCCTCCGTTTCTGCACCGAGGGGGTCAGAGAAGCTGCCTTCCTCTTATGCAACCCAGAGGGCCCTTCTGGGTGAGGCTTCTCTGGCAAGTCCAGCTGGAGAGCCTTATCGGACAAGAGCATTTTAAGCCTCATCTCTCTGTCCTTCCTGGCCCTGGCTGTGAGCTTAGCACAGTGAGAACACTTCTGGGTAACGTGTGATTCCCCCAGGCAGCGGATGCATTCGCTATGCCCATTGGAGGCCGGCATAGCTTCGCGGAATGACTCACACTTTTTAAAACCTGAAGAGGCCATTGAGGTGAGTCCTTTACTGTTAATAGGGTACTTAGCACTTAATCCGTGCCTTTCCACCCCAAATAGCGATCACCGGCCTGCGGGGCAGTGGGTGGCCTAAATGGCCTTCACGTCCGCTCTTCTCTTCGCCGCTCCTCTCTTTTTTCTTTTTTCTTTGCTAATATTCTCTTTGTCTTTGCTTTCTCTCTCTCTCTCTTTTTTTTTTTTTAGTAACCAAAAACAACAAATTACACGTAGAAAACAACTATTTAATCTGACTCTGGCCTTAGCCTGAGCGGATTCCGTCTGCAGCCGATGGCAGTTGAGAAGGAGCTGGCGGGGACCAGATCACGCATGTGGCCGGGGGCGTGCGGGGGAGTGGCGCACGCCGGCGCATGCGCGATCCAGGAGAAACTTCTGGAAGATTTCCGATCTGCGGCGCCAGGTGAGCCCAACACCTATTGTGAAGCACCCACGGGGACCACTCGAAGAAGAACCTCAGTTATTGCTTAAGGTGAGCAACAGTCTCTTTTTCTTTGATGCACCATTTTAGGTGAGTAGAATAGTGCCCCTAACTGGAAGTCTGGGACGTAAGAGCAGCATGTATTGCAGATGACAGGACAGCATGTTCTAGGAGAATGTCTATTGTGGCATTGTGAGTAATGCTACAGCAATGGGCAAAAGTGTCTGTTGATGACCACAAGGCAGCTTTACAAAATGTCAGCAAAGGGAACATTCTAGAGAAAAACAATGGAGGTGAAAAATGAATGAGCAGAATGTGCTCTAATTGTAGTAGGGGGATTTCTATTGTGTAGTTCTGAGCAGAAATGTATATTATTTCTAGATCCACTGACAGAGATGACTGTGCACCTGGATTCTTTGATCATGGAAAAGAACACGTGGTGATTTTCAGAAAGGTTTAGTCCTGTCCAAGTAGAATGGGTATCAGAGCTGACTCTTATTGATTGCTGTGAGGCATCTGGAAAAAAAATCAAGGAAAATGAATCCATTGATTGAGATAAGATAGAATCCTGGGGAAAGAAACCCTGGATGTGGGCACAGCATAGCTTTATTTTTGCAAAAGAGAGTGCATGGGGATACGCCATACCATTTCATACAATGCAATTTCATCAACCTGTTGGGTAGAGATGACAGAAACAACAAAAAATACCATTTTCATTGAAAAAGGACCAAAAAACATGCTGACATTGGTTCAAACCAAGGTCTACTCAAACTAGAAGATGAGACCAAGGTCCCAGGCTCATCAGTCTCTGATGTCAGAAAAAAAAAAGCTGAAGACACTTTAAAAATGTTTGCTACATGTGTGTGAAGATGGAATGTCCATTTACGTGGCAGTGGAAAGTAATAATTGCTGCCAAATGCACCCAAATGGAGCTGGTAGATAGTTCAGGATAAGTGGTAGTGGAGTGCAAACTGCCTCGACCTGATGGGAGAAACACCAGCACTGGAATCTGATCCATTTCTAAAGGTAAATGCTTCCAGCCACGTCAAGCCTGCTATTTAAAAGTGTATGTTTAACTATATCCAAACAGGTGATTTCTGAATCTTGGAACCATGCACAGCTAGGGTTTGAGGTGGGACATTTGTAGAATGGGTTGGAGGGTGCATCCCATGCCCTGTGAAAGGAGTTAGGGCAGTGGATGGAGAGAAATCAGTCAGCTGATATACAAATGCCAAGGGAGAAGTTCAGGATCTTTAAGAGTACAGGGAATCATCCATATGCTCTGTGGATAGCTTGTGGGTCAGTCTTCCACTATAGTTTGTACCTCCTCAGAAAAAACAGAGTTGCAGCCATAAAGTAAGTCTCATGACCACACCAATTGCAATGGAGCAGATGGCAGTGTCTAGAGTCTAAGAAAGCTTGTAGAGCTGTATGAGCCTAGAGGTGTCCCTCAGATATTAATGTGTGAAACGGTTTTCTTAGCATCAGAAAGATCTTGACAGAATTCCTATAATTTGAAAGCAGTTAAGATAGTTAATAGTTAGCCATAAAAGCCTCTTAATTAGCTATTCAAAACTGAGATGGCAGATGAATAAGCCTTGCTTCTGAATAAATCTAAGCATTTCCAGTCTCAGTCTTGATGGTTAGAATGAGATTGATATTGTTGGTTATTCTCTTGCACGGCATTAACTACCAGAGAATTTGAGGTGGGATGTGAACAGGAATTCCACACTCTGCTGGACCAATAATTTTTGTTGGCACAGTTGCAGGTCAGAGAGAGAGAGAGGTGGAGGCCTGACAGAGCACTTCTGTGGGATTTAGAAGAGCCTCGCTGATATACAGAGCAATTTTGGAGAAAGAAGATGTGCAGAGAATATTATGCAAGTTTATGTTGCTGATTTAACCAGAAGAGAGTCTGCAAATCCTGCACATTAATTTCCTTATAAGTGCCTGAAGTTCTCAGCTGTTATAGAAGACAAGCATGATAGCCTCATTATGAGGAGAAGAGAAATACAGTGTTGGTGGAGTTTCTGCCTGTTCTTCCTCCTCAACCGGTACCAGTGGAGGTTCGCTTTCTGGTGGGTGAGAGACCAATGGAGAAGGGAGAGACGTTCCTAAATTGTGCCCTATACATGCGCCGTAAGTCCCAGTATGGTCCCCATAGAGGAAGTGAAACTTTACAGTTTCTAGAGCCATCACTGAATGCACCTGAATGTACTTAACTGAAAGATCAGGAAGGAAAAACAGTGTTTCAAGATTCTTATTCGCTACGTTTGATAGCACTTTTAGTCTATTCTATCTAGGTCATTACATATACTACAATAGTGGCCATAATCCCAACATACATATTTAAAAATAGAAATGGCAGCACCTCTCTATTTCTTCCTAGCTTATTGGCACTTGATATTTTTGTGCAGGTGAATGAGTGCATGTGGGTCAAATCAACTCATTGAGGTAAAGCCCTATCACAGGGTTGTTTTCTGAGCAGGCTTGAAAGCAGTCATTATGTCTTGCAGAAGTGCAATAGCCCACATCCAGCGAAAACTATCACAATACACCCAAGACTCTCATTTTTTTGGGAGGACAGACTGTTGGTTCCACTGAAATAGAGCAGTCATAGCCTCTTCATCCATAACCTCTATCTGTCAGGTAACCAAGGCCAGTCCCAGATAAGAAAATGAGTATCAGGGCCACAAAAATTGACGCAGACTCTGCATTTAATGAACATCCAACGCAGAAAGAGCACTAGAGTAATTTTCTCATGACCATCTCTGTTGCTCAGATAAGTGGATTTTTGCATTTTGTACTGAGTGAAAGCTTTGACAGGTTTCGGGCTCTATTCCTATATAAAAGCTACAATAATTAAGTATGGAAATCAAACCCATGTCAGTTTGCCATCCACCCAGGTTTTATCCAGACAGTCCAGTTTCTGACTTCGGTCTCTGGCTGCCAGTTAGAGTTGTCAGGTGCCCAGTTTTTGACCAGAAAGTCCAGTTCAAAAGGGGACCTGGCAAACCTAAACAGCACCTAAAACCAATAGTCTGGATACCATGGCACAGGGCACCAATTCATACTGTCCGTATCGTGTCATTAACCCACACCAGTCTCTGCTCAGCTGGGACTGCCTCCTATCCACAGACTGGCTCCTTGACATGATCCTGCAAGTGACGGAGTTGGGATGGGAAGGAAGGAACAAATAATGGAATGAGAGTAGGGGGGAAAGAGCAAGGCAGGGGACAGGGTTCTTAAAGCCCCACTACCAGACATTTTAAAAAGCAGCAGTCCTACACAGATTGTGGTATCCAGAAAAACTGTGCCTCGCTGAAGCAAAAACCAAAATGAAGAATATCTGGATAAAGACCAGTCTAGGAAAGACATAATGTGATATTATCCAATAAGGAGGAGCATTATAAAGAATAAACCTAAAAGAAACAACAGAGCACCTGCCCCAGGGTCAAAGTTGTACACACACACACAAAGTCCTGTTTTACTGTCCATTGCTACAAGATGTGTCAGTGAATTAATTAGTGAAGTACAAAAATCAATTAAAAAATTAAAAAGCACATGGTGGCTGTGAGATTTATGCCATTATTTATTCTCAGCCATGTTTAATAAATAAAAAATTGAATGTTTTACTGAAATCATAGTAAATAATTTTCCACAGATGAAATATGCTGAGAAATTCTGAGTTACATTCATTTAATGTAAGTAAATGCCAATCCTGCATTTATGTGAGGGATGTGAGAGAGCAGGAGACTCCACAGCCCTGCGGCTGAAAGCCATCTGGGCAGAGCCTGGCCAGCAGAGCCAGCCACAGGGTCCCTGGCCAGGGGATGGGGAGACCCTACAAACCCACAGCTGGAGCCTTTTCCCTCATGTGATGTAGGGAGGGAGAAGGCTCTTAACCTGGTTCCCAGCTCCCTGGCCCTTCTGGGAACTGGGAAGCTGACCAGCCATGAGCTGGTCAGTTTCCTGGGTCCCACATGCAGTGGGGAGACTGGAACCAGGCTGCAACCTGGTTCCCACCTCCCCGCCACTCTGGGAGCCAGGAAATTGACCCCAACTCCTGTAAGCCCAGGAAAGCCAGGAACCAGGCTACGGACTAGTTCCTGTCTTCCCTCCTCACTGACTTGTGTGAAAATGTGTGTTACTTGGGGGCTGCAGGAACACAACCCCACATAACTTGAGGGTTTACTGAACTGGCCTGTTAAACACAGGGTAGTGACTTCAATCTTTCAAGGGTCCATTGAGGGATCTGAGGCAAATAAATTTAAAAAAAAAATCTGTCTGAAATGGTGATAGGCCCTGCTCTGAGGGCAGGGGACCAGACTCAACGACCTCTGAAGGTCCCTTTCAGTTGTATGAGGTATGTATATCTCCATATATAGGTACAGGTGTTACTGTGGGTTCCTAGGTACATGGTGATGGCTGTTTAACCTAACAAATCAATTTAATTACATTTAGCCTGGCAAGCCCTGTTGGGTGCTATAGGATAAGAACTGAACCAAATTTCAAGGACAGAGAAACAGAAATTAAAGGGTAACATCCCAAATAAAGCCAAAATGTCATTTTCTGTGATTTATCTAAGGCCACAAAAAGAACCAAGGGCGGAGCTCCAATAGAAGCCAAGAATTCAAGCTTAAAGCTGTAGATAGTATCCAGAAGAGAAGACATTTTAACATCTGTTACCGAAGATCTTGTTCAAGAATGATGATTCTGCAATTTACAGAATACAATTCTACTAGGGAATTTGAGCCACAGAGCAAGCAGGAAAAAAGAAAAAACAGTTCTGCAAACCTTGGGAACCTCTAAAAATCTAAATGGAGCAGGTCACATGATCAGTATTCAGAGATCTACAATGTGTATTTTATTTCTTACAAGAATAATTGACTCTAAATGATCTAGTTATCAACATTGATTAAACAAAACAATGGCATTTGGAGATTAGGAAGGAAGATCAGTGTAGGCAAGATTGAACTAGAGAAGTTCACGTATCTGGGGAGGAACATGACATGTAAAAAGGAAATAGCGACAGAATAGTGAAAGCAAGAGCAATGTTGAAGGTGATGGATAAGATCCAGAAAAGCAAAGCAATTAGCTTAGGAAAAATGTGTGTATTCAGCAGCACGTTGTATGGATGTGAGACATGGGTGATAACAAAAGATTCAAAGAGAAAAGTATTGATGTTCGAGAGGAGGTGTTATAGAAAGATCCTGAGAATAGAAGGTCACCAATGAGGAATTATACAGGAAGATACAGCCGAAAGAGAACCTACTGCTGACGGTTATACAACGCAAGTTTCAGCTATGCAGACATATTTGCAGAATGAACGACAAATTCAAAAACAAGACCCTGGTATTCAGCATAATGGATGGTTCGAATAGCAGAGGCAGACCCCACAGAGAAATGGGTAGATGATATAGCAGATTAGTGCAGAGCTAGTCTACAGAAACTAAGCCACTCCATGCTGGACAGGGATAGATGGAAGGAAATAGTGAGGGAGGCTTCAGACACCAATGAGCCCCTGGCCCATGGCTGCTGCTGCTAATGTACAAGCTTTAATAAAATCATGAACTCTAACACCTCAATTGCACATGACATCAAAGGCATGGCTAGACATGGGAGTTATTGAGAAGAGACACTCGAAAAACAGATCCTGAGAAAAGAGCATTAGCCTCTAAATAGCAAAGCTATTGCTTAAAGATTTAAGATGAGTAGTAAAGGAAAAGCATTCAGGGTGATAAGCTATTTTTCTTTTTATCCCTGTGTAATTACCTAAATCAATGAGGCATTCTCAGCCTTAAGACAAGTAAGGCTCTATACTGGGGTAACAGAACAGGGAGCCCTTGCAGCCAGGGAGCTTCCACTTTTTACTGGAAGCAAGGGCAAGCAATAGAGCATGGTTTCCCAAACTGCGGGATGTGCCACCTGAGGGGGTGTGAAGAAATTTCAGTGGGGGGCGGGGCTAGGCCACCCAGACCTTCCCCCCTCATTATTCTCCTCACCAGAAGAAAAAGCCAGGGTTTTCTTCTGGCTCTCAGCCCCTGCCATTTTATGGGAGCAGCCTGGTGCACCTGCTATAAAAAGCAGGCAGCCAGCAAAGACCCACATGGAGCTAGGTGCCTCCAGCAAAGGAGAGTCAGTGTGGGTTGAGGAGGGGAGGGGGAAGAGGAGATGAATGGGGTTAGATGGGGGCTGGGGGTGTCTGGCTTGGGGGAGGGGAGGGGGTGGGCAAAGGGACTCATGGGGCTTGGGTGGCTTAGGATGGTGGGTGGGCAGCTGGCCCTGGCACAGCAGGTCCTGGTCAACTCTGACATGTGGCTCTGGAAGCACAGGGCCCAGGTGGGCAGGCAGCTGGTACAGGCAGCTCAGGCAACTGGCCAGCTGGAGCTGCACCAGGCACCTGACAGGGGCCAGGAAAAATTATTTGTACTTATTTTTTAATTTCAAATAACATTTGTATATCAAATGTTTGTGTTTATTTTAAATTACAAATTGAATTTTTTGTTAAAAGGGGGGTTGGACAATGGTAAAGAAGAGGTGGGGCGTGAGGGTTTCTCAAAAATCAAAAGTGGGGCACGATACCAAAAAGTTTGGGAACCTCTGCAATACAGGAGGGAGTGAAAAGGAGTGAAAGCGGAGCATTATTTTGCGGGGGTGTGAGATGACATAGGAGCAGGGCCTTGGGGGAAGGGCCAGTATGGGGGCAGGGGTTTAGGGGGACGAGGTGGTGAGAAGCCAGGATCTCATGGGAAACAGGCAGCTCAAGGGCAAGCCTCAGGGCAGGCATGGAACGGGAGGGGAGCATGGTTCAGCCTCCATATTCCTCTCCCCATACTTTCAGGTGCTTACATGCTTCTGCCTCACTCTCAACTTAGTGGTGTTTTTCTGCTTCTCTGTTGGAATAAAATCCAATAATTTCTGAACATGGCAACTGGCAATCCAGGGAATGTTCTAGGCATCAATGGGCAAAATACGATGCAAAAGAACAGGAAGGATAAGGGAGACACAAAGCCCCTGGCAGGTGGTTATCAGGTTCAGCTGTCGAAAGAGCAAAGAATTAATCAATGGCACCAATCAACATTTTCCATTTACCACCACCATTGATTCTGAATGGCTTATCTCCCATGCTGAATGCAAAGACATAACTGATTACAGAGTGTGGGGGTAGGATGAAAGAGAGGGTTAAACGGAGCACTTAGCATGAGGAATGGAGGTGGAGAGGTCAATAAAAAGCCCCTGCAATGAGGGAAGAAGTGCAGGAGTTGCTGTGAGTCTCTGAAATATAGGGGCTGCGTCTACAATAGCCCAAATCTTCGAAATAGCCATGCAAATAGCCATTTCGAAGATTACTAATGAGGTGCTAAAATACATATTCAGTGCCTCATTAGCATGCCGGCGGCCGCGGCTCTTCAAAATTGTTGTGTCTCACTGCCACATGGCTCATCCAGATAGGGCTCCTTTTTGAAAGGAGATAGGAATAAGGGGATTTCAATAGGAATAGGAATAAGGGGATTTCAAAGTTGGCAGGGTCCTTTCAAAAAGGAGCCCTGTCTGGACAAGCCACATGGCAGCAAGACGCAGCAGTTTCGAAGAGCCGTGGCCGCCGGCATGCTAATGAGGCACTGAATATGTATTTCAGCGCCTCATTAGTAATCTTCGAAATGGCCATTTGCATGGCCATTTCAAAGATTTGGGCTAGTGTAGACGTAGCCAGGGAGTAGGAAAGGTGGCACACAGCGAGCAGCAGTGGAGGGGTGGCAGTGAGACATGCAATCATCTTGTTCAGCTTATGAGTAGGTCCCTACCAAATTAAGAGTCTGTACTGGTCAATTTCGCAGTCATGAGATTTTTAAAACAGTACATTTTATTATTTTAGCTATTTAAATCTAAAATTTCATGTTGCTGTAATTGTAGGGAACCTGATCCATAAAGGACTTGGGGAGAAGGGATCTCAAAGCTTATTATTAGGAGGCTTGCAGTGCTGCTCTCCTTATATCTGTGCTGCTGCTGCTGAGAGCAGTGCTGCCTTTGGAGCTGGGCTCACGGCCACCAGTCACCATTCTCCAGCTGCCCAGCTCTGAAGACAGCCACTACCAGTAGCAGTGCAGAAGTAAGGTGCTATAGTATGGTATTGCTTCTGTGCTGCTACCTGCAGAGCCAGACCCTCAGTCAGCAGCTGCCACTTTCTGGCCACCCAGGTCTGAAGGTAGCAGCACAGAAGTAAAGGAGGCACTACTGCGACCCCCCTGCAATTCCCTTTTGGGTCAAGAGTGCCAATTTGAGAAACACTGATTTCCCCTGTGAAATCTGCTTAGTATAGGGTAAAAGCACACATGGGGTGAGATCAGATTTCATGGTCTCCAACATGTTTTTCATGGTCACAAATTTGTTAGGGCCCTACTTATGAGAAGTTTAAAAGCAGGTAACTAATTTAATCTAGTTTTTCCTTTGCTTAGTACATCCTGTTACTGTTGTACAAATAATTTACCAAAGGAGAAAAAAAGAATACCATAACTTTTAAGGAGATGAACTGATGGCTGAAAGGTTTATGGAATTTATATTCCCAATTTCTGTCAACGGATATGGACAGAGTAGTTACCACATAGGCCGTGTCTACACGAGCCCCAAACTTCGAAATGGCCATTTCGAAGTTTGGGGCTCGTGTAGATGTAGCCATAGGGAGCTATGCGGCTATTAGGCTGCAGCACATGATCCAAATGGGAGAAGACAGAAGATGAAGGAAACAATAGCTTGCACTATTGTTTGCCAAATCGGTGGAAGAAAGGAAAGAATTGATTAGAGATCTTACAAACTTTATTTACATGAAGTTGGGGTTGGGAGTTCTCTTTGGGAATTGCATCATTAATGGAAATTGCACTTCAAGTGCCTTTACAGGAAGGACCAAACACCATCATCCTCTTTCAAGATACACCACAAGTCGTATAAAATGGCATGTAGAACACAGTAACTACAATTAGTCTGTACAATAAGAATGGAGAGACATGCAGATGAATATCACTAAGGTTAACATGCATCCCACAAAATTATCCTATAAACGTCACAATACATTAGTTTATTATTGACAAACAGAACCAGTCCAAATCATGTTAAAAATGCTGAATAATTAGATTTAGGAGATAAGCACCTTAAAAAGGAGGTCCCTCAGAAAAACAACAGTTAAATATTACATTTTAAGCTAAACAGACAATACTAAAACAAAAAAACAAAAACAAAAAGTCAAAATCTCAAAGCTACCAAGAAGATAAATCTGTGAGTTGCACAAATTTATCTATGCAGCTTCATGTAATCTATGCAAGACAGTAATTATACCGTGTTAGAGAGTCTACCCATTATGCATAACAAAATGCAAAAGCCAAAAAAGGATATGCCACTGAGTAGGAAAATAACAAATTTATGCATGAGCTTGTGATTGTTTCTCAGTGACATGGTGTGGCTAAAAATAAAATGCCTTTCCTGTTCTTACCATAGATTACTAACAGGCTCTAATCTAGCTTCATCCGTTATCTTTATACAACTGTTAGAGTTCTACTCAGTCAGTAAACCATAAGATATCAAAGAATTATCATTAGGTTTGCTAATAATAATAATACTAATAATATTACCATTTTTCTTGTCAAGATAAGATACCAGAAGATTAAAAAATGGCTGAGGACTTTCAGCCACTGCTAAAAAATGTTGTTTGCTGGTTGGATTTCTACTATTATAAGGTGCCAATTGAGTACTCCTAATTCACTTTGGTAAAACAAAACAGCAGTCATGTACCACTTTAAAGTAACGGAGAGGTAGCCCTGTTAGTGGGTCTCTCACAAAAGCTCATCACTTAATAAATCATTTTGTTAGTCTTTAAAGTGCTACATCACTGCTGTTTTGTTTTGTTAGAATACAGACTAACCTGGCTACCTCTGTGTTACTATTCACTTTGCTAAGTATTTCTCATTAACATGCCCCAGATATATGGAATCAAGGAATAGCCCTTTGGTCATGATAATGTAGGTTCTGGTTAAGCCATACAATAAGTGGAACAAAAACAGTCAAGCATAGGAAGAAGGCTTTGGATTGGAGTCTGTTTTATGTTTTCATCATTCATCGATATTTGTAACATATGCTCAGACCTCACATAAAATCCATATATAAAAATCTACTCTAACTATCAGCTTTCAAGGTGAGGTAACTACAGTAGTATTTTTCCTCTTACTATATAAAGCCAAGTCAACACTAGGACTAAAGAAAGAGAGTTCACCAAGATTGGTTTGACGAAAATGACAAGGCCATCATGAAGATCCTGATATTTCTGGTATGGGAAAATGACCAGTCCTCAATCTCCAAACACGACCGTTTCAAGCACCTTCAGAGTCAGGCACAGACTGCAGTTCGCAAAATACAAGATGAGTCATGGTAGAGAAAAGCTGATGAAGTCCAACACTACGCTGACACCAAGAACTCCAAGGTGTTCTTCAGTGCTATCAACGTTGTATATAGACCTTCAAAGCCAAATACTACACCTCTCCTGTCTGCAGATGGCATGACCCTCCTGAGGGAGAAGAGCAGCATCAACAATAGGTGGAGAGAGCACTTCAGCAACCTTCTCAGCAGGCCCTCCATTGTCGAGCCTGCAGCCCTAGACCAGATCCCTGAGAAACCCATAACAGACAGTCTTGACCTGCCTCCTACAATGGATGAGGTCAAAAAGGCAATCAGCCAGACAAGCTCTGGCAAAGCCCCTGGGATGGATGGTATTCCTGCTGAAAATTTCAAGGCAGCAGGACCTGTGTCACTTGAAGCCTTTCACAACATTTTGACCAGCATCTGGGAAGAAGAAGTCATGCCCGAGGACTTTAGGGATGCCACATTTGTCTCACTCTTCACGAACAAGGACATTGAAGCTGACTGTGGAAATTACCAGGGCATCTCCCTTCTCTCTAGTGCTGGGAAGACCTTAGCTCGAGTCATCCTCAACTGTCTGATCACCAGCATCTCAGAGGAGAACCTGCCAGAGGCCCACTGTGGTTTCTGCCCAGGCCACAGCACCATTGACATGATCTTTGCTGTTTGTAAAGTCCAGGAAAAGTGCACAGAGCAGAACTTCGATCTACATGTTGTCTCTATGGACCTGACCAAGGCATTTGACATCATCAACAGAGAAGCCTTGTGGATTATCCTGTCAAAAGTCAGCTGCCTGAGAAGATCTGTCAACCTCATACGCCTGTTCCATGATGACATGACTGGCTTTGTTCATTCGAATGGCAAGTCTTCAGATCCATTTGACATATCCAATGATACGAAGCAGGGGTGGGGATGTTGGCCCCGGTGCTATTCAACCTCTTTTTCATGTGCATCCTCAGCCACACAGTCAGGGACCTGGACCATGGAGTCCACATAAAGTACATGCTTGATGGATCACTCTTCCACTTTTGTTGTTTGAATGCTAGAACCCAGACGCTTGAGAGGCTCATCCTTGAAGCCCTTTTTACTGACAACTGTGCACTCATGGCACACAAGGAGTCCGATCTTCAGTTTATCATCAACAAGTTTGCTGAAGCCACTCACCTCTTTGGTTTGACCATCAGCCTAGGAAAGACCGAGGTACCGTTTCAACCTGCTCCAGGATCTGCTGCTCTCCCGACTTGAATCTCTATTGAAGGAACAGAGTTAAAAAAAACAGTGGACGAGTTCAAGTGCTTTGGCAGCATGATCACCAATGATGGCTCCCTTGACAAAGAAATCAATGCCAGGATCTGCAGGGCAAACCAGGCACCAGGATGCCTGAAAGCACGAGTGCTGAATCAGCACAATATCTGACAGTCCACTATACTGACTGTGTACAAGGCTATAGTCCTGACCAATCTCCTGTACGGATGTGAAACCTGGACCCTGTACAGAAAAGATGTGAAACTGCTGGAGCACATCCACACATGCAGCCTGAGTTCAATACTGCACACCCTATGGCAGGACAGAGTCATGAACCTGGAAGTCCTTGACAGAGCAGGAGCTACACGCATTGAAGCCATGATTCTGAAAGCCCAGCTTCACTGGACAGGGCATGTCATACAAATGGAGGAGTCAAGAATCCCTAAGCAACTCCTCAATGGTGAACTCTCCTAGAGCAAAAGGAATCAAGGTAGGCCTCACAAGAGTGCATGAAGGCCAACACTGCTCATGCTGGATTAAAGCCAAAGCAGCTAGAGCAGCCTGACGAAGATTGAACAGGTTGGCGTGCTCTCGTATGACTCGCATACGACAACCCTGAAGAGCAGCGACACATATGCCTGATTGATGCTCGTGAGAGAAGAAAAACAACAGCAGCAGCCACACCAACAGAGCCAGGATAATTCTCTTGCCCCTACTGTGAATGCCCATGCCGTTCAAAGCTTGGACTCCTCAGTCACGTGAAAGTCCACAACCCATGAACCTGTGCAAGCTCAAGACACCATCATCGGACACAATGGACCACCAAAAGACTATATAAAGAGTTGCATTTCCTTTTTAATATAAACACCCATGTCCAAAAGCAAGCTTAAAATAGTAGGGTTATTTTATTATTAAAAACAGTCTTAATACGCAGTTTGCTGAACTAGAAAAAAAAAAACTTAAATTGCTTATTTATTAAGCCAAGACCCAGGATATTAAATGCATTTCATTCTTCCTATTTGCATCCATTTCTTCAACTATTCAGAATGCTAGTGAGGTTATAAAATTCCCAACCGTCTGCTCATATGATGATTTTACGACACGGGGGAGAGGGGTAAGGGCAAAAATATATGCATGACAAGGTATATGATACCTTTTTGGTAACTGAAGTATTTTTCCACTGCAGAGTACTTGTCAGATTGCAATAATTCTATGAGTACTTTTAAGGCTTGAAACACACCTTCTGTTGAACGCTGTGAGTCACAGTTTTAATGACAGTGTGTGATGCTCTGTAGCTCTGCAGCTTATGCAAGAGAATACTATTTGCATTAAATACCCAGATTTAGAAGCCACCTTTTCTTCATCATTGCTAATACCGAACAATAACTAGTAGTAAAAAAACCCTAGGAAATAGTCCCTACATACATGCTTCCACTGGAAGGAAGAATTCTAGTATGCTATCTATGAAGTGGACTACGCAAGAATTTTTGTTGCTGCTCTTTTATAAATGTGTTAAACTTAAAATCTTGTTTTTGGCAAACAGGAAAATATGGCATTTAACTTTTAGTTAAAGCTTACAGTACGTTTTAATTACACGGGAAATTATTAGATGTTTTAACTGGACAGTGTTCTTCCTCTCCCTTGACTACTCACAGAAGAGGCATTTAAGTGTTTTAAAATGAGAAAAATAGCCCTCAGAAACAAGGGAACTCAAAATTTGACAAGTCCAGTTCATACACTGTAACAACAGCAAAAAGAACAAAACAAAACAAAAACAAAATCAATACCAATTAAGGATAATGGTTTTGTTGGTATCAGAAACACTTGGTAGTACCTCTCCACTCTTACTGCCAGCTCTATTCTCCAAAGGCAAGGAATTTGAAATAGTCATGCTTCCTGTGCTTAGAACGAGAAATTTATCACCTTCAGTCTCTTGCTAGCCATAAAAGGCAAAGGATAGTGCAACATAGACATTAACATGGACAATCAAATAATACTTGAAGACTTCTTTAGCCTATATTTTTCAAGTGTAAAGGGCTTTTTGGGGGTGTAGAGAAATTGTTCTATCAATGAAATGCTTTAAATTCAGCTCTTCTTAAAAGGGCTGGGAAAAGTCTCATTTTGTTCTTTTCAGTTCGACAGTGCCCTGTTATTTATGTACTGTTCTTTGTCTTTTTCCTCAAACCTAATTACAGCCAGGGAGTTTGGCAGGGAATTGCTCAGAGCTGCCTCTTCTACGAAACCTCTAAATGAAACTCTTGTGTGGCCATAATTGTGTTAATAATTTGGTTGCACTAAGCCCAGTTTGAAGAACTAAGGATTTGATCATCAAACTTCTTTCCATCTTCATCCTATGTACACTTGACAGGGTGTCTAAACTGGTTCTTGCACAAACTAATGACAAATGGCAACTAAAATTATTCGGGGTTTGGAACAGGTCCTATATGAGGAGAGGTTAAAGAGACTGGGATTTTTCAGTTTAGAAAAGAGACTGAGGGGGCATTAGATAGAACTACATAAAATCATGATCAGTGTGGAGAGGGTGAATAAAGAGACGTTATTTACTTGTTCCCATAATATAAGAACTAGAGGATACCAAATGAAATGAATGGGTAGCAAGTTTAAAACTGATTAAAGAAAATTCTTTTTCACACAGTGCACAGTCAACCTGTGGAACTCCTTGCCGGAGGAGGCTGTGAAGACTAGGACTATAAAAGAGTTCAAAGAAGAGCTAGATAAATTCACGGAGGTTAGGTCCATAAAAGGCTAGTAGCTGGAGGGTAGGAATGGTGTCTCTGGCCTCTGTTTGTCAGAGGCTGGAGATGGATGGCAAGAGACAAATCGTTTGATCATTGCCTTCAGTCCACCCCACCCCCGGGGCACCTGGCACTGGCCACTGTTGGCAGACGGGATACTGGGCTATATAGACCTTTGGTCTAACACAGTAATGGCCATTCTTATGTTCTTATGGGATCTTAAAAAAATATAAGTTTTCATATGACCAAACAAATTCCAACTTCTGATTAAAATTTCCTGTCCAAAATTAAGATGATAATGAATCCTCCTTTCATCAAGTGATATTCCCATTTCTACCCTGCTCCAGAAGAGTCACCACTTGATATAGATGTTAAAATGTACCACCTATGTTTCAAGTATAAAAGATACTGAAACCCAAAACCTCCCCACACTTGGCTGTTCTTATTCCTCTCGGAGCTCTGCTTAACCAGACTCTAGACTAAGTTAGCCTGGCAGAAGCACTACTGCTGCCTTCCTTATATGCAGGGTAGGTTATTGAACAATGCTTACCAAGATGAAGTAGGAGGGCTCAATTGGCATTTTCTTGCAGGATTTCAACACCCACTCAGAAGAGAAGTCAAAAGAAGAATGAATTATCCCGTTTCAATGAAAAGACAGAAGTCTGTGTACCCTCATGTTAAGAAAAAAATCTGGTGACAAAGAGCAAAGCATTGGTATCCTCTTTGTGAGAGATGCAAGTCACAGAAATCTTGTCAAATCTAATACAAGGGCCTGGATTAGAGCTCACACAAGCATCACAGCTTTGCAAGATTCTACATAAAGAGCCTACATGATTAGAAGGAAGCAGACATTAAGGCACACCTTTTAAAAGCACTATCTACTGCTTAGCTGTTCTACAGATAGAACTTTGGTCAAACATTGTTGGAGACACAGGATACAACTACAACACTCCAGCCAGTCTCCAGTATCAGAAGATGTGATCTCAAGACAGAAGAAACAGTATGACCTTAGTCTGTTAAACTTCATGGGAATAAAGTTTCATTTTTAAAATATGCAAGCGTATTTAATAGGTATGATGACACATTCTTACCTTGATTATCCAGGAAGACACTCCCTTTTCCACCTTTTGATCATACAAAACTAAATCTTCCTTTTGTTTACATAAAAGTGGGCCCATACCTTTTCATCCCCTGAAAGAGGAAGAAGTCCTCAAATTACAAACATCTCTCAATGTAAAACCAGCTGTGGGCTCTAGAAAATATAGGTTTGGTTTTAAATAAGTTCAATTGACTTGAAAAATCTATCGGTCCAACTTGTTGTGGTTACCAGAAATTTCCCCTCATGAGCTTATGACGGTGTAATTTTTAAAAAAATTTAAAAACTTCATGTGGAAAAGAGATATTGAGCCTTACTGCCAAAGAACTTCCCCAAAAGTGATGCAGTTTTAGTGACTGAGCTGCTGTTGTATAGTAAGTAGTGGCACAACAAAACACTAGGATGAAGAAAACTCTAGTTACAGCATTGGCCTGCTAAAGCCAGGGCTGTGAGTTCAATCCTTGAAGGAGCCAGTAAGGGGGCTAGGGAAATAGATTTAAAAAAAAAAAAAAAAAAATCTACCAGGGATGGCGATACATCCTGCTGTGAGTGCAAGGTACTGGACTCCATGACCTCTTGAGGTCCCTCCCAGTTCTGTGAGATGTGTATACCTCCATATATTCTAAAAGATTTTATCAGTTTCACTGCTGCTACTCAGAGAAGCACATGATCAGAAAATATCAAATGTTCCACAGAATATTTAAACAAGCATTGATCCACAGGCAGAGTTCCATTAGAAACCATACCTGGTTTCTTGAAACCTTGCTTAGCCAGCTCCTGGAAATATAAAGTATCCAAGGTTCATGACATGGATTATGACCATCAGACTCTGGACTGATGACGCGCCACTGCCAAATAGTGTGACACACCTAGGAGTTCCAGAAAAACACTGCTACTTGAGGGCAAGCAGTGACAAAAATGTCAATTTAAATCAGTGGTTGACAGAGTTTTAGAAATTTGTTATTGTTTTGGAAACACTATGTTTCCACAGTGAATGCTTTGCAGAATTTACTGTTCATGGGAAAAGTTTGGGGGAAAAAAAAAAAAAAAGGTTTGTCTAAATCAGAACAAAACCAAATTTTAAATTTTCCTAGAGCTTGGAAATTCTGAGTTTTGGCTAAATGTATTCAGAATCCTCCTGGCATCTGTGAAAGTGGCTGGAAACAAGACATGAACAAGAGCATAGTCATCCACAGGATGGTGGTGGAAGAAGAGAAACCCTGACCAAAAAGGGGGCGGTACAGTATGATAAAATTACACCATCATCTCCAATTGAGGGAAAAATTCTACTAACAAACTGGAAGAAGATAAATACACCTTTCTGAAAAAAAATATTAACAAAAATATTTTAATTCCCTTTGATAGGATACATTTAAACAAACATTTCACCTACCGTTCTCATGTTTCTGTGCCTAACTGAAAGTCATTCATCTGTCACAAGACTGTATTACTTATTTTAAAAAGCACAAGTGTTGCCATCTCTCATGTTTTATTGCAAGTATTATGACACCTAGTGCTTTTCTTAAATTCCAGTTCTTGAGTCAAAAAAATAAGTGAACATCTGGTTCAATTTAAAAAAATAAGTTTTTAACATACATGATACAAAAGAAAACTTTAAAACATGAAGCCCTAAAAGGCTCAAAACCACATGACAGATAAAAAGTACCCATAACTTATTTTTTACTTCTCATGATTTTGGGTTTTCCTAAGTCTCATGATTTCTAAATATTTTAGGTTGGTAATTCAACCAACAGGAGAATTTTAGTTTAGTTTTTTAAACACAAGTGAGTCCTCGTCAAACCTTAAAACCTCATCAAACATTAAAATCCAAGTGACAGTTGCCTAATCTTGACTCAAGCACACAATTAAAGCAGTTAAACGAACGCTATTATTGAGCCACCATTCTTTGAAAAAGTCCAAGGAAGCAAAGACCAAGTGCACACAGGATAATTTAGTCATCTTAATAACACAAGTCTGCTTAAGACATATTAACCAGAATGAATGGATATTCCCAAGTCATACAGAAACTAGTGCCAGCTCCATTTTAGTATTTTGGGCAGCCCTTTGACTGCTCTGGTTTCACACAGTTGAGCTATATGGCATTGTGTAAATTGTACGTGGAAATTCACAGTGTGTTAATTTACATTTAGAACTAAAAGGGAGTGGTTTTAGTAACTGCCAGATTTCTTCCCATTTCAAACCCTAATAATTTAAAAATAATTCATTAGTATTAATCTAGAAACCAAAAAAAGAATAATTTTTTCCAAGAAGTTAGACCATATAAAAACTCATATGGTGTATATTTTAGAGAGTTTGTCTGTTTGTTCCATCAACAACTCCTCCTAAATGGAAAGAGCTAGGACCACCAAATTTGGTACAGTCAACCTTTGGGTTACACGGGGGTTGCGTTTCTTAACTCCCGCGTAACTCAAATTTCCTTACTAGCTGAGGGGAGATAGGAACCAGGCTGCAGCTTGGCTCCCAGTTCCCCTGGGCTTGCAGAAGCCAGGAAACTGTCCAGCCCACCAGGGATGGCCAGTTTCCTGGCTCCCAGAATAGCAGAGAGCCAGGAACCAGGAGGCAGCCTGGTTCCCAGCTCCCCACCGCTTGCCACTTGCGGGACCAGCTGATCAGGTTCCCAGGTCCCGCAAAAGGCAGGGAGCTGGCAACCAGGCAGCAGCCTGGCTCCTGGCTCCCATTCACTTGCGGAGTCATGAAACTGAGCAGGGCAGCAGCTTGGAACCAAGGGCAGGGGAGCTTAAAACCAAGGGCAGCCTGGCTCCTAGTTCCCCTCTGCTCCTTGGAGCCAGGAAGCTAACCAGGGCTTCTGTCCTGGTCAGTTTTCCAGATCTGCAAGCAGAGAGGAGCCAGGAGCCAGGCTGCTACCTCATTCCCTGGTCCCCACCACTTCGGGGACCAGGAAACCGCTCCCGTCAGGGGCAGCAGTCTGACTCTGGGTTGCACCTCTGACAGGAGCGGTTTCCTCTTGGGGTGGCAGCCACGAGTCAGGCTGCCATCCCTGACAGGAGCGGAAAACCGCTACTGTCTGGGCGGCAAGAGTCAGGCTGCTGCCCCTGACAGCAGTGGTTTCCCAGCTCCTGTCAGGGACAACAGCCTGACTCGCGTCTGCTGCCCCTGACAGGAGCAGTTTCCTGCTCCTGTTGGGGAGGCAGATGCGTTAACCTGAGACACAAGCAACTTGGCTGTGCACATCTCAAGGGTTTACTGTATACGCCTTCCTCTTATCAGAACTTAAACCAGAAAAAAAAAAAAGAAAAAGAATTTGGGTATGCCAGGAAAACAGGAGGTGCTTAGAATATGATTGCTTCTCATAAAACCGATCAGAAAAAAGAATCACCAAACCAAATAGTCCTCAAAATTGATACAACTCAACAAATGTTTAAACAAATGTTTAAAGAGACTGAACCTAAAAGCACCAGAAAAATAAGATGAACCTGGAATAGGATTGCTTCTCAATAAACCTTACAGACAAGAGATAAAACAAAGATATTTGGAGTAGTGCTCTGATTTGGCGCACCTAAATCAACACTTGAGGTTTGAAAAGCAAGAAGAAAATGTTATTGGAAACCAATTACAGCCTTTTTTGTTAAAACATAGAAAATGATAAAAGTTTATAAGGATAAAAAAATTACACTTGATGGAATTCCCATTTAAAAAAATCTATTAAAAATTTAAATTTAACAAAAATTTTAACAATCTTTTTTTAAAGAGATCCTAAATAAAAATTGACTTCCTAAAAGTAATGGTATTTTTTTAAAATCATTTAAACAATCATTTAAACAATCATAACTGCTTAAGACATGGATTGCACAGGACTCCCCTGGTTCAAAGCATTGTAAGGCAGAAGGGGAGGGCTAAGCCTTGGCCATATAGCTATAAGCCATCCCCACCTGTTAAAAATTAGAGCTGGATACTAGTGTTTGTATCTTGTATGCAACTCTGCTTTGGTTCATACTGTGAGCTGAAATCACTGGGTGGCAGGTAGGGCCACTAAGAGCTGAAATCACTGGGTGGCAGCTAAGGCCACTAAGAGATGAAATCACAGGGTTTTGCCTCAGGCCAAACCCACAGCCAACAGTGCGACCGGCAGCTGGCCAGTAGGAGCAGCAGCAGGTGGATGGATGGTGTGACCGGCAGACGGCTGGTAGGAGGAGCAGCAGATGGATGGATGGCGTGACTGGCGGACAGCCAGTAGGAGAAGCAGTGAATGGCCGGACGGCACAACCAGCAGACGGCCGGTAGGAGCAGCGGTGGACTAATGGACGGTGCGAATGGTGGACGGCCGGTAGGAGCAGCGGCGGACTGACGGTGCGACCAGCGGACAGCTGTTGTGGCAGCTGGCAAGGAGCAAGAACGCCAGACCAGTGCAAAGGTGGCATTGCCTCAGGTTCCATGAGGGAATGCGTCAGCATGAGGTGTCAGGGCCTGCATGGACTGGACCGAGTTGTAAGTGTGGCATTTGAAGTGGGGGTATGGAGAAAGTTGGGTGTGTGGATTGGCTCTTTACAATATTGGACTGGTGAGCCTGAGAAGCCCAGGATACTGCTCAATCCATTTGAGCTGGGACAGTTACTTGAGGATTGGTTATGAACTCTGGACGTGGTATTTTCCCAAGCTTATGCTAATTGACCTTTCTGTCTCTTTCACTAAAGCTCTTTTCTACACTCAGACTCTGTGCTTGAGAGTGGGGAAGCACTGCCTCTCCGAGGTGCCCAGGAGTGTGTGAATTTCCCAGACTACTGGGTGAGGGCTTGAGCCGGTTCTGTGTGAGATGGATGAAAAGGAACCCCTAGATATTGAACCCAGCCCTGGTTGCTGCTGACCCCTTCCAGCAGAAGGGTTACAATGCTACTTGATGAAAATTTTGCATTATGTTATGCATTTACAACTCAGTCTTGTTTCTGTTCTTCAGTGCAACTTCCCTTCTCTCAAGCAAGCACTGCAAATTGCGGCAACAAAGCGATATTTGGACAACAGCTATGTATAGTCCAAATGTAGGAAGGCCTAAAGGGATACCAAAAACAGAATCAGAAAACAACATCTTCCTCCTTCACACTGTTTCATCTGTTCACGGCCTACAACTGTTGAACTCCACAGTGCAACCAGATCCAAAAAGGCTTCACAGCAGGAATTCCCACGTGACAGCTGCAAGCTTCCAGTAGTCCATACCTCATCCTGTTAGACTCTGATAAGACCACACCTCCCATGAGCTGCGTCTACATGTGCCAGCTACTTCGAAGTAGCCACGCCAACTTCAAAATAGCGTCTGCCACGTCTACATGTTACAATAACATGGCACATTTCAAAAAGAAAATTCCACAGTACATCCACTTTTGTCAGCTGAATCAATTGATCATAAATGTCATTTACTCAAATTTACTATGGTTATGGTCTCATTAGAGAGATTTGCAATATAGTAGTGCATACAGCAAGCTAAACAAACATCAAATGCATTAATGTTTCAAATCCATAATGGAAAAGATCATCTTTTACAGGTTAAAAAATAAAAGGGTAGGCAAGTGAACATGTGCCATATTAGAGATGCTGAATAACTGATTAACTGCTGAAAATTTCTTGGAAGGGATTGTGATACTGTTCTTTCATCTGTTTACATTGATCTCAGGAGCTAGAAATCCATCACAGTTGAATGTATCCCTCCTCTTCCTTCTCCCGCTTCACAAGCCGGAGGAGGATATCCAGCTGCTCCAGAACAGATCTGCAGAGAGTAAGGGCATTCCCCTTTCCTCCACTGCGCAGAGGACTGAGTCCTCATGGCACCCCATTGCCTTACCTTTGCACTAGCCAGTCTTATCCCAAAAGCAGCCAAACACCCAAGATTTTTTTAAACTTTTATCACCAAAATATGAAGAGTCAAACCTGGCTATCCTAAACCTGCAAGACCTCATGCAGGCTAGAGAGATGCATGGAAAATTCCAAACACTAGCACTCCAAAAATACATCATGCCCTTCTAAAGTTCCTTTCATTAGAGATGCGAAATACACAAAGATTTGTTGTATATATATTTTGTATATATATTGGTTGTATATATTTTACAGATAAAACACTGACTTGACTAAGATCTAGGATTGCCAACTTTCTAATTGTACAAAACCAAACACCTTTTCCTCACTCCATCACACTGATAAGGCCACGCTCCTGTCCCGCTGTTTCTTCAAGCCCCACCCTGTCACTCTATCCTCTGTTGCTTACTGCACCCAGCCTTCACTTACTTTTCCCAGGCTGGGGTAGGGGTAGAGGTTCCAGGATGCAGGGGGTGAGGGCTCTGACTAGGAATGAAGGGTTTGTGGTGGGGGGGGTCAGTGCTGGGGTTGGGGCAGGATGTGAGGGCTCTGGGAGGGAGTTTGGGTGCAGCAGTGGAATCCAAGCTAGGGCAAGGGTTTGGGATGAACGGTCTCAGTGGCACTTATCATGGTTCTCAGGAAGCAGCTGCCGTGTCCCTGCAGCCCCTAGGCATATGGTCAGAAGCCAGGGCAGCACCAAATGCTGCCTCTGCCATGCTCATTGGTCGCAATTCCCAGCCAATGGGAGCTGCGGGGTAGTGCCTACAGGCACAAGGGCTGTGCAAAGAGCCTCCCTAGCCACTCCAAACCCAGAGGCTCCAGAGACATTGCAGCTAATTCCAGGTGACACAAGGAGTCAGCCTTCCTTAGCTTGAGGCCCCACTGTGTTGCCTACTGGACCCTTACGTTGCCCAGTCTGCAATGCTGAGCAGAGCTGCCAGGGTCCCTTTTTGACCTGGCATTCCAGTCAAAAACTGAATACCTGGCAACCCTACTAAGATCACATAGCAAGTAAGTGGCAGAAAAATAATGCACATTGCCAGACAGCTTATTACCTGCAGCATTACGTCAAAATTAGTCCAGAATTATGAAAAAACAAAGCGGGGAAAAGACTATTTGGAAACATCATAGTCAAGATTCTAAAGAGAATATTTCAAAATCTCACCGTTTAGTGAACCTCACCTTCATTTTGGTTATTACATTTTGAAGTTGCTCAAAACAAGGAGCTATACAGATCCGATCTAAGAACAGTCATCTTTAAAAAAAATGCAGCAAGATCAAAAGAGAGCTTTTTAAGAAGTGTGTCATAAAGGCTACACCAGTAGCCAAAAAAAAAAAAAAAAGATGATTGTGCAAAATGGATATGGTCATTCTCAAACTTGACTAACTGGTATTCTAACTAGGAACTGGCAAATCTGGACAAAACATCTTTTATTAGAGAAATGATATTTTTCAGGACATATGGTTTTTATTTTTAGACATGAGTCATATAACAATATAAGTTACTGGAGATTTTATATTTTGCTCAGACATATCAAATGGTATTTTATCTAGTAGTGCAGTGCTCATATACATATATTAATAGTCCAGAAACCAATAAATAATTACATCTTGTGGAAAAAGTTATAAATACTTTCAAATCACTAGCACAAAACATATGTGGGAAATTGTATTCACTATACATGCATACAATTCTTATATATTAAACACAGACGTTTTGGTAGCACTAAAAGCATGGATTGGAAACTTTATCCAATGTGAACAGCACACACAGATTTCTATATTCTATATTGCTGTTTTTCAGTCAAATCTTTCCAAATCCCATGGTCATGCAGGAATAGAAACAAGCCTGTGGAACATTTTTAACAACTCCACTATCTCACTCTATGCTTTTGTCCTCAGAAACCATTACATTTAAAACTGAGGAGGGAACATGACAGGGGAGAACACAAGATCTCATGGGTTGTGAAAAAATTACTTCTTGTGTCCTTCTTACAAAACTCCAACTAATACAAAGTGTTTGCTTTTCAAATTTATTTAATTATTTATTGCAACAGTATTACACTGGTGACGGGTATTTAACTTGTTGTCCACTGTGACCCCTAGATCACTTTCAGCAGTACTCGTTCCTATACAGTCATTTCCCATTTTGTATGTATGCAGCCGATCATTCCTTTCTAAGGCTATGTCTAGATTATGGCAATTTGTCCACAGAAGTTACTGTCACAACACTTCTTACAACAGAACTTCTGTTGACAGTGAGCCGCTACACAGTCTGGCCACTTTCTCAACAAAAAGCCAACCAGAAGCACAGCAGGCAGGGCTGCATGGTGCCCCAGAAGCCCTATCTCTCGACAGAGGGCCCCCAGTAACATCCAGAGTGCCTTTCTGTCAACAAAACTCTGTCAACGGAGGCATTATGCCTCGTGTGGACGGGATAAGATTGTTGATAAAAGTGCTGCATTCTGTCGATTTACTGTTGACAGCACCTTGCGAATCTGGACACTCTCTGGGCTCTGTCAACAAAATGCCAGTTTTGTCAGCAAAAAAGCACTCTAGTGTAGACATAGCCTAAGTGGAGTACATTGCATTTGTCCCTATTGAATTTCACTTCATCAGATCATTTCTTCAGTTTGTCCAGATAGGATTATAGTTCAAAACAATTTTCATAATCACTTGCAACCCATCCCAGCTTGGTGTTGTCTGCTAACATTGCTGCGGATGTGGGGGGTGCTGTAGCACTCTCAGTTTTGAAGTGGTTTCCATTATATAGAACCATTTGGGTTCAACAGATCTCATTACCCTCACTTTAAAAATTGTTTGAGCGCCCTGACCCTATACTAGATCCAATTCCAAATACTGCCCCTTCAGAATATGTTCTCTGTCCTATAGGTATTGTTCTTTGAATGAGGTAGTACTGGCCAAAGAGAAGTAAACCTCATGAATGACTGGTACTCTTTTACAACCCCCATTGTTAGCCTTCATTTTGTTTGGTATGGAAGAGTAGTTGTAAGAATTTGGTCTATACCCACCATCTTGTGTATATATAATGTTAAGAAATAGTTCTAATACTACTAATCTTAATGGGAACTGTTAACAAAGATGACAACGAACTATGAGAAATGCAAAATGCAGGATTCTGAAGGAATAAGACTATTTCTATTAGCTGATTGACTGGATTAAATTATATTACTTGCTTTATCAGGCATAATGCAGTTTTGATACTTCTTAGAGCTGTTATTGTTCATTACTCATATATTAGCTGATCATTTACAAACTGTAAATTTTACATTGCTACTACAGTCTACCAACTCAGTCAACTGTATCCATTACCTATGCAATCCCCAACCAGTAACAGGTTTTAGGAAGTGTGGGAGGAGCTAAGTAAAATTTTTCTTTTCTTAAACTATAATACAAAATGTTGCCAATGCCCAGTCATTTCCTCATATGCAATATATTTCACCTGACAAGATGTACAAAGTATTCATTCCAAAGAATTGTTTAAAATAATCAACTGTAACGACTGTTTCCTAATTTGATCATAACTCCTATTTATAATTGATCACTCAAGGATTTCTTAAGCAAAAAAAGATTTAATTCTATTGTCTTCTGCAGAGAAGCTAAGTATTACATAGTTCGTTGGTTGGAGAATTTCATCCTGTTATCAAGAAGAAAACCTAAACACTTCTGTGTTCTTTGCCTGCATTTCTCAAAATCCAGGTTTTTAGCTGGAGTTGCAACAAAAATCGAGGGGCCTGGTTAACACTACAAATTTAGGCCTAAATAAAACAAATTAATCTAATAATGTATCTGTCTACACTACTGAGTCCTTTCTGTTGACAGTGTGTTCTGTAAAGTTAACTTGTGAATTCTACCTCTGTGACAGGTGTAGCACCTGTTTCAACATCCAGAGGTCAGCATGGGGATACTGTAAATTTACACTGGACTGTATAATATGAATGACTTAGCCTCCAGGAGGTGTTCCACAGCGCTCTGCTGTGATTGCCCTGGAGAACACTTTGAAGTTTACTGGCCATCAGTCAAGGATACAGGAAACAGATGCTTTCCTGTTAATGGGCTAGAAACTTTTGAATTTTTATATCCTGTTCGATCAGCATGGAGAGCACGCCAGCACAGCTGATGAAGGAGCTTCAAGGCTACAAATGCACTTCACCATGGAGTACACAGAAGGTGGTGGAAGAGTCTGTGCAGGCAGAGCTCTGTTCCAGCAGAAGAAACTTTGGGCATGCATGCTGAAGTTGTGTGTAGTAGGAAGGAGAAGGGTTACATGAGGGCACATAGCAACATCACATGAAAATAAAGGTGCTTCAGCAAGCGTACCAGAAGACATGGTAGGCAAACAGTTATTCTGGTTCTTCCTACAGACATGCCATGTTTAGGAGTAGCTGCATGAGATTCTTGGGGACAAATCCGCCACTACTTCAAAATGCTCCATGGATACCTCCCAGGAGCTCTGGACAATTTTGAACAACAATGAAGAGGACAATGTGAGGTAGTGGATCCATTCTCCTTGAAAGCCAAAAAACTGTGTTTTTAACTTAAGCCTGGAGTCCACCCCATCACAGGACCAACTGGCACCAGGGCATGATGCCAGGGTAGACACCTCTTGTGAGTATACATATTTAATCAATCAATCAATCAATCTGTAGAGGTTACATGCTATTATTTTTTAAGTTTAATCTAAACAAAAAAGTAGGTGTCTGTAGTGGGTATCAGGGGCAACTCCAGGTATGGAAAGGATGCTCTCCACAAAATACTGTTTATGTGCATGCAGATGGCCTGCGAAACCCCACCATGGAGATCTCTAAGAAGCTTTTGTGAAGTCATTCTGCAGTCTTTTACAGAAGGTTTATATGAAAGGCTGTCTGATTTTAACTATCAGAGTAGGACATTTTCCTGCAACACTCCAATATTAACTCTCCTGGCAATATTGTAGTATAAGGACCACTTGCACCATCTACTGCCTTGCTGCCTCTGTTACCCTCAGAAAAGTTATATCACACAGGGTTAACTAGGGGAAACAGGGAAATTTTCAATGTTAGCCTTTAAACTGTGAACAATTCAACAAGTACTCCAGTAAAGAGTAACCCCCTCTTTGTGAAATATGGGCCATGCAACCACACTTTCCTAAAACTGCTGTATTACAAGCAACGTTGAAAAAGGGGGTTGGGGGTCCAGCGTAGTCCTTAGGATTTATGGTACTATTAAACTGGTGACCCTAAAGCTGACGGCAGCCCAAGGGGGATGATGAGAGATGCAATTTTATAATCTTCAGCAATATACTAATGAAATATTTTTAAACAAGTTCTAAACCAGGGTGGGGAACCTATGGCTCATGGGCTGGATGCAGCCCATAGCTTGCTTTGATCCATAGCTAGAGCACCAGCACTGGCTCCTCACTGCAGGGGCAGGGGGAACCCTGAGCCTTATGGGCCAACCAGTCTGGGGCCACATGCAAATGAGAAGCAGAGCTCCCACCCTCAAAATCCCTAACTGGCCTACCCTCCTCCCCCAAGAGAGGGGGGAAAAGGAAACCCACCTTACAATTGGGGCCCTTCATTGCAGCCAATAAAAGCAGCAGCAGGCAATGCACAGAGCTGCATGCAGACACCACCTTCCCAGGCTGTGCCAGGTCAGCACACCCCTCCCACCTAGACCCCATACCCCTTGCTCCTGAACCACCCCCCCAAATCAAACCCCGTATTTCCACCCTGCTCCTGCACACCCCTTCTAGAGAATGCATACCCACCACCAGTACCCACACCTTCTGCACTGTCCTCCACGCCCAGACCCCTTACCCCCACCCAGTTCCTGCAACCCACTTCCAAACTCCAGCTAGCCACCCCAGCCCCCTCCTGCAACCCCTTCCAGACCTCACACCCCCATCCTGTTCCCTACCTTCCACTCAGACTCTGCACCCCATACCCCACCCAAACCCTGCAAGCTCACTCTCAGCTCACTCCTGAAACCTACTTCGCATGCCCAGATTACCCCAACCCACTCCTGCCTCCCACCCACACCCCAAGCTCTCTTGCATCCTACCTTGTACCAAGATCCCACTTTCCCACCCCAGCCTATTCCCCTGCAGCCCCCTTGCATGCCCTGAACCCCTAACATTTTGGTCCCACTCCAGAGACTGGGAGGGCCACAAAATCTACTAGCCCTGATCCTCCTAGGCTCTGGGGTAGAGCTTGAGGGTAGTGAGGTGAATCTATGTTATGCGTCCCAATTGGGGGCCACATCTGTGAGGTTTTAGGCTCCCCTTCCTTTGGCAAGCAGGAGGGTAGGTCAGGGAGGGTTTCTTTTCTGGGAAGGTTACTTCTCACTGTCATGTGACCTCTGATTGATTTTTCTCTGGATCAGTGGCCCCAAACCGGAAAAAAAAAATTCCCCTTCCTGTTTTAAATTAAGGCCCTGCAGACTGACACTGTCAATTCAGAAAAGGTTTGGCAAGAGTTTGGCAAAAATCCTATTAAACATCTTCATTATGACATTTTCACAGGTTCTGTTAACAGGTCTGGCAGTCTTTCACTAGATCCCCTCCAGAAGAAGCACAGCCAAAGAACAGGGATAAGAAGAGGCAGATGGGGAGACATTAAGACCCGGCTGGTGTCCCAAATCCTCGAGTGCCCTCTGCAGCTGTATGTTCTGTGGACAGATAAGGACTCAGAGGGAGGCCTCCTGTTTGCCTCCTTTCCTGCAGCTTTTTGCTGCTTTTGCGTCAAACTATTTGGGAGCCTGTACTGCAGCCTGTTCTCATGCGCCATCCAGGTTGCTAGGTGAAAGGAGGCTTTTCTGTAGTCACAAACTGTGATCCCTTGGATGTCTTCACAAAAGCAGTAGTGCAGAACTCTCGCTCATTCTTCACACAGGGACAGAGGCCTTCCCAGATGAACACGTGGACAAAAGACTTGGAAAGACATGTTCAATGCATGACTTAGAGTGACAAGACAGAGCTCAAAGCACGGAGGATTATACTGTCTGAGAACCTGGATACAGACAGTCAGGACAAGAGCACACTACACAGGAAGGATTGTAGATTATGAAGCAGCAAATAAGACATGTTGAGGTGTCTAGCTGAAGTTCAAGAAAGGCAGATAGATGCTTGAGTGCCTCCGTCCAGTTCTATATCCTCCTCCCCAAAAGGCCCTATGAGGCAGAGGGTAGAGAGAGTTCAGTATCCCTTGCAGTAACCAGAGGAGGGTACAAGGAACAAAAGGCATCCTTCCCATACCTCCTACACACAGCCATCTAACCTCAGGAAAAGTTCTCACTAGCAAACACATGCCCCTCCACAGAAATACTAATTCTGGAACCTTTCCTTGCAAAGAACCCCACTGCCAATTCTGCCCACATAACTACATTAGAGACACAATCACTGGACCTCACCACGTCAGTCATGTGATCGGGGGTTCATTCTTGTACCTCCACCAATGTTATATATGCCGTCATGTGCCAGCAGTGCCCTTCTGCCATGTGTATTGAACAAGCTGGACAATCACTTCGCCAAAGAATGAGTGGACACAAATCGGCTGTTAGGAATCTGAATACACATAAACCAGTAAGCAAGCATTTCAGTTTGGCAGGACACACTATTGAACACTTAATGGTGTGTGTTTTAAAACAAAGAGATTTTTAATACTAGATTACAAAGAGAGGCATCTGAATTGGAATTTATTTTCCAGTTTGATACCTATCACCATGGACTCAAAGATCTCAATTACCTTACACATTTCAGGCACAATTTCCCCACCTTTGATATTCACAGTGACTGCAGACATCCCACTTTATACACACTTGCAAAGGCTTTTTTACCTCCTCCTTTTCTCCCCTTTCTTCTCCCCATTCCCCCATCTAGCTAATTTGTCAGTTTTTTCCTGTAGTTTTTAAATTCTTTTTCTCTCAGTTAGCAGTATTCTCCAGATCTGAAGAAGTGGATCTGTCCCACGAAAGCTCATCACCTAATACATAATATTGTTACTCTTTAAGGTGCTACAGGACTGCTTTCCCCCCTGCACACACAGCTGCGATTATTGCTGCAGTGCACTCTCCTTGTTTTTCTCTCCCTCCCACTCTCCCCGCAAAACCGAATTATCAGTTCTTTTGCCCAAGGTATTTTACTTTTCTTTGACTCAGTGCAGTAGCCATGTTAGTCTGTTGCCTCACAAATAACATGCAGTCTTGTAGCACCTTAAAGACAAACAGATTTATTAGGTAATGAGCTGTCCTGGGTAGGACTTCTGTGTATGTTTGAGAAGAAAATGCTCTTTATTCATTCACCAGGTGGCTGGTCGGGTGGAATTTACAGAAGAGAAAATGCAATGGAGGGACAGATTGGTAAAGAACTACACAGAAGTAACACATTAGTCTTGCTCAGTGACAAGTATCAGAGAGGTAGCCATGTTAGTCTGTAGCTTTGAGAACAAGAAGTCTTGTGGCACCTTATAGACTAACAGATATTTTGGATAGCAACAGAGAGGAAGCCGTGCTAGTCTATACACTATCAAAACAAAAAGCAGTCAAGTAGCACTTTAAAGACTAGCAAAATAGTTTATTAGGTGAGCTTTCGTGGGACAGACCCACTTCTTCAGACCATAGCCAGACCAGAACAGACTCAATATTTAAGGCACAGAGAACCAAAAACAGTAAGCAACGAGGACAAATCAGAAAAAGATAATCAAGGTGAGCAAATCAAAGAGTGGAGGGGTGGGGGGGGAAGGTCAAGAATTAGACTGAGCCAAGTATGCAGATGAGCCCCTATAGTGACTCAGAAAGTTCCCATCATGATTTAAACCATGTGTTAATGTGCCGAATTTGAATATAAAAGCCAGCTCGGCTGCTTCCCTTTCCAGAACGGTGCAATAATTCTTCTTCAGTAACACACATACCTTTAGGTCATTGACAGAATGCCCCATTCCATTAAAATGTTGACTAACTGGTTTGTGGATCTGGAGTGTTTTGATGTCTGTTTTGTGCCCATTGACCCTTTGTCTAAGGGAGTTAGAAGTCCGTCCAATATACAAAGCATCTGGGCATTGTTTGTACATGATGGCATATATGATGTTAGTAGAGGAGCATGAGAAAGTGCCCATGATTCTGTGAGTAACCTGGTTAGGTCCAGTGATGGTATTTCCAGAGAAGATATGCGGACAAAGCTCGCAGCGGGCTTTGTTGCAGGGAAAGGTTCCAGGACTGGTGTTCCTGGGGTATAGACTGTGGCTGTTAGTGAGGATCCTCATGAGGTTGGGAGGTTGTCTGTAGGAGAGAACAGGCATGTCACCCAGGGCCTTCTGGAGTGTAGCATCCTGATTAAGGATAGGTTGTAGGTCTTTAATAATTCGTTGCAGTGGTCTGAGTTGGGGGCTCTAGGTGATGACCAGTGGTGTTCTGTTCTTGGCTTTTTTGGGCCGATCTTGGAGTAGCTGGTCTCTGGGTATTCGTCTGGCCCTGTCGATTTGTTTTTTTACTTATCCTGGTGGGTAATTCAAGTTTATGAATATTTGGTAAAGTTCTTGTAGCTTTTAGTCTCTGTCAGTTGGACCAGAGCAAATGCGATTGTACCTAAGAGCTTGACTGTAAACAATGGATCTAGTCACGTGTGCAGGATGGAAACTAGAAGGGTGTAGATAAGTATAGCGATCAGTAGGTTTTCGGTACAATGTGGTACTGATCAGGCCATGCTTGATTAGTACTGTAGTGTCCAGGAAACGTATCTCTTGCATGTTGTAATCGAGGCATAAGTTGATGGTGGGGTGTAGATTGTTAAAGTCTCTGTGGAATTCTTCTAGAGCCTCTGTACCATAGGTCCAAATCATAAAGATGTCATCAATGTATCTTAAGTAGAGGAGTGGTAATAGGGGACGAGAGCTGAGGAATCGTTGTTCCAGGTCAGCCATAAATATATTAGGAGAGCGGGTCTTTGCCCACGAAAGCTTTTGCTCCAAAATATCTGTTAGTCTATAAGGTGCCACAAGACTTCTTGTTGTTCTCATTAGTCTTGCTCATTGCTGTTACAAAAGCAGTGTATAAGCCCCACCCTGCCCTAGACAAATGAATGTGTAATTACTTGTCTGACTAGCTTGATCACCAGCAAAGGACAATGATAAGTATGTTTACATACAAGATAAACAAAGCCCTCAAGCTGACAAGCCAGGGAGAAGACTGCTTAGCAATCACAGCAGGAGACAGAATCTACACTCCAGGAAAACTTCCTGTTTCTTGAAACAGAGATAACAGACTTTGCATAATAAAATGGTGGTGGTAGTGGGGGGGTGTAAAGAGACACTGTCTTTCACTTAGAGTACACAACTCTTTGAACCACTGATTCCCAATCCAAAACCATTCACAGACTGCCCTCAAAGCCATTTCTGGCTGCTATGTACACTTTATTAAATTAAAAAGGAAACCACAACATGGATTTTCCAGACAGCAATAACATTATTGGAAGATATTTAATTTAAAAGTAATAATTGATTATATCCTTGCAATTTTTTAAAACTTATTTTCTATTATCATTTTTTATTTCTTCTATCAAAACAAAAAAGCAGTCAAGTAGCACTTTATTTCTTTTATGTTTTTCATGGACTCCCTGCAATAGCCCTGTGGACTCTAAGCTTGGAACCACTTCTTAGAGCTTATGGATGTTAGATTCTCTTGGCCTGAAAGGCAAAAGCTACATAAGAGAAACCTGATTAAACACAGAGCCTAAACATGCTGAAGTTTTGGTCACTACAAACAAAATGTGCTTTTAATCATATTGGTCTTCTGCTCATATTTAGTATCTCAAATCACCATTCTTGGTATATCAACTCATTTTTGTTTCGTCAGTAGCAGTTAAACTGGAGGGTAAGTCTTCAGCTAGCTGAACAAACTGGTGTGTACTCAAGTATCAGAGAGGTAGCCATGTTAGTCTGTATCTTGGAGAACAACAAGAAGTCCTGTGGCACCTTATAGACTAACAAGACATTTTGGAGCATAAGCTTTCATTGGCAAAGACCTGCTTCATCAGATGCGTGAGTGGGGTGGGGGTGGGGCGTTTCAGAAGGGTATTTAAAGAGTGGGGTCCCAGTAAAAGGGAGGGCCAGAGCTGACAAGGTCTATTCAGTCAAGGTGGAAATGGCCCATTTATCAGTGCTGTGTATCAAAAGACGAAAAGTATAAAGAAAAATATAATATAATATAATATAATATAATATATGCCATCATGTGCCAGCAATGCCCCACTGCAAATTACATTGGCCAAACTGGACAGTCTCTATGTAAAAGAATAAATGGACATAAATCAGACATGAGGAACGGTAACGTACAGAAACCTGTGGGAGAACACATCAATCTCCCTGAACACTCAGTAACAGATTTAAAAGTAGCAGTCTTAAAACAAAGACATTTCAAAAATAAAATGGGGGGAGAAATCTCTGAGCTGCAATTTATTTGCAAGTTTGACTCCATCAACCAAGGATTAAACAGAGACTGGGAGTGGCTGGTCTCTTACAAAAGCAGCTTCTCTGCCTGCCGTGGATGTTAACATCTCCACATTAGACTCTAACAATGAGCCATAACCCCCTGTCTGATCTGACTTGTTTTTAACTCTTTTGATACACACTACTGATAATGGGCCATTTCCACCTTGACTAAATAGACCTTGTCAGCTCTGGCCCTCCCTTTTACTTGCAACCCCATTCTTTAAATTCCCCTCTGAAACACCCCCCCACCCCTGCCCCACTCATGTATCTGATGAATGAGGTCTTTGCCCATGAAAGATTATGCTCCAAAATATCTGTTAGTCTATAAGGTGCCACAGGACTGGTGTGTACTCAGTCTCTTTGGAGGCAGGGAACTTAACTTCCCTAAGTATGCAGTGAGAGGGACTGAACACTGCAGATAGCTATCTCTGGGGAACTTTGGAACTGGAGTTCACTAGGGGTGCAACTAGCTGTTCTGGGAAGGATTTGCAAGATATGATTTTGCGTCCCTCTCTCCTCTCACTGCTCACTTCTTGACCATTATTGCGTAGCTAAGGTGCCACAGGACTTCTTGTTGTTCTCAAAGATACAGACGAACACAGCTACCTCTCTGATAAACTGAGCAGTTACTTCACATGGTAGATAGTATTTACCCCGCACTGTTCATTACACATTGCTTGTTGCATTTTTGAGATGCACGATAACTTCAACAATGTCATTCATTTTGTTCTCCAAGGTATTTTGACATCTGCATTTTTAATTTCAGTGGGGACTCAACATGCATTGTGATAGGATGTATTTAACGTGTGTAAAACCAGATATACAACTCAGCTGAAACGTATCTTATCTGCTGAGTACTTCTTTTTGTATTCTGGCCAATAATGCCTAATAGAGGGCCTGATCCAGTGCTCTTAACCCTCAAACTGCCAGTGACACCGGTGGGTCAGGATCTCCTATCGAATCAACAGCTCCACTGTATTCTTATTAAGCATGTCTGTCTGTCTTTTTAATGGCTTCACTATAGTCATCCAGATGCAATGGATACATGGAAAACTATTCTGAAACAAGAAGACTGTGTGACTCTAGCACAGGACTGAGAATCAGGATTCTGCTTGCTTATCTCAGCAGTGCCACAGTTGTGCAGTGGGACCTTGGTTAAGTCCCTCTACCTCTCTGCACTACAGTTTCTCCATAACTGAAAATGAGCATAACAAACCTTACCTGCTTCTACTCATTGTTCTAGTAATCCATTATTGCTTTGTATTCAAAATCTGCATCCTTGGATTAGGGAGAAAGGCACAGAGAGAGTAAGTGATTTCCCATAACCACACAGAAAGTCTACCGCAGAGTCAGGAATCATCTGGTTCCTAAACCAGTGACTTACCCACAAAACCATCTCTCTGCTTTTCATAAGGATGAAATACAGGTAGAATTTTCTAAAGCTCCTCAGTGACTTAGGACCACAAATCTTGCTATATACAGTGAAGCAGACTTGAATGCCAAAGTCACTTAGGTATTTTTAAAAATCCCACTCAACAACTTTCCTGTGTTCTTGTATTTTAAACACGTTGCCCCACACTCCAGGGTGAAAATAACTTCAGTTTCTTACAGTAGGGATGGGGAACTTTTTTTTGGGTGGGTGGACACTGACCTATAGAAAAATCAGTTACTTCACTGATGTGGTCCCTGACTAAAAAACAAACAAACAAAACAAACAAGCGACACTCTCCTCATTCCCTGAGCTAGTAAATTTTGTGGGGGGGCCCTAAGTTCTGGGGTGTGGCCAAAAATGAAAGGTTAAGTGCAGGAGGGAGCTACCAGGAAGTGGGCTTAGGGTGTGGTGGGAGGGAGGGTGTAGGAAGAGGCTGGTGATGGGGTAGGTGGTCTGAGAAGCTGGTTAGGGTGCAGGAGCAAGCTGGGGATGGGCAATCTGGGTGGGAATGAGATGCAGGAGTAGGGTGTGGAGTCAAGACATGCCCCCCATTGTACAATCTGGTGCAGTTCACCCATTGCCCTGATTAGCATGATTTCGGCCAATCAGAGCGGTGGAGGGGGAGCCTCTCCTGGCAGCATTATGCTTCTGTTCCCCTAGATGGGAAAGTGGGAAGAGCAGGATGACCTTATCTCCCTGTCCCAAATATGGGACAGGGAGATATACTGGGAAGGGTGGCTCCTCACAGCTCCATCAAACTCCAGGGAGCTGGGAAGGAAGCAGCAGCTGCTGGCCCTTCCCCGGGAAAGCAGAGTCCTGGGGAAGCCGCAGCTGCCAGCCTCCCTGGGAGGCCCAGGAAAGTGGCAGCAGCCCACTCTCCCCCAGCTTCCCTGAGGCTTAGGGAAGTGACTCCCACCAGCAGCTGTGCCTGTGCAGCTGCTGGCGAAAAAGGTTGGTGGGGAGAGCCCAAGTACAGGACAATTAGTCCCTTTTAAAAAATAAGTCAGGACACCTTTTGGCATCCCAAATATGGGACCATCCCATCCAATACAGGACAGATGGTCACCTCATGGAGCAGCAACGACAGTTCATGGAGCTTCAGGACACTTCTTCCCCCCTGCCAGGCAGAGTTCATGGTTCAGACCTGGCCCTGGCTTGCCTGACTCAAGCCCATGAGGGCCGGGGCTCCCCACCCCATATCCTGCAGCAGGCTGGATAATGGAGAGGAGAGCCCTGAGCCTCAGGGGCCAGATCCAGGCAAGCCACAAGTGAGAGCCAGACCACAGGCCAGGCATTCCTCAGCCCTCTCTTACTGGTACTGTTGTACTGCACCTCTCTTGGGCAGGGGGCACTCAGGGCAGCAGGGTAGGGGGTGCAATATGACAGTACCTGTCAGAAATGTAAGTGTTGGTTGGAGTGCAGTGAGCTCAGGGGAGGTGGGCTGGGGAGAAAGGGTAAGGGCAGGGGGCAAGGAGCTGCAGCCACACTTACCAGGTCACTGGTGCTGCTGAACTTCCAGGGAGTGAGGTGAACTACACAACTTGAAATTTCCTCTGCTCCTCCCCTGGACGGCCAGGAGCATGAGGCTGGAGCAGAGGCTGTGCACTTTTCCCTCACCTCTCACAAGTCTGGGTTAGAGCCCTAGAGATCCAGTGACTTGTGGCTGAGGTCTGCCCCCAGCTTAAGAACAGGGTGGATGGAGGCAGGGGTGTCTAGTTGTTGGGGCAGTCCTGGCCATGTGGGGGGAGGGCGCACTCCCAGCCAGCCCCTTTCACTCACTTGGCTGCCTACTTCTTAGCGAGGCAGCCTTCAGGAGAGTTCTGGGAGTAGCTGCACATACCCTGCATGCCCCTAATTGCACTGGTATATCAAGGAATTGACACCAGGCGTATGTTTCAGGTGGCGGGGAGAAGATGGGTTTTGACAGCCATGCTGGATTCCAGGGCAAGGTGGAAAGAGGCCAGGCTCCATGCCCCCAGAAGGAAGTGGGCGGAGGGCAGCCAGCCCACAGGTCTCCTCCCAAGCTGGCAGAGTGGCACAATGCTGCTCCAGCCCCTGTGAACTGCTCCGTGCAGCAGTTCAAAGGGGCCATGAGATCCTAGCTGCCCTTGAAGGCCTGGCCCAGGGGCAATTTCCCTTCTTGATCCCCACTATCATGTGTGTGCACGAGTACATGTATGGCTAGGCTCCCCATTGCCCTCTGGGTGTGCGTGTGGGCATGTGGCTGAGCTCCCTTCTTCTCTGGGTGCAACACCTGCTTTACAACGGCCTCAGAAACACATCTGCCCCAAGCACACGTAACCTCAGTGTTGGTGCACAAGACAAAACTCACTCCACTCATGGATGAAAAAAATCTCTGAGGGAACAATGCCTCACCTCCATACCTTCTGAACCCCGCCTCCACACTCCATCCCTCTGCCCAGAGAGCCCCCCCACACTGCACCCAACACTTCCATTTCTTACATGCATGGTTTTATCATAGTCACACCCCCAAAGGTGGGAGATAGGTTATGATACCACACTACCTACAAGAAACGTGTTACTTTCACCCCCTTTATGCATAAACCCAAAGGATTGGAAAGAAGTTCCAATCCCAGTTTTTCTCTAAGGATTTGAGAGTACAAACATCACATGCCAATGACAGTCACTGAAGGTACTCAAGTTTGAGAGTCTCTGCCACTCTCAGAAACATTAAAAAGTAAACAGGAGCTAAGATTACTTACCAGCTGGAAGAAAAGTATAGTACAGGAGACACACAGCTATAGAACAGCTGACTGTTTAGAGCAAGGATTTATTGTTTCCGCACAATAACCAGTGGCAAAGGTGTCCTGGGAAAAAGTCTTTAGAATTAAGAAGTGCATTTGCTCTCTCACTGAAAATCAACATTTGTGTGTAACAGTCTGGCCCGAACCTTGTAATCTGACCCAGCCCACTGTAAAGGAAAGAGTCTCTCAGAAAAGTGCCAAGTGGAGCTAAATGGAAGAATAGATGCCCCACCCTGCAGTACTGTCATTCCCCGAAAATTGGAGAGTTGGAAAAAAGAGAAAAGTTTTAAATGTAGGCCGTGTCTAGACTTTGGTGAAACTTTGAAATGGCCACGCTAATGGCCAAACCGGAGAACACTAATGAGGTGCTGAAATGAATATTCAATAGTATTCTCCGATTTGGCCATTGGCATGGCCATTTCAAAGCTTCACCCAAGTGTAGGCATAGCCATAACGTTAGCAGTGTTTGTGGTGTAACAGCATGTTTGTTTCTTGACAGCAAGGAAAGATCCCATCAGATGGTCATTCTTTAGTACTGCTGCTCTCACACGAAGCATTCCTAGATGATAGAGCAAAGAACAGCCAGCCCTAGGGGGACAGGGAGGAGAGAGAAGAGTGAAGTAGCTTTTTAATCGAAGGACGGAGTAGGAGGGGGCGCGGGGGAGCAAGCTTCAGAGAATCAGCAGAGCCGGAGATGCATAAATACAGAAAGTGTCCTACATTGTTCACAGTCCTTGGTAGAGGGGAGGCCGGAGCCAATATCCTGCAGTAACAGGATTCTTGGAAGGGGAGGCTGCTGCTCCAAATGATGCCCCTGAGTGACATATAATTTAGCAGGAGTAAAACTCATTTGCTGAGGCTGAGAGAGGTAACACAGGGGCTCACGGTGCTGACTACCACAAATCAGAGATCACAACATGATTAGAAACTAAAATGTTCCACTCACTGCAGTCATAAGACTAGACAGTAGTCCAATGTACTGAAGTGGATAAAAAGTGTTTTTAACTAGGAGCTAGAGCCACTGCCACCACAAAAAAGAAGCAGGGACCCAAACGTAGCAGGTACTTCTCTCTATACCTTAGTTTCCGATCTATACAAGCAAGGTTAACACCTACTCCAAATTTTCACATTTCTGTGAGAGGTTCATTAGCATTTGTACAGGACTAGATGCTATACAGGTGAGCACCAAAGATACGGTCACAAAGAAAATAATTCTATATTTAGTGTAGATTTTGAATTGTGTGCAATACAGAAGAGTGAGGATTTTTTTTTTAAAAATTGGCTCTTCCTTCCACCCTGCTCTTTGAAGAAGGCAAAAATCTTACAGAAAAAAAAACACAACACCACCACAATATTCTTTTCCCCTCCTAATGTCATCCATACATAGTGGAAGAAGGAGCAAGAGATGCTAGATATTAAAGGGGGGCACACTGTTCCAGCCAAGATTCAGCAGTGAGAGAAATGGAAAACCATCCCCTTACAGAAGAGGAAGCCACAGGAGACACTTCCTGTTCCCATTTTATGTCACCTCTAACAAGAATGCTCACAGCACCAATGGGACGGTCTTTCCCATACTGATCCCCCATTGACAGACTAGCACATACACCTCAATGCAGTGATATTCCATCAAAATGACTGAGTGTTAAGTCTGATCGCCCCTCCTCCCCACACTTTTAGATGTCCTCCCACTCATGCTTACTGAGAGCATTTCACACATTATGTAACTCAGAACACATGTACATACGCATATGCTGCTTTTATCAAGGTTTGAATTAAGGTTTTGCAGTGCAGCAAAAGTCAGATGAATTTAGAACTTGTAGTATGTGCTGATATCCGGTAGAAGTCACTTCTCTGTAAGAAACCCTTATGTCACCAGTGGCAAACAACTCGTGTGAAATCTCTTCCCTAATATATTTTTAATTTGCTTTAAAATATGGGTGAACAGTTATACTCTGAAGGCACTTTAGACAGCTTTAATGAAGTTTTGGTTTCTGGCTACATTATGTGTAGCTAAACGAAGGCCATATAACAGTTAAGCAGAGTTTCACACTAAATGCCATGTTACAGGTTTAAATTTGACAATAATGTTATCCTGTACTATTTGATTAATGACCTATACATACTAAATATAGCTCACTAAACTACAATTAATATAAAAAAGTGGACCTGAAAGAAAAAGAGCTTACTGATTAATTAGCACCTAACCCTACTACGGCCCTATAAATCTAAGCAGGAAAGGGTGTATACAAGAGAGCAATCCAGAAGACTCAGACCATGTTGCTTAACTCTGTAGCACAGACATAAGTTTTGTCGACAATCATAAGTTGTTTTAATAACATCCATTAAGCTCATCCACAGTTGTTGATCTGGCATTAACTGAGAAAGTGTTGCACCATGGGTAGTTATCCAGCTGCAAATTGCTGACCACTATCCCCTTCTGTGGCTGGGAGCTGTGGAAACTGATCACTGTCCACCATGGAGACATACTGGCAATCCCATGATGCTGCTCTTCTATTCCACAGGCTTCCTACTTTTCTTTGCTCTGTTTTGTTAAAAGCCTCTGCAAACTGGGCACTAACACTCTTCACTTGGCAGCACGGATCCTAACCTACTGACCATTTTGGTGGTTCAGCAGTATTTCATGAGACACATAACAGACTGAATTGGTGATGCCAACCCTGCTGTCTGTATGGAAACAAATAATTCAAGACTGCTGCTGGCATTCACGGAACAGCTTGCCACTGTGGACTCTGATTTGCAACTGATCAGTAGAAATCTGGAGCTGTCAGTTTCCACATCGTGATCACCACTTCTCCAGAATGAAGGCAGCTCTCATTCTGGTGTCCTTGTGCTGCAGTGTTGGGGTAAACTCCACACACAATTTCAGGAAGGTGGATTTGGGCATCTGAATATTCTTCAGACAGGGCTTGTTATCTCATACGTGCATCACAATGAGATCCCACCATGCAGTGCTGGTTTCCTGCACCCAGTACTGACAGTCCAACATGTCCTCCAAGTATGTAGGCCCATTAAATACATCCTGCTTGAAGGACTGTTACTCTCGGTAACATACAGGAAATTAATGACGGCTCTCAGACAATGAGCTGGAAACTCAGAAACTTTTTTTTCCGCGACAGAAGATTCCAATAGAGAGAGGTAGAAAGGTGTACAGTGAATCTCTGAGACCCAGTCCTACCCCATGCTCCATAGTTCATGAAGCCCTACATAAGGAACCAGAGCTGCGTCTACACGTGCACGCTACTTCGAAGTAGCGGCACCAACTTCGAAATAGCGCCCGTCGCGTCTACACACGTCGGGCGCTATTTCGAAGTTAACTTCGATGTTAGGCGGCGAGACGTCGAAGTCGCTAACCTCATGAGGAGATAGGAATAGCGCCCTACTTCGACGTTCAACGTCGAAGTAGGGACCGTGTAGACGATCCGCGTCCCGCAACATCGAAATTGCCGGGTCCTCCATGGCGGCCATCAGCTGGGGGGTTGAGAGATGCTCTCTCTCCAGCCCCTGCGGGGCTCTATGGTAACCGTGGGCAACAGCCCTTAGCCCAGGGCTTCTGGCTGCTTCTGCGGCAGCTGGGGATCTATGCTGCAGGCACAGGGTCTGCAACCAGTTGTCGGCTCTGTGTATCTTGTGTTGTTTAGTGCAAGTGTGTCTGGGAGGGGCCCTTTAAGGGAGCGGCTTGCTGTTGAGTCCGCCCTGTGACCCTGTCTGCAGCTGTGCCTGGCATCCCTATTTCGATGTGTGCTACTTTGACGTGTAGACGTTCCCTCGCTGCGCCTATTTCGATGTTGGGCTGAGCAACGTCGAAGTTGAACATCGACGTTGCTGGCCCTGGAGGACATGTAGACATTATTCATCGAAATAGACTATTTCGATGTTGGCTGCACGTGTAGACGTAGCCCAGGACAGCAGCACAAAGCACTGCAGCAACTGAATGATCGTTAAATGCGCCTTCAGCAGATTATGAAGTTGTTGGCATAGTCTTTTTGACTGGTTAGACCTCAATGCAGCAAAATATTCCCTTGGTCATAGCTGTCTACTGTATAACGTTTGCAAATCAAAGAGGGACATTTTCCCTGGGGTTGAATACTGAAGCTGATCTACTGGCTGATGATTTTTAAGCAGCCAGATACAAGGGCAATTAAAAGGGTTGCAACAAGAGATGATTCAAATAAGGGCAGCTTTAAAAGAGCCCTTTGACAGTGGATTCCCAGAAATGTTTCTATGTGATGCATTTGGCCAGGCAATGTTTACTTGCTACCCTGAATTACACCTGAAGTATTAGCTCCCTGAGCTCTAATTCCAAGGACAAATTATTCCTCCTATCACCGCTACGTTTGATTGCTAGCACTGAGTGACATAGGTATGTATGTCACAAAGACTCATTATTTCCAAAGACTCAAATTTAACAACAGGGTAAAGCAGACTTTGGTCAAAAGACGCGACATGACAAAGAGGAACATTCTCACAGTTAGGGCTTTCACAGGTGGGTGTAACTCTAACTTTTATTGAGAAAACAGTCCACAGATCTGGAGCACATGGGTTACTGTGAAGGACTGAGAACATGTGAGGAATGTGGTGGTGGAATTTGGGGAGGGCATGGTCTGGAGGGGGAGGCACAGAGATTTGCTCACATTGCAGCCTACTGAGAGACTTCAACATCTGCGTCTGGCCCTCCAGCTCCATTTCCCCATCTACTACTTCCTTGTCTAGGCTGAGCTGCCGGTCACTGCCTCCAATCCACCCAAAGTATCCATGGGGCTCTTGGTGATGAGGTTGCCATTGAAGATGGCATACAGTTCCTTAGTGAAACAGTTTGTCTTTAGTGCTGCATCACAGCAATGGTTGACCTACCTTTGCCTTCTGGTGTGGCTGCCTCAGCTCCATGATTTTACCACCACTGCATGCCCTCTTCTTGCGCACATCACTCGCAATCCTTTCATAGATATTAAAATTCCTATGGCTGCTACAAAGTTGCATTTGCACAGCCTCCTCCCTCCAAATATTCAGCAGAGCCAACAACCATAGTGCACCTGCTTCAGAAAGCCAGCATGGTCAGCTGGGAAGATGCTGTGAGAACTGTGCATGCTAAGTAAATGGAAAGAGAAATTTCAAAAAAAAAAAAACCCTCAGGCCTCAAACAATGGAGGCTGACGTACCTGTATGTTCTTTCAAGGCAGCAGGAGTTCAAACTGCTGACCAAAGTGGCCATGATGCACATTGTGGGACACCTCCTGAAGGCCTATTATGGTGACATAACCAACCAAGGTGATAAAACTATGTAGTTTAGACAAGGCCTGAGTATCAACTCTTCACTTCTATCAGGCAGGAAAAACGTCATTAAAGTTCAACGTATCAGGTTAGTGCGACCCAGATACAATGACTGTATTTTCACCAGGCAGTGAACACTGAATTCTTGAAAGGCATTGCTTCAGAGCATTCTCAGAAAGGTGATGTCTTATCTGATTTATACAGAAAGAAGAATTCAAGAATGTTGATTGGCCGTTGAACCTCTGCATTTTTTACTAGACATTTTAAAAATGAGCAGGACTACATACATACCTGACTTTTGCAGCAGCCCTATCGTAGAACAAACATTCCCCCCCATATAAATCCAACTGTTTCAACTCTCTATTTTTGGGTGAGGGCCCCTGAAAACATTCTCTCCCCCCATGGTTGGCCACATCCATGACCAGGGAGTCAGGACGGGCGAAGGGGTGTGTGTGAAGAGGAGCTCATTCCCTGAAGAGTGGACAAAGTACCGTCTTTCATTTTCCTTTCCGTGGGCTGGGCTGGGCTGACGCCAGCGTCTGCCACATGGGCTTAACAGTTTGGCTAATGGTCTTTATGAGAGGCAAGGCCACTCTAGTGGGACTCAACAAGATATTTGTCATGAGGTCAGCCTCATCCTTGACCTCCTCTGCCTGTATCCCCAAGCCTTGGGCCTGTGGAGCAGCTGCTGGAGGTCCCAACTATCCTGCAAGACCAGGGAAGCAGAAGAACTGGCAGCTGTTTCAGCTGGAGTGAAAGAAGAGGAGGTCCATGCTTGCATCAAGCAGCCTACATCCACAGCCTCTGATGGGTCTGGAGCGCTACCCCGTAAGTGCAGTTGAAACACCTGCAATGCTGGCATTGTTGAGCCCGCAGGGGGCAGTACCGAGGAGTACACTGCTGGAGGAGGAGCTGGAGGAACTGCCAAGGCCGACAGCACCTGAAACTCACCAGGTCCCATAGGTGTCAGCATGGATGGCACCAAAGTGTACAGCATGGGAGGAGGAAGAGGCAGCAAAACCACTGGAGCAGACGCTGGCATTGGCCCCAAGGAAGTTGGTGCCAACAAGACGGACAGTGCCAAAGAGGACCACTCTGCAAAAAGAGGGTGCTCCAGCGATGTGTCCTGAGGTGCTCCGAGTGCAGCCAACAGTGCCGAATGCAGTACTGCAGGCGCTCCCAACATCACCAGCAGTGACAGGGCTTGGGACTGCGGCCACATAAAATGCCCTTGGAACTCATTAAATGCCTAGGGGGTCCAAAAGCGCCACTGTGGTGATGTTTGTCAGTTTGCACTCCACTGTCCCTACACCAACTGCTGACTCCACCAAGACGAAGATCGAGCACTCCGACTTCTACTAGAGCTGTAGAAGTAGGAGTCAGACTCTGACTTGGATGATTCCAGTGCTGAAGACATGATGGTGCCTGACCTGCAGGCACCTGCATCATCACTGACTGGGATGGCGCCTGCTCTGGAGCTGAAGACACTGGTGGGGCTGAGGGCAAAGGTGGCCGTGCCATCATAGTTGGCTTGTCCCATAATGGACGACAACTCAGCACTTGTCTCGGGAGCATCAATCTCCTCAGTGGCAAGAAGGGCACTATCATCCAGAGCTGGCATTGATGGCGTCTCCTGTGAGTGGGGATTGGACCTCTGGACCGGCATTGATGCTCAGCCTTCAGAGGCATGCCCATGGCTCACATTAACTGACAGTCTCTCAGGCTCATCCCTGAGCTTCAGTTCCATGGGGGAGCAGCACCTATTGTGCCTCTTCTTTTTGTGAGGAACCAGGGACTGAGACCTATGTCTCCTAGTAGGATGAGGTCCCAGCCCTTCATCACGATGCCAAGCTCCCTTCTTCTTTGCCAGTGCCACAGCCAAGCTTGGTGCTGGCGCACTTTGCACTGAGGATGCTGTGCTCAGCCCAGCAGATAGGGCTGTCTTCAGCTGGAGAGCTGCCTCCATCAGAAGGACCTAAAGGTGCTGCGCCCTGTCTTTCGAAGTCCTGGGCTTAAATCTCCTACAAACAGGACAATGATTCCGTCGATGGCTCTCACCTAAACACTTTAAACAGGTGGCATGCAGGTTACTTTTTGGCTTATGCTTGCCACAGTATTCACTGGTCTTGAAGCCCAGGGACTTTAGCATGCCCTGGCGCCAAGCCCACAAGAACAGGAAAGCATCCTCCCTACTTGGCCAGACAAAGTACTCCAACAATTAAACTATTAACTAACTTTGAACTATTAACAACTACTTAGCTATCTACAGATAAGCACTAAAGCTACCTGTCACATGAGCGAAGGGGAATTCCAGCAACTGACACCATGGCAAGAAGGAACTGAGGTGGGGGCAGGAGGGGTAGTTGGTGCCTCTACTGGTCGCCACATCGACGCCACTCCAGTGGCTGCCACACTCACCCAACAGCTATTGGCTGGGCAAAAAGACTTCTGGCAACTGGGTATGTACCTGAGCGCACACTTACATTGCAATGCACATGAGCAATCATTCAAAGAAGAAACCTTACTTCACTTAAACACCTAAACAATGCTGTGTCAATTTGCTAATTGCTTATAAATATTTGTAAAAATATAGTTAGAAGCCTTTTGAAAGAAGAGTACAGTAAGAAGAATTTGGGCCATGAATCTCTGCATGCCAGCCTAGCATATTCTTACCTTACGGCCGTGTCTACACTAAGGAAAAACTTTGAAATGGCCATGCTAATGGCCAAATCAGAGAATACTAATGAGGTGGCGAAAGGAAATTCAGTGCCTCATTAACATGCTGCTGGCCGTGGCACTTCAAAAGTGCCACATTTCGCTCCCACGCAGCTCGGCTACATGGGGGTCCTTTTCAAAAGGGCCCTGTAAACATCGAAATCCCCTTATTCCTATCAGCTATGGCCAGCAGCATGCTAACGAGGCGCTGAATATTCCTTTCAGTGCCTCATTCATATTCTCCAATTTGGCCATTAGCATGGCCACTTCGAAGCTTTCCTAGGTGTAGGCGTAGACTACAAGTTTACATCCTACTTAATAGAAACCAACTGTAGGAATTAACATTCACGGTACAATTCTGCAAACTGAAATTAACAGCCAACTGCAACCCACAGCTATCCTGCCCCTTCTCCCAAGTGCCTCACCCCACCAACCTTCAACACTGCCCCTATGGTGCCACAGAAGCAGAGCCCCATACCAAGGAGCAGCAGAGGGGCCAGAGTTGATTTCCCTAGGTTTGGCTATTTCCCTTGTTCAGAACAAGTCAGGTCCCAATGGTGCCAGACCAGTGAAAGTTCAACCTGTATAAATTTCATAGCAGAAACTAGTGGAATGATCTAAAGATTCTAGCCCTGCTGAAGAACCATACGGGTGTAAAAGAGTGTTCCCTATAAGCTCTGTGCTGGTGCGGCCACACAGGAGAGATTTCAAAAGAGGAATGCAAATAAGGGAAATTGCAAATGCAAATGAGGCACTGATTTCTACATCTTGTGCTTCATTTGTATAATCTCTTTTTGGAAGAGGTTCTTTTGAAAGAAAGAAAGCAGTGTGGATGAGGCTCTTTCAAAAATAAACCTCATCTTCAAAAGAACCCTTCTTTCTATTTTGTTTCAGGAAGGGTTCTTTGGAAAGAACACCATCTACACTGCTTTCTTTCTTTCAAAAGAATCTCTTCCAAAAAGAGATCATGCAAATGAAGCACATGGTATGTAATTCAGTGCCTTATCTGCATTCCTCTTTCGAAAGAGGAATGCAAGTGTAGTCTTAGCCAGCATGGACTATGTGATCACTTACCATTTTTTCACAGGACCTGTGTCTGTGTCTCATTCAGAGCACAAAGAATAAATGGGCTCTGGCAATAATTTTGGACAGTATGGTAAATTTTACTATTGTTGGAAAGACCCATGCCTAATCTGTTGAAAACATTAGAAAGCGTGAAGTGAATTTCGTAGAGGATTGCTTGAAGAAAATAGGAACTCATGGTTCTGGTAGCTGAATGCTGACCTGAAGAGCTGAATTCTATCCATGCTTGTGTCACAAATTTCCCATGTGATGTTAGGAAAGTTACTTAACCCACACTACTCACAACTGGTCACTGTGTTCCTTATTTTACAGATTCCTGAACTGGGGCCATGGGGTCTGATCTGTGGAAGAGGAGAACACCCATAGCTGCAACTGAAATCAAGGGGTGCTATCCTTGAACATATGAAGTATTACACAATGGTAATACTCTGAAAAAATAAATTAATTAATAAAAGTCCAAGCATTTCATGCGGGGTATTCAAAAGTACTAGAAACTTCTCATATATGCCTCAGTTCATTGACTATAAAATGGGGATAATACCACCTCACATCTCACAGGGCTTTTATGAAATATTGTATATTTAATGTTTGTGAAGCACTCAAATATTGTAGGGAGGAGCACCACAAAAAAAGGCCTGTGAGGAAATTTTTGAAGTCTTGACGTGGAAAAAGACTTTAGTGTGCAGTAAATAAGGCATGTGGCCACAGACTAATAAGTAAAGAGAAAACAAAATATTGAATATTCAGAATTATTTTAGGGTGTCAGCAAGCATGTGGCTAAGGGTGATCAGTTCATATAATGTACAGTAAACCCTTGAAATACATCATTTTGAGTTGCGCTTAATTTGCATTAACACGAGTTAAGTGGAACTCAAAATCCCACTCACCCCGGCCCTGGCTCAACCACTACCACCCCTCTCCACCTGGCCCTGTGCGGCCCAGATTCAAATCCCCCACTGCCCAGCTCACCACCCAAGCCCTGGCTCAACCCACCCACCCCCGTGCGGCTCCAGCTCAACTTCACTGCCCCGGTTCAACCCCCCATAACCTGGCTCACCATCCAAGCATGGCTCTGGCTCACCACCCCCACGCAGCCCCAGTTTAACCCCCCCCCCCCCCCCCCCCCGTGCATAGCTCCAGCTCAACTCCACCCCCTTCCACTCCCCCTGTAGCCCTAACCCACCCCAGGCTTAACCCTCCTGCCACAGCCCCAACCCACTGCCAGGCTTAACCCTCCCCAGTCCTCCCCCCACCCTCAACCCCAGGATTTACCTTGCAAAAGGAGCTCCAAGTACTCCTGCTGCTTCACCAGCTGCAGAACGTGCGTTCTGCTGTGGAAAAAGCCGCCCCCTCACACAAAATTCGAGTTATGCGAGGGTGCATGGAAGCACAGCCCTCACGTAACTCAAGGGACTACAGTACTTGGATTTTCAGAAAGCCTTTGACAAGGTCCCTCGCCAATCTTAAGAAATCCAAGTAGTTCATCTCATGGATCGGTAACTTCTTAAAAGGTAGGAAACAAAAGATTGGGATAAATAGTCATTTTCAAAATGGAGAGTCATAAGTAGTAGGTCTCTTGTGGAGCTCCACTAGGTCCTGTTCTGTGCAACATTTTCAAAAATGTTCCTGAAAAGGGAGTTAACAGTGATATAGCAAAGTGTTCAGATTCAAAATTATTAAATCCTAAGGTGACTTTAAAGAGCTACAAGATGATCTCACTAACATGACATTCAACATTTGAAAGTGCAAAGTAATGCACATTGGGAAAAATTACTCCAGTGACACCTATAGAATTCTGAGTTCCACGTTAGCTGTTCCCACCCAATTGTAGATCATTCATATATATATGTCTATTCCCAAGAGAAAGAGAATTTTAGGGATCTCCACTGTATGTTGCTGTTTTAATAACCATTCTGTGCTCTCATGAAGGCAAATATACCCTGAAATAGAAAGCATAGTGTAGCCCTAGCCTTGGAGAACAGAGTTGGGGAAGGGCTCTCAAAGTAATTTACTACAAGTTATTTTATGTTTTACTAGTATGCCTTTCATCTTTGGAAAACTTAGTTTTAGACTAATTTTACAAATGTTCTAGAATCCTTTCAGCAAATAAATAAAAAAATAACTTGAACATTCAGAACATGATCAGAACAGTACAGAAGGAAAAGATCTGTGTACATGTGCATGTAGTAAACAGAGTTTTATTTGTATTGCCTTTTTTTCTGTCCCACATTGCATGCACTGCAAGGAACCCATTTAGATTAGGGAGTGTGCATTGTAACAAATAGTCCCAAATCCCACCTTAACTTGCAGGAGAAAAAAAAATTGTTTCCTATGTCCTGTGAACCTCCAGTGGGACTCAGTTCTGGAATCTTTTCTCTTTAGCACCATGAAGTACCAATCTGCTTAGACATTCCTCATTATATCCACTAATGTCCTGACTGACCATTTGTAAGATGCAAGAAAACAGTCCCATATCACTGAAAAAATAGTAGCCTGCAGAATCACTCACCAGCTAGAGATTATTTTCCTGTCATACTTGTTCTTCTGTAATGGCACCACTAACAGAAAGAAACAGCCTGTGTTCAGTTCAAAAAAGCATCATAGTCCAGGAGCAAAATGTAGTCTAGTCACTTGCTGGCGGTGGAAAAAAAATGAAACCAAGAGAAACTGGTGGTAATGATACGAGAAAGGCTGTTCAAGAGAGCAGAGGATTAATGGGTCTAAATCCAAAGAACATGGTGAAAGAAAAAAAATTAAAACGAGCTAACAACAACTAAGGGAAAAGGTAGTAGAACTTACAGATGATAAAGGATGGTGGTGGTGACGGAAGAAAGTAGTATCACAGGTAATAAGTGGGGTGTGAGAGGCCTCACTTCCTTGAATTCTGTAGCTTATTTGCAAATACATAGGAAACGAGAAGATCTCCCATACAAAGATCAACTCAACAACCTTAATACACTTACTTTTCTGAAAGTCAGTAATGAGGGCTGGTTCAACAATGCCATTCAGAGCACATTGTGGGAAGTCTGCTGCATTACTTAAATGAGGGAGGCCTCTCACCATTGATCATTTTTTATCTTCATTCAAAAGAGATAGTTGGAGCAAACATGAACCTTTTCACTGTGCAAGGTACTGTAATCACAGACTCTTGTTTCTTCAGCTTTTCAAGAGGTTAAACAACACGTATTTTTCCATACCACAAAAGATGTAATTAGCCTGGGAAGAACCATTTAAAGTATTTATTCTCGTTATGTAGAGAATGCAGTTTGGTGCATTTCCTATCAAAGTCCTTGAGTTTTGTTACAAAGTACATAGCCACTTTACTACCTTCAGAATATAGTAGTAAATTAGGCTTCATAGATAGGCACTGAAAATTAGAGTGAATAAAACTGGATCCCTCCAGCCTTGACAAATAAAATGTTCACTGCCATCTTTCACTTCAAGTAATGTTTAATATTAATCACAATACCTGAGCGATCAACCAGTAAGGAATGGTAGGCTGGGTCTACACGTGCCCCTTCCTTTCAAAAGGGGCATGTTAATGAGCAGGTTCGAAAGATGTTAATGAGGTGCTGCAATAAATATGCAGCACCTCATTAGCATAATGGCAGCCACGGCAATTTGAAAGTGCAGCTTTTCAAATCGCTTGCCGCCTATGGAGACTGGACCTTCCAAAAGGACCCCCCCAGTTTTCGAAAGCCCTTCTTCCTATCTGGTAATCAGAAGAAGGGCTTTTGAAAACGGGGAGGGGGGCGTCCTTTCAGAAGGTCCTGTCTCCATGGGCGGCATGCAATTCGAAAAGGGAAGAAGGGCTTTCGAAAACTGGGGGGGTCCTTTTGGAAGGTCCCATTTCCACAGGCGGTGCACGATTCGAAAAGCCACACTTTCGAATTGCCGCGACCGCTATTATGCTAATGAGGTGCTGCATATTTCAAACCCGATCATTAACATGCCCCTTTCGAAAGGAAGGAGCTCATGTAGACACAGGGGTAGTGTTTAACTATCAGCAACTACTTAAATAACAGCCACAAGGAAAGATGTGGTTGTGTGACTCCAGATTTTCATATCTTTATGTTTCAGAACTTTTGCTTTCAGAACTGACCCTGACAATTCAGTTTTTCATACCCAAACTGGAAATTCTCTCTGTACAAGGAAAGGAGCACTACATGATTTTGCTCTCGAGGTATCATAGGATGAAGTAGAGAAGTGCACAACTTTAAGACTCTGTGCCAAATCAGGTTGAATATGGATCTGAAAACAGGTCTCTAACGTCTCAGATGAGTGCCCTAATGACTGCTTATTCACTATAATGAGGAGTTGGTTTCACTCCCCTCCTCCTGTCTACAAAGAAGGGTCTAAGCCACATCAGCCCTAACTCCAGGAGAGGGTTCACAGCTGTGAATGTTAAGTAGCGTTAGGCACCTAACTACCTTTAAAGGCAGGGTATCTGTCATGCCTCTTTCCCCAGCATTTCCTACTGGCTAGTTTAGGTGGCTCCCCACTCGGCTGGCTGCCTTGTGTGAATATCATCCTCAGGCACGCAGACATATGTATTGCATGGAGAGTTTGGGCATCTAACTCCTGACCGGTATGGAAGATTCCACTGAGTGGCAAGGACCCTAGAAGTTAAGTTGCACTGTGTCACAATACTAAGCATTACAATACCTTAATAGACTCAGAGGGGTAGTAGTGTTAGTCTGTAGCTTCATAAACAACAAGCGTTCCTGTAGCACTTTAAAGACTAACACATTTATTTATTTGGTACTGGGCTTTCATTGGTAAGACCCACTTCCTCAGGTCTGCCTGCATGGGGTCTCAGCACTTCCTCAGATCTGAGGAAGTGTATCTTACCCATGAAAGCCCATTACCTGATAAATACAGTAAACTCTTGAGACACACACAATCAAGTTGAGCGTGTCTCAGGTTAACATGACTGCCACCCTGACAGAAGTGTCAGGATGTTGTCCCTGACAGGAGCAGGGAAACTGCCTGACTCTTGGCTGTCGCCCAACTGAAGCAGTTTCCCGGTCCCTGGTGTAGCCTGGAGCTGGGAACTAGGCAGCAACCCTGGTTGGTTTCTTGGCTCCAAGGAGTGAAGGGGAGCTTGGAGTCAGTTTCCTGGCTCCTGCAAGTCCAGGAGAGCCAGGAACAAGGGTGCAGCCTGGTTCTCATCTCCCCTTGACTTGCACGTAATTTCAGTTATGCAGGGGTTGCAGGAACACAACCCTCGCATAACTCAAGGGTTTACTGTAAGTGCGCTAGTCTTTAAACTGCTACAGGACTACTTGTTTATTTACAATGCCTTAAGTCTCTTTGTGATTTTAGCCCTCAGCCTGTATCCAAGCAAGCTGTTGGTTTTAGCAAATGATTCCAGATGGAATAGTTTTATTATAGTGCTTCATTAAAAACAAAAAACAAAATTCAGACTTAGTAAACCACGAAAAGGATATTGGCGTTCGAGATGAGTTGTTACAGAAAAATCCTGAGAATAGGATGGATGCAGAAGGTCACCAACAAGGAATTATATAGGAAGACACATCCAAAAGAGAACCTACTGTAGAAGGTTATACAATGCAAGTTACAGCTATTCGGGCACAATTGCAGAATGAAAGATGAACGAAAAATCAAGACCCTGGTATTCGGCATAATGGTCGGTTTGAATAGGAGAGGCAGACTCCACAGAGAATGGGTAGGTGATATAGTAGATTGGTGCAGAGCTAGTCCACAGAAACTAAGCCACTCCTCACTTGACAGGGGAAGATGGAAGGAAATAGTGAGGGAAGCATCAGACACCAAAGGCTGTTGAGCCCATGGTTGTTGATGATGATGATGATGAGTGAACCATGCTTGTAGGTTTTGCAGTTTTGCCCTGGACCCAGCTGGGTCTCTTTAGGCTCAGTATTATTCCGTTTATCAGCGTATCACCCATGTCCTCCAGCCAAGATCAGAGCCCATTGTACTTGGTGCTTGTGTGTACAATAGCAAAACAAAAGTCCTTGCCTTAAAAAAGCTTGCAGTCTAAAAGGTGGCATTACATGTTTTGTTAATTTTTAATAAAAGAGTTTAAATACATATTAAATAGTTCCCTCCCCCACAACAATTTACATCTGCAGTGAAGACGTTTAGTTACAATAGCTGGTATGGGAGATTACGCTGAAGCAAAACAGTATTTTTTCTCTCCAAGACAGACAGACTGCAATCTGTAGTATAGAAATATTTAAATCATCATCATCAATTAAAGCTTCCCATCTACTTTTCTTCAATTATGAAAATAAAAAAGTGTAATAGAACTGAACATGAAGTACACTAAAATACTAAGAGCCAAAAATAAGACTCGCTACTTGATTAAATATAAATTAATAATTTCTTTATTAAAAAAAACTAATACCACTCTATACGTAATGTCAATTTCGAAGTAATCACTTCACTGTGCTCCAATAATGCATTAAAGATTTTATTATAAGTTAGAAAAGACAAGGCAAGTGCCTTGATAAGTACAATTAAAATTGTTCCTCTTTACTGTACATTATGAAATTGGACACTCTCCATAAAGGCTAAGAGTTGATCAAGTTTAAAGAAAAGGAGAGGTCTGACAGCCTCTGTGTGCTTCAGAACGATGAAGGTCTCAGGGAAAGGGAAACGTGTCACTGGAGCAGAGGAAGATGATCCTGTTATTGGGACCCTCCTTTCAGATGATGCTGTGATATCCTCTCACACTGAAGACACTTCTCCAGGGGAGGAAACTCCAATTATTAGGAAGAGACAAGTAATAGTTATGGCAGATTCAGTCATTAGCTGGGGTTGTGATGACTGGGGAGAAAAAAAAATAGCATGGTGACTTGCCTGGCCTGGAGCAAAACTGTGTCTCTCTCGAGACTTATTTACTTACAGATGTTCCGTGTAGTGCTGGTGAAGAGCCATTGGTCCTGTTACATATTGGTATCAATGATATAGGGAAATACAGGGGTCCTGGAGGCCAAACTTAGGCCACTAGATAAGTAACCGAAGAAGTCCAAGTCCTCCATGGTAGCATTCTCTGAAATGCTTCGAGTTTCATGTGCAAGGCCAGTTACAAGGGCAGACAATAAATTATGAAGGACTTGAGATGTATTTGGAACTGGGAAATTCTGTGAAAGGGAGAGCCTACACAGGAAGAATGAGCTCCAAGTAAACCAAAATGGAGCCAGATTGCTGGCACTCACATTTTAAAAGGTCACAAAGCAGTTTTTAATCTAAGGATTGGAGGAAAGCTGATGGGTGCAGAGGAGCACATGGCTCTGACAGAGATATCCCTCAGGGGAGGGTCTAGTAATGGAGATTCTCTGTATCCTAGTAAGGAGGAGAGGATGGAAGATGATAAAATATGGGTAGGATCTGATGAGAAACAGTCAGATGAAAATAAAAGTCACTTTAATAACATCATGTATAGCAGATAGTTAAAAAGTGGTACATTTTTATATACAAATGCTAGAAATCTAAATAAGATGGGTGAACAAGCGTGCCTCATATTAAAAGAGGACATAATAAGCATCGCAGGAACTTGGCTGTCTCCAGGGAGGTCTGGAGCAACTCCCTTCCTACCCAGCCCTCTACCCCTTCCTCAAAGCGCTTACTCCCAAGAATCACAAGCAACAGGATTACCATGGGAGCCTGGCATGCGGCAAGAGCAGGGACTGGGCCCCCTACACTCACGGTAACAAAGCCCACTGCCAGCTTTGTCCACATATCTTCACTGGAAATACCATCACTGGACCTAACCAGGTTACTCACAGAATCACGGGCACTTTCTCATGCTCATCTACTAACATCATATATGCCATCACGTGCCAACAATGCCCAGATGCTTTGTATATTGGACAGACTTCTAACTCCCTTAGACAAAGGGTTAATGGGCATAAAACAGATATCAAAACACTTCAGATCCACAAACCAGTTAGTCAACATTTTAATGGAATGGGGCATTCTGTTAATGACCTAAAGGTATGTGTGTTACTGAAAAAAAAAAAACTTTCACACCGCTCTTCAATGAGAAACAGCCGAGCTGGCTTTTATATTCAAATTCAGCACATTAACACGTGGTTTAAACCGGGATGGGAACTTTCTGAGTCACTATAGATTAAGCCAAGTATGCACACGAGCTCCTAATTCTTGACCTTCCCCCACAACCCCTCCACTCTCCGATTTGCTCACCTTGATCATTTTTTTCCTGATTTGTCCTCCTTGATTACTGTTTTTGGTTCTCTGTGTCTTAAACATTGAGTCTGTTCTGGTCTGGCTATGGTCTGAAGAAGTGGGTCTGTCCCACGAAAGCTCACCTAATAAACTATTTTGCTAGTCTTTAAAGTGCTACTTGACTGCTTTTTGTTTTGGTAGTGGTAAGAGTCATGAGAAGCAGAGTGATTGAACAGCCTGTTCCACTCCACTGTCCCATCTCCCAGGCGGGTCATTCCACTTCGCTGTGGCAGCAGGAAGTGAAGTGTCTTGCCCAGCCGCAGCCTGTGGGGCACTATGATTACAGCACGGAACTGCTGTTTAATAATAAGAATATAGCAGTAGGTCCTATGAGCAAATACAGCTGGATCACTTGGCACTGTAACCATATTATAATTAAATTTAACATCCCTGTGGTGAGGTAAACACTACGGAGGTGTTACACCACACGAACAATATAGCATTTCATTTCAGAAAGAGGGACTACACAAAAATTAGGCAATTAACTAATAAGAAATTAAAAACATACAGTGTCGTATGTGAAATCCCTTCAAGCTGCATGGAAAACTTTAAAAAGACACCATAATAGAGGCTCAACTCAAATGTATACCCCCCTCCAAAAAAACAAAAAACAAAAAACAAAAAAAAGTTATGCCATCGCTAAACAAATAAAAGACGCACTGAGAGAAAAAAAGACAGCTTAAAAAGTGGAAATTAAATCCTAGTGAGGCAAATAGAAAGGAGCACAAATTCTGGCAAATGAAGCGTAAAAATATAATTAGGAAGGCCTAAAAGAATTTGAATAATAGCTAGCCAAATACTCAGAATGCATTAGCAAAAACATTTTTAGTACATCAGAAACAGGAAGCCTGCTAAGCAATCAGTGAGGCCACTGGATGATTTGGGTGCTAAAGTAGCACTTAAGAACAACAAGGCCATAGCAGAGAAACTAAACAAATTTTCTCCATCTGTTTTTGTGGCTCAGGATGTGAGTGAGCTTGCCAGCCCTGTCATGGAATTTTGGTTTAACCCAGTTTGATTCTGATGTTCACTAAATTTTCTATACAAGCAGACAGATTACCCAGAAGTATCAATTTAAATTAAAATGTAAAAACCTTAGTATCGATTTGTAGCACTGAAGAAATGCTACTACTATTTATACATTAAGTCGAGGGACCTGTGAGCTAATTAAAATATCTAGGCCATCAAAATTGCTACATCTAAAAGATTAGGTTGGTCTAAGTTTTCCATAAGTAGCCTACAAAAATGCTCACACTGACAGTGTATGTATGCTTATCGAAGCATTTGTCTTCCATTTTTCAGTGAACGTAGAGCTAGCTGGAAAATCTTTGGCAGAAGACTCTTCCATCACACAATGCCACTGTGAATGCATCAGTTTTTGCAAAATCCTATCAACGATGATAAGGAAGCAGCGGTGAGAACAAGCAGAGAGCTGGGAATCTGGTTCAGAATAAGTAGAGGTACGAAACAAGGAGATGCAATATCGCCAACTATCTTCAACACACATGTAGAGAGAGCAATGGACAAAAAATCAAAGAAGAGGTAGACGGGATATCTCTGCACCAGATGAGAATCAACAACTTGCAGTTTGCAGATGATATAGTTATCACTGAAGAAGATTAACAGAAGCTAGCGAGAACGATGCAGGTGCTAAAGGAGGAAGGGAAGCAGTACGGACGGATTATGAACATCGATAAAACAAAAACAATGGCATTTGGAGATAAGGAAATACAAAGGAAGATCGGTGTAGACATGATTGAACTAGAGAATGCAGAGAAGTTCACATACCTGGGGAGGAACACGACGTGATCTAGACTATAAGAAGGGAATAGCAAAAGCAAGAGCAATTTTGAAAGCGATGGATAAGATCTGGAAAAGCAAAGCGATTAGCTTAGGAATGAAGCTGAGCATCTTGAAAATGTGTGTGCTCAGCTGCATGTTATATAGATGTGAGAATAGTTGTTACAGAAAGATCTTGAGACCAGGATGGACGCAGAATGTCACCAACAAGAAATTACATAGAAAGATACAGCTGAAAGAGAACCTACTGCAGAAGGTTACACAATGCAAGTTACAGCTATTTGGGCATATCTGCAAAATGAATGGCAAACAAAAAATCAAGACCCTTGTATTCAACATAATGGACAGTTCAAATAGGAGACGCAGACCCCACATAGGATGGCTAGATGACACAGTACATTGTAGACTAGCTCCATACCAGAAACTAAACCACTCCACACTCTACAGGGAAAGATGGAAAGAAACAGTGAGGGAAGCATTGGACACCAACGGGCACTGTTGATGGTGATGATGATGATGATGATGATTTGTACTGCAGAAAAGTTAACTTTTTATAGGAATTGCCACACTGTCAGAGAAGTTTAACTTTACACATGAAGCTCCAGATACTTCCACTGTTCTGAGGTGACTGAATATTATCACATATATAAGTGTATGAAGAGGAGGACATTTGTTTCGATGTTTAACACAAGTTAGCAAATATGTCCTAGCATATTGACTTGAGACCGAAACATGTGACAAGTAACCTATTGATAATATGAGCACTCCAAATGTATGCCAGGGTGTTTTACGCATAAGACACAGCCTGCTGCCTCAGAAAAGTATTACAATGCACAGACATTTCAAACCACTGTTATTTCTCCTGCAGTATGTAATCCTTAGATTAACAGAATCAGGGAAATTAGAGATGGAAAAAATGTGTTAGGTCATCTAATCCATCTCCCCTCCCTTTGCAGATTTTTTTTAAACAATACATTTAGAGTGTTTTGTCTAATCCAGTATTCTGTATCTCATGCAAATAAAGCTTCCACCACTTCCAGTTAAAGATTCTCTAAAGGCTCATATCAGTATCAGAAAATTCTTCTTGGTATTCTGCTTCCTCTCCTAATCCTCAATCAATTACTTCTAATTATATCCTAGACAATTCTCCTTCTTTAGCATTATAGCTTTCACTTTTTAGAGGCTTGTCTTTGGTCCAAGGTATACTTTTTAAAACTCTTTGCTCAAAATTATTTCAAAATGATTGATTATGTTTGTGTTTCTCTTCTGTGAAGTCCCTCCCATTTATTATCAACATCTTTTTGGCACCAAAGTACCCAGAACTAAATGCAGTATTCTAACTGAGGTCTCTTTTGTACTTATGAGGAAAAAAAGTCACATTAAGAAAAAGGGACTTAAATCAATCACAAGAATAATAATCTGAAAGGCATATTCATCTGGGAAGAAGCTTGAAAAGAGGCAATGTTGAAACACAGAATGCTGAATCAGTTTTTACAGTTGTGGTGGTGAGAGCCATTGAACCAAACTGTAAATCCTATATATAAAAGAAATCACTTCAAGCTAGGGCGACCATATCTCCCTGCCCTAAGTATGGGACAGGGAGATACGGGGATGGGAGGGGCATCCCCTCCCGGCTCCACCAATCCTGGGGAGACGAGAAGGAGGTGGCAGCCACCAGTGCTCTCCAGGAAACCCGGGGAAGCAGCAGCCCTTAGTGCTCCCTAGGGAAGTGGCAGCTGCCGCCAGCAGTCCTCCCACAGAGCCCAGGGAAGCAGCATCCCGCAGTGCTCCCCAGGAAAGTGGCAGCCGCTGGCCCTCTCCCAAAGCCTCAGTGAAGCAGCAGGGATGCAGTAGCTGCATGCAGTCCTTGCGCTGCCCTGGGCCTCTAAGCTCTGCAAGGGGTCTAGCCACTAAGCCACCCTGCTACCAGGGGGAATCGCTGACTTCCACATATTCAAGTTATGGGTTACCACTCCTCTTCCACTAAGTTTAAATAAAAGGAAGAAAATTAAATCTATAGTTTTTTGTTATGAATTTAGTATTTTCATTGGGATGTTTACACATGAGTAATCCAGAGTTGTAGTTCTAGTGACAGGAGAAAATAAACTGCCCACCTGGTGTTTTAAAAATCTGAATGAGAACATATGACTCTGCATTTAAAGAGTATAAACGAAATAGAAGACAAGCAGATCATCACCTCTCTATAAAATGCCACCTTATTTATTCATAGTTTTTAAAAAAAGGTAACTCTTGGGTAAACATGAAAAAGATGAACAATTTTTCAGCTATTTCTCTAAATATTGTTGCCATTTTAGTTTACAGTAAACTTTTACAATTTTACAGACCCCGATTTAGCAGACTTCAGGAACAACAGATATCCCCCGGTTGCTCCCAAAGTAAGATGGAGTCCATAAAATCATCCTCCCCAACCCAAAAAGCCCCCCAAAAGTTAAGAGATTTACCACTGCTGCAGCCTGGTATGCAGTTGAGATGCATACACGGGCAGACTGGCACTCGTCTGTGTGCCCCATGCTTGGTGGGATGAGTGAGTGGTGGTGGCTCCAGCAGTGGTCCCTCCAGCCACACGCTGAGAAGTGGCTCCAGCCACGCGGTGGGGTATCTCAAGCTGCATGCAGCAAGGCACCTCCAGCTGCACTGGCAGGGTCCCAGCCATGCAGCAGAGTCAGCAGCTCTTCCAGCGGTGGCAGCTCTGGTGAGTGGCAGGGTTTTTTTTGTTTTTTGGGTTTTTTTTTTGTGGGGGTGGGGGAAGCCTGGCGGAGGGTAGGTGGGCAGTAAGATTGAATGGACCTTTGGGAATAGCAAAACACCCCTCCCCCATTAGTCCGTTAAGTAAAGGGTTTACTGTATTTTCCACTTGGAACCACTCAGTAAACATCACCCCACCCCCTGCCACCCACCCACAAACTTCCTCTCTCTCATTGGTAATCAAACATCTATGCCTTGTAAAAAGAGTCAATCCACACTACCAAGTTTTGTCTGAAGGGTAAACAGTGTCTACTTTGAACATGGGAATGGAGTGAATATGATGCTCTGATGTAAAGCGAGCATAAATAATCTAGTCACTGTTCTGGCATGTCAAAGCTCTGATCTACAATATAATAGTCCTCGTACAGAAATTACCATTAAATTATTGCTCCTGAGCAAAGGACAGAAGAAAGAAGAGTCAGCCTACTACACGAGTTTCCATTACCTGACAAAATTAAATGAAAACAGGAATTTCATTAAGTTTGGAATAAATTTAAATTTCAACTTAATTTCAAATTTACAGTCATCAAGTGCTAAGAGTGAAGCCACAGTTAATTCAACAGTAAGAAAAATATAGCCAATGTAGAAAACTATCATCAAAGAAGATTCATGACATCTAAAGTATGGTGCTACAGCTATTAGTAGAGGCCTGCATGGATACAAAATTTGTATCCACATCCACATTCACAGCTGTGAAAATGAGCTATGGATATCTGCATCCACATCTTCAGATTCAGATGCTTATGGACATAAAGGGTTTTAGCATCAGCAAAACTGAGTAGACAGCAAGCCTGCCCAAAGCAACAAGGTCCCCTCTACAAGGGGGGGGGGGGGCTCCACTAAAAAGTACGGACCCTAAGTGATTTCGGGGGACAACTAAAAAGAAAACCGTGACAGGCGTGGAGGTCATAGGGTCAAAACAAGGGAACCAGATAGGGACACCGAGCAAAAACGCTGGACAGTGCTCACTCTCTCTTGAAGGTGTCAAGGGAGCCAGTGGACAGTGCCCAGAAGAACTCTGCACAGATGCGGAAACGGAGTGAGGTATAAAAGTAAGCCCCACAGTCACAGTCTCCTCCCTCTACTCTCTCCCATCAGCCAGCCTCCTCTCCCTGGTCTTGTAAATGGCCACCTTGGCCATGGCCAGGAGGAGGCTGATGAGGAGGTCCCGTGACTTTGTGGGGCCACAGATGGGGTGTGAGAAGATTAGGAGGTGTGAGGAAAAGTGCAGCCAGAACCTCAACAGGAGTTTCTGGAGGAGACAGAAGAGGGGCTGTAACCTGGCGCACTCAAGATAGACATGCGCTAGGGTCTCCCTTACACCACAAAAGAAGCAAGTGTCAGGGATAGGGGTGAACCACACCAAGCACACGACCGTGCCCACCGCTCCATGTAGGATCCTCCAGCAGATGTCCCCAGTGGGCCACGGGACCAATGTGGAATAACAGACTAGCATCTGATGAAGCGGGTCTTTGCCCACGAAAGCTTATGCTCCAAAATATCTGTTAGTCTATAAGGTGCCACAAGACTTGTTGTTCTCGAAGCTACAGATGAGCACAGCTACCTCTCTGATACTTAGCACACCAGGGCTCCCCACACACTGCTGATGGTAAGAGGTCATGCCATTTGATATCTGGGCAGGACACAAGGGTAGAAAAGTGAAGAATGTGAATCACAAGCATGTGATGATCATGTCTTGGAATGGTTTGAAAGTGGACTAGTTGCAATACGTGCAGCCAGTTTAGGTACAGGAGAGTAGGAGAAGGGAAATGTATTAGTCCTAGATTAAATATGTCCCTGTTCCCAGGGTGTAAAGACCTGACATCAGACACTTAAAAGATGGGATACACCTGGTCACAACTGGAAAGACCACCCAGGACAGGGGACTCTGGCAAATGGCTGTCAATGGCCTATGCTCCAAGATGTAGGAGTGGAAGAGGCTACAGAGGCTGCTGCTGTTCTGGGGTTAAACTAACAGAGGCTAATTCAGAACTAGCAGGAACTGGCCAGAATCATTCAGGGCACTCAAGCCAATTAAAACACCTGTAGCCACTTAGAAGACCTCCAGATTCAAGTGAGTTAGACTAATCAGTAAACCTGGGGCCAATTAAGAACCAGTTGAGACTGGTTAAAAAAGGACTCCTCTTCTGTTAGCTCAGTGCGTGCAAAGATCTGAGGAGAGAAGTTGTTGTACAGGACCTGGGAGGAGCAAGCACAAGGAGGTGCCAGAAAGAAGAACCTGTGGGTACGGAAGGTGCTGGGGAGGGTCATGGGGAAGAAGCCCAGGGAGTCACACCTGTAATGTAGCTGTTATGGGTGACATTTGCAGGCAGATGTGTTGACCGTGTCCCTGGGTTAGAACCCAGAGAAGAGGGTGACCTGGGTTCCCCCCACCCACCCTCTCCCCATATCAGCATAGGAAAATAACTAGCTTTGGTAAAGGGCTTTGTCCTGCCCTGGCTCACTTGGAGGGGGCCACAGAAACTATGAAATTTGGTTCCTCTCTTTTCCCCATGCTGGCCAATGATGAGAGTAGGTCAACAAACAGGGCATCAGCTTGCTAGGGAAAGGAGCCTAAACAGAGGGCTGCTGTGAGCTTCTGAGGCAAGCAATCCACCTAAAGGCATGAGAATCACCAAGGTTGAGAAGGAGCTGTGTCACATTAAGTCATCTTTTCTACCAAGAAATGAAGAATCTAAACTAATAAAAAATGTTGTGGCTTTTATACCAATCTCTAAAAAAGTATATGGATCAAAGTAGCAAACAAGAAATAATTTACTGAAAATATTTCACAGTCCCTTTTGATTTAAAATTTTGAGTGTCACTTTCAACTAATATTCTTTAACAAACCTGCCACAAAATGGCCACAATACCACATGTCACATACCAACCATTAAGTAAGCACAAATAAACCAAGATTCTTCATGGGAAGAAGTTCATGTCTACTTTTTTTTTTTTCCTTTTAACCTATGTAATAGTCCTTACTTTCCATAAAAGCAGTTAGTTTACAAATACATAAGAGTAATCAAAATCATAACCAACCCAACATGTAACCACTCAATATTGTGCTAAATTAGTTAACAAAAGATGAAACGATGGATGAGGAGGTTGGGTAGCCTACTCTCTAAGAGCAGACAAGCACGAAGAGAAAGGTAGAGGTTGAATTTATGGCCTTATGATTAAAAAAAAACAAAAAAAAACATGATGCCAGGGAGAATAGCAACTTCATGTCTATTGCTATTGGACAACAATGGCTACGTCTACGCTAGCCCAAATCTTCGAAATGGCCATGCAAATGGCCATTTCGAAGATTACTAATGAGGTGCTGAAATACATATTCAGCGCCTCATTAGCATGCTGGTGTCTGTGGCTCTTCGAAACTGCCGCTTTTTGCTGCCGTGCGACTCATCCAGACAGGGGTCCTTTTCGAAAGTACCCCGGGAACTTCGAACTCCTCTTATTCCTATCTGCTCACAGGAATAAGAGGATTTCAAAGTTGGAGGGGTCCTTTCGAAAAGGACCCCCGTCTGGATGAGCTGCGTGGCAGCGAAAAGTGGCATTTTTGAAGAACCACAGCCACTGGCATGCTAATGAGGCGCTGAATATGTATTTCAGTGCTGAATATGTATTTTAGCGCCTCATTAGTAATCTTTGAAATGGCCATCTGCATGGCCATTTCAAAGATTGGCCATGTCTACACTAGCCCCAATGTGTTTTAAATGACTATCATAGGTCACAAAATTATGCTAAGTCTTAGAGCCGCTGATGTGATAAACTGGGCTATGTTTTAACCCACTATGTTAGTAGGATATTTTTCACTCTGGCAATTTGTTTTGGCCAAGATTAAAATATTTGGGAAATCATAAAAGAGTGAGTTAAAATAATGGTAAGATTGGATGTACCCAAATACCACATAGGAAATGAGAGAGCTATAAAGTTCAAACACTTGTCTGTATGCCCAGTTTCAAACAGTAATTCATGGATTACGTTACCCATTTTTCATTGCCGGAAAAGCTAACCACCAAGCCGGTACTGAACTCACAAACAAGTATATTAGATATTTCTTTGAAGGAAAAACAAAGCTTCTTAACCCATTAACAGCTATAAGCTATTATTTTTCCACCCATTGGCTGTATCTACACTTACATTCCTCTTTTGAAAGAGCCACGCAAATGAGGAAAATAGAAAATTCAAATGAGGCACTGATTTACACATCTGGCACCTGATTTGCATAATCTCTTTGTGGAAGAGATTCTTTCAAAAGAATAAAAGCACTGTAGATGGGGCTCTTTAGAATATGGGGTTTACTTTTGAAAGAACCCTGTCTACACTGCTTTCTTTCAAAAGAAGCTCTTTCGTACGGAGAATATGCAAATCAGGTGCCAGAAATGTAAATCAGTGCCTCATTTGCATTTTCAAGTTCCTGTGGATGCCTCTTTCAAATGAGGAATGCAAGTGTAGACACAGCTTTAGAGTCTAGTTATACAAATACCGCTGTTAAGTTTTCACTTCTGTTTGCATGTTTTCTAACCACAGTGAGGACGTGACATTTGGAACATAAAAGAATTCACAAATTTAAAAAAAAAAGTTATTGGACAGGTTGCCTAATATATAAAATTTTAGTAACTAAGCTCTGCTGAAATTCTTGCATGCATATTTGAAAGTCTTCCTATTATAATTCTACTTCAAAGAATGGGAGCAACTCCCACATACAGAACATTAATTTGACAAGTAATGATTTATTTTTATTCTAACAATGAGAACTGTGCTATCTGATAAAAATGCATTAAAATTGTGGTTCCACTGATGTTTAAAAATCATGACTGGCTCCACCCTCTCCCACCATTCCTCTCCCTTCAGCAAGTCATTATGGCAAGGATAGCTCCATTCTTGATGTACTTACAGAAGTCCAGCAATGGCTTGCATGTCACAGAAAAAAAATATTAATCAATTAAATTTGTAAAAGTGCATATTTTATCATAGAAGAAATGCCTCCCTCTACCTTTGAGAAATATATTCCCATCAGGTAACAGATTCTAACATAGCAACCTACAACACTGCACTTCTAAAGGAACAAACTCTGAGCACATTATAATAAGACTCAATGAGGTTGAAATTATTCCCATTCTACAGACTAGGAAAACCAATGCAAAAGATTAAACAATTTGCCCAAGGATGCAGTAAGTCTGAGAACAGAAATTAAGATCTGAATTCCAGCTTTTGTTATCAATCACATATTAGCTGCCAACTAGGTACTTGAATGTTTACAAAACTGTTGTGCTCTTTAATTACAAAAAACTAAGTGTCTTTTCCAAAATAGGTTGTAATTTTAGAGAGGCACAAGAAGACAAGCTCTTTCCTACATTTGAATTAAGAGTTCCAAGTTAAATTACCAATTAAGGAATTTTGCCTTGAGGCCAGCACCAGAACATAGATCAGATTTCTCCCTGTCCCTCACACATCCATTACATTTTGTATGGTGCCAGACACAGCTGCTAAAACAGAAGTGGGCAGTAAGTGGCCTACGGACAAAATGCAGTTTGCCAGGGTTAGCCTCTGGCAGGATCTTAGCATTTAATTTACCAGCTGGCTGGCAGGTACAGCCGTTTGCAACTCCTGTTGGCCAGAGATCATCATTCCCAGAAAAACGGAGCTACAGGAAGCATCATCCTGGTCTGCGCCACTTCTTGCCACTCCCATTGGCGGGGAAAAACAATCTGTGGCCAACAGGATCAGTAAGCAGCCGTACCTGTGGACCAGCAGGTAAATAAAGCACCAGCAGCCTGCCAAAGGCTAGCCCTGTTGAACCACATCTGTCTTATTGCTTACCCAGTCCTAGAAGAAAGGAACTTTGCAGATAAAAAAATTGCTACTTGCCTCACATGAAAACCTCGAAGATGATTGAATTTGATTGACTCCTTCTAATAATAAGGCCCAATCACTAGCAACAATACTATTCAGACTTAAGACAAACTGATTTATTTTTCTTAGGTTGTGTCTGCACCAGGAGCTAACTTCGAAAGCCAGTACAGCGTCTACGCACATTTTCTCTTACTTCCCCAACTTCGAAGTCCTTACTCCACTCCCACAAATGAAGTAGTGCCCTACTTCAAAATTTACCTTTAAAGTAGGGTGTGTGTAGATGCTCAACTTTGAAGTTGCTTACTTCTAAGTTATTTTTGTAGTGTAGACACAGCCTCAGTGTAATTTAATGACTACTAACAAACTGATATATCAATTTTTTTCTTACAGACAGCCATGTGACACCAATGTAAATTTATTAGCTCAGTGGAATCTGAGAAGAAACACAGATTCTGCAGATACTGAGATTCAAGTCCCAGAAAAAGTATAGAAGCAAATTTCACTGTTTCTGTCAACAGATCTACCATACAGTAGTATACGAAAAATAGAAGTGAGAGTCACAGGACTGCAGCAGCTAGGATCCAGACCCCACCAGCAGCTCCAGCCCCGGGGACCCAGCCAGGGCCGGGGGAATCCCAGCAGCCCCAAGTCTGGGAGTTGGCTGGGGCATGGAGTTCTGCAGGCAGCTCCAGCCCCAGGGACCTGGCTAGGGCCAGCAGAACCTCAGCAGCCCTGGGGCTAAAGGCAGCTGGGACACAAGAGTTCTGCTGGCAGCTGCAGCCGAAGGGTCCCAGCAAGGGTTGGGGAAACCCAAGCACCCTGGGGGCTGGGAGCCAGCTGGGGTGCAAAGTCACACCAGCAGCTCCAGCTAAAGGGGACATGGCGAGGAGCGGGATAGGGGTCCCCGGCAGCCGTGTAGCAGAGCCAGCTGGTGCGGGAATCCCACTAGCAGCCCCAGTCATGGGAACCCTGGGTAGGGGGAGAGGTCAGAGAGCCGGCTGCATACGGGCTCCTTTTACATTTAAAAAAGAAAAAAGGAAAAGTGCTGCCATTATCAAATATTTCAGATAAACTAATTAAGATGGTCTCTACTTCTTCCCTTGATTTTGAATCATGAGTATATTAGAGATCTTTTAAATTTTTCTCTGGTAGACTCACTCATCTAAAGATGGAGAATTGTGTACAAGAATACCATTACCAGTCTACTGTTCCAGTCTTTCAGGGTAAAATATGGTACGAGGGGCACAGAATATGGCTGTCTCCCTGCCCTCACAGACACCTCTCAGAAGTACTTCAGTGAAACACAACTACCAAACAGAAACATCTCTCTCCAAGGGACCAATATTCTATGCCTATTCATTCACCAAGGAGACACTTTGAACCATGCACTCTCCAAACTGACTCAGGCCAGCTTCCAGGCTTTATTAAGAGCACAATTAACTCCATAAAAACAGAAGGAAGACAGAAAGAGTTATGTAACCCTTCCTTACCTGTACTTAAACAATTGGCATGAGTAAGCAATGTTAATCTCCCATTTACTCCAAAATATCTGCAAAGGAGAAAAGCTGATATCACTAACAAGTCACTTTCCCATTTCCCTCTGTTGCAAAAAGCCCAAAATAGATGACGCACAGTAGAACTTCAACCTTTGTCACCCCAGACCCCAAAAATCAATGTTAGTTATGTCCTGAGCCTTTCCTACCACATACACCATGATCCTGCCAGACAACTGCAAGATACTCATGTTCAACAGTAAGTCTTGATATAAAAAGCCTTCATAAAAAGAAGATTGATCGTTAAGCATAGGCTAGAGAATATACAAAGAGCTTTTTCTCCACATGGGCTGTGTCAGGCTGTAACATGCAGAATAAAACTAATACCAAGCACAAGGAGCCCTTGAAACACACTGCCCACCCTCTCTTTAATATAATAGTAACAATAATACACCCAGATGAGGCTGTACTGAGGGTGGGCAGGATGAAAGGGGACAAATCATTTGACCGACTTTAATAGAGGATGTTGCAGGAAAGGGATTTCAAAAGAAGGAAAAAAATCCTGCCTTGGAATCCCTTTATAACAACTGGTCAATGCTAAATTTTCACACCCCAATTCCTAAAAACATACCACACATTTAGAGTTACTGGGCAGGAGAAACATTTAAAAAAAAAAAAAAACCCAACACCTCCCTCTTGGGCACTGATTATTCAGAGGGGCATATACTTCATCATATATCTCCTTTCAATAATTCTCATAGTGGGAATGTCTTTCCTCTTACATAAAAAACCTACTATTGTCTTTGTACCTAGAGGCCTCAAATAGTTAGGCTTCTCTGAAATAAGTACAGGGCAGAGTCATTTACAGTACCCACCACTCTATAATCTGCTAAAAAGGACTGATGGGGGGAAAAAATCAATATGAAAATCATTTTGAGGAACTTCAGCCACTGCTATTATATATTCCGCATCTAGAAATTGCCATCACATAATGAAAAAAACTTGGACAACAGTAAGAATGTGAAACTATGGTAACAATAAGTTATAGAATACACATCTATTGGAAAGTGTTAGCTTTTAAATAGCTGAAGATTGAAGAGCAACAAAAGTGTTGCTTTACGGACTGAAGGACATAGCAGTGAAGCTCAAAGTCAGACAGTAAATGTGATATAATTAGATAAATCAGCAGATACTAACAGAAGTGATAACCTTAGCATTAGAGCTATGTTGTGACTAATATTTTTTTAATCTCAGATAACTGTATTTCCCCACCATTTCACAGACTTTTCCTAAATACTTCAGGAAGACAGAGCAAACTCATTATGGAGTCAACAGAAATGCAACAAAAACAAATTTAATATCTTACCTGTCTGAGCACATTATTTCTGGTCATACTGAGCACATCTCTTTGCAAAACACTAATTTGTAGGACCATGCCTCAACTTTCAGTCACCACTTTCCCAATTAATAAACCAATAAATGTATTTACTCCCCATACAATATCTTTACACAACCACTTTCAATTATTTATAGTATAACGTTGTCCTGTATTAAAGTATGTGATTATAAATAAAGTCCCTACACATAATTTTAAATTTGTACTATTACTGTAATGCTATAGGCATCAAGAGTGTCCAGAACTTTCAAACACACAAAAATTATTCTCCAAGCTTTTTATTTATACCTCCTGTGTTTGAAAGGTACTACCATAAAAGACATATCTTTCACTTCAAAGTTAAGGATTGTTACTCACAGAAAAGTACTAGACAGGCTTAAAGGCAGGCAAGCATTCTTAATTTATTTTTGAAAATACAGTATTTAGGATCAAGGGTGGTACCAACCCTAAAAATGCCTTTCAAAAGTTGACTTTTTAGGTTACAAGATTTACTGTGATAGCATGGCTTAATCCTAATTTAAATCAAGATGTGCTCAATGGAAGAAAGTGATTTTTAATATGAATTTTTGGAATAATTTATTTATTAAGCTTTTTTCCCCATGAGCTATACATTAAAAAACTGCATTTTTCCAGGCATTGATCCTGCAGTTGAAAATGTACAAGCAGACTGCTTCATCCCCATGTAGCCACTTTCACACAGCATGGCCCATGGGCTATCACTTGCAAGATTAAAGCCCTAGCCTATACTGATGTTAGAATATGCACAATATTTTTCTCATTAGTGACTTTTTAACTCAAGGTCATTTGGGGAATTTTTCTATATATTTTGTATTTTGTTCCCATAAGATTTCCTACATTGCCAATTTAACTGCTTACAAGATTCTCCTGTCTCCAACTGTTTACGCTTCCCTTCCAAAACATTATCATCACCATTTACTGTAAATCAACATTTCTCAAATAGTGCTAGTGTAACCTACACACCTATTGATTGAGGGGCGATATGATAGAGGTATATAAAATCATGAATGGTGTGGAGAAAGTGAATATAGAAAAATTATTTACCTTTTCCCATAATACAAGAACTAGGGGACACCAAATGAAATTGATGGGTAGTAGGTTCAAAACTAATAAAAGGAAATTTTTCTTCACACAGCGCACAGTCAACCTGTGGAACTCCTTGCCCGAGGAGGCTGTGAAGGCCAGGACTCTATTAGGGTTTAAAAAAGAGCTTGATAAATTTTTGCAGGTTAGGTCCATAAATGGCTATTAGCCAGGGGTAAAGTATGGTGCCCTGGCCTTCAGAACAAGGGCAGGAGATGGATGGCAGGAGATAAATCACTTGATCATTGTCTTCTGTTCTCCTTCTCTGGGGCACCTGGCATTGGCCACCGTCAGCAGATGGGATGCTGGGCTGGATGGACCTTTGGTCTGACCCAGTATGGCCATTCTTATGTTCTTATGTATATGTGGTTAACTGTCCCATGTAGTAGTACCCAGACCACTTCACAGAGAAAGAATAAATGACCTCTGCAGCCTAAGATGAGAGCCAGCTGGCCTTTTGCTCAAGCTCTAGAGGCACCTGCACAAAGTTCCAGCGATCCCAGGATCAAGTCTACCTGTGGGCAGTTACACTAGTATAGCTTACAAATTCATTGTGTATTTTCTTCTTTACTATTGTAACAAAAAAGTTAATAGATTACAAAAATAAGAATGTAAAACCACCAGGGCTTAACCAGAAGATATACAGTGATCTGAAACTCAGAGTCCTACAAAAAATGGAAACTAGAGATTGAACCTCTCTACTATATCACCCTCAGGACCTGACTGGTGCCAGACAAGAGAATTTGCTGGACTATGGGAGGCCAATACTGTCTAGCAGCATTACTACCACCTCCACTGTTTACTGGGCTCTTAGAAGGCGTTTAGGGGTAAATTACAGCTAAATAACACCACAGAACACTGAGAGTCCTGACTGGCAGCTGTAAACCTCATGGGACTGCAGGGAAACTTGGCCACACGCATAATAAGTGGTCATGCGGCTAACTAAAATCATGTTGGATTATAGATGCTGCCGGACAAGAATGTTCTGGATTAGAGAGCGAGCTGGCCTTTAGCTCAAACTCTAGAGGCAACTGCACAAAGCTCCAGAGGTCCCAGGATCAAATTACAAATATTAACATAAACAAGTAAAACAAGCATTTAAGGGATATATTCAGAACAGCCAAGGCACTGAACAAGTTCAAACTAGATAGAGACCTAAAGGGTAACAAGAAAAGATTGTACAAATACCTTAGGAGCAAAAGTAAGATCAAGAAAAGGACAGGCCCACTTTTCGGAGGGGAGGAGGGGAAGAGAACAAAAAATGTAAATGGCTGAAGTGCTAAATAACCAAAAATCTTAATAGCAAATGACCATCTAACAGAGTGAATGTCATGAAAATTATGTAGGTTCAGAGGCTGACACAGGGAAAGAACAAGTTAAAAATTGCTTAAATTAGATGTCTTCAAGGCACCAGAACATGGTGAATACATCCCGGGATACTTAAGGAACTGACTGAAGATATATCTAAGACAGTAGAAATTATACTTGAAAAGTTATAGAAAACAGGAGAGATTCTAGAGAACAGAAAAACGCAAATATATTGCCAAGCTATAAAAAGGGAAATAAAGACAACCCAGTCACGTACAGACCAGTCATCTTAACTTCAGTACCCAGAAAGCTAATGAAGCAATTTGCAAACACTCTGAAGATAATATGGTGATAAGAAACAGTCATTGTTAAACCAACCTAATATTTTTAACAGGGTAACCAACCATGTGAATGGGGAAAGCAGTAGATGTGGTAGATCTTGATTTCAATAAGGCTTGAGGCTGTTTCACATGGCCTTCTCATAAACCAGCTATGGCCATATTATAATGTGGTCTTATTGTAACTAGCTGGAACACCATTTTCAGAAAAATACTATCATCGGATTATTATAAAACTGGAAAGGCATAATGAGTGCGGTCTCGCAGGGATCAGTTCTGTTCAATACCTTCATCAATTAGTCAGAAAATGGCATCAAGAGTACTGTGGCAAGGCATTTCTGAGGAAGCCTGGGGTGGCAGTAGCTGATCGGAGGAAATGGAAATAGTCATTGTTTGCCTAATCACTGACTCCATCTGCAAGCAGTGTTCCCTGTTATTTTATTTTTTCCATTAATGGATGGAATAAATGTTGTTACATGCACCAAGGCACATGTGGATGTGCACTACCTATAGAAACAAATGCTGCACACTGTAAGTGGTTGTAAAAGCTCTGCTAATAAGATGGATGGCACCTGAATCTCTCCTGAGGAGCTCCACTGCCTGCAAGCCTCATTAGGTAGGATCTTTAAGGATGGAAGGAAGTGAGTGAAAAGGGTTGGGGTGGAACTGAAGCCCAGCCCAGTCCGAGGCAGGAGCCTGCCAACATGTTGCTAACCAGGCCAGTGTTAGGCTGAGACACTGTAAACAGCCTGTAGGAGACTGGTGGTGGGGAAAGGACACAAAAAAGGAGCATGGGTGTTGCACCAACCTGGAGCATCCCTGAGTCTGTGAAAAGCGAGGTCAAGAGGCTGAATACAACCCACATGAAATGCACCCCATCACAGTTCACTTATAATTTTGTTGACAATACATAAGAACATAAGAACATAAGAACATAAGAATGGCCATACTGGGTCAGACCAAAGGTCCATCAAGCCCAGCATCCCATCTGCCGACGGTGGCCAATGCCAGGTGCCCCAGAGAAGGAGAACAGAAGACAAGTGATTTATCTCCTGCCATCCATCTCCTGCCCTTGTTATGAAGGCTAGGGCACCATACTTTATCCCTGGCTAATAGCCATTTATGGACCTGACCTGCAAAAATTTATCAAGCTCTTTTTTAAACCCTAATAGAGTCCTGGCCTTCACAGCCTCCTCGGGCAAGGAGTTCCACAGGTTGACTGTGCGCTGTGTGAAGAAAAATTTCCTTTTATTAGTTTTGAACCTACTACCCATCAATTTCATTTGGTGTCCCCTAGTTCTTGTATTATGGGAAAAGGTAAATAATTTTTCTATATTCACTTTCTCCACACCATTCATGATTTTATATACCTCTATCATATCGCCCCTCAATCGCCTCTTTTCCAAACTGAAAAGTCCCAGTCTCTCTAGCCTCTCCCCATATGGGACCCTTTCCAAGCCCCTAATCATCTTAGTCGCCCTTTTCTGAACCTTTTCTAATGCCAATATATCTTTTTTGAGGTGAGGAGACCACATCTGCACGCAGTACTCGAGATGTGGGCGTACCATAGTTTTATATAGGGGAAGTATGATATCTTTTGTCTTATTATCGATCCCTTTTTTAATAATTCCTAACATCCTATTTGCCTTACTAACTGCCGCTGCACACTGCGTGGATGTCTTCAGAGAACTATCCACTATAACTCCAAGATCCCTTTCCTGATCTGTCATACCAAGCTAGGAAGGGAATCACGGTGTTTGGCGGACAGGATTAAAATTCAAAACAATCTGGACAAAACTGGAGAAAAATCCTCAGGAATACAGGATGAAATTCAATATGGACAAATACAAAGCACTTCATTCAGGAAGGACCTACCATCTGAACATATACAAAATGGGAAATGGCTGCCTACAAACAACCGAATACTGCTGAAAGGAAGCTGGAGGTCATAATGCACCACAAGCTAAATAGGAGTCAACAATGCAACACTGATGGCAGTAAGAGAGGAGACATCATTTGGGGGTGTATTAGCAGGATTGTTATAAGAATGGTCGCCCTTTACTAATGGGTCCTCTGACTTTTATTGGGAGCTGTCCAGGTGGGAAGATCCAATGTGCTGCAATCTAGCCTAAAGAGACAACTACCAAGTAAAAGGAAAACAAATGCAAAAGCCAAAGTAGAACAAATCTAATAACTGTCAGAGTTCTAGATGACACATAAGATTCTCAAATAAACAAATTACAAAAGTTCAGATGTTTGTGAAATACAATAAACTAATTTGAACTGGCATGGAAAGTTGAAGAAATAAAGTACCACACAAGTAAGGACACACACATTCACTTGAATACTGGAATGATTTTAAAAGAAACTACACATGCACACACAGAGTGGCTAGTTTATCATTACTATCAAGACATTATGATAGGTCTTTGAACTAGGGATTTAAAAGGTTAACCAGTAAGAATTAGGATTTCCAGGTAATCAGTTGGCGAGCCAACAGCACCATGCTGGAGCAACTGTGGCTGCCTTGAGACAGCCACATGAGGGTGGCAGGCAGGACCATGTCTATGTTGGGCCAATAGGACTCTGGCCCCGGCCCTGCTGCCATCCACCATCCAAATTGGCCTGAGTGTGTGAGAACCCAGCCTGGGCTGCCATCCACCAGCCTGCCAGTTATAGGGTATAATTCTAATAATTTATCCTGTTAACTACTTTAATGGTTATTACATTGGAACCCTAAACTAGCCCATACTGGAGTATCCTTTTATTTCACCACTCTCATTTTTGTGAATCTTAGGAAAAGATCTGGTACTTTAATGTCTCTCTTCTTTCAGCTATCACAGTGTCCTCTATTTGGCCTTCCCTTCTTTAATGTACTGGCAACTCCGCACTTAAGAGTACTCTTATCTCTACCTTCCACTCTCACTAGTCACCAAATTCAAGCTCCTGATCCTAACTTCAGAAGATCTGTATAGCCTTTTGCCTAACTACCGCCCATATCATGCATTACCCTTCACCCGTGCTTTTGACTGACCCCTTGTTTCCTTTCTTGTTCTTTTTCCATGCCCAATTTGACATGGAACAGCCTTTCAAGTTATAGTCAAAGTTCTCCCTCTCCTCCAAAGGGGAAGATAAATATTTTAATAACCACCATGTTCTGTGAAGTTATCCATCTGCATTGACCAACCTCTACTTTGTATTTTTCTGTTTTATAACATTGTATTGCACTATATTGAGACTTCCATCCATGAACACTCACTGAATCAGTACACTGTACATCATCATGTACATCTTTAGCACTTCATAAATAATTCTAACAAATCATATCAAAACAAAGTTTCACAGCTAAATGGAAAGATAACAGTTACATGACAATTTTACAATATGTGCATTAGAACAGTCAATCATAAATGTAATAAATAAGGGAGAAAAGTTAAGAGGCATGCACAAAGGGAAAGAAAGGTTTTAAACAAGAGAATAAGAGGTAATGGAAAGCTATTCCAAATTAAAGTGCTGCAAATAAGGCTCACATATCATCAGCCCTAAAAAAAAAACAGTAAAAAAAAAAAAAAAAAAAAGGAAGCAGCTATACTAGATAAACAGATGGACCAGAGTAGTGTGAAAAGGTCCATAAGGTAGGCTGGAGGGTTTTTTTAGACATCACATTTTTGAAGTGAACGGGGGTGGAGGTGTTCTAACATAAGGATTATTTGGTCACTATTTTATATATATGAAAAGGTAGGCAGCAGTATGTCGCATGTATAACTGTCAAGAGTTTTGGATTTGGGGATACATCAGAGAAAGCAGCTGCAATAATACAGGGAACAAAAAGTTTTGTGGAAAGACGTTTACAGACCTTTCAAAAGTGCTATATACAGGAAATCTAATGCTAGTGGTAGGTAACTGACCAGAAGAAGCAGCAAAATCAGAAAGATTGAACTGAGACAAAGCGGCAACAGAGAATGTTCTTCCAACCCAAGAGATGCAGCTTAGTTTTTGATACATTTAACTACAAGTGAGAACGAGCCACCAGTTAATTTAATCATGACTGGACTCATTACAAGGTGCTAAAACTACCAACAAATTAAAATGGAAATATACGTTTTACAGATAAAAGCAAAGACAAGAGGATGGAGCAAAAGTTTATTTCAGAAAGGGCACCAGGCAAAAATTAATTTCACGGGACTGTACAGAAGTATCAGGGAAGTGAAGCCAGAGATAAAAACGACTAACTTGGAAGGAACCAGAGTTGTCCAGGAAAAGGAGTCTCTAAAGCATAGAAGGTTTCTTAAATGTCAGGGAGAACAGTCACTGGAGAACACACATTTCAAGCTGTCATGAAACTACCAAAAGAGAAAGGAGTGGCTGATAATGGACAACAAAAATGTACAGTGTTCAAAATGAGGTCATCGACATGCCTATTTCATATTAGATTGTCACTTCATGTAAATTTAAAATGATCTTCAGTTAAGGGCTAGAGCAAAAGCTTGTCTTTTCATCTAAAGTTTTTATGTGTAGGATTTTTAAAAAAATCACCAGGAGCAGCTATTGATCAAAGTAAATAAACAAAAGGCATGTGTGAACTGGTTCATAATTTTTGTTTTGGTTAATTTAAATTAGCTGAGTTTAAAAACATATTGGAGTCTATCAGGGACAGGACAATTAGTCTTCACAAGACCACCTTCTCAACTGGGACCATTAAAAATAGAATTTTCTTGCTGCTTAGTTACAAAAACCTAATATTGCTCATTCTATACATATTATTACAGATCAGTGGTTCCAACACTTTGGGACATGCCCTCTGTAGGGCACAGAGAAAAGTTCAGGAGGGGCCAGGCCAGCCCCAATATGGATGAAATTCCATCTAGCCCCACTCTGCCCACAGCTCTGCTCCAGCCCTTGTCCTGGCCCAAAAATACCCTATACCCCACCTGAAGCCATGTTCCTGTCCCCAACTCCTGACCACAGGGCATGGGAGGGAGATAGAAGGAGTGCAACAAAAAAGTTTGGGAACACTGGTATAGCTGTTTCCTCACTCCAGTAAATACTTACTGCAATCATAGCATGTAGAAGAATATTACTGTTTATCAATTTGTTCCACTTTCCAATATTCACATATAGGTTGAATCTCTCTGATCCAGAACTTTCTCATTCGGCAACATCCATAATCCAGCATGGTTTTAGTTAGCCGCATGACCATCTATCTTAAGTGTGGCCCAATTTCCCATGGTCCCATAAAGTTTTTTATGTGCTATTATTTAGCTCTGATTTACATCTAAATGTATTCTAAGAGCCCAGTAAGCAGTGAATGTGTTGGTAATGCTGCTAGACAATATTGACCTCCCGTGGTCTGGCAAATTCTTTCGTCCAGCACCGGTCAGGTCCCATGGGTGCTGGATTAGAAAGGTTTAACCTGTACAATATTGAGTGTAACTACTATCACTGTTTGCCCACTCCTTTATTGGCAAAGCATTTCACCTAAACAAAGCATCAAGCGTGAAAAAAGTCAAACATTTCATATGTATGCAACCTGTAAACAGGTGAGCAAAGAACATTTTAAAGTGTTCAATTGAGAACAAAAGATACTCATCTTTACAAATCTGTGCCTAAGGAGTCTTCTACTTTCTAAAAGTGTTTCTAGTGTAATTAAAAGTTCTAAAGAGTCTTAACTCTTATCCCATTAATTCATTTACAGTAGCACAGCTGCTGAACTCCAGGAGGTAGGACCAAAGCCTGAGCTCACCACTTCCCATAGCCCCAGATGGGCACGACAAAGCTCCAGTACTTCAGCCTCAGGTAGGGAGCCGTAACCTGAGCAGTGCCACCCCAGCTTCAGCCCTGAGTGACGGGACTCCAGTTTCAGTCCCAGGCCACATAAAGTTTAATGCCAGCCCTGGCAAGCCCATTAAAAAAGCACTTCAACCCACTTTGGGGTCTCGACCCACAGTATGTGACCCACTGCTCTACAGTTATGTGAGCAGACTCTGAAATCCATACTCATACCTGTAATTTTACTCAAGTCAATGGATCTACGAGTATGTTAATATAATGGCCATAGGACATATTTCAAACTTTTAAAAAAGCATTTTAATACCTATCATTTCTTGACTTTGAAACTTAACAGTACAGCGTTCAACAGATCTTGCATTTTAAAATAAGATTTCAGTAAAATGATAGCTATAACCAATTTTAAGATGCCTTTGAAAGGGAAACTTGATGAAATTGGGGATTGGTAATAGGGTATGGAAACTGACATCAAGATCTGAGTCACTGATTCAACAGCTGACCAATAGCAATAAAAAACTATTACCATTTAAGAGCTGTTCAACCAGGCTGTTGGATAAGTCCAATTCCTAAACGGCATATCTATTTCATATATAAACCACCATCAAAGTTAGCATGGTACAGGAAAGTAAGGAAGAGAACAAGGCCAAGTTATTCAAGGTCAAACTGGCTCAGATACACAGGTGAAGCAGTAAACTGAAGCACTAACTGTAAATTACCCCTTTATTTTGTGGATAAGTAGGACATTAATCTCTATGGCTGAGAAATTATTCATTTCACATTCACTAAACTCATTTTAAATACACTATATACTTTGAAGATTTGCAAGGTGGTGTATTTTAGACCACCATAGCATTGTTGGATTGCATTATCTAAGATGTCAGTCATTCTGCATGTGTCAGGAAAATGAAGTGATATTTCCAATTAACGTACCAATACAACTGGTTTACAAACAACTTTGTCATTTGAGATCAACTGAAGCTAATTTCTGAGCACAGTGCAGTAGCTTTAAAAATGCCTTTTGTAAATAACACACCAAATGGTAATCATTTCTCAGGCTGCTAATACTTGTAAAACCTCAGATAGATAATTACTTTTAAATACCAATAGTTTTTTGGTGAAAAAACAAGCCAGCTTTACTTTGTACTTGTGGTCCAAACATATTTTTGTTGTTGTTGTGAATAGTTTCATGCAGACATAAACTCATGAACATCTAGTTCTATATAATCAGACAGACAGTCACATTCCTCATTCACTTCAACAATGAATGAAACTGTGTTACCATTAACATCGGTATTTTTAGTCATCTATAAGATTAAGAACAACAAAATAATGGAGACAGTACTGCTAGTCACCAACATACAAGAGATCTCTCTAACTGGTAAATTACAGAATTACTTAGAACTTTACTCACATTTCTTCTTAGGATTTATTCACCACTTTCACATATTGCCAGCAAATTTTATCTGTGTACCACCAATATTAAGATGTTTTCCTCCCACTCACCCCCAGGGCAGCTGATAGCCTCTGAGGGACCCTGAGCAAAGAGGGAGGGGCAGCTGTGCTCTCAGAAGGCACAGAGCTGAGGACAGCCAAACCTCAGGGCCACCCAATCATACAACATTACCACACCCCACTCTTAGTTCTGCAGGGAGTGCACAGTGCAGGGCTCTGACAGCAATTTGAAGGGCCCGGGTCTCCGTACATTGCTGCTGCTACTGCATCCAGAGCCCTGTACCCCTTTGAATCACCAGGTCCTGTGGCAACTGCACTCTTTGTCCCCGCTCCACAGGCCTGCTCCCCACCCCTGAAAAAGTACATTCACAACAGCATTAAAGTAAGAGGGAAAGTGGACAAGAAAATTTCTTTTACTGGACAAAACTTCTGAGGGGAGACAGGCTCCTTGTAAGTTCAGTAAGTTGTCTATCTTGAGGCCTAGGAGTTTCCAAAAGAGTTCCATGTAAGTTTAGTAGCTTGTCTTTCTATCACACAGTTTTGTCAAATAAAAGATATTATCTTGCCCATCTTGACTCTCTAATATCTTGACAGAACAACACAACATAGCGGTAATAAGTTGTTTTATTTACAGTTTCAAAGTACCATTGACTAAAGAGTTAATTTGAGATATCAAGGAGTAATTCCAGCATTAGACAAACTCAACAGAACCAATTCAGAGTAACACTAGAAAGCTGAAGCCAAGGTGGAAAACAAACACTAGCATTCCCTACACAGGACTAAGCTTGTCAGAGGAATGCCCCACATGCCTACAACCTATTTTAATTCTTGCCTTTTTATTGAGATCTAAAACAATCCAATTAACATTTTTGTATGTAGTAAGGGAGCCATATATACAAAGTTTATAACTGAACTCCAAGAATACCCTTGCTCCCTTTGTTTGTTGTTGACAAACCAAGGATCTAAATTAAGCCTTGCTATTATGAAGTAATGCATTTATATAAATTTTGCTATGAATTAAGTAGTATACTTTTGTTGTAACTGGACAGCCCTCATTTCTGATTTTTATTTTCGTCTGAAATGTATTTTCTCAATGCAAATGAAACAGTATTGAAGCCCTGAAGTTGCTTGTTTATCCCTTGAACATTTACGTGGATGTTACAGACTGTAGCCTGGAAGACAAAAGCGTGTGTTGAACAATTCTAAGGAATTAAGAAAATTCTGCAGGAGGAGGATTTTTGTTTTAACATTTCCATTTTCTGTGCTCACTTAATCAAAATATTTAGTCATCATTATCATACAAAGATACTCTTCATTTAACAAAAATACTTCCAAACAATTTCAGTAAGAAAAATTATATTTTATTGATACTAAATTTTGAATAAGGATGTTGTGTCTAAAAACTTAGATTCTATTAATTCTAAGATTTGTCAGTATATATAATAGTTTAGCTATCTGAATAGGCTCTGCTACATAGAGTATTTTGGATCCATAGTTCTCTCGTGTTTACTATGTTTTAATTAACGTATGAAATTGACAAGTACCACTTTTTAAAAGGAAAATATTACCATTTCCACAATTACTAAAAAGTCTAGACTGAATAAATAGCAATTAGAAAACATGGATTTATAGGTGGAAGATAGGACATCAAGGCCATGTCTACACTAGCCAAAAACTTCGAAATGGCCATGCAAATGGCCATTTCGAAGTTTACTAATAAAGCGCTGAAATACATATTCAGCGCCTCATTAGCATGCTGGCTGCCGCGGCACTTCGAAATTGACACGGCTCGCCGCTGCACGGCTCGTCCAGACAGGGCTCCTTTTCGAAAGGACCCCGGCTCCTTCCAAGTCCCCTTATTCCTATGAGTAGATGGGAATAAGGGGACTTGGAAGTAGCCGGGGTCCTTCTGAAAAGGAGCCGTGCAGCGGCGAGCCGCGTCAATTTCGAAGTGCCGCGGCAGCCTGCATGCTAATGAGGCGCTGAATATGTACTTCAGCGCTTCATTAGTAAACTTCGAAATGGCCATTTGCATGGCCATTTCGAAGTTTTTGGCTAGTGTAGACGTAGCCCAAGTTAAAATTATAGACTATTCCCAGTTATGCCAGGTACTTCCTGCACATCTGTGCAGGTCATTTTTTTTTTTTTTCTTTGTACCTTGATTTCTGGTCTGTTAAATCCAAATAATATCTCCCTTGAAATGGTATTGCAAGGCTTAGTTCATGGTTAAACAATGCATTTGTAAGCATCAGGAGGAGAATACAGTTATAAATATCCAGTGGGGATTTGTCAAGAACAAGTCATACCAAATCAAACTAATTTCCTTCTCTGAAATGGTTGCTGACCTGTTTGGGAGAAAAGCAGTAAAGGTTATATATATCTCAATTTTGGCTTTTGGCACAGTCCCACATAACATTCTCATAAGCAACCTATGGAAATGTGATCTTGATGAATTCACTGTAACACAGGTATCACAGTTCAGGGCAACTGTACTTCTGCTCTCCCCCTATGCTCCAGTAACCATATGGTGAATTCCCCAGTAACTCAAACTGCCTCAGCAGGCTTCTTTTGCCTTTTCCTGAGAGGTTCTAAATAACATTATTGCCCACAGGTACAAATTACCATACAGCTCTTCCTAATCAAGCACTTATTCTTAAGGTGAAAACATTATCACAGAACCAAGTTAAAAGCAATACAAGAACCTGCATCCATGCAACTAAGCTTATGAGAGATCACCCTCTCCCCCACAACTCTAACAAGGGGTCTGACAAGTGATTAGTCCTTCAAACCCAGTCAATAAGGTATTTTCCCCTACGTTCACAAGCAGGTAATAGAGAGATAGCTGTGTTAGTCTATATACTATCAAAACAATAACGCAGTCCAGGAGCACTTTAAAGACTACAAAATAATTTATTAGGTGATGAGCTTTCGTGGGACAGACCCACTTCTTCAGACCATAGCCATATCAGAACAGACTCAATATTTAAGGCACAGAGAACCAAAAATAGTAATCAAGGTTGACAAATAAGAAAAATGTAAAAAATGTTTTGTTTCAATAAGCTGGTAACAGTTTTTACAAGCATACACAATAATCTGAGAATCACTCCTTCATATAGTTTGGGGTTTTGATCTGCAGATGCATGAGAAGGAATCAGCCAACAGTTGCCTCCTTAAGGTAAAATTCAAAGGTTGAAACTTCAGATAACTTTAGGAGGTAATTTGCATGCACCCCACTCCCACATTTTCCTAGGAGTCCCACTTAAACTTTCTGTAGCACTCATTATTTAAAATAGTCCTTGGAGGTCCATAACACTGCATGTCACTTACAAAATTCACATAAGACCCCACAAGAATACATGCAATTTGCATTTTTAATATAATGGACTCCAAAGCTATTTAAACTGATTTCAGCAAGGTTTGTCCAGGGTACCACATGCATTGCCATATTTTGCATAGTGGTTGCAAAACTAGTGGAAAGATCATAGGCCAAAAGTAGTTCTTGATTGTTTGCTGTGTCTAGTGAGCACCTCTAGTGGTTCTATCCTAGTATGGTACTATTCAATATTTTCACTGATGGCTTAGATAATGGAGTAGAAAGTAGGCTTATGAAATTTGCAGATGATACCAAGCTCAGAAGGATTTCTGCCACTTTAGAAGCCAGTATTAAAATTAAAAATTACCCTGGAAAATGTGAGAATGTCTGGAATCAAACAAGATACAATTCAATATAGATAAATGAAAAGTACTACACAGTACACCCTCGACTTATGTGAGGGTTCTATTCCCAGGAACCCTCGTGCAACCCAAATTTCACGAAAGTTGGGAGCAGCTTTTTCCCTGGCAGAACGCAGGTTCTGCAGCTGGGGAAGCAGCAGGAGCACCTGGACCTCCTTTTGAAAGGTAGAGTCCTGGGGTTGGGGGGACAGTTGGGGAGGGTTAAGACTGGAGGTGGGTTGGGGCTGAGGGATGGGGGCAGGGGTGTTACTCCTGGAGTGGGCTAGGGCTGCAGAGGGGCAGAGAAGGTGGAGTTGAGCCAGAGCCATGCACGGGGATGGCAATCCAGAGCCCTGCTCGGGTGGTGAGCTGGGCCACAGGGGGTTTGAACTGGGCCAGGAGGATGGAACTGGAGCCATGCACTGGGGGTTTGAACCAGGGCAGGGGGGTTCAGGCAGAGCCGCACGTGAGGTAGGGTGACCATATCTCCCTGTCCCAAACACAGGACAGGGAGATATGGGAAGGGTGGCTCCTCCTGACTTCACCAAGCCCCAGGGAGCTGGCACTCCCCCTCCACCAGTCCCAGGAAAAGCGGCAGCTGTGGGCACACCCAGCCCCAGCCCCAACCCCAGCCCCCAAGGGCCTAAATAAGGGACAATTCATCCCTTTTAAAAAATAAGTAGGGATGCCTTTTGGGTGTCCCAAATATGGGAGTGTCCCACCCAATACAGGACAGTTGGTCACCAGAGTGTGAGGCGTGGTGTGTGGTGAGTGGGGCTGGTGAGGAAGGGGCTGAGCTGGGGCTGTAGGCTGGGGGAGCGGGATTTTGAGTTGCACTTAACTCACATTAAGCGCAACTTGCAATCATGCATTGCGAGGGTTTACTGTACTTAGGAAGGGAAAACCAAATGTATAAATACAAAATGGAGAATCACTGACTAGTCAGCAGGTCTGTTGAAAAGGATTCAGCAGATACAGTGGATCGCAAAATGAATCGAAGTCAACAGTGATGCAGCGGAGAAACAGGTTAGCCTTCTGGGATGTATTGACAGGAGTGTCACATTCAAGACATGGGAGAAAATAATCATTATCTATTTAGCAAGTGCAAGGCCTCAGTTGGAGCACTGTGTTCAGTTCTGGGCACCACACTTTCAGAAAGATGTGGACCAATTGGAATGTCCACATGAAAACAACAAAAATGCTTAAAAGATTTTTTAAGCTGTCCTATGAGAAAAAGATTTTAAAATGGGCACATTAAATCTTGCAAGACTGAGTAAGGACATAATCTTTAGATATAAGAGAATATGAATAAATTTTTCTCCATGTCCACAGAGGGAAGACAAGGTAATCATCTTAAACTCTAGCCAGGGCAATTTAGATTACATATTAAGAAAAGTTTTTTTTATCTCTCAGGAGAGAAACACTGGGCTAGGCTTCCAAGGATAGTTATGGAATACTCATCACTGGAGGTTTAGGAGACCAAGTTAGAAGAATGCTTGTCAGATTGTCTATATCAGTGGTTCCCAAACTTTTTGAGACAGTGACCCATTTTGACAGTTTAGTAAGACTTTGGCTGCATCTACACTAGGAGATAAAATCAAATTTATTAATACTGATTTCGTAACTCTGGAATGTATAAATTCTATTTTGGCTAGCCTCACCTCTCCACGTGCTCCTCACAAAGTCAACTTACTGCTGCCACACTCAATCCGCAAACACGACTGTTGCTGTAATGCATTGTGGAAATCTATTTGGAAGGAAGGAAAAGTAGGGCATCCACAGAGAGGCAAAGTTAATAGAACTCTCTTTCTTCTGTAACTGAATTATCAAGGATTTCACAAAAATCAGCAAGTGTGTTTCTTCTCAACTGGCCATTCACTGACTGTCTCCGCTCCCGTGATCTCATCTGATCCCTAAAAATAATACAGGGACCCTGAAAAGCTTGAAAGAGTTGCTGAGGGGAGGGCATTTGGCTTTCCAGTGCACTATTTGGCTTCTATGCACAGTCTGAATTCTCAACTGACCTAGATAAACTTGATCTTGCCTCAGGAGGAGGCGACTGGACTAGATAACCTCTTGGGGTCCGTTCCAACCATATACTTCCATGATTGTATATGTGCTAATAAAGCACCTTGAAATCCTCAAATGGAAGGAGCTATTGCAAATGAAAGACATTGTTATTTTTAAATGGTGAAATGATGAGTAATTTGAGATGGTATACCTTCCCATCACAAACTTCTCCCATAGTGGTCTTTTATTTTTTTTTTCCCCCCTAAAACACAACCTCTGGAAACTTTGACAGCTGTTCTAAATAAATGTCCAATTAGCAATTCAAATAAGCCTCTACGAGCATGTCTACACTGCAATGTAAAGGAGAACTTGGGCTTGTGGACAGTGTTTCCATGCCCTTGCTCAAGCATCCACACAACACTGCAAACATAGGCTAACAATTGTGAGACCCAGGGCTCACAGTTATGCTAACATTTCCATATTGCATTACACAGATCTTCTGACTCAATTCTATAGTTTGAGTTATACCTGCACTGCAAAATTACAGGGCTTGAATCTGAGCCACAGTGGTATTTGCAGAGTCCTAAGAACTGGGACTGAGTGCTTGCTGACCCAGATCAAATTAATGTTAACTAATGTAAAAGAAGGGGTTGACCTCAACCTGAGTCAGGCTATGTCTACATTACAGGGGTTTGTTGACATAATTTTTTGTCGGAAGACATCTTCCAACAAAACTTCTGATGACAGATCATGGCCAAACTGACAAGCGGATTGCTCCTGTTGACAGAGTGGCTTGATTGCCAGGCCGCTCTCTTGGCAAAACAGCCTACCTGAAGCACAGCAGACAGGGCTGCCTGCTGCCCCACAAGCCCTGTCTGTTGACAGGGGGCCCCTCTGGAACATCCAAACTAGCTCTCTGTCAACAGATCTCTGTTGACAGAGGCATTATCCCTTGTGGAGAGCTGGGTACAGTTGTTGACCAAAGTGCTGCATTCTTTCGACTTACTGAATGCCTTGAGAACCTGGACACTCTGAGGGTTCTGTTGCCAACCAAACTCTCTAGTGTGGACACAGTCCCTGAGTCCAGACTTAATGCACAGTGTTGACAGACCCTAAAATTCTAGAACTCTGCCTGCTCAAGCCACTGTCCTGCAGGAAAAAAAAAACAATGGAAACTCTTTTGTTAACATTCACTGTGAAAGTTACCAGAAAAGGAACCAGTCAGAGACAGGTGAGAGAGATAGCTCAGTGGTTTGAGCATTAGCCTACTAAACCCAGGGTTGTGAGCTCCATCCTTGAGGAGGCCACTGAGGGGGTCTGGTGCAAATAGATTTGGGGGTTGGGGGTGAATCTGGCATGGTGCTTGGCCCTACTAAGAGGGCAGGGGAGTGAACTCCTACAGTCCCTTCCAGGTCTATACATATCTCCATGTATCAGGGGGAGGGATAGCTCAGTGGTTTGAGCATTGGCCTGCTAAATCCAGGGTTGTAAATTCAATCCTTGAGGAGGCTATTTAGTGGTTGGGGCAAATAGATGCCAGGAATGGTGCTTGGCCCTGCCAACAGGGCAGGGAACTGGACTAGATGACCTCTCAAGGTCCCTTCCAGCTCTAGGAGATGGGTATCTCCAATTATTTATTGGGAAATAAATTTCCAGAGATGCCTATCCTTTATTAAGAATCCTCTGCCTCCAGGTCTCTATTATTCAAGTAGGATTACTGTTCAGAAGAGTTTCAATGGTAATCTCAACTATTTTAGCACAGCTAAAAAAAAGCAGTCTCTGAGAAAGCCAGAGCACATGCCATGTAGAATTTTAGCAATGACTTGACTTCCACCAAGAAAAAAGTAGGTACTGAAGTCTGAGAGCAGCATGTAGCATGCTTCAGAGAGAAGTGCTGGCATAGAAGTATCTGAAGAATTTTCAAGGGTACCCTATGTAGACAGCATTTCAACTAATTTTTTATAACAGAGCTGAAATTTTCTTTTTCTAACTAGACTCTTTTGTAGATGGAAAAAATTAGCTTACTTTGTACTTGGAGCTTCGAAACGCCTCCAACCCACCCACTCCACTTCATGCATTAACAAAAATAGCCGGTTTTACTGCCATACCACACTGGCAGTGCAGATAAATACACCGTTGCTCCACTGGTAGACTCTGCCATACCAGCTCAAAAGCCTGTAAAGCTCTCTCACGACATAGTGTATCTTCACTAAATTGTACAGTCAATGTAGTGAACAGATACAGTAACAGTGACTTGTTAACCATAAAGAGTTATGGAAATCAATACTCTTGATACCTTACTGTTAGAATTATACAGCACTCATGTACTTATTTTTAGTATTTACGTAACATTTTTCTTGGAGTTTCAAAAAAATAGTTATTCTAGTTTAAAACTAAGGTGAAAATATTTAATAGTTATCAAAACAAATTTTGATTATTTCAGTTAACCTGAGATAAAATATGATTCTTGTACGATATGCGATACTAACAGCATTGTAATAGGCATTGTTCTTACTCTAAGGTCAAACAAAAGCCTTGTCTCAAAATAGGAAATTCTTCAAATCAATATTTTTAAAACCTTGAAGAATTAGCAGTTAGCCTTGCCAAAATGAGTAAAATGCAAACAAACATAGGGAGAAGTAAATGTGATTTAAAAAAAAATCTGTTCAATTTTAATATAAAGGATTTAAGCGTATTTTCTAAAATAAGGTGAATATGCTGAATATGGGACACGTGGTAAAACTACTCATATTCAAGTAAGTTCAATGCCAATCAATCATAACTATGTTGTACCAACATTCAAATTAATATCAAGTTGACTGAGCCCCTTTTTAAAAAGAAATACTGAGTAGCTTGGGTCTTTTTATTTACCTTATCTTTGAAGCTTGCACGGTCAGAGGTGACACACACATTCCTTTACACTTCTCTCAGCAGAGACTGTGAGTGACCAACTGACCTAACCCAACCTTCACTACCAGGTGCTCTTCACCTTCCATGCTTGGCTGGGCCCCTGTGACAGATCCACCTCTCCTGGTACTTGGCACTGTGTCTTCTCCAGGCAACTTGTGGAGACACTCAGGTTCACAGCCCCCTTCACCCAAGATTTCTGTGAGAGTTCACACCAAAAGAGGGCTAGTAACAGCTTTTCAGCACTGTGCCAGAGGGAAGGGACGGAAGCTGCTTCCAACTACAGGGAATGGGAGTGGGAGGTAGGGATGACTTGGCCTGTGTCTGTGCAGAGATCATGTCTTTCCTTCTCCAACCCCACTCCCCTATGGCTAGAAGCAGCGTATCCCTTCCTGTCCACAGAATGGTACTTGTAACACCTTCAAGCTGCAGCTGGCCACTGACATAAGCCAGCCACTTCCTGTGCCCTGACTACAGCGAGGGCAAGAAGGGGTTGATCCCTAAGGCTCCACTGTAAACCAGGCCTCAGGAATCCAGACTGCAGTTGCTTCACAAAACCTGAAGTGAGTCTGTGCTCACGAAAGTTCATGCGCAAAACTTTTCTGTTAGTCTATAAGGTGCTACAGGACCCTTCGTTGCTGGCCAAAGAGGTGGCTCAGCAGAGGAGGATGCCCAATGGATAGAGCAGCCTCACATTGCCTAGGGCAGGGCAGCATGGGAAAAGTGTGCTAAGCACCTACCTGTGGAGCTGCTGTTTGTGCACAGATCCTGCAGGCTCCACAAGCTGGAAATAGCTTCCCCCCCCCAACTCTTAAGTGGTTTGAGCGCTGGCCTGCTAAACCCAGAGTTGTGAGCTCAGTCCTTGAGGGGGCCATATAGGGATCGGGGCAAATAGATTAAAAACAAAAGGATGGTGCTTGGTCCTTCCAAGAGGGCAGGAGACTGCACTCGACTACCTCCTGAGGTCCCTTCCACTTCTATGAGATGAAAACAAAAAAGCAGTCTAGTAGCACTTTAAAGACTAACAAAATAATTTATTAGGTGACGAGCTTTCATGGGACAGACCCACTTCTTCAGATCATAGCCATACCAGAACAGACTCAATATTTAATGCACAGAGAACGAAAAATAGTAATCAAGGTTGACAAATCAGAAATATATTATCAAGGTGAGCAAATCAGAGAGTAGAGGGGCAGAAGGTGGAGGGGGAAGTCAAGAATTAGATTAAGCCAAGTATGCAAAAGAGCCCCTATAATGACCTAAAAAATTCCCATCCCGGTTCAAACCATGTGTTAATATGTCAAATTTGAATATAAAAGAAAAATTCAGCAGCCTCTCTTTCCAATCTGTTGTGAAAATTCCTCTTCAGTAAAACATAGACTTTCAGGTCATTAACAGAATGGCCCACTCCATTAAAATGCAGGCTAGCGGTTTGTGGATCAGGAGTGTTTTTATGTCTGTTTTGTGCCCATTAATTCTTTGCTTAAGAGGCTGGGTCTCCACAAGACCCTTCCCTTCAGAAGGGGCATGATAATGAGCAGGTTCAAAAGATGATAATGAGGCACTTCCAAGAATATGCAGTGCCTCATTAGCATAATGGCAGCCGCGGCAATTGGAAAGTGCAGCTTTTTGAATCACGTGCCGCCTGTGGAGACAGGGACCTTCTGAAAGGCCCCCCCCAGTTTCTGAAAGCCCCTTCTTCCTAACACCATATAGGAAGAAGGGGCTTTTGAAAACAGGGGGTGTCTTTTCAGAAGGTCCCTGTCTCCACGGGCAGCACGCAATTCGAAAAGCCGCACTTTTGAATCGCCGCAGGTGCCATTATGCTAATGAGGTGCTGCATATTCATGACAGCGCCTCGTTAGCATCTTTTGAACCCACTCATTAACATGCCCCTTCTGAAAGGAAGGGGCTCGTGTAGACACAGGGAGAGAGTTTGAAGTCTGTCCAATATTGGACTTCAAACTCTCTTAGACAAAGAATTAATGGGCACAAAACAGACATAAAAACGCTCCTGATCCACAAACCGCTCAGCCTGCATTTTAATGGAGTGGGCCATTCTGTTAATGACCTGAAGCTTTGCATGTTACTGAAGAGGAATTTTCACAACAGATTGGAGAGGCTGCTGAACTCTCTTTTATATTCAAATTCAACACATTAACACGTGATTTGAACTGGAATGGGAATTTTTTAGGTCATTATAAGGGCTCTTTTGCATACTTGGCTTAACCTAATTCTTGACTTCCCCCCCGCCTCTAATTTGCTCACCTTGATAGTATTTTTCTGATTTGTCAACCTTGATTACTAGTTTTGGTTCTCTGTGCTTTAGATATTGAGTCTGTTCTGGTATGACTATGATCTGAAGAAGTGTGTCTGTCCCACGAAACCTCATCACCGAATAAATTATTTTGTTAGTCTTTAAAGTGCTATTGGACTGCTTTTTTGATTTCATAGTATACAGACGAGCATGGCTTTCTCTCTGTTACTATTCTATGAGATGTGTATCTCACAGAAGATTTCCCATGCCAGCACTATGTGGGGCTTTAGCACATGCAGGACTTGGCTCCTCCTGGCCAACTCCTTGGGCCAAAGGGTCCTCAGCTTTCATTGGGTACGAGCCCAGCCAGAAGCAATAGGGGAATGAAAGAGATCTGGACATCATTAAAACCACCAGTACTGATGGTGGGGAGTGGGACTGGACAGAAAATATGGGAGTATTTGCGCATTTTTTAAGAAAAAGTAGACACAGCTGCAGGAGGGCTTAAATATGGGACTGCCGCTTTAAAAACAGGACATCTGGTTGCCTTATTCCAGAAAGTCCTAAACATAAAAGCCGTTTCTACACAGGCCACTTTCTTTGAAAGTGGCATGGTAATACAAACAGCCTGAAATATGATAATGAGGCATGGATGCAAATTCCCCATGCCTCATTAGCATACGGTCATGTGATTTGGAGTCCAGAAGACCATTCTTCTGGACTCCAAACCGCCGTTTAGAAGAGCGGCCCCCAGGGGGTCTTCCGGAATGAAGTTCTTCTTCCGGAGGCCCCTTCTTCCCAAAAATTTCCTCCTCTCTGTTTAATAGCTACTATGATTAAAAGTCCCAAATTATTTTAAGCCATAAAATGGCTAAATTATAATAGTAGAAAAATCATAAGTTTATTATTAAAATATAGTTGCCTTGAGCAGAAGCATAAAGCACCTCTGTCGCATGCATTAAAGTTGAAAATTAGACTTCTTTGCTATCAAGGTAACATGCGCATTGAATCTTTTTTAAAAATTGCAATTTGTTTCGTTTTTTAGGCAAATCCAAAATTAATTTAGCATTCCCTAATGTAAATCAGATTATGTTTAATTCCGCAGGTAAAAAAACTGAAATGTTTCACACAATCAATTAGGAGAAGAGGGATTTACAGACTTTGGCTACTCCATAATCAAGCACGATAGCTAAGAGACCATTAGTATGAAGCATATTATAGAACTTCAGCGTTCACTTTCAGCATAAGCTGCAGGTATTCAGCAGCTCTTAATTTTTTTTTTTTATTTTTCCATCAGGCTAGTATCTTTAGCATCACAGTATCTAGGAACCCAAATCATGGAGCAGGACTGCACTAGGCCAGGCACTGTACAAACACAGATCGAAAACACAGTAACTTATTTGAAAATGTTGGCCTAAGTTACTACATCACCTAACGGCTTAGGTCCTTCGAGTCTCCAGGGAAAGCTTTCACTTGCCAGTGCTGAGCAGACATACTGATTTTTTACCAAATCCTATTCTATATCATATTCACTCACAATCTGATCTGTGGAACATCAAAGTTTTCATAAAGAAAAGATTGAACTTTCACATGTATAATGGACAGAAGTTAATTTTGCAAATGTGAATGTAGACTATATGGTACTGTCTTTCCTAATCCACATAGAATTCTATTGCTCCTAACCTTGCTTACACCTCTTCCCTTAGCAGCCGCTGGAAGAAATTTACTGATTCTTGTCAGTTTCGCTACAGCAGTTTCCTGCTACTGCTTGGGAAAGCTACCTGCCGCATCAACCAGAGGCAATGGAGCTATGCAGACTGGAGAAGGCGGATCCAAACCCAGAGGCTGGAGAAGTAGTTAAGCAGCAGCACCACCCACACATCCTCCACACAGAAGGCAGGAACCAGGAATGAAAAGGGTGGCGCAGCCCCTTCCCCTCCCGCCTGTAACAGGCTCGGAAGGGCAGGTTACAAGCGCGAGCCGTAAGAGTCCCACTCGGAACATACTTCCCCCTTGCAGCCGTCCAGGGACCGAAAAGGGTGGGGGCAAAGGAAATTCCTATTTAATTGCACATCCAATAGCCAGAGAATGACATGAAAGATGGAGTCTTAGAGCAGAGTCAAGGGGCCGGGATCCCAATGCCTTTCCCCTCGGCTGAAACCCCGGGGAGTATGATTTTCTCTCCGGGGGGGGCTCCGCCTGGACCTCCCCCCGGCCCCGCCACCTCTCTCTTAGCCTAGGAGCAACTGGTGCATCGCCCCCCGGCAGCCTGGGCGCGGGAGACGCCTGAGCAGAGGGAAGCCACTAACCCACGCGGGGTGCTTCCGCCAGCCCAGACCCGGCCCGGGCAGCCAGACGCGGGCGTGCCAGGAATCAGGACACCCCTCCCCCCAACGGCACCAATTACCTCAGGGGCGACCGGGAGCCCGACCCAGCGGCGCCCAGCGCGGATGGCAGCGCGGGGGCCGATCGCAGCCCACCCCCGGGGGAACCAGCCGCCCCCGCACCGGCCCCGCGGCCCCGCCACTCACCCAGCTCCCGCGGCTGCTCGGTGCGGCTCCGCCGCTGTTTTCGTTACACCCGGCAGCGCTCGCCACCGCCAGCCAGCTCCGCTCTCAGCCTAGCACGCTGCCCACCCCGCCTCGCGCCCGAGGACTACATTGACACCGGCCCCCACCAATGGCAGAAGCAGAACGCGGGACAGCGAGCCACGCCCTCCCACCCAGCCACCACTTGCAGCGGGGTAGTCCCCCGACTGGGCGGGGCGAAGGGCCCTTTCCCACCCGTCCGCTCTCTCCTGCCCCGCCCACCGCGCGGCCAAGCTCGGTTGACTCTACAGCTCCAGAGCAACCGGAGCCGGGGTGCGAGCGGCGGGCTGACAGCTGGAGCGTCCGAGCCGGAGCGCGAAGGGGAGGAGCAGCAGCGGCGGTCGTGAAAGGGAGGAGGCGGCCGCCGCAGCAGCAGCGCGGGGACGGGTCCTGGTAGCGCGGTGGGGGGAGCAGCAGCTGTCAGGAGCATGCGGCATCCCTGGGACACAGGCCGGTGGGAGGCGGCGGGCGAGGGTCTGGCCTCGGGCGGGCGGCCGAGGGGGTTTGCGCACGAGTGCTTCCTGGTGGCTGGCTGGCAGCTGCTCGCGTGGTGCACGAGCCCTCTCTGCGGGCGGTGCAGTTTGGCCGGGCTTTCATCTCAGCCCGCTCTCCGTGCACCGCATTTTATTTTCTGGAGAACAATTACACGCCTAACACACCCACGACGAATATGGGGTGAAGGACAAGAAGAGAGGTTGGGGGCTGAGATGGGGATTAGGAGAGCTTCTTCCCCTTGCTCTGGATTTGCAGGACAGTCTGTGGGTCAGGTCACCCTCTTTTCCTCTGTTCAACCGTCAGATGAGCCAAACGAAGGGAAATGACCTAAAAAGCCACTGATGTCAATCCACTAGCATGAAAAATCATGAAAAAATATCATGAGCTGGCGTAAAAATTACGAGATTTTTAAAAATAACAACCTTTTCAGCCTTTTTATTTGTCTTGTGCATTTTGACTCGCATTTTCCAGCTTTTCTCTGCAAACCATGTGGCTAGAAGTGTAGTTTTAAAGATTGAAGCTTGAGAAATGCACAAATTCACATGATGCCGAGAGTCAGGGCTGTCAAAAATTGTAACGTATTACAAGAATAATGGTAAAATTGCAAATGCTAACAACATGTACTCTCCTGTAGATGCAACATGGAGGAGCTGCTTGGCAGGTGTTATTTAGTTTGAGTTCCCTTTCTGATATTATATCTTTTAATGATATTTACCTAAATGAAAGATACCAATGGAGATCATCAGTCATAAATCTTGAGACTGAAATATGTTTGTGGATTCAGCATGGCTGATACAGGGAAATTCATCTAGTTTTTGTGGAGTTGCTTAACAGCAGTGTACAAACACTGAAAAAAAGGGAATTGCTCAGATACAGTAGAGGTAGAGGCCTTATAAATATCTAGATGATCCAGTCAATAAAAACCCTTCAAGAGCAAGGGAATCCCCTATCCAGCAGCATGAGCCACTGTTCAACTCTGGATGTAACCCTCGTCACACATACACCTCTACCCTGCATCATATAGTATATTGTAGTATCAGAGAGAGATCACAGTATCCATAGGCATGAACTGAAATTCAAGCAAAACCATGAAACTGGTTTCCAGAGATTGGTACACGTGCAGCAGCACCTGCTATCTGGACTAAATTTGTGTATATTTATAAAACCTTTATTATCACTCTGTCTCTACAGATTCCAGGAGACAGGACACTTCTGCCACCGCTGAAAATGGTGATAAATGAATGTGATGTGCATTAATTATTAAGAGAACTAAATGAGGTTCCTGTGACATATGCTTCTAATTAAGACATATTTGGTCTCATTGTGTTTCATTTTCTGTTTAATAGTAGACCTGATTATAAGTGGCAGTGGCACAGTTACTATGAGTTCCTGTAAATGACCATGGACGCAGCTAGGCCAAAACCAGAGTGAAGAACTTGTCATTTGTTGTGGTGGTTAGTTATCTACATAATAATTTCTATTTTTAGAATCAGATGTTTCTGAAAGGAAACTGAATGTTCAAGCTTCTAGGTAAAGATCAAATATGATTACAGTAAACATTGCCAAGGTCACCTCTGATCTTGCAATGAACTCTGCGTTCACACACCTCTTACAAAGACCAATAGGGTGGAGAGAGTATTTTGCACAAAACTGATTCAGGATCCAGGCCGTGGCTTGTTTTGTATTGTTGAGGATGTTTCTGATTACAAAGTAAAATGAAACTTTAATGTCATTTTGAGTATTGCCTAGAAAGGGTGATAAAGATCAAGTAATACTGTATGCCTCAAACCAAACCATACATCAAAGATTTAAGCTTTTAAATGAGTGGCTTCTAGGCCTCCTTCAGTATTTTTCTCCCTCACTCTGGCCGTGTCTACACAAGCCCCAAACTTCGAAATGGCCACGCAAATGGCCATTTTGAAGTTTACTAATGAAGCGCTGAAATGCATATTCAGCGCTTCATTAGCATGCGGGCGGCCGCGGCACTTCGAAATTGACGCGGCTTGCCGCCGCGTGTCTCTTCCAGACGGGGCTCCTTTTCGAAAGAACCCTGACTACTTCGAAGTCCCCTTATTCCCATCAGCTCATGGGAATAAGGGGACTTCGAAGTAGGCGGGGTCCTTTCGAAAAGGAGCTCCATCTGGACGCGCCGCGCAGCGGCAAGCCGCATCAATTTCGAAGTGCTGCGGCCGCCCGCATGCTAATGAAGCGCTGAATATGCATTTCAGCGCTTCATTAGTAAACTTCGAAATGGCCATTTGCGTGGCCATTTCGAAGTTTGGGGCACGTGTAGACGTAGCCTCTGTGGTTATAGTCTGAAACATGAATATATATTTCATTATGCAGTTCTGTGTTTCCAAATTTTACATTCATAACTAGTTTTCCCTAAAAGCTGAATGCTCGGGCGGCCACCCAGGAGAGAATCAGGTGCTGCCCAGCTGATTTAGCACAGTGCCCCCAGCCGCCCACACACAGCAACATGTGTTTCTATTGGTGGTGCATAGCCACACATGCTTTGGTGCACATAACAGCATTTATTTCACCTGTGCATGGCAAAAAATAGAGGGAACACTGCTCACAACTTATCAGTTTTGTTGCTACAATGTGAGCTAGAACAGAATTCAGCTTATTCATGCAGAATAGTAATGGCTGGAAACTGTTGGAATTGGCCAGTCCTACGGGTCCTCTCATCTGTGGGGGTCAGGAATGCAGAAGCAACATTATGACAGCTCTGCCCCACTGGATCCACCAACGTTATGTGCCCCAAAGCAGACAGGTGTTTCTGGCCCATTGGACTCTTGTTGCATCATTTACATGTTTGCAAAGCAAGGGCAAAACCAAACAATTTGATTTCTACATTTGAGAGGGCAACACCAGTCATACCATACCACTTGGGCCATGTGTGTAGTGGGACAAATTCCACACATGCCTAAGGTTTGCAACATCCCCCCTCCCACCCCAAACAACGCCCGTGGAAAAACTGATGCAAGCATCAGTGGGAAGTCTGAATTGACTTTGGTGATGATCCAGAGCGCTCAGCTGCAAACACTATGATAAGTACTTTGAACTCCAATGTTCTTCAGCCAAGTGAGCAGAAAACCCCTGGAAACTTTTGAATGTTCACCTCCCATTGGAGCCGCGTGGAGAGCTCACAGCACAGCTGAACATGCACACCCAGGCTCTCAAACACCTCTGTCATGGAGCGTTCAGGAACCAGTGGATCTGATTGCTGTAGGATGGGGGAGGAGGAGTGAGTGAGAGTATCTGTGCAGGCAGAGCTCCAAAACAGCAAAAGAAATGCTGATATCTATGTCAAAATCACATGGGACACAGTGGATAAGGGCTACATCAGGGGGCACTGCAATGTCATGTGAAATAAAGTTTAGACCAGCATGCCACAGGACAAGGCTAGTTCTGAGCCACAGAAAATGGAGGCTCATGGCATTCGCCCATAACCACCCACAATGTTTTCAAACCCTGAGGCATCGGGACCCTAGTCCAGATTTCCAATCTGCTGCAGGAACTGTGAGATAGCTACACAAAGTGCATTAGTGAGGATGTGCTCTGTTGACCACAGCCACCTAGTGGGGACATGCAAAATCCCATTTGTTAATCAGATGCTCAAAGTCTAATTAAATAAAATTGACCTAATTTTGTAGTATAGGCTTCTCCTTAGACTTGTTTCCCATGGGATCTTACCTACTAACCCCCTGAGTTTTCTCATCTGCCTTCTTGAAATCCATTGTCTTTATCGTGCTGTTCTCCCTCCTACCATTCCTTAGAATCAGAAACTCTATCGTTTAATAATCACTTTCACACAAGCTGTCTTCTAATTTCAAATTCCTAACCTGTTCCTCCTAATTTGTCAAAATCAAGTGCAGAACAGACTCCCCCGGGTAGCTTTCATCCCCTTCTGAAATAAAAATTGTCTCCTATATATTTAATGAAATGACGATATGAGGTACAGGATGGTTACCTGGCCCCATTACCTTTTAGAAAATTATCTAAACGGACATGAAATCAATGGGAACTTAGCGGGCCTTAAATGAAAACTGCAGGAATTGGCATATAATCAGGAGCAAATTATTCACCACGCTTTCCTTCTATGAAACTTCATTTCATACACAAGAAACACAGAATATGAAGAAGTTGTCTTCAGAGTCTTGGGAATAACAATTAAACAAAAAATGTTGTATTCTACTCTCCATGATCTGGCTTACGCTTTCACTAGGCTAAGTTTTTGTACTTAATTTGGCAAGTACTGTTACCCAAAAAACTCAACAGCTTTGCACGCTATTGTTAGACTTTTAATGTATGTAGTATATGCAATAAACAAAGAGGGTCTGGTTCTCAGCATACGTAAATTGGCATAGCTCCATTGAAGTTCCTGAGATTTTTTTAAAAGTTCATTCAAATATGTATTTTAAAGGGCACTTTTTGCCTTTATTCGTACATTGTATCATCTTTTTGTGATGTTAGGTCTGATCAAAGAACTCGGGCCTCATGTTTTCCTAGCAGGTTATTTTCACACAGATGTCTAGAAGTTAATTAATTCCTCTTTTTTTGTTCATAAGGGGGAAAATGTCCCCCATGCTTGGCACGAATGGTACTCAGCCCACAGAATCTGCATATTGATGAGATCTGACTGTATTGAAAGAGGTCCAAGAGAGGCCAGCGTCTTCTGCACAGATGTTCTGTGCAGCCCACTGGCAGAATTATTCCCAAATCAGTCAGACTGCTAAGCTCCCATGCCAGGATGGCACTTACTAGTAGGAGGAAGGTTTTCACAGCATGAGAAAAGAACCTTTGCAAAATAATCTTGAGTCATTCATAATATTTTTATACTAGTTCATCCTATGGGCCTTGTCAGGCAAGGGAAGTGAATGCTGCTCTGTAGAGTCACTGTTTTCTAGATCACCCAGGGATCTAGATTTCATAAACATTTGGTGGGAGGATAGAGGAAGTGGTGTGGTGCCACAGAGCCTGGCCTACCCCATTCATGACTTGCACCATCTCTCCCAGGGTATGCATGTTTTGAGTGCAGAAGCATGGAAGAGCATTTGGGCCTTGATATTTAGGTTTACTCTATTCAACTTTAGGTCTGCTGACTGACCTCAAATTATTTTTTTTAATTTATAGTTTTTATTACAATATTACAATCTAGTATTCAGGGAATACTGTCACACTGAGATCTGATGAGAACTATCCAGTGATGTAAGTCATAATATGCATTGTCTCCTGCCAACGCTGAACTGATTCTCCTTCCAACAGATATACAGATAGTAATTGGATTGGTCTGTTAGTGCTTCTGAATGCACTACAATACAGTAAACCCTCAAGTTATGCGGGTGTTGTATTCTTGGAACCCCACGTAAATCAAATTTTCACACAAGTCGAAATAGCTATTTTGAAATAGGCACTGTTAAGACAGAATAGCGTTATTTCGAAATAAGTCATAATGTCATCCAATGGCACTTTTTCAAAATAGGCACTTTGGCTTCTTCTACCTCGCCCCCTCCCGTCAAAGGTGCCATGGTAATGAGGCAACTCAAAGCAGGCTAATGAGGCATGAATGTGCATATTCAGCAGCTCATTAGGATAATGGCAGCAACGTGAATTTTGAAGTGCAGACTTTGAATTGCAAATTGACAATGTAGATGGGAGCAGCTTCAAAATAACGCCCCCCCTTCAACATTCCTTTACCCCCACAGCACGAGATAACCCTCCTGGATTATTTCTTCTTCCAATCTCCCTAAGTACTCAGATGAACATAGTTTCAGGTGAGATCATCTCCCTGGTGATGAGCACAGTAGGGAAGGAGTTTAGCTAGGTCCATATAGGTGTGATCCTATTCATATTTCCACACTTTCCTGCTCGCAAATAACAGTTGGAGTACTTGGTTAATTTGACCATCTGTCCCGTTTTTGACGGGATGGCCCTGTATTTGGAACGCCAAAAAGGTGCCCCTATTTATTTTAGAAAAGGGACTAATAGTCCCATATTTTCCATCAGCAGCTGCGCAGCTGCTGGCCAGGGAGCGGGGAGCCCGCAGGTTAGCCTACTTTTCCCTTCCCTGGGGCTTGGGGAAGTGGGAAGACCATGAACGGCTGCCCTGTCCCTACCACTTCCCTGGGGCTTGGGGAAGGCGGAGGGCGGGGAAGCACCTCGGCTGCCCTGTCCCTGCTGCTGAAGCCTGAAACCCTGGGGGCTACTGTTGCCTGGGGCTCAGGAAGGGTGGGCGGCTGCCGCCTCCTTCCCGGATCCCCAGGGCTTGGCAGAGTTGCCCCTCTCCTGTATCCCCCGTCCCATATTTGGGACAGGGAGATACGGTTGCCCTATGAATTTGGGCTGCTCAGTGGGTGGAGGGAGAGCTCAGTGGTTAGAGCATTGGCCTTGTAAACCAAGGGTTAGGAGTTTAGTGCTTGATGGGGGCCTTTCAAGGTTCTGGAGCAGGTTAGATTAAAAGAAAAAAAAATGTCAGGCATGGTGATAGGTCCTGCTGTGACTGCAGGGGACTGGACCTGAGGACCTCTCAAGGTCCCTTCCAGCTCTATGAGACATGTAATAACAGTGAAAAGTCTCTGTTGGGGCAGCGTACCTTTGCACTGCTCCTTTTGTGGCCTGTGAATATAAGACATAATTCAGCCTGTAATACTTGCCAGTGATTTCTTAAAATCAGTATTTGATTTGAAAACACATAGCTTTGGGGAAGGCTAATACGCAATAATAAAATAATAGTAATTTGATTTAATTGAGGAAGGTACAGTTTACAGTGTTTTCATTATGCAGATAAATTTCAATGTTATGTATAAGTTGAACTTCTCTAATCCGGAATTCTCTCAGCCAGTAAACTTCATGATTTGGCATGATTTTAGTTAGCTGTATGGCAACTTATCATGGGTATGGCCAATTTTCCCATGGTCCCATAAAGCTTGTTTACAGCCACCAGTCCTGGCTCTCAGTGTTCTGTGCTGTTATTTAGCTCTAATTTACCCCTAAATGTCTTCTAAGAGCCCAATAAGCACTGGAAGTGTTAGCAATGTGCTGGAAAATATTGACTTCCTGTTATCCGGCAAATTCATTCTTTCGTCCAGCACCAGTCAGAGCCTGATAGTGCTGGACAAGAGAGGTTCAGCACCTAGTATCTCCATTTAACCCATTTGGTTGATACAATAAAGAATTTACGGAGCATTTAACAAAGATTATGTCATGAAAGAAGTTGGCTGAGATTAAACCTGGAATTATTGTAGACTGAGGAAAGCAACCACAAGGACTGTTTTATTTCAGCTCCCATTGTTGGAGGAGTGTGACTGTCAAGAGTGATGCAGGTTTCTATCCTAAAAAATGTGTTGGTACCAAGCTACTCCTGAACATAAAAGCATCAGCAGTGACAAACACTACTTTTCACGTGAGCTTTGCTTAGAAATAGTAATCTTTTCTTTTTGATGAGGAGCTTGCTACTTATCCAAGTGTGTATCACATTGTCTGTAGCCACACTAGCCCCTCCTTTTGGAGGGGCTATGGTAATGTGGCACTTCAAGATATGCTAATGAGGCACTATGATGAATATGCAGCACCTCATTAGCACAATGGTGGCCACGTGTGCTTTGAAACTGCCAGTTTCAAAATGCAGCCACTTGTGTAGCTGGGGGGCCTTTCAAAATGGACCCCTGATTTTGAAAGCCCCTTCTTCCCATTTGGTTTTGGGAAGAGGGGGCTTTTGAAATCAGGGGATTGTTTAGAAAGGCCCTCAGCTACACGGGCAGCTGCATTGCAAAACCAGCAGTTTCAAAGCGCATGTGGCTGCTATTATGCTAATGAGGCACTGCATATTCATAGCAGCACCTCATTAGCATATCTCAGAAAGGAAAGGCTAGTGTGGCCACGGCCATTGTGTTTGGATTCCTGTAATTCATTCTACACAGTCACACCAGAAGACTGCCCAGAAGTTTCACCCAGTGCAGAATGTGCAAACCCATTTACTTAATAGGGTGTCTCACAGGAAACAAATTATATCTGTTCTCTGGGTTTAGCACTGGTTCTCTGCTTAAATGCAAGAGGTTGGTTTTGCCACAAAGTATAACATTTTGACTGTGGGATCTGACCCCCCTGAAATATGATTCTTTCGTCATGTAACACCCCAGCAGTTGAGATGAGCTGGGTCTCTTCATTTGATTTTCCTGTGGTACAATTAGGAAATGTCTCCTGGCAAAAATGATCTAACATTTCCCAGCCAGCAAATATTGATGGGAATTTGCATCCATCTTTGGTCAAACAAACCTGAGTCTGACCTATTAACCCTGCTATGAAATTTATCTTAGTCTTCAGGATTTTGGGAACAGGGGTGGATTAGTAGACAAGAGGGACACTATATCTAAGACCACGAGTTCTGTGAATGACTGTGGGAAGAGTTAAAAAATAATAATTTAATTGGTTAGAGGGTGCACTGAAAGTCTCATTGTAAACACCTTTGTCTCTAATAGCTGGTATTATTAAAGATGGAATAATCTTTAAAACCCTGTAAAATATGCAAATTCATATACTGTTTTATTATGCATACCTGTAAACTTGGGCAATTGAAACTACCAAGCTGGTTTTGCTTTCAGGTTTTTGTATTGCAATATTTTCTTTCAGGGAAAGTATGTTGTTTAAAAACTATTGTTTTCATTGGGATTATGGGAAACATTTCTTTTTTTATTAATGGTTTTTAAAGTATTGGCCAAATAGAAGTTGACAACAGCTCGTAAAATTCAGGTATATTTTCTGTATAGATCTTCTGGACGCAGGATGCATGCATTTTAAAATACATAGAAATTAAATGAATAGATTGGTCTGTCTTCTAAACAGGTAGTATTCCTCATTATAACCAAAATGGAGTGAGGAAAGAGAGGTCAGATATGGACATGAAGTAAGATTTAGGGGTAGGGATTTGAGACTGAATCAGGGCTAATCAGGGTTCATCTCCACCAGCACTGAAATTTCACAAGTTGCCTTTACCTTTCATCTTGAACTAAAAACATCTCAGCTCATGAAATCAGCTGTTCATCTGTACCCATACCCAAATCAGAATATTGTTCGTTACTGGTTTTAGACCCAACTCGATGCAAAATGAAGGGAGTGATTTGGATCTCGAGACTGAAATTTTACCAGGTTCAAAATCTGAAGGTGTTAATTTGAGTTGCCAGTTTTGATTCCTCCCTAGTTTCTCCTGGTGGTGGCAGTGTAGGTTGGTTTCCTTTTATTTTTAAGGTACTGTGATAAATCCTGTGCTACAGTGACATCTACTGAAGGAAAGTAGAAGAACAGTTAATGTCTTCAGTGTTTCTCTGTCCTGAACAGTGTGAAGGGACCATTGTGGTCTCGGTACTTTTGTTTTCGGGTTGTTGAAGTTTTTTAACTTTTACCTATGCAAACTTCTGCTCTGTTATCAGAGTCAGTGACTCAGCATCATTCACGAGTCTTCAGATTTTTTAAAAATAGCTAATGTGTTCTGTGACCTGTTTGCATGCAAACATTTTTATTTCTCAAGAATTTTGTTTTAGTTTGTCCTCCATTTGATTATGGGAAGGAACTCCATCTATTTACTGCAGAAGAGAGAGAGTAGATCTTAGGCTGTGTCCAGACTGTGGGGAACTGTTGGCAAAAGATGCACAGATTGCACATCAGCTTTATATTTCAGGGCAATCAAAACTATTCACGAAGTCATCAAAATTTTGGTCCCAAAATTTTGTAGGGCAGAAGAGCAGTAGTGCTCCTGCTCCTCTTTCTGCTCTTGTGATTGCACACTCACAGGATGTGGGAGACCCAGATTCAAGTCACTACTCTGCCGATGGTAGAGCAGCAATTTGAACCTGAGTGTCCGACAAAACACATTGAAGATTAATGCCTGAACCACTACTTGATATCCTGGGGAGGAGCTTGCGCCTGTTGCTACAGTTCCACTTTACATAAATAATTAAACAATGAGTCCTGTAGCACCTTAAAGGCTAACAATTTTATTTAGTAGGCAATGAACTTTCATGGGTAAGACCCACTTACTCATGAGAGCTCATTACCTAATAAATAAAATTGTTAACCTTTAAGGTGCTACAGACTGTTTGTTCTGTTCTGTGAAGCTACAGACTAATACAGCTGCCCTTCTGAGAATAATTAAACAATTATTAGAGCGGGGATTAGACACCAGCTGTCTTCCTTCCCATCCGAATTCCCCAACCATCAACCTATGGGATCATTCTCTCCCAGGCCCAATTAATATTTGAGTGCAAATATTGAGTACAAAGTGAAACAGCTTCAGTATGCCACTAATGTTGCCAATTCTCCTGGACTGGACAACATTGTCACAGGGTGTCCAGTTTGTCCGGTTGGGAGAGTTAGCAATCCTAGGCAAGACTCCCACTGCAGAACCTTCTAGAACCCTGAAGTTGAACTATTATGCTGGATGTGGGACAGCTAGGTCCACTCTGCTTGATTCAGAGCAAGGATTTGGGCTTGGGTGTCCCATATCATACCCAAGTGACTGCCCTCACCCCAGATAGGTGTAGGGGCAACACCATCTCCTCCTCCTGGTTTGTGAATGGTGTTTCTAAATTTGTTTTTGTTTTGAATGAAAATAGTGGTTTAAAAGCCCAAAACTAAAACAAAACATGGTGTTTGGCATTTTATTTTGTTTCACTGAGAAAACTAAATATGTTATTATTTGGATTGACATGAAATTCCTTTCCATTCCAATTTTTCACTTTGTCCAGTGAAACAAAAAATCTGGCACAGATCTGGAGGAAACCCTCTGCGTACATAATCCTGCTTTCATCGGAAGCAATGATAAAACTTCCTTGCCTTCTGTGATGAGGGAAAAGGACCCTGAGGTGTATACAGAGGAGGATGTGTACCTCCTCCTATTCCTATCTACTGTACATTTTAAAGAGTTGGTGTCTTTGTCTGTTTGAACTCCTCCTAAAGGATAAGAGCCAGAACCACCTAATTCAGTATACAGCTTCCTCTTAATCATAATTTAAACCATCATAAGAGTTTGGTGGTGCCATGAAATTGAGATGTGCCTGGAGTGAGATTGCTTCTCATAAAACCAAACAGAAATGAGACAAAATCACCAAATCAAGAACAGTCCTCAAAACTGACACAAGTGAGTGAATGTTGAAAGCTACTGAACTAGGTGAGCCAGAAAAATAGGATGAACCTGGAATAGGCTTGCTTCTCTATGAACCTTACAGACAAGAGATAAAACAGAGACATTGGGCTATGTCTGGAGGGTTTTTTCAACAAAACAAAATCCATAGAGCATCCATACTAAAAATGCATTGTTGACAAACTGTGGATAGAACTCTGCACTTTTGTTGACAGCCTTCTGTTGCTCCCCCATGAGGCAGAACACATCTCTCGGCAGAATCTGTTGACAAAAAAGCTGTGTGGATGTTCCAGGGGGCCCTCTACCAACAGACAGGGCTTCTGCGTCACCGGTCAGCCCTGTCTGCTCTGTTTCCAATTGGCCATTCTCTCAAGGGAGGGCTGGGCAGTCTGGCCGCTCTCTGTTGACAGAGTGGATTGCTATTTATGATCCACTTCTGTATGTGGATACACTGTGTCGCCAGCAGTTTTGTCAGAAGATCTCTTCTGACAGTGACTTCTGTCGGCAGATTGTTGTGGTATAGACATAGCGTTGGAGTGGTGCTCTGTTTTAGTACAGCTGAATCAATGCTTAACATCTGATAACCAGAAGAAAATGTTACTGGAAAGCAAATTGACTATGGCTACTTTTTTTAAAACATAGTGCATGATAAAAGTTCATAGGGATGAAGAAAAAAATACCCTTGAAGGAATTCCCATTTTTAAACAATTACTAAAAAATTAAACAGACAAACTTTAACAATCCCTTTTGTAAGAAGTCCAAAATAAAAATTAACCTCATAAAATTAACATTGTAGTTTTGAAAAAATATAATCATTGAAATAATCTGTGTACACTTCCCTTTTATTTTTCAAATAAATCCTTAATTGAGTTAAGGACTATTAACTCCCCTTCCACACTGTGAGATCCATCTTTGGCAGAGATTCAGGAAGCATCTTCAACCATGAGAAGCCAGGAAAGTGCTGCAGGGGACTAGTGAATATTGTCATATTTGTCTGAGGAAGGCCTGAAAATACTGCTATAAAGGGTCTATGGCTCTGCTTGCTACTGCAGTTTATTTACAAGTCTTCCAGAATGCTCCATTTATAGCTTGTAATTAAAACAGATTGACATAATTTGAATTCCCACTGAGGCAGCCTCTTCTACCATGTTCATCTTGCCCACACGCTCTTCATTAGTACTTGGTAGAATTCCATGTTTATTTTGCAGCGCTCTTATTTACTCGTTGTTTAACACAGGGGTCATCAACCTTTCTGAGGTGGAGTGCTGAAATTTGACCTTTTGACCTCTATGCACAGTCCCAGTGCCAGTGGTAATTTTTAAACTCATTAATAGTCCTACTTACAACAGCTTCATTAAGAAATAGACTAAGATGTAGAGCTTTACTTTTCAGATCGTGGCTGGTAGCATTAGCTGGTCTTTTGTTAAACTACTTGGGGGCATGGTTTTGAGCAAGCTCCAGTCTGTGGGGGGGGGGGAGGCGGGGCAGGGCTGAGCCCCCACCTCACGTGCCAATGAAAATTGGCTCGCATGCCACTCTTGGCACCCAGGCTGGGGACTGCTGACCCCTGGTTTGACAAATTATAGCTGCCCAGTGTGGATGTCTCAGTGTTGTCACCAAAGTCAATTTGAAGCTCTCACTAATTTCAGAGATTTAACTATAACCCTCCACAACTGTGGCAGCCGTTCCCGTTCTCTGGGGGGTAGATCTACACAGCAAAGTTGTTTCAAAACAACTTTCCTGGCGTCTACACAATGCAACCACAACTTTGAAATAATTTCAAAATCATATTTGGTTTATTTTGAAGTAGATAAATCTCATTGTACGAAGAATAGTGCCTATTTTGAAATAGCTAATTCAAAATAGGCGCTGTTCCCTGTCTCCCCTACTTTGAAATTAGCCATAGTGCGTCCAATGGCTGTTTTGAAAGAGACTCAATTGTGTGTAGATGCTCGATTTCAAGATGCATTTTGGCTGCACCTACACTAGCACTTACTTTAGAAATACCTTTGGAAAGGAGGGGCTATTTTGAAAGACTCCATGGAGCATCTACGCGCAAAGAGATTAATTTTGAAAGCCAGTATGAAATAACACAGCGCTCATTTCGAAAACCCTACCCCTTTCCCGTTTCAGGAAGAGTGCCTCATTTGAAAGGCTATTTCAAAAGAGAATATGTGCAGACGCTCTGCAGCTCGCTCTTTCAAAAGAGTGAGTCCTCCATGGTGCCAGCCAGCCAGCACGTGGACACACCCCTGCGAGCACAAGCAGGGCTCTATGCTCTGCACTGCTGGCCATGTTTAAAGGTGCAGGGACCCAGAAACCCCTAGGCAGGAAACTGAGAGCATGCTGTCAGCAGACAGAGCACGAGTTCCCACCAGCATGCCCTCCGCAGCAGCCAGTGGGTCCCTGAGCTCTTGCAGAGCATTAATGGCCAGCAGCAAGGAGCCCTGCACTCCCTAGAAGCCCTCCTCCACCTCAGGGGGTCCCAGCAGAGCAGCCGGGGACAGAAAAAGGGCCTGCTCCTGGAGCAAGGCCAAGATTAAAGACCTCTGCCACTCTGGGGGGATGAAGGGCTGCTGCTCCACACAACAGGTGGTTCTGGCCAGCTGTCCACAGGGCTGATCTCCCGAGGCCATCCTGCCCACATTGGAGAACTGGTGCAGAGCAAGGTCAGGGAGATGCAGCAGGCCTATAGCTGGGGTCATGACATGGCCAGCCACTCAGGGGCAGGGCCACCACCTGCCCCCACTGCCAGGAGCTCCATTGCCACCTGGGGTCCAAGGAGGAGGCCCCATCCACCTACCTGCTGGACAGCACTGGTCCAGAGCCAGAGCCCAAGAGTGAGCCCCAGGAGGTGCCAGAAATCACTGTAGGCAGAAGCCCCGACCCCACCCCCCCATCCAACAGACATGGAAACAGAGGCCCTGAGCAATGATGGCTTCTCAAGTGACTGGCCCCTTGTCATGCTCCCCTCTGAGCCATGCAGCTGGGCCCCCTCCACCCAGACCTTCCCCAGGCTCCTGGAGGGACACGCAGGTAGGTTCCTTTTTTTGGCAGGGGTGGGGGCACCCCGGTACAGGGGGAGGGGCACCTGCCTCTGCCACAGCTGTCAGCAGGCCGTTCACATGGACGGCAGCTCTAGCTGGGACACTTCCCAGACATCTGCACTCCACAGGCCCTGGTGGGGGGGCACACACAGCACTCAGCCCCTGCCCCTGTGGATAGCACTACAGGCTGTGCGCCCAGTGGTGGGGGGTGGGGCTGCCACCTGTGTGTGCCCCACCCCCATGGGGACCCCTAGCACTCCCAATTCCACAGGGCTCCCAAGGCAATGGACAGGTGGGGTTGGGGGAGAAAGCAGGGGCACAGCCCCCGGCACAGGGCATGGTACTGATAGCCCGTCCCTCTGTTCCCTTCTGTCTCCACAGCTCCACCATTTGAGGGCAGGCCGAGCCCCATACATGGGGCGAGGGGGCTGGGACCACACCCCAACCACTGCCTATGCAGGACTGGTGCCAAGCTGTGTGGCAGCTTTACCGTGGGGAGGAGGAGGATGCTGCTGATGCTGTCCAAACTGCCACCCTGTGGGACATGACCACCATCAAGTGGGAGTGGCTGGTGATGGAGCAGGTGGCCTGGGATCTGGGGGCAGCCAGCCTGGATACGCTCACCCAGGCTGTGAGCACCTGACTGACCCAGGCTCCCAGTCCCTTGGTAGCCACTCCTGCAGTCCCCAGCTTGTAGCTCCTAATGCAGCCCCTCCCGTAGCCCCTCCCACAGCCCCTCCTGCAGCTCCCCCTGCGGTCCAAGGCCTTGCAGCCCTGCTCCTGCCTGATCTCACCCTAGCCTCTCAGCTGGTGCTGGCCAAGTTGCTCACAGCCAGTGCTGCTCAGGGCAAGCCAACCTCCCTTTATCTCCCCAGTCCTCCCTCTCTATCATTCCCTTGAGCCCTAGCCTGAGCACACAGGACCCATCATGCACCCCCATCTCCCCATACTCCCATCCCCATCCCATCCCCAATAGGGACCCCAGACCTGGGGCAGCAGGGCCTCCCATGGCAGGTGCAGGTCCCAGCCCTCAACCCCAGTGGAATAATATGGCCCCCCCACCCCCTGGACCACTTCCAAATTCTGTTGCCCCAACCCTTGCCCCAGGACCCCATTATATATAGTTCCCCACAGTCCCTCTTGTAAATAGTTACAAAAACCTTCCTTTCCTGGTTTGTAATTGTTTGAGAACAGTTCAGTAAATAGTTTATTTGCCACCACTCCCATGTCCCTGGTATATGGTGAGGGGGCGGTGGGGTACGAGGGTGTGGGAGGGGGTTCATGGCAGAGGAGCAGTGAGAGGTGGGTGTGCAGGAGGAGGGTTATTGTTATGTGCGCGTGGGGGGGGTTGTCACAGGCCCCTGGGTGAAAGCATCCCCCACAGGGCCTCTCTGACCTGCAGCCTGTCCTGCTCTGCCTGGTGGCATGGAGCAGTGTCCGGCTGCTCGAAGGGCTGGCTGGCCTCGGCAGCCCATCCCTGTATGAAGGGCTTGTGCTTTGCCTCCACGCTATTGTGGAGGGTGCAGCACATCCCCGTCTCCACGGGCATACTGGGGAGGCCAACCTTCAGCCTTTTGACAAGGCAGCAGAAGTGTCCCTACAGCTGAATGCCTGCTTGGCCGCCTGTGAGCCCAGCTGAGGCTCTCATTGAAAATGTCCTGGGTGGGCGCAGTATGTCCTATGTAGGGCCGCATGAGCCACTGGTGCAGAGTATATGCGGCGTCAGCCACAAAGCAGGGCGGCATGGTGGTGTCCCTGATTGCGAGTTCCCATGGGGAGATGTGTGTCCCCTCCTGCATCCTGCGGCTGAGCCAGGAGTTCTGAAAGATATGGGCATCATGGGCTCGCCCAGCCCAGCCCATGCACACATCCATGAACTGCCCCTTGGCATCCACGAGGGCCTGTAGCACCACGGACTGGTACCCCTTCTGGTTTAAGAAGGTGCCTGCACTGTGCTCCAGGGCCCAGATGGCAAAGTGGGTCCCTTCCAGAGCCCTGAAACAGATGGAAAAGCCCAGCTCCTGGAACTCTGCAAGGGCAGCATCAAGGTCCCCCACACAGATGACCCAGTGAAATAGGATGTGGTTGATCACCCAGATGACCTGCATGGGGTGGAGGGACAGTGCACCCATTAGTGCATGGAAGGGTGCTCCATAGGACCCCATCCCCTCTGCCCCACACCTGGCCCCATCCCCCATCCTGCTACCCCATCCCCAGGGCCCTTCCCCAGGGCTCCCTCCCCTGTCCCCAGGTCCCCCTCCTCACATCCTCCCCACCCTCAGTCCCCATGGGTCCCCCTTGCCTGGGACTGCCCCTCATGGTAGGTATGTGACCCAAGCACGACTTACCTTCATGAGGATGGCCCCAACTGTGGCCTCGCCCGCCCTGAACTGGCGGCTGACTGACCAGTGGCTGTCCGCATGGCCAGCTTCCATATCGCAATGGCACCTCTCTTCTTCAGGGGCAGCGTGGGCCACATCTGGGTGTTGTGGTGCTGGAGGGCTGGGGCAAGCCCGTGGTTCCAGAAAAGTCTCCTTGCTCGTTCGGAAGTTCTGGAGCCACTGATCATCGTCCGAGTCCTCCAGCACCAGCCGGACCCTTCATTTCCTGCTGCTGGGGTAGGCCCACAGGTGCCAGAAGATGTGGGGGGTACCAATCCATGGTGCTACAGGCCCTGCAAGGACTGCCTGTACTGGGGCAGCCATCAGGGTGTCCCCCTGGAGCAGCTGGAGGATGGCAACTAGCACCACGGCCAGCAGGCTGGTCACAGCCTCGAGGATTATGGCACCAGAGAGCTGCTCGGGGTCCACAGTGTGCCCTAAAGTGTCTCCTCCGCTTGCTCACAGTCCACAGTGCTCTGGGTGGCAAGCCAGCCCTCAGAGTGTGCAGGCCAACAAGGGCGGGGAGGGGCCCTTAAAAGGAGTGGTGGGCTGCAGCCCTAGAAAAGGCTTGTCCACCATGTGACCCCGTTGGCAGTGTTTCCGGGTGGACACTCTCTTTCGAAGGATGGGACCAGTCTTTCGAAAGTGCCGATCACAGCCTTGAGCCGCTCTCGAAATGCGGTCTTTCAAAAGGTGATTTTGGAAGTTACCATTTCAGACTTGCCCTGTAGTGGAGCTGCAGCCTTTGTGTGTGGCAATGTGATTTCAAAATAAGCTATTCTGGAATATCTCTATTGGAATATCTTATTTTGGAATAGTGCTCCAGTGTAGACATACCCTGAGTGTCTTTGTTTTTACATCCTAACGGAAGAAAGATGTGCTTCTTGCTATTAACTCACTTTCAGATCCCTGTACTGCCCTGTTGTTGGAGAAAAATGGATTACTGTTATTTTGGTTATGGCTGCCATCTTGGTCACCATCTTGGTTGTGGAAAAGAGCGACTTAGCCTCCATTTTGGTGCCCCTTCTCTTCCAGGCTTTTGGAGCCAAAACAAGGAAAGGGCGGGCACATGGAGTGCCATGTGATGGCAAATCTACCTAGCAGTAAGAACAGATATAGGGGAATGGCTGTCACTGTGACAGGGCTCTGTGTCACGGGGTGCTGTACTGGCAGGTCACCCCAGTGAGACTGAGAGACCTTCCCACAGAGTGACAGCTTGCTGAGAGGAAAGAACACCAGAAGGATCCTATCTCTTACCTACAGGCACAAAACACGTAGGTAGGGTCTGCTCATTATACACAGGATGGCTGATCAAGAGCAGAAGGCAGAAGACTGAAAAGATCCATATACCTGTTCCTGACATTCCTGGTATCCAGTCCCTGACATCCACAGTGTCCAGTTCCTGTATCCACCCCTGTCACCCAGGATATGATATAGCCTTTCTCCTTCTACTCTTGTAAGGGTCAGGGTGCCAAGCTAACAACTGAGCCATTTTTCTTATGTTGTAAGGAGTCCTAGTTTCATTTGTGCTATTAAATCCTATTTTTGTTTGTGTTATTAATAAAAACTCAGTTATTTTAACCCAACTTACCTGTGTTTTAACTACACCAAACCAATGACAGATGCGGAGGGGGTAGAATTCTGCAGGCAGCCCATCTTCTGTCTAGCGAAACTATAATTTAAACTCTTTTGGCCTAACTGTTTATTTATGCACAAAAATCATATGTATGAGATTTACATATGCAAAGGAAGAATGAGCAGTAAATAGCACAGTACTAGCGGAAGTGTTGCTCATGAGATGTAAAATCAAAACCCTGGGCACTTGTGATCTTGACTAACTGGTTGTTACTTTTGCTCAACACACCTGAACATAACTTCCCTTAGCAATGTAAAAAGGGGTTGCAAACAGCGTCTAGCAAGTGCAGTTTTCTGTTGATTCCCTAATTATATCGCCTTTTCGCATAAACAGACAGGACTTTATTGGCTCACAATTAGTATGAGCTGAGAATAACAGCTCTTAATTTGGCACTGAGAGGGTGGAAAGGTGCAATAGAGCAATGTAAACACTAACAGTCTGAACACTGGAATGTAGAAACACTCCCTGTCATATAGGTAAACCACAACTGGCATGTGGCGTGTTGATTCTACCCCATCATGTATATAGGTCATCAGCACATAAAAGCAAACAAACAATCTAATTTGAAACAATATGCATAAGTTAAACATTCACATTAGTTGGAGTCCTTCCTCTGGTTTGACAGGATGAGAACAGGTCACAGCATTTTAAAGAAGGGGGATCCTGATATTATTTACTTTTATGTTTAGGTTTGTACAATGCTGCCTTTCAGTTTTGAAATGAAGCTTCTGGAGAATGCCGTAGTACAGAGGTGGAGAACCTCCAGCCCTCAGGGCGCAGGTGGGTCATCAGGGCTAGCCACTAGCAGGTTGCCAGATGGTTTCTTTAGCTGAGCATGTGCAGACACAGATCCTCACAGCTCCCAGGGGCTGCAGTTCACCATGTCCAGCCACTGGGAGCTGTGGGGTGTGGTGGCCCTGCCTGTGACACTCCCCACAGCTCTCATTGGGTGGGAATGGCAAATGGTTGCCACTGGGAGTGGCCACAGGGGTGCCCCAGGTTGAGGGTGGGGCACAAAGGATCATGTGCCCCTCCAAATGCTGTGAGGAGCAGGGCAAGGGACCAGCACCTGGCTGGCAGAGCCCAGTTTCTTAACTGCCTTGGGCCTCATGCTTTGGCAGGCACTAGCAGCAGGGTCGCCTCAACCCCACACTCACCAGCAGCAGGGGAAAGAGGAGCAACCTGGCCCCACCCCCTTCCCCTCTCCCATCCACATTGCTCTGCTCTCCGCCTCTGGTGAGTGCAAGGGGCGACCCAACCCTTGCACAACCTGCTCCAGAAAAGCTGCCTGGGGTCCTGGCACAGACCACAGGGACTGGGCCCATCCTGTAATCATTGGCAGTAGGAAACAGAATGGCCCAGCCCCTGCCCACTCTGCTCCCCCAGCTTGCAGCCACGGTGCTCAGGGGAGGGAGCTTGGGGGAAGGGGTGGATTTGTCTCCCGCACTCACCAGTGGTTGGAAGAGGAGTGACGTGGCTGGAAGATGGGGAGTGGAGCAGGTTGTGGCTATGTCACTCCACTTCTCCATCCCTGCCACCACCAGTGATGGGGGGAAACCTCTGCTGTTGGCACCAGCCGCCCCACACTCGGTGGTTCCCCAGGACGTATCACTCGGGGTGGGGACTTGTGAGAAGGAGTTTAATGAGGCTGGAGCAGGGGTGGGAAGAGGAAGGGGGCAGGGCAAGGGTGCGGCTTGGGGGAAGAAGGGGAGTGAGGGCAGGGCAGGGGGCAGGAAGAGGAAGGACCCGGAGTGGAGTGGAGGTCGACGGGGGCAGAAACACATGGGGCCCTCCCTCCCTTAGGCTAGAAGTGGTGTGTGGAGGAGTCTTGTGGGGAGACAGTCACCTAATCAATGCCCACCTTGCGCCCCCCGACCCCCCCAGCAGTTGCCATGGAGCAGCCACTCCTGCAGACACTCAGGCAAAGGAAGTGTCTGGCAGCCCACCTGTGGCTAACCATGATGAACTGTGTGTGGCCAGAACGCTGGGGGTTCCCCATCCCTGCCGTAGTACCTATGACAGCTGTGAGCTTTCAGAACTTTTCTTTTATAAATGTTTTCTTTTTCCGCAGGGCACCTAGAAATCTCTGTTAATTCTGCTTGTTAACATTTCCTTTGGAACTGGGCATGTTGAATGTCAGTAAAACAACTGCAGAATCTACCTCAGCCTCTGTATCGACATCTTTTTAGAAAGAGGTTATGCTAACTTTGTCATGAGCTAATCCAGGAGGTAGACATTGCTGAGCCCCTCCACAATGGTGACCATAATGCAGTTAAATCTGACATCCTCTCAAGGCACTCACACAAAGAAGCAGGGCCAGGCTGAGGGGAACGCAGGGCCTGGGGCAGCCCCCCTCAGTGCCCCAGAGGTGGGGTATGGTGCAACCCCCATGCACAAGACATGCCCTTCCCCTGCTCGACCTTCAGCCTGCTCCCTTACCCTCTTCCCGACCAACCCGACTGAGGATTACCTGGGGTAGGGAAGGGAAGCAAGTAGTGGCAGCGGTAGCAGGGAGCCACTTCCTCTCAACCCTCCTCCCTGGCACTCACCATTGGGGTGGCACAAGCGGCAGGCTGTCTGCTGTGCCACACCTCCCAGCCCCGTTAGCCCCGCCTCTCCATGGGCGGCAGGGAGCAGAGGCTGCTTCCCACTGCCACGGAGAAGTGGGGTGTTATCAGGCTGGGAGGGTGTGGCATAGCACAGCAGAGCGGGCTGTTGCTCACACGGCCCCCATGGTGAATGCAGGGGAGTGGAGAGGGAGAGTACGTAACCCCCTCCTGCTGCCACCATCCACTGCTGCGCACTACCCCAGATAATCCCTCCCCTCCCATCCATAGGACAGCTGAGGCAGCCATCATGGGGCCCCCCAAAAAATGTGGGGCCTGGGTTGGCTGCCCCAGTTCATCCTAGGGATGGGATGGCTCTGCAAACGTTTGTGTTCCAGCTACACTAAATTTCAAGTAATGTGTCTTTGTAAGACTAATATGTTAAACACCCTAAATAGCCACTTAATACCTCAAATAGAAATGTGAGAAAATTAATATTCATAGAAGTAGCAAGGAGGTTGTTTAAGAATACTTTGCTTGTTGTCTTGTTTTACCTGAGATAGTCATGCGTTACTTGAGAGACAAGGTGGGTGAGATAATATTTTTATTGGACTAACATCTGCTGGTGAGAGAGGAGCTTTTGAGAGACACAGAGCTCTTTCTCAGGACTAGGAAATTGATTCAGAGTGTCACAGCCAAATACAAGATGGAACAGATTGTGTCAGGTAAGGAGATAACATCTACTGTAAGAGAGAAAGAAACTTGAAGCAGAGTGTTCTGGGGTGTCTTTGCTCCCTACATGTCAAAGAGTTACTGCAGGATTTTATGGGATCAATGCAGGAGATGTGCAGGACCACTGCTGGTGAATCCATGACTATGCTGACACACTGGCCAAAATTTCCTTGAGGAAATAAGCTGAGACTACAGCAGAGCAAATGATGGATTCTTTGGTCTGGGACCCAAATTGAAAAAAAAAAAAAATCCTGTTTGATTTGAAACAAATTGTGACTGAGTTGATGGAAGTGTTTCGAGCCAACTCGAAGTGTGTGTTTGAACTCAGCTGTTCATGTTTCTTTGTGTTTTTGTAAAAGTGGCCAAGTTTGAAATTAAAATGAATAGAAAAGTTGAAACAAAACATTCTGAAACAGAAAAAAGAATGAAACATTTTGAAATAGTTTTGTTAATCATAAGGTGCAAATATGAAGGGCTTTTCTCCCCGTTTTATATATACAGAGTAGGCAAAATTAGTTTGCTGTGCAGATTTAGAGGTAATGTTGAAAGCTTAACTGAGTATTCACAAGTGGCTTTTTGTGTTTGAACTGTTAATATCTGTAAGTTAATGATAATAATTCATAAAAGGCATAAGAGGTGATCAAAGGAGTGAACATTGCTCTAATGGGGCTAGTAAATGCAGAAGTACAGAAATTGAATTAGTTCTTCATCTCTATAGAAGTCCATGGACTTACACTAGCTGAAGATCTGGCCCTGGGCACTCATTTGCAGTGACTTCTGCAGTCTGAGATTTGGGAGGGAGTTACAAGGTTGAGATAGCTTCACGGTAGTAATATTCCTTGAGAAAGTTACACTATTTTGTATTAGCCATTGCAGAAGGACCAATAGTTTCTGTCAACATTACAACCCAGCCCAACAAACACATCTTGCAGATGTCCCATGGCTGGTTTTGTCAACAAAACTCATGGAGTGTCCACACTAAACATGTGTTCTGTCAACAGCCTTCTGCCTCTCCCCCATGAGGCAGAACACCTTTCTTGACAAACTCTGTGAACAAAAAAGCTATGTGGATACTTGGAGGGACGGGGGAGAGGGCACTGTCAAAAGTTAGGGCTTCTGGGTCACCGGGCAGCCCTGTCTGCTGTGCTTCCAGTTGGCCATTCTGCTTTCATGTGTGGCCACGGTCTATCGACATCAGTTTTGTCAGAAGATATCGTCCCACAGCAGATTCTGGCGACAGATTGCCATAGTGTAGACGTAGCCTTAGTGACAGCTGCCATATGACCAAACCTTTGACACTGAAAACATCTCAAAAGGGCCAAGATACATGGTTTAGCCCAAAAGAGTTGATATCCTTTATTGATCCTATCAGGTAGTGTTGCATCTTTAAACATAATTTGGATGGTTTATATTCTCCTCTTTCCTGCTAATCAGTCACTTAAATGGCACTTGTTTCTCACCTTTCTCCCTTTTAAGTTCATATGCTGTCATACTTAGTGGAATCCTATACACTACCCTCTTCCTTCTGACATTTTAGGTAGCCAGCAAACTACTTTCATTTTCTGCAGTAGTTGCAAGAAGCTTTTCAGCCTGTTCCCAATGTGTACATTCTACTAATAAATCTGTACCCTACCTTCTTTGAGCTCTAAGTATAGCTCCCATACTTTGCCTAATGCATCCTGCTGTATTCAGATACTAACCTCTTCTTGCTTCACATCTTAAGCTAGCAATTTGATAGATATAAAATAACAACCCTTTTCCTTAGTCTCCCCCACTTCACTTTTTTGCCTTCATCAGGTGCAGACACTTCTATTTCTTTTTCTTCTCCCTAATCTGAAGCCATTCCTTACCACTTTCTGTTTCACCCTCATTTCCAAATATAACTTCCAGCACCTCCATCTCTCTCACTGCCTGTATTTGCAGCTCTCCTGTGCTAGCCAACCACCAACCCAAACCACCGCTGAGTTCCAGGCTCCAGCTCTCAATCTTCTTCAGCCTACACAACCATTCAGCAACTGGGCTGCCAGCTGTGTTACATGTGGCACATCCTCTTTCTCTGGTTCACATCCTGGCTTTATGCCAGTCTGGCCTGTTCCAGACTCAGCTGGGCTCCGTTGTCAAGTAGGGGCTGCTTAGGCCAACTAGTTCCCCTTATCTGTGGCCTATCCAATTAATTATCCCCTTCACAGTCCCATTAATACCCTCCAGGCTACCATGGATGTGAACATCCCATCATATTTCCATAGAAATACTTTAAAGACTAACAAAATGATTTATTAGATGATGATCTTCCATGGGACAGACCCACTTCTTCAGATCAATAGCACTTCCAGTACAGACTGACAGCTATACGAATATCAGTTATACAGTCTAAACTGGAAATGCTACAGATCTGAAGAAGTGGGTCTGTCCCACGAAAGCTCATCAGCTAATAAATTATTTTGTTAGTTTTTAAAGTGCTACAAGACTGCTGGTTTGTTTTGTTACAATTCAGACTAACACAGCTACCTCTCTGTTACTTTAGAATATATGTTAACCTACTTATGCAAAACAACAAAACAACCTGTACCACCTTGTATGAGCTGTGACACTCTCAGTACCTTTTCCAGCCTTGAAAAAGGAGTCTGTGTAGTTCAAAACCTTGTCTTTCTCACTACAAAAAGCTGGTTCAGTAAAAGATCAGACCTCACTGACTGTCCCGACAAATTAATCATTATTCCCCTGTACTGGTCATTTTTCTGGGAAAGAGATCAGAGAAATATTAGTACTTAGAATTCACAAAGTTTTTTTAATAAATTCTCAGCATTCTTAATTCTGTAGTCTGCATTTATAACTACCCGTTAATGCATTAGTCTTTTCTTCATATAATTGTTATTCTGGTGGCTCCCAGGAAGGGTGTCTTTGATCCTACGAGAAATCACAGACCTTGTTGAAGCTGATGGGTATGCTAGATGCCTTTCATTCAAGCTAAATGAGATAGCAGTTAATTGCCTTTTTGTTTTCTGATAGCTGAAAGGATGGAAACCACTGCCCCAGGACTAAATTACATGCAAATTTTGACAGAGGCTGGACCATGCAATAGGAGGACTAACCCTGGGGACTGATAATAGTAGGGCCTGGAGGCTGACTGATGGAGCTGTGTCTGTCTGTGGGTGGAAATAACTGAAAGCCAGGCCAGAGAGTTTTTGTGGCATGGCTGAAAAGGCAGAATGGAACTGTGAGTAAGAAAACTGGCTTCTACTGTTTGATTCCATAGGCAGAGGGTTACATGTGCTTCCCAGCATTGCCCCTGCCCTCCCCGCTCTCAGCACAGCATTGCTTCCCCTAGAGTGGGGTGGCCTAAGATACACACACATTTATGCACCTCATAGAGCTAGAAGAGACCTTGGGAGGTCATTGAGTCCAGTCCCCTGCCCTCTTGGTAGGACCAAGCACCATCCCCTTCCCCCACCCCACCCCACCCCACCCCACCCCTTTTTTTTTAAAAAAAAAAAAAAACTCTAATTGCCCCAGATCCCTAAATGGCCTCCTCAAGGATTGAGCTCACAACCCTGGGTTTAGCAGGCCAATACTCAGCCCAGTACCAGTGAGCTATCCCTCCTGCTCACCAGCACAAGCTTCCTAGCTCATGCTACTCTCAGCCTGGGCTGTTCCAAGAGGCAGGGAGTTTCTTCTCCACACTCACTAGAGTGGCACAACACTTTTGCCGAAAGAGGGGGTGTGGAATAGGGGTAGGAGGTGGAGGGGGTGGGGCAGGGGCTTGTAGCCGCTGCCCTCCCTGGAATCCCTGCACCAGTTGTCCCTGTTTGATTTCTAATGGGTTCAGAGAATAGGACTTTATGGACATTCTTTGAAAATAAACGGGACTGCACCAGAATACCCAACTCATTTTCTCCTTCTAATGCAAACAACCCATCAAGAACCCAAATATGGCTGATACTTCTGGCTAAGCAGTAGTTCCTGTTTTTCAGCTACCTTAAAAATAAGAGAGATTGGCTAAGAAACCAGGTAGTGCCTAGTGCTTTGGCATTATTTACAAAGGGTGTGTAAAACAGCCCTGTGCCTTCTTGCCACTACCCTGCCCTCTCTCCTGCCCCCCACTGCACCCCAAACCATGAGGGATGTGGCCTTGAGGGTTACAGGGGGCCTGGCAAAAAACGGAAATATTGGTCAGCCCTCCTGAACTTCCTGTGGTCGTGGGAAAGCAGAGCAAACTCATCCCTTTTGATAAGCTGGATCCTACATACATAGAAGTCAATGGAAGTGTCATTAATAGGGCTCATAGCACCACTCACATAAGGTCATTTTAGGTATTCTGTGTACTATTAAACAGGAGTTCTGATTAAGAGCACAAGGCTGATTTACTGTAACTGGAAGTCAAATTTCTGTAACCTTGATATGAGAGAAAGTTATGAGTTTGGGCAGAATCAAAGTGATGTTTTGAAAGGATCTTAGTCTGAAATGGGTAACTTATTTATCTTAGAAATTTCAAGTCCAATGCAGAATCTGTTTCTCAAACCAATCCTGATTTTTTTTTCAGATGTGCTGGCTAAGAGCTCACCCCCCCACCCCCACCTTTCCCCAGAAAGGTCAAGTGACTGACACAAAGGCTATGTCTACACTTGCCAAAAACTTCGAAATGGCCATTTTAAAGTTTACTAATGAAGTGCTGAAATACATATTCAGAGCTTCATTAGCATGTGGGCGGCTGTGGCACTTCAAAATTGACGCGGCTCGCCGCCACGTGGCTTGTCCAGACGGGGCTCCTTTTCAAAAGGACCCCGGCTACTTCAAAGTGCTCTTATTCCTATGAGCAGATGGGAATAAGGGGACTTCGAAGTAGGTGGGGTCCTTTCGAAAAGGAGCCCCTTCTGGATGAGCCGCGTCAATTTTGAAGTGCCGTGGCTGCCCGCATGCTAATGAAGTGCTGAATATGTATTTCAGCACTTCATTAGTAAACTTCGAAATGGCCATTTGCATGGCCATTTTGAAGTTTTTGGCTCGTGTAGACACGGCCAAAATCATACAAGAAAACTAAAGCTCAATCTGATTCTGTTCAGGTTCCCAGTTGTTTCATCTAAATCAGAAAAGGGCAAACAATGGCCTGCAGGCCCCATCTGGACCCTCCGTCCAGCCCCTGTGCTCCTCCTGGGGAGCGGGGTTGGGACAGTGTAGCTGGGATGATCCAACCCAGCTCCTGCGGTGTGCAGGGGCAGTTGGTGCTCTGGCCATCAGGGAAGGCTAGTACCTGATCCCACCCCTTTTGCCCCTCATCCTTCACAGCCTGCGCTTCCTCAGTGCCTGCACATTGTAGTAGTTACCCTGCCAGGCTGGCAGTCCGGTTAGTGGGTGGGAAACTCTCCAGGGGCTTACCAAGCAAGCCTTTCTCTGACTTCCCCTCACTGCTTGGCTGCTTCCCCAGTACCATCCTTTTAGGACTGCATCCCAGGAGGCCCCTCCCTCACCTCAGTAACACCTGGATTCAGGGCTCCCCAGACAATGAATTTGCATACTCAGATGCAGCCCTCAGCACAAAAAGTTTGCCCACACCTGCTTTAACTATTATGACACATTTATGGCCTTTTAATAGCACAGCACAACCTAAAGCTTTACCTCTCCACTCCTTTCCCCACCCCCAGATACTTACCTTAGGAAAAAATGTGATTTTGAAGCAGGACAGTTTTCAAGGGTGAATATATTCTGAACGTTTCCTTTAACAGCTCAAACCAAGGAAATCATAACCCATTACAAATAAGCTTACTCTACTTTTAACTTCATTAACAGTCAGTGCAACAGTAAAAATAGATCTGGTTTTACTTTCTTCACATCCTCTATATGCACCAGTCACAGCTTTGAGTTCCTCAGGCTTCTTGTGAGGAGAGCAACTTGAGTCTGGCTCCACTGAGAACTCAGTCGAGCCTTTTTGCAGGGGTTGTTTTAATGAACAAGTCACATTAAGGAGCATCAGAAATAAAGCTTTCTGAGCTGATAGCACATTTAACAGCAGAAAACAACCACATTTCTCATCTTCCATTGACTGAGGCTGCTGATTCAGGAGGCATGTCCAAGACCCCCACGGAACACAGCTGATCCTTAGTGAAAAAAAATGGTCCCTCTGGTTTGTTAGCAGCTGGCATAAACTAGAGAGCAGCCGTGCTACAGACAGGGATGTGCCCAGTGAATCCAAGAACAGAGGAACTTAAAAATTGGCTTAAAGACACCTTTATGACCAGTTCCTCTTTGCACTCAGACCAAGTTTAGTTCAGCTAGTGTGGTCAGTTTGGGTTCTTGTTTCCAGAATATTCCTTTTCACACAAGCCATTTTAAAGCAGGTTACTAATATGACAGTGGGTTTACAGCAGCAACCTGGATGGGAAGATAAGTATCAGAGAGGTAGCCGAGTTAGTCTGTATCTTCAAAAACAATAAGAAGTCCTGTGGCACCTTACTGACTAACAGATATTTTGGAGCATAAGCTTTTGTGGGCAAAGACCTGTTTTGTCAGATGCATTGTCTTTGCCCACGAAAGCTTATGCTCCAAAATATCTGTTAGTCTACAAGGTGCCACAGGACTTCTTTTGTTTCTTTCAGGAAGACCTCCAGAGGTCATTGAGTCCAAATGCCACCACTCCCGGGTCCCAAAAGCAAGACAAATCCCAACTGAATCATCCCAGCCAGGGCTTTGTTAAGCCAGGATCTAAAAACCCTGAAGAATGGAGATTCTACCACCTCTCTAGGTAGCCCATTCCAGTGCTTCACCTCCCTCTTAGGGTATGTCTACACAGGAAAGTTATTTCGAAATAACCATGTGAGCATCTACACAGTGCAACTGCTATTGTGAAATAATTTTGAAATAGTGGATGCCTTATTTTGAAACTGTTAAATCTCATTCTATGAGGAACAGCGCCTATTTCAAAATAGCTATTTAGAAATAGGGGCTTGTGTAGACTGGGAATAGAGTCTATTTCGAAATAAGCCATAGTGCATCCAAAGGCTCTGTTTCGAAATAGGCTCTACTGTGTGTAGATGACCTATTTCTAAATAGCTAAGTGCTGTTTTGAAATGCATTTTGTGTGTAGCTGCCCTATTTTGAAATAAGGAAACCTCTTCAGCTACGTCTACACTACAATGTGGTTTTGAAATGTTGGCTTTCAAAAACACACTTCGAAAGACGGCCTTTCAAAAAGAAGCATCCACACAGCCAAATGGGGAGTGAAGGTCCAACCTGCCCTTTCGAAAGGCCCAGTCACCCTTATGAAAGAGATCGTCCACGTGTCCCAGGGTGCTCTTTCGAAAGTAAAGGGCCAGAAAATGCCCCAGGCAGGGTTGCATGGCAGGCAAGTCCTACCAGGGCCATCATCAGCTGCTCCTTTAAAGGGCCGCTCCCCATGTCTCAGCATGTGCAGGCTGAGGGCTGGCTAGCTGTCCTGAGCCAAGCACACAGAAAGCATGCAGAGAAGGCACCACAGGGCGCTCTATGGACCTTGAGCAGGTCCTCCCCTCTGCCACTCACCCAGGCTGTAGCCAGAGCACTGGCTGCAGTGCTGGCTGAAGTCCTGCAGCAGCTTTGGTTGGCCACCCTGATAGCCACCATCCTGCAGGCAGTCCTCGGGGCACGATGCCCCCGTCCAGGCCCCAGGCCATCGGCAGCTTGTGGGGCTACCCCACAAGCACATACTGGTGGGACTGGCTGGTACTGGAGGAATGGGGCAATGACCGGTGGCTGCAGAACTTCAGGATGATCAGGGGGACATTCCTGAAACTGTGCCACTGGCTTGCCAGCACCACGACACCCACATGAGGCCGGCACTCCCCCTGCAGAAACAGATGGCCATCACTTTATGGAAACTGGCTGCCCCAGAAAGCCACTGATCCATTGGTCACCAGTTTGAGGTGGGCAGGGCCACCATCGGGGCCATCCTTATTGATGTAAGCTGTGCTCAGGTCACACTCCCACCACAGTCTGGGGGCTGGGGGCAGAGGAGGCCCCCCAACAAGGGACACCATCAGGGATCAGGGGGTTGGCCTCTGGCAATGACGGGGGAGGGGAAGAGGAGGGGGCACCTGCACAGGATGGGGCAGGGTGTCCTGGGGAGGAAAGGCCCACAGGGGATGGGACAGGGATGGGGATGGGTGGGCACACAGTTCCCCAATGAACACTCATGAGCATGTTCTTCCCTCACACCCCACAGGTCATCCAGGCCATCAACACTGTCCTCCTCTGGCAGCTCATCCGCACTGGGGACCTCAACGACGCCTTCAGGGGGCTCGAGGGGTTGGGCTTCCCCAACTGCTTTGGGGTGCTGGATGGCACCCACATCGCCATCCGGTCCCCGGAGCACAGTGGTGGGGCCTACATAAACCACAAGGGCTACCATTCCATGGTGCTGCAGGTGCTCGTCAACACCGAGGGCCAGACATATGTCCAGCCACGCCCATGATGCCCGAGTCTTCCAGAACTCATGGCTCAGCCGCCAGATGGGTGTTGGGGACCTACAACCCCCAGGCAGAGCTCCCCACTGGGGACACCACAATGCCTCCCTGCATTGTGGCCAACATGGCCTACCCCATGCAGCCCTGACTCACGTGGCCCTATATGGGACTCATGCCACCTACCCAGGACATTTTTAATGAGTGGCTCAACTGGGCCAAGAAAACGGTTGAGTGGGCATTCGGCCACCTCAAGGGCAACTTTCACTGCCCCCTAATGAGGCTGGAGGTGGGCCTCCCCAGTGTCCCGGTGGTGGTCAGGGCATGCTGCCCCCTTCACAATCTCCTGGAGGCAAAGCACGAGCCCTTTGTGCAGGGCTGGGCTGCTGAGGCCTGGTGCAGCTACAAGCAGCTGGCCACCACCCCGTGCTGCCACGCGCAGCAGGACATGGTGCAGGTATGGGAGGCCCTGTGAGAGGCCTTCACCTGGGAACCACAATGACACCCCCCCACACGCACCTCCCCACTACCATCCACACATGAGCCCCCACCACCACCACCCTGCATACACAGGGATTAATAAGAATAAGCGTTTAACTGGGCATACAACAGAAACCTGTGTGTCTACATAACCTTCGGAACGATGTACAGGGGGGTGGGAGGAACTATGTACAGGTGTGGCCTGGGGCGGTGGGGGCAGACACCAACACCCTGGGAGGGCCGGGGGTTGGGGTGGGGCTCATAACCCTCAACAGGGGTCAAGGGATGGGATCCCTGTTGCCCGCATGAGCCCCAACCCTCCCCCCCCACATCCAGGGTCCCCGTCAGGCTGGGCTGGGGCTTGGAGCATGGTGACAGAGGGGTGTGGCTGGGCTGCAGCATCCACTGCCTGGCCAGGGTCCAGAACACTGGGGGGAGGCAGATGTGGTGGGAGTTGCCTCTGCATGGCTGGCCCTGGCCATGATCATGTGAGATCATGAGGAGACCAGCCAGGGTAGGTCGGTTGGGATCAAGGCAACAAGATTGGTTTGTAGGAAGGGGGCAGTGCAGGGAGGAGGTTGGCAGGTGGTAAGTTGGAGGGGGCTCAGTGATGGGTGGCCAGGTGCGGGAGGGGTGGCTGCAGAGGGGCGGGTGCAGCGGGGCGCTGATGAGGGTGTGGCAGATGGGGCCAGATTGGCAGTCACAGCTTGGGTGAGCGCGTCCAGGTTGGCTGCCACTCTGTCCTAGGCCTGCTGCTCCATTGTGAGCCACTCCCGCAGCACACCCATGACGTCTGACAGGGTGGTGGTGTGTGCTGGGTCCCCCATGTCCTTCTCCCCACTCTGGTGGCCCCATGCTATCCCCAGTCAGGGTATGGCCACTCCTCCTCACCCTCTGTGGTGGGGCTCCCTGGCCTGTGGCTGGGGCTCAGCTGGCTCCTAGGTGCTGGAGCTGTGGAAACAGAAGGGGACAGAGGATCGGGCCATTAGTCCCGTGCAATGGCCCGTGTCCTCACCCCTCCCTCCCACCACCCTAGGGGCACTGTGACGTTCAGATCCCGGGGTTCCCTGGTTGGGTGGAGCAGGCTCGGAATTCTATCCAACCCCCGCCCCGGTTCAGCCAAGGTTGTGTTGCCCATGGTGCTGCCCATACTGCCTGGTGCTGAGGGCCCCGCGCAGGCCCCTCTGGGGCCCTTGGAGCACGTCTGTCCAGGCTGCACCTGGACCTGTGCTGGCAGCTGTGCGGGTGGGCTGTAGCCATTCTGGGCAGGACCGAGTGCCCCCTCCCTGGGTCCCAGGGCAACCAGGATGCATGACACCTACCTGAGGGTCCCTCCAGGAACTCGGGCAATGCACGTATGGAGGGGGCCTGGCTGGATGGCCCGGATGGGATGTCAATGATGAGGACACCCTCGCTTGAGCCCTCGTCATTGCCGATGGCCTCCAGGTGCCGAACCATCTGCTGGGGCCTGGTGGTGACTGGTGATCCCAGGCAGTCATCGCTGTCTGTCCCTGGCTCTGGCTCTTGCTCTGGCTCCAGCTCCGGTTTGGCCATGTCCAGGACCACAGCCTGGGGTGCTGCCTCCTTGGAGCTGAGTCGTCAGTCGAGTTCCTTGAAATAGGGGCAGCTGGTGGGTGCTGCCCCCAACCATCTGGCCACATCTCAGGTCTTGCAGTAGCTCTGCCTCTGTTCCTCTACCTTGGACCAGACCTGGTCTGTGCTGTGGGTGGGGTGGCCCTGGCTGGTGAAGGCCTCCGTGAGGTGCTCAAAGGCGGCTGCATTCCTGCACTGAACCCCTGTCTGATGCAGGATCCCCGCATTCTCCTAGAGGGAGAGGAGGTCTCAGAGTTCAGCCTCCATCCAGGAGGGGGCCCACCTTTCAAAGTTAATTTCGAAAAGCCACGGTTTGTGTGTAGATGCTCCACAGGGAATTTCGAAAGAGGCCCTTCTTTTGAAGTTCCTTTAGAATGTACTTGCTAGTGTAGGCCTGGTCTTCCAGAATAGCTTATTCAGGAATAACACTGCTGTGTAGATAGAGCCTTAGTGGCCTATCTACTCCTGTGGACCCCCTCTCTGCCTTGCCTCTCGTGCACTGTTCATGGTTGTTCAAGCTCTGAGGGGAAGGGGAAGGAGCAGGGATGGAGCACAAATCAGGCACTTCACGGAGCTCTGAAATGGGGGGGGGGGGTAGGAGGAGTAGTGAATGCAGTGCTCCAGTTCATGAGAGGTAAATGGAGGAGGGGAAGATGGGGGAGCAAGGGGGGGCCACAGGTGGAACTGCAGTGGGCTGTGGGCTGCTGTGGCCCACTGAGATGGGGGGCCACTCATGCAGTCCACTTACTCTTCTCGGTTGCCCATCGCTGCCATACACTTGGAGGAAGTTAGGCTGTGTGGATGAGTTCTCTAATAATTGTATTGCAAGCAAACCCCCTCTCTGTGTAACTTGCTAAAATTTTGTAAGCCCTATCATGTTGCAAGCAGACACCTCAGAAGAATGTCTGAAATTGCTTTATGGACTATGGGCATGTTTGGTTGTCTTTTGGAGAATGCCTAAACACCAGAAGGCAGAGGAACTCTTATTAAGTTTGAAAGATGTTCTTAGACATTTTTGTATCTAGCTTGACAAAGAAATTTTATATTATTAACTGCTCACTTGCTTAGTTCTTAAATTCCATTTGGAATTTGGAAATGCAGTTCATCCTGCTGGCTTGTCTTTTAGTTTGTCAGTTTGTTGCAGTACCTCTTCTTTTGATTCCTCAATCTGTGACTGTATTTCTTCTTTATTACCTGAAAAGAGTAGAAGTGACTGGTACCACTCCAGCATCCTTTGATGAAAGGTGATTCAAAGCAATTAAGATTTTTATTTATGGCAACTTCTTCATCTTTAGATGCTACTTGCTTTCTTTACTCTGTGGTAGTCCAGCAGATTCACTAGTTCTCTTTCAGGCTTCTCTTCTGATATATTTGAAGAATGTCTAATTATTATTGTATTTAATGCAGTTATACCATCATTTTTTATGAATAAATTCATTTCTTTTCTCTTGTTTTATTCTCATACGCAGAAACACATCAGTAGTTAAATAAATGGTGAATGCTGTTTAAGGAGCCTGCTCTTTTATTTTAAATCCTTCTACTTATTATCTTATCAGACTGTTTTTTTTAACTTCCTTCCTATTCAGTATTTTCTGATGCTGTCACAAATTTAATTGCCCCTTTTGTTGATTATTTGGCGATTGTCTGGACTATCAACACCTCATTTTTACCTAGCACTAGGTAAACATCTCAAAAATGAGATCTAATTAAAAAAGAGACAATATGTATTTCTTTTCTCCACTGCCTCCCTTTTTCTCTTAGCCTGTTTTCTGATCAAATAAATTGAAAAGAGAGCTGTATATTAAGAACTATTTCTAGATTATATAATAAAGCAATTTAATGATGAGGAATTCTTCATCTGCATTTACATAATTCCCAGTGTTCTTGGATATCAAAGCGGCTATGTTGATTTTAAACAAGTATCCAGTAAAGTGCTTTAAAGCATAAAAAAGTGAAAATAATTCTTTTGCTTGTGTTGTTATATTGCATGTGGTAACTTTGGACTACCTGGCTATTATCAGTGATAATGCTAACCTCCTGGGGTGTGTCTACGCAAGCCCCCACCCTTAGGAAGGGGCATGTTAATGAGGAAGTTTGGAAGATGCTAATGAAGCACTTCCATAAATATGCAGTGCCTCATTAACATAATGGCAGCTGCGGCGATTCAAAAGTTTTGAATCGTGCTCCACCTGTGTAGGTGGGGGCTTTTTGAAATTACACCCAGGACTTCGAAAGCCCCTTCTTCCCATTTGTTTCAGGCAGAAGGGGCTTTCAAAGATTGGGGGGGTCCTTTTGAAAGGCCCCTGCCTACATGGGTGGCACGCGATTCATAAGCGGCATTTTCGAATTGCCAGGGCGACCATTATGCTAGTGAGGTGCTGCATATTCATGCCAGCTCCTCGTTAGCATCTTCTGAACTCCCCCATTATCATGCCCCTTCTGAAAGAAGGAGGCTCATGTAGATGCACCCTTGAAGTTTCATTTGTTTTTTTTAAGGGTTTACTTAGGTAAAAATCCTATGGAAATTGATAGGAAAGTAGCCTCAGGAAGGACTGTCAGATCAGGCCCAAGGTTTTCAAATCACAGGTCACACTTTACTTACAGAATTTTCTCACACTTCACTCTTTAAAGAGATTAGGGGGACCTGGTTTGTTCATTGATGGAAATGATGGGGGAGTGTGGTTTCTTCAACAAGTAAGTGCTGAGATCTTGGGATGCTCATAAGGGAAAGGAACTTCTGCTCCCATTAAACCCAAATGAATTAAACTATGTGTACTAACACCTCTTCACTGATATGCACTCTTAAAAACCTTTTACATTAACAAAAATAATTTCAGGGTGGTTCTCACTTCAGAGTTACTTGTAAATCATATCTGTCCTCATGGCTCCCAACTGCACTTAGTAAGAGAAATCTAATTCACTTTTTAGCTTTCCTTTAGGTGCAATAAAAATAGATGTTGTTGATCTGTCATATGATATCTATCACATTATTCATGTCTGTGGTGGCATCTCGCAGTGGGTACCTTCTGTGGTATCTAGAAAATCATATTATTTGTTTTCAAACATGTATGAGTAATGTAAAACTAGACACCTATTAGTCCTCTCTGAGTAGTGTTGTAATTCTTAGTGCACTAGTCATATAAATGACAGCTAATGCACTAAGTCTTTGCAACTCCTGACTGTAACAGAAGCAGAATTGGCCTCATCCTTACGACGTACATATTTATTGCACGATTTGGTGCCTCATTAATTTGTTATATTCTTTGGATCATCATGATCATCATTTTGGCTGACTTATTTCATATTTTGCTTTGTGACTGAATAAACAGCACTTACCCAATAATAGCCTAGGATCCTGATTCTCCCTTCACTTGTACTGGTAGAAAGCATGAGCCGCTCCAGTAAGGCATAGGGGCCATATCCCTTGTGTTTATCTTCATGTTTATGATATTTACTAATGTTATTGATGCTGTTTTGCTTATGGAACATTTAAAGGACCTGAGAGGTTCCAGAAGGGACTTCAAACTCTGATTGGCTCTGTGGAACTTTCATGCCACAGAAGAACCTTTACAGCAGCTGCTGTCCACTAGCGAGGCAGTGAGTAACCGTCTATTTGTGTGCACTTCAGGAGGTTTATTTTACCACAGAGCATTGTCACCACTGATCTTAACAAAACAAAAACGCGGCCATGTAGCACTTTAATAACATAATTTATTAGGTGATGACCTTTCGTGAGGCAGACCCACTTCTTCAGATCTGGAGACAGTGCTCTACAGTAAAACCTCCAGATACGTGCACTCCAGTTGGGAAACTGCTGCTGCATGACTCTCGGCTGCCACCCCTGACAGGAGTGGTTTCCTGATCCTTGCCTGGTGCCCTGCACCCCTCCGCTTGGGGCTTGTGGGAGCTGGGAAACTGACCGGTGCTGGTCAGCTTCCTGTCTCCTGTGAGCTGGGGAGCTGGAGCTCAGTTTCCTGACAGTTTCCTGGAGCCTGGCTCCCAGCTCCCTGCCAGTCAAATGAGATGGGAAACTGACCAGCACTGCTGCACCAGTCAGTTTCCAGGCTCCCCGAGTTATGTGAAAATTCAACTTATGCAGAGTTGCCAAGGATGCAACCTCCATGTAAGTTGAGTGTTTACTGTACTGGAAATAGTGCTGAAAGCAAATTGGCATGATGATTATATAACAGAGAGATACAAACAAAAGAAATTGACATGAACAATGGCAAATCAGGTACACAGGACAGAAGGAAGGGGGTAAAGGATGGGGAGAAGTGTGGAGACAATTACTTTCTGCCCAAAAAAGCCAAGAACAGAACACCACTGGTCATCACCTACAGCCCCCAACTCAGACCACTGCAACGAATTATTAAAGACCTACAACCTATCCTTAATCAGGATGCCACACTCCAGAAGCCCCTGGGTGACATGCCTGTTCTCTCCTACAGACAACCTCCCAACCTTATGAGGATCCTCACTAACAGCCACAATCTATATCTCAGGAATACCAGTCCTGGAACCTTTCCCTGCAACAAAGTCTGCTGCCAGCTTTGTCCACATATCTTCTCTGGAAATACCATCACTGGACCTAACCAGGTTACTCACAGAATCACGGGCACCTTCTCATGCTCCTCTACTAACATCATATATGCCATCAAGTGCCAACAATGCCCAGATGCTTTGTATATTGGACAGACTTCAAACTCCCTTAGACAAAGGGTTAATGGGCACAAAACAGATGTCAAAGCACTCCAGATCCACAAACCAGTTAGTCAACGTTTTAATGGAATGGGGCATTCTGTCAATGACCTAAAGGTATGTGTGTTACTGAAAAAGTGTTCTTCAAAGGGAAGCAGCCGAGAGCTGGCTTTTATATTCAAATTCGGCACATTAACACGTGGTTTAAACCTGGACGGGAACTTTCTGAGTCACTATAGGGGCTCATCTGCATACTTGGCTTAATCTAATTCTTGACTTCCCCCCCACCCCTCCACTCTCTGATTTGCTCACCTTGATTATCTTTTTCTGATTTGTCCTCCTTGTTTACTGTTTTTTGGTTCTCTGTGCCTTAAATATTGAGTCTGTTCTGGTCTGGCTATGGTCTGAAGAAGTGGGTTTGTCCCATGACAGCTCACCTAATAAACTATTTTGCTAGTCTTTAAAGTGCTACTTGACTGCTTTTTGTTTTGATAGTGTATAGAAAAGCACGGCTTCCTCTCTGTTACTATTCTATTAAGTTAAGTGAGTTGCCTGAGATCACTACAAATATCAAAGATGGGGAAGCTGTCTTTTTAATGCATAAGGTAATTGCTATCTCTATTGAGGCCAAGGAGCAAAGCAAGGAGTTTACACTCAAATTCCATTCAGATGTTTCCCTTTGTAATCTGGTGTTAAAGTCTCTTTGATGTAAGACCCATATTCTCAGGTCTTTAACAGAATGGCTCACTTCACTGAAATGCTCACTGACAGTTTATGTGTAGTCAGATTCCTAATGCCTGTTTTGTGTCCATTCATTCTTTGGCAAAGTGATTGGCCAGTCTGTCCAATATACATAGCAGAGGGGCACTGCTGGCACATGACAGAATATATAACATTAGTGGATGTACAGGAGTATAAGCTCCTGATCCTGTAATTGACGTGCTTTAAGTCCAGCAATGGTGTCTCCAGAATAAATAGGTGGACAAAATTTTCAATGGATTTGTTACAAAGGGGCAGTTTCCCCCATGCCTGGCTTTTCAAAGGGCCCCAGAGTGCCAGCTGTCACTGCTGCCGAACTAGCAGCAGGGGCAGCTGGAGCTCCAGATCCCTTTGAAATGCTGTAGAGCACAATGCCACTGCTCCTGGGGGATCATTGGGGGACCCTGGGCTGAGTGCCCTCAGTCCCACCCCTTCTGCTCTTAGCTCTGCCCCTTTCGGGGGAAGGCAACCTGTATCCCCACCCCACCTTGCCCCTGAGCCTGCGGTGGCTGTTGGCCCAGCTGTGGAGATTCTCGCTGTGAAAAAGCTGTTTAAAAAGTCTCAGCCTGAGGAGCCATGAGACATGGGCCACACCTAGGCCTCCCCTGCCTTACTAATTGGGAAGGGGCACAGCAGGTAGTAGCAAGTGCACTGACCATAAGCAGACTGGAGGGCTCAGATAGCTCCTGTACATGGGGGTCAATCTGCAGTAGATGCATCGGTGGTGATAGAAGTGTGAAGGCCAATCATCAGTTGGATGGGAAAGGTTTTCGGGATCCATGGATGGACAAAGCAGCTAAATAAGTGCTCACTGGAGTACTGTGTCTCATTATTTCAAAAAGGCCACACCCTGTGGGCAGAGGGATTTTTCCTCCACACCTTCTACAAGTTATGTCATACCTGGGAGTGACAAATGACCACGAGACTAGTTCCCAAGAAACTGCAGTTAAAGAGTGCATGAATGCTCATGACTTTAGCCCTTTGCCAAATGAAATACCAATGGGCAATGTAAATGAAATGAGTGGGATTTTCATGGCTATTATAAAATGAAAATCTAAGGGGTAAATTATATTTGGAAAAGCAGAAACCGACTGAGAGATCTGAAAGGCTCATATGCTGAAAAAGACTTATGTTGGTTAACTGGACTATCTCCTGTAGTGAATGATATTGCCCGAGTTCAGGGAGATGTATATGCAGGCTCTTTTGCCCGGGGGGAGCAAACTTTTTATATTGGGTCTCACTTTTTGTCCCTGCAATTAGCTGGAGCTGCCCCCAATCTGTCTAATGTAATCTAAACCAACATTAATTTTGGTTATGTTCTTATGGAAAAAACAAAACTTTCAGCACATGCAAGAAGTAAGTTTGTAGAATGAAAACTTTGTTAATTGGTATATCAATGTGAGCACACATACATTAAAACAGTAACATATTTCAACATTTTTAATGAGATGGATAAGCCTGAGACCCAGCCCCTGATCGTGCTGTGCCTTCCTTATTAAATTTCACACCCTCCCGAGAGGGGGCTCATCTCCCCACTTTGCTCACCCCTGCTTTTGCCCATCACAAGACTCTCTTTGGGATCTGTTAATCCGCAAGTGCTTGGAATAAAAGAACTGGAAGCCTATGCTGGAGAAGCGCATGAACTCAACAACAAGGTACACCTTGAACTCATTGCTAGAAGAAAGATGGCAGCTATTACTCGCACTGCCAAGACCTCTGACTCTCAGAAAGGGAACTAGCGTGGTAATTATAACAACAGCAACAGAGGCAGAAAAATGTTTGTCAAGAGGTATGTGAAACCCAGAGACATGGGAACAGCTGGCCCTTACTGTAGCACTGCTGAGGACTTGAAAGCATGCAGGGCTATGCTATGGAAAAGACCAGTTAAATACTAGCCAAAGGCGCAAATAGATAGCTGCCCATGTAAAAACAGTTGAAAAGACTCTCTAAGCATGAGGGGCGTGGCCAGCTGGGAGTAGATGGCCCCTTTGATTCAGTGGCATTACCTCTGAATGCATTCTGAGGAGGCCAAACTCTCCCTTGCCCTGGTTGTGTGGCCTCTTTGAACAATGACAAATGGGGAAGGTCAGTGACTTCCATCCAGCTGCCCAGAGAGTTTTGTAAAATCCAGCAAAACGTGCTGGTAGGCACTGAGGCTTCTATGTTGTTGATTTGCACCTAATGTTGCTCCCCAAGCAGGGAAGATCCCCATCAAAGGAGTAAAAACCTTTGAGAGTTATAATACAGAGGAGAACAGTGTGCCTTTCCCCTTCCCCACACAGTACACAGTGGACTTCTTAAAGCCTTACTGGTACTACAGAGACTTTGACATTCTAGGAGAGAATGTAATGAAAGATCTGAAGATGGCGGCAGATCTGCCCGCCAAGTTGCTCTGTATCAGCCCACATGGGGAACATGGACAGGTGATATCAGAGGTAAATAGAGTAAGCACCGTGAAGATACTGTGAAAGACTACTGGTCAGAGCTATGTCATGGTGGCTCTGTCCTAAGATAGTAATGGGAGCCAGCTGAGCAAACTCAAGCCTGATGGCTGGCAGCTGTGCGCCCCTGGAGCAGAGGGGTTATATATGTTACCCAAAACGAGGCCGGCTACGAAGCTTAGGGAGGACTAGTGACCCACCAGAGTTTGGTGGAAAGCAGCATGTTTATTATACTGATAACTAAGCTCAGGGAAGCGGGGGGGGGGGTCACATCCACATTTACATACTCATGCTCCCAGGACAGACACAGTGCTGGAGATGTTAGATTTCTGCCAGGTAAGTTTCCCACCGTGCAGCACTGGAGGTAAGTCTTCCAGAGGCATGATGGGATGGAATGTGGTGGACCACTAGCCAGGCAGTTCAGGCAAAGGGCCTTCCCAGGAGATGCAATCTTGTAAGTGTACTCCTCTAGTATTTTGACTCCTTCCCCTTTTAAAGACTTGCAGCTCCTGGTCTGTGGCTAAGGGTGACTTGGCCTTCTCTGGTTGGTCAAATCCCACCTCGGGCAGTGTCCATGCATAGGCATGTGATTGCTGCCTGATCAGAGTCCCTGCTGTACAGATGCTGAGTGGCTGTGCATTGGGCATGAGATTGCTGCCTGATCAGGGTCCCAGATGCTTTGTCTACCTGGGAGCTACTCAGACAGCCCATTCATCTCAACATGCATTCCAGGAGAGGGTGGAGTGAAAGCCATCTCACAGGCATTCAATGAGAGACAGGAGTGGGGGAGGTGTAACAGGCCTTTTAGACATATGGATCACTGCTCCTCCTACAACAATCAGGCATCAGGTAGTGTGTAGAAGGAGGAGAGCAGGAATGCTGGAGAGTGGAAGGAAGGAGCCAGGGTGTGGATGATTCTGCTCCCCTGTAGCTGGGTAACTAGAGGGGTTTCTGTGATTGACTGACTGTATATGGAATGTGGTAGGACTTCACATATAATAAAAGCATGGATGTCTAGAACTGGAGTGGTGTCTACTGAGCTTGTGGATGGAACAGTGTCCTGGGGACCAGGATTGTGTGAAGTCGTCCTAGAGTACCCACTTATCTGGAATTATCTGCTTGAGACCAAGATATGAAACAGGTCACGGACACTTGGGAATCTTCCCCAGAGAAGTCAGACTGTGGGGGAAAATCAATACTGAGATCAGTGTTCCCTCAAACTCTTCCACCCACGTGCAGAATAAATTTCGTTATGTATACCCAGGCATGTGTGGAGATGCACCAACAGTAGAAACACCTGCTGATAGCAGTGTGTGCTATGCTAATCAGCTGGACGACATCTGAAGCTGTCCTTGTTGGCAGTCAAAGTGCACAGCTTACAGGGAACACGGGCCCAGACATCCAAAAGCCCAGCATCAGGATAAATACCCACTGGAAACTAAGAATGCATTCATCCCACCATAAAGGCACTGAGCATAATGGATGTTAATTAACACAGATAATGTGTACAAGGCACCTGTATCGCCACTCCTGAAAGTGGACAAGGTCATGTGGAGCCTGAACACCGACTACTGTGCTCTTAATCATGTTATTCCTTGCCTTTCTCCTGTTGTCACTAAATTTTCTGAAATAATGTCTACAATCATGTCTGATTCCCAGTGGTTTTCTGTGACTGACATAACAAATGCTTTCTTTTCCATCTCTCCCCATTCTAGTGCATTCTACAAACCTGCTTTCACCTATAACCAGCAGCACCTGACCCTTATGCAGCTTGCACTGTGATATAATGCCCCTTCAATCTGTCAAAGCTCATGGCCCAGATGTGTGGGGGGCGAACTTCCTCACAAGCAGAATGCCATCAGTTATGTCAATATTCTGGTAGCAACAATAAGCGAAAGACAGAATCTACTGGTGCTAGAAAAAGTGCTGCAAAGAATCCAGAACACCAGACTCCTCAAAAAGTCCTTGGTGTAGAACTGAGAAAGCAGATGTAGCTAGAGTGACCTTCATCTGTAGGTTACCTGCTTCTAAAGACATCTCCCCAGGAATGGTAGGAATTTCCTGGGATTTCTGAGATGGCAAGGTTTATTAGAAAAAGGGCAATTTTAAAACTGGGGGGAGTTGGAGCAATAAGATAACTATCACCTGAGGCAACCCTTGACCCAGGCACCTGCACTTGCCTACTCTCAGGTAAATGAGCCATTCCATCTTCAGCTGACCACCAGGATCAATGCAGTGCTCTTGCAACAGTATGGGATATCACTGAAGCCTGTTGCCTATAGCTCAAAGAACTTTACCAAGATGGAAAAGCAGCTCACAGCTATCAGAGGTGCTAACCCTGGTAGGTGCATGTAAGCACTGGGAATTTATTGTGGGAATACCCTGTGAAGTGCTTCAATAATGCACACTCCTTTCCAGTGAAGCTAACAAAGGCAAGGTTTCAAACCCATGGCTTGCTGGATGGATGCTCAGCTTACTAAACTATGAAACAGAAGTGGATAAGGTTATCATGTTGGCAGCACTATTTATGCTCCTAATGGAAGGGCATTAGCACAAGTGCCCACTCCCAGATGTGATTGTACCTAACAGCAAGTGTCTGTTCATCCTGAAGCTCTTGGGTTATGGGAAGAGACTTCTGCATAGTGGATGGTAGCAGCTACTACCTGGGAGGAAGACTGAGCATGGGCTATACATCATTGCAAGCAAATTCAGGGCAGGTTAGAGAGGGCACTGTGAAACCACATTGATTGCAAGCAGTGCAGATAGTGGCCATGAGTGCAACAATGGCAGATGGCCTAAAAGTGGGGGAGACAAGTCATGGTCTGGAGGCCAGATCTAGGACACCAACTCTCTTTCCAGGGGCCGGCCCTACCCTTAAGGAAGGGAGAGACCTTCGGCGGCTGCTGCCACCCCTTGACAAATTCTTTGAGCGCCTATTGGCTGGAAACCAGCCAATGGGAGCTGAGAGATTGTGCTGGGGGAGGAGCAGCGCAGGAAGCCTGTCCCCCCTCTCAGCCAGCCACGTGGAACAGCCAAGGGGCTGGGGCCACTGCCCGCGTGTGTTGCGGGGGGGCTGGGGCTTAGCCAAGCGCTTCCCCGCTCGTGGACGCCCGCAGGAGAGGCGGGAGCCCCGGGCACTTTGCCTCAGACGGCAAACCTGGGGGCCCGGCGGCCAGTGCGTTGAGGGCGGCCCCGCCTGTGCTCGAGCATCCGCACGGCGCTTCCTATCGCTCACCGCCAACTGCGAGCGCCTCCCGCCCGCGGGTGCCGGGACCCGGCCCGCGCCAGGCGGGCGGTGGACGGGCGCGGGGCGCTGGACGGGGTCTCGCCGCGCCGTGCAGCCACAGCCCCGCCCTCCTGCCGCGAACGGGCGCGGTGCCGCTGGCGGGGGCGGGGCTGGCGGCGGAGGGGGAGGCGGGCGGCAGCCCCTCGCGCGGGCTGTGGGGAGGAGGCGGCGGCGGCCCCCAGGGCGGCTGGCGGGCATGCGCGGGCGCCCCACTAACATGGCGGCGGCGGCGGGGGTTGCCTGACAGACCCACGAGCCGCCGGCGGCGCGCGAGGAAGCGGCTCCTCCCCTCCCTGCCCGCCCGCGGTCCCGGTAAGTAGCGGCAGCTCCGCGGGGGGGAGCGAGAGACCCGCGGCGGGGGGCGGAGAAACGGGGCAGCTGCGCCCTTGTGCCCTCGGCGCCCGGGGGCTGCGCCGCCTGCGGAGCCCCCTGGGCTGGCGGCGGGCTGGGTGCGGGTGGCTGAGTCGGGGGGTCTCTCCGGGGCGCGGCGGCGGGCGCAGATCCCGCTGCCCGGGCCTGAGCTGGTGCCGCCTCTGCCCCGTGCGCAGCGCGTGGGAGCGCAGCCCGTCCCCGGGCAGACGGGGCCGGGGCCGGGGAGCTGGCGTGTCTCTCCCCCTTGCCCAGGCTCTTGCAGCGGCCCCCGCCGTGGCGCGGAGCGGCCAGCCCGAGGCCGGGGCACCACCAGCTGCAGAGCCGGGCGCCGAGGGGCTGAAGTCCGGCGGATGCGGAGCGGCCGGACACGCCGACTCCCGCGGTTTGCTCGGGTTGGTGCAGCTCCCGCCCGCCAGGGGCTCGGCGCTGGGCAGTGCCTGGCCGCTCTCCTCCGCAGGGCGCCCCGCCCCCTGTGGGATGGGGTCCAGGATCGCCCGGGCGCGGGTGGGAGTGTTTGACAGGAGCCGCGGCGAGGACACACCTCCCTCGGCGGAGCCAGCCAGGCGGGTGTCCCTTCTGGAGCGGTGCGGCCGCCGCCTTCGTGCGCTCGAGGACCGCAGCTGCTTCCGATCTAGCGCCTGGGAGCGCGCGGGACCGGCTCAAGCGATCCGTACTCGCGATTGGATTTGTACCCTCCGGCTGAGTTCCAGCCAGAGTCCCAGGGAGTTTTGCTCGAAGGTCTTGGCTCGAAAGGGAGCGGGCTCCTGTCCCAGCGCAGCTGGCTGGGGGGTTCTCTGTCCAGCCGGAGAGAAAGTGCCAGGCAGCGGGAATAACGTTTCCTTGTTGCCCTCGCTGTGTGCAGCTAGCAAGAGATCAGTCAATGCCTCTCTGTTCAAGAGAAACCCAGGGTCCTCAGCAGGAGAGAGCCGTTTTTTTCTGAATTTGTGTGGAAGTGTGCTTATTCTTCCAGTACCACTACTTAACGCCAGTGAAAACCTGTCAATTCTCTGTGACACTGAAGTGAAGTTCTCTAATAATTTTTAAAATGTTTATATTCTTTGAAACTCTATTTACCAGTAAATGTAGGAAAAAAAGGTGAAAATGCACAAAACCAGAACAGATTCCCAAACCAACCAACCAAACCCCCACCTTTATTAATCTATTGTTTTTCAAAAATGGGTCACATTGTGTTCACTTAATCACTGGATCACTGTTCAGCGGGGTGGAATGTGGACTGTAAAGCTTTAGTGTTAGGGGAACACTCCTACACTTGGAAAATGTAGCGTATTAAAAATGCATAAAGTTCTGCTTAAACTTAAGTTATACTCTATATACAAATTATTGCAGAGTGAGTTAGTATGGATATATTGTATGAGGGTTTTTTTTTTTTTTTTTGAGAAATACATTTCTTAACTTTCTTTGGGGGCACTTTATATGCTTTCTGGTTAAGTCTGAATATTCAGTTGCAACTTTAATAAAAAATAAATTCTTATCAAAACATCCATCAACCTTTGTGTGTAGCCCACTGGGGCAAATTGCAGAATAGATTGCAGTGGCATAGTAATTATGTGGAACTTTATTGTATTAGTCAAATTTCATGCTCAGTTAAACTTCAGGAATAAAAAAGCACTTTCATGTGTTTTTTCTTTTCCTAACTAGTTACTTATTATAATTTAAAATATGTTAATGCATTGCTTTTCTCTCCACAGTCACTTTCTTCTCCTCTGTCTATTAATCAGCTATAAAAGACTGCAAAAATAAACAACTTAATAACCTAGGAATGATAGTAGAAATATAGTTTAAGGTGCACTGCTTGTGAAAGTCAGTGATATTAATCTTTAAAACAGTACTTGAAATACTTCAGTGTAACAAGTAGCTGATAATGCTAGTATTTTTGCTATTTAGTTATCCATGTCTATCTCTTTTGCTTAAAATGTGTCTATTAGTGCATTTAAGAAAAAATATTTTACAATAATTCTGCAAAAATATGTCATTTTCTACCATATGCTATAATTTGGTGAAAAGCTGCATTGCAGCTGGAAGAAGAAGCTGAATAGCTAACCAAAGCTTAGTTATAGTTTTGGAGTCTGGAGCATTCTTCCAGCTTAAAATCTGGTTATATGGTACATTGTAGATTATGCCTCGGAACAGTCAATGAAAGAGCAGCATCAGACTTTTCAAGCATATCTATTTTAACTCTGCTCATCCCTACTTTGAGTAGGCAGCTGTCCTTCGCTGCTGCTGACTCCTTCACTGGATCCAGGTGCAGTGGTCTGAGCAAACTGCTCCACGTTGTTGCTAAATGTTGGTGATAGGTGTGTCCAATGTAAGAACAACCACTTCCAGGAAATGACCTTAAGTTAAAAGGTGCTAGTATTCATTCCAGCCTCATCCCTTTGTTTCAAGAGATGCTGACTTAGATTTCTTTATGAAAGGAAGATGTGAAAAATGGTAGATCAAACTTATAGTTATTGTGCCACAGGTTGGCCATGGAGTTTTTATAGCATGTTTTATTTTTTGGGGGGTGGGGGAGGTTCATAAAGGAAAAAGGTTGAGAACCCCAATGTAAAGGATTGTGTGTGGTGTTAGGCTTCACGGAGACTTAAGAAACTTAAGGAAGATGGGACAAGAGACTTGTGAGGTCTGGGATTTGCCAGGTCAGGTAAAGGATTAAACTGACCTTAAAACTTGAAAAGTGACTCTAGTTAAGGATAGTCTTGATAGGACAACTTGTAGATAAGAGACACATGCACCCAGTCCTGATAAAGAAAAATACAAAATAGTACCTCAGAAACATGACTCCCTAAAGTTGAGGCTGATCTGATGTATTTTAATACCTGATCTCATTTTTTAATTTAGACTTTGGTTTGATTACCTTTTTGATTGTTTGTTTGCACTTGTGTTAAGTGAAACAGGAAATCTAAGGATCTTAGTTAAAATTCCAAGGTGTTAGTGATAGTTACTTAAAATGTTGCTTTGTAAGTATTCAAAAATAGAAGTTGGCTGGCTTCTCTTAAGATCTCTCATGTACCCAGGTGCTAAAATTTGCCATATTATGATTTCATCAGGTAAGTACTAGAGTTCCAGAACTTGTGTTAGGTGGACAGTTGATTTACTTACTGTGTGGTCATGTATAGTTGTTGCAAGGCACCGTTCAGTTGAATCATATCACCCATATGTTTTGTTACATAGTTGAGGGACACTTCCTTTGTTCTACTCTTTATCTGCTGTGTCAGAAACAAAGTTAAAAAGAACCTTTGTTTGTTCCTTGGATAAGTGTCTTTCTGATTTCCATTGTAGGTGTGTATGTGCCTTATGTGTGACATCAGGGGTTTTAATAGCGTTGTTTGGGGGTGCACAGGCATGCTATAATTCCTTGTGTTATTGAGTGAAGGCAGAAGGGGTAGAGTGGCTGCAATCTCCTCCTGCCCTTGTAGTTGCCTGTTACCCACTGCGACTGACAGATTTTAAACCTCAAGGTTTAGAGTCCACCATACTGGTTGTTTGTGAAACATCTTGGTTCCCTTACGGGGGTGGGTTGTGGTTTTGAGGTTTGCTTCTGTTAGTACCATGGGTGCAGGTAACATGACATCTATTTAACCCAGTATGAGGTTGCTACATAGCAGGAATCTGTAGCAGGCTTTGAGGAAATGGTGAGTCTGCAACTTCTTCTGCTGTTTGCAGCTGCTTTGGATTCTGCTTGTCTTGAAAAGTTGCCTCTTGCTGCTGCATTGATCTCTTCTCTGTTTACGGACTCTCTTCTAATAGGTTACAGGACTGTCAGTGTTGCCCACGCTTCCAGCAAAAGAATTAATTTATTTGGTATTGTTAGGTTTGTATTGAGGTCAACAAAATTCGAGTTAATACTATTTCAGTAGGTAATCCAGTTTAGGGCTGACTAAATTTACTTCCAGATTGTTTGGGGTGTTTTTTTATGAGAAGCAAACTGTTGTTCTTTCCTCACCACCCCAAAGTGTATTTAAACATCAGTTTATGGGTGGCAGACAAGGAGAGTGGTGCTATTTTCTATATGAAATTTCAGGTGCACGGAATATTTAAGATATTTTGAATGTAAGTACAGTAGCTGTGAAATGATAATCGCTGATATAGTTGACACAGCTGCCAATTACATTGTCATCTTTAGTTGTGAAATTAGCTCAGAGATGAATGGGTCAGTTAGGCCCTTTCTGAACTATTAAAGCTGTCATCAGTTACACTGTTCCTGGAGGACTTTCTTGACAACTGAGGATTAGAAACTTTTTTAAAAAGATACCTTAAAATCTCTCTCACAGGTCTGTGGGGAGGGATTGATTTCACGGCTCCAGAGAGTAAGAGTATCTGTGATCATAGCTTCCAAGATCCTCCTGGAACTTAGTGGTAATGCTGACTGGACCAGGCCAGAGTCCCCTAGATAATACTATCGGAGGGGTAGCCGTGTTAGTCTGGATCTGTAACAGCAACGAAGGGTCCTGTGGCACCTTATACACTAACAGAAAAGTTTTGGGCATGAGCTTCCGTGAGCACAGACTCACTTCATCAGATGCTGGCCTTTCCAAGGGTTAGGGTCACTCTGATGAAGTGAGTCTGTGCTCACGGAAGCTCATGCCCAAAACTTTTCTGTTAGTGGATAAGGTGCCACAGGACCCTTCGTTGCTGTTATAGATAATAGTATGAGGACTTGCTCCGTACCTTCTGAGCGCTGCTTTTACATTGTTGGTGCTGCTAGTTACTTTAGCAGATAAGTACAGTCAGCTCTATAGCAGTCTTTAGCATACTGTTCCATACTAGCATCTGAGCATCTCTTTTTAAATTTGTAATAGGAATTCCTTCTCTCTCTCTCTATTTCCACCCCCCCCCCACACCTGTTTTATTTGTTCTGTGCTCAAAGGTATGCTGGGTGCCTCCCAGAGCAAATAACAGTGAAGGCTAGTTAATATTAGAGAGGCTAGGGTGGGATTCAGTAAGGTACATACATTGGGATGTGGAAAGTAAGCCCATGCAAATTTGAGCAAACAAGATTTATTTTAAAAGGTGAATGTTTTAACCAGTTTTTGTTACAGAAATGAGTCTTTGGGAGGGATTTTAATGAGACTAGGTCAGAGAACATTGACATGATGAATGTTTTAAGACAGTCTTTCAGGCTTGTATGAGGCCATGAAAAATAATGTTTAAAATGATAAATTTCAGGGTGAATAAAAATAGGTGACTTTAAAAATGCTTTTTATTTAAATTGGATTTTAAAAATCAAAATATTTCTCATTTAGAAAGAACACTTACAGTTAATTCTCATTTTAAAAATAAAATTACAATTAAATCTCATCACAAACATGCTACATCTGTGCATACGGTCTGGAGGAATTAATGGTTCGAGTCTCTCCAGCCTGACTTCTAGCTCTTTGTTCTTGAAAGTTCTGGCCTTAAAGTTAAACATGTGCAAAGATGGAAGCTGGATAGGATTGTTTTGGTTCTGTGCTTTATGTGGTGGTAGACATTGGCCAAGCACAGTGGGAGAGTTAGTTAAGACATTGTCTCGGAGAAACAAACAAACAAGGTGTTTGTGAAGTATTTAACACCATACATTAGTCTTGAAAGGCTTAGATTTTATTTTATTTTGTTTTAGGTAAATGTCAGTTTCTCTCACGTGCACCCCTTATGAAAAGATATTTCTATTAGTAATTGAAATTTACAGCTGAATGAATTAAGAACAGATGTGCTAGAGACCCTATTAGAATTTAAGGATATTTATTTCTTGTCTTGATAACTTCCCATGCATAATTTTATTCAACTGAAAATCTGATAAAAATGGGGTGGGGGCATGTGTCAAGAATGCTTAAAAATAAGTCTTGATGTTATCTAACACAATTATATACTGAATAGATTTCTGACAAGCCTGCCTACAAATAACTTATCCCTCTCTTCCAGTCTGTAAGACTCTTGTCAAAAAAACAGCCTCAAGGCTTTTTTCTTAATTTTTTAAAAAAGGGAGGTACTTAATAAAATGTTAAAAAAATAATTTTTCAAAATACTGTGAAGAGACATCATTCACTTAGAAGTCATACTTCTGTCTGGAAACACTGTACCTTTGTCTGTATTAATATAGCACGAGGGCTGGGTCTACACTGGAGAATTTTGTCAACAGAAAGGGCTTTCTGTTAACATAACTCAGGGTGCATCTATACATACAAAGCATTCTGTCAACAGATTGTTGACAGAACTCTGCATTTGCCTCAACAGTGTTACCCCTCAAAAATTTGAGGCATAGCAATTGACAGAAGTACAGTGTAGACACTTTATCCACAGAGAGGGCTTCTGTTTGCTTTCTGCCACCAGAGGGCAATGCATTCTGGCAGTTCTCTGTTGACAGAGCAAGTTGTCTGTAGATGCAATCTGTTGACAGAGGTTCTGCTGAGATTTCCCTGTCGACAGTCCCTTCTGTCGACAGATGTTTCTAGTGTAGACATAGCCTAAGTCTGATCAGGATTGTAACTTTATTGTATTGTGCACAGAGTAGGACAATCCCTGCCATCAACAGTTCTGCCTAATTAAAATCATGCTATAATAGTGCTTATGACAAATAGGAGGGAAACAACAAGAATGTTCTCCATCAGCTGTGTACATAGCTGGATAGTTGAATGTACATATAATATGAGATTACAGGTTGAATCTGTCTAATCTGGGACTCTTGTCTTTCAGCATCCGTAATCCAACATTACATTACTTAGCTGTTTGACCACTTATCATGGGTGTGGCCAAGTTTCATGCAGTCCCATAAAGCTTTTTTACAGCCACCAGTCCTGGCCTTCAGTGTTCTGGATGGTTATTTAGCTGTAATTTACCCCATATGTCTTTTGAGACCCCAGTAAACTGTGGAAGTGTTGGTAATGCTACCTCCTATAGTCCAACAAATTCTCTTTTCTGGCACCAGTCTGGTCCTGAGTGTGCCGGATTAGAGAGGTTCAACCTGTGGTAATAAATTCATCTTGTTGCAAATATATATAAAAAGTTCAAAGAGGAATCAATTCAGACAAATCCAGTGGCCTGTGTTACATGGGAGGTCAAACTAGATGATCACAATGGTTTATTCTGGTTATGTAGTCTAGAAAGTAAAATTTATGGTAAGTAATATGAAAATGATTACAGGGACAAATATCAATTTGTGTATTTAACAGCTCTCAGTGTAAGCCAGTTTCCTTGTTCATCTTCCATTATAGGTATCCCATATTGTTTGTTGGAGTTATATTTAGAAGCCAAGGTGGGGGAAACTTTAAGAAAATAAATGGGGAAAATATACAGAAAAAGTAAAACCAGAGAGGTACGGTACGTGAAATTAACTGCCTAAATTTCAATCTGACAGTCTTTCAACAATTATTTTGAAATTTGAGAGGTGTTCTTAAATTATTTTTGTATATCTGACTCTCCTGTATATTTTATAGTTGCCCTTAAACATTTGTGTGAAAAATATCCAGTGGCCTGAAATGGTTTCCTAGTTTTTACCCAGCCAAAATTCCCATTCATTTTGGGATTGTGGGAAACTTGGCCACACCCATGATAAGTGGTCATACAGCTAACTAAAATCATGCTGGATTACAGATGCTGACTATAGAGCTGTGACAGAGCCATTCTGTCAGAGTTGATAGGGCCAAAAACATAATCTGATGTTTAGAATGTCTCCTCTTTGTTCACCGTTGACCTGATTCTTCATTAAATAAAGTCTGCAGTATAAAAAAAAAAATCTGTTGGGTGACCAGCCAACCTAGACTTAGGTTTCTTTGAAATCTTGTGTTCAAATCCAGAGTTAAATTTATTTGAGGTCTATGTGTTTACTGGATTCGTGTGAACAGGCAGGGTTGGAACATATTTCTGCATAGGTGACTGGCTTACTCGTAAGAGTGGTATTTATTCGGGTTGAGGAAACTGAGGGGGGTGGCATGAAATCTCATGGGGGGGCACAGCGTGATTGGCTGCTATGTGTCAGGCTCATCTATCTCATTAAAACTGTTGAAATAAGTTACTGTTTTTTATGGATGTGTATTCCTATTTATATACCAATGCATGAGGTTTTTACATTCTTATTTTCTTACACACGCTGAAAGGGTCTTTTTTAGTATATGACCATAACAGAAATTTCTGTCTGTTTGGATTACATTATAGAGGTTGGGGGGGGGGGGGGGGGCTGCTAATTGCAGGGAAGAAAAGTGGGCTCAGTGTAAAAAGTTTGCTCACTCCTATTATAGGTAAAGGGGTGGGGTAAGGGATAGTTTTGATACTCGAACCAAAAGAGTAATTTCTGGATAGTGTTTCTTTAAAAGGTTGCTGCTGGCTTCTCTAGAAAGAGGGTGTGATGGGGAAAGCAGTTGGGTAGCACCTTAAAGACTAACAGTTTTATTTATTATCTCAAAAGGAGTAATTCTTACTTTTCAAGTTTTTTTTTCTAAAATAGAAGAACAAAATTAGAGTAGGATGGAAAATATCTCAGATGTAAGTTAAAGTAACTTTGGAAATGCAAACAGTTTAGGTTTGTCCATTAATATACATTCTCTCTCTCTCTCTCTCTCTCTCTCTCTCTCTCTGTCAACAAGAGCTTGCACGGTAGGAGCACTATTAAGGATGAAGGGGATTTGACAACAAAAGCATTATAAGGAAGTTAAAGGCGGACAAAGGCTCACCATCTAAATCAGAATTAAATGAAGATGTGATGAAGCTTGAATTTGCTGACTGCTTTAAACCCCAGCTGTCAGTAGTATTAAAAATAACATCCTCTATGTTGGCTTTTTAATTGGTTTCCATGTACAAAAATTTTAATGTTGAAACTAGCATACTTTTTTTTTTCTTGCCCTTTACCTTTTGATTTTCAGTGTCTCTAGCTTAGATCAAGTGACTTATTGACAACATCTGTTTCTGTGCTTCCAGTGTCTGAATCAGGGTGGATAGATTTGAATCATAATTTAAATCACCCAAAAAAACAACTTTTAAGTCAAGCTATCAAACAAGCTAAGCCTGAACATGCTTTGAGTGGCTTAATTTTGGAGTAAGTCCCATTGAACTCACTGGCATGTCTGTTTTTTGAAATCACGAGACAAGCGTAGAAGGCGATTCCCTGGGAAAAGCCAAGTGATGCTGAAAGTAAAGTAGGGAACAGATCTGTGGCATCATCAGTGTACTTTGTGGCCACGGTGTTCCAGAATAAGGGGTATGTGTTATGTAACATGGCAACTCTAGGCTACTCTTTCTGCAGTTTTCTGTATTATATGCTTGAGTGATAGATTCTAAACCTCGTTTACTACTGAAACAAGCCATAAGAATTAGCTAAGCTAAACTTTCTCTTATCTAGCAACGTCCAACACAGCAAACAGCTTGGGAATTTACTTAAGTCACACTTCTACTAACAGACAGAGAGAGTGCCTTTGAAGAATGATGCATTGCAAAGTGAATTAAAGTTACTAGCCAGTTGACCCACTCAGCAATATCCACATTTAATCACATAATTTTCTGCCAATAAGCAGTTTTCCTGATGTTTCATTCCCTGCACTGGGTCCTGCATCATCAGCTTGCACTGCTTACAGTTGACGCGTTTTTCTTTTTTACCTAGGGAACAAAGTTTCTTCAAAATACGCCCTGGTAAGGTGTTTGTCGTACCCAGCAGCCATGTCTGTTTTTCTGCAGAAAAAGTGTGTGTGGGGAATATAGGAAACTATGTGATGAATATCTTCACTTTTTCCTTCCATTCCACTTCTGTTCCTTTCTGTGCTGCCTCCATCCTTTCCTGTATATTGTTCTCTAAGACAACGTCTTAACTAACTCCTCTGCTCTGCTTGGCCAAGGTCTACCATCATATAAGCACAGAACCAAAACAGTCTCATCTAGCTTCTGTGCACATATTTAAAACCAGAACTTTTGAGAAGCGAGAGCTAGTAGTTAGGCTGGAGAGACTCAAACCATTAATTCCTCTTTATGAGACTATAGGTGTAATATATTTGTGATCAGATTTAATTGTAATGTAATTTTTAAATGAGAAATTTAGTATTCTGTTGATTTTTTTAAAATAAAAATCTGTTTTTTACATTTTAAAAAATGATCTCTTTTTATCCACCCTGGTCTGAACTGACTTCTTGAGATGTTTCCTGTGGTATGGTTGACATAAATTGCACTTTGTAGCTTGATTTTTTTCTGCATATTTTTCTTTTTTGCTTGCCTTTGGTTTTCTTTCTATTCCCCTCATCTCTTCTATTACTTGTGTATTCCTAGTTCTCTGTCCTTGAATCTGCTTTTCTATTTCATTCTTCTACCCCGGATCATTCCTTCTTTGTTAGTCTTCTGTTCTTTAGCTTTGTTTACCTTTCCTCTTGCACTAACTTCCTATCTTTTTATTTTCCATCACACTGCTTGCTTGCTCATTCACATTTCAAGGATATCTTCAGCTTCCCGGACTTCCCTGCTTTTCTGCCCAAGGTCTCTCTGCAAGATTCACTTTCTTATTTGTCTGGCTTTTTCTCTGGGTGATATTGGAAGCTATATGCAGAAAACTCACCCTGGTTGGAGTAGGGAGCGGACAGCAGGTAACAGACTATAAACTGTTAGGAAAGGTACTTAAGTGGGGGAACTCAGCAGTGTTTCTCAACCTTTTTGATACTAAGACCCAGTGTTCCCTAAAGCTGAATGCTTGGGTGGCTGCTCAGGAGAGATTCATGTGCCACCCAGCTGATTAGTAGAGTGCCCACAGACACCCTCAGTGGGAAGCAGGTGTTTCTATTGGTTGGGCACATCCACACGTGCCTTATTGTATGTAACAATTTTCTGCCCATGGATAGAAAAATTAGAGGGAACACTGCCAGGGGCCATTTGTTTGCCTTTCTGAACTGCACAAGGGATATCACAGGGACCGATTCTGGTTCTGAGGCCAGTTGTTGAAACACTGAACCAGAGTGCTCCTCAGTTCTGCCCTAGAAAGGAGTTCTGTTCAGCCTCAATCTGACTGCACTGTCTCTGCAGAGATTTAGCTTTCATGCTGCTCTTCAGAAAGGAGGCTCAAACTCAGTTTTCGAGCATAACTTGATTTAGATGATGATTACTAGAAGCTCACTTAAACACAGTGAACAGAATAAACTTGGTGGAACTGGCTTTTGAGTAACACCTCTTCTAAACAGTGATAAATTTTATGCTGTTGGGTTTGTGCTATTTCAAACAACTGTTTAGAACTTCCAATTGTCTGCATTTTTAACAGGGTGGTGAGCATGTTGTAAAATAGCCTGTGTGGTGCTACAAGAACTAATGAAATGCTGGAATCCTTTTTATGTTTCTAACAGACACTCCACTTGTGTTAAACTTGATGACTATCACTGCAGGGTTGGAATCTTTATTATACCACCAAGTGCTATCTAGTGTTTGGAACAAAAAAAGATAAAGCCATGCACTGTTCTAAGTAATCTACCCATAAAGACAGCTACTTTGTCTCTATCACCTTTGATAGTTTATTGCTTAAAGAGGAAAAGCCTTGACATGTTTTGGGGAAATTCTACAACCATTTCTAACATACAGATTATTTGGAAGTTTAAATGGGTTTCATCTCCTCTTATTGGTGATCATTTACAAGCGTTGCCATGTAACAAAAATGTTTTATTTGCTTGAATATTCAGTTTTATTTGACTACTTTTAATCTTGAATTTTTGCATTGGTGATTTTGGAGGTAATACTGTTTAATATTTAAATGATATAGAATGGATTTTTCAATTGGTTATATTCTCCTGAATTGTACTGTGGAAGTAAGGTATCATGTAGTGAAGTTCATCATGATAACATATAAAGTACAAACTAAATTGTTTTCAAATTCTGAAGTTTCAGTAATAGTTTTTCATTAAAACTGTTACACTAATTTTAATACAAATTTTTAATCTGTTTAAATGCTCTTGTATTCTCCCCTTAAGCTCAAGAAATTGAGTTAATATTTCTGGAGCATCCTTAGCTTTGAGCTATTGTTCCTGTTATAACAGATGTGGGCTATGTCTACACTAGCCCAAAACTTCGAAATGGCTGTGCAAATGGCCATTTTGAGGTTTATTAATGAAGTGCTGAAATACATATTCAGTGCTTCATTAGAATGCTGGCAGTCATGGCACTTCAAAATTGGCGCGGCTTGTCCAGACAGGGCTCCTTTTCAACTGGATCCCCGCAACTTCGAAATCCCCTTATTCCTATCTGCTGTTAGGGGGTTTTGAAGTTGCTGGGGTTCTTTCTAAAAGGAGCCCCATCCGGACGAGCCGTGTGGCGGCAAGCCATGTCAATTTCAAAGTGCTGTGGCTGCCGGCGTTCTAATGAGATGCTGAATATGTATTTCAGCGCTTCATTAGTAAACTTCGAAATGGCCATTTGCATGGCTATTTCCAAGTTTTGGGCTAGTGTAGCCGTAGTGTTTAGATTGATTGATTGATTGTTTGAAAGTCTAGTAGTATCTTCTTTAGCTGAATTTTGTTATAGCCCACAGTTAAATACAGAACAGGCTGATGTTGAGACTAGTATTATCTAAACAGGTAGCTGGTATCTGACACTACCCACCTTTGCAACATATATCAAAAAGCAATTGTGTCTTTGCTATTTTAGTCACAACTATCAGTTTATTATTCTTTGCATTTCAAATAAGACAACACTTTTCCCAGTGGGGGGGGGTGTGTGTGTGTGTGTGTGTGTGTGTTGAAATTGAAGACAATCTTTATCATGTAAAGTAGGATCAACGGCATATTTTGATACCAAATCATAATATGCTGTGTGAAGCAGTCATGTTTTTCTTTTTGATGGTTTTCTTTAGTTTGAAATGAAGTAATAAAAAAAAATTAATTTCTTATCCTCTTTCCAGTATTGTTTAGATTTAGCTCTTGTTTATGCAGATTTTCTTTATAATTTAGTGTGTAACGTTTTGCAGCTTTCACTAGCATGATAGTGGGTGTGTTTTTTTGTTTTTTGTTTTTGTTTTTTTTAAATATTGGATCTGTAACTAACTAGCTGTATTACTACTCCACAGGAAACTGTTGTGCTGAAAGGAAGAATTAGCTGGTCTTTCAACCTCATTCTTTTTACTGAGAAGAAAAATCACAGAATTGTTACCATGGGGAGAACAGCAGTTAAAGGTAAGATTGGTGGTTTTATCCAAAAGGGAAGCAGAAAAAGTAATCTCTTAGGGTTATACCTAATTCAGGTTGCACCTCTCTGGTCCAGCATGGTTGGGACCTGACAGATCTGGAATAAGAATTTGCCAGACCAAGGGAAGTCCAGGGATTCTACCCTGAGGTAGCCTTGCTCCCGAGGCCGTGGCCCTAGCCCAGGCTCTTTGTGGCTGCCCTGGAGCTGAAGCAGGATTGCCAGAGGAAACATGCCCTGCGCTGCTGTGGGGAGCCAGGAGACTGTGGACTCTGGCTACAGTTTGCCCAAGTGCTGCTGCGGGGCAGTCATGGGGCTCTGAAACTGGCCTCAGCCAGGCTGCTGGACTCTGCTCTGGTCCTGGCCTGTTTTTATGTACCCTGCAGCTTGGTAGCTCCAACATGGTACACTCTCATCCTGAAACAAGTTGTCAGATGAGAGTGTACTGGGTTTGAGAGGTGCAACCTGCATCAATAATTGCTGTATTGTTAAATTGAAGTAGTATGAGAATGTCTTACTGAACTTGGTGCACAGTAAACTCTTTTATATCCAGCATTCTGTTATCTGGAATCTCAAATAACCGGCATTTTAACCACAAGTAAATTTTTGTTATATTTTCCATAAGTACAGTATAGTGAAAGTAAATACAGCAACTACAGTATAAGTTTACAGTGTACAATACTACTGTTGGTAAATAAAGTACTCTGCATGCATTTTTTTTGTTTTAGTATCTAATCTTGTTTTTCTTTAGTGTTATGCATTGCTAGCTGTACCTTTCTGTTATCCAGAGTATTTAAATATCTGACAGCCTTCTGGTCCCAGAGCTGCTGGATATGAAAGAGTTTACTGTATGAATCAAAATTCAACCTTAATTGAAAATATTCTGTACTGTTGCACCCCCAAAGCACTGTTATCTGCTGACAATCTGGGAAACCAAGGTCAAGAAGAAAATTTAAGCACGCATCTAGACAAATTGTTAAAATATAATCATTTATAGGCGCTAACTGGTGTGCAACTTCTATGTAGTTTATCAGTAGGATATTGTATAATATGCATCCAATTTTACAACAGCAGACTGCATCTCAACTGTTTTTCAAAAGCCCATGTCGACAGGATAAACTGTTTATTCGATGTAGTTTAATGTCCCTTCTATGCAGTGGCATTCCCTCCAGTCACCTTGTCATTTTTTGCAGCATCTGGGGTGAAAAGTTACACTGCGTACCAACTAAAGGTTGAGGTTGGGGCAGAGTGACTGAAAGTCCAGGCATGAAATGAAAATACAGCATCTTGTGCAGAGATAGAACTGGTGCTTTTGAACTTTAGGACAAGTAGCTCTTCTCTGTAGAAGATTGCCAGGATTTGTGCACCTAATTCATGCTTTCCACCTTTACAGCCCAATTGCATTCTTTGTAGTTTACTACTTTATAAATTGAGTGGTGGCCTGTGTTTGAGTGGTCATCTATGATGACTGCAGTTGTCCGTGTTTTAGTTACATGAGCTGATGTAGGGCATGTGGAGGAACCTTATTTCTGGTACGGCAGGCTTCTGCCCTTGTTGTTAAAGTGCTGCAAGACAGGTCCTATTCCTGACACAGACAGACAATTGGGATGGGTTGCCTAGAGAAGAGCAAACGCTTGTTGAAGATGAAGCAGGGTGGTTTTGAACAGGTCCATTGTACCAGATTTTAGCAAAGCCCTGATGGGGAAGGGATTAGCCAGCATCTCCTCTTCTCCCCCCAACCCCCTTTGAAATACCAGTGACATGGGATCACTAAGGTGGATAAAAGGGCCCAGATAGAGTGCCAGGTGCATTAGGGATAAAATATATCCCCCCTCTTCTGGTTGCTAGCACAGGTCTTCAAAGAGATGAGTCATCTTGTTGAGAACTACTCCTCCACTTCTGAGGTGCAGCTGAGACCTTCTGTGTGTGAGGGGGAAGTAGTATTTCAAAGTGGTGGCAACTCTGGGTAGTGTAAGGATTATGAGCAGGTTTTGTACTGTTCAGGTACAACCATGCTCATGACAAACAGGCTTATTGTGTGCTCACCTCATCTGTGTGATTAAATAAGAGGGTTACTGGTTTTGTGTGGGCATGAGGGACAGAGATCACCTAAATTAATCACAAGTTTACCTCAGAAATTATCTTAAAATCATGTATAATCATTTCTCCATAAGACTCCATTAATGCCTATTGGCAACTGCCATAACTGCCACTCTGTGTTTAAAAATTCAAAACCTGGTGCAGTCTTCTGTCAGGTGCACTGTACCTGAGGAGACCTGGCCTTACCATGTACGGTCATCCTTTTGGAACTTTTTGAATAATAATGAGGACTGCGTATATAAGGTTGCACCTCAGCAGCATGCTCACTCACTCTCTCCTGATAACTCTTGAGAGCCACAGAGCTGAAATCACTTACGTTGCTGGCATTTTGAGCTGCAGCCGCTACCTGAAATTACTTTCCTGTTGGAGGAGCCTTGACTTTTGTTGCACCACTTGCCATCCTGAGAGCCCAGCATTCGAGAGAAAGCCGCGGAGTCAGCAACTGCTGCTTTGGCGCACCCAACACCACAGCATGCCCCCGTCCCACCGCTGACTGTTGTCTTCGGGTGGCGTCATCTGGACCTGCTGCCTACAAGTGCCGCTTTTTGGTGCCATTGCTTCTACAGAGGGCCTTGCCTGACGCTGCGCCAGTGCGGCAGGCCTCTCAACTATTGGCTGTATAATAAAGGCCTTGTGCCCTGATTCCAGTCTTTTTAAAGCCGAAGACTATATTCTTTTAAATGTTATAATTATTTGTTTATTATAATGTTTAGTTGGCAGTATTAGTATAGGTAGGCTAGCTAGTCTTAATATAGGTATAGATAGGTATAAAAAGTAGCATTTATGTAATTTAATTATTATTTATGTCGGGATAACTACCTGGTGTCAGGCAAATGCTGCGCCATATACCCCAGCAGCGGCCCAGCACACCACTGACTGTGGATAGGCTCTGGCCTAGCAAACCAGAAAACCTAAAATCCCTCTAGCGTATAGAGCCAGATATAACCCAGCAGTGGTTCAGCACACCACTGACTAAGGATAGGCCCTGACCTAATTAGCCAGGAAGCCCAAATACAGCTCATACAGAGCTTTTAGGGCATGTTAGCCCGATACATTAAAGGTTCTTAGCCTGCCTAGGGTAACCAATCCCTATATACCTCTCGTGGGTACAAAGCAATCTAGCCTGTCTCAACCAGATGCATGTTAACTAATTTTTCAGTTATTCCTGACAGCTGATTACTGTGACCTCTGGCAACCAGATTGTCAACTGTTGCTGATAGTAAGTTACCAAAAATGAGTCTTATGTCCTGCATTTGTTACTGTTGTTGTTGTTGTTGTTGTCTTTTTGTATTCTGTTGTTGCATGTAAAATAATAAACCGCTTTGATTCGTTCCAGTTTAACGTTAACCTTGCACTCTTCGTTGCGTATCGATCCGTGGGCATAGGCATGAACTGAATCAGTGTCTGTCTGCCCTTACCCTCACGTTACATCTGGGTTATTCCGGCCAGGCCAAGGCTAGCTGAGCCCGCTTCCGTAGAATATCCCCACGAGGCATTTAATTCGGCCACCAATCTCCCATTTTTTCCTTTCCTCTCAATTGCCTTGACAGGTGGCAGAGGGAAAGACTCCTCAGAGGAACCTGCCTCACACATCGTAAGAGCTAGCCAAGGAGGATGCCTTTGAGTCCCTTGTTAGAGTTGTGTCTTGAATCCACAGATGCTGACTCTATGGGTGTTGCAGGGCTGGAGCACCCATGAGGGGAAAAAAGATGCTCAGCACCCACTGGTTGGCCTCTCCACTTCCATCTGTTAGTGCCTCCTGCCAATGGTGGATGCCACTGAACAGCTTGTCATTGTCTCCCACTCTGTCTTTAACACATGCCCAAATAACTGATGAGAGTGGGTGAGTGGCGCAGGAGCAGGAGGTAGGGTGCGGGCAGGTGTGGATGATGCATGACCCAGGTGCTGGGAGTGGAAGGGGTAGGACCAGGGGCAGGACCAGTGGACCACACTTACCACCTGCTCAGATGCTGCTTTGCATCTGAGCCGGGCCAGCTACCTAAGAGACCCTGGCTGACGAAATGACTTCCACTCCCTACCTAGGCTTGGATGCCAAGGTCACGAATAGCTGAGCATGGGCAGGGAGTGGAAGCTACCACATCCCTAGTCAGGCTCTCTGAGGCAGCCACCAGGAGATGCCTTAGAGCACCTCCATGCTTGAGCTCTTGCCCACCAGGGTCAGTGGCAAAACATGGAGCTTGGGGCAGGTGTGGAGGGAGGACAAAGCACTCCCCACTCCACCCTGCCACAGGTACCATGGGGTGGGGAAATGGTTACAGTCCTGGGGCTGGATGTGTGTGTGGGGGACGCATATGACATGGCCTTTAGATTGTACCCCCCTTCACTTACAGGGAAGCACCAGCTGAATATGTGACCCTCTTGGAGAAGGGGCAGAGAGAGAGGTGCATTGGGGCATTGCAGGAAAAGGTGGGGTGAGGGTGGGGCCTAGGATTGATGGGGGGTGTTGAACACCCTCTGGAAAATCTGGAATTTGGCAGCTATGCAGAAATTTCACAAACAAGTCCCTAGGAAGAGTCTCTGCAAATCTTGATAGACTAACCCCCTATGTATTATTCCCTTCCCCCTAGGGCATCAGAGGAATGGTGTTGGGAAAAGGCTAATGCATACTTTAAAAAGCAATGCACTGTTTTCATGTTGTCTCAAGAAAATGTTATAAGACCATAGGTACTCTCCTACTCACAGGTATCGTATTATTGGTCAAGAAACTGGTTCTTCTGATAAAGGAGTGGTTTTTTTTCTGAAGGCTTTCAGTGTGACTAAACTGGAGTTCAGTATTAGAATGGGCTATAAGTGGTCACCAGCATTGTCCTAGTTGCTTCTACCTGACCCGATCCTCAGAGGAATTAGCCTTCTTGGTCAACCCTTGATCTTGGTCCCCAGTGGATCATAAATCAATGAAGAAAGTTTGGGTCAATCTTCAGTTGTCTCTGATTTCCTATGTGATGGATGTGTTTACTCTGACTTGTTTTCTGATGGATGATATCACCAGAAGAATCTTGTGACTGCAAATTGCAGAGTGGTCCTCCACACCAACATGCCATACGTAGTATCTGGAAGGTGTAGTCTGGGTAGATGGAATTGCTGAACCATGGTTCCATTTTTTTCCCCCAAAACTTGGTCTTCCCAGAAGGCCGTCCCAGTCAGTTTTGCCTCATCTTTAAGGTTACAAGTCATGGGAGATCCAGCAGGACTCCATCTCCAAAATCATTCTTGTTCAATATGAAATGGCTTTGGAGGCTTTGTCCATTCCAGAATCTCTCCAAGTAATGGTAGTGACAGTTCCACTTGTATTTTATGTGAAATGCAGATTTGCAGTTTCTTTGGTCTCTAAATATCTAGCAGTGATGATGCCTGTAAGAACACCAACAGCCTTCAGATGAATCCCAAATATATTAGTTGATTTTTTGAAGGAAATTCTATTTAGGTAAACTGGAGCAGGATGTGTAACTCTTATCCCTGTGTAAGGATATGTGTACACACCATCTTGGGGTTCACTTCTCCTTTTCTCCCAAGTTGACCTTATTGCCTTTTTTTTTTTTTTGGTCTGGATAGTCATTTTTATGTAATATAGAAGGAAATGGAAAATAGGATAAAGGGGAGAGAGAGAGAGAGAGAGTTTCTCCTGTAGTCAATAGAGTAGAAACCCAGAACACCCTTGGGGTTTGCAGCTCAGTAAGGGATTACTGGCTCTCCATTCTGTGTTCAAGACAGTTGATCATATTTTCATTCTGAATTTAGAACAGGGAGACTAACATCACATCTCTGGGGGCTAGATGCATATTTTTTCCCATGTTGCTGAAAAAGTTAGCTCAAAAGGTTACATTGGCAATGGTGCATGAAAATAGCTGCTCATCTTTGCTATAACTGTGGTTAGCGCACTATTAAAAGAAATTGACTGCATTGTAAAAAAGGAACTCGGTCACCATATGCTCTTTATAATCAGAGCGACAGTTCCCCATCTTAGTTATGAAATTTCAAGCTGTTCTGAATATAATGCTATATTTTAAAAACACTTTTATTACTGAGAAAATAGAGACTACTTGAAATCCACTGCTTTCGTTCCAGCCATATTAAACTTTCTGTATCTATTTCTTGTCTTGGAAAAAGTCACTTTCTTTTGTACAGGGTGAACAATAACCTATTCTCTATCTCTGCCCGAGAGCAAGACAGGACTTAGTGACTTATTTGTCCCCATTCTCTTTCACTCATTGCTTGTCCTCCACTGGCATAGCGTATCAAAAAGAAGGTGTCTGTTAGATTTGTTTTCTTCAGCTATTTTCTACCATTTCGTCAGGGAGAGAATGGAGTCTCAGTTCTGCCTCTTCCTTGCTTCTGTGACACGCAAGCTATGTGATCTGCTTTATTATATTGGATTGTGCTTGCATTTAACTTTCCAAGTAAGTATAAAAAAATCTGTCAGAAATCTAGATACAGAACTGGCAATTGAAATTTAATTAGGGTCCTAAATGGAAAAGAGAATTGAATGTCCTGCAGCATAATGGTTTTCTTAATCTTTATAAACGTAGCAAAGCTCTGAATAAAATCTATTGCAGGTAGCTCATCTATTTATGGGCTTTTTTATTGGTAACTTGTCTTGAGTTAGGCTAGCTTGAGAGCAGTTAAACTGAAATTTTCAAGCTGCGTAGAATGGCTGTGGTAGAAGCTGAGTAGTTGTACTCCCATGTACCATAGCCTATAGACCTTGGCAGGCCAGCCAACTTGACTTGCAGCACAACCATGCTCAAGTGAAGGGATTCTGTGGGAGGATGGGACTTGAGTTGGGGCAACACATTATGGTCTGAATTCCCTCTTCTGTGAATATCAGCTCTACTCATTTTATTCCCCCTTAGTTTTTCTTCATGTATAGGGCTTCTCCTTGTGGTACTGGTACCTGAAGTAGGGTATAGCTGTGTGCTCCTTATGGGTTTCGCTCTGTTCTTCAACCAACAGTAACAGGAGTACTATTTATAATTTTTTTTTCTGTTTTTGTTTCATTTTATAGGGACACACCTAAGATTGTCAAAAATGACTAGTTTGATCTTGGGTTTTCCATTTTTTGTGTTGCCAATGCGACATGATTTAGAGGGTCTTGAATTTCAGAAGGTTGTGTGCAGCATGTTGAGCATCAAGACCTTTTCTTATTTCTGAAATAAAAAATCACTAATGTTTTTTGAAAATCGTAGCTCAACGGTCCAATATGGTCTTAGGCCTAACATTCTCTTTCAAAATACAGAACAAAATACAAACTATTTGAAAATAAAGGTAAGTTGGGGTTTTTAAAATTTTGGAAGACATTAGTTTATAGCCAAGAAGCATTCTTCACAGAACTCTTTTTTTCCCTTACTTGTACCTTTATCTTGATGTTAGTTTCTCTCTTAAAATTCTGGTACAAACTAGAATAAGAATAAAATGTCCCTTTTCATGTCATACTAAAATATATAAACAAAACTCTGGGGTTAATGGAATGTGTTTGTCTTGAGAGTTATACTTAAAAGTGCTCCATGTTAGACTAATTGTTATGCTGGACTTCATTATGATGGCGCTGTTAACTCTGTTATGTAATCGCATTTTGTCTTGTAGATTCAAAGAATGTAAAAAAAGAGAAACATGGAAAGAGTCAACAGTCAAACAACACGTCTTTAAAAAATGGTAGGTATTAAACTTGTCAGGTTATTAATCAGTGTTTAAGTATAAATAGTTTGTGTTGTCTGAATTTCTTTGACACCTCTCAAGCAGTTATTTACAACTGGGGTGCGTTTAAAAAAAGAAGCACATGAACCACTTAACTTCATTAGTGGGCAATGATTTGATACTGCATTTATAAGTGTCTATGGGTAAAAGTACTGACTTCAGCATGGTAGTTCAGTTGAGCAAAGAGTAAATACTAATTGCTTACATAAAGACCAGCAAAAAAAAAAAAATGCGTGGAACCCAATTTTTTCTAAGATGAAGTCTTATGTTGTTGGGATAGGTATCGGGGTAGCTAAGTTAGTCTGTATCTTCAAAAACAACAAGAAGTCCTGTGGCACCTTATGGACTAACAGATATTTTTGAGCATAAGCTTTCATGGACAGACCTGCTTTGTCAGATGCGTGAGTGGGCGTTCCAAAGGAGGATCTAAATTTATAGGCTGTCCTTTTCATGAGCCTATAAATTTAGACGCTCCTCTGGTACCCCCACTCATGCATCTGACAAAGCAGGTCTTTGCTCACAAAAGCTTATGCTCAAAAATATGTTAGTCTATAAGGTGCCACAAAACTTCATGTTGTTTTTGTGTTGCTGTTTTTACCTCCTTCTTTAATACTCTCCATATCTTTTTTTTTTTTCCTCCCAAAAGTCTCCATTGTTGTTTCTCCCTTAACTAACGTTTGCCGCAATTGAAGAGAGGAGCTGCAGTAATTGTGCTGAATCTATTAGTGCTAAATAGGCAAGGAAGGTAAAAATAATATCATGCATTTGTTCTTCTGTGGAGAAAACTGGAAAAAAATCCAAGTGGATTGTTTGAGCCCAATTAAAAGTTCAGAGAATTTCCATTTGCAGTTGTTTCCTATGATTTGAAATACAAATGAATACCTTCACTCTTATCCAGAAATGCTTTTTCATCAGACAATCTGTCATTTGGAGTGAGCGGGGAAAATTACTTTGCTGCTGTGTAATGCAGCTGTGTTCCATTTCTTAAAGCTGACCCGTTAACCTAGCTACATGTCTAAGGGTGTGTCTACATGGGCACAAATCTTGGAAACAGCCATGCTAATGGCCATTTTGAAGGTTACTAACGAGGCGCTGAATTGAATATTCAGGATCTCATTAGCATTAGGATGCTTCCGGCCGCGGCACTTCGAAAGCACCCGGCTCGGCATGGCTACAGGGGGATCCTTTTTGAAAGGACCTTGCCCCTTTCGAAATCCCCTTATCCTGCTCACTGATAATCCCCTGTGCAGCTGCGCTGAGCCACGCGCTTTTGAAAGCAGCGCTTTCGAAGCGCTATGGCCGGAAGCGTCCTAGCGCTAATGAGGCGCTGACTATTCAGTTCAGCGCCTTGTTAGTAATCTTCGAAATACGGCTATTTCGAAGATTTGTGCTCATGTAGACACAGCCTAATAGGCAAAAATAAGCATTCTCAATACATTGCTGCTACCCTCTCTTCTTTACCAATTAACAGAAGGGTAGGGCACCCATCACAATCAGAGTTTCTTCATCGAGTGTCCCTGTGGGTGCTCCACAATAGGTGTCGGGCTCGCCCGGCGCTGCAGATCGGAACTCTTCCAGCAGTTTCTCCTGGATCGCGCATGCACCACCGCGCGCCACTCCCTTGTGCGACCCCGGCCACGTGTGCGATCCAGTCCCCGCCAGTTCCTTCTCAACCACCATCGGCTGCAGACAGAATCCGCTCAGGCTACGGCCAGAGTCAGATTAGACAGTGTTTCTACGTGTAAATTGTTGTTTCTTTTTTTTCAAAAAAAAAAAAAAAAGAGAGAGGACAAAGAGAATATTAAAAAAAAAAAAAAAAAAAAAAAAGGGGAGAGAGGAGCGGAGAAGAAGAGTGGATGTGAAGGCCAGTAGGCCACCCGCTGCCCTGCAGGCCGGGGTCCGCGATTTGGGTAAACAGGCACGGATGAGGTGCTAAGTACCCTATTAACAGTAAAAGACTCACCGAGATGGCTTCTTCAGGCTTTAAAAAGCGTGAGGCCTGCCGTGAAGCTATGCCGGCCTCCGATGGGCATAGTGAATGCATCCGATGCCTGGGGGAATCACACATTACCCAGAAATGTTCCCACTGTGCTAAGCTCACAGCCAGGGCAAGAAAAGACAGAGAAATGCATCTTAAAATGCCCTTGTTTGATAAGGCCCTCCAGCCAGACGTGCCGGAGAGGCGATCAGAAGGGCCCTCTGGGTTCCACAAAAGGAAGGCAGCTTCTCTGACCCCCTTGGCGCAAAAACGGAGGAAGCTCTCCCCAGCTCGATCCCTGCCGCCGGTCTCAGCGAGTGGGACGGGCGGAGCACACAGCCCCCAGCCGCATATTCAGGCAAGCGGCACCGCAGCAGCGCACGTGGCAGAGGCTGAGCTTCCGATTACGGAATAGCCGGCACACGCAGCGCCTAGAGCGGCGGCCAGGCCAGGACAGGAGCCGGGGACACCGCCACAGGCGGCACCGACACCCACGGCACCAACGGTGCAGGGCCAGCAGGCACGGAGCCCGCAGGCACCGGAGGACGTTATCCGCACGGCACCGCAGCTGAGCGTGCCGAGCGTGGCGCCTACAGCGGGGCCGAGATCCCCGGCGTGGCAGGGGGCGGTGCCAGCCCCGTCGGGAGGGGAAAGGCAAGAGCAAAAACCCGGCACCGCAGCCCTTCTCTGGACAGGGCTGCGCTGCGGCTAACAACAAGCTCTCCCCCTGTGCTACACACACTGCCCAGAAGGCCTGGGTCTCCACCGGCCTATCCAGAACCTCCTTCTCCATTCCTCCAACCAATGTCACCATGGCTGGGGCCACCTTCGCCCTTTCTGGGATTGGATCTGCTGGAGTACTATCACAAACCAGTGTCACCGCTATCTGTGTCATTGCGGAGGTCTCGCTCTCCCAGACATCGGGGGTACACACCCTGAGAGTGGTCCAGGTCTCCGTTCTCGGACCCGTGCCTGTGCTGCCATGGTCGTTCCTATCATGCTGGACACGGACACCCCAGGCCTACACCCAGGGGCAGGTCCCCCCCGGCCAGCCAATACCCCCGTGGATGCTCCCGGGTGGGGATGGAAACTCAGTTATCTCAAGGGAAGTTAATTTTAGAACCCCGAGACTTTCCTTCGCAATCCTCCAGCGAGCAGGTACACCATCGACCGCAGGAACCTGAGAGTTTGAGGGAGGTTTACCCTAGTGGTTCCTCCTCATCCTCCCCAGATGAGGCCATGGCCCCCGGGGATGTCGCTCCCCTGGATGACCTTAAACAGTTTCAGGAGCTGTTTAAAAGGGTGGCTTTCACGCAAGGCATTCAAACGGCAGAAGTGCAGGAGAAACATCACAAACTCCTGAAAAATTTGAGACCCCTGGCTTCATCCAAAATTGCTATCCCGCTGGACGAAGCCATTATGGAGTCAGCCACTATCATATGGCAGACTCCGGCCTCTGTTCCATCTATGAATAAAAGAGCGGACAAGAAGTACTTCTTCCCGGCAAAGGGCATGGAGTTCCTCTTCGGTCACCCACAACCGAACTCACTGGTGGTCGAATCATCCCAGCAGAGGTCAAAGACTTCTCGGTACAAATCGGGGGGATCGGACAAAGATGCCAAGAGGCTAGAGCTGTTTGGCAGGAAGGTATATTCCTCTTCCACCCTGCTATTGAGAGTGGCAAATTATGCGGCACACCTAGCAAACCATAACTTCGATAATTACTCCAGGATTACTTCTCTCATGGATTCACTTCCGGAGGATAAGAAGCTGGTGTTAAAGGCAATTGTGCAAGAGGCCTATGCCGCTTCGAGGACGGGAGTCCAGATCGCCCTGGATGTGGCAGATACGACGGCACGCTCAACGGCTACAGCAGTGGTCATGCGTAGAGAATCCTGGCTCCAGGCATCCCGAGGGATCTACAGGTGAAGATCATGGATCTTCCCTTCGACACGCAAACGTTGTTTGCAGACTCAACCGACTTGGTCCTCCACTCCAATAAGGACTCGAGAGCTACACTTAGAACCCTGGGTATTTATACCCCTCCATATAGGAAGAAAAAATATTACCCTCAGCAAAGACGTTACCCGTACCAACCACAGCGTGCGCAGTATCAGTGGGGCGATGACCAAGGGCGACATCAACAGCAGCAACAGTACAGAACTCCCAGGCGACATTCCCAACAAAGCCATACACCCTCGGGACAGGCCCAAAGGCAACAAGTTTGACGGGCATGTCGAGGGCTGCACTATCACTACCATAGCGCAATGCCACTCTCATCTCATGTTCCATCATCGCCTCAGACGGTTTCACTCCCAGTGGCAAAAGATCACCGTAGACAAATGGGTGCTGGAGATCATAGCCACGGGTTACGCGATCCCCTTCCAGTTGCTCCCACCGACGAAGCCTCCCTCCAGGCCCCACCTCCGGGATGCTGCCCACGAGGCGAGGCTCAAACAGGAGGTGGACCATTTTATGTTCATAGGGGCGGTGGAAAGAGTGCCGGAACAATTCAAGGGGAAGGGGTTTTATTCACGCTACTTCCTCACAGAGAAGAAAACAGGAGGCTGGAGGCCCATCTTAGATCTTCGGGGCCTCAACCGCCACTTGCGCAAGCAACATTTTCGGATGATTACAGTCGCTTCCATACTCCACAGCACTGGATGATGGAGATTGGTTTGCAGCCCTCGACTTAGAAGATGCTTACTTTCATATAACGATCCACCCGGCACACAGGCGCTTCCTCCGCTTCATGGTCGGCAAGGAACACTTCCAGTACAGGGTTCTTCCGTTCGGCCTCTCCTCGGCCCCCAGAGTCTTTACCAAAACCTTGGCAGTGCTGTCAGCCTACCTGCACAGACAGCGGGTATTCATATTTCCATACCTGGACGACTGCCTACTGAAAGGAACCTCGAAGACAGAGGTCCTACGCATGATACGCGTCACAGCGGACACGTTTTCTTTGCTGGGCCTAGTCATCAACCTCGCGAAGTCAAAGACCGACCCCACACAGGACATAGAGTTCATAGGGGCACATATAAACTCTATCACAGCAAGGGTGTATCTGCCCGACGCCCGCTTTCGCACCATCAGTATGCTGGTGCAAGTCATTACATACAGCCCCACAGTGCCGGTCTTGACGTGCTTACAGCTGCTGGCCCATATGGCGACAGCAACATTTGTGGTACAGAATGCCAGATTGCACATGCGAAGCCTACAGCATTGGCTGGCGAGCACCTACAAACCGGCATCCCACACCGTTCACAGGGTAGTGTCGCCCACGACAGAGGTGTGCAGATCCTTGGCGTGGTGGGTAAACCCCAAGAACTTGCTAGCAGGGGTGCCCTTTCACCAACCACAAATTTCTATTTTTCTTACTACCGACGCCTCCCACATAGGATGGGGAGCGCACATTGGCGACAAGGTGACGCAAGGGCTATGGTCCCCTGCGGAACAGTCACTGCACATAAACATACTGGAGCTCAGAGCAGTGTTCAACGCCTGCAAACACTTTCGAGACCACATACAAGGCAAAGTAGTCGGGATCAATACAGATAATACCTCCACCATGTTTTATATAAATCGACAAGGAGGAGCCTGATCCCGTGCCCTATGTGCGGAAGCAGTTCGACTGTGGAACTGGTGCATCGCCAACAACATTACGTTGAAAGCCTTGTACTTGCCGGGTGCTCACGTGAAAGCAGATCAGCTGAGCAGGCGCTTCGCACTCACGCACGAATGGCAGATCCGCGCCGATCTGCTACGACTGATCTTTCATACATGGGGGTTTCCCCAGATCAATCTGTTTGCCACACAGCACAACAAGAAGTGTCCCCAGGAGTGGGGAGGGGGTCCCTGGGGGACGCATTCATGATTCCATGGAAGGGCCCCCTACTTTACGCGTTCCCCCCCACAGCGCTTATCCACAAGGTCTTGCAGAAAGCCAGAAGGGAGAGAGCTCGCATGATACTAGTAGTCCCAACGTGGGATCGACAGCAATGTTTTCCCTTGCTTCTGCGCATGTTGGACCACCCACCGCTTCCCCTACCGGTGGTGCCGGACCTACTCACGCAGGCCCAGGGGTCCATAGTGCACCTGAACCCTCAGAGCCTGCGCCTACAAGCATGGCTAATCCATGGCTCAGCTCCTTAGAAAGCACATGCACGGAGGGAGTACAACAAGTCCTGGAAAGTAGCCGAAGGACCTCCACCAGGAAGACTTACAAGCAGAAATGGACTCGATTCATAGCCTGGTGTTCCGCCAAACAGTTAGCTCCCCTTGCCGTTCCTATACCAGTAATACTTGAATACTTATTGGACCTCAAGAGGGACGGACTTTCATTATCCTCGCTAAAAGTCCACCTTGCCACTATATCAGCCTTTCGGCATACAGAGGAGGGGCCCACGGTATTTGGCCATCCTATCATTACCAGGTTCTTGAAGGGGTTGGTAAACCTGTACCCCCCTCGGAAACCGCTTCCGCCATCGTGGAACCTGGACCTGGTGCTCAGCACGCTCACGGGTCCACCTTTTGAACCATTAGCCACGGTTCCCCTAAGTCTTCTTACGATAAAAATAACCTTCCTCCTTGCAATTACATCAGCTCGCAGGGTCCGTGAGCTTGCAGCAGTGATGCCAACGCCGCCCTGCACAGTATTCTCAAAGGACGCGGTAACCTTACGGCTGCACCCAGCCTTTGTTCCAAAAGTTTCATCAGAATTCCATCTTAATGAGCCAATAGTTTGACCCTCATTTTACCCGAAGCCTCACAGCTCCAGTAAGGAGGCACGCCTGCATCTCCTGGATGTGAGAACGGTGTTGGCCTTCTACATTGACAGAACTAAGTCCTTCTGGAAAACGGACAGGCTTCTAGTCTCTCTCGCTCCCAGGTCAAAAGGAGAAGGTCTCTCTTCACAGAGAATCTTGAAGCACATTGTATCCTGTATAAAAATGTACTACGAACTTTGAAAGACTCCTTTGCTGGCCCCGCCCAGGGCTCACTCCACCAGGGCGGTGGCAGCGTCAACAGCCGCCTTTAAGGGCATTGCGTTGAAGGACATCTGTAGAGCGGCGACCTGGTCATCCTATGACACCTTCACCAAGCATTATGCCCTGCCTCAGGTATTCCAAGAGGATACCCACCTCTCGACAGCAGTCCTCTTGGGGGCAAGCTGCACATAAACCGATTACCCACCTCCTTACTTGGGTTACTGCTGGGTAGTCACCTATTGCAGAGCACCCACGGGGACCCTCGATGAAGAAAGAGAAGTTACTCACCGTAGTAACGATGGTTCTTCGAGATGTGTCCCCGTGGGTGCTCCACCACCCGCCCATCCGCTCCGCTTCGGATCTCTGTCTAGTGTTTTTCAGGAGCATTCGAGGCGGTTGGTCAAGGAACTGGCGGGGACCGGATCGCGCACGTGGCTGGGGACGCGCAAGGGAGCGGTGCACACTGGCACATGCGCGATCCAGGAGAAACTGCTGGAAGATTTCCGATTTGCGGCGCCGGGCGAGCCCGACGCCTACTGTGGAGCACCCATTGGGATACATCTCAAAGAACCATCATTACTACAGTGAGTAACTTCTCTTTACTGAGCACACGCATTACTCCTGGGGAAGTTGTGTGCTAACAAAAATTCCATGGATGTTGTTTTAAAACTTCAAACATTTTGTCAAAATAACACAATATAATCATAGCAGTTTTAGTTATTTTGGTAGTTTATTTTAAAATACGGTAAACCTTCAATTTAACGGACTAATGGTGGGGAAGGGGCATCCATTAATGCCCAAAGTCCATGATATGTGAATGGTTTTACTGTATGATGATGCACTGACCATTCCAGCCCACCGCTCACTCCTGTCCTCTGCTCCTGACTTCCCTTCCCTCTCCTGCCCCATTCTTCCCTTCACACCTCCATCTCCCTCTCCCAGTTACTAGGAGAGGAGTGGAACGCCAGCCTGGCTCCTTCCGCCTCCTGCAGCTCTCACTACTGAGGCTCCTCCAGCCACCAGCTCCGAGCTGCCTGCACAAAGGGAAAGCATGGCTGCCTGTAGCCTGTCAGCAGCCTCCAAATACCATGGCTGCTGCTAAGCACCATTGTAGGCAGATGGCAGCTGGGTGCCGACATGCTTCACACACGAGGGGTTGGGTGAGGAGAACTCCTGCAGTTCTCCCGCCTCTGCCCCCGGTCCTCTGGCGCTGGTGGCCCCAGCCACTCCTCCAGCCCCGCTGGTGGCTCTGGCATTTATTTAGGAGGCGCGGAGTGGGGCTGGCATACAGTGACCATTATTTCCGAAGTCCATTATATTGGGGTCTGTTAAATCGAGGGTTTACAGTACATCTCGTCAAGTATGTTGTCAACACAGATGAAGAGAAGATTCCTCCCAGGAGTAGAAAGTTACTGAAAAATGTATGATAGGGTGAGAAGGTTATTATTTTTCCCCTATCAGAGATCATTGACCCACAGCAAAAAATCAGTTGGGAGCTACACATGGCCCTATGGAGGTTAGGGGGAAGCTCAGGCTTTGGCTTCCTAGTACTTGGTGATTATGGGAGACTTAAATTATGTAGATATCTGTTGCAAATGTAACATAGTAGGCCACGGATTGTCTCAAATACCTTCCAAAACTTTTTAGATTTTTTTTTTATTTCAAAAGTTAGAGAGAGCTATTTTTCTAGAATTGATTTCAACAAATAGGAAGGAACTGATTAGAATTTGAAAGTGGAAGGCAGCTGGGATGAAAGTGGTGATGAAATAGTAGAGGTCCTGATTCTAAGGAATGGTAGGAGGGGAAACAGAACAATAAAGACAATGGGCTTCAAGGGGGGCAGGTTTTAACAAGCTCAGGAATTGGTAGGTAAGATACCACAGGAAGCAATTCTCAGAGGAAAAACAGTTGTCAGCTGGCAGTTTTTCAAAGAGACGCTAAGGGGACAAGAGCAAACTATTCCACTGTGAAGGAAATATAAGAAAGATGGCAAGAGACTATGCTCGCTTACCCAGGAAATCTTGAATGACCTAAAAAATCAAAAATGAGTCCTACAAAAAGTTGAAACTAGGTCAAAATTACAGAGAATGAATATAAACGCAATTATGTAGGACCAAAATTAGAAAGGACAAAATGAGATTAAACTAGCTATAGATATAAAGGATAACAAGAAAACATTCTACGAATACATTAGAAGCAAGAGGAAGACCAAGGACAGGGTAGGCCCGTTACTCAATAAAGAGGGAAAAACAATAATAGAAAATGTGGAAATGGCAGATGTGATTAATGACTTCTTCATTTCAGTTTTCATCAAGAAGATCGGTGGTGATTGGACACCTAATATAGTGAAGGTCATTAAAAATGAGTAGGCTCAGAAGCTAGCTTGTTCTTTTCCTGTTTTAAAGTTAGACAAATAAGATTTCTTCAAGTTAGCAGGGCCTTATGAAATGCATCCTAGGATACACAAGAAGCTGACTGAGGAGATAGTTGAGCCATTATCGTTATCATGGAGTATGAGAGATTCCAGAAGACTAGAGAAGAGCAAATATATTGTACAGCTATAAAAAGGGAAATAAAGACAAGCCAGGGAATTATAGCCCACTCAGCTTAAATTCTCTACCAGGAGAGGTTAATGGAACAAATAATTGAGGAATCCATTTGCAGACATCTAAGGGCATGTCAGGGTAGATCTTTCAGAGTTTGATTTTGTGTGTCTGGTAAAGACTCGCGAAATCAGTCTCTCTGAGATTGGCAGTCAGAAAGGCATTTGTTATAGTCTCACATGACTCCCCATAGCAAACTAGGGAAATACAACATAGATGGAGCTACTGTAAGGTGGGTACCTAAATGGTTGGATAATCATTCCTGGAGCATAGGCATCAGTGGTTCACCCTCATGCTTGAAGGGCATAATAAATTGGGTTCTGCAGAACTAGTTTTGGGACTGGTTGTGTTCAGTATCTTAAGTTAATTAGATAGTGACATAGAAATTATACTTGCTAAGTTTGTGGACAAGAAAAAGCTGTTGGGGAATGCAAATGCTTTTGAGGCTAGGCTTATAATTCAAAATGATATAGGTAAACCAGAGAAATGATCTGATGCAAATAGGATGAAATTCAATGCAAAATACCCCACTTAGGGAAGGCACAATCAATTGCACACATACCAAATGGGAAGTGCCTGCCTAGGAAAGAGAACTGTGGAAAGGAATATAGGGGTGTTCGTGGACCACAGGCTAAATATGAGGAAATAGTGTGATATTATTGCAAAAAAAAACAAACAAACCCATAATTCTGGGATGTATTATCAGGAGTATTGTAAGCAAAACACAAGAAGTAACTCTTCTGCTCTACTCTGCACTGATTAGGCCTCAGAGTATTGTCCAGTTTTGGACACATTTCAGTAATATGGACAAATTGGAGAAGGTCCAAAGAAGAGCAACAAACATTTTTAAATGTTTAGAAAACATGACCTATCATGGAAGATTGAAAGAAGTGGGATTGTTTATCCTGGAAAAGAGGAGCCTGAGGGGACAGTACAGCTTCCAAGTATCTTAAAGGCTGATACAAGAGGGGGAGAAAATTTAATCTTCTTAACCTCTGATGATAGGCCAAGAGAAAACGGGCTTAAATTGCAGCAAGGGAGGTTTAGGTTGGACATTAGGAAAATTTTTCCTTAACTGTCAGGCTGGTTAAGCACTGGATTAAATTGCATAGGAAGATTGGAGTCTTCATCATTTGTGGATATTAAGAGCAGGTTAGATAACTGTCAGGGATGAACTAGACGCTAGATGGTTGTTTGTCCTACCATGAGTGCAGGGGACTGGACTTCATGACCTCTTGAGTTCCCTTCCAGTTCTGTAATACCACAGATCTCATGGAGAAAAGCCACTTCATTCTGGTGCAGGAATTTCAGGGTTTTCACTCACTTCAGACCTAAATTCTCTGGTTATAATGATGTTGAACAGTAAAGGTCACCAGGACAGATTTAAGCCTGCTCCTATCGCTAAGGGCTCCAAACATGGTCTTGATGAGTAGAATGGTAGACACCCACTCTTCCTTGTAGATGCAGACTGCTAACCAACAAACAGTGCTCTCAAAATATGACTTTGTGAACTGGAGACATATGTCTGATGTTGCAGACCAGGTGCCTGAAGCCATGGGGGAGGCATTTTGGGCATTTATCACCAAGGATTACTTGGTGACTGTGATGTTAGTGAATTTTTACAATATGTATAAAACCATTTCTGTAATCACTGTATTAAGTTTGCACCAAATGAAAGCTGATAATTCACTGCATTTATTTATGCTACTTGTATATCTGTACCATCTTTGTATGTAAAGTTATAGGTGTTGGCTCTATACCTGTATTAAAAATGATTTAGAGCTAAGGATTTTCAGTGGAAAGTGTGATCACCTCCCCAGTCAGGTGACATGGTTTGAACAAAGGAACAGACACCCAGATGTGGAATCCACATCTTATGGAAATTGATAGTTGGCCACATCCCAGATGACAAGTCTCAATGACAGAATGCCACAGCAGGCAACCTGATCAGGTGATCTGCCATTGCCTATGTGAAGAAGCAAAGGCTTTTCCTTCCATATGGCAAGAATGTACAGGTGTCCCTGGCAGTGGCCATTTTGTTCTTCAGTCTGCATGAACTAAACCTTTGTGGTCTGGGAGCCCAACCCTCAGAGGATGTATTTCAGAGACAATTAAGAACAGCAGCATCTACCATAGCCGTGGCCTGCATCACTAGCTTTAATTGATGTATTCAGTGTATCACTTAAACAATTTTTCTCACCCTATTCTTTGTTTCTTTATTAATAAACCTTTAGATTTTAGGTTCTAAAGGATTGGCACAGTGTATTGCTTTGGGTAAGATCTATGTATATATTGACCTGGGAATGTGGCTAGGCCTTTTTGGAGCCTGGAAGAATCTGCGTGGATTTGATGAAATAGATCATTCAAAATGATATAGGCAAACTGGAGAAATGATCTAATGTAAATAGTGTGAAATTGAATGCAAAGTTAATATTACTTTCACATGAGTGAGGAGGGTTACTGGTTTGGGCATTATGAGCAGCTGGAGAATATGTGGGTTTGCTTGTATAGATTCTAGCTGGACAGAGGGGCTGGTAGTGGTACTTTTTGTGGCTTGCTTGGTTTGCCTTACTGAGAAGGCAGAGCCAGCCTGCGCTGTAAGTGGCCTGGTTTTAAGCAATTTGCCCACAGTAGGATCTCTCAGCTTTGCCCAGAAATCTCTCTAAATATTAGTGACTGTTATGGTCCATGATGTCTGTGGTGGATTGTGCAGCCGGAATAATGGCTTTGGCAATGACCATGTGAAGGGAGTCCTGGCTACAGGCAGTGTCCTGGTGTGCAATGGACCATGGAGAGTTTGCTCTTTGGCTGAGTGGTGTTTTTGACAGGACAGATCAGACTGTACCCTACTTCAAGGACACTAGAGCTACCCCATGGATTCTGGAGATATGTACAGTAAAACCCGGACTTACACGCCAGTTGCGTTCCTGGGCAACCATAAGTCAAATTTTGTGCAAGTTGACCTCTGCATGGGGATGGGAGAGGGGCAAAGAGCTAGCCCAGGGAGTTGGGCACCCTGCTGCCTTTGGTTCTCCCCAGGCTGGGGCTGCGAGTGGCAGAGGGGCTTGGCAGCTGTGGCAAAGATGGTGGCAGCTCTGTGTACCCGCTGGCTGGTCTGGCAGCGCTGCTTGTGGCTCTCACCCTGCTGCCTGGTTTCTGAGTCCCCTAGCTTGGGGGAGCTGGGAAACTGACCCAGATCTGTTGCACCTGGCTCCAGGCTCCCTGCTGCTCGCAGGAGCCTGGAGCTAGGTGTAGTAGTGCTGGTCAGTTTGCTGGCTCCCGTGAGTAGCGGGGAGTCGGGAAGCTCACTGGCGCTGTTGCATCTGGCTCCTGGCTGTGCCTGGCTCCCAGCTCCTGCAAGAGTCGGGGAGCCCGTAGCCAAGCGCAGCAGCGCTGGTCAGTTTCCCAGATCCCACAAGCTGGGGAACTTGGGAACCAGGCAGCGTGCAGAGTGCCGTGCACAGTGCTGCCATGCCAGCTGGCTGGTGCACACAGCTGCCACCATCTTTGCCACAGCTGCCGAGCCTCTGAAGCTTACAGATGGGCAGTGGTGAGCGGAGTGGGGCTGGGGTGCAGCAGGGCCCAGAGGGAGGGGTGGCCAGGGTGCGTTGCAGATGGTAGGGGTGCAGCAGACCCCACTGGAAGAGCGCAGCAGCTGGCCAGTAATTGTTGATTTTGACTTGCTTTATTTCAAGAAATGTGCAAGTTAAAATCATGTAAGTGGAAGTCTGCTGTATATTGGTCGTGTAGAAGTGCCACTACAGTGGCCGGCACAAGCAGCAGCAGTGGTTTTGATTGTAGCACGCATTTGAGCCACCTTACCCTCCTCGAAGACAGAGGGCAACTCTGGAAAGGGACACAGCTCCCAGAGGAGGTCCAGGGTTTGGCCAGTCACCGCACATGCCCTGAAGCCCCAAGTTTCCAGTTTTGACTTTTGTCCAAAATAGGGTTCAAGTTCTTGCTCCCTTCTCCTTGTCCCCCTGTGCTTGGGGGTGGGCTGGCTCACTTTCAAAATGCTTGGAGGTTGATTACCACTGGCAGCTGGGTCCTAAGCACTGTCAGATTGGGGTGTGTCATCCACTTACTTTCCATTTCCCCTCTAGTTCCTGTGCATCTTCAGGGCCCCTTTCTTGTTCTCAAGCAGGTTTTCTTTCTGCTGATTTGGGAACAGTTGAAGAGATTTGACGGGAACACCGCGGGCATTGCTTCTATTCCTAGTACTTTCTGCTTAAATCCAAAGGAAAGGGAAGACCCATTTTCAACGTTCCTGACCTCAACAAATATATCCGGACTCAGCTGATGCTGGCTTTTATTCAGGACATCTTAGAGTACTTGTTTCACTTTCAGTCGTTGGGCCTTGCTCTTAGCTCATTGAGACCACATCTGGTGGTTGTAACAGCATTTTATTCTAATTAGTCAGAGAAAATCGGTCTTCTTAACAGGATGACTTCATTATCGTTCTCTCATCCAAGAAGCTGGTTCATCTGTGGGACTGTAATACTGGCTTAGCTGCTTTAATGACACTCCCGTTCAAGCCCTTGGCATCTTGTTCCTTTCTGCTTTTTGTGTGAGGAGCCTGTATTCCTGGTGTGATAACATATTGAAGGGGACTCTGAGATTTGCAGGCTCTGAAGGGCAGATCCTCTTTGCACACAGTTCTGTAAGGTCGAAGTGTGACTCCATGACCACATACTTTTTTTTTGTTTGTTTAAAGTGATTTCTTGGTTTCACTTGAACCAGGTGGTATATTTACCTATGTTCTTTATTAACTCACCTTCTCTCCAAAGAAGCAGTATTTCCATACATTGAATGTTAATTGATGACTCACCTGTCTGCATAGGACTAAACTGCTTTTTTAATTTGCCTCACGTGTATTGCATGAAGGGGCAAGAAGTCTCTTCATAGATGCTCTCTAAGTGAACAATAATGTGTATCAAAACTGCGTATGAAATAGCTTTGGCTACGTTTCCTCAGAGGGCTCAAGCTCATGTTACAAGAGCACAAATAATGTCCATAGCATTTCTCAGAGACATCGGACACTTGTAAGGCTATTATGTGGTCTTAAATGTTTTATGAGACACTGTCATTACCACATCTTTTGGGGTGGATGCAAGCTTTGGCAGGGCAATCCTGCAATCTGTTTATGTAGACTCCCAGCCACACCTACTGATGTGACTCACAAGCAGTATTCACCCGAATGAAATACATGGTGGCATCTACTGGAAGAAGAAACAGTTATTTACTTTAACTGTGATTCTTCAAGATGTGATGCAGATGGATATTCCCAACCCAACCTCTGTCCCCTCTGCGTTGGAATCTAGCAAAATTCTCCAGCTACAGTACAGTGGGCATACACACAGTTACAAGAAGTAATAGCAGCTCCTTCTGCTCATCCAGAGTGGTTGATGGCTAAGGAGGCAACTTTCATCCTTCCTGCTCTTGGGATTTGAATAGTGCCTGACCCTCTTGATCATATTCTAACTACCCAGCTCTCTAGAGTGCTGCAAAGGAAATGCACACATAGGCGGCAGAATGGTCAAAAGGAACTGGACTGAGTCACAAGAGCCAGTCTCTGTCAGACCAGCTGTGTGATTCTGGCAAGTCACTTCATCACTTTGTACCTCCATTACCCTATCTAGGAACACCAGGATAGCAACACCTTCCAATGACGTGCCTTGAGATTTGTGGATGAAAACCATGGTTCCTTGTTTTACGAGAAGAGAGACAGCAGTCACTGAGTGCCAGCTGAACAGAGTGGCCTTAGAATGCAGGGTACTTTTATCCTGGGAACCCTTTGGTCTTGTAGTAGGACTGCTGGAGGTTTGCCAGTTAACACTGGAATTTGAAGATTAGGGAATACTTGGAGTTGTGCATAGGAGGAATGAAGAGGAGTAAAGGACTGAAGTGGGGGAGGAAGAGTGAGAAGGGCTCCAGTAAAATTACAGGAATGGGTGTTTGAGAGACTGTACAAGAGAAGGAAAATATTTTCATTGCGAACAACTTTTTCATGTTAATTCCAGCATTTGCATGAATATATGGTGTAGTTGCCTTGCCAAGTAAAATTCGGACTAAACTGCAGGATTGGCAAGGAGAGGGTGGGTTGAAGAGAGAAAAACAGGGTATTGAAAAGGCTGAGGCTCCCAGCAGTTTGCACAGGAAGCAGACAAGATTTTGAGAGTAAGCCAGCAGAGGCCATCCTAGAAGGAAGAGGGGGTGCAGGTTTAGCCTTTATTAAGGCTGCTCGTATGTCTGTAGCAGCTCCCTACTAAAACTGAAGTTGACTTCAAAGTGGGTTGACAACTTCAGATTGATGTTTCAGTTTAAGCAAATCTGATGTCTTTTGCCAGCAGCCACTGGTGTGCTAAAGGGTGAGGGAGCTCTGTGCATCACCAAAGTAGGCAGTTAAGCCTACATAAAGCCCATACTTACAAAATTTGAGGATACTTTTCTTTTAACGTCAGTGTGCATGAGGGAGAATACAACAAATGAGTTGGAAGGGTTGGGATATTGGAGAGGCTTTAGGAAGGAAGCTGAGAGCATCAAAGTGAGTGCTTGTTGAGTCTAATATGCCAAAAAAGGATTCTTATAGCCTCCTGCATTCAAAAGACCTATGCCAACCCGGAACAAAGAGCTCAGATGTCTGTCTGTGGTCAGTCGTGTTCCAGAAATCCAGAATCTGCCTGTGGGAAAATTAGAAACTGTTTGAGAGAGCCTGAGCTTGGATAGTGAGGCTCAATCTGCCAAACATCAGACAGACAGAGGGAAGCTTTGTGAGACCTGAGTTCTGATGCAAAAACTAATGTTGTAGCTGTTTGGTTTTATGCAGTGGTGGTCAGGCTTTATAATAAAAATCTGTCAATTTGATGTGCTGTAGATAAACTAGATCTGACCCTATTCAACATTATTCTGAGACTAATATTTGTAGTGTTCAGAAGAAGGATTAAATGATGCACTGTTGCATCTGAAGGGAAAACAGGAGAAACACTACTGTATCAATGTCTTTGAAATATTATAGAAAGTGAATTGCACAAGAGAACACTTTTGCCAACTGTTTGTTGTAAGTATTGTCACTGAAGATACCAAGACACTGTAGATTTTTTTCAGAAGAGCAGGAAAATTATAAGGGGATGGATATTGTATAATCCAGGCGCGTCCAGCCCGTGGGCCGCATGCGGCCCTGGACAGCTAGTAATGCGGCCCCACAAGATCATAAACTTTTAACATTATTATGTGATTTATATACATTAACTATATTATATATTTTATATGCGGCTGAAGACAGTTCCTCTTCACTCCAGTGCGGCCTAGGCGAGCCGAAAGGTTGGACACCCATGGCCTAATCCCTTGACTGTAGTGTCGATGATGGGTTACCAGTGATGCCATGGTTGACAAAGCGTAGTGCTCTAATATTCTCAGTTACTTCAGCCTATGGCAAAGAGTTCAGTACCTGAGATAAAACAGAAGACAAAACTTTTATGTGACTTCCCGTTCTAAAAGCTAGTTGGTCTAAACCTTTGAATGGATACTGTTAGTGGTACTGGGAAAGTTGTTAGTGTACTATGTTTTTCCTATTTTCGATGGAAATTCAGTATAACAATTTCTTGTCTGTTGAACTGGGCTAACGCAAAAGGAAAAATTTGCATATTAAATTGTTCACTGTGAGCTAATTTTCCTGTTCACTGTTTTATTCCACATCCGTTCCTGAAATCCTCTTTAATACTAGAGCCTCAGATTGTGGTATGTGTTCTGAAAGTAGGGTTATTTTATCCACAGATGATCTTTTATTGGCTATTGAGAAACTTCTTTGTAGGGCTGTGAATTACAGTTAACTCATGCAATGATGTAAAAATTAATTGTGATTAATTGCAGTTATAATCATACTGTTACATTTCAATTGGCATTCTATTTATGAATATTTTAGTTTTTCTACATTTTCAAATATATTGATTTCAGTTACAACAGAATACAAAGTGTGTGGTGCTTACTATATATAATTTTTAATTACCCACAGCAATGCTGGAATAATTTGTATAGTGGAGGTGCTGAGAGCCATTGAACCAAACTGTAAATCTGGTATATAACGGAAACCATGTCAAGCCAGGGGGTACTGCAGGATTTCCAGACCTCTTAGTTCTAGCACTTATGATTACAAATACTTACAATATAAAAATGTTGAACAAAATAGATCTTATTTTTCAATTCCCCTTATATAAGTATTTAGTCTTGTTGTCATGAAAGTGCAACTTATGCTATTTTTGTTACCACTGCACTCAGAAGCGAAACTATGTAAAACTTCAGCATCTACAGTTCCTCTCGGCCCTATTTCTTGTTCTGCCAATTGCTCAGAAAGACAAGTTTGACATTTGTGGAAGATACTGGGAGTAAGCAGGTAGCATTAACTCTTGAAAATCAGAACAAAATTTGCATGCCAGATAGGCTAAACGTTTGTATGCTCTTTGTGCTTTGGCTGCCATTCCAGAGGACATGCTTCTATGCTGATTACCCTGGTTTAAAAAGTATGAATTAAATTTGACTGAATTCCTCAAAGAAGAAGTCTGTCCCCTGCTCTGATTTACCCACATTCTGCCATATGTTTCACTGTATAAACGTCCTGGATGACTCAGCACATGTTCATTTTAGAACATTTTTGCTGCAGGTTAGACAAAACACAAGGAAGCTATCAATGTGAGATTTCTAAAGATAGCTGCAGCAGTTAAGCCAAGGTTTAAGAACCTGAAGTGCCTTCCAAAATCTGAAGAATGAGGTGTGGAACATGCTTTCAGAAGCCTTAAAAGAGTGATACTACAATGCAGAAACTACAGAACCCGAATCAGAAAAAAAAGATACAGCCTTCTTGTGACATCTGACTCAGGTGATAAAAATTAACAAGTGTTGGTCAACATTACTTTGGATACCCATCATCAGCATGGACACGTCCTCAGGCTTCAACCACACTGCGAGAGGACATATCAATCTTTAGAGCATCTGTCAGGTAAATATCTTGCGAAACTGGCTACAACAGCACCACGTTAAGGGCTGTGTTCACTTTCAGATGACATTGTGAACAAGAAGAGAGCAGCATTATCTTCTGCAAATTGTACCCAAACTCGTTTGAGCAACTGGCTGAACAAGAAGTAGAACTGGATAGTTCAAAAGGCTCTAAGGTTTTACATTGTTCTATTCTTTGAATGCAATTACTTCTGTACATAATTCTGTATTTGTAATTCAACTTTCATGATTGAGATTACAAAATGGTACTTGTATTAGATGAATTGAAAAATACAATTTTGGGTTTTTTACAGTTCAAGTATTTGTAATAAAAATAAATATGATGTAAGCACTGTACGCTTCGTATTCTGCATAATAATTGAAATCAATGTACAGGTTGAATCTCTCTCATCCAGTACCGTTGGGACCTGACTGGTGTTGGATGAGAGAATTTGCCAGGCTGCAGGAGGTCAATATTGTCTAGCATGTTACTAACACTGCAACTGCTTAATGGGCTCTTAAAAGACATTTAGGGGTAAATTTAGAGCTAAATAAGAGCACAGAACTAGACCAGGTAGCCAGAAACAAACTTTATGGGACCACAGGAAACTTAGCCACACCCATGACGTGGTCATCCATCCAACTAAAACCATGCCAGTTAAGTGTGTTGCTGGATGAGTATGTTCCAGATTAGAGAGGTTCCACTTGTAAATGAAAATGTGGAAAACATCCACACATTTAAATAAATGGTATTGTTAAACATCATGATTAATCATGAGTTCTTTAATCATGCAATTAATCACAATTTGTAATAGCTTGACAGCCTTACTTTAAGAGCATTATTTTGTCATTTGAGTTTCCGTTAACATCCTCCCTTTTTTCATATCTTTATGACATAAATTGCGCAATACTGAGTATTAATTATGCAGTAGTTTAGTTTTAATTTACCTCAGTTTTGATCTCTGCCTACGAGTGAAGGAAATCTAATGCAGACTTCAGACTGCAAGGAAAAGAGTTTATAGATAAATCCAGCTATTGAAGTAAATGGTCTGTGTATGAATGAGACTGCCGACTCCCTCAATGGCCAACGAAAGCGCTTTTCTGTGTAGCTGCCCTGTGTAATTTTCTGCTTGTTTCCTTATTTTGCTTACGATACTCTGAGGAGAAGAAATTTCTAGGTTGCCTCATTTTGCTGCTGAGTCATCCCACCAATTTACAGGTACTGCAGCTGTGAGATCATCTGGGAAATGCTGACTATGCAGAGATAATATTTTTAGGGTGTTAAGCAGGATTTTTCCTGTCAAAGGCTAGTGCTTCCGGAATATTCTCCCATGGGATAGTCATTGATGAACTTCACTGGTATATTTGAGGGCAACAGTGAAAATTTTTTTGTATTTTTTGTGTGCTTTTTCTTGCTTAGGAAAAGAATTGGTTTGGGGGTATTATTCTGTTTCCATTCTGTAAATGGAGATCCGTGTCTAGTGTTTTGTTATAAATGTAGCTGAGTAACTTTATTGTTAACAGTTCCCAAAAGACAATTTGGTTTGATTTTACTGTGTCTAAAACTAAGATTTTTTTTTTGTGCTAACACTTCGAAAATTATCAGAGAGGGAGCCGTGCTAGTCTATATACTATCAAAACAAAAAGCAGTCAAGTAGCACTTTAAAAACTAGCAGTCCTCCTTGATTACTGTTTTTGGTTCTCTGTGCCTTAAATATTGAGTCTGTTCTGGTATGGCTATGGTCTGAAGAAATGGGTCTGTCCCACAAAAGCTCACCTAATAAATTATTTTGCTAGTCTTTAAAGTGCTACTTGACTGCTTTTTACTTTGAAAATTGTTTGTTTGAACCACTAGGTGGCATCATTACACCATTGTGTTCTCATTTATACTTTGGGATGTGAAGTAGGGATGGGCCACATGACTGCTTCTCTTTGTTTTTACACATACACCAACTTAAAAGATCATAGACAATTTTCTGCAGAACAAAATGTGGGCTGTACTATTTTAGTTCTCTTCTATTCTTGTGAGGTATAGCTACCTACTTAGATTGACCATATGATATTTAGTAGTGATATGTAAAATCATGTAACTTTACATTTTTGTAGCCCTTTGACAGCAGTCTAAAAACCAGTGAAGAATTTGCCAAGACTGGTGATGTATAAGGCATCATTTGATTCTACTGCTAAGTGTTAAGGCAAAATGCATTGTTTTGTTGGAAAGGCATCTTATTCTAAATCAAATGTAGGACAGGGTGCCAGAAATTCATGGTCATAGATTGCACTAGAACCCATTCCTCTCCTGGTCTGAAATGGGGTCAAGTTATTAGCGGACTTTTCTGCATAAGTTATCTTGATCTGTAAACTCTTGTTTAAGGGTGCTTACATGATCCTATGACTGTAGTATGACTATTTCACAATCTTTAACATATTTATCCGTGTTCCTGCAGCATAGGTCATGCTGCTGTTCTCATTTTACAGATGTGGAACTGAGGAGCAAAGGCTAAAGGCTTGTACAAGGTCACACAGGAAGTGTCTTTTGTGAGCAGCACATGAAATTCTGCTCTAGCCTAGGATCCTAACCATCGGACCATCTTTCCAATGACCTATGTTGAATTTGTGTAGTGAATCTGTCCGTGGTCTCTCTCTTATGGATTAACAAAGGTGGTTGTTTTTTTTAAGTCTCTCAGTGGCTGTCATTCACACAAGAAAAATTTGCTTTATTGCTTTTTTTGAAAAGACAAAGAACCACAGTTGAGAAAACTGCTGTTTTCCCCTGAATGTTTTCTCAATACGCTTCCCTTGGCTAACCTTTTTCTTTCTCTCGTCTAGAACACTTTAATTGGGATAATTACTTGAAAGAGACTGGATCACTAGCTGCTTCTCCACAGTGTTTCAGACAGGTACACTAAATTCTTTAATGTAAATGTCTTTGTCTTCTGTGCATGTTTTTATGCATATGTATATATTAAACTTTATATTAAGGGTGCTTATGGCTACCGCCTTCTGTTCTCATTTGCTTGTAACTTTGCCAAACCTTAGCCTTTTTGAAGTTGAAATTTTGTGTGCGTGGTCTCTGCCTCAATTCAAATTTTATTTGAAAGGTTTGATAAAATACATTGCAGCTTTCTTTCAAGAACAACTTTAGTGGCAAAAAGGGACTTTTAACAATATTTAAAATTCTTACAGCTTTAGCATGCCTCTCCACTGCTTAGAGCAGGAGTTTGACGTTTGGCTGAGGCTCATAGTTGTCTCTTGCTATCCTTTGTCCAAATTTCTCATTTTCCCATATATAGTTAAACATACTCAGAACTTGTCTTTTAGTTTTCTGAACCTTGGAGCTGCCGTGTGCTAGCTGCAGCATCAGTCTGAAGTAACCATACAAAACTGAACCTTTTGAACTGGAGACACACAATATGGTGGAATCTGCTGTTTTTCCCCTAACTGAATTGGTATAAGAACATAGCAACCAATATACATTTTTTTCAAATAACTGTGAAATCAATTTGGCATGTTTTTGTAGGGTTAAGAACATTCTCTTGGAAATGTAATTAAAATTGCATTACAGGAGGTTTGAGATCTTTTTTTTTCTATGTGCTAAACATTTCAACAACACATAGATGTGCCTGTTCTGGTCACTGGGAAGTGTCATGCCAATCTTGCATTTTGGAATTGAATTTCACGTTGAAGTGTCACAAAAGGTAATCCATAAAGCACATCGTGAAGTTGTCTCTAGCACTTCTTGTTGGGGAGAGGATAATTTTAGAGCAGTGACAAGCCAAGAAGCAATAAACTGGCTTACGTTGCGGCAAAGGAGTTTTAGGTTGTACATCAGAAAAAACTTCCCAAGTGCCAGTGTAGTTAAGGATTGGAATAAGTCAGTTGGATTGCTTTAAATCAAGGCAATTTAAATCACCTAGGGGAAAAAAATCATTGGTTAAAATCAAGTTTCCCACTGATACTATTTTACATATTTCTTAAACAGTAGTGCAAATCTGATCACTAAATATGATAATTTACGCTTAAGTACAGCATTTTACCACATCTGAGTATACTTGGTGTAATTTTTTTGTATAACTTGATTTTATTAATTTAGGAAATAGTCCATAATACTCATTATCTGTTTCAAGCTGCAAATGTAACAGTAGTGCCTTAGGAATGGTAAGAATTAAATCACACACACACAGTAGCTTTTCTATTTTATTAAACTAAATTTTAAATGTTTTATATAAATGTTTCATTTTTTTTTTTTCAACTGCTTCAGTATCCTGAGTTTCTGGATGGCAGCTGTCCTTATTCTTTGTGGAAAAAAATTCTTAACTGTTCAAGATGCATCTTTAAACTTAAAGGGGCATGTAAATGCAGCCAAAATGCTAATGAGGCACAAATTTAAATATTTTGCACCTCCATTAGTATATTCCTGTGGGATCTCACTTTCAAAAGGAGCTGCTTTCCAAATGCAAACAGCTCTGTAGTTGGGGTTCCCTTGAAAAGAAACCCTTTCGAAAGCAAGATCCAACAGGAGTATGCTAATGAGGTGCACGGTATTTAAATCCATGCCTCATTAGCATTTTTGAACAGCTGTATTTACATGCCCCTTCCAAAAGTAGGGGGCAGGGTAGCCACAGCTTAACTGTATGGTGTCTTAAAAATTCTACATTTAGCTGTCTCATCTTCCCCACTCTTAACTCTCATTTTGATTCCTAGACTGAAAAGAAATGAGTTTTCTTACTTTTTCAGCTCCCAGTCGATATTTTAGTTTTGAGTGAATAATACCAAATGATGAAAATATTCTCTGTGCCAGCAGAGGAAGCTAATTCTATGAAATGTTGGCTTAGCAACTGAAGGAATTCTGTTGTGAGGTACCTGGCTAATTATTTTCACCAATTCAGGGGAGTGACTTTTTTCAAAACAGCATCAGTAAACGCATACTGATTAAATGATTTTGCATTGGCCCTGAAATGTATTATGACTGTCAAGTGAAGAATGATTTTGTGATGGCCTTGCCATGGCAGCATCATTATCTTCAGAAGTTAGGCACCTACCTTTTTATCTGGGTTTGAGAATGTTCACACGAAAATGAGGTGGAGTTAGTGTTTGATCCATGTGCTGCTTTGTTCCCTGTACTTGAACCTGCTGGTGAGGTTTTCCTTTCGTAAGTGTGTCTTGAAGTGCCTTCCAAATGTGGCAGCATCAGCAATGCAGTAGCAATTTCTCTGAAGTTGCTTAAGGCTGTGGATAATAGGTTTCAGTATGCTGAACATATCCTCTATATTCTTCTTTACTCCAAAGTTAGATACTTTAGATGAGATACTTTTAATCCGTTTAATGACACTTTTCTTCACAGTTCTTTGTGACTAGGGTAATTATTAATAAATTGTTCAAAACAGGTCAACCACAGAATTCCATTCGATATTTTGAGGGAGAATTGGTTTCCTCTTCTAAGCATCTCCTCAGTTTTGCCACGTGTGCAGCATTGTCTGTGAGAAAACTGTGCATGTGACAGTTCTGTTCTTGTTTGCTGTTTGTAAAAAAAAAAAAAAAAAAAAAAAAAAAAAAAAAAATCCATGTTAATGGTTTTACTGGATGTTTGAAGTCTTTTGTTTGCTACTGTTACTTTGTCTGAAATATGTTTACTCACAGAACTGCTGCTAGAAGTACCAACAAATGATCCTAGTGTTGCCTCCTTCTTAAGGTGGCACAGTGGCAGTTCGTGCCCGGTATGCAACGCTGGCCCAATAACACACCGAGAGTGGAAGAAGAATCTTTATTTGGCATGCCAAGTAAGGTGCAGCAGGATCTCTCCTCAAAGCCTGCACACCTTGCAACAAGCAGTGAGCAATACTTATACCTCTCCCCTCCTTTGTTCACCCCCCTCCCAACAAACCAGGGGAGAGTTTCTCATAATTCCCTTATCCACTCCCCCAGCTCAAACTGAATTCTTACTGGTCTTATGCCATTCCGCTCTGGTAATTCCCTATTGAGCAGGAGGTCAAGTACCAATAGATTATTAACAAAAAGTAAATTACAGGAAGGTAGAGTTATTCGGTCGTATAGAACATGAACAGGATCTCATTAACAAAACAATACTGAAAATTAAGGAGGATTCACTAACAATGCTAAATTCAATATTGAACCTTATGAGAACATCAATAAGCATTCATTTACAAAACAATGTCTCTTTGAGATCAGAATATAATAACGTTTCCCGTGCCAACACTAGAATTGTTACAGATAGACTAAGTTTCTTAAATGGGATCCAAAAAACAAAATTCAAAACTGATTTTGAATTGTTCTTCTCAGTTTTAGTCAGTTAATCATTTTACTACTTTTTTTCAGCAAGGATGCAGATGCAATTCCAAATTACCAAACAAGCTAAGGTCGACTGCTTAGAGAGCACTTAATTTTTAGTGTAAGTCCCATTGAACTCACGAGCACTTGTTTTCTCAAAAATCAAGTATAGAGCAGGCTTCCCTTTGAAAGCTGAGTTATGTTGAAGTAAAACAGAGAAGAGACTTATGGTATCACCATTATGGTCTCTGGCCATGATGTTTCAAAATAAGTGGTATGTGTTATGTAATATAAAACTGACACTGGCAACACTAGATTTCTCTTAACTTCAGTTTTCTGTACTCCATACTTGGATGATAGATTCTAAACCTAGTTAATTAAACAAGCCGTAAGGATTAGCCAAGCCAAATCTTTTCTCTGTCAACATCCAGCAAAGACAACGGCTTGTGAATTTACTTTTTCAGTCACTCAGACTTTAAAAGGCATAGAGAAGATCTTGAAGAATGAAGTGCTGCAAAATGAGCTGGTTACTATCCAATTGGTACACGTTATTCTTCAGACATACCCACATGTTCATCCGCATCATTCTCTGCCAATAGCCATTCTTCCTTATGATGATTTATTCTTGCACTTATGCCCTGAGTCTTCATCTTACATTGTTTACACTTGACACGCTTTCTTTATGTACGCAGGGAGCAAATTTCTTCAGAATGTTCCCAGAGAGGGTCTCTGTTTTGCTCAGAAGCCAGGCCTGTTTTTTCTGTGGCAAGTGTGGGGAAATATAGGAGGCTGTGCGTCTTCTGAATGATGTTTTCACTTTTTCTTTCCATTCCACGCCACAGTTCCTTTCTATGCTGCCTCCATCCTTTCCTATATATTGTCTTTCTGTCTTTAAGATAATGTTTTAACTAACTCCTCCACCATGCTTGGCCAAGGTCTGCTACCACGTAAGCACAGAAGCAGAGCAATCCTATCCAGTTTGTCTGTCTTTGCACGTTTACCTTTTAGTCTGCTGAGAAACAGAAACTGAAAGCCCAGACCTTTCAAGAAGTAAGAGCTAGTAGTTAGGCTGAACAAACTGGAGACTTTTAATTCATTTTTATGAGATTAAGTGTAGGTGTAACATGTTTGTGATGAGATTAAATTGTAACGGTTATTTTTAAATGAGAAATTTAGTATTTTATAGATTAAAAAAATGAAAAAAAATCTGATTTAAATTAAAAATATTTCTTAAAATCATTGATTTTATCCTTCCTGGAGTATATTGTGTGGGGAGGTTGTGGTATATCCTCCTTGGAGATTTTTAAAAGCAGGTTAGACAAACATCTGTCAGGGATTGTCTGTGTGCTTAGTCCTGCCATGAGTGCAGGGGACTGGATTTGATAACATCCTTAAGGTTACTAAGTCCTGTGATTCTATGATTTCTATCCCTCCAATCCTCATGTTTCAGAAATGTTTCCAGGAAATAAGCAAATGTTCTTCTTTGAGTGTCTCCGTGGGTGCTCCACAACAGGTGTCGGGCTCGCCCGGAGCCGCAGATCGGATCTTCCAAGCAGTTTCTGCCGGACCGCGCATGCGCCGGTGTGCGCCACTCCCTTGCGCGCTCCTGGCCACGTGCGCGATCCGGTCCCCGCCAGTTCCTCTTAACCGCCGTCGGCTGCAGACGGAATCCGACTAGGCTATGGCCAAGTTAGCGTATTCAATGGTTTTAACTGTTTTTTCTTTAAAGTTTTCAAGTTCTTAGGCTATTGTTAAGTTAGCCAGTTGTTATTTTCAAAAAAAAAAAAAACATAAAACAAACAAACAACAAGCGGGACGGCATTCAGTCCAGTCCTAGTAACAAGCAGAACACCGGGAGCCTAAGGCCATTAGCCCTCCTGCCGTGGCAGGCCATCGGAGAGGGGGAAAAACAGCACAGAGAAGGTGCTAAGTACCCATTAACAACTGAAAGACTCACCAACAATGTCCTCTTCAGGATTTAAGAAATGTGAGTCCTGCCGAGAGGCAATGCCAGCGTCTGATGGGCACAGTCTCTGCATAAGGTGCCTGGGGGAGTCCCATGTCACGCAGAAATGCTCCTTCTGTGCAAAATTAACAGCCAGAGCAAGGAAGGACAGGGAAATGTGGCTTAAAATGCTGCTCTTCGACAAGGCCCTCCAGCCAGACGTGCCAGAGCGGCTGCAGCAGGAGGGACCCTCCAGGGCCCATAAAAGGAAAGCTGCCTCCCTCACCCCATCAGCGCAAAAACGGAGGAAAGCTTCCCCAGCCCGATCCCTGCCAGCAGCAACAGCGAGCGGGACGGGAGGAGCACGCAGCCCCCAACCGCAGCAACAGCTGATCGGCGGCGGCACGGAGAGCCACGGGGAGGCGGCTCAGCCTCCGATAATCAAACAGCTGCCCCGCACTGCAGGCAGGGCGGCGGCTAAACAAGTGCCGGTACCAGCGGCACCGCAAGCAGCGGCACCCACCCCCGGGGAACCGGCGGTGCAGAGTGCGCAGGCACGCAGCCTGCAGGCACCGGAGGACACCGCCCGTGCGGCACCGCCCATGAGCGTGCTGAGCACGGTGCGGACGGGGCCGAGATCCCCTACACGTCAGGGGGCGGAGTTACCTCCCCAAGGGAGGGGGAAGGCTGCACACAAAACGAGGCACCGCAGCCCCTCTCCAGACAGGGCTGCAGAGTTGCTTTCTCTCAGCCCTCCGCTTATGCTGCAGACTCCAACCAGAAGGCAGGGGTCCCCCCAAGCCTACCCGGAGCCCCCGTCTCCATTTTTACAACCAGCCTCGCCCTGGCTGGGACCACGTTCACCCTTCCTGGGGTTTGAGCCACTGGAATACTATCACAAATCGCTCTCTCCAGTGTCCCAGATCTCTCGACGATCTCGCTCCCCCAGACGCAGAGGGCATGCACCAAGGGAGTGGTCTAGGTCACCTTCCCAAGAACAGTGTCTATACTGCCATGGTCGCCCCTATCACGCAGGGCATAGACACCACCGGCAATCTACCAGGGAAAGATCCCCACAGATGGTCCCGTATCCCCGGGGGCAATCGCGAACGGGGACAGAGACTCAAGTATCTCAGGGGGAACTGGTTATGGAACCCCGAGATTTTCCCTTGCAAGCTTCCAGCAAGATGTACCATCACCAACAGGAACCGGAAGGGTCCAGAGAAGCGTACCCTAGTGGTTCCTCACTCTCCTCCCCAGACGAGGCTACGGCCCCGGGGGACGTCCATCCTCCGGACGATCTCAAACAGTTTCAAGAGCTGTTTAAGAGGGTGGCCTTCACGCAAGGCATCCAGACAGCAGAGGTGCAAGAGAAACACCATAAGCTCCTCAAAAATCTGAGACCTCCGGCCTCCTCCAAAATAGCAATACCGCTTGACGAAGCAATCTTGGAGTCCGCCACTATTATATGGCAGACCCCTGCGACTATTACGCCTGTCCACAAGAGAGGGGATAAGAAATACTTCATGCCGGCGAAGGGCATGGAGTTCCTGTTCAGCCACCCACAACCAAATTCCTTGGTGGTGGAGTCGTCGCAACAAAGATCAAAGGCATCTCAATTCAAGACAGGGGGAACAGACAAAGATGCCAAGAAGCTAGAGCTGTTCGGCAGAAAGGTCTACTCCTCCTCCACTCTACTGTTGCGAATGGCAAATTATGCAGCGCATTTAGCGAACCATAATTTCGACAACTACACTAGGTTAACCTCCCTCATGGGCTCGCTTCCAGAGGACAAGAAACTGGTGCTCAAGGCCATCGTGCAAGAAGGCTATGCGGCCTCGAGGACGGGAGTTCAGATCGCCCTGGATGTTGCGGACACAGCAGCACGTTCCACAGCTACGGCAGTGGTGATGCGAAGGGAGTCCTGGCTCCAGACTTCGGGTATACCGAGGGATCTGCAGGCAAAGATCGTCGATCTTCCCTTCGACTCGCAGAAGCTGTTTGCTGAATCAACCGACTTGGTCCTTCATTCCAGTAAAGATTCAAGAGCCACACTTAAGACCCTGGGGATTTACACCCCTCCATACAGAAAGAAAAAGTACTACCCTCAACAAAGACGGTACCAGTACCAGCAACAGTGTCCCCAGTACCACAGGGGTTACGAGCAAGGGCGACATCAACAGCATCAGCAGTACAGAACTCCCAGGCGACGTTCCCAACAGAGCCGTGCGTCCTCGGGGCAGGGCCAAAGGCCACAAGTTTGACACACAGATCCAGGGCTGCGCCATCACTACCATCGCACAAGGTCATCCAAAGCGGCTATTCCACCATCGCCTCCGACCATTCTACGACCAGTGGCAAAGGATCACCACAGACAAATGGGTGTTGGAGATCGTAGCCACGGGGTACGCCATCCCCTTCCAGTCGCTCCCACCGCCACGACCTCCACCCAGGCCCCACCTCCAGGAGGCCTCCCAGGTAGCGAGGCTCAAGCAGGAGGTAGACCATCTCATGCTCATAGGGGCAGTGGAAAGAGTGCTGGAGCAACTGCAAGGAAAAGGGTTCTACTTGAGGTACTTCCTCACGGAGAAAAAGACAGGAGGCTGGAGGCCCATCTTAGATCTTCGAGGCCTCAACCGGTACCTGCGCAAGGAACGCTTTCGGATGATCACAATCGTCTCCATCCTTATGGCACTGGACGATGGAGATTGGTTCGCAGCCCTCGATTTACAAGACGCGTATTTTCACATAACTTTCCATCCAGCTCACCGGCGATTTCTCCGGTTCATGGTAGGCAAAGAACATTTTCAATACAAGGTCCTACCGTTTGGCCTTTCCTCGGCCCCCAGAGTCTTCACCAAGACCTTGGCAGTGGTGTCAGCCTACCTGCACAGACGGGGTATTTATATTCCCGTATCTGGACGACTGCCTACTCAAAGGGGCCTCGAAGGAGGAGGTACTACGCATGATACGCGTCACAGCAGGCACGTTCTCTTCGCTCGGCCTGGTTATCAATCTGGCAAAATCAAAGATAGACCCCACACAGGACATAGAGTTCATAGGGGCACGCATAAATTCTATTGCAGTGAGAGTGTATCTACCAGAGACTCGCTTTCAGGCCATCGGCTCCCTCGTGCAGGTCATCACCTTCAGCCCTACGGTGCCGGTCCTGACGTGCTTACAGCTGCTGGGCCACATGGCAGCGGCGACGTTCGTAGTACAGAATGCCAGGTTACACATGCGCAGCATGCAGCACTGGCTGGCGAGCGTATACAAACCGGCAGCACACACCGTTCACAGGGTGGTGTCGCCCACAGCAGAGGTGCGCAAATCCCTGCAATGGTGGGTAAACCCCAAGAACTTGCTAACAGGGGTACCCTTCCACCAACCACAAATATCGGTTTTTCTTACTACAGATGCCTCCCTCATAGGGTGGGGAGCACACATGGGCAAAGAGGTGACTCAAGGGCTGTGGTCCTCCACGGAGCAGTCACTGCACATAAATATACTGGAGCTCAGAGCAGTGTTCAACGCCTGCAGACACTTTCGAGACCATATACAAGGCAAAGTAGTCGGGATCATTACAGACAATACCTCCACCATGTTTTATATAAATCGGCAAGGAGGAGCTTGGTCCCGTGCCTTATGTGCGGAAGCAGTCCGGTTATGGAACTGGTGCATCGCCAACAATATAATCTTGAAAGCCTCGTACTTACCAGGCGCTCACAATGTGAAGGCAGACCAGCTGAGCAGGCGTTTTGCACTCATGCACGAGTGGCAGATCCGTCCCGATCTGCTACGACCGATTTTCCACGCATGGGGTTTTCCCCAGATAGACCTGTTTGCCACTCAACACAACAAGAAGTGCCCACGATTCTGCTCCAGGGCAGGACTGGGACGGGAGTCCCTGGGGGGCGCGTTCGCGATCTCGTGGAGGGGCCCCCTGCTTTACACTTTTCCTCCCACAGTGCTGATCCACAAAGTCTTGCAGAAAGCCAGGAGGGAAGGAGCCTGAATGATCCTGATAGTCCCAACGTGGGATCGACAGCAATGGTTCCCCCTACTCCTGCGCGTGTTGGACCATCCACCGATGCCCCTTCCGGTGGCGCCGGATCTGCTCATGCAAGCCCAGGGGTCCATAGTGCGTCCGCACCCCCAAGGCCTGCGACTACAAGCGTGGTTAATCCATGGCTCAGCTCCCTAGAGAGCACATGTACGGAGGAAGTGCAGCAAGTCCTAGAAAGTAGCAGGAGGACTTCCACCAGGAAGACCTACAAGCAGAAATGGACTTGCTTTACGGCATGGTGTTCTACCAAATGGCTAGCCCCCCTTTCGGTGCCTATACCTGTGATATTAGAGTATTTACTGGACCTCAAGAGAGGCGGACTCTCACTATCCTCGTTAAAGGTCCACCTTGCTGCCATTTCGGCGTTCAGACACGAAGAGGAAGGGCACACGGTTTTCGCCCATCCCGTGGTTACCAGGTTCCTGAAAGGGTTGGTAAACCTATACCCCCGTCGGAAACCGCTTCCACCTTCGTGGAACTTGGACCTGGTGCTTAATGTGCTAACGCAAATTCTCTTGACGGTGCTGAACTAGAAAAGTTCAACCTGTGTTTTCATCTGACTTTTTTCTTCTTATGGGCAACTTGTTCACAGCCCAGAGTTCTTAATGTAAGTAAATATTCACACTGTGTACAGCATCCTAAGGCCTCTTAGGAACGAATTCTAACCTTTGGTTAGAGTTTTTGCAGCTTACTAAGCTTGGATAAGGATTCCATAACTCTCCTTCCAGTAGCTTTGCCAAGACTCTCACCACCTTCCCCAGCTCACCAGTAGCCAACTTCTTTCCCTGTCTCATAATCTCTTGGTCCTCTCAAAGTTTGTGTGTGTATCAGAGGGCCTGATTTTAGTTGCACAACCTGCTTGTCATGTGACTTTTTTCTTCAGTGTCCTTTAGGCCTGCAAGTGTGTTAGCCTTGTGGCACAGCACAAGGAGGGACAGTTAGTGAATGTGGGCTAACTCCCCTCAGTTCCTTCTGAACTGCCACCCCCCCCACTAAAGTTAGCCCTACTCACAGTCTGTTAGGATCATGCTCTGTTTGCATTTACGTAGGTAGTTTCTTAGTGTATTATGGTTCTTTGCTCTCTTTTTATCCCCAAAAATAAATAAATAAATAAATAAATAAAAATCAACTTTTCTCCCTGCCTGGGACCTGTCCCAAGCAGGTATGCCCAGTTCACAAGGCTTTAAGTAGTACCTTACTCACAAGGAGGCAATTCTGAATGCAGGCGAGCACACCCACTGCGTTCGCTGCCTCAGGAAGGACCATACCCAGCAAAAGTGTGGGCTCTGTCAGTAACTCTGGCAGTGTTCCTCTAAGGACAGAAAACTTTGGGTAGACGATCATATTTGTGGAGGTGGCACTCAGACCCTGACAGGATCTGCATTGTGAGCCTCCAGGCGTATGAGGGTGTTCCAGACAGTCCTCTACATCTAATATAGGGAAGGAGAACCTCTAGCCTGCTGTTTAATTTCATTTGGCCTGTGGCAAGTCTTTGCGCTGTGGGCCGGAAATGCTGGTATGTATCTGTAGCCCCTACTTGTAGGGAGTATCTGCGAGCTGCCCCTGCCTCCAGCACAGATTCTACAGCTCCTTTTGGCCAGAAGCCATTGGTGCACCATTCAGAGCTGTCTAGTCCCTCCACCTAGGGCCCAGACCTGGCGGCTGCTTCGGGCAGCAGCATGAGGTCAGGGCAGACAGACCCTGCCTTAAACCCTCCTGCACTTCTAATTGGGAGCCACCTGAGGTACGCAATTGCTGGCCAGAGCCTGAGCTCCCTGCTCCATGTAAGAACCAACTCTCCCATCCCAACTTCCTCCCAGATCCTGCATTCCCACCACAGTTCCCATCTCATCAGAACTCCCACCCCAACTCTTCTGTGTAGGCTGGAATTCCTGCTTCAGCTCCTTCCCAGACCCCACACCAACTCCCCTCTCTCTGGTTGGAACCCCTTTCCACGCTCTGGTGCCCTCCTTCATGCCCACCCCAAACTCCTGCTTCAACCTTAAGTCTGTTTCTATGCTCCAAACTCCTTGGCCCTAGCTTGGAGCCCTGTTCTGCACCCAAAACCATCACCACTCTGGGGCCCTCCCCCCTCATTTCTGGTCCTACCTGGAGACTAGGTCCATACACCCCTAGCCCCACCTCAAGGCTGGAGCTGTGTGCACCAGTTCATCCTGCTGTGGGGGGGAGCCTAAGCATCTGTGCCCTCACCCCTCTCCCCAGGCTTGTATGAGACCCACAATTCATTATTATTTTTTGTCAGTGGTTTCTGTTGGAAGAAGGTTCCATATCCCTTATCTAATCTCTGTGGATCGATGAAACTGACTGCTGACCTCTCTGAGTCATGCGCAAGGAAAGCAGGATGTCCCCAAAGTGAATCTCCAGATAGCCATAAGTGATCTTCACATTGGTCATTATCTTTGGCACTTCTGGGACCAAAACACTCACAGTCTAGTAGCCATAATTCATGGAAACTATCAGAAGGTGGTACCGGGGACCTGAATGTCAAGGGCACTGAGCCATTGGCACTGACAGACAGGAGTAAGTGCTCTGTTAAAATGGCACTCCCTGTATGTGACTCATCCCTTTTCAACCCCACTATAGAACTAATACCAGCTTCTCACTGCTTAGCAACCTAAACATGATGCATATGGGACTGACTAACTAGGTTGCTCTTTGAATCCATGGCCACCTGTTGCTGAGTGATTACCTCAGCCGGGAGAATAGGAGAAGGTAGAACGTCTGACAGTGTATCCCACCTACATGGTATTTTTTTCCAGACTAAGTTAAACTCAGGTGCAGCCAAAGAATTTTAGACTTTGTAAAATACCATTTAGGCAGGCTCCCCCCATGAGGCTTAGCAGATTTGAAGACAGTTAGGGAAAACATGCGAATGTTAGAGCAATTTGTAGAGTTGACCTTTAAAAAGAAAGAGTGGTGCTCCACCTTGATTAGTTGATCTGTCACTTCACTATGATTGAGAATATTAATTTAGTGTCAGATCTTTGTGATGTCTAATTTGACGCTGTTAGATTATAGTGGAAAGATAAGGCTGCTGTAGTTAAGGTTGCTTCATGATTTCTGTGTAAAGGTTGATATTTCTAAATCTTCTAAACTTGACATGCTTAGATTCCTTTGAAATTTGGTGTTCAGGATAGAGTTAGTAACTCAAATGTTGGGTGATTTGAGACAGGTTTTATAGAGAGAGAAACCTTGGAAAAAGTAGCCTGAAGGCTTCTAGATAGGTGTGATTTTTGGTGTTTTTTGTGTGCAGAACTGGAGATCAAACTGTCAATGAGTGGTAAAGAACAAGATGGTTCAGTCTGCATTTTGCTCAAGGTAAAACAGTGGAAGGTAAATCACCTGGATCTCTGGGGAGACCCAAACTGAGAATAGTGTTTAAGAAAAAATATTATGGTGCACATGTACCAATTCATATATCATAAGAAATGGTGAATGCTTTAAAGCTTGACTTTTATAAGTGCTCTAAAATCCAACTAGCTACTTGGATTGCCTTGAAATTTGGTTTGCCTTGTGTGAAGGTTCCAGGTCATGTTAGTGAGCCAAATTTTGGGTCATTTAGCCAAGAGGCTCCTGAGTGACAGTCTCCCCCCAACTCCCCTCCCCCCCCCCCCAAAAAAAAAAACCCAACCAAACAAAAAAAAAACACCCAATCCCAAACCAAAAACAGTTTCCTGCTGCTGTCTTTGTACTGTTAAGTGGAAAGGAAGTAATAACAGGATGAATCTTGGATCTGGTTGAGATTGGTGGCTCTGAACTCACTCTTCAATTAATGTAATTTAAGGATAAGTTAAGCACAAGCCCCACTTAAAACAAAAATTTTTTCACTGAGTGGCTGGAGGCTGCTACAATTTGTGAGTCATGGGTAGTAATTTTATTCTGGAGACATGGTAATCAAAGCGGTTGGAGAAAGATAGAAATGTGAATTCCTCCCAAGAGGGGCCAGTTATTAGGAAACAGAGGAGTAGGAGAATGAGGAAGAAGGGTTTGAGGCTGTAGCAAGGAGAAGGGACACATGGGGAGCGGGTAACTGGGATTGTGCTGGTAGGGGACTGGAGAAAAGTTGAGGGCTCAGGTGAGGTAGGAGGCAGGAGGGTTCAGGAAACTGGGGACTGGGTGGCAGGATGACTCAGGTGAACTTGCTGCTACTCTCCCCATCAGACTTTCATTGTGTGTGTGTGTGTGTGCGCGTGCGCGCGTGTGTCTTTTGCCCCTTTGGGAGTGTCTGTGTCTCTTATGCTGCTTGATACTCCTTCCACACTCTCTTCTCTGAGCTGTGTTTGAGTGTCTGAGGCCCTGGGGAGGTTTTGCTCCTTCCATTGTGAAGCTGAGAACAGGCATACTTCATGCATATCACAGGTACTCTAACACCTTCAGAAGGGGCATGGGAGCATATATGGAAATGAATGGAACGGTTCATACATTTTAGAGCTCTCTTTTCAGGTTCTGTTGGTCCGCATGAGGTGGTCTCTTGATGATAACATTACACTGAGATGACTGGGCATCTTAACAGCTTTCAGGGCCTCCTTGTCTGCAGATGAGAGTGAGGAACAGCACTTGCCCTCCATCATCCCTCAATCCTTCCTGTTTAAAGGAATACGCTTCTGAGTGCTCTCCAGTCAACTTGCTGCTCAGATTTTTCTGAAATTTGCTACATGTTGTGAGGAGTGTAGAATAGTATTAGTGGATCCAAATTTGGGGCCATGGGAGCCAGTGGATATGGAGTTGTAAGGTCAGGAAAAAAAACAGCCAGTTAGTCAAAGTTTTGGTGGGTTTATGCACAGCACTAGAGATCAAACTGTTGATCTAGGGCAGGCCAAGATGCTTACAATTGGCCTCCTATTTTTCTACCCATCATAGAGCATGGCATTTAAGTCTTTGAGGGACCTAAATTCTGTAAGAACATGTTCACTTGCATTGGTCTGCAATCAGGAAGGATCACAGGGTGCATGCACCAACGAAGGAGGTGGGGGAAAAGAGTAATTTCTGTGCCGCTACTTTGTACTTGCCTGGTTAGTTTGAAGGAATGTGCTGAGGCCATTGCTTCTGAACAGCTACCAGCTGAAGTTTCTAGTCTGGACCTTTGTACAACTGTTCACTGAAGAGTTACTCATCTTGCTTACTGAAAGTTGTCTTCTGCGTTATAACATGGTTAATTTGTATGTAGATGCATACTGTGAACACAGTGCCTTGCATAGTAAATAGTCTCAGGAGGGTAGCCATGTTAGTAAGCAGCCAGTTTAATCCAATTTTTTGTTGAGTGAGGCAGAAGTATATGTGTGTGGATTATGTGGGGAGGAAATGTGGATGGGTTAGACAAAGTTTATATTTAAGAAAAGTCTGTGTTTTACTAGCCTCAGGGGATTGAGGTGAGGCCTCAGTGGCTACTTCCTGATCTTGGAGTAGATTGAAGTAGTTTTTCCAAAGTGGGAGCACATAGGTTTGGAGTGGACAACAGGTATACCTTGACTGCTGAGTAGTGGGGAGGAAAATAAGGTGTGCTGCCAGGAATCACTGGGTAGATTCTAGACAATTTCTTGATAATGAGTTTGCAGGAGTTTGTGGAAGTGCAAGGACATAAGTAGGGTGACCTTCCATCCCGTTTTGGGCTGGACAGCCCCATATTTTGGGCACCATCCTGGCGTCCTGATTTAATTTGCCAAAGGGGCTAATTGCCCCGTATTCCACTTTTTTACTAGCTGCCTGGCTTTCCTTGGCTGGGGGGAGCTGGACTCACACAGAGGCGCGGCTGCCACCTGGGTGGGGGAGTTGGAGCTAGACCCATGTCACGGTTGCAGCTGCTGCCTGATTTTCCCTTGCTGTGGGGAGCTGGAGCTGGACCATGCGGCGGTTGCAGCTGCCACCCAGCTTCCCCTGGCTGCGGGGAGTCAGGAGCTTTGCCTGGCCCAAGTCACCCCTAGCACAGGGCATTAACTGCCTGACTCCCAGATAAGTGACCACCTGTCCTGTTTTGGCCAGGACCGTGTCATTTCCCCGTGTCCCATATTTGGCTGGGGGAGAAGTGGTCGTATGGACATAGACCATGCGATGGGGCTGGCCAACTCACTTTTCACCATTTTGCAATGTCTCAATTGTGATTTAAGAGGTTATGATCTGCCAGACAGTGTGGTGATTCATTCAGATAGAAATAACCTGGGCCTCTTTCTTGGTGTGCACTTCCTGCAGTGTATGAGAGCAGATCTGGAGCACATCAGATATTTGTTTCCAGGAGCTGTGATAGTTTTGAGTATTTGAATTATTGAAACAGTGACCGTGTGAAAGCCATTAAGAAGTGTTGGAAACAGGATGGATAAAAATCAGTGATTAAACTCAACCTCCAGATTTTATTTAAATAAGATTTTTTTAAATTATAAAACCTAAATTTCCCATTTAAAAATAATTGTTGCAAGTAAATCTCATCAAAAACATGCTACATCTTCACTTAGTCTCCTTAAAAAAGAATTAGTCACTCTAGTCTAGTCTGCCCTGGCAATGAGCTGCCAGCTTACCAGCCTGTGTCACTGGTGCTCCTTGCTTGAGATCTGTGGCTGCTGCTAGCCCCCGCTTGCAGCCGGACCAGCTGTGACTGCCCTGCCCTGGGCTCCTGCTGCTGGTTTGGCTGGGCTGTCCTCCTCCCAGCCCCAGGTCTCCCTGTTCATGTAAGATCCATGGTCCTGCCAGGTGACCAATGTTGCTGGATGAGAGAATGGTGGATGTGGGAGTTTTAACCTTCAGCTCTTGCTTTTTGAAAATTCTAGGCTTTCCATTTCTGTTTCATCAGATTTAAATGTATGTGTTCAAAGCAAGACAGACACGGGATAAATCTGTTCTTTCTTTCTTTGCTTATACAGTGGTGGGTCTTGGCCAAGTGCATCAGAGCAGTTCATTAAAACATTCTTAAGACGAAGAGACAATATATAAGAGGACAGAAGCAGCATAGTAAGGAATACTGGAGTGGACTGAAAAGCAGAAGGGAAGACATCATTCAACACATACACAGCTTCCTATATTCCCCCACTCTTATGACACAGAAAAGCCCTCATGGCTTCTGGGCATAAGACATCCTAACTGGTTATGTTTTGAAGAAATTCATTTCCTGGGTAAAAAAAGGGAAGCATGCCATGTGTAAGCAGTACAAGTTGATGCAGGGCCTAGTTACGTGGAGGAAATAGTTAGTAATTTAAATAATTCACTTTGCAATGAATCATTTTTCAAGACCCTCTCTGCATTTTACTGTGGCTATGTCTACACTATAGCATAAAGTCAGTTTTAAGGCACTTAGCTCGATTTTTACAATGTGACTGTCTTCCCTGAAAATACCCTTAGGTCGATTTTTAAGGGGCATTAAGAGCAACTTTCTTGACCCAACCCTCCAATGTGGTGTAACGCTGAGTTCGAATCAGTGCTAGTGTGGAAACAGCATTACTTTAAATAGATTTTATTGGCCTCCAGAGGTGGTATATAGGTATCCCACAATGCCCCATAGGCATCTGTTCTGGCCGTTTTCACCTCCGCTGCTCTCGAGGTGTGCAGAAAATAGGTAACAGGAAGCCTGAGAATTTGAATTCATTTTCATTCTGACCAGCATGGATATCAGACCTTGGGAGCCATCCATCGTGTCTAGCCATTACATTTAGCCATCATGACTACTCAGGTGTCTTCTGAGCTGAGCTCTCAAGGTTGCAGAAGAGCTCCAACATGGAGCCATAACGAGATCCTGGATCTCATTTCTGTGTGGTTTGAAGAATCAGTGCTGAGCAAGCTGTGAACCAGTAAATGAAATGTAGACATTATGAGAAGATTTTGTGGGGCATGATGGAGAAAGAGTATGCCTGGAATGCTCAACAATGCCAGGTCAAAATCTAGGATCTCAGGCAGAATTATCAGAAGGTGAGAGAAGCCAATGGGCAATGTGGGTCATCTCCCAAGACGTGTCGCTATTATGAGCAGCTCCATGCCATTCTTGGGAGGGACCCAACCATGTTCCTCAAGGCTGGCAAGGACTCCTCAGAAGACTGTCCTCAGGTCTCCAGTGACAGCTGAGATGGGGAGCGGGAGGTGGAGGCTGATGAACAGCAGGAGGTTGACAGCAGGCTCCTGAAGAAGCTGAGCCTGACAGCCCAGAGCTCTTTATCACCCTGGAGCCAGTTTCCTCATCAACACCTGATGCTTCAGGGTTCAGCAGTGCTGGACAAAGCTGTTTTGGTGAGTGTTTTTTAGAATGCCACAAGTGGGATTGCAACTGGGTGGAGATATAGGTTTACTTCTGTTGAGCATATTTTTTAAACTGTTAAAAGTGGGTTGCGTGTCAGGCATGGTGGATCTGTGCCCCTTAGAAGAGGTTGTTAATATTGGTAGGGAATGGAGTACTTATCCTTTTTTGGAGCACTCCATAAAGGTATTCTTATTTTTGTTCTGTATGAGGTTTTTGGGGAGGCCTGATTTATTGAGGCTTCCACCATAGCACACTTTGCCATGTCAGGCAACCATTAACTAACCTGGTGGTATGGCACCATGCTGCATTCTAGCACATTTTCCAAACCTGTGCTCACACAATATGAACATATTTTCTCTTTCCCTCAGTTATTCTTAGGAGGCCAATGTCTCTCTTGGCAGCCTAGAAACAGCACAGGAAGTTTCATTAGAGTTTTTCCTCTTAACATTATTGCACTGGTCCCTGGACATTTAAATTTCCCAGGACTGCCTTGCTGAAGCATGTGGCTGGCAGGCTGTGCTGGCCTTCTCCCCTCCTATCATGCTGATGGCTTTTCCCTGCACAGTATTCATGAGGAGCCATTGAGAGAGGTTTGTTTTTTTTCCCCCAAGCTTTACAGTTTACAGGGCTGACCATCACCCCAGACTGCCATGCGACCAGCAGGCTTGACCCCTCCCCTTCGCCACATGGCTGCCAGGCTTTGCTGACCCTGCTCCTGCATGCTGGCATGTCCAGTGTGGGCTTTTCCTGCTTTATATGGCTTTTTCCCTACATGAGATTTATGAGGAGCCACCAAGAATTTTTTTCCATGCTTTACAGTTTACAGAGCTTTGTTTAAACTGTCCCCTTTGCCATCCTTCAGCTGCTAAGATCTGACCATGTCTGCAATTAAATGGTCTGTACAACTAATAGCTTCTGTTCTGCAGAGGTTGATTCACTGTCATTCTTAGGAAGCCCCAAGTGGCCTTGGAAAACACAAGTTGTAGTGATTGTCAGAGACCCATTCATTCTATGGGTAAGCACTTCACATTTAAAAATTATATCTAAATTTTGACGTTCACTGTCTTTAACAGGCAGCCTGAGTGGGGGAGACAAGGTTGTTGAGATGAGTCGAAAGAAAAGATCCAAACAGGACCTTGTCCTGCAGCAGCTTGAAAGGGTAGACAGGGAGCAAACCAGAGCCAAAGCCAAAGGGCTGACCTCCCCTCTTGAGAATCCTCCCATGCTGGGAGTAGTGGTGGTGGTGGTGTGGGAGGCCCAGGACTGTCTTGCGCTCTGCCCCCAGGACCTCTCCATGCTGCAAAAGGCCCACATTCCACCACACATGAGGCCAGGATTCCCTTCTTTTTCCTACCCCTTACCCCTCCTGCCTCTAAATAAAAAGAATGTTTTTGTGGAAACCACAGTGTCTTTTATTGGTTCACGTGCATGGGGTGCACTTGGAGGTGCTTTCATAAAGTTCAAGCACACATCATTGTGAGGAGAGTTAAATGCAGCAGATTCATGTGGCTAATTGCTCTTTCATAAAGCTATTTTTCAAAGCCTCCCACTTTGCTGGTGCTTCTGCACGTGCATTGCTAATGCCCTTGTGTCCAGCTGTGCCTAAGCACTTCCCAGGGCATCTGCCTCTGCAACCCAGGCTGGCATGAAATGTTCCCCTCTTTGATTTGCAAATACTATGGAGAATACAGCATGCTGCAACCTTGGTTTGGTTTGGCAAAGGTACAGCATGTCAGAAGGCACCTGAATCTGGCTTTTAAATGGCCAAAGGCACATTTCACTGCCATTCTGTACTTGCTCAGCTCCCAGTTGCAGTACAGGGTGCCAGTGTGTGGCTTCATGAGCCAAGGGAGCAGAGGGTAAGCAGGGTCACCAAGTATCACTATGTGCATCTTCCCTCTGCCAATCTTGATTTTCATAGAATACTAGGACTGGAGGGGACCTCAAGAGGCCATCGAGTCCATCCCCTTGCCCCAGTGGCAGGACCAAGTACTATCTAAACTATCCCTGATAGATGTCTATCTAACCTGTTCTTAAATATCTCCAGAGATGGAGATTCCACAACCTCCCTTGGCAACTTATTCCACTGTTTGACCACCCTGACAGTTAAGAACTTTTTCCTAATGTCCAACCTAAACCTCCCTTGCTGCAGTTTAAGTTCATTTCCTCTTGCTCTATCCTCAGAGGCCAAAAAGAACAAGTTTTCTCCCTCCTCCTTGTGAAACCCTTTTAGATACCTGAAAACCACTATCATGTCTCCCCTCAATCTTTTTTCCAAACTAAAGCCCAATTCTTTCAGCCTTCCTTCATGGGTCACATTCTCTGGATTTTTAATCATTCTTGTCACTCTTTTCTGGACCCTCTCTAATTTCTCCACATCTTTCTTGAACTGCAGTGCCCAGAACTGGACACAATACTCCAACTGAGGCCTAACCAGCGCAGAGTAGAGCGGAAGAATGACTTCTCATGTCTTGTTCACAACACACCTGTTAATGCATCCCAGAATCATGTTTGCTTTTTTTGCAACAGCATCCCACTGTTGACTCATATTTAGGTTGTGGTCCAGTATAACTTCTACATCCCTTTCTGCTGTAGTCATTCCTAGACAGTCTCTCCCCATTCTGTGTGTGTGAAACTGATTGCTCCTTTCCAAGTGGAGCACTTTGCATTTGTCCTTGTTAAACTTCATCCTGTTTACCTCAGGCCATTTCTCCAATTTATTCAGATCATTTTGAATTATGACCCTATCCTTCAAAGCAGTTGCAACCCCTCCCAGCTTGGTATCATCTACAAACATAATAAGTGTACTTTCTATGCCAATATCTAAATCGTTGATGAAGATATTGAACAGAACCGGTCCTAAAACAGACCCCTGCAGAATCCCACTTGTTATACTTTTCCAGCAGGATTGAGAACCATTAAGAACTACTCTCTGAGTACAGTTATTAATACTGCGATATCTACCTTTGGGAAGAAGACAGTCAAGTCTGCTGATTGGTTTGAAGCCCACACTGAAGTGCTGACGCCCCTGATTGAGAAGAAGACAGGCACTGGCTGCATACAGGTCCTCTCCCAGTGAGGTGAACCTGCAGGCGCTCTGGTCTGCTCGGAGTCAAGTGCAGCAGGTTGCTTGGCGGTGTGCCAACGATTACTGGCTCCAACTTTGCTCCAAGGTTCAGCAGGCCGCGGACACTGGTAACGTGAGGAATGTACGATGGGATCAAGCAGGCCATCGGTCCGTCACAAAGAGAGACTGCCCCACTTAAGTCGGCCACAGGTGAGGTCTTGAAGGACAGAACCAAGTAGATGGAATGCTGGGTGGAACACTACTCAGTTGTACACCAGAGAGAGCCCTGAATGCCATCGAGCCTCTGCCCACCATGACTGAACTCGATGCTGAGCCCACCTTGGAGGAAATCAGCAATGTGCTGAAAGCACTATCTTCTGGAAAAGCCCCAGGGAAAGACTGTGTTCCCTGAGAAATCCTCAAATGCGCCAAAGGTACCCTAGTTTCAGAGCTGCATGGAATACTTTGCCAATGCTGGAGAGAAGGCAGCATAACGCAAGATATGAGGGATGCTAACATCGTTACTGTCTACAAGAACAAGGGTGACAAAAGTGATTGTAACAACTATCGCGGCATCTCCCTTCTCAGTACCATGGGGAAGCTGTTTGCACGTGTTGCTCTGAAGAGGCTCAGTGTTCTTGTGGAGAGAGTCTGCCCTGCGTCTGTGTGGCTTCAGAGCTGAATGGTGCACCATAGACATGGTTTTCTGTGTTAGGCAACTACAACAAAAGTGCAGGGAGCAGAACAAATCTCTGTATATTGCCTTCATCGACCTGACCAAGGCATTTGACCTCGTCAGCAGAAAAGGTCTGTTTGTGATTCTGGCTGAGATCGGCTGTCCCCCAACTCTGCTCAGCATTATTAGGGCCTTCCATGAAGGCATGAAGGGGACCGTGGTATATGACGGATCAACATCTGAACCCTTTGAGATTCTCAGCGGAGTGAAGCAGGGGTGTGTGCTGGCTCCAACACTGTTCAGCATCTTCTTTGCAGTTTTGCTCAAATATGCGTTTGGAACTGCTACAGAGGGCATCTCTGTCCGCACAAGAACAGATGACAACCTCTTCAAACTGTCGAGACTTAGAGTGAAGACCAGGGTGCTTAGGAAGCGTCTAAGGGAGTTCCTTTTTGCTGATGATGCAGCCATTGCTGCTCATGCTCAGCAGGAACTGCAGTCACTCATAACTCGCTTTGAGGATGCATGCATGGAATTTGGCCTCACAAATCAGCTTAAAGAAGACCCAGGTGATGGGCCAAAACGTGGGTAACGAGCCATCTATCAGCGTGCTAGACTGCGAACTGGAAGTCATCCATGAGTTCGTGTACCGAGGCTCGACGATCTCGGACAACTTGTCACTTGATGGCAAGATCAACAAGCACATTGGAAAAGCCGCCCCAACGTTCTCCAGGCTGATGAAGAGAGTATGGGCTAACAATAAGCTCACTGTGCTCAAGGTGCAGGTCAATGCAGCCTGTGTTTTGAGCACACTCCTGTATGCCAGTGAAACATGGACTTTGCGCTCAGAACAAGAGCAGCGGCTCGACACATTCCACATGCACTGCCTTAGGCGCATACTCGGTATCTCATGGCAGGACAAGGTCCCCAATAGCGTAGTGCTTGAGAGGGCAGGCACCGCCTCTATGTTCACCCTTCTCAAACAGAGGTGTATGCGCTGTCTGGGCCATGTCTCACGCATGACGGATGGCCGAATACCGAAGGACCTCCTCTTCGGCGAACTGGCATCTGGAAAGAGGCCGAAAGGGTGACCTAAACTGCGCTACAAGGACACATGCAAGTGTGACCTCAGCGCGCTCTCTGTCAGCGCGAACACCTGGCATTCGCTCGCCTCAGACAGGCATGCCTGGAAACAGGGAGTGAACGAAGCTCTTGCTATGTATGAAACTACCTTGGTGAAGGATGCGGAAGACAGGAGAGCCCTCAGGAAGATCCGTGCCCGTGATACCACAGCGACATCTGCCTACTGCTGCTCACAGCGCGGAAAGGACTCCCACTCCCGCATTGGATTGCACAGCCACAGAAGACGCTGCTCGAATCAGTCCAACTGAGGTGCAAAGCCACGATCCCTATGCCTACTATTACTATTATTATGCACCCACCTTATAGCAGCCTCATCTAAATTATTTGCCTAGTTTCTTATAAGAATATCATGCAAGACCATATCAAATATTGTAAAGTCTAGGTTTACCACATCTACCACTTCTCTGCTATCAACAAGGCTCATTATCCTATCAGAGAAAGCTATCAGATTGTTTTGACATGATTTGTTCTTTACAAATCCATGCTGGCTGTTTGCTATCACCTTACCACCTTCCAAGTGCTTGCAGATGATTTCTTTAATTACCTGCTCCATTATCTTTCCTTCTGATCAAGAAAGAAAGTCCCATCCTGGAACTTTCTGTACAGACCTGAATTTCTGAAGATGTGTATGTTGCGCACCTTTCCCAACCATTCCACACAGATGTTGGTGAAATTACCTTTGTGATCCACCAATGCCTGCACCACCATGGAGACATACTGCTGGCAGTTTATGTACTTAGAGACCAGGTGGTCCAGGGTCAGGATGGGAGAGTGCGTTCCATTTGTCGCCCCATTGCACTTAAGAAACCCCATGGCAGCAAAGCTGTCCACTGTGTGCTGCACATTTCCCAGAGTCTGTCTTTGGCATCAGACAGGCACAGGTTGCCTTGGCTACCTGGAGCACTGTTGCCCCCACTGTAGATTTGCCCATCCCAAATTGATTTCCCACTGGCCGGTAGCTGTTGGGCATTGCAGACTTCCACAGAGCAATTGCGACTCACTTGTGAACTGTCAAAGCAGGTCTTGTTCTGGCTTCAGCGTAGGGGGCAGCAAATCTCAAAGTGGCCTTGTGCATGTGGAAGTTCTGCAGCCATTGGTGGTCGTCCCAGACCTCCAAGACGATGTGGTCCCACTAGTGCATGCTGGTTTTCTGTCTCGAGAACCAGTGCTCCACTGCAAGCAGGGGCAGTCAGCAGCTCTGCATTCCTGTTCTCCAGTTCTTCAGTATCATCTGAATCATCCATATCCATCTCATCCTTCCAGTGGCTTTGTCTAATAAAGTACTGCACAACACTTTGAAGTAGCCATAACACACTGTACCGTGGCTATAAGCTGTTCAGAATCCATGCTAGTGCTGTGCAGTGGTGTGAGCCAGGGACAGGCTGTGGGAAAATGCCCTGAAAAATGGTGCAAAATTCCTGGGGCCGGCCATTTATTTTCCAACAGCAGGGGCCGGGTTCTTTGCATTCTGGGATATCGGACACTCACAAGCACTTGCAGCACATTTTTTCTCATAAGTCACGGGCATAGAAACCCAGATGGAATGGGATAACAGGCACTGTGGGATAGATACCCCCAATGCATTGTTGACACAGTCCAATTTAGGTAAGGTAATGGAAACATGATATGTCGACTTGCTGGACATTTGCATACTCATCTTTGACTTTATAAAATCTATTGGTAAAATGTCAATTTCAGTGAATTCAACTTTATTTTGTAGCATAGACTAAGCGTATGTGCAATTTGACAAGTAAATTCCCAAACTGTTGGCTGGCTGTAACTAGGAAAAAAAAATGGTTTTAGTTAATCCTTATGGCTTGTTTTAATTAGTTAATGAGGTTTACAAGCTGTCATTTAAGTATACAAAAGAGAAACTGCATTTGAGAAATTCAGAGTTTCCAGATGCCTCTGTCATTTTTTCTTATTTTATGTGGCATAACACGTGCCCTTTACTTCGGAACATCGTTGCCACAGATCATAATGGTTATGCTATAGACATTCCATATTTTACTTAAGCATAACTCAGCTTTTCCAAGTGAATCCCGTTCTGTACTTGTTTTCTCAAAAAGCAGACACGCTAATGAGTTCAATAGGATTTGAAAATTAAATGCACTTCAAACACAGTCTGAGCTTTTTTTCATAACTTGATTTAAATCAAATATCTTTTTTGGTGATTTAAATTGCAATTTTAAATCTTTGATTTAAATCACCTTGATATTAAATCACTTGATAATCACTCTGGTTGGAAAACATTGTCAGGGAAACACAGACTCCAGTATGGAAAGATAGAAACACTTTATTAACCCATAGCTGTGGGAAGCCTTAAGGGGAGACTTCGGATACAACATGTCCGTAGCAACTTTTATCCTCTTGGTTACACAAAGAAGAGGTTAATACGTAAGCCCAGCTGCAATGATTTGATTGGCTTAAAACAATAGAGCTACCTTTGTCTTAAGTAACAGAAATTGTTTTCTTACGAGGACATTCTCATCCCTCAGCAACTAAACTAAATCAGACAGGTTTCAGTCAGATTTAGTGACCCAGGCAACTGTCGGACAGTCACAAACAGGAATCCAGCACTTTCCACATACACATACGCTTCTTTCATTAGCAGCATATGTTTTTCCTTCTCAACATTGATCAGGTTATGAAAGTATTTGTGGCTGACCAGGAAATGTATACTTTTATGGTATGGAAGTATTACAAACTCTGGCCACCTTACTGTTGGTTGGAGGTGGGATGCAGCTGTTGGACAAGACTAAGAGAAGATCTTTCTCTTGAATGGAGAGCTGCCAGTATTTTGGCACAAAAGCCTTGTCTGCCCAGGCCACAAATCCAGCACTGACACACGTGTTCTTCCAGCCATTCTCAAATGTGACCAGAAATACTGCTCAGCTGTAACATAGTTGTCCTCTCTAAGCACAATATGTGAGGTGGGTTCTAGGAGGGAGGCAACAGATTGATTCTACCAAGGTGTGAAAACTTCCATGAGATGTGTTTCCTGCTTGCCAGGGAGTGGGGGAGAGTCTGGGTATAGTTGGGGTGGGGGGAGGTTGCCATGGCTAGAGTGGTGTCCTGAAGGACAGCTGGTGATGCTCAGTGATAGGGAGGGTGGGAAATGGGTTTTGGTTATGCTAACTCCTACCTACAACATGTCTTCCTAATTTTTATGAACAGGAAATTTACTGGCAAGAGAGAGATTTAAGGTTGTCGTCCCCTTGTAGAACGTGTAATATTTATTAACAGACAAAAAGCAGGGGGAAAGTAGCCCATGACCCTTTTCCTGTACCATCTTTGAGCAATAACAGAGAGGAAGCTGTGCTAGTCTATACACTATCAAAACAAAAAGCAGTCAAGTATCAATTTAAAGACTAGCAAAATAGTTTATTAGGTGAGCTTTCGTGGGACAGACCCACTTCTTCCTCGAGTGTCCCCGTGGGTGCTCCACGACAGGTGTCGGGCTCGCCCCGGCGCCGCAGATCGGATCTTTCCAAAAGTTTCTGCCGGACTGCGTGTGCGCGGGCGCGCGCCGCTCCCTTGCGCGTTCCCGGCCATGTGCGCGATCCGGTCCCCGCCAGTTCCTTCTTAACCGCCATCGGCTGCAGACGGAATCTGCTCAGGCTGCGGCCAGAGTCAGCGTATTTAGAGTTCTCAGAGTTTTAGAGTGTTCTTTTCAGAGTTCTTAGTTAGACTGTTTGTTTCTTTATTGCAACAAAAAAAAATATAAAGTAGAAAGTCTAAGTAAACGAGAAGGAGGAGCGGAGGCAACCCGGGGACGTGAAGGCCAGTAGGCCTCCTGCCGCGGCAGGCTGGGGTCCGTGAGAGGGGAACAGGCACAGAGAAGGTGCTAAGTACCCTATTAACAGCTCAAAGGCTCACCACAATGTCCTCTTCAGGATTCAAGAAGTGTGAGTCGTGCTGCGAAGCTATGCCAACCTCTGATGGGCACAGTTAATGTATTAGGTGCCTGGGGGAATCATACGTCACCCAGAAATTCTCCTTTTGTGCAAAGCTCATGGCCAGAGCCAGAAAGGATAGAGAAATGCAGTTGAAAATGCTGTTGTTTGATAAGGCCCTCCAGCCAGACGTGCTGGAGAGGCCTCAACCGGAGGGACCTAGAGGGTTCCATAAAAGGAAAGCGGTGTCCCTCACCCCCTCGGTGCAGAAATGGAGGAAGCTCTCTCCAGCCCGATCCCTGCCGGTGGTCACAGCGAGCGGGACGGGCGTAGCACACAGCCCCCAGCCGCAGTCACAAGCACGCAGCAGCACATGTGGCAGAGGCTGAGCCTCCGATTACTAAGCAGCCGGCCCGCACAGCGTTCAGAGCGGCGGCCAGGCAAGCGCCTGAACCGGCGGCACCGCCGCAAGCGGCACAGACCCCCACAGCGCCAACAGGCACGCAGCCTGCAGGCACCGGAGGAGGCTATCCGCGCGGCACTGCAGCTGAGCGTGCCGAGCGCGGCGCCGAGATCCCTGGCACAGGAAGGGGCGGAGCCAGCCCCGCAGGGGAGGGGAAAGGCAGCAGCGAAAACCCGGCACCGCAGCCCTTCTCTGGACAGGGCTGCAGGGCTGCTCTCAACAAGTCCTCCCCTTATGCTGCGAACACCAACCAGGAGACATGGGTCTCCCCCAGCCTACCCAGAGCCTCCTTCTCCGTTCCTCCAACCAGCGTCACCATGGCTCGGGCCACCCTCGCCTTTTCTGGGATTTGACCCTCTGGAGTACTATCACAAACCAGTTTCACCATTGTCTCAGTCATCGAGAAGATCTCGCTTTCGCAGACATAGGGGGTATGCACCTCGAGAGTGGTCCAGGTCTCCATCCCAGGAACCGTGCCCGTGCTGCCATGGTCATCCCTTATCACACTGGGCATAGACACCACAGGCATACACCCAGGGGCAGGTCCCCCTTGACCGTCCAGTACCCTCGTGGGCACTCACGGACAAGGACAGAAACACAGCTGTCTCAGGGGGAGTTGATTTTGGAACCCCGAGATTTTCGCTCGCAAGCCTCCAGTGAGAGGGTGTACCACCGGCAGCAGGACCCTGAGAGTTCAAGGGAGGTCTACCCTAGTGGTTCCTCTTTGTCCTTCCCCGACGAGGCTACGGCCCCCAGGGATGTTGCCCCCCCGGACGACCTCAAACAGTTTCAGGAGCTGTTTAAAAGGGTGGCTTTCACACAAGGCATCCAAACAGCAGAGGTGCAGGAGAAGCACCACAAGCTCCTCAAAAACCTGAGGCCTCCGGCCTCGTCCAAGATCGCTATCCCACTCGACGAAGCAATCGTGGAGTCTGCTACCACCATATGGCAGACCCCGGCTTCCACTCCACCTATAAACAAGAGAGCAGATAAGATATACTTCGTCCAAGCGAAGGGCATGGAGTTCCTGTTTAGTCACCCACAACCAAATTTTCTGGTGGTAGAATTGTCTCAGCAGAGATTGAAGACTTCCCAGTACCAAGCGGGGGGGAAACAGATAGAGATGCCAAGAAGCTAGAGCTCTTCGGCAGAAAGGTGTATTCCTCCTCCACCCTGCTGCTGAGAATGGCAAATTATGCAGCACATCTAGCGAACCACAATTTCGACAATTACTCCAGGCTTACTTCTCTCGTGGATTCGCTTCCAGAAGATAAGAAGCCGGTGCTGAAGGCCATCGTGCAAGAGGGCTATGCAGCTTTTTTGGACAGGAGTCCAGATCGCCCTGGACGTAGCGGACACGGCGGCACGCTCAACGGCTACGGCAGTGGTCATGCGCAGGGAATCCTGGCTGCAGATATCGGGTGTCCCGAGGGATCTGCAGGCAAAAATTGTCGATCTCCCCTTCGACACGCAGATGATGTTTGCAGAGTCAACTGATTCGGTCCTTCATTCCAGTAAAGACTCAAGAGCCACACTCAGAACCCTGGGTATTTATACCCCTCCATACAGAAAGAAAAAGTATTACCCTCAACAAAGGCGATACCCGTACCAACCTTAGCATGCTCAGTACCAACGTGGCTACGACCAAGGGCGGCATCAACAGCAACAACGGTATAGAACTCCTAGGCAACGTTCCCAACAAGGCTGTGCATCCTTGGGGTAGGCCCAAAGGCAACAAGTTTGACGGACAGGTCGAGGGCTGCACTATTACTACCATCGCGCAATGTCATCTACAATTAGTGTTCCATCATCGCCTCCGACCGTTCCACTCATAATGGCAAAAGTTCACCACAGACAAATGGGTACTAGAGATCATAGCCACGGGTTATGTGATTCCCTTTCAGTCGCTCCCACCGCCAAGACCTGCGCCCAGGCCTCATCTCAGGGATGCCTCCGACGAGGCGAAACTCAAGCACGAGGTGGACCACCTGATGCTTCTAGGGGCGGTGGAAAGAGTGCCGGAGCGACTCCAGGGGAAAGGGTTTTATTCACGATACTTCCTCACAGAGAAGAAAACAGGAGGCTGGAGGCCCATCTTAGATCTTCGAGGCCTCAACCGGTACTTGTGCAAACAATGCTTTCGGATGATCACAGTCGCCTCTGTACTCACGGCACTGGACGATGGAGATTGGTTTGCAGCCCTCGACTTACAAGATGCGTATTTTCATATAACAATCCACCCGACTCACAGACATTTTCTCCAGTTTATGGTCGGCAAAAAACATTTCCAATACAAGGTTCTGCCGTTTGGCCTCTCCTTGGCCCCCAGAGTCTTTACCAAGACCTTGGCAGTGGTGTCAGCCTACCTGCACAGACAGGGGGTATTTATATTCCCGTATCTGGATGACTGCCTACTGAAAGGGGCCTCGAAGGCAGAGGTACTACGCATGATACGCGTAACAGCAAACACGTTTTCTTCGCTGGGCCTGGTCATCAACCTGGCGAAGTCAAAGATCGACCCCACACAGGACATAGAGTTCATAGGGGCATGCGTAAATTCTATCACAGCAAGGGTTTATCTACCCGACGCTCGCTTTCGCGCCATCGGTTCCCTGGTACAAGTCATTACATACAGCCCCATGCTGCCGGTTTTAATGTGCTTGCAGCTGCTAGGCCACATGGCAGCGGCAATGTTCATGGTACAGAATGCCAGATTGCATATGCGTAACCTACAACATTGGCTGGCGAGCGTCTACAAGCCAGCATCCCACACCGTCCGCAGGGTGGTGTCGCCCATGACGGAGGTGCGCAGATCCCTGCAATGGTGGGTAAACCCCAAGAACATGCTAAGAGGGGGTACCCTTTCACCAACCACAAATCTCTATTTTTCTCACCACCGACGCCTCCCAGATAGGGTGGGGAGCACACATTGGCAAAAAGGTGACGCAAGGACTGTGGTCCCCTACGGAATAGTCACTGCATATAAATATACTGGAGCTCAGAGCAGTGTTCAATGCCTGCAAACGCTTTTGAGACCTCATACAAGGCAAGGTAGTTGGGACCAATACAGACAATACCTCCACCATGTTTTATATAAATCGACAAGGCGGAGCTCGGTCCCGTGCCTTATGTGCGGAAGCAGTCCAGCTGTGGAACTGGTGCATCGCCAACAATATAATGTTGAAAGCCTCGTACTTACCAGGCGCTCACAACGTGAAGGCAGACCAGCTGAGAAGGCGCTTCGCACTCACACACGAGTGGCAGATCCGCTCCGATCTGCTACGACCGATCTTTCATTCATGGGGATTTCCCCAGGTAGACCTGTTTGCCACTCAGCACAACAAGAAGTTCCCCCAGTACTGCTCCAGGGCAGGACTGGGGCGGAGGTCCTTGGGGGATGCATTCGCGATTTCGTGTAAGGGCCCCTTGATTTACGCGTTTCCCCCCACAGTGCTCATCCACAAGGTCCTGCAGAAAGCCAGGAGGGAGAGAGCCTGCATGATCCTAGTAGTCCCCACATGGGATCGACAGCAATGGTTCCCCTTGCTTCTGCGCATGTTGGATCGTCCACTGCTTCCCCTTCCGGTGGCACCGTACCTGCTCACGCAGGCCCAGGGGTCCATAGTGCATCCACACCCCCGAGGCCTGCGCCTCCAAGCATGGTTAATCCATGGCTCAGCTCCCTAGAAATTACATGTACGGAGGGAGTACAACAAGTCCTGGAAAGTAGCCGAAGGATCTCTACCAGGAAGACCTACAAGCAGAAATGGACTCGATTCACTGCATGGTGTTCCACCAAGCAGTTAGCTCCCCTTGAGGTGCCTATACGTGTAATACTAGAATACCTACTGTACCTCAAGAGAGGCGGGCTCTCCCTCTTCTCGTTGAAGGTCCATCTCGCCGCTATATCGGTGTTTCGGCATGAAGAGGAAGGGCCCACGGTGTTTGCCCATCCTATTGTTACCAAGTTTCTGAAGGGGCTGGTAAACCTGTACCGCTTCCACCATCATGGAGCTTGGACCTGGTGCTCTGCGCACTAACGGGCCCACCGTTTGAACCCTTAGCTACAGTTTCCTTCCGTCTCCTTACGATAAAGACAACCTTCCTTCTTGCAATCACGTCAGCTCGCAGGGTGAGTGAGCTCGCAGCAGTTATGGCAACACCGCCCTGCACAGTATTCTCAAAGGACACGGTAACCTTACGGCTGCACCCAGCCTTTGTTCCGAAAGTTTCTTCAGAGTTCCATGTTAACGAACCTATAGTTTTACCCTCGTTTTACCCGAAGCCTCACAGCTCCAGCAAGGAGGCATGCCTGCACCTCCTGGATGTGAGGAGGGCGTTGGCCTTCTACATAGAGAGGACTAAGTCCTTCCAGAAAATGGACAGACTCCTAGTCTCTCTCGCTCCCAGGTCAAAAGGAGAGGGTCTCTCTTCACAGAGAATCTCGAAGCACATTGTGTCCTGCATAAAGATGTGCCACAAACTTCGAAAAACTCCTTTACTGGCCCCGCCTAGGGCTCTCTCCGCCAGGGTGGTGGCGGCATCAAAAGCCTTTTTCAAGGGCATCGCGCTAAACGACATGTGCAGAACGGCGACCTGGTCATCCTATGACACCTTCGCCAAGCATTATGCCCTCCACCGGGTATTCCAAGAGGATACCCGCCCCTCGACAGCGGTCCTTTCAGGGGCAAGCTGCACATAAATCGATTTACCCACCTCCTTTTTGGGTTACTGCTGGGTAGTCACCTATTGTGGAGCACCCACGGGGACACTCGAGGAAGAAAGAGAATTACTCACCGTAGTAACGATAGTCTTCGAGATGTGTCCCCGTGGGTGCTCCACCACCCACCCATCCTCCCCGCTTCGGATCTCTGCTTGGTGTTTTTCAGGAGCATCCGAGGCGGTTGGTCAAGAAACTGGCGGGGACTGGATCGCGCACGTGGCTGGGAGCGCGCAAGGGAGCGGCGCGCGCTGGCGCATGCGTGGTCCGGCAGAAACTGCTGGAAAGATCCGATCTGCGTCGCTGGGGCGAGCCCGACACCTATTGTGGAGGACCCACGGGGACACATATTGAAGAACCATCGTTACTACCGTGAGTGACTTCTTTCTTCAGACCATAGAGCTCACCTAATAAACTATTTTGGTAGTCTTTAGAGTGCTACTTGACTGCTTCATCTTTGAGCAGTGTCCCAATATTCACATGGTCACATAGGCCATTGGTACAACAAAATCCAGGAGTTTCCAGATCCTGACATACATGTATACAGTTAGCTGATTCCCCAGAAGGAATGCCACGTGAATGCAATAGAAGAACTAGTTCACAGCCTTTTCCAACCCTCTTAGCTTTACTGACTGGATATCATCTCAATCTACACTTTGACTGAAACATCATTAAAACATTAGACTCCTCTCATATTCCACATTTGCATTGACAATAACCTTTTAAATACAGTAATTGTTTTCCCCTCTGCCTCAGTCCCTTTTTTGTCTTGTAATAACACTAAATGGAACCTAGTACATGGGAAGGAATGGTTCGCAAAACATGGTGACAAACTTGCACATATCAGCAACTGTGGGGCTGACAAAAGTGTGTGTGCTAATAGGACATATTGGTGCATTTCTGAGAGAGTGCAGGTATGGTTGCATGGATAAGCTTAACTCTTTCCTGCATTTTAAAAGTTGCAGTATTGCTCAGCTCATTGTTCTGCAGGGGAATGACATGCTACCACGCAGCCTTATCTTTGATTTAACTGGGTCTGGCAGTATACACTAATGACTGGTCAAATAATTTCCTAATGTACAGGGCAATAAGCTGCTTAGTTCCAAATTGCAAATGTGAGAAAACAATAAAAATAAATTTTAAGTCAAGATAAAGATCTTCGTAAGCTAATGCTCCCTAGACTCAATGGTTAAAATTATTTTAGAATTATTTTATTTAAATTATTTTACTATCTGAAATCTGCATCCTTTTCTTGTCCTTTCTTTTCTGTTCAGATTGAAAGCTGTTTGGGGCAGGGGCCGTCTCTTACCATCTTTGTGCCACACATATTGCAGTGGAGGTCTGATCTCAGTTGGCTTCATATGCTACCATAATGCCAATAATAAATATTATGTGTGATATCTTTTTAATGTAACACCCCCAAGTATTACAATACAAACTAATTTCCCTTTAAGGAACTAACTTTTCAATTTAAATTGCATTTCAGCGTTGTGGAGAATAGCAGCTTGACAAGCAATATCCTGACATTGAATTGCCCTTTAAATTTAATATGCCTGAGCTCCTCTTTCAGACAGCCGGCTGTCTAAATGCTACATTGACAGATGCTAGACCTCTACACTCTGAATCTCTCTTGTCTTGTTGCTGTGCAGAGCTCTGATGGCTCCTTCAGGGCTCCTGCTGTTGATTCTGGGGTCTGTCTCATGCAGTGTATCTGCATTCACAGCAACAGGAGCCCAAGATTTCAGTAGTTTTAATATTTCAGAAAGGCAAAGGGGGCATCACACTTTTCCTGACAAGCTGGACAGGCACAGTTCCTAGCATTGACTGACTCCTGTCTATTTTAAATGGGTATTTTAAATGGACACATTTTGTGGGGTATGGGAAGAACATAAGTTCTTTGGTATTCCTTCTCCCACACAGTTTTGGATCTGATTGAACCTGATCTTTCACTGAAAAGCTGGTAGGTTAGAAAACCCCTGTTTAGTGCTGTGCGGTTGTCATGAATCAATCCTCTTCTGCCTTATTGATACAGAAATGTCTGAAAGAACCTTCTTCTCCCCCTTTCCTTCCTAAGTTACCATCTGCTAAACATTGTGCTATCATCAAAAACCAATTACCAGAAGGAAGAAGTGATGATATAGATGTCTTAAGTCTAAATACTGGTATGTGCTAACGAGGTTGCCACTAGCATCTTTGCCTCCATTGGGAGGTGTGTGTGTGTGTTCATTCAGCTCTGAGAAGTTATTGTACACAACATTGTCACAAACTTTGTTTGATAGTACAAACCAAAATTTAATAGATGACTTATTTATGCTGCTTTATATACTGTATACTGAAATATAAGTGCAATACAGTTGGGTCTCAACATTTGTGAGGGTTCCGTGTTGAGAACCCTCACAAACGTTGAATTTCGTGAACACAGGGGGCTTGGAGCCCTGGGGAAGACACGGCTGCTGGTGTTCCCTGCCCTGGGCTCTGGGAAAGTAGTGGCTTGCCGGCGCTCCCTGCCTGGTGAAGTGGTGGCCGCCCAGAACCCTGGGAAGCGGGCTCACTCGCTCTCACACACGCACTCTCTCTCTCTGCCCTAGAGCATGGGGAAGTGGCGGCTGCTGGTGCTCCGTGCCCCAGAGCACCAGGGAAGTGGCCGCTCATGGCTGCTTGCAAATACGTGAATTCATGAACCTTAGGTTTGCGAATGTTGAGACCCTACTGTAATTATATTCCAGTTTATTTTAGAAATATAAGAGAAATTAATCAGTCTTTCAGTAAAGGTTGTATTTTTATGTCTTACTTTGTAGGTAAGCGCTTTTTGAAGGGAGGTGAAACTTGGAAATATTCAAGACAAATCAGATTCTTGAAGGGCATACAGTAATCTGGAAAGGTTGAGAACCACTGCTCTAGGTGCTATTGTAATGCAAATAACAACTTTCTTACATTATTGTTTTATATGTAGCTTACTTGATGCCATAAACCTAAATGTAGCTACAGCTGTAACACCACATCAGGTAGATAGCTTGTACCCTATTGTAATTTTCATTGTTGTTTCCCTCTTGTATTCTTGGGGTAGGTCTTCACTGTGTGGAAGATCAACTGGTCAGGAATGATCTTCTGGAGTTTGATTTTGTGTGCCTAGTAGGGATGTGCAAAATCTGTCTAGCCTGAGGGAATTCGATAAGAGTTTCTCCCGTCAACCTCTCTCTGAGGATGGCCAGGTAAGTCGATTGTAGATTAGTCAATTTTAGCTATGCAATTGCTGCAGCTAGAATTGCGTATCTACAGTTGACTTTAACGTCTAGTGTAGACTTGGCCTTGGTCTCATCCTTGTTGGTGCTTGTTGTTCTGACAGCTGAGAATACATCATGCTGATGTAGAAGCAGTACCAACTCTCTAAAGCTGAGGGATCCAGTACATTTGCCACTCACTACATGTAGCAAATAGGACATTGCCTTATGGTGAATGTGGGGGTGGCCAACCCGTGGCTCTTGGAGCCGTTAAATGCGGCTCCTCCTGAGAGTTGTGTGCGTGGAGTGCCATCCGCCAGTTCCGTGCATGTGCCCCACCACTTGGTGGAAAAAGCACATGGTGGCCCTGGCAATTCTGGTGAGTTGCCAGTATTGAATTAAAATGGGGGCGGCAGATGCCTGGCTTTGAGGGAGGGCATTCAGTCAGAGTGGGTGGGTGAGCAGGACTGGGTATGCCTCGTTCTGGAGGGAGGAGGGCATTAATTTAGAGGTGGAGGCTGGGAGTGCCTGGCTCTTGGAGAGGGGTAGGGGCTGGTAGTGTGACTAATGTGGCGAATATGGAAAGATCGCAACCACAAGTATGGCAGTCTTAAATTCCTGTTGGACACCGCCGCTCTAAAGTGTTGCTGCCATAGTTCTTAAAAGTGGCTTCCTTTTAAATGTTTAATTCACAATGCCTTTTTGAAACATCATTGGTAGAATTGGGTCGGGGGGAGCCGAGTTAGTCTGTATTTTCAAAAAACAAGATGAAGCAGGTCTTTGCCTGCGAAAGCTTATGCTCCCAAATACCTGTTAGTCTGTAAGGTACCACAGGACTTCTTGTTGTTGTTGTTAGAATTGTAGTTCTTGTTCCAGAAGGTAATCACTGTGGTATGTTCCACCATTATTAGTATAGTCATTGTGTTCTTGTGGAGTCTGGTAGTGCCATGGCACGCTTAGGCAAGGGCTGTCTGATCTCCCACTCGTAGCTTTCTAGCACCAGTGTTCTCTGTAAGCTGAGTGCTTGGGCAGCCACTCAAGAGAAATTCTGGTGCTGCTCAGCTGATTACCAGAGTACCCACAGACAGCAACACGTTTCTCTTGTGGCGCATGTATTAACATGCCTTGGGGCATGTAACAAAATTTATTCTGCACATGGATGGAAAAAGTGGAAACGCTTTCTAGCACTACATGATCTCCAGCAGTCTCCAGGCACCACACAGACCAGCCTATGTCCCCTGTCTGTGACCCACTCTTTACCAATTGCTCCCCTAACTTCCAGGAGCTTCTACTTGCTCCTCACTTTTGAGCCTGTAGTATGGCAGGGGAAAAACAGCAGATGAACTGGTAGGAGATTGGTTATGCTAGACAAGAATTCCAAAGTTATTAAGCCAACAGAAACGAGTGGGCTGGTTAAACACTCACGGCTTTCAACACCTGAAGATTTTGCAGTTTGAGGGGTGAGAGGTTTTGGGGTCTGAGGTCTCCAGTATGTGGAAGCTGAGCATCCTGCTCATGTGTTGCTGAAAAGCAGTTGAAGATAGCCACTTATTTGTACTCATGTAGACATTTTTCACTGACCAGCGTTCATAAACAGATCAGCATAAAAGCATTTTGTGTCTCGTTGAATGGGAACTGTGTGTTAATAACTGGCAAATAAAGATAACATCACTTGTATCTATCTACCTAAATAGCGCTGCTACTTTTTCTCAAGCTGGGAGACTATATATATATTTTTTTTCTTTTTCCCATCATCCCCCTCCTGTAGTCTAGGATCCCACCTAGCAATGATTTCAAAGTTGGTATGAAACTAGAAGCCCATGACCCACGTAATGTTACCTCAGTGTGTATAGCTACAGTAATTGGAATCACTGGTGCCAGATTGAGGTTGCGGCTTGATGGAAGTGACAACAAAAATGACTTTTGGAAACTTGTGGATTCCTCTGACGTACAGCCAATTGGGACCTGCGAAAAGAAAGGGGGAATGCTCCAGCCACCTCTAGGTAAGGAACATTTCTGAACTAACAACATAGTATATTTGGTCTACAAGATCGTGCTTTTCTGTGGTTAGTATTATCTTGTTTTCTTGGCAAGTGGTGCTTGAAATAATGGTTCAAGCAAATTGTTAGCAGCAGCAGGATAAATCTTAAGTAAAAAATAGTAAAAGAGCTGGATACCACTTTGTGTATTACTGTGTCTAAGAATGGATTAAAAAATTAGAATTTGAGCAGTTCTATCAACTTTTTTCTCTTTTCCCAGAATCCCCCAATAGCTTTTTCAGTGGTTGCTTATTGGGTTATCCATAAATATTATGTTAATCTACTTAATTTATCCTCCTTCACCCCATAATGTATAGAGGATTACTTTTTTTTCCTAAGCAAAATGAAATTCATTTAAATTATGTTCTTGCCACTTCAAGGTCTTAAATACCTCTTCCTATAAAAATCCAAGGAGTAACAGCTTTGTTTTTGTTGTTGGTTTTTTTTTCCTTTTTTTCCTTTTCTCCTCTACTTTCCTATCCATGTTAAGAGCAGGCAACTCAACCAAGGGTTCATCTTCTGTCTTTAACTCTGTTCACTCTTTTCTCAACGTAGGCTAGGTCTTGGTTGAGAGAGGAGACAGAAGGGTTTACTGTACAACTTACATGCCTATTCCTCTGTATGTGGTGATAGTAATTGCAGATTTATTTGTCAGAGAATTGGATGGAAAATGTTGTGTTTCCTGGTTTTAGACTGATAACTTCATGTTATATTCTTTGTTGATGAACTGCAGAAGCCAGCAGTCCCTTGCCACTGTTCTTCCGAAGGTCATCTTCCCCTAGGTATTCTTTCCGCATGCTCAGATATACATATTACTTTCCCACCTCTACCCTGTGCGCCTGCATTAGGCTAGGCATACATTCAGAGCATTTTGCTGGCAGAGGGACGGGAGTGATCTCTGACTGGCATAGGTGTGCTCGCAAAAGTCCCTAGTGTAGATGCAATACTTCGTTGCTGTGGTACCTGATTAAATTACTTCATCTGGATTTTTTTTTGTCTGACAATTATTTTTGAAGAAAATTTTCATAAGTATTTTACATAAAATTATTATTCTTTGGTGTTCCATGGTCTCAAATTTGAGACACTGCTCTGTAGCAATACCTATTTTATAACGTTACATACTTTTTAGTTATTACGTTATCTGTTATGTTTACCAACTGCCTTTTTGTTTAAAAAAATAAAATAGAGAGAGAGGAGCCAGTACTCAGCAGGCTCCTCAACCTCCCCACTACCCAATCCCATGGATTACTCAGTACTGGCAAGTACCAGCGCAAAAAAGCACGGCATTTACAGAGAGAGAAATTAAATGCATAACAGTGTAATATTCCATATTAAATACTTAAATCTAGACGTTTAGTACATGCTGGGCCAACAGGTACCAAATGGGTAGAGAGAGCTCATTCGTACCTTAGACATCCAGCTTTATTTACACTAGAAATCCACATACTTCAGGATAGTAAAAGCAAATAACTTAGAGCTTTCCTTAAAATTCCTCATTCATTTCAGTTGGTCCTTGTGAGAGAGTTTTGGAAGAGCTGGCAGCAGCAGCTCCTGGTGACATAGGTGCTAGCTCCATGGGTGTTCCTGGTCTGGAGCATCCACAAGCAAATAATTTGGCACCAAACTTTCCAACCCTCCTCCCCCACCCACCCACATCTATTGCCCTGTTGTGGCCCTGCTGACCTACTCCGCTCCTGCATTCCCAGTTCTGATGCTATGTGAGCAGCTGATGGATGGTATTCGGGAATGCTCCTGGAGGGAGGAGGAACAGGGACAATGTGTGCACAGGGGAGGAGACTGGGGGTGGGGGCAGGGGGCAGGAAAACTAGGGATGGGACTTTGAGACGTGGGGAGGAGGCAGCGTAGGGGTTGAGCGCTCCCCTGACTGCAGGGGAAGTCAGTGCCCATGGCCGGTGGGATTGCTGTATCACATTGTGATAGCTGTGTTGAGATAAATCTGTTATTTTGGTGGGAGATACAGAAGCCTGCTGGGCACTGCTGTTTGGCTGCTGTAGAAGTCTCCTGCTGTTGGGGCACCCAGAATAACCACCATCAAGGCAACCTTGAAGCCTTAGTGTAGACTGCTGCTGCCTCGGCAGATATTCAGGCTGTTCTTCCATCGTGGGGTTTCCAGGTGGCTTCTCTAATGCAACTGTCTTCTTAAAGGGTTTAAGCAGGGTTCTGCTGTCTTGCAGGTTCCTATTTCTACAGAGCTTTAGCCTGCTGGCTGTGGCTCTTGTATACTGTTCAAGCTCGTTACATAACTTATTACAGCCAGTCAGCTTTCTGCAGAGCTCTGATGTCACCATTTAGTCACATGAGTGTCATATGACTGAGCCATGTTTACTCTTGTGGGCTCAATACGTTCCTGTGGGGTTTTCCGGCTAACCTAGATGAGCCCTAGCTACGTCTTCTCCAGAAGCCCGATTGATTTCTGTCAGGTTTTGCGGCGCCGTTTGCCATGGGAATTGGAATTTACCATTACATCACATGCAATAAATTCTTAAAAGCTTGCGTGGTGGAATGTCCCACTGTATTACATCACCCAATAATAGTCATTACTGAATTAATTTAAACTGTTAATTAAGCCTTATTTCTAAAACTCATCACTGTTCTAAGCATGTCAGAGTTCTGACACTACCAAAACCCTTTGTACATCAGATTAAGAATTTTACATTTTTAACAAAATTTACATCCATTCTGCAGTTTTTCTGCAGCTCTTCAATTCAGAGTTTAGTGAGGTTGTTCGGGCAACTGAGGCAGAAATCTTTCATCACAATCAGGGTTCCCTGTAAGTTGAGCACTTGGGCAGCCACTCAGGAGAGATTCAAATGCCACCTGGATGATTCGTGAGCACCCACTGTGGGCAGCATGTGTTTTTTGTTGGCGGTGCACATCTGTACGTACCTTAGTGTACATAACAAAATTTATTTTGTCCATGAATGGAAAAAATTAGAGGGAACACTGATCACAGCGTGAGCTGTGTCTGCATGAGGAGTGGTATCGTTTTTGTAGTGTTTCATATATCTTTTCCCATTAAACACATTTAGGTTAGTCCTGGCCTTCTGAAGGGAGCGAAGCTGTGGTTCCTTTCACCTGCTGTGGCTGGTGATTAGTAGCAGTAGCTGTTTCTTTTAGCACTAGCGAAGTGTGCTCATTGTCTGTACTGCTTGTGCATAAGCCCCGCCTTAGGCTTGTATTTTTATTGAAGTGTTTGTGACATAAAATCACTCAGGGCATAATTTAAAAATGAGAGCCTTCTTAGGCTTTACTTAAAAATACTAAACTTAGGACGACAGTGTTTTCAAATAATGCTGCTTGTAGATTTATGAGGAAAATACTTTTCCTTAAGACTCACTCACTCTTGCTTTGAAGCTGTGCTCTTTGTGAATCATAGGGTGCCACCAGGATTTGCATTCAGATCTCACTTAACAGTGGTGGTGGTGATGGTGCTGGAATCAGAATGGAATCACTGTTACTCTTTTTGTATTAGAGGCCTGCTCAGGCCAAGATGCAAATCCACCTGATCTGAGCCAAAGAGTGTTGTCATTTTCCAGCCTCATCTTGACGTTTTCTTTCAAACCTGGAGCCTCTGCTACTTTCTGCTCATGGGGTTGGCATAGCAGTGACAGCTACATGCTCCAGTTCTGCTGCCAGCTGCCCCTGTAGTGCTGTATGTGTTATGAAGTGTGCTGCAACTTGACAGTGCATGCTATTCAACAAAATCAAGGCAGCTGGCAGAAGCGGAGACACAGCCACTAATGTGCCAACCACATGGACAAGAGAGAGTCTGCAGCGGTGATCTCATCTGAGGCGCAAAGGCTGAAGTGGTTTTCTGACTTAGTCCAAACCTAATACCTGTCTTGTCTATTTCTGGCTGAATTGCAGAGATACTTGCTCTACTTCTAGCAAGTACTGGCTTAGTACTCAACAGAATCTGGTTCCAGGTGATCAGTACCTTCTTGCAGTTGAGTGGTTTGACTTTCTTTAAAGCTCAACAGCAGCTATGTATTGCTTAATAGTTACTTTTTATATTTAAACATAATGATTTTAATAGATTATATTTTTGGGCTTTAATATTGGTTGCTAACGGCAGATAGAATTCTAAGTATCTTTTTTAAAAGAAAAAACTTGTTTAATATAAATAAAAGGGATTTAAATTTTTTTTACTCATCCTGTTTTACACCATAACTGCACTTTCTAAAGTAAACATTTTCTGTACTGTGGTTTTGACTTTACTATGGCATTGCCATGTGTGCTTACCATGTGTGCTGTGGTGAAGGATACTTAATGTGGAGTGGTTATTATTTTACTTTATAAGAGGGTTGGGGAACCTTTTTCAGGTCAAGGGCCACTGACCTACAGAAAAATCAGTCGAGCTTACAGAATTGAGAAGCAAAAAAAAAAAAGAAAGAAAAACCCTCACAAAACCTCCCTCTCCACATATTCCAGCACCATGGGCAGAGAAGTGGGAATGGGGGAACTGAGGTTCAGTGCTTCCCCCAGGGCAGATTAACTCTTCTGGGGGTCCAGGATGAGACTGAAAATGGGGGGTGGTTCAGGGTTCAGTGTGCGGGAGGAGGCTGCCAAGGAGAAGGTGTGGGGTCTGAGGGAGGGGGAGGGTTCGAGAACAGGGAGGGTGTGGGGGGGATCTGGGTTGTGGGGAGGGTTCAGGGGCAGGCTGACAGTGGAGGCAGTTCCTGGGAGAGGTGGAGAGAAAAGCTGCTTTAGGCAGCTGGAGGAAGGGAGCAGGAGTGACTGTGGCACGGGCATCAGCAGAGACTATGGCACTGCTGCTTCCTGCCCTATCTAGGCAGCACCTGTGGGCCGGATCCAGCCCTGGCTCGTCTGATCTGGCCTGTGAGGCTCAGGGCTCCCCACCCCACCCCCCACGGTGGGCTGGATGCAGGGGTGGGAGGGAGCCCAGAGCCCAGATCCAGTCGAGGTGTGGCCCAGATCTAGTCTGGGGATTCCCCACCCTTACGCTGTAAGGTTGTCCACTGAATATAGTTGGACGAAACCATATTCTGACTTTGCATACCCCCAAGCCAATTTAAATATCTGCCATTTTATAAAACTAATTGGCCAGAGAATATTTTCTTTCCAGTTCCCCAACAACACAAATGCAGAATTTCCCCTAAAGAATTATACCTCCTAAAACCCTTATTCTAGTTAAATATGGCCACATCTGACGGTATGGTACAAATGTTTATATGTAGTTAGGAGTAACCTTCATAAGTCAATACAGACTTTATTCATAGGTAATTCCACTATCTCAGATTTATGCTTTTAAAACCTTTAATACCATGCTCACGTGTATTCCATGAGTATAATGAATGGAATATTAGTACTACTTTGGTCAAAATAAAAAGAAATAGAACATTCTCACTCAAAGTAATCATACTTGAGAATACATCTAAGCAACTACTGTATAGTGATCAGAGTTTACCAATAGTTATCCACACAATATTTTTTGTCTGTTTCTAGTATGCATGCATTACAGAAAAGGAACAAAAATTCCAGTAACTACCATAAATATTATCCATTTAAATGGCAACTCCAGTACAGGTTGAACCTCTCTAGTCTCTGTCTCAGGGTTGGCAACATCCATGATCTGGCATGATTTTAGTTAGCCAAATGTTTACTTACAATGGGTGTGGTCAAGTTTCCTGTGGTCCCATAAAGTTTGTTTACAGTCGCCAGTCCTGGCTCTCAGTGTTCTGTGCTGTTATTTAGCTGTAACTTGCTCCTAAATGTTTTCTAAGAGCCTAGTAAGCAGTGGAAGTGTTGGTAATGCTGCTAGACAATATTGACCTCCAGTGGTTTGGAAAATTCTCTGGTTCAGCACCAGTCATGTCCCAAGGGTGCTGGACTATTGAGGTTCAACCTTTATATGTTTATTTTCAAATATATTATTTAAATCCATATTTTTTCAGTTCTCCTGTTTGACTCATTTGGTGATCATGATATTTTTATGCTTTTGGTTGAGGATTTCTTGACTTTTAATTGACAATTCCTTTCTTCTTTGCCCCATCCCCCAAATCCTGGTAAATTTAACTCTGGACTTACAGGGCTTTGTGCATTCCAGTATCTTCACATACATTTTTTGGGGAAAAGCTTCATATATGGAGTTTTGATTATTGGATGGATATGTTGAGAGAGGTTTTTTCCTGCTACTGTAACATTGGCAGGTGGATAAATAAGTGCTTGGGTCTTTGAAGTGTTAGCTGAAGTTAAGGATATAGAAAATGGGACTATCTTTTCCTACCTGTTTGTTTATAATCTAGACCGGAGAAGCCTATGGTTAATTCAACAGTGAAATACTCAGTACAGGAAATCCAGAGTTAATCAATAGCCATCTGGATGTTTGTGCATTAGTAGTCTGCTGAGGACAGTAGTTGTGTTCCTGTAGAAGAGACAGATAGGGTATGTATTCATGACAGTATTGTAGTTCACAAGCCCTCCGACGTGTAGGGAAAATGCAGGTACTAATGGTATCAGTGAACTTATGGACAGACTGATCTTATATCAAGTACAAACTGGGTTTCCACTACTGCTGGTCCGCAGCTACCAAATCACGTTATGTTGTAAGGGTCAGTTAATGGTCTTGAGAGCTAATAGAATGGAGAAATGTAAAGTACTATTAATATGCCACTGCATTGTACAGAGAAACTTCCAGATTTTGCTTGTTAGGGGAAGACCCAAAATGGAGCAACAGGTATAATTAAACCAGTATAGCCCCCAATATAGATGCAATTATTACCTCTATAACAGTACCTTGGTTGGTATAGAAATAGGCTACACTGTTGTTAGCCCTTTCATATAATTAGTACTGCAAACCCTCAATTTAACGGACTAATAGGGGGAAGGGGGTTTGTTAAAGCCTAAAGTATGTTAAATACAAGGGTTTACTGCCCACCCGCTATGCCAGGTTCCCCCAGACTCCTCCTCCCTCCCAAAACAAAGCCCCAGCTCACCAGAGTTGCCACATGTGCCTCTCACTGGGGCGAGGTATGTACGTGAGTGCCATCTGCCCATGTACATCCCCCACCCCGGTGGGAGGAGCACATGGCAGCTCCGGCAGCGGTGGTTAAGGCTGCCATGGAGGGTTCACTAGTGGCAGCTCCAATGGCTTGGGTAGGTCGCCTGACTTTTTTTGGTGGTGGAGGGTTTGATTTGGGATTTTACAGGCCCCAGTTAAGCAGACTTGGGGAGCAACAAGGTCCGGCTGATGGATATCTGTTGTTCTGTAAGTCTGCTTAATCGGGTTCCATAAAATCAGTGGTTTACTGTCTAACTGCATTTTACTCTTGTGGGATGGACCACTTCAACTCTTTCTGTTCCTAAACTAATACTGTGGCACAAAGTATGTGTAGACTAGTCCAGGGTCTGCATCCTGTGGTTCTGGAGCTGCATGCAGCTTTTTAAGGACTTGGTGGCTCCTGATGCTAAAGTTACAAAGCAAATAAACCCCCTCCTGATTATTTTCAATAAATGGTGAATGTTTAAAAGCACCCAAATGAACAACTCATATCTAAATAGCAAACAATATGTGATCTTGAAATGTTGGATGACTCTCCCAGTGTCCTCCAAAGAGAGAGAAGTTTTGGGAGTGAAAGTCAGGGAGACAGTGGTACAAACACACACGTGAAGTGTGAGGGAATAGAATATGTAAAGAGTTTGTCAATGTCCTGCAGTAAACACGTATCACATTACAAATCGTTGTGTGCGCGCTGTTCTTAAAATAACGGTTACAAAAAGTTCGGTTTGATGTTACTTATTAAGGACTGTCTTGCATTCACATGCACTGTGGATCTTGAATTATTGCGTTTGTTACCCAATTGGAAAAAATGGCTTTTCTTGCTATTTTGGTTGTCTACCTCTGGACCAGTCTATAGCCTGCGGTGTCCTTGTGTTCTGATTTGCTTATTAGGTAAGGCAATGGTCCTGTACTATCTAGCAGTGCAAATTTGGCTCCTGTCGTAATGATTGGTAGCCATTTTGTGGCATAGTCTCTTCAGAAAAGAAATAGTCACATATTGTCCCACTCCTTGATTCTCTTGTGATAGTTAGGTTCCAGCAGTCAAACATCCTGCCATAGATAGATACATTTTTGAAAAAGCCTGATTGGCACTTTTTCAGCATCCTTTTTCTGGGTGAAGCTGGGAGTTAATTGGGTGTGTAATTGCCTCCTGCTAGATACTTACACAACTGATTTTCCCAAGTGGATGGAACCTTCTGGTCCCAACATTTGATTTCTCACTAACAAATGAGTTACAGCTGTCCCCCCTCACCTGAGCTCTAAACATGTTGTAGCAACACATATTACAGCAGGGACCCAGGAGTGTTCACTGCCATGGTTAAGGTTTCCAATTCCAACTTCCATTTGTAACTATATTTGGTTCGTTTATATTTTTAGTGCTTTTGATTTCAAACAAATTCCTTTGGGGATAATGTTTTCCAAGCTCTGATTAGAAGTGATTGTTTTTTTTAGGAAAGCTGAGGTGAAATCAGTTGATATACTTAACTGAGGAGTGTCATCCTTCTTGTTATTAGCATGTATATTGTCACTCTATGTGCAAGGGCACTGCTGGCCCTTTACTAAAACACAGTGGAGGCTGTTAGTTGGTTAGTCTCAGTACCAAAAGGAAGGAGAAAGGTGAGTGAGAAATCAGGCCCCTGAGACTGACGAGCACCAGGAATGATGGGGAGAGGCCAGTGCTCTCCCGTCAGCCTGATTTATGGGATGGGCGGGTTAATGAGAGAGTCAAGAAGCTGTGGGGAGGGGATGGTCCCATGCGCTGTGCGAGCTGCACGTGCTTGCGTTAGACAGAGAGTGGGGCTGAGGTAAGGAGAGAGCTGGGAGCAGAGTTGTGCCAGCCAGAGTAATAGCACAGAAAGCAGATCCATGCAAGGAGGAGGGCTGCAGCTGCAGATCCAGGGAAACAGTGTAGAGAGCAAATCCATGCTGGGAGGAGAGCTGCAGACACAGAGCCCCGAGGGGCCAGAGAAGCCACCCCAGAGCTGGAGGCAGAGGGTTGAGCTGGGCTGCAGGAGATCAGGAGAGCGACTGGGGGCTTTAGACAGAGGCCTAGCCAAAAGGTCTTGTAGGTCAGGCTTGGAGGGGCAGTGTATCCCTGCTGTGGGGGCTGACACTGGGGAGAAGGGTCCCACCTTGCAGAGCCTGAAGGCATGTGGCCTCTGCCAGAGCAAGTGTCCAAATAACAGCATTCCTTCAGCAAAGGCAGGGCCTGAGGAGGAGATCTGGGACCTGTGAGGAATAGACTGTGAACTGCCCTTATGTTCCAGAGAAACTGTGGTGTCCCCTGCCACAGCGTGGGATGATGGTTTTCCTTTAACTTTTCCCATTTTTCCTCATTCTTTTTAAAATTGATTGTTTAATAAATTGTATTTGCTTTGACTTGTATGCAATGATTAGTGGATAATGGACCCACTAATGTGAGGAGAGGACTTTGGAATGGGGACATCCTACCCCTGCCCTTAGTGATCAAAACCAGATGGGGGTTGAGGCCCTCAGAAATCCTGGGTCCAGTCTCATTGGGGTTACGAGTACTCTGTCACAAAGGAGAGTGGAAGAGGAGTCCTCAAGGACAAAAGAGGAAGTGGTAGCAGGGGACTTCAGATGCTTTCTCTAGCCCATTTCACCAGGACAGTGTCAAAGCCAGGAAACTTCCACTCAGTAGCAAACTTCCACCCCCCTCACTTACACATGTCATCCAGAGGGGAATGCTGTAGTCAGCTAATTCAAAAGCTGAATGTAGAAATTTCCAAAATGGCATATTTTGTAAATTGTGTTAAGGCTTGAAAAGCAGGGCATGTTTGAAAATCAGCTGAGTAGTTTCTTGGTTGTGAATATTTAAACATGATGATTTCTCACGTGTGTAAGATCACTTGTATGCAGTTTTAAAATGCAGTTTGAGTTGTTGACTTTAAACAACTTTGGTGACTGTCTGCTCATTTAAGTATGACTTAAGGGTTACTGTGTCAAGGAGCATTTATGTGGAACAGGAATTAAGTTTTAAATAGTAAGTAGGGAAAATTTTATCTGACATTTGATTATCTGCCATAATTTTTTAATGATACTTGTGTAGTAAGGCAACACTTCAGGACTAGACAAAGATTTTAGTTGAATTTGCATTAGACTTTTAGAGAGATGTTTCCTATGGAGTTCCAGTTTTGTTGTGTTAGGTTTTTTTGGACATAACTACAACAGACTTTCACCTGCTAAAGTTCTGTCCCAAAATATCCACTGTCTATTTAAATCAGCTTCAAATATAGCCTGGAGGGAGCGTCTTAAGCAAAGAGAATTACAAGCAGCTCTCTTCTGTTACTAGTAGATATTTAGCTCTGAGGCAGAGCGCTATGGAATGAAGAGTATTTTAACCAAACAATTGTTTTGATAATACATTGGTAATAAAAGCAGGTTTGGGTTATATTAATTCTTTGTGCATTGTATTCACTTTTTTTTTAAATGAAGAATATTGCCATTGGAAACTTACTCTACTTTATGCAGTTGCAGTGTGATGCATGCACTTTAAAAAGATATTTGTTTCTACCGTTTTGTTTTGTGTTCTTGTCTTTGTAACCACAGGATGTATTGTTTCACTGAAATTTGCTTGAACTTTTTCTTTTTGTAAAGGAGTCTGGTGAAAGCCTCAAGGGTAGAGAAAACATGTCCAATAGAATAAGCTAGATGACAGAGATACTAGAGCAGAGGATGCCATTTGAGAATTAGCGAAAACTGGTCTAGTAAATATAACTGAATACTATGCAGCGAATATTTTTTGGGACCAGGGAATATATGAAGTGTTTTAATCTGCAGTACAGATCTTTCATGTCTCTAGTCACATTTAATATATTAAGTATGAAAAATGATTTTACAAGCAGATCGCTCCTGGAATGAAATACACTATACAACATGCCTACTGCACTAAATAGCTGCATTCACGTTTCTTCACCACTTTTATTTCTAGCTGAGACCAAACCAAAGATTTTAGACACTAGTCAGATAAGCATTGCATCCTTGTTCTTCCTGTAGATTCATGCTTTATAAATATGAGTCTAGGATTGTTTTACACAACTAATCTATGTATGTTGATTAGGTTTCCAGATGAATGCATCATCTTGGCCAATGTTTCTGTTACGAACACTAAATGGAGCTGAAATGGCACCTGCAGCATTCTTTAAGAAGGTAAGAAGAAAGGGCTCCTCCTAGTAAACAAGCTTCCTCCAACTGGTCCGTGATTACGTTTTTTATTGAGGATGCCAGGATATTGTACTGTTCTCTTCAGCATGGAAAGGCAAGAATGTTGTTTAAAATTAACTTTGAAGTGGATTGGCAAGCCACAAAACTGGACAGGAAATGATCATCTTCTAGTCCAAATGGATGGGCATCTCTTTTCCTGTGTTTGGATCTTTAAGGTATGCTGTATTTAGAAAAAAAATTGTTTGGTTTTGACTCACGGGTTTAAGATATCATGCATCTTTCATTTTTTGACAGTATCATGTTCATGACATACCCATATATGTGTTTAGCTAAAACTGGAAGGGGAGAATGAGAGTTGAGGGAATATGTGGGCTGAATGTTTTTTATTGGAGGCATACTTGACAGTTGAACTGTTATGAATGTAGTGGGAACTTAGCTGAAAAAGTAATAAAAATGCTATCAGTTTTAGAAAGTAAGGCCTTTATACCGAATGAAAGTGGGTTGAGCTTAAGAAAAACGTGTAAAATGTTTTTATGGAAAAATACGTAGGGATGCAAGTATGATTCAGTTGATCTTTTGATTTCATTTGTCCTTTTACCATTCTTGTGAACTTGATAAAAATTGAAGTTCAGTGATTTCTTTTTATACTGATAATGACTTAGTGTGAATTTATTTTAGTAAAATCTACATTGGGCTTTCTGCTGAGACTGGCGGGGTACATTGTTGGCACTGGTACCAAAAGATTAACACTCCAAGGTCGATCTTCCAGGGTTTGATTTAGCACATCTGGAAGGGATGTGCCAAATCAAACACTGAGAGCGCTACCATTAACTCTGGTACTATTTGCTGTCGCAAGGAGTAAGGGAAATGATCAAAAAAGTTTCTTCTATCAGCCTCCTGCAGTGAGGCCATGCTGGAAATTTGACTTAAGGTAGTTGACTTTAGATACACAATTCTTGTTCCTAGAGTTATGTATTTAAGTCCAATTTCTTTGGTAATGTAGACCCGGCCTTCAGATGTTAGTGACTTGTATGTGCATTTGTGTAAGTAACGAAGAGGAGCAAGTCCATTATAAATCTGCAGACACATCTAGTCCCTGATAGAAATGTATTTTTCTGATCCTGTCCTCTCCCTTGTTAGACTTCATAAACTGTGCCATTTGTGCTTAGTGTTTACTATCCCACTGTTCGTGTAGAACACATTAGATTTACTCGGCCTACTGCTTAAATAGACATGGCATAACCATGCTTCCAGTCACATTATAGTAAACTCTTTCACATCTGGCATTCTGTCATCCAGAATTCTCAAATAACTGGCATTTTAATAATAAGTAAATTTTAGTTATATGTTCCATAAGTACAGTATAGTGAGAGTAAATACAAATGAATACAGCAAATACAGGATAAGTTTACAATGTACAATGCTACTGTCGGTAAATAGTACTCTGCATACAGTTTAATTTTTCTTCATATCTCATCTTGTTTTTCTTTAGTTTTATGCATTGCTAGGGATACCTCTCTGTTATCCAGCGTATTTGAATTATCTGGCAACTCTCCAGTCTTGGCACTGCTGGATAAGGAAGAGTTTGCTCTAGTAGGAGTAGAACTGAGACTAATTAGTACAGAAAATTTTAAGCAAACTTGTGTCATTTATTAAATGTGTATTGTAGAACTTCTGTGGGTTAGTCAGTATGAGACATTAGAACGTCAGAGAAAAGTAGCTGTCTTTCTAGAGTTCATGGAAACATTAACGCTCTGCCACTTTTATTTTGACAGGAACCACCAAAACCTTCTTCAAACTATTTTAAAGTTGGAATGAAACTTGAAGCAGTGGACAAAAAGAACCCTTATTTAATTTGTCCAGCAACCATTGGAGATGTTAGAGGAGATGAAGTTTTCGTTACGTTTGATGGCTGGAGGGGAGCATTTGACTATTGGTGCAAATATGATTCTCGAGATATCTTCCCAGTTGGATGGTGTGACTTGACAGGAGATGCACTACAGCCCCCAGGCAACAGTGGTAAGACTAAACATTATTACTGATAATCTGTCTTCCCAAATATTGTTGGTGTCAAGCAGATTTTAGGATTTTCTTATGCAAACAGCTGATACTGATGAAATAGTGACACATTTTCATGAGGACATGATTTAGTCATGGATTTCATGATTCCATTGGATCTCCATACTACTTTGGCCTCAGATGGCCAGGGATGGCACTGTGCAACCCATACACTTCAGTGGTCAGGGCTGTCTCCTTGTTCGCCTCCCAGGGATGGCACTGTGCAGCCCATACATTTCAGTGACCAGGACTGTCTCCCTCCCTCCTCCCAGGGATGGCACTGTGCTCCTGTGTTCTCCCCTTGCTGAACAGTCTCTTCTCTCCTTCCTCCCCTCCACCCCCAGCAGGGCACCAGATGTCTTTGCTCCTCCAACCCCTGCTTGTTTAATAAAACATTGCTAAATGTGTCATTGCTCTAGTGAATTTTTATTGCCTGCGACCTGTCCATGACTTTTACTAAAAATGACCTTGACAAAGTCTTAACATGCATTCCCTTCACTGTTGAGAAACTACTCTGGCTCATTTACTATTTGTGCACATAGTAGCTCTGGAAACTCTTCTTGGCCGTGTCTACACTAGCCCCAAACTTCGAAATGGCCACGCAAATGGCCATTTCGAAGTGTACTAATGAAGCGCTGAAATACATATTCAGCGCTTCATTAGCATGTGGGCAGCAGCGGCACTTCAAAATTGATGCGCCTCACCGCCGCGCGGCTCATCCCGACGGGGCTCCTTTTCGAAAGGACCCCGCCTACTTCGAAGTCCCCTTATTCCCATGATGGGAATAGGCGGGGTCCTTTCGAAAAGGAGCCCCGTCGGGACGAGCCGCGCGGCAGCGAGGCGCATCAGTTTCGAAGTGCCGCGGCCGCCCACATGCTAATGAAGCGCTGAATATGTATTTCAGCGCTTCATTAGTAAACTTCGAAATGGCCATTTGCGTGGCCATTTCGAAGTGTGGGGCTAGTGTGGACGTAGCCCTTGATCAACATTTATATTCCATTATTGGTTTTTTATCATTCCTCAGTCTAATTCTGATAATGGTTAAAGACCAAATCTAAGCAGATGCCTGTTCATTCTTTTTGCAGTTACCTCAGATTCTCCTTCAGTGAGAGACTATGTTCAGTTCTCTATGAACTTTTTGTAGAATATTGGACTTCATCTGTAACTTTCACTTGTAATGTTGGTAGCTGTATTAATTGAATTTCATAGGAATCTATATTCAACTTTGCATCAACACCTTATATTGAGGTTATAGAATTGTGCTCTGAAGAACAGCAGCAAACTGTTTTGAAGTAGGAAATGCAACTGAAGCTGCTTTATTGTTTCCAAGAGATTCAGACTCCACGCTTACCAAGAGCATTTGCTTTGAATAGTAAAATTCCTGTTTTTGAAGTTGTATATTAGGATCTTGCAAATACTTTGCTGCCTAGCTATCTAATAGAGAGCCTCTTAGCTAATTGCTCTTTCATTATATGCCCACTTCCTTCTTTGCTGAGGTATGTGAAATGAAAAAGGAATATACTTATTTAATGTGTCTGAAACACTATGGGGTCTCTTATAAGATATCTGAAATCTGAGGTTTTGCTGTCAGATAATTTGGATTGCATTATTTTACTCCTGTCAGTTTTAAGCTATGCTAAAGGAAGTTATTTTTAACAGGGAACCACATTTTAAATTTTGTTCTGCTGTTACTGAATAACTTATTTTAATCATGAACAGTTTCACTGTGGTGTCGTCTTAAGAGGGTGAGAAACAAGAAGAGCACATTTCTGTAGAAAAATTAGTAGAAAACAAGAAAACATTTATTATTCCTTTACAAGATTTTTAATTTTTAATGATAGCAATGGAAAAACCAGAGGTAAGGTTAGCCACTAAAGATTCCCGTGAGCCTTGGGAAGAGCTGTCACAGATAATTTTGTATAACAGAACCTGTTGGACTGAAACAGGATTAGGGACGAAAGGTTATGGACCTAGCCTTAGACTCCTTGCTATGCCACAGAGTTCTTTGGGCAAGTCACTTAGTCTTGCTGAGTTTCATGAAATTGCGTACCCCTCAGGAATGTTACCTGATACCACTGATCCTGCTTTTCCTGACAGCCGGGGCACCTGATAATCCAGTTTAGCTGAGCCCAGCTCTTCAGCCTACTTCAACACAGGGACTGGGCCACACCACCAGGGCAGTAGAGACCCTGTTAGCAGCAGTGAGAGACCTTTTCCCAACACTCAAGTTTACAACCATCCTGGGAGCTGGGCCTTATGCCTTAGAGATCTGTACACTAATCTCATGGTATTTGCCCTCTTTCTCAATGTATAAGGAGATGTGCACAGACCTCTTGCCCCTGCCCAACTATTAGTCGCACTGGGCTTCTTAATAAAAGTGTTTTTGTCAAGTATATAAAAGATAGGGGCACTAAATAGAACTTCGGAAAATCAACCATGGCAGCATGGATCTTTCCTGTAGTGACTGTGTACCCTAAGAGTTAAGCACCTAATTCCATTGAAAGTTAGAGGAGTTAGGTGCTTAATTCTTAGGCTCCTTTGAAAATCCCAGTTGTAATTTACAGCATACAGAGGAATGTCATCCACTACCTTTCTGTTGGTTGTCCAAACAGCAGTTTAGATCACAAGGTCTGTCATTGTGTCATGTCCTCTGTCGCCCCCCCCCCTCCCCCCCCCGGACCCTGAATGTTTGACATTTAAGGTAAATATCAAGGACTTGGATATAAATCTAAACTCATGTCTTAAAGTTGCATAGGATTTTGGGTAATTAAAATTGGTTTGATCTCTTGTATGAACGTTATCTTGATTTTCTGGCACTTCTGTCATCTGAAGGTGCAACTGCAAGCAAACTGAGCTAATGTTCATAGGACTTAGATTCTAAGATCTTTCTTCTATATTCAGACCTTCTATAGAGAAACATGATATTCTATGTTCTGCCCTAAATTCTTCCTGGAATAGTGGACCAAAGAGGAAATTAGAATCAAAGAAAACCTTTGAAAATGTGGCCAAAAAGAAACTCAGAACTAAATTAATTTGAGCTGTGATGATCTGGGGGTACTGGCTACTGCTGTGTATATTTGGTAAGAAAGGGAGTTGTTGGTTTTTTTTTATTTTTCCCCTGTTGTTTTGGAAGCCAAACCCACAGGAATGCGATGTGCTATTTCTCAGATGAAAAATTCTGGAGCAGGCTATAGCCTAATGATTTGATGTATGTGCTATTAACTTTCAAATATCTGTTGGAGAAATTTCCTGTTTTTCCTTTGTTCTGCCCTCTCCCCTTTTGCATCATTGGAATCTGGGCACATTTGAGTGATGGTGCCTTTAAAATATTATGTATTTCAATATCCAGTTTTTGAATTGGGAAAGAATTTTCAAGGTTTGTGCAGCTTAATTTTTTAAATGCTTGCAAAAAGTGTTCCTTTTTCTGCATCGTCACATGTATCATCTAATTATTTTTTCATCTTGTCGCCTTTAGTCATTTTTGTTGCCTCCTGCAGGGCTGAAGTGGTAGTTTTTTACCTTGAGGCCTGATCTATACTAGAAGATTATATCAGTTTAACTTAGTTGGTCAGGATTGTGAAAATTCACACCCTTGAGTACCCAAATTAAGCCAGCCTAAGGTCTGTTCTTCCTCGAGTGTTCCCATGGGTGCTCCACGATAGGTGTCGGGCTCGCCCCGGCGCCGCAGATTGGAAACTTTCCAGCAGTTTCTGCCAGACGGCGCATGCACCAGCGCGCGCCGGTCCCCGCCAGTTCCTTGGTAACCGCCATTGGCTGCAGACGGAATCCGCTCAGGCTGCGGCCAGAGTCAGCGTAGTTAAATTGTTGGTTTCTTTTCTTGCAAAAAAAAAAAAAAATAATAATAATAATAAAAATAATATATGTAGAAAGCTTTAGTAAAAGAGAGGGAGGAGTGGAGACAAAGCGGGGACGTGAAGGCCAGTAGGCCTCCTGCCACGGCAGGCTGGGTTCCGTGAGAGGGGAACAGGCACAGAGACAGTGCTAAGTACCCTATTAACAGCTCAAAAGACTCACCGCGATGTCCTCTTCAGGATTCAAAAAGTGTGAGTCCTGCCGCGAAGCTATGCTGGCCTCCGATGGGCATAGTCAATGCATTAGGTGCCTGGGGGAATCACACGTTACCCAGAAGTGTTCCTTTTGTGCAAAGCTCACAGCCAGAGCCAGAAAGGACAGAGAAATGCGGCTGAAAATGCTGTTGTTTGATAAGGCCCTCCAGCCAGACGTGCCGGAGAGGCCTCAATCGGAGGGATCCACAGGGCTGCATAAAAGGAAGGCGACATCCCTCACCCCCTCAGTGCAGAAACGGAGGAAGCTCTCTCCAGCCGGATCCCTGCCGGCTGCCACAGCAAGCGGGACGGGCGTAGCACACAGCCCCCAGCCACAGTCACAAAAAAGCGGCAGCGCAGCAGCGCACGTGGCAGAGGCTGAGCCTCCGATTACTAAACAGCCGGCACGCACAGCCTTCAGAGCGGCGGCCAGGCAAGCACTGGAACCGGTGGCACCACCGCAAGCGGCACAGATCCCCGCGGCGTCAACGGTGCAGGGCCAACAGGCACGCAGCCTGCAGGCACCGGAGGAGGCCATCCGTGTGGCACCGCAGCTAAGCGTGCCGAGCGCGGTGCCGACAGCGGGGCCGAGGTCCCCGGCACGGGAGGGGGCGGTGCCAGCCCCGCAGAGGAGGGGAGAGGCAGCAGCAAAAACCCGGCACCGCAGCCCTTCCCCGGACAGGGCTGCAGGGCTGCTTTCAACAAGCCCTCCCCTTATGCTGTGCACACCGAGAAGACATGGGTCTCCCCCAGCCTCCCCAGAGCCGCCGCCTTTGTTCCTCCAACCAGCATCACCATGGCTCGGGCCACCTTCGCCTTTTCTGAGATTTGACCCCCTGGAGTACTGTCACAAACCAGTTTCACCATTGTCTCAGTCATCGAGAAGATCTCGCTTTCGCAGACATTAGGGGGTATGCACCTCGAGAGTGGTCCAGGTCTCCATCCCAGGAACCGTGCCCATGCGGCCATGGTCGCCCTTACCATGCTGGGCATAGACACCACAGGCATACACCCAGGGGCAGGTCCCCCCCGACCGTCCAATATCCTCGTGGGCACTCACGGACGGGGACGGAAACACAGTTGTCTCAGGGGGAGTTGATTTTGGAACCCCAAGATTTTCCCTCGCAAGCCTCTAGCGAGAGGGTGTACCACCGACAGCAGGACCCTGAGAGTTCGAAGGAGGCTTATCCTAGTGGTTCCTCCTTGTCCTCCCCCAACGAGGCTACGGCCCCCGGGGATGTTGCTCCCCCGGACGAGCTCAAACAGTTTCAGGAGCTGTTTAAAAGGGTGGCTTTCACACAAGGCATCCAAACAGCAGAGGTGCAGGAGAAGCACCACAAGCTCCTCAAAAACCTGAGACCTCCGGCCTCATCCAAAATCGCTATCCCGCTTGACGAAGCAATCATGGAGTCTGCTACCACCATATGGCAGACCCCGGCTTCCGCTCCACCAATAAACAAGAGAGCGGATAAGATATACTTCGTCCAAGCGAAGGGCATGGAGTTCCTGTTTAGTCACCCACAACCAAATTCACTGGTGGTAGAATCGTCTCAGCAGAGATCAGACTTCCCAGTACAAAGCGGGGGGCACAGACAGAGATGCCAAGAAGCTAGAGCTCTTCGGCAGAAAGGTGTATTCCTCCTCCACCCTGCTTTTGAGAGTGGCAAATTATGCAGCACATCTAGCGAACCATAATTTCGACAACTACTCCAGGCTTACTTCTCTCATGGATTCGCTTCCGGAAGATAAGAAGCCGGTGCTGAAGGCCATTGTGCAAGAGGGCTATGCAGCTTCGAGGACGGGAGTCCAGATCGCCCTGGACGTAGCGGACACGGCGGCACGCTCAACGGCTACGGCAGTGGTCATGCGCAGGGAATCCTGGCTGCAGATATCGGGTATCCCGAGGGATCTGCAGGCAAAAATTGTTGATCCTCCTCTTCGACATGCAGAAATTGTTTGCAGCGTCAACTGATTTGGTCCTTCACTCCAGTAAGGACTCGAGCTACACTCAGAACCCTGGGTATTTATACCCCTCCATACAGAGAGAAAAAGTATTACCCTCAACAAAGGCGATACCCGTACCAACCTCAGCGTGCTCAGTACCAACGGGGCTACGACCAAGGGCGACAACAGCAGCAGCAACAGTATAGAACTCCTAGGCGACATTCCCAACAGAGCCGTGCATCCTCGGGGTAGGCCCAAAGGCAACAAGTTTGAGGGACAGGTTGAGGGCTGCACAATTACTACCATCGCGCAATGCCATCCCCAACTAATGTTCCATCATCGCCTCCGACCGTTCCACTCACAGTGGGGCAAAAGATCACCACAGACAAATGGGTACTGGAGATCATAGCCACGGGTTACACGATCACCTTCCAGTCGCTCCCACCGCCAAAACCTCCGCCCAGGCCTCATCTCAGGGATGCTTCCCACGAGGCGAAACTCAAGCAGGAGGTGGACCATCTTATGTTCATAGGGGCGGTGGAAAGAGTACTGGAGCGACTGCAGGGGAAAGGGTTTCATTCATGATTCTTCCTCACAGAGAAGAAAACAGGAGGCTGGAGGCCCATCTTAGATCTTCGAGGCCTCAACCGGTACTTGCGCAAACAGCGTTTTCGGATGATCAGTCGCCTCTATACTCACGGCACTGGACGATGGAGATTGGTTTGCAGCCCTTGACTTACAAGATACGTATTTTCATAAAACGATCCACCCGGCACACAGACGCTTTCTCCGTTTTATCGTCGGCAAAGAACATTTCCAATACAAGGTCCTGCCGTTCGGCCTCTCCTCGGCCCCCAGAGTCTTTACCAAAACCCTGGCAGTGGTGTCAGCCTACCTGCACAGACGGGGTATTTATATTCCCGTATCTGGACGACTGCCTACTGAAAGGGGCCTCGAAGGCAGAGGTACTACGCATGATACGCGTAACAGCAAACACGTTTTCTTTGCTGGGCCTGGTCATCAACCTCGCTAAGTCAAAGACCGACCCAACACAAGACATAGAGTTCATAGAGGCACGTATAAACTCTATTACAGCAAGGGTCGGTCTACCCGACGCCCGTTTTCGCGCCATCGGTTCCCTGGTGCAAGTCATTACATACAGCCCCACGGTGCCGGTCTTAACATGCTTGCAGCTGCTAGGCCACATGGCAGCCTCAACGTTTGTGGTACAGTACGCCAGATTGCATATGAGCAGCCTGCAACATTGCCTGGCGAGCGTCTACAAGCCAGCGTCCCACACTGTCCACAGGGTGGTGTCGCCCACGATAGAGGTGCGCAGATCCCTGCAATGGTGGGTAAACCCCAAGAACATGCTAAGAGGGGGTACCCTTTCACCAGCCACAAATCTCTATTTTTTTACTACCGACGCTTCCCACATAGGGTGGGGAGCACACATCAGTGACAAGGTAACGCAAGGACTGTGGTCCCCTACGGAACAGTCACTGCACATAAATATACTGGAGCTCAGAGCAGTGTTCAACGCCTGCAAACACTTTCGAGACCACATACAAGGCAAAGTAGTCGGGATCAATACAGACAATACCTCCACCATGTTTTATATAAATCGACAAGGAGGAGCTCGATCCCGTGCCCTATGTGCGGAAGCAGTCCGGTTGTGGAACAGGTGCATCGCCAACAATGTAATGTTGAAGGCCTCGTACTTACCAGGCGCTCACAACGTGAAGGCAGACCAGCTGAGCAGGCACTTTGCACCCACACATGAATGGCAGATCCGCTCCGATCTGCTATGACCGATCTTTCATACATGGGGGTTTCCCCAGATAGACCTGTTTGCCACTCAGCACAACAAGAAGTGCCCCCAGTACTGCTGCAGGGCAGGACTGGGGCGGGGGTCCTTGGGGGACGCATTCGCGATTTCGTGGAAGGGCCCCCTGCTTTACGCGTTTTCCCTCCACAGTGCTCATCCACAAGGTCTTGCAGAAAGCCAGGAGGGAGAGAGCCCGCATGATCCTAGTAGTCCCAACGTGGGATCGACAGCAATGGTTCCCCTTGCTTCTGCGCATGTCAGACCGCCCACCGCTTCCCCTTCCGGCGGCGCCGGACCTGCTCATGCAGGCCCAGGGGTCCATAGTGCATCCACACCCTCAAGGCCTGTGCCTACAAGCATGGTTAATCCATGGCTCAGCTCACTAGAGAGTACATGTACGGAGGGAGTACAACAAGTCCTGGAGAGTAGCCGAAGGACCTCCACCAGGAAGACTTACAAGCAGAAATGGACTCGATTCACTGCATGGTGTTCCACCAAGCAGTTAGCTCCCCTTGATGTGCCTATACCCGTAATGCTAGAATACTTACTGGACTTCAAAAGAGGTGGGCTCTCCCTATCCTTGCTGAAGGTCCACCTCGCCGCTATATCAGCGTTTTGGCATGAAGAGGAAGGGCCCACGGTGTTTGCCCATCCTATTTTTACCAGGTTCCTGAAGGGGCTGGTAAACCTGTTCCCCCCTCGGAAACCGCTTCCACCATAGTGGAACTTGGACCTAGTGCTCAGCGTGCTAACGGGCCCACCCTTTGAACCCTTAGCCACAGTTCCCCTACGTCTCCTTACGATAAAAACAACCTTCCTCCTTGCAATCAAGTCAGCTCGCAGGGTGAGCGAGCTCTCAGCGGTTATGGCAATGCCGCCCTGCACAGTGTTCTCAAAGGAGGTGGTAACCTTACGGCTGCACCCAGCCTTTGTTCCTAAAGTTTCTTCAGAGTTCCACCTTAACGAACCTATAGTTTTACCCTCGTTTTACCCGAAGCCTCACAGCTCCAGCAAGGAGGCACGCCTACATCTCCTGGACGTGAGGAGGGCGTTGGCCTTCTACATAGACAGAACTAAGTCCTTCCGGAAAACGGACAGACTCCTAGTCTCTCTCGCTCCCAGGTCAAAAAGAGAGGGTCTCTCCTCACAGAGAATCTCGAAGCACATTGTGTCCTGTATAAAAATGTGCTACGAACTTCAAAAGACTCCTTTACTGGCCCCACCTAGGGCTCATTCCACCAGGGCGGTGGCGGCATCAACAGCCTTTTTCAAGGGCATCGCGTTAAAAGACATCTGTAGAGCGGCGACCTGGTCATCCTATGACACCTTCACCAAGCATTATGCCCTCCACCGGGTATTCCAAGAGGATACCCACCTCTCGACAGCAGTCCTCTCGGGGGCAAGCTGCACATAAACCGATTACCCACCTCCTTTTTGGGTTACTGCTGGGTAGTCACCTATCGTGGAGCTCCCACGGGGACACTCGAGGAAGAAAGGGAAGTTACTCACCTGTAGTAACGATGGTTCTTCGAGATGTGTCCCCGGGCGTGCTCAACCACCCGCCCATCCTCCCCGCTTCGGACCTCTGTTTAGTGTTTTTCAGGAGCATCCGAGGCGGTCGGTCAAGGAACTGGCCGGGGACCGGATCGCGCACGTGGCCGGGGGGGCGTGCAAGGGAGCGGTGCGCGCCGGCGCATGCGCGGTGCAGCAGAAACTGCTGGAAAGTTTCCGATCTGCAGTGCTGGGGCGAGCCCAACACCTATTGTGGAGCACCCACGGGGACACATCTCGAAGAACCATCGTTACTACGGTGAGTAACTTCTCTTTTTGTTAAGCAGAAGTCAGCTTTCATCATCCAAATAGTGGAAGTGTGCATACTGCAATGCTCCTTTTGCCAGCAAAGCTCCTACTTTGCAGACAAAATAAGACATAGGACTGTTTGGCCCAGTTGCATCAACAGTATCAGCGTAGACACCGCACTTGGATATATCTTTCCAGGATGTGTCCCATAAGCTGCTCTGACTGCTCTGGTTTGCAGTTCAAACTCTGCTGCCCTGTGTGCAGGTAAACAAGCATCTGTCTCTTTCCATTTTAAGGCCTGGGAAATTTTGAAGTGCTACTTCCTGTTTGCTCAGTGTGGACAGTTCACATTGGATCTTCCCAGCTGACCATGGCTGCTTTCCCATTTGGAGCATACCTCAGTTATTAGATCCACTGACACTGTGTGCAAAGGGAACTGTGCAGTCCTAGCTCTGCTCCAACCACAGAATTTGATACTTATGGTTAGATTTCATGTGTCTTGAGTGATAAGGGCTATGAATGGAACATGCATTAGTGCTGTGCAGAGGTGAAGGAGCTGAGGCAAGCTTACCAGAAGACAGGGGAGGCAAACTGCCATGTTGGTGCTAAGCCAAAGACCTGTCTCTTACGTAAGAAGCTGGATAACATCGTGGGTAGCAACGATATCTCCATCACCAAGAGCCCCATGGATATGTTGGCAGGGCTGCAGGTGACAGTGCACAGCAAACGCAATCCCAAGAACAAATTCTTGGAGGTCGAGATCAACTTGGAGCACAGTGTGACATGTTCAGCAGGGTCATGTGATGGTGTGTGTCAGGACCTCTTTTCCATTCCAGTAGGGTGTAGCCAGTTCCGGCAGTCCATTTCTAGAGTTCATGATGTGGGAGAGCAGAGTTCTGGTAAGTAATCTTTTAGAATTGATAATGTTTGGTTACATGAGGCAGAACTGAGCTTTGTATATTTGAGAAGTGGGTAAAAGGATAGAAATGCATAAGATTAGCTGTGTTTGCATGTGCATGTGTTAGCTAAGCAGTGTGGTAGAACATTGTGTTAATGCACACTGAGATGTCACAGGAATCCTCTGGAGCCTTAAGAAACTTTCCTGGAGGTACATGCCAATACTCTCCTTGGCAGAGCTGCTTTATTCCTTCCCCCATTGTCGGAAATTTTCCTGCACCTATCATCAATCACTTGTGCAGGGACCAAAGTGGCACACAGGTGAACAGGAGAGGGACTGGGTCTAAAGCTAAATGCTTCTCCTTTGCATCCTAGCTTATCTCGGGAGTGAAATACTGGCTTCAATGGCTTCCGTTCACAATACTGTCCCTAGTCACCTGCAGTAATCCCTTTATGAACCAGAACAAAAACAAAAAAAAAAAACCCACACCTAAACTCTTGCATCTCCTTGAGTGCTGAACCTCCCCACCCCCCTGCTGGGCCAAACTCACAATATTTAGGGTGTTCATTGAGATGAATGCTTGTCATGGGGCAGAGACAGAGTGATTTGTATGTTAAATAGGGTAGATATATTTTACTATAATGATTTCAGTGTTGTGCATGAACTAACAGTCACCCTTCTGGTGTATTGTTTCTTGTGCTTATGCAGATGTGGCCTATCAGAAACCTCCCAACATATTGGTGGAGCACTTCTGCCAAAGAAGGACATGTTCCAAAAGATGCATTACTTGCCAATGGCTGAGACAAAAAAGAATGCAGGGACTGGTGAGAGACCCTGAAGTCAAAAATTAAAATGGAAAGGCAAGACAGAAAGGAGGCTGTGGAGCGTGTTATAAAGGGCCAGGAGTGGATGATGAAAGTGGTCAAAGATGAAGCAGGGGTTGAAGTCCCTTATCACGCTCCAAGAAGAACACTTGTTTTCTCATCAGTCCGCGCAGCTGATACAGAGCTTCTTTCTATGCCCTCCCCAAACCCTTTCCATACCTTCCTTGCAACCCCCTGAATATCTTAGTACTCTGTTCCCTCCATCCCTTCAGACAGCTTTCAGAATGATAGCTGGCCTTACACAAAGCTGTGAGAATCTGTTTTGCGCTGCACTCTTGTCTCCGTTCCCACCAAATCTTGTGTGTGTGTTTTAATTGGTATTTAATAAAAACAAATTCTGACACAGATAAGCAGTTTCTATTTATCTTCTATGTGGCGGATGCTACTGGTAATAATAATGCCAGTTTGATCATTTGCTGACTACAGATCATACAAATCACCCTTACCCTTGCAAATAATATAGAGCATGCAGAAGGTTATATAACTAAGGGAATGTTTTCCTCATTTAAATCTTAACTCTGCCATAAAGGCAGTGCAAGCATGCTTTTAATCTTCCAAAAGCCCATTCTAATGCCATTCTGCATCTTCTCAACCTGGTGTTGAAGCGGTCTTTGCTGCTGTCCAGGCTTCCTGTGTAAGTCTTCATGAGTCATGAGAGTAAAGAGTGCACTGGATGTTCCAAGATCTCTGTTGGCATATCAACATCCCCCTCTGGAATCTTCTTGGGGACAAAGTCCTTACTTGGGACTTTTTTGTACAGGGCAGCGTTGCTGAAGTTGTATCATCCACCTTCCTGAACCACCCCATGTTGATGTCACTGACAAGTGTCTGGGATACCCTAGAGAAGTATTTGTATTGATGTACTCTTTCTCAAGATGATCTGGGGGCCAACATTAGACTGTGTGCGCCATGTATTGCACTGCTGAAGTTAGGAAATCCCATTGCTTCAAAGCTGTCCAATATTTTGCACACGTTGCCATGAGGCATGGTCCTTCAGAGCAGGATGCAATGACTGGTCCTGCCCACTTGCATTACTGCATCTCTAATGATTGACTTCTGACTCCAAATTGTTTAGTGAATGACCAGTAGCAGTCTGAAAATACCAGCTTCCACACAGCGATAGCTCTGCGCTTCTCCAGCAAGAGGAGCCCTTATGTTGGCATCCTTGTGCCACAGTGCTGAGGTGAGCCCTTCGCACAGTTCCGGGACAGTGGCTTTTTGCATCTGAAAGTTGTGTAGCCACTGCTTGTCATCCCGGACCTGCATAATAATGTGATCTCACCACTCCATGAAGCAGTCCCCCATGTTGACAAAACTTGGTAGTGTAGCCAAGGCTAAGCCCCTTTGTAGGTAGGGCTATGTAGGTGGAAAACTTCATCTGTCAGCCGAGATACCACCTCTTGAGGCTGTACATAGTGTCTACATGGTAGCACTGCTGCAGCGCAGATATGCTTCCATGGTGTTTTAAGTGTAAATAAGCTTATCTTTGTAAGTAGTTGTAGTTACATGTGTGATGCTTTCACACATCTCTGAACTGTGGGTGCAGCCAATGTGCTTGCTTGTCTTGAAGTAGCAAGCTGATTGCATGTAGTAACAAAGAACTGTGAGGCCAGGTCTAGACCTCAACATTTATCTAGACTTTTAAATTTATATTTATATATTTAATTTCAAACCCATATGAAACATATGAGAAATAACTTTTCTTTCATATTGGGAGTTTGGTAGATCAGCATCCCATTTAACAAAGGTTTGGTTTGCCTCCTGGGCAGAATCATGTTCACCTGCTGATTCAAAATAAAGGATTGTTTGGTTTTTGTTGACTCACCTTAATCCATAAAGTAGAACACAGTCATATGTGAACCATTCATATCTTTGGGGACCACTGCACTAAATTTACTACGTGGGGTTACATCTGTCACAATGAACATCTAGCTAGCTTAGGCAGATAAACAGTTTCTCGTTGCTCACTTCCAAGATAGATTATTCATTTCCATAAAATCATTTTCAAGCCTACTTAAAAAGGGGAAGGCAGTAGTTCTAGTTGTACTGCACTTTTTAAGGATGCAAGTAATTGTGCTAGGCAGTTTGTAAGCAACATGTTTTTAATTCTGAAATATTGTGAACAACTTCAGCTTTCCTAATTGATAAAGCAGTCTTTTTATTTCATGCCATGATTGTATATTTTGTAATTTCTCATGGCAAAAAATGTGTGATAGGTTTAAAGTGAAGGACACACAAGCAAGAAGAGATGTTAGGAATTAGCATGAAATATTATGGTATTATGGTGGCCTCTTTAGAATTTTCTACAGATTGGTTAAGTAGTTTAACATTTCTGATGTACATCATTTATCATAGGAGAAAGTAGAAATAGCTCTTGTATGTATGTATAGCATAGACGTACATTCATATATAAAAGGAGGGATATATACCATAAATTTATGATCACTTATTCTGGTAACATTCACAGGGTGATAGATAGTATCCATGGCAATGAGTCTCGCTCAAAGAACTTACATTTTAAGGGCCTTATTCAGAATCACCAAAGTCAAGATTACTATAGATTTTGGTAGGCATTGAATCATTCCTTAAGAAAGAAGTAATAAAAAAAAGTAAAATTGAGGGAAGGGCTAAGCATTGATTATTTAAAACAAAATATTATGAAACTAGACAAACTATGTAACATCCTTGGGCATTAGTCTTGTTGCTGGTATTTCACATATTTGACTTTCAGAGTAATGGCTGGAGGGAGATATATGAGAAGCAAATTTTTCAGCAGGTCTTTGCCCACAAAAGCTTATGCTCCAAAATATCTGTTAGTCTGTAAGGTGCTGCAGGACTTCTTGCTGTTCTAGAAAATTTTCAAATACAGGTTTCACCTCTATGATCTGCCACCCTCGGGATCTCAGTTGTCCAGGATGACGGATTTTGCCGAACCAGGGGAGGTGAATGCCCCCTGGTCCCTGGCCTTCCCTGTTGGCCTGCTGCAGCACTATTCCCAGCCATGGATCCTCCCAGGACTGCCGGAAGACACCAGCTCCTCGATCCTGCCGGGGACACTAGCACCTGGGCTGAAGCTCTGGGTGGGGCTGCTGAGGGATGCCAGTGTTCTGCCTCTGGCCTCCTGCAGGGCTGCTGGGGGACTCTGGCTTCCTAGTTCAGGTCCTCCAGGGGAGGCTGCCTGGAGTCTGGCCCTGCTGTCCTCTGTGGGCCTGCAGCAAGCCAGCTTAGTTTGCCCTGCTGCCCTGGCCCTCTGGTCTAGGAGCATCCCTTGTCCCTGCTGAATGAGGAATGTTGCCAGACCAGAGTGTGCCAGTTTTCGAAGGTGCAATTTGTATCTGGTTAAACAGCATTAACTGTTTGAGTTCTATCATCACAGGTATGACAGATTTTATAAAATTTTAACACTGTCATTCAATGCAGTTTTGCTTTTCTCTACAGTTTTGTACATTTTTAGACATTTCTCACACTGATTTTTTTTCAACGTGTTTATCCCTCTTGTTTGACTGTAACTGATACACGAAATCTTTACTACTCAGGGTATTGTTCTGCATTGCAGAGAAGAGTCTGGGATGTTTAAGGTTGAATTAGATGGAAACTAATCTAGGATTATCAGGACAGTCTGCCAGCTGTTATAAAACTTCATAAGAGGGATGTTTCTTTTGGACATTTGGTACTCAGTTTCATCAACCATTATAATTGTCTAGACAACATAACACATCTTGCATCCATAGTGTGAGTCAGTAATCTTTCCCTGTGCAAAAGAACACAATACTGCAGCAATTGAAATGCTTCCTAGTAAAAAATGAAGTTTAGTGAAAGGGTTTTAAAAATTCATTTAGGAGCAAGCCGTCCTGGAAATTGATACTACTACTGAGAGACTAGTCAGCCTTTGCACGTGAAGCATCTTTCCTGTAGACAGTTGCACCCTCCCCTCCCCCCCCAATAAGTTTTTCCCATCCAATTCTTCCTAGATTATCAGAATAGGAACTTAAATGAGTCAAGGTGTGAAAAAATGAGATGCAAGGAATAGAGGGAGTTAGAAGGAAATTTCTAGCTGAAGCACTTGAGACAGATTTTAGTGACCATAAGACGACTTGTCACGTAATCTAAATTTAAAAGTGATCCGTGATGAGCTACTACAGCTTTTATCGTCAGCCACTTCCTTTTCCCTCCATACATGTGACACCTCATCACTTATCTCCCAGTTTAGACCTTTAATTGCTGGTGATTGCTTTCTTTCATTACCCAGTCAGGCGCAAAAAGATAACATGAAGTAATTTGTATCTTTTACTTTCCAACAATATTTTCAATGTCTAATTTCTTTGTTCAGATTTTTTCAAGATGAGTTATCAGAAATTCACATTTTCAGTGATTTGAATTATTTTATTGAATATTTTATTTAAAATATTTTATTTAAAAACCCTAACTGTCCTGTACCTTGAATTTTGTATTTACCCAAGTTTGGAATGTAATTCGTAATCTTCAGTTTTTGCAAAAATTGAGCAGCTGAAAAAATTGTTTAATAAATAATTTCACTAAAACTAATAATAATCTGGATCCTGAAATGTTTACAATACAAAAACCTTAAATTAAGCATTCTGTACAGCACAGTAATACATTTGTTGTTTTAATGGAGCATTAACAGATACAACATTTTTATTTTGGGGGTAGATAACATTTTTCTATAACTTAGCTTTTTTCTGTGATCAGGTCACAATAGTTAAACCAACCACACACACAATGGAAGATTTAGACGATCGTCCTAGTTTTTATGAAAACTTCACAATGCTAAAAATATGATTTGCCACCATCTTCTCACCATTAGGCTTTCTTGGCATCTTCCATCTAGACCAGGCGTGTCCAACCCGCGGGCCGCATGCCTGGACAGCTAGTAATGCAGCCCCACAAGATCATAAACTTTTAACATTATGTGATTTATATACATTAACTATATTATATATTTTATATGCGGCCCAAGACAATTCCTCTTCACTCAGTGTGGCCCAGGCAAGCCAAAAGGTTGGACACCCATGATCTAGACACATGTGATTGCCTTACCCTGAGAGAGATCTATTGTAGAAAGAAGAAAGGACTTTTTTTTCCTTTTTTTTTTTTTTTGCAAAGAAGATTCACCCTTGAATATCTTTGCACGAATAAGCCCAGGAGATGCTTTAGGATAGAGCAGTTGGAGTCCTCTCTTTTTAAAATTACATTATGGTACTGCTTCCAGGGTTTTTTGTATGCCTATTATTTAATGGATTCTGTTTTCTCATTTGTTCAGCTTTTAGTTCATCTTGCTCACTTTTATATTATGAGTGCTTGTTACTGTTCCAACCAGGGATGGAGTTGGGTGGGTTGTTGGCAGTTGAATCTCAGTATGTGTAACTCATTCCAGGAATAACAATACTATAATTCAAGTATGGTACCTCTCATGTGAAATAATTGACCAGTTTCCAGGGTGACTATGTTCTTCTTAGGCTTGTTGCATCTTATTGTCCATTTTGGACCCAGTCTTACTCCTAATAAAATCAATAGCAAAATTCCCATTTTAATCCAAAACTGACTAAAATGGAAGCAGGATTGGTGCCATTTAGTTTCTTGGATGTCTTCTCACCCTTCAGACTTCTGATTATTTCACGCATTGAGATGTAAAGCATTTTTTCACTTTCCAGTACATTTAAGGCTAACTCCTGACACCTGATACACAGCTGTAGAAATGGTGTGAAGCAGAGACTATTAAGGGGGGGACTCAATAGATTGTGTTACGGTGCAGAGCTTCACAGTTCAGGCTCAACCTGTCATTCCTGGACCCAGCTCATCCAGCAACATCCATAATCTGGCATGATTTTAGTTATCTGGGCAACCACTTATCATGGGTATGGCCAAGTTTATTTCCAGCCACCAGTCCTGGCTTTGTGTTCTGTGCTGCTGTTTAGCTAAAATTTATCCCTAAATGTCTTCTAAGAGCCCAGTAGGCAGTAGAAATGTTGGTAATGCTGCTAGACGATATTGACCTCCCACCGTGTGGCAAATTCTCTCATCCAGCACCAGTTAGATCCTGAGGGTGCTGGATGAAAGAGTTTCAACCTGTAGTTCTCATCATGGCTTAGGATAAATGTATGGTTTGTATACCCTCCAGCACAATGGACCTTGCTTAGGTGTCAGTAGGTGCTACTGTAAGACAAATAAATTATAGAAATTGGCCCTGACCTCTGAGTCACAAAGCTAATTGGAGAAGGCTCAGTGTGCCTTAGACTACTGCAGCCCATGACTCAGGCTCTGCCATATGCTCAGCTTGCAGCCTCTTAGGGTTTACTGTGGCACCTATCACCATAGTATCTGAGTGCTTTCCAGGTAACTTAAAGGTGAACAGTAAGATCTCTTGGGAATGACAGGGAGCTTTCTTCTGCCTCTTCTTCCCAAGTGAAAGAGGCTGTGATAGGAGATTGTAAATAAGATACAATTTAGTTTTCAATCATCGTTTATAGTGGAAATGCTCTGTTAAAGAGGAGGATCTTTTAGGAAGCCTTATACGTTTTTTTGTTGATGCTTGGTTGTCAGTCTGTTCGTTTTACTTAGAGGCGGGAGGCTGGAGAGAGGACAGTAGTTGGCAGCGTTATACATAATGTCGACTCTTTCAGGACTGCAGGAACTCCCTCCTCTCCCTACACCCAGGAAGACTGGCAGCTTCGCTTCTCTTAAGGCAGTGGTGATTTATTTTGGCTAATAGTGGATGTAAATTTATCTTTTTGCTGCTTTTTCTGACTGGTAAAATAGAGCAATTTCTTTCTCCCAGCCTTTCCCTCTTCCATTTAATGTTTCAAGTTCTGTAGAAGAAAGAGGATTGTTTTTAATATATATAGATAGTGATGCTCCTCATAAGTGCGGACAGTCGCGTCAGGGTCCCGAAGTCATTACTGTAATACAAAAATAATAAATATGAAGGAACACAAGCAAGACAACAGTCTGATTTACTGTTAAATGCAATCTTTTTGCAAAATAACATTCTGTTGCCCAAATTTAACACATTGGGCTCAGGCTTGGCCTTAGTGCAAGGTAAGCAGGGCAGTTGGCTTGGGCCCTGCACTCCAGTTGATTGTAGCATCCACCACCCACTGGCCGGGTGCCGCCTTAGGCGCCACCCACTGTCTGGGCCCCACTGAGCCAGCTTTGTTTGTGTCCAATCCATTAGGTGCTCTGTGCTCAGAAGTTCATGGGAGTTCTGAACACAGATCTGTCAGAGGATTGGGGCTGGGGTCTATTTTCATGTCTATTTTCAGTTTATTTAAAAAAAATCACCTATCTACTGCTGTCTGAAGCAATAGAACTTCCTGATATTTAAACACGTAACAAAATTTTGTAATTTTATGACTTTGCGCTAGATGGGGGATGTGGGACTGTGACGTGGGATTTTTAAAAAATGAATTAATAGAAATTTCACCAGTCTTTAGGCCTCCGAGTTGTGGGTTTTCCTTTGTTCTTGTGAGTGAGTTCTCCTATAGCATTATGCTTACCAATAGCCTTGTAAAACTGAGTAAGTCTAACAGGAAATACCCAGTGAAACATTCGTGTTTCAAATTCTGCAGTCCTTTGCACAGATTCACTTCACTCAGTCAGTTGTCCTGCATGTATGAGTAAGGGAAACAGAATCTGGGCCTGAACAAAAACCTCATCCTTGAAACGCTTACTCTTGCAAGTAGTACCAGTTGACTTCAATGGCTTTGCATGTGCAAGGACTGGACCCTTGATAAGAGTTGGGAGATTTAGGGTCCTTGGATACTTGAGGTTTTGTTCCTCTACATGTTTTGTATAGAGTTACAGATATTTTGTTCTCAACATAATGCCATTTTGGTAGCCTTTTAAAAATGTTGTATTATTAATAAATGACAGCATGAAAGATCTTTAATTTATGTATATTACCTTTACGTATTCACATGTAACCTAAAATATAGTAGTGTAATTAGAGATCTGGAAACTTAACTCCATTTGACATTTTATTTGTTTACTCTGTGGTTTGTAATGATCTGTAGTTTTAGTTAAAAGAGACCATCTTTTCAAAGGATTTGAAAACAGTTTTTACAGGAAAGGAGGCATTGGAAAGAGCTCTCCTCACTAAATTATACATATAAAGCCCATGAAACTTGAACAGTTGATATCTTATTTTTTCAGTGGAGCAGCATGAAACAAATGCTTTGTTTTGTTTGTGCAAATGAGAAGACCATTGTAATGCAAAGCAGTGGCCTGAAAAAAGGCAAATGCGCTTTTTCTGTTGTAAATATCACTGCTGAATGCTGCAGTAATTGCAAACAGAACTTGGTGTTTTTCTCTTTTCACTGATATATTTTAACAAGTTCTCTTGAGACTATTAAAATGTCTTAGTTTTTGGAACATGTGGTCCAGCAGGGATAAGTTTGTCTACAGATCCAGTGGGTTGGCAGCTAGATTTTGCATGTCTTTTCATTTCTTTCCAGATTCTTTGACCCAGTGTAACCTTTGGTCTCCCTCTGAAGGCAGGGGTGAAGGAAGTATGAGCAGGTGACTGATGATCACTGTCAATACAGCCTGCAGACAATATGCGAATTACTTTAGCAGTCTCTCACTTCATTCCACTCCCCCATCTCTTAAATCAACAAATGCAAATAGCTCCATTCCCATTTGCTAGTATTTCAGTGCTGCTGCTCAGGCAGCATGGGCTTTGTTGTAGACTTGCTTATTCAAAAAGGCAGTTTGAATCCTAGTAAGAAGAAAAATTATCTAATGAGACCTAAACCTCCTTAGTGGTCAAAGTGACTAGTATTTGACCCTCTGGACTATAAAGGTAGGAAGATGCTGAAAATAAATATTTTATCTTAGTTCAGCAGTATAGCCAAAAAAAAAAGCACTGTTTGCATTGTTCGCCTTTGTTTAGTAAATATCAATTCTTTCTACAAAGGAGTTAAAATTTGCCCACCTTTTGAAACATGTACCTGTATTCGTAGAACCTGTTTGCATTAAAATGTGTCATTAGGATTATCTATGTATTTAAATATTTTGTTTACTCTACACAAAAGACCGTGAAAGCATTAGTTAGATTTCAGTATAGCCAGTACAATGGATTGGTGGCACATATTTCTTGGCAGTTTCTTGACTTTATTAAGTGCAGAATTTTGAGGTCTGAATAAACAGTGTATTTTCTAGTAATCTTGTTTTCCTTTCCAGATGTGGTGTCTATTAAAAGTTGTCTCTTGGAAGATTCAAAAGCATAACATAAATTATTTGCATTGGCTAAAATTCTGTTAAATTTAAGTTGCTACTGTGTTCTAATTACTAACATGCATATATAGAAGAAAGTGATTACTTTCCTAATCCAGAAGATCATTTTTCCAGTTTCCTAGATGTAATTTGTGTCAGAAAATGCATGTAATGTATATGGGATTATAAATGTTAGTTTAAAAAAAAAAAAAAAAAAAGAGAGAGAGAACTTTTTAAAGAAGCTGTTGTGAAAGGACATTTATGTCATAAATGAATTAACCATAAATGCAACTAACCATACAAAAAGTGTTCCTCTCCAAAAAATATGAACTTTTTTGAATAGAACTTATTTTATAAGCATCTAAAGCAACATTTTGGGATGTTCAGTCCACTTTGACACTCTTCAAATGGTTTGTTTCTTAAAGAATGTTCATAAGGAGAAGTACTTAGAAAATGAAAAGCACCACTTAATAAGACTAAGCACTGGGCTGCTGAAATGCGCATGACATATATAACTTGTATTTTTATTTGTAGATTTTTTTCCTAAAAATCTTCAGTCACAAATAGCTGAGCAGTAACAATTTTCTGGTGTCCATGATACTTTAAAATCATCTGTGAACTGCCCTTTCAGCTTGTAGTAGTGTTCCAGGTAGTGTTTTGGCTTTGGATATGTCAGCTCAGTTTTAACCTTAACTTGGACTTCCTCAAGTTTTGTCATATTACGTACAGGTTCAAAGATTTTTAAGGGCAGAAGGACCATTGTGATCATCTGGTCTGTATTATGCAGCAGATCATACTATAGAAAATCAACGACCCTCATATGATTTAGCTCAGCCAGAGGTCCTTTTTAGGAAGACATACAGTCTTGATTTAAATATGTCGCATGACAGAGAATCCATCACGTCCACCTTTTTTGCTTTGTATTTCTTTTCCTGTGTGTGAATGTGCACACATGCATGTGGCAGGGGGAAGGAGGGACAAAAGAAGGCTTATTTTCCCGTTTTATTTAAGGTTAGTTTGAATTGAACTTTTCCTTCTTGGGGTTAAAGCATTGTCCGAGAACCCCTCTCTCTTAGGTTATGTCTAGACTACAGGGAGGATAGACCCAGTCAGGGTTGATCTTCCAAAGTTCAGTTTTGCACACCTGCTAGAGAGGCAAAATCAAACTCTGGGGTCAGCAGAAGACTTCTGTAGTACTCCTTGATATTGTGAGGAATAAGGGAGCAATGTGTAAGAGAGGTCCGTCCCTCTGAGTGAAGACAGCCAGGTAAGTCAATTGCAGTTAAGTTGATTCTAGCTACACAGTTGCCATAGCTAGAACTGCATATCTGCAATTGACTTCCCCTCTCTCGCCCGTCACTCGGAAACAAGTAGGATAATTCCCTGTCACCTTCCTGTTTGTGAGTCCACTGATAGCTGACCAGACTGCTTCTGCAGCTATGGATCTTATCAAAGAAGGAGCAGATACTGGTAGCAGTTGGAGGGGCATGGGGTAGGTTTTGACACTCTTATCCACCTCTCCTTACCTGCATTACAGCATGGGACCTCTCACATTGTGCCACCCCCTCATAGATTACGTTCTCCACTGTGGACAGCCTTGGGCAAGGTTCTCCCAAGTGTCAACACCAATGCTGTGCTTTTTCATGTGTGCCTTCAGCATGTCCTTGTATTGCCTCTGCTGACCCACAACGCTCCTCTGTCCTTCCTCCAACTTGGAAAACAGAATCTGTTTTGTGAGGTGCTGATCTGCCATCCAAACCGTGTGACCAGTTCAACGAAGCTGTTGATGAATAATCACAGCTTCAGTGCTGGTCGTGTTCAACTCTTCCAGGATGTTATTTTTAATGCCCTTATCCTGCCAAGAGACATTTAGGATTCTCCTGAGGCAGTATTACTGGTATTGTTCAAATGCCTTGAAATAATGCTTGTATATTGTCCAGGTTTCGTATGCGTAGAGTAGTGTTTGAACACCACTACATGGTATATGAGGAGCTTTGTCTTGGGATAGATGTCGCATTTCTCAAAGATGCTTTGTCTCAGGTGGGTGAAAGCAGAATTTGCATGCCTCAGATGTTGCTGGATTTCTGCATCAATGTCGAAGTTAGCGGAAAGATAACTTCCAAGGTATGGGAAGTGCTCACGTTTTCTGGCAATTCTCCATTGACTTCAACAGAAGGTACATGAGATTGTCCCGTCGGTGAAGGTTGGGGGAGCCCCTTGGTCTTTCTGATGTTCAGTGCGAGGCCAAGATTCTTGTATGTTTCAGCGAAGCGCTCAAGATGATCTGAAGGGCTGCAGGAGAAAGAGCAGCAACCATGTTGTCATCCCTGTACTGAGGCACCATGATCGAGGTTGTGAAGGTCTTGCTTTTAGCCCTCGGTCTCCTGAGATTGAAAAGCATCCCCTTCATTCTATAGCCAGTCTTCGCACCATCTGGATGCTTGCCATCAATGAGGTGAAGGGTCATGGCAATGCTGATGCAGAACAGTGATGAGGCAGTGACGCAGGCTTGTTTAACTCCTATTCTGACCTCAGAGGTCACTTTGGGATCTGTTGTTGCTCAGTACTGTGGCAGTCGTTGTGAAGCAGCCTTAAGAAGCTAATGATTTTTTGGAACATCCAGTTTTTGAGGGGGTGGTCCAAAGGGTGCTATGATTGATTAGGTTGAATGCTTTGGTAGGGGAATTGGCTCACCTGCCTAGTGCAGATCAAGCTGTTCTTTCATTTCTGTATTGCTTCCTTAAAAGCATTTGTATGTTTGTTGATCAGCCTTGTCAAAGGGCAGTAGATAAGTTTCCCATTAAATCTCTCATTGCTTGAGTTGTCCAGAGGACATACTGGTGACTGACACAACACACTTCCTTATCAGTGCTGTATTAGAAATGCCTTCTGTGTGTTTCAGTATCAGTTTGTTGGCAAGGATATTATCATGCAGTTGTCATAATGATTTCAGAGCACAATCAAATAAGTTAAACTTTATAATTAAGTAGGGGCTCTTATTTGAGACCTGTTCTTGCCTTGCAGCGTTTCATTGCCACACTCTGATCTGGTCATGTTAGCTGCATAGGGTTAGTGAGGTTTGTGTTTGGTAGTTATCACACACAAATGCTATTTGATTATTTAATAGGTCATTCTCTTTCCTTTGAATCCTTGTTGAACTGAAGTTTTGGTGGCCACTGTGCTTCTGAAAGACATTCTTTCAAATGAAATTTAAAACTGACCTGCTTTATCACTTAACGTAATTAATCTCTATGCAATGGTGTGATAGCCATAATGTTGGTATGAGGCTATCAGGGAGAGAAGGGTGAGGGATAATATCTTCCATTGAATCAAATTTTTTTGAAGAAAGAGAGAAGCTTTTGACCCATACAGAATTCTTCTTGTCATATTCACCTTGTTTCTATAACGAATCCTTTCCATTTTTCACAAGAATAGTGGTTGTTAAACTTGATCCTCTGACAAATTTCCAGTTAACATTTTGACTATCAAAACATTCTGCCTCTTTAATTGGATGGTGTTCTTCACTTTCTACTGTGCACATTTGAATAATTTGCATTGTTTTGCACTTCTCTCAACTGCATTTAGAAGTGGGTAGATTTCTTATAAACTAGCATTTGTTAAGGACTTTGAAATCCTTCTTGATGACAGGTGTTATATGAGTGAATAGTTGTGTTAGTAATGGAAACTATGGGTAAGGTGAGTATATTCAAATTATATCTTTTGTCCGATGTAGAAAAGTCTCTCTTAAATATATTTTAGGGGGACAGGGAGAATGGTTTCTGTTCCTTCTGAATTTAGTTAAATGAAGCAGTTTGATACCATGCACGTGTTATGTTTAGATACTTTCATTTTACACTTGTTTTAAAATTAATATGTGTAACATTTTTTAAAATAATTAGAAAAGTTGTTTTTGTGACACACATTCATTTCTGGACAATGACACAAAATGCTTTCAGATTGTGGTATTAATTTTCAGGTGAAGTTTTTGTTTGTTTTTTTCCTCTCAGTTTCCATTACAAAAAGAGGTACAAAAGCCCAGTCTTCCCCTTCCAAAGTGACCCGGCGTTCAATGCAGTCTCCACAGAAGTCTGCTCCAGTGTCAACACAATGTGGCAGGAAACCAAGTCAGGACAATCCCCCTGGACAATCTACAGTTTCTAAGAAGGGAAAGTCTCCTAAAAACATTTCTCTGACAAAAAGCACCTCTACTGAAGATCTGAAAACAAGGAAAAAAGGATTAAAACCAGGAAGAAAGGTTAGTTACTATTGTTACTTTTTAATTTGTATTGTGGAACTTTGTAGTGGTTCATTATTTTGAACATGCTGTTTATAATTCTATGTATAGTGTGATTTTTTTTTTTTTTTTTTTTTCTCTCCTTCAAGCACTTCAGGCTTGTTTCCACTTGAAATTTATCTAAATAAGTGTTCTGGAATTCTTATTTTGGAATAAGCCATCATACGAACACTTATTCTAGATTAAGAGGTCCTTTTTCTGATTTAGCGTAATCCTCTGGGGGGTGGTGGTGGTGATTATTGAATAAGTGTTTCAGTTAATCTTCATGTTTAGACAAGCCATTAGATTATTTAGATTTTTTTTTACTGAAATAAACGTTACATTTTCATATTTGCTTTACTTTAGGCTGTGTTTAAAAACTGAGACGTAGTTTATAATCTTAGGCTAGAAAACTTAAATGAACATTCTTTAAAATTCAAAAAAAGGTTATTACTACTAGCTTGTATAACTTGTCGCTTAAGTTACTGCATATGTGATTTAAAATTCACTTTCTCCATCAAACAGTATAAAGTTCTGCTAACTTTTGTAAAATGACTCTATTGGTTCTAATTAGTAAAGATTCTGTTTCAGCATTGTTTCAACAAGGTTTCTGCTTATAAAGGATGATATTCAGTTGTTCTTGTTAATGTCTTCCATTTCACCACACACTTAACAGAAGAAATTTTAATCGACTCAAATAATGTTAAACACTGTGTTTCAAATGTGGCAGGTGTTACTAAAAGAGAGATGAAACAAGTAAGCTTGCTCCATTGACTGTAGTGGTAGTGCCACGCTCAGCTTGTGAGATTCATTGGGTACGTCTACACTATGTTCCCCTTTTGGAGAAGGAATGTAAATAGGGGAGATCCAAAATGCAAATGGAGTGCTGATTTACAAATCTCACGCTTCATGTGGATAATCTTGCATGATCGTGTTTCCAGAAGAGACTTTTCCAAAAACAAAACCAGCCTTGTAGACAGGATGCCTTTGGGGGTTGGGGGGGAGCCCTGTTTTCAAAAGAAACCTTCCTATTTTGTTTCGGAAAGAAGGGTTCATTTGAAAACATTTCCCCCCCATAGAAACCCCGTTTACGCAGCTGCTTTTGGTTTCGGAAAAGCCTCTTTGGGAAATGCCTTCATGCGTGATTATGCAAATGAAGTACGAGATAGGTAAATCAGCACTTCATTTGCATTTTCAGTCTCCCTCATATGCATTCCTCCACTGAAAGGAGAACGTAGTATAGACGCACCCATAGTGAATATTGTAAAGCCTGCACATCTTAGAACACACATTGAATATAGCAAAATGCTTTATGCTTAAAAGCTGTTAGAGTATATGGTTATGACCAGTTCAGATTGATTAAGCCTTTCACAAGTTCTGTTTACGCTAGTGTGAAAATATGTAGCTAAGGAGATTAGTCTTTGATTAGTACGTTGCAAAAAAATAATTCTTGGGTGGAGATGTAGTCCATTCTGTTGCAATATGTTGGTAATCAACCTGGTTCACTGTTTATCATTATGTAATATTCAGAATTTCGGTCTGTGTGGTAGTAAATAAGCATAATGTGAGTGTAGTGTCTTTAGTCAAATACTTCCCAATAACAATGCAGTAAAATTAAATTCAAAATTCCACTTACATGTATTTTGACTCCATCTTTTTCTCCCAATTTACAATATATTGGCTGGAGCCACACTTGACCAAAACTTCGAATATTGAGTGCCTCATTAGGATGCTGCCTGCCATGACACTTCAAAAGTGCTGCTTTCGAATGCGTACAGCTCAGCTACGGGGGGGTCCTTTTCAAAAGGACACTGCACATTTCAAAATCCCCTTATTCCTATCAACTGACATGAAGCTGATAGGAATAAGAGGATTTCTAAATGTGCGGGGTCCTTTCGAAAAGGACCCCCTTGTAGTCAAGCCATGTGCAATCAAAAGTGGCACTTTCGAAGTGCCGTGGCTGGCACTGTGCACTGAATATTCATTTCAGCTCCTCATTAGTATTCTTTGATTTGGCCATTAGCATGGCCTTTTCGAAGTTTTGGCCAAGAGTGGCCAGAGCGATTGTGTTTTGAATTAATTTCAGTTCTAATGTGAAAGTGAAACATTTTGTCCCTTTATATCTGTTATGTATTGCTTTTTAAGAATGTACTTCAATTTTGCAACAAAAGTAACTGGAGTGCTGTTGAAACAGACAGACCCCATATTTCAGTATTTCACAAATACAGGCGGTGTCTTGGTCCTTAAGGATGTGGGGAGTAGCCAGTCAGTAAAGCTACTGTTTGTGTTAGTTGTTGAAGATGTTTGTGCCTTCATGTCTCGCACATGAAAGCTCATATTATTCCTCTTTCCTGTCTGCATCTCTTTACACGTTCAATTTTCCTCTCTGTTATCCAGCTACAATAATAGCAATGGCCCCAGTCTAAAATGAAGTCACCTCTTATGATATTGTGCAGACTCTCATTCTGGGATGTGATGCCTAAAGTTGGAGCTTCTGCTCTAGCTACAACAGGAATCAGCAACCTTTCTGAGGCAGAGTGCTGTAATTTGACCTTCTGAACACTATGTACGGTCTGAGTACTAGTGATATTTTAAAAGGCACTAGCAGTCCTGCTTACATCTTCATTAATAAATAAATGAAGATGCAGAGCTTTACCTTTCAGGTGGTGGTTGGCGGCATTAGCTGGTCTTCTGTTAACCCACAGGCGGCATGGGGGAGGTGGGGTGGAGCTGAGCTCCCACCTCATGTGCTGATGAAAATCAGCTTCCATGCAACTCTTGGCAGCTGTGCCAGGTGTTGCTGACTCCTGAATTATACGTTTGAGTCCTTTCTGTTACTGGCTATTTAGGTGTTGTGTCACTGTTGGAAATGTTACTGACCGCCCTGTTCAGTAGACCATTATTCCACCAGTTCTAATCCTTCTGTGCCCATCATAAGTGCAGTATAACTCCTGCCACTGTATTTATCTTTACAGCACTGTCAGTCACCAGCCAGTGCCAAATAGACTCTTCAGTCAGCCTTTTCTGGCATGTTTACCTTTATCAAATATCACAGTCCTTGCCATGTACCATGGATTTCATAGCATTTCATTAGAGATGGTGAAAGAATCTGGAAAGACACAAACCCAATGTCCTGTATTTTTGTTAAGATGCTTAAATGACAACTCATTATGTCGATCTAAAATTGCTTTCAAAATGAAATTATGAGCACAGCTATCATAAAAGTCTTAAGTGAGTGAGTTTTTAATACCTTTTTAGTAGAATTTTTGGCCAAAATCAATCTATTATTTCATGGCTTAAGGGAAAGATTGTCATGTGCGCCTTTTCTCATCCTTTCCCATTTACAGTTGCACAGATCATCTCCCTTCCCATTTGTGATCTCAACTTCCTATGGCAACTGTTTACCTGGAGAAGCAATTATTTATATGGAAAAATGAAACAGAAAAGTTTTAGTCTGGATTTTCCAAATATATCGGAGGGGCATTATGTTGCTAAATTCTTTTGCAAGTCAGTGGGAGCTAGTTTTCTAGCTGCCATAATCTCCTTTTGAAATGTACAACCTCAGTAAATTTGAGCTTTTAATGCAGCTCAGCAACTGGAAATGAAGACATCACCACATCACCAGGGACCTCTATCTGCAAACAACAGGAAAACTTCTCTCTGGGGTATATGTGTCAGCTAAAATTTTTAACATAAAAGGGTAGAGACTGGCTAGCTTGCATTGTGTAGAGCATGTGCACTGGGAGCAGCCCTCATGAGTTTATCAAAAGTCTTGTGATTTGCTCTTTTTTACTTGAAGTAGACAATTCTTCATGGAAAATTTCAGCAAGCTTCTGGTGTTCCTCGTCGCAAAGAAAAGCTTGACAATGTGACCTGAATGCATCATAAAGTATCATAGAAGATATGGGTTGAAATAAGACCTCAGCAGGTCATCTACTTGAACCCTCTGCTCAAATCAGGACCAACTCCTATTCAGTCATTACATCCATGGCTATGTCAAGCCAGGCCTTAAACTCTAAGGATAGAGATTCTATCACCTCTTTAGATAACCCATTCCAGTGTTTCACCCTCTCCTGATAGGGATTTTCCTGATATCCATTCTAGACCTTCCCCACTGCAACTTGAGACCATTGCTCCTTCTATTATGTGCTGCCACTGACAACAGCCTAGCTCCATCCTCTTTTTGGAACCCGCTCACACCTTTTAGGTAGTTGAAGGCTGCTATCAAATTCCCTCTCACTTTTCTGCAGATTACATAAATACTGCTACCTCGGCCTCTCCTCATAAGTCATGTGCTCCAGCCCCCTTATTGTTTTAATTGCCTTCCTCTGAATTCTCCACATCCTTTATGTAGCGGGGGATCCAAAACTGGACACAATACTCCAGATGTGGCCTCACCAGTGCCGAAGTAAGTATTCCCCTTTATCTGCTCTGACTCATGAAGTCCCATATGCCATGCACTTACTTGGCAACAAGGACATGCTACAAGCTACTAGACCGCTTCATGTCCACTATAATCCCTAGATCCTTTTCTGCAGAACTGCCACATAGCCACTTGGTCCCCATCCTATGGCAGTGCATGGGATTCTTCCATCCTAGGTGCAAGATCGTGCCCTTGTCCTTGCTTAACCTCATCAGATTCTTTTTGGCCCAATCCTCTAATTTGTGTAGGTCACTCTGGACCATAGCCCTCCCTCCAGCATATCTACCTATGCCCTTAACTTAGTGTCATCTTCAGACTTGCTAAGGGTGCAATCTATCCCATTGCCCAGATCATTAATGAAAATGTTGAACTAAACTGGCCCCAGGACTGACCCTTGGGGTATACCCCTTAATACCGGCTGCCAGCTAGATATCGAGCTGTTGCTCAGTACTCATTGAGCCTGATGAACTAGCCAGCTGTCCATGCACCTTACAGTCCATTCATCCAAGCCATATTTCTTTAACTTGCTGGCAAGAATGCTGTGGGATATCATATCAAAAGCTTTGGTAAAGTCAAGGTAAATCATGTCTAGCTCTTTCCCCATATCCACCATGGCAGTTATCTCATCATAGACGGCAGTTGGGTTGATCAGACATGACTTGTCCTTGGTGAATCTGTTGTCTGCGCCTGATCACCTTCCTATCCTCCAAGTGTTTTAAAATGGATTCCTTGAGGACATGCTGTATGATTTTTCCAGGGATTGAGATGAAACTGACAAGCCCGTAGTTCCCCGGATTCTGCTCCTTCCCTTTTCTAAAAGATGGGCACTACGTTCGCCTTTTTCCAGTCGCCCAGGACCTCACCAATCGCCAGGAGTTTTCAAACATAATGGCCAACAGCTCTGCAATCCCATTGGCCAACTCACTCAGCACCCTTGGGTGCACTAAATCTGGCCCCATGGACTTGTTCATGTCCAGCTTTTCAAAATAGTTCTTCACTTGTTCTTCCATCACAGAGGGCTGCTTACCTCTGCTCCACGCTGTGCTGCCCAGTGCATCAAGCTGTGAGCTGACCTTGTCCGTGAAGACTGAGGCAAAGCAAGCATTGAATATTTCAGCTGCTTTCATACCATATATCTCTGGATTGCTTTTTCTGTTCAGTAAGATTCTCATACTTTCCCTAACCACCTTGTTACTAATATACTTGTAGAGACATGTCTAGTTATCCTTCACATCCCTTGCTAGTTGCAGCTCCATTTATGGTTTGGCCTTCCTCGTTACACCTCTCCGTGCTGGAGCAATATTTTTATACTTCGCCCTTGTCATCTGTCCAAATTTCTGCTTCCTGTAAGTGTCTTGCCTTTAATCTTACTGCCAGATTTACTAATCTTTATGCATGTTGGGATGGTTTTTTTCCTGTGCCCTCAATAAGGCTTCTTTAAAATACATCCAGTTCTCCTGGACTCCTTTCTGCCTTACGTTAGCCTCCGTAGAAGATCCTCCCCATCAGGTCCGTGAGGAAGTCAGGCTGTTTTTCTCAAGTTTGTGGTCTGTCTTCTCCTGTTCTCCTTTTTCCCCCCCCCGAAACGAGAGAGCAAATTAGGTTTCCCAAATCTATTGCTTTTAAGGCAGTCTGACAGTTGGGGTTTTGAGGGGGCTGACTTGTTTCTGTTAACATGTTACACTATCAGCGGTGGATAAGCTCACTTCTCCATGCACAGACTTGCAGCAGTAAGGCAGTACTTAGGCAAGCACAGTCTGCATCTGTGGAACAAGTGTAGTAGCAGCTGATGGTGTGCTTGTTCTTTTTCACCTTCCACCCAGTGTCTCTGAAGGCCGCCTCTGACCTTTGCTGGCTCAAAGCCATCAGCTGTCCTCATGGGAGGAGTAAATCTCCCCTCACCACCACACCTCTCTTCCCCTAACTTCTTAGATGGCCTTACCCTTAGATACACACACATGAATGCTTATAAAACCCAACTGCAGATGCAAAGAAAGGTTGAAGTGAAGCTGAAAGCAGAAGAACAGACACATTTAGTATGGTAGGTTTTTTCACTGAGTATGAAAGTGTAACAGGATTGTCAGTAATGTGTCCACGTAAAATTCACTGTTATGCTACTTCACGTTATCTGTTCCAGTGTGTATCAGGACCCTGCCACAGTTGAAAGGATGAGGCAGTTATGGTATTAAAACCAATCTTATCTCAGGCAATATATTTTTAAAATAACTTGTTTGGAGAAAAAACAGATTGTTTGTTTGTTAGAAGTGCAGTGATTCCAATTGGCAAGCTACTGATTTGACAGGATTCCTTTTTTATGTAAGTGACTTTTCATTATGCATGTGGTGGCTTGTCTGGCATTTCCTTTCACAATATTAGAGGCCAATACAGCTTTCTCTTCGGTTTTCCTGAAGTTCCTTAGCCATGAGGAGGCTTTCGGAGTTGCCTGACAGCCTAGCCAGCCTATTCAGAGACTTGATCAGCTCAGAGCCTGAAGTGGGGGAGAGTAAATCATCATGTAATTTCCAGCTCAGGTGGATGCTCCTGATCTAGGGTTGATCAAGTTTGTACATGAAACAATCAGTGTGTAAATGTAGCAATAGGAGGGGCTGCCCACCCCGAGTACCTTTTCGTAAGGGTTTGGATGAGATCATACTTCAGGCAGCGTAGCCCATCCTGCCACTGAAGCAGCCACAGGTACACTTTTATTATGCTGATTCCGTGAAACCTAGCACAGGTACATCTATCAAAGCTGGAAATTGCAACTACATAGATGTACCCAGAGATGACTTCTTTGAGCCATGTCTCAAATCCTCGCTGCAGAGCTCTGGCTGTCTTGTTTTAGCTCACTACCCTGAAAGAGTTAATGTTTCTAAAACGCCTTCACGTTGGGGAGTTGAGTTTCACGGGTGTGTTCCTTACATCCATAGTGAACGGTGATGGACAGTACATAGTTCGTTTATGAATGAGAATTGTGTAAGAAAAGGTCAAAGTCTGATTTTTTTTTTTCTTTTTTTAACAGAAAAAAGTCTTGCCAGTGAAATCTCCTCTTACAACTTCTCCTCCACTTACTTCTGGGGGGGACAATGGCAGTGCACAGATACTTAAAGATGGAGCTGGCATTATTGGTCCGATGTCAGCAGTTATATCCACAGGTATAAAAGGGCACTCCGAATGTATTAAATTATTCAGTCCCCTAAAGAAAAAATATTGTTTTATGCTGCTGCTATTCTAAAACCCATCATGAAAATAAATTGTTTTACTAACATTATCACATGAAGATATATTTTTATATTGTAGTTCTCCAAATATACTGAGGTAAGACTCACATTTGATTCATCTGCAATGCCAGGAAACAACATAACTTCAGGAATTTGATGTTTGGTTAACAAGCTTTTTGGTGTGTAAATTGGAAAGTTCCTTGCACTTTCAATGGCTTTCCATTGCCTGGAGTTCAATGCTGGGTAAAGAAGAAAGGACAGGCTTTGTCTTGTCTTACTTCCTTGCCATCCAGTAGCTAATTGTAGTGGAAATGACTGTTCCCAAAAGGCCATCGGATACTAAGGTACCAAAGGACTGCTTGTTGTTTGTGAAGCTATCAGATACTACAGTTACACTCAGAAAACATGGAAATAGAAGTAAAGATGTGATTGTCTGCATAGTTTTTTCACTGGGGAAAGTAGGGGAAGACCAGGAGAAATGGGTTAGGTAAAGCAAGAACTCATTTAAAATGGAAAGGTGGTGAACTGTATTATAAAATGGATTGTGGCAAAGGAGTAAGCTAATAAGAGCTAAACAGCCCTCTAAGCATTATGTTGTACTGTAACGCGGGGTGGGGAACCTTTTTTGAGTTGGAGGCCACTGACCTATTGAAAAATCAGTCAGGGCCCACACACAAGCAAGAAGCAAACACACACAAAACCCTCAAAAACAAAACCCACAACCCTCACTGGCCTGGCCCTCACCCCCAAATGAGAAGGAGAACAAAAAGCTTTCTCATATGAGGCCCCCAACCGAGAAGCAAGAAAGACGCTCCCCTCAGGGCTGGATTAACTCTTCTGGGGGCCAGAGCTAGTTCATTTTGGGCCCCCCAAGACTCTGGGGTGAGGCCAAAAATGAGAGGTCAGCGTGCCAAAGGGGGCTACCAGGGAGCAGGCTGGTGGTAGGTGGAGGTGCAGGATGTAAGTGGGAAGGAAGGTGCAGGAACAGGCTGGAGGTGAAGATCAGGGTGTGAGATCTGGAGTGGAGGAAGGTGCAGGAGCAGGCTGGGTATGACAGTGTGGGATCTGCAAGACTGGGAGTTTGCAAGAGCAGGCTGAATGTGAGGATGCAGGGTCTGGGGAAGAGGGAGGGTGCAGGAGTGGGGTGAGGGTGTGGAGGTTTGGAAGGGAGGGTGCTGGAGCAGACACGAGAGGTGGTGTCTGGGAAGAAAGGGAGGGTGCAGGACCAGGAGGAAGTTCTGGAGGTGACAGTGGATGGGGGCACCTACCTGGCACAGCTCTTGCAGGAACACTGGTGGCTTCATATGGCTCTGCACACTGCAGGGAAGTTGTTCTGCGGGCATGGCTCCATGCCGCTCCCATTTGCCATGGTTCCCAGCCAACAGATGGATGGGAACCAGTGCGACAGGGAGCATTTCCCTGCAGTGTACAGAGATGTTTCTTCCCTGCATGCCAGGCAAAGCTTGTGGGTCTCATCCAGTCCCAGTGTGCCTTGATCGGGGCCATAAGGGTTAGAGCTCTTCCCAACCCTGCTGTCAGGAGCCAGCCCTTGCTTGGCCTGGTCGGGGCGGGCTGGAGGGGGCTGGGTAGCAGTGCCATAGGTTCCCACCCTTGCTGTACTGGGACAGTTTGTAAATTGTCAGCCGTGTGGTCAACAAATCCTGGAACCCACTAAGTTACCAAAAATAGTGGGAAAATTCACAGGTTTTTTGTTTTATTTTTTAATTTTTTTTCTGTTTTAATCTGCTTCTACAAGAAACTGTCACACTGCTTTGCCTTCTGCATATCTTTGCAGTCAAACCTCCCTTACTGCTAGATGACATTCGAGCAGAATGGGCAATCATTTCATACTGAAAGAAACTGATCAAATTTACAAACACCGTTGAAGCCAAATAAGAGTTGAATATTTTAGAGCTCTCTGATTCTTTCCACATTCACATCAGTGCCTCCCACAACTTCTGCTATCAATCAGAAAACAGATATGAATGCAGAGTTACAAGTCTCACTTGTTTGGAAAATGTAAGTTTCATTTGAGCCCAAATAATGCTGTAATTAAAAATTGCAGGTTTCTTTTGTCTTATTTAATGCTTCAGTCTATTGCTTCATCACCAAGCCTATTATTAGACCATCATAAATCGTGGTCCTACTAAAGATAATGGAAAAACATCTATTGACTTCAGTGAGGTCAGGCTTTCACCCCTTACTTTGTTTCATTGCTTAACTGTGGAGCATAATCCCTGTGCTAGCTCAGAGTTATTTCAGGACCTGTCTTCTCTTGAGCAGGCAGTTGCTTTTTTTTGTTTTGTTTCTATAGAAAGTGTCATCTTAAAACAAACTTATCTCTTGTCAGATTTTAACTATAGCAAGAACACAGGGTATGTTACAGTAATGCATTGTGTTAAGGTCTTCACTTTGACCCTTGTGTTCTTATAGCTAAGGATCTCTCAGGATAGATTTAGTATCATGGGACCTTATGCAGATAGAGTTCAGTCAGAAGCACAGATGGGTGTAGGCTGGGATAAATTCATCATGGTAGTGTGAGGTAGGATGGTTTTGGAGGTGCTGATTCTTCAGGCTCAGAAAGAAGGAAATGAACACTGCAGTGAATAGCTGTTGTGTTGGGGATATTTGTCTTGGAGTTTGGTCAACAGTGTGGTGTTGTGCAGTATGTACAAATTTAAAAGTAGAAACACTGGATAACTAAGTTTCATTTCATATCAGTGTGGAGACAATGCAATGAAGATGTCATTTTGAGTGTGCTGTGCAGATAGATGGTTCCAGAGTTGTTTTAGATATACAGGGATGCAGAGTGGAGGCACTCAAGTGCAGTGTCGATTTCTAAAGGGGCCAGGAGAAGCCTCTGTAATAATTTTGGTACCTTGTCAAAATCCTGTTTTTACTTCACTGTGCCAGGATATCATGCTTCATCCATTGCTGCATTACATGGTAAGTTGTAAGCTATGGGTAAATCTATTTTTAAAGGAAGAATTGTATGCAGAGAGGATGCATGGTGTTTTTGTATTTTGTGTGCATCAGTTGAATTTAATATGACTTTCAGTGAGAGCCACTGCTGTATGTTTTGATTGAATGTGGTTGTGCCTGAAGTGGGCAGATTTCATAAATGTTGCTTGTAATTTTTCAGTTTGTGTCTATGTTAACAAGTACGGAAACTCTGGACCTCACCTGGATAAGAAGAAAGTTCAGCAGCTTCCAGACCACTTTGGACCAGGTCCTGTAAATGTGGTACTTCAGCAGGCTGTGCAGGCTTGTGTAGACTGTGCCTATCTGTCCAAAACAGTCTTTGGATTCCTCAAGTCAGGGCATCATGGCGGGGAGATGATAACAGGTATGCAGAATTTTTCTGGTTTGTTCACAGGGTTACGTTTGAGAATTAGAGTGTGGTGTAGAGTAGGGGAGCTGAAGTAGCAAAGCAGTGATTGTTGTTTGCATGTTACTTCTATAAATCTTTAAGCATAGCTAAGAATAAATGACTGTGGCTACATTTACTGGGGATGTATCTATGACCAGTACTAAATTTGCATCTTAATACAGAGTGTAAAATGATACAGCCAGTTTTGTTAACTTGAGTTCAGCAGTGACTATGTATAATTACATATACACCATACAGCATAGTTGGATTTCTTACAAAGTAGAACTTGTAGAATACCACAGTAAATAGCCATAGCCAAACATTTGTCAAGTAAATTCAGTGCAAGTCAAAGTTCAGCTTTACTAATTCACGTCTTATTCATACAGTGTTTATCATCTTAATGCTGTAACCCAGTGGGTAAAAAGTTTAAAACTAATCTGCTTAACTGATCCCATATGTTAAACAGAACTGCTGTTGCTTTTTTTACCCCCCTGCACTAATATTTTAAAGCATCTTAAGATCAGTGTTTGACCACCTATGTCTTCTGCTGAGTGGGTCTCACCTATTTCTTTGCACCCCTTCCCCCCATATGCTACAGTAAAAGATTTATTATCTTGCATTCCAGAGGAACCGGGCATGCTGGATAATAAAATGTGCTGCATAGGGAAGCAGGGGCTGGCATCCAGTTCCACTTGCTGCCTTCTCCCCGCACTCACCCAGGTGGTCAGCAGGCATCCAGCCCCACTCCAATGGCCTGCGCCAGGAATAGGCCAGTCAGCCAGCCCTGTGGCATACTGGTTAAATAAAAGTGCCGATAATCGAGTTTTTACTGTATTAAAAACTCCATGTCCCAGCTGAGCCACAAATATTTTTCTGCATACAAAAGCCAGTGCCAGCATTAAGGGGTAGCCACAAAAGTAGTTTCCTGGGGCCCCATATAACAGGCATCACTGTGAAGATAAGCTGTTCAGGGTTCAGCTGTAGCCCTGGGTTGTGGCTCTGAGTTCTAGGGTGCAGTACTGCATAGCAGGGATTCAGCTTCCTGGCCTGGACCACAGCAAGTCAAACACCAGTTGTGCATAGTGGGCCCTCCAAAATCTTTTCAGGGGCCCCAGACCCATTGTTTATAACCACTGCTGTGCTATAGAATAGGATTATTTCTTATATATGCTAAAGTCAGCCCTGTATGTAAATTATCCTTCTAGCTCAGATTCAATATCTGCATCGTGTCAGTTTTTTCTTTTCTGGATTGGCAGTCTTCTGAATAGTAGTAAGCCATGTTAATTCATAATTTCATCATTGGCAGCAAGAAGGTTTTGACTTACTTTAATCTCCCTATATTAATACCAGATGTGAAAGATGATTAGAGGAAGCAGGGTTATTTAAGCTCTCATTAAAAAAAAAAAAAAAAACTCATTGTGTAACAGTGTTACAATACAGCATCCTGACCCACATGCAGCAGAACTGCGCTAATCCTCATGCACAATATGCATACAAATTTATTCTCAAAGTGGAACTTTCTCCTTATTTCTCAAATAAAGGTTTAACAGTTCAGTGCAAATGAGGTTTTGTTACTAAGACATCCTTATTTGTACAGGATATATTACAGCATGCTTACTAGCCAGTTGAGTATTCCCATAAGTAATTTAAATCAAAAACTGTCAAATTGCAAGAAAAAATACATTTTATGATGCACATTATCCTTGTTATTCTATTGACTGTTTACAAAGGACTAAATCCTGGCCAAGGGATGTATAAGTAAGGGTTGAAAACTGTGCTAGGCAGAGAACTATAGTTGTTTCCTGGAAGATTTTGAAGTTTGTTTTTGTTCTCGTTTGGAATAAAATCCCCACATTCTCTACAGAATGGAATTACCATTCTTCATCGATATCTATCTACTGGACATCTAGGCTGACAAGGAGCCACAAGTGAGAGCCTGGGAGTCCTGTTCCTGGCTCTCTGTCAGCTGGCTAGTCAGGCTGCCAAGGAGCTGGTCAGGCAAGCTGGAAGGAAAACATTGGGATCCTAGTTGGTTTCTGGCAGAATTTCAGTGAAATTGAGCATTAGCCTCAAACGTTTCCGCTTCAACAAATTGACAGATTCTGTTAAAAAAAAATTGTTGTCCAAAGTTTTCCAGCAAGCCCTAGGTGTGAACACTGAGGAGGCAGAGCACTTGGTTAACAGAATAAAATGAGGAGTGACAGAATAAAATTGAGAGGAATATGAAGTCTTAAGGAAAGTGATGGAAGTTTCACTATTTGGTGTTTTTTTCCTGAATAGACTGGACGAAATGCAAGTAGTATAAAGTATTTTGGCAGCTTTGCAAAATTCATGTTGGGCACTCAGAGGCCATTTCTACACATGCCACTTTCTTCAAAAGTGGCATGCTAATATATGGCCCAAAATATGCTAATGAGGTGCTGATGCAAATTCCCCGTGCCTCATTAACATAAGGTCACGGGGTTTGGAGTCCGGAAGACATTCTTCTGGACTCCAAAACGCTCTTTAGAAGCGCGGCCCCCAGGAGGCCTTCCAGGAAGAAGGGGCCTCTGGAAGAAGGACTTCCTTCCGGAAGACCTCCGGGGGGGGCCGCACTTCTGAATGGCGTTTTGGAGTCCGGAAGAATGTCTTCCAGACTCCAAAGCACATGACCTTGTGCTAATGAGGCACAGGGAATTTGCATCCATGCCTCATTCGCATATTTCGGGCTGTTTATTGTGGCATGTGTAGAAACGGCCAGAGTGAGTGTCCGGACTGGTTGGTGAAAAATGTTTTTCATTAACTTTACTTGCTTATCATTTACTATATTAAATAGTGTATGGATCAGAAGACTGTCTTGACAAATTGTCTTACTTGTAGTGACAGGCAGATGGGTAAGATTACCATAAGTCTTTCCTTCCTCTGGATTCTCTGAACACAGCTATGGAACTGAGGAAACCACTGAAAACCTATCACACAGAGAGAAGGGACAAGAAGTTCCCATTAATTTTTTTTTTTTTAAAACAGTATTTTCTTTGGGTTAAAACAGTATTTCCATTGGGGCTAGGGGATTTGTGAGTGAGGTTATACTCCTCTCCCCTTCTTCTGTGTTTGGCCCCACACTGCACCACAGAAATGGAGAAATTCTTTTCCCCAGATTATTTATTTGGTCTCTTTTGTAGTGATCCTTATAACAACTGTTATTGGATTTACCCTTGCAACATCCCTGTGAGATAAAGTATATTTCTTTTTTGTAAATGGGAAACTGGGGGACAGAGGGTGAATGCTTTCCCAGGGATACATGACAAGACCACAAGACCATCCTGATGGCTCTTGGATTTGCATTCTGATGGACCAGGCTGTTTTGCAGTGTATCAGTCAGAAGGTGTAGGGGAGGCCATGTAGCCTATTCAGTCTCCTTACTGATTTACAGCCAGGTTGAGTCTGCTGCTTGAGCACCCACAAAAAAAGGATTGGAGTTTTCTGTGGGTGACCCTGAAGTGGTATACAGTGAGTCCTTAAGATTTCATTTGGACTTCAGTGACCTTAGTGGTTTCTTTTTGCCATGAAAGAAAGGAAGACTAGGATTTGTCCCTACTTCAGTGAGTCTCATAGTCAGTAATCCTTGTTGTGTGATGCACTTATGAGAGCAAATGAGTGAAGTTCTGTTGCATCATTTTGATACTTTATACATTCAGTAAATATAATTTAGTATCTTGTAAAAGGTCACTTCACATTAGAGGAGGTGTTTGTATCACTTTTCTAATGGTAATTTAAACCACACTGGATAGGTTTTTAAAACTGAATTCAGTACCCCTTATTAATGGTGGAGTGGTTTTCAGCATGGCCTGGCTCCTAATTCAGACATCTATGATTTAAAGTTATGTGTAAAGGTGTTGTTTTTGAAAGCACTGCTGTTTCCCCATCAATGGAATATGATGCTCTCCAGCGTTTCCTATTTTTTCAGGGAAACTCTTATACTAAATTCTTGCACAAACTCTCATCATACCTGATAAGTAGGAAAAGAAAAATAGTTAAACCGCAGAAAATGTAACCTTCATACTAACTTCTTTTAAGCCAGAAATTACATGTTTGTTGCCTGTTAGATTTGTGGTTGATATATTATACTTCATTTCTGGTTGGAAAGTATACAACTAATGTAATGAGAACTGCTCATCTCGAGGCTTGGAACTAATGATCTTAACCTTTTTTTCATCTCACTGTTTGCCAGAAAAAAAAAATGCTGAGCTTTTCCCTAAACCATTTTAATTCCTATCAATGCTTTTTAATAGAACAAGCTGCCATGGGAAAGAGGGAAGGTCCTTTTTTGGATTAGTAACTGGTTAAGAGATAGGAAACAAAGGAGATGAATGGTCAGTTTTTAGAATGGAGAGCGGTAGTTAGTCATGTCCCCTAGAAGTTTCTACTGGAACCAGTCCTATTCCACATATTCATAAATGATGTGGAAGGAGGGGCAAAACAGTAAGATGGCAAAATTTGCGGAGGGTACAAGACTACATAAGACAAATAAGTCCAAAGCAGAGTGTGAAGAGCTACAAAGGAATTTGACAAAACTGGGTGACTGGGCAACAAAACAGCAGATGAAAGTTGGTGTAGATAAATGCAACTTAATGCACAATGGGAAACACAATTCCAGCTACAACTAGCCATCTAAATTAGCTGTTACCATTCAAGAAAGAGATCTTGGGAGTCCATTCTGAATAATTCTCTGAAAATATTCAGTCATTGGGCAATGACAGTTGAAAAAAGCAAACAATGTTGGGAATCTTTAACAAAGGGGCAGATAATAAGACAGAAAATAATATACTGCTGCTATATAAATCTGTGTTCTTCAAGTGGTCCCCGTGGGTGCTCCACAATAGGTGTCGGTCTCGCCTGGCGCCGCAGATCAGAATTCTTCCAGCAGTTTCTATTGGATCGCGCATGCACCGATGCGCGCCGCTCCCTTGCATGCCCCCGGCCACGTGCGCGATTCGGTCCCCGCCAGTTCCTTCTCAACTGCCATCAGCTGCAGACGGAATCCGCTCAGGCTAAAGCCAGAGACAGATAAGATAGTTGTTTTTATGTGTAGTTTGTTTGTTTTGTCACTATCAAAAAAAAAAAAAAAGAGAGAGAGAGAATATTAGCTAGCAGAAAGAAGAGGAATGAAGGAAAGAGGGGCGGACAAGAAGGCTAGTTAAGCCGTCCGCTGCCCCGCAGGCGGGTGATTGTTATTTTGGGTTAGAAAGCGCTGATTAGTGGCTAAGTACCCTATTAACAGTAAAGACTCACCGCGATGGCCTCCTTGGGGTTTAAGAAGTGTGAGTCATGCCGCGAAGCTATGCCGGCCTCCAATGGGCATAGTGAATGCATTCGCTGCCTGGGAGAGTCACACGTTACCCAGAAGTGTTCCCACTGTGCTAAGCTTACAGCCAGGGCCAGGAAAGACAGAGATGAGGCTCAAAATGATCTTGTTTGATAAGGCCCTCCAGCCGGAACTGCCGGAGAAGCCTCATGCAGAAGGGCCCTCTGGGTTGCATAAAAGGAAGGCAGCCTCTTTGACCCCCTCGGTGCAGAAGAGGAGGAAACTCTCCCCAGCTCGATCCTTGCCAGCAGGCCCAGCGGGCAGGACGAGCGGAACACAGAGCCCCCAGCCGCGAGCTCATGAAAGCAGCAGCGCACGTGGCAGAGGCTGAGCCTCTGATTATACAACAGACAGCATGCAAGGCGCCGCGAGCGCCAGCGAGGCAAGCGCCAGAATCGGCGGCACCGACGGCGCAGGGGCACCCGGCACGGAGCCTACCGGTGCCGGAGGAAGCTACCTGCGTGGCACCGCAGCTGATGGTGCTGAGCATGGCGCTGACAATGGGGCCGAGATCCCTGGCATGGGAAGGGGCGGCACCCACCCCACAGGGGAGGGGCAAGGCAAAAGCAAAAACTTGGCACCTCAGTCCATCTCCAGGCAGGGCTGCGCTGCCCTTATCACCTAGCCCCGCCCCCCACCCCAAGATACACACGCTGCACCAATGGGCTGTAACTCCACCAGCTTATCTAGGACCTCCCTCTCCATTCCTCCAACCAGTTTCGCCGTGGCTTGGGCCACCTTCAACATTTCTGGGCATGGATCCCCTTGAGTACTATCACAAACCAGCTTCACCACTATCTGTGTCGTCGCAGAGGTCCCGCTCTCCCAGACATCATGGGTACACTCCCCGATCATGGTCCAGGTCACCCTCACTGGGCCCTTGCCCATGCTGCTATGGTCATCCTCATCATGCTGAACACAGACACTGCAGGTCTAGATCCAGGAGCAGGTCCTCCCCTGCTTCTCATCAATACCCCTGTGTACACTCTCGCTCTGGGAGGGGAACACAGTTGTCTCAGGGGGAGTTAGGTCCAGAATCCCGAGACTTTGCTTCACAATCCTCCAGGGAGCAAGTATATCATTGACCTGGGGAGCCAGAGAATTTGAGGGAGGTTTACCCCAGTGGTTCCTCCTCATCCTCCCCAGATGAGGCCATGGCCCCCGGGGATGTCTCCCCCCCAGATGACCTTAAACTATTCCAGCTGTTCAAAAGAGTAGCTTTCACGCAGGACATTCATATAGCAGAGGTGCAGGAGAAGCATCATAAACTCCTGAAAAATTTGAGACCCCTGGCTTCATCTAAAATCGCTATCCCGCTGGACGAAGCCATTATGGAGTCAGCCACTAACATATGGCAGACCCCAGCCTCTCTTCCGCCTACGAACAAGAGAGCGGATAAGAAGTACTTCGTCCCAGCCAAGGGCATGGAGTTCCTCTTTAGTCACCCACAACCCAATTCTTTGGTGGTCGAATTGTCCCAGCAGAGGTCAAAGGCGTCTCAGTACAAATCGGGGGGTCGGATAAAGATGCTAAGAAGCTAGAGCTGTTTGGCAGGAAGGTGTATTCCTCCTCTACCCTATTATTGAGAGTGGCAAATTACGCGGCACATCTATCAAACCACAACTTTGACAATCACTCCAGCAAAGACTCGAGGGCACACTTAGAATCTTGGGTATTTATACTCCCCCATACAAGAAGAAGAAATTTTATCCTCAGCAAGGACGCTACGCTTACCAATATCAGCAAGGCTACGACCAAGGGCGCCATCAACAGCAGCAGCAGTACAGGACTCCCAGGCGACGTTCTCAACAAAGCCGTACACCCTCGGGGCAGGCCCAGAGACAACAAGTTTGACGGGTATGTCGGGGGCTGCACTATCAACACCATCGCTCAATGCCACTCTCATCTCATGTTCCATCATCGCCTCAAACCGTTCCACTCCCAATGGCAAAAGATCACCACAGACTAATGGGTGCTAGAGATTATAGCCACGGGTTACACGATCCCTTTCCAGTCACTTCGACCGACGAAGCCTCCCGCCAGGCCTCATCTCAGGGACGCTGCCCATGAGGTGAGGCTCAGGCAAGAGGTGGATCACCTTATATTCATTGGGGCGGTGGAAAGACTGCTGGAGCAATTCCAGCGGAAACGTTTTTATTCACGCTACTTCCTAACAGAGATGAAAACAGGAGGCTGGAGGCCGATCTTGGATCTATGGGGCCTCAACCGTTACTTGCGCAAGCAACGCTTTTGGATGATCACAGTTGCCTCCATACTTACGGCACTGGAAGATGGAGACTGGTTTGCAGCCCTCGACTTACAAGATGCGTACTTTCATATAACAATCCACCCAGCACACAGACACTTCCTCTGCTTCACGGTCGGCAGGGAACATTTCCAGTACAGGGTTCTTCCGTTCGGCCTATCCTTGGCTCCCAGAGTCTTTACCAAAACCCTGGCAGTGGTATCAGCTTACCTGCACAGACAGGGGGTGTTTATTTTCCCACATCTGGATGACTGCCTGCTGAAAGGGGCCTCAAAGGCAGAGGTCTTACGCATGATACGCGTCACCGGGGACACGTTTACTTCGCTGGGCCTAGTTATCAACCTCGCAAAGTCAAAGACTGAACCCACACAAGATATAGAGTTCATAGGGGCATGCATAAACTCTATCACAGCAAGAGTATACCTGCCCGACGCCCGCTTCCGCGTCATCAACTCGCTGGTGCAAGTCATGACGTACAGCTCCACGGTGCCGGTCCTAACGTGCCTTCAGCTGTTGGGGCACATGGCGGCAGCGACGTTTGTGGTACAGAATGCCAGGTTACACATGCGAAGCCTGCAGCATTGGCTGGCGAGTGTTTACAAACCGGCATCCCACACTGTCCACAAGGTAGTGTTGCCCACGACAGAGGTGCGCAGTTCCCTAGCGTGGTGGGAAAATCCCAAGAATCTGCTAGTGGGGGTGCCTTTTCACCAACCACAAATTTCTATCTTTCTTACTACCGACGCCTCCCACATACGATGGGGAGCGCACATTGGCAGCAAGGTGACGCAAGGGCTATGGTTCCCTGCGGAACAGACACTGCACATAAACATACTGGAGCTCAGAGCAGCGTTCAACACGTGCAGACATTTTCGAGATTACCTGCATGGCAAAGTAGTTGGGATCAATACCGACAATACCTCCACTATGTTCTACATCAATCGACAAGGAGGGGCACGATCCCGTGCGTTATGTGCGGAAGCAGTCCGATTGTGGAACTGGTGCATCGCCAACAATATAACGTTGAAAGCCTCGTACTTGCTGGGCACTCACAACGTGAAGGCAGATCAGCTGAGCAGGTGTTTTGCACTCACGCACGAATGGGAGATCCGCTCTGACATGCTATGGCGCATATTTCGTACCTGGGGATTTCCCCAAGTCGATTTGTTTGCCACCCAGTACAACAAGAAGTGCCCCCAGTACTGCTCCAGAGCAGGAATAGGGCGGGGGTCCCTGGGGAACGCGTTCATGATTTCATGGAAGGGCCCTCTACTCTATGCGTTTCCCCCCACAACGCTTATCCACAAGGTTCTGCAGAAAGCCAGAAGGGAGAGAGCTCGCATGATACTCATAGTCCCAACTTGGGACCAGCAACAATGGTTTCCCTTGCTTCTGCGCATGTCGGATCGTCCACCACTTCCCCTACCGGTGATGCCGGACTTACTCACGCAGGCTCGGGTCCATAGTGCACCCGCACCCTCAGGGTCTGCTCCTACAAGCATGGTTAATCCATGGCTCAGCGCCTTAGAGAGCACATGTACGGAGGGAGTATAACAAGTCCTGGAGTGTAGCCGAAGGATCTCCACCAGGAGGACTTATGAACAGAAATGGACTTGATTTACAGCCTGGTGTTCCGCCAAGCAGTTAGCTCCTCTTGACGTTCCTATAACCGTAATACGAGAATACCTATTGGACCTCAAACGAGACGGGCTTTCTCTATCCTCGCTAAAGGTCCACCTTGCTGCTATATCAGCTTTTCGGCATACAGAGGAAGGGCCCACTGTATTCGCCCACCCTATCGTCACAAGGTTCTTGAAGGGGCTGGTAAACTTTTGCCCCCCTCGAAAACTGCTTCCGCCATCGTGGAGTTTGGACTTGGTGCTCAGCACATCATCGGGACTACCCTTCGAACCATTAGTCACGGTACCCCTCCAACTCCTTACGATGAAAACAACCTTCCTCCTTGCGATTATGTCAGCCCGCAGGGTGAGCGAGCTCGCAGCAGTGATGGCAATGCCGCCCTGCACAGTATTCTCAAAGGAGGCGGTAACCCTACGGTTACACCCAGCCTTCGTTCCAAAAGTTTCTTCGGAGTTCCATCTTAACGAACCAATAGTTTTACCATCATTTTACCCGAAGCCTCACAGCTCCAGCAAGGAGGTGCGCCTACATCTCCTAGACGTGAGAAGGGCGTTGGCCTTCTACATAGACAGAACTAAGTCCTTCCGGAAAACGGACAGGCTTCTCGTGTCTCTCGCTCCCAGGTCAAAAGGGGAAGGCCTCTCTTCACAGAGAATTTCAAAGCACATCGTGTCCTGTATAAAAATGTGCTACGAGCTTCGAAAGACGCTTTTGCTGGCCTCGCCCAGGGCTCACTCCACCAGGGCGGTGGCGGCGTCAACAGCCTTCTTCAAGGGCATCGCGTTAAAAGACATCTGTAGAGCGGCGACCTGGTCATCCTACGACACCTTCACCAAGCATTATGCCCTACATCGGGTATTCGAAGAGGATACCCGTCTGTCGACAGCAGTCCTCTCGGGGGCAAGCTGCACGTAAACCGATTACCCACCTCCTTACTTGGGTTACTGCTGGGTAGTCACCTATTGTGGAGCACCCACGGGGACACTCGAAGAAGAAAGAGAAGTTACTCACCTGTGGTAACGATGGTTCTTCAAGATGTGACCCCAGGGGTGCTCCACCACCCGCCCATCCTCCCCGCTTCGGAATCTCTGTCTGGTGTTTTTCAGGAGTATCCGAGGTGGTTGGTCAAGGAACTGGCGGGGACCGGATCGCGCACATGGCCGGGGGCGCGCAAGGGAGCGGTGTGCGTGAGCGCATGCGCGATCCAATAGAAACTGCTAGAAGAATTCCGATCTGCGGCACCGGGCGAGCCCGACACATATTGTGGAGCACCCACAGGGACACATCTCGAAGAACCACCGTTACCACAGGTGAGTATCTTCTCTTTATTCCCACATGTTGAATATTGCATGCAGGTGTGGCTGCTTCATCTCAAAAAAGATTTATTGGAATTGGGAAGGGTTCAGAAAAGGGCAACAAATATAATTAGGGGTATGGAACAGCTTCTGTATGAAGAGAGTAAGAAAACTGGGACTTCTCAGCATGAAAGAAAGCTGACTAAGGGGGCATATGATAGAAGTCTATAAAATCATAACTAGCATGAAAAAAGTAAATAATGTGCTATTTACTCCTTCACACATAAGAACTATATGCCACCAAATGAAATTAATAGATACTGGTCTTAATATAAACCAAAGGATGTATTTCTTGGTACAGTGCACAGTCAACCTGTGGAACTCCTTGCCAGAGGATGTTGTGAAGGCCAAGACTATAACAGGGTTCAAAAAAGAGCTAGATAAACTTATGGAGGATAAGTCCATCAATGGCTATTAGCCAGGATGGGACGTGATGTTGTCCAAAGTCTCTGTTTGCCAGAAGCCGGGAGTGTATGACAGGAGATTGCTTGTTCTGTTCATCTGGAGGATCTGGCAATGACCATTGTCAGATGACAGGATACTGGGCTAGGTGAACCTTTGGTTTTACTCAGTGTGGCTGTTTCTATGCAAAAAATATAAAGTGTAAGCATATTACCCTTCATGTTGTCTAAGATCCATGTGATAAACTGACTTTTAAAGCAGCTTAACCACTGTTGCTGTCTGTTCCTGGAGTCCTTACACTGGCTGAGTACCTACTGAAATAAATGGAAGCTTGACCTGCATGACGACTGCTGGATTGGGTTATATAACGTTGAACAAAACAGCTCCTTAAAATGACAAGCCATTCAGTCCTGGCTGTCGTATTTCAAATGGAGCCGAGTGGTTCATGTTAAACCAGATCTCTCAAATACTATAAAAGCTTTCTTCTGTTATATTTCCTGTAGACATAGAACTTTCCTTGATGTTCAATACCCAAACAACAGAAATTAAAGTGTGTTTGTATCAGGGGAGCTAATCTGAATTTACATAGATGTAATTGAAAAATCTGGGCCGTCAAAGGTAAATTTGTTAGTCTCATCAGAGACCATAACAATTGTTTACCTCTCTTTTTCCCTGTACACTATTTAAATCAAATCAGGATGTTTGTGTTTTATTCAGTGGTGATGTTATACTCTATTTCCTGATGTATGAATTGTGTCTGACATCATTTTACTCACAGCCTCCTTTGATGGGGAGAAACATGCCATCAATCTTCCTTCCGTAAACAGTGCATCGTTTGTCCTGCGTTTCTTGGAGAAGCTCTGCCATAGTCTGCAGTGTGATAATCTTTTTAGTAGCCAGCCCTTCAGCCCTTATGTGGGGAGTGCACAAAGTCCTATGGAATATGACCGGAACAAACCAGGTAATACTACATTATATTATTTCTTTTTCAAGTATATGTTTTGGAGAGTGGCATTTTGTGCAATTCGTGTTTTTTAATCTGTCTTTCTACCGTTTGAATTGATTTGAGATGAGTTCTTTGCGGTTCTTAGTAAAATCAGTCATAGTGTGTTGTGGTGGTTTAAACCACACGTGGAAAACTGTATTTGTCACGTTTTTCTTCAGGTAAACAGGGAAATCGGTACATCGCACTGTTGTGGTGTGCTAGAAGGTCTATATTTAGCCTTACATTTGATGTGCCTGATTTATGCACATAAAGTTGAAATATATTTGTCACAGCAGCAGAAGAGAATTGTCTGCCTAAAAGAAGTTTGTCCTACAAGACTCAGTGCAGTCCCTTCTACCCAACTGGAGGGTGTTTCATTCTGATTCATTCTCCCTCCCTCCCTCCCTCCCTCCCCCTTTGACTATTTCAGAGGTGTTGAGACTACATGTAACTTGTCATAGGTAGGAAGAGAAACCAGGATTTGTATATAGCTAGTTGTGGTGGTTTAGGACTTGAGGATCCCATTTCTGCATGTGGAGAACATGGAACCCCTTCCCTAGATTGCAAGAGGAAGAAGCGTGGTCCTATTGCAGTCTCATGTACCCAGCTGCTGACTGCAGTGTCAGCAGTGTCCAGGACTTAGCCTATAATGAGATAAGATAACTCTATAGAAAACTGAAGTGAGAGTTGAAATAAACAAATCCTAAAAGTAAAGGAGTAAGACCAAAAACAATGCAGCAAAAATCTCTTAGTGAAGGTCATGGGAACTAAAACCATTAATGTTAGAAATGTTTAAGTGCTTTTACTCAGGCAACCAAAAAGGGCAGAAAAATAAGTAAGAAGCCAAGCTTCCATTGTTTTTCTGGGGCATGATCATGTCCATTCGATGTAAGATATGCATATGCCACAGTTTCCTGAGACTTTTTCTGTCAGTGGTATCTGTTGTGCAAGCTTTTGCACTGTGTTTCCAGGCACTCATTTGCCAGTATAAAGGGCCTGATCAGCCCACATCCCTTCAGTTGCTGCTTAACACCAGTGATGGTTGCTGGAACAAATTCTGTTGCTTGGGCAGAGCATTCAATCTATGGTTCTATTATTTCCTCTGTTTTTTGCAAATTTACTTATTTACAGTTATTTCTTTTACTGGTAATTTACAATGCTAGACTGCTGCCAGCCTCAACGTTTACCTTAAAAGGGCACCGTCTGTCTCTGGGACCAGACTTTCTCCGACTTCCAGGCTTCAAACCCTCTGCCTCCTGCAGCAAGCCGACGTGGGTGAGAAATCCGCACTTCAGCTGTCTGAAGTGCCTGAGCGTGACTCCCATGTGGATTTGTGGACAGTTCAAACCTCGTACGAAAAAGGTCAGGGAGACTAGGCTAAGGTCCATTTTAACAGAACGTGCACTCAGAGCAGCTTTGGAGCCAGCTGGTCAGTCTGCGCACTGAGTCCCTCAGCACTGGTGCCAAGTGCTTCCCCTACAGCATGGGGTTCCTGGCGTTGTTCACTTCACTGGTGCTAAGGAAGAAGCACAAGACAGAGCACTCCCAGAGGGGGCCCTCTGCAGAACCAAAGTGGCACAAGCCTTGGGAGTGCAGTGGACCTGCACTTGGCCCGTTCCTCTACCCTCACTCTGCAAGAGGCACTGTCAACTATGCCCTGCTTTCTGGTGCTGTCGAGTCTGGTGCAGGGCTCCCTATCGACGCATGGTGTTAGAGGGATACCCTTGTGGTGTAAGGTCCAGACCTGGCAAGGGCATTGAGCTGTAGGGAGCATGTTGCCCCAAAGTCCTTTGCGGCGCCACAGCACTTGTTCTGGTACCAGCCCTGTTGATGTCAGAGGAATCTTCCCTGTTCCAGCACCATTCCCCAGGCCCCCAGCATTGGCTGACGGGGGTAAAGGGCACCGCTTCTGAAAAATGACTCATTCTCTGAGTCGAAGATGAAGACTTGCGCCCAACTGGGGGCCAAATGCCAGTACTCAACTTTCATCACATCCTGATGTGAGGGTCTCTCCAGGCACCTGACCTGGTGGTGGACAGAGGCCTATACAGGTTCAGTGGCCTTTTTAGGATCCGGGTTTTTTTTTTCCCACATTATTGGGATAGTTTTCCTGCTGTTCAGACTTGGTGGCTTCTAAGAGAAGGAACTCTGCACCCTACCACCCAGCACCCCACCTATATTTTGGTACCAAGCCCAATACCAATGCTTATAAGTGGGGCTGTTCTGGGTCCATTTAAATCCTAGTGGCACACCCATCCTCTCTGCTCTCCTCACACTTCAAAAACAGCAGAGAAAAATTACTTGGTTTCCTGTCCACCTCCCAGGTCCCTTCTGGTCACAGAAGCCAATAAAAAGAAAGATAGGAAGGGACTGCAAGCTGTCCCATGAGCCCCTTCCCCCGCAAGTGAAAAGAGTCAAAGAATCTGGACCTGGTAGAAAGATTTATTTTACTGGAGGTGGGAGGGGGTTACCGCTCTGCATCTCCAGCCGTGAGGCCTTGCTTTGGAGATATGACACTAATGTCTGAGATTCCATGTCTGAATTCAAGGACTCGCTGCCCCAGGAGTCCAGATGGGAATTCTTTACACTGGTGGCGGAAGGAGAGACTAGCCAGGGCCTCCCTCCAGGAGGCTGTTGACGCAGCTGACGTGGCTGCTGGAACAGCGGCATCTGCAGTGGTCATGGAAAAGTGCTCTTTGTTCTGGTCTGCTATCACCAGAGGTTCAGCCATCCTTTTGGGGCCTTTGGTTTGAGGGAAACTGCTTCTTTCCCAAACTAGCAGACACAAAATTTCATGACGTGGAAGATTTTAGGACCACCTTCAGGCATCCCATGGGGGGCGCAGGGCCCAGGACAATCCTCTAATCTGCCCCAGGCCTGGCCCCACCTCTTCCCATTCCTGTTCTAACCCTGCCAGCACTTCACCCCTTCCTCCAAGCCACACCTCTGCTCCACCCACCCCCATTTCAGCTGCCTCTGCTCTCCCGCGCCCCCCCCATTGCATTGATTCCCACAAATTCACTCACTGGGCAGTGTAGCCCAGGGATTACTGGAGGTCCTGGCACTGTCAGCAGGGGGTTAGGGCCACTCTACATCGCTGTTGGCAGCAAAAAGCTGAGTGACCTCGTCCTAGCCTGCTGCATTCCACCGAGCCAGGCTCCCAGTCACATTGCTCGGAGGAGCACAGCAGGCTGGGGCCAGGTCGTTCTGCTTCCTGTTGCTGTGGTAAAGCAGAGCTGATCAAGGTGGGGATGGGTTGCTCTGCTTCCTGCAGCTTCTGCCACCACTGGTGAGTGTGGGGGGGTGGGCCCAGCTCTTGCTGCTGGTGGCATGCCCCTCCCAGTAATTGCTGAGTCAATCTGGGCTCCCCAGGGCTACCCACTCATGCACACCTCCCCACAAAAAAAAAACACTGAGCTCACAGCAGCTGCCCTAATCCATCCAATGGATGGGACAGCTCTGCCCTCAGGTCCCCAGGCCTTTATGCCCTCCCACCTTTTGAGGTAGCACTTCAGATCTCAGCAGGCAACCCTGGGCTGTGCCATCTCCCCAAGAGCTATTTAAGGAAACAGAAACTGTGTTAAGTGCACACAAGCATCCCTCTCCAGCTCAGTTTTGCTGCCAGGTTTGCATAAATGCCCAAGTGCCCCAAACAATTTTTGAAGGCATGTCCAAGGGCATTATATGAATTCCTATACCAGGTCTTGCAACCCTTTTGTTTTCAAAAGGAGTCTTCCACTTCAGCCTGGTGCAATCCGTTATGACATTGGAAGGAAGGTTATACCTTTCAGTTTTCTTCCAATCATTCCTCCCAACCCCAATCCATTTTCCTCTTCAGGGATCCTCTCTCAAGTAACTTCCCGTCATGAGGTGCAGGCCCTCTTTTGGGTAGAGGTTGTGGAGAAGGGTGCCTCAGAACTTGGAAGGAAAAGCATTTTGTACCCATTGTTTCCTAATTGCAGAGGCCAAGGGGAATCATCCTAGATCTAAGTCGCCTCAGCAGTTTTCTCAAGAAATTGTAGATCCACATTGTCTCCCAGTCATCCATTATTACCTCCTGGAATCCAGAGGACTAATACACTGCCTTCAACTTGAAAAGACATGTCTGTTTCTACATGACCATTTTCTGAGGCCACAGAAGGTTCCTCCAATTCATCGTACAGCAGACCCACTGCGAATTCACTATCTTCCCCCTTCAACCAGTTGGCAGCCCCACAGATTTTCACATGGTGATGGCCTTTCTCAGATGGCCTTTACCTTGATGACTGGTTGGTCAACAGCTGCTCTGAGGCCCAGGTGGGAGCCAGCATCAGTCTAGCTCAAGCTACATTCCAAGCCCTTGACCTGTTTATAAATGGGCAAAAGTCAACTCTCATTCCCACCCAGGGGATAGCGTTTATTGGTGTAGTGCTCAGTTCTACTCAGGCCAGAGCCTTTCTCCAGGTGCCTACTTCCAGACTGCTCTTGTCAGCTCTGAGGTCAAAGACCAAGGGCCCGCTTCTGCCTTAAACTTTTTGACCACGTGGCAGCATGCACTTATGTGGTATAGCACTTAAGAGTTCACTTCAGACCCCTTTGAGGCTGGCTGGTCTCAGTCATACTTATTGAGCTTTCACTACTTGGAACAAGTACTTATAATCCCCACCCCAGTTCTCGCCTCCCTCCACAGCTGGAGAGATCTCCAGTCAGTGAGGGTGGGCATTTCCTTTGTCATTCCCAAGCCATGAGTATTCCCAATCTCAGATGTCTGATCTGATCTTGAAGACTTCAGGACTCCAGGCCTGTGGTCCCAGGAGAACCTGTCATTGCATTGAAAGCATCAGAGAACTCTGAGCAGTCTGCCTAGTTTGTCAGGTGTTATCGCATATTGCAGGCAAAGTAGCGTGAGTACTTACGGACAGCTTGGCAGCCAGGGCTTATATTAGCAGGCAGGGGGGAGCATGTTTGTCCACCCTGTACCGAAAGATCATTTGTCTATGGGACTTCTGGGGAAGCACTCCATCCACCTCAAGGCTTCTTACCTTCCAGGAACCTAGAACCCTTGCAGCTCATTTCATCAGGTCTTTGTGTTCTCCCCATAAGTGGTCCCTTTGCCTCGACATAGCAATATCCATCTTTCAGAATGGAAAGTTTCCCTTTGTAAACTTGTTCACAACCACAAAGAATAAGGAATGTTGGCAGGTTGCATATGTGGGCTCGCTCACAGATGCCCACAAACTCCCATGTCCGAAAGTGCCAGTTCTAAATGTCCCCCCTTCACCCTACCCCATTCCTCTTGTATACAAGAGTACTGAACATAAGGCAAGACAAAACAAGGGTTATTCTTCTACTCCTTGCTTAGCTGTGTCAAAATTGGATTGGCACGCGAGTGGATCTGTCGGTAGCAGCCCCATTATCGCTCCCACCCTTTCCAAACCTGTCCTCACAAGATCACAGCCATCTGCTTCTCCTGAACCTCAAGATTCTCCACCTGACAGTGTGGAAGCTTTATTGTTGAAGCCGATGAAGCTGGCCAGTTGAGACCAAGTCTTGTAGGTCTTCCTAGCCAGTAGAACTCCATCTACTGGAACAACTTACCTCTCCAAGTGGAAGCATTTCTCAGTGTGGTCATCCCAGTGAGTGAGGCCTCTGACCAACTCAGTCATCCCTCAGGTTTGTGCTGGAGTACTTGTTTCACCTGAAACATTGATCAGCATGCATCTAGGAGCAGTCTCAGCCTTCCACTCTCTGATGGGAGGTTGTTCTTCTCTCTCAAAACGTCCATTTGCTTCTTCAAGGGATTAGATTTTATATCCAAGCTCTCAAACCCATTCCACTATGGGAGCTAAACCTGGTCTTGCTAAGACTAACAGGCTGACCCTTTGAACCATTTGCATTGTGCCTTCTGTTGTCTCTCTCATGGAAGGTCACCTTCCTGGTAGTGATTGTCTTGGCCAGGAGGGTCTCAGAATCTGGGGCCTTTGTGTCAGGACCCCAGGCTATGGTGTTCTTTAAGGACGAGGTTCAGCTGCACCACAACCAGCATTCCTCCCAAAGGTGGTCTCACAGGTTTACAGTAATCAGGCTCTTTTTCTGTCAGGTTTTCCCCACAACTGCATGATAATTCAGCAGAGCAGTGTGTCTGCTCTCTTGGTGGTGAGGCGTGCTGTGGCCCTCTGCATTGAGAGGACCAAGCCATTCCATAAATCCAGGCAGCTCTTAGTGGCAGCATCAGGCAAGATTAAACGCTTATTGTTTTCCACCTGCAGAATTTAATCCTGGATCTCTTCCTGCATTTGTACATGCCATGAACAGTCAGGCATCCTACCTCCTGCCTGTCTGGACTGCCCAGTCAACAAGAGCTCAGGTTTCATCCATGACATTTCTGATCCAAGTCAAAGCAGTGACCTAGTTGTTGGTACATGCTTTCTTGTCTCACTGACCCATCACCCAGCAGGCTAAAGATGAAGCCAAGTTTGATAGGGCAGTGCTGCAGTCCGCATGTCTTTGAACTCTCTTGGTACTGCTTGGGAGCCATCTAACCTGGAATGTAAACAAGCACTCAAAGAATAAAAAGTGACTAACTGTTTCATAACTGCTGCATTTCAAGATGTTGCTCATGCCCCTTCCACAGCCCATCCTCCTACCCCTCTCTCAGAGTTAGCTGGCAGAAGGAACTGAGAGAACGTGGGACTGGCAGCTCCTGTTAGTTTGATGCATGAGTGCATAGCACCAGGGGATGCTCGAGCTGACCAGTGAATCCCATTCGGGGTGAATGCCCAGCAACAGTGCACACAGCACACACACTCCCTAAAGTGGAATAGACATGAGCAACACATCTCTAGCAACAGTTAGAGAAAAGTTAGTAATCACTTCTACTCTGTTCCTTTGTGCTTGATTTCTAGTTAAATATTTCTAGCAGAAGTACAGTGGTCATCAGTAAAATATATAGTAATAACAGGGGGTCTCAAAGCACTTTTCAAAGGAGGTCAGTTATGTTATCCCCATTTTACAGATGGGAAAAGTGACTTTCCTTTGGTCACCCAGCTGGTCAATGGGAGAGAAGTAGAATCCAGGTTTCCTGAGTGTGTCAGTCCAATGTTCTAATCACTAGCTCATAACTGCAAATGTTCAGCATGGCTGCAATTTTAGAAGATTCTTATTAGTGGAGAAACTTGGATGTCTATATAGAAGCTCTGTTTCTGTGGCTTGTGTGAAATAGTTATTTTTCACTCCTATGGGTTGCTGATTGAAACTGGCTGTAATCTGGTTTTAATTTCAAAAGTTCGGTAGATACAGCATAAGAATAGATTTAATAAACCAGTAGGCTTTCCTTATCTCGTCTGTGAAGCGATCAGCTCTGCATTTTCATCTCTCTTCAGGGTGAAACTGTTCAAGGTAACTTGGGTGATAACTGTGTAACCAAACTATATTGTAGCCCTGAAAGTTTTTGTTTGTTTGATAGCTTAACCTTATAGGGTAGGCTCAGTTAATAGTGAAAGATGATATCACTGAAGACTTGTGGATAATATTTCAAAAACGATAGTTGTGGTAGTACTATTGGAGTTGTGCTGCCGTCAGACAAAACATAATACAGGGAACAGAATTAAAATCCAGTGAGTGAATACAGCACACTTATACCTCACTTTCGTGTCATTCCTTATGTTTAGTGTTGAAATGAAACACTAACTTCTTCTATTGACAGCAAAAGAAGAAATATCAGAAAACAGAAGTACTAAACGGTATCCTCAAGATTCTCCACCCTACACTGCCCCTCTCTCTCCTAAGCTCCCTAGAAGTGAAGTTCACCCGTCTGAAGGTAACTTGAGTGTATTTGTTGACGTTTCTGGGAAGGTTATTTGTGTTCATAGTATTTCCAATTAAAAAAAAAGAAAGTACAGTTGATTTTGACTAGCCATCAGCTGTTGACCAAATAAATGCATAGTCACTGTGTGTGTGAAAATAAGTAATTATTGGTGAGTGGGCGCAAATATTGCGCTTGGGAAGGGTTAATGTGAGCTTTGGTCTCTAACCTAACTAGCTGTCCCCCCCTCTTTTTTGCTGGGGGGGGGGAGTAGTTTAGAGATTCACTGCAGACCATTGATGAATGAAGTTGCCTGCTTAATGTGTAACACCTTACTAAAAAGCCAGTAGGATGGGACATCTCCTTATGTAAAATACACACACTCTCGGCCTAGTTAGAGTATTGAAGAGTCTGTTGGTAGCCTTACTTGAGTTTAGAGGATGACAGTTTAGTTGTCAGGAGACTTGCAATGGTTGATTATGAAAGTCAATTAGAGATTAGTATCAGAGAGGTAGCCGTGTTTGTCTGTATCTTCAAAAACAACAAGAAGTCCTGTAGCATCTTATAGACTAACAGATATTTTGGAGCATAAGCTTTCATGGGCAAAGACCCGCTTGATCATGCATCTGATGAAGCGGATCTTTGCTCAAGAAAGTTTATGCTCCAAATTAGAAATTAGTGACGTGACTTTTGAGAGTTTCTGAGCTCCTGCAGCTCCCACTAATGTCGGTGAGGTATCTGCTCCTCTGTGGATGGAGCGAGCCATTATGCTATATTTAGAGCGCAAGAGAAGATGAAGTTAGATGTTAAGGTTTGTTTAAGACAGGTCTGTCCTTTTCATCTAGTCTCATTGTAGCAGGAGAGGGGACACAAATTGGTAGCAAATTTAGAATTGCTTTTAAAAGGAGATACTGTTGCATTCATGCAGTGGAATCTGTGGAACTGAGTCATACATTTTTAAAGGAGTTAGAGGAGACCAGATATGTGCATGAATATGTATGGTACACATAGCTGTGCTAAAATAGGGTTGCTCAAACTGGAATAAACCAAAATTTATGATTAAAAGGTAGGCCAGTTAACTGCTGTATCCAGTAAGGAATTCTGTTCACTCAAAATAAGCTTGATCCCCATTCTAATTTCCTACCCTTAACAACTATGTAGTGAAAGAAGTTTTAAGAGCCAGTAGTTCATTTATTATAAAGTATGGTTGCTTAGATTTAAAAAAAAATCTCTGGGCAAAATAAAAGTGTTGCCATATTTGAGGGCCAGAATTTGTGGTGGTTGAAAACAGTGTGATAAATTTTCACTAAGGTGTTTGTGTTTGAAAAAGAAAAATATTCTCCAGTGTTGTGTGTCTCCCACTCACCTGTTTAGGGCAGTGTCCTGTACTGAAATTCAGGAGGTAAATTCACATCTCTCACTCATGGACTAACTAGCAGGAAAGACCGAAAATATCTGATAGAAAGGATCTTCTTTTAACAATGCTTTTTCTGTCTAATCTGTAGAGATATCCCTGAGCAGATTTTTGCTATCTGTTCTGTGAGATGAATTTTTTTCTTTAAAGTCATGGGGGGTAGTAATTAAAAAAAAAAAAAAAAAAAATGCTGCAACCTAAGCAGCTAACTGCTGCAGCCAAGTACATCACTCTGATCTTGTATTAAGAACCTTTGACTTCTGCTCCCAATTTGCAGAGGAGTTAAAAGATTTTTCAGATTCTTATGCTGAACCATAGGGCTTCTTTCCACATTTGTCAATAGCCTGTTCCAAACACCAAGAGATTGGAAACAGAGCTTCCAAAAAGACTTAAGGAAAAGTTTATTTGTGCCTTCCCTCCATAGCTTTTTTTCAGATATTCAAAAGATCAGAATATCAGAGAAGACTGGTAACTATCACATACCAAAACTCAATCACATCTCAGACCAGCTGATTGCTGGTTAGGTAAGATCTCCTTCAAGTGGGGCATTAACAGCATTCGTGATTCATTGAAAAGTGAAAGTCTGCTGGTTGAATGGGGGATCTTCATTTAAAGATTATTCTGAGCTGGTTATATCAGCCCAGGTTTGAGTGATCATGAGTTGATTGAATATAAATCAAATGGAGGGAGAATCAAAGCCAGGCCATCAACAATGGTTTATTTTGAACTGGCAGGTTTTTGAAAATGTAAGGCAATTAAGGTAAATGTACCAATTGGACTAGTGAGTTCAAGGATCTAAAAGTAACACAGGCTTAGGATTTCTTTAAATGCATATACAAAATCTATCTGCAATTTGTATCCCAAGCAATGAGAAAAAATCTTGTGTAGAAAGCCTGCACACCCACTGGGCAAGGGACTTGCTAAAGAGGAAAAGGAAATCCAGGCCATACTTCGATCAGAACATACATTAGTCATGATTTAGAACAAACGCAAAGAGTAGAGACATTCAGGCTATTCTGGACTTTGTTGCTGTATAATGGGGTGGGGAAATTATTTTGGGTTGGGGGCCAGCAATGACCCATAGAAATACAATGGGGGCCTTATATAAATGAAAAGCAACTCCTTCTGTCCCCTACCCCCCTGCCCGCAAAAAACAAACAAAAAAAACCCAAATCCCTCAGTGACCTGGCCCTCAAATTGCTGGGGGGGGACCCCTTCACAGATGGGATGCCCAACCGAGAAACAAGAAAAAAGACACTACCCTCATTCCCTCCAGCTCTGCAATGGTAGGCACCAAGGCTCAGCATTTACTTGCATGGCTGTATTAATTTTTCCGGGTCTTGGGGCTGGTAGATCCTTGGAGGGTTTAGTGTGCAGGAGGGGGCTGCCTGGGAAGAGGCAGGGAGAGATAATGTGGGATTTGGATAGGAGGTGGGGGATAGGAGCAGGCTGGGTTGGAGGTGCAGGGTCTGTTGGGGAGAGAGATGGGGTACAGGAGTAGGCTGAGGTTGGGAGGGTTTGGGTGGGAGGGTGTATAGGAGCATGCTGGGGTGATGGAGTCTGGGCAGATGGGGCAGTGCAGGGGCATGGTGGGAGTGCAGGGGAGGGGACACCTGCCTGGTGCGGTTCCCGGGGGGATACAAGTAGGTGCGCATGGCTCTGCATGCTGTAGAGAAGCATTCCCTGCTGGTATTACCCCTGCTGCTCCCATTGGCCATGATTCCTGGCTGATGGGAGGGTGGTGCCCTCCCTACAGTGTGCAGAGCTGATTCCTTGCCCCTGCCAGACAGAGCCCACAGGCTGAATCTCACCTTGACCTGGCCTATGGGCGCTTCTCCCATGACAGTGGGTAGCTGGCAATGGTGCTCCAGCCATTTCCCCCCCCCCCGCCCCGCTGCCCTCTGTGTGGCTGAAGTGCACTGGCAATTGGTGAGGGAGCTCCAGGGGGCACAGGCCATGTAGCCCCACCCCAGTCCTACTGCACCCCAAACTCAGCTCTTCTCTGCCCTTGCTCTGCCCCTTCTCTGCCTCCCTCCCAGGCACCATCAGCTGCTTCCAGTGAGTGCGCAAATGGTCCTGCCCCTCCCCTGGAGTGGTACATCCTGAGAGCTGTGCCAGCTGCAGCAGCTCACGCTGCTCCCTGGAAGCTGGCGATGGGGGCGGGGGGGGGCAGCATGTAACCCCCTACGTGTTGCCCTGGCTGGAGTGCCAGTAGGGGTGGGAGGACAAGCCCTGTGCCTTGCGGGTGGGATCAAGGCAAGCCGGGGGCTGGATGCAGCCCCCAGGCTATGAGTTCCCTGCCCCAGTTGTACAGTGACAATCTTTAGATAATTCAGAAGCAGAACTGCTAGGCTGTGCAGTCCGTCATGCAAAGCATCCAAGTGGCCTTTGAAAATATGTTTTAAAGAATAGAGATTAGTTGACGAACACTTCCCTTCCCAAGTTTTGATCAATTTGTTTCATTTATGTTTCTGTATCTGGAGAAGGGTTGCCTGCATGTAAGTGGAGCACAGCAATCAATATTTCCTTTTAATTAGTGCAGCAGCAGCTGAATACTAGAGTTTTCTTCAATACAGGAAATAATTGCAGCAATTATTGACTTCATAAAGATGACCACTGTGTCCGAAGATAGTTTGATCTATAGATACACAAGTGTACACTTGTTTCTAATTAGAAGTTGGCAGTTCTGTGCACTGCCTATACTAGGTAAATTAAATATTATGTTGTGCAGGGGTCAGCAGGCTTTTTCCGAGGCAGAGCACCAAAATTTGACCTTTTGACCTCTGTGTACGTGCTGTGTGCCAGCGATACTTTTTAAAGTCACTAATAGCCCTACTTACAACAGCTTCATTAATAAACAAACTAAGATGCAGAGCTTCACCATTCAGGTTGTGGTTGGTTGCATTAGCTGGTCTTTTGTTAATCCACACACAGCATGGCTTTGAGTAAGCTCCTGCCTGCATGGGGGAGGAGGGGTGGAGCTGAGCTCCTGCCTCATGTGCTGATGAAAATCATCTCGCCTGCCGTTCTTGGCATGCATACCGGGGATTGCTGGTCTCTGATGTAGTGGATTTTTCTTTTATTCTTATTAATCCCTTACAGGATAAACATAACACAGGCTTAATGGCTGTGCTTCAGGAAGAATTTTTAAACTGTAGATATGCTTCCTCGGTGATGTTGCCCATGCCTATAACAGCAGATATATCAATATTACCTCCAGATAATTCTGAGAGAATCAACTGTGTCCCCTTCGTTGATGATATAGTTTTGTTTTATAGAGAATGAAATGAAAGTGAAATGAGGTATTGAATATTCATATATTTTTATGTGAACCAAAGTAACACTTAATCTCTGGTCAGACTCTACAATAATCTGTTTTTCAAAAGATGCAAATGTAAATATATTTTAGGAACTTCTTACAGACTACTTTTACTTAAATAAATTGTATTTAGTGCTTGGTTTATGGGGAGCTTGTTCACAGACTTAAAAGTTGTACTTGGTGCCAAAAATAAGTAGTGTGGAATTAAATAACAAGGGTACAAAAATCTAGCATGTTGAAGAGATTGATATTTCTGTTTACTTGTATTTTGTAGCAGAAACACTGCCAACTGAAGAAAACGGCACTCCCAAAGAGCACCGATTTTCTGAGGACTCTGTGGATTCTGCACTCAATTCAGTAACACCGTCAAGCCCTACCCGTCGAAATTCCACTGAATATCGTACATCAGGGAGTGCAGTGTATTATAGGAATTCCCTTCAGCCAGTGACTGCCGCTTCAAACTCAGCCCTTGTTCTACACAGGTTGTCATCAAACTGCGCTGGGAACAGTAGTTACTATGAAGTCAATAGGAATCGAATGCAGAGGAGGATTGAAGGTATGGCTATACACATAACCTTTTAAAATGTGTGCGTTATTAACTGCTTTTTACCAGCGTGCAAAGTCAATGGATTATGAATTATGAAGTAAAGTGCTTTGACATTCAAGACTTCACATAAGAAGTCAGACTTGCACTGTTGCCAAATATGTCAGACCAGCTAACATGATTTCAGAGTACAGCATTTAAGCTTGTTAACTCTTAGTACTCTGCAAGGCAGAAAAATCCTGCATGCCATTTTCTATTCTAGCTATCAAAGACCCTGCAGACTGCCTGGCTGGGCAATGCTCCTTAGTGCTCCATCTTCAATTCCTTACGTACTGCTGCCAAGTTGGCCAAAGGATTGCTGAAATTAGCTATAAGAGGTTCCCTTCTCCCGGGGAGCACTGCAATTCTTACAGCATTCCAGCTGCTGAAGTCTTGGGAGCTAGGAACTAAATGTCGCTAATTGATCAATCTTTCCTTGGTTGATGCATAGAGCTAGCATTTATACCATTTATCTGTAGATGTCATCTGAAGATAAATTCATGCTGTTGTCCAAGTAGAATATATTGGTGATTTTTGTAGAAAAAATTAAAGTACATTGTACAAGAATTTGAGTGGTCTTAGTCAGATTGATATGCCGATGGAAGAGAGAGGACTGCTATGAATACAGGATACTAACTAGCAATGTCTTATTTTTCCTTTCACTTGAATCTGCAAGGACATGTTTTTATTACATTGCCACTGTAATTTTTCTACCTTTACCAATGTTTCACTCTTAAGCGGCAAGTTCTACAACGGGTCCCGATCTCAGTGCACTAAAAAGGGAACCCTCGCGAGTACCAAATAAGGATCCTTCTACCTGGTCAGTAGATGAAGTAATGCGATTTGTGAAAGAAGCTGATCCCCAGGCTTTAGCACCCCATGCAGAACTCTTCAGGAGACACGTATGATATTTTCCATTTTTATTATGATAGACTTTGAACACATTACTCATCTGTCTAGGATGTTTTTGGGAGTTTCTGTGCTGCTGTTGCATTTGAAGTGAAAAGTGAGGCATATGCCAGAGACATACAAATGCTTGGGATGATCTTTTTTCCAGAGAAAGCACCTTCCAGTCTTGCTAAGCCTGGAAACTTCGCCACCCCACCACAGACACACTTGATCTGTGAAGTGCCTTGTTAGACAGTGCTAAACAACCCTTGCTCAGGCCATGTTTACACTGCTTGTGCTACAGTGGCAGGCCTTCATTACCGTCACTGTGCTGCTGTGCTTCCTACAGTGACAGGATGGGTTTGTCCATTGCTGTAGGAATCTCACTTTCCTGAGCAATGGTAACAAGTTGGTCAGAAATATTCTGTCTGTATCTGCAGCAGGAGTTAGAGCCACGTAACTGTGGAGATAAAGGTAGGGTACTGGCCTTTTCAAAAGGCAAATGTGAGATAGATGCAGGTAGATGGGATAGAAGCTGTGCCCCTAACTCCTCCTCTTCCTCCCCCAAGGCCCTGGCCTCTCTTCTCTCTCTTCCCTTGATCCTCTATCTCCTGTTCCTCCTCCCCCCACCAAGCCTCTGCTCCTGAGCAGGGTACATAGTGGGTCCCCACTGTAGCATTGGCTCGCTAGGAGGCTCTTTCTACCGCCTGGGTCCAGCTTCTGACCTGTCTGGGGTGGGGTCTTGGGGGAGAAGAGGAGCAAGGAGCATGGCTTCTTGGTGGTGGTGGGAGGTCTAATGTCCACCTCAGCCCCTTCCCACTGAAATGGGGCAGGTGCCACCCTCAGGCAGGTGTGGAGCAGCACCCTAGGGCATCTGGGCCAAATGCTGCCCTGGAGTCATTCAGACCACGACTTGAACTCTGTCTTCCAGAACAGTCCCACCCAGTTCAGGACAGGTGGTCATGGTAGTTCAAGGTAATGAATTGTTCAGCTTCGAAGGCTTGTAGATATGTCAGCCTAACTTTTAAGCATAGACCAGGCCTTATTAACTGTACAACAAGTAGAGTGTTCACTGATACCCCATGTTCTAAGGGCCACACAGACCTCCTCCTAACTTACTTCTAGTGCTAATAACTGTAGCTGCTTTTTTTTGAGTGAGGGTCCCTATTCTGTTCAACTTTGGGTAACTCATGCATCTGGAGCTGGAGGGTTTGAAAGTAGTGTCTGCACATGTGGCCTGGCTCATCTCATGCCTCTGACTGAGAGAATTAAGTACAGGATGGACCAAATGCTTTGAGTTGCTTGTCACAGCTGCATGATTTGGTTCAGAACATTGAGTGCCTGCAGCTTCAGTTTTGGCCTACAAGGTAACACTTGTCTAGTTTGTAAATAGTTTTAACAACGTTAGTTTTTTAGTGTTCAGCATTAGGTTAGTGCCCTATTCAGGTTCTGGACTGCAAACTCTGTGCGTCCTGAAAGTGTTCGTTCTTGGTCAGCAACACTCATCAGCACATCTGTACTGCCTTAGGGAAGGTAATGTTAGGGTGAGGAGCAATATCTGCTGATCATTCCCTAGTCATACCCAAGAGGGGGCAACTTCATCTCCACAGATACCGTGTGGAAACCCTGATCGCATCCAGGCCAGGGAATGCCCATGTACCTTGGCCTAACTCTGCAAGGAGTGTACCTCTTACTGTGAAGTCTGACTCTGGTGCTGGAGAATCTACTCTCATGCAGCTCACAGCAAGGTCTTGTCAGGAAGCAGTCTCATAAACATGAAACCTGGTCTTCCCAAAGTCTGCTTCAGAGACGTCTGACTCTCCTGTAAGCATGTTTACCAGCTCAGCCTATGAGGACTTAGGATATGCTCAGGTGGCAGAAGCACAAGAAGAGAGCCCATAAACTGGGCTTCATCAGTACCAAACAGTGTTCTGTTGATAGCATCATCCCTGACTCATACCAAACCCAGGAGCTGTGGAGAACAACAAAATCTGGTTGCCACCAGCTTTGAATACCACTCTGCTCGCTGGCTCAGGCAGCACAGACAAGCAGAACACTTCTTGCATCAGGGAGATATGATTCTGTTGATACCTCACAAGAACAGGTCTCTGTTTCCAGGGAGATGACATCACCTCTCAAAGAATCAGCTGCTAGGAGCTTATTACTCCCCATGCACTCTTTGGACTTCACTGAGGCAAACTTAAATTCTATCACCACAAGAGCATGTTGGTTTGTGGAAGGTTAAGGACCATGAACAATATCACAGTTCGCATCACAAGCAACTCTTGGTATTGGTCAAGACATATCTGTATCTCTGAGATTATGTGGCCCTGTGCACCTTCATCACCCTGCTTGTATAACTCCTTATTTTGTAAAAACTGTGAGAAGTCCAATGGCACTTTATAGACTAACAAGTTTATTGGAGCATAAGCTTTTGTGGACAAAGACCCACTTCGTCTTTGCTCACAAAAGCTTGTGCTCCAATAAATCTGTTAGTCTATAAGGTGCCACTGGACTTCTTGTTGTTTTTAGGGATACAGACTATTGTGGATACATACTAATACGGCTACCCCTCTGACATTTTGTGGCCTTCAAATTTGGCTAGTTGATATGTTCCCCAAGGTGTCATTTCATGAATATTGTGGTAACAGTTCTGGGAAAGGTACTGTCCTCCCTACTGTGGTGGACAAATTCTCACAAGGTATGCCTAGATGTCCCCTTTCTCCCTTCCTCTCTGGACAGGACCACCATTACAGACATGTCCCTGTTTGGTATAGGAGTCAACATGAACAGATGATCATAAGTGGGAGCTCAACAGGTTGGTACTGTGCAGTTCTGATCACCACCTTCTCACCCAAGCAGTTCTGTTTTTGTAACCTACTGTGCAAGTTATCCTGTCACCTATCATCCTCCCAGTGTTTGCTGAGCTCTTGACCCAGTAGAACGCCAGGATCAACCAATCTGATTGGCATCCTCTTGACCCCAGGACATGGTATTTGGATGGGCATCACCCTTTAAGTGTTTATGTTCCATAGCTGTTGGAGACATCCTCTCCAATTGGAATTTCACCTTAACCAATCCATTCACTTACCTGTGTTCTTTCCAAAGTCCCATATTTCTACAGAGGAATGATTACTCCCTTCCCTTAATGTTTGGTGGGCCTTGGCTTTTTACCTACAGAGAACAAAACCACAGAGATAATCCCTAAGGCTGCTCATTGCTATTTCAGACTGTCGGAGGGCATGCCTCTCTATCCAGAGCAGGGATCGGCAATCCCCGGCACTGGTGCCAAGAGAGGCATAAGAGCTGATTTTCATTGGCATGCAAGGTGGGAGCTCAGCCTCACTCCTCCTCTCCCATGCAGCCAGGAGCTTGCTCAAAGCCATGCTGCCTGTGGATTAACAAAAGACCAGTTGTTGCCACCATCCACCACCTGAATGGTGAAGCTCTGCATCTTAGTTTTTTTATGAAGCTGTTGAAAGTAGGACTATTAGGGACTTTAAAAGTATCACCAGCCCTCAGACCGTACATAAAGTTCAAAAGGTCAAATTGCAAAGCATTCCATCATGGAAAGGTTGCTGACTGATCCAGTGAATCTCCATATCTTTCTCTGGCTGCATGCTACGCTGTCAGTAGGGCCATGGCAGTATCATGGCCATGAAAAACACATCACAGACTGTAAAATAAACCCTTCCCCAAGAAATCTGATGTTTCCCTCTTCCGAGGAGCACAGCTGTACACTGCTCTGGGTGTGGGAACAAGGGACCAGAACAGACGCACTTCTCCTCTCCCTGTTGCAGGATGTTCTCTGAGACTGGGCAGCAGCCTGAGGTTCTTGGAGCTGGAGGAGACTTGTAGAGTTGGACTGTATTTTCCCTGTGCTGCTGGGAGCACCACATCAGAGGGAGGTCCTAGCTCCAACTGAGCCTGAGATGAAGAGACTTGTCCGTCTCCTGCATAGCTGCTGGGGTGGGGGAACTGAAGCCACCGGCAGGAGGTGGTTGGATCGGATCTTCCCTGTGCTGATTGGAGTACCTTGAGTGGTGTGTGTTGCTGTAAAGAGCTGATAATTTATTTCTTTATCTGACTGAAACAAACTAATAACTGCACCTGAAGGGGGGCAGCTGCAAAGCGATGGGGGCAAGAAACCTGTGAGATCCAGCATGCAGTGTTTTCTGCAGCTAGGAAAGGTATCCAAGAGTAGCCATAGAGAAAAAAAGCAGCTATTGTCTTTCTCCAGCTGCCCAGAACTAGCAGTCCCTGGCTGGGGTGCTCCCAGAAGCACTGGAGAGAACAGACCCATCTCTACCTCTTGGCAACACAAGTGAGGGTGGCAATCCCATGACCATGCTACGAAAGGTTTTTGGATATCTCCCCCCGCCCCCCCCCCAAAAAAAACCTCCTTTTGGATTGGAACCCCACCTGAAATTTTCGGATTAAACAGCTAAAAGCAAAATTCACCAATTTTCAAATCCAAAGGCTGTGAAACTGGCCATAACGGACTGTGAATTTGGTGGGACCTTATCAGCTTTCAAACATTGTGTCTTCCCCCCACCCCACCTCTGCATTCCACCAGAGCACAGGAAACAACCTCCTGTCACACATTTGCAAGACGACATTCCCTGATACAGGGCACTTCTGCTGATGCAGTCTTTGGGATGGTGGTACTCCGCATAGCCCTACCGTCTGCACACTCGCCTCCGCCTCCTATTTAGGTCATGCTCAGCAGTGACCCTGAGCTCAATACAGTAGAGGCCATCACTTGAAGAGGAAGAGGGGGTTATTTACCTGCAATGGGCGCTTCTTTGAGATCTGCAGCCCCTATCTGTTCCACTTCCTGCCCTCCTTCCCCTCTGCTTCCAGTCTTACCTGATTCCTGGCAGAGAAGGAACTGGAGAGGCTGTCAGTGTGCTCCACCCTTTATCCCCTCAGCTGGAGGCATGAGGTGAGCTTGGCACTTGCACAGACCAAGGGGCAGTACTTTCAAACCCTAACGCTCCAGGTGTAGATGCGACCCCACATTTGACAAACCTTCACTCTCTGGTAAGTGACTTTCTCTTTCAGAGAGATGTTCGTTCATGTGGACTGCTTAGATACAGTTTACGGTCCCTGCCCAGGATAAAGGTGCTCAGTTATTCCAGGATAGCTGATCCTTAATATTAAACAGTTAAATGCAAAACTTGGTTACCTTTAAACAACACAGTTTTGTTAGGAGAGAGAAGAAAGGTTAAAAACCAAAATGAAAAGCTTTTACTGGGTCTAATCTGGCCATGTTTATGCAAATCGTTACTAAAACTAGCTAGCTGTCCCTTTAGGAAGGGCAAACATTAATAGCTCTACCTGTGCATGTTGGTCCTTTACAGTCCTTTCATTTTTGCCCTTTTTCCTTTCGCTGTGTGGTTACGTGGGCTGCCTAATGGAGAGTTCCATCATCTCAGAATGTCTGATCCCTGCCAAGAAGCGGCTGGCTCACAGCCATGCAGTGAGTCTCCAAGCCTGGGTACTGCCCACCCTCTGTGGCTGGAGTGCAGGCACCAGTTCCCTGTAACTGTGGTGTGGGAGGGTAGCACGGATCCTCACAGGCTAGATCAAGGCAAGCCACAGGCTGCATTAGGCCCCCTGTGCCTGGCCTGGGCAAGGAAGCAGCTCTGTATGCTGCCACTCTCCCCTCATCCTCGGCTGTGGGGAAGGACAGTGCAGGGAAGCTCCGTTTCTGTGCTCACTTGTAGGCTCTGCCCATTGCTCCTATTAGCGAGAAATGGCGGCCAATGGGAGTGGCACCAGGCAAGCACAGGGTGGCACAGAGCCACCTGCAACCTGCTGGGAGCTGTGCTAGGTAGGCTCTCCTGTACAGATGTTGCAACCCAGCCTGTTCCCTGGCAGCCCCATCCAACACACTGAACCCCTAATTTTTGGGGTCACTGCAGAGCCTTGGGTAGCCCACAAGATCTACCAACCCCAGGCCTCAGGAGAGTTAATCTGGCCCTGAGACTACCCTTCCTTGCCCTCCAGTGGGACCAGAGCATAAGAGGAGTGAGGCAAGTGTCTCTTCTGCTTCTCAGTTGGGCAGACCAATGAGCGGTTTTGTGTCTTGGTTTTTTGCTTCTCACTTCTGTGTGGCATCCCCTGATTTTTCTATGGGCCAGTGGCTCCTGATTTATGAAAAGTTCCCCACCCTTGGTGTAGAGCTTTTAATAAGTTAGGCCTGTCTGACTTCAGCAGCTTCTCTTGAAGGCAGTGGAAATCTGTCCTTGCTCTTGATCCTAATGTTCCATCTGGTTTAGGCTGAACACAGATCTGTCTTGTGTCACAGCCCCAGATGATTTTAAACTCCCTTCCTCTGTGTCATTGCGTGCATGTCAGTCTTTCTACAGCTGTTTATCAAGGTTCAGTGCAAGGCCTCAGTGTTTGGGTCACTTCATCTTTGACTACAGAGGCCTCCCTTCTGTAGCAGTTCTTCCTTTCTTCCTGGCCAGGTTACTTTTGTTTTGGTTACGGTAGCTGGACTTTGCCGGTTTCTTTTTTTTTTTTTACTGACTTATGCGTTATCTCAAGTAGCTGCCAAAAGATGCCTTAGAAAACACTGAAATAGCGAAATAAAAATTGGTAAATTATAGTAAATTACTGATTTATAGATGCGCTCTAAAGTTTTACTATGGTATATAAAGTAATGAAATGTACTTCTTGATTTTACCATGTAAGCTGTTAATGAGACTTTATGTTGTACTTATTCCTTTGTAGGAAATTGATGGAAAGGCACTACTGTTACTAAGGAGCGATATGGTAATGAAATACATGGGACTGAAGTTGGGACCAGCATTAAAGCTATGCTACCATATTGAAAGACTTAAACAAGGAAAGTACTAGCCAGTGGACACACAGTAATATATGTGTTCATATCAGACTTAACTCTCAGGTTCACAAGCATGTTCTTTATTCTATATTTTGCTATCAGAAACAGTTGCCAGTTTGCAAAAGCTTCCTTTCAAAATGTGATAAAATATTTTCTACCAAGTGAAAAGGACCATGTTACATTCTAGTAGTCTATAAACTATTTTAGCAAGGTTACACAAAAAAAGCAATTATTGCTATGTATTTTGGGGGGAAAAAATCCTGAGTACCATACTTCAGAGTGCTGAGAAATGCATTCTCTGCTACAGACTTCAACCAACACATTCATATTCAGAGCCAAACCAGCTTAATCCCAAAGGAAAAAAACAGCATCAGGTGTTTAACTTTTACAGGGGTGGCTGTAAAACTTTACCTTCTAAGAAAATACTGAAGAAGCAGCACTAGACTTCATCTCTTTAGTGAATACGCTTTTTCTGCTGCTCTAGAAAAGTATTATTCATCTGAATTATGCTATACAGATTTCCATAAAGGAAATAGCCATATGAATTGTACTTTTAAGCTTTTATAAAGTGGGGTTATCAGTTCTCTGGTAAATTATGAGGACAAATGTACAGTATGTTGTCAGTTTTTGCAGGCAATGTTTGTTTCATCTGGAGGGGGCATTTGCTTGACTGTTCGAAACAGCCAACTGTTCAGGAGTAAACAGACTTCCAGATTTCTATGGAACAGAATACCAACATTTTAAGCATTGCATCCTTTTCTGATATTGGCATGAATATTTGTGTTCATGCTTATGTGCATACATGTGTGCAAGTGTGTGATACATACATATATATAGTGTATGTATGTATTTGGTTTTTTTAAAAATGTGTTTAAAAAGTACTTTGCACTGTGACAGAGATAATGAGAAACTGTACAGTTCAAATTTTTTTTTACCGGTAATGTTTTTTGTATATTTCTATATTCATTAGCACATGTCTGCTTTGCTTTCCATGCAGTGGAACAATCAGTGGATGGGTGGATTCAGACAGGAGAGGGCCCTGTACTATGCAAAACTACCAGTTACTCTTCACCTAGCTCTGAGCCATTTATTGTAGAATGGTTTCTGGAAATACACATTTTGGTTCTGATGCCTGTTTTTTTATATCTTTAATTTAAATATTTCACTTGACATTAAGAAATGGTGCTCATATTAATACTCTTGCTACATACAACTCGGTGCTGTTTTATATAAGCTACAGAAGTGAGTATTGATAGCAACATACCTTGCTGACACTGCCAATAAAAAATAAATCAGGGACAAGAATGTACGTTTTCTGTGTAGGAAATTGAATGTACTGGACGTAATAGTGCAAGTGAGAATAAAGAACTATTTTACTAGGGAAGAGGTAGTCCTCAAAGGATAGGCTTTACTATATTTCTTATTGTCTTTTTATGTGAAAGTTTCTAGTAAAAAAAAAAAAAATTATTTTTTACAAAATGCTTGAAAATGCCTTGCTTATTGCTAGCTTAATACTCCTCAGGTTTTAGCAGAAATACTGCAAAATCGTATTTTGTAGTTCTCAGATTTCCAAGTATGTATAAATAATGGCCCAACAATTTTACGTGAGAACTTAATTTGTTTGAGTATTCTATTCTGCATCATAAAACATTTAACAGTAAGGGTGATGGGGTTTGATTTACTTTACCAAACCTTTGTGTACATGTCTGTTTAGATGAGCTGTACACGCAAGCCTGCTTTATACCTAGAAAAAGGCAAACCCATGGTAGAGAAATATATGCTATATTTATGTTACATATTGTTTGCCACACATGATCAATATGTTAAGCATTCTGCGGAATTTTTAATGTGAATAAGAAATAATACCCTCATAAAATCGCATTGGAAGTAATTTGGTCTGAAATGATCATTTTGTGTTGTCCCAATAGTTGGTATAAATAAAATTAAGATGTTTGTTTTCTGCAACATCCATACAGAGCATAAGGTTTTAGTCTTTTTTCATGGCTCTGGCATAAATATTTGTTTATGCATGCACATGAAATGCTAGATGTCATGTTCTAGAGTTTCACATTATAGTCTAACATGAGATCCAACCATTGTAAAATACACACACACACACACACACACACACACACACACACACACACACACACACACACACACACACACACACACACAAAATAGGTGTATGTATAAAATATAGGCTTATTTTCAACTGGCTGTTATCAAAAACAATTTTTTTAAAAAGTTTGTTCAGTGTTCTAATTGTCCATTTTGTTTAACGTGTGTGTGTATTCTTCCTTCAGCTAAAATATGGTTGCTCTGTTAAACAGCATTTTGCAGAACTTGGCCGTTCATGTAAACTTCTGATATAAAGCTGTTTTATTAAATACAACCTTTCAACATCTGCTTATCTATCAAAAGCAATTAATACATGAACTGAGATGGGTTTGTGTATTTGAAATCTTTGTGACACTCTAGCTGGATATAGTATCTTGTTTGTATAATTCACAAAATTTGCACACAATACCCATTTGAAAGGGACAGAAGGCCTCTATGAACCTCTTCTGTGATCAGTTACTACTTACATTTTTTTTCTCTCCAAAAAAAAATTGAATGGTGAGATATGTGGAGTTGAATATTTTTCTTTTGGTTTAATGGCTGCCTCGATTAAATGTGGTTTAGAATTGGTACACTGAGTGCATTTTATAAGAATCCTTTGGATTTATACTTTTTTCATGTTAAGCATAAACACATACTGGAATCTGTGTCATGCTTAAAAATGCAGTTAAACGTACAAACAGATTGCATACAGAAACTAAATCCAATTCTACCCTTTGAGTTTCAAGTGAGTGGACATTGATTTGGTTGTGGCTGTGGTTTCTACAGGGATCTATTTAATACAGAAGGATTGCATTCAGTTGGTAATCCAGTGGACTTAATTTGAGCACCAGTAGTCCTAAGGTAAAACTGAGTGTTCCTCACTTCTGAACCTGGCTTGTTTTTCTTCCAGTACACGTCCCAATACTTGTGTCCTGTGTCTAAGCAAAGACTGATGTATTTAAGTCAAATGTTTTAATATCAGCTAACATAGACCTCAATTACAAATTAACGTACTTCAGATTTTATTGCTCTTACGCAGTAATACTGTTACACAGAAGTCTATTGTTCTGATGCCAGCCTTGAACAATCATCTTGCAATTTCGAAGTAACTTAATCAAGTGAATAGTAACTTCAAAGCCAGACATGGACAGGAAAACTACAGAAGTTGGGATCCAGCTAAAATAATCAAGAGGCAGTTTGAATCCAGTTTCACAGAATATATATACAGAAAGGCAGATTATACATGGAATGTGTTCTTTTCCCACTAGCCCAGTGTTTTGGCTGATTGTTTCTAGGACTCTTTTCTAATTTCCTTGCTGTTAAAAGGCAACAACACAAGTTTTAGATAGGACCCTATAACCATGTATTTAAGCTAAAATTAAACCTATTCACATTAAGTTTAGGGGCTAATATTCTTTTACAATGGCCTCGCTAACTAGCCTAGCGATTGTTGTAGCAGAATAGTATGTGGTGTAAAGTAAGCTAAGTAGGTGTCTAAGAGGAGGTTCATGAGTTGTGACAGACATGGTTATGATCTGGAGAAGTGGGTCTGTCCCACAAAAGCTCATCACCAAATAAATCATGTTAGTTTTTAAAGTGCTACATTTCTTCTGCTTTGTTTTGATGGTTACACCTGCAACACATTCATTACAAATAAATGTAAACTATTACAGTACGATAAACCTTGAGATACGTGCAATCAAGTTGTGCATATCTCAGGTTAGCACGACTGCTGACAGCTACTGCCTGACAGGAGCGGGTTCCTGCTCCTGTCGGGGGCAGTAGCCGAGAGTCAGGCTGCCATAGCAGGGAAACAGCTCCTGTCAGGGACAACAGCCGTGAGTTAGGGCTGCCTCCCCTGACAGGAGCAGTTGCCTGGTCTCTGGAGTGGTGTGGAGCAGGGAACCCGGTGGCAGTTTGCAGAGCCAGGAGAGTGAGCTGGGCAGCAGCCCTGGTAAGTTTCCTGGCTCGAAGGAGCAGAGGAGAGGTGGGAGCCAGGCTGCCCCTGGTTCCCAGCTCCCCTCCACTGGCTGGAGCCAGGAAACTGAACAAGGCTGCTGCCCTGCCAGTTTCCCCCCCTCTGCAAGCAGAGGGGAGCAAGGAGCCAGGCTGCTGCCTGATTCTCCGCTCCCCACCTCTTGCTGGTCAGTTTCCCAGGTCTTGCAAGCAGCAGGGAGAGGGGAAACAGGCTGCCCCCTGGTTCCTGGCTCTCTGCCACTCTGGGAGTCAGAAAACACACCAATCCTCCTGGGCTGGTCGGTTTCCTGGCTTCTGCAAGCCCAGGGGAGCCAGGAACCATGCTGCAGCATGAAAATTCGAGTTATGCAGGGGTTGCAGAAACACAACCCCTGTGTAACTTGAGGGTTTACTGTACTTTGCTGGAATAGACCATAGCTCAGCAGCATGTTATAAACTCAGATTTGGATAAATACTCGGGGGGGTGGGGGAGGAGGAGGGAAGAGTTGACTTTCATAAGGGCTTTTAATTGTTTACTCATGGGAGGAGGAGGTATTTGCACAGGCCACGTCACTTTGAATGCTCATGGCATTAAAAACACTGCTTTTTTGTTCTCAACTATTTGTAAGCAAAATTTTCCTGGAAGCGAAACTAAGCTTGCTGGAGCTGGGATTGGTGCATGGGACAGTCTGAATTCATGCTCCTTAATGTCTGATCTAATTTTACACAGGATTACTGCAATTACTTTTCTGAAAAAACAAGGAGAATGGTGGCACCTTAAAGACTAACAAATTTAATTAGGTAATGAGCTTTTGTGAGTAAAATCCACTTCCTCAGATTTGTTAATCTATAAGGTGCCTCAGGGTTAGTTATTTGTGAAGATACAGACTAACCTGGCTATCCTTCTGAGTAAATTTATTAGGGCATTTGTTAGTCTTCTAACATGCCACCAGACTCTTGTTGTTTTTGCCAAAAACGACTAACAAAGCTACGTCTGGGAAACTATTTTATCTGGGTTATTTCTGCAAAGGTGTAAGGAAATCTTGACTAAGGACCTCAAGATTTTGGCCCATAAAATGGGAATTTGGGGGGTGTGGGTGGAGTTGAATGACTTGGTTCAACACATGAAAACCTTTAAGAACTATTGCTTGATGGGGGGGGGGGGGGTGGAGTGCATGTAAATGGGTTTGTCATTCACACTTTCACAGCCCACCTCACCCCCTTTGCATCATTGCATCACACAGCCTGGTGCTAACTATAAACATTTATATATGGAGAAGTAATTTTAGGGAAATCATTCTGTTCAGTTTTAACTATTTGTATTATTGTAACACCTAGGGCTCCTCATGATAGACTAAGCCCTCATTGTGCTTATCAACATGGGAACACAGAACAAAAACATAGTCCCTATCCCATGGTGATGACACTTGAATTGTTAGGCAGGAGCCCAACAGATGGCTGGACACCGATGCTATCCCACATGCTAGCCACCATCTGGTTGAGCGTGGCTAGTTGGCTTGAACAATAAATACATTTTCAGAATAATGTGGGTACCGCTTCAGAGCTGGTTGGACACCAAACTGGAGATAAGACAGTGTTGTGTGCTGTGCTGTGACTGCTACCTACCAGGCTGACCAGCAACCTAACCTTTGTCGAGGTTTTTGTAGGCTTCATGCCAGAGGACAGTTTTGAGGAAGACTTGACAGTGGATAATGAAGTAGCTTTGGGGGTGGTGGGGCTCCTGGTTGTGGGGGCGGGGGGACGGGACTGCAACTTAAGAGACAGAAACAAGGTACAGAGTCAGCATGAAGTGTCATTTTCTGACCCTGTCACTCCCCACAGCTCTCTTGGAACTTCTCCACGAGCTCTATGGCACATTGTCTGGGAGCCAGTTGCTTACTCTTTGAGTTTCCATCGGGTGATTTTTTGCTTGCCTTATATTACTGCACACATCAAATCATTGTAGTTATCTAAAATTTTTTTTAGGAAACTCTCATAAAAGGATAACTATATAAAGAAGTGGGAATGCTTGAATAGTTCTTACCTTTCCACGGCCCCTGCAGAAGGTCATTGTTAAACGTGATGCTGGCAATCTACTGGAACGTTGTGGTATTAGGAAAAAGTAAGAACACTTCAGAATAAACCACTGGATTTGTGCATTCTAAGAAGGGCTTAAGTATGCAAAGAATTGGTTGGCTACTACCTGTGCAAATGATAAACTGCCATGTCCAGAAGGTGTCTCTTTACAGCTAAACTTGTCTAAATAAATGGTGGAGAGTGAGAGCCTATTTTCATTAATCTGTCAAGGAATTAAAGTTCAGTGTATTAAAAAGACAAAGGTTGATGTTGTGCAAGAGGTGTCTTTCATTTTCTCTGTAAACTTGATTGCACTAGTGCCTATGTCGTTTTATAGTAAGATGCTCTAGCTTAGCTGTACCTGAAGCATGTGTGAACCTGCCCTTACAAACTGAACCAGATAGCTCTACCTTTCACTATGTTTAAAGCATTGAACTGTAAGGAAGACAGAAGCTCATCGTGTCCATTGCTGGAAAAATAAGGTTAAGAAAAGTTAACTGGCTTCTTAACATAAATTTCCAAGGTCAGCTGTTCCAGCTTTCATAGTTCTTGAAGGGAAAATAGTTTAGCTGATGAATGGAGGTTGATGAACTGCTCAAGTGTACGCAGTGCTAATGACACCAGCATTTTAAATGAAAACCTGCAGTGGAATGGCCTCCTGTTCTTTACCAGACTTCATTGTAGTCCTGAAGCCTGTGAAGAAAATTTCTCTTAGCTTAGTATATCTAGTTTTGTTTTTATACCATTGAGTTGTTGGTAAAATTACTTTTGTCTGCCTACATCACCTAACACATCTGTAAAATGGGCACAAACTATGTATCTTTGGTGAGGCTTAGCGATTCTCCAATTTTAACGTAAAATTCATTTTAAGATGATAAAATCATTTTTTCTTGAGGGTATACCTGGTGTTTGACACTCCACAACCAATCTTCTGGAGTTTGATTTTGCCACATGTGAAGATGTGGCAAAATCGATCACTCTGCACTCAGCCATCAACCCTGGTACTTCATGTGGAGTAAGGGATGTCAGCGTCAGCCCAAAGAGCCTTGATCTATACTAGGGCAGAGTGTCTACTCTAAGAAGTTGATTCTAGCTATGCTAATTGTGTAACTAGAATTGCATATCTGGGATCAGCTTTGTTTCCTAGTGTAGCTCTAGCCTAAGCTGTGTAGCTGGCTGTTATGATGCTTTTAGATGCAGAAAGTTCTAAAGCTAAGTTAGGTATTCCATCTTGCACCTTAACTATTTCCCCTGGAATCCCCACCATCATAGATTCTAATTCCCAATATTATTTGGAGCATCCATATGCATCCCATTAGATTTATGATGAACAGTAATTGTCCTATCAAATTCTGGAGTAGCATTGGTAAATGCCAAGACCCTGCTGCTCTGCAACTTCACAATTACATTAGGTAAGCAATCCTGCACTGAGTCAAAGCTGTAAAAAATAATTGATCCTTTGAGGCACATGGTAGGTTTTACTTCAACTAGAGTAGCTGCTGCTATTGCAGGTGGCGGTGCTTGTGTGGAAGGCTGTGTACTGCCACCATATGTTCAAAAACTGGCCTGAAGTTTGTTGTCCCTCTATGAAGTCATCTCTGCTTCCTAATTCAGCATTTTCACAGACCAGTAGTATGAAGGAGAGAGAACTTCAGCACAAAGTGAGAAGAAATACAGTTTGAGCTGAAAAGAAAATGTGCTCCACCTTAAAGCCTGCACATACCCTCATCTACCATTTTTTTTCCTACCTACAATGGCAGAAAAACATGCATATCAGACCACTGGCCTATGAAGCATCTCTGCTTCTTTGTAGCAGAAGTGAGGTCAAGGACTGACTATGTATAGCACTACTACTTCCACTAGGTTTTTGGGCATGTTGGCAGAACAGCGGAGGAAGCTTGCAGTAATGTTTCCTCTGCAGGACTAGTGTGGCTAAACAATGGAGCAGTTATTTTTAGATAAGTGTTCAAAAGTGAAGAACCAAAGTTTTGGGTGCCTGAAGTTAAGCTTTACTTTTGTAAAAGAGCTGCTTCCCTGCTACAACTCTTACATGTCAATAGGTGCTGCAGTCACTCAGTGCTATTGAAATTTTTTTCTAGGATTCAGGTGTCCAATGTTGAGATTTTCAAAATCCTTCAGCTATAGCCTACTTCTACTGCCATTAACTTCAGTGGAAGCAGAGTTAAGGTAATGCTCCACACTACTGACAGGTCCTGTATAGCTGTAGGAGCATATTTTAAGTTGGTTTGGAAAAATTTATCTGGCTGCGTAACCAACCTTGCGATATGTTGTGACTCTCCATAACTTCCAAAGTTATTAGAAGTCATTGACCTCCCCGTCCTACATCCTCCCACTCCCAGCCAGCTGAGTAGGTAATTCTGAAGACAAGATTTTCTCAGGCATTGCTTGTTTTGCCACTGATACTCTCTTGAGGCAGCATGTTTTTGCTGAACCCTGTGCCCCTACCCACGCCAAGAACATACAGAGTGTAACTATGTCACTCAGGAATGTGGAAAATAATGTGATACTTGGAGATGAGCCTGTGTATTTAGTGGGTCATTACTAGAGGAGGTGAAAAGATGGGGAAAGCTTTAATAGAAAACAAATGGAAGCTGATATCGTGGTACCGTGTGACCACACTAAATGCAGCAGGAAAAGGGACTGAGTGAAATACAAAATCAGTACAGAGAAAACCAGGTGCAGCTATTTAAATAGTGATCAGATTTTAAAGTAATTAATTAGCATATGCCTGGGAGACAGTATTGCTCTGTCAAAATGGTAATGGTCAAGCAAGCTCTGACTGACCAATTACATCATTTCATCTTACCCACTTTGTGACATTTTTCATTCTTTACTTCCCTCTCAGACTTGCAGTTTTTCATGAGTCTCAAACTGGGCCCTCTGAGTCCTCTACCTGGACTCTCTCTCCTCTGCCATTTTCTCTATGGTCCCTACCTATAACTCCCCTGCTCTTCTTTTTGCTCTCCTTGCACACATCACCATTCCCCAGCTGTAGCTCCTTCCCACCTCCTAACCTCCTGGAGGAAATGTGGGTGATGCTGCCAACTTCCTTGTTCCCAGCCAAAGAATTCTGGTCTGTTCCCTCCTCTTCTCTTTCCGCTGAAGCTCACTAATGGAAATACATTACACACTTGAATGGGCATACTGCAGGTGTCTGACGTGGGCATAGCCCTGCTAAGACCCTGGCAGGGGGGAGTAGAAAGGGCCATGTGTGCTGTCACTCCCTCTCTCCCCAGCTTGGGGTGGGGGGAACAGCAGCACAGCAATGCCCTTTACAGGCTTTTTTCCCATGGCTCTCAGCAGCAAGGGGTGGCACCTGGGAGCAGCAGGGAGCCTAAAACCACGTGTGCCTACAAGAGCAGGACAGCAGAGAAGTGCTTCATCCCAAATCCCTTCATCCTGCCTTTAATGGTCTGAAAAACTCCATATGGACCAGAGTTGGACAACATTAGGTTTAGTATGCTTGTGAAGTCACTGCTTGGCCTCTTCCCATCTGAGCTCTGCTGATAAGGAATTCTACAGCAGGCCTAGTTATGTTCCAGGCAGGCGGTGACAGGGTATAGTTGTAATTGGAGTAAAATGAGATGAGTCACAGCTTCCTGCCCACCTCACAGTATAGAGGGAATAGGCCTCTTATCCTTCACTTGAAACAATAGCCAGCAGCTCTGTAGGAGAAAACCCAACCCTCTGGTGCTGCTCCAGAACTCTATGCCAACTGTATTGTGAGGCAATAACACCAACCCCCTAGGTCATGCTCTTTTGGGAGACCAGCTGAGTAAGAAGGGAGACAATGGAAGAATTGACTGGAATGTACTGTTCAACCTTGGCTGCAGGAGTGCATTCCACTCTGCTTGTAACAGCAGGCACATGCTGACTCAGGCCTAAAAATTACCCTCTCTCTGGTTTCCTGTGGTCACCTAACATCCTGTTTGTAGTTGGTGGTCTCTCAGGAAGCTCCCTGGAAACCCCTTCTGCCTCTGTGCCTGTTGCACTTCTGTGAACAAGCTACACCCCCCCCCCTTTTTTTTTAGATGCTGGCTAGAAGCTAATAGGTGTTGCCTGCTCTGAGTGCAACTGAGAGTCACATAGCACTGTACCATGGATTTCAAGGCCAACACGACACTTGCATAGTACCTACATGGTCCTCTTGGCTTCCACGCTGTCAAGGAATGCTTTCTACTGTCTTTGGCCAGGAAAACAGTCTGTCCTCTCCAGGTAAGACATTGCCATCATCAGCCAGCTGAAGATGGCAAAGTCCTGATTAGGCCCCTCAGCACAACAGCAGGATGCTGAAGCTCATGCACATTTACTACCCAGCAAAAGGAGGCAGCAAGACATTGCTTGACTATAGGATCCTAGTCTTGAGCTCCTGGACACTTAATAGTCTGGATACAAGCTACCTTGAAGGCACCCCAGCCGCGTCATGAGTCTCCAGGATGGCTTTATTCCCCCAAGAGAGTCAAGAACACAACTTGGAATTAAGACATGTTGGGTCAAAGCAGGGGCCCGAGCCAGCCCTTCAGTTCTTGATGCTATTACCAGGGATGTTTTTCAGGCCCTCACACAAGATTTTCCTTGCATGCCCTAGCTGCGGACATGCTTATTTTGCACTAAGGATGTCTTTGACCGCTATGTAACCCACACACCTCAGTGTGGTTAACTGTCCTGTACAGTGGTACTTAGACCACTTTACCCAAAAAGAATGTGTGTCCTCTACAGCCTAAGCTGAGCTGCACCTGGCTTTAGGCTCAAACTGTAGAGGTACCTGCACACAGTTCTGCAAGTCCCAGGTTCCAGTCTGCCTGGGGGCAGTTACACATACATTTGCAACATTTATAAAGCTAATGCACACAGAGGTGTTCAGTGTAGTATCACACTGTCCCCATGGCAGTTCAACATGGAGTAGCTAGTGGCTTTATATTCACCTCTTAAGTAAAGCCCCACTCATTTCCCTGTTCAGGTAAGCCACAGCATGAGGCCTTCCCTGAGTGATGGCATCTACTGGAAAATGCAAAGAGGAATTAAAAGTGAAGAAGAGGGAAAATGCTAAACTGCACACAGGGTCCAAGGGAGGGGGGTGAACCTCTAGTGGGACAGATTGTATTCTAGTACCTTTTCATTGCTGATTTTCAGCACGTAGCTAGCACACAGACAAGCATCTTAGAACAACCTCCTGTTCCTGTCATTCTGTTCGAACGCCTTTTATTCCAGCACCACAAGGGCACTAATGTCCCCATTAACAACTAACAGCAAGGGCACCCCCATATATCAACACTACAGCTCTGCTTCCTGGTTCCCAGGCAAAAGTTTTAGATATATATAAAATGCATCCGCCTCAATAATTAATGGGCCGATCTACCAGTGCTGTAATTGCTACTAGAAAGGAGCAGTTGGTGGGGGGGGGGTAATTAAGTGCCTTGGTTTGTGGCTGCCTCTCCCCCCAGCTAATAGTCTGCATCACATTTACTCATGTGTTGGAACAGTTCTGCTGGGAGGGTGGGAAAGAAAATCCCTGTAACATGGTGTCATTTGCTTGAAACTAGGGAAGGAGCATTGCACCTTTTCTATTTAACATTGTAGCTTTCATAGATTTCGAAGAGGACAAACAGTGAAAGGACAAAGTGACCTGCAATAGCCCTTACTGTTGGGGCAGGTTCTCTTCCAAACTCTGCCACCTTAAAAATTACGTTGAGGGTAAGACAGTTTAATGTAGGAACAGCACCCCTGTCATTGCAGTTGCTCTAATTGAACTGCTGCTGATGGTTTCTAAGCAAATGTAACAGCATTACATGAGTGCTTATCTCAGGGCAAACTGATTGTTTAAACCAACAAACATGTGACTGGAAAACAGGCCCTTTTGCTGCAGAGGAAGCAGGTAAGCAAGGATATTTTAAAAGAGGTTTGGAAGAATTTCTTTAATATCCAATGCGGCTGTCACATCTCACATGTTCAGATTTTTAAATCATTTCTGGAAGACATTGCATGCTATTGCAGTTTTCGCTACACCCCAAAATTGCACCAACGTAACTAAACTTTGGTTTCTAATTCATTTAGTGAAAATTCCACATGGCTACAAACACACAGCAATTTACAACTAAATTTGGTTTAGCTAAATTTGGTGACTACCCTTCCTGTGTACACAATCACACAGTGTGAATTGAGCTATATCGCTATGAGCCAGTTGGAAACCAATGTCAATGTGTCTACTGGTTTGACCCTTGATTTTTTTAAACACTGATTTTAGTTGGATTAGGTCTCCATTAGCAGGCTCTGCTATAACTTCCCTAGGTGGCTGCTGCAAATGCAAACTAAAACAAGTACCTAATTCATGTTCCCATATTTCTTTTCAAATAGGCCACAACTCAGCACTTGTACCATAATGACTAAGCTTAATCATTGGAGGCAAGCGGCAGAACTTGATGGCTAGGAACTCACTTGTCATTTGAATCCAAGTACAGTATTTTAAAAAGGGTCACACAGTCTACAGGAAAGTACTACAAACCTGTGGGGTTTCCTCCACTGATTTTTTTTTCCTTGCATTATTTGAAAATGAAATGTTTCGGCAGCTGATTTTGAGACTTTCCTCTTAAAATCTCCCAGCTAGAATGAGCTACATTTTCAGAAGATCTTGGTGGTTTGAAAACGTCCAACCTGAAACAAAGAGAGGCAAGCAGAAACTGAAAAGAGCATTCAGACTGCACCACGTTTATTTCTGTACACTGCAAAGATCACAAGATCCACCCCTTTCATTTAATCTAAACTGTATTCAAGGGGAAGTATTTTCAGACAGACAATAGAAGAGTCAATAAACATTAACTGTGTGGTTGGCCCTTCACACTATTGCGTACATGTTCCTTTCAGCCAGCCTTAAGAAAAAGAAAATGCTAGCTTAAAAAAAAAAAACTTATTACAATACAAACAGACATATTGCACTAACATGTCCTGCCTCTTGAAGCTTTTGGCTTCCACAGAAAGGACAATGGTATTGAAGATAAAGCACCAACAGCTAATGAGAATGCAACATCTATATTTTTAACAACATGGTTGAGCCGCGATTTTCCTCAAGTCACATTAAGGCACTGTCCTTTCAGGCATTCAGGGTTTTTTTGAGGTGGGTGGGCAAAGCCAGTGCCTTAAAATGGTGTCCAACTTTTAAGAATCTTTGCCTTGGTTCTCAGGAATTAATGCAAGACACTGCAGAAGGACGGAGCTGCAGAGTGGCAGTAGAGTGGCTGCAACCTTGCAGAGTAAAGAGCAGTAAACCTGATACAGATCCCTGCTTGTTTGTCCACAATCTCACTTTTATGTCAGTGGAACCAGTGCAGCTGGTGCAGCACATGCCGTGAACACCTAAAAATAAAATGGTAACCCAGACATGTGGGGTGGGGGCTATCATTAAAAACAGGGCATCCATCGGAATATTTCCTGAGCTCGTGTTCACACTGGCGGCTAGACGGATTTTAATTGCAAGAGGTGTAAATTTAGAAGCAAACATGCAATAATACATCTCCAGCCCATTTTCACATACAAGTGCAACGGTCACCTAGCAGGTTTTTATTTTAAGTTTACATTCACATTTCTCCACTTATGTGTCTGGCATTTACACTGTAATGTCATAAAATTACATTGTTCTACTCTTTCATGTGCACTGATTTCCACCAGCAAGATGATTAAAACTTACAAGAAACAACTTTTCCATGTAAATATAGTCAGGCTGGGAAAAATTATGTGATTGTTTTTTCCCCCTCAAACACTGACAACCAAATTGTCCTGACTTTTAGCTTTATAAACTCATCTATATTTACTCCTAATCATAAAACCAGTATTTTCTGTGCATTAGACTCATGCCATTGAGCACAAGAGTAATTGTGTTCTGTCATTTGAATTGAAGATAGCTGAAATATGTCCTTACTGGCTGTTCAGAGGTGTACTCTGATGGTGCTACAATATAATTTTTCTTAGCCTGGTTACCTTAACATTTCAGCACTATAACAAAGATAACTTACAGTGCTTTACACTTTGCAGTCTTTTGCCAAATTTTCCCCATCATAAAAACAATTTATAAATGACAAAATAACCACAAACAATTACCACATACAAACATTTATTTTGAATTTTCTATTGTGTCCATTATTAAGAATTACATCATCAAAGCACTTTATGGCAATGAAAATAGCTCTTACCCCTCTGTCTCATCCAATATTCCATTAAAGCTGCAAAAAGGTGCAATCCGCTTGAAAAATAGGTTGCTTTTATTTACTTTTTCATGAAAAATCAAAAATCAATAACAAAAACCAAACAAAAGAACCACCCCTCACCCCACCCCTCAGTTTTACAGGAAACCTATATCCAGTCCTCTCCCACGTTCCCCAAAATAACTTACAAAGATAGTTTAAAATGCATTTTAAACCAAGTGCATTTTTTATAATAATAATAATAATAATAATAATATCTTAAAATTCTAAAAAGCCATAATTTACTTTCTTGGAAAGAAGGCAGCGAGCCGTTGCTTTTTGATTGGAAGAATATGTATCTCCTGGGAGTTCATTTTCTTTAACTTTACACTCCTGTTTTTGATTGGTTTCCTAAGAGCTTCTGCATTATCCCTAGGGTCTGGCTGGCTCTTCACATCATAACACTGCAGTACAGAGTCTTGGGGCATGTCCCTTTTGAAGGAGAAGTTTTTGGTGGATACGCCTGAGAGGCCTTTAATCTTGCCACAGAAAATAGCGGGCACAGCGTCCTTGACAGAGACGATCACTTTGGCAGTCTGCGAAGTGCTCACAATCTCAATATTATTCCCAGCCTTGGGCTCACAGGCTGCTCTGCTGGTCTGATCCACCAGCCACTTTTGCTGCTGTCTCAGGAGCTCAGCCGAGCTGCTACCAGTCACTCTGTTTTCAACCTTGGCAGAGGCTTCATGAGGCTTGGGAGGGGCAAAGGGGGCTGTTACACTGGAGAGTTTATCCATCATGGAATGAGCAGCACTGTCCAGCATGACTCCAGAGCAGATGGCACCCACTGCCTCAGCATGGACCCCGGCACTGCCAGGCTTCCTACAGGAAGCAATTGACAGGTCTAATGCACCATCTTCAGGGGACAGCTGGGAGCTAACCTCACTTGCCTTTAGCAAAGGCACCGTTTTCATGGAGAGGTCCAAGGCCTCATTCTCATTGCTCATCTTGATGACCGTGTGGCGGTTCAGCTGGGAATATTCCCTGGGGTGGACAAAATCAAAGGGCTTGGATTCTTCTTTCTCCACGGGGGTTTGGGTCCCTTTGCAGGAATACAGGGTGAAGGATGGTGGCTTGGGGTAGTCAGGGTTGACCTTGGATTCAGAGTTGTGAGGCACAGGGATAGGGATAGGGATGGGGATGGGGACTGGGACTGGCAAGGGAACAATCACAGGATATGGTACCAGGAGGGTAGCTGGGGGCACAAGTGGTGAGAGAGGGGAACTGAAGGCTTGGGGAGGGACAGAGGAGTAATCTGGGGGTGGCTGACAGGGGGAGGAACCTAAAGTGCCCTGCGGAGGAAACAAATCCTGAAGAACTGCAGCAAATCCTGGCGTCTGAAACACAGGGGGTAATATGGGCTCCTGCGTCGGGTTGGATGGTTTCTGATCCAGTAACTGGGGCTGTCCAACAGGGGCAGAAGGGCCCTGGAACAGATTGCTGTGAATGGGATTTGCAGAGCAGGGAGAACCCTGAGGTAGCACCAAGGGAGAATTTAGATGCTGAAATACATGTTGTTCTAAGAGGACAGGCAGCGGAACTGGCCCTTGAGTTGTCATAACATATGGAGTGGTGGTGTTGGGTGCAATCTGAGGGGTGGTACTCCCTGCCACTTGCAGGTGTATAGGAAGAACCACTGGGCTGTCCCCTAAGCAAATTGGCTGAAGCACTGTGGCTGCTACTTTCAGAGCTACCCCACTTTGTGATTCTGCAGGTGGAGTGAGGATCGAAGGGGCTGGGACAGTCACAAGTGGCGAAAGTGCTTTCTTCATCAAATCTGTGGAGTTGATATTCCAGGCTTCTGCTGTTATCAGCTGAGCAACCCCATTTTCTAGCTTATTGTTCGCTATCGTGGAAGGAGTGTTGGTAACATCCATGGGCAGATTCTGAGTGTCCTTGTACAGTTCCTCCATTTTACAGGACTTCTGAGACTTTGCAGAAATTCACGTTTACATTGCAGTCAACAGGATCCGCATTGTGTCAGGGCTGCCAAAGAATCTGCACCAACATAGCTTGGCCTGCAAAACAGAAACATACTTTAAACACTGCATAAATCTTGTTCTTAAAATATTTGCCACTGCCTTTAAAAAGCCTATCACAAACAAGCTATACAATGTTTCCACACGTCAGGAAAACTGCTCCATGATACTGTACGCTCTCTATACATACTGTATATACATGCAGTACATACATCCGTGAGTGTTATATGAAGAGTTAACACAGATAATTTAAAGGCCTAATGAACTAACTGCAGTCAAAGAAAAAAGTTCCAGGACATAGCATTTAAAAAGAAAAAAAAAGACCTGAGACAGTACCTTTTACATTTTTAAACAAAACGGTATTGCACTGTCAAGAGATCCTGCACTGTTTAAACTCAATAAAAAGCAGAAAAACAAACTTTGCTAAAAATAAACTGCTAAAAATGTTCCACTGTGAGGCTGTGAAGTCTGTCCATGGATAAAAGGTCCTTGCTCAGCTTAAATTAATCATCCCTTTCTCTTCTTTGAAATTGGTAAAATAAATCGGATGAGCCATGCACGTTCAAAAACTGCAGTAAAACAGCACAACAAAGAGCAATCAGTAGCTCAGCAACACACATGCATAGGGCTGTGTAGTTTGGCAGTTTCATTTATTTAATAACAACACTTTTCTCCCCACTTGAAAAAATAGAAAAAAGAAGAAGCGTAAACCCAGCATGCACCTCCTGCTCTAGAGCTAGATGACAGTAATATGAACCAGACAACTTATGAATAACCTGCAAAGAATAAAAATCAAAGCAACTTTAAATTTATTTTGACAAACTAACCCTTTATCTTAACTAAGCAAACGTTAATAAGAAGTACAGAAATATTTTCCCTTTATGAGCTCAAAGAAATGTTAGCCTATTTCTTAAAAAAAAGAAAGAAAAAAGAAAATTCTCTCCCATACAGGCAGTGAATTCAATGATCATTCTCCATGGAAGCTACCATATGCAAAAGTTCTCTATAGGACCTCTTGAATCAGTAGTACAGAAGAAAACAAGAAAAAGATGATGCTTCCAAAGTGTTCCATCCTCTGATAATTGCCACAGAAACATTCCTATATTTATCACCATGAGGAGGTAGAAAAGCATCCCAAATTTACATTTCCACTTACAGTGTCCAGAATTTTACCACCTGAAGTTACAGCTGCATTAATGAGACTTAACAGTTCAGGAGATTTTTCTCCCTTATAACCCTGTTTCTTATTGCAATAAAATCAAGTTAAGTGTAATGCCACAATTTGACCTCTTAGGGCCTAGTCCACAAATACTTAGGCCCGTGGTGTCCAATACACTCCCCGTTTACCACATGTGGCAATGCAGCTCAGCAGAGCCACACACATGGGGCGCCCATCTGACCACTCTGTGAGCATGCCCTGCCACGTGGCAGTGTGACAAGCGCATGGCAGAGGCAGCTCCTGCAGGCTCCAGTAGCACTGCAGCTGCAGCTCAGTGGCAGCTACTCAAGATCCAGGGTGGCTCCAGTTGTGGTCTGTAATCTCACATTCGGGGGAGAAGAGGTTGTGCCTGGCTGGTGGGTGCGGGTAGGGTGCCTGGCTCTGGGGTTGGGGGCTGTGGTGACTGGCTAAATTTGTTTTGGACACCACTGGCTTAGGCAAGTGAGACACATTTGAGTAGTGAGTAGTTCCACTGACTCAATCAGCCTTCTCATGAATAGAAATTGACACGTTCGTAAGTGTTTGAGACTGTGGCTGTAATGCACAAGCTAAAAGGGAATGTAATAAAACTAGGCTTAGCAGCATTTAGGTGTTTTTTTTTCTTTTATAATTTGGATGGCTAATATTGTTTATTTTGAAGTATTTTTCCAAGTTGTATCAATTTAGACTGAGAAATTGGGTGGGGGAGTGAGAAGATGCCTATCAATTATATAGAGACAGCAGAAAGTAAGCTTCAAAAAGTTAAAGCTTAAAAACCAAATCAGCAACATCACACGTGAAAATATACAAAGCAAACAGACATAAACCAAACTGCAGTAAGTTCTCAGACAGCCTTTTTCTTACTTCGCCTATATGTAAATTTTGATCACGGTAGAGTAATTCCTCAGCGAAAGTCATCCCCACCAATACTGTTTCATTATGCGGTGACTGATCTAGGTCAAGAACGTTCTCATTTAAAGTCCTGCAATGCTCTGTTACAAGCTTGTTTGGCTTGCTCCGTTCCAGCTGGAGAATTGGTTTGAGGTATGGGGGTTTTCCTCACTCTACCTGCCCAGCATCCTAGCCAGGTGGCGTGAGAAAAACCCCCCATGCTGTGACCACACTCCCTGGCAACAGCACTCAGAAGGTAGAAGGGGGGTAAGGCCCCGTGCCACAACCCCATTACATCCTGCCCTAACCAAGCTTCATAATCATCACTGCCGAGTACACTATTCAATTCTTTGTTTAAAAATATTCTAAACATTTTACTTACATGTCTTTTGTCTGCTAAAATAATCTCCCTAGAACCTGATTTTCCCATTTGCATTAATCCATAGGGGAAAACTGGATTCACTTAACAACATTTTGCCTAAAGAAGCACTTTTCAGGAACAGAACTACAATATTAAGTGACGAGTTAGTGCAGCATGAACGGAAATATTTTTTCATTGGTTTGTGTATATTCAGTGAAATCAACATTGACCTATAAAAATCTAATCCTTCCAAGGCCAAATAAACACCATGCAAAGAGTTAAAAAAAAAAGAGAGGAAAAAATAAAGATAAAATTATGACCTCACTGTCATCTCCTGTGACTTTAATACTTGTATTTGGGGTGTAAGTATCACAGTGAGTGGCACACGACAAATAGGTGAAGGGGCAATAATATAAGGTTGGCTGAATAATATTCCAATAATCTATCAAACTTTTATTTTAGGAATAAATTATTCTGTTATTTTCCCGTTATTCACCTAGGGTGCATCTACACTAGCCAGCTACTTCGAAGTAGCTGGCACAACGTCAAAATAGCATGTGTTGTGTCTACACGCAAAGTGTGCTATTTCAACATTGAAATCGACGTTAGGCAGCAAGACATCGAAATCGCTATTCCCATCTGAAGAAGGGAATAGCGCCTTACTTCGACATTCAACGTTGAAGTAGGACGTGTGTAGACAATCCGCATCCTGCTACTTCGAAACAGCAGTTTCCTCCATGATGGCCATCACCTGAGGGGTTGAGAGATGCTCTGTCCAGCTCCTGTGGGGCTCTGTGGTCACCGCGCGCAGCAGCCCTTAGCCCAGGGCTTCTGGCTGCTGCTGCTGCAGCTGGGGGTCCATGCTGCGTTCACAGGGTCTGCAACCAGTTGTCGGCTCTGTGGATCTTGAGCTGTGCAGGCAGAGTGTGTCTGGGAGAGGCCCTTTAAGGGAGCAGCTTGGGGCTTTGCTGGCCCCTTATTTCAACGGGGTGCACTTGTGTGTGTGGACGCTCCACATTTCCTTCCAGGGCAGCTCCTTTCGACGTTCTTCCTCACTACTTCGACATTGAACATCAATGGCACCAGCCCTGGAGGACGTGTAGACGATACGTTTCGAAGTAGCCTATTTTGATGTTCTTACATCGAAATAGGCTACTTCGACATAGTGTGCTAGCGTAGATGCAGCCCTAGTTGCTAGAACTGGGAGAACAAATTATGTATAGTCATATTTTATTACATGCTTTGAATCAAACATCCATATATGCAGGAATGATGATTATTAGTTATTATTTATTATTTGTCCAGCTCTAAATGAAGCAAACTAAATTAATCAATTATTGAGATTATTGAGATTTCTGCTCTGCAAAAAGAAAAGCCCATCACTAATTCAAACAGGAGCAAATGTGTCTGAACTGATAAAAACTCAGGTCAGTCCATTTTTGGAATGTAAAGAACAAACACTTCTAATAATAAAGTAACGCTGGTAACAATACTTGCGAAGTTCAATTTTTCAAAAAACAAAACTTCCCTGTCCGTGTTAATAACTTAGAAAACAATCCAGGAAAAGCATCTTTTAAAACCTCTGTTCTGCTCTGTTTATAACTGTCACCTTCACGTTCTTTACCTACTGTATTTTTTTCACCCATTTTGTTGTTTCTCTACATTTTAGCATACAGTAATTCATTTTGTATCCTTGTCAAATTAAATCAGATTTCTCTGATTTTTTTAAACAGAGATTTATATGATTTCGGAAGATGATCCCCTATCTCTCTGCCAAGCTCAACAGATAAGTGAAAAATAAGGAAGGCAGGCAGGGTGAGAATTACACTACATTAGAGCCTTGATGACTTTGTGTGCAATGGGAAGGAAACAGGATAACTGAAGGAGATGAGAGAATAAAACCCCACACTGCTGCCTTAAAATGTTACACGGCTGGAAGCAGATGAGATAGCTGGACAGGGAAAGCAGACCTCATGTATCATATCTGACACCTTGGAGAAAAGTCTCAGGATATAGTTAAACACAGTCAAATACTGTTTTCTATGCTGACTCCTGCATGTCTCTAGGATATATATTTTGTTGAAAATATTTCTGGCTCTGCTTGAGGGTTCTGGCTTGTCAGCAATGGAGAAGCGGAGAGGCAGCGGTAAGATTGCAAACTCCAAAGGGGAAAGAAGGGGGAGGCACTGTGTGTTTTTTTTAAGATATGTTACATAACAAAGCACAGAGTGTATTTTTAATTTCTTGTCTCTCTCTCTCTCTCTTGCTGGTGGACAAGGGTGCATGACAGAGCCCCCGGGGCAGCCACAAAACTGATCAGATCAGAACCATTTTCATTTCACAGCGTTACCATCTCTCACAATTTTATGCCAACTCTCTCCAGGCCTGGAGTCCAGGGATTAGGGAAAAATTTCAGCTTTCTTTTTTAAAAAAAGAAAAAGCAAGTTTCTAGCCCCCAACATTGTGGAGAAAGGCTTGGAAATGTGACTACTTCTTCCCCTGCCTCCAGGGCTCCAAACACCAGAAGGCCAAGAAAAAGAATTTATGATGTTTTATAATTTCCTGATTTTGGAATGGTTGGGATGGCAAAGCTCTAAGCAGGGGAATGTATTGTAGCTATTCATGCGTGGGGATGGGAAGCAAGGCAGAGGCAGCCCCTTATGGGAGGGGGGCGGGAACACATGCTGGGGCCTAAAAAGACCAACTTTCACCACATCCAGCAGCAGCAAAGAAGAGAGAGAGGAGTACAACAGTGGACACCACTCTAATTCTACCTCACACCTGCAACAGCAGCTAGGAAAGTCAGTGGTGCTCCTGAAGCTGTGTCTATGGAGAGTTCTCTAGCACGAATCCTGGGAGCAGGGTTGGCCTTCTCTGCAGGGCTTGGTTTTGGACCCTGTTAGCAGCCTTCCCCATCTTTTGCATCAGCCCCTGGCTAAAAGGGGTCAGGTACATTTTTTCAAGTCCTACTTTATGTTCAAAATCTCACTGAAGCAACACAATTATGGGACCTTTGTATCATACAGCACAAAAAAAGAGACAGAGCAAGAGAGCTCTCAAATATAGGTCTATTTAATAGTTAAAACACTGACCAGGTTCACCAGAACTGGAGATATGGCAGCTGCCCCCAAAATCAGAACTACATACATACAAAATTATGATGGTTAGAAGGTAGAATCTTGTAAGCTCTCTATTAAACCATGATGTGCTCTGCTAGTATTCTTGTCCTATGTGTGTGAATTGTAAGGCGCTTAGAAAACTAAACCTCTACTGTTACTTTCCTTCACACACATGTGGAAGGATATCCTGTTTATTTCCAGTTGTTCTTATACTTGTGATCACAGCAACAAAAAGGTGTAAAAATGTACTTTTATATTTCACACAGTCATAAAAGCACACAGCAGTAGTTATTGTTTTGGTTTAAGATGTGATAGAATCATAGAATCACAGAGTACTGGAAGGGACCTCGAGAGTTTATCGAGTCCAGCCCCCTGCCCCAATGGCAAGACCAAGTACTGTCTAAACCATCCCTGATAGACATCTATCTAACCTGTTCTTAAATATCTCCAGCAATGGAGATTCCACAACCTCCCTTGGCAATTTATTCCAGTGTTTGCCCACCCTAACAGTTAGGAACTTTTTCTAATGTCCAACCTAAATCTCCCTTGCTGTAGTTTAAGTCCATTGCCTCTTGCTCTATCCTCAGAGGCCAAAAACAAGAAGTTTTCTCCCTGCTCCTTACGACAGCCTTTTAGATACCTGAAAACCGCAATTATGTCTCCCCTCAATCTTCTCTTTTCCAAACTAAACAAGCCCAATTCTTTCAGCCTTTCTTCATAGGTCACATTCTCTAGACCTTTAATCATTCTTGTTGCAATTTTCTGGATCCTCTCTAATTTCTCCACATCTTTCTTGAACTGCGGTGCCCAGAACTGGACACAATACTAGAGCTGAGGCCTAACCAGCGCAGAGTAGAGTGGAAGAATGACTTCGCGTGTCTTGTTCACAACACACCTGTTAATACATCCCAGAATCATGTTTGCTTTTTTTGCAACAGCATCACACTGTTGACTCATATTTAGCTTGTGGTCCACTATAACCCCTAGATCCCTTTCTGCTGTACTCATTCCTAGACAGTCTCTTCCCATTCTGTATGTGTGAAACTGATTGTTCCTTCCTAAGTGGAGCACTTTGCATTTGTCCTTATTAAACTTAATCCTGTTTACCTCAGACCATTTCTCCAATTTATCCAGATCATTTTGAATTATGATAGGCTCAATAGCAGACTTGTCCACTTCACTGTTTATAATATTTGGAATCACAGAAAACATCTTCAAAGCACTGACCACACAAAGGGCCAACTGTCTCCAGGACACACCCAACACCCTCCAGAAACTCTGTAACATTAACAGCCTGCCTCAGAACGCCATCCTCTTGGCCACCATGGACATCACTTTGTTATATACCAACACTTCACACAATGGTGGCTTCCCTGTCTGCCTCAAATATCTACAACCCTCATATATGCACACCAAAGGCATCGGTATACTCTTCCATTTCATTCTCACCCGTAACAACTTTACACTGACCAATATATCAATCCTTTCATGACTCACCTCTAGAAAGAAGTACTGGGAAAATCCACCATAAAACAAGTAATATATCTAAAATACGCTGATGACATTTTCATCCTCTCAACAGACAACATAGGCTCCCTCCTAAATTTCCATCATTTCAACAACTACCACCCATCCATCCAACTCTCCTCAGAATGTTCCTACATCAGCATCAAATTACCTAGACGTGATTAGCTTGAACAATGAAACTCTACAGACATCTATGAACAAGATAACCCACAGATCACCACACTTACCTTCACCAATCCATCCCAGGCACATCATGAAATCAGTTATCTATATCCAGGCACTCATTTACGTTAATGTGGGAAAAAGTCCAGGATACACACTTTAAACCCCTTAATACCTCCTGCAGCAAAAACAAGGACACTCCACCAGAAAAGTAGATTGCATCATGGAACTGACCACTCAAATATCAAAGAGTCACTGAATCAATAGAGGGGGAAGACAACATATTAGCCACCATCTGTACACTCCTACTTGTCTCTTATTATCACACTGGAACCCATTTGGGATATGATTAAACAGTTATTACCTATATCTGATGGGGGCCACATCAAAAAAATCTCTTTCCCAAGCCACCTCTTCTGGCTTTCAAACAATCCCCCAACTTCACAAAATCACCATAGACCAGGACATGTCAACTCAAAGCAACACCAGCCCCTGTCATCATCATAAGAGATGCAAAACCTGCAGATATATCTCCCTGGCTACAATGATCAAAACTCCATACCACACACTTTTCAAGAGCCAGGGGTCCTACCTAGGCCTATCACAACATGTGGTATGCCCCAACAATGCCCCAACAACTGTGTGGGTGAAAACAGATGGCCACTATGCTCTTAAATGAACTCACATGGAGAAATTCCTATCCTATCACAGCCCTATCACTCCTGAGCAACCACTTTTCAGTGATCACTCCATACCTGAGTGTGAAACCTGCACATCTTCAAAAGACAAATACAGGAATTTAAATTCACAACTTTGTTAGACACGAAAAATCACTGATTTAATAGAGACTTTGGTTTTATGTCTCATTACAACAATCTATAAACACTCCTTAGTTCTTATGACAGCTGAGTTATTAATTGCCCACCTCACCCTGAGTGGTCTCTTGTAATATGTTTACTCCTTATGCTTAATAATCTGTTCCAATTTGTATGTTATTGTGACACTCAAAATACCTTTCCCAGGCTTGAGTAACAGCTGTATAGCTCAAAAGCTTGTCTTGCTCACCAACAGCAGTTGGTCCAATGAAAGACATTACCTCACCCACAGTCTCTTTCTCTTTAAATAACTATTAAGATTTAATTTCACAGAATATTTTTTCAGTGTTCATGTCACAGGAAATTTAATGTACATATTGTAAAGTTGCAACTTAATGGAAATGAGTGAAATCTTAAAATTTCCTCTTACTATCTGCCAAGCTTCAATGCCAGAAGTGGAATTGATTTCACTTACTGGTTTAACATTTAATTTCTTTTTGTTTGTTTTAATGCAAAACATAACTCACAGCACTGAAAACAGACTTCATATAAATACCGCGAGGTTCCCCAAGGATGGCGATTCGAGTTAAATGCACAGGACCATGCAATGATGTATGTTACCTTATAAGAAACTATATGTTAACTACGCGGAAATCCCATTTAAAAGAATGGTGATTAATTCTATCATGTCAGCACTTACGTGCTGTAAGGTGGAATCACACAATTTCTGTCTCTCTAAAACCATTAAGCACACCTTAGCATTACATTGTACCTGCTTGTATGCACCCCATCTTGCAGCTTATCTCATTATTAATTATTTATGCCACATCCAAAGTGTACTAGGCATTTTACCGCTTAAATTGCAAGAGTACCGGGCTGTGCAGTGTTTTTGCTTAAGACTCTTAGCCTAACTCTCAATTGCAGGATTCAGGCCTATGTCTATACTAGGCAAACTAGGTCAACCACAGATACGCAGTTCTAGCTACAGGAATTGCATAGCTGTGCTCGGTTAACTTGGCTGTCCACATGGGGGAAGGTCAATGGGAGAGTTTCTTCTGTGGACCTCCCTTACTCCTCGCATCTCGAGGAGTACAGGGGTTGACTGCCATCCTCAAGAGGACAATTTCCCGCATCCATAGTAGACATGCAAAATCGAACTCCGGAAGATAGACTCTGAGCAGGTTGATCTTCCAGGCTAGCGTAGACATAGCCTGATTGGGCACATTAACAGGGCTCCACAGACACAGCAATCTGCCTGCACAGTGTCAGCTGTAGCGGTTAAGCACTTTGGGGCTGGGACTGCCTTTTCTCCTTGTACAGTGGAGTCCCGATTCACAACCTCCCACTACAAACAACAAAATGGAGGGATCAAAACAGGTTTAAAAGATGGGAAACGAAGGGTACAAATAAACAGTCCGGTTCCAGAGTGGAGAAAGGCAAATAATGGTGTCCCCCAGTGGTCTGTACTGGGACCAGTAATGTTCAACAGGTACAAAAGGATCTGGAAAAAGGGGTAAACAGAAAGGCTGCAATATTTGCAGATGATACAAAGCTACTCACAATAGGTAAGTCCCAGGCAGTCTGCAAAAAGGTACGAAGGAACCTCACAAAACTGGGTGACTGGGAAACTATGGCAGATGAAACAATTTGGGTGAGTGCAAAGTAACACACTTTGGAAAACCCATTCCAAAGTATATGGATAAAATGATGGGTTCAAAATTAGCTGTTACCACTCAAGAAAGAGAAGTTGGAATCACTGTGGATGGTTCTCTGAAAACATCCATTCAGTGTGCAGCAGCAGTCAAAAACACACCCTCACATAGAATGTTGGGAATCATTAAGGAATGGACAGAAACTATCATATTGCTGCTATATGAATCTTGAATACTGCACGCAGGTGTAGTCACCCCATCTCAAAAAAGATATACTTCAATAGAAAAAAAGGTTTAGAAATGGGCAACAAAAATTATTAAGGGTTCAGAACAGCATGGGTACGTCTGAGCATTTGTTTTGCAAAGAGGGGCAGTTTGAAAGTGTGTTTAGCAGTTTGATAAGCTTGTAAGCTGTGAATTGGGAGTGCTTTGTTCCAGGTGGGCCTTCAAGGGCTGATTAGATTGGAGGCAAGGCTTTGAACTGGTCCTAGCCATCCAGCAGCCTTTTAAGAAGGCAGCCACAGTGAACAGTATGAGCCACTAACAGTGAGTTTGTCTTGGGGGGAATCCCCATACTTGTTGTCCTTTCTTATAAGTTTGTTTCTCTTGTGCCCTTCAAGGCGGCACTAAAAACATATAGGGGAACTCTCTGAAGAAAGGGGAAAAATGGATGTGACATGTCTACTGAGAAGTCTGCTGTTGTGACCTGCATAGTACATGCCGCGTTTGTCTTCCTCCCAGACAACAGAAAGAATTCTGTATGTCCAAAGTGCAACCCGGTCGCCATTTTGGAAGAGAAGGTTAGAGGACTTGAGGCGCAAATATCAACCCTCGGGTCACTCAGAGAAGGTGAACACTTTCTGGATACAAGGCACCACATAATACTGCAGGAATAGCAGGCTGTTCAAAACAAGGAAGAGAACTGGAAGCATGTTTCCTCTGGGAGAAGAAAACCAATTCAGGTCTCTCCAATTCCACTGGAGTTAAGCAATCGTTTTCGGCCTCTCTGCCCAGGTGATACGGTGGAGATAGCTGGGGCAGATACATCACAGGGAATGGATCAGAAGAGGACCCCATAGATTGTAAAGCATGGGATTCGCAGTCATAGGGATGGGGGTTCTACAACCACCACCTCTAAGAGAAGAAGACGGGTGGTGGTTGGGAACTCCCTCCTAAGAAGGACAGAGTCATCCATCTGCCATCCAGACCTAGAGTCCTGGCAAGTTTGCTGCTTACCAGGAGCTGGAATCTGGGATGTTACAGTCTCTCTTCCAAAAATCATCAAACCTGCAGACTACTATCCCTTCCTCCTTCTTCATGTAGGAACTAATGATACAGCCAAGAGTGACCTTGACAAGATCACTGCAGATTACATAACCTTAGGAAGAAGGCTCAAGGACAGGTGATGTTCTTGTCCATCCTCACTGTGGAAGTAAGAATCACAGAGGTAAATGCATGATTGCATAGGTAGTGTTGCAGAGAAGGATTTGGTTTCTTCGGCCACGAGATTTTGTTTTGTGAACAAGGATCGCTAGGAAGAGATGGGATCCACCTAACGAAGAGAGGAAAGAGCATCTTTGTGGGCAAGCTTGCAAACCTAGTGAGGAGGGCTTTAAACTAAGTTTGGCTGAGGATGGTGCACAAGCCTGAGGTAAGTGGGGAAAGAGTAGGGAACAACAAAGTAGGATTCCTGGGTGAAGAGGAGAAAGTGGGCAAGTCAGCTACTTCTCTAAGGTGCTTGTACACAAATGCAAGAAACCTCGTGACAAACAGGAAGAATTAGAGGTCCTGGCACATCAAAGAAGTACGAGGTGATTGGAATAACGGAGACTTGCTGGGATGATTTGCATATCTGGAGCACAGTCATGGAAGGGTATAGACTGTTTAGGAGGAACAGGCAGGGGAGAAAAGGAGGAGCTCCAGTACAAGGAGGGAGAAAAGCCAGTTGAGTGTCTTTGGGTTAAACTTAGAGGCGGAAGCAACAAGAGTGATGTAGTTGGTGTCCGCTACAGACTGCCTGATCAGGGAGATGAGGTAGATGAGGATTTCTTCAGACAGCTAAGAGGAGCTTCAAAATCACAGACCCTGGTTCTCATGGGAGACTTTAATCATCCAGTCATTTATTGGGAGACCAACACAGCAGCACACAGACACTCCAGGAAGTTTTTGGAGAATGCTGGGGACAACTTCCTGGTACAAGTGCTGAAGGAACCAACCAGGGGATATGTGCAGCTTGACCCGCTGCTCACAAACAGGGAAGATGGTTCAAGTGGAGTGCCCCAAGGCTCGGTTCTGGGGCTGGTATTATTCAACATCTTTATTAATGAACTGGATGAGGGACTGGATTGCACCCTTATCAAATTTGTGGTTGACACTAAACTAGGGGGAGAGGTACATATGTTGGAGGGTAGAGAGAGGATTGGGTCAAAAGAAATCTGTTGTGATTCAATAAGTAGTAGTATAGAGTCTTGCACATAGGATGGAAGAATCCCAAGCATTGTTATAGGTTGGGGAATGACTGGCTAAGCAGCCATGCAGCAGAAAGGGACCTAAGGATTTTGGTGGATGCAAGGTTGGATATGAGTAAACAGTGTGCCCTTTAGCAAAGAAGGCTAACAGCATACTGGGGTGCATTAGGAGAAGCATTTCGAGCAGATCGAGAGAACCTGTTCTGCAGTGGTGAGGCCACACCTGGAATATTGTGTCCAGCTTTCGCCCCCCCCCCAAGTATATAAAGGATATGGATGTACTGGAGCAGGTTCAGTAGAGGGCAGTGAAAATGATTAAGGGGCTGGAGCACATGACCTATGAGGAGAGGCTGAGGGATTTGGGCTTATTTAGTTTGCAGAAAAGGAGAGAGGGGGGTGATTTAATAGAAGCTTTCAACTTCCGGAAAGGGAGCGCTAAAGAGGAGGGTAAGAAGCTGCTCTCAGTGGTGACAGACAGCAGAACAAGGAGCAATGGTCTGAAGTTACAGAAGGAGAAGAGTAGGTTGGATACTAGGAGAAACTACTCCACCAGGAGGGTGGTGAAATACTGGAATGCATTGCCTAGGCAGGTGGTAGAGTCTCTATTCCTAGAGGTTTTTAAGTCCCGGCTTGACAAAGTCCTGGCTGGAATTACTTAGTTGGAGTTGATCTTGAAGCAGGGGGCTGGACTCTGTGAACTCCTGAGGTCCCTTCCAGCCCTAGAATTCTATGGGTATGAGGACAGAGTAAAAAAAATTGGGACTATTCAGCTTGGACAAGGGACAGCTAAGGGTGATGTGACACATATCTCTAAAATCATGACTGGTGTGGAGAAAGCAAATAAAAAAGTGTTATTTACTCCTCATAACACGAGGTTAACAAATGAAATGAATAAACATAAAGGTTTAAAAAACCAAAAGGAAGTTATTTCTTCACACAACGTACAGTAAGTGTTGAACTCCCTGCCAGAGGATGCTGTGTAGGTCAAAACCAGTACAAGGTTAAAAAACGAGCTAGCTAAATTCATGGAGGAGAGGTCCATCAATGGCTATTAGCCATGATTGGCAGGTATGGTGTCCTTAGCCTCTCTTTGCCAGAAGATGGGAATGGAGTGACATCATTTGATGAGTACCTTTTCTGTTCATTCCAAGGGGCCACTGCTGGAAGACAGGATTCTGGGCTAGATGGACATTTGGTCTGACGGGATATGACCACTCTCATGCACAGCAGACCCCACACTTACATGATTTCAACTTACGTGTTTCTTGCAAAAACGTGAGTTGAAATCACGAGTGGAGGGAAGCTGGGAAACTGAGTGGCACTGCTGCATCTGGCTCACAGCTGCCAACCACTCCTAAGAGCCAGGCTGCTGCTGGTTCTTGGCACCCTGCCACTCACTAGGGCCAAGAAACTGACCAGCATAGCAGTGCTGGTCAATTTCCCGGCTCTCACAAGCAGAGGGGACCCAGGAGCCACGCTGTTGCCTGGTTTCCGGTTCCCTGTCACTCTACTGCGCTGGACAGTTTCCTGGGTCCTGGGAGTGGCCTTCTGGGAGCTAGGCACTGCAGTGCTGGTCAGTTTCCTGACTCCCCACCACTTGCAGGAGCCAGAAAATTGACCAGTGCTGCTGTGACTGGCTCTGGACTCCCCACTGCTCATGGGAGCAGGGAGCCAGGCACAGCCAAGATCAGGGGACCCGAAGGTGGCAGGGCCCTTGCCCCATTTGGTCCCTACTTACCTGAAATTTGACTTAGGTGTGGTTACCCAAGAATGCAACCTACGCGTAAGTCAGGGGTCTGCTGTAATGTAACATCATCTGGTACAACAGCCAAGGTGTTTGAGGGAAAGGAAAGTGAAGACAGACAAGTGCTGAAGTGAACTCAACATGAGTAATAATCTGCATGCTGTAGTGAGCTCTACGTGAACTTGCCTGCAAAGAATGATGAAAAATGTTTTGTTTTGTTTTGTTTTTTTTAAAGACTGACGTCTCAGAAAAAAATCTGGAGCTCTTTTTATTTACCTTCTGATATTTGAGCCTATATAAATCATGTTTTCAAGCCTTCCTCCGCCACCATGAAGGTTAGAAACTTTCATTCCAGAAAGCTGAGATTCTCACATAAGCACATGACACTACGAACACGGATTATCAAAAAAAGCACCAAAGAGCACAAGGCTTGTGGTAACATAAGAGTTGGACAGTGGTGTCAGGTTTTTCTTTTTAAATATATGCAAAGTACTACACACAGTGCAGTTTTTGTGCTGGTACTTAGTACCGGCACCTCAGCAACCCCAGCCCTGGGACTGGCTGGTGGGGGGGGGGCAGCCGCATACTAGCTCCTTTTAAATATTTTATTTTTTTAAAGGCATTGATTACACTTAAAAGCAAAGTTATAAGCCCTGAATTCAGTGTAACTGCAAGGTAACTTATAGCAGCATTTGGACCAAAAACTATTCTAAGGCTCATAGAATAATGTCAACGTATTGGATGGGTCTACACTGCAGTCAGAGGTGTTACAGCAGGATGTGTAGACATAGCTAAATTAGCTTGAATCTAGCTAGCCTGAGTACCAACAGCAGCAAAGCCAAGGAAGCAGAGACTGGCTTAGGTAGCTAGTCCACACTGAAGTATTCAGGGTCTTGGGCTCCCTCCCAAAGCCACGGTGCCACAAATTCACTGCTATTAATACTCATGATATCTACATTAAAGTCGGGTTGGGTATGTATATACATACTGCAATTACACCTCCAGCTATGAAGTAGACATACCCATTACCAGCCATCTCGCTTGTTAAAGGCACGCTCTAGTCCTGGGAGGAATTCTGCAATTGTTCCATTTGGAGCTATAGTAAAATTGCAGAATTCCCCCCAGAACCGACCGTCACATAAAAGTTCTCTCCCTCCCTCAAAAAAACAATGAAGATACACGCTGACAAATACATGAAAATACATCCGCACTGGCCCCCCTCCTCTGAACGAGATATTTTATTTATATGCAATGGGGATGGAGTTTTGGTGCACATCTTGTTTTTCATTTCAGCATCTGTTCTGCTATTTAACCAGCCTTGCTGCCCACATTTACTGTGTGCTTACTTATCTAGTGTCTTTCACTTATGTGGGTGCCCTATAAATAAAAATGGTATTAACTTAATTGTCCTGGAGGTTTGAGGACAAGTGCTTTTTAATTTTAAAACCATCAGTGGACTCTCCTCCACATCACACACACCCCGCCCACGTTCTGTAAATGGCTCTCTGGCTGAAACCACACATGCCATCTTCCAACCTAGCATTTTGTGGATGATTCATTAATCACCCTGCCCACAGGAGGAGTTTATCATGCTGTTAGTGGCATGATTTAGAAGTTATTAAAGAGCTGCAAATATTTAAGTGAAGTATGGTGACAGGATTGGCTGCTCCACAGCTGCCACTGTCCTGCTCCTGGGAGCAGGGATCCCTGCTCTGCACTGGCTCACCAAAGCCTGGGAGCAGAGTGTGGGGGAGTGGATCTGTGGGGGAGGTTACCGGAGTGGGAGGCGCTGGGCAGATGGGGATGTTTGTGTATTTTGGGGTGCTAGGCAGTAGGGAGTCTGTGTGAGGTGCTGCAGTTGTGGTGGTGGGGCTGAGGGAAGGGTGCAGCACAGAGGGGTGGGAGAGATCTCTGAGTTTTGGGCATGGCAGGGGGACTAGGCAGTTGTGGTGGGAGTGGAACTGAGGGGGAGGGGAACCATGCATTTGAGATATCGGATTCTGGGCACAGTGGGTCCAGGAGGTGCGGTGTGATGCAACATGGACCCACCCCTGTCAGGTTTCTGTACCATGCCTCACACCACACCCGTATCATCCAACCGCCTCTGAAGCAGAAGTCACCACAGTGGTGGCTGCAATAGCAAACTAGCCACATTGTTCTGAAAATGTATTTATTGTTCAAGCCAACTAGCCACACTCAACCGCCCAAATAGCCACATGTGGCTAGTGTGCTGGCACCACAGCACTAGACAGCAATTCTGCTCCCCTGTGCCATGCCCCATTGCCTCTGACCTGCCCCCTCCTCCAAGAACCAACCTCCCCTTGTCATATTCCACTGCCACCACAGGGGCCCACAAATTTATGTGGAGCCAAGCCCACAAAAAGAGTTAATCCGGCCGTGGCTGTATCTTTTCCTTCATGCCCCTACAGCGTTAAGCTGCATAAAATTACATTTGCACCCACCCCGCTACCAACAAGCAACATTCACCATCCTTTAAGCAGGCTTTGCCTTGGCTCCTGGTGTATTATTTTACCTAATACAGGGCTCCTGATATGAATACCACAAAAAGCTCATCTAGAAATACAACTTGGAGGGGGACAAGACACCGGATAATAGCAGATATCCTGGATGCAGACCATGCACCAAATATTTCTCTAATAAAGACTCCTCAATTCCACTTACATATGTTGCATTATGGATTTGTCAAGACTCCCATATGTAGGCTATTAACAGAAAAGGGGACTGTAGGAGAAGAAAATCATTACAGCAGCACAAAATTGCATATTATTGATATTCTATTGACTACATAATATGATTATATTATTTATGCATGAACTTCTGAAAAGCAGTAGTGAAGGTTTTTTAAATCTTCATATTTCATCTTTTTGAATATACTGTTTTAGAAGTCATTAAAATATTTGCCTGTTTGATAGGCTAATACTTTGTAAACCAGTCGGTTTATTATTATGTGTATTCTATACATTACAGCTGTGTCCACACGTGCACGCTACTTCGAAGTAGCGGCACTAACTTCGAAATAGCGCCCGTCGCGGCTACACGCGTCGGGCGCTATTTCGAAGTTAACTTCGACGTTAGGCGGCGAGACGTCGAAGTCGCTAACCTCATGAGGGGATCGGAATAGCACCCTACTTCGACGTTAAAAGTAGGGACCGTGTAGACGATCCGCGTCCCGCAACGTCGAAATTGCCGGGTCCTCCATGGCGGCCATCAGCTGGGGGGTTGAGAGATGCTCTCTCTCCAGCCCCTGCGGGGCTCTATGGTCACCGTGGGCAGCAGCCCTTAGCCCAGGGCTTCTGGCTGCTGCTGCGGCAGCTGGGGATCCATGCTGCAGGCACAGGGTCTGCAACCAGTTGTCGGCTCTGTGGATCTTGTGTTGTTTAGTGCAACTGTGTCTGGGAGGGGCCCTTTAAGGGAGCGGCTTGCTGTTGAGTCCGCCCTGTGACCCTGTCTGCAGCTGTGCCTGGCACCCTTATTTCGATGTGTGCTACTTTGGCGTGTAGACGTACCCTCGCAGCGCCGATTTCGATGTGGTGCCGCGCAACGTCGAAGTTGAACATCGATGTTGCCAGCCCTGGAGGACGTGTAGACGTTATTCATCAAAATAGCCTATTTCGATGTTGGCTTCACGTGTAGACGTAGCCTACATGGTAGTTTAGTGGAAAGCTAACAGTCTATTTTGGGGAAGAAGGGATTTTTTTTTCTAATTTAAGAATAAATCCACTCAATTAATTAAATTATGTATTTTTAAAAGATTTGACCCACAACTGAGACATTGGTTTCTGTTCCCAAAGGCAAAGTAGATGAGGCAGACCTTCCATACTGAAATAGGAACAGAATATTTATCTGACAATTTTCAACCTGTAAAGAATTTTTATAGCCTATTTAAAAAAAGTGACCTGTTTTTACAATGGGAACTGTGGCACACTCCAAACAATACTGGGGACAGCACACGCTGCTGTCTTTCCAGATGCCCTTTGTCTATCTCAGCTCCATTTACTTACTATTCTGATAACTGGATGAAATAGTTGATTAAAGGTCATAGAGTCCTTGGGCTAAAAGAGATCTCTGGAGGTCATCGAGTGAACCCCTTGCCCAAGGTTCTAGTTTGAAAACTGTCACTACTATAGTACTACATACAAACAGGCAGTATAAAAATACGATGAGTTTGAAATGATTGGAGATTCATCTTGCTACTCTCTGAGCTTCAGGTTCTCACATATCTGTAAAATGTTCTAGCTCTCACCATTTCAAAGCTCTAAAGCAGGGGTCAGCAACCACCGGCACTTACGCCAAGAGCGTTACAGGAGTCCCGCTCTTCCTCCCCAATGCAGCCAGGAGCTAGTTCAAAGCCATGCCGCCTGTGGATTAACAAAAGACCAGCTAATGCCACCAACCACGACCTGAACGGTAAAGCTCTGCATCTAAGTTTATTTATTAATGAAGTTGTTGTAAGTAAGACTATTAGTGACTTTTAAAAGTATCACCGGCACTCTGACTGTATACAGAGGTTAAAAGAAAGGTTGCTGACCGCTCCCCTAAACCATCAAGCTATAAAGGACAGATACACTGTATCAAGTTTTCCAAAAGAAGGTAGGACTCACTTTGTTAGTTTAGACAGCCTGGCCCAAAAAACAACCAACTAGTTAGTCTGCAGTAGGGAACACATTTGATCTGGAGCTGAGATACTGTACAGAAATTTAACATATTACACATGACACACAGAAAAAGAAAATAAAGCCACAGACTGTAATCACTGCTGCATCACATGCTGCATGCATTTTGTCAGATTCCTTCAACATAACAGAGTGATTCAGAACTTGTTAACAGCCTTCTTGTTCAGAGTTTGAGTTCAAACAATGAAGCTGAGTAGTGGATTTTGAAAAATTTCCTAAAGCAATTACAAGGACTTTCACTGAAATCAATCTTCCGTTAATGCGTCTTGCCATGTACTGCAGACCCCATTTGGAGCTTGATTAATATTCAGGGACAAAAACTGCCCCAATCTGCTGGCACAGAGACCCAGGAGATAGAGCACCTTAAGGACTGCTCTTACAGAAAGGGATATTCAGAGGAGCTGAGAGATGTGTGCTCATGTCACTCAGCAGCTAGTGCAAACAGCAAGGATGAGACATACTAGACCCTCATGATCCCTGCTTATCACAATGGTCTCTGGAAGTTGTTGGCAGCAGGCATAGGAAGTTGCTCTAATTGATACTGGGGACATAACTGGCGCTGTGATGAAGAAATGCAAACACATCTCAAAGTCACATTTTGCTCCCCACCCACAGCTGAAGATCTGAGTGAAGTCCTGGTTCCACTGACGTCCATGGTAAAATTCTCATTCAGTGGTACCATGATTTTAGCCCTAGGCCTTTGGATCATATTATTTACTGCCACCTCATCATTGGTATTAGTGCAAAGGGGTATAGAATGCTAACAAATCAAGATGACAACAAGTTACACTCTCCTAGGCCCTAATCCTGCAACTGGATTCACATGGATGAACTCTCAAGTCCTCCTGGGGCCACACTGCTCTTATCTACAGTATGGAAAATAAAGGGGTTTTTACAATAAGATCACTAACACATGTAACATTCTACTACAATCAGGGCAAGGCGTTGTTTTACCTTGATATAGCCAGTTGAGTTGAACCTCAGGGAGTAAGCCTAGAAAGCAAGGATGGCAGCCTCAAATGTGGGTGACTCTGACTCAACTCCTTGCTCCACCACAGCTTCTTGTGCGACTTGGAAAACTCATTTAGCCTCTCTGTACCTCAGCTCCCCAGCTGTGACAAGAAAATAATAGGATTTCCCTAGCTCACACGGATGTGGAATATAGTCTCAGAGAGGTAACTGAGTTAGTCTGTATCTTTGCAAAACAAAATAAGCAGTCCTGTAGCACCTTAAAGACTAACACATTTATTATTAAATAATGAGCTTTTGTGGGTAAGATGCAATTCAGCAGATTTGGAGCAAAGATGACAATATAAGGCATATACGTAGCAGAAGAAGAGAAGGAAGAAGAAGAGAGAAAATGCAGGGAGTGGAGCATCACCTGTCATTAATAGAACCTGTGGAAGGAATAAGCTGAGTGGTGTATGTGCCATTCCTGTGGCTATCAAAGCTGAGAAAATTGTCCTTGTAATGTGTAAGATAATTGAGATCCCTGTTGAGTCCTAAGTTAAAGGCATCAAACTTGCAAATGAATTCCAAGTCAGACGCCTTCCTTTGTAATCGGGTGTTAAAATCTCTTTATAATAATACACTTACCCTAAGGTCCATTATAATGGGCTTGTCTATGCTAGCTCCCTACTTCGAAGGGAGCATGGTAGGGTGTTGGGAGATTATTAATGAAATACTGCGGTGCATATGCAGCACTTCATTAAGCTAATTCTCCCCCGTGGCAACTCCAAAGTGTTAAATTTCAAAGTGCCGGCTCATGTGTAGCCGCGGCTAACCCGCCGGTACTTCGAAGTGCCTGGACAACTTTAAAGCCGCGGCTACATGTGAGCCAGCACTTCGAAGTTTAACAATTTGGAATTGTGATCGGGGAGAATTAGCTTAATGAAGTGCTGCATATGCAGCGCAGCACTTCATTAATAATCTCCCAACACCCTACTTACCATCCTCCCTTCGAAGTACGAAGCTAGTGTAGACAAGCCCAATGTGTCCTGTAAGATTAAAGTGCTCACCCACAAGTTTATAAGTATTCAAATTCTTGATGTCTGATTTGTGTCCATTCATCCTTTAGTGTAGGGACTGTCCAGTCTGACCAACGTACATGGCAGAGGGGCATCGCTCTGCCACATGATGGCACATTAGTGGAATAGCAGATGTGTGAGCCCCATTGGTGTTGCTAATGTGGTTAGCTCCAATGATGGTGTCTCTAATATAGACATGTGGACAGAGCTGGCAATGGGGTTTATTGCAAGGAAAGCTTTCAGGATTAGTATTTTGTGGTGTGGTGTGTAGCTGCTAGTGAGAATTTTCTTGAGGTTGTGTGGCTGTCTGTAGGAAACAACAGGCCTGTCATTCAGGGCATGTGAGAGTAAGGGACCATGTTCCAGTGTAAGTTTTAGATTGTAAATAATGCACTGGAGGAGTTCAAGTTGAAGGCTATAGGTGATGACAAGTGGTGTTCTGTTGTCTACCCTCTTAGGCCTGTCTAGAAGTAGCTTGTGCTCCAAATCTGATGAAGTGGGTCTTATCCACAAAAACTCATTACCTAATAAATAAAATTGTTAATCTTTACGGAGCTACGGGACTCCCTCTCCAGATTATCACCTTGTTGTGGTGAGTGGGCTTATGTATTCCAATGAACCCAAGAGTGATGACGTAGGGAGTCTCATACTCCCAGCAGGGTCACCCATGGCAGCAAGGTCAGGGGAGAGGGTCCAGGCAAAGAATGACCCTGAAAGTCTTCAATGGCGAAACAGGCGGAGGATAGCAATGGTAGTGCTACAACAGCGGTGAAGGCACACAAAGGCTGCAGTAGACAAGAGACTTCCGGTGATCGTGGATCCCATGTCATTGGGCCTGACCCTTCTATCCATCAAGAACTGTGTGGTGGCTGCAGTGCAACAGGCCCCCCCACCCCCATGTTAAAAGAAGTCATGCACAGGTGTCCTCCTGCCTACTACTCTCCTACACTTAAGCCCTATGGTGACAGGAGCAGGACTGTGAAATCTGGAAGCTTTTAGACATGAACCAGTATGGAGGCAGTGGATGTATATATCACTCATTCTGTTTTTGAGGCCTGAGGTGATAGAACAGTCCGGCTGCTGCATCCATGACTGACCAGCCCTATTTAAGTTCTGCACTGCTCACCCCACATGGGGAGGGAGCTAGAAAAGGTGCCCTAAATATAGTCCACCACGCCTCCTCCACCCCCAAATGGATAACTGCATCCAGTGGGTTCACATCCATGTGGTCAAAATCGAACAGTAAGCTTTGGAACATGGAATATGCAGACTATAATGGACACCCCAGACAGTGAGTAACGCGAAAGATACACAGCAATTATTGCCCATGAGCTGCAACAATTCAACATCGTTATAGCTGCCCAGCAGAAACGCACAGACCAGAAGGAGGACAGCTAAGAGAAATTGGTGGTGGATACACATTTTCCTGGAAAGGAACCCAAAAGGAAGAAAAATGAATTCATGGAGTAGGATTTGCCATCAAAAATGAACTGACAAAGAACGTATCTGAAGTTCCTGTCGGCGTCAATGAGCACCTGATGACTCTCTGCTGGAAACTTGCCAAAAACCAAGAGGGAACTGTCATCAGTACTTATGCACCAACTCTAGATGCTGTGAAGATGATATGAAGAAGTTCTACACCCAATTGGACACAGTCCTGAAAGACATTCCCAAAGAAGATAAAATTATTCTCTTGGGGGGATTTCAATGCCAGCATCAGAATTGACAAGGACCTCTGGCAGACTACCACCGGGAAAGGTGGAGTCGGCAAGAGCCACTCCAATGGAGTACTCCTCCGCATGTAGTGTGCGGAACACAAGCTCGTCATCACAAACACCCTCTTCCACTAGAAAAAAAAATTTAAGATGGCAACATCCTCAGCTGAAGCACTGGCACCTCATAGACTATGTCATCGTCTGCACTCGGGATCTGTGGGATGCGCTTCTCACACATGCAGTGACTAGTGATAATAATGGCTGGACTGATCACAGCCTTATTCAATCCACATTGGTGACTAGGACTGTCACCAAATGGAGAAGTCAGAGGAAACAAATCCAATGAAAGATCAATGTACAAGGCTTGAAGGACCCCATCAGACTAAGTGACTTCCAGATAGTGCTCCAAAGGAAGTGGTTGACAGTACACTCTGAAGATGCGGAAGAACACTGGTGTCAATTGAAAAATGCCATAATTGGAGTTTGTGAAGAAACCAATGGCTACCAGTCCAAGAAGCATCAGGACTGGGTTGATAACAATGTGGAAATTGAACACTTGATTGAAGCAAAAAGGAAAGACTTTAGGGCCTAGCAGAGCAACATCAATTGCACGACAAAGAGAATCGCATGTCAAGGCCAAGGCAGAAGTCCAATGTAAAACAAAGACTCTGGAAAAAAATATGCTGGACTGAGAAGGTGTGAGAACTCCAGAATCTCACAGACATCAACGACACAAGAGGTTTCTTCAATGCTACCAAAGCATGGTACCATGGAATCAATCCCTTGAGATAAAAGGATGTTACCCATCTCTTGAAAGACAATAAAGCCATTGCTTCTTGCTGGCAGGAGCAAGATAAAAAGCTCTTGAACCATTCCTCCACCGGTGTCCTAGAGTCCCTTGACCAAATCCCTCAGCAACCACCTAGGGACAATCTTGCAACATTTGCTTCCCTGAGTGAGGTCCAAGCTGCCATCAAAGTGATGAAGTGCAACGAGTCAACTACACTAGATGGAATCCCTGCTGAAGTCTTCAAAGAAGGCAGGCCAGAGCACCAAAAAAAACCTCCAACTCTTGCTTCTCAAGATCTGGGATAGGAAGCAGATGCCATTAGATTTCAGAGACACACTGATCATCAGTTTCTTCAAGAAGTGTGACAAGTCGAATCGTGGAAACTATCATGGCAGCTCACTGCTGGCAATGGCAGGGAAAATCTTAGATCAAATCCTTGCAAACCGACTCCTGAGACTCTCAGAACAAATTCTCCCAGAATCCCAGTCTGGCTTCCGACCATTCTGAGGAACAGCAGACATCACTGTCACCAGCTAGAAACTGGAAGAAAAATGTCATGAACAAAACCAAGCCTTATAGATGGGTTTCATCAACCTGACCAAAACATCCGACTCAGTCAATCGTAGCACCCTGTGGACCATCCTGTCAAAGATCAGCTGCCCCAAAAAATTCATTGGCATCTTAAGACTGCCTCACAACAGCATGACTGCCACAGTACTGAGCAACAATGGATCCTAAAGTAGCCCCTTTCAGGTCAAAATGGGAGTCAAACAAGGCTGCAACTCTGCCCCATCACTCTTCTGCATCTTCACCACCATAACCCTTCAACCTCATTGATGGGGAGCTTCCAGATGGTGTGAAGATTGTCTACAGAATGAACGGGAAGCTTTTCAAACTCAGGAGACTGAAGGCTAAAAGCAAGACTGCTGCAGCCTTGATCATGGAGCTCCAGTATGCTCATGACAACATGGTTGCTGCTCTTTCTCCTGCAGCCCTTCAGACCGTATTGAGTGCCTTTGCTCAAGCATACGAGAATCTCAGCCTCACATTGAACATTAAAAAGACCAAGGGGCTCCACCAACCTTTGCCAACAGGACAATCTCATATACCTTCTATTGAAGTCAATGGAGAATTGATGGAAAATGTGGAGCACTTCCCATACCTTGGAAGTCATCTTTCTGCTAAAGTCGACATTGATGCAGAAATCCAGCATTGTCTGAGATGTGGAAGCTCTGCTTTTGCTGACTTGGGACAAAGGGTCTTTGAGAACAGGGACGTCTATTGCAAGACATAGCTCCTTGTATACCATGCAGTGGTTGTTCCAGTGCTGCTGTACACATGTGAAACCTGGACAACATACAAGCGTAATTTGAAGACACTTGAACAATATCAGCAATGCTGTCTCAAGAGAATCCTAAATATCTCTTGGGAGCATAGGCGCACAAACCCTAGCATTCTGGAGGAGCTGAACATAAACAGCATTGAAGCCATTATCATTCATCAACAACTTCATTAGACTGGTTACATGGTTTGGATGTCTGCTCAGTGCCTCACAAAACAGATTCTGCCTTCCGAGTTGGAGGAAAGAAAGAAAAGCATTGGGGGCTAGCGGAAGAGATATAAGGACAAGTTGAAGTGCAGCATTGGTGTCGGCACTTGGGAGAATCTTGCCCAAGACCATCCCCAATGCAGAATGATAATCCATGAAGGGGTGGACACAGCGCAGACAAAGAGAAGTGGAGAAGGAGAAAAGAACATCAAAAACTACTCCTTGCATCTCCAACAGCTACCAGCACCTGCCCCTTCTATGATAAGATCTGCGGCTCCAGAATCAGGCAGATCAGCCACCAATGGACTCATAAATAGCAAAGTGACATGAAGACCTCCTATTCATAATCAAGTGATTATCAAGAAAAAAGAATAACAAACAAGACTGCTTGCTTTGTTTCGTGTTGAATGTAGTTACCCTTAGCAGTAACGTAGCACTTTAAAGACTAACAAAATAATTTATTAGGTAACGAGCTTTTGTGGGACAGACCCGCTTCTTCAGTTATGGAAATTCTGAGCCAGCCTTTAGCTCATGTGGTAGAGTGCAGGGCTTTATCCCCCGAGGTTGCAGGTTCATTCCCTCATGTCAACAACTTGTGTGTGCTGGCCTATACAAATGTAACTTTTGTGTCTTCATTTCCAGTATTTGCCTACAATACAGAGGTATGACAAGACTTGGTTCATTAATGTTTGCAAAGCTTGTCAAACAGAAAATACAGAATTGCTACTCTAATTTCACAGATGTTAACCTTGATGATAACTTGATCCCATTTAGAATCTAAAAAGAGTTTGAACATATTTCAGAATTTGCAGGGACACCTCTAAAACATTCTATCTAAAGATGTCACTCAGTAAGCATTATCTCCTGGTAGATATTTTTATGGGAACAAGTATTTTCCTTTGTCTCAAACATGGGGTGAGTCTGGAATTCTTACTTGCATCCCAAACACTAGGGCTGCCTCTACACAGCCCCCTCCCTTCCAGAAGGGGCATGGTAATGAGCAAAGGGGAATATTCAAATGAGGCATGGATTTATATATCTCTTGCCTCATTTGCATAGTCTCACAAGATTTCACTTCCTGAAGAGCCCCTTCTGGAAGCTACAGATCTGCGTAGATAGGGCACTTCTGGAAGGAACCCCCCATTCTGAAAGCTCCCTTATTTCTCAAATGTTTGAGAAATAAGGGGGCTTTCGGAAGGGGGAGGAGTTCCTTCTGGAAGGACCCTGTCTACACAGCTCTCTAGCTTCCAGAAAGGGCTCTTCTGGAAGTAAAATCTCGTGGGACTGTGCAAATGAGGCATGAGGTATTTAAATCCATGCCTCATTTGAATATTCCCCTTTGCTCATTACCATGCCCCTTCCAGAAGGGGATGCAGTATGGGGGACTGCGTAGACAGGGCCTAGAAGATTCCATTAAATTTAGAAGAGATGGTGAGAAAAAAGGTGCAAGAACCAAAGAGACAAATTCTGAAGAAAAACAAACATAAAAAACCCCTGTTATATGTTAGGGGAATGTCATCTGTCAGACTGAAAAACTAGTTCTTGACATTTGCTAAATTTTGGTTTCCACTACTTTCACACATACAAGATGTGTTCACTTGTTTTGGGAGCTCTTGAGATGCACATGGAACAATAATAATATTAAAAGTCTCCTTAGACTTGAATTACAGCATGCATGATTTTCCTAAAGAAAAATTTTAAAAGTGTTTTCCTTTTGTAATTAAAGTATCCCCAGTGAATAAAGATGATACTTAGGAACCAGTCAAAACACTATAATCTCCAAGAAAGCACAGAAAAATTAGCTGTTCGGAGAATACAAAAATAAAAACTAAATGAGTGAGATTATTTCAAAATAATTTTATAAAACATGCATTTTGTTTTCTCAGCAATTGATGTCACAATGATAACATCAGAAAAAAGGATACTAATTAAAATGTGATTTTTTTAAAAACAAGCAACTTCAGAAGAAAAGACAAGTATTTTATTACAGTCTTCAATTTTGTGAAACTAGCTTAAAATACCTTAGTTCTTGCAAAGGATTTCAAAGCTTCACATCTGTTAAATAATTACTCCAAATAATTATTCGTTCATCAAAGAATGAACAGACAAATCAGACATTAAGAATCTGAATATGCATAAATCTGTCAGTGAGCATGTCAGTGGAGTAGGCCATAGCAACCAAGACCTGAAAACCTGCATTCTAAAACAAAGAGATGTTAACACCAGATTACAAAGGGCGATATCTGCATTGGAGTTCATTCTCAAGTTTGATACTTTGCACCTTGGTCTCAATGAAGATATCAATTACCTTACCCATTACAAGGACAGCTTCCCCATCTTTGATATTCTAGCAACCTCAGGCAACCCACTTAACTTAGTAGACACTTGCAGTAATTTTCTCCCTGCTTCCCCCATTTGGCCCCCCCTTCTGTCCTATGTAGCTGATTCGTCAGTTTTCGTTTTATTTTTCTTTGCTTAATTCTCGTTGCGTCAGTTTACTTTTACCAGAATTCTCCAGATCTGAAGAAGTAGGTCTGTCCCAGGAAAGCTTATCACCTAACAAATTATTTTGTTAGTCTTTAAAGTGCTACAGAACTGCTTTTTTGTTTGGTGAAGATAGAGACGAACACGGCTACCTCTCTGTGACTACTAGTTCTGTGACTGATGTTTATATTCAGCAGAGAAGTATTCCATTTGCTAATTTCTCCTGACCCATTTTCAATGCTTCCCTACAATGCTTTTGCTGAATGTCTAATTTTTCATAATGTCAGATCAAAACACGAGTTTGTATCAAGCTAACAAAAAACACTGTGCACTCAGGTGCAGAGGAGGAAAGAGGGAGAACAGTGCCATGATCTGGTATACAAGTATAATGCCAGCAACCAAGTATCTGTGGGTGGGATTGAACCTAGGACCTCTGAAGTTCAGTGCACTGCATCAGCTAAAAAACACTTCACTCTTAGCTACACCTATAGCAGATTTATTAATCTTGAGATGGTCTAGGTGCCTATAGAGAGGTACAGAACATCACATCAGGCAGGCAAGGGTTACACGTGCCCTATATACAAGACTTTAGCCGCGCCTACACTAGCCGGCTACTTCGAAGTAGCCATGCCAACTTCGAAATAGCACCCGCCACGTCTACACATGGCGAGCGCTATTTCGAAGTTGAAATTGACGTAAGGCAGTGAGACGTCGAAGTCGCTATCCCCAACAGGAGATGGGAATAGCGCCCTACTTCGACGTTGAACGTCGAAGTAGGGCACGTGTAGACAATCCGCGTCCCGCAACATCGAAATAGCGGGGTCCGCCATGGTGGCCATCAGCTGAGGCGTTGAGAGACGCTCTCTCCAGCCCCTGCGGGGCTCTATGGTCACCGTGGGCAGCAGCCCTTAGCCCAGGGCTTCTGGCTGCTGCTGCGGCAGCTGGGGATCCATGCTGCATGCACAGGGTCTGCAACCAGTTGTCGGCTCTGTGGATCTTGTGCTGTTTAGTGCAAGTGTATCTGGGAGGGGCCCTTTAAGGGAGCGGCTAGCTGTTGCCCCGGAAGTGCTAGTCTGCCCTGTGACCCTGTCTGCAGCTGTTCCTGGCACCCTTATTTCGATGTGGGCCATTTTGGCGTGTAGACGCTCCCCTGCAGCGCCTACTTCGACGTAGTGCTGCCCAACGTCAACGCTGAACGTCGATGGCACCAGCCCTGGAGAATGTGTAGACGCTATTCATCAAAATAGCTTATTTCGATTTTGCTACATCGAAATAAGCTATTTCGATGCAGCATACCCGTGTAGACGTAGCTTTTGTGGCATTAAAAGAGAAAAGCTTCCTATATTCCAGCTAGTCCCAATTCAGGTCTTTGACTATAAATGTCAACTGAAGTAAATATCACACAATTACACCAGTGCAACCTCAACAACTCTAGCAGTTCCTTTATTATCATATACCCAAATGATGTATTCTGGAATATTTTTTGATGTGACCACCAGGCTAAGCCCCTGGTCTTGCAATGGGATCCATTAGTGCAGATCCTTACAGTCTCACTGACTTCAGTGGGATTCCCACGGAGCTAGGCAGACATTCATCAACTTGATTTGCTAATTCCTTCAAAAAAAAAACCATGAATTGTCTAATTTTCATAGGGTTTTAATGTGGGTTAGCTAACCACAGTTAAAACCAAATCTTTGCTTTCCTAGTGAAAAAAGACTAAAAGTGTGAATCACTTCAAAACATTCAGCTAATTTTCTCTAAACTCAATTTATTTGCCGTGCTCCTTGAGTCTGATTAAATAAAGTACGTATAAAAAATCTGTTGGATATTTTTAAAGTCACATATGCTTAGAATCAGCAAGTCCTGAACTCATGTTAGACAGAGAGTGCTGTTTTCTAAACTCTAACTATTCTCATACCCACTCTGGCTTTAAGTCAATCTAATATCAGTAGAAGAAAATGAAAACAAAGGAAAAGGATTCAATGTGCATCTGAATGTTCCAGATAATTGCAAATGTTCATATTTAGCCATTTTATTAGAAGAAGGCTTGATATTAAAGCCTCAGAGCAATCTACCAACAATCCATTTGAGAAGAAAACTAGGTCAGTGGCTTTACAGTTTTCAGTGTTTAAGGTCAGCTTTAAGGAACATGTATGTAATTAGCTAAGCACTCTTGTGCACTTCCTCTTGCCACCACCAGCTACTGGCCCCCTTCCCTGGCTCAGAAGGGTCATGGGAGGTAGTAGAATCAACATGGTTAAGCTACGCAAGGAGGAGAATGAGTCATTTTCTGTGTACTCCGGAGAGGTGGTAGATTTCTGCACCCAAAGGAATCCACCAAAGAAGTCCCTTGATAAGAGAGGGTTTTGGGGTGGGTCAGAGTTTCTGCAAGTATGTAGCGCTTCCAACTATTCTTGCTTTGTGGGGCAGGTACTGCTCATTTGGCACCTGCTGCAGACAATAAGCTGCAGAAGGGCTAATTATTGCTGGGGGAGGGGGGGCAGGGAGGAAGATTAATTCCCCAACACATAGCCTGGCCTGGCCTATGGCACCCCTCCCACTGAAGTCAATTGCAAAACGCTATTTGTTTAGCGTTTAGTGGCTGCTGGTTGGTGCTGGTGGCTTGTCGGGTATGTGAGGTCTGACTAGATGATGCGTTGGTTCCTTCTGGCCTCACGCCCTATAATCTTAGTGGTATGGGATTTGGCTCTAAGTGCACATCATGAGATCAAACAGTCAATCTACCGAGTATGATCAGTATATAATATTCAAATGCAGATAACTTTGGTAAACCAAACCCAACACTTTAATAACCAAGTAAAGACATTAGCCCCCAGCCGAATGTTTGTGCCTGTCAAGCTTCAAAACAGACCATTTTCTGTAGCCCTGTCTAAAACCGTGAAAATTATAGTTTACACCCTTTCAAAACTTAACAAACGACTGAAAGGGTTTTGCATAAAGAGCTTTCAAAAATTCACCTTTTGGAAGGGACCAAGCATAGAAAATGCAAGGCTCCTACAACATTTGGTAATGTGCACAGAGTTTTTAATTTTTCTCACTCAAAACTACTCAATTTCAGCCCCATCTGCTTTCTGAGAATTTATTGTTTTAATTTGTAAGACAGCCAAACAACCTAACCTCTCCTCTGCATGCTCATGTGTAAAACTTCACACTTTTACTGAAATTGAGATAATCAACATAACATGCAACAAAACAGTGCTGATAGAAGTGACCAGAGAAGACTCACAACCTATATATTCACTCCCAGAATCTTATTCCAGTCTCCTTGAGGTCCACATATCTAACTGCAAAACATCTGAAGACGTCTGCATGTCACCAATTATGTATAACTAACCAGAGATACTGAAGAACTATCCTGATAGAGGTGACTCTGGGTTTGTATCCACATACTGTTAGCTAGGACACCTATATTATATATACACACATAGTCAAACACATATATACACTGTGTACATAGATGCTTGTGTTCCTTAATTGTAAATAGTTCCTTTCTTCTACCCTCTGCCAGGTTTATTAGACTGTAAGCACTTTAGGACAATCCCTTACTGTGTGTTTTGCACAAAGCACAGTGCCTATGATAACAAGGCCTCAATCTCGGTAAGACTTCCAGATACTGCTGTTATAAAAATAATCAAGACAGAGTGTGCGAGCGAGCAAGAGACAGAGAAAAAATATGTGCACTCACCAGGAAGGTTTAAACTTGTATTTTCCCCTTAAACGGTTGTATGCCATTAACGTTATTTTGTTTTTCACAACATCTATTTCTACCTTTCAAATACAGAATGGACTTCCATATTTCTTTCCCCAAAAAAACATTTACCATTCTACTAATTGTAAGTACCACATCTGAACTGATATTCAGTCAAGTAATGTTCTTTGCGTTTAGCTGAACATTGGTTACATTTCAGATAATGAAGTCAATGAAGCAAAAGAGCCAGTGCCACTGTAGGTAAAGTTAAATATTTTTCCTATAATTATGAGTTGGAACCAGACAACACAAAAATAGTCTGTGAGAATGTACTCCCAGAGACTATTTTTGATGAACCACCAGGAAGCAAAAAATCAGGACAAGCCGTTTTTTCTTGTCAGACTGTGGGAGATAATACTGTAACATTACAAATGAAAAAAGCTCTAGGTCGTATTTATTTTTGCTATCTTGGACACGTCTGTGTGGTGCCAAACTCAAAATATTCCAACTATACACATTTACAGAAACATTTTTTATAAGCAATTGCCATTGTGACATGTGATACCACATACCACCATGTTCTAAACAAACAAAACAAGGCCACACTTACATCTTTTACAGATGGGACTACTACATTAGTGGATCAATGTAATCCATCATCATGGACCGTAAGTCCTCCAGGGACTATCACAAGGCCATACTGATAACCCTGAGTGGCTCTCCAATTCAGCTTTGGAGAGGTAAATTTTTTTTTTAATAGCACACTTAGCCAAAAAGGTTTCTGCACATGTGATAAGGCTCGCACAGGTTTATGGAAAGCCAGTTGTAACATACACATCCAGTTCTCAGTCCAGGTCTGCTTGGAAATGAGGAAGAGCCCAGTGAATTTCAGCTTCTTGTTAATGCCATACTTGTTTATTTTTTTGCAGAGAACAGGCAACTGGAAAACCCACCTACTGTGGAAAACAGCAGCATTCAGACAGATTATCAAATAAATAACCAAGAGCACTGCTTTCAGAATTAATTCAATTAACAGAAAAGCTAACATTGGGGGAAAAAACCCACCAACCCAAATTAGACATACAAGGTGCAAATCTGACTGCAATTTTTCCATGTATATCCAACACTTAAGATGACTGCAGCATAGAAAAATGTTGTTGTGAAAGAGAAAGGCAAACTAACTCTGGTACAGAAGGAAAGCAAGAGATTTTGTGCTGTCTGAAACAGACTTCTTCTTGCTTTACCTTAAAAAAAGAACAAGTAGAATGCTTTCACCAACAAAGAGGAATATAAATAATAATATATATGGCTGTGCTAAGTATATCTCCCATCTAGCTCACCAGGAGTATTTGCCCACCTGCCTGCAAACAGGCGGGGTTGATTTCAGTGCATTCAATAGACTGGCCCATATGTGTGGTGTTAAACTGGTGCAGAAGCTTTTGCAGGATGAGGGGCCTTTCAGATGAGTGCCCTGAGCAATTTCTGGACTTTGAAACCACCTGATGGAGACAGTGAGTATGAATACAGAGGATATGCTCATACTACACATCTAAAAATACTGAAAAATCAATAGACTTTTCTGTCTGACATTCGCAATTTGATAGCTTAATGCTAATCAAGGTAAGTAGAAGAGTGTAAGGCTACCAAAAATTAATTAAACAAAACTAAAAAAAAGTTCCCCAGAGATTCTGAAGTCACCCAGTGCAATCTGCATCTGCAAGCCCTTCTTTGTCCTTCAAATGATTGAAGTTGAACTTGATTACCTTTCTATGAAAAGAATATGGAAAAAGAATGTTAAGGGCCTGTCTGTCCTTAGCTCTCCGATGTATCTATAGCAGTGGCACTCTGCTCATGCCAACCTGGCTACAAGTACAGGAAACCACCGAACACTAAACTTGCTTAGAATATAAGGGTCCAGCTCCTCAGCTGGTGTAAAGCGGCCTAATTTCATGGAAGTCAATGGAGCGTTGCAAATTTACACCTCTTAACCAAAGGATGTGTGGTGTTCTGGGTGTAAGGCGCTTGGGAAAGCTCAGCTTTACTCTCTATCCCATTTCCATTGGCTGAGTAGAACAAGAGTTTCACAGCATTCCACCCAGACTCTGTGGGAAGCTTTGCCCTTAAAGTTACAGCCACCAGTAACACAAAAGCATTTTACTGGAGGGCAACGTCAACCAAAGAAGCTACATACAGGTTACAGGAACAGAATGTTCCTGTAAGGTGTGTTCTGGAACCTGCTCGTTAGCTCTGAGTGAACAGGGCTATTCACTGGGGAGTTCCCTTGGGGAAAAGAAAGCTTCGCTGAAAAGAAAGCTTCGCTGCAGCATACGGAGAAGCAATAAAAGGGAAGGGAAGGAAACAAGCCTACTTACAAGGTAGAGTTATGATCCATGGGGCCTGTGATTGTACAGATCTTCTGCCCACTAAGCCCATGGGCTACAATTACTGTGCTGTGTGCCCTGTAAGTAAGGAAGGAAGCACTAGATTCTGTCCTGCCTTACCTTCATTAAAGAGTCACTGAACAAGGCTTGCACACTGTTGCCCTACAGCTTAAGGTGCAGTCAGTCAGTCACGTGTGCAAAGTGAGTAAAACATTACCAAATCAGAGGGGTAGTACGTACAGCTCTTGGCACTCAATCTACACCACGTGCAGGGCAAGAGTGAATGGGGCACATTCACATTTTGTCTTTATTAATTATTTAATGTTGATTAGAAGGTTGTTTCTCATGTGCTATTTTCCCTTTGTGGTTTTTATCTAACACAAGCACTGATTGGTCTAAAAATTTATGAGACATGAGAAATGAAAATGTGTGTGGCTGGACAAATTATAATGCTGTACGTGAAAGATAACAAACAACTTTCTGCAAACCTAGGGCTGAATTCTGCACAGGCATTGTACGAGGAATTCCTGCTCATGGCATTGAAGACTCTGTAAGGAAATGCTTGCTAGATTACACCCATGGGAATCTTAGAAAAGGGTTTAAAAATGGAGCCGTTTCTCAGATGATACTAAATAAAAAAGATTTAATTTTTTATTGAAAAATTCATTTTGATAGAATAAAATATGGCTATTAAAATGTTGTGCATAATTTAAGCTGAAAGACATTTAGCTCTGAATATATTAGAAAGCCAGAATGAATTAGTTAACTTAGTCCCCTTGCCATAACTCATCCACAACTAGGAAGGAAAACAAAAGGATTGGAGAGTGAAATGTTCATCTGAAGAGAAAGACACACAAAGGACATTGTGCATGTGTGCACATAAGCAAGTCAGAGAGACAGAGAAGGTGAAACTGCCAAAGGACAACAAAAACAATGGATTAATAAAGGTTTGATAAATATCGTACAACTGAGTACAGTTCTTCGTTAAAATCCTTTCACCTGCACGTGTCATTAGTAAGGCATTTGATATGGTCTCGCATGATATTCTTATCAATAAACTAGGCAAATACAACATAGATGGGTCTACTATAAGGTGGGTGCGAAACTGGCTTGATAACTGTACTCAGAGTAGTTACTAATGATTCTCAATCCTGCTGGAAAGACATAAGTGGGGTTCTATGGGGTCTGTTTTGGGACCAATTCTGTTCAATATCTTCATCAACGATTTAGATATTGGCATATAAAGTACGTTTATTAAGTTTGCAGATGACACCAAGCTGGGAGGGGCTGCAACTGCTTTGGAGGATAGGGTCAAAATTCAAAATGATCTGGACAAATTGAGGAAATGGTCTGAGGTAAACAGGATGAAGTTTAATAAAGACAAATGCAAAGTGCTCCACTTACGAAAGAACAATCAGATTCACACATACAAAATGGGAAGCGACTGTCTAGGAAGGAGTATGGCAGAAAGGGATCTATGGGTTATAGCGGACCACAAGCTAAATATGAGTCAACAGTGTGATGTTGTTGCTAAAAAAGCAAACATGATTCTGGGATGCACTAAGAGGTGTGTTGTGAACAAGACGTCATTCTTCCACTCTACTCTGCGCTGGTTAGGCCTCAGCTGGAGTATTGTGTCCAGTTCTTGGCACTACAGTTCAAGAAAGACAAGGAGAAATTGGAAAGGGTCCACAAAAGAACAGCAAGAATGGTCAAAGGTCTAGAGAACATGACCTATGAAGAAAGACTGAAAGAATTGGGCTTGTTTAGTTTGGAAAAAAGAAGAAGATTGAGGGGGGACAGGATCGCAGTTTTCAGGTATCTAAAAGGGTGTCATAAGGAGGAGGGAGAAAACTTGTTCTTCTTGGCCTCTGAGAATAGAACAAGAAGTAATAGGCTTAAACTGCAGCAAGGGAGGTTTAGGTTGGACATTAGGAAAAAGTTCCTAACTGTCAGGGTGGTCAAACACTGGAATAAATTGCCAAGGGAGGTTGTGGAATCTCCATCTCTGGAGATATTTAAGAACAGGTTAGATAAATGTCTGTCAGGGATGGTTCAGACAATACTTGGTCCTGCCATGAGTGCAGGGGGCTAGGTCAATGACCTCTCAAGATCCCTTCCAGTCCTAGTATTGTATGATAAGTCATTGATGCAGTGTTGCCAACTCTAATATCAGAAGTCTTATAATATTTGTTGGTTTTCTTAAAGTCCCAGCTCCAGGAGTAACACTAAGATGTGTGAACAACACAAAGTCTTGTGGCACCTTATAGACTAACAGATGTTTTGGAGCACAAGCTTTCATGGGCAAAGACCCGCTTCATCTGATGAAGCAGGTCTTTTCCCACGAAAGCTTATGCTCCAAAATATCTGTTTGTGTATAAGGTGCCACAAGACTTTTTGTTGTTCTCGAAGCTACAGACTAACATGGCTACCTCTCTGATACCAAGATGTGTGACTCTCACCTTGTATTTAAAACCATAATGTCTCGCCCTCATGGTCAGAGAAAAGCTCAGAAACATACCCAAGAGTATTACAAAGGTTCATAAACCAGAAAGCAAATGCACAGAAACCAAACTACATTTTTGTTACATTCATTATTTTTGAGCCACTCACTTGTTGGCCTGACTCATGACTTTGAAAGTGGGGGACAGCAGTTCTGCTCATTGTTCCCTTTGTCTCCTCCTCTCACTCTGAACTGCACACTTTCATTCATGTCCCCAACAAGCAAGTCTTCTCTCTCTTCCTCTTGAATTCCTTCCTTAAAATACATTTCTTCCTTCCTCACTAACAATTACTATGCACCTTCCATTATCTGAATCGTTGCTGATCCTCATCCCATTTTGATTTTGCACTCAATGCTGCAAATACCGCAAGAACCTTTACTACAGGTTGAACCTCTCTACTTCAGCAACATCAATAATCTGGCATGGTTATAATTAGCCAGACAATTACTTAGCAGGGATGCGGCCAAGTTTCCCGTGGTCCCATAAAGTTTGTTTACAGCTACCAGCACTGGCTCTCACTGTTCTGCGATGTTATTTAGCTGTAACTTACTCCTAAATGTTTTCTAAAAGCACAGTAAGCAGTGGAAGTGTTGGTAATGCTGCTAGACAGTACTGACTTCCTATGGTCTGACAAATTCTCTCATTTGGCACTGGTCAGGTCCCGATGGTGCCAGACTGGAGAGGTTCAACCAGTAGTAGATGGGTCTACTGGTCATGAATACAAGTTACCAACATACACAAGTATCAGAGAGATAGCTGTGTTAGTCTGTATCTTTGCATCAGATGAAGCGGGTCTTTGCCCACGAAAGCTTATGCTCCAAAATATCTGTTAGTCTATACGGTGCCACACAACTTCTTGTTGTTCTCCAACATACACAAGTTTTGCAGAATGAGGCACACTCGTCAGTTTGTTTTGCTTGGACTGCGAGACCGCTGTGGCATGGAACTTGCTGTAGAGCACACTATTATTGTAGGGGAGCTCGCAGCAACTTTTTTGGTTTTGGTTGCCCTGCAATTTTCATTATATTACAAATGATTCTGTTGACATTTTCTTTGAAAAGCTCTCTCCTCCTTTTGTAGCAGGCTTTTGACATTCAGCGTAACAAACACCTTTGGGTCACAGAAGTGCCTTTTCTTTGGACCAAGAAATTCGATCCAAATTTGGCAAGGTGTATAATGCTAAATATCAGCAGTTCTCTTCTCTCATTGGTGCTCCTCAAGAAAATCTTGGCAGCTCACCCAAGTTACTAAATGCTACCAAGGGTAGGTTCGTGCTTCCGCCAAACCTGCAGCAGCATGCTTAATGCCAAAAGAGATGTAGCAGAGAAAAGACATTTACATAGTGAATCCAGTACACATTTCCTTTTAATCCTTCCTTGGGCCAGGAATTCCTCCACCTTTCTCTCTCTCCACTCAGCAGAGTTCAGGTGGCTTTCCTGCAACCACCTTCTGACACTTGACCCAATGCCTCCTTCCTCCCAGTTGGGAGGACCAGATTGGGCAGGAGCGCTCCAAATTCCCAGGAGTGGGGGACAGAGTGAAGCAAGCCAGCCTGGGCTTCCCTTAGCAATCACCTCCTAGTCTTCGGAGCCAGAAACTCATTTCCCACCTCTGGGATTAAAAGCCTTTTCCAGAGTTGACCTAACATGTGAACAGTCTCTGCTACACATCTAAAAGTTCACAGGCCAAACCTTTCTGAGGAGTTAGGGCAACTGGTGGCACCTGCCCATCACAGAACTTGTTTTCGTCTTTCTTAAAAAACAAACAAAAACACAGCTCACAGATGACACACACTGTAAACAGAACATGCAGGGTGCTGTGAAGTCACAAAATGCCACTATTACAGTTAGCTGTGGAACCCTAATTCTGTACATATGCATAATGATGCTGTCTTTAAAGACCCCTGCTTCAGTCAGGGCACAGGATGAACACATAAGGAACCAGAATAAAGACTACCTGGGTAACTGTAAATCAGGTATATTTAAATTTTCAAACACCTGGCTTTGCGATCTAAAACAACATTCTTTTAACACAGATGTTGTTTGTGTGTGTGTGTGCGTGTGTGCACATGCACAGTTAATACTTCTGTGTTAGGACTTTCTTCATTAAAATGAGCAATTAATCTACTTTTTATGGTACTATTTTAATGAGTTCTACTCTCAAGAATTTATCTGTAGGAAGTGTTTTAGAATATTTGCTGCCTCTGTTTTGTGAAGCCACATGCTCTAAAAACACTTTTATCTGGGACACTGGTGTTTACAGACAGGTTAGAACTGTCTTGTACCCTGCATCCAGATGGCACTCAAATACAAAAGCACAATTATTTTTTCAATGGGAGAGGATGAAGAAAAGCCCAGTTTAGTGCACAAAAGCTTCAACATTTTCATTTTGAAGAATCCACTTCGAGGCTAAAATAAAATGGATTGCTGGATTAAAATTAGTTTGGAAAATATACTCTCTCACATCTTCATCCTAACTATTTGACGAAATTGGTAATCTCACTTCAAGAAAAGGAAAATAAATAACGAAAGTTTCAGTGAAGCAGAATGAGAAACTTAGCAATAGCATCACATAAAAATCATAAACCAAAAAGAATTAAATTACAGAAAATAATGCTTTCTTAGACATGCCAGAGCAGGAAAATGTTTACTTTCAAAATTGTCTACAGAAGCTTTTTTTTTTTTCAGTGTCGTGTTCATTATGGAGCTGAGGAGGGGGGAGAGAATATGGAGGACTGTTTTGATGGCACTACTCAAAATGTCTCTGTTAATAACTGTGATTTGTAGAAAAAAGAAACTACCAAACATTAAAAAAAAAAATACCTAGTGCATTCTATGTCTTTCGTGGGTGGATTTCCAACTCACGCCTGGCTTTTTATCATATTCTTGTTTCAGCAAATGATAAATAAAGAGGAAATTGTTGTAAAAAATAATGATTCCCTACGGTAACAACCCCAGCCCCCACAAACAACAACTGAAAGACCACCTAACGTTCAAAGTCTAGATGTGAAGTGAGAATGAACCACAATCAGAACAACAAAATTTTAGCTTCACACTACAAGTCACATGATACAGAGATGACCCAAAAATGAGTTACTTCAAGGACTCTCTGAATAAACTACTATTTTGTTTTACCTGAAACCTAAATAAGATATATCATTTAGTCGGCTGGGGGAGCTTAAGGCACAAAGCCCCCATTCTCTTCCCTGAGACTTCGCTTTGTTGTATTATATGTAACTAGAGCTGCGTCTACACGTGCACGCTACTTCGAAGTAGCGGCACCAACTTCGAAATAGCGCCCGTCGCGTCTACACGCGTCGGGTGCTATTTCGAAGTTAACTTCGACGTTAGGCGGCGAGACGTCGAAGTCGCTAACCTCATGAGGAGATAGGAATAGCGCCCTACTTCAACGTTCAACGTCGAAGTAGGGACCGTGTAGACGATCCGCGTCCCGCAACGTCGAAATTGCTGGGTCCTCCATGGCGGCCATCAGCTGGGGGGTTGAGAGATGCTCTCTCTGCAGCCCCTGCGGGGCTCTATGGTCACCGTGGGCAGCAGCCCTTAGCCCAGGGCTTCTGGCTGCTTCTGCGGCAGCTGGGGATCTATGCTGCAGGCACGGGGTCTGCAACCAGTTGTCAGCTCTGTGTATCTTGTGTTGTTTAGTGCAACTGTGTCTGGGAGGGGCCCTTTCAGGGAGCGGCTGGCTGTTGAGTCCGCCCTGTGACCCTGTCTGCAGCTGTGCCTGGCATCCCTATTTCGATGTGTGCTACTTTGACGTGTAGACGTTCCCTCGCTGCGCCTATTTCGATGTTGGGCTGAGCAACGTCGAAGTTGAACATCGACGTTGCCGGCCCTGGAGGACGTGTAGACGTTATTCATCGAAATAGACTATTTCGATGTCGCAACATCGAAATAAGCTATTTCGATGTTGGCTGCACGTGTAGACGTAGCCTAGAAGACCTACCTGGCATTGCCCAGGTCCTTCAGGTCAGAGGGTTGGAGTGTGGTAAGGTGCAGGAGTCAGGAGGAGGCCTTGGGGATGTGGGTGAAGCAGGGAAAGAGCCTGGGGGTATCAGAGAGTGAGGGTTGGGGGTGAGGAGGGACTTAGAGCAGGGCCTTCTCTCCCCTACCCCAGCACCCCAAGCTTTCTCTTTTTCCTGGTCCCTGGCCCAGGAAGCTTTAAGTTAAGGTAAGAGAAAGACAGTCAATATCATTTGGATAGTTGTGTGTCATTAAAATTGCCCAGACAAAAATAAGTAAAGGTGAGATTCTGGCCTTACTGAGCTCAGTGGGGCCAGGATTTCAGCTTAACAGTACTCCTCCCTCCCTACTACTACTACTACTACTACTACACACTCTCTCTCTCTCTATTCTTTCAAATCTCATGGGATGGGTCTTGCCAGTGAAAGCTCATTGCCTAATTAATTAAATTGTTAGTCTTTTAGGTGCTAGAAGACTGCTTGTGCGTGCATGTCTGGAGAGAAATCAAAACAGATACATCTAAATAAATCGAGACTCAGACAAGTTAATCACCTCAAAGACTAATAACCAATATGTATGTTAATTTTATTTATATTTCTTCTCTGAGTCAAGTATGTTAGGAATTTTTCATTCTAGACGTCATCATGCAAATCATGGCTATCAGGGTTTGCACCTGGGTGTCACAGCAGTCTTACAGACACTAGAATCTGGGAATCTGAAATTAAGTCATCAGGGCTGCCAATGGGGGGGCAAAGGATGCAGTTGCCCCACGGCCCAGAGCTGCTGCCGCTACTTTGGCAGGGGCCAGAGCTCTAGACCCCTCTGAAAGTGCCACAGAAGTGCTGCTTCACACAGCTCTTGGTAGGAGAAGCCTCCAGCACGGTGATCTGAGCGGCACTAAGGGCTAACTGCCCTAGCTCCAGACCCATCTGCCCTTTGCCCTGCCCCTTCTGGGGGCATGAAACAGGTGGCTGTTGGGCCTGCCTGTCAGTCTTAAGTATCTCCCAATGGAGAAGGGATCACCCCACAATACACTCTCACAACCTCCGTAACCCCCTTAGAATTGCACAGGTAGGCTCGACAGCAGCCAGCACTGCTCAGCTGAAGCGCCAGGACAGCCTCTGAAAAGGAATGCACACACAGGAATGCACATTTATTCTTCTCTAAATAAAACAAAGGCAGAGGGAGAGGCACTGGGGCTCGGACAGACAAAGAGGACACCTCTCCCAAACTACTGGCAGCTAAAATATTAAGGCACTTCTGTGATTTATAGAAATACACAGGACAGATTCAGCTCTGGGAGCTTACTGTACAATTTTTTATCTCATTCCTAGTCATGCTCATGCACACCAAGAGCCCTTACCTTGAAACATGTCTCTGAAAACACACAACATTGGTATACCATGTCCTTCCCCACTCCCTTGACCCTTCCAGACAGATTGCAGCACTCTCTCTTTTTGTAAGCACATTCCCCCAGTATGAGGGTTTGCTCTTGCTTTGCACAGCCACTCTTTCTCCAAAGTTTTGCTGTATGTACGTAGCAAATAAAAGTTCTGGAAAGCTCAACTCAACAGCAGAGAATACAGATAAACAACAGTGGCTTTTACATATAGCTCTCCACCAATGCTTCCTCCCACCTTTTCCACCCATGTGCAGGTTTTTCCATCCCTGTGCGGAATAATTTTATGTGCACTAAGGCATGTGAGAATGTGCACCACCAGTAGAAACATAAAACCAAGCTGTGGGTGCTCTCCTTATCAGCGGAGCAGGATCTGAATCTCTCCTGAGCAGCACAGATGCACATCTTAGAGCAGAGGTGGCCAACCCTTTTTCATTGGGGGCCACACGGCCATTTTTTTACACGTTCCAGGGGCCAATCATAAAATAGCATAATAATTCAAAACAGAAAAATGGAGAACAAATTGATATTTTATTAATCTAGACAATTCACGTTTTTATTTTTACACAAGCCCAGAGTGACTCAGGAGTGATTTTAGGGCTTGGAAGTAACTCTTCTTACAAGCAGAAATAAGTTACTACATTTTGCTCCCTGTGTGCATCTCATTTCTACCATCAGTTGGCATGCAGATTTTTTTTGCATTACTCCCCACATATTTTCACTTGCCCAGTATGTCTTTAAGTCAATAATATTCGCAGTGCTGATCTGGCCATGTGGGTCTCACAGTATGAAAAACAGGGTAACAAGTGGACCAGCTTCTTTCAGTGGACCAACTTCTGCTGGCAGAAGAAAGAGGTTTCTGCCCCCACTTCATTTGCAGTGATTTCTTGCAACATTTTAAGCCAATATGTTCAACAATCTGTCCCGCTTGCATTTAGCTGTGATATAGTAGTGCCTACCGACTCCAGATAAGTCTTTGAGCTTCAGAGGTCTTCTTCATACCTCCTTCACCAACACAAGTTCAATAAAAGACATTACCTCACCCACCGGCTACGTCTACACGTGCAGCCAACATCGAAATAGTCTATTTCGATGAATAACGTCTACACGTCCTCCAGGGCCGGCAACGTCGATGTTCAACTTCGACGTTGCTCAGCCCAACATCGAAATAAGCGCAGCGAGGGAACGTCTACACGTCAAAGTAGCACACATCGAAATAGGGATGCCAGGCACAGCTGCAGACAGGGTCACAGGGCGGACTCAACAGCAAGCCGCTCCCTTAAAGGGCCCCTCCCAGACACAGTTGCACTAAACAACACAAGATACACAGAGCTGACAACTGGTTGCAGACCCTGTGCCTGCAGCATAGATCCCCAGCTGCCGCAGAAGCAGCCAGAAGCCCTGGGCTAAGGGCTGCTGCCCACGGTGACCATAGAGCCCCGCAGGGGCTGGAGAGAGAGCATCTCTCAACCCCCCAGCTGATGGCCGCCATGGAGGACCCAGCAATTTCGACGTTGCGGGACGCAGATCGTCTACACGGTCCCTACTTCGACGTTGAACGTCGAAGTAGGGCGCTATTCCTATCTCCTCATGAGGTTAGCGACTTCGACGTCTCGCCGCCTAACGTTGAAGTTAACTTCGAAATAGCGCCCAACGCGTGTAGACGCGACGGGCGCTATTTCGAAGTTGGTGCCGCTACTTCGAAGTAGCGTGCACGTGTAGACGCAGCTACCATGATTCAGTCAGTGAAAGTGTCATTTGCATGTGCATTTTTTTTTCTGCTTACAAATCTTCACTTAAACAAGTACTAAAAATATCATACAGTAAACTATATACTAGAAAGGTCTCTGGTCAAATTATATTTCATGTTTGGGAAACTATTAACAATAAAACTACAGTACACGGCAAAAGGAATTAGAAATACTACACCATGCAAAGGCTTCAGTGTAAGGGGAAATACTCTTGACAGATATCAGAAATCAACTATCCAAAGACAGACCATTTTTCCAGGGCTGAAATGTAGTTGGCAATAACCAGCATCCCTTTAGAGTCAATATATTAGTACGTGCACTACCAGAGCAATTTAAAAAAGCAACATGCCCACACTTAGAACAAAAGATCCATGCAACTCTGATCACAGAAAAAATACTTCACTTTGAACAATGGTGCCAGGATCATTGTAAACAGAAGCAAAAAGACATCTGTTGTGATAACAGCACCACTTTTCTTTTGCTTTTTCAATTTCAACCCAGAACAGGGAGAAGGGAAGGGTGTGAAAGAGGGGGAGTTTCAGTGGACTATGTCCAAGGAGCCTGTGAAAGGCTGATGTTACCGTACAACAGTGATTTCCAGTAAGTCCCCAGACTGCCTCAGATTCCCAAAGGGGCGTATGCTTCTATTTGGCGTTTTTTAGCAATACGCAAATATAAGAAGCTTAAAAACGACTGCCCTAAATGCAACAATGCTCTCCTCCGCCTCTGCTCGAACTGACCACTTGCTGCTTGTGCTGTACGCAGACCCAATTCTCCAGAGAGGAAAGGAAGTGCCACCTTTGGTGGCTTCCTCAGGCCTCAGGGAGTGCCCCCTCCTGGGAGACTGGAGAGAGTGAGCCTGATCCTCCCCCAGCCTCTTCTTTCATCTTGCAGGAAACTCCCTTTTTGGGCTGCAAGAGCCACGGCAGCTGCGCCAACTTGTACTGAAGCCAACGCAGTCTTGGAGCATCCCCCCACCTAGGACTGGGCCAGAGGAACGAGACCAACCTCAGGTGAGTCCCAGCCCAGGGCAGGCAGCCCTGCCACCCCTTGCCCCCATCACCCCTACCCAGCAGACTCCCCACCCTGGCAAGGCACCCTGCACCCAGTCCCACAGACCCCACCCTGCAATGTGCCTTGCGGTCTGGATAAAAATGCTTGGCGGGCTGGATTCTGGCCCACAGGCTGTGTGGTGGCCACCCCGTCTTAGAGAGAACACTGCTTAGAGGCAGAATTAGGTTGATGGAAGAATTTTTCTGCCAGCCAAGCTGCATCTACACCGGAAGTTAGATTAACCCAGGGGTCTGCAACCAAAATTGCGAGAAGAGCCGTTTTTACAAATTGAGTTACAAACTCAATACTTCAAGAGCCACAATGACTGTGAATACGAGACAGTCCTTAATAAGTAACATCAAACTGTGCGTTTTGTCACCCCTATTTTAAGAACAGCATACACATGATGATTTGTTCCTGTTAGAAAGTTTAAGTTACTTTCACACACCGCCGACCCCCAGGCTTAATCCCGCTCAGCCCCAAACCCAGTATTAGCCAGCCTCAGCCGGCGAGTTCTTCCAGCTGCGCATGCCGCCACTGCTCCATTCCACGTCCTTCTCAGCAGGGCTGTGAGGGCAGACTCAGCTGTCCCTCACTCCAGCTTTTCCATTCACTTCCGCCACCTACTACGCAGGCAGCTCCCTGCCCTGCCACACTGAATCAATGGAACTAAATTTAGTTGGCTTAACGTCTGGATCCCTCCTGCCGCTCATTAAACCAATTCAATTCAGTTCCATTATTTCAGTGTGGCAGGGCAGGGAGCTGTAAGAGGAATCAGCGGCTGCAGCACCCAGAGCCACAAGTGACTTCTTAAAAAGCTGCATGTCGCTCCGGAGCCACAGGTTGCTGACCCCTGGGCTACTCTAACTATGATGCTCAGGCATAACATTTTTTACAGCCCTATATAGCTCATTTTTAAGCTTAGATCAGGCCACAATGCACAATTAACAAAAGTATCTGTTAGCCAGGCTTGAAATTCCTTTACTTACATGAATCATAGAATTTTTGGGGTTGAAGGGACCTCAGGGGGCCATCTAGTCCAGCCCCCCTGCCTAAAGCAGGATCAACCCCAACTAAATCATCCCGGCCAGGACATTGTCAAGCTGGGACTTGAAAACCTCCCCCTAAAAGTTATACGGACAATAACAGCAGGTCATCCATATACTACAGTGTAAGGATTTGGGGCGTTTGACTACAGAAAACTCCCCCTAATGAAATGTCAAAACCAACTAATCTCACTACAGCTAACCTTCAAATCTTGATGACAGTGCAGATTACCCAGTCTGCTAAACTGGCCAAATTCCAAAGAAGCTCATCTCCTAGGGATTACACCGCTACTTAGGTTTGCTTTAGTTTGAATTATTTGGAGCAACGTTAAAGGAAACCAATTTCAAGTCACATATTTCATTTCAGTGTTCTCAGTAAGACACCTCACTTGTTCAAATATTAAAAACAAACAGCACATATACGCATAAAACCCAGCAATATCAATGGGATTACATACAACAACCAATCAGTGATGAAAGTCGGACAGAGCGCTGTTGACAGATGCTGAATAATAAGCCTCTTAAGCTTAAGTTATGGCAAAGAAGTCCCTTGGTCTTTATCTGCAATACTTCCTTTTCAAAATACACTGAAAATGAAAGATTCTTTTTTTTCTCCCACTGGCTGGCTAGAGAGGATCCTTTTCATTCCCTATGCAGAGCTTCTTCTGAATACTAGAACACTGAATCAAAACACTTTATTGTGATAGTATATTGTTTAGTTTTGGAAACTGAGATCTTGGTAGAAATGAGTCTTTCCTAAAGGGATGAAGGGTGGCGGGGAGGGAAGTATATTATTTATGGCATCTCTCTTTATCTTTTCTCATAGGGACACGAACTAGAATTCAAAAGTGAAGGTAACTAGGTAGACAGTTACCTACAAATTTGTACAAAGAATAAGTGGAAAGATGGTGACCAACATATACGCACCAAACCATCAATGATTTGGAAGAGCTGCAGGAAAATGCCAATACCACCTGTCATCTCTCTCACTGTTCAATCAATTCCTACTTTATCAGCAAGATTGGGCAAAGATTTCAGTTTGTTTTTCTGATGAGAGCAGAACAAAGAAATTTTTCTGGCTAGACTGCCCTTGCTAGGAGTAGAGGAGGGGAAGGTTAATGTAATCAATTAATCATTGCTGGTCACCTTGTGTGTCCAAAACACTGGTGCAGAGTGTGTACAGGCCCGTCTTGAAAACCTCTTCACACTGATACAGTGTTCCACTCCAACTTACAAAACAGTAGGACCTGTCTTCACGTGAGGGGTGAGTGCCTGCAAGCTGGAGCGCTAGAACATGCATATGAAGGACTTTGGATCCTGCCTTTCTCCTCTCCCTCCCCTTAGTTTTTATTACGGAAGGAAAGCGAAGCATTATTACACAGCTGCTTACATGCATTTCTAATAAAGATTCCTATTCTCTTCTGGATGAATAGGGAAGGTGTGCTGGGCAGCACAGCCACATGGTGGCCAGCTCATGGGTTCATCATGAGACCAAGGCCTTTTTTCTCTCTGAGCCCCAGTTATTGGAGTTGGGTGATTACATTAAAATTTCTCCTTCCCTTGGTATCCACCCTCAACCTCTCACAGACAGCAATGTTTCTAAGTCCTCATAGTTTCAAGAGAAGAGCACAAAAAATTGAATTCTAAGGGTTCCAAAACACAGAAATAAAAAGACCATACATTCACTGGCCTTTTAAGAAAACCTGCAATTTTTTAATGCTTGGGCTGACAATACCATTAATATTTATTTTGCAGATTTTAGTTGGTGCTGTTTGAAGTATTCAGACATTCATACTAGTATAATGTCAAATATGAATTACATCAATAGAAATGGCCTCTTTTTGCAACCTGACTTTTCATATCATGGATCAGATCCTCAGTTGATGTAAATCTGTGCAACTCTGACTTCACTGGAGTGATGCTGATTTGCACCAGTGAGGGTCTAGTTCTATATGATACGCATTATGCCTGTAAGTCAGACTATGGTAGCTCCACTGGACTAGCTGTTAGTAGATAGAAAAGAGGTTTACTATAGCCCTCTGTTACTTCACACTGACATGTTAAGCACAGCTTTTTGGTGGGCATAACAAATTTCCCTGTTATCTGGAATCATCTTTTTCACTCTCAGTCCTTGGTTAGGTAGAGAGAGTGGCCCATAAAGCTACATTACAAAAACGCATCACAACAACTGATCTACCATGCAAAGGAATGATTTTTTTTTAAGTCACGTAAGCTACGTCTACACGTGAAGCCTACATCAAAGTAGCTTATTTCGATGTAGCGACATCGAAATAGGCTATTTCGATGAATAACGTCTACACGTCCTCCAGGGCTGGCAACGTTGACGTTCAACATTGACGTTGCGCAGCACCACATCGAAATAGGCGCTGTGAGGGAATGTCTACACGCCAAAGTAGCACACATCGAAATAAGGGTGCCAGGAACAGCTGCAGACAGGGTCACAGGGCGGACTCAACAGCAAGCCGCTCCCTTAAAGGGCCCCTCCCAGACACAGTTGCACTAAACAACACTAGATCCACAGAGCCAACAACTGGTTGCAGACCCTGTGCATGCAGCATGGATCCCCAGCTGCAGCAGCGTCAGCCAGAAGCCCTGGGCTAAGGGCTGCTGCCCACGGTGACCATAGAGCCCCGCAGGGGCTGGAGAGAGAGCGTCTCTCAACCCCTCAGCTGATGGCCACCATGGCAGACCCCGCTATTTCGATGTTGCGGGATGCGGATCGGCTACACGTGCCCTACTTCGATGTTCAACTTCGAAGTAGGGCGCTATTCCTATCCCCTCATGGGGTTAGCGGCTTCGACGTCTCGCCGCCTAACGTCGATGTTAACATCGAAATAGTGCCCAACATGTGTAGCCGTGACGGGCGCTATTTCGAAGTTAGTGCCGCTACTTCAAAGTAGCGTGCACGTGTAGACACGGCTATAAATAGCAGTCCCAGTTTATTTTGTTACTGATTTCTCATGATGGCACTGGAGCTGACAATTGCTAATGCTATGCCTAGCATTAATGTGCTGCAAATACCTCTCAGCAATAACAACTGATAACAAACCTGAGAGCCTGTATATTAGTTTCATGTTTGTATATTAATTCCCTTGTGAAGATTTCGGAATCCCCATCCCAAATCTACACAAACATTTCAATTCTAGGAGTCCAGTCAGCCAGACAGAATGGTGCCACAAAGCTACAAACACCACAGGATGATTTTTGTTACAATACACTGAACTTTTATTTCTAAATGCACTGACCATAATATGTAGTGTGTAAAAATATACATTCATCAGAAGGATGTTAGATACTAATTCCAGCAGCTTAATTTTCATGAAGGCACCATGCCACTTTTCAATTAAGGCAGGATAATGCTATTAATCATAAAAATTGCTGATATGTAAAATTATGTTTCCTTCCTAGCGATGCTCTCTGCTGTGGTTTATTTCAGTTCCTGAAAAAATGTCTGTTACCGCACCTCTGAACGACTCTAACTTAGCACTGGTAGTAAGATTTAGGCTACAGCATTCTTCAGGAAGCATGAAATCCTGCTGCCAACCTCTGGTATGCACAAGCGTGCAAATGTGCAGGAAACGTGCAGAGGAGAGCCTCATCTGTCCCTTCAGCTTCCAGCTTTTGGCCTCTTACGCACTGCACTTCCACCTCACTGAATGCAGGCTGCAACGAGCAAGCCAGTGGCTATGGTGCTAAGAGCCCTATTGTCCCTCCCTCGTTGTCTCCCTCCCCAATCCCCCAAAAAGTACAAATTTGTCATGCAGCAAAATGGCAACTTTCTCAGGGGCTGGAGCCTGAGCTCTGGGACCTCACAATAGGGGAGGGTCCAATAGCCTGACTCCGGCTCAAGCCCAAACATCTTCTATGCAATTAACCCGTTGATTGAGGCCCATGAGTCTGAGTCAGTGTGTTGAAGTAGCTATTAGAGCGATGTGAGTTGCATTAGACTTTTAGGTGTGCTTGTAGGATGCTATCTGTATTGTTCCTACTTATAATATCTGTATCCCATCCTATAAAGGTAATAGTTAAATGTTTGCTCTGCAACTATAAAAACGTTTACTAAGCCTGTAAATCCCTCACAGCCAGAAGAGAAGCATTAGCAAACGTGAAATACCAGCCCATCACAAGGAGCGTTATCTTCTCCCCAACAAAAGAAGACACCAGGCTGGGGACAAAGACTCTGTAGACTGCTTTCCCCACACCACTGGTGAACCCAGGTCCTGATCCCATCACAGCTTGCACACTAGGGGAAGGGAACACAAATAAGAAGAATTTATTATTCATATGCTGCTTGCACTCTGAGGGTGAAGATTTTTGTGCCAAAGTAAGAAGTCCCCTGCTCTTTTGCCTGGGTTCTAAAGGATATAGAGATTCTGCTAATTACAGAAATGTTGTGCAGGTTGAACCTCTCTAATCCGGAACACTCTCATCCAGCAACATCCGTAATCCAGCATCATTTTAGTTAGCCAGACAACCACTTATCACGGCTGGGGCAAGTTTCTTGGGGTCCCCTAAAGTTTGCTTCCAGCCACCAGTCCTGGCTCTCAGTGTTCTGTGCTGTTATTTAGCTGTAATTTACCTCTAAATGTCTTTTAAGAGCCCAGTAAGCAGTGGAATTGTTGGTAATGCTGCTAGAATATTAACCTCTCATAGTCCAGCAAATTCTCTCATTTGGCACTCGTTAGATCCAAAAGGTGCTGAACGAGAGAGGATCAACCTCTATTACTTTTTTAAATCTGACTGTAAGTTATTTGTGTGTGTATGCTTACATGCTTCCACTTTGTAAATAACTCATTTCTTCTTCCTAGTTAATAAAGTTGTAGTTAATTTGTTACAGGATTGGCTACAAGCATTGTCTTAGGTATGAGAGCTGAGTTTAACAGATCTGGGGTTAGTTACTGGGAGTCACCTGACTACAACTGTGATTTTTGGTGTCAAGAAATCAACTATCACAAAGTCAAGCTTGTCAAAACTCCAAGGCAGGCAGGAATGCCAACAGAACAGTCTGTGACTCCGTGGTAAAACTGTTACGGCGCTTTAGGAGCTCATGCTTGTTACTGGGTTGGTGAAATCCATGTAGTAGGCATCCTTCAGTCTGCATAGACTATGGATCGTGCCCTTTAAAGTTTCAATTGAGGACTTCATTTACAGCGTCTATTGTGACTATGAAGACCCACATGAGAGTGACAGTCCTTGCTGCATCTCTTGCAGATGTAGTGGGTGTCTGGCAAGTCCTTATTGTGCTTTCTGCGCGCTCGCTTCTCCTCTGCTAGCTGTCTGATCTTCATCTCGCCCTTCTGAAGGCGCTTGTGTAACCCCTGCCTCCATCTGCTGCGGTCATCTGCTAGTTCTTCCCAGTTGTCCAGCTCAATGTCTACCTCTCTGAGGTCTCTCTTGCAGACATCTTTGTAGCACAGCTGGGGGCATCCAGGAGGTCTTTTGGCAGAGGCTAGCTCACCATACAGGATGTCTTTTGGAATCCTTCCATCATTCATCCTGTGGACGTGGCCAAGCCAGAGGAGTCGATGCTGCCTGAGGAGGGTGTGCATGGTTGGGATTCCAGCTTGCTCAAGGACGGCGGTGTTGGTCACTCTGTCCTTCCATGATATTCCAAGGATGCGCCTGAGGCAGCGCAAGTGGAAGACGTTCAGCCTCTTTTCCTGGCGGGCATACAGGGTCCAAGTCTCGCTGCCATAAAGGAGGGTGCTGAGGATGCAGGCTCTGTAGTCTTGCATTTTGGTGTGAGTGTACAGTTTGTTGTTATTCCACACTCTCTTGCTGAGTCTGGACAGAGTTGTGGCTGCTTTTCCAATCCTCCTATTTAGCTCAGTGTCCAACGACAGGGTGTCAGTGATGGTGGACCCGAGGTAAACGAACTCGTGGACGACTTCTAACGTATAGTTGTCAATGCTGATTGATGGGGATTCAGCAACATCCTGACCAAGTACGTTTGTCTTCTTTAGGCTGATGGTAAGCCCAAAGTCCTTGCACGCTTTGGAGAACTGATCCAGTAGTTTTTGAAGCTGGTCTTCTGTGTGAGACACTACAGCAGCATCGTCTGCGAACAGCATGTCTCTGATGAGGACTTCTCGCACCTTAGACTTAGCTTTCAGCCTTGCAAGGTTAAACAGTTTCTCATCAGATCTTGTGTGCAGCAGATGCCCTCTGTTGAAGATCCAAAGGCATGCTTCAGGAGGAGTGCGAAGAAGATCCCGAACAATGTCGGAGCAAGCATGCATCCTTGTTTGATGCTGCTCCCGATTCTGAAAGCATCCGATAATGGAAATCCATGTACAGAACACAAATCCACTTTGGGATTGGTACCCTTTTTCCTCTACGATCTGCCCAGAAGGTGATGCTCCTGGTCATGAACCACACCAGACAGCATGACAGATACCTCCAGATCTCCTGTCCTGAAAGGGTTACCTGCTCTTGCCCTAGTCAGTACACATGTAAGTTCCTGGCCAGAGGAGCACTGTAAAAACAGAATCTGTAAAAGCGATATGAGTAGTCCTACTGTGATCAACGAGGAGTGTTCACATGGCTAAGAACTGCGGGACTGGGTTTGTTTGTGTGTATGGGTTGGCATTACTCACAATAGCTGCTCTTGTGAAAAGGACGTAGTCAGTAACCTCATGTCACCAAGGCAGTGAATATAGCTGAATGCATGGTCAGGTATATTCTGGGCTCCTCAGCAAGGACTTCCAATAATTCTCTGTCTAGTAGCTACTTCTGGTTGTCCTTAGTTAACAACATTGTTAAAAACAACTGATTGGCAGAAGATAGACATTGCTTAAAAACCCTACATACTTTGAACTTGTATGAAGGGTAAAGCTAATGGGCTAGCTTTTTTCAACGTTTCTGAAATCAAAATCATTGCTATAACTCTGGGTTAAGTTTCATTGCTTTTAGCTAATTCAGTCTCTGAAATCTTGTAGTATTAAGCTTAGCCACTAACCAGTGATCTTTCTATTACAGGTATTTCTTTTTACCCTCTAGGATGAGAAAATGCTGGGAGGACAGGAGACAGGAGAGAAATCCCAACTATTGCTACTGAAAGCTTTACAACCCTTCAATAAAGTCATATTATACAGTAGATAAGAATAAAATAATAAGACCCTTCATAAACACTTCTAAATATCATACATGTTTTTTCATTTATTTACTAATTATTCATCACGTACTTTCTTCTAGAGAATAAAGAAATATATATTTTATACTTTTGATACACAAAACCCATTAGGGAACTATTTCAATCCACTCATTGATGGGGAAAATTAATCACCTTATTACTGTGTCAGACTATATACGGGAGAGCCAGCAGTTCAAGCAAAATGTCCATATTTAATATGAGGGCTTAATGAATCTGTCTTTTTGTTTTATTTTTAAAATAAAAATACTTTAACCTTGCTGCGAGGCCTACATGCACAGAACACCCATGCAATTTTAGCTTCCTTTTTATTCCTCCTTCCTCCTCAAGGTTTCCAGCTATGTTTCTCTGCAGGAGTCAAGTGTGGTTTTAATAAGGCAGATGAGGCAGATTTGATAGCAGTGAGGTGGTCAGCTCTTTATTAACTTTCTGCAGTACTGCAGCTACATACAGTACAGACAAGCCAGCTTTCTGCTTATGCATTAGTCAGGAAATGGCCATGGAAATTTCCAGTCTGCCTTCTTTGATGCACTGTTGAATTAATTTCAAACACGCACATGAAGAAAATGAGTTTGTTTTTCAAAACCTGCTAGTTGTGTTACTAACCCATAAAGTTGATGCTACAAAATGTATCCTGGAATGGTTTACAGAAGAATTAAACACACTTCAGCAAAATAAAAACTAATACAGATTACTGAGTGTGTAAGACAAATTACTGGATGTCAAAGATTGTATTTAAACATTCCATATAATTCTGTACAAAAATCCATGCGCTAAATTCACTGCTAAAATAGTTCATAATCTTTTTTTAAACAAATTTAAACTAGTTGCATTATGCATTATATATTTTTATATACTGTATGACAATGCTGATGCACATGCACACATCTATATATGAAGGCACAGAAAGAAAACACATAATGCTGTGAGGGCCTATAAAGTTTTTATTGACACCAGTATGGTGACTGCGCTACTAGTGAGTGGATGCTCACAAGTTATACACATCTTCCCAATCAAGCATCAATTAAAGCTTTATGCAGCCATACCACACACATTCATTATGATATTTATTCTTTTCATTTTATTTTGGTTATTTTTATTATCCCTCCCTACTCTTCTTAAGAATTTTAGAGGAAGGGATAGTACAGTAGTTAGGTTCCTAACCTGGACCTCAGAAGTCCTGTAGTCAGTTTTCTACTCTGTATTCAAGTACCTAATGTTTTCAGAAATTAACAGGAGATAGGTGCCTAGTGGGATTTTCCAAATCACCCATAAACATGTTTAGGCCCCTAACCTCCTTTCAAATCTAGCCCCATGTGTCTGTGTACCTCACTTCAGTATCTGAAAAATGGGGATAGTGATACTTCCCTACCTCACAAAGGTGCCATGAGGGTAAAAAAAAAATTGACAAAATTTGGGTGCTCAGAGGCTACAGAGATGGGAGCCTGTACATACCTAAATAGTTGCTATTGAAATAATTATGTCACACACACACAGAGACACATTCTGTAAATACCGGACAATGGAAATGGACATAATTTTTTTAAGGTGCGGGGACTGGCCGCTTAACTGCATGAAAGCTGCAAAACTCTTAATTGTCAACTAGGGGGTGAACAGACAATTCCCCTCTGTGGGAACATTAAATTGACACATGAAGATACAATAGTACCACAAAACGTATAAATAACAATATAAACCCAATAATATGCTCCAATTTTACTTTTCTCTACTAATTTAAAGATCTCAGCAAAGTCAGATATAAAACTGTCTTGACAACAGGATTTGGAAGACTTGAGCAACATTCTTGCAATTACCTCAACTTTTATCAGAACATACACCCTGACCCTGTAATTTTTACTCACTGAACATATTTTAAACAGTCAAAACTATTAACTCTTTCTTAGTTTAAAAAAGTCCCTTCATTCACAACTTGTTTGAAATAACCAAAGAAAAAGAACAAAACAACATTTTCCCTAGGTCTCCTACTATGGTGAGGGAGATACGCCTACCCTTTTCTACACAGGTGCTGTGAAATGGTGTTCCAGGCTATAGGACAAATCCTGCCCTCTGTCCATGTGCTCAATTCCCACCGAAATCAATAACAACTCCACCATGGAGAGTAGTAGTAAATGGGCATATATGTGCAAGCTGTTCAAATGGTATGTTCTGAATAATTCATTTTAAACTATTGCACAGATGCAAAACATTACTGCTAATTTCTAACTAGCACAGAGGACAAATTTTTCTCCTCCTCATCCAAGCATGTGCCTCTCCATAAAGTTAACTGAAACCTGCGGTGTCTCAAAGAAAATAACAGACCTTATATAATGTGTGTAAATACTTACAAAATGAACCCAAATTTCTAGCCATCTGTGCTTATATAACTATCCTCAATCAGCTTTGTCTGGAAATATATGTAGTGTTGCCTCTTTCTAGGGTTACAGCTGAATAAAGGAGTTGATGAAAACATTTATATTTAAATACATATAATATTAATTCACAAGTTATATTCAATCTTCAAGAACCAATTCAACTTAATATTTTCTATGGATGACTTTTTTGGGAACGCCTAAATACAAAACCTAACATTATGTCCTGTTTTGGATTTAAACTGTACCAATGTAAACCCTAGAGCTACTTTTCTCAAATCAATCAATCAAATTGCACTGGTTGAATACAGAAGTATCAGATCCTGCCACTGAAGTTAATTGGCCTATTTGACTATACAGTTATTTGTGAGCAAAGTACCTGAAGAATCCTAGCTGGGATGTGAATCAAGCTCAGCAATCTCTGCATGTTTCAAATGTATAGGTTTCATTTTAAATCATTAAAACTCCTCACCTCTCGTTAGAGTCATTCCTTATCCCAGACTAGATACTCTTATGAAGGAATTCACTGTAAATATCAGTAATGGGTGGAAGGCAATCAACATACATCGAGCTTCAATTAAAAGGCATAACACAAACCAAGAACAGTAGTAGGACTCTTTACTAGATAAGCAGAAAATGGTAGCTTCTCTTCCTACTTACAGTCACTATTTTATTGTTCTTTTGCTAGTTTAATTCTTGCCATTAGATGCTTTTACTAGATGTAATATGTAAAGGATAGAAATAGCATTTTCTCTTCCAGGTTCCAGGAATTCACTCACACACACTCACACCATCATCTCTCAAAGGGTCCAAGAACTGCAATTAACACATTAAGAAATAACAACTGCCAAGGGAGCAACCAATATAAACAGCGTGTAGCTGATATAGCAAGAATTCTTGCTGGAAAAGGAGTTTCCCTGAGGGAACAGAAAGAAGAAAAGGATGGAAACATCTCACAGTACTGCCTTGCTCTTTAGCTAGGGAACATTGGAATCCGTTTGTGTGTGTGTATCCATCTCTATAGACATAGATATAATTTTTTGATTTGTTTTAATACCAATATCTACTTCTAATATTATGAGCTGGAGCTGGCTGACCATCAAATACGTTAACAAAAAAAAATCAAAGTTGTTTTTTATTTTGAGGTGTTGGAAACTGACCTGTTCTTTGCTATTTCACATTTTTCTTCACTGTTTGAAAACACAAAACAAGAAAGTGTTCATCAATATTTTTACTGAATGCCATTGATGATTTGATTGAAAAATCGGAAAATGTTTAAATGACACACTTTGACAACTGTTTTTCACCACATAATTTTCCTTTTCAAAAAAGTTTTTTTATTCAACTTTTTGTTTTCAAAAATTCGGACTAATTCTACTGCAAACCCCAGTCAAAATACCTTGTGATAGACATAAGCAATGTTTTTGACAGAAAGATGAATGGTGAGGCATTGAATCACTGTCTGTTTTTCATTCTTGGTTCATGATCTAGTTTCACAGGATGACAGGTTTTCATCCAGCTTGCTATACTTCCCTCCCTTCCATCTTTTAATCCTGTCTTCTGCCTTCAAGGGCAAATCCTCAGAGTATTTAAATTGCATTTCCTCCTTTGACTTCAATAAACTATGACAATCTACACCAACAAAAGATCTGTCCCTCAGCAGTTAGCCACCCAACCTTGAAGCCACAGAAGGTAACTGCCTCGGTCTCTGATCCAAGGCCTCATGAAGTAAATGGCATGCCTCCCATTGACTTGAATAGGTTTTGCCTGTGAAGACCAACAGAACATCAAATGGGACCTGATCCAAAGTGCAACAGAGAAGGGGACCAAACCTGTACAAGCTGAGGTTGCTATCAGTCCCCTTCACTCTTCCAAATGCTTCACAACCAGACACCGTGTCTTCTATGTAGGCATACTGAGCCCAGTTAACCGAAAGCTTAAGAATTGCACAAGTTGTATACGTCTAATTGCAGCTATAAGACATAGTTACTGAAGTAATGAACCAATTTCATTTTTTAAAGGCAGTGGATTTAAATATTTAACAATTGGATTTTAATATTTATGTTCTGGTTTCAATCCTACCATCCTTCCTCACTCTATGTAATACTTCACTTTGAAAAGAGTCCACTGAAATGACTAAAGAGTGCCAGAATAACCCTTAAGAAACTGCCGAATTTCTATAAAAAGGCCAGGTCCTGGAACCCTTTCTCAGGTGGGCAGTCCCACTGATGTCCAAGCGAATACAATATGGCTGCCATGACTACAATTTAGCTATTCCTGTATGATTTTGTCATATATGGAAAAAGAATCAGGGCCTAATCCTGTTCCTTTAAAGGTCATCAGGAGCTCTAGTGATCTCAATACCACCCTCGGGAAAAAGCCCTAACAATTTTTTTCATTGAAATCCAAAGCCAAGAGAATGACAATGGAAAGAAATAAAATAATGCATAGAGCACTTTGCCCCAAGCACAATTTCCATGGAGGAGCTCTATATCAATGTAAAATATAGCTAAAATATTAAACGCTTACCTAAAATTCCATCAAAACCCATTTAGACTGAGAAAAGGAAATAGGAGGCAATACATACAGAGATAATAGTAGTCATGCTTAAAACACTTTTCTGGAGAGGGAAGGATGACGAAAATTTGAGGCAGATGCCTGTTATCTATTTGGTGAATCTGACTGGTATTTGAGAAACATCTGATCACCCAGCATGGCCTGAGACCACTCTCTCATCATTCAGAATATAAGCTTTCTCAGTTAATAATGTGGCACTTCGGAGAAACAGTATTATTTTTATTTTCCAGTTTTCTGTGTTTTGCACAAAGTGCAGCTGTGTTCAAGTGGACTGGATGAAAGCATAAAGAGCAAGTGCCATCTGGAGAACGTTCTTGCAGCATGCTGAGAAATAGCAGCAGCTTGCACACTACCTGCGATAAATAAATGTCATTAAAAACATCAAAAATGGCTTGTTTCTGTGTGATAAAGTTGCTGCAAAATGCATTTAACATAACCCTGTAGTAGAGTGATTTCCATCTTGATGGGAAAAATAAATCTAAGGGTTTGCCTACATGGTTCAGCAGTACACACTATGGAAATGTGATTTCTGAAGACCATTAATGTATTGTATATTAATTTGCCCAGGTAAGCCCTGCTGATGCTGGTTACATTTTCCCTAGTGGACTTTAAAATAGCATTGTTGAAACAATATAATATTGAAGTGCACTAGTGTGTCTTCAGTGCACACCAGCAGATTTTACACAGACCAATCAGTGTACAAGATGTTAACTCCTAGAAATGTTGCTCCTATAATACACATTGCTCTACTGTGTAGGTAAATCTTGAATGTTTGTTTCACAACCATTTATCATATCATTGGTTTTACTAATGAAATGTCAATCCCACATATCCCTGCATTCCAACAATGGTTCCTGCCACTAAACTGAGCAATCCCTGAGAAACAGATTCCACATATGATGCCTCTTCACACAGTTCATAATGCCCAAAGTCATGAATGATGTCCTTAAGGCTGCTCACACAACTTGGAACAATTATTTGTGGACCTTTTAGGATGTCAATTTATGAGTTTGAATAAAATGTTGTAGTCTTTTTTCATTCTAGCACCAAACCTGTCCAGCCTCTCCTTCATCCTGCAACAATCAAGTAGAAACTGTTTGTGGAGCTAAGTTGATGAGATATAAGCAGTCAGTGTGGTAGACTTCCAACTGTCCATCTGTCTGTTAGACCTTTGCTTGCTATCTCAAATGTGCAATATGCACCTCCCTCTTATTGAAGACACTTCTGATTTTAATTTAAGGGCAATTGGCAAACCTTCCATATGGGCAGACCCAGATCCCATTGAACGTAATGGCTGTCTTTCTATTGTTTTTAATGGGCTTTGGATCAGGATCTCAGTCAGCAAAGATTAGTTGGACAAGGATGAGAATCTGTAAAAAACCATATAATCATTTTGATAATCAGCTACTCTCCCATGGCTGACAAGTCTTGATCCCCTTTCATTTCCTTTCAAACTCACATTATCTTCCATGAGACCAGTATCAGCCACTTCCTTGGAAGGGAGGTGGTTCTGACCTTACGAAAGTTACTGCCCTAAAATCAATGAGACAGGGGAGAGGGAGGTGGGCAGTGCCATATCTGCTCTTTATAACTATGTGACTCTTCTGCAGCTAACAAATGGAGCTGGTCACACATAACAGCAGAATTCAACTCATACTCCCCAAAGCACTATGGAGACTCATCCTCCCAGACCTGCCCTCCTATGCAAGGTGTGTGCTTCTTTCCATTCGGCTGCCTCCACCACACTGTTTTCCCCCTTGAACCTTCAAGTGGGCAGGTCACAGTCAGGTTTCAGGTGGGCAGGAGGAAGGTGTGACAGGGATGTTTGGGAGTCAGCAGGAAGTTCAAGAATCCAGGCTGTCCATTGCCCTCTTGCCCCATGGTCCTCACTTAGAGTAGAGTAGAGTAGGCATCCTTCAGTCTGCATAGACTATGGATCGCGCCCTTTAAAAACACAATACAGTAGGACTGGGCTCTTAGTCTGCAACACTAAACCCAAACATTTGCTTTTATCTTTTAGAAGTCCTATTTCTTACTTTCTATAAAAAAGTGTTTTAAAACCGGTTTCAGATCTTTCCAGCTTGACACCACTTCATGAATGCTGCAGATGACAAGCTGTGGTTCCTTACAGGCTACAGGGCAAGGGTAACAACCCCTTCCTATGGCTATATCTACACTACAGAGTTATTTCGAGATAATAGCTGTTATTTCAAAACAACTTTGCTAGTGTCTACACATGCACTATTTTGAAATAAATTCAAAAGAGTGGGTGCATTATTTTGACTTTGATAACCTCATTGCAGGAGGATTAATGAATGCCTTATTTGAAATAGATATTTCAACATAGAAGCTATTAAGACACAGAATAGTACATTTTAAAATAAGCCATAATGGCACCCAATGGCATTACAGTAAACTCTTTCATATTCAGCAGCCCCACAACCAGGAGGTTGCTGGATATTCAAATATTCTGGATAACAGAGAGGTGTGTCTAGCAATGTATAATACTAAAGAAAAACAAGATTAGATCTTAACAAACAAAAATGTATGCAAAGTACTTTATTTAAAACAACAGTAGTATTGTACACTGTAAAGTTATAGTACATTTGCTGTATTTCTATTTACTTTCACTATACCGTACTTATGGAAAACATAACTAAAATTCACATATGCTAGAATGCTGCTTATTTGAGAGTTCTGGATAGTAGAATGCTGGATATGAAAGCGTTTACTGCATTTTGAAATAGTGCTACATACCCAGAAATGCTATTTCAAAATAGCTGGGTGATATTTCAAAATGTATTTTGTGCATAGCTGAGTTATTTCAAAATAAGATATTATATTATGATATATATTATAATATATTAAGATTATTCATCTTACTTCAAAACACCTCTGTAGTGTAGCCATAGCATATCTGAAGTGACTTGTTCTCGTGTGCATGCCATGCTTTTGATGAAACTCCTCCTGAAAGACTAAAGAATTTATTTGGTGGGACTTTTTTTTTTTTATACTTTTGATGTGTAAGTTTTCACCAACCAACAGGAATGAAAATCAGTAACTTGTGAAATAAGACATTCAAAAACAAAAAAAGCTTACATTTTAAAAATTACATTATAATGTTCTTGTAACCTGGCCCTATCAGTGGGGAACTACCAAATTCATGGCCCATTTTGCTCAGTTCCAGAGTCGTAGGATTTTTTAAACCATCAACTTTATGATTTCAACTATTTAAATCTGAAGTGTTGAGGTGTTGCAATTATAGGAAACCTGACCCAAAAAGGAGTTTCTGGGTGTCACAATGTTAGCGTAGGTTGGGCCTGTGCTGCTACCCTTTACTTCTGTATTGCTGCTGGCGGCAGTGCTGCCTTCAGAGGTGGGCAACTGGAGAGTAGCGACTTCCGGCTGGGAGCTCAGCTCTGAAGGCAGAGCTACCACCAGTAGCAATGCAGAAGTGAGGACTGAATGGTATGGTATTGCCAGCCCTACTTCTGCACTGCTGCCCTGTAGTGCTGGGCCCTCTGTCAGCAGCCACCACTTTCCAGCTGCTCCACTCTGAAGGCAGCAGAGAAGTATGTCATGAGGTACTGCAATACGGAGAATTGCCACCCTCACTCCTGCGCTGCTGCAGGCAGGGCTCTGCTTTCAGAGCTGGGTGCCCAGCCAACAGAGACACCTGTTCAGCTGCCAAGAAGTGCTGAAATTAAGTTTCGAATACTGTGACCCACCTAAAATAACCTTGTGACCCCCCTACCCCTTCTGCAATTCCCTTTTGGGTCAGGACACTCTATTCAAGAAACACTGGTATCCCCCATTAAATCTGCACAATATAGGATAAAGGCATGCAGAAGACCAAATTTCACGGTCCATGACATATTTTCTTGAGGCCATAAATTTGGTAGAACCCCACTTATAAAGCCCTGCTCATACCAGTAATTGGCAGCTACTCTCAGGGTACATCTACATTACAGACATAAGAGGCCTTCAGTCATTGCAGTGGCTGTACGTTGACTTAATTACTGTGGTTATTCATATCCACTCTATCCTTCTGTTGGAGGAGTCTTCACTGGGAATGTCTGCACCAACTTAAGAAAGGCAGTGTCAGGGGCTCAGAGCATGGGCTCTCAGCCCCAGGAAGAGCTCTCCAAGGGGAGCCAGGCTGCCACCAACTCATCATCAGTTCTGCTGCCAACTGGACTCCTGGTTCCCTGGTGAGAACTCTGTAGCGTGGAACAGGCCTCAATAAAGATAAGGGATTTATTCACATCTTAATAATTTGCTCCTGACAGCGCTATGGTGACCTGATATAACAAATTTATAGGACCAGTCCTGAAATTTGGTGCTTTTTCTTACATGGGTGCTTATTCCCTCTCCCTCCCATCCTGATTTTTCACCCTGGCTATGTGGCCACTCTAGACAGCACCCACAATATGCCAGGATCTGTACACATTAAGAAATGTGCAGTCTTCTCCCTAAAACACTTAGAATGGCAAACAAAGAGCATGAGAAATGACCAAATGTTTGGGCTGCAGATTAGCCCCTTCTTAAACTACTTTAAAATGAGCAATACTAACTATATTTATCTCTCTGCTGTCACACCTCAAGCTGCATGTGAGAGACTTTGCAGAATCAAGGGCCAAATTCCTTGGAGGTGAAGACAGGAGTGTGCTGATTTAGGTCAGACCTGCTCTTGCTCATGAGAATAAGGTTTGGTTGGACCAGGCCCATACTGAAATCTATCATATTTTGACTGCAGTCAAATGCAAAACTATATGCAGTAATAGAAATGTCACCATTCCCACTCTCCTCATTTTAAAGCTTGCCTTTGTAACCTTTTAAAATGATTAAGGCAGATTTAGAAAAGCACTAAAACACACTGAATGGTAATTATAAACATTTTGTGTTGTTAACCTAAAAGACTTGATTTTCCATTCTTAGATGCACGTCAAATTTAACAGCAGCAACTATACACTATAATTTTGATGTTTACTAGTGACTTTTTAAAAATCCACATTAAATGTTTAAGCAGAGGCACTTCCAGTGTAACCAGTGCAATTTACTAGTCTTCCTGTAATAATCTTTAACCTATCCTTTCAACAAGATCCTGTGGGAGAGAAAATAACTCTTACTGTATGTCCTACGGGGTGACATATCACAGCGAAAGGAGTAGTGAGTTTGGAACTGAAGAGTCCTAATAGAAATGCCCTGTCCCTTTTAAAGCAAGAGGCTGTTACCTTTAGCATCTCACTTGGAGTAAGGGAGTCCCTCAAGCAATAATTCGTAATCATTTAGGCCTTCATGGTACAAAACCAACACCTTCAATTCCACCTGGAAACTAACCAGAAGCCAGAGCAGGTGTCACCCAAACTAACGTAAGCACAACAGAGGGATGAAGAGCCATGAGGCCACATGACACACAGCTACAGTTTTGCACACCTTTCTCACCACAGTACTCTTCAATGGAGTACAGTGCACAGTAATGCCATTTAGATGCTTCAGTAATTTAATATAACAAAGAATGCAACTGTCTGCTTATAAAGCAGTGATTCTCATACGCTGCGTATTGTGCCAGAGCTCTGTCGCCTATATTACAGTAAAAAACATGTTATTTAGCACACTAATAACCAGCAAGCTCAGTTAACTGGCATGTGCCCGGGCTGGCTGCATGAGCAGGGCTGGCGGCAGTAGAGTGGAGCCGGCAGCATGACCAGCAGCACCGCTGGCAGCTGGGAGCACAGCCAAGGCAGGCAACCCGAGCTAGCTGGTGGACATGAGAACGCGAGTGGCTGAGAATGGAGGCAGCAGCCCCAGTTTAGGTAACTGGCACATTTGATTAACTGGCAAATCTGTTCCCCACGAACGCCAGATCACAAAGAGTGTAGTGTCTTACAGCCCTGGAGGGGCTGTCTGCAGGCAATGAACCCAGGACTTTTGGATCAAGAAGCATGAGACATTACAACTTAATCTAGAAGATGGACTAGATTCTCAAAGGTATTTGCACGATTTTAGGCTTCAGAAAAAAAAAATCACGGGAACGCTGCACTTCTCACTGCCTGAGGTGACTGCCTCGGCGCTCTAAACAATGAACAGGGAGCACAGGCACCAGCTTCCCCTCAAGTCTAGCCAGGGGTGTGGAGCAGCTCACAACACCCCCTCCACCCACGGCCCTGCCCCCATCTGCCCCCTTCTCCCAATCCTCCAACCCACCTTGCCACTTCCCTGCCTATTCTCCAGGGCACACCTAGGCTCCACTCCTGCCCCTCCCTCCCAGAAAATCCTGAACACCCCAAAACAACTGAATGCAGTGAGAGACTGGGAGGGAGGGAGGAAGGAAGGAAGGGAAGGAGAAGAGTTGAACTGCGAGTGGGCAAAGGACATTGGGGGAAGGGGCATAAGGGGGGGAGCTCGGATGCTGTGCACCTGCTAATTTATCCCCATGGGTGCTCCAGGGCTGGAGTTGGCGCATAAGTTCCTGAGTCTGAAACAAAAGCCAGCATGCTAAGTTAGACCATGGAAGATGTCAATGAGAGGGTATGCGCTGTGCCCCGCTCCCCCTTGCAGAGTTAGGCACCTAAAACTGGGCTGCAGGGAAGTGGCTATCTTTCCCAGTGATTTAGCTGCGGATGCTCACTCACTGTGACTAAAGAATGAATGAATCACTGGACCAGAGAGAAAGCATGAGAACAACTGTGTAGCCTGGTGGCTGCAGAACTTACCAGGGAGGTGGGAGACTCAGAATCCATTCTCCTACTCCAATTACTTCTAAAAAAATATTTACCCATAGTGGAACAGCTTCAGCTTGAGTGACTGATTGAGACCACATGAAAATATCCCATAGTTCCCTGGTTAGGGCACTCATCTGAGCTGTAGCAGGTCCCTAACCAAATCCCTTCTTCCTCTCAGGCATAGCAAGGAGTCAAACCAGTGGCCTCCTACTTCTTAGGTGAATACCCCTACCACAAGAGAAGAAGTCTCTTCATCTGCATTGCACAAACTGTTCTTCTTTAGCCTCTGAATTGTAAATGACAGTCATGGCTAATTTCTTGGTATTATCTATTTCTATATTCTCTATAGAGAATATATCATCTATTATCCATAAAGGAAGACCTATCTATAAAGCTATTTATAAAGGAAGACCTTCTCTTTACTCCCCATCCTCCCATTTTGTCTAAGCTCCTCTATAGAGACTCAGTCTGGTAGGCGAGCTCCCAGTCCACTTACAACATGAGGCCCTACAGGCAACTTATGCAGAGAACACGTCTTCACCTGCTTCATGACCTGCTCTGGTGCTCAGGTATCCGGACGGAGGCATAAACATAGGCACCTGGAAAACTTATACTGCTATAACATAGGAACTGTGGGACCATAAGCAGGAACAGAGTTCAGCAGCAGCACAGCCAGGATTCTGTACACAAATACCAGTAGGGCCTAGTTCTGGAATTTAGGTGCTTAAAATCACTGCAGCAGATCAGCCAATCTAGTCCCAACTGACCAAGCCCTTGGCTTTTCAAATATAGAGGAGGAGTCCTCCCCGAACAGTGATAAATAGCTATAAAATGCAATTACTCCGATGATATTCTCTTTAAAACTCAGGAGAAAAAGGACATTGCAGTTAGAAATAGATAATACCGAGAAATTAGCCGTGACTGTCATTTACAATTCAGAGGCTAAAAAAGAACAGTTGGTGCAATGCAGATGGAGAGGCTTTCCAGAGCAAACTGGTAATTCTCTTGCCATTAATGAGTTATTTTTCATGGGAATGCAGGACTTGCTCAGTGCGCCCCTGCAAATAACCCAGATTTCCCGCTAAGAAGAATACCCTGTCTTCCATAGCATGTAAGAGCATTGGCCTCCCAGCCCTCATGTTAGCCACAGTGTTCTTCTAGTCTCTTTGTTATCAGGTCTCAATAGAAGCAGAAAAAACACAAAGCCTAAGTAAATCCTTAGTGCTACTTTACTGCTTTTTTGTTTTTTAAGTAAATTCTGATGCTGGACTCAAGATTGCTCTTCGCACTAGCTTAAAATAACTAAATTCAAAGATTAAAGCTGGGATTTTTTCAAAGGCGTCTAGGAAAATGTTTTAGGCACCCAATGGCCACGGAAATACAGGTGAGGTTGACTTCTTAATTCCCACAACAGTTCAAGCTGAGATTTTTCAAAAGACTGTAAAATAAGCTCAAAGATATATGAACACAGCATGCAGGACCCCCAACAGGGGCTAGGGAAGGAGTAGTAGTACTAGTAGGCATCCTTCAGTCTGCATAGACTATGGATCGCGCCCTTTATAGTTTCAACTGAGGACTTCATTTACTGAGTGCAGGCAAAAAAGGTAAATGCTCTGGTCCCAGTGATACAAAAATGCCTGGAATGCCTGGCTGCTGCTGTTGCAACTGCAGCAGTGACAGTAGCTGGAACCCTGGGCCCTTTAAATCACTGCCAGAAAACTGCATGGTATGCTCCAGGCAGCTCTAAGGGCTGAGGGTGGGAGCACTGTGGTCTGGGTGGCACTGAGGTCTGGCTGCCCCTACCTCTTCTGCCCAAGGCCCCACCAAGGCTGTTGGCCCTGCTGCCAATGTATAATTAGAGGATTGACGGGCATCCCTATAGGCATGTTTCAGCAGAAGGCTGTTTCGCACTGGAACTGGAATGAAAAGCTCTGGGCATGACCAGTCCTGGAACTTGCTCAAAGAACTCCACAAGCGCCAGCTGGAAAAAAATCAAAACGTACCTGTTCAAGGGAAACAGTAATTAGCTCACCATTACCAACCGTACTTGCAGTCCCAGCCCGTTTTCCTTGAAAGTACTTCCACAACCAATTTAAAGAAACTCAGATTCATGGTGGAAGTGTCAGTGAGATGAGGTTCACAAAGCTGATGGGCACTTTATGCCATGAAGATAGTAATGGGCCACAAGAAAAAAAAAAAGTGGCGAGGCTGAGAGGGGAATGCCTGAGAGATTTGGGTTAGCTCTTGCAGACAATTCAGCTTCCTGCCAGATGTGTGACAGAAGAATTTTCTAGGAATTGTACTATAATAGTAACCAAAACCGATACTGAAAGGATTGTTCCTGAAGTAGCCTCTCAGGTTTGTAATTACAGAACAAAAAAGGATAAAGTAATCTGTCACAGAGGGCATGTGCCAATGTTTGTGGCACTGTTGCTAAGGCTCCCCAAGTGCTCCAGCCAGGCACAAAATGACATTAAAGCACACTTTCACCTTCCCTGTTCACATCCACTTAATAATTTTATAATGTAAGAACGCAATAAAATCATTCATCTGATTCTAGAAAATTACTCTCAAATTTGCCAACGTGTATATGGGAAACTGGTGACAATAAAGGGCTAGCACAGATGACGTGGTGAGGGTGGTAACATGTGCACACGTTCACATCTAGAAGAGGGAGGGAAACTCAAAATAACTAAGTAATGTTACTTATTACTAGATCATTACTGTTGACAATGTGGTTTCTTCTGTCTGGAACCACTGCAGAATGGCATAAGGACTGAAAGAAAAAAAGGTTTTTTAAACCAAGGCAACAGAATTAATAGCTGGATTTCTGAGAGATGTTACAAAGTATTTCATTTAATTTTTATTCTGGAGAGGTGTGTAAGTTAATGCAGGCTGATCCCAAGACCAAACAGTTCCCAGCTATCACTACATAACGTCAACTCAGTCCTTCCGTGCAAAAATTTTTTTAAAAAGCAAACATGCCTGTAAATCGTTTATCCATGACAGTTTTGTAAGAAGAATATTTGCCAGCTCCCATTTTGCTTCCCTCTCTTGTTCACTGCTTGACAAAATCACCATTTCAGTCCTCTAAGCAGTCAGACTTGTGAGCACAAAGAGTTCACACAGCTACAGAATTTTGATTTTCTTATTTCATTTTTTTAAACACTCTCCAGTAGAATACAGGACACTAGATAAGCATCTTCATTCTCTGATCGGAGCCAGATAGGTGGCTCCATTGTCTGTACAATGGATTCCATAATGCACAGTGAAGGCAAGCTAATGCCTTATTGTATTTTTTATTTTTTCAAAATTTTCAGTATAACATTTTTAAAAGTTACCTTAATCTTTTCTCAGAGGTAGCTCTAATGTGACACATGTGTACTTACCACCTCTAATTGTCATGCAATTTACGTAAAAGTAATTGGGGTTAAACTATAGGCCACATCAAATGCCTCATATTTAACCCTATTTCTGGGACTGAGAAACAGCTGAAATAAATAAACCCATGTGTCACTTGAGAATCTAGGCCTCATTGCAATCATTTGTATTTTTCTAGATGCAAACTGCTGCTTTAGCTTTCTGTCCTTAAGTCCAGAGACAGTCCTCTGCTCTCCTTGTACCCAAATTTTGCCCGTTCAGCAAGACTTCTGGTTTACTGTGACCAGCGAGGCAGCAAAAACCTCCCTATCTCTGGCTCTTTTCCATGCTAAAATAAGAAGCTGGTTGTTATTCCAAGAATGCTGCTTCCTTCCACTTCCATTCTCTGTTGACTAATGCATATGGTAGCACACAGAACTCTCAAGGTACCAGTTGCTGATGACTTTCTTGTTACTTTACTATTAATGATGAGTATTACAATTATGCCTAGAAGCCCCAACTAAGATCCAAGCTCTGTTGTGCTCAGCACTTTATGAACACCCAGTGAGAGACAGTCCCTGCCCTGAACAGTTCATGATCTGTCTGTGCCAGCGTTCCTCCATCCTTTGTCAGTTTTAGCTGTTTTGATTAAGTGACTTGCCTAAAGCCACATAAGTACTTTGTGGTAAAGATAGAAATTGAACCTGGACCTTATATATCCCAGACCACAGGGTCAACCTTCTTTCACTACATATGGACTCACCTCTAATACTGTAATCCACATTGTTTTGGGCTCAGATCAAGCATGAGTTTCAAATGGCTGCTCGCTGAAGCTTCCAGCCTCCTAAACCTGCATCCTCTTCAGATCCATACATTCTATGCCTCCCTCTAATCAGCTCCACTAATTCTATCCTAGACACTTGTACTTTAATGCAATCCATGCACTTAATGCTTAGCATTTGTGTTCCCATTAGAAAGCAGTCAGCACCCATATTCCCTCTAATATTTTTCCATCCATGTGCACAAAAAAATTTGTTTATGTGCACCTGGGCATATGCGCCTGTGCCCCAACAACAGAAACACATGCTGCCCAGCCATGGGCGCTGTGGGCATTCTGCTGATCAGCTGGGCCGTACCTGAATCTGTGCTGGATGGCCACCTAAGCACTCAGCTTACAAGGAACACAGGTCAGCACTCCTGGAAAAAATTATCATTCTGGAGGTTCTTGATGCAGTGAGACTCAGACAGCTCTTTCTACTGGCACTTTTTCAGAATTGTATATACACACATGCACACTAAATGTCACTCTAGCTTAATTAACTAGCATTCACCTCGTGCAAATTTGGCTTCAGACATATTACAAGACCAAATGGGTTTACAGTCATAGAATTCAAGGCCAGAAGGGACCACTAGACTCCATGGTGTCCAACCAGTTCTGACACAATCACCACTATAGTGGCAACTGCTATAGCAAACTAACCACATTATTCTGCAAACACATTTATTACTCAGGCCAACAAGCCACACTCAGCCGACCAAATACCCACATGTGGCTAGCATGATGGACACTGTGGCTCTAGAGAATCTACTCTGACCTCCTATGAATCACAGGCCATCAGCCCCATCCCGCACTCACACACTAAATCCAAGAACCAAAATTAGACCAAGTATTACAGCCCAGAGCAGACTAGATTATCGTGTGCCGCCACAAGTCGAGAACAGGAGGGATCAAAGTCTACCAGTGCCTGACGTTCCCTCAGTGGGAAGGAAATGATTAAGGCAGATATGCCCAGATATTTCTGGCAAGTGACCTGCATTCCACGCTGCAGCAAAAAGCACAAAAAGCCCCATCAAGGTCACTGCTAATGTGACAACGTGTGAGGGGGATTCTTTCCTGATCCCCCATATCTGTTAGACTCAGAACATGTAAGCAAGAACCAGCCAGCCAAGCATCTGAGTGAACGAATGCCTGATACCACCTCAGAGCCCTGACTCACCCTATCTCCCTCTGTGACCATTTCAGATGTATCAGACTAAGGTGATTAAATTAAAAAAATAAAATTGGAGCAGAGTAGGGGAGGCAAGGTTCAGCTCTTTCAGTGAGGCCCCAAATGGAGCTTTGCTCTTACCATATAGAACTACCATGAAATTGACTGGAGACTCTGAGAAAAAAATATCGAGAATTCTAGAAGTAATTAATGAACTACACTGAGCCAGATGTGTGGGAAAATTTGCATAGTAATTGCATCTTATTGGAGCCAATCCCCAGGTACATATTTAGCCCACAGTCTCCAACTGCAGTAAGTGCCACTTATGTCTCTCTTTCCAGGAGTAGAAAAACTCCCCAGATCCATATATCTAATTAAAAGAAAAAGGAAGCACTCTTACTTTACTTTATATCAGTGACTCTCGAACTATGGGGCAAGCCTCCCAAAGAAGGTGCAAAAATGTGTCGAGGGAGATGCAAGTTGTGTGGGTTTTGGATGTTTGTTTTTTGAGAGCTCTGTCAACTCCAGGTGGCTGGGGCTCAGGCAGAAGGATTGTGCATGGCTGGGAGCTTGGGGATAAAGATTCAGCTAGAACCTCACCACTCAGGCTGTCCTGCCGCACCCTCTTCAATCCCTCACAGAGAAGCATCCAGGGCTTGAGTTCTCCTACCTCCCCTCCTCCAAGCCCTCATCTGGGAGCTGTGGGGCACCTGCTACCAGTCCCAGGGTCGCAGCAGCACTGCAGGAGCACAGAAGGGCGACAATGGGGTGCTAAGTCTGCTGTAAAATTGATACTGACACACATCACTCTTCACATCACCTCCCTTACTTCTGTGCTGCTGCTGGCATTGTACTGCCCTCAAAGCTGGGCATCCTGCCAGCAGCTGCCGCTCTAGGCTCTGCCTTTAGAGCTGGGTGACAGAATATGTACGATTTGGGTTGAGGCCATAGACGTTACAGATGTGAAGAAGGGAGATCCCAATAAAATAAGTCTGAGAGCTACTGCTATATAGAATTGTTATCCTGGAAATACTGCAAGGTTCTCCAGTATAATAGAAATTAAACATCTTTTTGACAGTTGCCAAACAGCAAAAATATATGGCTCTTTTCAAATTAATTTTAAATATTTTTCCTAAAGAATAAGCTCTATTAAAGAGGTGACAATGAAAAAGAAAATATGTGGTCTAGACAATTAAGTGTTAATATAGTAGAATACAAGAATTCTTTAGCAACAAAATGATCTTTTCTCTCAAATCATTAGAATTAAAGATTATATTTTACCTCACTGAATTTTTCTGGTAGTTTAAGAAAGGTTTCCTTCTAAAAAGTATTTATATTGAGAATAACACAAAAGAAAACTAATGTAAACAATTGCAAAAAAAAAAAACCCATAAGCAAAACCTATCTTTTAAGAAAAAAATGTTTTAAAATCCCCATCACTGCACACTCAGACTCTGCACAATATCATTTGGCTCACATAAAACTCCGTTAGTAAAATATTTACCGATTCTTAAAAATGCAAGGTGATGTGCATCCAGAACTCACTACTCTGACACTAGTGATACAAAATCCATCATTACCTAGTCCCGAACAAACAATTAACTCTATCTACCGTACATAACAAAGAGCACAGGTGACAATTTGTCTTCCTGGCAACGTTCACTATGAATCTGAACAATGCAAAAGGAATTGATGCAACTTTTGAACCACAAATCTTAGTGTTTCACTAATGATTATGAAAAATATCCACATAGTTAAATTACTGCCAATCTTCTAACAATATTTTTTAATTTCTTTCCAGCATTTCCTATAGGACAGTGGTCCAAATATTTGAAGCAATGTTCACTGGGAAATGTTTGGTGATTTTAAAAATTGGACCACCTTACCTAAATTATCTCTGTCTCATATACATGCAAAGCTTGCTGCTCCAGACCCCCAATAATTACATTTAAAAGTTTTGTAGAGAGGCACCCTATGAACATACCTATAGCCTCTTCATCTTCTCCCGTCAATGTTTACACACCATCTCTCTTACCGTGTCCAAAATCTACTCCTGGGACCTCTACAATTGAAACACAAAGCAGCAGCTGTTTGGCAACATTTCTAACCCTAAACAGCAACTGTGATGGGATTTCATTTCGGGAAACATTCAGACATCATTCAGAGAGAGGTGACACAACAGTCATGGTTTACAGCAAATGTCTATGCAATCAACTCCTTGAGCTAGAAAAACCACATCCGATGCAGGATTTATTTGCCTTAGCCATTCAATGGAGAGAGCTAGAAATGTAGCAAAGTCAAGAGAAATAAAATACTACAATTCTCTGCGTGCTTGCCACGCTTTATAGCCGGGAACTTCCTATCTGCCCTGTTTTGACCATTTCCCAGCACATCAGAAGGCTTATTCTACGGCGCCCGAAGTGCATACCGCAGAGCCAATACTGACGGCTATACCGTGCACGTAGCACGGGTGCAAGGAGATATTTTGCAAAACCCTTGAAAATACGAGTTCCCAGCAAACCCCGCTCACGGGACCCGCGGGGAGCAGGCACCGCGTTTTAAACAGCCTTTAAAAAGCGAAACCCAAACACCCCAATTCATTCACCCAGCCGCCAGGTCCAAGAGGCGACGGACTCCCCCACACAACGCCCCCCCCCCCCCAGGCAGTTTTAGCATTGTTCCGCTGGATGCCAATCCGCACAGCCAGCAGCGCGCTGAGCCTCCTCCCCCAGCGCCACGCCGGATCCCGCCGCACCCCCGGGCTGCGCCAACCAGCCCCGAGCACCCCAAAACCACGTCACCTCCGACACCGCCCCCCCGGCTTTTCCCTTCTCCAGGGCAAACCTGGCGGAGCAGCTGCTCGGTGCCGGGGACCGCCCGTTCAGCCCCTTTCCCGGCCGCCAGCCCTCCCCTCCCCCGGCTGCTCCAGCGACCTGTCAGCCGGCTGCGCCCTGCCTCCCACCCAGCCCCACTGATGTCACCTTCCCAAGGACGGCCCCGCGGCCTCGCCCCGCCCGCGGGGGGGGCCTGGTGCACCCTGGGGGTGGGGGGACACCCTCCCCCCTCCGCACTCACCGCCCTCCGGCCCCCCCGGCTGCCGCGGGTACAAGCCGCTAGCCGGGCGCCATGGGGCGCGCACCGTCACGCCGCCGCCGCTGGGGGGCCGCGCTGCGGCTGGGGGAGAGGGGGGTCCTGAGGCGCTGTCAGCCGCCGCCCGCCTGGCGTGGCTGAGCCCCGGTACGTGCCGTGCCGTGTCGCGCCGCCCGCCCTACCCTTGCCGCTGCGCCGCGTCTCGCTGGCTCGCCGCCGCCTCCTCCCACGCGAGGCGGGGGGCAGCGGGTGCAGGCGCTGTCTCCGCCCCCCCAGGCACATGCCGGGGAGGGGCACCGCTCCCGCCCCTGCCAAAATCGCGGCCCACGGCGCATGCCCGGCGGGGTGGCGGCGGGGGGATGCGCTGGAGCCGCGGTGGAGCGGAGCGGCTGCAGCCCCAGCTCGCGGGCTCCCCCTGGGGCGAGGCAGGCGGGGAGCGGCGGATGCAGCGCGGCGCCACGGGGTGGGGGCAGGGCGAGCCGGGGGCGAGGCGGGGTGTTGGGAAGACTCGGGGTGCGGGGGGCAGGAAGCCAGGCCCCCCCACGGGAAGCGGGGCGCTTGCAGCTCCCCCCCCCGCGCCCCCACGGCCGCGTCTCTGCAGCGCTTATGCCAGGCCCCCTTCTGCAAGTGGAGCTGCGTGAGCGGCCCCGGCCGCTTGCCGAGCACCGGTGGCGTCAGCCGTGGGCTGCCTCAGCTCATCCCGCTGTCAGAGGCGGCCCGGCCGGGCCCCTACTCTGCAACCAGAGAGCTGCGGTGGGCGCTTGCGTTGCGGGGAGGAGGGTTATCACCGCATTTTTAACCTTGTTGTTTCCCACACGGCCCTGACAACCTGATAAACAGCTGAGACAATGGGACCTCCCCCCGCTAATGGCTGTTCTGGCCTGTGTGCCCTTCCACGGTGTGTGTCTTGTCCCCTCCCCCAGATTTGACTAGGTTCCCCTGCTTCTACTGTGCACGCTCCCGTTTGCTTTCCGGCTCGGACCCCTGCTTTGGTTTTCACTTTGCACCCCATTTCTGCGTGCAGTTCTCAGACCCGCGTTCCCCATCGCCAGAACTCCTCCCACCCCAGCTGTTACCATGCAACCCCGTTTTTAAAGTGTTTTGAGATACTTCAGTTTTCTGTTAATGGCACGCAGCCTGTTGGATGGTTCAGAGCATTAAACTAAGCCTCTGTCTAGTATTACATAATACGCCTTTAAACGCCCATTCGATGAAGGATTATGTGCCCATCTCTGTTTATGACAATATTAACAAACTACTCCAGATTTGGAGTTTTCATTTATGATGTCATTTCAAAATCTTTCATTGGACATGGATCAAATGGATTATGGATTTAGAAATGTTGAAGGACATACCCTCCCTCTTATCATAGCACCATTGGAATTAATGAGGGGAAAAAAGACTTTAGGTCCATGTCCCAAACAGTGCAGTTTTTCAAATGCTCCTCTGCCACCCCTTAGGAATGTATGCCAACACTTCAAAATAAGAAAGCTAATAGAAGCTTATTGACTGATTACTTAATACTGTGATTCTTGGATTTTTCCAAACTATAACTGTAGGTGAGCCCTTTCACCGTTAACAATATAAAAAAGGCAGAGTTGGTCCCATATTGAGAACTCATGGCCAAGTAGACCTTTTAGATTTTTTAAATCCAGATCAGAAAATCATTTTTCATAACAGAGAAATGAATTTTACTGAGACAGAGATCATTAAATCATTTCTAATCTTTCATTTCTTTTACCCATGTTGTCAGTTTTTTTCAGACACACCCACCACCAAGCCAATGCCCTGCATATACTGATCTGCATCCAGTGATGTAGTGCCTGGAAACAACACCACGTGGAATAGAGCACATATGGGTTGAATAGTAGGTTCATTTAAATTTAAAAATGGTGGGGTTTGGTCAATCAAATATAAATAATGCACTCAGTGAAGCAGCCTCTGTGCTTTAACTTGATTTTACATATAACAGTTGTGCACAACTTTTTAATTTTTAGTATTGTATAAAATTATGTATTGGAAATGCACAACTGCATTATGGAAGCAGGGAGGAAAAGCAGGAGAGTCTTCTCAGAGGACATTTGGGATTTTTGGTTCCATAGAAGGCAGTTTAGGACTATGGGAGGAAAACATTACCTGGATGCTCTCAGTAAAATTATCATCAATTATTTAAATTGTAATATTTAGGTTTCAGAATCAACACCCCATTTTGATGAATGGAGAAGCTATTGTTTCAGGATTGTCAGCACTCATAGGGAGACAACATTGCACCAACGTACACTGGGTCCACAGTTCCAAAGTTTTCTTCGCAGATATGAAAGCTATATGAGAACTATGATTTAAAAAAAAAAATGTATGTCCTGGAACACAATTCTGTGGCAAGGGATGGATTTCACAGCAAATGGAATCAACACATAAAAGGAATCAATAATAGATATTAGCTGTTCCATTTTTAGGTATATAGCATAGGCTAGAGAAAGTCTTCTTCTTCCCCCATCCCCAAATATTTTAATATTATGAACTTGAATTTAAAGGAGACTCCCTAAACTGAGTTACAGCTATCCAATGGTGGACAACTGGAGAGATCATTATTACCTAGCGTATTTCACAGAGTAATATACCAAGAGTATACCAAGAGTAGGGACACAGTCTGCACTATTACGTGAGATTGTTGTAATCTAGTTAGATATGTAGAACGGAAACAGTAATCAAAACAAAAAGCAGTCAAGTAGCACTTTAAAGACTAGCAAAATAGTTTATTCGGTGAGCTTTCGTGGGACAGACCCACTTCTTCAGACCATAGCCAGACCAGAACAGACTCAATATTTAAGGCACAGAGAACCAAAAACAGCAAGCAAGGAGGACAAATCAGAAAAAGATAATCAAGGTGAACAAATCAGAGAGTGGAGGGGTGAGGGGGGAGGTCAAGAATTAGATTAAGCCAAGTATGCAGACAAGCCCCTATAATGACTTAGAAAGTTCCAGTCCTGGTTTAAACCATGTGTTAATGTGCCGAATTTGAATATAAAAGCCAGCTCACCTGCTTCCCTTTGAAGAACTGTGCGAAAATTCTTTTTCAGTAACACACATACCTTTAGGTCATTAATAGAACGCCCCATTCCATTAAAATGTTGACTAACTGGTTTGTGGATCTGGAGTGTTTTGAAACAGTAATGTTTATGGTGGTATTTTGAACTATCAATAAATTGAATAGTTAAACAAGATGTTTACTGTTGTCAGAGGGATAGGGTCAACATTAGATGTATTTCCACAGTACATTTTAAAGGCTTGCTGGATCACAGATCTATGCAAAACCTTTGTCACCCCTTAAGTCAGAGATACATACACAGCACATCTTTACAATTACCCTTCTAAAATTTGCCAGAAAAAATCTAATCTATCTGTGGCCTGGGGACAATGACATTAATTTAAAATCAATTAAAAATCCTTTTGGCAATGATGGCTGATTGCCCTCTTCATATGTCTCCCACTGATGCTCTCACAGACCTGCCATGGTCAATGTCAACTAAACAAGTAAGAAACCATTATGCCATTTTGCTGTATATCCCTTGAGGAAGGTGAGAGAGCACAGCCTCGGGCACTTCACCATGTTACTAAAAGAGCAATTATTATTATTTATTCATTTGTACTGCTCCATAGGTGTGTATCTGCATTATCTACCTCAGCCATCTATGGTATTTCCTAAAAGTATTTATCTTAATAACATAGCGTGATAGTGCTCAAATCGAATCCTGTTTCTGTTAAGAACAATTTGCTTCTACTGCTGTACCCATGGCAGCTAGAATAAGGGTGGAAATTAAGAGGCTTTAATCTGCAAAAATACTTGCATGCAAGAGTAAATCTACTTATGGCATAAATCTTGGCATAATAGAGTCCCCCCACAATACTACTTGAGCATCTTTAGGGAATTTGTACACTTTTGGGTGGCAAAATTAAAATACAGCATTTGTGTAGTTAGGGCCCCCAGTCAGTATCAGGACTCTCTGCATGGACATGGGGTGTGCACTAGTGGATTCCAGCACAGAATTAGAACCTTAATCTGTACTAGCTTTAAAGTGATGAGGATCATCTTGTATATCAGTGCTATAGCAATTTAATATCTTATTTTTAATAGTAATCCTAATATTGTACTATTATTTCCCATTACAGAGCACCACAAGTAATCCAATTGGATCTCATATCTTTGCTTTATTCTTGATTTCAAAGAAACACTTTGATTACGTGACAATGCTATATATATATATATATATATATATATATATAAAAAGAAATGCTGGCACATTTTGTTACTAATGCAGCAATCAAGATGGATTACAAATTTTAAATTGAATTCACAAATTACAACTATCACTGATACGATGAGCCATGTAGAGTTTATAATCCATTGTCTGCCTATCATTTGTTCTAAATTCTCTAGAACACAGAAAAGGGGGTGAGAGCATATAATACAGAAATTCTGAACAGATGCAAGATTCGTGGTGACAGGAGAAATTTTCAGCTTTTGAACCAATAAGGAATGGACAGCAAGAAGCCTAAGGCAGGGCCAAATTACTTGTTAGGCATCTTTAAAAATTGTATGCTATCAAAAAGAATAACAAATAGAAGATTTTATAAGATGGGTTTGTTATTTTTCATGAGGTCATAATCCACTTGATTTGCATGGTTTATTTCATCACTGTATTGCAACAATGGAATTATATAGTCTCTGGCTTCCCATTTGCTATATATAATAAAAGATTTTAGTGACAATAATAAATGACATGGGCATTGTTTAGCTGTTTGTGATGTCACCATAATGTCATGTGCTGTTTTATATGCAATGTCATCTTAGTGTAGTTATAACCTAGCTCATATTAACCAGGTATTTTTAACTTAAAAAAATAGATCACACTAATGGGTGGTGCTTCCAATCACAGTTTATTAGCCATTTACTGACTGATTTTTACATTTTAAAAAATTATTCCATTATGCAACCCAATAATATAGAGATGTAGTGTCAGCTTTTAAGACTTTGCTTCTGGGATCAAACAGAAGAAAAATATAAATTCTGTCAAGAATAGAGACTTCAAATAACTCTTTCCCCTCTCAATTATTCTCTTTTTAATAAACTCTTATTTATAGAAATCATGTTATGGCCTGAATTAAAACTATAATCTAAGGTTATGAAGAAAATTACTGATAAACCAGGTGTGTGGTTGTGGAGAAACCTGTAAAACAATCTTTTTCTTTTTTACAGCTCAGTGTAGTCACTTCTTTGTTCTGTTGTTGAGCAAACTGAACAAATAGATAAAATGCCACATCAGCAGTGGATATTAATAAGATAGTAGTAGAATCTTAAAGAATATAGCCATCTGAGTTCAAACTAATGTATAATCACCGTTAAGAAATAAAGGCTACGTCTACACATGAAGCCTACATCGAAATAGATTATTTCGATGTAGCAACGATGAATAATGTCTACACATCCTCCAGGGCTGGCAATGTCGATGTTCAACTTCGACGTTGCGTGGCACCACATCGAAATAGGCGCTGCGAGGGAACGTCTACACGCCAAAGTAGCACACATCGAAATAAGGGTGCCAGGCACAGCTGCAGACAGGGTCACAGGGCGGACTCAACAGCAAGCCGCTCCCTTAAAGGGCCCCTCCCAGACACAGTTGCACTATACAACACAAGATACACAGAGCCTACAACTGGTTGCAGACCCTGTGCCTGCAGCATGGATCCCCAGCTGCCGCAGCAGCAGCCAGAAGCCCTGGGCTAAGGGCTGCTGCCCACGGTGACCATAGAGCCCCGCAGGGGCTGGAGAGAGAGCATCTCTCAACCCCCCAGCTGATGGCCGCCATGGAGGACCCGGCAATTTCGACAATGCGGGACGCGGATCGTCTACACGGTCCCTACTTCGACGTTGAATGTCGAAGTAGGGCGCTATTCCGATCCCCTCATGAGGTTAGCGACTTCGACGTCTCGCCGCCTAACGTCGAAGTTAACTTCGAAATAGCGCCCGACGTGTGTAGCCGCGACGGGCGCTATTTCGAAGTTAGTGCCGCTACTTCGAAGTAGCGTGCACGTGTAGACACAGCTAAAGTGTCAGATTCTAAACAAATTAGGCTGAATCTAACTTGAGAAACTATAACTAAAATTCAGTTATGCTATTCCTGGGTCCAGCAGTCCTTCTCCATACAGTTAACCAGGCTTGATGAATTTTCACATTTTATAGCCAAGTATGATGTTTCTTTTGACCAATAACAGCAGAAGAAATTGTGTAACATAATGTCCCCTGTAGAACAGGGAAGGCTTGTATGTGATGCATCTACAACATGTATAACTACTGAGATATACTGTACATTCCCAAATTGGAACCTTTTTGTTCTATGGTAAAAGTCCAAAATGCATGTTCTGGAAGACTAGGAAGAACCTTGCCTCTGTGATTGTGCTGAAATTATGATTTCTATAGTGAGAGGTAAATTTATTCTGTCGAGGTTTTTACACTATGTTTATCACAATGAAATCTGAGTGTCTTACAAGGATTTTTACTTATTTATTATAAATACTTTATGTCCCTTAACTTTCTCTCCCCAAACCCCATCTTATTTTTCTTATTTTGGGAAAGTTACATAAGCAAGTTTTAAATTTTGCATGGATGGTGGTGAGACCTGTGTTCATTAAGCCAGATTCAGAAATAAGTTCTATAGCTGCTGAGATGAGAAGATTTTGCACTAAGACCCACCCCACAATGTGTGCCCCTAATATTTAATATTCTAAAAGAAAGAAATGCTTATTTTACCTTTTAGAAAACTGATGTAGCACCAGAAACATCTCTGGCCATTATAGGATTAAAAAAGCAAAGATGAATTTAATGTCGTTCTCCAGAAGCACACATACCATTTTCTCTTCCTGTGAACATAGGGCTTTTTAAACAATTTTGGTAATGAAAAATCTATTGAGAGGAATGTCGTTATGCCATAAGCACATCAAGTCAGCATACTGCACCTCTCAGGAAAGACCCCGGGCCTATATGTCCACCTCTGCTCTTCCTGTCTCAATAAGTAGTGAATAATGCATTAGTTTTGCTTTAAGCATTTTTTTTTAAATATGCTTTAGACAGAGATATTAGCTTTCTTGGAACGTGCGCTACTGCACTGAGGTCAGGCAGAAGGAAGCAAAGCTCACTATCTGAGCTCACCTAATATTACAAGGGGTTAAAAGGGTATCCTGGAGCAGAACACCCACCACTCTCCCCCATTTTCAGTGGGAATTCAGCATGTGGAGTGGCTGTGGGATCACACCCAGGGATTCCCAGATTTATTATGACCTGTTCCAAAGCCCAGTGGCTTTCCAATGGCAGTCTTGTTGTCAACTGCAGTAGGGTTTGGATCAGTCGTTAAAGATCAGTGGAAACTGTGTGGGCCTTTTTCTGTGAAACTGGGAGAACTTTTCACCACTTTCTCACCATCAGACTGTACTCATGTCTCATTATGGGCCAAATCTTGAGAGAAGACATCCTCCCTCCCTACGTGAGTGATGTTACTCATAGGAGTTGTCCTAATGAGGCAACTGAAGTCAGGTTAAGTAATGTGTAGAGCCATTGACAGGTATTTTGACAACCTCACTTTTCACCCCTGCAATTAGCAGACTCCTCTTCCCTCCGCCCACCTCCGCCCAACCTGTGTAATGTATCCACACTGATGGGAATTGCAGTTATGTTCTTATGAAAACAAGCCCTTTCAGCACATGTAAGAAGATGAGTATGTAGAATACAACAAGTTTATGAACTGACATATAAATATGAATACACATACCTAAAAACAGCAACATACTGCAACATTTTTAATGAGATGGATGCGCCTGAGACCCAGCAGCAGGTCATGCTCTACCCTTCCTTATAAAATTTCACACCTCCCCACAACTTTGCTCACCCATGGCCTAGGCCACTATCTTGCAGTGGAGAGATGCTCCTAAAGCAGTAAGTTGCCTGAAATTGTCCATCCATTAGATGGAAGAGATGTTGGGGTGCTTTAGAATGGAGCCTTTCTAAATATTTACTTCTCAAAATGGTCACTGCTGTGGGTGATGGCTTGTGCTGGCCCCGTCAGTTAATGGTTACTCACTTGAGCAAAGGGATCAGAAAATGTTACTGATCTCTGTAAAACTACAACTTTTTCTTTCACTAATTGTGATGGTCTAAAAGAAGTTAACTTGCAAAATGATGAGGCTACAGCTGATTGAAGTATGGGGTATCATTTGCAAAGGAGATACTGTTTCCACACATATCCCAGCACCCACCACTTTATGCAGGCAGCCAATTGCTATTCTTATTGCAATGCAGTCAGCTGTAAAATCTCAACTAGAGACTCATACACATCATCTACCTTACATATTAACATTTGAAAAGGTCAGTTTTGGAGGAGGATGGAAATCTGACAAGATAGGAGTGTGTCTGAGACTCATTCAGTAGGCCTCTAACTGAATGAGATGCAGAAGCAGTGAGCAGGAGAGAATCTCTTCGAATTGGAGTGCAATGATAATATTGATGAAAACCTGTTAACCTCTTTCAATGACTATGAGTTACCGCCAGAATTTTATATATTTATTTATTTATTTCAGGAAATGCTGTTCACCTATCTGTGAAGGGAAAGTGAAATTCTCCCTCAGGTAAAGGTGAATGCCAAGGTCCTCTAGCCATTGGATATTTTCCCCATGGGTTCCAGCTTTTGAACAGAGCTGATCTAGCTCAGATTTTCCAGCTAAAGGGAAATTCAAAATATCCAATCCAGAACTAAAAAATATTTTCTAAATGTCATATGACCTGCTATGTCTGCAAAATTTCTATTTCAATAACAATTCCTTGCTGAGTGGTAACAGAGAGATAGCCATGTTAGTCTGTATTCTATTGAAACAAAAAAGCAGTCATGTAGCACTTTAAAGATTAACAACATAATTTATTAAGTGACGAGCTTGTGTGGGACTTGATCTGAAGAAGTGAGTCTGTCCCACAAAAGCTCATCACCTACTAAATTATTTTGTTAGTCTTTAAAGTGCTAAATTACTGCTTTTTTTGTTTTAATTCCTTGCCGAATTGTGTTTTGCTTTTGGATTCTCATTGTAAAATTGTTTTGCATTTTCTTTGATGTTTTTCATTTTATACTATCGCATTAAATACTATTAATGCTATAATTTATAATATTCACACTACCTCTGATGCTATTATTACATGAAATTTAATATTCTGTTATTTTTATTTGTAAAAATATTAAGGGCAGTTGCTACTAAGGATAAACTGAAATATTTTTTTCTAGATCAAGTGTGTCCTGTTTGCATTCTTAAGACTTTGTGTGCCATATTACGTACTCCCACTACTACTGACAGGTCATGCGATAATGTACAAATACAATATTTAAACAATAGAACCCATAATATTAAATTCTAAAGGAAATTTGACATTCTAAAATGACATTGCAATTTTTTCTGAAACTGAAGAAAATATTTTGAAATAGCTTTCCCCAGGAATTTTTGAAAAAAAAAAAGACATATTTTGGTAAGTTTTTCAACGTCGATGAGTCATTTTCTCTTAAAAATGTTTTGATGAAAATTTTCCAACTAGCTCTATTCCTGAGGCAAGAATAATATGAGAAATCCTCCTTTAGAATGTGAGTAAAACATCTTCTGTTTTCAAACTTGTATCTCAGTCCTGTCAGTGCTGAAGTTAGAATATCAGATGCATTTATCCAAGAACCATCTTAAGTACTGTAGAATCTGGAAAAAACATCCAAGGAATACTCCAAAGGGAGATGGGTGAGGAGAACAGTCACCATACTAAAGCCTTGGGAAGAAAATTCAGGATAGCTTCTTGCCCTAATCAAGTTGAATTAATTAATGCTTCAGGACAAATACATCTCAACTTAGGTCACAAGAAGTGACAAACTGTACTAGATAATGAAATGCACATCCTTCCAATTGAAAAAGAAAAGTGGTAACTCATGGCTTGTACTCAATGTAGTCACAAGTGGGATATCTTATGATTCTCTTATATGAAGAGGCTCAACCTCACCACCTGCTTTCATCATCTTCACACTGACATCCTGCATCATGCTCCTTTTTCTCCATACAGAAGCGATGCAGTAAAATTCCTTTTTACACCTTGGATGTTGAGATTCATAAGTGAAAAGGTACATGGTGCCTCCCCTTCCACAGAATTGTTCTGAAATGGTACTCTTTACATGTTAATAACAGATAAGGTAGCTGGAGAGTCTGCTGGAAAGCTGCCTCTATCACAAGTAGCAGAGAGAAGCAGTCAGGTAGTCCTGACGATAACCAACAACATGGATGGGTCAGAGGGACATGTGATTTCTTTGAAGTTAACACAGTTGTAAGACGGCTCTTAGCCGGTAGAGAAGCCAGCTGCAGTCAGACCATAATCAGTTAGATGGCAAGCTGAGACGTTCGCCCACTATGCATGGCCTGAGCCAAAAATCTCATAGGGAACTATTCAGCATCACACCTGAGTAGGAGGCTAACATTAGCCAAGATATTTTTGTTAGTCAAGAATGTGCAGCTGGCCTGCAAGACTGCTTTCAGCTCACGTGAAGCTTTCCAGCTTATGTGAAAAACCACCAACCTGTAGCAGTCTGAGCTGTCCAAGAAACTCACTGAATCGGGCCCTATGCTGAACCAGCTGTTTCTGAAGGTGACTCTTCAGAAATAGCCACAATGAAGTTGGCTTTTATCTTTAAAGATGATGGGCCCAATTCCAGTCTCATGTTGGTGTAGTCATAGAATCATAGACGTGAAAGGGACCTTGAGAGATCCTGTAGTCCAGTCCCCTACACTCATGGCAGGACTAAGTCTAGACCATTCCTGATAGGAATTTGTCCAACCTGCTCTTTAAAATGTCCAATGGTAGGATTCTACCACCTCCATAGGCAAGTTATTCCAGTGCTTAAACACTATGACAGGAAGTTTCTCCTAATGTCCAACGCAGACCTCTCTTGCTGCAATTTAAGCCCATTGCTTCTTGTCCTATACTCACAGGTTCAAGGAACAATTTTTCTCCCTCCTTGGAACAACGTTTTATGTACTTGAAAGCTATTACAGTAAACTCTTGTTTTTCTGGTTCGTGATCAACCAGAACTCTCAGATAACCGGCATAACTCTGGCAAATGTGGCTTCCTTTTTTTTTCCCTCTTTCCTCTCTTCAGATAGTCCCTGGGTGCTGCATGATCCCCCTCAGGCTGAGTGAGAGCCCTCCGGGTTCCTCATGCCATGTGGCGGTGTCTGCTGCCCCAAAGTGGCTCTTTGTGCCACATGATGATGTCCATGCCAGTGTCCATGGCCCAACAAGTGGCTCCTCACAGCGCGTAGCAGTGTCTGCATGGTGGTGTCCGCTGCCCCACAAGCGGCTCCTGCTGTCACCACCAAAAGGTAAACAGGGCAGCAGTTGAGTGGGAGCTGGCACTGGGGAGTAGGAGGGGCTGAATTTTCTTATTCAGGGGGCCACTGACCACTGCCTGTGCCTTCTCCCAGCTGCTCTGCATTAACTGAAATATTGGAGCAGGCAGCAACCTCCCGGTCCTGGGGTTGCTCGATATCAAAGAGTTTACCATGTGTCCTTCTTCAGTCTTCTCTTTTCCAGATTAAACAAACTCTCATAAGACATATTTTCTAGACCTTTAATTTTTTCCCCTTATTCTCTAGATCTTTTCCAATTTGTCCACATCTTTCCTGAAATGTGGCGCCCGGCAATGGACACAACGCTTCCGTCGTGACCTGATAAGCACAGAGTAGACACGAAGAATTGCTGCTTGATTCTTGCTCACAACATTCCTGGTAATACATCCCAGAATTATGTTTGCTCTTTTTGGCAACAGCATTGCACTGTTGACCTGTATTTAGCTTGTGGTACATTACAACCCCCATTTGACAAAGTGGGTCTTTACCCAGGAAAGCTTATGCTTCAATATATCCATTAGTCTATAAGGTGCCATAGGACTTTTCATTGTTTTTGCAGACACTGACTAACCCGGCTACCCCTCTGATATTTATGACCCCCAGATTCCCTTCCACGGTACTCAGTCCTGCATAGTCATTTCCCATTTTGTATGTGTGCAACTGATTGCTCCTTCCTAAATTAAGCATTTGCAATTTGTCCTTATTGTATTTGTTCTATTGAATTTGATTCTGTTTACCTCAGACCATTTCTCCAGTTTGTCCAGGATCATTTTGAATTTTAATCCTACTCTCCAAAGCACATCTCTGTAAAACTAAGTTAAGAGAAATCAGAAACAGGCCCTGTATACCCTTCAATAATGAAAATTAATCCAAGACTGACTGAGTTTAGTTGCATAAGGTTTTCCAGGGCCAGGGTATGATGGTGAAAATTTGGTTTAGTGCAGGTTGAAATGGCACTGCATCACTCAGAACAAATAGCACCATTTCCTTTAACACAACTACCTTCACAGTAAGATACCAGTTACCAGGGAGAGTGGGGTATAACTTAGCCTTTTTACTTCCACTGGGCGTATCTGCCTTGTAGATTCATGATAGCAGTCTCTTAATGGGGTTTGCATATTTATTATTTTTCAAGTGTGTTTTATTGGCATTTAAAATGTGGCTGTCCTGGACCTTTCTTCACTGAGGTATTAGGGCCAGGTTTTCAGAAGTATTTAGGCTTCTGAAGAAGCAGACAGACATCTAGGGAGATTTTCAAAAGTACCTAAGCATGTCAGGCACCTATTCCCTAATTGATTTCAATCATGTAGGTTCTTTAATATGCAGATAAACACCTCATATCTTTGAAAATTTGATCTTTACTGCCCATATTTTAAGTGTGTGAAAGGAGAACATGCACTGCAGCCTCCTGAGGTCTACAGTGTCCAGCACCACCCCTCAAAGGTGGCAGAGCCAGGACAACCCCCCCATCCTCAACACCTGCCCTACCTCCACTTCACGCCTTCCACCTCCCCCTGCCCCACCTCTTCCCACCCACTGCGCCATGCCTTCCCACCCCCTTGCACCCTCCCCCCAAGGAATGCAATGTGATCCAGGGGTTTAGCAGGGGAGGGGAGGGCCTGGTGCTGGCAGCAGGGGGTCAGGCCCCACCCCTGCACTCACCGCAGTGGTGGGAAGTAGTTCCGACTAGTGGCATTCCAGTTCTGGGAGGGCAGAGGAGGAGCAGGGATGGAGCATGAATCAGGTGCTTGGTGTACTCCAAAAATGTTGGGAGGGAGGGGAGGAGTGGGTAAGTGCAGTGCTCCAGAGCACTGTAAGAGGCGTATAGGGGAGGGGAGCAGACAGGGGAGCCCATGGGTGGAATCCCAGTGGGTTGTAGGCTACTGCAGCCCACAAAGATGAAGGAGGGCCACTCATGCGGCCTACCCACTCTTCATGGTTGCTCATCTCAGCTGTAACACAATCAGCAACCAAACAGAGGAGCAGCCTTTCACAGTGAAATCTGCCTGTTGGGCATGCCTAGTTCTGCATTGAGAAAGATTGTTATCATAGGCATCAGCTATGAAGGGCCAAATGCCCCATCCTGAAGTACATTGTGCAGCCATCCTAGAAATCAAAACTGATTAGTTTTAGATTCTGAAGTTTCCATATAGGCTTCTGCTCAGTGGATTCAGCGTAGTCCAGTGGATAGGACGGAAGAATGGCAGCCAGAAGACTTGACTTTTATTCCTAGCCCTACCACTGACTGTATGATCATGGGCAAGCCAATTAGCATATGCATGCCTCAGTTCCCCATTCCTCGTTACCCCAATTGTTACATAGGGTGAAATCCTGGTCCCATTGAAGTTAATGGCAATATGGTCAATGTGGTCAAAATTTCACACCTGGTCTCTTTACAGAGTACTTTGAGATCTATGAATGAAAATCACCACATGGACGTGTGAGTGTTGTACAATGCACGAACTATGCTGCAAGGAGCACTAGTCCATCAATGGTGATGTGTGTAGAGTGTAATAGTATAGAATCTGTACTGTGGGGTCAGTGGCTGGAAAGAGAACAGAAAATTACAGATAGACCAGAGATGTTGAGGGAAAGGTAGAATGCAAAGAGAAGGAGCAATACAAGTGAGATATGAAAAATTCTGCCCCACTACACTGACTGTTTCTCTTTTCTCTCCCTTGTTATTTTTAATACAAAAAATATGATTGGGGAAAATAAAGGAGAGCACCTAGGTTCTGATGCCGAGCCTATTTAATTCAGTGGAAGAAATCCCATTAAGCTTTGTCTGAGGTCCTTAAATACAACAAATCAAATGTTTCTCAGGCTTTACTAAAAATCATTTCATTCCTCCATCCTCCCCAGTTCCCTAGCAGAAGAAAGGAAGAGCTAAACACTGAGAAAAATTTCTAATGAATTGTAACATATCTGCAGTTTCAGAAGCAAACTAGCACTTTCGTTTAGTTCCTGTTCCTTGCACTATGAGGTCAGGAAGATAGCTAAAATATCGCTTTCTGCTGTTTTAGCATTTGTACTGCACTAAGTATATAAGGTGCATTATAAAGGTAAATAATACACGATATCCAATAATTAATGTGAATGTGAACTATCAAGCGGAGAATAATGAATACACTAAAATAATTCTAAATCTAAACCTGCATCCAGCCAGCGTTTCCTGAAATTAGCAGTCACATATACTAAAAAGGACTGAAAAAGCACCTCCCATAATAGAGTTTGTCTTAGAAGGATATTAATGGCTTTAAGATTCACTAAGCTAAAACACAGTGTTTTAAATCAAACATATGAGTGTGGTAAAAATACTAATTAGATACATTAAATGTACAACTTCATTAAGTGCCCTTATCATTCAGTTTAAAAAAAGATTCAATTCCTGAAAGTGTTGAAAAATTACTTCTTTGACAGTGCATTCAATGAGAGTTTTATTCATTAAAACTAACACTGGAGATACGATTCAGCACCCGGTTCATATGTATGTGTGAGCATGTACACACACACACACAATTACATATATGTAATTTCTTAATATGCCTTCCCCTTTTCATGGTTTAGTTTTGGATTATTTCTTAAAGCATCTCCAATAATGTTGGCTCTGCCCACTTGCTTTGACAGCTCGTACAAAGACAACTTGCAAATGAGTAACATTTTGTGCCTAACACCCAATGTCATGGTGACAGCACATTACATTGTGTTATGATGTAAATGCATTGTGGTCCAATTAGCACATAATATATCAAACATATTATGTGTGGAAATATGATCCAATAACAGAGGAGAGAGGATATAAATAAATTTGTTGAGATCTTAATGATATACAATTTAAATGTCACATTTGCTGGAAAATTAGAGGTTGAAGACAGTGACCTTTGCGTGGTACCCAAATCATCCTTGGGCACATTACTTGTGTATGCCTTTATTAGTGCATTGCATTAGCTGCATCACTGGAACAATATACATCCGTTATCTATTTTTAAACATATTATACAAAATGATGCAGTCTAAGTATTATGCCACAAGAACTCTGCGTCATCTACGAACAATGCAATTTATCAATATATATGACAATTGAATCAGAGAGAGAGAAAGAAATATCTCACACCCTGACAGCCATGAGCACTCGAGACACATTGATCCTCAGCATGGTGTGTTGATCGTCCTCCAGGTCTGGTGAAATCAATTCACATATAATGAGCAGTTCAGTGTGTTCTTTAGCTCAGTTTATTTTTCTGGGTTCACAAGGCCAAATGTTTCATTTCTGAGCTGACCGCATACAGCTCGGTCAGATGCTGAGGATCTTTGTAGGGACAAAGGCAGGGAGGGACCCACAGCCACTCTGTACTCACGACTGCAGCCATCCCCTTATAGGATCCCACAATCTGTGTGCTCTCCCTTCAAAAGGGAGAGTGGCTGGTGGCTGCGTGCAGATACCGAATCACTCGTGGCCCTGACCTCCTTTGCCACTGTGTTCGTTTAAGAGCCCCGCAATGTCAGATCCATGGGCAGTGGGTGAACTGCTGGCTTTTGGAGGCTAGGTCCTCCAGCCCTCCCCCTGCCGCCTGAGGCGCTGCCCCTTCTGTGCCCACCGGAGCCCAGCACACCCCCATTGTGGTTACTGGCATCTGCCCCACGTCTCCAATCCTGCCATCACAGCTACTGGCCCCTACAGGCTACAGCCCCCCACCACAAGTACTGGGGGCCAGGCAGTACAGCCCCAGGCCTCTGGCACTAGAGCATGGGGAGACTGGACAACACAGCCCCAGCCTTCCCAACCGCAGAGACGCCAGCCAGCATGGCTCCAGCTTTGCCCCGGGCCCAGAGTGCCGGGCAGCGCAGCTCCAGCTTTCCCCAGTCCAGTCCTGGAGCGCAGGGTTGCCAGGCAGTGTGGCTTCAGCCCCTATGACCTAAGTTCCCTCTAACATACACTACAGAGGGCTCAGGGCAGGTGCACAGAGTGGCACCTATGCCCGTTGGCCCCAAGGTGGAAGTCGCAGCAGCTCCATGCCAGGGGACGTCTCCCTCCTGGCCACACCTGCTCCATGTTGGGCCCAGGGGAAGGGTTTACCGTCTGGTGATGGTAGCTCTGTGCTGGGGCTTGGGGAAGGGGTGCCTCTCCCCCAGCCAAGAGACCCAATTTAGTGCTGCCCCAAAGCTGCCACGGGCATGCGGCAGGTGCCCCTTGCTGTGGCCCCCATCCAGCCTAACCTGGACTTGGCCTGGCTGGAGGACAGGCACCCGTCCCATGGCTGTGCCCACTGGAGCTTCTGTGGCCATGGAGAGGCACCGCTCACCTGGCCCCAAGCTGCTGCAGTGAGAGAGGGCTGGGAGTAGTCCTCTTTCCCCATGGCAGCCTGCATGCTGAACCTCTCATCCCTATGCCCACCCCATCGCCTGTGCCCCCAGCAAAAGCCCTCACATTCCCACACCCCAGGCCACCGCCTCAGGTCTGAGCCCCTTCTCACACTCAAACCCCCTTTGCCCAACCTCTTGCCACATGAGGTTTGTACCAGTATGAACTTTGAAGGTGATGTGTCACACATCACCACCACATTGGTGCACATAGAATTCATTTGGTTCAGAGGTGGGAAAACTTAGATGAGACACCACCTGTGACTGTGGAGTGCCAGGAGGCGAAGCAGTGCAGCTCCAGTCTTCCTGGTCCCAGACCACTGGGAGGCTGGGCAGCGTAGCCCCAGCCCTTACCCCTGGCCCTGGAATGTGGGGAGGCTGTCAGCCAGCCAGCCAGCCATCCCACCAAAGAGGGAGAGGCTTCCAGACGTCAGGGAGCAAGGGGAAGGAATAGCTCAGTGGTTTGCACGTTAGTCTTCCAAACCCAGGCTTATGAGTTCCAGCCTTGAGAGGGCTATTTAGGTATCCAGGGCACATAGATTTGAAGAAAAAAAAAAGGGCTAGCAGTGGTGATAGGCCCTGCTGTGAGTGCAGGTGACTGGACTTGATGACCTCTGAATACTTTCTCAAGATCTATGAGGAAGAGTATAGCTCTACATGTTGACTGACAGCAGTCAGTCAGCATCTGCTGCCCATCTTTAATGGTAGCATAGAAATAAAAGTGGCAGTACAACCACCTACCGTACAATAGCTTTGTGACCCCCCCTCACAACTCCCTTTTGGACTAAAACCCCCAGTCTGAGAAATTCTGGCCTTGCCCCTATGTACTCTTACCCACATATAGTATAGGGTAAACATACACAAAAGACCAGATTTCACAGCCCATGATGCATAACTCATAACTTGCTTTGCAGATGCATGTAAGGAATTTGGCCTCACAATCAGCTTAAAGAAGACCCAGGTAATGGGCCAAAACATGGGTAACGAGCCATCTATCAACGTGTTAGACTATGAACTGGAAGTCGTCCATGAGTTCGTGTACCTAGGCTCGACGATCTCGGACAACTTGTCACTTGATAGCGAGATCAACAAGCGCATTGGAAAAGCCGCCACAATGTTCTCCAGGCTGACGAAGAGAGTATGGGCTAACAATATGCTCACTATACACACCAAGGTGGAGGTCTACACAGCCTGTGTTTTGAGCACACCGCTGTATGCCAGTGAAACATGTACTTTGCGCTCAGAACAAGAGCAGCGGCTCAACACATTCCACATGCGCTGCCTTAGGCGCATACTCGGTATCTCATGGCAGGACGAGGTCCCCAATAGTGCAGTGCTTGAGAGGGCAGGCACCGCCTCCATGTTCACCCTTCTCAAACAGAGGTGTATGCGCTGGCTGGGCCATGTCTCACTCATGACAGATGGCCGAATACCGAAGGACCTCCTCTTCGGCGAACTGGCGTCTGGAAAGAGGACGAAAGGGCGACCTAAATTGCACTACAAGGACATGTGCAAGTGTGACCTCAGCGCTCTCTCTATCAGTGTGAACACCTGGCATTCACTCACCTCAGACAGGCATGCCTGGAAACAGGGAGTGAGGGAACCTGTTGCTATGTATGAAACTACCTTGGTGAAGGAAGCAGAAGACAGGAGAGCCCTCAGGAAGATCCGTGCCCGTGATACCAGAGCGACATCTGCCTACTGCTGCTCACAGTGCGGAAAGGACTCCCACTCCCGCATTGGATTGCACAGCCACAGAAGATGCTGCTCAAATCAGTCCAACTGGGGCACAAACCCATGATCCCTCAGGATCGAAGGATGCCTACTACTGAATTTGATAGAAGCCTACCTAGGCACAAAGTATTATCTCTGGAGTGAAGGGATTTTTTTGTGAGTGGCTGGGTAGTGCATGCTCCAAAATATCTGTTAGTCCATAAGGTGCCACAAGACTTCTTGTTATTCCGGGGTGAGTCACACATAAGTTATAAATTCATGGACACTATGTACAATACAGTATTTCTAAAACATCTGTAAAGGGAAGATAGATGGCTTGCCAAAAAAGCGTTCTATATTTTAATAGTTCCTATTTTTAGTTTCATTTTACCACACAAAAGAATCCCTTCACTCCAGAGATAATAGTTTGTGCCTAGGTAGGGCCCCGCCAAATTCACAGCCATGTAAAATGCATCGTAGAGCAGCCTTCATGCCTAATCAGTCCTTGGTTTCATGGTCACACAGGTCACTGAGCCAGCCAGCAGACAGCAACTACTTTCTTGCACTGTCAGCCTAGGTTGAATTCAAATCAGTGGTCCACATGTGAAAAGCTCATCTCCTGCCATCCACGCCACTTAAATCCCATGTGTATAGGCTCTAGAAGAGAAGATATATTTCCATCTTAAAACTAGAACAATATCAAGTTAACGTGGTCTGCAGTGCATGGATTAAAAGCTGTCCAACTGACAGGTCTCAAGGTGTAACTTCTAAACAGGGAATCAAGTAGATCTGTCTTTCCCGTGAGGTCCCACAGTGATCAGTTCTTGGCCTGATGCTATACAGCAGTTTTATCAATGACATGGAAGAACAATAAGAATAGGAACAATCATCAGTAAGTTTGCAGAGGACACAAAAATTGGGGGAGTGATAAATCATGAAGAGGACAGGTCTGATTGAGAGAGATTAGAATCTCTTGATTAACTGGTTGCAAGAAAACAACAGGTATTTTAATACCACTTAGTGTAAATATATACCTCTAGGAACACAGAGCATAGGCTATACTTACACAATAGGGAGTTCTATCCAGGGAAGCAGTGACTGAACAATATTTGGGGGTGTGGTAGATAATCAGCTGAGCGTGAATATCCAGTGTGATGCTGTGGCCAAAAAAAGGTAATGCAATCCTGGGATGCATAAACAGGGGAATATCAAGTAGGATTAAGAGAATTATTTTGTTTCTTCATGAAACACTAGTGCAACCAATGTCCAGTTCTGGTGCCCACAATATAACAAAGGCTGTTACTAAATTGGAGAGAGTTCACAGAAGAGCCACAAAAATGATTATAGAGTTAGAAAACATGCCTTACAGTGACTAAGCTCTTTGACTCTATATTAACAAAGAGAAGGTTAAGCTATGACTTAATCTCAGGCTGTATTTTCTAAATAGGGAACAGCTATTTTACAACAGGCTCTTCCATCTTGCAGAGAAAGGTATAACATGAGCAAGTGACTAGAAGTTGAAGCTAGACAAATTCAGACTGGAAGAAAAGGTGCACATTTGAGAGAAATCAGCCATTCAGCACTGGAGCAATTCAGCATGGCATAACAGGGCAAACTCACTGCCACGGCGCCTCCTGTTGGTTGATGGAGAATCAACTTGTTTGACCTCCAACTCAGCACCTCTCTCTGGCAGGTGTGTTTTCTGCTGCCCATTCTCGCTGCACAATCAACTCTCTGGACCCACGTTACTCTCAAGATTGCAGTGTCCTCTTCAAGACACTGACCTCCAGCAGTGCCTGATCTTCTAGTCCCTTGCTCCCTTCCAGGGGATTCAGCAGTCCTGGGTCAATCCAGGACACCCACAACTGTGGCCCACTGCAGCCTTGGTCTAGCCCCTCACCTCAGGGTACTGAGGCGTAGCCAGGTGCAGTACAAGGGGGGAAAGGGAGGGACTCAGACCCGCCCACTCTTCTGAGTCCTGAGGTGCAGTTTGTAACTGGGAGCCGGAGCTGGTCCCACCCCTTTCCTGGCTAGGACCTAACTGACCCAGCTCTGCTGGAGCAGCTTCGTATATACTAGGCTGCTCCAGAAAGCTGCTTGTAATAGGTTACCCCCAGGAGCCCTTCATTCATTGGCTGAGGGGAGCTGCGCATGCTCCCCCAGCCTGCCTTAACCCTTTTCTTGCAGTAGAGAAGCACTCACCCCACTACACAAGGGTCATGGTGGATTCACAGTCACTGAGGGTTTTTAAACCAAGATTGAATGTTTTTCTAAAATGTGTGCTGCAGGAACCATGTTGGGGAAGTTTATGGGATATTATAAACAGAAAATTGGACTAGATGATTACAATGGGCCCTTGGAATCTATGAAACTGGGGAAAACAAACCAAATTTACTATATATAACTAATAATTTAGTCCTTATACTAAGATCTACTGAGATTGAAGGACAACAACTGGGGAACTCCTGGAGTCATCTAGAAGTTTTATCTCGAGACAGAGTGAAGTGGAAAAGACATGTAGATGATCCATGCGCCTCTCAGAGTACATGGGTTTAAGTCAAGTATATTCATTTTTGGATTATACTTAGGCATATTTATTCTTGCCATCTGTTTCTCACCTAGCTGTTTATCGATGCTCAATATTCATTTGCCATTTTGACATACAAATTGTACAGGCAAATGATTTAGATATTTAGGGGGAGAGCACATTTTAAGCCATGTACAGTTCCTGAGCTAATAACATGAGGGCTCCTCACAGCATCAATAAGAGTTGAGTGTCTGGGTTAAGTGTGATACATGGTCGGAAGAGCATTATATATGTATTTCTATGGCATGCATATGACTGATTCCATCTAGTCCAGGAAGTTTCAAATATCCCATTAATGGTTTAACTGTGTTCTCATTCTACTTTTTGTTAATATGCCCCTAAAGTGATTTATGAATGCCAATTTTACATTGTCCCTGCATTTCCGAGTAGTTAAGGGCTCTGTTAGCCCTGCTTCTGTGAGGCATAAAAGTTCTGTATAATCAAGGAAAGGGAATGACTTATTAACTAGCTAAGTTGTGAAGGGATTTGTTCTTCCTTTAGTATGAGGAAGATTTACTTCTATGCAGCCCATTACCATTAATGTTTTTCCTGCATAATTTGCCAGTGCAATGTAAAAAGACTATGGGCCAAAACCACACTTGGTGTAAATGGTGTAGTTCCATTGAATTCAAAGGAGATATGCCACCTTACACCAACTGAAAATCTGTGTATTTCTGCTTATGGTAGGCAGGCTAACTATACAGGATGGGAAAGCCCGTATCATGTCATCCACTGGATTTCACTGGGCCTGTTTGAATCCCTAATAATCCTGCATTCCCTCATCCATCTTCTGCTTCGAGAGCACTAAGAGGTATGTTCAGGGTCAAATGGAGATGCTCCCAATGCTAGAATTCACTGTTTGGAGTTTAGCATTTATTTCACTTATGAGCGGGGGAACTTCCCTGGTGTGATGATTTCTAATAAACGTGATGGCCGGGGTACTCTGAGACTTCTTACACAGGCTGAACCTCTCTAATCCAGAACTCTCTCATCCAGCATCATCCGTAATCTGGCCTGATTTGGAGTTAGTGGACCTATCCTGGGTGTGGCCAAGTTTCCCGTGGTCCCAAAAAATTTGCTTCCAGCCACCAGTCCTGGCTCTGAGTGTTCTGTGCTGTTATTTAGCTGTAATTTACCCCTAAATGTCTTCTAAGAGCCCAGTAAGCAGTGGAAGTATTGGTAATGCTGCTAAACAATGTTGACCTACCCCGGTCCAGTAAATTCTCTCATCCAGCACAAGTTAGGTCCCAAGGGTTCCAGATAAGAGAGGGTCAATCTTTATTTTGTTTTCTTTTTAGTGCATCCACAGCCTCACAGATCTCCAACCCCATATCATAACCCATGAATCTTTGCGACTAGAGAACTGGTAGTTTGTCTCAGATATTCCTACCAAATAGGTGTTTGTTTTATAATTACTTTAAAGGGGTTTTTGTTGTTGTTGTTGTTGTTGTTGTTGTTTAAATGTCAGACTTGGAAGGCTTCCTTTGGTAATTGATTCTTTACAAGAACTATCATTTACATATGAAATTATGTTGTCTTAATTTTGGATCTTGCTGTATTTTAATCCTGTGTATTCCTGTTGTACAGAAATGGCTTAAACCAAAGGAGAGATGTGTAACATCTACAGATTTTTGGATTATGAACTAAAAAACAAATCAACTCAAAATACCTTTCCAGATTAATTGAATGGCAACAGCAGAGCCACCCTTCTTTCCACTTCTATTAAAAAGAGAAAGGAAAAATTCCGTGATTTACCTAGAAGAGAGGCCACTTAGGACCAGATATTCACTACTGCCCTTTAAAATATTGAGTCTAGAAATCAGCACTACGTGAGTTCTCTTGCAGCTCTGGAAGGAGGACAGCTAGGTTTTACATTTACAGAATGCCTAGGGATCTTTGGAATGCAGCCTATACTGCCTTTCGGGGTAAAATAAATAGAGCGTGTACAATTAAAAAGGTTAACTTGTACCTAGACTTCAGAGAGCATGGCATTTGTTTTAATTTTTTAATTAGAACTTTCTGAAACTGCAACACTTTTTAAAAATATACACAGAGTCCTTTCTTTGTTGATATTGCCCAACCACTCATGTTTTCACTGTGCTGCTAGAACAGCTGGAGGACAATTAGAGGCTATTTTTAGAGTGGCTCACTCTATAAAGCTGAAATTTGTAGGTTAGGCTTACCAGTTTCTAGCTCTTTCTAATTCTTGATCTTCCTTTAATATCTTCTTTCTAAACGGTCTGCCTCCATAAGAAATCCATGTTGTATCTCTCAATCTTTTCAAAATAATCTGATTTATCCAAAGGATCATTTAAAAGGCATCAAGTCAAATCACATACCTACGGAGATGAAAGAATGGAAAAACCCAGGAAAACATTGCTGCTTTGGTTTGCTTTACCACACATCAGATCTGCTCTAAACAGAGCATAAAGCATTAGTACAACCTTAAAACATACAGGTCTCTGGAGAACAAATGAGTGTTGCTCTCCGTTCAACTTGTTTCACCTTTTAAGAGTTTGCATCATTTGAGTGTCTTTTTGAGTTTAACAGTGAAAGTCTTATCTTGCCATTTATTAGAAATAAAAGTGACAGTGAGAAATTGGAAACAGAGAACACTTTCCTCAATATAGAACAGAGCTTTGTTCACATGGCTGAACAGAAAGTCACTACAACTAGAAGATGCAGAAGGGATGTGGCAGCTTGAATGGATCTGCAGATGGCCAAGAATGCCCAGAAGGGACGTACTAGTGATCCAAACCCACTGAAGCTCACTTTTGACATATTTCGCTCTTTTTACAGTGCCACTGCAGGGGTACGAGCTGCAGTAAATAAAATAAAATAGCTGCGAGAATGTGTATCCTGTACCCCCGTCTCTGGGGAGTTATATATGAGCAGATATGCTCATGTATTAGTCTACAAAAATAGGAGCATATTCCATTATTTGGGCAATGGACCATAAGGGCCAAGTGTGGAAATCCTATGGATAGATTTGGTTTCTTTGCTGACATTCTAGATAATCTTGTTGTCTTAAGAAATTTGTACCAAATTATTTAATATACTTATGCAGCATTAGCACTTAAAGCCAGAGTGAATTTTTATCATGGGAGCTTTTACTATAAACCCTTTGGAATTTATGGAAGTACAAACAGTCGTTAAAGAAGAGTAAAAGGAGAGTTTTGCTATGAGCAGACTTCAATATTAGATTATATGACATAGCCTACCCTTACACATGCTCTGTTTTGTTATCTCAAAGCCTGAAAAACATATTTGGCACAGAGCAGGGTGACCATTATTCCTCCAAGAATTAAAGCTTACCTGGAATCTCTTTCTAGGAAAAACCAAAACCAAAACAGCTTCCTTTGCCATTGCTCACAGTGACGAATTTTAACATTAATACATCCATCCAAATTACTGCATACATAAATGCAAGCATGAGGGGAAATCCATTTCTCCTGCACTGAGCCTGGGTGGGCACCATGCCAGGTGAAATGCAGCGTGTACAGTAAACCCTCGACATACGTGGCTTCAAGTGGCACGTAACTTGCTTTAACATGAGTCAAGCACAACTTGATGCTTCTCAGCAGCCCCTTCTCCCTGCCTTCTCCCGGCCGCATGGCTGTCAGCCATGGGGCTGGGGAAAGGCAGGGGGAAGGAGATCTTAGCTCACCTCGCTTCCCAGAGCTGCAGGCAGCTAGGCAAGCTAAAAGGTTTCCCCCTGCCTTCTCCCAGCAGCGTGGCTGGGGGAAGGCAGGGAGAAGCAGCCAGGAAACTAGTGGGCTGTTCAGTTTCCCAGATCCATCTCGCACCCCCTGTTTTGCACGAACACAACCCCTGTGTAACTGGAGGGTTTACTGTAGTTGAAATCTACCACTCTGAACCCAGGATTAGGATGTGGGATTAAAGTGCAGCTCTCACCCTCGTGCAAGGCTGTTACTGTGGTTTTATGAGCTGAAATAGTGGTCATAGCACTTCCACATTGCTTCTACCTGACTGTATAATCATATACCTAGAATCATAGAATCCTATGGCTGGAAGGGACCACAGGAGTCATTGAGTCCAGCATAAAGCAGGATCAACCCCAACTAAATCATCCCAGCCAGGACTTGGTCAAGCTGGGATTTAAAAACGGCTAAGGATGCAGATTCTACCACCTCTCTCTTGGTAATGCAGTCCAGTGCTTCACCACCCTCCTGGTGAAACAGTTATTCCTAGTATCCAACCTACACTTCCTGCTCTGTAACTTTAGACCATTGCTCCTTGTTCTGCCATCTGTCACCACTGAGAACAGTCTCCCTCCATCCTCTTTAGAGCCCCACTTCAGAAAGTTGAAGACTGCTGTCAACTTGCTCCTCAGTCTTCTCTTCTACAAACTAAATAAGCCCAAATCCCTCAGCTGCTCCTCATAGGTCTTGTGCTCCTGTCCCCTGGTGATTTTAGTTGCCCTCCACTGGACCTGCCCCAATGCATCCACATCCACCTTATCCATCCTTGCATGCTCTGTCTCATTGTCATAAGTGAGGCCTTACAGGCCCACTTTAATCATTAGTCTCATTAGTGAAAACAGGGTAAAACTTCATGAACACACCAGCCCATCACATCTCTCCACACCGCAGCAGCCTATGTAGGATTTATATCATTTATTATTTGTATTAGCATCGCATCTGGGAGCCCCAGTCATGGGCTAGGAGCCCCTTACCCTCAGCACTGCACAAACACAGAACAAAAACCAGTCCCTCCCTCAAAAAGTCTAATTCAGAGTCTCCTTCCCAAGCGGCACATACAGGCAGCACCGTACTGCTGCTGTGCCTGTAACGCCCTCCAACCAGCCGAAACATAGGGATTTAAATGGTTGCAAGGACCATGCACTGAACACCCACACTGTGGGTGAATTTCACCCTTATTTAATAGTACATTCAGAGCTTTCAGTTTAACAGCTCTTTATAATTAGCATGCACCAGAAGAATTACCTGGCATTGCTTGAGTCTTTCACTCAATTTATTTTTGTTTTCTTTCATTTAAACCATTGTTCTGGAGTGGTGCTGGGGATGAGGGGTTCATTATGCAGGCTGCCCTGGGGAGAGAGTTCTACCCCAGCCCTACCTCACTGTAGCAGTTGGAGGCCAGGTGAGAAGTGCCTGTTCATGCCACTACAGCTGCAGTGGGCAGAGCCAGGGGAGGGATGCACGTCACCCTGGTCGGAGGGACAGGCGCATAAACAAACTCTCTCAAATACATAGTAGAGAGCAGTCCCTTTCTCCACTCCTGCCTCCTGCTTCCTCAATGGGGTTATAACTGTCTCGGTCCCCATCTCTGCCCCTTGCTGCACCCCTGTGGTTGTTATACAGTATAACCACCCCTTCTTGCCATTCCACAGCCAATGCTGCTCTCACATGGTCATTACAGAGCAGAGTCCTCCCTTTCCACTTGATGAGAAACAATCCCATTCCAGGCACTTCTCATTTTCCTGGCACAACCAAACCTTCACCCTGCTTTAAGTTATGATAGGAGGAAGCTGCATACCTAATATGATGGTCCTAGATCTTACCGTTCAGGAGGAATTCTTGGAGAGCCAGCCAGCCAGCCAGACACACAGCCAGACAGATACACTCACAGGTAGACAATCTCTCTCAAATATGTAGAGTAGAGTAGCTTCCTTTGTCAAAAGGGCAATCCAAGGCAGAGGAAGTAGAAGCTGAAATTAGAACCCAGAAATTGCTGCCTCCCAAGCCTGTGCTCTCACCACTAGACCCCCCACCACACCTTGCTCACAATTTACAAAACTTCCTTTCTTGAAATAATTAAAAATCAGACATTATCAAGAATTATGTAAATGAGAAAGTTTTAAAAAAAACTACATATTCACCAACAGGTGGCAATGTCAATTTCTATATCACGCAACACAGGTATTGCATTGATTGTGTGTGAGAGACTGTGTCTTGGCTCTCACCCAAGAGATGTAGCCCTACTAGAAAGGCTCAGAGTGTGTGAGAGAAAGTCACGTGTATCTGTTTTCTGCTCTCTCTGAGATAGCGTGAGTGTAACAATATGACATGAGCAGCCTGTGTTCGCTCTTCCAGCAGGAAGCAGGATGGCTTTTTTGTTTAACAAGCTTCCACCTTACTTCCAGAAACTGTGCCTGGTTGTGCTCTACACTAAAAATGGACTGCAAGGTCACATAATAATAACATCCTGTCTGTGATGGTATCAAAGTAACATTACAAAGCCTCATCTCTTCAGGTCTCCCTAACCCATCTCTAACACCCCATCTCAAGTAAAGCTAAAAAAATAGCTTCTGAAATTTTCCACCCTAAAAACAGCTAACCAAATATTTAAAACAGCAATTAAACTAAGTATAGTATTAATTAATGGTACTTTGTAGATTCTTACCCTATAGAAGATACTGGCTCAAATTCGCTTGACAATTCAATATTGTTTATTAAATTATTAAATAATTGTTTATCATACTATTTTAGTATTATCATCTGAGTACTCCCAGATGGTAATACTAAAAATGGTAGCAATGATTATCTAGGTATAAATGGTCTGAGCCCCCATTTATTGACATCTAAAAGTCTCAGTGAAATCAATGGTAATTTTTGGTAAAGCCCATAAACTGGTTTATATTTCTCTCTCTGTCTTTCTCTACCCCTACTCCCCCTTTCCTTGGGGAAAGATTAGTAACAGAGAAGACTGCATAAAATTATCTTCAAAAGATAGTAATGTCCATATCCCTATAACATTAAGAGCAGAATAAATCAGAGATTTACCATCAAACATCACAAGCCAACATTCATTCTCGATTATGCAAATATAATTTCACAGTATGACACATCTGTAAAGCTGCATTTGGTTTCCTCTCGGCACAGTCAGCATCTGCTGTTTTAATGCATTTTATAAGATTACAGAAATTACTATAAATATCATTTTTAATGTCATTAACTGTCACAGGCACATCCTCAGTGTTTTGCTTTCTCCGCATGGTTTGCAGGAGAGCTAAGGAAATTTGACTGTTCTGTAGCTTGGCTGTAATTGCATTGTTTAGATCCAGAAGTTCTTGGAATTGATCACTGTCAGGCTGGGTCTAGATTTCTGAGAACTGTTGACAAAAGATACCCAAATCACGTAACACATTTGTGTATCTTTTGCGGACAGTTCTGTCTGGAGGGGCTTTTCTCACATTTGGCATGTCCACACGGGGTCCAATGTTGGAAAAACCTCCTCTGATGAGACATCCCTTCTTCCTCATGGAATGAGGTGTACAAGGATATCAACAGAACGCTCCTGACCAGCAGATTTCTTCTGAAAGATCTGCAGTCTAGACATGCTCTCTGTCAACAGAAGTTTTGTCAACAGAAGCCTGCAGTCTAGACATAGCTTCAGTTATGTTATAATGGTGAAATATTAGCGTATAGCTTACAGAAGCCAACACAAGCAAATTTGTGGTCCTTTGCACCACTGTATTGTCCATGTGCGGTCAATATGTTGAGCTTGGAATTTGTCTTCCTTGCAGACTTGCTTAAAAATAACCTGCTTCTTCAACTCATCTTGGTGGTCAGCTCATTTGTTACATTACTCACAGCAAGCAAAGAGGAAAGGGGATCCCTTGTACCTACTGATGTTTGGGGTCAACAGGATTCCGTTTGTACAGGGAATTACCTAAGTGGCTGTGGTAGGTTCAGAACCTTAATGTGTTCAAGAAATTTTAGGATTAATCATAGAGAGCAAGGTAACAGGACTGAGAAAGAACACAGTGCTGCTCTGCAGTGTATCGAGGAGGAACTATACATGAAACTACAGAGGAGACATTCTGTATTACTTTGTGTGACTATACTTAGAATCCTGGAGGATTAGGTTAAGAATGCAGAAGCCCAGTTTATTTTAGTGGAGAAAAGACAATTCTCAGGTAGATATGACCACAGGCAATAAATACCTACAAGTGAGCAATAGAAGTGAAGGCATGGAATTAATTATGATATGACAATGATCCAGAGACTTAGGGTAAGCAAAGAGAAATTTTGGTTAAGCAGTAGGAAAACAGTTCTTAATATGAAGAAGAATTGCCAGGGGAAGTGGGTGAAGCACAAAGCCAAAAAATAATACTGCAAATATGTAAGCACAGATTAGAGAACGCATTCTTTGGGATAACAGGGAGGAGCCGTAAGTAACAGAGGGGCACATGACCCAAAAAGGTCTTTTCTTGTGCTACTATTAACTATAAACCTGATCCTGCAATGTACTGAGTGGTCTCACATCCCACTGTAGTTGAGGGGAATTACAGCAATTCAAAGGCTTTCAGTACACAGCAGGATTCAGTGTTGTGATTTGGCAGATTCTTTCTTGTTTCCAGTCTTTTAAAAGCCCATATATCCCCTATTTTTGGAGATAATTAGGGCTGTAGCAAATTCAGGGTCCATTTTCGTCAATTTCCCAGTCATAAATTTTTAAAATGGTAAATTCCACAGTTTCAGCTATTTAACTCTGAAGTTTCACAGTGTTGTAATTATAGGGGTCCTGACCCAAAAGGGGAATATTGTGTGTGTGTGTGTGCGCAGGGGAGGTCACAACTTTTTTACCTTGGAGTTATGTATCGCTACCCTTACTTCTGCGTGGCTGCTAGCGCAGCATTGCCTTCAGAGCTAGACAGCTGGAGAGCAGTGGCTGCTGGCGAGGAATCAAGCTCTGAAGGCAAGGAAACAGAGGGCAGGCATGGGAACCCCACTCGATATGGGGGGAACCCCCATCCCTGTGGCTGGAAGCTGGCTCAGGGCAGAGCTCTGGCTGGCAGAGCCAGACACAGGAACCCTGGCTGGGACCGGGGGAGAGACAGGCAGACAGGCTACTGGGCTGGATGGACCTTTGGTCTGACCCAGTATGGCCATTCTTATGTTCTTATGTCCTCTTAGTCCCCATTATTAGAATTCTGCATTATGTCATACATTACAGTAGTGCCTTGGGGAACTGTTGGAAAAAGGCCATGTGGCATAAGGTGCTATATAAAAGCACATAGCCAGGGGGTCGGTCTCTCTCTCTCTCTCTCTCTCTCTCAGAAGGGTTTTCATGTACTGTGTGACTCTGATAAAGGCACCATATGCTAAATCAGGCTTCATGCTGGTTCGGTGGAGTTCAGTTTCCTACCTACTCCCTTCAGACTGTTTCTTACTTCCTGATTTTTTGGTTAAGAATTTCTCTGCTTGACATTTATGATGATGGGTGACAGTTCAACATGCTAAAGCAGTGGTTCTCAAACTTTTTGGCTTATGGCCCACACCGCTCAATGCAAACCTTTCTGTGGACCACCAGCCAACCATCCATGATGGCAAAATGCCTTCATTGCTCTCTAAATACTTTAAATACTAAATTATTCATATTAGGGTAGTGGAGCTGTAACGTAAGGGGGCGTATGTAACCAGTAAGAAAGGAAATATTGTTAATCAAAATAGTTAAACAGATTAAGCACTTCAACTTTATCATTTTAGTTTATTTAAATAAAGTTTGGTAAAGTAAAATATTAATTTACATTCAAAACATTTTTCAACATTGTCTTTGTTTATGGAAGGGGTGGGGAACCTTTTTGAGTTGGAGACCACTGATCTACAGAAAAATCAGTTGGGGGTCAAACAAGTGTAAGGCAACCATCTGCCCCGCAAAAATAAAACAAACAAAACCCAACCCTTAATGATGTCGCCTCACTCCTCTGGTGCTCCAGCCCCATAGCAGGGGGAAGGTGAGAGAGGCAGTGGGAAGGACCAAGCTTCATGGCTTCCTACAGGTCAGATTAATGCTTTTGGGGTCCTTGGGTTAGTTTTTGTGAGTATGAGGGTGAGGCGAAAAATTAGGGGCTCAGTGTGCAGGAGGGGGCTGCCAGGGAGTGGCATAGGGATGATGGTGAGGGTGGGGGTCTAGGTGAGAGGGAGGTTGCAGGATGAGGGCAGAGGTCTGGCCAGGAAAGGATGAGGGGAGAGGACTGAAGCAGGAGCACTGGAAGGCAGGGAAAGGCAGCAATGGGCTGCAGTTGGTGTGTGTGGCCGAAGGGGAGTTTGCAGGAGCAGGCTGGGGGTCTGATGTCTGGCCAGTGGGAAGGGTGTAGGAGTGGACTGGGAGTGGGGCATCTAAGCGAGAGGGGCATGCAGGTGCAGGCGGGGTGAGCAAGCTGAGTGGGAGGAGGGTGTAGGAGTGGATGAGGAGGAAAGCTGGGCAGGAGGGAGCAGGAGTGGGAGCTGAACCTGAGGAGAAAGTGTGTGTATGGGGTGCTAACCTGGCTCTGCACTCCCTGACACTCCCAGGCACTGCTCTCCACTGCTCCCATTGGCTGAAATCCAGCCAATGGGAACAGCAGGGAAACCCTCCCATGAGTAGTTGGACTCCTTACTTAGCCCACGGATTACATACTGCCCTGCTCAGACTGTTGCTCCAGCGGCTGGGGGCAGAGCGTGGATGACTTGCCTGATTCTAGTTGCTGTGAGCTACTGCACAGGGAGGGGATGGAGAGGGCCTTGACTTTGTCCCCTACTAGCCCAGCCAGTTCTGGCTGGCACACACTGGGGAGAAAAGCCATTGCACATAAAGGGGAGCAGTATCTTACCTGGTGTGAGGGGGAACAGAGGGGGGACTGTCATTCTCAAAGTCACAGTTCAATGTGTGGTCTGTGCCTTGTGCTGCAGGTGTTCTCCAATCCTGCAAATAGAAATGCTGGGACAGTTTGTATAACAGGGGTGCTGCTGAGCACCATTGAACCAAACTATAAATCCTGTATATCAGGGGTGAACCAACTTTTTACATTGGGCTCCACTTTTCATCCCTCTAATTAGCAGCAGCCACCCGCAACCTATCTGGTGTAATCCAAACCAATGGAAATATGAGTTATGTTCATATGAAACAAAACCCCTTTCAGCACCTGTAAGAAAGTAAGTATGTAGAAGGTAAAAACTTTATTAATGGGTATATAAATGTGAATACACATCTATAAAAAAACAGTAACACATTTCAACATTTTTAATGACATGGATGAACTAGAGACCCAGCAGCCAATCATGTTGCGCCCCCCTCCCTTAGGAAATGTCACCGCCTCCGAGGGGGCACACACCCAACTTTGTGCTCTCTTTCTGTATATAGTGTAAACAACTTTAAGACAAGGGATGCTACAGAACACACACACACACACACAGAGAGCACTTCGAGCTCCAGCACCTATGCCTGTAAAGTAAAGATACTTCTCCATGCACTAGATCATACCTTACTCTGAGACTGCTAGTAGTGCCACTGACTTCAGAAAACCTTCTCACAGAGTAAGAGACGATGCAACATAATGGCGGTGAGAAGTGGCCCGTGTTAGCATTACTGTTTCCTGGTAGCTCTAGCACACTTCTCAAACCAGCTCTTGGTGTTAACTGTTGGTCTCTGAAGTGCCACAGGTCTGCTTGTTATCAGCGTTACTGTTTCAGAGAGGTAGCTGAATGAGTCTATCTTCAAAAACAACAAGAAGTCCCGTGGCACCTTATAGACTAAGCGTTACTGTTTGCCACTTAGGACTAATGGCTATATGCTGATCTGGATTAAGCTAAAGTGATTTTTTTAAAATTAACAACAGTATCCTGCTTAGTGATCTCAGAGCCAACTGAGTTACCTTGGATTTTTTAGCAGCACAACTGCGCTCAGTACCTAGTCCCACATTAGGTCCATCACTCACTAAGGAGCTGTGTCCAGCCACAAACATTTTCTGAACAATGTTTTCCCAAACCACTACTGTTCCTCAACAAGGACAAAAAGTCAATGCTTCCGAAGTAGGCATAAGCTACCACAATTTAAATAATACTGAGACTACTAGTGGAACCTTAAGAAGCATCACGGGCGCATAGGTCTGTTTTTCCTTTCATACAGCCCTATTCTTGAGGAACTATTTGAGTTACCTGCACTGCAGCTTCACATCTATGCTGCTTGGCCACATGACAAGTGTCTGTCCACTCTGCTTTGCAGCAGCAGCAGCTCAGTAAGCAGAACTCAATACACTCCCGCTGATTTCTCAGCACTACTTTAACACAAAAGACCTCAAAAATAATTGTGAGTTTATTAGCCATTGGGAATACTTGATACTTCAATTCACACATTTCCCTGTTGAAATCCTATACACAAGACTAAAGAGAAATATTTATTCTAAACATTAGGCTACCAAAATAAGAGAGATATTACATTGTCTGTTTCTTCAGTTCTCTTGATTGATTAGCATCTCAGGCTGTGTCTAGATTGCTGAGAACTGTTGACAAAAGATATGCAAACTGCGCACATTGGGTCATATGTCAGGAAAAGCCCCTCTGCTGAGGCTTCCCTTCTTCCTCGTGGAACGCTCCTGACAATTCCCGACAGAAGCCTGCAGTCTAGTGGCAAATTTTTTGTATTTGGCTATGTCTACACTAAAGCAATCTGTTGACAGAAGTTGCCGTCAGAAGATATCTTCTGACAAAACTTCTTCGACAGATCACGGCCAGAAAGAAAAGCAAATCAAAAGCGTAATCTGCTGTGTCAACAGAGAGAGGCTGGAGCACCCAGCCACTCGCTCTACAAAAGGGCCAACCAGAAGCACAGCAGTCAGGGCTGTCCAGTGTCCTGGAAGCCCTGCCTGTCGACAGAAAGGCCCCTGAAATGTCCAGGCTGGCTTTCTGTCGACGGATTTGTAAACAGAAGCATTCTGCTTCATGGGGGAGCAACAGAATGCTGTTGACAAAAGCGCTGTGTTCTGTCAATTTACTGTCAACAGAAAGCCTTGGGAGTGTGGACGCTCTGTAAGTTTTGATGGCAAAACACACTAGTGTAGACATTGCATAAGGCTGGGCATTACAGACTCTGTAATATGGTATTCCACTCTTGGCTATACAATTGTTGTCAACACCTATAGCCTCCTGGTGAAAATTGTTGAAGCTCATGTTTTTAATGTTCTCTCTTCCATTACTTATAATATATTCAGTTAAAAGTGACAGCTAACCTGAACCTAGTTAAAATCCTTAGTAGATAATTTAATTTACTCTATACTTAAAGCTCAAGGTATGCTCTTTTAAAAGTAAGGATGCTTCACATAACAGATACTCAGAATATCAGTAAAATTCAAAACAGGAAAACTTCATATCTGTCGACCAGATGTTCTGAAGAATTTTTCTAAGGGGAACAAACCTTGACATGTGTGGCTTGTGTTGCTTTACGGGCCAGGCATTATGAATAAGTGGAACAGCAGTTATTGTCTACATATGAGGATTTGAAGAAAATCCCAACATGTTCAGCTATGCCACAGCAAAAAATCAGGGGGAAAAAAGCCCCTTTTCAAGCTGGACAAAAAGTTCTAACCACACTTAACAAAAAATCACCCCAGTTCCACTGTCATCATGTAGAGTCTGGAATTCAAAATTAACCCAACCAGTGGTGTTACAATGAACTCATGTCTGATCCACTGATACCAAACCACAAAAGCTTTGGAAAATGGAACTTCTTTGCTTCATTTTACTTCATCTGCAAGTTAGGAAACAGCATTTTACTTCCAGGAATGGTGTGAGGTTGTACCTACTTTTAAGACTTCAGTGTAATTTAAAAGACCAAATAGTATAACAATCTTAATTTCAGGCTGAGATAATCCATACACTTTTTTATTTCCAGTCCTGGAATCATATTTGGCTTCACCTATTTTAATTAAGAAATCTAATTCCATTATGTTAAGGAAAACAAGAACCAAAAGAGAGCTGCATATTCTGCATTACAAATTATTGTTATCAGCTGCCCAGCAGGGTTCCAGTCAGCACTAAATATGAACAATGGATAAATTACAGGGGTCATTCAATGAGCACAATCAAAATGCAAACACTTTGCTTTCACTTGATGCAGGAAAAAAATGAGAATCTGTGTAGCCTCCTTGGAGCACATAGCAGCCACTCAGATTGCAGGGAAATGGATGAAGTAAACTGTAAAACTGATTACTAGGCTCAAAAAGGCTAATATGCAATTTGTGTTCTTTTATGTAGATCAAATGCATTCAGTGCAGCTCATAGAGCTTAGATACTCAGCAGGGATTCACAGGGTTGAGTATCAGTCAACCACAGCCAGCCACTAAACCACAGGGCAAAATTTGCTATTGTGCATAAGAATAGTCACTTAATCTATCTTAATGGGTGAAAAACCCATGGGAAAAATGTATATTAAAATCAGCAAGTTAGTTGTAATGTTTAAGAAAAGCTGTAAATATTTTTTGTGATAACACTGTAGGACATTATTAATGACTCAAATCCTCTTGAATGTCTTCACATTTAGCGCTTGAAAATGAGGCTGTCTTGCAGGCTGTTTCCCTTCATTGGAAGGAAACCCAGAGGCACTCACACTTACCCATAAGGACGAACATGAAGTAAACAAGGAAGGATTTCCTTTAGCAGTCTGAATGAAGTTATGTCTGATCAGTTTCTGGGAAGCATGTGAAACCTGCTGCTTATACTCTATCGCTAAATCCTGTAACGTGAATGTAGAAAGCCCAAAGGCAAGGACGTGAACATTGGCAATGATGGTATTGTCAGCTTTAAAAAATGTTTTTAGAAAATCACTGTAATAAGAAATAGTATGTTGGTAACGGGAGGCGTTCTTACCTTGGTCCTAACACAACATATAGACCCCAGGCTTCTACTTTCCTAGGATTTGACATTTTTGGAAACCCAGTAACACAACATAACTTTAGCCAAAGCCTTCTACCTCTTTTCTAATATTCCTATAACTTCCCTCCCCATACATTTCTTCTGCCTTAGTTTCCACTAGCACAAAGAGTATTCTACCACAGTCTTTAGATCAGTGGTCAGCAACCCCCAGCATGGGTACCAAGAGTGGCACGTGAGCCAATTTTCATCAGCACGTGAGGCAGGAACTCAGCCCCGCCCCTCCTTCCCCATGCAGCCGGGAGCTTGCTCAAAGCCATGCCACCTGTGGGTTAACAAAAGACCAGCTAATGTCACCAACCACCACCAGTAAAGCTCTGGTCTTCATTTGTTTATTAATGAAGCTGTTATAAGTAGGACTATTTTCTGTGACTTTAAAAAGTATCACCGGCACTCAGACTGTAAATAAAAGTCAAAAGGTCAACTTTCAGTACTCTGCCTTGGAAAGGTTGCTGACCCCTGCTTTAGATCTTTTTGGTACTAATGGGGCCCACTGGCTATCATGACACACAGGTAATTACTCTGTAGTAACTAACCTTAAACCAAGATTTTAGCACCTGAGCCAAGGGTGATGGCCATGTCTACATTAGCACTTATATGGGCAAAACTTTTCTCACTCACAGGTGTGAAAAAAACACTCCCTTGAGCAACATACATTTTGTTGGCATAAGTGCTCATGTGCACAGCTCTGTGTTGGCAGGAGACACTTGCTACATGAGTGATCTTGCAGTAGCACAGCTCTTGTCTTTACAACTGTGTTGCTGTAAACTTGTAATGTAGACTTGGTCTTAAGAAGGAGCCCTGAATTCCTATACTGGGTCCTAGAATCTGCCAGTCTGTAAAGAGAGAACAGATTTTTAAAGATATTTAAGCACCTAACTTCCACGGAGATCAATATGAGTCAGGCACCTAAATACCTTTGAGGATCTAGGCCACAGAACTGGAGAATTAATATCTTCCATAAACATGTTAAGTCTATGGGTATGTCTATACTTATGCAGTGGGTGGTGGGGGGCGTGGGATTGACACACCATGATCAATCTTTCAGGGATTAATTTTGCTGTGTGTGTGTGAAGACATGGCAAAAATTGATCTCTCTGGGCTCAGCCATCGACCCTGGTACTCCACGCTATTGCTATCGCATGGACTAAGGGACATCAGTGTGAGCCTGAAGAGCCCTGATCTGCATTAGGGAACAAAGTCGATCCTGATATGTCAGTTCTAGCTACACAAATGGTGTGGCTACAATTGTGTATCTGGGATCAACTTTGTTCCCTGGTGCAGACCAGGCCTATGTCAAATGCAGTGAATGTGGGAGTGGGTTTTCCATCCAGCTGTTCCATGCCTGATAAGGCTACTGGAGGCAGGAGGGACAGGGGAAAGAGTTACTATTTGTTCAGTTTCAGGGGTTGGGGGAGGTTGTTCTGCTTTGAAATTCTTTCACCCTAGTTGTGAGCAGGCCACCAAGCTCCTTCCTCTTTGCACAGACTGTGGAACTCAGACCTTTTGGAGCAGGTTAGACTGAAGGAGGTGTGACAAAATCCTGAGGTATTCGTTGTGGGTCCTGTGCTTTGTGGCAGTTAAAGAGATGCCTCAGAGGCTCAATGTTTCCCTTTTCGCTCTACCTCCCCGTTGCCCAAGGGCAGGGCACAGCCTATTGAGCCCTTCTCATCAGCAGCACAGTCATAAATCGGGGGAGGTCCCTCGTGGATGCTGGGTCTCCTCCTGCCCCTTCCAAAATGGCCCAGAGGGTGTGGGACAGTCAGAGGGGAACCCAGACCCCTCCCACTTGATCCAGGTTCCAGCCCAGGGACCCTAGTTAGCTGCTGGAGGGGCTGTCTGTCTCCCTCAGCCCAAAGTGCTCCAGCCTCCTCCCTGGGTCACTTCCCCAGGCACTTTCCTCACTACCTTCTAGTGGGTTCTGCCCTTCCCTCTTGCAGGCTCACTTCTGCTGTTCTTCCCTCCTTCCTGATCCATCCCCTTTGTTCTCACCCCTCCCCGCCCCCCGTTTACCTGAGGAGAAGCCTTATAAAAGGGTTCCACAGGACTTAATTGGCTGCAGGTGCTTGATCAGCCCCAGGTGCTGGATTAGCCTGCTGCTGCTGCAGCCTGATCCTTGACAAGCCACAGTCCCAGGGAAACAAAGGCACTGGCCCATCTGCCCACACACTTGCCCTCCCTCAGGTCACTAGACTATGCTGCAGACTGTGATCCCCCACAGGTGCAATGGAGCCACTGCTTGCCCCTCACTCTGTCTCTGGGGGCAAAGAGGTTTTTGAGCAGAATTTGCTATTTTATTTTTATGGGAATGCCTAGAGTCCACACCCAAGATCTGGGCCCTGTTGTGCCAGCCAGGTACTGTACAAACACAGAGGGGATGTTCACATTACTCAGTTCGGGTTGATCTTCTGGGTTTCGATTACACGCACCTAGCAGGGATGAGCAGAATTGAACTAGCTGGGGTCAGCAGTTGACTCCTCTACTCCTCGATATTGTAAGGGAGGTCAACGGGAGAGTTTCTCCCGTTGACCTCCCTCTGTGAGGATGGCCAGGTAAGTTGATTGTGGATAAGTTAAATCTAACTACACAATTGCCGTAGCTAGAATTACACACCTACAAAAGACTTTAATGTCTAGTGTAGACCTGGCCATAGTGAGAGACAGTCTTTGCCTCACAGAGTCTCGTTTGAGACCTTGATCCTGTAAGTGCTTATACACGTGCCAAATTCAACTAGTATGAGTAGTCTCCGTTGAAACAATGGGACTGTCCTGGCAGTCAAGTACAAATGTTGGTGGGACTGGGGCCTAAATATAGACAGAAAAGGGATGAGAAGGACCTAGGCTGCTTCTCTGTGGAGGGTAGCACATGGGCCAGTCTTTCAAGCATGAAAGAATCCCACTTAGGCACTGCTGCAGCCAGTCCCTCACTTCAGCCACTTATCTGTGATCTGCTTGGCAGATCTGATGGGAGAACTTAGCCCTGGAAGATTTATGCTTTCATACACCATGAAATGCATTTCATAAGGTGAAGCATTTTGGGGTCTTTCTTTTCCGTAGCTTTCACAGTGCTCCCATTCTCTCCAAACGCATGATGTGTAGGATACCCTGCTGGGTCTTGATAATCTGCCTGATCTTTATCCACATGGCCTCTGCACAGCTCATCATATTTCATACCACATAATGTATAGTTGATTGCCTTTCCCTCAAAATCATTATTCTTGTTTCCAATATAGTGATAATCTGCCCTTACACTTTTATGCTACAGCTCAAAAAATTTGACATTTTAGTTAGGAAATCTGGGCCTGTGACCCCTTCGAAATTTAGAGCTACTATGCTATTTATTTTGTGTGACATTTTTTTTTGCAGATTACATACTCCCACTATTAAAGCAGGATTTTAATTTAGATGATTACACTGTTTTATAGGTCACATGGCAAAGATTACACATTTCTTTCATTTAAATCACCCTGTTTAAAGTACAGCCTCACAATCGTTTCCACCCTTTGGTCATAACCTTCCATGAACAATACACAGGCTAAAAACACTTGTGATGTCTGATTTCCTTTCTGCTGCCATAAATTCTCTGGATCATACATAGCCCACATCTGCTCTATCTTCTAATTTCTTTCAATAGTGATATCGCACACAGAGGTAAAGCATAAACATCTGCCTCAGGAGGCGATCCTGAAGATCTCATTTTTATAACTTAAGAAATCTATGAAAGCTGAACTTGTCCACTCCATACTTTTAGAGAATGGCAGTTATTGTGGTTTATACGTAATAACTCACTTCCTAATCAAATAACCATTCTGGTGTATAATGAAAACATATTGGGATTATATTTCTTTAGACTGAAATCATTTTGCTCCATATTAGACAAGACAAAAGAAAGGGAAGCTTTGAATCACACAAGCCCTTAAGTGGTTTTCAAAACACTAAGACATTTTAGCCGTGTCTACACATGCACGCTACTTCGAAGTAGCGGCACTAACTTCGAAATAGCGCCTGTCACGGCTACACGCGTCAGGCGCTATTTCGAAGTTAACTTCGATGTTTGGCAGCAAGACGTCGAAGCCGCTAACCCCATGAGGGGATAGGAATAGCACCCTACTTCGACGTTCAACGTCGAAGTAGGGACTGTGTAGTCGTTGCGCGTCCCGCAACTTTGAAATAGCGGGGTCCGCCATGGTGGCCATCAGCTGAGGGGTTGAGAGACGCTCTCTCTCCAGCCCCTGCGGGGCTCTATGGTCACCGTGGGCAGCAGCCCTTAGCCCAGGGCTTCTGGCTGCTGCTGCGGCAGCTGGGGATCCATGCTGCAGGCACAGGGTCTGCAACCAGTTGTCGGCTCTGTGGATCTTGTGTTGTTTAATGCAACTGTGTCTGGGAGGGGCCCTTTAAGGGAGCGGCTTGCTGTTGAGTCCGCCCTGTGACCCTGTCTGCAGCTGTGCCTGGCACCCTTATTTCGATGTGTGCTACTTTGGCGTGTCGGCGTTCCCTCGCAGCGCCTATTTCGATGTGGTGCTGCCCAACGTCGAAGTTGAACGTCGACGTTGCCAGCCCTGGAGGACGTGTAGATGTTATTCATCGAAATAAGCTACTTCGATGTAGGCTTCACGTGTAGACGTAGCCTTTGTGTGATGTGTCCGATTTTTAAACCAGTTTTTGGAAATGACTACTGATCTGATTTTTTATTGTTCTGTACAAACATGGACCAACTATTACATTAACGAATATTGTAACAAATTCATTGCTGTCTAGCACATCATGGTCATCACTAAGTTCTGCACGATGGCTTCTGAGACTGATTCAACAGAACTGGATCCTCTTATTCAGGCCTAAATCACTTGGGCTAAAAGAGACTCACTGTTAGCTCTTCGCTTTGTAGAGTCTGTAATAATCTGTGAAATACGTTTGATGTACTCCGACTGAGCTGTGCATTAAAAACCTTTCTGTCACAACAGATCATCAGGCATACTGCCATGCCAAGTATGGTAAAGGCAAATTATTTTCAGGAAAGTTTTAGAACAGCGTATTTTAACTTTTTTCATTTGCAGACTGCTAAAAATTTTCAAAAAGAAGTGATTTTGGAAATCCCTTTGGAAATCTTAGACATACTCTGTGGATCCCTGTGAGACTGTAGGCTACAGGTTGAAAACCACTGTTTTGGAATATTAAAAAATTATTATTTGACTGCTTTTCTGTCCTTCTGCATGTAAAATAGCTTCCTCAATTACCACGAGTCCAATTACACATGCGTACAGGGAACTATAAAAACCACCATGAGCCAAAAACCAAGTGTTAAACATAAAAATGTATCATTTTTATAGTCCATTACCTTGGGATCTTGCAGGTCTAAAAGCAAGTGCCACTAGAAAGCGGGAAAATGCCCTTTCCCTTCCATTCCCAGCCATATTTTTTCTTTTATTTCTAGCATTCCAGAATATTTTTGGATTTCAGACTTTAATGTCCCATGTCCCATTAGCCCTGTGCACCATGTGGTGAATAAAAGGCCAATCACTCAGAATGACAGCACTTTACGCTCAATAAACGATAGCTCAGGACAACAAAGACTGAGGTCCATGATAAGGTGATGCCTAGAAAAACTGTTACTCATACAGGACTAGGCCTTGTCCCTCATATCCCCAGGGAAGGGGACATTTGGTGGAAATTCCCTCGTTTTGTGGGTGAGAATGAGGAAACATTTCTATAGCAGGTTGTTTCATGATTGATTGAGTTATTGTAATTGTGCCTGGTCAGAGGGTTTGGAATGTTAGAATAAATCCTGGGAGTTAGAGAAGCCAGGTGAGGCTGTCGGCAGGACTTGCCATGGGCCCCTGCAAGGCAGTAACGATCACAGGTTGGAAGGCACTCTCAAGCGTGTGAGAGTGAAGCAATTCCTAGGCTATGCAAATTTTTACAGGGAATTCATTCATTCATTCATTCATTCTCAAGATGAGGGCTAAAATTGACTTGTCCACTGAGGAGGCTATATTGAACTACCTGTCCCCAGTCTAACCAACGAACCCCCCCCCCCCCCCACAGGCTGATCTTCATCATTGAAACTGAGATGTTGGACTTTGCAATAGGTGCAGTTCTTTCTCAGATCTCAGGTCCTTTCCAGCAACTTCACCTCTGGATATTTCTTATCTGGAAACTGACCCTCTAAGAAAGAAAACAATAATATTTGGAATGAGAAATTCCTGATAATAAGAGCCACTTCTGAGGACTGGCAGCATGTCCCCTGTCCAAACTTGTGCAGATCATAAAAATCTAGAGTACCCATAGACTTTTCATTGATTAGAATAATGCCAGATCCACTGGGTACATTTTTAAAAATCCAGATTCAATTTTACAATCACCTCTTGTTCAGGGACCACAAATGGAAAGGCAGATGCCTTGTCTCACAAGGATGAAGAACATGAAGTTGAGAAGGATATCTGTACCACCATTCATCAAACCCTCCAACTTCACTGGAAGATCAGACAAGATGAGCACCATCTGCTCTCTACCCCACAATGACCATTTGTAGCACCAATATCCCAGTTTCTAAAACCCCAAGCCTTTCCCTGGTCAATCTTCCATCTACAGTAAGACTTATTATATATCACCTTTACATCCCTAAAGGGATCCTAAAGCCAAGTATTGAGCTAGTGATGAACTCCACCTTGGCAAGCCATTTTGACCAGTTTCAGACTCAAAAATAGATTTACAAGTATTTCTGGTGCCCAGTCTTATGAAAAAAAAAAGATGTTAAAGAGATGTAAGGACATGTGACCTCTGCACCCACACTGAAAGACCATGCACAAGACCAGTAGACCTTCCGCAAACTTGTCCCATGCCCCCGTGCCACTCTCTGGATGGATTTAATTGTGGGGCTCCCATACGCCCAAGGACACTCCTTAATCATGGCCATTGTGGACTTCTTGACAAAAATGGCCTGTTTCATCCCCTGCCATATCCTTAAGTCCTCATGTGAAATGGCCCGTGCCTTTGTGGAACACGTCTTCGGGTACTACGGCATTTCAGAGCACAGAGTTTCTGAACGAGGCCCCCATATAGTCTACTGGTTCTCTCAGGAATACCTCAGCTCCAACCCCCTCATTTCAACTGTCTACATGCTCAGGCTATGGCTGGACTAAAAATTTTAGCTAGAGCTGGAATGTTACCTCTTCTGTTTCCTAAATTTTCACCAAGATGACTGGGTTCCCTTATTAACGTTGGCCAAACTTACTGTGATAGACTACTGGCCAGAGAGCCTGAGCCAGAGTTGTCATAGAGGCCTCTCCCTAAGAAGATAATGGGAGTTGGCTGAGCAAACTGAAAGCTGTGAGCCCCTGGAGCAAAGGGGTTATATAAAGCAGCCGGTAGAGGGTAGGAGGGGTAGTGCAGGAATGCTAGAGGGAGGAAGAGGTGGAGTCTGGGTGTGGAAGGCACTGCTCCTCTGTAGCTGGGTAACCAGAGCGGTAACTGTAATCAACTGTACATAGGAAGTGGTGGGACTTTCACATGCAATAAAATCACAGGTGCCTGGAACTGGAGTGGTCTCTGCTGAGTTTGCAGACATAACAGGGGCCTGGGACCCAGGAGCCTGACAGACGCTGCTACAGTACCTACGTTAGCACCACTCACATCTCCACCTTGATCCAGGTACACTAGTTCTTTTTGAACTTCAGTTTTAACCCCCTGGTTTCACCCAGAAGTATCAGAGGACTCCTCCATTCCAGCCGCCACAGGCTTCGTTCTCCGCATCTACCAAATTTGTCAGGAACTCACAGAGCATTTGGCTGCTGCCAAGGAGTCATACAAGAACTAGGCTGACTGACATAAGCTAGCCACTCTGGACTTCAGCATAGGCTCTGTGGTGTGGCTCTTCACTCGGAAACTGAAATCAGCCTCTGCCAGTCATGATCATATCACCTACAAGATAAATCTAGTGGCCTTCAAGCTCCAGCTCCCCAGAGTCCCTGAAAACACACCCCACCTTCATTAGCAACTCACCACCAACACTCGTAATGGTCCAGGAGCAGGGAAAGTAGGTGGTTAATAAAACTCTGGATTCCTGACAGGTAAAGTCTGAGTCCTAGTACCTGGCAGACTGGAAGAGGCATGGGTCAGAGAGATCCTTGGAGCCCTCCAAAAACATCAACACTTTCGCTGTGCTACACATGAATTTCACCAGCAATTCTGTGACAAACCAGTGCCAATGGCCTCCAGGAGGAGCTCTAAGAGAAATAATACTGTCATGGACAAAGCTGGCTGGTTGCAAGGCTGCCCAGAAAGCTCAATTTGGCCCAATGAGCCCCCTCCCCTCTCCAAATGATTGTGCTTCCTAATTGGTCAGGGAAGCCAGTGGACGGCTACTAGAACCGTGCCAGCAGCACAGCAGCCTCTCTGTGCACACCAAACATGTAGTAGTGCTTACAGAATCCTAGGGCTGGAAGGGACCTCAGGAGGTCATCTAGTCCAGCTCTCTGCTTCAAGCAGGATCAACCCCCACTAAGTCATCCCAGCCAGGGCCTCATCAAGCTGGGACTTAACAACCTCGAGGGATGGAGAATCTACCACCTCTCTAGGCAACGCATTCCAGTGCTTCACCACCCACCCGGTGAAGTAGTTTTTCCTAATATCTAACCTACACCTCTCCCTCTTTAACTTCAGACCATTACTCCTTGTTCTGCCATCTGACACCACTGAGAACAGTTTCTCTCCCTCCTCTTTAGAGCTCCCCTTCAGGAAGTTGAAGGCTGCTACTAAATCACCCCTAAGTCTTCTCTTCTGTAAACTAAACAAGCCCAAATCCCTCAGCCTATCCTCAAAGGTCTTGTGCTCCAGCCCCTTAATTATTTTTGTTGCCCTCCACCGAACCTGCTCCAGCAAATCCACATACATTTTATACTGGGGGGCCCAAAACTGGACACTATGGCTGCGTCTACACGTGCACGCTACTTCGAAGTAGCGGCACCAACTTCGAAATAGCGCCCGTCACATCTACACGCGTCGGGCACTATTTCGAAGTTAACTTCGACGTTAGGTGGCGAGACGTCGAAGTCGCTAATCTCTTGAGGAGATAGGAATAGCGCCCTACTTCGATGTTCAATGTCGAAGTAGGGACAGTGTAGACGATCCGCGTCCTGCAACATCGAAATTGCCGGGTCCTCCATGGTGGCCATCAGCTGGGGGGTTGAGAGACGCTCTCTCCAGCCCCTCAGCTCACTGGTGGCCGCGTGGAGCGGCCCCTTAAAGGTCCCCTCCCCCGCCCTGACTGCAGGAGGCTGAGGCAACGTGCAGGCTCCTGCCTGCACCCGCGGCGAGCCTGCACAGCCCTCAGCCCCTGACACCGGCCATGGCTGCCCAGCAGCCCCCCCAGCGCCCCCAGGGGACCCCCCCCAAGGGCAACCAGAGCAGCCAGGGCAGCCAGAGGGCCACGCAGTCTGGGAAGCGGCAGCGGGGCCCCTCTTGGACGGAGGCCGAGATGCGGGACCTGCTGGGGCTCTGGAGCGAGGAGGAGGTGCTCCAGGTAATGGGGAGCAAGAGGCGGAACGCAGATGCGTTCGCTCGGCTGGCCGACGGCCTGGCTGCCCGGGGTCACCCTGCCCGCACTCCTGACCACGTCTGCAGTAAGGTCAAGGAGCTGCGGCAGGGTTATGCCCGGGCCCGGGATGCGGCTAGCCGATCTGGGGCCGCCCCCGTCACTTGCCCCTTTACAGGGAGTTCAGGGACATCCTGGGCTCCCGGCACATCTCCTCCCCTCCGGCCACCCTTGACACCTCGGCTGACGAGCCCGAGCAGGCCCTGCAGACGGACTCCGCCCCGGAGGCAAGCCCCGCACCCCGGGGGCCCCCCCCGGAGGCCATCCCCAGGACATCGCAGCAGTAGGAGGAGGAGGAGGAGGAGGGGGGCTCCTCCTCCGCAGAATCCAGCCTGCAGATCCTCCTCCTGCCATCCCGGAGCAGCAGCAGGGCCTCCGACCCCCGGGGATCTCTGGACCGTGGGAGCGGACCCACAGGTAGGTACCCCTCTCTGGTGGACACCCCGGGGCTTGAGGGGCGGGGGGAACAGAGATGTGTCCAGGGCCCCCCACACGCTCACATGGCCATGGCCCCAAGGACACTAGGGCCATGGCCCTCACAGCACTTCAGCCATCAGCCCCTGCCCCCCGCCACCCTGCATGACAGTGCCATGCCCCATCCCCGGGCCAGGGGGGAGCGGAACCTCGAGGGGCCCCCGGGCAGAGGGGGTGGGACACCCTGCAGCAGCAGCATGTGATGGAGTGGGGGGAGTGCCAAAGGGAGACTCAGGCTACATATGAGCCACCAGAGCCGAGGAGCTCCCAGGGCCAAAGGAGGATCCTGGCGCTACAGCTGGCAGGTGACACCTCTGCCCTGAGCAAACCGGAGGGAGGAGCCGAGCTGGCTTGGAATTGGGGGGCGAGGGCGGGGGCCACAGGTAGAGGCTAGGGGAAGGGAGAGATGGTAGGCAGCCAGCCAGAGGAGGGGGAAAGCTGCATCCCAGAGGGGCCCCCCTTGGGGTCTTCTCCCCACGACGGGTTGGAAGGACTGTCTCTTCCGACAGCTGGTGCTGTCACTCCTGCCAGAAACTGGCCATCTGTGGGCTAAGAAAGCTCTCCTGCTCTCAGACCCTGCGGGGTGAAGTGAGAGTCGCTCCCACCAGGGGACGGGGTGCAGGGCAGGGGGACCCCTGAACCCCATCCATCACAGCAGCATCTCCCAGGGACAGGGATGGGGAACCTGCAGCACAGGGCAGGGGGGACAAAGGCCACGGCTCAGGGCCCACACTAACGCCTGTCTCCATTCTTCTTTCCCCCCTCCTCTCCTGTGTCCTGCACCTGCACCTGCACCATCCGAAGAACCGGAAGAGAGCGCCGGCGAGGCCTCGGTTGTCCCGGAGAGCCCTCCGGGACCCTCGCTCCAGGGCAGCCCCTTGGCCGAGGAACCACCGGCCCCGCGGAGGGCCAGACGGCGGACCCCACGCCTGCTACCGGCGGCAGCCACGGACCCCCAGCTGCTGGCCATCCTCCGCCGGCAGCTGGAGGTGTCGGAGCAGCACCTCCGGCTGCAGGAGCAGGCGCTGGCCTGGCGCAGGGAGGCATGGGGGGCCTATATGGAGACCATCAACCGGCTGGTTGACTACCTGGCCCCCCATGCCGCGCCGGCCGAGCCACCGCCCGCCATGCCCGCTCCTGCAGCCCCACCACCAGCTGCTCCAGCCGTCGCCGGGCCGTCCGCCGTCGCCCCACCACCTCCCCGCGAGGGCCACCGTGCCGAGGGACCCCTGGAGCCACCCGAGACTCGCCGGCGCCGCTACCTTCCGGTGGAGCCCGCTCCCGCCCAGCCGCGGACCAGACTGCAGGCCCGGCTGAGCTCCTGGCCGGGCACGCCCAGTGCTGGGCTGTAGGGGCGAGGGGCCCGGGACGTGGCCCCCCCCCTTGTTGGACATACTTTTGTTGGACTGCTTTATTTTGGTGCCCCTGTTTGCCCCGTCCCGCCTCTGTAAATAGTTCGCCCCATTCTCCTCCCTGCTTTGCTTTTTTGTTGATGGTGCACACTTTTTTATTTGCTTTGTGGTTGTATTGCTTTATTTGTGCCCATCTTGATTTGCTTGAACGTTTGTCCCTCCTTCTTTTTGGTTTCTGTGTCAGATATTTATTTATTTAAAAAAAAAATTCGTTAAGACAAAAAAAAACGTTTACGTTCACCCACAAGTTCGTGCTGTCATTTCTCCTGGACAAGTGGGGGGGGCGCGGTGGGGTGCTCCATGGTGTTGGCGTTGGGGCAGGAGTGTGGGGGAGGAAGGGGCGGGCAGTAGGGGGCCTGGGCAGAGTTCACCCCGCGGCCTGTTGGTCGAAGTGGGCCCGCAGGGCCTCCCGGACCCGGGTCCCCTCTGGGTCCACCTGCCGACTGGGGGCAGCAGGTGGCTGCACGTGTGCCCTGGCGGCCTCCGCGGCCCAGCCCTGAAGAAAGCTCTCCCCCTTGCTCTCCACGAGGTTGTGCAGGGCGCAGCAGGCACCCACAATCTGGGGGATGTTGTTGGGGCTGGCATCCAGGCGGGTCAGGAGACATCGCCAGCGTCCCTTGAGGCGGCCAAATGAGCGCTCCACCACCTGGCGCGCACGGTTCAGGCGCTCGTTGAAGCGCTCCTGGCTGGCGGAGAGGTGGCCCGTGTAGGGGCGCATGAGCCACGGCCGGAGGGGGTAGGCCGCATCTGCGAGGATGCAGAAGGGCATGGTGGTGTCCCCCAGAGGGATCTCCCGCTGGGGGATGTAGGTCCCCGCCTCCAGCCGGCGGCACAGGCCCGAGTTGCGGAAAACCCGGGCGTCGTGGGTGCTGCCAGGCCAGCCCACGTAAATGTCCTGGAACTGTCCCCGGCTGTCCACCAAGGCCTGCAGGACGACTGAATGGTAGCCCTTCCGATTGAGGTATCGGCCGCCACTGTGGTCCGGGGCGCGGATGGAGATGTGAGTCCCATCCAGAGCCCCGAAGCAGTTGGGGAAGCCCAGGGTGGCAAAGGCGGCGACAGTGGCCTGTGGGTCCCCCAGCCTCACGAGCCTGTGCAGGAGCATGGAGTTGATGGCACGCACGACCTGCAGAGAAAGCACATGGGACAGCCCCAATGAGGGGTGAGCAGGGTGTGCGTGGCCCTGCCCTGCCCTGGCCCCCCTGCCCTGCCCTGCCCTGCCCTGCCCTGCTCTGGCCCCCCTGCCCTGCCCTACCCTGCCCTGCCCTGGCCCCCCTGCCCTGCCCTGCCCTACCCTGCCCTGCTCTGGCCCCCCTGCCCTGGCCTGGCCTCCCCCTGTGGGTTCTCTTACCTCCATGAAGACAGCCCCGACGGTGGCCTTTCTGACACCAAACTGCTGCCCCACGGATCGGTAGCTGTCCGGAGTGGCCAGCTTCCAGACAGCGATGCCGACCCGTTTCTCCACAGGGAGGGCACGCCGCATGGCAGTGTCCCGGTGCCTGAGTGCGGGGGTGAGCCACTGGCAGAGCTCCAGGAATGTCTGGTGGGTCATCCTGAAGTTCCGGAGCCAGTGGTCGTCGTCCCACTCCCCAAGCACCAGCCGCTCCCACCAGTCGGTGCTGGTGGGGTAGCTCCACAGCTGCCGGCGTGTGAGGCAGGGGGTGGAGCGGGGTGCTGCAGGGGTAGGGGCTGAGCCCTGCTGCCCTGGGGGCATCTCCTCCCCTGGGGCAAGAAGGTGCTCAGCTGCCCCCAACATGGCATGAGCCAGGGCAAGCCCTGCTCCTGCCTGGAGGGCTGGGTGGACCTCTAGCTGCTGCTGCTGCTGCTGCTGCTGCTGCTGCTGCTGCTGGGGGTCCATGACTGCGGCGCTCAGGGTCTGTGTGCCTATATGGCTCCTCAGACCGCGTGCTGTGCAGGCTGAGTGTATGTGGGAGGGGCCCTTTAAGGGAGCGGCTAGCTGTTGCCCCGGAAGCGCTAGTCCGCCCGTTGACCCTGTCTGCAGCTGTGCCTGGCATCCCTATTTCGATGTGTGCTACTTTGACGTGTAGACGTTCCCTCGCTGCGCCTATTTCGATGTTGGGCTGAGCAACGTCGAAGTTGAACATCGACGTTGCCAGCCCTGGAGGACGTGTAGACGTTATTCATCGAAATAGACTATTTCGATGTCGCAACATCGAAATAAGCTATTTCGATGTTGGCTGCACGTGTAGACGTAGTCTATATTCCAGATGTGGCTTCACCAGTGCTGAATAGAGGGGAATAACTTCTTCTCTAGATCTGCTCAAAATGCTCCTCCTAATGCACCCTAGTATGCCGTTAGCCTTCTTGGCTATAAGGGCACACTGTTTACTCATATCCAGCCTTTCATCCACCATAACCCCTAGGCTCCTTTCCGTCATACTGCTGCTGAGCCAGTTGGCCCCCAGCCTATAACAATGCTTAGGATTCTTCCGCCCTAAGTACAGGACTCTACACGTCTCCTTGTTGAACTGCATCAGATTTCTTTTGGCGCAGTCCTCCAATTTATCCAGGTCACTCTGGATTCTCTCTCTACCCTCCAACGTGTCTACCTCTCCCCTTAGTTTTGTGTCATCTGCAAACTTGCTGAGGGTGCAGCCCAGTCCCTCATCCAGGTCATTAATAAAGATATTGAACAACACCGGCCCCACTTACCCTGCTCTCATGTTCACTGCCAGACCCAAATCTTGCTCCAAGCCAGGCTCCTGCTACAGCTGCCCCTGAGTCCTGGTTTCTGACTCCCACTCTTGCCTACAGCCCTGACTATGACTTTGTCTTACCGTTCAGCTTAGATTTGGATTTCTGAATCCCATCTCCGAACCCCTGATGACATTTCCACCCAGGGGAGCTGACAGCCACATCGGGCACCTGGGCAAAGTATGGGGGGCCCGGCCCTACACTCCTGGGATGGGCAAGGCCAAAGGCAGCCAGGCTCAGTGCTGCACAGACTGTGGTGTCCCATCCCTCTGCCGGCGCTATCTGGAGAGTGCCATGTGGCGCCCCCACCTCCCCAGGCAGCCCTTAGAACCACATGGAGCACCACAGTGGTGATCGCAAAGGCTCAGGACTCTGGGCACCACCAGTGCCACAACAGTAGCAGTGGCAGCTGGAGCTCTGGGCCTCTTAGAATCACTGGACCCCAGGGCAACTGCCCTTCCTCCACCAATGGGGCTGTCTCTAACTGTGACACTGGCTTAATCTTTGGCTCAAGCTTTGACTTCTGATCCCAGTTTTGATCTTTGGCTTCACCCCTTGATCCTGACTTTGGTGTTATCCTCGGCCCAGGGTTTGATCCCTGGAATTTTGTTCATTAGTTATCACTCAAACTGCTACCATAACTATTAGTCTAGGTCCGTCCCCACCCACTAGGTAGGCTGCCCGTGTCTTGGTAACTTGCACACACACAATATTTTTATCAGACATATCTGAGAAATGTTTTCATCCTGAGTTATTCACCTTGAGTTTTGATTGTGCTACAGAATTAGCTCAGTACCAAGACTGCAACAGGCTGCCTCATGGTGGCTTGATAAATCAGCTGGGGTTGTTTTGTGCTTCACATCAAAGGTGAGCAAATCAGAGAGTAGAGGGGTGGGGGCGGGGGGAGTCAAGAATTAGGTTAAGCCAAGTATGCAAAAGATCCCCTATAATGACCCAGAAAATTCATATCCTGGTTCAAACCACGTGTTAATGTGTCAGATTTGAATATAAAAGAGAGTTCAGCAGCCTTTCTGATTTGTCAACCTTGATTACTATTTTTGGTTCTCTGTGACTCAAATATTGAGTCTGTTCTGGTCTGGCTATGGTCTGAAGAAGTGGGTCTGTCCCACGAAAGCTCATCACCTAATAAATTATTTTGTTAGTCTCTAAAGTGCTACTTGATGGCTTTTTTTGGTTTGATAATAAATGGGGGAGGGGTGTGCAAAATTGGCCTAGTAGGCTTCATTCTCTTTTTATACTGCTTCAAAAATATCAAATGGCACACGCTGTCCCAGAACCCAACCCTAGGGTTCTTCCCTGCTCCCAGCCTCCTGTCCAGCTTTCTGCCCCGATCCCTGACTCCTGCCCTCCTGCACATACACCCAGCCCTGATTTCCAGCAGCTTACTCACATTAATGCCCCCAAGCAGACACTCTCCCCGGCCCCCTGGTCTGGTTCCTGCACCTCTCTCTTTCTCACTACCAGCCCACACTCTGAAGGGCAGCAAGATGAGGACAAGGCAGGTACTTCTATAGAGCCATAACCACTTAATTGTAGGCCTATATTTTTAATTTTTACCTATTTTTGTTACAATTATGCAGTATATGGTTTAAATGGGTGCTCAGTCAACTTAATGTTATATCAAATGTTTGTACTGCGCAGTTCTGATGGACTGCCATTGAACTCACTTAACTCCAAGCAGTTTTACTAGGTGTCTTGCATTCCACATAGGGAAAGATGGTCACCTAAGGTGACTGATGAGTTGGGTAGCTACTATTTCACAGCTGATACAAACACAAAAAGGAGGCACTGTACAGACACAAACACAGAAGACCGGCTCTGCATGTGAACATTCACAACCCACAGGTTAGGAGAATGCACCAGGGGCCTAAACAGCCAAATGGGATGCAGACAGGATGGGAGAATGAGGAACAAGTAAAATGCACAAAGTTAAGCAGAAGTCACAGCTTGTCAGTTGTCCAGGCAGTGCCAGATGGAAGACATCTGTAGGCAAAAGAACCAAGGTGCATTTTAAAGCAGAATTTAGAAGTGGGTAAAGTAGCAACTTTGTGAATTTTGATCTGGAGCTTGTCTTCTTCTTATTCTCAAAACAAAATGTGTCAAAATGTGGCCCATTGTTTGGAATACTGCGCATTCCTAGCCTTATAGTAAAATACTGAAATCCATCTTTAGCTGTAATCAACACTTTTTTTACTGGCTTGAATTCTGCTAGCAAATGGTCAACTGTGGTAAACCTGTACAAATCCAGTATACACAGGGACTGTGAGGGAGTGTCATCTGCATTTCAGAAATAAATATTAATTATCCTTTTCCCATTTGCCTGAAGCCGTTGAATTGAGAAACTTCTGAAGAAATAATTTATTGTGTCTTTACCAATTCACTGAAGCATTTATGAAATAGCCCTAAGTCTCATGGCATTAACTGGTTGATGTCTGTTTCCTACAGGATCTTGAAGAGATAACTAGGCTCTCTGATTAAAGCAGTAAGTGCTACAGGACTCTGAGTGTTTCTAGATAAGGTGCCAGACTTTGTGTAAATGAGAGTTCAGCCCCTCTTGTGGTATTAAGATCAGCAACATAGAGGAAGATGTATCAGACAAGACTCCATCAGATTTGTTTCAGCCAGATGTGTTGTGAGCTCCTGAAACCATCCCAGAGTGCTCTGGTCTGTCTTTGAAACAATTGATTCATTCAGCTTAGGGAGACCCCTAGGAGATTTGAATTTGTCCACTATAAACAGTTCATGTGAACTGAAGCTGAAAGGATGGGCTAGGGTAGGGAATTTGTCACTCAGAAATGAGGAAGCCAAAGGCCTACGCTGAGTTTAATTTTAAGACCTATTTTAATTATTGGTGAAAAATGAGGTTACAGATTGGACTCTGCAGCTGAGAGCACAAAGAGAGAAATTATTTTAATTAAGTTTCCAAAGTGCTGATCAAAAGAGATGAAAGGGGCAGGGGCTTCCCAGTGGAAGACAGAGGGAGAATACTAGGATTCATTCCTGTCACTTTTATAATCAGTTCCACTTTGACATGTTATTGGAGTGCCTGCCTATTAAACCAGCCACCACACAACTTTAATTAAATAAAACAGTTAAATTATAGTATTTAACTAGACCAAATCTGGGAGATGCTGAGCACCTGGGGCCTGATTTTACAAAGCAGAGTCCCTCCTGCTATGGTAATTGAGGACAAGGATCAAGCCAGTTGTTTGGAAAATCCATACATATGCTTTAAAAGAGTTCCCTTAATTAGGATTGACTACTTGCAACAGGCAAACATTAACTTAGGGCCACAGCGTGTAGCATAAAACCAAAATAAGCTAGGCAGGGTCTGCTTAACTAATGAATACATTACCTTTAGCCACCTTCACAACAGTGACGCTTCCAATTTAAGTCACAATGAAAAAGAGATTAAGGGAACTGGACAACTAAAATTCAGTGCTTGCATATGCCTTGCCCTTCCTATATCCTGGATCTTCAATGAGAGTATGAAAAGGCCTCAGCCTGGCCGCACAGACAGTAAAGGGAGAGCTGACATTCTGATGTGGCAGTATTTTACACCCAGCTTGCACTCATGTTGCAGGTTACAGAAGGTACAAGGCGGAGGGAAATCAGGACCACTGAGTTTAAATGACTTGTGAGAATTCGTAGAGGACGACTGTGTCAGGAAGCAGGGCCTGCAGCAGAACTCGTCTCCAGGCAACCTAACAGGCACAGCTGGTCTGCAGTAAGCTCCCTCATTGGCTACAACACCTGATTGGTGAGAAGAGCCAGTAGATTTGCATATAATAGGTTTCCCAGGTGTCTGGTTTTTGAGTGGAACACCTGGTCCAAAAGGGACTGTGACAGCTCCAGGCAGTGCTGCCAATCAGGCCATTAAAAGTCCAGTTGGCAGTGCTATGGCAAGCTAGTCTATGCCTCTCCTGGCTGGGGATGCCATGTGTTGCCCCCACCACAAGTTCTGGCTCCACACTCCCACTGTCTGGGAATGCAGTTAATGGGAGATCCAGGGGCAATGCCTGTAGGCAAGAGCAGTTCTGTCCTTCAGCTCCAATCTGTGGTGTTTGTCTCCAGCTCTGACTCTTGTTCTGGCTGCTAGGCCTGGCCACTGAAAAGACTACACCAGAGTTAAGATCTTCAGAATCCCCTCTATAACCATCCAACCATCTTTCCCCAACTCACCCACCACTGATTCAAAACACAAATATTCCCATGTTATAGAAGGTAAATAATTTCAAATCTGCAGGACCCGTTAATTTGCATCCAAGAGGATTAAAAGCATTGGCTGAGGCTTTCTACGACAGATTTAAAAAAAAAATAAAATAAAACTAGGCATACTGGAGAAGTTCCAAAAGATAAGGAAGAAAAGAAAAAGCAAACAACCAAGACCACGAAACTCTTGACTGTTCAGCCTGATGTACCTGGGCAAAATCCCAGAAAAGTTGATTTAGAATGCAACTGGTAAAGACTTAAAAGATGATAGCGTAATCAATATAGCTTTATGGAAAATAGATTTGTCAGACAAACTTGCTATTTTTCATGAGATCACAAGTTTGGTTGATAAAACCTACTGTACTTTCATTTCTGTTATTTTGAGGAAACAATTAGCACTATATCAAGCCACAGCTTGCTATGGGAAATGGGTTAAAAACTGGCTGATATTTCCCCATTTACAATTTTTTTTATGAGTAGCTTCAATAGAAATACATCCATTGGACTTGTCCAGGGAACTATTCTCAGCGCAGCATTATGCAGTATCTTTTTCAGAGATGTAAAAGCGACTATCAAATCATTGCTGGTAAAGTTTGCAGATGAGGCAAAACTTGATGGAGGGGTAAATAGCGATGGGAACAGCTCAGCTGTACAGGCTAGTTACCTGCATTATTTGGTAAGGTGGCTCATTGAGCCAGATGTCTGGCCTCCTGGGTCCTAGCCTCACAGCTCTGAGGCAGCCCATGGGCAGGGGCAGGAAGCCAGACAGGTTTTCCCCAGATTTCATGCCTTGTTTCCATCAGAAGATTCAATGAAATTTCCATGTCCCTCAAAAAATTGATATTTTGAAACATATTGGCAGTGTCTACACTACAAAAATAACTTTGAAGTTACTTACTTTGAAGTACAACTTTGAAGTAAGCAACTTTAAGTATAACTTTGAAGTAAGCAACTTTAAAGTTGAGCATCTACACACGCCCTTCGAATTAGGGCACTACTCCATTCCCAGGAATGGAGTAAGGACTTCAGAGAGTTGAGCTCCCTCCTTTGAAGTTACCTTTGAAGTAAGGGGACAATGGCCGCATCTACACGTGCACGCTACTTCGAAGTAGCAGCGCCAACTTCGAAATAACGCCTGTCACGGCTACACGTGTTGAGCGCTATTTCGAAGTTGAAATCGACGTTAGGCAGTGAGACGTAGAAGTCACTAACCCCATGAGGGGATGGGAATAGCGCCCAACTTCGAAGTCGAACATCGAAGTAGGGCACGTGTAGACGATCCGCGTCCCGCAACATTGAAATAGTGGGGTCCGCTGTGGCGGCCATCAGCTGAGGGGTTGAGAGACGCTCTCTCTCCAGCCCCTGCGGGGCTCTATGGTCACCGTGGGCAGCAGCCCTTAGCCCAGGGCTTCTGGCTGCTGCTGCGGCAGCTGGGGATCCATGCTGCATGCACAGGGTCTGCAACCAGTTGTCGTCTCTGTGGATATTGTGTTGTTTAGTGCAACTGTGTCTGGGAGGGGCCCTTTAAGGGAGCGGCTTGCTGTTGAGTCCGCCCCGTGACCCTGTCTGCAGCTGTTCCTGGCACCCTTATTTCGATGTGTGCTACTTTGGCGTGTAGACGTTCCCTCGCAGCGCCTATTTCGATGTGGTGCTGCCCAACATTGAAGTTGAACGTCGACGTTGCCAGCCCTGGAGGACGTGTAGACGTTATTCGATGTTGCTACATCGAAATAAGCTATTTCGATGAATAACGTCTACACGTCCTCCAGGGCCGGCAACGTCGATGTTCAACTTCGACGTTGCTCAGCCCAACATCAAAATAGGCACAGCGAGGGAACGTCTACACTTCAAAGTAGCACACATCGAAATAGGGATGCCAGGCACAGCTGCAGACAGGGTCACAGGGCGGACTCAACAGCAAGCTGCTCCCTTAAAGGGCCCCTCCCAGACACAGTTGCACTAAACAACACAAGATACACAGAGCTGACAACTGGTTGCAGACCCTGTGCCTGCAGCATAGATCCCCAGCTGCCGCAGAAGCAGCCAGAAGCCCTGGGCTAAGGGCTGCTGCCCACAGTGACCATAGAGCCCCGCAGGGGCTGAAGAGAGAGCATCTCTCAACCCCCCAGCTGATGGCCACCATGGAGGACCCAGCAATTTCGACGTTGCGGGACGCGGATCGTCTACACTGTCCCTACTTCGACGTTGAACGTCGAAGTAGGGCGCTATTCCTATCTCCTCATGAGGTTAGCGGCTTCGACGTCTCGCCGCCTAACGTCGAAGTTAACTTCAAAATAGCACCCGACGCATGTAGACGTGACGGGCGCTATTTCGAAGTTGGTGCCGCTACTTCGAAGTAGCGTGCACGTGTAGACGCAGCCGTAGACGTAGCCAATGGGTGTAGACTCTCTGCTGGCTACTTTGATGTAGTGCCTAACTTCAAAGTTAATTCCTAGTGTAGACACACATTAGCACTTTGGTAACGGAAAAATGTTCTGTCCAAAAAATTTCTGACCAGATCTAATCACATTGATCTCTTCTGCTCTTAAAATATACATATATATGCTCTTTAGCTTCACCTTTTGTAACTCTAGATTCCTACCACCTTCAGAAACCCTACTTATTTCTCTCTCCCCTTTGTCATCTTGCTTTCTATATTCACAGCGGACACCAATCAAAATTGGTAAAATTGCACTGTAATAGTCACACTAGCCATGCCAAAAGACTCTCATGGATTTTCTTCAATAAAGAAACCCAGCCTGTACTTAGAGATCCAAGTAGCTGATGAACTTCAGTTGTCCTCACCACAGTTATTTAATACGTACACAAAAGGAGACCAAAGTTGGGCTAACAGCCAGAAAAAACCAGATGCTTTCTGATATGGTCAAAACTCATTGACTAGAAGACCAATCCTACAGTAAACTAGTGAAACTAAACTCTGGAAGAAAGGAATCATGCTGGTGACTGCTGCCGCCGTCTTGGTTTTAATCAACGTTAGAGAATTAGATTGGCTAGTAAATGATCAAAACAAAGGAAGAGAGACGTAAGAGAGTTACAAGTTTCTTCCACCATGAGTTCAGATTGAATATGCTCTCCATCTATACATTTAGAACACTGCTGGGAAAGCATTTCACAAGATGGAGCAGGATGGCTTGGAAATACAGAGGTAACAGGAATTCTCTCTCTTTGGAGTCACAATTCCAGGTCTTATCATTTCCAGTCTACATAAATATATATTAATGGATGCAATTCCACAGCCCTTGACAGATTAAGATTGCCCTCAGTCCAGGTCACTGCATCTTCCTGTTTTGTGGCACCACTCTTTCCCCCAAGTTGGTGGCCTTCCCTACATTACCCCAGTATTGCTACTTCCCCAGTGATTAGCAGGGGAACTGAGTCCCACCCTCTTCTCTGAGTTTCAGCTCTTGGTCCCTCTATTTAGCAAGCAAGCTCTGCACACCATTAAAATCTTATCAACCTGTCCCTCTACCTTCTCCTACACCCGATCCTAATTTCTCTTCCTTCAATTTATGGGCCAGAGAATTGTTATTGAGTCCCCCGTTGCAGCTCCCTTCTGTTGCTAGCTTCTTGGCTTTATCCTAGTCCTGACTGTTCCTCCCCAGTTGTAGCCTATCAGCATTAACTGTTCCAACTTAACCTCTTCTACCTTGTGTGAGGTGGACACCCCACGACAGACAGCACGCTCAGGGGCTACTAAATTGGTCTACCCATATAGAAAGTGTGACAGGTCCAGGCCAGGGGGATAGCTCACAAGTGGAGAAAGTCAGCTCTAAAAAGCAGAAACAGCCCCGGCTACTCAGGTGTTAGCACAGGTAGAATGGCAGCAGTGGGGAAGAGGCTGCTATAAATCAGTTAGGATCAGCTGGTCCCACTTGAGGCTGTCACAAGCCTTTTAAAAGCGCCCCCTTCCCCCGGTGGGGGGTAAGAGTGGAAGAGGAGATTGGACAGATGGACGAACGAATGAACGAATGAACAAATGAACGAACGAACAGAGTAGCTCCCTCAGTGAGTGTTTGAGCTCCCTGGTATCCTTAGGGCTCAGCCAGAGGTTGAGAAGGACTGGTTACTCAGCCTGGTCAGACCAGAGGGCTTTTACCTGCTTCCTTTTGAGCCAAGGTATGGAAGCCCAAACCCTGGCAAAGGTAAGTGGGCCCCATGCTGTGGACTGAACAGAGGTCTGGGGCCCAGGAGTGGTACTGATCCTGCCACAAAGGATATAAAATGTAGCCTCCTGCTAATCAAGCAATGCCTATGTCTACACTAGCCCCCACCTTTTGAAAGGGGTATGCTAATGAGACACTTTGGGATATGCTAATGAGGCACTGCCACAAATATACAGCATCTCATTAGCATAATACAAGCCACAGCAATTTGAAAGTGCTGCTCTCAAATTGTGTGCTGCCTATGTAGATGGGTGCCCTTTGAAAGGACCCCCCCCCAGTCTTGGAAAGCCCCTTATTCATAAAACCAAGCAGGAAGAAGGGGCTTTCCAGGACTGGGGGATCCTTTTGAAAGGTCCCCATTTACTTGGGCGGCGCATGATTTGAAAGCAGCACTTTCAAATTGCTGTGGCTGCCCTCATGCTAATGAGGCACTGCATATTCAGGAAGTGCCTCATTAGCATATCCTAAGAATCTCATTAGCATCCCCCTTTCAAAAAGCAGGGGCTAGTGTAGATATAGCTAATATGTCTAAAGCAACAAAGATGTTGTTAGTTACAAGATTGGTGCTGAAAAATGTCTTTCAACCCAAATGGTTGTAACTAGTGAACTAATGAATGCATCTAGAATCTTACATCAATTTACTAATAAAGAAGGAAAACACTGATGCTTTTTAGCTAATATTTTTGGGTAGTTCAAATGCTGTATAAATATCAAGCCCTGTAGCAGACAAATAAGAGTGCTAACAAGATGGCAGTACAAAGACCTTTCCAAATAATGACACTCATTAAGCTGGAGCCACATCCCAAATTTTAAAAGCAGCATGTACTTTTTGGCATACATATGAAGTCAGGTAATAAAAATATAGGTGTAAATAAGCCCATGTTGCCCCTAGCCAGAGACAATGTGTTGAAGGTAGAACTGGCTTCATAAAGCAACACTCCACTAGTCTGTATTCATGTCTCAAGTGTATTATCTGTAATTTACAACCAATTTAAATGGCATTAACAGCTTCCCCTTATGGGAATTTAAATTGTCATCTTACCACTGAATTAAACACTGATTGCATATTTTCTATAGGGGACATAGTGCTCTTTGAAGTCTGTTTTGAATAATAAAGCATCTATTCATGCACAGGGTGCAATGTGCTTCTTTTGTCCTAAATGTAGCTAAAATAAAATGCAAGTTAAAAGGATTTTTTCCCTCTAGCCACAAGTTTGTTGACTGTCAAACATGTTCATCCATTCAAAACTTAAAAAAAGAAAACACAGTATTTTCTTCCTATGTTGGAAACCTCATTTAGCCAGTAGGTGCTTTCCTGAAAGTATGTGGGATGAACAATCCAGAGGTCATCTGTGGGCAAGGAACCCTCTACCCTAAAAGCAAAGAACACAGCAGAAAGAAAACATTGCATTCTAATCTGTAGGAGAAAATATTTCATAAGATGTTTCTGTTGTGCTATTGCCCCAATCAGTAAATCCCAAGACAGAGACTATGAGGAAGAGGAAACTTTTAAGATAAGACAGTGAATTAGGTACAATAATATTGTTGGCCTTTTTGTCTAATTTGTATGGAATTGGTAATTGATTCAGGCAAAGAAGGTTAGGACAGATATTCCTTCAAAAATATAGTTTTTTAGCAACTTAGAATTCCAATTAGCAAAGCAATCTACACAGCCTTTGTGCAGCCCTGGCATTCCCTAGAGCTACATCTACACTACAGCGCTCTTCCGAAAGATGGTCTTTTGGATGAGCTCATCCGGAAGATCGTCTTTCAAAAGAGCGTGTCTACACTCCCAAAGGTGGATCAAGCTTTCGATCTGCCCTTTCGAAAGGGAGCATCCACACACCCGCGTCTGCTCTTTTGAACAAGCAGGCCAGGAAATGCTGTGGAAGGAGCCCGCAGCTAGCCGCTCCCTTAAAGGGCCTCTCCCAAACACCTGCACCCTGCACTTGCTGAGGTCCACAGAGCTGTCACAAGCCTGGCCGTGCCCCTGCAGGGACAGGCTGGTGTATGGAAACCTGTTCTGATGGATTCCCTTCCCTCCACCAGCCACAGCTCCTTGTCATTGGCCACCCTGCCACATTGCTCACTGCCACCCTCCAACTCCCCCGTGGGTACTTTTCCCCCAACGGGTCCCTGGAGATACTTGACCCAGGATCCCACCAGTGCCCAGCCCAAGCTCCCTGGTGCCTCTGGAGCCACCTCACCAGCTATGACTGGTGGGAGCAGCTGGTGTAGGGGGACTAGGACGATGCTCGATGGCTACAGAATTTCAAATGAGTAAGCAGGCATTCCAGGAGCTCTGTCACTGGCTCACCCCCCACCTTGAGGCACCAGGACACTCACATGAGGCCTGCCCTACCTCTTGAAAAGTGGGTGGTGATTGCCGCCTGGAAGCTGACCACCCCAGATAGCCACTGGTCTGTGGGGCATCAGTTTGGCATGGGAAAGGCCACAATCAGGGCTGTAGTAGTGGAGGTCAGGCATGCTCAGGTCATGTACCCAGCACAGGGAAGGGTGAGGCAGACCTTGGCCAAGGGGGCCTTGGTTGCTGGGGCAGGCAATGGGAGGTGGGCAGGGGGGAAAGTGGCCAGGAGGTGGCAGGGAAAACACGTCCTGGGCACACCCCATCATGACCTCAGGAGACTAAACACCCTCCCTCCCATGCAGATCGTATGTGCCATCAATGGGATGCACAGGGTCATGCACTTGGGGGATGTGGACATGGATGTTGCAGGATTCACTGTGCTCCGCTTCCCAAACTGCTTTGGTGCCTCGGATGTGATGCAAATCCCTATCCATGCCCTAGAACGCAGCACTGGAACATGCATCAACAGAAAAGGCTAGCGCTCAGTAGCGCTCCAGGCACTGGTGTGCAGCAAGGGCCGCTGCATGAACATTTATGTGGGCTGGGCAGGACAGACACCTGACTCCCATGCATTCCATAATTCCAGGCTCTGCCACTGCATGGAGGCTGGGACATTTGTCCCCTGTTGAGAGATCAGAGCTGGGGATGTGACTGTGTCCCTCTGCATGGTGACGGATGCTGCCTACGCCCTTCTGCCCTGGCTGATGCATCCCTACACCAGTCATCTGCACCCCACCCAGGAGACATTTAACACTTGCCTCTATCAGGCCCAAAATGTGGTGGAGCGGACATTTGGGCATCTGAAGGGCCACTGGCAGTGCCTCCTTATGCGCCTGGAAGCTGGACTATGGAACATCCTCCAGATGGTGGGTGCCTGTTGCATCCTCCACAACATTGTGGAGGGTATGGGTGAGGTGTTCCCCTCTGTGGTGGGAGGCAGAATACTGGCCTCAGACAGACGGGCCCTGCCCCAAGCCTCCAGGCACTAGGGGAGGTAGGGTCTGCTTTAGTGGGGCACTGTGGGAGAGATTTGCACATGAGCACCAGTGACCACCATCCGCAGTCACCACACACTGGTCCCTGCCCACGGACACCCCACACCATCCCCCTACCATGACCCCACCACACATACACACCTTCAACCCTCCATCACCCCACCAAGAGCCTGGGACACAGGGATGGTGGAAAAATAAAGGTTTATAGATTAATGAAAACTGTGATTAGCAAATATAAAAAAAAAACAAAACTGAAGTGGAGGGTATGTAAAGGGTGGCCCAAGGCGGGGGCATGAAAATGGGGGTGGACCTCAACTGAGATAGGGGAACCTCAGTCAGGATGGGGTGAGGTTGGGACCTTCCCCAGGAGGCGAGAGGTGGATACTCTTATGGGGATGGAAGAGGGACCTCAACCATGAGGGCGCGTGAGGAATGCTGTGCCAGGGCAGGGGTGGATGGCCGTGAGCCCTGTCAGGCCTGGGTCCCCCTCCCACCTCTGGGCTAGGGTTGCAGGGGGTTGTGAAGGGGAGGACAGCATGGGGAGGTAGGGCTGTGGGGGGTGTGAGTGGCAGGAGCAGGCTCAGCCTGGAGGGGGTAGCGGGGGGTGGCAGAGGAGGAGGGGCCACTTAGGAGGGTGTGCAATGGGGAGGGTCATGGGTAGGAGCAGGCATGTCAGGAGCCATGTGTGCTCCCTCAGACCCACTGTGACATCCCTCAGGTGGCCCAGCCTGTCAGACCATGCCTCTCTCTGCCACGCGTAGGGGCCAGGGTCTGTTTGGGGTTGCCGCTCTGAAACCTCCACCAGGTGATGGGTCCCTTCATTAGTGCCATCGTGCCCTCCTCTAGGCACCGCATGCTGTTGCTGGGGGTGGGGTAGCACAGAGGGGTCAGGGCTCTCCCAGCCCTCCTGTGGCACGGCTGCAAGGATGGATAGGAAGATGCAGTCAGTCTCTTGTTATGGAACGAAAGCTGTGCCCCCTCACCCCTCCTCCAGGGGCAGGTGGCCTTAGTGTATTGCATGTGCTGTGGGGTTCCCCAGCCAAGTGGGCTGTTCCCAGTTTGCGGTCCTGCCCCACCCACACCTCCTTCCATGTGTGGCTCATGGCACTGTCACCCGGTGCCAGCGTTGGGTGTTGGCCGTGGCCATGGTGGCATAATGAGAGCGACGGCCACCTGTGCTATGTCCAACCTGGGAACACTGGGCATGTGGATGGGCTGCTGGTGGCTGTGGTGCCCGCACTGTGTGTGTGTGCCCTGCCATGTGCTTACTGGAGGGTCTCTCCACAAGGTCTGCCGATGCCAGGCTGGCCATTGCCTGGCTCGACGACTGGGATGGGATGTCAATAACAAGGTCCCCCTCATTGCTGGAGACCTTGGTGGCGAGGTTGGTGTCCGTCACTGTGGAGCGGTTTGCTGGTCCAGGCCCTTCCTCAGCCATGGGGTGCGGCTCCTCTGCTGCGTTGTCCAGGAGGGATGGTAAGGGGGCGCAGTCCCTAGGCTCCAGGAGGTGGTGGAACTCCCTGTAGTAGGGGCAGATCATGGGACTGCCCCTGAGCAGGCAGCAGAGGACCTGGCAGGGGTGTAACCCTGGTGCAGCTCCTTTACCTTGCTGCAGACGTGGCTGGGGGTGCACGCAGGATGTCCTTGACTTGCCAGCTCTTTTGAGAGGTGGGTGAAGGCTGCCACATTTTGCCTCTTTCACCCATCTGCTTCAGCACCTCCTCTTCCTTCCAAAGCCTGAGCAGGTCTCTCAGCTCAGGCTCAGTCCAGGAAGGTGCCCTGTTTTGGGGACACTGGCCTGGGTCCTGACAGCCCTGTGGTGGCTCGGACGGGGGTGGCCCTGGGGCTGCTGTGGAGACTGGCTGCTGGCCATCACCACAGGTCAATCCTTTGGGAGTGGCCATGAGGGCTTTAAACGTGGCTGGACGCACACACCGCCAAGGTATGCTGCTGATGTGCAAGGCGTCTCTGCAGTTGTCCAGGGTCAGTGCCATGGAGGACTCCTCTTTCAAAAGAGCAGACAATGGAGGTTACATCTACACTTGCATTCCTCTTTCGAAAGAGGAATGCAAATGAAGGACATCAGAAATGCAGATGGGGAGTTGATTTATAGATCTTGTGCTTCATTTGCATAAACTCTTTTCAAAAGAGATTCTTTCGAAAGGAAAAAAAACAATGTAGACAGGGCTCTTTTGAAAATAAACCCTGTTTTCAAAGAACCCTTATTCCTATTTTTTTTAAAGGAATAGGGTTCTTTTGAAAATGGGGATTATTTTCAAAAGGGACCTGTCTACACTGCTTTTTTTCTTTCTTTGAAAAGTATCTCTTTCAAAAAGAGATTATGCAAATGAAGCACAAGAGCTGTAAATCAGCACTTCATTTGCATTTCTGATTTCCTTCATTTGCATCCTTCTTTCGAAAGAGGAATGCAAGTGTAGATGTACCTGGAGTGTCTACCCATCCTCTCTTCTGAAACTGTATTTTGAAAGGAGGTGGTCTTCCTAGTACAGGATCGGAGGAATGCTTTTGAAAGCTGCACTTCTTTCCTCCGATTTTCTTTCGAAGGAGCACATTTTAGGCATAGACACTCCACGAGCACTTTTGGAAGACGGCCAGATTTTTCAAATTTAATTGCTAGAGTAGATGTAGCTTAGGAGTTTAGAAAAAGCTCACTTGCCAGTGAAGAAGAGTTTGAGCAGCTTCCATTCACCATAGGATACATTACAAGTTTTATACACGTGATAATTCTGAGATTCGGCTTTACTGGGTGGGTATTTTTTAAAAGATCCCTTTCTTCAAGGCATACCCATCATCTGAAAATCTAGCTGACCTCAAAAAGTGAGTTAAAAAATCGTCCCAATTATACCCTCTATCCAGGATAATGGATGTTGTACAATCGTTTTTTTTCCCCTGTGTTTAAATATTTTTTCTCTCTGCTGTTGATGTGTCTGAAAGACAGAAAAAACAGGGATCGCTGTCTAGTCCTACAGGTCAAAAGAACATTTTGACAGCTCTTAATACACTATCAGATTAAACAAGCTGAAAAAGAGCTCTAGTGCCTCTGATCATAGGTGTTATCTCCAATAACAGTCAGTAAAAATGTCTCAGCAGATTTCAACTTTTTTTTAATGTGGTGTCAATTTAAACATGTGGGTATAGTTGTGTCAAACAAAGTGGTATCGTTGAGTTAATAACTCCCAATGTTTGTGAACCTTTTCCTTATCCAGACATGACAGACACACGGTAAATATATTTTGGCAATCAGTGATGGTGGTGTATAAAGCAGTGCAAAATATATTTTAGAGTGGTGTGCATTATTGTTTTGTTTTTCTGGCAGGTCCAAACAGAATTCCCTCTTAAGAATCTACTTCATCTCTTCTGATCTCATGCAGCTGTTTTAGTTTTTTATTTTATTTAATTTTTTTAAATACTGACTATCAGAAACACATGGAACTTTCCAATCATTTGTATCTCTCTCCCCATTTCAAAGGGAACTATGGAGCTTCTAGAGAGAGGAATGCTGGTGAAAACCTGAGAACTAGTGATTTAGGTATAGGCTGGGACATTCTGGACTGCAACTTCCTTCTTTTGTGCTAATCAGGACTCTGTCAGTTGGTGATATTAACTACACCTCTACCCTTAAATAAACATGCACACTCCTAATATGGTGTATTTGACGTTTCCTGCAGTTAATCTGGTGTACCTGCCATAAAACTGAACAGCACTAATGACAGATGTGCACATTTAGATGCAATCCAAGATTTTAAGTGGCTGCACTGAGAGGTGTTTGCTTACCTTCCATTGATTTAGTGAAGCAGTGAAACCCTTCCTCTGCTGCTTCCAAAAATATTTTCAGCATATGAGGATCAGATGGATACAGGAAGCCCCCAGCGTAGGAATGAGTTATGTTCCAAAAGTTTGTAAGCTGGTTGTTTGGAACTCAGAAGACATTTTACCGTAGAAACAATGTTCTAAATAGTAGAAAGCCACAAAAGCTTATTTAACGCACGAGGTAGCTGAAATACTGTATATTTGCAATGAAAATAGTAGAAATGTTTTTTTTTTAACCTGGAATGTTGGTGCTTGAGGAAATGCAGGCTTAAATTAGAGGAGGATGAGGAGGTAGGCGGTGATTCTGAAGGGGACTTCTGGGCATCCCCCGCCCCTACACTCTATCCCCTGCTCGCCAGGAGGCAGTGAATAGCATCACCCATAGTACTCCACAGGAGCTGCGGGTGTTTGTGCAGCCAGTGGCTGGAAAGGAGCAGCAGCGTCCCCTTTAAAGCACAACTTGTGCATCTTGCCTGCTTCTCTGAGGCCAGGACCATCCTTACCCGTACACAGAATGCACACCTGCATAGGGCATCCAAAAATTTGGGGCACCACTGAGTATTGATGTCCACTTACCTCTTCCTATCCCTATTCTGTGGCTTGGCTTCCTCCAGAGAGGATCTAGTTATCTTAAAAATGATAAAGCTGCAAGAGCTAGGAGCAGAACACTGGACCTGTGAAAGAGCCATTCAAGTGGCCATGGAGCCATTTAAGAGGCGTTTGCCAATCCCAGGAATATACTGTCTGTTTCTGAATTTACTGTGTTTGTCTACAGTGAATATTTGTTTAAAATTGGCTTTAAAATATTTCATAGGTACGTCGCTGAAGAGTATAAAATCACATCTCTAAAAAAATCATCACCCTCCCCCGCCCTGCTGCCACCTGCCAGATTGCCATCAAGCATAGGGGCACCTTTTAATAATCCTGCAAAGGGCACCATAAATCTCAAAGACAGCCCAGGCTGAGGCTGCAGGTGAGCTTTTGTTTGTATGTGAGGAGGTTCATAAATTGGACAGTTGTAACTTGGGGAGTGCCTCCGTTGGCAGACTGGTCCCTTATTGTCCTGAGGCTGACTCTCATTTTTGTTCAATTTTCCCAATATAAAGATTAAACCATGATAAATATTCTGTTCAATCCAGCATAATTGGCAAGTAGAATATCTACCAAAGATTCATTGTTCCCTTTTATATTCACTAAGGCATGAATCTGAAGGAAGAAAGAACTATTAAACACAGGAACATACCCATCTATTGTCTGCCACACCCCCACACTTCCCAAGGGCACCTTGTATTAGCTGCCTACAGCAGCTGTGATCTACACCTGTTGCATAATGTGGACAATTGTCCTCTATCATGAAGAACAGAACAAGACATGTTTCCTGATGTGAAGCCATCATTTTATGAAGCTTTCATAGTTCAGAAAACAATTTACAATTCTGAGTACAAAACCCTCTCAAAATTATAACACAGAGTTATTGGATTTAAATTCATATGGCTAATAGTTATATAGCATTGTTCATGTTCCATTATTAAATAACTAATCCTCATAGACATTCTGTCAGGTAGGCATGGTAAGTATAATCTCCCTAGTACAGATGAGAAAAATAGGGCACAAAAGCAAAATAACCTGCTCAAGGCCACACATTCAGACAGTGCTCAGAGGAAGAATCAGAACTTTGCAGTTCCTGGCTTCTGGTCCCACTCCCAGGCCTTATCTCTCTTTGATTCAACTCTCACCCATGTAACAGAAGCTGCTGGAGTCTCGGGATATTGCTGCTGATTACCATGAAACCTTTTGAAATCCTGCAAAAACAATGACAAGACCTGTGGCACCTTATAGACAAACAGAACTTTCGGAGCACAAGCTTTTGTGAGCAAAGATCCACTTTGTCAGGTTTTCCCCCATGAAAGCTTATGCTCCGAAAATTCTGTTAGTCTATAAGGTGCCACAGGACTTCTTGTTGCTTTTGTGGCTACAGACTAACACGGCTACCCCTCTGATATTAGAAATCCTGACCCATGTCATGTGACTGGGCCCCAGAAAAGACTTACCAACAGTCCTGTGCGAGACTTCTATTATGAATCTTGGGATAAATACAGTCCTTCGTATAGCCCCAGATGCTGAAGTGGTGTGAATACAAGAGAATGAGTGTCACTTAAAGTGGGGGGAGAGGGAGTTTCTAGTCCTTATGGGTGCGGAAGGAAGCATGAAAATGTGATCCCAATACATTGAAAACCAGAAGGTAGCCAGGATTTGTAGTGTGTGTTGTCTTTTTTACTCTTATGATTTAGGGTTAGGGATTAGGACACACACCCCCTTTTTTTTTTTTTACAGTTGGAGTTGGCACCACCACACACCTTCTGTTCAATGGCTTGTATGAATTTGGGCCCCACTGTTACGATGCCATGCGAATCCACGTACAGCATCCTGGTCACCTCCAACGGGAAAGCCCACGTGCAATGTAACATGCTAAGAACTCATCTGGTGAAAACCTGAACAATCCAGCAAACTTTGAACATTTCTTTCTCTCGTTCACTAGAATGGGAGGGCTAAACACTGACTCATATGCTCAGAGATCACATTACATTTTATTGCAAGTCGAAATGAAGGTGACATAAATTTGCCAAGATGCTGTAGTGTATAAATAAAGGAAGGGGGTGAGCTCCCAGAGGAAACCCTATGTCTGTTTTCCAGGCCTCTGCAGTGCAACTGTGTGTTTAAAAGGAAAAAAAGGCAGGGCAAAGGTGACAAAGCAGACTCAAACGTCTCCATTGCTATAGCAACAAGCAGCATTAGTCTGACACAGCAGTAGAAACCGAAATATATCCCTTGCACAAAAATATGCTGCAAGTTAGAAAAATGAGTCAGTGCAATTGTATCCATATACCGCACACAGCATAACTAACCAAACATAAATGGCTTTGTGTAACTCAATAACATTACTAATTGCTACTTAAAAATAGATTGTACTGCAAATATATTTAGTTGTGTATCAAATCCAATTTCCTTTGACATTAATAGAAAAGGGGAAAACAACCACATCTTGCGCACAAACAAACAATATTAATAGTAATTTTATATCCCCCTGTCCAGAATGTGATACTATTAATGTGGAAATTTAATTCTGCGTAAGTTTTTACATCAATCACCTTTTCAAGGTAATTTCTGAGAATCTCTCAACTGCCTATTAAGCACATGACTCACATCTGTCATTTGTGTTTTGGTCTTTCTCTCACCCTCTTCCCTGTGGGAGAAAATTGTGTGTGCAGCAGCGTGTTTTGTGTTGTGGGATTTTTATTTAAATGTAGACACTGGCGTACGTTTCCCTTAGAAAGAAGCAAAGAAATGTGTGCCTTGCGCTTACAGTGGGAGGTGGTGACATTTGTGGTGGTCCTGAGAGAGTTCATTCCACAGTCTCAGACCACTCTCATAAAAAATTATATTGCTGCAGTGGGGTGTAGCTGTCAACTACATTCCTTTACCTTGAAGTGTCAGGTGATCTTTTACATAGGCGGAACCCAAGCCATTGAATGTCTGAAGGAGAACTGAGACCTTGCACTTGACTTTGTTCAACAAGAAGACAATGTCCAGAGCAGATGTGTCAGGTGTGCATGGTAGCCTGTGTTGCTGAGGAGTCAGTGTTTTGTACTAGTTAGATTTTCCTAAAGGCTAATGGTTTCATGCACAGGTACACTGTGTTACTGAAGTCCAGATGGGAGATGATTAAGACATGTATAATTGAAACCATGTCATTTTCCGCCAGAAGGGGATGGAGTCTCCTAGCCAACTGGGGATGAGACAGCATTACACGCTGATGCTACTATGCACAAACTCTTCAAAGTGCTTCACTTTACCCACCGGCATCTCCATTTTGTTTGGATTCATTCTCATCCAGGACTTGATCTCATTCAACCTCTGGGTCAGGTTGGTGATAGTACTATAGTTGTACGTGATGGAAGTTAAATGTTTTCTCTGCCTGTTAATAGATCTGGAGTCCACATCATCTGATCAGTCACCTGGTAGGTGCAGATATTGAACAGAACTGGAGAGTGAATTGACCTTTGTGGGACACCACAGATGAGAAATCTAGTGACAAAGGTGCAGTGTCCTTGATATGTGAAGTACCTCTGTGCATCTAATCTGTCTTTTTCTTAGTTTGGCATTACATGGCTAGCACAACTTCACCCTTACAGTTCCTGTATTATTCATGTATTCAAGAGGCTATTGTGGTGATAGCTGGGTGAAATGTTTTGTGAGAAATATTTTTTTGCCTGGAAAATGCAAATTTAGGTCAACTGAAACATTTCACAAAGTTGTGAATTTGCTGAATTGTTTGTCAGAAACAACCAAACAAAATAATTCTGAAAAAGTCAGATTGTTTTGTTTTCAATAAATTTTTATTTGAAATGACTTTTCATTTTTCATTTTACTTGAAATGTCTTTTAAAAAATACCACATACCTAAGAAATAAACAAAGTGTTGCGTTTTGGGTCACCTGAAATATTTTGTTTGACATGAAACAAAATATTGCTAGTTTTTGGTTTTTTTTAAGTTTGCTGAAAAAATGGGATTTGGGGAAGAGGTTGTAGATTGACCTGAAAGAAATGTTCTTGTTTTAATTGTTTGGTTTGGCCAGCAAACAAAAAATTCAATTATTTCCATTGCTCTAATTGTGATACCCTTCTGAGCCTGCCATTGATCCCTGATTCTTAATTCCTTCTAAAATCTATGCACAAAGGATGTTTCATAGTCATATTGCATTATATACTTTTTAGAGATGTTGCATTTTCATATTAGTTTACATTTCAATCATAAATGCCTGACATTATAGGGCTGCATTCCTTGAAAGAGCTCAGCACTCAACTCGCAGAATTCTTTCAATATCTAGGGACTTATTTTGGTACCTAAATGGAGCAGTTGTGAAAATCTAGCCTACTTTGGCTAGCAAGGACTGGCTGGAGAGGTTGGGGAGAGGTCCATTGTAGAGATGACATAAGTGATGTTACAGTATGTATTGCATTTACTCTGAAGGACAAGTGTGTGTATATGTAAATGGGAGAGGATCTGTTTTGAAAATCTGGCCCATACTGTATCCATGGCATTTACACATATGGCATATACCATATATATTTTTTTCCCAGGTGGGAGGCTCCAGTTGTGCCCCCAGTGTCACACCACTATCCAAGGGACACCCTGGGGCTCTTCAGATCCCATATTGTTTGGTTGTTAATCTCTACTGAGAAACTGCAGTGATGAAAACAAAACGAAGTACAAGGAGCTTTCCACACTGCCGAAAGGAGCAACAGAAAGAGAAACTGACAGTGGGTGCAGCTCACAGAACAGAGGAACCCGATCCCGTGCACTCTGTAAATAAGATCTAGGGAAGTGCTTCAGCTTAGTGTCTACAGAAAAAAAGGAAGGAATTGCCCTTGACCCCAATTTGTCTTTTCGAATTACTGCCCTCGTTCCCTCCACCACTTGCCTCCAAAGCCTTCACTGCCTCGCCTCTTGGATTCTCTGCAGTACAGTTTCTTCTGCCACCATTACCGTGAAACTGCTCTTTCCAAGGTCACCAATAACCTCATTTCAACCCCAATCAAAGGGCCACTTCTCTGTTCCCACCTTTTTGATCCAGCTAATGCTTGCAGCACAACTGATCTCTCCTTCATCCTCCTTGGGTCTCTATGTTTCTTGGGTCTCTGATTGCTCCTTGAGTGTCTCCCCAGCTCTCACCCTGCTGTCTAGGCAAGCCTTCAGGGTCCTGCCTTCATTCTCCTTTGTCCCCTTTGATATATTATCCCAATTTTGTCTCTTTTACACCCACAGCTTCAACTAAGAACTCTGCCTCTTCACTCTATGACCATTTCTAAGACCTGTGGTGATGACTTAGTTATCTCTCATTTGACTAGTACAAACTCCTCCAGTCCCATGAGAAAGGCAGGAGTGGAAGATGTTATGTGACCATGTCACTTTCCTTTCTACAGGCTTCCTCTCAGTTTCTAGACAAGCTTCTGATCCTTACATGCCCAGGCCTGGCACAAAACAGATCATGCACAGCTCTGTTCTCATTTTCTTCCTGTACACTTTTTCTTCATGCAAGCTCCCTCCTACATTACCCAGTTGCATCCTTCTTCCATTATCTTCATTTTATTGTGCATGCTGCCCCTTTGCTTGGTTGTCTCCTCCTTTCAATCCATCCAGAAACCAAAGCCTTTCAACCTCATACTCATCTGTGGAACTATGTAAATAATTGTACTGATGTCCTTTTCCCTCATGTTATTCTTGTCTTTTGCAGCACTTAGACAAACAGCAAGGGATGGCAATCTTTTGAAGGCTGAAAGATTTCTGACTCACCTTAAGATGATGGGTGCACTCTTTTGCATGGGTCTAGATCAGTGATTCTCAACAAGATGGGCATGTGCCCCTGGGGGTAGGCAGAGGTCTTGCAGGGGTTGTTATATCAACTCATCTAGGTGTTGGCTTAGTTATACAACAGGGTGCCTAAAAAGCCGTAGTGAAGTCAGTGCAAACTAAAATTTCATAAGATGACTTGATACTGCTTTGTTTATTATACCCCAAAATGTAAATACAATATTTATATTCTGTGACAGACTACTGGCCAGAGAGCCTGAGCCAGACCTCTGTCATGTCTGCCCCACCCAAAAATGATAATGGGACTGGCTGAGCAAACCCAGGGAGCTGTGAGCTCCCTGATAGTTATATAAGGTAGCTGGTACTGAGAAGAAGAGGAGCACATGAACGGTAGAGAAAGAAAGGGGAGGAACCAGGGGAGGGTTTGGCTGTAGGGGCTAGTAGCCCCAGGGTGCAGAATGGGGAGAAGGTGGTTCGGGCAACTGGAGGGGTTACTGTGACCAAGAATTGTAACACCGAAGGTGGTGGACTTGTTATACCTAATAAAAGCAGGGGTGCCTGAAACTGGACTGGTCTCTGCCTGGTTTGCGGACAGAACAGGGGCCATTAGCCCAGGAGTCTGAGAGGCCCCGTTATAGCTCTGATTGATGTATTTTATAATTATATGGTAAAAAGGAGAAAGTAAGCATTTTTTCAGTTCAAGTGTGCTGTGGCTCTTATATTTTATGTCTGATTTTGTAAGCAAGTAGTTTTTACATTAGGTGAAGCTTGGGAGTATGCAGATCAGACGCTTGGAAAGGATACAGTAGTTGAGAACTAATGGTCTAAATCATAAACTCTTTAAGGCAGGGACCATAGCTACACGTATATATATACATATATATATATATATATTGCTGACCACATTGTCTGTTTACTAAGTAACACGTGAAGGTGATCCAATACCCTGGTGATAAACAGGATGGGACAGATCAATTAAGCCACCTAATATAAGCAACCGAACAAAACAATAACAGCAGAAGTTATCCTTAAAAGGGATTTTGCCTTTTTTTCCCCTTTCACATCAAATTTAAAAAGTCAGCCAGCCCTAGTCATTATTAATCATATTATACACATCTCACAAACTTTCAGAACTGGTAAAAGAGGAGATGCATGGTCCAGAGCACAGCCAATTGCCCTGCTCTAACTCCCTAAGGAAAACAAGAAGCTTCCACTAATTACTTTATGGGAATTTTAAAAGGTTATTTTGGCCTTGGTGAGAGTGGCCAGAATCTGCCACTTTTACTCATGTTGAATTTACTGTGTAGGTAACCCTATGAACTTCAGTAGAACTAAAGGCAATATGGTACTATTCCAGACATGATCCAGACAGGATCCTGCTGTATCTATATTTTTTGTCTAACTTTATTTGCTAAAGGCTTATTTTCCTTACATTTTCTGTGCAATGCATAGATATTTGTTTGGTTTTAAAAATAGCAGACAAAAAAAAAAGATTCTTTTGAACTTCTCTCTCCTGAATATGGGTCTTAATAGATTTTTAAGTGGCCTTGTCCATGTGAAGAACATGTTGCCTTACTCCTGTTCCTACCAAGACAGATCAAATGAGCTTCTTCCTTTCCCAATGGTTCTCTACCCTGGGCCCGGGGCTGCTTGTGGTCCAATCAGCATACAGTTACAATCCATGTGATAGCCTCAGGGTCATACAGGTAGTATCTATACCATGTGGATGCAGCCTACATAACCCACAGACAGCTACATGAGGCACGCTATGGTAAATAGGTTGAGAACCACTGCTTTAAAAGTGGAATTATATTCACAGAAAACAATTATGGAAAAAATTCATGCAAGCTTCTCTCAGGAGACAATAAATCGGAACACGCTCACAACAAATAAAGCCAGACACCTTTCCCTGACCTGAATAGACTTCCTACACAAACATAAATTTTCCTAAGTATTTTCTTGACTGATATTTGTCAGGAAGCTGTTGTATAATTTTTGTGTGCATCACAATAGAATATGTGCCAGAATCTATTGGAAGTCATCATGGAGTATAAACAGCATCAAGAAGAATTAAACAAGACATGCAAGTTGGCTTTTAATGGTCCAAATATGCTTCTATTGGTTATCAAAATCTAACATCCTCAGTACTTTGTCCCTAAAGGGACATACATTCTTTTAGTGACTTGGTTCTACTCAAAGGCTTATTGCCAAGTACTGTATGCTCAGGGGGTGGAACAACATGTCAGCTTCAAAAGTTGTCTATAGACAGTGCCACTGAGCACTGCCAGGGCCTGGGGCAAGGTGGGAGAGGGGTTGCGTCCACGCCCCGTAAAGGGCAAGGCCAGTGGCAGAAGGCGTGGGCCTAGGGCATTCATCCCTCAGGACTGCTGGGATCATGGTGCTGGTGATGGGGCCCCCTCCCTGCTCCCTCCAAGTTGTGTGCATGTGGAGCTGTGCTTCTGTGGCAATTCAAAGGGGCATGGTGCTTCAGCCACTGCCTCTGCTATTTTGCCAGCAGTGGCGGCTGGAGCTCCAGGCCCCTTTAAAAGTCTGATCCTGGACAACTACCCCCTTTGTCCCCACCCTCACCCCCCATCCGCAGGCCTGTCTAAAGATAATTTCTATCTTGGACCCTGGAATCAGGAATCCACTCATCATGAATGTTTAAACTGCTTCTGTTTCCCATAAGAAATATATGCTTGTAAGACAAATCACAACAGCCATTGGAAATAGCATGAGGTTTAAAAAAAAATCATCTGGTATAAAACACAGTTTTGGGAGGGAGGTAAAGCAGAGGTTGCGGGGAAAGGCCTTCCTCATTTGTCAGGAGCACAAAAAAGCCAGGAAGGAGCCACATACAAACACATAGCCACCTCTGCAAAGAAGAGAGAGGTTGGCTCTTCACAAATACCTTTCTGATAGAATCTCGTCATTGAGGGTGACCAAAGCCACTTCAAAATGGAAAGCTTTCCAAATGCAGAGTTAGTTTAAGCCCTTACAATTGCCTCTTCCCCCATCTTCCTTCCTTCTCTCATGGCTGACTTTGTCCATTTGCATCCATCTGAACTGCATTTTAATAGCTTAATTCGCATTGCAAGCAGGCAGACTGAGGAAACCCAATGTTAGCCTCTGTCTGGAGAAGCAGGTTATTTCCACTGGTTCTAAGTTAATGTGTAACACTGGCTTGGACCCCAGCCAATGAGAAATTCATTTTGTTCTAATTTGCTAGGTAGATTTATGAGATTCTAAGTTATTACACTAATAACACATGGAGAGACTAGAATGGCCTTTACTGGACTCTTTTTATATGTCTCTGCGAGGCCATACCATTTTAGTAGAACATCTATCAAGGTATTTGGTTTTTAACATTGTTTTACCTGTCTGCTTTTCATGACCTCCAACATTTTGGAATCTGTTTTTATTTCCTTGCAAAAATGGTTCTTGCCACCCCATATTTTCTTCTAAGGCTGTTCATGGATCTGTAACACAGGTATTTTCTGTGATAGGGGCAGGAGGGTGAGAGAGAGATCTATCATTAACCAGTTTGCTGGTATATCTGTGTGGGTGTATGGGGGGGGTGTTAAATTTTTCTTAAGTGTACCTAATAGAAACTATTTTATCCTGCATCACCACAACACTGACTTGCAGGTCAAATAACCTATCCATAAGCGCATGTCATAAACTCCTTTAGTCCCCTGGCCTGGGGGACGTTACGATCCTGCCAGTCATGCTTTTCACCATTAATTAATTTTACTAACCTTTCTTAATTCATTCACCCTCAAAACACCCCTATGATTATTGTTTACATATTATTTTCCCCCTTGAGTCTTGAAAAATGAAAAGCATTCCATTTTCCTATATGGTGCAGATCCCAAACCAAACTGCTGGTTTTGCAAAACCAAAACACAATCAAAACTGATTTGGCCAGTTGTTACATTCCATATGTCTAACGCAATAAGAGCTCCCACGTGCTGTACCCATAACCTCCTCTACAGGTGCATAAGACAGAATCCTGTGAGCCAAGTAAAAAATGACCTCCTGAAATTATATGCAGCCAGTTATCTAAGAAATAGATATATTCAGAACCAAGTTAATTATTTAGTAATTGGGTTTGACATCCTGTCAAATGTAAAATGCAAGTAGAACATACAAAAGATGAAGCTTTTCAAGAGTAAGCTGTGATTCCTCAGGGCTGAATTTCGGATTCAGTAAACAACAAGAAGCCCTGTGGCACCTTATAGACTAACAGATATTTTGGAGCATAAGCTTTCGTGGGCAAAGACCCGCTTCATCAGATGAAGCATCAGATGAAGCAGGTCTTTGCCCACGAAAGCTTATGCTCCAAAATATCTGTTAGTCTATAAGATGCCACAGGGCTTCTTGTTGTTCTCAAAAATACACACTAACACGGCTACCTCTCTGATCCAGTAAAAGACCTTCTACTATATATCTATCTGAGAGAGTTTGTGCATCTGTCTGTTCATGCATCCATCCACCTGTGGGTCCATTTGTTTAAGAACTCCCCCTAAAAGATAGAGTGGGGACCACTGATTTGGTACACAGCTTCTTCTTAGTCTAACTTAAAGCAAGGCCAGGTGTTGGTTGTTCCAGGACAATAGGATGTGCATGGAATGGGATTGTATTTTATCAGATGGGAAGGGAGGGTTGTGATAACAGGGCACAGTTATACTCATGAGGGGGAAGTAAGCATGGGGGGACAGTTGGACCCCACAATGACCACAGGAGGCAGCATGTGCCCCATCCTTGGGAAGTAGCTACTGGCCAGCAGTATGGCTCCCGTCACCACAGCCTGTCCTGGGGAGCAGCTGGCAGGTGGTCTGTGCAGCCCCAGCTGCCTTGGGCCAGCCACAAGGAGAAGATGACAGCTGCCTCCTCATTCTGCCATGAGCCCCACCCCCATCTCCCAACCCCCTGCTCTGTCTCCTGCATCCCTCACTCCCTGTCCTGATCCCCCCACACCTCCCAACTCTGATTCCTGCACCCCTCACACCCAAGCCTCCTAGCCTGAGCCCCCCACACCTCTAAGCCCCTGCCCTGAAGGACCAAACTATGCTGGGTACCCTCCTCATCCTCCTCCTATCTCCTGTGGCTTCTCAGATTGGGAACCTCACAATCTCTGTTCTCTTTTCAAAACCTTGGTCCTTATGTTTGTTTAGCTGGAGGGAAATAACTGAGTAATGTCTAGGCATAGACCCTGGGACTGAGAACTGCTTCTCCTGTGTAGTCAGTGACTCCACCACCACCCCATGGCAAGGCTCAGGCTAGGGTGATTTAAATGTTGAGGGGACCTGTGAGAATCAGACTGGGACAAGAAGCCTGAGGGGTGGGGAAGGAAACTGGAGCTAGAGACAGGAGAAGTAAACTGAAATTGGCTTAGGGGAGGGCCAAGCTGGGCAAGGAGAGTAGGAGCAGGACTGGGACGTGGAGGTGGCACTATCCCTTCTAACCCTTGGTAAATACAGTAGGGTCTCAAGAATTCAAGTATCCATGAGCAGTCCCGAGCGGCCGCTTCCCCGGGGCTCTGGGAAGGGAGTGCCAGAAGCTGTAGTTTCCCTGGGTCCCAGGGGGGGAGCGCCAGCAGCCATGGCTTCCTTGGGGCCCTGGGGAGGAGCTCCGGCAGCCATAGCTTCCCCAGGGCTTTGGGCAGAAGTGCTGGCAGGACCCAATTATCCCCCGGGCTCTGGGTAGGAGCCTCAGCAGCCAGGTTCCAGGTGGGAGTGGCTGCCATATGCTACTGTATTGGCGAAATTCAATGTTTGCAAGGGTTCTGCACATGGAACCCTCGCTAACGTTGAGACCCTAGTGTCATTCCAACGATGGGGGCTAATTTAGCTACAACTACTCAGGAAAGAGATCTTGGAATCATCATGGATAGTTCTCTGAAAACATCCACGCAGTGTGCAGCAGCAGTCAAAAAAGCAAACAGGTTGTTATGAAACATTAAAAAAGGGATAGAGAATAAGACTTAGAGAATATCTTATTGCCCTTATATGAAACCATGGTATGCCCACATCTTGAATACTGCATACAGGTTGGTCATCTTCTCTCAAAAAAGATATATTGGCATTAGAAAAGGTTCAGAAAAGTGCAGCTAAATGACTAGGGGTTTGGAACAGGTCCCCTATGAAGAGAGATTCAAGAGACGAGGAGTTCTCAGCCTAGAAAAGAGGAGACTAAGGGGGGATATGATAGAGGTATATAAAATTATGAGTAGTGTGGAGAACATGAACAAGGCAAAGTTACTTACTTGTTCCCATAAGATCAGAACTAAGGGGCACCAAATGAAATTAATGAGCAGCTGGTTTAAAACAAATAAAAGGAAGTTTTTCTTCACACAGCACATAGTCAGCCTGTTAACTCCTTGGCAGAGGAAGCTGTGTAGATAGGACTATAACAGGGTTCAAAAAAGAGCTAGATAAATTCATGGAGGTTAGGTCCATTAATGGCTACTAGCCAGGATGGGTAAGGAGTGGTGTCCCTGGCCTCTCTTTGTCAGAAGCTGGAGCTGGATGGCAGGAGAGAGATCATTACCTGTTCGGTTCACTCCCTCTGAGGCACCTGGCATTGGCCACTGTCGGCGGACAGGATACTGGGCTGGATGGACCTTGGTCAGAGCCAATATGACTGTTCTTATGCCCGTTACTTTCACTGGTAGAAAACCTGCTCGCTGCAGGTAGAATATTTGGGGAATTCAGCTTCAAAGCTCTCGCAAATCTCTACTAAGCATGTAAAAACTGCAGTGTGTAAGGGCTTGGGCCTAGTTTGAGCACACTTTCACAGGGATGGCAAAAGGTGCTTCCCTGGTGCAATGGGTTCCCTCCCTGCATAGATTTCACTGCCCCAGTTCCAAGGCATGGGGGCTCCAGAATTGTTTAAACAAAAGATTGCCAGGATTGTTTTAAAGAGGGACCAGACAACATATTTTCCCCTGAGAATTATTCTCAGAAACTGTTGAGTCTAAAGATTTCCCCCAGAAACTTAGACAGAGGCAAACACCCAGCTTGGGAAATTTTAGCCCATATATCAGATTGGCACATTATAGGCACTGAAAATAGGATCTTATAATTGGAAGTGTCTGGCAGCCTCAGTAGTAGGCTATGCTGCACACATGCCCCTGTGGAAATCCTGAAAGAAAGGCCGTTCTAGAAACACTTTGTTTACTGTTGCATGCACAGATAGGGTTGCCAGATTCCACTGCTTTCCATCTTCGTGATTTTTTTTGTTCCGGCGTTACTGAAGAGACACACACGTAAAGCAAGGGTGTGTGAAGTGAAGTGTGTGCTGATTGCACACAACATTGACTGTAATACATGTGTGCTCCTTCTGAATCCTGCTTGAATAAGGGTACAGAGACAACCAATTTGTATCTGAATAGCATGTCAGTTACTAGAGGCATCTCTTTGTTACAACAATATTCTGCTAACTCTAGTTGTAGTAATTGTCGCTTTGTATATTATGTGATGACACTGTTTTTTTTCACTGATTGGATCAAATAAAAGATATTCATTGGGCCACAGGCATCAGGGCTGACTATCCTGAAGCATCAGAGGAAAAGTAAGAGTGCTGTAACTGGCAAACTTAGTTCTGAGAAGGAGGAGAGTTTGTCAAATAGTTGCTGTCCCTATTACCGGTACCAAAGAGGAGAAGAAAAGGAAACCTCTATGTATTTTATAGACTAAACACCTCTCAGTGGGTGTTTCCCAAGTTAAATATTTTGAATATTTTGAATATTTTTGCATTAATGCACTCATAATTCAGGGGGAACTTGCAGCAGAGTTTATTTCCCCTCTTTTTTTTGTTGTTGATTTCTTGATTTCTTTTTGTTGTTGTTGTTGTTGTTGATTTCTTGATTTCTTTTTGTTGTTGTTGATTTTTTGTTGATTTCTAAGGTCTAATAAGTTAAAAGGCTATTAACCCAAGGAGGTGAAAATTGAGGACTGAGTGTGGGGTGAGAGGTAATCTCTCTTTTCCTCCTTCTCAGTCACTAGTAAGCCACTTATATTGGGTGAAAAATCTGCTTGTAAAAAGCACTGTTTGTTTCCCTGCCCCACTTCTCAAGGGTTGGGTCTTTCTGAGACTGGAGGAGAGAAGGAGACTCTAGTTTGAACTTGGCACCTACACTGCTGGGTCCATTTGCTCATGCTCTTGACGCTCAGTGAAGATGTCTGAGGGTGTGTCTTCACTACCCAGAAGATTGACTCAGTCAGGGTCTGTCTTCCGGGGTGCAATTTTGCATGCCTGGGGGGCCACACAAAATCATACTATCTGGGGTTGACAGTTGACCCCTGTACTCAATCTCGCAAGGGGTGAGGGACATCAACAGGAGAAATTCTCCCGTCAACCTCCCTCTGTGAGGATGGCCAGGTAAGTCAATTTTGGAGAAGTCAGTTCTGGATACATAATTGTCATACCTAGAACTGCTATTTAAGATCTAGTGTAGACCTGGTCTGACTTAAAGTGTTTGGCCCCCCACTTGCTCCACCCAGTGATAACAAAGTAACTATTCCTCCCACCCGCCACTCCTCACTTGAAAGAGTGAGAGTAGTCAAACTGCCACTGAATTGCTAATGGAAAGATTTTCGTTGGCAAGTGTTGGATTGGGCCTAGAGTGTGAACACATATCCAGTGTTCCAGACAGTTCCAAATTGATTCTTGGAGCTGGCTTTCCTCCCAAAAGCTTAAATATGCCTTTCTGCGATTTCTGCTGACATCATATGACCTGGCTGGAGGATCTGAACCAACGTAAACAGAGGTTTTTAATTATTTCTTTTGAAACAATGCAAAGACACAGAACAAGAAAAAAAAACATACCTGTAGAAGCCCCCTTACATATGTCAGTGTCTCCATTAGTGGCTTTTCTAAAACCTCAGAACCATTAGATAAATGATTCTCAACTTTCTGGCATCCTGGGTTCCTTCCTTCCTTGTTGGTTCCTGTATCCTGCATCCTGTCTCTCTCCTCCTATTCACCTCTAGCAGAACACTGAGCAATACAGAAAAGGCAGCAGCATCAGTATCCTGGTACCTGCTCATTGCACCCTCCAATGTGTGAACTCTGAATTAGCTTGCATTAATGTGCCAATCATTGCCCATATTTGATTAAGCAATAACTACTCAAAAGTAGGCTCTATAATGCAAGTGTGGAGGCAACCTTAACTAGTGGCTTTGTGAACACACAGTGACTACCATGATGTGTTCAAGCAAGTCCTTATAATCTTATGGAGAGGCAGTGGATGACAAACATGGGAAGCACAGGCAAGAGAAAGTGTTAAAAAATAATTCTGAATAAATAAAATCTAAGGTAGATGAAGGGAGCCTTCGGAAACATGTAAAAGGTAGAAAATGAGGCCATAATGCTGGCAGGTGAACTAAAGAAAGTGTTTTAATGACTTAATAACAGGGATATGTTGGGAACCAATGAGGTTAATGTGTATGTGACATAAAGCAGTGGGGGGTCTTGGGTGAGATTTATTGTGCATACTAATCAAGGGAGGCTGAATATCAAATCATGGCAGAAAGATGGGGCTGTGTATCAGCATACTTGCTTTGGTTCACCTAGGGTGATCTGACACAACAGAAGAGCTGCACAGTGTCACTCAGACTGGCACTTTAATAGGGGAACAAAACACAATATTATAGTGCAATATAAGAGGAAGTCACAAGAAAGGATCAAAAAAGATAACTGGAGACCAAGTTGGCAGCCTTCAGATTAGAATGGAGTAGTCTTACTGTGTTCTGTGAGAAGAAAGATTTGTAAACATTGTATTTTCAAGATTCATCTAAAGTACTGTTATATTAAATCTAGCCTCAAAGTTACAGTTCATAAGCACAAGCTTTTAGAAGGTTAAGGCCAATATAAAATTCCCTATACATTTATTTTAATTATTTTATTTATTTTAAAAACAGCTCGTCAATGTTTGAATCCAAATACTGCAGCCCTAGAAACTTCTAGCTAAATGGAATAAAAAGAGAGACACTGTCTTCATTGATCCTCACTATACAAGTAGTAGAGGAAAACATAGAAAGTAATTACATTAAATAGAGACAAGTAAACTGGATTTTTAAAATTAATTGACTGTTTAAAAAAACTCTGAAGATGCAATTAGTAACAAAGGAAAAGATATTTTTGTTTTTTAATGCAAAAAGTGTTATTCAGAAAATATTTGCCTCTGGAATTATCATGGTTGTCTCCAAGGGGTGGTGGGGCAGGGGGAACTTTGGTTGCAAGCCGTGTACCAAACCATTTAACAATGTCCCCTCTAATTTTTTTTCCATCCACGTGCAGAGCAAATTTTGTTATGTGCAGAGCCACACCACCAGTAAAAACACAGGCTGCCAGCTGTGGGCACTCTGCTAATCAGCTGGGTGGCATTTAAATCTCTCCTGCGTGGTCACCCAAGCACTCCGCTTTTTGGGAACTTTGCTTGTAACACACCCAAACAGAAAAACTAGCTTTGAAAGCCAATGAATAGCCCAACAATGTTACAAGAAAAAGAAGGAAATTATGATCTTCTGAGATCCTATCCACTGAAGTCTAGATGAGAAAACTGATTATTGTTAACTTTTTGACCAAAACAAGTATGTGCAGGGGAGAGGGGGGAGGCAGGGGAGTGGGTACCTGTATCAATGAGTACCTGTACATGGGGATAGAGGAGATGAAAAATCTGAGAAAGACAGTTAAAATCATAAGTAAAGCTGCTACTGAGCAATTAAGCATAGAAGTCAGAGCATTTAAGCTTTCCTCCATCTCAATTACTCTGTCTGTATAAAGGCAGTAATGATCTTTGTCTCCTTTTAAATAACTTTACCCAAGGTTACACAAACACATGTGGAAAGATTAGATCCCAGGTCTTCTGAATGCCTGAGTCCAGGCCTGCTATATCACACACTGTTTCCTTCACCTGCATTTCTCTTATCAATAGATAGCTTGGATCTGAGTTTTATAGCCTTTTACAGAGTTTTACTTCCTGTTAGGAAAGGCCCCCTGCAGAACTAGATTGGAGTAAGGGACTGTCGAAGTGGGACGCTTATTTCAAAGGTGCCCCCATCGTCACTGTCAATCTGAAAAGTGAAGTTTGTTTGTGCGGCCGCCATTATGCTAGTGAGGTGCTGAATATGCAAGTCAGCGCCTCATTAGCTTGCTTCAAATTGCCTCGTTACCATGGCCCCTCCAGTAAGACGATGGTAGTGTAGCAGCAGCCTTATTAGACTCAATGGCTACATCTATATTAGCCCCTTCCTTTTGGAAGGGGCGTGGTAATGAGTGAGGTCAGAAGATGCTAATAAGGCGCTCCATGAATGTGTAGAGCCACATTAGCATAATGGCAGCCGTGGCAATTCCAAAGTGCCGCTTTTGAATCGCATGCCGCCCGTGTAGATGGGGCCTTTCGAAAGGACCCCCCCCCCCGACTTTGAAAGCCACTTCTTCCTAAAACCAAATAGGAATAAGGGGCTTTCGAAGTCCAAGGAGTCGGTTCAAAAGGCCCCTGTCAACACGGCACTTTTGAATTGCTGACACTGCAGTTATGCTAATGATGTACTGCATATTCATGGCAGTTCCTCATTAGCATCTTCCCAACTCACTCATTACCATGCCCCTTTCGAAAGGAAGGGGCTAGTGTAGACACAGCTAATAAGAGCAATAGGGGCTCTGGGCGGGGAGCGCCCATGGCAGCTGCTTCTGCAGGGCTCTGGGCAGGGGGAAGGAGGTTTTAGCCTGCCTGGCTTCCCGCAGCCTCAGGCAGCTAGGACAGCTAAAAACCTTCCCCCTACCTTCCCAGGGTGGTGCCTAGCACCACTCTGAGAAGGCAGGGGAAGGGGGTCTTAGCCTGCCTGGCTGCCTGCAGCTGTGGGAAGCCAGGCAGGCTGACAGCCCAGCAGCTTCACATTGTGCAAAACTCACGTTAAAGCAAGTTTTGCACAATGTGAAGCCGCATAAAACAAGGGTTTACTGTATTTATCTTTTCACAACGGATTACTTGAATAAGCTGAAGATGTATTGTTATTGGAAGACACTGAGTGGCACAATCATAAATGGTTTAGCTAGGTCCAAGTAGCTGACCAAGAAAGAGTAGCATGCAGCCTGTTTGAGATGCTGAGCGGAGAGCCAGTAAAGCCTGTCCTACCAGGATCTCTAACCCAAAATCTTTTTCTTAGGTTAGGCCAACACAAAGTAGCAAAAACATTCTGGGCCAGATTGTGAATCTCCAACTCACACTGGTGGGCAGCTGCTCTCCCCCACAGTTCAACTCCAAAGAGAATAACTGCTGGTCAACCTGTGCAAAGAGTTTAAAACTGGCTTGTTATGGCACCAAACAATTGCAGAAAACAGAATGGATTTTCTTGTTGATGAAGTGGGAGGGTCTTTTCCTGCATTTTGACCCAAATAAGGTTTTTTTGGCTGTATTACAGCAAATTCTGTTGTATCTAGCAGCCCCAGGACTGGGAGGTTGCTGGATATTTAAGAATTCTGGATAAAAGAGACGCACAATAAATTAAAACAAGATTAAATATTAAGAAACAAACAAAACTGTAGGTAGAGTACTTTATTTCCCACGGCAGTAGTATTGTACACTGTAATTTATACTGTATTTGCTGTATTTCTAATTACTCTCACTGTACTGTACTGATGGAAAATGTAACTAAAGTTTACTTGTGGATAAATGTTGGTTATTTGAGAGTTCTGGATGATAGAATACCGGATATGAAAGAGTTTACTGTATAAAACAACATGTTCATGCATGGAACTCAGAGGTAGATTTGAACTTGTTTCACACAAGCCAGCTGATGGGCTGGACATGAGGGTGTTACTGTAGTGAAACTGGAAAAGAATGCAAGGCTAATGGAAGAGTTTTACCAAGTCCTATGGTGCAATTCATGCCTATTCGTATTTCTGTAAACAGGCTGACAAGGGATTAAATAGCACAGATTGAAACTAAGAATGATGAATGAATGGAGAAGAAAGAAAGAAAAGAAGGAGAATGCTAGTGGGGTAATTAGGAAAGTGAAAGCACAATTGGAACTGCAGCTGGCAAGGGATGTGAAGGGCAACAAGAAGGATTTCTGCAGGTAGGGTTAACAATAAGAGGACTATCAGGGAGGGTGTGGGGCCATTACTGGATGAGGGAGGTAACCTGGTGACAGATGATGTGGGAAAGGCTGAAGTACTCAACACTTTTTTTGCCTCAGTCTTCACAGACAAGTTCAGCTCCCTGACCACAGTGCTAGGCTATGCAGTAAGGGAAGGAGGTGGGCAGCCCTCAATGGGGAAAGAATGGGTTAAGAACTACTTGGAAAAGCCAGATGCACAAAATCCATGGGTCTGAATTTAATGCATCCAAGGGTACTGAGGGCTGATGTCATTGCAGAGACTTTGGCTGTTATCTTTGAAAACTCATGGAGATCAGGAGAGATCCCAGATGACTGGAAAAAGGCAAATGTAGTGCCCATCTTTAAAAAAGGGAAGGAGGACAATCCAGGGGACTATAGACCAGCCTTACCTCAGTTAGCAGAAAAATCATGGAGAGGCTCCTCAAGGAATCAATTTTGGAGCACTTGGAAGAGGGGAAAGTGATCCATGTTGACATGGATTCACCAAGGGCAAGTCATGCCTGACTGATGTGATTAGCTTCTATGATGAGGTAACTGGCTCTGTGGACATGGGGAAATCAATGGATGTGATATACCTGGACTTCAGCAAAGCGTTTGATACAGTCTCCCACAACATTCTTGCCCATGCGTTAAGGAAGTTGTGATGGAGTTCAGGGGTCCCCAGGCACTTCACTCCACCCGCAAGCAGCAGTGACTCTCCCTCAGCAGGTAGAACAGGAAGTTTATTAGTTGACAGAGGCACAGCTCAGCACAGAGATGTCAGTACAGCAGGCAGAGATAGGCATTCCAACCCATCCTGGGGAAGGACCCTGAGGGGTGCTCCATCTGGGGTATAGCTTCCCCTCCAGCCAGGCTGGCTGCCTTCCAACTCTTTCTCCCCCACCCCCCCGCTTCTAACTGCCCACCTCCAATTCAAACCCCGCTCTGCTCCTCCCTGCTCTTTGTTCAGATCAGAGGTGTTACCTGCCAGCTTAGGTTACAGCCCCAGAGGTCATCCTTAGCCACTGTGAGCTGCTCTGCCTGTCTCACACACACATCCAGCCTGACTCTCTCACACGCACGCCCCTCCCCCCACCCCTTCACAGAAGTATGGATTGGATTCACGAACTGTAAGATGGATAGAAAGCTGGCTTGATGGACAGGCTCAATGGATACTGGTCAATGGCTCAAGGTCTGGTAGGCAGTCGGTTTCAAGTGGAGTGCCCAAAGGATCAATTCTAGAGCCAGTACTGTTCAACATCTTTATTAGTGACCTGGATGAGGAGATAGATTGCACCCTCAGCAAATTTGCAGATCACACTAAGCTAGGGGGTCAGCAAGATACATTAGAGGGTAGGAATAGGGTCCAGAGTGACCTAGACAAATTGGAGGACTGGGCCAAAAGAAATTTGATAAGGTTCAACAAGGAGAATTGTAGAATCCTGCACTTGGGACAGAAGAATCTCAAGTATGGTTACAGGCTGGGGACCAGCTGGCTAAGTAGTAGTTCAGCAGAAAAGGACCTGGGGATTACAGGAGGAGAGGCTGGGTATGAGTCAACAGTGTGCCCTTGTAGCCAAGAACGCTAACAGCATATTGGCACCAGTGAAGCTACGTCTGCAGTATTGCATCCAGTTCTGGGTCCCCCAGTACAGAAAGGGTGTGGACACATTACAAAGCGTTCAGCGGAGGGCAACGAAAATGATTAAGGGGCTGGAGCACATGACCTAAGAGGAGAGGCTGAGAGATTTAGGCTTATTTAGTTTGCAGGAGAGAAGACTGAGGGGCGTTTTCATAGCAGCCTTCGACTTCCTGAAATGGGGCTCTAAAAAGGATGGAGAGACTGTTCAGTGGTGATAGAGGGCAGAACAAGGAGCAATGGTCTGCAGTTACAGAGGGAGAGGTGTAGGTTGGATATTAAGAAAAACTATTTCACCAGAAGGGTGGTGACACACTGGAATGTGTTACCGAGAGAGGTGGTGGAATCTCCATTCCAAGAGGTTTGTAAGTCCTGCTGGACATAGTCATAGCTGGGATGATTTAGTTAGGGTTGATCCTGCTTTGGCTTCCAGCCCCAGGATTCTAAGAAGGGGATGCTGAATGGGGCATTGAAGGAAGCACTGAGATATTTAGAGTAAGCAGGCTCACTCATCTGGGGGGCCCCAAAAATGAGGCAATTTCCCCTGGGCCCAGAATGTCAAAGTAGCTTGGCACTCCAGCCATTGCCAAAGTAGCAGAGGTGGCAGCCAGAGCTCTGGGCCCATTTGAAATGCTGGGCCCAAGGGCAACTGCTTCCTTTGTGGAGCCACCACTCCATTTGCAGCTCAGAGGGAGCGTGGGGTGTGGGGCAAGGCTAAATGTCCTAAGCCCCATCCCTTCTGCACTTGGCCCCACCCCTTCTGGGGGTGAGAGCCAGCTCTCTCTCACCTTGTCCCCGGGACTGCTGCAACTCTTGGTGCCACTCAGAGTAAGGCAGCAAATTTTTGTGTTCAGAACCTTACACAGTGGGATTCTGGTCCATGACCAGTGCTCATTGGCAGTATGGAAATACAAATACTTTGCTGTTCAGAGTTGGCTTTAGCCATGGTTTCTTAATATGTGACTTCCACTTTTGTATAGGTGGGTGAATGGACTATCTGGCAGTGTGGGGTGGAGAGGAAATATCTCACAATTATTCTCCAGACTCAAAACAAAACAGCAGTCCTGTAGCACTTTAAAGACTAACAAAGTAATTTATTAAGTGATGAGCTTTCATGGGGCAGGCCCACTTCTTCAGAAAACTCATTACCCATTAAATTATTTTGCTAGTCTTTAAAGTGCTACAGGACTGCAATTTTGTTTTGTGAAGATACAGACCAACGTGGCTATCCCTCTGTGACTATTATCCAGTCTCTCTGCTTCCATTAAAAAGTCTCTACCAGTTATGATGATGAAGTGTGAAGAGAGTATAACCAAGGCAGCAACAGCCTGATGCAATAGCTTTGATGGGCAAGCCTTTCCAGTCATTGCAGTGATGCATACTTCAATGGCAATCATGATAGTTTACAATGTTGACACATAAAGTATCATTCTGTTTAGCAGGTGAGGCAGGTGAAGAAATTTCATACTTCCCAAAGCGAGAAAGGTGGGACATGAAAAGGTGTATCAACTAAAATATTTTAAATTACTTTAAAAACACAATGTTTGTGTGCAACCGGCATGATTTCCCAGACATTGAACATTTAGCTTTTGAAAGTGTGGGAAACACTGTTTTCAGCAAACCAGCATCCAATTTAGGGTCTACATGTTTATTTGTTTGCTTTCCTTTATATCATTTTTCTACAGAAGAAAATAGGTACTTTAAAAATCTAATATGTCTTTGAGTTTCACTTATTCTGGAAAACCCTTCCTGTCAGGGTCTGTATAATTTTAAAAACACAATGTTTGTGTGCAACCGGCATGATTTCCCAGACATTGAACATTTAGCTTTTGAAAGTGTGGGAAACACTGTTTTCAGCAAACCAGCATCCAATTTAGGGTCTACATGTTTATTTGTTTGCTTTCCTTTATATCATTTTTCTACAGAAGAAAATAGATACTTTAAAAATCTAATATGTCTTTGAGTTTCACTTATTCTGGAAAACCCTTCCTGTCAGGGTCTGTATAATTTTTCAGAGTTAGTGCTTGTGAAAGACACTAGCATCACAGCCCTGAAGACTGAAGCTTTCTAAGATGTTATTTGCAGTCTCTGTGGTGAGGACCGAAGATTATCAGAAGACAAGAGCAAAAGTAATGGAAGTTGGGGTGAAAATTCAACTTTCAAATGTGATCTGATGCTCCTTCTCTCCGTGTGACCTCTAAGCATGGCAGCTGGCTTTATTGTGTCTCAGTTAACCCATGTATAAAGCCATGTGATAGCAGGATCTCCCTGTGAACAATATGCTGCCACTGAACTGTTTGGTGGGCAAAGTAAATTTAAAACTCCTCAGCAGTTGTTTTACAGTTGGAAGCTGTTTCTTGTTTGCTTGAATCCACAGTCCCAAGTTATCACTAGAACATGGAAAGGGACAGGTATAGGTTTTGGGGTATAAACTGAGGGACCTCCCTGAAAATCAGGAACAGCTGAAATGCAGCTGACATACCTTCTGTCTATGGGAGGCCCCTCAAGAGCAAAACGTCACTCAAGGAGTATCAGAATAGCACAGAAGAGAAAGAAAAGAGCAGGAACAATTGCATCTTTGGCCTTGTCTCAAAATATTCTGATCAACCACAATAACTGAAAAGGCAACGGGTACATTGTCTCATGGCTTTTCTTCCTGCAGCTATGCACTCTGCAAGTCAGTATTGATTCATTTCTATTTTACAGGTTTTCTTTATAATCCACGCCTCCCCCCACCGCCCCGACTTGTTTTTATTTGTGGCTATCAGGAGATGGGAATGTCCCGTAAAGAAGTCTGAACTTTATCCCTAGGCATCCTATTGTGCAGAGTATCGTTATTACGCAACACAGAGAGCTGTCAGATGAAGAATCGAATTGAAATTACCGACCAAATTCCTGTGGTGAGGCTGTTCTTTCTTCATAATGAGAAATAAAACAAAGCTCCAGGGTGTTCATCAGCCAAAGTAATGGCATGAATGAAGTGTTCAAAATGTCTTGCTTCTCCTCTGCCCGTTTCTCAGATACCATCCATATCCTGCTCTGCCCCAGCATCAACCAGAGATGTTTCTATGCCAGCTAACACTGAAATGTGTGTAAGACAAAAGAAGAGAGAACATTTTTTAATAGAAACCATCTGATTTATGCTTTTAGACACAGAGGCTCCTTTGAGAGTTTCAACATGATATCGGCTCTTCTCTTGCTAATTAGGAGACCCTTTGTTTTTATGTTTTTTCTCAAAAAAAATCACACTATTTTATTTCCGTATTTTTAATTGAATTTTGAAGGATGTGTTACAAAAGTCTTTGGCATGTAGACAAGCAGTTAATTGAACAAGAGAATCTCTTTAGCTGAAATATTATTCAATATTTCACAAATGATGCTAATGGCTAATTTGTAGCCATGGATATAGCTCTATTTGTGTGACATTATCCTATCTTCTTTTATTGCAAGCATGTTTTCATTCTTAAACTATTTTCTTATTTCTCCAGTGGGAAAGGTGTCTTCATCTATTCGCCTTATACTTTTAGTAAATACAGTAGTCCCTTGAATTATGCGAGGGTCGTGTTCCCATGCGGTGTGCGGGGTAAGCCAGAGCTGCACAGTGGGGGGAGTGAGCTGGGCCACAGGGGAGTTGAACTGGGGGCAGGGGGCAGGTTGAACCAAGGCCACCTGGGGCTGAGGGGTTGAACCAGGGCCGGGGGAAGCGGGATTTTGAGTTGTGCTTAACTCGCGTTAATGAGAGTTAAACTCAACTTCAAATCGCGCATTTTGAGGGATTACTCTATTTGTATTATAATAATGCCAAAAGGCATCAACTGGGCTGTACTAGGTGCTGTATGAACACATAGTAAGGGACAGTCTCTGCCCCAAAGGCAATCTGAATAGACAGCAGGAGAAATAGAAGCACAAAATAGGGAAGTGATACCAACTCAAAGAACAGGTCGGGGTCAAAGAGGAAATGGAACCTAGCTCTCCCAAATTCTAGGGCACAGCCTTACCCACTAGACTACACTGCCTCCCACACAACAGCTGACAAGTGACTAGTGGTGTGTGGTCTCTAACTTACAACACCTTAAGGAGGTCTGGTTTACAGGAAGTACTGAGTATCCCTCCTGTGACAATCGTCTCATTAGATGTCACAGGTTGGGCACCCAACGATCACTAGTGACTTTTTAAAATCCTGGCATTCAGCTGTACAGTTGGAATCAATATTGCACAGTAGTAAATTTCATCCTGGATAATAGTCTCTAACGTCTACTTAAATAAACTGCCAAATGAGATGCCAATACATCTGTCTGAGATCAATTTGCTGCCAACATTCCTCTGCCAGATATCTGTTTGGGCTGCCTGCAAACCTCCCGCTCCACAAGGATCCTGAAGGTGGATTAAGACAGCCAGGAAAGGGACAGAGAGCAATACATTAAGGTAATTTTGTGACCTAAGAACACCCCCACTTAAATCCCCTGTAAACAAACCCTATTGTCTCATTGTTACACAGAGACCCACTGGTGTCAATGGGCAAATGGTTCATTATTTTCTGCAAGTAGCTGCTGTCTCAGACCTGACATACCTGCTACACCAAATACAACACTTCCATAGTGTTAGTCCATTAAGGGTAGCAGGTAAGGGCTCACTTATGGTCTTAATGTAAAATTTAGTGACAAAGGAATTACATGTCATGAATTGGTCTAGGTCTGTTCCATTCCAGAACAGGCAATGTAAAACCACCAAAGACAACTGCAAGCAATACCACTTGGAGGTAAAAAGGAATATTACAACAAACAGGGGATGGCCCTGTCAAAAGACAAAAGATAGGCTTGATATATCAAGAAGGAACCTCTGTATCTGTTCACTGAGATCTTGCTGAGCAGATGTGTTTCATGAAAGATTAGATTCTGGTTCTTGTCAAGCCAGCCAGCCAGCTCAGTGACAGATCAACCTTTTTGGGGAAAACCAAAAACTCCTTCATCAGCTAGGAAAGGTAACTCAACTGTACAGCCTAGCTCACATTTTATGGTTTTTATTTTTTATTGTAACCGGAGCTGTCAAACTATTTAAAAATTAATTGCAATTAGTGGCAGTTTTAATCAAGTGCTTAAACAATAATAGAATATCCTTTTTTGAAATATTTTTGACGTTTTCAAGTATATTGATTTCAATTCCAACACAAAATGCAAAGTGTATAGTGCTCACTTTTTACATTATGAATACTTGGAATAAAAATATAAATAAAAGAAACACTATTTCAGTTCACCTCATACCAATACTGTAGCGCAGTCTCTGTCATAAGAGCACAACTTAGAAAGAGAATTTTTTAACATAGCTGCATTCAGAGCCAAAATAATGTAAAACTTTACCTCCTACAAGTCTACTTGGTCCTACTTCATGTTCAGCCAATCGCTAAAACAAGTTTGTTTACATTTATGGGAGGTAAAGCTGCCTCCTTCTTATTCATAATGTACAGTGTTGACAGACACTTGTTTGACTCTTCAGACTTTGGCCACCCTTCCAGAGGACATGCATCTATATTCATGACAGGTTCTGCTCGATAATATTCCAATGCAGTATTCATGTTCACTTGCATCATCTCAGCCAGAGGCAGCCAGCAGAAACTTGGATTTCAACTTTGGTGTCTCAGCTTCTATAGCTGCTGAATCAGAGAGCTGCTCTTTTTAGACTTCTGACAGCCTGTTTCACACCTTGTCCCTCTCAGATTTTGGAAGGCAGGTCAGATTTTTAAGCTTTAGAAAGTAGCTTTAGAAATCTCACATTGGTAACTTCTTTGTCAAATCTGCAGTCACAGTGTTCTTAAAAAAAACATGTACTGGGTTGTCATCTGAGACTGTTTTAACTCCAGCTATACGGAGGGATGTGGATAAAACCGGGGGCTCGGAGACATACAATTCTCTCCCAAGTAGTTCAGTCACAAATTTAATTAATGAATTATATTTGTAACAAGAGTTATCAGCATGGAAGCTTGTCCTCTGGAATGCTGGTACAAGCACAAAGCGGTGAGAGGAGGGGTGAAGCATTGTCTGCTGCTAGGAGTAACCAGCAGCCAACTTCCTCCCTGTGAAGGAGCTATTTCCTCCCCCCCGCCCACCTCCTGCACGCTCCTTGGTGGTTCTACTGCAGTTCTCTCCATGTACTTCTGCTCTTCCATTCTGAATTTGAATTTTATTGCAGGGTTCTGTTTATATTAGGATGAAGCAAAGAAAAAAAGGGAATTTTAAATTTAAATTAGAGTAAAGCCATGATGTCTCATTTCCCTTTCCCCCTCTGGGCCAGAGCACAGGCCAAGCCATCTTGGACCTGGCTGTGCTCCACATTAAGTTCACAGTAAATGAAGTAATTTCCAAGTGGTCACAGTGACCCCATTGTCTTAGATCAAAATTTTCACTTTAGCTGGTATTTCTGACTCATCCACGTTTGTAACTAGGGAGCTGGGCATTTTGCCGGAGACAGGCATTATCTAACATGGGTTCGAACACCTGCCATCTGATTTAGCTTCATAAAAAGTGTTTTATGGGATGGGAACACAGCTGAGTATCCTTAAATTAAAGACATGGCTAACTGAAGGCTCTCATTTCCATCAGTTCTAGTGTGGAGTAATTTAACTGAGGTAAATGAAAGACTTAAACCAGGAGATAGGAGCATAGCATTCGGCCTAATTACTGGAAGTGTTAGTTGGGATTTTCAAGCAAGCCTAAGGAAATTTCAAACAACAAGAAGTCCTGTGGCACCTTATAGACTAACAGGTATTTTGGAGCATAAGCTTTCGTGGGCAAAGACCCGCTTGGGAAGTTGGGCATCTAATGCTTTTGCTGCTTCAAAAATCCCGGTTGTTACTTTATCCCCCAGCTATTGAAGTACATGTGATGGGAGTGGCTACAAAATGTAAAGTCCTGAAACTTGGCTTAAAAAGAGATATTTTTCTCCCAAGAGATCCTTTGTTAACTGAGTGCAGTACTCTCTAACCCTAGCAATACCATTATGGCTGGGATGGTTTAAAAAAACTTCATGGTATTAGGATGGAGGTGGATTCCTAATATTTCAGAATGTTCCTGACATTGGACCTGATCCCACACTTGTGGGCATAGGGCCTGCTTCACCCTGTCACTGCAGACCTGGTTTTCCTTTGTCCTGCATCTTGTGCTGTTGTTTACACCAGTGCAAAATGACTAAAGTGCTACTAAAGCAGGTTTGCACCTGCTTTGCCCCAGGGTAGATGGCCATGCATTGTAGGGCAACGGAGAATCACGTCTAAGGACTACTCTGTGTGCAAGGTGGGGCTCAGAGTCTAGATCTACCTGTCCCTTACTGCCCCCTCCACATCCCTTTTTTCTCACAGTGCAGTGAGCACATGATGAGCTTGGCCAGGGGCAGGGACTTGGGCTGAGGAAAAGGGTGTGGAGATGAGTCAGCAAGGGGCAATTTGAGTGCACCATGTAGTGACTAAAGTGTACACAGCTTTTCTGCACCCTAAAGCATGCAGGCACCACACCTTTGGAGACTCTATTATCCTTACTAAGACTGTTTGCTGTTAAGTGAAAAACTGCATCCAGATTTTCACCGAGAAAATCTTAATAGTCTGAGTTTTTCACAACCCAACCCCCCCAAATACACATTTTGACACTGTTGGCAATTTTTCACTAAGAAATTTAAAAAAAAAGAAATGGAGGTAACAAGGTCTTTGTCAATCAAAAGTTTGTTGCCCAGCTCTATTAATTATTGTGTGCTGCAGAGTTTGAATGGCAGAAAGAGAAACTGCAGCTGGGAGAAGAATCAAACCATTTAGACAAGAGCGTAGTACTCCTGCATTGTCAAGGTTCTTTCCTCCACATACATAGATGGACTTAAGTAGGTTGCATGACCTCCTTCTGTCAGAAGCTATTACATTAATATATGCTATTAACACTCTTGGCAATATCATCAACCAATCTCCCATTTAAAAAAAATCAAAAGTCATCCCTACCCCTTCCATCTCTTTGAGCCATTGACTGCCTCAAGTGTCTCTGAAATTGTGGTTAAATAAGTGTTCCCATACCTCCTTGCTTATCAGTTGTCTTTCAGATAATAACTAGTTCTTACTGACACTGGCCTGTGAACAGGAGCACAGATGGCCAGAAAATATGACTGGTAGGTGATAGAGCCTGATGTTTGCAAGGTGAGTGAGTGGGAACGGACAAATGAGAAGACACCTGTATCGCAGTTCATAGACTTTCCTCAACCTGGTTGTTCTCCTGCCTTATACTCCTTTCTCATCTATGGTACCTATATGGGTTCTATCGATACTTTGCAAAACCTCTGAGGCCAGTGGGCCTTCAAGAGACATGAGGGCAGAATATGGTTCCAGTGCTATAATTCTTCTGGTCAGGGAGGACTGGTTAGGACTTCCTTGGCCAGCTGGAGGAATAGTTCTTAAATGGCAATAATCACTTAGTTCCTTCTAGGGGCTTAGTGCATGGCTACCTGCAGCATCTTATGTTCAAAGAAAATTGTCTCTGCTGTGTCATTAGCAGGGGTGATTGGGCACGGAAGAAAATATGTGCTATACATTCAAAGGCTTCAGAAGTTTGAATCCATGAGTTTCTTGAAAGTCAAAGTAGGAATGGGTTTCTTTTGTTCTGCAACCTTATGTAGTAAACACGTGTAATATATCAGTTAGCAAGGACACTGCACAACTCCCGAATGATTCAGTAAAAGTACAAAGTCAATTTCTGTACACAATATTCAATAAGAAATTTTCTTGCTCTTCAGATTGACTCCTTGCATCCTGCACTGGAGGTACTTCCTCTGCTAACCAACCGTGACTCTAGAAAAAATTTCACAGCTCGTTAAGGTTGTAAAATTCATGTCAGTATTCCTACTTTAATAGCATAGTAATACAAGTGTAACAAGCTTTGAATATCTGACATTTCAGAAGGGACCACTAACCCCAACCAATCTACTGGTATCAAGCACCTCTCTCTAGGACAGTGGCTCAGGAAAAGTCCACAGTACACTACTAAGCAACCAAAGGTGGGAATAAGCATGGCAAAAAAAGGACAATTTGGTCTTGGTTCAAGAATTCCAGCATGTGTCCCCTGTCTAATTAAAGCTTGGTTTGTGATTTTTAGCGACCAGGTTCTTTTATTTAATAGTTATATAGCACTTGATACTTCCAAAGGACTATATAGATACTACCTAATTAACCTGTACAACATCTCTGCGAGGTAGGTGGATTTTATCCCAGTCTCATAGATGGGGAACCATAGGCAGAGGGCGTACTGACTTCCCTATGCACAATTAGCCAGATGAGTCTAGAGTTAATCAAATAGCTCATGTATTATTTGGTTGGAAGTTATGAAAAAATGCTTCATTCGATTCATCCTTTTGAAATATTTTTGAATTTTCTAGTAAATGAACTTCAAGGAGATTTTGAAACACATTTATTTCAGACAAAAATTAAAAGCAATCATTAAAGTGGGACATTTGTATTAGGGAGAGAGAGGCTTCAAAACAAGCCAGTGAAAATGACATTTGTGCCACACATTGGTATTGCTGAATCTGTACTTTTCACTGAAAAGAGTTTGCCAAAAATTTCCACCCAGCTCTCCTCTGGCCTGCCTGACTCTTGGATGAGCTCTTACTCCTCCAGAGAATCATTTAAGCTAGTGATCAAAAGAGGCTGCTCAGATGCCAGTTCTTTGCTCGGCTGTCAGACTTCATTCCTGCCTGCTTAAGACTCCCTTGCTTTTCCCTTTCAAGCTTATCTCTATTACTCTTCCGACCACTGCACCTGAGTCCTGTTCTCTTCCCCACCTCAGGCCCTTACTTCACGTACATTCAGAATATTTGCTCTCTAGTTCCAGTTTTAATCCATCTTCTTGAGCAGTTGGAATGGAAGTTTCATCTATTCTCAGTCCCACTCTGTCCCCCAGACCAGTAAGTCACCTCTAATGCTAATCAGACTTCAGAGAGAGTGTTGGGTTTCAGTGGACTTCTTTGAAGTCAATACTTGTACAGATTTGAAAGTAGCTGAAGCATTCCTCCTGTCCCTAACGCAGTGGATAAAATAAAAGGCGACAGCTAAGCAATGCGTTAAATACATTCCAGAACCAAGCAAAGGTGACAGGGCACGTTATTCCTTGGGAGAAAACATGGTATAAGGGCCAATGTACAGAAACAGCACGCAGGAGGCCTGTAGGCTGAGTTCCACCCCTTGCTTTGCTACCCTTTTGTTTCACTGTGGGTAAGTTACTTTCACTGCTCTGTGTCTGACATGGGGATAAAACTTCGTAGAGGTGGCATAATGCCTAATAAACAATTGCAGAAGTGCTTCACTGTCCCTGGTTGAAGGTGCCAAAGGAAGGTTAAGCATGGTTACTTCTCTGTGTACAAACGGTTGTTACAAAAGTGAAAAATAATGTAAAAATAAAACTGGGTCTAATTAAGCTCCCTATTAACTACTGTATGTGTAGGAAGAAGTGTCAGAGTTACCTTATAAAAAGCAGTTGGTTCGGTCATGTTGCCGTTGGTGAAAATTCAGGCCATGAATGGAATTTAAAAAACAAACAACTCAACAACAACAGACTGCTGTGATCTGTTACGGCTCTTCACAGAGGAAAGGATTAGAGGAAAGTGCATGGGGCAGATAATTTCAAGTGTATCAGCCCTTTGGGACTGCTAGGTATCTATCTTCACCTGCTACCCTAGCAATTTAACAAGCTTCCAGTATTCCCTGGAAGAATATATGTATCTTGTGTTCAGCTGGGCTCGGAGTCAGGCTAGCAACAAGAATCATTCTTGGGAGTGTTTTCATACCTGTGTTTTTACAGGCATTCACAGACACCTGAAAAGAATATTTGTGAAGTGAACTATGATCCTTGACCTATGGTACACACAATAAATCTGCCACCTTAACCATTGCCAGCTCTTTGGAATGAATAGCAGTATTATAAAGGCACATGTGTACAGCTACAGGGCTGTATATCTTATTGGACCCTAATTCTCAAATCAACATTTTTTAAAATCTATATACAACTATCTGTACATAAATTCTTTCTCAGGGATTTGACTCTCCCTCGCCTCTTTAAGCCACAATTCTAAGGCTGACATGTTAACTGACAGCCATGAGCATCCTTTGTCAACCTGATCAATTGCTTCAGCAATACAATCTTCAACAGATACTAGGCATAATTCACTATAGAGAATGAGATCTTTTTTCAGCTTCTCAGTGTTAATGAATAAGCTTTAGATAATATTTAATAAACAGGAATTGAAAAAATCATGAGAACCAAGGAACAAAAATATTGGTGGTAGCAACTTAGTGAAAGTTAGGTGTGTTACGATAAACTTTTCACTTCCCATTTTGTCATCTGTATAGATTTCATTGACATTGTCCAGCGCCTCTGAAAACCAAGACACTTAGATGACAGTATGTAAATGTGGCTATAGGAGCCTAACTTTGGGCAGCAAGTATGAAAATTTTAGTCTACAGAGGAAATTGGCATTTGACAGAGAACAAATCAGATTACAGATGGTAGCTATTGACCTCCTGTGGAAGAGTTAGCTATAAAATTTTAGGTAAATACGACAAATTTTAAAAATCCATGTAATTTATTCTGTAAAATCAGCAATACAAGTAAATATAAATCCATGATTCCTTTTGCTAAATTGAGCTTCTCTTAACTAACTTTAGTTTCCTAACCTTTGCTGTACTCCTTAACAGATAACACATAAAGGCTACGTCTACACGTGCACGCTACATGAATAACGTCTACACGTCCTCCAGGGCTGGCAACGTCGACGTTCAACTTCGACGTTGGGCAGCACCACATTGAAATAGGCGCTGCGAGGGAACGTCTACATGCCAAAGTAGCACACATCGAAATAAGGGTGCCAGGAACAGCTGCAGACAGGGTCACGGGGCAGACTCAACAGCAAGCCGCTCCCTTAAAGGGCCCCTCCCAGACACAGTTGCACTAAACAACACAAGATCCACAGAGCTGACAACCGGTTGCAGACCCTGTGCATGCAGCATGGATCCCCAGCTGCAGCAGCAGCAGCCAGAAGCCCTGGGCTAAGGGCTGCTGCACACGATGACCATAGAGCCCCGCAGGGGCTGGAGAGAAAGCGTTTCTCAACCCCTCAGCTGATGGCCTCCATGGCGGACCCCGCTATTTCGATGGTGCGGGACGCAGATCGTCTACACGTGCCCTACTTCGACGTTCAACTTCGAAGGAGGGCGCTATTCCCATCCACTCATGGGGTTAGCGACTTCAACGTCTCGCCACCTAACGTCGATTTCAACTTCGAAACAGTGCCCAACACGTGTAGCCATGACGGGCGCTATTTCGAAGTTGGCGCCGCTACTTCGAAGTAGCGTGCACGTGTAGACACAGCCAAAGACTCATACACTTCTTGGGAGCAGCCACGTGAGATGCTGAGATACTCTTTGCTTAGAGGTGCTTTAATACCATGAAGAGCGATGCAATATAAATAGATGGCTCTCAGCAGTTTGTCAGATTGGGATTTTCACATGTTCAGGGATGCATTTGAATATCTATCTTTTGTGCATTAAGGGCCATGTTCTCATATTACTACCAAAGGCACTAGCCACCTGGATAAATCCCTGTAAGGAAAAGACAGTGTGTCACTAGAGCTGTTGTGCTTCTGAGATTTCTTCAGCAGAGGGCACCACAAGAGAAATGGAATTAAAACCCAATATGCAATTCTTCAACTTGTTTCTTTCCCCTTTTCCTGGTGCTCAGAACTCATTGGTCTTTTCTCTGCCCAAAAGACCATTTCCTGCCAGCTGACTTTGTGGTAAGAGGGGGAAGGGGGGGAAAAAAAAAGACATGGGTGCAGTTCTGAGCTGGACTCTTCACAAAATGCAGCCCCAGGGCTACAAAAGGTGGTTTTATGCTACCTCTGGGATCCTGGAGCAGCACGAGGCTGATTTGCTCTGCGATGTAAACTAAAGCCTACTCTGATTTATGGCAAATATCCAAGTGTAACGGGTCCGTTGGTCTGTTGAACCCCTAGGAGTGGAAGGGAGACACCGCCTCCCTGGATGGCTAGTGTCACACCCTGGGCCCTTCTGAAGTGCTGCAGCAGCACCACGCCACATGGTACTGAGTGTAGGGGGCTCAGCTCTGTGGTCCAAGAAGCACTGAAGTCTCCCTGACCTTTGGCCCTGTCCCTTCCAGGGGTGCGGAGCTGGACCTGGGGCCCCTGGTGGATATAAGTCCCACTAGTCACACCTCTACAGGGCAAGTGGGCTTAGAGGCGGGAGCTGTGACAAGCAGTGGAAAAGATGTCCAGCAGTGTACCTCTCGGGCAGGGGAGCCCCAGCAGGAGTCAGGTCTGTGCCCCTCAGATGCTGGTGTTTTGGACACGCTGTTCTGGTTCTGGTACTCCTGCTCATATGAAGAGTAATGGAATTTTCAGCACAGTCCCTTCGTCGGAAACAGAATAAGGTATTTCAAAATAATTTATGCAATTTGCATAGTGCAAATTGCATAAATTATTTTGAAAACAACTTGCCACGTAGACATTGCCTAACAGTCCAATTTACAGTAGCTTCATTAACAAATTAAGATGCAGAGTTACACCGTTTAGGTGGTGGCTGGTAGCATTAGCTGGTCTGTTGGTAACCCACAGGTGGCATGGCTTTGAGCGAGCTCCCAGCTGTTAGCAGTGGCGGGGCTGAGCTCCCACCTTGAGTGCCAATGAAAATTGGCTTGCGTGCCACTCTTGGCACCTGTGCTGGTGGTTGATCACCCCTGTCCTAGTGGAATGTGTCAGTGGAGGAGTGATGAGCAACTTCAAAGCTCTCTTCAGCTAGATTAAGTCATATCAAAATCAGCTGTAATTGTTTTATCTTCCTCTGGACACTTCAGGCAGAGTAGCTGAAATCCCACTGGATCCAGGTAAGGCAGTGCAGAAGATAGAACACTATTTTGTCACCTTAATCCTGCAGAATCTTTTGCAAGGAGAGTAAGCATGTGTGGAGGGGTCAGGAGCTGATGAATCTATGCTGTTAATGGCATCCTTCCCCACCCAGCACTATGGTCAATGCCTAAGTAAGTTAATGCTGACCAAGGGAACACAAACTTCCTTCACCTTCTGCTGTGACCCACCTTCCTGGGGGAGATGTGGTTCTGGGAGCAGAGGCTAATAGGGCTAGGGCTGGCATTGCTTCTCAGGGGATCACAGCAGGGTGTGCGTGTGGAAGAAGTTCCCTAGATCCTTCTCTCCCACCCCCACTCCCGGGAGGAGTCAAATCCTGGGGGATACATAGAAGGATGTGAAGGAAAATGCGCTAGGTTGGTTTAACCTGAGAATAGGAAGCTCTGTAGCTTGAGTGTTTCCAACACATCACGAAGGGCCTGCTCTTGCAGTCACTATTTACATGAGGCGTCTCACTGAAGCCTCATGTAATGTGGGAGCAGGTCCTCAAGTGAGTTACTGCCTTTCTTACTGAATGCAGAAGCTCATTCCTTGGGTTCAAGGCCCAAGTTTGAAATCTTCATGATTTCTTTTAAATGCCCTATGATGTATATAAATCATTAGCATTGAGTGGCTTTACAAGAGCAAGTGGAAGCAGCAGCAAAATAGCAGGGTAGCCCTGGCTTTGTTCAAATAATTTTAAAGAGGGAACACCTGTGTTCTAATGGAATGATCCATGTTAGTTGTAGAACTACATGTTAGTTGTAGTATCCATAAGACGGCAAGAGGGGACTGTGAGAACAGTACAAAAAGGGTTCTTAGATTTCTCAAGCATTCTCATTCCTGAGTGGTTCTGGATGCTGAGTGACTGAAACAGTATTTATAACCATGATCTGGATGACTCATAATTTAGGAGTTTACACCTTTTAAAAATGGGATTGTCGCTGAGCCTCTTGCACACCAATATTAGAAAAGGCTGAAAAACAGTGCTTTGAAAAGACTGTCAACTTCACTAGCTCATGCAATGATCTCTCATACCAACACCAGACGTTTTAAATACCATCCACAAGCATGTCTACCTCTTTCCCCATCTCATAAAAATCACAGCCAATAAACACAAATCACCGCCCGAATGAACAGGGCCTTTCTTCTGACTTTAATATACTTACCCATACTTCAAAGAGAGGCTGAGAGATTCTTGTATCTATGTTGCCCAGGCTTCACAGTCAGAGGCAAGGCTTAACCATGTGTGCACTTGGAACAATCTGCTCTTACTTTACTTTAACATGCTTTTTTGTCCTTCTAAATCATGCTTTGCCATTTGACCTCCCAGCACACTAATACATGATCTGCTTGGGGTGGGAGGAGGCTATCAGGAAACCTCACTTAAGTCTGTAAGAACTTTCTCCTCTGTTACTGGCTGCCTTTCAGAGTCTTTGTTCCTGACCTGTCGTTCTTTCCCAAAGGCAGGTCTGGAAGCATTTTGGGATGCCATAAGTGAATGGCAACGATTTCAGGGCAAGAGAAGACCTGATTCTAAGCAGTAATAGGTGACATATAGTTAATTTAATTTCACATGATGCTGTTGGTGGCAGTTGGCCATGATGTAAATATTTTTGAGTGTTACGTTTGCTATTATTGTGCTACATACCTTCTTCTTCTATGTAATTCTATTCTCTGTTCGCCAAGTTTATGCCCAGGGTTCTGACTCCTGTGATTAAGATCAGCATCCTTGGCCAATGGCATGCCTGGATGAATGGTTTCCAACTACATGCATTCTTTGCTTACAGAAGTGATCTTCAGAGGTGCCTGACCTTCTGCACGTGCTGCTCTCGTGTGAAGTGATGGCAGGAGTCAGCTTGCAGGCTTGAGTCACTGTGTTAACTGGTGTGGAATGCTAAAGCTTGGGACTCACAAGCGTGTTTTGTTAGCACTTGCAGGGCCGGTTATTTCTCCCTTCCCCATCCCCCACTATCCCAGTGCAGATTAGAATCCCCCACTTTGGACAAAATGAATAATTTCAAATATTAAAACACAAGATTAATTTCATTTGGGAATCTTCTGGGAAACAGCAGCACTTAAATGTTTTCAAAGTCTCACATGGGATTTTAGCCATGTGACTCCCAATAAAGTCAACAAGTCACGTACTGAGCAACCCCCAGCTGCTGGGAAGACAAACTTCACTTTATGTTCTTATGATCTTTGGGGCTTTTTGGAATTGTAAAACAGGGTGTCAAGGCAGGCTTGCTGAGATGCCTGTCTTGCATTAACAGCAACGAAGGGTCCTGTGGCACCTTATAGACTAACAGAAAAGTTTTGAGCATGAGCTTTCGTGAGCACAGACTCACTTCATCAGATGTCTTGCTTTAGTTACACCTAGGACATATGGGGACAGAAGAGAAGCAATCAGCTCATTTGTGTTACAGAATCCCTTGGAATAGCTCCCCATCAAATTAAGCCCATATAGTTACTAGTTAAACCTGGCATAAAAGCAATGCCTATGAAGGAACCTGAGTGGATTTGTGCAGGATCAACTGCTTTTAACAAAGCGTCGTAGGAGGGTGACAGGATTACAGGATTAACAGAACAAGCAGGGCATAAAGGGGACAAGTGATGTCGAGTGGGTTTAGCACTAGATTGAGTTTCTGTGACATATATAATTGTGGTGGCAGCAGCAGGTGCTTTTGTTTTACACCAAGCACCCTAGTGCTGTTTGGTATGTTAGGTCCTGCAATGGTGGGGGCGTGGAGGAAGAGGGTAGGTACTATTCATTCCATTCACCTAGGGGGGGCACCCATCCAGGGTGCTTGAACAATTTGTACAGTTGGGATGCTGAGAGTCGCTGAACTAGATTGTAACCCTGTACATAATAGAAACCACTTCACACCACGGGATGCCACATTCATAGTTCCTGCACCCTGTCCCTACAATGCACTTGGAATCATAGAATTCTAGCACTGGAAGGGACCTCTGGAGGTCATCTAGTCCAGCCCCCTGCCTAAAGCAGGATCAACTCCAGTGAATTCATCCCATCCTTGACTATGTCAGGCTGGGTTTTAAAAACCTCTTGGTATGGAGATTCTACCACCTGTCCTGGTAACACATTCCAGTGCACCATGACCCTCCTGGTGAAATAGATTTTCCTAATATCCAACCTACACCTTTCCTTCTGTAACTTCAGACCATTGCTTCTTGTTCTGCCATATGTCACCATTGACAACAATGTCTCTCCATCCTCTTTAGAGCCCCCTTTCAGGAAGTTGAAGGCTGCTATCAAATCACCCCTCAGTCTTCTCTTTTGCAAATGAAATAAGCTCAAATCCCTCAGCCTCTCTTCATAGGTCATGTGCTCCATCCCCTTAATCATTTTCGTTGCCCTCTGCTGAACCCTCTCTAATGCGTCCACATTCTCTCTATAGTGGGGGGCCCAGAACTGGATGCAGTACTCCAGATGTGGTCTCACCAGTGCCAAGTAGAGAGGAATAATAACTTCTCTAGATCTGCTGCAAATACTTCTCTTAATGCACCCCAATACGCCATTAGCCTTCTTGGCTACAAGGACACACTGTTGACTCATATCCAGCCTCTCATCCTGTAATCCCCAGGTCCTTTTCAGCTGAACTGCTACTTAGCTAGTCGGTCCCCCAGACTGTAACTGTTCTTGGGATTCTCCTGTCCCAAGTGCAGGACTCTGTACTTCTCCTTGTTGAACCTCATCAAATTTCTTTTGGCTCAAACCTCCAATTTGTCTGGGTCACTCTGGACCCTATCCCTGCCCTCCAACATATCTACCTCTCCCTCTAGGTTAGTGTCATCCACAAATTTGCTGAGGGTGCAATCCATCCCCTCATCCAAGTAATTAATAAAGATATTGAATAGTACTGGCCCCAGAACTGATCCTTTGGGCACTCTACTTAAAACTGACCGCCAACCAGACATTGAACCATTGACCACTACATGTTGGGCCCATTCATCAAGCCAGCTTTCTACCCATCTTACACTCTGTGTATCCAATCTGTAATTCCTTAACGCCTGGGCAAGAATGTTGTGGGAGACAGTGTCAAATGTTTTGTCAAAGTCAAGGTATATTATATCCATTGACTTCTCCATGTCCACAGAGCCAGTTACCTCATCACAGAAGTTAATTGGATTGGTCAGGCACGACTTGCCCATGGTGAATCCATGTTGACTACTCTTGATCATTTTCCCCTCTTCCAAGTGCTCCAAAATGGATTCCTCGAGGATCCCCTGCATGATTTTTCCAGGGACTGAGATAAGGCTGACTGGTCTATAGTTCTCTGGATTGTCCTTTCCTTTTTTAAAAATGGGCACTACATTTGCAACTGCCATGAAGCCACTATGAGCTCCATGCCAGACCCAAGCCTGGATGAAGGATGAGGGTTGGTCAGGTGTGTCGATGCACTAACCATGAAACAACAATACGAATGAAATCTGATGCCAGTACGACTAAATTATAAAAGATGCCAGCTCGGACATTACCCTGGTAAAAAAGGTCCATGACACCAATCAAATGATTGGGGTTGGGCTGATAAGTTGGCTACCAAAAGAAAATTACAACTAATACATATGCTATCAATTGGAACATGGAACGTCCGAAAACTATGGGCAACGGGAAAATTAGAGCTGCTTTGGAAGGAGATAGAGAGATACCGATGTGATATACTTGGACTGGGAGAGATGCATTGGACAGCTTTGGGAGAGATGTGCAGTTGCAAGGTCATTTGGTCAGGAAATGAAATGAAGCATGAAGCAGCAGTCAGATTCCTTTTAGCAAAACAGCTAGAGCAGCATTATTAGGATACACACCGGTGAGTGCAAGAATGATGGTAGTGAGATTCAAAGCAAAACTGTTCAACATCTGAGTCATTCAGGTGTATGCACCCATGTTGGACAGTACAGAGGAAGAGATTGGGCTATTCTATAAAGACTTGACAAAGACAGTGGAGGAGATACTGAAGAAAGATGTGTTGAGCTTTGGAGGACATTGGAATGCGAAGGTTGGAACAGATAACGAAGGTTGGGAGAGAGTCATGGGAAGGTTTGGATACAGAGAAAAAAACAAACAAGGTGAGAAACTACTAGAGTTTGCTACAGAGCATGAGATGGTGATCGGTAACATAAGATTCCAAAAAAAGGACTGTAGAAAGTGGATATGGCGATTGAATGACGGGAAGTCCAAGAACATGATAGATATGATTTTGACAAGCAGAAGATGGATAACATCAGGACAGCAGTGCTGAACTTTCCAAGGCATTGATATAGACTCAGACCACAGTCTAGTGATCGCAGACATTAAGATAAAACTCAAAAGAAAATGTAAGACACAGTTTAAGAAAAGAAGAGACGTGGCAACGCTATCTGAGGAAAAAACAGGGAATGCATACAGAGCAGCGCTCAAAGAGAAGATTAAGAATATCGTCACAGAGAAAGACCTAGATAAAAGAGTCATGGGGATAGCCATCACTATAGAAGAAGCAATTGAGCAGACTGTTCCAGAAGAAGAAAAGATCAATAAGAAGTGAATCACTCAGGAGACAATCAAGTTGGTACAAGAGAAGAGAGCATTCAAGATCAGAAGACATGTTTCTGAGATGCCGGGACAGAAATATAAGGTGAAATACAATGAGGTGAGGAAAGCAGCCAGAAAGGATAAGGAGAAATGGTTACAGGATCAGCATGAAGATACAGAGAAGTATTACAGTAAATGTATGACCAGGGAGGTGTATAAGAAGATTAGGAATATCAACAGGAAATGGCAACCAAAGCAGATGGCGATCAAAGATGAGAACAAAGAAGTGCTCATGAACAGGGAGAAGATTGTGCAGCAATGGACATGATATTGCACCAATCTACACAAAGCACAGTTGGACCCGAGTGTCTCAGAGAGACTGACTGAGGAACTGAAAAGAGAAATCTCCACTGAGCATCGAGAATGAGACCAATATTTCGAAGGAGGAAGTAGAAAAAGCCGTGAAATGAGTAAAGAATAACAAGAGCCTTGGAAATGATCAGATCACGGGAGAGATGATCAAATACAGTAGAGAAAGCATGATTCAGGAAATACACCAACTAAGTAATATAGCACGGAAAGAAGGTAAAGCACTTAAGGAATGGACAAAATCCATGCTAATCACAATACCCAAGAAAGGAAGTACATTGGAGTGCAAGAATTACAGAACGATTGTCCTTATGAGTCAGCTAGGCAAGGTGCTGGAGTCGGCACAGGTCTGGATGCTGCTGCATAGCTGGAGCCAGTGGTTGTTGGCACAGCGCCTGGCTGTCTGCTGTACTGTTCTTCTGGCCTCTCTAAGTGCTTGCTGGGTACTCTGGCTCGGTGAGCGTTTGTACTCCAGGAGTGCAGCACGCTTCTTTTCAATGACTGGAATCATCTCATCAGAGTTAGCTTCAAACCAGTCGTTCGTGTTTCTAGCTCTTCTTCCAAACACCGACAAGGCCGTGTTGTAAACTGTATCCCTCAGATGTTGCCATTTGGATGTCGCATTGACGCCCCAAGGGCCACTGCGCAGATTTTCCTGGAGGGTCTCTCTGAACTTTACAGCTTTCTCCGAGTTTGCCGTCTTTCTGGCGTCAATGCGGGGCCTTCCAGCAGGTTTAGAGTGGTACAGCTTCTTGGGTCTCAGCTTGAGTTTGGAGCAAACTAGCGAGTGATCTGTATCACAGTCAGCACTATGATAGCTGCGTGTCAGAAGGACATTTTTGAGGTTATTACGCCTAGTGAAGACCACATCAAGTTGATGCCAGTGCTTCGAGCGTGGGTGTCTCCACGACACTCTGTGCTGTGGCTTCGTTCGGAAGAATGTGTTTGTGATGCACAGATTGTGGTACGTGCACAGTTCAAGGAGACGCTGTCCATTGTCATTCATTTTTCCCACACCGAAGTGTCCTACGCAGGAAGGCCATGAGGCCCAATCAGCTCCAACTCTTGCATTGAAGTCACCCAAGATGTACAGTTGTTCATGAGCAGGTATTTACGCTACAGCAGCACTAAGCATGTCATAGAACTTGTCTTTTACTTCTGGTGTGGCGTACAGGGTTGGGGCATAAGCGCTGATCAGGTGGACAGGACCAGCACAACAGAGGGCATCTTGCTGCACACAAGATCTGATGGGAAACTGTTTAACCTTGCAAGGCTGAAAGCTAAGACTAAGGTGCGAGAAGTCCTCATCAGAGACATGCTGTTCGCAGACAATGCTGCTGTAGTGTCTCACACAGAAGACCAGCTTCAAAAACTGCTGGATCGGTTCTCCAAAGCGTGCAAGGACTTTGGGCTTACCATCAGCCTAAAGAAGACGAATGTACTCGGTCAGGATGTTGCTGAATCCCCATCAATCAGCATTGACAACTATACGTTAGAGGTTGTCCACGAGTACGTTTACCTCGGGTCCACCATCACTGACACCCTGTCGTTGGACACTGAGCTAAATAGGAGGATCGGAAAAGCGGCCACAACTCTGTCCAGACTCAGCAAGAGAGTGTGGAATAACAACAAACTGTACACTCACACCAAAATGCAAGTCTACAGAGCCTGCATCCTCAGCACCCTCCTTTATGGCAGCGAGACTTGGACCCTGTGTGCCCTCCAGGAAAAGAGGCTGAACGTCTTCCACTTACACTGCCTCAGGCGCATCCTTGGAATATCATGGAAGGACAGAGTGACCAACACAGCCGTCCTCAAGCAAGCTGGAATCCCAACCATGCACATCCTCCTCAGGCAGCGTTGGCTCCGCTGGCTTGGCCACGTCCACAGGATGAACGATGGAAGGATTCCAAAAGACATCCTGTATGGTGAGCTAGCCTCTGGCAAAAGACCCCCCGGATGCCCCCAGTTGCGTTACAAAGATGTCTGCAAGAGAGACCTCAGAGAGGTAGACATCGAGCTGGACAACTGGGAAGAACTAGCAGATGACCGCAGAAGATTGAGGCAGGGGTTACACAAGGGCCTTCAGAAGGGCGAGTTGAAGATCAGACAGCTAGCAGAGGAGAAGCGAGCGCACAGAAAGCACAATAAGGACTTGCCAGACACCCACTACATCTGCAAGAGATGCAACAAGGACTGTCACTCTCGTGTGGGTCTTTATAGTCACAATAGACGCTGTAAATGAAGTCTTCAATTGAAACTTTTAATGGCGCAATCCATAGTCTATGCAGACTGAAGGATGCCTACTACCAGGCTAGGTGCTGATGATGATACTGACTGAGAAACTAAGATCGCAGATGGAAGAACATGTAGCCGACAAGCAAGCGGGGTTCAGAAAAGATAGAAGTATCATACAGCAGATATTGGCACTGAGACTGATAGTGTAGAAAGCTTGACTAAAGAACAAGAATGTATATGTTTGCTTCATGGATTTTCGAAAGGCATTTGGCAGTATAGATCAGAAAGTGACTTGGGCAGTGCTGGAGTCGTACCGAGTGGACAGCAGACTGATACGGTTCTTGAAGGATATCCATGACAGAGAGACGGAGGCAGCAGTGAGAACATGCAGGGAGTTGGGAAGTTGGTTGAAAATAAGTAGAGGTACAAGACAAGGAGTTTCAATATCACCAAGTATCTTCATCATGCATCTGGAGAGAGCGATGGACAAGATCAAAGAAGAGGTAGAAGGGATATCTGCACAGGAAAATAATTAGCTATTTGAGGTTCGCAGATGATATAGTTATCATTGAGGAAGATGAGAAGAAGCTAGGGAAAACTGCAGGTGTTAAATGAAGAAGAGAAGTGGTACAGACTGATTATGAACATCGATAAAACAAAACCAATGGTATTTGGAGCTAAGGAAATAGGAAGGAAGATCAGTATAGATGGTATTGAACTAGAAAATGTAGAGAAGTTCACATATCTGGGGAGCAACATAACAAATGATCTAGACAGTAAGAAGGAAATAGCAACTAAAATAACAAAAGCAAGAGCGAGTTTGACGGTGATGGATAAGATCTGAAAAAGCAAAGTGATTAGCTTAGGAACAAAGCTGAGAGTCTTGAAAGCGTGTGCATTCAGCAGCATGTTGTACAGATGTGAGACATGGGTGATAATGAAAGATTCAAAAACAAGAGTATTGGCATTGGAAAGGAGTTCTTACAGACAGATTCTGAGAGTAGGATGGATGCAGAAGGTCACCAATGAGGAATTATATAGAAAGATACAGCTAAAAGAGAACCTGCTGCAGAAGGTTATAAAATAACAATAATTGAAATGCAAAGGGCAAAGTTTTCAATCCACCATTAAGGAGATTTCTATTTTTGCAGGTACATGGAATTGCAGCTGCAGTTTTGCTCCCAAAAGTGCATGTGCTCGCAAAGTTAGGTCACTCTCATGTCAAAATCTCAGCCTGGGCCCAGACATCATGGCCTTTGAGCCAGTATCTCAGTAGCCAACTCTAAACGTACAAAAATCCTGAGGAAGACACACATACCCCCGCAAAAAAGTATCTTTTTTTTTTGGGTCAGTCTTGCCTTTTGGCTATCTGGTAGCTAGCTGCACCCCATTACCAACATATTTGAGAGCCCTGCAACCGTCCGAATTTATTTAGTCTCACAACAGCACTCACGAAGTAGGAAGATGCTATCCCCATTTTACAGCTGGAGAACACAGGCGTAGAGAGACTTCGACTACGCCTACGCTATCATTGCTATATCAGGGTACAGATAGCAATTCTGTACTAACCACTGAACTTGAAATAGCAGCACTGTTTCGAGCACAGTATTCCTGTTCCAGTACTCCTTGTTGTATGAGAGGTATCAGAAACTTTGAAATAGCCACTTATTTCAAACTACAGTAACATTTGGATAGCAGCAAGTTCAAAGTGAGTTGACTTACAATAAATTTTGCAATTTGCATTGTGCAAATTGTGTAAGTTATTGCGAGTTATGGCTGGAGTATACCCATAGCTTTAGAGACTTGGCCAAGGTCATACAGAGAAAGTCCATGTTCATGAAGGGAATTGAAAATGGATCTCTCACACTTCCACCCCTACCCTAGTCCCTGAGCCTCCTTTTTACCTTAGTTGCTGAATTCTCCTGCCCCCATCTAATGCGTGTGTGGCCACTAAAGTGTTTCCAATTCTCTCCAACAGATCAGGGAGGTTTGGTTCCCATGCAGGAGCTTCCACTAGCTACCTGAGGGAGCAGAGCTTCCAGCCTCTCCCCACAGCTAGGAATTCTGGTAGTTAATTAATTACGAGTTGCTTTGGCGATTACCTGGCCTGTTCACTCCCTCTGGGGCATCTGGCATTGGCCTCTGTCGGAAGCCAGAATACTGGGTTAAATGGTCCTTTGGTTTGACTGAGGCTGGCCGTTCTTACGTTCTAATTCTGGGACACACCTGGCCATCTCCAGCCACCCCTGCCCATCCCTGCCCAGCTCAGCAATTAATTAATAAACCCCTAAAACCCATGTCAGTTTTGTGCCCACCAGCCCAAGTTGTCCCTTCCCTTCAGTGCGTCTTGTCTCCCTCCGTACACCTCTGCTACTCCCATAGACAATGTGTGGGTGTGGGGGGGAGGACATTTACAGGGGACCACATGCATCCCCCCAGTGTCACTCCCCTGCATACACTGTCAGTGCCATACCATGTCTGATGAGTGCTGGGCTGTCCTGCTCCTCCCCACAGAGCAGACGGCCTGAGAGCAGCACAAACTTCCTAACTTGCACTGCTCTTGGACCGCTCTGCTGCGGGGTGGGCTAGGGACGGCCCCCGCACCTATTGGAAGCAGCGCCGCATTTCCACAGGAAGTGGAGGGGGATGGGAGGTGGGGGAGCAGGCGGAGGAGGGGCAGGGAGAGGCAGGGTACGGATGGAGCAGGGGTGGGCTGGGGGCAGGGAAGGGGAACGTGGCCCCACTGGAATCCCCATACCAGCTCCTCTGGAACTAGCGCCTCTCCCCATCTCAGGCTGGTGGGGGGAAGTTCTTGAGTAGGGTGAGGGAGAAGCTGATGCCATTCTTGGGAGCCAGAGTAAGGAAAGAGTAAAATCCCAGCAGCTAAGAATCGTTCAGCTGCCTCTTCCTCACCCCTTTCTTCGTGTGAAAAACTGGTGCCTGCTCCAATGTGTCTGATGTCTGACTGTTCTGCCTCCCTATGTTACCACTCAGCCTGGGAAAGGCAAGAGGGGCAGTTAACACACGAGGGCACTGCTTGCCTCCAGCCACAGCTTCGATCCAGGGCTGGATTTTCTCCCACCATAGCTAGACTGCTTATAGTGGGGCCAAACATCACAAGCTGGACATACTGGTATGTTGGAATAAGGCCCTTAAATGGGTCCCGCTGAAACTGACATGCATCCCAGCCCCTTGACAAGAACTGCATTGTTGCCACCCGCACAACTGAAAAGGAACTGGTGCAAGTGATAGTGGAACAGAGAGCCCAGAGAACGTCACATGTTCTTAATGCTGCCTGCCAAATTTTGCGGAATCTATGGATTGTTGCATCTATCACAGAATTCCTGTCACCCTTCCCTAGACAAAACGGAGACATGATGCTCTTGTATCCAAACCCAAAATGTGAAGTGTTGCTTGAGACAGTTCCTCAGTGCAAGGGCCATAGAGGGCAGGGGACCCATCCTGCTACAACCTCATATCGTGCCACGGCAGAGTGAACCCCCACCACTTTGTTGGATTTACTCTGTGCCTACAGGTCTGGCATCACTGTGAGGAACAGCACCAGCACCTCTGGCCGGCAGAGCTTGGGCGTGAAAGAAGGCAACTTCATGTTTAGTTGGGTTTCTGGGTTGGCAAGAAAAGAAGGAGGGAGTCGGGTTATGCCATGTATGTCCCCTCGCCCCCCTGCAGCTCCAACTCACTCACAGCCACTGTTGCGTTAAATAGAGAATTCTAACACTGTGGGAATAGTTCTGACAAAGACCCCCTCAGAACAAGAGGTTGCCTCCAGAAACTTAAAATTAATCAGAACATAAGTGATAGGAGCCTCCCTGCACTTAACTCCTGTAACTCTGGCTGTTCATCTTCTGTTAATCTGATTTACCTTTTTTGTGGTCATTCATTTAAAAAAATGGTTTAAAGAAATCTGTATTTTGCCAGGGTTTGTCACCTCACACTATGCAGGACTTTGTGATGGTTACTGCTTGGTTGATATCCAAGAGGCATCACTGCAGCTGATTCCCTAGTGCATCTTGAACGTGCTGATAGACAGTGTTCTTATCTAGTGAAATTATCTGTCAAGAAAGTGTGTGTATTAAGCTCCGACTTCATTTGGTCTTTAAATTTATGTCTAGTACGTGGCTTGGGAGAATTCAAGAGGCAGAATGAGAGGAAGGCATCTGAACGTCTTCCAGCTCGCTTAAGTTCCTTCACACATCTAACTTCAGAACTATTTCCATGACAATAGATTACAGGATGACAGGAGGTGAATTCCAAACCAATCATTTATTGTCTAAGTATCATTGTTAAGAGATGCATCAATATTGACAGACACAGCACACTATTCAGAGCTAATTCACAGGTGGCTGTCAGAAGAATCTGGTACTTTGCAAAATTCCATACTTAACATTCACGCCACTACTGTTCAGTTCAACATCACCCACACTCATCTGATCATCGACAAGGGGAGAATAGATGCAGCATGTCACAGATCACTCATCATTTTGGCCTTGTACATTTTTAGTGGTTATTTTGCTTTAATAGTACAATGTAAGAGAACGAAAGCAAAGAAACACCTCTCCTGTGACCGTGTCCTATCTTTGGTGTAAGGAAAGCATGGGCTGGTTGTTTGACTAGGGTTCTGGAAAATGGGGGAAATCTGTTCTCAGGAATGGAAGGGAAAGATAAAGCAGCCCCCTTCTTCTCCTTACAAAGGGTCTGAAAGGGGACCTACATGGTTTCAGATTTGTTTCATTGATGGTACAGTACTGAAGGCTTTGAGGGATTTATTTACTCATTGTCTTTATACAGCACATCAGAGAATGAAAAACACATAATTATTTACCTTATATGGCCTTAACAAAAACTCAGATGACCTAAGTAGCAGAAAAGAAAAGCATACCATCATAGAAACAAATAACTTTTAACCAGAAGCTTGACTGAGCAAAAATTCCCTTGCAGTGGAATTGGGCATTCACACCAAAAATGGCAGCCATAATGTAAGACAATGAGTACCATAGAATCTGTATCATTGTGATGGAATAGGAGGGTTGTTTACCTCATAAGGACAAAAATGTCTGGCTATAAACAATACTGTGCATCTTTTAAATCCAGAGCACCAGGAATCAGTTGGGTTGAAACTCACTAGTCCAGCATTTTCTCTTCCAGTACCATCCTTAATCCGGCATGATTTTCGTTAGCCAGACAACCACTTATCATGGGTGTGGCCAAGTTTCCTGTGGTCCCGTAAGTTTTTTTTTTTTTTCACAGCCACCAGTCCTGGTTCTTGGTGTTCTCTGCTGTTATTTAGCTGTAATTCACCCCTAATGTCTTCTGAGAGCCCAGTAAGCAGTGGAAAAGTTGTTAACATACTAGGCAATATCGACCTCTCAAGGTCTGGCAAATTCACTCGTTCGGCACTGGTCAGCTCCCGAGGAAGCCGGACTAGTAAAATCCAACCTGTAGTCAAAACTGTAAGCATAAACTATTGGAGTCTGATTACTGGTCTCCATCACATTCTTGAGGTATTTGCTGTTGTAACTATGACCCACAGCACCTCTCCGGACCAGAAAATGAAGTGCAGTCTCCCGTTACAGATGGGGGTTTTTTAAAAAGACTTAACTCCTTGTTTCCTGGGTACCCATTTGTATACTAGACCACCTGCATGCCTAGCTGACAGGACAGAGGATTGTACAATATACTTTACATTTGTTCACAGTCTATTTTTCACAACCATTGGATCACAGAACCTACCACAGATTCACAATTGTCTTGCTAGCAGCACTCATCTTGAATGCATGAAAATCTCAGCAGGAGGGTCAGGCAATGACATTTCTATATCCTTGCTTGTTTTACTTTTATCAACCATTTCCTTATTTTTCTTCACAAGGAAGGACAGCGAATGGAATGAACAGGTCTGATAATTACTAAAAAGGAAGTGACTAAAGCTATTCTAATATTTGCATAGGCCCCGTTAAAGCTCTCCTTCAGTTTTCCCTCGTAATGGGGTCAGGGCAGCAGACCCTGGGTGCAACCTCTTTGAGGTCGAGGGAGCGGGCAGGCACAAGCCCGCCCACAGCTACAAGATCCCCCTCGGTGGGTCCACTAAAAGAACACGGTCCCGAAATGAATCTGGGGGACAACTGAAAAAAAACCAGGGATGAGTGTGGAGGTCATAAGGCTAAAAGGAAGGAGCCAGAAGGAGACACCGAGCAAAGCAGAGAGCGGTGGACAGCACCCACTGCTCCTCAAAGGTGTTGACCGGCTGGAAGGGCGAAAGGCAGCCCAGAACCCAGCCTGGGCCAGGGAAAAGACAGAAGGAGTTTTTAAGCTCCCAGGTGGAGGCAATAGGGAGTGGTACAGGTAATCAGTTAGCAAGATCCAGCTGAGCTAACTGCTGGGAGGCTTAAAAGCAGGGAGGCAAACAGAGCCAGGGGAGGAGAGAGGGGAGAGGAGGAAGAGGAGTGTGAGAGATACTGCGAGAGAAGAAAAAGTAGGAAGGACAGACCAGGAGAAGGAGGAGAGTGCCAACAGCAGGCCTGGGGAGGGAGAAGTGGTGGGCTCCCTTCCCCAAGCCTGGCCAACAGATTTGTTAGGGGAAGAGACAAGGGGCCTAAACCAAGGTTAGATAGATGTCTATCAGGGATGGTTTAGACTGTACTTGGTCCTGCCATTGGGGCAGGGGGCTGGACTGGATGGCCTCTTGAGCTCCCTTCCAGTCCTAGTATTCTATCATTCGAGGTGGAGGGGGCACTTTGCTACATGCTGGATTGGGAATTAAAAAACCCTATTTTTAAAGTTTGCCATGGTTAGGGCTTGTACCCACAGTTTTGTAGGCAAAGTGTAACCACATTAACCCGTATTCCACTTAACATCATCGGTTTTGAGATTTTACTGAGCCACATCCTGCAGTGAGGTCCTTCCCTCTGCAAAGGCTTTTATTTTCCATTTTGTTTGCACAGATTACAGCGAGTGCGAGCATTGCAGTTGTTCTAGAATCAAGGTGACTTATAAAGCGTTGGGCTGACAAAGCTTTAGTACTCTGTCCAGAGTTACCTAATCATGTCTTTTATTATCTGCTGTTTCACAATAGACTTCCGCTGCAGCTTGCATAGCTGAAGTAGGCCCATGGTGAAGATCAGTGTCGGTAAGGCCTGAGCGGCTGGTGAGGAGGAGAGCTGCAGCCAGCAAGGCAGCTGGTGGAGGGGCGCAGCAAGAGCGGTGAGCAGACAACCAGCAGAAGGGGCTGGTGAGCAAGGTAGCTGGCAGAGAGGGGCAGCAAGCACATGCCAAAGCAGCAGAGCAAGTGAGGTGCCTCTTTACCTCCTCCTGGGCCTGGGGTGGGAGGTGAACACTGCAGGTGCTCCTCTGAACTCTGGGTCAGGACTGACCAAGGACAGCAATTTGAGAGGTGTGCAGAGAAGGGTCCAGCATGTGAAATGGACTTTTAGGATGCTGCCCTTAAGAATCCGAGAGGAAAGGGACACGGCTCCCAACTACTTGGGGGTGAGTCTTTTCCTCCTGCTTTGCGTTTATGAACCCTGTTTGTGGTATTTGCACAAATTTCCTCCCCTCCCCCTTCTATGAAACATTTCTTTTCTGCATGCAGACTCTGTGCTGGCAAATGGGGAAGCATTGCCTCTCGGAGGCACTCGGGTGGTGCATAATTTTCCCAGATAATAAGGTCGGGTATCTAGCTCGTTCTGTGCGGCATCAGTGGAAAGGAACCCATAGATATTGAACCTAGCCCTGGCTGCTGCTAACTCACATGGCAGAAGGGTTACAAGCTCAAAGCAGTTTAGAAAATTTCACTCAAAACCAGCGATTGTCAGTAAGAAATCTCCTGATCACTAACCAGTGTCTCTTAAGAAAGTTTCCTATGTTATTCTTGATTTGGGTGGCTAATATTTTAGCTTTATAAGTTGAACCTGCATCATTTGTATCGGTTAGCCAGACTTACTAAAAAGCATATAATAGGGATTATATCTCTACAGTCTTTTCATGTTAACCAATCAATCTGTTTGACATCTAATCTCTGCCTCTCCTCATCCTTCTGTAGCAGATAAAATATTTAAACACTGTAATAAGAATGAAGTATTATTTCAAATGAAATCCAAAAACTACAGTGATTTCTTTATTTTGTAGACATGCCCACTGACATTTTAAAGAGACAAGGAGGGTGAGATGCCATCATTTATTGGAAAACTTCTGCTGGTAAGAGAGACAAGCTTTCAAGCTATACAAAGCTCTTCAAAAATGCTTTTTTTCTGAAAAGGAAATAGTTGCATTTTCCCACCGTTTTTTAAAGAAATGTAAAATTTTCACATTTGATCTTTTTTAAAAAGCTCTTCCCCGCCCCCCACTTTTCACAGATTTAGAATTTTATCCTCTTTGGATTTTTTTTTCTGTTTACTATTTTCTGACTAACTCCACCTCAGACATTTTTCTTGCTCTAATTAGAAAAGTGGGTCTCAGGTTCAAGACTATCGCAGCTATGGTAAAGTAAAGTAATTGAAATGATAGGTAACTATGCGAGACCCAAGCATTTGACAATTTCAGATGTAGACCAAAAATTGTATACAGTGGAGAGTTTCTTGTGACTACAGTACTACCAACATGACAGAAATAGCTGGTACATTCTGACTAAAGAAAATGACTCATTACAGGCTAACTTCAATATTATTGAATTAAATTTACCAGGGATAAAAATAAGGATGGTAGAAAGAATGAGAACCAAATTCTAAAACAGTTTGGAAAAATTTTCTGCGAAAACGACTATTTAAAGAGCTGGAACTCGCCATTATTTACCCTCTTCACTTTCATTTTAATTTATGATCCCTCTGCATGTTACTAAGGAAAGCTGGCAGTCTAGAGAGCAGAGACACAGACTGATGCCCATAGGTAGCCACCTATATATAAGTATGTATGGAGTTGTAGGGCCCTTCCAGGAACTGCAGTGGTGAAAGGAGCAGAACAGAGAGCTACTGCTCCCTGGAGGCAGTACTTCTCACTGGCAGCTCCACCAGTGCAGCTGTACCAGTACCACCCCCCCACTGGGACAGGCACAAGGGTCACCAGTACACCCTGTACAGGAGATGCAGAGAGCTGTATGGAAGGAATGGGGGAAGGGTTTAGCAAGATACAGCTGTTCTGGAGGAGTGGCCAATGCAGGGCATGGGCTCCTGGGACCAGCAGCTCTATGTTCTGCTCCTTTTGCCACTGCAATTGCCCAGAGAGCCTTGTGGTTTTGCAGATCTGGATTTAAATCCAGGGATACACATTCGTATCAGCAGAGGGTTCCACTTCTTTCCCTATTCCCTGGAAGGCACCCTTTGATGGCCAAACGTGGATATCTCTTTTTGAGACTGGCATACCATTTTACACTCAGCTGGGGTGGGATGATAATAAAGCGCCAGAGAGCTCGAGTCAGATCTCATCCATGCTGGGTACAACACCACCAACTTCCCTGGAGGTGCACCTGATTTACACTAATACTCAGACGTTCAGACCCAAGAACTGCTTTAGAACACAAAAGTGTCACGGCACACTTACTGAAAAAATGCTTACTTTCTCATTTGAACCATATAATTATAAAATAACTCAACTGGAATGTAACTGCTGTACTCACATTTCAGTGTACAGCAGTGTTTCTTAACCTAGGTTTCATGGCACACTGGTGTTCCCAGAACAACTCACAGGAAGTATGAAGTGTTAGAATGCATTCAGATGAATTCCTTTGTATGCTAATAGAGACCAAGAGAGATGTTGATTGTATTGTTTTTTCATAGAATTATAGAAAATTAGGGTTGGAAGAGACCTCAGGAGGCCATCTAGTCCAATCCCTGCTCAAAGCAGGACCAACCCCAACTAAATCACGCCAGCCAGGGCTTTGTTAAGCTGGGGCTTAAAAATTTCTCAGGATGGAGATTCTACCACCTCCTTAGGTAACCCATTCTAGTGCGTCACTAGCCTCCTAGTGCAACCGTTTTGCCTAATATTCAACCTAGACCTACTACACTGCAATTTGAGACCACTGTTCCTTGTTCTGTCATCCATCACTTCAGAGAAGTGGCCTGGCTCAGTGGTGGGCAATCTGCAGCCTATGGACCACTAATGGGTCATCAGCAAGCTGCTGGTGGGCTGCCAGACAGGTTGGTTATATTGCATCCACTGGTACAGCCACCTGCAGTATCCATTGGCCATAGTTTACAATTCCCAGCCAATGACAGCTGCAGGAACCAGCGGATAGCATGTCCTTTTATCCCACCTCACTTAGGATAGCTTCTGAAAGTTGCCTGTAGCGAGAGACTGAAAGTAGATCTCACCCCCAGCTCCATGGATAAGGTCCAGTGCAGATTGTTTTCATGCCCAATTTCCCCCTGCCTCCCTCCATAATTTCCCTCTCCCCCACACACTCATTGGTTCAGCATTGCCCTGGAGCCGTTCATATGTCCTGTGTAAAAAGCATCAGGCCTTTGCATCAAAGGGGCAGCTGAGGCTCCATCTGATTGCTTCTGGACTGAGCAGTGGGTCAGCCACCTGGAAGAAGAGGCGTGTCTTGCACTGCAGATATTGTTAAGTTACAGGTGAAATCACATTTTGTGCATGTCAAACTTGGGCTGTTGGGGCATGATCTTGCCATCCTTGCCAAAGCAAGACAGCCATGGACTTTGGATTTTCCTTCCAGGGACTGTAATTGACATGTTAACGTCCTTGTCTGCTAACGACCTATGTCCCTTACACATATATCTTGCAAATGCCCAAAGATGTAGAGCTTCTCCTTAAACTGCTCCAGATGACTAGATGAGTAGTTGGTTTCTTCCTTAGCACTTTATATTCCTCAGAAACCAATTATTTTTATTTCAGGCACTGTGAATCCAGGGAAGTTCCTTCTCCTTCTTCAGTTCTTTACCTGACAGCATCAGTGTTCAAAATTAAGGCTGTCCTCTAAGGTTGTGTGTCCCCAGCACACACTTGTCTTAATGCAACACCGACACTGGAAATCTACACACACGAGAATTATCTGATTTCCTTGTCTGTAAATTTCCAAAGTTAAAACTCCCACCACAAACCTAATTCAGCTTCATTGCAGATTCACATTGCACACGGTCAAAATAATCTTTCCAGAGGCTGCATCTCAAATGCACACATACAGTGTACAGCCATTACTTGAGGATAACTGGTGCCGTACACACAGCTCCCTTAGCAGCCACTTATTCTGTACTGCATTATCATGCCAGAAACACATGGATTGAGCCCAAAGCCCTTCCCAGTATTCTTTTAGTGGTCTCCCACTCTGTTCGCTCATTCATGCCAGACTTGGGGGACAGTTTCTGAGAAGTATGTATAATTTACACCATCTTAAAGTATGTCAGTACACTTCTTCCCTCTTCCCACCTTCAAAGGAATCTCAAGGAAATACATTTATTGAACTACAAATGGGTCTCTGGCTGCTCACATTCTTGGGATGTTACCAAAGAGATGTGTATTTTCCAGACTGGGATTTTTGCCATTTTTTAACTTCTTGACTCACAAGTTTTGAGAGGATAGAAGCACAGCAGCTTAAGAACTAAGAATGCATGGCGGGGGGCGGGGGGGCATCAAAATCTTGCTGCTGTGTTTCTCCTCCATCTCTGCTTTTCCAGTCTTGCTACTCCTATCTAAATTAGGTACATCAATACTTACTTCAATAATAAAAGCTCCATTACTAGACCAGTAATCCCCTGGGAGTAATAAAAGGACATCCACACCATACCGCCTGTATCTTTTAAAAACTCCCCTACATCTGCCCAGCCATTAAGGAAGAAGGATCCGCTTCAAACCACAATCTGCTTAAATTCTTTGTAAGTAAATCAAACAAAAAAAGAGCCTTACCAGTTAGTGGCATGCTTATCTACTTCCAACATGATGAATGGTGGTCCTTTGCAGCATGAGCGTTAAATATAGCATTTGGACTGGCGGCTATTATTGTTTAACTTGTGTGTGTTTTTTTCCAGTGTGTTGATTTAAACCACTCAGCTCTGGTTATTTCTTTTCTGCAAGTTCATGAAAGTTGTATTCTCTAGTGAAACAGCCAGCGCAGCTGGGCTAAAAATATCCTCAGGAGCTTGAAAGCAGGATAGATAATCTGGCATAGGAGGAAAAATACCAGTGAGGACCCAGCCAGCCTCCTGAACTGCATTTAGAAGCTACAAAGAACACGGTGCGGAGGCATGTGAATTGTAGATGTTAGGCATGGAAACACTGCAAACACACTGCAAATCAGGGAAGATGGGAATCTGAGATTACTAAAGCCTCGCTATTAGGGAGCAGGGGCACCCTTGACGGTGAATTATGCACAATCTCAAATTTGGATTTTCAAGTAACTTATTTCCTGTCTTGCGGGTTTTTCTTTCAGATTTTATCAACAAAGGAAATTTGCAGTCTTGTAACTTCACTGTAGAATGCCTAATTTTCTAACCTGGGCTTCTGTTGTTGTTTTGGGAGTTTTTGAGAACTCCACCATTCTTACAAGACATTTATGCTCAAGTTACTGATATGGACTTTTTCTACTTAAACTCATCTTAGTAAATGTCTTGTTTCCCAGTACCAAATGGCCCTTTAGCCTGCATAGCCCCTGCAGAAGAAGCTCCAGAGGCATAGCAAGGAAGCGAGGCATGCCCTGAACACTCCGGTGCTACGCTCTGGGGCTCCCCAGCTGGTGTACCTGACATTTGGAGTAGGCACAAATTATTGAAGCCTCTAGCACACTGGAAGGATGCACAGCCACCATTGCACACACTCGCCTTAAGATGTGCTGCAACATCCTCAGCTGAAGAGGAGGATCCAGGACACAGATGCTTTGTTATTTTTATCTGTATCTGTGTTTGTGATGTTCCAGCTGGACTCTTTGTTCTTTCACAAAGGGAAGGATAGCACTGCAGTTGGTGCATCACGAGGAGATTAACTCTTTGTTATGAAAGACCTTTATACTAAAATTGAGCCTGATTCTGCTCTTGGTTTTCCTGATGTAAATTAAGAGTAACTCAAATGAGGTCAATGCCACTACTCTAACTGTGCATTATGCAACTGATAGCAAAATTGGATCCGTTTTCTGTATTATGGAGAAACAAAAGAAGAGAAATACTTAAAACATGATACAGGACATAAATATTTCTAAACAGAATGTCTTCCATACGCCATCATCTGCTCTCCAGCCCTTCCATTTTCAGAATTTACAGCACCAATAATAACCATATTTTCTTGCTTTACAAGTTTCTCTGCAGGTTCTAAAATAGTTGGCTATCAAACTAAATCATGAAAACTTTTAGATGGCTACCCAAGCTAAAGCATAACAAGATACCAGGACATAGTACAAGTGCAACCTAAAATTTTCTAAAAGTCAGCAACACTAAATAGTCTTTCAGTATTAGTACAGGTTTTTTGGAAACTTGTCAAGTTCACTCCAGAAACTCAGGAAAGTCACATATCCCCACACGTCTCTTCCCCCTACTGCCACCCCACATTTCTTTTCATCTTTTCAAGAAAGCTTAGAAAACAGATGGAACACTATCATTGTCATTCCCAGATGCTTTGCATTCAAAATGCCCTCTTTATTTCCTTTTCCTGGTTAGACGTTTCCATAGCCATTTTTGTTACTTGCTAAAAGCGTACACCCCAGCAGGAGAGCATGCATCACGGAGGAAGTTAACAGTAAAGTAAAGGAGACTTTCACTCAGCTTTTGTGTGTGCATGTATAACCCCTGCACCCATATATAACCCGCTGTCCTGTGTAGTAGCACCTACGCCACTTGCAGAGAGTGAGAGACTGAATCTCCTCTACAACCTTAGCTGAGGGCCAGCTGACTTTTAGCTCCAACTATAGAGGCTCATGCACTAAGCTCCAGAGTTCCTGGGTCCCAGTTTCCCTGTGGGTGGTTATACGTGTGTGTGTGTGTGTGTGTGAGGGGAAGGCCCAGGGTATCTTCGTAGGCAGTGGAGAACCCTGAAAAAGTACAGCAACCTCAGCTTTAAATTTATTTCAACTAGCAAAATCAGTAGACTCATCAGGCCAGCCTGATGCTCTTTTATCTCTTAACAGCCCACCAAATAATGTCAGTACCTAATGCAGTCTATATTCTTGATAACTTGACTAACAGCAGCGTGGATTAATAGTGAGTTATTAAACCAGTGTAACAAACCTAGGAATTATTTTCAATACAGAAAATTATATCATTTGTGTACATATCCAGCACACTGCTTACAATTTTGCAAGTCATTTGTCGGCAAATCTTTTCCTCACTCTGTACCCTCCTGCTGTGCTATATAGACCCGTATTCCCTAGCAGAGTTCTAGCTGAGATCCATTCTTTCTATGTGCGGGGATAACAACATGGATTACAATATCCTACTATAGACGTATTGTAAAACTGCTGTTCTGGTGTGTCAGTGACACAGGAAATTTCATTTTCAAGGATTCCCTGAGGGGCCAAGACAAATTGCAAAACTCACAACTTGTCATAATTAAACACTCATGCCCATTACACACAAAGGAAATTATGTGCATTTATCTAGGGCATAGAAACATTCCTATGACAATATTGTACATGAATGCCCATTATTAACCTCTAAGAACTCAGTGAAAGAACTCTCTGAAAAGCAATGCAGGTCTGGCTCAGACTAAAGGTGTGATAATAATAATGTGTAGGGTGGGGAGAGTGGGATTGTTAATAGATTTCCAGCAGGAATACAAAAGTACTAAGGTGGATACAGTCACTGTTCTCTGTTAGCCAAGGAAAGCAGAGACATATTCATTGGATAAGCTTGATACATCAACATTATATATTAACATCTTACTGCAGGCATGGCTGTGGTTTAAGAATTTAGATAACCAGGGTTGTTCTGCTCAGTTGTTTAAGAGCTCATCCATTTTTCTTGTACTGAACTATAGATTATTTGGAGGTTGTACCCAGAAAAATGCCTGCCTCCTATTTTCTCAGACAATGGCTGTCAGTCCGTAATCTGAATGGCTGTAGATAGTTCCCAAAAAGAGGGCAGTAGCATCATTGTTTGTACTGGAGAGGCCAAAGATATTTTTCTTAATTTAAAAAAAGACAAGGGGGAGAAGTTATTATGAAGAACAATGAAGAGCTTAGCAACACTAGCATCTCCGGGGGAATTTATGACCAGCTGGCATTAATACCCATTGGCTTTGCCTCAACCCCAGTCTTAATCCCTGGAACAGGGCCTGCACTTTATTGCTTCTTCATTAGAGCACAAGTCTAAAAAACAACACCAAAGCTGACTCAGGCCCACAAAAGCAGGGAAAATTCAGTGTTAAAGCAAAATAATTCTGGGAAGATTCTCTCTCACTGACATCTGTGCTATTAAGTCTAGGGAATTCTTTCTGTTACAGCAAATATATTAACAGAGGGGACAAAACGTTGATTTAGTTGGGATTGGCCCTGCTTTGAGCAGAGGGTTGGATCTGATGACCTCCTGACCTCTCTTCCAAACCTATGAGTCTATGATTCCAAAATATTTGTAAAATAATGTGATTCACAAATGTTTTTAACTAACAGAGCCAACTTTGGTTGTTTTTGTTCATGGGTGTGGTGGTCATGTTACTTGTTATGCACAAGAATGTGGACAACAGCCATGAGATACTCTTCTGAACATTTGCAGCAGAAGCATCACATTCACTATTTGCTACTCTCTTGTTCAAGTGGTTTCAGTCATCTAATCAGCGAGCATAGATGTTACCACGTGACCAGCAGTGCAAGCGGGGCAGTAGGGTGTGGTATGCCATAGTTGCAAGAGATTTATAATTAGTCCTGGAAATAGGAGCAGCAGCACCCCAGCAGCTCCTCTGGCGAAGCTGTGCAACCCCGAGCCCTTCCACACTGGGTGTCTGAGTTCTCCATCTGAACAGCAGCCAGTCCTGTCAGAGGACAGGGCAGGTCAGCACAGCTGCACTGCAAGAGATGAGGTGTGGGGCAACCTACTGGCCCAATGTCGTGCTCCATTCCTTGCTGCCATCCCTGGGAAAACCCTGTGGTTCAGGACTCTCCCAGGAATCTCAGTGGGAAAAGGAGCAGAACAGCCAGCCAACTTTCTCTCTAATCTCTTCCATCTGTGTGCTGAGGCATGTGCAAATGTGCCCCACCAATAGAAAGCAAACCCAGCCGCGGGCACTCTGCTAATCAGCTGGGCAGCATTTGAAGCTGTTCTGAGCGGCTGCACATGTGCACAGCTTACAGGGAAGAGTATTTCCAGCACTGCCCCTCGCCCTCCACCCCCGCCTGTCCTTCCACGGAGTTGTGTCTCTACCATCTCCCAGCAGCAGCCTCACCAGAGGACAGGGCTGGGGCAGCAGGACTAGTGGTGGTACCACCACCAAAGGAGTGGCCACTGTTCTGCTTCTTTCCCGGCTGCGGTTCCCTGGAGAGCTCCAGTCATGCCCCCTCCCCTCACCCTGCCCTCCAGTGGGGCTGGCTGCTGGAAACCCTGGGTGGAAGGGCTGAGGCTGAGGAGAAAGAACCATGCCAGAAGAGTCATGAGTGTGCAGCTTCCCATGCAGAGTTCTAAAGCGCAGAGGGCGAAAGGCAGAGCCTTCTAGCCTGAGGTAATGGGCGGGCGGGGGCGATCTGGGGAGTGAACAGGGAGAGGCAAGGGACCTGGTACTGGGTGCAGGGTGGGAAGGTCATATGCAACCCGTACAGAAAAGAAGTGACTTAGGAAATCAACACAACAAAAAAAAGGACGAATAGCTAAAACAACTTGTTAGAAGATCTCAGTCTGAATGGCCTGTACAAACCGCTTAAACACTACTTATGAACATTACATAGTCATAGCAAATCGGGAGTGGTTCATGAACCATGAAAAGCTGAATTAAATTTGTAAGGAAGATTATTTTTAATGAATAATTTAACCAGCTCTGTCTCAAGACATTTACCAATTTCCAAGGCATGCAACAGCTGGCAGACTGTGGAAGCAGACACCCACCAACCTCAGTATTAGAGTGGCTGATTCAGGGAGGGCCAGTTCAGTGAATGCAGATGACATCTGGTGCAATAGCCAGTTAATTTCCCTTTCTTAAAGAGTCACTGGCCTAGTGAAAGGTGTGAATGTGACATATCTTGATTTTTCAGAAAGGATTTTAACTCATTCCCACGACAGTCTAAAAAGTGATCTAGATTAAATTACTACGCAGTGGGTGCAAAACTGGTTGAAAGGTCATACTCAAAGGGAAATTATCAATGATTTATTGTCATACTCGGAGGATGTATCTGGAGGGTTCCCAAAGGCATCCATATTGGGTCCAATGCTAGTTAATATTTTTATTAAAAATGTGAATAATGAAATTGAGAGTACGCTTATGATATTTGCAGGTGACACATAACTGAGAGGGGAGGCCAGCACTTTGGAGAGCAAGGTGAGAATATAAAAAGACCTCGACAATGGGGAGAACTATTCTGAAATCAATGCGATGAAATTTAATCAAGACAACAGCAAAGTACTGCACTCAATAAAGACAAATCAAATGCACAATACAAAATGGGTAATAACTAGCTAGGTAGTAGTACTGATGAAAAGGAGCTGGAGGCTATAGAAGATCACAGATTGAATGTGTGTCAACAAGGTGATGCAGTTATGGAAAGGGCTAATATAATTTTGGGGTTTATTAACAAGAATGGAAAAGTAAGAGAGAAGCAGTCAAACACAGCTGTACTGGCAGCTGGAGCTCTGTGTCCAGTTCTGGGCACCAAGCCTCAGGAACGCTATGGACAAATTGGTGAAAGCTACACAAGGAGAAAAGGTTTCAAAAACCTTGAACACTGGGGACAGGTAAAAAAAACCTGGGCATGTTAAATTGTCACAAAAGACAACTGAGAAGGCCCTGCTAAGAGTTGTCAGATACGTTAAGGGCTGTTCTAAAAGGGATGGTGACCACTTGTTCTCATAAATAGCCACATCCTCCTTGACTGAACTGACCTTGTCAACTCTGGCCCTTCTCTTGACTGGGCCGCCCTCCTTTTCATGAGCCTATAAATTTAGACCCTACGCTGGAACCACCGCTTATGCATCTGACGAAGCGGGTCTTTGCCCATGGACGCTTATGCTCCAAAATATCTGCTAGTTTATATGGAGCCACATGACTTCTTGTTGTGTTTGAAGATACAGATTAGCTCGGCCACCCCTCTGATACTTGTCACTTGTTCTCAGTGACCCCTGAAGGTGGGCCGAGAAGCAATTGGTTCAACTGGCAGCCCTGGAAACTTAGGTTGGATATCAGGGGAAACTTTCTGACTTATGAGGATAGGTAAGCATCAAAATAGGCTTTCAAGGGAGATTGTGGGATCTCTGGTCACTGAAGGTCTTTTAAAAGTCGGACAAACAACTACTTGGTCCTGCCTCAGTTCAGGTTGCTGGACTAGATGGCCACTCCAAGTCCCTTCCAGACCTACATTTCTATGGTTTAAAGCAAACAGAAGAAGGATGCCCTTTTGCAGCAGGGATATCAGTTGAAGGGACAGAGAAGTCCCCCCTTCATTTTTCGGCGCATGCCTGACAAATGAGTCACACCACAAATAAACCCAGTTCTTACCACTGTTACCAGAGCATGGCTTTTTTCCTGGAAGAATGCACCAGAACGGAGGTCCCATGCTGTTTTTTCTCAGAGTTGCCATTTGGGAAGCCGGCTGGGCAGCTCCTGCTGCTGCCACCACTCACTCCTCTGACTCCCTGCTGCACTGAAAGAGCAGAACTTGATTTAATTAGTTTAACGTTGGCAGGAAGGATCCGGCCGTTAAACCAATAAAATGGGCTCCTGCTCTTTCAGCACAGCAGAGTGCTGGGAGCTGCCCTGCTGCGCTACTTGTGCGGGAAGCTGGAGGGTGGGTGGGGAGCTGCACAGCTGTGGTGAAGAGGAGATGGTGGCTGCTGAAGGAGCAACGCAGAGCTCGTGGGAAAGGTAAGTGAATCCTGGGTTGCGGGGAGGGCAGTTTGGGGCTGTGAGGGAGTTAAGCCAGAGGATGGTTTGAGGCTGTGGGGAGTTCTGGTACCATTTTTCTAGGAAAAAAAAAGCACTTGGTTATGCCCCTACTCAGCTGTCTCAGAGAGCTCACATGCAATACAGCTCTTTATTCTGAAAAATATGCTGAAATGACTTTTGCCAAGCTTCCTAGCCAGACAAAGGAACCAGGAAACCAGATCCAATCTCACATGAGTTGTATAACCCATTGAAACCAAGACGCCCCTCTCCCTCAAATATGTGGTAAGGATGAGGGAGAAGAAAGCCGTAAGCTTTTCAGTCATTCTAACAACAAACAAAGCTACCGGAAGCTTCATCACAAACATATCAGCATTCATAAAACAAGTCCAGACTGTCCCGGGTTTGTGAATTCAGAAACATGAGTTTAGCCAACTGACGTTATGACGAATAGAGAATTTTGAGGAATAAAGATTTTACTGCACTTATTTCATCCAGCGCTATACAGAACCCATTTATCTGAGTGTACCATGGAATACAGTTGACAACCAATAAAGAGGCACTTATTGTACAGTACACAGCCCATGGGACTAGAGTATAAATCAATCCATAATATTTGTAATAGTCTTGCTTTTGAAGTCCTGCCCATCCAAATATGGGCTCTGTGTTTTACCACTCAGCTGGTTAGTTCATAAGCAAACTCTAATAGCCATTTGGGAGCCAGAAGAATGTATATACCATAGCCTGTCTGGCTGCATTTTGCAAGTCAGGAAATAATTGCTACTTAGCACATACGATCCAACTGCTCTGATGGTCAAGGGATAAAATGCATTAAATGAAGGTTTTTTTTATGCACAGTTGCCATGATGCATTTTAGCTAGTGAATTGGATTAGTCACCATTTGACAGTAATAAAACCAAGGTACTATGTTGTATTTGTTTGGCACCCTTGGTGTGCTAGGTGTGGCCTGGAGAGAAGGTAGAATGGTTCCCCCTGCAAGGAAATAAGAGATGTAAAATAGCATCCCTTTTTCATTATTTTCACTTCATGTATATATAAACCATTAGGCTATGTCAACACTTCCAGGAAGATCAGCCTGGTCAGGATATGAGATAAATAGAGACACATGTCTCATAGAACTTGAAGGGACCTCCTGAAGTCCAGTCTCCTGCCAGGAGCAAGCACATTTCCCCCATTTGCTTTTTTTTTTTTTTTTTTTTTTTTTTTAAATCTGTGTGCCCCAGGATCCCTAACTGGCCCCCTCAAGGTAGGAACTTATGATCCTGGGTTTATCAGGCCAATGCTCAAACCACCAAGCTAGCCCACCCCCCTAGCTGCCAGGGTTCAATTTTGTGCACCTGATAGATAGAGACATGTGAAATTGAACTGTCTGGGGTTGTCAGTCAACCCCGTACTCCTTATGATAGCAAGGAGTAAGGGAAGTCCAAGAGAGAAACTCCCCTGTTGACCTCCCTCTGTGTGGAAGGTCAGGTAAGTTGATTGCATATAAGTCAATTCAAGCTACACAATTGCTGTAGCTAGAAATGTGTATCTGCAATTGACTTACCTGCCTAGTTTAGGCCAAGCCTAAGATGACTGAAAGGGAAGGTGGCAAACAGTTGAGGGTGGGTGTGTTTGCATAGTGCAGAGTATGGGGAAGAGATAGGAATGAGGCAAGCTTAGATGAGTAGGAAGGGGCAGAGGTGTACACGGTATGTAAGGTGGTAATGCGTAGCTTGAATATGATGATAGCTAATGAGTTTCCAAGAGGGGCATGATAAAAATAAGGGCGAGAAAGTTAAGTTTCACTGCAGCATTATGTCAGCTCTGGGGTGGGGAGGTACTGTGGGCTTTTCATTTACCATTGCAATTCTGATAGGTCAGATTAAGTTGTAGTTGTTATTTTGTAGGTAAGGGGGGACACTTCAGCTTGCATAGCAGTGACCCCACTTTTTATGACCTCTCGGATTCTTTTTCCTTTAGGTCACATACATTCACATGTCACATACATTCACATACATTCACATGTGCCTTATTTTTCCCTCATTTTTATGTGACATAGCTAGGTAAAATCTAACAAAGCATTCCGTGGTTGCAGTTGAGAGTTAGCAGACATAAACAATTTAATAAATACAACAAAATAAGCTGCGGGCTCCAAAAGAAACACAATATGTAATGCTGCTTTTTCTTTGAGACACACCTCATTAACTGTTAATAAACTCAAGATTCAGAAATCCCGGAGCAGTCATCTCAGCTTTTAAAAATGTAGTTGTTTTTTTTTTAAAGTACTTTTTATCCTACCCTGGGTAACGGTAACAGGGCCCAGAGGTGCCCAGGTGCATTCGACAAGTACATTCAGCAATATCACATTGGACATAGTTTGGCTGCATTTTATAGAACTTTTTATGAAGCTGTCCAGGCCTATGAACCTAACTGGTCTGGAGCACGTGGTGTTACGTGCACATTGGTTATCAATTAAGCCAGGTCTGGGAAGGCGAGCCAGTAAGTTGACAGAACTCATTCTCATGAAGGCTATGAAAGCGGATGCAGGCTCGGAGGGGGGTAGGAGACCATGCAGCTGCCTTGGGCGGTGGGAGACAGGCAGATCAAGAGCTCCTCTGCAGAGCGAGCTTAGTTGTAGCATGAGACATAGAGCAGATTCCTGTTGCTGGAAATTTTTATTTCCCTAGTGGAAGCTGACCTGGGAATTTCACAGTCTGTGTGGAGTGATATGGTATGCATGCACTGTACTGCCATTGGTTTTAAGGGGGTGTCACTCTTTAATTAGCCAGGTGGGATATACAGGGCATTTCCACAAAAACAAGAGAATGCTGCTTTGTTAAAACTACATTCCCAGGTGCTGACAGGAATAACAGGGGAGATGGCTGAAACATGATTTCAGCTGGTGAATTACCTGGTTTCTACAACCTCAGGTCCACACCTATCTATTGCAAGCCTGCATGCTGAGGCTGGTGTCTGCAATCAAAAGCCTGTGCAAGCTTTCTAGGATGTTTATACAGCAACAATCACTGGAGTATGCCGGAATGAAAAACAGAGAGAGAAACCTGGAAGCAATTTTTGTTTTGTTTTCCAGACTCTGTAAGGATGGGTCGTCCTATACTAGGGCCACTTCCTTCTTCCTCCATCTTCTACCTCCTCCTTTATTTCTCTTCCCAGCCTACTCATTCTATAGCTGTTATTGAACACAGGCAATGGTGAAAAAGGTGCATTTTGCACCTGGTTCTGAAACCAAACTGTCTCTTGTTCTGTTCTTTGGCAGGCTATTCCCTACAGAGGACCCTACCTAGCATCAAAAATGTGCGTCCTGTGGTTCACTCCATCTACCCGCCACCACCTTCTGTTTCAAACTCAGTGTTCCATGTTCCTCATACCCACAGCTGCGTTGCTGAATCACGGATGGAGAGAAGCAGTCCCTGTGGCACTGAGACCAAAACCACTCATGCGTTTCATGATTGGTTACGACCAGGAGCCCACACTGAGCCCAGACGTGAACAAGAAGCTCATGGAGGGCCTGGCATCTACAGTGGCTGGTTCTTCTCAGGAGATGAACCTCTTGCAGGTTGTGCACATTTTGATCGCTAGCAGCAACGAACGGTCCTGTGGCACCTTATAGACTAACAGAAAAGTTTAGAGCATGAGCTTTCGTGAGTTAACTCACTTCTTCAGATGCTGGTCCTGGAAATCTGCAAGGCCAGGTATAAATAGGCCAGAGTAAGGCTGGGGATAAGGAGGTTAGCTCAGTCAGGAAGGCTGAGTTGTATTCTCATCAGTAGATCTGGAGGTGTGAACTCCAAGGGAGGGGAAGCTGCTTTTATATTTAGTCAGCCATTCACAGTCTTTGTTTAATCCTGAGCTGAGGGTATTGAATTTGCAAATGAATTGTAGCTCAGCAATTTCTCTTTGGAGTCTGGTCTTGAAATTTCTTTGCTGCAGGATAGCTACTTTTAAATCTGCTACTGTGTGTCCTGGGAGATTGAAGTGCTCTGCTATGGGTTTTTGTATATTGCCATTTCTGATGTCTGATTTGTGTGCATTTATTCTTTTACGTAGAGACTGCCCAGTTTGTCCGATGTGTATGGCAGAGGGGCATTGCTGGCACATGATGGCATAAATTACATTGGTAGATGTGCAGCTGAATGAACCCACGATGGTGTGGCTGATCCAGTTAGGTCCTGTAATGATGTTGCTGGTGTGTATATGTGGGCAGAGCTGGCAACGAGGTTTGTTGCATGGATGGGTCCCTGAGATGGAGTGACTGTGGTGCGGTGTATAGTTGCTTGTTAGGATTTGTTTTAGGTTGGCAGGTTGTCTGTGAGCAATGATAGGTCTGCCTCCCAAGGCCTGTGAAAGTGTGGGATCATTGTCCAGGATGGGTTGTAGATCCCTGATGATGAGCTGTAGAGGTTTTAGCTGAGGACTGTAGGTGATGGCTAGTGGTGTTCTGTTGGTTTCTCTCTTGGGCTTGTCCTGTAGCAGGAGGCTTCATGGCACACGTCTGGCTCTGTTGATTTGTTTTGTCACTTCCTCAGGTGGGTATTGCAGTCTCAAGAATGCTTGGTAGAGATCCTGTAGGTGTTTGTCTCTGTCGGAGGGGTTGGAGCAAATGCGGTTATGTCTAAGTGCTTGGCTGTAAACGATGGATCGTGTGGTGTGTCTGGGATGGAAGCTGGCGGCATGAAGGTAGGCGTAGCGGTCAGTGGGTTTACGGTACAGGGTGGTACTGATGTGTCTATTGTGTATAAGCACCGTGGTGTCCAGGAAGTGGATCTCCTGTGTAGATTGGTCCAGGCTGAGCTTGATGTTGGGGTGGAAGTTGTTGAAGTCCTGGTGGAATTCCTCCAGAGGCTCCTTCCCCTGGGTCCAGATGATGAAGATGTTGTCAATGTAGCGTAAATAGAGCTGGGGTGTTAGTGGACAAGAGTTGAGGAAGCGCCGTTCCAGGTCAGCCATGAAAATATTGGCATATTGAGGGGCCATGCGGGTACCCATAGCTGTGCCGCTGATTTGAAGGTATATATTGTCACCGAATCTGAAATAGCTGTGTGTGAGTATCAAGTTGCAGAGCTCAGCCACCAGATGTGCTGTAGCATCATCAGGGATACTGTTCCGGACAGCATTTATTCCATCTTTGTGTGAGATGTTGGTATAGAGAGCCTCTACATCCATGGTTGCTAGGATAGTGTTTTCTGGTAGGTCACCAACGTATTGCAGTCTTTTCAGGAAGTCAGTGGTGTCGCGGAGGTAGCTGGGGGTGTTGGTGACATAGGGTCTGAGGAGAGAGTCCACATAACCAGACAGTCCTTCAGTGAGAGTGCCAATACCGGAGATGATGGGGCGTCCAGGATTTCCAGGCTTGTGGATCTTGGGTAGTAAGTAGAATAACCCTGGACGGGGCTCTAGAGGTGTGTTGGTGTAGATCTGTTCTTGTGCTTGTGTAGGGAGTGTCCTGAGCAGACGGTGTAGTTTTTTAGTGTATTCCTCGGTGGGGTCTGAGGAAAGTAGCCTGTAAAATCTGGTATTGCAGAGTTGTCTGGAAGCCTCCTTCTGGTAGTCAGACCTGTCCATGATGACAGTAGCTCCTCCTTTATCTGCCTCTTTGATTATAATGTCAGGGTTGCTTCTGAGGCTGTGGATGGCATTGCGTTCCACACGACTGAGGTTGTGAGGCAAACGATGTTGTTTCTCCACAATTTCTGTCTGTGCGCGTCGGCGGAAGCATTCTATGTATAGGTCCAGACTGTTATTTCTGCCCTCGGGAGGAGTCCACGTGGAGTTATTCTTCCTGTGCTGCTGGGAGGTTGTCTGTGTAATGGTGTGTTGGTCAGTGTTGTGTTGAAAGTATTCTTTGAGTCTGAGACAGCGAAAGTGGGCTTCCAGATCACCGCAGAACTGGATTGTGTTTGTGCATGTGGTGGGGCAAAAAGAGAGTCCCCGAGAAAGAGCAGACTCTTCTGCTGAGCTGAGTGTGTAGCTGGACAGATTGACAATATTGCTGGCTGAGTTAGTGGTACCACTGCTGTGGCTCTGTGTGGCAGGTAGGAGTTTAGAAAGTTTGCAGTCCTTTTTCGTCTGTATAGTAGTGAAGTGTCTAGTGTAAATCTCTTGTCTTATTTTAGTAAAGTTCAGTGGCGTGGAAGTTTGTGTTGAACGCTGGTTATTGATGAAAGACTCCAGATTGGAGAGCTCTTTTTTGATGTTCTCCTGTTTGTTGTACAGGACGCTGATCAGGTGGTTCCTCAGTTTCTTTGAGAGTGTGTGGCATAATCTCTCACTGTAGTCTGTGCAGTATGTAGATTGCAAAGGATTTTTCACCTTCAGTCCATTCGGTATGATGTCCATTCATTTGCATTTGGAGAGAAAGATGATGTCTGTCTGAATTTGTGCAAGCTTCCTCGTGAGATTGATAGATTTCCATTCCATACGGCTAAATGCAGTGCCTTGCATGTTGTCAAGTATCAGAGGGGTAGCCGTGTTAGTCTGGATCTGTAGCAGCAACGAAGGGTCCTGTGGCACCTTATAGACTAACAGAAAAGTTTAGAGCATGAGCTTTCGTGAGTTAACTCACTTCTTCAGATGCTGGTCCTGGAAATCTGCAAGGCCAGGTATAAATAGGCCAGAGCAACTGTGTTTCAGCTCCAATACTTCCAGCCGATGGTCTCTTCAACATGGTAAATGCTGATTGTGCTTCAAGGCCTTTCCAAACAGTTTCAGAGAGGCTTGTGTACTTCTGAGGATTCACAAGGATTTGCCTTATGGACATTCTCTTCTCCACTTCTGGAGTTCCCCAGATTCATACTGGAGTAAGTGAAATCAGAACAGGGACCATAAGGACTAATCCTGTGTGTAAGGATTTGCAGGATTTGACCTTAAAGCAATAAATGGAATATTGGTTATTTTTACAATATAAACTTCACAGCTCCATGAACCTTTAACTTAAATCCATTTTCCCTACCACGTTCCAGCTGGCTATCAGGAAATTATTTTGGCATCAATTAAATCAAAGTTAAAAGTTCTCCTTAAGGATTTGCTAAACCACACCTAAAAATTTGCATTTTTGCACTCTAGTCTGGTGAAGATGGTCTATTCCAACAGCACAGCAAACACAGCCTCTGTGAGTGGCGTAAACTTTGTCGCTCGTGCCGACATAGCACAGTTCACAGGACGGCTTATGCAGGAGCAATTTATGTCACTGAGCGGGAGGAAAATTCACGTGCCTAACTAACGTAAGTTTATTTAAGGTGACTTAAATGGAGACACAAAAAATCACTACTCAGTTTGGAAACCTTTGACAGGCGCACTCCCTGGTGCTGAGTCCTAAGAGGCATGTCCCTGAGCTTGCAGCCTCACCCCAAATTCTCGATTGCAAAGGGTGGCTTTCTGAACCTCCTCTAGACTACATATTCTAAAGCTGCTACACTTTTGGAAAAAAAGCAGGCACTCTGAAGGAGAGGTCTAGAACTGAAATAACAGGCAGGGCAGAACTGTGATGTGCTGATAAAACTGCCTGGCTGGAATGGCATATCAGAAACATTCGCCTTATGGCTGACTTTTTTTAGAGGGTGCTACGAAGTCCTTCAAGATCCTCATTTTAGTATGCACAAAAATTCATCTTTTTATTTTTACATTAAGATAGTGTCACTCTACGTAGAAGCCACAAGCATTCCAAGCAGTTTAGTGAACCCCCTGGGGACTTCACCAGAACAGAAGTGCACTCTCATCAATAATTGTACTGTTATGTTGTTGTGCAGTTTCTCCTCTAGGGCCATTCCAGCTGACAGCAGATAGCAGCAACACTGTCTTTCAGTGCTCCAGCCAATGAAAACAGAGTCTGATTCCAAAGTTGTGCTGCAGCTCAGGTTTTGGGGTTCTGACGACTTGCCATGAGCTTTAGCGAAGGATTGGTGGCTTTCCAAGAATCGTTTAATAGCTGATGAGCTCATCACTTTGATTCCTCAAAGCTCCAGGACCAGATGATCATAGAATCACCTCACCATCCTCATAAACCAAAATGCTGTTAGCTACAAAGTGGAGTCTTGATAATAGTCTACCTTTCCTTATGACAGTGAAATTATGCTTCTCCACCATATGCCATCTATATTCCTCTTCCAAGAATGTGCTAGGGCCTCCATTAGCAGCATTGTCTGTTTACCAGGATCACAAAGTAGAAATTGTTTGAAATGCTCCTATTCCCTTGGGCATATTATGCTAATATTCCAAATATACTTCAAAACAAACACAGAAATCAACTGAAAACAACAGTAGGAGAAAAATCTCCCTAGTATTTTAGATATCATCATCATCATCATCATCATCATCAATAACCGTGGGCTCAGTGCCCATTGGTGTCTGATGCCTCTCTCACTATTTCCTTCCATCTTTCCCTGTCCAGTGCAGAGTGGCTCAGTTTCTGTAGACTAGCTCCGCACCAAGATATAGACACATTTTATTAACATTTTGAGAAATACACTTCCCTCAAGAGCAACCTGACCCTCAAGCAGAGACTACAAACCAGGGGCCATGAGCATCAGCAGGGTTTTCCTCTTCCCAGATAGTCATTTAACCATGGTCAAACCTTCCCCACCTCCCGATCCCCCCAAAAGTGGGTAGGGAGCCATAAACATTAATAAACCCACAAAACTCTTTTCCTGTATGAGCAAGTATCATCTGGGTATTGAAATGCAGGTGGAAATTAAAATAATTTAATTGGATGAAGAGTTCTTTTAAAGTTGTAAACTGGTGGGAAGAGACCATGGCCCGGGGGAGGGGGGGAAGGATGGCTATCTTGGCTTTAAGCACCAAGAAGGCCTTACATTTAAACACTTGTTAATTTTGTGGCATTTGATACATTTTGCAACTTGTTTTTATGTGCATCCCTCAATAATTCGTGCATATGCACAGAAGAAAGCTAGAAAAGCATTTGTTACATTAACAATATTCAAATTGTATCTCACTCTTTGGGAGGGATTTGTTTTGTTCTCATATAAGTCTGAAGGAATGCCTGACATAGAGAATGCTGGTGGAAAAGGGGTAGGGTTAGTTTTTGAAATAAAAAAAGAACACGTTAAAAACCATTTGGAAAAATTAGATGTCTGCAAGTCACCAGGGCCTGATGAAATGCATCCTAGAATCCTCAAGGAGCTGATAGAAGAGGTAGCTGAGCCGTTAGCTCTCATTTTTGGAAAGTCATGGGAGACAGGAGAGATTCCAGAAGACTGGAAGAGGGCAAATATAGTGCCCATCTACAAAAAGGGGAATAAGGACAACCCAGGAAATTACAGGCCAGTAAGCTTAACTTCTGTGCCAGGAAAGATAATGGAGCAGGTAGTTAAGGAAGTCATCTGCAAGCACTTGGAATGTAGTAAAGTGATAGGGAACAGCCAGCATGGTTTTGTAAAAAACAAATCATGTCAAACCAACCTGATAGCTTTTTTTGACACGATAACAAGACTCGTAGATAAGGGAGAAGCAGTGGATGTGGTATACCTAGACTTTAGTAAAGCATTTGATACGGTCTCGCATAATATTCTTATCGACAAACTAGGCAAGTCCAACTTAAATGGGGCTGCAATAAGGTGGGTGCATAACTGGCTGGCTAATCGCACCCAGAGAGTAGTTGTTAATGGTGCTCAATCCAGCTGGAAAAGCATAACAAGTGGGGTTCTGCAGGGGTCTGTTTTGGGACTAGTTCTGTTCAATATCTTCATTAATGATTTGGATGTTGGCATAGAAAGTACGCTTATTAAGTTTGCAGATGATACCAAGCTGGGAGGGGTTGCAACTACCTTGGAGGATAGGGTCATAATTCAGAATGATCTAGACAAATTAGAGAAATGGTCTGAAGTAAACAGGATGAAGTTTAATAAAGATAAATGTAAGGTGCTGCACTCAGGAAGGAATAATCTGTTTCACATATACAGAATGGGAAAAGACTGTCTAGGAAGGAGTATGGCAGAGAGGGATCTGGGAGTTCTAGTGGATCACAAGTTAAATATGAGTCAACAGTGTGATGCTGTTGCAAAAAAAGCAAACATGATTCTGGGATGCATTGGCAGGTGTGTTGTGAACAAGACACGAGAAATCATTCTACAGCTCTACTCTGCGCTGGTTAGACCTCAGCTGGAATATTGTGTCCAGTTCTGGGCACCCCAATTCAAGAAAGATGTGGAGAAATTAGAGAAGGTCCAGAGAAGAGCAACTAGAATGATAAAAGGTCTGGAGAACATGACTTATGAAGAAAGGCTGAAAGAATTGGGCTTGTTTAGCATGGAAAAAAGAAGATTGAGGGGGGACATGATAGCGGTTTTCAGATATCTTAAAGGGTGTCATAAGGAGGAGGGAGAAAACTTGTTCTTCTTGGCCTCTGAGGAGAGAACAAGAGGCAATGGACTTAAACTGCAGCAAGGGAAGTTTAGGTTGGACATTAGGACAAAGTTCCTAACTGTCAGGGTGGTCAAGTTCTGGAATAAGTTGCCAAGGGAGGTTGTGGAATCTCCCTCGCTGGAGATATTTAAGAACAGATTAGATAGATGTCTATCAGGGATGGTGTAGATAGTGGTCGGTCCTGCCGTCGGGGCAGGGGACTGGACTCGATGGCCTCTCGAGGCCCGTTCTGGTCCTAGTGTTCTATGATTCTATGATTCTACATTGTCCTTTTTACTATGGCTAAGGAGCCTCGAACGCTGGAAGTGGCCTGGGCCTCTCTGCAGCGCTGAGAGGGCCTGGAGGAAACCTAGGGCCAGATCCTCAATACCAACAGTCTGGTGGCTTTCTCAAGGACACCACAGATTGTATACAAGAAGGGCCCCAGTGATACAGAAGTGAAAGAGCACCTTATCCATGTGTGCTAGCTGAGTGTGTACGTGGCCATCTAAACTTTTGCTGCATTGTACCTTTGCAGGAGTGGAGCAACTGAAGGAAAGTATTGGTGCTGTCTTCTACACACAGAAGACGCGTCTACATGTGCCGGCTACTTCGAAGTAGCTGTGCCAACTTCGAAATAGTGCCCGCCACAGCTACACGTGGCGGGCGCTATTTCGAAGTTGACATCGACGTAAGGCGGTGAGACGTCGAAGTCGCTATCCCCATCAGGAGATGGGAATAGCGCCCTACTTCGACGTTCAACGTCGAAGTAGGGAACGTGTAGCTGTTGCGCGTCCCACAACATCAAAATAGCGGGGTCCGCCATGGCGGCCATCAGCTGAGGGGTTGAGAGACGCTCTCTCCAGCCCCTGAGCTCGATGGTCGCCACGTGCAGTGGCCCCTTAAAGCTCCCCGCCCCCTGCCTTCCTGTGCAGGAAGCTGAGAGAGCATGCAGGCGGCAGCCCAGCCACATGGCCAGCCTGCACGCCCCTCTGCAGCCACACACACCCCCTCGCTGCAATGGCTGCCCCCCAGCACCCCCAGGGCACCCCCCCAAGGGGAGCCAGGGCTCCCAGCCTGGCAGCCAGGCTGGGAAGTGGCAGCGGGGCCCCTCCGGGACGGAGGCCAAGCTTCAGGACCTGCTGGGGCTCTGGAGTGAGGAGGAGGTGCTCCAGGTAATGGGGAGCAAGAGGCGGAACATGGATGCGTTTGCTCGGCTGGCCGAGGGCCTGGCCGCCCGGGGGTCACCCTGCCCGCACTCCTGACCACGTCAGGAGTAAGGTGAAGGAGGTGCGGCAGGGTTATGCCTGGGCCCGGGATGCGGCCAGCCTATCTGGGGCCGCCCCCCCTCACTTGCCCCTTTTACAGGTTGCTCAGGGCCATCCTGGGCCCCCGGCACACCTCCTCCCCTCCGGCCACTCTTGATACCTCGGCTGACAAGCCCCAGCAGGCCCCGGAGGCGGAGTCCACCCCAGAGGTAAGCCCCGCACCCCAGGGCCCCCCCCCAGGAGCCCACCCCTGGGGCACCGGAGGAGGAGGAGGAGGAGGGGGAATCCTCCTCCAGCAACGGGGGGCTCCGGATCGCACTGCTGTCCTGGAGCTCCAGCAGGGCGTCCGCCCACCGGGTGTCCCCCAGCCGTGGGAACAGACCATCAGGTATGTACCCGCCCCCCCCGGTGCACACCCCTGGGGTTGAGGGGCGGGGGTAATAGATATGACCAGGGCCCTCCCCATGCCCAGATGACCATGGCCCCAAGGACAGCAGTGGCATGTCCCTCAGAAGAGTGCATCAGCCCCTGCCCCCCACAGCATGACAGTGCCATGCCCCATCCCTGGGGATGGGGGGAGCGGAACCTAGGGTGCCCCGGGGGAAGGGGGTGGGACACCCATCAGCAGAAGCAGCATCTCCCGGGGACAGGGATGGGGAACCTGCAGCAGAGGGGTTGGGGGACAAGGGCCATGGCTCAGGGCCCACACTAACGGCTGTCTCCACTCTTCTTCCCCCACTCCTGTGTTCCGCAGCTGCACCATCGGAAGGACCAGAGAGCACCGGCGAGGTGACAGTGGTCCCAGAGAGCCCACCGGGGCCATCAGTCCAGGCCAGCCCCTCGGCGGAGCAACGACTGGCCCCAGGGCGGGGACGATGGTGGAGCCAGCACTCCAGGATGGCGACGGACCCCCAGCTGCTGGCGATCCTCCATCGGCAGCTGGAGGTCTCCGAGCAGTGCCTGCGGGTGGAGGAGCGGCGCCTCGACCTCCAGGAGTGGGCTCTGGCCTGGCTCCAGGAGGCATGGGGGGCCTTTATGCGCACGTTCGAACATGTCGCAGACTACCTGGCCTCCCCATGCCGCGCTGGCCGCCGCTCTGCCCGCCCTGCCTGCTCCACCCGCCACTCCACCCACTGCTCCACCCGCTGTCGCACTGCCATCCGCCACCGAGGGCCCCTCCGCCGAGGGGGACCTGGGGCCAGCCGACACCCACCGGCCTTATCTCCCGGTCCGCCTGGCCCCCAGCCAGCCCTGGCCAGGGCTGAGGCCGAGGCGTGGGTCGCGGCCACCCACCCCCGGAGCTGGACATTAGGGGGTGTGGGGCCCAGGACATGCCCCCCCCCTTTGAATATATCCCCCTCACTTATCATCTTTTGTAAATAGTTTGTATTAGACCCCTGTTATGTTGTTATGATGATACCTGCCCCCACCCATGTAAATAATTCTCCCCTTCCTTGTCTTCCCCTTTTTTCCTGTCATCTTATCTTATTTATAATACCTATATCTATAATATTTATTTTGCCTGTAAATAGTTACGATAATAATAATAAGAGTTCAACATATATTCTGGTTTGACAAACAACGTCTGTTTTTATTTACAAGAAAAGTGGCGGGGGTGCTCTTGGGTGCTCTGTGGTGTGGGCGTAGGGGCAGGGAGTGTTGTGGAGGATGGGGGGGGTGCAGTGGGGGGCCTGCCAGCGTTCACCCTGTGGCGTCGTCGAACTGGGCCCGCAGGGGCTCCCGGACCTGGGTCCCTTCGGGGTCCACTTGGTGACTGGGGGCAGCGGGTGGCTGCACATCAGCCCTGCCAGCCTCCACAGCCCAGCCCTGAAAGAAAGCCTCCCCCTTGCTCTCGACAAGGTTGTGGAGGGTGCTGCACGCACCCACAGTCTGGGGGATGTTGGTGGGGCCCGCATCAAGGCGGGTGAGGAGACACCTCCAGCGCCCATTGAGGCAGCCAAATGTGCGCTCCACCACCTGGCGCGCATGGTTCAGGAGCATGTTGAAGTGGTCCTGGCTGGCTGACAGGTGGCCCGTGTAAGGGTGCATGAGCCAGGGCTGGAGGGGGTATGCCTTGTCTGCGATGACGCAGAGGGGCATGGTGGTGTCCCCCACAGGGATCTCCCGCTGGGGGATGTAGGTCCCCACCTCCAGCCGGCGGCACAGGCCCGAGTTCCAGAATACCCGGGTGTCGTGGGTGCTGCCAGGCCAGCCCACATATATGTCCAGGAAGCGGCCCCGGCTGTCCACCAAGGCCTGGAGGACCACTGAGTGGTAGCCCTTCCTGTTTAAGTAACATCCTCCACTGTGCTCCGGAGTGCGGATGGGGAGGTGGGTCCCATACAGAGCCCCAAAGCAATTGGGGAAGCCCAGGGTGGCAAACCCTGCGATGGCGGCATCTGGGTCCCCAGGCCTCACGAGCCTGTGGAGGAGCAGGGCATTGATGGTGCGGACGACCTGCAGGGGAAGCACATGGGAGACCACCAATGAGGGGTGTGCAGGGTGTGTGTGGCCCTCCCCTGCCAGGGCTCCCCTCCCTGCCAGGGCTGCCTCCCCCTCCCCCCGTGGGTCCTCTTACCTCCATGAGGACAGCCCCGATGGTGGCCTTGCCGACGCCAAACTGCCGGCCCACGGTTCGGTAGCTGTCGGGAGTGGCCAGCTTCCAGACAGTGATGCCGACCCATTTCTCCACACTGAGGGCACGCCGCATGGTGGTGTCCTGGTGCCTGAGTGCAGGGGTGAGCCACTGGCATAGCTCCAGAAATGTCTGGAGGCTCATCCGAAAGTTCTGGAGCCAGCGGTCGTCGTCCCACTCTCCGAGCACCAGCCACTCCCACCAGTCGGTGCTGGTGGGTTAGCTCCACAGCCGACGGCGTATGCAGTGGGGGGGAAGCGGGGGGGGCTGCAGGGTTTGGGGTTGCTTCCTCCTCCCCTGGGGGCAGCTCCTCCTCTGTGGCTAGGATGTGATCAGCTGCCTCTTGCATGGCATGGAGCAGGGCGAGCACTGCTCCTACAGGGGCGTCTGGGTGGACCTCTGGCTGCTGCTGCTGGGTGTCCATAACTGCGTTGCCGAGGTGTGCATGCCTATGGCATCAAAATAAGCTATTCTGATGTAGCGTCCCCGTGTAGACATAGCCAGAGAGAGACAGGTGAGTGGTGCACAACCAAAGGAATGGGATGCAATGGCAAGACAGCTGCTGCATCAACCAGGTGAGTAGGGCAGGATGGGTGCGCAGAGGAAGGAGACTGACTGACAAACATGCGCTGTTGCCATAGGATTTGTTTGTGGATTTCCGGGCTCCATGAGGATTTCAGTGGTTCTGGCCCACCCTTCCCAGTACAGTGGCAACCCCCTCACTCTGAGACAGAAAACTTACAACTGCCAGGCATTTCAAACTGGTCTTCTGGGAGCAGTCTCTGGTTCCCCAAGACAATAAAGGGATAAGAATTACTAGGCCTGGCGTTAAAGTGTCTCTGCTGGTCACTTGCAGGGAAGTAAATTATTTCACAGCTTCCATCCACGCACTGCTCTCTCTTGCTGCCCTGGCACAGAGGGTTTTTTGATGGGTGAGTAAAAGATCAGCCCAGTTCTTGCTCTGTCCAAGCTCCTTTCAGTAGAACTCAGAAGGGTAGTGGGAAAAGCCAGCATTAAGCCACCTGAATTCCCTCTCCTGCCCCAATCCTGGGTCAGCTGGTCACTAGACTATCATATCATAGAATCATAGAACACTAGGGCTGGAAGGGACCTCGAGAGGCCATCGAGGCCAGCCCACTGCCCCAATGGCAGGACCAAGTACTATCTAAACCATCCCTGATAGATGTCTATCTAACCTGTTCGTAAATATCTCCAGCAATGGAGATTCCACAACCTCCCTTGGCAATTTATTCCACTGTTTGACTTCTCTGACAGTTAGGAACTTTTTCCTAATGTCCAACCTAAACCTCCCTTGCTGCAGTTTAAGCCTGTTGCCTCTTGTTCTATCCTCAGAGGCCAAGAAGAACAAGTTTTCTCCTTCCTCCTTATGACTCCCTTTTAGATACCTGAAAACCGCTCTCATGTCGCCCCTCAATCTTCTCTTTTCCAAACTAAACAAGCCCAATTCTTTCAGCCTTTTTTCATAGGTCACATTCTCTAGACCTTTAATCATTCTTGTTGCTCTTTTCTGGACCCTCTCTAGTTTCTCCACATCTTTTTTGAACTGTGGTGCCCAGAACTGGACGCAATACTCCAGCTGAAGCCTAACCAGCGCAGAGTAGAGCGGAAGAATGACTTCTCGTGTCTTGTTCACAACACACCTTGTTAATATCAGTAACAGATTCAGAGGATTGCTGTGAGTGCCCAAATGTGGCACTATCCTGGCAAGCCCCATTTCTCCCAAGCACATCTCTCATCCACCAGGGGGACACACAGCCGTATTGGAAGACTCCTGAAGGGGCTGGACCCACACAGCTTTCTTGTTGCTTTGTAATGCCGAGCAGCACGAAGCAGCCTGAGTGGGGCTGGGGATCAAAGCCTTAATTTTTTCATTATCAAAACCCATCGTAGAATCATAGAACACTAGCACTGGAAGGGACCCCAAGAGGTCATCGAGTCCAGTCCCCTGCCCTCAGGGCAGCATTGTGAACGACAGGCAAGCACGTCTTGTGCCTAAGCAGAGAAACTTTGCAAGGCTTCAGTACACACTCAAATGGCCAGTTACATCCCTATCAGTGAGTGCTGTGGACCGATCAAGAATCCATGATGCATTACTATAGATTATGAATTTGCACAAGTGTGTGTGTGTGTGTGTATATACGAACAGGTAATACAAAGTCATTCCACTGCAGGAGTCTGGTGCTGTGTGTGTGTGTGTGTGTGTGTGTGTGTGTGTGTGTGTGTGTCTGGGTATGGGTGTGTATCACTGTGACAGGGTGTATCAACTCTGCATTGGCACAGGAAGGGTTAACACATCTATCTGATGAGGCCCCACCCTCCCCTGGCTCTGCAGGGCATGCTGCAGCTGGAGGCCAGGTATAAAAGGGCTGCAGACCTGCTGTGTCTGGACTGATGGGGAAGGAGATGTTGCATTAGCTCCTGAAGGAGGATTCCTGCACACCAGGATGCTGATGCCAGCCAGTGGGAGACTGCTGCTGACATCAGCAGGGGATGTTGCTGAGGGGGCGAGATGGAGGACCCCAGAGATGGGGAAACCCCAAGAGTTGGGTAGGAAGTAACCCAGGAGCTTTTGTGGGGAACAGCTGCAGTACCTGCATCAAGCTTTGCGTGTTTTGGCTGAGGTCCTTCCAAGCTGAGGGAAGGTAACTCTCTGCCACCAACAGGGCCCTGGCTTGGCACCTGGCAGAGAGGATGGGCCTGTGTCCCTCAATAGTGGCTGCAAACCCCTGCCCCCTCAGGTGGTGGCCTTGCACACCTTGCCAGCGACTCTGGCCACTAGTCTCTGCTGCCCTGGTATGGAGGCCGAGGTATGGGCTAGGCCATGTCTGCTGAGTCCCACCACGTTGAGACCAACCAAGGCACTGTAGAGCACCACATGCCCCCTCTCCCCTGCCCTGGAGGGTGATGGTGCATATCAACCCTGAGAGACTCACTCAGAGAGATACACATTATGCACTCTCTAAAAGTCAGATTCTGCAGATGGCTCTGTGCAGGCAGTTCCCTGTACCTGTGCAGACCAGCTGCAGCACTGTGCTTCAGAAGGAAAGGTTGTCGTTTAAGGTATTTGCTTTTTGCATTCTACTGACTGTGTGCTTGTAGATAAATCAAACTATTTGACTCTTATCCCAGGCCTCTAACATTGACCAATTCATTTTCGATTTTGGCTCTGAAGAGCTATGGAGAGATTTTAGTCGGAGCTGCCGGCAGTTCCTCTTTTATTCAGCTCCCACAATGATTAATGAACATGTGTATGAACTGAGCCACTGCCTTGTAAAGTGTGGTTGTGCTAACTCCTGTCACTGGTGCAGAGAAAGCTCAGCTGTCAGCAAGTGAATGGGGCTGGGACTCAGCAAGAGAATTATTAAGCAAGGTTCAACTGCTGGGGCATTTGTACCAGTGTAAACCATTATATTAATTCAGCTGGAATGGATGGGCCCGAAGAGTGAAAACTGTTACTGTGACCCAGGCATCTGATGAAGTGGGGCTTTGCCCACAAAAGCTTATGCTCCAAAATATGTTGTAGTCTATAAGGTGCCACAGAACTTCTTGTGATTGTTACTGTGCCCCAATCACTGTCCAACATTAAACACTATAAAATACACTTCGGTATTCCTGACCTTCACCTTATGTCGTCGCATGGGAAATGAGCGTCAACAGCTCTTTTAGCCTCTTATTAATGACTCAGAACAGAAGGAAAAACAATCGATACTTTCCAGGCCAAATGCTTTAAGTAAGGCTTTCACTTGGACAACATCCCTAGATGTTCTCCTCCCCAAGAAAGCATTTCTAGACAGAACCTCCTTCTCTTCTGTGACGGTCACTTAGACTCTTGCTACACTGTGAGCTAGGGGTGTGAATGCCTTGCTTTTGTACACAGTAGCTCTCACTGAGCCAGTGCAAGTATAAATAGCAGTGTGGTAATGCTACCCGGGTGGTGGAGGGAGGCACGGCTGAGCCATAGCTGGTACTGACTAGCCTGGAGAATGCTGGAACAATTTGTACAGTGGGGCACTGAGAGCGCCTGAACCAAACGATAAACCTTCAAGCCAGGGTGTGGCAGCAACCCTAGAGCCAGTACTGCTGCAAAGTGGCGAGCATGTCCTCAGCCTAGCTCAGCCATGCCTCCACTGTGGCCACCTGTGTTACTGCAGCTACACTGATATTTATAAGTGCATTAGTTCACTGAGAGCTAGCACAAGTACGCATACAGAATCAGATGATGCTGAGCTAGGGCTATGAGTCCAATCCAGTTTCCATGAAGACAAAAGATACAAGAGGGCAGAGAAAAGATCAGGAAAGTGAAAAAGCACCTTCAGTCTCTGAGGTTGACTTTCACTCTGCTGGGGGAAGGGGAAAACAATCCTGCCACAGGCACAGTTTTATCAGCCATGCTAGGTAGGGCTACACAGCAATTAAAAACCTGTGAGGGGGTGGTGCCAATTGATTTAGGCTCACAGAACTTGGTCTAAGGGGCTGTTTCCTGTGTCAACATCCAGTCTTGGCCAGGACCCTTCAAAGTGACAGAGTTGGAGTTCCCTGTAAGCTGAGCACTTGGGCAGCTGCCCAGGAGCAAGTCAGGTGCCTGTCAGCTGCATAGCAGACAGCCCACAGCCACCCACAGAGGGGAGCATGTGTTTCTATTGCTGGTGCATGTGTGCACATGCCTCAGTGCACATAACAAAATTTATTCTTCCCCAGATGGCAAAATTAGAGGAAACGCTAGACAGGGTCCCAATGCTTGGGTACCACCTCAGCCAGAATATCTATCCCATGGTTAAACAGCTCCATAGCTCATGAATTCAAGCTAGCAGACACAAGCCACACATGGCAACCTATATATGTATCTCATAGAGATGGACAGGGCCACAAGAGGTCATTGAGTCTAGTCCCCTGCATTCACTGCAAGGCCTAGCTCCATCCCTAACAGGTTGTTGCTGTTTTTAAAATCTAACCTGCCGGGGGACCCTTAAAAGGAACCCTCCCCTGCTCAAGGATTGCGCTCACAACCCAGAGTTTATAAGGCCAATGATCTAACCGCTGCCCTATCCCACCCTACTGGGGGCAACTAACTTCTGTGTAAACATACTCTGAGAACCCTGGGAAATTTGTACCACCACCAGGCTGTCTAGAACATTGTTTTTCTCTGGTCACAGACTTGCAAAATACACAGTCTTGGCAAGATAAGCCAAACTTTTATTAAAAAGAGAGGAATGGGAGAGACGAAATCAGGTGGGGAAGGCATACATTCAGCCATGCATTTAATTTTAAGGGCTATGATCATTCAGGCAGGAAAGGAACAGGTCACACAAGCAAAATGTGTGTGTCATAAAAGCTCAACCCAAAGGTGGTGGTTGGGTTCTATTTGACATTGGTGATGTCATCTGGGTCTCTTCCATCTGATCTAGTCAGGACAAATCTCAGGCCTAAACACAATAGGATCATGCTGGGTTCCTAGGAGCCAGGGGATGGTGGAAGTGGCAGCCATCATGGTGAAGGGCTCTCCTTCCCTTGTCTATCTGTCAGCAAGTTTTTACGCCTGTCTCTTCTTGAGGACCCCAAAATCGTGTGACAGGAGGAAAAGACCCTCCTTTCATTGTCTTGGCCACCAAATAGACCTAATTACTGAAGTACTGATTTTAGTGTATTGATTTCTGGTCCCGTATTTCTCTCATGTCCCAAGCGTGATCTTAACACAGTCCTTGAATTATACCAATAGACTTTTTTGCTGATGCTAATTCAGTCTGTCTATTCTGCACCTTTTCCCCTCAGCATTTCTTATTCTAGATTAGTGTGACATTTTATTAACTTTGATTCACTTTGCAGAGTTGAGCTCTGTGTTAGGCTGAAGGTGTAGGCCCCGTTCTGAGCAGCACGGTCAATGCAGGCATCACAGGAGACTCTGGGGCTGCAGAGGCAGAGCAGAGAGCTGGGAGATGCTTGCAGAATCTGTACTATTGGAGATGATGCGTAAGCCAGGGAAAAAAGAGAGAAGAAACAGATTGACGGTCAGATCCTGGGGTGAGTGTTCAGGTGAGTGGCAGCTAGAAAAGAAAAGGCTTTACTTCTAGAGCGAAAAAAATTCCTGTTGACAGCAATAAATGCGGAAATCCAATGTGTAGTTGTCAGTCACTATTGAGAACAGAATTGCGATATAAAATAACACAAGCTTTAGCATGTTATGAATTTCTTCCCACCATTTATTTACAGGGGCAAGTTAATAGTTCAGGAAAGGGGGTTAAAAAAAAAATCCAAAATACCTTTGGTCAGTGGTTGAGAAATAACTCTGAGTGGTGATGCCCAAATGTTGTTACAATTCAGCAACAATACCTGACTCTTAAATGCTTTTCATCAACAGATCTCAAAGCACTCCACAAAGGGGATCAGTATCATTGGCTCCATGTTACAGATGGGTGAACTCAGGCACAGGGAAAGAAGGTGATACAGCAGGCCAATGGCAGGACAGGAAGTGAATGAAGGTCTGGCCTCTAGACCCCCTTAGCTGCTCACGTGTCTTACTATAGTGAAAGCTCCTACTTAAAAATTCCAACTGGTTCCTGCTGTTTTCAGTAAATGATTCTGTAACACAGTCTCAGAAGGGTAAGTGTTAGTCTATAGCTTCACAAAAGCAAGCAGTTCTATAGCACCTTAAAGACTAACAATTTTATTTATTAGGTAATGAGGTTTTGTGGGTAAGACCCACTTCCTCAGATTGGAGCGGATGAGAAGCCAGGGTTTATATAGCCGGGAGACAGGGAAAGAAGGGAGGCGGAGGGAAAAAAGTAGGGGGCAAGTCATTTGTCATTAATAGGACCAGTGAAATATGTAAATTAAGGGGCTTGGGTACCATTCCTGAGAATATCAAAGGTGGGGCAATTGTCCTTGTACTAAGATAATTGAGATCTCTGTTAAGAGCCAGGTTAAATGTGTCAAACTTGCAAATTCATTCCAATGCAGGTGTTTTCCTCTGTAATCTTGTGGTAAAATTCAGAACCCTGGGGCTCCAGATTCAGGTGGAGGATCAATAACCCCAATAGTTGAAGGAGTTTAATGTGGTGCTCTTAGTCCAGTCCCTAATTTGCAGATGTCCTATTTATAAAAGCACATCCATAACTGCCACTCTTCTTGACATTCCCAAAAGGGCTTAGGGTAGGATGAGAACAGAGAGCAACCCAAACATTTTACTCCCAGAGGTAATCCCGCCAAGTCAAGATTGAGGCACACTGGTGGGACAGGGTGGGAAAAATTGTGCTACGTCCCCTACTACACTTGCTTTACAGGCAGAGGACATTGTAATTCAGCACTTTTCAGAAGCACTGACGGTGCTTTTTAAAAAGAACTCCACAAATAAGAAGCTAAACCTCCCTCCAGCGCTGAATGTTACCTACTCAGACACAAAATAAAGTTGTCACTGACAGCATCCAAACACTGACACAGCAAAGCACAGTTAGAGGCCCAGTTGCCTACTTTTGAAAGGACATTAACAGGAGCTAGGGACAATTTCATTGAACTTTGCCTCTGAGGGGAATGTACCTGGGAAAGACACGAGGTGATGCCAGGAGCTGGGAAGTAAGCATTACCAGCAATGCTGCCTCAGGAGAATCCTAGATATCTCTTGGGAGGACAGGCGCACAAACACCAGAATTGAAGCCATCATCATTCTCCAACAACTTCGTTGGACTGGTCACATCGTTTGGGTGTCTGATCAGCATCTCCCAAAACAGATTCTGTTTTCCAAGTTGGAGGAAGGACAGAGGAGCGTTGGGGGCCAGAGGAAGCCATACAGGAATGTACTGACAGTACACATGAAAAAGTGAAGCATTGGAGTCCAAGACCATCTTCAGTGGAGAGCGGTAATCTGTAAGGGGGTGGCACAATTTGAGAGGTCCCTTCGCAGTGCAGCCAAGGAGGGTTGGAGAAGAAAAAAGCTGAAAAAAACTGCCTTGTGTCTCTCTCTCCCACAGCTGCCAGCACCTGGTGACATGAAGACTCATTATTGCACAACCACTGAGAGCAAGAGAGAGCACAACTCGACAGCAGAGTCTGCATGGGGTGCTTGCAAGGCTGGCGATACAGAGAGGCAGCAGGGGCCAGGGAGTTGGGTGGGGGGGCCATGGGCAGTAGCACAAGCCTGGGTAGGATGGGGCAATACAAATATAGCTCCCCTAATCAAGCAGGAAACGTAAACGTGCTTAAATCCAAGCGCATTAGCAGTTCCATTGATTTCAGTGGGGCTGCTCACTTGCTTACAACTGAGCACATGCCTCAGAATTTGCTGGATTAGGGCTGTAATGTTAGAATATATTATACGAAATAAGAACTGGGAAGTCACACTAATAAACTTCCTTGGCGCAGTAGCTAAAGTGAGCCAGTTGTGAAGCTTCAATCCAAATTCAAGCACCTAAACTGCAGAGCCAAACACAAAAGTGCTGGCACTTGGGGTTCTGAATTGGCCCATTGTAAAAATAAACCTCAGCTGTGAAATTGAAAGCAGGATCTAGAGCTCACTGTTTGCAAGTTTGAGTGATTTGGATTCTGGGTCCTTGTTCTGGGTCCCCCTCTAGCTAAGGTGAAGTGTACAGAGAAAACCAAACATGACGTGAGCCTCCCTGCTAACTGAGCTGGGCACACAAGATTGAGCCTAGAAATAAGTTTTAATTTATCAAAAATTCTTCCAAGCCACTATCCTCCTGCCATGACCTATGTTCTAATAGGTTTGTTAGTGATATCACATCACAGTATGATGAATATGGGGGACTACAGATACCTGAAGATCCAGAAGATACAGCAAAGCCACCAGGAGGGTTAGCAAGAGATTTCTGGTACTTGTGACGGCCAAAAGAGACACGGTCTCCCTGTAAACCCAGAAAAAGAGGGCAGTTCAAATGGAGAAGGAAAACAATTTCATAAGGTAAACTTAGAGCCAATTCCTAACACAATTATTGGGTACTGGTACTATCAGAGGAGTTCTAAAAGCTCGTATCAAAGGATTTGTTTGCCACTAGCCCTATTCCTCAAATTGATAATATGCCAGTGTAATCCAAAGCTTCTTCATGTGTAGCTCTTTTTAGATGATTCTCTGCCTGCTGTTAGCTAGTAGTGTAAAGCAGGACATCAATAGTAGCTCTAGAAATCAAAACTCCAGGGTCTTTTGTGCACCTTCCCTGAAGCCCACTGCGTACGATCAGAACCTTTAAGTTGTGGGAACCCCTTCTACTATCAGCGAGTACCAGTCTCCTCTGGTTAAAGCAAAGGTGATCACTGAGAGACAGGGAAGACTTTGGCTTTTGTAAAGGCCTCGGCCACTGAAACACTGTGTTCCTGGAGCAGGTGCTAACTTCTTTGTGCCTGAATTAACGTGGATAGTAAACCAGATGAAAACACGATGGACCCCATTATGCTACAGTACTCAGCACGTGCCACTGTCGATAATGAATAAAGCATTCCCAGTTAATACCCCCAAAACAAAAAGTAACCAGCAATACCTGTGGCAACATCCAACGTCAACACCATTGTTTGCATTGTGTCCTGAACAGCTCTATATTTTCCTGGAGTGAGTGAACCATATCCTATAATTCTACATATAATGCATTGTATTAAAGATGCTGCTGCCTCTTTTCTTGCAGTCTTTATGTAATTTTAATTTATATCTCAAACACAAAGCAATGGAAAAACCTGAAATAACATGTGCACAGTTCCAGATTATACTGGTATAGATACACCCAAACTTTCACATGCTCTTATCTGTCTTCTACGTGGAATGGTTAATCAAGATATGAACTCTTTCTATTTTAAAATGTGTTTGCTTTTCAGACTAATTAATCAATTAGCGCTGTGACTTCTGTGTTCCGTAACGTACACTACATCCATTTCAAAAACGTCTCAAAGTAATAAAGGCATATACTATGCAAAAATGTACAATGAATTTCTTTTAATGAAATACCAGATTGGGGCCCAGTTCAGACAAAGCAGATTAAGTACATATTTAGCTTCAAAATGAGTAATCCCACTTTGCTGAATAAGAATGGGATTACTCACTTTGAAGTTAAATATGTACTTATCTGTTCCGGCTGAACTGGGGCCCAATCCGGTATTTCTTTAAAAGAAATTCATTATACATTTTTGCATAGTATAAGGCATATATAGTACTGAGTTTACTCATGGTCTTCAAGCTGAATATCTGCTTACATTCTTTGCTAACTTGAAGCATTTGTTAACATAATCCTAAAATACAATAGAAAACTTCAAGAGAGTTTTGGAGTCACTTCATAGGTTTGCCGTCTTTAAACACCTCATGGAATAACATAGGGCTTGGTCTGCAGAGCAAGCATTTTTTTCTGATTACTTTTGGATGATTTTGGAACTTGTTTTCAAGTTCAGCTTCAGGTGTAGGGAACACAAGTATTTGCTGTTTGGTTGCGGGTCAGAACCTGTTATGAAATTAATTTGGGTTCCAGTGAGCAGGTGCCTACATCACAAAACCACCAACAGAATTTGCCCCTTCCTCGATCATTTCAGCAAAAGACTTCAGTGAGTGAATGGTCATTCAGGAATGAACTACCTGCTCATCCCAATATGCTTTGTTTTCACCACAGCAGTTTTTTTTTTTGTTTTGTTTTTAAAGCAGGTAAGGTGGGGGAGCTTATAAATAGAGAACTTCAATTTTTAGTTGAGAAAGGACACAATGATTACTACTGAATTGTGAGGAACTTTGGCTACAAAGTCTGGTGTTTGGTTTGGCCCCACTGAGAGATTTTAGAGAAGGTAATCTGTCACCTTTCACAAGTAGTACATTCTTTCATCTGTCATCCTGATATTTCCATAGCTCTGCGAAAGCTCCATTCCCATCCCTCACTTGTACTTGCTTTGAGTAAAGCAGGAATGTGTTATTAGTTAAGCATAACAGGGACTGTAAAAGACACTCAAGTTCTAGGTCAGTGAAATCTGGCATGTTAATCCATAGCAGACAACAAACCTCTCACGCCACTGGAACCCATATCTCCTACAATAAGAACTAATGATTTTACATGCCCTGTGGCTCTGTTACCATATGGTAATATGGAACATAAGTCATGCCAACTCCCCGTCAACTCAATGGAAAAGTGCTGTTCTTTTGGCCTACGTGTGCCAAGATCAATACAATTACAATTATAAAATACATCTGTATCACTGTGTGTCTAATCTCAATGACGCGAGGAATAATTTTATAGTATTAGGACACTCCCCAACTGTCAAGCTATAGCGAGAACCTAATTAGTTTATTCATGATTCTCAGTGCCTGATTGGGTTTCGGAAGGATGCTGTCACTGCAGCTGCTTTACTATTAATCAGACTCTTGGCTTTTCATTTGTAAAAGCCACTATCTGGGAGTGGTTTTTTAGTTTTTTGTTTTGTTTTGTTTTGTTTTTTCTGTGGCTGGAAAGGTTAATGAGCAGCATTGTATCAGCGAAGCAGCAGCAATAGTAACAAAAAAGGGAGCAGATTTGGAAATATAAACTGTGCTTGAAGGATGCAAATGGAGAAAGGACACATAAAAGAAAACAAGCTCAGAGACCAGGAGTCAAATTCTTGTCCAAGTCACATACTAAACCCATTGACTTCTTGGGTAATACTGAGGAGAGAATTTGGCCTTGGTTTTAAGCCATGAATGATGGAACAAAAAGAAACAGAGGAGAGTGACCTAGACGTGCAGTGCTTATTCGCATGGCACAGAGAGTTCCAATCTGAACTATCGCTTTCATTTGCTGCACCCCCACATTTGTTTAATTTTGAAGAGATGGATACTTGTGTGTTCTGTCAAACTGCTAATGCTGTTGGATGCTGTTCCTCAGTACTTTACTGTGGCTCATCTTCCGCAAGTAATTGGGTGCGTGGTATGGGTTGGGTTTGTAGTTATGAACCCCTACCAGAGTGTTTCTGCACTAGAGTTAAAGGTTTCCAGTTTGGGGTGATGTCCCCGTGACACTAGGGCTGATCAAGCTAGCAGGATGAGCTACATCATCCCGAGAATGTATCCACAGGATGGGATTGTTATCTCTTTTTTGGTGCCCTGGCATCAAGAGTAAGCCTCTGCAAGCTGGAATTTATACCTTCCAACACGGTACAGCCATACTGCGACACACAGTACAGGCACACTCTGTGGGGAGGGAGAGAGCTACACATTGCCATTGGCACCTCCTCTTGGCTTTCCTGGGGATTAGCTCTGCCAAGCCTTGCACCCTCCTCTGAGAGTGTCTTCATCTACCCTGTCCTGCCCTGGGGCCCCTCTCACAGCCTCCTGTTTGTGACTCAGCCCTTTGGCTGGGTCACTGTGTGGTTTTCCCTCCCAGGGCTACCCAAAGTCCTTCAAAGCAAAGTGTCTCAGGCAGTATTCTCTGGCGCTGCCCTGAAGGAGCCACCTTCCCAGTGGCCAGTACGGTAACTCAGGCCTGCCTACTACTTCAGGTGCCAGTCCAACTCCGGCCTGTTTTCACTCAGCCCTTGTTTCTCTTTCCCTGGACTCCTTCCTGCAACTGCTGGTTCCCCCACTGTTCTCGAGGGCTATGTCTACACTACAGCGATCTGTCAGCAGAAGTTACTGTCGGAAGAGCTCTTCCAGCAAAACTTCTGTCGACAGAGTGCAGCCACACATGACAGCAGATCACTCGCTTGAGCCGCTCTGTCAACACAGCAGTCAGGCTGCCCAGCCGCTTGCTTGGCAGAATGGCCAGCAAGAAGGAGAACAGACAGGGCGGCCCAGTGTCCTGGAAGCCCTGTCTGTCAAGAGAAGGACCCCCCCGCAGCAGTGCCCAGATTGGCTTTCTGTCAACAGATCTGTCAAGAGAAGTGTTCCGCCTCTGGGGGCGGGGTTGGCAGAATGCTGCCGACAGAAGGGCTGCAGTCTGTCGACTGTGGACAGAACGCATTTGTAATGTGGGCCATGTCTACGCTAGCCAAAAACTTCGAAATGGCCATGCAAATGGCCATTTCGAAGTTTACTAATGAAGCGCTGAAATACGTATTCAGGGCTTCATTAGCATGCGGGCAGCTGCAGCACTTCGAAATTGACGTGGCTCGCCGCCGCGCGGCTCGTCCCGACGGGGCTCCTTTTCGAAAGGACCCCGCCTACTTTGAAGTCCCCTTATTCCCAGCTGCTCATAGGTATAAGGGGATTTCGAAGTAGCCGGAGTCCTTTCGAAAAGGAGCCCCGTCTGGATGAACCGCACGGCGGCGAGCTGCGTCAATTTCAAAGTGCCGCGGCCGCCCGCATGCTAATGAGGCGCTGAATATGTATTTCAGCGCTTCATTAGTAAACTTCGAAATGGCCATTTGCATGGCCATTTCGAAGTTTTTGGCTAGTGTAGACATAGCTGTGGATGTTCTGTGAGTTTAGTCGACAAAACTCTCTAGTGTAGACACAGCCAAAGTATGTTGGCTCCAAACACTTGTCCTTCTTCCCCAGCAGTGTCTCCACACTTTGCCCCCGGCCTCCATCTGTTGCCAGCATCCAGGCCTGGCTTGGTTCTGCTAAGCTGAACCTCCTTTCCCTCCCACTCCAGGTGAAGCTGCAGAATTAATTGGCCTGCCTGGCCATCTCAACCTCTTACAGGCTAATGAGGCCTGGCCATGCTATCACACTGGCCTTAGTTTGCTGGTGCTTAGTTTACTTTGGTGGATCAACCAGGGCTGTCAGCTTGGCTCAGTTAAAAAAAGGCCTTTAGTCCAGGGTCCTGGGCTGCGGCCAGGGCTGTCCTGAGGGATGGGGCCTGGGGCAACTCCCCTCCCAGCCCAGTACCCCAGCTGCAGGGCCCAAGGCATCCCCCTTGTGCCAGTCCCTCCCCCACTGCACCCCTGCCTGACCCTTATCCCCTCCCGCCAGGCAACAGAGCCCAGGCATTAGCTGGGGCTAAGGGCCACCACCCTGCCCCCACCAGTCAGCTCACAGGCAGTGGGAGTGGCAACCTTCTCCATCCTGCTGCACCACTGCACTCTCCCAGCCTGCTGCACCTCGCTTCCACGCAGGTGGTGGGAACCGGGGGACAGAGGAGTGAGGCACAGCCAGCCAGGCGGGGGCAGGGTGTGGCATAGCTCAGCAGGGCAGAGCAAACTGCCACTCCCGCCATCCACATGGTGAGTGCAGGGGGTGACGGGAAACGACTCCCACAGCCATCCCCACCCCACTCTTGGTAACTCCCTGTCCCTTCTGGCCATGGAACAGTTAGGGCAGCTACCACAGGGCCCCCAAAAGTGCAGGCCTTGGGGTGGCCAGCCCTGTTCACCCAATGGACGGGACGGCTTGGGCTGCAGCCACTAAAGCCCCCATGCTCAGTGCCAGCCCTTCCTGGTGGGTGGGCAAGGAGGAGGTGGCTGCATGCATGGCTGGTCTTCCTCCCGCTGCCCCCGGCTGGAGCTGCACCCTTGTACGTGCTGGGAAGTTCAGTCTGACCCTGCCCTCACCTTGAGGCTCCACTCCTGCAGCTCCCACTGGCTGTGATTCCTGGCAAGGGGGCGGTGACTGCAGGTGAGCACAGGGCAGAATGGAGCCACCTGGTCCCTCCAGCACCCCTACGTAAGTGCCCCACACCTCAATCCCCTGTCCCAGCCCTGACCCACCCGCACTGCCTAAGGCCTTAACTCCCTTTCAGACCCTGCAGCCCAACCCGGAAGCCCCTCCTGCATGCTAACGCCTTCCCAGACCCCACATTCCAATACTGAGTCCCCTTCCACACACACCTGTCACCCAGACCGCCCCCTGCAACTCCTAGCATCCCTCTCTGAGCCCCTTCCTGCACTACAAACCCCTTAGCCCCAGCTTGTAGCACCTCCTGTGCCCCAAACACCTCCTCCTCATCCTCACTCCAGAGCCCACAACCCCCCACCCATGCTCCTGCCCCAGCGTGCAACCCCCCACCCCCACACTGAATCCCACAATTTTAGTTCCACCCTGTAGCTTAGGGAGGGGCCCACAGAATCTAATTGCCCTGAGTTCGCTTAAGAGTTAAACTGGCCCTACCTGTCTATGTGGACTTTACAAAGGGGCCTTAGGAGAACTCCTTCGCAGCCCATGAAAGTTCACTGCAGACTTTGAATTTTGGGACTGGGGGCGGGGGTGGGAAGGATTTTCAAAAAAGGCTCAGGAACAGGTTTTTCATCTGTCCAGCCCCCACAACTGAGACTGTATTTGCAAAGAGCTCAGCTCTCACCCAAGAGCCAGATTTTCTTCCCAAGTCTTCAGCACCCAGAGGAGTTCCCATTGTGCCACATCATCAGATGCCCAGAGGAGCTCATCATGTTGGGTACTGGGCCTTTTAGACTGAGGCTGACCCCTAAAATGTCTGTCCAGCCCAAAGCTAACTAAAGGCTACATAAAGGTGCCTGCTGACTTCAGTGGGATATGGGTCAGGTTTTTCTCGAGGGCCTTAAACAGGAGCTGAACTCCTGCACAGTCTGGCCCCATTGGTGGGTGCTGAGCCCTTCTGACAGGCCTGGCCCCAGCGAATAGGTTGGTTGTCACAGCAATGCAGAAGACATGTCTCCACACTGACTACTGGCTCATGTTGCTGCAACTCCTATTTAGTGTCACAACCTCTTCTATGAAAGTGGGGTGGGGACAGAACTCCTGCACCATTTGTGGTGACGTGAGAAAACCCACTTAGCTTCTCAGCAGACTGACTGAATCGTGCAGGCTAGCAGTTGCTGTCGGCAATTACATTAACAGTGCTCTGTGGTTAAAAAAATGTTCTGATTAATTACTTCTTATCTGGTGGGAAGCAATGAACACATATCACTACAGGTTATTTTCTCACACTGCAACTTTCCCACGTCCTTGTGACTTGAAAAAAACTGCCTCCTAAAATGGGGGAGAAAAGGAGTTTAAATTCTCTGGCCAGCCTACAGGAGAAGACCTGTTTCAGGAAGTACTACTACAGGCATGCTGGGCTGCTATTGCTCTCCTAGGTATGGGAGACTGCTCCATGATGTATTTGTCTTTAATAGCCACATTCTTTCTCAGGGTGTCCTTTCATTTTAATAGGAGGCATTTTCAGTCCAAATGGCATTGCTGAAGACAGGTGCAACAGATGCGAGAATGTTTTAGGGGCTTGGGATTCATTCCCTAACAAAAGAATAAAGTGGTTTTAAAAAATAATAGAACCCTATGCTACAGTGAAAAGAAAAAATAGTGAACAAAGTCATGAAAAGAACAACTTGAGTGGGTTCAGAAGAGATAAACCTCAAATAGTTTCCACCTCAGAACAGTGCGAGGATAACACAGAGCCTGGTCACAGTCTATGAAGTGTATGTCCCATTCATTAGCCAAAAGGAAGGCACCAGTAAAAACAGAGGGCACCAGTAAAAATAGATGCAGTGCTGTGTAATTATGTTGGCACAGTGGTTACCAGGAATGCATGGGAACCTCTCCCTTCTAAAGTGAGATTAAAAAGAAAAATGAGAGAGCAGCTACTCTTATCATTCACATCACTGAAAACCTACAGAACAACTTTATGTTCCTTCATGGTGGTTAAATCACAAACTTAGCAGGCAAGAGAGTGAAGTTCTGTTCCTAGACCTGCTGACTTGGAGTAAGTCACTTAACAGCTCAGTGCCTCAGTTTCCCTACCCAGGATAATTATGCTTCCCTGACTCACATAAGTACTGTGAAGTTTAATTCGCTAATGCTGTAGCACTCTGAGTTTCTCTGATGGAAATGGCTATCTGCACCGGTGCTTTTTTCATTATTACAAATGTAACTGACATGGAATTAAACACTAGAACAAGGACAGCAGCTGTTTTTGCAGGCTGGATTGTACAGAGCTCTGTACCAGCTAAGTACACACACTGTAGAAATCCACTTGGCTGGAACGTTATTGTTCTAGCAATTTTCAGGAACATCTGGAAATTCAAAGTTAGGGGTCCCCGGGCAATCAAAAGGCTGTCCTCTCACATATGCATTGTAGTCACAGTGGACTGCGAGACAGTTTGCCAAATATTTTTTCTTCAGATATGGATTCAGTAAACAAGCCCACCACCTAAAACATTTAAAAAAAATGGCAGCACCAACATGACATACTCAGCGTATGCCATTGTTTGCTCTGTGTATCACATTGCTACTGTCCAATCTTTAGTCTATCTTGTTAATTTACATTAGTGGTCCCCACATTCTCACACTGGACCTGGGGCAAAGTGGATTAATCTGGAGGGATCGTTACCAGCTCTTGTTCTTCTGAGCCTTTCACGTTACGTCCAGTGCTGGATTGCTGCATGCCAAGTGCTAGCATTACTGTCACTTTTCAGCCAGCAGGTGACGTTGGAGAGACAGCTATTAGGTACCAAAATGCTCTTGGGTATTTGAGCTAAAGTTGCATCAAATCAGAACTCCTTCAGAATGCTAAATGTAATTGTTTGCTCATAGTAATGCTGAAAGAGGAGTGTTCATATTAGGGAAATCTCTTTTGCCAAAATGAACAGTTCTGCACTGGAGAAAAAAAATCACAGATGGAGCTTTGTTCCTTAAATTATAACTTGAAATGAACACAAGGCAAACCTTAACTATAGAACACCTTAACCTGAAGCACTGTGACCCTGCTTGGGTTCAATAGCAGATGTATTATTTACACACTGGGGAGACGGTTAGAATGGTAAAGTGCTGCATGATTTGGCATGATTTAAAAATCTCTTTTAGCTCAGCCTCAGGTTTTGGAAACAAAGGCATTTGCAAGCCAGCATTGAGGTGGATTGGCAGAGCTGTGTGGAGAATTATGCAGATTTTTATGCCTGGTTTATACAATGCTTCATTGGGAAGCAAATATTATTTTATGAGCACCAAATTCAACTTCTAAGTTTAAAAAAATCCACACACTGCATTCTTCTTGCAAGAAAGCAGAATCCAAAAAACACTGACTAATTTGCCTTAAATAGCTAGAGCTCAGAAGCAGACAGGCTGGCACTGAGTCAGTTTCTAAAATAATCCATTAACAAGTAATGTGAATTGTCTGTAGGTGTTGTATAGTGGTTTCATTGTGCAGCATCTTTGACCTTTCCACCGCTCCTTTAAAGCTCATCTAGTCAATCAACCCATTTGGGGTAACGGGTTGATTCACTGAATGGTAAAGCTGCTGTCACAGTTCAGGGCAGTGGTACCAGCATGTCCCATTCATGGTCCAGCAAGGGTTCTTAAACTGTTATGTCTATTTAGCAGAAACCCCGGGTCTCTCTCCTGCTGGAGAGTTTTCTAGGCTGCACGATTCACTGCCGACATTGTGAAGTCCCCAACAAGACAGACTCAGCAGGTTTGCTTTGCTTTTCTCATCAGAGGCTACAAACACTATGGCTTGCCTACACAGGTCGCTTCTTCCGGAATATGCTAATGAAGTGTGTATGCAAATTTTCTGCATCTCATTAGCATATCAGCATATGGTTCGGAGTCTAGAAGAAGCTCTTCCAGACTGCAACATACATATGCAGACATGTGGCCTGCGGGGATCTTCCTATTATATGTTGTGCAAACCCACCTCCTTCCCCCGCCCCAGAGATATTAGTAGGACTTGAGAAAGTGGTAATGAAAGGGAGGCAAGGGATAGCTCAAAGGGCTGAGCTTTGGCCCGCTAAATCCAGGGTTGCAAGTACACTCCTTGGGGGGGGCGGGACGTCATATACAGACCTGAGGCAAACAGATTGAAAACAAAAAATCTGCCAAAGATAGTGATGGTGATAGGTCATGTAGGGGACTGGACTCCATGCTCTCTCAAGGTCACCAGGGCAAGGCCTGCCTGACCAGTCTGATCATGGATTTACCAGGGGTAAGTCCTGCCTGACCAATCTGATTAGCTTCTGTAACGAGGTAACAAGCTCTGTGGACATGGGGAAGGCAGTGGATGTGATATACCTTGACTTCAGCAAGGCTTTTGATATGGTCTCCCACAACATTCTTGTCCATAAGTTAAGGAACTACGGATTGAATCCTTGGACTATAAGATGGATAGAAAGCTGGCTTGATGGTCAGGCCCAACGGGTAGTGGTCAATGGCTCAATAGCTGGATGATGGTCTGTTTCAAGTGGAGTGCTGCAAGGTTTGGTTCTGGGGCTGGTGTTATTCAACATCTTTATTAATGACCTGGATGAGGGACTGGATTGCACCCTCAGCAAGTTTGCAGATGACACAAAACTAGGGGGAGAGGTAGATTCGTTAGAGGGTAGAGAGAGAATCCAGAGGGACCTGGATAAATTGGAGGACTACGCCAAAAGAAATCTGATGCAGTTCAACAAGGAGATGTGTAGAGTCCTGCACCTGGAGCGGAAGAATCCCAAGCATTGTTACAGGCTGGGGACCAACTGGCTCAGCAGCAGTATGAGGGAAAGGGACCTAGAGGTTATGGTGGCTGAAAGGCTGGATATGAGTAAACAGTAGGCCCTTGTAGCCAAGAAGGCTAACGGCATACGAGGGTGCATTAGGAGGAGCATTTCGAGCAGAGCTAGAGAAGTAGTTGTTCCTCTTTATTTGGCACTGGTAAGGCCACATCTGGAATATTGTGTCCAGTTTTGGGTCCCCCAGTATAAAAAGGATGTGGATTTGCTGGAGCAGGTTCAGCGAAAGGCAACAAAAATGATTGAGGGTCTGGAGCACAAGACCTATGAGGATAGGCTGAGGGATTGGGATTTCCCTGGAGCTCTGGGAGATTTGGGCTTGTTTAGTTTACAGAGGAGAAGACTTAGAGGTGATTTAATAGCAGCCTTCAACTTCCTGAAGGGGAGCTCTAAAAAGGAGAGTGAGAAACTGTTCTCAGTGGTGTCAGATGGCAGAACAAGGAGTAATGGTCTGAAGTTGAAGAGGAAGAGGTGGAGGTTAGATATTAGGAAAAACTACTTTACCAGGTGGGTGGTGGAGCATTTGAATGCGTTGCCTAGAGAGGTAGTGGATTCTCCATCGCTTGAGGTTTTTAAGTCCCAGCTGGATGAGGTCCTGGCTGGGATGACTTAGTGGGGGTTGATCCTGCTTGAAGCAGGGGGCTGGACTAGATGACCTCCTGAGGGCCCTTCCAGCCCTGTGATTCTGTGAAAGTCCCTTCCAGTTTAGGTAGGTAGGTAAAATATTCCATGCTACTCTGGCACCAAAATGGAGGAACACAGGCATAATGGTGTATTGGATCTTCTGTGCAATCCTGCCTCTACTGCTGTTAATGGAAAAACTCCCATTGACTTCTCACCCTGATTTGATGAAGGAGAGCTTGTCATCCTTTATGGGCTATACTGCTCAGTGGCAGACTAACTCCACTCCCACATTACTGAAGTTAAAGGCAAATACAATGGGACTAGACTTCAATTAACACTGAGCACTGCTGCAAATTCTACCCCTACTCTAAGTTTTAAAACCCTCTCATTTTATACATGCTGTTTGGCACCTGCCTGTTTGTGCAGCCACCTGCATTTATGTGTGCCAGTAACACACCTACCAACCCCACTGCCACATGCAGATAGATTTTTTTTATGTGCACATATGTTGTAAATAGATGGACAAGCTCCCCTGCATGAGCATGTAAAGCAGATATGTCTGAAAATATGACCCCAAGGGTTCCTTCTTTTTTCACTTCATACACAGAAGTTTCGGTTTATAATTAAACAGTGCTCCGTATTTGAGTGACCTTTTTTTTTCTTTTGAAAAAGATGACAGATTGTAAAATACAGTAATTTTCTACTAGTAACCTGGACTCAGTCCTAGGCAATCCAATGAACAGCAAACAAGAAACGAACGTGGTTTTTTTTAGTTTTTCAACAGAAAAAGAGTAGAAGGGTACGGTGACCATCCGTCCTATATTAGGCGGGACAGTCCTGTATTGGGGATGCCAAAAAGGCATCCTGACATTTTTTAAAAGGGACTCATTGTCCTGTATTTGGGCAGTCCCATCCCCCCCCCAACCTTTTTCACCAGCAGCTGCACAGGCACAGCTGCTGGTGGGAGTCACTTCCCTTATCCTTGGGGACTCTGCCACTTCCCCAGGGCTTCTGGGGATCGTGGGCGACTGCCACTTCCGTGGAGCTCTGGGAGATTGCTTGCAGCTGTGGTTTCCCCAGGTCTCCAGGGGAGGGCCGGCAGCTGCCACCTCCTTCCTGGCTCCCCGCGGCTTAGAGGAGCCACCCCTCCAAACCATATCTCCCTGGCCTGTATTTGGGACAGGGAGATGTGGTCGGCCTATAGGTGGGGAAACAGAAACACAGACATTTGTCCAAAGTCAGACATGAGGTTGGGGCAGATCTTGGAGTAGAGGCTTGGTCTAGTGCACCAGACTACACTTCCTCAAAGACTGATGAGGGTCTCCTTCCTGCTTATTCACTCTACGTCATCCCCAGGCTTTCTTGTCTGCCCTCTGCTTTGCTGTCTCGTCCCCTTTTTCTGCTTTCTTTGCGTCCATGCGTCAGGCTGCAGTGAGATGCCCCTTTTGCCTTAGGTCAGGTAGAACCTCATTTCAGATTGAAGGGCAGCGTGGGGAAGCCAAAAGTGTGGCTGGCTGCTCTGTACCTGTTCTGGCCATGAACAGAGGCTTTGCGTCTCTCAGGCTTTCAGGCCGGCACCTTTCATAAACACTTAATAAATAAATAAAATGCAGACTATTTATCAGAGAAATCAGATTGGCTTCTTTGCAGCTGTTCCATTTGTCTCTTGGGCAAACGCATATAATTAGATAGGATTTTTTTTAATTAAAAACCCTTGAATAACTAATTTGGAACCACTCCACTTCATTGGAAAAAAATGTGTTTCTAGGCACATTTTGAAGTCTGTGCGTAGAACCAGAGAGACAAGAATAGTGTTTCCCAAATGGTGTTCCGTGGACCCCTGGGGTTCCACTAGAAAATTCCATGACAGTAGCTGACTCCTCTGTGGCTCCCTGCCCTACTGCCGATGAACCACTAGTACTAAATTTAATGGCTGGCAGGGCACCAGGTGGGATCCGGCCATTAAAGCAACTGAATTTAGTGCCATTATTTCAGTGGTGGCAGGGCTGGGCATTGCAGAGAGCCCCTTACTCGCCATGCTACCTGAGCGGCCGCACCTCTCCCATGGGCCTGGCTCGGCTCACCCCCACCAGTGGAAAACCTCCATGCCAGCCTTCCTTCCACGGGGGGCATATGGCCGCCCAATGTAAGCTCCCCAGCCAGCGTCATGAATGGGTTAATCCCAGGGGCTGATCTGGGGCTGAGGCAGGTTAATTCTGGGGATGAGGGGGTGGGTTTGAAGCTGAGGTGGGTTAATCCTGGGGATTGGGGCGCGGGAGGTTTGCGGCTGAGAGGGGTTAAGCCTGGGGGATGGGGGTGGGGTTGAGTGAAGTGGAGCCTGAGAATGGGGTTCTGCAAAATTCTTTTGAGTTTAAAAGTGTTTCATGGCCAAATAGTAGGCATCCTTCAGTCTGCACAGACTATGGATCGCGCCCTTTAAAGTTTCAATTGAAGACTTCATTTACAGCGTCTATTGTGACTATAAAGACCCACACGAGAGTGACAGTCCTTGCTGCATCTCTTGCAGATGTAGTGGGTGTCTGGCAAGTCCTTATTGTGCTTTCTGTGTGCTCGCTTCTCCTCTGCTAGCTGTCTGATCTTCAACTCGCCCTTCTGAAGGCCCTTGTGTAAGCCCTGCCTACATCTGCCGCGGTCGTCTGCTAGTACTTCCCAGTTGTCCAGCTCCATGTCTACCTCTCTGAGGTCTCTCTTGCAGACCTCTTTGTAACACAACTGGGGGCGTCTGGGGGGTCTTTTGCCAGAGGCTAGCTCACCATACAGGATGTCTTTTGGAATCCTTCCATCGTTCATCCTGTGGACGTGGCCAAGCCAGCGGAGTCGACGCTGCCTGAGGAGTGTGTGCATGGCTGGGATTCCAGCTTGCTCGAGGACGGCGGTGTTGGTAACTCTGTCCTTCCATGATATTCCAAGGATGCGCCTGAGGCAGCGCAAGTGGAAGACGTTCAGCCTCTTTTCCTGGCGGGCATACAGGGTCCAAGTCTCGCTGCCATAAAGGAGGGTGCTGAGGATGCAGGCTCTGTAGACTTGCATTTTGGTGTGAGTGTACAGTTTGTTGTTATTCCACACTCTCTTGCTGAGTCTGGACAGAGTTGTGGCCGCTTTTCCGATCCTCCTATTTAGCTCAGTGTCCAACGATAGGGTGTCAGTGATGGTGGACCCGAGGTAAACGTACTCGTGGACAACCTCTAACGTATAGTTGTCAATGCTGATTGATGGGGATTCAGCAACATCCTGACCAAGTACAAAAATTGCGAAAACCAGACTATAAGGAAATCTCAGCTGTGGCACTTCCAGTTTAACCCTATATGTATTTGAGCAGTTTTTAGAACATTTTTCTGTAGTCAGTAAGCTTTTAGGATTGTTTATAGACAGACTTGTTTTAAGGGGCATTTTTATTGAGAATCCTATTAGTGATCTGGGCCAGGATACAAAGAGTACTACCAGCCTATTGTTGTTATTTGCACAAGAACAAGCCAAGCTATTCTCCGTCTCTCACCAAGCAATAAAACAATTCTTTTGGCCTTTCCACACACCATTATGCACTAACACCACTTGCCCGCTGAGATCCCCTTCTTGGGATGAGAGGTATAGCTAAAGATAGGAATTCTTCTAGACCACCTCCCCCTTTTAAACAGAAGTCTGATTGACATTTGATTGTACATCTTGATCTGAATGAAGGAACAGGCTTTGCTTGTGCTCAGCGTCTCCGATTCTTGGCTTTTAAATTATTTCCTTCCATTAATAGTCTAAATGATTGCATTGCAGTCAGGGAACAACAGGAGAGCCCTCTGGGGGTCAATTTTACACCTGTACAGTCTGCTGAATTGAAACCAAGATTGTGTAGCCTAATGGATAAACTATTTGAGTTATGTTGCCAGGACAGTGCATGCAAATCCTAAGGGAAGGGGGGAGCTATTAGAAAGTCCATCTCATTTTCAGATGAGTATCACAGCATTTTCACCACTGTCTGTCTCCCCCTTCTCACCAAGTACCTCTAAAAATCTTTTTGTTCCACCAAGCCTAACCCATGACCTTATTCTGCACCTCGCTTGCAAAAAGTGGTGCAGTTATAGAGGGCCTTATCCTGCATTGGACTCAGCAGCCTCATCTCCCTCTGATGTGGCAAGGATTAAAGCTAATGCCTTTGACAAAGCAGACAGCTCTTCTGAGCACTCTGCTCAAAAAACCAAGCAAGCCAAAAAGACAGCCTTATTATTATAGTGCCCTCTTCTGGCTACATGATATAAAAACAGAGAGGTACTTTAGGAAAGATAGAAGCTGTTTGGTTGTTTCATAATGTAGAGTTGCATAAACATATTGGTCTCAAATTGGGGGCTATTTTTGCTTGTATTTATTCTAGTGGCTACTCAGTGACAGTCACAACAGCAACAGCACAACTTCTGAAAACTTCTTTTGCAAGAGGGTGTCTACGCACAAAAAAGCAGCTCAAAAGAACACTCTCCTCTTTTGACAGAGAGCGTCCACACAGCCTTTGCTCTTTCGAAAGAATGGGCCAGGGATTGAAAAATCTGATGCCTTGAAGACGGCTCTTTTGAAAAAAAGGGCCCACGGAGCGTCCGTGCACATTTTCTTTCGAACGAAGCTTTTGAAAGGGGTGGGGGGCCCTGTTCTTGGAAAGGGAGTGGAAGAGCGCTTTTGAAAGGAGCACCACATTTTTTAGATATACTTTCTAAAGAACGTTTTTTGCGTTTAGATGCACAGGATATCCTGAAAGAGCCCCCTTCTTTCCAAAAATATTTCAAAAGAACTTGCTAGTGTAGACGCAACCAACCAAGATACTAGCTCAGTCATGTGGGTAGGTACTAGACAGTGCTTTTATTGTGCTGGTACTGAGTATTGGCACCTCAGCAGCACCAGCAGTGGGGTTGGCCAGGGAGAGGGGAAGGAGCCTGCTGAGTATTGGTGTGTTTATTTATTTATTTTGCTATTTTAAAGCAAAAAAAGCACAGTGGGTAGGTAACAGGAATGGTCTGGAACAGCAGGAGGTTTGGGTTCACCTCTGCAAAAACAGATTTCCTGAGTGACCTTGGCAAGTCATGATCTGTCTTAAGTCCCCATCTGTAAACAAGATGATGATAATGATATTTCCTGCCCCCAACTTTGTCTACTTAGGCTGTGACAGGGCTGTACCTCTTAAGTGCATGTACACCACTTAGCACAATGGGTCTAAGTCTAAGTCGCAGGCCCTCAGCATTACTGTAATACAAATTATTCTGAAGCAGTACTTCACAATCAAGTAGATTATTTAACTATTCCCATGTGTACTAGATCTACTGTAAGTGTGCATCATTTCTGTTATTCTTTACATGCTAGGATCTGTGCTTTCATAGAAAGGATTTTACAGGTCCCTTTGCAAAGAAATATTAATTAAAACTCTTTCTTTAACAGACTTTTATTCAAAGTGATTTACTATTCTCATATGTATATTTTACAGTGCATGAGAAAACAGAATTCATGGCCTTACAGAAATCCCCAGAAAATACTACATAGATCTGAGAAGGGAAAGGGAAAAAGTCAGATAGGCAGGCTTTGGAGATAGACTGGATTAAGGAGGGCATCTGTTTTGAACTGTTAAAGCTTTGTACATTTAAATGCAGAAGAGCCTCAGTACAATTCCTTCTACTGGAAGGGAAAGCCATTATGTACAGATATAAAATGGAGTCTGTACCTTCAAGGCTAAGCTAGTATTAGTCATTTTTATTCCTGATCCTTTTTTCTTTTCATAACTTTTCTTCTCTTCAAGGGCATTTTTTGCATAGCTTATTTCAGCACTAGGTTATTTCTTTCTATGAAATCCTTTGCAATATACTTCAACCACTTTCACAATGCACAAGTTTATATGCCAAATTTAATTCCTGTGCAGTCATGTCCAAAGATAGACATTTTACTCATTTCTTATTTAGAGAACAACTCATTCTCTGAAATTTTTCACCTAAGAATCCTACTGAAACCAAGCTAAATCATACCCTTCCAGGAAACAATCTTACTGTAACATCCTGAGACCTCCAGATCTCATATGCTCTTCTTTGAGTTTATAAACAAATGTCCCTAGGTTAGTAGACCACCTTTGGTATTATGATTCCTTTGTTCCTAACACACATCTGGAAATTTCAGATAGTCAGAATTAGGAAAGCTCAAATCATTGAGCTGTATTTGTTTAAACAACAGTGCTTCCCACTGGTCTTTTCTGGCTGCAGGTCACAATCTAAAACCCAGGAGTGTCCAGGGTTTAGAAATTATTAGGGTGTTACTGGGTAGGCAAGCAGAATAAAATGTCATGAAGTAGTACAATGATCCCCCAGTATGCGCAATTTCGATTCGGGCTTAACTCGCATTAACGCGAGTTAAGCGCAAATTGAAAGTGCTTCAGCCCCCGGCTCCCCCAGCTGGGGGAAGCAGGGGAGAAGCCACAGCTGCAGGGCTGCTGCCCACTGAGATTCCCCCAGCTGGGGGGAAGCCAGGCAGGCAGACAGCCACTCTGCTGCAGAGGTCTGTCCCCCGGTTTCCCTCAGCTGGAGGACTCCCAGTGGGCAGCAGCCCTGCAGCTGTGGCTTCTCCCCAGCTTCCCCTAGCTGACACCTGGTCCCCTGCTCCCCTCCTCTCACTGGTCCCAGGAAACTCACCAGGGCTGGTGCCCTCCTTAGTTTCCTGGCTCCCCTGCATTATGCGGGAAATTTGATGTACCTGGGGGTTGCAAGAACACAACCCACGTGTAAGTCGAGGGTCTACGGTAAGTCTCACTGAAATCCCACTATGAAGGGCTTGAGTTGGAGCTAATTTGTGTGTGTGAATTTTTGGGAAGTTCAGCAAAGGATTAACTGAAAGCAACAGAGTGCTAGGGATGGGCCAAGAGAGGTGAAGTGTGGTAGACATTGGACAGTGGGGTCTATGAAGAGCAAAGGAAATAAACATACCTGTGTCCCCAGCATAAATATAACTGAGTCATCCTATTATCCTTGAATTCTTTGGGATATCATCTATGTTGTTTGGGGGCAGAGGATTGCAGCAGGTAGGGAAGGTTATAAAGCTGGTCTGTTTAGCAAAATGACTTAGGTGGAGGAAAGGTGGGGGAGAGGGCTAGCTCAGTGCTTTGTTCAGTAGCCTGCTAAAACCCAGGGTTGTGAGCTCAATCCTTCAGGGGGCTGGTCTGGGGTGAAAAATATTGCCAGGAATGGTGATAGGCCCTGCTGTGAGAGCAGGAGACTGGACTTGGTGACCTCTGAACGTTCCTTCCAGCTCTATGAGATAGGTATATCTCCATATAAAAAAAATTGTAGGAGAGCAAATGAGGAGCATGAGCTCAAACACGCTGCGGGACAGGAAAGATTGAGGTAGCTCAGAAACTGGTATAGGCACAGCCTAAATCCAGGGGTGGGGAAAAGAAGTTTTCAGTGGTAGGGAAATTGGTTAAAACCAGTGCTTTTTTGCACAAGTACCCCAGCTGCAGGATTGGCCAGGGGAGTGCACCAAGTACCATCTCTTCTTCTTCTTCATTTTCTTAAAAAAGCACTGGTCAGAACACATGCCGGGGGGCATGATGGAAGGTTATTGATTACACAATGTCCAAGGTGGGTATGAGGTTTGCATTACATGCAAATAAGACAACATCTGCAAATATTCACGTCACTGAAGACACAGGATTTCTGCTATCAGTGCTTTTCCCACAGAAGTGCAGACTAATGACAATATCTTACATACAAATACACACAGATTACTTTAAGTATTTAGCTGTGTAACAAGGGTCTGATCTAAAGCCCACTGAAATCTGTGGACGCTGACTTAAATGAGCTTTGAATTAAGCCATATAGCACAACTTATTTCATTTATTAGTTGTATGGTGGTAGAGTCTGGCAACCCTACAGACCAGAACCCCAATGTGCTAGGTGCTGTATAAACACAACACAAAGTGATGTTCCCTGTCCAAAAGAGCTTACCTTTCACTGCTTCAGTATCTCCAAGACTGAGAAGGGCCACAGTATGTTTCTTTGCAACTGCTGGAATTTGGAGAATACTGAATTTAAACTTGGCCTTCTGCAGAGAAGATAAGACACAGGAAACATCTCCCCATTTAAATGTTTTGGAGATCAGATTTTCATCAATTTTGTAAGGATAGTTACAGTCATTTATTATTACAATTATTTAAGTGCTGATAGTGTTCTCAGCTCTGTGCAAAGCAAGTGGATATTTGCTAGCCCATACATTTGTTCACCGTGATCTCTTTAGGAGGGATTTTAGTACCTGGCTCTCGTTTGGTGGCTTCACAGAACTTTAAGCCTGATCCTACAAATACTTAACCATATGTTTAAATTAAGCACTTGGGTGGGTGTTTGCAGATCAATCTATAGTAAGCAAACAGTCAAACTATGGCTACATTAGTTATCATCAACCCCAAACGAAAGCCTTTACGCTGCACGTTGGCTCCCAGACGCACATACTCAGAGTAGCATTTCTCTCTTGGTTTCTGAGAGAGGCCCCACAGATTCAAACAGAAATATAGAGTAGCCACAAAAAATATGAAAAGTCATAACACTGGCTTTTTAGTGGGATGAACATGTGCTCTCTTTGCCCTCTGGCTGCCTAAGAAGAAACCTACACATGTATTACTATCACAAGGATTTGAAAAACAAAAGTGATACATGAAACTCTCGCTCCTGCTACTTTGGAGAATAGAATTTCCCATCCCTAGTGTCCCCATGACTGCTAGAAAGATAGTTAGTAAAACGAGCGTTTAAAAAGAGAAAAGCCTGCTACCTGCTGTTGCAGAATAGTCATTCTATACAGGACTTTGTATACCAAAAGGGATTGGTAAAGGCTGCTTGTCGGCTGTATTTTTTTTTAAACAAATTTATTACAATTGTATTTGCATCTCTCCTCAGAGCTAAATCAGTAGGAAAAATAATCTCCATTTATAATTCAAATGCATGCAAAGGGAGAACAAAATTTTATTGAAAATGTCTTACTAGGATTTGAAAAGGAAACCTTCAAAATGCACAGAAGACCAACATTAATTGTTTTTTTTAAATGTTTGTTTTCTAGAATACAATAAGCAGCCATTATTGATGCATTTGCTTTTCAGCAGGTCACATGCCTTAAAGAAAAACTAAATCTTCATTCAGAGTTGTGGCAATGAAATGGAAACTATTTACAATGAAAAGTCTTTTTGACCTCTTAAGTTATTTAAAAATTATTTAGCTCTGAATTCAAATGGTTTTAGAGATAAGTGCGTACAAATATAAAGTAAGGTCAGTAAAGGCAAAGAGGAAAATATCACTGAAATGTTCTAGTTTCTCTACTTTCTTTGATAAGATTTTGTTTTAACTGGAGTCTATATACACTGCATTTTCATGACATAGACACCCCAGCACTATATTTTCTCCTTCTCCACCGCTTAACAAAGAGTATAGAAGAAAGAGTCTTTGCATTTAAAATTTAAACAGGTTATCAGCTCACCCTACATGGCTTCCGCAGTCCTCTTTCCTCCCCTACCCCCCAAATTTCCTACTTAAGGGAGAGGGAATTATGCTGTGGATCGAGTAACTCAGATAACCCCCGCTCTACGTCTCTAAAGACTCCTGATTCCACTGAGCGAGGGTAGGAGGGAGATCAAGGGTACTACCACTGAATCTAGATCACTAAACCAGTAGCAAGTAAGAGTACAGAGATTCAAATAGAATGTTTATTAAAATAATTTTTACCATATTTGCTCAATGTAATCAGGATAGTTCAGCAAGTCTCTATTCAGAGATGGATTTCCAGATTTACATATAGCTACACTGTTACCAAAAATCTAGCTTCCATTAAAACAATAAACATTTTGCTAATATCGTCAATTGAAAAATGTCAACAAAAATATAGTTCTTTTTAAAATTAGGCTATTTTTCAATTTAAAGAATATTGGAAAAATTTTGACCAGCTCTATTAATCAAGAGGTGTTAAGCTGAACATTTGAAATCTGTATGGTCAGCTAAAAACGAAACTCAGAATACTGCATATTGATTGTGAAGATGCGTAACTGTATACTTTAAACAACACAACTTACTTAGGTCTTTGCTAGAGGGTGCTGTAAGCATTTCTAATGGTTTCTTATCTTTCTAAAACTCCCACAATGTAAAAAGACTACAAAAATAGTAAATATGGTTATATTTAACCTTGCATTTAAATGATAAAAAGGAATTTAGTATGAAGTTATGGGCAAGTTTTACATAAATGTAAAGCTTAGGCAGCTAATCAAACTAACAAAAAGAACATTTACAGTCAGCATTTTGGTCCAATGCCCTGTCGTCACACTGTTGGAATTGAATCAGCGATTACATGAGGGAATTACAGAGTGACTTTTACATCAAAGAACACTTATAAACACAAGCTAACAATAAATGCGTTCCTAACAACGTATCTAGGCCAGTGGTGGGCAACCGCAGCCTGAAGGTTCTAAGTGCATCCCACAGGACATGTTGTTTACTCTTGCCTTTGGTGGGATTGTCAGATTGCTCTGGTTTCCATCCACACGTTTTTATCCTACTGATATTTCTACAGTGACATGCACATAAAAGCAAGTGCATGTGACGTGAGGTGTGTGCTGACTGCATGCAACATTGTGAAAGCTGTGCGCGCCCTGTGCATGCCAATCAAAGGGCTGCTATGATTCAATCAGCACACCACGCAAGCACAATGAACAACTTAATTCTGGTTATGACAATCCTGAGGCCCTCTGAGATGGAGGACCACTCATGTGGCTCACTCAGTGCCTAAGTTGCCCATCACTGTTCTGTATATATACCCTATTCTGCACTCTCCTCTGACTTACTAAAAGGGAACACACATTCATCCCAAAACAAAGAAAATCTAAACAAATATGAGACACAAGCAACTTACTGACCTTTGGGGAAGGCTCAGGCTACGTCATAACCTCGGGCTTATGAATTCGAATTTAAGTGTCCACAAAACTTCTTGAAATTTGACCCATCATTTTTCTGGGTTGAGTTTCATGACCCCGTTGCCCTATGCAAGTTTGACAGTGTGAGTAGTGCATTGTGGGTACCTATCCAACAGTGCCTTAGCCCTGGTTGCTTGTGGGTGTTTCATGTTAAAATCCAGAATGCAAAGCAGTGTCCTAGAATTCAGAGCACCCAGTAACAGAATTCAGAATTCTCACAAACCCAACTGGGTCCCTTGTGCCACGCGTCTTCTGCGGACATTGGTGTAGCAGTGGGCAGCTGTGCTATCCGCCCTGTCTACCCCGGCTCAGTTCCATCAGCCATGCGTCCACTGCAGACATTGGTGTACCAGTGAGCAGCTGTTCATCCCTCTCCCAAACCCACACGTTCCCTGTGCCTTGCATCCTCTGTGGATGTTGGTGTAGCAGCAGACAGCTGTGCTATGAGCCCTGTCCACCTCTGCCCAGTTCTGTCAGCTGCACATCCAGACCTTTATACTTGCAGGTCTGGGTGCTGCAGAATTCAAATTCAAATTCTCCTTCAATCAAAAATTCGTGGGCTTCCTGTGACCTTCTTCCTGCACACTTGGATGCAGAGCAGCAGAGAAGGAAGAGGCCATAGATGGAGGGTCACCATGTAGCTTTGTGAGATACATTCGGGACACTTCTGGAGGCTAATAAATTCTCAGTTTAACATAAGGGCAAAACCCAGGTTTCATGACTAAACATGAATGTTCTTTCAATTTGCATGTTTTTCTTTATTTATTGGACTGCACTGAAATGTGCAGATGCTATGTTCATCACTCACAGATGTCTGCAATGGAGACATCAATAATGGTTTTGGTTTTCTAAATGTTATAGTTACTAAGTAGACAAACAGTGGCCCTTTGGACTTAAATTGTGTCAGGTGCCCTTTAATTCTGATGAATAAAGATGTTAGAACAAGGTCAGAGCTTCCAACCATCAGTAAATTTACAGACAGTCCATAAAAATTGGCTGAAATTGGACTTGTTCATAAATAAAGTTTGTAAAAAAGATTTAGGTGTCTAAATTTCACAAAAGTGCAATAAAATTTCAAAGGAGAGCAATTATTCTATAGCAATTAAATTTCTTCTGTGCTGCTTCAGCCATTTTACTGCAGAGCAGTGGAAACTGGACCATTTAGTTGTTTGTTTAGCTCAATCGTTGAGATGATGTAATGTGAATCATGTGATCGGCCTGTTATCATCATCTATGTTATCCCACCAAGTTAGCATCAGTGTGTTGGCAACATGACTAACAAAATGAAAGTGAGTTAAATAGCATATTATTCTTGTGATGTATGAATGCCAATGATTACTTTTCACTTTTGGCCATTTATGTTGTCTTAATAGAGTATAAAAATTATGTCCATAAAAAAATTTGTCTGTGTGTAAATTTTTCCCATTTTGTCCTAAATGAAATTTCAATGGGTTGGCAACCCTGAGCAAGGGCCTTGAATCTATTTTCACACTTAGATTCTGACAATATTTTAGAATAAGATCTTGCCGAAACAACACATTTGCACCAGTTTAAATAAATTCCTCCAATGATTTACCTATATTAATGCAAGTGCCTGTGCATATATGCTTATTCCAAGTTTCTGGTGGTTTATTTTAGGTTGCCTGAAAACAGATTCCTAATTCTAATCTAAGATACACCCAAACAAGAGCATGCACATAAGGGATTGTTCTTGCTTAGCTAAACCAGTTTAAAGGCCTAAGATGACAAATGAAGAATAAATGTTTTATTTTATATAATAAGATTTTGTATGAAACTTGCTTTCTGATGTGTTATCTGGTTACCTATGATTATAATGGCCAAACTGAGCCAATTGTATAACATGAAGAAGCAGTTAGCTAGTCTTAGGCAAAGTTACTCTTCCCAAAGCCTGTGTCCCTGACAGGAAACCAAACACAAATAGCCACCTTTCAAGGGCTGCGGTCACACTAGCCCCTGCTTTTGGAGGGGCCAGGGTAATGAGACACTTCGGCAGATGCTAAGGATGCGCTGGCATGGATATGCAGTGCCTCATTAGCATAACGGCGGCCGTACATGCTTTGAAAGTGTTGCTTTTGAAATGCACGCTGCCTGTACAGCTGGGGCCTTTCGAAAGAAACCCCTGATTTCTAAAGTCATTTCTTCCCAAAAGCAAATGGGAAGAAGGGGCTTTCGAAATCAGGAGGTCGTTTCAAAAGGCCCCCGGCTACATGGGCAGCATGCGTTCAGAAACTGGCACTTTCGAAGCATGTGTGGCTGCCATTATTATGCTAATGAGGTGCTGCATATCCATGCCAGCGCCTCATTAGCATCTGCCAAAGTGCCTCGTTACCAGGGATCCTCTGAAAGGAGGGGCTAGTGTGGCCACAGCCTAGTTAAAAGTACCAAACTACCTTTCAACCATGATGTGGTCCAATATGCATTATCCCCAAACAAGGAGGACTAATATTTAATACACAGTCAGTCAGTAAAGGAGCAAATATAGTCTGGTTTTATTTGTAAAATACTCTTTCCGAAGGGCAAAATACATTTTACAAAAGTTAGCAAAAACTGGTACAATTATGAGGAAAGTATTACTGTTTTTTGTTCAGTTATTTGGGTCTCTTAACAATGGAAGATACAAGTAGGTACCACATTGACAAAATTCAGCACTAGTTAGCTAAGTCTATAAATATGTCATTCGGACATTATCATCATCTGTGGATGACAGTGGAAAAATTCGCTACATATACTTAAAAAAAAAGTAAGAATTTTTGGTATTTTTCTGAGTTTTGTAACTGGAAATACCTATAAACTAGTTTCTGAAAGGGTTGATGTTTTTGCAAGGAGAATCCTAAGGAAGAATAATTATAGTTTGTTGGTCATAAATAAGAGCAACGCTGTTTCAAATATTAAATCTGAGGACTAAACAATAATGCATAAAATGTACAGTGAAAAATAAATCCATTCAAATGACTCATTCAATTCTAAATGGTAATGAAATATTCAAATGTGAATACCGCTGCACACAGAACCACCTCCATGCCCCACACAGCCCCAGTGACTGGGTTTTACTAAAAGATGGCTGCACTGAATTATTGGTAAAATTGGGATCTGTGGAACAAACTATGAAGCCACTTCTGATTCTCAGCTAAGATGCTATCAATCTGGTGTAACTCTGCTGTTTCCAGTAGCATTACTCCAGATTTACAGTGGTGAAAAATGGAATTTGGCCTCTTTACTGTTGGGGGGGAAAAAAAAAAAAGTCACACAAAACTAAACAACATGATTTTATTTTTAAGCCCAGCAGCATATCAAGAAATTGCCCACACTAGTTAAAATTAAAGCACAAAACCCCCTTTAAGGATATGTCTACACTTAAGTCAGGGGTATGTTTGCTACTTGTATAGGAATATCCAAGCTAGCTTTAGTATTGTTAGTGCAATTAAGAGACAGAGGCATAAGCTTCAGTTCTGCCACTTTGCTGTTACTTATTGTTGCACTAGCTAGTCTAAAGCTAGTTCTGGTATAACTCCATTACTGCAATCACATCTTTGATTGAAGCATAGACATACCATGAGTTACGTTATGCTAATAGTGATGAACACGCATTCTTTAGATGTATGTCTTAAGCCAATGAACATGGGTCATGAATAAGCTAGTTTTATAAATATACTTGCCTTAAAAACAGGCACAGTATACAGAAACATAGTACTGCTAGGAGACAAGCCATGACAATTCTTGTAATGGAATTTGCTTCCAAAGAATGTTTCAGGAACATGCATGATATAAATCAGATCTGAAATTTACTGGAATAACCTCTATCTCAAGTTACTGGATTCAAAAGAATTTTATACTTTTACCTTCAATACAGAGATCTTATACTCTACATACTATTTAGTAAGCAAGATAATTGTGTTATAAGCAGAAATAAAAATGAAAACAAGTAAAATACTTCTGAACACCAGTACCAGAAATCTGGGAGACCATAAATTAGTTTAAAGATGAAAAAAGCCTTCTGCAGTATGCCATATTCCTAAAGAAAATTCACTACTGTTTTACCTTTTATTATTAAACCCCCTAAATCTTACCTTAGCAGTTAATGGATTTTTGGCTAAATTATGTCTGGATATAAGCAGATGCAGCTCAGTCAGAGATAAGAGCTACATCAGCTTCTAACAAAGCTGAATGTGTTATTCTTATTTGTGAGCCTTCCAAAGCTCTATTTCTACACCCAGCTTGGACAATATATGCTACATTTAGATGTGATGTAAATGGTCACATAAACGTACACATCAGGAAGTCTGTGTAACTTGCATAGCAAGAGAAATGGAAGATGAGGCTCTTGCAGGAAAAGCAACCAACAGGAAGTTGTAAGATAAATCAGACACACCCCACCTTTGGTGTGAATATTACACAGGTTACACCATCATTTACCTCTTCTGCTGAAGTTAGCGCCAGATGTGTAATTTCCCACTAATTTCCTTCTTCATCTAGCATACATTATGTTCTTCCAAACTTCATCCCTTGTCAGTTTTGACATGACCTTATCCAGTGGTGTTTTTTTATTCCATTACTTGCTGGTCCTGAGCATTGACACCCTGCAGCCCCAGACATGGGATTGGCTGGGGATGGGGAGCTGGCTGAGTACTGGCTCCTCTTTTATTTTTTATTTTCGTTCCCCCCTTTTAACAAAAAAGGCACTGACCTTATTTTGCCTATGAACCAACTACAATTAAATTTTTATAGCTTCATTATTACAAGGAAAAAAAAAAGAAGGCCACATTACCTATGCAATGGTCACAACTGAAACAGCTCTTGGCCAGGGACAGAAAACCTTCTCTTTTGCAAATGAAATATTTAAGTTCGGTGTCCAACTATTGCTGCTGAATTTCAATTTATGAATGAAACTGTTAGTGTTGCAATGAAATGCATCATGAGCATATGCAGACGTAAAAAATGGCAGAAAAGTTGCTGTCTATTCAGAGATTTATTATGACTACTGCAGTCAATGATTTCCAAAATATAATGCTTTATTACCATATTGTGTATAAAATCTCATGGGAGAAGGAGAATAAAAAGGAATATATGTAACTATTTCTGAGGAACAGCAATCCTGACTATCTTAGAAACAATTAAGGTCTTAAAAAAGACTCTACAATTTCACCTTTAAGGGTCTGACTTTGTAAGGGTAAGATGCCAGATGCTTCTAATTACTAACAACCAACAAAACACGGAGCAAATATGCTGGATAGTTCACACAAACCACCCAGAAACCTAAAAGCTGCAATCATTATGGGTGAGTCTGGATAGGTTTAACAATTGTAACCTTAGTCATGACCGAAGACATTAAGCGCTAAAGTATGAGTCTCGATCTTGAGGACTGGTGGATTGATGCCATACCCAAGCCTTCCATTAACTTCATGGGTGGATCAGACGCATGCTCTCTAGTTGGAAGCTGAAGCAGACTTTTCCTATCCTCTGTAGATTAGGCACAGAGGGGACATGTACCAAACACAGAACAGTGGGTTATATAGATATGCTACTCCTTGATTATCCCTTCAGAAGAATATATTTTGTAATTTCAATTGAGTAAAAGAGAACCAGGATATATATACAAAAAATATTCTCTCTTAATATTCATTTCAGGAAAGAGCCAAACCACTGGGAAGAGGGAAAACATTACTTACTAACAATGGTATTGCTGTACAGGGTGACCCTCCCTGATCCAGAACTCTCCTGTCCCACAACATCCGTAATCCAGCATGATTTTAGTTAGACGGATGATCACTTGTCAAGGGTGTGGCCAAGTTTCCTGTGGCCCCATAAAGTTTGTTTACAGCCACAAGTCCTGACTTTAAGGCTACGTCTACATGAGCCCCAAACTTCGAAATGGCCATGCAAATGGCCATTTCGAAGTTTACTAATGAAGTGCTGAGATGCATATTCAGCGCTTCATTAGCATGTGGGCGGCCGTGGCACTTTGAAAGTGACACGGCTCGCCGCCGCGCATCTCATCCCCACGGAGCTCCTTTTCGAAAGGACCCTGCCTACTTCAAAGTCCCCTTATTCCCATCAGCTCATGGGAATAAGGGGACTTCGAAAGTGATGCGCCTCGCCGCCGAACGGCTCGTCCCCACGGGGCTCCTTTTCGAAAGGACCCCGCCTACTTCGAAGTCCCCTTATTCCCGTGAGCTGATGGGACTAAGGGGACTTTGAAGTAGGCGGGGTCCTTTCGAAAAGGAGCCCCGTGGGGACGAGCCGTTCAGCAGCGAGGCGCGTCACTTTCGAAGTGCCACGGCCACCCACATGCTAATGAAGCGCTGAATATGCATTTCAGCACTTCCTTAGTAAACTTCGAAATGGCCATTTGCGTGGCCATTTCGAAGTTTGGGGCTCGCGTAGACACGGCCTAAGTGTTCTGTGCCGTTATTTTGCTGTAATTTACCCCTAAATGTTTTCTAAGAGCCCAGCATGCAGTGGAAGGTTGGTAATGCTGCTAGACAATATTGACTTCGCATGGTCCAGCAAGTTCTCTCGCTTGGCACTGGTCAGGTCCTGAAGGTTTAGAGAGGTTCAGCCTGTAGTTATCTTTATCTTTCCTCATCCTACAGCAAAACCTCTGCTATAGGATTGGGAGGTTGGGGGAAGAAACATGATCTCTGAATGCAAAGTGGTGTAATACGAACCACACTCTTTTCTGTGTTATTTTTTTGGATTATATTATCCAGCTGGTAGAACAAGTTTCCCTCCCCAGACTTAACAAGCTTGACCCCGACAGGCTTTGTGAATCTTTATTCTTTTGTCCAGGGGGACAATCATTTTCTCTTTTTGATGTGCAGTGTACTTCCTCAAGGCAAAATGATCTCTCCTGGCGCAAGTACTTCACTGAAAGTAGGTGCTTGTCAGACTAGTGCCCATCATGACACCTAGCTTTAATGGCGTCAGTCATCTCTATGATGAGCATTAGTGCCAAAAGCTCAAGAAAAGAGGAACCCCAAGTCATCTGTCATTTTGGCTTTGTGAAGTATATTACATAGTGGTGCGGAAAACCCAGCAAGACTGACTTCTTTATAGTAATTTGACCAACCTACAGCATGACTGCAGCAAGGTATCAGATGGTTGTAGGACATGTTGCATTTTAGTCTGTAAGGTTGATAGTGTCGCTTTCATACGGCTTTACTGAAGTAGGGCTTTGCGGAGGACTCTTTTCACTTGATGGTGGTGTAGCCAAGACTTTTTTTCGAACTCCAATTGCAGCCTTCTTATGATCATGTCTAAGACTGCGAATTGTACTGTTTATGGCGGCTACACATGCTTTCCAGTCATATCCAGTTTCCTTTAGATCAAAGGATGGGTAGTTCTCTTGAAGAAAGTCTAATGATAAACAAACAAATAAGTAGGGTGTTAATTATTTATGCATGCTTACATATTTTATTTAGATACAATTGGGCCAAAAGAAATCTTCAGAAGCCTCCCAGTGTAGAATACATTCAAGTTAACCTGTAAGTTAAAACAATCAAAGCTAGAGTGACGATGAAATTTATTTTTAAGCAATGATGGGAAAAGTTGAAATATATGGCATAGGAAAATAATATTGGGAGAGGGTTGTTTTATTTTCTTTTTTAATGTTGTAAAGCTCAGGAGTTGGGATAAAATATATCCCCTCTTCATTCCTCCTACTGGTTGTGCCTCTAATCTCATGGCAGTTTCATAAAATATTTCATATAATGTTCAGCAAGCTGCATGATTTATTACTGGAATACAAGTTTAGTAATTTTTATTTATTTCTAGCCCATGTTTTGGAAAGAGTTTATCTGCACATACCTCTGAGAGCATTAATCCTATTGCAGTCCAGCGGACACATGCCACGTTCCAGATTACCATATACATTGCTCTTCACTAATACTTCTTCTGTAAAGAGGTGTCGAATCAGATAGCGAGCAGACAACTCTGGCCGAGACTTCCCCTTGGCTACATAGATAACTGAGAAGGGCAACTGAACATTGCGCCATGGACTCCCAAGATGTTCTAGAGAGGAAGTTGGAGAGATGCATATTTTATTTTCATTGCAGAGATGCTGTTTACCATGCTTTCAAAGGACCACGACACTGGAATAGAAGATGATGACAATTTTTGCCCCTGACATCATACTACTTATGTGAGAAGGCCAGAAGAAATAACATATCATCTTTCATCCTGAAAGATTTTAGACCACTTAACAAACTATGCAAAATATGTGCACGCTCATGAAATGACTCACCGTAGTTAGACTTTAAAATTCAGCAGCTCCGGGATGAAATGATGATAGCTAGCTACAACCAGTGTGCAACATATTGAATGTGGAAGAAAGGAAGAAAAGTTTTCATTCATGACCTGGTCTTACAACAAGAATCATGGGATCCTCAAAAATCTAATTCTATCTGAGCGAGTCTTACATATATTAATGTATAAATCTCCAGGTATCTAAATGATTGCAATAATCCCGATACAAATATAATCTGGGATTTGAGGCTTAGATTTGCAAGACAACCCAAGCAGCCAAAAATATATATATTTCATTTGCTTCATAACAGCACAGCAAAGCTCTTGCTATGCCTTCAGAAATGCTAGCTATACAACATCACTTGCTGCAGAACTATTTCCTGCTCCAAAAAAACAAACTAGTCCTTCCAAGAAATAAAAGCAGTGCTTCTTTCTAATAGGATTCAGACTCCGTGGGTGGAAAATTAAAAGAGGACAAATATTCTTTTATATTTGTCTAAACCTACTTCATTTCAGTGAGGTAGTGAACAACAGAGCGAATGAAAGTTACAATATATGTAGTAAGAGAACAGTCAATTATCAGGCCTGTTGAGTAAGAGGGTCTTGCCAATTCTTTGGTGGGCTGATTATACCTTACACAAGTCCCACCCAATCAGTCTTCCCAGGGAACTGGACAGGGAATTTCCAAAAATCGTGATCACTGACAGCCATTACATGCCACATGTGGTATCTTGTTTTACTGCTGTATTTCTAAACCATGCACTTTTGTTAATGGAAGAAAATAAAACTTAACAGCTGCCACTTCTCAATCAGCTCTGTAAAATGCAGTTTGCTTTAAACCAAAGGATGAAAGTTTCTAATTTACCCATTGGTTCTAGAGACTGCAGTTTATTGGATGCAGGTGCATGGAACATCTCTGGGACTTTATCCCAAGTGGCATTCTGAAGTCTGTTTGTTGTTGAGGTGGTCATTTTCTGAGAGGATTGAGAATTGACTTCACTGTCGTCTCCATTATAATTTAAATCCACACAAATAGATGTGTCTGGAGTGTCGGCAGGTTTCTCCTTCCCTTCAGTAGTCTCCTGAAACACACAAACAGGATTAACATACACTTTTGGAGAGGCCTGCCAGCTTTCCATTTAAGTGTGTCCAATGATTTCCACATTATTAGGAATTAGATTCCACAAATTTCAGAAATTGCTAACCATATTTTTCAATTACAGGAACCGCATGTCAGCCACTTGTTGAAGTCAGGTTCTTGTGTAACATAAGGCACTTTGGAAGCTGACCTGCATGGAGTTCCAGGTATTGTGGGGGGTGAAATTCCAGTATGATTCAACAGCTGGAAATACGTAACAAGATATGGGAAGGCCTACAAAAGTTTACAGTGAAGGTACAGTCTTGGGGAAGCATAACCTAGACCAGGGTGGTGAACCAGTTAGAGATTAAGAGCCAAAACAGTTGTGGATAGAGTGCAAAGAGCCACATATATTTCTCTGTGTGTGTGCGTGCGCACGCGCACACACACACACACAGAGTCTATAGACAGCTAGATATATAAAAATATATAATTCAAATCATTCTCTTCACCTCCCAGAGCCAGGCACCCCCAGCTCCCCTGATCCAACACAATCCCTGCTATCCTTTTCCAGGCACCTTCAGACCCCTGCTCTAACCAATCCTCCTCCTCTTCCCCAGAGGTGGCCACCCCCCAACTCTAACCCAACGTCTGGGACTCATCGGAGCTGCCACCGCTGCCGTGCACTTCTCCCTCTGGGTGTTGGGGGCACGTGCGCAGAGTGACGATGAGCAGTCCGGGCACATGGCTCCAAGCAGGAGCTTCATTTCACTGATCAAAGAGCCACATATGGCTTGAGAGCTGCAGCTTGGTCACCCTTGACCTAGACACTGAAGACTCAAGGTTTGCAAGATGGAAAAGAAAAATGGATAAAGTGAGAAATGCTGGAAGGTTACACCAGAAATACTCTGGGATGAACTGGGACTATTACCTCTGAGCAACAGGAGGACAGATGACACCTTTGTTTTGAATTAAAGACGCTAGAAGAATTATAGTACAGGTAGAGTAATGATGATATGGTTATTGCACTCAACACAAACCTCAAAAGATACTACTTGCCAAGGAAACGTTTATTGCTCACTGAACAAATGCAGCACAGAATCTTGCACATCAAAGTAACTGTAACTTAGCAAACCACCTAACAGTGTTTTGAGCGCCTGGCTATTGCAACACAATACAGGATATAGGAGTGTTAAGGCTTCTAGGAAAGAATCCTGCCCTACAGTTTTCCATTTTAACAGAAGACTGCTGAAATCAGCGCAGACTACTTTGGAAGGACACTGATGGAAGGGGTTTTGTAGACGGGGATTAACAAAGGAGTGTGCAATAATGTTAATAGACTATAAATAAATTAACTGGTAAATAAATTCCAGTGCCATGGAGAGAGCTTATTGTCCAGTACTAGATTAAAATAAATTCTTTCGTCTCTAGTATCACTGACATGAAAAACAAAAAGGGAAAACACTATTAGTTTAACCAAACAAGGGCACTTGCAAATGGTTTTATTTAAATAATACTGAAAAATTTAAGAAATAAAATATTTTAGTTCTTAAACAGTAATTTATGCTAAAGGTTAATATGTTGTGGTTTTAAACTTTTTTTTTAAAGTCATATTTATTCATGACCATTAAAAGTGTGTTTGAGTTGATCCTTAATGAGAAGGTCTTAAAAATAAATTCTAACAAGGAATAATCTGCACTAATTGTATAAATCACAGGGAGTGGGGTTGCTAACTATTCATGATCCCAATTCTGCAAAAGTTTATGCATAGTCTCAAACAATTAGGTGACTGGAAATAATTTTGACCTCAAAGGTCTTGTAATAAATAGCTTCATAACTTTGGTAATGGAGGGTAATTATTCTATAAAAATTATTACAAGTTGCAACAAATTTTTAGTACTTATAGGAAAATATTACTGTGTTTTTATTTCAGGATTCTGTGTGTGTGTGTGTCTTTTATTAATACTAAAAAACAAAGATGCTTACACCGTTCCATACATACTATCGGGACTCAAGTCAGTAGAGCTATGCTGAACCATGACAAAATAAGTCCTGAGGAGTCTTAAATTATGGGGCTCAGGTGGTAAAGTACTTATGTATCTAATTCTGTAAGAAAACATTTATCCTCTCAATAACTGTTACACCTGGAGATGACTTACTGGGTTTATTTTGGTTTCACAGCGTAAGCAGCGGATCATGGCATTGACGTTTGTGATACAGGTTTTCCAGTCTCTTCCATATTCACTCAGGTCATAATTTGGGAAATGAGTTGCAAGAAATTCTGCACACAAAATGTCAGAAGTCTTTTAAACTATGTGATAATAAAGAAGCACTAAAAGAGAGCTTTAATCAAATAAGAGAACACAATGAGAAAAATTTCAAGTGTTTACCAAGGTTATTAATGAGTTTTAGATTTTAGTTTACATTAAGTAAATGTAGGGTAGATGGGTATTTTCAAAATAGGCAGCAGTATACTTCTGCATGACCTTACAAAACCAAGATGCAGCAGAAAAGTTTCCCTGCACCTGGTAAGGAGCATTTTCATGATTCCATATACATAGACTGACTGGTCAAACTACATATCTTTAGAGATGCCAGGACTAGAAACGGGGCTAGCATACATGATTCAGTTGTTCATATGAACTGTGGTTTACTTTCTGCAAATACAGAAGAAATGAATACTTGATCTGTGAGTCTTACAAAAAGGAGTAGATAGTGTGTGCATAGATGCATGCCTTTGCATTGGGGGCTAGGAAGAGCATTTTGCAAAATATTGCCACTCTTACCACTTTTCAAACAAGGAATAAATGGAGAGTTAGGAGAAAACTGCTGACATGTCCATAATTTGTGTTCTATGCATATTATGACCTCATAATATGAAATTAATATGACCAGCACTGATTGACGAATGAGAAAAATATAACATTTACGAGCGATCAGTGAAATTGCTATGAACATTGAAAGAGTTTACAATGAACATTGAAGGGTAACTAGATCAAAGTCCCCCTCAGAACCCAAAGAAGCAGTGTGAAAAGAGTTCCCTGTTCTGTAACTGGTGTTCTTTGAGATGTGTTGCTCGTGTCCATTCCAAGTTGGGTGTGCGCTGGTGCACGCACAGTGACCAGAACCTTTTTGCCCTAGCCAGTAGCTGTAAGATTGGCGTGGTGCCCCCTGGAGTGGTGCTGATGTGGATGACCAATATATGCACTGCCCTCCCCCTCCTGCGCTCAGTTCCTTCTTGCCAGCTACTCTGACAGAGGGAAAGGCGGGATGGTTTTGGAATGGACATGAGCAACACATCTCAAAGAACACCAGTTACAGAACAGGTCTTTTCTTCTTCAGGTGACTGCTCACATGCATTCCAAGTTGGGTGAATACAAGCCAATGCCTAGGAGGCAGGGCTGGATCTCCGAACAGACTGCAGGACAGCCCTGCCCACCACAGCATCGTCCTGTGCATGCTGTGTCAAAGCATGATGTGCTGTAAAACGTATGAATTGAGGACCAGGTGGCCGCCCTACAGATGTCCTGGATAAGCACCCATGCCACATACGCCACAGAGGATGCCTGCACCCGAGTGGAGTGAGCCCTAACTGGCAGAGGGGGAACTCCCATAAGCTTGTCATGCTCCTTGATGCATGTCACTATCCGAGAGGAAATCCACTGGGAGGAGACCGGAAGGCCCTTCATCCTACCAGCTACTGCCACAAAGTCTGCATCCACACTTGCATTCCTCTTTCAAGAGAGGCATGCAAATGAGGGAAATCAAAAATGCAAATGATGTGCAGATTTACATATCTGGCACCTCATTTGCATAGTCTTATTTCAAAAGAAGAAAACCACTGCTCTTTTAAAAGTAAGCCCCATCTTCGAAAAAACCCTTCTTCCCTTTTTGTTATGGATCAACATGTAGATTGACAGGTGCGGGATGGTCCTTGCTGACGGGCCCTTGCTGGTGCCAGCAAGATGATCAATGCCTCTCCTGAGCGAATCTTGCGGAGGACTCTGTGGACTAGCAGAATTGAAGGGAACGCATACATCAGCCTGCCTGACCAGAGGACACTGAGGGCATCTGCCCAGGATCCTGCGTTCTGATTACAGGAGGAGTAAAATGCCCCACATTTCACACTGAGGTGAGAGGTGAACAGGTCCCCCTGGGATAACCCGGCTTCCAGAAAATAGAATGAATAACCTCTGGGTGGAGTGACCCATAAAGGACCTGCTGAGCTGGTCTGCCAGTGAATAGTGCACACCTGGCAGGTAGAGGGCTTTCAAAATGATGCTGTGCTGTATGCAGAAATCCCAGAGCATCACGGCCTCATGACACAGGGGAGAGGAACATGCACCTGGTCTGTTTGTTGATATAGCACATTGCCATCGTGTTGTCTATAGTGACTGACATGCACTGCCCCATCAGGTTGGCCTTGAAAGTCATACATGCTAGTCTGAGGGCTGTGAGCTCCCTTACATTTATGTGGAGTTGAAGGTCCAAAATGCTCCAAAGAGCCTGGGTTCACTACTGCCCCAGGTGTGCTCCCCACCCTCCATCCAAAGCATCCAATACTAGGGAAAGGGAGGGCTGCTGGGGGGGCAAAGAGGACTCCTGTGAGGATGGGCTGCTCACCCAACCACCAGTGCAGGTTCGACAGAGTCCACAGTGGCACCATAACCAATCCATTCTAGCCATAGTGGCAATTCTTTTGATTATGGGCAGAGCCACCTTAGTGGGACTTGTGGAGGACAAAATGTCCATGATGGGGTCCATCTCATCCTGGACTTCCTCCAGCTGCACCCCCAAGTTTTGGGCCACTCTCCTGAGGAGCTGCTGAAATGCCATGCCATCCTCCTATACCGGTGAGGCCAATGAGCCTGCCGCTGCCTCATCCAGGGAGGAAGAGGATGATAACGCTAGTGCCTCCATTTGGAGGGGAAGGGCAGTAGGAACCTGTTCAGTCAACTGGCCCCCCTAAGGGAATTATGGGGGTAACTGGGAGGCACGGTGGGTGGAGCAGGCACAGGTTGGCCAGAAAAACCCCCAACAGGTGGTACAAATGGTGCTGGTACTGCACCCTGTACTTGAGCCAGTACTGGTACCTGCCCTATCGGCACTGGAGGGACGATCACCAAAGGCGCTGGCACCACTGGGGTGCAGTCCCACTGCAAAGGTGCTGATGATGGTGCCAAGGTTGACACCAACAAGATAGATGCAGGTGGCTCTACAACAACTCTGCCATGAAGCTACTGAGAGCTCCATGCCAGTCCCAAGCCCGAATGAAGGTTGGTCAGATGTGTGTCGATGCGCTGACTGTCAAACAACAATACGAATGAAATCTGATGCCAGTACAACTAAATGTTAAAGATGCCAGCTTGGACGTTGCCCGGATAAACAAGGTCCATGATGCCAATGTTCACTGCTTCCTGCTTTTGCTCCGGAGGTGGGTCGCCCAGTGACGCCGACAGAGCCGAGTGTAGGATTGGTGGGGCTCCCAGCACTGTTGATGTTACTCCCATGCTCTAGCCCTGTGCCTCATGAAACGCCCATGGGGTCAAGAAAAGCCACTGTTGCAACACCTGCAAACCCTACAGCCGACCCATATTGTCTAAAACGACAACTATGGGGCCTGCAATTGGCATGGCGTGACCTTCTCGAGCTCCCATTGTGTCTGGAGCTTAAGTAGAATGGAGTCCAACTCCGACGCTGATTCGGAAGCTGATGACCATGGCAAGGCCCCCGGAGTCAGCACAGATGTCAAGCGTACCAATGCTGGTAACGGTGCTGGAGCATAGGGCACCCGAAACTGGTCCAGTCGCTCCCTGACTGATTGGCATCAGAGCGTTCGGCATCGAGTACAGTGTCAGTGCTAGCGTTGATGTGAGGACGGGGGTTGGACATCCATATGCCCCAACCGCTCAGTCTCAATGCTACAGCGTTGGTCCTCCATAGATGGAGGAGGACCTGGCACCGTCATTTGAAGAAGGCCTTATGCCACTCAAAACGCTTCCAGCATTAAAGGCAAGTCCAGCTCTTGAGGGCTCCCACTTTGCACTGGCTTCATCGTGCATGCCTCCTGCTCCTCAACAGTGCGTGATGGAGACTTGGACTTTGGCTGCCACGCTTGGATGTCAGCCACTGATGTCTGTTGTGCCTCTCCTTTTTTGGCACTGGAGATTGACTCCTATGGTGCTGAGAAGGCGATGGTGCCTGTGCCTGCTCCCAGTGCTGAGAGTCCTTGGATGGCACTGTGGTAGATGGTGCTGGTGCACTTTGCACGGAGGAGGCTCCACTCTCCGCTCCTGCTGGGGACTCCTGGGGTTTAAGAGCTGCCTCCATTATCAGGACTTTATGGCGTTGGGCCCAATCTTTCAAAGTTCTGGGCTTAAAGGCCTTACAAATAGGACAGCAATCACCCAAGTGTCCTTCCCCCAAGAAAATCAGACAAGCTGAATGGGGGTTGCTCTTGGGCACGCATTTGCACTTGCAACAAGTCTTAGAGCCTGGGGAGCCAGGCATTCCCCAGTTCCAAGGTGCTGACAAGGACAGAAAGCCCTGCCTCAGCTTTTAGTTAAGACACTAAGGACTAACTACCAAACACTAGAACTATTACACTTATTTGAGAACTATTTACACTACAATAGGCTACTAGCTAATAAATTGAAAGGAGAATGCAAGAGCTTCAATCACTGGCAGTATCGTGAGAAGGAACTGAGTGGGGGCAGTGGGGTGTGCGATGCATATGTTGGTCACCATATTGGTACTCCTCCAGTGGGTGCCACATCGACCCTACGGCTACTGGCTGGACAAAAAGCTTCCAGTGACTGGGCATGTGCCAGCGTACACCCAAACTGGAATGCACATGAGCAATCACTCGAAGCAGCAGCAATATTCACTACTAGGTCATATAATAGCTGGTGGATAATGACTCACCAAAAAGGTAGACTGAAGGATAAATGTAAGGTTCGTAATTAAGAATTCAAGAAAACTGCTAAGGATGAAAAGTACTAAATGTTTTATAAGTTAGCATACCTCTTACTGCAGCAACCTTGTTAGGATCCAGTGTTCTGCGCCCCCGTGCGCTGACACCCATAATGCTACACAGCAACGTTTCCTTCGGGAACAAGACACGGACTAGATAGCGTGCTGCATACTTTGGTTTCGTCTTTTGTCTGGCTTTCATCAAATAGTTTCCAAGAACCTTCACATTTCGTTTTGGGTCACCAACATACTCTTTGTAAAGCAAAAACATTTTTATAAGATTAACACAAATCTGCTAAAAGAAGGAGCTCTTCCACAAGCCTACTTTTATGACACAATCTTACATTTCCTTACATCAAAATAAGGTTTACTATACATTACCTGTCTTTGTACTCAAGGAGTTACAGAAATAGCTTCCATCAGTACCTTCTGACTCAATTAGCCTGCTTGGCTCATTTATATCAAGCACCCCAATTGATTAAGTAATAGCAACAGCATTTTTAAGAAAAGTATTTAAGTGCTAGGACGCAACATTTCCAGATGACTTACTATTTACAGACTTGCCTATTCATTTTCAAGAAAACATCTCACAAAGGTATGGGGGGGCGTGATTTGTCCATTTTATCAGGAGTGCACAAGCAGAAGTTGAACACTTCACCCATTATTTATATTTAATGGCATTCAAATTCACTTATTTTTTAAACTCGAAAAATGTCACCTTCCACACAACTGAGGCTATATATACACATTATGCACCATTACGTCTGCCTGTGTCCTGTGTGCTTTTCTACTGCCTTTTATGGTGACGTATTTCATGGAGCTACTTACAGCGATCCACAAAATTAAACATTTTGGAAGAATAAGCACTGGAGGATTTGGAGGTCTCTCTCTTAATAAAACAGCCCACAGAATCAAAACATTGCAAATCTCTGCTTTTTCCCATTCAAGAATTAGTGTTCCTTACGCACAAAATAATTAAAATGTTTTCTCAAATGTAGATCACACTGTAAGTTATGTTCACCCTTTGCTTTACAGATGAGACATTCTTTACATACTTATAAGTATTTAATAGATAAGAGAATATTTGGTTTTCACAGGAAAGCCTTTTCAAGGAAATTCTTAGATGCGCAAGTATCAGAAAGGTAGCCGTGTTAGTCTGTAGCTTTGAGAACAACAAAAAGTCTTGTGGCACCTTGGAGCAATATCTGTTAGTCTATAAGGTGCCACAAGACTTTTTGTTGTTTTAGATGCACAGAAACTCTAACACACTGCACTTACATTGTGTATTGTGTACTGGAATCTTAGCTGTTCTATACCACTGATAGTATGAGTACACAGCAGGAAAGAATCTTATACAAGTTGCACTTCTCTCGCCCAGCACCCTCGGGACTGGTCCCAAATAAGGGAATTTACTGGATGAAGGGATGTCCCTCCCGTCTCTGTCCACCCAGTCTGCAGCCCCTTCCTGTTGCCTGCTCTGTTTTTGTTCCTCCTGCCACCTCCAACCTGGTCCTAGGCCCCCACTGGGCTGACACTAGCCTGGCCACACACAGGCTGCTGGTTGCAGAGGCCAGCTCTAGCCCCAGCTGGGCTGCTGGCAAGGCCCTGGTCCTGGAGGCTGGCTCCTGCTCCAGTCCTGACCTGGGTGCTGGATGTGACCCTGACCCCATGGGTGCTGGATGTAGCCATGGCCCTGCAGGCCCCAGCCCCACAGGTGCTGGAAATGGCCATGGCCCCTGCCAGCTCCAGATTCAGAGGCTGGATCTGTCCCCTGCCAAGCTGCAGCATGATCCTGGCCCTGACTTCGCTGGTGCCAGGTTTGGCTCCCCACCAGGCTGCCAGCACAGTCCCGGCTCCCCAGAGGCTGGCTGCCACCTCTGGCCAGGGACGCAAACTCCACTGGGCTCCCCTGCCCAGGGTGGCTGGGCGCAACTATCCCATGGCTCTCACCCCTCCTCTCCCACCTGCCTCCCAACCTTCAACCTATATCAGTAAGACAGCAAAAGAAGGTGGTGGCTTACTGAAGCATTGTATCTGCTGCAAAATTAAGATATGTTAAAATGCTCAAGTTATTCTGTACCTCAAAATAGTCCATAACACGAAGAACCAACTGAGTATTTGTGTTAGTACAGTGCACATACTACGTTTTCGAATACCTGACTTTGTTAAAGTGACTTCCAGGCTACGGTGAACACCAAATAACCATAACAAACATGCTGTAAGCTTTAATACATTTTTAAAATGCAAACTGAGAAAGTCAACTCTGTTCATTTATTTTTGTTAAAGAAAAAAATGGAATGCCTTATATGCATTTTATTCACTGCAGTTATCCACCCCACTGAGCACATGTGACTTGTAACTCACCAAAACTAGGATTGATAGAGACAGAAGATGATGGAAGTTCTTTACTAATATTCGTGCTTCCTGAAGAGCCTCTGTAATTCATCATCATAGCGTTTCTTCCCAGATTGGTTTCCGGTGGGGTAGTCATCACTGATGACACCAGTGGGGAACCCAATGCAGAAGATGCTACATTGGCAGTGCTTTCCACAACTGCAGTTACGAGATTTGGTTGTGGAGGAAGGTCAGGGATCCTGTTAGCCACTGAGTATGGTGGATGCAGGGAGTGGGTGGAGACGATAGTAGGTAGGGGTGGGCTTTGCCTATGCACAGGTTGTTGTGATTCTAGTTGAAGGGTTTGTTGAACAGGCTTTATTGCCGTGTTGGCCTGGAGATGGCTCTTTTGCAGCCTAACCCTCATTGATGTGCTATGCCCTCCTTGTCCTGGGGGAGGGATGTGAAGACTTGACTCTCTTTCCATTGGCTTCTGTACTTTAATTTTTCCATGGGGTAAATGACTGGAACTTCTGTATGTAAATCCAATGGGCCTCTGTAAATGTGATTGGAAAACAATAATTAAGGTAAAGCTGCACAAATCTCTATTGTTTTTTCCTTCTTGAACAAGACAGAGTGGATGGCAGCCTAAGTAGTACCTTCTCAAAAAGCTAGCTCTGACCTCTTGACCATCAATCTAACTATTGCATGTTTTTCCATCTCTACCTTCATTGATTTCCACTTGGCACCCAGACACCAACATAGCATTCTTCTCTTGAGTTTGTATCCTGCTTCTAAAGTATTTTCCAATCTCCTGCTAGCATAACATTGTTTTAAGAGCTAAATAAATACCTAATAAAGAACAGGCTGTACATATGTTAGTAGTTAATAAAGGTTGTATCTTTGTACAATATTTGCTTAAAAATGGGGCAGCTGGTGCTGTCACCAAGCTGCCGTGTTCTAAGTTCACGTGTCTGCTGCTGTATGAAAGGAAAACATTTGGTTTTGCACCTTTTATTTTGGTTGGCTTTTTTACAATGTATGAAGTAGGCCAGGAAAATGTGATTTCGTCTCAGCCTGACGCTCTTTTTTTCTGTTTATCTGACGTATTAGAAGAAGTTCAGGTCCTATTTAGCCTGGAAGACCACATGATGGTGGGAAATTATTTGTGAAGTGATGACATTAAGGGAATAAAACTAGAGAAACTGAAAGAAGAAAATTTTTAGTAAGACACCTATTTATTTCAATGATTGACATTTTGGAAACAGAAAACCTTGTGAGAGTATGAAACAACAAATAATTATGTAACAAGGGCTAAAAATATATATCCTATAAGATACACAATTCTTCCAGCAAAAACAGGAGAGATCACAGGTGACAACAATGATTTGTAGTCTGGAAAACAGGTTTAACTATCCGCTTTGTTTATTAAAGGAGAAGTTTAAGAGACAATTTCACCATGGCCTAAGATTACCTACAGGGGGAGAAGCTATTTGAGACTAGAGGACTCCTTAGTTTATTAGACAAGATTGTTACAAAGTTCAAAACTTGAAAGCTAAAGTCAGCAAAGTTCAAAATGAAAACAAATTTAATTTTTAATAGTAAGAAAAATTAATTATTGGAACAGATCATATGGTGTGAGATATGTTTAATCATTTGGAGTTTTTAATCAATACTAAGGCCCAGATCCACAAAAGGACTTAAGCACCTAAGCCTTAGACTGAGGTCCACAAATCTCAGTTTTAGGAAGCAACACAATCCATAAAACTTGGTCCACTGCCACCTAACTGTATAGGTACTTAAACTCACCTCAGCATCTAAATTTTCAGGGGAAAAATTCCCTGAGAGCATGTATTTCTGCCTTTGGGTGTGCACACTGCTGCCTCACTCCAGACACCTAACTCCTCTCTAAGCCCAGTATGACTCATGAAGCAGAAGAGGCCATCACCTAGCTTCCCGGCAGAGCCCGACTCGGAAGGCATGCTCACAGCACGCTTTTGAAGAGGGGGCATTACCCCTTTTATAAAACTTTTAGCACAGTAGTTGTAGCACTCAGACAGGAGATGGGAGACCTAGGGTCAATTTCCCACCTCCCTGCCAGAGAGGGAGTGTGATGGGGCATACAAGCTCCCAACCCCAGCACATCTGCAAAGCTTGCACAAGATAGAGGAGGGAGTTTAAAGTGGGAGCACAGTAGCTCGATGGCAGGAAGCCAGTGCAGGTGAGCTGATCTACATCCCTGTGAAGCAGCAGTAAAGGAGCCATTATTGCTCAGCAATAGTGAACTGACCAAGTCTACAAAGACGGGACCCGCAATTTTCTGAAGGTGGATATTTTCTTTTTGTGTTTTATCTACTTTACCTTGTAGGAAGAGGGGACAGGTGGGAAGTCTCCTCAGAGGCAGCTGCACAGCACCTCATGGTGCAGGTCTTAGATGACTACTATCGGACCTTGTACTGAAAGCCTTATCTACAACCACTCGGGGGGGCGGGGGGGGGGGACCTATGGAAGCCTGGCATGGAACCTGCTTGGGGAGGACAATGGAGGTACAGTGCTTCAAAGCACAAGGCCACAGGGAAAGCTCTGAATCCCTCACTGAATTCTGAAGACTTCCCAATAATTAGACTCTTGACTTGAAATCCAAAAGGGATGGACTGAAACTGTAACCTACCTGGGGACTCACTAAAAGAACAGGACTGTGGCAGGCTAGAGCTGTAGTGAGGAAAAAAAAGAGGTCTTTCCTCCTAGGCGTCCAAATTAGCACACCCTTTTACAGCCAAGATTCTAAGGCCATACAAGACCACTGTGATCATCCAGGCTGACCTATATAATACAGGCCATAGAACTTCCCCAAAAGAATTCTAAAGCATGTCTTTTAGAAAACATTGCATTGCGATTTAAAAATTATCCAAGATAAAAGAAGATCCAGCACAACTCTTGGTAGATAGCTCCAACGGGTATTTTCTCTTACAGTTAAAAATGTACAACTTATTTCCAGTTTGAGTTTGTCTAGCTTCAACTTCCAGCCATTAGACCTTGTTGTATCTTCTCTGCTACACTGAAAAACCCATTATTTAATATTTGTTCCCTAGGTAAGTACTTATAGTCTGTCTTGAAGTTACCCCTTAACCTTCTCTTTTTTTTTTAAATCAAAATTCTGTGTGACAAACAGTTTTCAGAAGTCTATTATGTAAACATTACCACCTTTTTCAACCAAACTTGTAATTTCATAAAAAACAGTTATCAAGTTAGGTTGACAGGGTCTGTTTTCCATGAATCCGTGTTGATTGACATTATATTGCCCTCCTTTAACTCTTTGTTAATCAACTCCAGGAAAGGATGATACAGGTGTGATTACTAAGGCTACATCTACACTACAAGATAAATTCAATTTTTAATAAATTTGATTTTAACCTCATTCTTATGAATTTGATTTTAAATGTCACCTTCTTGAAATTCGACCCACCATTTTTCCATGTCAAGCTTCCATGTCCCCATTACCCTATGCAAGTTCAACAGCGTGAGGAGTGCATTGTGGGTATCTATCCCACAGTGCTTTAGCCCCAGTTACTTGTTGGTGTTTCATGTTAGAATCTCAGAATGCAAAGCAGTGTCCCAGAATTCAGACCTCCCCTAAACCCACCCACGTACCCTGTGCCACACGTCCTCTGTGGACATTGACGTACCAGCGGGCAGCTGTGCTACATGCCCTCTCCAACCTGCCCCGTTCCATCAGTTCCACGTCTGCTGCAGAAGTTGGTGTACCGACGAGTAGCTGTGCCTTCAACTCTGCCCAAACCCACCTGGGTTCCCTGCGCCACAGGTCCTTTCAGGATGCTGGCGTAGTGGCAGGCAGCTGTGCTATCAGTCCTGTCAACCCCACCAGCTTCTAACAGCTGCACATCTGGATCTTTAAAATTGCAGGCCTGGGTGCTGCAGAATTCAAATTCTAATTCTGATTCAATCAAAACTTTGTGGGTTTCCCACGACCTTCTTCCTGAGCACCTGAATGTAGAGCAGTGGAGAAGGAAGCAGCCATACAAGGAAGGTCACTTGGTAGCTTTGTGGGATACATATGGGACACTTCTGGAAGCTAATAAATTCAAATTAAAGACATGGTGCTTCCACGCTAGCCTTTATTCGCAATTTGAAATTGAAGCTATACCCATCTCGTAATACTGACATTTTGTTATCGGTGTTGAGGCTCACTAATTTGAGCTAATGGTATTTACAGTGAAGACAGTGAAGTTTTAATATTGGGCTAACTCCTTTAAATATGATTTTTATCTCATAGTGTGGACACAGCCTCAGAGAGAGAGAGAGAGAGAGAGATCTCTCCTGCAGCCTGGACTTAGGTACCTTCCTCTGTGAGGGGGCTGAGGATTATCACGTACCCTGACCACTGGCATCTCCCACTGCCTACATGATGGCTTTGTGGACTGTATGCTATGGCAGCCATCTTTCCAAAGGCTTTGTGGATGTGGATCCTATTGTTGTTCCATGATTTTATGGATGCCTAAAAGTTAGGTGCTCCAATGGCTAACTCCCTTTGGCCATGTTGACACTACAGAGTTTTGGCGACAAAAATTGGTCTTTTGTTGACAAAACTCAGGGAGCTTCTACACACAAAAGGCATTTTGCCAACCAAGTCTCAACAAAACAGAGCACTTTCCCCAACAGCATTATCACTCTCTGCATTGAGGAATAATACTTCTGATAATAGAGTTCTGTTGATAAAAGTGCAGTGTAGATGCTCTGGGGCCCTTTTGTCTCCATACAGGGCTTCCGATTCACTGGGCAGCCCTGTTTGCAGACCTTCTGGTCAGCCATTCTGTTGAGAGAGGGCTGGGCTGTCTGGCTGTTCTGTCGACAGAGTGGATTGCTCTTTGGATTTGCTTTTATGTGTAGAGGCAATCTAAGAAATTTTGCCAGTACGTCTCTTCTGACAGTTACTTCTGTCGACAGATCGCTGTACTGTAGATGTAGCCTTTGTGAACCTGGGCCTGTATCCCTCAAATGTCTATCTAAAATGGACATGCTAATTCAACATCACATTGTTGGGCAAGACACATGAGTTATCAGATTTCTTCTATGGCTTGAGATCAATGTTCCCTCTAATTTTTTCCATCCACATGTACTCAGTTTACATGAAACTGTACTTGTGATACAGGAGGTTACACTCCATGATCTTGATGGTCCCTTTTAGTTTTAATATCTATGAATCTTTGACATTCCTGTTGTAGTGATTTAAAAACGCTAACAGGCACTTTACAAAATAAAACTAAGGAAAGGCAGACTTAGAACTGTTTTCTTCATACATCATAAAGAAGTAAAATGATTAAAGATATTTTGAAAACTCTCTCTGGGGTCACTTTTAGCCTCCGGAGAGTTTTAAAGCAGTTGCTTCCCTGTGTGACCATGTGCGGGGAGTGAGAGAGAGAGAAAGAAAGGTAGGTCTCAGTGCCCCAGAGTGGTTGGCAAGATTGCTCTCTTGGTTTTGGATGGTTGAACATTCAAGTTCATGGAGTTGCCAGGACATAAATTATAACCACAATGTGCTGCTTCCATCAACTGTAACGAATTCAGAACTCCTCTGTTTGGCCTGGTGGCTCTGGTGATGAACAGACAGACTAATAGTCTTTCATTCTGTTCTGGTTTCACGACATCACAACTGCCGAATAGCTTTACTTCAGAGCAACTGCTCAGTACTGTTGATGATGACTACACAGATCTCTCAGCAATCGCAAGAATCATCACTAATGCTTTTCTTCTAAATGCAGTTTGCTAATCAATTGGAAGCCTTAATATTCTGTCTGTTTTAACAGTAGATTTAATTGTAGTAACTTGATAAAGGTGTATTTATAGGAAAGCAGTTAAATGTAGTTAATTCCCTTAAAAAAATCATACCAGACAATGTGAGAGTTATATGGAAAACTTTATTGTCAGCAAACGTCAGCAGATTAATGGACCAAAGCCCCATCAAATATAAATTGGCACAGCGGCTTTGAAGTCAGTAGAGCTTCAAGAAATTATACTAACTGTCCCTGAATCTGTTTGTCCTCCCCTCCTCACTGCAAACGGATTATACTGCACCTAGTCTAGCAAACTGATTTGTACTGGGGCCTCTTGCCACTAGCATGCCAACAAGAGGACTAAGCTCATTAATGTCAAGAAGCATACAACAACTTGCCTCTAGTAGTGGATGCTTCACCCACTTTTGTCCACAATAGAAAGCTAAAGGAGGATTGAATCCTCCAGTTTCTACTGATGCTTGTAAAAGGACTAGAAATATTATAGATCTTTACTACTCACAGGTTTGAGGAGCAATGGCTTCATCCGGCTATGTTGCATTTCTGAAACCTTTCGATGAAGCAGGTCAAATTTCTTATCCAACTTCTGAATGGCATCATACATGGCCTGGCAATAAACATGAAAGTTAATAGAACATTTCTGCTTTCAGAGGAAAAGTAAGTAAAAAGCTTTACATTTACATTTGACAAAAGCAAGGAAGTCTCACTAATATTGAAAGTCCTTCCTTATGTCTAAACTTGGAAAGTTCAGTAGATAAGAACCACATTTTGTAAGCGAATTAGAGGTTGGCTTATTTATGCACCACAAGGAAAGGCAACAACAGTACATTTTAAGCTTGAAAAAGTATGTTTCTTTTGGAAAATCTAATTTTAGTGAAAGATTCACTCTTGCTGTTTTACTATCCTGAACATGGTTGGAACTGAAAGGTGTCACATTAAAGAGACATCAAGCAAACTTAGAAGTAGTACATAATAATTCTTCTCGTGCCACTAGACTATCTGAAGTGCTATATGTGGACTTGACCACCTCCTGAGGTCCCTTCCAGCCCGAGGATTCTATGATTCGATGATTCTATAACATTTAAATAACAGGCTCAATACTACTTTATGGGCAGTTAGAGACCTTTAAAAACAGAATTATGTATTTTCAAATATGCAGCTATGCAACTGATAAATAGGTCTTGAGGTACTGGTTTCTACATTACAAACGGGAAATACACATTGGAGGGATATGCACTCTAAAGTAAAATGACAAGTGTAGGTGAGCTAGAGAGCAAAAGTTTCAGCTCTGAGCCTCAACATGATTATAAAGCTGAAGTCAATTGCACGCCCATAGACTAGAAAAAAACATTAACAGAATTTGAAAACCACTTATTTCGTTGAAAGTACCCAGAATATTGTGGCCGATCATCAGTCTTTTTTTCATGCTCAGCAATTTGCATCTCGCAGAGATTTACAAACTGACTTTGCCTTGCTTCTGCAATCAGATGAGGGTTTTAAAGTAACAGTACTGTAAAGACTCAAAATTTCATAGCCACCGGAATCACATAAATCAAACTAGAGTTCAAAGGCTAACAGCTGTCCATATATACAACTTAAAAAAAAAACCCACAACCAAATAACAGCCCTGAACAATTTTGTCCGCTATTTTTATAAGCAATGCATAAAGTCGCTGAACTAAAGGAGTAAAGGGGAAATGAGAGGTGTTTTTCAGAGTGTATGGATCACTGTTGCCCTAGCACAGTCACATTTTCCTGCTGTTTTGTGAGGTTTTGTCACACAACAATTGGGGAGAAAATAAAGACATTTTTAAGCACAGAAAAACGTGGTTATAAAACCACAAAAATTGACAGGACAGGTGAAGAATCTGAAATTACATTCAAATAAAAATGAAACGGACTGTATTTTAAAGCACCACAAAATACCCCAGCACAATGAGGTTCAATAAAATCTTAGCTTTGTAATACACAATAATTAATGTACCATGACTTCATTATGCAAGCCTGGTGCAAGCAGTAGGACATACATGACATTAACTTTTAGCCATAAGTCACTCCAAAAGGGTAGATGCTCCCTAAAAGGCACTCATTTCTTTCAGGAGTAGCCCTGCTATTACTGCTTCCTTGTATGAGTAAGGAATTCATTTAGTTTTACCTTCACTGGTGCAGTTATTCAGCTTGTCAGTTACTGCTTCAGGTAATATGAGCAATAAAGTGTCCTAAATTCATCCTGAATAACAAGAACCTTAAGATAATATTTTAAAACCAAACCTACATTGTTTCAAAATCTATCTGCCAAATATTTCCCAATATCTTTCAATTTCTTGAAGTAAATCAATGGGCTCTATTACATTTGCTGTATTAATATAAAAGTTTTGGACACACTCTGGTTGATTATGATGTAAAAAGCTCAGTAGCTGCATATAAGAACATTAATCAAAAGTGAGCAAAACACCTTTGCAGTTAAGTGAAGTTTGTGGGAATGAACAACTGGATGCAACAGAGTTGCAAATTGATGGTAGAGTAGCATATACATCAGGGATAGAAGTGTGACACACTTTTACCTTGGGTTTTTCTGTAGAGGTTTATAAACTATCTGCAAGAGAAAAAATGTGGTACCTGACAATAGTTGAGGACTTCCATCAGGGTCTTCTGCTGATCTCCTGTATAGGACGCTTCAGACACAACACTTCCCTGTTTCATTTCAAAATAAAAATGTTAAGCTGAAACTTAAAATCCTGAAGGTTTGCAACCAGCAACATAAACACAGAAACAGCTTTAGGATCTCGTATCATGTTTAGAAAAAGAAACAAAAACTGTTTTTGTAACGAACCCTCCTTCCCAAAGTAACAGTCATTACAAACAAAAATTAAATAAAAAGACTTACACATTCATAATCTGGTTCATATTCATAAATGACACTTCCACCGTCTTCATATTCTGTGTCCCTGGATCTTATCTAGAAAAAAAATTAAGAAACACATACTGTTAGAAAGAATCACAGAATACAAGGCATAAAGCAGTCTACATGTCCATATGTTTTTCAGGATCTCCAAACACTGGCTTAATATATTAAGAGTAGAAAATAATGAGAAGGATGATTTAAAACTGTGAATTAATATATTTTTCATCAGCTATTAGTCACATGAAAACAGTGACACATAAGTTGTCAAGTCAATTTTCCTTTATAAGAATTATAAATAGCTTAAAATAAAATACACAGACATCTCCATGTACATTTTATTGACATTTAAGTTTATTAAAAAAGATAAAAATACACTTTTTTTCCCATCTTATAATGCTTGCTGCATGTCCCTCAGCTATGACAAAGCTACACATATAAAGCACCTACAGTTTCACTTTTGTTTGAAGTCAGTTGCTAGTCAAGATCATTTTTGGTTACTTACATAAAACAATGGCAATAGACTGTTTACTAAAAATAAACCGCAATTTTTTAAAATTGAAATCTTTCCATTCACTGTTGCACAAAAACATATTTTACAGCTAAGTCCTTGCCAACAAGCAAATAGGTTTAATTTAAATCAGGTTCAAAGAGATTTGTTAGAACCAGTGCAAAATCATGTCAGGTGTTCTTGTTTAATATCAGGTTAGAAGTATACAGGCTTTTGTGATTGTGTAAATGAGTCAATTTAAAAACCACACATTTGTGTAAACCAGTGCAGTTTTGTATACAGACAGACCCTTATATTTTGGGAGTGAACGTGATCTGACACTGTATATCCTTGAATCCTTTAAGAACGAATGTTCTTTGGCATGACTATTGGAACAATTACTATCACTATGTGTAAGGGGACCGTTAGCCCCTTACTAAAACTCAGTGGGGGTTTTTAGTTGGCTAGCTCTTAGCATTAAGAGGGGAAGGGACCATGAGAAACCAGGGCCCTGAGATTGACAGTCCCCAGGGACCATGGGAAGAGGCCAACACTCCAGGTCAGCCAGATTGACTGGTTGGGCAGGCCAATGAGAGAATTTGGAGGCCAGGTCCTGTCCTCCATGTGAGCTGGAATTTTGCTGGGTCACTCTGAGAAGAGGAGAGAGCTAAGAAGAGCCCAAGGAGCACAAGCTATGCTGGGAGGCAGACCGGCAGTGACAGAGCCAAAGACACATGCTGCCCAACAAGTGCAAGTTGTGCTGGGAAGCAAACATGCAGGGACAGAGCCAGAGGCCCATACAGCCCAAAGAGCGCTGATTCTGTGCTAAGAAGCAGACCTGCAGTGATCAGAGAGCCAAAGAGGTCAGAGAAGCAACGCAAGGAGATGGAGGCCGGCAAAGCAACAAAGTCTATAGCTGGGTGTAGTGAGCAGCTGGGACCAGCAAAGGTGGCAGAGGTGGTGGGGGAAGAGGCTCTGGACAGGAAGACACCACCAGCCAAGAGGTCTTGCAGGCCAGACTTGAAGAGGGATTGTAACTCCAACTGGAAGAAGGGCCCTGCCATCTAGAGCCTGAAGTCCTGTGGTCACTGCCTGAGCAAGAGTGTTCAACCTGCATCCTCCACACTTTGCCTCCCCCCTCCTCAGCACAACCAGGGCCTGAGAGAGAGCCCTGGGACTTGAGCAATAGACTGTGAACTGTCCTTACATTCAGCAGACTGCTGTTTGTGAGGTCCCCGTGCCACAGAGCAAGGCTATGTAGTCTCTTTTAACCTTCCTCATTTTTCCTTATTCTTTTTAATCAGTTGCTGTTTAATAAATTGTATTCGTTTTGAACTATATGTAGTGATCAGTGGCTCAGGAAAGCATCCAGTGTGAAGAGAGAGCATCCTGGAATGGGGATACCCTCGCCCCTGCAAGGTTGAGGATTCAGCCCCGGGAAACCTGGGCCCAGACTTGTTGGGACTGCAAGGAGTCAGGGAGGCCACTGGGTAAAGGAAGTGGGAGCGAGGACTCAGATCCTTCCACTGGTCCACTTCACTGGGGTAGTGTGGAAGCTAAGAAAGTTCCCCACAGTGGTGGGACTATTCCTCTGCTTACATATGCAAGGGTGTGGCTGAAGAGCTAAGCGTAGCCTTTTCCATATGAATGCAAGGCTCCATGAACATTTTCAGAACAGAATGCTACTTAGGAGTAGGCTCTACATTGTGTGACGCTAAAGCAGATATAAAAAATTAAAAATAAAGATCTTTTCCTTGTTTATTATGTGCTCTTCTTGCATTAACGGGAAGAGCACAACAGCTATGGGCTGGTCTCTTCTCCAGGAAAGACCACTTTAAGTAGAACTGTACACAAAAAACCACACAGGTATATTAAAAGACAGCACTGGAATGCCTCTTCTTAAACTAGGAGAAATACGTTATGTTTACACTGTTGTTATAACCTGTGGCTGGCCCATACCAAAGGATTTGGGCTCTGTGACCCTGTGAGGGGAAATGGTCCCCTAAGCCTAAATATTTTATCTACAATTGAGGAGTCCCACAGCCCAAGCCCCAAGAAACCAAGTCAGCTGGCCCAGGTCAGCTGCCAGTTTTTCACTGCAGGGTATACATGCCGGTAGTTTTCCATCACATGAAAATTGTCTATAGACAGACACCACAGAGTGCCACCTGGTGGACAAAGTCACTTAAAAATAAAAGTAAAATTAAAGACAATCATTTTACTCAAATTGTGGGAAGCCATTCTTGACCAGCATAAACTATTTTGCATTTGATTAAAAAATTACACTACATTTCTGCCACATTAGTCAAATGAAAAATTATGTAATACAGCTTGCACCTCCCTGATCCGGCATGATCAGGACCTGACTGATCCCAAACCAGAGAATTTGCTGGGCCAGGGAAGGTTCCCTTGCCACTGACCTCAAAGCCACCCCCACCTGCTACCGCCCACGATTCCCTCTTCACTCCTGCAGCCCCTTGCTGGGACACACCACCAGCCCTGCTCAGCTGCAGCCCCCTTCATGGGGCTATAGGGGACCTGGCTGTGACCCCCACAGGACTGCCAGAGGATGCAGGCTGCACCCTCCTGTGTGGCTCTCTGATCCAGTAAGATCCCTGGTCCGGCCAGGTAAGGGATGTTGCCAGACCATAGAGTGCCAGTTTTAGGAGGTGCAACCTGTGTTGGCCAAGTTCAAGTACAATTTGGCACCCCCTTTTAGTAATCATGAGTTTGCTGGCTATACTTTCTTCCTCTTATTTTCTTCAGCTGGCTGTTAAAGCATAGATCTCTCATATTCTGGAAACTGAAAGAAGGAGAACAAGTGTCCCTAATGAACACTGTTTCTCCGAAAAACGAGGCTTTGCCTGTCAAAGGTTTGTTTGCAGGACCAACCTAGACTGCCAGCATTTCAGGAACGGAGCTGTCTCTTCTTCTGTGCATGTACAATATCTAGTGCTCCAACCCTAAGAAAAGCTTCTTTTCACTATTGCAATACAAATACTTCCCCTTTTGGGGATTGTTATAAGTCAATCATTCTACGGCTATGGATACACTAGAAGCATCTGTCGACAGAAGTTACTGTTGACAGGGCAATCTCAACAGAACCTCTGTCAGTGGATTGCATCTACACACAACTTGCTCTGTCGACAGAGAACTGCCAGACTGCATTGCCCTCTGGTGAGAGAAAGCAGAATGGCAGCTCCGTAAAGAGTGCTGCTCGGCAACCAGACGCCCTCTCTGTCGACAGAAGTGTCCACACGGTACTTCTATCAACAGTACTCTGTCGGCAGATTGTTATGCCACAAGTTTTTGAGGGGTAATATTGTCGAGCCAGATGCGGAGTTCGGTAGAGACTCTGTCGGCAGAATGCTTTAAGTGTGTAGACGCTTCCTGAGTTGTGTCGACAAAGACCCCTTCTGTCGACAATACTCTCTAATGTAGACCCAGCCTATATGAGAACTGAATTGCTAATAGCAGTGCAATTTGTCCAAAAAGGCAGAACTAATGTTTGTTTAGATACACTTACCATGCTATCTCTCACTAGAGAGGGGGTAAGTCGTCGTCTTTTATGCAATAATACATACTCCATTTCTTCTGGATTCCGCCCATCTCTCTGCACACTCGTAGAATGACTCATCTGTGACACCACTGGTTCACTCAATACTGACAAACCTTCCCCACCTACAAAAGCCAGAGGTAAAAGAAAACAGGTTGGAAAACTCCTCCCCCAGCAGTAACAGGAATCGTTTCAGGGTAAATTCCATGGCCTATGTTATACAGAAGATCAGACTATACCTGCAATGTCCAATGTTTGCCACTTGCCACATGTGGTGAATATGATTCCATGTTGTGGCAAATAAAGCTCTGGAGCCGTATGCAGCTCTGGGAACTTTTAAAGGTGGCTCCTCCTGAGAGCTGCATGTGAGGAGCACTGTCCGCCCAGTTCGCACATGTGTACCACCACTTGGTGGGAGAAGTGTGTGGCAGCCCCAGTGGTGGCTCTGGTGAGTAGCTGGCATTAAATTAGAATGGAGGGGTTTGAGAAGTCTGGCTCTGGGGGAGGGGCAGGGCTCGGAGTGCTTGGGGGAAGGCATTCAGTTAGAGCTGGGGGTGTGACGAATATGGAAAGATGACAGCCAGAAGTGTGGTGATCTTTAAATTCCTATTGGACACTGCTGGACTATATCATCATGATGGTCACTATTTGCCTTGGAACTTATGAATTAGACATCTTGCCATGAAAAGCAATAATAGTAGCTTATTTTTAAAACTTCAGCATCCTGGCCACTTAATATTAACTACCAAGCAGTTAGGCCAGGTCTTCATTACATTGAAAAGTCGATTTAAGACACACAGCTCCCATTACAACAACTGAGCAGCTGGAGTCAACATATCGTAGATCAATTTTTCTGGCCATCCCCATAGTGGGAGGTTGGTGGAAGAAACTCTCCCCTCAACCTCCCTTACTCCCTGAGACAGTGATGAGTACCAGGGTCGACGGTAGAGCCCTGATGGTGTGATTCATCGCATCTCCCTCTAGGTGCACTAAATCAAACCACGGAAGATTGATGGCAGTTGAGTTTATCTTCCTGTAAGTATAGACGTATCCTCAATTATTTGCCCATTATATCTTCTAATTAAATTTTATTAAATTTTCCTTCCAATTCCTCCTCAAAAATGCACTTCACTTGCCATAATTTCCACTGCTGAGTTTCATACCTTAGCTACCCATGCCTCTCTTCCTGCCTCATATCATTCTCCACATACAAGACACCACCCAACAAAAATCTACAGTCAGAATTTAAAGACATTCCTCACAATACAATACATCATTCGTATTTGCTTTACCCTCATCCCTCCCTTCCTTAAGTATTTGCTCCTCTTATCTTCAATTTTTTGTTACCTCTGCAAAGAGTTATGCAAAGAAAAAGACTGGGTTGTAATCTCTGCCAGAAAGAGCTGACGATCTAGAGCAAACTAATGGATGTTGTTTGATAAACATTTAACAGCAATACTGTGCCAATGTCAAAGCGTTTGTTTGCGGATGTAAACTTGTATTTTAATACTTTTGCAACTTTTACATGACTAATTAATCTTGCTTGGGAGTCACTGCTTCTTGAATGAGAATCATATGTCAAATTTTATCCTAAACTTTACTACTAAGTCAGAGGGCTAGATCCTCAGCTCATCTGAAATCTCCTTTGAAAGGGGATAAAAGAGATTAAAAATAGGGACAGGAAAGGAAGGCTGACAGGTGATGTGACCCTGGTTGGCATCATTGCTCCTTGAGCGCTGCTATCTGCCAGTGCAAGAAAGGGAATGATCCTCTCCTTATTATCTTGTGCTTCCCCTGTTTTTTGTATTTCACCTGCTGATTCTCTTCTTATATTTATTACGCATTTCTACAGGGCCTAGCACAATGGGGTGGTCCTTGAGTTCTATTGCTTTAAAATCACATTTAATTAGTTCGGAGGAGTGCAGCTGGAGCAGCCCCGTCCATGGTAGGGAGGTGGGCTAGCGTAGCCTCCCCAACACCCCTCTCTCATTCCCAGTCCCCTCCCCAGGGCTGCCGTGGATGGGGGGCTACTCCAGCCTGGGTGGAGTGCCCCCACCCTGGCGGCTTCGTGGAGCTGGAGCAACTCCTGTCTATGGCAGGCAGGGCCTGCTCCAGCCCCTACCGATTAACTGGCTGGTAGGCCTGATCCATTTAGGGCGAGGCTTACCAGTTAACCTGTTGAATGTTAACATCCCTAATAGTTACCTTAAGAACATGTCACAAATACCCCAAGTGCTGCTTGAGGGCTCTTGGAGATACGGCCCAATGTAGTCGAGAAAAAAAAAAAAAAAACCACAGGAAGTCCTGTATCACCCTGTAACAGATTGATCGGCACATAAGCTTTCATGGGCAAAGACCCGCTTCATCAGATACAACTAACACAGCTATCCCTTTGATACTTGTCAGAAAAAAAAAAATGGTTACTCACCTTTGTAATTGTTGTTCTCCACCATGCGTTGCTCATATCCTTTCAAAGTAAGTGTGCGTGCACCATGTGCATGATTGTCGGAAAGTTTTACCTTGGCTGCTACCCATTGTCTCAGCTGTGGAGGCTCCTGGTGTGGCACCATTGTAGAGCCCCATATATGACCCTGCTGACCTGACCACCCCTCAGTTCCTTCCTGCTGGCTATGCCAACAGTGGGGCAGGAGGGTGGGTTTCAAATAGCAACACATCTCAAAGAACAGTTACAATGGTAAGTAACCATTTTTCTTCTTCGAGTGCTTGCTCATAGCTATTCCAGTTAGGTGATTCACAACCCAAACCCAGGAGGAGGGATTGGAGTCAATGCATGGCTGACTCAAGGACAGCAGCCCTGAAGGCTTTGTCCTGCTAGACTGCTACACAACTGTATACTGTGACATAAAAGTGCGTACAGAGGACCACATTGTGGCTCAACAGATTTCCTGGAAAGACACATGAGCCAGGAAGGCAGTTGAAGAGGCCTGAGCTTGTGTAGAGTGACCCATAACAGGTGGCATGAGAGACAGGCATGGGTAACTCAGGTGTGAAAGTCAGCAGTGGAAATTATGGCAAATGAAGTGCATTTTGAGGAGGACTTAGAAGGAAGAAAGTTTAATAATATCTTAGCGAGGCTGTAACACATTTGTATACAGGATGTGATCCAGGAAGAGATGTGCTGCAATGAAATTGGAAGCCCCTTCATATGATCAGCAACAGCCAGAAAGAGCTGCAAGGTCTTGGGCCAGGGCTTGGGCCATTCAACATAGAAGGCAAGCACTTGCCTCACAATGAGAGAGTGCAGATGCTGCTCCTGCAGGGAGCTGCAAGGTTTAAGATAGAAAACAGGAAGGAAAATGTCTTGGCTGGTATAAAAGCCAGAGATCGCTTATGGAAGGAAGGCTGGGTAAACGCAGAGTTGAACCTTGTCCTTATGGAAGGCCACATGTAGGGGTTCTGACATGAGTTAGCTTCCTTGGATTTCAGGGCTGGAGCCTGTTGACCTTGACACTCCTTTTCATAAACGGAGTCCACCACCCAGGAGCAAGGGGGAGTGGGAGTGTACCTGTACTCAAACCCCTTAACCAGCACAAAGTGTTTACACTCCACCCCCGGTGCAGCAGGAAGGATGAAGGCTGGAGTTTGCCAGATGGTGGTGGCAGAGGACAGAAGGCTCTTCTTAAACAGAAGGGCAACATGTGAAGGACCCTCCAATGTGAGGTTATCTACTGTGGAGTCATCTGACTCAGTGACCTCCTCCATGGGAAGGTTGAGGCTGATAGCTGACTGATGGAGGAGGTCCTGGAGCACCCGGAAGTCCACGGGTGGAGGACCTGAAATGAAGGTACCCACCACTGCCTTGTACGGAGAGGAGCTGAAGGAGGCCAATGGGGGTGTCGTCTGTGCTGAATCCTTCTTGAGGAGTGGAAAGTTGAGGGTTCAGAGGATGACACCTAATCATAGCCTCGGGAGCCAGAAAGGTGGCCAGAGGCTGAGGAGGATGCATGGTGCCCTGTGCTTGGTGGTACACCCAAGGCATCCAGAACTGCCACTGGGGTGGAGACCACTGAGGAGCTTCCATATCCCTATGGAGAGCAAGACCAGCGCGGAGAGTACGACTGGTGTGGAGATGGGAAGTGGCATCACGATCTGAACTGATTCGCGAACGGCACCCATGCCGACAAGGAGATCAGAGATGGGAGCAGGAATTGGCATGCCAGTGAGGATCGATGTAGAGAGTGAGACTGACGTGTCGAGCATGACTGATGTCGAGATGAGGTCTGGTGTGCTGTGGAAGATGGGTGCTCAGAGCCAGACCCATGGGGAGACTCGCATGCCAGGCTAGACTGGTGTGGAAAGTTGGGTATACTCATGAAGTGAGAATGGTGCTGAGGTGCACCCATGCCTACCACTGGCGGTGGCTGAGGTGGTTGGCCCCAGGGTCCAGACAATAGGTGGAAGACCCAAACTGAAATGGCGTTGAGATGGATGTGGACCCTGAGAGACATGGTGCCGAGTGATGCCATGGTGGGCAGACTGTGTTGAAGAGCTGGTATCAGAGCTGCTCGGCATGAAGAACTTGAACAGGAGGGGCCATGTGTGGAGCGCGATGGAGACCGTTGCTGCGAGCGTGACTGGTGCTACAAGTCAGACCAACAGTACCACAGATGACCAGTTCAGGACTCAGAGTGGTGCCATGATGCCAGGCACTTGCACTGGAACAGGCACACCCATAAGTTGAGGTTTGCCCCTGGAGATATCCTGAGGGGCAGAGACCTCTTTCTGCACTGGGGACTGCATCATTTTCGTAAGTCCCCATGCCACCTGGCATGTTTCAGGTGTTGACAAAAGGCCAGCCAGCACCAGATCTCTTCTTAGTGAATCAAGGAGGATAAGGCTTGGTATATGTGATACTGAGGCATCAGAGTCACGGGTCCTAGAAGGGTTGGGTGCTGCTGGCACTGAAGACGTGCAGGTTGACTGAGTCCACGGTGGCTACTTTGGCATCTTGGAGGCACATGCCAGAGAGAGGGAACGGTGCCACACCAGAGGCTTTGGGTAATGCTGATGCTGAGATGTGTCTTCGGTGCGGGCCTGGAGTTGAAGATGGCATGCCATGCACGAAGGGCTGGGGGTGAAGAGCCTTCCCACGAAGGTTGAAATGCCTATTCTACGAGGAGCTGATGGAGTTGAAAATAATGCTCCTTGCAAGTCTGGGGCTTGAAACCCTTGTAGATTTGGAACTTAGCCTGAAGAGCTTCCTCCAGACAAAGAAGACAGGTGCCATAGGGGTTGCTCATCAGCATAGACTTCAAGCCCTGAAACATTTTTTCATTTCCCAAACTCTTAGAGGTGACGTGGGAAAAGAAGGGAGACACTTCCTCAACCACTGACTGCCTAACACTAACTAGAAAACAATGGCTATGTTGAAGAATTATTTACAACTATTTGCACAAGAGCAAGCTAAGGAGACATGGTCCTAGCAACAAGTACTCTACCACAGTTCCAACAGCCTACAGGAGCTATTGAAGGGCGGTTGGGTTGGCAGGCTCCACACTAGTGTCACTCCAAGGAGCTCCTCAGCCAACCTGACAGGTAGAAGCTAAGGTAAAACCTTCCGAGTTGTACATGTAGCGCACACACACCTAACTTGAAAAGAGATGAACAAGAACTTGAAGAACATAGGGTAAATTAAAAAAGGTTCCTTGCAACACAAACAATGTAAAAGATTGTTTTCTGTTTCAGACACACACACAAACACACCCCACCCTCGCCTGCTCTGCACTGTCTCAGCAAATGGCAGACCTCACCAATTTCACCTCCTAGGCAGTGAGAATGTATCTCATCTCTTCATTCTGATCCTAGTACCTTCCATCTAGACACCTGAGGTCCCACAAATCATAAGACAGCTCCTTTGTGCTGGAAGTTCTGTTGCATCTCTAACTACATCATCATCAAAAACAGTGACAGTACAAGTACATATAAATTCTATGCTAACCTTGCTAACACACCAGGATCAAAACTGACCATACACATAAAATTCTTGGAAACCTTACAATAACCCTTTAGCAAATTTTACTGAGCATGTGCAAATGGTAATTTCCTGTATCTTGGAACTCCGCCAGAGTTTTCATAGGGAAAGCAAAAAGCACATCCTTCAACCCAATTTTCCTGCCAAATTTCTAGTTCCTGCCTCAAATCCCAAAAGTAGAATTCGTTTAAGAAAAAAGCTGGAGCTAAGACAATATTAGCAGAACTACTTATTTCTGCTTAATTTCATTATTTGTATTACTAGAACACCAAGAAGCTATAGTCTTAGATCAGGACCTTATTTTCCTAGGTGCTGTACAAAAAGACAGTCTCTGTCCAAGATCTAAGTATAAGATAAGGATCTACGGATATAGACAAACTTATGGGAGAATACAAGGAAATAAGACAATATTTGTTAGCATGATAGACAGTGATCTCAGCACAGAGGTGGTTTAGCTGCTGTCAATATTTTTGCTGGCATCACAGCAGATCATTGTTTTAAGAAGGGATTTGAAAGAGAACAACGAAGTGGTTTTGCAGATGTGTATGACGAGCTCTTCCCAAGGATGAAGATCAGCATGGAAGAAAAAAGAAAATAGCTGTTTGAAAATTAAGAAGTGGGCAATTCAGGCTGGTATCATTGGCTGTTCTGAGGCAGGAATCAACAACTTTACGGTGAATGAGAGGCAATAGGCAGGGACAGGATAGGACATGCAGGGCTTTGCAAATGCAGACAAGCAACTTATGTTCTTATACAAAACAGAGGCACCCACATAGGTATATGAGGACAGCGGTAACTAGAGCTGTAACAAGGGTGAGGTAATTGAGGCACTTGCCTTGGGCGCGTGTGCGTGCATGCACACACACACACACCTTTCAACTGGCAGGTAGAACCCCCTGACTTTATACCTTGCTAAAACCAGCTGAACTCACAGGGGGTTTCCTTTTCTGGTGAGGCTCCTATTTTATTTTCCTGGCATGTGGTGAATCTGGCTCACAAAGCCGGCAGCAACGCCATTTTTAAAAGCCAACTAGGCAGCTCTGAGCTGCATGTGGCTCTTTAAGGAGCCAGTTGTGGCCCCAGATGCTGCTGCTTGACTCCTTCTCTGGCTCCCTGTCCAGCCACAGTGAAAGGGTAGAACTCAACTTAATTGGCTTAATGTCCAGCAGGAGGGATCCTGCAGTTAAACCAAGTCCCATTATTTTAATATAGCAGGGCAGGGAAAGAAAGGTTACTCACCGTAGTAACGGTGGTTCTTCGAGATGTGTCCCCGTGGGTGCTCCACATTAGGTGTCGGGCTCGCCCGGCGCCGCAGATCGGATCTTCCAAGCAGTTTCTGCCGGACCGCGCATGCGCCGGTGCGCGCCGCTCCCCCGCGCGCTCCCGGCCATGTGCGCGATCCGGTCCCCGCCAGTTCCTTGACCAACCGCCTCGGATGCTCCTGCAAAACACTAAACAGAGATCCGGAGCGGGGAGGATGGGCGGGTAGTGGAGCACCCACGGGGACACATCTCGAAGAACCACCGTTACTACGGTGAGTAACCTTTCTTTCTTCTTCGAGTGTCCCCGTGGGTGCTCCACATTAGGTGACTACCCAGCAGTAACCCAAGATAGGAGGTGGGTAATCGGATTATGTGCAGCTTGTCCCCGAGAGGACCGCTGCCAAGAGACGGGTATCCTCTTGGAATACCCTGTGAAGGGCGTAATGTTTGGCGAAGGTGTCACAGGATGACCAGGTCGCCACTCTGCAAATGTCTTTTAGCGCAACGCCCTTGAAAAAAGACTGTTGATGCTGCCACCGCCCTAGTGGAATGAGCCCTGGGCGTGGCCAGTAAAGGAGTCTTGTTGAGTTTGTAGCACATTTTTATGCAAGATACGATGTGCTTAGAGATTCTCTGCGAAGAGAGACATTCTCCTTTTGATTTGGGAGCGATAGAGACTAGGAGCCTATCCGTTCTCCGGAAGGACTTGGTCCTGTCCATATAGAAAGCTAGCGCCTGCTCACGTCCAGGAGGTGTAGGCGCACCTCTTTGTTAGAGTTATGAGGCTTTGGATAAACAAGGGTAAACAATAGGTTCGTTAGTATGAAACTCAGAAAGAAACTTTAGGAACAAAGGCTGGATGCAGCCGTATGGTTACCGCCTCCTTGGAAAAACAGCGCAGGGCGGCGTTGCCATAACTGCCTCAAGCTCGCTCACCCTGCGAGCTGACGTGATTGCGAGAAGAAAGGTCGTCTTCATCATAAGGAGGCGGAGGGAAACCGTGGCCAAAGGCTCAAACGGTGGTCCCCTTTTCGCATTAAGCACCAGGTCCGAGTTCCACAGAGGTGGAAGCGGTTTCTGAGGGGGGGTATAGGCTTACCAGCCCTTTGAAGAACCTGGTAACCATGGGATGGGCGAACACCGTGTGCCCTTCCTCTTCGTGTCTGAACACCAAAATGGCGGCCAGGTGGACCTGAAACGAGGATAGCGAGAGTCCTCCTCTCTTGAGGTCCAGTAAATACTCTAATATCACAGCCATAGGCACCGAAAGGGGGCTAGCTGTTTGGTAGAACACCATGCCGTAAAGCGAGTCCATTTCTGCTTGAAGGTCTTCCTGGTGGAAGTCCTCCTGCTACTTTCTAGGACTTGCTGCACTTCCTCCGTACATGTGCTCTCTAGGGAGCTAAGCCATGGATTAACCACGTTTGTAGTCGCAGGCTTTGGGGGTGCGGATGCACTATGGACCCCTGGGCTTGCGTGAGCAGATCCCGCGCCACCGGAGGGGACCTCAGTGGCCGGTCCGACATGCGCAGGAATAGGGGGAACCATTGCTGTCGATCCCACGTCGGGACTATCGGGATCATTCAGGTTCCTTCCCTCCTGGCTTTCTGCAACACTTTGTGGATGAGCACTGTGGGAGGGAAAGCGTAAAGCAGGGGGCCCCTCCATGAGATCGCGAAGGCATCCCTCAGGGACCCCCGTCCCAGTCCTGCCCTGGAGCAGAATTGTGGGCACTTCTTGTTGTGCTGAGTAGCAAACAGGGTCTATCAGGGGAAAAACCCCATGCGTGGAAAAATCGGTTGCAGCAGATCGGGACGGATCTGCCACTCGTGCGTGAGTGCGAAACGCCTGCTCAGCTGGTCTGCCTTCACATTGCGAGCGCCTGGTAAGTACGAGGCTTTCAAGGTTACATTGTTGGCGATGCAGCAGTTCCACAACCGGACTGCTTCTACACATAAGGCACGGGACCGAGCTCCTCCTTGCCGATTTATATAAAACATGGTGGAGGTATCGTCTGTACTGATCCCGACTACCTTGCCTTTCAGTTGGTCTCGAAAGTGTCTGCAGGCGTTGAACACTGCTTTGAGCTCCAGTATATTTGTGTGCAGTGACTGCTCCATAGAGGACCACAGCCCTTGCGTCACCTCTTCGCCCATGTGTGCTCCCCACCCTATGAGGGGGGCATCTGTAGTAAGAAAAACCAATACGTGTGGTTGGTGGAAGGGTACCCTTGTTAGCAGGTTCTCTGGGTTTACCCACCATTGCAGGGATTTGCGCACCTCCGTTGTGGGCGACGCCATCCTGTGAACAGTGTGTGCTGCCGGTTTGTATACGCTCGCCAGCCAATGCTGCATGCTGCGCATGTGTAACCTGGCGTTCTGTTGTACGAAACGTTGCTGCTGCCATGTGGCCCAGCGGCTGTAAGCACGTCAGAACCGGCACCATAGGGCTGAAGGTGAAGCCTTGCGCGAGGGAGCCGATGGCCCGAAAGCGAGTCTCTGGTAGATACGCCCTCGCTGTAATAGAATTTATGCGTGCCCCTACGAACTCTATGTCCTGTGTGGGGTCTGTCTTTGATTTTGTCAGATTGATAAGCAGGCCGAGCGAAGAGAACGTGCCTGCTGTGACACATATTATGCGTAGTACCTCCTCCTTTGAGGCCCCTTTGAGTAGGCAGTCATTCAGATACTGGAATATAAATACCCCCTGTCTGTGCAGGTAGGCTGACACCACTGCCAAGGTCTTGGTGAAGACTCTGGGGGCTGAGGAGAGCCCAAACGGTAGGACCTTGTAAGTCGAGGGCTGCGAACCAATCTCCATCGTCTAGTGCCGTAAGGATGGAGGCGTTTGTGATCATCCGAAAACGTTGCTTGCGCAGGTACCGGTGAGGCCTCGAAAATCTAAGATGGACCTCCCCGTGAGGAAGTACCTCGAGTAGAACCCTCTCCCTTGCAGTTGCTCCGGCACTCTTTCCACTGTCCCTACGAGCATGAGATGGTCTACCTCCTGCTTGAGCCTCGCTACATGGGAGGTCTCCTGGAGGTGGGGCCCCGGGTGGAGGTCATGGCGGTGGGAGCAACTGGGAGGGGATGGCGTACCCCGTGGCTATGATCTCCAGCACCCATGTGTCTGTGGTGATCCTTTGCCACTGGTTATAAAATGGTCGGATGATGGCCTTGAGCACTGGTTTCGTGCCCTCTGGAAGCGAGTCCATGAGGGAGGTCAACCTAATGTGGTTGTTGAAATTATGGTTCGCTAGATGCGCTGCGTAATTTGCCATTGGCAACAGTAGCGTGGAGGAGGAGTAGACCTTTCTGCCCAACAGCTCTAGCTTTTTGGCATGTTTGTTTATTCCCCCACGTTGCGACGACTCCGCCACCAAAGAATTTGGTTGTGGGTGGCTGAACAGGAACTCCATGCCCTTCGTGGGCACGAAGTATTTTTTTTTTTTTTTTTTTTTTGCTCTTTTGTGGACAGGCGGAATAGTCGCGGGAGTCTGCCATATCATAGTGGCAGGCTCCAAGATTGCGTCATCAGCGGTATTGCTATTTTGGAGGAGGCCGGAGGTCTCAGATTTTTGAGGAGCTTATGGTGTTGCTCTTGCACCTTTGCTGTCTGGAAGCCTTGCGTGAAGGCCACCCTCGTAAAACAGCTCTTGGAACTGTTTGAGATCGTCCGGAGGATGGACGCCCCCCCGGGGCCGTAGCCTCATCCGGGGAGGAAAGCGAGGAACCGCTGGGGTACGTCTTTCTGGACCCTTCCGGTTCCTGCTGATGATGGTACACCCTCTCACTAGAGGTGTGCGAGGAAAAATCTCGGGGTTCCATAACCAGTCCCCCCTGAGATGCTTAAGTCTCTGTCCCCGGTCACAATTGCCCTTGGGGGTACGAGATCGTTCGTAGGGATCTTTCCCTAGTAGATTGCCGATGGTGTCTATGCCGTGCGTGGTAGGGGCGACCACGGCAGTATAAGCACTGGTCTTGGGAAGGTGACCTAGACCACTCCCTTGGTGCATACCCTTTGCGTCTGGGGGAGGGAGACCGTCGAGACCCTGGAGAGAGCGACTTTGCCTAATAGTCCAGCGGTTCAAATCCCAGGAAGGGTGGAGGTGGTCCCAGCCAGGGTGAGGCTGGTTGCAGAAATGGAGAAGGGGGCTCTGGGTAGGCCAAGGAGGGGGGGGACCCCTGCCTTCTAGTTGGAGTCTGCAACATAGCGGAGGGCTGTGAGAAAGCAACTACACAGCCCTGTGCGGAGAGGGGCTGCAATGCCTCCTCTTGTGTGCAGTCTTCCCCCTCCCTTGAGGAGGTAACTCCGCCCCTGACATACAGGGGATCCCGGCCACGTCCGCACCGAGCTCGGCACACTCGAAGTCGGTGCCGCATGTGCGGTGTCCTTCGGTGCCGGCAGGCTGCGTGCCTGCGCGCTCTGCACCGCCGGTTTTCCGGGGGTAGGTGGTACCGGCGCTTGTTTAGCCGCCGCCCTGCCTGCGGTGCGGGGCGGCTGGCTGATTATCGAAGGGTGAGCCGCTTGCACGTGGCTCTCCGTGCCGCCGCCGATCAGCTGTTGCTGCGGCTGGGGGCTGCTCGCTCCTCCCGTCCCGCTCGTTGTTGCTGCCGGCAGGGATCGGGCTGGGGGGCATACAGGGCATTCCGGCTTCCGCACCGAGCTCGGCACGCTCAAGGGCGGTGCCGCACGTGCGGTGTCCTCCAGTGCCGGCAGGCTACGTGCCTGCGCGCTCTGCACCGCCGGTTCCCCAGGGGTCGGTGCCGCTGCCTGCGGCGCCGCTGGTACCAGCGCTTGTTTAGCCGCCGCCCTGCCTGCGGTGCGGGGCGGCTGGCTGATTATCGGAGGCTGAGCTGCTTCCACGTGGCTCTCCGTGCCGCCGCCGATCAGCTGTTGCTGCGGCTGGGGGCTGCTCGCTCCTCCCGTCCCGCTCGCTGTTGCTGCCGGCAGGGATCGGGCTGGGGAGCATACAGGGGATTCCGGCCCCGTCTGCACCGAGCTCGGCACGCTCGAGGGCGATGCCGCATGTGCGGTGTCCTCCGGTGCCAGCAGGCTGCGTGCCTGCGCGCTCTGCACCGCCGGTTCCCCGGGGGTCGGTGCCGCTGCCTGCGGTGCCGCCAGTACCGGCGTTTGCTTAGCCACCGCCCTGCCTGCGGTGCGGGGCGGCTGGCTGAGTATTGGAGGCTGAGCCGCTTCCACGTGGCTCTCCCTGCCGCCGCCGATCAGCTGTTGCTGCGGCTGGGGGCTGCTTGCTCCTCCCGTCCCGCTCGCTGTTGCTGCCGGCAGGGATCCGGCTGGAGATACTTTCCTCCGTTTCTGCGCTGATGGGGTGAGGGAGGCAGCTTTCCTTTTAAGGGCCCCGGAGGGTCCCTCCTGCTGCGGCCGCTCCGGCACTTCTGGCTGGAGGGCCTTGTCAAGAAGCAGCATTTTTTTTTTTTTTTTTTTTTTTTTTTTTTTAAAGCCTGAAGAGGACATTGTTGGTGAGTCTTTGTGTTTTTAAGTGGGTACTTAGCACCTTCTTTGTGCCGTTTTCCCCGTCCGATGGTCTGCCTTAGCCGGAGGGCTGATAGCCCTAGCTCCTGGCCTCCGGCGCTTGTTACTGGGACTGGCTGAGCTGTCCCTCTCCTAGCTTGTTCGTTGTTGGTTTTTTTTTTTTTTTTTTTTTTAACAAAATAACAAACGGCTAGCTTATAGTAGCCTAAGTGCCTGAAAAAACTTTAAGAAAAAACAGATAAAGCCATTGAATACACTACTTGGCCTTAGCCTAGTTGGATTCCGTCTGCAGCCGACGGCGGTTAAGAGGAACTGGCGGGGACCGGATCGCGCACATGGCCGGGAGCGCGCGGGGGAGCGGCGCGCACCGGCGCATGCGCGGTCCGGCAGAAACTGCTTGGAAGATCCGATCTGCGGCGCCGGGCGAGCCCGACACCTAATGTGGAGCACCCACGGGGACACTCGAAGAAGAACTGCCTGCGCTGCAGGTAGGGGAAGGGAGTAGGAGAGCTGGGGGAACTGTGCAGAGGAGGAGGAGGAGGAGGCAGCAGCTTGGAGTGAAGGAGATAGAAATCTCTGGAAAGGAACGAGTGGGTCTCTTTTTTGATGTTCTGATTCTGAGGGGCAAAGATTCCTTAATATAAAGAAGAGATCCCCATGCGGTGTGGCTTGGCATGGATCAGGTCTAAATGATCTATAAATCTGATTATAGATGCTTACATTATCTTTTTAAATCTAAAATTAACTTGTTTGTGTGTATGTTTCCCATTTTAGCCTTGTAAATAATTCACTCAGTTAATAAATTTTGGTTTGGTTTATTATAGGATTGGCAACATGCATTGTCTGGTTTGAGATTTGAGTACAGCTGACTCGGGTAAGTGACTAGTCCTTTGATGGCCCCAAATAAATACTTTTCTGATTTTTGATGTAAACTGACCATCTATAACAGTCCAGGTTGCTTTGGTGTTCTTGACGTTTATACTTGTTCCTGGGTTAGTGAACGCTAATCATGGAAAATACAGTCACTTTGGGATTCTGCCTCTCTTGTATGACATTTGCTCAGGAGATTGGCACTCATGGTTGTGAGCCACTCAAAATATACGACACAGTTATCCGCTGAAAACAGGAACTTATAATGGGGATAGGATCAGACATCCTCAAATGTAATAACTGCCAACTCCTATTAAGTATGGCAGCTATCTTTAAAAATAATATCCACCCACCATTTGGGGGGGCTACAAAACATCCACCATCCTCTCTCCCTCTCTCTCTGTGTTGATTCTGATACAACAGTTAAATTACCTTCTGAGACTTGCGCTGATGTTCATCTGTGACTACTGGTTCACAAACAGATGAACTGGAATGTTTATTCAGCTGTATTAAAAACAAAACCCAAAACACACTCTCTTATAGCAGGCAAGATGTGGAAAACAAGAGATAACAATGTGTGGCTAAAGGCCAGTTTTTCTGGGCAGCCAGGCTTCTCTGCTCTAGTGAGGTTTTATTCCAAATTCTAAGATATACCTCTCACAAAGATGTTATTTTGAACAATGAATTCTTGTGCAAATACAAAAAAAAAAATTTTAAAGCCTCATTTCCATTGAGCTCACCATTAATAGAAAAGATTCTGCAAGGGAAACTGATTTTAAAGTTGCTTGTTTTTAAACAAATAAATTCAAAACTATTATCTATTTATAAGTAGCTTTTTTAAGGTTTTGGAATCACGCAGAACAGAAAAAGGAATGGACAATACAATGTTAAAGACACAACGACTGAGCACTCTGGATAATGGGCATAAACTGTAAGAACAATTAACTGCATTTACCATATGTAAGTTGACTCACGTAACGATCATCATTGTTGACTTGAGCATTTTGTTCCACTGACACACAGTCTTGTGGGGACAGTCCATTTTCCACATCTTCAATTTCAGAATTTTCAATTATCACAGCTTCAACATCATCCTCAACTCTCATGGAAACATAATCTAAAATCATGTACAGAAAGAAAGAAGTCTGAAAAACCATTCTACACACCATTCTGACGGCTGTAGCACATTAATCACAACTAGTATTACTCACTTATTGAGCTGTACAATACTTGACTTAAACCTTTATGCTCCACCCAGAGTACAGGTCACCTACAAGTCTCCTCCACTTCACTCTGTCTCACTAAAAGCTAAGCTGTTGTACAGTTTTTTTAAAGCCTCCACTAAAAACCCATACTATAGCTTAGCTGTAATTAAACTATTTCAGTGTTTAAGAGTTAAGTCACCTTCCAACACCTGTGTTGTATTTCTAAGTGACATTTACAAGGGAGAAGCTTACAAAGCAAGTTGGGTGAGATTTTTGAAAGTACTCACATTGGCCTAACTCTGTTTTTGCAAACCGGCAACTGTTAGGCCAACCAGTACTTGTGAAGATCTCACCCTTTACGTTTAAATATTCAGTGGCACTGAAAATGGGGATTCATTATGAAAACATAATTACAAAGATTTAGGCTCAATTCCATCAGTGTAAATCAGTGAAAAATTCCATACTTACTTGTTACAGCATGGGACATACTATGGTAGCATTTGAAACAAACCAGGAATGGCGTCCCAAAAAGAGGGACACTGTGGGAGCATACAGAAAGACAAGTGCCCTGTCCCAAAAGGCTTACAGTCTAACTGTGACATGCCAAAAGTTTACACAACTGCAGTAACTGCTTTTGGTTCAGAATGTTTGCACTGCAGTTAAATCTTGCGTTTGCTTTATTTTGGGAAAATAAAAATTACACGCAATACTACGTTAGACGAATGATGAGACTGAAAAGTTAGGAAGTGTCAGAATTCAGGCTGTTTGTGCAAGTGTCACTCAGCTTGCTAGTGTAGGGTATTACTCTTGGGGGAAAATAAAAATTTTGTATGCAATATTTTAAAATGTTGCAAATTTTATTTGTCAAAATAACACTACATAATTGTGTCAGTTTCAATTATGTTAGTAATTTATTACAATATACCTGTCAACAAGCATTCTCTGTAACAACACAGGCACATACAAAAATTTCCCCAAGAATAGAGTAAAAAAAACACGACAATCCAGTTCCTGTTGCTCTGCCCCTTCCATCTGTCCTCAGACACATAGACAACCTCTACTTCCAGTTGTAGTGTCTCGCAGCCAATACACCAGAACCCCCCTCCTCTCAGGGCCCAGTTTTACAGCTCCCTCTAGCCCAGACATCCATCCCCTCCCAACCTCCATCCAATACCCACCCTCACATCCCCCAGAACACAGGGATCAGAGTTTCCTGCAAGCTGTCGTCTCCTTCCCTCAGGATGGACTGGGAACTGTTGCTGCCAGGATCCCTCTTAATCCCCCTGCCCCCCAGAAGTGCTTTCTATATGCCTTCTGAGCTCTGTTGGGTCCACGAGCCCCTTGTGGCACCCCCATAGCACTGCATTTTATGAGGAAAGGAAATTCTGCACATTCACTATTACAGTAGAACCCCCGACTTAAGCAGGGGTTGCATTCTCGCAAGTTCCATGTAAATCAGATTTCTGGCGCAACATGTGGGGAGCCAGGAAACTGAACAGGGCACCAGCCCTAGTTGGCTTTCTGGCTCCAGTGAGTGGAGGAGAGCTGAGGACCAGGCAGCACATCGCTGGTCAATGTCCTGGCCCTGGGAGCCAGGCATGATTTTTTTTCTCTCCGGCCTCCCCCAGCTGGGAGAAGCCATGCTGGGCAGACAGCTACAGAGTGGCTTCCACTTGCACTTAACAAGTCATGCATTTCAGGAGTTTACTGTAAGTTTCTGTAAAGTTCTTGCACTGTGCAGTGGTGCAAGATTCTCCCAGGAGTAATATGTATTATGATACAATTTTTAGCCTAATGCTATTTTTCCACAATACCTCTACCCGAGTTAGTGCATAACATGCCCTATGCTCTAGGAATGAGTCAAGGTTGTGTAATTAAGAAGGCTCTTTGCCCTCTACTCCTATCCAACAATCCCACCCCAACTGATCTAACACCTTTCCCCTTTGCTGCTGTCCAATTATCTCACAGTGTTCTGATCAAACCAAAACTAGGATATTCCCAACAAAAGTGCTTCAATAACACAATTGAGTCCTATCCACTCTTGCAAGAGCAGATCCTACAACAACAGTACTTGGGCACTATCCCATTAATAGTACGGTTGTCAGTTAATTACAGTTAACTCATGCAATTACATTAAAAAAATCATGATTAAAAATCACAGTTTTAATCACACTGTTGAACAATGTAGGATACCCAATGAATTTTATTAAATATTTTGGATTTTTTACATTTTCAAATATATTGATTTCAGTTTCAACACAGAATAGTAAGTGTATGGTACTCACTTTACAAAATTTTATTAGAAATATTTCCACAGTGAAAATACTCCATTTTAGTCCTGTTGTGTAATCTATTGTCACAGCACAGTAACAAATGTAGATTGAGTGTAGTTGTATAACAAAAACAAAACCCTGTAAAACTTCAGTGCTTACAAGTCCATTAAGTCCTACTTCTTGTTCAGCCAAATGCTAACGTTCACAAGCATACGTTTAAAGGAAATAATGCTGTCTTCTTCTTATTTGTATTGTGACCTGAAAGTGACAATAGGAATTCACATGGCAGCTGTAGTTGTATTTAGGTGCCAGATTTGCTAAACAGTCATATGCCCCTTCATTCTTTGGCCTCCATTCTAGAAGACATACTTACATGCTGCTGATGGTTGTTTAAAAATGCATTAATTAAATTTCTGTCTGAACACCTTTGGGGAGAACTGTATGCTTCTTGCTCTGGTTTAATCATATATTTCATGTTATAGCAGCTTTGGATGATGACCCAAGCACATATTGTTCATTTTAAGAATGCTTTCCATGCAGACTGGACAAAACACAAAAAAGGTACCAATGTGAGATTTCTAAAGACAGCGATAGCATTCGATCCAAAGTTTAAGAATCTGAAGTGTATTCCAAAATCAGAGAGATGAGGTTTGTCATCTGCTGTCAGATGTCTTAAAAGAGCAACACTTTTATACAGAAACTACAAAACCCAACCCCCCCACCCCCAAAATAGCTCTCTGTTGGTGGCATTGACCCATATGATGAAAATGATCATGCATCTGTCACCACTATTTTTGATGATTATCAATCAGAACCTGCTGTCAACATGGATGCATGTCATTTAGAATGGTGATTGACGCACTAAGGGATGCATGAATCTTAGTGCATTTGGCACAAAAATATCTTATGTTGCCAGCTACAACAGTGCCATGTGAATCCCTGTTCTCACTTTCAGGTGACAACAACGAACAGATAGCATTATTGCCTACAAAAGTAAAATACCTGTTTAGGTGAACAAGATGTAGAAATTAAAACTTCATATAAAAATTGAATTGTCTTATTTTTGTATATAGTTATTTTTGTACATAATTCTATGTTTGTAAGTTCAACTTTCATAGCAAAGAAATTGTGCTACAATACTTGCCTTAGGTCAGAGGTTGGCAACCAAAATACAGTAAACCCCTGATACATGCAATGTCAACTTGCACTAACACGAGTTGAAATCCTGAGGTTCCCAGAGACTGGGGACTACTGGGAGTGCAGCTCTTCCATCAGCTCTCCGCTCCAGCCCCCAGCTCCCACTGCTGCGGGAGTTGGGGACTGGAGTCAAGTGGAGCTGGTGGGGGTTCTAACTCCCTCCCAACTAGTAGGAAACTGCTACTGTCAGGGGTGTCAGGCTGACTCTTGCCACCCCTGACAGGAGTGGTTTCCCAGTCCTCGGGAGTAGTGGGGAGCTGGGAACCAGGTGGCAGCCTGGCTCTTGGCTTCCCTTCACTGACAGGAGCCAGAAAACTGACCAGTGATGTGCTGGTCAGTTTCCTGGCTTCCACCAGTGGAGGGAAGCTGGGAGCTAGGCTGCCACCCAGTTCCTGGCTCCCACAGTGGTGGGGAGCTGGGAAACTCACCAGCACTGGTGCCCTGGGCAGTTTCCCAGCTCCTGCAAGCCCAGCTGGTGCACTGGTCAGTTTCCTGGCTCCCACAAGCCAAGGGGAGCCAGGAGCCAGGCTGCCGCCTGGTTCCCAGCTCCTCTCAACTTGAGCAGAATTTGAGTTACATGAGCTTGCACAGGAATGCAACCCTTGCAGTACTCGGGGGTCTACTGTAGCAAAAAGAGACATTTTTTTCAAAGTCAGTAAAAAATAATTCAAGAGCTGCACTGTATGTGAATGAGACAGTCCTTAACATCAAGCCATACTTTCTGTGACCCATTTTAAGAACTGCGCACACTATTTGTAATGCAATACGTTTACTGCGGAACATTTATGAGCTTTTTACCTATTCTGTTTCCTCACACTTTACATGTGTGTTTGTACCACTATATTCCTGACTTTCTCTCATGAACACACTTTAATTATGCCAAATTTACTTCACGTTTAATTAGTTTTCTTTCTTATAACATGTTGCCCTTCACAACAGAAATTCCACAAGCTTCCTTTTCCTTTTCAAAATGAAGACTTTTTTAGCAACATGATCTAAACCAGCAACAAAGGGTCCTGTGGCACCTTATAGAGTAACAGAAAAGTTTTGAGCATGAGCTGTCGTGAGCACAGACTCACTTCATCAGATGCTGGTCTTGGAAATCTGCAGGGCCAGGTATAAATAAGCCAGAGCAAGGGTGGGGATAACAAGGTTAGCTCTGTCAGCAAGAGTGAGGCTTACTACCAGCAGTTGATCTGGAGGTGATCTAAACCAGTGGTTCCCAAACTTTTTGGCATCACACCCCCTTTTGGTTTTTGAGAAACCCTCATGATGCCCCACCTCTTTTTTTCCCCACGGGCCAGGCACCCCAGCTGCCTGTGAGCTGCCTACTTGAGCCCCTCCCTTCCGTCAAAGCCAGGCACCGCCAGCCCTTCATTTAACCCCATCCTCCTCCTCCCCCACAACCCACATTCACTCACCTTTGCAGGAGGCAGCTAGCTCCATGTGGGCCTTCGCCAGCTGCCTGCTTTTTATAGCGGCTGCACCGGGTCGCCCATGTGAAATGGCAGGGTCTGAGAGCTGGAAGCAAGGGACAGCTTTTTCTTCAGGTGGGGGGAATGACTGCGGGGTGGGGCAGCGCTGGGTTGCCTCAGACCCCATCTGGAATTTCTTCATGCCCCCCCAGGGGGTCACACCCCCCAGTTTGGGAAACCATGATCTAAACACAGGTACAGTGTCATATTCCACAATGAACTGCAAATATTAAAGTGGGAGTTATCTAACCTTAAAACGATCCCATATAATTTGCTATTTAGATATGAGTTGTTCATTGTTGGACTTTTAGACGTTCACTGTCTAGCAAAAATAATCAGGAGTGTTTTTTTAAACAAAAAAAAAACAAAACTTTGCAATTATAGCATTGTGAGCCACAAAAAAATCCTTAAAGAGCCACATGCAGCTCTGGAGCTGCAGGCTGCAGATCCCTATCTTAAGTGAAATGCAATTCTATTTCTTTTTGCAGTGCAAATATTTGTAATAAAAATAAAGGTATGCACTGTACACTTTGTAACTGAAATAGATATATTTGAAAATGTACAAAACATCCTAAATATATAAACAATATTAACATGATTAATCCTGATTAATTACATCAGTAATCCCATTGATTGCTGTGACATTACTCATGCTTAAACACCTCTCTGAAAGGACCATTAATGTGCTTAGTCTAAGTGTTATTAGTTGAGATGTCAGGCATATAAAAATTCAAGTTCAGCACTTGTTTAAAAGGCTGACTTGTTTGAGTTCTTGTGCTTGTATTGTTATGTATATAAAATAATGAACTGTCTGCATCTTAGTCAGGAAAGTTTGATCTGATATAGCCATAAACTGCAGCTAGTTTTGCAATTGTAAAGTTCTAAAATAAACCCAAAATTTGCTATCTTCTTGTCTGTTGATGCCAACAAAAGAGTTATTCCTCATCACACAAAATTATTCCTCAACATATGAGAGGTTGCAAATTTTACAACTGTTTTCAGATTTTGTTTAAATTAGTTTCTTATGAAATAGTATAGATATACAGGTTGAACCTCTCCAGTCCTACACCCTCGGGACCTGACCAGTATTGAATAAGAAAACAAAAATGTTTCTCCTGTTCAAGTTAAAATAGTCACCCTTTTAAAATGTTAGTATAAAAATAACATTCTGGATATTTAGTCATGTTTTATCTATATAAACTTCTAAATGTCTGTGCTTTTTGATACTCACAAAAATGAGGAAGCAATGACACACAGCAGACAAGTGCCACATAATATGCCCCACAAAGAAACTAGAATTAAGTCCCTGAGATCTTTTTTATCAGTGACATAAACCAACATTTTAACCCTAGTTCCTGCAAGTAATGGCTAAAGCATTAACTGACTAACTTCACAGTCAACATAAGAACAGCTGTACTGGGTCAGAGCAATGGTCCATCTAGCCCTGTGGTCAGTGCCAGATGCTTCAGAAGGAATGAGCAGAATAAAAACAAACAAAACAAAAACCACAGGGATATTTGCAAATTTCCAATAAATCTCTAATGGGGCAAAAAAATCATAAATAAGAAAAACAGTGTTATTCTTCAGCATCTGAGTTGCATCTTTTCAAGGGAAAAATAACTTTTTCCATAAAATGGAAAAAAAAAAGCCATGCTGGTCTTTGTTGAGTCGTAAGTTAAATATTACAGTAATAAAGTAAATATATTTAGTGCTAGTTCTTTAAATAATTTATTCAGTTAATCCAACATATCAATAGGCTAACATAGTGCTGCCTGGAAATGTAATAAAGAGTAAGTGTAAGCTTCAGTCATTTAACTCGCTTCTTCCTCAGAATCATTCTGGGTTTATAAGATGGCCAGTTAGTTTCAGTAGATCAGCAGGACACTATGACCCTATGGATATTCAAATACATCCCATATTTTGTAGGTTCAGAGCACAGGAAGATTATAATAGATGGAGCAGAGCTACACTCTGACTAAAGCATTCTGTGTCAAGTTTTGTCAATATTTATTTGTTTAATTTAACATGTTATGATTTTTATTTGTAGTTATTTCAGCATTCTTCAGTACACGGTTTATAAAGAACTCTGGCTTGTACTTATACAGTGCGACCAGAATCCCTTCATGAAAGTTAAAAGCATTTAAAAACACAGAGCAGACTGCTTCGTGATTCATATAGAGATAAAACTCTTCAACGTTGTATTTGACTGCATCAGAAATTTTAATTATCCCTTAAACTATTTCCTGTTTCTAGCAAGATCAAAATTACTTCTGTCAAAAATTACTACTATCAGTAGTGACATTTGAACACAAACTCCTCTGAAGCCTGGTTTCAACACAGCAGATAGCTTGCTGACTGTTACATCACTTTCCTAGTGCATTTTTACCTGCTGGAAGTGCTTCCCAAAGCACTTTGGTCTGCTTGCACTATCAGCTGACACTGTACAAATAACCTTGTTCCACTGACTTCCACATTCTGATGAAATATCAGCATGAATTACAAAGTGCATAGCACATGTATGTAGTTTTTGAAATTCAGAATGCCTGTATTCTGAAAACCTTGCAATATATACTGCAAGGTTTTGGAATCTCTTTGAGATATGGTTCGCTCTGAAATTAGTGGGGATAGATGTTTTCATGGGAAACAGAATTGTGACTTCATTCACAAATGCAGAATTAGATAACCATTATTTGATTCAGATGTATTTCTCTTGTTCATGTATATATATGCATTCTTTATTAGGAAACATTTTCAATGAGGTACTCTTCCTTGATTTCTGTCAATATCCTCCCCCTATAAACAGATTTTGTATCAGACTATCTTGTCCTTTTGGCTGAGAACAGCTGTTATATTCATATGCCTTAGGAAAAAAACAGCTGGAATATTGGTATACCTTAGAAAAAAATAATACCAATCATACTATTTACTGATTTAAGAAATGCATGGTATACTACAATTCTGATACACAAGAATGCTGGCAAGACATCTATTTCCTGGCCTAAATCACATGATTACAATCATATGACAGGAGGTCATTCTTCACTGCCATTAGGGCTACTGTTGCAGAAGACACTCTACCTTCTCTGTTTGTCAGCACAGTGTATTTCCAATAGTCTATTCAGCAATGTTTTTTTTTTAAATTGTTACTTGAAGGCTCAAATAATTTTAACTGAAAGCTTGCAATTTAGCTGTAGGCCTCCCACAGCCCAACAAACAATTGTTTTTTGCTTATAAACATTTGTCTCACTGGCAACCAATTTGTAGCCATTAAAAGCATAGACAGGAACACAGTGCAAACAGAATGAGATGAATAAAAGTGAGAGGAACACAACAGAACTGTTTTAAGAAATACATTGCAAAATCCACACAGAAATAAAGGGTTTGATGATTACTAACAAAAAGAGTTTTTCCACAATAGGACAGAATATGAGGGTAGGTCTACAGCCATGGAGGATCGAATGCTTAGGTTCGATTCTCCAGGGTGCTGTTTCGCACATGCATGAAACGGCGTGTCCCTGGATCAATGTTGAACATGGTACTCTATGCAAGCTGCAAGGTTTCAGGAATGTCCGTGGGAGGAGTGCTCCTGTTGATGTTCTGCACTAAGGACAGGGACCAATGCCAATGGCAGCAAAGTCGATTTTAGGTATGCAATTGGTGTACCTAAAATTGCATAACAGCAGTTGACATTCCCGGTAAGCATAGACGTAGCCTGTGAGACTCCCATCACAGCCTGCTCCAGAGCTGCCTGGACAACCTTGTGGGAATTTCTACAGAAAAACTGGCTCTATTAAAATTTCCATTTCCTATCAGTTTATAAGACCCTGTTTTTAGTTACTTACAATTTTGCTAAGTTCAAACATCTCTGCTGAAATTTTCCATGGTGCACATCTGCCTCGTCCTTAATTTTTTTAGACCATTTCAGTAAAAACAGCTACACCAATTCTTAAAATGAGCTCATGGAAAACGTTGTTTCACGCTTGCTAAAGCTTCTTGCAACTGTTTTAAGAAGCTGTAGTCTGAACATGCTTTGAAAGGGAAGCAGCTTGAAATTTGGAAGGGGGCTAATTTTATGACAGGAATATGACTTTTGCATATACAAGAGCTGCACCAATCTGGCCAAATCACGGGCCTTTGAAAAAAATCGTAGCATGCACATGCTTAGCACAGACATAAAGCTAAATTCCCCGAAGAGCCACGTACTAGCCCTGCTCCAGCTTCTTCTGTGTCTGTTCCTCCCAGGGACCCATGGACACAGAGAGCAAGAACAGGGTGGCTGTCCCACCTGAGCCACCAGCGCTCCCGGTGCTGCCACCCAGGGGAAGGAAGACGCGACCTGTCTAGACCGCAGCGGGAACAGGGTGAAGGGAAAAGGTGAGGGCGGAGCGGAGGTGGGGGGGAGGGGGGGTACGAGGGCAGGCCAGGAAGCGGGGTGAGTCAGATCTGCAACCACTTGGGACCGCGTTGAACAGATGGCGAAAGGAAGTCACGGTGGCAAGTGAAAGACTGAGGAGCTGGGCAACGCCCGGGCTAAGGCGGGGGACAGGGCAGCACATCCCGATCCCCGCGCCCACATCGGCCCTACGCGTCCGGCGAGAGGCGACGCCTCTGCCCCGAATAGCCCCTGCCGTGGGGCGGGCACGGCCGGTCCGGCTTAGCCACCTCCCCCAGACCCCCGCCCCATCCGCCGGTGGTTCACAGGCGCCTCACGCCACAGACAGAACTCGAGAAGCAGCCCCCCCCCCACAATAGGAGGCCACCGCCTACCAACCCCCCAATGACGCCACTGGCAACGAGCAGCCGGAAGGGCCAATAGCAACAGCAAGGTTGGTCGGAGCCGGCCAATAGAGAGGGGGAGGGTGGGCGTGGCTTGGCCGGCTCGGCAAGGAACGTTTTTGGGGTCGGGCCGTTGCGAACGATGGGGGAGCGTTTCATGCGCGCGGGTGGGGGCCGGGGGGCATCTAGGCACTTACCCTCCACAGACATGGCGCCGGCGGCGCTGCGGGCCGCGTCCCGGGCGGGCGGGAGGGAGGCGAGCCGGCCTCCGTGCAGGCAGGTGTGGCCGGAATGTGGCGTTGGAAACGGAAGCGGCTTCGCCGACGTGAGCAACAAACTGTTTTGAATCCGCGCGGCTGCGCAGTGGGGACGGGGGCGCGTCCGGCAAACGGCGGCCCGCCCGGGAACGGCCCCCGCGTCTGAGCCCTCCCCGGAGCGCCCCCTGCCCCGCCGCTGGGGAGGGGCAGCGGCTTTTTAGCGGCTTGTTCCACACCCGGCGCGCGCAGGTGGGGCCGTCCGCCGGGTTGCGGGGTCCCGGGCCGTGTCTCCGCCTGGGCGTCTTGCGCGGGGCGGGAGACGATGTGGGCTAAGGTGGGAGAGGTGAGCGCTCCCGCAGGCCCTGAGCGGGGGCTGTGCAGTTCCCGGGCCTGATCTGCGTTGCTGGAAAGCATCGGGGCCCATAAAACGTACTGTCCCTCCCTCACCTTGTGTCTCTACTAGCCCCGGACGTATCCGGCTACCTCCGCCCACTGCAGGCAACGCGGGGCGGATTGACACCCACAGAGGTATCCTGTATGGCTGTGGTCCTCGGCCTTGCTTCCAGTCGCAGCTGTAATGTGTGAGTGGGGCAGCGGGCCCTTCTCTCTGTATCTCTCTGCCCAGGGGACGAAAGTAAGGAAATGGAAGAGACCTAAACAAAGTAGAAATGATGAGCGAGGTGAGACTGTCCAGCGAAGGCAGAGAGGAGCAAGGAGGGAACACGCCCACATTAAACAGAGGAGACAGGATGCGGGTATGAGTAACATGTCAAGCTTTTTTTTTTTGGTCTTCTGCACTTATAAATGTCAGTCTGTATTGGAGGTGAGATTGATCTGATGACATGGGTCTGTCCCACGAAAGCTCATCACTGAATAAATCATCTTGTTAGTCTAAAGTGCCACATTTCTGCTGCTTTGTTTGTTTGACTACAGAGTAACAGGGCTACCTCTCTGTTACTATGTCACACTTTAAACTATGGAAACAAGCAAACTTAGCAGGAGGCATTGAAAATGACAGAAGATGCAGTCCAAGGTCCTAGTTGAAGGAAAAGCGGGAGTTTTTGAAAAGAAATGGAAGATAAATAGTAGGTGGTAGAAAGTTTTGCTTTGCACAACAATTGAAGAATGCCCTTATCTGACCAGTTCAGAGGTGTTAAACTGTACTGTAAGATTAGTAACAAGAGTGTAGTATTCTGTCTGTAACCTTGGCTAGTACTGCATAATTCAGAAGAAGAAACTACACACAAATTTGTAAATGGGGAAAATTTTCACTTAAATCTTGTTTTATATCATGAAGAATGAGGCTTGGTGTCCCACACCCTAATTGGCTTGAAATGTATCGTCTTTCAGTTTCGTTGCCTTTGTTCTTGTATTATGAAAATAAATAGGTGTGCTTGACTATCTTCTCTGTATTAATTATTTTATTTCATCACATCCCTCCTACCTATATCCTTACTATAGTAAACAGTCCCAGTTTTTTTCACTCTCATGTCACCTTCCTACCATGGTCAACAAAGTAAAGCATATTATGTCGTGTCATACTGTCTATCTTTTTTTTTTTTTTTTTTACCAACCCAGTTAATCATCTGTCAGTATTGTTGCATTTAAGAACCATTTGTAAACTATGATCTTTTATAACTTCAGAAAGTGGATGAAGGCAACTAGGTTAAGGAGATTTAGTAACTCACTGGGTTTTTTTCCCCTGCATGCCATGACTTCTGTATGTAGCACTTACTGTAATATGCCATCACCTTCAAGTCCTCATTTGTGGGCCAAACATGACATTTTTACACTTGTGTCCAATATTAAAGGAATTTTGAGACAGGCAAGACAAATCTAGTTGTAAGAGCTTTTATATGACCCTAGAAATGTCTAATTGTGCTATGAGTATGGGTAGGGTTTTTCTTCCCACTTACTATTTTGTTATGTTGGTACGTAAGTAGTAGTAGGTAGATCGTCATGTCCGACGATGACATCTTGAGCTTGCACAGGCTCATTGGTTGTGGACTCGCATGTGGCTGAGGAGTCCAAGCTTTGAACAGCATGGGCGTTCACAGTGGGGGCAAGGGAATTTTCCTGGCTCTGTTGGTGAAACTGCTGCTGTTGCTTTCTTCCTCTCACAAGCATCAATGAGGTGTACATGTCACTGCTCTTCAAAGTTGTCATACGCATGTTGTACGAGAGCATGCCAGCCTGTTCAGTCTTTTGCATGCTGCTCTAGCTGATCTGGTTTTAAACCAGCATGAGCAACGTTGGCCTTCACGCAGTCTTTATACCTCTTGCGATGCCTACCTTGATTCCTTTGCCCTGGGAGAGCTCAACGTAGAGGAGGAGTTTGGGGATTCTCAACTCCTCCATTCATATGACGTGCCCTGTCCAGTGAAGCTGGGCTTTCAGAATCATGGCTTCGATGCTCGTGGTTCCTGCTCTGTCCAGGACTTCCAGGTTCACAACTCTGTCCTGCCATCGAATGTGCAGTATTGACCTCAGGCTGCGTGTGTGGAAGCGTTCCAGCAGTTTTATATGTTTTCTGTACAAGGTCCAGGTTTCACAGCCATACAGGAGACTGGTCAGGACTACAGCCTTGTACACTTTCAGTTTAGTGGACTGTCGGATATTGTGCTGATTCAACACTCGTGTTCTCAGACGTCCTAGTACCTGGCTGGCCTGGCAGATTCTGGCATTGATTTCTTTGTCAAGGGAGCCATCATTGGCTATCACACTGCTGAGGTACTTGAACTCCTCTACCGTTTTTAACTGTGTTCCTTCAATAAAGATTGAAGGGGGAAGAACAGCAGATCCTGGAGCGGGTTGAAACAGTGAAACAGTAATTAGAGTGCCTTTGAAAACCTTGTGCGCATCTTGGTGTGATATGTGGTTAGGGGAGTGCAGTGGGTTTTTTTTTTTTATTTTATTGGTCTGGAAACGTCGTCTTCACATCTCAAACAGTATGGGTTACCTTTTAATTTTTTTAATCAATTCACATTTTTTGTTCATTTTCATATAGATATTCTTAAGCTGAGCACAGGCAATTTATAAGTGCATCACTCACTCTCCTAACAATTTTTTTTAGCGTGTGTCAATAAGATGTGTGTAACATCAGAGAGGCACACCCTTGCAGTAGCCTGCTACTGAGCAACTTGAAGGGTATAAAACCAGTCTTCTCTGTGTCTTTCAGATCTATTTCTATCTGCTACCAGATGAAAGCAACAGCCATTTCAGAAAAGCAAACTGTCCTTGCTGTAGCAGCAAACTAATTATCTAATGTGACTGATAAGAATTCTGTAAATACATTTTCCCTATCATGCTTGCAATAAGCAGTGCTGCCAGCATTCGTTCCCCATCACTTTGGGAAATACATGGAAACAAAATGTGTAGATGTAACAATCAGAGAGTATCAAGAGGACAGAAATTAAAGGAAGTATAATTGGTGAAAAAAGGAATTGATTAAAACGTCCTTAGACAAAAACAGATCTTGAAAACAGCAAATGAGAACCATATGAAGAACCTCAAGTATATGAACATGTGTCACTGACCACACTAGTGCTTCTGTTGGTATAACTGATGGCGTTCAGAGGGTAGTTTTTTTTCATATCTTGGAGCAACCTAAGTTGTACCAACAAAAGTGCTAAAATAGACATAGCCTTGTTTTTCATTATGCGTTATTGATCATGAATAGCTTCAGGAGCCTCTTCTGTCTTTAAAATTGATAATCTGGTAGATGCTTTTTAAATAAGCTGGCATTTTGAAGTACCAATTTTGGATCATATCAGAAAAGAGCAACCACTGTCTTGTGAGCCTGATTCTTCATCAAAATGCTTTTCAGACATCACTGTTTCTCCTCCATTTAAGTATGAAGCACTATGCTGGAAGAATGCTAGGTAAAACCTGAGTGTTCATTCCTTTATCTCTTTTGCTTTAAGATTCCTCTTATGCCAAAATATACTAGATGCAAAGGTCTTCCGTAGGAACACTTGCTTCTCAGGAACATTCAGAAGTCTCTTAGACCACTTTCTTGGTTCAGATGACTGAAATATAAAAAACGAGCATCTTAAAATGGCTTGCTGCCCTGTAGTTCACAATTGATTTCCATTATCTTTTCCTTCTTTGGAATTGACACAGGCCATTGTTACAGATTCATTTTCTGTAGGTAGGACAATTTGCTTAGTACACACACTCATATTTTGCATAAAGTGGATGGAATAACCCTGGCCAACCAAATATCCTCCCCTATTTTCACAGATGACTTTCCCGGCCTGAAAAGAAAAAGAAAAAAAAAAAGCAGTCAAGTAGCACTTTAAAGATTAACAAAATAATTTATTAGGTGAGCTTTCGTGGGACAGACCCACTTGAGATAGGCGTGGCTATTGATTCTGATGCTACTTCTTTACACAGCAACTACCAGCAAACTTATTCTTCAGGCTTCCACCAGCTGCTAACTTGCTGCTGAGCTGAGATGTTGGAGTATCAGGCCAGGTCTCACCAACACATGCATATTGGAATACGTAACTATGTTGCTTGGATTGTGAAAAATCCACACCCCATAGCAAGATGGTTATACTGACTTAACCCTGAACCCTCATGTAGGCAGCACTGTGCTGATGGGGAGGGTTTCTCCCTTTAACATAGCTACAGCCTTTCATGGAGATGGATTAAATGTGAGTTACCTAGTTGGCCTAAGTAAGGGGTCGGCAACCAAAAGAGCAAGAGCAGCTTTTTTTTTTTTTTTTGGTAATTCAGAAGCTGCAATGAATGTGAATGAGATGATTCTTAATAAATAACATCTAACCGTCCTTTTTGTAAACCCTTTTTTAAGAACAGTACACACATCCCACAATGCACTGTACATATTGAAGGGGGAGTTAGCCAAAGTTTTGAGATTGTATGTCATTTACTATTTAGATAGGAGTTATTCATTGTTGGGCTTTTAGATGTTTTTCGAAAATCAGGGTTCTTTGTTTTTTTCTTTGCAATTAAAGTGGCAGGAGCCAAAAAGAAGTCCTTAATGAGCCGCATGCAGCTCTGGAGCCACAGGTTGCAGATCCCTGGCCTAAATACATCTTCACTTAAGCACTACAGCCAGTGCAGTAGCTTAATTGTCAGTAGTAGTCTTTTGCCAGTAGAGGCAGTTCTGATGCTTCACTAGATATTTGTTTGCAATAAGAATCTCTCTTGCAATTAGCTCTCCCTGGGTTCCCCTCTTGCTGGCTTCAGAATCTGAGAGGTAGGAGGTAGGCTGATGGGGCATTGAGAGCTGAGCGTGGTATAGAGACCTCCTTTGGAGGTAGCTGGCAAATGGTTTTGGAGGGAGTGTATTGGACTTGGGCCCGTGGGTATCAGTACAGAGGAGTGGGAATGGATACAGGAAGACCTTGGAAGAGGGAGTTAGAGGCTAAAGGAGAAGCTGGAAAAATGAAGCAGTGTTTCAGGAAGTAAGGAGAGCAGTAAGTGTCAGAAAAGGATTAGGGGATATTGCTCAACAGGAAGGGAGAATGTCAAGGTGATAAGTGAAGTCTTGTGGGTGATGGTGGGGAGGAGGTTGGATCAAGGAGGCCATTAGTGATGTATAGTTTTTTTTATAGTCCAGTGAGGCAGATGGATATTGAAAGAAGCAGAGAACTTTGGAGGTGCAATTAGAAGGGAGGTAGCTGGGGAGGGAGGAAATATTAGGGTGATTTTAGGAGACGGGTGACAATGTGTGAAAGTGGTCATGATGAGGATCTAGTCTGACCTGTTGCAGAATACAGGGCATAGAATTAATCAAGTATTTCTTTCATCAGACCCATAATTCCATTTGAGCTGCAGCATATATATATTAGAAAGATTATCCAGTTTTTACTTAAAGCTGTTAAATGACAGAAAAGCTCTCACATGGAACCCACAAGAAAAACTCAAAAGAGGAAGACCTCAGACAACATGGAGAAGGTCTACTGAGAGTGAAGGACAACAACTGGGTACTCCTGGAGCCAGCTAGAAGTTTTGTCCCAAGGCAGTGTGAAGTGGAGGAAACTTGAAGATGACCTATGCTCCATGTGGAGTACAAGGGTTAAGAAGAAGTAGGAGTAGGAGTAGTAAAGAAAGGATTAAGCAAATAGCATATGTGGAAGGGAAGTCACTGTCAAAAAAAGGCTGAAAAAAAACCCCTTACCTACAAAGGCTATCTGGTTGAGATATTTCAAAAGAATTTTCCTGTAATTAATAAGATGGCCCTTATTATATGGTTATTGGACACAATGAAATCAAAATGTGAGTTCATCCACTATACCTGGTTCCAAAACCTCTTGTTCAGTTTAAGTTTGATATGCTTTGTTCTCTGGTTTTGGGCTGCTGCAGGGATTTCTTTGTATATTTCAAATGACAATAAATTAGTGTTTTTTTTTTTATACAAACAACTATACTTCAGACTACAAAGCCTACACATTGTAATGAATACTGAGACACTCAAGACTGTGTCTACACTGAGCCATAGTGCTGGCAGCTTGATGCAAAAGAGGGATCTCGAAAATGCAAACTGCTCATTTGCATATTTGTGCAACTAATTTGCATACACGAGATCACCAAAAACCAGCAATGTAGCTGTGGTTCTTCTGACAAAAACCTCCTTTGTCAGCAGCCCCTTATATATGGAAAAAAATCAGCGTCCATTTGCATTTTCAAGTGCCCACCTTTGCATCATGCTGCTGGCACTATCGCTCACTGTAGACACAGTGTCAGAGTATTGTGTCTGGAGTTAAGGAAAATATGAGAAATTGCCCCACCCCTTACTTTAAATTATCAAAATATTGGATAATGTAAATCATCTGGTTCTGCAAAGTGAAATACACGTTACAGAACAGGGGTGTGTTAGGAGGAGCCAGTAGACATCAGTGTCTGGGGAAGGGATAAAATCAGAATCAGTTTGAGGGTCCAAGATTGCCAAATGGTCATAGGCCCAATAGCCCACTTGGTTCTTGGACATCCTGGACACTTCCCTACTCCTCCCCTTGCTCCCAGCACTTCCAGAGAAGCCATGAATCTCCTGATTTGCACTTCATCCCCACTCCTTCCTCCCAGAGCTGGAATGCCACCAATCAGTTGTTTGTGGCATTCCAGTTCTGAGAGGAAGGGAGAGGAGTGGGAACTGTGTGTGGGACAGACAGGGAGGCTGGAAGGCCTCAGGTGCAACCTCAGTGGACTGTAGGCTGCTGCGGCCCACTGAGCTGAAGGAGGGCAACTTGCCATTCATGGCCATCCACTCCTGATCTAAGAAGCATCTACTGATTATCAAGCCAGAGCACATCTTCGAAGTTATTTAAACAAAAAACCTATAAACAAACAATGTTAAATATAAATGCTACACAGTACCACACCTACAGTTCCTCACATTCTCTCTGGTTATGATCAGTTTTTTTCAGCACCACACGTTAATAGAATTTAAAAGTTGAGCAAACTGAAATTTTACAAGAAGCTGGCAAAACCACACTTTGTACCACACACTATCTGCATAATTCTTAATGTTCGGTTTCGATTTCCATAACTCCCATGCTCACTGCTTATTCTATAACATTAATAATACAGGTAAGAAGCCTAACGTTCTTCTGTTCAGGATAAAAATCTAAGTATTGCAAGAATGTTAATAGAAAGCAAGGCTTCTTTTCTTGCACAAAAGTAATTTTTTTAATAACTAAAAATGTTAAAAAGCATGTTTTAGTATTTTAATTCAGGAGCTTTCAGATAGAAATCCATATCTGATGCACAAAATAGTCTGCATAGTTTGCCAGTCATTTAGAGTGTGAAGTTAACGCAGCTCTTTTCTGTTATAAAAAGTGAACCCCCCCACACCTTTCTTCTCCCCTTTTCTAAATTTGAGGGATCATCCCAGAACCTACAGGTTGAATGTCTCTACTCCGGCACTCTTGGAACCTGAGAGAATTTGCTGGACAATGGAAGGTCAATATTGTCTAGCAGCATTACCAACATTTCCACTGCTTACTGGGCTCTTAGATAAATTACAGCTAAACAACAGCAGAGAACACTGAAAACCAGGATTAGTGGCTGTAAACAAATTTTATGGGATCACAGGAAACTTAGCCACACCCATGATATGTGGCTGGCTGGCTGGCTGGCTGGCTGGCTAACTAAAAATCATTCCAGATTACAGATGTTGCCGGCCAAGAGCGTTCCAGATTAGAGAGGTTCATGTCATGGTAGTTTGCAGTCGTAAGATAATGGGGATAGTTTCTGGGTTTACATTAGAAACCATTGAATTAGAAAATGGAATAGCAGCACTAGTAAAGCACTAGAGAGTCTAGGTGGTTATTTAGCTCTTCTATAAAAGAGCTGTTTTCTCAACAGCTATAATTCTATGTCTTAATGTCTAAGAATCCGCAAATTTCATTAAGTACAGGTTGAACCTCTGTAATCCGGAACTCTCTTGTCTGGCAACATACTTAATCTAGCATGATTTTAGTTAGCTGAATGCCCACTTACTATGGGTGTGGCCAAGTTTCCTGTGGTCCCATAAAGTTTCTTTATAGTCACCCGTCACAGCTCTCAGTGTTCTGTGCTGTTATTTAGCTTAATTCATCTTGAAATGTCTTCTAAAATCCCGGCAAGGACTGGAAGTGTTGGTAATGCTGCTAGACAATATTGAACTGCCGTGGTCCAGCAAATTCTCTCATTCAGCACCAGTCAGGTCCCAAGGTGTCAGATTAGAGAGGTTCATCCTTTATTTCAAAATGTTCCATAGGAAAAATTCTTGGATATTATTTTTGGTTTGTTTTTTATATTAGTACTGATATACCTTTCTGAAGAAGTCTAATTCACAGCATGTAGAGGAATGGATTGGAGAACATGGATGTATCCTTATCCAGCTACATGCACATGCTGTGGAGTTAGCTATGAGCTTCCTCAGAAATGTTAATTCACATCAGATACCTTTCTTCTTGACCTCATTCTTTTCTTTTGTGCTGTGTTCTGTTACCACACGATGTACAATGCAAATAGATAGAATTTCCCTTCCTATTTTGAGTTACTTTAACCACTGCATTTCTTCCAGAGAGCGATTATGAAAGTTTTAGATATGTGCTGCTGCACTTTTTAGCTATCATCATCATCATCATCAACAACCATGGGGTTAGCACCCATTGGTGTCTGATGCCTCCCTCACTATTTCTTCCCATCTTTCCATGTCCAGTGCGGAGTGGCTCAGTTTCTGTAGACTAGCTCCACACCAATTTACGATATCATCTACCCATTCTCTGTGGGGTCTGCCTCTCCTATTTGAGCTGTACATTATGCCAAATACCAGGGTCTTGACTTTTTGCTGGAAGTTCATTCTGCAAATATGCCTGAATAGCTGTAGCTTCCATTGTACAACCTCGTGCAGTAGGTTCTCTTGGCTATAGCTTCCTGTATAATTCATCGTTGGTGACCTTCTGCATCCATCCTATTCTCAGGATCTTTCTATAACAACTCCTCTCGAATACCAATATCCTTCTCTTCAAATCTTTCGTTATCACCCATCTCACATCCATACAACATGCTGCTGAATACACGTTTTGAAAGCTCTGAGCTTCGTTTCTAAGCTAATCACTTTACTTTTCCAGATTTTATCTGTCACCTTCAAACTCGCTGTTTTCACTATTCTAGTTGCTATTTCTTCTGACAATCTAGATCATATGTCACGTTGCACCCCAGATATGTGAATTTTTCTGTGTTCTCTTGTTCGATCCAATCTACGCTGATCTTCCCTCCCATTTCCTTATCTCCAAATACTATTGTCTTCGTATTACTGATGTTCACAATCAGTCCGTACCACTTCCCTTTCTCAGTTAGCACATGCACCATTCTCACTAGCTTCGCTTCATCTTTCTCAATGATAACTAGAGGTTTGCAGATAACATAGTTAATTCTTAGTCCGGGCACTGATATCCCTTCTACCTCTTCCTTGATCTTGTCCATTGCTCTCTGTAGGTGCATGATGAAGATACTCAGCGATATCGGATCTCCTTGTCTCGTACCTCTACTTGTTCTAAACCAACTTCCTAACTCTCCTCTGCTTCCACATTGTCATGGATATCCTTCAGTAACCTTATCAGTCTGTTATCCCTTCCGCTCTCCAACACCGCCCAAGTCAGTTTCCGATCTATACCATCAAATGCCTTCTGAAAATCAATTGTAGATGTCCTTGTTGTTTCGTCAGTCTCTCTCTGCTGTCTTATTGCCAATATCTGCCTCTATCTTCCCTGAATCCCATTTGCTCATCAGCTAGACATTCTATCTGTGATCTCATGGCGGAGTTTTTTCTAGGTTTACTGGTCCCTTTAACCATAGTTTTGTACTTTTTTTTTTTTTAAAAAAAAGAATCCGGTCCTGATCTGCAGCATCAGTTTCCATCACAGAGTTGTTAAAAACTTGGGCATCATTTGCCTAAGTGCCTAAGAAAAGCCTCCATGCCACAGAGGCATTATAATGGCCTTGTTACTAACTGATGTAATTTGGAGGTACTGTACTTATTGTACACGCCCAACAGACCTCTCACTTGTCTAAGTGTTTATTAAAACAACTCGGCATCAACATGGGTCTAGTGAGACTAGCACAAGGCATGTAGCTGGGGGGAAAAAAAAGACTGCATTCTTTGGAAAAGCACAGGTATGATTTTGATGCATTCCCAGGACAGCCTAACTGGCTGAGCTTTCCAGGAGTGGATGAAAAGCAGAATCTGTTTTTGCTATTGCACACATGAGCTCTTTCAACGACTCTTACTCATTTCTGTTTCTTGGTTGAGAGGAGCACATAACATTAACAGCTAAACGATTTACACAGTCATTAACTGGTTCACCTGCTGAATAAAATACATTAGTAAGATGAATCCTACCTATTTCAAGGCCCCTCCCACAAGAAGAAATTTCATTCACTTGATTGAATTTTAAATAAATTGGCTGCATTCCCTAATACTAATTTTCTCCAAATCCTCTAGACATCATCACTGCAGATGTCAATTCTTCTGTCACATGCATCTTTTCCTTTTTAAGTGTCCATGCAGAGCATCAGAAAGCCATCCACGAATGCTTAGACTATATTTTATTCTCCTGGCATATTCAGAAAGGTTAAACATTTCCACCATTTCTTCCACAATTTTTTTTTTCTTTTTAAGTACAAGGACTGTCATTTTAAGCAGCCCTGCATTAAATAGATTTAGAGGGACCTTTATGTCCTCCCCCGACTATGAGTTTCTGATCACAACTTCCCTCACCATAATCGTGGTATTTAAGTGGCAGCAAAATCTGTTTTATTTGTATATATTATAATCTGCCTTTTGACCACCCCTTGCATTTCCAAGTGACATTCAGTCCTGGGGCTTAGTTATACCTCGGATTTTCACTGTACAGGCTGAACATCTCTTGTCCAACACCCTCGGGACCTGACCAGTGCTGGATGAGAGAATTTGCCAGACCATGGGAGGTCAATATTATCTAGCACATTCCAAATTTTTTTCTGCTTATTGGGCTCTTAGAGGACATTTGGGGGTAAATTGCAGCTAAATAACCATACAGAACACTGACAGCAAGGACTGGTGGCTGTAAACAAGCTTTCGGGGACTGTGCGAAACTTCGTCACACCCATGACAAGGGGTCCTCCAGCTAATTAAAATGCTGGATTATGGATGTTACCTGAGGAGAGAGGTCCAGATTAGGAAGGGTCTACCTGCGCAGGATGTTTGCTTTTCTGTGGTTGGAAGACATAAGACTTGTCCTTTTTTTTGTCTCCTTCCCCACTTCCAAGCAATAATCTACAGGCAAATCCAGCAGGCTTTATACTTAAGCAAAACTCCCATTAAAAACCCTATTAAAGTCAATGTCCATTTTGTCTGCATCTGGACTGTAGGGTTTTGTCCTCTGTGAACTAAAAATCTGAATTCAAGGAGAAAGAAGAAGAAGAGACCATGTGAAATGTGTAATATACTTAGAAACTTACCTTTGCAAACTGCTACATTTGCAGACTATTGATTAAAAATAATGTTTCTTTGCAGGACAGTAATGAGAATGTATGGTTTAATTGCAGTCACATTTATTTGCAGTTTCTACACACGCTGTCTAGGTAATCAAACTTTTCTGACACATTTTTGAGAGGGGTTCACAATGAAACTCACTGATTTTACGAAAAATAAATACAAGACTTAGTGTTGCACAGCTCTAAAATATACAAAGGCTTGGATTTAATGTAAACTTTGAAAACATTTTACAAAAGAAACAAATCTTTGCAACAATTTAAAAAGTTCGTATTTACAAATATTACAAAAATACAAAATGGATGCAAGTCCATAAACCATTGTCTTTTCTGCCAGCGTGAACTGGTGCTAGTACCAAAATAGTTACACTGTAACCTTCTTAATGTTTTTTAATCTTTAAGTCATAACCTACAGTATTTATCTAAATCTGCCACCATTGCAGCAAATGCACTCAATCACTGACCTTTGGCAAAAGCAAACGTTTGCTTTATTTGCTACTATTATTATTCCATGTCCTTTATGCTGCCACAAAAGAGAAAAAAAAGAATTAAGAAGAAAGTTATAATTCAGACACAGAAATAGCTGCATAATCCCAGAAAACCATTTCCATAACATCAGTGCAAACAGAACAATAGATTGAAATGGTGGTGCAGAAGTTACATAGTGTAGCATTGTACCCTGTTTCATGATGTGTTATTTTTGTTCTAAAGCTTCTCTTGAGTACCTTAAAGATACAAATCTCACTAAAGGAGTTTCCTTTTCATTTTTTTCTGACTCACAGTCTTGTTATGATTGTGAATTCTTTTTTCTTAGTGAATTTACAATCCAGCTTTATTTGGGTTTAAATCTGTTAAATAGAAAATAGAAAAACTCTGTCATAGATTTTAGATTAAACAAAATAAGTAAAACTATATTTGATGTGATAATTCTTTGAGCATTACATACAGAGGGTATATTCCTGCCTCATATTCAAGTAAAAATGTTTATCTTTTTATGGTGCCACTATGAAATTAAATACTTAATTTAATACAAGGTGATAGCAACTTATCAAAGTCAACTCACCTGTTCTTTACGTAAATTTTAGAATAAAGCATATATAACATCTTTAAGGATATTATAAAAGGGCTGTTAATATATATTTTAAGGTAAATGATTTAAGTTGACCAAATAAGACTGTTCTGCTTGATTCATCAACTTCATTTATTCATGTTTTCCAAAAAAATATTTTGAGATATGCTAAACGTATCCTGGTAAAAAAAACCTACTAATTCATTTATTTCACCTTCATTTAGACTCAGGTTTTCTTAGCTCACCTTGTTTTACACAAGCAATGAGGCTTACTTTCAAAACCCTGACCTAGTTATTTTTCTTTAAATATCTCCAGGTTTTCCTGGTATTTTTAACCATTTTTCTGATTTAATTCTTGCCTCCGCAACACACACATCCACATGCACACCCTGACCACAGCCCACATACTGCATGCTATCACACTGTATAGAAGATGGTAGGAAACCCTGAATTATATTTTTGTGGTGTACGCCAGATGAAATAGGACATATTCTAATCAGAAATAATATTTTTATTGTCATTCTAGTTTATTCAGTCTTTCCCATTTTAAGTAGAATCTTCCTCTTTAAAACATGATTTGCCTTTTTTTTTTTTTAAAAAAACCTCTGCTCTGCGCCTTTTGTAAGAAAAACCTAAACCAATTAAATTCCTTTCACACATCCCACTTCTCTAATGTTCTTTACTTATACCTGAAGTCAGCTTTTGATTGATTTCTTTAGTATTAAAGTCCATTCTGTCATCCTACTCACTCTGTCCAACTGCTTGTCACATTCCTTCCTAAAAGCTGTCCTGTGCATTAAACTATCCCATGTTCAAAAGCATATTCTACTGTAAGCAATATCAATTGCTTAAATTCTGGGCAAATAAGGCCTGATTCTCTGCTTGGCTTAAGCCATGCTACACTTTCGGAAAACTGGTGTGACAAAAGGGAATCAAGGCCTACCTTTTTAAACATTGGTTTTATTTTGTTTAAAAAATAAAGGTATAAAACAACTTGTGGTTTGAGCTCACAGCTACATTTTCTTTCAGTTTTAAGACAAGAAAATTCAAGTAACTTCAAGTAACTCGGCTTTTGTTTCCCTGCCTTCATTTTTATCAAAGCATTTGCTCTGACTCATCACCTCCCCCCCCATTCCATGCCCTCACCCTGATAAGCATTTCTGGTAAACCTAGACAAAACTAAGCTGTATGTGGCTGGCATAAGGAACCAGAGCATTCCCCATTTAACAATGAATATAAATAATGCGTACAAACACCTGTTTCCCAGCTATGTTTTTCACAGTGTCATTTCTGTAAATATTTAGGTAGCATGAATCTCATCAGCACAAAGAAAAAGCTTCACTGAAAATTCATTGCAAATATTTACTGGTAAATCAGTGGTGCTTGTTGCATGCTTATAATTTGTTTCCTTGAAGAACCAGAAACTAATCATGTTTAAAGATTATAATTCTCAGGTTATGACTTATGTATCCCAATAGCCTAATAAGAATATGAAAATAAGTACTATTTCCTTGTATCTTTTCTCTCTAATGCAATCCATGTCAGCATAAAGGGCTAAGAAGATGCTGTAAAATGCGACAGCTTGTGGCTTTGCATTAGAAATGATTTTGTTCTGTTAAAAGCATGCTTTCCATCCCTACCAATTACCACATTGAAACTCACAGCTGCACTTTGCAATTAGCTTGTTTTCAGCTAAATTTTGAAAGACAAATGGTTATTGTAAAATGAACTGGCTCTTAATTAGCCTTAATATTCTATTAATTTACATTGATCATTTCTGTCATAGAGCTGGAATTCACATCTGAGGCTTTTTGATCACATTGAAAGTGGTATTGGTGGACATGTAAATATGATGTTTGATATGAAAATGGTATTCACAGAATACAGTTTGTCTTACTATTTTTGTCTTCTATAAAGAGAGTTGTAATGCAGTAAATTATTTGCCACATGTCCACTTTTCTGATCATTCTATTTGCAGATTTTTATCAAAAATATGGTATTTACATATGTTGTTATTTTTTTCTAAATTTTGTTTCAGTTCATTGTAGTTTAAAAAAAAAAACAAAAAAACAAAACAAAACAAAACACCAATCCTGAAGCACAATTTCATTTTTCCCCCTAGGGAAGCACTACAGTAAGAGGTTTTATTCCTAAATGAGCAACTTAAAGTTATTTTTAATGCTATGAAAACTGGATGATTTTGAAATCTACAACAACAACAGAAATGAGAGTAGGATAAATGACGCTAAAGGTAAACAGAAGAGACATAGCATATATTTCTTTTTAGAAAATGTAATCGTTAGCTACAGCTCTAAATTTCTGTTTTCCCAGCATCTTATAAACACAGACACTTTTAAGCACTGATATTGCCCTGCAATTGTTTTAACTGCTACAGAGTTGGCCTGTTATATTCACATCCTTTTATAACTCCAGCACTTCCGAGTTAAGTTTCACAGTCAACAGTGTGGCTCTCTGGAGTGTAGGCAGCCTATGTTGAACTCTGAGAAGACCGATCGTCGTGGGGGCTACCATCTGAATTCTCAGTTTCTCCTTCTGAGATGGCCTGCATTGGCGTATTATACAGCCTACAGCGTACACTATAACGGCTGCTGCTAGCTGCAGGAGGTGCCCGTGAGCGCCCTACTCTCGAAGATGCTGACATAGAAAAACTCTTTGAGGAGAAACCTTCTGCGTTAACTCTAGGGGAGCAAGGAGACAGAGGGGATAACGCTTCAGGAGTTGTTGCCTGGGGAGTGTCATCAGTGTTTTGAGGGGAATCCACAATAAGCTCACTGGGAGATTTGGGCAAAATAGGGCTCTTTAGTATCTCAGTGGCTGACATCCTATAGCTAGAATCAGATCGACTGCCCTTTTTAAGGAGCAGTAGCTTAAATTCCTCATTAGATGTATTGGACTTTTTGGCATTCCTGTAAATAAGACCCGGAGACCTCTGACTGCTTGTTGGAGCACCCACGTTGCTGGCAGGTGGCACGTTGTTGGCGGGTGATGTGCTGCAAGCAGGTGCCGTGCTGCTGGCCCCAGATGAAGCTCTCAATCTGTTTCTTACAGAAAGATCTCCTGAATCTTTTCTCCCAAGTACTTTCCTTTTTGATCTGTTTAAATTTAAAAAAAAAAAAAAAAAGGCACGTATGTTTGTACATCGTTCACATGAAATAATACATAGGATTGCTACAGCACTTTATGGAAGTAGGCACCTATTAACTAATTAATCCATGCAGCACTTTCCACCAAGTGATGTAGGTTAATAATCATTGGAAAACTATAAATAGCACGTAAGAATTGCGTGTACATCAGGCATTATTTACAGAGAGGAGCTCCTGTCCCACTCTGCTAGGTCCAGTCTATACAAAAGCTTACACAGGTTTGGGGAAATTATGGAGTAATGCAACAAAAGGTGACATGTTTCCTATTTATGGCTCCCATCCTCTAGCAAGATGCAACAGATCAAATCCAACCAGGCAGCAGCAGTTGACAATTTGGCCTAGCTTTTGAATTACTGGTATGTTTTCTTAGGTGTAGCTATTATAAATTGTAACCTCTTTTAATCCACTGTAGTTGATATTAGAAAACTTCTGTTATACTTTACACATGATGGAAAAATTTCTTAAATAAAAAAATTCTAGAGCGCTGTCTTCTCTTGGGTGTCAATATCATTGCCAATTCATAAGAACAGAGCCAGAAAGCAGAAATGATCGTAGGTATTTTGCTCAGGAGATATGCATGTTGATAACAATAAGTGGCTCTAGTTATATTTGTAAATTTTCCTACTCGTTCCATAAAAATATTCAAGCAACATGGTATGTGCTTATAATAAAGCAGACTTTAACAGCCCTTTTAAAACATTAGCTAATAAGATAGCTATAGAACAGACAGAAAGGAGGAGGAGATGAATCCCAAGTAAAAAGCCAAAAATAGTTATGCAGTTGTCATCGGAGCACAAAGTCTCAGAGGAGTAACTGTCAAAACGAAAAAGCAGTCCAGTAGCACTTTAAAGACTAACAAAACAATTTATTCAGTGATGAGCTTTCGTGGGACAGACCCACTTCTTCAGATCAGAGCCGTACCAGAACAGACTCAATATTTAAGGCACAGAGAACCAAAAATAGTAATCAAGGTTGATAAATCAGAAAAATATTATCAAGGTGAGCAAATCAGAGAGTAGAGGCAGAAAGGGAGGAGAGTCAAGAATCAGATAAGCCAAGTGTGAAAAAGAGCCCCTATAATGACGTAGAAAATTCCCATCCCGGTTCAAACCACGTGTTAATGCTTTTTTTGTTTTGATAGTGTATAGACTAGCATGGCTTTCTCTCTTACTATTCAACATGCAGGGGTAGCTTTGTTAGTCTGTAGCTTCACAAAAACCAAGCAGTCCTGTAGCACCTTAAAACTATTTTATTTATTAGGTAATGAGCTTTCTTGGGTTTTACCTAATATATAAAATTGTTTGTCTTTAAGGTGCTACAGGAAAACTTATCCCAGCATAAAGTTTTTCTGGGAAGACTGGTAACAATCAGAGTTTAAGATTATGATAGTTTGAAAAAGCTATGGTTTACTTTGAAAATAATTCCATGTCTTTTTGACCCATTGTATGTAGAGCAATATTTATAAACTGATGTTCTTCTACTGAGCTACTAGTGTGAGTTAGAGGGGACGTGACAAAGCAGGAGTTCAAAATAGGTAGAGAAAGGGATGGGCTGAGAGGGTCATAGACTGCGGTTAGGGTTCTTAAGGCATACAGATGGGTAGCATGAAATCATACCTCAAAGTTGGATGCTATAGAGGAGAGAAGCAGAACACTGATGGGATGGAAGGGGGAATGAAATAGGGTTGAAGAGTATCAAAAGCATGAAATGGGAAAGAAGAGAGAGCAAGGACGGCAGTGCAGGAAACCAGGGAAACATGTATCATGTTCATTTCGGGTACATAAGAATGGGAACAGGGAAAAGCAGAGTGCTTAAAGTTTTCTATGGTATAAAAGCCCCATCAGATCCTCCACTGTTTAACCCAGGCTGATATAAGTCCCACTAATACACATACCTCCATTGGACTTCCTAACATCTGGAAGAGGGGAACTCTGCTTTGGAGGGCCTTATAAACTGCTGAAGTACAGCTGCCCTCCTGTAGCTTTTATACACCCATCCACTTGAAGCTCTTGGCTTTCGATAAATACACAGGGAAAATATCTAACCAAACAACTGTTTAAAAACAGTTAAGACTGAAGACTTATTTTAAAGGAACCTAGCTAACACCCAACAGGATTGTACTTTCTTTACAAAAAGCCAACTGTGTGGAAGTCCATAAATGCAGATTAAAGGGATATGGCCAATCTCCAGTTGCACATAAACCTTCATCACTTCCAATGACATCAATAAAGCAAAACTTAACCGCATGAGTAAGTCCATCCTTAGTCAGCAAAGCACTTGATGTGTGTTGGTAGGCAGGCATCCCTATGGGACAAAGATTTGTGATTTGAAGTATGGTAGTGCTAGGGGCTGAGGTACGCATCTCAGTGGAGGAGTAAAAGGTATGTCATGTTACATGCCTTAACTTTTCATGTCCTTTTGTGTAAGGGATTTTCTATAGAGAATGATCACAATTCACACCCAGTTTTGTGTTTTCAAATTGCCATTTTTTTTTTTAATTTAGAAAGAATCTCCAACGCAGCAATGGCTACTTTGTGAAAATGCCCACTTGGTGCTGTAATTCTGCTTCTTAACTGGCAAAACATTTTGACAAAAGAACAAGATCTTCAACACTGGTGGCTGTTGCTTTTATGAAGACAAAGAATCCCTGAGCACACTGAACAGTTTCTCAAAGAGCAAGGCCCTCGATAGAGTAGCTGTTGCTTTGTCATAAGTACTGTTCTTTGTGGGGTTGTATAGCTAAGTTAGGTGCTTTGCTAATGAAGACTATAGTTTTATGAACACCAACTTCATTCCTGAACTGGCTGAACAGTTTCGCGGAACTTTTTCTATGACAAATCAATAGTTATTGCTTCACAGAAAATCCTGGTTTTCATAAGCAACGGTGTCCTTCAGCTCATCACAAATTAAACCAACAGTTATGACAAGTAGCCCTAACATTTTTGGTTAATTAATACAATTATTATATAAACCTCAGCAGCTCCACCAAACATACCTTTAACTTCCTATACCTTACCATTTTTAAATTAGTGACCGAAAACCTTACGAGATTCAGAATGTGAATACTGAGGGAACGGATTTCTAATTGTACAGACTTCAGAACCTAGGAGACTGTTTTTCCTGAAACTGTTCAGGAAGTTCAATCATTACGCAGTGATTATGTGCTAAAAATTGGAGTTAAATACACAGTGGTTTTCATACGAAACAGAGTCTAAATCCTGCTGTTAGCGTAAAACACAACAATTTTAATTATGGCAGCCTAATGGAACTTCCCTAATACACAGGCTACAGTTACACTAGCAAGTTTTGCTGATGAGCCCTTGGTGGAATATCCACACACAAAATGCATGTTGTCAATAGTTTGTCAACAAAACTCAGCACTTTCACTGGCAGCTGGGGGGCTTCTCTCAACAGACAGGGCATCCAGGTCAACTGGTAGCCCTGTCTGCTGTGCTTCCCAGTACCTGTTTTGTTGAGGGTGTGGCTGGCAGTTCAGCTGCCCTGTTGACAGAGTGGAGCACTCTTCCAATCGGCTTTTGTGTGCGGCCACATTCTGTCGACAGAAGTTTTGTCATGAAATCTCTTCCCACAGTGACTTCTGTTAACAGAGCGCTGTAGTGTAACTGTAGCCTTACTGTCAGTAGAAATAGAACTCAATTCTCAGCACCAAAACTCTCCACCTCTTGAACTAAATAAGTACCTCCATTAGCTAATAAGAGGCCCTTATTCTCTTTAAGGTCCTGCTAGTAAGCAAGAACACTACTTACTTAGCCAGCATGAATTTACTTCTTCAACACTGTTAATCGTTGCTTAGCTGCAGATTTTAGGAGGAGATTGTATTCGTGCAGATTCCAATAAGAGTAATGCTAGCTCACCTGTGAATGACAGCAAATAAATCTTCTGTAGTGCGAGGTTTGTTTGGAGACAGAAAAACATCTTCTGCTTCAGTCTGAGAATCTTCACTCAATGGTGAAATTATGGAATCATCACTTGGAGAAGATTCTTAAATAAGAAAAGAAGAAAGTCAGAAATTTGCTACATTTTACAATAGGACCACTAATGCATTTCACAAGCTTAATTAATAATAGAATTTTCTATACAATAACATACACTTTAAATCTAGTCTAAATATTTCACTCAACTGTCAAAGTATTATTTCTTACATAAATGGTTTAGTGTGCTTTTCTTAACTGAAATGAAATAACAGGAAAATGCAAAATATATATTCTAAGAATGTTTGAAGTCAGCTAGATACTCAGCTAACTTAAATCAGGATAGCTCCCTTAAAGTCACTGACGTTAAGAAGAGTTACTCAACTGAAAATCAATACTTTTATAGGATCACTAAAAATCATCTCATGTAACCACTTCTTAAAATTACAGAATTAATTATAAAACTGACCTTTCAGTGAAGCATCATCTGCACTCCCCTTCGTCTCCTCTGCCCTGCTGTCATCTGAGGCACTTTTGGTTGGAATACCTGATGCAACATCATTTTCCTGCTCAGAATTTTTTTCATTAAGTGAATTTACAGTTGATATCTCTGATTCATAGCTGATACTCCCAGGCACTTTGTCATCATGGTGACTTACATTAAGCTGCTGCTTAGGCTGATTGATCTCTGCTCCTCCAGCTGGTGGTTCAGACTGGAATGTGGTTTCATCCACTGGTTTAGATTCCAGCTTTTGTTCACAGTCTGCAAATAATTCTTCCTTGATCTGCATAGGATCAAGGCTCCCTTTGTTTTCTGTTTCCTGGTAAATTATCTTAACTTCATCATCACTTGTGAGGACAGGTAAATCTTTCTGATACCCTTCTGTAGATGTGTTACAGGTTTGTGTGTTCTCTGATAAAGGCTCACCAACTGGATGCATTTGGTTTTTCATGGTGTTTGCTTCTAAACTACCCACATTTGCTGGAGTTACAGTTCCTTGATCACAATTGCTCTGTACCCTGCTAGATGAAACTTTTTCTGAATGCAGTTTCTCAAGGCCTGTCTCCACCGCAGAGGAGTCAATATAGGACATTATGGAATCTTCAGTTGCGTACTGACGTGATACTAATTTCTTAGCTACAAGTGGCCTCATTTTGCCTGGAGAAATGGCAGTCGTCATTAATGAGGTTTCTTGTGTGCAGAGAAGGTCTGTATTACTGTCTTTTTGTTTCACTTCTTCAGGCTTATTAATTGATTTAAGATGAACAGATTTTAGAACCAAAGGTGTAATAGCAAGGGCTGGTGGAGGATTAGGGTTTAGTGCTTCTCCTATCACATTCTGCTTATTGTGATTAAAAGCATGCAACTGATTTCTATGAGTAAATGGTTTATTCAAGACATTATGAAGAGCACTTAGGTCAAGATGAGTAGGAGGTATAATTGGAAGTTCTAGATCTTTGTTTAGAGATGCAGTGCCATCTTTAGAAGAAGGCTGCTGTAAGGAGGACTTCCTTTCTGGTACTTTTGGCTTTCTTTTACTACCCCCTGGAGATAAGGGTCCAGAAAAGAAAGCTGTGGGGAAAGAGGATGTCGGTGTTTCAGACTGACTGGAGTAACCACTAGAGGGTGATGCTAAACCAGCCAACTTTTCTGGGGAAGCCAGCTTAAACTCATTATCAACAGAAGGGAGGGATGGGGTCGTAGCTCTTGATTCAGATTGTGATGTTTGTGATTCAGAACTTTCTGGAGACTTTATGCATTCTATGACTGTAATACCCGTAGCAGTGCTTGAATTGGATAAAGACCTATAAGGATCATTAGATTTCAAGTCATTTAGAAGCCAGAGATCTGCATAGTGAGACTGTTCAGCACCTTCATCTTTAAATGATGGCATATCCGTGGTGTCAAACTGAATGTTCTTTAAACCACTGTCATTCTGATTAATCCAGGAGAGTTCCTGTTTGCTTGGCAGATTAGAGTTTTCCACTCTAGAAGGTGTATTTGAAAACTCAAGTGGCAGCTTCATTTCCCTGGAAGTGTGAGGCATGTGCTGCCCACTGTTTATCTTTGGTTCTTTCTTCTCAGGAAGATCTGTGCTGCCATCAGATTTCCTCAAAGACGAACTGCGTTTTGGTGGGGCTGGCTTTGCCTTTGGTTTCTTAAGAGAGATGCTCTGTCTTCCCTGCCTTCTGTGGTTCACATAATCCTGCCAGGCGCAGTCAGTGAGACTGGAAACAATATCTGCATTCTGGCCACTCTCAAAGCCTGCAGCTGCATAGTTACAAATATAACTCTTATTACCTTTGAGACCACAGTCAAAGTGCATGGAGGTATAATATCCTTCATTGTCCACAGAAAAGTGTGAGCTAGTGTCTGCTCTGTCAGATGGGGTTTTTTCCAGAAAGCTATCATAAGTGGCCATACTCGTAAAACTTGGGCACCCTAGGCTGTCGTCCTTTGGGCGTTCAGGGCTGAAATCCTGACGACAGGATGCATCATGATGATGATGCAAGTAATTCCATTCACTGTCACTTGTGTTGCTGTTATTGGGGTCATCAAGTAAATCTGCTACAGTGGAAGTGAAGGAGCTTGCCCTGTGACCTCGAACCTTATCTATGTGATCGCTGTATGGCTCTGTTATAAAGACACTAGATTCTTCATTGGCATTAGGAGCAGTGTTCAGTGACAATTCTGAGTCACAGTGTGAAGAGCCAGTCAGTGGAGGAGAGGCAGCAGGAGGAATGGTTTCTGAGGTCTGTGAAGGACATGTTGAGCTACTTCCACTCCAGTTGCCACTGGAGGATTGATGGTCATCTTTCTGGTCCATGTGACTGCTGAGAAGGACCCCTGCCGTGGAGATAGAATGAATGGGGCTCCCAAAGGTGTCAGAGTTTGACGAAATCTCACAGCTTCCAGAATCTGCCATTCTTGACAACCTTGACCTTCCTCTCTCGTTGACATTATGTTCTGGGCTGTGGTGGTGCTGAGAACAAGTTAAACCTATGGGCTGGTGTTCTTGTGATCCCTGGTTATTGATGGCATCATTACCCTTTTTGGGGATTCTTTCTTGGCTTGCCAAAAAGTGTTCTGCTTCATATACTGAAGTTTTGGCACCAACATCATGATTCGCTTCAGTGGCTCTAGCACCTTCACGAGGAAGACTCCGTGATCGGATACGGTTGCTCACTGTTGTAGTGAACATTGCGTCACCGTTGTCTGTCAACACTAAAATATTACCAGTTGAATGTGACAGGGAAGCTACAACACTTTGACCTCTCTGAGCTCGGATTCTTCTTCTGGATGGAGCAGCAATGAGAATTTCTTCAGTCTGGCACTCAGAGTCTCTGGTACCTGATCTCCTGTTGATTGTAGTGGAGAAGTCTGGATTTGCATGCACAATCACATTCCGTTCTCTTGCTACTGGTGATTCATCAGAATCTAGGATATATGTAAAACTGTGTGAGTTACGTGTTCACATTTGCTCACTAACAATGACCCACAGAGTAACCCAAGAAACATATTTGTTGTGGACATTTTTTCTTGCTGAGTATTGTACCAAACGTAACTTTACTATAAAAAGCGTATAAGGCACTCCTTATCCTGGTAAGATGGGAAATTCTCCTATTCCTGCAATGTGATCTTGGCACTCCTATTCCTGCAGTGTGATCATATGCTGAGCTGATCTTGCTGTGACAACACAAATATTAACTTTTTAGTTTGTGTCACTGAATGTTAACTAATAAAGACTGTTTTAATGAACTTTTGCCTTACAGAAAACTTTGGAAACATTTTTTTTAAAAAACAAAACTATTTTGATTGTATACATATGAATTGCCCTTCCCCAATTCTCTACCACCAAGGGTATTTGCATAACAAAAAGGACCCCTTTGTTTCACAGACTCTGTTTGCTTATTCCCTAATATGAACACATTCCTGGCTGGCTTCAGGAGAAGATGTATGCTAAAGAAATAAAGATGCTGAATATAATGTTGATCTCACACTCATGTTACACTGGAGCAGACTTCCACTGAATTATTTCTGATTTAAGTGAGACCAGAGTTAGGCCTCCTGATTTTATCCTAAGTTATAAAGAATGAGTGGGAAGAGAAATAAGGAAAACAGGTCAGAATAATGTTTGACAAAGTTTCTGGAAAAGCACATACAGATGTCTAATGCAAATAATCTTTTGCTTATATATGTAAGTTGTTTTTGTACAGGGACAGCTCATCATCTTGCACGATAACATCTGTCACTTCTTCACCTTAAAATCTCTTGGACAAGAACAAACTTTCACTGAATCTAGTTACTTTTTATGTACATAACTATGGTTATATAACAAAAATAAACTGAAAAAAATTAAGTAACTGATTACATTTAAACAATAAGGGTTGAACATACATATCTATATTACTCAGTAAGGCCTGTAGCATGTCAAGACCATATTGAGTAATACAGCTTTGCTTACTGTAGTAAAGAAAAACAAACAAACAAACAAGCATTTCCAAACTCTACAACCATAAAAGCATAAACTTTTCCGTGGAAAGCTCTTTGGAAAGCAGGCTACCACCTCAGATCCGTGCAATTTAAGTCAGTTATAATGCTATCTATTGAAGATTTTTATTTATACTACACCTATTTCTTGTTGCACTCTTCTGGGGATGCCAGAGATGGTTTTCCTCCTCCTCAACTTTCGTCTTCGTTGTAGTACTGATTGTGAATGAACAAGAGAGCAGCGTATACTAGCCTCTCTGTCAAAACCAACTCCTGCAACCCATAAATAGGTCTCATTAGCCTTTAGAAATGATAAACAAATGGCATGGCTGGAACACAGTGGATGTATGTGAGACTGGATTAAGCCTGTGAATAAATATAACAGAGCCTTTATACAGCTCTTATGTAAATTATATCATGGTATATCACAGTGTTACTTCTAACTCCGGTTCCCTCTCAGAAGCCTGCATTGCCAAAAGAAACAAAGAGAAAAAAATATAGACAAATAAGAAAAGGAAAACATTTAGAAATTGTCCATGGCAGGCATCTTTATCACAGCTACTTATCTGTTTGCCATGAAGACAATGATATCAGCACCTCTGCAAAGAATGGTAGTAGCCAAGATGATAACCTGGAGCTTGTCAACTATACTCTGCCTCATTTAAACAAACTAACTAAAAAACTTGTTCATAAAATCATTTTGCAGTAGTTTAGCAATTCTTGAGGAGGCCAGGGTGCTAAGGAACTATATATATGCCAAGCTTTTCAAGAACAGGCAAATAAAATATTTTTAATCCACATACAAGTTTTGAGAACATTTTTCTTAGCTGTTATATGGATCAATAGTTAAATAAACATGGAGTTAAAATTCAGTTTCTAAACCCAAATTTAGCCACTCCTAGAACTGGCATGATTTTTTTAAAGCACTCAGCACCCAGCAGCCTCCCTTACGAATCAATGGTAGCCGCCAGGTGACAAACACTTGAAAAATAGGCCAGAAACTTAGCAGCTGAAATGTGGATTTAAGAACTGAACTTTAGACACTTATAAATCTTTCGCTATACAGAACAGATGAGAACATCTCATTTTGTTTATATTTGCATGTTACTAAAGGATGGTTGGTTTTTCCTGCGCAAACGAGAGAGTTCAATGGAAGACAGCCAAAAAATAGAGGACTTAGGAGGTGCACTGGACCAATGTGTGTATTGGGGTGCTGAGAGCCACTGAAGCAAACTGTAAACCCTGCCTATACTAGACGACACTTCAGGTGGGAGTGGAGCAGCACTCCTTGTTCCAGCTCCTATGACACTATACTGTCGCTGGCTTCTCTAGCAAATGCAGAGTTACGCTCTCTAAAGTTGGCAAGGCTCATGTTTGAGAAAGTGGGCCAGGGACATAAACAGTCCAGTTGGGATGACTCTTCCAGTGGTTTACAGTCTTTAGAAAACAAAACAAAACAAAAACAATCCAATCCTGACTTAAAAAATAAAATAAAAGCTCTGTGTTAAATAGCATATAATTATATTATACATAATTATACGCAGACATACACATACATATTACACTACATAACAATGTAAAACATTAAAAAGTAACTTTCTTGTAAAAGTTCTTCTTGAAATCTACTACAGTGTAATAGAGGCTTCAGACAGATGTCCCGTAACCACCAATGCCCCTGTAATAAGCAGAGGAAGAACTTTGTTTAATAATAAACAAAAGTGCTTTAAACTCCATTAACTGTAATTCTCTAACATGAATGTTTATCAGTTTTTTTAACAAAATCAAATTGGTTTAAATTGCCAAAATTCCAGCAATTATCAGTTATTTGCACATGACCCTTGTGGCAAATGTGCCAGGTCATTTCCCACTGACAGGTAGCCTAGGGTAGTGATCACAAACCGTCGATCATGATTGACTGGAGATTCTCCCAGGCAATTGTGATCGCTGGTGGTACAGTGGGGTTGTTGCTAAAGCAGGCTCCCTGCCTACTGAGGCCCAGTGCTGCCTCTGGAAGTGGCCAGCAGGCCCCTCATGTGGGGCAAGAAGGGACAAAAGTCTCTGCACCACTGCTCCTGCCTGTAAGCAATGCCCCACAGCTCCCATTACCAAGCGCAGAGAACCAGGGCTGCCCCAGGCTCTGTGCTTTGGCTTGCAGGGCTCAGGATGGCCTGGGGCCAGCAAAAGTGGTCAGGCCTGCCTCTGCACCCACCAGTGTGGCAGGAACTGTGGGAAATAGAGTGACCCAGCCCAGCACACTCTGTTCTGCCATCTTCCAGCTGAGTCCTTTAGATTCATCGTAGTGATGGGAAAAAGAGTAGCCTGGCCCCAGCGCCATTCTGCTCTCCTGAGTGACACAGCTGGGAGCTGGGCATGGGTTGTGGAGTGGGCTGGAACAGGCTTTTAAGGGGCCCAACTCCTGCTGCCAGTCCTAGGCCTCCTGGTAAAATTCCCTGGGTTGTGTCACTTGGTTGAGGGGGTTTAGGGACAGAGAGCAGAGGTGGGGCAATGGGGGGAGCGGGAGGTGGGTGGGGGTGGAGCAGCAGTAGGAAAAGGTGGAGAGGGCTGGGGGTTGTCTTCACCTCTGCACCCTGCTAGGAATGGCCCTGCAGGGAACTGCGGCCAATGGAAGCTGCAGGGGTGGTGTCTGCAGAGAGGGGCAGTGTGCAGGTCCACATGCCCTCCCCCCCAGGATCACAGGGGCCTGTTAGCCCCTTTCTGGGAGCAGCATGGGGCCAGGGCTGCCTGAGGTAAGTGCCACCCCCTTCAATGGGTAGGTTCTGAATGGCTCTGTAGCATGAAGACCAAGAGTAGCATAAGTGCAGCAGGACCAGCTATGCTGGACCAGCCTTTCTCTTTCACCAAACAAATCTGCAGCACCCCCCCCATATGCGCACCCACATCCAAAGCCAAGCCCCTGCTCCAGCCCTTAGCCCCCTCTGAGAGTAAGCCCCATACCCGGTTCTACATCTCAAGCCCCTGCCTTGGGCCTGAGCTTGTACCACATGCCCTTGCCATCAACTCTGACCCCCACCCATGCTCCTCTTGCATACCAGACACTCTGCCCCAGCCTGGAGGCCTCTCTAGCACCCCAATCCCCTCTCCCGGAGCTTTCTCCCCTTCCCTCCCTACTGAATCCCAATCCCCTGTCCTTCTCTGGTTATAGCAGTACAAAAAGACCCACAAAGAATAAAAATACTTACTTTTCTGTTCTAAGCAGAGCTGTGCACATAAAATAATTTTTGATTCACTGGCAATTTTGAAAAGTTAAAAAAAGATGTTTTGTTTTTGACTGAAAATGAAAGTTTTCCAAATTTTTGCTACATAAAAACGTGAATAAAATTCCTTCCCAAAAACAATGTGGAAAAATCAACACTGATGTATAGCTGAATCTGCATTTTTAATAGGAAAAAAGATTCAGCTGAACTATTTCACCCAACTTGAGCTATAAGGTTACCAGTAAGCACACAGCTTTTCTTGCTGTTCACAACACTCACATCTTTAGTCACAGAGGCTGCCTAAGTTTATACTTTTAAATTAATCAAAATTGATGCAAGGTAGTTTTGGAGGAAAACTCCGATGACATTAACACTTCCTTCACTGAATCATACATGAGAAAGAAACAGAAAATGGAAGACAGGCAGAAAGAAAAGCATGCTTATTTTTGATTTTCAGAAATAAGTTATCCCTCACATTAAATCATCCATATACCTGCTGCACAGTAATATGTAAACAAATTCTTAAAATAAATAAAACATAAAAGCATAAACTAAGAGTTATAAATAAATCAAGGTGCCATACCTTTGACTTAGCAGCATGAGAAAACATCTCAAAGCAATGGCTTACATGCTACCTGACCATTACTTGCATATTTAAAATAATGCAAGTACTGTAGTATTTTCTCTGCCCTTATTTGCTCAGTTACACATGAGCATCATATGATTAACCAACTATGGCTTTCTGCATTATTTCAGTTAGCTACTGTCAAAGAACTATTTTATGTCCTTTTAAATACCAGTTGCCAGTCACATACATAACAAAATTACACATCATACTGTGTAATTTAGTATTAGATAACAGTTTGTAATGTGACACAAACACATTGGGCCAAATTAATATTAGATATAATGCCACTGATGTCAGTGGATCTACATGAGGGAGGAATTTAGCCCATTTAGCGTCTTGTAAAAAAATTAAATTCTTGAGTTCTTGAGTCAACGTCTTTACTTGTACATTGTAAAGTCCTGTGTTTTGAAACAGTATCATAAGATGTTCTGAGCTGACCACCCTTGAATCAAGCAAAAGAAATAGAAGAGACTTGTACCAGTGACATTGATGGGGATAATGCAAGAGGAAATCACTTGGGCATCTTGTTTCATTTTCTCCTCTGGAGTTGGGAGAGGTAGTGCTTTGCTCCAATTGGTTTGCTTATCCAGTGTAGAAGGGATATTATGTATTGGATTTTTCGGCCTCTGCCCTAGCATGACATCTGTATCTTCCTCCTCTGGTGGATGGGACTGTAAATGAATACATTCAAAATCAGTGTTCACTGTTTAGTCACACAAGACTAATATTTTACACAAAGCAGTAGAAAGGGATTAGAGGCAGATTACAGGGGAGCAATGAAGAGTTACAGATATTCAGAACAGTGGTACTATGGTATGATGTACAGCAAAAGACAAAAATACCTCAATATACTGAAAACATTTCTGTGTATATTAAATTTATGTGGATACATTTTGAAAGGGTGGAGGCATGCACTTCATGTGCATCTGCTGCAAGCATGCACAAGTCCAACTGATTTTAGGTCTCTAAATACTCCCTGGTACATGCCACTCTTATATGTGCACTTAACAGTGTGATAAATGTGCACACAAGGTTTTGGTATTCACAAGTATACTGACTACCAGTGAAAACTGGTGTCATGTATGTATTAATTTGAGAGTATGCATCAAGAGGTCCAAAGCATGAGTTATTAGTTGAGAAAAAAATATACATTTCACTTTTACTAATCAGCCAGGAATGCAACCATATTTATGAATGCAGGAAGAACTACTGTTTGCGTGCAACAGGTGGTGGTGATGAAATTGGTGTCAAGCAGAATAATAACCAAAGAGAAGTTTAGCTGCCAATTTAACAGGTTCAAAGTATTACTGTATTGAGAAACCATGCAAACATTTTAGAACATACTACACAAACCACTAGACATGGAAGTATAGAAAGCCAAATAGACAAGAGAAAAGTCAGTTAATTGGAAGAAAAACAGGCATTTGAAATAGAATAAACACCCAAAACTATAATGTTATTGTAGTTTCACCTCCCAAAATAAGTGAAAAACATTTCTCCTCACTTTATGATTGAAGATATATAGAAACTCTTTTGTTTCCATTTTATTTGGAAGTGGGGCGGGGGGTAAGTAGCCACATGCCTCACTCTATGTCTGTCTTACTTTCCATTTTTTGCACTTAATACATTTCTTTGTAGTGAATGATCAGTCCATGACTGGTTCAGGACATCTGCTTATGTCTTTCGTTAAATACTATGGAATATTTTTGACCCTGGCCTTCTTTCCAGTGTTAGATTCCCAGCTGGCAAACTAGTGGGGATCTTACATTTCCAGATTTTTAATTTTGTACACATTTGTTTGTTTGAAAACAAGCATTTTTCTCCCTTTCCTTGGCACCATATAATTACCTAATATTACACAATCACACCAAAATTATCATGTGTGCCATTCCTCTTCATAAAATTCCCACTTATCCTGTAGAAGCTGAAAGTCTGAAACTGGACAAACAATATTTCCAAACAAGGTTCCAGAAGTGTTTAAGAACATACTTGGCAGCCACTTATTTAAACTATTCCAGAACACTTACCTTGTAAGCGTGACCTGCAAAAATACCCACCAACCCAGGAGACAAGGTATTTTCCCTGCTTAAGAAAGACTTTTTTTTCCATATATGGTTTTAGGAAAGCTTTGCAGCCTACTTTCTCTCCTCAGCTTTTGTGCTGATCACCAGAGGACGTGAGTAGCTCTTATAAACTTTGGGCACAAAAGACTTTGTTTCCTAGGTAACTGCCCCCCACCCCCGCAAAATGTTTGGGGCATTGGGGAAAAACACACACACACACACACACACCCATTTTGTTGCTGATTGCTGATTTCTTTCCTGACTGACAATGGATTGCTGGACAAAGAAAGCATAGTGACCTGACTGCAGGCTCTCCCTGGCTGCCAAAGCTACTGTTTGCAAACAATGGGAATGACAACTGTTCAGAGAATAAATTCATGTGTTTGCTCTGGCATCATTCTGATGCTTCTTATGATTTTGAATAATATTGGTCTATTCTAAAAGTTGTAAGAAAATAAAATGCAATCATCCACATTATAGAGTCCATTTCAACCTAGATCTTAAAAGCTAATCAATAGGAGGACATGATCTTGTGGTCCAATAAACCTATTAAAGTTACCCAAAAGGGGGAGGAGGGAGTGGTTGTTGTTCCTTATTGATATGACAGTAACATAATAAAAGTTTTCTTTTAGATACTGCAACAGAGCAAGAGGATAAAAGCAAGGAAAAGAAAGTTCAGAGGTTTGAAAGGGAAAAAATGAATGAGAGAGGGCTGTTAGTTTAAGAATGCTCGTTTTTCCAATACCTTTCTACTCCACGGGGTCATGTGGCAACACTCAGTGGGGGAGGGCGAGCGGGTGCTGTTAAACTATAAACATGAAATGTGGGGGAGGAAAAAAGATAAAAATTAAAAACATACACAAAATGTTTTTGATTAAAACACATCAATTCTTTCTAGAGAAACTGGTAGAAGATATGAGTTGAGCTGTAAATGCAACCTAAATTTCCAGCTGACAGATTTGGTTTCCTGAAAAGGTGCCTTTTGTCCAGATAAACTCCCATCTCATCACCTGCTGCCTATAATCTTGTTCACACCCCAAAAGTGACTGATTCTGTACAGACTTAGCTAAACTGGCATAGCAACTAATACAGTTACATTAGAACAGCCTCCTGGTGTGGCTGCTGTTAAATGATATTCAGCTAAATATATATAAGGCACTCTGAAGTAAATTCCTTACAGATTTAAGCCAAAGCTTTGTTTTGTAAAGTGCTCATCTGAATTACACGTCAATTATCTATTTAATGATTAAGTTACAGATTTATCTGCTCAGCTAAAAATAATGGTTATAAATATGGCTGAGTCTAAAGATGATATATCTAAATCTTTCAGTTTTAATGGTAATATCAAAAATTCAAACAGCCTAAGTTTCAATCATTTGTCATTCTGGGGTAAAGACAAATGCCTTGCTATGCTTTTGCATAATGCTTTAAAGGCAAAAATAATGATGTCCAGCACATTACGTGTTCTGGCTGAACTGTAGGATATTTTGATGTCTTTTTATCTCCAAAACCTTTGATTAGTGTCTTGTTTTAATACTATGACTGGAATATTAACATCTTTCAGGTGATACATTAAAAAAACAAAAAACAATCCCATGAAACCTTGAAAAGGTTTGATTATCAGGTGCTTTGCAATTTGTTTAATAGTAACTCTCAATTGGTCTCATTTTATAGGTCACTCTCAGTAGAGAAATGCTATTATGAGCCTTTTCCCCTCCAGATTGACACATAGATTGACATATCTGCTTTGGTGACTCTCAGACCACAGTGTGAGTACCACGGGAGTGAGTATCTTTTTGCGCAGCAAGCAGACAGATGTACTGAGGCTTCTAGGTCTTTGGGTTTTTGATATTGAATCAAGACAACCTTCCTTGGAAGTATCATCATCCTGTACCCAGTACCTACACAGCAGAGACCTCCCCAATATTATTTTGCTTCCTTGTGATGCTTCCAAAATTAGGTGCCCACACATCTGATTCAGGAAGGAGGAGTAAATCAATTCAGAGACCACCTCCAATTTTTGAAAAACAGTTAGCAAGCCATCTACATTAGCTGCAAAACCAATTCTCTCAAAATGGGAAAGGGGCTAGGAAACAGGATCTTCGCACAGAACCGTGTGTGAGACTCCTGCAAATGGTTTTCAGATTTTTGAAGGGAACTGAAAGAATAATGTACCAAAAAAAAAGTTTCCACTAGCTGTTCAAATCTGGATGGTGTTATCCTTTCATCACCCATCCCAGTCATCAGACATCTGTCCAAAACAGAACCACAGCAGTACGCATTATCCCTGAAATTCAACTTTGCTGCTGAACGTTTCAAAGGACTCCTAAGAAGAGTGCTAATCAGTCAAGATGGACCTCTTGGGAGTGACAGTTTCTTAAATATGGAAATCTTTGTGCTGGTAAACAAAGGACCACATAAGGCCTATCAGCACAGAGGTACACAAGGGAGAGGAGAGAGCATCAGGTTTCCTTCTCTCCAGCTTCATGCCTCTGCTCCATGAAAGTGAGTGCAAGGACTACTGCATTTTAGCAGGCAAAACAGCATCTGCCTCCCCAAAAGGAGCAAGCAATTGGAAGACTAGGTATCCTAGAGTGTGCATTAGCTTACTTGTTCACAGAATTACTGCGTCTGTCCTAAGCAGCGGCTACCGGTATGGTCTTCCTCCTCACCAGCTCCTCTCAAAAGCCACAATATCCCCGTATGTGCCACTTATGTCCCCTGATCTCTCTGCCAACATTTACAATATTTTTTATTTACTAAGGAGTGGAGCAGCAAACGGGATACAGTAATGTGATTTTCCAGGTATCACAGTAACAAAACCAGTTTAGTTTAATAGTAGGTTTTGCTTTGCTAGCCAGCAGCTACTGTTATAATACAAGCATTTTCAGAAGTCAGTGCACAACAGAAGCTTAGAAAATGCAATCCTTTGTGAGACAGAGGCTAATCTTACATACTGATGGGGAATGATTTTTTTAAAAATCATTAATAATCATCAACAATCATAATAATAATTGCTCAATGTAGACTGCATGATGCTGGAATTACTTTCCAAGAATGACTGTTTTTCTGAAAATCCTTAAGTGGAATACAAAAATTAAGAAACTCTGTTCCAGTGCTAAAAGCAGCCATAAAATACCAAATATATATTTGTATTAACAGTCTAAAAATTATCAACACTGACAAAGGCATTCAGTACACACAGAAAGGTTTCAGAATTTCTGAATGACTTAATAAGGAAGGGTAGGTCTACATAGCAAAGTTAGTTTGAAATAACTATACTAGTGTCCACACAACACAACTGCTATTTTGAAATAATATCAAAAAGTGGTTGGCTTGTTTCAAAATAGATAAACCTCATTCTACATGGAATAATACGTATTTTGAAATAGCTATTTTGAATAGGGGTTGTTTAAACAGAATAAGCAGTATAGACAGAATAAGGTAATTACATTGCAATTGTGGCCAACAACAACAAAAAACTAAGAAGGTCAAAGGATGATGAGGGTATGCCTGACAATCTGCCCTTACCTCATTCCATTATGGAAAAAATTAAGGTAGGATAATGAAAAGAACACAGTGTCATTATTGAAATAGTTCATATCCAGAGGGTTGGAGGTTGGGTTGTTTTAAAAAGATCTCCCACAAACTCAAAAGATCAGTTTTGGGAAATATGTTGTCAGTCATGAAATCATATTAAATGCCCTGGACCATTCTGGTCTGTCAGATAATTTTGCATTTAGGCAGCTTTTCAAATTACATTTTATTTGTGTCATTGACAAACAGTGATGGCAACAGGCAGTCTGTTAAATACACATTTAGAACTGTTTTTAAAGACATTTTTCTGCATGAGACTATAAGGCCATTCCAGTCTAGTGTGTAATTAATTACTTAGGAATGTATGCTGCAAACACTGACACATGTGAGTACAGTTACTTTTATGAGAGACCCCGTCATCTTCAATGCAATTCTTTTCATAGGTGTAACTGTTAATGTGCCAAGTCTTTGAAATATCAGGTTGTCCATATAAAAATCTTGGTTGTACATATACACCATCCTGTGTTCAGCATCTCTTTGATATTAACCACTTCTGTGTAGTGTAACATACCAAACCTTAAGACTAAGCAATGCAAGTGACTATGAGAGACACCTGCTACAGCAATAAGATGAAAGAGGAAATGCAGCTGGTCCAGAGTTAGTTAATTAAAGCCTATTACATCCGCTGGCATGTAGGGCAGCGACGAAGGTCCTCAACTTCTGTCTCTCTGTGGCCATTTTCTCTAGCGTGTCCCAGTTGTAGTTCATTCTCTTCATGTCTGCCTCAACAGTACGTCAGCATGTTGTCTTGGGCCTCCCACATTTCCGTCGTCCTTCAGGCATCCACTGAAGTGGTAGCTTTACAATGGCGTCTGCCTCCCTTCTCATCATTTGCCCTATCCACCTCCAGTGTCTCCCCGTGATGATAGTGGTCACGTCCTCCAGGTGGCGTCGCAGGAGCAGGTTGAGGTTGGAGACTGTCTTTGGCTGTAGGGAGTGGAGAATCACTACTCGATTCCCCCTTTTCTCTTACCAAGAGTTTTGAGCTCCAGTGTCATTTGTGGTTTGCAAGTACTAAGGCAAGGTTTGTGGAAAAAGCAGTGTCCATCTTGCATGATGCACCTATCATGTCGCATCTGAAGTGAAAGTATTCCACAAAATGTTGGCATATCAAACTAAGTGACTGCACTTCGGACAAATACAGGAGAAATATAAAACCAAGAGCAAACTACGTATTTGTATTCCTGTATTCAAAGCTGTTTAGTGAGTGCAGGAAAGTTTTCAAGAGCGCAAAGCTTTAATTATTTATATGTTTATTTAATTTAGAGATGGCTAAACATTTTTTTCCTTCAAAATAAAATTGTATATGCTAAATGCCAACCTGCAGGAAATTTTGATGGTTGATTCCCAAACCCCGGCAAAGAGAGCAAGTGCTGACAAAGCTTTAACAGTAATGTGACCAGCGCCACAGTTTATAATTGCAAAAACATTATTGTTAACTCATTAAGGGCAAGAACAAACAAAAAGGCAAACAAAGGGATTAAGCATTGTTTATAGCTCCTGATTTCTCTACCACTGGACAGGTCAAAAAGAGAGGGCATGCTGGAAACTTCATTTCTGGAATACCTTATGAATAAAATTTAAAAAAAAAAAGCTGACCTTGACTCCAGTGCAGAGGGTCAGTGAAATACCACTTAAATTCCATAGGACTTGTATTGGCTTACTTCACCAAAATGAACATATATCTCTTCAATAACAGGACTCCACAAATTTTAAATATGAAAACAAAACCCTATATAGCGGGAAAATAAACTGTAGGACCATTTCTACACAGGCAAGATCTTCTGGAAGAACGGTGCCGTCTTTCGGAAGATCTGCGGAGCACCTACACATGTAAGACGCTCTTTCGGATTTCTTCTGGAAGAAGATGCCCCCTCTTCCGGAATCTGTATTCCATTCCAGAATCAGGAAGCGGACCTTCTTCTGGAAGAAGGCATGTGTCGATGTTCCCGGACTGCTTCTTCTGAAAGAAGCTGTCCTCCACGGCAGCAGCCTCCTGGAGAGCAGGGCTGCTCTAGACACCCCCAGTGAGCCTCTATGGTCCCCAGGTCCTTGCAGCCTTTAAAGCTGCAAGGACCCGGAGACCCCGTGGCAGGAAGCTGAGAGTGAGACAGGCAGCACATGTGGAGCTGCCTGCCACACTCCCCCAAGGCCCTGCAGCGCCCAGCGAGTACCGACCCGCAGGGATGGCTAGCCACCCAGTAACCTGCACCACCCACGAGAGCCCCAGGAACCCGGACAAGGGCAGGCAGGACCCCAAACGGGCTCCAAAATGAAGGGCCCCCTCCTGGACTGAACCAAAGCTCCAGGACTGACGAGGATGTCCTCCGGGACACCAGCGGGCACCGGAGGAATGCCCTAGCCTTCGCCCGCCTTGCCTAGGGCCTGGCTGCCCATGGCCACCCCTCCCGGACACCAGAACAAGTGAGGTGCAAAGTGAAGGAGCTCTGGCAGGGGTACACGGAGGCCCAGGATAGCACCTGCAGATCTGGCCGTGCCCCTGCCAGCTGCCCCTTCTACCGGGAGCTGCGGGACCTCCTTGCTGCAGATGACACCTCTCCACCCTGCGTCACCATGGAGACAGCCGCAACTGAGCCCCCTGCCGCACTGGAAGAGGGGGATGAGGGACCCGCCACCGTGGACATCCCATCTGATGGGGACTCCACAGACTGGTCCCTCGTCATTGTGGTGCCCTCCACCGCCTGGAGCCAGGTCCCCTCCAGTTGGGCATCACCCAACATATATGAGGCCATCTCGGGTAAGTGCGCACAGTGGAAAAGTATAGTGGGGGGAAGGGGACACCTGGGCCCCATCCCCGGGCCCTGAAGCCCTAAAGCCCTTCCCCGGGCAGGGCCCAGAGCACACCCTTGCCTGCGAGCAGCACCCAGCTCCCTCTCTCATGGAGTGCCCCCTGGGCATGCTGAGGCCCCCTCCGGGCAACAGAACTGCATCCCGAACCCCCCATGGCCATGCCCCGCCCCCAGCCCACAAGCCCATTGCTAGGGTGGGCCATGGTGGATAGCACCCCGGCTCTGCCATCATGCCCCAGTGGCCACCGTGGCAAGTGCACGCAAGCCTGCACGGCGGCCTCCCCGGCACATGCCTGTCCCATGGGTCCGTGGAGGGGGTAACCAGCTGGGGAGACTGGGGCCATGCCACCCAGGTCCCAGATGTGGTACTGACTTCCCCCTCTACCCCCACCCTCTTTCTCTTAACAGCAGTACCATCCGAGGGCTGGGGCAGCTGGATGAGGAGCCCAGGGCCCACCAACCCCATCCAGCCGGAGGACCCAGCAGCCCACCAGCTGGGCCCACACCAGCCCCCGCTGCGCTGTGGCCACTGGTATGCCGGACCTGATGCAGCCACTGTGAAGAAGAGGTCGCAGCCTACACTGCAGCCCTCCACCAGCAGAATGCCCTCACCGAAAGATGGCTGGCCGTCGACAAGGCCGAGCTCCAGTAGAGGTGGGACACTTGGGGGGAGATGGTAGAGATGCTCTGCACCGTGTCCGGGGCCCTAGCAAGCCAGCCCCCCAAGCTGCCCCCCAACAGTCCCCCCGAAGGTCCCCACTATTGGCCCCCCGTAGTGCCCTGAGGCCCCCGCTATTGCCCCCCCCGAGCCTCTCCCTGCTGCCCCCTCTACATTCCCCCCTGCTAGCCCCTCAGCTGCTCCCATGCCCCCAAGCCATGACTCTGAGGCCCTGGCCACCCTATTGCCCCCAGGCCTGCCTGATGCTGCGCTGAGGGACTTTGCAGCATGGCTTGTGGCCATGGTGGGCCCTGTGGAAGGTCACCCAAGCCACAATCCACCCCCCCCTCCAGCCCCTCTGCTGAGGCTGGACAGGATACTGACCGGCCCTACCTGCCAGTGCTTCCAGCCCCATCAGCGCCACGCAGGGGATCGTGCACCTGGGGTGGGAAGGGCGCCCACGCATGTGCTGGGGCTCGCGGCCTTCCACCCCATCCCTTGATTAGGGCTCCCCAACATTCCTGCCCCAGTCCCCATCCAGGTGTAGGTTCCCCTGCCCTCTTACCCCCATGTATATAGTTCACTCCCTATCAGGTTTTGGTTGTTACTTTTATTATTTACCATTTACATTTTTCACATTGGTAATGGTTCATGGCTAAATATATGGTAGCATTCAACACCCCCTGTGTCCCTGATTACTGTGGAGGAGGGTGGGGGGTTAAGGGGTGTGCATATGGGGGTGTGCGTAGGGGGTGCAGGGATTAGTAGTCCCCTCAGCTGAATGCCTCCCGAAGCGCCTCCCGGATCTGGAGCCCATCACAGTTAAGCCACTGGTCGGGGGCCCGCAGTGGGCTGCTGGTAGTGGGGGGCCAGCTCCACCGTCCTGCCCTGGGGCAGGGTCCCCTCACGTGCCTCGATGAGGTTGTGAAGTGCGCAGCAGGCAGCTATGACCTGTGGGACATTCTCCACCGCTACATCAAGGCACGTGAGCAGACACCTGAACTGCACCTTCCGATGGCCGAAAGCACACTCGATGGGATACCGGGCCTGTGTGAGCCAGGCATTAAACAGCTCCTGGGAGGGTGTGGGGTGGCCCATGTATGGGCGCATCAACCAGGGCTGGAGTGGGTAGCCTAGGTCGCCCACAAGGCAAAGAGGCATCATGACGTCCCCAAAGGCGCGGTCCTGCTGGGGCATGACTGTCCCGGCCTCCATCCTGCGGAACTGGGCAGAATTCCGCAGGATCTGCACATCATGTGCCCTGCCCGGCCAGCCAACGTAAATGTCTGTGAACTTCCCACAGACGTCCACCACCTCCTGGAGCATGATGGAGGGGTACTCCTTGCAGCTGATGTATCGGCTGCCACTGTGGTCCAGGGCCCTGATGGGGATATGCATTCTGTCGATCGCCTCGAAGTACTGGGGGGAATGTGAGTGCAGCGAAGCCCTCAACAACTGCATCCAGGTCCCTGATGCTCACCAGCTGCTGCACCAGCACGTGGTTGATGGCGCTCACGACCTGCAGGGGAATGGGCACACTCGTGGGTATATGCAGCGGGGTCCCTGCCCTGCTCCCCTTCCACCCCCTCCCTCCCTACCGGGCCCTCCCTGCTGAGGGACCCCTCCAGCAGCAGCCATGTAGTATCCCTTCTGAGCTAGGCCTGCCCACCCCCCAGCCCTGCTCCCTCCCAATTGGCGCCTGGGGTCCCCTGAGCCTGCCGGCCCCCTCCTTCCCTCCCTCCCCCCGGTGGGGCAGGGTCTGGGTCAGGGCTTACCTGGAGAATGATGGCCCTGACGGTAGATGTGCCCACCCTGAACTGCTGCCCAATGGATTGGTAGCTGTCCGGGGTGGCCAATTTCCAGATGGCGATGGTCATGCGCTTCTCTGGGGAGAGGGCTGGCCTCATCCAGGTATCCCGGCATCGTAGCATGGGGGCGAGCCATCTGCAGATCTCGAGGAAGGTCTCTTTCTTCATCCGCAGGTTCTGCAGCCAGCGGTCGTTGTCCCACTCCCCCATGACGACCCTGTTCCACCAGTCTGTACTGGTGGCGTGGGTCCACATGTGCTGGACCAGTTGGAAGGGGCCCAGCAAGGGTGGTGGGGGTTCAGAACCCACAGGCCTGGGCCTCTGTCTCCACAGGAGGCTGAGAAGGGTGGCCAAGAGGATGGCTAGCATGCGGGTGAGGGCAAGCCTGCTGTCCTGCGGCTGCTGGGGGTCCATGCCTGCTGGTCTGCTGGCGCTGGACAGGGAGTTGGGTCTGGCTGGTTGGGCACAGAGTTGGCTGGCCTCGGCAGCGTTTGCAGGGAGGGGCTGTTTGGGTGGGGCCCTTTAAGGGGCCGTGTGGCCAGTGGCCCCGGAAGGGTTCCCTGGCTGTGCGACCCCATCCGTGCTGTTTCCTGTCCTGTTATTCCGGAAGAGCACCATTGCATGTGTAGATGCACTCTTCTGGAAGAAGGGGTGGCTCTTTCGAGGTCCTATTTGATGTGTAGAAGCACTCTTCCAGAAGATCTTCTTCCAGAAAAAGTACCAGGTGTAGAAACAGACTAGGAGAAGTGTGAACTAGCAGTTTTAACTCAGTGCTAAAACCAGGATCTTGACGTGCTAATTCTGTCTTTAGCACTGACTTTGTCCTGGGGACTTAACTGCCCTGTCTTAGGTTGTGCATTTGTAAAATGGAAGGATTACTACTTCTCTACCTCACAGGCAACAGGTGCCAAGGATGAATTAACTCACTTTTGTAGAGTCCTTTGGAACTGCAAAGCACGTGTATGCGTTAATAATGTTATTCTCCCTCATACCAGAATTTTAAGAAGAATGGATAATTTGTCTTATGTAGCCATAACAAAATTACTGAAAGAAGTGTTAGTAAAATATCACACTATTTCCAGTGGTTTGAGCAAATAGTTGTGTGCTGTATTTAGAGATTAATATTCTGTAAGTACATGGTATCTTTTTCATGTAGCCAAGCAATACTGGTAAAAGGAAATCAAAATAGCTCTTAGTATGCGATTTTCTCCCCCTTTTCTGCTATACAACACTGTCTTGCTTGCCTGCCTACTCCCACAATTCACATCTCCATATGTTTTACTTTCCACTAGTTTTTGTTTTGTCTGCTTGTGGGTGTTTATTTTAGTTTGGAACATCACAAGTGTGATCGTTAAGATGTTGACAATCCTTTAATGATTAATGTAAGGCTTCTGTGTTTTGACAAGATAAATACAAAAATAAGATTTGTTTTCTGACAGAAGTAATACCACACATGAGCTGTGTCTATACTAGGAACTAACTTCAAAGTTAGGTGCTACTTGGAAGTAGCCAGCAGAGAGTCTACACACATTTTCCCTTACTTCAAAGTTAACTTTGAATTCCTTACTCCATTCCCAGGAATGGAGTAGGGTGTTTGTAGTTGCTCAACTTTGAAGTTGTTTACCAGTAAGCAACTTCAAAGTTATTTTTGTAGTGTGGATACAGCCATGGTGTTCTAACCAAGCACATATAATAATAATCCTATCACATCAGACTGTATGTACTATGTGTTTATACACTGCTTTACATATTCAATCGGCAGATTCAGTAGTGGGGGGGATGGGGTGGAGTGACAAATAGTAGATGCTGTTTCTGGATTGGAAGTGCACAGCACAATTAATGAAAATCCTTCAGCCCATTAGTATGTCCGGTGTGAAACTCAGTGTGTTTGACTGACTTTCCCACTGAATCATTTAAAACTGGTTTATACAAAGCACTGGGGTACATTCCATTATACAAAGCACTGGGGTACATTCCATTTTTGGCGGCCAAAGCACTGGGGTACATTCCATTATACAAAGCACTGGGGTACATTCCATTAGGGAATATTTCTAAAATGGAAGGGAGATGCAACCAGAAAACCAGTGGGCCATTTCCATTCATTAGTTGTTCCAGCTGACATCTTATCGAAGGCTGGGGAAACCACATGCTCAGAAAACAGAAGCCTCTTGAATCTTTTTCCAGACTGTATTTACAATCAAGCTTAAACTGAACTTTGTGTGTGTATATGTCATTCTGTATTTCAATATGTGAAAATGTCCCCCCTCATTTCTGCAAAGTATTTATCTCCTGAAGCTGAACAGCCAGAGATGACTGTGAGAAAGCTTGCTTTTACAAGATTTCCAGATCAACTCTGTAGAATCAAGGCTCTGAACTCAGACTCCGCACTTTTGAAGCTTCATGCTTCACTAGACTGAGTGGGGCACCAGAAGAAAAGACTGAAGAATGTGAAACAAAAGTTTAAATTGCAGCCACAGTGACACAGCATCTCAGTTTTCAGTGGCTATAGTTGGAGGTGTTACACATGGGGTTATCATGGGAACATGTCTGAGGAATAACAGCCTTGCTCTGTCAAGTCTGTGTCTTTCCCAAATTGTCTTTGTTTTCATCAAAGGCAAAAAGGGCAGAATATATTTACACTTCTAATTAGTGGAAAGTTAGACAGTAAGATGAATTTTGAACAGATCATGTCCTGGACACCTAAAAAAATGATGATCCAACATTATGTTTTTTTTTTTTCCTTACAAAATGTTATCCTTAATTTACTACTTGTGGTTCTATCTGTTCTTTACCACACACCACACAGCCTACATCTACACTACAGCGATCCTCTGAAAGAAGTTCTTGTGGAAAATCTCTTCAGAAATAACTTCTTTCAAAAGAGTGCATCAACAGATAAAAAAGAATAAAAAAAAATCTGCTCTTATGATAGAGAGCATCCACACAAACCCCCATTCTTCTGATCAAAAAATCCAGCGCCATGGAGGACTGCTCTTTTGAAAAAAGGGTCCCCGGGGCATCTGCACACGTTTTCCAAAATAATCTTTCAGAAAAAGGTGCTCTTCCTAATCTGGGAGAAGAAGAGGGCCACTGGAAAACGTGCTGTGTTCTTCCAATTTAATATTGAAAGAACACATTTTGTGTATAGATGCTCCGTGGGACTTTTTGAAAAAGCCCGGGCTTCTTCAAAAAAACTTGCTGGTGTAGACATAGCCACAGTGTTTAAGAAAGCCAAGACATCAGTTTGAACTTAAAAACCTTAAAGAACTCCAATTACATCAATGAGAGCTACTGCCAGCCACGTTTTCTGAAAATCAGGCCACATACTGTATGTTAATGTACCCAAATTTGAAAAGTTTGGCCTGTAAATTTTTAAAATTCCTCATGAATTTCAAGCTTTAAAGGTGCATTGAAACTGGCTTTTTGTTAAAGTGAGTTAGTAATGTATTTCTTTCACTGTCACATTCCTTGCAGGCAATGGAAGGTAGTACAGAATACGCTGCTGTTTCATGTATGAAAATTCTGGTTGGGTTTAACCAAATTTCCTGTCAATTAATGGCTGGGCAACCTAATCAATAATTGGCATAATGTACTAGACATTACCCATCAGCTCCCACAAGCATTTAGAAATACACAAAGAGAAGTCAACAAGCTTATTCCAGCACCTGTAAACACACTGAAAAAGTATTTTCAACAGTATTTTCAACTTTTTAAAAATAATGATGCCATTATCTTGGGGGAGGAAGTTCAGACAATTTTTGAGTAGCTCTTACAAATTTTCAGTCAAACACTGTTTGCCAGTCAGTATCTGTTTTCATGCACACACAATACCGCCTTGCTATATCGTCTGCTTTCGCAACTCCCCCATGAATATGGAGTGATCTAAACAGTATGGAGAACACTGTAGAACACCCTGAGTTTGAACTAGTTGTAAAACAAGACATTGCCACATAACTAGAGGCCAACAGGATCAACGCTCCAGTAACATTTGCTTGCTCCTGCTCAGGGGAACATTGAGCCCTGGCAGTTTCTAAAAAAAATCCAGTCCAGATGCACACAAGGCATGACTCCTCCTTACAGGGAGAAGGTGAACTTCTGGATAAGCCAACAAATTCCTGCAGTTAATGTGGCTTAACGTCTGCGAGTACAGAGCTCAGAGGGGTATTTCATATTATACAGGTGAAAGTAGTGGTTAAATCTACTAGAAGTTGCACTTCTCAAATCCAGTATTTTCTCTCCTGGCAAAATCTGTGGTCCAACAGGGGTATTGCCAGATGAGAAAGTAAGTGGCCTGTACAGGAGCCCCAGTGGGACTGGGAGCCAGAGCTCCCACCTGCCCCAAAGCAGCAGGGGCCAGGTGTTGGAGTCGCTGCCTGCCTGGTGGCAGCAGGGGCCAGGAGGCTGCCACAGGGCTGAGAACTAGAGCCCCTACAGCTGGGAGGGCAAAGGCCCTATGGTAGCCCCTCTCTGCTTGCAGAATCCTTACACTTCCCCTCATCCTGCAAATACTTTTGTTCAGGACCTTTCAGGTCTTCAGCATGCCAGATAAGGTAGATGCAACCTGTAGTCACTTGCCAAACACAGCTATGTTTCAGTTCTTCCACCACAGGACACACAATTTCAAAGGCAAGCTTCTTCCTCATCTGATACTAGCTAAGGAAGCTTTATGTCCAATATACTTTCAGAATGATTATACTAAATCAGTTCAGAGCCATAACCTGGGGTCATCTTGGAATGCTTCCCCCCTTGCCGCTCATTGACCCTTTTTCTGCCTATGCTACCACCATTCATCTATTTCTCCTTCTCCTTTTCTTCTACTTGGTCCCTAATCCCAGAATGTCTTTTCTTAGCTGAGTCACAAGACTCCCATCCTTGTTCAAGCACATAAGACTCATCTCTACGACGGTGCTTCTTTGAAATTAGGCACCTAAAATGTCCATTTAGTTAAAAAATAAAATAAATTGAACTTAGAATGCAACTGACGTTTTCCAAAAAGAAACAAAATCCTTCACAAGTTTGTTAAATCTGGCTGCACATTTTACCACTGCACTAAGTTGCATAACTAACTGGAAGCATACATTACCCTCAGATCCCTTTCCCATTGCTATACATAATTATTCATTTATTTATTCATAAACTAAGTGTGTGAGTGCACACTACCTAGCTATGCACTTATTCAGACACAGCCAGAGTATCTAGATGCAGAGCTACGTACTGTGCACATATTACAAAACGGTGAAATTCATCCCTGTGCTGATGCCAATATAAGGGCATACCTTCATTACAGGATGGATCGATGGGCAGCAATTGATTCAGCAGGGCCGATAAATGGACTAGCAAGCACTCTCCCATTGACTCTGATACCCCATCGGAATGAGATGAGTAAGCTCAGTTGACAGGAAAGCACCAACTGTCAACTTACTGCTGTGAAGACAGCACGGTAACTAGACCTAAATACTTAGGCTTCAGCTCAGTTAATCATGTAGCTGAAGGTATGTAACTTAGGTCAATGGCCCACAGTAGTATAGACAAGGCATTAAGTTGTACATATTACTTAACTACTATTAAGCCTGATTTCGGGTGAGTAATACTATTTTTACGTGTTTGGCCGTTCAGTTAGTCATTCAATAAACACAACATAGTATCTGAATGTATAGTACTGTACAATGGTACAGCAGAGTCCATTAGTAATAAAAACAACTGGTTTTAGATGGATGTGTACTCAGGACCCAGGTGTGTAACTGTGATACTGCTATCTCTAATCATTACTTGAAATTCTAGAATTTGTGGTTCTTGACAATGGTACCTTCCAAGACTCAAATTACAAACAGTAAATTCCCTTTTGGAAGTATCACACTTTGCTTAGGTGTTAGTTAAGAATGGCATATGAAGGTATTGTGGCACCTCTCTAGGAGGAATAAAATCTCAACTGTCTATCCATCTCCTAAAGCAAGCTCCCAAATGCAGCTCATAATAGCTTTACTGAAAACTACTCTGTGTTTTATTACTAATCAGGCAGAGACCAAGGCCACCTGTATTGTAACCACACAAATCCATAGGGCAGCGTTTCCCAAAGCATGGTACGTCTAACATCAGAAGTATGCAAAAGGATTTCAAGGGGTTTGGGTCAGAAAATAAATTACTAAAAATCATGAGATCAACACTGAGCCAACACTGGGAGAGGGGGTCTGCCAATAAGGTTGAAGTCCTGAAATAGATACATGAATGTTTTAAGTTTGGCTAACACTGCCATAGGGCAATTATTAAACATGATGATAACAATCATGATGAACAGCATTGTTATTAGGTCCAATAATAATATGCAACTTTAGCGTTCAGGAAAAGCTTACTGTTAGCAAGTGCCGGTCTTTTATCTCTTTCCTCTTCTGATTGTAGATTGCTGGGAAGGGAAGAAATGGGGGAGTCACCACTGAGATGGGCCCTGGGACTTTCTGCTCTCTCTTATCACCTCGGTTTCGTTCTATTTTCGAAAAGGAGAAACCAGAAGTCAGTTTTTCTTATTGATGGATTAAACAAAATATCTTCATTGAGATTTAAATAGATATAAAACAATGAAATTTAATCATCCAGCAATGAATCAGGCTGGTGGTCTTCCTCACTATTATTATTTCTGCAGTAGCAGGTAAACTGTGCAGAGGAAGACACAGTGTGTGCCCCAAGGAGCTTGTACAGTAAACCCTTGAAACATGCGACTTTGAGTTGCACTTAACTTGCATTAATGCAAGTTAAGCACAACTCAAAGCTGTTCTGAGGCTGTCTGCCCACCAGGCTCCCCCAGCTGGGGGAAGCCATGTGGGCAAACAACTGCCACTGCTGGGGGAAGCCAGGGAGAAGCGGCGCCTGGCTGCTGCCAGCGGTGAGGAGATGGGAACCAGGCTGCCACTTGTTCCCAGCTCCCCGCCCCGTGCTTGCGGGACCCGGAAAACTGACCAGAACAGGGCTGGTCAGTTTCCCGGGTCCTGGAAGTGGTGGGGAGACAGGAACCAAGCGACAGCCTGGTTCCCAGCTCTCCTGCACTACAGGGACCTGGGAAACTGACCAGCCATATGCTGGTCAGCTACCACCTGGTTCTTACTCCTAGCCACTTTGGGAGCCAGGAAACTGACCAGCTGTGCTGAACATTGATATTAGCACATCATTTCCATTTGTGAATGGCTGCATTTATATGCCCCTTCTGAAAGGGAGGGGTAGTGCAGCATGGCCAGAATGAGGTCTACCAATTTTGAAATAAGCCAACCGCTATTTCAAAATTATTTCAAAATAATGGTTGTGTTGTGTAGAGTGGTGCCAGGTTAGGTATTTCGAAATAACGTCTGTTAATATTTGCTGTGTATAGCCATCCTAAGTAAGAAAGAATAATAATGGAACTACATGATACCACTTGTAGGTACACTTTTCAGAGTATAAATGCATTTTTAAAAGTATAAAAATACAGAAAAAATAAAAAATGCCATAACACCATTTCTCATTTCTCTTCACTGCCTTTCTGCTTTGGTTGTTAGAATTTCTCCTGTCCACAAGATGGCAGAAGCAGATTAGCCTGATCGAAGGACACTTTCTATACTCTACTGACTGACTAAGGGAAAAAAAATCCAAGTTCTGCTCTAATTTTAATGCTACCCTGATTGTAATTCCTTTTAATGTCTCTCTGCAGTATTGTTAATACATACCATCCATAGTTTGCTGCAGAGTTAAAATCTACAGAGAGGTCAAAATGTGGAATTAATTGTAATTTTTAATTGGTTAATATAAGATTCACAGATTTGATCAATTATCATTAATAACAAACGGTTAACAGAAATATTGATGTTGATGCAAATCTATTTCAGCTAAAGAAGACTGCTGCTGAATATTTTAAATGTGAGTTGCACAAAAAAGTTTGTTTCTTCTGCTTATTATTTTTATTAGAAATTACAAAGAAACAGCTATACTGGGTCAGACCCATGTTTCATCTAGCCCAGTATCTTGTCCTCGTACAATGGTCAAAGCCAGATGCTTTAGAGGGAAGGAAGAAAACATGGCAATTTACTGAGCGTTCCATCCCTTGTCGTCGATGCCCAGTTTCTGGCACACAGAAGTTCAGGGAGAAGTCAGAGCATGGGATTATGTCTCAGACCATCTTGGGTAATAGCCATTGATGTGCCTGTCCTCCATGAACTTAACCTAGTTCTTTTTTGAAACCACTAATATTGTTGCCTTCACAACATCCTCTGGCAATGAGTTCCAGAGGTTGACTGTGCAGTGCATGAAGAAATATTCCCCTTTGTTTGTTTTAAGCATACTGCGTATTAATTTCGTCAGGTGACCCCCAGTTCTTGAGTTATGAGAGGGGGGTAAACATTTCCCTATTCACTTTCTCCACACCATGAATGATTTTATGGACCACTATCACAGTTCCCTTTAGCTGTCTCTTTTCTAAGTAGCCTTTTTAATCTCTGCTTGTATGAAACTGTTCCATAAACCTAACTGTTTTGTTGTCCTTCTCCGCTCCTTTTCCATTTCTACCATATTTTTCATAGAATTCTAGGGCTGGAAGGGACCTCAAGAGGTCAACTAGTCCAGCCCTCTGCCCAAAGCAGGATTAACCCCAACTAAGTCATCCCAGCACTTAAAAACCTCTAGGGACGGAGATTCCACCCCCTGTCTTGGTAACGTATTCCAGTGCTTCACCACCCTCCTGGTGAAATAGTTTTTCATAATATCCAGCCTACACCTCTCCCTCCATAACTTCAGACCATTGCTCCTCGTTCTGCCATCTGTCACCATTGAGAACAGTCTCTCTCCATCCTCTTTAGAGCCCCCTTTCAGGAAGTTGATGGTTGCTATCAAATCGCCCCTCAGTCTTCTCTTCTGCAAACTAAATAAGCCCAAATCTCTCAGCCGCTCCTCACAGCTCATGTGCTCCAGCCTCTTAATCATTTCTGCTGCTTTCTGCTGAACCCTCTCCAGTGTTTCCACATCCTTTGTACACTGGGAGGCCCAGAAATGGATGCAATACTCCAGATGTGGTCTCACCAGTACCAAATAAAGGGGAATAATAACTTCTCTAGATCTGCTGGAAATACTTCTCCTAATGCACCCCAATATGCCGTTAGCCTTCCTGGCTACAAGGGCACACTGTTGACTCATATCCAGCCTCTCATCCATTGTAATTTCCAGGCCCTTTGCTGCTGCACTGCTACTTAGCCAATTGGTCCCCAGCTTGTAAAAATGCATGGGATTCTCCCATCCCAAGTGCAGAACTCTGCACTTCTCCTTGTTCAACCTCATCAAATTAATTTTTTTGTACAATCCTCCAATTTTCTAGGTCAGTCTGGACATTATCCCTAACCTCCAATGTATCTACCTGATCCCCTAGCTTAGTGTCATCTGCAAATTTGCTGAGGGTGCAATCCATCCCCTTATCCAGGTCATTAATAAAGATGTTGAACAGTGCAGGGCCTAGAACCAATCCTTGGGGAACTCCACTTGGAACTGAGCACCAACCAGAGATTGAGCCACTGACCATTACCCATTTGGCCTGTCTGTCAAGCCAGTTTTCTATCCATCTTACAGCCCATGTATCCAATCCATACCTCCTTAACTTATGGGCAAGAATGTTGTGAGAGACTGTATTAAAAGCTTTGCTAAAGTAAAGGTATATCACCCATTGACTTCCCCATGTCCACAGAGCCAGTCACCTCACCATAGAAGCTAATCAGATTGATTAGGCACGACTTGCCCTTGGCAAGTGAATCCATGTTGACTACTCTTGATCACCTTCCCCACTTCCAAGTCCTCCACGATTTTTCCAGTGACCGAGGTAAGGCTAACTGGTCTATTGTTTCCTTTTTCAAAGATGGGCACAACATTTGCCTTTTTCCAATCATCTGGGACCTCTCACAATCTCCATGAGTTTTCAAAGATAATAGCCAAAGGCTCTGCAATGACATCTGCCAATTCCCTCAGTACCCTTGGATGCAGTAAATCCATACCCATGGATCTGCGTGTGTCCAGCAGCTCTTAACCTGTTCTTTCCCCACCGAGGGCTGCCCACCTCCTTCCCATACTGAATTACTGTGTGCCATAGTTGGGGAGCTGGCCTGTCCATGAAGACTGAGGCAAAAAAACATTGAGTACTTCAGCCTTTCCCACATCATCTGCCACCAGGTTACCTCCTTCATCCAGTAATGGCCCCACACCCTCCCTCATAGTCCTCTTATTGTTAACATGCCTGTAGAAACCCTTCTTGTTGCCCTTCACATTTCTTCCCAGCTCCAGTTCCAATTGTGCTTTCACTTTCCTGATTACCCCATGGCATTCTCCAGGCATACTCCTCCTTAGTCATCTGTCCAAGTTTCTACTTATATTCATCCTTTTTGAGTTTAAGCTCGCCAAGGATTTCTCTTGTAAGCCAAGCTGGTTGCCTACCATATTTGCTTTTCTGACTGTGCATCGGGATGGTTTGTTCCTGTGCCTTCAGTAAGACCTCTTTAAAATACTGCCAGTTCTCCTGAACTCCTTTTCCCTTCATATTAGCTTCCCAGGGGATCCTGCCCATCAGTTCTCTCAGGGAGTCGAAGTCCGCACTTTTGAAATCATTGGTCCGTATTTTACTGCTCACCTTTCTTCCTTTTTTGAGACACAGTAATCAATATTCAAAATATGAGTGTTCTAGGGATTAATATAGTGGCATTATGATATTTTCATTCTTATTATCAGTCTGTTTCCTAAATGGTTCCTAACATATTTTGAGTGCTGCTGCAAACTGAGTAGATGTTTTCAGAAAACTATCCACAATGATGCCAACACTCCTGAGTGTTAACAGCTAAATGAGACCCCATCACTTTATATGTATAGTTGGGATTATGTTTTCCAATGTGGATTAGTTTGCTTTTATCAACACTGAATTTCATGTCATATTTTTGCCCAGTCACCCAGTTTTGTAACTCTTTGTAGTCTGCTTTGGAATTAACTGTCTTAAATAACTTAGTATCATCTGCAAACTTTGCCACCTGACTGTTTACCCGCTTTTCCAGATCATTATTGAATGTGATGAACAGTACTGGTCCCAGTAGAGATCTTTGGAGCCCCTGCTTTGCCTCTTTCATCGTGGAAGCTGGCAATTTATTCCTATCCTTTGTTTCTTTCCTCTTTCCCAGCTACTGAACACCGAGAAGACCTTCCCCTTTATCCCATGGCTGCTTACTTTGGCTAAGAGTCCTTGCTGGGGGACCTTGTCCAAGGCTTCTGAAAGTCCAAATAACTACACCAATTGGATCACCTGTGTCTGTACATTTATTGATACTCTCAACCAATTCTAATACACTCATGCAGAAGGCTATGATGTAGCCATGGGCTCTTCTAGTAAAAATCATGGACGGATCACTTGCATTAGTAAAAGTCATGGACAAGTCATGAGTAATAAATGAAAAGTCAGACAGTCACCTGTTCATGATGTTCACTTAAAATACCCCTAACTAAATCTTAAGTGCTGGGAGAAGGGTGTATTCCAGTGGACACTGCTGCTCTAGGGAGGGGCAATGCTCTGGAGGTCACTCAAGAGCCCTGAGGCCACTCTGGGCACGGGTGGCCCTGGGTCCCACTGTTATTGCTGCTCCTCTGGAGAGGTACGTGTGGTATTTCTGGGGCATTACTACTGCTGGGCGTGTGTGTGTACAGTCCATGAAGCTGTAGAAGTCATGGAAGTCCCAGAAAATCATGAAATGCTGCACAAGTAAAGCTTAGAGTCTTTCATGGAGGTAATGGAAGTCATGCATGATTACATAATTACAAAGGCTGTAGAGATTCTTCCCCAACATATCATATTGTTTATGTTTTGGACAGTCCTGTTCCTTCCGATAGTTTCAATCAGTTTGCTTGGCAGTGAAATTAGGCTTTACTGGGTTGCAATTATCAGGCTTGCCTCTGGAACCTTTTATAAAATCAGCCTCACTTTAGGTACCTACCAGTCATCTGGTACTGATTTAAGCAATACGTTACATACCACAGTAGATAGCTCTGCAATTTCATATTTGAGTTCCTTCAGAACTCTTGGGTAAATTCCATCTGTTCCTGTTTAATTAATCAATTACTGTTTAATTCATCAGTTTGCTCCAAAACCACCTCTACAGTTCCTCAGATTTGTTGCCTAAAAGGAAGGGCTCAGGTGTGGGATTTCTCCTTCGTATCTTCTACAGAGAAGACTAATGTAAACAATACATTTCACTTCTTTCCAATTGCCTTCCAGTGAAGACACTTAATGCTGAACAATTGCAAAGGAAAGGAATTCAGTCTGTCCGTTTACTAAAACATCAGATTTTTTTCTATTTTGCAACCATTTAACACTTGGGAGAAAAGATGTCTTTGTTAAAATGCAACATTTCCATCCATTGAGCTTAAGAGTGAGAGCTCACAGTACACAGCTCTGAGAGACCAGTACATGATCACAAGAACACCCCTGGAATACATGCATGACGATCCTAATATTTCTAAGGTTAAAAAAACAGAAAGAAAACTTTAAAAAATAAAAGCTTTTAGATTTTTCTAGATAAGAAAGAAGCACAGCAAGGGGCAAACCCTGCTTAGCACTGCTTTAATCACTAACGGCTTCATCCAAGCCTAGCAATTGGGAATCTTTCCATTGACTTCAGTGGGTTCTGGATCATGCCCACAGCTTGGGCAAAGTGAGTGAAGATTGTGGAAGAGGTTACCTCTACGCAAGGCCCGCAGGTTCTGTTTGGCGTGGTGATGTAGCTCCTCCACACAGGGCGGTCTGGTTGAGGGGAGGAAAATATTTCTTTGCTGATGCCAAGGTGCTCGGTAGTACACACTCAGTTTACTCTCTGCGTCCAAGTTAGAGACAGCTATAGAATCAAAACCAAGAAAATCAGACATTTACTCACTGTTATATGCAGTTTATCTGAAACAACAAGCTAGGCATTATACTAGGTTAATGCCAGAAAGGGTGGTTCTGAAGGAGTCATGTCATGTCTCCCCCGCACCCAGTGACATGGATCATTATTCTTCAGTCTTCTTCTACATAACCCAACCACTCAGCATTTCTGTAGTGCTTTTCTGCTGTAGCTCTCGCAGGGCTTTATAGAGAAATCCAAGGACTGTATCATTATCTATACATTATACCCTCGTGAATAGTAACAGAGAGGTAGCCATGTTAATCTGTATTCTAACAAAGTCAAACAGCAGTCCTGTAGCACTTCAAAAACTACTTGTGGGTCTGTCCCACAAAAGCTCATCATCTACTAAATCATTTTTTAGTCTTTAAAGTGCTGCATGACTACTGTTTTGTTTTGTTATAGCTTTGTGTTATATATGCTGTGTGCGTGTGTGCATGTGTATGTGTAATAGATTTGGGATGGGAGAAATGCCACTGTGAAGACAGGGGACTGGACTGGATGACCTCTCAAGGTCCCTTCCAGTTCTAGTGTTTTATGATTCTATGAATCACAGCCACTGCCAGTGGTGCGGGGGAGGGGGGGCATTTTCCCACAGCACACAGTCTCATGAAGCCATGTGTGCCCCATCCCCATGTGTGTCAGGTAGGTGCCCACCTTCCCAGATGCCACGCCTCTGCCCCCACTCTTGCACCCTCATCCCATTCCTGCACCTTCCCTCCCACCTCACCCATCTTCTGCACTCCCTTCCAGACCCCCCCAGCCCACTCCTGCACTCTACCTCTCACCCAGACCAGGCAGTCCAAGTTCACCCCACATCCTACCTCGTACACAGACCCCACATCTTCAACCCAGCCCATTCCCCAGCAACCCCTTCTTGTGCATGGCATCCCTCATTTCTGGCTCTACTCCAGAGCTTGGGGCTGGCCCACAAAAATCTACTAGCCCCAGTCCCTGTAGCCTCTGGGGGGTGGAGCTTGAGGGTAGTGCGTTGAATGTCCTTTTTTCTGCTTCTCAGTTGGGTGGCACATCTATGAGGTTTTAGGGTGGTGGGTCTCTTCATACAGGCATGGAGGCAGGTCAGTGAGATGGGGATGTTTTTGCTTCTCACTTGTGTGTGGCTCCTGACTCATTCCTATGGGTCAGTGGCCCCCCAACCCCAAAAGGTTCCCACCCCATGCTAAATCTATGTTAGCTATTTAAGAGTCAAGGCTCGTGATCATTTTCACTTTCAAATGGCAAAACCAGGGCACAACAAAGTCAAGCAACCGCTCAAATTCACCCATTGAATCTGCATCAGCATGGAGAACAGAACCCACCACCCCAATCACCCACTAACTACTAGATTATGGCACCTTGTAGATGAACAGATATTTTGGAGCATAAGCATTTGTGGGGAAAAACCTGTTTTGTTAGCCTACAAGGTGTGCCAGGACTTCTTGTTGTTTTTGCAGTTACAGACTAACACAGCCACCTCTCTGATACTAGATTATGCTGTGTCACTGTAATATACTTTATCTTCACTGTCTCACAACACTGATTATTAGTTTACTGCATGTCAGTGCCAAAAACTAAGATTACTGAATGTGTCCACTAGGTAAATTCAAATGCTATATTTTAAAAAAGGTACTTTTTAAACAGGCATTGGCTTGTGAGGGACTGAAAATATCAACTTGTCTGCCCAACAACCTCAGAGGACTTCTTCTGAAAGTTACATGAGCTAGTCACGCATTGAGGAAGGCCAAGGGGAGACAAGTTTAAATTTAGTTTGTTCAGTCACATGGGAAGTAAGCTAACACCAATTCTGCTGTTCTGTGGTGGCCAAACAGACCTGATTTGTATCACTGTATTTAACAGCTCATTTAAAACAAAACAAAACAAAAAACAAAAACAACTCTCTCTCTACTGTTTTGTGATAAAATTGCCTGCATAAAATCTAGATTTTCTGATTATTTCTCTTTGGCAAGTTACTCAATGACCTCCACTTTCTGCCAGAAAACTAAGGAGTAATTTGTATGGTGCCTAGCACAATAGGCTTCTGTACTTTGTTGGTGTCTAGCCACTTTACAAAAAACTAAGTAATAATAAAAAGATTAGGCATACAACAAGAGAAAGAATCATGAAACCTGAATGAAAGAAAGGGCTAACATGGAGTAGGAGAGTGGAAGGATTGGAAAAAGCATGCATATTTTAGTTTCACATGCACCGCACCTTTCCAAGTTTTATGAATCAGTTATTTGCGAGGGCAGTTGCCATTTTGTGAGGGAAAGCTGAAGCAGCATGTTATAAAGAAGATAAACACTGTGCTCTCTCCTGGAGGTTTTTGTTTGTTTGATCTTTGTTTTTGTTTTCTTGTTTCCTCTACTGTAAAAATAATAATCATTCAGATTGGAAGTATATGGTTGTATTTTTTGTACGGACAGAGGAAGGGCAATCTCAGAAGGAAGTACTGGGAAGGGGGGACCACAGGACAGTGAAAGAAAAGAGGAGGACACTGCAAAGGGAGAAAACACCTAGAGCCAGCCTGGCTAAGCATAACAGAGGGAGTTGGCAGGCTATTTAAACTCTCCCAGTGATGACAACAGGTCATCCGAAGTATTTAAGCAAGGGTGTCTGGAAATGGAGAATTACAGAGCACAGTGGGAGGCCTCTTGAGTCTAGGCAAAAGCCCAAGCTTTAGGATACTTACCCTAAATTTTAGGATCACCTTTCCAGTACTTCCCTCTGGGATTTGCCCTTCCTCTCTCCATACACAAAAAAAGCCCAAACGGTATACTTTCAAGCTGAATGATTATTATTTTTAGAGTAGGAGAAACAACAACAAAAATCTCCATGAGAGAGCACAGTTTGTCTTCTTTATAACGTGCTGCTTTAGTATTCCCTCACACAATGGCAACTACCCTTGCCACTGGCCTTAGCATTGCACAGTTCTTCCACTGGTTTAATATGCACCTTTGCAGACCAACACTTCTCATGATTTTCGCCACTGTGTATTGCAACATCCCAGTGCAATATACTACATGGGGCTACGGATGAGCATGTATGTTGATGGTAGACATTTTTTGGGGGGGGGAGGTTGGGAGTTACCTTTAAGTCTCTGTTTTGAAGCCATACTCGTTCATTATTATAAACATCAGCAGACTGCATCTGCAAATCCTTGATGGCTTCTCTGTCTACTCGTAGGCTCTCATCACTGAAGAATTTGACGCGCACAATGACTAATGGATTTTTTTCACTTTGAGGTAGGGAAGCCTTACCCCCATTTTACAGAAGGGAACTGAGACATGGGGCAGATTAAATGACCTCCTCAAGGTCACATGGAAGGACTATGACTGAGCTGGGAACTGAAACTAGGTCTCTTGAAACCTAGTCCCTTGTACTATCCACAACTCAAGGCTTATATGCAGAATTGTCCAAGGGGGAAAATATATGCATGTTGCTAATGATGCTAATGACGGTAAACATGCTTTGTATCACGGGGGATAGAGGATGTTCTTCATCACTGATTTTATGACTGAAGATGCAAATAAAATGGTAGGCACAAGCCAACCCCTTTCCATCCCGAGAAAAGTTGACTCGACTTCAGCTCACTGTGTGTGGTGGTTGTAGAGAAACTCAGAGTTTTACCTGCTAATGAAATGTTCATGTATATTTCATTACATCAGCTTGAGAGGCAAATTATCGCAGTAAAATGAGCTGGGTTTGGTTGAACGTGTTTCATGGAGGTTTTAAAAATAAAAATGTTTAGTACTGTTGTGTTGTGCATTAACTATACAGTGCTCTAGGCATTCATGGTACTTTACATGGAAATTGCCTGTGCACTTTCCCTACCCTGCTGTCCCTTCCACACAATAATTATTCTCTATCAGGTAAACTTGCGCAAGCTAAATATAGGACTACATTAAAGAACAAACACGTAGCTCATTCTCAAAGGATATGATGCTAGGAAGCTTATAAAACACTGGGCTACATTCTCAGCTGGTGCAAATCAATGTATCTTCCCTAATTTCACTGGAGGCATTTTGATTTATTCCATCTTGGGGGTCTAGTCCACTAGGACAAATGAATCATAGCTGTTTGCACAATGCCCACAGAAATGATTTAACATCATTATGAAATTCTAGGGTTTCCCAGAACTATCCATTCTCCTTTTAGGCCCCCCTTTTCAGGGGTACGATTCTTCTAGATTCTGGCTGTACAAGCTCATCTGTTAGTACAGACCCTTATGTCCATTCACCGACTCATTGATTTGGAAAGTGTGTACAAAGGCTGCAAGTCCAAGCAAGTGGATGCAATGCCAGAACTGGGGCCTTTTGCTGTAAACTGTTTGAGGAAGCAAATATATCTGTGCCCAGAGCTGAACCTACAGTCTATACTAAAATAAGCAGGGGGAGAATGATTTCATGGCTAAATATAATTGGGCTAGGGCTCAGGAAATCTTGGCTCCCTTCTCATTTCTCTGCCCCACACTTGATGTAGATGCTTGTGTTAATCATCTATTCTCCCTGAGCCTCAGTTTTCTAGCTCTAAAATGGAGGTAAATATTTCATCCTCCCAACCCTTCTTTTGTCTCCTCTCTTTGGAGAGTAAGTTGCTCAGAGCAGGAACTATGTTTGTACAATGACTAGCACTAGCCTATATGGGCACTACTGCATTGCAGATAAAGTAATATTGTACATCAGCTGTAAAACAATAATCCCTATATTATCATGTCCCGACCACCAAAGTAGGCTGAAAAATCCAGGACAGGTACATGAAATATAACATTTCTGTCACCACACACAGATCTTTTTTTGCCTGGGGTATTATGCAGGTAGACAGACTAGATGATCCAAAGGTCCCTTCTGACACTAAAAGCCGATGGATTGGTGAAGAGATGATCATACAAACGATCACATTTATTTCACCATGGATCACTGTAACTATTTTATCTCTTGTGGGATGAAAAAAACAAGCTTGATTTAAGGTAGACACCATTACATTCTGGTAGGTAACGTTGGTTGGTATCATGTCAATAAGAGTCAGACACACACACACTCTAATGGCTATTCTGTTAAGCAGACTTGCAGTTTTCTAAATGGAGGTGGAACCAAGTTGATCACATTTTGCATTCATAGACCCTTCACTCCCCCTTTCCACTCCCTCCTATCCCCCTCCACCTTTTGGTTTTCAAAATCATAATGTGGCAGAGTTGTGCATGGATGCTTGAAGGTAACACAGCTCAATTCACTCAAGCGTGTGTGTTACTAATAACAACAACATAAAGGCCAAGCAAGAAAGCTTTCTGCTCTATTTATTTTGATAGATTCAGGGGGTTTTCTTGAGTCTCTCACGTGCCGTCCCACACCCCTCAGCTCCTTAGTTTCTTAACTTTCTAGTTTTTGTTATGCTTTTGGCGGTGGTGGGGATTATATTTATTGTTGGGTATCACAGCACTATTTTTGTACCAGTACTTGCCAGTACAGAGTACTGGCACCTCTGCAGTCCCAGCCCCAGGATTGGCTGGGAGGGAGGGGCAGGGAACCAGCTAAGTACCAGTGCCTCTTGTTTAAAAAAAAAAAAAAAAAAAAAAGCCCTCTGGGGTATCAGGAAAATAATTCCATATGCTTTCTGGTTGGAGTGAAAATGGGCAAAACCAAGAGTGGATTTTTTTCAGAGAGGGAGGAGCCTATATGCTAAGGATTAGAAAGCCTGGAACTGTAATGCAATGAATCTCTGCACAACAGAAACAAAACCAAAGAGGCTGCTGAATCCTTCTTAAAGTATATACACTCCAAAAGGGAAAGTAGAAAAGGACTGGACTAATGAGTAAGCCTATTCTAGAGTCTGGAGCAGAGCTCCTTTTCTGAGAGCTCCTTTTCTGATGATAATGCCTCTCGAATCTGCCAGTCATTGTTAAGAAGCCACAAATGATAGAGTAAGGGCTACACAAAAAATGAAAAAAAACCCAGGGCAAAAACTGTTTCACTATTATACCGTGTACGGTAGCCAGGTGGTCCAGTAGCCTACAATCGTTAGACATGTGGGTTAGTGGTTGGGAGTTCCTTTATCTCCATTGCTGCTGTCCTGTATTCAAGAGCTTCGCTTTCACATTAATAAGTGTATTTTTCAAGTCCTTTTCAGTTAATAAAGGCAGCATATTTCCTGTTTAGTGCAATGTAATAATAAGGCTGTATATTGACCCAGTTTAGTACTCATCTGTCTGCAGCTAGCGAGGCTCATTAGTAGCAGCTTCTGTGTACTCAAACTCTTCCATGCCTGTTCCATTGGTCAATGGTAAGTTATTGTTTGAAAAGTTTATATGCAGAATAGTCTACGACATGCAGAAAATTCATTCTGAGAAGAATTAGTCTCTCTCAAAAACAAGACCATCTGGGAACACATTCAACTTCATCATGCATATTAGTGCATAAATGTTTCATGGAGGCAATTGCTCAGTCTGACAAATTTTATTTATAACCCTGAATGTCTCAAATGATTTTTGCCCCTTATGTACTTGTGTCTTTGCTGTTACATCTGGGTGGGATGGGGTGGTGAAGCCTATAATGCTGCAAAATGTACAATCTCTTGTCTGTGGTGCATGCCCCACATTGTGTGCAACATATCAACAATCTCTGATCTTTCATGGCAACCTCTTCCGCAGCTGCTGCTCTCCTTTCTCCTGGTACATGGATGCCTGCCCAGCTTTATCCAACACATGACAGAGACCCAGAGGCACAAGTGGCCAGGAGACAGAAAAGCTGCTGGGAGATGTGAAATAAACAATGCTGCTACATGGCTGGAGATCATATAGACATCGAAAAAAAACTCTGTTGGTGCCATAAGATAAGAAGCTAACGTGATGTCAGTTTTTAAAAAGGGCTCCAGAGGTGATCCTTGCAACTACAGGCCTAACTTCAGTACCAGGCAAACTGGTGGAAACTAGTAACAAAGAGAAGCGTCAAGCATATGAACATAATTTGCTGGGAAGAGTCAACATAGTTACTCTTAAGGGAATTATCTCTCACCAATGTATTAGAATTCGTTAAGGAGGTCAACAGGCATGTCAACAAGGGGGCATCCAGTGGACACAGTGTACCGGGATTTACAGAAAGCCTTTGGCAAAGTCCCTCACAAAAGGCTCTTAAGTAAAGTGAGCTATCATGGGATAAGAGGGAAGGTCATTTCATTGCTTGGTAACTGGTGAAAAGATACCAAACAAAGGCTAGGGATAATGGTCAGTTTTCAGAATGGAAATAATTAATTAGTAGCGCTTACTCAGGAGTCTGTACTGGGGTCAATCGTATCCAACATATTCAAAAATAATGTGGAGATAGGGGTAAACAGTGAGGTGGCAATATTTGCAAATGATACAAAACTATTCAAGATAGTTAAGCCCACAGACTGGGAAGAGCTACAAAAGGATCTCTCAGAACTAGGTGAGTGAGCAACAAAAATGGCAAATGAAATTCAATGTGGATAAATGTGAAGTAATGTGTATTAAGAAAACATTATATATATATATAGATAGATAGTTGGGTCTAATTAGCTGTCACCATACAAGATACAGATCTTGGAGTCATTGTGGATAGTTCTCTGAAAACCTCCACTTAATGGGCAGTGGCAGTCAAAAAAGCTAACAATGTTGGGAATCATTAAGAAAGGGATACACAATAAGGAAGACAATATCATATCTATATAAATCCATGGTACGCCACATATTGAATACTATGTGCAGATGTGGTCACCTCATCTTAAAAAACATACATTGAAATTGTAAAATGTTCAGAAAAGTGCAACAAAAATGATTAGGGGTTTGGAACAGCTGCCATAAGAAAAGGAGATTAGTAAGGCTGCGGCTTTTCAGCATAGAAAGGAGAAACTAAAAGGGTATAGAACAGACGTCTATAATATCATGCCTGGCCTGGAGAAGGTGGACAAAGAAGTGTAGGTACAGGCTGACTTTTCTAGTTTGACACCATCCTTGGTCCTCAGGCTGAATGGAGCAATCCCAGGGAAAAGCCACCCTCCCATATTCTACAATTCTTTCCCTACCCTCCCATAGCTTTTGGTGTTCAACAGCTCAGGGCGAGAGGAAAGAGGGAGGGAGAGAAGCAGGGATGGGGGAAGAGGCAGGGTGGTTGTGGAGCCCCACAGCATGGGGCCAAAGACTGCAGGCCAAAGTCAGTGGCACTTATAAGGAGAGTACCCCCCATCTTTCACATTCCCTGACTCAGTCATATTTAGCTACTGTTGGCCAAATATGAATACTGTTTTAAATGCTTTTCTCTCACAGCAACAAATAACCTGCAGCATGGTTTCCCATAAGCCTGAATGTTTCAAGGCTTCATGAAGGGATGGACAATAACCTGACCGAAGCACATTCTAGCTTTCATTTTTAGGGCTTCATTCCTGGGAAGCTCCCTTGATCAGTGGGTTCATTTTCCTCTCTCTGTTCTTATCAGTGCCCTAGATTGTGCAAGCAGGAGGATGCTGCAGCTGGAACAGCAGTGGCTTCATGAGCTCTGATGGTGATGAGTATGAAAGAGTGTCTGTAAAGACAGAAGGCTTACGTTTGAGTGATTCATGAGCAGCTTTGTCCTTCCAACCCTTGAGGAAGGCTAAGACTAAAAACAGCTCTTATACTGTATAGCTGTGTCTACATTTGTATTCCTCTTTTGAGCTAGGTATGCAAATGAGGTAAATCAAAAATGCAAATGAGATACAAATTTGCATATGATACCTCATTTACATATTCTTATTTCAAAAGAAGAAAACCAGTGTAGACACTGTTCTTTCCAAAGTAAACCCCATCTTCGAAAGGGAAGAAGGATTCTTTCAAAGATGGGGTTTACTTTCAAAAGAGCAGTGTCTACACTGGTTTTCTTCTTTCAAAAGAAGCTATTTTGAAATAAGAATATGCAAATGAGGTGTCAGATACACGCATCTGTACCTCATTTACATTTTCAATTTACCCCATTTGCATACCTCTTTCAAAAGAGGAATGCATGTGTATACACATATTATACATACCTGTGTATATACATGCACACCCAAATGTGTATTCCCCATTTTACAAACCCAGAGTTCTGCAAAGAATAAATCTCTCTGCAACCCATCCATTCTAATGTACTGTGACAGAAAATACTGAGAACTGTAACTTGTGTATCGCTTAATAAACACTGAAATATTCAGTAATGTTATGTGCAGCTATACTGCTTCTGTGAGCCCTGTTCTGTGATAGGCAGAAACAAATCCATCAGTGGAAGCAGCTTAGTGAGCAAAATGAAAAACTTACAGAGGTGCTCTGGCTTTATTTGCAAGGCTGCTGAAGGCATGTGACTAACCAGTGTTTTCTCAGTGGTGTCTGCGCATAAAATTAAAATCCTCTCCTTTGACGGGTTCTACAGAAAGGTTATTCTGCCCCAGCTGAGCTTCTTCATGTTTATAACAGAGGGAGAGGGCTGCCTGAACATGCAGCAGCAGTGCTAGAGAAGGTCGGAAGAGTATGTTAATCAGGACAAGTGCAAAAAAGGTAGAAAACTGAAGAACCTCTGGCAAGCAAATTTAAAGCTGCTATTTGCTCAGTTTCCTCTCATGCCAAGCTACTATTTATGCCAATTTGCCACTACAGTCCCCAAAATAGAGTTACCCTATATCTGGGTTTTCCCAGACATTGATTCTCTCTTGAGCCTCCTTTCTCTGTCAGACTCCGGGTGGAATTTTCACACAACAGGGAAGGTCTGGGGGTTTCACACAGCAGACAAGCTGAAGCTCAGAAAAACCCCCAATTGGTCTGCTTCTTCATTGGTTCCTCCCCTGCGTCTGCACTGGTTGATCCACTCCCCTATAGCCACAGCTCCTGCGATCTAACCCAGTCAGGCCCGGCTCCCATGCCTGGGTAGGCGTACCACAGACAGGCACTGACTGAGGACTGTCACTGTCAGCCACCTGGACATCATGACAGTAAGGAACTCCGCTCCCCCTCTCCAGTGAGTTCCTCCATTACAGTACCCACTCCAACTCCCTAACTGCACCTCTGCCCCACACAACCTCCGTATCTGGGAAACCTGAAATACAGTAACCCTACCCAAAAAGCCCTGCAATAACAAAACAACAACGACAATGATGACTCAGCTTACTCTCTAGGAAACCAGGAGCATTTCGTTCAAATCAATTTCTCAACCGCAAACGCTTCCAATAGACATTTTAATGTACATCCTCCCCTTATGGTCACCTCTTCAGCCAGCCCCGGGGGAAGCAGCTACTCAACCGCTTTTGAGTAATTGAATTCGCGAACCTTCAGTTCACAAATTGTGAGACTCTAGTGTATATAAAAGCTGCTTGTCCAGGACCATCCCCAGTGGAAAGTGGTAATCTGTGAGGTAGTGGTACAACTTAGGAAGTCCTGCTGCAGTGCGGATGAGGAGAGGTGAAGAAGAAGAAGAAAAAAAAAAAAAAAAGCAGCAAAAACTGCCCCACACCCCTCCAACAGCTACCGACACCTGCCCCTTCTGCGATAAGGTCTGCAGTTCCAGAATCGGGCTGGTCAGCCATCAACCGACTCACAAATAGGAGGGCGACATGAAGACATTAATGAGTGACCACAAGAGAGAAAGCAAACTCATAATTCATACTGCAACATTCAGCTCCATCTCACAGCAGGGCAATGGGCAGCTGGGCAGGGAGTGGCTTCCTTCCAGCCAGATGCAACTAACACTATACATCCAGGGAAGAGACAAGTAAGAGTTAACAGGCAAGCTTTGAGACATCCAGGCTAGAATTTCCTCAACCTAAAGAGCCATGAGTTGCCCTACAAGGAGAAAGATGAAGAAATGGGGAGGAAAAAGCCCTTTAAAAGGAAGCTCAGAACAGAAGCTTTTACACCGACCTGAGGAATGGTATAAAAGTCAGAGGGCTGTATGTGCATGCTGGATCCCCCAAAGGGCTAGGGTACAATCTGGGAATCCATCAAGGCAAAAAGTAACTTGTATTAGAGAAGGGAAGTTTGCTATCACATGTGTGAAGCCTGCCATTATATATTTCTGTGTAACGTGTATGCATTTGCCTTTCCATACTAGCTCATCTTTGAATCTGTGATGTTTCTACTAAATCCACTGTTTTTGGTTTACTTTAACCCCAGCAGGCCTGTGGACGGAGTAGGTATGCCGAAGTAACATGACACGTGGATGACAAAGCAGAGAAGAAAAAATCCAAGTGTCTGGTAGTTAAGAACTTGGAAAGGGTAACTTTGGGGAGAGTTGGGACTGGAAAGGCCATTGATGTTACCCTACAAGGAATAATGAAGGTGGGACCTTTATGCTTGTGAACTGCCTTTTGGCACAGGGTTCCAAGCCACAGAAGCACAGTATTAAGGCATATCATGGTTATAGGACAGGTGGTGATGGAATCCCTCACTGGGCCAGGTCATTTGCAAAGCATCACACTTGCCATGAGTAACGGGGTGTCACAATTCTGGGAAGGAAAGATAGAGAACAGGAAAAATATTAAAGAAATACGAATAATAAGAACACAGGCTGAGGTGTGTAGGCTGTATTTTGTCTGCAGCAGAATGGCATCCGGGATCCATTTTGCTAATGTTTCCCCCCATCTCTATCTTTAATTACTCCTGACATCTTATTTATCATATGTGAGCGCCCTTACAGAGAAAGAACATTTGTTGTCTGACCTCAAGGAAAACAACTGTCCTGACTTTTATGAGGAAGAAGCTTCAAAATATAGGCAAAACTTCAAGAGCAATTAGGAACTTGAAAAAAAGAATTTGGTCCCTCAGTCACTGGGCTGGAAGCTGCATGAACATTACCTTGAGGGAAAATGAGAGAGCTTTGCCTTTCTCTTAAGCAGGCCCTTCTGGCTGGTATTCAAAGTGGCACTGACAGACTCCAGAAGAGGACTTTGTCCAAGCCTCCCCAGTCCAAGAGAAGGTGTACTCGGCATGAAACTGAAGGTAGAGGGGGAAGAGCAAATGTGGGGGAAATTGGTGGCGAAGGAGAGGAGGGAGAAAATTATATAAAACCCTCTGGGCCAAATTCTTGCCTTATGTGCACTTTTGTACCCAGAAATTGCCTTTGATATGGTTGCATTAATGACCCAGCAACTAAGGGCAGACAACAGCCACACAAAAGAAAACAATACCGTAACATTTAGGCTGGGTCTACACCTACCCCCAACTTTGAAGGGAGCATGTTAAATCAGGGCGATGGGAGATTACTAATGACGTGCTGTGGTGACTACGCAGCACTTCATTAGGCTAATTTGCCCCCACAGCAGCTCTGAAGCTTCAAACTTCGAAGCGCCAGCATGCATGTAGGAAGTGCCCGTGCTACTTTGAAGTCCCTTTACTCCTCAAAAAAGACTGAGAAATCAAGCACACAAAAGTCAGGAAATTCAAGAGGAGAGAGGCCAGATTCTGATTGTGTTTTTGCCAGATATTTCCAGACTCATTCCGTTGATTTCAATGGAAGACATGGCCACATAAACGTGCTCAGCAAGTTCTACCCACTCTTAGGGCTTACACAACTACCTGCCGCACCTCATCCCCACTATCTGCTTTCCCATAGTACAACCAACCTACTTCCCATCCAGATGGATTTTGCATCTGGATTCATTAGTATTTACCTGGCCCCCATCACCACAGAATCTGAGCGCTTGGCATTCTTTAATGCATACTGATCCTCATAACTGAGATAAGGCAGTGCTATCAACTCCATTTCATGGATAGGGAACAACAGTAGAGGGACGTGAAACCTCAGGCCCTCAATGGTATTTTACTTTCCCCCAGCCCCCCAATTGATTTAAATGAAAGATGCATGCCTAAATTCTAGGGCTGTCAATTAATGCGCATTAATATCTGCGGTTAACGCAGGGCAGATAAATGATAACAGGGACAAAGAGACTTTAATAGAAAGAAAAAAAGAAGTGGGTCTGTCCCATGAAAGCTCATCACCTAATAAATAATTTTGTTAGTCTTTAAAAAGCTACATGACTGCTGGTTTGTTTTATTAGAATACAGACTAACACCATTACCTCTCTGTTACTAATAAATTATATTGTTAGTCTTTAAAGTGCTACAGGACTGCTTTTTTCGTTTTGTGAAGACACAGACTAACATGGCTACCTCTCTGAGACGCTGGCTTACAGAATGGGAATACTTCAGTGAAAGTGCAGGTTGTGGTTAAATTTTTCGAATGGCCTGGATGAGACCAATATCCTTTGTGATGAGGGATAATGGAATGTTATGCTTTAGGTCACAGGCTGAGAGCTCTCAGGTAGGAATTCCCCTTACTCCTGTCCCCACACATGAGCCAGGCTGGCTGGTTCACTTTCCTGTGTGAGAAACTGGCCTCAGCCAGAGGCACTATATCAAATAAAACCCTGGACCTGCCACGAGAATGGCTCTTGTGGATGCCTTTTTCCCATCCTAGGGCTCTGCATGGATCTACATTAGCAGAACTCATTCTGGAATTATCACTTATAGGAAATCCAGTGCGCAGTGGGCAAAATTGCATGCTGCACCTCCCGCTGTATTGCTAACCCCAAGCATTCAAAACCTGGGAGATTTGATTTGCAAATCAGGAGATCTGTAGAAAAATAAAACTTGAGTTGTGTTTGCTTTCTGGGCTCTGGTCCCTTAGGGTTCCCATGTTCAAGTTTTTTCCTCTACAACCTTAAAGGCTAAATTAAAAAAAAAATATTGTTTTACAGCACAATTAATCAAGATTAATTTTAATTGTGTGATTAATCTGTATTAATTTTAATCACATGATTCATCAAGATTAATTGTTTTTTTTGCTTGACAGCCCTGCTAAATACTATTGAGACACTGGGCCAAATGATGTGCTCAAGCTCACATAAGAAGCCTGTGGAATAGCGGGGACTTGAACCCACATCTCCCACCTGGAACTAAGCAAATAATAGGTTTTTTTGGATTGCTGAAATTCCAAAACCATAAAACCTACTCTTTTTCAGGTTGGACCAAAACCTTTTAAAATGTTTTGGTTCAGACAAAGTCAAAACGTTTCAGCAATGTCAAAACAAAATGTTCCATTTCAGCACTGAAAAAGTCTGAACATTTGGTAACCTAGCCTAAACTATTCACACACATAATCTGAATTCATGAACAGTTTCAGTAGCTCAGAAACTGCATTTGTGGAGAAACAAACTATTCGTCCCCAAAATTTCATCCAGCTCTGCCCACGCCTAAGTCCTAGGCTTCAGCTATAACCATTAGACTATCCTTTCCCTTTGCAAATCTGCACTAGTAGAGGCTCATAAGGATCATGGAGTGAATCAGACCCTAAATATATGAAGTATGCATATGAAAAAAAAATGAATACCTTCCCCCAATTTTTCCCTTGTGAAGGCACATGGAAAAACAGGGAGCTAGAAAAAAATGTTTTTTCCATAGAATGATGACAACCACCAAAGTATTAAAAGCAAAAATAAACCTTCATATTTTACTCTCTCTCAGTCTTGGCTGGCAGCACCAGACTCTGTTTAACTGCTGGTTCAGGTAGCTATCAACATTTTCAGTTGTACTGAGTAAATTATTATGCACAATTTTAACTACTCCTGGGCACAGCAAAGGAAGACAGTCTCTTTTTTCCCTTTAAAAACACTGAGCGAAATTCTCCTCAATCCCAGTAGTCAACTCGGCTGACTTCAATGTGTTTGTCTGGATACAGTAAAAGTCATTCATATCCAGCAGCCCCAGGAGCAGGAGGCTGGCAGACATTCAAATACTCTGGCTAATGAAGAGGTATACCTAGCAATGCATAACACTAAAGAAAAACAAGATTGTGTATAATGAAACAAATAAAAATGTATGCAGAGTACTTTATTTACCAACAAAAGTAGTATTGTACCCTGTTAACTGTAAACTATTTTCTGTTGTATCATCAACATGACGCATTTCCTTTCATACACTGAGGTCTACAACTTGCCATGGTTAACGGCTGGAAGGATGCAATGCAAGAACAAGAATACAAATAGCAGATTTAAAAAGAGGAAGAAACCTACAGTGCTGGGATAGCACCTCGTGGCAGAATGACAAACTACGGTTGGGAAACCACTATATTCACGGCCAGTTAAACTATGTTTTCATGCCAGTAGATGAAATAATAAAATGTGATCTGTCTTATGGTTAAAATGCGAGTGCAATACTGGTTATTTCCAGAATTCCAGATGATAGAATGCCAGTTACAGCAGAGTTTTTACTGTGTAACAGAGAGTTGAACTTTAGGCCAGTATGTGCCATCTCCACCAAAATTACTAAACCTCTTCCAGGTAGCAGATAACTGATACTTTTTTAGTGATCCAACAGAAGGGTTGTATATGCATCCAGTTTTGGCGACAAAGTTCCCTTTTCAGATGTCCGTTCTGAACAACGGATTGCATATTGTAAATTATATGCTTACATTCTAAGTTCCAAGGTGAAGGGACCACCTTTTTGTTATAGGCTCTGTAAAGCAATTAGAACAGTAGAATCCTAGTCCATGATTTATGCTTCCAGGTGCTACCACAACATAAACTAGTGACAACAACAATGTATAGATCCAACTAAAGGTACAGTATCTTATGATCCCTATTTGCCCTCCATTATGGCTGAATATAATTTTGGTGAACATGTGGTAAAATAGTGCAACAGCCTCTTCCAACACTCCTAAAGAGGACACAACCTTCCCTTTCATAGAAAGTTAGCTAGAATATGGATATAAAAGGTCAGAATCATTCTGGGGTAGCACATAGCAAGAAGGAACATAATGCTACGGCCATTTAACTTGGGAGTTTTCACTTGCTGAAATCATATCAAACACAAGACAGGGGAGTTTGCATTTATTTCAGTCTTTGTTTTTACAAGTGAGGACATCTTACCTGGAAAATATTTTTTCTCTTGAAATAACTTTCTATGTATTTTCTAAAACATATGATTTATACATAAAACATATCTAGGGATAGATTTTGGATTCTGTAATTTCTACTTCCATCCATCTGATGAAGTAGGTTTTAACCCTGAAAGGTCATAACCTACTAAATTTGTTAGTCTCTGAGGGTAATGCTACACTATAGTTTCTATTTTGGGATACAACTGTACAACCAAATACTGTGCTCAAAATAGTAGGGTATTTCCTTCCCAGTAACCCTCGTCATATGAGGGTCACCAGGAAGCTTGAAATAAGCGCTTATTTCAAACCCCAGTAAAGTGCAGCCTACACTGGGTTTGAGATAAGGGAGCTTGAAATAACTTCACACAGTTTGCGCACTGCAAATTGTGTCAGTTATTTTGAGCTGGGGCGACAGTGTAGCCCTAGCCTAAGAGTTGGCCTACACAGCAAATTTATTTCAAAATAACAGCCCTTATTTGAAATAACTTTGCTAGCATCTATATATCTCAACTGCTATTTTGAAACAGCGGTTGGCTTATTTCGAAACAGGTTAACATCATTCCATGAGGAATAGCGTCTATTTCAAAATAGCAATTTTGAAGTAGGGGCTGTGTAGACATGGAATAGAGCCTATTTCAAAATAAGCCATAGTGTGCCCAATGGCTCTGTTTCGAAATAGTCTCCAATGAGTGTAGATAACCTATTTCGAAACAGTTGAGGGCTACTTCAAAATGCATTTTGCGCATAGCAGCATTGTTTTGAAATAAGCTCTTCGGCTCTTTCTTCACATGCCACAAAAGTGGCATGCTAATAAACGGCCTGAAATACGCTAATGCAGGGCAGATGTAAATTATGGGAAAAGGGGCCTTCCGGAAGATCCCCCAGGGCCCATGCTTCTACATGCTGTTTTGTTTGGAGTCCAGAGCTTCTTCTGGACTCCAAATCATGTGACCTTATGCTAATGAGGTGTCGGAAATTTACATCCGTGGTTTATTAGCATATTTTGGGTCGTTTATTAGCATGCCACTTGGAGAAAGTGCCATGTGTGGAAACGGCCTCCCAGAATAGCTTATTTCAAAATAAGGCTGCTGTGTAGACACACTAAGTTGCCACAGGACTGCTTGTTGTTTTTGAAGTTACAGACTAACATAGCTACCCCTCTGAGACTGAGTGGATGAAGTCAAATCAAAATGCTTTGAAAACTATTGCTTTTGACAAGTTGTTGCTATTTGCATTTATTTTTTGCATGCATCTAACATGGAATAAACACATATATTTGAGTCTCTGCTCTTTGGATGGACCAGGCCCTGTGTCTCTCAGTTCTTTCCTAATTCTCCACATCTTAGTTTATCACTGAACTATTTAAAAAAAAAAGTATGCAAATCAATAGACCAGTACTTCGCAACCCTTCCATTCCCTCCCTCACCTACCAACTATTACAATATTCAGTACATTGAAGTGATCGCCCTTTCTCATTCTCCCCCCTGACATACTTGCAGCTGACACTTTCAGTGGCTGAATTGGCTTTGTTACATGAGAGTCAAGAACCCCAAACAACTCTGTGGAGAGTCTTTGATCCCTCAAAGTATTGAAAATAACTTCTTTGAGGCCTGGCTTATAGTAAACACTGAGAGATCAAATACAAATGTCGGCATAAACAAGGGAACAAAATAGTCTTTCCTGAACCCAGTGGATCTGACAGCCACTGCAGGTTCCAGGGCGTGGGAGGGAGGATCCTGGGGGGCAAAGGGCAGAAGGGGCAGGGCCTAGGGCAGTTAGCCCTTAGTGCCACCTGGACTGTGGTAATGGCCATCTCTCAGAGCCATGCACAGCTGTGCTGCCAAGGCTTTTCATAGGGGTCAGGGGCAACTGCTCCCTTGTAGCCCCTTTTCCTCTGTCAGCGGGCCTGCCTGATGCAGAGGCTGTGAAAAAACTGAGCCAGGTCACTGCTGTCTGAGAACGCTTTTATTGGACTGCCACTGGATAACGGGGCAACAACAATCTTCAGGAGAACTTTTGTACAAAGAATTATGATACAGAAATCATGGCTAAGCACGACGGCCTGGAACAGGTGACACCTAACATGAAAAAAGAGCATGGTCTTAGATATGACAGACATTTCTCTTTATAAAAAGGAGCTCCAAAAAGAAGACCAAGGGTTGAATCTTTGCTGTCCTTCCTCAGGCACAGCTCAGAATGGCTTCAGTGGAAGCTGCCAAAATACAGACGTCAGGATTTGGCTCTAATTTGATTGCCACTACTTTACTGCATTCCCTCCTCTGTCACTGGTTGTTTCATGTATATCTTAAAAGTAGCACATTAAAAAAAAAGTGCAGTTAAAAGTGCCAGACGGCTCTAAAAACACAACTTTTTTGTCTGCTATCAGCTAATGCACAGACAACACTCACCAATATGCTCCAATCCCTTGAGGGGTGTGTGACAGTCAATCTTCATGTCTATTCAAATTTGACTGCATCTGTCAACTCCGAGGGCAACTGGCGTCAACAGTTTTTTATAACAAGGAAACTGTTCATTAAAACAGAGGCCACCAAGTAATTTCAATCAAACACAGATCAATTCTCAGGCATCTGCTCGTCATCTATGTAGTGTCAAAAATGTGCTAGGAGAGCTACAGAGAATACAAAAATAAATTCTTACAGCAGATCTTAAAATATGAGAAGACTTAGAAGCATAGGAATCATAGAACCATAGAAGATTAGGATAGAAAGAGACCTCAGGAGGTCACCCAGTCCAACTCCCTGTTCAAAGCAGGACCAAACCCAACTAAATCATCCCAGCCAGGGCTTTGTCAAGCCTGGCCTTAAAAACCTCTACAGATGGAGATTCCACCACTTTCCTAGGCAACCCATTCCAGTACTTCACCACCCTCCTGGTGAAACAGTCTTCCTCATACCCAACCTAGATCTTCCATGCTGTAACTTGAGACCATTGCTCCTTGTTCTGTCACCTGTCACGACTGAGAATAGCCTGGCATTATCTTCCTTGGAACCCTGCTTCAGAGGGCTGAAGGTTGCTATCAAATCTCCTCCTGCTGTCCTCCCAATTCTTCTCTTCCGCAAACTAAATAAGCCCCATTCCCTCTGCCTCTCCTCAGAAGTCATCTGTTGCACACTCCTAATCATTTTCAGTGTCACCTGCTGGACTCTCTCCAGTTTGTCCACATCCTTCTGTAATGGGGGTGGGGGCCCAAAAACTGGACGCAATACTCCAGATGTGGCCTCACTAGCGCTGAATAATCACTTCCCTTAATCTGCTGGTAATGCTCCTGCTAACGCAGCTCAATATGCCATTAGCTTTCTTGGTAATAAGGGCTCACTGTTGACTCAGATCCAGTTTCTCATCCACTGTAATCCTCAGCCCTTTTCCGCAGCACTGCTGCTGAGCCAGTTGGTCCCCAGCCTGTAGCAGTGCATGGGGTTCTTCTGTCCTGAGCACAGGACTCTCATACTTGTTTGGGCCAAAAGAAATCTGATGAGATTCAGCTCAATCCTCCAGTCTGCCTAGGTCACCGTGGAGTTGAGACGCAGCCAACAGCAAAGGGATCAGGAAGATGGTGTTTAACAAGACAGACAGAACAGAGAGCAGGCGTCCTGATTTATTTTAACAAAGGAGGTAATTGCCCTGTATTCAGGCTCCCTGTTGGCTGACCCTGCCCCCATCCCACTCAACAGTGCAAACATAGCTGCTGGCTGGAGAGCACATACTCAAGTGACTCCTGATTCCCAGCTACTCAACTGCTAGGGGGAGCTGCACCGGCACAGCTGCCACCCGGATGTTCCCAGTCTGGGGAAGCCGGGAGAAGCACCAGCCGGGAGGAGCACCCAGTTCCCAACTCCCTGCAGCTTGGACAAGCTGGGAGTACACTGGCACGGCTGCCGCCTGGTTCCCAGCTCCCCGCATCTTGGGGAAGCCGGGAAGAGCACCAGCACGGCTGCCGCCCGGTTCCTAACTCCCCGTGCCTGGTGGGAGCCAGGAGGTGCCCTGAGGCATGGGGCAGCTGGGGAGGTCCTCCACAGGGGCAGCAGCCCCATTCCCAGCACCCCGAGGCATGGGGCAGACAGGGAGCTGCCCTCGCCCAGGGTGTCCCGTATCTCACCCTAATCAGAAGCGGCAACAAGTCCAGCACATAGAGCACTGGATCAGACTTAACAGACTGAGGTTTTATTTCTAGCTCTGCCACTGAGCTGCTCCGTGACTTTGGGCAAAGCAGTTCACCTCTCTGTCCTACAGCCTCTCCTCGTGTCTATTTAAACCCTAAATGCCCTGCGGCAGAGCCCAAAACTGTCTCTAGCTGTGTGTTTGTACAGTGCCTAGCCACAGTGGAGCCCCAAATTGCTGGCAAGGCCTGTAGATGCCACTCCAATACAAATAAGAGGAGTTTGGTTTTTGAAAACATTTTTGTCAGGTCATAATGAAGGTTGGTTATTCCCCAATATGACTGGACCTGAACCTTTATGGAGAGGTTCTGGTTTGCACTGTCTGAGCCATCTAAGTAAAGGTCACATTTTCAAGGTAAAGGCCCTAGCAGGATAATGAGCTAAAGCATCTCTGCCAATTAGGAACTGTTTTAGGTCAGTTGACTAGATAAATAATGGATAGAGTATCATTCACCAGACAGACCACCAGGGGGCTTGCAGGGGACTCTCAATGAGCAGAGGAACAGGTTGTTCCCAGAAACAATGCCTCTAGAAAAAGATACTTCAAGTGCTGTCCAAAGCACTGCACAATATCCACTGGAATGTTTTCACCAGGACAGCTCTGGGGTAGGGAGATCACACAGGAAACCTATTCAGTGCAGACAGAAGTTGGACTTGTGCACAGAAATGAACCTGCTCAAAACACCCCTAATTAACTCATGATACTACAGATGTCTGGGGTATTTTTTTTTAGCTTTACTTATGAGAACCATTAAAACTTCTAAGCACATGCACATTTTTACATCCTCCAACAATAACATGCTACAGATTCCTCCAACCCAATATAAATGAAATGCCTCTCCTTCAACTGAGTTACCAGTTCAATCCACTCTCCCTGGGAAAGCTGGAAAGCGTGTGTCTACACCTCACTGTAAACCTGGATCTGTGGGATCTGGGCTAGGGGACTCAGTGTTCACAAGCTCAGGCATGAGTATCCACACTATACTGAAAACCTGGATTTAGAGTTGCTGGACCAAAATCTCACAGGTACACTAATACATCCACATTGCACTATACAGATCTCCTGAATCTGGTGTGGGGCTTCACTTGCATCCACACTACGAAATGACAGGTCTTAGGCTTGAACTCTGACCCACCCTCCCAGCAGCTCCTAGGACCTTCTCAGTGGTGGCAGACAGAACAAGGAGCAATGGTCTCAAGTTGCAGTGCGGGAGGTCTAGGTTGGATACTAGGAAACAACTATTTCTTTAGGAGAGTGGTGAAAAACTGGAATGGGTTACCTAGGAGGTGGTGGAATCTCTGTCCTTAGAGGTCTTTAAGGCCATCTTGGCAAAGCCCTGGCTGGGATGATTTAGACAGGGTTGGTCTTTTTTTGATCGTGTGTGTGGGGGGGGGGGGGAGGGAATTGAGGTGACCTCCTGAGGTCTCTTCCAACCTGAATCTTCTATGATTCTACGACCAAAGTCCTGATGCAAGTTGGATTGATTTGATGTATGGAAGAAAGGGATTCGGGGTCCAGCTGGAATCAGCACACCAGCTTGGTGCACAGTGTAGATGTAACCAGAGAGGCCCTGAAAAGTGCAAGAAAGTAAAGAAGTCCTGATTGCCAGATCTTCCCACCCAGCCAGCTCTTACTGACTGCCTTTTCTGGAGCAAAGAGGGGCTGGGAGCTGAGGAGCAGTAGGAAAGGAAAGAATGCTAAAGCCACCTGCTCCAGGACACCAGCAAGACCAGCAGTTGCCCTCACTGCCCGGCTCCAGCTTCCATCTGCAACTTGGCCAGTGGGTGGGGAGAGGAGATGGGGGAAGGGTGAATGTTCTCCCAGGACTGCTGTGCCCTTGGGCTGCAGTATGGAAGGCAGCAATTTCCTCCACGTCCCCAACTCAACCCACAGGCTCCGGGCCTCTGCCTGACAGGGAGCAGTAGAGCTCAGGGAGTCAGCCATGCATGGGGGATCTGAGGATCAGGACTTCAGCCCCAGCTAGTGACTTCAGCTCCGAGGGGTTGCTGAGGCTCAGATGTGAGGTCTTGAGAACTCCTCCCCAAAAGCCACAGACCCCAATTAAGAACCACGGCTATATCCTATTTAATTAACTTTCTTATATAACTGAAGGAGGAGCTGCTGACATGTGCTTAACAAGGACTGACCAGTGAGAAGGACAACAAGCAATACAGCTTCAGCAATAACAGAAGAGATGGCTGGATGAGTCGTTTCAGTGTGACCACACATCAGTCACTGGTACATAGGTAGATGGGAAATAAAAGTCAATTCTTTGGTTGGGAAGAGAGTCTCTTGCGGCAGCTCACTTGCTCTCAAATCAATCTAGGCTCTGCAAGTGGTACATGGGAATTTATTCTCTCTAACATGGTTAAACTGAGATATCCAGTTAAACAAAAAAATCTAACTGTCCATCAGAATTCAATTCTTGATTAGCGCTAACGGTCACAAACAGTGTGTCTGGTTTTGATATAACACAATGGAGACATATTAAGGTTAAAGAGTATCATGAATGAATGCCAATAAAGGGTTAACACAGGGCTTTCAGCACAGGGTGGCCAGGTAAGCCAATGGGAGGAAGAGAAACTTTTTTGAACTGAGAACAATTGCAGTCCAAGGGTCTTTGTGTGGTGCAGAGAGAGAGAGAGAGAAACGATTGCTCTTAAGCAGTTGGAATGAATCCAGTAAATACCTCGGCTGCCTCATAATCAGCCATAGATCTGTAAGTAGAAGGGAAATGTTTAGATGCATGCAAGCAGTTTATTTGTTATTTTGGGACTTGGCGTGGAGCTGCTCTGCTTTATGATTTCTTTTACCTGTACTCTGTAACTTCTAAGCTGAATCCCAGGGAAGTAATTCTCTGTGCTGCAACTGAAATGTTCGACTTGTTTTCTCTCGTTTTGTGAATGAATTACTGTTTTTTAAGCAGTGAATTGATCCCTGTGTCCTTAACAAGAGTCTGTGTATATTCACAACTTAGATAAGTGGTGTCCAAAAGAAATTTAACAATCACCACAGCACCCCTGACCTGCAAGGCACCACCCTGCCCAGCCAGGTACTCCCCACCCTGCACACCCTCCTCTCAGCCAGGCACATACCCTTTCCACGCAAACTGCTGTTGACCCACCAGAGCCGCCACCAGAGCGCCCTAAGCAAGCCACCCTGCCCTGAGCTGCCCTGTGCCACACCATGCCAGCCACCCCAAGCAAGCTGCGCCAAGGTGCCCAGCCCTGAGGTGCCCTGTGGCCCCAAGCAAGCCTCAGGAGGAGACGCCTCCGCTGCTGCCACCACACACTCGTCCCACCACGTGGTGGGGCGCGAGTGCAGAGGGGAGGAGGGTGCTCCATGGGTGCGGCTCTAATGAGCCATTTCACCACATCATGGTGTCCAGTTCGCCACATGTGGCGAACAGACAGCATATTGGACACTGTGGCCTTAGACTGAAGGGTCAGCTATCAGATCTTTGTTTCCAAGCTCTCTCCTGAGGCAGGGTTAAGAGCTTGGGGTTTACCCCACAGGGAGCCACCCCAAGTGCGTCTTCCTGAGTTAAAGGGTTTTTTTCCCTACTTGGGAGGTGGCAGTCTACCAGCCCAGGGTCAGGGAATCTGTGAGCTTTGTTTTTTAGCAGAGCCTGCAGAGGCAAGGTATTTTTAAGGTTTTGTGGGACCCCACTTTCTGCACTCAGAGTGCCAGAGTGGGGAGCCAGCCTGACAAGGAATGCTTCACTCTGAGCATTGTACTAGCTATTTTCCAGGCTTCTTTCGGGAGGTCCTCCATAACAATGGGAAAGGCAGACATTTTTGGTCGCATAGTGGTCTGTGGAAACAGGTGAAGTATTTGCCAAGTGTAGGCGCACCAACAAGGGAGGCGGGGTTTGGGGAATTTGCACAGGGCCCCTTTGACATGCACTGGCGGTGTTGCTCCATGCAGCTGGGAGGAAGAGGGGGCCAGCACTACTGCCTGGGCAGCACTAAAAGCTGATTGCCTGAGCCGCCTCTCCTTCCATGTTTGGCCCTGTCCCTTCCCAGGCATGGAGCCAGGACTCCCTCCCACCTCGCTGCAGGCCCATGGCGGTTGTTGGCCTCGCTGGCCAGCTGCATAAAGACAAAGGCCCTTCTTACGTGGGGCCAAAATTGCAAATTTTCATTCAATGAGGCTGAAAGTCTTTTCTGATTCTAAGGTCATAAACTGGTCTGGCCAAGAAACACGACTGCCCCTCACAGTCCAGTTGACTCCAATTCTGCCTGTGGCCTTTGGGCCATGACGCATAATATAAACAGTTTACGGAGTTCTTTGAGAGTATGACTAACTGAACGGTGTCTATTCCTAAACTCTGGTGGTCAGAAGATGACCCTGTGTTTGGACTCTTCCACTCTGAAACCAAAGTTATTCCTTAGACTCAGAGGTGATTGTGCCAGGGTGGCTGGAACTAGAACTCATTTGGAATCTAAAAACTTGATAGGCCAGGCCAATGAGTAAACTACATTCTCTTCCTGCATAGTTTCCGTGAAGAGCACATCACTTAGCTATCCACAGCAGAAATAAACCTGCAGAAAGAACAAAATAGTTATTGTGCCGCAGTCTACTTATCTGGTTATGTCGAGTGAATCAGATAGTAAATCAAAGCTACAACACTATTCCATATATCAATCTCTTTTCTTGCTCATTAAGCTACCTCTGCCAAGGTTGTTACAAACAGCTTGATCATCATGTCTCTCCTTGTCATTCCTCAACTTGATTTTCTTTGGCAAGTGCTTCAAGCAGCTAGCAGCAAAGCCATCATACTCTCAGTGTTTGTCTTCTCAGCAAATACTCTTTCTATTAAAAGGAGAACTGTTGCTGTCTTTCTGCCTTTTCATAGTTTGGAGAGCTATCCCAGTGCTGACATCATGAGTTGCCTGGAAGCTGGATCTCACACTCAAACTGCCAGGTGTCTCCTACTTTATTGTCCTCTTTGGAGACTTTTAGTCTGGAATTTTTTCCATCTCCCATGCAAAATTCTTTGGAAAAGAACAGAGATTGGAAAGGAACGTGGTAGGTTATACACATATGTAGATCTCTCAGGGGGTATGTTTACACAGAAGCCTTATTTCAAAATAAGCTATTCCAGAAGCGCTTACTTTGAAATAATGCTGCTACACACAAAATGCATTTCAAAATAGCACTTTGCTATTTCGCAATCAGGCGTCTACACACACATACAGATTATTTTGAAATAGAGACATCAGATGCACCATGGCTTATTTCAAAATGGTCTGTACAGTCCCTGTCTTAACAGCATCTATTTTGAAATCGCTATTCCTTGTGGAATGAGGTTTGCCAATGTTGAAATAAGCCAACCGCTATTTTGAAATCATTTCAAAATAGTGGTTGTGTTGTGTAGATGCTAGGTTAGTTATTTCAAAATCATAGCTGTAGACCTATCCTTAGAAAAAAGAAGTCACCAGATTCAACAGCTGTAAAAGGAACACAACAAAGAAAAATAAATTAATCACAAAATGTAATGTGGTCCTCTTGTGAGAAAACAAAAGGCCCAAGCAATGAACAGCATCACCTACTGAGGGTCCAAACAACAAAGCTGGAGTTACTTAAAGCACAATAGACCAACACATCCATCAGCCGTCAGATGAGGAAGTGAGTCCGAGCCATTAAAATACCTTATTTTGCACATTCATAACCACTGAATGAACCCAGAGAGAGAGAAAGCAAAGTTGTAGAAGGGCACATGCGCAGGGATTGTGTGCGCACAAACTACCGCACCGGATTCCTAAGGCATTTCATCACATTTTAGACTGGGTCAACTTGCCTGTCTGCTTACATACCCCTGAATACTGCAATATCTGAGCACCTCAAAATCACTAGTGGATCTTCTCTTCACCACTCCCCTGTGAGGCAGGGAGGTGGTATTGCCCGCACTTTGTGGAAGAGGAACTGTAGACTAAAGTGACCTAACAAAGGTAATACAGAAAGACTGCAGCTGGACCAAAAATTGGATCCTCTTCTTCCGAGTCCCACTCCAGTGCTCTGCCCACCTCCATATTCTTTCACTCAGTCAATATGTAGCCAATTCCATGTTTTTACGGTTCTCTGGTACCCATGACATTGTTATGACTTGCCTGCCCTCCTTGTTACAGGTTGAGTTAAAACCCCATACAGATTGAAGGGTGAGTTCATAGCTATCAGTGAACATGGCTCGGACCACGTGTGTGTGCGGGAAACTGTCCGGGAGCTTCTGACTGAAAATTGTTTTGGGTAGGTGGGGTGGGGGAGAACACACAGAGATTAAGAACAGAGAGACAAAGTTGAAGGCAAAGAGCAATGAAGCCTAGCAGGAGCTTGTCGGTACAGTGTAACCCTGGAGGGGCGGGGGGGGGGAAAAAAAAAAAAAAGAGAGAAATTTTGAGTGTGGTATTGGTTAAAGAAGGTTGGGGGCTGTATACCAAGCAACTGTTCCCTTTGCTTTGGGGTTCCTCCTGCATTTGGAGAAAGAGGAATTTGTACATTCCTTGCAAATAAACAAAATAGCATCAATAAAAACACCACATTTCATCAATGTCTCCCTCCAACTGGAGCGGCCCCAGAACCCTGAAATTTAACTAACTGCCTGAGTCAAAAAAGGGGCAACAATTTGTCACACATGGAACATTTTGGAGACTAAGGCCATATTTTCAAAAGTGGCTAGTGATTCTGCAAGTATGATTTGAGGTACCTTAAAAGGGTCTGACTTTAAAATACTCAGCAGCCCTCCCCATGATAAACACTCTACTTCTCACAGAATTGGTAAAGCTTAAGAAGCTTTTTGGCAGTGATTCCACATCAGGTATCTTAACATGAACCTCATCAGCAGAGGGAAGAGGATCATTCAGTCTCTGCAACAGCCTTGGCCTTTCTGTTGGGACTTCTAGCCATAGTGCCTGCTGCTCTGGGTTTGTTTTTGTGATTTGGACTAGGATTCTGCACGTGGAAGCCAATGGAGGATGCAGATTGATTTCATACAGACCATCAAACAGCCCCCTGATGGTGACGACTCTCATGGGAGGGAAATTCAAAGCAACAGAAAGGTAAAGGCCTCGTTTTTATGGCACTGAGTTTGTTCCCAGCTGAACACTCTCTTTCTGATCATGTTCAGCGATGCTCACTGCTCTGCAATTAATTTGAAACAAATATAGAGAAGGAAAAGAAAAAAAAGAAGTTGTTTGGATCCCTACAAAACACAGAAACACATTGCAATGCACTAGAAAAAGGGCCCCTAACTGCCCTGTGTCAACGGTACAGAGTATAAAATAGTTACAGTGGTTCTAGCAGAGGTTTAGGTTCTATAGATAGAATATATTGTACTAGGTGGCCACCGACGGAACATTCTTCCTGCAATCAGGTCTGTCCCAGACCTCATGTGTCTATAGCAGGTGGAGGTGGGGCAAGCGGATTGGGCCTTCCCAAACCACTTTGCTTTAGACATCAAATCAGCTATGAGCAGCATGTCCAGGCAGTGGTTCGCAAAAGCTGTTGCTTACAGAATGGTTACCATTCTTCTTGGTCTTTTCCCGCTTTTCACACTTCCCTTTCTGGGTGTGCAGGTTCACCCTGCAGCTGGGAGCGTACTTCATACTGCAGGTGGCCAAACACATTCTTGCTCTGCCCCAGCATGCATGCTAGAAGTAGTGTGGCCATGGTGGCCGTTTGGGCTAGCCATCTGGGCACAAGCCCACCCAGTTCCCTAGCGGACCTGAGGACAGACAGATGCACGAATCTCTAAAATATGTAGGTAGATGGTAAAAATGAGAAAGGAAGCCGCTTTTCTGTAACAATGTGCTTGTAACACTTGCATTCTCATGTCTGATTTTGTAAACCAGTAGCGTCTAAAGGAGATGAAACTTTAGGGGTATGCAAGACAAGTCAGACTCCTGAAAGGGCTGTGGTAGCCTGGAAAGGTTGGGAGCCACTGGTCTACTTAAGGCACCCTGTTCTTCTGAAGGTCTGCTCCCAACTATGGATTGCAATATGCATACAAAGACCCATAGTCAGCTGCACAGTCTGTGCTCTGGGGGAATTCTGTCCCTATGACTGCACTCTCACTGACATCAGCTATATTCTGTTTAGTAGATAGAAGGCTTGTGAAAGATGCTAGGCTGACAGTCCTGGAGGATAAGGCTGTCTGCTTATGTAGAGAATAGCTCTAGTTCAGGAGTCTGCAACCTGCGGCTCTGGAGCTGCATGTGGCTCTTTAAGGACTTCTTTGTGGCTCCCAATGCTGTAATAGCAAAGTAGAAAAAAACCCTCTGGATTATTTTTGATAAAAGGTGAATGTTTAAAAGCCCAATGAACAACTCATATCTAACTAGCACACAATATAGGCTCTCGAAACGTTGGATAACTCTCTTTAAAACAGGCAGTTTGTTGTGGGATAGGATACTGTATCTGTGTTTTAATTGTGTGAGGAAATAGGATATGTAAAAAGTTTGTGAACGTCCTGCAATAAACATGTATCTCATTGCAAATCATTGTGTGTGCTCATTCTTACAATAGAGGTTACAAAAAGTAGGGTTTGACATTATTTATTAAGGACCATTTTGTATTCGCATACATTGTGGCTCTTGGATTGTTTTTTATACTGAATTGGAAAAAAATGGCTCTTCTTGCTATTTTGGTTGCTCACCCCGGTCCAACTCACGCATCACTATGTACTCATCCTGATTTGGAGAGACAGACTCTCCAAGCTAGAGGGTAGTTCATTCCACAGGCCCGTTTGGTTCCTGGCCTCTCTAGCAAGAAGAGAGCACAAGCCTCATAACAGGAATTCCTGTTTTCATTGTGGACACTGAGGCCCTAGGAAGTGGATTTAGGGCCAGTCTATACAAGTGCAGTACTACTATAGCACATCTGGTGGAGACACTGATCGATGGGAGACACTCTCCTATAGACATAATAAATCCACTTCTGTGAGAGGTAGCAGCTATATCACCAGTAAAAGCTCTGCCTCTGACCTAGCCCTGGCTTGATCCGTGTCAGTGTAACTTACGGCACCTGGGGAGGTGGCTTTTTCACACCCTTGGGCACCATAAATTATACAGAAGTAAGGAATTGGCCTCAGATTGTCAACTTGTTTGAGGCAGTGATCATCACTCACCATGTATTCTTTGTAGAGTCCCTCACATACTTGGGCACAACCTTGCTGAGATGTTCAAGTGCTGGTACATAAGAAATTTCAAATAGGCCACTAAAACGTTATTAGCTGTTAAGAACTGGCTGGTAAGGAGTGGGTCACATACAGACCAAGGACTTAAAGCCGAGAAGTACCACTCTTGGCTCTAGTTTCTACTGCCAGATACAGTTCCTTGCTATGGAATTATCAGATGTCAGAACCACTCTCTTTTTCCCTCAACAAGACTACAACATTAAGGCCAAATTGTGCCTGCTTTGCTCAGGTGAGCAGCGGCACCAACTTATCAAGCATTTAACACCCTAGATCCTTTTTCCTGAAACTCCAAGGCCACTTGCATTTGA